>NC_080842.1:40219421-45208171 GCF_030435755.1 Ochotona princeps | reverse complement strand
CCTTCAAGGATAACCACAATGAATATGCAAATAATTTCAGAAGAGGATTAAATTAAATCACGAAAAACATTCTTGGTTGGGTAATGCAGTATGCAGTAAGAATCAAAGCTTCTTTGAAAAAATCCACACTGACACACTGCTAAAAATTAAAAATAATTTGTGAATAACGGTTCTCATTGCTCCAGATTCACTGAAAGTAGACATATGAGGAAGAACTCTGAGAACAAAACCAGCGTAGCCACGAGAAGTCATGGAATGAATGTCTGCTTAACTAGGGAGATAGTATACTTATGCTTTAAGAGCAATGTTCAAGGAAGACATGTAACTGGGGCTAACTCTTCTGTGATTTTCAAAGTTGCCGTGGATTCCGCAAACCACCAAAGTACAGAGACAATATTTCAGGAGGGGAAAATCCTGCAACTAGTTGAGTTCATTCACATGGTTTGATACGAACAGAAATGTGGTATATCGAGTGAAGAGAGGCAGAGGTTGTGTAAAAAAACAGTGAAGCAAAACATCAGTTCTTCCTGGAATTTTCTCTGTTTCATCAGATTACAAATTTGTCATGCAAATGCTCATCTTACGGTTCTTCATAATATTTGTTTTTAATTTGAGATTCTCTTGTTAGAATAATTCTAACTAAAAGTCTGTAAATATTGTTAACTGTCAAAAACATTTCGATTTGTGAATGTCCTTTTATGACTTTATTTCATTACTTCTATTCATAGTTTATTACAAAAATAATCATAATTTTGCTTGTTGAAACAAGCAAACCGAAAGATTGAGTTTGTTCTTCAGTGTGGTGAGGCAGGAAGTTTGGCTCCTGGTCTAAGATGGTCCTTTGGTTTCAGTGATAAGCATTTAGAGCTATACATTTCCCTTTGAGCATTGTTCTGATTCCAATACATTTTTGTTTTATTTTCATTTATGATGAAATGTTTAAAAAAACTTCCTTTTTGGTTTCCTTTGGAACCAGTTCTCTTGTGAAGTACTCTAAACCTACATATAGTTATGATTTTCAGTTTTTTAATTTTTAATTAAAATTATTTGTGGTTGAAGAACAAAGATTTGATCGTTTTAATCCACTGAAATGTATTGAGTTTGATGTTGAATAAGCAAATAGCGTAGGCAGCAGAGTGTTGCATGCATAATTGAGAAGAATGTGCATTCTAGGACTTTTTTGTGGAGTAGGCCTTTGGGTCTATCAATGTTGATTTATAGTGTTTTTCAGTCCTGTGTTTCTTTGCTGATTTCTGCTTAACGTTGTATTACTGCAAACAGGACACTGAGGTCTCTTAATAGTATTGATCAAATATCTATTTTTGTCTTTGTTTTTCTTACCCAGTTGTATATGCAATGTGTATTTTTTGTTCCATAGATATTTTCTAGTATGTAATTCTAAGCAATTTAATTCTTTTTTAATTGATTTTTATTACTAATTGTCATTCTAAAGATATTAAAATTAATGATTTGTAAATACTTAGTTTGGATTTATACACATATAATGTGAATAGTAAACAGAAGCTCCTTACAGTTATACTTCTTACACATATTTATAAAATTGCATCTTTATACACAGAAAATTTATCGGCACTATTTTCTTTATCTTTAAATGACATAGAAAACTACTGAAGACACAAATAAGTCCATACTGGCCTGGCGTGATAGCACAGTGGTTAAAGTCCTCGCCTTGCACGCGCCAGGATCCTGTATGGTTGCCGGTTTTAATCCCGGCAGTCCCGCTTCCCATCCAGCTCCCTGCTTGTGGCCTGGGAAAGCAGTTGAGGACAACCCAAAGCTTTGGGACCCTGCACCCACGTGGGAGACGTGGAAGAGCTCCTGGCTCCTGGATTCGGATTGGCTCAGCTCCAGCGGTCACTTGCGGAGTGAACCATCGGACGGAAGATCTTCCTCTCTGTCTCTCCTCCTCCCTGTATATCCACCTTTCCAATAAAAATAAATAAATCTTTAAAAAAATATATGTCCATACTATTCCTTAGTTGTAGATGAGGGAATCAATCACTAAGCTTGATTTATAGAGATATAAAAGATTAGATTAAGACGGCTTCCTTGCTCAAAATAGTTTCTATTAATAAAAATGAATTAAAGGAACCCTAGAAATTTCTCTGTGTTGAGCTGAGATCCCTTGTAGAATATTTCATTGTTACTAGCATAGAGAAAATAGTATTTCATAGCTCCTGTGAATACCATATAAAGGAAAAATATGCAGCTAGAGAACTGAGGGCATAGGGGGATATCCCAGACAGAGAATACAGAGAATAACACAGAGTTGATACGCAAATATACACGCAGCAAGATTGCACTTGCTTCATAATATGTGGTCTTAGAAAACTGGTCTCATCTACAAGATATGAGTGACTATAATTACCTGGTAGGCTTAGTTTGAAGGCTAAATGAGTGAGTTTATAAAATCACTTATAGCAGGATTCAGTGGCTAAATCCTCGCCTTGCGTGTGCTGGGTTCCCATATGCGCACCAGATTGTGTCCTGCTGTTTCACTTCCCATCTTATGGCCTGGGAAAGCAGTAGAGCATGACCAAAAGCCTTGGGACCCTGCATCCACCTGGCGGACTCAGAAAAACCTCCTGACTCCTGACGTCACATGGCTCATCTTTAGGCATTGTGGCCATTTGGGGATTGAAACCAGCAATGGAAGATCTTTGCGTTTTTTTCTCTCTGTACATCTGCTTTTCCAATTAAAAATAAATATATAGATAAATCTTCAAATCATTTCTAGCAGATAATACGGTATGTACTGTAACAGTGCATGCTGTTTATACATACATAAATCATGAGGAACCTGTTGCTGTAAACGCATGCCATCCAGTCCTTGGCTCCACAGAGCAATAATTATATTTTTAACTTCTATATACCTAAGTTTCTGTATCTCTAAAAAAGAAATTAAGCAATCACGAACCATTAAAACTATAAAATTACAATATGCTTAGCCATTGGTATGATAAACATAAAACAAAGTTATATAAAACTACATTTATGAAACACTGATACTAATATTTGCTTTTGCTTTTAAAAAAGAATTCAGCCCCTACGTGTAACAGTGAACACATATTTGTCTTCTGGGTCTGGTTCAGCTCACCCAACATGCTGTCTCCCAGTTGAGTCCATGTTGCTGCAAATGGTGGTGACTGGTTTAAAATTTAATGTGTATGAGTAAAATGGTCATTTTTCCATCCAGTTATTATTTATAGTCATTGTCTGTGTTCCCTGTAAACCAAAGTCTTTTTGACTTTTGCTTGCTAAAGTTATTATTTGGTGAAGTATTAAGCCTTTTTCTGTAATTTAAATTTAAAATGTTATCTCAAAATTTCAAAAAATAAAAAGAGAAATAATCTATCTCATCAGGTTTCTGTAAGGATTCTGATTTGCAGGAAATGCAGAAAAAATATCAGATAATAGTGTTCCATAATGTTAGCTATTATTATTGTTATTGGAATTTGAGAACTAGATGGATTCATCTAAGATAAGGAAACAGACCAAGAAGAAAAATAAAATATGCTGCTCTCAACACTTAAAGAACTCATAAAAGAAAATGATCCAGGAAATTAGTTTAGGAAAAAGAATCCAGACAAGTAATGGGACCACAAGATGAGAATACAATGTTCCAAAGGCTAGACATAGGAATGATAAGAAGGATATTTACGAGTCAATGAAGATGAAGTGATATACAGTTGATGCTGCTGCAAAATCAGGTAATTGAGGCCCGAAAGCTTTGCTACATTTACAGACCTAGAAGTCATTAACAGCATAATTAATATGTGCAGAGGCAAGCATAGAGTCCAAGAAGTGGAAGACAGAAAAACTTGACTAATTTTTTAAGACCATTAAGAAGTTTGATTGTGAGTAGACGAGGACTCCAGTGAAGAGAATAGAGCAGAGGATTGGAAAGCGGGGTAAGGAAGAAAAGCTTTTGGCTTTGCTTTCTTCAGGTAGAAAATAGAAGAGCATACTGCAATGAAAATGGAAGAACAGGAAGGCAAAGGAGTGAGTTAACACACAGAAGAAAGAGCCCAGTGACACAGGAAATTTCTGCATAAACATTCAGACATTTGTTAAAACAGCTGGCAATGGACACACATGATAAGGAAGAAACAAGACCTCAGTGATTACATCAGTGATGAGTAAGGATTTAATCAAATGGAAACAAGGTTTTAAGGCTAATAGTAAGAATTGTGAGGAGGCTCTTAAAGCAAAACTTGCAGTTGCATGCCTAATACCTCCATTATTCTTATTATCAAAAGTCAAAAGGTTGATAGTTCAAGCAATTATACTAATAAATTATGACACATCATTGCAGTCATTTGGGGAGTGAACCAGCAAATGGAAGATCTTTCCCTCTTTGTCTCTTTCTTCTGCAATCTACCTTTCAATAAAATCTTTTTTTTTCAAAAAGTTAACTAAACCTTAGTCAACCTCAGTGTTAACCAATTCATTAGTGTAACTTGTATTTTATTAGCTTCCCTCTCTTTCTTGGATGAATTTGTAATACCTTCTTTCTATATATACCCATATCTTATATTTTGTTTGCAAGACAAGCCAAAGTCAAAGCTAACATCATTCACTCACCTAAGAAAGAGAAGTGACAATAGCTATAGAGACAGGAAACATTAATTACATTCACTAAAACGTACCAACCAACAGTGAGATACATACCTTCCTTAGCCTTGTAAGTTATATGTTAGCAGTGATACCAATAAATGCATGAATTTAGAACATTGAGAGTAAAACAAACAATGGATGTCATTCCTTCAAGGAATTGTGTATCAAAATAAGAATGTCCTGCACATATTCTAAGACAAGTTAGTCATTGGTGTCCTAAGCTTTACTCTCTCAGCTGCAATAAAATATTTTGTTTCCTGGAATTATTCTATAACACCCACATATGCCATTTGTCATCAGTCAATTCCATTAAAGTCAACCAAAGTTACTGAGTGACTTCTGTGACTACTTCAAGTAGCGTTCCCAATTAAAAGTTCAAAACATTAAATTTTAAAACATAAAATCTTATCATACTCTCCTAAAGGAAATGCCTCCCTGCACCCCATATCATTCCCAGTGGACACTCAACACACCTATAATACAAAAGGATGCCTCAGCAACACACTGGTCTTTTTGGATGATTGAAAAAAAAATGCCTCTTATAACAGGAAGATTAAAAGCTCTTGCTACAATGTTTATTCCAGTTCAAATTTCTGATCTCTAATTAATTGTCAATATTTCAAAAAGTGAAATAACAGTACTTAATCAGTTTTAATTTCTTTTCCAGGTCAGCCACTAGATCTCATCTCTAACTAGCAAATTAGCAGTGGTCTTTGTACATAGAGGGGAGGGGAAGAAAAAAAGCAATTTGCACTTAAATCAAGAACAATGCAAAATGATACAAGAGATTAAATAATCACAACATAAATTGTAATTAAAACCTTGAACTTTGTACCTGAGGGCAATAAAATTAGGACAATATAAAAAAAACACATGTGAATATTTAAAATTCAGCGTAGGATTTCTTTTTTTTTTTAAGATTTATTTATTTTATTACAAAGTCAGACATACAGAGAGGGGGAGAAACAGAGAGGAAGATCTTCTGTCCAATGATTCACTCCCCAAGTGAGCCGCAACGGCCGGTGCTGTGTCGATCCGGAGCCAGGAACCAGGAACTTCCTCCAGGTCTCCCATGCGGATGCAAGTTCCCAAGCTTTGGGCCATCCTCAACTGCTTTCCCAGGCCACAAGCAGGGAGCTGGATAGGAGGTGGAGCTACTGGGATTAGAACTGGTGCCCATATGGGAATCCCAGGGCGTTCAAGACGAGGACTTTAGCCGTTAGGCCACGCTGCCGGGCCCAGATTTCTAGCTTTATTAGAATATAACATCAGGACTGCTTCAACAACCAAAAACTATCAAATGTTCATAAAGAAAAGCATATTTCCCTAGTTAGCTCTTAAACCTTTATGTCTGTAAAGACGAATCACAGAGTATCCATCCATACAATTTTTACATATATGCAATTTTTAAAATTCAAAACACAAGATGCTTTTTATCCTAGGATACCGGTGAAGTTTTGTTTGCTTATTTTTATTTTTCCAATTAATGAAATGTAGTCATATTCAGAATGCAACCATTTTGGAATCCCCCCCAAAAATTCCTGTTTGCACATTGTTGCCACTTCTAGTGAAAGCAGTTCTAGAAGTTCTATTTAGAACAATTAAGCTTAGAAAACAAATATAGTGCAAATAATTGAGATGAAAAAAATTTGAAGTAGTCTCTTAAATTAAGAAAAATTTGAACACTACAGCAAAAAAAAATCGGTAAACAAATTCAACAAAGATACAGGTTACAAAACCAATACATAAAAATCAGCAGCATTTCTACAAAATTCCAATGAATTATCAGAAACAAAATGAAGAACATAAACCCATTTACAATACCATTAAAAATGTTTCTAATTCAAGTGTACATTCACTGAATGAGAAGCAAGATGTTTTTAGTGAAGAACACAAAACACTGGCAAAAATAACTGAAGATAATGCAAATAAGAAGATAGTCGTTGTCCTGGTTTAATAGATGAACCACTCCTTAAATGACTATGATATCCACTGTAATCTATTTATTTAATGCAGTTCCTAAAAAAATGCCAGTCACTCTTCATGGTACTGAAAATAATCCTAAAGTTTATATGGAATCAAAAACATCCTGACTAGAAAAAGCACTCGAGTAAAAAGAACAAAACTAAAGGTAACATAACTTCTGGTATCAAATGTGGTATAAGGCTATCATAATCAAAATAGCATGGTGCTAGCATGAAAAATAGATGCCCTTGTCAGAATAAAGTAGGAAGCCTGGAAAGAAACCCACAATTCCATAATCAGTTGAATTTCATCACTGTTACCAAAAACTCACAACAGGAAAAGGAATGGCTCTTCAATAACTGGTGCTGCAAAACCTGGTTATGCATATGCCAAAGAGCGCAATCAGACTCTATCAGCGATACAAGAATCACTTGAAATGGATTAAATACCAGAATGTGAGATTATAAATTAGAAAAGTTCTGAAATAAATCATATGGAAAAGCATCAAATGTCACTAAAGGAAACACAAAGACATTTCATCATTACAGTCTGATTGCATATTATAAATGAGTCTGACATTGAAGTCACTGCAAAAAGTCTGTCTCCAAGTTCTGGGAGTTCTGTGGCTCATAGAACCACCCGTAGGGAGGAGATGATGGAGTGTGTTCCCTGACTCTGAGTTTTTAGCACCACTTGGTTGTTGTTACTCTGGTGAGGATGCTGAATACACAACTCTCTCCCCAAAGCACTAGTGAAGCAAGTCAGCAGAGAAAGAGTAACCAGACTGAATGCACTTTAATTTGCAGAGGTGTATTGGAATTATTTGGTTCAATTAACAAACATCTACCAAGAGCTACCTAAGCACATCTCAGAGACACCCCCAGCCAGGCAGACAAGGGAGGAAATATTTCCAAAGGGAAGCTCTGTGTGGTGCCATACGTTGTTTACATTCCTCAAGGTGATGTTTCATCAAGCAATTGTAGCATGCCAGGCTGGGACTCTGACAAGAAAAAGGAGTGAATATGCTCTCAAAGATTTCACCTCTAAGTATAAGCTAGATTTTTTCAAGATGATATTCTCACAATGTTGTCTCATTCTAAGTTGTTAGAAAGCATTCACAGCTAGAATTTTACAAGGCAAAGAAGCAACCAATAGGATGGGAGAAAACATTTGCACACTATACAATTGCCAGGGGGTTAATATTCAGGATTTACAAAGAACATTGGAAATTCAACACTGCAAAGCAACTCTGTGAAGAAATGAGTGAAGGAAATGAACAGATATTTAAAGAACAAATTCAAATGGCTGATAGACATATGAAAAAATGCTCAGGCTCCCTAGCCATCAGGGATATACAAATGAAAACCACACTGAGGTTCCACCTAACTCCAGGGAGATTGGCCTACATTCAGAACTCTACTAACAACACCTGCTGGCATGAATGTGGGGAGAAAGCAACCCTCCTTCACTGTTGGTGGGACTGTAAGCTAGTACAACCACTATGAAAGTCAGCAAGCAGAGTGCTTTAGAGAACTGAAAACTGACTTGCCATGTGACCCCAGCTATCCCACTTCTGGGAATATATCCAAAGAAAATGAAATCTGCATATGAGAAAGTAATTTGTCATCCTATATTAATAATAGCACAATCTGCAAGAGCAAAGACGTGGAAATAACCCAGATGCCCATCAAGAGAGGAGTGGATAAAGAAACTCTGGAACATTTACTCCATGAAATACTACTCAGCCACTAAAATGAATGAAAGTCTACCATTTGCAACTAAATGGTCTCAACCAGAAACCACTATGTTCAGGAAAATAAGTCAATCCCAAAAGGCCAAATACCAAATGTTCTGTCTAATAAAAGGCAAACTTCATGCAAAATATAAGATCAGTAGCCTTTTCAATGCTGTTTTTGCTACATTTCATGTGCTTTGATATTTTTTATTTTCATTTCTTCGGAATAATTTCTTTTCTCGGATTGAATTCTTCACTGACTCATTGTAGATCATACAGCAGAATCACTCTCTCCAAGAATATCTTTGGTTTTCTTTTTTCATTTCTTCACCGACAAATTGGTCAAACAGTAACATGTTATTAAACTCCATGGTGTTGTAAATTTTTTAACTCTATTTCTGTTGCTGATTTTGTTTTATGGCTTTTTATTTAATGGCATATAAGTAACTGTGTAATAGAGACTATGATATCCAGATGTGAAGATACAATGCAGTACTCATCCTTATTTTGAAATCAAAGATGGACTCCCAATGAGGCTATTAAATATATCTAGATAATGGGATGCTGGACTGTCTGCTATGGTCAATACCACGATGTCAGGCTTCATTTAAACAGCAGAATGGTGGACTTGTGACTGCTTATTGGGAACTATACTACTGTAATAATATAGGGGAAATCAGTAAGGGGATGGCAATTGGGTAGGAGAAAAGGGAAGTCCCAGAACCTATGGAATTTATTCATAAATTATTAAACAAACAAACAAAAAGAGTCACAGGCTTATTCAGAACATTGGTTTGTGAAGCCAGCATTACTGAGTTAGTTGCGAATCCACAGCTTGTCAGTCAACATTCTGCAATCTCACACACGTCCCAAATGAAATGATCCTAACAGATGGTTGAGAATTTAAAAATAAAAGCTCTAAAGTTAAATATGTTTCTATTTTGCTCTCATATTAACAAGAAAACTATAATAGCCAATTCACATTGAGATGAATATCCTTTTTTAAGAATTACTTTCTTCGGGACTCGGGAGGGGAGCTTTCTCTGGTCCTTACTTAGTTCCAACTTGGGATCCCCACCCTCTCTTGCAATGACCATCAGGGTCGCTCCGGAGCGTCCCCCTCCAAAAGAATTAAATTAGATAGACAGAGAACAACAAGGAAAGCTTAGAACCAGACAGGAAACGGTCAGCTTGGACTCACATATACCTTACTAGGTGGGACACAAAGATTAGTTATTCCTCACTAAGGTATTGAAGATTTCTCTGCACACTCCTCAACTGTTGACATATGTCTTGTTAGAGTTATAAGCCAGTTTAGACTATCCTAAAATCCACCAACTTCAGTAAAAATTATGCTTCAACACTGTAAGCTGCTAAATACAAAAATGAAAATAGAAATGAGACAACTGAATAGTACCCTATAGCCATTTTAAGGTGTATAGCAGCAAGTTGTGTATAAACTAAAATTGAAATTTCAATGAAATAGTCACAGAATGTGGTCAAGAACCTGTATTTTTTCTAACATATTGGTCACTCAATACCATGTCAATTATCCCCATAACGTTGTAAATTGTTGTGGATGTTATGTTGTGGCTTTTCATTGGACAGGATGATATTCCATCAGCTCTGCTTGCAGACCAGAGATGTCTCCTCAAGAACCTGCTGAATTTATCTGGACAATAAGATTCTGCACTCTATACATGGTACATGCTTTCAATGAAAGAATCAAGACTGGATTTGAACTGTGATACTGCAACAATGTGGAGGAATCCACCATGGAGGGAGGGAATGGGGAGGGTTGGGGGAATCCCAGAGCCTATGAAACTGTGTCATAAAATGAAATGAAATTAAATTGCTGTTTTCACAAAAAAAAAAAGAATAAAAACAGTGAGGAGAGGCATAAAAATGTATTTCTATCTTGACTTTGTAAATGTATATCATTTTACAGAAATAATACATAATCTCAGTGTGTGACAAAAAAGTAATGTACTGTTTTTTCCTTTCATTATTTTTCAAATATTTAAGTGAAGTATAACTGAATTCCAAAAATATGACTTAAATAATGATGACAGAATCTGATAAAATGCATGCTTCATTTGAAAAAAGAAAGAATTACTTTCTTAATAAGCATACATTAAAATGCTTAATACTCTAAGGAATATAATGCATATACATTATTAATATTAGGGGAATCAAAAATTCTATTATTATCGCTTTATTCATTGTAAAAAAGTACTTATTTTAGACATACTGACTTTTTACAACGTCTTAATCACCTCTTACACAATACTGCTGTTGACAACATTTCTGTTTAACTTGCAAATTAATTTCTCTATCTTTTCTTTACTACTTTGCAAGAAGCTTTTGAGGAATACAAAGTGTTCCCATTGAAAAACAAAGTATCTCCAATATATCAAATGCATGTATAAACTGTGGTTTTCAAACATTAAAACATCCTGTATTCTCTCTCTCTCTCTCTTTCCCCCTTTCACTATTCTTGAAAAAAGCCACCATCTTCTGACTCACATTCTACATTTTAATTTTTTCACAGGTTTACTTATATTTCCTATGTAGTTCTTGAATGTTTCTTCTTTCCTTCTCATACTCACTGGCAAGGGGCAGTGGAATGTCCTATTTTGTATTTTCTTGCCTGTAGTAGCGCCAATTCCTCTTTATGGTCTGTGAAATTGCAAAAGTACCCCCCACCAGTCAGGAGCACTGTATTTTCAATTCTGTGAAGAAAACTTTTTTCATCGGCTCTCCTTTTCCTTAAGGCCAGGTCAAAATATCTGAGAATAGGACTTAGGATTCTTCACGCTGTACCTTCCTCAATGCTCGAACCCTGACCGTGTCATTCTGTGTTGCATCCTTTTCTCTATATAAAATATCCTCTCTTTAAATATTCTTTTCTCTATATAAAATATCCTCTTTTTAAATATTTGTTCTGAAAACAATCAGCTCAAATAACAATTCTCCTGTTGAGTTATCCCTGCCAAACCTGGAATATTAATCTTCCTATTGGTTTTAAGAACCTTTCTGCTTTTTAAGATAGAATAATTCAACCTGATTGTAATTTACATTGTTTAAGAAGTCATGGGGCTGGTGTAGTGGTGTTTACCAGATACATAATCCACGTGTAGTGCTGGCATTCCATTTGGGCTTTGGGCAGTCTTTTACTGCCTTCTCAGGCCACAAGCAGGCACAGACTGGCACCCATTCAGGATCCCGGCAGGTGCAAGGTAAGAATTTAGCCACTAGGCCATTGAAATCGGTCCCAAGAGAATTCTATAAGCCATTTTGAAATACGGGATGTCCAAAGAGAACATTCTTGCTTTCCTTTACATCCTTCTAATTTTCCTACCTTCCTGTTTTTCCACTTTCCAAAACCAAAACACACCGAGTGCCTATTGCACTTTGTAATAAATGTAGATAAAGCATATTAAACAGAGCAGGTAGCCATTCTGTTATTGTAAGGAAAATTGATTAATGTATAAAATGTGCAAAAGTACTAAAAACTATCAGAAATATTTCCACACAGTGATGAGAAAGGGATGAGTGGTCTTGACCTCAAAGTGCAGGACTCAGAACTTGTCAGATGTGCTGTGTCATCTTTCCATGCGCACAGCTCATATTTCCTTTTTATTTTATTATGTTTCTTCTGTCTTAAGACTTTCCTAGGTTGAACACTGTTGCAAAGCAGGTTGGGATGTCACCTGTGACATCTGCATCCTATGTTAGCTAGCCTGAGTTTGAGTTCAAGCACTGCTTATTCAGCTTCCTGTTAATGTCCTGGGAGATACAGGACAATGGCTGATGTGCCCGGCCTTTGGAACCTGCCCAGGAGATTCAGGTAGAATTCCTGGCTCCTGGCTCTGACCCGGCCCAGTTATGATGCTCAGATCATGTGTGTGTTTGTGTGTTTGTGTGTGTGTGTGTGTGTGTGAGAGAGAGAGAGAGAGAGAGAGATCTCAATTTCTCACCATTTACTTCTTGCAGAAAATTTTTCAAATAGATGAAAATACATAAAAATTACATTTTTGGGACCATGCACAGTAGCCTGCTGGCTGGAGTCCCCTCCTAGCATGCACCTGGAACCCATATAGGCACTGGTTCTAATCCCAGTGGTCCCATTTTCGATCCACCTCCTACGAAGGCAGTCACGGATGGCCCAGAGCTTCAGACTCCTGGCTTTGAACTGGATCAGTTATGGCTGTTGCAGCCACTTCGGGAGTGAATCAGTGAGTGGAAAATGTTCCCCTTGTCTCTCCTCCTCTCTGTATATCTGATTTTCCAGTAAAAACAAACAAACAAATCTTTTTTTAAAATTTTATACTTTTTTGGGGGGGGACACTGCTTTTTATCTTAACTTCTTATAATTTTTTTCCATGATGCGGTTTTGTGGGCGTGGGGATTCCTCCTCCCCATTTCCTGCCCGCACACTGCTTTCTCCCACATATTACTACAGTAGTATAGTCCTTCCCAACAGTCACAAGTCCACCATTCTGCTATTTAAATGCCTCATGGCGTTATGGTGTAGGCAGTGGCAGAAAAATCTAGTATCATATTGTCAAGGTATATTTAACAGTTTCTTTAAGAGTTTCTCCTTTATTCAGGAGTATAGATGCATACTGAGTTATATCTTCACTTCCCAGTATACTAATCTCCATCGTAAAGTTCATTTGTGAGAATATATATATAGTATATATATATATATATATTCACGTTTACCTATGTATCTGTTTGTTTTGTGTTTTTGCACAAATGTTGCCTTGTACAAAGAAAAACAAGATATTTGTCTTTTGGGGATTGGCTTATTTTACTGATCATGAAAAATTACATCCTTCCATTTCCACCACATCAACTCCCCCACCGCCTTTTTTTGATGCTTCCATAGTTGCACATTTGAGAGATGAAGGGGGTGCGTGCACTCTATCAATCCTAATAAATATTAATATGCATGACGAGTTCGTCTAATTCCCTCTGATGAATTCTTAGAAAGTCTAGATTCTTACTGATGAAAACAGATGCAGCATATGGTGGAGACTCGCATCAAGTGGAAGAAGGAATTGAACAGAAATAGGAGAGGATGAAAAAAGAGATCTATGAAGGTAAAGTACTAGTAGAAGCCTCTGGTGCTCTTCAAAAACACTTTTGGAGGCTACACTCAGACTAGTTATTGAAAGCTTCTTTTAATTTAATGCAAATCCAAATTCACAATTATGGGAAAGTCACAGTCTTATTTAACTTTGTTCTAAATATTTTTCTGAATACTAACTATGCCTCCAGAGTTTTCAGAAAAAAATTAGACAGTTTTTAATACAAAAGTAGAGATGAGAAATATATTGTTTACATTGCTGAAAATAAAAAAAATATTTGAGAAGCAACATGCATGGGTAATATCATACTAGACTTACACTTGAGAAACTGATGTTCAAAGGAAAATGATAACAGACCATGTTTGGAATAAAAATTTAGGTTTATTAGCTTACATCATGTCTTTAATTTCTCAGCTATGAGAATTTCTGTTATACAAAATACTAAATGTAAACATTCAAGTTGCTGTGTTTTTCTTTAAACTTTATGCTTTTTTGTTCTCCACCCCAACGTACTAGTATCAGGAGTTGAATATTTTCCCTGTCCTGAATACGCTGTCCATTCCTGCTTCTTCTAAAAAGTGTATATATATATATACACACTTGTAAGGTGATACATTTAGGGTTTCACCAGAAAATGATTCCCTCGTGTCCACTCTTACTTGTGCTTGCATTTTTGTAAGCTGCTGTTACAGTTCTTCAGGTAGTTTTCAAAGGCTGTTGTGACACAACCTCAGCTGACAGATAAAACAAACAAAAAACAGAAAAACAAAAACGTATCCCATGCCTGCCTTCACTGCCCTCTGAATGTGAGACTGTTAGGCACCTGCTGAACGAACAAAGAATCACCACAAATGAGCCTTTGTAGGTTGTCTGTGGTCCCTGGGATACTGAGTGCTAAAACAGCATATTCCATTTGTGCACTGATCCTGAACACCCACAGCTTTCCTGTTTGAAACGGACACTACATTTCTGAGCTCCATCTACGACTGTTGAATCTCAACATCTTTCTTATATTTATGACTCACAGATTACAAAGAGCAAAGCAGAAATAGTAAGTAAGCTACATAATTTATTTTCCCTTTGGTCCTCCCAGAAATAATAATGCTTGCATCTTCTCTCAGTGTGAAAATTTTATGTATCCCATCTGTAACTATGCACAAGAATATAAATTCAATACAAAAATGAGATCCATCATTTCCTGAAAGCATCGTGACAGTTCTCTTTGGTTCCAAAGGATTTATCACTCATAAAGGGAAGAACTCAGAGCCACTTTTACCCTTATAAGAGACATTTTAAACAGACCTGCTGGGACTTGTCTAGTTCAGTAATTTCATCCACTGTCCATTTCCATTGACTGTGTAATACTTGTCTCAGTGTGGTCAGAGAACAATGAAGCCAAATCACTGTGAAGACAGTCTTAAGGAGACCATTTTCTGCAATCAAGAAGGCAGGGGGCATCCATATTGATTCAGAGGGTGGCTAAAGCTAAGAGCTTGGAGCACAGAACTTAGGGAGAGGAAGCTGACAGAGCCAGATGAAAGTCCAGCTGTCAAGTAAAGACAGTATCTTTTTTTTAAAAAACAAACCTTATTTAAAAAATTATTTGACATGGAAGGAGACATATAACGAAAAGGAGCTGCAGAGGGCGAGCTCTTCTGCAGCTATTTGCAACTTCTTGCAACTGCACAAGCCATCGAATCCTGTCTTTGCTTCTGATTCACCTCCTTGTTGATGTGACTGAGAAGCAGTTGATCATGGCTTAACTACTTGGGTCCCTGTCATCCACGTGGAGATCTGGATGGAATTTTTTGAGTTTCTTAAGTTCAGCTCTTGGAGACATATACAGGGTAAACTAGTGAATGGATGGCCATCTATGTCTGTTTCTCATTTTGTATCGCTCTGTCTTCCCATTAAGTAACTGTTTAGAAGAAATCCAACTATTTGGAATCCTCATCACTGACTCCTGGGGCCTGAATTAACAGGAAACTGGAGTTGTGGGCTGCGGGGCTCAGGGGCAAAGGGGTCACAAAGTCAACAAGATGGCAACCAACAGTTAAGGTCACTGGGTTACATGTGTCGAGCAAAATTGTGGGCAAGGACAGAGCCCTGGGCGTGAACTCGGGCAGGGGTCAAGTCGTTTCAAAGAAAGACTGATTGACCAGGGCCATCTCACTCACCTACCCCAGGCCTACGGGCAGTGGCTTCCTCAGTCATTCTCCTAGTAATTGGCTCCTAGTTTCTCCCCTCCTGGAATTCCTGGGATTCCGGGCCTGAGGCTATTTGTTACCCTATATAAGAAATTGAATTTCCCAAATAAATCAGAACTGCTTAGACAGAACCCCTATCCGTCTGTTTGTCTCTTGCACGAGGGGAGGTTGGGTGGTGGGCAGCATGCTCACCCTCTCCAGCAACAGGTTACTAGAGGAATCTGTGGGGGAGACCCCACAGTGGGTTACAATCAGAAATCAAATCGAGGCAGTTCAACACCTTGACTGCTAAGCCAAACTTCTGGCCTTGGGAAGCCTCATTACTCTTGGCTGTCATTATTTGCTCTAAGCAGCAGAGTGGTCCTCACTTGCCCTTATTTTCTATTCAGCATGACCTTTGTGTATATAATTTTTAGAAAGTTCCACGGAAAATATAAAGAAGTACAAGTGTTTGTACTATTCCTTTTTTAATATCTCAGATACTATAAATTGTAAAATAAAAATATTTGTGTTTATTACAATCCTTCCTTAAGATTTGGTTTAGGCCTAAATACTGTAATTACTCATTCAGACTGTAAGTAACCTCACTGGTGTTGTCAGCAGACTATATCCAGATTCCTAAACTTCAGAGGAGCTCTGAGAAGTGAAAATATCAGAAGTAAATGACACAATTAGTAAACAGCTGGCACAAATAGGGTGTCAATGACTGTTGAATGTTCCAGAGAAAATAAAAGTAAATAATCAAGAACGTAGCATAAACACTGAGTGGTGGGAAACTGGAATGGAGATGATCATCATTCATTGCATTTAGGGTTATGCTAATCTTACAATGTTGCTAGCTCCTTTTTAAAACATGTATTTATTCTTTATTGGAAAGGCAGATCAGATTTGTAGAGAGAAGCAGAAAAGGAAAGAGCTACTATCTGCTGGCTCTCTACCCAAGTGGCAGATCTAAAGCCAGGAGCCGACAGCTCTAATCAGATCTTCCACACAGGTACAGGGTTCCAAGGTTTTGGACCATCTTCTACTGCTTTCCTAGACCACAAGCAGGAAAATGGCTGGGAAACGGAGCAGCCTGGATGTGAATCAGCACCCATATGGTATCCCAGCTCTTGCAAGGTGAGGATTCAGCCATTGATGCATCTGGGCCCTGTACTGATATTTCAATGAAGACTTAGAGAATGCTGAAAATATCATAAAAGAGATGTCTGGAAAAGAAATCTCTAGGAGCAGGAATCTTTTTGTTCACCGACATGTTGCATCGCATTAGGATAACTGTTGACACATACTGTACCCTCACTATTTATGAAATAAATAATAAACGTATCCAAAATGAATTAAAAATAATATATTTTAGTAAAGACATATTCCATGCCATTTTTTTCCATGCATTGTCTTGTCTCCTCCCACAAGCCCTGAGAGGTATAACTTTTCTTCTTGTGAAATGTGAAAGAGAAACAATTGTGTTGTGATTTTTTCCCCTATGGTGAGGCAGCAGTTAACTGGCAGAGCAAGGATTGAAACTCACTCCCAGCTCTGAAGGCTGCATGTGACTTACCGTGACATGTTGAAAGTAGCAACTTACTTCACTGTAGAGTTTTGCATAATCATGAGCCTCTGCCAGGAGTAAGAACAGAGTTATGCTTTCTGGACAAGGAAGCAGATCGTAATTAACAAGAGATACGTTATTCCAGAGTGAAATCTTAATTTAGAAATTTTCACAAGACGTTGGCTCATAACTTTTATGGGAAATGGCAAAAATAACAGGGAGTATGGGTAAATCTGTACTTTGTTATCTTTTTTATTTCCTTCTTTTATTATTTTCAATTCTTCCCTAGGGAATAACTCCTAAGTATTTCTAGTATGTAATCATTGTTCCTGACCACCAGGTAACATAAAAGTCAAAGTACTGGTGAATGATGTGTTTTAAAATGATGCACTTGGAATAATGTAAAACAACAAGCAGGCTGATCCTTGACTAGTCTCTTGATCCCCGTTGAATTCCACCAGATCTGCAAAACGGTGGCGTTCAGTCCTGGCCTGAGGAAGTCTGGGCATTGTTCAGCTGTCCTTTCCTGTAGGGTCTGCATAGGCACTCACACTCGTACTTGTCTGATTTCCAAGTTTGTCTCTGTCATAGAAAGAGGTGGGAATCTGTCCGTTTTCCGATATCTTGTTGCATCTGTGACTTATTCTTAAGTTCCATAGAATAAGGAGAGATTACCTGCATTACGCACACCCACTCACTCCGCACCAGTCCCACGGGCAGCCACAAAATGTCTGGATGCTTAATATTTGCATTCTAATAAAAAAAATTCTAGTCTACTCCCTTCCAAAGTGCTTTCCACCCACACCAACACTCTTTTTCATTTGCCAGTGAGTCATATAAGTACAAGCAATTTATATTAAAAGCTTCAGTCTTACTCTCTGTCTTTCTGTTCTATATTTTTGTCAATATTTCCTTAACTTCAGTAATCCTTAAAACTGCAATAATTCATTTCTTGAGGTATAAACATAATGGAATGGATAAGCCATCATTAGAGTCCCAGAATTTCATGCTCTGAACAATATTTTTTTAGGACTAAACATCCATCATGCTTTAAAAATACCTTAACAGATTGTCATTCTAAATGGTGCCTTAAACAGCAGTTGTCCCTTCTCTTGCAAGCTTAGTGAAGAGATAATATATCCTTTTGGGTCAGGCTGTGCTCCATTTTCCCCTGGTAGACCCTTTAACTACAAATAGCTTGCTTTTCTTAAAGGGACTCAAATTTATTTTTAAATCAAAGCTATGATAAAATTAAAGAAAACAGGTACCTTATTTAAATACGGATTTCTGATTCTCCACTTGCCAGACATCTCACCAGTCACACAAACCCTCAAATCATCAGGATTCTGTCATGCGTAGTACTACCAGAGCATTACCAGAAGAAAACACATCACAGCCTAGTGTGCTACAAATTTCCCATCTTGTTTTTATTTACTTAAAATTCTCTGCATTGCGTTAGAATAGGAATTGCCTAGTTAAAACAGCAGCTCAATTCTAAGACTCTTTAAAGTTATTTCTAAAAGTGTCTCCCAACACATTATTATACTGCTTGAAACTTAATGTGGTTACAACACTTTATTTACATTTCTCAATTATTATTTTCATCATGCCACTAATTATCTAGTGCCAAGAGGCATATGACCTCTCTTCATATTCACTGAACTAGCTTAAATGTAATATTTCTTTTCTTCAAAATGAATTCATTATTTGCAAGTAGAAGGGCAGAGAAAGAAACAACTAAAGGCAGGAACAAGAGAATCCCCTTCCATCCACGGGTTCAATCCCAAATGATTACAAGAGCTATGTCAGGGCAAAACCAGGGGTCTGGAACGCCTTCCCAGTCTCACACATGCATGGCAGGGATCCCAGCACTTGATTCATCGTCTACTGCTTTCTTATTTGTACAAGAGGGAGTTGGATAAGATAATGAAGTAATCAGGACTCAAGCTAGTACTGTGATATAAACTTCTTGTATCAAAAAGGTAGCTTAACCCACAGCATCACAATGCTAACCCCCCAAAATGGCATTTGTTATCTTCCAGATGGTCTCAACGTCATGCCCATTATTAGTTTGATTGCAGCACTCACTGTCCACACCCACATTAATCCTCATGAAATAATACCACTTCTATTCAAATTCACTCCTAAGAAATATTTATTTATTTTTATTGGAAAGGCAGATCAGATTTACAGAGAGAGGGAGAGACAGAGAAAAAGATCTTCTGTCTGCTGGAAGTGCCGGCAACAGCCGGAGCTGAGCCAATCTAAATTCCAGCTCCAGGAACTTGTTCTGGATCTCTCCCATGGGTGCAGGGTCCCAAGACTTTGGGCCGTCCTCGACTGCTTTTCCAGGCCACAAGCAGGGAGCTGGATGGGAAGTGGAACATCCAGGATTAGAACTGGCACCCATGTGGAATCCCAGTGTTTGCAAAGGCAAGGATTTAGACCCTGAGTCATAGCACCAAGCCCTCAAATTCATTCTTTAAACTCCTGAAGTCAATACCTTCTACAGCTTCTTTTATTATGCTCTTATGAAAATCGGAATACCTTTAAGGTTCTCTAAGATTCAAAAATCACTCTTTGCTTTTAGTCTCTTCTCCCATTACTTCTAATTTTATCCTTCTCTCTAGTTTGCATAGCTAAACTGTTGATCAATTTTCTCTAAATCTCCCATGCAACAACCACTTTATGGCTGCCACTTTACACTCATTTCAGGAAGACATACCTGCCACTTCCGGAGGTGTGGCAAACCCATTGAAAAATAAAAAGCAGTACTGCTCCTCAGCTTCCCAAGTGTATCATATTCTAACAACTCCTCTCTTTGACTTTATCAAACACATACAGGGTACATGGTAGCTGCATCAGGATAAGCACGTGTTTGAGCAACCTAGCGTCTGACTCTAATATCAATTCTAAGATCCACACGATCCTGGGAATGCAGAGCTTGTCCTAAAACAACGAGGAACTCACCTCATGCTTCCCACAGGAGCATCTTCCAGATGAGGAGACTCATACAAGAAAAAAAAACCTAGCTGCTGCCTGGTTGGATTTGCCCAGTATCGGAAGTCCATGCTGCACATCTTGGGGTCCACTTCCTTCCCTTGAGGGAACTGTTGAAGAAACACTTTCAGCCCCATTCACAAACCTCCCCTAAGAGATGAGTGGCAACTTTTTGAGAAATGAAATCTGAAGGAGTCAAACATGTCTGCCTTTGGAATTTTCTGATTTAGGTCGTTTGCCCAGGAGACCTATTCCACTTTCGGTTTTGCTTCCATGACAAATACACAATTCCAGGCATAGGTCTGTCTTCATCTAAAGGCAAACCAGAAAGACTATCTCTGTCCAGATGCACAGCTTGAGCTCTACACTCAGTGACCATGGTTGCATGGTTCTATTGTAGGCCCCAGTCCTGCCCAAGTGAAGTGTTAGGGAGCTTGACTATGACATAAAAATTAAGCCACACAGTATTGGGATACGCTTTATGTGACCAGTTTTCATCTTGGCTGCAGTTTGGGAGGGAAGTAAAGGGGTCTTAATAACTTCAGCCACTGAAGAGGAATGATCGCACTTATTTCTATCCAGTATGTTTCATTTTACCTTGTCAAGAATATGTGGAGGGGAAAGATTTGAAGAATTACAGCTGAACTCAGTTACCTACTATTGGTACTGAGTGGGCCAAGTATTTAAACTCTTACAGTTTTAGTTTCTGCAAACATGTGATGAATTAATATTTAATGCCAAGCACTGTTTTACAGTCTGAAGACATGCAGTATTTACCTCACAGAGCTTTGCTTCGGGAAAATTGAAGTATCTTACAACATAAGGTCAATATGAAGATTAAATGAAGTGCAGCGTGAGGCACAGCCACGGCTGTCCCCAGAGTACAGTAAGTACTCAATAAGTGCTGGTGATGAGGGTGATAATGGTGATGATAAATCTTGGCTTCACTAAGGGATGCAATATAGAGGCTAACCACACAGCTCTCGCTGTTAATTCGGTTCTTTCTCGGTGATTGGCTGAGCCTTAGAAAGTCCCACGATGCAAGGGTGATTCTCACGTAAAAATATTTTACAACCTTTGATCTCTGAACTCTGGTCTCAAACCCTGAACAGAGCTCCTTAGGGGAAACTGGTATTTAACAGCTATGTCATGTCAGGAGGAATTATTTTTG
The DNA here is from genome assembly GCF_030435755.1 of Ochotona princeps. Classification (NCBI taxonomy): domain Eukaryota; kingdom Metazoa; phylum Chordata; class Mammalia; order Lagomorpha; family Ochotonidae; genus Ochotona; species Ochotona princeps. The sequence goes on along the minus strand of NC_080842.1, from coordinate 45,186,810 downwards.
AGCTTGAAAGTACAGAAATTTCATTTCATTATGTTTTGAAATACTCACATAAAAGATGCTCAGCATGGTGCCCCCATTGTTGATTGGATACTAGATGAAGAAACGCTGAACAAATATATTTCTCCTACTTTCTACAAGATGAGATGGTTGCTACTAAATGAACAGAGCTATGCAGTTAGGATGGTGCTAAAGTAACTGATACCTCCTTAAGAATGCTCCGGTCATTATCTTAACTGCACGTACCGAATAGTGTGGGAGTATAGGACCATTGTAGTACACAAATGTCTCCATCAGACTTGTGTCATCTACATGCCTTGCTGGTGTTCACATACTAGCTTGGCTACTTGCTAAAAATCTATGCATTCTGAATCCTATAAAACATTTATGACTTATCTACTTATCACATTTATATTCTTTATAAAGGAATGAGGAAATACTTTCCTGGGTAATGGATTGCTCTCAGACACAATCCATTGCTTCATTAATTCACTCATTTATCATAAACAAAGGCCTGTTATTTACTGAGCGTTGGTGATCTTCAATTTTATGCTTATTTTGAAATAAGGCATCAAAACCTGGAGAGCTTAAGTATTATGTTGTTCATGGAATTATATGAATAATGAGTAACAGAGATCTTAACCAGAATATTTACTTCTTTATCCAAGATAAATGACAGATCCTTATCAACAGAAATTGGCAGAACAAAAAACCTGGAAAGCAAAAAGATAACTATATTGGGTTTGGTGTGGTAGCCTAGCAGCTCAAGTCCTCACCTTGCACATGCCAGGATCCCATATGGCGCTGGTTCTATTACAGCCAGCCAGAATTCCCCACCAGTTCCCTGCTCGTAGCCTGGAAAAGCAGTCAAAGATGGCCCAAAGCTTTGGGACCCTGCACCCATGTGGGAGACCCTGAAGAGGCTACAGACTCCTGGCTTCAGATCAGTGCAGCTACGCCCGTTGCAGCTGCTGGGGAGTCTGTCAGTGGACAGACGATCTTCCTCTCTGTCTCTCCTCCTCTGTATATCTGACTTTCCAATAAAAATAAATAAATCTTTAAAAAAAAAAGTTACAACTGGTCTCCAGCCATAACTCTGCAGTAGTTCAACACTGAAGGCTCAAAACATTTTGAATTCACTCCATGATCTTAACCATTTTTGATTGCTATTTGGGAGTTTAAAAACTATATACCTGTGAGATTTCACCATGAATTTCTATAAAAATTAGTTAGTGACTTGGGATAAACATAATATCACTTAAATAAAATACACCATAATCTGAAAAAATGAATATTTAAAAAAATAAACTAAATAAAAACTAAGATAGCCATTCTTCCTTCTCCTTTCTCATTTTCCCTTCATTTTTAAATTAGATAGCTTCAATTTGCTTTACAGTCATAGGCTTAGTTCACCAGTAACCATAATGTTCAATAAGTAAAAAATAGAGAGACCACTGTTCATAAAGTATGAACAAAAACACGGAACTCTACTCAGCCATAAACAAGCATGAAACACTGTCTGTTGCAATAAAATGCATGCAACTGAAGTCCCAAAATGACAAATATCATATGTCTTTTCTGATACATGATAACAGATATTCTTAAATTCAGTTTCATGGAATCTAAAATACTGTCATACTTTAGAGCCAACCTTCACTTATGGATAGTCATATGCACTGTACTTATTACTTTAGGACTCCTGAAAAGTTACCACCTGCTCCTTCTTACCATCCCCTGCACATTTTTTTCTTTAAAAAGAATATATTTAATTTAACTGCAGAGCAAGAGATCAACTGAGCAATGGCCAGGCAAAACCAGGAGCCAGAAAACCATTCAGGTCTCCCACATGGCTGGCAGAGACCAAACCATTCCAGCCATCGTGGATGCCTCATGAAGGTGCAGGAACCTGGGTCAGAAACGTAGACAAGAAGAATTCAACCACTCTAACATAGCAGGTGGGAATCCCAAGAGGTAGCTTACCCACAATACCACCCCATCCTTGTGGTTTCCTTCCACATAAAATAACTGACAATATCCTATTTTGTTAGTTTACTCCCTGTACTTAAAAAATATGCATTTAATATTCAAGGAAGTTTTTATAACATTTTTTTTAATTCCAATTTACAATGCAAGATAAACATCTCAAACACACTGTAATATGAGTGAGAGAGCACTCTCATTTCTGAAAATCAGTGGCAAGGAGTAGAAAACCAGCTATAAAAGAGTGATTCCCCTTGGAACTTACAAGTCTGGAAGCCATGAAACTAGATAAAAATGCCACCTGGCAGATCTGGCACGGTAGCATAATGGCTAAAGTCCTTGCCTTGCGTGTGCTGGGATCACATAAGGGCACCAGTTCCTGTCCCAGCTGCTCCACTTTCCTTCCAGCTCCTGCTTGTGACCTGGGAAAGCAGCTGAAGATAGTCCAAAGCCTTGGGACCCTGCACCCATGTGAGAGACCAAGAAGAAGCTCTTGGTTTCCTGTCTTTGGTTCAGCTCAGCTTTGGCTGTTAAGGCCACAAGGGGTGTGAGTCAGCAGATTGAAAATCCTTCTCTCTATCCTTCTTTCTGTAAATCCAACTTGCCAATAAAAAAATAAATAAATCTTGAAAAAATGCTATCTGGCTTTTGGAAAATGTTACTTAATGAAAAGAATCCAAAACTGGAGCCAGCACTGTGGCTCAACATGCTAACTCTGCATCTTCTAGCCCCAGTATCCAATAGGGCTCCAGTCCATGTCCTGGCTGTTCCACTTCCAATGCAGCTATCTGCTTAAGGTCTAGGAAAACAGCAGAGGATGGTGCAAGTTCTTGGGACCCTGTATCCATTTGGAAAGCTTGAAAAAGGCTCTCCCGCTTGTGGATTTGGATCAGCCCAGCTCCGGCTATTGCAGCCATTTGGGAATTGAATCAGTAGATGAAAAATCTGTTTGTCTTTATCTCTGAAAATCTTCCTTTTAATTCAAAATATTTTTTAAAGAACTCCAACACTAATAAAACAGATATCACTTGAAATATGTTTGGTACCTAGATTGTGGTATCATAAGAGTCTAGAAAATATTAAATTCATCAAAATTGGTGCAATTTAGGGGATATCCAATATGCCGTATCCAAGCTAAACAAAGACTCCAAAAAAATTTAAAAACCCTGTTCTCTAGGGCAGAAATGAACTTGCATTATATTCAATGAGAAAAGCACAATTTGAAAATAGCACTCAGAAACATTTAAATGGAATCATCATATCTTACTGTAAGTTACTGAAAAACGTTTATAAACAAGCATTGATGGATAGAGACAGAATCACAAAAAGCTTTAAAAAATTGGGATTATATCTCCAAACTTTCAATGACAGGTTTAAAACAGTTTGAAAATGGATCTTCATTCTTCTTCAGAGAGAAAATTTAAGTCTCAGCAAACTTACATACAGTGAAACAATGATATATGAAAGGATAAAAGATGATAAACCAGCCTATTCAATTATTAGATATTGGCTGGTCGATAATATGCTAAGGATGCTATGCTACGCACTATGGCCTAAAACAATCAAGATTTTGTTCCTGTAATCAAAAATGCCCAATGTATTTAAGAAGCTAAGACATGTATAATAGTCCCTATAATTTAGGACTTTTCTATTTAGGCAAAAGGCAATACTTTCAACTTCCCTGTTTAAGTGAATAGCTTGTGTAGTCCTTGTGTCATCTCTCTTTTTCTATTAACTTATAAGCGTTTCCATTATCTGAAAAAAACACATCCCATATCATGTGTTCCAGAAAAACAAATAAAACAACAATGACTACAAGTGACACATAAATAATGAATGAATGAAATACATAAAAGGCAGATTCCAATAAGCCAGAAAGGAGGGAAGTGGCAACGGAGCAGCAGTTCCTGAAGACAGTATATATAAGCACTGATGGATAGAGACACAAGACATTTACCACTGCAAAAATTAAAGTACACTGAAGACCCTAAACCTTTGAATTAGAGAAATGGAAATTCAGTTCTGAGCTGGAGACTAACCAATTTTTGATTTAATTTGTATAAGCTTCAATTTTCTCATCTGTTATATGGGGCTTATAATTCCTATTTATAGTATTTATAAAGTATCAAATGAGATGATGTCTGCAAAGTGTACTGTACTTAGAGCAAGCTAAATGTGAAAGCAAATATATTTAAAATATGAAATAACAATTTCAGATGCAGTGTAACAAAATCATTACAAATTAGCTGCAGAATTAAATGTCCATCTAACAGTACATAGTTCTGTAGACATTATCTGCAGAGTGGTATGTCTGGGTTCTCAACTCATGGTCTCCTGATGCTGGGATGAAGTTAAGAACTGGGCTGTGTTCTCTGCAGCCTGTGGGAAAGAATCCATTTTCAAGCTTGTTCGGTTTGTTGTTCGAATCCAGTTCCTCACAAGTAGAAAACCAAGGTTCCCACTTTCTCCTATGGCCTCTTGCAAGGATGGGGAATCTCCCTTAAGTACTCATGGTAGGATTAGATCATTCCCCCACAGATAAACCCTCTCCTTTAAAGATAACTGTGTGATATAACAATACCTAACTGCAGGAAGGCAACTACTATCTGTGTCTCAAAGATAACCTGGGACACATAAAACACATTGCGAGAATCTTAAATGTTTGTAACGGTCTTACAGTTGTCACACTTTCGATCATGTTGAATGTTAATTTTTGAGCTTGAGTAAGTCATAATTTTGATTAGAAACTATACACAAAGTTTGAGTAAATCATAATTATAGTTAGAAACAATAAAACTCATTGCAATCATTGAAAGCTAATTACATCTGTGCAAAGGGATAGAACTTATTCACTGTAGCCTGAATTTCTCAAGGAAAGCAAGTGGATGTGAGGGCATCCTCTACCAGGTTTTCTCAGAAATCCTCTTTCTTGTTTTGGCCTTGCACTGAAGTAAGTTTCAAAGTCAACCATTCTCTTTTGTCTAATTCCAATGTGTGACAAAAAATACCATGCAATTCACAGATTCTGTGGAAAAGTCTGTAAACAAAATTCTACCGAGGAGCATTTCACAAAGGAGAAGCTTAACCATAGGTAAACAGGGTAAGTACTTCAGTAAAGATCATCAAGCACCATGGACATGATCAGTAAAAAAAAAAAAATACCTCATGTCCTATTTTTAATGAATCTGTCATTTTATGCCAATATATCATAAGTTATGAGCATATTTCTGCAGTTGGACATACTATGACAAGAAAGCAAATAAGAAGTTGGCCACTGTTGAATACCTAACACATGCCAGGTGTTTTTAAGGGAACATTACATGTAATTTTTGCTATCTGTTTTACTGACAAAGCAGCAGAGACTTAGAAAAAGTAATTAATGTGTATAAAGTCACAGAGTAACAGCATGCTTGAGCCAGAATGCCAAACTGGTTTATCAGACTTTAAGGGCCAATCTCATTTCAAAGTGCATTCATCCGCCTCACAATATTAACAGCAGTCAAGTGGAACAAAGGAAAATGAACCTGTCTTCACTCAATGCATATAGGAAAAGGAATTCCAGAATTAATATGCATGACTTTTTAAAGCTTTCATATATTCTTTCTTCACATGGCATGCTTTTCCACATCAAATACCATAAGCCTATTATAGTTGAAATTTATATGAGTAATTATATCACTGTCTTATTAATTCCATTAGTAATCTACGTAACAAATTATAATGCACCAAGAAATGCTGAAACTATCTCCGAGACTACATGGCCTTCTTGTGTCTTCCCCTAAGCTCTTCTTGCATGTAATAATAGCAAAATATCTTACTTTCCATTACATAAACAGTAAAAATTAGTGGTTTGAGAGTCAAAGATTCTAGATTTGACTCATAATGCTCTAAGAAATGTTCTTTCTTCCTCTACATAGCTAAACCTAGATCCTAGTATGTGGCATATATTGAAGCATGATTGAAAATAATAATGAGGACTCCCAAGTAAGCAAATGTGGAGGTTCACAGCATCTTTTACGTCCAGAGGCTAATGATTACGTAAGAGTAATAACCAGTGACCTCCTATGGCACAGGTCTCAGATATGCTCACTGAAACCATCTTTCCTGGGTGTGGAGGTACTCAATTACTAATTAATGAGATTCTGGAGACGGGTTTTTCAGAGGCATTCATTGGCTAATCTGTCACAAAATAACTGACTGACAGCTCTCTGGCTCTCAGTGTCTTAAAACTGAGGACCACCAATTTATCTAACCCACATGACTTCTGGGTATTTAATCACAAGTAAAGTGTTAACATTAGGTCTGGCAATTAAAACAGATCAGATGCTATTATTAATTTAAAATATTTGATAATAGGGCCTGGCGGCGTGGCCTAGCGGCTAAAGTCCTCGCCTTGAACCCGCCAGGATCCCATATGGGCACCGGTTCTAATCCCGGCAGCTACACTTCCCATCCAGCTCCCTGCTCGTGGCCTGGGAAAGCAGTCGAGGACGGCCCAAAGCTTTGGGACCCTGCACCCGCGTGGGAGACCAGGAAGAGGTTCCTGGTTCCCGGCATTGGATCGGCGCGCACCGGCCCGTTGCAGCTCACTTGGGGAGTGAATCATCGGACGGAGGATCTTCCTCTCTGTCTCTCCTCCTCTGTGTATATCTGACTTTGTAATAAAAATAAATCTTTAAAAAAAGTTTGATAATAAAAGTATCACATACTCTCCATAAGACATCTAAATAATTATATGATACTTATAAAACTAGTGATTCCTTTCCATTGTTTCAAATTTTAGAAATATTTTAGGCCTACATCAGTCATACTTCTGAAATTCATTTTTGTATTTTTTGTTACTATGCCCACCAGTGACTCTTCCAAGGTTTCACTTCAGGAACAGAATGCAGTGTTACATGCCCTAGAGAAAATTGAAACCACAGAGCCTTTGGCCATGATCAATGCTCCTATGATCTGAAATTCATTAACAGTGAGGGCCAATGACAATTTCACTAGATTAAATTTAAGTTCCTACTGTTGACTCTAATTTCGTCTGTGACTGAATTAAAGGTTCAACTCAGCCACGGAGTTCACCTATCAATCAACATTGCTTTTGGGAATGGTGACTCACCTGGCAATGTCAGAAATCTACAGCACTAAAATTTAGTTACAAAATTGCTAAATGACAAAAATATTTCTGAGAACAAAGTAAGAGTCTACAGTGCGGATTGATATAGGTATCTGTACCTTCGGATGCTTCAGAATCATACTTGTAATAAACAAATGGTGAATTCTAGATCCTGTGATGGCCACTGAGGATACACAGCAAATAAGAAAGACTTGGTCTCTCTCCCCACCCATTTAATTCCACTCTTCCTGAATAATTACTCTCCTTTGAGTTTCAAATTTGAGCCTCACACTTCAGATACTGTCTCCTTTTATATTCCTGCAACTGCTGTTTGTCTTCATACTCAAAGGGCAAAAAACATGGAAAGTCTTTGAAGATATTTTAAATGACTTGTGCGAGAAAAGAATAATGACCAATTCAATAAACACTCCATGCACAGTACACATAACAACAGCTCTGTAATTATATATCCTAAAATGGGCTATTGCCTATGTATCACACTATTAGATAACCAATCACTGCCTGAAGTATGCAGTTCCTTCTTGGTAAGTGTGGGACTCACTATGCTACTTATGATTAGTCCACATTGGATTAGACAGTAGAGTCACATTCCCTTACCCCCTCAGTGTTAAGCATCTCTATGTGGCTTTCGTTGAACAACAGAATGTCAGAAGTGATATTCTGATCAGAAAGTTTAGTGTCATCAACATCTAGCCATCTTGTGTTTTCTCTTCCCACAATGACCGGCTGTGATTCAGATGATAGCTATCCATTGTCTTGATAGCCTTAGTGAAGGTGAAAGGCGACAGTCCAACTCCACACAGTCATCCAATCTCATGGACACCTTTGGGTCATGCATGAGGATAAACGAGAGAGAAATGAAACTAGATGGTTGATACTTCAGTCTACGTCAATTTCTTTTGACCAATCTACTCAGGAAACCAAAGGAGGTTTCTGACTCCTTACAACTTAGAACTATCTCAAAACCATAGGGGAGAAAAATCCCTTTTTGAACTTATTCAGGAAAATTCACATTTCTTTAAATACATAATCATTTTTAACTTAAAATAAGGCAAAATATTCTGAGAGAGGAAAAGCAAGAATCATCTTTAACCGGAAACTTGAAGGCAGATGATTCAGTCTGATGTCTGGATATCTGCCTCAGTATCAAGAACATGTTGAAATGCAAATTTCAGAACCAAATCTAAACTGAATGAATGTTTGAAGATTTGTTAAATTTGCATTGAAAAAGTTATCAAATTAATTTGGTTCATGTTCTTCATGAGAAGTCTCGATTTAAAGCCAGAGGCTGCAAACTAATGATCAGGTGGCGTCTGCTTGGAAAGCACAGGATATTGTTTGATTTTAATTAGAATGGGTTGATTTTCAAAAACTGAAATTCCTCATAAAAATAAAATATCTCAGGCCTTTGGAAAATAATGTGATCAGGTGTAAACCTGATTTAAGCACTTATATGGCAATAATGGAATAAAAAGTATTTCACATAAAAAGAAATACACTCTTTATTTAGGTCCTCAATTGCCATAATGTTCAACTAGTTTATATGCTTTTCCCATGGGAAACAATTAAGTTTGGGTTCTGATTCTGGTTCCTGCATGCTACATTACACACAATGTATATTACACTTTAGGAAGTAAGGTGTGTTGTGGGAGCAGGACAGGGGCGATTAAAAAATGCTGAGCAAAAAGATTTTATGAAATCTAATTACTTCAAAAACACAAGATCTGGCAATATGGAAAACAGTATAGGGATAGGATTACATATGCAACTATTTCCTTTTGGGCAGCATAATATTGATTACCCAAGCAACTATCGTTACTGAGTGACATGGGCTGAACAACATCTATCGCTAAGAAAAGAGGTACACTTGTGTATCAAGGGAAGCGATTATCAAGACTTACTGAATTATCACCATAGGAAACTTTAGCCTAGGTCTACTCTATTTGCCATTTATTAAAGGGAAGACACACATCCAGCCTTTGTGGAAGCAACCAAAATGCCCATCAAAAGAGGATTGGATAAGAAAGCTATGGTTCATCTACTCCATGGAATACTACTCAGCTATTAAAAAAAACAAAATGCAGTTCTTTGTGGCCAAATGGGCCAAACTGGAAACCATAATGCTAAGGGAAATGAGCCAATCCCAAAAGGTTAAATACCACATGTTTGCCTTAATTTAAGATGATATGATGTTATGTATAACATGTTATGTTTTGAATGTTATATGTTGTGTATAAACTAAAATTGAAGTATAGGTGAGGTGGTCACAGAAGGTGGCTGGGAACCCGCATTTACTTTTAACATATTGGTTACTCATTACTATGTCAATTAATTCCATAATGATGTAAATTTTTGCTGATGGTATGTTGGAGCTTTCAATTGACTGGGATGATACTCTGCTGGCTCTGTCATCAGACCAGAGAGGGTATACCTAAGAAACCGTTGAACTTGACGGGACAATAAGATGCTGGACTCTATGTTTGGTATACGCTTGCAATGGGGAAATCTCAACTGAACTTGAGCTGTGGTTATGCAATAAGGTGGAGGAATCCACCATGGTGGGAGGGTTTGGGGAGGGGTGGGGAGAACCCAAGTATCTATGTAACTGTGTCACATAATACAATGTAATTACTGAAGTTAAATAATAAATAATTAAAAAAAAAAAAAACATCGAACACCTTGCGGAATAACCGAAACAGTCCAATCACTCAGGTTGATATTTGTGGACTAGAGCATAACAGCATTATAGCCAGCAGATTGTTGACAAATAAAGATTTAGGAAATTATTTTCAGGTGGATGTTTAGGCTTTTTCAGGTTGACAAATACTGATATAATACATGTCAGAAAGTCACAGGCTGAAAATCGGTTTCGGCTGTCAAAATTATAATCTTAGATTCTATAATTTGAATTAGAGAAATTCACTTGCAAATTTACACAGTTCATTCGTTTTATGATGTATTCAAGATATATTACTACTTATATCTAAAAACTTTCTATACAGCACTTGGATTAGGACAATATACAAAAAGTCACAAATATCTACCTTTAAATAGCGTAGATCCCAATAGTTGGAATCTATTAGAGTTACAACACGGCATAGTAATGTTATGACCAATATAGTAATAATTGATTTTTTTCCAGAGATGTGTGTTTGTGTGTGTGTGTGTGTGTGTGTGTGTGTGTGTGTGTGTGTGAGAAGAGAGAGAGAGAGAGAGAGAGAGAGAGAGAGAGAGAGAGAGAGAGAGAGAGAACCATGCAAGGAGTCTTTGTAGAAGCAATAACATAGATTAAGATTCAGAGGTTAAGGAGGGTGGCTACATTAAAAAACTTAAAGACTGGTGGATGTTAGACTTTGGGTGCAACAGGCTAAGCCATCACCTGCAATGTAAGCATCCCATATAGGTGCCAGTTCAAGTCCAAGCTGTTCTACTGCTGATTCAGCTACATAATGACAAGCCTGGGAAATCAGTGAAAGATGGCCCAGAAGGCTCTGGCCACTGTCACCCAAGTATAAGCCTCAGATGCAGTTCCTGGCTCCTACCTACTGCCTGGCTCACCTGAGGTTGCTGCTGTCATCTAGAGAAATGAACCAGTGATAGAAATTCTCTCTCTGCCTCTCCACCTCCCACTCCCCTCCTCCCCATCTGTCATTAGTTCTTCTGAAATACATAAATACATACATCTTTAAAAATAAAGACTCCTGAGCTACCACATACAAAATAGTGGTAAAGAGTAAGAGATGGGGCTAAAAGAGTGAACAGAGGCCAGCAGCTATATGGACTACTAGAGATATGAATATTTGAACTGACTACATGTATGTTAATATTTTAAATGGCAGAATTGCATAAAATAGTTCTGGGAAAAATTCAAGTAAAAAGCAATAAGAATTAAAGGTACAGACACCATGAGAAGAACGTAAAGAATCCGTTTATATTGCTAGGACAGCTTGGCAAAATGCAGTTCTGATTTATTGTTTCATACATACATCAAACAGGCCAAAAATATATAAAGAAATGAAAAGCTCATAGATAAGAAGAAGGAGAAAATGAAACCCTTACCTTTGGTGTTTTTAACCCTTTTCTACAAAGAACCTACTTATGGTGCAGCTAAGTACATACACAAAAATGTTATTGGAATACTCGGAATAAGAGCTTGTAGCTGAGTTTGCTTTTTAAAACAAGGCTCCTTTCTCTTTTGAGATTATAAGGAACATATTCACACCACAAGCAAAGTCAGAAATAAGACAGGAATGCTCCCAAGGTTGGTTTGGGTGAGATTATTATAAATGGTTAACCTCTAATAATATGTATGGAAATATAAAAAGTAAATTACAAATACAAATTTTCCATCTAAAAGTACTTTTAAGAAACAAAATGCAGGGCCTAGATATTTTGGCTTTTGCCCTTCCCTGATGGAAATTCCTGTTGTGACTTAGTTTGGGTGGTCAAAGGCACATCTCCTCAGTAGGTGGCGAAACCTACAGGTCATGGGCAGTCCACTACAAGGTGTCCATATTTAGATTCTGGGATGGGAAGTGGAGGATGTGTAGGCCATGGAGCATTATTTTGGTTTTAGTTTAACTTTTCCCTTTTCTGATGTCTAATCAGCCTCATTGGTCTTCTGTTTCTGGTGTCAAGCACTTACATTACGAACAGAGAAGACAAAGAGAAACCAGAGAATAGAAGCTGGCGAAGGGTAGAAAAACAACCAACAAGAAAGGAGAGCTGGTTCAAGAGGATGTTAAGTAGAGCAGAGAAAAAAGATGGAGACATGTTACTCACATAACATGGAGCAGCAGCCTGCATGTGGAGCAGGCTTCAGGAACACAAACATCCGTAAATATAATGTGATGTGTTCCATCGCTGCTGCACATGTATCAATCACTTCCCATGCAATCAAGATGCAAATAGCTAATTTCATATGAACTTTTCATTGCTAACAGTCAGAAACTAAAGCCACTTTGTACTCTCGAAGGCTGGGTAGACTCCAGACTCTAAGCAGCTCTATTCTGTTAGTGAAGTCAGGCCCTTATTCTGGCTGTCTATTTCGCTGCAATGAAGAAAAACAGGCCTTAGATATCTGTTCCAAGAATTGGATTTTCTACTCTATTTCCCTTGAAACAAGCCACAAGAAGAAGAAATTTTAGATGGGATAGACATTGCAAGTTATTGTCAATAATCCCCATCTTCAAATTTTGGAAACCAAGGCATGGAGACAAAGTTTGGTTTATCCAAAATCAAACAAGCTTTTATAGAAAAATTTTCTTTTCACAGATAGATTAGTGTATTTTTCAATCTTGTACATCAGTTTTCCATCATAGCTTCCACCAAGGAAATCAAAGTTCCTTTACCTATTATCAAAACTTGAAAACTAAAACACAATCAGTTCTCTACAAACCTAGCTTCCTCCGGGTTTATAATCTGCCCTCTGCCAGACATTCTGATACAAACTGCCTAATTCTGCTTTAAAGGAAAGCATGCTTCTATATATCTTCTACAAACAGAAAATCTTTAAAACAGCACAGAGAATGAATTCTATCACTTTTCTGGGTATAGTTAAATTTTGTTTATATTACTGTCATATTCTGAATACAATGAAATATTCAGAACTAAATTAATTGTTACAATCAATTATTTAAGCATTATTAGCTCAATACCTGCATGTTAGGCTTTTCTTTCATAGTTTCTCCACTGCAACACCAACACATTTTCATGAAACATCACCAAAACATCACAGGCTAATATTCCTTTTCTTTTTCAACATATGCACACATCTGCGTTTATTCACAGAGTAATATATAAGTCAAAGTCGTTCATGACCAGAGAGAAAAAATCTGTGTCTAAAATTCACCTATATTAATAGTCCATCTACTAATTATCATCAATACTAGAATAAAATGTCCTGAATATAAATTTGCCCATAGTTATACTGCTGCAAATATGATTTATAATCCTCAACATTTAGAAACAAAAATTATGAATTTTTATTTGTAGAAATTCAATAGAAATGATAACTTAGCATGTTCCTAACAGATTTGTTCTCTTCATGGCATTTGGTTCTTTATGAGTGCCGCTGATGCAACGTGGTAGCTGTTGCTAATCCTTCTTCGTTACTCAAATTGTGGCCAGACCAGCAGCCTCAGTATAACCCTAGATTCTATGTGAATTGCAACATTTTGAGCCCCACATAGCCATAATGAATCCAAACCATCTATTTCAACAATCTCCATCCCAGTGATTTACAGACACATTCCCCAGCACAGGGAATCAAGGCACAGAAAGATGAAGATTTTTCTTTTCTCTTGGACAGTTGTTCGATGCAGTTGACATTACCATTAGCCTGCTGATTGTCCAACATCCTCCTGTCCATAAAAATTTCAATTTTTATTTAATGAAGAACTGCACCAAGTACAATGTTCATTTTCCCAAATGCCTTTTTGGTTGGAAAACTATGAGAGAAAGGTGCAAGTCAGCTGCAAGTGATGGGAACATTTATTTCTCTGATAAAAGCACCAAACAAGGCTGGTGACATTGCTTCCTGTCATTGCAGCTTTGTGTATGGAGGAAGCTGCAGAATTCTTCTTGGAATTAAGACGTGACAGGGATAATGACAGAAGTAAATGCTATAAAGTATAGGAAAGTAAAAATAGGCTACGTTCTTTATGCTGTCATGTAAGGACTCAATGAAGGAGCTAACTACTTCTAGACTTCCTATTTGAGAAAAGCATTTGGCCACTAAAGACACTGCAGCTGAGGTTTTCTGATGAGTACAACACATCACCTACCACTAAAGGTCTCCCTGACATCCACTCAACTGTGTTTGATTATTTTATTTCACAACTATAGAGCAGTTCCCTTGTTTTCTCCAAATAACAATAAATGAATTACAAAAAGCTGTTTGGGTTACACCCTCTTTTATTATTTCAGATAGTAATGTGTTTTCACTCCATCTTCTCCAAGGGGGTAGGTAAAATTAGAGATGGAAGACCACAAGATCCTTGAAGGGAGAGAATTTGATGAAGAAACATCTGTTTTCATTTCATTAACTTTCATATCCACTCAAACAGGCACTAGCCTAATTTCTTTATCTTCTGATAGATTTTGCTCACTGTCATAGTTGTTCTAAGATAATGACAATGGGAGAAATTGCTACTGCCCCTGCCACCAGTGTTAGTCAGTGTCACCGAAATGATAACAATCGGATTGGGTGTGGTGACAGCTAAAATACAAAAAGCAAGCAGGATTAGTTCAACAAGCAAGAGTGTAAATGTCTAAATCTTGAGTCAAAGGCTGAACCTCAGAACACTTTCATTTACATTTCATAGGTCATATTGAAAGCCCTTAATGACCCTCCTTGATGAAACTGTGGAACACACGGTCAGTTTGAAGGCAACCGAAATTACTACTAAGTGTCCTCCACACCTTCTGAGAAGCTTGAAGGAATCAAAGTTAGAAACCATTTGGTTAAAGCAGCATTCTTTCCACTGCTACATCTGTAACACTCTTTAAGAAATCAGAACATCATTAGTCTAAAGTCTATGTTTTTTAAGAATAACAAATCAATTTTGATATATAATCTATTTTCAAGGGGTGATATACATTAATGTAATCATACATCAATACAATTCTGGATATGGTTCTCATGTTAGCTATCTTAAGTCCTGTGAATCTGAAATATTAATAAGGTAAAGGCTGCTCAGAATGATAAAAGGATACTAAAGCAAAGCCTAGGGAAGGCAAACCGCAAGATCTTGGCATGAGCAAAGACTCCTTGGATAAAACCCCAGAAATGCAGGCAATAAAGGCAAACAGAGACAAATGGGATATTACACCAAGATAAGAAGATTCTATGAAACAAACAAAGTACTCAACAGAGTTAACAGGCAAATGACAAAAAGCAGAGAATATTTGCAAATTACATATGAGCAGGCATTTTTCAAAGGATGAACGTCAACTGGCCAGCTGACACATGAAAAGATACTCAGGGATCACTAGTTATTTCAGAAACACAAATAAAAATTCCTAGACTCGTTACTCCTCATCACAAGTAAAATGACAACTATCCAAAAATCAAAACAGAACAAATACTGGCAAGGAATATGGGGAAATAGGTACTCTAACATATTGTTGACAGAAATGTAAACTAATAATATCTTTATGGAAAATGGTACACACTCCTCAAAAATCTGAAAACAGATCTGCTGGAAGACCCGGGCACTTCACTCCTGGAAATTTACTCAAAAAAAAAAAAAAATGAAATCAGCAAATAAAAAAGTTGTCTATACCCCCATGTCTATGGCAGCTCAACTCACAATAGCTGAAGTACAGAATCAATCCAAATGTCCGTCAACTGATGACTGATTAGAGAAATTGTGGTATAGATATACAATGTCATACTACTCCTCCAAGAAAGCACCATACCTAGTGAAATAACCCAGTCCAAAAAACACAGATTTTATGTTTCCTTTGCCTTGTGTTAATTGCATACAGACTACAATAAATATAATATACATGTGTGGAATTGGCATTTTGAGATTCGATTTACAGTTTTCATCCATACTCTGTAGAATAGTGGTTTTTCTACTTAATACTTGTTGAATTCTTTGGTGAAGGGTTGGCTTATGATTATAAAGAAAATTGAAAGTTCGCTTTTATAAAAATTAAAAGACGGATAAGCAAAGTAGGGAGAGGGAAGATGTATGAAAAGGAGTGAGGGAATGGTAGGAGCTAACATGATCTTAAAACTGTGTATTCGAAGCAATAAACCGTTACTGCAAAAAAGTAAGAAATAAAGAAGGGGGCTTTGATGGAGAGACAAAAGGAGGCAAGTAGGGTTATTTTCTTAGAATTATGTGTATATGAAATTTATTGTGTTTATATTAATTTTTAAAAAGAGTAGCTGGCTTTAATTAACAGGGGGAATCTATTTCTCTCTTAGAAATGCCCAGACGACTGTATCTTACAGTGACTACACATTCACTTCCACTGTTTCATGGCATTCTCATCACCAAAGCCCATTCCATTTATTCTGTTATGATTCTGAAGTTTCTACTATTTTAGCATCTACTGGACAATAGTTTGCTGTTCTCCCAGGCACAATCATCACTTTCACATTTTCTTGCTTCAATGGTTGCTCTGGCATAACTAATTAAATCTATCCTCTGATATGTCCTCCTATCCAACCTGAACACAAGCTTTACAATTCTGTTTTCTTTAATTAAGATTTCCTCTCTCTTTGTATCCAATGTTTAATATTCCTTATAAACTTATCTGGCACCTTAGTACACTATTTCTATTTTTTTAGAATGCACATATTTTCTCTACATAATCATGGGGAAAATGAATTTGTTTCACTATGATTCTGTGATAACTTGCTTAATTCAAACGCAAAAATTTCTTTTTAAAAAACGTGTTTATTGATTTGTTTGAAAGGCAGTTACAGAGAGAGGCGAGAGCAAGGGATCCTCTATGCGTTGGTTGTCTTCCAAACTGGATGCAGCAGCCAGGCAAAGCCAGGAGCCATAGGCGCTTCCTCTTGGTCAACAAAATGGATGCAGGGGCCCAAGCAGTTGGGCCATCCTCTACTGCTTTCCCAGAAACATTAGCAAGGAACTGGTTAAGAAGTGGACAACTGGGACCCCAAGTGGCACAAACATGGGAAGCCTGTGCCAGAGGCTATGGCTTTGCCCACTGTGTCACAGTGCTGACTCCTCCACTGCCCATTAACAACACATAATTTTTACAATTTGGAAAGTCTCACCCAAAGATCTGAGTAATAACTCAATGTATTTTGCTTCAAAATCTGAAGTATTCTCACAAGTAAATGGAAAGCTTTCATCTTTTTCTAAAAATTTCCTATGATATTTGTCTCCCTGATCCAAGTTGCTTTTTCAATTCAAATCTGCAGTTCTTTTCTGCCCTAGAAAGCTTTCAATACACCTCATTGCCAAAGCATCAAGTCCTTTCATCTTCTGATGGAAGCAAGCTTCCCCTCTCATACTTACTAAAATATTTTGTACATCACAACAAAAAATCTAAATAATGGGTTTTGAAATGCTATTATGAGTAATTTATAATTTTTATCCTTTCTTTAACCTTCCTTTTTTATGGTCTACTCTTACTGCCTTATTCATAGGCAAGTCCAATCGTTCTGCTAATGACACCATATTCTTGAAATATTCATAAAGGTTATTTGACTTTGGTACTCCTGTTCATAAGACAGTTGAAAATAGCATGATTTTATGTATTTATATTGTTAATGGAGACATAATAATTGAATATATATACTGGGTAGAGTGTGATGCTAGAGTACATTTTTACAACGTGTAATGGTAAGATTAAAGCAATTAGCTTATCTATCACTTTAAACATTCATAAGTTCCTGGCTTTGGGAGCATTCAGTATCCTACCTATTACTTATTTTGGATACATAATTAGTTATATTCGATCGTTACCCTAAGGTGCTGCAGAATGTCACCAGTGATTCCTCTGATTAAACTCTACTCTTAAGCACCCTCTCTCCACTCTCATCGCACCTTCCCAGCCTCTAATAATCACTGTTCTATTCTCTGCTTCCATGAAATCAAGTTGAGAACATACTGTGGTCGTCTTTCTGTGCCTGACTTGGTTCACTTACCAGGTTCCTCCAAGTTGCTGCAAATGACAGAATGTTTATATTTTGGGGGTGGGGGGTGGTGGAAAAATTTTGAAAAGAATGTTTATATTTTTATATATAAATTTTAACCCATCATTTACAAGTAACCACATTTTCTTTGTTCATTCATCCGTAGACGGAACACTTAGATTAATTCTCTGTCATGACTGTTATAGGAAACATTTGATAAGCACGGAAAATGCAGTGATCTCTTGAACATGTTGATTCAATATCCTCTGGATATATGCCCACAGTGGGATGCTGGGTCATATGGTAGTTCTATTTCTAGTATTGTGAGACACAATTGGCTGTTACTTGAGTTCCTTACATATTTTGAATATTAATCTCCTGTCAGGCAAACAGCTTGCAAATATTTGCCCCCCACTCTGCAGATTGTCTTCGTACCCTGCCGATAGTTTCCTTTTCTGTGCATAGGCTTATTCATTTGATGTAAATCCATGTTCAGTTTTTTATTGTATTTCCTTGCTTTGGGGATCATATAAAAAAATTGACAAGAGTGACATCCTCAAGAAGTTTCCCCACACTTTCTTCTAATGAAATATCTTATATTTTATACTTTTCTACAAATAACATATGCATAAACACATAAAAGAAAAACTAAGGCAATATATTTTATTATATTTTAAAGTGGTAATACCCTAATTAAATATATCCGCTAAGAATACTAAAACATTTATGTGTAGAAAGAATAGTGTTACATTATTCCTAGAATACTTTGCTTCAAGTCCCACAAAAGCTGCTGACAGAAATACTGAATGTTGATAAATATATTCATGAAAAAGATACTCTTTAAAAAGGGTACTATTCCTTGGGCCCGGAGGCATGGCCTAGTGGTTTAAGTCCTCACTTTGAACGCTCCATGTGGGCGCCAGTTCTAATCCCGGCAGCTCCACTTCCCATCCAGCTCCCTGCTTGTGGCCTGGGAACGCAGTCGAGGATGGCCCAAAGCCTTGGGACCCTGCACCCGCGTGGGAGACCTGGAGGAGGTTTTGGGCTCCTGGCTCTGGATTGGCAAAGCACCGGCCATTGCGCTCACTTGGGGAGTGAATCATCGGACGGAAGATCTTCCTCTCTGTCTCTCCTCCTTATGTATATCTTTGTAATAAAAATAAATAAATCTTTTAAAAAAGGATACTATTCCTAAATTTTATGTGACATTTAAAATGTTTGTCATGTTTAAATATTGAAATAGACAAAGTATAACACAAAGAAGAAATAAATTTAACTAAATAAAGATATTGATGGATATGCTACGCTTTGAATTAAAAGGTGTAAAAAAAGTATACAAAGAAATCAAACTTATTACCAAGTAGAAGTTATTGTTGAGCATGTGAAATCAAGTAGAAAATTTCAAGGATGTTATGGGAGGATTGATATTCAGAATTAATGAGCTGCTCTATGGAATCTTTTTTACACTTAAACACTAGTTTTATTCTGATCATATCTAAACCTGGTGGAATTGGTGCATTTCAAGTTAAAAACAAGTTTTCAAAATTCTCCCTTGTGTCACCAGCATTAACACTGCGAAGGAAATAAACATATATTTATTTATTACTCCATAGAATGTGTCCAGTTATTTTCTCATAAAGATAAAGCAGAGGAAAAAAAGTTTTTCTTAAGAAGAAAATGGAGCTGAATATAGAAGACTCAAGTGGAATGAACACATAGTAACCCTGGAAGACCACACTTAATCTAAGTACCCACAACTCCCTGCTGCAGCACACAACCCGTCACTCTGGATATTACATTGTCCGGTAGACACTGTTCTTCTTAGTCTGCCAGTAAATACAAGAAACTCACACTTTATTTTCTGAGAGGAGAAATATGATTCAAATAAAGACAGTGCTAGAAGATTCTACATTAGTTCTTAAATGAGGAAAAGAAGAGACACATAAGACTGCCAAAATATGGTGGGAAATGGATTTATGTTCATCATGGTTTTTCCAGCATTGAAGACACTCAGCAAAATCTTGGCCCTTAGTAAAAAGAATAGTTGGATGAATGAATGAACTTGCCTAACTGCAGTTTATTGTACAAGCAAGTTATTTCTTACTTCTTTGAATTTTGGTAGAAAGCATGTTAAAATAGAACATGATAGTGAGACTAGAGATTGATAGTGCCTCCACTGCCACTCTCCCTAGGAACTTCCATCCCAGGAAGACCAAAATTACACCCTGTGTAACTTTATACCACTAGTATGCCTGGTGTCATATGCCCCAAATACACATGTGCTCAGGACAAAAGTGCTAAAACAATTTCATTTGACTTTCTCCATGTTAACACATTGAAATGTAATGAAATGCTGAGTACTCTGGCTGTTCATTTGGCTATTTGCACTACCATTATGACTGAGCTCTAGCCATCAAAAAAAAATTACAATAAACAGGATGAAACAAATGCATTAGTTTACCAGTGGTCCAGTTTATCTGCTGTGCAAGAAGGGAGGAGACAGACAACTCAGCTGCACCTTATCTTAAATGTTGCAGGAGAAAAATTAGTAAGTGAGGAATTCTCCTGCCTGAAAAGATTAGTTAAAATCTCTCATCTTGACTAATAACACCTATTGAACAGTGAAGGCTGAAAGATAAACTAGTGTTAACTAAAAATGTCTTTGTGGAAAAAAAAAGACCTATTGTTTGCTCACTAAAAACATGCACTTCTGGTCCATGCACTTGTGTGATACTGCCTGAGTGGGAACGCGATGCAGGAGGACCATTATTGAATCTAACGTACATCAGTGCTGCCAGTTTCAGTCTGTCTTACATAATTAGTCAAAACAACAAACTAAGAAAAGTTCTGCCAAACTACCTTCTTCTCACCATTTCTACAGAAGCTGTTTTAGAATTATTCAGCAACCCGGACTGGGCAAACATCACAGTAGGTTGGTAAGGGTACTCAGAAACACTAAGATGCTTGTTAGTCATGCCTGCAAATGCTAAAAAGAATCCAAAAACCTGTCCGTGCCATGACCGTGTTTCTAGTTTAGCCTAGCATGAGCTGTGATGTAGCCCATCAGTATTCTATTCCCACAGCAGATGGATAGACGTGGGAGGCCCCCGAACAAAACTGAAGGAACTGACTTTGATAGCAGTGCCCAGAGCTGCCAGCTTCCCCGGTGGCATTCCTCTTGAAGCAGCCAGCCCCTCTGCTTTCTCTGTTTCATGCTGCCCACAAAGTAAATTTGAATAAACAAGAAATAGCAGATGATAGCAATCATTTAAACTTCTACTGAAAACTACTTACACATGTGTGGGGAATGACCCCAATTTATTTCCAATCTGCCACTATGAAATCACCCAATGCAGTGGTCACTGTGACCTCTAAGGAACCAGTGGGTGGACATGATAAAGAGCAAGAAAAAAGGCTCCTAAGGTCTCGGGCTGTTTCTGAAGGTTATCATGCTCTGGGTACTCTGGAGACCCCAGGAGTCGGAGTCAGAAGGGAAGCTAAGGGAGATGAGATTCCCAGGCACCTGTGACGATGACACTGCAGGAGCAGCAGCTCCAATTTGGCTGCTTAAATGAGGAAGAGAATATCGGACCTCCAGCTTTCCAAGCACACGTCCTGCATTCGCTTTTCACCCTGGCTGCCCCTGAGACCTAAACAACTAAGCATCTCAGATCCATCTCGTTCTTTCTACTCATGTTGCTGTCTCATTTCTTTAATTTTCTCCTTGCCTCCTCCAATACGCATACTCAGTGCATTATGATCTTCATATCTCTATCCTGTTTTGAAAAGAAGAGCTATGCCGCCAGCTATCAGGCATGTAAGACCCAGAGACTTCACTGTTGAAGTAACTCACAACCCACGTGAGGTGGGTGGACATGATTTCAACTTTATATTTCTAAACTCATCATTAATGTTCCATAGTGAGCTTTTATTCTGTAAATACAACTTTACTCCCACAAGCAAATTCATTGACATGAACCGCGATATCAAATTGATACAGTCATGGTAATAATGATGAAGGACAATAAATATGTCATCTTCTGTAATTCTCAGGTTTTGAGAGATTCTGTACATATACAAAAGTGAGTCCTCAAAATGAACCAAAGGAACAAAAATCACAATAATGTCTCCCTTCTTTCAAACTACATACATTGTGTGTTCTCCATATACTATTGTTTTAAGCCATCACAATCTTTATGAATTAAGTATAATATTGGGGCATGTCTGCTATTGCATTTATAGTAGAAACAGTTGTAAGACCAACAATGGTAACATGTTCATTTATTAAGTTTCTATTCTGCATAACATTATGCAATGGATTAAGATATAAAAACGAAATAACCCAACAAATCAATAAGCCATAGGCTTTCATCTCTATTTTACAAATAAAGAAACCAAAGCAAGAAGAGATTGACTAGCATTCTAGAAAGTATGTGCTTAATATATAAAAACAAAATAATTCAAAATTCAAAGCTTGTAAGTGGATCCATGACATTATGAAGTAACTCAATCCACTTGCAAGGTGTACTACTTTCCTCTTAAATCTCAGTGATATTAGATTTTTTTCAGTATTACTTTTATCCACTGAATGGGCTATATTTTATATTTATAAACTTTAGAGTAATAAAATTCATAGACACATGTTGTTATATATCTCCTTACAGCATGAATGAGGGTAAATATCCAAAAGTGATATTGTAAAGTGATTCCCCCAGCCTGAAGTTTATGACCTGTGTTTTAATATTTCATGTCCTTAAGCAAAAAGTTCCTCAATATTTCAGAATATAAAATAAGAACATTGGCAAAACAGCATCTTTCTAGACGAGATTCTTGAAACATCTTTTCCAAACACAGTTAAGCATGGCAGTCAATCTTGATTTTCCAGACTGAGTGTATAATTTAGACACTAAGGCTTGTCATTTCTAATAGCTGTCAATTCTGAACACTGTGAATGTTCACTGCCATGAATATATGAGGCCTGTCGACACATTAACTGTTCCAATGACCCTACACAATTGATTCAAAAACTGAATGTCCTTTCTTTTTGTCAGTTAACAAGTTGGATGTCCCTCACGGAATGTAAAATGAAGACAAAAGGTTTGAATTTATTATTTGTTTGAAGTAAACCAATGCAAGGTTTTAGTAGGCATGAAATCAAAGCAAACCTAGAATCAGTTTCTAAACTCACAATAAGATACCCTACCTAAATAAAAACTTCCAGTATTCTCTTGGCATGTCATCAAGTAATACTATGCTCTAAGAATACCCCAAATCACACAGTGAATTTAGGAGAGAATCACATCTATCATACGTCAGGAATTTTAGGAATTTGTATAATTGATTCAATTCACTAAGAACTCTGTGCAAAAATATACATATTAACTGATGTCAATAATGACATGGTAATTAAGTGATAATTATTAAATCAATTTCAAGGACCAGGTGAGTTGTATAGTTAATTTATGGTGACATACTAAAAGTATTAATTTTAACTAATAAAAAGAAAAATCAATCAAGAAATAATTGAATATCGCCTACATACCAGTCACTGTCACTTGCTCTAGATAGTTAGAGTTTCTTATTAGTGAAACAAGCAACAAAACAAGCACAAAGCCATGACTTCCTAAACTGCATATGCTACCACAAGAGACAAAAGTAAGTAAGTAAGACAATGTTCATTAGCAAATAAATAAACTTTTCTGTTAAAAGATGAATGCTTGGGCCAACATTATATCACAATTGATTAAGCCGCTGACTTCCACAATGACCTCTGCTATCCAAATGCCTGAAGGTCCAGAAAGAAAAACAAGATCCAGACATCAGGAATGCTGGGGGGGAGGCTAGTTTTTAAGAATGACAGTAATTATTTTAATTAAATTAGAATTTAAAATTTCAGGAATACATTTAGAATTTCTCAAGATCTTTTAGTCATGTGATTAATTGACATATCAACTACCTGTCAGTTGCTGCTAAAATTCATCACATACGTCATCATATTTATCAAAACTATATAATTGATATTAGACTATTGTATCGATGGCAAATGTAGATTCAGAGACATTAAGTGCACTGAATTTAAATCTTCAAAAATCAAAAAATTGGCTCTCTTCACTCAGCCTTTCTGACCTCCTACAGCATGTTACTCAACCTATAACCTTAACAATCTTAACTAAAAGGTCTGTTAGCATGAACAGTCCCACTTTCCAGATGATTAATTAGCCATGGAAAAGTTAATCAAACAATCATATTTATTTTATGGCCACATATGCAAATCAATAGTTATTTGCTAAAGGCACAGAGGATTTATGATACAACATCTTGCCTTGATGAGTTTACAATCTTATTAAGTTAACGAGAGACTCATAAAACTGTAATAAATAATAGAAGATAGCATATAATAACTTCCAAATTAGATACAAAGCCAACAACTACTAAAGAAATTCAACAGAGAGAAAACTGAATTTGGGTGCACAATTTAGTCAAGAAAGCTTTTCACTATGGAGGACTGGTGTTAAGATGATTTTTTTGGCCAGGAAGTAAAAGTAGAGCAGAATGGATGAAGAAAGGATGAAGAAAACATAGTCCTGTCACAACAGATAATATAACCTAAGGCCAAGAAAGTAGATGGTAATAAAATACCCATAGATGACCAACAGATGTTTGAAATTCAGGATGGATCGGATAGGAGGTTAAGAGCTAAATGACACCAGATAGGTCCATGGTATTCCACAATACCGTATCATAATAAGAACCTAAGAGAAGTGGGTAGAAATTAGTAATTGCAAGTGCATTGTGTACACTTTTTGTTTTGTGCTTTTCTCAACAACCCTCAAAGCTAGAAAGATGGATATAGCACATCCATTTGAAATCAAAGGAAACAAATCTTGGTCACAGGATAACGAGCGTGTGGACAGAACAGAACTCTAATTAGCTCTATTTGCCTCTAAGGCTCAGGTTCTTAGCATGCTTCCTCATCACTGTCTGCCAAAGGCACTGGGAAACCATTAAAGGTATCTGGTCAGTAAAACAGACTGACATACGGAAAACTATGGAACACTAAAAGAAGATAAATCTGCTTGTGAGATGTTAGCACACATTTAATACCAGAGGACTGGAAATAAAGAGAATAAAGTTAAGTTGCAAAGACCATTTAGTATACATCAGAATAATCCAAATAACAGAAAATCAGAACGTGCTCGAATGTGAGTAAGGAAATAGAGAATATAAAAGGTATGAAAAAAATTGCCAAGAGTTTGATGGCAATATCAAAGTCCTGAAACAGGTGGCTCTCACTATATATTCTTCCTAAAAACTAAAAGAAGCAGAATTCAAAGTCTAGACTGAATATTTTAAGATCGTTCAACAACACCTAATTTATTTAAAATACTGAAATCTATGGATTGGCAAAGAGATCAACTTTAGTGCAGTCTACCTCTACAACCACCTTCACAAACTGTAAGAGCCTTAGGCTATGTATATTTCTTTCTTGTTAATTTGGCAATAGTTCATTGCAACATATTTGCCAAGAGACAAAGCAATTCCTTTCATTCAAGACCACTAGACATTAAAGACTAACATGATTTCCCTTTTACATTTCCTCTTACAAACCAAGTGTATGCTAAACAACTGAATTCTCCCTTAGGGACAAAATGTGTCACAGCAGTGAACATAGCTCTTCCTCGGGGAATTCTCTTAAAATTCAAGGTACCATCCAGGGAGTAGAGCCAACAAAGTCAGCAATAATTAAATAGCATACTACTTAGCATCAGTTTGAGCTTCTGCTGATATTTTTCTTATCCTAGGAACAAATCAAGCTACATAACTGTTAATGCTAGCTACATAAAATGAGCAACTCAAATTTTCCATAAATAATAGTTGATGTGATTATTAGGGCATTTAGTCGATACGAATATTTTTAAGAAAACTGATACTGAAAGCTTCCAAATCTGGAAATAACAAGGATGATGGTATAATCTTATGAATATGAAATGTTCAATAATGCATTTTAGTTTTAAACTGATGACCAAATTCAATACTGTGATAATTATGAAACACACACACACACATGCACCTAAATGCGCACATTTATCAATGATTGTTTCCTGGTTACTAAGATGGCTACTCTAACGTGTGTGTTTGTACATGGGCATGTCTGTGTGCTCCTACAATCTTGCTAGAATTGAAGAGTAACAATATTTTGACTCATACTGCTTTAGAGATTCACAAATCTACTGTACATTCACATAACTACTTGTATCATCTCCCTAAACTAAATAGCAATTAAAATGTAGCATATTGATCAAGCCTGAATCTTTTATCTTCATACATAAACAAGAATTGTTTTCTTCTGAGCTGAAATTTATTTTCAAAATTGAAACCAAACTATGTCATCAACTACTTATTTGAGCTTATACATATCTCATACATCTAACATATCTTTTAAAGGTTCAAGGATTCCCTTCCTGTGCTATATTGCAGAAATACTATATGCAGGGGTTAAAAAAGTACTACAAAATCCTAAAAAGTGAATGTTCTAAAATACCACATAGGTACTCATTCTCTTATGTGTGTTCTTTATTTTCATATCTTTGTGTTGGTGCGAAAATAAGCACCTATGAACCACAAAAATAACCAAAGATACCACGCATACAAATCTCTTCAGTAGTGGAACACTCTAACGTACTCTGTGGGTGGGGAACAAATAAAAGAAATTCATTTGAAAATTACTCATGCAGAGATCCTGAGTACCATATGACACTAGGCTTCCTAATAAAAGGCATGCTGAAACAGTAAAGGTATAGAAAAATAATTACAGATAGCATTGATTTCACATTACCTTTCTATATCCTATGATTTTGGCACATATCAATGTATTCATGTATAAACTATATTAAAAGGGAAATGTTATATTTAACTTATAAAGACATTATTTTGTGCAAGATTTTATAAAAGGAAAACTATTTTTACCTCCAAGTCCTGGTCTAAGCCGATTATCGTAACCATCCAGAAGTCTGTCTAGAATTCTTGTAAAGATGGTAATATTATTTTTAGCCTCATCTTCTTGGATGTTTGCCAGCACCAACCTAAACAGATAATTTTACAAGCTGATATGGATGCATAACTGCCAACATGTTCTTCTTGATTTGAATTTTAGGGCTCCCTAAGTTATTAGTGTCGTCAGAATTCCTTTGTTTTCATTTTTTACCAATATCAGTATCTCTACAGGGAAGGCAAATATACTGTTGATAATGGATACCAAACAATATATTATCATAAGTTTGATGTTAGAACCTTTTGAGGTTCCTTCCACTTAGCATCCTATCTACGCTGTTTCGTTTTCGTAAAATCCACTCCCTAGAATATATGATGATTGTAGATTATCAAGTGCAGACACTATTAGGCATGGGGTTTTTATACCTAGAGAGGTAAAATAGTCAAAGAGACTTCTGAATTCAATCTTCAGTTATTTGAATATTAGCTGGAAAGCAAATTGTCTCCTTGGAGAAACCAAATTTCTCCATCTCCTTCATAAATGTCTTTCCCTTCTTTTCCTGTCTTCCTCTTTCAACAGATTATTTTCTTACTTTGTATCTGCCTCCACCCAATGGCCAAGTGCAATATAGACATCAGGGAAACTCCACTGGCTGTGTGCCAGGCTGTGCTGTAGCCAGGAGGTGGAGGTGGGCTCTGAAAGCAGCAGCAACGTGCACCTGTGTAGGGAAGGTTCCTCCAGACTGGTCTCCCAGAAGAGTGATAAGTGGCTACATAAAGGTTAAAGGGCCAGATACTTCTTTTTGTAAATAAATTTTTTTAAAGAACAGATGGCCTTAACACATCACCAGAAAAGCTTTAAAAATAGTGTTTTTGCCATTGTATCTCCACCAAATAGCTAATCAGAGACCTGACTCTCTGACTTTCAGCAGTTTGGTGCAGAAACAACTGGATATCTAAAACAGAATGTCCTTTTTCACTGCCTCCTCCCCTTCTTAGAATGATTCAGAGATTTAAATTGCTGGCATCAAAAAAAGAATCATTTATATAATAGAATAAAACACTGGCAAGAGTATTACTGGTCAAATACAGCACAAGAAAACTAGCAGAGAGAAACTGCTTAAGCATTGGACATTTTTAATGGTTAATTGGTAATACACTGATCACTTCTTTAAAATCAATACACAGATTCTGATCAAGGTGTATTTTCTAAAATATTAACTGTCCATTATATTTAAAGAAGATAAGATTTGTAGCTTAAAAGAATCATAGTACATCAAAATTTGGTAAATAACAGCAAATGTTGCTTTAATAGTATAAATAGTAAAACACTCAAATTAACATTCAAAAATTACATATGTAAATTAGCTCAGACCCTCTAGGTTAGAAAGTTTTTACATAATCTACTTAAGCAAATTTTAAGACCCATCACTACTAGAGTCATGGCACTTATAGGGATTTTCACTTAAAATCGCTTCAAATCACATTTGATATTTCCTTTCTGAAGTCAATCTTCAGGTGTTTAATTTAGTATCAAGTTTTATAACCAGATATCTTCTCGATTCTAGAAAAGATTTTTAGACTTTGACCATTATCTGGACAGAATTCAGAGGGAGGAGGGTGGAGGGAATGAAAGGTGAAATCAAGATTTTTAAAAAAACAACAGTTACAGGAGTACTTTATGCAAGTTTTATTTTATGTCCTTTTGCACTTTGATAATCTTGTCCTGAAGGCAGAGTAAAAGATGTTCACTGATGGTAAGAATAAGAAAAAACTACATTTAAGATGACATCAATGAAAATTTTGTGTTTGCCCAGCACTGTAAAAGCAAACAAGTTGCACATTTGGAGTAGCATTCCTTATAACAGTAACCATTTTAGGATTAAAAGATCTCTAAGTTAGGAGCATGAAAAGTTAATACATTAGGCTTTTGTTTAGTTGTGACTGTGAAGTTGTATACTATCTCCACCTAGAGGTTTAAGACTCACTCATCATTTAGGCTTCTTGCTCTGTTGACTCAAAGAATCAAGACCACTAATAAGGAAAAGAAAAAAATTAAGTTGCCACTCAGATCAGTACTTTTCTATCTGGCTTTAAGGAACACTTTGTTTGATTACTCAATAGTATTAGGAGCACTTATTATCACGTCAACTCCTTGTAAGCATGTACCATACAAAGGATTTTAAACTTATATATAAAGGAAAGATTTCTGTTCACTTTTGCATATCATCACTAAAAACAAACAGCGGAGAACTTTTTATAATCTCTGTCACTTTACACATTTCTGGTACAACCCCTTTTCGTTAGAAAAAGAAAGAAAGAAACCTTTGGTTATTACCCTAAGTTCTACAAGGCCACCTTGTATTGGTGGTGCTCAACATGCAACAGAGTGAAGCTCTTACCTGGTTGAGTCCCACACTAAAAAGACAAGCAGCAGCAGCTGCATATTGTAGATGTTCAGTTTCATCTTCATAGCTCCTCTTTGCAAAGCCGTGGAAGAAAAAAACAAAGCACAGTTAACATTGCCCCAGTTCCGCCGTCCAAGGAACCCAGGAGAGTGCCATTTCATTTGGAAATGGAAGTTAAAGCTTTGCAGATTACTCTAGTGTAGCATCTGAAGAGAGCGGAGGGGAACTTCTTTTTTCTTCTTGGCATCAAGATGATAAGGTAATCACACTTTCTCTGCCAGGAACTCCCTCCCCCCAGCCCTGTGGTCAGCAAGCACCTTGCTGTGTACAGTCAAGAGTAACAATACCCCAGATTCCAGAGACAAATAAGCTGGAGAATAAGATTGGTGGGAAGGGAGAATGGAAAAGGGGAGGAGAAATGGGTACTTCATACCTCAACCCCCTGAACGGAGACCACCCCCGCAACCACAGCAGGAAAAGCGAAGGGTCTCTAACCCACTTTTCCTATTATTTCTCTTTACAGTGAATTGCTATCTTCAGGTCTTTTCTGCTTTACTCCCTTCTGAACATAAAATAGCATGAAATCACACAAAACAAAAATCTTTCTGCCTGCCCATCATGACCGCACCAGACTGCCTGGGGAAGGGGTCAGCAGGGGTCTGATCCTGAGCCGGGAAACAACATTTTTGACAGCCCTCAGGGAGCTGGCGACTACAACAAGCCAAGGAGTGGGGCTTGGGGATTAAAGCCCAGTCAGGCTGGTAGCGGCCAGCACAGTCTGCAAAGTTGAAGATCATAAAAGAACCAGGCTCAGACGCTGCTGGACAGGCTCCTGCATCTTATTGTAGTTGCAAAGACGCTCCTGAAGATGAGTATTGAAACGATCTTTTGAAAGGGTTGGGGAGGAGGAAAGACCCGAGCCCGCTCCGTTTGAACGAAGCATCCAAGAGTGGGGCGGAGGGAGAAGAGGCGTGCACGACAGACAGGCAGATGGGCAAAGGTCCTTGCGGGGACCGACGTGGGCGACCCTACCTGGAACAGAGAGCGGAATTCGATGCTTTTCTCTCTTTGCCCTGATCTCCAGGAGGAAGCAAACTTGAGGGGGTGGGAGAAAGAGAGAGAGAGAGAGCGAGAGCGAGAGAGAGAGAGAGAGAGAGAGAGACTGAGACTGCAGCAGCGAGCGAGTGGGCAGAGATGGTCTGGTCGCAACCAGAGCGGCGGCCGCGGCGCAAGGAGTAGAAGGAGGCGAAGGCGTTGGTAGTGGCGGTGATGGGCGGAGAAGGAGGAGGAGGAAGAGGAGGAGGGGGAAGAGATGGTGGTGGGGGCGCGGGCGGAGGCGCCGAGCACGCTGGCACTGGCGGGCACGAGCCCCGCGCCTAGAGGAGGAGGAGCCAGGCCAGGGAGGAGGGCTAACGAGGTTCCCCGGAACGCAGGGACCCCCCTCCCCCGCCCCTCTGCCGGGGGAACCGACCCCCTCTCTCCAGGCACCTGCAACCGCGCAGCCCTGGGATGCTTCGGGCGCCAGGGTGCGCCCGGAGCGCAGCTCCCCGCGCCCACGCGCGCCCGAGGAGCGCGGAGCTCAGGCGCTGCCGGGGGGTGGGGGCTGCTCCCCGCGGCCGCCTGCTGGGGCTCCTGGGAGGCCCCGAGGTGCTTGGGTGGGTGGGGGCTGCTGGCGCGAAGTCATGCATGCAGTGAGTCTGCGAGGCCCTGGATCCTCGCGGCTGCGTCCTGCCTCCAGTCTTCCTCTGACATACCCTGGCTGGAATTGATGTGGCTGCGGAGAAGAGTAAAGAGGTACTGCTCCCACTGGAGGGCCAGGGGGCTAATCCCGTCTTTACTTAGTCATCAGCGCGTCCACGCAGTACTAAGTTCAACGCATATTGCGTGAAAGCAGACAACAGGAAGTTTCTTTGATTTTTTCTGTGCCTCTTGATGGATCGCTCATACCTCCACATGCCAGCATACAGGACCGATTTTCCCTCAAAGAACTGAGGGTTGGAGACCCATCTAGAGCCAGTCAGCAGAGCAGGTTTGCAGGTTAGGCACGCAGAGACCTCCCTCAATTTCAAGCAAAACCTTTCACCAACCTCAGGGGCGTCCTTACATGTAAGCTCATTCTATCTAGTGCTCTAAAAAGTTTACATTACCAGAGGGTAAAGGGGGATTGCCTACTTCCACACCTCTGCAATCCTCTTCTGGGTGGGCACGA
This sequence comes from Ochotona princeps, assembly GCF_030435755.1. Lineage (NCBI taxonomy): Eukaryota > Metazoa > Chordata > Mammalia > Lagomorpha > Ochotonidae > Ochotona > Ochotona princeps. The sequence continues at coordinate 45,155,470 of NC_080842.1, read as the reverse complement.
GAGGGGGGATGTAGCAGGGCTGGGGGGGTCTCCCCCGCTTCCCCACGCACCGCCCCACAATTGATTCTCTTGAAGGCAAAGAAACTTGCCATTCTGGTCCCCATGCTACACTTACAGCACTGTGTGTTTGATCTCTCATTTCTTTCTGTTTTATCATAGGTGAGAAAATCCAAGCATGCTACTAGAAAAACATTTTTCCTTCTTTGTAATTCACAGAGAGCGTGCCGTGCACACTCTGCGAAGATAGAGCAGAGCCTCGGCTTACCTCTTGCAGAAGTTGTTACACATGTCAGACGACTTTACAAGGGAAAGATGGTAAGTATGCTGATCTGTTTCTGCCAGTCTGCATTCAGAGTTAATACGTACCAAACACTTCCGTTTTCAGTAGTTGTACACCAAAAATTCAGGTTTTTTTTTTCTTCCTAGATGGTGCAGTTTTTCCTAAGAGACAGTGCCGATCTACAGTAAAATTTAGCTTTGTTTTGAAGATTATGTGAGAAAAGAAAACCTTTACATTGTAAGTAGTTTGCACAGTCTTTTTCAACCTATGAAGAATGACTTTCTGAATGAACATGTCAATATGCTACAATCAGGACAAACGCTCTCTCATTTAGGTGGCTCTGGAAAGGATGGAACACCACCTACTTTCTCCTCCATCATTAATATTCCTTTCCTGACTTGCCGTTGCAGAGTCTAATTGAAATTCATCAAGATAAAAAGCATGCCATTTAAGACCTTGCAACCAGGAATCTAAACGTGTTAGACTTGGTGGGAATACCTCACTTCCTACTGCATTTTCCTGTTTTCTGTTTCAATGAGTCAGTCTGCATTAAGGTATTTATTGCTTCATCATCTGTACTACTTCTAAACTGTATTTGATCATGGAATTTGAACAATGCATTTTTTCCTCCCAGCCTTAATTGCCATGCTCCTAATTTCATGAAAATTTCTTTTGTGAATGTTATGAATTTGAAAACATTTGCACATATTATTTCATATTCTCCACAATCACCTTTATCTTGAATTTTAATATTAAATGATAGACATTTTTGTTTCAGTTGCTTTATTTTAAAAATTTTAGCAATTGAAATCAACTGTCTTGAAAAAATCAACTTTTTGGTGTTGGCAGAATTATTAAATTTGTAACCTCATTGACACATTACCTGTGTGGACCCTCACAAAGTTGAAGGTCTTCAGATGGTTTTCACCATGCGTTTGTTTTGTTTTGTTTTTGTTTTGTATATTGAAGCACTCCCCAGGACATACACCTACACGAGAAAGACTCAGAGTAAAAACTAGAGAAATCCATTACAAAGTCATGATCATGACTTCTTCCTTACATAACATTTTGCGGATGTATTGACGTTGCATAGCTGTGATTTAAACTTCAAACCACGTTAAAGAAAATGGAGATAGGAAAACCTGGTTGCAGGCCTGGGGTCTCTACCCCATAGCACTACCCCTACTGGTATTTCACAATATTACGAATCCAGACAAATTGCTTTGAGAATCTTGGTGGATTGTCCAATGTCCCCAAACATGAGCTACATTCATCCTGGCTTTCTTTTCAGCTCTCAGTGAAGGAGTGCAGGTTAGCTGAGACTGGGGAGTGCAGCCAGCATGTGTGGATCGTGACTAAGCTCTGCCCACTCACTCCTTTTTGTAGCATGTTCTGAGGCAACCAACCCTGGAGAACTGGCAACTAATTGGTTGTCAGTAAACCCAATCCCATTCAGACTCAGGCAGTGCCAAACCTTCTGTTGGAATCTGTCTGAATTACTCTCCTATAAATTAGATTTGGGAGTCATTTATATATTGCTCACCTTCAACTCTTATGTCCCCAAGAATATTTCCACATATGGTAAAGAGTTGAGACACGTTGCTTTTGTCTGAATTCTCCCTGCCTGAACTATCAGCACACTGTAAATTTGTTTAAAATGTTACAAAACTGATACACAACTTTGAACAGATATTTTACAGAGCTTATTTTAGTGCACAGCTGGGCACTGCTATTCCAGAGAGCTACTATTCTACATGCCATTAAGAGCTCCCTCAGTCTTTAAACATGCCATAAGATAAACTTTCTATAAGAAAATATGTGAATAAACACACATACAAATTTGTGGATGAATGATAAACATCTAAACTAATAGAAATAGTCATGAAAATTCTAAGAATATCATCTAAACAGCACATCTTTACAAAAAGTCTTACCAGCACATGGTCTTGGTGGTTTGTGCATGCTTTAAAGAGGCACATCAAAACAACAATTGTAGTTATCTCATTACATTTAAAATTTTTTAAATATCAGTGTCTGTTCTGTATAGGAAATTTGTATTCTCTTTAAATATATGCTTATATAATTTATTTGTACTGAAACAATGTTGTGGAAAAAAAAATAGAAACTGAAGCACAAACAGCCCCGTGATCACAGAATCGATGCCTTCGAAACCCCAAAACACATTTGGAGTTTAAGTTTAGTTTCATGTATACCCATCTGACATAAAGCAAGTGTGGCAAGTTCCATTGTTTCCTGTAACTTGAATTTGGAAGGGTAGTTAGGCTGTAAAATGCTGAAAGAAGAAACAACTGGGAAGTGAGAGTTACTAATCTTACAAATAATTCCAGAACTACTTTCTTACCTTAATGTATCTAGGTCACATTTCATTAGGCTAAATATATAATGTATACTAGTTTGAACATTATCTTTTTTCAAATACAGTTAGCTACTCTGTTTATAAAATAATCTTACAAATCTCTGTTCAACTTCTAAGGTGAATATACCAAGTATTTGTAAAATAGCTAGTGGCTTCGGTTATTGTAAAAATATGTTTATCTCATCACACACACACACACACACACACAGTGTTTCCTTTCATGAAATTATAGGTAGAATTCAGGTTATTCTACAACTTTGTAAAACAAAGATTAAACTTAAATAATTCAACCAAAAACTTCCCTAGTGAAGAACCACAGTGTGCGTGTTATTGAAGGGTAGGTGGCTACGGGACCAGCAGATTTTGTCCCTTTCTGTAAAAGACAGCTATCATAGTGAAAATACAAAAATACATTACAATGTCTTCACTTGTATCATTATTTAGACTTCATGCTCAGTATTTTTTAAATTATCTTTCATCTGTGCCATGAGAAACTGAAAGCGCACAAAGGTTAAGCTGGATCTTTGTCTCATAGTAGTTGAGTCAGGAGTATAGCTTAAGCAATTTAGCCTTCAGAGTTCACATGTTTAATGACTATGCTATTTATAAAACATCTCACAAGAAAAACATGCCATAGAAAGCAACAGTAATAACAACAACAAAATTAGAGGTTGTAGGGGATCAAGTAGTTCATTTCAGTCCCTTTACAGACATTTCAGATAGAGTAGGATTGTACCCAACTGATGTTTATTTAGTAACATTATTTGTGGCATCAAGGCTCTTCCATTTTGAAAGGAAGTGAGGATGTGTATATTGGGAAGTAATAAATGACAATTGTGATTAGGCTCAAAGTATTTCATGAATCAGTCAGAAACACAAAAGAGAAAAGAGAAAACAATTATTTCTTTAAAAAAAGAATATTGCCATGGCAAATTTGTTATGAATATCAAATAATTTTGAATATAGATCATTTCTTCTTGGTAGAGACTGTGTTTTTGTCACAGAGGCTTGCACAAAGATGTTCCATAAGTAATTACTGGTTATTGTAGAGTTAAGCCCTTTGGAATACAAATTGAGAACCTTGTTTCCAGAATTGAAAATGAAATGACCTTGGGCCATCACAACTGTAATCCCTGCTAGCAACTCTCAGATTTCTCTCTTAGCAACTCACCCTCCATCATGGAACTCCGTTGGAAGGGAAAACTAGGAGGACCTTCTAAATTAGGTATTAGCAAACTATTCTTGAAGAACTTGTGAGGAGGACAAGGAGATGTTTTAAGAAAGTAATAACACAGGTGCTGTACAGAAATATCAGTTACCAGCCTATGTATATCAACAACCTGGATTTTCTTACTGTCCCTGAAACTAGAGAGATCAACAGAGTTTGCTGCAATAGTGAAATGATAGCAGAAGAAACATGGGTCATTTCTACATGGAAGTTGAATGAGTTCAGACTCACTGAGCTGCTCATGTCCCCATGTCCTTGTTATCTGTGACCCCTGCTCACCCACATGGGGATAGCTCATCGGATCCTTGCATGAGTATAGTGTAAGGTCAGAGCTCTTAGTTGACCTTTGCTGAATATATAGCATGGACTAGAAATATGTAGCAATTATTGTCACTTTAAATTACAGAATACTTTGACATATCCCAGCCATTGGAAGATAAAGAGAAACGGAAGTTTCAGTATAATTTATTTTACTTTCAAAGACATTATTGAATGATGAAGTAGCACATAAAATTATTTCTGGAAGAAGGAACTTTGAGATTCAGACACCGTGGCATAGCACATAAATAGCTGCTTGCCTAAGTAAGTCTGAACCAATTGATTTCCTTGGTCATTGATAACATTTGTGCTTTGTTTCCATCTCTTAACTGTTCTTTTTCTTGGTGCAGCTAAACATCCAGAGAAGTTGAGAGGAACTTTGAGTATGTTCTTGACAAGCATTTCTGAACTCTTGCTCATCCCTCCACACAGTAGCAAGCACTTTAAGTGGGTGGTGATATTTTTTTTTCCGTTCCAACAGGATCTCTGATTGCTCGACCATCTGACACATATCAGGAATAGGATAAAACATGACAAAAAGAAGGAGTCACAAAAACAGGCCTGACAAGGATGTGAAAGCAAAAACTGCTAGATGTGAAGGTGAAAGAGATGGGTTAGTATGCTGGCTCTAAGTATCAGTTCACGTTAGGAATAGTTCAACCAGATCAACAAAAGACAAAAGAAACTGACTCTGATCTAAAAATACATAGTGATAACTTTAAACCAGAGATTTTATTTTCAGAGATTTTTGACAGGGTAGGAAAAGGCCAGTTAGTCTTAAGTTTCATGTGAATTTTATTGTCATTGCACAGTCTGCTGGAAAAAAAAATAGGGACTTAAACTGACTCTGCTAGTCAATCAGCCATCATTTCTGTGCCAACCATTGCAACAATTTAACATTCAAATTATGAGAAGAAAAAGTTAGAGCTCTTTAATAAGCTCCAGAGGAAGCAGAAAATGTCTCATCTCGCTGCTGTTTACAGTGCTGCACACACCAATGTTGATAGAATAGAAGACACATGAGTGGATAAAAACACACAGCAATCGATAAATGAATGCAAGACTATGTCAAAAAGTTCTTAGGTTGTTCACTGTTGCTCATGTGGTCTCTCCTTAATTGTTTTGTCTCAGCAACCTCACCACCATGTAGTAGTCTTGAGTGATCTTTCCACAATTCAGATCTGATTATGTCACTGCCTAACTGAACTCCTTCTGACAGTCCCCATTACTTACAGGGTCAGAACTAAAGCCTTTACTTTGGTCAATGTTCTCCACTCTGACTCCTGCATGGTGCTGATCCACTGTTTCTGTTCGTCCACCAACACCAGCCTTCCCTCAGTTTCTGTATTGCAGCAGATTCTGTCTGCTGTAAATCTGCCCCATCTCCCCACATGGTTTGTGTGCATCTGTCCTTCACAGTCAAAGTTAGGAAGAATTTCCTCAGGAAACCCTCACTCATGCAGAATCCAGTTCTGCCCCACCGCATCAGTCTGTTACGTTCCTTTCCTGGAAGTATTTTGTTATAGCAGCTTGCTTTGCCCCTACACACACACCTGCCCCCACCTTTTTTTTTTTTTCATTTTAGCCTCTGTGTGATTGTTTAACTTTGGATATCCACTTACTAACTGTTTTGTATGTTGTATGAGTCTACAGCCATGCTTGTTGTAATGTAACATTGAACCTCCTTGAATTAATGCATATTCTAATTCAGAGTAAAAACTCAGCAGTTGTTGAAACAAATGAAAAGACAAATGAATACATAATATACACAAATTTGGTGTATATTACGAAGATAGTGTCTTCTGATGCTAAAATTAAACCTACAGTCCAACAACTGGATTGTGACAATCATCAGAAATCTATGGAGAACTACATGCTAAATATCATGTCATTGACTTTCTGTGCTTAAGAGAAATGATCAGACACAACAACTTATGTTAGTATCAAGGGACAGAGAAAGAAGGGGGTTTGATTAAGGTAGCTAACAAAAAATAAATTGTGGTTTTTATTATTGTTAAAAGATTACTCATGTGAAAGTGAAGTAGAGAGAGAAATTTTCTTTCCATTCTTGCACTTTCCAAATGTCTGGAACACCCAGAGCTGCACCAGATTTAAGTCAGTAACAATGAACTCCATCTCCCATGCAGGGTGATGGAGCCCAAGCACTCCAGTCATAATCTGCTGCCTCCCAGTGCATTGATAATAAGCTGGATCGAAAGACAAACAGCTTGGATACAAATCAAGCTTTACCCCACTGCAGGGCCATTTACATGCCAGGCATTGTATTCTTGGATTCTCAATGGGGAAGATTCATTCTGCAACTTGAGTGAATTGGTAATGGTGGAGGTCGATGGACTCTTTGCCTTAAAGAATAGGTAACATGTATCCATTTGCCCATGTTCTGGAATTAACCATCTGAAAAAGTTTCAGTATTCTTTGTCGATTGTGGGATTATCTGGTCTGACTCAGTTCTTGAGAATTCAGAAATGATGGACTAATTAACAGCCTACAAGAACCCATGTGAATATAGGATCTGTAAGTATTCCTAAAAGGATCTTTTAATGGAGGAGTTACAGTTGATGAAATATAACATGATTTCTATTTTTATATATTCTTGCTTTGTACTAATTCTCCTTATTTACTAATTTCCCAAGGACTTTTATTAAAAATGTGAGGTTTGTGTTTTTCTTAAATTCTAAGCTTTTGAGTCATATGAACACTTTTTTCATATTATACTTCTCTAAATATTGAAGTAAATTATCCGAGGGATGTATTTTATATCATGTAAATATAGAGTCTTGTGCATAGATGTATAAATATATATTAATATCATAAGAAGAACTAATCAATTTAGATTCCAGGTCCAATAAATTTAATGATGTACATGCATGATACTTGTTTGTGCATGGTAAGATATACTGATATACACTTGCTTATATTTTGCATGTTGTGCAGTGATTACTTTGCATGCTATAACAGAGCTGAGTTATCTGTGACAGAGACAAATGGAACAATAACCCTAAAACATCTCCTTCTAGTTCTAAGACTAGACGTTTGCCCCCACCTCTGCATTGAGTCAAAGAGTAGCACATACAAACTGAGTAGCAGCTCAGAAAACTTGAGCAGTATGATAGAAAGGTTCTTTTATAACCTTTTTGCCTTTCTCCTGTGTCCTTGTACCATGCTCTTCCTACCACTTTACACTCAGTTGGAACACTATTCTCAGGTTTTCCCTCAAGTGGAGTGTGAGTTACTTTAAGGTTATTTATTTAACTATTTACATCTTTGTCCGCCTCCATTTAGTACAGTTATAGAGTCTCAATGAAATTTTGATGAAAAACTAGACAATTTGAACTAAACATAAATATCATTGACTCCCGTAATAAACAGTGTATTTGCCATGGATTTTAGCTCCTGAAATCAATTTTCCCTGAATGGTGAAAGTTTTTTATGGGGAAACATATATTTCCAGCTGATAGTTATATTAACACTCATATTGGTGTTACCTACTAATTGTTACCTATCCATAGTGGAGAAATTTCATTCTATTTACCATCTATTGTCACAGGGTGTTCTGAAATACTTCTTTTTACAAACAAAATGCACTGAACTAGATACAAATTCGTATCAGTTGAGATTCTATCACAGTATCCAAAAATCGTGATATAGAAATCCAATACAGAGCCAGGTATGGTACCCTAGTGGCTAAAGTCCTTGCTTTGTATGCACCAGGGTCACACGTGGGCACCAGGTCTAATCCTGGCAGCCCTGCTTCCCATTCAGCTCCCAGCTAGTGGCCTGGGAAAGCAATAGAGGACTGCCCAAATCCTTGGGACCCTGTACCCACATGGGAGACCTGGAGGAGGCTCTGGGCTCCTGGCTTTGAATACGCTCAACTCCAACCATTGCAGACACTTGGGAAGTTAATCAAAGGACAGAAGATCTTTCTCTCTGTCTTTCCTCCTTTCTGTATATCTGACATTCCAATAAAAATAAACATTTTTTAAAATCCAAGTATCATTATCTTATTATCAGAAATTGACAAAATCAAAATCTAATATATTGTTTCTCTACAAATGAACATGAACTCCCAATCTTTTGTTTTCCTGCAATATTCCATAGAAGGCATTAGTATCTGAATACATGGATATGCATAAGGAGAAAAAAGAGAAAGAGAAATGAATTTGAATGAAATATTAGTGTAGCGAATAACCTATTTGTAAGAATAATTAAGAATAGACAAAACTTTAGGGCAAATACAGCAAGGCAGCCATCATTTTGTTCCTGTAATATCGGTTGTAGGGCATTCAATGCTTCCAAGGATGAATCCCACCCTAGGCTGTTAAAATAACTAGAGCAGAATAATACAGAGTCTTCCAGAAACACACTTTGGTATCAAACCTCAAGTCAGCCTTGCTGTGTTTCTCTGATCTGACGCTGTACACAATAGCAATAAAATTGTTTGGTTGGGATTAAGACTCAATCAATACTTGATTCTTGTTTTTTTTCCACCTTATTCTCCCACCCCTGAATCTTACTATTATTCCCTTCTTTATACTATGCCTTCCCTTAGAACAGTTTTGTATTTTACTCATCTATTTTCTTTCAGGACCACAAACACAGTTATCTCATTTCCTTGTTTATTCCATTGTGTATTCTTTTAATTTTGCTCTACCTGTAAGGAATACGGTCTATTAACTCACAAAGTCCTCCGGAAGTTTGGCAAATGTTGATGGAAGAAGAAAGTGATTTTTTTAGCATCACAGACTGACACATCACGATAGACATTAAATGTCATTTAAAACTAGACTGCTATCCCTTTCAACCTAGGATCATATATGATACGCAAAACTGGATAACTTTCAGATAACATTGGTTTTATTCATTAAGTCATCTACAAACTCACTGAAAAATCCTCTCAAAAATCTTCCTTGCCCACTACCACTGCTACAAGGTGATTTGTTCAATTTCTTTAATAGATGTGATACTTAAATAGAACAATATATAATGTATGAGTACGTTAAATTGAACACCTTAGAAAAATTTAATTAGCTTAAGAAATTTTTAAATATGAATTAACTACTTTGATTTAATTAATTAGCATATGACTTATGAGAGCAACTTTTTTGTTCTCAATTTTAATGCTTGGTATTGTAGATATGTCAAAATTTAAGATGAATCTGAATGGATTCAAAGTTTTTGAGTGAATAAAGTTCATGAGAGGAAGTTCAACAGGTTAGCTCTAGGCTCTTAGACCTGGGAATATATTGCTGGTAGAATCAGTCAAAGACTACCACATCCTACCAGGAGGACCTTTTGTGTTCTCAGAATAAAGCTTCATAGAAAAGTCTATTCCATTGATTTACGAGAGAAAGAATGAACCTCTGACAAATTAAAATGTTCTCTGACTACACCTGCTTCTTAATAAATGTCTTCAACATGGCAAACTTTGGTGTAAGATCAGCTTTTTCTGTATGAGTTAGCAGATATGCTGATAACTTCCTCTAACCAGAAGTGGTTACTGATGTTTATCAAAAGAACCTGACACTAAAGGAAAAAAATTGGTTTGGCATGCTTGTGTGATCTGAAACTGGAGAGAGGGAATGTGGAGTTTGAAAATGAGAGAGCGAGGAGTGAGCATCTGCTATTTAAGAAAATGCTGCCAGGGCTTTATCAGTTGTTATGGGGAAAAGTATAGCAATAATGACATACCTTGGCAGGAGCCACGTTATGAAAAGGGAAAGCTTATTCACACCTGGCCTAGCTTCCTTGATTTGGACAAGATCTCCCTGGAGGAACAACAAAAAAAGTTCATAACGCAAGTACAAAAGCTTTAGGCAGAAAAAGGATTTTATTTTTAGAACACTAGTAGTTAATATGGGAAGAGCTCTCGAATGTGGCTGGTAGTATACACAAAACAGAAGCCAGAGATATTTTAGGTTTCTTCCCCAAAGAAATAGCATGACACATGATTACACGAATAGGACTGGCATTGGAAGATTATAAATTTATGGCCCTGAATCAGAGCTTAAGTGAAAGCTGAAAGGTTAGCAAGTCAAAGCTACTGGCCAAGGAACTATTTCACTATTACAATCTCTACTGAGGAAAGGGCATGATTAATGAGTTAGTAGCCATGGTTGAGGAGGCTAGAACATTCAAAGAATAGAAAACAAAGTAGATTATTTCACCATCTGCCCTTAGAAATTTTATATGTCATAACCACTTACAGATGTACTTCCTGCTGGATTTGACTTGAATAGATTCTTGACTTGAAAAGCCTCTGTCTTTCTTTTATTTGTCTTCTCTTTGTTCAAAAGTAGTAGCTACAATTGGAAATGGCTCACTTTTTTTATTTGACTGAAATTTTTGCTGCCATCTCAGGATGGGAAAGAGATACCAGGAATTCATTTTGTCATTCACTTATAATTTCTACTGTAATTTACATAGTAAAAGCTAGATGTGTATAAGCAATCTTCTCCCTTCCCTCCCCCATTTAAAAACTAGTCAAGGGAATCTTCTGATTTTTGTTTTGCTTAAGAACCCTAGATTAGCCAGCTAAGACTCTCAAGTTTAATAAACATCATGAAAATAATCCAAAGACTCTTAACAACTTATTTTGATTGCAATTTCCAAATTTAAAAAAATGCTTAAACAATCATTTCTGCTGCCTATAGTCCGAATTCTTGTACATTCATCAGCATTGAGCCATTGCTTTTTTATGTCACAAGTCTATATATGCACTCTTTTTAGGTGTATTAAAAAAACCTTTTTAAAAACATTTTTGTTTTTTAAAATTGAAGATTTTTTGAGGTCACATTTTTAAAACATTGGCAAAAAAGAAAATCCCCCCTTTTTAAAAATATTATTTACATAGTTGATAAGGATACATGCCTGTATGAGCCTCTGATCGGAGATGGGTTGGGGTCAGGTATGAAGGAAGGTGGGTAGGACATATGTTTAATTTCTTTTTTCATGTCTGCAAGGAAGGAGGGGAAGGAGTCTGCTCCTTGATGTCAAACCACTCGGCACCTGGGATGAGGGGTGATGCTCTGAAGACACTCTAGAGACACTTATATGGGGCAGAGTATTCGGAAGATTTGTTACTTGAGTGGCTTGGTAGTTCTGAGTTGTTGTTAGTTTTGTTCCTCCAAGGTTGAGAAAATCTTTCCAAGGTCTATTGGTTGACAAAGTCCACCTTAGTGCATCCACACACCCACACACTTATCGTTGAAGCTTAGCTAGGAGAACTGTCCAACCTGCTCTGCTTTCAACCCTCTAAAAAGTAATCACTTACATGTCCTTTCATTTATAATTATACAAAAAAAATAACTGTAAATGGACCAGAGGTCCTGAAGTCCTATGGCTCTCCATAATCCAGAGATTCTGATGGTGCAACTCAGGATGCCTCAGACTAATGACTGAGCTGTTACAACCAGCAGTCAATATGTAAAGATATTAGTTGTGTCTAAAAGAAGATTCCCTGCATAAATTCGCTGAATGCTTCCATCAGTGTCATCTAGTAGCAATGCAGCAATGCAGGAAGGAGACCTTTAATTAAAAATGAGATCTATTTTGGCTGTGGTAATGGAGTTAAATCTTCCATTTTTAGCAAAACTTGATAATGGCTCAGATTGAGCCCCTGTTCTAAACACATCACTGTACAGGAAAATTTATATGCAGCTTCTCAGAGATTTCTTGCAATTCCATTGTCAAATGTTATTGCTGCTTTAAAGAACAGGTTCATCCAAGTCAAGTAGTTCTAATTTATTCGTTCAAGGTATCTGGCAAAGTTCCAACCATTTCTGCCTTCGTGAGCCCACTCCTCTGTTAAAAACTCACAAACAGAGTAACATTATATTATACTACTATGGAAAGAGAGCTCTAATACAGACTGGTCTTCAATGTTATTATGTTTAGTTGTTTCCTTTTAATTAAAAATAAAAATAATTTTATGAGATTCTAAAACATAGATTTTTAGGTATCACACCTATTGTTCCTAAAGTTGTATTGGCTCCACAGAGACAGGATTTAAACTTAGGTCAATGGGATAAGTACAAAAGATAAATCATCCCACACCTTCCCCTCTTCTTGGACATTACTACATCACAAATCTCGTAACTTTTCATTTCTCCCAAATGGACTTAATAGTAAAGAGTAATAATAGCCTTATTAACCAAAATCTACAAGTTTGTTGAACATTGATTTCTTTACTTGCAGAGTATAATGTGTCCAGAATTAGTTCAGTTTTTTACAAAGAAAATTGTCACAGTATGTTCAGTGCTGCAGCAGATAAGAAAATATGTTCCTCACAGTTGTTTAAACTCTTAAAGCAATAAAGAACAAAGATGCCTAACATATCTTTATCACTCATTTCTGTCATTGAACCAAAACTGCATGCAGGTGCAAGTGGCTATTTAAAGAAACTTGTAAATGGCTTTCATATCTTATCAATATAGTGAGGACATATAAATAGTCACACATGGCAGATAATTAGTTTATGCTAACACATTATTGTGCTTACAAGCATCTGGATACCAACTACTTGGCAAAAGAGCAAAGGGAAGTCATGGTTAGCAAAATACTATGAAGTTATTTACAAAATGCTGAGCAGTGAGTATTCAAGTGACAAAAAAAAAATCTGAAACTTGAATTAATGGGAATGATTTAACCTACCAAAGAATTCCAGAGGAAAAGTAGTCATGACAACAAGTCATACCTAATATCACTATTTCATAAGATCCGCTTTGTTTTACTTTGATTACTTTTTTCAAAAAATATTAGAAGAAACAAATTCATAGATATAAGTTTACTTTAAAATTCATGGGAAATGGAATTTCATTCCAAGTTTATTTTTGTTGCAATAAAAGAATTGGAATCTATTCAGGGGCAGTCATGTGGCGCAGCTGCTACGATGTTCCTTGGGATGCCCACATTTTGTATCAGAGTACCTGGTTCAAGTCCTAGCTTTACTTCTAAACCAGTTTCTTACTAATGTTGCACTGTTTGAGACAGCAGGTTATGCTTCATGTGTGTGAGAGACCCAAAAGGAATTCTTGGCTCCTGGGTTTCTCCTTGACTAGGCACTAGTTGTTGCAAGATTTAGGGAATGAACCAGCAGGTGGAAGATTTCTCTGTCTCTCTGCCCTTCAAGCAAAATAATTGATGCTATGACTGTTGAAAGAGATGCAAACAGCTTTTCTGTTCCCATGCTGTGCACACATAGATCATTGCCCCCGAATTCTCTCTAAAAATACACCAACTTGGAAGTCAGTGTGTGCCGAATAAACCACTCTTATCCTTGTTCCTTGTCCTTTATTATGCCACTTTGATTCTTATGCTTCTACAAACAATATGTGAGGTCCATTAGCTACATCCTGAAAGATACGGATGGTTTCATCATTTCTTACCTGACTCAGACTCCAGGGGATATCATCATGTGTATTCCTGTGCATGGATCCTTGCACCCTGTCTTCTAGGTTGATGAACTTGCTGGAACTCAACTCTCCACACACTTAGTGTCAGCACCTGAGCAGCATTATGTATCTAGAGATATACAAAATGTCGTCACCAAAACCTCGAGAGGTCCCTGGACAGAGCAATCCTACCATATTTCTTTAAGATGCTTTCTCTTTCACACTTGGCTACATGGCTATTTCATAATTTCTTGTTTTCTCCGACATCCACAGTTTATCGTAGCCTCACTGTCTGTTTATGCAATAACACAGTGGGAGATAAAACAAAGTATCATGGTGGGTCTCTGAAGTATGTAAGAGGCTATTACTTGGCATCCACTGGAAGGACAAAAAGAAACTTCAAAGGCCTAATTTAAGGGAAAAAAATACAGGTGGAACACTGAACTGCAAAAAGCAAGATGTATATATTTACAATGTAATGTCCATCATATTGTAATGTCCAACTAAGGGGTGGCATCTCTCTGGCCCCGTTTTTCTCCCTCTCCCTCTTCTTTCCCTCTTCCACTGATTTTTTCTCTCTCTCATCCTCTCTGTCTCTTGTTCTGACATTCAAATTTTTAAAAATAAAGATATCTAAACTTATATCTCTATGACACCAATTTCTACTAAACCTTGGGGAACATCACCGTTTAACAACATCATGCTTATGGTATGTTCTTTCAGTTTTATACCAGAAATTCCATGAGTCAGAAACACGAAAAATATCACCCCAAGATACTGTGAGGGCGTTTTTTTCTTTTTGTGATTTTATTGGACTTTTAGACTTGAAAGACCTGATTTTTAACTATCTTGGAAAGCTCTCTCATTTAAGACGCTGTGGGAAACTAAAGAAAACACCATCTGTTGACACTGTGGAATCAACCACCCCCTGACAGCATATTGGAACATAACCTTTTTTCTTTATTATTTATTTATTATATTTCTAATCTATTTCCTGCATTCCTCTAGCCCCTGTACTCACTGAGATATCAAGTCATGCAAGGTTACATGCAGGTAGATTTATTCAATCGTCAAGTTTTCTGAGGTGTAAGCTCCTAATAAATATATTACATGCTCTCCAATGATTCCCTTATGTATCATTACTAATTCATACTCTTTGTCCTAAAAATCACTCCCGGGGCATGTTCTTCAGTCCTGTTCAATAGAATGCCAATTAATAATCATCCTTAAGCCACTTTCTTTTTGGTCATCCATTTTAACTTCTAAACACTGTTGATATAACTAGAAACTATTCAGTGCAGTACTAATTTTGAAAACAGATCTATCAATTCTATTGAAAAAGATACTGCTTTTTAAAAATCTATCACTGAGAATTGTTCCCCAATTTGATGCAGGTTTTTTGTTTTTGTGCTTTATTTTCCAGAAATATACATGTCTCATCACTGAGACCATAACTGAATAAAATTGACATGTATTCAAGGTGTATGCACAAAATAAGCTTTGACACAATAAACAATGAGATTGCTTCTCAGCGGTGTTTGTTCTATATAATTTCAACTCATCAGAACTTCTTTGACATTGAAGAGATACAGGAAAGAACAAGTCTTGCTGATAACTGGTAACAGGACAGTAGTTCTGTGGTTCCAATTCAAACAAAAACTTGGAAGTGTGTAGCCTTTCACTCTTTCTTAGCTTTTTAAAAATTATTTTATTTCAAAGGTTGGATGTTTGGAAAATTAACCTACTGGTTCACTGACCCAGTAGGGAAGTAACGCATTAGAACTAAGGATTCAGTCTGGGAGTGTGGGGTACCATGACTGGCCAGACTACAAGCACTGACTTATCTTCAGTGCTAAATATGTTTTTCATTTTATTTAGCATGCAATGGAAAAGAGAGATGATCTCGCCTCCATTCTATAGAAAAACAGAGACAGGACTAGACAAGGTAAAATGTTATGGAGTAGGGTTAAGTAAAACCTTTATCATCAGACAGAGATTAAATTGTGCCGTTTCCCTACTATTGATTGCATTTTTAATCTCCTTTCTGAGCCATGTTTCTATGTAAAATGCAGATGTGAATATATTTAACTTGAAGAATTATTAGGAAGAATAAATATGGAGAGTTCCCACTTTAGACTAAATATATAAAACCTAACAAGGAGACTTATAATGAAACTAAGCTTGGAACTGAGCTATTTATTTTTCATTAAATCATAGAAAAACCAATTAATACAGATTTTTAAGTTGAAATATAATGTATAATTAGCTGTATAATTCTGTACATGAGCAGACACAAATCAATTTTATTCTGAAAATTTGAAAACACAGAAGCATTTCTTTGTGGCTTTTTCTATGGGCAATCCAGACAGTACTTTACATACTGGGCCGGCTGAATGGACTGATGTCAGCCTAAATAATGCTAATGTGCAGGTTAGATCTAGTGATCCTTTCCAGTTTTGGAAGTTTATAGAAAATAGGAAGAAAACAGTCAAAAAAAGAAATATGAGACCTTACATTTTCCTTCCTTCCTTCCTTCCTTTCCTTCTCTCTTTCGTTTGTTTGTTCTTTCCTTCTTTCTTTCCTCTTTTTCCTTCTTTTCTTTCTCGCTCCTGCCTTCCCTTCTCTCCTTCTCTCCTTCCTTACTTCTCTTCTCCTCCTCCTCTTCTTTCTGTCCCCTCCCATTCTCGCTTAAGCTCTTTTTCTCCGTATCTAACAGCACACCTTCCTTGGTTTCCTCCACAGCTGCTTCCTCTCCATCACTTCAAGATGATTTCCTTCTTTCTGACACATGCCTGTCAGAGTATCTTGTCTTGCAACTCTCTTAAATTTCCTCTTTTTTTTCTCCCAGAGTTAACCCCAGATTGGTCCATATCATTTTATTACTTGAAGTAACTAGTAACTCCCCAATTAAGACCTTCAGCCTTGCCCAATTCCTGAAACCTAGGACCCTCCATTCAGGTATCAAATACATATAACTCTAAAAGTCTCTGCTGTGGTTGGAATGCGTCCCTTTCAAAGTGGTGATGATGCTAAAGTAATGGAGTTGAGTGTTAAAGCAGTAAAGTGTCTGTGAGGTGTTTGGACCACGAGGGCTCTGCTTTGTTCATGGAACTCATGTCCTGTTAAAAGAGGCTTCACATTCAGCCTCTTCCTACCTTTCCATCTTCTACCATATGAGGATGTTGCAGCAAAGTTCTAACCATCTAACGCATCTCAAATTACTGCCAGATTCTTGTTTTGTGATAAGAGCATTTCCATTCAAGACTTAGGTACTTATTGTAGAATCATAAAATAGATGAAGGCCATCTCCCAAATTAAATATGTGATTCTCACTTCATATTACAATTAGCTCCTGTCTGCATTCCTCCTATGAACCAACAGTGTTTCTATCTCCCTGGATATTATTTGGCATTCAGCAATAGTCTAGGCCCCAAATCACTTAGTCCACCCAAATATCCCATTGGATCACCTTCAAAATAAATCTAGATACTATCTACTTCTCTCGCTCTTTCCTATGACTGTCCTCGTTCAAAGCAGTCATTTACATTGCATTCAGGGCAGCATGCTTCTAATAATTCTGTTCTCACTCCTGAAATACTTCAGAGAACTCACAGAAAAACATGACGGATTCTTCAAAAATAAGTTGCATCTAGTCCTTGGCTGTTCAAAGCAATAAATCATTTCCCATACTATAGTAATAATTTTTAGATATTAATATGTACTAATATATGTTTGTGTTATAATAGTACTCAGTTTCAAATCTATGCAATTGTCTGTGAAGTCATAACGTCAGATCTGCTCTTTCTCCTTCCTATCATGGTTCCTCTACTAACTGTGCTGCAGCCACAGATCTTTCCAGCTAAACATCACGTAGGTACACTATAGAGCCCACCTTGAGCCCTTTCTTTCATTCTCTGCTTACAGCATCCCACCCCCAAATAGCCACTATCCTGGATCAACTATGCTCAGCTCACACAGATGATCTGACTGCTTTATACAAGAATATCTCCTGAACATCTCCCTATATCATCTTTACTTTTTTTCCCGATGCTTATCACTTCTTGGCATTGTATTTTATGTCCGCTTATTTATCTTTCATTTATTTATGCAAATGGTGCATAGGCTCAGTTAGACGTGTATTTTGTCTGTTTCAGGCAGTGATGGATCACAGAGCCTAGGGCAATGCCAAGCCTAGAGTGAACATCTAATGCATACTTAACATAGAGAAGGAAGGGCACTAAGATAATGTATAAGTCTTTTACTTAAAATTTTTAAGCAGTGACTTATTTGGGAGGAGAGGACAGACACACAAACACACAACATCTGTGCTGTTTCACCTCTTTCCCCCGTTCCCTAAAAGCCTGTTGCAGTTAAGGCTTCAAAGCTAGGAATCAGAACAATATAACTCTGTTGCTTAGGTAGCAGGGACTCAATTATGTGACCCAGGACTGTGGCTTCCAAGAGTCTGCATTGGCAGGAAGCTACAGTTATGAGCCAGAGTCTGGAATTGATCCCAGGCACTCCAGGGTGGGATAGATATCTTAACTGCTAGGTCAAATGCCTGCTTGCTGATAATGCTTAATTTAAACTACAAATAGGAGGAAAAAAGACATGAAGTAGGTGAATTTGACTGTTATCCTCTAACATGGATAATTCAGCATTACTCTAATTTTAACCTAATATTCAGATTAAGACAAAGTAAGAAGCCAAGATGAGTAAGGTATTTTAAATGGGGCTAGAACACCTAGTGTGAACTTGGCACATGACAGAATACTGGGCACGAAGAGATTGTTCAGAAACTCTCCCTGAGTGCCAAACATGTATAGTTTAAAAGACCACACAAATAAATGTAGAACACTATGGTAAGTAAAATAATTGAAGTATGATCTTCATCCAAACTTCATAGGGATGCAAAATAGGAAGTTATCACTCTGTGCTAGATGCAGCTGCGTTGGAGAAAGCTTCACAAAGGACTTCCTGGTCAAATTAGAATTTTGGCTGAAGACCTGTATGTTTATGTAGTGACTTTCAAAAATTCATGAAGTGTATTTTATGAAAAACAATTAAGGGCTTTCAAAGTTTGGTACTAAAATAAATATATCATTTAATTCTCTTTCCCATACATTTTTGTCTCATATCTTTTAACATTTTATAAGCTGACTTTATAAAAAAATTCTAATTTATTCTTAGAAGTCATCTTATTTTTCTAAAATGCTTGCTCTAATTAATATTTCTTAATTGGATAGAAACAAATTGCTTTCTTATCAGGCTACCCAGAGAAGAGAAAAAATGCCATAAGCAACATACATGTCAAAAATTTGACATCACAAGCTGAATTTTACAATTATGTTCATGCGAAACTTATCAGGAATTCTGGATGCTTCAGTGACTTAGTGTTTTATATGTATTAAGCTCAATTAAACATATTACATAGATGAGTCTCTCTATATATATTGTATATATTTTGTATGATGTTATGATTATTCATGTATGTTCACATAGTGTAAAACATAGTTTCTTTCATCCCATGTTTAAAACACAGGCTCACACACACACATTACTCATGAATTGAAACACGTTTTTACAGCTTTAAACTCAGGTTGAATAGTTTACACTATCAGAAAGCACTAAGAGTCACTGAAATGAATACACATCATCTTCTCTCACACCTGACATATAAACATCCTCTTTCCTGGAGAGGGGCAGAGAGAGAGAGAGAGAGAGAGAGAGACTCCATACATTGATTCAACCCCCAAATTCCCACGACAGAACAAATTCCCAGAGTGACACCAGGAGAGGAGACTGGAGTTCATTTCCATTTCTCACACAGGTGGTAAAAACCCAATTCCATTGCACCATCATCTGAGGCCCCTCAGGACAGATTTGCAAGGAACTGAACTTTAAAGTGGAGCAGGAGCTTAAAACCAGGCAGTTCAATGTAGTAGTGTGTTAACTGTTGTGTCAGCAGCCCTCCCTATCTCAAACTTTCATTCTATATGCATAAGGCAATGACGACACATGGACAAATCTCTTCCAGTGTAGCTGACTGGCAATAGAACACTTCCAGCAGCAACTTCAGACACAGCTCTGTGCCGCTACAATTGATGGTATATTTTTTCAGTTGTGTATTTATTTTTTATTTATCTATTGATTTATTGAAAGGCAGAGAAGAAAAGATGGGAATAAAGGAATCTCCCAATGACCAATTCACTCACAAATAGCTGCAACAACAAGTCTGGACCAACAAACCTAGAAGCCAGGTACTCCTCCCTTATTTTCTACTTGGTGCCAGTGCCTCATGTACTTGAACTGCCTTTGGTTGCCTTCACAAGCACATTGGGTGGGAAGTAGTGCAGCCAATGCTCAAACCGGTGATAGGGGATATCTGATGTCACAAAGGACAGCCTAATCTGCAAAACTGCAACGGTGCTGGCAACAAATAAGACAAAACAAAAAAAGCACTTTGATATACTTAGGTGAAAGTTGGATAAAAGAGAAGAAAGGGATAGTCAATTATTTACTTTACATGTTGGTCAAAGAAAATACCTAATGAAACTTCATTGTTTTACAAATGAGCCCTACAGAACTTTCCATGTTTAGTCATAGCCAATATTTTAACTCAAACTCTCTCTCTCTCTCTCTCTCTCTCTCTATATATATATATATATATATATATATATATATATATATATATATATTTATGGTTATTATAGCTATTAAAATGTTCTGGCAGAGGATACCAACCACTCTGGTGTCTCCCAGAGTCAGGAAATGCTTACATGTTTGCAATTCTTTGAAAAAAAATGAGGTGACATGGGCTCATTTCAGGTGAGTTATTTCACTAACAGTCATTTAAACTCTTAGTATGTTGAAGAGTCTCAATTTGGTTCTAATTTCTACCCTTACATCTCATTCCAGAAGTATTGTACATAATTTTATTAAGGTACATTTGAAAGCTAAAATGCACATAATAAGACATGCAACTTGTTGATTCAGTATATATATATGTATATATAGTGTAGTAATAACAATAATGAAATTAATTAACAAAGCTATCATCTCAATTATCCTTTACTTTTATTGTTGCTAGATCATTTAAAATATATTTCCTTACAAGT
Source organism: Ochotona princeps (assembly GCF_030435755.1). Lineage (NCBI taxonomy): Eukaryota > Metazoa > Chordata > Mammalia > Lagomorpha > Ochotonidae > Ochotona > Ochotona princeps. The sequence goes on along the minus strand of NC_080842.1, from coordinate 45,134,736 downwards.
TCCAAATATATACAAATTGTTGCTTAGGATGGTGACCTCAATGGATATTAGACCTCTAGAGAGCTCATTTTTTTTGGAAATTCGTTTTTATTTAAAAGATATATATATTTTTTTTTACAGAGAAGAAGAGGCAGAGAGAAAAATCTTCCACCCACTGGTTCATTCTCCAAATGATCACTTAACCAGAGCTGAGTTGATCTGAAGCTGGTAGCTAGGAGTTTATTCCCAGCCTCCCACAAGGGTGCAAGTCCCAAGGCTTTGCATCATCCTTCTCTGCATTCTCTGTCCTGAAGCAGAGTTGGATTAAGAACTGGAGCAGCCAGCCCTGCACAATAGCCTAGGGGCTAAATCCTCACCTCACTACTGCCAGGATCCTATATGGGCATCAGTTCCTGTCTCAGCTATCCCACTTCCCATCCAGCTCCCTGCATGTGGCCTGGGAAAGCGGAAAAGGATGATCCAAAGCAACTTCAGCTAATAAAACATGAGAAATCTTTGGGGATTCCTGAAAAAAAAATATTAACACTTAGACACACCAAAGGAAAATATATATATTTTTTTCCCACTGGACATTATGGTATGTTTGACAAAGGGACTGATCTGCAGTAGACATGTCATACCTAGGAAACTAACTCTGACAAATGATATTATATGAAGGCATGGGAACAGAATGATAGAAGACCGGGATGAGATCACTGACACACAATTAACCAAGTGCAGGTGGTTGTGGTGGCTTAGTGAGTAATCCTCACCTTGTATGCACTGGAATCCCATTTGGGTGCTGGTTTGTATGCTGGCTGTTCCACTTCCCATCCAGTTCCCTACTTGCAGGCTGGGACAACAGTAGGTTATGGCCCAAGGCTTTGGGATCTTGCACCTGTGTGGGAAACCTGAAGAAGTCCTGGCTCCAGGCTTCAGATTGCCTCAGCTCCATTGTTGTTCACTTACGTAGTGAATTTGCAGACATAGATCTATTTCTCTTTATTTCTGTATATCTGCCTTTACAATGAAAAAGAAAAATGAATATTATAAAACCTGTAAAAAAATAAGTATGAATTTACTCTATTCTGAACTTTTCCTTTCATTTTCCTTTTGGAAGATTGTCTCCTGGGATAACTAATCTAACCTACAAGGTAATATGCTAGTGCCCACATCGGAGTACCTGGGATCAATTTCTGTCTTCGTTTCCTCACTTCATCTTTACACTTCTGTGAACAGTGAGATGATCTGAATCTAGTCCCCCTGCCACTCCCTGCCTTAGTGCCAGCCCCACCCTGGCTTTTGCGGGCATTTGGAGAGTGAATCAGCAGATGGGAACTCTGCTGTGTGTGAGTGTTTCTTTATCATTAAAGTAACCATACGATTTTAAATTTATGTACTACTTATTATTGGAGCTTTTTCTGTTCCTTGAAGCCAAAACATAATGCATTCCAGACTTAAAAGTAGAACAGGTAACAGTTTTTTAAATGCATTATTAAATTACAAATAGTACGACACCCAAATTTATCTACCACCCTTCAAATTCAGATTTTTTTTTTATTCCTAATTCTCACACCCAGATAAGGGGATACACTGCAAACATACTGCAGCTGCTAATTGACTCAGCCTGGCAAGTTTCCTGTCTGGACTTATGTGCTGTTGTGCGTACCTCTCATCAAACATTCACCCCAGGACATGGAACATACACATTACAGATATTTATTACACATGCATCTGTGAAACTAAATTATAAGAAAGATAGCAAAACTCTGGAACATGATCTGGCTTTTACAATGCTGACCACCGAGCAAAAAGGCATGAATTAATTTTGAAAGAATGACATAATGTATAACAAAAACAAAAACAATAAAAATATATAGTTAAAATGCAAATGCCAAATACACTGTGTAAAAGTAAGTTCTAGGAAAGGAGTTTTTTGCACAGCAGGTCAAAATACTCTCTGGAATCCCTGAATTCCACACTGAGGGGGCTGAGTCAAGCCCAGCTCCTCTGTTCCTGATCCATCTTTCTGCTAATGCACACGGTGGGCAAAGGAAAATGGGTCAAGAAATTGGGCCTCTGCCATCCATGCGAGACGCTTGGATTGGGTTCTGGGCTCCTTTCTTCGAACTGACTCAACATTAATAGTTGTGGGCAGTTAAGCAGTAAACTGAATGAGAGCTCATTCACTTTTTCTTGCTGAGTCTCACTTTGCTTTTCACATAAATACATAAATCTTTAAAAAAAAATCCCATGAACTGGAATAGGAGAAAAAAATCAACATATTCTAGAGTACTCATTAGAGATGTTAGCTTTGCAGTATGACTGTTGGACAAGTCAGAAAAGATGACCCAGAAAGGTAGAAAGACTTTTCAGTGCCTTGCTATAAATCTGCAAGGGTTTATGTTGAATTAAGTAAGAGATACTTGCAGAGAACATAAAACAGAAGGAATGATTCAAAGTAAGGAACAGAGATGGGCATACACACAAATTTTGACTGACTGTGGAATATTTGAACAGCAGACTCAGAAATCTGACCTTGATCCTATAAGTGATAATGTCATTGGAGGTTTTAAGCAGGGGGAAAACAGTATTATTAAAACTAAATTTCCTTGGTATAAAAGGAAAGGATTAAAAAAGCAGGATGCCACTTGATAGGTGATTAAAACAGTCTACTGCTGTGAGAAATAAATTATATTCACCATTCATATCCTTAAGCAAGGTCACCATAAGTAGAACTAATTAAATTGAATGAAATAGAAAATTAAGTGAAAGAAGAAAACCAAGTACAAAGTGCTGAACATTATGGAGATAAATAAATTAATAGAGTTATCTCTTGGAAATGATCATAATTGTGATGGAGGTTTGTATCAATGTGAAAGTTTACAGTTGCAGCACAAGAGAAAAATAAAAATCAATGGCATATATATTAAATATATGTGTATATATATATATATTTCAGAGTGTGTATTTTTCTTTTATTTTCTTTGTTTTATGATACAGTTTAGTAGGCACTGAGGCCTCCCCTCCCCCTTCTCATGTTCCCTCCTCTCCCTTTGTTCTTACAATTGGTGTCTTTCCTGTACCCTCAAAAGACCATCAGACTGCCATTGAGGTGTCTCCCAACAATGTGGGAAATTACCTGCCATTTCACTATGAGTCCATCAATGGCATATCTATTGATCTCTCATTCCATTACTTTATTTATCTATATTTAAAGAGTACAATCTGCTCTATTGAAATTTTAATGACAGTGGTTAAAGGTTTTATTAATTACTTTAATCTGAGAGGCAAAGAGACAGAAATAGACAAGCATTTGCAGGTTCACGCCTCAAACATTTAGGAACCAGGAACTCAATCCATGATTCCCACATGGAGTGGCAGGAACCCAAGCACTAGCTGCTTCTTAGAGTATGCCATAGGAGGTAGCTGGAGTTAAAACTGAGACTCAGATAAGGCACTCCAACTTGGGATGAGAAACAAAGCAAGAGGCATCTTGAATCTGTGCCACTTGCCTGCCTCCAACACAAAGTTTGACATATTTATATATATAGAAATACTTCTTATCATCAAGCAATCAACACATCCACCATCTCACAGCTACTCTTTTTTGTATGTGCATGTGGGTGTGGCAAGAACACCCACAGTCTGCTTTTTCTTTGCAAAAATCTTCAATCTGATACAGTATTGTTAACCACAAGTCCTTACTCTACCTTTCCTTATTTATATTCTATGTATCTTACACAGTAAATGTCTCCCCAATTACTGACTAGCCCCTCTCCCTGCTAACTACTGTTTTATTCTCTATACTTAGGTATGCATTTCTCTTGTATTCCATACGTAAGTTAATGCTGTGCTTTTCATTCTTAGTCTGATTGATTTCACTTAGCACAATCTCTTACAGGTTCCATGTTATATCACATGGCAGAATCCTTTTATAAGTGAAAAATTTCTTTTGCCCAAAATAATAATTTTTACTATTCAAAAAATTTGCACTAAAATAAATTTATCATTCATTTTTATTTTCCAAAATACTTTGGAAAGGTGTGTTTGTGTGTGTGTGTGTAATAATAGTCTAATGAATGGGGGTATAAGTACTTTATGCAGAAGTTATTTTATGTCTTCTGGATATACACTCAGAAAGAGATCATATTGAATCATTGATCAATTGAATTATACTGTACATCTGTATTTTTTATTCCTTAAGAGATTCATATGGTTTGGTGGTGATTACATCAAATAGATACTTTCAACAACAATGTACTGGAGTTTCTCCACACTTTGCCAACACTTTTTAAAAAATTGGAGAAAGCCATTGTAACAGGTATAAATTGATAACTCATAGAGGCTTTGCATTGAATTTTCCTGATTTCTAGTGCTGTTGAGCACATTTTAAGATACTAATTGTCCACTTTACAGCTTCTTTGGAGAAATGTTTACATGGATAGCTTTGCAATTTTTAAATTTGGCTGTTTTTCTCTATTTAATTATGTGACATTTTCCCTATTTGTTGGATAGTTACATTGCATCAGACAAATGATTTTAAATGCGCTATCCTTATCTGTACACTGCCTATTCACGTGGCTGAATATTTTCTTTTCTTGGCAGAAGTCTTTTACTTTGAAATAGTCCCTTTAATTCTGTGGTCTGTGTGTTTGAGTGACATGCCCTCTGAAAATCATTATCCAAATGAATGTCACGTCATTTTTCACTTATATTTTCTGCTAGGATTTTCTCTCAGGTTGTATATTTAGGTTTTTGTCCACTTTCTTGGAGTTAATCCATTGCACTTGGATCTTTCACAAGTATTCAAGGTAAATATGCCTTCTATTTAGTTGTTCTACACATAACAGAAATCACCTTCATGAAAGATATCACTTCTTTCTAAGAAATTTTTTGTTAGGATGTGGAGTATTATGTTATACCCCATAAGTATTTAATTTTGAGATGCATTTGCTTATACAGTCTTTCATTATGAAATTTGTTTTTCATCCAAGCCTTTACTCCCTTGCTTATACTTGTGTTCAACAAATATTCAGATCCTCTTCTGTGCTTGATAGTGTTTGTAACTAGAGATACTAGAAAAGCGTGAATATCACTGACCTTCTCCCTGGAATCATAGTCTTGCTGAAAATGGACCTCATGACTAACTAAAACCTACATTGTAGCAAGATTTTTTTTTAATTATTTATTATTTAACTTCAGTAATTACATTGTATTATGTGACACAGTTACATAGATACTTGGGTTCTCCCCACCCTTCCCCAAACCCTCCCACCATGGTGGATTCCTCCACCTTGCTGCATAACCACAGCTCAAGTTCAGTTGAGATTTCCCCATTGCAAGCATATACCAAACATAGAGTCCAGCATCTTATTGTCCCGTCAAGTTCAACGGCTTCTTAGGTATACCCTCTCTGGTCTGATGACAGAGCCAGCAGAGTATCATCCCAGTCAATTGAAAGCTCCAACATACCATCAGCAAAAATTTACATCATTATGGAATTAATTGACATAGTAATGAGTAACCTAGCAAGATTTATAATTCAAACAATCAAGATTTCTCTGAGAGCATATGCTATAGTAAACTGACCCACCCTGCAAGCCTTCTCAGCAAAGATGGCTTCTCTATTTAGTGGGTATTAATATTTGTGTAACTTAAGAAAATTAAGTACCTTATCTGTGCATGCAACACATTTTTCATCTATAAACGCAACTGCCTTCATGAGGCTCTTGTAAAGAACAAATTGTTTGTGTGGTTATTTCTAATAAAGCAGTCAATGAATGTTAGCAGCAATTATTATCATGATTTTTGTCCTCCTCATCCTCCTCATGGCCACTATCATTCTGTGTCGTATAAAATGAGAAAACATCACCCAGATAGTGAGGAGGTAGGGAAGGAGGGAACTTCAGGCAGAGAAGTCTCACTAATGGATAGGAATTGGGGAAATTAAGAGCAGAGCACCTGAAAGAAGCATGGTGCTCTCAAGCTGTCTTCCGACAATGGCTTCTTACTGACCAGCATTTTCTCTGTTTGCAAGTACTTACTGCTCTCCTCCCTTATCTTTATGTTTCTTATTCCATGCAGAATGTATTTCCGTTCCAAACAGCAAACTCCGTGTCTAATCACATTGTGACAACAGAAAACATGTTTCATCATGTTCACTGAACAGTGAGAAAATGGTTCTGATTCAAGGTTAAAAAAATCTCCCATTAAGTAAGAACCAGAATGCCATAAATCCTCCTGTGAATTCCCGTTTTATACTACACACACACACATACTCCAAACAGCTAAGATGCTCTCAAATTTTCTCTGAAGTGATTCATATTCCTGGGCCATGTTCCAGGGTGTTTTACCAACTTCAACATGATTTAGATATCTTCTATGCCTTTTTAGATTTTTCAACTTACAATATCTTATGGAGTCCCAAATTTCAAAGGAAAGCTCAACCTTATAAATAGGTGTTATTTTCCTTTACTAAAAGTCCTTCCAGCATCAGATTATACTCACCAGTTCTGGCATTACGGGAACTTGAACTCAAAGCCCGCAGGAGAGGTTCTGTAAGGTGGTGGTTTTAAACTAACTGTGAGTGAAAACCGGGTGTTTTTCTTTATTTCTTTATTCTGTTAAAAATGATACTTTCATAAAACGAAAAAAGTTAATTACAAAAATGCCATTTTTCTGTAAATGTCTTAGCATACAGCATGACTTTCATCTTTGTAGCAAGCCAGTAAGCAAAACTGGTAGACTGGCATCATTCTTTTGCCCACACTTGGCGCAACACTAGAAGAGGACTGGAGAAAAGATGGACAACCTTTTAGAGATATTTGTACTTCAGAAGAAAATTGTAAAATATGAGAAGGCCAATAGATTCCAAACAAGTTACTTTGTAATTTCAAATAAATGACTTTTTCTTGCAATCAACAAAGTCTACCTTGCACTAACATTGTAATTACACTTGAAGGCACAGTCTGGGACAGCTGGTCTTCAAACGTTTTCCATCTTAGACAACTGAAACTCTGTGCTCACTGGACATGTTTCTCTCAGAGAGAGATTACTTTTATAGTAAAAATGAAATCTATGGAGATGATTGAAACAAGGAGTACATTCCCAACTGCTTCTGATTTTCCAATTTCTTCTGATTAGTCAAGTAGGCCAGAGCTAAATATGGGAAGAGAAAGAAAAACTATTTTTTTCCAGAGGTACAGATGAAAATAAATGTGAATAAAATGTTTATGTATTTCCCCATTTTTGTTATCATGTCAATTTTTACATTGTGGGATTTTTAAAATTATTTTTACTTTCAGACATGCGTTCATTGTGCAATGATTCAGAAACTATAGCCCAAAATACGTTTATGAGTAGAGACAGTGAGATTAAAGTTGCTTAAATGAGGAAATAATTGAGCATGGAGCAATTCTAAAAAACACACTTTTGAAATATATACCTTATCCATGAGAGGAAGAGAAATTCACCAGGTGAGTTACCTTAAAACCTGACGCAGAAGGAGGAGACAAGAGAAATTACATCAGCTTTCCCACATAAAATAAACAGTACTGAAAAATGTTTCATAATTTCTCATAAGAAATGAAATGTATTAATATGAAAGGGGCATGCAAATGAATAGAATGGGGAAGTTGAGGAAAGCAGAGGCATATTTTAGACTAGATATTACAGTGGGCATGCCAACAGATCACAAAGTGGTGAATAATATATTCTGTGAGAACCGGCTAATTCCAAGCAGTCTGATTTAATTCCATGAGTCATCAACATTGAGAAAATTCCCTGCAATATATAGGGAGATTCCCTGAGTCATGCTGGTGTTCCTAGGTGATCAAATAGTGTTCTACTGATGAAGTTGGAAAAAAAAATGTGTTTGCATTACTCTTCCAAATAAGCAGACAATATGATTATGTAAGTGTAGGAAATGACTCATAACCAATTTATGAAATTACAAACTCTGGCTGGCTGTGAAATCATTTATTCTTCTATTTGATTTTGTTAAGCACAGACTTAGATTCTTATATGATCATGAAGATCATTTTAATGAAAAATCTCCATTGCAAAAAAGTCAAAAGCAGAATAAAAGACAAAGTGTCCTGTTCAGATCCTGTTACCAAGTATTTATGTCACAATGATTTGGTGAATCATGACTAAGCACTAGACTCACACTTCTCACTTCCCACTGAATAAATTCTACCTGGACATCCCTCTGACCCTTCAAATAAATGTTGTAGCAAATTACGAGTTTATTATCTTTTCTTACCACTCGTGGTCTCAAATTCTGTAGCTGCAATTTGTATTTCAGACACCCAAGGTAGAAATCTTAGGACAAATTCCGGTTCCTCTATCCTAATTAGGCAATATGATATCGAGGTCATTTGATATTACAATAACATTAATGAACTAGGGAATATTCCTTGAACACTTACTATGAATTGGACTCTATACTAAATATATTGTAGATTCCTTTCCCTTTAAATCCTCCTCCCGGGAGCTTTGGAAACTCATCTGACAGGACACAGACCCTGCAAGTAAGCGCAAGAAGCATGGAAGGAAACAGCCCAGAAGAGGTCATGGAAAGTTTCCCACTGGCACACATTTGGCATGGGTTGGGGGCAGACCAGGCTGAATCAGTTCATGTCATCCACTGGCAAATCCGAACACCAGAGCAGAGTGTGGGTCGAGCCAGGTTTGGTTGCAACAAAAGCAGTACACAACACGGAATGCCAAGGTGAGGCTGCCTGTGCCAGATGTGACTGCAGCGCCCAACCAGCACACGTGAGAATCAAGAAGGGAGGGGAAGACCCGGCAGGGGAACAAGGGGTGGTTCCCTTGCTGGACAGCTACTCCCACTGGAGAGCATGAGCTGGGATGGGGACAGACCAGTCTAGGCAGGGCTACAGCACCTGTGCGCCTTATGTGGACCAGGTCAGGGAAAACCAGGCTGGGCTGATTATTCCTGCTGGTGCAATCTACAATTAGAGTGGGTGAGGGCTGTTGGGGCTTAGCCACAGCATCAGCTGGCAGAAGCTGGCACTGGGGGCTAGTTCTGTCAAGTTAAACCATAGAACAACCTGGAGAGTGCATAATCTGGGAGTGGGAGAGGCCTGGGAGGGAAATAGAGGGCTCCTCCCTCTTGGGTTACCACCCCCATGGAGGGCACCAAAACTAGGGCAGGGGCTGGGGTGGCTTGAGAGACACCCAACAACATCCATGATGCCTGGAGAGTTGAGCTGGTTAGATGGAACAAGGTTTTAATACCCATTGACATGTATGAGAGAAGAAGGGGATATGGGGCAGACTGGACTACTGCTACACACACTGCAAACCAGGGTAGGGGGTGGGCTGGTGGGGGTTATTGTGGATCGCTCCAACTAGGCTGCAGCTCCCACTGGTTTATGTGAGGGCCGAGTATGCGCTGGGCAGAACCAGGCTGGATTACGACACCCACTGGTTCCAGTGGAAGATAATGCTGGAAACAGAGCCGACCCAGCAGTTGCAACCACCAGTTGATTGCGGCAATGGACTGTGCCGGGCCCTGTGCTTGCTAGTACATACAAGAATCTGGTCTGGGAACACCTCAGACAAAGCTTTTTGAGGATCTCCCCAATTAAATTGCCGGACTCAGAACTCTAACCATCAAAAGACAGAGAACAGAACGAGTCAATCAACCACCTCAGCTATATGTCGGCAATGAAAAACTGGGCAAACAGAGACTCTATGATGGACTATGTCAATCAGTGGATTCTCCAACGGCCTCATCTTGCTTGGAGTGGTAAGAGTGGCAGCAATTCATAACTGTTGAACTAACAAAACCACTTGAGCAAGACCCTCGGAGCATGCCCCACATCTGAGACCTGGGGTGGGTGGGAGACTGGGTGGGGCTTCTCCCTTAAAATCCAATACGGAACTAATTGTCTTGCCCATCTTCCTGTAGCGCTTGAACCTTTTACCCTAATTATGTCAATATTGTCAAAAAATAAATTAAAAAAAAATCCTCCTCCCGAAAAATCTGAGTGTAGTAACTTCATTATTTCCACTTTACCAATGAAGAATGAAACAGCAATTGACGAACTTATCCAAATCCATGCAACTAAGAAGGAAATTGAAATAGAACTTATAATACTACCTCTATGCTGTATTCCTTCTCTTCCTTTGTATTCAAATTTTTCTTCATTGAGTGTTTATTCATTTTTATTCCCTCTGAGCTTTTCCCCGTATACTAGTATCCTAAATGGTATTCCAACAGCACAGCTCTAAGTCATGTCATTACATAAAATGGTGTGTTATCTGCATGTAACCCACACACACCTTCCCATAGACCTTAACTCATTTCTGCTATGTTTCAGTACTTTCTAAAATATAAATGCTGTATGAATAGCCAGAGTGCAGTATTTAGTGAGTGATATTAGCTGAAGGGCCAAAACTTTCATACTTCTGATCTAGTTCGTCCTTCCCACTTTACCTTTCCTATTTCCAGTCAGTAATACCCTTGTTTGTCCTGAAGGGATTATATGTGTTAATGAGCTGGAAAATGCTGAATGTCTCACAAAAAGCTGAGCTACATCTGCTGGATGGTGAGGGATAGACTGCAAAGAATGTTATTCCAGATTACAAATGGAACGTGACTCTTGGACCAATGAGTTGGATTTTTAGCCCAATAAGAGTAGGAAATGGAGCTGTCTCTTTTCTCTAAGTTTGAATGTAGTTTGCTTAAAATAGTAGTAACTCTAGCTAGAGGACTAACAGTATAGGGGAAAACAGTATTGTGGGTGGAAATGGGGAGGATGGAAGCAGAAATTCCTGAGCCTACAGAATTCTATCATAAAACATAAAAATTGGAAAAATAATAATTCAATCGTTAATAAGGACTGTGAGATCATATCATAATAAATATCAAGGTGGGAAAATGTCAAGAGAACATTAAAGAAAAACTAATCAGAAGAAGTTATTGTCAAAAGATTGAAAGTAATAAAAAGTTATCCATAATTAGCTCTCTTGATGAAATATAATAATCACTCCAATTTATTATAGGATTTGCAAAATCACAGCAAATAATTGAAAGCTATTTTGTTAAACAAATTGGAAATGTACCTAAAAATTTCTTATTAATTAGAAATAATTTTGATCAATCTGAATTTTTGGCTTAGCTTTATCAGAAAATCCAGACATAGGCCATTCCTTTTTGTGCAGACTTGTCTTTATTATACAGGACGTGAAAGGAAACACAATTATTGGCAAGCTTCACATACTGCATCCTAAATAATGTATCATGAGTTTTATTTTATATTTAATAAAAATACCATTTAAAAATTACAAATGCAATGGTATGTGTCATTAAAAGAATGTTTTTCAAAATAGCAAGTAGTTTCTATTAAAAATAGAAAAGATAGCTTACATAGATTACGAAATAGCATTCTCTATTTTGTATTCCATACATGTCAGATAAAGGACTCAGATCCATCAGTGCGTGTGTTTGGAACACTGAGAATCCCATGGCCATGACATTTTCTAGCCAGATAAAAATACACATGCATATGTCTGTATGACTCATTCTACACAACTCAAAATTGCTGAAGAGTGGGTGTAGCTATGAATATTGCTGCACAATGTAGTTTTTAAAGGGAAAAAAAAAAGGAAGATTCCAGTCTTCCTGGGTAACTTTAGATTAATTGAAGTATAAATTAATAAAATGCCCAACTGAAAATGCGTTACAGTTATGTCTAGTGTTTGAGAACCAATGAGGCAGAATGAATAATACATAACAAAAATGATAATTACTCTATAAGCACACACATTCTGACTACTTTTAAACTAAGTTAGGCTTTACCTCAGTCAGGATTTAAATAAGAAATAGACTTTTTTCAACTGTACTTCAACTTTACTTTAAGTTGTATCTAAATTGAGATGTGTGTTGTCCAAATAGCTTTTTTTAAAATTTTAAACACTATAACCTATGACATAATCATCAGCTGTGAATGAGCCAACTTGTATAAATATGAAATAATAAAATAAGGACAAATTCCAATATTTCACCTTAATGTATTGTTATTCTAAGTACTTTGATAAGTGAATTTATATGTAATTACTATCATTCCAACAGAAAAAGCAACGTGAACTGTTTGCTATTCTTTTATTCTTTCTATTACATAAATAAATAACATAGAAAATTCAACAAAGCTGGAAAATGACAATCATAATTTTGTTCTAACTTTGATGCAAAATTCCAACTCTAAATTTATTATTGCTTCTGTAAAAAGCTTAGCTTCATTTAACAAAAGTAATGGAATTGTTGATAATATTTAAAATTCATGTAAAAGGAAATAAATGAAGATTTCAAACAAGGATGTAAAGGTTCCAGTGTATATAGTCATATATTGAAATAAGTGCATTGTAAACACTGCAAATTCCCACATCACATAAATTGCCAATTACATGAATAAATTCAACCAGCTCTGAAGGTAGTATGCTGACATTATTCTTTTTATTGTTTTTGGGTTTTTTATACAAAGGTTCATACAGGCTTAGTTACTACAGAACATATGCAGAAAGTTTTAAATGGATTTATTCTTTCCCAATAAAAGCGCTGAGCGCATAGACTTTAAAAAAAAATCTTTCTATGGAAATTTTTGAAGATGGGCTAGTTAGGCAGGGTTAAGTTCAGCTAGACTAATAGAACGAGTGTACTTCATGACATGGCTATCTATAAGAGGAAGAGAACACCACATTAGTGTAAGAAATAGCTCCAATGGCTTATTTTTGTGCATCTTAGCAGTCAATGCCGATCACTGCAGCTTTTGCTACTGCTATCGATTATAAAATTGGCATTGTGAAGCATAAAGGCTTTCCTTGCAGTTCTACCATCCATTTTATTGACTTAGGCACAAACAAGCTTCAATCAGCAGATATTCACTTTGTGCGCTTGAACAAAGCAGAAAGCAAACAGCTCAGAAGCTTTATTTTCTAATGCTGTCTATGTTCTTGGAAACAAGCCTCAAAGGTTTTGATCACAAATGTATGATTGTTTTTATATTTGTAATCTCATGTCTTCCTGACTGATTTTGTATCCCTATAAACCCTAAAAATTTGACATTTACACTTAATCTGATTTGAATTGTTCAATTGTTCTGCTATTGTTCTTCATCGGCTGGCAAATATTACCCTGATGATAAATATAAACTTGCTAAGACCAAATGTGTCACAAGATTTAATTTATTCCTGCAGGCAGGTTTTCTTCTTTCTTTCTTTCTTTCTTTCTTTCTTTCTTTCTTTCTTTCTTTCATTCATTCATTCATTCATTCATTCATTAATCAACACTACCACCATTACCATAGTCATTTGCTTTTTAAACTAAAAAGTTACTTAGGTGCCAGCACTATAGCATAATAGGTAAGACTGTGCCTTTAGTACCAGCATCCCATATGGGTGCTGGTTTGTGTTGCAACTGCTTCATTTCCAAGCCAGTTCCCTGTTAATGCACCTGAAAAAGCAGTGAAGATGGCCCAGGTCCTTGATTCTCTCTACCAACGTGGGAGACCTGAATGAGGCTCCTGGCTCCTGACTTTTTAAAAACAATTTATTTAACTACTGTGGGCTTCAGTTTTCTCATCTGTAAAATAACCAGAAGCCCTGAGCGGTCCTCAGAAACAGAAGAACAATAAATGTCCTTCGGGACCAGGGAGGAGAGCTTTCTCTGGTCCGAGCCTGGCTCCACCTCTGGACCCCCGCCCTCCCTCGCAATGACCATCGGGATCGCTTGGAAAACCCCTCATAGCAAACAAACAATCATACAAACTAAAAAAAACCTAAAATAAATAGACAAACAACAGAAAGTAGAGCTTGGAATCTGACAGGAAAGAGCTGGCGTGGATTGGCTCATACCTCGCTGAGTGGGACACAAAGATTAGTTGCTCCTCACCATGGTGTTGAGGATTTTCCTGCACACCTCCCCAAAACAAATGTTCTGCACCTTAAATGTCGACAAATATCTTGTTAGAGTTACAAGCCAGTCTAGATTATCCTAAAATCTGCCAAGATCAGCAAAATTATACTTCAACACAACAAATGGCTAAATACTAAAATGAAATAGACACGAGACAGCTGAATGGTACCTTATAGCCATTTTAAGGTATATAGCAGCCGGTCCTGTATATAAACTAAAATTGAAATGTCAATGAGCTAATCATAGGTTGTGGTTAGGACTTGCTTTTTTCTTTTTTTTAACATACTGGTTACTCAAAACCATGTCAATTCTATAATATTGCAAATTGCTGTTGATGTTATATTGGGCCTCTTAATTGACTGGGATGATATTCTACCAGCTCTAACTTCGGACCAGAAATGGTCTCCCCAAGAAACTGTTCAACCCATCTGGACAATAAGTAGATGGACTCTATGCTTGGTATATGTTTGCAAGGAAAGAATCTTGATTGAGTTTGAACTATACTACTGCATCAAGGTGGAGGAATCCACCAGGGGGGAGGGGAGGGGGAGGGGGAAGGGTGGGGGGATTCCCAGAGCCTATGAAACTGTCACATAATGCAAAATAATTAATAAAAAATTTGCATAATAAGAATGAGCTATAAAATGTAGCCTGAATGTCCTCAGAACATGGCAGTTCCTATCTTTGAATAAGGCCTTTGTCAAACTCTGAATTGGATAGTAGTAACTTTTCTGTTTCATCAAAATTGTCAATTAAATAATTCGTTTAAACAGTCACTCATTCTTTTAACTTAATAAAATTGGTCTTTCAAAATGAAAATAAACATTACTCAATTTATATATTTAGGAACATATTTCACATATAGTGAAGATTATATTTTGGAATGAAAGATAAGGAAGTGAATAGGGTCAGTGATGGGTGCAATGAACAGAAGAAAGGCCTACAATTGACCAAGGAGTATATTGTACCAGATCCTCAGTATTTTTTTTTTGAGAGTTATTTTTGTTATTGGAAAATCAAACATACAGAGAGGAAGAGAGATAGACAGAAATATCTTCCATACAATGATTCATTCTCCAAGTGGCCCTAATGGCTAGAGCTGAGCCGATCCAAAGCCAGAAGGTTTTTCCAGGACTGCTGAGCGGGTACAGGATCCCAAGGCTTTCCCAGGCAACAAGCAGCGAGTTGGATGGGAAGTGGACATGAACTGGCACCTATATGGGATCCCGGCACGTGCAAGGCAAGGATTTTAGCCACTAGGTTGTTGTGCCGGGTCCCCATAACCTCAGTATGAAGATCAAATTAATCTCTTTCCCTGATAATTTGAAGGGGGTGGTGCAAAAAAGGAAATAACCAAAGCAAAAATGCATTTACACTGCTTGCTGGCATTAAGGAAAAAGTAAATACCACATGTCCGTTATAAGTAAGTATGATTACTCCGTGTGTAGAGCTGATTGATGTCTCTCTTTATGCACCTATTTAACTCTATCCATGTTGCCAATAAGGGCAAGTGGTCCATGGCCTTCCCATTGTGATTGCAAATTGGCACAGATGCTACAATTTCATTGGCCCTGATTTTCTACTTGCATATGTTGATGTTACACATCATTCTTCAGCTGCCTCCATACAGTGATGAACATTGATATGTTGAGAGGAAAAATGATGTCCTCTAAATTCCCATTACACATAGCCGTGAAATATATAGATTGCATTGCAAAGAATAATTTGTACTTAAGTTGTATATTTTAACCCATAGCTTAATTTTAGCCTTAAGTAGCAAAAATATTCATTTATTTACAATGAGGAAGGCAAGAAATGGCAGAGTGGTTATGTTACATGAAATGTAATGATTATACTCTTTTATAACTCTGTAAAGACATGATTGAAGTCACAAAATCATAATCTACATGCTTCTATTGATTAAAGTTACATCTTTTATTATTTTAATAGCAACAACCTTGCTGGATTTCTACTCCAGTTAAAATGTTTTAAGGTATGCTCCTATACAGAAAAGAACTTTATAATATAATATATTAAATATATATTTACACATATATATACACATACATACAACTACACTAGCAGAATATTTCTGAGAACAAATTCTTTCTATCATTTCTTTTTGTTTTAATATTTCCCTTCCAACCGAGAATATGTAGGGAACAAAACACTAGAATAATGTTACTTGCTTTTACCATGTTAGAAAATGAAGTCTTTTTTTCCCAGTTTATCATTATTATTTTTTTATGATACAGTTCCATAGGCTCTGGGATTTCCTTCTCTGCTTCACCCTGGCTAATGACTCTCTGCATAAACGTGTTCTTACCCTATTCTGCCATCTTGGTTCTCCCAAAAATGAAGTCTTAAATATTCTATTTCAATGACTAGGGAGAATCACTCATTCTCTAGGGAATATATCTTGAATGATGTCCAACAAAATAGTTAAGGGTGTGTGTATTCCCTAGAGAAGACAGTGTTTAGCACACACACATCCCATATGCAAGTGCCTGGAAATGAAGTCTGGCTCTGTCCCTGCTTCCTGTTTCCTGTTAATGTGTACTGCGGGTGGCGGTAGCTGATGGCCCAAGTGTTGGGCTCCTGCTGCATACACAGTAAACCAGGACTGAGTTCTGAGATCGGTTCAGCCTGGCCCACCCTTGCTCATTGTGGGCATTTGGTGAGTGAACCAACAGATGGAAGTTTTTTGTCTGTGTTTCCGCCTTGATCCTGTGCCTCTCAAACAAAAATAATAAATATTTAGAAAAATTCACTGTTTTTCTATATGCCTATACAATTTCAGAGAAGAGTCAAATTTGAACCAATTCAAAACAATGAGACAAAGGTGTATTTATTTCAATTCTTATATTATTTTCGTTGTTTGCTTTTATAACATAAGATGAATGGTAATTGGACTTCACTGTAATTTCAGCAAAATCATTTACTTAGAATGTGTTACATAAAATAAATACATTGAGTTGAATTGAATCACAGATTATAGATTTCTTAAGCAGAAATATTATAAGGAGATTATTATAATAAAAGTGTAACAGTAAAAAATTGGGTATCTACATGAAATTAATACTTTTTTGCACTGTTTATAAGAAAAAGTTTCTATTTTTAATAATTATAGGCTGTGTGGAAAAAATTTTACTGGTTGTTCATGGAAAATAAGTTTGTTAATATTTGATATTTCCATCCTGATGCTACGACAAAAAAAAAATGAGTACTACATTTATTCAGTGGCCCAACAGCAATGTGAAAACATAGGGTACAGAGGCGAGGAATTCATGAACAATGATTTACTTTGTCAGGTCTGAATGTGAAGCACTTTTCTAATAAAATCTGCTGGATTTGTCCTTCGACCACACTTCAAGGTGGTCAGACTGTCATCCTTCTAGGCGCAGAATCCTGACATAATTTTAACTATATTAGGTATATAAATTCATATGTCTAGATACACTCATATCACACTCAGTTTCAGGCAAGTATTTTATATAACTCACAATTTCTTGAGTTCACAGACAAACCTGTAACTTTCATGCAAAGCAGTACACGTAGGTCAATAAATCAAGATAATTACAAAAAATCGTGCTTTAAGATTATCTGCTAAAAGATGCCGTTTGGGGACTGGGAGCCCAGAATTAGCTCATCACTCCCCAAGTACTCAACAGAACAATCCATATGGCTAAACGGGATCCCAGAAAGCCAATGTGCATGAAGCCTGTTTATGCCTTCTTTGAGTATCTCTTTGTAGAAGAAAAACATTCAGTCTCTCAATTTTGCTGAAAATTCCAACTGGTGCTCTTGGAGGTGAAAAAAAAATCTGGGAAAGAGAAGTTGAAATTTCATGGAGAGCTGGCACTGTATTGTACAGCCATCTGTAGCTCCATCCTATGTGGATGTCAGTTCAAGTCAAACCTGCTCCACCTTTTTTTTTTTTTTTTTGATTGATTGATTGATTTGTTTATTTGAAAGAGTTACAGCAAGTGGGAGGAGACAGTTTCTATCTGTTGTTTCACTGCATAAATGCCTACAACGATCGAAGCTGGACAGGTCAGCAGCCCGGACAATCTTCCAGGTCTCCACATGCATGCAGTAACCCGAGAACTTGGGCCAACTTGTACTAATTTCGCAAAGCAGATTAGCAGCGAGCTGCATTATAAGTGGAGCAGTTGGGTCTGCCACCAGAACCAATATGGGCTGCCCGTGCCAATGATGTCAGACTCACTGACTGTACCGCAGTGCTTCTCATCCAGTCCTGGGAAAGCTGCAGAATGATGCACCTGTGGGGGAGGCTCAGATGACCCACCAGCACTTGGCTTTCGACTCACCCCCAGCCCCAGTCCTTGTAACCATTCAGGCAATGAACCAGCGGATGGCAGATCTGTCTCTCTGTCCAAACTTCTTATCTGTAACATTTCCAAATAGTTCATAAATATTCAAATTAAGAAATACTGATGCTATGTCAAAAGTGGATGAAGGGTTATGAATCAGATAAGAGAAGCAAGAAAAAAAAGAGAAAACTCTTAAAGTTATTGAAAGAGACCACCTTCTGTATACTCTCCATTCTGTTACGCGTTTCACCCTAAGATTAACAATACAAACTCTTGCATCTGACCTGGTGCAAAAGTCTAGTGACTAAATCCTTGCCTTAAAATTGCCAGGATCCCATAGGTGTGCTGGTTCATGACCTGGCTGCTCCACTTCCCATTCACCTCCCTGCTTGTGGCCTCAGGAAGCACTAGAGGACAGCCCAAAGCCTTGGGACCCTGCAACCATGTGGAAGGCCCAGAAGAAGCTCGTGGTTCCTGGCTTCAGATAAGCTCATCTCTGACTATTGTGGTCACTTGTGAATTGAACTATGGAATAATTTGAGTGATAGTCAAAAGCTGACATACATAACCAAAAGCAGCAAAACTAAAGAAGTTCATGGAGGATAATGTCTCACTAATAGTATCTCATTCTATGACTAATGGAAGCATTTTCTCTATCTTCTAACAATATTCAGACTGCAAGCCAGTTGGGATCACTGGGTCAGGCTCTTCAACAGTGTGGATGGACCCTGAAGTTTCAGTGGATGGACTCTAACGGCCACCACATCAATGCAGTGTGAGGACCTGACCACCAGATGCAATGGAGCACTGCCAAATTTTGTATAAACAAGAAGTGACATTTCAATTTTAGTTTCTACACAACGTATAACATACATAACATAACATGTTATACATAACATCATATCATCTTAAATTAAGGCAAACATGTGGTATTTAACCTTTTGGGATTGGCTCATTTCCCTTAGCATTATGGTTTCCAGTTTGGCCCATTTGGCCACAAAGAACTGCATTTTGTTTTTTTAATAGCTGAGTACTATTCCATGGAGTAGATGAACCATAGCTTTCTTATCCAATCCTCTGCTGATGGGCATTTTGGCTGCTTCCATGTTTTTGCAATTACTGATTGTGCTGCTATGAACATAGGAGTGCATGTTGGTTTCTCATAAAACAAGTGTTTTGGATATATTCCTAAGAGTGCTATTGCTGGATCATATGGTATGTTGATTTTGAGTGGTTATGCAACAAGGTGGAGGAATCCACCATGGGGGGAGAGTTTGGGAAGGGGTAGGGAGAATCCCAGTACCTATGAAACTGTATCACATAAAACAGTGTAATTAATGAAAAAATTAAAAAATAAATAAATAAATAAAAAAGATCCTCACTAGAAGCAAAAAAAGAGAAGTGAATCTTAATATGTTAAGTCTCTAAAACTTTGATGCTTGTTGCTGAGCAGAACCAAATGTTTTATCCTGTAAAAATGCATTTTTAAAAGCCATCTTTATAAATAATCTTTATAGCAATACAATTTTTCTTTATGAAGATACCTACCATAGTGTATATAACCAATTGTTTAACTAGTTTACAGATGAGTTATTTTTTACAGTTGCTTAACATTGACTCAGCTATAGCAGTAATACTTGAAAATGTTGATGTTTTATTTTCATTTATTTATGATAAATTTTAGGAGTATAGTCATTGGCATAGAATGTTGAGCATTTCAAAGACCATGTACATATACATTCCAGATTATTTATCATAAAATTTATAACATATAAAATTCTTACTGGCTATATGTGTTCTGCAATGATTTCATATCATTAGTCAATAGTATTTTTATATCATCTGTAATGTCATAAGAAAATCATACTTTTTTTGTACCAGCTTGTGAGTATTTTAAAACTAATCAGGCTGTTTTTTTTATGATTTCATTGGCTTTTAATTTGTCTTTTTTTAAAATAATAATTTATTCAGATCACTTACTCATTCTTTTGTTGGTATAATTATTAAATGGTTGTTTAAATCCTCTATTTTTAGTGAGGTACAATACAACTTTGTTGATTGTTTTACCTCCCTTTTTTCATCATTCATGTGTGTGCATGTATGTGTGCATGTTTGTCTAATTTTTTAACAACAGCTCTCAACAAACTGAAACATTTCTTCTCATCAGGAGGAGCCGTGCGCAGTAGTTGAGCAGAGCTCTGTGTGAGCAAAGTGTCAGGTTAGATTGTCCTTCTCCGATTAGCCTGTAACCCTGAACAATGCATTTCCTCATCTCAAACCACACTTTTTTTTTCTAACTTGGGAATAATATTATGGCTGGCATCGAAATGATAATTTGAGGCCCAAATTAGACAATAAATGTAAAACACTTGAACAAAGCTAATGCAAAGCCACAGTCATTTCATTTTGACTATTTATTCTTTCCTCATGCCCATTTTAGACCTTATCTATACTTCAGTACCCACTGATCACAATTCAAAACTTCAGATTATTATATATTGTAACATTATTTCCCTTATTGGGACTTTTATATGGTACTATATAAAATAGCATATATCTCTAACTTTTGGATTCATAATAGCATTTTGCCTCATTTTTAATTTTAATTAACTTTTAAAATTTAACAGACATGTTTAGTTAAATATTTTTCTTTTAAAAACTTTAAAAACTCATTTGAAAGACAGTGAGATAGAGAGAAAGGACAGGTATGCAGGAATTTTCTATGCAGTTCACCCCCATAGGCCCACAACAGCAGGAACTTGACACAGCCAAACCAAGAACCAGGAGTTCAATAGGTCTCTCAGAGACCCAAGTATCAGCCATCACGCTGTAACCAAAGAGTGCTTGTTAATAAACAATAATGTGTTCAGGCAAGTTGTTTAATGTTCTATTGATGTACTATTTTTTAAATGTATGTGTTTTTATTTGAAAGGCAGATTTACAGCTAGACAGATCTTCCATTTCTGGTTCATTCCCAAATGACTGTATCAGCCAGAGCTAGGTTGATCCCAAGCCAGGAGCCAAAAGTTTCTTATGGGACTCCCTTGTGAGCACAGGGGCCCAAGGACTTCCCAGTCCATAAGCAGGGAGTTGATTCACAAGAGGAGTAGCTGGGACCCACACTATCACCCATATGGGATTCCATCACCATAGGGGGAAGACTGGGCTACACACCACCATATTGGCCCCACGTGTAATTATTTTTTTAACTGGCGGTTGTAATCTGTTATTTTTAGCACAAAAATCTCATTCATTAACTCTGCCCTCTCTGCTGCATCCATTATTCTAGGTTTATCTGGAAGCTAAATTGGAAGTGGAGCTAGGACTTGAATATACACGGTCTGATAAAGGATGCCAATATCCAAAGTGGTTTTCTATGCTGAACATCTTCCGTAGTAAGTGTATGTTTACTAGTATGTAATAGCTGTTTGGTTTCTGAATTTTTGTTTGGAGTTTTCTCTTGTAAAGCAAGGATTCTAAGAGTTCTCTAGGCTTATGTTGAAAATTAAATAAGCTGATACATACAGTGCAAGAAGCATGTCTGGCACATACATAATTTTTAATAAAAGTATCATTGTTGGCAAAATATTCTAAAACTATTTGAAATTATTAAGTGCTGTCGTATATACTTCTTACAAGTCTCCTGTATATGCATTCATCATAGTACACTGTAAGTTTTCAATTGATAGAAAATTAATAAATAAAAAATTTTAAAAAGCCAGATCTTGCCACCCTAATCAGTGGTCCACCTGGACATGCATCTTTCTCAATTATGTAAACATCATCAACAACGAAACTGAAAAAAGTAAAGAAACTGTCATAGAAATGATTGGGGTAAAACAGGTAGAAAGAGAGCATATTTGAGTATAGAATCGTTTAGGGGACATTTAATATGTGTTTAAAATATGAATGTTTCTTTCAAAAGAAGGAATAAAGGAGGAATGCAAAAGCAGCACTCTGCTTTTCTTCTGCATCCAATAGATTGGAAGGAGTGGGGCTTACTTCCCATAAGGGCGATAAGATAAAAGGACAGTAGCAGCAGCAACAAATGGGTCATAATAGTAACTAGCCAGAAGCAGTCAGGAAGAACACAGATTTTAGGGAGCTCTATAACACTATAGCACCTTCAATGAAAGAGGAGACGTAACAGAAGAATTGACAAGATGTATGTGTAAAAAGAAATTTAGCATGCACAACATGAAAAAGGAAAAAAAAAAAGGCTGGGTGGGAAGGGATTCCTTTCCTTACAATGCAATGACAAAAACAGAGATTTCTCCAAAGCTGGCAGAAGTATAATCTGGGAAAAGTCCAAAAAGGAAGTTTCTGGAGAAAACAAAGGATGTCTCTGAAGCGCACGCTAATGATCAGTTCCTGGCTATTTTTAGCTGCAACTTCCCCTGGAAGGTTTGCTGCTTTCTCGATAGATCAGCCAACCAGAAGCAGAGAAGCAGAGCAGCTCAGCACTGCGGAAGTCCCCATTCTTACGTTTTCCAGGTTATCAAATGCTATCCCATGTCACTGGATGGTTTCTTC
This sequence comes from Ochotona princeps, assembly GCF_030435755.1. NCBI lineage: Eukaryota > Metazoa > Chordata > Mammalia > Lagomorpha > Ochotonidae > Ochotona > Ochotona princeps. The sequence goes on along the minus strand of NC_080842.1, from coordinate 45,111,945 downwards.
GAGTACGTAATTTTTAGTGTCTTGTACTCTTTTACCAATTCATTTGTTCAATAAGCATTGATGGAATACTATTGTAGAAGTTTTGCATTAGAAATGCCCTGATTGCATCCACAATGAATAATGATTACTATTAATAATATAGAGGAAATCAATATGGGGAGAGAGCTTGGGGAGGGTTTTTTAAGGGAAATCCCAGAGCCTATGGAACTGTGTCATAAAATAAAATAATAATAAATAATGATTACTGTTATCTTAGTAATTGTATGTAGCATACATGTGTTACAAATATATAACAGATCTTACAGAATATTTCTTGTTATCAGATGACAATAATTAAGGCAAATGCAAATAGTCCTAATTTTAAATGTTTTTCTCAATATTGCATTTAGTAATTTTATTTTATTTATTTTTAATTTTATTTTTTAAGAATGATTAGGTGGAAGGATTGAGGTATAGGGAAAAATGGGTGAACTCATTGCTTCTAAATTTGCTATTTCTTCTTGTTATTCCTGGGGGAAAGGGAGAGACAAAGGAGGAAACCACTCATGACTTTCCACACATCCCAGGACCCAGGGATGAGGACCCATCACTTCATACAACCAGAGTCTCAATGTGCACATATCCTGAGGATTCTGTCCAAGTGGTTTGAATAGTTCTAAAATGCTGTTGATTTCATGGATCCAAGGATGATGTTACCCTCCCAATATCCAATGGCTTCATTCACCGAGATTTTTTGCTATCATCGTTTGTTTGAAGTAGTTGTCCAGTTTGGTCTGTTCTTCTGCTACAGCACCAAATGTGTTGCCATATTATCCTTTCACAACAGGGCCTGTGTCTACTGCTCCACCTTTTTCATTAAGTAGGACATGTTCTTGCAGGTGAGTCCAAGTACCCGGGCCAGGTGTCCCAAGCACCACAGGATCCCCTTCTACTGGGGCTCACAAACCCGGCACCCACCTAGTAGGCTGGGGCCAGGTGACCCAGGCCCCCCTAATCCCCCATCCCTGGGGAGCTCATAAACCCAGCACCCACCTCACAGGTAGGGCCTAGGACCCAGGCCAGGCTTCCTGAGCCCCAACATCCCCCATCCCTGGGGCTCACAAATATGAGGCACACCAGATTGAGTCTCTGCTTGTAATGCTTATATTGGAGCCTATATTGAAGTGTTGGCTTGTCAGCAGCCAGTTCCCTACAAACGTGCCTTGGAGGGCAACAAATGAGGGCTCAAGTACCTGTGAGAGCTCTGGATAGAGTTCCTGGCTCCTGATTTTGGACTGTCCCAACCCTAACTATTGGAAGCATTTGAGGAGTGAACTGGTAGATGAAATACAATCACTCACTCTTTGTATATCTCCTTTTCAAGTACGCAGTCCTTAAAATTATTTGTCTTGGAAATTTTCAGCTTGTAATGTTGACAGTGATACCTCTTCATTAGAAATCTTACATTGGATTTTGAAGTTTGAGTTGCTCCCAGGCTAGTCACATGCATTCCGATGCTATCTCACAATGCTGTCCAGTAGTAACATCTCACCGCTGTTGACACGCCAGTAAATATCATAGCTCATATGACTGTGCCCTTGGAAACCACACTGCAGCTACCTCTGACATGATCATGTGCTCTCACAAAACTTTAAAGGCTGGCATAGTGAACAGATAACAATGACTTGTGTGATAGCTATAGCAATATAAATATGAGCTCTTGCAGGAGAATATATGGAAGCTGCATACTCCAGAGGAGATTCAAAGCAGGAAGGAGCTCAACCAACTTGAAGGTAGACATAGGCTGTGCTGTTAAATGGTTGTAGTGATGGGAGGCCAAATGTTCCAGCAAGAGTAAACATTATGAAGGCCCTACAATAAGAGAGTTGGAACTGGTACACTGGAGAAGTGATGTTGATATCATTGGCCTTCTAGAGAGGAGACAGTGAGAATGAGCTCCGTGAGCTGGGTCAGCATGCCAGGGGTGCAGAGTCAGTCCCTTTTATGAATGTTACCAAAGAGGTGATACTTAGCTTTTCTTACAAAGCCCTGCTAACAGTGAAAGCATGTGCATATTTTATTTTTTTATTATTTTTATTTTTTTTAAAGATTTATTTATTTTATTGCAAAGTCAGATATACACAGAGGAGGAGAGAGAGAGAGGAAGATCTTCCGTCCGATGATTCACTCCCCAAGTGAGCTGCAACGGCCGGTGTGTGCCGATCCGAAGCCGGGAACCAGGAACCTCCTCCAGGTCTCCCACATGGGTGCAGGGTCCCAAGGCATTGGGCCGTCCTCGACTGCTTTCCCAGGCCACAAGCAGGGAGCTGGATGGGAAGTGGAGCCGCCAGGATTAGAACCGGCGCCCACATGGGATCCCGGGGCTTTCAAAGCGAGGACTTTAGCCGCTAGGCCACGCCGCCGGGCCCAGCATGTGCATATTTTAATGTACTTTTACTTTACAATTCAGAAGCATTTCAGGTTGCTGGGCAGATTTAATGGCAAATCAACAGCTCTGTCCAATGCTTTGGCTTCTGGAAAAATAATTTTCTGCTTGCTTTCCCTTAAAAATTAATAGTGGAAAAATTCTTCTTTGAAAAAAAAAAAACCTAGGGGGAAAAAAAGCTGAAGGGATTAACATAATGACAAATGCAGGATGGGTAAGTAAAACAGGAAGAACTTACAAAAAGATTAAAGGAGGAAAACTCAGATCCCCTTTCAAGCTGTCACAGAGTGACTGAGAAAGTTAAAAGTGATATGAAGAACGATTTGAAAAGGGACCAAGTAAAGACAAAGCTTTCCAGAAGAAAGTCAATATTCCTTGAGGCTGTAGAAACATTCTGTGGAGGCAGCAAGGGTATAAAAACAGAGAGAAAGGAATTGAAGCATAAACAGAAAAAAAAAAAATCAAAGTGCAGGTGAAAAGAATTTGCTATATCATCCAGGTTAAAGGTATTTTTCAAAAGACAAGAATAGGGCCAGGCACGGTAGCCTAGTGACTAAAGTCCTCACCTTGCATGAGCAGGGATCACATGTGGGCACTTTTGCTAATTCCAGCGGCCCCACTTTCTATCCAGCTCCATTCTTGTGGCCTGGGAAAGCAGTACAGGATGGCCCAAGGCCTTGGGACTCTGCACCATGTGGGAGACCTGGATGAGGCTCCGGGCTCCTGGCTTTGGACTGCAGCAGCTCCAGCCATTGTAGCCACTTGGGGAGTGAATCAGCAGATGGAATATCTTCCTCTCTGTCTCTCCCCTCTCTCTGTCTGACTTTGCAATAAAAAAAATCTATTTAAAAAAGACAAAAATAAAGCAGAAAACACAAAGCACACAGAGAAGAGATTAGCAGTAGACACAATATATTTAAAATAGACATTCGGATGATACAGGAAGAGAAACTTGAAATCAAAGAAAGGTTCTTTATGAAAGAAACAAGTGTTTAAAAAAATATACACGTGACAGTAGGAAAGGATCAATCAGGGGTTAAAAATTAGTCTCCAATAAACACATCCACCAAAACGTTCATCTGAGTATTTAAGTATTTCTTCAAGGTTTCCAATTTAAGTGGTGGTTTTTTTTTTTTTTTTTTTTTTTTTTTTGCTGTTCTTTTGTTTTTGTTTTTTTTTACTTTCTTTCAGTCCCTTTGAAAAAAATTGGATGGAGGGATTTGGCTTAGATACATGGAGAGATTGTAAAAGGGATCAGTACAAGGAACATTGTTACTGACAATTGTGAGAGAAGACAGCATTGGAATCCGGAGACCACCAGCACTACTGAATATGTACCGCAAGACTTGCATGGGCATCTTATGCCAAGGTTGGCAAGCTTAGCAGAAGGCATGACACACAGGGCAAATGATATGCCAAAGGGCAAAAAATAGCTGATTGTGAATGAAGAGGTGGAAAAATTATTAATTTATTCAAGCTGGTACTGATGATTCAACACATATAATTTTATTGCCTTAAGTCTACCTCCAAAATAGTGTTTGACAGAGAAGCTGCTGAAATAAATATGTTCATTACATATCAAAATGACCCGTGTGCTAATATTCATTGGGTAGAGAGGAAACAAATTAATATGACAAAGAGAAAAAAGAAAGTCTACCCATGGATTTTTTTTATTTGTATGTTTTCCCTGTAGACATTCCCAAAACAAAACGAATAACAAATCCAAGGTAAGACAAATGAAAATGATTAAAAATAAGATGCTATCACAGGCCTCTATGCTCACGTACCTTATGTATGTAACATCACTTTGGCAATGACAGACAAACCAAAGATTAGAATAATTGAAATCTATAATAAAGAGCATTCCAGTAGCACTGAAGCATGAGGCAGCAAAGCACACCGCTATTAAAATGAGACAAAAGCAGATTTAATGATGTGGAGGATTTCACAGAGCAGGCCAGTCCAATGGCAATGATTGGTTCACTTTGGAGAGGAAGAAGATGCAGAAGACATTAGTGTAAGGAAAATAAGAGAAGATGAAAACAAACATGGAGGTTTGACAATTATTAGGAAGTCATATACATATAATCAAGTACCTCTTAGTGCCAATTCCTGTTTGTACATTACAGTTCCCCCTACCTGCCTACAGCTCCCTTATTAGTGAGTCATTTTTCAAGTCCTTGCAGAACAAAAGGTGCAAGAAAACATAACAGAAGGCTCTGTATTTCTCAGGAAAGAATGGGATATTCAATGCCAAGGTATTTTGTCAGTTATTTCGTGTGTGTGTGTGTATGTGTGTGTGTTTTTTTTAAATGTATGAAGGCAGAAAGTGAGAAAAACCAGGACAGATGTTGAGGCACAGTGGGGAAGCCCGGGCTTTGGAAATCGCACAGCTTTATAGTCATCAGCTGTGACCCTGGGTCAGCTATTCACACAACTGTCACCTCTTTTTTTTTCTTTTCTTTTCATGTGATAGAAACAGAAATAACAGTAGTGTGTGTGCCTGTGTGCATCCTACAGTTGCAGTGGTACTGAATTAGGTAATATAGGTGAGGTTCTTAACCACGTAGGAGTTCAAATATTATGATAGATTTCGATAGAAATAGCATTTGAAATCTAAATGCTCAGACAGAAAAAAGAAATGACAGTATTGATTTTTTTTTAAATGGAACAAATGTGAAGTTGAGAGCGTTAGAGATGAGCCCATGTGTCTAGCAGATGCCATGATGCCACACAATGTTTCACAAATAAAAACAAACAAGCAAACCACTTTGCAAGTATGGGTGCTACAAGAAATGGAGACACAGTGATACAGTAGAAGGCATGGGAAGAGCCACGCTAGGAGGAAGAGAGACAGGGTGAATTCCAGTTGCAACCACAGTGTTTGTGTATCATCATTAAAAGAAAACAGAGATGAGTGCAAACACAGGTGATTACTGCCCTATGGGGTAACAGATAATGAAAGAACCAGGGCTGAGAGCAGGCTGGGTAGACAATCATTGTGGATTACTTTGCTGAGCAACTGCTTTCATTGGTGAATGTGAAAGCTGGGATGGGGAGTGGGCTAGTCCGGGGGCAGGCAGGTTGAGCTAGGCTCCTGCAACTGGTGGTGTGTACAAGAGCCAGAATGACTACAGGCCAGCTAGGCTAGGCTGCAGCACCAGTTAACAAATACCAAGACTGGGTGTGAGCCTTGTAAGGCTGGATCACAGTATCCACTGGCAGGCTCAAGATCCAGGCCTGAGAACCTGCTTGTCAAGAGAACCATGGACACTCCTCTGCTAGGTTGTACCTGTCTCTGGTGAACACAAGAACCAGGGTTGGGGACTTGTCAGACTAGACAAGGTGCAAACCCTAGGGATGAGGCCTGGCCTGGTGGGAGTTATTGGGGGTCATCCTGACTAGGCTATAGCACCTACTGGTATGTGTGAGGATCATGTCTTTGATGGGATTGCAGGCTGGAACACAGCATCTATCAGTTAGCTTGAGGTATGGGGCTGGGGTGGAACTGACCAGGCAGCTGCACCCACTGGCATATGCATTGATTTTGGTGCAGGTAACAGACCACACCTGATCCTGCACTGGCTGGCACCCACAAGAGTCAGGCTGGAGGTCACCCCAGGCAAGGTTTCTTGGGGGATTCCCTAACTAGATAGTTAGACTCAGATCTTGTAATACATATATTCGGACTGGGCTTCAGTCACATATGCTTGTGCAGTAGGCAGCATGCACAGAAGGACACAACGGACATGATGGCCAACTCATCTAGGCCAGCAGTGGACTTGAACTGCCTTGTCAGAGAATGGCACAACAGGTTGGACAACTCTGGTCAAGCTTTGTAGTATGTTCTCTGGGACTGCAAATGCACTGAGGTGGACTTTGTCAACCAATAGACCTTGGAAATATTTTCTCAACACTGGAGCAAGGAAACCAGCAGCTACTTAAAATTATCAATACTGGCAGAAGAAAGATGGTGGTAGAGGCTGTGCACAGGTTTAAACTGATGGAGAATCATCCGCCATGGTGCAGCAGAGAGGGTAGATTCCAGGAAATAGAATGCTGATGGCAGATGGGTACCTGGAGACCCATGCTAGTATAGACAAATAACCCCTTGACTGAAGAAGTACTTGCAAATACACTCTCCATTAAAATAAGGGAAAGGAATCTTAAATTGGAATTAACCTAACCAAAGAGGTGAAATATCTCTATACTGAAAACCATAAAACATTAAAAAAGAAATAGAAGAAGACATTAAAAGATGGAGAAAGTTGCTGTAGTCCTGGATCAGCAGGATCAACATCCTCAGAATATCCAGATCACCCAAAGTAATACACAGATTCAACGCAATCCCAATCAGAATCCCAACAACATTCTCAGAAATAGAAAAGATGACAAAAAGTTCATCTGGAATCACAAAATAACACGAATAGCCAAAGCTATCCTGAAAAATAGAAATCAAGCTTCAGGAATCACAATTCCAGACCTCAAGACATACTACAGAGCAGTGGTTACCAAAACAGTCTGGTCCTGGTACAGAAACACAGAAGATCAATGGAACAGAATAGAAATCCTATTAGGGAGCCCACACATGCACAGCCAACTAATCTTTGACAAGAAAACTGAAAACAACCCGGGAAAAAGCCTGGTCTCTTCAACAAATGCGTTTGGAATATTGAATAGCAGCCTGCAGAGGTAAGAAGCAAGATCCCCACCAGTCACCTTATAAAAAAATCAGTTCCAAATGGATCAAGGACATAAACCTGCCTCCAGAAATCATCATGCTGTTAGAACACAACATAGGAATCACTCTCCATAATATAGGAATTGGAAAAGACTTCTTCAAAAAGTCAGCAAAAGCACAGGCAGTCAAAGCCAAAATAAACCATTGAGGCTACACCAGAATAAGAGGCTTCTGCACTGCAAAGGAAATTATCAAAAGTGAAGAAGCAACCAGCAAAATGGGAGAAAATATTTGCACACTACACAACTGATAGTGGATTAATATCTAAGATTTACAAACAGCTACAAATACTCAATGACAACAAAACAAAAAACCCTGTGAAGAAATGAGCAGATATTTTTCCAAAAAAATTCAAATGGCTAGTAGACATATGAAAGAATGCTCAGGACCCCTAGCTGTCAGGGAATTACAAATGAAAACCATATTGACGTTCCCCTAACTCTAGTGAGATTGGCCTAAGTTCAGAACGCTACTAACAACACCTGATGGCATGGATGCAGGAAGAAAGGTACCCTTCTTCACTGCTGGTGGGAGTGTAGGCTAGTACAACCACTGCAGATGTCAGTACTAAGAGTGCTGAGACAAAAATTGACCTGCTGTTTGACCTAGCTATTTCACTTCTGGGTATATCCAAAGAAAATGAAATCTGCAAATGAAAAAGAGATTTGTAATCCTAGATTTACAGCAGCACAATCTACAAGAGCAAAGACATGGAAACAACCCAGATGCCTGGCAAAAAAGGAGTGGATAAAGAAGCTGGTACATCTACTCCATGGAATAATACTCAGTCATTAACAAGAATGAAATTCTACTATTTGCAACCAAATGGTCCCAACTAGAGATCATTATGTAATAATGATATGTAATAAGCCAGTCCCCAAAGGACAAATATCATATATTCTTTCTGATAAAAGGCAACATTTTCGCAAAATCAAGATCATTATCCCTTTTAATATTGTTTTTGCTACATGTCATGTGTTTTGAGTTTTGTTTTTATTTTCACTTCCTCAGAATAGATTTTCCTCTCTTATTAAATTCTTCATTGGCTCATAGGTCATACAGTAGCATCACTATCTTCAAGAAGGTTTTTTCCTTTTCTTTTTCACATCTTTAGTAACACATTGATCATTTAGCAGCACATTGTTTAACTTCACATTCCTGTAAATTTTCTGTTTCCCCTGCTGTTGATTTTGTTTTATGGGTTTTCATATAAGGGAATGTACAGTGACTCTGTAATAGAGACTACCATATCCAGATGTGAAGATAGTATACAGCATGCATCTCTACTTCCAAATCAAATACAGACTCTCAATGAAACTGTTAAGTATATCTTGACAGTAGGATATTGGACTCTGCTGCTGTGTATACCTACAAGTCAGAATACAGTTAGACAGCAGAATGACGGACTTAGGACTGTTTATTATTAGTGTTGTATAATATACGGGAAATCAGTGTGAGGAGAGCGTAAGGGAAAAGAGCCTATAGAACTGCATCATAAAATAATAATAAAAAAGGGGGGAAGTACTATCAAAACCACTCAGGTAACACCCTGGGAGCACTCTCCCATGGAGTCTCTAAGTGTCATCAAAGAACCATTCCCAGCTATCCAGGGTGTTGATGATTGACAGCAAGGAGCAGCCCTTCCTCTCCTCCCCTGTGGACACAGGAGGGGAAAAAAAAACAAAGCAGAAACACATGTCTCACACACCTTTCTTTGTACCTGAACCTCTAAAAAAAGCCCGCATGGGAGTGCATCTTTTCCACTACATAAGTTATGTTAAAAAGAAAATATTTTTTTTAAAAAAAGATAAGTATAAGGGGCAATTTTGTGCTCCTGTGATAAGAAACACAGTTTTAGAGTTTTTTGCATTCATGTGTATGTACACAGCCAACACCCAGAACACTGTCTAATACAGAAATGACATTTGATGACTGTATAATGTTTTCTTACGTGTAATGCTGCAGCAGGCCAGGGTTTACTTAGTCTTTGTTCTATAGGATATACACTTGATTGACACTCTTAGACTGAAGCATTAAATTTCAGAGAGCTCTTTAAAGGTATTGCTGACTGAGGAGCCCTGAGCGGTCCTCAGAAACAGAACAGTAAACTTCCTCCAGGAATTGGGAGAGGAGCTTTCTCTGGTCCTTACATAGTTCCAACTTTGGATCCCCACCCTCTCTTGCAATGACCATCAGGGTCGCTCCGGAGGCGCCCACCCCCACAAAAAAATTAGATTAGATAGACAGAGAACAACAAGGAAAGCTTAGAACCAGACAGGAAATGGTCAGCCTGGACTCACATATACCTTACTAGGTAGGACACAAAGATAAGTCACTCCTCACTAGGGTATTGAAGATTTCTCTGCACACCCCTTCTAAAACTATTCTGCACCTCAACTATTGACATATGCCTTGTTAAAGTTATAAGCCAGTTTGAACTATCCTAAAATCCATCAAGTTCAGTAAAAATTATACGTCAACACTATAAGCTACTAAATACAAAAATGAAAATAGACACGAGACAACTGAATAGTACCCTATAGCCATTTTAAGGTGTTTAGCATCCGGTTGTGTATAAACTAAAATATAAATATCAGTGAAGTAATCACAGGATGTGGTTAAGAACTTGTATTTTCTAGCATATTGGTCACTCAATACCATGTCAATTAACCCCATAATGTTGTAAATTGTTGTTGATGTTATGCTGTGGCTTTTAATTGGTCGGGATAATATTCTGCCAGCTCTGCTTGTAGACCAGAGATGTTCTCCCCAAGAAACTGCTGAACTTACCCTGACAATAAGGTGCTGGACTCTATGCATGGTACATGCTTGCAATGAAAGAAGCATGACTGGATTTGAACTGTAATACTACAAAAAAGTGGAGGAATCCATCATGGTCGAGGATGAGGGGAGGGGTTGGGGGAATCCCAGAGCCTATGAAACTGTGTCATAAAATGAAATGTAATTAAAAACATAAAAAAATGAAAAAAAAAAACTATAAATTAGTACCAGTTGTTGACAAGGACTCTGTCCCACAGCTGGTGGGAAGATGGACTGGAGCAGGAAATGCTAGAAAGCAGCTGGAAGAACCTGGCAAAACTGACTAAACATACTAAACAAACACAAGGTATACATACTAAACATAGGTAAACATGCACTGTGTTGTCTTGGTAATTGTGTGTTGCTTTCAATAAAATATTCCTTCTGAACCTCAAAAAAAAAAAAGGTATTGCTGGCTGTCAAGAGGGACCTGAGGCTATACATGCTCCATTCCTCCTCCACGTGAACTATGAACCCTTGGAATATTTCTTAATATTAAAGAACCAGTGACTCATTGGTATCACAGCATATCTGAGGCAATCTAGTTAAATACTACTTTAAATGTTTCTTCCTACCACAGCAAAACTAAATAAGAAAAAGTATTACTGCATTTCGGAAATATAGTCAATATGAGAGTTTCTGTAGTTGTAGTGTTGCTATCACTCAGCAAGTAGCTGAATAAATTAGAAATAGTGCACAATATTATCCAATTTTTAAAAATAACCCAACACAAAAGGTTGCCAAGATACTGAGCTTTTGTCTTTTCTAAAGCTTGTTCTCCTGGTTACTTTTGTTCTGTCTATCCCGCATGATGATGTTTGTTGCTATAGTTAAATGCAGCTTTCATTTTAGTGCTGTTTCATGCTGCTGAGATGCACAAGGGCCTAACTACACTGCATCTTTAGGCAAAATTTCTCCAACCGAGTGTAACTTAAGCTTATTTCCCACAGCAAACTAGAAAAGTTTGAACTTCCAGATTTTATAGTTTGCACTAGTCAAGTTTTTCCAGACCAAAAATAATGTCTTCATGTCATGATTGTACTGGATGATAAACTTTATTCAAGCTCCCCTGAGTTCTTTGTCAGCTATATCCACATTTTCATATTTTCTCAGGAGTCCAGTTTTAGTAAAACCCCTGGTGTACTGATTTTAGTCATAGTCTCCGCTCTTACAGTCTGACCACCCATGCTGTAATCACATTTATATTCCTCCATAATTCCTTAGGTCACATCCAGCCACTCTTTCCTACTTTCAACAGGAATCTTGTTAGTGTGGTTGAGCCCAAATGCTCCCTTACTCCTGATATATTTCTACTTACTAAGCTTCTGTCCACAGTCTACCAGCTCCCATTCTGATCCATGTAAACATTTTTTCCTTGTTGGATTTTCCCAGGGTGTCAAACCACATTGCTATATCTTTTACTTTACACAGCATTTTCAAATAACATGTGCCTAGAGCTACAAATACATGTTTGTTTTCCAAGAATTCCCTTTTGCACCCGTGCACACAGCAACAATCCTACTTCATTCATAAGACATACATTTCAACACCTTCCATGGACACCTAAAACCTTAGAACTAAACCTTCCATAAACTACATCTTCTCTATACATAAATATCTATAATACTTATCCATAATTTAGGGAGATAAGAATTAGGTAATAGCTAGCACTAAAACAGAACACTTATAGCAATGCACTAGTTGATGGTAATGTGAGCTATCATGAAAGATCCTGTTGTCTTTGCTCTCTGCATTTTGTGATGATTTGAGGTGATGCGATCTTGATGTGATAAAATTAAGTAGGCTTTGTGATACAGAGTGGTTAGGCCACTGTGTAAGTCACTTGAAAACAAGCACTGCAAAACTACAAGCATCAGTCTGATACCAATGACAGATTTCAGGGAGTTAATGTATACAGTAGGGACATGCTGAACAAAGGATGATTCACTTCCATGGCAAGAAGAAAACTCACAGTACTCGGGAGAATGGGTAATGTAAAACTCCTCAACTGTTTATATCTGAAATTCTCCATTAAGCCATCATTAGAAATAGAGTACTGAAACTGCAAAAAAGGAAACTCCATGAGGTTCAGTAATAATTGTGATATTGACTGCGCACTGAAATATTGCTCAGAAATATTCAATACTTGTAATATCTCCTCTTCATACATAACAACCACGGACGAACTCAACCTACTTTACATATTCAAGGAATTCCAACCCAGAGGAAGATGGAATCAGACAAGTAAACTGTAGTATTATTTCTGGAAAGTGAATTTGGTAGGAAAGGAGGAAAAATTTTATTACCTATTACATAATGGATAGTATTTACATACTATATATATGTATATGTGTGTGTGTGTTGTTGATGATATATTTATGATATACATAATTCAAAACAAATGTGCTTTTCTCCACTTTTAATTTTTCTCAGATAAGATCCCTTTGGGTTTCAGAAAAATAACTAACATCAGTTGAAAACTCACACAATCAGATCTAAGATTTTCAGGAGACAAATCTCCTATTTGGAGTAGATACTGGGAGGACCATTTCTCAAAAAGCTAAACCTTTGCTTAATTACTCTGTTGTTTATTGCCTTATTAAACACAAGAGTTATTTGCTGATCCAGGTCCCATGCCTTCCTTTCTTCCATCTTGACAACAGAAAATATTGCTTTCAACTAATAAAATGCCCATCATCTCTTCCATACCTCAGCTCAAGAGGAGCATTATTTCATCATTGCTTCAGTCGCTGCTTCATCAGAAAGATGAAAATATCTTCTTTTCTGGAAACCTATTTTTAATAAGTTCATCTTCTTTTTCATTCTTGCAATTATCTATTCTAAAGATCCACAACAACTCAAGGTAGGAGAAAGCTAATTTTCTATCAGTGTTCCAAAAACTCAATGTGACTGCGAACAGGTAGAATGAAGGGGTTAATTAATGGCAAATTACTTAGAAGATGTTAAAGGAAAGGGAATGCTGGCCTAATCAATTTCACAGGGTTCCAGCTTCAGGCAGATCAGGGAGATCAGAAGTCAGTGCTAGGGGCTCCCTAATTACCCTAAGCAGGAGTTTTGCCATAACTCAGCTCAACAAAGTCCAATACACAGATAAATATGACAAGGGGTTTCAGAGGAGCTCACTACAGACTGAGAGAGGAAAACGTCTTCGTCAATAACACTAGAAATAATAATAGTGCTATCTTTTTTTTTTTTTTGAGAAAATAGGATTTAGCAAACTGCCTAAAATCATCCAACTAGTGTACCAGGATTCAGACTCAGATAGACAGAACTCCAGAGCTCCACCTGTTAACTGCAGAGTCTTCAACTTTCTTAGAAGTTACTTTATAAAAGGAGAAATTTTTCCTAGAGTTAATCATCAGTAAGAGGTTATTTCATCCTTGAACTGTGGTTATGCAACAAGGTGGAGGAATCCACCATGGTGGGAGGATTTGGGGAGGGGTGGGGAGAATCCAAGTACCTATGAAACTGTGTCACATAATACAATGTAATTAATGAATAAATAAATAAATAAATAAATAAATAGGTTATTTCATCAATGCTATTAATGAATGAAGTAGAAAGAAGATGAAGAGCTTACTAGGGTGTTTTGCAATTTTTAGAATCATTTTATCAATCTGACAGGATATTTATTTTGGTTTTTAACATTGGATAAAAGAAAAAATCTTAAGAATCTAATTTATGCTATTTGCAATGAAACTGAGCCTAAGAAACACGGGGTGAATTGCGATAACTTTGGGACAGAGATATTGACTAGTGGATCTCAGATTGTGCCTATTTACTACTTTGTATGGGCTGACACTTACACCTCAATAACTAATTATTATGCATGTTTTACTCAACACAAGGAAAAACTGTTTCTTGACATATCAACTAGGAGGGCTATTTCCCTTTCAGGATTCTCAGAAGCCTAGTTCTCATCCTTGAGATAGATAAATTTCATTCTCTATTTGACGAAAAAGTAATCTGATTGATGGACTTTTCCACGTAAGGTGTTGACCCCTAACTTGGCTCAAACTGTTAGTATTTTAGTGGATGTCATGCTAATCCATATTAACCTAGAAGGGGAATTTGAGTAGGTATGACTTCGCAATGAGGTGAAAAGCGCCATTTTAAGAGAGAGACATCTTTCACCTTGAGGGGTTGTAACTCACATCTTCCTTCAAACTTCCAATTCATTGATCCAAAAAAATCTTAAAATAAAAACATATGCCTTACATTTTCTTCCTGACAACTGCCATCAGTATACTGAGGTAATTGCAGATTCTATAATCCTTTTTCAACTCCTGCTCTATCTTGATTATTTTATGTTCCTGGAAACTAAATTTTGTTCTGCTATTTCAATAGATTTTCTGGGGTTTTGTGTGCCACCTTCATGAGTGTGTTCTCTACACCACAGAACCACCCATCACCACAGCCCGCTTCTGCAGAAGATACTGAGCAATATCTCATCATGGATACCCACTTTTTTATACTTTTAAAACATGAAGCCTAATAACAATCCTTAATTAAGCAAACAAGCTTTTCAGGTCTTATTTGAAATGAACTATATTAGTATCCAAGGGGAAAGAAATCCGAGAAACAATGGAAGGAATATCATTTTTCTTTACAGTATACTCAGAAAAAAATTTCTTTTGACCACATTCCTAACATTCAGTATTTAATCTCAGAGCACTAGACTAAAGAAATCAACAATAATTTGTAAAATGCCTACTTGAAGAATGGGAACCAAAATGTTATTTTTAATTATAGCTTAAATTATTGCTAATAACCTAAGAAACAACAAGAAGAACATTGAAGAAAACCTTTTATAACATTGTGACAAAAAAACCACAAGTTGGGCTTTATTAAAATATGTGACTCATAGAAACATGGAGCAAATTATGCCTTTCTAGTGATGCTCTATTTCAAAGCTAAAAGTAATACTCACTTTATATCTTGTATTGAAGGATGAAAAGGATTTGCAGAGCTTCATTACTGCCCCCAGGGATCCAGTTTTCAAAAGCAGCGGAGAATTTGTCTGAAGACTTTCCTCTGAACAATGATCTCTATTTCTGGGCTCAGAAAAGCAAGTGGACCAAGTGCAGAGAATGAGAATTCAGTACAGAGGGGACGTGGATGCTGTGAAAAACAGGATTCCCTGGTTCCCATATAATATTTTGTTTAGGAATAGCTTGAAACATCAAAGAGTTTAACACATACCGTGTGTGCAGATCTTGTGTTGTTTTCCATAGACCACGGGGCCTCTGAGAAGATCAGATATCAAAGTGCAAACACCTGAGAGTATAGAATTTAAAGACAGACCTAGGTTTGAGTTCCAGATATGTCACGTTGTACCAGACCGTCTATGGCAAATTTATGTTCTTCCCAACTTAAGCTTTTCTACATCTATGAAGAGGATGCCCATATTAAGTATCATATAATTGTAGTAAGGGTCAAGTGAGATAATTTGGATGAATCATAACTTCTGAAGAGTTATGCCAAACTAGTAACTAGAATAATTGTCCATAATTGAAATGGCAAGAAATAGAAAAGGTATTTAAAGTTAGCTACGTTGTCCTTAAAATATGCCATCCCCTCAACTTGATTGTTCAAACGTCTCCACTAATTTTCTTTTTTCAAAGTCAATAACTTATTTTTATCACAAATTGGTGGTTTAGGGTAGGAACTCGTTATGAGTCTGATTTAATACATCTGACTCTCAACTGTAATGTTATTAGTAAGCTCTGTTAATCTATTTTGTCTTCTCTCCCATAGTAATTTTTCTTACAAATGGTTTAATAAGAGGGTTTAAGCACCACATGTATGTATCTGGGAAGGCAAAGAAAATGATTAAAACCCAGAAGCCCTTGCAGGAGATCAAGATGGAATTCCTGACCTTTGGCTTTTCCCTGCTCCAGACCTGACTGTTGCAGCATTTGGGGAGTGAGCTAGTGGATAAAAAACTTTCTCACTGTCTCTATCACTCCTCCTCTTTCTCTCTCTCTCTCTCTCTCTCTCTCTCCCTCTCACATTAATAGACAAATCCAAAATAAGTCCCTTTTCTTAAAATGGCAGTTATCCATTAAGACTCTGGATATTGTATTTGTCTAATGCTCTGTACAATGCTTTCTATACAGTAAGGATTCAATACATACTGATTATTGCTGTTTTCACATAGGCCAGAGAGTGAGATCAAATGGAAGCAGTAGGCTGCTCCAGTAAAAGATAATACTGATGAGTGTCAGGACGGGATGAGTGATGGGAGCCACGTGTTTTCTCTATTCACTTTTTTACTAAGTGTCATTTTATAGAGACGCTTAAGAATTTGTGCATACAGTGAACTTTTATTCATCTTCTCTATTCTTTTATGTCCTTTAAAAATACTAAGGAAACTATACTTTTGTAAATAAAAAGATTGCGCTAATGCACATGTCTAAAGAATACATGTGTATGTGATTTCCTAGATTCTATAATTTCTCTGCTTCCTTCTGAACACTGACACGTTTCTCACTTAAATGTACTCTCTCACTTTTCTCCACTCTGTTTCGGAAGACGTGTGTATTTTTCTTAGCTTTAACAATCCCAGTGCAGGTGACTCACAAGTGCTCATCATGGAATCTGATCTCTCACCAGGCAGTGCAGCTCTCCAATTTCCCACTGAGTGATTCGTCCTAAGTATAAAAAGTAACTGATCCACACCAAACGTGTAAAATTTCTCCCACTCAAATTTACTCCTTCCTTCTAATTTCCAAATCTGTTCACAATATCCTCATTTTCCAAAACCCTGGGTTTGAAACTGTTAAGTCATCTCTGACTCATTCTTTTTCTTTATTCTCTACATTGGAATACAAAAGAATACAGTGTTTTTATTTGTAAATAAATAAATTCTCCACTGGCTTTCGGTCTAGACTAACAACACCTGTTCATCTAATAACTGAACAACTCTTAAATTCCTTTATGTTCCCCAAATTTCCATTGCTTCGGCATTCAATCTTTTTTTTCTCTTATTAGTCAAATTAATTTTCATTAAGTACATATTCGTCTGGCAAGTCTTTGCCTTAAACTCAAAAGTGTTACTTACTACATGAACTATAACATGTCTAGCTTTCAGATTCCCCATTGCCGGAAATGACTAAATATAAATACAGTTGTCTCATCCCTGTAACGATTTTATTGTGTTCAGACTCTCTTCAGTGATTCCCAAAACCATCTTCTGGCTTTGCTTCACTTTTCTACTGCTATATGAGTCAGCATTATTCCTATCAGTAGTACAACTCCTACCACCACATCTCAGTAACCTTGTCTAAGGTTGCTGCAACAATGAACAGCCTCCAGTTCTTGGTAGTTTAAAATAAGACATATTTTAAATAATTTAGACTGTGTTAATATACAATTTTGTATGGCTCTTTCTTTATAATTTGTGTTTTCATGCCCAAGCTGATAAAGTGCTTTCCCCTCAGACAGTCTTGTCTTAGACGGTGAAATTGAAACAAACATGGCAGAACCACTGAAGCTTTGGGTCAAACTAGACATTTATCTCAAACTGGACATATTTGTACTCATTTCACTACACAAGGCAAGTCACATGGTAAAGCTTAACACTGGTAGGATAGGGTAATACTACTCTCAATGGAGAGGTACAGAAAACCCTTGGCTAGTCTCGGCAGTAAAAGAACTGGGTGTGTAACAGTTCTACAAAGAAAATGTTTATGGCAGTCTACATCTTTGTCACAAATATTTGCTCCCCTTTCTCTCTCACAAAAATACGCTCTCTCCCTTTCCAAGGAGGATAACCAACACACTACCTCCAATATTACAGACTCTGTTCTTGAGGTAATTCAATATCTCTATCAAGGCAACATATGATGGTTTTTGATGAACACATTTATGAACTGAAGAGATAAACTATTTACCAGTGCATATAGAACAGACAGTGGTGTAGAAGGCAGAACAATATAAATGACATTCACATATGGAAAGAAAACTAGATAGCATGAATACAAGCAGAGCTGAAACATTAGAGAAGAAATGATATATTCTTTTTAAAATATATATTTTTATTAGAAAGTCAGATATACAGAGAGGAGGAGCAACAGAGAGGAAAACGTTCCATCTGATGATTCTCTCCCCAAGTGGCCACAATGGCCAGAGCTGCATCGATCCAAAGCCAGGAGCCCAGAGCCTCTTCTGGGTCTCCCATGCAGATGCAGGGTCCCAAGGCTTTGGACCATCCTCAACTGCTTTCCTAGGCCACACACAGGGAGCTGGATGGGAAGTGGGGCTGCCAGGATTAGAACCGATACCCATATGGGATTCCAGTGCATCCAAGATGAGGACTTTACCATACTGGGTCCTGAAATGCTGTATTCTTTAAAAATTGTTTCTATTTGAAAGGCATACTTACAGAGAGAGAGACAAAGTAAATGATCTTCCATCTGCTGGTTCACTCCCTAAATGGCCACAATAACCAGAGCTGACCTGAGCCAGAGCAAGGAGCCTGGAACCAGGAGACTCTTCCAGTTCTCCCAAGTGTGTGCAGTGTGCTAAGGACTTGGGCTATCCTCAACTGCTTCCCAAAGTCATAAAAAGGGAGATGGACGGGAATAGTGCAGCCGAGATATGAACTGTTCTCCATATGGGATCCCAGCTTTTCAAGGTAAAGGATTAACTTACTGCACATGGTGCCAGCCCTGACTTGATTATTTTTAGTCTTCAAATTAGGGTTGTCACCCAATGTTCTGTCCTCTCCCTCACTGCACACTCACGATCCTCTGTCATGAACTCATGCAGAGCCAAAAGATGTTATTAATTTTATGCGTTTTGGACATTAGTGTTTATTATTATTATTATTATTATTATTATTATTATTATTAATCCAAATCATAGGCTCATGCCAGAGACAATATGCCAGTGATTCCAGATATCTGTCCTTGGGGCTGGAAGAATCAATGTAACACTACCAATTATAAAATCTTGCCTTACTATGGAGCCTTGAGGCCATAGAAAGTGCTTGCTCTCTCAAAACAAATACCCAGGGTTTGCATTTTATTTTGCTATGGCATATTTCTGTGACTTTGATAAAATGACGCTTATCATCCTCTTACTTCACTATCCAGTATGAGTCACAATATCGAAGGAGGAAAGGAAGTTTAGTCTTTGCCAATCAGCCATGTGTCTGCCTACCTTTTTCCCAGTTCTCACCAATTGAAGCTGGCAACTGGTGAGGGTTCTATGATATTCATTGTATCATATCAATATTGTAAATCTGTGTCCTTTACCAAAAATGATATGTTCTAGAAAAGCTTTGTTAGATGATTCTATCATTGGGGGACTATCATAGACTGTGTTTCCATAAACCCGGATGGAATAGCCTACTGAAAATCTATGCTACGTTGTAAAACCTATTATGCTGCAAGATTGGTTTTGCCAAATTCTTACCAGATATGCCTTGGCAAGCAGTTTTATCTACAATAAGCTTATCTACATTTTCAGAAAATTCTTCAGCTGCCTTCACATTAGAACCCCCCGATTAATCACTCATGTTAAACTGTGCAGAGCTGGACTTTTTATTGTTTTTATTTTTTGTTGTTAAAATGAGAACAGATTTCATGAATTTCATAGTTACAATTCAAAGTAGATAAACACGCTTTCTTTCTTCCCTTCTTTAATTTTCTCTTTAATTTTCTTCCATTTAACTTTACTAAAACCTAATTCCATTTTCTGTCCTATGCTCACAGGTTTACTTCAGCACTGAATAATATTCAACTAGTAAAAAACTAGAAATGACATAGTTCCAAAGAGAACATACAAGGTCTAAAAATTCTTAGTGCCACAAGCCTCCCCTCCCCATAGAGGGAACTGTAGTCCCTGGAGCAGGCTGTCAAATCAAAAAGGTTGGTCCATGGTCCACCTTGGCAAGTCAAGTGCAGGCACCTTCATAGAGAGTCAGGGGGTGCTTCATGAGCTGAAGTGAGTGCTCTCACATCTCGCCCACACTCCAGGCCAAAATCAAAGTAATGAATGTATCCCTTGGATTCAAATCTATGGGTTGCATGTGAACTGTACAAGAAACCTCTACCAGCCTTCCCACAGTAAAGGAAGTAAAGTGACTGCCTGTAGTACCAGCATTCCGTGTAATCACCAGTTGGAATCCTTTCCACTCCACATCTGATCCAGCTGCCAGATAATGCAGCTGGGAAAGCAGGAGATGGTTCAAGGGCTTGGACCCCTGTACCCATGTGGAAGACTCAAAAGAAGTTCTTTCCTCCTGGTTTCAGATCTTCCCATTTCCAGTCATTTTAGATATCTAGGGAGTAAACCAGCGAATGAGAGACATCCCATATTCCCCTCCTGCCTCTTCCCATAATCACCTTTAAAATAAACTAGTACTAGTCCTTTTATATATATATATATATATATATATATATATATATATGAAAAGATAGTATTTTCTCCCTGCTGGTTGCTGAGTGCCTTGATTTAAAAACATGGCCTGCGCTGCAGCCACTGGCTGTGGCAGGCATGGGCAGTCTGCTGCTTGCTGCATGCTGCTGTGAAGTAAGCCTACCCGCTACACTGGTCCATGGCATGTTTCTTCTTTTGGTGGAATTTCCACTGCAAATTTCTCTCCAAGTGTCTGCTAGAAACACAGTTCCGCCCCTTTTCTTCTGTTATCTTCCTGTGATCAAATTCAGCACATTTTTTTCTTTTTCAACTATCATGGTTCTACAAATAAATTTTAATATCCTAGCCAGATTGAGTCTTTTCTTTCAACAACACAAAATGATTTTGCTTTATGGCGCTGACATAGATGTGCTTCTGTGCCTGGTTTTCAGTCCACATCATTAGAAATTCTTCAGACCTGATAGAGGCTCGGAATGAATCAGTACTGCTGCATTTAGTGAAGCAGCTCCTTCAATCACTTCTAAATTGCTATTCTTTAATTTGAAAAAAAAAAAGGTTTATTTTTAATTTATTTGAAAAGCACAGTAGAAGAGAGAGAAGGAACAAAAAGCAAAATCTTCCATCCATTGCTTAATTCCCCAAATGGCTACAACAGCCAGGGCTGGACCAGACCTAAGTCAGAAGCTGAGAGCTTGAGAGCTTCCTTTGGAGCAAGGGGTTTAAGGATTTGGACCATCTTCCACTGCTTTTCCAGGCAAACTGAAAGAGAGCTGGATCACAAGTTGAGCACCTGGAACTCCAATCAGTACCCAGATGGGATGTCAACATCACAGATGGTGTCTACCTATTATGTCATAATGCTAACCTCTATCAGTTGCTCTTATTCTTCACGATGGTGGCTATGTTGCAATGGGGCATACCCAACTGGTGAGCAATAATCTCCATTAAGGAGACTACTATCTTTTTATAATAACGTGGTGCACAGGATGGGCATTCTGGCATTGTAGCGAAGATACTTGCATTTTATATTAAGTGACTGAGTTCAGTTCTCAGCCCTGGTTTTTGATTCCAGCTAATACAGTAACTCACACACCGTAGGAAGCAGGTGATGGCTCAGTTGAATTCTTGCTACTCGTGTGGTCTCCTTGGATGAGGTTCCTGACTAATATCTTTGGCCTAGGCCAGTGCTGGCCATTGCAAACAAATAAATAACTAAATGAAATGAGATAATGTCAGTAACACTATCTTCTTTAGAATTGTTGAAATTGGAGAAAATTATGAAATCAAGTTACAGAACCTTTCTCATTTTTCAGCCATTGCTCCAAGAATAGAAATAAAACACAAGCAAGTTTGATATTCAAACTATTCTATGAAAGCTCCATTGAGAGAGAAGCATGCATCCATTTTCCACTTTACTGTATGCCCTAAAATCACAAAATGATCTAGAAATAGTCCCTGAATTCAAATGAAGCTGCTCTGAGACTCACAAGACTAGTACTTTTTTCCTCACTACTGAACTGGTTGCAAAAATAAATGTCAATGAATAGATTAGATATTACTTTTGGCAAGTAGAAGCAAGATGGAACAAATTAGATTATTGCAAACTTGGGAATCAAATTCCATTTAAAAGATTGTTAGAAAGAAATCTGTATAAATATAACCACTTCAATGCCTTTCTTTGAGGGTTTTTTCCCTAAAATGATACACAATATATAGCTTATTCTAGGACTTATTAGCCTCTATTACACTGAAAAATTAATTCCCCAATTTCCTATAAATTATCTGAATCTTTCTACGTGTGAGTCTAAAATAGTAGGAATTCAAACTGCCATTTGGAAAATTAAACAACCATTAAGAGAAGAGCTAACAATCAGAAAGAGTTGGCATAATTCCAAAGTAATGCCCAAACTGAAACTTCCAATTGGAATTGTTTACATATTGTTCAGTTATTCTCAGCTGTGAGTTTGAAAGGAAATATAATTCACCTCAAATAATAGGTGAATCACAATTTGAGGAAAGCATATTTAGTAGTAAGGTGCTCTGGGAAATATGTTGAATGAGCAGGAAATGTAGTGGAAAGTAGATAGATAAAACACGTGCTAATTGCATAATAGGCAGACTTTTATGGCTTAAAACCCTGACATATGCTAGAGATCTATCTAAAATTCATTCTCAATTACATAAGAGAATGTAGAGGAATGAACTTGGTTGGTTTTATGGAAGACTGACATCCTTTCGATAGACAAATGTTGGCCTTAAGTATGCTGTCTTCCCAATATTCTGATGGCTAAATATCCCATCGTGATAAAGAATACTTTCTAAATTCCCACTTCAAAATTTGGTCAAATCATCTTTCTTCTATTATTAGAATCATAATGCACTAACAATTTGTTGGCCAGAAACTATTATTTAATTTCTCAATATTAGAATCCATATGTTACTTTATAATTTTATTTAAATTTTATTATTCTATATACAGTATAAGTTTTAGATTGTATTTTATAAGCATATGCTATCCTTGTAGATTATTTTCATTCAATCAAAACGAAAAATAACAATTTGAAAAATACTGGATAAATATGAATAATATTTATTATAATTCTTAGTGCACTGTATTTACTATTTGAAGAAGTGATTCTTTTCCCCTTACATGTTTAAGCTATTTTCATATTAATCTAACTTAGTCAATAAGAAGCAGGAATAGAATATACAGTCATATTCAAAATGTATCAGATTATCAGATTATTCCAAAATCTAAAACCCAAGATTCGACACTTTTACCTCAAGTTAGTGTTGACCAAGAGTGTATCTATATATTTGGGCTGCATAACTTGTATTGATTGCATTTACAAGATTCTAATTTTTTTTGCATTGCATAAGCTTTATCTTCTTATTAAGATCCAAGTAAGCAAACATAACAGTACAGCTTCTCCATGTTAGAAAAAAGCCAAAGCTCTGAACAAGTTTCTCATACTACATAGGTACTTAGGAAATGGAAAATACTGGGGATTGTAAAATTGTCCTGGTTGGACTCTGATTCCAAAAGATATCTAGTGGAATTAAAGACATAAACACCAAGAATGAGTTCCAGATATGTGCCACTTCTCAGGGTGAAGACTGTATCAAGCCAGACTCTGATCTCGGGAATTATCTCAGGATTCAACACCTCAATCAAGACGGAAAAAAAGATGCTGATGACTAAAACCTTGTCCCAAAAAACTGCAGAATCATGTTCTAGATAGAGTATTAGGATTGTGGTGAAAAGGAAAGGATATAAAGCATTCTTTAGTTCCATAAATATATGAAAGTCCTTGCAAAAAATAAACAGAGAAAATTATCCTGGCCAAATCCTGATGCAACAAAGACTTCAAGACCTGACTCTCACATTACCCAGATGATGTAGAACTCTGATAGGAGAGCTTCATGAATCAGTCCCAGATGAGTATCTAGAATTGATTAGATTAAGAAAAAGAGAGCTTCAAGGTACAACATCTGTTATTGATCCAAGAAATAAATCTGTCATATATTTTAGAATAGTGTTAGTATCTAGGTAGGAAACCCGTATTGCTCCAACAGTGCTTATTGAAGCAATATATTCCCTCAATTATTTTTCATTATTGGTTTGCTTTCCATTTTTACTGATTATTATATATTTGGTGTATAGAGAAAAAGAAACAGTGAAAGATAGATAAAAAAGTAAAAGCTCCCTTTCAGGGGTTTGTTCCCCTTAATATCCACACTGGCCAAAACTGGACCAAGGCCAAATCCAGGAAATGGAGATGCACCTTAGGCTCCTCAAGTGGGTAGCAGGAACTCGACTATTTGAACCCTCACCTGCTTCCTCCCAGTTCTACAGTGGTTGGCAGCTGGAGTCATATGTGAGGTGTTGGAATTTTAATGAGTGTGTTAGCGACTAAACCAAGTACTCTGATTAATTCAATGGCTAAGTCATTGATTGAATAAATTTCTGAGTAAAGATACTGATTTATGAAATGGATGGACAGAGTGGAAATGGAAATAGTTAAAAGGAAAAAAATGAATACACTATACCAATTTAGGTGGAGAATTATGTGTTAAAAGAAAATCTTGTGTCTCTGAATTGAGGACTTGGCAGAACTCTGGAGAGTGAGGAGTTTGGGGAAAGGTACACTTGTGAGTCCAATTTGGGACACACAGCATTTGAAAAAACTTTGGAAAAACTGAAGGGTAACTATTAAACAGGCAAACAACTGTAGCTACCTGTAGCTCAGAAAAAGCATCGACTGGATAAATGAATATGAAAATATTCCTGTTAGGTATATTGATTGAGTTCTAGGTTGAGAAGAAAAGAAATTAGAAATATTTTAAAGAAATACCATATTCAAAGGAGTTGATGTAGAACAGAAATCATGAAAGGTATACTGAGGATCAATGATCTAAGCTGAAAAATGAAGTCACTTCATACATGAAGCTGCTGAAGGTTCCCATGAGTGTTATAGTTTAAACCAAGCAATATCACCTCACTAAAAAGAGGGTAAAGGCTGAGGAAGTAGCAGTTCTAGGTTATAAACAATTCCTTCATTTCAACACAGGGAAAGGAGGAGGGATGACGATCCAGGGAGCCATATTCCTTAGACACGGAAGGTTGAAGGAATGCAGACCAATGTTTTCCCAAATGGGATTAGCTACTTGCCTACTAGATCATGGAAATGCCATTTCAGGTTTAAACACCATTCAAATTGGTGAGTACAAACTGACAATGAAATAATCCTGATTTGAATATATAGTTACATATTTTCTTTCTACAATCCTCATGTGTCCAAGAAAAAATACAAAGTATGATTTGATTCATGGTGATGAAGGCAAATATTTCAGGAGCAGAGACAGGAGGGAGCTAATGGATTATGTGAATGAAGGCATTGGTGCTTAGCGATTAGCTTAATATTACTGAATTAAAACACCCAATGAGAACAAAACAAGAACAGTGTGGTGTGGAAGTGCTATAACAAATAA
The DNA here is from genome assembly GCF_030435755.1 of Ochotona princeps. Lineage (NCBI taxonomy): Eukaryota > Metazoa > Chordata > Mammalia > Lagomorpha > Ochotonidae > Ochotona > Ochotona princeps. The sequence goes on along the minus strand of NC_080842.1, from coordinate 45,086,560 downwards.
CTTGGAAAGACAAGAAGTTGACATTGAATAGTTTGATATTTTAATACAAAATTAGGAAATGAGAGCCTTATGGTGGGAGGGCACATGGTCCACAGTGCAGGAGTGAGCAATGATATGATTAATGATATTGGAGCTGGCCATTTGCTTTGAGATGCAGTTGCAATGGAGAAGTCCAGAAACTGGGCACCGAAGTCTTCACTGGAAAAGCAGATTCCACAAGATGAGCTAAACCTGTCCAGAAGCAGTCACAAAGGACAGTGTAGCTATGACAATTTCAAAAAAACTCCCATGCTCATAGAATGACGATGAAAGTTGAGTCTTTTTTCTAGAAGACTTGCTTAAGGCAGCTGCAGAAGAAACACTGTCCACAGGAAACCAAGTTGCAGGAAATAAAGCAGTGGAATTATTATAAAAATTGAGACTGAAACCAAAGAGTAAGATTACTTCTGTAATTGTAAGAAATACAATGTTTAACCTAAAGCAGTTGAGTCTAATTTGCTATATTTAGCTTTTGTTTATTGATAAAGTCAGAAAATAGAATAACGGTGAGAGCCAAAATCTGTGAGAGGCGAAGCGAGTATGCAAATTAATAGAATTGCTTAATAAATGTATAAAAATATCTCAATTACCACAAAGAGAAACAACAAATACGACATGAATAAAACAAAGTAAAACCAAAAAAAAAGCTCATTTACTAACATTTTCTATCACTTCCCTTCAAAACTATTTTTTACCATTTTTTTTAATTGTCGATAGAGTGCCTTCACCTACTGGTTCACTGCTCAAATCCTTCAAAACCTGAACCCAGGCCAAGGCTGAAGCCAGGAGCTAGAACCAGAAGACTTATCTCCTACATGAGTGGGCAGGAAGACCTGAGCCAGAACTGACTGCCTCTTCCCACAGCAGGAAGCTGGACTAAGGCAACACGTTTGAGATTTGAAGCCAGATACTTTTACCCTGGCCCATGTGCCTCTTTACTGCTCATAAACATACCTGCTTCCTGTAACACACTTAAAAAATATACATACACATTTGGACTGACTTTTTATGGCATCAGCTTTTCAGCTTCCATTACTGCCAATGTTTCTTCCTAATTTGAAGTCCCTCCTGGATCTCTCTGATACATGATATACACTTTGAGTAGCATCAGGCACTAATTATTCTCTTCCTTCTGCTCCTTTGAGAGCAAATGCCTTTTGTTGTGCTTGTTTCTTATACAGACTTCAGAAACTTGGATTTTCTAAATACATAATTTAACATTTGCAGTAACATTTTTGTGATGTTCTCTAGACTTGTTTTTGTTTAGGTACTTATTTATTTGATGAAAGAAAAAGAGATCACTACCTTTTGCTGATTCAATTTCCAGATGCCTGCAATAGTTGGACTTGGGCCATGTCAAAGCCACTAGCTAGGAGCTAACTCATTCTATGTCTCTGGTGTGAGTGGCTGGGACCAAACTACTTGAACCCTCACCGGAGTGCTTGAGCTATTGCCTGCTACCTCCAAGGATGCATATTAACGGCTACTTAATATATGGGCTGTGGCATCCCAAAAGGTGTCACAGCCACTAGATTGAATTCCCTCCCATATTCTACATTTCAAAAAGTATAATTTATTGTAGTCATAACATTTAACAGGAAATCTATATTCTTAAATTTTTAATTATATATTTCATTAGCAATAGGTACTACACTGTGCAACAGATCATTTTGCGCTCAAAATGATTGTGTCAGTATTTTTTTTTAAAGATTTCTTAATTTTAAGGCAAAATAATAAGGGAGTACATGACATGCAGAGAGAAAGATATTTTCAATCTGCTGACTGCAATGGCTGGAATACACAAGGCCAAAGCAACGAGATAGGAACTCCATCCTGGTCTCCCACACCGGTGGCAGGGCCAAGCACTGTTTTCCAAGGCACATCAACAGGAAGCTGGATTGGATGCGGAACGGCCAGCTCACCAACCAGCACTCCAATTTGAAATGCCTGTCTTGTAAGGCACAGGTTAACTTGCTGGCCAAAATATTGGTTCCTCTTTGTACTTTTTCTATGACACCTAAATTATATGGATTTGAACATGTGTGACTTGGGCAATTTGGAACTGCAGCTTTTTCAAGCATCTTGGTGGTGCCAGCTCGCTGCAATGTCTGCTTGCTAACAACAGGCATACATTGCAGAGTTTGCTTCCCGTCTGCTTTTCTTTTCTGTAAAGATTTCATTTCCGCACTTTGTAACTGTGGTTTGTTATTACTACGCACTTTCTCATTTATTTATTTATTTTTAAAGATTTATTCATTTTATTACAGCCAGATATACACAGAGGAGAGACAGAGAGGAAGATCTTCCGTCCGATGATTCACTCCCCAAGTGAGCCGCAACGGGCCTATGCACGCCGATCCAAAGCCGGGAACCTGAAACCTCTTCCGGGTCTCCCACGCGGGTGCAGGGTCCCAAAGCTTTGGGCCGTCCTCGACTGCTTTCCCAGACCACAAGCAGGGAGCTGGATGGGAAGTGCAGCTGCCGGGATTAGAACCAGCGCCCATATGGGATCCCAGCGTGTTCAAGGCGAGGACTTTAGCTGCTAGGCCACGCCGCCCGGTCCTTTCTCATTTATTTTTACAGTGATTCTATTATTTCTGAGTTTAACAGACGTGGGGGAGATGTGACACGAATGTAGTCTAATACTTCTGAATTAGAAATAATAAAAAACAACTGTTTAGAAATCTGTAAATGATTTATTAAATGTAATGAGAATCATAGCTTTGTCATATGGCTTTCATTTATAAGAAAAGATGAAAAAATTAAAATGTGTGGTATTACCAACAAAATTAATACATGGTTACTGGGTTTATCTATTGTATTATTTCCAATCTTTCTGTAATAAGAATCATTATATGTATTTATGACCACCTAATTTCTGCTTTTTATTTGTGTAATTTAAGAATTAATTCTATTATCTTTAAAGATTTGCTTTTCTGTGGCATTACACATTTGGAATCTCTCCAAGTCCATTTAATTTGCTAGACTGTCTGGAATCATACTTGATCATCAAATATGCTACAAATAAAACAAGTTAATTAATAAGTGACTATTAAGAAAGGAAATTACATTTACATTTATTAGGTTGCTGACAAAGCAAAAAAAGCAGCTGAACTTTTATTCTGTGACAAAAATAATATCCATTTAATCCTTAAGGTGGTATATTTTTAGGCTTAAAAGTTTGAAGGTAAGGTACTATTTGTTACATTGATTTATCTGAGTTTCACTGTTTGTCCTTCTCTTCTGTTGATGTTGCACCAATTTAATTTAAAGTTGCATTCGAAGAGGCCCAGTCCAACACCATGTCCTTGTTCAAAGACATAGCAGGCTTGAGTACTGAAGCTCCAAACAGCTGTATTGAAATGTTGACATACCTTTTTAAAAGGAAATCTAAAATTTCAGGCCAACAGAAAGCTGCTGTGGTCATTTGTATCTTCTTATGTTTTTATTTGAAATGATATAGTCTTGATACAAAAAAAGCTTGAAAGCTTTGTGTTAAATACGTTCCAGTGTCTGTTCGAAATCAAAAGATAGCACTTGTAAGATAACACTGAATTTTTCCTATATGCAGATCATTATGATAACAAAATAAATATTTTGCATATTCTGAATAGAAGTTCAAGAGTCAGATTCTCTTCTCATGGCTAGGGTGAAATATTAGTAGGATGCCTTCCCTGTACAAATTGCAGTTAGACTGAGGCAGGCATCTTTGTCGGTTGAAAGTCACATGTTCCAGGACAATGGATATGAAGTAAATGAATTATAAGAATTGAGAACTCATCCTTTGAGCAAATTTGCCTTATGCAATACTGAAATTGTCGGTTCTTGACTATAGGGGGTTTTGTTCATCTCCTTCCATCCTTCCTTCCTGTATTTCTGTGGCACATATTTCAGCAATTAGGTGATCCCAAAGAAGTTTAAACCCACATTTATCTTTTGAAGAATTTAGAAAACAGTCTCAATGTCATGGAAAATGCACACAAATTATGAAAATATCTACCTCTAAATCCTACCAAAATATACTAACAGACTGTATGGAAACCACCGACACAAGAAATCTGAAAAGGCTAATCCACACAAAACATCTTTCATCATGTAGGGCTTATATGGGTTTTTGAATTTGGCTCTGAAAAAAAAAGTGGGCAATTTGTGCTAAAAGTTGTTACATACCTACTTTCCTCCTGTTTGAAATCATGAGTATTATCTCTAGGTTAATAAACAAGGAACTTTCATACCATGTTAAGTGTTACAGTGCATAGGTGATAATGGAGGATGTTATGAGATTTTTGGGAATGAATAAAATAAGTTGCTCCTCTGAAAATCTTGAAGATTAAAATTTAGATTTAACAATGCTATACTGAGTGGTTTTATTCTGTGATGAAAGAAAGGAAGAAAAAAATCAGAAAGTGTTATTTTGGGTTTCTGTTTTCTGGGTGGCTCAGCTGCAGTACTGACCTCAACAAAACTAAACAAGTAGTTATATTGTGAACTGACAGAAGACACTGGAAATTAGATACATTAGACAAATTGTCGAAAGTTAGATAATGGATAATCCTATACCCAAGAATCAAATCCAGGGGGTCTGCTTCTAAAATCTGCATTCTTCCTCTAAAGCAGCAGATAAACTGGAGCCCATGGAGGTATGTGAGTGTCTGTACGTAAATAACTGTACGCATGTGTATCTTCATGATTCTTCTGTAAGATACACATATGCAATTATACATGCCTATCTATTCACAAATTCACTTACTCTTTTCATAATTTAGAATTTATTCAGGAACTAATATTGTTAGCTGTATATTTAACAAGCACTATGGCCTACATTATGTTTTAAGCAATCTTGAATTATGCGAAGGAAATAAGTAACATTATGATGCTGAAGATTTTAAGCTTTTTACACATGTATTGATGATAATATCTATGTATCTATGCTTAATATTTTTGGTCAACATTGGAAACGACACTTACTTCAGAAAGTTATTTCATTGATAACCTTCAATTATATTGTATAAAAAAGAATTTAAAAATTAGTGCCAGTGATCCTACAGAAATCCATTATGTAGAATACCTAATTTCCCCCAATTATTACCATTTGACTTCTTGTACAGAACATCCTGTAATATTTGCCAAGTACCTTTTAGAATCACAATCAAGGAATAAAAGTGAACCCTAGTGATTTTTTGGCTCATGTAGATAGCGTCTTCAGCAGCAGCTTGCGGCATTGATTTGCCCCAGTGGAGTGTTGTTTCCAGAAAGAGGGTGCGTGAATCACTTTTATGGGCTAAGAGTCTTTCTCTGCGTGTCACCTTGCATTATTAACGGTTGATTCAATTTTGCTGGCTAGATTTAGAGTTCTTTCCAGGGTAAGGTTAAATTCAAGTAGCTGTCTTATGAATTCCTACAGTACCAACCATTAGTATTATTTAAACCATAACATTTCATTTCTCTTTTTCCTGTGTTTGAATACACCCTCAATTTCTATGTGAACTTGTGAAAGAGCTTTATCTGGCTAAAGGAAAACCATTTGTTCTGTAACATTTTAAGATGTGGTCTTGAAATGAGACGCGCCTGTATGTAATCCCCGAGTCCATCACTTAAGCTTTATAACCTTGGGCATGTTAATCTCTCTAAGGCACAATTTCCTTTTTCCCTCCAAACTACCATACAGATAAAAGAATGAAATAAAAATCCCTAGTAAGGCTCTTGTCATGTGGTAAGCCCTTAACAAGTGGTGGACACAATAATTGGTCAGACACTATTAGGTTAAGTAATAAACTATGAATATGGCAATAATTCAATTTCAAAAATACAGACAGGTTTAAATGAACACTGAACAAGAATTTGCTTGTACTTTCTTGCTCTCAAGTCCAGAGTTACATTCTACTCTCATATTAGTGAACAGCTATTACTGAAACAACTGCTTTGTAGGGGGTAATATGCTAAATATTAGGTATTTTATGATTGCACTAGAAGGACCTGAATCTATCTGAAAAGATTAGATCACATGAGACTTGCTTAATGAAAGTGTTCAAATACTGCACTGTGTGATGAAGGAAGTGCATATATGAGAATTTTAAAAAGAAATAGTATTAAAAATTAACTATAACAAGGACAGGGTTAAAGAAAGACTTCAAAACTTGATTATGGCCTTATAAGGCAGTTACAAAATCTATAAGCACCAATGAACCCTTAATTTACATAGTTTAGAGAACTAGAGCTTAAAACTACACACACACACACACACACACACACAAAACTACACACACACACACACACGTTAAACTACACACACACACACACGTAAAACTACACACAAAAAAAACTACACACACACGCACACGTAAAACTACACACACACACACACGTAAAACTACACACACACACGTAAAACTACACACACACGTAAAACTACACACACACACACGTAAAACTACACACACACACACACACACGCAAAACTACACACACACGTAAAACTCTCACACAAACATTCAGAAAACCGGTAATTTGCGCAGGTATTTATTGACAGCCAATAGTAACACTCAAAGTTATGTCTAGGTCTCCTGCTCTTGTTCCTATATTTTTACTGAAGTGTGTTGTGTGAGCAAACTTTTAAAAGCTTCTTTAATTATTCTTAGTAATATGGACGATCCTAGCTTATTATGTAAGGTATATTCTACTTATAGATATCAGGTCTATTAAGACTTTTCTTAAATGTAGCCTTCTCACTGATTAATTCTGCATCCTCAGTTTCAGTAGTGTGCCATACATCAAGTTCATGAAAGCCAATTATTGCATTGCTTCGCAAATCCAGACTCAGTGTTCACATTGAAGCAATCTATGAAACAGCACATTGAAAGCAGCCATGGTGCAAGTACTAATAGAACAGAAATCAGAAAATTCAATAGATATTGTTTTCTGCAGATTCACTTGTTAAATGTTTATTGGCATATCACTAGGTTGAACTAGGAAATTCTATACAGTTCTGCTTTTCAAATAGGTGAAAACAGAAAATTAAGTTTTTATTTGCATATGAATGAATTTGAAATAGTTTGATGTGGGAAGGTCATGGAAATGATATGCTCTTCAGATGAAAACAGTGTAAACAGAGGAATTGGAAGATTTTAGCTGAAGATTTTCTCTCATAAATAAGAGAAATATAATGCATATGGATTTTGCAATTATAGATTTAGTTAACTATTCATACAAATTTACATAAATTAACTTCAAATGTCCTACAATGAGTAGATACATTATTTCCCAGTAACTTGAGAACATTACTATTTCATGAAATCTATAAATCTATTCTGATGCTCATTTATCAAAATATGAAAATAATGGATTATTTCAGTAAATAAAAATAAAGTATTTGATACATAAAAATTCAATACTTTCTCTTACAGAATAGGCTATACTAATATAACTTAACAGAGCATTATTTTGTTTATGTAGGCATAGATACCAAAAATTAGGTTGAAAACAAAAATGATGCTAGTTAAACATGTGGTATGGATCACTTTTATTTCTTTCTTAGACTGTTTTATATCTTCAAAAAAAAATCCCAGTAGTGAAGTGTTTAAGTTATGTGAATTACAACTTGTATGAAAAGTAAATATACTAGAGGCGTGACTTAGATATGATTTGTCACTCAAGAATTCATCCACATGAAGGAAACATACACTCCAGGGCCACAACATTGAGTTGAAGTGACCTTTAAAACACAGAACATAATTTGAGGTCAATAGGAACCTTGTCCTAGCAAAGAATTAAAGTCTTATACGAAAATGGTTATAAAAATCTGAGTGTGGTCACAATCAGATCTCTCTAATTTTTTTTCTCTCTCTCTCACTCTCTCTCACTCTATCTTCCTGAATTAACATGTAGTCATTTGTCCCCACTGGTGCTCCCACCATTACCACACATTATAATGTGGTTCTGCCTCACTAAAACTAAGCTGGTGTCAACACCAAATCCTTGAAACTATGCAGTTCATTTCTCAAATGTCCAGGGTCACTTGCAGGAATCCTCCTCAACCACACTAGTTATTCAAATCTCAAAGTGATTTCATGATTCCTGCATTTTGTTTTATATAGCAAATTGTTCTCTTTTCCACACTCACATTAACTCAGAGAGCAGTGATGCTTCCTGTTTACTCATATGGTTTACCAGGATGACATGGTGATATAAGAAAGCACACAAAGTCCTCTGAATAAATATGTAAATGTGAAAGTGAAAATATAAGTATAAAATAAAAATTGATTTGTAGGAGTAAAATGTTAATGTGGCTATTAATTTTTCTACCTTCCAGAACTTGACATTGGTGTCAAATTTCTTTCAAATACTCCTTTATACTTAGTATTTTCATTGAAATATATGATTTCCAAGCTTATCGCCTGTAAAACTTCATACTTTTTTAAAAACAATGTAAAACTAAGCTAGGTCTAGGCTCAAACAGAAGAAACAGCTAGGGAACAGCATTTAAAGAGTTACTCATTCTCAGCTTTGTGCAGGTCAACTCCTGAGCTTGTAGGACTTGAGAATGAACAAGCCATCAGATCTCAAGCTGTAAGCTTACCTGGTTTCACTGAGCGAAGATAATGTATAGATGACTTCCTTTCTATAATGTTATCTTTGAAAGAGAAAAAAGTGTGTGACTCTGTTTTTTGGCTTTTTAATATTTATTTCTACCAGTGTCACTCCTCCTGAACGAAGTCTCTTCCCCCTTGACTTCCTGCCAAATCTGCTCAACAAAACATGTTAAGTACGATATTCCTTTTCTTCACCCCTCAGCAGCTATACATGATGGATATCACTGGCTGCACTGGAAACTGCTTCCATTTAGCCTATAGCTTGTTTGTAAAGAGAATTATTTATTCCTTTATTTTGATTGAGCAGGCCAGAGATAACAAACAAAAATTCTTGGATCCTAGTTCACAGTCATTTTGATATATATTTTTTTTAGAGATTTGTCACAGCAGCACCTCAATTGTTGGTACCAAAATCTACCTCAGTTTGCCAAGATTTTCATAACAGTATATTAAAGATTAAGTGGCTGAAGAAACCAAAATTCATTTTCTCTCCAGTTTGAAAAGTGTAACTCAAAGATCCAGAGTGTAGACAGCTTTGTTTCTTCTGAGAGCTCTCTCCCTGATGGACAGGTGACCACCTCGCTATCTCCTTCATATCTGTTCCTCTTTTGATCAGTTGCATTAGATTAAAACCCACTCAAATAACCTCATTTAATCTTACATAAGTATCCTGACTCCAAATGCACCCACATTAGGAGGTAATTAGGTTAAGTGCTTCAACATGTAAAATTTGCAGAGACCTCATTCTGTTTCTAAACCTTGTATGTCCATTGATTTAATTTTTAGAGGCCCAGGAAAATATGGCTTCTATTCATTTTCACATTTTCTCAGGCACCTGTTTGCCAGTGGGAGCCATCACCTCAAGAAACATATGAAGGGTTCAGAGTTACAGGAATCTTGCCACTGTGGTTCTCCACAGCATCACTTCCCTACCTTTAGTGGTGCTTCCTAGATACCTCCACACCAAGCACAGAACCACAATACCTTCCCATAAACAAAGCTGCACTATAGTCCCCAGAGCCCATCGGGCCAGAAGAAGTATGAAACTTGGCAAAATTGGAGAAACTGTCTTTCTTTCACAAGGTTAAGACTCAAAAGCCATGGGCAGGCAATGTATCGAACAGATGCCAGCTCTTCACTACCAATGTGCACACTATACCACAATGTCAGTACAGCCTATTTCCCTACTCCTTGACCCTGGCAATGCCAGATTATATGGGACACTGGCATAGAAAAAAGCAGAAGACAAATGATCTTTCATGGTTTATCTTGTTTTCTTGTGCTCCAAGTATCTGCCATGAGAAAAACGATTCCTATTAAATGATGTTCCATCAGTCCGGACTCTTGAACAAAATCACATCATATAGATTGGAGTGCCTGACCTACAACTGGTACCAAGCTAGTTGACTCATATTCTGGAGTAGATTGCCCAGTGGAGGCATTTTATATTAGCCAAACTGCGGTTAGCCTCCTGTTCTATGAGTACGTGAATGGCTGCATGCTGTTGAAAGTCGCTGAGTTTTTGAGTGTTTTGTTACACAGTGGCATTGTTGGTAAGAAGCAGCTAATACAATACCCAAGAAAGGTGCAAAACAATTGTCCGGGTCAGTGCTGTGTTATAGCATGCTACTCCTCTGCCTGCAGTGTTGGCATCCCATATGGGCTACAGTTCAAATCTCAGCTTCTGATCCCAGTTCCACTTCTGAGCCAGCTCCCTTTCCACAGCCTGGGAAAGCAGGAGTGGAGGGTTCAAGTCCTTGGGATCTTGCCCTCACAGACCCAGAAGAAACTTCTGCATCCTGGCTTCAGATAAGCTCAAGTGTGACCATTGTGATCTTTCGGGGAATGAACTAGTGGATGGACGATCTCTCTATCACTATTTGCTTTTACTCTCTATAAATCTTTCAAATAAATATGAATCTTTAAAAAATGAAAAATAAGCAGCTGTCTTCCTTGAGTACCTTCTGCATATAAAATAAATTAGTTTAATGTACAACTTGAGGTATATGTTCATAAGTTCTTAGTCACCTTAGATTATAGATTCCAATTTGTTGTGCACCTAACAATTTTTATTTTTCCACTTATTTTTGGTCAGTTATAGAAAGTCAGACAAAGTTTTAAGTTTTTGCAATTACTCTCCATGTGCCCATAACAGCCAGGATTGAGTCAAACTCATACCAGGAGCCAGAAATTCAGTCCAGATAGCCCATGATGGTGGCAGGAACTTGAACCATCACTTCCTGTCTCCCAGAGTGCACCTTGACAGGAAGCTGCAATCAGATGCAGATTTGGGACTAAATCCAGGCATGCCTTCCAATTTGGGATGCAGATATACCTGGTAGCATCTTAATGCCTACACCAATAGCTGCCCCTCACATTATGACTGAAATCTGTCTCAATGAGCAATGCTCTTTCTCACAGTTTAATTTTTGTTAAAGTGACATGCTCAGCATCTTATGAGCTCATGACATAACCATAGGTTCATGTTTTTCAATAGGATCACACAGCATAATAGAAGCCACACTACAACTCTATTTAATGGGTAAAATATATGTGGCCAAGAGAGCAGGGGGAAATGCTGGTATTAGGCCACTCCGTAAGTCAATGTCAACACCAGAGCTAGACCTCTGGTCCTCCTAATCCAGTTCTCTTCTCTTGGAAGTCTCATGAGTTGTGGGTAGGTTTTAAAAGAATTATCCTGTGAATTTTATTAAATTGAAATCTGCCTTAGCAGCAACGAACTTGCCCAGGTTTTTCTGTATTAGATCATGTCAATTAACAGCTTCATTTTGTGATTTCCTTCAACATTAATCTTAGATAATTTTGACATGTATTTTGATGTGAAACTTATCTCAAAATGAGTTTTTAATGAAGTGGAGTAAGATCCATTAAATATAATAAACTACACAAAATATTAAGATCTATAAAGTGCCTGAGAACCTCTGAATAGTCGTTTACTCAAATCTGCTCAGAATTCCTTCTTACTAGTGAGTCATTGTAGCTAGAGAAAAAGGTACTTAACTGATTTTTATTAATAATATGTGATTCCTTCAGAGTGTTGATGTTCTCGACTACTGGAATCTTAGAGTATGAACATGGGATCTTGCTCAGGTTCTTTATGGGGAAGTTTTAATAATATCTAAAAGCCAAACATATCTGTGTGTTGGATGAAATTATTTGCTGCTATTTGCATTTTTCTACAATTCCTGTGAGCATGGATTTAATGGTTTGAATGCATGGCAACAGGTGGTGGAAAACATTGTTTAAAAGCACTAGCTTGGCCTTCGCAAGCCATGTGCAGTTCTAAGTCGACCCGTCAGGTTCTTCTCTCTCAGTGGAAATGCTATTGATATTAAAAGCTCAGATTCTTTATTCAGATTGTGTGAATTTGACTCTATCCTGGGCTGATTACTAGTTGAAAACTTTGAACTTGTAAGTTGAAGATAATATAAATATTTGCTAAATAAAGTTGTTTAAGAAATTAAATGTGTTTCATTGTGTTGATTGATCTCCTAGAATATGTGTTTTTATATTTCCTACCTATGGAGTATACATGGACTCACAATTCATTTCTAAACAACATGGTGCATCAGAGAAGTTTACATGTACAACAAAAGCATATGTAAGTCTGTAATGTCCACCTGCTAGATGGTTGTCTTCCTTGTGAAGTTTGAAAAGGCAAGCTGTTACACTGTAAGCAGCCCTGTCGTGAGAGACTGCATCTTAGCAAACTGAGGACAGCCCATAACCAACAGCCAGCAAGAAACTGACACTTCCATTCTCACAGACTATGAGGGACCTGGATGTGCCAATGCCACATGAAGTCAAAAAGCAAGCCTTCCCGAGTGGAGTCTCAGATGCAAACCCCAGCCCTGGCAGACACTTTAATTGCAAAAACAGCAACTTTAAGTGTGTTTGTTTTTAATCCATGGTGTTTGTGTTGGCTTGCTCCACAACAACAGACCGCTAAGATTTTTACTAACCCTCTTATAGATTTAACAGACAAAGTTGCATGGGAGGAGACTGGGACAGCCGGAGTATGCCACCCAGACTGCTTCACAGGAAAATTACGCTGCAAGGAGAATGCTGATAGAAACACTGGCTTCCAATTTCAGGATCCACCACATGTCCCTACCATTCCCCACAGCCGAATGACTGAGCCCTGACTGCCTATGCTGCAGCCAGGACCTTCATGCCCACTGTGAGACTTCTAGACTTTCCCATTGCACTCAGACTCTCAAACCATGTGGCTCAGACTGTCTCAGATTTCTACTGCCATCAGCAGCACTTTCTCCTTTTCCTAACTTGGCTTCACAGCACTGCACTGGCATGGTAGAATGAAGCAATCCTCTCCCTCCATTCTGTTCTTTTCACAGGCACCTCCACCAATAAATCTCAGACCTCTCAATTTCTTAGTATCAGCATCCCAGAAAACTCAAATACACATGCAGCCCTCTTGAGAGTTCTACTCTTCTCCTTATGTGGAACTTTGGCTTCAGGCAAGGCCGGGGATGCAGACCCATATAGCTAGAAACACATGAAGGGCTACAGAGCAACATTAAGTCCTAATCCTGCCACCATCAGTAATCCCATTGGCTCTAAGCATGTCATCAACCTCCTCAGACATTCTTTTTTTAACAACTGTTGAAGCAGATGATCTTGAGGCTTTTTTTTCCATTCTCCTTTTTAAAGATTTATTTTTATTTAAAAAAGCAAAGAGAGAGAGAGAAATCTTCCTTTTACTGATTCACTTCCCAAATGGCTACAACTGGCACAGCGGGGCTATTCTGAAGCCAGGAACCAGGCTCTTCTTCTAGACCTCTCATGTGGGTGCAAGGGCAGAAGGATGTAGGCTCTCCTTCACTGTCTTCTCAGGCTATTCACAGGCAGATGGATCAGAAGTGGAACTGCAGGTACTTGAACAGGTGCCCATGTAGGATGTTAGTGCATCAGGGTAAGGCTTAGCCTGTATGATGTAGGATGTCAGTACAGCAGGCTAAGACTTAGCCTATATGCTGCAGCACCATCCCTGATACTTTGCATTTTTCAATAAATGTAGTCAGATGCAAAAAGGTACTTATTTTATAAATAAGCCCTGTACACAGGTTTAGAATACAGAGTGCAAGAAAATAGACAAATAGAAACAGTGGGTGGCCAGAGAGAAAAGAATCATGTTATATTGGCCATTGCAATCTAAGCTGGTTTGCATCCTGACATTTCTCATTTTTAAAAAACTTTGCAGCAAGTCTTGATTTAGCTGCCATCTTTACAGCAGGCTTGCTTCAGGCCATCTTAGCGCTTCACAGGGGATTTCATAGTGCAAAATCCCCAGGTGTCTATCTTAGATGAAGGCCAAGCTTCTTAAGCTTTCCTGTCCCCAGGGACCAGTTCTGCCTTTCCTTCCTCTTTGGCTGCTGACACTTCCCCCTCTCTCTTGGGGCTACTCTGCCTGCCACATTTGTCTCTTCGGTGGTCTACCCTTTCTCCAGCTCAACATTTTCTTGGTGTGCTCAAAGGAAAACAGGCACTCTCGACTTTAAAGTTTTTACTTCAAATGCCCCTGGGGCAACAGGAGATAATGTATTTCCAGAACTCTCATGAAGCTCCCAGTCGGCTGTGCCTGTGGCTGTGACTGCTACACCACAAGGCACACTGTACTTCATTTCCTCTCTCTGTCCTTTCCTTCAGCATCATTTCTTCTCAGATGCATTCCTTTTTAAAATTCTGACACTTTTCTTGATTTCCCTATCTGCTGTGGGATGCTGTCAGCTTCCCTGTGAAAAGCAGTGTCTACATGTTTTCACTTGACTCTGGATGGGATTGTAAATAACTAACTCAGTACAACATGGTAAAGATGACCGTCCTTGACTTCTTTAGATTAGATCATAAAAAAGGCAGGGAAATTTGTGCCTTGTCTAGGACGATATGCTGAGTTGCCACTGAAAATGTTTAACTATCCCCAGGCTACGACACTGTAAGAAGTGAGTGCCATTCAGTTGCAAAGCCCCACTGAACTTCAGCCTACAGCTCGCAGTCACTGTGAACGGAGAGTGGCAGTGCCTGCACATGATCTCCTGCCCCATGTCCTGGATGAGTCTTCCCAAACATGAAAGAGAAAGGGGCAGGGACAAATGGTTACCTCCATCTGCATTTCTAACAAAGACTTCTTACAACATGCTTCTTATTTTGAAAATAAGCTGTTAAGACTGGAATTTTTAGGAAGATGCAATAAATGGAACATTGTTGGAGCATATGCAGTTCTAATGAGATTTGCTAAAGTGATTGTCCTCACTTCCTGCCTAGGTATCTGTTATTGCTCTTGTTTTATTCACTCGACAGCCAGGAATTTTAACAATTTGTCATCCAGAGACTCATGTCATCTTTTCATTTAGCTTAACTCAGGCTGCTTTCTTTATTTTGCAACCACCAGACAAACGCCTATTCAGGATTGTTTTGCATTGATCTTGTACTAGTGAAATCCATGAGCTAGGAAACATGCTTCTAGTACTGGAAATAAGAGATTTTCCAGAGGGAGGGAAGTGTTCAGACTACTGATTAAGACTTCTGATAGGATATTCTTCTCCCACCTCTGAGTGTGTAAGTTCAAGTCCTGGTTTCAGCTCCTGACCTGCGCTTCCTACTATTGTAGACCCTAGCAGACAGTACATGATGGTTCGTGTAGTAAGAAGACCAATGTATAGGAGATTTCATTTCTGCATGTGTGTGTGTGTGTGTGTGTGTGTGTGTGTGTGTGTATGTATCTCTGTCTCTCTGTCCCTGTCTGTTTTTCTATCTCTTTGCCTCTCAAATCATTCGAGAAAAGAGAGAAACTGAGAAGAGAGAAAATTTCCATCCTTTGCAATCGTTGGACTACATTTTCTGGCAAAAAGCAAATTTATCATGTTAGGTAGCACAGATACTCAACGTAAAATAGATACAACACAGTTACAGCTTAGTACAAGAAAAAAAATGCCAAGATATAATCTTTTAGACTAAGTACAGAAGCGTTGCTCGTTGAATAGTCATTAGACACAATTTGGATATACTGGATCTACTAAGAATTTCATTTTCATGTAATACATTAAAACTATGAATTTCTAAGATAATTAATGCATGAACTTTTTTCAAAGAAACCAAAGTATATGTTTCTGTGAATTATTTGATATATACAAATGTAAAATAAATCATAAACTCATTGTGTTTCTATGATATGATCATAAAAGGGAACATTTTAAAATTTAATAAAAACTACAGGCCCAGTTGAAATTATCCTGCAACATGCTACTTCAATGTGAAAAACTCTGATGATGGTCCTGTATAATGTGATCTACTTCAGTGTTCTGTTGCAGGAATGTGCCAAAGTACGTTTCCTGCCACAGTCCTTTATGTTGTCTGTCAAGGCAAAGATTAAAAAGATTCAGTACCCAAATGGCTGCAATAGCCTGAGCTGGGCTGGTTTGAAACCAGGAGCTAGGAGCTTCTTCCATGTCTCCCGCATGAATGCAGGGGCCCAAGCACTTGGGCTGTCTTCTGCTTTCCCAGGCACTGTAGCAGTGAGTTGGATCAGAAATAGAACAGCTGGGACTCAAACTGGTGCCCATGTGGGATCCTGACACCTCAGATTACCAGCTACATATCACTGGTCCCTACAGGTGACTTGCCTGAAACATGCACCTGTCTACATTTAGTATGTTTTTATTGAGAAAAAATTTAGCCAACACATAATATTCACTTGACTTGTATTCAACAGAGTCAACAAAGTGAAGACAGATGGTATTTTTATATTTAATATAAGCAACATTGCTGATATAATGCTTTATTGATTGAAGCACACCTTCAGTTTTTTTTTATTAAATTATCCTAGTATTGTGTGTAGCACAAACAGTTCCATTAGATGTTATTTACAAACCTCCTTAGAGTTACTCTTCTGATTGGATTTCGAAAATCATAAAAGAAAAGAACTTAAATTCTAATGTTTTTGTTTTAAGAAAGCAAGCTTAGTTACCTTTGGAGAAGCTATCTTTCAAACATCCCTTGAATTAAAATTAGAGTGCTAGCATTCCTATGTTACTATAAAATGTGAATATATTGCATGCTGTGTATATGTAATCTCACATAATCCTTACCATAATAGCGCATTAACCTATATGTAAGGAAATTCAGTCACAGAAAGGTTAAAGTATTACCTCAGTCACTTAGTAAAGTGTGTGGTAGAAATGAGATTCAATTTCAGAGTAACAGATAAAAACTCACATACTTAACAGTGCACTGTTACCTTACAAAAGATAATGAAACAGAGAAACAATCAAAAATATATCCAGAGAATACAAATGATGGACAGATACACAGAAATGAAAGTTTGTAGATGCTCATTTATATATTGTAAAGAAAACCCACAAAACTGGAAAGATGGTCTAACTAGAGAGGGCTAGTTGTCAAAACTGTGCTAATGAATTTTTGAAATCAGTTCTTTTTATATTAAAACAAACATGTACCAAAGGAAAAACCACTTTAGTAAATGAATGTTATATCTTCATTTTTTGTATGCAAACAAAAATGATATAAATGTTGACATAGTCACAAGCTTCATATAGTTGTACAATAAAATTGAACAGTTGAACATAAGTTAAATATTATCTTATTTATGTAAATATAGGACCCCACTCTACAAAAAAGAAATAGTATTGGAAGGCTGCTCAGCAAGCAGCTAGTCAGAACCCTTGGATGCCTCTAGACCTTCACATATAAGATCATTATTCCTTCCTTGGTTTTTAATTGTTTGCAGTAATTATGAGCTGCACGCTATCTTCAAATAGTTAAAATGAAAATATTCCCATATTTGTACAATATTGTAAATTCACATTTAATTCAGAAGTTAATTCCTTGCCTTATAATTTTTGAAGAAAATAATTAAGCATCCAAACTAGATGCTAAACAAACAATGCAGTTTTTTAAATGTGTATTTATTTTTATTGGAAAGGCAGATTTACAGAGAAAAGGAGAGATTGAAACATCTTCTGTCTCCTGATTCACTTCCCAAGTGGCCACGATGGCAGGAGCTGTGCCAATCTGAAGCCAATAACCTGAGGCTTCTTCTTGGTCTCTCATGTGGGTGCAGGGGCCCAAGGCTTTGGCTATCCACTTGTGCTTTCTCAGGCCACAAGCAGGGAGCTGGATGGGAAGTGGAGCAGCCACATGTACCTGTACGTTATGAGATCTCGGCACATATAAGGGAAATATTTAGCCACTGGGCTATAATGCCAAGCCCAGATGAAACGCCCACAATGAGGGACATATGACTGTTTATGAAGAACTAAACTATAGTAATAATATAGGGGAACTTGGGGGTGGTGGGAACGGGGGGGAAGTAAGGGAAATCCCAGGGCCTACGGAACTGTATCAGAAAATATAATAATAATGAAAAAAAGAAAAAATTTTAACAGTAAAAAAGAAAAGTTGTAAGGAGGTTATAAACATCAAAGGCAAAAAAATTACATTTGAAAATAACATAAAAGTAGAAAATAATGAATATAATACATTATTCTTAAAAATGTAGATAGAGCCCTTTAAAAGGCAAATATTATAGCAATATATGTGAAATAAGTGTAAAGGAGAAGTTATGGAAAGTGATGGTTAGGCTTAAAAGCAAAAGTGCTAATTATGGAAATACGAATTCTTCTTTCAATATATATAAGCTATATGATTTTGAATAATTTATGCAGTTAATTTCCTCATCTATAGAGTAGAAATGGTAATTACAATTGCCTAATAGAATTTTTGAGGACAATTAAAATGAATAAGATTATTATTCATGATAAGAATATAGAAAACTTCTGTGAATAATTGAGCCTTACAGAAGTAAAATTGATTCAAAAGGACGAAAACACCAAGAAGTAAACAGTCACCTTTGCAGCGGCAATCCTATCTCCATCTCCTCCAGACACTTACCAGGTTTGGCCCACAGCAATCTCTGTTTCCTGCTCAAAAACTTCATTTAAACTGCCCTTTTTTTTTTGGAAAATATATTTATTTATTAAAAATGTATTTATTGCTTTGAGAAGTAAAAAAAAAAAAAGAGGTCAGGGTAAGGTCAGCCTTGAGTCAGGAGCCAGGTTCTTATTCATGTGTCTCAGGTGGGTAGCAGGAACCCAGTTACTAGGGGTGTCACCACTGCCTGCAGGGGGCTGCGTTAGCTGGAATCTCATCTAGAGCTGGACCCGGACGCTGAACCCAGGCACTCCAATCAGAAGGCAAAACACCTGTCCTTGTTTCCCATTGCTGCTTGCTACAAGGTCTTCATGTCTGGGGACTGGTACCCAGAAGCAGCTGGAGTTTGCTGGAGCAGAGAGCTCTGCGGAGGAGGGATTGGCATCGGCACCATGGAGCTCCCAGGGCTTAGAGACGGAGCAAAGTTGGCCTCATTTTGGGGAATCATTCCTGATCCTGGGTACTGGAAGACATTCTGCTGCATCTGAGGATTGACTCCAGTGCCAAACTGTCCTCCTGTGTTTCCTGCCAGGTCTCTGTAGACCTTGCTGCCGCGGTTGGCCAAGGATGCCTCAGGATTTGCTGCCAGCTGTGAAAATGGGCTGGTAGAAGCAGGTGGGGTTCCTGGATTTGTAGCATAATGCCGCGCCAATGCATTGCTACCTTAATCCCTACAACTTGTGAGTTTGTTCTCCACATGGAAGTAGGACTTTATACACAGAATTAAGAATGGTGGGATAGAGACACCAGCTCGGGGTGTCCAGCTGGGTCATCATGTGAATCGTGGAAAGCAGAAAGCCATTTCCTCCTGCCCTCGGACAGAGACGGCTGATGCAGGTAAAAGCAGGAGGCACTGATATGGCCGGCTTTGCAGGGAGAAGGGAGCCCTCAGCATGAGGGTGTGGACTGTTCCAAGAGCATGAAGTCTGCCATCCATGTTAGAGACTAAGATGGAGTTTATGATTGCCCTGGTCCAACCTTGACTGTCATGGCCAGCTGAGGAGTGAACCAATAGCTAGAAAATTACGTCTCTTTTTCTCCCCTGCCTCCCTCCTTCTATGGATGTTTTGCCTTTAAAATGAAATAAATAACTCCTTTTTAAAATGTTAATATATTTCCTATTTTTTTACAGTTCACTGAAGCTCTATTCAGGGTTTTTAATATCAGTTTTCTCCGTGTTTCACTGTAAATAATTTCCTTTGAAATATATTCAATGTGGAATTCCATATGGGATGCTGGTGTTGCAAGCAGCAGCTGTGCCACAACATTGACCCATGATTTGTATTTCAAAAAGAACAATTTTATTATGTACCATGGAGTGTGCACATTATAAGTAAGATGTTTGTTACCCTACAGATAAAAAACACATGCAATTATTACTTGGCCTTTGGAAGCAGGTGCCTCTTGTAAGTAGAAACACACACACACTCCCACAATGTGCCTCAGAGGGCAGTAAAAAATGGCCTCTACTCTTGGATACATGGTCCTCATGTGCATCACTAGGAAAGAATTCCTGGCTCCTGGTTTCATCCTGGCCCAACGCTGAAAATTGCAGCCATTTGGGAAGTGAATCAAAATCATTCTCTCTCTCACTCTGTGTGTGTGTGCAATATCTCTCTGTATATATTACTGTGCTTTTCAAATGAATTAAGTAATTTGTGGATTAATTAATCTTTAAAAACCTACAAATCAGATCTTGATACATACTCAAACCTCACAGTGATGTCTTATCACTCAGAGCAAAATCCATACATTAAAGCTTCACGTGATCTGCCCCAGGTTATTACTCTGCCTTTGTTCTTTATCACTTAGCTCTCACATTCTAGGTTTCTCACTGGATCTGTAATATATGTGGCAGTTTTCCACTTCAAAATATTCATGCTCTTTATTTCTATTTAGCCTAGAATATTCTTATCCACAGAAGTGCTATTTTGCACCTTTGTTTTATTCATGGTGCTCCTCGAGTGCCACTTTCTCAGTCATGTCTTTCCTGAACATCCTGTTGTAAACACCCTTAGCACTTTCACAGCCTCAGAACCTTCTCTATCTTTGCTCCACCTTAGTCATTCCCTTGGCACATATTACTGGCATTATGTGGCACACTTTTGTGTTTACGTGTTTATTCACACAAGCAATTTTCCTGTTTTCATCTAACTTATTTACTTTCAGGTAAAATACACTTTGCAAAGGTTACCCATTTCATATGGTCTGGTGGAATTTTTTGTGGCAAGGGAAATAGAGAGGAAGAGGAACTGAAGTCGGACAGCTTTAGCCTAACATCTGTTGGACAGCTCCAGGTGACCTGTGCAGTAGGCAGGTTGCTGAGGACAGCTCCAGCTGACTGTTGGACAGCTCCTGCTGACAGTACTGCAGCTCAGGTAGTCAGTTGACAAGTTCAGGCGACCCACCATTTGACAACCACAGACAACCTGCTGTGGGACAGCTGCAGCTGCTACTTGCATGACAGGCATTCCAGGCCACATGATAGCCACTTTGACTTTCTTTCCATCAAGCATCCTGGCTTACCTTCCACCTGTCACCATTCCTGAACCTGAAAGTTCCACAATGTTGCAAACTTAGGGCCACCAACTGCTGGAAATACCCAATGTGACTGCAGGATGTCCATATGTTGCTGTAGGAGTGTTTTGTAGTTGTGTTCATTCTACTGTCCTCTGTCTTTTGAGATAGCCTGATTACTTCTTGAGTATGTACTTTTTTTTGTTCTAAATAAAGGATACTTTGTTGAACACCTTTATGCCTGCAGCTTGAATTAATTCATGGGTGGAAAGAACAATCTGCAACAATGCCAGCCAGAAATCAGAGTTCATAAGAAAATGAATACATGAGTGAACGTGTGAACACATGTATGAATGTAATGTATTCATCAAAGTGGCTGACAAGGACACTGGAAAACTTTAACACAGTTTATCAATGTTTACCAGACAAACTAAGCGAAAAACAATTTGTTTTCCCAAGAGAGGGAAAAATGTGAAATTTCCTTCTGACTGATTACATAACACAGGCATCTTCCTTCGATTCTATACAGCCATAATGCACAGTTAAGGGTTAGCTCACAGCACTGCCTGGAGAGCTGGGATGCTGGTGTCCCAAGCAGCCACTGATGCTGCTGTGCCACAGTGTTCTTATTCCTTACGATCATTTTTTTCAGATTTAAAAAATATGATTCATAAACAATTTCTGCTTTATGACAGAGGTCTCAGCAGTACATTACCAAGAAACAAATTGTACTTGTTGAATTATCTTTCTAGAGCATAATTTTCCAAGACTCTTAGCACCCACACTAAAATGCATGCTTGTTGACTTAGGTCTTTTGCAGGTTAATAAGTACAAGCAAGTTATTGAGAGTTCATTGTAATCAGCTTCAAATCTCAGTATTGAAATTTCCAGTTGCATAATCCTGAGTAATTTACCTAATTTTTTAAAGCACAACTCATTTTTGCTTTAATTGTATGTACTTATCATTGAGTCTCTAAAAATGAAATAATGTGAATATCCAATCTAGTATTTTGGATATAGCAACCATTTGATAAATACAAGATAGCATAAAAATGAATTCGTATATATTTAGAGAATAAAGCAAGTTAACATATTGCATTTATATGCTCTTTCTCATTGTAAGACTTTTCTATTTGATCTCTATTGTCTCCTTAGTAAAATTTTATTCTCTGTAGTATGCTCTGTGACATAAGCTTTGGTCAAATTTCTTCATATCATTTAGTAGGCACACTATGGGAATATAGTTCTTCATTCAGTCAATAGAAGGTTAGACTCCTAATTCCCTATTTAGAGAAATGTCACTTCTTTTACTTTTTAAGATTTATTTATTTGTGTTGGAAAGTAGGATTTAGAGAGAGAAGAAGAGAAAGAAAGATCTTCTGTCCACTAGTTTGCCCCCAAGTGGCCAGAATGGCTGAATTTGAACCAATCTGAAGCCAGGAGCCAGGAGCTTCTTCTGGGTCTCTCATGCAGTTGCAGGGTCCCAAGGCTCTGGCCCATTCTCTATTGCTGCTTCCTCAGGCCACAAGCAGGGAGCTGGAAGGGAAGTGTAGCAGCCAGGACAACCTGTATGGGATCCCAGCACATGCAAGGCAAGAATTTAGCCACTAAGCTATTGTGTTATGTCCAGAAAAGTCACTTCTTTGCAAAGAACTTTCCCAAGTTACAAACCTATTGTCATTACTGCACTCCATATGCAACACCATCAAACTTTCTCCAGAAAACATGGAATTAGGGAGTTCCTACTTTTTTCCTTCATTTCTCTTGTCTGAACTGCAAAGAACCCTGAACACATGAGCTTTATTCTCTTCTATTTTACCTGTATTCAATTTTCCACTAGTCCAGTTATGAGTCTTATATTTTGAAACCTGAAAAAGAAATGTCAGTTCTTCGGTGCCAAAGACATAACCTAGGGCTGTTGTGTGATTCGAGTGTTTTCATCTCCTTCTGCTCTTTTGCTTTGAAATCAGTAAGGTGATGTGTAATCAAAGAGAAAATACGATCATTCAAAGGAATTAGTTGCTGGTAAATTTAGAACTAACCCCTCACATGCGACTTCACACAGAGATTGTTTTTCTTCTTCCTCTGCAAGTCACATAGCACATCTAAAGGAGAAGTACAAATGTTTTCAAAGGCACCTCCACACACAGCTCAGAAGTGTGGACTAATGATGAAATGAAAATCAGCCTTTGTTGTATTATCAGTACCATCCACCTGTTTTTCATTGCACTCAAGAGACATTAATGATGAGTCTAAGTTTTTAATGGTCTTGGTTAATGACAGAATTACATCAGGTAAAAAAGAATATTGAATATTCATAGCATTTAAATGACAAGCATGCAGAGTTAAGGACAGATTAATCAGCACAAATTAATTAATTCTTCTGTGAAAGTTTTTTGACATAATACTATGCAATATAAAAATATCTAGGGGCAGGTATTGCTGCACAGTGGATTAGGCTTCCAACTGGGACGTCTGCTTCCCATATCAGAGTGCCTAGAACCAAGTCTTGCTTCCTGATACAGCAGATGATGATCCACCTGCTGGATTCCCAGGATGATTAGGAGAGCATAGGACTGAATTCCTGGCCCCAGCTATTGCAGGCATACAGAGAGTGAACCAAGTAATAAAAGATACTTCTGTTGCTCTTGCATTGGTTCTCGCTCTGACTTCTCTCTGCTGGTCACTTTGCCTTTTGAATAAATAGTAAATAAGTGCTTTTTAAACTTATTTTAAAACAAAGTGTAAAAAATAGTGGCTAACCTCAGGGACTTGGCTATTGAGATATTGGTAAATAAGGAAATTATTCTACAAAAAATAACAATCAAGTACATGAAATCCTGTATTAAATACCCAGAGTGGTCCTTTAAAGGAACTCCCACTGTGAAGGCCAGCAACTATTACAAATGTACCTGTGAAATACATCATGTTGCACAGACAGTAATTACTTTTGGTAAATAGAGTTAACACAAGGTAGAAAGAATGTTTACAATAAAAAAAATCCTAGTAGGAAAAGATGCTTCCAGCCCAACCCCATACCTGGAGCTGTCAGCAGGCGAGGATGCCTGTTACCCAGCTAGGCTCTTACTGAGGCTGTTTCAATCTCTCTGCAACCCATTATTAATTCTATTGTCTCCATACACTCTTCGCTTTGCGATATGCTCTCCTCAGTACTACCTCGCTTGAATTGTATCTTGAGATTGCTCTGGCTTTCTTTGCCTCCGTCCCTTCTCCTGAGTTATTTTTTCATTCCCTACCCTATTTTGTCTTAATGAAAGGCTAAAATGCATCACCACATAAAACATCAGAAAAATAAACTTTTGTGCCATGACTGATAATATCCCATTTGGTTCACAGCAGCAGCTCTTACTAGAAGATTGTTACACATAACAAGAAACAAGTAAGCCCTGATTTGCACAAATTAAAATGAAGTAGATGAGTGTGTCAAGGAGCATTTCTTAGATGTTCCAAGAATTTTCTTGCACATTCTTTGCACATGATCCATTTTATCAGGAAAGAGTAATGCCTCTGTGCATTAATCCAGAACAGCCCCGAGTGATTGTAAAGAACTCAGTCGCTGAAAATGGATAATATTTAGACCATGAAAATGAGGACAGGAGATATTCTAGATGAGGGACATGTGTGAATGATGGTGGGCATTTAAGTGTATTGCAATCTGATCTCCACTGAGCATAGGATGGCGTATGTAGTCATAGTTGAAGTCCATTAGATTTCTGGGCTCAGGTTCTGATTCTTTCTCCTCCGTTTACAGGTGAACCCTAGGACAGTATGCAGAAAGTGTGTGTGTGTGTGTGTGTGTGTGTGTGTGTGTGTTTGAATACCAATGAGTTTCTTCAGAAAATAACCACATCTTGTTTGACTGTCTCCGTGTTGACTGTGGGAATTGGATTCAATTCCAAAGTAATAAAAGTATAGAGAAAAGAATATTACTATATTAAAGGATAAGCTTTCAAATGTATTCCCAAGAACACTGTTAGGGACTTAAGGGAAATTTCATTTCACTTTCTAACTTTCCTAATTCGGGTCACGTATATAACCTGTCTCTAGAGAAGACAGATAAAGTTATGCTGAATAAGGCTGAAATGTACCCAACTAGCACAGAGCACAGAGTGATGACACCTTAGCAGTGATGTGAAGGCTAAAGAGTTGATATCATTGGTGTTGCAGGCATAAATATTATTTAATGCAGTTGCCTTAATTGCTGACTCTACTTATTACTTTTGCAGATATCTACCCAGCAACAAGAACTACCGGCGCTACCTTTTTATGGGTGCCATTTATTATTTTTGCATTGAGCTATCTGACACAATTTTTCATTGTATAGATTTGTTTCCTTCTAATAACTAAGTAATCTAGTTCTTGCTCTCATCAGTTATTTCCTCTATTTTCCATTCCACAGTCTCAGATCTACTCCTTAGTCCAAGCATTATCCATTCATTTAGAAAATTGACAGGTGACATCATAGGAAGAAGCCAAAGAGAAAAACAAAGAGAAAGACAGTGTGGAGGAATGGTGGTAGTGTGATCATGTTCCTCAGTGCCCACCCTTATAGGCTCTGGAAACCTTTGAAATCACCAGCTTTCTGTAAGACCTTCCTACGAGTAAGTTGGAGGGGAAACTAACAACCAATCACCTTCCAGTAAGATGTCATTTCTACCCACTTACAAAGGACAAACACACCAACTCCAGATGCCAAATACTAAGACGATGAATGACAGAGAAGTCAGGCCATGAGAACGGAGTCCATTTCAAGAGCGCCCACCCTCTTTTTCTAACTGGCACACTCTTCCTGTCTCTACCTCTACTGGTTTGCAGTTATCAGAAACAGATTTTTCACACCTGGAAATTCCTCTTTTCACACAAATAATTGAAACTCCACATCATTCTTTCATCTTGCTTTCAATGACCCTTGAGGCAACAGTGACCATTATGTTTC
This sequence comes from Ochotona princeps, assembly GCF_030435755.1. Classification (NCBI taxonomy): domain Eukaryota; kingdom Metazoa; phylum Chordata; class Mammalia; order Lagomorpha; family Ochotonidae; genus Ochotona; species Ochotona princeps. Next base: position 45,060,472 of record NC_080842.1, on the reverse strand, counting down.
TCTGCGATAATCGGGAGAAGCTGTAATTGCAATTCTGCTGTGTAAGTCGCACCAATAATGAAGGCCGCAATCACAGGGGAGTGACTTGCTGTGGTGCCAGGCAGTGTAAATTAGGGATGAGAACAAAAATCAGTAGCACTCCATGTGTGACATTCAAGTGTATCAAGTCAATTCTAACACTACTCAGAAATCAACAAATAAAAGGGATAAGATGCTATGACTTGATTTCATAAATCCCTTCTTATTCCTTTCTAAGAATTGAATCTAGGAGGTTAGTTTGCTACAATGAATATTCCAAGTCGTAAATTGCATTCATTAGTGAGAAATAGCTATCAATATAACGAGTTTTTAAAATGCAAATGCATTTGATTTTGCAATTGATAGTTCAGACTGTTTAGGATCAACAAGAAAAGCTGAAAATGACAAAGGAGCCAAAAGAATATTTTATCTAGCACCATTGAAGCAAATGATTATTTAATATTGTAGTCACTAAATGTTTTTGATACTTTTTCTTCACACAAGAATCTGTAGGAACCAGCATTGTGATGTCGCACGTGAAGCTGTCACAGCACCAACATCCAAGTCATGCCAATTCAAATGCCCAGTGCTTTGCGTCCAAAACAGTTTCCTGCTAAAATTCCTGGGAAGTCACAGAAAATGACACAGATATTTGGACCACTGCCACCCATGCCAGAGACCAGGAGGGAGCTCCCAGCTTCTGGTTTCAGCCTGGACGAGATCTGACTGGTGGCAGTCATTAGGGGAGTGAAACAGAAAGTTGAAGTTAAGTTCTCCTTCCGTTTTCCCCTCTGACATGCTGCCACTCAAGTAAGTCTCATTTTTTATGACTTATTTATTTGAAAAGCAGGATTTCCTAAGAGGGAGGAAGATGGAGAAACACACACTCACTTAGAGATCCCCCACCCATTGTTCCACTCCCCAAATGATGTAACTGCTAGAACTGGGCTGGTGCAAAGTCAGGAGCAAGGGATTTCTTCCAGGTCGCTTTTTCTCGAAGGCTATAGGGACCCAAACACTTGAATCATCTTATTCTGCTTTCCCAGGCACGTTAGCTAGGAGCTGGAGCAGAAGTGATGTACACAAAACATGATCAGGCACTCATAAGTGTTGAAAGGCAGAAGCTTTTACCAGCTACACCAAAATGCTAGCCACAAGAAACACATCTTTCAAAAAACAATACATAGCCAAGTCAGCATGGAACGGTCCTGATAAAATGGTCTCAGAAAAGATACACCCAATTTTTGCCGTGTAAGAATATGTCTAGGATCTTTGGTTACAATAATGGGAAAATATCAAATTTATGCAAATAAGTTACAATAATACATTATGATCCTAATGAATATATGGGAAATTTAAATACAAATCCTGCACATTAATGAACATTTATGGAAATGTTAAACAGTGACTTAATAGTCCATCTGCCCAGAGAACACCAGAGGTCGATGTTTTTTGAGGATACACTTCATGTTATTCAGAACAGAACCATAACCAAGTCTCTAGAGTCCTGCTAGTACAGGTGGAAGGAGTATCATTGGATTGTAGCATTAAGGGGATCTGAGTCAAGAATAAAACAGTAACCTGGAAATAAATAGAGTCAAAGCCTTAAATATACCACTTCCTCATATGATCTTGGAAGAATCAACATCATTTAGCTTCAGTTTCACTGCTGTCAGTGAGTACAATAATAATTATCTCATAAAGTTAAGTGAAGTTAAACATGAATATACTTAACATACTTTCAATAATCTAGGCATTGCTAGTAGGAGATCATATATGTTTTTAAAATTTAGACTTGTATAATTGTGAAAATCTTTGGATCGGTGACTTCTGAAAGTAATTATTGAATAAGGAGTACTATTATTTAAAATATTTTTCATCATTTTAAGTAGCTCCTGTATGTTGCTAAGCCCCAGTGACTTGATCTTAATCATTAATCAAATGAGCAAAAACACATAATAAAAGATTTAAATGGGGCCTGGCACAATGGCTCAATTAGCTAATTCTTACCTTCAAGAGCTAGGATCACGTATGGGCACCAGTTCAAGTCCAGGCTGCTCCACTTCCCATCCAGCTCCCTGCTTGTGACCTGGGAAAGCAGTGTCAGACAGACTCAGCTCTGGCCATTTTGACCGCTTTGGGAGTGAAACAGCACATGGATGATCTTTCTCTCTGTCTTCTTCACAGATTTGCCTTTCAGTAAAAAAACAAAATAGATATTTAAAAATATATTTAAAAGAGCAATATTGCCTTTTATTTCAAAGTGGCCAACATTCTTAAAGCACACTATTAAAATATGAAATGATTTTACCAAGAGGTTTGCTGAGACATAGGTAAGTGCATAATAATCACAGTAATGATGTTCAATAATTTCAACAAGGCTAAAGCTGAGTAGTTAAGATGCCAACAGCCAAAGACCTAAGTTTGTCCCCAAAACAGCATGACCCAAACAAGACATCTATGGATTCAAATAATTTACTTAGTGGGTTAAATGCCAGTGTACATATTTTAGTCTTTCTGGTTTCAAATGCATTTTCCAATAAATGTAGGTGAAAATCCCTAACAAATAATATTGGCATAAAAGTAACTTTAGATACCATGAATGGTACTCCCAGATTGAAGGAACAGACCCTTAAGTGTGCACGTGAAAAAAATCAATTGACATCTAAAGGAATGCCAATTAAGCTCACAGGATATCTCTCACAGGAAACTCTACAGGCAAGAAGAGAATGGAGCAACATATTCCAGATTCTAAAAGAAAAAAATTGCCGGCCTAGGATCACATATCCAGCAAAGCTTTCTTTTGTCTTTGAAAATGAAATAAAATTCTTCCACAGTAAAGAAAAGTTAAAAGAATATGCCTCTTCCAAACCTGCCTTGCAAATGATAAAGATGTTCTCTTAACAGAAAAAAGGAATAGAGCCCACCAAAACCAAAGGCAATCTCCCAGTAAAATAACAACAGAAGACTAAATCAATGAACAACCCATTGCTAAAATGACAGGACCAAATTACCACCCATTCATATTAACCCTGAATGTAAAAGACTTAAACTCACCAACCAAATATTATAGATTAGTAGACTTCATTAAGATAACAAAACCCATCTATTTGTTGCCTACAGGAGACATACATCACCAACAACTATCAGCAGAAACTCTCACGGGTTTTGATTTTTTTAATTTCATCTCCTCAAAACCCTCACTAAATTCTTCACTGACTCATAGATCATACAGGAGCATCATTTTCTTCAAGTAGGTTCTTGATTTTCTTTTTCATTTCTTCAGCAACACATCAGTCATTCAGAAGCATGTTATTTAACCTCATGGTATTGTTAATTTCTTTTTTCTTCCTGTTATTGATCTCAATTTGTGGCTTTTCATTTAAGGGGATGTACAGTAGCTGTGTAATGTAGATCATCATATCCAGTTGTGAAGACACAATGCAATATGCATCTCTACTTACAGAACAAATATGGACTCCCAGTGAAACTGTGTGCTATGTCTTGACAGTAGAATGCTGGACTCTGCCATTGTCCATGCCCACAATGATGGATATATGACTGTGTATGAAGACCAATACTACAGTACTAATATAGAGGAACTCAGTGGGAACGAGGGGATTGGAGAGGAAGCAAGGGATATCCCAGGGCCTACAAAAATAAAATGCTGCTGCTGCTGCTGATGATGATGATGATAGTAAAGAAGTAAGATTTAAAAAATAAAGTGGGGAAGATTTTGTTTAAAAAAAAAACACTGTAATAATTTTTCATATGCTGGGCAGAAATAGCACAAACTGTAGCTTTTGATAAGTCATGGTTCCACCACAGCATAAAAATGATTCTGGCAGGCACTGAACTGAAGGAGAGGATGCACACTGCATTTTTATGTAATAGAATTTTTATTAAAAAAGCAAGGTAACTTGATTTCTTTAAATATAAAACTGAGTTATATATTTAGAGTTTAATTTATCTCATTGAACTTCATAAATGAATGTTTGTATTAAAAATTGTTATGTTGATGTGGCCATTTTGAAATATCTTATTGTCACTTAATCATACTGAAGAATCTCTGATATGCCATGTCATTTCGAGGGACAGAATTTCAAATAAAACATAATAAACAATAAATCAGGGGCTTTGCTACCGAATAGCCTTGGAATTATTTTGATCAATTTCAGATCTATGCAGGCAAAATACCTATTTTTCATCCTAAGAAAATTCTCCAAAGAATGAGAATGAAGTCCTTAAAATGGAAGTGTCCAAAACATTAGCATTTCCCGGAGATAAAACAGCCAAACTTCAGTTTTGCTTCACTTTATCTGGTCATATAAAAGAAGAACAACTGAGATTTCTTTTTTTTTTCCCCCGCTACTGATTTCTACGAGAGTTTTCCTTCAATAATGTTTGCCTCTTACACTGCCTCCTTTCCTTATCCCTCCTGAAGAAAATCTTGCACTCATCGGATGGTATGGAGCCAGGAAAATCTCTTAACCCCCTGTACCTCTCCTACCTCATTCAAAGAAGGTGTACATCAATAGTTTCTAACTTATTAAGCTGTTGTGAGGATTACAACAAATCCTAAATATAAGCTATTTACAACAATGCCTGCCCTTACAAAATGCTGTGTGAATATCAGCTATTAGTAAGCACATCTGCCTTTGGTTTGCTGTGAATGACACTTGTCAAAACCCTTGAAAACTGAGTTTTGAATTGGAGACAACAGATATAAAACAAAGGCTAGATTTTGTTTTCATCGTGTTTTTATTAAGGATGATCCTTAGTATAATGTTCTTTTTACATAATTACATTATGTATGTATTATGATTAATATATATATGTGTGTAGTCTCATTACCTATGTGTAACATAGTAATCATTAAAGATGTATATCATCTTCTTACTTATGTATTATCATACGGGATGAATACGGGATGTGGATATCTAGATTTGGGAGGATTAGAATAGGTACAAAATAGACAACTATGAGAATAGTAGAGTGAAAGTTTTAGAAAAATTGCCAAAAATGTCCAAGTGGCACTAAGGACTTTCTTGATGTCAGTGGTTTCATTATTCAGAATGCTTAAAAAAATAAACAGAATACATACAGGAAAAAATTTCAATTAGGTCACATCTTGATGGACTAGAAATGTCCGCAACGGGTATCTACAAACTAGAGAGCAAGTAAAGCCAGTGAAGCGAAACTGCCCAGCAGCTGGAAGCTTTAGGAACAGGAAGGCAGATGGTGCAGTCCCTTGTCCCAAGCCAGAAAGTCTCAAAGTGTCACTCGTTCAAGTCTCAGAGTGCAAAGCCCTAAGAACCTGGGGTCTTATATCCAAGAGTAGCAGTAGAAGACAACACACCGCAATCCAAAGGGAAGGGTCGGAGAACTTGCCCACGTTTCTACTTTTCTGTTCTATCCTGGATCCGGTCAACTGCATCTCTTTAGCCTACTTGGAGATTAGGACTACCCCCCAGAGTTTGCTGACCTACAAACCAGTGTTCTATTGAACTATCTCACTCGTACATAGTGTATCCGTAGTTCTCTGGGTACCTCTCTTTTCCATCAAACTGGCCCCCCAAATTAACCTTTGAAGTGGTCATGAATAGAAACACTTAAAAAACTCAGAGGACGTGAAACGTCACATTTTCTATGGTAGACAAGCACGCAGAAAACCTCTACCTGGCCACTAGCTGTTGGGGCCGGCTGAGTCAGTAACGTGGCATGACGAAGGATCTGGGGATGAGACACTGACACGGAGACCAGAGATGGTGGAAAATGTCTCTCCCTGGCCTCTCTTGAGGCCTGCTTTTATTGCCTCCACTCTTGACCTCTCACCTACTTCTTGTTTACGCTGTAGCCCACATGCTCAATATTGGATACAGCTGAGTTCCATTAGACCAGGTGCTTTCAGCCCCAAGCCCATTGCCTGTAGTGCTCAGCTTAGCGAGTGCTAACAAACTCCTTAGCCCACAACAGGTCCCCCTGTTTTTGTTTTAAAGCAGACTTGAATGTGCCTGACTTACGTTGTCGACTCGCAGGTTATCAGCCTTACCCATCATCGGGGATCTCCATAGCATGATGGAGCCCCTGTCTTAGGTTGGTCAGTACCCAGTCCATCTTAACCATCACTGGCTGCCATTCAACGCGTTGCCTGCTACAGATGCACAAATCATACTTGGGGAGGCTGGTAACCCTGTTCCATGGCTAGGAGTGTCTTTACCTCGGTAGCAATGAGCAGACAGCAGTTCCTGGGCTTGGGGAAACAGCACTACACAGGTGAAACATACATAAGCATATGATGGGGAACAAGAGGCCCTGACCATAGGAGTATCTTTAGCTTGGTAGCAACGAGCAGACAGCAGTACCAGGGCTTGGGAAACATTTTGCACTTGCATAGGTGATACACACAAAAAGGCATACAATGGAGTACAAGAGGTCTAGGCCAAATCTCACAGCATCTGCTGTTCCTCTGACAACAAATCAACCCGCAGTTACAATGCAAGCATGCCCACCTGCTCATGTTCATCAGTAAAGTCCTGTTGTCCGCAACTCTGGCAGTCTGTTCCGCGACCTTGTTCACTGTCACCACGGTAGCTGGTGGCGGCGGCGGCTGATGTACTGCTACGATGGTCGCCGTTATGCCAAAGTCTCTTTTATTCTTTATCAGGCTAACAAAGGTCTCTCCGTCAGTCCCACCAGGAGCTGGTGGGATTCAGGGCAGCTGCAGGATAACAGCAGAATCGCAATTGCCATTCCAGCATGTTGTCAGGGTGTACTGGAACTCGGTGTCACTCACTTCAGAGGCGCTTTTTGCTTGTCCCGTCGATCTTCCGATTGAAATGCCATCATCTTGGCCAGTACCCGAACTTTCACAACACTCAGCAGCAGGAGCTTGCAGGACAAGCCTCTCAGGAATCCACCTGGGACCATTTTCATCCTTTCCATCCTTTTCCTCTTCATCCTCCTCCGAAGAGGACTGCGAATCTTCTTTGCGCACTTTCTCCCAACTTTGTCTGGTTTGGGGTTCCTTCTTCTTTTTTACCCTGGTTTGCAGCTCTCTCCTCCTTCTAATAGACCATTTTTTATGGCGGGGTTGCCCCACTGCTTGAGGGGATGGCAAAGCACTTTTTGCCAAGCGACAGAGAAGGAAGGTAATGAGAGCCAACCATGGGAATACATCGCAGACAGTTTCAAAAAAGCTCTGCGAGGCCTTAAGCTTAGTGTCGGTGCCTTGTGACTGGAGCAGATCTCTGATTCCTTTAATTACCTGCACTTTATCGAGTTTTTGCCCCATGATAAATTTTACTTATGCCCCTGTAAAAATTTCTAAACCTGCCTCTAGATTTCCGGGGTCCCTCAGATTGTCCCTCGTGCCCCTGAACGGGGAGAAGGTCTGGGGATGAGATTAATTATGCCCCTCCAGAGTTAAATCCTAAACTTGCCTCTGGATTTCCGGGGTCCCTCAGATTGTCCCTCATGCCCCAGAACGGGGAGAAGGTCTGGAGATGAAATTAATTATGCCCCTCCAGAGTTAAACCTGCCTCTGGATTTCCGGGGTCCCTCAGATTGTCCCTTGTGCCCCAGAACGGGGAGAAGGTCTGGGGATGAAACTAATTATGCCCCTCCAGAGTTAAACCTGCCTCTGGATTTCCGGAGTCCCTCAGATTGTCCCTCGTGCCCTAGAAAGGGGAGAAGGTCTGGGGATGAGATTAATTATGCCCCTCCAGAGTTAAACCTGCCTCAGATTATCCCTCGTGCCCTAGCACAGGGAGAGGGTCTGGGGATGAAATCAATTATGCCCCTGCAAAATTCCTAAATTCTAACCTTGCTTTTGTAGGTCCAGGGGTCCCTCAGATGTCCTTCGTGCTGTGCCCCACATTGGGCGCCATTTGTTGGGGCCAGCTGAGTCAGTAACGTGGCATGACGAAGGATCTGGGGATGAGACACTGACACGGAGACCAGAGATGGTGGAAAATGTCTCTCCCTGGCCTCTCTTGAGGCCTGCTTTTATTGCCTCCACTCTTGACCTCTCACCTAGTTCTTGTTTACGCTTTAGCCCACATGCTCAATATTGGATACAGCTGAGTTCCATTAGACCAGGTGCTTTCAGCCCCAAGCCCATTGCCTGTAGTGCTCAGCTTAGCGAGTGCTAACAAACTCCTTAGCCCACAACAACTAGCCAAATGAAGGGTGTTCTGCAATGCCTGATGATGACTCACTGATGCTGCTGGTCAGTGCTCCCAGTAAGGCACCCACAGCTTCCTTCTGTACTCCTGTATTAAACTGGGTAAAGGAAACAAAAATCCTCATGTATCAGAATACATACACTATACACAACTAAGTTTAACTACATGTATAATATCATGAAGTCTATGAAGAAAATTGATGGCATCAACTTTTTTGCAGAGACATTTTCATTATTAATAGATGTTGAACCTATGATATTTTTCCAGGATTCTCAAAGGAAATTCAATCCAATTAAAGTAGAAGAAAAATGCTAAAATATAATAAAAATTTACCAAAGTTAATAAATTAATATAGTTAGAGTAAAGACATTTCATTTGCATTCAGTAACTATTTAAGTCCTGGACCATCATCATTGTCAATATTGCTTCAGAGTTCCCATAAAATTTGTAATATGAGTATATATTTGTGCCATTTTGCAATAAAAAACATATTTTTGAAAATTTGAAATAGAAAACAGACTTTCCTGGATAATTTTTTGTGATAACATTATAAGAAAAGTCTTAATGCTCCATTAAATAAAGTGTTCAACAAGCAAATATTGGCTGCATTAATTTACATTCTTACCAACCTGTCATTCACATTCTCACCACCATTTGTTCCTCGTTGTCTTCTGGGTTCTGATAGAAGTGAGGTGACATCTCATTATGGCTCTGATCTGTATTTCCTAAATGGCCATTGGTAATAAGCATGTTCAAACAGATTTGTCAGTCATTAATGTTTCTTCATTTGACACTTACCCATTGAGTTCTTTACCAATTTCTGAGTTGTACCATTTAAAAAAAATGTTGAAGCTTTTTTGTCTGGTAATTATCTTGCAAATGCATTTTTCCTATTCTTAGTTTTTTTTTATTTTTATTGGAAAGGCAAATTTATAGTGAAGGAGAGACAGAGAGAAAGATCTTCCAACTGCTCATTCACTCCCCAAATTGCTACAATGGCCAGAGTTGATTTGACCTGATGCCAGCAGCCAGGAGCTTCTGGATTTCCTGTGCAGATGCAGGGTCTCAAGGCCTTGGGCCATCCCCTCTGTTCCCAGGCTACAAGCAGAAAGCTGGGTGGAAAATGTAGCAGCTGGGACATGAACCAGTGTCTACATGGAATCCTGGCACTTGGAGGTAGAAGATTACCCAATTGAGGCATTATGCTGGGCCCTATTTTTCCCATTCTGGTATCTGTCTCTTCACTTAATTCATTGTTTCATTTCATTTCTAAGGAAGGAAAAAAGGAAGTTTGAGAGGAAATGGAAGAACAAAATGACCTTATGCGGAAGAATAAATGCCTAAGAGTCAATCAAAAGAATTTAAAAAATAAACAAATTTTTTCTTATCAGATATCACAGCATATTTCAATGTCCTTGTATTCAAACCATGTGATTGATGTTGCACTGGCAAAACAGGACAATGAAATGAACTAGAGAACTGACAAATACATCCTTGTATGTGTGGAAACTTACATCATGGAATCTGTTTAAAAAATGGCAATCAGGACTGCCATGTTGACAGTCGCCATTATCCTTAGACAGGTCATCATCATTTATAGCATCAATGTAAATAGTGTCGGACATTCAGGAAGCTAATAATCAATATTGTTAAAATGGAATTAATACAAAAGGGAGATACCTGGAATAAAGCAAATAAATCTAGATGACTTTGTAGAAGTTTTAAACTTTGGTGATACAGTAGCTAAGCAAGATAATGTCTTTGAAAGTTATTTCCAGGAAATAATGTTCTCTGTGTTATTTTATGTCCTCCAAGGTGTTAAAATACAAAAACAATGATCTACATGGTGGAAAATGAGCTCTATCATTGGTCTGTGTGTAGAAATAAGCAACACAGTTTCACATTCTGCATGTTCAGCTGAATAATCTTTTGAGTGTCAGAGAAGGGGCATTCTGAACATTTTCAAAACAAATAAATTGTTATAGGTAACGCTCTATGTCCTTTCACCTAGCTCCTATGAGGATAATCCTGACATGAGGTCTACATTTTTGTATCTAACCCTAGATCCTTACAGAGTGACAGAAGGTGTGTTTTCACCTGAATGGTTTGTTTTATACATCACATTACATATATGTTTTCTCAAAGGTCTTGAAAGAAAGAATCCATTCAAGCACGAATTACCATTTATAAACTTCTTTTACCATGGGATATTGCTTACTGACTGAGTTTCGTATTCCTTTATTAATATTTCCACGTTAAAAACATTTGTAATCTATTTACTTCAACTACTATTCTGTTTCCACAAAAGTCAGAGCAGAGAACTAGATAACTTGGAATTTTATTAGACATTTTATTCCATAGTAACAAGAAACTGGAAATCAGAAAGTCTCCCAGTCAACGACTTAAAAGTTTGTAAATTCTATGTGCACTAAAACGGCACACACTTAAATTTAGCTAGAAATTTTCTTTCCTGTTTCGTCTTGCTTTAGCGATGTCCAAAGATCTACTAGATGCATCAATCTGAATGACACGTTGGCTGCCATGAAGAATGCTGTTTTCTTCATCTTTCCATGTAATAGTACACCAGGGATAATAAATCGATCTGGTTATACAAACAGGGGCCCAGAGATTAGCAATATGTTGAATTGCACACACAGGGTTATTGCTATGACAAAATAGACAGAATCAAATGATCTTACATTTTTTTTCAAAATATACCAAGAATTAAGTCTTTAAGAGTTTTCTGTTCATAAAAATTAGGAATGCAGAGTTGAGATTGCTAAAAAATATAGCACGCTTGCCACTCTGCTCCTGAATCTTACGAATGAAATAAACACATTGAAGTGTTCAAGATAAATTCACTATAGAAAAACTGAACATGATGCATAACACTGTACATTGTTAAACTAGTTGTCAGGGTGCACTGATCATGTCTCTGCAAACTCAGCTTAGGATAAAAGAAAATAATTAGAAGATCGCCTAAACGAAAAGATTATCAATCCTCACAAGAAAAAGAATAATATTCCTTAAATAAATCTCTGTTTTGTTGTTATTTTCTTTATCAATTAAAAGTTAAAGGATTAGTCACACAAATATATGTAAAGCACAACAAATATTACTGGACTTACGTAACTGACAAGTTCACAAACAGAGTTCAACTAAGGCCAAATCTAGGGTTCCAAAAGCTTGTCAGCAAGACTTTGAAACTTTCTATTTTTCAGTTCTACTTTCTTTGTTTGTTTCATTCTCTAGGCCATCTAAAGTTGTTTTCTGGTAATTCAAGGTTCAAGTGGTCCTTAATGGGTTGCTCTCAGAACATTTCTCATCATCCATCAGGATCAATTTCCCCAGTTGGTTCTCCCTGGACAAGCATGTCCCAAGCACATGAATTGCTATCTTGGGGACCCTTAGAATCATGACCATGTCTGTGGCACTTTCTTGAAACTAAAAAGGTCTGTTCTTGAAAGTTAAAGAAAGAAAATGGATCCTGGAAGAAAAAAAAAGATAAACCCATGTTCCAAAGCAAAGATGAAATACACTGGGGAAAATGTATGCTCTGAAAGTTTATTAATGCAACTTTTAGAGTGGCAGGAACAAGACTAAATCTAATGTTTTAATTTTCTCTTCCACATGAATGTTTATTTTGTAGGCTGAAATACTGTCTATATTTAACAGTTTAGGACATTATGGGTATATCTGACAAATCATGTGCCGAGAGAAGTTAAGGAAGAATTGGAAGACTAAGGTTCACGCAACTTGTTACCAGTGAAAAAGTGCTTGAGTTAGATTGTGGTACGTTATAGAATGTTGGAATCAGAATTGCAATGCCCTCATAGTTCTATGTCATTACTGCACATGAAGAAAAAATGCCAACACAGAGATTCATTACCAATCATTAAGGGAAAAAAATTCAAGTATATTCCATAAATGTAATGGGAACAAGGCTGGTTAATAGAATACTAGTCCAATCTTCCACCTGCAGGCACCAGCATTCTGTGTGGGTGCAGGTTGAGCCCCAACTACTACACTTCTGATCCATATCCCTGTTTATGACCTGGAAGGCATTGGAGGATGCTCCAAGTTCATGGCCCCCAGCACAATGCATGGGAGACTCAGAAGAAGCTTCTGGAGCATGGATTCAGATGGGTAGCTATTTGGGGAGTGAACCAGCAGATGGAAGACCTTCTCTCTCTGTCTCTCCTTCTCTCTGTAAAATTTGCCTTTCAAATAAAAATAAATGAATCTTTTAAAAAAAGATGATGAAGGGGCTCGGCAGCGTGGCCTGGTGGCTAAGGTCCTCGCCTTGATCCCATATGGCCGCTGGTTCTGGTCCCGGCAGCTCCACTTCCTCTCTATCTCGCCTCCTCTCAGTATATCTGACTTTGTAGTAAAAATAAAATAAATCTTTTTAAAAAAATTTAAAAAAAGATGATGAAAATTACTGGAGTAATGGTATTGGATAGATGAGGCAATGTTGGGTTAACTATATAAAGCATACTCAACATTTTTGTAAATCATCCCAAAACTAGAATATTTGTTCTATTTAGTATTGTATTTTCAGTGGTTTTAATCCTATCATTCAAATCCCAGAAACACCAATTGCCAAATAAAGAATGCTTCATTATTGTATACAATTTAATAGGAACTTTCCCATAGGAAAGAGATGGTTTCTGATGTGGGTTAAGCCCTTGCTAGGGATGTCCACATGTCATAACTAGTGGACTAGATCCATTCCCAGCTACTCTGCTTCCAATTCAGTTCCTGACGAATGCACCTTGGAAACAGTGGGTTATGGCTCAAGTACTTGAGCTGCTCTTGTTCCGCCCATAGGGGAGACCTGAATGATGGTCATCTGCAGAGTGAACTGATGGTTAGAATCAATCAATAACAGCTCCCCATCCCGGCTGCCCCGCCCATCCTGGCACTCCTTTCCCCATTTCACTTTCCAGTTCTGTCTCTGTCTGCCTTTGTAAAACTCTGCTTTTCAAATGAATCAAGAAGTGAAGAATTTTTAAAGAGGTGGCTTCTTAAGACTTTGGATTCTAAGACAATCTGAATTCTCAGACAATCCGAATTCTCCAAAAATGCCGAAATGTCATTTCATTTATGGCTCTACAGATTAATTTTGTGGCATATGTGGAATATACTTAAAATGTAAAAAATCAGCCAAAAACTTGTACTTTATCACATTGTCTAACATATGTGCCTTGTTTTTCATGTGCAGAAACAACTGCTAGAGCTTTGGTAATATGATTATCTCAAATATTTCAGCACATGATTTGAGTAACCAAACCCATGAACACGGCAAAACTGAATGCTTTATCTCAAAAAATGAAGCTATTCATTATCAGTTTTTACTGGATTTTTTTGTCTGCTAAGAAGACTGGTATTTGTTACCACTGTTTTGATGAGCTGTATTTTTTTCTTTGTAATTGATCTCAAATTCAGAGGTAATTTACAAAGAATTGAAAATAATATCTGTTTCTATTCCTGCAATAAACAGAAAAATATGTTTTAAGCTTCCCAATTGCCCATGCAATCTATATATATCAATGCCTTCAGTTTAACGAAGATGTGTTAAACAATTACTATATTCTCTGCACCAAAAACAAACAGGATATTTGAGTACATGTCATTATGAGTAATTGCATGTCATATGTAAAGGTGGCAAAACTGAGACTAAATTACTTTGCTTTCTTCTTTCTTCCAAATCAGAATAATCCTTTGAGATAGAACTTCACCAACATCTTCATTTCTGGTGTAAGATCACTGGTAGCATTTCACATTTTCCCATGATTGAGCAACATCTGACTGTCTTCCCTAGCAGGTGTATAAATTTTTCCTTAAATTGCAAATTTTTACTTTTGTACAATTGCTTATGAAAGGTTTAGTGGATATATGGGTGTATTCATACTAAGGGGTGTGTGTGTGTGTGCAAGTGCATGCACGTATGTGTGTATTGTGGACACCTGAATTTAATTTGACAATAGATTCCAAAGATTTTGGCAGGACCTGGGACTCTGGAAATCTGTGTAGTACAGTACATCTGAGTGTTGCCTGAAATAAGTAGATAATAATCCACAGAATAAAAAAAACAGAAAATAATAATTCCCAAAGAGAATTGTCTAAGGCTCATCTTTCCAAAATGATTCGACTTCAACAGACAATTATGGAAATTGGAAGGAGATGGATGGGAAGCTGATGTAGAAAACATTTTGTATGCAAGGAAGCACTACATGTGTAAGTGAACAAACAGTCTAATTCCTTAAAGCTGGACATCATTCTTCAGGATGCCATACCCCATTCAGATGGCTATCTTCATATTAACTCAGAACTATACTGGCACCATGACTCTTAATGTAAATGGAAAGGGGCCTCTTAGTAATAATAGTGCCTATGCTAGAATGATGGGCAAAAGCTGCAGTGCAGTAATTGTTTCTCTGGGAATTGTGAAAGCCTATACATAGAGTACTATCATGTTGAACAGATACTGAGAAGAACAGAAGACATTACAAGATGCAGAGAGCTCATTTACTAAGCACATTAAAAATATAATAAAAATCAAATTAAGGGGAAATAAACTTTAGGATAAAGGAGTTACCTAGTTGTATTCCATGAATGCAAACTGAAATTTCAATTTAAATAAACTTATAATGAGAAAAGTTTGGATGTTTTTCTTGAGTGCATTACAAGTACTAGAAGAAATAATTTCAAGAAAAGAATAGCATAACTTGGTGGCTAAATATATGTTCAGGCTATCATTAAGCCGGACCCATTTTACTGAAGTTCATGGAAATGCAATTCCTCTCCACCCCTCACCCGCAACCACAGATGAATTGTATCCATGCCTTCCATGTGATCCTCCTTTAATTCTAACTCCCCTGCATTTCAGGCTATCCTGTAGTCTTGGACTTTGCTGGCTTGACATCATTTATGCCATACTCACAGATAGGTCTTGAACCTTGTTCTTAATCAGGGACCTAATTAACAGATCCCACTTCTATTTATTTGTGGAGTTTTTTTCCCCCCATATCATTGCTTTATTGCTTTATGCTTGTTTTAAACCTGCAGTAACACTTTCACTTTGCACATCCCTTTTTTAAAATGGATCATTGTTCAACTCAAGGAGCACTCAAGAGACAGACATTCCATGTAGTTCATATAATTCAGCTGGTAGCCTCTTTGGAATGTAACTGGTGGCCACCATTAGGGAACATTCTCATTCTGTAAGAGCAAACTATTTTTCAACCATATTATAGATTGTTAAAAATGACTATAAAGTAAGAAATTAGAGTGATCAATTATGACATAATTGTTCAAATCATCCCCAGAAATGCAAAGCATGTAAGACTATAAATTTCTATAAAGTATCTTCCTTGCATGTCTCTTGTGTTTCTGTAGCAGTTCTGACTTCCTTTATGATAAGTGAATATGTAATCATAAATCGATGTTGCCTGCAATGTCAAAGCAAGATTAAACTGGGGGAAGAATCAAGTCCCTGCTCTACTGGAGCTGACAAAGACAACAGCATCAATCTGACCCTTTTACAACCTCACTCTCCAGTCTTCCCATCTCTCATCTCTGATGGAGAATGAGAACAAATCCACCTATCATGTTTTGTTTAATAGAATGGCATGTGTTTGCAGAACATCTTGTTTTCCTCTTATTCATATTTTGACTTGGCATTTATAGCAGTTGGGTGGGAAAAAACCCACAGTCTGATTTGTCTGCAGCAGACAGTCTAATTAAATTGGAGGGGAGGGACAGATGCACAAAGCTGCTGAACTGCTCATAATACAAAACATGGCAGCTTCAGTTGGGAGAATCTGGCAAGATGGTGCCAACAATTTCAGCTCAGTGAACTAGCTGAAGTATGTAATTATGTTAAGTTCTCCTATTTTAATTCCAATTTCACATATATTGCTGATGCATTTGAAAAGCGCTTACTTAGAAAGCCATTATTTGGGCTGTGAAAAAGAACGACATACACATGATTCATAAATGCTGTAATTTCCTTCTGACTCAGATGTCTCAATATTAAAATGTGACTTTTACAAAATAAATATTGATGCAAAGGATTTTATTTTTCATCTTTTGAAGCATTTTCCTATATGTTTCAAACCAGCAACAGTCCTTCTTTTATACTTGTGAACTGCTTGCAATCAAGAAACCCAACTGCTGTTTGTAATATTGCAATCCTGAAGCAAACCTTTATAAACACGAATGCCTATGAATAGAAGCACAAACTGCTGTGTCTTTAGTCCAAAATCCCTTCTGTCAAGTTGTTTTACAATCTCTACTTCCATGATAACATCATTCCTTCAAATTGCTGTGCGTATCCATGTGGCTTCTGTGGAACAATTTGCTAACTTTACACTAAATCTATTTCATTCCATCCCAACCCCAAAGTTACAAAGTCTGCAGGTTTCATCACCTTTCAGTGTGAGAGCATATTTACATATCTATAGGGAATCCACATTTCACACAAAATCTAGTTTTTCAGAATAACTTAGCAAGTTTCTGGTCCCATTTGGATATGAAAAATGTCAGGAAATGATTGGTACAAAATTATCATTTAATGAAGTTCATTGAAGAACTCACCACATAAAATGTTCTAAGTAAAATAAGATTCTGAATGTGTGATGTTCTTCAATTTATTTATTTGTATTGAAAAGGCAGGTTTACTGAGAGAAGGAGATACAGAGAAATAGATCTTCCATCTGCTGGTTCACTTCCCAAACACCTGTAATGGGCAGAGCTAAACTGAACTGAAACCAGGTCCAGGAGTTTCTTCTAGGTCTCTCAAATGGTTGCAGGGTCCCAAATCTTTGAACCATCCTCTACTGCTTTTCCAGGCAACAAGCAAGGAGATGGAAGGGAAGTGGAGCAGCTGGAACAGGACCTACACCAATTTGTGATCCCAGTGTGTGCAAACAGGATTTAGCCATTGAGCAATCTTGCTGGGTCTGTGTGAAACCTTTTAAAGAAGAGAAAGTATGTATATCTGTTCCACTCTTTAAAAAAAAGTTAAGCAACAACAAAGGAAGAAAACATGATCAGTTAATAACCGAGGAAATGATCAATAAATGCAGATATAGCCTGGCTAGAATTTAAATTAGACATGCAACACTGTTTTTCCCCAATGTTCTAACAAGATATAAAAACAACAGACATGAAGAAGTGGAAAATTTTGATAGACATGAAATTTATTTTTATAAGGAGTGGTAGATATGATAAATACATCAAACTAGTTTGTGGAGGCAAATGTTTATAATAATTAATGTATTTTTAATAAACAATATAAAACATATCCCCAACTAATAAAATTAAGGCATAATAATACAATTTACTTTTAACTATCACCAAATAAAATAGATTTTAGAAACTGCAGCTACTTGACTTCTGCTTAAGGATGGCAGGTTTAAAATAAGCAATAGACACTATTTCTTTATGTAAAACTCACTTGAAATGTTATCTGTTTTTCTTTTTGATAGAAATCATTCTAAAGAACAAAGATAAAAATAGTCTGTGTGCCAAAATCAGAAGAGAATTTATAATTGTTTTTAATAGGCCCAAAATGCTGCAACCCAAAGAAATAACAAAGAAACCTGAGACTCACTACCGTGACTCAACGTATACCAAACAACAAATGACTCACGACTTGGCAGTAATGGATCCTTACGGAAGCTAAGACAAAGATGATATTAAAATCAGGAAAACCCTTGAAAAGCCTGTTTAGGTTCTCAATTGCCTCTCTTCCTCTGCAGAGTTAAAAACTTGGTACCTCCTGCCCACGCTTTTCCCTCCAACTTACATAGCAACCAGGCAAATGACTCCTGCTTTGCAATGGGAAAGATGAATCAGATTATGTCCAATCAGAGATGAAGGCCAGAATTCTATAGTAAAACCCAAATTCTGATTTTTAAAAACCAGGTACTAATCTTACTAGGATCCCAGAATGGAAAGCTTTAATCATATCTTCCAAGCTATATAAAAAGGCTTGTCAGAGGGGATAGACAGCTAAGGGAAAAATACGACAAATAACGATATATAGGATTCCATAATAACCAGCTTTGCTAAGTCACCCTTTAGGATGTCTTTTCCATATGCCAAGAAATCAGCCAGATTTTTACATCCTTCTTTTAAATGATATAATCATTTGATATAAACATATATTTGAGGTACATTTTTCATTATCAAAGATAAAAGTCAAGATAGACAAAAACAAGAGACAGAAAACAGATCACAGAAGAAAATAACACATATCTATATACGATCCTTAAATATATATTTTCAGAGAAATAAGATTTAATTTGAAAAGAACATTTAAAAATTTTTAAAAATGTGTCTTGGAAATTAAAAATGTAAATCTCAATAGGATAAACAGAACATAAGTTGAAGAACATCCCAAAAAGCAGAACAATAAGATACAAGAAAAAAGAAGAAATAAGAACAAAACAAACTAGAACATCAAGTAGGGAGCTGGAAGGGAAGTGGAGCAGCCAAGACACAAACAAGCACCCATATGGGAATCCAGTGTTTGCAAGGTGAGGACTTTAGCCACTAGGCTACCATGCCAGACCCTGAGTGTAGGATTATGACTACAACTACCCAGGTTGTTGGTTACACAACATTTGGAGCAACATCGTAAAACGCAATGTCAGGGAATCTATTGACCCTCTGAAAGGTAGTCTGGTTGTCTGCAGTACAGTCCTGTCACAGCAATCCACACCATGGAACTCATTTAGAAAAATGAATAAAGAAAAGATCCCATAAAATTTCAGAAGTAGAGTAGGATGGGAAAACATTCGTAACAATACAGTAACAATAATGGAGCGAGAAAATGGAAAACAACTTACAAATTCAAAGGGAGATATGCTTTCCCACTTAGAATCCTGTGAAAAACCAAAGAATTAAGGATGAGGATAAGTTAACAAAGGCATCTCCATTGGTGTTAGTGAGGTTCCTAGGTAACTGACTCAATAAACGCAAAAAGAAAATAAAAATGTGAAATTACAGAATCTGAGAAACAGGAAATCCAAATTAAGAGAAGCAAATAGAATTCTTAGTGTGAGAGTTCATAAAGATGTCAATATAAAGATCATTACACTTAGGAACAAAGTTGCAATTAAAATACTCTACATGATATGTTTTTGCAAAAATGAAAATAGATGAAATAATTGATATAATAATAAAGACTGAATTAAATGTAAAACCATGAAATTAGAAAACTATTGAAACCTATTAGTCGTAAGTACTTAGAAAATCAACCAGTATCATAGTATCATAACCAAGCATCTAAAAAGGCATTAAGTTAAGAAGAAAGAATGCACAACAAAGAACGAGGCCATTTGTGGAGTGAACCAGTGGATGGAAGAGTCTCTTTATCTATCTCTCTTTCTACTATCTCTCCTTTCTCTCTCTGTGTCCTTCTCTCTGTAAATCAACCTTCCAAATTGAAATAAATATTTAAAAAATGATAAAAATATTATCCCTACAATTTACCACCTTTGTAACACGAGACAGTTACTTAAAAAAAATACTGAGCTTGAGTTTATTGACTTACGAATTACAATAGTATTGCTTACCTTAAATGAATACACGTTGGAAGTGGGCATTTAATCTCTTTGTGAAGATGCCTGCATCACCCATTGGAATACCCAGGTTCAACTCTTGGCTCTAGCTCCTGACTCCAGCTTCCTGCTAAGGCAGACTGTGAATGGAAGAGATAAAACACAAACGGTTGTATTCCTGCCACCAAATGAGAAAACTACATTATGTTCCTGGCTCCTGGCTTTCATCCTGGTCCTGTAATGAAACTTGTGTCCACTGGAGGAGTGAGTCAGCAGATGGGAACTCTGTTTCTATCCCTCTGTGTCTCTCTCTGCCTCTCAAATACGCAAATAAAATATCTTTACAAATTAAATGCTAAATAAAACATCTATTTAATGAAGTTATTTGCAGTACTTTGCATATAGTAAGTTCACACATGTGCTATTTATTATTTTATTATCTCCATTTCAAACTTAAGGAGATATTACTCCCTTCGACTTCTTCAGCAGCCTGGGAACCCTGGTTTCCACTACTCCCAACTCTGCAGCAGCTTGAAGTTCAGATGCAAGAGGAAACACAGGGTCTTCTAGCTTTCCGAACAACTAACGCAAGCTAGATTTAAATAATCAGAATGGGTTATATATGAGAAAATAATTTCAACCATTCCTGTTAAAATAATAGACACACGACACCAACAAAATTTAGTAAATGTAAAATAAGACGTAAAAGTATGACAATGACTTATTATTTAGTGACATGTTAATCCTGCATATCATTCATGATTGAATTTAGATATATTTTAGACCTTTACATCATTCATGAAAAGAAGCTGTCTACTCTATGGAATACTACTCAGCCACTAAAAAGAATAAAATTCTACCATTTATAACAAAATGGTCACAACTACAGACCATTATGCTCAGTGCAATAAACAATTCCCAAAAGCACAAATATCATCTGATATAAAGTAACCTCATGCAAAATTCAAGATCAATAGATATGTAAGTGAACATGCATGTGCATATATTCATTTAGAGGAACTTTATAAGAGAGACTGCAATATTGATAAGAGAAGATACATTGCAGTATGGATCTCCATGCCCAAATAAATGATGGGCTCTCAATGAAACTGTTAAATACATCTTGATAATAGGAAGCTGGACTTTCTGCCACTATCTATACCTACAATGTCAGGATACGCGTGAATAGCAGAATGATGGACTTGTGACTGCTATCAAAGAGCTATACTATTGTAATAATACAGGGGATATCAATAAGGGGAAGGAAATTGGCAGGGGTGGGATTGGGGAAAAGAGAAGGGAAATTTCTGAACCTATGGAACTGTACTTTAAAATTGGTTAATTAAGGAGAAAAGTAACAGAACCTAGAGAAGGCAGAAGCTATATAAAGAAATAAAATTTTTAAAAATACTTCCCCTATCTGGAAGAAGAGAATCAAAATAAATTATGAGAATAATTTTAATCTTCCGTTTATAAAGATAGCATAAAGCCAAATGGATAACAGAAACACCAACAGTCCCACCTGCGATGTAATGCAATTTGATTATCCTGTATCTCTGAAAGATATAAAACAGTACTTGCTTTCAATTTCAGTGTTTTATTGTTATGTTTAAAATAAGATGCTAAGAATAAAAATGATGAATCATTTAAAAGCTATGATACTAAGGATCTAACAAGCACAATTTTAATTTTCATCAGAATGTCCCAAAATATATTTCTTCATATAGATGCAGTCACAGTTCTATATGATGTAGTTTGGTTGGCAAAATAATGAATATTCTATGTCTTTTTCCCTCTACTCACCTTTGGGATCCAAAAAACAGAAATAAACATAAATGAAAAAGGTACTTAGACTGCCACCTAGTACACATTTTTCTGTATAGCATAATTTCTAAAACTGTTTGAAATACATTTCTAACTTTACAGTAAAAATATATTTAAGGACATTGCTTTAGCTTGTATAGAAAATTGTGTGTGGGTCATTGTTTTCACTCTTTGACCTAAATTATTCCCCCTAACTATTGATTTTTGAGGGCATCATTCATTAGGCACCGATATAGAGTTTCAACTTATGAAGGATTCCCTTCATCAGAATCATTACAAACATCTCTAGCTGGCCCAGCAGGATAGCCTAGTGGCTAAATCCTCGTCTGCATGTGCCAGGGATCCCATATGGGCACTAGTTTATGTACCAGCTGCTCCACTTCCCATCTAGCTCCTAATCTGTGGCCTGGGAAAGCAGTCGAGGATGGCCCAAGCCCTGGGATCCTGTACCCCTGTGGAAGACCTGGAAGAAACTCCAAGCTCCTGGCTTCTGATTGGCTCAGCTCCAGCCATTACTGCCACTTGGGGAGTGAATCAACAGATAGAAGCTTTTCCCATACTGCCTTCTCTCTGTTTATCTTTCCAATAAAAATAAATACATCTTTTACAAATGAAAAGAAATATTCATAGCATTGTGCAACTTCCTCCTAGAGAAATTATACAAGGATTAAGCCTGGTATTCAAATACTCAGAAAAGCAAGAGTATATCAACCACAAGGAGCTGTATGGCACTGAAGACACTCAAATACTATATTTGAAATAAATAGAACAGAGTAATATGCCAGTACGTAATCTGAACACATTTATCCCTGGTGTTAAAACTAAATTAGCAAATGGTCTAAAATGGCATGATTTAGCAACAGGTAAGTATCCCAACCTACAATGCCCTGGTACACTTAAAGAGCAGTATGTGAAATTTGTCACTGTTTCTAAAGGACTATACTACTACAGTAACATGGGAGAAAATGGTGGGAGGGGAAAATGGAGAGGAAGGAAGAGGAGGGGGAGGAAGGAATCCCTATACCTACAAAACTGTATCACTGGAAATAATAACAATTGAAAGAAGAAAAAAAAGAAAAGGAGAGAAATTTCAGTCCTTACACACATGCTGAGACACACAAAGTTCAGAGTTGCTCTACGGTTGAAAACTCAAGTGGGAACAAATAATTTCAGCACAGGAAAATGCCATTCAATTCAATTTAATTTCACACATTTGTACTGAGCTCCCAC
Organism: Ochotona princeps; assembly: GCF_030435755.1. Classification (NCBI taxonomy): domain Eukaryota; kingdom Metazoa; phylum Chordata; class Mammalia; order Lagomorpha; family Ochotonidae; genus Ochotona; species Ochotona princeps. The sequence goes on along the minus strand of NC_080842.1, from coordinate 45,037,641 downwards.
TGTAAGCGGGCAAGAGACTTCTATTGTTCTGGGGGCTGGCAATCTAAGGTCCAGGTGATGGTAGGCTTAATTTTTCTCAAGGTCTTTTCCTTGGCTTGTACATAGCTATCCCTATTCTGATGTCTTCTCATGCTTTTTTCTCTGTGTGTCTATTTTCAATGTCTCCTCAAGAGGACATCAGTGGGGCTGGTGTGGTAGCATAGCAAGTTGATCCTCTGCCTGCTGCTCCACTTCCCATTTGGCTCCCTGATAATGGCCTGGGAAGGCAACAGAGTCGGCCAAAGGCCCTGGGCTCACTATATCCACAAGAGGGACCTAGCAGAAGTCCTAGCTCCTGGTTTTGCAGTGGCCCAGTTCTGGTGCTTGTAGCTATTTGGAGTGTGAACAAATGTACAGAAGATCTCGTTCTATCTCTACCACTCTCTGCAATTCTAAGTTTTAAGTAAAATAAATAAATTTTTTCCTTTAAAAAAATAGAAAGTATGCCAGTCATATTTAATTGTGTTCAATTCAGATTAAGTATTTTAATGCAAATATCTCTTTAAATGATCTCTGTTCAAATATAATCACATTCTGAGGTACCAGGGGTTAAGACTGCAACAATGGAACATTATGAAGATAACATAAAGCTCATAAAATCTGCTAAGTCTAATCTTAATAAATAATCTAAATAACTTTTTGAGTCATTTCCTGTTCAGAATCTTTCAAATATCAGCTTTTTCCTCTGCTACTCTATATAACTTTTTTCTGAACTTTGTGTACTGTTACTTAATTGTATTGAAAACATTTCTTAGCCAATTACATGATAAATCTCTTGGCAACAAATAACTCATTTCCTTAAATACCCATAAAAGTGTTGCATTGTGCTTTGTGGAAAGAAAACGTTGAATATCCATTGACTGCTTTCCTGTGGCTCCTGATGTTTTAAGATTTTTCTGTCTGCTTATTCACTGTCTAGTAATGCAATGTCTTTAGATAAACGTTTAATTTCAATGTGGAATGTTATTTATAAAAGAAATGTTCATAGTTATACACTTTACAAAAGAAAGTAGTTCCTGGAAACTAAACTAGTTTAAATCATCATACTCCACCACCCATCCAGTTAGTAAAAGACAGTTTCCTGGAAAATGACAAGAACAATGCTAGAGGAAGAGCTTACAATTGCTACCTTGAAATTTTTGAGATTGTAATGTTGTCCAAAATCTGCCTTTCCAGTTCAGCATATCAGCCTTATTGTGACCTTTGCATCCTAATATATTCAGTTTTCAATTTACAATGTAGATGTGCAGACACAACTACAAATAAGAATTTTAAAACTAGTTTACAAATTTTATTCCGCGTTAGCTGGATAGCCGGTGCCTTCCAGGCACTAGTTATCTTCTGGCAATGTTGAACTTTTAACTAGCTATGCCCTGTATCAACAGAAACAGCTAGAGCAGACTTCCCAAATTTAATATTTTTCAGTTTATTTGTTTTACTGAGCTTTCTATGCTTCCTCCAGGCTCCATATAGGGCTTTCACATTTCTTTCCCTTCAAAACATAATGGGTCCGGTATTGAAACAGAAGGTCAATGAAACAGAAAATAGAAACCCCAGAAGGCAGCCCACACATGTACAACCAACTAATCTTTGACCAGAAAACAGAAAACAAGCCAAAGAAAAAAATTTTGGTCAACAAACACTGTTGGGACAATTGAATAGCAACTTGCAGAGGTAAGAAACAAGTCTCCCCATTTTTAACTTTATGCAAAATATCAGCTGAAATGGATCAAAAACCTAAATCTGCACTCAGAAACCATCAAATTCTTTTTATTATTATTATTATTATTATTATTATTATTATTATTATTGGAAAGCCGGATATACAGAGAGGAGGAGAGACAGAGAGGAAGATCTTCCATCCGATGTTTTCACTCCCCAAGTGAGCCACAACGGGCCGGTGCTGCGCCGATCCGAAGCCAGGAACCAGGAACCTCTTCCGAAACCATCAAATTCTTAGAGGACAACAAAGCACCTCGAGATACAGGCATTGGTAAAGACTTCTTAGAAAAGTCACCCAAAGACCAGGCAGTCAAAGCTAAAGTGAACAAATGGGACTACATCAAATTAAGCAGCTTCTGTACAGCAAAGGAGATGATCAATAAAGTGAGGAAGTAAGCAACAGAAGGGAGAACATCTTCACACACTGCACAGCTGATAGCGGACTAATATCCAGGATTTACAAAGAGCTTCAGAAATTCAATGACAGCTAAACAAACAACTGTATGAAGAAACAGGCAAAAGAAATGAACAGTTGTTTTTCAGACGAACTAATTCAAATGGCTAACAGACATATAAAAATGCTTAAGTTCCCTATCTGTCAGGGAAATACAAATAAAAACCATGTTGAGGTTCTACCTAACTCCAGTGAGACTGGCTTACATTCAGAACTCTAGCAACAACACCTGCTGGCCTAGATGTGGGGAGAATGGTATCATAATTCACTGTTGGTGGGAGTGTGGGCTAGCACAACGACCATGGAAGGCAGTATGGAGAATACTAAGAGAACTGAAAGTTGATCTGCTATGTGACCCAGCTATGCCACTTCTGGGAATATAGCCAATGGAAATGAAATCTGCACATAAGAAAGTAATCTGTAATCCTCTGTTTACAACAGCACAATCTACAATAGTGAAAACATGGAAACAACCCAGATGCATGTCAAAAGAGGAGTGGATAAATAAATTGAAGTTCATCTACTCCAAGGAATACGACTCACTGATTAAAAAGAATGAAATCCTTTCAACAAAATGATCCCTACTAGAGACCATTGTGCTCAATGAAATAAGGCCAATCCAAAAATAACAAATATCATACACTCTCTCTAATACAAGGCAACCTTCCTGCAAAATACAAAATCAATAGATATATGGATAAACATATGTATGTAAAGGATCTTTATAACAGAGGCGAGTATATCATGAGGTGGAGATACATTGCAGTATGCATCTCTACTTCTAAATAAAAGATGGACTACCACAGAAACTGTTCAATACGTCTTCAATGTTGGACTCAATAACGTTCTCTATACCTGTATTGTTAGGATACACTTACATAGCAGAATGTTGGATTTGTGACTGTTGTTGAGGGACTAAACTCTTCTTACAATATATGGGAAAACAATGCAAGCAGGATGGGTTGGGGAAGGTGGAAATCCCTTAACCTAAGGAACTGAATCATGCTCAGGTTTGAAGCTGGTAATACCCAAAGCAAATCACGTTCTTTCAGTTAATACTATTATGCCAATTAGTACGCTACTTTTTTCATGTTTTCTAAAATGTGAGGAGGGCAGACAAAATTCACTTCTTAGACTATCATTTCTTTCTTGAGAAATTTTTAAGTACATTCAATAGTAATGTTTTCCACTACATATCTCTTTCTGTGGAACAATCTTCCCATGAAATCTTTATGAAAGGGACATTCAGCTCAGTCCATAAGCTGTGGGGGGCCTGAGGGAGACATGCGTTTCAAAAGTCTATTTAATGCAATATTTAAGATAATTTGATAAAGATGTAAAACAATTCAAAGATAAGACACTTTTTAAAGTAGTTGTTCAAGAACCCTAACATTTTAAGTAGATACCTGAGTTATATTTTCCAGTGGAGATAGTAGTAGATTCAATAATCAACCTGGGCTTTGTGACCTCACCCATAACAATATGACAAAATCGGTCCAACTGTCATGATTGAGGTTTCCCAATGGAGAAAGTGGGAAGAATATATGGATTTTTTTTCTCACTGAATTGGGCTGGGACCGTGTAATACACCCTGAATGATGTGTTTTGTGAGTGGATGTGATGTTGATCATGTCCAGACATAGGTTCAAGTGTTATTCTAGGGAATAGCTCCTACTATCACATGTTGCAATCCTCCGTTATGAGAAAAGCAAGTCCCGGTACATTAATCTTTTCAAAATGCTGCAGCATTCATTATGATTGGACTGGTGGGATTGACAGCAATTCAGGACTTTTGAACTATCAAAACCTCTTGAGAATTTCATGGCATTGTAAATTTCTATTTTTTTCTTCCTGTTGTTAATTTTGTACCGTGCTTTTCATTTAAGGGGATGTACAGTAACTGTGTAATGGAGACTATCATATCCAGTATCATGTTATTTAACTTCATGGCATCGTAATTTCTATTTTTCTTCCTGTTGTTGATTTTGTACTGTGGCTTTTCATTTAAAGCAATAGTAACTGTGTAATGGAGATTATCATATTGAGATGTGAAGATTCAATGCAGTATGCATCTCTACTTCCAGAACAAAGATAAACTCCCAAGGAAACTGTTAACTATATCTTAACAATAGGATGTTGGACTCTCTGCCGTTGTCCATGCCCGCAATGATGGACATATGACTGTGTATGAAGAAATAATAGAGAGGAACTCAGTGGGAGAGAAGGGACTTGGAGTGGGAGTAAGGGAAATCCCAAGGCCTATGGATCTGTATCATCAAATGATGCTATAATAAAAAAATGTAAACAAAAAAATGCTGTAACATAATAACACAGATGAAATGGCTTTAAACAGAAAAGGACATACTTTTATTTCTCACAGTTCTGGAAGAAAAGAAGTCCAAGATAGCAGTGTTAGTAGGTTCTGTGTCCAGTGAAGAACCACCGGCTGGTCCAGCGATGGTTGTTTGCTCACCGAGATTTCATGTAACTCTAGCAAAACACAATTAACAAACTCATTAATAGGTCTGTTCAAATTCCTAAGAGAAATCTGTTACCCCCAAAACAGCTAAGAGTAGCTTACATAATGTGTTGTGATCTCAGAGTGATGTGGATATTTGGAAATTTTTTGCTGTACTTCTTCATGATACACTGCCAAATAATATAATTATCTTGTAGGTTTGCCCCAGAAAAAAGACTTTCTCATGAATCTATTATCATTTAGTTTATCTCATAGACTAGAAAAGTAAATCACTGTAATACTTTGGACTCCAAATTTTTCATCCAAGTCTTATTTGTACCTAGCTGATTTTTAAACCATTTCTTAGGTCCTTTTCTTTATGTTTGACAAATATAAAGAAAAATAGGTTTCTTTATATTAACCATTTCAAGAAGACACGCTTTCCCCACTCCTTCCTCCTCAATATAACTTTCCTTTCCTTTCCCTTCATTAGTTTTCAAAGACATAATTTTAATTCACGTTTTCATAATATTCATATCACTAATCACAGTTCTCAACAAGTTAAATTAGGAAAAGCCACAGTTCCACTGGAGTACGAACATGGACTAAAAGCTGACAATTTCATTCCTTTACATTTTTTTTGTATTCTATAATAGCTGCTCCATATCAGAGAAAATGTTACAATAGCTTTTAAAGACTAAGAATAATAGTTTCTAGTTGCATATTTTGTTTCAAAAGCTCGGATTTCATTTTTTTGTGGGTGTGACCCAGGAGTATAATTAGCAAATCTTTAAAACCAAGAAACCATTATTATGAAAAATAAAGCCTAATAATTTTAAGAGCTTAGAATAGGAACTGTTACTGAAAATACAATACATGATATTTATCTTCAAGCCAGTCACTCAGTATTCAGATTCCTAAAATTTCTAAACTCACATAATTTGTGCAAAATACATAGAATGCCGGCACAGTCCTCAATCTCACTGTCATTTGTAAGCACAAGCAAGTTTAAAGAAGGTAAGTGCTTTGCTTACATTCACACAGCCTCTCAATGTAAAAACTGAAAATAAAACAGAAATGTCCATCCTCAGCTAATTCGATGATACTAAGACAAGCTGTATATTTTAATAATGTGAATACTTGGCATCCAGGCTGTTTTATGTGAACATTGATAGGCAGGTAGAATTTGTGAGCATCTAGAAATCTCATTTTCACACACATCACTGAAGCACGTTAAGGCTTGGTTTACCTATGGATAGAAACATTTAAAACTTCATTAGGAACATTTCACAAAACTTCATTCTCTGCTTAAAATGTTTCCTATCTTGTTCTGAACATGCCTGGGTGATCATGTGCCTACCACCAGCAAATAGGAGACTGAAAAGTATAGCTCATATATTCAAATATATTCAGAAAAAGTGCCTCAAAACTTATTTTTAGAACTTAATCACCACTTTTACACACACTTTTATCATTAAAATATGTAACCCTCTCAAGGTAATTGAAAAACAGTATATAGGTAACTATATACACCAAGTCCTGTATTACATATGAAAATTCCAAAATTAAATATGACAAGGCAGCTGTTTTCAAAGGGCTCACATTATAGACACCATTGATTTAGGAGAAAATGTGGCTTTTCTCTGTTAAATCATATAATCTGGAGTTTCAGTAATGTGTAGCTTTACTCAGATTATAATGTATTTCTTTCCCTGCAAAGAAGATACATCTAGTTTTTTTATTATAAAACTTCTGATTTGGTGCCCGTGTTTTTGCACTACAGCTTCAGTTACTCCTTACAACGCCAGCATCCCATACTGGACACATGGTTTGAGACTTGACTGCTCTATTTCCCATTCAACTCCATGTTAACATGTCTGGGAAAGCAGCAGGAGACGACACAAGAACTTAGACTCTTGCCCTAGCATGGGAGACCTGGTTGCAATTCCAGGGTCCTACCTTCAGATTGGCACAGCCATTACAACCATTTGCAAAGTGAAACAGCAGATAAAAGATTCTCTCTGTCTCTCTCTGTCTCTCTCTCTCTCTTTCCATCTCTGTCTCTCTCTCTCCTATACCCCCTTAAAATAAAATTTCAAGAAAATATTTTCATTTATTGAACCATGTCAAAGCTTGTTCTGTCACAAGATTTGACACTGGTTGACATGGGCTGCATCTTTATTTTGCTTTAAAAAGCTGAACATGGCTTTCTTGCAAAATGAGCTGAAATGTTATATTAGCATCCCCTTAAATGCTTCCCCTTTCCATCTGTGTTGATAAGAATTCAAATATGTCCACTAAAGATGTTTTTACATTATCTTTGAAAAGTATGAGCCAAGTTTCATTTAGCAGGCAATTATTTTGAGTGAATGGAATACGTGACGTTTTACTTAATTTACTCAAGTTAAAATTAATCCATGACAAATAATTGCTTTAGGAGCTGTAACAACACAGGAGCTAATGACACCACACACTTCCCTTCTACACATGCTGGCACAGTGATACTTAACTTGTACTGTCATCCTCTGGAATAGAAAAGCAGATATTTCAATGGAACAGTCTGTTCCCTTCTTGTAAAATATGCCTTATTTTCTCATAGGAATCTCCAGAATCATAGCAGACAGCAGGACTGAAGCCATTCATGGCTGTAAATTTAAGAAAATGATAAAAGAAGACACATTTCAGAATGCCAGCTTGGTGATTCATGCTGTTACTTAATTTAAGACATGGCCCACAATTCGCCTTTTAAAAAAGCTCCCCTTCTATACCTTTCTGTGAGTAAGATGATCTTACAGTTGCTGTTTAAGAGGAACACTGTTGAGTCAAATCGTGCTATAAACGACAGAGTTGAGACAAAATGTATAAACCAACTGTCCCAGCAAAACCAGGTTCGATGGCCATGCTATCCAGGAGGCAAAAGTTCCTTCAGCATATTAGGGTTGTGAATTTCCCCAAGTTTTTCTTAACTATCATATGGTACATGCTACTGGGCATATTATACTTTTTGTAATTATTATTCAACCTTAATTGAATTTATAATATATTTTGAGTAGAGACGATGTCTTTTGTTTATTTGCTTCTCTGGATCCTGACACAAACCCTACATTTGCCACACAATGACTAGGAATATTTGAACAGAATCTACTTAATCTATATTTTTAGAAGTAACCTGTATGAGTCAAGGATCTCCAGGTAAATGAAATCACAACTGGTCCTATGCAATTATTTTTTTTCAATTTTTTAATTTTTTAAAATTTTTTTTTACTATTTTTTTAAAATTCATTAATTACATTGTATTATGTGACATAGTTTCATAGGTACTGGGATTCTCCCCATCCCTCCCCAAACCCTCCCCCAGTGGGTCCTATGCAATTATGTAAACCTAAAAGTCTTCGGTTTACATGATGCTGGTTGGGGACTAGCAAGACCAGGTATGTAATTACAGTATGACAGCTTGCAAAGTCAACATCCAAGAAGAGTTGCTTTTCATCGAAGCTCAAATACTATTTCACAAAATCATGCACAGTAAATCCCCTTCTTCTTAGAAAAGGATCAACTTTATTATTTTATTAAGGTCTTTCATTGGTAACTACGCAAATACTCAGCTCACATTTAACTTTGTAAATACTATAGTTTATGTGTGTGTATAAATGTGTGTACATACATGAAGAACTGGTTTTTCAAAATCAAGTACTGACTTAAAAAGCTCAAGCACAATAAGCTCTCTCCTATTTAGAAAAAGAACAGCCATATAGAAAAAAATTATATATGTATGTGTGTATATATATATATATATATATATATATAGAGAGAGAGAGAGAGAGAGAGAGAGAGAGAGAGAGAGAGAGAAAGCAGGAGTTTAGCCTACTACTTAAGACACTCACGTCCCATTTTGGAATCCCTCCGTTTGATTCCAGGGTCTTGCTCCAACACCAGCTTCCAAGCAACGGTGATTGCATAGGTAATCTGATTCCTGCCACCATGATGGGAGACCTGAATTTGTTTCTAGTTCACAGCCCGGGCCCAGTCCAAGATATTGTGGGGCTTGGGGACTGAACGAGAAGATGAGAATTACCTCCCTTTTTCTCTCGGCCTCTCATTCTCAAAACCTTTTTTAGGTGGGAAAATGTACCTAAAGACAAGAAATAGAAACAAAAACCTCTCAGACACATTAGTAGGAATTTAGCTCCTCTAAGACAGACATTAAACTACTTATCTTCAGATGAAGAAGCTAAACCTGTGGAACTTGGAATATAAACCCAACATAAAACGGGGGAACATTTAACGGTATAATAGCATTCAAAAACCATGCAATCACAGAGAAAGAGAGCAATGTATAGCCAAAAGATGCTAAAAACTGGACTCCAGGGGCCCAATTTAATCAAAGACCAAGTATTGTTACAACTATACATTTGTTACAGCTTGGTAGGTTTATATTTATATTTCAAAGTACCTTAAAGGATCATTAGAAATGATAACTAAGGAAAAATTCAGACAACAGCTCATCAATTTTCAAATGTCCAACATTATTTTTATTTTCTTTTAATGACACATAGAAATGTGCTAATTAAGATCAGCCAATGGGTAGTTAGCATTCGTGTTCCTTGTCATATATCTTCATTTTCAGAATTGGTAACATTTTTTTAAATTAATTTGCTTTAATTAAACCCAATCAAAGTGTATCTTAGCTGTCTATCAAAAAGTTAAAAATCAGAAAGACTTAAGATAAAATTGTAGCTCTTACATTTTTTCTCTTAAGGAAATATTTTTGTGATAACATAGTACATAGTTTCAAGGTGCTATCAGTATTAAAGCAATATAACGTAGTTAGTGGAATGACTATAATTTCATACATGTGAGCAGCAGCCATTTTTGTTGAAATACTAAGCACCTAATTCAGTAAGAAGCAATATGGCAGCCCCGCAGCCTTTCACGGTGCCCTTAACTCTTTTCCTCCCACCTTATTCACCTTGTTGGCATTTTCCTTACTTTTTCTTTTTTCTTTGAATTATTTTGTTTTTATTGGAAAGTCAGATTTACACTGACTCAAAGGATTACAATGATTAAAAGGAGCTTCTTCCCAAAGCTTTGGGCCACTCTCCACTTTCCTCTGTAGCTGGAAGGGACGTGGGATGACCAGGACATGAACTGGCACCCATTAAGGCTCTAGGTGCTTGCCAAGAAGACATCAAGTTGGGTCCTCATTTGCCTTACGTTCTAACCCTGTCAAAGAAAAAGAAATGGAAAGAAAAACTTCTGAGAAAGTTAAAACTTCCCATTCTACTATGTTGCTACAGAGCAAGAAGAAAATCCAAACACACATACAGAACAATTGCTTTGGTAGACACATAGAAAGGTTCAACAGAAAGAAGGAATAATCAGATGGAAAATCATGGTTGTCCTAATATCTGAGATTGATTCTGTCCTCAACTGGGAGCTAAATATATCTTTAATGCATTACCCAACCCTCCCAACATTACAAGCTCTCTTTACATTGAATTTTATTTTCTGGAATAAGGTACAGAACCTTTCTATTAAAAAATGAACAAAATGAATTGAACTTTATATAAATAATGGTTTAACAAAGCCCCTTTGCATCCCCCAATATGAAAATATCATTATCTATGTGACAAATATAATCTTGTTTTGTCATATTTTGTTGTTTTTAGGTGTTAAAATATAATTGAATTTTTGGAAGGAAAAAGTATATGTAACAGAGTATTTGTTAAGTTGTTAACTAGCAATAGTGCTGCTTCTAGTCATCTCAACTTCAAAGTTGTGGTTTCTCCATGTACATAATGTACCACTGTGACACTATTTTCCGTGTGAGTGTGTGTATGTGTATATATATATGGAAAAGTCATATATATGACTATATCTAAGAAGTCATATATGACTTTTATATATACATGTATAACATATAATATATATTATATATACACGTATATGTATATACACAATAAATGTGTATATACATATGTGTATATAATCATATAGTATATTTATATACATATATGTATATAATATGTATGTATATATGTGTATGTACACATATATAAAGTCATATATATATGACTGATCATAGCAGTCTAGGCTTTAACAGCATAAGAATGGATAAACAGGTTTTGGTCTCAGAAGCTTTAGTCTATTGTAACACAGCACTCTCTTTAGCCCAGTGTTAGAATTACTAACTGTTATAAAGCCCTCTACAGTGCCATTCCAATTGAACAGAGAACTGTTTTTAACAGAGTGTGAATTCTGTGCATATTTCAATGTCTGAAAAATAGATGATCATCAGATAATAAACTGATCAATATATTTTAACCTTTACTTTATAATTAGGTTAGGCAATTCTTATTTCTAATTTCTTGAAAAATGTAACTTAATTTGAAGCTACACCCAAGTCAATTACTTTATTGTTTGTCTAGTTTCTATCTTTGAAAGTAGATTCAATATAAACCTTTCCTTGTGGTAAGACATTGCCATTGTCACTATTTAAGATGGAAATTTATTGTATAGTTCTTATAAGGATGGTAGAAAATGAAATTGGTCTTGCTTTGGCCCTGGAGATGCTTTCTAGTGATAATTTTTTAATATATTCCTGTGATACTTAGCTGTCAAAAACATTTTCTCAAAAACTAAGGGCAAGGGAAACAATGACTCATTAGGAAATGACTGTTTCATCTTCATTTTTCCACACTGACTTGCGAAGTAGCAAGCTCCCTTGCTGCACACCAGCCTCATGGTGTGAGATTCCAGTGGCCTGGCAGATCCTCTTCCAAGGAGTGAACTCTTCAAAGCACTTGGTAAACATTAAATAATTAATCTGCACAACGCTTTTGCGAAGCAGGTACACATTACAGTCATCATGATGAAATTAAAAGTACCCTGAAAATAGAAAAGTTGCCTAAGGCTAGAAATAAAATAATTATTTGAAGTAGAGATAGACTCTACTTTCTCATTCTCATTTTAAAATTTCACCAGGTCCCTCTGATCCTTGCGCAGGGGCCATGCTAATCTTCCCTGTATCGTTCCAATTTTAGTATAAGTGCTGCTAAAGTGAGCGCCCTCCAATCCTAACAAGAACTTAGATCAACGTTTGGGACAATGTTCTACCAAATCAGCAATATGTTGAAAACATAATTTATATTTTGGGGGTAAAGCTTTTAGATATGAAAAATTCAATCTTCATAATGAAAAAATGCCTTTAAAGATATAAATCTTATTTTAACTTATGCTGGTATTAACCAAATGATTTCATCTTCAAACAGGAAATCAGAAGACTGCCACACAGCAAGAAAATAAATCTCTTCAATAGTTAGCAGACCTGCATTTAAAAATCCCATGTGTAAATGAACAGTATTGCATTTCTGCCATAGTAAATGCACAAACTTTAAGCAAGTACAATGGATATTCACTGAGGAAATATTCGGTAAAGCTTAAAATGAAATAAGCGTCTCTATTAGCATTTATTGAACACAGAGTCCTTGTTAAGAACTGAATGTGTCAAGGAATTAATCATGAGCTCATGAGAATGAGCTCAGGCAATATTCCTATTAATATTCACTTATAAATAGCTGCAGCTGTACTGGCTAATAAAATCCCTAAATGACAGGCAGGTTATTCTTCCTGCAGTCTCTGCATTCAGTATCCCCCAGCATGCTCTTTCAACTCCCATGTTAAAGAGCTCTACAACACAGAGCTCTGCCCTGACACTTGTCACAGAATTAGCAGAATTTTCGCTCATCATGTCCACCTGATAAACAGCCTTTAGTGAGCTGAACTCATGTTGCTGGTCTGCTAATTGGCCAGTTAGATTCATTTCTTGTTGCTGAGCCTCTAAACAAATTAAGGTTAATTGGAATCAGGAATGGATCAACAACCTCAATACTCAATCTGTTGAGCAGTTCTCTCTTCAACTCATTATTTTTCTGTATTTTTTGTTGTTGTTGTTCATTTCACTTTCTTGCAAAACTCTATTTTACTTTCTTCCTTCTGTCTGTCTCTATTGCCATTATACCTTGTTGCAAAATTTTAAAAAATATTGACAAATAAGTGGCAAAATCACAACACACTTCAATGAACAGAATCAACATTTCTAATATACAACTTGTGTTTTTGGGTTTTTTTTTTTTTGGAGCTTTTTCAAATATCTATCCACTTAACCTCTCAGGAAGTATCATTCTGTTATTTGAGTCCTCTTTTAATGTAGAATTTAGACCTAGAGAGCATCTCAATATATCCAATTGATATAGCTCTCCATTGAAGATGGAAGTAAATCTACTTTATCTTACGAAGTAGAGGAATCCTAAGTGATATAAGACATATTTTCAGACTTACAATATCACTGCTGTCAGTTGTGAATTGGGAACTCAGTGGCTGCAGGGACCCACATCATCACCATGGCTACTTCACAGGGTCTACAGTTGGCAGGAAACTAGAATCAAGAGGTAGAGCATCAATAAGGACTGAATCCAGGTATTCTGATTTGAATACAATTTGTGGACATAATAATTGGCATCTTAATCATAAAGCCAAATGCCCAACCAAGGAGAGTGATTTTTGATCCCTGATACTAAGTGAACCATTAAACTTGTCAAATCAACTATCATTCTCTAATGACAAATCCATTAAACATGTGACAACAAATTTAAGGTAACTTATGATGGTTGTTACACCTAATTCATAATTATATTTATCTTGCCAAAATATTTAAACTGTGATTACAAATTCTTATAAGTAAGTTAGCTGAAAGATTTCCCAATCTAGATGCAAAAAAATGTACAGCAATGTTCTAGAGGAATTAGACTGTAATCATCTCAGTTTTCAGTTCTTGGGATGGCTGGGTGGGAGTTGGAATAACTGCAGAGCTGTGTCCATGTATGTATTAAAAGAAAAGACTGGCAAAATCTTTTTTAACAAACAGAAATAATTTTTAAACATGTCCCTTAAATATATCCCTTAAATAAGTATTATCCATTAAAATAGCAAGTCTTAAACTTTCTTAATTATTCATATGTTATGTCTAACAATGAATTGACATTTCTATTTCAAATCAAATTTCACAAAATGAATGGCCATAATAAAGTTATTTATATAACACATAATTACAAAATCGGAAAACATAGCCTAGTTAGGTATTAGTCATCAAAATATCTTAAACAGGCTATACAACTAAGTTAATTTTTTTAATTCTTATTTGAAAGGTAAGAGGAGCTCTCAAAAAATAACTTCAAAAATTAGTTTGATTATTCTGCATGTATATTTTAAGGTTAAACTAGTACTATTTAAGAAATTCAAAAGATGTTCCTTTGAGAGTTTTACAAACCCCTATGATCTTGGGCAAATTATATTTTAACTACTCCCAATATTCTTTACTCAACTAAAACATAATAAACACCTTACCTCATTGGAAAGCTAAGAAGATTAAATAACTTAGTGTTATTCTTAGCACATAGTAGTTTCACAATCAATATTAAACATTGCTACATTTATTTTGTGTTATCCAAAAGTTAAATGTATTATAAATTATTTCTTAAAAGGTAAATTGCTTAGAGATATGTTAATTTTCTAGGTAATCCCTAAAAGGAAATCTGCAAAAGTGAAGTTTGGCAGGATTGTCATAACAAGTGTGTGCCATTTCTGAAACACTGTTTCCAAGGAAGAGAATTACTTTTGTTTGTATTCAATGGTGCTTTAAAACACTGTAAGCAATGCTAAGCAGCAAAACTATTCAAACCAGATTGTCATTGCACCTGAACACATTGCCAGATTAATTCAAGATTTCTGTTAGAGAGGGACCAGTGGGAGAGCTCAACTGGCTAACCCTGTACCTTGCCGGGCTTGCATCCCATGTGGGTACTGGTTCATGTCCTAGCTGCTCTATTTCCCATTATCCACCTGTTTATGGCCTGGTAAAACAGAGGAGGATGGCTCAACACCTTGGGATCCTGCACCTACGTGGGAGATCCAGAAGAGTCTCCTGGCTTTGAGCTTCAGATTGGTTCAGCTTTGGCTGTTGCAGCCATTTGTGGAGTAAGCCAGTGAATGGAAGATCTTTCTCTTCATCTCTCCTTTTTTGGTAAGGTAAATCTGTCTTTCCAGTAAAAATAAATAAACTTTTAAAATCTGTTACATGAGTTGGAGAGCTCATTAAACGGCTGTATCTATTGCATCTGTTCTGTGGAGAACATCACTGTGCACCTAACACTCTCTTCAGGAACCCTGGAGTTTTCCTCAGATTATTCTACTCTTTGACTGTTACAGACCCTGTTCTTCACCAACTCATATCAAATATATTTCTTCATTAATTCAAGAAATTTTAATTGAACACTAACATTCTTCTAGATGCTTCTTCATTTCTACTTCAGTAAAGTTCACCAGAATGGACCAGCAGGATGACTCTGCAGCTAAATCCTCACCTTGCATGGTCTGGAATCCCATATGGGTGCCAGCTCGTGATCCAGATGCTCCACCTCCCATCCAGCTCCCTGACTATGGCCTGGGAAATAGTAGAGGATGGCCCAAAGCCTTGGGAACCTGCACCCATAAGGGAGACTTGGAGGAAGCTCCCGGCTCCTAGCTTCAGATAGGTTCAGTTTATCCTCTTGAGGTCACTTGGGGAGTGAACCAGGCAACACAAGATCATTCTCTATATCTCCTTCTCTCTGTAAATCTGTCTGAATAAAAACAAATAAATCTTTAAAAAAGAGGTTCACCAGATCTCCTGTGATAGTCTTTTCACTGTAATACATCTCTTTTATCCAATCAATGCATGCCACTTCTTTGAGAACTCAGATTCCAGGCTGACTCAATTTCTTATTCAAAAGTTTGATATGCCTATCTTTTTTAGAGGTAATGCTTTCTGGAATTAACTTATGAAATCAGTTTTAGTACTCTTCCCTTATACTTTAATATTGAATTTTAATGCTGAATTCATAGTACTTAAGCTAGATAAAGTATGTGCCTCTGAGACAGAAGTAGACCCTGAGACCCCAAGCAAGTGGTTTTAACTTCTCTTAATATTTTTCTTCATCTTTCACAATTCAAGCTATGTCATCCTTTAGTATCATTGGGTATGCTATAACAAAGTAGCCATTGTAAGTTGAGCTATATAGGCAAGAACTGGATTCATCATATTCATGAATACATGTTGTAGTATCTGGACCCATTAAAACCAAAGCTGAAACATAGAGGTTGATGTCAGAACCTTGACTCTGGCTGCAAAAGAAAGTTCTTGAGTATTTTGTAAACTGTGATTTTATCCATGGGTTTCTTTAGATACTCTGGGCAGTACATCGTATTACAATACAGATGCATCTAACGTAGAGATCATGTAAATCCTTTGGGAGTAATTCTGTAATCAATATTCACAAGACTATGAAATAAAGACTAAGAAGTCTTCAATATGAACCATAGTTTCTCAGCCACAGTACCATCTGCATTTGAGGACAGATCATCTTTGTTGTTTGTGAGAGATGATCTTCCCTGGCACTATAGAATGTGGAGGTGTATCACTGGCCTGAGCCCACTGAATGGCAGTAGCACCTCCAATTATTGATAATCAAACATATCGATAGAGGACCACTGGTCTAGATGCTGCTAGTACTCCAGAGTCTTTCAGAGTCATTTTCATGAGTATTCAAATAAATGTCTTTATCTCGAATCTAATTAATATAGGGTTTTACTTGGTTGCAGTGTATTAAATTGCTCCTAATTCCATCCAGGCTACAGCCTAAGCACCCATTATTATTTGGCTTCACCACAGCTGCCATGCTGCTTGATACTAATCCTTTTCTTTCAGCCATGTGAAAATATTACAAATCTAAGGTTTAGGTGTTTGGCAACTTCTATAAAATGCTGATAGAAATAAGAGAAAATTTAACGAAGTCAAGAAATAAGTTTTACATTCAATATTAGTCATCATGGAAAATTCCTTCCATTTCCTAGGCCCCACCACAAAACCCTCTTCACATTTTTTTCTTCTCTCGTTCTCCTTCATCTTCACTCATTTTCCCCATTTTCATAAACTCAAAATATCATATTTCCACATAGAAAAACTATGCTTAGCTATTTTTCACTCACTCTTGTAGCATCATACCACATTCAACCCCAAATGTCTCATTCATTAGTACTAGTGTGTTTTTCTTAGTCTGAGAACTCACTGACCAGAAGATAAAGCATAATTTTCCTTATGTGTTTTAGTAGTACTTTTCCCCATAGACTACTCTGTTTTCTTCTCACGTACAAGTATCATTTTAAATATGACCCACAAAGAGGTCTTCCTAATACCCTGAATTAGTGATGCAGTAACTCTCCAACCTGAATATTCTGTCTCGTGGACCCCAGCTCCCTTTCTCCATTGCTCATATCAGAACCTGTAACTACACATGCACTGTGTGCCTCATTCTGTATTCCCGTGTTTTTACTCACCTCTACATTCTATAAGGATATGCACACATCTGGTTTCTTTCATAATTATCCCAAGTGTCAAATGCTTAGTAAAGTGCGTTTTTTTAGGGCCTGGCGGCATGGCCTAGCGGCTAAAGTCCTCGCCTTAAACGCCCCGGGATCCCATATGGGTGCCGGTTCTAATCCCGGCAGCTCCACTTCCCATCCAGCTCCCTGCTTGTGGCCTGGGAAAGCAGTCGAGGATGGCCCAATGCATTGGGACCCTGCACCC
Organism: Ochotona princeps; assembly: GCF_030435755.1. Lineage (NCBI taxonomy): Eukaryota > Metazoa > Chordata > Mammalia > Lagomorpha > Ochotonidae > Ochotona > Ochotona princeps. The sequence goes on along the minus strand of NC_080842.1, from coordinate 45,020,286 downwards.
GCGTGGGAGACCCGGAAGAGGTTCCTGGTTCCCGGCATCGGATCAGCGCGCACTGGCCCGTTGCGGCTCACTTGGGGAGTGAATCATCGGATAGAAGGTCTTCCTCTCTGTCTCTCCTCCTCTCTGTATATCCGGCTTTCCAATAATAATAAATCTTTTTTAAAAAAGTGTGTCTTTTTAATGAAAAGTGAATAAATGAATGTTGCAAAAGTCTCCATTGGGAAAGAAAGAGAACTATAAGACACATTTGATGATCAAATACAGTTTTGGTGACAGAATTTTAGGACTGAGAATATTAATGAAACGTGCATATTTCTAAAGCAACAAAGCACAAAAGATGAAACAGTCATCCAATGGAAGTTCAGCCAATAGCAAGTTGAGCACCAACCCTTAACAACAATAAGTGAATGAATGCCAATGTATCACTGGATTTGGGAGATCCTTTTAAGTTTAAGGAGATGTATACACGACATGTTGATAATCAACTATCTGAAGAGGCAATTATATATAATTCTCTAAGATGCATAAATGATCAGGTATAAACGTTAACTGTGTACTTCATAGAACGTTTCTGAAATCAGAAATTAAAACTGCTTAAACAGTTTCGACGAACAAAATCAAAAACAAAGAAAAAGAAACCAAGTGAGTCAGGGGCAGCTTCAGAAAATTCCCAGAATGGGAATTAGGTTTCACAGAAGTTCCTGGACTGCCCTGGGCCAAAGGAGATGGCAGATAAATATGCAAAATGGCTTCTGTTCCAACAGCTCTGCAGTGCCACTTTGATGCAGGCTTATTTCTGTTAGCTCTACGGTCATAAATAAATTGATCAAAGCTAAGCTCCTTTCAAAAGGAGCATTTCATTTCAACACCAAAAATAATGTCTTCACTAAAGATAGTTTTTCCTTCAGGTGTTCCCACTTATGTACTCTCAGAAACCCAGACACACCAAAACACCTTAACCCAACAGTAGCTAAATTGTGCCCACTCAGTTTATTCTTAGAAACACAGACGGTTGGATGTGACAAGGGATTTTAGTGACTTTAAGTTTTTGTAATTGCTTTATACATGTACAAACATGCTTTATCTTTAGGAATAGCTAAGGATCATCCGTTTAGATTTTCAGAACCAAGGTCCCAAGCAAGGAACACATATATCAGAATAAGGACCCCAGCTTCCACACTCCCCCAGGGTATCTGCCTTAATGCAATCTTCACTTCTCAGAAAGCAGGCAGAGCAGCATATGGCCGGCCTTGATTTAACTGTTGTTCTCTGTACATTGTCTAACTCTCCGTGGTAACTAGTGCTGTAATAGAGATGGGGCACTGGAATTAAGAGAGATTTATTGGCTGATTGTATCTCTGGGCCGTAGGGCCCAGGACAATCAGATCCAAACTCTGACAGGTCAGACAACAATTTAGAGTCATTTGTGGGTTTATGTGGGACTTATTCATAGCAGTAGTGAGGCACAGAGAAGAAATCGCCACTTGGGCTCAATAGCAGTGGGACCACAGGAGATTCCTGTTTTTATGCTCATGATGACAGCCAGGCACACCCATAGATATCTACACATAGCTACACACAGGCAGTATCATGTGTCCACAGCCATATACTGATAACCATGCCTAGTCATGTCCGCAAATTGCATATATAGGTTTGCTGACCAAAATGGCCAAAGCCAAACCATTTTATAACAGATCTGTGCACTGCTACCTGAACAGGTGGACCTGTCAGTTACCGTACAGAAAGATACGGGAACACAGAGAAAAGGGGGCATGAACGCAAACAGCATCTTTGCAACTCATCTCCTTAACCCTGACAGCCATACAGTTGTTATGTCAGTAGAGCAAAGATGTGACAGGGATCCTTTGAATAAAGACCCATACTGCCCCTACTGATTAATCAGAAAAGCTAAAATAAGTAGTATTTCAGGGCCCGGCACAGTAGTCTAGTAGCTAAAGTCCCAGCTTTGCATGCGCCGGGATCTGATATGAGCTCCAGTTCTAATCCCAGCTGCTCCACTTCCCTTTCAGTTCCCAGCCTGTGGCCCAAAGCCTTGGGACTCTGACCCACGTGACAGACCCAGAAAAAGCTCCTGGCTTCTTCAAATTTCATGATACAAGGGTCAGTGCAGTGGCTGAACAGATCACTTCTCCACTTTCAAGCACCACATCCCTTATGGGTGCCAGTTTGTCCTAGCTGCTCCAGTTCCCATCCAGATCTTTGCTTATGATCTAGAAAAGCAGTGGAGAATGGCCCAAGTCCTTGTGACCTTGTACCCACATAAGAGGCTCAGAGTAAGCTCCTGACTCCTGGCTTCAGACTGCTTTAGCTCCAGTCTTGTTGAAGACTGGAGCAGCAGTTGACCTCCTCATGTAGAATGGCAGAACCGAATCTTTTCTCCACCCTCTGCCCCTGGCCCCAAATTACAAATCATTTGACTTTTATGTGTTAGTGGAGTTCTGTTTAGGTGAGGGTTTCTCTCTCTATCGCTCTCTCGGAGTCTCAACACACTGTACTGGTCAAGAAGGTCGGCATGGGGCAATCTTCTCAAAGCATGGCAAAATACTGGACTGTTCAGTTCATTCGAGCTTTGCCTTCTTTCAATAGGTTAATGAGAGAAATGCTTGAGCTGTCAAAGCAGAATGACTGTTGAACAGGCTTTAGATGTTCATCGGCAGCAGAGTCAAACGTGAACAGAGGACATGCAGGTGTGAAATGATCTGCACTGGAAACATACGGCCCTCCACTGACTTAGACCATGACTTCCACGTGGTGCCTACGACCAGCTGTGCAGTCACACAGCCGTGTTCAAGCTTCTCCTCCTACTGCTCGGGCTACTTGTAATGTCCTCTAAATGCCAGTATTTATAGCAAACATCTCCAGGAGAGGAAACGGTGGCTTCAAGTTCTCCCAGCCAACAGTGAGGCTCTTCCAAATCCGGAAAGGCTTAAGGAGCTGACCTTCAGACCATGAAGAAGGAGATGACCCAAGTAACTCACAAAGTGAATTCTCTGCCGGAAAACCCAAGGAAAAAAATAAAGAAAGAGAACAGACAAGCAGCTGGAGTTGATAAAGTAAAATGAAAAAGACACTTAGGAAGTAGGGATGACAGATGCAGTACCAAGTGTCAATGGTGGGAATGACACAATCACTTAGGGAGAATCTTCTTCCATTGCTCGGGGTGTGTGTGTGTGTGTGTGTGTGTGTGTGTGTGTGTCCTCAGGAGCTTATCCTTTACTGTGAGGTGATGAATCATATACAATGTTTGTAAACTGGCAAATGAGAGAATGCCACATAAATATAGAATCAAGATTTATTTATTTTTATTGGGAAGTCAGATACACACAGGGGAGAAGAGCTAAGGGAAGAGCTTCCGTCTGCTGATTCACTCCTCAAGCGTCTGCGACAGCCAGAATTGAGCTGATCCAAACCCGGGAGCTTCTCCAGGGTCTCCCATGCGAGTGCAGGGTGCCAAGGCCTTGGGCCGTCCTTGTCTGCATTCTCAGCCCATTAGCAGGGCCATTGGAACGCGAACCAGCTCCCATATGGGATCCCAGTGCAAACAAGGCGAGTAGGACTTTAGCCGTAAGGCTACTGCGCCGGCCCGGTTCATTACTTCTTTATTGAGGCACTTGTCTTACAATGATTTTTTTTTCTCTAGATTTTCTCCCGTAGAAAGCTAACGACATGCTTAAGTCTTGCCCTGTAATTTTTTTTCCCTTCTAATTCTGATAGCTTTTTATCACTTAACAACAAAATGACATGCACTCAGAAAATAATCTCTTACTTACACAGAGTACAGTTCTTTCCATTCAGGCATGCGTTCAGTAGCTACAGAGGCCATCTCATTTGGTTGAGTAGCACCTGAGAGTCTCTGGAAGTTAGTGGAGCATGTGTTCTAGCCCACCTGTATGGGTTGTTTAACATAACTATAACAATGTATTTGTGTGAGTGACAATTGGCATGTCAGATACATCCTCTAGAAAAACAAAGTGTCATAGTCTGAATATTTCTTTTCTAAAATTGATACTGTGGATTATTTTTGTGCACGGCCTGATACTGGAACCTTTTTTTTTTCTCATAATAAACAAGTCCTTGATACACCAGGAATTTGAAGAAAGAAAAATAGTGGCTGTCTCTGTAGAGGCTGAAGACTCAAAATGATGACGAGACTGCACGTTAATGCTCTTTATCTTGTTTCAGGCGGCCATTATACTGATGTGTAGAACTACAAAGAGGCTGTACTTTGTATGATACACATGCAATACAGTGTGCAGGGAAACTACCACCTATCTATAGCATAGGACTTGTATGCACTGTATCTCATACTGACAATATGCCATAGACAATAAATATACTAACATCATGTAATACCAAAAATTTCATCTTCCACTTATTTGTCTAATGAAAATTTAAATTATTCATTTAAATTCTAAACTAAAAGCATTAACTTTATAATTCAAATGATCATATGAAAATATATTCAGCAAGCAAATTACCAAAGGTATTAGTCTTCTGTTACTATAATTAAAATTGTAATAAAAAATTAATAATAATAAAACAGTAATGAAGTAGCCTAACTTCATAAAGAAAAGAGGTTTATTTGGGCTCCTCATTTTAGAAGCTCGTGATCTAGGACCTTCGTCTGGCACAGTCCTCTTGCAGACAAAATCCCCAAGTCAAGGCAGGGCATCACACAGCAAGAGACAGGGAGCATGCATGTCTGCCTTTGTGTTCTCATATCTGTGCCTCTGTAAAGTCCCAGGGTTCAGTTCATGTGGGCTCCACCCAAATGACCAAGTTTCCACCTCTAAACACTACAGTCGAATTAATTTTTCACCCTCTTAGTATAATTAACACAAAATTTTGCAGATTGAATTTTTGAGTTCATGGAGACAAATATCAAAACCATGTGACAAAACTAGCTGCATTTTTTATGCATTCACTTAGGGATAACTTGGTTTCTAGATTCCTAAGAAATAATGTAATTCCAAAGAAATTATTACAAGAATATTTAATTTCAGTTTTAACTTCGAGATGAGTCATTTGTATTTAATATGGGAAGAGCATCATGACTCACAAATTATTCGCTGATAGTGGAAGCTCATCTTTTAAGAACTAAAGACAATTAAGACTTGTATACAGAGATAGAGAAATATTGCCAAATCAAAGTTTCTAGGTACAAACACAAGTTTAAATAAGATGCTATATATTTAAACTTATTTAAACTTACATATGCATATATACACATGTATATGTGTGTATATATGCATATGTGTGTATGTGTATATATTTACATATATGTGTATATATTCATATATATTCATGATACAGTTCCATACACTCAGGGATTTCCCCTTTCATCCTCTCTTCATCTTCCCCCCACTGACTTTCTCTATATTATTACAGTCATATAGTCCTTCAGTAATAGTCACAAGTCCATCATTCTGCTATTCAAGTGTTTCATGACATTGTAAGAACAGACAATGGCAGAAAGTCCAAAATCCTATTGTCAAAATACATTTAACAGTTTCATTCACATTCACATCTTTTATTTGGGAATAAAGATGTATACTGTGAGGTATCTTCTCAGTATGCTCATCTCCATTATATAATTCCTCTAGATGAATATATGTACCTACCTGTTTGTGTGTTGCTTTAACACTGCCTCATATCATACAGAATATATAATCTTATATTTTGCATGGAAGTTGCCTTATATCAGAGAGAAGATGATATTTGGCCTTTTGGGATTGGCTTATTTCATGAAGCATAATGGTTGCAAGTATAGTAAATAATACATATTCTTTTGGGGACAGAAGACTTTTATTCATCCTTCAAGACAATACTTAAAATATACCACTGCAATAGCTTTTGCTCCTAAGAACGTGCATAAAAATATGTCATAGTGCTTTTAAGCAATAGCCTTTTTTGCTAATGTGTACATATACCCACAAATTTAGGATGAATCTGCTAACAGTTTTGTTACATAAAGAATATGTTTAATATTTGCAAAGATCAGTGAGGATATGAAACTTCCATACTGCTTCAAAATACCTAAAGTGAAAAAAAGACACCTGTAGTGCTCTTGAATTGTTACATGACATAACATATTTCATGTAATTCACACATACCCCAACCTGTAAAAATCATTCCTCTAGGAAACAATTGTCTAGTTTGCAACCTTCACTGTGCTTTATAGGAACATTAAATTTGATAACCTCTGCCATAAGAGTACAGTTCAGGATTCCTATATCCAATCATATTTTATTTATTTCAAAGTAGTCACCTTTCACAGCCGGTTACATATTCCATTAGATACCATCAATAGCTATAAATCTTTTTAAAGCCAATTTAAGTTCTAAAAAGAGGATAATAGTTCAGAACCACTTTTTCATTTATTTCAAGAGACATGCCCGTGATGTTTATTTGTTCCTGAGGCTGGAGAGCTAGCAGAAAGCAACTTCAGGAAGTAACTCCTACCATAGATTGAGTAGTGGCCATATCTTTGAACTCTTGCATTTCTATTTTGAAATGATAATAGTTGCATTTATTACAATAAGCTTATTATAAATGAAGTAAGTAAAATAAGCTGATGTGAAACAATTAGTGACACTAAAATTATAAAGAAATGTCCACCAAACGAGGCTGGCATGGAAGATGGAGACAACATGAGACTGTGTGTGTGCATGTGTGTGTGCTTAAGCACGGAGCTAGACTGAAAGTACAGGTGTGTATTGTACTTTAATGCTTCTCTGACATGACCAGCTTGCTTTCCTTACCCTAAGCCAGTTTAGTTCATGTTTTCATTAGTTCCTGGTGTTATTCTGCTACATACTGAGACTGCCACTTAACATTTCCTGAATGTTTAACTTAATTTTTTTATTATGGTGTCACATTAACCTTTAACAGTGCAAGAAGTTATATTTCTACTTTGCTCAAACATCAGATTGGGTTTCTAGTTTCTAAATAAATCATTTGTTTCATCATGGTATCAAAGGCTTTCAACAATACAGCTCCAGTTTTTCATCTGTCTGTATCATAAGCTAGTCACACATAAATATTGTAATTCCTGTCTCTATATTATAGTTATATTTTACATCTTAATGTTTTTATAATTAACATTAACTTGATCAAAGTCTGCATAGAAAGCCACCATTATGACTTCTTTTCAGATAATCTAACATCAAAGTACTTGGGTTTCTATCTCCTTCTCTCAGAAAATCTGCCTTTCAAATAAACCATATATATATATAAAGTATTTGGAATTTCAAACAACTCTCTGAGTCCCCAATTTTATATAGCCATGTCTTTCTTGTAAGACCTCTTAACTGGATTCTAGGACTTGGAATTTAGTTCTATAGCCTTGTGAATGAGACAATCATCTTCCATATATTGTTACTTATATTTATGGTAATATGATTTATTTAATAAAGAATCAGTGAGTGGCAAATAGCAGACCTTGCACTGGTTAACCTAAAGAAACTTGGATTTGTTAGAAGAATCCTGAGGTCACTATTAGAATTAAAGCTGACCTCATCTCTAAGCATCAGAATGACAGAAGCCAGGGCAGTTCCCTGGAATTCTGCAACAGCTTCCAACACAGCATGACTCACAGTCAACTACCTTCAATCTTGGTGTATGAGATTTTTCAAAATTCTGACGGAAAGATAGGTAGTGATTTTCATAGTTTTATTCATGAGATTGGACGTGGAATCATTCAGTCACCTTAGAGAACAGGAGTTTTAGTGCAAGCATGATCTGTTCTGGGACTATCAGTTCCCACTCATCCATAACATGGCAAACTCATCTGAGGCAAAAGAACAAGCAAATTAGGCTTTGGGGGCCAGAAACTGCAGTGTACCATTGAAAACTGCATCTGAATTCCCTAACACTTGGCAGCAATCAATCCACAGGGAAGCCTGAAACCAGGACAAAAGGGTCCCTCAGAGAACTTTAAAAATATCTGGGCAGAGGATTCTGTATAAATGACTAGAAATTGGCTAATAAACAAGTAGTTACTCACAGATCTTGGGAATTGGCATGAATATGGCCGTTCAACCTCCTTTGTCAGCAAAGTTGATGAGTCTAGAGATGTGCCCGCAGATGCTACAGATCTGGACAAAAACTCCTCTGCTGTCTTTTTCTAGTCCTTGTGCTACTGTGGTTTTTGTTTGTTTTGCTTTGATCATATCAGATTTTGCATTCAGGCCAAAAATGAAAGGTGTTTAATCCCTTAAACTTACTTACCCACCCACTTCCTCCCTGGCAAGTCTCCAAATCTGCCACAAAAGTACAAACAAATAAATCTTTTCAATTACAACCACAGTTGAGCCCAGGCACTCTTGTATGAGACTCCGTGTGCCAGGAACTTCATCTGTGCCTTGTACCCTTTTTCCCCTCTTCGATTGACCCTAGCTTGGGTTCCCTGTGCTTTGACTCTCTGCCCTGCTTAGCAAACAGGTTCAGGACACAATCTGATTTCTTCATATTTACATCAAATTAAATGAAATTGAATGTCTGCATGCATGCCAGCCTGTATGTAAGACAGTGTCTCTGAAAGAATGACTCAAAAGCCAGGCCAAAAACCATCTTACACAATTGGAGAATTAACAGTGAGTGACAGACTTGCCTCTGTCTCTCCAGCTCTCTTTATTGCTTTATCTTTCAAATTAATATATTTTTGCTTTAAAAAAGTTTATGTTTGAGGTTGGCACTGTAGTATAGCAGAAAAGCCAGCACCTGCTGTGGACACAGGTTCATGTTCTGGCTGTCCTACTTGCAATCCAGTTCCCTGCAGATGGCTTAGGAAAAAACAGTGGAAGATATTTCATTCCTAGCTTCTACCTGGCTCAGCCCTGGTACTTGCATTGACATGACTTTGTAATAAAATAAATCTTAAAAAAATATATTTGGGGGGCTCTGTGCACAGTAGTCTTCTGGCTGAATCCTTGCCTTACAAGCGCCAGGATCCTATACGGGCACCAATTCCTATCCCAGCTACTCTACTTCCCATTCAACTCCCTGCTTATGGCCTGGAAAAGCAGTAAAAGATGGTCTGAAGCCTTGGGACCCTGCACCCATGTGGGAGACCTGGAAAAAACTCCTGGTTTTGGATCCACTATGCTGTCATAGTTGCAGTATCTTGGGAAGTGAACTAGCAGACAGATCTTTCTCTGTCTGTTCTATAAATCTGACTTTCAAATAAGAGCTTTTTAAAAAATTTAAAAGATCGTGTTTGTGATATTGGGAAACTTTGGATGTGGATTTTCTTTTTTAGTTTTTATAAAAGATTTGTTTATTGTTGGAAAGTAAGATTTACCGAGAGGTGGATTAACCAGTTGAACCATTGTGCCGAGTCCTGGCTGTGAAATACTAGCAATGTTAAGGTCCTATATTCTGATAATTTTTCTGATATGTAAGATTATGTATATAATAGGGAACATACACCTCCCCCAGAATTGTTTAGATACAGAAAAAGTACATTTGTACTAACTTTCAGGTTTGAAGATTATAAAGTAAAAACTTCTAAACATTTTTTAAAAAGTCTTATAATGAGAATTCTAAGAAAAAAAGGCCATAGGGCTAACTCCTATGTGTAATTCTAATGTGAGAAAACCAGAAAGTTACTCAGGAAATCCGTCCATCCCAAGGTAAATTACTGCCTGAGTACATGATTCTTTGGCACAAATGCACACATAAGAAAATAGTTACAGAAACAGAAAGTGAAAATTAATTTACTGTAATAGTAGAAGTGGTTTGAAAACAATAGGATGTTATGTCAAAATTTTGCACAAAAAATTCTGAATATCAAGAGGAGATACTATTGAAGCAGAGCTCTTTGATTCAAATTAGTAATGGATGAAAATGCAGACAGCAGAACGAGAGGATGGTTTCAATATTTAAAGTTCTCAAAGCACCTTGTTGAAAACACACAATGGATTTTTACAGCTCAATAATAAAAGATGGTGTAAATAGTAGCCCAGGCACAGGATACAAACACGTACCACCTCACAAATAATCAAGTCCTTCGTTCTAGCTTTATGCACAGAGAAACAAACTAAGGCATTAAGGGTAATAGTAAAAGAGTAGAGAATGACCTGGAAGAGGCGCCGGGCTCCTGGCTTCAGATCAGCACAGCTCCAGCTGTGCTGGCTGCTTGGGGAGTGAATTAACAGGCAGATCTTCCTCTCTGTCTCTCCTTTCTCTTTTTCTGACTTTCCAATGAAAATAAAATAAATCTTTAAAATAAATAAATAAAATAAAATGAGCAGTGAGTGACTCTTCCACTAACCTAAAAGAGAAGGGAAACTGAGACAGAACAGCTGAAACAAAAACGGCCCTGTAAGGCATCCATATGCGCAGATCCTACCCCAGGGAAGCTAGTGTGCTGCCTTCTTTGGAAAAAGAGTGTTTGCATCTGTGATTATTTTCAGGTTCCTAAAATGAAGAGAATGTACTAGACTATTCAATTGGGTGTTACAAGTCACAAAAAGATGTTATTACAGGTGGTTCTCAAAAGAGAAAGAAAGGGGGATTTCACACAAAGCCTTAGTACAGGAAGCATCATGAAAACAGAAGCAGAGACTACACTGAGCAGTGGTGATAAACCAAAGGGGTGCGAACCACCGCAAGCTTCAAGAGGCAAGGAAAGGATTCTCCTCTGCAGAGCTTCGGAAAGGAATCCGGTCCTTCTGACGCCTGGACTGCTGACTCCGGCTCCAATTCTGTGGGAAAACAACATCGTGCTGTTGTTACCCACAAGATTTGCGGAAATTTTCTTATAGTCATCTAAGGGAAATTGCATGTATAAGTCTTGGATAAAACTCAGAGGTAAAGAAGAAGGAAGTTGAGAGCTTCCCACTGGATGACTTTACTTCTTGCTATGATAGGCACTAAGCGTTAGAGTTTCACAGGCTTCTCATCCTCCAGACAGGAACTGAGCCTTTGAGTGGAGTGCGGAAGAAAGTCACTAGCAAGGAGAATTCTAATGCGAAACACAAGCGGAGCAGAGGTTGGAAATAACAGATGTCACCTATAATTTGTGGGGGTTGACAAATCAGCAGCAGGACAAAAGTATTTAGGTCACATGTCCGGGTTTAGGGGCTGGAATCAGCATTCAGAACAGACAAGAGAAATGCAAGATCTGCTCGGACCAGGATATGTTGAAACTTTAGAATGTGCTGTCATGAAAACACACAATTACGTAAGAACTAATGATCTAGGGAGAAATGGGGGGTCTGGAAGCAAGGTAACAGCCTTGAGAACAAAGCAGGCAGGTGCTGAAGGCAGGTTGGTGTGAACACTTGCTTGGTATCCCTCTAGCTCCCACCAACCTCAGGTCAGAATGCATCCCAGAAAGCGGAGTCACTGAAGAATCAAATAGCCCTGTTGCCCTTACATAATTTCCACACGAGCTTTTACATGTGCCCATTTTATTTAGTCCGTGTCTGGCTTTATTGCTCTCCACTCCCAGTCTGAAGAGACTTTGGCTCTGGAGTTGGGGAGGAGAATAAGATAGAATGGGAAAAGAGGTAGAGAAGGGAGAAAGTGTCTTTATGAGGAAAACCCCATAAAAATTTTCACAGGTGCATGGTTTAGTGATTAGAGTTGCTAGTGTAAAGTGGGGGGAAATGAGACTGAACAAATTAAGCAGTCTGAAATTAGACACCTGGTGAAGATGAAGGAATTAAAACCAAGGCTGAACTGATTCCCAGCAGAATGACCGGAATCCCCATAGTTCCATGACAACCATTTGATGTTGCTTGCTTTTGAATCAGCATCCTCAAGACTCTCAGTCTCATGCTTCCTTTCTAATGAAATGTGCAAGTCCTACTGATTTACTAAATCGTTTTTGCAAAGGTTTGATAAATACCTATAAAACTGCAAATACTTTGATAAGTTAAAGGAAACGAAGTGGGAGTTGTGACAGGCAGTGTCTTTTTCATGATTTCCCAGTCCTATGGAAAAAAACCACCAGTAAGCACCTCCTATTTCTATTGTACCTGATTGGTTAGAACTAATTAGCCAGACATGTGTTTCCTAGCTTAAATTGTGTAATTTTTTTCCCAGAGAGAACATAGTATTATGTAAGGAAAACTAAGTTTCTAACGAAAAATATTCTTAAAAGCTTATGAGTGTCGTGGTTCTTGGCAGATGCTTGAATCATGAACAGGAACAAGTTGTTCAACAATTACAAGTGGAAAATACTTCAGCGAGAAAAAGACGGTACCTGGGAAGAAGTACAATATGCTTCGAGAAAACAAGATTTCTGTGCTGGTCAAGCATAGTTTCTTTTTAAACAGCAAGTCACTACTTCAAACTAAATCTAATTTTTAGAGAGCACAATCTTTGATAGTGATTATTTATGTTCTGAGAGGTAGGGAAAACAAAAAATAATTTTAGATTTTGCTATGGTAACAAATGTGACATTATTACATCCCACAATGACAGACTCAATGCTCTGATAACAAGTAGTCCTATACTTACTGCCTTTACACTGTTCTACACAGAAACTAATTCTAAGCACTTTAGATAATTTTAGCTCACCGGGGGGACGTTTGTGACAAAGACAGAAGTTGCAGCCTTTCAGAAATGACAATATGCTAAAAATATTTTAATACATCTGTGTGTCCTCACTGTTGTTATTTCTCTAACTAATGTTCAAAATTCCCTTTTTGTTACTTGTTTTTCAGATTAAATAGCTTCCATTATTCTTAAGAATATGCATATTTTTCTAAATAAAATCTAGATAATAAAAATATCCATAAAATAAATTTTCCCTTTATCCAGTTTTTCTCCTACATTTTTATATGTGCTCATCTTTTCATCTCAACTATTCTGAATTTTCACCCAATTTGTTTCAAAAAAAGTTATCATTTGTTTGGTATAAAATTAGCAATTGAACCTTATATTTAGTGATTAATAAAATAAAACAAAGTTGTGTGTTTGAGAATATATTGATAAATATAATTAACAACATTATAGAGTAAAATTGAAGCATTTAGTTCATCATGTATGGCTTTCAGCTTCCTCAACTGCACACATGACCCACAGCAAATAGCAAATCTCTTTTTCAAACCTTAGTAAATGCAAAAAATATTTCACAATTGAACATAATGATCATTTTATATATGCCCTATATTCCATAGTTACTAAATATGGCAAATCACAGTCAAGTTATTTCCCATTATAGGGGCTCTGAGCTCCTGGCCATCAGGACGTAATTTGTCAACCATCATCTTTAGTCCCTTTACAATCATCCTACTGAGTGAGTTTTGACGCTATCCTCATCATTTTCTAATGCTAATGTCTGACATGACTAATTTGTCCATTATTTTAAAAAATCATTTTATTTACATATTTGCTTAATTTTTCTTGCATTCTTCCCAGGAGAATTAAATTCCCACAAAGTAGAACCTGGCTACCCTTTCAGTGAACGAAACAGTAGCTGATACATGAAACACTTGTTATCTTTCTTTGAGGCTGCCTTTGGTGTGAAAGTGCAATATAGTATCAACCAAAATTCATAAGAGAAGAGAATGAATCAAATTTGAAACCCCATCTCTTCAATGGGTTAACTTCACAAAATTCAAGTCCTTTGTTTTTCTGTTGTGCACTTCCAACAAATGACCCAACAGGCAAAAATTGATATTTACATTGCTTATTCTCCGCCAGTCCTCATTCTTCTGAAGTTGTTTCTGCCATTAAGTAAGATTCATCATGCATTCTGTTGAAGAACGGTATTATCTTCCTGTGTAACAGGAGGTGCCTGGAGAATAACGGAAGATGTGATATTCGGATCGTGTCCACTTTATCTCAGTCCAAATTGTGGCCCATTTTTCCTCTCCACTACTGGCACAGTAAGCAGTAAATAACAGGAGTTACATACTACAAATATTCATTGAAATTGTAGTACAGTATTTAGTTTCTCATTTTGAAAACTATAAAAGTATAATTATATTAAATATTATAACATATTCAAATACCAATGCTTACAACTTATTCTTAAAATTTTATTTTAATAGGCATTATTTTTAACTTAGAATATAACATTATTAACTATATTAATAAGGTGACATTCATAGAATTTACTGTAAACTCTAATTTAACTATGCTGCTATAGATATGTTGTCAAAAAGATACAGCTTTTCAAAATGTAACAACGCGCATAAAAACTTGAAGATTAAATTAATTCTGAAAAATGAACAGTGAAAAACCTATTATTTTGTTTAGAAGTATATCATCTGTCATTGAATCATGTTTAGCCATAATTGATAGTAAGATGTTGACATCATAATGTGTATTATCTAACATATTGACTAATGGTATGATGGAATGAGTAAAACTTAACTAGGCTTTATTAAAACCATAAATAAATGTTTAAAACTGAAAATGTCTTATTAATATTTAATTCAAACTCCTACTGAATTAACAAGTTGCAAATATATAATGTTTATGTAAATTATCATTGTTTTATGAGATCTTAATAAGTAACATACGCTATTAAAACTAACATCATTCATCTCTTTTACATATATAAATATACACAATTCAAATAAAATTTTCAGTGACAACGTGGATCAACTTCAGAAGAAAATTAATTATTTGAAAAAACTCATGCAATAGATAAAATATCATGTATTTTTCATTGTTGCTTAATAAATACAGCTACATACTTCGCAAATCAGTCCTATTATATGTGCAATTTGTAAATAAACATTTTTAAAGCCTCACTTTGATTAAAAAAAAAAGTTAAGCCAAAAGTGTACAGAAATATCCCACTTGGAGTTTGAGTTCTGTGTAGCAGATGCTATGAAGATACAGTTAAAATGACAAGAAAACATTTTGGAGTAGTCATCCGAATTTAACAAACTGTAATCAAGCATTAATCCTCACACTCTTTATAATGCTGTAGTGTTTGAGGTAGGTGCATTAATAATATGTTTGGTGATGGAAAAATTGGAAGTCCCTGATAATGAAAGTGTCAAACTTGAGACTCATTCCTTCATTAAGAAATAAAAGCTGATCATGTAAATGCTATTTCCAATGGTACACTAAAGATATCAAAGCAAAACAACAAAAATATGCTTAGTTTTTCTACCTTTATCTATACCTACAATGCCATGAGGCACTTCAATAGCAGAACGTGAAACTTGTAGCTGTTACTGAAGTACTATTCCACTGTAATAAAGTGGGGGAAAGTGGTATGAGGGGAAACTGGGGCTGGAGAACGAACGAGGAGAAAAGAGGTATTTAATTTCTTAAAATTTAATCTTCAGAATAAAATCTTGTGGACTCTGCAACACACACACACACAATTATCTCAGGAGTAAAATGAACATTCAGTACTGCTTAATGTTCTGTTATCTGCAGTATTTTTAATTACATGAATACATCAAGGTGAGGAAAGAACTTTAAATGATGTTCATTGGAAGATATGACTTCAGGCAAAAATTAAAGTGTGAGGCTTCAAATAACAGGACAACCAGAGTAAAAGGATGTGGTTCAAAACGTAGTAACAAGTATCGAGTAAATTGGTAGTGACCTTGGTCCTTTCTATCTGTGAAAGCTGACAATAAAAGACAGGTAAATGCAACACTATGGCTTACATATCTTTTTCAACAGAAGAATATCATTTACCATGAGGTAATGGCATCCAAAACTAATTTCTTTCCTCACAAGTTAAATTAAATTTAGCTAAATACAATATAAATTGTTAGCAATAGCTCTTAACAAAGGATTCATAATGGATTATGAAAATACATCATTTGTGGGTCCAGCGCCATGGCCTAGCAGCTAAAGTCCTCGTCTTGAATGCACCAGGATCCCATATGGATGCTGGTTCTAATCCTGGCAGTACCGCGTGGGAAACCTGGAACAAGCTTTTGGCTCCGGGCTTCGGATTGGCACAGCACCATCAGATGCTTAACTATCCAAGTGACCTCAACAACCAGAATCTGAAGCCAGGAGTTTTTTCTAGGTCTCCCACAGGAATGCAGGGTCTCAAGGCTTTGGGCCATTCTCCACTGCTTTCCAGGCCACAAGCAGGGAGCTGGATGGGAAGTGAGGCTGCCGGGATTAGAACCAGTGCCAATATGGGATCCCTGTGCGTTCAAGGTGAGGACTTTGGCCGCTAGGCTTCCACGCTGGGTCCATGTTTTGTCTTTAAGACTTCAGTGATTCGGACAATTTTTTTGCATACATTTTTTGACTGATATCAATACATTTACAAAAACCCTTTATTCAGAGCTTCTCTTCTTCTTAGAAAATCAAGGATTTTCTAAAGTACAATTGAGACTATTTCCTGTGCCAAGGATTTTTTACATGGCTTTTCCAGCGTGGAAGCCTAGCGGCCATCCCGTGTTATGGAAAAAGGACAACACTTAAAAGCCATGTGTATCAAATATAAAAAACAAGTTATTATTGCTATAGTTAGCATATTGTAGATAAATACTGAATCCTGGTAATTCTGATAATTGGTAGTTGACATTTATTGACCAAAATTTTCCCTTCTCCCCTAACCTATACTACTCTGACATTTTCTGCCTTATGACTTCAATTTTCTTAGACTTCACATGAAAGAGACCATATAGACTTGCATATCCTCTTTGAATAAAAGGAGTTCCTTCTCAAATGGCTGAGCAGTATTCCCGTGTGTGGTATGTGTGGGGTGTGTGTGTGTGTGTGGTATATGTATAGGAAATTCAAAACGGTAGTGGAACGCTAAAATTGACTTGTTACAGCAGAAATCTGTTGAAATCCACATTTATTCTTTCTTTCATAACATTCTCCAGTGGACACTTTATCTTTTCATATCTGTTTTTTCATAGTTCATACTGTCAAACATGCAGAAGCATAATAGTTTTCAAATTCTATGATGAACAACATTGGTATAAACATGGGACATTAAGAAACCTCTTCAAAATACTGCTTTGGGGGCCCTGGGCCATAGCTTAGTGGCTAAATTCTCACCTAGGGACAGCCCGACTGGGATTTCATATAGGTACCAGTTATTGTTCTGGCTGCTCCACTTCCCATACAGCTCCCTGCATGTGGCCCGGAAAAATAATAGATCATGGCCCAAAGCCCTGGGACCTGCACCCACATAGGAGACTCTGAAAGAAGCTCCTGGCTTCAGGTCAGCTTAGCTGTGGCCATTGTGGCCGCTTAGAGAGTGAACCAACAGACTGAAGATCTTTCTCTCTGTGTTTCCTTCTCTCTGTAAATCTGCCTTTCCAACAAAAAATAAAACAAATCTTTAAAAAAAAATGCTGCTTTCATATCTTTTGGAAACATCCCTAGTAGTGGGATTGCTAGATTATATGATAGTTCCAATTTTTGAAAAAACTTCCCAACAGTTTTTATCATAATGCCTGTACCAATTTACATTCCAACCAACTGTTCACAAGAATTCTCTTTTCTCTCTAAGCGCATGAATTTGCCAAAATTTCTCCTATCACTGTTTTCTAATTATCATTTCTGGGTGAACTTATAGGTTTGATTGTCCCCCTCCCCCGACTCCAGGTCTCTCTGATTGTGCCTTTTGTGTTTCTGGGCCAAGCTTATCCTTACCGTGATCAAGAGGGACTGGAATTACATCACAGGACTGACTGTGAGCCTGAAGCCAATACTGAGCTATATATACCTGCTGCTCTGAGCATGGATAATCTTCCTGCAGGCTTCTGGGCAAGCAATAGTGCCCTCAGATCACAACCAAGGGGCTGGAGCTGAACCACAGGACTATTTCAAGATGTGCAGTGTGACTAAATTTGGGCAAGTATACACAGAAGTGTGACAGGATCACGCTCACACCATATTTGAGAGAGACATGGGTTGGTTATTAGGTCACTTTAGGTTCTTCTCTGGGACTGAGGTTGGCAAGCCATTCCCACAAATCAAAGACATGCTGAAATTATCAATGGTTATCAAAAATTACCAAATGGTAAATGAACCAAAGCGTAAATGAGAAACTACAGTTTTATAATAATTGGAATACTTTGAATCCTTTACTGAACTTAATAACTTACTGTGTCCTATTTGGCAGCATGAACAGAAACATTTCACACAGGACTCCTCACTGTGCTTAGCCTTGGTTTCCAAGCACATTTGAGTATTTTCCTTTTTATTCCTCTTATTTCTCTTCTTAGCAGAGTGCAAAGCTCTGTTTTTCCCTGCAGACAGTTCATGGACAATTGCGTAGCTCGTGACCCACCTTGGTTCTTACTCATCTGAAGTTCAAGCACTATCAAAGACTCCTTCTACATGACCAAAGCCACAAGGTTACTTTCTCAGAATCTCAGCTATCGTGCATTCTCCGTTTAGATGCTTGCAATGCTAATCCAAACCTTTCTGCTTCACGGATGGTTCCTCTGACAGATAAATTGATGACGCCATTATTAAGTTTAACTTTTAAGATAAAGAACTCAGATTTGTTTTATTACTTTTTTAAATTGAAAAAAAAAGAATTGCTTGTTGGTGTGTATCACATTAACAATAAAACTGCATAAAGGAATTTTTAAAGTATTTACTGATTTTCATTTTATTTGAAAGTCACAGACATAAAGGGAGAATTTCTTTCTGTTGGTTCACTTTTCAAATGCTTACATCAGCTAGGGCTGGGCCAAACAAAAGCCAGGAACCTAGAACTCCATCCAGTTCTCTCCCATGGGTGTCCAGAATGAAATTACATGAGGCACCACTTTTTAACTGCCAGAGTACATATTAACCATAAGCTAGGTCAGAAGCAGAAAAACCGAGGTTCTAACCAAGCACTTGGATATGACATTGAGGGTCAAGAGAGGTGTCATGCCTGCTGTGCCAAACACTCACAGCAGGAAAGGATTATTTTGAGTCATATTTATGTCAACATGAAAAAAATTACCATAGGCCATAATTTGGAAAAGATCAATTGATAAATGCATTTTATATACATTGGGAGTTTTGTAATTACAGTGCCAACATTCTGACATAATTGAGAAGTATTACATAGAAATCAGTATTTCTATATTTCAATTTACTTACAAAGCCCACTGGTAAAATAGTGACATTTGCATTAGGTGTATCAAAATAAACTTGAAATATCTTAAACTCTAACATGATAGTCACACAAATACACCTTGCCTTTATTTTGATAATGTTTCCCTCCAAAATGAAAATGAAAATAAGACAAATAAAGATAATATGAAGCTCTAATTTCTCATAAACCTCTCAATAACAGTAAAGATTTTTGTAAAACTAATTTCCATCCTCATAATTGAACTTAAATTTTTTTCTTCTCTTTTTCAACTGTAATGTCTCAGCAGTGCTGTTTATATAATGAAATATTTGATCCTCTTAACTAAAATAGTCTATGCTTAGTAGTTCATCTAATTTCTATTTCATGGTTGTCAATCTGTAACATAATAAATTTCATATGATTATTGCACTACCAGCAAAGGGATTTATGCTGAACTAAACATGAAGTAAGCAGGCCAAGAAACTCTTTCTCTCTTTTGTTTTTTTCCTCTCTCTGTCCCTGTGACCAACAGTATCCTGCTCCTTACTGTCTCTTTCTCAAGGATTATTTCATTAGCCCCATAGTCTATGGGATGGATACCGGAGACTCCGTAAAGCTGTGCCTCTCTCTCAAATACCTTCCTGGGTGATTTTGCTTGTTGGGGGTATTAAAGAGTTCTAAAGAGAAAGCATTTGAGATTGTATAAGAAAGCAGATACGCCAACTGAGTCACAATTCATTTGGGGAGAGAGAATACATGTTCCAAAGTCACATTTAATACCTTTCACGCCATCCATCTCCCAAGAACAACTCATCTGAAATGCAATATACAGCCACATGCCAGGATTGTTCGTTATTGAGTTACTTGGATACCGAGGATTCAAATCATCACATGGAAACTGCAAAGCAAATTCAGGATGAAAGCACAGAAGTGTAAGGCTAGGGGGAGTGTGCTTTCTTCTCGTCCCTTTGAGCAATACTTAATATATCAGAAGATGAAAAAGACAGATCAATTCATTTCAGTCCCACTTTTTATCACCCACATAATACATAAAACACAGGCCAGGCAGTAATCTCTTCCTTATACATTACGACCATTACTTGTTAAGATCTCACTTAATAAATAGATCCCATTATTGAGTGTACAAAAATTAAAATTACCCTGCCACAAAATCCATTGACCTCCCAGGCGGACTCTCTACAGCTCATGTTGATAATGCCCATTAGGCTTCCATGCTGTGAAAGGGATAAATGGAAATGGAAATAGAAAAATAATAGGAGCAGAAGAAAAAACTTGGCATCCAGCTTCTAATCTTGCACACTAGGGTTTTCTAGAATGTAAACACACCATCAGTCATGTCTGTTAATCCCTACTGCTCTGATCCCCAGCTAAAGGATAAGCAGTCTGATGGGGGAATCAGGAAAACAAAGACAAAAACACAGAGACTAGGCTGGGCAGAAGCTCTCACTTTAAAAATGGTCTCCTGGGGCCCACCGCGATAGCCTAGCAGCTAAAGTCCTCTCCTTAAACCCACCAGGATCCCATATAGGCACTAGTTCTAGCCTGATGGCCTCACTTCCCATCCAGCTCCCTGCTTGGGGCCTGGGAAAGCAGTCGAGGACGACTGAAAGCCTTGGGACCCTGCACCCACATGGGAGACCTGGAAGAGGCTCCTGGCTCGTGGCTTCAGATCGGCTCAACTCCGGCCACTTGGGGAGTGAATGAGCGGATAGAAGGTCTTCCTCTCTGTCTCTCCTCCTCTCTACATATTGGACTTTCCCATAACAATATATAAATCTTTTTAAAAATATGCTCCTGGAATAAATAATAAAGGTTGTAATACCCAGTTCAAAAAATGAAGTCTGGCTACTGTAAGTGTATCAGTATCGGAGATTAACAACAAAGTTTTAGGGAAAAAATGATTCACAATGTTGGTCCATGAGGCAGCACAGGATTTTAAAACTGAAGGATGTGTCAATAGAATAACAATGGAGAGATCCAGAAACAACATTTAGATTTAAGACATTTCCTGTCGTTTTCCTTCAATTGCATTTGTTCACATGATTTTTATCTCTGATTATACAGAGGGTGTTAACATGTGAGTGAATGAATGAGTGAATGAATGAAGATAGTTAAATCATATTCTATTGGTCCCATGAACTCCTCAGCAGAATGGATGAGATATTTAGATGTCTTATACTTCTCACTTAACCACTCAACCCCAGCACTTATTTAATTTCCATCACCACTTAAAGATAGGGTAACTACACAGTCCTTTCCCTAGCTTCCTGTGATTTACTGAAAAATGACCAAGAGCGTTTTCTTATTATTTCAGAATTCGGGCTATAATGTCTAGACTTCCAGAAGTGGATCTCAAATGGTGACTAGCATGATACTTGGCTAGGAATTAGCACTGGCATACAGTCTGAGCAGTTGGTGCCCATGCTACCTTGTGTTGTTGTAAATCTGAATATTACCAGTCGCTAAAGGTGCATAGCTACTACAATTAACAAATAAACAGTAACCCAACTTGCCTCTACCCTATACCTTCCCTAGTCCAGAGGAAGAGAAATGTTTTCTTCTGGGACTTATTAATTGCTTACTTCTTGAATTACATCCTTGATCCATTCTAATATTCTTTGTGTACTTGCTTAGCGTGATGTCAGATTTATTTGTTTGCTTTTTTATGATATGTTTACACCCACTTCTACCAGGAGTAGATCCTGAGCAGACTTCCTTCCGTTGAACTATCTTCACAGTGTTGTTGAAAATCAGTTGTGAATCTCCTCTACTTTCTCCGTCTCTGTCAGTCTTAATTTCAATACCACACTGGTTGAAATAATGTGTTACTTTTAAATATGTATTTGTTTGAATAGTAGAGTTACACAGAGAACACACACACACACACACACACACACACACACACACACACACAGAACTTTGCATTCATTGATTCATTCCCCAAAGGGTTGCAATGGCTGGATCTGGCCAGGCAGTTCTCCACATTCTTAAGCTCCTTCATTTTCATGGTATATTTATTGTCATTAATGAAGATAAGTCTATACTTTGGTTTTCTCCTGAAATCATTTGTTCCAGAGAATAATCCAGTACCATAGTTCACATTTTGTGGTTATGTTCTTTAGTTTTCCTTGACTGTAACAATTCTAGAACTGTCCTTGTTTTTTTAAGGTCAGGAGAATTTGGAGAACTACTGATGGGGTGTTAAAATGTTCCTGAACTGACATTTCTAATGCTTTTCTCATATTTTTATTAGGGTTATAGGCATAAGGAGTAAACCCACAGGGCTGAAGTAGCATTCTCATCATACACGTCAAGAATACACACAATCTACATGAATTATAACAGTTGGTGCTGTTTGATGACTTTATTGAGTTAGGGATTGTTAGGTTTCTATATAATGAACTTACACCTTTTTTCTCCATTCCATGTGTATTCTATATAAGGCACAAGTAGTTATACTCGCCCCCTCCCCATTAAAGATTGGATACTCTGAATCGCAAACCTTTACCATTTGATAGTGTTGCTCAAATTGTTCCAGTTTTAAACTTATTGAATTTTTTTCTATTTATATTAACTCTCCCTTTGGCACATGCACACACATCATTGTTGGTTTTGTTGAGGTTTTCAACACTTCCTTATGTAGTACGATATGTTGTCTCTCGCAACACTCATATGGTAGGATCTTGGCTTTTTTTGTCTTTGTTTTAAAATCTAGCCTGACAGCCTCCAGGTTTTTTATTATAACAATTAATCCAGTCACATTGGAAGTAATTAATGACATGGCTTATTTGTGCCTCTTATCTTTTTGTGTCCCTTTGATCCTTCTTTCTCCTAAGAAACCAATGTTTTCATGCAATTTCAATTCTCTACTGTTTGTAATCAAACTTTGGATAAAGTTTTAATTACAAGACCCATCTTTAATTTTTAAGCCTCTAATTCTTGTTAACAATAATTTAATTGTAGTAATAGTTGGCTACTTTTAACTTATTAGCTTCATTTTCCTTCTTTGTGCTGACATTAAATGTCTATATTATAGAAACATGTTGCATATATGCATATTTACATATAATGTACATAGATCTACATATTTACAATAGTCTACTGCTCCTCAATTGTTTCCTGTGGCTTCAACTTAGCATCTAAGATAATTTCTTTTTACCTTGAAGGATTTCCTTCTTCCTTAAAATGAGTAAATGATAAAGTTTGAACATAGCTTCTGAATTTGCACAAACTGAAAGTTTCAGTAAATTTTATTTTGGATTCTCTAAAATCACATTCTGTAGAAAGTTACTCACTTAGCTTTGTATCATTGGGATATAGGCCAAAGACAATCATAGGAATACTAATAAAGCGAGTGCTATTAGCCGAATTGTTTGCCTCTTCTCACTGTTATATGTTGAAGTCCCTACACCTAAAACTTCATTGTGACTGTATTCACAAACAGGATATTTAGAGAAATAACTGAGTTAAACTAAGGTCATTACAGTGGGACATACTCCAATATGACCAGTGTCCTAATTGATGAAGGAAAATTGGACAAATATTTGCAGAAATAGAGTGCTTTCAAAATGCAGGGGGAAGGTCACAATTTATCAATCAAGTGAGAAAACCTGGAACAGACCCTTCTCTTACTGACTGTAGAAGACAATGACAGGCCCAACTACTGATTTCATACTTCTTACTTTCAATACTCAGAGAAAACATATATCTGTGCATATCCACCCAGCCTATAATACTTTATTATAACATCCCTAGCAAAGTAACACTGCGGATTTGCATACAGAATTAGAATTGATAAAGAGTGGTACATATATCTGGTATAGAATATGTTTCACATTTTTACATAATGCTAAGAGAGAGATGAACTTGCCTGTAACATGCTAATGGTAGCCCTCCCATGTGTGGATTCTGTGCCTCATGTTAATGCTCAGGTTCTGCTGCTTTCAGACCCATCATTCCTGTAGAAATCTTCCTACATTATGCTTCAGTGGAAAACCATAACAGGAACCCAGGACTCACAAGGTGAATTATATATTGTCATTTACCTTCCCCACAAACATTCACATTGAGTTTGTAACAGCAGTGATTATTATTATGGGTCAACAAACACAGTGCTCACTACAATGGCAATTGCTCATCACAGTAAGAGCAATCTACAATGACTATGGCATAATAATCACAGCCTTTATACATAAAGCATGGTAGTGGCATTGGGCTAATACTCAACCAAGCTATATGATTCACTTATCAAGAAGAACAAAACAAAGGGAATGAGTAGGGTATATTACTGAGAGCATTTACCAATGGTTTATATTTCTCTACATTACAATGATATGGAAAAGAGTAAGGATTCAGTGGATGGGTTAACAATGGAACAGAGTTTTGACTGATTTGATAAGATTTTCACATGCATAGGTCTCCATTATATCAGCCAGTTAGAAGGAACCACATCTGTACTGTTAGAACAGAATTGTGGCAATAGGCAGGATTTCAGTTATACCAAGTTTACTTTTCTTTTAAATAAAATAAGTAACTTCCTCTAAACTTGCTTGGTAATTAGTAATCAGAATAGATATGGTAAAAGGAGATATTCAATAAAGAGACATGACGCTTAATATGAAGACTATAAGAAGAAATTGCACCGAAATTAAGAAAGAAATGATAGCAAAGTACTTTAAAAAGCCACTCTCCACAAGCAATTGTGCCTATAAATTCTACAACATGCTGTGTGCATAAGTGTGTTTGTGTGCATTCGTGCATAACATCGAACTACGTGAGGATAACCAGATGCTTATTCTCTTGAAAACTACTTGATTGCTGTATTCAGTGGTAGGGGGTGGACTTCAGCATTCTTCCCTAAATCTCTGGATGAAGGTCTCTCACCTGCTCAGCTTGTCACCCCTCCCACCTTCATAGTTACTGTCAGTTAAAAACCAAGTGAGAAACTTAGTCAAATAAGAAGCATCTTCATAAAGCCCATGCAATAGGCATGATCTGAAAAGCTATGCATGGATTCAAAAATGGCCTTCACCAAAATAAGCATGTCTTTTAATTCATGTTTCCACAAAATTTTCAGATGCCCTTATATAAGTGTTTAATATTTTTTTATCTACTTCCCAGATCTTTAAAACATTTATCCTTGAAAATAGACATTGGGATATAATCCTATGTTATTAACTATGATAGACAAAATCACATATAAATGTTTGCATATGGGCCTGGCACAGTGGCCGAGGCTAAAGTCCTAGCCTTGAGCGCGCCCCGGGATCCCATATGGGTGCTGGTTCTAATTCCAGCAGCTCCACTTCCCATCCAGCTCCCTGCTATTGGCCTGGGAAAGCAGTCGAGGATGGCCCAAAGCTTTGGGACCCTGCACCCACATGAGAGATCCAGAGGAAGTTCCAGGCTCCTGGCTTCAGATCAGTGCAGCACCAAGCATTGTGGTCACTTGGGGAGTGAATCATCGGATGGAAGATCTTCCTCTCTGTCTCTCCTCCTCTCTGTATATCTGACTTTGCAATAAAAGTAAATAAATTTTTAAAAATGTTTGCATATATAGGTAATATATTTCACCTGTATGTGTGTTGAACTTTCACATTTTAGCAATGTTAACATATCATTAAGAATCTGAGAAACAGATCAAGAAAAGGGGTAAAAATAAAATCTGGACTCAGCAGTACAACATTCTTCTGAAAAGTGTGTTTCAGTCTGGTAATGACGGAAACAAACCGTAAAGGCTCCAAAGGACTCCCCGGGATTCTTGCTGTGATGCACTTTAAAGAGTAATAGGCACAGTTTACCACTGACTCATCACCCTCAGCCACCCAGAGCGGTTATAATCAATATTACTCGATGCATTACTATCAAAGGAGTGCTGTTACTTGTATCCTGCCAACATGAAGAAATTAAAAGAAGAAAGGGTCAGAAATTATCCAGGTTAAGATTTAAAAAATAATTACTTGAATTAAGTTTTACCTAACAGGGCAAGAGTTAAAACATGTCTTCCATAGGAAGAGGAGAGAAAAAAAAAATCACTATTCCACATTTTCATTCTCCCCTTCAATAAATATGATCTATAAAAAGGAAAAAAAATCACTAGCTTCCATTAGTGCATGGAAGACTCCAATAAGTCATTCCTAAGTCCTAATGTTAATTGCAAAGAATTGATCAAATAGAATATTTTATTTCTTTATGACCTATTATGTTGATGTTTTACCCATCATATTACGAAATCTAAATGCATTTTGCTATTCATGTTCCTTCGTTGTTCTGTATTTAAAATCAAGATATTTTGTCATGACTTAGTCGTATCTACTCCAATAGATTTCAATACTAACTCTATTCTGAAAATTTATATTCCCATCCCTTATCATTGCTCTGGGCACATTACATAAATGACTATTAAATATTTGTTCAGAACCTGTAGCTAGAAGTTGAACACTCAGTTCAAACAAATAAGAGCCATGTTAAATAGCTGATTTGAATGCTATATGCTTGGAATGGGTGTTTTGCATAGCAATTAAGGTACCAGTTAGTATGCCTCAATCCTCCATCGAATGCCTGTGCTTGAGTCTTGACAGCGCTGCGGATTCCAGCTTCCTGCAAAGATTCCCCTGGGAGGCAACAAATCTTGACTCAAGTGTTTGGTTCCCTGTTACCCAAATGGATACCTGGACTAAGTTCCATACTCATGGCTTCATCCTGGCCCAGCCACAATTATGGGCTTTTGGGGAGTGAACCGGCTGGACACTCCACACTGTGTCTCTTTGCCTTTTGAAACAATAATATAACTAAATAAAAAGTCCACGCCTTATACTTATTCTGTTTCTCTAGTTATCCAGGGGAAGGATGCATGCAGTTCTCCTCATCAATGCAGTTCTACCATCAATGTTACAAGCAGATTTCCTGCATTTTGGGAAATCACAGATATCAGCACATCCCAGATGCAATGGAGAAGTCTCACTTTGGAAAAGTCACTTTTATGATCATGGTTATCTCCCCTGAATATACTTTATATTGATAACCAACAATCACCATTCCCACAGTTGCTTAGACCAAATGTTTCTTTTTCTCACATCAAATCCTATTGGCCCTATTGACTCCACCCTCAAAGCATGTTCATTTTCATAGTTCCTGCTCTAACTGAAGTCGTGATCATTCCTGGCCTCAATCTGCCACCAGTTCTACTCCTCCTCAGTCTGTGCTCTAACAAGTATCTCTAGAAACATTTAAAAGTACAAGTAGATTAGATACTTCTCTACTTGTAAGTAACATCACTCTCAAACTAAACTTCCCATCAGACTCAATTACATGAGTTGGTCACATTTCATCCTCTCTCTCTCTCTCTCTCTCTCTCTCACACACACACACACACACACACACACAGTCACTGTGCAGTAATCACTCTGCCTCTCCGGATTTTGTTCGGATTTATAAATGTTCCTTCCTCAGTGTCTTCAGCATTGAATTTCCTACGGACAGAAAAACTTATTTTGCAGAGTAAGCATAGTGAATTCAATTATTCTGGTTCTTTGTGAATGTCATTTCTTCAGAGATCTTCCTGATCACTCCATCTGAAACAGAGTCCTGCTCCTCTTCGTGTCTTAAAGTATAACGTATTCATACAAAACTTGACGTATACTGAAGGCCAACAAATCAGGAGATGACTGTTATCAAAAAGATAGCTGATTGCTCAAAGATCCTGAAGAGAAAGACAACAAGAAGAACTAGGCCAGGGCAGGGCATGGTAGCTTAGCAGTTGAAGTTCTCATCTTGCATGCACTGGATTCCATATGGGTATCATTTTGTGTCTCACTGCTCCACTTTCCTTCCAGCCCCGTTTGTGGCCTGTAAAGGCAGTCAAAAATGGCCAAAGGCCTTGGGACCCTGCACCTGCATGGGAGACCCAGAAGAATCTCCTGGCTCCTGGTTTCAGATCGGTTCAGCTCTGGCTGTTGTGGCCACTTGGGGAGTATATCTGACTTTTCATAAAAATAAAACAAATTTTTGAGAGAAAAGGTAACTGATACTCTAAATTCACAATGATGAAAAGTGGCGAAGTAGGACTTAAACATGAATTCAAAGCTCAAAATCTTAAGTATTATTATCTTGTATTATTTTACATTGTTTGCGGTAGAACTTGGCTGTACCTTCAGAGAGTGTAGGGGAGTTTGCCCCCTAAAAGAACGTATTTTGGTATGGCCTTTTCAGGTTGCTTCTTGTTATTGTAAGTTGAAAACATGAATAAGGGTTAGTCCTGAAATGTAAACTACTTTTTCTCCAGGCTCATGATTTCCTTAGCAACACAATTTCTTCAGAAACCTAAGGGAAAGAACAAATGAATCGCACAAAAACCTGACCAATTTTCTTTCAATCTCCTCGGTGGTCAAAATTACCTAAGAGCTTTCTCTAGATGTAATTTTTCTTGTCACCATACATACAGTTCCTTCCACTCTGTGCCTTTCCTTCCAAGAAAAGATCCATTTCTACTACTTTGAGTCCAGATAATAGCAGTGAATGAAGAGCAGTTCCCTAGTTTCACATGGCACCTCTGTAGAGTCACAGTTTTACCTAAATTCACATGATCCTTACGGCATCAAAGTCTTTTTAGTCTGTTATTACCTGAGCTCCACACACTAGTCATAAGCTTTCCCACTTTGAAACACCACGCTCTATCATTTGTGTTTGCAAGGTAGTTTTTAGAGTATGCTACGACACAGTGGGAAGCAAAGCACAGATCCTGATATTTCGGCTCTCTCCGGCAACTTCACTAAGAGCTACAGGTTGAGTTGCTACCTAATCTGCCATCCATCTTATTACATAGTGTAGTTCTATTCAATAGTTTTGCTATAATAAAAGGGAATTCTGGGTTTATGGCCTGCTAAGTTGCTATCAAAAACCAATCAGCTAAGCTAATATAAGTGCATTCACACAGTTGCTCATGCTTCTGCACATATTATTTACATTTACAAATAACATGTAACTGCCGAATTAGTAGCTGAAAGGACTCTAAGAGCATTTCTCCATCATATAGCAAATCCACGTGTATGTTCTTCATATGATGATTCACAGACTCAGGCTACTTCCATCCGATGTGCTTATCATCTGTTAGGCTTTGTGACTATTAGCATCAAGTTGATATGTTGAGAGGAAATGAGAACTAATTTGTGGAGGAAATAATGATGAATTATTTAAGTTATTCAGATGTTAAATTACCACATAAAATCACCCACATTTGTGAGGCAGCTTTGATAGTATGTATACATTTTGCAATATTAAAATCAGGACAAGGAGGGCAGCTATGTGGCCCTGTTGGTTAAGCTCCCACTTGGGTCAGTTGGGGAAAGAAGCAGAAGATCACCCAAAAGGTTGAGTTGAAGTCACCCAGATGGAGTTGCAGGCTCTTGGTTTCCACCTGGCCAGCACTAACCATCACAGTCCTTTGGAGAGTGACCCAGAGACACGGCAGATCTCTCTCTCAACTCTGCCTTTCAAATAAATACTTTTTTTTAAACATCATGTTTGACAGTGAACATATTTAAAATACTTTCTTAGGTTATTTTGAAATACACAATACATCGTTCTTATCTGTAGCCATGTTGTTATGTAATCAAACATCAATAAGTGTTTCTTCAATCTGTAATTTAGTACCCACTCAACAGCCTTTCCCCATCTCTAGCCTCCTCACTGTCCCCAGTCTTTGATGATCATTATTCTTTAAACTCTCAAATTTTATGAAATTTATTTATTTGAACTCTAAAGATGAGAAATACCTGTGTAGGACTGTTTCTGGTTTCTTTTACTTAGTAAATGATCTCCACTTCTGCTCATGTTCTTGCAACTCATAGGATTTCTTTCCATTTGTGGCTTAGTGGTACCACATTTTGTGTATATACTTTGTCTTCTCTGTTCAATGATATAGTTATAATTAGGTTGCTTCTATTTCTTATCTATAGTGAATAGTGCAAGAATATCACAAGAGTGAAGATGTTTCCCTGGCAGATTGATCTACTTGGATACAAATGCATCCTGTAGCGAGATTGCTGTATCATATGATAGATATTTCACTAGTTTTGTAGGGCTTTATGTACCACTTTTAATAATGATCACATTACACTAGAAATCTCATGATTTTCTTCAAAATTCTTGTCAGTACATGTTACCTCTTGTCCTTTAAACAACATCATTCTAACTGGAGTGAGGTGGCATCTCATTCAGCTTGCATTACCCTGGTGATGGGTGATCTTAAGCATTTTTTTTTCATGTCCCTGTTGCCCATTTGTAAGCTTTGGGAGATGAGGATGTTTCTAAGTACATCTTTTGCCCATTTTTTAATTTGAGTATTTGCATTTTGCTTTTGTTTTTGAGATTTTGATTTTGTAGTGCTATTGAATTGATTCCTTACACATTTTCGTTACTATCCCTTGTGGGTTGTATAGTTTACACATACTTCTGTTCTGTATGCTCTTCTTGTTCTAACGGTCTTTGTCAGTTTTTGGTTGGTCACAGACACATGTACTTGTTTTCTGACTCTCTATTCTCTTTCATTGGCACATATATCTCATTTATGACAACATAATTTTTTTCCAATAGCTATTATAAATGAGATTGCTTTTCTTGTTCTTTTCAGATAATTTGCTATAAAGGAGCAAATTTTTTAACAACAATGAGTTGGAAATTTTGTGTTTTGTTTGTTCTTGTTTCGTTTTGCAATGGCCTGCAGGGTTTCCGCTGAGAAATCAGCCATGACTGACCTAGAGCACCACTGTGTGCTATTTCTCTCTGCTCTCCCGCCTCTTAGGAATCTCTTTCCTTTAACTTTTGACAACCTGATTATAATGTGTCTTAGGTTAAACTTGATGAAGTTGAATCCGAATGGCAACCTGTGATATTCCTGTACTCAGACAACAGTCTACTCCAGCTTTGGGAATTTTTGCGTTATTATCTCTTTCAATAAGTTTTTACCCTTTTGATATTGTCAAGCACTCCCTGTATCCCCAAAACGTGAACCTGTTCTCTTTCAACTCTGTATCAAAATTCTCATAAGCTTCTTTTCTCCCTCTTCTTTTTTTTTCTGGCTATCCCCCAAATGTGTCTGGTAAAACAGCCAATATTGTAGCCACTGGCCCTCGGTTGTATTTATTCTGCTACCAAAGTCCTCTCATTATATTTTCAGTTATGTTTAGAACATTCTTAACCTCCAGGATTTCTATCTGGTTTCTAAAAATAGTTTGATGCATCTGTAAAATTTCTCCAATGGCATGCTGGATTATTTGTGGTTTGTTAAAATTGATTAAATTTAAATTTTATTTTAAGTGAGTTTACTTTTAATTACCTGAGGATTTGTTCATTTTGTTTTATAGGTGCTTCCTGGAGGCTTACTTTTTTTTTTCTTCATCTCTTTTTTATTATTATTATTTTTTCCCATTAATTACAATGTATTACACGACACAGTTTCATAGGTACTGGGATTCTCCCCCCTTTACCCCAAACCGCCCCCCTGGTGGATTCCTCCATCCTGATGCATAGCCACAGCTCAAGTTCCGCTGGGATTCCCTCATTGCAAGCATATACCATACATAGAGTCCAGCATCCCACTGTCCAAATTCAACGACCTCTTAGGGAGGCCCTCTCAGGTCCGAAGGCAGAGCCAGCAGAGTGTCATCCCGATCAACTAGAAGCTCCAACATATCATCAGCAACAATCCAGGTATGATGAGGCTGGTGCAGAGTCCACTGACTGATATAATCCATCATAGCGTCTCCCCTTGTCCAGTATTTCGCTGCCAACATATAACGGAGGTGATCTATTCCATCTTCCGTCTTTTCTTGGTTAATGTTCTGATTCCTCCATTATGATTAAGGGAGTTCCCAAAGAAACTTTGAGGTGTTCCCAGACCAGGTTCCTACATGTACTAGTAAGCACAGTGCCCGCCACAATCCATCACCCCGATCAGCTGGTGGTTGCAACTGCTGGTTGGTTCTATTCTCAGCCCCGACCTCCACTGGAACCAATGAGTACCGCAGCCCATCCTGGTTCTGGCCATCACACACTCATCCTTCACTTAAACCAGAGGGAGGTGTGCTGCATGGGTGCTGCATTCCTAACCGGCACAGGCAGCCTTGCCTTGGCATTTTGTATTGTATGCTTTTTTTTTTTTTTTATCGCAACCAAACCTGGCCAGACCCCCGGGCTTACTATTTTTTTTAATTAGATAACACCATCTTTTACTGAAAATTAACAATATTTTTATTTTTTTAAAGATTTATTTTATTTGAAAGTCAGATATACAGAGAGGAGGGGAAGAACTTCTGTCCATTGATTCACTCCCCAAGCAGCCAAAACAACCAGAGCTTCCAATCCAAAGCCAGGAGCTTTATGAGTCTCCCATTTGGGTGCAGGGTCCCAAGGCTTTGGGTCATCCTCGCCTGTTTTCCCAGGCCTCAAGCAGGGAGCTGAACAGAAACTGTGGCTACCGGGATTAAAACTGGGGCCAATGTGGGACCCCTATGCTCGCAAGGTGACGACTTTAGCCACTAGGCTACTGCGCCGGGCCCCACAATATTTTTATCAAATAATAAAGTCTACCCATTGAAAGATTAACTTTACCTGTCTGAAAAGCTCAAAGCAGACTCCTTGTTTTTTCTCAGAACTTGATTACTGGCATTATTTTACCAGTAGATGGTGGCATATGTTCAAGTTTCCCAAGAGGTCATGGTTGGTATGTTATCACTGTTTCAGCAATACAGGGTGTCTCAAGCCATGGTTTCTTTTAGTATGTTTTATTTGGTTTTTTAAAGGCTTATTTATTTTTATTGGAAAATGAGATATACAGAGAAGAAGAGAGACAAAGAGGAAGATCTTCCATCCATTGGCTCACTCCCCAAACGGTCGCTGTGGCCAGAGTTGAGGCAATCCGAAACCAGAAGCCTGGAGCCTCACCTGGGTCTCCCATGCAGGGTCAAGGCCCCAAGGCTTTGGGACGTCCTTGACTGCTTTTTTTAGGCCACAGGGAAGGAGCTGGATGGGAAGCAGAGCTGCTGGGATTAGAACTGGCACCCATATGGGATCCCAGGCGTGCAAGGGGAGGACCTTAGCCACTAAGCTATCGCACTGGGCCCTGTTTCATTTATTTTTTAATATCAAATTTTAATTATATTATATTGAAAGTCTTATTGACTCCATTAAACAAAATGTTCAACAAGTTTTTTTAAAGTCCAGAAGGAATATAAATTAAGATTATAATCCAAAATAATCTAAAGAAAAATGCTCAGTGTCACTCTAAATTTTAAGAGTCATGAAATAATTGGAACTACGGTAGCTTAAATGTTTGCTAAGCATTCTACTTACTGCAAAACCAATATGCACAGGAAATGTCCTTAATTTTACCTCCTACATGCAAGAACGTGCAGTACTTTTCTGTCTGGCTCAATTCACTCCACATGATGTTCTCATGCTGGAATCGTTTTGTTGCAAATGATGGATTTCATTTTTTCTTCATGCCTCAGGATATTCATAAATATTTATATGCAGATCTCTCTCTCACACACACACACACACACACACACATTCGTATCCTACCCACACACGCATATTTCTATCACATTTTCTTTATCCATTGATCTGATGATGGACATTATGGCTGAGTCCATATTTTGTTGTTCAGTGTTGCTATAACTACAATAGAGAATGGTATCTTTGCTAAATTATGTTCATTTCCTTTGAGCATGCACCCAGTACTGGTTTGCTGGATCATTTAGAAGGCATATTTCTAGGTTTTTAGGAAATCTCAGTATCATTTTCCACTGTATCTGCTTTAATTTACATTGTCAACAACACTATAAGCCTACTGTAAAACTTATAAAACACTGATGAAAAAATCATCAAAAGCACCAACACACAAATCAAAAGGTATCCCTTGCCCAGGGATTAGAAGAACTCATATTAGAATGCGAATATTACCTTATATAGAGTCAGTGGAATTATTATCAAAATATCAATGTCACTTTTCAAAGAATTAGAAAAAAATCATAAAATTCATATGTAGTCAAGCCCAATTTTGACAAAAATCGGCAGTGGGTGGTTGAGGTTGGTTTTTCTTTGGAGCCCCATCCATAGTCATTGGTCTATAAGCTGTAACATATTCTACTGACACCGAAGCTGGTGATGAAGTAATAGGCCCTCGGCTCACAAACAACGACTTGTGCCTAGAATCCTTTCCTGCTCTACCCCCCCAATAAATGACTCTCTCCATGCGATGGTGCCTGACGCTGTGAGAGGAAAGAGGTACATCCATCCCTGGCCACCGAGGCCACCTGCTTGAGTCATGAATGGAGGCCACAGCCATGCGAACATCATCAATGCCATGTCTTGCTGCCATGCTTGCTTCTGCAGTAGGCTCACTGACCAAGACTTCTGCAGTGAGCTGGAGGTGATGCTGGCCAGCATGAAACACACATAATATGAGTCTGCATGGAGAGCACTGTAGAACACAAAACTGATAAGCATTAATACATGCAATTACCTGCGAGGTGACATTTTAATGCCCTGTTATTTAAAAATACATGATTCATTTATTTTCATCTCAGTGAGTATTTGACCCATTTTTCTCATCTCAGTGATGTGTGCAGGCTTTGCATTTTCCCATATAGCAGCTTCTAGTATTTTTTTGTTAAAAATGCCATGTGTCCCTTTCACTGCTCTATAGTACTTAGACACCAAGTGATGAACATGTTTTTTACGCCATTATTCAGGACCTTATATGTTATATTTAGCGTTTCTCTTACAACCTCTATATCTAATTCGTGATTCAAAC
This sequence comes from Ochotona princeps, assembly GCF_030435755.1. Taxonomy (NCBI): domain Eukaryota; kingdom Metazoa; phylum Chordata; class Mammalia; order Lagomorpha; family Ochotonidae; genus Ochotona; species Ochotona princeps. The sequence continues at coordinate 44,985,454 of NC_080842.1, read as the reverse complement.
AGTACAAAATTCATAACCCTTACATTGCAATTAATTTTTGTTCTCAATTGTTTATTTCAAAGGTAATCTTTGTTTTATATTGCTAAATGCTTGAAAATAATTTACAATTATGTCTTTATAACTTCAATTCTCAAATGACAGCTTTTGCTGTCCCAAATGGATTTTAAAATTGGCTGCATATTGATGTGCTCAGTTAGAGCACTGTACAATAATTAATCAGTTCTTTTATTATAAAAGCATGATTTTTATAATTAGAAATCTAATTATACTTCTCCACTGCCATCATCCACTGTCATAATAATTTTTATCATTTCATAACCTTTGTCCCAATTGTCCTAATGGATATGACCACTGCCTCAAATTTTATCCAATTTCTTTCCTTTCTTATTGGTAAAGTCCTTTATTTCCTTTGTTCTGTTTCTGCTATCACTATTTTTCCTTTTTCTTTTTTAAAAAATACAAAAACTCAAAAGCCATTGTCCTAAGTCCAGAAAGGCTATGTTCCAGCTACATCATTTAGTATTATGGATATCTATTTGTGATGGCACTGGAATCTTCCATTTACACTTTACTTATTGCTCTTGAGAGGAATGGAAATGAGTAACACCTACCATGGGAGAGTTAAGCCATGAGCTGTAAAGTATTAATTCCAGGGGTTATATTTGGAAATCAGAAGGATGTAGGCTTGAAACAATGGAGGCATGGACTTTAAAAGTTGATTGCAAAGATGTATTTTAAGATAGTTTTGTTTTAATGGAAAAAATTTGGAAACACATGAAGTTGTTTTTTTTTTTTTTCCATCCTGCAAAGGCAGTAAACATCTCATCAAAGATTGTCAGCAAGGACCCCAGGGCCATCCTATCCGCAAAGGAGATCATTGAAGTTTGGACTGCCCTTGATGGCTCAGAACCCTGGGATCAGCCATATCCTATGGATCTTAAACATAGGACCCAAGCAGCCCAGGATTCTTCTCGGAGGCACCAGGAACACAAGTAGATCAGCACTCAGCAGGACTCTCCTCGGAGGCACCAGGAACACAGCAGATCAGCACTCAGCAGGAGCCCCGAGTGGGTTTCTTAGTGAAAGGAAAATCTGTATGTTTCCTTCTGGACACAGAGCGATTTTCTCTGTTCTTAGCTCTAGCTTTGATCCCCTTTCTTCTCATACAGTGATCATCAGGGTGTCTCAAGAGCCTAGGTTAGATATTTCATCCAATCTCTGAACTGTGTCTGGAATGGTCTAATATTTACTCTTACCAGAGTCCAGCACCAACATTGGTTCAGAGGAAGACCACTGTTCTTTTATGACCAAGGAAGACTGTGTGCATCTCTCTGACAGAGACAGACATTAATCCAGAAGTTTGGAGCAACCAGCAAAACGTTGGTCAGATTATAGATTTAGAGCTCAGCCTAGACCATGGACCAGGCTCCCTACAGACTGTAGGACACCCTTGAGTACTCAGACTCTGCGTTCACAAAGTCTTTTTCACTTTGTTCATCTGCATAAGATTTCTGTCCTCCACTTGTCTCAAACTATAGAGGCATATGTTGGCTTGCCACTGTACTTAAGTGTATAAAGCTCTGTGAGATTTTGCTATGCTTACTGTTTAACTGTTGGGTGAGTATAAATGGTACCATGTGCACTATATTATATCATGTCCTTCAGTCAGACAGTAGGTGTAGTATGCTTTACCTTCTAGGCTCAATGTTTTCCTGAGACTCCTAGGGTTTGCAACACTTTGGCAAAGTATTAATGCGTAAAGATCACTTATCTGTTTCCTCCTACTTGGGTTTAAAAAATCGCTTTAGTGGGCCCAGTGTGATGGTGTAGTGGTTAAAGTCCTCGCCTTGCACATCCGGGATCCCATATGGGCACCGGTTCTAATCCCGGCAGCTCCACTTCCCATCCAGCTCCCTGCTTGTGGCCTGGGAAAGCAGTCGAGGACCGCCCAAATCCTTGGGACCCTGTACCCACGTGGGGGACCCGGAAGAGGCTCCTGGCTTCGGAATGGCTCAGCTCCAGCCATTGCGGCCACTTGGGGAGTGAATCATCAGACGGAAGATCTTCCTCTCTGTCTCTCCTCCCTGTATATCCACCTTTCCAATAAAAATAAATAAATATCTAAAAAAAATCCCTTTAGTGTTTTCAAATCAAGGAAGTTTAGATAACTACAGGTTAAAATTTTTTATGTTCCTTCAAAAGTTTATTTTTCTTAATACCGAGCTGCTGATGCTCTGTGAGATACGATACAAAGGAAATTTTAAAGTGTGCTCCTATGGAAGCAGGATGGCCTGATTTTCTGCTACCTAATACATTTACCTATCTTATGTGATAGGCTTATGTCCCGATGTGTATGCTAATTCTTTCAGTTACATTGTTTTTGTGCTTCTAACTGATTGATCTAGGTTAACAATTTTATGCAACTCAGGGAACTTTCAGATGTCCTATTGCCTTTATTGAGTTTAATTGAGTCAACAATTTAAACCTTAATGGAGTTAATTTTAAAACTGATTAAATCTAGTCTATAGCCTTAATGAACATGCTCAGGCCTAAGTTTTACTTTGACCAAGTTTTAAATCTGACACTTCTTTCACAGCTAAACCATAAAACTCAAATATCTGACATGAAGATATCCAGCTGGACCCATAAAACTCAAAAACATGAGAGATTATAACTGACTTATGCTTTGTTAACTTAGCATTGGACAAGGAGAATGTGAATTCCACCTCCCTGAATTCTAGATAAGTCAGAAAATTTCTCTGAGGGGATGCAAAGGACCTTCCCAAAAGCTCTTTGACAAAATCAAAATGTCAATTCTCATCTCCTTGCATGTGTATCATGAGAAAAGCAAGGAGATGGTGCCTGAAATTTCAGCTTACCCTGAGAACTGAAAGAGGAGGCTGCCAGTCATACCTTTGTAATGGCCTTTTTGTTCTGGGCAAACTACACAGGCTTAGAATCCCTGTCTGCAGGGCCTGCAGATTGGCTCAACTAGTTAATCCTCAGCCTGCAGGTGCTGGTGTCTCACATGGACACTGTTTGCTATGTCCCAGCTGCTCCCCTTTCCAGCTCCCTGCCCATGGCCTATGCATTCACATGGGAGAACAGGACGCAATCCTAGCTCCTTACTTCACATTGGTTAAGCTTCATTCTTCGTGGCCAATGGGGGAAGGAATTAGTGTGATGGAAGATTTTTCTGTCTCTCCTTTGATTTTATCAGGTCTTTCTTTAAAGAAATTTAAAAGACAGCTCTAGAGAGAGAGAGAGGAATAGACAGTGAGACAAATATCTTTAAAGTCCTGATTCATTCCCCAAGTGACCACAACAATTAGGACAGATCCAGATAAAAGTCACAAGCCAAGAGCTTCATCCTGGTCTTTCATTTCAGCTGCAGGCAGAGGGCAGGGGGTCCAACTGCTGGGCCGTCTTCTGCTACTTTTTCGATCATTAACAAGAAGTGGAGTAAGTGGGACTGGAACTTGCACCCACATAGTATACGAATATCACAGGTGCCAGCTTTACCCATATGTCACGATGATGGCCCCAAGATTTTAGTAAGTATAAACAATGTTTCTATTAATTATAAGGATAGTTTTCTTAAGACCAGCATGGTAGCTTATCAGACTAAACCTCCACCTGCAGTTCCGGCATCCCTTATGGACACTGGTTCGTGTCCTAGTGGATCTAACTGAGCAAGCTCCCTGTCTAAAACCTGGGAAACAGCAGAGGATGACCCAAAGCCTAAGGCCCCTTCAACCATGTGGGAGGTCTGGAGGAAGGTCCTGACTCCTTTCAGATCAGCTAAACTCTGAGCACTGACATAATTCTGGGGGAGTGAAACAGTGGATGGAATATCTCTTTTTCTCTATCTCTTTGTCTCGCTTTCAAAATCAATCAATCCATAAATGCTGGGCCTGGTGCAATGGCTAAATCCTCATTTGGTAAGCACCGGGATCCAAGAAGGGTATCAATTCATGCTCCAGCTTCTACACTTCTCATCCAGCTCACTGATTACGGCCTGGGAAAGCAACGGATGACCCAAAGCCTTGGGACCCTGCACCCACATGAGAAAGTCAGAAGCAGCTCCTGGCTCCTCACTTTGGATCGGCTCAGCTCCAACCGTCATGGCCACTTAGGGAGTGAACCAGGGGGATGGAAGATCTTTGTCTCTCCTCTCTGCAAATCTGATCAGCCTTTCCAATAAAAGTAAGTAAATCTTTAAAAATACAATAAATATAAATCTTAAGAATAAAAGATAGTTATTATAAACTCTGAAGCACTTCCACTGCGGTGTATATATTTAATTTCTCATTAAAAGTCTTGTTTACTTCCCTCCATATGAAATATTACATTACATGAGGAAACATTTTGCTCCTCTCATGGTTCCCGCACGTTATCTTCCCAGCTATTTGCTGTTTTATTAATTTATATGTCCAAATTTTAATGTCATTTTCAAGAGGCCATCAACACATGGATTGCTAGCCTTCCTTAGAATGTCATGGCTGCCAACTTGGCTTCCTCCTAGGATGCTTTAAAAATCATTTGCCAGCGTGCTTAGGCCTAGTGGTTAAAATGCCTCTTGGGATGCATGAGTCTGGTATAACAGTGCTTGGATTCAAGGGCTGGCCAAGTCCCAAATTTTATATTCCTCCTAATGTGCACCATGGAAAACAGGTAACAGTTCAATGGGAGAACTGAACTGAGCTGATGGCAACTAGCTCCCAGTTTGGTCTGGCCCACCCTGACTGTTGCTAGTATCTGAGGAATGAACCAGTGGATTGGAGATCACTTGTTCTCTTTCTGTGACTCTACCACGAAAATTAGTAAAATGAATTAATTGAAAATCACTTTTTGAGTCAGTGTTTGGTGGTGCTGGTCTAAGCGACTTGTGATGCTGGGATCCACTATGAGTACTGGTTCATATCCTGGGTGCTCCACTTCTAATCCAACTTCCCGCTAATGACCCTCAGAATACAGAGGAATATGGCAAAGTGCTTGGGCCCCTGTGTCTACATGGGAGACCCTGGGGGAACTTTCTAAGTCCTACTTGGACCTGGTCCACCCCAGGACACTGAAGTCCTTGAGAGAGAGAATTTATGCATGAAAGAGAATGGCTGATTTCTATGTCCCTTTCTAATTCTGCCTTTCAAATAAAATAAATACATGTTTTTTAAAAGAAAAATAAAAGTAAGAAATAAGCTATTTAAAAAAAACTATCTCCTACCTAATGAATCATCTAAATGATGATATAAATTTCAGCCACTTAAAATAATGTTAAACATTTGATATTAAACATTGAGTATGAAGACAACTAATTAAAAGACTCTTACTCAAAGTATTAGTTTTTTTTTTATTTTGGTGTATGCTGAGGTTTTCAGATCATTTGTCTTACATATGTGATATTACTGTCACTTTAAGAAAGAGACTGTCAGGGCATCCTCCCTGGAGCAAATGAATTAATACCACGAAGAACTAATTTGGAAATAAAATTCCTCAGTTCAATCGAACTTGTCAAGTCCAGTACAAACAGAAACAGTGGGAGTCTAATCCAAAATTTTTCTTTAATAATCATTCTTGTGATTATCATGTAGCTCATGTTTGAGGAGAAAAATTCCTGAAAATGTATGTTAAACCAAAACCTACAAAATCAAGTAATTTACAACACAAGATGCTTTTATACTAAAAGATACCATTAACAGCAACCCCCAAAATAACTTATTTATTTGGAGCTCATATGATATTGATGTGTTTTTAGAATGGATACTAATTTAATGTGTTGTTCAAGGGGATGCCCTTCACATCATAATTTATTTGTTCAGTTTAGAATAGTTAGAATGACAAAACATTGTGGTCTTTGTACTAAGAGCCTTCCATGAGCTCCATTATTCAACTATACAGATCTGTAAGAGGTAAGGTACACCATTACAAACCACTGTGACAAATGGGAAATGTACATTATGTCAACGTACTCTTACTTCACAAGGTTGGTATTAAACCTGCTTCCTTTACATACATTCATCTTAGTGTAAAAAAAACTTCTCTTAAGTATGGATGCTGTGTCCGTGTTTTACTTGTATGTGGTTTCAGCGAAAGCTCTTTTGCAAACATTTGACAAAATTGGAAATAAATGCTTCATATGACACTTAACTGTTTCTGTTTGGGGGGTTAGTTTCAAGAAACTTCAACTTGAAAGAATGACTTAGTATGCTATACCCATCTACTCTTCTAAACCAAGTCTACTTTCTCTCCTAGCAGTTTGGTAAGGACAGGATTTGGCTGCAGTCTTCAGCACTCCATATGTTTGATTTAGAATGTTTTCCATGTTGTCAGTATTTTTTCACAGATGCACAGATGAGAGGTAAAGTGGATTAAGCTGCCATAAAATACTAAACCGTATTTTACAACAACTGCACAGTGACAACCAAGAAATTCCTGCTGAAAACTGTCACAGGAAAGCTCTTTCTTTTTGGCTTTTTATTTAGTTAGCAAAGAGAGAAAGGAATAAAAACTATTTATTGATTTACTGATTCATTTAAAGAATTTTTTTTTTTAATTTGGGAAAGCAGCTTTACAGAGAGAAGCAGAGACAGAGAGAAAGATCTTTTATCTACTGGTTCACTCCCCAAGTGGCCACAATGCCAGAATTAAGCTGTTCTGAAGCCAGGAACCAGGAGCCTCCTCCAGGTCTCCCACACAGCTGCAGGGTCCCAATGCTTTGGGCCATCCTCTACCGTTTTCCTAGACCAGAAGCAGGTAGCTGGATGGGCAGTGGAACAACCAGGACATGAACTGACACCCACATGGGACCCCAGTACTTAAATTGGGAGTATTACTTCATCAAGCCATGTGCCAGGCCCTAAATTTAAGCTATTCAGTATCAGCTCCTATCTCCTAACAAAGTCTAGACTTTGATTCAGGCATTCAAAAACAAAACCTATATTTTCCTTTTTGCTTTAAAGTGCACAAGAGAAAAACAAAGCATAACATTCAACTTTAAATACCTTTAATTTGCCTTAATACACATTGATGACCTGTAGGAGATATATACAAAGGAATCCAAGCATGATCCTTGTCATTAAGAATCTCAAAATAGCAAGTTGGCAGGAAAGTTAACAGTTAAACTGACCAATCAAGACTGTATAATTGTATGGAATTGGCCTGAAATGTGTAGGAACCCTGTGCTGTTCAACTTCACTCTTTCTTCTGCCCTGCTGTTCCTGCTGCAGGAACCTAGGCTGGGAGACCTAGCTTAACCTGAAAAAACTGCCCTTTATGCATTAGCACCAAAAAAAAAAAAAAAAAAGAATCTCAAAATAGTCTCAAAACATATGTTCTTAAGAATAACAAATGTCTAATGTTTATAACATTAAAGAGAAGTTACAACAAACAGTTATTACTTATAACCCACTTATGGGAGATGAAATTGATTTTCCCAAAGACATGTAACTCAGTGTTTGAGTCAAAATATGTATCCAAAGTACTTCTGAGGTGGATCCACAGCTTTCCGTACAACAGTGCTACTTGACGGGGACCATCACTCCACTTAGACTTTCAGAGGGAGTTAGCCATAATGTAGGTTTAGAAACTAACATGAGATTAAGTCTAGGGTACATCTATTTCTCCAGATAGCTTCAAGAAACACAGCCTAAAGCATTCACTGAAAACAAATGTATAAAATTAGCCAATTCAGCTTGCTTCCTAAACTTGTGGAAAACATGCTTATCTATCCTAATTTTTTTAGCTTTAACAAAGCTTGTTTAAAAACTCTTAGTATTTATATAAGGTGAACACAGCCCATGTATTCCTTACACACACATTCAAGAGCATAGTGACACTTCCCATCCCATCCTCCCTCCGGCGCATGCCTCCACCACCTCCTCCTTCCTTATTTCGTTTTTTCAGTTTTACAATGTCATACTTTCAATTTAGTTTATGCCCAAAAGCTTAACCGTCTACTAAGTAAAGAATTCAATAAATGGTAAGAAGCAAAAAAATCACTGTTCCTCAATAGTATATACAAGGGTTGTAAACAATAATCAAATCTCAAAATACTGATTTTTTTCATGTGTGCTACTTCTTTTTAATTACCACATATCAGGGAAAACATGATATTTGTCTTTTTACATTGGCGTATTTCACTAAGCATATGGCTTCTGCTCGCATCATTTTGTTGCAAAAAAAAAAAAATCACTCTTATGGCTGAGTAGTATTCTATGGTGTATATATACTACATTTTCCCTATCCAGTTATTAGTTAATGGACATAACAGTTGATTCCATATTTGAGCTATTGTGAGTTGCCCTGCTATTGGTATGCTGTTTTCATTTCCTTTGGATTAATTTGTAGAGTAGGATGGCAAGGTGAAATCGCAGATTTATTTTCTGACTCCTGAGGAATCTTCACTTAGTCTTTGATAACAGTTGTACTAGTATGTAAACTCACCAACAGTATATTCGGGTACCTTTTCTCCATTTCCTCACAAGCATTTGCTGCTACTTGATGGCTGCATAATAGCATCTCTAGTGGGGTAAGCTGAAATTTCATTGTGGTTTTTCTTTGCATTTGCCTAATGGTTAGTTATCCTGAGCATTTTTTTCATGTTTTGTTGGTCATTTGAATCTCATCCCTTGAGAAAGGCCTGTTCGTGCCTTTGCCAATTTTTTCCTTGGATTGTTTGTTCTGTTGTAGTTCAGTTTCTTGAGCTCTTTATAGATTCTAGGTGTTAATTATTTATTAGTTGAATAGTTTGCAAATATTTTCTTCTGTTCTGTTGGTTGCCTATTCACTTCGCTGAGTGTTTCCTTTGTAGGGGAAAAAAAACCTTTTAGATTGATGTAATCCTATTTTTTTTTCTTTTATACTCTGTGCCTCTGGGGGTCTTTTCCAAGAAGTCTTTGCCTATACCAATATCTTGAAATTTTTCCCTGGTGTTTTTCTCTAGTACTTTAAAGGTGTCAAGTTGTAGATTTAGATCCTTGACACATTTTAGGATGAAATGATATAATACATTTTACACTTCTGCTTGTAGAGATCCAATTTTCCCAACACCGTTTGTTGAAGAGATTGTTCTTTCTCCAGGGTTTTATTTCAGCTCATTTGTCAAGGATTAGTCGGTTGACAAAAAATGTGGCCATTACCAAGCCTTCATATTCAGATAGAAATGAAAACTGCTTGCTAGCGGTCAGTCTAATCTAAACCTTATTTCCCCGGGTTTGAAGTAACATTGAATAGGCTATAAAATCTTCATAAAGTATTTAGTATTATATAAATAACAAGTTACATAGCACTTCAAATTAATTCTCAGCCAACCAGATTACTCATTATGCAAAAAAAAGATATTTTCTTAAAACATATATCTTTTCCTTTAATACAGAGAAAGTAAGGGAGAGGACATTCCCAGCCTCTGATTCATGCCCCAGATACCTGTAGTGACATGGGCCATGTCAGGCCAACACCAAGAAGCAGGAACCCAATTCAGACTTGCCATGTGGTTTCTGATTATGAGTCTTTCTGTGATTTCATACTGTTCCGTCTTTATCCTGGCGTGAAACATTCCAACAGTGGACTAAAGGCAGAGGTTAGATCACATCTGATTGTGCCACAGGTGGCATTTAATTAAAACACTATTTTGAGATAAACATCAAGGAAACGAGTGAATTAATTAAAAAGAACCAAATCCAAGAAATGCCGTATAGCCAATGAAATTCTCCTGGTTTATACTCCTCAACTGGAAAGATGAGAAGATCCCAATAATTTGGGGTGTTCCATTCATTATCTTTGGGATTTGACATGAATCTGCCTAGTTTGTTTCATGGAGGGTGCTGCTGGTTGAAGCTGGTTGATAAAATCTGCGAGGCCTGTTGCTTCAGGTCACAATGATGTCCCTCAAAGACTCAAACCCAGTGTTAATTACAAAAGACCTCCAGCACTAGTCCCTTGGGCCCAGGACCCAAAGGCCAGCCTCCACAAGCCATCTATGTTGAATAGAATCTGTTCTAAAAATTATTTTCACCTTCCTTTCTATGTCTTTTGACATAGGCAGTGGCAAAGAAAAGCAGATTCTACCAAAAGATTTCATGCTTTATCCTTGAAGAGGATTAAACTTTCTGTCCTGGCACAGCTAGGCTATGCCAAATCTAGAAGTAGTTACATTCAGTAGACAGACTGCAGCAAGCAGGATTAGCAGAACATCGGTTGTGATTGAATTAACGTTATCGTTCGTGAACGATTTCCTTAAGTTTCATTTCGATTTCGTTGTTCTTCTGTGACAACATGAGTCTGTTGCACACCTGATTGTCTCTGTATCATTTCAATCAAGTGATTTTCACATCTCAGTTTCTACCTGTGGATTTTAATGCCCTCTTGGGCTTCCTGAAAGCGTGTGATTTAGGTGATGTGCCTTGCATGGTGAAAAACAAAATGTTCTGATCCACTGCTCAAGATAAATACTATGGACAATCACTCTATCCTAGAAACAGATGCTATGCTTTCCTTCAGAATTAAATCTGATGATAATTTTAATTGCCACTAATATAAAGTCAGTATTCATTGTAGAAAAATGAATAGGAATGCGTTTTCATTGAAATTAAAAGTGCTTGAAAAGGTCTTATATTAATTGATATTTGTAATCTTCTAACTGTGCTTGAAAAATGTGCCAGGATCCTGTGTGTATTTCACAAGCGGCAAGTAAAGGCGTTAATTTTGATTTGCTCTTACTGCTTAATTTTCCAGAAAATGTTACATTTCTAAACTTATGTCACATATTGAAAACTAAGCAGAAATTGGCATGACTCAGTTGCAATCCAACAAAGTGAGATAGCATCCAAAAGTTTCCTTTTCAGGTGCATTACAAAAGATACATAGCTTTCCATTAAGCTAAGCTGTTTTTCTTTTGTGGCAAACTTTTATACTAGATAGTTCCATTAGCTTGTTTACTTATGCTTTATTTATAAACTAATGTAGATATTATTTTAATGATATTTTAAGATATTGACATCTTTCCACTAAAATATTAAAAAGGCAGTTATTAATATTTCATCATAACAGAGGTGCTGCAGGAACGATCAGCAGTTTTAGCAGAGGGTAAGAATTTTGAGGAATGGTACCATCACGAATATGCATTAGAGTATTGGAGTAATTACACACAAAATTTTTTTGCATATATTTAACAATCAATGGAATCTGTGTGGTTTAAGAAAATTAATCTAGGGGCCAGCACAGTTAGGAAGTAAGTTCATCAGCCACCCTGTGATACCAGCATTTCATATGGGCACCAGTGTTGTGTCCCAGCTGTTCCACTTCTGATCCAGCTCTTTGTCTATGGTCTTTGAAAAGCAGCAGGTGATGGTTTAAACCTTGGGTCCCTGCACCCTTGTGGGAGGACTGAAATAGACTCCAGGTTCTGAACTTTGAATCAGCTCAGCTTCAGCTCTTTCTTGGTGTAACATCTGTCTTTCAAATAAAAATAAGTTATCAAAAAGAAAACCAACTCCTTTACTGCCTTTATGTTCCACAACTGTTAATTTCAGAGAAATGAGAAAACATACTGTCCTGTGTGTACACAAACATCTAACCAAATAATATTTTGATTACCTGGAATGGTTGAACTGATTTATTTGAAAGAAATACAACTGAGCAGTCAAACTTCTCAGGAAGACCACCAAGCCACTTCCTAACAGTGAGTGGCAATTTCCAGGGCTTCATTTTTCTGTGTCACTGACATGGGACATCATTAAATGCTTAGTCATTTAAACTTCTATTGTGATTTTTTTTTCTATGGAAAGGCTTTTCTTGGTTGGCATGAATGAAGAGATTTTACTAAAGAAGCATTTGCGTTGATGTTGGAAAGGTCAGTACAACAGAGGAAGGAAACAGAGCTCAGGCACTCACAGCAGAACAGAGCACCACAATCCCTTCCCCGGAAATGAGGATTGAAGCCAGGAAGGAAGGACCAACTCACAGGTGGTGTAACTGTGGGAAGAGTAAAGAAGCAGTGTCCCTGCAGGAAGGAGACAGAATGTCCTGATAGAACTCTGTCTCTCGTGGCTTTCTGGATGCCTCCCTTATGCCAAACCTGACAGGCAAGCCGCCAGAAATGATCTTGGCAGCTACAGCCAAAGAGTCAGCCTCTTGGGGGACGAGAGCTGAGCACTATTTCAGAGAAGACGTCTGAGGAGGAGTAACAAAAAAGAAAGAAAGAAAGAAAGAAAGAAAGAAAGAAAGAAAGAAAGAAAGAAAGAAAGAAGGAAGGAAGGAAGGAAGGAAGGAAGGAAGGAAGGAAGGAAGGAAGGAAGGAAGGAAGGAAGGAAGGAAAGAAAGAAAGAAAGAAAGAAAGAAAGAAAGAAAGAAAGAAAGAAAGAAAGAAAGAAAGAAAGAAAGAAAGAAAGAAAGAAAGAAAGAAAGAAAATCAAAGGTTTGTGGTGACAGATGGGTGAAAATAGACGTCTATGGTAACTTGCCATTTTTTTTAAATAAGAAAGAATCACAAACACAGAGAAAGTCAACTATTCGGTTAATAAAAATATTCAGTTAATCAAAATTATAAAGGTTTTCATTTTAAGTTGATCAACTATATTCCATTTTTTTTTCTCCAGAATGTATTTATTGGTTTGTTTCTTTTTTTTTCTTTTGGTTTTATTTATTTTTCAAAAGTTAGAGTGGCACACAGAGAGGGGAAATCAAGGCTTCTCTATCCACTTGTTCACATCCTGAACACCCACAGTAGCTAGAACTGGGTCAGGCCAAAGCCAGGTCCTAGCACTTCCTCCAGATCTCTCACAGGGGCAGTAGGGATCCAGTGGTTGATCCACCTCGTGCTACTTCCTAAGTATGTTGGTAGGAAGTTCAATTCAAAGCAAATGTGAAAGTCAATTCTAGGCACTCTGATAGCAGACAAGACTGTCCCAAACAACATCTTATCCCACTGCGTTACGAACTCACTCCTTGATCTACTTTTCAGAGCTACTGGCTATCTTTTAAAAATAGTAACAATAATAATATAAACATCTTATAGATGAACACAATGTCAACTATGTTAGACTCCATTCTGCCACTACACAGAAGCACTTTTATCAACATCTTGTTAAATATTCTTTCACTTAGCATCTATCCATAGACAATCACACTTGTGTGTAACTTTTCCATTTAAAGTATATATACTCTTTTTTTTTTTATTATTTAACTTCATTAATTACATTGTATTATGTGACACAGTTACATAGATACTTGGGTTCTCCCACCCCTCCCCAAACCCTTCCACCATGGTGGATTCCTCCACCTTGTTGCATAACCACAGCTCAAGTTCAGTTGAGATTCCCCCATTGCAAGCATACACCAAACATAGAGTCCAGCATCTTATTGTCCAGTCAAGTTCAACGTCTTCTTAGGTATACCCTCTCTGGTCTGAAGACAGAGCTAGCAGAGTATTATCCCAGTCAATTGAAAGCTCCATCATACCATCAGCAAAACTCCTTAGTATTAGCTTACTTAATTTTTTGAAGTATTTTCATTAATAGTGTATTCATAGATGTTACATTTACATCAATACATGTCTGACTCAATTTGTTTAAGTTTAATAACATTACAATGCATGTGTGTATTGTTCTGAAAAAATTCTTACCTAAAATTGATTGTTTATGGCCCAAATATACTATAAATAAAAATAATGTCACATATTATATCTTTTTAAATATGCCAGTATACCTGTAGGTAATTATTGATGTTAAGAAAAATGTGGCCCCTCTGGCACTGAGGAAGACCCGGGCTGTAAGCCATGCCACCCTTCCCCATCCCTAGGGACTGGGTAGGGGCAGAAGGCTCCAGCTTCCCTCACACTTGAGAATGTAAAAACTACACACAAAAAATTGTCTATTAAATTAAGTTCTGTGACTCAAAAAGAAAAAAAACAGAATTATGTATGCAAGATAGTGACTGAAAACTAGTTAATAAAAGAAAACAGACATTCTGCATTCCATTACGGAAGCAACTGTTTTAACCAAATTCCTTGCCTTTTCTCCAGCATGATACACAAAAATGGAAAGCTACTGAAATATTAATTAGCATATCTTAGAGACTCAGTGAAGTTGGGCATAATTCAAATTTTATAGTGTACTTGCACTTTTTTGCAAACTGCATAATCGTTGCCATTTTTATGTACATTTGTATACAGATGTGAAATTGATTATGCTGATTTCATTTACATGTTTTATATTTCATAATATTTCTTCAATACGTCTTTCTTGGTGTGAGAAAGATGGACTCACCAAAGGATCAGAAAGAGGATTTAGCAAAACAGCTGACTGTGACATTTCACATCAACAGGGGAAAGATGGATTTCAAAAAATAGAATATCTTGGAATGACTGCTAGCCATCTGGAATGAAAAAAGCTCTACCTCCAAAACATTATTTTTATCACAATAAGTTTTACACAAATCAAAATAGAAAACATAAAAAAATGACCTCACAGGAAATAAAAGAAAATAAATCAGGACATTCGTTTATTGTCACACACTGGGAAATAAATTTTTACATGAGACAAAATACTCTAGAAATAGTTTCACTACAGAGGAAAATCTTATTAAATTATCTATGCCCAAATTATTGGATGTCAGTACAGAAAAATTTTACTAAAAAAATCAAAAGGCAAACTATAAATGAAGAATATATTTTTTGTTTTGTTTTGAAAGATTTATTTATTTGAAAGAGAGAGAGGTTACATGTATTGGTTCATGCCCTGAAACTCTGTAACAACCAGGAGAAGTGCCCAGCCAAGGCCAGGAGCCAAGAACTGCAACCAGTTCTTAGGAAGTCTAAATACTTGAACCATCACCCACTGTATCCCAGGCAAAGCAGCAGGAAATATAAATTCAAAGCAGGGTAAACAGGTTTAAACCAGTCCTCAGACACAGGGATATGGACAGCAGTGTAATCCGCAATGCCACAACACCCACTCCAAAAAATATAATTCTGAAAAAGATTTTTAAAACCTAAATATTGTAAGTAATACACCGAGTAATTATTTAGCAATATTAATTTGACATTCTAATACAATAGCAAACCAAAAATAAATTACTTGTATAGCCAATTATTACTCATGATATTAACTGGGATATAAACTGGACTGGGATATAAACTTCTTTTTATTCTACACAAGTTATTTTATTAACATTGACACAGGTAATCAGTATTTTATTATCTAATATTCTACATTTAATATTAGGATAAGTTTTCATAAACCCAAAAACATTAGGTATCAAGTAGTACTGAAGTCATATCCTGTTATGTTGCTGTTCTCATGTGACTGGCACGCAATAACAATGGCAAATGGAAGAACACTGGTAAGGGATGATTTTTCGTTGCAACTAAAGATTGTGCAAAGGTCTTGTATTAACTGATGTCTGTAATCTTCCAATTCATTCTTGAAAAATATGCTAAGAGCCTGTATTCTGCCTCACTTCCCACTGTTTTCAGCAGGAACTATCCTTGGTCCTGGATCCCCCCTAGCTCACAAGCCTAAGCTGCAACTTTTGCAGCTTGACTGGGGAGTTTATTTCACTCAGCCTCTTCTGTGTGCCTCTTTTTAACTGCACCTTTATGCTAAGACAGAAGACACGCAAAACAATAGATTTAAGGGTTTTTTTTAGATTATTAAGCTAATGAGTAGACCAAAAAACAGGAAATAAACTCAAAAGATACTACACAAATAGACAAAGAGGAAAAAAAAAACTTAAAAGATACTAACAATTTAACCCACAAATTAACTTCACTTGTTGACCAATCTGTCCTGTTCAGTGTGACACTTCACCTTGTTCATGTGATTAACAGGGAAAAGGAGGAGAGTATCAGGATAGAATATTGAAATCCTTCTTTCCCTACTTACAGAACTGACCATTCTTAGGTCTACCCTGCAATTTCAGTCCCATGTTCAAAAGCCTGTATTTCCAACTCGTTTTACTCACTCAGCTTGGATATCTCTGAGTTAATTTGTCTAAAACTAAACCTAAATGATTTTGTCCTAAATGGAATCCCCAAATAAGTTCCTCTTTAAACTGTCCTGGTTTAAAGATCCAGCAGTGACCAGACACTTAACATAAAATAATCCCAGTCTGGGCTGGTACCACAGCAAAACGGATTATGTTTCCGCCTGTAATGCTGCCAGCATCCATATGGAGCTTGCTGTCTGCTAACGCGCCCAGGAAACCAGCGGAAGAAGCATGATGAGTTGGGCCGCTGCATCCCAGGGGAAACCTCCTGGCTCCTGCTTTCACAGCGGCCCTGCCTTGTCCTGCCGCCATCTGGGGATTGCAGCAGCAGATACAAGACCTCTCCCTAACTCTCCTTCTTCCTCTGTAACTCAGTCTATGCCAGTCTTCCCCCAAAAGAGGCCTTGAACTGTAGCCCAAAGGTCTTTTGCACTGCGCCATACATTTAAGAAGTACCTGAACCAATCTCTCTCTCTCTCGCTCTCTCTGGCTTCCTGTCTCTTATCCACACTCCCACCCTACACACAGGTTTGAGGAAACCATGGGCACCTCTGTCATTCTGGATGGCACAGAACACTAGCAGCAGCACAGGGTGAAGAGTGCCACCGAAGCCTTTTTTGTTGCCCGCAGTCCCACAGGATCGTGAGGATGCTTCTCACGTCCCTTAAACTATATTTTTGAAGCACAAGGGAACTCCTGACGGATAGGAAAATCGCTGTTGACTTCACAGGAGGAACTGCTATAATAAACAATGATGACTTTGGCTGATTTTTTTTTTACTTTAATAAAAAAATTTAATGAACTTGTCAAATCTTTGTTGTAGCATGACTGCAAAGGATACCTTCTCTAATGAAATATAATTGCCTATCATAGCAAGCTTGTAGCTTTCTGTTATCCTTGAATTCTAATTTTAGTTTCAGAGGTGTTCCAGGATTAGTGTTATATTTTGTTTCTGCTCAAAGGACACTGCAGAAGATTTAGGAATATTAAAATTCATTTTGATTGGTATATGTAAAGGACGTAATAAACATACACATATATGCACGCACACATATGTACGCACACATATATGCACATCTAAGTATCTATAAAAGTCTAGAGGAAATTTGTTTGAAATATGATGCCAGTACTTCATATTGGTTACCTAGTGCATCTTGAATGCTAACTGCAGTTAAAACTATTATAATCATTGTAATTTGCATTGTGCATTTTAATTTTAATTAAAAAGGTGCATTTTTAAAAAGATTTTTAAAAATTTTATTGGACAAGCAGATCAGGTTTATGGAGAGAAGGACAGACAGAAAAATCTTCCATTCACTGACTCATTCCTCAAACGGCCACAATGGCCAGAGCTGAGCCAACTCGAAGCCAGGAACTAGGAGCTTCCTCTGGGTCTCCCACAAGAGTACAGGGTCCCAGGGCTTTCGGCCATCCCTCACTGCTTTCCCAGGCCACAAGCAGGGAGCTGGATGGAAGTGGAGCAGCTGGGACCCAAACCAATGCCTATAAGAAATCCTGGCTCTTGCATGGGAGGATTTAGCCATAGTGCCATCATACTGGCCCCATAGAAAACATGGATTTTAAAAGACTAATTTTTTTTTTTTTAATTTGAAAGCTAAAGTTACACAGAGAACAAGAGATAGAGGTCTTGCACTCACTGGTGCAATCCCAAAATTGCCACAACAGCTGGAATTGAGCTGATCCAAAGACAGGAGCCAAGACAGCCAAGACTTAAGAGGCATCAGTGTGGGATGCTAGCGCTAAAAGCAGAAGCCTAGCCCACTATACCTGGTGTTTGTCCACAATATGGATATTTTAAAACAAATCATTTCCTAAAAACACAAAAACTCATTTTTATTCAAAGTTACTTTTTCTAAATATACTATAATATTCTATATAAGTATTACTTGTATAGAATTTAATACAGTTAATATTATATTGAAGGATAATTAAATTTTCAGCACAATTACATTTTTTCATTCCTTATGTCATTGCTATGAAACAATGCTCATCAGAATACAGATATGAGATAATTATTAAATTCAGTTCCTTTATATCTTTGCCAGCATCATTGTATAAGAAGGTAGATTATTACTACATTTAATCTATCATTATGAAGCTATATTTTTCATGATGTGGATAATTCAAGTGTCAGTTAAAGAATCAATATAGTTTTACCCATAATTTTGAAATATTCATTAGATAACCTGTAGTTGACAATCATTAGGGCACCAAAAAATGAGGGGCTTGTAGAGTCTTCACCGTTATAGTATCCCATGGAATCATTTTCATGTCTTAAGAATCTGTGACCCAGACCCAGTGTGGTAGCCTACTGGTTAATGTCCTCACCTTGCAGGAGCCAGAATCCCACATGGGCGCCAGTTCTAATCCTGGTGGCCCCACTCCCATCCAGTTCCCTGCTTGTGGCCTGGTGAATCAGTCGAGGATGGCCCAGGAACTTGGGACCCTGCATCTATGTGGGAAACCCTGAAGAGACCCCTGGCTCCTGGTTTCAGCTCAGCTCCAGACATTGTGGCTTCTTGGGGAGTGAATCAACATATGGAAGATCTTCCTCTCTGTCTCTCCTCCTTTCTGTGTATCTGACTTTACAATAAAAAAACGAAAAAAATCTGTGATCCTCCCGTTCATTCTGTTCTCTTTCCTAACCCCTGGCAACCACTGATCATTTTACTGTCTCCGTAGTTTTGCCTCCTCCAGAATGCTAAATAGTAGCATTCACACGTATTATTTTTAGATGAGTCTTTTCACTTATGAATATACATTTAAACTTCATATGTGTTGACTTGACTTGTTTCTTTTCGATACTGGGTAACATTCCATTATCTGAATACGGAAGGACACGCCGGCGGCTTCCAAGTTTAGGCAATTATGCTTCCATAAATATCTGAATACAGGGTTTTGTGTGAACATAAGTTGTCAATTTATTAGTGTAAATATGAAGTGGTGTGACTGCTAAACTGTACATATGGTTTAGAATATGTTCAGTTTTGTAAGAAATTGCCAAACATACTTCTAAAGCGGTGCCAGTATTTTGCATCCAACCAGAAATGAGTAAGAGTTCCTGTTGCTCCATATCCTTGCCAGGGGTTCTTACTGTTTAGATTTTGGCCATTGTAATAACTGTTAGACTGATATCACAAAAATGCGTGCCATCTTAATGCTGTTTAATTTGCAGCTTCCCAATGCCATTTGATGTCAAACATTTTCATATGTTTATTTGACATATGTTAAGTTTATACTGTTTGGTGGTAAGGTAAGTATTCAGAGGTTTTGTCCATTTTTTTTGGAATCTGGTTGTTCATTTGCTTATTATTCACTTTCTATTCTTTGTCTATTTTGTCTTCATGTATTCTGTCACATCTCTCCCAGTCAGTGTCCTGTGTTGTCATTTTCTTGACAGTGCCTTTTTTCATATTAGAAGTTGTTTTACTAAAATACAATTTTATAAATTACAGTATCCTGCTTTTGTATAATACTGAGAAAGTCACTGTTACGTCCAAGCTAATCTTAGTTTTCCAGTGTGCTATTTTGGGAGCTTTTTTAACTTTGAGCTAATTGTTGCAAAGGATGTAATGTAAGTGTCTACATTCATGTTTTGTCTCTGAATACACAAATTGTTGCAATACCACTTGCTAAAATGTTTATCTTTTCTCCACCATATCACTTTTGTTCTTTTGTCAATGACTAACCCTGTTCAGTTCAACTTACAGAGAGAGAGATGGAGAAAAAGAGAGAGATTTCCCATTCCATTTCGCTCCCCAAGTGCCCATAATGGCCGCAGCTGGGCCAAGCCAAAGATGGGAGCCAGGAGCTTCTTCCAGATTCAGCACACAGGTGCACAGGCCGAATGACTGAGCCGTTCTCTGGTGGTTCTCTAGTTGCACCAGCAGGGAGCTGGGTTCGAGGTGGCGAGCATGGACTAGAACCTGCACCCATGTGGGATGTGGACACTCCGGGAAGCCATCTCACACCCTGCACCGGCGCACCTTCTCCTCATCTCAGGTTTTTAAAGGATTTGCATCCAGCTGGGTGTCTGTGTACTCGATGCCTTCATCTACACACATCCACAAGGTGTGATTTGTTTTTCCTCTCACTTGAGGATGAAAGCTATATACTGCTAAGAAACATGACAGTTGTATTTAACATGAAACAGAAAACCCACCCAAATCAGTTTACAGCTAAAAGAAAAGATATTGGCTCCTTTCATAAAATGCATGCAGTGGTCCCTGTTCCAGGCTTTACTCCAGCAAGTAATACGCTGCTCTGCATTTTCAAATGGACTGGCCCCTAACAAAGATGGCAAGTTTAGGATTGCTGTTGCTGCTGTTACGGTCTTATAGTACTCCTTCTACCAAATTATCACAATCCTCATCCACCAATGTCAACATTAGTTTTCTGAGAAGTCGAATAGCCATTAGCTTTCCCAATACTAAAAGTTATTGTTGTAAATCAGCTTGGATAGTTCCCCCTCCCGATTAGCCAGGAAACTCACATATAGAGAAGAGAAATTTATCTTCAACGGAGGAGAATGGACAGGATACAAAGGTCATACAAAAACACTGTAGTTTGCAATCTAGTAGGATCTCTAAATATGTGAAAATAATGAATTCAGACCATTTGAACAAAAAATTAATTAGTCCTAACTGCTTAATTTTTAACTGTTTTTTTGTAAAGTTCAAATTCATGGGGTTTATTGCCTCCTCAGTAAGAGGAGACAGCCCCTCAGTAGCTCCAGCAAAAACAGTTATGAAAGCATAATATCAATTAACTACAGCTGCTTCACAAAAACCTGCTGTTGTTTTTTTTTCCCTAAAGTTATCTTTAATGTGACTTTCATGTTACTTTTACTAAAACAAAATCTTTTTATGGAAAGAAGAGATTTCTTGCTAAAAAGAGAGAAATTTTCTACAGCAATATAAAAACAAAAATACCTAACTGTTATTTAGATTAACACCAAGGTCTTTTTTATTGTATCCATCTAAATGTGAACTTAATTCTATATTCTTATGATGCCTTACTAAGAATTTCTTGTATTTATTCAACTCTGTTATGTCATTTTTGACAGTGGCAGCTAATACACACACGGAAAACATCCATGGGAAGGAAAGCTGTAAATACGGCTATTTTCAGAAATACAGAACAAAATTTGACAGAAAGGGAGAGTGTGTCATTTGATTTGCTTATCAAATCAGAGAAAACGAGATTTTGAAGGAGCTGACGCTGGCTCCAGTGCTCTGCTTATTCAGAATTCTAAGCCCTTCGGTCACCAATTCAAAATGCCTTTTAAAGTTCACAGAAATGCACATCGTGAAAGAGCCGCTCGCGGATTTCAAAGCTTTTTTTTTGCACAGGGATAGACTGATCTTTTAGTTCCATTTTCCCACAATTCATTGGCAGTAGCTTCACACCCACTGAGCAATGGCCATTTGGCAGTTGCCTTGCTGCATCGTGTACAGACTGTATTTCTTCGCATCCTTCACAACTGACTGCCAGCTATCCTGTCCGGTTAAAACTCTACTATTATTTTTTTATTTACTTTTCTATTGTTTTGTGGTTTTGCTTCTAAAATTCTGACAACATTCACAGCTATTTGTAGATTATGGCTATATCACCATAAAACTGAAAAACTGTACATTTCAATCAGACCAAATACTACAAAAATTTCCAAAGCAAAGTGATTGATGTATGTATATGTATGCATATGTGTATATGCATATATATATAAGCCTATATTTTATCCACCTATCAATCTATTTGTATATATCTTACCTAAATTATTGATAAGTGAATTTTTGGAAGACAGAGAATCTTCCATTTGTTCTTTCACTCCATAAAGGCCTGTGTAACTTGGTAACTATCCTACGGTGGCAAGGAAAGTATAAGGTTTTCATTTCTCACCTCAAGTTCACTGTAACAGGACAATAAAAATCAACATGAATAAATGAGTGTAGCAATAAAGTTGCACACAAACTTTGAGCAGACAGAACATTAAAGGTGGAGAAACAACAGAGGACAGCAATAGTGCATTGTAAGGAGGAAGGCTGCAGGAACAGAGCTGCCCTTCTAGATGTAACACCTCTGAGCTAATGCAAAAGGGCACTGAAACAATTCATCATTTTTCACCAATGTAAGCTTATATACTCATAGTCGTAGCTTTTTTGTTTTTTTTCCTCTAATCAAATGGAAACATACTTTTGTAGTCAAAATGGAATGGTCAGTATTTGCCTCCGAAGGAAATTGTACCAATCATTCTCTCCAGTAAAATTCCAGTTTTTAGCTTACTTATTTTAAAGTTTGACAGTTGGCAATCCCCACTTATAAACCTGGCCTTGTCAGTCATTATCAGTATGAAGGATAATCAGGCATCGTTAGAAATTGAAGAGCAACCTGTGGAGAAAGACCAGGATGAACAAATTTGAACAAAATACCACAGCAAAAATAGGGGATTTAAGAGAAAGAAAACAAAAGAAGGGGCATGGCACTATAGCATAGAAGTTAAAGTCCTCGCCTTGCATGCCCCAGGATCCCATATGGGCGCTGGTTCTAATCCTGGTGGCCCTGCTTCCCATCCAGCTCCCTGCCTGTGGCCTGGGAAAGCAGTCGAGGATGGGTCCAAAGGGTCCAAAGCCTTGGGACCCTGTACCCACACAGGAGATACAGAAGAGATCCTGGCTCCTGGCTTCGGATTGACTCAGCTGAAGCCGTTGCGGCCACTTGGGGAGTGAACCATTGGACAGAAGATCTTCTCTGTCTCTCCTCCTCTCTGTATATCTGCCTTTCCAAAAAAATAAATAAATCTTAAAAAAATTTTACCCCAATATTGCAATTCAAATATTCCAATAGAAGAACAAGAAATTAGATAAAAGAGAAATGTTAACACTTGTATTTCTATAAAAGATATCCAAAGATAATAACAGAAATATAATAATCAAGAAATATCTCTTTAACTTTAAAGCATAGATACAAGTAAATTATAAACAGAAAACTAATTTGAAAACCACAAAACCCATCTGGACAATAAGTAGCTGGACTCCATGCTTAATATATGTTTGCAAGGAAAGAATCTTGATTGAATTTGAACTGTAATACTGCAACAAGGTGGAGGAATCCACCAGGGGGGAGGGGAGGGGGAAGGGGGGGATTCCCAGAGCCTATGAAACTGTCACATAATGCTAAATATTAATTAAAAATAAAAAAAAAAGAGTGAGCTAGGCAGGATTACAAAAAAAAATAAAAAATAAAAGATAGAAAATGTGCAGAGTTCTGATGAAGTCTATTTTAAAATTTTAAGTCTAACTAGAGTGCTCTAATTTTGAAATAATGAACATGTATTATTTTTATTCTAATTAAAAAGGTAATAAAACATCAGGAAAATATATTCAAGAAAGCCCCTTCTCAAAATAAGATTTCTAACCAAAAAAAGATCTCTAAATTTGCATTTGATTTTAACACTGAGTATTTACAACAGAGGTGAAAAACAATTTCTTAATTACTGAGTACAATATTGCTCTGTTGTTGTCACTGATTTTCTATAGTCAGATATGTACTATAGAAAACAATTCAGTGTTTTGAGCTTAGATAAGCTACATACACAAACAAAATTCTCCAAGCATTTTGCTAAGTGGAGTTGACGTGGAGTCACCATCGTTGTTGAGGAGGAAACACTTTGTTGGATTAAATTTTGCCTGAGCTCTCCCTCCTTTGTTCTGCCCCTGATCTATTCATACTCCAAGTCAATGCAAATGTTCAAGCCACAGGTGATCTTCACAGCTTTTAGACAAACAGTGCTCCTCCGTCCAGTGCCTACACGTCTCTGCTATGACCTGGCTCTTGTCCTGTCAACATTCAATCCGCTCAGACCACAAAACAGTTTTGGACAAGATGGGCTTGTCAACTTTGAACTGCATCATCTTTTGTTTGTTTTGTTTTTCCCTTTCTGATCCCTGTGAGCAAAGAACATCGTAGATTCAGGGATATGAAAAGAAATCAGGTGTCTGGACCAATTTGGATAAAGTGGAGAACAATGCTTGAGATCAAATCAATTAATGCACAAAATCTTGAATGCTTCTCTGATGTGATCCCAACAGACGGCAAGCAAAAAAAGGTCCACCGGAAAAGGTCAAATGATTGATGGAACAAATCAAAATTTGGCCATCAAAAATACTTGAAATACATTTAAAATAGCAAAGCAATAACATTTGCAGCAAAAATGACAGAAAATAATTGATATTATATTGTATGACCACATCTCACAATAAGATAAAATGTCAGTCAAAAAAGATAAGTGAAAGGAAACAATAATATATGCTTATAAATGCACAAATTTATATACACATTGATCATATTTTTAAATATCTGTGACTATTAATAGTCAACAACAAAAAAAGTAACATGCACATGCTGACGCTGTGGCACAGCAAGTTAACCCAGTACTGGGAAGGCTGGCATCCTATACTGGATTACGGATTATACTCCCAGCTGCACTGCTTCTCACATTAACAAGGCTGGAAGGCAAAAGAAGCTGGTCCGTGTACTTGAGCCCCTGCCAACATGTAGAAAACCAGGATGGAGTTTTGCTCCTGATCTTGGACGGGCACAAATCTGGGAAATGAACTCACACGTGGAATCATGCTCTCTCTTTCAATTTACACACACACACAAATCTGTTATTCTGCCTTCCGATGCGTGTGTGTGTGTGTGTGTGTGTGTGGTTAGCATCCAAATAGGACAGTATTTTTTTAATGTCTTAATCTTGTATTTTGAAAAATGAAATTGCTGAGACTAAAGTAATCTCATCCCATTGAAGGCTGCACCTCTTTTGTGTAACTGGTGGAAGCTGACAAAAGTTCAATACACATCTTGATACTATGTATCAACAGTTTAAAAGTGGTGATTTGTGATCATAAGGCTCTACATGAAAATAACAAAAGCACAGTTTCATGGTTATTCAATAGCAGGTGATCAAAACAGTAATACAGGAGAAATCCAGTAATAACCACAAGAAGTCTGCCGACTGTTCCTCCTTAGCAGCCTGGCGTCCAATCCTTCCGACTTCTGAGCTGAGCTGCCAGCATCGGCCGAGCAGTGCTTCTGCGGCACAGGTGTCCAAGTTCTGAGGGCTTGTAACTTTTTTCTCTTTGCTCTCCCCACCTTATTACAAGTAATGGTTACTCCCGAGAGTTAATCCCACTGTAATAATTTTCTCCTAACTTAAAATTTCATTTCAAAGGAATAATAAGTCATGGAAAGATTCTAATCAATTTTTTGACTAACTGTAGAAATGGAATGTGTTTGATTTCTTTTTCCTGGTGGTTAACCAGTTAACCCTTATTAAAACATCTAAGTTTTTCTGGATATTATTCTTCCAAATAAATTATATAATCAACACATGAGACTCCAGACAAAAGTATTCAGTACATGAAAAAAGACAGTACTTAAATCAGTGTGGAACAAATTTTTGTTGGGATGAAGAAGTGCTGGTTGTGACACAGGAATTGAAAGCTAGCTTTATTTATTTCCCCAAGGAGCTCAAGTGTTGCTATAGTGCCCCCTGCAGGCACAGATTAACAGAAGATAGACAGAAAAAATATATATACATGTGGCTGAATTCCACCATGCAAACTTGGTTACGGAAGATGACATATGTTTAATAAATGACTACTTACTGTCTTTTACCATCACAAAATAAATGTAGGCATGAGTAATGCTTTGCATAGATGTTTTCATGTATGTGTCAATAGTTTTAAATAGAAATGAGAATTGTTGCATCAAAGTACAAATAAAATATATTACCATATTCTCTTCTGGGATTTTTTTTTATCATTTTGTATTTCCAATCACAATCTGTGAGAGTGTCAATAGCCAGAGATTCCTCGACATATATTGTTAAACTTTTGGATTTTTGTCTAAGAAACAACATCTCATTTTAGTTTAATTAAGATATTTTTTCATTGTGAGAAATGAAAATTTTCATATGTATTCTTGGCATTTGTTTTTCTGTAAACTATTCATATTCCCTTTGCTCAATGGTCTTCTCCACTCTCAGAAACATTTTTAAAATTTGTTAAAGATTTATTTTTTATTGGAAAGGTGGCTATACAAAGAGAAGGAGAGACAAAGATCTTCCATCCATTGGTTCAATCCCCAAGTGGCCACAACAGCCAGAATTGAGCCAATCCAAAGTGGGGAGCTAGGAGCTTCTTCTGGGTCTCTTGTACTGGTGCGTCAAGAATTTGGGCCAAACTCTACTGCTTTACCAGGCCACAAGAACGGAGCTGGATGGGAAGCGGAGCAGCCAGACACAAGCCAACACTCGTATGGGATCCCAGAGCATGCAACGCAGGGATTTAGCCACTAAGCTATTTATTTGCTGGGCCCTCAAAGACATTTTATATGTATGTAATAATAACTTCCAAAAGACATATTAATGCATTTTTCCATTTAGTAATTTATGTTTTACTTTGCTTATTGTGCTTTTAAAATGTTTTCAATGGAAAATACATTCATTATACGGTTAAATTTATTACTTTTTCTTATTGCATCAGGATTTTGATTCATTTTCAAGAAACTTTCCTTACACAGTTATAAGAAAATACATCCATTTCTTGTACAATGTAATTTTTCATTAACAACTCCAAACAAGTTTGAGTTTATCCTATCCACAATGTGAGAAGTGGATACAATTGTATCCATTTTTTTCTTAGGATTAAGTATTATCCCACACTAGAGTATCAAAATCTTTTCTCCATATTTTTGAATGATGCCTTTATCATATTTTACATATGCAATAATGCTCACTTTTTTGTCCCCTGTTCACCTAATACAGCTTCTAGAGTGCATAACAGCAAAATATGTTAGACATAACTCCATAAAAATTTGTAATAGAGTTAAGTCTACTTCCTGACTTTTTGTGTGTCCTGCTCACTTGGTCTTTAAATCAATTTAATAACTAACTTACTTCAAAGTAAAATTAGTATTTTGCACGAAAGCTTTAATGATATGGATCAACTCAGCAAAAATTAAATTCTTAGTAAGGCTGAATTTTTCTATCCATGAACATGGTACTATGTATCCTCATTTGTTCATATTCATGTGTGTGTGTCTGTTTGTGTAAACACACACACATCTGCTGGGTGTAAGCATACTTATGCATTACCTAACCCTCTTTTGTAAATGAAATGGTCTCATCTATGTATTTTTAACATTCATCTGATGACTTTGTTACTTCATACAATCCCCAAATTCTGTGTTTCCTCTCAATGCATTGTTTTACTTACAAATAATCTTTCCATCTGCAAATAGATTAACCTAATTAATAAATTAATAAATCTAATAAATTAAGCTAACTCCTTTCACTTTTAAGCACTATCTGCAAGGAAATGCCTCATGGGAATGGAAAGTTACATCGTGTTCGCATTTCATCTGAAATTACTGGGAAAGCATCCAAAGTCTTCCTGTCATTTAGATGCCAACTTAAAGATCACAGTCAAGAGAATAACTCAAAATGTTTATGAAATAGAGGAATTAAACGTTGTTTATAAAAAATGACAATGAAATTCCACCTAACTCTGGTGAGAACGGCTTACATATAAAATCTACAAATAACTTCTGGTGAAGTTGTGGGGAAAAGGTGCCCTAATCCACTGATGGTGGGGATGTAAGCTAGTACAACCACTGTGGAAATCAGTATGGACAGTGTTCAAATTACTGAGAATTGATCTACCATGTGACCCAGCCATCCAAATAATGGGACTACATCGAAGGAAAACTCAATTTATATGCAAAGAAAGACCAGCAACAATATGTTAATAGCGGTAAAATTAATGATAGTGAAGACAATCAGCCCACATGCCTGTTAACAGAGAAATAAAGAAACTTACATCTACTCAATGGAATACTACATAGCCATAAAAAGAATGAAATCTTGTCATTTGCAACTGAAAGATCCAGCTGCAAACTATAATGCTTAGAGAAGCCAGTCCCGAAGGAAAAATTCATCTGTTCACATGTTCTCTTTGATGTAAGACAGCCCTCAGGTAAAGTATATATACACGAATATATACACATAAACACATATATTTATATATCATATATTCATATTAATGAACTGTAAAGGTAACAATAACTGGGAAATGGAGATACTCTGCAAGGTGCATCTCTATGCCAAAACAGAAGTAGGATTCCCAATGAAGCTTACAAATATACCTCTACATTACGAGATTAGCTTTTCTGCCTTTGCCTATATTTACCATGTCATTATAAATTTAAATATCAGAAACTTAGGGCCCAGAGCCATGGATCAATGGCTAAATCCTCACCTTGCAAGTGCTGGGATCCCATGTGGGTGTCAGTCCATGTCCCAGCTGCCCCAATCCCATTCAGTTCCCTGTTTATGGCCTGAAACGGCAGCAGAGGATGGCCCAAAGTCTGGGGACCATGTACCTGCATGGGAGACTGGAAGAAGCGCCTGGTTACTGGCTTCTCGTTTTGGATGGGCTCAGTTTCAGCTGTTGTACCATTTGGCGAGTGAATCAGCTGATGGAAGATCTTTCTGTCTCTCCTCTCGGTAGAAAACAAAAACAAAAACAAAAAGCAAACAAAGAAACACCCCACTTTACTATTAAAAATACTTAATCTTTAAAAAACTTAATTATCAGAAACTTAAACCTGTAACATATACTAAGAGACTATGGAACAGAATAAAAACTCAAGAAGTAAGACTACACATGTATGGCCAACTGATCTTCAACAAGAGAACTGAAAATAATCCACCTCTCCATAATTTTTCAAAAATGCTCTTGGGAAAAATTGGATTTTTCAAATTTAGAATGAAGAAAGAAAACCCCTAGCTAACACCCCATACAAAAATCAACACACAGTCAATCAAGATCCCAACCATGAAGACTCCCAGACCTTCACCACAAACTATTAATACGAGCAACAAGGACTATACCCCAACTGCCAAGGAGGCCACAGGGAATTGGAAGCCCTCGGAGGCTGAGTACTCTGAGGTCACCCACCCCCAACCGGAGCTTCCACAGGGGATGGAAGAAGTCCAAACACTACTGTGCAGAAACCAACGTCATCGGAAAGACAACCAGAAGCCCTGAGCGGTCCGCAGACACAGAAGAACAATAAATATCCTTCAGGACCAGGGAGGAGAGCTTTCTCTGGTCCGAGCCTGGCTCCACCTCTGGACCCCCGCCCTCCCTCGCAGTGACCATAGGGATCGCTTCGAAAACCCCTCACAGCAAACAAACAATCATACAAACTAAAAAAAAACTAAAATAAATAGACAAACAACAGAAAGTAGAGCTTGAAATCTGACAGGAAAGAGCTGGCGTGGATTGGCTCATGCCTTGCTGGGTGGGACACAAAGATTAGTCACTCCTCACCATGGTGTTGAGGATTTTCCTGCACACCCCCCCCAAAAAAAATGTTCTGCACCTTAATAGTCGACAAATATCTTGTTAGAGTTACAAGCCAGTCTAGATTATCCCAAAATCTGCCAAGATTAACAAAATTATACTTCAACACAACAAATGGCTAAATACTAAAATAAAATAGACACGAGACAGCTGAATGGTACCCTATAGCCATTTTAAGGTATATAGCAGCTGGTCCGGTCCTGTATATAAACTGAAATTGAGATGTCAATGAGCTAATCATAGGTTGTGGTTAGGACTTTTTTTTTTTTAACATACTGGTTACTCAAAACCATGTCAATTCCATAATATTGCAAATTGCTGTTGATGTTATATTGGGACTCTTAATTGACTGTGATGACATTATACCAGCTCTAACTTTGGACCAGAAATGGTCTCCCCAACAAACTGTTCAACCCATCTGGACAATAAGTAGCTGGACTCCATGCTTGGTATATGTTTGCAAGGAAAGAATCTTGATTGAATTTGAACTGTAATACTGCATCAAGGTGGAGGAATCCACCGGGGGGAGGGGAGGGGGAGGGGTTGGGGGATTACCAGAGCCTATGAAACTGTCACATAATGCAAAATATTAATAAAAATAATAAAAAAAGAATATATACCCAAGAGTTGAAGCATCAATTAACTGGGGAAAAACATAGGGTAAACACTGTAAGACATTGGCACAGGCAGATTTCTTGGATAATACCCAAGAAGCACAGGAAATCAATGCAAAAAAGACAAATGGGATTGTATCCAACCAAGAAGCACAGAAAAAATATTTAACAAAGTGAAGATGAAAAGATATATGCAAACTATACATCTAATAAAGAATTAATACCCAGAATATATAAGGAGCTCAAGTAACTTAACACCAGAACAAATAATCCAGTTAAGAAATGGACTAAGCTTATGAAAAGATATTTTTTAAAGAATGAAACACAAAAAGTCAAAAAATATATATGAAGCAGTGCTTAGGATCAGTGCTCATCAAGGAAATGCAAATAGAAATCCACAGTGAGGTTTTACCTCACCCTAGTTAGAAATGCTATCTCACTGAAACTAAAAAACCAGCAAATGCTGGTGAGGATGCAGCGCTAAAGTATCCTAATACACCGCTGGCAACAATGTAAGTATCCTAATACACCGCTGGCAACAATGTAAGTATCCTAATACACCGCTGGCAACAATGCAAGTATCCTAATACACCGCTGGCAACAATGTAAGTATCCTAATACACCGCTGGCAACAATGTAAGCTGCAGCAACATCAATAGAAAGCAGTATGAAGATTCTTCATAAATCTGAAAACATATCTAGCACAGGACTCAGTCATCCCATCTCAGGGAATTTACTCAGAGATGAAATCAGCATATGAAAGAATTATCTGTAGTCCCATGTACATAGCAGGGCAACTCACAGTAGCTAAGATGTGGATTCAACCCAGATGGTCATCTACTGACACCTGGATAAAGAAACTGCAACACACGTGCATTATGGGATACAACTCAGCTATTAAAAAGAACGAAACTCACATTTGTCAGCAAAATTGATGCTACTGAAGACCTTTGCACTTAGTGAAAATAACCAGTTTCAAAAATACAAATAGCATGTTTTCCTTGATTTGCAGTAATACACAAAATACAAAAAAAAATTATAGACGAACAAAATTGACATCTTCAGATTTAATTACTGCTTATAAGCCATGTCTACACTCCCGAGGCTTCAGAGTTGGAATAGTCACTGTCAATGTCACTCGTCCTTAGGCCTTTGGACCTGGATTTGGACAATGGCTTTTCCACACATTCAGTTGTTCAACTGGACTAGATATTAGGGCTGCTTTAATCTGCCTAAGCATGTAAACTAATATACTTATTACTTTAAATGTGTACCAATGCAGCCTGTCCCATCCAGATAAAGTGAAATGACTGCTATCATTTCTTTAATTTCAAAAACAATTTTCACACTGATCAAATATAGCCCTTGCTGTCATATTAGAAAAATCACAGAAGTATAGTTCAAACTGTGGAAAATTTAAATGTTTATTTATAGGAATAGTGATTAGTTATTTACAAGCAAGCAAAGTTGACTTTTGAAATGTGTGAGGTCAAAAGACTTACATTATTCTATTGCAAATAAGCTCTCCTTTCTCTATTAAACACTATGGAATGTCATTTATAGTCACTGAAACAACAAAAATGCTTATTATCACAATTTTTAAAAACTTAATGAGATAAATAATCTTTGGCAGGCTGTTCTATGAACCTAATCACCACTCTCATAAGTTAATGCAAAAACAATGCAGTATCTCAAGTGTTCTATTACTAAGAATCAAGTTCATAAATGATTTAATAGATTGGAAAAGTAAATATATAAAGGATAAAATGAAGAAATTGGAGTGAATTTAAGGTTATTTTTGTAATGTCTGTCTTAACAGTGTTTGAATCTTTTATGGGAAAGAAAGGTGCTAAGGAAATATATAGTGTTTAAAATTATGTCATAATTGCAAGTCTTTCTTAAATTGAGGTAATCAAAAAGATAAAAAGGTACATTTATGTATAATTGAGGTAAATTAAGACTTATGAATCCTTAGTGGCCTCCTTAAAATTGAGAAACTGTATAAAGAGTGTATTTCTATGTGCCTAAAATATGTGTTATTATTGCCTTTAACCTTATTTACTTTCAAAAATCAAATTATGGATACAATTACAGAATTATGCCATGCACACATACACCAGCACATTGTCCAGCAGACTGTTTCAATAGTTTATTTTTTATGTTTATGTAATGATATTGTTCCTACCACAAGATAAGTAATACATATTTAGTTTAGTCAGAACTATACAGATTGGGACAGAAACTGAGACAGAGATGGAAACAACCAAACAAAGACATGAGGGACTGTGACATTTAACCTTGTAGCAATAGATTAAAAAATAAAACACACAGAAGGCAAGAAATTCCATCTACTGCTTTGCTTGAGAGTCTGTACTTTCCTGCTTTCCCAATTTCAACTTGTCAAAAACAAAGTGTTTAGAAACTGTCTGAATCTATGCTACAATTTTGTTACATAAAACTCTTGATAATTGTACATTATTTACTGTAGACATTCTGTATGTAGAAACATGATACTTCATTCGTATGTTCTAAGATCTAAAAAGTAATCCTAAAGAGAATTTATAGAAGCCAGACAAGTTTTAAGCTAGGAACGACCTTTCCATTATTCAAGCTTAATCATGTGAGGCCTTGTGTGTGTCCACATCTATTCTGCATTTCCCAGGACATGACTTGCTCTTAATAATCAGTGATTATACAGTGCAATCAAAATGTTCATCTTCATCCCAAGAAGTCGCATCATCCATTTAGTCATTTTTTCAAGATAACATTTACAATGGCTTTTTCAGTACTTACCTTAGTTCATTTAATTTTCACACTGATTTTAATAAATCACACATTACTTTATATATATATATTATATATATATATTATATATATATATTATATATATTATATATATAATATTCTGCTATTTTATATATATATTTTATATATATATTATATATATATTATATATATATTATATATATTATATATATATTTTATATATATATATATAAAATAGCAGAATGGGCCTGGCACAATAGCCTAGTGGTTAAAGTCATCGCCTTGAATCCGCCGGGAATCTATATGGGCACTGATTGGTGTCTGACTGTTCCACTTCCCATCCAGCTCCCTGCTATGGCCTGGGGAAGTGGCCCAGGATAGCCCAAAGCCTTGGGACCCTGTATCCATGCAGGAGATGGAAGAGATTCCTGGCTCCTGGATTGGGATCAGCTCAGCTCCCACAGTTGTGGCTACTTGTGGAGTGAACCAGCAGATGGAAGATCTTTCTGTCTCTCCTTCTTTCTGTAAATCTGCCTTTCAAATAAAAATAAATAAATCTTTAAAGAAAGAAAGAAGGGAGGGAGGAAAGAACAGGAAAAATAAGCCAAACAACTAAGGGGGAAATTAGGCTATGAATACTCAGCTTTTGGTATCCAAATCCATGCTATTTTAGGGAAACGTCTTTAACGCAAAAAATCTAGAAAAAACAGTATGTAAAAGCATAACAGACAGAACATTGTTTCAAAACTGCATCTTACTTTATTTTGATAGATGGTAACATTTATATCATTTAAATGTTATTTACAAACTAGTTTAAACCCTCTTGCATATATTATCTAATACAATATCCATATATTTCTTCATTTTTTCTTGTTGTTATATTTGTCAGACACCCATCAGTTATAGCTGTGTCTGTGATTGGAAGGTCTTTCATTTTAAGAAAATGTGAAATGTTTCCATGGAGATCAGCTTGAGATAGCCCAGTGACGAACATCTTAGCTATAATTTCACATTGGTTTCTATGGTTTCCAGATAGGGAAAGAAAATGAAGTTGCAGATTTTTTTTGTAATGTAAAAGGTTATTGGAAAATAAGAGAAACTGCTCAAATTAATATCATTCCCCTAGAAAAACATCCGCTGTCACTGCAAAACCCGAAGCACTTGATGATGAATGTCATGCACGGATTCTTTTCTGCATTTTTAATAAACGAGGCATCATCATGATACTTAATTTCCAAAATCAGCAGACGCTTAGGGGACTCATTTCATCGTTGACATTTACTTTATCAACGGATACTAATAAGTGGTTTACTTGTAATTTCCACTT
The DNA here is from genome assembly GCF_030435755.1 of Ochotona princeps. Lineage (NCBI taxonomy): Eukaryota > Metazoa > Chordata > Mammalia > Lagomorpha > Ochotonidae > Ochotona > Ochotona princeps. The sequence continues at coordinate 44,951,318 of NC_080842.1, read as the reverse complement.
CACTTTGCCCATATCACACATTTCTACAGACTACACACTACATGGTTCAACGATGTGTAAGACAATTCTATGACACAGAAAAATACATCGATCTACTGTTCATCTCTCAGACCGACATTCACGTTATTTAGACAAGTGCTCCTGCTATTACTGGTTAGATGCAATTACATTCAACGCCCATTAAACTAACTGATCAAACACACATTATCCCTTGGCCCTATTCTACAGCTTGATTCTTATCGATTCTGCTCGTAAGTGCCACACAGCTATACCATTTATCTCTAGGACTGTCTTAGTAAGTTTGAAAATCTCTAATGAGCAGGATACCAAAAACCAAGAAGTATAAATTCCACTTCTATTTTCATTTCTGAGTAATTTCTACTTCATTTAAGTAACCACTGGCTGCTCATGTACTTCACTTAGTGAGGTGAATGACCAGCTTATGTTTTTCTAATACTTACTATAAATTTCACATGAGAAAAAGAAAATACATGTATAACTTTTAACAACCATAAATAGCGCACTGCTTTGGCAAATTTTAATTATCACTCTCCACTTACTGTTCACACTTACTTACAGTGTAGTAGCAAAACAGTATCACTATCTCAGTTTTTCCAATGCAGGACATGTGTTAAGATGTTCTTTGTCTCCTGACAAGAAAACGTGTTGAAAAACTATTTAGTAATTTTTTAAGAAAAACGTGTAAGACACCCTTTTCAATAAGCATATGAGAAAATATATGCATTGAGTTTATTTAAAAGCATGGTTTTCAGATGCAAATAGAAAAAAAATAGCTTGCATATGATTCTTTCCAGCAAGAAAAATTAGAAACAGCAAAAGCTTTAACATCCAAGTCTGACTCTACGAAATGAGGAGCAGGCATTTTGTCTAGGGGTTAAGCTGCCTGAATGGAATGCCTGAATTCTTGGCCTGGCTCTGTTCCTGGTTCGGGCAGCCTGTCAATTCTCACTCTGTGAGGCAACACATGATAGATGAACTGGTTAGGTCACTGCAACTCAAATAACAGCCTTAGATTTAGTTCCACATGTTGGCTGCAGCTTGGCCCAGTTACCAGCCATATGGGCATTTGGGGAATGAAACAGCGGGGAGTTTTCCTGTATCCTTTCTCTCTTTGTATCTCAAATGAACAGAATCTGTGATCAACATTTTTAAATGCCATAATTTTAAGTATATATCTACATATACACTTTAAAAAAATAATGGTGATTGGAAAAAATAGTATGCATAAGGTTTATCAAAACTCATGGAAATGAAATCAAGTGAAAAATTAATTTTGGAATAATAAATTTTGAAATCCACACATACTTCCTCAAGACATCATTTCTTTCCTCAAGACATTTCTTTGAATGTTATGAGGTCCCATGTTTGCATGGACTTCAGAACAGTTTCATAACAAAAAAACCTTATATTTTAACTACATTTTCCCCAAACTTTCTGAAGTCAACCTCATACCCATTTATATCTGTAAGACAATCTTATCCAAATGGATAGCTACACACACGTCTAAAGAGATTAAGACTTTAAATACTAATTTCAAATCAGAAATATATTAAGATAAAGGCAAGGAAAACAGTAACTGCCATTTGAAAACACTTGCTATATGCAGTACACATTTCCTAACCCTCTTGGCTAAAACTCACTTTTGATTATTTTTACGCTTAGTACGCACAACCTCAAGTGCGTACCTTCAGCTTGAATCCTTCTCCAGAATTCCCAGTTATGACTGCTAGCCAATGTAGCATGGAAGTCAATAAACAAATTTTAACAACCAGAGATGCCCAGAACCTAGGCTCCACTGTTTAAAAATTGCACATTCAAGACATTTCTCATTAGTCCGAATTCTGACTTAAAATATGTAAACCCAATCGTGATTTTTTCTGGCAATGCCCTGATGGCTAGTGACCATGAGCATCTTTTTGTGTGCCTACTGGCCATTTGTATTTCATCCTTGGAAAAACACCTGTTCAAATCCTTAGCCTATTTATGTAAACTTGATTATTTTGTTTTTGCTCTGCTTCTTCTGGATATTAATCCTTTATATCAGATATATGGTTTACAAATATTTTATCTTATTATTGACAATGATCTCTTCACCATGTTGTGTGTACACCTTTCCTGTGTAGAAGCTTCTGGGCTTGACTTCATTTCATCTGTGTATTATGTCTTACAGCCTATGCTTCTGGGATTTTTCCCAAGAAGTCTTTGCTTGAACCAGTGTTTTCAAGTGTTTTCACTATGTTTTCCTCTAGTAACCTGAAGATTTCAGATCTTAGGTTTAGATCCTTGACTCACTGTGAGTTGATTTTACTATGGGGGGTAAAGTAGAGGTTATTTCCTATTTCTGTATATGGAGATTAATGCCTCCCAACATGACTTGTTGAAGAGTCAGGGAGTGATTTTAACTCATTTATCTGGGGTTTCTAATCAGTTCCATTGGTGGGTATGCCTATTGTTATGCCACACCATGGTGCTTTCTTTGATTATCACTTCCCTATAATGTGTCACCTTACCCAGTTAGAATAGCTATCATCCAAAAATTAAAATAAATGGTGAGACTATGGAGAAAAAGGCATCCTAATAAACTACCGGTGGGAATGTAAATTATTATAACCATTCTAGAAGACAATATAGAGATTCATGTAAAACCTGTAAGTGGATCCACCATGAGATGGCCATCCACCCGTGGGAACTCACCCAAAGAACATGAAATCAACACATGAAACAGGTACTTGTACCTCGTGTTCACAGCAACTCAACTTACTGAATCAACCCAGATGGCCATCAACTGATGACTGGATAGAGTGTATATATATATATATATATATACACACACAGACACACACACATGTCATCAGTTGATGGCTGGATATATAATGTATATATACATATATGTAATATATATTATATACATAATTTGTATATATAAAATATTATATACATAATTTGTGTGTGTATATATATGATGAAACCCTTTGAAAAACCATGGATACAATTGGAGACTATTAACATAGAGCACAAAAATACAAAGTAAACGAGTAAAACCAACATCATGAGATTCAATTATTATTTTTATAGCTTTGGTCTATAGGCCTTGGAGAGCAGCAGTTTTTCTAGCTACTACTTGTTGAATTTTTAAAAGCATTTTTATTTTTACTGGAAAGGCAGACTGACAGAGAAGGAGATGCAGAGAAAAAAACTTTCATCCACTGGTTCACTACCCAAGTGGACACAATGGTCAGAGCTGAGCTGATCCAAAGCCAGGAGCCAGGAGCTTCTTCCCAGTCTCCCACGGGGGTGTAGGGTCCCAAGGCTTTGGGTTATCCTTTACTGCTTTTCCAAGCCACAAGCAGGAAACTAGACTGAAAGTGGATTAAACACAAACCAACACACATATGGGATCCCAGCAATTCAAGGCAAGGATTTAGACACTAGGCTATTGTGCCAAACCCTGGACTCTTTCATTTAGTGGGGGATTAAACCTGTCAACATAAAGTACACTGAAAGTATGTTACAAAAGGTAAAAGAAAAATAATAGAAAAAGGATGTGGGGAGGATGAAGGGAAATACAAAACTGTATTGTGGAAAAAATGAAATTCTTTTAAAATTAAAAATATATAAAACTATATGAACACTTGTCCCCACGGATATTCCCATTACAAAATACCCAAGGGAAAAACAATTAGGTGTGGATATGAAATATATATTGGCCATACCTGAAAGCAGAGTGCTAGCAAACAGCTTAATTCCATTTTGGCACGGATGGTCAAGGAAAATTTTTGTTGTTAGCTAAACACACAACTGCTTAATTTACTTGGAGGACAGATGGCTAAAGGTATAATTGTGTACCAGACCCTGGGTACTAGCTACTGGCTGCAAGCTGGTCAAGAAACCAGAAGGCACACTGTGACAAAACTAACAAGAAATCTGAAAATAGGTGTTTTAAAAAGACTTCTCCATGTGTACATCTCATTTCCCATATAAATGGGAATAATAGTAAAAATATTCAGGTAAAGATTATATTTAGGTAGCAGTCTCTTTTTCACTCATCCTATGCTTTCAATGGACTGGTGACCACTGCAGCAGTAATGAATCTCACACATGAGCTCCACTTAGACAGGCTAATCTGACTACTGCCTCTGCTATGTTCCCAAATTATGAAACCACCATTTTTACACCCTTTCCTAGAAGAAGATAAGAGATCATCCAGCTAATGAATCATTTCCACAAAGGAAAGGGCAGCACATTGTTCTCACAGGAATAAAAATATGCTTTATCTTTTTAAGACTTTTTTTACTGGAAAGGCAGATTTACTGAGAAAAGGTACACAAAGACCTTTCTTCGTCCACTGGTTCACTCCCCACGTGGCCACAATGGCCAGAGCCAAGCCGATCCAAAGCCAGGAGCCAGAAGCCTCCTCCAGCTTGCCCAAGAGGGTTCAGGGTTCCAAAGCTTTAGGCCATCCTCCACTGGTTTCCCAGGCCACAATCAGGGAGCTTGTTGGGACGTGGCGCAGCCGGTGCACAAACCAGCACCCATGTCAGATCCCAGCGCAGATAATTTTAGCCACTGAGCCATCACACTGGGTCCAAAATTTTTGTTTTAAACTTCCCTTACTTTCCTGTAACTTTTATTATAACATACACTATCTATGGACTAGTAGAGTGCTTTACACAGCATCATGGATGCCACATATTCCAATTTAGTAAAAATTCATTGAAACAAAGGGCTCATATTTATTGGACTCATTTGGTTGCATTAAGTTCCCCATTACTGATAAAGAATGGCATCATGTTTTTGTTTAATATTAGTTGTGACAAAAGTTTACAATACCAGCTTGCAATGCTGAGGTACTCTTCCACAATGCTAGATAAGGTCTAAAAAAAGCAACATGCTCATGTTGCTATTTTCCCTGGGCTAGGATTAATGAGATTCAAGAAGTGAATCATCACCACTACCAATTTCCTAGAGCAACATTCATCTCCTGTTCTCTTGACCGCAGATTTTAACTGGTCTTCACGTTTTAGGCTTATACCAGGGTTCAAGAAAAGGGGGCCATTAAACTGGAAATTGAAAATGTCATATTGAAAAAGGTTTCAGTTTATGAGTTGCAGCATTTTCGGTACAAGGATGCCTATTATTGTCTATTTGAAATGCAGGTATGGTCACAAAAGTTTTCATGGATATAAAATTGGCACGGTGAACGTAACAGTAGTTTTCTAACTATCCATTAAGCTGAATTCAAAGTACTTTTTTCTCCCCTTCAGATACAGCTTCTCTTGAGCACAAGATGAAAATCTATGACATAAGAAAGATGGAGATGAAATGCCAATCATTTTATACCTATCTTAAAGCACCAGGAACCACAATAGCTTTTCTAATGATGCCAATCATCTGGCTTGCCCTGTCAAAAAAGAAAGGTTCCTGGGCTTACAGTTATTCAAACTCCCCGCTATTCATCAACTCCTCATTGGGCCAACTGAGTATATGGGTTTACAGTGAAGGGGTCATGCTTTCCAGCAGATCATGTGAATCATTTTAATTAAGAACAATGAGAGGCAGGCACAAGTTCCAATTTGTATTCATGATTTCAATGTGTCCTTCCCAGTTCTCATCGGTCCTAGCTCTATCTCTAGTTTTCTTCACTTGTTGCAAATCTTTAATATCAGATAGAGGCAATAGGCTTGTAAAAAAATTCCCCATGAATTTCTACAATTGTATTCACCCTAATTCCTATAATTAATTCCTTACCCTATGTTATTTTTTTTTTAGATTTTTTTTTTTTTTTTTTTTATTACAAAGTCAGATATACAGAGAGGAGGAGAGACAGAGAGGAAGATCTTCCATCCAATGATTCACTCCCCAAGTGAGCCGCAACGGGCCGGTGCTGCGCCGATCCGATGCCGGGAACCAGGAACCTCTTCCGGGTCTCCCACGCGGGTGCAGGGTCCCAAGGCTTTGGGCCGTCCTCAACTGCTTTCCCAGGCCACAAGCAGGGAGCTGGATGGGAAGTGGAGCTGCCGGGATTAGAACTGGCGCCCATATGGGATCCTGGGGTGTTCAAGGCGAGGACTTTAGCCGCTAGGCCATGCCACCGGGCCCTATCCTATGTTATTTAGATGGAATCTGCCTCTGATTAAACACTGGCCAATACAATTAGTATGCAGAATATGCAAATCGCTTCCACAAATGGGTAAGAAAAACAATTGAAAAGTGCTAGAAGAAATAGAAAACTCAGACTAGGGAACTCTAAGGAAGATCTCTTTCTGTAACTTTGAGTTTCAAACGAATAAATCAATGAATTAGGGAACAAATAAAAAATGTTTTAAGCCACTAAGTTTTTGAAATATTTGTGAAACAACAATAGTAACTAATATGATCTTCAGTCATCAGTGCAAACTGAAGTGGTGAACAAGTTCAGTTAGCTTAAGTCACTCAACAAATTCTCTAAAAGCCTAATACAGCAGGTCCTGTTACAGGAATAAAACCATGAAAAGCATCCCAAGACCTATGCTTCTGAAGAGTTTCACCCCAACAATAACACAACATATAAATAAAGCCTGTCTTATGCTGCTGCTGATGGAAACCAAACACGTAAGGAAACACAAGAAAGCAAGGCAAAGTTGTGCCTGTAGTTCTGCCAAAGATAAACAAAAGCTTTTTCCATAAAGCAGACACATGACTAAAACCTAGAGATGTGTAAGACAGCAGATCTTGCATTATCAGAAGACATGCAAACCATGCAAAGGGATGAACCAATGGAAACATGCTAATGCAGGGAGTGAACTGGCCACTACAGGATCTAGTGGATTCATGTGCCTCCCTGATAACTTCAGCTTTGAGTGGGAAGTCAAATGGGAAGAAGATGGATGTAGAAGAGATGAGTGGCCTCACAAGATTACATTTTAAAATATTCACTCTCATTGCTGTGGTAAAAAAAAAATCATCATAAATGGTGGAGGATGGAGGCGGGAGCTTTGGGTAAAAGCAAGTGCAGAAACAGGAAATCAGCCAAAAATGTTCTTATAATGCAAGTCACCACATGATATTTCAGATCATGCTGGGGAAGATGAAAAATCATCAGTATACAAACATGATTTGAAGATTCAACAGAATTTGTCAATCTGTCGGCTATATAGATGTTTTACCCACTGAATGATACCTACCTAATGCATATCATTAAACCAAAAGAATCATACTTCATTAATATTACTTTGTAATATTTGTTATTCATAATCCCCATAATCTATACTCATTATTACTGTATCGCTTGTAGGTACTATAATAATTATTTTCAAAGACTGACAGTATTTTATTTCTTCAATTAGTTTCTCTTTAATGAACAGCAGAAATGTTTACATGACAAGTTGTTTTTGAGACAATTCTGTTACAGCAACTGAGACAGTTACTCCTCATTCCACTGCATAGGGGTTACTCTGCCAACAGGGGATAGGTTCCATTCTATTCCCATCTGGGTGGTTAAGAAACCCCATGTAACAACACAAAAAGCAGCTCCACTGGCTAGCACAGCATTGCCATATTTCTCGTGAAAATCCAGGGAGCATTTCATATGGTTCTGCCTTGCCATAATTTGTTGAATGTTTCGAATCTTTAGCCCACTTAGAGCATTTTTGGCCAAAAGAAACATCATGATGTGATGGGCTTGCAGCTGCTTGCAGCTACTTGTTTTTCTTGTGGCAAAGAGACCTGGAAAAACAAACAAAAAGGGGGGTTAAGACATATGCTCCATATTCAATTTCTTGCTCTTTAAAGTTTGAGCATACTATGTGTCCAAAGAGTTAGTAATCAGGTATGTGAGCTTTATATAATGCTATCCAGGTTTCATTTTAACCCTCCTACTGTTAGCTATGTGGAACCAGGTAATCATTAACTTCTCTTTGCCTCACTGTTCTCACTGGAAAACAATGATAGTGCTTAGTCCAACTCATAGGCATGCAGTAGGCTTACAAGATAATCCAAAACAAAACAGCAAAGTAAGGAGCATGAAGTCAATGGCAACGTTTCTACTTACAAAAATTTTCCAATGGTTTGTTCTGCAGACTCCAAGCTTACAGTATGGAAAGAACGGTTGTTTACGTTCACACCCACCTTTTCCCAATAGAGAAACAACCTACCACACATCTACCATCAATGTTAACTTTGTCAACAGTAGAAGGACATTCAGCATCTTTGCTATTGTGGGAGACATAGCCAGTAAAATCTCCCCTGAAGGGGCCAGGAGCAATTGATATGGAGATGAATGAGCCTGAAACCTCCTGGTTCACAGGTTTAGGTAAAGGACCTGGTGGAGGACTGGGAGACTGTCCCTTGCTGTTGAGATGTAAATGGCTCAAGTTCCTCCTCCCTGGATGCCTACCAGACAACCTTCTTTTAAAAGTCTTATGCTCTAACTTTGGACCAGAAATGGTCTCCCCAACAAACTGTTCAACCCATCTGGACAATAAGTAGCTGGACTCTATGCTTGGTATATGTTTGCAAGGAAAGAATCTTGATGGAATTTGAACTATAATACTGCATCAAGGTGGAGGAATCCACCAGGGGGAGGGGCGTGGGGAGGGGTGGGGGGATTCCCAGAGCCTATGAAACTGTTACATAATGCATAATAATTAATAATAAAAAAAAGTCTTATGCTGATAATAAACCTTGGCTATTGACCACAAGTCAGTAGTCCACGCGTGTTATTTTTGTCTCTGTGCACCAAACTGTTCACTGCAGGACAGCAAACAGTCAACAACCACAGGGCACTCAGAAAAAGTCACACCTGCAGTTTTTCCTGCTCCCTTTTTTCCCCTTGCTTGACACCACTCCTATTCTGCCACCTTTCTATCTATAATAGCTTCCTGTTCCTATCTACAAACTGAATTCTACTTGCCTTAAAAAAAAAAAAAATCTCAGCCTAAAAGTTAGCACTTTTGTGACATAGTCTCAAAACTCCTATAGGGTGAATACAGCTGCCACACGTTTTTTAATCCTTCTTAGCAGCATTTAGTAGGAAGCATTGTCATTTTCTAAAAGCTACTTTTAAAGAAGTATGTATTCACAGCAAAACTGACCATAAAGGACAGAGATTCCTCATAACCTCTGACTCCACACATCCAACAGCTTCTCTAAATACTGCCAATATTCATTAGCATGGGATACACCAATGAGTCTACATGGGCACATTGTTATTCCATAAAGGAGACAGGTATTCCATAGATTCTGGTTCAGGCTGGATTATGCATAAGTCTACTATTACAGTATGATACAAAGTAGCTTAAATGTCTCTGCTGTAGATGTCAACAACCCAGGTGGCAGCTTAGCTCCCTGTGCCGTAATCCTGACTACTGAAACATTACTACTTTCTATGAACTTTCTGAACATCCTCCTCTATTATCAGCATTTACAGAACTGCATATAACTTAATATTTTTGAAAATTTGATTGTGAATGGAGGAGTAATACTGTATTACAACCATGGTGGCATCTAAACTCCACTCACTAAATATCAGTAACATTATTTTCCAGTTTGACACCATAAATATTCCCATCATTGCCAAATACCACCTGAGGAACAGGTCCTAGTTGAGAACCATCACCCTATACAGAGACAGGTATCTACTCTCATTTTCCACTATATATAACATCATATGGTTCAATACAGAATGAAAGTACCTTGCTAAGAAATTGTGTTATCCTACTCTCAGTAAAAGAATGTAAAAACTGTCCATTAATATTTTTGTTAATTAAAAACATTCAAAATGCATAGTAAAATAACCTAGATGAATAATTTATTCATTTGGATATCCGTACCTTCCATGTAAAATAACAAATGCTGAACTATTTTTTCTTATTCCAAACCTGCCTGTCCCAAAGAATTTCTGGATACTTTGCCACGAATACTTTCTGGTATCCATGTCAAATGTACCACAATTAGATATTCAGAGAAGCAGCCTGAGAATCTGTACCTCTGAGTTCCCAAGAGAGACTTATCATCAGATATGTATTACCCAGTGCCAATAGTCTACACCTTTCCAAAGGAAAAAAATCTACAAAAGACTACTTATTTTGTAGGCAACTGAAAAGGCACAGGGCTAATTGGATTCACTATCATCAGTGACCTGAAAGAGTTACAGGGACCCTTCAGGAGTAAGTCAAGAACAAAAACATCCAGCTGTATTGAAGGATACACTTTAAATACAGATGTATTTAAGGATACTGTATTTAAGCTAACAGTACTGGAACACTACTCAATTGCAAGACCCTCATCTCTGCCTGTTTTTATTTCTACTCTTTTCTTTACAGCTTCAAAATATCAATGTAAAAAAATAAAAAACAATAAAAAGGCTATCTTCAGAAACGAAAATGCACATAACCTGCAGTGTCTTCAATCCTTTTATGTGTCTGTCAGATGCAATGATGCTCAAGGAGGGATTAGGTATATAAAGGGCAAACTGTCTCCCATCAGGACTACTTAAGTTTTCAAGGTTTCATAAAAGGAAATATGAGAAGCTTGCACAAAGCAATGCTGCTGATGGAAATGTTGAACAATGGTTCCATTTTATACATAATGGCACTATCTCTTGAGTCACTGCATTGATGGACATTTCAGCCATTTGCTTAAGGCTCTGTTTTTTATATTACTTTATTATGCCTAAAAAGTTACATAAATCGATGCTAGCTGAACAAACAGAAATGCTGATTATAGTAGTTGAGTAGTCATGCTAGAGGGAACAGAGTGAACAAAGAACTCATGAGCTTATGTCTTTAAATATCAGAACAGAGTTATAAGGTATGCACTCTCCCTTACATTATTGCCATGGTCAAAGTACAAATGAAGAGCCCCTGTATTGCCCAATCAGAATACTCCCACTTAAAATACTGTAAGTATTCCAAGATGTCCACACTGGGAATGACAGCGTTCATTCAGGCAATTTATTTCTGGTACTTGATCAGATTAACCATGGTCACTCATTAAGTATCCATAATATTTTCTTGACTCACAGGAGTTCTTTCAACTATGCTCACATTCCTTTCTGACAGCCTTTTTTTGTAAGACACGAGTTTAAATAGCAATGGAGAGATCAAGGGTTTTTCTCCATGACACACTGCAAATTACTGGAGTGATTGTAATACCTCTTATTCTGTTACTCAACATCAAGCAGGTGCATTCCCACAAACTAGATTCCACGTTGTTTTTATATTACAGTGTATTTGAAAAAATTGAAATGGATAATTACATTATTTCAGACACTGCATTTAACTTTTATGAAGTTTAATGCTGTTTGCTCTAAAAATCCTATTAATGCCATTCCATAGCGTTTCTTCAAACTCATTTGGGAAAACAAAGGAACAGAAAACTTCTAGAACAAATTAAGTATTTTATCTATAAAATTACTTGGAGTCACTGAAAGACATTAACAGTGTGAGTGATATGCTTGAATCTCAACTGTAGTTTGGACACTACTCTTGTCTAGTTGCAGAAAAGAGTTTGCAGACGAATTCAATTGTGGACAACAGGATTAGTTGCATACCTACTGCAAAGTACCAATGAGAAGTAGCAAGGATTTGAAGATGTACAGTTCACATAAAGTTCTCAAAATGTGTTAGCTCCTTGGCGTATAACCATTACATTTCTGGGTCCACCTAGCCATCTCCCAGACAAAGCCACAATTCTGCACAGGCACTTTACAGACGCCAGGACCCTCTTCGCAGCCATGTAACCTTCAAGATTTCACATATAAACTGAATATAGGAATTTATTTCATTGCCTTTACAAGAAGGACACTCCACTGCAATGAACAGAATACATGATCTATTCATTTTTGCCAGATGAATACTATTTCAATTATAAAGCGACTTTATAACAGTATTTCCCCTAAGTAAGTTCCTTTTCATTAGTTCTATTCATTAGCTCTATTTTTAGTGGAAGTCACTTGAAAAAAGGCTCTAATGTTCTCTAAATTTTGGGAAACATGCAACTGCTTATGTATACATGGATTCTCTGAGAGAAAATGCAAATTTAGTTGAAGACACTGCACAGTTTTCCTTCTGAAACACTCTAAAGCATAAAGGTATTTTTCCAGAACACACTTAGGGTTACACCAAAGGATATCTCTGTGATCTCTCTGTTGTTACATCACTGAACTAATTTCCACTGGCTTAATGGTTCCAGAAAGCAATTCACAAACTAAATCACTTACTTGTGGGGACCTTTAATATGTGACTAAAGGAGAATAGGGCGTGTGGTAATCCCAGGGTATCTGAACACTCATAGATAGTAGCAATTAACTGTGGCCTTCATTATGTTATTCTAACTTCTGCAATCTTAATATCTGTGCAGATACTCCTTTCATCTCTACAGCCACTTTTGTGAATTGAATGTCCTATAAATAGAAAATTTCCATGACTCTGTATTGGCCATTAGTCTTGCGTAACGACCCCTCATTGTATAATTTGAAAATTTCATTTAAATACTGAATTTAAAATGTAGACAATATTCCTGCGCTTAAGTGTATCACTGACACAATTCAGGTAAAAGTAAAGGAAGCAGGGCCCAGAACGATTGCCTAGTGGCTAAAGTCCTCACCTTGCAAGCACCAGGATCCCATATGGCCGCTGATTCTAATCCTGGTGGCCCTGTTTCCCAGCCAGCTCCCTGCTTGTGGCCTGGGAAAGCAGTCAAGGATTGCCCAAAGCCTTGGGACTCTGCAGCTGTGTGGGCAACCTGGAAGATGCTTCAGCCTCCTGGCTTCAGATTGGTGCAGCTCTGGCTATTGCAGCCACTTGGGGAGTGAACCAATGGATCTTTCTTTCTGTTTCTCCTCCTCTCTGTGTATCTGACTTTCCAATAAAAATAAATAAATCCTTTAAAAAATAGCAAAGGAAGCATTACAATAGTTAATGTTTTAGATATTAAGATATTTTATTTTCAAAAATATGTGCCACTTTTTCCATTTTGCACGAAAGTATTTTCAATTGCTAACTAGAACTCAGGCTAGTATAAGTCCAGTTTGGAATATATTTTATTGAAATTCTACATTCAGAATGGAATATTACTTCAAAGTAATACTGTTCCCCTTACTGCTGAATCTCTAGATTTTTTTTTTCATTCCCAACCTACACTATCTATGTTCTACTAAATTCTGCTCAAAATACACCTGTAAATTCATTCTTTGTAAATCTTGCTATTGCCATTATCTGGAGAACCACAGAACACTTGCAGAGAAATTCCATTTGTAACAAGAGCACTTCTCAACTCTCAAGTGGGAACTGTGAGCATTTTGCAAGTCACTCACTGTCTCCAGTGTAATCTTTTCTGATTTTCACCTTCATAAAATCCGGAAAACTTTTTGAAAATTTTTAACAAGATGTTGGCCTTTCACTTTTTTTTCTTGCCATTTTGGGCTCATTATTTGGAAGTAAAAGTTTGGTTCAATAGGCTGACTTTGGTAAGCTGATTTTGCCCCCCTATATATGCCTCGGCAGAAATAATGACAGGATATTTCATCAAACCTTGAGGCACAGTGCTTGCTTTAGTGAAGTATTTCATTTCAGTTTTTTGTTTAAGTTCCTGAGGCAAGGATACAAAACAGAAAGCAAGATTGAAAAGAAGTTACCTATCTAAAAACATGTTGAGAGATAGTGAGAACACAGATTTTTGGCCTGAAATTCTAGTTTCCAATAAGGATCATAGTGTTAGAGTGCAAACTACATCTCAGGTGCCCTTTCCGTGAATAAATCCAAGAGTCTGAAATTTCATAGGCCAACTGGGAATTTATTATTTTATAATTTTTTAAATATTAATAAATGGAGGATTCCAGGATTCCCGGCCTTGGGGCTCGGGGCGGCTTGCAATTCCCCACAGTGTGGCGACTGTGGCGGGATGCCCCTGCAGGGCGGGATCCGATGCTGGGGACTCAGGCCAATGCCACTGCTGAAAGGCAGTGACTGAGTCCCTGGCTTTGGGCGGCTTGCACCAACTGGTGCCAGGCTCTGCCTGCTGGCCGCCCAGCAGCAAGCTCTGGGGTTCTTACGATATGAAATAGCTGCTAGGGACACCCATAAATAAGGCCAGCTTTAGTACAGGTGAAACATGAATTCTTGGTGATTACCAGTAACAGGGTCAAGAAACTTTAGGGCAAGAGTGGGACTGAGACCCGATGGTTTCCAGGGGAATGTCCAAAAGATCTATTTGGGCCAGACTGATTCACCAGCCAAATTAGGAATCCTGACATGGGTTGTTAGCATAGAGTATCACTGACTGCAACACACCAGTCCACACCAAAGCTGTGGATAGGGACCTGTTGGGCACGGCTAGGTACCATTACTTGACTGGATGGTAGAATAGTGGACTGGTCACATTTGGCAGGGTCAAGACACCAACCAGTACGCAAGAGAATTTAGTCCGGGGGTAAACTCTACGGGGGAAAGGTGGGCCCAATCCTATGGAAACATAATTCCTGCAGGTTAGCTCGCGAGATGGGGTGGCGATGGGCTAAGCTAGGAGTGACCATGGCACCTGCCATTACTTACGGATAAAGGAACCGATGGCAATCTGGCAGGTCAAGGCAGCACCACCCAAAGGTGCATCTTAAAATAGGATGTGGGTGGGCCGAGATGCAACCGGAAGGGGGCAGACTGGGTAGGGTCAAGCAATTTTCAACTCACAGAAAAGAACAGAAATCAGGAAATTAGAGTGGGTGAGGGTTGGTTGGGCATTGCCACATCAGATGGCAGAGGCTGGCACTGGGGGCCAATTCTGTTAAGTCAAATACCAGAACCACCTGGAAACTGCATAATCCAGAAGTTGGAGTGGCCTAGTAGAGAGACAGTGGGCACCTCCCTCATGGTTAACCACTTCCACTGGAGAGCATGAAAACCAGGACAGGGACAGGGACAGGGGTGGCTAGACAGAAAGCCACCTGACAGTATGTGTGGGGGCTGGATAGTAGGTTGGTTGGGTTGCACCAGGCTTCAATGCCCATTGACAAGTATGAGAGCTAAATGGAATGTGGGACAGAACCAACAATCCTGTGGTACATACGGGCATGCATGGGAACTAGGGAAGGGAGCAGGCCTGGTGGGGGTTATGGGGAGTTGCCCCAACTAGGCTGTAGCTCCCACTGGTTTGCATGAGGACCGAGTATGAAGTGGGAAGGATTGAGCTGGAACACAATACCCATTGGTTCAAGGATGACAGAGTTGGAAACAGAACTGATCCAGAAGAGACCGGTCACATTAGGCAGGGCCACTGACATTAACAAGCACGCTTGAGAACCATATGTGGGGGGGGGGGAGAATCTGTGGGTGAAGTGTGGGCCAAACCATATGGAACTTCTAACCCCATGAGTTAGTTCAAGAGATGGAGTGGTGATGGACTAAACTAGGTGTGACCAAGGAGCCTGCCATCAATCACAGATTAAAGAATCGACAACAGTCTGGACTGGTCAAGGCAGCAGCACCCAAATGTGCATCCTGAATAGGGTGTGGGGTGGGCCGGGCTGCAATGTTCACCAGCTCATGCAAGGCCAAAAGGAAGGCCAGACTGCCGGGCACTGGCCTAAAACCCAAGGGCATGTATGAGAACTAGGTCTGGGAGTGTATCTAGTAGAGGAACTTGGGAAACTACCCTGGTGGGCCATAGTTCCCACTGGTGAACACGTGGTCCAGGCCTGGGGGTCAGACAAGCTGGACAAAGTAGCTCCAATGGCTGGTCAATGTATGAAATGGCAATGGAATGGGCATACTGGGCAGAACTGAGCAAACCTTAGCCCATATGTAAAATTAGAAACCAGGATGGAGCACAAGACATGCCCAGCTAGGTTCTTGCACCTACTGGTATGCATGAGCCACGGACGCTAAACCACAGTGTCTAAGGCAGAGGTCAGGACAGGTGAGGGGCTGTGCCAAGCTGAGTCAGAGCAACCACTGGCATGCGTGCGATCTATGGCTGAGAACAGGCCTAGTTGGGGAGCTAAGGCGACACCCTAGCTGGGTGGAGGTGCCCACCAAGGGGCACAATGGCTGGAATGGGGGCTGCGTTCTGATCAGGAGAGAGTTGTAGTCTCCTTTGGTACAAGTGTGGACTGGATGTACCAGGCCAGGCCAGACTGCAATACCTTCTGGTATTCTGGAAGACCAGCGTAGATGTGGGACAGATTAGGCTGGGTCTCAACCCCTACTGAGCCATGTAGGAGCTGTATGGATGATCCATGGCTGGGCTGAAACATCCAACAGCAAGAACCAGATTGGGCTGAGGGCCAGTCAGGAAAAGCCACTGTTCCTACTAGGACAGGAGGTGAACTGAGTGGTGCTGGCTCATGGACCCACTGGTGTACACTAAATCTGGCATTCGGAGGGGTTCTGATGGAGGAGCCTGGGCAACTCCCCTGGTGGGACACAGACCCTGCTGGTAAGCGCAAGAAGCATGAAAGGAAACAGCCCAGAACAGGTAACGGTGGGAGTCCCACTGGCATACACTTGGCAAGGGTTGCAAGCAGACCAGGCTGAATCAGTTCATGTCATCCACTGGCTAATCCGGACGCCAGAACAGTGTGGGTCGGGCCAGGTTTGGTCACAACAAAAGCAGTACACAACACAGATGCCAAGGTGAGGTTGCCTGTGCCAGATGTGACTGCTGCACCCAACCAGCACACGTGAGAATCAGGAAGGGAGGGGCAGAGCCAGCAGGGGAATACGTGGTGGTTCCCTTGCTGGACAGCTAGCTACTCCAACTGGAGAGCATGAGCTGGGATGGGGGCAGACCAGACTAGGCAGGCTACTGAGCCTGTGCCCCTCATGTGGACCAGATCAGGGAAAAACCAGGCTGGGCTGATTATTCCTACTGGTGCAATCTACAATTAGAGTGGGTGAGGGCTGTTGGGGCTTAGCCACAGCATCAGCTGGCACTGGGGGCTAATTCTGTCAAGTTAAACCACAGAACCACCTGGAGAGTGCATAATCTGTGAGTGGGAGTGGCCTGGGAGGGAAATACAGGGCTCCTCCCTTTGGGTTATCACCCCCACGGAAGGGCACCAAAACTAGGACAGGGACTGGGGTGGCTAGACAGAGGCAGCCAACAAGATCCCTGTGGGCTGGATAGTTGAGCTGGTTAGATGGAACTAAGCTTTAAAACCCATTGACATGTACAATTGCCAAATGGGATGTGGGACAGACTAGACTGGTCTGTTGCACATACTGGCAAACTAGGGTAGGGAGTGGGCCTGGTGGGGGTTATTGTGGGTCACTCCGACTAGGCTGCAGCCCACACTGGTTTATGTGAGGGCCAAGTATGTGCTGGGCAGAACCAGGCTGGATTGCAGCACCCACTGGTTCCAGTGGAAGACAGGGCTGAAAACGGAACCAACCCAGCAGTTGCAACCACCAGCTGATCCAGGAAATGGACTGTGCCGGGCCCTGTACTTGCTAGTACATACAGGAATCTGGTCTGGGAACACCTCAGACAAAGTTTCTTTGGGGATCCCTCCAATCGAACTGCTGGACTCAGAATCCTAAACATCAAAAGACAGAGGACAGAACAAGTAAACCACCTCAGCTGTATGTTGGCAGCGAAAAACTGGGCAAATGGAGACTCTATGATGGACTATGTCAATCAGTGGATTCTTCAACGACCTCATCGTGCTTGGAGTAGCGAGATCGGCAGCAATTCATAACTGTTGAACTATCAAAACCACTTGAGAAAGATCCTCAGAGCATGCCCCACATCAGGGACCTGGGGTGGGTGGGAGACTGGGTGGGGCTTCTCCCTTAAAATCCCCTTTTACATCAGATATATGAAAGAAACAACACAGAAAATAAATACATAAATAAATATATTAATAAATGAAAATAATGCAATGTAACCATTTGAACATTTGTTAACTAGAAAATTGAGATTTCTATGCAAGTAACCCATAATCAACATGTTTAAAACACTTTTGAAAAAATCATCTAACCCAAAGCCCACATAACATTCCTGAATGTATAATAAAAGTCACTGCATACTTATACCCAAAGTATGCTATTGACACAGCATATTGTGATGAATGATTATTCACTGTCATCATCCAGTAGCTCAATAAAACCAAGACTCACTAATGCTGTCCAGGATTGCAAGAAAGTATCATGATGGTTGCTAGCCCAGGAAAAGATCAAATGCAAAATTTGAAATTTCAACAGACTACACATTACTTTTGCATCACTCTGATGTTAAAAATTCCAAGTCAAACATGTTAGAAATTGCCTGCATTGTCAAAAAAGATGTATAATGATATAACAAGTCAGAGAGATAAGCACTCATATTCTATGAATATTTTCTCCAAATAAATTAACCTAAACTTCAATTTTCATGGTCTCCCTATACATGGAAAAGAGGAGCCCAGGCCTGCCAAGGCAGGAAATGATCTCAAAGGAGTGTAGCTTCAGGAAAAGAGCAGACAATGGACAGGCCTCTTCAGAAAGATACTAACAAATTAGCATAATAAGGTTTTAAATTACTGATAGGAGAATAAAGTAAAAATGGTACAAATGGTTTTAAAATCAACAACTAATCTTGCCACAAGTATACAGATCAATCAGAGAGTTTGAAAACCCTCGATCTGAGAGTATTCCTTGCAGACATTTTTCACAGATGGAAGAGCAGATTTCTATCACAGGTGTCAGAGGAATCTCAGAATTAGATATATGAAGCAGTTCACAAAATAAAGAAGCACCAAACACACAGAGAGCCAGAAGAAATAAGAAAATTACGAGTATGTCAAATATCAGGATTATCTCAGAAAGAATACAATATATTTACCACATTCAAAAATATACTTAACATATTTAAAATATGCAGTAAGGAAACAAAAATACAAAGGATGACTACAAAAACTAGAAAACCAAATACATTTTCTAAGCACATAAGTAAAATCAGCGATAGACCAGTGCCTAAATCCTCGACCTGCAATTGCTGGGATCCCATATGGTGCCGGTCTGTGTCTCGACTGCTCCACTTCCATTCAGATCCCTGCCTGTGCCTGGGAAAGCAGTCGAGGACGGCTCAAAGCCTTGGGACCCTGCAGCCACGTGGGAGATCCAGGAGAAGCTCCTGTCTCCTGGCTTCAGTTCGGCTCAGCGTCCAGTCACTGCAGCTGCTTCGGAAATAAACCAATGCACTTTCAGCAACCATTCTGTTTGTCTCTCCTCTGCAAATCTGACTTTCCAATAATGGCATATTAGTCATAGCGAAAGAATGAATATGATACTAAATTGGAAAAAAAATGAGTCAAAGACCTTTTAGAAACAGAAAAAAGAAAAAGGTTTTTAAAGTATCCAGGTTACAAGAAGATAACTCATAACGTTAGATTTAACAAATTTTACCTTCAAATCAGGACTATTAGGGATTACTCGCTCTTCTGAACCTTAAAACAACTCTGGTCTTTAATTGCTCAGTCACTTGAGCTGTCCACAAATCAAATACAGGAAAACACCTTGGAAGGTAGATGAGATACTTACACAGCTACCTAAATGTTCTCGTCTCTGGGCCTCACTCTCCCTCCACCAGTGCACTTGCAAATGTTTATAAAATGTTTGGAAAGGATGCCATCACAGCAGAAGCCAAAGCTCCATGAAAACAGCCACTTTTCAATCTCTACCACCTGCTTGTCAGCAAAATCTGTACTGGGGGAAACATGTAGAGTACAATCTAGATTCCCCCTGTTTTCATGAAGCCAAGAAACCCATTAGGAAACTGGCACAGCATCCAGAGTCACATCAGAAATGACCTTTGCTAAGTACACGATCTCCTTAACCTTCCACATACGCAGTGTTGCTTTACTGTGTCCAGATTCCAAGATGGGGAGGGGAGGAATGGAACTATCCCTGTATATATTATAACAATATTTGTGTTGGTTTAGGGAATATATGATATTATTAAGTTTGAAAATACATATTTCAAGGGTCAATACTTCCTTTTACTATAATATGTCTTAAATGTGAATGTTTGGATACAGTATCCCTAGCTGAACTCAAATGCTCACTGCTTTGCTCCAGGGAAATAGCATCTTCATAGCACAACATAATGAATTGGTTTTTGTTCTGCCTTTCTAAGACTATTGTGAACACAAGGGATTAAAAGTCAAGAGAGCCAGAGAAAAATAAGAAATTCTAATTATAGGCTAGAAACTGTTGAAATGAATGCATTACGATAACTAAATATTCTCACTACCATTAAGAACTTCACTGTTCTCTTTAATTACAACCACCATCTATTGATGCATTTTTAAATAAATTGCTGAGATTGTAAATAGTCATAAGAATAACAGGAAGAGTGCAGGGCATAAGATATTCTAGTCTCAGTTCTGTAACTTTTTAACTATGTGATCTTGCAAGGATTCTAAACTGTTTGCATAACACTGCCTACTGCAGCAGAAGAAATGGTTCATAAAAGGATGAATGGGTGTAGGACAGGATGACAATCAAATACAGTACACAGCAGCAGCAGAAGAGAAAGAAATCTAATGTTATAATCACATATACTAAGTTCCATTAATAATTCATTTTTCCTTAAATCACTTTCCATTTAATCAAAAACTTTTTGAGAACAGGGACTTTGTTACTCACAGTTCAATTCTTTGGCCTTGATACCTTGCATATAAAAGTTATCAATAAATGTTTGCTGAGAGAATAACAGAATGAAGTAAAGAAAGAGAAGAAAGTTGTACTTCAACACTCTTCAGTTATGTCAGCTAAAAGGGAAACATGCTGCTACACTTCAGCTGATTTGTCCTTGTGAGATTCACATACTGACAGCACAATCCTCAGTGTGGCGGTGCTGAGGGGTTGAAAATTGTAAATACCCAGGCTTACTGGCTCAACGGGGTCATTGGTTCCAATGTAAGGTTGAAATTCCAGGCTGTCAGTTCTACCCAGACTGGATCAACTCTTTCAGGAGCAGATAGCTAAGAGTGCATCTCACTACTATTGGGTCTCTTGATTCCTTTCTCTGGACATTTCAGGAGAAAATAAGTAGTCGGATCAAGATTTTGAAACATGTTTACAAACTGTGGAAGCAGATGAAAAAAGACATTTCTGTGGGATGCTGAAGACAAAACACAACCAAAGTAACGATGACCAACAGGTGGACACGGCCCAGCCCAGAGACAGGTGCACCATTCAAGACCAAAGACAATAACACATTTTTACAGATGTCCAAGACATTTTGTTTTGACATGTGTGAAGGACTAAATAACAGTAACATTCGTTTATTAGCTAACTGTTTTGTGAAGTCAGCCAGGTTTTAGGGCAACAATACCCAAGAAATCTTTGTGAGAGTATTTCTTCCCCTTGACGATCAAATAAGGCATTCTGAGAAATCATTAGATATCCACTCTCAGTTTCTATCTTATTCTTTCCTATTTTCTATCTCTTAATTATAACAAACCTTAAAAAATCAATTTCCCTCAGGTAGTAATGTAAAAAAATGGATTAAATGATTGATATCACTGACCAAAGTGTCTTAAACCGGATGGAACTTACTCTGAGAAATGAGTTTACAAATGTTGTGTTTCATTACACTCGCTTAAATGTTTTTTTTTTTTTTTTTGCAGATTTTATTATTATTATTGGAAAGCCAGATATACAGAGAGGAGGAGAGACAGAGAGGAAGATCTTCCATCCAATGATTCACTCCCCAAGTGAGCCGCAACGGGCCGGTGCTGCGCCGATCCGAAGCCAGGAACCAGGAACCTCTTCCGGGTCTCCCACGCGGGTGCAGGGTCCCAAAGCATTGGGCCATCCTTGACTGCTTTCCCAGGCCACAAGCAGGGAGCTGGATGGGAAGTGGAGCTGCCGGGATTAGAACCGGTGCCCATATGGGATCCCGGGGCGTTCAAGGCAAGGACTTTAGCCGCTAGGCCACGTCGCCGGGCCCGCTTAAATGGTTTTTGATGTAGCCTCACATCTATATCTATTTTTCTATCTAATGTACATTTGACATGTGAAGCGACTTTAAAAAAATCCATCAAAATTGCAATATAAACATGCTTTTATATGCAATAATTTTAAAAATATTTATTTATTTTTAAGGGAAAGGCAGGTTTTATAGAGCATAGACAGAAAGGAAGATCTTTCATCCACTGGTTCACTCCAGCAGTGGCCATGACCATTAGAGCTAAGCCAATCCAAGCCAGGCACTGGGAACTTCTTTGGGCGTACCAGGCAGGCACAGGGTCCCAAAGCTCTGGGCCATCCTCCACTGCTTTCCTAGGTCCTAAGTAGAGAGAGACAAATGGGAAGTGCAGCAGCTGGAACACGAACAGGTATCCATAGGGGATCCCGGTGCCCACAGTGTGAGAACTGTCACTTGGCCATCACACCAAGCCCTTGTGCAATAGTTTTGAAACCTTTTTTTTTTAGTCACACACATTAGTTACTGAGGACTTTTATACGCATGGGCATCCAAAATTTTGCATCAATGTAAACTTTTAAATACATTTTTCAGAAATGTTTTGAAGTACTTTTTATGCATATATATGATTATTGCTTACACTCAATTTTTGCTTCTTTAGAGTACGCATATTCATGATCTTCGAGGGAAAGATATTCTCAGTTTATGGTACATTAATTCTTTTTTTAAAAGTTTATTTATCTGATTGGAAGGCAGAGTAACAGTGAAAAAGGAAGGGAGAGAGGCAGGGACAGATTTCCACCCACTGGTTCACATGTTAAATAGCTTTAGTGGCCGGAGTTGGGCTCCTCTGAAGCCAGTTCTTACGGGTCCCCCACATGATCGGCAAGGCTCAAGTACATGTGTCATTCTCTGTTGCTTTATCAAGCTCATTACCCAAGAGATGGGCAAGAAACGCAGCAGCTGTGACTTAAGCCACAGCCACCCACATGGGTGCTGGCATCACCAGCAGTGGCTTTACAGACTTAAGCTACAAAGCCAGCCATACGTTCTTTGTGTTGGACAATCTTTTAGCAGATAAAAACAATTTTATTTGTACTAATGGTGACTTAGTTGTTCTAATTAGTTTAAATTTCTTTTTCTGAAACCGTTTCTAAAGCACTGTATTTAAATGTCCATGCACATAATACATCCTGCCTTGGTCCTGGCCAATTCTGGCCAATTCCATCAGATTGATTCTTAAGCTTATAATTCAATTTTAGTGTTATTTCACCATACTTATATGTTTACCTACCTAATTTCCTTATTTAAACAAAAGAATTATACGATTTATAAACTATCAGCTTAATGCACTATGCCACAGCACTGGCCCCGGTTTGATGTTTAAATTACAATTGCACAGGGTTTGCTACCCACAGGCTTTAGCGTAATTGATAACGACTAAGACAGTGTATTTTTACGGGAAAGAACAAACACACTTTCTAGTATATTTTTTATTTATATTTTCTTCCCAGTTGTCTTCTTGTTTTTAATTTTTTACTTTTCATGCTACAGTTCCATAGGGTAGTATGTTTTGAAAAGCAGGAATTAAAACACATTTTGAAAACCAGGATATTAGGTTTTCTACAGCCAAGCTGTAGTATTATAATTGTATACTGCTGAAAGAATCATTATGTTTACACAGAATTCTTGTGAAATTCCAAATAACTGTTTTTTTAGGAAAATTTTAAATCTTTCATCATGGAAAGTATTAACTTAGAATTCTACAATTCTCTGTTTATACAATTCTACATTCCCCTGAAGTATATTCCAACTTTGTGAACATATTGTTCAGTGATAAGTACATTGTTTAAACACGTTTTCCTAACTGGCCCTTACTGCATGAAACAGCTCTTTATAATATGTATATCTGTGACACCTGCACGAACAATAGGATGGTGGCTGGAGTTGTGCCGAAGGTTAAGCCGCCACCTGTTGAAGCCAGCATCCATGTCACTATTCCACTTTGAGTCCTTGCTACTCCATTTGTTTTTCAACATTGGTTACTATCTCTTATTATCACATCTATATCTAATTAATATCCAAATGTGTCACTTCCAAATCATCACACTGGATTTTGCTTCAATGTATGAATTCATGGGAAACATAAATATTTACTACCAAGCAGCATGTAAGGAAGAGAATTTCAAAAATATTTTAATGTTCACTTCAAACAAATATTTACTGTAGCTACCGTATATTGGGTACAGGGATAGAGCAATGGCTATGTGGTAGAAAACCAACATAAGAAAGTCCTATCCTGTGGCAAAAACAAGTGATGATCTAGGCACTGCAAGGCATTTGCATAATCTGGAAGACACTGGAAAAAGTAATCTAACCAGAAAAACCAGTGTATGATATAGCAAAAGTTAGTTTAAAGAAAAAAAAATTTTTGGCACACTCCAAGCTATGGCTATTCCAGAAACAGCAAAAAGGTCACTCCAGCAGGATGGAAGTAAAGAGAACACAGGTACAGCCAAAATTAAGAACAATATCAGGCCGGAAGTAGATTTTAGGGATTTTGGTCTAATCCCTGTGCCATAAAATGTTTACATTTTAATACCATCTTTATTTTGCAGTGAAATGAACATTTCTCGGACAAGGATAAAAGACATTTTGCCCTTGCTTCTTGGTGTGAAGTAACGGAGAGGTGAACACAAAAAGGATGATTTGAAATTAAAATTAGGCAATAGCTTGAAAATTTCACAATTCTTCCCAGGATCTCCATGAACAAGACTTTTCCTATCATTATTTCTCCCTAAAGGAGTTAATCTAGGTAGTGTTAGAAAATTAACTCCTATCACCTTAGGTTTTTTTAACACTCAGAAAACCAGCTTATTTGCTGAATTTTCAATCTTATCCAAACTCTTTTAACAACAGAATAACACCTTGTCAGTGAGAGCAAGAAGAGCTAACAAATTCCAAGTCCTGCTAATGTCTGATACAAGTACCATCCCTAACTAAAAAAGTTACAAAAATCAGGAAATTTTTGTATTTGCAGCTAGCTGATATCACTTATGAAAACTAGAAATCTTTTCTTTGGCACAGGACATGATCTGGACAAAAATCATAAACTTATCTTCAATTTTTTAGCTCTTACTCATTTATCTTAGATTATGTCCCTATTTTAATCATAGCCAGATCTCAATTATAGCCCAGTAAACACATCACAACATCATGGATTATAGACAGGGTAAGGTACAAAAAAGATTTTGATGCTACAGAAACATTAGAGTGAGCATTATGATAAACACTATTTCATTAAAAAGTTCATGATTAACAGCCTTTGATACTAAAGATAGAAAAATTAGAAAAGAAGCATTAGAAACCAAGTAATTTACCTATTTTGGTATTACTGGAAAAAGGCTGGGGTAAAAATCTCAACCCTAATCCAACAGAAGTCCTCAGGTACCCCTTCAAAAGATGTAAAGAAAAGCCAGTGTCATAACATTTCAGGACAAATTCTATGGAAAGCATGTAGGCCTGGGGACAATCTGAGGCAGATACGGACAAGCTACAGGCCTTAGGACTTACAGAAAACACGGAAGAGACCCTGCAAAGACAGAAGGAATAGGTCATTTTTTATACATGGACCATTCAACACCCCAGAGCATTCTCTATTCCTTTTTCCCTAGACTCCTGAGGTAGTACCAACAAACCATCTCTGTTCTTTATACTGATGTAGTCTGACAACAAGGAGTGGTATACCCTTTCCCCGACCCCCAGTATGTCCCTCACACTTGCTCACCTCTGTAATGATTAAGAAAAGATTAATGATAAAAAACATATTCACATAAGGTTCAAACAGCATCATGTTATCTCACTGCATGTGCACCTGTCTTCTGTATTACTAAATTAACAGATCTCTATTTAAATACAGATTGGATAAATGGAGGACAACCTGTGGAAAACACTGTATCATCCCTGGCTGGAACCCACTGTGAATAGATTTAAATTTAAAACAACAATGATTTTTAAAAATGTCCTATTATTATTGGAAAATGAATTTGAAAGGGTTTTAGAAAATTTTACTCAACAATATAAGAAATTTGTGGTGACATTCTCCAACACTCATCTATCTGAAAATCAGATACATTCCTATCACTGCTGTGCTTACAACACTTTTGTTCACATTCCATTACCTTACTTGACATCAAGCATACAAAGCTATTGATACAAGAAAGCTAAATGTGCACCCAAATGGTGAGGACACAGAAGGAACCAGGACCTTCTTGAAATAAAGAATGTAGGGCAGCAGAGGTGACCCACATGAGTGAGTGAGGAGCAGTGCTTGTCTGCAGCCAGCAGGACCCTGCCGCCTGCCAACCTAATACTCCTTCCTGTGCTAAAAGAAGGAAAATTAAGAGAAAGAATTCAACTCCCCACACGTATTTGACAGGATTTTTTATGACTTATATATGCAAAGACTTTAACAAAGTGACTTGACGCACAGTAAACATGCAATACATGGAAGGTATTATTTCCTTCTGAAATTCAAACAACTTCTTTTTGGCTTTATTTTGATTATTAAAGGAAAACTATATGACTTAGAAATACAGAAAAAAAATGTACATGAACAAAAGCATAATCCTGAGAGCTTAAATTCCCACTGGTGAAATCATTGAAAACACCTTGCCTTTCATGCTCTTTTTAATGTATTGATATGTTTAAAATATATTATATACATGTAATCATGACAACAATCATAATTGTATGTCTATACTACATAAAACATACACAGATGCAGCCCTATTGTGAATTAATTTTTTAAATACTTGTAAGTAATTATTTAATAGGCACAAATATAACTAAATATTAATGTACTTTTTTACTTTTACTTTATGGAAAAATGACAGTATCATTTGTAGCTACAATTCCAACTAGTTTTTTCATATTTATATAAAATAGGCACTTATTTAAAATACATCTTTAATTTCTTTCACAAATATTTTTTTGATAAATGTAGATGTATTTTCAGCTCTTCTTTCACATTACTTAGATTCACTGGTTGCTGAATCCTTCCCCTCTATGTTCACAGCATGGCAGTAATTAAATCTGAAGAAGGCTACATTTTTTAAAGCTGAAAACGCTAGGGAGACGCTGTCCTATGTCCCTGGGAAGAAAGCAGCCACTATAAATGATGGTTGGAAAAACAGTTTTCTGCACACCTCCTTAGTACTGGAGACCAACTCTGGTCCCTAAGGATTCAGAGAGACCTAACAGGACTCTGAGGGAGGATAGCATATCCAAGACACTTCAATCCTAGCAAACAATCCACAGTTACTTGTAAGGCAGATGAGGCAGTTCCTGGACATCTAGGGTTTTTAGAAATCTACAAAAAAAATAATAATTTGTGCACACATAATCTACCAACATTGAGACGAGAAGACAGAGCAAACCTAAGTGGATCACTAACAAACATCCATTCAGGATAAAAACCTTATGCAAACTGGGCAAAATGGGGGGAAAAACCCAACACAATCAAGGCAAAATACGACAGAATCACAGCCAAAATCATATTGAATGAGGAAAAGTTGGAAGTATTTCCACTAAGCTCAGTAACCAGCAAGGATTCCAATGGTCAGCACTACTTGGATGCCCACTCTCACCACTTCAATAGCTAGATTCAATAGCTAGATTCATTAGGCAAGAATAATAATAAATCAAGGCCCAGTGCAGTGCACAGTTTCTAACTGTGACATAGGGTGAAACTCAGATGTCACATTTGCAAACTGTCTCATGCTTGAGTTGTTCTGTAAGAGAAGTTTGAAGAAAAGAAATTGTAGTGTTTTTGTATAACATAGTAATAATAAAAAGAAATTAAAAAAAACTAGTCCTGAACGTAACTGCTTTTTCTCGCCCACAAAGAAAGTCAAGCAATTATTACAGCTAATCCTACATACATTTTAAAAATCAGAATGTGACTGCATGGAGCCACATTCTCTTTCTAACCTTACCTTAATGTTATCACTGAAGCTTCCATTTGAAAAACAGGAACAACATACACTACATGTTAAATGAATAATACACCATAACTGCCTGTATGTAAAAAAAAACTAGGTAATATATTGAAAAGTTTACTTAACATTCTTTAATCTATGCTATAATCATGCAAGATACGTAGTAATTCTTATTCCCTTTCCCCTGTGGCTTAGATTGGTGAAAAGTAAGGTCACATGGCTAACAAACAGAAAATACAAGAGCCGAATTCTTGTTTTTACAAACGGAAAAACCTCAGGTTTTAATTATGCAATCTCCCCACTTTCCTATCTCTCTTTTTAGTTGCCCATTTATTGCATGTAACACCCACTCTCCAACCATGTTTTCAACTAGCTTATAGATTTCCAAAAACAAATATTACCTTTGTTCAATTTGGACATTCTTGAGAATCATCTCAATATTTACAACTAATAAAACACAAATTACTAGAAGATACATCCAATGCCCTCATTACTGGGTGACTTTTTGTCCACATCTTATTCCTCTTTCATTATCCTCCTAAGCATGTATGCTTAATTAACATGAAAATACACACATACTCCCAAAGGCATTGTATGCGTATCTTTACTTTGCCTCACAGGAAATTACAGATGGTATAAAACGTAGTATTTTTGCTAATGGATAATCCTGTATTATATGGCATACTGTTGATGATGACTAAAAATACTATCTGTGTGTATTTACAATTCATATGGTACTATCTGTATATATTTACATATGTCAAATATAAATACAGTAATCAAATATATATCCCATCATATATTAATGTATAATATTCACTTGCAATTGTCTAGATTAAATTCATGTGTATGGGCCCAAGCATCAATATAATAATAAATCCATTTATTATTTCATGTCATTATACTCAGTAAAAAACACTGCAACAGCATGTCTCAGATTTGTCAATGGAAGGGAAAGTAACCATATACTATCTTACTTACTTTACTATGTCAAGTTGGCATAACCAACAAAATAGAACAATAACATGATTAAGTCCTCTGAACTGATGGTGAAACGTGAAATGAAATTAAAAAGGAAAAAAATTATAAGAATACCAAAATTTCACAGAAATGGACAGTATGTAACTATGCATAGATTTCACAATTCTGCACCAAAATGACCACTGAATTCCATTTTCCATAATATTCCAATTAAATATTTATTTACTTAAATAGAATGTCTCAGAATTGTCAATGGAAGGAAAAGTAACCATAAACTATGACTGACAAAAAAAAAAAAAAGACCTCTATCAACTGATTCATTCTACAAACAGCTGAAACACCTAGGACTGGGACGTGCTAGGACCAGAAGCATAAAATTCTATAGTAGTCTTTCCCATAGCTACCAGGGAACTAAACACTTTGTCATCTTTCACTTCTTACACTGGCACAGCCACAGAACTGAACAAGAACTGGCAATATGATATGGGATGCCAGGATCACAAATAGCATCCTCACCCTCTTTGCCCAAACACTGGCCCCTCCAAGATATTTCTAAAATATCTTATTTACGGTGCATATAATAAAATATATGCTGACAATAAAATTTTAACAATAGTGGATAAAATTAACATATCCTTTATCTATAGCACATATCCAAATACTTGCTTCAATCGAAACAAGAGATAAAATATTTATTTAATTTAAATGTATTACTCCCAAAATTTTTAAGTTTCCAAATGTCAACCTTGGAGGGACAAGCCCAAGATCCAGTAACTGTACTTGGATGTGGGCAAACAGTTTTCAATGTGATTATTAGTCAACTTATTTAGCATGAATTCTATATACAGTACAAATTTTATTATCTCTGGTCTTCATCAGATCTTTCTACTTCTTCACCCTCCATATCAGCCATTCTACATTCTCTGACCTATATCTCCCCAATTTCCCTCACCTCCAGTAACCACTGTTTGGTTCTCTAACTCTGCATATCTCTCTTCTTTCTGTTCTTTTCTTTTCTTTTCTTTTCTTTTTTTTTTTTTTTGAGAGATTCTATGCAGAGAATTTTTGAGAGGGAATGCAACATGTTTCTTTAATGTCAGAGTAATTTCATTTCCTATGTTTTCCAGGCTCATCCATGTTGTGGCAAATGGCAACTGAATAATATACTATTATACTCATGAATCACAATTCCTTCTCCCATTAATCTGTGATGGACTTTTAATGTTCCCCGATCTTGACTAATGAAAAAAAGTTGTAATGAATCAGAGAGTACAGCTGACTTTACTGGGTGATACAATCATGATGACCTAGGAAATGGAAGGACACAACATCTACTACCCCGAGGGGGACACTCTGTCACAGGCTCTGCTGGCAAGCAACACAAGTAAAAGGAAAGCAGAAACAGCATCAATTCCTTCGTCAGGGGTGTCTGTCTCTGGAAACTGAGGGTCTCCCTCAGGTGGACTCGGAGCTTACAAAAGCTTACACACATAGTGGCAAGGGCTACAGATATCAATGATGGTGAGACACATCGCAGTGGTCCTTTGGTTTGTGCTCATCAAGCTGGAAGAAGTCCTTCCCGGCTCCATGTTGACCCCGACGAGGAGAGGGGGATGGCCGAGCACAGCATCCCGGCCCTTCTAAAGTGTCCATTCTGAGTTGTTGTCCTCTACAGTATTTCTGCTACTTCTTGGTTGTTCTCTAATGCTTTCTAGTCATCTTGGTCAAAATATACTTATTTACTAATTGTTCTTTTTAAATTATTATTTTATTGTGTTCTGTGATACAATTTTGAAGGTAGAGGTATCCCCCCATTTTCCCTCCCATTTCCTCCTCTCCATTTTTCCCTCCCACCACTTCCCCCCATATCATAGCAGTAACTGTTACAAGTTTAACACTCTATCTAAGCACATCATGACTTGTAGGTATAGGCAGTGGTAGAAAATCTAGCATGATATTGACAAGGTATGTTTAACTTTTCACTGGGAATCCTCCTTTTCTTCAGGAGTACAGCTGCCTGCTATAACGTATCTTTACTTCCCAGTACTAGTCTCCAGTATACAGTTCATTTATGAGAATACACGTATATACTTGTTCACTTATATAGCTACTTGTAAATTATGTGATTGTTACCTTATATTACATAGAACACATTGTATTTGTCTTTTTGGAACTGCTTTATTTCATCGAACATAACGGTCTCCATTACGTAAAAATCTAACACACAGGAAGTGGAGCAAAAGGCACCCTAATCTGCTGCTGGTAAAAACGTAAACTAGGGCATCCATCAACAAACACATAGTAAAAATTTCTCAATATCTGAATGTGAATCCACTATATAGTCCAGCCATCCTACTATGGGGAATTTATCCAAACAAGATGAGACCAGAATATGAGCACTATCTACTTATTTTTTAAAATAAATGTTCACTTTGGTTGCATGAGTTACCTATCTTCATCAACAAATAAGGATAGATTTCTACTCAATATAATAAACACATTATATAGCATAAGCTAACAGTTATTGACAAAATACTCATGAATTTAGTTCAGTAAAAAAATATTAGAAATTTATCCATTGCTCACCTACAAGTGTTAATCAACTGAATGATGGGACTAATATAACTAGCTAAGATGGATTCTCATTTGTAGGCCCTGAAAGCAGACATTTATGAAAGCAAATAAATGGGAAGTTTAATTTCAGATCTGTAATGGCATGTACCGTTTCCACTCACATCCCATTTGCTGGCACTCAATCACCTGACACTGTCGATTTGTAAGAAGGCCTGACACCTGCCTACTGCAGTGAGCAGAAGAATGAGGACAGAAAGTGCGTCAGGAATGTCCGTAACATCATTAACACTGAATTCTGAGGTCTGCGTCCTAACACTGCTTAAGTCTTACTGAGAGTTTTTAAAACATATTTGACTAAACTGTGGCTTTTCTTTGTATAGAAAACTTGGAACAGTTGCAAATTTCAGAACTAGAAATCCTTTTCTTTTTCTTATTCACAAGAGAAGCTGTTTTGTACAAGCTAATAAAAAGCTACTGCTTACCAATCTGTAGCATTAACTCATATTGACATGCAAACCAGGAAAAAAAGTAATACTGAATGTTTCTCTTTACATGTACCCTTCCTAAACATAGTCATCCTGCTACAAAGTTGTAGTTATCCTGAGGACAGGCTACAGGAGATTTTCAACATAAAACATTTCCCTAAGGAATAGTCCAATCATTTTTTAAAAAGATACTTTAGAAAAGCTTCCTTTTTAAATTCTTGTATGCAAAGTAGGTATTATAACTCATACTAACTGCAATAAACTCTTGGAAACTAATGTTTTCAACAGATTACATTAAAAGAACTATCACTTTTCCCATATACTTATGAACTGATTAGAATCTTTTATTGAAGAAATATTAGCATTAGTTATGATTACTGGGAGTTACAATATTTTAGATGCTAGGGGATGTGAATGCATTGGTAGAAACAATCCTAACAACACTGTTCTGCTTTACTCTCTTAGTCTGCCCCCCAAAAAAATTAGTTTCAGTTTAAGAAAATGTCAGTTGAGAAAAACAGATTATTTCGACAGTAATAAATGTTCTGGAGTTGATGGCTGGATTCCACTTTTAAATAATGCATTACCAATCAAGCTTATAGAATAAATATGAATAAGACTATGCGGTTAGTAAATTCACACTGAATTGTTGCTACGTAGAATGCACAATACATATTCAAAATTATTATAACACATCATGTAATAGTCAACAAGCCTACATATGCTGTGTTCATCCTACATCTACCTTCCTCATCCATCTTCTTACTGCAAACCAAAAAGAATTCCAGAGATTCACACTGGAAATTACAGGCTGACCAAAGTTCTGGAGAAGAAAAAAAAAAAAAAACTTTGACAAACCCTGCATTCACCTATACAAATGCATAAATGCATGTTAACTGTGCTCAAGTGGTGAACCAGAAACACACAATAGAAACAACACTCTCAACTGTACTTTCCTATTCAGAGAAATACATAATTCTTCTTATTAAAATATCCCTTGGATGTGTTATTTGAACAAAAGGATTCTTACATAGGGTTTCAGAAAATGTTTCACTGTCCTGAGAAGCAAGCTTTAATCATTAAACTTTCTTTAAATTTTTTTTTTTATTGGAAAGTCAGATATACAGAGAGGAGGAGAGACAGAGAGAAAGATCTTCTGTCCACTGGTTCACTCCCCAAGTGGCCACAATGGCTGGAGCTGAACCAATCTGAAGCCAGAAGCCAGGAACCTCTGCTGGGTCTCCACTGTGGGTGCAGAGCATCAAGGCCTTGGGTGGTCCTCAAATGCCTTCCCAGGCCTTAAGCAGGAAGCTGGATGGGAAGCAGGGCCACCGGGATTAGAACCTACACCTACATGGGATCCCTGCGCATGCAAGGCTAGGACTTTAGCCACTATGTTACCACACCTGGCCCTCACTAAGCTTTCTATAATACAAATTAGTTTCCTAGCTGATTTCATTTTACTAATATTAATATTTAATTTGACATTTCTATTATCATTAGGTACTGGATAAACAGTTGGATGATTTATTAAAACACACAAGGAGCATCACCCTATTCTCTTTTCCCTCCTGCTTGATCATAAAGTCTCTTAACTATTACATTAATACGGTCCAGCACAGTAGCATCCTGGGTAAAACCACCACTTCCAGCAACAACATCACATGTGGTCATCTGTTCAAATCCTGACTGCTCCACTTTCAATCCAGCTCCCGCTAATGTCCCTTGAGAAAGCAGCAAATAAATGTGTGCCTGCTTGGCCTCTGTATCCATGTGGCAGACACGATTCAGGTCTTGGCTCCTGACTTCACTTCAGCACATTCCCAGCTGTTGTCATGGGGGCTATGGACCAAGCACGAAGATCTCTCCCTTCCTCCTGCTGGCTCATTCCCTTCACTGGTCCTTCCCCTTCTCCTTCTCCTTGGCCCTCTCCCTAGCTATCTATCTACCTGGCTCTACCTCTCCCCCTCTGTAACTCTTTCAAATAAAGAAAATTTTAATAAAGAATGCTATGAATAAAAATCGTAAGTCTACCTTATTTAAAATAAATTGAACTCATCAAGAAAACTATATATGTAGGCATGTAAAATAGAACTAAATCATGGGCCCGGCGGCGTGGCCTGGAGGCTTAAGTCCTCGCCTTGAAAGCCCCGGGATCCCATATGGGCACCAGTTCTAATCCTGACGGCTCCACTTCCCATCCAGCTCCCTGCTTGTGGCCTGGGAAAGCAGTCAAGGACAGCCCAAAGCTTTGGGACCCTGCACCCTCGTGGGAGACCTGGAAGAGGTTCCTGGTTCCCGGCTTCGGATTGGCACAGTACCAGCCCATTGCGGCTCACTTGGGGAGTGAATCATTAGACAGAAGATCTTCCTCTCTGTCTCTCCTCCTCTCTGTATATCTGACTTTGTAATAAAAATAAACAAATCTTAAAAAAAAAAAAAACTAAATCATGAGAAACACCCAGGCAGTAACGAGCTGCCGCACCGTGACAGTTTACTCACTGAGCCTATGTTGAAGGCTTTGTGGCTTATTTATAAGCGTAAAACTCAAGCAATTTTTTCAAGTGGTAGATAGGTTCAAAATTTTGTTTTGATTTGCTCTTTAAACATAGTGTATGAAGCGAAAGAATGATTCAGTCTTAGTATTTTCACATAGGTCTTCACTTCAAAGTGGCACACTTTTAAGAGGGACAATAAGAGAAAAGAGATGCAACTCAGGGAAAACAAGTAAATTTTAAACAATAATTATTCAGATTAATTGGTTAACTAATGACATGATACCCTTCTTTGCAAGATTGTCAAGTTTAACCTGTGTGTGGATAGACAACACAATTGCTAATGAGAGAACACGTACTAAATATTTACCAAGAGGTAGGCACTCTGATGGCTGATTTGCAGGAATCATTTTATACCATTATAACAATTTGTGATCCAGACAGAGTCATCATCACCTTGCCTGTCCACTGATGAGGCAACTGAGTGTGGGGGAAGTGAAGCAATCCTACAGTCAAGGAAGGACAACAGATGAAGACCTGTCTACTCAGCACTTAGCACTCCAAATCTATGAGCTCTCCAAGGTAACATGCTGAATAAACTCAAGCAAGAGCTGAATACTGACATTTTTTTCAAGATCCCCCTTTTCTACTACTGCTATTCTTTAATTAGGCAACTTTAATTTTTAACACAGTATAAGCTCCAAACACCTTGAATAGTTGCATAATCAAGGTTCAGTTATGTCACAGAGTAAATAAATTTTTCTCAAATACTTTCTGCTCTTGAGAAAATACAAATGAAAGCAAACATATCCCAAACAGGTCTATAGTTCGGTTGCAGAACTGGGTTCAGTAATAGTTAAAGAAAGGCAGGAGATATAGATGAAACTTCAAATGGCAGCAGCTTCAAGCAGGCCAGATTTCAGCAAAACACAGAAAACATCAAGAATTTAGATTTGACAAACATCCAACATCGAAAAGCAGAGCTGCTTCTTTTTTTTTCTCTAAATACTATGCAAAGGCTTCCAGTGTGTCTTACTATGCATATTACAAAAGGTAATTACACCAGCATCCACACAGCAAGGACCATTTGAGAAACAGAAATAAGCAAGTGTGAAGACAAAACTGCGGGTCAATTCTCAATTATTCAGTGTCCCTGTGTGCGGTCAGTGGCCTTTACTGAATCTTCTGTCTTATTAATTGTGTGCATATCCCGCAGAAGGTGGCAGGATCAGTTTGTCAATGTCTTCTTTGGGGGTTCATTGTTCAGAGTTCTATAGTGAACTTTGTAATTACATGAGTGTGGAAGACAGACTTTTAGACCTTAAATACATTTCACTGTATTCAAACACATACATAGAAACGTTCTTATTAGTATGACAGGTACCCTCTGGGATGTGCATGTGTGTATTTGCATGAAGCATGTCACAGATGTTATATCAGTCTCATTTATTACCCAAACCTCTTTGCTAACCACTTCAAACATACCAGTGTTTTAGACAACACATACTTAGCTTTAATTATCCATTTGGCTTTCTTCAAGCAATATAAGCTACAATAATGAAGGAATCATGCAGGGCATACTGTGTTAGAAACGATCATGTGTGCATTATAAAATAAACGAAAAATGTTCTAGTGTCATGTTTCATATCAACAACTGCCTTTAATTTTGCCTTTAAATAAAAGGCATGTTCATTCATGTGAATGTGTGACAGAGAGGGGGATGGATAGGAAGTTAGGAGACAGAGGAACAGAAAATGAGAAAAGAGGAAAGAAAGAGAAAGTGAGAGAAAAGGAGAGGAGAGAGAGATCTTCCCTCCCACAGATCCCTGGGAAGAGCCTCAATCCTGACCCATGAATAGTAAAAGCAAACTATAAAACAGAAGCAGACCATTTTCTTTAACCTGGGGGAGACTTGTGGTTTCAATGCAAACCCCTAAACAAAATGTGGAGAAAAAGAGATGCCTGCAGATTGAAGCAAGACCAGGATTCCCTTCCCTGGACATAAACTACAATTTGCCATCTAAGCTAATAAGATGATTCAACTAGAAATAGTTAACAAGTTTCTGAAGGATCATTGTTGGCTCAGGCTACAGTTTGAAGGCCCTGGGGCCTACAGACTTTCTGTGCTTTTTATGTGCTTTATGCTGCAGGATATTCACTAGAGGTTAACTAGGAATATCAAAGAAAATCTTGAAAGTGCTTTACTCAAAGACAATGGTTAGGTGTCAGAACAGAAGCAACTTCTAAAAGTCAACCCAAACACATCACGATTATTCCTCTAAAGAACAGAGGCAATGATCAGCAGGGTCAATGCTAACAACAAAACAAAAACAAAATATAATCCTGGAAATGTCGGATACACCTGTCATTTTCCAGAGCAAGGGACTTTAAATAACCCTGTTGCCCTCTCTCAGCACTACTGCTTTCCACAACTGCTTGAGGATTTAATTTTAAAGTCCTTCCAAGTCTATATTCATTCCGCTGCTCCTTAAGGAATATTTGCTCTGAATGAAGCTTAATGCTGACTGCTGTTCCTTCGCTCTAGCTTTAGCAGGTTTCCAGCAGTTCACTAAGGCTTCTTTGTCTCTACAAGCAGAGGAAAGGAACTGCAATGCAAAACAAGACAGCAAAAGGAAATGGAAAGATGAATAAAGTACACATGAAATTTCTGAATTGGAACTTTATTAAGACCATCCGAACAAAACATATGAATGGCCCATCAGATAGAAATCTGGAATATTAATCAGCTCTATGTGAAGAGAAATGAAGAAAAAATGAAATCAAAGAGACTTGCTATAAATGTTATGGTAAATATTCGATTAAGGGGGAAACAAAAGCTTAAAACAGCATAGATAGTATGGACATATAATAAAGAAATAATGTATTACAAGAAGGATTTTTTAGTAAGTAGAAAGTAATTATATAGATGGAAATTAAAAAGTTAAAATGACCAGTATTTGCAGCCTGGGAAACTGGCAGTTTAGGATGTTCATGAACACAAAGGAGAAAAAAGGTAGTATCAAGTTTAATAAAAGAAAATATATTCTAACTTTAATGAGTTTGAAGTGTTTACGATCTCTAAAGCAAAGCACCCAAACAGCAGTAGTCTTGATTAAGGTAATGCTGGCTGTGGTTAAAGGGGAACCTTGAAATGGAACTGTTTCAACATAACAAATATTTGTTTCTTGATCATATAACTCCAGTAAGGCATGAAGGCAGAAAGGAATGTGATATACAGTAATCTGGTCATCTTAGTTGGAGGTCTATCGCTTTTAACATATGGTTTCCAATATGGTATTATTGGATTTTAATGGGCACAGTCAACAGACAGGAAGACAGAATCCAGAGAAGGCAAGCCCAATTCTCAATAAAGTCAAAATAAGTGTCAAACATCACTTGCATTGCAAAAACCATGAGCAAGGACCAGTTACAGAAGCACATATATGTTCAAGATGAAGGTAAAACTTAGATAACTGGGAAGTTAGCTATCTCCTGGTGTCAACACTGCAGTCTAGAGAGTGAACTGTGAGAAACCTCAACCCACAGAAGTATTAATTTTTATAACAATAAAAAAGTGAGTGCATAAAAAATGTTAAAGATATAGGGAACCACGAATGCTTTTTGGGTTTGCATAAACAAACAAATGGGAATGTATCAAACAAGTTTCTGCACAACAAAGCAAATAGGCAACAAGTGAAGTGGCAACAAACAGAACAAAAGAAAATATTTGCAAAGTATACATCAGGTAAAGGATTAGTTTCCACAATACATAAGGAGTTCCAGAACAAGTTAAGAAACGAGAAAGGAATATGAACATTTTATAAAGCATAAACTACAAATGTCCAACTGACACAGGAAAAAAATGCACAGTACCACATCTATCAGAAAAATACACACAGACACTAGTGAGGCTATCACCTCAGTCTGAAATGCCATTATCCAAAAGTAAAATAATCACAAACACTGGTAAGGAAATGAAGAATATGGTACCCTAATACACTGCCGGTGGAAATGCAAACTAGTGCAAGCATTTGGGAAGACAGTATGGAGATTTCTCAGAAAACTAAAACACTTTTAATATGACCCAGTTATTCCACTCCCAGGAACGTAGCCAAAAGTAACGAAAGCAGCACAGGAAGGAACTATCTGAACCCATGTGTTTGCAGCAGCTTAATTCACAATAGCTAAGATATGAAGCCAGCCTAGATGTTTATCAATTAACACCTGCATTTAAAAACCTGTAATATCTAAATACAATGGGATATCACTTCACCATAAAAAGTATGAAATCCCAGAATTTACAAAAAATGGATGCAACTGGAGATTGTTACACTAAGTGAATTAAGCCAGACTCAAGAAGAAAAACATCTACCAGGTTTTATTTATGGACACCACACACACACACACACACACACACACACACACAGTTTAGTGATCAGTGATTATTTCAAAATTTTCTGTACTTGAGAGAAGTGAACATCTGTTTGTTTGATTACTGTTTGTAGCTTGTTCCTAACCTAGGCTCTTTATTTTCCACATGTTGAATTCTTCATCTGGTAGAACATGAAATCTTTGAATATCATAAATTAGAATACAGTTTTTCTCATTTTTTAAAAATGGAAGTGAGGAAGGGAAAGAAGTGTCGTCATAGTGTTTGTATTGTGTTTATGAACTACACTGAATCTGTTCTCTTTGTATCAAACTAACATGAGAACTGATGATAATTGTGTTATAATGATCATACATGTGCTGTGACTCAGATAATTAATACATCAATAATTTTCTGAAAAAGAACAAGCTAAGCTGATTTTAAGGATAATAAACATGTATATAATGAAAAGAAATAGAACCTGGAGGACAGCAGCCTATTCTTGTGCTTTGCTGAGCCTTGTCCCTGGCTTTCATTGTGAGTCTGCTCCAGCCTTTTGGCCACCTCCTGCTTCGATCTCTCTAACTCCTGCCTTTTAGCCAACAGGCATGTTTACTGACTTCCCCATTATGGTTCTTGGCTTACTGTTTCAGTCTATGTATCAACAGAAATCCTTGGCAACTTCCTGGGTCACCTCTTCTCCCTCCTTCACCACAGACTGTTTTGCATCAATTCGGCTGCTCAGATACAGCCTGTCAGCCTGCAACAACACTGTGCTGGCCCCATCTTTCTGGTTTTTATTCAGCCCCACACAAGTCTGATAAATAATGTTTTTCCTTAGCACATTCTGCGTACCTGTTACTGTGATATCAAGTAATACAATGTACCCAACTTCTAACTGCCCATGGTAAACTGTATTCTGTGATGCCAGAAGCTGGCATTTAGCGGTCTACTAAAGAGGCATTTAGAGTAGTCACGTGCTCTTTTGGTGAGACTTTCATCTGAAATGACTGTCGCAGAAAGTGAAGGTATAGCTCTGTTTAAAGATCTCCAGGAGTACAGAGGTTTGCTTTGTTGCTGGCACAGAAAGCTTGTATATAATGGCACAAAGAATGTAAAAAGCATCCCGGGATCTGTAATTTTTTTAAGTAGGCCAAAGCACAAAGTTCACAGGGTGGGGCTGGTACATTGGCTCAACTGGTAATCTTCTGTGTGCAAGCACCAGCATCCCACATGGATGAGGGTTCATGTCCCAGCTGCTCCTCTTCCAATTCAGCTTCCTGCTATGGCCTGGGAAAGCAGTGCAGGATTACCCAAAGCCTTGGGATCCTACATCTACATGGGAGACCTGAAAGAGGCTCCTAGCTCCTAGCTTTGGATCAGCTCAGCTCTGGCCATTGCTGCCTTTTGGGGAGTGAACCAACAGATGAAGTTCTTTCTTTCTCTGTCTTTCCTTCTCTGTATAAATAAGACTCTGCAATCAAATAAAAAATCTAAAAAGCAACAATTCCAGGGGTGGGGACAAGGGTAAGAAGATAAGCTTAAAAAGAGAGATAAATAAGAATCAAAGAGTATTTCAGGGTAATGAGACATTAAATTGTCCTAACTGATATTGGTTTTATGCTCCAGAAAGTACTTGATGTGAATGACTTTACTGGAAAATGGTGAGACTGGAAAAACATTAAGTTAAAGGGTTTTCCAGTTAGTGACAATATGAGTGCATTGCAGCAGGCTCACGGAGGGACGGAGGTGAAGACACAGCATCCCACGTTCCAGCGCCATGTTAGCATC
This sequence comes from Ochotona princeps, assembly GCF_030435755.1. Lineage (NCBI taxonomy): Eukaryota > Metazoa > Chordata > Mammalia > Lagomorpha > Ochotonidae > Ochotona > Ochotona princeps. The sequence goes on along the minus strand of NC_080842.1, from coordinate 44,910,718 downwards.
CAGACTCTGTTCCACAGCCCGACTTCCTGCTCTTCTACTGCCTGTACTTTCTGGTTCAAATGAATGGGTGGCCAGGTTCCAAATACCCAGGTGAGAGGCATGAATTATGTTTCTAGCTCCTGGACATTTGAGGGAATTACTTCTGATGAAAGTGGGAGTTCTCTTTCTTCTTTCTTTCCCAAATAAGCCTTTTTCAAGTATAAAGATATAGACCAAAATAGTATCAGCTTTTGAAAAAAAAGGAAGTTGGAGAGGAAATAAAACAATGATGGGTAAATCCCTGTCTTGAGGGAGTCCATGTTTGGGATGATAATGCTACCCTATTAAAATAATGGCATGCAAAATGTCGTCATATTAGCTAAAACAGTATATATACATATATATCTGATGGCAAAATGTAGTCTCTGAAAGGAAAACATTTAACATATGTTGTAACAAATAATGTTCCACAGCAAATTTAAAGGAGCAAGGGAATAAAACGCAACAGCAGATTTTTATCGAGGAAGAACAGGCCTGTTCACAGCATGTTTCCATGGTGAGCTACTTAGTAATCCTGAGAACTGCTTGTTAACAAAATGAGAAACTTATTATCACACTGACCTTTGTAGCAATTTAAAAATAAAATCGGGTACATAATATATAATAAAAAACCTCAATCCATGATGAAATCCACACAAGCATTCTATGACCTTGCTTTTCTGTTACTCCTAGAGATGCCCTCAACTCACTCACCCAGTACAACTAGTCCCTGCCACTACTATTTTAAGCTCAGTCATCCTAACGACAACAAGTCTCTTAATACTCCACCTGGTTTTAAAAGAAATTATATGGACAAAACACACCCTCAAAGTAATTACTGTTTCCAGCTGAGAGAAGCATCCGTTTCCCAGGATCTGTGCTGGCCAGCACTGACTCACTTGGCCGGGGCCCTGGCTGGCCCTCTGCTGATCCAGCGGTGTGCTAATGCACCCGCCAAAGTGTGCTGACACAGTGGTGGGGCTACCTGAGCAGCAAACACAAGATTCAGTTCCCCCGACCCCCTCTTTCTGCCTTTCAAATAAGTAATACTTTTAAAAGGATCCCCTATTCTGTTTACAAACAGATTTACCGTGTTTGTGCACTAGGGGACTTTCTGATTTTAAGGACAATTAAAGCAACAAGTTTACAGAAATGAATAGGCATGTTTAAATTACATACAGTTTGCTAGTCAGTAGCCAATTTCATGTCAGAAAACATGTTAATTCGAATCTTGAATTTTCTAGTTGTGAGAATACATCATCCTGGTGTCTTATGAATAGAGCTGTGGTGAGAAATAAATGCTCATGCTGCTCATAATGCACCCAGCTCCAAGCCTGGCATTCCTTAATGTAAACATTACACTATAAACGCCATATGCATTCCCGTTTTACAGGAGACACTGAGGACCTTAGTCAGTGATTTCCCTCAGTAAATACAAGATCCAGGGTTCAAACATAAATCTATTGCAGGCTCATTGCTCTTGAATTTTAAGAATCTAATTTTTAGAAAAAATTCTCTAAGAGGTCAAGAATTAATAGAAATATTACAGTAAACTTATGGCTTCAGAATCAGATTAAAAGGGAAAATACACAAGACAGTAACAGCAAAAGTAATCTATGAAAGGAGCTCACCAGTGTAATCACAGAAACATGGTTTAGAATACTACATACTCTTTTGCAAAGGTGGTTTAACTCTTCCCCAAGACTAGAAATTAAACATAAGGAAAAAATAGCTATCATTAAATGGGCAATCTCCTGTCAATTTTTCCCTGAGAACTAGGGTGGGGGGCGCTTCTTACCAGTGGCAGGGGACAGATAGGATTATTCATGATTCACAGATGAAGTGCTCTTATATATGCAAAAACTTTATATATATATATAATAGCAAAACCTACAGGTATAGCAACCTGCAGGTTTGTAGGCAAATGCCAAAATTTGGAGTATTTTCATACAATAGATATTTTTTTAAAAGAGCGTGTCTCAATTTTTGAGTCACAAAAATTGTTTTTCAAATACCCATTTATTTACTAAAAAGGAACTGCTCACAGCCATGTCACTTAAGAAAATTACTGCTTGCAAGGAATTTCATTATCCATTCAAATTTCATGTAAGAATAAAATGTCACTTGTACAGTCATTAAGCCTGAATGAAAGTTTATGAATTAGGTAATACAAAGCTCTACTTACAGGGTGATGACTGACTCCAATCGTATGAGCAAAAGGGAAAAAAAGGCATTTTTATAGACAATCACTCATCATAATAAACAACATAATTGGGCCCAGTGCAGTGGTCTAGTGGGTGCGCCTTGAACGCACCAGGATCCCATATGGTCGCTGGTTCTAATCCCAGCAGCCCCGCTTCCCATCCAGCTCCCTACTTGTGCCTGGGAAAGCAGTTGAGGACAGCTCAAAGCCATGGGACCCTGCACCCACTTGGGAGACCTGGAAGAGCTCCTGGCTTCCAGTTTCAGATGGGCTCAGCTCTGGCCACTGCAGCCATTTGGGGAGTGAATCATCAGACGGAAGATCTTTCTCTCTTTCTCTCCTTCTCTCTGTATATCTGACTTTGCAATAAAAATAAATAAATCTTTTTTTAAAAATAAATAAATAAACAGTATAATCATAGAAAGAAACTCAAAACTTTCAAGTTGACCACTGGCCTCAAATTTAAGAGGAAAAAATCAAATGCATTTTTATACATAATCTCACACAGTAATGAACAACTTAAACCCTGCATACAAAGAAAGCAGACCGCATAGCAAAATGAGATTTTCAATGCATCTAAAATTTACCTAAGCAGAAATAATATAGTCACACCAGGGGGCGCTCTTAACACTGAAATAATGGATGCCATAGTTGAAAACACTTGGTGGTCTCAGTTGGCCTAAGAAAAGATTTTTCTAAGCATGTAGTACTTCCAGCAAGTGCTTGTTTCTTGCAAATGTTTGCTGGCAACACACACATTTGCTTTGCATCCAACTGTTGGCATAGTTAACACTATCAAGTTAGTCCATCAAGCAAAACATTCTAGGCAGAGAAGTATTTCATTCTTCAGACATTTGATGCTAAGACCGGTACCTGTCTCATTCATTTTGCAGTGAGAATGAAACTAAATAATAAACAGTGATTTAAAGTACATACCACTTTTAACTGATCTTTTTTTTCAAAAATTTCCGATTAGAACTTTATTTTTTCCCACAAAAAAGAGCAATTATCAAAGCATTGTAAAACAGTCATTCACTGTGAAACTCTCACCTAGGCATTATGAACTTTTTCTGCATTTTTTTCATTACCTTGTAGGAGCTCTGAAGTTCAGTTGTTTGCCTCACCACGTTAAGGTGTAGCTTCCTAAAAAATACAATTAGAAAGTTACTATCAGGCTTCAAAGAAACAGCAAAAGACACAAGGCAGATGGAGGCTATGTTATCCACAGAAAAACCACCATACACTACTCATCAACACTATTTTCACACAACTTACAACTGTTTAAAATAAATGTTAGGGAACAACTTAATGCTGAGATAAATATACATGCGTGTGAAGCGATGAGGCACAGCGGGCCCATCGTGGAACAGAGGGGCTCCATAGGCATTCCTCACTGCTTCTGGCTAGGACCATCTCCTACTAGTTACCTGCAGAGCCACTGTTTCCTGCAGCCAAGCTCAAATGGGGAGAGAAAGTCAGGAGCTCCCCTGTGAGTTAGGCTCAGTGAAAAGGAAATGCTAGTGTCCATGCCCCAAATCCAGCTGGCCGGCATACAAATCCCTCAACTGACTTTCAAAAAATACATTTTCTCATTCACTTATAAGCAATACACACACACACACACACACACACACACACACACACACCACCGAAAGTGAAGATGTAGCTAGAGAATATCTTTCATTAAGTTACTACCTTGGACTAAAGTGAACACGAATGATATTAAGGCCTATCCAGAATCCAGATCTTCATGTTTGGGGCTGTTGATGAACAGGAAGAAATCAAAGCACATGGTAAGGAAAACCAGCTGCTGATGAGAAACCCTGTGGGAAATGCGCGTCAGCAGAGGTGTCTGCAAACTACTGCTGCCAGTTTTATCCATTCTTTTGATCTCCACAGGAAAAAACGCTGAGGTTTAATGAAGCATACGCAAGCCTCATTCAGTGAGAAGTCACATACGATGTAAAACAACCTGGCCTATGGAAAAGCTGCAAGAGTCCCAACAACTCCCAATGCCAGAGTGCTGCTATGGTTCTTACTAGAAGCACGTGCTCAGCAGCTGCTGAGAAACAGTATTTACCTCCGTTATGGGCGGAATAGTTTCCACAGGGCATCAAGTGGCATATATTTCTTTTTTTATGGTTTGTATTTATTTGAGAGACACAGGGAAAGAGAGACAGGCAGAGAAACAGACCAGTGTTTCCTTTCCGCTTGTTCACCCCCAGTTGTCCCTATTGGCTGTGGCTGGCTTAGACCTTGAGCTAGAAATGGAAAAAGCAATGGAGGTCTCCCGGGAGGGTGAGAGGTGCCCCACCGCTGGTGCCAATAGGCTGCCTCCAAAATCAGCAGTGGCTAGAAATCAAACTCACAGTCTAATAGGGAGCGTGTCGTCTAAATTACTGAGCAAAATGTCTGCTGCCAACATGTATTTTAGATCAGGCCCTCACGACAGCAGCAAATGAAGATAATTATGCTAAGCAAGAAATGTCAATTTTAAAATCTTTAAGAGAAAAGCAATTCTCTCAGTACTTAAGATTCCCCAGGATGAGGTGAGATTGCTAATCTAGCTGAGAGCAAGGCTAACTGCATTCATCCATTCAACAAATATTTAAGAAGCACCTCTTTATTTGCCAGAACATTCTTAACGGTCTGAGTGAGACGCCGAAATAAAGTAGACAGAATTCTCTGAACTTGTAAAATTTTCATTTTTATAAGCAACGGTACACATAAACTACAAATGCAATAAGTAAATGATAGAATGTGGCAACATAAGTACCTTGTAAGGCAGTACATGAGAAAATTAGAACACAAAGAAAAACACAAAACAGACTGCAGTTGCAAAAAAGTAAAAAGGACAGCTCACATCTCTACTGCTTTATCAGGAAGGTCCCACGGCAGGTGATGGAGTCAACCATGAAAGTATCTGAGAGAAGGGTTCCAATCAAATGCAACAACCTCTTCCCAGGCCTTAAAGTGGCACGTGTGGGTCCTGTTCAAACAGCAAAACGAAACCCAGTGGTCTGGGATGGAATGAGAAAGAAAGATACGGTAGAAAAGGCCAGAGAAGTAATAAAAGGCCAAATTACAGAGTTTTTGCTGGAAAAAAAAACCCAGAAGATTCTTGTCAAAACAGAGACAAGGTGAGGGCTAACATATTTTGAAAATAAGTAGGACATTATTTTACAATAAATCAGATGCTAGATTTAAGAAAATGAAGAGTTAAAGATGATTACAAAGGTTCTGAGCTGGCCCACAGTGAGGCTAGTAAGAGTGGAAAGTAAGTGACTGAGGAGGATGATCACGCTGGTTTGGCTACGGACATCGAAGAGGCCCATCACATAAGACCAAAGGAAGGTAAGCAGGCGGTGGTAAAGCTAACATAGCAAACTACGGGCGTTCCTTTACTGATGGCCATTAAAACATTTCAGGAGAAAAATCTAAGCCAACATAAGATTAGTGGAAGAAGAATTGTAGGTAGATACACTCTTGGATTTCTGTGTTCCTTGTCTCCTGGTATTCGTGCACCCTGTACAATTCCCATCCCCAAAAGTGTGGACAGGAGCAGTAACTTGTTTGTAACCAACAGAGAAGTGTCAGTTCCAACTTTGGATCCCCACCTCTCTTGCAATGACCATCAGGGTCGCCCCGGAGCCCTACCCCCATACACAAAAAAGAATAGTCAGAGAAATACAAGGAAAGCTTAAAACCAAACAGGAAACGGTCAGCATGGATCCCCATATACCTTACTAGACAGGACACAAAGATTAGTTACTCCTCACTAGGGTATCGAAGATTTCTCTGCACTCCCCTCCTAAAACTGTTCTTGCACCTCAACTGTTGACATATGCCTTGTTAAAGTTATAAGCCAGTTTAGACTATCCTAAAATCTGCCAAGTTCAGCAAAATTATGCATCAACACAATAAACTGCTAAAAACTAAAATGAAAACAGACACAAGACAGCTGAATAGTACCCTATAGCCACTTAAAGGTGTAGAGCAGTCGGTTCTGTGTACAAACAAAAATTGAAGTGTCGATGAAGTAGTCACAGGATGTGGTTAAGAACTTGCATGGTTTTAACATATTGATTACTCAATACCATGTCAATTCCATAATGCTGTAAATTGTTCTTGATGTTGTGCTGGGGCTTCTAATTGATCGGGATGATATTCTGCCAGCTCTACGTTCAGACCAGAGATTGTCTCCCCAAGAAACTGTTGAATTTATCTGGATAATAAGATGCTGGACTCTATGCTTGATGCATACTTGCAATGAAAGAATCTTGACTGAATTTGAACTGTGGTAATGCAACAAGGTGGAGGAATCCACCATGGCGGGAGGGCACGGGGAGGGGTTGGGGGAATCCCAGAGTCTATGAAAATGTGTCACATTATGCAACATAATAAAAAAATAAAAATTAATAAAAAATGAAAACCAAAGGGGGGATAAGCCTGCAGACATCCCAGAAGCTAGTGGTAATCACCAGTGAAAGGGAAAAGCAGGAAAAGCCAGGTCCAGACACCATCAGTGCAGCCTCAGGGTCCTGAACAGATGCATTTCCAAAAGGTGCTGGAAGGGGTGAAACTATATGGAAACTGGTCAGTCCTAGAGAGCATACATTTAACTGTTTCGCTGGCAGTTCCCCTTTTATGCGGAGGTAGAGATGCCGACTGCAACATATCATCACTTTGCAGTATGCTACTCTCCATTATACAGTTCATCTACGAGAACATATGTATATGCGTATTCACCTATATGGCGCGGCATTTTGCATAAATGTTGTCTTGCATCAGAGAGAACATACGATATTTGCTTTTGGGGCATTGGCATATTAACATGAGCACTCAGTCTTAACGGGCGCCTTTGTAAGGACAATTAGTGCCAGAGTTGTACAACTTCACTGTCTATGAGGCTTTGACAGTTGGTATTTCAAAACTGGCTAACACATAATAATTAAAGTCATCTCAATTACTAAATAGATAAAATAGGCTATTTTTATACTTATCATTATTACAAGACACACCTAAATTGGCTTTTAATTTATTTTTCAAAAAATTCATTACAACCAACTCTAAGAAGCTAGTCTTGTATCCAAGGCCTTGCTCTAACAAGGCACGCTCAGTGAGAGAGGCTAACCTGATTGTGTACATCCATACTCTGTATGCAAACCAATGTTATTTATAAAGTACTGCTGCTACTGTCACACAAAGACTGGGTTGTACATTTATGTGATTAATATTCAACTTTTATCTGATTTATCTATGGTGAGCATCCCATTTTCCTATAATGCTTTGAAAGCAATTTCTTCTCTATTAATTCAATTCAATGAAGATGCACTGAACACTTACATAGTTAGATAAAAGTGAAATTCGAATAAAAAAGAAATATTAAAAGTTCCTGTTCTACAACATATCCAAAATAGGTCTTTCTTTTGTCTTCAATATACTTTGTGTGTGTGTGAGTGTGTATGTGTACATTTAATCACACTTATCTATACATACAATACATACGTAGCAACACAGCTGCTCCTTGTCCAACCAGCTTTTCTTGGGATTTGTTCCATCATTAATTGGCTAAAACAGAGTCACTGCTCATGTGTTTTTCTTAGTTCAGTTTAATGATCTTCATTAAGCTCACTAATGGCCTTTTGAGGAATACTTAAGTATAAGACTAAAACATGGCATGAAGAGTTTCCAACTGATGTTGTTAACTAACAGCCTCTCTATTTTCTTTTGTATGCCTTTCCCCATTTGAATATAAGTCCCTACATGGCAGAAAATTCGATTTGCTTTTCGCTGATGTAAATTTTGGCTCATGGGAGGTATTCAATAAACTTTAATTGACCAACTTCTAAAATATAAATATGCAATTAGAAAAGCAAATGGAAATAGTGTTAGATAAATGCATATTAAGTACAGCTGAATAAGAGCTTACAGCATGTTTCCGTCATAGCTTTTATTCAAAAATTTGTTAAATTAATTGGAGAATCATTTTTAAATGCCCATGTAGTTAACTACCACACTCGAAAATTAAATCTAGCTCTGTGATTTCTCACCACTGTTACCAAAAAATGGAAACAAACTATGTAATCATATTTCCAACAAAGGAAAAATGTCTTTGTATTAACAACAAAAAGTTATTCCTGGATGATAAATTCAAAGCAGAATTTATTGCAAGGATCATTAAATTAAGGCAAAAATCACAAAATGTATCTTCTTTAATGGTCTTCTGAGAGAGACAGATAAAATGACTTCAAATTGCTAAAATTAGGAATATTAAATTAAACACAATGTAAGACTCAAAGATTTATCCTGTACTCCCACTATCGCTCTCTGCATTACTGTTGAGCATACCCTAATTATCTAGTAATCTAGTAGGACATGCTGGTAAGCATATTTAAGACTGATCTTTTTTTTTTTTTTTTTAAAGCAGGCTGCTAAATGAAGAACCATTTATTGTATGTTCAAAATGCACAATCTATTCACATAGTATAGATTTCTCACAAGATAAAAATACATCCTTATATCTCACATTATTGTCTATTTTCTAAGATTTTACTTCATTTAGTATGAGGAATCACATGAAATTATACAAATGAGCCATTTTTAGCCTGCAAGGCACTGCTGGCTAAATGTCAATGATTTACTAACATTGTAAAGTATAGCTGTTGCAGCGTATTTTGTGAAAGGAAAAGTGAATGTTAGCACTTTATGTAAGCAAAACACAATGGCAAGACAATAGTAGGCCAAGAGACCTACCCACAGTCCTCCATCAATGAAATCACTAGGTGATTAAGCTTTATAATATGTGTATTTCCCCAAAGAACAAGAATTGATTGGAGCTTGACTTGGCTTTTAATCTAAGAGCACAGAACACATAAATTGGCCTTGTGAAGTTCAATGATACTAGATTTAATTTTTTAACAAAAAGAACCTTGGATAATCCATCTCTCCTTGGGTTTCAAGTAAGAAACACCAAGATAATGAACCAGATCTGATGGTTACACAAGCTTAAAGAAAAAATGTAGTTCAAGTTAACAGGGAACACGAGAACAGAGTTTGTCCTTCCGGCAATTCTGACCCATGACAAATCTAAGAAGTGCCAGCAATGTAGCACAGTGGGCAAAGCTGTCATCTGCAACACCTGCATTCCATATCAAAGTGCTTGTTCAAGTCTGCTGCATTGCTTCTTACTGTCCTGCTAATGTACCTGGGAAAGCGGCAGATCATGGCCCCAGTACTCGGGACCCAGGTGTAGGTCAGGGCTCCAGCTTTAGCATGGACCAGCCACACCACACTCTGAGGAGTCGACAAAAAGGTGCATGACATTGTCTCTCATTTGTCTCTCATTCTCCATGTCACTCTGCTTTCCAAATAAATAACTTTTTAAAATAAAAAGATCCAAAGAGGGCACATGAAGCCAAAACTGCTAATTCTGAGTCAGATATTAAAAAAATGTGAATGGACATAATACATTTTAATATATTTTTAAACTATTAATATGCAGAACTAATTTAAACAGATAGGAAAACTGAAGATTAGTAAAACAGTTGCTGTATTCTTTGCCCCATTTTAAGTAATAAAATACAGGCTATTAAAGTGATAGGATATTATTAACCAAGTTCTATATTTCATGTGATACTCACCAGGTTTCCACCAATGACAATCATCTGTTCAGAAATCTTAAAAAGGACAGTACACTGCACTTAGATTTACTTTTCCTTACTCGCCTCCAGTCTATTACTAAGTCTTCCTTTCCCAATTATTTACTTATTTACTTTCATTTTATTTAAAAAGGAAGGGAGAGGAGGAGAGAGAGAAGCAGGGAAAGCAGGGAGGAGAAAGAAGAGAGCCTTCATCCATTGACTCACTCCTCAAACGCTCACAATGGTCAGTTGAAGCCAGAAGAAATTCACCCTGAGCCGCTTGCAGGAGGTGGCAAGAACACAGTACTTAGCCATCACACACCAGATCCCACAGAGCTACTAGGAGGACACTGGACCACTAGCAGAGTTGTCGGGTTTCAAGCCGAGTGCTTGTCTGAGTAAATCTTCCAAGTGGCAATTTAACCATTGGCAGGACATGCCCACCTCAGTCTTTGCCATTTTGGTAAGGATTATTATGATGCGGACATTTTTGGTCCTTAAAGTCTCCTGTGGTGGAGGCTTGGTACTGCAATGTCAGGAAATGCTGAGCATGTGGGAGCCTAATGCCTAATAGAAAAATCCTAATTAGAGGCATGGCCTCAAAAGAAGGTATGATAGTTGTCTTTGCCTCCTCGTCTATTCTTGCATTGTCGAATACTGTGACTGCTCCTGTCTTAATGTGTTCCTGCTGCTGCCATTGGCCACGATCTGATGCAGTCAGTGTTGTTCACTAAAACTGAGCCAATGTCACTACTATGCCCGTGAACCTCAACGACAGGTGAGCTTTTACATAAACCCTTTCTCTTTATAATGTTAACCTGCCTCAAGTATTTTATTATAGCAATGAAAAGCTAGTAACACACACATATTTGAAGAATACTGATTTTTCTGTAAAGTTTTCTTCAATTTGTATTTATCCAGTGATTTCTCAAGACCATATTGAGCTTCTGCATTTTTTGGCAAAATTTCTCCTAATTTAGTGCTGTGGTTTACTCATAGCTACATGGTTTGCATTTTTTCTCTGCTTTCTGTTTGCAACTGTACTACTGGTATGTTGAAGTCCATTAGTGTTCCTACTTGGAACATGTTTAGATGTGCCACAGAAAGAACACACATGTAAAAGTTTTAGACATATGTTATGGGGTTTTATATCAATACCAATTAATATTTATTAACTAAGATGTCTTTAAACAGAAATACACATAGAACAAAGCTAAACAACTAGTTAATGAAAATATTATGACAAAAGAAATGTCATGAACCTATGATGAACATAGATGCAAAGATCTTCAATAAAATATTAGCCAACAGGATCCAACAATACATTAGGCAGATTATTCACCCGGACCAGGTGGGATTCATCCCAGGCATGCAGGGATGGTTCAACATTCGCAAAACAATAAATGTGATACATCACATCAACAAGTTGACTCATAAAAACCATATGATCCTCTCAATAGATGCAGAGAAGGCATTTGATAAAATCCAACACCACTTCATGTTAAAAACCCTAAATAAGATAGGCATAGAAGGAACATTCTACAACATAATCAAAGCAATTTATGATAAACCCAATGCCAATATCATACTAAATGGGGAAAGACTAGAAGCCTTCCCGTTAACATCTGGAACTAGACAGGGATGTCCACTCTCACCGCTACTCTTCAATATAGTTTTGGAAGTTCTTGCCAGAGCTATTAGACAAGAAAAAGCAATTAAAGGAATACAAATTGGAAATGAAGAATTAAAATTATCACTATTCGCAGATGACATGATTCTCTATATAGGAGAACCAAAAGACTCAGTCAAAAGACTATTGGAACTCATAAGAGACTTTGGTAAAGTAGCAGGATACAAAATTAATGAACACAAATCAATGGCATTCGTGTATACAAATAATTCCGCCACTGAGGAAGAAATTGTAAGTACAGTTCCCTTTAAAATAGAGGAAAGGAATCTTAAATACCTAGGAATTAAGTTAACTAAAGATGTGAAAGACCTCTACGATGAAAACTATAAATCATTTAAAAAAGAAATAGAAGAAGATCTTGAAAAATGGAGAACCTTACCATGTTCTTGGATTGGTAGGACCAACATCATCAAAATGGCCATATTACCAAAAGCAATATATAGATTCAACGCAATCCCAATCAAAATCCCAGCAATATTCTTCTCAGAAATAGAAAAGATGATACAGAAGTTCATCTGGAACCACAAAAGACCACGAATAGCTAAAGCTGTCTTGAAAAATAGAAATCAAACCAGAGGCATCACAATTCCAGACCTCAAAACATACTATAGAGCAGTGGTTATCAAAACAGTCTGGTACTGGTACAGAAACAGAGAAGAAGATCAGTGGAACAGAATAGAAACACCAGAAGGGGATCCACACATGTATAGTCAACTAATCTTTGACAAGAAAACAGAAAACAATCCAGGTAAAAAACCTTGGTCTATTCAATAAAAGCTGTTGGGACAAATGGATAACAGCTTGCAGAATAAAGAAGCAGGACCCGCACCTGTGGCACTATACAAAAATCAGCTCTAATTGGCTCAAGGACTTAAATCTACACCCAGAAACCATTAAACTACTAAAGGAAAACATGGGAAGTACACTCCAAGATATAGGAACAGGGAAAGACTTTTTAGAAAAGACGCTTAAAGCAACGGCGATCAAATCCAAAATGAACAAATGGGACTATATCAAACTAAAAAGTTTCTGTACAGCAAAAGAAACAATTAAAAAATTGAAGAAACAACCTACAGAATGGGAAAAAATTTTTTGCATTCTACACAAGTGACAGGGGACTAATATCTAGGATCTACAAAGAGCTTCAGAAACCCAAGGATAGTGAAAAAATAAACCCTGTAGCAAAATGGGCAAAGGAAATGAACAGATGTTTCTCAAAAGAACAGATACAAATAGCTAATAAATATATGAAAAGATGCTCAGGCTCTCTAGCCATCAGAGAGATACAAATGAAAACCACCTTGAGGTACCACCTAACTCCTGTGAGACTGGCCTACATTCAGAATTCGAAAAACAACACATGCTGGCGTGGATGTGGGGAAAAAGGTACCCTCCTTCACTGCTGGTGGGAGTGTAGGCTAGTACAATCATTGTGGAAATCCATATGGAGAGTGCTTGGAAAATTGCAAATAAAGCTGCCATATGACCCAGCAATTCCGCTCTTAGGAATATAACCAACAGAAGTGAAATCTGCATACGAGAAGGGGATCTGTAATCCTATATTCACAGCAGCACAATCCACAATAGCAATGTCATGGAAACAAACCAGATGTGCGTCTAAGGAAGAATGGTTAAAAAAACTGTGGTACATCTATTCAATGGAATATTATTCAGCTGTCAAGAAGAACGATATTATTCTATTCAAAACCAGGTGGTCCCAACTAGAAACTATTATGCTCAGTGAAATGAGTCAATCACAAAAGAATAAATACCATATATTCTCTCTCATATAAGAAAGCCAACATGGAAAGGTAGAGTTCATCAAGTGCCCATGGAGTTCTGATCTAAATATAGATTGCTGCAAGTCAGGTCCCACGGCAAGAGATGGTGAAAATTCTCTGTTCTAGGCATGTTGGCATTTCATGGATGAAGCAACAGCAGAGTACATTTAGCATGTTGTGAACATGAATATGGCAAATTGGCAGTTTCCGTCAGTTGCTGGCAATAGTTTAGAGTGATGACAAATATTATTTTGATTTTTTTGTGTGTTATTTAGTTATGAGGAAAGTGTATGTTAAGCAGTCCATTTGATGGTTTACTAATTTCCTTGTTGTTGAGAAGTCCGAGTTGATTATGTATTTAATATGATAACCATTTGTGTGCTGTGAATTGCATTAAGAGTTATGTAGGGCAGAGTTGATGCTTACTAAATGTACAAAATGGATTGATGAGATTAGCCAGTTAAATCTTTTCACCAGTAAGACACTCAACAGCCCATGAGACATTTATTAAAAATGTCAAGTAAATCCTCTTATTTTTGTATCATAGTGTCAAATAGCAGTAAAATAAACATGTTAAGATCCTTAATCTACTGCTATGTTTCACTGTAAAATTTACCTTTGTTAAAATTTGCTTCTGTTCAAATTTGTTGAGATCGCACATAAAAGTATCCTAATATTACTTTGGCTGGTATTTTCTAATTACTGTATAATATTTTGGGAATGCAAATTTTATTTGAATGTCAATTACAGTTAAGCATGTGCCATTTGTTTTTCTTGCTCAGGTTTTGTAATTTGATGGAATGTTTTTATTATAGCTTAATAAATGTTTGCTTTATTTAAAAAAAAAAAAAGAAATGTCATGAACCTATCCCCGTACTTAACCCTATAGTAATGATTTAGCATTTGCTAGTCCTGTGATTTTACGGACTAGCAAATTCTTGGAATAACAAGAATGTATGGTATTGTTTATCTTTACGTATATATTAAAGCAATGAGCTTACACTGACACCTCTAATTCTAATCTGTTATAACACCACTACATTCATTTTAGCAACCCCCCTTTATTTCTGATTCTTTCTAGAACAATGGGAAAACTGGTTTTCATTATCTAAAGTTAACTTACCTATTTGTTCAATACAAGTACACAGATAAAATGAGACTTCATATGTGCGCATGACACACTGATAGCCTGTACTGGATTCAAAACTGTGCCCATATGAGAAGCCAGTGTTGTAGAAAGAAGCTTTTTTATCCTGGCCACAATACAGGCTCCTGTACAGGAAGCATTCACTAATTAAGATTCTAGTAGTTATATGCAATGTTTATCCTGAGTCCTATGGAATCAAGATGCTGTTTTCTAAAATAATTTTGGTTAGGGATTTTCTTTCCTATATATTATGGTATTCACTTCTAAGACAACTGATTTTATTTTCAATGTTTGCATTATATTTTCGTTTCCTGTTCACATGAGCATTCATCATAATTGTTTATTTTGATAATACCTGAAATTGCTATAACTCCTAGAGTCAGTTATTTAAAAAATCAACTTTCTTGTAGATGTTTCAAGTTTAAGTTGGCTTCATTAAAACTTTCTAATAACATTAATTCAAAGGAGCAAGAAACCCAAATTCAATGTAATTATTTTAATTAGTTAATAATTGTATTGCCTCTTAATTATTCATTTGGAAAAATACTGTACTATCTATATTAACATATACACTAAAATATATCCAATACATCTTTCTAGAATTGTCAGTTACTTTGAATAACTGCCTATTTCATACATTCAGATTTTAAAAAGTCATTATTGTAGTCTCTATTACTCCATCACTATATATTCCCATAAATGCAAAGCCAGGAAATAAGTTCAACAACTGGTATGAATTAGAACAACAACAACAAAATTACAGCACCATGACAAACACACCACTGAGCAACCAACGCATGGGTAACAAAAACAAAACACAAAAGTCTCTTGGGTATCCAGATGTGGGGATACAATGCAATATCCATTCCTGCTTCCAAATCAAAGATGGATTCCCAATAAAACTGTTGGACATGTGTAGACAATGGGATGCTGGACTGTCTGACACTGTACCAGCAATGTCGGAGCACACTTACATAACAGACTGATGGAAGTATGACTCCTTATGAAGGACTATACTATTGTAGCAACATGAGGAAAATCTGTCGGAGGGTGGGAGCTTTGGGGGAAATCACAGTCCATACAAAATTGTACCATAAAATTTAAAAAATAAAAATAAAAAATTAACAAAAACAAAAAAGTTACTGAAATTATAATATTTCATCATTAGGTTGTAGGGATATTTTTTCAAATAATATATGAAATGACATCTATGTCTAGATTCCATGAAGGTTCTAACACTACATATTGGTCTAAAGAGCTGGTAGATTTGAGGATATGAAGAAGGAATTCACAAGATTAACAAGATTCACCCATGCCTATTTAAATTCCATTTTAAATTAGTTTTAAGGAGAGTGTACTGCACAGTGCAGACTTGCCAATATTGAAGACAGTTTTACTGAAGAGTATATTTCAATGTTGCATGTTCCACAAGACTAATGGCCACCTGCTTTGTGTCAGCACAGTATCTTAGCACATATGGGCCCCTAAAGACATATTTGTGAATGGAATGAATAGATGATAGATGGCCTGAGAAACAAAAATCTTATGTAACACATATCAAGATATATCCATTATAGAATTTTTATAAGCATAAAACATTGGGAATGACTTGCAATAAATGCAGTCATTAATTATTTATTCTCATATTATCATAAAACTATCTAAAAGCTGTTTTGAAAAAAAAATGAATGTCTTGAAAAGATAGTCATATCCATAGTTAAGTGAAATAAGCCACAGTAACATTTTAATAGGAGATAATTATGAAACCATATGCACCAAAAGCTGAGTGATATTTAGCTTGGAGATAAATATTTTACTTCTGTTTTTGTCAATATGTGGCTTTGTTTGTTTGTTTGCTTACTTGTTTCAAAGAGAGGGAATAACAAATAGATCCTCCATTCATGGGTTCATTCTCCAAACGGCCGCAACACTGGGGCTGGGCAAGACTGGAACTTCCTTCAGGTGTAGTTGGAAGTACCCCACGCACCTGACCTATCTTTCACTGTTTTTCAGGCACATTAGCAGGGAATTGGGTTGGAAGTAAAGCACCCAGAACTCCAATCAGTGCCACAGTGGATGTCAGTGTCACAGCTGGCAGCTTTTACGTGGTACACCACAATATCAACTATAAAGTTTCTGTAAAAACATCTTACATTGATAAGAAAAATACTGCCATTACTTTTAAAAATCAAAACTTTTAACCCACAAATTTTGGATCTAGAATTGATTCCCAAAGAAATCAGCAAAATACTATTAATCTGAAATAGTGATATGTTACCTTACTATAGAGGAAAGGCAACGAAGCTTTGGTCCTTTTTGCAGGTCTTCCACCTTTAGGTGAACAGTGTTCACGCCGTTTTCTATACCCCAGTGGTATAGATGTGCACATTACAGTTCACACTCCACTGCTGCATTCAAATGTCTATATCTATAGAACTGGGACAAATTAAGTGTTTCAATGCTGTTCCTTACAAAATATTTTCACAGTAGGAACAGAAACAGTTGAGTGCTAAAACATATTTATGTAAAAGCTAAATTAAACAAAAAGCAAGTAGAACCTCCCACTGGGAAAGCTACGGAAGTTACAACTGATCAAAACATAATTTTAAAAATGCATGACCAGAAAAATTAATCTTGGTGTTGGAGGAAAAGGAGAGTTAAGAGAAGCTCACTCTTTTGGTGTTCTTTCTTTTCTTTCCTTCCTTCCTTCCTTCCTTCTTTTTTATCCTCCTTCCTTCCTCCAATTTTGGCTTCTTTCCCCTGCATTTTTCCATTATTGTCTCAAATATTTTCCATTGAAACATATATTTTTAAATCACATCTAATTAAATAAATGTTTAACTTACATGTGATATAACATAATAATCAATGAGATCTACAAAATCAACTGTTTAGTCCCATACATTTGAGAATATGTGATTTATCTTTCTGTGCCTGGTTCATTTCATTTAACAACAATGAATATCAAGAATGTGTCAGCATGATCATCATCCATTTTACTTGTAAGCAACAAAAATAATCCATTTCATTACTAGGAAAACACTCAAGGACAAAAAGTCTGATTAAAGATGTTTTGGTTATGACCAAAAAATACAGGCAGAAAAAAAAATTGACAAATTGAATTTTACCAACAAAAAGCTTGTCACAGCAAAGAAAACAACAGAATTAAGAAACAGTCTGGAGACTAGAAAGAAGTATCTGCAATCTATTCATTTGTCTCGCGACTACTGTCTGATTCCCTCAGCACTGAAACAAAAATTAGTGCCGTTTCCAGATGAACTAATCATAAAATAGCAGAGTTTAACTTCAGCTGAAGAGTGTGCAGAGTCCAACATCACCTTCCTTTGGTATTCCCCACTGCCCAGATCTGGCTATTACAGCCATACGGAGAATACATCAGCAGACAGAAAATCTGTCTCTATTTCTGTCTCACCCATTCTTTCTATAACTCTATCTAATAAATAACTTTTTAAAAATATCTTGATCACTGTGAAGAGATTAGTTTAAATTGTTAAATGTTTAGTTAGATTCAAATTTCAAGAGAACAGATTCCTTTAAAAATTCAAATATTACTATCCATAAAATGGGATAGTATCTATAACTCCCACAATGAAAATATCAGATATAACATGAAGTATGATTAAGTGTATTTATCTTGCAACTAGAATCAGAAAGATGGCTCTGTGTTGCTAATATTTGATACCCATTTCCTTCAAAAGAAACTGGAAAGCTTTTTAAAATATCTGTAAGTAAAAAATAAAAGTAAATATTATACAGACCCTCCAATTTGTAACCTTGAGATAATGATTACAACAGGAAGCAAAACACATGAGCCTTTCTATGGTGACACAAAGTTTAGTAAAAGAAAAGTTAACAGACAAAAATTACTAAGATATAAAAATTACAAAAGAAGATATGAGAATAAGACACTGGATTGGATTGCCTCTTGAATTTAAAAAAAAAAAAAGGTAAGGCTTCAAAAGGCAAAAAAAACATACACACATACATAAATTAATTGCAAGCAAGAGCCCAAGACATGGTGGGGTAATATTGCAGAAATTAAGGTAACCAGTGAGAATAGCTTAGCATGTTAAAGCAGGATTTAGACTTTTTATGCTATTTTACAAATCTCAGGTGTTTCTCGGCACAATCTTCTGAGCTTAATTTTGTTTACTATGCAAAAATTGTATACACTTTTCTTTAAATATTCATCCAGTAGCTGGTAGAACTAGAATCGCTAGTTTAGATCTTTGGAGTTAGGATTATAACAAAACATAAACCCAAAATGTAACAAAACAAACAAAGTACTCCTCTTTCAAGGACAATGTGCCTTCCTCAACTTATTTGGATAAATACTAGGAAGAGTACATGGTTAAATGGACAACCACGTGCCACTGGGATCCAAAAAAAGGGGGGATTGAAAGTTTGTTCCTCACCAGGAACAGGGTCTCCTGCCATTCAGAGCTTTCCCACCTTAGCATGCAAACTTCTTTCCTAACAAAGCTTTTCCTCTCTCTGAATGACAACCCAACCCCCTCCAGGTAATCCAGACTCAGCTGCTTCCTCCAATACCTCTTTTCTGACTCTACTGGATGCTCCCAAAAGGATTACAAATTTTAGGGAGTCAGAAATGACTACGCCCGTCTGGACTCCAACATTTACAAGCTCTGTGGCCCAGGAGACATTTTGCCCCTCCAGGCCGTATCTTCCCATCTGGAGAATAGGACCTGGGGAACAGAACAACTGAAGGGTTAATTAAACATAATAACCTAAGGTCTGCAGGAAAGCTATCATTGTTATACTTATGTTCTTAATGACATGCTGTAAGTGGATATGTTTATCTTTCAGTAATTAATAAATCTGAGTTGCAAATCTTCATAAATTATGTCAATAGAGCAGTTCTATACAACAGAACAAATGAAATGAGTTCTGGGTGAAGATATCAGTCTGAATTCATGTCTTTACCACTTTCCAACTGTGTAACCTTGGAAAACTAACTCAACTTGTATAAAATTCCTCAGTAATGGGAACACATAAACAGAAATTGAATTAAATGGGAAAATGGGTTAGAATGCAATGAACTGCAAAAGAGAAATATGTTTCCCTGCAGATTATCATTCACTTTATGTCTTGAGTC
The DNA here is from genome assembly GCF_030435755.1 of Ochotona princeps. Lineage (NCBI taxonomy): Eukaryota > Metazoa > Chordata > Mammalia > Lagomorpha > Ochotonidae > Ochotona > Ochotona princeps. The sequence continues at coordinate 44,891,099 of NC_080842.1, read as the reverse complement.
AAACTGAAGCAAGACTGGGAACACTGAATCATCTGTCTTCTTAAATGTGAATATTTTGTTCAGATTTCTGCAAAGAGTAAACTAAATTCGTAACTCAACACAGAAGCAAAATTCAACATTTACTTTTTAGTTTTTATTCAAGTAAGAGCAACATAGCTAGGATGGGGAGTGAGACTATGTTTAAGTATGTGATATTTTAGAATCCCTACAGTAATGCCTCAAGCAAAGCCAGTATGCTTTTTGTTGCAGTGAAGATATGAGAAGATCCCAAAGAAATGAAGTAGTGAATGGAACATCACCCATGAAATCTTCAGTGGGATATACTTTAGCAGTTTCAACACCTAATGTGTAAAAGTAAAGAACAAGCTAAAACTTATGTAGTCTTCATTTATATTCCTTTTCTGCAACTAGCAAGAACATATGGTCCATCAAACTCATTCCCTTATGCACATTTTTTTTCTGTTCCAAGAGCAGGATGTATTCCCAGCTACATTAATCATATTCTAAAACCAAGTTTATGTTTTGATATCTAGGTTTTTGTGCAGTCCCTGTAGCATTATGAAAGCATGCAGTTTTCTTTGCTTATGTAGACTAGATATACATTAAAAATAACAAGAAAATCTAGACTTAGCCAAATACTATACAACTAGCAGATGTTTTTTTTGGAAATCTCTTTTGATGGTGATATTGCTATATACATTGTAAGAAGTCCCAGCATGGTAGCCTAGTAGCTAAAGTCCTCATCTTGCATGCACCAGGATCCCATATGGGTGCCGCATCACGTCCCGGCTGCTCCACTTTCCTTCCAGCTCCCTGCTTGTGGACTGAGAAAGCAGTAGAGGGTGGCCTAAAGCTTTGGGACCCTATAACTTTGTGGGAGACCTGGAAGAAGATCCTGGCTGCTGGCTTCAGACCAGCTCAGCTCTGGCTGCTGTGACCACCTAGGGAGTGAACCAGTGGATGAAAAAAATCTTTCTCTCCGTCTGTACTTCTCGCTGTAAATCTGACTTTCCAATGACAAATAAATCTTTAAAAATATACAGTATAAAAATGACACATTTAATTCTATGCTATTTGCTTCTGTTTATGCATAGACATATAATCATAATATTGTCAAATCAACGTGCTCCCTACCTGGTGTCTCTGCTACCAGGCTGGTCTCCCAGGCATGCTTTGAGAATAACAAGCTTACTCCTGGCTTGTATCTTCCGCTTGCTTCCAGGACTGTCAGTGAGCCTTAAGGCTGCATAAGCCACCGGCAGCCTATAACTACTACAACGCACAGACACCTTATGCATAAACATGTGTTTCTCACTACTCATTACTGATTATTTTTAACTTTTGTGCTTTAATAAAAATGTGGAAATTTTCTGGAAATGTTAAAATGATTACTAAGTGATTCTTAAAGGCATTTTAAATTCAATGGAAAACACAAAATATTAGAGCTCAATGTGCTTCCTTCTAATTATTAAAATCCTACTCGGTTATGTTGCTCAGAATCTTCTGTAGCCAGTTAACCTTTCATTTTTTTCTCATCTTACCATGTTTTCAGTTGTCCTTGGACAGAACAAGACTCAATCTTTTCAATCTTCAGATCATAGTCCAATTATAGGTACTGAACAATTTTAGCTCATTTTTAGTCTCTAAATGACCTTTTTTTCCACCTGTAATCCACCCCAGAATGTAAACACATGTAGGCCACAAACATAGCCTACATAATTTTTATATTATCCATATTACTTTTACCAGAGCCAACAAAAGACAGCAGAAAAGGGTTTTGCTATTGCAGCACAGCAGGTAAAGTTACCTCCTCAAATCAGGCAACCCACACACGAGCATCTGTGGACATCCTGGCTACTCCACATCAGTTTATCTCCCTGCTATTACACCTGGGAAAGCAGCAGAGACCAAAGATCCTGAGACCCCGCCACCCATGTGGAAAATCTATTTACAGTGAAAAGTTTAGAGATAAAATTTTTATTACACCAATGTAAGTTAATACACTAGATGGTAATACTTAAATATTTTAGTGAATATCTTAATTAATGGAAATGACCACCAAGTTTAAAACACAGAATCTTGTCTTACTGTCATAAAAAAAAATCTTGATTTGCTAAATTGGGTCAAAAAGAAAAAATCCAGAGATTTTAGCTGTCTTAAGATCAAAGAAGTAAAACACAATTGTACATATTAAAAACATTTTCAAATACTTTTCATTACATTAAAAATTTTTGTAAAACTTTTCCAAACATGAGTTTCCTAGAAGGCTAAAGTTACTTGATAGCAGCTAAAAATATCCGTGACAGCCGCTAACGTTAGATCAAAAAAATTAACAATTCTTACAAAAATATATCTTCAGTAAGTCCAAAGGCCACCTTGCTGTCCTCTTAAATTTATGTCTGAATTTTTTAATAAAACCATTAGTAATAAGAATCGAAAAATACTCAGAAACTCAGTGCATATTTCAGTATGACACACAGCGGAACAATCTCCAAGACTGCTGAAAACAAGACAGGAAGGATATGCTTTGTAGCTACACTTACAGTGGGTTGAACACAAAAAAACAGAAAAACAAGAAATAGTTTGTCTTTGTAGTTGATGAGTAACATAATTTCAATCATTTAGGGTCCTTCTGACATCTCGGTTTTATTTCAAAAACTACAATTAAATAACTGTAGAATAAACTCTTTGGTTTTCTACTAAGTATTGTTTTTTACTGATGATAACTCACGGTTCTCACTATGTAGGGAATAACTGGTGACACGGGTGTTGGCAGTGCACGTGTTTGTTTGTTAAATAACGGCTTCTGTAATCTAGGCCCTCCCACAGCAATCTGCTCATCCAACTGTTGGTTCTGACCTTCTGCCACTTTCCCAAGGGAAAGGAAGCAGGCCATACAGAGAAATGGCAAGCTTTCATCTGGAGATACAGAAGGTGCAGGAGAAGCAATTTTGATAAGATATTGTGTCCAATAATGAGGCTCATTGTGAAACTAAAGAAGCCAAATTGGGAACTACTTGAGCACACAAGTAGTATTTTAATCCTTTCATTCACATAAATGAAACTAATCAAATAAATGACAGATTTATAAGAGCATAATAAGTTTCAAAGTAACTTCTCAGAAAATACCCATTAGGTACAAAACTGCAAAGAGTTGCTTTACAGGACACAAATCTGCAATACATGCCTGAATCAAGTGAGTCAAGTGACCGTTGTCACTAATGGAACAAATTAAAATACTACAGCACCTGATCAGGCACATTTTATTATTGCTTGACAAGGATGCCTAATCTAAACGCAAATCAGAGAAATGTCAAACTGAGGTAATGCTCTACAAAGCCATGAGCCTGCAATCTACTCAAGCATCAAAAATCATGAAAGTCAAAGGAAAACCGAGGAAATGTTCTCAAACTGAAGTCAAGATACAGCTAAGGGTAATAAGTGCTTTTGGATTAAATCTTCTGGCAATTAAAGGCTTTTCTAGGAAATCTGGCAAAACATGAATAGAATACAAGATTAACAGAGTATGTGGTCAAACTTCCTGGTTTTATGGAGGAGAATGTTGATCATGAAGAATTTATAAACAATCATAGTTGAATATAATTAACAACATGAGTTAAAATCTGGTGTACAATCTGTTTGTGAAACAGCACTGAAGAGGGAGTGATGGGATGCTGGGTAAGTCTGTGCTTAGTATACCTGTACCCCATATCAGAGGGCCCAATTTAACCCTGGCTCCTCTGCTTCTCATCCAGCTTGCTGATGAGTCCCCACGGAGGGAGCAGGCAATGTCTCAGGAAGCCTCAGATACAGTCCAAGGCTCCTGAATGCAGCGTGGTCTGGTCCCAGCTACTGCAGGCATGGGAAGGGAGCGAGTGTATGCAAGATCTATTTATACTCTCTCACCATCTCCCACTCTACCTTTCAAATGAATGGATAGCCTCATGGTGACTGAGGTTTATATACAATGGGTTGATTTTCCCTTGCTAACCAGAAGACTCGTGAAAAACAATGAATGTTTCACTATCAAAAACCACATTGTTTTAATAATATGCATGAGAAAAGATGAAATAGTTCAAAATGTTGGGCCAGAAACAAAACAGACTTCTTAAAAGAGCTTCCACAGTTACAGCATGGGAAATTCCTCTTTCCTGCACATGGATGTTACTGACCAAAGGATGTTCAAAAGAACTGGCTGCAGCAACTGACCGAAAGCTAAGAAGAAAAATTTTACTAAAATGTTTTAGCAAAAGGATATCAGCTAAGATTCTCTTTTCTAAATTCTAAGCTTATCATTTAAGTGAGAATTGGGGTATTAGCCCAAATCTATCTATAACAAAAATGGATTTCCAGTTAGACTTTTATTTACCACTATACTCTTGCTGTATCTCAACGATAAAGGAGACTAAGAGATGACAAAAAATGACTTACTGCCTCAACTCCACCTATGAGTCATCTAAATGACACCATACACTCTGCCAGTGGATATACAGGTCTGATGAATTACCCTGCAGTAGAAACAATTTTATTGGGCCCCCTGAACCTATGCTACAATTCAACATTGGGTTCTGGTAAGCTTTCACATACTCATGTGTAATCTTGAGAGGAGTCTCAAGACAGAGTTTGTGGCGATAGTTCTTCTGTTTTTATAGCTCATTTTCAACAGGACATGTTGTAAGCTGAATTTTTTCCAGTGTAGCATACATATCTGCAAAGGTCCAAAGGATATCGACCAAAATTGTATTTGAAATAATGCAAATGAACATTATACCAAAATGCAAATAACACAATGACAAATTTGAAACAAAATATACACCTCACATGGCTTGATGTACGTACATTTTTAGTGATTTCAGTGAACCGGTATTACCACCATGCCTTTTCCACTTGCCAAATTAATCAATATACCATGTTCAAAAAAAACATCAACTGAGAAGCGATTAGAGACAGAACATACTCCTATATTTAATATCATATGCTAGGACTTATTCAAAGAAAGCTACCCCTTTCCAACACCAGGTTTAAAATACAGCTCAAAGCCAGCAAATTTTAGCTTGTTTTTACAAGAAAAACATGGTCTTTTTTTCTCTTCATTCACTTCAGCAGTTTAACATTTTCACTGGAGGTGGAACTTCTGCTGTATGAGAAAGTAAAGAACCATCAGAAAAGTTTGGTTTTGGGGTTACATGCTATCACCGTTGGCCCAGTCACAAAAATTCGAATTACCTAAATGAGGTCTTCCTAAAAATGAATTCCAGGTCAACAGATGTCTTTATGTGTTGGAGTCAAGTAATTTCATCAAATCCTTAAAATGCCACCATGTATACCTCATAAAGTCAATGGTAAGGTTGCATTTTCTAATTCCGGGCCTAGAACGAGGCTTTCGGGAGGAAAGAAAACTGATAGCCAAAAACGTTAAGCTGCACTCATTAATATGGTCACAGAGACAGACAACACAATTGCCAAAGCCATTAACCACCAAGTTATCCCCCTTGATGTTACAAGGGTTTAAAATGATTCATGAATCAGAATCCATTAAAAAAAAAAAAAAAAAAAAAAAAACACTTGGAAATAGCAGAGCAAAAAAAAAAAAAAAAAAAAAAAAAATGAGGACTATGGAGCCCAGAGTGGATAATTCCTCACCTTGACACACTGGGATCCATTATGGGCTGCTCCTCCTCCCACCCAGCTCCCTGCTAATGGCCTGAGAAAGCAGTAGAGGATGGCACAAAGCCTTGGGACCCTGCACCCACATGGGAGACCCAGAAGTTGTTCCTGGCTCCTGGCTTCAGATCAGCTTAGCTCCAGCTGTTGCAACCACTTGGGGACTGAACCAACAGACAGAATCTTTCTGTCTCTCCTTCCCTCTGTGTATCTTTCTAAAACAAATAAATTTTAAAAAATGAGAACTATGGGGCTTGGCACGATAGCCTAGTGGCTAAAGTCATAGCCTTGCACTCATCCAGATCCCATATGGGTGCTGGTTCTAATCCTGGCAGCTCCACTTCCCATCCAGCTCCCTGCTTGGAGCCTGGGAAAGCATGGCCCAGACTCTTGGGACCCTGCAACCAGGTAGGAGACATGGAAGAGGCTCCTGGCTCCTGGCTTCAGATCAGCACAGCCCCAGTCATTGCAGCCACTTGGAAAGTGAATCAGCAGACAGAAGATTCTCCTCTCTGTCTCTCCTCCTGTCTATATATTCAACTTTCCAGTAAAAATGCATAAATCTTAAAAAGAAAAAATGAGGACTATGGAAAAATTTATCTTCATAACTATAATTATTAGCCTTTGATGTCAACATGTAATTATTCACATACTTGTATACTATGACAAATATCAGCTCAGAAATGCAGTGTCTTTATTAAAAATTTGGCAGATGGTAAGCTTAAACCAAAGAAAAACAACTAGTTTCTGCAAAAGAATCCTGCCTAATAAAAATGCCACTATGCTAACAGAAAAAAAAGTATCTAAAGATGAAATTACTTCCCAAAGAAGTTTTCAGCTTTTCAGACAGTAAATCAGTGAAACCAGAGTTCAATAGAAGGAAATGTCTTTTCACATATTTAAAGAATACTTTAGATAAAAAGAACCCCACATGTGTACAAAGGAGTTCACTGACTAGACAAAACTGTCTACAGGTTTAGGGGAAATAACGTACATGTTTTAGGCTGTAGGCAAAAATCTGCCCAGCACCATGAAAATATAACTTTTCAAACAATTAGCATTACGGTTCTAAGAGGGAACAGAATAGTAGTGTGCACCTCACATAAAGGGCTTACTAAAAATCCTACATGAAGACAGAAGAAGACAGGAAAGAATGAAGAATCCCATCTTTTTTCCTCAAACCTCATGGTTTGTTTGTTTTTAGAGTAGCATTTTGGGATATAAGTTTTCCAAAGAACAATACTTATGTTTTCCTTTTCTAAAAGTATAAGGAGAAAAGCAAGCTTTTTTTCTAAACCAGAATAAGTCATTAGTGGGTTTGATACTGGCGACAGAATGGCTGCCTCATGTACATATGTACTCCGGCTCCTACTCAGGGCTTGATCCCAGAGGATTCATACGGTTATGTACATAAAATCATCCTTCCATGCTGATACAATGTATTCTTCTCTGGCAATTTACACCAACAAAAGCAGCGTTACTACCTGCCTCTGCCTCAACTCTCATTTCATAACGAGCCTCTACCTTGCCTGTAGCTTGGAAAATTAAAACAAAGGTAAGGGTCGATCTAGTCCAGAGATTCCTTTGTCACATCCTGGGCATGCCTCATTCCTGTCTGAAGCCATTAATCAGGCCCAAACCAGTAGGCTACCAACCCCTACTGCAGACACAGATGCCCCAACTGGAAGGTCTGCTTGCTGTGCTGACACCACTCTTAATGACCCAAACATCTGGAAAAACAACATTTCACAGTGACGATCAGAGTTTGGCTGATAAGCAATAACTCACACGCTGTGAACTGTGCATTAGGAGCACACCAGGAGGAGCAAAGTGGTGTCCCTTAGAAGGTGTCACAGAGCCCAGTGCTTTCCTTTGAGGCAAAGACCTTTTTCTTTTAATCTCAGAGGGGTGCCTTCAGGTTACAGACAATGAATTCCACCAAGATTTCAGCGAGTGCCTTTAGAATTAAAGAAAATAAGCCTCATTCAAACCCTGATCTCTTCAATTTTCTACTTCCAGCACATTTATGTTACCTTTAAAAATTAACTTTTCTAATCAAAAAATGTATTACACAATGATGTACAGAAGCAGATTAATCGATCTTAACATTTTATATTCATTTTAGATTTCACTGATTTTCCTGTTTTTTAATACTTCCTCCCATTCCGGCTCTACATACTCTCCCTATCTTCCAAAACAAAACAAACACCAGAAGACATCTTTCAAATAAACACAGTGTTCCTATAATCATCGTGTATTAACTAAGTGAGTCCAAGGTAAAGAGTCATTCAGTAGAATAAATCTCACAATTACAAACAGTCCCTACATTTATTTTTCCCATTTTTATATACTGTTTGCACTCTGTCTAGGACTTTTAATATTCTGTCTCATAGGTCTGAACTTGAGTCTTGACATGTGTTCCTATTGTAGTGCAGAAATGCTACCTACTCTCTAAGGTTTAACTTCTATCACAAAGCAATTTTACCATCCTCCTCTTCCTCATGTCTCCTAGGCCTGACAGCACAGCAGCACCTCACTCTTCGTCATGGCAAGAATCATCACATATACTTTAAGTCTGGTTTTCACTGACTTCTGTTTCACAACATTGCTTTTTTTTGCTGAGCAGAAGTAAATTGCAAAGCAAGATGCATAATGTTGTCACTGGTGTTACCCAATATTATCAAGGGAGAAAACCCATCTAGATACGAAAAAGGACAAGAGTATACTCAAGCACAACCTAACAGTAATGCGACAGAAGTAAGCTATAATTTCATGCAGAGAATGCCTTCTAAGGAACTTGTTCAGAAGAAAGAGTAGAATAAATGAAATTCTACTGGCTTCCTTATTAATGTAAGAACAAAGGGCTCTAAGTACAAGCAGGACTCCATAAATACTGTCAGCTTACTCCAACTATAAACACATGCAAACACATGCTCTAAAAGAAACTGGATACGAAATACATCAAAAAGTTAAAAGTGATTATTTCTGAGGAGTTGAACTTTCATCACTTTTCTTATTCTTCCACATTTTTCACACTATTTTCTAGTGCATCTAGTCTGTGACAGTTTTACATGTGTACCAATGTGTATAAATGAGTAAAGGTCAGCAGTAAATCCACCTACATATGAATATCTCTAAAAATGGATTAAATGGATATTTCTGGCCATGCATGAAACAAAGCTAAAGTGATGGCAAGACTAGATGCATTAAACTGAAGGATAAAAGAACACAGGCCAGAAATGATGGAGCTTGAATGAAAATGATGACAATGATCATGGAGAAAAGTTGTCAGCTTCACAATGAATTTCAAAAGTTGTCCAGCTAATAGTTTTGCTGATGTGAATGTGAAACCAAGCAATAAACTTAAAGCCACTGTGGGGTTTTTTTGTTTCTTTTCTTCCTAATCCAACCAACTAAATGTTAAAATTTACTTCAAAGAAAACATGGTGTGAAAAAAGATCTGGCAGAGGAAATGAGGAAATTAAGCATTCAATTTTTGAGATGTTATATTCAGGTGAAGAGCTAGGAGATGAATCTAGATTTCAAGGGAACATTCAAGCCAATTACAAAACCTGTGGAGATTTCATTATAGGGATGTTAATTAAAGCATTATGTAAAATTTAAATACATCTAAAAAAGATATGTGGACCATGATAAAATCCTGGGTCTTCAATATTTACATCCTACTAAAGAAGATGCTCTAACAGAGAGGATTAGAAGGGTATAACATCAGATGAGGGAGGAAATTAGCAGGAATATGCCCCAATAATCAACTGAACAAAGTATCCAAGAGGGTGCACTTTAAGCAACACAACTGTCTAGTTTCCATGTCTTGTCTCTACCCCTGTTTATTAGACATTACTTTAGATTGCATGTAAGTTGTACACATTTTTTCACAATTTCTGTAGTACACTAGTAAGTCTAAAACCATTGCATCAGTGGATAGTTTGATTAGGCCTCAGACCATTCTAGCTTACTAGTATCACTAGAGAATGACAGTGAATTTCACACAAGCTATAGACTACATACTGAGGGGAATACAGCCTAAAAGCCATGCCAATTAAATCGCAGGCATGCTATTGTGATTCAGTGAAGAAAAAAATGAGTCTCAAATGCAAGTAGGTTTATTTTGTTCCAGCACCATGCAAGACATTTTATGTATTCACTTATTTTCTTCTTCCCTCACTCTGTTCAATTTATTTTTCGGTATTGTTGGACAGCCATTAGAATAGGTCGATAGCAAGGATTATAATTAAGTGCAACTTGTAAGTTCCAAAGAACAATGCACTTAACACAAACTGTTAAAGAAACAGAGATCACCTTTCTTAACAGGTAAATCAAGGACTTATGTAAACTGCAGAAATCTGTTAGACTTCCTGACTTCAATGCTCAGTGCAGTGATTATTGGCATCACTGATGTATTTTGTAGTATAGGTTGAAAAGTGACATTCCATTGAGTGCTTATTGGACTTCACTGATCTATTAGATAACATTAAGGGAACAGATCCAATCGAAACAACATGGAGCAACATATGCACACAGCAGATATCCTCTGACTCACTATCACACTTTCATTTGTATTCACAATGGAATTCATGGTGTGCCACACAAGAGCTGTTCATTGCCTTGTCCATGATACAGAATCTAAAGAACCATAGACATTATTCCTTGCATCCAAGTTTTTTTTGGTGCTTGAAATCAAATTACAAGAGGCAGAACATGTAGTAACTGGGTATGTTGCTCAATTATGCTTTACTTTTTAACCCCAACCTTCGGTTCATCTCCCTACATCAACTTCCAGTCGCAATAAAAAAATGACTTTTAAATATATGTGTATATATATTTATTTATTTTGCTTTAATTTGAAAGGCAAAGCTACAGAGAGAAGGAAAGACAAGAGAAAGATTTTCCAACTGCTGGTTCACTCTCCAAACAGGCACAACAGATAGAGCTGGGCCAATCTGAAGCCAGAAGCTTCCTCCAGGTTTCCCACATGGGTTCAGGGGCCCAAGGAATTCAGCTTTCCTCTGCTGTTTTACCAAATCATAAGCAGGGAGCCAGACTGAAATTAAGACATCCATACGGGATGCCACAGCCACAGGTGGAGACACAGCCTACTTCCCTATGCTGTCAGCTGCAAGATGATTATAAAATAAAATCACCCCCACATCTCCAAACAAAGACTTTAACAAGCCACTGTATCCCAAAACCATTAGCTATTTTAGTAACATGCTGTTCATTTGTTTACTGTGGTAGCAGTGAAAATAATTTCAAATGATGTTGAAGAATGCCTAATTAAATAGGCATTTAGATATATTGGGTAAAAAATTTCTTAGAGCCTTAACAAGTGTAATAGTGCACTGTGAATCTTTAAGAGAAACACATTGTATTATTTGTTTCTTAAACTCATATGTAAAGAAATCTCTGAGCCTATACAACTGTCTCATGAAAAATAATTTTAAAAAACTGATATGTAAATTTCCTTTTCTTTCACAGTATAAAATTTTCATTCCCTGGAAATATTTGAAAAATTAAAACAAGTATTCTGTATTATACCAGTTGTTAAAACTTTCTTATCGATCTTCCATAGTCCTTTCAGAGTCTTACTTTGTTGTTGAAATGTTCACATTATGTTATAAAATAACCATCTAAACTCTGTAGTAATTCCATGAGAGCAGAAATGCCTCCTTATTTATTCTCTGGAATGAGTACACATCTAAAAGGAAACAGTGGATAAATTCATTTGAGTCCAAATAATTAATGAATAATTGAATTAATGGTTTTTTAATGCTATGTCTCAAATTTTTTGTCTTTTTTTTTAATAATGTCAAGAACCTAACCAAATAGTATCAGATGAGATAATGTTAGGAAATTTCATTATGCTGGAATTTTCCAGAGCTCATATTTGGGCATAAAGCAATCTGAACAAGAAATGGTAGATGAAGTCATAATGCAGCTTTTCCAAAAGCAAGTGGCAAAGAACAAGAAAGTTCTCCAACCTATGGAAAAAAATACCAGTCATGTTTCAAAATTAGCCAACTTTTCACTCTATAGAAACGTTTATAAAATTTCATAGGAAGAAATTAAAAAGTACGGGGATAGGCCCTGGCACGATGGCCTAGCAGCTGAAGTCTCTGCCTTCCACGCACCAGGATCAGATATGAGTGCCGATTCTAATCCCGGCAGCCCCACTTCCCTTCAAGCTCCCTCCTTGTGACCTGGTAAGGCAGCTGAGGATGGCCCAAATCCATGGGATCCTTCACCCATGTGAGAGATCCGGAGTTAGATCCTGGCTCCTGGCTTCAGATCAACACAGCACCAGCCACTGCAGTCAATTGTGGAGTGCATCATCAGATGGAATATCTTCCTCTCTGTCTTTCCCCCTCTCTGTATATCTGACTTCGCAATAAAAATAAAATAACTCTTTTTTTAAAAGCACATGGATAAAAACTACAAGAAAAATTAATTCTGGTGGTATTGGGGAGTCAATTAAAATTAACTTGGTTTAGCAATTTTAATGTGTAATTATATTAATGTTATTTCCCACATTTTTTAAAAAAAATTTACAAACAGGGAGACAGAGATAGAGAGAGCACTCATATCCACTGGTTTACTCCCTAAATGCCCACAACAGTTGAAGCTACGAAAGGATAAAGTCAGGAGCCAAGAATTCAAGCCAAGTTATTAACATGGATGGCAGAGACCCAGTTACATGAGCCAACACTTGCTGCCTCCCAAGGTGGATACTAGCAGCAAATTGGAATTGACAGCTGAGCTAGACTTGACCTTAGGTAGTTCAGTATGGGATGCAGGCATTTTACGAGGAATCTTAATTGCTAAGCCAAACGCCCAATCTAATACTTTCTTACCAACAATTATACGTATAGTATTATACACATAAGTTTTTTAAACGTCCCCAAAATTGTATAAATTTTAGATTACATAAAACTCCCAAAGGGAGAAATTATTAACTAAAATCATTTCACTATGAAATTACTAAGACCAAACTCAAAGCCAAGGCTGACTGGCCTCAATCAATTCTTCCTGTTGTGGCCTCATCACCTTTGTCCTTTAAACCTAAGAAGGAATCTCATCTGCTATTGAAAACAAATTTTGTAGGGAGAGAAAAACCTATGAAGTCTCTAGATAAGATGATGTTATTAAACACACAAACAGGGAGCTGGGGACACATCATGATATACTTATCTTACTTCACAATTTTACCTATTCTTGCACCACTTGCCTCCTTCTTGTAGAGCTGGTTTAAAAGAATCATGTATTGAGTATATATGAGTATAAGCATTTATTTTGTCTTTACCTTTGCATTTCTCTAAATTTGACTATGGTTTCACAATCATCATGAGACATGATGGGAACAAAGAGGAGCTTATAGTAAACCCTTTCGGTACAGAAGTGTCTTGGGGCTATCAACCTACTTTTATTTTAAGATATTACTGTTCTGGTAGGGTTATAAGTAAACATATCCAGTGGCTATTTTTTGACTTACATACCAAATAAACATAATAAATAATTAAAGATAGTATTAAGCATTCTAGCAAGTGTACATAATAGTTCCCAAAGTCTGTATACAGCCATGTATAAAAAGACAAGAGAGATTTGATCATTTTTTTTTTTCTGGATGATGTACAATTACTCAAGCTAATGACAAAAAAAACCTTCCCATTTTTCTGGTTCATTTTGTACCAGGATAGCTCTCACAAACAAAAATGATGGGAAAAAAACACATACTAAAAGTACGGGAATAAATCTCCATACATCTAATACACTGTTTGGGGCAATCAAATATTATATTTTTGCTAAGAGCAAACAACAGGCATCCTTTTCATTTTATTTTATTAATGCAGCTCAGCCGACATGAGCAGACAAAACTGAAAGAGAAGCAGAATGTGCTTTATCATCTGTGGCCAAATTTCAATTTTCTCTTTCAAGTACAGTTGAATGCATTTTCTTTGCAACCCAAAGACAGAAGATCTTGATTACTGTTGCAGGAATAATCTCAGCCTTTGTGTGAAAAAGACAGGGGAAATGAATAGTCTCTCTGAATCATATGTCAACTTGTGAACTCACAAAACAAGATATATTCATGGAGGTAGGAAAATTAAATTAAGGTGAAATGGCAGACCCATTAAAGTGACAGTTGAAGGCTTATTTTGTAGGCCATGCCAGGCTTCCCAATTGTCCTCTCTCTTAGCATCACCCTAGGGGCACAGACAACTGAACCAGAAATAAACAGGGTCAACGCAGGGGCAACTGTCTGGGAGCACAGGTCACTCAGCCTGTGGGCCTGTCATGAACCACTAGCTTCGCTGTAAAATTAAGGTCCTGATTCCATTTTTGCCTCCACCACCCTTGTTTTAAGTCTCAAGAAAAATGGAAGGAATTATCATCTCTCTGGATTTCTTCTCACTGTTACCCATGTATAAAAAAGCAATCCAGTATCAGCTCTTCTGGATTACTTCATTCTCTATTGGGAGAATGCTAACCAAGCACCCTCTTGAATACGGCATTCAGCAAACACCTGGGCATCTGCTACAAAACAGAATGACCACTCTTGGAGTAGGATCAGAAGACACTAATTGGGACACCAGCCTATTACAGTTCTTCCATCTCCTGAGTCTCTCGGGATGATCCTGAAGGCTGTCAATTCATTGCTCTCCCATCTTCACACACACTCCCATTTTTCATCTCTTTCCACTGTTCAAATTAAATAACCCATTCTCAATTTACTGCAGAAATAAGTCTTCAATAATGGGTGATGGTAGTTTAAAGTGTTAATTTATATCGACAGAGTAGCTCAGCTCTCCCCACTGCATATCCTTCTCTTGTTCTGAGTGATAATTTTTTTAAGGATTTATTTATTTTTATTACAAAGTCAGATATACAGAGAGGAGGAGAGACAGAGAGGAAGATCTTCCGTCCAATGAGTCACTCCCCAAGTGACCGCCACGGCCAGTGCGCGCCGATCTGAAGCCGGGAACCAGGAACCTCTTCCAGGTCTCCCAAGCGGGTGCAGTGTCCCAATGCATTGGGCCGTCCTCGACTGCTTTCCCAGGCCACTGGCAAGGAGCTGGATGGGAAGTGGAGCTGCAGGGATTAGAACCGGCGCCCATATGGGATCCCGGGGCGTTCAAGGCGAGGACTTAAGCCTCTAGGCCATGCCGCCGGGCCCCTGAGTGATATTTTAAACCGGAGAATCAGTGAAGACTTCTCCGATCCTATTTTCTTTTTTTAAATTATAATTATTTTTAATTTTGATGATTTTACATAGCTGATTGGAGTGATTGGGGTTAAGGGCTACAGCAAGGTGAGTGAGACCAGCATTCCCATTTTCTGTTACCTTACCTGAGAACCTGGTACTGCTAACCACATTGTTTGAATGTATTTCTTCAGCTTTCCTGACTTTCTGATTATGTTGTCTGACTTCCACCTCTGTTTCTCCTTCTCATCATCTATGGCTAACTCTTCAGCCTTATAATTCAAAAGACACCCATACACTTAGAATACTCTAGGTTGGTGAATCCTAAACTTCCACTCCCAGCCTAGAATTCTAGTTCCACATTTTCAGTACCTAAAGAGCTTTGTCTTGTACAGATACTCATTGACTAAAATCCAAATATGCATATTTTTACTTATCCCTTTCCCTCCCAAATTTCTGTTATGTCCTCTAAACTGACATTAACTCTAAATTACCTCTTTTCTTTAATTCATAAATGAGGGTCACACGAATTTTGCCTTCTCTTTGAAATTCTCTGTTCTAAAAGCCACAATTGTATTTGGCATTCTCATAATTTATGCCTTAAATTATTGCAGTTTTTCCTAATTTCCTAGCTCACAACTCTTTCCATTCAATTTATCAACAGCCAAGTTTCCTATATTATTTTGTATTTTTTCCTTGCTTGTTTAAAAACTGTTCTGAATGGTGCATGTTTGCCACAGTGGTTCAGTCACCCCTGGGAACACCTACGTCCCGCATCAATTTCTGGAGGTATTCTAGACTCCTTTCCCAATCCCACTCTCCTGCTTATGCATACCTTGGCACACGCCAGGTGGTAGTTGTGTTGCTTGAGTACATCTCACCATGCGGGAGACCAGAAATGAATCCCCAGTTCCTGCCTGTGGCCTTCCCAATCTCATAGACGTTGAAATATTTGAAGTGAAAAAGCAGACCTGTTCTTTCTCTCTATGCCTTGTAAATAAGTAAAATTAAGTAAAATCAATCCTAAATTGCAGGAAAAAAAGAGCTGTGTTCAGCTTATATTTCTTATAGCATAGGGACTAAATTCTTTGGTTTAACCAGACATATTCATTGCTGTGTTTTCTGCTACCTATTGACAACACTTACCAACTTATGAGTGTGAGCAATAGTTTCCACACTGTGGACTCACGAAGGAAGAGACTACTCTCCCCCGTTCATCACTCTACTCCACTGCGGCTGCAGAAAACAGTTAAGAAATACGTGCACATGCTCTCGGTTCACACCAGTTTCTGAAGTGTACTACTTTCTTGATTTCTAACACAAAGCAGGGTCCAATTCATGTACTTCCTTCTCTACTAAGTATCATCAATTACTCCCAAGATAACGATCAGCCTTTCAGTTATTACAAGTTTCAAATGTTCTATAATCTACCATACACTAATGATTTCACTTGTGGTAGCTTTGTCTTTCTTAGCTAGATTCCACTGCACCCTACTTGAGAAACTGTCATTAACACTATGCAGAAAACAAAATAATTTTGAAGCCTTGCAACAGCAATGTAAAAATGTGAGCTAAGAAAGGCAAATGAGTAAGACACTCTTCTATTTCGTAAATCTACCTATAAGGAAAACAGGCTGCATAATAAGACATAAAACCCACTTTGATTAAGTTCTGTGGAGAACAGACACCTGCAACTGTCCCAAAGCTAAAGATTACGCACGGCGTTAGGTACTCAGATAAGGGCTAAAAGAACTGGGGAGAAAATCCCCAAGAACTTATTCCAGAAGAAATGAGACTCAACATTTGGTCTGAGACATACATAGCTACATAACTCCTGCAAACATCTTACTTACATATTGAAGTTGTGCATTTAGGACTCAAATCACCACGTTTCTAAGGAGACTTTGTTGTTGTTGTTGTTTTAAAGAGGAAAGAGCTAGTCACCTGCTTACCTCTTAGTAAGCAGTGGAAAATACGTTTTCTCGTTCTTCACCCATCGTGACATAGTTGCAGTAGAAATAACCTGGCCTGCACTGTGACTGTCACCACAGATGCAGTGATGGGGCAGAGGCTGTGTGCTCTCAATAATTCTCTGTCTATATTTCTGCCTTCAAACAAATATTTTTAAAGAGTTGGAATGAGAAGCCAATTGTGTTAATACGATGGATTTTTCACATAAAAGCAAGTATAAGAATGAGAAACATTTTACAAACCCTCCCATAAACCAACAAACAATAGCATTTCACCCCAAGCTACTAGGTTAAATCATTAAGATAATAACCAGGGCTCGGCGTAGTACACTTGTGGCTAAAGTCCTCACCTTGCACGCACCAGGATCCCTTATCAGTACCACTTTTAAGTCTAGCAGCCCCAGTTACCACCCAGCTCCCTGCTTGTGGCCTGGGAAAGCAGTTGAGGACAGCCCAAAGCCTTGGGACCCTGCACCCATGTGGGAGACCTGGAAGAGGTTCCTGGCTCCTGGCTTCAGATCAGCTCAGCTCCAGCCATTGCAGTCACTTGGGGAGTGAATCAGCAGACAGAAGATCTTCCTCTCTCTCCTCCTCTCTGTACATCTGTCTCTCCAACAAAAATAAATAAATCTTTTTTAAAAAGTCAAGAGAATTTTCTAAAAGTAATAATAATAAAAGAGATAATAACCAGCAAGTTAGGTGCTGCAAGTCAGGCTGAGTTGCAGACATCTCCTATGAGCATCGAGCTCCTCCACTTGCACGCCAGCTCCCTGATAATGTAATGGGAAGGCAGCCACGGATGGCTCAAGGATCCTGCTTGACCCACTGCCACGCTCCGGCTTGGGCCTGTCCTGGCTGGCCATTGCAGGGAAGGAAAAAGGCAAATGGGAGAACAAACACAAGGTCTCTTTGCAACTCTGCAAGGCAAGGACTTTAACCACTATGCTAACGCGCTGGGCCCAGTCTGTATTATTTTAAACAGAAAAAATTGAAATATATATATATTTTTTTTTCATTTGAAAATGCCAGAGAAGGTACACATAGAACACTAGAGCCTATTAAATAATTGACCTCTCTAGTTCTGATTATGAAGCCAAATTACCCGGTTCTGTTTCTGCCATATAAAAACTAAAATGCTTTGAGTCTATTTCTAAAATTGCCATGATTGAAAACCTGATAGAATGAACATTTGTAAAATAGTTATGCACTGTATGACATTTTCCTCAAGAATTGAATTCATATATGATGGCAATCCCATAAAACTGTAACAGAGAAGAATTACAATTGTCAAGTGTTGCGGCAGACACCGCCAGGTCATAGAGCACACAAGCTTTACTTACGTGCCTGCGATAATACTTATATAAATTAGTGTACCACACTACCGTACAATGACCGAGCAATGCAATTCTGTATAGAACATAACACTTGGTGATAACTATAGTACTGGTTTACATATTTACTAACATTTCAATTTTTATTATTTCAAGTATATGCCATCTTCTTACAAACAAACAAATTAAAAAACACAAACCATAAAACAGCTTCGTCAAGGTCCTTAGGAAGTATCTAGAAAGAATTATCATCATAGGAAGTGACATTTCCAGGCATGTGACCATCCCTGAAGACGTTCCAGTTGGAAGAGATATGGAAAGGAAAATAGTAGTCTTGATGACTCTGACCTTCACAGGACTGAGCTGGTATGTTTGTGCCTTAGTTTCTAACAAAAAAGGTTCTTAAAAGTATAAACAAACTCTCAGAAAATCTTACAGAGTAAGATATAAAAATACTTTTGTATAACTATACAATGTGTATGTAGCTAAAGCTACGTGTTAAAGTAATTAAATGCTTTAAAGCAAAGGTGAAGAATGTCCAACCCACAGGCTGTTTGAATCATTTGCTCTGCCCCTACCAGGCAACCATAAGAGTGACTCAAAGTCAATAAATCTATAGCAATTAATTTATAAGCTGCTAATTTTATATATCCCACAAATGGTTTATAAATATCTAAGTGGTCCATGGCAGAAAGTTTCCCCCACTCCTGGTTTAAAACATCAATGGTATTAAAATATATAGATATTTAGGGCTCGGCGGCGTGGCCTAGCAGCTAAAGTCCTCACCTTGAATGCCCCGGGATCCCATAGGGGCGCCGGTTCTAATCCCAGCAGCTCCACTTCCCATCCAGCTCCCTGCTTGTGGCCTGGGAAAGCAGTCGAGGACAGCCCAATGCACTGGGACCCTGCACCCGCGTGGGAGACCTGGAAGAGGTTCCTGGTTCCTGGCTTCGGATTGGCGCGTATCAGCCCGTTGCGGCTTACTTGGGGAGTGAATCATTGGACGGAAGATCTTCCTCTCTGTCTCTCCTCCTCTCTGTATATCTGACTTTGTAATAAAAATAAATTTTTAAAAAAAATTTAAAAAAATATATAGACATAGATATATACATACACATACACATACACACATACATTTATATGCATCCACATATAGAGAGTAAGCTAGGATTCATTATGTGGTATTTTATTTATGTTAAGGGTACACATTTCAAGCATCTAACATACTGAGTTTTATATTGATTTTTATTGGATGGGCAGATCAGATTGACAAGGAGACAGAGATCTGCTGGGTCACTGCCCAGATGGCTGTGACAGCCAGAGCTGAGCTGTCCCGGGGCAGACAGTTTAGCATCCTAATGATGCTCGCCCGCCCACCACCATACACCTCTGGCATTCCCATTCCCATCTTTTTTTCCTTTTAATCTTTACAATGATATACTTTTAATTTACTTTGTAACAGAATCCTAACTTTTCACTAAGAATTCAAATAGTAAGAATAAAAAACCCACTATTCCTCAAAAGTATAGTTACACCAATAAATAAAAATCAAATAAAAAGTCAATTTTGCTCATATATATTACATTTATTCTGTACTCTATGCATTACCACAAGTCAGGGAAACAGTACGATATTTGTCTTTTGGGACTGGCTTACTTCACCAAGCATAATGGTGTCCTTTCCAAATTCGGTGAGGCCCAAGTGCACAGTGTTGCCAAAGGTTACGGTAGAGTACAACAACGTCTTCAGTTTTCAATTCTACTCACCACTCATTCATTGCTTCTCCCAAATCAATTTCTTTGAAAAAAGTGGGGCTGAGTATTTTATGGGAAAGGCAGATTTACAAAGAGAAGGAAAGATCTTCCATTGCGGGTTCACTCCCGAAATAGTCACAGTGGCTGAGGCAGAGGCGATCTGAAGCCAGGAGCTTCCTCCGCAACACCCACAGGTGTGCAGGTGGAGCAGCTAGGACATGAACTGGCATTCACACAGGATCCCAACACTTACACGGGAAGACCAGCCAAATGATCCGCTGTGCCCGGGCTTCCCAGAACAGCTGTAGTGCCCAACATGCTTGTATATGGGAAATGCCCTCTAGAGCCCTCCCCCGGCCACCCCTCACCAGAACTGATTCCTCTCCCACCAGGCACTGTCATCCCTGAATTGTTTGGCGTCTGAACAGCATTTTTTTCCTGCTACATGTTTTTCTGTACAATGAAATATGCTTCTAGTTTTTTCTCTGGCCTCCTCATTCCCTCTTACACCTTTCTCAAAGTCTGAATCAGATTTTTAACTCATCTTCTGGGGTTTACTTTCTAACTTTTTAACCAGCTGATTAATTTAGTGTCTTCTCATATACGTAAGGCATTTATTACTACCTACGTATTTTATTAAATACATCATGTATGTATAACTCTATTACACGAAAGGTTGTTTTTGCCAGAAACCAGCATTTTCCACTTTAAAAAAATTTTTTTCAAGGCATTAAGGTTTTTTTTTTTCTAGTACATTTCTTTATTTTTTAAATTCCAGGACTGCCTTTACCAGTAACAATAAGATCACTCTTAAAGTCACAGGCCAGTCCCAGGACACCAGGATCCGTGCCTTCGCGGATCCCTCATTCGGCAACAAACAGGAGTCAAAAGAACGGAAGAGCTCGGACTCCCACACATCCTACCTACCGAGCTAGTCGTGGCGCTCAACATGCTGTGCGGTCCCTGAGACCTAAGAGACACACTTCCGTAAAAGTGGGGGTATCGGAAAGACTCTTTATCATCAAAACTTAGTCCACTTGCAGATTTGTAGGACAAGCCACGGCAATGATATAACCGGGATGCACTCCCTACTCATCCAGCTTAGATGCGGCGCTTGGGGGTCCCTTGAGATCGCTTAGCGTCCTCCTATTCGGCATACAAACCTGTGTCTACCGGAAAAATGGTAATAAAAAAAAAAAAGAAAGAAAGAAAAAAAGGAAGAAACTTTGGCTTACACCGAGACGGCCACTCTTGGGCAGACACTGTGGCTGGAAGCTGCCACGGCGGCTGCTGAAAACACCGAGTGGGTTCCTAGCCCAGTTTCGCCTAAACTTGTTGCGCCCCACCATCGCCACACCACGAAACACGTCGTGACACAGAACTGCTTTCCTTCTCATCTTTCTCTGTCCCCACAACTCACCCCCAAATGTTGGGACTGCGAAAAGTCGAACACATAACATCGAAAGCCGTGAAGCGGCTCAAAAAAGAAATGACTAAATAACTCCTTGTAACTTCCAGGGAGCTTTTTAAGAAGTTCACCGACAAGCGCTGGCGTAAAATCATGTGGGTTCGCCAGGAACACTGTGAAATTCCCTCGTGCAAAAGCCACGGTGGCTTCCAGCTGGAGCTTACTGACGCCGAACCCCAGAATAAATAAACTTGCCAACTTACCCACAGCTTCAGCGAGAAGACGGAACAAGATGGCGTGGAGCCTAACGCACTCGCTGCCCACATTCCAGCGCGGGAACCCAGCTCCGAGCACGTCCTGTGGTAGCTTCCGCCTAAGGGAGCGGAAGGGGCGGGCCACGCGAGGCTCTGATAACAACTGACCAATCAGATTCCCGGCTGCCACCACCCGTGCAGGAATAAGAAATGACTTTATGAGTATTACTCCAACATGTTTCATAATAATAAAGGAAACAATACAAAGGAGCTCTAAGTGTTCTTGCGGTATTCATACTACTCCGGCTGGGAACGTCGTTTCCAAACCGCAAGAAGCACCTGTGGCCGTTCAACAACATCTTTATCCCACTTGGTAGGGAGAGAAGGCTGATTACCGCCTTCAACCATAAAGCAAGTGAGAAGCCCCTGGTATTTGGTACATATAACTTCTGAGCCTACAGCATGCTAAATATGGGGACCATAAACTATTTTGTCCAAAGGAGAACCCTTGAAAGTGGAAGCAGGAGGTACAATTGATTCTGATTATTCAGGGAGAGGGGTTAACTGCCATGGGTCACATCCCTTGGGATGCCTACCTGTCAGATAGCGCTGCTTGGTGCCAAGTAGCATGCTGGGTTCAAGCATTGCCTCCAAATCCAGTGACCGACAATACATGGCACATCCTGGAAGGCAATGTGCAGTGATCAAATAGGTGGCTTCCTGCCACCCCCGCCCCACCCTGCAGAAGACCAGTTGAATCCCTGTCTGCTGCCTTTAACCTGGTTCCAGTTCTTGGAGCTTTACATGGAATCAGCCAGTGGTTAGCAAATCTCTGCGTTCTTCCAACGCTCTCACCTTTCGTGTCTCGATCTCCTTCTCTCATCTTTGCCATTCAAAGAAACTGAAAATAAAATTTCTAATAAAATTATTTTGAAATTACACGTCTTTAGATCATTTTATATGATTGAACTATTAAAGAGTACAATTCAAAATTCATTTTTGAAGTTGAAATTATT
This sequence comes from Ochotona princeps, assembly GCF_030435755.1. NCBI lineage: Eukaryota > Metazoa > Chordata > Mammalia > Lagomorpha > Ochotonidae > Ochotona > Ochotona princeps. The sequence goes on along the minus strand of NC_080842.1, from coordinate 44,868,485 downwards.
CCTAAAAAGTGAAATCACTGCACAAGTTTTTTTGAAATGTCTACATTGACAATATTTGCATTAAAAATAACGCAATGTAAATATTTGATATAGTTAATATCAACTAATATTTAGTACTTTAATATTTGTAAGTTAATATTCTGTGAAGAATTCGTGTTAATATTTTTTTGTCTGAGTTGTCTATAATATTTTCCGGAGGTGTATGTAAATCATATTTGAAACTGATAAAACTGAGAAAGCCATGTGATTTTCATGTTTATCCTTTTTAAAATGTGTTTCTTTTTTTTGGAAAAGCAGATCAGATTTATGGAGAGGAGACAGAAAGATCTTCCATCCATTGATTGACCCCAAAATGGCCACAATGGTTGGAGCAGAGCCAATCTGAAGCCAGGAGCCAGGGGCTTCTTAGTCTTGCAAGATCCCAAGGCTCTGGGCCATCCTCTACTGCTCTCCTAGCCTTCAGACAGGGATACAGATGAGAAGCGGACCAGCCAGAACACAAACTGGTGCTCTCATGGGATCAAAGCAAATGTGAAGAGGGGATTTAGCCATTGAGCCATCACATTGGACCCTGTTACTTCGGATTCTTTTGAAGATTTTGCCAAATTTAGGACTTAGGAATTTAAAAAGCCTTGTAAATTAATTTTCCTAAGATGGTTAAATATATACAAATTCTGAAAGAGCCTCTTACAAATATTTTTTATGTGAGCTTTAAAAATCAAAAAGCACAGTTATGAAATTCCAAAATCAATATTGTACTTTGTTTAACATATTATTCAATTGGCTTACTCATGTCATCCCTTAATTTTGTAGAAATACACTTAAATATCTTTCCCATCTGGCTTTGTTTTGGTAACTACAATCTTAAAATCTTAAAGACCTGAATTGTGTTGTCACAACAATTCAAATATTTGGTTCAAATTTCCAGTGTAACAGGACCTACGTACAGATTGATCAGGCCTCAGTTGAACGGTACCCAAAGTAGAAAGCAATGGGAATAGCATCAGATTCTTTGCTCATGACCACCTAAGCTTAGCAATTAATTTTCCTTGCTCTTCGAGATCACTGGTGTCCTAGAAAAATGTGCTGCAAGTTGTACCTCATAGAAGAAGTGTTGGTTATGTTGGATCTGAAAATCAAAAAACAGAACAGCTACGGTTGTTTGCCAATTTTACTATGTGATAAAAATGAACATTTTATAAATGTTCAGGTTCCATATCTTTCTAAACTAATCTGTACGGAAGTTAGAAGCAGAAGTACATGATCAAAGGGTTAAGATTTAGTAAATATTATTGTTACTAATGCAAACATGAATACAACTTTTTCAACATAAATTTTAAAATATGAGATAAATACCATGGTGGACAAAATACTAGGAAATAGAATACACACATTTCTGCGTGTTGTATTTCTCTTTTATCTCATTCCTTTAGAACTCTCCAAAAAAGAAGTGGAAACAAGATGTGTTCCCACTTCTCTCCAAGCAAAAACATCGCTAGCTTCTCGTTTCTCATTCTGCCCCAGAACTGCAGAAGTGGGAAGAGGGCCATTGTATTTTCTGGTCTCCTTTTTGTATAACTCTCTCTCTATCTCCAAAACACCAACAATCATGCCTCTTTTCTGAGTTTATATTCCACTCGTAAATTCTTGTTCGTTGAGAGGAGTGAGTGAAACTCTGTGAAGCACGTTTAGTGCATTGTTATCTCAATTCTTTCCCTTGGCTATGAACAAATATTAGAAAGCTGGGAGACAGGCAAGAAGAATAAAAGATGAAATAAACAAAGCATGGTTTCAGGAGAAATTCCTGTAGCCCTTGGAGACAGGGATATGAAGAGTACCATGGAAAATGGCAAAGGGGGTGAGATAACAGGAGATTTTGAGAAGTGTTTGTTAAGATTATAGATGTAAACGTTACAGTGTTTAAAATTCAAAGTAAATTGGTTTACTTGAAATGAAATGAATTTCTGATTGCTGCACTGTGATTCCTTAACCATTGTGCTATAACCATATGAGTTCAACAGGCTATTAAAAAATGAATTAGGAGAGAATGTCACAAAATATCCTGATCAAGAGTTCAAACCTAAAAAATTATCTCGCTGCACTAGTTCGTGTAAAGTGCATTTACAAAGCAAGCCTCTTACGGCCCTACAGTCTCACTTTCAATATATTTTATGAGAGACCCTACTGTGTATTTCGTGGTGAGTATTTTCACTAATGATTTGTGGGTTATATTTGACATAACTATCATCTTCATTTGTTTAGGTGACAAACTGATTACTTACATAGACTGCCTTGATATGTGTAACTGAAACTCAAAAACTAATTTAAAAATTTCTGGTTTCAAATGTTCACTTACTGGCTTGATTGCTAACCTATGCTCGGGTTTGGAGTCAATCAACAAATAAACACACAGTTAATGGAATCTTGAAATGTCACAGTCTGAAAGCTCTGAGACCTCTCGAGCTGAATGGTCCTGCTACTTCCAACTAAGGTTCAGTAAAATCCACTGTGCTGTGGTAATACTTATTGAACACTCATAAAACCTGAATAACCTCTGATCTGTGACCCAGTTCTCTCACACTCATGTTTCAATGTGTAGCCACAGATCCTGCATGGGTTTCACTCAAGAACAAATGGTTGTTCTTCTACAATCAGTTGTCTCAACTGGCATTTGACTGGTAGACAGAGACAGTGTACCCAACTTCAGACCAGCTGACACAGGGCAAAAGAAAAATGATAGCTCAGGTAATTATTCATAGGCTACAAGTCTGTACTAACCATACAGCTAATTATTGAAAAATCACATGTTTAAAAATATCTCAATGTGGAATATTTAATTCTACAAATTTTTTTCTGCCTGGATAGCATTCAATACATGCACTTCTGAACAATACACATATACTTTGACAATTAAAAATGGTCAGTCATTCAGTTTTTGATACTAGTGTCAAGAACTAAGATCTATTTCCCCTCTCCTGGCACCTAGGTTGTTTTTGTTATAACTGCTCTGGTCAATAAATATTACAGAAGAAACATGGTGCCAACCTGAATATCAGGTATGAAGAAACTTATTATTTGCACTTTCTGATATTTGGAATGCTAACTTTGGGGGAAGCCAGCTTCTGCATAAAAAAAATGTGAGTTATGAGACTTCTGTACTATGAAAATGCCTTAGATAGTCATTTGGAAATAAAAATATCCTCCAACAGCACAACATTGCCATGCTAAATGTCTATGCTTCTATCCAGACAACTCAGAAATGGGAATATAAGCCAAGGCACAGTAAGTTGTGTTAATTCAGGGCTAACATTACATCATAGCTGATGCAGCCACTGCCTTCTGCAGCATCGCATTCCATGTGAGTGGTCATTCGTTTGCTGCATGTTCCAGGTACAATCCAGCTCCCTCCGGATGGCTTAAGAGAAACATCAGAGCATGGGTTGAGTGTTTGAGCCCTTTCCACCCACAAGGGAGACACAAAGATGCTCCTGGCTCCTGGCTTCCGGCCCTTGCCATAGCAGTCACCTGGGGAGTGGATCAGCATATGGAAGAGCTGTCTCTGCATCTGTCCCTCTGTCTGTCTGGGACTCTAATATTCAAGCAAATAAATAAATAATAAATAAAACGGTAAATTCAGACTTCATTCTGTCCTCTCCATCATCTAACCATGTTTCCTATGATCCAGGTTTATCATCTGATTGTACAGTGCCTGAAATAGTGGACTGGCATCTCTGCTATAGGTTAGCATTTCGTTTCACTTTCCCAGGCAACTTCAGAAACCACTGTGGAGCTTCTTTCACAATACTCCTTTCCTTGTTTCTCATGTGTCTTCCTCACTTAGTGCCTTGATATTATCTTTTTCTTTCTATTGTCACTATAATAAAAAATTTTGAACACGAAAATGAACAAATATGTTTTTAACTACAATAAGGTTCTCATAGAGCAATATATTGTACATGTTGTCTTTCAGAAAACATTAGAACGAACTTTCTTGCACATCAGGATATTTATTTCAAAATTACTTTTGTCAGTCTGAGTAAACAGTGTGTGACTGTTGTTAAAAGATCATAAACTTCTTGGAGTCTTTTTATGGCAAGCAAAAAAATTCAGAGGGTATAAGTTGCAGAGAAAATAATTCAAAAACAAAATGGGCGTGAAGTTCATCTTTTAATACTTAATATATTATTTTTTCCAAACATCCAGCAAGGGAAAAATAGGTAAAAATTGTGAAGCTATATAATATCTCAAAACACTGAAATATATATATACGAGTCCTTTTTCAATTGCTATTAATGTCAGAATTGTAATCACAGAGTGATCTCTGGCTGTTTTAATCATAGTTAATAATTTTAAGTTGTAACTATATGAAGACATTTTCTTTGCATCACTGATTGATTCAATATTATAAAAATACATAAATAGGGCTTGGCAGCGTGGCCTAGTGGCTAAGGTCCTCGCCTTGATCCCATATGGCTGCTGGTTCTAATCCCGGCAGCTCCACTTCCTCTCTGTCTCTCCTCCTCTCAGTATATCTGACCTTGTAATAAAAATGGAATAAATCTTTAAAAAAAAAAATACATAAATAAAATGAAAGCCTAGCTGTTGGCATGTTGTTGTAAATCAGTTCTGATGTTTAAAAAAAAAGGCAAAGCTTCATTTACAAAATATATTGGTGACATTAGTTAGGTGATTAGTTCTTTTTAAATGCTTTTCAGTTTGTTGCAAAGAACACTGCAAAACTATATATAAAAAACTAATAATATGGAGGAAATGGTGGAAGGGGAAAATTATGTAGGGGGAAAAAAAGAGGGGAATTCCCTATACCTAAAAATAAATCATAGAAAATAATAAAAGTGATTTTTAAAAAAATATTGTAAAAGGCCCCCACATAGCAATGCTTAGGTAGGGGTTGGGAGAAGGGCTACGGAGCTTGCATGCTTCCTCTAGCACAACAGAAATCTCCACTTGTTCAGCTTCCTGGAAACTGTGAACTTTTTTTCTTTGAAGATTGTATGACTGTAGCATGGATAATTGTGCTATAATATAACTTCACACACAAAAAAGTCCATGATGCAGTGCTAACAGTGCAAATGGGAGAGCCTAGCACCGCCCGTGTGACCTGATTCTTCAGCATTGCTTTCTCTTGAGCATGGAACAGAAATTTTTCTGAAACTGGAGCTGCAGTTTCATTATACACTATCTGACAAGGTGGTTAAGAGAGCTTCTTTGTTTTTTTTACTTCGGATACACCCCAGAATAATGCATATTTATGGGGCACTAAGCGATGCTTCTTCTATAGAAATATACACTGTATAATGTTAAACAAGAGGGAAGATAGATGATAGATAGATAGTTAGACGGACAGACCTTAAACATTCAACATTTCTTCACACTGAAAGTGCTCAAAATCATTTCCTGTGTTTTGTTTTGTGTCGTATTTGGTCAAAAGGTTTATTGTCTATCAGTAGATGGCCTGCCCTGTTAGTAAGCTTATTTTTGGGGGTGTTTTTTGTTTTTTGTTTTTTGTTTTGGTGTGTGTGGGGGTGCTACCTGAGCTTTCTTCTAGGCAAGAGATATTTGGGACAAGTTCCACCTCTTCTTTTTAACATTTCTCTTGGGCTTCTTTGTAACACCTTTAAATGCAAGCCACTGCTAACATCACCTGAGAAATGAGAAGTATTGGTTTCAATGTTGTTGCTGTTACTAATCCTCCATAGTCATCAACTATATTTTTAGGATTTTAAAATTTTTATTAGAAAGGCAGATATAACTTGACAAAAAAAAGAGAGAGAAAGAGAGAAGGAGATAAAGAGAGAAAGATCTTCCATCTTTGATCTGAAGCCAGGAGCCTGGAGCTTCTTCCAGTTCTCCTGCACGTAGTTAGAATCCCAAGACTTTGGGCTGTGCTCAACTGCTTTCCCAGGCCACAAGCAGGGAGCTGGATGGGAAGTGGAGCAGCCAGGACATGAATCAGGGCCCATATGGGATCCCGATGCATGCAAGGTGAGGATTTAACCACTGGGTCAACATGCTGTGCCCAGTCATTAATTATTTCTACAACTCCAATTACCAACTACTGCAGTAAGCTAGTCAAATGGACAAACTATCATTACTGTATTGACATAGCTATGCTTATCAAATAAACTGTGAACTTGTGATCAAGGAGCTTGATTGCTTTTATGCACACTTTAAAATTTAAAAAAATATGCTGCCCTATAGTCACAATTTTGTATGAAGATAAGAACTTTGATATGAAAAGAGATATGTGAGATAGGGGGAAATGTTGTGAATGAATTCTTCCAGAAGAATCAGATTTGGCCTGACCAAATGGGAGATTTACATAAGATTGACAACAAAAGAAAAAAAAAAAAAGAAAAGCATTCCAAGCAAAAGATTTACCTAGACACTGCATCAAGATATGGTCACTCAGGATATAATCCAAGAATTTCATGTAGTGCTAGGTGGCTAAATATTAAAATTGTCAGAGGGTAAAGATAGAAGTGGGTTATGATTGGATTATGTTAAAGGATTCATATTTTATCCAGTGGAGATGAAGAACTAACAGAACCTTGAAGGCAAGTGAGAAATGAACAGGAGCAGGCTTTAGCAGTATTCGGACACCATCATGTAGAATGGGTGACTCTACAATAGCGAAATCAAGAAGCCAGTAATAAAGCCATCGTGTGAGCAGAAATACAAGCTGTAATTGTGAAATGGAAAACCGGATTACATGTTACTCAATCATTTTGACAAGTTGCAGTATTTTAGATCTGCTCTTTCAGTTTTATATTTGAATAATTTAGTGAGTACAACTTCTGAAGGGCATTTTCAATTCCATGCATACTTTATTGTGAAAGTGGCCAAAGGGTATTATTCTGTTCACAATTCTTTGCTAAAATAAAGAGCTATAGTTTTACCCTTCATACTTCATTTTTTCTGTTAAAAGAACATCAAGAGTAGTTTTAATTATAAGTGATTAATATAGTGTACTCATCTAAACTGGAATAATATATACAACACAGTACTAAGAAAACAATGCACTTAAAAATATAGAAAAAGAGAAAGATGCCATCATGCCCTTTTCATTTTCCACATGGTACAGAAGACTTTTGTTTTATTTCCTTAGCAGTAGGAACACCACAAACTGTAAGAGATTAATTTTATATTCTATATGTATTAAATGGAGAGTAGGAAAAATACAGCCCAACTGAAGTCCAAAACAGAATTGGAAGTGCTCTCAGAGTGTTGTAGTACCATGCCAATCAAAGTGCATCCTCTGTTAAAAGAACACACATATCAATCTGTTTGTTTTCAAATCGATAATTGTACATGAAACATCTTGATGATAGTATCATTAAAAAAGCAAACATATTTGCCTTAGTTAATAAAGAATGTCACCAATTAGCACTTATATTAATGCCAAAAGTATAGATTAATGAATCTTTGTCAAGAATTCTAGGTTGATGAATGTTATCCAGAACAACTTACAAAAAAAAAATGGTAAATGGATGGTATCATTCTTTGAAATAATATGAGAAGAAAGGCATTTAAAATTTACATGATGGATATGTATCTGGCATCAGTTAAACTTCTTGGCATTTGAGATTTCATGTAATTTTACTTGTGAGATAGACTAATTTTTAGGAAGCGGAAAAGATAACATTATAAAGAAATTTACAATTACTAAACCACTGAGGATTTATTCTCATAACTAAGAGACCAGCACTTAATTTCCACTTCTAATTAGTCAGAAGGAAATTGACCTTTAACTGTTACACATCTTAAAATAATGAGCTATGCAGAAAATTATTTGTAGAAAATGAAAACAAATGAAGCTAGCATGCTTTAAGCGCTTGAGTTAATCCAGCTTGAAAAGTCATTACAGTCCTTGTCTTCTGTTAATTCTTATTTTGTATGTATCTATTTATTCTTCAGATTGTGGATGATTTTACTTGCTTGATTTTAACTTCCAACATTCACATTGGCTGCCCTCTTTCCTACCATCACTGAAAACAAGAAGTAGGCACTTTTTGAAGATTATTCCATTCAACTTGAAGCAAGAAATGGTAATCAGTGAAATCTTTTCAATTTTGAAACATATGGATATAGATAGATATATAGATCTAGACATAAACATAAATATGCTGTATATGTGTGTGTAAAATATCTATATATCAAATATATTGTTATATTTATAGTGAATATATTATAGGCATTATATATATGCATATTTCCCTATACAACAATGCAACTGTACATTTTAAATAGTAAATTTAAACAGCAACTCTTACCAAACTAGGGAATTGTACTTAGCTAACTAAGTACAACAAATATGGAAAAGAGTTACTTAAGATCATATAACAAAGAGACAAAAGAAAACTATATATTAAATTTTATTGATGTTTAGTTGTATAGTAATGTGCATGTATGTATATTCTCCCAGGAACATCTCTTTTACAAAAGTTATACTGAAATAGCTGTTAAGAATACTATATTCAAAATATTTCATAGATCATTATAAGATTTAAAAGAAACGCTAAAATGTCTAGTACAAATCAAGTGCTTCATCTCATCACACTAATTACCCCAAATATGAACTAATTAACAAGCATAAGACCATATATCTCTAGTATGTGTTAATCTCATATAGTTTGTCACTTATTTTTTTCTTCCAAGTGAGAAGCAAATCATGAACTGATTAATATGATTTGTTAGTTTACTCTTTCCTTTGGGTAGAATCCATATATATATGTATATATATATATATACACATATATATATACATATATATGATATTTCTTTAGTGAATCAAAACTGCATGTTAAAAGACTTTAATATACCAGATTTCATATCACAGATCCTATAATTTTTCTTCATCTGTGTCATCTAAAAAGAATTTCTGCAACCATTAAAACATGGCAAAAATGTCATCCAGGTGGAGGCATTAGTCAGGTAAATGAAACAATAAGAATTCAGATTACTCACGACAGCGATGGTGCTTACACAATGATATGTCATCTCAAACACAATACCCAATTTAGAGGAAGGATATTTGTACTTGAAAAAAAACAGTACTTACACAAAAGAAACCAAAAAGATATTTATTGCTTCAAACTCAAACAGGGAAATGCGTTAGAGAGATACAATATTTCATATTCAATGATTCCAGAGTTAATTTTAGCTCATTTATCTTAAAATATATGTATCTGTGTCTAACTCTAAAAGAAATTTAAAGTCCCTACTGTTTCAAGGAAACACTTTACAGTGAGAAATCAAGATGTGTGTTGTTCTACAATACTGTATCCTATCACCATCAGTAGAAATTTAGATCTGGGAAGCAAACGGAGTTTGCCTTAACAGACAGCATTAAAAAAATCAGTTTTCCAGAGCAAACATTGAACCTGGCAGCTAAGACACATCTTAACACTACTTCTTGCCTCCACACCCCACAAATACATCCCATATCAGGTTCCCCAGGCTTCTGCGCTCTGGCTATTGTAGGTGTTTAGGGAGGAAACTAACAGAAAGAAGCATTCTCTCTCTTTCTCTTTCTCTCTCTCTCTCTCTCACTGACACACTCTCACTGTCTCCCTGCCTTTCCAATAAAGTAAAAAAAAAATGAATAAAAATTGAAAATAATATCCTGATGACTTATTTCATAACACATATCTTCTTTCAAAACAGAATTCTAAGCCAAGTTTGTAATGAGTATGTCTCCTCTCTATAGTTTGTTAAGACTTTGCTCCTATATAGAATAAAATCACCAACTTTAGAAGCTCAACTATAATTGCATGAGCCCAAGAAATGTATACTATGTGGGAAAATGGTATTTTCCCTTGAAATCAAAACACCTATATCTCTTGCCAAACTGTTTGTTTTGAAAAAATCCAAAGAAAGCTCCCTTCCCTAACTCTTTTCTCCCTCTTTAGCTCTCAACATTTTAGGCATCAAAGTAATTACCGGAAAGTTTTCATCATCAAGGATAAACAAGTAAAACATTGAACTCCTACTTAAATTAACTACCATTCAGTGTCTTAAGTCATAGACATGGCTTTGCACAAAAACTGAATTCTCACTCATTTTAAAATAAAACTCTCTTGAGATCCTAAAACCTTACTTTTTCCACCAACAATAATTAGTTTGTGTCTTGAAAAGTTAGTGCTCGATACTTTCTCAAGATACATAACGAATGTAACAGCAAGCCGGTAAGTGGCACTGCAGAGATATACCACAAGCTGACTCACCAACCTAAAGGCTAACTACAATAAAACACATTTTACATCACAACGATTTTCTTCTTTAAGAAGAACGTGTTTTTCTTTTTGTAAGATGGATTTATTTATTTGAAAGGAGACACACAGAAGACACATTGAACACAGAAAGGAGGGGGTTGGGGTGCAAGGAGGCATCCGGGAGCTGCGCGGGGAGGTAGGGAGGGAGAGAGAGAGAGAGAGAGCTATTCTATCCACTGGCTTACTCCTCAATGGTGCTGGAAGAGGACGGAACCAGGAGCTTGTAATTCCATCCTGGTTTCCCACAGGAGTGAGAGGAGACCAAACACATGACCTGACTCCCTCTGCCTTCTCCGTGAATTAGCAGGGAGCAGGCAGAAGACAGAGTAGCCTGGACTCCAACCAGCATTCATATATAATAGAATGCTGGCACTTGCAATGTGCTTCCTACTGACTTAAATTCATTTAGATATTCATGGAAATTACACTTTGCATATTAATTTGCGTCAAAAGTAATATTAAATAATTGAAATGATGGCAAGTCATAATAGCAAATCTTTGTTTCTTTTATGTTCCTAGCTCTTTCAATTAAAGGATCAAGTATTCCTCCCTGCCCATCACCTCCAAAAATAACAAGCTCAGTGACATTAAGAGTTCTGTTAGTTCACTGACCCTTCCCATAAGTCAGTAACACTGTTTTACTACAGATTCCATCCCGCTTTAATGGCTGATTCTGAGGATACCTGATACAAGGAAGTTAAAACCACTTACGCACCATATAAACCTGATAGGTTGTGATTCTGTTAAAGATAGTGAAATATAAGGACATACAATCAATTCCCTTGTATGATAGTCTCCAAAAATGACATAACTTTTTAAAACACACTCAAAACATGATCTATCTTTAATAAATAATTGATAACAAACTTTGATAATAGTTTTTATTTATCTAGTAAACATGTAGATATTTGCCCAGGTAGAATAGGATGCAAATGGCATGTATCTGGGGGAGGATATAGATTTCATTACTTTTATTGGTACTAAGGTGCCTTCAAAGACTGGCCCCAGAAGTTTAGTACACAGACAAGAGAAAAACAGCATCCATGTTCATACAATTCCAGCTACATATTCAGAAATTGAGAAAATATTGGTAGTGAAAAGAACATTGATTGTCTACATTTGAACACTATGCAACAGCCTATGACTATTAGATTCAAATGGACACAGAAGAGAGTGAAAAAATTTTTTAGCAATAAAAATATAGGGAGAGAGGGGAAGAAGAGCTCACACTGTAACCTACACAAAGCACCTGAATATCAAAAGTGGAAAAGCATATGGCCAGTGAGAAGAAGAAAGGTGCACTTGAAATCTGAAATAGAAAGAACTTCTCTGGGTTCTTATGATCTATCTTCTCACTGTTTCCTCCTCTGTAAGTCAGTGATGAACATAGAGAAACCAGCATGCAAGACTGGCAAAGGAAGAAAAAAAATGAGACATGCATACTAGGGAAAGATATTTTCAAGAAAAATAAAAGTTTACAAAAATAGCTTGATAGTTTTAAAACAGAAACCAAATACTATAGACATGATCTTATGAATGGAGCTTGAGAATCTCAAACAAAGAGATAGATGTTGATAAAGAGATCATTTTAGAACAGGCAAAAACAAATCAAAAATGAAGTGGCAGAGATCAAGAAAGCAATGTTTTAGAAAATTCATAAAGTTGAAAACTATTATAGACGTTATAAAATAGAACAGCCATGATTGAAAACCTACTTCAGCGAAGCTTAAGTATTGACTAAATTTGATACAACATGTATTACAGAGATGATTATAAATAGTTGTAGACAAAAGAGGTTTAGCATAATTAACATTCCTAAAGAACAAAATTATTTAGACATATAACAGGAGAAAATGTTGCTTAAATAAAGCTTGTAACCTGTAGAAATCAGCATAATTCTCTGAAGTCCACATCTTTGAAGAAACACAGTAGAAATTTCAACAAGTTCTTCCTTTTTACACTGGTGTTTTTAATGTTAAAATAATTTTTAACACTTAACAGCAGCTTTAATATGTGACACATTTTGCAGATATGCAACTGTGCATTTTAATCAATCTGCTCTTCTGAAAAAAAACTGTACGAAGTTATCCGGCATGATCATCATGAGGTGTTACTTTGCAGGTGGTGGAATTCTGAGATTGCATTTACCCTAAGTGTTTCTTCTTACCTTTGAAAACTTCATCCTTTCTCTTGCTTATCCTGGTCCTTAGAATGTGTTTTCTGTTTTTCTTAGTGGAAGTGTAGTATTGGGTCTAGAAACACCAAAGTATCAATTCTACAAGCCCTTCCCTATCATTTATTATCTGCCTTCTCTCTCAACAAATCTATGAAATGTTGTGTATCCTCCAACCACCTAGATTCATGTCATGCCAAGTAAAATTGGAGTCTAAGGCTAAAAGAAACATGACTTATCTGATACTGTGTTTAACTGTATGTATTTTACTCATCATACATATGCATATTATGCTTTAAAAATTTTTTAGGTTGTTACTTGTCTTCATTATTGTGGCCTTTGGTGTCCTCCAACACACTAGTGCCGAAGGTGTTGTCCTAGTCTTAGACCTTCTACTTTTTATACTCCATACTGTTTTCTTCACATCTGTCATGACCACCAGATTTTGACCACCTGCAAGGAAAGGAATCAATTTTATCTTTGTCTATCTAAAACAGTACCAGTACTGGCAAAGAATTTATTTAGAAGAATGCTTAAAAAGCCAAAGGAGAAATAATCAATATCTTTATAAATGTAAAGAGTAAAATCTTCTATGATGCAGGAAGTATCAAATCTAAATGGAGAGACATTACTTTCTCTGAATTTTATTTTTAGAATTAAGAAAATATTACTTGCAGCAAGTCACAGATTCATATAATCAAACAGTAGAACTGATTGTTTTCCATAATTAATCATCTATGTATGGCACAAAATATTAAGTGCATATAATACATACATACGTACATATATACTTAGATTTACTCTAAGCATGAAAGAATATTAATATTGAAACCATCAATATATATTATTTAATCCATTTTGTTTTAAATGAGAAATCAGTCCTACAGAGATTAAGTAACTTGTCTAAACTCAGAACATACTTAGAACTTGAAGTCAAGTGAGACTTCTCTCCAGTACCTTCCACAAGATGTTATTCAAAAATTAGAAAAGGGGGTATCACTGGAAAACAGGAGAGGGGAAAATGGGAATTTTTCCCCTAGGTAAGTCAGAAATGACTAGTTTGTAGTTAAATGAACCACAAACCTGATAACTGCTAAGGTGAGGTGATTGAAAAACAATCTTTCAAAGTTTATGCCAGCCTTGCGCTTTCATCTTGTTACTAACTTCTCTATGATTCATTTCACCCATAAAAGAGGGTGATTTTACATTCAACCTACTTTAGCTGAAAGGTCCAATTGAAAATACATTATTTCAATGCATGTACTTAAATATGTACTCCAATACATATTTAAGGTCCCATTGAATATACATTACATCAAGTATTATACATATGTACAAATACGAGTCATCTTCAACTGAATTAGCTATGTAAATATACTTTTTAGACATAGTCCTGCCTAGAGGAAATTGAAAATAATTATGTTGCAATTAGATGCCAACTAAGACTGAAAGAGGAAATACAGATACTATACTAATACTAAAGAAATCAATCCTGAAGTTTATTTTAAAATGATGCATACAAAGGTACCATTCTCAGTCAGCATTCTTCTTATTCAGAATTCTTGTCCCGAATTTAAAAAAAAAAATCATTGAATGAATTTCCTAAAGTTGAGTTAGGAAAAACAATTTACAAATTATACTTAACACTATGTTTCCATACTTTTTACAGTAGTATTTGTATTTTTCAATCAATTTGTTTTCTAAATACACAGTTTAAAATCCTTAGTCAATTTCTCATTTGTTTGACTATCTGATTTTTTAAAATCCTCATGTGTAAGAGCACAAGAAAAAAAATGAGTTCCTTTTGATCTCGGTTCTACAAATCTAAAATAATTTATTTTTTATTCATTTAAGAACCGCAAAATTTAAAGAAAATCTTTTGAGAAATAAAAAAGGAAGTCAACAAAATACTTCAGAAGAGTAGGTCAGTAGGTAAGCAAAGAAAACGTGTTCTTCATCAAAGGAATAAGCTCATTTCCGTGAAATAATGAATTATTAGAGATTCCAACCATAGTTCAAATCATTTCCTCAAGGCCACAAATCCATTCACACTCATGAAATACTTTATGGTCAATCAGTTTTTACAAGTACTCTGTATTAAATATATACATATATACAGATTTTACTGGACCTAATTTTATCATAATAAATTAGAAATAGGGATTTAGATTGGATGATTTCTACATAATCCTAGAGCTTTAAAATGTGTCTAGTCTATAAAATACGTAGAGAGACAACCAAGAAATCATCAGATATGGATAACAATGACTATTTTGAGTTTTTACATTTTACAGGTCTCAGATACAAACAATGGAGCTCAACCCAAAAAGTTGACATCGACTAATTCATGTTTATTTCTACATGATAAAAGATCCTCTTGGCAGGGTGGCTGAATCTATCAAAATGTTCCCCAGACACATTCATTCATATCCTTTGAAGCAGGCAGAAGGGCTATAGAAGAAAAAAGCAAAAGCAACACAAAAACGACACATTAGTTCTGGATAGTGCTGTATAAGACAGCTCCAAAAAATCCAATTATGTTGTTAAGTCTACCTCATGAAACAGAAACATCACTATATGAAAATCCTGATCCATTTCCTAGCGGTCAGTGGATGGTACCCTGTGACTGTGATTTCTCCCTCACAGCCTGTCTCGGTAGTAACTTTAGTTTTTAAATGCTCATGTGAGTTACAAAACCCTAACAAAATTCCCAGAACGCACACAAAACTAGCCCAGAAATACAGAACTAGGAGCATAAAACTCTGAAGAAGTTTATTATTTCACCATCAAATAAAAGTCTGCACTTGGAAAAGCATCTGAGAAGGGATATCGAATTCTTATTTCTGATGTTGCAGTGGTTCTGATCAAATTCTATTATGTAATTCGGATCAAATTTGAGTCTATTCAGTTTTACAATTCCCAGGTTCTTATCTGCAGGTACATAGTGCTTTTCAAGGACAGAACAATCTGTGCCACATTTTCATTATATTTTGAAAACCAGTTTTTGAAGTTGTACTATCATTTACTAACCTCACAGCAGCTATGTAAACAAATATACTAGTTACCTGCTACTGATGTACGAAAAACAAATAATTTTGGATATGTTGCCAGACTCTAAATAAATTTCTTTTATTAAGGAATGCATTGTCCTTTGCCAGCTTGTGTTTTTAAAGCCTGCATTGACTGTTCTACATGAGTAATATTGTAGATAATGGTGAAAGAGCTTTCCTAGGAGACAGTGCCCAGCTCAGTGGACTCTAGGTTTAGTACCCATGTAATGACTGAAGACAGTACATGACTGAATGAGCTACTATAAAAATAATGCTTACAATGAATTAAGCTTTGGCTCAGAGTACAAAATTTCAAGTCAACTATTAAGAACTATTTGACCAGCATATGAAAGGGAACACATCTTCTCCGACTGTGTCTTTGTCTTTCACACAGAGAAGTCTTATTCTATTGACCAGCCTTGTTCCATTTTTGCTTTAATGGACATTTTATTTAGCAGGGAAATAAATCTTTTTTTTTTTGGTAGGTACTAAAAGGATTTCTAAAGGCGAATGCATATGATATCTGATAAACAGTTCTGATTAAGAACAGTGCCACTGAGAAATTTAGGATGGCTGATGACATGTATAGGATATATTTTAAACATTTCACAGTCTCTTTTTAAATTTCAATGCAAAAAATTTATACTCCATATCTCTAATGTCTCCATCCCTCTTTGTCTTCTCAACGTTCTGAATGGCCTACATTTCATCTTATTTGAAGGATGAACTGATCATCTTTCTCAGAATAAAGGCATCACTTGCTTGTCACCGAAACAATAGCTGGTTTATAATTTTTTGAACTGAAAAATTATGTGTAACTTTTTATGTTTGTAAAGAATAACCATTTATCTTTAGAAAACATTGCAAAAGCTAGTCTGCATTTTATCAACTTGTAGGAAACTACCATACAATAAAATTACATTAGACTCTCTGATTTTTCCATAGTATCCTTAGATAAATAAACAACCCAGTAGACCATGTTAAATGCTCCAAATGTGACTGGAAAGAGAATCCGAGCATATTTGTCTATTTTACTTGTGCCAGATCCAGAGTGTTGAGGAGCTGGTGGAGGAGCAGAGGTCGACAGTTTCCCAGAAGCCCCTATGGGATTAACCGTGGTTTTAATCCGTCCAAGTCTTGATCCAAACCCATGAGGAGCAGAAGTAGATCCCATGGAAGCTTGTCTGGACACACATGCAGTCTGACTGGGAGTTGAAGAAGGAGCAGGTGTCAGTGCTCTTACAGCAGAAATAGTTTCAGCAGCATTTGCTTTGCTGAACGGGTTTGGACTGGAAGCTAAGTCAGTCTGAGGTTTGGTTTCAGAGGATTCTTGAGCAACCGTGGCAGATTTGCTTGACTGGTTTCCCACTTCAGTTCTGCTGCCAACATCTGATTCAGCATGAACCAAGGCATTTGTTCTTTTCCGCATGTTCAAATTAGCATGTGTACTCTGAAAAGGTATATTGAAAACTATATTGATTATGTGAATTAATGAAGATTCTGTACAAAGCTAAAAGGAAGGACAATACAAATTAACCATGTCCATAAAAAATGTTTATTGATACCTTATATTCACTTAGTTTAATGAAATTCTTAAAATAAATGAAAAGTATATGCATGTTTGGGGAATTAGAAATCAGAAGAATTCTACTTCAATATACAATCCATTTTATAAAAACGATTTAAATCTATAAAGGGGATTGGACTTTTAGGGAGAAAATCAGCAGATGGAAGATTTCTCTCTGTCTCTTTTTTTTCTGCAACTCTCTCTTACTAAATAATTAATTCTCTAAAAAAATAGTCAAGAAAGGAAGAAAAGAAGTTCTTCAAAGGGTGGCTGGAAGGAGAAAACTTCCATGGGGGACAAATCACAGATAATACATAAAGTGCGAGTATTTGAGAGTTCATTTTAAAGCAAAAGGTTTAGTCAATAAATACTATCTTCACTACAATGCTCATCAAGCCAGTTTATAATGTGTAATCTATGATCCATGAAATTTTTGAATTACAGCACCAAAGTCACTGAATAGAGGAAGTAAAACAGCTTCACAAAACACAAAGCCAAGTGGACTCTGTGAGGTTCCAGTTAAACTCTTCGTGTCAGCTTGGAGTATTCCCCTAAGCAGGTTGCAGCTGAACTAACGAGAAATTGCAGCCTAATAAATGACCCCTAAGTTGGTGAAGACAACTTAAACTCAAATTGATATAAAAAGGCATCATGATTAAAAGACATCATTACTTATCCTGAACATCCCCCTACACAACATAGTATCAATGGCACTTAAACTTCAGAGTTTGAATCTCTTTTAACAGCAACAAATAAAAACTGATTATCACCAATTCAAAGATGTTATATGCATAGTAATGCAATTTGAAAGTATAAGATAGAGCGTGTATGACTATTGATCAAATATAGACAGAGCATTATGAATATTGATTAAATGTAGGCACTCACATATGTAATAAAAAGTACAACAAAAATGAAATACATTCAAATGCCAAACTGTGATACAAATCCTAAGTTTCCTGAGAAGAGAAGTAAAAGGGTTGTATAGGATAAATAACCCAAACAGGACATACATCTTGTACAATGTGATCTCGCAAATCCTCTCAACAATGTATGAATCATTTCCCCCCACAAACTCCTTTAGCTTTTCTTTCGATAATGGTATGAAATGGAAATGACCGTGTGTCATTTCCCAGTTGTGGCCTCATCATGTCTCAAAACACATGACCAGTAACATAGAAAACAAGCCCATGCTAATCTGGTGGAGGATTACAAATACTTAGAACAGTGTCAGTCATATCAATGAGGTCATCCTGGATCACTGAACAGCTTCCTGATCTCTGGACACAGGGGCCATGAACTGCCTAGACAAGTTTCATCAAAATCAACAGAATTTCCCAGTTGACTAATGCACTCTAGAGTGAAAGTAAATATTTATTGCATGGTCATTTGTGATGAGAAATCTCTGTGAAGATAGATAAAAAATATATTGACCACTTGAATCAAAGTTTGCAATAGAAGTGTTGATAAACTTCTGAAAATCGCTCAGATTCTAGGATTTAAAGGTTGGCCTTAGAGTACCTTTAGGGGGCACTGTAGCCTAACTCCACTTGCTAGTTAAAGGAGCAAGATATTTCGCTATAATCCCAACTTTCAAGGATTGCAATATATTGAAGTTGGGAGGGATTTTACTAATAAGTTTAAGCCAGCTTTTCATTTTACAGCAGAATAAAATAAGAACAGCAATGTTATGATTGCTTGGACGTCACAGGCCAGTTACTGACTGACATGCTGCATAGTTTTTTTACTCAGAAGTATGAAAAAAATAACTTCATGTGCTATTTGTGTCAGTAAAGTATTTGTAATAGTCAGGTATAAGAAAAGCTAACTACGACTTGGAAATTAGAAAGGAATATGGCAAAAACTTCTAGTGTCACATAGAGCATCATTTAAGAAGGCTATTTATTAAGGTATTTATTAAGGCATCATTTATTAAGTATATAGGAGGACCTTCCTGACAGTGATTTTTTGGCTTAATATTTGATTAGGATGCAATCATTGGAAAATTCACATATTAACTTGTGTGTTTCTGCTGCAGAAAAAAATAGCCAAAGGTTATGATTTCATCGCCTCGTGAGATATTAAGCACATCAGTTCGTAATCCAGGTTTTTATTCTAGTATTCATTTTTCAAAAACCCACAGCCACTGTTACAATAGATTTTGAGCCAATTTTACCAACTAAGTGATTCCTTCATGAATTAATACATTCACTACAGATTTGTCATTTCTATTCCATATCTGAATTACTTCTGTTTTTGCCAGCTTGAAAATTACATCCTGCGGTAGATATTGTGGTGTAACACAGTTAAGCTGATGCTTGGGTTGCAAATATCAGAGCGGCAATGTCTGAGGTGTAACTCAGGTCCTATTCCAGCTTCTTGCTAACATGAACACTGGGTGGAAGCAGGCAGAGGCTCACGCAGCTGGATTCCTGGTACCTCCGTGGCAAACCTATATGGAGTTTCAAGTTCTAGATGCAGGAATAAAAACAAACTGTAAAAAGACTAAGGACTTTTTATCCTGATAACTTCTGTTACTGGATAAGACATAAATAAAAAGAGAAACATAAGCCCAGATTTGCAGGATATCCCTAGAAAACAGGTAAATCCCAAGTAAAAGACAAAGGATCTGAATAAAATAATTAGAATGATGACTGCAGGGTGCAGCATGAGAAGTACCAACAACATTTCTATCTGAAAAATTAAATCTTATAATTTCCAGTTGAAAAATATTAATAAGCTTCTAGAATATAAAAACGATCTTATTAATCATTGAAGACAAATTCACACATTAATAACCCACTTCTTCCTTGATAAATTGCCTTGAAAGGTATATAATACAGAATCCAAATCCTTTTTCCAAATTTCTATCATAAAATTTCTACCTTAACTAAAAAGTATTATTTTTTTCTTTTGGAGCTAATTTCAATAAAATAGCAAAAAAAATCAATTATCTTGACTCAATCTCAAGCACAACTGAGAATGCCTATGGAGTTTCATTTACAGAACTTTCAAATTAAATCAGTTTAACAGATACATAATTGGGCATGTTAATAGGAGACCATGTGATATTGAACGTATGTATTGTGTAATATTCAGGGAGGAAAACACATATTCTGCAAATATGCAACATCAGCACTCTGTGTGTCAATCCTACAAAAAAGGGACATGGAATTGGATTGATATGAGTCTGAAAACCCTTACCCTCTTCCAAACAGCTAAATGATGCCTATATTATTTTGTATTTACGTCCAAACGTCTATCGTGTAAAAGTTTGTTGTCATTCTTCATGGCAACAAATCACAAAAGAGTTTGGAAATTTGCTGATCTACCTGGCAGAGGATTCAGTAGCAATAATATTCACACAGCTTTCTGGTTTGAGGACGAATTATTGCGGAAAGCAGAGGGATGTTATGCCTCACACAGAGTACCGAGACTTCAGCGGCTCCATCAGTATTCAGCAGACACACAGTGGTTTCAAACTGAAAAAGCACCTAAGCTTCATTTGAATTTTTAAAAATGATTTAGTTTGAAAGCATTTTGTCATCAGTCACAATAGCCCAAAGCAAAGAAACTGGTGGGATGTGAGGTGACAGATTCAAACATTACCAACAAATGAAGCAGCAACAGGCAAACAGAAGCTGATCCAAGCAATTCGTCAATCATGCCTGTGACCTAACACAATTTCTAAAGAAATATTATCAACTGCAAAAAGGAATATTCACCCCCATCTCATTACTGTAGCAGCAATGAGAATAAGTGACTAAGATTAGATTTGTAGAGTGTGAGCTGCTACTTTCATATTGCTTGCTTGAGAACTAATGAACTTTAATAAAATGTAATTTAACACTTCTAAATTAAAAACTAACAAGGGTAATAATGAACAGTCTTGTCCTTTTAGGATCTCAATGAGTCACATACTCAAAAAGAAAAAAATCCCAAATCTAATAATGTAAAGATATAAACACATTTACTCAAGGCTGCTGGACAGAGCTTTATAAATGAGGAAATAAGTACTGGAGTGCAGTTGAAACTAAACCCCAATGTGATGATATACTGAGGACCCTCAATAGCATTTTTAGAAAGTGCCACAATGGAGAAATGAAAACAACACCTCTAAATAAGCATGCTAAATATTTCATGAATAGTTACCACAGGATTCAATCACATATTGAGCCCTAAAATATAGAAATGAAAATGTTGAGTTCCCTATTTATTTTTATTTCATTTTTTTCCAATGATAAAAGTAAATTCAATGTATGCATTTTCATAAGCTGTAGAAATAATTTCAGTAGCAGACACTGGGATAGATTTACTTCTTCTACTTGGAGTTACCAGAAAAATAGAGCTTAAAGAATTTATTTTTGCCTTTACATAGTTAGATTTAAATGTTTAAAACATCAGAATTTATTTCAGAGCCATGATTTATTAGCTAGTTTTGTTTTGTGGTGATCCTTAGGCCTTTGATTGCCAATATTTTTTGTATTAAAGATATAGCTCCCCTGGAGGACACTGCTTTGTTGGGAACACACCAGAGCAGTAGGTCTTGGCTTGGTCAGGCCGACTTCTCCAGAATGCTACCTGGAATTGCACTTGCAGCTGCTCTTATGAACAGAGCTCTGGAGAAGTTGGATAACAAAGCCACTCTACTCACTGTCCTTAAATCCAAACACATTGCTAGATAAATTTTTGCTTACTCAAATGAAAAGCAATTTTGTAGTTGTTTAAAGCATTTATAGGAACCATTTAAATCACTAAAATATCAATAAAAGTATCAACTCCTGTTTGCACAAAGTTTATTAATTAGCTGCTCTATTGTCAGCATCTTGGATTAGAAATTTACAGAAAAAAATTTTTGGCTAAATCAGATTGGCCAAGATTCAAATATTAAATTTCCCATTCACTAGTTAGAGATATTCAACAAGTTTTATCTAACTTTTCAAAGTCTCCAAGACTGTGTGGCTACAAAAGCAGTAACAGTATATTCCCTGTCATGAATATGTAAGATAATGTAGCAAAATACTAAGCACAAAGCCAATCGTATAAATAACTTGATTGAACTATTTGTATGTTTATATAATGTATTTACATATTTATAGACTTAGTTATTATAAATTACATTGCATAACACAGATCCATAAATACACAATTACAAATTATATATGCATAAATATATAAATGATTTATATATATTTATAAGTATTGGTATGCAACATTATATATTTAAATATCATATGCCTCCAACAGAAAAATCATGTCATTCAGAAACATATAATGAAAACAAAACTTTGAAGTTTTAAAATTTATACTTATATAAGATATGATCACATCTGATAGAAAAGGAAAGAAAAGAAGTCTATAGTGATGCCAACCATAGAAAGGATGCTACTGGAAGAAATAATAAGAAATATTTGCACATATATAATAACAAAATACAATGGTAAAATGTGATATTAAAGGTGAGATTAAACATTAAATCATGTAACTTGTGTGTAGAACAAAGAGAGAAAATATAAAAAATTTGCAATAGTAGCAATAGCAACAAAAGCTGAATTTTTTTAAGCCACCTAGCACTCAGCTAACATTCAGTTAACTGAACTAGCTACCACAACAGTTATGTTGAGCTTTATAAAGCAAAAGCTAATCAAAAGAATTTCAATGTCTATAAAACTGTGACTATGATAAGAAAAGCATCATGTGCATTTTATATTAGATGTGTGTGTGTGTGTGTGTGTGGTGTGACTCTGGGACATCAATAACTATCAGTCAGTCTAGAAAGCAGTCGTCAGGGAAGCATCAAGGACTGGAGGGACCATCGGAACACCAATCTACAAAATGACTGTCACACCTCATTATTCTAGAGAAGACAGACATGAAGCATTGGCTCACAAGTACAGTGTTGACTAACCAATCTGGGTAGTAGTCAAAAGGGCTTTCATTCACATACAAACTGGAAGAAAGAAACAAGAGACCACCAGACAGGGGATGACAAACAGCAAGATGTGTCAGAGCAGATCACAAATGGAAACAGCACAATGTTACAAGTCATTACTTTTGGAACTTAACTGTGTTCTTTCAAAATTCATATAATGAAGTCTTAACTCTGTATCCGAGTGTACAGGTGATAAAATATTTAATGAAGTGTTTAAAGTGAAAGAGTCAGAGGGTGAAACCCTAATACGGTACCACTGGTGTCTTTATGGAAGAGAATGAAACATCACAGATTACTTATATCCTCCCCCAAGCCCCACTCTCGACCACATGGGGCCATAGTGAGAAAATGACTGTTTGCAAGTCAGAAAGCAGTACTTAATGCAGGTGAGCCCTGTAAAAATTCAGATCCAGAACTTTCCAACCTCTACAACTATCAAATGGATTTGAGTATTAAGCCTCCCAGGTAATGGCGTTGTATTATGACAATGCAGACAGATTAGGAAAACAGCCTAATTTCGAGGAAATTACTTTCAAGATACAGATTTCGAATATTTTTAAATAATGAATATTACAATAGCAGTTTTGTAAGAAAAAAATGTAAGTGTACTATTTGGCAGCCCCCTCATCTTTCACAGTTTTGTGAATGTCTAATTAGTTCTTTTTTATTCACAGAGTGGGTACAGTTCTCTGGTTATTGAAAAACCCTAAGTGGAGCCAAGATGCAAGACATGCAGAGACAGAGACTTTTGATAGGAATGAAGGCAGAAATTATTCATATTTTAGTTGTCCTTGAGGAAATAAGATGCTTTTATATTTCCCATGAGGCACTGACATCTTCTTACAGGGTCAAATTTACTTATATATAAAATTCCCTCTTGGTATTTCTCAGTTCTTGTTAGCTCATTTTCACCCTAATCAGAAGAATCCAGTTAACTGGAATTTTTATTTAATTTTCTGATTTAGATTCCCAACTCTTTCTGCAACTACTCGACATTTTTTAATAAAAATTCTCATCCTTTATGACTTATGAGTGTGACTAATGCACAAATTTGTGTGGTCACGCTTTGTGTTTCAGAGCATGAGAAGCAGAAATTGTCATTCACAGCGTGATTTATAACTTACTTTTTTACATTTTGTGTTAGGAGTACTGGGTAGTTAGCATAATGGTTAAGGTACTATTTGAGTTGCCACACCCAGTTTTGCAGTGCCTGGGTACAAGTCTTGGTTATGCTCGCAAAGTATTTCCAGCTTCCTGGTAATGTGCACCATGGGAAACAATAGGTGATGCTTCAGGCACTTGGATAGGTATCAGCCATGGGAAACATCAAGAGTGAGCACAATATCCTGGCCTCGGTTTGTCCTGATCCTGGGTCTCGGGGGCTTTGGAGGAGTAAACATGGAGATGCAAGAGCTCTTTTTTTTCCCCTTTCCTTTCAAAATAGCAAAAACTATATGAACAATATTGAAGTTGATTTATGTACATTTTTGATTAAATACATTGTAAAATAAATTGCTAAGTTTTTCAAGTAATAATTCAGGTGGCCCAACAAATTCACATTTTCATTAATGTTTTATTTACTTGAAAGGAAGAGTGGGGGGGGGAGAGACACAAGATAGAGACTCATTCAGAGAATGAGAAACAGAGAGAGAGAGAGAGAGATTAAATCTACTGGATCACTCCCCAAGTGGTTGCAATGGTCAAAATTGGGTTAAGCCATATTCAAGAACCTGGAACCCCTCTGGAACTCCTCTGTGGGTCAGATGTGCCCAAGAAGTCGAACATCTTCTCTTGCTTTCCCAGACACATTAGCTTGGAGGTGAAGCAAAAGTGAGGCAGAGGACACAAACCAGCACTCAGATATAGGATGCCAGCATCGCAGTCAGAAGCTTAAAATGCTGTGCCACAAACTTAGCCCCAAATTCAACTAAAGCAATAACATGACACTATTAAAATTATTTGCTTAATCTTCAAACTGGATTGTAATTCACAAAATCCAAACTCAGGCAGCATTTGAACAATGTTTTATTCTAAATATAGACAATGCAGTTTGAGCATAATGAAATTGTGCTACAATAAACAGCCATCCAGAGAGATTCAGGCCAGCACCAACCTTATACATGGGAAGTAATCCAAGTCACAGTTTTATCTAGATAAGCAAATATAACAGGGCATGGCCTAAATCACAAACATTTGTCAAGACCAGATTGCCAGGATATTTCTGCAGGGTTGAGGGAAATGGGGGGATTTCTCAGCTAAATATTAATCAACCTTGTATTCCTTTGTAAAACTATAGTTATGCAGGAAACAGAAGTGTTAGATGAGTCAGAAACCTTACTAATTTTCTTTGAAATTGCAGACAAAAAATAGTTTCCTATGACTTCAATAGCTGCAGTTTTAAAGATAAAAGCTGAATCCCTATGTTTGATCCTCTAAAGGAAATTACTGCCCATGTCAAAGAGGTAATAGAATATCCACAGCTCAGGTCATAAGCAGCAAATGACTTACTGAAGACATCTATGTACAAACCAATGAATGCTGTAAAGGAAATCCAAGGAACTATGGAGTATATTAATTAGCTGAGCATTAGAGAAACCTCTTGGTAAAATTAATACTTAGGCTGAGATGTTACAGTTGAGTAAAGTTTTAGCAGATGATAGAGGGACTTAAGGATAAGGGGAGACTTGCTCCAAGTGCTGGTTGTGGGAACAATTTTGGAAGCTTCCTTCAGGAGTAAGGATATAGAAGGCCAATAAACTTGCAATAAAAACTTGAGACCCTTTAAAGATGTCCTAAGATCTACCCTATTTCCTCTTACTCCTGATTAGTTTGTAAATGAACAATTAAAGCAGGACTGTACATTCTATTCCATATAATAATGTCTAATAATAATGTCATTTTCCAGAGTAAAATCTTGAACTATCATCATATCTACTGGAAACTACGTGCCAAATGCTACACTAATTTTTTTTTCTCTGATTAGTTTTTACTATGAAATATCTTGAGTCCCTGAGACCAACAAGACAAGAACCATTTCATTACTGTTTTTTTCATGGAAGTTTTCCTTCAAAAATTATTTTTCATTATATGGTAAATGTTTTTCACAAATGCTACCACTGATTTCTTACAATAATGCATGGGATAATATTAGCATCTTTATTTTCCTGATGAAGCCATGCAGCCTTGAAAAGATGAGTACCTCTCTCAAAAGCACATGATTAAAAATGTTAGAGATCATGAATTGAATCGTAAGTCCTATTCAATCATGTCAGCTCCTGCCCAAAACAACAAACACATATTTTTCTGAAATTTAAAACTGAAGCATAAAAGGCCTACAAAAACCCAAGTCAAAGAAAAAGACGTGTATATAATGTGGTTTTTCATATTTGGATTAGATTTATATTGAGTGGCTTTGAATATTCACTAAGCACTCTGCTAAGTCTTTGTATCCCTCACAATTCTTCATTGAAAAATTGTTGTAGAGTTCTTACTAAATTTTAATATCATTCATAACATTCTTTCAATTGATGTCATTAAGTGCTTATACATATTCTTTTATAGCACATATATCTTCTAATACAAGCTTAAATATCTACAATAGGTCCACATGATTATACCACAGAATAACAATAAACAGAGTTCAGCAAAGTTTTGCTTCTTTTTTCTTCCTGAAGACTTTGAAAAATTAATAATGGTTACTCGAAATCTTTATCTACTACATGATAATAGTATTTTATGATGTTCTTCTGCAACCTGAAAATTATTGCTCAGTTTTCTTTGCTGAAATCTCCTTTATGTTCAAATATCAATTTAAAAAGCTTTTTCAATTTTCAATAGTCTATTTATCTGCTACAACAGATTAAAACATCCCCCCACAACCCATGTTCATTAGACACTGTTCTAAGTTTGACTTGAGAATGATTCTTAAAATATGTGACTTTTCAAGAAATACTTTATCCTAAGTTCAGCAATGTGTGCCCCCAAATTATATATGTACATATGTATATGTAACACATAAGCATTTATCAAGTTGCTTATTACATAAGTTCTTGCATTTTTTAAATAAATACCCTTCCCTCGTCTTTACAAATGAAAGCATAATTGGTCATAACACAGAAATTGAATTATTCTGTTAATATAATTCACTGCAAGTCTATTCCATCCAGATTAAAACAGCATTTCAAGTCAGTAGATGGAATTCACATTCTTCTGCGACACTGGTTCATGACACTCACAATAGACAACCACCAAATAGTCGAAGTGATTTGGGTGTTTTCCAGGAAATTATTTGACTTTTCTGAAGTATTTGACTTGTTTCATGGTACTGGCAGGAGTTTCTATTATCAAACCATTCAATACTTGATAATGCTCTCAAGCTGAAAACAACTGTTCGTCCCAAGTGAAAAAATTTTAAACTTTTTCTGAGCCTGGCTAATCTTACTTGAGCTAAAAAATAAGGTATTAGACTATTTTGCATGTTCTACCACTTTATGACAAGAAAGCCAATTTTGCACTTCAGTAAAGGCAGATTGCAAATTTAGCATGAATTGAACCAGGAGCTGAGTTGCAATTTATGGCAAATGACTCATCAGCACATTAATGTCTACTGCCAAGATAACCACTTCAACCATGCAGGCAGGAAACCCAGACAGTGGAAATCTGCCCTCTGTCAATATCCATAAAACACATCCTAAAACCATCACTAGCGTTAATTCTTATTCTTATATGGCGTATAGCTAGGTTCTAAAATTAGTATTACAGCTTCTGAAGTCAAGTGGATAAGTATTGGACTCTGCTTAGCACAAGCTGTGCAATAATGGGGAAGTTAATACAACCTGCCTGTGCCTCAGATTTCTTCTGGGTATAGTGAAGATAATCATGACAACTGCTTGGCAGATAACATGTTAAGAGAAACTTCCTTGTATATCTTTAATAATACTGATTAATATTGCTATTGAATTGTTAGCATTTCTATTCTTTTTTAAGAGATTTATTGATTTGTTCAAAAGGCAGAATTATAGATGACGCAGAGAGAGAGACAGAGACAGGGACACCTTCTATTCACTGATTTACTCCCCAACTAACCACAAAATTTAGGGTTGAACCAGCCTGAATCCGGAGTAGGAACCCAGACAATCAGGCCATCATCCACTGCCTTCCCAGGCAAGTTAGCAAGACGCCAGTTTGGAAGGGGAGCTCCTGCACTCAAGTCTACTCCATGTGAAATCCCAGAGTTGCAAATAGCTACTTAAGCTGCTGCACCACAGCACAGTTGCTATCATTTGCTAATGTAATAAAGATACACAGATAGATGTAGGGATTTTTGGTTTTAGCCCTAGTTTGGCTTAGGCTTCGTTAAGGCCTGATTTTAGGGTAGGTTGCAGTCTGTGTGGTAGATGACCTCACTTTATTGATACAGGCCAAGTCCTTAACCCTCTCAGGGTTATTTATAGGAACAAGATCAGGGTGGAGGCTTGCCTCCTTGTACTAACCTCCCTGCAGTGAGATAGGATAGATGTTTGGAATGGCAACATCTAGGCCTGTTTGTTATAAGTACTATGGAGATAGGGGTTGACAAATTGCGTCAACGAGGGGTGACCAGCACTTAGAAGCACAGAATTAAAACAAACAATGAGTGTGTTCACTAATAATTCGTGTTGTCACCTGCAAGTAATCTCAGACCCCTGGATTTATGGGATGTTTGATTTGTACATACCGAATAAAAACAAACTGAGGGAGTTTCCCTGGGATCTTGGGCCTGGCTCAAGTGCAAAGTCAATCCTGGTCCCCACTGTTCCTTTATCTTGTTTTTTTTCCTATTCTTAATTCTTAATTATTCCTATTTCTAATCAATTCTTTCAGGGCCTGTTTGTCCACCTTGAACCTTGCAGGACTGTTGTATGCTGACACATAACAGATATCTGCAAGTAAAGTGAAATTCACTATAAAGTGTCTTTCATGAAAAGTTACTAAATGTATTTTTAAAAAAGAACTAAATGTCAAGTGAATAATGACATTCTTCACTCTGGAACATGCTGGGAATATATGGGAACCTATATAATCATAATTCTTATTCATTATTTCTAACTGGAGAAATAATCGGCTCTTATCTCTTGGAGCAAACTTGAGAACTAGCTAAAATCCAGATTTCCAAGATATGACCATTGGAGGAATAGTTATAGCATCCTACAAGGGGCAGGAAATAAAAATTTCCAGGAATTTTATTCTACTTAACTGAAGTCTAAATTTTAGAAAGCATCTGTGCCTTCTCAAAATACAACATTCTAAACTTTGTTTTACATTATAAATAAGTAAGCGCAAATATTAATTTTCAAATCCCCTTGAACTTTTGACCACTTCCCTCAACTATCATTAGTATGATGAAAAAAATGGCTGTAAGTATTATTTTCACTTCTTCATCCATCATATACTCCTCATTCCTTGGCATTTGACTCTCATTTTTCTTATGTAACAATAATTATTCCAATAAGACTCTTTAAAAAATCTGTTTCATGTATTGTTTTAGTAGCATTTATCATTGTGCTTGATTTTGTCCCCACTTCTTTACATTTACTCATGATTCTACACTCTACTGGCCTTTTCTAGTTGATGGTATTGATGCTTGTCAACAAACCAAACCCTAAAACATTATCTTTCTAGGCCCGGCGGCGTGGCCTAGCAGCTAAAGTCCTTGCCTTGAACGCACCGGGATCCCATATGGGCGCTGGTTCTAATCCCGGCAGCTACACTTCCCAGTCAGCTCCCTGCTTGTGACCTGGGAAAGCAGTCGAGGATGGCCCAAAGCCTTAGGACCCTGCACCCATGTGGGAGTCCTGGAAGAGGTTTCAGGTTCCTGGCTCCAGATTGGCACAGAACCAGCCGCTGCGCTCACTTGGGGAGTGAATCATCAGATGGAAAATCTTCCTCTCTGTCTCTGAGTTTGTAATGAAAATAAATAAATCTGAGTTTGTAATGAAAATAAATAAATAAATAAATAAATAATAAACAAATAAATAAATAATAAATAAAATAAATAAATCTTTTAAAAAATTATCTTTCTGTGAGGTTTGGCTCACAGTCATCTTCACTTCTCAGTTTCCACTAAATGTATATATTCCTTGACTTTGATTCAATTATTTAGATCAATGTCTTAAAATTAATGTCTATTCCCTAATTTATCCCCAATTTCTAACTGGATACTAAACCTTAAATGTACTCATTTATCCTCTAAACTGCTTGTTCATATAATTATTGAACAAAGACTTATTGAGTTTCTCTTTAGATTTCAGGCACTGGGCTTGACTCTTGTGTTATAAACCAAAGGAGAGCTTACAATTTCTACTTAAGGAATTTATACTCTCACTATGTGCAAAATACAATCAATGTGCAAACGTACTCATAGTCATGAATACGAAATGTTTGCTTGAATATATAGCTCCTGGTATATTCGATATTTCAGAAAGTAGCACTCATTACAACTAGCTTGCCAGCCACACAACTCTTGTTATTCTTGTCTCCTTCTGAATTATTCTCTTCCATTCCGCTTACTCAGAAGTTTTCTGATTTGTCTGTTCTTTCCCTCAGCCATTGTAAGGTTATTCAACATTCCTAACTCGACAACTACACAAATTATTAACATCCCCTGACATAGCAGTCTCAAGTGCTTTCCCTCTTTCTGCTTTCCACTGAAAGAATATATATTCTTTGTAAATTTGCTTATGTCATATTCTTGCTTAAGCTTTTTAATGGTACCTAACATTTTCATGAGAAAAGAAACAGTCTTACGTAGCAAAAAATTTTAAATATACTGGGCCCAACTTCCCAGTAAAGTCTGAGCTCACTTGTACATCCAAACCTTGCTCTTTCCCACTTCAAATACCCTAGTGTGTTACATGCTGTCCATATTTGCTCTATATTCATTTGGCTTCTTCCGAGGTTAATCCAGACAGATTGATGGTTTACTGCCATTGCTTGCATGAAGAATGTTAGGTTTACAGTGGCTTTACTAGACTAGGGGAGAAAATTTGACCAGATGTGTGAGAAAGTTAGACAATATTGCACGATCAAATTTATGAATGAATTATAAAAAATGCTCAATTTCAGAGAAAGTACAGTTGTTACTAGGGTAAAATACAGGGGAAGACAGAGGGAAGAATTTACTCAAGAGGGACACCATTTCAGTTATGTTAACACACGCACACACATACATACACAGAGAGATAACTATATGGATAAATGGATATGCTATTTGGCTTGAGTACAGCATCAGCTCATTGTGGATATGTAAAACAAAGCTCTACCCAGGTAAATCTTAAATAGATACCATGCAAATGAATAATGTCACTAATCTAAAATAGTCAAGATTTGTAAGTATCAGGATGCACATTTGGCCTCTCATGATATCAATCTACATATTCACAGTGGAATATGTAGATTTAAATCCTTAACCCTGGCTCCCGAATCCAGCTTCTGTTTAATGCGAACTCTTGGAGCCATAGATAATGGCTTGAGTAACTGACACCTTGTCAATCAAATGAGACAACTGGATAGAATTCTTCGATCCTAGTTTTGGCCCCAGATTTTGGCGAGTGAACCAGCAAACAGAACATCTCGCTCTGTCTCTCATTGTTTCTCCGCTTCTCAATAAGTTCTTTTTTAAGGCATTGTCTGATTACCTCAATTACCTCAATCTCTTGACCACCCAGTGAGTCAGACCTGCCTGAAGCTCCTAAACATAGTTGGGGAAGCAAGGTCTCCAGCAAGAAAGGTATACCACAGTGAATCATGAAGGTCTTGAGTGGCTGTTGTTCCTTTCATTTCACTTCACTTTCTATACTTCTTGATTGCTTGCACATAAATTTTTGCACTGAATTTTGATTTGGGGAAGACCTAAATTAAAATGCCTAACTCTAACCAGGATATATGTCTCACATTATACTTTAGTTGGGTCCTACAAACTTGAGCCACCTTCTCTTGCTTCTGGGTCTTGGCACAGAATCTCCTCACTGCCTCCTTTTCTCTGACTTCATGGCCTTGTTTTCCAAGACAGTGCCCAAAATGGCTTCCTCTGTGATGTCTGACTTGACACTCTACCACCCTAGTCAGCATTGCTCACTTGAGGAACTTCCAGACTGCAGTATCTTCACAGATCTTCCTAATTCTGCTTCCTAACCAAGGACTTAGTATGCCTCTGTGTCTTCCTATTTTCCCCCCAACAACGAGCATGGGATTAAATACTGAGAAAAAGTTAATAAAAATAAGTTGAGTGAATAAATAATGCTTCATGAGTAAGCTGTATTATATCAACATCAAAATCATCTCCCTATCCCTTTCCTTATGTACTCGAAATATAAAAATTAGTTTCACATAATGTATCTCAGAAGATAATATTTAGCAATGCTATACAGCCAAAAAGTAGCGCATTTAAATACCTTTGAAAACCAGACAGTCATGTTTTCTGTCCAGATTATGCTTCCTGGACCATCATAGTAATGGGTTGCTTAATGAGTCAATCCTGGAATATTAATTGATAACCAAAATAAAATGGTTTCCCTCCCCTATTGCATACATCTGCCTATGGAGAAGTATGACTAGGTGATTCTTACTAAGCATGAGAAATCACCTTGTGGACCACCCTCCACCATCCTCTTTTGTTTTGAGGATACATAGTAAAGACATGAGACCAAACCTGCGCCTGTAAGACCCAAGCTAAAAGAAATGCAAACTTTCATTTAAAGGACTTGGAACATGTAGCCAGTGGCTGCAATAGTTAGTTTAACTAGGACTGATTTTTTTTTTCCCATCTCAATCATAGTTCTAAAGCTATCATTTATTGAAAAAGCTGATTTTCCAAGCATACACTAGAACAGCTTTTCTGTACAGCTGCATTGCTATTTAAATCTTCCATGAATATCACCACAAACCCAAGAAAATTCTTAGCTGAAATACTGCTCTTGGAGAGGACATAGTAAAATAAGACTCCATGGGGGGGAAAACTGAGGAAATGAAACCTAGTCATTAATTTTAATACTGAAATTACAAAAATAAGGCATACGATTCAACTCCTCTGAGCTATAGAACACTTGAAATCACTATTTAGATTCTTTTGTGCTGCTCCCTAATGGACATTGCTTTATTTTGAAATCATTCTTTAATAGGCCCCAGAAACGTGGATATGTGCATCACATTCTGCAACAATAAGATTGGATGTCAATGGAATTAATACAAGGCTTGAGAAACACCAAATAGAGGCTTGCACTGTGGCACAGTGATTTAAGATACTACCCATAATGCCAGCACCCAAAGAGGCATCCCACATTGGAATCAGTTAGTATCTCAGCTGCTGAACTTTCAATCCAACCCCCTGCTAATGCGCCTGTGAAAAAGCTGAAGTTGATTCAAGTACTTGAATCCCTGCTATGCAGGTGGAAGACGAAGCCCTTGATTTCAGCCTGGTCCAGCCCAGGGCATTGTTGCAGTTTGAGAAGTGAGCCAGTGGACACAAGGTCCTTCCTTCTCTCCCTCACTCTGTAACTCTGTCTTTTAAGTAAAATAAATAAAACTTTAAAAAGAGATCCTAATCAGATCAATGGAAGGCAAGACTAACTTTGGGAAGAGAGGAATGTTGAACTCTCCTTTCTGCAGTAAATGCCAGATTCTTCTCTCCACTATTGTGCAAAATAATCCCAGCCTCCCAATGGTGACATCCTGGCACCACTGATTTGCTGCTTTAAACTCACACAAGTAGCCATATCATCCTTCTGCTGTAATCAAGCAGCCTCTTGGCAATTTTTTAGGCTGCCTTTGTAGCATTTTGTAATGTGGTGGCTAATCTGAATTTCATCAAAATGGAAACTTTCTATTCCAGCCAGCTACATCACAGTCTACATTTTCTTCATTTAAGATATTCAATCTCAGCTGAACCCTACAGAATGAAGTTATATTGAGCACGAAGCATTATTATAAATACTTTAGAGGCATTTATATGGAGGCTCTTGGAAGCAAGTGGACTGTACCTAAAGTAGGTCTCCAAAATCCCCAATCAAACAAAAGTCATTGTGAGAATCACTTTGTGCTCATTCCAGGTACTGTGCAATTGTGTGGCTCATTTCTACTGTGGGCTACCAATATAATAGGGCCTCTAGACAAGATAAGTGTATGCTTACTTTTGAGTCGTGTTAAATAAGTAAATGTCATAATATCCCATGGATGTGGTAAGATGGCTGTGAAAGAAAGAACACATCAAGTAAGGGATCTGCATAGCCTTTTTTGACTAGCATAGCACCTGGCACAACTTAGAAACTTAATAAATACTTACGGAACGAATGGATAAATACATGGAAATGACCTGAGACTTCATGTTGACAAAAGGCTTACTAACACATCACTGCTTTGAAAGTTTCGCCTAAATGCTGTAAGTCATCACTTGACCACAAAATATGAATAAAAATCTCAGCAGGGCCCAAATCATTTTGGACCCAAATCCATACTCAAAAGCATTGTACAATTAATAAATGAAAGTTTAATGCCATTTTGAGCTCCAGTTATGCTGTGGCCGCCTACTGCTCCCTTGGTTTTGAAATCCTTCTCCAGCATCCTAAAATCAGAACGCTTTCCTCATGTTCTTTCTTTTGTTTCTGTAGGAAACAGTGACTTCCAGGCATCCAAGATGACACAACAGAGATTGCCAAATTGCACGCCACCCTGCCGTTGCCAAGGAGATAATGTATGTCATTCCTCAAATAACATGTTGCTCATGCTTTCATTTCCTTTATCTAGCTTTTTAAGATATTTTTCGCTTGAAATGAATTCAGATAATATTCACCATGAACTGATGCAAGCACTCCTTTAAAAAAAATTGTTTGTCCCATTCCTGCAAGGCACTTGATCGCATCACACATGCTGGCTGTGGAAGATCTGAGCATATTTTATGCTGATTTTGGAACCAGTGAATCAGCAGTTTTCATTGGGAAAAAAAATTCTGAATTTTGTCTGCCTGTGTTCTAAGTAAAGGTCCAATTAAATCCACACCTGGCACTAACAAGTTCGATTTTAAAATGGCCTATCACAAAAACAGCTGCACTCAATTGACTTTATGTGGGGAAAAAAGGCAAGGAAACAAAGAAGGAAGCAAAAAGGGAGAAGTAACAGGACGAAGGAAGGAAGGAGAGAGGGAAGGAAGGCAGGCAAGTTTATAATGTTGAGCACCTGCAGTATTCCATATTAAAATCTAAACAAGAACATACAGAAACAGAAAATTTTAAGATCCTTGCTGAGGACCTGGCATGCTGGCTCAGTAGCTAAATCCTCGCCTTGCACACGCCGGGATCCCATGTGGCTGCTGGTTCGTGTCCCAGCTTCATCACTTGCTAACCAACTCCCTGCTTGTAGCCTGGGAAAGGCCTGGGGACAAATGACCCCAAACCCTGGGCCCCTGTACCCTTGTGGAAGGCCTAGAAGCTCCTGGCTCCTGACTTCGGATGGGCTCAGCTACATCTGTTGTGGCCACTTGGGGAGTGAACCAGCTTATAGAAGATCTTTCTCTCTGTCTCTCCTTCTCTCTCTGAATCTGATCTTCTAACTTAAAAAAAAAACTCTCTCTTTTTTTTTTATCTTGACTGACATCCTGCTATCAAGAAGCAGAATCAGAATGTGAACTAGTATGCATCTAATTTAAATGCATGCTTTTCCTAGTTACCCAGTGTTGCACAATAAAAACTGCTCCAGAACATGGTGGCTTAAAGCAACAGAAATCATTGCAATGCCATCTTTCCTGGCTTGGAGGTTCACAGGACTGAGTGAGGCAACTTTGACTTAGTGTCTTCCCCGTGGTGTCCCTTTGAAGGGCTGAGGGAGGAGTCACCCTGGAGATCTCTTTTATATGCCTGGAAGTGCCAGAATACCCCACAGCATATTTGGAACAGTAGCACCAAGTGAAATACTGTTTTAAAAGGTTCATTCACATAGCCCACTGGAGGTGTGTTCTTATGTTCTTGCTCCAGTATCTACAGTCAACACGTCAAGAGGCTTCCATCTATTGTCTACCTCCTCAGCACTCTATAAGCTTATCCAGATAGTACACTACGTAGCCAGATAGCCCAGACCATGAACCTGAATCCACTCAGCTGATCTGAAACAGCAGTAATGCCTCCACGTGAACACACAATGTATACCTTAGCCAACAAAACAATCACATTGTTTACCCTTTGGAAATCTATCAAGCTGTTTTGAATAAGGAGACTCTTAGAAAATAATGTATTAATGACATGAACAAAGAACACCATGTAGCAAACACAATACTCAGATTGTGAAGAGCATTCAGACTAGGGATGAACATGACGTTAGCTGGTGCAGAAGCAGCAGCAATTGCAGCTCATCTCTTGCTTTGCCAAGAGTGTATGATTGTGCTCCACTGTGCTAGCAGACTGGCCTGGAATAAACACATGGAATGTTTTATTTCGTGTAGTTATTTCTAAGATTAACAGTTCTCTCATGAGCTAAGCTGTACTAAACAGTGCTAAATCAGGTTTATCAAGTACAGTGCCATAATCCTAAATATCACTGTTCTAACAGAATGTGACACTTGAACTCATACTGCTCTTTTTCCAAAAAAAGTGCACCATCTACTCTCAATCAGACCACCACATCTGATGAATCGCTGGACTATCCTTACTTTCTGTGTGATAAAACAGAGCGATATTTGTAATGCACAAGGCAGATCAAGCAGGTGGAAGAAAGTCTTACCAGGAGTCCACTCCTCCCTTTCATACTTCTGATTTCACTGCACTCATGTCAGCCCCAGATTTTACTACTTCCACCCTCCTGCTATTTTTTTCTAAATTAGAAAAATAGTCTAATAAAATATCTGAGAGTCAAGCAGTGATTTTTACCTCTCTTAGAGTATGGACAATTGACCTTTTCCTTGCTTAACCATTATGGTACAATAACACCTGGAAGTCATTTTTATTTCTCCTGATTGGGGGTATGTGTGTGTGTGTGTGTGTGTGTGTGTGTTCCTATTATGGCTAAATAGAAAAAGTTCACTGCTAGAAGATTGCCTTTCACCGTTTCTTTCTTGTTAGGGTTTCTAATACTTGGGTCAAGCCTGTTTGCTTTCATGCAGCAGAAATGCTAAGCTGGATGGGCCATGAGGACAAGTGGTATAAACTCAGGCAATTTCAGGCAAACAAGAACAAGGTCTATCTTTCTGATAGAAATTAATTTTAAAACTTTTTTTCCTAATTTATTAGGAATTTGAAGACAACATAAAAATATAAATATATCACATGGAAAATTGGTGATTTCTAAACCTTTTTATGTCTCCTCTTGACACATAAATGCACTCTCTGAATACATATTTGTAGCAATGAATCTGACAAATAAATTTGACTATGTTGCATGGATATTATTCATTGCAAATGTGTGAAATGAATTATTTACTAAATTTTCAAAGAAATATAATTAATGGAGAAATGCTGTGAAAATATGAAAGAAAAACAAATATTAAAAAGTACTAAATGAGGTATTCATTTTTAATTAACCAAAAATAAACAGAATTCACTATGTAAAATCTCATTCTATTTTTATGAATTGCTTGGGGATACTAAAATAACTTTCTGTCAGCAGATCAGGTCCCCATTGACCGCCATCTATTTCTTGTTCTGTGGATAATAGCTAAATTCTTGGTGCCATTTTTGGATCAGCTCGTTGGCAGACATTAGGCAGGAAGCATGTTAACATTTCTGAGGATCAGCTAAGATTTTAGAAAGTGGGTTTCTTGCTTGCAGTAGCAGCAATCCTGAGCTAAGTACAAGGGAGAGTGTTTTGTGAATCCTGGAATCTGTACAAGCCTCAACTATTTCAAGTCCTAATGGGAAAAAGAAGCTAAACACTTACTGAGGGCATTAAGATGCCGACAGAGGAGGTGTCCCACCAGTCCCAGTCACAGTACAGCTCCAGTTGCTGATACCCTCAGCTCACGTCGGGGTATTGTTAGATTGTTTTTGCCTTAAAAACTAACATTGGATGAGTGTTGTTAGTGTAGGAATTAGGATGCTGCTTGGAATGCCTACATTCCATATAGGAAGGAGTGTTTTGGCTCAATTCCTGGTTCTGTTCCCCATTTCAGCTTATCATTAATACACACCCTGCCAGGCAGCAGGTGATAGCTTAAATACTTGGGTCCTTGCCACCCATGCAAGGAATTAGGACTGCGTTCCTAGCTCCTGGGTTTGGCCAGTCTAGCCCAGGCTGTTATAGTCATTTGGTAGGTGAATAAATTGTTACAGATCTTTGGAGGAGAGGCAGGATCTCCATCTGTGTCTGCTTTTTAAATGAGATAAATATATAATAATTTTACAAATAATCAAATAATTTTGCCTAAAAACAAATTATCTAACAAATTGAAATATGGTAATGATTATCACTGAGACATTTACTCATTAAACACCTGTTTTGATGTTAAAAGAGAGCTGATAAATGCAACTATGAGTTGGATTAGGTCTCTTTTCTACTTCACTCTTAACTATTTTAACCAGCAAAAATGGCATTTTCCTAAGGTCAACTGGAAGCACCTGACTTATTTGGAAACAAACCACAAGCTTCTTTCTCGAGGGAATGAACAGTCTACAAATACTGAACACCCACCCTTTGCAGCCACTCCATCGCTGTCCCCATATTTTGAAAACACAGATGGACTCTAAGAAAATCGCTGTCAAGCTGCTCAACAGTTGACTTGCTCTTGCTTTTAGTCCCTGAGGAAGCATCACTCCAGGTACACAGGCCTCCCTTTCTCACCTTCCAATCAGTTGCAGGTACCAGTTTCTCCATATCAAATCTGCTCTAGTTATCCACTAGATTCTTCCCTGATGTACAACCGGAAAGTGGGCTCACATCCAGGCAAAATCCCACAAGCCGAGTTCAACATGACTCTCACCTTCTGTTTAACATCATCCCTGCTAAGAGCCATATAATTAATTCAGCAGCAGTAAAATCAAGGAGCCAGCATTGTGTGATAGCACATAAAGCCACCACCTGTGACACCAGCATTCTCTAAGGGTGAAAGTCCATGTCAAGTATTTGAACCCCTGTCACCTTGTGTGGGAGACCCTGACAAAGGGCCTGGTTCCTGACTTCATCTTAGCCCAGTCCCTAGGCCATAGCGGCCATCTTGTATGAACTAGCAGGTGGAAGATCTCTCTTGCTCTCCCTCTCCCTCTCTCTCTCTCTCTGACATTCAAATAAATAAATAAATAAATAAAAAGACATAAATAAATAAAGCAATCTTTTAAATGCTGAGGTCAAAGGCACAGTCATTGGAAGGCAGGGACAGTGCTTGTTTCTAATGGGAGAGTTCCAAAGAAACCAGAGTGGCTTCAGGGTAAGAGAGGAGTTACACAGATTTCTCTCAACTATCCCACTACTCTGTGGGATCCTCCAAAAGAAAATAACTGTGCTGAAATGGATCTAGATCAGTTGTCTCTGCTTCTGTTGGAGCTATTAATACTAACAGACTGTATTTTATTCATTGATTCACTGACTTGGTTAACAAATACCAAACTTCAAGTTTATACTCTTCAAAATGCTTTTTAAAAATCTGTTCAATATATTAAACTCAGTCGTTCACATGTGTTCACAACTTGTGAAACTAGACACAGCAGTTGACTTTCTACTCTTTGTATTCATGGAACTCACACACCCCACACCATTTGGACTCCTCGAGTGCCAAAGGCATGAACAAAGTAAAAGCACAAGTGTGCTAAATAATGTAGCTCCCTTTTCCCCACACCTCCTCCTCTGACTTCATATTTTATGACAGTTTTGTCTTCATATTTGATGAAGTTCCTAACATTTACATTAAGCTGACCAAACATAGAAGAACTTTTCTTAGGGAGGAGAAAAAAGAAAGTGATAATATTCTCATTCTCTACTGTGAATTTCTCAAGAATAGCTATTATTAGTAGTATTAGTATTATAGTATTAGTATTAGTACTAGTATTAGTATTGTGACTGTGGAGCCTAAAGCTGTTTTTTTAACTAGCAAACAGTTTTCAAAAGCAACAATAAAACTTTTTTTAACCCAAGTTACCTTCCAAAAGAGTCTCCAAAAAAGAGAAATTCAGTGAATTACATTGCTTTGAGAGTCATGAGATCAGAGTAAATCCACATGCAGATCACCCACAAAAAGCCCAGAGGGTTATAAAGTTGAAGAAAGACCTCAAGGGCCAAAGACTGAGAGACACATGGAGTGCCACAGAATCATTAGGAGGAAGGTGAAAATGCAAAATCACTACTAAGGGAAGAAAAAGATTGCTTTGGAAAGCATGGAATGTATTATTGAGGCAAAGTCTCTAGACAGGGTAAAATCTTATGGAATTGGAGATATCAGAAAACATTAAGAAACACATTTCCTGGAAGACGATATGAATGGAAAATATTCTCTTCTTAAAACCGCTGAAAATTTGACCAAAAAGCATAATACTTTTCTGCTACCAAAGATATTTTTCATGAATGATATCTGCTAATTCATTTAGGTGAAATGAGATTAGTCCTATCTAAACTGATGTCTCTTGCACCTGCTAAAGCATCTGAAAGTGACTTCGTGCTGTATATTATATTGGGAGAAAATTAGTTCCTCAAAAGAGCCAGAGGGAAAATTGGCAGCTTTGCCAAATCAACCAGAAGGAACAGATAATATTACTCAGTGTATTGGGAAGGAGAACTTGTTCCAAAATTCTGAGAGTAGTTTAGGGAAGTGCTTGTTTTTGATGTGGTTCTATTTTTGCTTTCTAAAAAGACCTGCTGGCCCTCACACATTGTTGGGAAACCATCACCAAATAAGTAAACAATTAAACCATCATTAGAATCACTTTTAACAGCGCAAGCTCTCAAGTGGAAATAAATAAATAATTAAACCATCTTTAGAATCAGTTTTAGCAGTGTGAGTTCTCAAGTGGAGATGTCTGGTACTTGCATATATTATTTTCCCTGCCAATTAAGCCTCATCAATTATATGAGAAGTCAAAACGATCTATAGGAATTTCTTATGCACTTACTCTATTTAAAAGTTTCCCACAACATGTAAAATGATTCTCCTGGATATGTGTTATAAATATATACTGTTAGCTGGATATAGTTATTCTGCACACCAAAAACTAACAGTGACATTTAAAACACTTCTTGATGTTTACAAAGTCAAAAAAAAAAAAAAAGAAAATGAAAATGAAAAGCTATGGATCGGTTCTTCTATGGTTAGATGAAATGACTGTGATAACTCAGTATTTATAGCCTTGAAAATAAAATCCACATGTATTTTATGTTTATTTGAAGGTCAGTGAGTTGTAATTTTCTATGGTTTCATTATTTCTTTAAACCAAACTACTATGCAAAAATGGGGATCTTTTTCCTACCAAGGGCATTTTGAATACCTGGATTAGCATTCTCAGGCCACACACAATTATCAGTTAAAGATTAGTCTGCTAGAGATTTGTTGAGTTTAGAGTCCTACCTGCAGTTTCCTTGGCAGCCCAGGATAAATGATCTAG
This sequence comes from Ochotona princeps, assembly GCF_030435755.1. Taxonomy (NCBI): domain Eukaryota; kingdom Metazoa; phylum Chordata; class Mammalia; order Lagomorpha; family Ochotonidae; genus Ochotona; species Ochotona princeps. The sequence goes on along the minus strand of NC_080842.1, from coordinate 44,826,929 downwards.
GAGGCCATTATACAGCCCGTGGTCCAGCTGTTCCCACCCCTGGAATGGATATATATTGTTTGTTTGTAAATAGGATAGTTTCAAGGCAGTATTTCCATTTTCAACAAGATCAACAGCAATGTGGTTTTCGTAAGAGTTATGGTAAGGATGGGTTCTGAGTATGCGGTGAGGGGGACAGCAGAAGTCAGCAGAGGTGTGCTAATGGTTGCTGAGGAAGGGCACAGAGTGAGGCAGTGAGTAGTACTTTAGACCCACAGTCCCTGGGCTTAGCCTTGGTTCTACTACCTAGTAACTGCATGACTGCACCAATCATTCAGATCTTTAGGTGCCTCCATTTCCTCACCAGGAAAAAAAAATTGGAGAATGTGTAAGTTCATGCTTGAGGTGCCCTGTGGTATATGGTAAGCATCAGTTGGTGTTTTTTTGCTGTTGGAAAAATGCGCATTTTTGCCACATAGGTAAGCATAAAACAAACCTGAGTATTTCATTTGATCTGACACAAAAGCTCCCAAAAGCAATACCCTGCATCCAACCAGTTCTTAATGTATCTGTGTCACAAAACAAGACCTGTTATCAAAGCATAAACACTTGCATTATTATTGAGAGTGGATGAATCCATAGTAATACAGATATTTAGTTATAATTTCTCTTACGATCATCATGAAATGGACAAGAGGAAGCTTGAGTATTGGGTTGTGATAGCAAGGCTACACCAGAAAAACGAGAGGAAAGGCAAAACTCATCTAATGTCTGTCTGCAGTTATTTCTAGGTGAGAGGCACACTATGCATTTGAAAGCATTCATTTTCTGATGCCAAAGACGTAAGGCTCAAATCCAACTCTACCATTTACTATACATATAGTCTAGGCAACTCACCAAAAAAATACTTCACCATGGCTCAGTTTTCAGAACCATCAAATTCTGTGTAAAATGAAAGAGCAGCTCCTCATGGGTTTTGGTGTAAAGATTCGAAATGACAGGTATAAAGAAAGTAGCAGGACAAGCAGCTCACAGTAGGTACTCAAGGATGGTCTGCCTCCTTCCCAAACTGTATACAAAATAGGTTTCACAGCTGCTTCATTGGGTGTGATATGTGTGTCAAATATACAAACAAACCATATCATCTATAACTGTATATCATCTACATACGTAACACACCCCACCGTTATATGCCAGGTTAACAAATCTTACTCCTTCCATAAGCGCTAGCCAATATAGCCAGTTCTCCAAATGCAGCATTAAATTGATGGTGCTTCCCTTTCTGGAAAAACAAAGAATCTAAATCTTCAATTATAATGGAAAGGCTGATTTTTTCTTTACATATGACATTGTTCCTAACATCATCAAAATATATAGAATACTATTCCAGTAGACAAATGAAGGTGATTCTTTTTTTCTCCATTTTCTTTTTCTTTTAAAGATTATTTATTTATTTATTTAGGAAAGTCAAATACACACAGAGAGAGGGAGAGACAGAGAGGAAGATCTTCTGTCCACTGATTCACTCCCCAGGTAACCACAATGGCTGGAGCTGAGCCAATCAGAAGCCAGGAGCCTCTTTTGCGTCTTCCATGTGGGTCCAGGGTCCCAAGGCTTTGTGCAGTCTCGACTGCTTTCCCAGGCCACAAGCAGGGAGCTGGATGGGAAGCGGGCCAGCCAGGATTAGAGCTGGCACCCATATGGGATCCCGGTGGCCACTAGGCTACCGCACCAGGCCCTTTTCTCCACTTTCAATGATATCCATTAGCATGCCCTCTTCCGCATTTCAAAAGTAATTTAAAATCTGAACTTAATTGTCTCTCATATGGTTTATCACTACTCAGTATCTCTACTTCACAGCATTTTGCAAATTGCCAATATTTATTTTAACTCGTAAAATAAGTATGTGCTCTGACATACCCATATCTGTGTATGTTGATATATCTGATATATTGACATTTAATAGGTATTTCAAAAGTATATGCCTTTGTAGGCATGCATTGAATATCGAGATTGTACAGAATGTAGAGCTAGCTGATAGATCTCAGGTAGTAGAAATAATCTGAGAGTAAAGTTATGTAATAATAAGCATGTATATATTATTCTAAATCCAATAACCAGATCATACTTCAATTCAAATGCAGCTACTCAAAATAGCATGATTAAGAGCTTCTCCAAATGCACTTTGCAGTTTTTGCTTTTGAATCCTTTGCTGTTCGCATGGTGATTGGTGTCTAATAGCTGCCTGCAAATGTTTGTTAACTAGCTGAGCTCTCCTCTTAAGCATGCTAGTCTCTTAAGTATGCTATTTCTCTACACTGGAAATTATGACACAATTTTTTAGAATGGCTGGGAACAAGACATAATCCTGGCATTTCAAATATTTAAGCCATTTAATAGTTTTGCAATTAAATTATCAGTCCTGCCTACAAACCATTACTACCTACAGAAAATCTGATACTTAAAACTACATAATTTTGTGGAGGTATTTGAGTATTTAAGCTCCAAATAATATATCACTAGGCTTCTATCACAAACACACCTAAATGTCAAATAAACTACAAGTATGGTTTCATTCCTTTTACAAAGTGCCAAGTCAAGAGATTTTAAGCTAAATTGCTTAAAAATTAAATAAGTAAGGACAAATGGAAAAGCGAGTTTATTTTTGTTTTTTTTTTCTATTAGCTTAAACTATAGAACAGCATTCTAAGAGGTTTTTTGATAGTGTGATTGAAAGAAAAATTTGAAATTAACCCAGTCAGTATACCCTTTAGGAACAGAATGAAGTTTTTGTAGTACCAATCCCTAGAAGTCACCATATTTAATACTAATGTCACTCGCAGTCATTGATATTTGTGGAAGTGATACAACTGACGTGATCAGAGAACAACTAGCTGCCCTATCCTCCAAGTACAAGCTGCAGTCACAGATTTGCCAACTCTTGTTTTGCAGCACACCAGTGAAGAGCAACCACTGACAAGTACACCTCAGGCTCATCATTACACAAAGTGCACGCAGACCAAACATCATGTTCTACAGCCGGGCGACAACCAGTACATGATCATCAGAATATCAATACTAGGGGGCCCGGCGGCGTGGCCTAGCAGCTAAAGTCCTCGCCTTGAACGCCCCAGGGTCCCATATGGGCGCCGGTTCTAGTCCCAGCAGCTTCACTTTCCATCCAGCTCCCTGCTTGTGGCCTGGGAAAGCAGTCGAGGACGGCCCAAAGCTTTGGGACCCTGCACCCGCATGGGAGACCCGGAAGAGGCTCCTGGTTCCCGGCATCGGATCGGCGCGCATCGGCCCGTTGCGGCTCACTTGGGGAGTGAAACATCGAATGGAAGATCTTCCTCTCTGTTTCTCCTCCTCTGTGTATATCCGGCTTTCCAATAATAATAAATCTTAAGAAAAAAAGAATATCAATGCTAGAAATATATGTTTTCTGTCCCAAAAGTTCATGTTAACATCTCCTTAATGTTCATATTTACTTCTGAAGAAGATGAATGTTACAAAGATAGCTATATGTAAATTTAGTGATTAGCATATTGGCTCTTAGAAAAACAAAATTTCGTATTATACAATTTCTAAAACCGGCCCATCATCAATAAACAGTTAAGTATGCTGTGTGAGGTATGGGAGAACAAAGTATAACTTCAATATCTGTTTTACTAATTAACCCGCCATTTAGCTAGGTAAAAACATAGCACTTGAATGTGAAAAAAATTTAAGCAAAACAATATTATAAAATTAAAGATTAGGTCTAGAAGATTCTTAAATAGAGGATAGCAATAATTTCAGATACTACTTGCTGTACAAAAGCAAGTGTACTTTTTGCTACTGTGTACTTCACAGTATATTTTCCCCTTCTTGAGACCCTTCTCTATATCCATCTTTGTTTTTTTGTTATCACCCTCCCTTAATTTTCTTAAAGATTATTTATTTATTTATTTGAAAGGCTCATTGAGAGGGAGAGAGAGAGAGACAGAGATATTGTCCATCTGATGGCTTACTCCCCCAAATATCACTAACAGCTAGGAATGGGTCAGGCTGAAGCTGGGAATCATGAACTCTATAAAGGCCTCCCAGGTGGTTGTAGGAACCGGAGTATTTAGACTACCTGTTGCCTCTGAGCCATATTAGCAGGAAGCTGGATTAGAAGTGGAATAGCCAGGACTCAAACTAGCATTCTAATAAGGGATGTCCCAATAATCAGCTTAACCTGATGCACCACAACTCCCATCCTATTCCCCCTTAATGTTAACTGCATTTTCAACTTTCAGTGTTGAAATTCATATAGAAATCATTCAGTTACAACTGATAATCCAAAGTCAGTTGCACTTTAGTGGGAAATGGATGCAGGAAGACAGGTGGACTCAAGCTATTAATTACTGTAACAAAAACACAGACATTCTTCAAGTAAACTGCTATGGAGACCTACGCTGTTATACAGTCATATATGTAAAGCGCATGAAGCAGTTAATGCCTATTTTTGAGTAGGTTTGTTTCAAAGTCCATTTCAACACTTCAATGGACAACTTTATGTCCTTCACAAGTTCTGTTTTTCTTGACCTTCACATGTCATGCTTATGGAGCAGCTGGACCAGGATGAAAAAAAGACTTTCTGAGTCAAAATTTCCTAAGCCAAGCAAAGGAGCTTAACTAAGCACTGACTATCAATAGTAATTGCTGTAGTTAAGAGATAAATTTTAGGGAGAAAATTGAGAACCATTCGTTCTCTTCCCATTTTTGGAAATTCTACAGAACAGTTTTATTCTAATTAAATGATAAATCCAAGTCTTTATAATATTTTATTGCAGCACTAGAGTAATGAGCCTCATTACTTGGGGAAAATGAAAAGAGAACTGTATATGTTCATTTTCAACACAGAAAATCATACAAACACATAAATAGAGTATATTCCAAGACTGAAATCTTTGCATCAACAATCTGGAGGTTAAGGAAATTAATAGGATCATGAGAGGCATATATTTATAACCTCAATATTATCAGAAAATCTCAAGTTTATCAGTATTGATATGAAAATGATACACAGGTTCAAACATTGTGGTACAGTGGCTTAAACCCCTCCTAGGGATGCTCTCATCTGATATATGTTGAGAAGTCAATCCAAATACATCTTTCTTTCTTAAGATTAATTTACACAAATATTTATTTATTTACTTGAAATTCAAAGTTACAGAGAGAAAGAGAGGTGGGAGGGGAGAGAAAGAGAAAATCTTCCATCCTCAGATGGCTTCAGTGGCCAGGGCTGGGCTGGGCTAGGCTAAAGCCAGGAGCAAGGAGTCTCCCATGTGGGTGGTAGAGTCCATGCACTTCAGTCATCTTATCAATACTACTATCCGGAAGATGGATTCAAATTAGAGCAACTGGAACATGAAAATGTTGCTCATAATTGAATGCAGTTACACCAGCTACGGTACAATCTTACAAGCTCTGTTTGTTTTATTTATTGAAATGGCAGAATAATAGAGAGAAAGGAAGAGAAGGAGGAAGACAGAAAGAGAGGGAGAGAGAGACAGAATGTTCCATCCACTGATTCATTCCCAAAAGGCTGCAACAGAAACCTCATTGAGGTTTCCTTATGGGTGGCAATTCGAACTGGCATTCCAATATGGTAAACTGTATCTTAACCCAGCATGCAACAATAATGCCCTACCTGCAAATAATTTTTTAAAAAAGATTTATAACTTGCAAGGAAAATGGGGAAGGGATGAATAATGAAAAAAATGGCAAAAATTTAATGCTGAAGTTAATTTTTTTTAACTAATGAAAAATACTAAAAAAAATCAGCCTCATTAAGCTTCAAAAGAAAAAGTTTTATATAGGAGAAAAATGAAAACTTATTTCATGATGCAACGAAATAGCTAGGTAAGAAAATAGAGCAACTACAACTTTCTACAAGTGGAATAGCCTATCATCTGATAAAAATAGTTGAAAGAAAAAATCAGAGTCATCTTGTAATATTAGAAGAAATTGCAAATATTTCATATTTGAAAAATTACTAAGGAGGTAATTTTTTTCTTTAATTTGAGGGAGAATCATAGAAATCCACCATTTCTGTAGTTCAGATTTCAAATGCTTGCAATCGCTGGGATTGCACCGTGTCAAACTCAGAGCCTGGGACTCACCCCAGGACACACAAGTGCTTTCCGGGACCAAAGGACCTGAGCCATCACCTACTATAGGGGTGAGATGCTAAAAGACGGATAACATAAGTTTAAATAAAATGGGTTGAATCACTAAAAAGTAACTCCTTTATAATTATTTTTAAACATTTACAATCTTTTAGTATAACAAGGTACAATGGAAATGCTTGCAACATTCAAATCAACTGTAAAAATAATATTTTGAGTTGGTGCAACAAAAATAATCCACATAAAAATTTTAATATTGTCCCCAAATAAATCTTAGCCCACAGAAAAAAGCAGCAACATAATTACAGAACATTTAAGAAATAATTATGATAATATTGTACACCAATACTTATGAAGTATGAGCAAAGCTGTATGCAATCTAAATCTCATTGGAGCAAAGGAAATATTAAATAAAAAGCAACGAAAACACATTACTAAAAAATAAACTCAGGAAATGAGAATATCATGAATAAAATTAACTTGTAAAATAGATATAAATAAAATGTGGTGTTCAGTTGATAATTAGAGAGAGAAATACTAAAATAAATAAACCAACTGGATTTTGGAAAGAACTTATGAATAGAATTCTTTTATTAGGGCTTCAACACATCAACCAAAAGAAAACAATCATAAGAGACAAAAAGGGCTTTGGTGAGGGATGGAAAATAAGAATAAAACTGCATATTCAGTGAATAATTTTTAACCTGAGAGTGGGATACAAAGCATATTCTGATAATTGTGAAAATCTTGATGAGCTGGTGCCAAGGCAACTGTGAACTATCTTAACTTGCTCAGTTCAGAGCACTGTGTTTGTCTGCCTGTCATCAATGTTCTCAGCAGAGTAGTAGCACCCCAGGCCTATGCAGGAGCAGACTAGAAACTCCAGGACCCCGACCAGTATGTTTTTGCCAGGTGGACAACTAACTGGTCCACTCAACTGTCATCTTCTCTTATACAACAATTTCCGTCCTCTTCACGCTTCTTTTACTTAGCACTATCGCATTAACACTATCTAGCACAATACTTATTTTACTTCTTAGGTGTTTGCAAATTATCTACCTCCCCTCCCCTGCACTATCTAAATATATGTAGGATACTGGATGGAATTTTTATGGCATGTTATTGATTCCTGCATCCCTACCAAGGCTTGACAAATGTTTATATATCTATGTATCTACTATATCTATGTATCTGTATCTATATCTGGTAAGTGAATCTGTTGAATGAATGAAAGGAGTAAGAGTCTGAGATGCCATCTACAGAGAATAACACTGATGGCGTCTATACATTTACATTTGGGTTCATGGTGGCATTGACAATAGACTGTACATTTGTCTATTCTTTCAAGAGAGAAGCCGAACAGAGAGAGAATAAGAGAGTGGAATGATGGAGAAGGAGTGGAGGGCAGAGAAAAAATGAGAAAGGCTTCCAGTTTCCATTCCTACTTTCATTAAGACTGCTATTTTTACACATGGAGAATAAGACACTTATTTTAAATCAGAATCTCTAGGTGCCAATTTTTAAATTACAGCAGTTTTTACTGTGTTATCTGCCATCTCTTACATGTGTCATTTTAGGTAAAGAATTTTCTACCCTGGGCGTGCATCAATTTCAACTATGAGTTTTCACTTTTACTGGTTTTGTTTTCTTGTGTATTTGAAAGGCATAGGTGCTGGTAAGCCCCATCAAGTAGTTGTAAGGTGGGTATGCACTAAGAATTTTACCTTCTTCAAAGAATTCTACCAAAATGCCTACCTAACCCACTCTTAGCTACCACAGGTTCCTCTTAATCTGTCAAAAGCTTTTAATCTGGAAATTAAAAAAAAAAAATCATCTTGACCTGCTGCTAATTCATTCAGAGTTGTTCAGTTTTTAAGCTATATCTAATCACTGTTCTAGAGTTTCAATTCATAAATATCTTTTTATGTTTGAATTTTAAATGACTAAGACATTGTCAATGAAATTCTCAGTTTCTCAGCTTTTCTCTATCAATATTAACTTAACCAAATTGCTGAAATTTCAAACAGAAAGAGTGTTAGTTAAATACCTGCACAGGTGCTTCAGCATGCTTTTCTCTTAGCACTGGAACAGCTGGATTTTCCTGAGGGAGTTTAGACTTCTTCTTTTTGGCTTTTTCCATTTGAACATTGGTGAAATAGTTGACAGCAGCAAATTCAATCAGAGCCGAAAACACAAAAGCAAAGCAGACAGCAATGAACCAGTCCATGGCGGTAGCGTAGGACACTTTGGGCAGAGAATGGCGTGCGCTGATGCTCAGTGTGGTCATGGTGAGGACTGTGGTTATACCTTGAAGGCAAACAAGGAAACAGACATAAATCCTTTCTGTATTATTTCTTTTCAAAACCTTGAAAATGAAAACCTTACAGGAGAGTAGGTGGAAAGAGGTTTTAACAAAGCCAGGAACAGCTTAAATGAAAACTATCTAATGAGTCAATGAAGTTAGCACAGACTTTATAGTGCGACAGATATGGTTCAAATCCTGACCTTTCTAATAATCAGAACTTGATTTAACCAAGTTTAGAGTACTTATTGGGCTTTATTTTGCATCCACCTATCAGATAAAGGTAAAGATTTGTACAATATACTCTGTATGCAGCTGTATATAAGTCCTAAGTCAACATGCCTGTGAAATCCAAAACATTTTGCAGGAAGGGAGACTCATTAGAGTGGTGGATATCAAAAGGAGTTGAATGTAGGGAAATACTAGCCTGGCCTCTTGAATTTAGCATCAGAAAATCTGGCCTAGGCATGGCCTCCTGCTAGTGAGAATCACTGCCAAACAAAACACAAGCAATACACAGGACTTTCTTACCTTTCTAATTGAAGATTACCTATTGAATGAAGACAATAAATTTGCTAGCTGTGCAAGAGCTCAGCTATTGAAAACAACAAAAATGTATTCCTCCACAGGCTTCTAGACTAACTTGGCTTTCAAAAGATTGGATATATATACAGGCCACCACATTATGACTGGAAGAAGTATTCGCAGCAAGCACAGAGATCCTGCTTTTTGTATCAGCATATTTCAAAGCACTGCAATCCCAAATCTATCTCCTCAGTCTAGAAGAAAGCTGATTCCCACTCTCAGTGTAAAAATTCCTCCTGCCTTTGGAATTGCAGAGCAATGTGTTATTGAAAGATGCTCACATTGGTACAGTTGTCCTTTTATGTCTATCTGACTCATATCGTCTAGTTAAGGCTGAAAATGTCTGACAGGGATTATTTATCCATTTGAACTTATTCTATTGAATGACTAAGGTAGGTCCTAAAGTTGACACACCCAGGTTTTGGGGGGGTGGGTAATAATGATGGTGGTGATGGTGGTGATGATGATGAAGTAGATGATGAAGGCATCTAAATTGTATATTCCAGTCCATGCCAATTCCCAGCTGAAAAGCAAATGATACAAGTTCAACTGCAGTGATAATGAGCCCCATACAGCAATAAAGAAAGATTGGTATTTTAATCCAGAATAAACATTGTTGCCTAAACTCAGCACCTATTCTCATCTTTGCTCTGCCATGGACTAGCTACTCCAAACGTACAAGCCTTGTTACCAAGCCCACTGAGCACAGGCTCTTTGAGGACAGATATGTCTGGTATTGCTCCTGTATTTAATAACATAATATTTCACATAGTGTCAGGCACAGTATAAATGTCATGAAAAACACATTGTTCCAGTTCTGTCATTCCCTTTCCTCTGAATAGTAGGTGCCTTCTGAATTTCCGGGCTCAAGGATGAGAAATTGCACTCACTAACCATATAAACTCTTCAGAAAAAGAATTTTGAGGCTTTCATAATATATTTTTCAATTTTTATAACAATTATAGTATTTTATTACTCTAAAATAGATTTTAAAATTAATTCAATCAAACATATAAATGCCTATATATCTATAAAAAATGAACTTAAAATTCACCAGACTTTATTTCAGAAAGATACCTTAGAATATTTAGACTTCCAATTTAAATCTCGGAAAAATGGCACAATTCTCATACTGACTGCAAGATGCGTGAATAAACCCTAAACTGACTCTGAAAAAAATTTCAGAAATTTGTTTTTATTTGAATGCCTCAATAGCCAGGGCTGGCCCAGACCAAAAGCAAGTCATAAGCTAAGAGGATCAATTGAGTCTCCCATGTTGGTGTGGGGACACAAGCATTGGAACATCTTTTGCTGCTTTCCCAGGTCATTACTAGGAAATGTGACTGGAAGTCAACACATAGGACTTGAACTAGCCCCAGTATAGGATTCCAGATCCCCAGGCACTGGCTTTGATCACCATGCCATAGTGCTGACCCTGGAAAACAGTGTTTAACAATAAATCAAAATAAACCATTCATAAAAATTTAAATTTTATAGGTGGCCTAGTGGCTAAAATCCTTGCCTTGAATGTGCTGAGACCCATATGGGCACCAGTTCTAATCCCGGTAGCTCCACTTCCCATCCAGCTCCCTGCTTGTGGCCTGGGAAAGCAGTCGAGGAAGGCCCAATGCCTTGGGACCCTGCACCCACATGGGAAACATGGAGGAAGTTCCTGGCTCCTGGCTTCGGATCGGCACAGCACCGGCCGTGGCAGTCACTTGGGGAGTGAATCATCAGACAGAAGATCTTCCTCTCTGTCTCTCCTCCTCTCTGCATATCCGATTTTGCAATAGAAATAAGTAAATCTTTAAAAAAATTATATAAACTTGATTTCAAAGTTTGTGTAATAGCCTTTCAGACATTTCATTTTCTATTTATGTCTATTGGCAAAACTAGGAAATTAGCTGACATAGACAACTGGCTAAATGTATGAAAGATAGCATCTCTTTAGATGTTAGAACATTTTCTCTAGCTGACATTTAAATGTGAGGAAGGCACTAATAATACAGTGATGTTCTTATTGCCCCGATTTTAGGTGGAACATTTAATTAAATAAATTAATACCAAAGGAACAACAAACAGAAACCAGTCCTTTAGAAAGGAATCAACAGTTTCTCTGCATCTACACAGTGTACATATTATCAATGCCTTAGCCATCATCTGTCCTGAGAATGTTTCAAAGCCATCATTAATTTTTACAGTATGTTCATACTGATCTCTCTGCATTTACTTTTCATGATTGATCAATACCAATATCTTGACATATGGGTACATACTATAAAAACTTCATATTTCAAATGGAAAAGCCTATCTACATCCAACAATTAACACACATCCACATAATCTCCCCAGTGCATGAGAAATTTTCCAAAGGTTCCTATTTTAATATCCCTGGTAGAGACAGAATGGATAAATTGGGTCTGCTACTTATAGTTATGCAACTTTATTTAAGTTCTCTAATATCCCTGAACCATACTCCTTATGAATAAAAAATAGCAATACCTTAATTGCTAAGTTATTACAAAGCTTGAATAATATGATTATTTCAGAATATGAAAAAAAATTGTTAACACTACTAGGACAATTACTTTGTGCTACTTAATTTCCTTGTAATATCTTTTTCAGATAGAAATGTTGGCTGAACAGTTGTAATTAATGATATTATTCTCCAGACCTCTGAAAATGTCTTTCATTTTGAGAGATATTATCATTTAGTTTAGTTTAGACATAATGTAAAATAGTTTGTTGAGAAAATCTTCAAAGCTTATCAACCAAATTACAATATTATAAACTCTGAAGGATATTCACTTTTGGTATCTAGTAGTAACTTTGAAAAGAAACACATGACAGCATGAAATGACATACAACACTTATATTGTATTTATTATGTGCTAGGCATTACTTCAAGAGCTTCAGCCCATTGGTTCATTTAATCCTCACAGAAACCCTATGAGGTAGGTGTACCATGAGCCAACAGGCAGAAGAGAGTCACTGAATATTAAGATAGTAAATGGTGGATGCTGGGATTCAACCTGGGCTTTCTGCCTCTGGAGCCTGTACTCACAGCACGATCACCTTCTCATTACTGTAGCCTTGGCTATATCAATGCATTCTATTCCAGAAGTTCCTTAAGATCTTAGTAAAAATCTTGTAATGCCTATGTGAACCTAATTGGGTATTGCTCACTTTATATAAATTAAATAAAACTTAAAAATGCATCTGTAATAACATTTTGCCAATTCTATTTTGTGTAAATCCAGAAATGCAAAATATTAATAATTACTCCCAAGTAATAAGAAAGGTATCTGGAAGAAGATCTGGTAATACTGGCACAGTAATTTTTAGTTGTAAAGCCTAATAGAAAGAAAGGCTTCATTTTTAATAATGAAGACTCCCAAATTATTAATATTTTATGAGAATAATTAAGGTACTTTGATCTCATATTCATCTTCCACAGATATTTCCCAACTAGTCAGGCTGCCTTAGAATATGACATATTAAGATACAAGATCAGACTAGGCAAATGGCTTAGAAATTCAAACACTAATTGGGTTGCCCAAATCCTACAGTGTCAAATCCTTATTCCATTGCAGGCTACTACTAATACATACCCTGCAAAGCAGCAGGTGAAGGTTCAAGTACTGGGCCCATGTCACTTATATAGGAGATCTGCATTGTTTTCCTGGCTCCCAGCTTGTGAGCATTTGAAAAGTACAGACGGGATCTCTCTAGCTATCTCTATACATACAGGTATCTTTCTGTCTCTATTTCTCCATCTCCCTGTTTCTATTTCCATCTCTATTTCTATCTCTCCGCCTCTCAAGTAAGTGTTAGAAAAGATTAGTGTATTAAACGAGAAAATTAACATTAAAGACTTGGCAGAGCATCTGGTAAGTACATACAAATGCTTTGCTATTCACAATAAACAGAAGATAGGAAAAGATGTTAACCTTAAAATAAGTAATTACAACTGATTTTATTATCTTAAAGCATGGCTGGCATGTAAGACTTATTAACATTCACAGAAACTTTAAATACATATGTTGTGGACTTCATAAGCAGCAACTGTAAAAAGGAAAAGCAAAAATCATAATTATGGGCTGAAAAGAATGTAATATCTTCCAACTCAATGCATTTAACCATTTGCATTTTGTTCCTCTTTATTAAATGCCAAATTATTCTAAGACTTTCATATTCATTCAGCCATGACTTTTATTTGTTTTATTTTAAGCTCCCAGTGCAGTTCGTTCTAACACCTAAGTGTAATTTTAATTCAATTACACAGCATTATGCTAGAAACCCAAGGATATCCCTGAAAATGAAATCATATCCCAATTCACACTTGGTCTATACTTCCCTGGTTCTCAAGAGGAAATTGGATGTATGGCCCAAGTAGTGGGCAGACTGCAAATACCCTCCCAAGCCTTAACAACTGGTATGGCCTAACAAAATGAAAACGTGTGTGATGTTTTATTCCATACAGGTTAACTTATTTCTATTTAGTGTCTTTTTTGAACTATTTAAAAGTAATTCCCATGAACTACAATCAGAATGCAATGCGTGACCAAGAAATGAATTGTGGTTACCAAATACAGTCCGAGCTGGAACTGATTCCTTATTTATCCAAAATGAAACTTGAGAAAGAATCACTGTCATAATGCATGGGATATATGTCTGAATCATAAAATAACCCATCTTTCGTCTGAGGTGGAAGTAAACCGTCATAACAATATATTCACCTGCCAAGAAACATGAGAAAAAGGCATTATTGGTCCTGCAGGACATGAGTCAAGAGTGTCACATATATATTATATACCACACAGCAAATGAGATTTGAAAGCATTATACAGAATATTTTTGTCCTCTATAGTGACTAAGCAATTTAGTAGACTAAAGCTTTTTAAATGTTATAGTTTTAATAAATTACTGAAATACCCTCCGATTCAAAGGTCTAATACTGCTAAAGAAACTAGCTTTCATTTTTAGCTTCTTTTAAAGTGGAAAGCAGACGTAACTTTAAGAGAAAATTGCAGGAAAAATGAAAACACACACACACATAAATACATGGTTATCCATCATATGCATGGAAAAGGGAAGCCTGATTTTTTGAAAATAGTAAATTTCCCTTATATATTTCACATTTTTAGAAAACGTTATAGTTTTGTGTATGTAAATCATTCATACGTATTTCATACATGCACACACACACAGTCATAGGGAGAAATTATGTTAGCTTTATTTGCATTTAGAAAAATACAAACAGATATGCAGAGTGTGAAGACATGCCTTGTTTGCTATCCTTCAGTTCAAGCATGTTTGTTACAAAGATGAAAACCTAAAGACCTGATGAGCAAACCAAACCATAGGATTGCTTGAGCTGCTGATAAACACTATTACTGTTATATCTGAAAGGAATATGTTAAGGCAGCTATTTAGAAATAGAGGTCTTAATTACAGACTTGGATTCTTCCAGATACAGTTTAAATTTCAGACAGGAAAATGAGTGTTTTTCAAAAGTGAATTTTTTTTCCTGGCCAGATGACAGGTTAAGGCCACTGTGTCATTTCATAATTGGTGACTACAGTGCTGTTTCAGAAGGTTTCCTCAAAATGATGACAGTTGTAACAGGTGTTGTGAAGATAAGTCATGGGAATTTAAAAGAGAGATGTGCTACCATTAATGTCACGCAGGATTGTGGATGTATACAAGAGACTTTTAATAGAGGAGAAGGTAGACTAAATTACTTTTCTTTTAAACAAAACCCACATATTTATTTTATTTTTCCATAATATAATTTACCTAGTTAAAAAAACCTTCATTTAGATATAATTGACACAGAAATGCGCGCATAGTAAATGCATACAAGTTGATGACATCACAGAAGAGTACACATCTGTGATCAGCACAACCTATGCCATAATCCTTTCCGTCGCCTCAAAAAATGTCTTTCCATCTTACTATTTGCATGTGTGGTGAGAAGACTCACGATCTTTCCTTCAAGACAAAGAATACAACTCAGTGTTATTAACTAAAGGCACTATTCTGTATAGTTATCATCCAGAACTTACTCTTTTTAAACTGACATTTGAAATCCTTTGGCCAATATCTTCTGCTGTTCTAGTCTCCTGCCCCAGTCCCTGACAATATCATTCCAATGAATTTACTTCTTGAATTTTTTTTTCATAAAATGCAACAAAAAAAACCCCTTCAGCCCCTCAGAGCTGTGTTCCAGATATGTACTGACTGTCCATTTCCTATTAACAAAACTTTAACATTGTAATCTGACAGGCAAGGCCTTTTAAGGTTTTCAGAAGTTAGGATGCTAGTGGCTAGATTTCGGGTTTTACTATTTATTAGCTATAGGACTCAGGCAAGGTAAAAATAAATTGCATTGATGTCTGCCTCAACTGTGAAATGAAGATAGTAACAGTATCAAGGCCATGGGATGGTTATGAGAATTTTAATAGTCAAATACAATGGAACAATGTTGTCAGGATATGCTGAAAAGGTCCTATTCTATAAATCAGAAAATGAGTTCTCCCTAGACAATGAATCTGCTAGCATCTTGTCATGGATTTCCAAGACTCCAGAACTTCAAGAAATAAGTATTTATAAGATATCTATATATCTACTTTATGGAATCTTTGTTTTAGCAGCCCAAACAGACTAAAACAACTACCAAGTATTTTTTTTATGATGTGTGTATACAAGAAACAATTTTGCAAAAACCAATACTGATTGTCCCATTAGGAATGTTAAACTATATCCTATGATCATTTCCATTCATATTCCAAAGAAATCAAGAATCATCAATTAAAGCCATTCATCTATTCTTGTAAGCACTTAAATGTATACCATCAACAGTTTTTATAATTAAACTTTAAATTTTTGTTTTACTTTGCTGGGGGAAGAGAAGATAAAAATTTTGGAAAGCACCAAAATATGCAGGGTCAAACTTCCAGCCTCATATTTTTCTTAAAGCTAGGTTTAATGTATTTGATTGCTAGCGTTGATTTCTGAATATGAACACGAAACCACTTCTCATATCTCACCAAGTTCAAATGTAAAATACTAAATTAAGATTGAGTACATGAATAGCAGTCTGAACTGTTTGTGCATTGATTCTTTCTGGAAATGTTTGTTGTTTCGCTGAAAACCTGGATGCTTCAGAGAAAAAGCTAGGATACAGCTCTGCTGCTGGTAGTAAGGAACATACTGGTTTCAACCATGAAGGATCTCACCCGTAATTGATTTGATAGTTTCACTCGATACAGTTTGCCCAATCAAGTCGTACTGGACTAGGCTGGATGATTCCTTTGGTACTTCAACTGATTTCTCAGGACCTTTTGTCCAGGTGTAAATCATCTCACTCTTCGGATACGCATCTGAACGAGAGCAGATTGAGTCAGTGCTTTCTTCTTAGCATTGGTGTTCAACCCTTAAGTTTATTATGCATGTCCAAGAAAAATAGAATACACATGAGATTTATTATGATATATCATGTATCATTCATTATAAAAACGATTACTACTTCAGAAACTGTAGGCACTGAACAAATAGTCTTGCAACTCTGCAGAATTTATTGTTTTTATGCCAAAAAGTTAGGGAAGGAAAGACTAAAGCCAGGACTTTGAAAAAGGTGACATTTGCATCTGTTCTCATAGATGTGATTTCATGATAACAGGATAAGCCACTGAGAAGCAGCCATATCAACCCCCCAAACAGTACTGTCAAACTCCTGCTTGTTTCACTTCTAACACATCACTGTATGACCAATACTGATATCTTCCATCCTGGTGCAGCACTGCCATTAAGAAGCATACCAGATGCTTCCTATAATGACATAACAATAAAAACAAAACCAAATGTTACTGGTGGGAGAGCTCTCCGGGGGTCACCTATTCTAGATTCTGAGCAGGGCAAAATCCAGACGATTTAGGAACTGTTGTGCAGTGACAACTGGCAGTGCTCTTTGTAAAACCCTCCAGGGAATATAATTATACAACCAGTTCCACTACCTTTCAACTCTTACAATCAGTACACTTTCCCTTCCATCTTCAACAAATCCCTGCCGGCAGCAATTTAGACCCATCTCCTATTGTACAGTTCAAATGGAGACCAGCTGCTTGCTTACCAGATTACCCAGAACAGACGGTCTGGCTCACACACAAATAAGTTCAAAAGAATCAAAATGAATGTTGTGCCACCTCCTCCCCAGAAACCATCCCAAAATGGCCAGAGCACGGCAGGTCTTCAGCGGAAATTGTGATCTTCAAAATGAGTCAACACCTAGGGAGGCTCTCTTTACAAACGACCTTGCAAAATAAAGTATGAGGCTGATTTTGACATTGAACAGTTTACAGCTATGTGTCAGTGTTCATCTCCTAAAATTCACTCATATATTGAAAATGTTTATATCCTATGTTCTCGTCTATAGCAGGTATCCTTCTCTTTGCTACCCTTCCGAGAATAACTTGTTTCCTCCACTTCATCATCCCTCTAAATTGCAAATAAGGCTAAATTGTATTTTTCTATTTCCTGAATCATTAAGGACATTTACTGATTTTAATTTACCTCTCTTTAACCTTCAGCCTCTGAACACCAGCTTCTAAGATGTGATTGCTTTACTTAATACAAATCCTGACTGAGCACCAACTATATTCAAGTCACGAATCTCTGTGAGAACTACACAGTATAAGATACATAAAAGACTTCTAAATAAAAAGTCCGTTGGATGAAATTTGAATTATTGCAGCACAAATAGATTTTAATTCTGGAAAGAATATCACTCTGTGCACTTTTCTGATTTTTATCTTTTCATTAAATCTTTGGTCAAGAAGCAAATAATTTCTCTCTGGCTTCAAGTTAAGCCACTGAATATTGTAATATTGGGGTTACAAAAAAGAACAATTTCTGATTCTCATTAAGTTAAACCTGAGCAAGAATAACAGCAAGAGATCATTTTATAATTAACACACCTAAGAGTGTGAAGCAATAGTAAAAGCAAACATTTTTCTTTTGTAAATTCTAATAGAATCAAATATTTGAAGACGACCTTAGAAGACGCGATCACACTTTGCTACTCTGTCAGAGAAGGAAACTTGAGCAACGAATCTCAAATCAATTTTCTGATCCACTCAGCTCAGCCACTTGCTTTCAACTCTACAGAATTTCCCTAATTCATCTAGTCCAATGTTTCTCTTCCAGGAGCATCTTCAACTAAACCACACCATCTTTGTTTATACTGAACCAGAAGCCTCTACCTCTTGTATTCTGCACTCTAGCGTTTCCACAACCCAAACCCCGTGTGAAAGCCAAATGGAAATTTTGGAATATCAAAAAATGGCAGACTACTTTGTAAAGCTTTCTAAGGCTCTCCAAAGCATAGATCCAAACTCCTTAACGTGACAAACCAGGTGCGAGATTATCCTAGCGCACCCCTTCTGTGCTTTGGAGTATGCTTTAAATACTTCCACAGTAACAGTGATGTTCATGCTGTTTAACCTATGTCATATCTGGAAGCTTTAATCTTTGGCTTTTCCCAAACCTTCTATAAAGCGTTCTGCTTACAATAGAAACTTTTAAACTACCTCCCAAAATAATTTTCTATTTTTTATCACCAATACATGAAGTGAATTTCACCACAGATCATCAACTGTTAATTATGACTGTTTACCTATACTACATATGTAAATAGGTTTCTCGTTGTGTGAACAAATGAGGGGTTCATTTTAATCCTTATTTAGAAAAATTAACTAATGAGCAATCTCTAAAAATCAAACCTTATGCTATCATTCTTGGATCATGATTCAAACGTTGTATTATGAAAAATCACAGGGATACATATTTCTCACATAAGGTAATCACAGACTAAAATAACATTTTTATTGTAACTTACAACTCCCAAATTTCAGAGGACAAGCATGACCATCCATGGGGAAATCCACTAATCTCATAGGACACTCCGCATTTATGGTAAGTCTATGAAGGAAAAATGCAGTGAAATAGAATCAATCCTTTCTTGCAATAGTTTTATAGCTCCTTAAAATGGAAAGGAGAGGAGAAAGGGGGAGACGGGGGAACTTAGAGAAGACAGGATAAAAGAGGAAGGAGCAGAAGGAAAAGATTACCTCATTGTGTACAAAATGGTGCCATTTCTCATGATTCTAAAAAGCTTATTTGGAGCTGTCATGTTATGTGAAACAGATTTCTTTCCATTTCTGAAGAAAGTATCAGGTGTCCACACTTTTGTTACCATCATATTATTCAATCTCAGGATTTCAATGGGGCCATCATATTTGAGCCTTTTGTCAATCCACGTTTGTCTGAAGAATACATCCATTGTATATTCCTAAGGAAATTAGTGTGTGATTCGTTCAAATCACAGATGACTACACTACATATACAGAAAGAATGCATTAAATGTTAGGCTCTTTCCAATTCAAAAAAGTTGCCCCTCATAAAATAGGAGAGGAAATGAACACAAATCAATAAAGTAAAACTAAGCTCAGCAGTTAGAGTGCATTATGTCCACTTTGATACCTTCATCTTTTATAAGAAATAAATTACCACACATTTAATCATTAAAGAATAATTACTGTAATTAAATAAAACTGCCAGCATCAGTAATTATAGTTGTGCTTAACATTAGACTAGATATCAAAGTGTAACAAATATCATCGCATAATTAATCATAAAGTTGAAGGTATTTCTTTAAGACAAAGTAAAATATGTAAGAAATTAATTTTATTTTTATTAAGTTTACTAACAAACAACCGAAACATTTCACATCATCATTCGTCAAAGGTCTAGGGGAAAAAGTTAAGAAGGTTCCCTGTCATGAAAAATAAATGTATTTAATAAAAAACAGTACAACTAAATGGATGAATTGATCCTGAACCATTTCTCAGTATTTTCAGCTCTTTCAGCAGGGGATGGAGGAGAGGGAGAAAGCCACTCATGAGGAGCTAAGTATTCAATTAATTTAGATCAAAACTAATTATAACATTAATTATAATATTGTCCTCTCCAATTAAAAAAAAAAAACAAGCAACTCAACTTCACATAGTTTGGGCTATGGGAACTATTAACAGATTTTTTTGTTGAGAATGACTCCAGCAAGTGTTGAAATATCAGAGCTGAAATGCAAATTCAATGTCTTACTCTTTATAGCCTTTTAGTAGAATAGGACATTTGACTTTCCAGCTTTGCACTGATTGACAAGAAAATAAACGTTAATTGCACTCATTTCAGGCATGTTTTCTTCCAATCTCAGAAGGTACATAAAATTTCCCAAATACCTACCATTTCAACATCAGAGACAGGTCCAAAGCTGGTGACATATATGTCCGTTTTCACTTCTGTTACAGGACCTAGCAGGTTTGAAGTAAATAAGTGTGAAAAATAATTACCATTTTTACAGCCTAGGCAAGTTAGATAATTAAAGAATAAATATACAAATGACATATCATCTCACAAGTGTCTTATATTTTCAGTGAGCTAAAGAATCTCAACAACAACAAAAAAATGTGGACCAAAGCACAATACAACCAGAAAATAGTGTTTACATAATGGAGAAAAGAAAGCCAATTACTTACCAGGAATCTTGTTATTCAAAGATATATTACCCCTGGGCACTGTTACAACAGGCAATGTAGAGACACAAAAGCTTTTAGCCTTTGTGATATTTTTATAACCCATCATTGATTGGTCTCTAAAGAAATGAGTTGTTAAAAATAGGAAATGTGGTATAATAGTGAAGAAAAGAAAAGCCATAACCACTATAAGGAATGAATCTTTTGAGGACTGAGAATACTGGTGAATGACTTTAAAACTGATCCTTGTCATCTTTAACAACAAGCACACCATCCACTATGATTGGGTTCAAAGAAAAGTTCTCCTAAGAGTTATGCCTATTCTTGCTCTGCCACGGACCGCTCTGTGATATTGGGCAAGTTACTTAACCCTCAGCTGTAGCAGCCATACCTGTTGTGCACATTTTTATGGAGACCAAATGATGCTTCCTAAATAAGATGCCAAACACAGTGACTGTCTCATGTAACTATTCTTTCAATCTCAGTTGTGCTTGACTTACAAGATTCTTTTCTGTGTCTAAATAAGACTGCCTCATCAAGTATGTACGTATTCTGTATGGGAAAAAAAGGTGAAAACATGGCAATTAATATTTTGGCCGGGTCCGGTGTGGTAGACTATTGGCTAAAGGTCTCACCTTGCACGCACCAGGATCCCATATGGGTGCCACTTCTAAGCCCAGGAACCCCAGTTTCCATCCAGTTCCCTGCTTGTGGTCTGGGAAAGCAGTTGAGGATGGCCCAAAGCCTTGGGACCCTATTCCTGCGTGAGAGACCAGAAGAAGCTCCTGGCTCCTGGCTTCAGATCACCACAGCTTTGGCAGTTTTGGCCACTTGGGGAGTGAATCAGCGAATGGAACATCTTCCTCTCTGCCTCTCCTCCTCTCTGTATGTCTACTTTCCAATAAGAATAAAATAAATTAAAAAAGAATACTACAGCTGACAAAGATCATTACCACAATCCAGATTTAGCTTGGTGCTGGCACTTTGGAGTGTCTAATGCCATCTAAGTTGATGACATTGGTCAAGTTTCCTCCTAAGTAAAGACGTGTTTTTAACGAGGATTATTTGGAATATTATGTAAAGGCATTTTAGAAAGTTAATGGAAAATGTACATTAATTTTTAAATGTGCAATTAATTTTTAATCCCATTCTCTATGAACATTTTGCAGTAACCTCATTTGTAAATCAAGTATCCTATTACCAGAAACCAATGCAGTCAGTGACAGTAGTTATTATAGATAATAGATACCATTTTGCCACTAAAAATGCAAAAACTATTGCCCTCTTGAACATCATGTCCTTAAATGATGATTTATAACACTATATGGCTAGAGGCTAGCTACTTCATAAGTGACACAAATAACATCGCCCATGATGATGAAATACATCCCTTGGATTTGGTCAAGAAATAACACTTATGCCAAAAAGCAGTTGGTATTTCTTAAAGCCCTTGGTCTGAAGTTATCCTCATAAAAATGAATTTGAATATTTCTCTCTAAAATGTGAAGATTCAGCCACACCAAGATAGCCTCCAGGAGAACAAGAAAAGAATTCATTGAAGAAGTAGTATAACAAAAACATACTCCCACAGCTTTGGGAGGACAGTGAGAGCAAGAAAATGTAAATCTGCTTAATCTAACCATAGTTTTGATTTTGTAAGTGACACTTCCTTGGAAAACAGGAAAGTTTACCAAATTTTCAATTAAATGAGATATTAGAATCAAAAGAACCAGAGATAGTATATTTATTAGAGCCAAACTGTTTGAACCAGGATCAGTTAACCCAACAAACAGAATATATGCTGAACCCCAGAAGATGGAAACATTACTCAAATAGGCTCAAGAGTAGAAGAAATGACTCTGTTACATTCTTAAAGACAACTATGAAAGTCCTAAAGAGCAGAAATAACAAGTTCATAGAAATATGTGTTATGAAAAAACCATGCATGAATTCTATCAAAACAATTAATTTTTAAATCTGCTTTTTTCATGAATTTTTGGACAATTTCATACCACTATATTACACGACATGGAGAGGCAAGTTATTCAAACAATTAGGGTTGATTATGCACTAATAACTGGTGAATTTGACAAGATTGACATGAAGTTGAATGTTACCAGTCGAAGAAGTTATTCTCAAACTTTAGTCACATCAGTACCACCTGGAGAGCTTACTTCAGCAGATTGCTGGAGTCATCCTTAGATCACTAGTTTACAAGGTTTAAAGTAGGATCTCATCATTTTCATTCCTAGCAAGTTCTTAGAGAAAGTTATTAACTTTTTAATGATATTCACCTGTTTTCTAGGTTAATATTTACAATAGTAAATCTTTTAAAATATTAATACCAAAGTGTTTCAAGGATCTGGGAAGTCCTAAGGGAAAGAGGAGTTAGGCAAACAATAATTTTCTCTGTAAATTTAAGATGTATCACTGTATAATAATTCTTGCAGTTATCATGATTCTGCAATAATAATAGACATTGTCAAAATCTTGCATAACACACTACTTTTCAAATAATTCTTGAAAAATGTTTATGCTCATGTTCTAACTTCAGTATTTGTGACATTATTTGGTCATATGACTAACATATAAATCTTTGAGATGTATGATCACTAAATGGTTTTCACTGAAATGTTTATTTAGTAAACCCTTATTCATAAGCCCTAGCTGTAAGGCAGGTTCCATATGAGGTCCTGATGTTTTAGTGGTAAACAAGGAGTTGACAGAGTATAAATAGTAGAGAAACAAATGAAATTTTATTATATTAAATTCTTCACTGACTCATAGGTGTGGGGAGCCATGCAGTTGGGTCGGATGGCATGGGTGTGTGATGAGCACTGCTCCTTGGTTAGCAAGGCTACGAGGAGTTTCTGGCAGCGAGGCAAAGCCCGGCAGAATGTCTCTGGTCACCTCATTGCTGCCTCACCCCGTTGTATGGACACTCAATTACCTCTCTGATGTTTCATAGAATTCTCCTGAGGGTGTTGTTGTTGTTGTTTTTCTGCTAATGGGAAGTGATTCCTGTAACTAGTATGACACCTCAAATTGATCAATCATGTTATGATAAAAACATCTTTAGCGACGTAAGGCTATGGCACACAGCTAAAAGTATACAATAGTACAATTGAGCCCACATTGTTTCCAAATATCCTGTTATGTGCCCACTTTTGTCCTGGAATTTGCCCTAGTATAAGTAATGTTTTCCTTAAGAAATGGCTTGGTAATATCTTGCAACTGATGGCAATCATGGAGGTACAAAGAGCTTGTTTACCATGCACCTCAAACTGTTACAACACATGATATGACGCATTCTAGTTTCTCACCACAGAAAGCAAAAGTATATGGGGCATCTTCTAAAGGGAAACAAATGTGAACCCCCTCAAAATGGCTTAAAATCTCAATCTTATATTAGCAGTTATGCTTAGGGAAAGAAAACAGTTTATAAAGATAAAAGGAAGTTTCTTGTAAAGGCCCTCTGTAGATTGGCTGAGCTGCCTTGATCCCTTTCACTGCCCTTTAACTAAAGAACAAAAAACAATTGAATCAGCACTAGGTGAAGGTGACAGTAATTAATGCATGACTTGATTATAAGATTTAGCAAAGAACCTATGTTATATGCTTTTATAAGATCCTTTCATTTACAATCTTTTAATTCAATAATCTTTTAATAATATTTTAATCAATCTTAGTTTGTGTTTAGTAGAAATTGATTTTGAGTATAAGACTAATTTTGAGTATAAGTAAACTACTTCTTACTATGTAACTGCATGTGCTGCCAACCGTGGAATTCCTGGCTTTAGCCAGGTCACTGCAGATTTCAATGAGTAATGGTTTGCCAAAAATGTTTTCTTTAAAGTAAATAATATGTTTTAGGATTGCTTTTTGCATTTTTTAACCATGATGTAAAAATGAAACAATTGGATATTGTGCAAAAGTTTGTGATGATTTGTGTATAAATAAAGAAGGCAACTTTTCTGAGTTGTCCATTATGAGCATCATGTCATAGTGGTCCATGTCTTATCTCTTCTTCTTATCATCTCCCCGATCCACGCATCCTTTGCAAGCTCTCAGTCAGCCGGAGCAGGTCCCCGGCACATAGGTCATACATTATTATCATTTTTTCCAAGGTTTTTTATTTACTTTTTCATTTCTTCAGTGACACATTGGTCACTCAATAGCATATTATTAAACTTCATGGAATTGCAACTTTTTTAACTTTATTCCTGTTGTTGATTTTGTTTTATGGTTTTTCACTTTCGGGAATATATAGCAACTGTATAATAGAGATTATCATATCCAGATGTGAAGATATAATGCAATATGCATCTCCACTTCCAACTCAAAGATGGACTCCTAATGAAACTGTTAAATATATTTGGACAATAGGATGCTGGACTCCCTGCCATTTTCTGCACGTGCAATGTCAGGATACACTTGAATAACAGAATGATGTACTTAAGATTGTTTATGAAGAACTATACTATTTTAATAATAGGGGGATTTTGGGAGGAGATAAGGGAAATCCCAGAGCCTCTGGAATTGTATCATAAAATTACAAAAAAAGGTAAATTTTATATTTAGGCCAACTGGTATATGTCATTTTGCTATAGCAGTTCTAGTAAGAGATTAATCATTTTTTCTCTGATTTTTTTCTCCTAATTTTTCTCTGATATTCAGTCTGTTTTATTGATAGGCTATAGTAAAAAGTTTGTTTGTATCCCATCATCACTAGTAGAGCTCTGGAGGTTTAAATTATGCCTTTTTTTTTTCAAAAATCATTCCAGAAGCGGTGTGGGAAATGAACTGCAGGAAGCCAAGAGTAGATAAAGGACTGTTATCCCAGTGGAGTTGAGAGAATGGTGACCCAGACCAAGGACACAGCATTGGAGATGAAACGGCAGATCCATGTGCACTGTCTACAGAGGGTAGGCTTGTCCAACAAACAAGACACAGATCTATTATCACTAGGACAGCAGGCTCCCCCACTACAATTTCATTGAATCATCATACCACCCAAGACAATGCTATTGTCATGAGAATTTCATAGATTTAGACACTGATTTTGGATGTCAAACAGTGTGACAGAGTCAGAATTCTATCTCCTTGTGCTGATCTTAAAAATGTATTCTAGCTTTAATAAATTATACCATACCATAAAATAATAAGTCAGTAATTGGCTGATTAAGCAAATGAGAAATTTGATGTCTAGTATACAATATGCTATACATATATTTTGTGTTTCATCCATAAATAATTAGTAAACTATGCTCATACACAAATTTTTTAATGCCTGTAATTTCCTGCTAATTATAGACTCTTTGATTCGGTCTACCCTTAACAGCAGATGAAATCATAATCCTCTTTTTCATGCAACATAAGTGCTGAATAACTATACACTCAATTGTATTCCTACTGTCACCCAGTGGTGATTTTAAGCACCTACCCACATCCCCCAGAGAAAAAAATGAATGATTCCTTTGCTAAATCAATTAACATTAAGCTATTTCCCATTAAAGTAGAAACTGTCTTCTTTCTATGTGTGTCCTCTTCTGTAACCAGTCTCAGGTCTTAAAGGCAATAGTTTTCAATAAATTAGTCGTCAAAGAATAATGGTTGTTATGCAATTAAGAATAAATATTAGAGACACTAATATGACTGTTTAGATATTATAATGAACCTTACTAAGGGAATAATTACATAGAAACCTGATAATTTTGAACATGCTGGAAGGACTTCTCATATATATGGTATTCAACCGATATTAAGACATCAGTTTTTATTATTTCATTTTATGACACAGTTTCATAGGCTCTGGGATTCTCCTAACCCCTTCTCAACCCCTCCCCCCACATTGAATTCCTCTATAGTGTTACTGTAGTACAGTTCATAACCAGCCATGATTGCTTCATTGCAGGCATGGACCATGCAAAAAAAAAAAAAAAAAGACAGTATCCAGGATCAAGCCACTGGTAGGTTCAATTGTTCCATGAGGACTTCCCTTACCAGAATGGAGGAATGCTATGTTATCACAGAGGGCTGGAGGGCCAGGTGGCTCAATGTATAGAAGAGCTCACTCTATACTTTTTAGACTTCTAAGGTATTTGGAATATGTGGGCAGTTTTTAGGAGTTCCAAATTCTGCAAAGGGTTAGTATTCTAGCATAGTAGGTAAGGCTGCTGGCTGCTATGCCAACATCCCATGTGGGCACTGGTTTCAATCCACTACTGTGCCACAGCGCTGGGCCAGTGCAGTATTTTGAGCTCCTCAAAAGTGCCCATGTGCTCAAAATACCCTGAAAGTTTTTAAAATACAGAAATACAGAGGGTGGACTCTTCCAACCAATTAAATTACACCAGGTGTCGGATTTCTTTGACATCTGTGCTCCTTGGTTTTTCAAACCATAACTGAACTTTGTTTTCAATCACCGGCTGACCTCAACCATTGATTTCAGAGGCTCATCCAGGTCAGGCTTGCTCCTATGCTTACCATACTTTCAACCTAAATCTTTTCTAGGTCTCTAAGTCTTGCTTTCTTACACTTGCCAAACTCTTAACACACTTCCAACAAGAACATGATTCCAGAATACGTTTAGAATAAACCAAGTTCTTTCTTTAAAAAGACATCATTTATTTTTAAAATCTTACTTCTTTGATTATGAAGAAATAAATTTAATTCAATTCTTAAAATATGGTGGATGCTCCATAAGACGGACCAGGTGATCTTCGACAGTCTTTGAAAGAAAGAAGACAAAATTCAGGGAAATGGAACCATCTAATGAATGAAAGAATCCAACTTGCTGGGAAAGTGGGAAGGAAGTTAGCAATGCATCAGAGAATGCCCAACTGTTCACATGACTTTGTTAGTACAGATGTAGCCAAACAGTACTCATTTTTAAAATTTCAGTTCCAAAAGTGGTGTTCAATTTGCTGTTCTGTAATAAGATATGAGGTTTGTTGCTGATCTTTTTTTTTAAATATTTATTTGTTTTTACTGGAAAGTCAGATATACAGAAAGGAGGAGAAACAGAGAGGAAGATCTCCCGTCCGATGGTTCACTCCCCAAGTGAGCACAATGGCTGGAGCTGAGCCAATCCAAAGCCAGGAGCCAGGAGCTTCTTCCAGGTCTCCCACACGGGTGCAGGGTCCCAAAGCTTTGGGCTGTTCTGGACTGCTTTCCCAGGCCACAAGCTGGGAGCTGGATAGGAAGAGGGGCTGTCAGGATTAGAACTGGTGCCCATATGGGATCCCAGCACATCCAAGGCGAGGACTTTAGCCACTACACTATCGCGCCGGGCCCATGTGTTGCTGATCTTAAAACTACTCAATCATTGTTATACACATTGCCTCTCTCTCCAGCTATGGACTGGAGAAAACTTGAAAACAAGGTTTTCTTTTTTTAGCTACTTACATCATACATCCACTTACACCTTACAAAACCTTAGTGATATGTCTTCAAAAATGAAGAGATTTAAAGTGCCCAAGAACTACGACAAGAAATACAACTAAAATGCATAAGGCAATATCGAAATCTAAATCTGCTTGTCATTAACAGAACATTGGAATTGTAACTTTCTTAATTGTTGAATAGAGATGACAGACATCCATTGATACCACTGAGAAAACCAAAAACTCCAAGAGTTCCAGAAGTTTCTTTTCCTCGGAAGGCATTAAGCATGATTGCCTTCTAAACTATAATTTTTCTATCAGTCTCACTCTAACTTTGAATAATGCAAGTCATGCAATCTATAAGAAAAGAATGCACCAATGATAAAAAATGAAAATAAGAAATTCTCAGGAGAACATTTTGAGGCCAATAAATATCTAAAAAATATGTTCTGCCCACATTAGAATATACAAAGAAAATTAAAATGGTTTCACAATAAAATATCATTTCATGACTTTGGGTACACCCAACATACACATGCATCCATCCCTTTCCACTGTTGGATAGGATGCGTGGCTCCTAAGCCTCAGATTCACTGCAAAAAGGAGTCTGAGTTAGTCAACTCACCATGACAAAACAGTTTAGTGTAACCTTGTCAAGCAGAACTCCCACTTACACCAAGATCCAGAAAATTCCATTCCCAGCTTTATATACAAAAGAAACTCTTGCACATTTACAGCAGGGTATTTGGGCCAGAATATTCACAGCAATAGAATGTTGGAAGCAAGCAAAAATCCTGCTGCCAACAGAGCAAATGAATAAACTGGTTCCTGTGCTATGAGAATATCACACAGCAGTTAATAGGAACAATCTATACAGCATCAGCCACAAGAACGAGTCTCTGCAGCACTCAACAAAGCTCAAAACAAGCCAAGATTCCAAATAGATTTCAAAAACTACAGATGACCTAAAATGAAATTCAGAGAAATCTTGTGAAGTAATTTATAAAAAGGATTCAAAAGGGTGATGACTTTGGGTACATTAGACAGAAAGATAGGATTGAAGGGAGCACGCAGCAGAATAAAAGTTGTTGTCAAAATCTTTGATTTCACTGCTATGTTTACTAGAATTTGATACACAGTTGGCTAGATGAAAAGCAGAATTTATGTGACTCAAGAAGGAGAACGTCTTATGAACCAAGCATTATTCATCCAGAATTCAATTCTGTGCACCAGGAAAGTATGAGTACAAGGAAGTACTCTTTAAGGATACACAAACCTAAGTTTGTGGGCTTCTTTTTTTTTTTTTTTCATCCAAAAGAATCTGAAAACTCAGTGAAGTATTATCAACATATTAATAGTCTATGGCTTATTTTATGGTGTCTAATTGCAAAAACTCCAAATGCATTTTGCACCACCTGATTCTAACTAAAAATGTAAATAAATGATAGTATTAGTACAATTTTAGTCTATGCCTTTAGCATGCAGCTTAAAATACCCCAGACTCATTTCCATTTGATAACCAGTAGGCATCCCAAGGTTAACGTTTCACAAACAAATTTTCCATCTGCATCTGTAATGGGCTTCCACAACAATCTTGGAAAATCTGCTTTTCTTCTAGTTAGCGTTTAAGTCAAAGGCTTTGGAGTCAGCCTTGACACTTCCCTTTCTCTCACATCCCACATTCTAGCTGTCATCAGTGGAGCCTCACTTCAAAAGATGGCCAGAAGTTAACCATTTCTTAGAAAATTACAAATTTCTCTGGCACCAGCTTGGAGCAAGTGTCTATCACCTCTTATCTGGTTTGTGGTGAAAAACTTTTCTACTGCTGTTTTTGCCTCTGTTCTCCATTGCTCAATAAAGTCAACAAGACAAGCATTTCAAAGTTAGTTATTTCAGGATTAGCCCCCCTCCACTAAAATTCCTCCAGTCACTTCTCCAAATCAGAGTAACAGCAACATCTTTCTCAGCATGCAAAGTCCTTAGTCATCCTCTTTGTAACACTGTTTCCTTCTTCATTACAGAAATACTGACTTGCACAACACCTCACCTCCGACATGACTTTAGCTCTTACCCACTTGGAATCAGTACTGAGATATCATCTTTTCAATAAAGTTGTTTTTTAAGATTTATTTTTATTTTTCTTGCAAAGTCAGATATACAAAGAGGAGGAGAGAGAGAGAGGAAGATCTTCCATTCATTGATTCACTTCCCAAGCAGCTGCCGCTGCCAGAGTTGGGCAGATCTGAAACTAGGAGCCAGGAGCCTCTTCCAGGTCTCCCACAGGGATGCAGGGTCCCAAAGCTTTGGGCCGTCCTTGACTGCTTTGCCAGGCCACAAGCAGGGAGCTAGATGGGAAGCAGGGCTGCCAGGGTTAAAACCGGTGCCCATATGGGATCCCAGCGTGCAAGTTGAGAACTTTAGACACTAGGCTAATGCGCCAGGCCCTCCTTTTCAATAAAGTTTTACCAGCTGCCTTTGTTAATATTGCAATAACATATTATTCTATATACGTTGGAATTACTTTACTGCAGTTTGAGTTCTCTATTACTCCATGCAGCATCTATATTTCACTTATATCTCTGGCTTATTTTTGGTCTCTTCTACTAGAATATGGTTCATGAGGACAAGCAATTACACAGCTCTCCCTACCTACAAACATCATCCTTGTTCAGTTTCTCAAAATCAGAATCTGTCCACTTTATTTCCCCCTGTAATTTTACCATCCATTTCACTCCAACAGCAATTCTTTGTCAAATTAAACTTTTTAATATATCTCGATTTTAGCCATTTATTTTGGTAACCTCTAACAATGTATTCCAAGTGGCTGTATAATAAACGGAGAGTGCCACCCTTCAAGAAAAGAGAAAGCATCTTCATTGTTATACTTGTCTCCAGTGTTGCCTGATCTTTCCCAAGCCTGTCACAAAAGGCCTGCTAAATGGACCATGTTGACATCTAAGCCATACAAAACTAGCTTCTCCACTTGTAGAACTCCAAAGACTTCTGGGTCCATCAGAGAATAATTTCCCTCCGCCCCCCACCCCCGCCCCTGCCACCTGTTAGAGCATCCCAGCAGGCCTTACCTGACTTGAAGTTACCTTACTACCCCACCACACGCTTGGAGAGCCTTCCTCTTACACCCAGCTACCGGCATACAGGCTCCTTTGGCGTCCAAATCACACTAATCTAGTTTTCTACCTTCAGGATCTTTGACTTGTCTTTTGTACTTCTCCCAAGAATAAACTTCACTCTCACACTCTGCATGCCTTCAGGTCCCCACTTAAAAGAGACGGCCTGCTGTATCTGAAGTAGGTTGCTCATTCATTCTTGTTTCCTCTTGCATGTTGTTAGAGTATCGCATAGCATCTTCAGTTAATCACTTGCTTATTTATCTCTTTGCTATTTTTATCTCTATACTGTTTAGCTATAAAGTCAGAGGAGCAATATTGCTTCAGAATATACCTTCACAACCCAATATTGCTCCTGACACCAATGTTTTAATACGCATGGGTGTAACAAATGAATGAATGTGACATATCAAAAGAAAATGGAGCCTACCTTTCTATTGCCCTGAGGATCTGAAGTTTTCTTTAAATATGCATACTTTTTAAAAATATGCACTTGACATTCAGTTAACAAAACTTACATATGTCACAGAAATTCAATTTTTATAATGAGATACAGATCACCTATAAATACTGCTAAAGCAATTTTATCTGTTTGGGGAAAAAGCACAAGTTAACCAAAACGTGTATCATTTCTTAGATCTGTGTTTCTATCTTAAACATTACTAAAGGTTTAGACAGAAAGTTCTCATCTTATTCCACTGGATAAATGGAGTTTTGTTTATTGTGAGACTCACTTACTGGCAAGCATATCCATTCAGGAAATTTTGATGCTTGGTAAAGATGATGTTGCAAAAAAAAAGTGAAAACGCCTCAGAAAGGGCTGCTGAAAGAGACTAGCTGCCTGATTAAGTGTTTGAGAACTGGGTTATAGCTGTGACCTCATCAGCTGCTAGCTGTAGGGTTCCTGGACAGTTTCTTGGAACTTTCGCCAATATTTTCTCCAAAAGAGAGATGATGTTTGTACCGCTTTGTGTGTTTTTGACATAGTCTTGATAACTGCTGCTTGCTTAAAAAAAAAAAAAGTCTTTAAATCCATAAAGGACTGCACTGATGGAAAGTCCTTCTTTGCTGGTAAGCAAAATTTTACAAAATTGGCCCTATTGATGTTTCTATCCCAAAGAGGTTATGGACTATGATACAAGGCAGCCATCTATATATGAAGTATTTATTGTTCTAAAGCATGTGCCCCAAGAGGCTGAGACGCTCCAAACCTGCATGATCCCTAAGATAGATGCAAATGGTCCCTTGGTGGCTTATGCCCCAATCATTCATTGTTAAGAAGGAAAGTAGGAAGTCAAAGTGGGCTGGAACATGAGGAATGCTTTTCTATCTCCTTTGTGAAAACAAACACCTCACTGATGTGCCACTTCTGAGCAGGTGCAAAGTACTTCAAGATGATTGCACCTGATGTGTCCCAGGCTGAAAGAACTACATCCTTTCACAAATCCCAACCCAGTATCTCTCCCCATGCCTCCTTCCTCCTTTGCTCACCTTTCCCCCTTTCCTCTCCAGTGGGAGAATGTGCAGACAAAGCAGAGCAGAACCTGCAGGGATGAAAGGAGGAGTACCATTCCAGTCCCTTTTATTTCCCCATTGCAAGCTGTGCTGCTGAGTTAAAAATATGCAATTTAGTTTCCAAATCTATTTCAACCCCTGCCTGGCCTACTGAGCAATCACATATCATCCAATTTCAATTCAAATCTTTGCTTTTAGCTTTATTTTAAATAGAACACAGCTACGTTGTATAAACAGATAAAAAGTAAATGTTCCACAAAGAGCAGAAGCAGGATTAAAGGAACCAGGAAGTCAACTTGCATTTATAGCCTACTGGTCAAAATCTGAATTGTTTTCCTTCTATTTTTAAAATGCCAAAATTTCCACAAAGTGTGAAATGTCATAAAAGGGAGGAAACTAAAAGTTTGGTCTAACTAAATATCTGAAAGTTTGTGCTAATAATAATATTTTGCTATTTTTCACGGTGTACATTGACAACTTTCTGTAGGCCAATAGCACATTTTCTGCAGGTGATAATTATTATCCTTCTGTCTCATTTGGAATACTACACATTACAAAGAATGACCCACTTCCAAAAAAAATGAATCATGAGTACCACAAATATTTCTAACAGAGATAACAAATTCACTGTTATAAACTTTTAATGATTAGTCAACTTACGTCAAAATACAGTTACTTCCATTAGATCATTCCCTTTTCATAAAGCTATAAATGTGTAACCTCTAAGTGGGTAATGCAAATTACTTGGCAGTGACACATGAGATGACTAACAATGTCCTTGAGACATTTCACAATGTTGTAGTTAACCAAAACCCAGTAATGGCTTATATAAATGGTTTTCCCACATTTTATTATCTACATAATATAATGGGGAGAGAGTAGATGGTTAAAAAAGGTTCATTTACAATGAACCCCCTTTCCCTCTTAAATGTTTAGCTTGTTTCATAAACTGATATTATTCTGACGTTCAACATTTAATAATCAAACCATTATGATCTCACTTATAACTTTTCACTTTTATTTACGTACAGGAACCTCAATTCTCTAACAAATATTTAAGCTACTGGTGATTTGCCATCTCTGTTAGCTTTTTCTTTTCTTTTTTTTTTTTTTTTTTTTGAAAAGTCAAATTTTAAACCCCTACAGGCAGATAAATCCCATCTTACTGATACAATGTAGTCTTAAATGGCACCAAATCAGCTGAAAAATTCTCCATGAAACTATTTTTGACCTAAAATGATAATTTCCTAGTCACTTAGGAAAGATCATGCCTTGACAAATGATTCATTTCTGCTCTCAAATTTTCTTTTCAGATCTGCATGATGGCAATTGCAGTGTGGGCAACCTCTCTCTGCAGAGGCAGCAGGGCAGAACCAGCAGAAACTTTGATCCTGCTCATCTATCCTGACCGTACTCAACCCTCTGGTCCTCAGGCGGGTCCCTCAGAGCCACGCCACATCCTCTCAGAACCATGCAGAAAAAGAAAACGGCTTGGGATGCACAGGACTGGATCCCCAGCTATCATCAACTGCTCTGTCTCTTGGCTGAATCACTTTCCCTTTTTAGTTCTCAGGGCCCTCATCAATTAAGTGAAAGAAAGAAAAAAAAAAAAAACAGACTGAATAAACTCTGAAGAATCAGCAGCAGCTCTTCTCCCAGCCGTATTTTCTCTCTAATAATCCTCACTATTGGACCACATCCCTACCTCTTATGCAAAGCTGCCCTACTCCTCACTTCTGCTTTCTCCATTCTCCATCCACTTGCAATAGGAAGCATAAGAACCCTTTTAATGTTGGGATATGAGCCACACCTGATATCAACATCTGCAGGTGCTTCTCTTTTAAGGATGCAATCTTATCTCAGCTGGCATCCTGCCCTGCCATCTACTAACTGAACTCAGACCTGATTTTCCAAGCTTTCATTTCTTTACCTGTAAAATGGGAATAACCCCGGCTTTCCTCTTCAGGATGGCAGGAGTTAAAGAGAGAAATGCTTTTAAAACCCTTGGTATATATGAAAGTGTAATTAACTAAGTACTATATTGGTGGTTGCTATTGCTGCTCTGCTGTGCTAGTACTAAAATATAAGCTCAGGGGCAGGCTTGGCACAGTAGTTAAGACACCACTGTAATGCCTGTATCCCATGGAGGAGTCTCTGCATTCCAGTGCGTGGTACACACCATAGTGCACCCTGGTAAGACAGCAGCGGAATGTTCATGTGTTTGGTTCCCTACCCCTGCGTTGGTGAGACTTGCATTTAGTTCTTGGCTCCTCTTGGGTCTGGCCCAACTTTGGTTATTGTGGGCATTTGGGGAGTCAGCCAGGAGGTGGGAGGTCTCCATATCTTTGCCTCTTTCAAAATAAATAGAATTAACTATAAGTTTTGACAAAGCAGATTAATCCTAGTTCAATGCCTTTGCTGAAGGGATAACTAGCACAGTGTATGGGATAATCCAGAGATTTGGCCACCAGAAGACCTGGCCAACATTATTACTAGCACCCTGGCAAGTCACTTGTCCTCAATCAACTGCACACTGAGGATGCTTGAAATTAAGAATTATATTTTAAGATTTCTGTGAGCCTACTGCCTGGCACAAAGCTTGCCACATAGCTCCTCATCTCATTTGCAAATGAAACAAGAACAGGAAAAAAGAGCAACAACCCTGTAATGTACTTCTGCTAAGCTCTTTATAAATATTTGTTCAAAGAAAAAAGCCCAAACAGCTCTGCAACCAATGTCTTGGGAGGGAAGCAAATGTCATTTTCCTCAAAGAAAGTAGAAAATAAAAAAAAGTGCCCTGTTGTAGAACAGGAAAAGACTGGGTTGTTTAGCAGAGCAGGCAGCTCCGTGCCCCAGATTCGTGTTCTAGGTAGAACACTGGCCAGGCAGCTCTTGGCAGAGTGAAGCGCACGTGGGAGGATGGAGGACTTGGGTTCAGCTGCCTCCAGCAAACCTACTCTAGTCCAAGAGACCAGGTTCAGGGAAACTCCCTTCTCAGGGCGCAGCTGAGCCCCGACTTCCCATTTTTGACTTCCCCTCCAACATCCCACGCCCAACAGTCAGGTCCCGGGGAGGTAATTAATGTGGGGGAGAGGCAAAGCTTCTGAGGGCGCCGGGAGATGGCAGTGTACCAGTGGGGGCGGTCTTTTTGTCATAGGTCTCACAGAGATGGGGCTGGGGAAAGAGGCAGAAGAGGGAAATGGGGGAGGGGGAGGTATTTTGCATACCTACTGATCTTCCCACAGACAGACAGACAAGGCAGACCAAGACGGGAGGGACAGATAGGACATAGGTGTGCGTTTGAAACCGTACCCCCAAATCCAGGACGAAGCCTGTTGTCATAACCATCCAGCAAACTGTCCAGGATGCGGGTAAAATTTTCCGGGCACAATTTCTCCTCCTTTTGGTTCTGTCCTGGGGATTCGTTTATACTGTAAGCACAAGAAAACGGGGGCGGAAAGGGTTATTTTAAGAATTGATCCGAGAACAGGTGGAAACAGGTTTGCCTTCTAGGGACTGAGTTGCTAAATGAAGCAATGCTGAGGCCAGGGGGGGAGGGATGCGGAGGCAAAAAGCGGTTAGGAAAAGCGCACCCCACGCGCACACAACCCAGCAGCAACGCGCCTCTTGGCCCCTGCGCCCCTCATGTTTTCAGTGTCTACGCTGTCACAGAAAAGCGTGGTTTTTGGCTCCAGATCTTACAGCGGAGACACAAATATCTGGTCAGCCTAGGGAAAAGTAGGTGGCCTGAGAGGGCCAGGGAACGCTCACTTGTCCACCTGCCCATAACCCACAGCACCCCCAAAGAACTCACCAAGTCGCCAGGCACAGGAAGCGCAGGAGGGCGAAGCTGACCGCGGCGGACAGCACAATCGCGGGTACCTTCTTGGCAGAGACCATCTTTGCAACATGCCATACTTTAAGCCTGTTCACGTTTCCAGGCTCTCAAGATGCCCCGAGCAGAGTGCGTGGAGAGGGCAGAGTGGCTCCCGCGACGTGCGCACTCTCGCCCGCGCTCCACCACCCTAGCCGCGGTGGGCGTGTGTGCGCGCGCGGGCCGGGGGAGGCGGAACCTGCCTCGGCGCACCCTCCCGCTCCGGCTCCGGCTCTGGCTCCGGCTCAGGCTCCCGCGCCGGTTTGCTGGGCTTGTGAAACTGTGCATGCCGCTGCACGCCACACACCCTTTCGCGCCCGCACCCGACGCATCCGGGCGGAGTAACTTGGGTGCGCAGGTGAGCGAGGTGCAGCAAGTTTGCGGCGACCTGTAACTCCAACGGCCAGGAGTCGTGGTGCTGCTGCAGCAGCGTGGGGTCTTCCCTTCACTCTCCTGTTTCCCCTCATTTTGCCGAAACTCGGATAATAACCAATGAAGCCGCTTTCTCTAGGCTGTGGGAGAACACGTTTTGTACCCATAGTAGAGGGAAGGAATACTGTGTTAACAGGGCTTGGAGGTGGGGAGTGAGAGGCAGTGGCCTTTGCAGACTGCTGTGCAGGGGCTGGGGCTGAGGAAGGAAAAAAAAGATTTGTCCTGGTGGAGGGGTGAGAACTCAATGGGCAGATTTTTTTGCCAAACTTTGAGGCAATGGACTGGAGCTCACAGCGTAGTGAAGTTGTTTGCCAAGCTGTTGGTTGAAAAATACAGAATTTCTTCACTGCTCCCGCCCCAGCTAATGCGCTTTGCTGTTCCATCCTGTCCTGGCAAGGAGGCAAGATATGGCTGGTAGCCCGGGGCAGCCCTGATGGTCATCATTTCCGTTTCACTTCCTGGGACACTGGAGAAAGCTTTTCTTTCACAATGCTGCCCACTTCCTTCCAGAGGTGGACAATTGAGGGCAAAGCGGGATGGGGGAAGTTGGGGCACAGGAGTGGAAGTGGGGGAAGAGGGCAGGGAGAAGGAAAGAGAACAGGAAAACAAGGTGTGTGTGTGAGAAAGGGGACACATGAATGAAAATGCAAGGGCACACATCCATTTATTTTCTTTAAAAGGCAGAGTAACGGAGGGAAAGAGAGAGATAAAGAGACATTTTCCAGAGATAAAGAGACATTTTCCACCTGCTGGGAAACTCCCCAGATAACTGAAACAGCTAGAAATGAGCCAGGCACCATCTGCAGCCTTGAACTCCTGGTAGACCCAGATGGGTGACAAGAACCCACATTCTTGGGCCACGATCTGCTTGCTCCCAGATGCTGAACAGGAGATAGTTTTCGAAGAGGAGTAGCCCGCGCTACAGCAGGGCTCCCAGAAGGTGATGCAGACTTACCCAGCATGGGTAAGTCTGCATCACCACAACGTCTACCGCAGAAGATTAAGTCCTAATTTACTTGTGACTCGAAACAGAGCACTGTGTGGGCAGTGTTCCCTAAAGGACTTCTAATAGACTTACTAAAACGCACAAGCTGTTGATTGCATGTTAGAAACATGCGTCATGATCCAGTTAGGCATTTTCATGTGATGCATCAATAGCCTTAGTAAACTCCGCACTTGGTTCCTGGGAATAGACAGGGATGGTTTGTTTTGTTTAGAACTTTCAGAGTTTGTTCACAATTTTCTGAATGGTGTGATGTAACAGCCACACTGGAGAGGATTTTGGGGTTTTGTTTACACGTTTCAAAGTCCTAATTAAAATACCCATCCCCAGGGGAAGCAAATGTGTCCATACTGCGTAAAACCCATAGCTACCTAATGTCAGAACAGGCTGTACTCTGACGTGCTACCTTCATCCAATGTACATCATAATTCAATTTATATCATTCTTCTTTACAGATTGCAATCTGCTTGAGAGCCCATGAATGGTAATTTTTGCACATGCGTGCTTGTTTTATTTCTTGTTACCGCGCATAGTACTTAGTTGATCAGCAAATATTTTTTGAACAAAAAAACTAAGTGAATGAATGTCAGCTCCATCATATTATTATTGAAATCTTAGATCCTAGATCAATATTATTAATATTGAAATAAAATTCAAGTTTTGTTTTGGGGGGAAAATAATGGAAACAATAGTGAACCCTTCATATACACCATTAAAGCATTTGTCTCCACAGATTCTCCATGTAAATGTTTTTCTTTAATACTAAAATTATTTGAAAGACAGCATTACAGGGTAGGGATTACATTACAGGTAGAAAGAGAGACATCTTCCATCTGCCAGTTCACTCCCGAAATGGCAGCAACAGTCACGGCTGCTCCACTCCTGAACCAGCTCCCTGCTAATATGCCTGGGAAAGCAGAAAATGACGGTGTAGGTGCGCGGGCTCCTGCAGCCCCGTGCAACACCTGGAAGACGCTCCTGGATCCCGGCTTAAAACCAGCCCATTGCAGTCATCTGGGTAGTGAGCCAGTGGATAGAAGATCTCTCTCTCTCTCTAATTATGCCTTTTAAATAAATAAAAATTTAAGCTCGTTTTCCCATGTTTCTGCTGTCCTTCAGCACTGCAGATATAGAACTGTCTATAATGACAGGATACTTGGGGTGCTTCTTTCTGTACTTACCAATTCCATGCAACTGCAAGCTTGTGGCTCATAGTTCACTTATCCCATTTTTGCCCCTTCGTCATCTCTACTCACTAATAACCACTGTCAAAATCTGTTTCTAGGCATTTGTCATTGCTTTTGGATCCCACGATTAAGGAAAGTCACTTAGTATCTGTCTTTCCAAACACTCTAGTTTCATCTATGATGTTCCAAATGACTGCATCTCTCTTCGTTTTTTTAAGTCTGCATTTCACATTTATATATTAGTTGTTTTGTCAATATTTCTACTGATGGATGCTTAGGTTGTTTCAATATATTGACTATTGTGAATAGTTCTGCAATGAACATAGGAGTGCAGATACGTCTCCAAGTTGCTGATTTCATTTCCTTTGAGTACATAACTGACAGAAGAGTCACTAAATCACAGAGTAATTCTGTTGTTGTTGTTGTTGTTGTTTATCTGACAAAGCAATGTGCTCTTTTGCACAATGACCTGACCAATTTACATTCCCATAAGTCAATATATATGGGTTCCCTCATCTGTGGGAATTTTGCAGATTATTTTTGGATAAAATGTCATAATGTCACTTGAATAAGAAATAAAATGTGGCTAATACTTGGGAACATTATTTTAAAGGATTACTTGCTTGAAATGCAGAGTTCCAGAGATAGGGAGGGAGAGAGAGAGTGACAGTAAAAATGAGAGTGGGATTTTCCATCTTTTGATTCACTCCGTAAATAGCCACGTACATGGGCTGGGTTAGGCCAAAGTCAGGAGTCAGGAACTTGATATAGGTCTCTCATGTCAGAAGCACAGCTCTAGTCATTGGGGCCATCTTCCATCGTCTTCCCAGGCGTATTAGCAGGGAGCTAGATCAGGAGTAGGACATCTGGGACATCCCTCACAGGGGACGCCAACATCACAAGTGGTAGATTAACTTGCTGCACCACAGCATTGGCCCTAACTACTTGCATGTCATGTGAATAATTCCTATGTGTGACATTTAAGAAGTCAACTATAACTGTATTTTAAGTGATTATGTTTTTATAATACATGAGAGAGCATATCTATACTTAATAGTCTCCAAGTGACCATATTAATTTAAACTCTAGTGGAATATGCTAGCTCTTCAGTGTCAGCTTTGGTTTCATTTGAAAGTTGGATGTTTGGTTCAGGTAATGCAACAGAGCAGGTTATTCTGTTGCCCATGATTTCATCATGCCATATGGGAAGACAGCACGTATGGACCAAGAACTTGTTCCTGCCACCCGTAGGGGAGATCCAGCTGGAGCCCTGGCCTCGTGGCTTCACCAGGCACAGCTCTAGTCATTGCAGTTGTTTGGGGAGTGAACCAAGGATGGAAGATTCTTTCTAACTCTGCCTTTCAAGTGAATTTTTTTAAAAAGAAAATTTGGTATTTTATAAGCATCTACAGCATCATTAGCAATTTTAGTAAATATTTATAGGCTTGTTTGCAATTGGCTTTAATAGTGTGTGAAGCATTATTTTATTTTATTTTATTTTATTTTATTTTATTTTATTTTATTTATTAGAGTAAATTTTGGAGTGAGCACTTACATAAATTTAGAAGAGTACCCCAAAGAGCCATGGTTATTTTTGTCTATGTATGTAAAATTCTATAAACGTTATACAAACTACTCATTTTGAGAAGCGATACTCTTTTAATTGTAAGGTATGTATTTCTGACATACAATGATAAGGTGTGATGATTTAGGATTCAGCGGAACACTTCCTAACACCATGCCTTGCAGACACAGAGCATCACCATTCTGCAGGTCAGAGCAGACCACAGGACCAGACCAGCTCCTTCCAGAAGGAGTGCATGAAATGTGAATCCTGGGAGACATGAGTCACTGAGCAGCCATCTCTGTCAACTGGCCTCTATGTGCATTTTCACATGCCTGAAATACTTTATAGAAAAAATTCACATTTCATAATAGTGTCATGATAATGAATCTGGCAACAAGACTAGCACACAGAATCCAGATATGGTAAAATATTGTAAGTACTTCAGTGAAGGTATTTTTAGATGAAATGATATTTAAATCATTGGACTTTGAATAATATGGGTATGCTTCACTCCATCAGCTGAAGACTTTAATAGACAAAATCCGACCTTCCCCAAAGAGTTGATTCTGCAAGCAGATGGTCTTCATCCTCAAACAACAGAATTGAGTCTCCACACTGCTGGCTTGCACCGTGAACTTTGGACTTGCCAGTCTTCAAAGAGAGAGAAAGATGATATGATGTTGATCATATTTCACTGTAAATCACTAACTAATGTAAACAGTAAAGGCTTACAATAATAAATGTGTAGCAAATTTTCAGGATTCTAATAAAATTTTGATGCATTCAAAATTATTCTCAGGCCCAGCATGGTTAAATCCTCACCTTGCATGTGCTGGGAACCTATATGGGCACTGGTTCTAGTCCCAGCTGCTCCATTTCCCTTCCAGTTCTCTGTTCGTGGCCTGAGAAAGCGGTAGAGGATAGGCCCAAATCCTGGGACCCTGCAGCTGTGTGGGAGACCCAGAGGAAGCTCCCAGCTCCTGGCTTTGGATCAGCTTGGCTCCAGGCATTGTGGCCACTTGGGGAGTGAACCAGCAGATAAAAGATCTTTCTCTCTCTCCTCATATCTGCAAATCTGCCTTTCCAAGAAAAACAAATATTTTTTAAAAATTATTCTTATCTTTAAAATGTCACTTCATTGTTACAAAAATGAGGGCAAATTCTTAGGCAATCTGAAATTGTATCGTATAATAATTTATTTCTCTTTTTCTTTTAGGTTAGACAGTTGTTTGGTAGCACAGTGAAGGACTCCGGCAATGCGAGCAAGTATAAATGTGCAGAATACATAAGCCGTTAGATTCTGAATTGATTAACTAATATTAATTTGAATTTTGTCCTTATCATGGTTTCTAAAATAATGTAGTCTCACTATAGATATTGTACATAATACAAAGCATGAGCCAAAAAAGAAGTAAATTATGTGTAATACAATGATTCAAATAAACTTTTACAACTCCCTCTGAAAAGTTGTAAGACTTAAGCCTTTGCAAAAATGTCACGCTAAGCTTGGGGAAAAACAATAGTAAGATATTTAAGAAATGTGCAAAAGACAAAGATGCGGGATATATGGTACAGACAGTGACTTCGTAACGTTTTTGAAATTCTGCTTTTTAACCTGCTGAATTCTATTCAATGAAGCATTAAGTCTGTGATTATGAAGTAAATTTAAAGCATGTTATAGTAAGTATTTTAGGAAAAGGAGAAGAGAGGATGGAAAGTATATTATTAAAATTGTATCATGAGATACATGAAGTCTAGTCTCTTCATATTAATAAGAATACCTTGTCACAGAAGTTTTGAAATCAATGCACAGTTTTTAACACTGCACATTCCATGAACTTTTTAAATACCTTTCTTATTGTATACATACTTAATGTAGATGTTTAGATTGGATACTTTAAATGTATTCATAGCAAGAAGACAAGATTAAATTAGCCCAAAGGATGCGTTTCTTTCAACTAATCAAACTATACAGAAATATTTGGCATCTTTAGATTGCTTAAGCAGCATTTTTTTTTTTTTTATCACTTGGCTAAGATCCAGTGCAAAATGTTTAAATAGCATCAGTTTTTCAAGAAAAGCATAACAAAATATTTACCTGGATTTCTTCTGCATTTAGAAAGAATCTCCCACACAGAAGCTATGACACGAATCAGGTGTACCTGAGTGGAGCCATCACCTCATCCCGGTGTATGCAGATGTGCGGATGCAGCCCATGCTGGCATGCCGTCAGTCCTCCGGAGATTTCACTGCCAGGCTGCTCTTCGTCACCCTCTGGTGGCGACTGCGCGGAGTGGCAATAAGCATCATTTTAAGAGGGAAGGGACTGAGTGACACGTTCGAGAGAAGGCTCTCAGCATTGCTAGCCAGTACTATGCTTGAAGATCAAGATCAAAGGAGGATATCGGAGCTAACACAGAAGAGTACACAAGTGAAACGCCACTTATTTGCAGCTATGTATAGTGTTCAAAAGCTGAAAATTTGAAAAGTCAGATTCACCAACAGTGTAACACATCCACACTTCCACAGTTGGGCTTTTTAGTGGGAAAACCCAAGTCAGTTTTTTTTTTTTAATCTTGTAGTAATTAATTCAATGTACCAGTTTTTCTTGATCATTAAGACTTTCTATCATCAGTGTGTTTTCTGTTCGTAAAACACTGAGATGAGCCTTGAAAATTTAGCTTGAGTGGTGCCTGACTTGAGAAATATGTTCAGGGCCTCCGGATCGGAGTTCTGTTCGCATACATTGTGCTTTCATTATCATTTGTTTCAAGAACTTTTGTTAAAAGTCCTCCTTAATTTGTCCCTTCATTATTTGGTTTTTCAGTGGTAACTTTGTTCATTTCTATCTTTTTCGTAATTTCTGAATTTTTCAAATTCCATTCGTTTTATGGCATTATGATCTGAAACATACTTGATTTGACTTCTAATTTTTAAAAACAAAGTTGTACAGATTGGCTAGTGACTTCTCGTGTGATCTGTCCTAGAGGCACCTTGCGTGCCGGGGAGACAGAGAACAAGGCCGATCCCACAGCTTGTGGAGGGCGCATGTCTGTTGTAAGCACACTGTTTAGGACACAGTTGAGCTCTTTGCTGACATTATTACTTTTTTTCTAGGTAAAGTGGTAACAGTTCATTTTGTTTCTGTAACTAATTTAGATTTTTTTACTTTGATTTTTAAATGGTGTTTAACTCATTCAATGTGGTCTACAGCAACAATTCTCTGGACATTCTCTATGCTTCTTGACTCACCATGTTATCTAACTGCCATTCTTATCAGAGGCCAAACCAACTAACCTGCCTAATCTCTCTTTTAAAAAAAAGTATTGATTTTTATTTGGAAAATCAGATATACAGAGAGAAAGAGATGCAGAGAGGAAGGTCTTGCATCTGCTGATTCACTCTCCAAGTGGTTGCAATGGCTGGAGCTGCGCCGATCCGAAGCCAGGAGCCAGGCACTTCTTTTGGGTCTCCCACGTGGGTGCAGGGTCCCAAGACTTTGGGCCGTCTTTGATTGCTTTCCCAGGCCACAGGCAGGGAGCTGGATGGGAAATGGGGCCACAGGGACACAAACTGGCACCCATATGGGATCCTGGTGGACAGAAGAGGAAGCCTTTAGTCACTAGGTTAAGGCGCCCGATCCGAACTGCCTAATCTTATAGCTAAACCACCAAAATGGTAAAAATAAATAAGCCTTTTCTCTTTGTGAAGTTATTTTTTTTTCAAATTTTGATTTTCAGTAACAAAACGCTACTATGCTTACCTTAGATGTTTATTCATATAATTTTAACAACACCTAACATCAAAGCCTCAGCACTGCCTACTCAGCACCATCTTCCAAGTGCAATACACATATGCTCAAAACAGCATCGATTCTATTCTTTTTTCAGGATTAAAAAAATAGAACTTGACAGTTAGTGAGTCCAATGATAGAAACTGTGCTTAGGACTACGAACACTCGGTCACCAGGGGCCAGATAGTGTCCCGAGTCATATGCTAGGACCTGTG
This sequence comes from Ochotona princeps, assembly GCF_030435755.1. Lineage (NCBI taxonomy): Eukaryota > Metazoa > Chordata > Mammalia > Lagomorpha > Ochotonidae > Ochotona > Ochotona princeps. The sequence continues at coordinate 44,782,215 of NC_080842.1, read as the reverse complement.
CTGATCCTTAGTTGTCCCTTGTCTCTAAAGGTATTCTTGAGGTGACTCAAAAGGCTCGGGTGAAGGCTTTCAGGGCTGGTCCACTGGACAAGGACAAGCGAGCCAAGAATGCCATGTTCAAGTCAGAGGGTGATCTATGTTGACAGCACAACGGGATGTGTCTAGATCGGAATGGCATAAAAGGAAGTCAAGAATGAGGAGATGATCGACATTTGATGAATGACTGGGTTTTTATCCCCATCCAATCATTTTTAGAGCAATGCAAGTATGTTTTACAAATTCTTTTTTTTTTAAAGATTTATTCATTTTATTACAGCCAGATATACAGAGAGGAGGAGAGACAGAGAGCAAGATCTTCCATCCAATGTTTTCACTCCCCAAGTGAGCCGCAACGGGCCGGTGCTGCGCCAATCCGATGCCGGGAAACTGGAACCTCCTCCGGGTCTCCCACGTGGGTGCAGGGTCCCAAAGCTTTGGGCCGTCCTCAACTGCTTTCCCAGGCCACAAGCAAGGAGCTGGATGGGAAGTGGAGCTGCCGGGATTAGAACCGGTGTCCATATGGGATCCCGGGGCTTTCAAGGCGAGGACTTTAGCCGCTAGGCCACGCCGCCTGGCCCTACAAATTCTTTTAGAAGGGTTGCTCAAGCAGTTCCTACAATAAAACCCTAACTAGATATTTTAGCTGGGTGCAACAGCAAAACAAACAAACAAAAAAACCCTCAAAACGAAACAAAAAACCAAACCAAAACAAAAAAGTGTATATCTATGTGTATATATATATATATATATTAAGCAATTTACATATATAATAAATACATATATATTGCATAGATGAGACAGAAATACCTTAGAGAAATATGAGAGAAATACCATAAATAATGCAGAGCTTACCTTATTTTGCTAGTGCAAATAAATGTGCAAATAAATACACAGGCCATGTTTCCTTGACATTCCGCCTTTTGGAATGATCTTGCCATCAGCATACATTCTCACTGTGAAGCAGAAATCCTGAACATTCCTGCTCCCAGCCGGAGTATTGTAGGCTCTCATTTACTCCAATTCTGGATGCTCCCTTCTTAGCTGCTTAACCCTTGAAGAGCTCCTTTAGCGTTCAGATTTCTCATTTGAAAAATAAGGACAATGATGGTGGCATTTGATAGAATTGTTAGCAAGGATTCACGTGTTAACGCATGTTGGAACACCCTGGAGAGTACCTGGACCATCACAGCCACACAAAGTGTTAGTTATATTAAAAACCAACATACTCAGCTTTTTTTAACCTGCCACTTTTTTTAATCTCCTTGCCACTCGTGGAAAGATAGAATGCAAAATGTGTTAAAACATTAGGGTGTCTTGGGCCCGGCACAATAGCGTAATGGTTAAGGTCCTTGCCTTGAACGTGCCGGGATCCCATATGGATGCCGGTTCTAATCCCGGTAGCTCCACTTCCCATCCAGCTCCCTGTTTGTGGTCTAGGAAAGTAGTCAAGGACGGCCCAAGGTCTTGGGACTCTGCACCCATGTGGGAGACCTGGAAAGAAGTTCCTGGCTCCTGGCTTCAGTTTGGCACAGCACCGGCTGTTGCGCTCACTTGGGGAGTGAATCATCGGATGGAAGATCTTCCTCTGTGTCTCTCCTCCTGTCTGTACATCTGCCTTTCCAATAAAATGACTTCATCCTTTTTCCCCATTGAAAGTCATATACTCAAGCACATGATGAAGAAAGATAAAACCACTTACTTCTATTAGTGTTTATTATTCATCATTTAAAAACTTCCCTGCCTCTTTTAAGTGGCAATGTCATAGAAACTTTTGGGAACCTAATCATTTGACTTGATCACAGCAGCGACATTAACACTTCAGTGAATTATTGGATTAACAATTTTCTGAAGCAAAAGAAAATCAAACTTGTGAATGTTCCTCACCTTCCTCTAGGTGACAAAATGTCTATTTTTTTCAGAGAATTTAATGAACAAAATGGTGTTCCTTGTGTAAATGGAAGTAGAATCAGTTTTTGACTAGGTGCTAAAATGCTCAACTTGTAATTAAAAATCATAGCTTTCTATTAATAACACGAGATATTTTTTCTCTACATTTTCAGTTGATTATCTGAGAAGGAGAACAGACAGCCTGAGGACTACTGATTCACTGCTTTTTGTCCATAACAGCTGGGAAGAGGCCAAAGTTAGGAGTTCCTGGTACCCATCTACTTGAACTATTACCTAGTAACTCCCAGAATATGTATTAGTAGAAGCAAAGCTTAAAAGCTTAAGAAAGCTATGGTTCATCTACTCCATGGAATACTACTCAGCTATTAAAAAAAACAAAATGCAGTTCTTTGTGGCCAAATGGGCCAAACTGGAAACCATAATGCTAAGGGAAATGAGCCAATCCCAAAAGGTTGAATATCACATGTTTGCCTTAATTTAAGATGATATGATGTTATGTATAACATGTTATGTTATGAATGTTATATGTTGTGTATAAACTAAAATTGAAGTGTAGGTGAGGTGGTCACAGAAGGTGGCTGGGAACTCGCATTTACTTTTAACATATTGGTTACTCTTTACTATGTCAATTAATTCCATAATGATGTAAATTGTTGCTGATGGTATGTTGGAGCTTTCAATTGACTGGGATGATACTCTGCTGGCTCTGTCTTCAGACCAGAGAGGGTATACCTAAGAAACCGTTGAACTTGACTGGACAATAAGATGCTGGACTCTATGTTTGGTATACGCTTGCAATGGGGGAATCTCAACTGAACTTGAGCTGTGGTTATGCAACAAGGTGGAGGAATCCACCATGGTGGGAGGGTTTGGGGAGGGGTGGGGAGAACCCAAGTACTTATGTAACTGTGTCACATAATACAATGTAACTAATGAAGTAAAATAATAAATAATTAAAAGAAAAAAAAAGCTTATACTTTAGAACAAAAGACAGCAAACTGAGTCTATGGAACCTTAGGTATACATCCAACAGACTGCATCTACACACACACACACACACACACACACACACACACACACCAAGCAACAGGAAGATTTCATGAGCTAGAAAGGAGGGCTGGAAAGTGAGCAGAAAGTTTGCTTGAAACACAGAGCCAAATCCACAGTAGTGAGACACAACATCAGCCAGGCTCCAAGGACACTGGTCCCCAGGCAAGTACTCACAGATGGATCAGTTCTGCCTGCCCCAGGACCAGGTGGGGCCTGCACCCTTGTAGGATGCACCCTCACTTTGTCCTGCATAAGCACCAGCCATGGCAAAAGCCTGGCATATACCCATGAGCCCACTCAAGCCCCTGTAACTATGTGAGGCTCAGGTGCAGTCCAGCATAGTGTTAGTGTAGGCAATCGAGGAATGGTCACACCTCCTCCAACCTTGAGAAGCACAGCAAGTAGTAAGAGTATTCCTACTCAGAGACTAGAAAAGGAGGTGAAACAGCATCAGGCTGATAAAACCTAGCATTAGAGCAATTCTAATGGTTGCTCTCTGTAATCCAATGCATGCAGGTGGAGCAGCAGGACCCACTCCTGTGGCAGGATAAGACCACAGTTCCAAAAGGCATACTGCCCCATTTAGGATCACTTGAAACTGGTTATATCATTCTTGGATCATGAATCGACCTCAGCAAGAGACAGACAATAAAAATCTGAGTTTTGTGCCTGGCATTGTGCCATGCAGGTCTTAGTAAGCTCCCAGCTCTAAGTTTGACCTAGCATAGCGACATTATGCTATAAGACTCCCCACAAATTTACTCTCTAAGTCTCAGACAACTATGGAAATTATAATGGTCTGTTTGAGGAGAGAAATGGAAAGTAAAAGGGACAATGCCATGGTGTAGTAAATCAACCCTTTGCCTGTAGTGCCAGCAGCCCATGTGGGTTCTGGTTCAAGTTCTGGCAGCTCGGCTTCCCATCCAGTTACCTGTTAATGGCCTGGGAAGGCAGCAGGGGACTTAGTTCCCTGAACCCACATATGAGACACAGAACAAGCCCCTGGCTCCTACCTTTGCCCGGCACAGCCTCAGCCATAGCAGACATGTGGGAAATGAACAGCAAATGAAAGACCTTTATCTGTGTCTCTCCTGTTCTCCCTGTAATTCTGCCTTTCAAGTAAAAATAAATAAATCTTTTAAAAGAAAAAAGAAAGAAAAGGGAAGTAAGAACAAAATATTATATAACAACATAAGGCTAGATCTTCTGCGGTAAGCCGCAAAATCCAGAATATTACAACGAATACTCAAAGGCCAGTAACTATGGATAAGGTCATGTAGTCCCACCTTTGTTTAAGGTCATTTGTCTTTTATATGTGTTTTCCCAATCAATTTTTCACAATGCACCAGCTGTTGACTTGGGACAATCCTGGAATTTGGAACCTTCTGGAACTAAAATTACCAAGTGTAACCATGGTAAGCCTGGGCATGGGGTGCCATATAATAGAAAAGCAAAAAGTTTTTTGGGCTCAGATAAATAAATAAATTGATCTGGAAGGAGAGGTACAAAGTCAGATTACTAAAAGATAAACAATTAATCCTTCCACCAATAGATGTTGTCATACTCCGAGAAGTGTCAAGAACTTTCACAGTCATGACTCTACATACGAGACCAAATAACTCCAGAGACAAACCATCTAGCAACAAATATTTGCAAATTGTTGAAAACAGAATCCAAAATAACCATTTCAAATTCAACAAACTTTAAAAAATCACAGAGAAACACCTTAATGCTTAAGAGGCTTATAATAAAATTAGTTAAAAATCAAATTGAGGGTTCTTGACACACAAGGTACACTGAATGAAATTAAAATGTGATAAAATGTGTCAAGATAAACGATCAAATGAAAGCAAGAATTGGTAAGTTCAAAGACATGTCTTTGAAAATACATAGTGAGAAAGTAAAAATACAAAATAAAGTTCTATAAAGACAATCTGCAGAAAATTTATGATAGCATTAAACGAAAAGGATTTGAGTTATCAGAGTTGAGGAAGAGACTTAAGATTGCCAAATAAGAGCAAGCATTTAAGCTGATATCCCAAATCAGAGTGCATGGAACAATACTATCCAGAGAAACTAGAAATAGAAAAATCAATGAAAGGCATCCAGATTAGAAAATATCAAATTGTTACTGCTTGCAAATGACATAATCTTGTATTTAAAACTGTAATACTGCAACAAGGTGGAGGAATCCACCATGGGGAAAGGGCGAGGGAAGGGATGGGGGAATCCCAGAGCCTATGAAACTGTGTCACATAATGCAACGTAATAAAAACAAAAAAGAAATCTACCTAGAACCCTCTAGGATAAATACCTACATGAACTGAGTAACATAATAAAAATCAATACACAAAAATGAATATCATTGCTTTACACCAAAAAGGAACTAAAAGAAATAATGAAAGCATTTCCATTTCAAATAGTTACAGAAATCACATGGATGAGAATAAATTTATCCAAATTTATACTTGTTCAATGAAAACTACAAAACAGAGCCCCGTGCAGTAACCTAGCAGCTAAAGTCCTTGCCTTGCAAGGACCAGGATCCATATGGGCATCGTTTCTAACCTTGGCAGCCCTGCTTCCTATTCAGCTCTCTGCTTGTGGCCTGGGAAAGTAGTCGAGGATGGCCCAATGTCTTGGAGCCCTGCACCCACATGGGAGACCCGGAGAAGGCTCGAGGCTCCTGGCTCCTGACCACTTGTGGGGTGAAATCATCAGACGGAAGGTCTTCTTCTCTGTCTCTCCTCTCTGTACATCTGACTCGGCCATAAAAATAAACAAATCTTTAAAAAAATGACAAAACTTTGACAAAAAGACATTAAGTATACAAGGAAATGAAAAGATATTTCATAATTATAAATTTAAAAAACGAGATTATTAAAATGTTGATATGCTCAAAGTGGTACACAGTTCAACTACTGTCCTTGTCAAAATACCAATGCTAGTTTTCACATGCCTGGAAAAGACAACCCCCAAACCTGTAAGGAACCACAAGCAGACAGCCAACGGACAAATAAGTCTTGAGCGAAAAGAACATAGCAGGGGCATCACACAATTTGGCTTCAAATATATAATACGAAATTTAGTAAGGAAAGGGCCTCTCCTACTGTGATAAATTGGGGCAGGGAGTGTCAAATGGCAGGAGGGAAAAACAGAGAGAGGAGTGAAGAGATAGACAAGGAGCAATCCCTATGCCTATAAAGCTGTATCATGAAAAATAATGATAAACTGAAAAAAAATTAGCCAAAAATATAGTAATTAAAACATGATGTTGGCATAAAATCAGACACATAGACCAATAGAAGAGACTAGAAATAGTAGACAGACTATTGCAATCCATACTCAATAGATTCTCCCGGAATGTGCTAGCCACTTACATTGCAGAAAAGACAGTCAAGGTTATTGACATTCACTTGAAGAAGAAAAAGAAATATGCTCATTGTGTAGAAAAATAACCTCAGTGTGAACTGGAAATAAAATGATGGTTATCAGAGATCGAAGAAAACAAGGAGGAAGGGGAAGATGGGGAAATGATGGGTAATGAGCACTAAGTTAGACTAGGTAGACACAGGGAATTTTTATTCTACTGCATAGTAGGATGGCCATAGATGAACAGTGTTCTGGATACATTTTTTAAAGAGCTAGAGGAAAGGGTTTGAAAGGAGTGATGCTAGCTTAAGGTAATAGTGTTTATTTTGTTTTGAACATTGCACAGTATATACGTTTATTAAAATGTCTCCTGGGATTCCAGAAGCATGTATAATTCTAAGTATCAGTTAAAACATTTGAAATAGATATATCTAGAATATTGCTGTTTCTTGTCACCTCCTCAACCACTGTTTGGACCATTGTCCTCTAATAGTTTGTCTTCTAGAGTAGCTACAGGGATGTATTTTTTTAGAGAACAAACGAGGTCACATTATCCCCACCTTAAATCCTAACACTGGCTTTCTGTCTCAGAGTAAATCCTTAATTCTATGACTCATTTCCTGTTTCTGCCTCTCCCGCTTTTATAGCCACACTAGCCTCCTCAAACATACTACACACATTTTCACTTGTGTATCAATGCTTTTCTTCGAAATCTCAACCTGACCGCCTTCATTTCCATGCATGCTTTTTATGCAAATGTCTTTTTTTCCCATTGAAGTCTTCCTTGGTCCCCCTATCTAGTTTCAACAGACATATCTTTCTGCAGGTTCCCCCTTCAATCACATGATTTATTTTGCTTTCTTTACTCTCTGTTAAAAATATTTGCAGTTTACATATTTGTCTTGTTTATGGCCCATCTTTGCCACTAACATTGAAAGTGTTCACAAAAAAGGTTTTTATCTTTTGTGTTCACGTCTGAACGATGCAGCATTTAGAATCATGACTGGTTCATACCAGATATGTGTAAACCAGTGTTGTTTGTTGATTCATTGATTCAATAAATATTTCTTGCCTGTGTATCTTATTGTAGAGGGAGTTACAGATAAGTACACATTTGATGAGTGTGAAAATACATGTTTTCCCCCAGAAAGCTTCAATTTATTGATATGACTGTAACAATGCATGAGAGCAAAGAACAGAGATCTTAGTGAGGGTACTTGGCCATGTGGGACCTTAGGGAACGGTGAACCACAAGGAACATCAATAATTCTGCTGCATTTTGGTAAGGAAATGCAGTTTGCGAGACAATCTACAACACCCCTCTCGCTTGTACTGTGTGTATGGATCATCAGTCCTATGCGGTCACCAATCAGGTGTTCCAAACTTTTTGTTACTCACTACAATTTCAGTTCCTGTCTGTTTTCAAAGAGAACACTTCCTAGTATGTTTACTGAAATTTGATACCTCACCCTCTATAATCTTTCTTCCATCAGAAACCCTACAGTCTGCTGGCTGAGAATGCTTTCTGATTTTGACTTTGCAGTCTTGAATATATACTTTCTCACTTCCACATTGTGTGATGCGCAGTAAGCTGTCCTTTCCTCAATGTAAACAAATAAATAAACTTACCTCACTTCAGAGATGTTAGGTATAAATGGAATGACATATGGAAAAGACTTCTAAAAGGATATTTGGCACATAATTGTGGGGTCTCCCGCACAGATTCCTCTAGTACCCCATTGCCAAAGGGGGTGAATCTGCTGCCCACCACCCAGCCTCCTGGCCGATAAGAAACAAACAGATGGACAGGGGTTCTGTCTAAGCAGCTCTGATCTATTGGAGAAATTCATCTTCTTATATAGGGTAAGAGATAGCCTCAGACCAGGAACTTCAGCAACTCCAAGAGGGGAGAAACTATTAGCCAATTACTAGGAGAATGACTGCGGAAGCCACCTCCCATAGGCCAGGGGTAGGTGAGTGAAATGCCCCTGGTCAATCAGTCTCTCTTTGAAACAAAGTGACCCCTGCCCAGGTTCACGCCCAGGGCTCTGTCCTTGGCTGTCATCTTGCTTGCCACAGGTAACCCAGTGACCCTGACTGTTAGTCGTCATTTTATTGACTTAGTGACCTCTTTGCCCCTGAGCCCCACATATAATAAGTTCTCAGTAAAATATAGGTTTTGTGTTTATTGATAATTTCTACTTAAGGGGAATGGTTTATTCAAAATAACTGCTTATTTCCATTTTATCTTTTTTTTTTTAAGATTTACTCATTTTTATTACAGTCAGATATACAGAGAGGAGGAGAGACAGAGAGGAAGATCTTCCGTCTGATGATTCACTCCCCAAGTGAGCCGCAACGGGCCGATGCAAGCCGATCCAAAGCCGGGAACCTGGAACCTCTTTCGGGTCTCCCACGCGGGTGCAGTGTCCCAATGCATTGGGCCGTCCTTGACTGCTTTCCCAGGCCACAAGCAGGGAGCTGGATGGGAAGTGGAGCTGCCGGGATTAGAACCGGCGCCCATGTGGGATCCCGGGGCTTTCAAGGCGAGGACTTTAGCCGCTAGGCCACGCCACCGGGCCCCCATTTTATCTTAACCTGTCAACTTCATATCCCCTCATTTTACTCATACCATTTAGTTTGTGTTCCTGTTATTTATAGCTTCAGAATGCTTTCTTAATTTAAATTTAATGACACTTTAAACTTAATGACTCTTTATTTTCTGGAAGACAGTTTGTCTTGTTAATGATTTTTGTTTTAACAGTCTGCATTTTTATTGTAATATCTCTTATGGTATTATTACTACTTTCAGCCTCACTGTTATAAAATAGTATTATTTTTTCTGCTTCCGGAATTTATTTCCTTTAGTTTATGATACTGATTTCCTGATAGCTTTCTTGATCTGTTATGGCATGTCCATGTCTGTATATTGAATATTATTTCATTTGTTACACCCAAATTAAAACCATTATATTCCTATGCCTAATATACTTTCAATTATAGGGAGAGAAAGAAACCCAGAACTTCCCGGTTCTTCACCTAGTATCTATTCAGTTTTAGTAAACAATAGCAATAACACATTCCTGAAGAAAATATTTTTCTTGTTTAAAGCTTGAATGATTGAAGCTTTATCTTCCCAAGGAAAGATAATTTTATAAGTTTGATTTCTTTCCACAGAAAGCAACTAGTTAATTAATTACAGTATCATCTTGTTACTGTGTCAATCAGTCCAAATGCCTAGGTTTCCCAAACTGTCTTTTAGGTCTCTGTTCAAATAACTGAATAAACTGTAATGACAATAAAATAAAAATGATGTTTGGATCTTTGGAAGCTTTATTCAGCAACAGATCATACATATCTAAAATGTGCAGAACTAAATGTTGATCGCTAAACTATGGTTTGTCTGTACCACTAAAGTTCTGAAACAAAATTTCATGTACGGGAGCAAATAATATTGAGGTTCTTGGGCATGGGATACCTACCTTGGAAGAGAGTAACGTCCATTTTATAGGAATGGATTAGACGTAGTGGGACTGGATTAGCTATAGTGAACACAGTTTTTACAAAGCAAGGTCACCCTGTGCCAACAGCCTTTTTTGTACAGGTCTGCCCAATCTTTCCTGTCACTAAGCTGTGATCCAGCCCAGGGTCCTCACCAGGCTGCAATATGACCCTGGTCTTTCTCCAGAATCATGAGCCAAAGAAAATTCTTTTTATTACAAGTCACATCATCAGGATTTTTGTTTTTCTTTTATTTTTTTTAACAGCACCGCCAAAAATAACACAGAGACAACAACAAACTTTCTTTTCTCATCAGATTTTTGCTCAGTTGTGCATTGCAGCAATTTCTTCTCATCAGAATCTTTCCCAGTCTCCTCTTCTTACTGCCAACCATTCTTGTTAGTGTAAACACAATTTCCGTCCAGTTTTCTGTGCATTATTTCCATTCTCTTTATGGCATCAACTTCAAAACTCAATGCTTTTCTGCTTTTTTACCTGCTAGAATACTATACAAACTCTCAACTTAGTAAATTTAAGCATCTAGCAGAAAATTTCAAATCCTTGGAGGTGTCTTGCTTCCCTGTTCCTGCAAGGCAAGACAAAATGTGCTTTCCATGTTTCAAGCGTGTTTATTTATTTAGCATAACATTAGACATGCAGTGTGTTTCTACTGATAATTTTTAACCCTTATTCTATAACTCATGTTAAATACAAGTATGAACACACACGCACATATACAATGAGTGAATAACTGAGTTATGAAATCTTTTTGTTTAGACATAAAATATATACTGGGTAGTGACCTTTCATTTTCTAGGCAATATCAGCTACTAAAACATTAATTTATGGAACAAGATTAAAAGTATAAATAGCTTTTATAAAACAATGAAACAACTCCACAGACTTTTTTGCACCTGGCATTGTAAAGCAATAATCTACAGACAGAGGTGTTGATTGTCACCGTTTTCCATGATATTTCCTGGTTCACCACATCACAGCCAGAAGTCACAGCCCTCTGAACACTCCAGACTCCATAGGAACTTTTTATAGATTCTACTTGGGGAACAAAGGCTTGTTGCGCTTAAAGAAAAAAAATTGTTCATGTAATTCGAAATCATTGTAAAACTGTGAAACAGTCACAACATATTTAAATAAATTTAAGCATAAAGAATTTGTTAAAAAAAAGTTCAACAGAGGTTACAATTGTATGTTTTATGGTAATGATAGTTTTCCATAATTAATAGTGTGTTGGTAAAGAGTATGGATGCTCATTAAGCTATCAAAATTTGAATTCTGTCTCCTTCTGGTTTTAATTGTTTGACCTTGGATAAATTACTTGAACTTTTTCTGTCTCAGTATCTTTGTTTGCAAAATGGAATTAGTTACAATTTACTTGAATAAGGTATTATGAACACTACATATATCAACTGCTTAATATGCTGTTGATAAATATTAAGATGTTACAAATATCATTAATACAAAATTAGTACTTTTAATAAAAGACATAGCATAGAGAATGGCTTCATTAATTAGCTAGAGCATGTATTTTAAAATAAGAAATTATATAATCTTTTTGGAAAAATTTTTAAAACAAGAAAAGCATTTAATGGTACTCCAATTTATCAAGCACTAGAAATATTAGAAATAATATTTTTAAAGAAATAGAATTATAAAAAACTAATGGGATGCTATTTTTTCTTTATGATAACAAAATAAGAGCATGGTAATTAGGACACAAAAATAAGTAGTTGGATATCTTAGGTGAAATGTTTTAAATTTAAATGTTCAAACTATAATAAGTGAATAGAAAAAGCTAAAAAGTTAACAAGTAAAATGGAGTCTGTTTCCATTAGCAGCTAAAAATATGTCAGAGAGCTGGCTATTAATATAATTTGAAACACAAGGCATTTTAACATGTCCCTGGAGAATAAATTCATATGCAGAAAGTGAAGTGATACCATTCCCATTAACATAGAATAAAAATACTACATTAGTTAATTAGAACAGTTAATGTAATATTGAAGTAACACAACATTTTAACTGTTAATAAACTAATAATTTAGCTTAGAAAATTAAGTGTGAAAGCATAGCAAGGACTATGTAAGTATCTTAAAAAGTAATAATGTTATGTCTCCCTCACCAAATTTATATTTTTAAAAAGGATTTACTCAATAATAGCTTATATTTACATCTTCATTGATATGACAGGGAGAGAGGGGGAAAGAATGAGAGAGAGGGACAGAGAGGGCACAACCTTCCATCTGCTAGCTCATTCCCCAGGTGGATGTAATATCTGGGGTTAGGCCAGACCAAGTCCAGGAGCCAGGAACTGACTGCATGTCTTCCATGCATGTCCAGGGGCCTAAGGATCTGGGCCATTCTCTGTTGCTTCCCAGGCAAATTAACACGGAGCTGGACCAGAAGTGGCGCCCTTATGGGACACTGGCATTGCAGGTTACAGCTTAACTTGCTATAACACAGTGCTGGCCCATGTCTAAATATTTATTTTTTTCTTTTATTGCATTTCATTTTATAACATCATTTCATAGGCTCTGAGGTTCCCCCAACCTCTCCCTGTGCCCTCCCCTCAGGGTGGATTGCTCCACCTTATTGCAGTATTACAGTTCAAATCCAGTCTTTGTTTCTTTCATTGCAAGCATGTACCATGCATAAAGTCCAGCATCTTATTGTTCAGCTCAATTCAACAGTTTCTTGGGGAGACCACCTTGGTCAAAAGGCATAGCTGGCAGAATATCGTTCCAACCAATTAAAAGCCATAACATAACATCAACAACAGTTTCCAACATTATGGGGTTAATTGATATTGTATTGAGTGACTGATATGTTAGAAAATGCAGGTACTTAGCCATATCCTGTGACTACTACATTAACATTTCAATTTTAGTTTGTATACAACTGGCTTCTGTCTACCTTAAAATGGCTATAGGATACTATTCAGCTGTCTTATGTCTATTTTCATTTTGGTATTTAGTAGTTTATTGTGTTGAAGCATAATTTTTACTGAACTTGGCAGATTTTAGGATAGTCTAAACTGGCTTATAGCTTTAACAAGGCATATGTCACCAGTTGAGGCACAGAACACTGTTGGGAGGGGTGTGTTGAGAAATCCTCCATACCCTAGTTAGGAGTAATTTATTTTCGTGTCCTACTTCATTGATATTGATCAGTTTTGATAATACCTAAACTTATATGGAGAGTAGAACACTGAATATTCATATGCCATGTCTTGGATAATTCGCTTGAGATTTTTTGATGAAATGTTATAGATTCAGTTGAACCTTAAATTCTAATATGTACATATATATGTATATACATAATATTTACACTAGCTTTTGCATTTCAACGTTTTTATCTTTACTATTATCATGATATTATTATTCTGCATCTATTTATTTCTGTTTGGTTAATACTCCATATTTGTAATCTTTCTGTTTAGTAGCATGTAGATACTTATACATATTGTACATGCAGAATCAGAGAGAGCCTCCTGCTTGTTGGTTATCTCCCCACGTGCTGAGGAACTAGCAGCTCAATCCCCAGATCTCTCATGTGGGTGGCAGGTTCCCAAGTGGTTGAGCCACACCATGTGCTGCATCCCTAGCTGCAATCAGCAAGAGCCTTGAACTGAGAGCAAAGGTCACTCAGGGATCCAGGAACTCCAATAAGGCAGTCAGCTATCTCAAGTTGTGCCTTTACGGCTGAACCATTCACCCCGATATTTTCACTTCTTCTATGTGATTATATTCACATTTATTATTTTTTCCTAATTAGTAAATCCTTAAGCATAGTAGATCCAGATAACCTATAAAAACAAATGGATTTTAGTTACCTTTCAGTTTTGGAGGTTCAAGGCCATTGTGCCAGAATTGGACAAATTCTGAAGTGATCATTTTCTCACAGCGGCATCTTATCATGGTGGTATACAATGGCAGGAGCCTAGGCAACCATTTCTGGAGGCAGGACACAAGAAAAGGGAAGGGCAGGGCTTGCAGTTTTTATTGTAACTCTCCTGCAGGAAGAGAAAGCTGCTCCCTTTGGTGAGCAGGGCTCCCAGGGATGCGGGGACCTTTCACATGGCCCTACCTGGTCAAGGTCCAAGTGGCCTCCCCAGACCAGCACCACAGCCCCTTATGAGACACCCCTAACCACAGAAACATTGTAGTTCATTCTGTTCTATTAAAAACACTAACTGAACATATCTAGACTCCATTTGTGCATTGCTGCACTATGTTTATTCTGGTCCAGAGGGCATGCGCATCTTGAATGTATGTTCATTTTATGGCCAAAATGCCTTACTAAGCATGGAGATCCAGCATGTCTCCCAAAGTCTGCAGTCTGTCCATATTAGCCATTCCTAAATCGTGCATAACTCATAAGTTTAGAAATGGAATATCCTTGCTTCAATTTCTTCCTCAGAGAGGAAGCTTTCTTTTTCTTTCCTATTTATACGTGGGAAGGATCTTTTCTTGACAAATTTACTATATTGATTCTTTAATAGTTAACTTCAATGGAAATGCTTTTGTGCATGCAAATTGATTTTTTCACTCTATTTAGAGCCATATGATAAAAATATTATGTTGAAATGTCTTTACTGTAATAATCTTTTCCTTCTTAGTTTATATTTTTCTTCATCTCAAAATCTTCCCCTATGCTACAATAACAAAAAACATTTGTGAGCAGTTTTTCTAAAAGTTTAAAGTTCTGTTTTCTGCACTTAAATGATGTATTTATCCATCACACACTTTTATTTATATAAGGTAAGGATTTACTTTTTCTCTCGATGTTTAATAAATGATTTCACAGAATTTATTGAGTAGCTAGTGTTCTCTCACTTTTCCTAAAATAGAGGACCATTTCTCAACTCCTAATTTATCTGAATTATTTTGTCCTATCTCAACAGAACGCTCTACCAAGTACAAATTCATTCAGTTTCTATAGTTCACAGTTTCGATACATCTCTTTTAAGCTTTTCCTTCATCCAATTTTTCTTGCCTTTTTGATTTTAGCCCTGACAATTGCATTTAATGTTTAGGATTGACTTTCCAATTCCCATTTAAAATGTAAGAATTTTTATTCAAAATAATTATGTTCCTACACTGTATAGCATTGACAACTTTATATTGTGGAATATTTCTATTCACACATGTGGTGCATTTCCTATTAACCGAGGGCTTAGGATGTGGTCTGTACATCTGTCCTCATTCATTTATTCCTAGAGATGTCCATGGTTTTTGTAGTTACTGTACTATAACAAATTTTCATTTTCTGCTTTCTTGTGGATACACTACTATGAATAAGAATATTAATAAAATGTGTGAAGTTTGTTGAACTCAAGATATGTTCATCCTAGGTGGGTGCTGACTTTTAGGATTCTCCTGTTAGCCACTGAGTTATCAGGAAAAAATCAAGTAGAAATGCTAGTGGCTTTCACTGCTAGGTTTACAAAATAAAAAGTGGCAATTCAACTGCGTCTGGGAGGGGAAGAGTCTTCATGAATAGGATTGGTTGGGGAAATAATTAAGCAATACACATAAAAAAAGCTGACATTTTTAAGCCATACAAAGATTTCAAAATGCATCTGGATATAGTTTCAAAGCAATCAATTATTTAACCATTTCTTTTTATTGTTATTTACTGACATTTAGCTCTAATACATTCTTTCCCAAACATCTATAAGCATACACAGAGAATATCAAACCAAAAGCTTCTTTTATGTATTAAATTTGGCCAGCGTGGTTGATAATTTCCTAACCCCAATGGATGTATCAAGGGACAAATTCCATACCCAAAGTGACTGTATATGTTATTTTGTTTGCTGCTGTAGTATCAGCATTTGCTTCTGTTTCTGCTGCCTCGTAAAAGTTCAGTCAGTGCTTGAGGGATTGTTGAATGAGTGAGTAAATAAAGTAAATCTCCACACATCTTATTTGCTACAAAGTGGCTCTTACAAAGAGTTGTGCAACACAGAATTTCCAGACTTCATCATGGATTTAAAACAGAAAATCTACTCTGGGGCTAGGTACGGTAGCCTAGTGGCTGAAGTCCTCGCCTTTCATGCGCTGAGATCCCATACGTGTGCCAGTCTTGATCCCTGCAGCCCCAGTTCCTATCCAGCCCCCTGCCTGTGGCCTGGGAAAACTGTCAAGGACAGTCCAAAGCCTTGGGACCCTGCGCCCCTGTTGGAGACCTGGAAGGAACTCCTGGTTCCTGGCGTGGGATCAGCTTAGCACTGGCTATTTTGGCCACTTTGGGAGTGAATCAGCAGATGGAATATCTTCTTCTCTGTCTATTCTCCTCTCTGTATATCTGATTTTCCCAATAAAAATAAACAAATCTTTTAAAACAAAACAAAAGCAAAATCTACTCTGTTGTCCCTCATATGAACAGTTTTATATGAATTAAAATGATTATGAAGGGGTTATCCTCTGGTGTCAGGGGAAGGAAACAGGGAGGAGATAGGAGAAGGAGAGGGAGGAAACGCTATTCCTACAAAACTGTATCATGGAAAATAATAATTAAAAAAACAAAATTAAAGAAGAAATGTATTGACCTCCACTTAAAAAATTAGAGAACCTGATGAAGAGGATTTCAGAAATGACTGAGAGTTTAAGATTGTTTTAACACAAAAGAAAATAAAACAAATATTTTTGTAGACTATCAAGTTCTGGAGCTGACACAATGGTCTAGCATGATGGTATAGCAAGCTAATCCTTTGTTCGGGGTGCTGGCATCTCGTATAGACGCTGCCTTGAGTCCTGGCTGTTCCATTTCCAATCTAGTTCTCTGCTAGTGGCCTGGAAAAGCATTTGAATACCATTTATACACACCCACCCATAGACAGTTAATTCCCTAGATTTCCCCTAAATTCTACAATTGCGTATTTAACTGTTACTAAAAATCCCCACTTGTATATCTAATTAGCATCCTAACTATGTCCAAATCTGAAATTCCAAACAGCTGCCCATCCCCCAACAGAGAAAATAATTACCATCTCTAAAAGCCTCTACCATGAAAGTTGGGAACCCAAATTCTGAACCCATGTGGGAGAACCCTAGAAAGTCCTGATGCCCAACTTTAGACTGGTCTAGCCTGGCCATTTGGGGGTGGAATATTCTTTCTCTTTCCCTCCTTCTGGTAGAAATAGAGAAACCTTAAAAAAAAAAGTTCTACGTCTGTCAACACCTGTAACATTCTTGAGATCATTTCAAACATCCTCAACTCCCTACCCTTCTAATATTTCACATCTTGCAGGGTGTATGTGTTGTATGTGTGGGTATCGGTCACAGTTGGATGGGTTTAGAGATGAAATTAGATAATTTATGTAATGCGCACAAAACTGCCACATAATTGGCAAGCTGTCCTGACCTGCAGGACATGACGCTCAAACCCTGAGGGTGGACTGGGAATGCCGGGCTGCTAGCCCCCGAGCTGCTGGCCCAGGAAACACTCAGTCACACCAGACACAGGTACTTGGTGGAAAAGAGTGTCTCTCTTTATTTTTACTCCTCATATATATATACCTTCTTCTCTAGGGGAGAGAGAGAGTGGGAGGGGTTTCCTGGGAGTAATTATCTTCCTTGAAGCAGGGAAGGAACTAATCATCTGTATTGAAACAGGGGAGGGACTAATCATCCGACAGGAACAAGGGTGGAGGTTCTGTTCCACCTGCTTTACACAGGATGTTCTAGCCATAACATCCTGCTTGCTGTGGCCCTGCTTGCCCAAGGCAGGCTTTGCAATGCAACAGGCTGCCAGGTAGGCCAAGTCTAAGGCCCGAAAGTCTGTGGCTCCTAACAACAAGCGATAAATATGATTGAATCTTGCCATTATTTTTCCAAAATGTTCTGAAACTCAAGTAGGACCCTGTCCTCTGCGCACAAGGGCTCAGTGAGTTCCGGAAGCTTGACTGCAGACATGGGTCCTGCCTTGGCTCGTGGCTTTTCCCTCCCCACACTGCTCTCATCCGTGGTCCTTCCCTCCCCTGTTTCCTTTATCAACTGATCACTCACTCTGGAATCCGCATTTGTGTATACTATGGTCTTCAAGCCTCTAGGACTTGACACAACCTGTTCTTTCTTTCAATTCATGCTGTTCCCCCATCTTTTATCTACCCCCCCAAAAAAAACCTTTGTTTTCCTTCAACTGTCTACCACTCTGAAAAGCATCTCTGTGACTCAGGCAGAATTTACAACCTTCAGCCTCTTTTTAAGCTACCTGGAAGTGTCGCGGCCAGCAGAGCTGGCAACGTGGGCACGGCCAAGGTCCGGGGGTCAGGCGAAGGTCCGGGGGTCAACGACACAGGGAGACCAGTGATGGTGGGAGAAGTCTCTCTCAAGCCTCTTAATTACCCCTATATCTACTCTTTCCCCCCCAGCCCATTAGGGCGCCACTAAGGAGCCAATGAGTCTGATTAGACCAGGTGCTATAGCCACAGGCCCAATTCCTGAGTGCTCCCTTAACGAGTGTTAATTAACTCATTAGCCCACTACATGGAAGGTCATGAATCCCAGGAAGATTTTTGTCTCTCTTCCTGATTCCTCTGTGAATTTCTCTAGATTAGGAACCCGAGGTCAACTCTTCAGTTCCCAAATGCCTAAAATGGAGTGAAGACTTCTTTATGCGATTTAAAAGATGAACAAAAGCTGCCCCCCAGGGTCTCTTACCTAATATGCGCACAATAACATTTGTCCAGGTGATTTAATGAATTGATTGCAAGTTGATTCAAACAAAGCTTGCACCTGCAGAATTCCAACTTACAAGCTAACAGAGGTGACAGTATGGGGAATTTCAGTACCTTTCACGGGGTCAGCAAGCTAACAGAGTGGCCACTGAATAAACAGACTTTTCTAATGGGAAATGTCCAAGAAAAATGGGACTTGGTTCAGGTGGCACTAAAGGATTGCCTACTCAGAGCCTCTGCCTTGCCTCCTCCTCTCCCCTCCACCTGTTTCCAGGGAGAGACAAGGAGGAGTGAGGTGGGAAAGTTGGCCCGCCCCTTCCCAGCACCTCCTCCTCCCTCAGAGAAGGCCTGCACCGACCACACCGACCACACCGACCAGGGAACTTGCGTCTCCTGTGGTGGCCGTTGCCCACTCCTGCTGTGGTTCTTCCTCTCCGCCCCCCACCCCCGGATCCCCACCCCCAGCACACCCTTCCCGGGAGATGGAAGAAGCTCCACTCTGCGCCTCCACACTCCTCCTTCTCAGACCTCGGTGACTGCCCAGGAAGGAGGCCAGTGAGCCTGGGAGAGCACTGAACCGGCGAATGAAATCCCCAGAGCCACGGTGGAGAGGAATCCAACAGAGCAGCCTCCAGCGCTCCAGAAGTCTGTGTGCTCTCGCGGCTGGGAACAGCAGGTTGTCGGCTGCGACTACCCCAAGAACGCCCAGCTCCCCGAACAGGAACTTTAAAGGGAGTGAAATCTGTTGCCTGTTCCACTAAAGAATCCTGTTTGCCAGACACAAGGTGTCTTTTGGTAGTGAGCACTCTCCGCGCATGCGCAGGTCCATTCGGGAATTACTGCCCAGCCGCGGACTAAGTTGCATTCCTTGAATCTTCGCAGAAAAGATAATTCTTTCATCAGAGTTAGTAATGTGGACAGCACAACATCGAGAGAGTCTGGGGCTCCTCTCTTTGCCTGTGATGATTGCCATGGTCTGTTGTGCACACAGGTGAGCCGCAGTTCTAAATCTTTGCTTTTCCATGCCTGCTGGATCATGTCTGTCATTCCGGGGGTAGGTGCGTCGGGTATCTCTTTTTTTAAATGTCTGCTCGCAGTTTGTGCCCGTTCTGAATGCGGTCTCGACTTCTCCCCTTCAGCGCCAACGAACCCAGCAACATGTCCTACGTGAAAGAGACAGTGGACAGATTGCTCAAAGGCTATGACATTCGCTTGCGTCCGGACTTCGGAGGTAATGTTTAATGTTTTTTCAACCTGTAACCCATCCCTAATTCCCACTGAATATCAGCGATAAATGCGATTTAAAAAAAAAAAAGACAAGCGTGTGGTTTCTTAAGCATGCACTACGCCCTGGACACACCACACACACACACACACACACACACACACACACACACACACACACACACACACACACACACACACACACACACACACACACACACACACACACACACACACACACACACACACACACACACACACACACACACACACACACACACTCGCTGCCCAGACCCCCAGGCTCAGGTGCAGCAGCCCCGGGGCTGAGCCTTCCTGCCCCCGGCCGACACACCCTCTGCATAGTCACTGCATCACGCCTTTGCCCACACCTGTTTTCCCAGGCGGGCCCCTGCAGGGGGTTCGGAGGGATGGAGTTGGGAGCGAGCCCTTTGGGAAGCTAGTGAGGCCAGGGAAGCCCCCCGCCCCGCCCCTGCCCACGGACACTCCGGGAATGGGGTCCCTAATGCGGTCCCGCCTCGCCGGCAGGGCCCCCGGTGGACGTGGGGATGCGGATCGATGTCGCCAGCATCGATATGGTCTCCGAAGTGAACATGGTGAGTGTCTTACGCAGATGCGCCAAGCCCCGTCCCCGTGTCCTCTGCGTCTCCCTGGCGGTCACCTCACCCCTGGCCCCCGGGGGTCCCGCCCGGCGCGCGCCCCCCACTCGCAGGCACGCACAGCGCGCGGCCCTCTGGTTTGTATTTTGGACACACGCACGGACTACTGCGGTGTTCCGGAGGAAACGTGCTCGGCTCTATTTTGGGAAGGATGGGTGACTGTTGCGCCGACTGATGGGTTGGGGCGGAGTCTGAGCGCTGGTGCGGCCGGGTTTCCCGGCGCGTGCGGGTGCGGAGGGCACCATCTGCCGGCGGCCTGCAGGAGGGTCCCCGCACGGGTGGGCTGCAGGACCCCCTCAGTTGGCCAACCCCGCGCGCCCGGGGGTAGCCTGCAAGTGTACCGCGGGGTTCCAGCCGGCCTCCTGGCGCCTTCAGGCCGTGGCACACCGCGTGGCTGGAGCAACAGGCGCAGAGAAAGCTTGTTAGTGTGCAAAGTCCTCCGGCCTGGCTCCTGGGAGCCTTGCGTTGCTCCCACGTGGAGGTTGATGAATTTGTCTTGTTGCATCTTGCAAATTCAAATGGAAGCAAAATGGGTTGAGTTCTCTGGTTTTGTTTGACCCTTGACCCCTAAGCATCTTGGAAAAGACTGAAGCTGAGGGAATGGGGCAGGGAGGGAGTGCGTCGTGCGGTCTTTCCACTGGGCCCGCTGGCCCAACATTCTTGGATTTCTTTTTTGTTTTCTTCATGCTGTTTGAAGCAAAATGGGTTGAAAACATAGCTGCCACTTCCTCTGATGGCTGTTTTAAGCACTGTGGGTAGCGGTTTTCTAGTTGTTGGAGTTTCTGACTGTTGCTTTGTGAGAGGCAGGGAGAAATGCCTGTTGCTTTTCTAGGCTCAGTCACCTAGGGAACAGCTAGGTGAGCCAAGTGCTGTTTTTAGTCCACGGGCGAAACAATGTTCTAGCAGCAAAAATGTAGACGTTCTGAATAATTAGAAGACCAAAACCTTGGGGATTTTAAAGCTTTATATCCATGTTTCGAGTTTTGATTTTTATTCTATTTCGATACGAGTGTACCATTTTATTTTAATATGCAAAAGTTTAAGATTTTTTTTGTTGCATTAAATTTTTTTTTTTAGATTATTCCCAGGAAGAAAGAAATGTTTATAGACTGTTGTATAGGACTAACATAAACCTTGGAGCATTATGTTTTTGTATTTTCAAACTGTAGCTGCTACTATTTTGTGTAATTCATTTAAAATATGATTTTAATAAGACTTTCATTGTTTTACTGAAAGAAACCTGAGTTTGAAAGCACAGGGCACATAAATGAATATTTCTGTCTTGCCACAGATTTTTTTTTAACAGACGCACCGTTACATACTGTTGACATTCATGTTAACATCATACAGCAACCCCAAACATATCATTTGCAAGCAGTCTGGGGAAAAAGTAAACCTAGGCAGGTTGTACCTAATCCATGTAGGTTCAATTGAACAAATTATCCAATGAATTTGTTTAACAAGTCATATCATCTAGTTAAATAATGATATTTCTTGTTACAGAAATTTATTTTAGCAACTAGTAAGCCACCAGATAGGTTCATAAAACAGAAGATTCCAAAAGCTGAATAGCAAAGGGTAACTTTAAAATAATCTACCTTGCTCTATCAGTTTTCATACTGTTTAGAATTTCCAAAAATAAGTAAATCTAATTTATTCATATAAACCTTTCTACTTAAAAAAGTAACTGAATATATACGTTGCTATTAATCAAAGTAATTGCAATAGAAAGCTCCAAATAACCAATTTTTAATTAAATCCATACATTGAATGAACTGACACTTCTTCCTAGTGATTGCATAGTACTGTTTCATGATGGCAGCCATGTATATATGCACTTGATTTAAACAATATCTATGCAATAATTAAGACATTGATGTATATTCTATAAAAATATCCATTATTTTTTCACTATGCTGTTAAAGACATTCTGTGAAAATAGAAACCATTGAAAATTGAAAGCTAAAGCTTAATTTACTTTTTCTTCCCTCTCTTTCATTTTAATGAATGGTGCTGACACCATTCAAAAACATCTTTTTCCTTCTCTCACCTATGAGAAAGCACTGGAATAAACTCGAAATAACTGTATGCAAATTGGAAAAAAGGAAAAAATATTCTTTTCCTGCAAAGAATAAGAAAATTGTTTGCAATATCTTTGGTTTTTGATAATGTAAATAGGGTTGAAAGACTATGGGAAATAATGTTCATTTCTTTTTATACTATGTAGTTTTCATTCCTCTGATAGGCATTGCCATTTGAAATTATTTAACAAGAAATATTTTGTCAAAATTGACCAAAATAAGAATGAACAAGAACACCTGAAATTTTTTTAAAGAAATAACAAGTTCAAAAATTAACAGATTTTAATTTTTTGTATTTTGTGCATTACCATCATTACCCATTTCATGGTTGGAAGCATAATTAGACTGTGTTTGAGAAACAGGTCCTGTGAATTTTTGTTCATTTTCTGTGCTACCCCAAAATGTGTATATAGACAGATAGATGTGTATATATATGTATATATATATATATATATAAAATACATTAAAACACTGTTTTGAGGTCTAATGTCACCTCAAGATTTTTATGTTTCATGTCCTTTGGATTATTAACTTTCCCCAAAATGCGGGGACAGGGAAGGATCTTCTCAAGTTAAGAATCCCTGTAACCGCAAGCATCACTGGTTCTGAGCAGAGGATGCAAAAAGTGAAAAAAATATACTGCTGCAGAATATACATATATTTGTTGGTCTTGCTTTGATAGGACATGTACCAAATTTAGGCGAAAAAATGTATTTGACAGCCAAGCATTTATTTTTCAGGCAATAATCTTGATTATAGTACAAAGGATATTCCTTTTGACAACATGGGATATATGAGGTGTGTGGTAGAGACTATACATACTATTATCGTTTTCAGAATCATCATCTAAATAAACTGCTGTGGTTTCCACTTATCGTATAATAAATTCTTCAAAATTTCTAACTATTTCTACCAACAATACTCGTATGCATGCCAGCGTGCACACGCGCGCGCACAGACACACACACACACGGAGACTGACTAAAGATGAACAGGAGGCAGTTGGAGCAAAAGGAGAGAGCAGCTCCCAGGAATTGTTCTTAAAGTAACCACTGACATCTGCTACTATAAAGCAAATAAAACGTAGGCAGTCGTAGGCCAGTTTCCTCTTGAGTGGTAACTTAGGAAAGCATGGTATTAACAGCCTGCAAACGAGTCGCTCTATTTTCTTATTTCAGATTCCAATGATTAACTAGTTCTGCCTATTCCAGAGAGGATTCTAAACATTGCTAGGAGTCTTACACAGCTCTGTGTCCCCTGATCTGAAAGCAACGTGGTCCCAGAGAGCACCACCAGGAGACTTTATATCCAGTGAGCTCTCACTAAAAGTAGGACTGAATTTCCGGACATTGCCATTGAGAGATAGTCATCATGTATTCATTGTTTCTTTCCTTCCTTGGTGTAACAGTGGATGCAACAGCAAAAGCGCTTATAGGTTTTACAATTAACAGTGACAATGGCACATGAAGCAAACATGAGTCAATTTTTAAACAGTGCCTGGGGTGAGGGAACAAATTCTATTTGCCAAATAGCTGCTTAAGTGTCACTATTGTTTTCATGTTCATTTTTTCTTCCAGAAGTTTCTGGTACACGCTTGTGTTGTATCCAATTACCATCACCATGGTGACTCAAAACAGTAATCTTTGACAGAATACAGTTTCCATATCCACTTGCTTAAACTAGTGCTTCTTAATTTTTAAGGTACACATGAATTATTTTGGGAACTTGTTATACTAAAAATTCAGAATCCGAGGTGTTGGGCATGTGGAGGCTGGAATTCTGCCTTTCCCCCAAGTGACACCCATTGCTGGTATGTGTCTCAAGGGAGTGGAGCATTATCTTCAGATGTAGTTATATCATGAAGTGAATATTCTTTTTTCCTGAATTGCCCTAGAAATGTTATAGTATTTCAAGATTCCAAAGTAAGTTTCAAATTAATTCTCAGGTAGTTAAACAGCTAACAGTGCTATGAGTTTAGTAATTGGCAGGAGGTAACAGGGCAAGGGTTAAGAGCCTGGGTGAGACAGCTTGACTTAAACTAGTAGGAGCTCTTCCTAGGCTTATCAATACTTATGAATCAGCTTGTCTTAAACGACGTATATCAATGCTCATGAAATGAACCTACACAGGGAGATTATCCTAGCTGGCCCCCCTTCCCAAATCAAGAAGAACCTGCGAAATAGCCTAAGCTTACTCTGTCTGGTATCTGTAAATTCGGAACTTGTAATACAATTTCCTTTGCAAACAGAGCAAATGGGTCAGTGCCACTTAAAGCAAGACCTAATATCAGCAGTGAGATGAAGATAAAAAATGTTTCTCTTATAAGAGTAATTAATCCAGCCCTATTTGTGTGTGTGTGTGTGATGAGTTGCAACGGAGAGAGGAAGACCTTCTTTTTACTTTTCTCTTTGGAGGTAGCAGCAAGTCACGTTAAAGTAAACCTATCCAGTGTTGGATAAACATGAATTTGCATTTGAAAGTTTGTGATTTTTGGATTACAGGACCAGATTGGGTATTAAAGTGTGTAATATGATGGCACTAAATAGCAATATTTATGGAATATTTCACATGTGTGAAGCATAGTTATCTACCATATATTAATTATTTATTTTAATATTTAATATTTAATTTAAGGCTATGACTTTCTTATCCCCCATTACAGATGAAAAAAATAGCTGGAGAAACTTGACAGAAATTAGATAACTTGTAAGTTACATAACTCAAAAATGGTAGAACCAAGATTTTGAAACTAGGGAGCCTGTTTCCAGGGCTTTCTTTTTAAGTATCAGATGAGTAAAATATAACATACTTCTGGGGGCCCGTGTTGCAGAGCAGTGGGTAAAATCCCTTGCTTCGCCCACGTCCCATATCAGAATTGTGGTTTGAGTACTTGCCTCTGTGTTTCTGATTCAACTCCCTGCCCATGTGCTTGGGAAGACAGTAGATCCGAGTGCTAGGATGCCTGCCACCTGCATGAGAGAACAGGGTGGGGAGTTCCTGACTCCGGGCTTCAACTTGGCCCAGCCGCTGGTGTTACAGTCATTTTGGGAGTGAACCAGCAGCTGCAAGATCTCTGTGATTCTTTCCCTCTTTTGTCTTTATAGCCTATAGATGTATCTTTTATAGGCAGATATTTTCGTTAAATGGTTTTAGACCTTCAAGGTGTAATGTGACTTTCTTCGGCCTTAGGCTTCTCCTCTGTAAAATTTAGGTACATTATTTGTTAAATCTTCTTGTTCATCTATTCCACAAGAAATGCTTAAATTTTAAAGGCTTGCACATGGTATCAAAATCAAGAATCATCTTCTCTGTCATATTCCTAAATCCCATTCTGTCTCAGTCCATTTTATTTTTCTGGTAGGTGAGTCAGTTGACAAGCACTTATTGAGCTCCCACTGAGTGCAAGCTATGACATTCTCCTGAGCACACTGCGGTAATGATTGTGTGCAATCTGGGGCCTCTTGAGTCATCATTTTAATTGGTGGTGGCATTATCATCCAACTTTTTCTTCCTTAAACACATTTGAAAAGACAGCAACAAGAAATGTTAGATCAATCCCCTTCAAAATGAAACTTCACTGGTGCCTGTTTTACATTGCATTCGCATTAGAACCAAAATCCAAAAAATTATTCTTAACTTGCGCTGTCCAGATAGAAATTTCAGCTGGAAATGTTGCATTTCTGCTACTAAACTAAATAACATGTCAGAACTTTATGTTAAACAGAAGTAAATTGTTATATTTCAAGATCTGGTACCTGCAAGGATTTGCTAAACTCATTTTAAATACTTCTTTGATGTTGCTTGAATGGCGAGGGGTAGAACCAGGGTATTTCTCTCAGCTGCATTTCCTATAACTTCTCCAAGTTTTGGATGCACTTTGCTTTGTCAAATCCCCCTGATTGCATTATAACACCCTTAAAGCTTACAAAGACCTGGTGTTTGAGCTCAGTGGGTTAAGCCACTCTTTGGGACAGGTGGACTCCCAGTTACTCTGATTTCCTATCCAGCTCTCTGTGAATGCACTTGGAAGGCAGTGGATGATGGTCTCAGTACTTGGGTCCCTGCCACCCCTGTGAGAGAATCCAGAGAGCATTCCTGACATTGGCCTAAGCCCAGGCCGTTGTGGGCAGTTGCAGAGTAGAAGATATTCATCCATATTCTCTCTCTCTCTCTCTCTTTCTCTTGCTCTCTCTCTCTCTCTTTCTCGTTGTCGCTCTTACTCTCTCTGGCATTATCTCCCTCACTTGGTCATTCCACTTTTCAAATAAATAGATGACTGAATAAGCAAACAGTAACAAATATTAACATATACACATGTATGAATAAAATTTTGCATGCTTGAGGAAGGTAAGCATTTCAAAAGAAAAATGAGGGCTTTAACTATTTCCAATTGATTTAAGTTCCAGTAGATTCATACTTAGTTAATAGGAGCATGAATTGTTTATAGAAAAGTTGGTTAAATGTCAATGTGTAGTCTCCCCCATAACCTGTGAAAGCTTTGAGCCTTATTTTTCATAAAATGTTGAGTTTCAACAAGTCTAAAGTTTAGAATACCTCTGTTTTCTATGCAACTGATTGTACATTTCAAAAAAAGCCATAACTCTTATCTATTGAAAGGAAAGGGAGGAAGTTAATGCTAGTATCTAGCAATCTACTACTCAGTACCTGGAAGACCTGCTTAAAAGGCTTTACATTTAGTCAGTAGTGATAACTTAACAAAAAGGTTGAGAGATACCTTTGTTTAGTATGCCCAGTTACATGTTCTGTATTCCTCATGGGCCTTCCCTAAACAAACTAATAATTTACCACTTCTGCCCCACACATCTCCAATAAGACCTGTTTTGTTTTGTTTTTTATTATTCTTTTAAGATGAAGATTGTGCAAGATTATTCCTTCAGTAACTGGTAAATAAAGACATATAGTCCTTGTCCTTGTGAAATTTATAGTCTTTAGAAATTATTTAAAGTCTCTAATTTTGGATTAAATATTTTTCCCTTTGAGATAATTTAAAGACACACATTGTTTTCTTGATCTTGTGATGTTTCTGTTCAATACATACTTTCCGAGTACCCAATCTAAACCTAAATCCCGAACTAGGTACTAGGGATGGGAATGCTTATAACTTGGACAAGTTGCCTGCCACCAAAGCTTTGCCAGTGTGAAGGCGAATGCACATATAACTAGTTATTTTAAAATGGCTTTGCAGGTGGCTTGATAGAGACATATATGCACAGGATCTTATGAAAATGTAAAGAAGTAGTTTCTAAAGCATAGGGAAGGGTTTGTGTCTGAAATGAGTGTGAAGAGGGAATAGCAGCTATCAGCTATGCAGAAGCTACAGATGGGAACAAAGACCTTCCAAGTGAAATGAAGGACACAGAGAAACATGCCTGAAAACAGCATGGGGTGTTCCACGCGCTCCCACTCACTTCTGTGAGGACTTGCAGGGCACGGGGAGGATTGTCAAAAGACCAGACTGAGCATTAGAAGCAAGGTGTTTGACATTGTTATTGAATGTTCTCACTGTGTGAAAAGAAGTTTGTATAAACACAAATTGGTTGGTATGAGCACTGATCATTTCTGGAATACTCAAGAAATGTGTAAAAAGTTTTACCTCTTGAATGTCAAACAATATATGTGAAAAACACACAATGTGTTTTCTATGTCTTTTCATGTCATTGGCTTCACAAATATTCCACAAGGAGACCTCAAAATTCTAGAAAAATGGAATTAGCCTATATGTTTTTCTGGTACAAATGACTTTTGAAATCCATGAATACAGAATACCATGGCATTTTATCTTTACAAAGAGAATTTCCTGCTAATGTATCAAGGTGGCAAGAGATGGTGGTCTGGTAACTGGGTGTCTGTTACCTGTATGGGAGACCCAGGCAGAATTCCAGACTCCTGACTTCAGCCCATCCAACTAAATGCTGGCTGTTTTTCACATTTAGGGAAGAAAATGGTAGATAAAAATTTCGTTTTCTCTCTCTCTCTTTCTCTCTCCTCCCTCACTCCCTCCTCCTCCTCTTTCTCCCCACGCTCTGACATTCTGCATTCAAATCTCAAAATAAAAATGAAAGTTTACAGACCATGAGATGATGCTGTATCACCTACACTAAGGAAACATATCATAATTCTGAAATGCAGAAAGCTATAAAGCACTTAACAGACATGTAACGTATTTCAGTTAGATTGTTCTTAGACCTGTGTGGAGCTTGAAGTAGAGATGGTTAAAGCTGAGCACAGAAGTCTAGATGATGGTAATTGACTACTATTCAGTGGCCTTAGGAGAAGACAATAAGGATAAAAATCATATTCAACAAAGAAAAATCAGGTATTTAGCCATTGATGGAATGCTAGAGGTTACAGAGAAAATGAATTCCAAATGACTTCTCACATTCCATGTCAAGTTACTGGCATGCAACATATGAAATACGGAAGGTTAGATTCTTTTTTTTTTCTTCTTCTTGCTGAATGGATTGATCAGGGAAGTCTCTAGGAGTGAAGATCAGTTGAATTAAAGGTTTTTTTCTTTTTCTTTTTTTTTTTTTTTTTTGGAGAGGGGGTAATCTTTACTGAAAGATTTGGTGAAAGTTCAGGTTCTTACACATTCCAACCCTCTGTGACTCACAGAGTTTTAGTCTTCTGATTTATTATTTTCAAGGAAATGATGAACAGTTCTTTAGTTAAGAGAACCAGTTTTGTGATTTCTATAGAGACAGTTCAAGACATTCATTTGGACTCCTACCTGTGCTCAGAACAACTTTTCATGTCTGTGTCCGCTGCCTGTTCCCTGCAGCCTCCCTTTGGCCTGTTTCACATCCTGCTGGAAGTCCTGTTTCTTCGATGGAGTCTTTCTTGTACATCTGAGAAGATTGTGGTGAAGACATAATATCTGGGGCATATACACAAATTAGTACTCTGACAAGATACCAGATGCAGTAGAGTTTGTTGAAATTGCTTGTTTATTTTTTTACCTGAAAGACTGAAAGAGAGAGGCATACTGACAGAAAGGACTTGCATGTGTTGGTCCCCCTGCCCCCAGGCCCACAATAGCCAGGGCTGGGCTAGGCTAAATGCAGGAATACAGAACCCCAGCTCTGTCTCTCACATGGATGGCAGGGATCCAGATGCCTGAGCCATCCTCCACTGTCTCTCAGAATTCACCTTAGTGGGAAGTTCGATCAGGAGCAGAGAGACAGGGACTTGAACCACACATTTGGATGTAAAATGGGAATGTCTCCATCAGTCACTTGGTAACCAAGTATGCAGCCCTCAGCATAATTGAAGAAATATCCATGCATATATTTCCTATTCACCTGAATTTACTTCTGTCTGACTCTGTGAGCTCCAGGAAGTTTAGGATTATAATCTTTAGATAGTTCTTCACATATTATAAAGACTAATAATGGCAAATTTTAGAATTATAAAATGCATTTTGGAGTCAGAAAAAGTAATAATAGTAGTTAAGATGTTTTAATTCAGAAATTAATAATTCTCCATCAAGTGTACCTTACATTATTTGTCTATTATTTTATTTCAACCGTGAGTCATGAGCTGTTCCCATGGAAACAGCTTCATCACATGGCATGCCAGATTCACAAATACAGAATTACTTCATGACAAATATCAACAGCTATGTGCGTGCGCACACACACACACACACACACACACACCAGACTTCTCATCCTCTGTACAAAAAAAGTCATTTTAAAAATTATCTGAGGCTATTTTACTGCCACTCAGATTACCAATATTTCTAGACATATTTGATTTTAAAATTTCAAGTGCAAATAAAGATTTAAATTTTTTGTAGTAATAGGATAATTTGGTGACTGCAAAGCAAATGGCCTTTAAAAAGAAGGAAAGTAAAGAAAAAAGGAGTGTGTAGAATATACTTCGCCTGCCGATCTAGAAAGGTTTTAAAGTGGCAGCTATATTTAAAGAAAAGCAAAAGCTTTACTCAATGTGAAAATAAAATCAGTTGAAACTGAAAATATGAGAGTTCATGAAAAGTTTTTAAAAAACAATTAGAAAATGTCAATTTTGGCAGAAAAATTTTGAAATACACAGGAAAAGTCTTCAGAAAGTTCATGTGAAGTATAAGTTCTAAATTTTTTCTAAGATTGCACCAAAAGTAACCTACTTTTTACTTCTATTTCTTGTGTGTGTATACTTAATGTATGTGTT
Organism: Ochotona princeps; assembly: GCF_030435755.1. Lineage (NCBI taxonomy): Eukaryota > Metazoa > Chordata > Mammalia > Lagomorpha > Ochotonidae > Ochotona > Ochotona princeps. Next base: position 44,751,469 of record NC_080842.1, on the reverse strand, counting down.
GGTAATCTCTACCTATGTACATTTATCTGTTTTTGACAAAATTACATACCTACTGCTACACAGTATGTTTGCTTCAAAATGTCAGCTGTTGTCTGAACTGTCCACATCTACTCAGCAACTTACTGCAACCCGTAAATGTGATAAACCAAGCTCCACAGTCAATGGTCCTGGAAGACTGCTAGCACTGACATCATCACTCATGCCTCCCACTGCCACACACTATTCAGCATGTCCCAAAAAAGTAATTGGGAAAACAAAAATCTTAGAGAGCTGCTGACCTGAGGCTGGTGAATAGAGACAAAAAAGATGCACAATAAGGTTAATGTTAGCAGAAAACTTCTAGCTTACTCTGGGGAAATTTTTGAAGTTTTGGGAATGAAAGAAAGAGGACATGATGGAAAATTTGGAGAGTGAAACATCTTCATAATGCTGGAAAGGCAGATTCAAAGATTGGTGTCTTTTTGATGCATAACTTCTTTATACCTACACAGATACCACTTTGAGAAACACCACCACAAGTTGTGTTGTCAGAAAGTTTGAAAATTTTGGCATGACTTGGTTCTCCAAAATTGCAGAAGGGAATGACTTCCAGATGTCTGAGGTCTGCCTCAATGTGTTCAAAGTAACTCTTTCACATAAATATACTTGATTAATGAAGTTTTTTGCATAATCATTTGTTTGCTGGCCATCAGTGAGGGACTTGGTGCAGAGAGCCAACAGTCACACATACAGCCTACTGACTGATGGTCAATAGTTAAATTTTGTTAACAGCAAAAGACTTTTTAAAGACTGAAGGTCGGCCTAGGCAAGGAAGAAGGAGGTAGTCTATGCCCTAGCATGCAAATGGAGTCAATCAGTAGATAATGTGTTCTTAGGTTATTATTATTTAAAAGCATAAGGGAGAAGAAACACTCCTTTGATCTGTTGTCAAAGCTTGAGGACTGAGGAGTTCCTGAGCCCATACTCTCCTGTTTCAACTACCTCAGCGCCGTTGCCATGATTCCTGGAGCTTTATCATAGATTTACAGCTGATTACGGTTCTACATGTGTGAGGTTCTCTCCTAATTGATTGTCTTCCTGCAAGGGAGTTCCTGTGCCTATGTTTTCCCGTTCCAACTGCTTCAAGACTTTTGTCCAGAATTCTTGGAGCTTCTCACAAGATTACACTTGGTTACAGTTCTACAATGGTGAGGTTTCTTGTGTAGATTAATTTTCCCATAGTTGTCATCCTACTTTTCCACATTGTTAAAGGATTTATGAGGCATATGTGAGGCAAAGCTCAAAGAGATTTCACTTTTTGAATACATTTACCATGTTGAGTCTCACTCAGTGAAGTTTAGTTTTTGAATCAATATATGGGACACTCTTGGCAGAGCAGGTTGGGAGCATATACAGCAGGTAATTTCTGGCTAACTAGTAAGGCATGATTTGGAAATGTCGCTATTTCAATGTGATATCCATTTTAATTCCTGCTGAAATGCAAATGACTATGAAAGTGCTAAAAACAGTGCTCATTTTCATTCCTGTGTTCATAGTGGAGTATGAATGCATGGTTGAATGACAGAACAGGGTTGTCTATGCACACAGACTAGCAAAGGGATTGCAGAGATAAGAAGCTGGAGTTATATCCACCCCTCACCCCCAATCAGTAGTTTCCTGGGACTGGGATCTGATGTCAATCAACCAGACTGTCCAAGTGTCCTGAAACAGCATTTTGTTGTCTGCTTTGACTCTGTGCACGAGAAGTTCTTCACTGGACATGACAGTGAGCCCCAGGATTGTGGAGTCCAAGATGTGAAATCAACAAATTCAGTTTCTTTTCCTCTTCACAATAGCATCTCTTCTTGATGACTTGGTTGGTGGCAAGAATGTTTATAATTTTAGCACTTATATTAGTCTCATACTTAGAATCTCATACTTAGAATCAATGTCTAATGAAGAAAGTAAATAATCTGTTAAGTCCAAACTCTGTCTTTAGTGTATATGATTTTGCATTCTTTTCCAAGAGTACTTCACTTTTCAATCTTTCAATGTTTTCAATGTTTCTCTCAAATTATATTAGAATGGTTTTCAGTCACTTCAAAATGTCAAAATGCAGTTATATCCTAATACTTTCAAGTATGAATTGTGTTATTTAGTTAACCCCTTAAATTCTTAGTAGCTAATTTAGGGATCTGTGAGGGTCAAAAGTGATACATCATATATGAGTACATGCTAAAGTATATGTCATGAATAGTCTGTGAACTGCTATAAATATTAAATAAAGGTATAGCTAATGTTTTCATTATCAATGAGATTTGTCCTCATCTTTCACTTTTTAGTTCCATGACATCAGAGGTGATGTTAATTCACATTGTTCACCATCAAATATGATCATATGTTTACCTGTTTTTTTATCATGAATTTGAAACTCATTGTACTGTTAATTGTGAAACTTCTGTGTGAGGATTGATATGAAAATGTAAATAATTTCCCTGTTCACCCACATGATTTTTTTTTCCTTCATTCTCACACGGAGAAGGAGCTGGGCTGCCTTCACATTTTTAACAGAAACGAAGTTTTGATCTGTATATGATCCTTGTTTATTTCTCTTGAGTCCACATTTTGTGTAACTTCATGGTATTTAATGAAACGGTATATATGCTCTTTCATATGTTTAGCCGAGGAATTAGGCTACCGGGGTTGACTTCTACTTTTTAATTACAGTACCTTCATTTACAGGATCCATTACTTTGGCGTAATTATCTTGGAGTGATAATATAATTTGTTTCCCAAACAAATGCTTTCAAGAAAGAAGTGGACATTGTCAATGATTTTCAGTGAGAACAAACCAATAGACATCTAGAGAAGCCAGAATTTATGATCATGCTAGATCACCCAAAATTTGAACCGTGAAACTACTCTATAAAACATAGAAAAATGATACTTTCTGCTTGGTAACTGAAGGACAAATATAGAAATGTGTTTAGATCGTTTAATATAATAACTGACCTCTTAGTAGATATATGATCAAAAATTTGTAGATACATGATCAAGGAGTTCTTTGGTGGCCTCTTTTAGAGTCAGTATCATCCACAAAGGTTCTATCCCTCCAAAATAATCAACTCCAAGCCCCACCTCTAAAGACCATCATTTTGGGAATAGTTTAAACACGAGACATTTGGAGAGATATATAATCTATAAAGATCCTCCTCATCCTCATTGTCATCATAATTGTTCTATTTATTGATCACTTACAATGTACCAGGCACCATTATGAGTGCTTTAACTATGAATTATACAATTGGATAAAATAAGTGAAAATAACCTAATGAGAAATTTATAGATTATCAAATAAATATATGATATGTCACTTCACCTTACATACGCAGTTTTGTAAGAGCCACAATACTTTGTAATAAAAATGGTGAGGAGTTATTAAAAAGTGTAGGATTTGCTCCATTCTCTTAAGAAACATCTAAGCACATCACTTAACACACCACTTGGATATCACTAAGCATTTTATCTAAGATCATACAGTTTTCTACTTGAAGTTGTACCTGACAATGAATGGCACCAAAAACAGCCCTGAAGATAAAGAACAGCCTAGCAGAAGTGGGAGAACAATATGTTTAGAAAAATAGTAGATATTCTAAGCAGGGAAATAGCTTTTAAGTTTGTAGAGTGAAGATAACTAAAAATGTAGATTAATTAATAATTCATGAATCTTTAGGCCTGGAAAATTTTTACTAGAATCTTGATAATTCAAAATGAAGCTAATACATATTGATTATGTATATGGCTGGTGCCATTCTAACTTCAAGCATTAACCAAATTAATCTTAAAGCAACCATAATGAGTTGAAATATATAACACTAATCCTTGAATTATAGACATACTGAGAAGCAGAAAAATTAAGTGACTTGCTCCAAATTACAGTAAATTAGTAAGATTATAGAAAGTGATTGTTTTTAACAATGTTTAAACATAGGGGCCCTTCAAAAATTAGGATACGTAATTAACGCTTTTCATCATAGGGTGGAATGTGTTAGAGACATTGTTTATCCAAAAGTTAAATTGAATAGAAGTTAAGGAGTAGCCTTATTATAGCTTTTAAGTTTATGAAAAAGCTTAATCCATTTGCTGGTATAAATCATATTGGATATGTTATGTGCAACGTACAGAATGTTAGGTGCTAGCTGGAAATAGAGAAGAATGGATTTGGTGCCTCTTCTAAAATCTTGACTTAAAGAAGAAAGGAAGTAGGATTAGATTGGACATAAGGAAGAACATCTTGACTACAATGAGTAATAAGATGCTGGAAGGAGCTATCAAGAGGAGTTTGGAAGTGTTCATCCTTAGAAAGCTGGAGAACAAGAATACATAATTATATTTGTCCTAGTTGGCTTAGACGGCTGTTCTGTCCAGAGAAGAAAAGAGCATGAGGCCGGAAACAAAATATCTCTGATATCCTTCTTAACAAGAGTTTGAACTTCTAACATTTTAAATTACTATTTGCAAACAATCAAGATGATCAAAATTCCCAAATTTTTATCTTTTTCTTTACATACACACACACACACACACACACACACACACACACCCCTGATTGATCATTTTCTTCACCAGAAACACTCAGTGCTGGTGACAAACCACTTCACTTGGCTGTCAGTTCAGTGGTTTCATCTAGAACAACTAAATTATTAACCTTATCATACACACTACTCAAATGTACATCTCAGGGACACTTGCCATGTCCCTGAACTTCAGAGGGATTCAGAGGAAACATTAAATCTTTGATTACCTAGGGTCCTCTGAGATGAAAACTTCTCAAATGCAACATGCAGGTCCAACTGTGCTTGGCAAGTGCCAGCACACAGAGCAGCCTGCATGAAGCTGTGTTGCATGTACGTGTAAGCATCCAATTCTAGTCCATGCATGCTACTTCTCCTATCAGATGCCTTGCTGCATGCTTTACCTCAGCTTCGAGGAGCTACCCAAACTAGGACTTTTCCTTCATTTATTGAATGTTTAAATTGTTACCACTGTTTTCCATGATACAGTTTTGTGGGTATAAGGATTCCTTTCCTTCTACTCCATTTTCCGGACTATTTAATATCCCTAATTTATACACTAAGCACTGAGTCCAGAAAGATTGATGTTTATGGTGGTTTTGTTTAAAACACATACTTTTCTTACTTCAGAAACACTTCTATATTCCTTTCTAATGTTATCCAACAATCATTGTTCATTGTTTTTGAAATAATTCTAGCCTGGATTTTTCTATCCAGTCAGATACTGTTTTTTTAAAAAAAGATTTATTTATTTTTGTTGGAAAGGTAGATATACAGAGAGGAGAGACAGAGAGGAGGATGTTTCATCTGATGATTCACTCCCCCAAGTGACCACAATGGCCAGAGCTGAGCCAGTTTGAAGTCAGGAGCCAGGAGCTTCTTCCAGGTCTCCCATGCAGGTTCAGGGTCCCAAGGCTTTGGGCTGTCCTGAACTGCTTTCCCAGACCACAAGCAGGAAGCTGGATGGGAAGCAGAGCTGCCAGGATGAGAACTGACACCCATATGGGATCCTGGCACATGCAAGGACTTAAGCCACTACACTACCGTGCTGGGTCCTATTTTTTTTTTTTTAATTGAGGGACAGGTACTCCTATCCAAAAGGCTTGGACATGAATTGCCAGGCCTCAGAGCAAACACAAGCACTAGAGACACTGTGATTTGTGTTTTGTTTCTGGGGTTCCAGTGTGCGATTATCACATTGGGGAGAGCATTTTTCTTTAGTCTTTTCGTGATGAAAGAACAGAACTATGACTGTGATTACAGAGAGATCTTGATAAAATTCAGTTCTTTGCTCCTCCATTGGCATCCATGTCATGCCTCATAGAATAAACAACACAGTATTTTTCCCGTCATGTTTGGTTGCAATAATGAGTTTGCCTGCTCACGTCCAGGACAAAGACTCAAGAAATCCAAAATCAGTTGTTATTTTTGAATTCATGATGTCTCTTGTCGGGGGGGGAGTGGCGGGAAAGAGCTGCTCTGCGCTGCAGATGTCTCCAGTGGGGCTGCCTGTCAGCAAGCTGAGGGAAGAAGCGGTCCAGGAGATGGGCAGGAGGGAGGCTTATCAGATGGCCCATTTCTGGGTAGAGAAAAAAAGCCAAGGTACATCCTGCTGTTCTGAATTCACTCAGTGAACACTGAGAGAAATCAAACAATAATATATAAAGGTCAGATCATTTCATCATGTCCTTTCAGAATGGGGAGATTGTGATATGAAATGCAGATGGCATCTTGAGGTTAAAATAGCAAGAATTATTAAAGCATAGCTGAAAGGAGATATTTTTCATTTTCGGCCTCGAAGGAATATACATTTTTTTCCCTAAATCTGTTTTGTTTGGCTTGATTTAAATGATGGTAATGGAAACATAAAAATCATTTAGCTGGCTTCTATAGAAATAAAACCGACAAAGGATGAGCAGTATGTTTATAACAAAGAAATAGCCACAGACCATAGTTCAGGGACGAACAACTTGCTTGAAGCAAACTGTTGTGTCTGAATTTCAGAAACGCAGAATTAGGCTATTTGAGAGATCTCTAAATTCTGCTGAAGCCATTGTAGGATTCACATTTATTCTTTTAGCTACTAGATCAGGCATACTATGATTACTCACAAATATCCATCTTACTGTTTTGTTTATACCTTTATAGCTAAGGCATAATGTGTACTTTTTTGTGTCCTTCATAGTTTAGCAAGAATATGCTTAACAATACCTGAGCTTACACTGTAATTTACGATTTTACATAGGTTCAGGCACACATAGGTCAGTTCAAGAGAGAATTTCATTGCTTTTAGTTCACAATTACTGCTAAGTTTCTGGAATGGGGGGTGGGTGTTGAGGACGGAGCCAAGTTAACAAATGGGTTACAGAAAAGTTATAATTTTAATCATATGTGTTGTTGGTGTTACTGAAATATGAAATATATCATTTCAAAATGGCTTTCATAATTGAATTCATCAGACCATTGCACCATTTGTGCCAAAACTATTTCATTCTGATTTTATTACTGACTCAGTAGCAGAAATTAGGTCACCATCTATGTCTACATCTATATCTGTATATCTATGTCTATATCATCTACCTATGATTTTTTAATAGAATTGCCAGTTTGCACTCCAAAAGAGCTCTTATGGAAATTCCAAACACAAACCTGGACATAGATGCCCATAAAAACAGTTTGCAGAAATCTGCTTGTCATCTTTGTTGGATGTTAGCATTGTAAATGATTGGTTTTAAGTAGACATGTAGCACTCTGAGAAAAGCTGCCTCAGGAGTAAATCAGCAAGAAATATTCAACTTCTTCTCTTGACCCCTGACTTTCCTTATATCTAATCTATGTAAATGAGAGACAAATTTCAGTCATAAATTCAATTTCAATGACATGAACAACTCCTTCCTTTTCTTTCTTTTTCCTTCCCTTCCAACTCCTTTTTCCATATGGTGCCTTAATTTGGTGGTAAATTGAGACACAACTGGCCACCATCTGTTCCGGAAAAGTACCATGATGGAAGCTGAATGGGTTGTTACTTGCTCACGCTACGTTCTGATCCTTGCTCTGTGTCAACCATCTCTTTTAATTTCCTTGTGTCTTCATGTTGGAGAATTAAAAATATTCCATTTAATCTATTTCTGTTCTTCCTTTCTTGGGAAGAGACCAATTTATGACAGTAGGAAGACTCAGCTTTGTGCTACCCCTTCCAATTCAGAAAGTAGCATGGAGGAAAAGAACTGGATTTCAAAAGGCTGTTGCCTTGGTACTAAAGGGTAAGCCTTTAAAGCAATCTTTTTGAGGGGAGTGGGGAAGTGTTAATGAGCTTTTGAAAATGCAAAATTCTGTGTAAGAATACAGGGGAAGCTGAGGGCGAACTAGAAAACAGAGGGTTAGAAGAAAGAGGCCAAATGAAAACAAAAAGAGCTGAAAAACAAAACAAGACAGGGAAGTTCTCTGCTAATACTTTTCAGGGTTGGAGTAGCTGAAGGACTTAAAATCAGGGATCTCAGCTTTCCATTTTATATGAATTTGCATCACTTTGATATAATCATCATTACTTCTGCACTTCTTCAAGGAAGACTATTAAGAATGGATTTTTTTTTTTCTTGGTGGTATGGGGTGTGTGTGTGTGGGGAGTTCTATAACATAGTATCCTGAATTACAGAGTAGAAGAAAACCCTGTACTTTAAACCAGCATGATAACAGATGTTCAGAAGAAGCAAAGAGCTAGTTGCAGATGTGAGCATGAAAAATTTTTTGGACTGTCCGAAACATTTCACTGAAAGCACTGGATTTTTAGTAGTATTTGGGAAAGAGATCACACTAATTCATTTTAGATTCGTATAAAGTCAACCAGCATGTAGTTTAAATAAGATATGATTAAAATCACCATATAGAAAGCCTATGATCTGCTCCTGAATAAAACTGGGTGCTTTCCTTTCTACAGAACGATCTGCAATCTCTCTGTAGGAATATGGGAAACCCTTGTAATGAAGCTACTTAGAGGAAAGGGCATGAGTCTAAGCCACACTCGTTTCCTCCTCTGATTTCCTACAGGAACTTTCACTGGAGATGCAAATTTATGGGTGAATAAAATGGATATGTATCTAGGCAAGCAGGAGAGGAGCTATCTGGCGGTTCATGCCTGATAGCATATGCATACTTTCTAAAAGACATGTGGACAACCAATTTAAAGTACTTCTGCATACAGAATTGAAGCACAGAGTTACAACAGCCACAATGTGTCTTAATACCTATTTTGTGCTGTGGCCTTTTCAGTACAGTGGGTAGAGGATTCCAAGAATTCACATCACTCCTTTTAAGCTCATCATACTTCTGTTCCTGACTTCTTTCTGGCTCTGCTCATCTTTCTATTTTTATCTGATTCTTTCTTTCTTTAACGATCTCTTGTTTTTCCGACTGATTTTAGCAGTGGATTAGCTCCCAAACAGCCAGTGGAATTAAAAACGTGATTCAATCAAAATGCCCAGAAGTGAACAGATGGCAGTTACATTTTTCTGTTGTTCCTGAGCATTGAAGTCCCAAACCAGGGCACAACATTTGGAAGATGTTCAGGATTAAGCTGCTGGGTAGACCATAAATGTTCAGGCATGTTGAAAGGATGACATATAATGATGAAATAAGTCCAGGGAGGCAAATCAAAGAAATGGAAAGAATAATTCTGTAAGTTAGGATGTCCGGAGAATGCAGCATGAGGAAAACAGAGTGACAGCTGACCTAGGAGAAGAGAGTTTAATGCACGTCCTTATCTGGTAGAGATAAGAGAAGAAATGCAAATGCGAATGAAGGCAAGACTAGGGTGGGGCACAGTCACAAGTTTAGTTCTCCTGAGGCTCTGGGAGGGGGGTTTGTGGTTCTTGGCAGTGTGATTTAAGAATATTCTTGGAAATAAGTCCTGTGGAGGAGTGAGGGCAGCAGTATTAGGTGATGGGAAAAGCAAAATCTTGGAGAAGTTGAATGTGGTGGCTACGAGTGTGTAAATAACCTGAGGGAAGTTGTGGAGCAAGCACAATCTTGCACAATGCTGTGAAACTGGGACATTTGACCTGAGTCTTTGCTTGCGATAAGCAGGCATTGGTGGCTTCTAAAACATAGACAATGTTTTGTTTGTTTTGTTTTGTTTTCTCATAATTCTGCAGACTGGAAAGTTCAAGATCACTGTGCTAGCCATTTGGTGTCTGTCGAGGTCCCGCTTTCTGGTTCATATTCAAACTGATCATTGCTGTGTCCTCACAAGACAAAAAGTGTGGGAAGTGCCCAGTTTCTGTTAAAGGGGCACTAATGCCAGTCCTGTAGGCTCTGCCATCATTGTCTAATCACATTCAAAGGGTGCGCCTCCGAATACCATCACAGGGGAGGTCAGGATTCCAAAAATAAGGATTTTAAAGGGACATGTACATCCAGTCTCTAGTAGTTCTTGTACTGAACCATGACTCTGTCACAGCATTCACCAGCCGTATCATGTGTTTTGTTGTTGGGAAAGAGATGTGACTAGGTTGACGAAATTCTTTCTAGTTGGTATATTCCTGGAAAGGAACTCAGTTAAGAGAAGATAGCCACCCCCTGAGCCACTGGAAGAATGAATTTTGACTCTTGGAAGAGGGTCAGACTGAATCTGGGCCTTATGGTGGCTCCTTCGCACGCTAGGGTCAAGAACACATCTCAACATGCTGTCTGTGCCGATGCTCTCTGTGAGCTCAGAGGACCTCAGTCTCATAGCAGTTCACTGATCAATGCTTCTGTGTTGCTTTTCCCCTTACATAAACCCTATACTTTTATAACACCAGGGCCACTGTTAATGTATTTTCTAGTCCCTTACTAGCTCCTTTAGCTGAACAGTTTATCAAATCTAAAAATGATATAACAAAACCCCAGAACCTGGAAGCTGTTACTGTAATACTATGTCTTTCTCTCAAATTTTGCGAGGGTGCAAAATTTTGTTGATGTTGATTTTTCCACTGGCATATGTGCATAAAAGTGGCTCTTGAGGGTGTCTGGTCATGACCTTGAAAACACATGCATGGTAAGACCAGAAGAATGTGTACATGGAAGTAAGAGTCTATTTAGTACTATTCTTATTTTTATTATTTTCCATGGTACAGTTTCGTAGGCATAGGAAGTCCTCCTTGCCCTCTCTTTTCTCGCTCATGATTCCCCCCTCCCATTACTATTTTTCCCAATGCTATTACAGTAGCATATTCTGTTAGTGATGGTTTCAACATTATGCTATTTAAGTACACCATTGCATTGTAGGTCTAGATAAAAGTAGGAAATTTAGAATCAGAATGTCAAGGTATATTTAAATGTTTCACTGGAGGTCCTCCTTTTATTTAGGAGTAGAGATACCTATTGCAATGGGGACAAAAAAAGAAAGTAAGAGTCTAGGCACTTCAGTGGGAAGCACACTTGTTCTCTGCTGAGGACGGAATTTTGTGTCTTCCTGTCTTACTGCTGGCTATGTAATTTTGGTTAAATCGCTTGAACTCTCAGTCTTGCTTCTTTCTTCATGCAATGAATAGAGATAATGTGTACTGCTTGGCCTTAATGAATAACAGCAGGTGTTAGGTTGATTAGTGTAATATTCATCCAGAGATTTTTGAGGTCTAAAATGTAGTTAAAAAAAAAATTCATTACTACTAGTAGTAGATTGTGAATGACATTGTTGAAAATCCATTTTCATGGGTGCTATTTAATGCACAAATATCTAGGTGGTGTAGTTACTTTAATAGCTAGTAACCATAAGCAGATAAACATACTTTACTCATAAAAGTGGAAACAGAATTCTTGCCTTGACTTGGAGGTTTCTCATTGTTGACTTCTAGATTCTCATTGTGGAGGTAAGGTGACATGAGCTCTGCTTTATGTTTGGGTATTAATCACCATAAACATGTACCTTGTACGCCAATGTTTCCATGAAGCAGAGGAAACGAGACACTGCCATGTCCTGTGTTTTATTAAGAAAGTGATTGTTTTTGGAAAGAAAAAAGTTATTATAGAACAACTGACAGCAAAAAATCTGGAAGGAAAAAAAAGTGGTTTGAAAAAATTTTGAATGTTCAGGAAAGAAAAACTAACCTTACAAAAAATGAATAGCTTTAGACTGCCTAACTTAATTATGGGTTGAAATTAAATGTTCCCTATTAATGCAGTTATCAGTTGGGCTGAGATTGAAGGAGCTCAGCGGTGGGCTTTTTAATGACCTATTTGGGTGTGGAAGGCACTCAAGTGGTGATGAAGCAGACATCACTTCCATGACCATGCACTTGGTCTAAATATTAATTATAATTGAATTGCATTTCCCAATTGGGATGAGTTATTTTCTGCTTATCTGAAGTTGGACACAGCAAAGCTGAGCTACGGGTGAAAGGGGAGGTGTTTCACAATGACCAGCCTGATTGTCACAGGCTAGCTAGCATAGCTATCAGCCAGAGAGCCTAAGTGTCATCACATGTCCACTCACGCCTCTTTAGGCTTTGCACTTGCCTCCTTCTCTGGACACCTAGTGTTTTCATGCTCTTAACGCCCATTCTCCTACTAAAGAATTAAAAGCTTGTCTTCAACATTATGTTACACTTATTTATAATAATATTTAATCCACTGATGAGGCTTACTCTGCAAGTCTGCTTAGGGGCATTTGACTCTTACAAATTGTAAAAGCTTAAATATAATAATAAGCTTATAATAATGAAAAAGTTTAGACTGGGTACATCCTTACCAAGGTATCAAATCACGTATATACCATGTGCAACATACCTTCCATGTGAACTTCCATCATTATGCCCTGTTGATACCTATGAATTCTAACTCACAGTCTATTTTGTGTGTGGTAAAAAAAAAATGTGATTTAAATATTCTCACTTTCACGTCTAATTCTAATGATAAAATCATATATCTATCACTTGAATGAAATGATTTTTGTGGGTTATATACATAGGTTCCTGATATTTTTACATATGTTTGTATGGAAACGTATATATACATTTTAAAGGAAATTAATACATCAGATTCTCAGGGTCAAAGAAAATGCTTGAAAATTAACACAATTACTTTTTAATTCTCATGTTAGTGAAATATTAATTAAAATAAAACAAATCCATTTAGTTCATAGATTCTTTTTTTTATTAATTACATTGCATTATGTGGCACAGTTTCATAGGCTCTGGGATTCCCCCAATCCCTCCCCGTGCCCTCCCCCCATGGTGGATTCCTCCACCTTGTTGCATTACCACAGTTCAAATTCAGTCAAGATTCTTTCTTTGCAAGCATGCATCAAGCATAGAGTCCAGCATCTAATTGTCCAGATAAATTCAACAGTTTCTTGGGGAGACAATCTCTGGTCTGAAGGTAGAGCCAGTAGAGTGTCATCCCGATCAATTAAAAGCCCTGACACAACATCAGCAACAATTTACAACGTTATGGAATTAATTGACATGGGATTGAGTAACCAATATGTTAAAAAAGAATGCAAGTTCTGAATCACATCCTGTGACTTCTTCATTGACATTTCAGTTTTAGTTTATATACAGAACCGGCTTCTATACACCTTAAAATGGCTATAGGGTACTATTCAGCTGTCTCGTGTCTATTTTCATTTTAGTATTTAGCAGTTTGTAGTGTTGAAGCATAATTTTGCTGAACCTGGCAGTTTTTCGGGTAGTCTAAACTGGCTTATAACTTTAACAAGGCATATGTCAACAATGGAGGTGCGGAACAGTTTTAGGAGGGGAGTGCAGAGAAATCTTCGATACCCTAGTGAGGAGTAACTAATCTTTGTGTCCTACCTAGTAAGGTATAAGTGAATCCACGCTGACCATTTCTTGTCTGATTCTAAGCTTTCCTTGTTGTTCTCTATCTATTGTAGAATTTTTTGTTTGTTTTGAGGGGTTTCCAGAGCGATCCTGATGGTCATTGCAAGAGAGGGTGGGGACCCAAAGTTGGAACCAAGCAAGGACCAGAGCATAGATTCAATTTTAAGAATGATACCTCCTTTCTTCCTAAGAGTGAATTCCTTCCTTCCGTACTCCTTTTCTTTTCTTTTCTTTTCTTTTTCTTTCTTTCTTTCTCTTCCTTTCTCTCTCTTTCTCCTTCCTTCCTTCCTTCCTTCCTTCCTTCCTTCCTTCCTTCTTCTGGCTTTCTTGCTTTCCTCTTCATAAATCAAACTGGGGAACTGAACCAAGGTTGGGGCACCCTAAAGCCATGGGCTTATTCTAGGTCACCCACGTAAGTGACTGTGACTCAAGCACTTGTCCATCTTCCCCAAGGCCATCGAAAGGAAGTGGATCAGCAGTGGGGCTGCCAGGGCAGAAACTGTCAGCTGCATGGTTGTTGTCCATTACAGGGGGTGGCTTTACCCTCTGGCTGCTAAGTAGGCTAATTTTTGAGTTGATAATATTTTATAGCCCATAAATGATCATATTACCCTTGGCAGAAAATGTTTTATTTTTCTTAAAAAGCAGCTTATCCAGGGTACATTCACCACAATTGAAGTTTAAAGAACAATAAACTTAGTTAGAACAGTTTGTTCCTATCTTCCCACCAACCTTGACTGACAACTCATGAAGAACCTTCCAGAATTGGTTCACATTTTACCTTCATCTCTATTTTGCTATTATCTTTATTCTTGTTTTATTTATTTAGACAAATTATTTATCTATTTATGTTTATTTTTATTTGAAATGGAGGGAGAGAGTGAGAGCTAATGAAAGAGAGAGAAATTCCATGCCACAAATGCCAGCAATAGCCAACACTGGGCCAGGGTGAAGCCAGGAGCCTGGAATTCAATCCGTTTTTCCTTATGGTGGCTGAGACATAACAACTTGGACCACCATCTTCAGAAAGCTGGATCAGAAGAAAAGTGTGAATTCAAACTCATGCATTCAGATGGGAAAATAGTCATCCCAAGTGGCGTCTTTTTCTTTTTTTCTTTTTTAATGTTTTTTTATTGCAAAATCAGACATACAGAAAGGAGGAGAGACAGAGAGGAAGTTCTTCCATCAGATGATTCATTCCCCAAGTGACCCAAATGGCCGGTGCTGTGCTGATCTGGAGCCAGGAGCCAGGAACTTCCTCCAGGTCTCCGACATGGGTACAGGATCCCAAAGCTTTGGGCCGTCCTTAACTGCTTTCCCAGGCCACAAGCAGGGAGCTGGATGGGAAGTGGAGCCACCGGGATTAGAACTGGTGCCCATATGGATTCTCGGAGCATTCAAGGCAAGGACTTAAGCCGCTAGGCCAACGCACCGGGCTCCCCAAATGGTGTCTTAACTGCTGTACAAATGTCCATCTCTCTTCGTCTCTTGGGATGACCTGAAAGTGATTCTGAGATGAGACTGAAGAGAAATGAGGGCATTTAATGCAAATAAAGACTGTGGTTTGGTAATGTTCTGATACCAAGATGTTCAGTCGCCAGCATGAATAGTTAGTATGCATAGTTTTTTTTATGCATGCTGTTAACATTAGTATCATATTTTGCACATGATGAACAGAAATGTGATTAAGGTATTTTTGCTGGAGAGTGATTTTTAGCAATGGAAGAAAAAGACAAAGCAGGAAAGCATAAATCTTTCAATAAAAGACAGGAATCTGGAGACTACACAAAATGCACTGTATAGATAGTCCATGGAAGTGTTCAACAGTGAAAACGGCCATCTGCAGAGACTGCACCGAGTTCTGCTTGTGAGACAGGTGACTCATTTGGAGTATGGTTTTAATAGATACTGTAGGTTAAAGAGAGTCAGGGATCCGTAAGACGCTGATAGTACCTGGAGTTTCTATTTAGAGAACAAAAAATCCATTTCTGAGCAGAAGAGCCCATCATCACTCAAAAAGCTCTGATTAACCACTGACCTGTACACAAAGATAGGTTCATTGAACAAATAAATAAATAGAATCTATTGGGAAAAAATGTCTATAAGATTTTTAAAAACAGAAAGCATGCCTGATGAAACAACCTGAATTTTCTCAGGCGTAAACCAATCTTTTAAAAGTAAAAGCAAATGCCTTGTAGACAAAGAACTCGCAGTGGAAGTAATATAATTAAACATGCAAAAGGCCTTTGACAAGGTAGGAGGACTGTAAGTACAGAGATGCTCAAAATACCGAATATCCAGTGTTAGAAGACATTCACAGTGTTAGAAGACATGAGTCACATGTCCAGTGGGGCGTTGGGTCTGACGGCATCTCAGATGTTCCCCTGGGACCAGGCATAGCTCAGAGGTTAGATGGTAGATCCCACTTCATTACTGCAGCCCCACATTTCTTTTATATATAGTATCTCCTAGCAAGGTTTCTTTGAAAACAAACATATTGAATAATCTTTAAAATGCTTTCTGCTTTTCTGAAGAACCTGTGGGAATCATTCTTGCCCACTCCAATAGGCACACAGTTTTATTCACTATGGAGCTGGCATACTCTTTTGAAGTAGAAACCTCAAACAAAAACTCATGCATAAATCAAATGGCACATTTTCTGCTTAGGAAATGAAAGGGTTGTCCTTATTAGGAGTCAAAGCTGAGGTCCAAATGATTGAATGGTTAATTAATTAACATCTAGCGGGTGAGAAGATTATGAATATCCAAGTTTGCATCCGTGTCCAATTGATCATCAAGAAAAGCATCAGTTCAGTCGGTACAAACATCACTATCAATCTTCATGTAAAGAAAAATGAAGGAGTGTTTGGAGCTAATTTGTCTTAGAGAAAGTTATTTATGCTTTGGAGGATTCCGAAGTACTCTGACTAGAAATTTCTTTCTAGTCCATCTTACTCACCTGTGAGCAACTGGGGTTTGGGGAGCATCCTGTACACTCCCAGGTTGCTTTGTGATCTCTGATGTATGATGCTAAAATGCAGTCTTTGATTTCTGAATTTTATATAATAAATTCATAGAGGTTAGCTTTATTAATGTCACTTCCTGGTGCCTGAGGAATCATGATTATATATAGTTTTTTTTTTTTTAATAGAAGTGACTTTCATGTAGATATAAAGATAGTTCCTAGTGCAACATAGAAACCTGAAGGAAAAAAGTACATTTTACGCTGAACAGAATGTATTATGCATGTAGCCTTGTATTCTGTATTGTATTCTTCAAGAGTCAAATATGAGTTGTGAAAGGCCCTGCTCTTTCTTCAGAGAATGACTTAGAGAATTCTATATTTCTGTAACTTATTTTTATTTTTAATTTTTTTTAAAGATTTCAAATTTGAAAGGCAGGTTTTATAGAGAGGAGACACACTTCGTGATTTGCTCCCCAAATGGCCACAAAATCCAAGCTGAGCTGATCCAAAGCCAGAAGCCAGGAGCTTCTTCTGTGTCTCCCATATGGGTGCAGAGGCCCAAGAATTTGAGCAGTTGTCTGCTATTTTCCTAGGCCATAAGCAGGGAGCTGAATTGGAAGTGGAGCAGCCAGGACACAAACTGTCACCCACATGGGATTCCAGCACCATAGGCAGAGTTTTAGCTTGCTATGCCACCATTCCAGCCCGATTTAGTAACTTATTTTTAAAGATTTATTTCTGTGAAGAACACAGTCATAAAAGCATGCGTGTGCGCACACGTACATGCAAAGCAAGCAGAGAATTAGAACAGAAAGAGAGAGAGAGAGCTCTTCCATCCACTGTTTATTCTCCAAATTGCAAGAAGGGCAGGGCTGGACAAGCTGAAAGTAGGAACCAGGAGCTTTTTGGGTTCCCGTGTGTTGTGGCAGCCCACACTCTTGAGCTGTCTTCCACTGCTTTAGCAGGCACATTAGCAGGCAGCTGAATTGGAAGTGTAACAGCTGGGACTTGAACCAGCCCCAAATGGGATGCCAATAATGCAAGCAGCAACTTAACCCTCTACGCCAACTTTACCTACAGTTCTGTGCTGGTGATTTCCAAGTACTAACCTCCAGCCCTGCCTCGTTTTAAGCATTCTTAATCCATTGAAATCATTATGAGTTGTATGTATGATTGGCCCCCCAAACATAATGTTGTAAAAATTGGCCTTTAGTTTTCCCCCCCAAATACATTTACATGACTCACAACGTTGGGTAATGAAGTATGGAATCATCTCTGATCCTCCACTTACGCCTTTTTTTCTTCCTGCTTGAATAACAACTCTCTGATATCAGCTCCTTAGTAAATAGCTAATATTTCCCATTTGTTAAAATCAATGGGTTGTGTTTGCCAGAATAGGCTTCTTGAAGTAACTATGACGTCTACTTGTGAGCCTTTTAACATGTTTCCAACATAAGCAATGATCTGCAAACCAAATATGGTGTAGCATCACATAGAAAGTACGTAAGACTCATTTTTCAAGAATTATTTATTTGTAAGACAGAGTTTTAAACACATAGAGAGGGAGGGAGGATGGAGGGGGGGAGAGAGAGAGAGAGAGAGAGAGAGAGAGAGAGAGAGAGAGAAATACCTTCCACCTACTGGTTCGTTCCCTAGGCTGCAGTGGCAGGAGCTGTGCCAAGATGAAGTCAGGAGCCAGGAGTTTCCTTCAGGTCTTCCATATGAGAGTAGGAGCCCAAACACTTGGACCACTCTTTATTGCTTTGCCAGGGGAATTGGCAGGGAGATGGATTCGAAGCAGAGCAACTGTGGCTCAAACTTGAGCCCACATTGGATTCTGGCATCACAGATGTTGGTTTTACCACATTCTGGCCCCAGGACAATCAAACTGTTACTGTAAGATCATTCTTAAGGTCACCATTGCATGCTGAATGCCATGGTGAATAAATGGTTATTTTTGTCTCTGGAGTAGGAGAGAAAATCCATAGAAATATTTCAATTTTCCAAGGAATTGTTTCTTAACAAGAATGCAATTGAACTGATGCAATAGTTTAACAAGCTAATCTTTAGCCTGCGGTGCTGGCAACCCATATGGATGCCTGCTCAAGTCCTGGCTGTTTCACTGCTATGACTTGGGAAAGCAGCAGGGAGTAGTTCATATCCTTGGGTGCCCTGCATTCACATGAGAAACATGGAAGAAACTCCTAGCTCCTGGCTTTGAATTGGCTCAGCTCTGGCCATTGTGACCATTCGGGAACTGAACCTGTGGATGGAAGACCTCTCTCTTTCTGTGTCTCTGTAAATTAGTCTTTTAAATAAAAACAAATGAATGCTTCAAAAAATGAAATTAGTCCTTTGAGTAATTCTACATGTGGTGTTGCTAAGGCTTTTAAATTTTCTTTCAGTGGAATTAACTTACACATGTTATTTTCAAGCATAGCCAGTAAAAGCAAACTTTTTTAAAAAATTACTTTCAGTTAAGTCAACAACAAACCAGGAAATTGACTCTTTTTATTTTATATGTAGCCTGAAATCCCCATATGGTCTTTCTTGAGCTCAGTGTCCCTGAGACTTCCCCAATCTGACATTCATCTCTGTGAAGACTCACAGCCTGAGCCTAGTGGAGTCATCATTAGTATTCAGCAACTTCAATCAATGCTCAGCATGGAAGTGGCCTCAGCGTGAGTCATGAAAGGCCTACAAACAAGACGACACTGTAAGACCAACGCACACTGTGGGCACTTGCCATCTCATCATTTATTCCGCATTATATTATACAGACTTCATTAGACAAATCCGATTATTATTCATGTTAAAGCAGTTTGATACTAAAAGATGCACTCACTTTCAGGTTTGTTTGGTTTCAGTTTAAAGAATTAGCATCTCCTTAAGATTTTACAATGAACTTATCCAACGTTCTCTCTGATCATTATGAAATACAAGGTTACGAAACATTGTCACCTGATTTATTTATTTAAAACATTGTGCTAGAAATAGAATAATGCTGAATATACAACTATTTTTACCTTTTAAATTTTGTTTTTTGTTTATTTTAGGGGGAGAGAGAGGGAGAGAAAGATAAATTCTATCTGCTGGTTCATTGCCCAAATGCCACAATGCCTGAGACTTGGCAGGGCTGCAGCTGGGAACCAGGGTCTTAACCCGAATTTCTCATGCAGGTTGTTCCTGCACTGGCAGGAGCGACAGCCAGGTACTGAATTCAAACACCGATGTGAGAGATGAGCTTCCGAATCCGCATCGCAGATGCCAGGGCAAATGGCCCACTACTCTTCTTATTAGATTGTTTTGACATGTGATTTGACTTTCCCTTTTGCTAGACT
This sequence comes from Ochotona princeps, assembly GCF_030435755.1. Lineage (NCBI taxonomy): Eukaryota > Metazoa > Chordata > Mammalia > Lagomorpha > Ochotonidae > Ochotona > Ochotona princeps. Next base: position 44,731,791 of record NC_080842.1, on the reverse strand, counting down.
TGCTCTTCTGTAATGGAGCTGAGAAGCTTTCCCCTGTAGATTCTCACTCTGGGAAAACAACGACCACATTTCTTTATTTCTCCATATCCCATTCATTCTAAGGAAACTAACAGTGGTGAACTACCTGTATTGTGCTTTAAAAGGAATCGATTGGGCCTGATGTTGTGCTGGAAGATGTTCAGCTCCTGTTTGAAATGATGCCATCCTGCATCAGAGTTTGACTACAGTCCTTGCTGTCCCACTTCCAAACCAGTTTCCTGCTGATGTGACTGGGAACACAGCAAAGGGTGATTCAAATGCTTGGGTCCCTACATCTTATGTGGGAAATCTGGAAGGTGTTCCTGGCTTCTGATTTCAACCAAGGGCATGCATGGCTGTTGTGGCCAATTAGAGGCTTATTCAGTGGATGGAATCTGATTTTTTTTTTCCTCTCTTGCTCCCCTTGCTCTGTCATTGCTTTTCAAATGCATAAATAAGTTTAAGAATCAGTGATTGTTCTTTTCAGTGAAAAATACTATCAAAGCTCTGAATACTCAGACAAAATAGTTGATTAAAATAATTACTTTGTTTGCTAGGCTGACTGTGAGCAGAAAGGGAACTAGGTAAGATTCAGACGTAGCTGGGTTTTCTGAGTAAATTCTACCAGAGCTTGCTTTTCAGCTGCTTATGGGACATGGCGTGTGGTTATCCAAATAGTGTTTTGCGGTATGAACTGAATTTTTAAAAAGCTATATGATGTCGATGAGCAAGATACAGCCCCAAAAGTCACTTTTCCATGCAGAAGCTCTGTAGCGGGCCTTCAGGGCAATGCAGGGATGTGCGCCTTCTTCCGAGAAGTCCCCTGGGGAAGGGATTCAATTCCTTCTTAGAATCTAATTTATCAAGCGATGGTATCTCTCTGGAATGCTCATCACCACGTGTGACTGTCTTCTAAGTGCCATCTTTTGATTTGCTTTCTGGTGGATGCTATTTTTTCTCAGGTGAATTGGTTTATACAAGCCTTGTTTCACTTTAGTGCCTCTCAGCTCCCAAATGCTAATATCCATTCTTATTTTCCATTCCTACGATGAATTCTGCCTTCTGTAATAATGACAGATATGGTGCTGCCAAGTTAAATGGGAGTCGTACTTATCTTCTTTTTGGAGACCTTATTTCATGATTTTGTATTATGAGGACTTCTTGTCTGTGCTGCTTCGAACCTCATTGGTCCCTCCAGTCCTGGCAAGCGCATTTCCAATCAGATGTGACGTAGCTGATAGCATTTGAACTATATCACATTACAGGGCACTTGTAAGCCATTTATACCAGATTCCACTAAGAACTCAGCTGAAACAAGACAGGGTCATTTTCTCAGAAGGATTTTTCCAATCTGAACCTTTCCCATTAGATTTCCAGTGACTCCTTCGGGTTAAGCTTGAAGCAATGTCTTTTTTGACAAGCCAGAGATTAATTGCTTGCTTGTTTTGCTGACATAATAGAAGCCTGTTTCCACCAGGAAAAAAAAAGTACTATGCCTTTCTCTAGATAATTTGACTTAAAATACTCATCAATGGCTTAAAATTTAGTAAAACAGGCTAGACAATGTATTTTAACTTGGTAATGTGATTTAACTTGACATTGAGACATCTCCTAGAAAAATATTTTTTACTTGTCTTCTTCAAAGGTAGTATTTATCTAATCCATCCACAACAATAAAAAAAATTTCTTTCTTAACATTCTTGTGTTCATAGAGTTCTTGTAGTGAAAAGATAACTATTCTGTCACTCAGGAAATGCAACATCCCCATTATACGCCGCATAACATTGAGCAACTCTCTTCTCTTTTATTTGCAACTGATAAGGAAAAATGTATACAGATCAGGGCAATGACCTCTATCTTTTCAAATATTTATCATTTCCTTTTTTTGTGGAAATATAAAAATCTTTTTTCCAGTTTTTAAAATACACACACAGTACATTAGCTATAGTCATGCTGTTGAGCAACAGAATTTCTCCTGTCTAATGTCTCCTCCATTCTAGTCTCCCAATCTGTTGAAAACCTTAATTCTACTCCCAATTTTTATGAGATCAGTAAATATTACTTTATACAAAATTAAGTTCGTGCAGTCCTTTTTCTGTGTCTGGCTTATTTCTCCAGTTCTTTCCAGGTTGCTGGAATGACAAGATTTTATTTCAATGGCTGTATAGTAGTCCATTCTGAACATGTAACATGTTTTCTTTGTCCAGTCACTAACTGATGGATATTTGGGTTGTTTCCATTTCTTGGTAATTACAAACATCTATATAGAAGTATGGATATTTCTGACAGAATGGCCTTATTTACTTGGAGATGCACTTGGTAGTGAGATTAGTGGATCATATAGTATTTTCATTTTTAGTTTTTTGAAAAATCTTCACACTGTTTTCCAAATGACAATATTCATTTACATTTCCACTAGTGGGGTAGGATTCCCTTTTCTCCACATTCTGGCCAGCATTTGTTATCATTTGTCTTTTTGATGGCAGCCATTCTGACTGGAGAAAGGTAGCATCTCATTGTGGTTTGAATTTGCATTGCCATATTGCTGATCAGCTTTATATCTTTCTTTGGAAAACAGTTTAGATTTATTTCTATTTTTACATTGGAATTTTTCTCTTTTTAATGCTATTGAGCAGCTAGGGTTCTATAATTATCCTGCCTGTTAAGCCCTTGTCAGTGTATAATTTGCAGATATTCTGCGTCAATCTGTAAGTTTTCCCTTCTATGTGTTTATTGTGCAGAAGTTGGATGAAATCTCATTTGTATTTTGTAGTTTCTGTGTTCTGTGATTTGGAATCTAACTGAATAATTCCCTATCCATCAAGTGTCCTAAAGTACTATCCTTGTGTCTTTTTTTATATATGTTATAGAATGTTTTCTTTTTTGATTTTTGTAGTTGATGGTTTTTACATAGTTGATTGGGGTGGCAAGGGTCAAGGGCTACAGGAAGTTGGGTGAGATCACCATTTCCACATTCTCCATTTTTCCTGCCTATATCTGTGAGAAGGGGGGAGACAAGGAGAGAAGCCACAGCCAACCTCCCACCCAACACCACCCCAGGGTCCTCAATGTGGGGTATTCTCTGAGGGTCCTGCTCATGAGGTTTTGATAGTTTAACAGTTCTGAATTACTGCCGATCTCCCCATTCCAAGCATGATGAAATCTCTCCAGAATCCACTGGTTGACATAATCCACCTTAGACTCTCCGTTTGCCCAGATATCTGCTGCCAACACTCAGCTGGGGTAGTTGATTGATTTATTTTGCTCTCTTTTATGGTACCATGTGTCCTCTGCAGACTCCAATGTACTGCCATATTCTCCATGTGCTCCTGGATATGCTGTCCACTGCTCCACCTAAGCCACTGAGCAGGCCTGGCTCTGACACATGCACTCCACAGTCAGACCATGGAACCTGCAATTCTTTTCATGGTTCGGGTTCTGAGTCCACCAATTCAGTTAGGGGGGAATCCCCATAGAAACATCATCTGAAGTGATCCCAGACCTGATTCTTGTTTGTGTGCTTGCCAGTACAGGGTCTGGCATAGTCCTTCGCTCCAATCAGCTTATGCACATGCTGGTGGTTGCAATTGTTGGGTCAGTTATATCTCCAGGCTTGTATTCTACACAAACAAATGGGTGTTGCACCCCCAACCTGATTCTGCCCACCACACACTTGGCCCTCACATACACCAGTGGGAGCTGCATCCTGCTTGAAGCGACCTACAATAACCCCCAGCAGGCCCACCCCCTGCCCTGGTTCCTGTGCTCACCAGTATGTACAGCACACTGGTCTGTCCCACATCCCATTCAGCTGTCATACATGTCAATGGGCATCAGAGCCTAATCAACACAACCAGCCCCACTAACCAGCCCACACACATGCTGGCAGGTGCCACTCCCTATCTGGCCATGCCTGCCCCAGTCCTGGTTCTTATTTTCACCCTGGGAGTAGCGCCCCAGAGGGAGGTGTTACCTGCAACTTCTTTTGTTTCATGTGTAGCTTTTGAATAAATCCTGCTGGACATAGCTTGCAAGATATCTAAAGTTTCAACATGTTCCTGCCTACCACACAATTAGAAACTGTATTACATTCCTTTTTTGATCATTACAATAATCTCTAGGCTTAATTTCTGCCTCACCAAATGCATTCTCTGCATAGTCTAGAATATGTCTAAAATGTCATTTGAATGATATCACTCCTTATTCTGGTTCATCTCTTATGCAGCATGTAATCAGATATTTGTTGATGCTTTTCAGGTCCTAAGCAGTCTGTCCCCATTGACACTCCAACCCACCTTGCATCTTTTTTTTGGTACTCACTTTGCTCAAGAATTACTAACCTCAAGAAGTCACAGGATGTGGTTCAGAACTTGCATTCTTTTTTTTTTTTTCTTTTAACATATTGGTTACTTAATACCATGTCAATTAATTCCATAACATTATAAATTATTACTAATGTTATGTTGGAGCTTTTAATTGATCGGTATGATACTCTTCCAGCTCTACCTTCAGACCAGAGATGGTCTCCCCAAGAAAACGTTGAACTTATCTGGACAATATGATGCTGGACTTTATGCTTGATATATGCTTGCAATGAAAGAATCTCAACTGAATTTGAACTGTGGTAATGCAACAAGGTGGAGGAATCCACCATGGGGGGAGGGTTTGGGGAGGGGTGGGGGGAATCTCAGAGCCTATGAAACTGTATCACATAATGCAATGTTTATATATATATATATATAAAATTTTAAAAAAAGAATTACTAACCCCCACATAACAGAAGAACTTGAAACTTATACAACTTAGGGGACCTTTTTCAGGTAATAGAATATAAAGATTAGATATAGAAAACATTGATTTAGGATAAGAGAACATCACAGTACATTTGTAAACTTAAACTAAATAACACCTTAATGCATTTTTATTAAATAATTCCCTGCGGCACTTGGGCACAGTGGATGGTAGTCACATTTTTGGATTCTTACCCTGGGAAACTAGTTGCAGCTTCGGCAGCAAATGGGTGCAAACCACATAAATATATCCTGATAAATTTAAACAAAATCAGTATCGACAAGATCCTAACAAGGCCACTGACCATTCCAATACTCCTTGACAGAAAGGAACCCAGCATGATGAATGATAATGTAAAAGTAGAAAGATCCAGAAGACATAAGGAACTGTGGTTAATTTGCAAGTTACCTAAATTCCCCCTCCCTCCGGCCCCCTGCAAAATGTGTGAGCCTGTGAACTCCAGGAGGGCTCTTGCTAATGCCTGAGCAGGATTCTGATCCAGTGAGGGGTTCTACAGCTGAGCTTCATTTGTTCCAAAGTGTGTTTTCCCCTGATTCACACATTTGCCTTTGCCCTTTCATTTGAATCTTAATTTAAATATCCTGTTTGTAGTCAGGCCTTTCAGCCTACTCTAGCATACAAGTTGTGTGCTCTTACTTTTTCATCCTCTCCCCTACCTCATCTTTCTTCATGGTATTTGTCAACCTCATGCCATATTACTCATACGCTTATTCATGAGCTTATTGTTTACATCCAAATAGAATGACAGCACTTTGATTGAAAAGACTTGCAGGGGACTGGTATTTTGGCACCATAGGTAAAGCCTCTGTCTGTAATTCCATATGGTTTGTGGTTCACATCCCAGGTGCTCCATTCAGGTGCAGATACCTGGGCAGCAGGGGAAATGTCCCTCACCCACAAGAGAGAACCAGAAGAGGCTCCTGGCTCCAGACCGGCCCAGCCCATCCATGGCAGACATTTCAAGAGTGAACCAACAATTGAAAGTTCTTTCTCTCTGAATCACTCCTTCTCTGTTTCTGTAACTGCCTTTCAAGTAGATAAGACATTTTTTAAATGAAATTATTTTGTATATGGGAAGATCCGCAGAATCTAGTTTTTGTTGTGTGATACTAATTCAACAAATATCTGTTGAAGGAAGAAGAGAGTGTATTGCTTCTACAAGTGTTCATGAGAGCCAGTGGAATCAAACTATTTGACAATTGTGTGGGAACAGAAAGATCTGCTGTTATGAAGACATTAATGATTTGGTTCTGGCACCTCTAGAAACCTGCTTCCTGACAGAAAGGATATTTAATTGGAAAATACACAGGAAGGGCTTTGGCAGTGCAAGGAGATATTTGGCTGGATTTTAATTATGAATTTGTTAAAACTGGCTTGTACTCTGTGAAGCGGCTTGAATACTGTTCCCATGGTTTTACTTCACCACTGGGAAAACTGGTGACATTTTAAACGGTAATAGATGTTGGAAAGACAAATGGCACATTAAAACCCACGCTCCATTGTGACATGCTGCTTCAAGCCCAGAACAACACTTCTTAGTGAAAACAGTGTTTCATAGCTCACATAGTAGAGCTTCCTTTCCTTGGACCCAAATTTGCATTGTCTATTTCATGTAGACACATTTTTTTTTTTTCCTTTTAGCAAGAGCTGGAAAGCTGCCTCCTTGTTGAAGCTATGCAATTTCTCAATTCTCCCAAGGAAGTTAGTCAGCTTGTCACTCACAATAGTAGCTCCATGCACAAACTGACATCATAAAAACATGAAGAGAGTGAAAGTATCGTGCAAAAACTTTAAGAGAAAAACAAACCCTATGGATACTTCATAATAGAGCTGCAATGAACAGTACATGCATGGCAACATTCTGAAGTTTCTGTTTTAAATTCATCATGACAGAACTTCAAATTACCGAGTGAAATTTAAGCTTGCCAGTCTTCAAGTTAGCCACACACTTCAAATAGCTATTGAAAATTGAACAATGAGTTGCTGTTTTGCTTTCCTATCCTTGGACTAAGAACTAAGGAAGGAAAGAAAGTGTCCTATCGTACATTCACTCAAGAATGAAATCATTGAGAACCTTGGGACCAAACAGTTTCCTAGACTTTGAAAAATTAGGTTAATTGTAATAAAAAATTGATGTTGGAACGCACAAAGTATTGCTCTTTAAATGGACTTTATCAAAAGTTTGGATTCGCAGGGTCACCACAATTTCATTATTACAATATATGTTCTCATCAAATCCCATATTAGTATGATATTAAAGCAAAAAGAATAGAATCTGTGCAGTTCACAGATAAGCTTTTAAGAATATAATTATATGTTACTTGCATTTGAATTTTCCAAATGCTGTATTTAGGAAATATATACCTATGTACTGTTAGAGCAAGGATGTAAAATGGCTGACGCTTGTATCTCATTAACAAGCCTTTTTGATGAAAACCAATGAATAAATAAGTGCTAAGGTATATAGATCAAGGGTGCCAGCATTCTGAGAGCAGAGTACAGAAACTCTGAATTCAGAAACGGGAAGCAAGTAGCACTAGGGAGAGATGTCATGCCCTGCCTTCTCCAGAGAATGATGCTGTTCCCAGGTTGACTGTATATTCCAGTGTCATCTTTTCTACATTTTGGGTTTTCTTTCTATTGCATTCTTTGGAGGAATGGGATTATTTTGGGTTACCTTTGAGCAAGGAAGCCTGATGATGTGAAATCGCTATTCACTCTCCCAAACTAATATTTTTCTCCTCTGTTACCCATTTAACAAGTTTGGGTCTCCCCAGACATGGCAGCAAGTTCGATATTGTCATTACAGTTTCCTTTCCCTCAGTCACTGTAAATGTGCGAGCTGTTTTTAAAACATTTCTTAAACCTTTCTGATTTCTAGTTTCTGACTGCTGCCTAGATTCCTTCTATTCAAAGCTCAACATTTTTTCTAATTATCTCTTCCTTTTATTCCCAGGCCTCCAATGAATCCTCCAACACAAACATCTTGATTGATTTATCATAAACGATGCTTATTTCTTGAAAATCCCTGCTAATGACCTGTGATAACACCAAGGAGTCTAAACAGCTTAGCAGTATTCTGTAGTTTCTACAATTTTGATACTAATCTATATCCCTGGTGGCATTTTCTTATCCAATCTACTTTATACACTCAAAGTTCTTATTCTCCAAACAAAAGTTTAGCTGTTATACAGAAACTCTCTGTACTTTAAATACACCAATACATCAAAATCCTTCATGCTACCACCTCTGTGTGGTCTTCCACCTCCCACATACAAAAGAAATTATCTTTTTCCTATTTATCATGATTGTTATGTTGAACATAATTCCATTTCTTTTTATCCTTACAATACAGTGCTTTAAAGTGTTAGACATACCTACTTTCTCCAGTTTCTCTACACATCTTCTTTCCTTTTGGACCCATTAAAATGTGCTTTCATTTCCACCACTTCATCAACACTACTCATTTTATAATCAACAAAATCCTCTATGTTGCTCTATCTGACACTTCTGAGTCACTCTCCTCAATGAGGATATTACATATTCCTTTTTTCTTGTAATATTTGTCCACTTGCCTTCCAGGCATGATTTCATAGTATTATAAAATCCAGGTTTCTCCACACCTTACTGAGCTTCCTGACAGCTTCCAAATTTGGGAGAATCCCATGGTTCATTTCTGGAATTTTGCTTTTTTCCACTTACTTCCTGAGTGACTTCTACATGATTTTACTTATCTCAGCAACAAGCAGCACCTGATTCTCAACGCTCAGACCAAGTATTTACTGGAGGCATCCTTGATATTTCTCTGCTTTGATCTAGTTTGTGTGCTTATAACAATATATCTGACACTAGATAACAAAATGAGATTTGTCTAAATGGCTGGGAAGTCCAAAGAACATGGTGCTCATGATCTGGCCAGGATTCCTTGGCTGCTTCATAGCACTGCAAAGAAGGGAGAAAGAGAACTTCTCACATACAGAAGAGGACAGAAAAGTCAGGTAGCCTGGTTTTTATATGAACAGCACGCTTTTATATGAACTAAACAATGCCACGAGACAAAACCACAGCAACACTCTTCAACCACTCTCGAGGGTGACTAATTTAATCAGTACTCACTAGGCTCACGTATTAAGGTTCTACCAAGTTGCCAGTGGCTTGACTATGGTGCTCTTTTGTCCCATACTCTGTGCTGGATCCATCAGTAAATCCTGAATCCTCTGCTTTCTTACTATTTTCAGAAATTGATCATTCATTCATTCCTTTTTCACTGTTACTGCTTTGTTTGAGTCCTGGATTGTCTGCTCAAAGTTCTAAAGTGATTTTTTGACTTGAGTGTTAAAGTCCCACAATCTATACTCAACAGAAGAGCCAGATTAAAAAAAAAAAATCTGATGTCAGATTATACTCACCTTTTGCTTTCAAAATCTTATCCTTGACTAGGATAGCAAAATCTTTCTGACCATTGCTGGTTTTCTACTTTTCATATACTCCCCTACTGTCCTGTGACTCTAGCCACGACTGTTCCCTTTCTTTTCTTCAAATGTCCCAAGTTGTTGCAGTATGCTCTACCTGTAATATGTTGGCTTGGATTCTAGAATGATCTTTTGTTCTCTCTCCTTTCCTTCAGTTTTCTTTTCCCAGGGGCTGCCCATGAATCCCCAGCAAAACAAACAAACAAACAAAAAACGAACAAAAAACAACAGTATATGCCATCAACTAACTAGCCTTTACCTGGCATGCCTTAATCTCATGCCTCAACAGAAATTACTAACACTGGAATCATTGCATTTTCTATTGCCTCATGCATCCTTTTTTCCCTCCATTTTTCCCCCGTGGAAAATGTTGTATCCAACAGTGCAAGGACCTCTGTGTATTTGCTTCTTTGATGCATTTTCAGTGCCTAGGACAGTGTTGGGCATAGGGAAGGAACTTGGTAAGTTCATATGAAATGAATTCTTATCTTTTTCTTCTTTTTTTAAATTCTTAGCTCTCAAGCCAGTTAATGGAAACACAATACCTGCACATCCTAATTTTTAGCAAAGCACAGAAAATCCTCTTCTATTTTAATTGGGTGTGACGGTAATGGGGATGAGAAAGCTGAGGTTAGAATATTTTGAGAACCATTATGTGATTGTAAATTACCTTAAACAACTCTGTGATTTTCAGAGGAAATGAAGTCATTGTAATCCCTTAGTCATCAGTCAAAAAAAAAATAGAACTGATACAAAGCAAAAAGTCATTTTGACTGAATAGAATCAGAACATATTTTCCTGCTTTGAAAATGTTTCAACTTTATTTTTCAGTTGTTCTCCCTCAAGCAAACTTTGGTTCTCAAGTCTATTTGTTCAATCATGATGATCAGTGCACTGATGTGCTCAACAGTGGCTTCCTGTGGTTTTCCTATTTTAGGCAACAACGACATTTACTATAGAGATTATACTTGGATTACAATTCTGGAACTCACGTTGTTGAGGGTTGCTTTTGGTCTCATAGTCCAAGGGAAAAGGTTAGAGTTTAATATTTTATAGCTCACAGTAGGTAACATATTCAACCTAAATGTGTGGCAGAAGCAATTCTTCAAAGTATCAAAGGGCATTGCTATTAGAGAAAAAGGAAATGTTAGTTTACTACTATGACTCTCAGCTAGGTTATACTATGTAAGCAGCATTTAAAGTAGGCTACCATTTTCCTAAACTGTTTAGCTAAACACAACTCTCATCATACGAGATTATGTTTGACAATACCTTTATAAGGTTTATCTGAAAATGTAAGTTTATAAAATGGCTAGGCAAGAGTATAATTTTTAGTCTACAAATACATTCTTGTTTGCTAGGAATGATGTTTCTGTAAGTTCTTGATCATGTATGATATCATATAACAAACTACAAGTGGGTTTACCAAGCTGGTTTTTCTTTTCTCTTATGACAGCTTTCCTAAAACTGGGCAATTTATGTGTTGCTGCTAAATTAATTAAATCAACACTTGGAAGTTATACAGCTGATTTGTCAGTGCTCTAGATTAGTGATGCAATTTATCTGACATCATTAACATGATTTTAAACACTGACAGTGTCACATTACTGAGGATTTATTGAATATTTCTGTTGGCAGAACACTTCCAATAATATCTTTTAACTTTAGACAATTCTTATTATAGATCTATGGACTATCACTTATCAGAAAGACTGTTAAAGCACAGATGCTTGTAGTTAAATTCAAAGAGTGTCCAGAATTGGATTAAACGCAGATTCCCAATGGCACCAGCTGTTCTAACTGCCTAGCTCCTTTTATCTCCTTTGGAAAGTATGCAGGTGTAACAAAGGCAATTCCATTAATAGTGTATAGAAAAGAAAGAAACCCACATAGCTCATGTACTAAAATCCAAAGACATAGAAGTATTTAAAGCTCTTCTCTATCCTTAAAAAGGATGTGTACAGAAGTATATGCATGCAGCCCAGTATTTGAGATAATCCATAGGATTCCTGGAACATATCAGATTACATAGGTTTGATCCCCGTTGTGTTTCCAATATACTTTCTGGCTATTGCACGGCCAAAGGCAGTACAGTAACAGGAGATGCCTCAAGTAGCTGACTCTCTACCAACATGACAAACCCAGGGTGAATTCCCATTTGCCAGTAGCCTGGCCCCTGTCTCTACTGTTGTTGGAATTTGAGAAGTAACCCAGGAAATGGAAGCTTCTCTCTTTTCTCTCTTTGTCCCTCTCCTTCTTCCCCTCCCTCTGCCACAATAAATAAGTAAATAGAGAGATAGATGCATTGGTAAGTCTTACAATAGGTATGTTAGGCAAACTATTGTCTTCATTTGAAACAATTCAATTTTTCTCTCTTGAGGAAGGGCATTTTTGTAAACATCAAGGAGGGAACTCTCTAACCACTTTGTAATGCCTTATCAAATCCTGAAATACCACTTGAGCTAATGTTCTAAGAAGGCATAAAATTCTGATACAGAAAGTGGATAGAGTATTGGATGTGGACTGAGTAAGAAGAGGCCAACTAAGCAAAAGGTCAACTCTAATGAGTTCAGGCTTATGCAAAAGTTAGAAATACTGGCCTTTTATCTATACTTGGATTTTTGATCTGCAGAAAGTACTTTTGTCTTTTTCTTGAGGTGTATTTTTCTGACTTTAAATAAATAAATCTTAAAGTTTGGTGCTCGCATAAAGGATGTTTTAAGCTCTTGGGCATCCATATACCACCCAGTGCCCACAATGACCTGGAGTTCCTTTGTCATGGAAACGGGGTGGCCTGTGATTTTTGAAGGGTGGCAGGGGAGAGGTCTTTCCATTATTTAAAACTAAATGGCTTTACATTGAACTTAACTGGACAATAAGATGCTGGACTCTATGCTTGGTATATGCTTTCAATGAAGGAATCTCAACTGAACTTGAACTGTGGTTATGCAACAAGGTGGAGGAATCCACCATGGTGGGAGGGTTTGGGGAGGAGTAGGGGGAAGCCCAGTACCTATAAAACTGTGTCACATAATACAATGTAATTAATAAATAAATTAAAAAAAAAAAACTAAGTGGCTTTAGAAAGGCTGTCAGCATACAGCCACAATATATACACAAACATCACAGAATGTCATGGGGCGGGAGTTGATTGTGACTACATAGACAAGACATAGATTGACAGCTCTCTCATCCCCATACTCTCAGTTGGGATCTTCCTAAATTCAAGACATTGTTTGATTGCTTCTAAATTGTGTACAATATATGTAAAGGAAATACAATATGTCACAGATGTACTTCTGTAAAATTATTGCTTTTTCCAAAGATTATTCATGGTGTTTTTGAACCAAAGTTTTTCTGGAAAAAATGAGATCACAGAAAGATTTTAAAAAATAAAATTACCCATACTGGAAAGTAGACAAAAAGGTGGGGTAGTAAGCAATACCTGTATAAAAGTTGGTCCTAAGTAAGGAAAGAATGAAATATGCTCCAGAGTACCCTTGACCTAACATGAAAAATGATTCAATATTTTGAACTATGTTGTAGGTCTTCAGAAAGAGATTCTCCATTGTAGTATGCAAGGTTAATGTTTGTTATCATCTTATTAAATTTTAAAAGATAATTTCTATAATAAGGCTACAGGAACTACCTGGGCATGGTAGGAGGAATTGGAACCACTAATAATTAATTTTTCATATTATTCTTGTGAAAATTAAGCAACACCATGAATACATAGTGCTTACCATGTAGTTTGGCATATAAAAGTGCCCAATTAATGTTATCTTGTGGTACCATTATTGCCGGGACATAGACAACAAGCTAATGGGGTTAGAGACTGGAGTGACTAGTGCAGGGATGACTCCAGAAGTGGTGATATTTGAATCTTCTAGCATGGCAATATATGCCAAAAGGCAGAAAGGCTCTCAAGATAAAGGAATTATAGTTACCAATAAGGTTGCAACAGTTAATTCAATTTGAAACCACTTATCTTTTCTCTACTTAGTACCAAAAGTAGCTAAATGGCAGATAGGATACTAGGAAAAATCTCAGATTAGCTCAGAATTTAAGGGCAAATCACTTAAAATATCTGCTCCTGGAAGTGCGGAATCACCATCTTCCTTTGCCAAGATATGGTGAGGAAGAGCTGTTTTTAGAGCAAGTTTCTTTCTAAATTAAAAATGGCTCCCATGAGAGTTTTCACTGCCAATAAGAGGCTGTGTGAGTTGTTTCTGTTTCAGTGAGAAGCTACTAGCATTCAGAATCAATTCAGCTCAAGTCAGAGAGCTGGGGCTATTTCTATTGAGACAGCAAATGAAAAGTATCATGTGATTTCTTCCCTCCCCCTGCAGTCTCTGACCCAAGAAAAGCAGCATAGACAATTCCATTAAGTACCAGCTGAATGAACTTTTGTGGCTGCAACCAGCATTTAAACCAACTCTGCCATATATGCAAACCACAGGACACATACTGGATGCTGTTACAGTCATTAAATTGGTGATGCACTTAGAAAGAACGGCGGCAGTTCACAGCAGCCACCATGAAAACGGTGATTTATATAGGCACTCTGGGCTGTGTCACAGGTGAAGTACACAAAGTGAATCAAACGTTATACCTTATGTCCTAAAAATTAATACAGACAACAATGAAGTTTGAACTATAGCTTGCAGTCAGCATGTTTGTGACATGCAAATAATTATTTTTCTTAGGTCTGAAGGTTTCTATGACTGTTTCAATAATGATAAAATGTATTCCATTTAAAGACACCTGTTCATCACAGAAATTTCTACCTGCCCTTCAATATGGGATCATATAAAATATAAGAAAAAAAAACCCTGAAAATTGTATAAGTGAAAACAGAGGAAATAAGATATGCAGTACATTCATGAAGATGTCTACTGACAGTCAATTTTTTAAATATAGGAGAATAGGGGTTCAAGAGAATTTAATTGTCATCTGAATAATGCAGGCCTGACCAAGGTCTGGCAATGTGGAACCCCTTGGAGCTTGCCTGGAACAGCTCACAAATGGGTATCAACTATGGCTAGTGATGCAAATCAACCAGCCAGTGGCATCTGAAATTAGTAACAGTTCTGGAATGTTCATGTGGGTGGGCGAACTCTGCCCCTAAGTGTTCAGTAAACCAAACTTGTCCTAACCACCACTCTGTTTCTGCAGTTGGAATCAGCTTTGGTCTTATGTTATGGTTTATATTCTACTTCTCCAGGTGAGTGGGCTGACAGGCTGATCTGATTCAACTAATCTTTGGTATTCCCAGTGACTGCTTTTTAGACTTCCTTAGAAAGTGGTCTCTGTCTTTGTTCTTCCAGGCACTGGTGAAAGCTGTTCTCACTGCTTTGGGTCATGGTTAAATTAGCTCTACTCTCCTTGTCTACATAACACACCTGCTCAGATCTATGTTTCTGTTTTTTTTGTTTGCTTGCTTTTAATAAATTCATTTTATTTTTGATGATTCTTGCATAATTGAGAGAGAAGCATGCCCATGTGGACCACCAATTGGGGTGGGAAGGGTTGAGGAGTTGGGGAAAGTGGATGAGACATCTGCCTGCCATCTCCCTTTTCCTTCCTGTATCTGGGGAAAGTGGGTAAAGTAGGGAAGAAGAGGAGAGGGCCGCTCCCAACAGCCCAACTGCATCAGTACCCAGGATTGGGAAACGACCGACCACCCACTGACATCCCAGGATCACCAATATGAGGCATTTTCCAAGGATACTGCTGAAGTGGTTTTGATGGTCCTGAGATGCTGTTGATTTCATTGCTCCAAGGTTGAGGAAATCCTTTCAATGTCCATTGACTGACACAGTACACCTTAGAGTCTCCATTTGCCCGGACACTCTCTGTCAAAGCTTGACCGGGAAGGCTATCCAGTTTGTTCTGCCCTCCATAGTGCTTGACATCCTCAGCAGGCAATGTCTGGTTGCCGTGTTCTCCATGAGCATCTGAGCGTGGTGTCCACTGCACAGCCTCAGCAGCTGCAGAGACCCCGCTCTGACACATGCACTACATAGATCACAAATCCTGTGATTTTCACCATAGTTGGAGTTCTAAGTCCAGTGATGCAGTTTTGTGGGGGACAAATAAACCTCACCAGAGGTGACCCCCAACCTGACTCCTCTGTGTGTGAGCCAGTGTGGGTCCAACAGTTCATCACCCATATTAGCCTACACACACAGGTAGTTGCAGTCACCTAGTTAGCTCTGACCCAGCCCCATCTCACACACAAGTCAATAGATGCTGTGGCACAGCCTAACACACACTTGGCTCTCATATACACCAGTGGTAACTGCAGCCTTGTTGGAGTGACGCCCAATAACCACAACCAGGCTGGCCCCCGTCACGGTTCCTATACATGCAGGTATGTGCAGCAGACTGGTCCAGTCTGGCCTACATCCCATTTGGCTCTTGTACACATCAATGGGCTTTGGAGCCTAGCTCAGCCCAACTAACCCCACTACACAGCTCACACTTACGCTGGCAGGTACCACTGCTTGTCCAGCCAAGCATGCTCTAGCCTTGGTTTAAATACTCACCCTTGGGTGCTGCAGCCCATCAGAAGGGTTGTCCACATTTTTCCTACGTGGCCCACTCTCAGTCCCAGATCTTGCACTTTCTAGGTGGTTCTGCAGTCTAGCCTAACAGGACTGGGAATGGGCAGGGCAAGGCTTGGCACCAAATATAAGAGCTGAAATGGGTATGAACTGGTTGGGCAAGGCTGTTGTACCTGCTAGGACAAGAGCTGGGCCAAGTCAGGCTGGGCCAAGAACCCATTGGTGTGGTATGCATGAGATCTGCAGCAACAGGAGGTGATCTGATAGAGGATGTTGGGGAAATCTGTCAGGACACAGTGCCTGTAAGTGAGCAAAAGAACCAAGGCTGGGAGCAGCCCAAACCAAGTCAGGTTATAATACATGTGGGTTAGGTCTGGGGGGAGGGTCTGACTGGGAAAATTCATAGCAGCCACTGACAGACCTGGGAGCCAGGATGGGGTATAGGACAGATCAGGTTGAGCCACAACACCAGCCAGTTCACATTAGGGTCTGACTGGGATGGGCTAGGCTGTAGCACCCACCAGCATGATCTGAGCTAGGCTAAAACACACACTGGTGAATGCCGAGGTGAGGTGAGCCATGGCACTCTGCTCCCACGAGCACATGTAAGACCCGGGACGGGGGTGAGCCCAGTAGCAGAACTGTGGTGGTTCCCCTATTGGGCTAGTGCTCCAGATGGTGTGAGAGGTGGGACTGGGGGCAGACCACACTGGGCAGGGCCACAAAGCCTGTTGGCCTGCATGAGCTGGGTTAGCGGGGAGAGCCAAGTCAGACTAAGTAACTCTATCTACTGGTACATGCACGTACAAGAGTAAGTGCAGGCTGGTCATGCTTTGCTGCAGGGTTGGCTAGCAGGTGCTGAAACTGGGGACAAGTCCTGTCAGGCTAGACTGTTTTTAAATCCATTTCATTCTTTAAAATGAGAGAGAGAGAGATCTTCTTTAAGCAGGGAGAGAGAGAGAACTTTCATGCTTTGGTTTACTCCCCAAAAGTCCAGAGCTCTATCCAGGCCTCCTGTGTGTGTGTCAAGGACTGAGGTACTTGGGTCATCACCTGTTGATCCTCTGGAAATTGGGAAATGTGGTACTACTGTAAGCAGAGGAGCTGGGGCTTGAATCAGGCACTCCTGTAAGGAATGTTGAAGTGTCAAGTGGTGACTTATCTGCTCCCAGTCTAGAGACTATTGATCCTCTTCTTTGTGAACCATTCCTACAGCTAGTAAGTTTGCTGGTTTCGACCTGAATTGTAGCCATATCATGTTCCCTTCAGGTAACTGATAAATTCACCCCAAAGCAACCACGTGTTTTTGCTCCCAGGACCCTTAAAGTTTCCTTCTATGCAATACCTTTGGTCTATAGGGAGTCTTACCTAAGATTCCTCACCTCCCAGGCAGCTGATGATATGATAAACAAAAACAAAACAGAACAAAACAAACAACATTCTTTTATTAGAGTGTGACCAAAGGTTCTACCATTCACGTACAACATTCTCTGTGTGGCAGACTAAAGCTCTTCCCAATTAGGACCAAGATTCTAGATCAGCAATTTTTTTGTGTCTGTCAAAATTAGCAAGCTTCTGTCACTGAAAAAAAAAAAAAAAAGGAATGGAAGTGGAACATTAAATATCTATACATTAGTGTTTAGAGACATTTTTCACCTATTTATATTATTTTAAAGAGAAAGCAGGTAGTGAAGGGAAGGAAGGGGAAGGGGGAGGAGAGGAGAGAAGAGGAAAGAAGAGGAGGGGAGGGGAAAGATAGGGAGAGGAGAAGAAAGTAAAGGAGACGGAAGGAGAAAGGGGAGGAGTAGAGAAGAAAGGTGAAGAGAGGGGAGGGGAAAGGTGAGGAGAAAAAGGAGAAGAGGGGGAAGAAAAGATAGGGGAAGGAAGAGAGGAGACGAAAGGGGGCAGAGGGGACAGGAGGGAAGAAAGGAGTATAGAAAAAGAGCGGAAGATTATTATCTGGTTGTGGATGGAGCGAGTCAAAGACAAGATACTAGAACTTGGTCCAGATTTCTCACTGGATGATCAAGTACCCAAGGGCTTAAAACATCACTTGCTGCCTTCTGGGGTTTATATGAATAGGAAGATTAATTGGGAGGGGAACTGAGATTCATACGCAGAGACCCTGTGATGGAATTTAGGGGTCTTAAACAGTGTCCTAACTGCTTTACCCAATGACAGTCCCTAAAAAAAAAAACAACTGTCATCTGCATTATGTACCTTAAAAATGCCTTTAGCACAAATACAAGAGCATTAGACTGTATAATCAGCAAATTTTCTATTATTTACTAAATGCTAAGAATATCTTGTCAAAACATTCCCTAAAAATACTGCACATTCTGTCAATCATGCTAAGAAAAACACAATCACTCAAGGGGGAATTTGCCTACAGTGTGACATTCTTCTAAATAAAGCCCTACAGAAACCGTATGAGACGCTAAGACCTGTTTTCTAAATACTAACTTGTCAAAGCTCTGTAATTTAAAAACCTCAGTAGGTCATATTTTCATTAATTATTGAAAACATTTTAAAAGATTTATTTGAGACATTTTATATATAAGAATATATATATGTTTATACACACACACACACACACACACACACATATATATATATATATACAGAGAGAGAGAGAGAGAGAGAGATTGATTTGTAATGACTGGAGTTGTGAAAATGCACCCAAGGTCTTCTATGTGGGCACAGCGGTCCAAGTACTATTGCTGCATCATTAGTCATGGGAAAACTTCAACCACTATCTGCTAAATGCAAGTAAAGTCTACTTTTTAACCTTTTATTTCTTTACACTTTTCACTTAATCCAACTTATCTTTTCCATCAGAATTGCCACATCCACACAGTAACTTTCCCTATTAGTATTGAAAATGTCTTAGCTTTAATTATTTTTAAAATTGTTGTCAGGCCAATAGAAAGAGAGCATGTTCATCTTCTGTTTCAGGGCTGAACCAAGTGAAACCTGGAACAATCCACAGATCCCCTATGGGTGGCCAGAAGTACTTGGCCATCACTGTTGCTTCCCATCATCTGTGTTATCATGAAAATATATATATATATATATATCAGATTCAAGGCTGGAGCTAGGACTAGAACCTATGTACTGTAATAGGGGATGAAAATGTTCTAAACAAAGTCTAAGCCATATACCTGCCCTTTAGTCCTACTTTAAATTCTTTGTGAAATGTCCTCCTTAAACAAAGTTTTCCCATTGCTGGTAAGTATACTGTGTGAAGTTAAAAGGTCATTTATTTCAGTAAGATGCTGGACAATAAGATGCTGAACTCTGTGCATGGTACATGCTTGCAATGAAAGAATCATGACTGGATTTGAACTGTAATACTGCAACAAGGTGGAGGAATCTACCATGGGGGGAGGATAAGGGGAAGGGTTGGGGGAATCCCAGAGCCTATGAAACTGTGCCATAAAATGAAATGAAATTTTAAAAAAAGAAATTTAAAAAAATAAAAAGAAAATTAAAAATCTTTCAAAGTTTAAGTTTAAAACAAGGCCATTTATTTCAACTCTCTCCTTTTATTCCTGTGTATCAGTTAGTCTGTTTCTTGACCTCTTTTTGTTTTAACCACCCTTCCTCTGATCATCTGTAAAATGAGCAAGTAATCCTATACCCTATAATGGTTCAGTTTCATTTCTGGACCCTCCTTCCTATCATTCTTTAGGTGTCTGACTTTCTTTATAAAAGTGACTTATTATTGACCATTACTGTTGCCAAAGAGCTACTCTCTGAACTTTTTTTCTTCTTCAACTTGTCTTTTTCATTCCAGATGTACAAAGTTTGGTTCCTACAGAATCAAACTCCCCACCAACGGAAATTAGCATAGAAAGAGGCTCAGCTACATGTTAAAGAACTGGGATCGTGTCCTGAATGTCACTAATTGGTTCTGCATACACGGCAAATGACATGCACTTCCTGTCTTTTAGGTGTGAAATGGAACTAATAATGCTATTCCATCAACTTTGAAACTTGGGAGTTAGGATGATGAAAGCAAACAGTGGGAAGTATTAAGTGTCACAGAAAGGCAGTATATTGTGATAAATGAACACATTAGCATGGACTGCTGTGTAATCTGTCCCAGATAAGTCCTGGTCTTTTTAATCAGCCCTTCAAGAGACAAATTCCTTAATCAAAAACAATGGCCCTCCAGGTCTTTGAACACTCAACTCATCTGGTGAGAGAGATGTTGCAGTAAAACCAGGAGCCATGAGACACCACTCAATTATATCCCAATATATAATTTTATGGATGACACACAGGGGATTTGCTTAGATTTGGGGTTTTTTGGGGGGATAAAACTGTACCAGCTGAACTTAAAAATATTGTGAAAGGCACTCAGTATGCAAGGTCAATGAATAAGTTTGAACAGTATCCAGAAGCTGGGATGAAAAGGAACAAGACTTAACTCTAATCCTGGAAGATTATGTTATACAATGAATAGTGATCCTGAAGAATTGAATATTGTGAATCAAAAATAATCCCAGCTTAAGATGACATAATGAAGCCTTTGATACCTCTGAAAAAATTGTCCAAAACTAAGACCCAAAGAATTTAATGGATCTTCCCATTCTCAAATCTTTATGGGGCTATAGCAACGGAGCTGTTTTTATCCAAATACTGAATTATTTTTCAAGAAAATTCAGGTTTGCCATTTAACTTAGCAGAACCTTATTTTCTCCAGTTAGAGTTGAGCTAACCTAAGTCACATGTTTGTTTTGAAAACTGAATAGTAAAACACATATTAAAGTAGTATGCATACATAGATAGGGCACAATGCTGGGGATATTTTTTTCTGATTTTCAAAACATCAAGTGCCTGTTCATGCATTTTATATTACATTTTTTATTTTCTGTAAATTTTATGCAATATAATTCTTTCTTTACAACCCTACAGCTGTGCATATAAAGTGTATGATTTTTATCTTTATTTTATGTTCCAACTTACTCATTTTCACCTTTTGGAAAGGCAGATAAAAAGAAAGAGAAGAAAAGATACTATTCAGCCCCGGTTCACTTCCCATATGCCTGTAGAAGCTGGGGTGGGGTTAGGCTGAGAGCCAGAACCCGGAACAATATGCTCTTAAAACTAATCTTCTTTACTTCCTTTAGGTTCAGTGGTTGATGAATGTCAATTTGTTGAACTTTAATATATTGAAATGCTTTAGACAGTGAGACTATCTAGATTTTTATTCCCTAGGGACTATTGTAATGACTTTTCCTTGACGGTAGATACTGGAACCCATGAAAATCTGAATAATGCCCTCCTAGGTATTTTATATAGAAAACGTTCCATTTTCATTGGTTGATGAGGGAGCAAGCATTCCAGGTAAAATAGGAGGCTATGTAGCAAGGCAGAAATAGTGGCTAAATTAACTTTTCTTGAAGCTGTAACATTTATTTATTCTGTGATTGTATAATACTCTGTTCATATTCCTGGACTTCAAATTTCTTCACTGTAGAGATGGTACAACTTGCTTTGTGTTCATCTCAAAATTATGCAGTAACTGTAAATTCTTGGAGGTTTTTCCTACTGGCAGGATCCGGAGACCACCGAGGAGGTGTGGCAATGGTGTTGTTCAGCTGCAAGAACCACTGGGGACAGTCTGATGGAGTGTACCCATTTATTGTAAAATGAGCACCACTTGTACAGAGTAGGAAAGGGAAAGGCAGAAGGGAGGTCCGCGACAGTTGTCTCACCCAACAATCACACTGTAAGTGGCCAGAAGGCATGGCTATCTCTTTGGACCCTCCAACCAAGTCACAGATCATGTCCTGCACGCAGGTTGGACGCTATGCCTCAGGTCACATTTACCACCTGTGCTGGCAAGTAGGCTGGGGGTGGCATTTGACTTTATTAAAGTTGCTTATCAAAGAAGTCCTAGCGCAGCTCCTCCAGACACAGAGAAGAGAGACTGGGGCGCAGCCCACGGCTCTTGCTTCCTGTCCAGTGAATTAGCCTAGGCTGAGGTCTCAGCCAAAACTGCTGTCAGGGAGTTCCCCGGGGTAGACGGTGTGCTGATGACCTCCCACATTGGCTAAACAGGCAGCTATCCAGGGACTGATCTCCCACAGTAAACATAGGAACTTTTACATTTACAGTTGGTGGTATAGGTGGTATTGATACTGCTTGGCTTCAGATAACTTAGGCATCTAATACCATCTTAAATCATTTATCTAATAGTTCAGGGTCATGTGAGACATTATTCACATACAATTTTATATAACAACTTTATTCTCAAAAGTAACATATTAAGAGGAACTTCATATCACTTCTATAGATGGAGCACAAATACCTCTTTGAAAATCAGAGGGTAACTTTAGAAGAACTCAATAAAAATACCATTAAATTCTAGCTACATGGTATTTCCCACTGTGTCTATGATACGCTCTCCTCATTGAAATCAGAGATGAATATGTGTTACAAAGTCTCTAAATATTGTTCTACCTTCACACAAAGCTTTCTATTGGATGTAAATCAGAGGCATTGAAAGAAAGCTTTTAAAAGGTTAGCTTTCTCTCTGGCATCTCTGTTATTTTTTAAATTACTTAAAATTGTCTTGCCTGCCATCTATCAGGTTTATCTGCTGTTTCTGGGAAATTTAGTGCAACATGAGGCTTGGTGGACTGAGAATCCGTGGTCTTCCACATATTCTGGCGTATCATCTAATCCATTATTCTTGGTTCCTGAATTTCCATTGCAGATATTTAGATCTTCTATTTTCAAATATCATTTCTTTTAGAAATACTGTTCAGTGTATTTCACTATGCGCAAATAAGTTATAAAACTTCATCTAGTAAATATCTAAGGGTTTCTAGACTTCATTTCCAGAAGAACTATCTTGTTCGCCACAGTCTATAAATAAGGTCATTCTGAACTTCTGTTGGCAATTCAAGCCATTGCCAGACTTATGGGGAACTCAACAAATTCATGTTAATACTGCTGTAATGGAAAATTATATGCAATGGAGTGAGCAAAATTATCAGATATTCATGAATAATAGGCCACCCCGACCTCCTCTGTTAAAGTGCTACAAAATATCTTGATTCACAGTAGGTTTTTACAAAGAAAATGAAAAAAAAAGGGATAGATTACTATGCTTTCAACAAGCTTTTGCAAGCATACCAGCAAAAACAGAGCATTAGAAGAATTTAGGAGAGCATTAATGTTACAATTTATCGGTTCTTAGTGATTTAATAATTACTTGAAATTCAGGCCTTGATAATGTCCTCCAATCTTAAAACCAGTCACTGGAGTTGGTGGGTGACCCTGGCCTGTGCTTATCACCACAGAGTTTCAATTCCAGCTTTCACGACTAGTATTAATGCGAGAGTGTATTATTCAAGTGTACTAGCGCAGGTAGGCCAGTGTTACCTGAGTTCCTTGACATTTATATACTCAATGACTCAGTGCTCCCTCCCATTGTTCCACTGAGTATTGGAATAAAATAATGCCTTTGCATTAAACCCTTTACATTTAAGACTCAAGATTAGTGATTTCCTCAGGCAGACTGAGCAGTATGTAAAGTGGGGTCTTTCTCCTCTCATATCTTCCCTGGGTGTTTGCTCAGGCACAAGAACGTTTACCGGCTCGTTTCTATCCCATGGCTATGTACCCACTTGCACTGTAATTCCCTGGAAGTTCCCAATAATACATCCCTTTCTTACCTCAATTTCCTGTCCTGGGAATCTTAAGTTTTGTTAATGGGTATATCCCAAAATTACCTTTAATACTCCATTCACTCAATGCTCAGGATTTTCCCAAGATCTCTGCCAAGCTATTAATGTTTTTTCAGATAAAAATACGTACCTCTAGGGGATCTGAAAAATTGGCTAGTTTCTATAGGCTCCTAACCAACTCATTCTGTCTACCAAACCCGGACTTCCAATCCCTAGATATCGGCTGTATCAGTATATTGACTCATAGCAGGAAAAAAATGTAAAAAAATAAGGTGAATATACCTTACTTCCTTGAAACTAGCTCTAGTAACTTTATCTTCAAAATGAATTCTGGGAGTAAGTCATCAGTATGAATGTAAATTAGTTATGGCTTCTTTCAGAGGTTGTAAAAAAAAAAAAAAAGAAGAGAGCAGGAAAGAAATAATGAGAGAGAAAAGGAGAAAGAAAATGAAAGAAGGGAGAGTAATGGAAGCATCATTATGTTCCTAGCATTTTATCCATGAGTTGCACAGAATCTATTATCTCTATTAACATCACATTAGCATGAAAATTGATGAAAATTCTGTTGTAACTATCATGCATTTATTGTGACCCTGCGGATCTAATGTATTAATAAACTCTGAAAAAGAAAGTCTAATGGGCAAATATCAGTAACAGCCTAAATAAACAGAATGTGTTGGGCTGAAATGTCATTCCACTTCTATTTTAGCTAATGTGAGACAGCTTCTGCCAATATGTGGTTTGAGCTTTGTAAGGCACATACAGCAGAAGCAATTCATTGCCTTCTAAATTGTTGTCTGGGAATCAGAATGATTCATCACCAATGAATTAGTTAATTCTTATTATGTATTAGCCTCAAAAATACTCTCACATGAGGTATCTTTATATAATACCTGAATTTTAATAAAATTCACCCAATAAAAAGAGATGATAAATACATACAAAATTCTTTGGTTCTGCAGCTCTCTCTCCCCTTCTGTATCCCCCTTCTGTTCTTCCTCTCTCACCTGTCATACAATTCGTGTGTCTGGAAGTCAAGAAGTTGCTAATGATCAAAATGATTCGCATGGCCCTTCCCCGGAGTTAATTCCTGTGAGTATGAGAAGTGCTTAGTAGACTACGTGGCACAAAGCAGAGTTTTTGTAATGGTAGATAAGATTATTTTTGAGCTTCCCATCCCTCGGGTTCAACTATGCTTTAGGTCCCAAGTTACTTGGATTGTTGATGTAAAAGTGAAAATTCCATTCAGGTCTTATATTTCCATGCACTTACAGAAGACTACAAAAAATAATGCTTATGATAAAAATTTTCCAGCCAAGTATTTTCTTGCTTATGATATTGGAAGTTTTGTGAAGGAAGTATACCTTAAGTATATCATTCCACTTTCGACTTTGTGACCCTTTTCTGTATTTTAATCTTCAAAATGTTTTTGTTGCTTATAAAATAAGATTTGTAAGTAAGCAAAATTTACTTTGTATTGACACAATGCTTAATTTCTCTGTTTATCAATTTACAGTTTGCCTATGACAATAAAGAGAATTTTCATGCTGGCATTGACACAGAGATTGAAACAGTGTATTGAACTAGTATAAACAATAAATTTAGAACAGCAGGTTCCTCAGAAAAACAAAAGTCTCACTTCTCAGGAGACTTTGTTTTTCAGGGAAAAGGAAGAACATATCGAGCTATTTTAGTTATTATTGCAACAAAACAAACAAACCTGAAACCTACTGTTTTGAACAATTGTGAGTATAAGCAATTTTTAAAATTATTCTCTGAGTTGGTCATCGGCACAATTCTTTGGTGGATTTCATTCCTCACCTGACTGAACTCATACTGAGAATTAAGTTAGGGGTAGTCTTATTTGCATTTATCAGTTTGTTCTGGCTATGAGCTATCACTTGGCAGGTGGTCTGTCACCACCATAGCAGGGTAGTTCAAGGTCCCGTGGATAAGGGAAGGAATTGCCTGGTCCCATAAGCCTATAAAGAATTTACAGTGATGCAATTGCCATGTTTCCTTCTTCATTACTGATCTGAAGAACAACCTAGATGAGGGTGAAAAAGTGGACTACAAAAATTGTTGGTCAAGCAGCAAATTTACATTGCAAAGGGCATGGGTGTAGAGGAGATTGGTTTCTTCCTTTTCCTTTTCCTTTTCCTTTCTCTTCTGTATTTCTATGTTTTTAAACTTTTGAAAAAATTTTTCGTGATACAGTTCCATAGTCACAGGGATGTCCCCTCTAACCCTCTTTCCCC
The DNA here is from genome assembly GCF_030435755.1 of Ochotona princeps. NCBI lineage: Eukaryota > Metazoa > Chordata > Mammalia > Lagomorpha > Ochotonidae > Ochotona > Ochotona princeps. The sequence goes on along the minus strand of NC_080842.1, from coordinate 44,705,962 downwards.
CCAACTGTTTTCCCCCATTTATTACAATAGTATAATCATTCAGCAACAGTTCCAAGTCCAACATTCTGCTATTTAGTGTAATATGGCAATGTAGGTATTTGCTATGAAAACATGCCATTTCTATGTGGGTCATTCAGATAAAATTTTATTCTCATGCTCTTAAAATCCTTGTCACTTTCCCAAGCCATTAGCAGGCAACTGAATCGGAAATGAACCGTAGCCTGTATAAGGTGCTGATGTCACATAACCCAACTTTATCTGCTGTGCCTCAGTGCCAGCCACATTCTGTAGCATGTTATTTAACTTCCTGTTGTGAATTTCCTATCTTTCATAATATTGTGAAGTTTATGGCTTTGTATTTAAAGGGATGTACAGTAACTGTGTAATAGAGACTACCATATCCAGATGTGAGGACATAGTAGAGTATGCATCTCTACTTCCAAATCAAAGATGGACTCCCAATGAAACTGTTAAATATATCTCGACAATGGGATGTGGGACTCTGCTACTGTCTATACCTACAATGTCAGGATGCACTTAAAGGGTGGAAAGATGGATTTATGAATATTCATAAAGGACTATGCACTGTGATAATAAAGAGGAAGTCAATCGGGGGAGGGGACTCAGGTGGAGAGAGGAAATCACAGAGCCTATGGAATTATATCATAAAATAATAATGATAATAATAATAACAATAAAAGAAGACCAATTTAAGCTGTAAGAGTATCAAATAAGGGGTCTCTTTCTGTATTCCACATTTAACAAATGACCTATTCTTCACCACTCCAAGACTATGCCATTGACCTTCATCCTATCGGCATGCCTCATTTTCCGAAAGGCCAATTTATTGAAATCTCACTTGGCTAAACCAATGTCTACAATACCTGCCTTTGTTTTAAAAAAATCTATCATATTTTAAGGACACAGAGGCAATATGAGTGTTCCTGCAAAATACCTTCTACATTACTCCTTTGTCGGGTATGCAAGTAGGCACTCCATCCACTTTTCTTTTTGGAACTGCTAATTCCCAGACACTTCTTCTTTTTTCCTAATATGTGTCATCCAACCTGGATAATGGGTAGAATATGATCACTCCAGCCTTTGGAAGCAAAACCAAAATCAAAACTCAAGATGTGCTTTTCTATGAATTGCAATGATGGTCAAACAGTGGAAGTGAGGAGGAGGTAGAGAAAATGCCCTTAAGTACTGAGGCCTTTCGCCTCTGGGCATCTCTGGTCTGCGGCTGCTTTGGTGCATCTGAACCACTGAGACAGCCAGTGGACGGCATCCTTAGACAGCCTTGCTGAGGGTGGGCTTGCCTTCTCCCTTCTGCCCTGGCCAGTTCCCACACCTCCTTTCATTCAGTAGTACATGAGAATCAAAGGTAGCAAAATGGGATCCCACCTCACCTCAAAGTACCAACTTGAAGTGACATCTGTGTTAACCATTTTGAAATTACTTTTTGCATTTGGCAATGAACATCATAATTCCTATTCTGTATGCTTCCAAGTTTGAACGGAAAGCAGTGAAAATGCCTGTCTGTCATCTGATCCACAGCCTTTCTAAAAGGCTGTGTTTGCAATCCAGGGAACGGAAACAGAGGCTCTGAAGAACATTATTTTACAAATGAAAGACAAAATGAATTTTTAGAATCAGATATTATTATTAGGGTATTTAGATACAAATATTATTATCAGGTAATTGATCTTCAGATGCATGATCAATTTTGTTTGGTTGATTGAAAAAATTATTTTTGAAGGTTTATTTTCTTTATATTTGAGAGTTCACAGAGAGGAGGAGAGATCTGCTATCCACTAGTTCATTCCCCACATGGCTGTAACAGCCCAAGTCTGTCACTGAGTGCAGAGTCCCAAGGACTTGAGCCACATTCTTCTGCTTTCCCAGGCCATAAGCAGGGAGGTGGACTGGGAGCAGCTGGGACATGAACAAGCACTCTTAGATCATATAACACTGCAAGCAGAGGCTTAGCCAACTACACCACAGCGTCAACCCCAGAAGAGTTAGTGATATCTGCGTCACAGTTACTTCATATACTATAAGAATGAAAAATTATAATTATATTAAAAATAAATTCCAGGCATTTTCTCCAATGTTAAGCACAATTGAAAATATCTTCATTGTCATCATATGACATGTAAGGTAGAGGCTGTACTTCTTCCTGTGATAATCTCAGAAACGGGGGTCTGGCTGATGTCATTTTAGATTCATTACATTTGTGACTATTTTTCTCTGAGAAGATTTTCTCATCACAAAACTGTTGATGTTGTCAGACATTTTGAGTGGAATATAAAAACAATTATGGTTATGATTGGGAAAGTTGTAAGTGTCATACATGACCTGCCTGAGGGACAGGAAATTGAAAGTAAGTTGTTTATGTTTATATCCTGTTGGCAAAGGCGTTTGAATGACATGCTATTAATTTCTCGAAATAGAAATGTCTAATACAATCAATTGTAACCAGCCTTCCCTACAGTAGGTACAGATCTGATCCAAGTTAGATCAGGCTGCAAAACTAAATTATTATTTAAAACCGTCTTGAGTAAGAAATGCTGCATTTTAGACATCGTAAGCATACGAAACCAGCAATTGTACACAACAGAAATCTAATGGTAGAAGATAAAGGGACTGGGAGGAAGTTGGAGGAATATCAGTGAACTTCTAGTCCTGCAGTGAGAGTTTCCTTTGGCGTGATCTCAACAGATGATACACTGAGCAAGCAAATTTGAGTTCTAGCAATTAAGGTCTTGGAATTTTGGACAGCTAAAGTCTTATCTTGATTTTCTCTCTTCTAAGAATTTAGGTAGAGGAACCTGTACTGTACTGATTCTTGTGTTGATTTCAATGTAATAAGAAAATAATTTGTTTTCTGTTATTTATTGCTTATGACTAGAGTGTCTACAAGTGTGAAAGTGTGGAGATTGAAAAGTTGAGTGAGGATGGAGTGTAATGAGCACAGAAAAGGACGGGCTGTACAACCTCTGCACGCTGTGTAACTCGAGGCACACGAAATGAATTCAAAACATCAATGTGAAATCAAATTAACAAATAAATGTATTTCAGTGCACACATGCGAGAGACAGGGAAGGTTTTACATAGTAATCATTGTCATGAACTGTCTGGAGACTCTCTGATGAATAGAGTTCAAGGATGCCGCTAGTAGCCTACAGAGGACAACCCTCCTCAACAAAGAATGTTCCTGTTTAGGAGCTCATTCGTGGACCTGGCACTGGCTTTCCTCCTCCCAGTGCTAGTACCCCATATGGGTGTCAGTCCTATTCCTAGAAACCCCAAGTCTGATCCAGCTCCCTGAAGAGGATGTTTTAAGTCCTTTGGCCCTTGCATCCCTGTGGGAGACCCAGAAGAGTCTCCTGGCTCCTGGATTCAGACCAGCTCAGCTCTGGCATTTACATCCATTTGGGAATCAAACCAGTGAATGAAACATGTCTGTTTCTCTTTCTCTCTGTAAATCTGCCCTTCATATAAAAATGAGTACATCTTTTCTATTAAGCTCAATCGTGGAAGTTGAGAACTTCCAAGTAATTCTTTTTCTATTACCTATATATGCGTATATAGGTATATGAATTTGAGATGTGTACTTCTCTAATTACGTTCTTGATTGGTTGCAAAAGCCCATTTGATACATTGCTTCTACTTTGAGAGAACAAATACGAAATAAGAAGTAAAGGATAGTGGCATACAGCATAATTAACGAATATTTGAGATATGTTAAAGAGATGGAAAGCAAATAAAAAGAATTCATCCATAAAATAGGTCATTTTTAAACTCACAGGAAATGTCAGGTCTTATGACAACTTTTGAAGAATGATATTAACAAGGCAATTTCATAAATCATCTCTGGGGATTGTGATTAATTTCTATTCTCATTTGTCAGACTTAGGAAGTAACCAAACTGTAGTGAGTAGTTGTTTGCACCCCTTGTTTTTCAGAGCAGAAAAAAAAATCGATCTATTATCACACTTTCAAATTTCCATTTGATGGAAGTAGCCAAAAAAAAAATAGACATGTATGTACTAAATCAAAGTAAGTGGGAAGTTTCAGGCACAATCATTTATGGCTTTCAATATATGCTTTGGAAACTCAAGAGCTGATTGGTTATATGCTGTGTCAAAAGTGCACACAATAACTATGACAAGTCTCTTTCAAGGTATGCAACTAAGTAGCTCTAAAGGATTGTCTGTGTCCTGAAATTCTCTAGTGATAATAAGTAAGATTTTTACTTAAACTTTTTCTTTAGAAAGATGCCATCCAATGAAAGGGGCAGCTTTGTGCATAGAGCTTCATTTGTACCTGCTGAGAAGCTGTTGACAACTGATTTCCAATCACTACCCATTAGCTGCTAGTATTCTACGACCAGTATTCCAAGAGGCAGTGAGTGTGGGCAAGGGAGGGAGCAAAGAGGAAGTGATGAGATAATAAGCAAGCAGCAAGATTACTAATCTAGTCTTCCATCCACCAATGCAACTCCCCTGATTGGGATTGAAAACACAAAATTCTAGGGTGGCAACATTTTTATGGAAGTTGGGATGAACAAAAGCTCAGTTCTTGTAATATTTGTTAAGACTGTGACTGTTTAATTAGCTTTATTCTTTTAGAAGTGAAGAGATGCTCAGGCTTTAGCATACGCATGTCTCCTGTGGGTCTGGAAGTTCCTGATTTGTGTCTGCTGACATCTTGCCTGTACTCACTTGAATGAAAGTTGGAGGACAGACCTCAAGCAACAAAAGAAGTCAGGAATGAAAATTTGCTTTGCAGTTTAAAAAATGAGGAAAGAAAAAATGCCCTTGCTCCATCACAGTGTCTGGTGGTTTTGAAAGAATTGGAGCTATTAAATGCAAGTGTAAAAGTCATTCTATTGCTGTATCATGAGCTACATGCTTTAGAACCATATTTTATGAAAGAATGAGAGATTAATCATCCTACACTCTTTGTTAGTGTTCTAAAAAAATCCTGGCTGCTTGAATGTCCCCAAGTAATGGTGTTGCCAGGAGGGTGCCAGGGACATGATGGAACAAGCAAAAACATCATTAGGGCACCTTGTAGTCTCTCAGAAGAACAACAGCCACACGTGAACATCTCTGTAGATCCAAGTAAAACAATAGCAAAAAGAAAGCAATGAAAGGACTCTTCTTGCCAAATACTGACTACCAGCAATAAGTTGGTTTGTGTGCATGTGTAAGAAGTTCTTAAGAGGCGGCTGGCATCCTGCTCATGCAGATGGATGCAAGAGGCACCGGAACATGATGCCAACTCTGAATGCTGTACCATTTGTACCTACAGGCTGGTGAGGCCTCAGGGAAGCACTAGGAACAATTATGACTCAAGAAATTCATAAATTGGTTCTTGATTCATGCTGATCTTTTAATCTTCACATTCTCGAATCATTTTCATTAGCTGTCATTGCTAAGTCAGTTTCTCTTGAAATATCACAGATGTGGATATTAATGTATTCTTTGTAAATTGTGCTTATTCTTCAAAGGAAGTGACTCTTATCTTTGATATCTTAATGAGGACTTTTATTCTAGAGATTTATCAACAGGCATCAAATTCCATAAGCCATGGGTAGTCCTCACCTGGAATTTAAATGGGAATCCTGACTTTATATTAACATAGGCTTTTATCTTTGGAGAAAATGTCTGATTGACTACCATATGTTTAAAGAACAATGTAAAATCTTTGCAACTATAAAATCCTTAGCATAGGATAGTGACAAATATTTCACATTGCTTATTAAGCCCACCTTCATTCTATTTAAAGGATTTTTGTCATGGAGTCCCAGAGCTGGAAACATACCTCCATCTGTCATGTGCTCTATCCTGCTGTCACACAGATGGTGGTCTCACATGCTTCACTCTGCCTTCAGGGCTTTCTTCCTCTATACCAATGCCAGTGTGAATATCAAAGTTCCTGCATATGGAGAGAAAACAGCATTTCCCAAACCCTGCATTGCTTTTAGATCCTTTGAAATCTTCAACTATTACTCCATTTTGATTTCCCGATGATTAGAATAGAAACTTCGAGTTAAGTCCATAGTGAAACAGGCCAGAGTAAGAAGAAATGGGCACTAGAAATTACTACTGTGGTGAGACAAACCAGGAAGTCTCTCCTGTGAAGAAAATTAGTAATTTTGGAATCAAATAAAGCAAGGCCGCAATAAAAATCATGTAGGTATGGGCTATCATAGTACAGCAGGCTGAGATGTCACATACGATGCCAGAAACCCAGATCAGGGTGACAATTTGAATCCCAGGTGTACTGCTTTATATCCAACATCTTGCTATTCTGGCTGCAAAACCTGTGGATGATGACCAAAGTGGGAGAACACTATGGAGTTCTTGTTTGCTGGCTTTTGCCTGACCCAGACCTGTCTGTTGTGAGAATTCGGGAAAAGAACCAGTAGATGAGAGGAGTGTGTGTGTGTGTGTGTGTGTGTGTGTGTGTGTGTGTGTGTCTTACTCTGTCACTCTATTTTTCAAGTAAATGCTTCACTAAATGTTTAAAAAAAGAATAACGTAAGTGAAAAGTTGATTGTAGTAATTCTTTTAATGTCCCAGAAAATATCCTAATTCTCATAACGTGATTATGTCACATTTTATGCCAATAGGAGGGTTGTAATTGTGGTTCATTTAAGGACCTTGTTTCTTTAGAAAGCATATCCTGGATGATCAGAGGTACATGCTAACCCCAGAGTCCTTAAAATGAAGAATCTTTCCTGGATGTCGTAAGAAGGAAGAGTCAGAGGAAAATCAAAGAGACACATGACTGTGGAAGGGTAGTCAGAGGTGTGAGGTGCGGGTCCGAAGACGCAGGCCAGTTGTGTGAGCCAGGGAATGAGGTCAACTGTGAAGCCCTGGAAATGGCAGGAAGCAGACCCTCCCATGCGGCCTTCAAGGAAGAGCAAAGCCCACAACCACCTTGATTTTAGTCCAGTGAGACCCGCACAGACATCTAGCTCTTAGAACTGTAAGCTAACAGTTCTGCTATTTCAAATCTCTAAGTTTGTGGTAGTAGCTATAGTAAGAGTAGAGAACTGTAGTTGGTTTTTTTTTATCCTTGACAATACTTCCTATTCTCCAGATAACATCCAGAGTGATCCTATTAAAAAGGCAGATTGTGCCTGTCTTCTACACAGGAGCCCCTAGCCCTTCCCATCTCACTCAGCTTTAAGTCACAATCTTCCTAAAGGCATCCCAACCTTTGCCGTGATGTCTTCCTTTCTCCAGACCTTATCTCCTACCCTTTTTAATTCTGTCCTAGCCATAGGGACAAGCTTGCTCCTTCTACAATCTGTCAGGTGTGTATGCATCTGCCTAGGGATGTTGTACCTGATATCTCTCTACATGGGAATCTCGAAGACTTGTAAGATTCCCTTCTGTGCCTTTTTAGGTCCTTGCTCTAACGATACCTACTCAACAGAATTTTTCATGACCACAAATAAAGAAGAAGTAAGCCATCCCATTCCCACCCTCAGCATGCCAATCCAATTTCCTTGCTTTATTTTTTGTCATAGATTTCATTGCTTCTCACATAGTTTGCTAATTTATGTTGTTCATTATCTTTCTTATTCCACTGGAGTAGAAGCCTCACAAGGGCATGCAGATTTCTGCTTTGTGTATTGCTAACCTATAGCGATTAGGACATTACTGTCCCATATTTAATGCACAATATATATTTATTGAGCAAATTCATGCACAGAATATATGATTTAAAAGAGTGGAATGGCCTTGAATATTCTTCAAGTATTGATGTCATACTACTTATATTCAGTGTAACCTAGGTATCAATACTTTTAAAACAAAAAGCGAATTTCAGCATAAACAAGGAGTTTCACAGCTTATCCTGGGCTATTTAGACTCATCATTAGTTTCCCTATAACCCAAATCCTCAACCTTTCAATTTATTTCTCAAAACAGTGTTAGTACAAGGTATGAGTTCCTGTCACTGCGATTTTTGCCTGGACCTCCCTTTTGCATCACTGATTTGGAGTTGTCTTTTCACAGTCACTTCTTACATTGAAGCACAATTGACTCAAGCCCTGTGCTTGTAATTTGTCAGAACATGCAAAAAATATTTCTTTTCCCAGATTCCTTTTCTGTTTCTCCATTTATTTCCATTTCAACTTCATTAAAATGTGTCACATCTTTTCTGGAGTTAGATCTCTCATGCTCTCCCCAAATCGATATGCCCACCATTTACTTTGGGACTGTATTGATTCACTGCTTCTAGTTTTTTTTTTTTAAAGATTTATTCATTTTATTACAGCCAGATATACACAGAGGAGGAGAGACAGAGAGGAAGATCTTCCATCCGATGATTCAAATCCCAAGTGAGCCTCAACGGGCCGATGTGCGCTGATCCAAAGCCGGGAACCCGGAAACTCCTCCAGGTCTCCCACGCGGGTGCAGGGTCCCAATGCACTGGGCCGTCCTCAACTGCCCTCCCAGGCCACAAGCAGGGAGCTGGACGGGAAGTGGAGCTGCCGGGATCAGAACCAGCACCCATATGGGATCCCGGGGCTCTCAAGGCGAGGACTTTAGCCACCAGGCCACATTGCCGGGCCCCTGCTTCTAGTTTAAAGAGCTCATTACAGTGTTGTCATTTCATCACAAAACCTTAGAATTGAGTGTTGTCACTCAGGCACAAGAACACCCTAGGCTTTCTGCTTTCTACCTCTTAGAACTGACTCTGTCTCCATTTAGGAGTTCTGCAACATGTTATTTTGCTTACCTTATATAATATTCTCATTATTTGACACGAAGAGTCGTAGTTGGGTTGGTGATTGAGGCTATTTTATAATGTAATGTCCTGTCCAGCAGGACAGTCAACGGGGTCGCAGCCACCTAGGAGAGAATGAAGGGACAAGAGACACAAAGAATGGACAGCAAGACAGTAGGTCTGATCAAGCTGTCAGTTTATTGATTTCAACTGAGGGTTTTTATATTCTTCAGTAACTAAGGCTCAGGGAAAGAGAAGCTGGGACGCAAGCCATGGTCTCAAGACCGATTGTTCTTGAGCAGCCACCATATCAACAATAGTAACCAACATATCGACAATAGCGTAGGTAATCAGTAACAAGATGTTGGTAAGTACAGCATCAATCACATTCTGAAACAGTTGCTAGGAACAATTGAAGCTAAGCGTGTGATTAGTTTCATAACTTCTTTCCCAAGCATCTAGCCAACCGGGGGTTTCCACTGTCCCATAGGTCTATATTCAAAATGGCTTCAGTGTGGCTATAGTGCACGGCTCCTGACATCTCCCCCTTTTTTCTATATATCAATGAAAGCGGCGAAAAGAGAAAGGTTCGTGAAGCAAGATAAGCGCTGCCTGTCTTAGGTTCATTCTGAGGGACCCTCAGCTCTTACCTGTCTCTGGGCAGCCCTGCCAGTCATCCAGGGCTCCCTGTCTTAGGTTGGCGGGGTATCAGAAAGGTGCCCGTCATTGGCTAAACACTTATCTGGCAAAGGCTGTGCCCCATTATATTAGACAAGCCTCTTTGAAGACTGGAGCCGCATGGCATGATGTGGGGGGTTATCACTTGGAGAGTCTCGTCAGATCTTATCTGTCTCTGATCACCTATTAACACATCATGCTCAGCCAAACTTGAGTGCTAGGATTTTCCACAACCAGTGCCATCATGGCTTGTCCAATGACAACTTGCTCCCAGGCCTGCTGTTTGCGCATGCAGTACAGGAAGAGCATGGCGACTACTAGCACAGCAACCATCGAGGTTTCTAAGGCCATCATCCTGCTCCATTCCTTGAACATGCAGGCTGCCAATTTAATGCCATTTAGAATTACTTCTCCTGACATGAGTGAAACTCGGGTCTCATTTACTTTAATTATACTGGTGGCTAACTGACTGGTGAAATTTAGGAAGGCACTAGAACATTGTCCCGGAGGTATTGATTGATTTTTATCACTCTGGCCGAAATATTGTGGACTTTTACTGGGGTGACACATATATGATGGTATATTGGGGAGTAGCTGACTGGTGAAATTCAAAAAGACATACTTAACAATGTACAAGTATTGTTGAAACTACTAACATTCAAGAATCTCATAACACTAACATTGTTACATGTACATAAGACAGTTTTACCAGGAACCGGAGGCCCTAACTGCCCATTATCCCATCTAGCTCCTACATTTCCAAACAGAGAAATGGACCCCAGCTGCTTTTAGGGAAAAGGGACACCGTCATCTGTTCTTAACTACTTCCTGCTGAGGGGGGGGCGCCGTTGGGTAACAGCAGCTGTAGGGGATCCATCTAGTGGTTCCTGATAGAAGGCAGAAGTCATTAGGTGTTCGATGTACATTCTGGCACTTGAAAGGTTTCTCTTTCTTGAAGTCTAAATAACAAGACATAACATAGTTAACTTTCCCAGCCTATCAGGTTGTGAGTTCAGTTAGCAGTTTGAATACTTGAGCTTCAGAACTTAGATGTAAAAGAATTGTTAGTTTTCAATCTTTGTCAGAGTAAACTTTAATTTAAGACTGTGGACTAGATTTACATATGTCTAAATTAACTCCTTTAAGTCTCAAATTTTGGAACATATTCAATAAGCTCAATGGAATACATGAAACTTCTTTTAGCTGCATAAAATTGCTAACCTAGATCAATCAGAAGGCACAGTAACAATGCAAGGATTAGCATACAGCATCAGGATATAAGACCATCACAGGACAGGTAAATGCAAGCTGACTTATTAGAGCAAAAGAGTTAAATATTCAGACCTAACCAAAACTGAGATGATAAATCTTTATACTAAAATACAGCAAGATGTACTATTACTTTTACTATAACTCTAAATATATGGTCCTGCATGGGAAGTCAGTGTACACAGTGACTCTAGTGGATTTAACAAATTAGCACTCTTATATGTGACGTCAGTTATCACCTGAGGCTCCAGACATGCAATGTTTAGGCTGTGGAAGCCTCTTGAATCAACAACAACCCCATCAGACCTGGCAACACACAAAGTGGAAGTTCTCTCCTCCATTGAGAGAAGAGCACAACCATCCTTGGTGGTTGCTTCTTTGCACTGGGGCGTGGACCACTGAGCTCCTTCACGGAGGGACACTCTTAGTAGCAGTGTCCTGGCTTTCCACACTGATATGCTTGCTTTCTTGCTGGCTCTCCTGTCAGATCAGAATGCCTTTTGGGCTGATTCTGAGGCCACTGAGTGCTTCTTAAAAATGACAGTCTATGAGTCTGCTGTAAGAGCTGTTTCCCATGTTGGAGCATTTTAACATTCTCTGACATCTGAGTTATCATTAAGCACTTGCATACATATACCCATATATTTTCCATCTAGCTTATGAGGATTTTGGGCTCCCATGGCCAATCTTGAAACTGTACGCTAGCAGTAAGTCCATTTAAAATCGTGTAGAACTATTGAGCTGAACAGATCTTGTAGGTCCTAAGAAAACAGTAACAGACATGACTCTCTAAGAGCCTAATTATGCATCTATACATAATTTTTAAAAAGGATTTAGCTTAGCAATTTTCATTCATAAACATGCACATGCATATCAGATAACACACATAAAACAAAACAGCTTTTGTAACAGCTAGTTGAGAATTCTGTTAAGTATATTCAAGTTACCAATTGTTTAGAGTTATATTTTGCTCTTAGTAATCTGAATAAACCAAAACTATAGTTTACAATTAAACTTTAGCTTTAATGAATACAATAGGCTTGCTGGAATCCTAGAAAATAAAATATCTATGTTTAGCGTTGTGATACCACCTGTAGAATTTTACAAACTCTTGTACTTTTTAGACTTAGCCATCCTGGCTCCCCACTGGCAAGGTTTCCCAATGTCTTTTCTGCAATTGCCTCCTCCCCCACCATTTTTTTTTTTTTACAGATCTAATCAATTATCTGTTCTATAATTAATTTCACTAACCGAAAGATGCAACCTTTGAAACACATTCTTCTGACTTTGAGACTACTAGGGGCCTATTTAAAAATTCCAGAACCAGAAGAGTTAAACCTATTAAATATGCCAAGAGTTCTTAAAGTATCTGATCAAAGATTCCTCATTATAATATCCATTCATTTAGTCAGACTGATTCAAACAGCAATACATCAAAAAAAAAATTTTTTTTATCACTTATAAATGATCACCCAAACATTTTAAAGTAAATACATACCAGAAAATACCCTTAAACACAGTTCTTTTAAATCATGAGAATTTAACAAAGACAATATACAGAACACAAGGGATTATCTAGCTGAAAGGCAAAATGTATATTTCCTTAGTCAGTCACCAAAAGGGAGATATAACCTTAAACATGGGAATTAGTGCATAAAATCATCTCTTAGCTGTTTAAGAACTGTAACAAACTCAAAGTTTGGAACAAGAATGGAGCTTACTGAAGCTGGATAGACAATTGACAAAGCTACCCATTAAACAGAGACTACCTAAAGTTCAATGTTTCAATTTTTTTTTCAATGCTTCAATTTCTTAACAGCTTTCAAAATTGGAGATATTTTTATTTTTAGGTATTTACTAGCATTGCTATGTATACACACTTCAAAAACTTTTTTTGAATACAGATATCAATTCTAACATTAGCATGTATTAGGTATTAATGTTAAAGACTTACACAATGTTGTAATAGTATCTTTAAAATTATAGCCAATTATATGTAAAGCTTACAAGATTCATTCCTCAACTTAAGACATTTTCTTAATAAAAGGATACCAACTTTAAATACAATGGCTTTTAGCAATTTTCAATCATTTCTCATAATTCATGGAAACACATTTTAGCACAAATCCTCCTCAAAACTGGGAAAGAGAAGTTTTTTCAGTCTTCTTCTAGCTGATTTGGAAATTTTTCCCTTTTAAAATGAAGGCAGATAAGAATCACCACAACAGGGACAAAGTCAAAGTCTCAAATTTTTCAAAAGGCAGACTCCAAGCATGTCCCTTCCTTGTTTTATGGCTGATAGGCCTGGAGCTTCCCCTAAACTTCTGTTTTATTGAAGTCAAGAGAGCTGAAAAAACTTAAATTTAGCTGTTGTCTTGAGAGACTACCTTGGAATTTACTGAAGTTAGTTAACAGGTTTGGTTATCAATAAAATGAAAATTACTTAAAAGAAGATGTTAAAACACTGTTTTTCACAAAGAATCAGACTTCAACTCCATTGTTTTAAAGGCAAACATTCAGAAAATATACACATTATGACCAATTTTACTATACATCTTTAAAGAATTCGCTGTTCTCCTGCAAGGCAAAATCTCACATATTTCCTTGTAAGTAAGAACACAAGTAATTTACAATCTGGATCAATTTCATGAGTAGGAAACATTTTGACCAATGAACATAAATGCTCTTCTATTTTAACAGCATATATGATGCAATAAATTTAGCATAATTTTGTAATATTGTGAGATTATAATCCAAATTATTTTAAATGACAAGTACATTATTTAAATTTTGTCTCAATCTTTGAGAGTTCCAGGGATCCTACTAGAACCCTCAAAGTCATGAGACTTGGTTTAGAACTCTGAAGAATTTTGAGGTCTAAATGAGTTAAACAAAAAGTACCTTTAGCATTTAACTGAACATGTTGAATACTGTTAGACCTAATCAATGCTAGGACAGCACTGTAAGCTAAAGACCAAACAGCAAGAAAATGACACACAAATTTTTTCCCAGTGGAGGTGGGGAGTCTGGTCTGGCCAGGTCCTGTTAAATTTGTTAGACCTCTCTAAAATTATTTACCAGGAGAGAGAAAAAGGGTTAGTCATGGTCCGTCCCATCTCGTCTGTCAGTCACACATGCACCCAATTCAGAACAAGAACAACAACTTAACAATTCAAGACAGAGACACAACTGGAGAAAGAATATTAAAACAAAATTTAGTTTTGTCCGGACAAAAATAATAGAACACCAAGAATATTGACAAAACAAACATAAGCACAAACACCAAACATGTCGAAACAGAGACATATAACTCTCAAACCTGTTGCAACTTCCAGACTCTTCTTCAAAATACTTTAACCTGGAGATATTTTATAAAACAAGCACACATAGGTTCATCTCATGCTTTAAGTTAATTTAACAGTGGATTTGGAACACTCTTTATCAGATTACTTTTGTTAAGTCAAGTTACAGAACATGTTTTTCTTTTCTTTTTCTTTTTCTTTTTTTTTTTCTTTCTTTCTTTTTTTTTTTTTAATAAACCTTAAGTGGCTTATCTTACCCTGTCTCTCTCAGCTAAGGGGTTGGGTAAAGAAGTGGGAGATGAATGCCTGAAAAGGACTCAATAAGGGCAAAGGTAAAAGGTGTCTGAGTGCCATAATCTTTCACTGCTTGCTTAATATTTTTTAGATCTTTAAACTGCAGAGGTTGATGTTCGTGGCGTGGTGTCCACCACCTCGTGCAGGGGTCTGAATAACAGGGCAGCATATTACACTCTTCTTGGGGAGATCTGAAGCCTCACTCTTACGGGGTTCTATTACAGGTTCCTCTTCTAGTAACGAGGCAGGGGCTGAAGGAGCTGCTGCTTCTGAAGCATAAGGTGGAGGTGGGTGAGAGTCGTCATGATTGACTATTAATCTGAGAGCGTATAGTTTCTGGGGGCAGAGTGATCAAGGGGCTTGGCACTGGACTCTGCCTCAATATCTATAATGACAGAAGATGGTCGAGAACCGGGGGAAGGTGAGGGGATAGGTGTGGACAGCCGAGAGTGACTTTTTTATTTTTTTAAGAGATCGTTCTCCCTCAAAAGCCAAATCCTGTAAATCTGGATGTTGAGACTTAATCTTTAAAATATCATAAATCAAAGTCCAATAATTAAAAGCAGTAACAGGAATTTTCTCAGATCCAAAAACCTCATAATAATCTTTAAAACAATCACCTACTCTACACCAAGTTTTCTCATCAATAGAACCGTCCTGGGGATGCCAGGAACAAATCAGACCAACAAAATCCAAAAAGGTTTTGAGGTCTTTCTTTTTCACCCTAATTCCTCGTGTCTTGAATGAATCTATAAGACCTTGCAAGAATAGGTCATGTTATGATAATGCTTGTCCCATCTTACCTTGGCTCCGTAAGATTTGCGCCGTGAATATTTTCCACGAGCTCGACTTCCGGCGGGTAAACCGTGAAACTGCTCAACCGGTGTTCCTTTCGACACCACGAGAGGCCTCTCCATGAATGATGGCACGGCGTTCTCTCTGTCGGTGGTCTGCACACATCCACGTTGGGCGCCAATTTGTCCTGTCCAGCAGGACAGTCAACGGGGTCGCAGCCACCTAGGAGAGAATGAAGGGACAAGAGACACAAAGAATGGACAGCAAGACAGTAGGTCTGATCAAGCTGTCAGTTTATTGATTTCAACTGAGGGTTTTTATATTCTTCAGTAACTAAGGCTCAGGGAAAGAGAAGCTGGGACGCAAGCCATGGTCTCAAGACCGATTGTTCTTGAGCAGCCACCATATCAACAATAGTAACCAACATATCGACAATAGCGTAGGTAATCAGTAACAAGATGTTGGTAAGTACAGCATCAATCACATTCTGAAACAGTTGCTAGGAACAATTGAAGCTAAGCGTGTGATTAGTTTCATAACTTCTTTCCCAAGCATCTAGCCAACCGGGGGTTTCCACTGTCCCATAGGTCTATATTCAAAATGGCTTCAGTGTGGCTATAGTGCACGGCTCCTGACAATGTAAGATTGTAGATCCTTGAGGTTTCCCAGTAATTAACATGATTTCTCAGTTATCAATGTGTAAGCAATAACATCCATTGCTTCATGTGAATCTGACAACTGTATAGAGTTGTAACAAAGCAAATTTGACATCTTGATGACCTAAGCTTGAATAAATTACCCAAGGCTAAGTAATTTTCCAAGAAGTTGAGGTGATGGAGAAGCAGGTGAGAAACTGTAATATCCCACTCCATTATGATGTCCAGTGTCATGGTGTTTAATGAATATTTTGATAATATTTTTCTAAAAAGATTTGTTTTTATTGGAAAGTCAGATCTACAGAGAGAAGGAGATATATAGAGAAAGATCTTCCATCTGCTTTTTCAATCCCCAGGTGACCCCAGCGGCCAAAGCTGAGCTGATCTGAAACCAGAAGCCAGGAGCCCATGGCTTCCCACAAGGGTATGGGGTCCCAAGGCTTTGGGCCATCCTTGACTGATTTCCCAGGACACAAACAGGGAGCTGGATGGGAAATGGGGCTGCTGGGAAATAAACTGGCACCTCTATGGGATCCAGGCATTTACAGGGTGAGGACATTAGCCACTAGGCTACTGCACTAGGTCCACTAATATTCTTCTAATATAAGCGTAGGTAGGTGTCATCAAGTAATGGCTTGGCTATTATAATTGAAAGAAAATTCAACACTTCAGAAGCAGTTGATTCTAATAAGCAAATCTGCTAATGCAGCTCTTATATGACAGTATTGGGAAAATATGCTTTTCAGTTATTTCCAACCAGCGGCTCTACTTCTGATTTTTAAGATAACACAAAGTACTGTGTACTGCCTGCCTTCCTTGTCAATTGAGATTGTAGACCCCAAGACTGTAAATATAGTGATGGTAAGGAAAGTTTTTTGGATGTGACAGTTTCCCACGAAAGAATAAACAAAGTAAACTCTGAAATAAGTTATCAAGCAGTGCTTCTCAAATAGCAGGAGCACATCAGAAACACCCCTGCAGGCAACCTTTTATGTGTTGAGAAATGGAAGGGTCCTTCAAAAACTTTACTGGAAGAGGGGAATTTAAAAGGTATGAATTTAGGGGCTGACATTGTGGTGCTGCAAGTTAAGTTGCCACCTGCCACAACAGCAATCTATATTGGTGTACCTGTTCAAATCCCAACTACTCCACTTCTCATCCAATTCCATGCTAATGTACCCAGGAAGATGGCAGAACAGGGAATAAATACAGAGGGCCATGTCATTCACATGGGAGTCCTGGATGGAATTCCTGATCCATGGTTTAGCCTGTGTACTGCACTCATTTGGGGAGTGAATCAGTAAATAGAAGATCTCTCTCTCTCATTTCTCCCTGCATTTTGAATAAATAAATAAATTTCCAAATATATCCAAATAAAAAAGAGAAGTATGTTTCAGTAGAAAAACATTCTGATACCCACACATACTGTTTACTTAATAAGCACTTTCCATGAGCTTTTTCAAGATTTCTTATGGAAGTTGGGTTATATATCCGTGGTGTATTACTATTCAGAAGAAAGATCAAGAGTCATTATGTTAGGGAATGATTTCCATTCCTCTGAGGATATAACTAGAAACTATATTGAATTCTTTGTTACTTGATTTTTTAAAGATTTATTTATTTTGATTGGAAAGGCAGCTACATAGAGAGGAGGAGAGACAGAGAGGAAGTTCTCCTGTCCAATGATTCACTCCCCAAGTGGCCACAATGGCCAGAGCTGAGCCAGTCTGAAGCCAGGAGTTGCTTCTGGGTTTTTCACGTGGGTGCAGGGTCCCAAGGCTTTGGGCCGTCCTCGACTGCTTTCCTAGGCCACGATCAGGGAGCTGGCTGGGAAGTGGGGCTGCCGGAATTAGAACCAACATCCATGTGGGATCCTGACTTGTTCAAGGGATGACTTCAGTTGCTACACTATCGCGCCAGGCCATGTTAACCTGATTATTGATCTTTGACAGACATAGTGTGAATACCTGAAAGGGAAAGAATTGCTATTGTTCTTGCTCTTTGCTTGGGTTAGAAAAAGATGACTTCTGGCTGGTGGAACCTCAAGCTTCCGTCAAACTTGTACCTAAGGATAGAAAACAGCATTCATACCACCCTACTAATAGCTGTTTTTGCTCGAGTAGGTTGTTGATCTGTGGTCTTCAAGATCTCATACCAGTAGCTTGCATGCTGAAGAAACAAACATAATTAAGTATTGGGTTTTTGGTTATTGGTTCTCGCCACCAGCACCCTGCCCAAATTATAACATTTGCAGAAAAGTCTCTGAATTGCTGCTGGGTGGTTTTAAAGAATCAAAGTTTGAGATCGTCACCACAGGATGAAGGAAGAATAGTGCAAATTTCCACAATCACTTCCAAGACAGAGATATGTAATACTGGCAATTCTATGCTTTAATAAGCATTAGATTCATTAAAAAGGAAAAAAAACAGTTTTTGGTAGATAAACTCCTTAGTTAAATGCCTTATTTAACAATTGCAGAGAAGGCATTTAGTTTTGAATTTGTTTACATGATTTGGCTTAAGAATATTACTCTTTTACTCTAAAAACTACTGCCAGATAAAAAATGGAATGTAATAAAGCAAGCAAATTATATTTGCGAATTTTTGCATTAAAATCATTTGGTTAGAATTACACAGACTTAGTGGACAGTTAAAGAGAATAACATTTCACAGACGGGAACTTATTTCTAATTAACATGCAATAAAAATTATTAAAAATTATTTCTAGAACAAATTTTCAGAAAAAGTATTTAGTAACATTTTAAGGATAGTAATTCACATCAGATCATGTCTGTGGCATATCAGTTCATAAAATTACATAATTTTAGAGATCAAATTAGTTTGGTATTAAATTATGTAACTTTAGAGAACCTAAGACTCTAAAATCATAGATACAGATTTTAAAATTGTATGTGTTTCAGGAAACTGGTTTTTAAGGATAAAGTCACAGCATTCAAAGTCAAGGAAAACTGCTTAGATTTGTCAAGGTAAATAATTAGTGTCTCTCTCTGGAGCTTTTAAATTAGGAATAAAGTGAGATTGTATCTTCTGCTAATTTATGGCCTACTTTTAAGTATTGATGTTTTTTGTTTGTTTGTTTTTTAAGATTGATTTATTTATTTGAAAGAGAGAGAGAGAAAGGGAAGGAAAGAAGGAAGGGGGAGAAAGAAGAAGGGGGGGAGAGAGGGCAAGGAAAACAAAGATGGAGAGATAAGAAAGGGACAGAGAAACATTATGTCCATCTACTGACTCGTTCCCCATACTGCTGCAGTGCCAGGGCTGAGCCAGGATCCAGGAGCTCCCCATACTGCTGCAGTGCCAGGGCTGAGCCAGGATCCCAGAGCTCCCCATACTGCTGCAGTGCCAGGGCTGAGCCAGGATCCCAGAGCTCCCCATACTGCTGCAGTGCCAGGGCTGAGCCAGGATCCAGGAGCTCCCCATACTGCTGCAGTGCCAGGGCTGAGCCAGGATCCCGGAGCTTCCTTCTCAAGGGTGGCAGGGGCCTAAACACTGGCTTCATCTTTCACTACCTTTCTCAAAATGTCAGTAGTTAGCTGGATTGGAAATACAGTAGCCAAGGCACAAACCAGTGCCCGTATGAGATGCTGGCATTGCAGGTGACAAATTTAACCCCTATGCCAAAACACCGACCAGGGTTTTGGTGAAATTTTAAGTGAAGTGAGCCTGTTTTGTCATGGGAGTATTTCCTGATTTTCCATCTAAAAGCAATCAATCCTTTTATCTGCTCCCATAGCATTTGCTTATTGTTATTTTTTTAATTTCAGTTAGCTTTGTACTGTGCTTTTGCTGCCCTATTCTGTGGAGAGCAGGAAAAGAATGGCTAAGAGACAGAATAGTTTTTTAAACTAATTAAATAGAGTGTATGTAGAAGTAAAAAAAATTTTCTTAAGTATGGAAATGATTATCCATGAGAAGCCAATCAGAATCAAAGAATTATGAAAGAATTGACATTTAAAAAGACCACTTATTTAATAATATGCCTTCTCTCTCCACTTTGTTTGTTATGAATTCCACTTTATGTGATATTAATATATTCACTCACTCTGCTTTAAAAGCAATAGGCATGTATGAATGCACATATACACATATATACATATATATGAAAGAAACATGGAAAAATGTTTAACATGGCTCATGTGTGTTCATTGAACTCTATACTTTGGGTTGTTTTATCCAATATTTTGCAGTAATAATTAGATTGCAAAAGAAGTACTACGAGAGGGAGAATGCAAATATTGCTAAAATATGATCATGTGTAAAAACAGGCAAATGTAAAAGGGATAGAAAATAGGACAATATGTCTGTAAAATAGGATATGCTGAAAAAGGTCTATGAATAAAGCTTGAAAGTTAGGTTTCAGCGAAATTGTGAGCAGTTTTATACGCCACCCCAGGAAGCTCCTCTGAGTAGTGTCAGTTGTGTGTGAGTTGGTATGACTCCCTTGTTTGCACTAGAGCGTTTTTGAGCTGGACTCTGTCCCGATGTGTGTAAGTGCATAGCTCATGCTGATGGTCTGAAATGTTTGTTCAAGGAATGTATGAGCATATTGAATAGAATGACTCTGCCTTGAAAATTATTTTATGTTAGAGAAAGAGAGAGAGAAAGAGAGTAAGTAAGTCAGACAGTTATTTTCTGTAGAAATTGTCGTTATTTTTTCCACTTTGGTGGAATATAATCTATAATCTATTTAAGATATCATATTTAATTGAAATACATAACATCTTTATTTCAAACTTTCTTCTTTGGACACTGCTGCTGTAGCCAACATTTTCTTCTATGAATAGTGCTAAAAAGAAAAGCAACCACTTCTGTCTGAAATCATATCCACTGACCTCCATCCTTTTTGCTTGGTATGTATTGCATGTGGTTAACTTTCTCTAAATGCTGATGAGAAAAATCATGCAAATGTCATGGCGCATTATAGCACATTGGAAATATATTTCTATATTAAGACCCAGAGAAAACCAAGCAAATCATGCGGAAATATATTTGTAAAATGTTTTATATTCTTATTTTGAAAATTTGGTCCTTAGACTTCAGAATGTTTATTTCATAAACAGAAAGAAATGGCAGATTTGTAGCCATGTTTTTTTTCTTTTAATTTACTGGTGCATTTTTACAAAAGTGTCTCATTCATCTCTGAAGTATATTTCTATTAAGGAAGACAAAGCATGATGTTCTGTTTGAGAGCTCAAATAAAGGCTACTTTTCCATTTTAATTAGCAGAGAACCTTGTTTCTACTACAGAAATTGAATAATGAGATGATCAAGAGTCAAGCAACTCTTGGCAACTTGTCCTGAGGACTTGGCCGTGAAATCACAGGATAAAGGAACTTCACAATTTTACAGGGCTTGTTAATCTGTACTCAGAGTTGACAGTTTTGGGTAGCCAGGTGAGAAGGGAAAGTTAAATTTAGATTGTGACTTCAAATTAAGGCATTATATTTTGCTTTTGTTGTTCGTTAACCAACTCCAAACCACTAACAATAACCACACGTGACCTTTTCTGAAGTATACTATTATAAGAGATGTGAATGAAAGAATTAACATGATTTTGCCTCTCATCTTAAGGAGTTTGTGGATGAGATGAGCAAGTGGAACAGCCAAATAAAACGCATTGTGAGTGTAGATTAAAAGAGAAGGCTACAGAAAAATGTGAGAATAGTTACAAAAGGTTGAATCACTCTGCCCCTTAGGGGCTATGGATTCAGGCTAAAATTCTAGAGAAGTGAAATTCAAGTTGAGTCCCAAAGACAGAGGGAGTTCTTCAGGGGTAGCAGGAGAGCAATCTGCGTAAAAACCTGGACAGGAGCAAGGCAGTGGAAAGCTCTAAGACCTCCAAACTGTGCAAAGAGCTGGAACTTCAAAGGGAGGAAGTGTTGGGTGTGGAAGTGGAAGAACGTGCCCATCAGGGGGCTTAAAACACCAGAGTATGGTAATCAATGTAGTTATTTCTGTAGTACCAGATGAAAAATATTAATAATGGAATCAAGCTGGGTTATAACATTATTACAATCATCCCCTTGGTTCTCTCTCCCAATGACCTCATCATCAGGACTAGACCAGAAAAAGCCAGGTGCCAGGAACTACATTTGGGCTCCCATACATGGCAGGAGCCCAAACACTTGGGCCAGATCCTGATTTCTTAATAGGTCCATTAGCAGAAAGCTAAGTTAGACATTGGGCAGCTGGGACTTTCAGTGATACTTCAGTAAGGGATGCTAGCTTAATAAATCTTGGTTTAACCCACTTTGCCACAAAGCCAGCCCCGAGAGATTAGCTTTTTGATGGGGTTTCTTTGTCTTCAAAAATGATGGAGGCACCCAGACAAAAATTAACAATATTTTCTAAATATAAAACATTTCTAGCCAATAATATTTTGTTTGTATTGTTATTTACACTATCTAGAAACCTACAATTGTGTCCATAATAACCTAATAGTCTCTAATTTTCAATTTATTTATTTTTTAAAGAGTTATTTATTATTTTTATTGGAGAGGCAGATGTGTAGAGAGGAGGAGAGACAGAAAGGAAGATCTTTCATCCGAGGATTCACTCCCCAAGCAGCCGCAACGGCTGGTGCTATGCTGATCCGAACCCAGGAACCAGGAACTTCTTTCCGGGTCTCCCATGTGGTGCAGGGTCCCAATGCCTTGGGCTGTCGTCGACTGCTTTCCCAGGCCACAAGCAGGGAGCTGGATGGGAATTGGAGCAGCTGGGATTAGATCCGGCACCCATATGGGATCCCGGCACATTCAAGGCGAGAACTTTAAGCGCTACGCTGTCGTACCAGGCCGCTAATTTCCAATTTAAATGAATTGACTTTTTTTAATGATATAGTTCCTCAGGCTCAGGGATTTGCCCTTCCACCCTCCCTGCCTGCTTCCCTCCACTGTATTGTAGCAATAGTTAAGTCCCTCAAAAATAGCCACAAGTCCATCATGCTGCTATTTAAATGTATCCTGATATTGTGGGTAGAGAGAATGGTATAAAGTCCAGCATTCCGTTGTCAAGATACATCTAATCGTTTCAATGAATTGACTCTGGGTTCACTTCCTAGCCACAGTATTAGAACTTTATATTCATGATTTACCATTCATTTTCTCTGTACTTGCCTTGCTGCTGACAATCACGGACACTTGAAAATTAATTCTGCAAGAGGTTGAGAAAGCCATTTTGGATTTTCAAAAAATACTTTTAGACTTTTAGCTTAGATCTCAATAGTCGTTTGGATGAATATATCCAGACTCATTTTGCACTTCCTGAATAACAAGTGAGTCCATGAAAGCCATGGGTAAAGGTCAATAAGAGGACTTGAAAAATCCAGCACTGATGTCCTACAGCTCTGCCGTGAACCAGCGCCAATGTCACTAGGTAAGCCAGGAGAGCTACATTAGCAACAGCGGCACATCGTGGAGTTCTTAGCAACTTAGCACTTTAACGGAGAAACTTACATGTCTCCTTCAAATTTTAGTGGCTTATCTATATGAATAACAGTCACCAGGAAAAATGGGGGAATTTTCTGTATAATCAACTTTTCACAGATAATCTATTGCTGTCCCGCCACAATGTCATCAGTCACTTTAGAATGATAGTGAGCACTGCTTTTGCCTTTCTTGAGGAACTTCATTAGTGAGTAATAATTTCCATATAGAAAATAATGAAAAAAGATGCCATAACTGCATCAAAGCTGTTACATTGTCAGTGTTCTTTTTTAGCAACTAAATCTCTGACAGGATGAATAAATCTCTAACAGCTAAGACATTGAAATATGCCACGGAGAAAATAGCATCATTTCCCAAATTACCTACTTTATCTATTATCTGGAAAGATTAACTCAGTTGCTGCAGTAAAGCTTGTACTTTTCATCAGAAGTTTGTTTCTTGAGGTGTTGGTGTATGAGGGAACTGTTTGGACCTTCACTATCCAGAATGTTATGGTTATTAAGTAAAATAGTATGTGAAAATGCTTTACACAGAGAATGCTCTAGAATTATGATGTTTTCAGTAGATTATGGTTAAAGTTTACATTTTTACCTGAGTAATGTTACTCAGAAATATTTATTTTAGGGTTGTTATTGATGTGAATGTGACTGAGAAGCTGGCTAGTGTGGGGAGAGGGTACAGATTGGGTGATTAAAGACTGTTTGCAAAAGACCGTACAGCTTGAGAGTATATTAGTGGGAGAGGATGGCATAGAACCAACAATACGGAGGTGTTCAATGCAGGTGATTATAAAAGTAGCCCTTAGCATGATACTCTTGTAATATTTAAGTAGAATTTAGTAATTGAACAGGACCCGAGAATCTGATTAGAACCATGTCCTTACCATTTGTATGTTCACACATGTATGTTATTTTATCTGAAGTCGGTGAACACTGAAATGGGAGAGAGGAAAATGATGAATGTTCCCAAGTTGCACTTGTAAGTGGATCTGAAGGATAGTGATATTGCAGTCAAAATAAGGACGATGATACAGCCTCACAGGTGGAGTCAATAAGGTAAGCTGGAGATGGGAAAAATAAGGCCAAGATTCAGAAATTTTGAGCTTAAGAGGATAGAAGCTTATGCAAGAGGGGATGTTTACTGGTAGTCTCACCCAGGATCTTGAAACTCCTGTGAATAATACATCTGAAGATGTAATTGTGGATGTTGTTTGCATACATACAGAAAGTGAATGGTGGGATTTGAAATTGTCTAGAGTTAATTTCTGATCTTTTGAAAACTCTGTTTTCTTCTCTCTGAAGAATGAAACTAGACATTTCGTTACCGCATTTCTAGGTCCTCATTATTTGGCAAACACAGTAGAGCCCTGGTCTCCAGAAATAAGGCTGTCACTGTACAAGGGCCCTGTGAGTTGAAATGCAGCTGTCAGAAGCAACCCAGGGAAAGGCATGGAAATTCAATGCAAGAAGAAAACCCAACATTAGAGGTGTAGCACAAGAATAGATAAATACCTATTGATTTTGAGTCAACAGAGTCAGGAAATTAGGCAAGATATAAAAATGAGATAAATGAAGGAAAATATAAGAACCTAAGGACTCAGAAGGAATAAAGATTCTGTATTATTTTAAAGAATAGCACAAGGCTTCCAATCTGATTTCTTCTTTATAAAAACAATTATGCTAGACCTAATTTTTTACAAGGAACTACATAGTGTTTCATAAAATGTATACACATTAAGTAATCCTCAGTCAGTATAACTATATTTACCCTTTCAAGCATTTAATATTTATGTATAATTAAAAATGTCCAAAATAATGTATTATGATTTTTAAATATATAAATAGGCGGTATGTTAACATTATCCATAGTCTTGACACTGTGTAATACAACCACAGTATTTTTCACTCCCTTCCAGCTATGAATTAGTGCCCATCAGCCATCCTTTTTTAGTGGTTTCTTTGCCACTTTCTTTAACATCCTCTGGTTTGCCACTTTCTTTAACAGCCTCTGGTAATCAGAGTTATAATTTTAACTTCTTAGAGATCAGCTGTTTTTTAGCATCTGCATATTAGCAAGGTAATATGTGTTATTAGGTTTTTTTATGACTAGTTTTACTTAACATAATGACCCCAAGTTCCATCTAGGTTGTTGCAAATAACCACATTTCGTCTTCCAATGTCTGGAAAATATTCCATTGTGTATATGTGTGTTTTTCTTATTCATTCCTTGATAATTGAACCCCAGGGTTGTTTCCATTTCTTGGCTACTGTGACAGTTCTGCAGTGGACATAGGGGTGCAGATGTCTCTTCAACACCTGGATTTCATTTTCCGAACATACTGGACCAGAGCTGACAGCAGGAAATATTTACTCAAACTGACAGACCATCTTCCATATTTAACGTGTTTCTCTTCAGTGTTTCTTTAAAAAAAGGTTCTTAAAAGCAAGTTATAGGTCTTAAGAGTCACTGCTGAGTGTGCCTACTCATGGCTTAAATGAATCCTTCTCCTATACGTACAATACAGTCACTGAACATAATCAATGCTGTCTTTTCTTTCAATCCCTGAAAAAGATGGAAAAGATGAATAAGCCATAAATGTGCATATTTTGAATAAGGTAACATTTTGACAAAAATGTGAGTTTCTCGGAGTTTTGCTTAATCAAAATATATTAAATAAGCATATTATAGTTAATTAAAACATGCTGGAAAAGATATTTTGTTAGAAGAGACATTGAATGAAATCTGTAACTGAAAACTTTTTTTTCGGTCATGGAAAATCAAATAGGATTCAGTATGCACTCAAATTATTTTCACATATTGACAAAAGTCAAATTTGGACGATAGTATCTTCCTTGATACTGGTAAAATGATTTATTAAACAATGGAATCTAAAACATGTCATGACATAAAATCCTTATTCAGAGACTCACTTGCCTAATGTGAAAGTATGTGAGTTTCAGCTCATTCAACAAATATTTATTGAGCTCACAACATATACCAGGGATGTTTTAACCTATATTTCTCTGGAGAAGGTGAGTGAGTTTCACTGAGGCAAAATAATTCAAATTATAACTTCAAATCAGCTGTACCATAGAAAGATATAGCATGTAGTAAGGATTTCTGTGCCTATAAAATAAAAAAGAAGTGGCTTTGGTTACAGAAATATGTATTATGTGCAAAAAAAATGATGCAGAAAGTTTCAGTTGCTCCACACAACAATGTATCTCTAAGTACTAAGTAAAAGTACCTTCAGGCAAAGAT
This sequence comes from Ochotona princeps, assembly GCF_030435755.1. Lineage (NCBI taxonomy): Eukaryota > Metazoa > Chordata > Mammalia > Lagomorpha > Ochotonidae > Ochotona > Ochotona princeps. Next base: position 44,679,488 of record NC_080842.1, on the reverse strand, counting down.
TAGTTTCAGCTTTGGCATGTCATTTTATAGGTCTACTACTTAACATATGGAGGTATGGTTGACATGCCCTAAAAGTTCTCATAAATATCTGGGACTGTGAAAATTCTGGGGGAAAGCAGCCAAGCAGAAAGGCAAACTTCTGAGGCTAAAGGCACAGACATCTCCAAATTAAGCTCAATCTTTCTTCATGTGATTTTACCAGACCAAGAATGGTAGAATTTTCAACTTGCACTTAATGCTTAGTCTACTCTTCAGATGTCCGTGGGAAATATTTCTAAAAATTTCTGAAATTCATGCATAGAATTCCCATCATATGTGTTTTCTGTGAACTGGCTCAAGATCTTTGATGTATATAAATTTCAAAACTTTTCAGTGAAACGAAGCATATCTTTTAATTCTGTTTCCACAAACATTTTGGAGTATCTTCATGCATCCTTATTAGAAATTCAACAAAATATGATAACCTCCACATGCACTTTTTTAAAAAATGTATTTATTTGAAAGGGAGAGCAAAAGAAAGAGAGAGGCACACATCTTTCTTTCCATAGTTAACTCCCCCAGTGTCTGCAACAGCCAGGTCTGAACCAACGCCAGGAGCCAGGGATGCCATGCTCTTTTCTAAGCTGGGTGACTTGGGTCCAAGTACTTGGGTCAGCTTCTGTGTTCCCAAGCATACTAGCAGGGCTGGGTCAGAATTAAAGCAACAGGGATCCCAGCCCACCCTACACTACAGGATGCTGGAGTCTCTTGCGGTAGCTTAAACCACTCCACCACAATATTGGCCATTTATGTCTAATTTTGCATCGTATTTGCATTTGGAGATTCTGTTTTTTAGTACTAGTGTTTTGCTGGTCTGTTTGTATTCAACAGAAAGTTCTTGGTTTTTTAGAGGTGACAGACAGGACTTGGTTCAATTATCAGATTGACCATCTAACATGTGATCTTGGTTCAGTTTTTTAAACTTTTGGATGTTTACTTTCCCCGTTTGCTAAAAAAGAAAAGAAAAGAAACCAAAAGGAAAGAAAAGCAGGTGACTACTCCCAAACCTGAGGATGAAAACGAAAACGTACACAGAAAATGCACAGTGCCTGTCGTAAGCCACGGAAAAGTGGAGAAAGCCGACAGAGCTTGTATGGTCTGAACCATCTTTTTAGCTGAGTATAAAATTTGCAATTCTCCTTTTGTTTCAAATCACCCTATCTGAACAGCATCATGCGTTGTTCCCTGCCATCTACTCTCTGCATCCAGATAGATGATGACCTCTTTAGGGCATTAAATATTCCAAGCAATGCTAGGAGAATTGTATATTCTTTTCTTGCTACCTTCTATTTCTTGCATAGACCATTCTGAATACTTTCTGAATTCATGCAGAGAATAAGAACTTTGAATTCAGAAAGAGTTACGCCCTGGCTTTCATTCAGTTTAAAACTAGTTCCTAAAATATCAAAGGAAAGATAGTCTTTTCCCAGTTGGTCAACAAATCAATGTTTTCATTTCCAATCAATCAACTTGATTGTGACTTTCGTTGCACAATATCGTTCAATCAAAGCATGTACATATACATCCTTCTTCATCAAGGAAGCAAATGATGGAATTTCTGCCCACATTTTTGACTTGTGATTTCTCTTCTTTCTTCATGTTCTGTTATGGTCACTGAATTGTGTATTTTTTGCACAGTCATAGGTATTTGCCTGAAAATCCTAGGAGACATGTATTAGCCTACCCTCAGCATGAGCCTAATTTTCATTTTTTAAGCATTTAGCTATTCCTTTGAAAGGCAGTGAGAGGGAAAAATGGGATGAAAATAAAAGGAAAAGGGAGGAGAGGAGAAGACGGGAAAGGTGAGGAGAGGAGAAGAGGGGGAGGAAAGGAGAGAAGGAAAGAGAAGAGAAGAGAACTGCTCCATACAATGGTTTACCCCCAAATGGCTGCCTCAGTGCGGGCTGGGCCAGGCTGAAGCCAAGAGCCAGAGGTTCTCCCTGACTCTTACGGCTGAATGGAAGGAGCTCAAGCACTTGAGCCATCAGTCACTGTTTCCCAGGAGCATGGTCAGGGAGCTGAGTCTGGAGCAGAGTATCTGTGACTCCAGCTGGTATTACAGTATTGGATGCATGCATTTCAGATAATGTTTCATGGGCTGTATCACACTGCCTGCCCTTCCCCCTACAACTTTCATGTTTGAAACCAGGATGAACTACATAATTTTCAAGGTTCAATCTAAGCTAAAAAGAAAAATCAGATCCACTTGTTCACCATTCTTGAGAGACAAGAATATCAAAACAGGACCTTAGACCAACATAATGACCTTCTAAGAGTAGGAGTCCTTGTGTGGCCTGTGTGATTGCACAGGTCACTTGTCCACGAAGCTGGCCCCTCTTGGAAGGAGATTTCTTGACCTTTGGTTGACACCTCACCTTTCTTGTGATGCTAGTCCATCTCCTAAAGCCGCTCTATTCCTGGGTGACTTTATTCCTCCCAAATATCAGTGTACTCAGCATTGTTTCTCCACTATGTACTACAAAGGAATCACAACTAGCTTAGTGATTTCAAGCATTCTGAAAATGGCTTTAAATGTATCTCAAGCTTTCACGATTCTCAGGCTTAAAGTACAAATTTCTAACTAGAAACATACATGTGTATGATTAGCTAATTAGAAAATGAAATCTTATTCCTCATTTCAGTGTTCTTTGACTATTTGAATAATAATTCCCTTTAGCTTCACAAGTAAAAATAACAACCAACCTTGGGCCCGGCGGCGTGGCTTAGCGGCTAAAGTCCTCGCCTTGAATGCGCCCTGGGATCCCATATAGGCGCCGGTTCTAATCCCAGCTGCTCCAATTCCCATCCAGCTCCCTGCTTGTGGCCTGGGAAAGCAGTGGAGGACAGCCCAATGCTTTGGGACCCTGCACCCATGTAAGAGACTTGGAAGAGGTTTCAGGTTCCCAGCTTTGGATCTGCGCAGCACCGGCTGTTGCAGCTCACTTGGTGAGTGAATCATCGGATGGAAGATCTTCTGTGTCTCTCCTCCTCTCTGTATATCCGACTTTGTAATAAAAAATAAATAAATATATCTTTAAAAGTAACAAACAACCTCTGTGCTTAAAAAGGAAATTAGAATGCTAATCTTAATATTTTTCTGGTGTTTTTTTGTTATTTTAGTTTAGTATGTTGTTTGAGTGCTTTAAATACCTCAAATCTTTAAAAATACTTATTATAAATTTTTTTTAATTATTTATTATTTAACTTCAGTAATTACATTGTATTATGTGACACAATTACATAGATACTTGGGTCTCCCCACCCCTCCCCAAACCCTCCCACCATGGTGGATTCCTCGACCTAGTTGCATAACCACAGCTCAAGTTCACTTATTATAAATTAATTATACCTTGGCAAAAGTGAATTGGAAATCATAAAAATGTTATTTTTTGAAATATACATTTAACTTGATTATCTTTAATTCAGAAGTGCTGTATCTGACTTTCATTTTTGATTCTTGAGTTCAAGGAAATTAAAACTGTTAGAAAATCAACTGTTAACTTTTCATGTAATGCCACACACACACACATTATTTATTTAGCACATAGTCAACTGGAAATTACATTAAACCTTTTAAAAAAAAAATGAAAAAGAGACATGCAGATAGTGAGAAAGAGAGAGAGATAGGATTTCCTGTCCATTGGCTCACTTCCCAAATGCCCACATCAGCTGGGCTGGGCCAGACTGATGCCAGGAACTGACTCAGTCTCAGGTTTTCCGTGTGAATGTCCAAGACTCAGTATTCTTAACCAGTATCTGCTGCCTCCAGGGGAAACATTATGAAGAAATTTACAGTATGAAGTGATGCCAGGAACTTGAACCTTGGCACATTGCATAACCAAAAATATATCAAATACAATTATTGTGTTAATAACATAAAATTTTTACAAACATAAAATTTTTACAAACATAACACATTTCTCTGATTATCTAAAATAGAAAAATCTTTTCCCGTCATTTTTGTTTTTATTTCAATTTTATAATAATGCTAACAAGCACAAGGCACTGTTCTGTCACTGTACTAAAATTTTCTGCTTCACCTGTTATTTATGGCATTTTAATCTTGCTGGCTTATGACATCTTTGCCAAAGGCTACCTCAGGAAATTTTCTGCATTTAACCAGTACAGTTCATCCACACAATTGGTCATTTGTTTTGCTAAATTAAGGAGGAACAGTCTTAAATCATTTAAAATACTTTGGAAAATCACCTGTAACTTTTTTTTTTTTTTTTAGTTTTTAGTATGTTACAGCAAAATTAATGGTCAAAATTGATAAATTCTATTCCTACTTACTTACTGTAATGTCTACAGGAGCCAAAAGGGAAAGGTTAGTTTTATTTTCTTTCCCTTAGAATTATTTTTCTGTTCTGCTAGTGAGCTATTTGGAAGTTCATCCTTAGCCTGAGACATTCATCTCAATTATTTGAATTGGCTCCCTGCAGATAGCCCTTAATATAGAATATCATTCACTTACAAAGTAGTTGCCACAGACATCTGCCACTGCTCACCCTGGCAGCAAAGATGTATAAACCATTTCAAATTATGTCTGTAGACACACAAAGAATCTTGCCATACCATAATATTTAGCACTTCATTTTGTCTTCATTCACTCTCTACCTATTTGGTCTTTTAAGTGAGCAGAATTATCACTGTTAAATCTTGGAACACATCGTAGTACATTACTTTGACTGATAACTCAGATACGAAGGTAAAAGGTATACATTCCACATTTCTTTTCTCCTGTAGGGATTTGCACTTAGTTACCATGTATTCATTTAACATTCTTATTGCTGTTATAATATCTGGTAATTTAATAACAACATGCAATGTCTTGGAAGCTCAGTATCTAATTTTTGCAAAATAAAAGGCATGATAATGTTTATGTTTTCATGTTGGTTGGGAGGCAAATCTGAGCATTTTTAAAAATGATTTCCTGCACATTAGATGTGGAATTCACCTATAGACAAACAGAAGTCCTTCCCACCCCCATGTTATATGCACCATCAAGCCTCCAGGTGTCAGCATCATTTAACCTCTTAAATTTGAATGATTTCATTAGTTCTCATCATTGATTGGCGAGGAAACAGGTTTTCATTGGGTGAACCATTCATCAAGACAATGTGGCCACATCCTTTTCTGTGAAACCCTCTCTATGTCACCTACACAATTGACTTTCAAATTCCTACCCTGTGTTCTATTTAGGAGCATTTTGGTGCTCCAGGAAAAGCAAGATTTTATAATATTCCTGCTCCATCAGTTAGTAAGACCAACACGTAGATATATGGCTACTTTTGTATTAGGTTATAGAAAGCATTTTTGTTAAATCATAATTGAAAATCCTTTTCATATAATGAATTTGGTTATGAGATGCATTGGTAAAACAATTCAGACTACATGAACTCCAGTTGTTTCATCTGTATTGTAAGCAAAGTATGTATAGAATTCCTGTGGCCCATTTGTGTCCGTGATGGTTAGCAACTGTTGTAATGCATCTTTCCATGTGTTCTAAGTATTTACTCTCCTTTCTCCTGTCTGAAGACAGTGTCTACAAGTTGTTTACTTCTGTATGCTTATCACTCAGAGCAGAAGTCTTTTAGATGGTAGTTAATAAATACTTACTAAAATAAATAGGACTAAAATATTAGGATGTAATATCTTACATCTGTTATCTAAGAAGGATGTCTAATATTCAGTTGCCAAAAGCTTTGCTGAAAATGATGAAGCTGAGTTCATTGTAAAATATGAGAGTTCAATGCAAATTAGCTGAAAACGCTTTTTTTTATTTTTGCTTTTAAACTAGCAGTATGGTTTCACATTTCAAATTATAACTTCAGGGCCCGGCGCCGTGGCCTAGCAGCCAAAGTCCTCGCCTTGAAAGCCCCGGGATCCCATATGGGCGCCGGTTCTGATCCCGGCAGCTCCACTTCCCATCCAGCTCCCTGCTTGTGGCCTGGGAAAGCAGTTGAGGACGGCCCAATGCTTTGGGACCCTGCACCCGCGTGGGAGACCCGGAAGAGGTTCCAGGTTCCCGGCTTTGGACCGGCGCGTACCGGCCTGTTGCGGCTCACTTGGGGAGTGAAACATCGGATAGAAGATCTTCCTCTTTGTCTCTCCTCCTCTCTGTATATCCGGCTTTCCAATAATAATAAAAAATCTAAAAAAAAAAATTATAACTTCAGTGAGTGTAACTAAAGAGGTTCATAATTCACAGGTCTTAAAGTACAATTCATTTAACAATTCTCTCTAGAGTTATAAATGGCCAGACTTCTTGAAACAATACAAGTAAGTTTATAATCTTTAATGTGATAAATTGCTTGGCATAGTTTTTATTACAGTTTTAAGAAGTTAAAACATTGTTAAAAGTGCTGTTGAATTGCCATTTACTGTTTCTCTGAAATGTAACAGAATATATTAAGAATGAAAAAAAAGTTCACTTGCTATAATTTGACTTAATTAAGGGTATGCAATCCCAATAAACACTGTGTAAGAGGCCAGCACGATGACTCAACTGGATAATCTTCCATCTACAAGTGCAGCGTATCTTACAGCTGCAATTTCTATCCTTGCTGCTCCGCTTCTCATCCAGCTCCTTGCTTGCAGCCTGGGAAAGCAGTGTAGAATGGCCCAAGTCCTTGGGATCCTGCACCCACATGGGAGACCAGAAGAAGTTCTGGGCTCCTGGCTTCTGATTGGCTCAGCTCCAGCTATTGCAGCCATTTGGGGAGCAAACCAGTGAATGGGAAGATCTTTCTCTCTGTCTTTGTTTTTCTCTGTACGTATCTGCATTTCCAATGAAAACAAGTCTTAAAAAAACTTCCTAAAATCTTAGGAAAAAAATATAAGCATTAAATAGTAATCTCAAAATCATGAAAATGTGCATACAGATACAACTAATGCTTACATGCAATCATATATAGATATATAGTCCCATTATCTCAGAAATAACCATCAACGACTATGCCAACAAAGTGACTAGCCAGACAGAGCTATGCCAACAGATGATTTGTATTTAAAGCAAACATCTGCTGTTACATTATCAACAGCAACTTTCAATGCAGGCAGGTAGGTGTCATATACATTAAGAAATATGAAGAAGAGGGTTAATCAAAATAAATATGAAAACTATATGGACATGAAAAGAATAAGCAGTTGATAAAATATAAGCCTACATTTTTATAGTAACACTTGCAAGTTGCATATGCATCTGAAAATGTATTCTACCAGATTTTGAAATTTATTTATAAAGCTACTGTATTTAAGATAGTGTAATATTGATATAGGAAGAGACACCCAAAGGAACAAAAATATATTTAGAATCATACCTATTTATTTCTTTCACACAGAAATTTTTATGTTATAGATATAATATTAAAAATACAGGGAGAAAAGATTGATTTAAATGTGCTGGGAATTGATTATTAAAATGGAATAAAATGGGCTATGTTTTTATTTATAGTATCCAAAATAAGTTTCAGACATACATCAAATTAAAAATGAGGTATTCAAATTCAGAAGAAAACAGTGGCAAATCTATGCAGCTTCAACACAGTGGAGTTTATTTAAACAAGATGCAAACATTAGGACATAGAATAAAAGTGCTAAAGTTGCTGACATCACAATAAAACTACTAGCTTCTACCAAAAAATCACAAATTTAAAGCAGAAAAATCAAATTGGCATATTTTCAGAAGGTATTTTAAAAACACAAAAGATGGCCTCTGTAACATATAAAACTACTCAGACAAAAAGTAACAGATTAAACAAAACAGTGAAAAATAACGCTAACAAATATTGGAAAAGAAATTCAGTCTATTCAGATTATTAATCAAACTTCTGCCAATAAAACAGTAAAGCTTCATTAATCCCTACCACGGAGGTGCACAATAAGAACTTGGTGCAATGCTTGTGAGAAAGTAAGGAAACAAAACACTCCAACGCTGGAGAATGAAATGTTTATTGGTACAAACCGTATAATCACAAGAGTTAGGGGTGAATTGTGCTCCTGGAAATGAATCAGTAAATATTGAATAAAATGACTTCTTCACTCTCTAAGGGCTGCGAGGACTCAGTCGTTTGCTACTTAGGCTGGTTCTTGAACCTTGGAGGCACCTTGCATGTAAACTCTTCCTTCTGTCGTTCATGCCTGCTTTCTCACAATTCCTTTGCTTATGTGCTGTTTCCCTGAACTACCTATCCAGTTCCAATTCTCTGGTATCCGTTTTTACATCAACTTTGTATCTTTTAAGCCATATAATCTTGGTGAAAATATGTAAGTTTTCTGTGTCTTCAGTGACTTCATCTGTCAAATGAGATATAAATACCCACACCCACTAAGATAAATATATGTATTTTGCAAAATAAAGAGCAACTGAAGAATGTTAAAGCTAAGTCAGTAGTTAGTAACCCAGCAGTGGAAATAAAGTGAAATCCTGAAAATAATCTGAAACAAAACAGGTAAAGGAAGCAAGCAGGGAGAGAAGTACATATTGAAAAGAAATAGTCATATTACATTTAAAACTAACACTCAGTATTTATACTAAGTATAAGCTTTTGTAAACTTTTTAATGAAAATCGGAATGTCAAGATAAGACCTATAAGAAATCTAAGATAGATACAAAGATGCATAAAAGTTAAATGTGAGAATGTTTAGCACTCAGACATTAAGATAGCTGAGGTATATTTTGAACTAAATTAAAATGAAGATCCCACACACTAAAATTATGGAATGTAGCTCAGATAGTACAGAGAGAAATTTAAATTTATATATGCCTGCATTTAACAAGAAGAAATATTTCACAAATGTTGAGTTTGGTTTCATCTTAATGAACATGTATATACATATATTCATTTAGAGGAACTGTGTAATGTTACAGAGAAATGAAGATACAGTTCAGTGTGCATCTCAACTTCCATATAAGAGGAAAATTCCCAATGAAACTGTGAAATATGTCTTGACAATAGGATGCTGGAATTTCTACATTGTCTATGCCTACAGTATCATGATACACTTGAATAGAATGATGAACTTGTGATTGAGGCTAAAGGACCACACTATTGTAATAATATAAGGGAAAACAGTTTGGGAATAGGGAATTGAAACAGTGGAATGGGAAATTCCTGAGCCTATGGAACTGTATCATGAATAATAGAAGTTTTAAAAACAGAGCCTGGAAGTGAAAATTAAACCAAATTAAGTATAAAAAAGGACAAGAGTAAAAGTAAAACATAATAATTACAATAGAAAAAAATCAATGAAGTATTAAAAATACTATCTAGAACAACTCCTTCTAAAATTCAAATGAAAATGTAAGACGTAGTTACCAATATCAAGAATAAAAGAAGGAGTCAATGTTGTGGCTCGACAGGCTAATACTCTGCCTGCAAGAGTGCGATCATTCCATATGGGCGCTGGTTCTTGTCCCAGCAGCTCCACTTCCCATCCAGGCCCCCACTTATGGACTGGAAAGCAGTGCAGGGTGGTGCAAGGTTTTAGGACCCTGCAAACATGGGAGACACGGAAGCAGCTCCTGGCTCCTGGCTTCAGATGGGCTCAGCCCTGGCTGTTGTGGCCAGTTAGGGAGTTAACAAGTGGAAGAAAGATCTTTCTCTCTCTGTTTCCTTCTCTGCAAATCTGCCATGCCAATCAATAAAAATAATAAATCTTTTTTAAAAACAGAAGTAAAGTTAGTACTTGATCTCATAAACATTGTATGAAACAAAAAGTAGATGCCAAAGATAAAACTATATAGTATATATATACTCCAGGGCTGGGCGAGGCAGAAGCCAGGAATCAGGAACTTCATCCAGGTTTCACATGTGGGTGGAAGGGCCTAAGCACGAGGGGCAGCACCTGCTGCTTTTCCTAGTTGCAGTAGTAGACAGTTGGATTGGAATGTGAGGAACTTGAACATGAGTCAGCACCACTAAGGGATGCTGGTGTGGCAGATGGCAGCTTACCCTGTTGTCCACAGTGCTGCCTCCAGGCTTCATAGTTTTCATACGTTTCAGAGTTAGGACATTTCAGAGTTCTCTCTCGCCTGGTGAAGCAGCAGGTGAAGCAGAGGATAGTAGCATGAGTTATAGTTTTCTGTATCACTGTGTGAAACCTCTTGCCTTTCTATCTTTTTAGTCTTGTTTGGCATTTAATTTTCTTCTCTGCTTGCAGTCTATGTCACCACACTAGGCTAGATTACATTGACTGGAGTAAGTATATTGTTTAAATACAAACCAGCATGCTGCTGAACAGCAATCAGTTAGTTGAAACCTAATTCTTGTGGTAAAGCTAATGGCATCAATAATGAATTACACAATTGATAAACAAAATAAATATACATATTTAATCATAATTGATTAAATGAAATGCAAAAATTCTGTTACATTCCTGGCATTTGGAAAAAGAAATTAGGATATCATTCTTATACCAGCCACTGAATTAATGATTTTTCTGGTGTTTGTTATAGATTTTTTTTCCATAGAATGTCCGTTAAGGGATAAATCAAACAGTGTGCAGTTTATTTCTGTCAGCCTGAATATTTTTTTTCGCATTTATTCAACGTTGTGATTAAAAGAGGCTGTTTTGGTTGGCAAGTCACATGAAATCTGCCTCCTCAACTAGAGAAGGTCCTGAGGACGCTGTAGCTAAATTTCAGCTAACAACACAATCATCTATCATTGCAAAGTAGCTACAACAAATCAACAGACCTAGTGTGTCAGAAGATAAGGTGAAATATATCCCTGTGAGCTCAAGTCGTGCACAAGCCTTGAAACTTCAGTTAATGGCATGCCTGTAATCCAGACACAGAGTGCTGCTCATCATACAGGCACAATGTATAATTAATCACTGGCAAAGCAGACTTTAGTAAGCCGTTCAGATATCTCCCCAAATTAATATAAACCAAACATCTGACCTGCCCTGTTATCTTAAAAAATAGGTCGGCATTTTAATGACACCTGTGGTTTTCATCGTGTAAAATAAGTTATGTTTTAATGCTTTTTTTGTTTGAATTTTTTTCAATTCCTTTGATGGCCGTGCATTGCAGGTGACACCGTGAAATGAGGAGAGATAGACACAGTTCCTGGCAGCAGAGCACTTATGGTTGAGGGTCAGAAGCGTACTCTGAGGTGAACATGGTGCTGGATCGGAAGTGGAGCCGGCAGGACTTGAACTGGTGCTCACATTATATAGGATGCTAGCATAGTAGGTAGGAACTTAACCCATTGAACCACATTGCCAGTTCCTGGGTACCCACTCTGACAGAAACATTCATCTCTCTTTTATGACGTGTAATTCTATTTAGTTGCATGATTGTTAGATGTGTGTCTACTCCTGCAGTAGGGTATAAACATTGCGATAATAGGGATCCTATGGGCTCTAAGTATGTATGAAACAAGGGAGAGGAGTGCTCTTGTACCTTACTTGTCATATATTTCCAGGTCTCAGCAATAGTGCTTATCACATAGTAGGTACCAAGCAAATACTTGCTGATTGAGGATATTAGTGAAGAAATTTGTGTTAAACCCAGAAAGTTAGCTGCCCTAAGTTATTACTATCTCTGATGGATAGTTGGACAAACCTGTTGGGCTTTGACTGATAGTCAAACTGCCAAGTAGCATAAAATTAAATTTTAAGGTCCATCTGTACCACCTTCAGTTAGAACACACCTTGATTTAAAGCTTTGATTCATTTTTCTCTGGCCCTAGAAAACTGACGAAACCATTTCCTGAATGCCTATGCCCTTGCTGTGGTGTCCCTCACTGTCTCTGCAGTTCTAGGGAAACATCAGGCATATTTCACATGCAGGAAATAACCATCACCTTCAAGTGAATGCTTTGATGTGATGACAAAATGGAAGAACCAATACATAAACTCTAAACACCCACTTTATGTTTCCATTCAGTTCCTAGATCAGCATGAACTTTTGGAAACCACTGAATCCTTAGTAATGGTATGTATCAGCAGAGATTTAAGGACATTGCTTGTATTCTAGTTGACAAGAACAATGCCAGAAAACTGACAAAGCAGAACAATTTTAAAAATAATCCATAGAATCAAAATTCTATATGCAAATTATTTTATTTTTAGCATGCAAGTTAACATGACGAGCATTTTATTGATTATTGCCCCAGAAGTAAAAACAATGAATTTTCTTTTTTTGTTACAGTTTAGGCTTATTTTATTGACACTGTTTAATTAAATCATGCATATATTGGATATTTAACTATGACTTGAAAAAGAATAAAATGCAATACACAGAGCATAACTTTAGGCTAATTTAATCAGAAATTATCATTTAGCTGGAGTTTCTTCCCCTTCTTCTAAAGTTTTGTTTCATTTTGCCATATATATATATATATATATATATATATATATATATGTGTGTGTATTTATCACTGTTGATATTTTATACTAAGTTTTTTCTTGTTATTTTCCTATGGATATAAAAGTTAGCCTAATGGCCTGCAGATTCTCATCCCAGCATTGCCATTAAAACCTTTCAGTGTTCTTGAGTTTATTTAACATCTGTGTCAAAAGCTATCTTTTTGTGTTTTGCATTATTTTTTGTTGTAAGGTTACAACTGACGTTAAAAAAAGGTTTAAGAGGTAATTTTTACAAGAAAGATTTGTGGGTTTCTTGCTTCTTTTTTGTGTGGGGGGGTTCAATTCAAGATGATAACCTATGTTTACTCATTCATGTTCCATATTTCTCAAATGTCCATTAAAAAGGAACATACTGTAAGGTACAATTTCATGGCAATGAAAATGAGTGATGTCATTAATAAATGGGAAAAACTTCAACAAATTTCTGAAACAGTCTGGAAGATGGAAAGTGCTTGATGAAGCTGGCGGTGATAACCCCCACCCAGAACATCGGCAGAGTCTCTAAGAATACAGGAAGCCAGCATGCCTGCAAGACACTAGTGTCAGGAGTGAGACAAATCTAGAACTCACGTCCCCCCCTTGCTGTCCTAATCCCACTCCTTATAGCGTAATTCTCTCAGTATCTCCTTGTCTTCCTAGCTCATTTTGCTCAAGTCCACACTCCAAGGCCACTCTGTCAAAGCAGTGCTTCTGCACCGCTGCTTCTAAATTAGAGCAGCATCTTCCTTCCGCCTGAAATTCATCGTTCTCTACCTCGTATGTCCAGCTTTTATTTTCTTGATAATACCCAGAATAAAACTTTTTAAAATTTCTCCCAGTGTATCTCTTGCAAAAGAAAGTAATCTTCAAAAGAACATGAATTGTTTGTTTTGTTGACTACCGTAATCCCTAACACCTTGAACAAAATCTGTATCACTGAAAATGATTTTGGAGTGTCAATGTAAATTGGGGGATTCATAAGAGAATTAGTAGATGTGAACATGAATTTCTGTATGCTACCTTCACCCCATCTTTTTGGTACTCCATTAAAATACATGGTCAGATATGGACTGCAACTTTGGGAATTTGGGGAAGGGGAGTATTCAAAGTAAACAATAGGCCAAAATAAACTGAAACAATTAGTGAAAGTAATGATGCTTTGAGCTTGTGAAAGTTTTCCAGTATTGAGATTGGGTTTACTGTCTGCATCCATGTATCCACACCTCCAGTAAGTTTATTCATTGCTTTACCTTAAAAATGACAACCCATCAAAAATGACCATATTGAAAAAGCATGTGAGGTGACAAAGATGAAGCAGGACCATCTTATCCTAGGAGAGGTAAAGACAATGAAAAGTACACACAGTTAAAAATCTAATTCATGTTCTTAAAATGGTTTCACGTGACATCGCATGTGCCACACCAGAACAAGAAGAAATAAAGAAGGAAAAATAACAACTGAGAGCCCTTAGTAGCTAAAATACACTTGCTGAAATTTAAAAAGTAAGGCGAGAAACAAGGGGGAAAAAATTAAGATAACTTCTCATAACGTGATCAAGAAAGAAAGTGAAAGGGCCACAGAGAATCATTCCAGGAGTTCCAACATTCAATCCTAAAATTGCAGAAAGAGGAAAAGCAGGAGAGGAGACACTATGGAAAATAATATTGTCCAATAGTTCAGAAAAGCACAATCTTTAGATTAAAATGGTCTACTAAGTAAAACAAAAAATGACAAATGTAACCCAAAGAGGAATGTTGCTGAAACACTGTAGCACATACAATATTGAACTAGACAGGACAGATGTGGCACAGTGACTGCGTGGGGCACCCACCTTTGATTGCAGAGTGCAACATGTTGTCTCTGCTCCCAACGCAGATTCACATCACAGAACTGCAGTTCTGGCATCCCAGATCACAGAAGGAGGAAATGGCACCAGGGATTTCATTTTGGGCACAATTGCATCAAAGTGTGGGAAAGAAAAGATAACCTCAGAAGAAAGCAAAAAAAGCCAAATCAAACCAAAACAGACAAAAAACAAAGACCCAAAGACTCTCCCTTCTTTTTTTTTTTTTAAAGATTCATTTTATTTTTATTACAAAGTCAGATATACTGAGAGGAGGAGAGATAGAGAGGAAGTGGAGCTGCCAGGATTAGAACCAGTGGTCATATGGGTTCAAGGCAAGGACCTTAGCCACTAGGCCACGCTGCCAAGCCCTGACTCTCCCTTGTTAATATCTCTCGAGGCCTTTACTTTTCTCCATCTCCACGGTGATGCCATTGCGGCAAGCCTGCATCATTCCTTGCGTGAGTTAGTCAGTGGTCTCTCAGTTTCTAATTTCCATTAGCTACTTCTCTTAGTCCACTTCCTGCACTGTTATCAGAAATGACCTTTATAAGAAGTTTATCTGTATAGAGTACCTGCTTGATCAAAATCCCTTGGTGTTGTCTTTTGCTTTTACATCAATGTACAAATTGTGATACGTGTGTACTGCTTAAAATCCCAACTGTCCTATTCTATTAAAATGCTGGTCCTTCTAAAAGTGAGTAGATTATTCTTCTGGAATATCCTCTCCTTCTTCTGACTTGTGTAATTCCTACTCACTCTGAGAAACTTTTGTCAAATTCCTACTCTACAATGCTTTCCCTTTCCTTGGAATAAGTGTCTTCCTACATGCCTGTGTAATCTGGGCTTTGCTTCATCTAACCGTTGGTCACATTAAGTGACAGGCACAGTTTGAAAAATAATAGTGTTCAGCAACCACCAATTCAATGATAGGTAAACAGAGAGATGAAGACAATTTGAACAGGCTTAATAAGCAGGTGTGGTCTCTGTTACAAACAAAAATGAAAGAGAATTTCCAAAACCCAAATGACTGGTGTCTAGCAAATCCTAGCAGACTCCTAGATGAATTGGATTGGAATGATTTGCAAATTCTGAGGAAGCATAAAAGCCTGGGCTAACGAAGGATCAGTAAGGAGGAGGAATTTGAAAGTTTTATGAGGCATACCAAAGTTCATATGATTGCCCATGTCACACATCAGCTGGGTTTCTGAAATAATACTGAATGAGCCGACAAGGCCACTTAAAAGACCACAAATAGAACAGATAGGTAGAGATGCAGATATTTTTTCCTAAAGATTTATTTATTTTTTTTGAAAGGCAGACTTGCAGAGAGAAAGAGAAGGAGGAGAAGAAAACAGACAGAAAAAGAAAGAGACTCCTTCCATCCACTGGTTCACTCCCCAGATGGCTGTAATGATGGGGCTAAGTCAGACTGAAGTAGGAACCGGAGGAAGCTTCTTTCAGGTTCTCTATGTGGGTGATAGAAGCCAAACACTCAGGCCATCGTCTGCTGCTTTTTCAGGCACATTAGCAAGGAGCTGGATTGGAAGTAGAGTGGGTAGAACCAACGCAGCACCCATATTGAAGCCAGTTCTGCAGGTTGTGGCTTGACCCGCTAAGCCACAGTGCCAGCCCCAGAGATACATATTTCTTAAGCAAAATTATAAAAGTCTTGGTTTCATCTGAGGGGATAGAATGTTATAAAGCTATATTTGTGCATCAATCTGTTCACCCGTATAGTCGTCCATGTTCTGTTGGCAAACATAAAAAGGGCACCCGTCTGACCAGTCTGAGTTCTTCCCCTGCTTGGTCAGAGTGGTGTTTGAGCCATCACCATGTCATAAAAGCCAGACTAATGAACATTACATACTAATGATTTCTGCTGGAGCTATCAAGATTAAAATGTTGTGAATCACAAGTTCTAGGTGCTGCTGCACACCATCAGGCGTATGATGCTGGGTCATCTAAGAATGGAAAGGTGTGAATTGCAGTGAGGCCGAATTTGTGTAATATCAGCTGATACCTGAAATCAGCCGAACCCAAACTGAGAAACAAGCTCCTTTGGCTCTCTCAACTGTAAGAAGGAGTGAATTCCCATACGTTGTTAATTAGTTTCAGTCCTTGTACTTAAAGAATACCTGACTACGTCACCATGGAGAGCTTAAGTAAGTGACTGCCAAACATAAGAGATGACGCTGTAGCTGTGATAACTCAACGGCTAACCTCCCTCCTTTCTATCTCATTTATTTCAACCATTCTAACCCTTCTTTATTCTCTTATAAACCTGGTTTTTCTACCAAAGATAGATAAACTTTTGTAAATGATCAGGACTATGAACCTTCTTATAACTCTGACTCTTCCATGCAAGTCTAGATGTGCATTGGTGGAAAGACCAGCCTTTGAGACAGGGATGGCTCTAAAATAGTCCCAAGAGTAAATAAGCACATCATCATTAATATTCTTCAGACCTCAGTTAAGCAGGCATGCAGCGAAGACCACCAGACAGTGGCCTGTGTAGCCTCTAGGGTTCACATAATTTTATTCCTTTCACTCTTAACTCACCACCAACTTACACATTTACATTATTTATTTACAGTTATCTGTCATCTCAGAAAAATCTGAGGATTTTAAAGTTATCAATTGATATTAAAAACTAATACTTGGAAAAATGTCCTTGAGTCTCTATAATTAAGGTCTGTCGTTTGTATCCCAATCACCTGGAATAGTTTCCAAATCACAGGCTACAAAATCTCATTTTGGAACTGTGCTATCAGTCTCTGAGGATACGGCTTTAATAAACCATTCAACTGGCCTGAGGTCGTACCTTGAAAAACAAGATTGTTACCATCTCATAATATTAAGTAAGTACGCATTGGCTTACTTTTAATGGTCCACTGCAATTTTCTCTACTTTTAGTGTCAACATGTATAGTGTCGCTGTTCTTAAAATACACATTGACTATGTCTGTGGTGAGAACTTAAATTCCACATTTCCAATAAGCTTCCAGATTATATGAATAATGCAGGTCCATGGATCACATTGAATAGGAAGGCTTCAATGCATTGGCAGAAGCAATGAAAATACTTAGAATCAAAATGATTAATAAGTAGAAATGAGCTATGAAAAAGCAAAGATAGGACAACAGATATAAAACTATCACATAGAAACTCAGGTTTCTATAGTGACTCAGGACACTATAGAGTGTATTTCTCTATAGAAGACTATATTTCTAGTTTTTAGGTAGCTGAATCAAATAAGGGGACATGACACACATGATTTTCAGCATGTATAAAAATACAATGAACTCCAGGGAGAACTACAAATGTTTTCTGCACACTACGCTTACAATGAACATATTGTATGATTGAATTTTGGAACACAAGAAAATTTTGTCTGGTGCTTATGGTATCTATCAGATCACTTTTAGGAACAGAATAAGGAAATGTAATTGAGAAGAACTAATTAGGTGGGAATCCAAAATTTCTAATAAAAATATGCAATTGTCTTGTGTTTTTGCTTAATATAAATTTTAAATTTCTAACAGGCACATAAATGGTAATACTTTTCAAGTGGGCTAACTACTGTTAAATCTAGAAAATCTCCCAAAGATATCATTCATTCTATTTTTCTATCTTGACAGATCCACCTCCCACCCTGCATGTCTGGAGGCCAGAGTAGCTTGTCCCAGCCTGGCATCCCACACCTTCCTCTCATATTCTTTTTTGTTTTTTAAATAATAAGAACCTGTGCTGGTACACCGTAGTGGTTACCAAAGATTTGGCATTAACCAGACCAAGAGTGCCCACCGGCTATTGACTGCTTACAGCTGGGGAAAAGTAGTTTCCACTAAGCGCTAAAGTTGCTTGCCTTATTTTTATTTTGACAAAGCGAAAGAATCTCAGGAGAGTTGCTATTCTATGAGCAAAATTAACTTTTAGTATTAATAGGATTAAATATCTTAATAAAAGAAGCATAATATAGAACTTTTGGATATATTAACCTTGAAAAAAATGCATATTTATATCCAGAGTCAATTACGATAAGCTCATGTGGTGAGAATTCTCATCCCTTTGCAACTACAAATAAAATACGTCTGATCTCTTTACAATGTGCAACTCTTCCAATAAGTAAATCTGTGTTACAAAGAAATAACACTTAACACCATTTGAACATTTATTTTCTATGTAACTATCCAAAATCTTCATGAATACTTGCATTTCGGACACTATGTATGATGTGGTAAAACTATAAACATCTGTCTTCAAAGAGGCATGTCATATTTGCATGCAATGTAGAACATGCAATTTAATATTAAGGTATTAGAATACAATAGAGGAGGGATGGAGTAACACTCTATGATGCCATTGCTGGGAGGGTGTCTGACACACAGCTCAGAAGGCAGCAGGTAGATGAGCAAATGATTGTGCTGAGGCAAGTTTCACACAAAACAGTGATATCAGTGTAAGAACTTTCAGGTTGTAGAGAGAATAGGAAGTTTGCAGTTGTTTTAGTTGCTCAAACCTGGAACCATTTGTAACAACAACTAACATAGTTGGACTTCACTGGAAACAGGACTTAGGTTCAATGCTGTGTTAGCTCAGCAAATGCTTGCACACCCAAACAACTCTAATATATGGGTTTTATTTTGTTCTACCTTTAGAAGGCTCTGCTACTCACCATCTTTATGCTACCCATTTTTTGTTGCTATTTTACTAGCCACTATTGCTGGTCTTTGCTTCCAACATATGACTCCTCTGCTTGCTTTTGGTGTTTTCCCAAGCTACTATGTCCTTTCTCTGTGTCATGCTTTCTTACTCAAGGTCTCTTTCCAATATAGAACTTCCATCATGGAGATGGTTCAAAGCCCAAAGTCCACTGCCTAGTTTATGTAATTGCTTTCTTTGCCTTGAAAAATTGTGGCTAGTCTATTTGAGCAAAGTGGGATCAAACATAAAATAGTATTTATAGATGGACTTCACCCCCAGATGCCTATTTCATGTATATTGTTCTGATCACAGGAGTTTACCAAATGGTATTGTGAAAACAATCAAAATGAATCAAACAATAGAGTATCCTTCAGTTATCCGTGCAGCAGCAAATACTATTTTTTATATGCAAGATAGAGCCACATAGAGAGAAGCAGGCAGAGAAAAAGAGAAAGAGAGAGAGAAAGAGACAGAGAGAGAGAGAGAGAAAGAGAAATGTCCCACCCACTGGTTTTCTCTGCAAATAGTCACAACTTCAAAATCTGGACCAGACTGAAAGGAATTGAGAAACTCCCGAAAGGTCATTCACATTAGAGGTAGGGAGCCAAGCGCTTGAATCCTCTGCATTCTCAGATGCACTAACAGGAAATTGGAATGGAAACAAAGCAGCTCAGGTTCAAAACTGGCACCTTTAGATGAGATGTCAATATGACAAGAAATGATTCAACCATCTTCATTATAATGCTTGCCTCTAAGTGCTATATTTGAACTTATAATCGTATCCTGAGCTTTGAACTAAAACCTTTATTGTGTTATATAAATTAATTATAATTTCATGTAGGAGCAAACTAAAAACCTCATATTAGCAAATCTAATACAAAACAAAGCTGAAGTTGAATTCAAGTCTACTTGACTCCATAACCTTTATGTTAATTGTGATACTCTCTTTTCACAATTTCCAAAAGGGAGACATAGCAATGAATTTCAGAGAAATGATCACAGCTTACAGTACATAAGTCTTCACTCAGAAATAATCGCATACAGTATGTTAGAAAGGGGCCCAGGATCAAGGAAGGACTATGAAAATCATAACTGGTCTATTACATCATGTGTAACCAAAACTCTAAAGCTTCATGTTTGCCTGGTTTTCTGAGAATTTTCATTCAGTTCATACTGTTGATAAGGCCTAGTGAAAGTGTATTGTTATTTATGTGGTGCCAATTGTGGGTGCACAGAGAAAATGATACATGAGCCATACTTTTGAACACATCAAGTGGGGAGATGGATGAATAGCTGTATTTCCCTTAGCATAATGGTTTCCAGTTGGATCCATTTGGCCACAAAAAAACTGCATTTCATTTTTTTAATAGCTGAGTAGTATTCCATGGAGTAAATGAACCATAGCTTTCTTATCCAGTCTTCTGTTGATGGGCATTTCGGTTGCTTCCAAGTTTTTACAA
The DNA here is from genome assembly GCF_030435755.1 of Ochotona princeps. Classification (NCBI taxonomy): domain Eukaryota; kingdom Metazoa; phylum Chordata; class Mammalia; order Lagomorpha; family Ochotonidae; genus Ochotona; species Ochotona princeps. Next base: position 44,659,083 of record NC_080842.1, on the reverse strand, counting down.
TTATTGATTGTGCTGCTATAAACATAGGGGTGCATGTTGGTTTCTCGTATAACAGGTGTTTTGGATATATTCCTGGGAGTGCTATTGCTGGATCATATGGTATACAGATTTTCAGTTGTTTGAGTGTTCTCCATACTGATTTCCATAGAGGCTGTACCAACCTGCAGTCCCACCAGCAGTGGAGTAGGGTTCCCCTTTCCCCACAAACTCGCCAGCAAGTGTTGTTGGTGTTTTTTTGTATGTGAGCTGTTCTAACTGGCATTAGGTGGTACCTCATTGTTTTCTTCATTTGGATTTCCCTTATTGCCAGGGAACTTGAGCATTTTTTCATGTAATTATTTCCCATTAGGATTTGTTCGTTTTTGAAATGTCTGCCAATCCCAAAAGGTTAGATACCACATGTTTGCCTTAATTTAAGATGAAATGATGTCAATCTGAAAAACAGTACCTATAAAATGTAATATTATTCCAACCCCAAACAGCCTGTATCTCTTGCAATAAGATATTGTGATGTAACCAATGATTGAACAATCAATGTGAGTCAGATTGCTTATGATCTACATCAAAGAATTGTAAAACCTAATATAGTTTTAAGACCCTATGCTACTCGGAAATGGGGCGGAAGAGCAGAGAAATCTTCCATCTCCTTAGAATGTGTGAGGACGACGTGAAGTATAGCCTATCAGGAACATAACAGGTAACTCAGAAAACAGACTCGAATCAGTATTAGACAATAGTAAAACTACAAAGCCATATCGGGGTAAACAAGAGCGATCCTGACAACCTCTTAACAAGAGGTCATATGCACGGAGCAGGGGGAGACCCCAGAGTGGAACAGGCGGACAGGAGGAGGCTTGTATCCCAACCCTGGAAACTCCCAGATCCTCACCAAGGACTATCAATGCGAGCAGCAAGGACTACATCCCAACTGCCAACGAGACCACGGGGAATTGGACTGCCTTTGGAGGCTGAGAACTCTGAGGTCACCCACCCCCGTCTGGATCTACCACATGGGATGGAAGAAGCCCAAATCCTGCCTTATAGGGTCCAAGGTCATCAGAGCAACAGCCAGGAGCCCTGAGCAGTCCACAGAAACAGAAGAACAGTAAACTTCCTTCGAGACTAGGGAGAGGAGCTTTCCATCAGGGTCGCTCCAGAGGCCCGCCCCCCCCCCCCCCCAGAAAAAAAGCAAAAAAATTTAGGATAGACAGAGAACAACAAGGAAAGCTTAGAACCAGATAGGAAACAGTCAATGTGGATTCACTTATACCTTACTAGGTAGGACACAAAGATTAGTTACTCCTCACCAGGGTATTGAAGATTTCTCTGCACACCTCTCCTCCTAAAACTGTTCTGCACCTCAATTGTTGACATATGCCTTGTTAAAGTTATAAGCCAGTTTAGACTACCCGAAAAACTGCCAGGTTCAGCAAAATCATGCTTCAACACTATAAACTGCTAAATACTAAAACGAAAATAGACACAAGACAGCTGAATAGTACCCTATAGCCATTTTAAGGTGTATAGAAGCCGGTTCTGTGTATAAACTGAAATTGAAATGTCAATGAAGTAGTCACAGGATGTGGTTAAGAACTTGCATTTTTTTTAACATATTGGTTACTCAATCCCATGTCAATTAATTCCATAATGTTATAAATTGTTGCTGATGTTATGTTGGAGCTTTTAATTGATCGGGATGATATTCTGCCAACTCTACCTTCAGACCAGAGATGGTCTCCCCAAGAAACCGTTGAATTTATCTGGACAATTAGATGCTGGACTCTATGCTTGATGCATGCTTGCAAAGAAAGAATCTTGACTGAATTTGAACTGTTATACTGCAATAAGGTGGAGGAATCCACCATGGGGGGAGAGGGCATGAAGAGGGATTGGGGTAATCCCAGAGCCTATAAAGCTGTGTCACATAATGCAATGTAATTAATAAAAAATGAATTAAAAAACATGTATTAACAAAGAAACACGGTAGAATATGTTAAAGATCAATTCAGTTTAGGGCCCGGCGGCGTGGTCTAGCAGCTAAAGTCCTCGCCTTGAAAGCCCCGGGATCCCATATGGGCGCTGGTTCTAATCCCGGCAGCTCCACTTCCCGTCCAGCTCCCTGCTTGTGGCCTGGGAAAGCAGTTGAGGACAGCCCAAAGCTTTGGGACCCTGCACCCATGTGGGAGACCTGGAAGAGGTTCCTGGTTCCCGGCTTTGGATCGGCACGCATCGGCCTGTTGCGGCTCACTTGGGGAGTGAATCATCGGACGGAAGATCTTCCTCTCTGTCTCTCCTCCTCTGTGTATATCTGGCTGTAATAAAAAAATGAATAAATCTTTAAAAAAAAAGATCAATTCAGTTTAGAGTGTAAATTTTGGACTTTCAATAAAAAAAACATCCATTTGGCTCTTGTATACAAGAAGGAGTTTCACCATCAAGACTAGAAAAAAATGCAATCAAAGAGAAATATGGAAATTAAAGACAGTAGCAATTTGTGTCTGCAATAACATAAGAAGTAAAGAAGGAAAAGCAGATTGAGTCAGATTATTTAAAGCCTTATTTGGCAAAAAAGAATCTGGAATTCTCCAGTGTATGTAGCAGTGACAAACAACTCCATCTTGCCAAGTAGAACTTACCTGGGATATAAGTCAGGAAATCACCAAAGCACTGGACATAGTTTCTCCACACTTGACTTCAGCTTTGAAGTCATGCACCCTTGTAATATGGCAAGCCTGCAAATGTTTTCATCTTCTCTTCTGAAAATTCGGCCTCATGGTTATTGTGGACAGTGTCTTTTTAAAACATCGAATATAGGGGAATCCCCTGAAAAGGGAAGGAAGAGAAGAAGAAAGAAACAAAAGAGAAAGGGAAGAAGCAAGTGTCAAAGAGCAAAGGATTGTATTGTGAGTACAGCAAGGACTTTCATGGGCTTGTCTTTATCTGGAGAAATAAGTGAGCATGGAGTAGCATGTCTATTTATAGAACTCCAAAAACGATTTCTAGTCAGGTAATCTTGCAAAATCAGGGAATGTGTATATAGCATAATGAATATTTAAATGCAATGGGAATTTCAGAAACTCATGAAGCTGAAGTATTTCCGTGGCAACATCAGAAGAGGGCTGAGAATTGTTGCCATGGCAACTGTGAGGCTGACTCATTCATAAATAACTCTTTAAACTTGTGGCATGAGAGAAATTGCTTGAAGATTTTTAACACTGTACTAAAATATACAGTGCTCCATGTAAATGGAAAATACATCAGCACAGCCTTATTTTTTTCTCCCTAATAATATTTTTTTTTTTTGCCAGTTTTATACACAGCAACTTTTGTTCTTCATTCTGTCCCACCTTCAGGAGAGGGAAATGGCCACAAATGAGATGAGGAATACCAGAGGGGACCCAAGGAACCCTTCAAAAACAAGATCCTGCATTATATTGCAGACATCAGTTACTGATTCTTGAGTTCCGTTACCTTTGGGATGGGGTAGAGTTCCAGCATATTTCAGATTTTACCCAGTTAATAACATGTGGCCACCGCCCAGCAGCGGCGACACTAAAACGACGAGTCATACTCTTAAGGGTCCGGTAAAAGCTGGAACCGGACCCCTCACTGCCAAAAACGGCTGCGTTTAAATCCTCTCTGCTGCGCCTGTCCCCATTTGTCTAAGCTTTCCTCTCCTCCTCTTCTGCCACCCTTCCTCCCATTTTCCGCCACCCTTCTTCCCACGTTTCTTCCCGTACTCTCTGCTTCATTCCCCAGTCTTTCTCCTCGTCGCCCCCCAGTCTTTCTCCTTGTCGCCCCCCAGTCTGTCTCCTCGTCACCCCCCAGTCTTTGTCGTAGTCGTCTGTTCCGTCTTTCCGTCTGTCCCCAGCTTTTACTGGTTACTTTTAGATAGTTCCCCACCAATCACTTCTCCCCATGGGTCCCCTTGGTGCTATCTGATAGGCCAGCAATCGCAGCGGGGGCATTAGCCTATCCCTGTGACTTCCTGTTTACCTGCTGGCGAGACCAGCTCCGCCTCCTGGCCCTGGGCCAGCCGCCATCTTGCGACGGGCGCTCCCAGTCCCAGGAGTGGCTTTAGCACCCTGCTCCCCACAAACAAACATCCGAAGTCAAAAGTAAATTGGAAGAGTCAGAAAATACACAGGACTAGTAAGTAAAGACAGCAATTTTTTTCCTTCCCCTCTCCCTCTTTTTTATGTTTTCCTAAAAATGAGTCCACAGAGCAAGATCATGACAGATTCAAGGCTCTGCTTGCCTTTTCTTCAGTGGAAAGAGTGTAAGAGGAAATGACATTATAAGTCTAAACAAGAACGGATAAGTAGACATAATGAAAGCACAAGGCATTTTTTTTTCATTTGGGATTTTTAAAGAGTTCCTAGATAATACCCCAGACTATTTTTCCAAATCATGAATGCTAATCACAAAGTAATTCAGTAGTCCGTCTTTCTGGTGGTAATGATGATGAAATGTGAGGATTGTTGATCTAGGTCAGTCTGTGCATCTCACTAACAAAAGAGCTTGCACTTTGGGATTTTAACTTGCCTTATATCCAAAACCCACCCTCTAGGTCCTCACATTTATTGTCAACAAACCAAGTAAGTTCTAATATATTTAGAAAGGTTCTTTTTTCTTTAAATAATGTAAGCTTATAATGTAGCTACATTAATTCCTTCTGCGTATCCTAAAAAATAATGTGTTGGAGTGTGATCACACTGCTTAATTAGAGTTTTGCTTGATTAGATGGTGAATTATTTAGGTCAGTTCCTTTTTGTGGGATATTTTGTTGCTTATGCCTACCTTTGAGCAAGCACTTTTATAGAGGATATAGAAGGATACAAAACTGCGAAAGTCAGTCTCATTGCATTTCCCAGTTGCATTTTGCCAAGCATTTCAAGCACCTGAAATCAATATCCAATCAAATGCATGAACTTTCTCCTAAGCTTCAGTCTTCCTCTAGTATTGGCATTCTTTTCTCCTTCTCCCATATCCATAGCAACCAATTCAAGGACCACTGTTTGCTTTTACTGCTTTTGTCTCTGTTGCACCCACTCTTCTTCCTTCTTCTGCTTCATACTGCATCCCTCCTCCTCTGTCTTCGTTCAGGGTAGTTACATGCTTCACCTGCACTACAAAATTTTAATTGTTTCTTAACTGGCCTAGCTGTCACTGCATCTGCTCTTATTCTATTTATTGATTATTCAACAAATTTTTATTAGGCATCCACCATATATTAGGCCATATCTTCAGCATGAAGCATGTTTGTAGAATAGATATGCCTTATGGGATTCAAAGCCCAAGATAAGAAACAGCAGATAATCCAGTCAGTTTCTTTACAAAGTCATATAAGCTGGGATAAGAGAGTCCTAAAGAAATTTTGAGGCAGAACCCATAACTCAAATCTAAGCATTTGGGTTTCTGAACAGGGAGATAAAAGGCACATATATCAGTAGCAGATAGCAGGCAGGATGAGAGTAGAGGAATGTGTGCTCCCGTCAGTGTGTGGATGATTACACGATGAGAACTGGAGAAACACACAAGTGGTTCAAGTGGAAAGGGTAACATGGGCACAGGGATGATATTGTCCATCTTGAAGAACTTGTATTTTGACGATAACCTTGAGGGGTCATAGCAAATTTAATCTTGGAAGCAACATGATCATATTTGAACTGAAAGCATAAAGTGAAAATACTGCCACACCTCCCATATCACACATGAATTAAAGAGCAAATTTGGAGAGGACAAATTATAGGCTTATTGTGGTAAACCAAGTGAGAAATGTTAAAATTGAACTGGGTCATAGTAACTTTAGACAGAATAAGGAGCTATTTTTTTTATAAAATAAGATTGTGAAATCGTGTTGGTTTGTTTAATGTCAATAGGAAAGAAAAAGAGACAAGAACGACTTCTAGCTTCTGGCTTGTCCCTGGGGTAGATGATTCTTTCACTGTAAATATGACTGTATATGGATAACTCATGTTAAGGAAATTGGGCATAATTCTGGTTGAGACCATGTGTAGCTTTATCCAGCCTTCCATTAGCTTGGTGCTAGGAATATAGAAATAAAGAACAACAGCTTCTTCTCTCAATCAGATTATGCTCATCCACTTCTTAGTATCATAATACACACACACACACACACACCACAATCTAAATCTAAATTAAAAGATCTTTACCTGCTAGGCACTTATGATAGTTGTCTTTCATCTTACTGTCACTTAGAAATAATTTCTAGCAAGGGAAATATAATTTCTACCACAAGTAATGATTAATGAGCCTTTTACTTAAGAGTGGTAAAACACCATGGCAGGCTTTTGAATGTGTTAGCCATTTTACCAGAAGGAAATTACTCTACTCCCTGTACGCCTTAAAGATTGTTATGGAACAAAAATGTTGGCTTTTCTTCAGCTCACGTCTGAAGCATCAACCCCAGCAGTAATGAACAGTTGATTGTATTTAGTATTCTATGGGGATATCAAAGGCTCTCAGATAAGAGCATGCAGTGGCCTTCATTACCATCACTAGCTGTTGGAGGGGAGTTCATGGATAAAACATCAGAGAGGTCTGAGAAGTCTAGGCTAGAACTGAACGTTAACGATTAAAAGGCATCAATAAAAAAGTAAGGTGGAAATCAGCCTTGGGCAAGAGATAAAAGCCAGGTTCTAGGAGGGTAAACACTTCCTTGCTTGTGGTATATGCTTAAACCCTTGCTTTCTATACAGTATAGTGGAACAGAGCATGACCTCAGAGTCATCATATCTGGATTCAAATCACAGGTCCAACGTCGTTGAGCAGAGTCACTCTGTATCTATTGTATTCGGAGTCTAATCACCTAAAGGAGAGATTAATTTCAGTTTATAGGGTGTTGGTGAGATTTGATGCACAATGTAAATGAAACCTAATAAGATGTTTCTCACGTTTAAACATTCAGCAAAATGTATTTGTCATTATGAAGTATTTCAATGGTAAAACTGGTAGTAACATGAAATGTATTAAGCACTATTTTGTTCAGTAGCAGGCTCAAAGCTACTTGATTTTCCTTATGTATTCAATTATAGTTTGTTAGCATTCCTTCAGTATTGCAATTAATCCTTCTAGCCGTCTTGTTGATGGTATTGCACTCAAAACACAAATAAGGAAATCAATTTTCAGCCTAGTGGACAGGTTTGCTCTAGTATCACGGGATTAATATGTAATGTGTCTTTAATTACATTCTAAGTGTCACAATTGCTAATGCTGCTTCTCATTACTATTCTGTCTATTTCGGTTGAAAACTTAATTGATAGTTCAGGCTTCTGTGTCACTAGCTGTAGCCAATCTATGCTTTTTTGCACTTAGATATGTATGTTTAGTAAAGGCTCAAGAATGACTATAAATCCACATAAAAACAAAATTAAACTGAACAAAATTGACATTATTAGAACCATTAAATTTAAAGCTCACAAACTATTTTTTTCTACTCACAAAGAAACTCTTGGAGTCTTCTTTGTTCCCCATGATGTATATAAACCTGCCAAGGTCCTCTCCAACAACATCTGCTGAAGAAACTGAATCAGAGCCAGTTACAGATCAGCAGAAGATAACTAGATGCTCAATGAGTTTGAGCCACTGGAATCAACAAATATGAATGTTTTTATAGTGCTTTGGTTTTGTAAAACTTGCTTCTAGGCCCTACATTTGGGCTTAATGTTTAGAAAATGAAGAAACTTACAGCTTTGTTTTTATTTACTTGAGCAAGTTACATTAGGCTCTGGAACATGGAATCACAGCACAAGATGCAGTAACACACCAGCATTTGCGGAGAGCACACTGAGACATTTTAACGCTCATTTAGTGTTGAATCTCCAATGGCATGAGACAACTCATGAAAGTTATGAAATGAACCAAACAGAAAAATTATGAGAATTCATACTAATTGTATATGCTGAAAATACACACACATAAGCAGACAGATTTGTTGCATCATATTGTTAAAAGGTATAAAACAAATTCAAAACTGATAATAAATAATGAATAATGTTCGTGTTATATCCTTTTAAATTTAAATTGAATATGTAGTCATTAACAATTGATTGTTGTATTTCCATTCATTGACTTGGAGAAATTTTATGCTGTACCCTTCATATAATAAAACATCAAGGAACTTAATATAGTGTTATTTACGATTTTAACAAACTTAATAACAAATTCCATGTGTATGGATTTATGTTTCCATGCAATGTTATCGTAAGGAAAACACAGAGTTACTCATCAAGTTATTAGTTAATGACAGAAAGCAAGACAAATAAAAAGACAGTTGTGAGAAAAAAAAATCCAGGTGATTTGGAAAGTAGTATGTAGAGGATAATATTGGGCATTTAAAAGCAGGAAAGACAAAAGCCATTACATATTGATCCTGATTTTCTCTGTGTGTAAAAACAGAAAAAGATACAGGGAAGAGATTGAGACAGAAAGTGGACATAATAACGCTGCATGGGGGCACTATGATTTGCCTACTCCTTTTCTGAGTTGCCCCGGAAACTCCCCTGGCTCCACTATCCACTACCTTTAAGAAGGCAATTTAATGAAAATTCATTTGGTTGTTGTTAGATATTCTGAAATTAAGGTATCCGCGTGTGCCCAGCGAACTCCTCCCTCCCAAGGTAATTGAAAGGTCAATGTGATATCACTGTAAGCCAGAATAACCTTCTTTTTCTAAAATCTCATTCTCCTCCAACAAAATAGTATCACATTAAGACTCCTTATTGTATACTACTTCCTGTTACACTTTGTACGTATTGAAATATCATAAATAAATAAATCTGAAATGTCATAGATCAAGAGGAAACAACTGTTCATTGAATAGAAAATGTGTTTCATTTTTGTTTTACCATACAGACATGTAGCAAAATTCGAACAATATAAAATGTTTAAAGCCTAGATCCTCAATTTTCATGTCATCTTTCCCAGAGGCACTTAAATTTTCATCTATGTGATATGAATTTTGATACAATTCTGCTTTAATTTTTTATTCTATTCTTTTCCAGTGTAGCTCAATCCATAATAGGTTGACTTTCCTGAGTTGTCATAGATACCACATACAGTTATCATTCTGGTCATATATTTATAGCTCAATTCAGGATCTTCTGACAAATTGCCATATTCTGAGTATTCCATTAGATCTTACATTTCTCTGATTTTATTCTTCTATTATTTAGATACTGAGGAAAATAGGAACACTGATTTTCTACAATTCTCTGCAATTTAGTGTATCATATGCAATTATGTGATTTTAAATGACAGTGAAATATACGAGTCACTCTCCTGATTAATTATTAATTGAATATTTAATATTTATTGAATATTCAATCCTTATGAATATGAACCATCTTGTAAATAAGTCCCTGAATTTTATCCAGCATAGATCCAGTTTTAGTGTAAATAGCTTTATACTTTAAAATTGATGAGAATTATTTTCGGTATTGTCATTGGAATTATTTGTTTCAAACTCTACATGCTTTGATCTTTCCAAAATGTACTAATTCCATCCATTGCTAAGAGTTTTAGAATCATTAATCTTGAGTTATTAGAATGTGGAAAATCTGGGTAATGGACCTATTAATCTGAAAGTCTCCAAGTGTATTTTCTAGAGATGCCCCCATTTTTCCCGAGAAAACTAGAGTTCAGTAAGATGATTTCTCAATGTATTGAATGTGATATGTAGTGCCCACATGAACAACACTACTTAACTTGTATTCTATTTAACCATCCATTATCCACTCTGCACTATGCAGAGGCCCCTCAAATAGAAATGTTTTCTGCTTTGGAAATTCAGAATCAATTATACTGTGAAACAATTACAAAACAACATGATGCATACAGTATCACAGTCTGCAATGAGTATTGTGAGAACTCACAGGAGTGACTAATCCTAGAACCACATTTCCCAAGGGTTCTATCCTTTTCTCACCTTACACTGTCTCAACGGTGAGCTAATCCATTGCCACTGCTTCATCTATCACTCATGACTCACATAACTGCTTTTCTCCCTGAACTCTGTCTTCCTGTATTCCAACCTCTAATTACTGTTTGTCACCTCGCTATTCCTGTGGCACTCACACCACCAACACAAACCCTATCTAAAATATATCAGGCATCCTTGGCTTTGAATCCTCAACTTTTATTCTTGTAATCTTTCTACCACACCAGATCAGAAACTTGCTGGTCATTCTTCACACCCTCTACTTGCTTATCTCCTCACTTCAAGAAAAGATCACCCAAGTCCCTTCAATATTGAATGTGTTTTTCTTCTTCATCACCTCCCCTTCAGTTCTGTTAGTCAATTCTGACTTATTTTTTTTCCTGCAGGCATCTAAAACTGATATCTTCTGACTCAATAAGCTGCCTGCTTTATTATGCAAGACCCATGAATAAAAAGGTTAACTTCACTAAGTGTTTAAATTGAAGCAACCTCTATGCAAGGAGCTGATTAGACCTATTGAGACAGGATGGAGGAGCCTGTGGAATACAGAAAGACAGTTTGGAAATGTGTAACACTGTCATTTCTACTAGTTGATGCATTCCTAGAAACAGGGAACACAAATTATTTACTTTTTCTCAACATTGTTTCTCATAATACAATTACATTAATGTAGTAAATAAACATTAAACGTTGACATAAGGAATTAGTAATTCTAATAAGGTCAATCTTTTGAGTCAGAAGGCTTCAGAAATTTTATTTGTGTGGTTCAGTATTTCACTATATCTTATTACAGAAATAATTAATTTTTTTAAGATTATGATTTATTTAGATTCTGCAATATGTTTATACTGTCACTATATTAAACATGATTATCTGTATTCACCTTCAGAAAATGAATTAATTTACTAATAAGAGGTTTTATAAGTTTGATTAAATATATTTCTATGATTTCTAGAATGGGTATTAAGTTGCAACTTAAATATTAGTTTAAAAATGCTAAGACCCCTTCATTTGTACAGCTCAGAGTTTCATACAGCAAGTCTAATGCAATTCATTTATTTGGAATAGATCATATATTTGTTGTCTTATCCTTGTCATATGCGTACATGTATTTACAATGTTATCCTTGTGATTTCTTTGGATGATTCTTGTGTGTTATAGTACTATAATCAAAGTGTTTTTCCTCACCCACTGGGTTTATGAATTCCAAAAATTTTTAGAACACAACAGAAGATTGCAAAAAAAAAAATTGACTACACATATGGAGAAACCAAATGGAGCTATTTAGAATCAGACAAAGGTGAAAGAAGATTATGTTCTCCGAGGCACACATTAGATTACAGTTTTTTGTTTTGTTTTGTTTTTACAAAAGTCAGTAATAAAAAAGAATGTGGCTTCCAGAGCAATATTAACAAATAATGTATGTATTTTAAAGTATAGTAGCAATATATCTATAAGGAATATATGTAACAAGCACATATTAACAGTTAACAAAACTGAAGTTAAACTAAGGCTAAAAAATTACAAACTAACAGCAATCCTGGAAGATAAAATAATGAACTTGTTTTGCAGAATATACTTAATTATGACACTAATATACAACACTTCACTGAAATAGTAGGTTCCATCATAAACATACATTTTGTGATTCACTTCAATTTAGCTTAAGTTGTTATCCCAGTTTTCACTAAATTTTATTCTCATACGATACAAGTTATGTTTTCTTTTTTCACTTATCTTGGTAATTGGTATTACCAACATATACATTCAAGTAAATTTGTGTTGATGGCTTTTATTGTATTTCATAGGGAATTACTTTAGCAGGAAGGAAATGTAAAACTAAAAAGTTATCGTTTCCCATGAAGATAATCACTTTCATTTAATGTAATTAAATTCTGGGATAATTAATACTTCTGTATTGAAAGAACATTTTCCTTTGGAATTTTATTGACTTATTGATTGGATGTTGTCTATCTTTTCTATTCTCAATGAATCAAATTTTCCTGCTCCTGAATTAGCTTCAACAATTTCATTAGCAATCTTGTAACCTGTTACTTCCATTAATTTACCTCAAAGAATACCCTATGGTCCATAGTTTCTCAACATGTCATGTTTCTCAAGGAATGGTTTGCACACTTGATAAAACTGATTGAGAAAGCCCTTGCAAACACACCTGTAAGAAGAATGATTTTAATTCTCTGGGACAAACATCACCATCATGTTCTGCAAATATTTCCATTTTCTTTGCTTGCACTTAGACATAATGATGAATCAACAAAATAACTTACATGGTAAAACCAAACTTAACAATTTCAAGCCTTTCATTTCCATCAAAAATATGATATAACAAATCACAATCATAGACTTCATTATAATCAAATGACAATTGGTAACATTTATGTTAGGGTACAGACAGAATAGTTTATTTAAAATACAGTAGTTCATTTGGCATGTACATCATAAATTGTCTCACAGGCAATGTTGATGGCTTAGGTTTATGTCAGTCTACATGTGACAGAGCATGAAATCAAGAAGTTTTGGAATCTGAATCTCAGATCTGAACATTTCATTTTCCTCACAAAACCATGTTAAAAACTTGAGGATGAAAATGCAAATGGCAGCAATTGTGAACAGAATTATATATACTATTGTGAACTCTTTAAATGTATGCACATATATATGTACACATATATATGTATGCGTATATGTGTATAAGACACAGAGGAGGAGAGATGTTTTAGATATTTAAAAGGGATATTCTGTGATTAGTGAAGAGTATGCATATTGGATATTAAAGAAGAAAAATGATTTTGAGTTAGTGTAAGATAATTCAAGTGCACAGCATAAGCATTGCTTTAATTTATTGAGCAAAGGACACTAGAATCACGATACAGAAGGGATGTCGCTTATCTTTTAGAATTTCTTAAAAATGCATAAATATCAATCTACAAGAATGGTCCACATAGTTAAAATCTGTAATCTCTGTGAGTCAAACAGAGCAATATTCATCCAAAAAGCATTTGATGATTCAAAATTACCTTCACCTTGTCAGTGACATATTTCTATCTTTTACTTATGAAATTATAAATATTTATATATATTTCCATAAATACAGATGGAGCTCTCTGTACCATTCCTTTATGAATCTCATGATACCATTACTTTAACTACAACCTTAATACTTAATTACAGATGAGACTGGGCATATTCAGAAATTTTTTTACAGAATTAGAAAAATTATCTCAAATTCATGTAAAATCTTGTCTACCATTAGAGAGAACATATGATATTTGTCCTTTTGAGATTGGCTTAGTTCACTGAGCATAATTGAGGCAAATGACAGGATTTCATTCTTCTTTAATGATGGTATAGCAGTCCATGGAATAGATGTACCAGAGATTCTTTATTCATGCCAAATACAAACACAAGTAAATATATAAGTGAACAAGTATGTGCAGATTTGCTGATAGATGAACTGTATAATTAAGACTAGCATACTGGGGAATGAAGCTGCATCTCAGTTGACATTTCTACACTCTAATGAAAGGAAGAGTCCCAATGAAACAGTTAAATCTACCTTAACAATATGACACTATATTTTCTCTTTGTTTATAGGAACAATACCATGATATTCTTAAATAGTAGCATATTAAACTTGTAACTGTTACTGAAGAAATCTATTGCTGTAATAATATGGAGGGAAATAGAGAAAGAAGAAAACAGTGAGGGAGAAAGGGGAAGGAAACTCCCAATACCTACAAAAATGTATCATGGAAAGTAATAAAAATATTTTTAAAAACTTAATACAAAATCACAAAATGCTCAGAATAGCCAAATGATCCTGATTGGAGTAGGGTACAACCTAAAGGCATCTCAATGCCTGACTTCGAAGAAAACTACAAAGCTATAGGCATTAACAACTGTCATCAAACCAGCACATGGATCAATGGAAAGATAGAGAAATTATTTCACATATGTATAGCAAACTGATTTCTGACAAAAGGCCAAAGACCATACATTGAAGTGAGAGTAATCTCTTCAAAAGATAGTGCTTGCAAAACTAGGTGCATATACATGTAAGAATGAAGTTAGGGGCCCAGCAGAGTATCCTGGTGGCTAAAGTCCTCACCTTGTAATGCCAGGATCCTATGTGCGCGCCGGTTTGTGTCCCAGCAGCTCCACTTCCCATCCAGCTCCCTGCTTATGGCCTGGGAAAGCAGTCGCGGATGGCCCAAAGTCTTGGGACCATGCACCTGCATGGGAGACATGGAAGAAGCTTCTGGCTCCTGGCTTCAGATCGGCTCTGCTCTGGCCACTTGAGGGATGAAACAGGAAATATCGTCGTCTTTATATATCTGACTTTCCAATAAAAATAAATAAATCTTTAAAAAGAAAAGAATGAAGTTAGATCCATCCCTCTCACCACATATAAAAAATCTACTCAAGATGTATTAAAGACCTAACTTTACGACTTGAGACTGTGAGAAAGAAAATTAGGGGAAACACTGCAAGATGCAGGTGAAAACGTCCTGGCCAAGACCCCCCACCCCAAAGGGAAAAGCAGCAAAATCAAACTAAACAAATGAGATTATTTTTAAAAGAAAGAACCAAGAAAAAGACATCCACATAGAATGGAAACTAAATGCAAGAATATTAAGAATTAATATAAAGAATTAATGTCCAAAATATCAGCAACTCAAAAAACTCAACAACAGAATTGCAAGCAATCCAGTTAAGAATTGAACAGAGGACTTCAAAAGACAGTTCTCAAATGAAAAAATAAAAATGGCCAACGAATATATGAAAAATACTCAATATCACTAGCCATCAGGGAATTGCAAATCAAAACCATGATGTTAAGTCACCTCACTTCCACTATGGGTCCAAAATATAGTGTGTAAGAGATGCTGGTGATGAAATGGAGAAAAGAGAATACTTATGCAAGGGAATGTTATCTATCCCAGCCACCATGGCAAACAGGACGGTGCTTTCTTACCAAGCTAGAAATAGACTTGCCATGTGATCCAGCAAACTCACTATAAGGATATAGACCCAAAAGACATGAACATGTATCAAAGATAACTGCATGACTATATTTTTAATAACACTGTTTACAATAGCCAAAATATAGAATCACACAAGATGTTCATCATCAGATGTATGGGTAACAAATATGTGAAACACAAATATGTACATATAAGGGAATATTATTCAGCTATAAGAAGGGTGATATTCTACCATTTGCATCAAGATGGATGTAACTGGAGGACATCACATTGAGTAAAACAAGATAGGCATTGAAACACAAATATTGCATGTTCTCCCTTATACATGAGAGCTAAAATTGGGGGAAAATAATAAAAGTATTGTGCAAACACATTTTGTCAATTTTTTTTAAGATCTATTTATTTTTATTGGAAAGTAGTCAGATATACAGAGAGGAGGAGGGACAGAAAGGAAGCTCTTCCATCCATTGATTCACTCCCAAAGTGGTCACACAGCCTCAGCTGAGCTGATCTGAAGGCAGAAGCCAGGAGTTTCTTCCAGGTCTCCCATACAGATGCAGGGTCCCAAGGTTTTGGGTTTCTCCACTGCTCTCCCAGGCCACAAGCATGGAGCTGGATGGGAAGTAGGATTGCCATTGATAAGAACCATCACCCATATGGGATCCTGACACATTCAGGTCGAGAACTTTAGCCACTAGGCTACTGCAGCGGACCCTGAATGGTTTTTTATGACTTTGTCTAACCAATAGTTAAAATGTTTTACTACTATAGTCTAATGATCTGTGATGATTTAAAAATCTCCTCTAAGTGAGTGAAATGGTCATTTTTCTTTAGTTGATTACCACTTATAGCTCCTCCCTATATTACTGTTCAACTAGGGTTTTTGTTTTTAACTTTTTTTACTTACTGATTCATTTATTTTGTAGATGACTAAGCCCTTGGATGTAATCTTTTTACTATGTAATCTTAATGTTAGTTAATATCAAAAACATGTTATCTCAGGAAACAAAAAAATCACCCTATATATGGAGATGAAAATTCCAGCATATTCAAACGTAATATTTTAGTGGCCATCAGGATAGTATGTCCATGACAGACAGACACGTACATTTGCCATAGACTATCAAGTTCTTTACAAAGGGTCTTAAATGATAATGACAGTAAAATTCTTCTTTGTTTTCTTCATTTTACAGGATTACACACTTACTATGTATTTCCAGCAGTCTTGGAAAGACAAAAGGCTTTCTTATTCTGGAATCCCATTAAACCTTACCTTGGACAACAGAGTAGCTGACCAACTCTGGGTACCAGATACCTACTTCCTGAATGACAAGAAATCATTTGTACATGGGGTCACAGTGAAAAACCGAATGATCCGTCTACATCCTGATGGAACAGTTCTCTATGGACTCCGGTAAGTGTCTTTTTGTTCTATGTTTTTAATACTGTTTTGTTTCTACCTGGTAATGCATGAAGAAGAGAGAGAAGAATCAAGTTTTCTCATATGTATAATTACCTCATAATAAAGACCAGCAAATGAATCTGGAAAGAGTTTAAGCTCAAAATAGCAATACCATCTATCAAATGTAAAGAATATCAGGCCCGCTTTCAAATAACAGACATAATAACAAGAAAATGGGTCTTTGCCATAGATTTCACACCTAGCAGGTTTTAGAAGTTACTTATCTTTTTTGAGTCAGTAGTTTAACCATGTAGATCTAAATGAACTGAAATGTGTTACGATTTTTGGACTTGGGAAAAGGAACTGGAAAACAATTGTCAGAAGAAAAAGAAAGTGTTTTGTGGTGACGTCAAAAGATGCACATTGTTTTTATTTATATTTTTGCTTTAGTATTTTGCTTTAGCACTTTATGAGTCTATGAGCAACACTGAATTAATTTGTCTTCTGGGTAAAGTAGCAGTTGATGCTTACTTTTCTCAGATGGCTATCTAGTTACTTGAACATCAGTAGTTCAAAAGAATTCTTGTTTTTTCATCGGAGTTTATTGGTGCCTTTGGCTATGCAAGTGGGCAGAGGGTACAAGAGGTCCTGTTTCTGGCTCTGTTCTGTTGAGTTGTTCCATTTGTCCAGCCTTGAGAACTGTGGTTCTAGTTTATTTGCTAATGCTGATATGGTAAAGAGCTGTTGAATAATTACTACCAATAGTAGAACTACTGAGGTAAGTCTTTCAACTCTACTTATTTTTCAATATTGATTTAGATATGCTAGGTCTTTAGCATCTCCCTTGAACTTGTAGAATTAACTTGTCAATTTCTACATTTAAAATATTTCTTCTGAGATTATAGTCACAAGCATTGCTCTTCTAGGGCAGTTAGCAAAAAGCTGACTTTTTAAAATAATTGAATCTTCTAACTTGTGAACGGGATATAATTTCGTGATTTTGATTAGCTTTAATGTATATTGACCATACATTGTTCAATAGTGCTCTTATTTAATTTTGTTTTGCTATGTCTGAGAGTCAGATAAAGAGAAGTTGTGGTATACTTATGGAAGTCTATGATTGTCCTTCATGTAGTTAAGGACTTGCTGGAAATTTTGGACTGTGGTTTCAAGATCAACTTCCAGTTTGACCAAAGAAACGTTTAACTTGTTACTACAGAGTTTTAGAGTGCTGGTTCTCTCTGCTTTGCTTTGATTTTTTTGACTCTTGTGAAGCAGATGAAAGCTCCATGCCTTCAAACTAGTAAATGTCCAATATTTTCCTGCCATTTGAAAGAGTGCATCAGTCCCCACAGTGTCCTTCAGTGTGCCATGAACACCATGTTAAAACTCTAATTACAGGTTAAAAACTCTAATTAATGTGTATACTGAAATATACTAAAAGCAATATGTGGTCAGAAATGTATCTGTGATAAGATTTCTCATTCTTGAAGTAACGATTTTTTATTTAGTCATTGTGTTTGGTCTTCACTTGCTCGAGTGAATGGCATCAATTGATCTTTGCAAAATCATCTTTGAATTTTTCCACTCTTTTAGAGCTCCAAAAGTTTTCAACAATGATTGAAAATCTGTGGTAAAAATCTCTCAGAAATATAATGAACAGGTACCTTGAATTATTGATCATCACTATAGATAAAATCTATCTACGTAAGCTCAGAGATTGATCATCAGTGATGTTTAATACAGTGGAACTCACTAGCAATTCTGATACCCACACGAATTCTGCAGGTATACGATTTGCATAAGTAATGGGATATACTAACTATGTGAGACGACCAAATAGGCTAACCAGGCACTACACATGTAAATTACTCATCAGTCGTTTGTAAGAAAATAAAAAAGGTAACTAATTTTTTTATTGTAGGCAAGAATGTAGGCCAAAATTTCAGTTTCTAGAGTCTGACTTTAGGATTTTTCAACTTACTGGCATTCTGTAACAGCAGAATGACACAGAGAAAATAATTGAAGATGCAGTTGCACACATCCTATTTTACAAATAGGAAGCTGGAAGCACAACAGGGAAATGAATATTATTTCCAGGGAACAGTTAGTGATTGGCAGAGTTGGGACTAAAGTACAGATATCCTAATTCCCATGAGTTTACTTTTCCATCGTCATTACCTTTCAAATGCAAGTAAAAGTCAATACCTCCTGCCGAATTATGCAATCTAGCTTTATTCGCCTTGGAACTATCTTGGGTCTTTGTAGGGTATAACCTGTACACAATTTCCTTCCAAAGAGAAACACAAAGCACTCATCTGTTTTCTGGGCTCTGATCTTTGTATAGGACCAGTTTTTTCCATGAAAGCACACACCAGCCCTCGTATCTTCTCTTCCTCCTCTGCTTCCTTCCCATTCCCTCTTCTCTCACAGGCTTGTTTTACTGCTCAGAGGCTACAAATACCATAGAGAGGCCATAAGTGGTAACAGAGAATGTATGACTTCTGGATTCAAGGCTTAAGATGGGCTTGAATTCCACAATTTTCTCACTACTTGATCTTGAACAAATTATATAAATTTCCTGAGCCTCAGTTTCACCAACTGTAGTAAGTGGCTAACCCCTCTAACTCTTAATTAAAAAGATACTGTAAACTATTTGATATGACAATATGTTTTAAGTCCTAAACTACATTTCTGTAAAGTAATTGTGATATTCTTATTTGGTAGTAGATAAAAGAAAAGGCATGTTGAAGGTGTGTTCTCTTTTCCAATTCCCAGGGATATCAATAATTAGAACAGCAGCACAGATAATCCAATCAAGAGAACACTAATCGAGTGTCTGGTTTGTACCAAACAGTCACTATTTTGGCTCTGTGAATACTTCTCCAGAATTCTGGTTGAAAGTGTTAAAGTAGCAGCGTGGAAAGCCACTGGACTGCAAGTTGTGTGACATGTGAAGTAATTAGCTGTGTCCTACAATAACTCTTTAAATTTCCCTGGCTTTTAGACCACTCTCAACCTTAAAAGAAACAAATTGGACAAAATTTTCCCCAAATTCCCTAAATTACCCCTATATATTATATTGCCTATATATTATCTCTAAATATATACATATATATCTTTTAAATAAATGGATAAAGAATTTATATGATATACTATAAATTGCATTAGAAAGACACAATTCATGTGTGACTCTTGAAGGCTCAACTCTGTCTTAAAGCATTTGCAATTACTCAAAAATGACACCTAAGAATTGAAATTTAGTCCAGCAGTTTAAGATTCTGGTTATGAAACCTGCCTCTCATGAGACTACCTGGATTCAATTCTCAAATCTGGCCTTAACTCCAGCTACCTACTAACGTAGACCCTTGCAGGCAGCAATAATGGTTCAAGCAATTAGGACCCTGCCACTTATGTGGGAGACCTGGATCGAGTTTATGGCTACCAGCTTATGACTCTGTCTCAATGTTGGCCATTGCCAGCATTTGGGGAGTAAACTTGAAGATGGTAGCTCTCTATGCCTAAAATAAATAATTTTTTAAAATTACGTTCACTTTTAAAAGATAGGACTGATGTAGCATCTACTCCCTCAATGTCAAACATAAAATGGGTAATATCATGTGTTTTTCCTCTGTTCCTTCCATTGAACTTGCAGAAAGGCTTTTGTTTCAAAGGTGAATCTCTGTGTACATTTAATTGTACTGTTGCACAATCTTTTTAAACTTTGCCAATCTTCTACTTAACTCTCCTGTCCTCCTTCTCAGTTGATTCCATTTCTGTTCTCTTCCAAGCTCAATTCTTGTCTCCAGTTTGATTTCCTTTGCTCTCCCAACCTGAAAACACCTTCAGCTCGAACTGTCAAACCATCACTCAGGCTACATCTTAAATTGTTCAAATGATTTAGGAATCATGCCCAATGATAACTTCAACACAACGCTTTCTGTGTCCTATTTTTTTGCCTTTCTGCCACTCCACCACTGTTGTCCCTCTTACTCGGACTTCTTTTGCCTCTGCCTGTGAACTAACAAGATTTCTCGAGGTCTCACCTGCTTGTTGAATTTAATAACTTTCAATATCTGATGTTTCAAATTGAATTCCAGAAAAATATTTGTAATTGATTAATGAGCATCTAAGATTTGATGCCCTGCCAGCTGTCTGATATGACTTTTGTTTTATATCACTTCCCCTCAAAATACTGGACCTTGCTGTTTTCCCAAACATCACATTCAATAAGCATAAACTTAGACATGTCTGACTCCATGAGATCCAGTCTGTTGTGCCTAATTGTCTCTATCTCACCATCTTCTTTATTTCCAATTTCTACCATCTGAATTAATATCCTTACTATCTGTCATTCCCTGCACAGCTTCCTTTAGGAATTGTTCCTTTGTCATCACTCATGTACAGTGTGTCAGTCAATATCACTGCTACACATAAACACCTAAATAATTCAATGTCTCAAAAATCCCCATAAAATTAAATATTCATTGGTTTACCTGTGAATCGAAAAGTTGCTACTTACTTGTCCACAGACACGTAAGGATAACAAATTCAAATAGATCGCAAATTTTCAGGGTACATACATATAACAACAACAACAAAAAATGGTTTTCTGAAATTTGTATTCCAGGGGGTAGTCTGTATTTTGCTTGAGCCCTAAGGTCCTACTGAAATGTTTTCTTTTCCAATCTATCATTACACACTCCCCACTCTACCAGTTTCTCCCATCTTACTGAATGTATTCTAAAAAGCCTCCCTCAAAATCCAATTTCTCTAACTGGATAACAAGTATCTCACTGTACTTTAATCTTATAAAAACACATGTTACTGGCAACTCTCCTTGGTTTTTATCTTTCTGTGTCTTGGAGTTTTATTTCTGTGATGTAAACAAGATTGTATATTTGTTAAAACGGCAAATTGCATTTTCATTATCTTTGTATATCTTTTCTGAAGCCAGAAAATGCCCACTAAGTGTTTGTAAAAATTAAGCATGCAGGATTTGGGCACCTGATTCACACTGCAACAGTTCCTATATCTAAAAAGATGGCTCTTAACCAAAGAACAATTATCATGATTAGTGGCCAGATATGTTCTGCCTCTTGTCCAAACATCCTCCAGCTGCTCAAGCCCACTGCTGATTTTTCCAGTGCCCTGTCTTGGGGATGCTCAGAGACTGTGTTTGTGTTTTCCTGAAAATATAAGCCACAAGATCACTTGATCTGGGGAAGATATCTAGTGAGGCATTTAATCTCTTTAAAATTATACTTCCTTTTGACTTGCCTTCAGAACTCCTGCCATTCCTCTCCTTCCAAAGTGCCACAACACTCCCTCCCCCCATTTCCTGCTGGAGGAGCGGTCCAGAAGCAGAGACTATGGCAAAAGGGGAAATAAAATGATTTGGAATAACCTGTTAGTATCATACTGGTTCCATTTAAAAATCAGTGTTTTTATAAGCTGATATAATTACAAACATGCATTGCGTTAGATATCTAGTGAGCAAATATCACATCAGTTTAAGTGGTATCCATAGCAATTGTATCACTTAGCTAGTACTTATGTGTGTCCCTAAGATTAATCGTTACCACAGTTCATTTATACCTTTTTTAAAATGTTCGGTGCTAGAAATATGTTAGATTTAGAATTCTTTTGGATTTTGCAATGTGTGCATGTACTTAATGAGATATCTCAGACGTCAAACTCAACTCTACATATTTAGCTTATGTTTCATATGCAGCTGAACTGTTGCATAGACTGACGTTTATGCAATATTTTAAGGGTGCTGAGGTTTTGATTGACAACCTATCACATGAGGTCAGGCATGGAATTCCTACTTTTTTTTAAGATTTTCTTTTAAATTTCTATTGGAAAGTCAGATATACAGAGAGGAGAAGAGACAGAGAGGAAGATCTTCCATCCATTGATTCATTCCCCAACTGGCTGAAGCTGAGCCGATCCGAAGCCAGGAGTCTGGAGCCTCTTCCAGGTCTCATGTGTGCAAGGAACCAAGGCTTTTGGGCCGTCCTCGACTGCTTTCCCAGGCCACAGACAGGGAGCTGAATGAGAAGCCAGCCCACCGGGATTAGAACCTGCACCCATATGGGATCCCGGTTCATTCAAGGCGAGGACTTTAGCTGCTAGGCTACCGTACTGGGCCCAGACATGGAATTCTTCACTTTTGGCATCATGTTGATGTACAACAATTTAAATATTTGGTTTAATTTTTGAACTATCACACTTATGATGATCAGCTTATATATGTGAGTCATTATACTGAAGTCTGTACCTGTATTATTATGTTTGACTTACTGCAAGAGTGTGCCATATACTGTTATTAAGTTAATTCTACTGATACCAACACTGCCACATGTAAAGTAAACTTCTCTTGTCACATACATTGTTTATATTTTAAAAGAAGAATCAAATGGGTACATGCATCTTATCTGGCTACTATATCATTTACATCTATTTTATTGATCCCCTTTTAAGATATTTTTGAAGAAATGTTGTTGTCATGTTTCCTTGTTGTAAATGCATTCTTCCATCTTCTGTATTGAAATTTCAGAAGATTTTATTTTAACATTTTTCATCCTGCTATTTTCTTTAATTGAAAAGTAGAGAACAAAAGACAAGGACAGAGATAGAAGCTGAGACCGAGTTACAGATCTGCCAGCTGCTCATTCACTCTTTGTTCACAACAGCCCAGGCTGGGGCTGCTGAAGCCAGCAGCTGATAATTCATTTCACATTCCCCATATGGGTGGCAGAGAGCCAACTGCTTAAGGAATCACCTGCTGGCTCTAGGGTGTACAATCATGGGACGCTGTGTCAACAACCCCAGGTTTTCCAATGCAGAGGGTCAGTATTCCAAACAGCCTTGTAATTACTTGCCAAGCACCTTTCCCTTAGGCTGCTTCATAGATAGTACAATACACTTGCATCAGTAAATGTAGAATTCCCTAACTATCTTCTCATTGTACAATATGGATATTGATAAGAGAATTCAGATACAATCAGACCTATTCATTACTATAATTCCATTACTTAAAAAACATTTATTTATTCTTATTGGAAAGTCAGATTTTACAGAGAGAACAAAAGACAGAGAGGAAAAGCTTCCATCTGCTGGTTCACTCCCCAAGTGGGTACAATGGCTGTTAGAGCTGAGCCGATCTGAAGCCAGGAGCCAGGAGCTTCTTCTAGATCTTCCACACAGATGCAGGGTTCCAAGGCTTTGGGCCATCCTCGACTACTTTTCCAGGATGTAAGCAGGGAGCTAAAGGGAAAATGGAGCAGCCAGGATAAAAACCAGCACCCATATGGGATCCTGGCACATGCAAGGTGAGGACTTTAGCCACTTGGCTATTGCTCTGGACCCCTGCTACTTTTTATGTACATGATGTGTATGCAGTTGGATTAACTTTTAGTGCTGCCGTAAGCATCACAACCTGGGCATGATTTGAACCAGAATATTCTGAAGGCTAGAAGGCAAAAATAAAGGTGTTGGCAGATTTGGTTCACATTGAGGACTGAAAATGCAAGCTCTGTTCTAGGCTCATCATCTCTCAGTGTCTGACGTAATCATTGCTCTTTATGTAGCTCTAACCAAACTAGATATGAGGATATGGGTCCTATTGGATCAGGATCCATCCTCATGAACTCACTTTAAATGACTTCTGCAGAGACATCTTTAATAAGGTGACCCTTTGAAGTAGGGGGGATGACAGAATGTCAATGTATGAATTTGGGGGAGCATATCCCGACCATAATCAGAATTATTTGAGAAAACACTAAATATCATTGGTGAACTATATTTGGAATTTTGCAAAAGTTTTGCATTCTATGTCCCTTTCTTTATTTAGTGGAACATTCTCTGAAATTTTCCTGATCAACTATCTGTTGTACCCTAAATTACTGTTGTTGGAGTGAAAGAGGACAAATGCTTAGTTATTTCTCCATTGGTCAGTTCTTGAAATAAGCTTTTTCCCTAGAATTTACCAAATGTGACTATTTATTCCTGTGTTTATCATTATAAGCTATATTAGATGTATTTATTTTATTCCACTGAAGTTATTGGGAGTTTTAATTCCCATTTGTAGAATCTTTGGCCAGTGGGAGTTCTTCTAAGTTGATTGAATTATTTTGACATAACGACATTGTGAGTTCATACCGACTTTTAAAACTGAAATTTGACATTACAGACGCTTACTACTTCTTTGATTGTGTATTTTGTTTCTTTTCTGCTCTACTTAAAATTTTGGTTCCTGTAGCTGGCATTGTAGCATTGTGAATAAAAGATGCCAGCGTTGAAACCAGCATCCCACATGGGCACAGGTTCATGTTCTGGCTGCCCCACTTCCCATACAGCTCCCTAGTGAGGCACCTGGGAAGGCAGCAAAAGATAGCCCAATGTTTGGGACTCTATACCTGCAAAACAGGCAGAGTTGAAACTGCTGGCTTCTAGTTCTGGCCTGGCCTAGCACTGGTTTTGTGACCATTTGGTGAGTGAACCAGCAGAAGGATGTTCTCTCTCTCTCCCTCTCCCTCTCCCTCTCTCCCTCTCCCTCTCCCTCTCTCTCTAACTCTGCCTTTAGATTAGACAAATAAATCTTTAAGTTAGTTATTGGATGCTAATTTTATCAGTATGATTATGTCTTTATCCCCCTAAATATGAGAATCATTTATGTTTGTACATGTTTTACTTACATTTTTAAAGATTTATTTATCTTTATTACAAAGTCAGGCACACAGAGAAGAGGAGAGACAGAGAGGAAGATCTTCTATCTGTTAATTCACTCTCTTAGCAGCTGCAATAGCTGGAGCAGAGCCGATCTGAAGCCAGAAGCCAGGTGCCTCCTCCAGGTCTCCCATGTAGGTGCAGGATCCCCAGGCTTTGGGCCGTCCTCGACCGCTTTCCCAGGCCACAAGCCGGGAGCTGGATGGGAAGCAGAGCCGCTGGGACCAGAACCAGCGCCCATATGGGATCCCGGCATGTGCAAGGCGAGGACTTTAACCACAAGGCCACCATGCCGGGTCCGTTACATACATTTTAGTTTAATTATATGATTCTAAAGTCAATTTATAAAGTAATGAAGTTCTGCTTCTATTGTTTTCCCAACCTCATACAATTTCCTTCTTTCACCAATGATAAAAATTTTCAGTTGTTTTTGGATTTTTGGACACATACACACAAATGCACACATCTTCTGTTGCATATATACATCCTTTGTTAAAAGGTAATGAAAGCTGAGTGCTCCATATCACATAGAAGCCACCATTTTGATACACACATGTTGTATCAGAGTGTCTGGGTTCAAGCCATGACAGTGCTTCAGGTACAGCTTTCCTGAAAGGCAATGACTTGTGTCCCTGATACCCACTGAGGGACCTGGATTGACTTCTAGACTCCTCAATCAGTCTGGCCCACTCTTGGGTACTGTGGCCATTTGGGAGATAGACCTGCATTTTGAAGATAGTTCTTTGTTTCTCTCTCCCCCTTGAAATAAACATATACTAAATGAATGAATGAGTTTGTGAAAAAAGGTATACACCAGTATACCAGTTATTCTGTACCTTATTAAGTGATTTTGCAAATCCACCATCAGTGTTGGAGGTAAACGTTTAACTTATGCACTTGTCAGCTTTTCATTTCTACAGCAAAACAGCCTAGATAAAGTGACTTATGAAGGAAGGAGGGTTATTTTGGTTTGAAGTTTTGTAGTTGCACAGTCTAAGATGACATAGACACCATTATTCTTGCCTCTGATGGTGACATGCTTACTTATCTGCAGAGTCGAGAGGTGGTACAGAGGGTATGACAGGGAAAGAGAGAGTGCTTGTCTGTCTCATATATCTTCTAAAAGCCACCCTGATGGGATCATGGGACCATCAGGCTCCAATCTAGCAACTTAATCTTCTCTATGTATTCTAAGAAGTTTACTGCTTAACAGCTTCCTTCCCCTTAAGGCTATCAATGTAATACTTTAGGGTTCAGTCTTTAACACTTGTGCCTTTGGAGAACACACAAACAAATATCCAAAAGAATGGGATGCCAATCGTATCATCTCAAAATCTGTACTTTTAGTCCCTGCATAAAGCTTATCATTATCCTGTGTAAATAGTTTTTCCTGGAAATCATTTCCAGGAAGACAGTGGTCTACATATGATGGTGTCATATCTCTCCATTATAGAAATGAAAATGATCATAGAAGGCACACAATGGAAATGGCTCTATTCACGTTTATCAACTACTTTAAAAAGTGCACAACTTTGTTGTGTTTCCTTTACCCCACCAACAAGTCTGGATTCCAAAGAGCAGTTTCTCTGCTGTAGGTTTCAGGAGAGAGTCTCCTGTTAATCAGATAGAACCTGATGAAGATTTGAGAACTCCCCTGGCCCCTGCGGTATTTGCTTTTCCAGCCTGAGTCTGGATTGATTTTTCGATAATCTTGACAGTGCTTGACCACAGCTTGTGTGAGAGAATAAAATCAGTATCTATAATTATTGAATGTAAAAGAAAATAGAGTTTCTCATTATCCCTTGGAGGAGCATTTCATCTTGCCTTGGTTATAAAGCAAAGTTAAAATAATGGTAATTATCTTGATAAGACAGATCCAATAATAACAGTAATAAAGCATCACAAACCACTATTGTTTTTAAGAGCAGTGTGTGGGTCCTAAATGTTTCATACCAGCTCTCTATATTGATTGTAAACTTTGGAAAAAAATTGTTTCTCCTACAGACATAGAGGTAGTTAAAATTACATTCAAGGGTTCTCGGCAGATCGCACACAGCTTCCTGTGAGAAATACTAGGTATCGTTGGTTGCAGAGAATAAATATGTGGGTTGAAATGGTGTTTGCAGAAAAATGTTGACTGATGTTTCCAAAGACACTCTGTTTAAAGGAAGAAATCTGTATCATAAGCTGTTTTTTAAAAAATCCTAATTTTTTTTTAAAGAAAAGGAAAAAAAGCGTTACTTTAAATGTGCAAGACTAAAGAGATCATGCATAAGAATAGTTGAGTAGACAGAACCACAAAGCCCTCCTTATAGTTTTAACCAAGGGACAGTGATGCTATTCCTCTCACAGTTCAGTTGATTGATTATATTTTTGAGTTTGTCAGGGAAGGAGATTTATTTCAAATGCCCTCTGGTGAAAGGGCTGCTGTTTTTGCCATTTAAACTTTTAACTTTCACTTTTAATGTTCTTAGTCACTTTTATGGAAAATGTTAGGACTAGTAATGTTTGTTAGTGCCTCCTACTTAAAATGTGTGTGGTACATCAAGTATTAACTGAACTTTTTAGATAAATGAAATACAGTTAATGTGGTTTTTAATTAGCCCACGATACATGAGTGCATCATTATGAACAATCCTCCTTAGATAAATAGATGTAAAAGACTTATTTAAAACGGTGGCCAAACATGTCTGAAAAATACAGCTGCATTTTCTCAAATTCTGAATTTTGATTGTGTTGTTTAAGGATACCAATTGTTAACTATGAAGACAGGAGAGAATGAGAGAAAGAATGAAAGAACAAGGAGGAAAGATAGTATAGAGAGAGGAAAAGAAGAAAGGACTGAGGGAAAGGAGGAGGGAAAAAGAAAAACAAATATCTCTAATATGTGAATTTTATACTCGAGTTACATTGTCTCAGACAATTACTTCTTTGAAAGATGCATTAAGTTTTAACATAAATTTGTGAGCTTTTGAACTAATCTTCTCCAAAACCATTAATTTATCCTGGTAAAACATGATTCTCAAGTTCACTATGTTAGCACCAATTCCATGACTCTTATACAATTGCATACCGTCTGACACTTATTTAGTTTAAGTATATACTTCTATGTAATCATACATATGTGAGTATGTATGCGTTATTAAAATGCATTTCTATTATCCTTACATGTGGAAAGCCATTATTTTATAAACAGACATTAAAATTTATGTAAGCTACAGATTTTATTACAAGTTGGATTGCTGGATTATGTTTTATTTACAATGACCTTTTTCCTCTCTTATAAAATTAGAATAGCCATTTTGCCTATTTTATGGAATATTGTAAATAAATGCATTACCTTGTACAAAGTATATTATTTATATACTCTATTTAATAATAAATACATATCTTATACAATAATCATGATCATAAAAATAAAGATCTGAATTCTGGTAATGAATATACACAGTGCAAAAAATGTTATATACATGAGTGAAATCAGCATCTTGAGTTTTGATTATTAACTTTGTATCTCTTGTATAGACTTTTGAGGAACAGTGGTTTTTCTATTAAAAAGAGAGGAAACAAAATACAAAAAGCAAAAAAAAAAAAGGGTTGTGAAGTACCAAATTAAGGCTAGGCATCTGAGAGTGTATATGTATATAATGAATAATATACATGCAAGTATATGTATTTATGTATATTTCCTAGATTGTGATCAGCCATGATTAAGCTGATTAAATGTCTAATTTCATATATCAATGGGAAGCCATAGTGTTTCTGAAACTTAATATTCCACTGTGGTTTATATATTAGATTAAAAAAAAGCCTGATATGTCATTTGCATTTGCAAGCTTTAAGACATTATAACATGCAGACATAGAAGAAGCATGTTTTGTATTAGTGGAACATACCACCTGTGGATTGGACAGCATCCCACCACTGTTACAGAAGCAATAGTTTAAAACAGAAAAGGATTTCTGTAAGGATGTGTGTTGTAAAAACGCAATACAAATTATATTTAATGCTAGAGCTTTTAGGAAACTATTGACTTAGTTTTGCATACCCACCTAAGTAATCTGATTGAGTAGTATGTATTTACAACAAATGAGTTATTGCTTTGCTGTATCTAAATTAAGTAATGGAACAATGAATACTGTGTTTCCAAAAATGAATGTCTTATCTTTCTGAATATTTCAAATCACAAGATACATTTTGTAAAGGAGAGATATTTTTCTGCACAGCTCTCTTTCTTTCTTTTCTGCCTGGAAACAATGGGTGCTATTTATCCAGGTGGATTAGATATTGCTATTTCCAGGACAAAGAATGTTACACTAAAGGAGTAGCTCCATCCCTGATGCATTAGAGGTTGTTGCTCTATATTTCCTATAAAATTTCAGGCTTTTCTTTTCCAAATCTTTTTCCTTCAAAAGTAAACATAGGGCTGGAGCTATTGGAACACAGCCAAACTACAATGAAACAGCAATGTAGTAGAACTGAAAGAGTTGCCTGTCCCTTTTTACTCTAGATGCAAATTAGAAATAGACACTTCAGCAACAAAAATTAATGAGAATGTTGCCTCAATTTTTATTAAATTTTAAAATAATCATTTTTTCAAGACTGTGAAGTTGCTTAAAGCAGACTCATTTGTTCTTTTTAAGTATCAAAAGATGACTAGAGACAGAATTTTTTTTTTTTGTTCTAGACACTTAACCACTGACAACTCTGAAATTCTATTTATTTTACAAAACAATGAAGGTCGGCTTTATAAAATTAGTGAGTACCACACAAGGTTATTAAAATATCTCTATCTTCTCAACTAAAGACTAGATAATTCCAGAACAAAAATTTCATCTCCTCAAGTTCAAGAATATCTGATTCTCTATCATGATAGCCTCTGGACTTACAAATTCTTCATGTTGCATAAAAGTTTTGAGACATGAAACCGAAGTTTAATGATATCAAATCAGAAATTTGATAAGTCAAATCTTGAATTATTAACTAAAAGCTGTCAAATGACAAAGCTACAACTTTCTTACCGACAATAGCTATTACAAAAACTTGAAGATACAAAAGTTAATTAAAATATGTCTCCTGTGTTTGTTAAGGAATGACTTAGGTCAAGAAAAACTTCATTCACACTTAATTTTCTTACACATTTTCTGCCTCTGCTTTTACGTCTCTTTCTTGTCATTCTGCTACACCCAATGATCCCTTAGTATATTTGTTTTCCTGAGGAGAAGCAGGTGAGCTCTATTTAGGGAGTACCCTTTGAAGTACCTATAGTGGAGAGGTTGGATGGAAGTCACATGTAAAACTTGAGAGTCAATAGAGAGCTGTAAGTGGTAGTCATTTAAAGATATATGAACTTAAGTGACTACTATCTCACTAAGGCAGTGAGCATAGAGAGAAAAGCGATGAGATTCATTGTCAGAAGTAGTCTTCCAATATTTAGCTATAAATAAGAGGCATAAATAGCTAAGGATACTAAGAAGTAGTCATTGAAGTAGGAGTGAGTGAAGCCAGGAGACTATCATTTACAGGAAGCCAAGAAAAGACAGTGTTTTGAATAAATGAAAGTCATCATTTGTGTCATCTTGCTAAGAGGTCAGATCACTTGGAAACTGATCATAACTTATCATTGTACTTAACAACATAACAATTGTTAGTGACTTTGATAAAATCAATTTGCATGCAATAGTGGAATAAACAGTTTAGTTGCAATTTATCAGGACAGCAAAGGGAGAGTGAAATTATAAACCTATCAGTATCCTAGTGAGAAGAAGATTGGATTTCTTTCTATAGAAAGAAGGGTGAGACACTAAGACAATGCCTTTAATGAGAGAAGAAGATATCAAATCTCTTGCAAAGGTGGAAACTTATCCTTGGTAGAAGGCATGAGCTTCATTCAACAAAACCAGGAGGGAGGGCAAAGTCTTCCCCCAATCTCCATCAGATAGTTCAATGCAGTGGTGACATTTAGTCATCACAATGACTCCATAAGACAGCCATTCCTACCTTTCCCCTGTAAATGGGTAAACTGAAGCACAAGAAGTTAAGTAACTTGCTCTAGAGCCAAAAGATCCAATAGCTAGAAAATGATTGTGTCAGAATTTGACACCCAGCAAACTAAACTCATGACGTAGGTGCTCCACCACTATACTGGTAGGACACAGGCTAAGCAGGAGGTCAGTTCTCATTGAAGTGTTCTTGGTCCTTGACAGCATACCTGAGAACATTAGCAATCCAAAGGTCTTAAGAGGAACACAAATGGGGTGGAAAAGTACATGCAACTCTGTCATTATGCAACAAAAATAGTAAAGGTCCAGAAATTATAGCTCTTCAGCCAATTTATCTTTAAAACCACAAGTGAGTTGCCTGCATGGCTGTTTACACTTCAATATACATGAAAAAGAAATTGAATTGGTACATTTGTATAAAACAGAGACAAAAATGTAGAAACAACTAGGCAACAAAGTAGCCTAGGTGATAGAGATATAAAATTCTCTGAAATGATTTCAAAGTCTGCCACTTCAAGAAAAGTCTAGACTTACTATGTGTAACCTCCAACAGAAGATTGATGACCAATATGTAGAACTTCCAGGAAATCTAATGGTTTCATTTTCATATCTTAGAAGCCTAATGTGGAAAAGATTCAACATTAAAATTTGCTATATAATCTTTCCAAATGGAATTAATAAATTGATAGTGTTTCTCCAGAGGCAAATGAGCTGGTTAAAAGGGAGAAATTTAAACTGTAGAGGCAGTGAAGCAGCTACTCCACATAAAGTTACTAAACCTCTCTGAGCCTTAGCTTACTTATCTGTAAAGTGTCTGGGATGATGCCCATCTTTCTAGTTCATACAAACATTGTGATATATGAGATGAAAATGGTGCTTGGGTTCTGTTTGTTTTATTTCCCCTTAGCTTTCTTTGTTTTGCACATTGAATTTCTAAAGATGTTTTCACAGAGCATAGATGAATACAACAAATTCATGTTAAAATATTGCAAAAGGGATTATGTCCATAAATGTGAAGTTATAATTCCATGTTACTATAGAACCAAGAGAAAATTCAGAGATTAAAAGCATGAATTTTGAAGGTACATGGTCTTTTTTTACATTTAAAAATGTTTTGTTTTGTGTTATGATACAGTTCCATAGGTTCTGGGGTAGCCTATGCCCCTCCCCAAGGTTCAGTCCCTCATGGATTTCCCCTCTAGTTTTACAATGGATGTCCTTCATGAACAGTCACAAGTCCACCATGCTGTTATTGAAGTTTTTCCTGTCAGTGTAGGTGGGGGCATTATCAAAGTCCATCATCATACTGTTAGGGTGTATTCAGTTATTTCACTGGGAGCTCTTCTTTGGTCTGTATGTATATAGATGCAGCACTTTGTCTCCATAGCTGAATGTATCAGTCCCCACTACACTTCCGTTATATATCCAATAAAATACAGAACCAGTGAGCACAGTCCACAACAGGGTGGAAATAATAAATTTTCATCCACATGAAGTTAACAAACATGTTACAAAAGCAAAATTGCATCAAAAGAGTGGTGAAAATGAGAATTGAAAACCTTCTTGTAGGGCATGGTCTCTGAATATACCCATATAACTCTGCATTGTAGCAACTATATGACCTTGGGCACATCATCCTGTCAATGCAAGAATTTCTTTAATAGGAGCGTAATAGTGCCCGTGAGGCATGCTTGTTGAGATCATTAAATGAGCAAAATGCATCTAAAATGAATAGCAAAGTGTCGGTCATCTAGTAAGTACTCAATCAACAGTAGCTACTGCCATCAGGAAGTGCTCTGCCGGTGGAGAACCTGTCTCTTTAATGTGTTGTTCTGCTTCCTGGTGAGGTTCTGATACTTTCAGAATTAAATAAAAGTATCTTTCATGACCCTACACAGAATCACTTGGACTTCTTTTGATGATATCTGTCCTATCCCTTAGAATCTCTTCAGGTTTTTTTCAAAATAGACAATGAGAAGAAAATTCATTTTTGTTTTTACACTATGAAGTTTCTTTGTCTTTGGGTAAGTGGGGCTAGAGAAAAAAAACTCATTATCGCAGTTCAGGAAACTGTTATTGCTCATTATTTTCAAGCATTTTGTACTTTGTTCTTTTGTGTCACAGGATACTTCTGCACCAAAGAAGCTGTATGTGCCCAAAATATAAAGAGTCATTTTTATTCACCCCATATAAAGAGGGCAATAAGAAATGCCATTTTTAGAAAATAGATAAAAGGACTTTGAAGATCAGCTTTTTCCCCCTCTTTTTTTTTATCTAGAAATACACATGCCAAATGAGATTTCAAGAGATTTAGTTTTTGCTAAGAAGCTTAAGAAAATGAGGAACTCTGGTTGAATGTAGCATTTTTGGTTGAATATAGAGAAAATATAGTGTAATGACTTGCTTTGTTCCAGCTTCTGCTTTCATGTTCTGTTTTTATCGCCATGTTTACTGTCAAGAAATTTAAAATACAGCTACTTCATTACTGAAAGAATAATGGACCATACTCTCCAGTCATTTACCTTTTCCCACAGGAATATTTTACTTGTTTTCAATGTGTTTTAAGAGACAAAAGGAAACAATAGAAATATAATTAGCCCTTGTGAAATATCTTAAAGAAAAGGAACATCAAAATCAAAGGGAACCATCTCTAGACCAGACAAGACCCTCTCTGGAATATTCCAAGGCATGTTCCCCTGGCTGTCAGCCTTAAACAGATGTAAGAATCTATTTTAAAAAAACGAAGAAAGAGAAAGCACTCAAAATGCTTATTAATCTACCTTCTGACTTCATTTTCCATTTTCCTTTCCTTTTTCTAATCCTGTTGGGGAAATAAAAATTTGTGATTGAGATCAAAGAGCCCTAGATTTTGAATGCTATACATCTGCTAGGTCTTTGAGATCCAACCTTTACATAAGATCATAGATGTAAGTTAATATTTAGAATTTAAGGAAATGCTGGTCCTGTTTTATAAACTAGAGCTGCTGATGAGCAGACATAGCAACAAGTAAGTCATGTTCTGTAGCAGTTGCATATTCTATATTTCCCTGAAGGAATTGTAGAAACTCAGGGACAAATCTTGCCTTAGTATTCCAGGATGCTATCACAGGTTCAGGCATTATATTGCTGTAGGTTAAGCCACCATCTGGGATTCATGTATTAAATATTCAAGGAATCCAGTCTCATCTCCCTTTCCAATTCAGGTTTCCACTTTTGTGTACCCCTGAGAGGGTTCAAGGACTTTCAGTTGATGGCTCAAGTAACCAGGTACTTGCCTTCACCTGGGAGAACTGGACTGAGTTCCTGACTCTCAGCTTCAGCCTGGCACAGTGCCAGGCATGCAGGCATGTGAGGAGTGAACCAGTAAACACAAGCATCTCCTTGCCTCTATGTGTCTCTATTTCTTTGCCACGCTCATTTTCAAATGGATAAAAGTAAGTAAATAAGGGGTTCATCACCCCTATTGCTATACAACTTAAATTTTCTATTTACTACTTGCTGAATTTTTTAATTTAGTGGATGTTTAGGCTTGTAATTATAAGGAAGATGGAAATTATCATTGTAAAAATTGAAGGAAAAATGAGAAAGAGGGATGATGAGATTGAGGGAGGGAGACCTAGTAGGGTGAGGAGCCTCCTGATGCTCTTACAACTATATATTTTTGAAATACATGAAATTTTGTCCCCTTTATAAATAAAAATTTTGAAAAGCATCAAATCAGTGGGGTCACAGAGTAACAAAGCTGATGGAACAAATGATTTCAGGGCTAGACAACCATTTCAAGTCATCGATTTACCAGATCAAATCAGAGATCATTCTAATAGATTATACTGGCCCCAGGTTAACCTTGTCCCTGATAATTGCGATGTTCCACCCTCTTGGAGTTGCAGTCAATATCAGATAGTGCCTGTGAGTCACTATTGAGACGCAGCAGTTTCATCTGGCTTTGCACTGGCCAGCTAGATGTCCTTGAGCAATTTGTTTGAATTTTTTGAGATTCAAGTTTCTCCTCTGAAATGTGGAAACTAAAATAGAAATGATTTCAAGGCATTCTTCTGAAAAATGAAGGTGGAGATGCCTGTTTAGTACTATATATAGAACCTACTACATAAAGGAATATACTCCAAGTAATTATCATCATTATTATTATTATACGATTTACTGTACCTGAGATTCTCCACTATATATGAGATAGGCATGAGCTTATAGAATCATTTTTGAAAATTTATAGAATCATTTACATCTATGGATATGTGGGGAGTTAAGTATATCTAAGGCACTGTACTAAGTGTTATGAAAGTAATATTTTTGAAGATTATCCTATTAGCAAGATTTATATATTACTACAGTGAAATATCTTCTCCTTATAAATAGAAGATATTTAGTTGGTCCAATCTTGGACTGATGGTTACTACACTGGCTCAGTTCCAGTTAGGATCCACTGGGAGATAAGAGATGATGAATATAGAAGGCAAGGGAGCATGCAGGTACACATGATCACATCCAAAGCCAAACAGAGGAAAGATACGGAAGATCTGGGATCACTCATTGTATAGTCACTGGGTTTCAAGAACTACAAAGGTGTTGCAAGGATGTAGCTTCCATTCCCAAAAGTTACAGGACCTCCCAATCATGCAGTAGAAGGTGAACAGGGGTCCTTTAATTTTTTGTAAAGTATTTTAATTCATTTTTGTGCAGTGCTCTGATAAGTGTGTTCTTTGCATATATACAAGCAAAAACAGCATCTTAACATATGCACAGGTCACAATCTCTTTTTACTTATTTGGTTTCAAGATTTTTATTTTTAAAATTTGAATCAGTTTATAATATAATATAATACAACATAATATAATATAATATAACATAAATTTCTGTTCAATTGGAAGGCCAAGTTACAGAAGTAGGTGAGGAGGGAGAAATCTATTTGCTGGTTCACTGCTTCAAATGCCGCTTTGACCAGGGCTGGAGCTAAGAGCTTCATCTGAATCTATCATGTGGGAAGCAGGGACCCAATACTTGGGCCATCTTCTACTAATTTTAGGTGGATTATCAGGGAACTGAATCAGACTAAAACTGGCACTTATATGGGATGCCAATGCAAAAGGTACTAGCTCAACCCCCTGTGCCATTGCTCTAGCCACCTGTATTAGCCTTTAACAGATTCAGAATGGCTCATAGATACAATGTGAAGAATATGATGGCATTCCCCTTCCTCTTTTTGTTTTCTAATGACATATTTACATTTGCATCACAATAAGAAGGTTTAATACCTCACCAGATAAGAAATTTAACAAGTAAAAAGCAAAATAACCCTAGCTTAGTGTAAATGTAGACAATGTTTATAAACAATACTGGAATAGAAAAAGACCATCCATAAACAGTGAGTATATAAATCATTAATAGTATAGGAGTATAACTTTCTTAATCTTAGTAGATTCTAGAGAAATCTATTTTGTTTCAAATTTGTTCTGTATGCACTGTCTGCCCAGTGATTCCCTTAGATAGAAATGTTTATTCTTTGAATGTAATAATAGGCACTTAAGATTAAAACAACACATTGAAATGCATTTGAATGGGGCAAATGCTCCTCTTAAAACAGCATTAACATTAAAATTAAAGAATCATAGTCTACCCCCATGACAAGAGGAAAATAATCAGTCCTATGAGAAGTGAATGTTTGCCCTGGGATAGTTTGCAAGCTGTTCTTATTTTAGAGAATAAAAGATATATTTTTTTTACTTAACTTTGGATCAATTTAGCACTGGCAAATTTTTACTCAATGGTATTCCTTAACTTGTGAAAATCTTTGCCTGAGATGTCAGATCTCTTTCTGAATGTCTTATAAATTCTGCACAGTTTTGTATGAGAGTAAGTCCCTGGAAGGCAGTTGTGTTCACCACTGTACCACCAACGCCTACAACTAGCTTGGCACAGCCCTGGCTGTTGTGGGCATTTGGAGAATGAACCAGAATCTAGAAAACTCTTTTTCTCATTCTCTCTAAGTAAATAAACATATCTTTTCCCTTATAACAGATGAGGAAATTGGAGTTTAAAGAGGTCATATCACTTTTCCATGAACACTACACTGCAAAATTCGTGAACTTTACCAGATAACTCTCTGGTTTGTTTTGCAAATTCCCTCCATTGCCTGTGAAAGCATCATTTCCTAGTATGGAAATCAGCTCAATGTCACTGAATTCTACTTTCAAAGATATTTTTACTCAGCATCTCACTCTTCCTATAACCTCAGTTATTATCAACCATCTCATAATTGCCACACCCAGTGATACTCATCTGTCTGGTGTCACTAGCTGGATGAACAGATGACTTAGAGTAAAAGTCGTATTTTTATGTACTTCTTCCTCTCCTGAAGAATCAGCTATATTACAGATATGTCCAAGTTGTGTTTGAATGAATATAGAGAAATAATTAGATTGTAAATGAGAAGTCTGTCACTCCACCTTACCTTACTTCAACTCACTCCAAGCCATGCACGATGGTGGTAAGAAAAAACCTTTTCCCTACAGTGAAGAAATGTTGAACCTGGCTCATCTCAGCTTCTTCCTCAATTTAGTTTGCTTTTTCTAAAACAACTATTTTTGTACTCCCATGAGCCAGACCAGACTGCAGAAGTCAATCCATGTTCAAGAATCAGAGAAAATGGTAAGTTGCAGTCAGCTGGAATTCAATTTAATTTTGCTCTTTTCCCTATAAAGCCCAAGAATACAAGTTAGTATAATTCTCAAGCTGCATTCCTCAGCCTTCATGGTCATTCACATACAGTTTGGTGGCCTTGAAGGTTTATTAAAGGATGGACTTGACATCAGAGAATCCCAGATATGCAGGATATTTGAATATCCTGCACTTTGTTTGGAGAGCTGACTCAGAAGTGCACCATGTGACAACAAATTGATGACTTTACCACACCAAGGCTCGCTATGTCCCTTTTTATTTCTTTCTGAGCAATAGATCAGGTTACAATACAGCTGACCTGTCTACAGAATAACATATCAATCTTCACTTCGCTAAAATAGATATTCTTTTGTTTTAAATTTTATTTATTTCTGTGGTTGACAGAAGTGTTCTAGGAATTTTCTTTTGCCAACAAGTTATTTTCTCAATGTCATATTTATGCTTTCATGACAGTGGAAAGTCCTTGGAACATAGAATTTAAATTAAATGCTTTAGTTTTGACACTGTATACACCTAACCAGATTATCAACAAGCATAAGGGCTCTTGAAAAATCTCTGCTTCTCACAGAAAAAGACCTGCTCCCTCTCAGAGCTTTTACTTCCTTCCTAGTAAACATACAGGCAGAAGCAAGACAACTGCTTTCGAAAAGTTATTTATACTACTTGCTCCACTAGGGAGTTAAAAGACATGACTTACCTCAAGTCAGTCACATACAGGAATGAATTTAATTTCAGTCTAAAATCTAAAGGCCAGTATCTCAACATCTTTACATAAGAACATGAATCATCCACTGCTCATTCTCCTTTTTGTGAAAGTAGGGTGGTGCATTTAAAAAAAAATTATTTGAAAAGTAGATGGAGACAGGAAGACAAACATGAGTGATCTCCTGTCCACAAGCTTCGGCCTGCCCCAGGTCCAAACCACGAGCTTGGGACTCAGAGTTGGCCTTCCAGAAGGATGATCAGGCCTGAGCTGCTCTCCCCTGACTTGGTGCATCCCAGGATCTTCTTCTGTGTTGTCTGGAAGATGGAATAAGGAGCAGCACCAGAATTTGAACCCTGGAATTCCAATATGGGGTACAACCCCAGACAGTCTTTTAACTGTTGTTTCTAGTAACTTATCCACAGGGATATAGTAGTAAGTAGAACAACAGAATTGCACAAAACTGCATTCACATTCAGGATCTATAGTACTTTGGTTTTCTTAATCTGAAGATGCTAAAATCTCAAACGACATTCTCATACTATGTGTCTGTGTACATACAGTTTCTGAACAGCAGTGAGAGTTCAATCAATGATCATTATTAGCCGATTTAGGAAAAAACTCTCCTCAAGGGATGCCAACAGTGATCAAAAATCAGCTTGTAAACGCAGCTCGCAAGAGCTGGTGCAGCATTCTTTAAAGCTGACAGCCCCAGATTGCTGCTCTCTTTGGAACATGGCCCTGCTGTTCAGATGTCTCGTGGAGGAGTACCATGGGTGGCTATGCTATACTTAACCGAGGGAAAACATCAAGCAATGTTCAAAGCTGGTCATAACTTGCCTATATATAGCCTTTCCAGAAGGCACTTAAAGTGCTTCATTGAATGTCTTCTCAAATATCGCAGGCATCCATAATACCAGATGGACATTGAGCACATTTCCCTATTTTAACAAATAAAATTTGGATCAATATTTATCTTTCTATTTACACAAAGGGAGCATTTTCATGTATTTCATAGATAGAGTTTTATGAACATAATGATGTTTCAATTGTACTCCTCCCTGCCTCTTACCCTCTGTCCTCCTTCTTTTCTTATTTATCCTATGCCTTCTGTTTTACAAAGCCAAAGCATTATTTGGAGTGGGGAATTTAAAGCAAACATCATTAAAGCAAACCTGAAATCATTCATGAGCTTTCTCTTGTAATCACTATCCCAATGCATGCTAAGAAAAAGAACCTGAAATGACAGCAAGATACCTGTTTGTCTTTTCTAATCAAGCTAAAACTATAAAGTTTTGGGTAATATTGATTTGTTAGGGAAACTTGAGAATGTTTGAGTGGTCTCATTTGTTCTTTAAAAAGCCCCTAACGATTCAGAGTATTAAAAGTCTAGTAACAAGAGACATAGGAAAAAATGACTCAAGCACTTTTCAAGTCTCATGAAATTACTCATACTTCTGATCAATTTATTTTTACTTTTCTGTGTGTTCAATGTACCTATCTCTCCTAAACTAAAGGCTATACCCAGACAATAACAAGGAAACTGAGAAATTGTATATCTTGAGTGAACAAACAACTCAAAGGAGATATCCTACTAAAGTAGTAACCCCTTCAACTATGGAGGGTAATAGTGTTATCATGATATTATACATAGTCAATTGTGCTTATTAAGAAATACCAGTGGCACTGTGAGTGGTTAATCCTTAAGAGCACCTTCTCCAAACTCTGAAGTCATGATACATAACCAGAGAATAAATGCTTCATTGGGTAGTTAAAATAGGACAAGCACAATGGAAATCATTTTCATACCTTACCTTATACTACATATTTTGTATAACTTGTATGAGATAAACTAATATTCCTCCCTGAAATGAGAACTTACAGCCAGAAGGTGGTTAAGTGACTTTCAAAATGATGCATACCTGGCAAATATTGGAAATAGCATTAGAAAATCTAGTATTTCCAATGATTTCGGTGTTTTTGCACACTGGGTAAACAGTTTCTTTATCTATAGTGTATGCTTATCCAGAGGTTAATATTATATAAACTTCCTTTGTGATAAAGCCAATATTGTACTTCTTTGCTGATATAAATTCAGTCTACTCTATAGTGCAGTATTACAGTATTAAATAAAAACTGAATGTGAAATTAATATGGATCCATTAATGAAGGAATTATGTCAGTATTAATTTTAGCTAATCTACTTTATAAGCTTCTAAAAGACTTTTGTGAATTTTGTATTTCTTTATATTTTAATACTTTATTTTGGGGGATAAATTTAATTTTATTATAGTCAAAGGCTTGTCACTCTACTAAATAAGGAGTTCAATAAATAAAAAGTGAAATGACCATAGAACAGTAGGAACAGTGGCACAGACTTGACATGTATGAACTCATCGAATCTTTATAACAGTCAAATTGTGTGAGTACTGTATCTACTCTCATTTTACAGGGGAGAATATCTGAGATATAAAGAGGTTAAGTGATTTCAAGTTCACTTGTCTAAGAAATTGAAAATCTAGAAATTCAAATTAAGATGCTCAAACCTCAGAGTGTACATACCTAATCATGTATGGATGAACGTTCCCTTTGTAAATAACATGAACTTTTACTTCAGGCTATATTTCTGCAACATACATGTTGTTAACCAATTGCACAAATGAAGGGTCTACGATTTAAAAACAGGCTTCGTATACCCTCTGAAACTGACAATTTATCATCTCTCAACTTCCTTGTTTATAAAATTTGATAATAAATGTCTTTGATAACTTGGGTAAAATTAAATGAAAACAAATGTGTTAAGTGCTTCATAAATAACAGGTCTTCATAAGTGGCTTTTTATTAAGGTGTTATCTAATCTGAATGGTTTGTTTGTTTGTTTGTTTTTGTAATGAAATAACAGCCGAAAATGAAACCATTGAGTCTAAACCTACTTTATCAGTAAAGCGACTTCATACAAGGAAGAAGCTAAAAATGGAAAAAATGTCTGTGTGTGTTTTGTGTAATATATGTGGATGAAATGAATGCCCCATTCCAAGAGTTTTTACTGGATAATTGAAATATTCATTACTTGACAAGTAATGACATGACAGACAAGATTATGCAAAATATGATTGATAGTCTGAATGCAGTTTTTATGACCAAGGAAAGATCAGAGCTTATTTTCAGCTTCTAAAATCTTTGTGAAATGCATTATTTCAGGCATCATATTTAAAAATGAGACACAATAGATGATTATTTTGAAGATGACAGCATTAAACTACACCCTGATTCTCTTTAAATTTCACCATTTTCATTAGCTGTAAAGTGGCTTGTGCTTTGACCCTAGCACTCAGATCTCAAGCTCATTAGCATATTGCTTTTATGTCTTTCAAAATTCATGTCAAGTTGATTAAAGCAGGACTCAAGTTCAACAGTAAGGAATGAAATTGACATCATTCCATCGGTGGCTATATTTCTCTGCGTTGGAGAACAGCATAAACCATGTATTCTAGATTTGGAAGCAATTTCTTCATTCATTCTAAGAACTACATAATCACATACCCACTATGTTCTTGCAGTTTTTCATTGGCTAAACTCTATTTAGGAGGAGTAGTTGTTTCCCCAGTTTTCTTGATTTGCCTTTTCCATTTGTTATAAAAATGAAGAAAAAATGTATTAACTTGTCAGCTGGGATTCTTTCACCTTTTCTAATTCAAGAATAATTTTATGAAAATTCTTGCTTTTGCTTGCTTTATTTAAAAAATCAAACAATATATTCTAAAATGTACATATAAATCTAAACATGTTAGATACTGTAGCTTTAATTACTTTCCTTAGAGAGCATTCTTGGACAAAGAGTAAATTCTTGTCAGCCTAAACAACCCATACATGAAGATAAGTAAATTCTCACAGGTCACAATATGGATCAGCTTTTCTAGCAATCCATTTTTCTTTTTTCTTCTTATTATATTTATATTTAGTAGTTTATAGTATTCAAGAGAGATTTTACAGAACTTCGTGCATTTTAGGATGATCAAAACAGATTTATAACTCTAAAAGCCACATATTAACAATTGTGAAGTGTAGAACAGTCTTAGGCAGGTGCACAGAGAAATCTCCAATAACTTAGTGAGGAATAACTGAACTCTGCAACCTACCTAGTGAGGTCTAGGAAAAGCCAAGTCAGGAGTCTGACCAGTAATGTACAGGCTGAGTAATTACAGGACAGGTATCTAGCAACCCATTTTCTTTTTTTTTTTTTATTTTTTTTTATTTTTAAAACTTAATTTGTATTTGCAACATGTACACATCTTGAGTAGCAAATACAAAGGCCTTAGCACTAGTTTTAGTAGAAAATAGGTGCTTAGCATACATTAATGGTTTATTCCCTTCCTTTGTACTAAAATACTATAAAAGTCCAATGCCAACTTTAAGGTGTTATGTCAGTGTGCGAGCTGTATTCCTCACCCATTACATTTTTTTTTTTTTGATCATTTTTTTAAAATTATTTATTATTTAACTTCAGTAATTACATTGTATTATGTGACACAGTTACATAGATACTTGGGTTCTCCCCACCCCTCCCCAAACCCTCCCACCATGGTGGATTCCTCCACCTTATTGCATAACCACAGCTCAAGTTCAGTTGAGATTTCCCCATTGCAAGCGTATACCAAACATAGAGTCCAGCATCTTATTGTCCCGTCAAGTTCAACGGTTTCTTAGGTATACCCTCTCTGGTCTGATGACAGAGCCAGCAGAGTATCATCCCAGTCAATTGAAAGCTCCAACATACCATCAGCAAAAATTTACATCATTATGGAATTAATTGACATAGTAATGAGTAACCAATATGTTAAAAGTAAATGCGAGTTCCCAGCCACCTTCTGTGACCACCTCACCTATACTTCAATTTTAGTTTATACACAACATATAACATTCAAAACATAACATGTTATACATAACATCATATCATCTTAAATTAAGGCAAACATGTGGTATTTAACCTTTTGGGATTGGCTCATTTCCCTTAGCATTATGGTTTCCAGTTTGGCCCATTTGGCCACAAAGAACTGCATTTTGTTTTTTTTAATAGCTGAGTAGTATTCCATGGAGTAGATGAACCATAGCTTTCTTATCCAATCCTCTTTTGATGGGCATTTTGGTTGTTTCCATGTTTTTGCAATTACTGATTGTGCTGCTATGAACATAGGAGTACATGTTGGTTTCTCATAGAACAAGTGTTCTGGATATATTCCTAGGAGTAGCAACCCATTTTCAAAGGTTTTCACAATTGTTCAGAATCCATCTAAACTCAAGTTCATGCACCTGTGTCTTCATGGAGTACACACTCCAATTGTTTCACTAGGGCCATCCAGTCTGGATTCAAGGATTTTTTCTCAGACACAGACTAGAGAATGAAGGGTCCCCTGATGATGAAATCAGGAATGAATATGGTAAAGAACAGAATAAATCTCTGAGAAAGATGATCTTTCTCTCTCTCTTTCTCTCTCTCTCTCTCTCTCTCTCTCTCTCTCTCTCTCTCTGTCTTTCTCCTTCTCTCATTCTCTTTATCTTTCCACCTCTCTTTCCATCCCAATGTGGCCCAGGGAACTCAACAGGCCTCCTG
The DNA here is from genome assembly GCF_030435755.1 of Ochotona princeps. Taxonomy (NCBI): domain Eukaryota; kingdom Metazoa; phylum Chordata; class Mammalia; order Lagomorpha; family Ochotonidae; genus Ochotona; species Ochotona princeps. The sequence continues at coordinate 44,614,972 of NC_080842.1, read as the reverse complement.
AATTCATAGCATACCAGAAGATAAAGGTTGTATTGGTGGTATAGTAATTAGCATAGCTGCCTTCCAGAACACAAAGGTCTCTGGGAAGAAAAAATACATGTATACAGTCTGGAATGAGGCTTATCTACATTGTCAAAGTCTGAAGAAACTACCAGTCCAAGTGAATTAAAAATCTGGATATTGATACTTGAAAAATACTTCACAAATGGTATATTTAAAAAATACAGATTCAAGTACTTTGCATGTGTCAGGTTACAGAGTAGCTAGATGGAATTTGCTGTGTCTAGCATCTTCTGTACTTGGAACAAGTTTCTCACTGGGTACCATGCACAGCAGTGTTGTACACTAGAATGTGAGCCCTGGGCTCTTCTAACAGCCTGCAGTGACAACCAGCCATATTCCAGGGGTGGCTCAGCATCACTGATTATCGCCAAGAGTTTCCCAAGGCTTCCCCACTTGGGAAGATGATATTATTTTCTGTAGTTTTGTTTTGTTGCAAACCCTAATACTTCCTAAGCGTACATTCACTTTGGAGTTAACGTAGTGTTATTTTAATGGGTTTGTTACTGAATCGCATTTTTCATGGATTATTTCTTTTTATTAACTGTTTTTAAGGCTTTATCATTCCACCTCTGACACTAATTTATTAACAATACTGTGGAACAGTAAGTCTCATCTACTGGCCCTTTTTCGTTGAGTTCATAGAATGACTCATTTGAGATGTTAGTTTTTGCTTAATATTCAGATCTGAATCTGAAGGAAAATAGTGCCAAATTCCATCCCCCATGTTGAAATCAGTTGTAGTGCTGTAATACAAACAGGCACTGGGATAATAATGCCACAATAATGCTACCCAAGTCATATTAGTTTCTGAATATGGAGGCTGTAATCTCTGCAATGGGATTCAGTTTTCATAAGGTAGACGTTCCCAGTCTATAAAATACACTGAATGTCTCTTTTACCGAAAAATATTGTATTATTATTTTGTTATGTTATTCAGTGTGTATGCCCTTGCAATATCATACAATTTTAAACACAAAATATCACAAGCATAATTAGTCAAAATATGATATATTTATTTGTTCTACATGTGTTTATCTATATCCTTAATTTTGAATAAAACATCATATACACTTTAATCGCAGTGCATCGCAATGTTTCCATTTACCCGTTCCCAGACTTCCATGAAAGACAAATGTGGCTATCATGAGAAGAAAGTTGGGATATATTGCCTTGGAGTCAGGAATATTACCAGACAGCAGCAGATCAAAGGAATTTCTCCATACGCTCTTTTTTTTTTAAATAAATTACATTACATTATGTGACACAGTTTTATAGGTACTGGGATTCCCCCCACCCCTCCCCAAACCCTTCCCTCATGGTGGATTCCTCCACCTTGTTGCATAACCACAGTTCAAATTCAGTTGAGATTCTTTCACTGCAAGCATTTACCAAGCATAAACTCCAGCATCTTACTGTCCAGATAAGTTCAACGGCTTGTTGGGGAGACCATCTCTGGTCTGAAGGTAGAGCCAGTAGAGTGTCATCCCAATCAATTAAAAGCCACAACATAACATCAGTAACAATTTATAATGTTATGGAATTAATTGACATGGGATTGAGTAACCAATATGTTGAAAAAAAAATGCAAGTTCTTAACCACATCCTGCGACTAATTCATTGACAGTTCAATTTTTGTTTATATACACAACCGGCTTCTATACGTCTTAAAATGGCTATAGGGTACTATTCAGCTGTCTTGTGTCTATTTTCATTATAATATTTAGCATTTTATAGCATTGAAGCATGATTTGGCTGAACCTGGCAGTTTTTCGGGTAGTCTAAACTGGCTTAAAACTCTAACAAGGCATATGTCAACAGCTGAGGTGCAGAACAGTTTTAGGAGGGATGTGCAGAGAAATCCTCAATACCCTGGTGAGGAGTAACTAATCTTTGTGTCCCACCTAGTGAGGTAAAAGTGAATTCACGTTGACCGTTTCCTGTCTGATTCTTTTTTTTTCAGATTTATTTTTTATTTTTATTACAAAGTCAGATATACAGAGAGGAGGAGAGACAGAGAGAGAGGAAGATCTTCCATCCGATGATTCACTCCCCAAGTGAGCACAATGGGCCGGTACTGCACCGATCCAAAGCTGGGAACCAGGAACTTCTTCCATGTATCCCATGCGGGTGTAGGGTCCCAAGGCTTTGGGCCGTCCTCGACTGCTTTCCCAGGCCACAAGCAGGGAGCTGGATGGGAAGTGGAGCTGCTGGGATTAGAACCGGCGCCCATCTGTTATCCCGGGGCGTTCAAGGCGAGGACTTTAGCCGCTAGGCCATGCCGCCAGGCCCTTCCTGTCTGATTCTAAGCTTTCCTTGTTGTTCTCTATCTATTCTAGATTTTTGGTTTTTTTGTTTGTTTGTTTTGAGGGGTTTCTAGAGCTATCCTGATGGTCATTGCAAGAGTGGGTGGGGATCCAAAGTTGGAACCAAGCAAGCACCAGAGAAAGCTCCCCTCCCTAGTCCCAAAGGAAGTTTACTGTTCTTCTTTTTCTGCAGACCACTCAGTGTTCCTGGTTATCGTTCTGATGACCTTGGATCCTACAAGGCAGGATTTGGGCTTGTTCCATCCCATGTGGTAGATCCAGATGGGAGTGGGTGACCTGAGTTCTCGGCCTCCGAAGGCACTCCAATTCCCCGTGGTCTCCTCATAAGCTCTTACACCTTTTGGTTATTTAACTCAAAGCTTGCAGGCTTTAGAGCTTAGGACAAACCCACCACTATGCAGCACTGATGCTGTATAGAGACAGGACATGAATCTCTGTTTTGTGAATAGCATCCTGGTGTGGTGCAAATACTGATCCAAGGCAGAATAAATTCAGAGAGGGTCTGGATTTGAATATATAAAACAAGTAAGTAGTATGCTGCATTTTTAAAAAGGATTATTTATTATTTTTGAGAGGAACAGTTACAGAGAAACAAGTAGAACTGTACCCATTTCTCTGTAAGAGAAAAAAAGAGAAAGAGGGAATCTTCCATCTATTGGTCACTCCCCAATTGGCACATTGTCTTCAGCTGGGCTGGGTCAAAGCCAGAAGCCTAGAACTTCATCTGGGTCTCCCATGTTGGTGATTGAAACCCAAGTACTTGCGTCATCTTCTTATTCTTTCCTAGATATATTAACAGGGAAGTGGCCCAGAGGTGAAGCATTCGGGAATTGCACTGGAGCTCATACAGGATGCTACCATTGCAAGCACTAGCGTAACCACTTGCTCTATAACACTAAACTAATGTGTGTGTGTATATTTTGAAACTGAAAGTTACACACACAGAGAGAGAGGTACACAGAGAGGGATCATTCATCCACTGATTCACTTCCCAAATGGTTGCAACAGGCAGCATGAGGGTGAACCAAAGCCAAGAGTCTGCAGCTTCTCTTGGGTCTCCCATGTGGATTCAGGAGCCCTAGAACTTAGGCCATCTTCCATTGCTTTCTTATGCACATTAGCAGGGAGTTGTACTGGAAGTGGCGCTGTCATAACATGAACTTGTGTCCATTCAGAATGCTTGTGTTGCAGACAGCAACACAAAGCTACAGTGCTGGGTTTATGTCTTCATATGTTGTCTGTGATAACACTTAAAAAGTAGAATTGGCATGGGAAATGGTTAATGATTAGAGACTGAAATAATGTTGAGGAACAGAATAGAAAAAACTAAAACTGTCTTTAATAAATGGTTGGTAGAAATATGACTTTAAAGACTGCTGATGAGGCTCAGATCATGATAGTAAGAATGCATAAAATCAGGCCCAGCACAGTGGCCTAGTGGCTAAAGTCATTGCCTTGCACACACTGGGATGCCATATGGGCACAGATTCTAATTCAGGTAGCCCCTGCTTCCCATCCAGCTTCCTGCCTGTGGCCTTGGAAAGCAGTTGAGGACGGCCCAAGCCTTGGGACCCTGCACCCATGTGGGAGACCAGGAGGAGGCTCTGGGCTCCTGGCTTCAGATCTGCTCAGCTCCAGCCAGTGCAGCTGCTTGGGAGAGAATCATCGGATGGAAGATCTTCCTCCCTATCTGTCCTCCTCTCTCTATACATCTGACTTTCCAATAAAAATAAAATAAAAATCTTTTTAAAAATGCATAAGATCTTAGATAACACCTAAATCATCAAGCACAAACTATTGGTGGAATATACTACTGGTGAGGACGTAAATGAGGACCATGGAAGAATATTGTTGCTGCATGGTGACAGAAACCTTACCTGAACTGTGAAAGCTTATAGTTATGAAAAGGGCAGAACTTGTAAGCAATGAGCTCGAATGTTTAGCTTAGGAAATTTCCAACCAATGTGGTGAAGATAGGACGTAGCTGCTTCTCTTTGCTTATAGTAAAACGTGAGGAGGATAAGATGAATCAAAGGAAGTTTATTAAGCCTAAAAGATTTAGAGCTTAATAATTTAGAAAATGCTCAACCTACTTGAACTGTAAATAATGCTAAATTACAAAATTAATTTTCGAAAAAGTGGTCAAGCCAAGAGTGTAGTCAGACGGCCTATTTATAATGCCTCTGATAACAAACATGTCTGATTATTTGTTCACACAGAGGGCTTTATGAACCTATCATGCCTATTATGGCTTCCGTCTGCCATCTCAACAGAAATGAGTAAGATTCGTGTATTTTATCTAAGGGAGTGAATTCCCATGTTGTGCATATGAGATATAAGAAGTTTCTATGAACTTTATATCAGCATAAAAATTGCTGTCTCGGACTGAGAGAGAATAACTGGGAGAAGAGAAAGAAGATGCTGAAGGCGGAACCATGCGCTCAAAGAGTAGATGGAACGAGAATTATTCCAATTTGGTAAAAATTACTGGAGTTTTAGTAGTCAAACTTAGAAGCTGCTTAGCTTCAATTTAGAAGCTGCAATGGGCAGGTACCCCTCTCACATGCGGATGTTACTTCATTTGGATCTGTTCTCGGGAATGGGATGGTTGGGTAATAGAGTAGCGTTATTTTCAGTTGTCTGAAGAATCTCCATTCTGACTTCCATAGTGATGGTACCAGTTTACATTCCCATCAAAATGAATTAGGGTTCCTTTATCCCGGCATCATTGCAAGTTCAATCTATCTTACACAGTGACCGTTAGCTAAGGAATGTCAGCGGCCACTAGAAGCTGGAAAATACAGGGACACAGATTCCATCCTAGAACTTTGAGAAAGAACATAACACCTGATTATCATCCTATAAGACCCAGCTTAATGTTTCTACCTCCCAGATATGTAAAATATGTTTATATATTTTAATCCACTAAATTTTGGGAATTTGTCACAGAATTAATACAAAATAAATGCAGATGTAAGTGAATATTCCAAGAAAGAACCCTGAAATCTTATTTTCCAAGTTTTTGAATGGGCAGGGAAAGGAGGATGATGTGAAAGCATTGGAATGTTGAGTCTTTTCTGAATTGTAGTGATTAAAACTATGAGCTTCGGATTTAGGTGGTGCTAGATATTAATTGCAACTTGCCCAGGCTTTTAGACAAAACAAGTTAAGTTTCCTTTTTCTAGCTAAGTCAGTTCATCTGTAAAACCAAAGTTCAAATCCCTACTTCGTGTGAGCAGTGTTTGAATTGACTGAGAAAGCTGTAAATTTTATTTCTCACACTCTTGACTCATGGAAGGTGTTATTTGACTCATGCCTTTTCTTTATTCATTGGCAAATGTATTGGGGTCATTTTAAGTTGCAGGCACTCTGACACTTTAAGGGGGAAAGTAATGCTGAAAAGAGTTAAAAAAAAATAAATCTGCCTTTGTGGAATTTATATGCTATTAGGTTTGTGTCTTCACCAAGACAATAAAGTGAATACATTCTGCATTATGGGATGGGAACCAGTTTTCAGGGTGAATAGTGAGGGAACACTGTCAGCAGGCAGAAGCGTGCTTGTTTGCAGATGGCAGTGACTACTAAGGAAAAGAAGATGATGCAACAAAAAGAATAGAGTAGTATCCTTCCTTTCGGGTTAGAGAAATTACAGTTCACTATGCAGGCTCAGGAGCTGGTCTCAAATAGACGCATTCTAGAGTCCATCTGCACTTAAGGTACAAGGTGAAATGTATGAGATTGCTCTTGGGAAACTGTGGTTTTGGAGTATGTGCAAGTTCTTTTCTGATGGCTTCTTTTCCCTATGTGAACAGGTAAAATAAGTCATCAGCTTAAATTCAGAATTGGAAGGCAATGTGTACTATGAGTAAATAAGATAGAAGAAAGAAGTAAACATCCGGGAGAGGAATAAATAAGGATACTAGAGAGGGGTTGTCAGCTAACTTAATCATGCTCATTTTGTGATCATAAATGTAGAGAACAACTGATCAATATGCTTGTCATTTTCCTCCTTTATATCTGAGTGCATGGATGGATATATGAAGGGAGACACATTAGCTAAAGTCATTCAAAGAGGGAAACTGGTATGAATGAGAGACTTAAGCTTGGTGTGGTAGGAACTAAGAACATGCCTGAAGCTACAACACAGTGAATATGTGAGAGAACCAACATATTGTTGGTCCTGGTGTGTTCAAAGACCATTGAAACACAAGTCCTGGGTTGTGCATACTCAAACACTGGAGGAAGCACGTGAGGAAAGGTATCTTGGCATTTGAAATGCACTTACTGGCAATCACAACGTCAAGAGTCTGAAGCTGGCAGTCAGTGAAGGTGGTACTGGATGACTAGCTCATTAAAGGGAATGTCCAGTTTCAGGAAGGATGACCTATATGCACAGGGAAAAGAAGTGTGGAGTCTGATTAGGAAAGGCCTCCCAATATAGTTATTGTTTCTGTGTTTGTTAAAAACATTGTATAGGAAGTTGACCAACTTCTCTTTAGCATTTTCCATTTAACAATTGCTTCCTCTCAAAAGCATAAGACAATTTTACATACATATTAATTCAAACATGAAAATGACTGTTGGATAAAAACCATGAACAAAATCCATGTCACTCTTAAATGCAATATTTTTTTCTAGATGTTTGGATACTAAGGGCTTTGTCCATTGCCAGAAAATAGGTATTTCTTCCATAAATATGTAATGCCTTATTAAAATAGGAATACATGACACCTAACATCACATGTTTAGCTGATAATCACTTAATATTAATCATATCTTCAGAGCATGAGCTCTAGGACATTAAGCTCACTCAGTTGCACAGTATATTATACATATGTAATTCTGTTACATTCATGACAGACAGAATGGTTAATAATTACCCAGGTAGCATAACCATTAGTAAGTTTTATAACTTAAAAGATCACAAAAAATAGGCGTTTTGTTTCAGCAAACACAGTTCACTAACACTTAATTGGAGAAAAAATTTACCTTTAGCAAATTTGATGGCCATGTAGTTGTTCAAAAATATGTTAAATGCATATTTGACCTAAAGCATATATATCATTTTAACTTCATTACATCATTACATCCCAGACCATGAAAGGTAAGGGAGATGACCTATTACGCTCTATTATATATGAATGCACTGTACCCGGAAAACTACACAGATTTTAAACAAAGTGTTAAAAACCAAGGAGAGGGCCCAACGGCGTGGCCTAGCGGCTAAGGTCCTCGCCTTGAGAGCCCCGGGATCCCATATGGGCGCCGGTTCTAATCCCAGTAGCTCCACTTCCCATCCAGCTCTCTGCTTGTGGCCTGGGAAAGCAGTTGAGGACGGCCCAAACCTTTGGGACCCTGCACCCGTGTGGGAGACCTGGAAGAGGTTCCTGGTTCCTGGCATCGGATCGGTGCAGCACTGGCCCGTTGCGGCTCACTTGGGGAGTGAAAACATCGGACGGAAGATCTTCCTCTCTGTCTCTCCTTCTCTTTGTATATCCAGCTTTCCAATAATAATAATAATTAAAAAATTAAAAAAAAACAAGGAGAAATTATATCTGAAACAAACTATAGCTATCATTTATCTGTAAAAAACAATAAAGCTTCCAGAAACACCTCAAAACAAACAAATAACCAACCAAACAAGCAAAAAATCTAGAATAGATAGAGAACAACAAGGAAAGCTTAGAATCAGACAGGAAATAGTCAGCGTGGATTGACTTATACCTCACTAGGTGGGACACAAAGATTAGTCACTCCTCACTGTGGTGTTGAGGATTTCTGTGCACATCCCTCCTAAAACTGTTCTGCACCTCAACTGTTGACATATGCCTTGTTAAAGTTATAAGCCAGTTTAGACTACCCGAAAAACTGCCAGGTTCAGCCAAATCATGCTTCAATGCTATAAAATGCTAAATATTATAATGAAAATAGACACAAGACAGTTGAATAGTACCCTATAGCCATTTTAAGATGTATAGAAGCCAGTTCTGTATATAAACAAAAATTGAACTGTCAATGAAGTAGTCGCAGGATGTGGTTAAGAACTTGCATTTTTTTTCAACATATTGGTTACTCAATCCCATGTCAATTAATTCCATAACATTATAAATTGTTACTGATGTTATGTTGTGGCTTTTAATTGATTGGGATGACACTCTACTGGCTCTACCTTCAGACCAGAGATGGTCTCCCCAACAAGCCGTTGAACTTATCTGGACAATAAGATGCTGGAGTTTATGCTTGGTAAATGCTTGCAGTGAAAGAATCTCAACTGAATTTGAACTGTGGTTATGCAACAAGGTGGAGGAATCCACCATGAGGGAAGGGTTTGGGGAGGGGTGGGGGGAATCCCAGTACCTATAAAACTGTGTCACATAATGCAATGGAATTAATTAAAAAAAAAATAAAGCTAAGTCTTTCATTGAGCCACTCCCTCCTATTACATAGCTAAGTTTTATGATATTAGTTCCCTAGATTCACTGGCTCTCTAAATTGAAAAATTGGCACTTATTCTTTTAGAACTAGCAAAAGGAACTTGTTCTTTTCCATTTTCTAGAATTACAAGGAAAATTACATGAAACATGCTCCTCCTGTATTTAGTTCTTGGAAAAGTGCAATGTGGAAATACCAGTGCTCTTATGCAGGTGACTCCAGCACTTTTGGAACTATTTCATTTCTTAGGATGTGTGCTGGGTAGACATGTATTATATTATCTCACTTAAGAGTGTACATATTTATTTTAGATATACTTCAATATATAATATGGTTAATAAATTTAAGAAGCATAAGAAATCATACAAGAGATCAAAGAACCAAAAATAGCCTATGTGTTTGTCTTCAGAAGTACATAAGAGAGCCCCTCTTCCTTGTTATGATCTTTCAGATTAGCAAGATGAAGCATATGCTGCTTCACCCCTGCTTAGATTAATGGCATGAAAAGTATCCCCAAGTGGTTGCAATGGCCGGAGCTGAGCCAACCCAAATCCAGGAGCCAGGAGCTTCCTCCAGGTCTCCCACGTGGGTGCAGGGTCCCAAGGTTTGGGCCGTTCTCTACTGGTTTCCCAGGGTACAATGAAAACAAATTAATCTAAAAAAAAAGTATCCCTTAAAAGTATCCCTTAAAAAATGGACAATGATCCTCCCAACCAAAAAGGGACCCTAAAGTTTGAGATACCTTCCATCCAGTGGGAAAACTCAAAATGCATTTTTGGTTTTTACAAGTATACAAAGTTTTATTAATCAACCGTTTCCTACGGAGACGGGAGGTACAGAAAGGCATCCTGAAAACAGAGCAAATGAAAGAAAAGCAAGCATAAAAATCCACATCTGCCTCAGAGGCCTCCACCTTTGCATAGACAAAAGTAATCTGTGCAACCTTCTCAACCAGTGTACAACACCTCTTTCTTCGCCATGGAAAAGCTCTATTTTACACTATCCAAACAAGTCCCAGTGTTTTGTAGAACTGGTTCCTTTGACCTGACTACCCTTTTCAAACCAGAGAAGCAGATGCTGACTTCCTGGTTATGCGTCTGCCCATGGGACTTGGAAAAGCTCATAAAGGTTATTATGCCCCAATGTGAGCAGTCCAACAATAGCTGCCATGCGCATTACCCTCTAAAGTGACACAATAATGTTGATTTGTGACATGATGCGCAAGACTCATAGCAGAAAGGAAATGAAGCCCTCTCCTGCCCTCACCTCTCATGTGGACAACCTTGTGTGCAAGCTTTGTGAAAAATGCCCAACCTGTAGCCATTGGAGCCACATATTCACCCATTTACTTGTCTGCAGATCGTAGAAATTAAGAAAATAAGCCATCCCCAAATAAGCCATTTCCTATCCTAAGTAGGAAAAAAATGTTTTCTCTCCCTCTCTTCCTGAGAATATTCAATAATTGTAAAAATCCTGGCCTTTTTTTACCTGGGAATTCAATCTGCGTACCTTGACTTTGGAATGAATATCTCAAGGCTTTGTGACACTTCACATTCATTGGTCACATGCCATAAAGTGTCATTACCTAAATGTGACACCAGGAAGTAAGGTGTAATTTCTGTTATTTCAGTCAGCAAATTAGTTTTGCACTTCCAAATCTACTTCCCTAGTGAGTACTCAGATATATCATACAAACAATAAGTTGGGTAGCAAAAGGATGAATGAGATGTCTTAGAGAAGAGAGACATACAGATGTTGGGAATACCTGTTTTTATTGATATGTCCTTCGCTCTTTGCCTTGAGTAACTGTTCTAACACAGATGTGCCCTGGTTACTGGTGGTAGCCCTCATGTGCACCATAAGAATGGCACACAGCATATTTTACTATATGGTCTCATGGGCATAACAGCAGATTGTAATGCATGTTGATTTTTCTCATCCAGTTGAGAAATCTCAACTGCCCCCTCTAAGCGTGGGTGGAGGCAAAACCTCCCTGGCAGGCAGGACAAATATATACTCAAAGCATTACTCTTGGAACAACTCTCATGCTGTTCTAAGCCTTTTCAAATTGTTCCTTCTGGGGTTGGAAAAATGAAATCAATGACCTCAGAGGACCTTAGATACATCTAAAAATAAAAACCAAAGCAGCTGGGATCAAACCAGCTCAGTAATTTTTCGACATGTTTCATTCTTTCTCTGAAGCCATGGCCATGGAAGACAAAAGGTGAGAAAATGAAATTTTAATTTGACTTTGACACTTAAAGGAGTGAATGCATTTGAATTTAATATGAAAATAACTACAATCATCTTTTTGATGTGGCTGCATTAACTGAAACAGCTTACATGATCACTGATCTCACAGTTCAGGCCTGGGTACACAAATGATCTGGGGTTTTTACTCACCCATAATTGGCTGCACATTGTGACTTTTCTGTCCAGGTCAGAAGATTAAAACTAGAAGTACAGGTGGAGAATATGATGACAAACAGTACTCATTTTGCACAATTGTTTTAGCATTTGCGCACCTATACAGTGCTTGGACTTCAAGTAAAAGGTCAGATGCTTAGAAATTAGGCTTGGATGGTTTGACTCTGTTCAGAAGGAACTCTGAAAGGCCACATAATTACTTTCATTTTCTCCCATGAGAAGTCATCAAGCACACCCATCAAGAAAATTGTATAATCAAACACAGCTCCCTGGCGCATGTTCAGCTGTAATCTCTCGAGAAATAAGCAGTCTAACACAAGAGCTGAGGCATATGACTACCATGCAGATTTCAAGGGCACATTTCCCTCACTCACTGTTTGGCATGCGTCGAGATATACATGTGACCGTGCACTTAGGGACACAGTCAATCTCATAAATTTTCTGGTTATAAACTCCCAGATGTAATAGACTTTACTTTTGATTTCAAGCCTTAGCTTCTGAATACTCCAGAGACAGGTAAGGCAAATTGCACTAATAGAAGCTTTTTTCTATGAGAATATTTTCATAGAATAAAGCACTAGATTACTACAAAATGGGGTAGGGAGAATGTGGTAACAAAGACAAAAAATTGTCTATTTCCCAATTTTACAGGAAATAATTAGGCTCAGATGAACTTTATGTCAGATGTCAAGATTTGGTCCATAGCATTATTTTAAATATGTTAACTTATAAACATTAAAGGATATCTTTGTTGATATCTAAGTATTCATTTTTCCTTAATTTTGCTTAATCTCATGTGCAAACACTTGACATATCTTGGTTTTGCTTTAAATTTTAAAAGCAATCGACATTTATGTGAATGTGTGTTTTGAAACTTCTTTCTGAACTTCTATGAAAATGACCTGTAGGTAAGGTTCTGGAACTCTTATTCTTTAGTTTTGGTTATTACATTCCCTGATTAAAACTTCCATCCAGAAGAGAGGTTTTATTTTTTCCTTTGTTAATTATCCCCACCCCACTTTTCTCTGAGTTTATGTAGTTATTGAGAATGGAAACAGAAATGATGGGAAGAAAAATGTGTTCCACATAGTGGTAAGCAAAATTTAAGAAAAAAATTTTAAATATATTTTCAGAATATCTGTGCCATTACCAATTTTTCCAGACCCACTGATCCATTTTTCCTTGCTCAATTTATCATTTGAATACTTAGAAAGATTATCAGAGTATATTTCCATAGTTGGCTAAAACCTTATAGGCTTACCTACAAAAGAACCATGGAGAATCTCTTAATAAATACTTTAGAGTTGAGCTGTAGGATCATAGGATTGAAAAATAATACTAAATGTCTTAAAATCATAAGTTGACCTTAAAGCTCTGGAGTTTCATTTTGAAAAGATGGGACTTATTCATCTTTCGATCCAGACCCACTGGTGGAAAAGCATAGTTAAGAAAGATGGATTAGTTAACAAGGTATGGATGAGACAGCTAAGGTCAAAAGGTTTGGTGCTAGGTTTGTGCTCATTGTTGGTTTTAACCCTGTTGTGGTCTATAAATAATCCTAGTGAAGAATGCCAAGAGTAGAAATGGATTTCTCTACGTAGGAGCTGGATGGCACTTTGTCTTTGCAAACATACAGTGATCTCACATACCACTTTCCAACATATTTTGAAAGAGGTGGTCCAAGGACACTGTCCAAGGACAATGACCAATAAAATATCTAAAGATGTATTTATTGGATCTTTATTTTAAATATGATGAAGGTAATGTAATATTAAAATTATTATTGCTTTACTATTATGCATAGCATTGTAGGTTTCATTATTTATTTTAATTGTTGCAACACTAAAGATTTAGTTTTGAAATTTTTGAAATGTATGTTAGATGAACAAATTTCATGTATTGCCTATACACAGATTTAAAAGCTAGTATTTTATTATCCATCCCATTTTATTGAAGAGCTCGGGGCATGAGAACAACTTAAGGAAAGTCACAGAACAAGTAAGATTTCATTACAAGGAAGTGACCCCTACAATGTCAATCATACAGAACCAAAAATAAACACAGGACCAAATAGTCCTCAATTCTGTGTCATGAAAGCATGGATTTTTATCTTATTGAATTGTTACTTCTATATTTGCATTTCCAGGCTACACCAGGAGAATATCTTTTTTTGAATTTAAAATCTTGTGCGGAAGCCCGGAGAGCATTGAGTCATTGTGACACTGGGTTGTGTGAAATGATTTTCTGTCTTCCTGGAAATGTGTATTACTTTGAGATGAACTTAAACTTGACTCCTCACAAGGGAAAGAAGGGCCAGCTTTTTACAAACAGATGCTGAGAATTAATTAGTTTGTACAATGATCTCTACAGGTCATTTAACCTGTAGGTACATAGCACAACTGATGTAAGTATTACATAAGTCAGCTCATTTTTCACCATAGTCATTCCATTAACTTAATGCTAATATAACATTATATTTTATTTTAACTTCTATGTTTCTTTTCTTTGAAATGCCAACTTCTGATAATTGCTTACTTATTAGCATGTGCATCCTGATTAGGTAACCAGAAAATAACATCAAGATAGTGGTGGTTGCAAAGCTAGTCCCTACTTTTATTTTTTTTTAAGATTTATTTTATTTTTATCGGAAAGTCAGGTACACAAACAGGAGGAGAACCCGAGAGGAAGATTTTCCGTCAATTGATTCACTCCCCAAGTGGCCATAATACCTGGAGCTGCATGTATCCGAAGCCAGGAGCCAGGAGCCTCTTCTGGGTCTCCCACATGGGTACAGGATCACAAGATTTGGGCCGTCCTCAACTGCTTTCCCAAGACCACAATCAGGAAGCTGAATGGGAAGTGTAGCCACCAGGATAAGAACCAGTGCCCATCTGGGATCCCAGCACATGCAAGCCAAGGACTTTAGCCTCTAAGCTACCATGCCAGGCAACCTACTATTTATTTTGCCATAATGTTCTTCACGTTGAACCAGCTAGAAAAGTAAATTAGTTACAAGTGTTGTCTGTTGAAACTGATTTTCAGAAAAACATCATATAATTGTCGCTTTCACAATTCCTGTACCTTTACCTTTTTGGCTCTGTATACAAGTAACAATTAGGCAGCCAGAAATCAACTTTTGTTCTATAAAATATATTTCATGTATTGAAAGTAAAAAGAACTGTGCTGATGTTTTCCTCAAATGATGTTGACTATACAATATAATTTAAACTATTATGAAAGTAATCATGGAAGCAAATCATGCTCACTGATTTAGAGGTGACTTCTCTAATAACTAGTTATTCAACTACATTTTTTCAGGTTCTTGTTCTGTATCATACCTCTGCAGTATGACATGGAAATCCAATTAAGTGCAACCTTATGGTATCCTAGAGAAAAATTATAGTTACATGTTTAATCTAGGGGTAGCATCCACTCTTACAAAATAGACTAAAAATAAGATGTAATCAGTAGGTGGTATTCCAGCTTATTATTTCTTCCTTGAACTTAAGAAGTTTGCTTAACTCCTCCTCTGCTAAACATATACATTTAAGTACAGGTTAACAATAACAAAGGTGTATTGTTTTAAATTATATGCCAATGCTCATAGAACCATTATTCACAATAGTCAAATGGTTGAAACAGCCTGGTGATCATCAAAAGATTAATGGAGGGGCAGCCATTGAGGTGCAAAGTGCAGCACATTAAGCTGTCACTTGGAATTGACTACATCCCGTATCAGAGATTACCTGTTGTGAGGCCCACCTCTGCCAATGTATTCATTTGAAAGGCAATGTGACACAGAGAGGGGCACACACATGCACAGAGTGGAGAAAGAGAGATCCTAACCACTGAATCAATCTTAAAGTGGCCACAAGAGCTGTTTGGGCTAGGCCAACGGCAAGATCCAACAAGTTCATCCTGGTCTCAGGACGGAAGACAGGCGCCAATGTAAAAGGACCATCTTCTGCAGTCTTCAACTCCCGGGGACTCTAGAGAGAGGTTGGATTGGAAGGGTAGGGCATAGGAATTAAACCAGAACCCCCATATGTAACTCTGACATGTCAAAGTGGCAGCTTAAAAATGCTGCCTCTATAACTTGGTTTCAGATCCAGTTTGGGAGGCGACAAGTAATTTGTCAAGTGCTTGAATCCATACCAACCACACACGAAGCATTAATGAATTCGTGTCTCCTATCTTCAGCTCGACTCAGCCCCTGCTATTGCGGACATCTATGGAGTGAACCATAGTAAGCTTTCTGTCTCTGTCACTCTACCTTTAAGACACTAAAAATTAGTATGCGAAAATTTTGAAAAGAATAGTAGATAAATAGTGTGTGGAGTATAAAAAAAAGGTATCAGCCCTAAAGAGAAAAAGGCTCTAATAGGAATATGGATGAATCTTGAAAAGAAAATACCAGGGAAAAATAAACAGATAATGAATATTAGATAATATGAAATATGAAATGTATGGATTGGGAAATTAATAGAAAAAGAAAGTAGATTAGGAATTACCAGAGGCTGAGAGGAGGGTGGAATGGAAAGTGAATTCTTGATTAGATGTAATGTTTCTGTTTAGTATACTAATGTTACATCTTTAAATATAATAGAAATTGAAACTATTTTATCTCAAAAATTAAAGAACCAAAACAAGGAACGAGAATGAGAGAAATGAAAGAGGGAGCAAGAGTGAAAAGGACCATTTCATTCTTGCAGTTGTATTACGGGGGCCCAGTGCAGTGGCGCAATAGCTAAATCCTCACTTTGCAAATGCCAGGATCACATATGGGTCCCAGTTTGTGTCCTGTCTGGTTCACTTCCCATCCAGCTCCCTGCTTGTGGCCTGGGAAAGCAGTTGAGGACAGCCCAAAACCTTGTGACCCTGCACCTGCATGGGAGACCTGGAAGAAGCTCCTGGCTCCTGACTTCTGATCAGCTCGGCTCCGGCCGTTGTGACCACTAGGGAAGTGAGCCAGTGGATGGAAGACCTTTCCTTCCATCTCTTCTCCCTATAAATCTGCCTTTCCAATCAAAATAAAAATAAATAAATCCTAAAAAAGACTGCAAATGACTATTTCTATGATATATATATATAGCCATAGTTTTACAAAAAATCACAATATACCAAAAACCTTCGAATAATATGCCTTATTTTTTCTTACATTTTTAAGATTTGTATTAACTTGAAGAGACTAGAATTCATGTAATTCCTCAATACAATCTTAAAAATATAATTATATGTCCTTCCTCCTTCACCCTTCCTTCCTTCCTTGCTTTTTAAAAATAAATGTATTTGTTTTTTTAATGCACTAAATGCATTTAGGGGGGGAACACAGGCTAAACAGGTAGTTAATTCCATAGTGCTTTATAAAATAAATACCGATGGTTCAGTGTAAAAAAATGCACTAAAAAAAGCTAGCTTTTCTCACTTTTGCCAGCCTTTCCCTTCTGCTAGTCGATCATCACTTCAATTCACAGAGGCGCCCTCTGTGTCTTCACCTTCCCAGTATTAATTATTGGATTACATTTCTACTGTTCCATTTATCTGTACCTGAAATGCCCTTGGGTGCTTTATAATCTCACACCATCAGCTCTTTTTTTTCACCAAAGAAAAGAAATTCCAGAGACATTCAATCTGACTTTACAGCTCACCAGTTTGTTCTCAAATTTGATCCTACATCCCGAATTCTTCCAGAACTCACTGATGTTTCCAACAAAACCTTATCCCCTGAAACTCCCATTTGTCATATTATTTGTCAACTGTGTAGATATAATGCTCTCATGCTGTACATTACTTGTACAAATTGGAATATATTTGTGAGTCTCTCCTAGTAGACTATAAACCTCTCTATGGCCATTTACATTCTTATTTCAATCGCAATGCCTGTCTTATTTTCACAAACATGCATAAAAGAATTTTGCTAATGAATTGGTGATACTGAAAAAAAAACCTCAATACATTAACTCAATCAATTACTGGCTTTAAAGAGGGCACTACTTTGTCTACCTTTACCTATACATACCATGTCATGATAAATGTAAATAACAGAAAGCTAAACCTTTAAATATTACTAAGGGACTATACCATTGTTGCAACACAGGGAAAAACAGGGCATGAGGAAGGGAGGAGGAGGAGGAGAAGGGAGGAACCCTCATACCTACAAAACTATCATGGAGAATAACAAATATACTTAGATGATAAAAAAAGATGGGGGCATGCCAGTGGGAAAGTGTCCATCTTGTTCCTAGCAAGGCACTCAGTGGCTAGTCCTCAATCATGTGAGTAGAGATGGCTTTCCCATACTCTTGGAATCTTGGTAATACTCCTTTCCCACTACTTGCACACCACTTTCCAAACATTTCTGTTACTTAATATGAATAAGGCACGATCCTTACTAAAAAGCATAATTTGCTGCTAGTGTCCTGAAAGAACTGTAACTTTGCTCAGTGTTTTTAGTTTTTTTAGCTCTAAACACCTCTGAGTCTTCCTTACTCGGTTGAACTGTTGTTCTGTTGCTATGCTGTTTAATATGCATTAGGAAGATAGGAATGCCAGATTTAGAAAACCTATTAATGACAGAATCACTTGACTCTTCTAAGATATAGTATGTATTAAATAATATGTGCCCCAGATTTTTGACCCAACAGATTCCAACAGAAAAAATGTATGTAAGTTATTTAATCTTATAGCTTATATACTCACTAAAACCCCGAGCTGAAATGCTCACGGAGCCTGTAACGGCATATGAATGAACTGTAGCTGGATGTATTCATAGAATGATAAATTAACCACTTTAAACTTAGACAGCAGAAGGGAAGTCTCTCAGGAATCTACAGCTTTTCGATTTTATATGAGCATTTGTGTTTGATTCTGATGTCTGGCTGTTCCATTTAAGGAAACTGTTTTTACAGCCTGGCATTTCCCCTGTATTATTTGTACTTGAAAGACTTGAATAGAGCTACTGAACGCTATTAAAAACTATTAGTTTCAAAGGCCATGTATAACAAATGACAGGTAACTTACTGCATATGGAAAAGCTAAAGGTGTTCTCAAGCACAGAATACAAAAGCAATGCCCGCCATCAGCATTTGTGTTCAATATGGTGCTCTACGTTGTCTTCATTGTAATTTAGGCAAAATAAAGGGCATCCACGTATACAGGATTAAGTGGTCACTGTTCACCTATTTGGAAAATCCCAAAGACTCCATAAAATAAAATGTTAGTCCTAACGTACAAATTCAGGCAAGTTGCATGGTAAAGTCAACATGCAAATATCAACAGTACTGGGCCCTTACTATTGGAATGCTGCATCCCGTGTAAGAGTGCCTGCATTTTTCCAGTCTGGCATCCTGCAAATGTATGGCCTGAGAAATAGCAGGAATTTGTTAAAGTAGTTGGGTCCTGTTGCCTGAATGGGAGGCCTAGACTGAGTGATTGCCTTTTGCAATTATCCCGGCCCAACCCTGGCTAGTGTTGGCATTGGGAAGGGAGCCAATGAATCGAAGAACTCTGTGTATTCCTCTTTCTCTGTCAATTTACTTTTGAAGTCAACAAGTGATTTTTTTTAAAGATTTATTTATTTTTATTGGAGGCAGATATACAGATAGGAGGACAGACAGAAAGCAAGTTATTCCGCCTGATGATTCACTCCCCAAGTGGCCACAATGGCTGGAGCTGAGCCAATCCAAAGCCAGGAGCCAGGAGCCAGGAGCTTCTTCCAAGTCTCCCACATGGTTGCACCCCATTTCTCTTACAGTCTTACTCACAATCTGGCATTCTCCCAAGAAATTTTTTTCCATAATTAGGAGGCATATTTTCAGTTCTGTGTTTAGTTGATTAATGGTTGTGCATTTACCTCCCCATTTATTATTTTTATACTTATGAATATTAAGAGAACAGACTTCATAATTCTCACAGACACAATTTTAAGACAGCCATGCTGTTTATTAGACTTGAGTAACTCAACCATTCTCCATAAATCCAGTGTGTATCATGGTGGTTAGTGCAAACATAGTGTCCGCTCTAACAATATGTTCATTTATAAAATTATTTGCCTACTTTTTTCAATTTGAAAGACCGAGAGACCGGGAGATCTCACATCTGGCAACATCCAAGGCTCTATCTGTCTTGCACATGTGTGGCAGAGACCCAACTAGCCACTTGATCCTTCAACAGTTGCCTTCCAAGTTGCACAATATCAAGAAGCCAGAATTGAAGGCAAAACCAGAATATAAACCTAGTTGCTTCAATATGAAATATTGACATGCCAAGCAATTTCCTTACTACTTGCCAAACCGATACCTCCAGTAACCTATTTGTTTTCTTTTTTAAGATTTATTCATTTTATTACAGCCAGATATACACAGAGGAGGAGAGACAGAGAGGAAGATCTTCCGTCCGATGATTCACTCCCCAAGTGAGCCGCAACAGGCCGATGCGCACCAATCCAAAGCCGGGAACCTGGAACCTCTTCCGGGTCTCCCACGCGGGTGCAGTGTCCCAATGCATTGGGCCGTCCTTGACTGCTTTCCCAGGCCACAAGCAAGGAGCTGGACGGAAAGTGGAGCTGCCGGGATTAGAACCAGCGCCCATATGGGATCCCGGGGCTTTCAAGGCGAGGACTTTAGCTGCTAGGCCATGCCGCCTGGCCCCAGTAACCTATTTGTATAAAGTTCGACTACACAGAAAATGTTAAAGGTTCAGTGCCAGAGAATGCAACAGTATTGGATATATTTTCCCATTTATTTGCTGCCTCTCTCTCACCTTCTCAACTTTCTTCTCTCTCTTCTTTTCTCTTTCTGTTTTCTCCCTGTTTATATATAGTCTAAATTTTATTTTTATAAGATTATTTTAATTGAAAATCAGAGTTACAGAAAAGAGAAGAAACACAGAGATCTGCCATCTGCTGGATCATTCTCCAATCATGGTGATGGCTAGAGTTGGGCTGGTCTGAAGCCAGGAGCCAGGAGCTTCTTCCAAGTCTCCCAAGTGGGTGCAAGGGCCCAAGGCTTTGGGCCATTTTCCACTGCTTTTCCAGGCCATAAGTAGGGAGCTGGATCAAAGGTGGAACAGCATTGTTGGGGGAATGAGTAGGGGCGGGGGAATAGGGAAGAGGTTTGGATGAGGGGAAGGAAATTTCAGAGCCAATGGAAGTAAATCATAAAATAATCAAATAAGGAAATTATTAAAAAAGAAATAAAGAAAAAGTGGAGCAGCCAAGACATGAACCAGCACCCATATGAGATGCTGCCCTGCAGGCAGAGGATTAAATTGCTGTACCACTGGACCAGCCTCAATGTTTTAAATTTTAAATTCCCAATTTGACTTTTTTGTTTCTATCTTGGAGATACCTAAAAATGTTTAAGTCAGGCTGCCAATTTTCATTGTTTCGTCAACGTTGTGGGAAGCTTTTGTGGGAATGTTTGTCAGCTGGTATCTTCTGGCTCTCATTTTTATTTTCTCCTTCTCTCTGCTTTTAATGATATATGTGAATGATTCTGTTCATTATAAAATGTCTTTTTTTGTGTGTTATAAAGTACTTTAGCTGAAGGTATTTTATTGAATTCTTTTGTACCTTTGGGGCAGTGTTGGTTTACCTTTTTGTATAATTCATTTCAATTTTGACAGAGACTTTAATTTTCATTGCCCCCTTTCTGCTTTTTCATCACCAAGCCTTCACAGTGGTCCATCACCTCCGAAATGGTGTCTGAATGAGATTCTGGTCTCTAGTCCTGGGGAGGGTCTTTTTTGAAAAAATTTATTTATTTTTATTGCAAAGTCACATATACAGACAGGAAGAGAGATAGAGGAAGATCTTCAGTCTGTTGATTCACTCCCCAAGTGACCACAATGGCTGGGGCTGAAATGATCCCAATCCAGGAGCCAAGAGCTTCTTCTGAGTCTCCCACATAGAAGCAGTATCCAAAGGCTTTGAGCCGCCCTGGACTGCTTTCTCAGGCCACAAGCAGGGAGCTGGACAGGAAGCGGGGCTGCCGGGATTAGAACCAGCACCAATATGGGATCCCTGCATGTACAAATCAAGGACTTTAGCCGCTACCACACTGGTCCCTGGGTGTTCAGTGCTTTTTGTTTGAATGCTTTGATCTATAAGGCATGGTCCTATCCTTGGTCTTTCTTACTTGTAGTGGGACTCCCTTGGTTTGGAATTGAATCTATGTGAGGTCAGTGTTATATTAAGCCTCCTTTGCTTTCTTTGCACTCTCTACCTCTTAGCTCCAGAGTTGTCTCCATAACTGGATCCAGCCTTGAGAATATTTCCTTACATACATGTAAATAATAGTTGTGATATTCTCTGCCTCTTGGTTGTGTGATTGGTGTGGATTTAGAATGATTTTGTTCTACTGTCCTATTTGTATTATTCATTAGAGAATGTGTGGAGACTCTTGGATTTAGATAGATATCCATCCAAATAACAAATGGAAATTTGAAACTCAATTCTATTATCAAAAAATAAACATCAATGATATGCAAAATTATGGCTATAAAACTGTTGAAATAGCATATCTTACATTAAATAAACTCACCATTTATCATTAAATTAAAAACCTGTCTCCTCAAATTGAGTTCACTTTAATGTCTAGTCACAATAACAACAGGATCCCCTAGATCCTATTGTTTCTAAAGCCATCTCCCCAAAATTTCTCCTTAATGTTAGAAAGTTGTTACAGACTTACAGAATTCCGCAAATATCTGCTTGTCATTCAGTCATAATTATAGCCCCATGTATTATCTAGGCATCTAATTGCATTACACAAATATTGTGTTTCTCTGGTTCTTTTACGGAAAACTATGCCAAGATGTCATGTGCCGTTCTATAGTACACAAACATATGGTTCTTCAAAAGCATTGCTACATCCTCCTTTGCCGTTCCAAACCAGCAAACAGGCTGGAGCCCATGCCGCACTCTTGCAGAAGGAGGTTGAGGTTGATGTATTCAAGATGAAATAGCAATCTAACAGAAATAACACAAGTCTCTCATGGTTATGGAGCTGCCTTATAATTCCAGACATGCTAAATCCAGCTTGTATTTTAAAATGGCAGAGTCAAGCACCTGTGATCTTTAAGCCATTGTTATTTCAGCTTTTCTCTCTGGCCAAATTTAATTCTTACTCATAAAAGGAACTGGACAAACATCACACATAAAGACAATTGTGCATTCACTGTATCTTTTAATTGTAACAAACTTACCTATGACTCCTCTCAGTATACTGCAACTCTCAATCATCTAAACATTCAACTGTCTATGTTTCTGGTATCTGATTATATTTCCTTCATTTTACTTCAGTTTAAGGACACCTGACCTATTGACTCTGAGTTGTAATTATGACTTTTCCAACTCTAATTATTTCTTAAAAGTTATTTTTGAGACAGAGGTGGGGGGGGAAGGTAAAGAGATTGACAAAGAGAGGGAGGAACTTGCGAGTGGTCTCATCTGCTGGTTTGCTCACTAAATTCTGGCAGTGATCCCTAGTGAGAATCAAAGTCAGGAGCCAGGAATATCTTGGAGGGTTCCCTTGTGGATGGTAAGAACCTGTCTTCCTGAAGCATTACCACTGCTCCACAGGATGTCAGCTGAAAGCCAGCTGGAACCAGGACATGGAGTTGGAACTCGAAACACATGCTGCAGTTATTCATGTCTTAAAGGTTAACACACTTCTTTTCAGCTCATGCATGTGTTTTGTGAGGTTGAGACCTGAGCACCTTATAACTTATATTTCTACTGAAAATAAAATATTTTTCGTTTGGTATTTTTATAACCAGTATTGGTGTCGATTTGTGTGAAGTCAGTCTGCATCCAACATTACTGGGTGTATTGATTGTAAAAGCTTGCTGTGGACACTGTCAGTTTACATTGTTCAAGAAACATCACTGGAAATGCATTCGTTTACTGAGAAATAATCTCCAAATTGCTATGATCTGTAAAGAATTTAGCAAATCAAAACATGGATAAATAAGTATACTATGAATCAGTGAAAAAAAAGGGGGGTATATTTTGATGTACGGGAAGACACCAAATTTTTATATTATTATAGCTGAAATGGGAGTAAAAATAAAGGTAAACTAAGAAGAATCAAAGCCTTAGAACAATCTTTAATTTTTATTTTATTCCCCAGATATTTCAATAAACTATTAATTTTAATTGTTATAATCATGGAAGTTGATAAAGAAACATATTAATGGGGTATAAGCCTGATTTAGATTACATATTCTCACTGGATAGCTGCTAAACCACTCCAGAATATTCTTGGGGTAGGAATGACTTACTACTTCTTCAGAAGCTTGCTCAGTCAAATTCTTCATTCAGGTTGGATGATGCAGCTCCTCTCAAAATATTTACACAGGAGCTTTACTAAGGCCTGAATTATCTCAAATGACTGATACCATGTCTAAGGAATCATAAACCTTAAATGAAAGGCTAGTGTGCCTGTCTCCTCTTTGCAAATGGGAGTGAAATATGGTAGTCATAAAGACTAGACTCCCAAGACAAAAATGGGAAATTAATAGGAAAATAGATCATGAATAAATACTACCTTCTGAGGAAAGAAGTGAAAATATGCCAGATTTTATAAGAAATTTTTCTGTTTATTCAAAGTTGGAAGCAAGAATTTTCAGTGATCCAATAATTTTCATCTTTGAATTCATACACATTTCAGAGTACTTCTTCAAAATGGTGAATCCTTATATTCTCTTATAAAGTGATTAGTGACTTATTTTAATATTTTATATTTTCTTTATATAAGATGAAACAATTTCATGCATTTAACAATATAAATTTAGCAGTGATACTTCCCACATTAACTCCCTCTTGCTTGTGTTCCCCACCCACTTCCTTCCTTATCTTAAAAAAATTATTAGCTTTATTATTATTTTTAATCATTATAGTGTCATGCTTTCAGTTCACTTTACAAACACAGACTTAGTACTTCATTAGGTGAAAAATCCAACAGATAACAAGCAAAAACTATTTCTCAAGATTGTAGAAAAGGGATATAAATAATCAATCTTAAAATGTCAATTTTATTCATCTAGATTGCATTTTTTGGTAGTATTTATGTTAGCTGCCACAAATCAGGGAAGAGGTATGAAATTTGTCTTTGGGGGACTGGCTTTTTTCACTAAGCTTAATGGTTTCCAAAGCACTTTGGATAAAGTAAGTGACTTTGATTGCCAGGCCCCATTCTAAAGCTGTTACTATGATGAACAAGACCTCTGGTCTCTGCTAAGTGTTTGATAATATGTTCTGTTCAAGTTCATTTTGAAAAAGATAGTAATGTGAGATTCATAGGAATATTGATGGGAATATGCTTTACATTATTTTATGACATACTGAGTAATAGCAATGACCAATGTAAAATCTGATATATTCAAATATGGTTCATGTGCCATGATTCCATAATTTAATATGAAAGTCATAGAGTGCTTTCAGAGTTCTACTGTGTGAAATGTAGGATTTAACATTAACAACAAAAGTTTGACACATTTTATTTAAAAAGCAGAGTGACAAACAGATGGAGGAAGGGAGGAAAGGAGTGAAAATGAGAGAACAGAAATCTTCCATCTGCTAGTTCACATAGCCTAGTAGCTATTTAAGTGAGTTGAAAATGTAAAAAACTAAAGAAAATAACTGTTTTTCTTTATTTTGCCTACTTCTAGTAATTACCTTGAAAACCTTGTAAGCAACCACATTTAATCAATACATTATGATTCTGTCATTATGGACTCCTTTGGACTCATTCATATTTATATTTGTCTCGTGATCTTTAAAACCTTTCTCAGTTGTATTCTTTGAATATAGTCCTTTAGTAACTTCAACTTTTTTATGTTTTAAGTCTTAACAAAGTGGCCTTATGTAATTTGCTCATGTATTGTCATCAACTTCATTTTATTCTTTTTTAACATGTTAATTTTAAATGAGTATTTTGTTTATTTATTTAAAAGGCAGAGAGAGAGTTCTCTTCAATCCACTGGTTAATTCTCAAATGCCCACAATAACCAGGAATAAACCAGGAATCCAGAGCTTAATCTAGGTTTCCCATCAAGGTGATAGGAACCCAAGTATTTAAGCCTCATTTCTACCTCCCATGGTGTACATTAGTAGGAACATGGAAAACGGGGATAGCTAGGATCCACACCTAAACACCCTGATATGGATGGGAGTGTCCCAAGTGGGATCTAAACCACTGCACCAAATTTCCACACTTCCACTTGATTTTAAACACCAACTAACACATTTGGAATTACTCTGCTTTTGAAATCAGAAGGGATAAAAATCTCCATGATTCAACCTCTGGACTATAGTTTTTATATGTGCACTTCTTACTTGCTTTATCTATTCTTCATTGACTAGATCTTATTTAACTCTTTTAGACTACAGCATTTATATTTAAAAAAAGAAAAAAACTTTTCTCATTACCCAACCTAGATCTGATGATAATCCATTTCAGTATTGCTTGTTGGAAGTTTAGAATTATTTATGTTCTTAAATTTTTTCTATGCCAACTTTCTAACTTTCCATTTGCCAACTCCAGTTAAACATAATGCTATCCAGTTTCCTCTCTCTCATATCACACATAAATCCTCAAACCACTCTTAACAGCTCCTATCCGAAGTCACCTCCTTAACTGAGCACTCCACTTAGCTTCCATCAATTTTTTCCCTACACATCGAACATGCTTCAATCCCTTACAATATGAATTCCAAACCCCACATTGTTTAACAAGCTCCTTTATAGTTTTTAACTTGATTAAACAGTTTTAATTAATACTTTTAACAGTTATACCTTGGTATATTTTTGTAACTTAGTCTTTTCTCAATTCTTCTTGCTTTGTTTGAGTTTTGATGGTTTCATTCTACATTCTCCTCTTTCATTCTGCCTGGCCATAAAAAGACATTTATGCATATGTTTTTCATCTATAATTGCTCCAGTTTGGCAACCTCATCTGTTATAGCCTCATAACAGTTTCTTTATGGATAGTTCCTAAATAAATACCCCCAATTTAGCCTCTTCATAATTTACCACTTCCTAATTAACATCTCTTTACGCAATTTACCAGCAATAAAAACAATTCTGTCCAAAATCAGATCCTGTACCTCTCTTTATACCTTCTCTATATGCATTTTCACTTAAGGGTGCCACTAGTTTCTTATTCAGATGAAATCAGGAGCTCAGGTCAATTTTGACTCCTCTACTTCTTATTCTGAAACTCTGAATTACAATTAGATAAATAAATCTTTTTTAAAATGAAATATCAATGCATTACAAGGAAAAGCAACAGATAGCCAAGCAATATTTATTTTGACTCTGACTATATACACGTTAGGTAGACACAGCTTATTGAATGATTTGTGTGATATCCAAGTGCCAGATGATCCCAAATTCACTGAACATGACATCCTTACTAAAATTAGAAACGTGTTAAGTGCCCGTAGGGTCATTTAGAAGAAAAGTGAGGGTATATTACAGAAATGAGAAAGAACAGAGACTATTAATTCTATATGCTTCCTACAAGGAGATAATTAGGGAAACATTCTTATAGACATTCATGTAACTTCATAATATAATATATTTTATGATATGATATAGGTTGTTTTTGCATTTGGATCACAACACAAGAGACAATCAAGTAGAACTCTAATGAAAATCTTCTAGAATGTTGCAATAAACAGAACAAAAGTTTTAAGGAATACTCTGTGAAAATGCAAAAATTAATCTCCCAAGTTAACAATTTCTTTTCCAGAATATATAACCATAAAACCAACCCCATTTATGTAATACCTGCTATATAAATGGTGCATTTGTGAAATATAAGGATGAAATTTTTCTTGGAGAAGTGAAATAATTTTCCCCATGGCTGGTAAATAGGAGAGCCAACATTTCAAGTTAGTATGTTTGACCTCAAATTCCCAGATCTTAATCATTAAGCTAAGCTGTAGTTCAAATAGCTTTTTTGGAGAACTAAGTGAGCTAAATTATTTCAAGTTGCTGACTCAAGCCCAGGGTAACTATGATGTTCAATATGTTTGCCAAAAATAAAATTGAATGAACAAGTAAATTCATGCTGAACTCACATTCAAAATGCTTTGTGGCCAATCTAATAAAGGTCAGTTGTGTGACACAGAAAGGAGATAGAGAAGCAATGTGTTTTTGGCAATTACTTTGTGACCTGCATTAAATATGTGCATGATTTCACTGTGTGTGACATTCAGGTGACAGATAGTTCTCCATTGATTTTTTTGTGTGTTTTTCTAAAAAGAAGGAAAAAAGATTGAGTCATGCAAAATTGGACTTTTCATAACCACAATGACCAACAGACCTATGAAAACATGTTGGGGATCACAGATCATTATAGAAATGTGAGATGCCACAATTATACTTACCTCACCACTGTTAGAATGGCTGCCATCCCAAATCAAAATACAACTGCCTCTGGTGAGATGTGGGGAAGAAAGGTACCCTAATCCACTATTGGTGGGAATGCAAACCAGAGATTCCTAAAAAATCTGAAAGTAGAGCTATTGTATAATTCAGTCATTCTGCTCCTGGGAATATATCCAAAGGAAACAAAATCATCATATGAAAGAGTAATCTATACTACCCTGTTTACAGCAACTAAATTCACAATCAGTAAGATATGGGATCAGCTTAGATGTGCATTAGCTAATGATTGGATAAATAAAATGTGGTGCATAGAGGGATGGAATACTCCTCCAGCCTTAAGAATGCTGAAATTCTGTCTTTTGTCACAAAATGAATGTGACTGGGAACACTTAGCAAAATAAGCCAGACCAAAAAAGAGAAACATTATGTTTTCTCTGATTGGTTATAATTAACATATAGAATTAAAAAAAAAAACTCCTCATGTATATCACACTGACATTTTGTGATCTTATTGTTGTCTGTAACTCCTTTCTGTACCCCTGCAGAACAATAATCTTACCTATCTTACTTTTAGATTCATTTGTTTAAACTTGCAGTGAGCATGTGATTATAAAGTACATTAAAAGTAAGCTATCATAAAAAATATAAGGAATAAAGGGAAAGGAAGTAAGAGGGAGAAGGTGAGGGAAGACAATACCATTGTATTCTTACATTATATTCTTGGAATAGTATCTGAAATTCATGAAACCTGTTCTTTATATATTTAAATTAAAACTATAGAAAGATTTAGTCACATCCAAATAATTATATTTTGCAAATATTACCATAAATTGTAAGCATTGTTATCAAGTTATGGAACTTGAGAGGAGAAATTTATTCTGATTTATTTGGGTGAGTCCAAAATGCAATCACATGTGTTCATATGAGTTTTTGCACACAATCACACACTCACACACACATGTGTGTGACACACTCATACAATAAGATGACAGGAGCAGATATTGGGATGATCATGCCACAAGGTAGGGAATACTTGATTGGGAAACCACCATAAACTGAAGAAGGAAGGAATGGATTCTCCAGTAAGTTTTCTTGCATCATGTAGGCCTGGTGGGACTTGGATGATATTGGTATGCTGGTTTTCAGAACATCAGAAAGTGAGTTTTAATTATTTAAAGCCAACAAATTTGTGGTAATTTAGAAAAAAATTGTAGTGAATTAAATCTCTTTGTAAGGATTACTTTTACTTTGCTGTGTTGTATTTTAAAAAGTAATATTTTGGGAATATAATTACTTTTGCTATAACCAGAGACTGAATTTTACAGGAAATATATATAGAGAGAGATAGATGATAACTATAAAGACTTAGAAAACCCAGAAGTTTTGTGAAGAACTTCTTTTCATCTGCTCAAAGTCTTGATGGAGATGGTGCTGCCCAGGGATCATGTGAGAGTGTGAGGAGGACAATATTTAGACGACTAGGAGAAAGTTGACTATTGATGTGGAAGGTGTCCAGTGTTGCGATAAAAGCAACTGGAAGGGGTATACAACTGGACCTTCACTGTGACTGAGAATACCACGACTATCTCTAGAAAAACACTGAACAATCACCAGTGACTATGATGATTTAGTTTTCATTCGTGTGGCTGCAGTTTGGAGAAAGATGTCCAATGGTTCAGTCCTATGGGTCAAGTCAACAAAAGAATGAAAACAAATGCCAAACATGAGCTTGCTGAGTGTTCTCTCCATCAATCATTATCCTTTTGCGACCACAGAAGGGTAAGTTCTATTCCTTTGATGGTAAATGCCAGTCTCTAGAAGCAGTGCCTGGAATTTTGTGCGCACCCATGAATTTCTCGTTGAGAAAATGAATTTTCAGAGGAATGTGTGGGCATCTTGGGCATTTGTGCTATGCAGGCCTAAAAAATACCTTCACATGAGTGTCCATTAAATATAACTGTTTGGGAATACCTTCTGAGCATCGAACGGATGGCAGCCAAAAGGCTGACCAATTCTGTGTAAAAGGCTCTTAGTTTGGAGTGTTTGTAGATGAGAACTCTTATTAGAGCTTATGTTATGCCCAACCTAGGTAAAAAAACAAAAAACAAAAAACAAAAAAACAGGCTTTAAGATCTCACATACCTTCCAGTGCAATCTACATTAAGAAAACAGAAACTGAAAACAAGGTTATATCAGAAGCTAAAGTTTCCAACTTCCAGTTCTTTAGTTGTTGCATGTCCCTCTAGCCACAATGACATTGGTGAGGTTTTTGAAGTCCTTGGAAGACCCATATCAACCCACTAGCAGGTAGCATTCTTTTATGTTAAAGGAATAGTATATGAAATTTAGGAGAATTTTTCATAAATGTTTAAAATAAATTAACTATTTGAAGAGAATTATGGTTGCCAGCAAATGGAAATGTAACTGCTTAACTCAAACCACTGTAATACTTGTGTCAGTTGTTTGACTTCCCTGGGCCTCAGTTCTTTCATCTGTAAAATGAAGAGTTTGAAAAGATAATTATCAGCCATGTTCTCATTGTCAGTGGTCTAAGCAATCTGTGACTCAGTCGCTAAGCTAAAAATGTTCTGCTTCTCTAATAAATGACTTCCTTACTGTTGTAAATGTACTGAGAAAGAAATAAGAGTTTACTTGTGAAAATTACTCTATTGTATGGTGTTTCGCATCATTGGGCAACATGGAGTAACAATATGATAGTTTTCTGGATAGTGTGAACCCTGCAGACAGATAAACCCAGTGATTTGGGGGGTGTGTTTAGTTTTTCATAATGATCCAAGAAATGTTATGAACTCTTGGAGAACATGAACTATGCTTATACCATTCCTAAAATGTAATAATGGTTCTTTATGCTCCCTATCAAAGTCCATTGTCAGACTCTCATTTCTAGACTTGCACAGAGAAGGAAAGTTGTAATTTCATGTGCAGTTTTGGCATTGTCTTCATGCTCAACCCTGGTAGAGATCCAATAAAAATTTTCCATGGTTTATTGTATTATTTTAGACATTTAGATATTTTTGTGTTTTTATCATTCTCTAGCTTTTGAAGTTGAACATTTTGGTTAACTCTGTTTATTCTACTTTTTCCTCTTGTAACAATCCTTAAAATACTATTCTTCAGATTTTCATACAAATGTATTCTCCTTTCAATCATCAAGGGTCATTCTTTTTTGTCACTAAATCTTTATTTTTTTTTTGCTAGAAACAATAATCTACTATTTGAAACCTAAATATGATTATTTATATCTCCATCTAGATTATCTGCATACATTTCAAATTCAGTGCATAATGCACATTGTAAGTTCTTTTTTTTTATTAAATTTATTCATTAATTACATTGTGTTGTAATTTCATAGGAACTGGGATTCTCCCCACATTTGCCCATACCCTCCCCCCATGGTGGGTTCCACCACCGTGTTGCGTAACCATAGTTCAAGTTCAGTTGAGATTCCCTCTTAGCAAGCATATGCCAAGCATAGAGTCCAGCAACTTATAGTCCAGTCAAGTGCAACTACTTATTGGGGAGACCCTCTCTGGTCTGAGGGCAGAGCCAGCAGAGCATCATCCCGATCAAATAAAAGCACTAACATATTATCAGCAACAATTAACATCGTTATGGAATTAATTGACATAGTATTGAGCAGCCAACACGTTAAAAATAAATGCGATTTCTTAACCGCATTCTGTGACCACCCCATTCACATTTCCATTTTAGTTTATATACGAGATATGACATAACCTCCATAACATAACATGTTATGCATAACATAATATCTTCTTAAATGCACATTGTAAGTTCTAACATGGAACTTCAAATATCCTACTCTGGGTCTGCACATCTCCATATGTGTACTATCTCACGGCTTGTGTACACATTAATCCTTCCTTTCAGACTTTTTTTTTAGTTTTGGGTTTTTTTTTAATTCTTTTTTTTAATTAATTACATTGCATTATGTGACACAGTTTCATAGGCTCTGGAATTCCCCCAATCCCTCCCCTTATCCTCCCCCCATGGTGGATTCCTCCACCTTGTTGCAGGATTACAGTTCAAATTCAGTCCAGATTCTTTCTTTGCAAGCATATACCAAGCATAGAGTCCAGCATCTAATTGTCCAGATAAATTCAATGGTTTCTTGGGGAGACCATCTCTGGTCTGATGGTCTGATTTACAACGTTATGGAATTAATTGACATGGGATTGAGTAACCAATATGTTGAAAAAAATGCAAGTTCTTAACCACATCCTGTGACTACTTCATTGATATTTCAATTTTTGTTTATATACAGAACCGGCTTCCATACACCTTAAAATGGCTATAGGGTACTATTCAGCTGTCTTGTGTCTATTTTCATTTTAGTATTTAGCAGTTTATAGCATTGAAGCATAATTTTGCTGGACTTGGCAGATTTTAGGATAGTCTAAACTGGCTTATAACTCTAACAATGCATATGTCAACAGTTTAGGTGCAGAACAGTTTTAGGAAGAGTGTGCAGAGAAATCTTCAATACCCTGGCGAGGAGTAAGGTATGTGTGAGTCCATGCTGTTTCCTGTCTGGTTCTAAGCCCTTTCAGACTTCTGAATCCGAGAAACTCCAATCCTTACCAACACACCAACAGCATTTACAATGTCATCAAATTCTACAAAAAATTCTCAAAAGCATTTCTTGAATCCCATCCTGTCATTACTCATAGTCAGCCATAACTCTGATTATTACTTTCTTTAATCTTTTCTTCTCTTGTTTCCATCCCTCACAATCATGTATATTCACATTTTGCATTCCTGTGAGTGCATATCCATTGATCAGCAGCTCTGCATCCTTCCCTACAGCATACCCACCCAGTGCTGTGGTGCCTACTATTCTATTTCAACTTCCATGAGATCAACATTTTTACTTTCCATGTGAGAGTGAGGCCATGTAGTATTTGTTTTCCTGTGCCTTTGTTACTTCACATAAGAACATTCTGTAAGTTTACCCATCTTGTTGCAAATTATAGGATTGTTTCTTTTTATGACTCCATAGTATTCGATATCTGTCTATATCATATCACTTTTTAATCCATTAATCTACTGATGGACACTCAGGTTGTTTTCATTTCTCGAACATGGAATAGCATTACAATAAACATGTGGGTGCAGATACCTCTTTAACGTATTAGTCTAACCTCCTTTGAATATGTACCCAGAGGTGGAAAAACTGGATCACATAGTGGCCCAATTCTTAATATTTTTAAAGAATATTCATATTGTTTTTCATAATGACTTTATTCCAATTATGTGTGAACGTTCCCTTTACACATCTTTTCCAATACCTATTATCTCCTGACATTTTACATCATTTTAATATTTGTATTTGCTTATTTTCATTTTATTTCAAAGGCAGAGACAGGAAACAGTATATGGAAAGAAGCAAAGAGCTGTCATTCACCCGCTGGGTCGCTCTCCAAATGCCTGCAACATGCCAGGTGGGATGAGGCTGAAACTAGGAATCCAAAACTCAATCTGGGTATCCCATTTGAGTGGCAATAGTGTAATGTACTGCAAGGATAAACCTTGAGAATAGATAAACCTTGAGTCATCATCTACATAGCAAAAATGGAATTGAAAGCAGAGGAGCCAGGATTCAAACCAAGTATTCTGATATAGATACAGGCATGCCATATAACTTCTTAACCACTGTGTTAAACACCTTTTGTAATATAATAGATATCCTAAGATGTGGTATCTCTGTGAAATGTCAATTTATATTTTTAGGTTATTATTAATATTGAGCATATATCTGTTGCTATGTGCATATCCTTTTTTGACAAGTGCTTATTAAATTCTTTAGCCCATTTTAAAAATAGTTACTTGTTTTATTAATATATAAAGTATATATTAATTATATGCGTATCATATATGTTAGTATATGTATAAATATACATATATAGATAAACATACAATTTACAAATAATTTCTTCCACTATGAAGTTTGTCTCTTCGGTTTATTGGTTGTTTCTTTTACTATGAGGAAAATTTTCAGTTTGATATTATACCAATTTCCATGCTTATTTTTGCTGCCTTTGCTTTTGCAATGATATCAAAATATTGTTACCTAGACATGTCCTAAAATATTTGTCCCATGCTTTATTTGAATTGTTTTGTAGTTTTTGTCATTAACACTTAGGTAGTTAATCCATGTTAGCTAATTTTTTGGTATGTGGTGAGAGATAGTAGTCTAATCTTTAGTGTGCATGTGGGTACGCTATTTTGTTAACATTATTTATTGGAAAAGAATGTCCTTTCCCTAATGTATATTCTCTGCATCCTTGTAAAAAAATGGGCTGTAATGTGTTTGTTTATCTCTGGGTTTTCTATTCTGCTGTATTGGCCTTTCATGCTATTCCCATGCGATTGCTTTACATAGCTTTGTACAGAAATGAAGTCATGTAGTTTGATTCCTCCAGCTTTGATCTTTCTGCTCAAGAGTATTTTGCCCAGTACGACTCTTTTGTGGTTCCATATACATTTTATTGAGACACATCACTTTTGTTCAATTACATTTCATATTGCTAGTTGAAACTTTACCTTTTGGACTGTGAGAAACATCAATCTTTCTGTTCCATCAGCAAAAGTGTATTAAGTATCCACAAAAGGAACGTTGCCAAACAGCTAGAATAAGGCTACTTTTGAAAGCTTCTGTAAAAAATGAAGTCAAAAGATTACTTTGGTGCAAGAAATTTTCGAAACCTTTTCACCGTTTCTTCATAACACATATTTTTTTCATGAACTTTTTGAAGTTCTTTTATACAAAAGAAGCAGAGTAGACACTTTCCCTGCCAAAAAAAAACTGTAGTCATGTAAGAATAAAGTTACATTAACAATGGGTTACATAAATCTACAACTACTATAATGAAGCATATAATAAATATTATATTAAAAAGTAGATCCTGCGTACCTCTTGTTCCTCTCAGTCTGTTAAGGATGGAAACAAACTAGCATGTATTTAGCATCTATTTATGTCCAGCTAATACTTGTCAGGGATCATCCCTAACTTAACAATAAGGAAGATAACAGTAAAGGAGCTTGAGTAAATTTTCCTGGATCTGCACATGATATTGACAATAGTTAACACAGATCTGTGATTCATTGATTTAAATTGTGAAATAATTTGTCTCGATTTTTGTTGTTATGTGCCAAACAAATACAAATTGGGTAACTGCTTTTGGCATTGCTCCATTCCAGTGAACCCACTCATATCTAACTGACTGTTGCTCGCTTTGCTGACTGTTCTTGGGCTCTCACGTTCACAACATTTTATTATTCTATCACAATATTCAAAATAACAGTGTAAATATCTCTCAAAAACAAAAAAAGCATAAGCCTGTTGCTTGTAAACTCTGGACCTTCATACAGTGCTCCAAATATTGATATGAGATATTAAGGAAAGAAAAGATGAAAACAATTTAAGCATTAAGATGGATAGAAATGGCACTTTTTTTGCAGGCAAGCAGAGCTGGATGGGACCTCCCTGCTTGTGGCCTGGGAAAGCAGTTGAGGACAGTCCAAAGCCTTGGGACCCTGCACCTGCATCGGAGACCTAGAGGAAGCTCCTGGCTCCTGGCTTCAGATTGGCTCAGCTCTGGCCATTGTGACTACTTGGGCAAATGAACCAGTGGATGGAAGAGCTTTCTCTCTGTCTCTCCTCCTCTCTGTAAATCTGACTTTCCAACTTAAAAAAATCTTTAAAAAATAGCCCTTTAAACACTTTCACCTTCAAAACATTGTATGAATGTATAAGTGAGAAAAACAAAGACAGGTAGGTGACATAAATTAAAATACATATATACATAAAACCACCCACAGAAAATAAAGACTTGCTTACTCATTTCCCCGGATATTTTATTATTGTAATAGAATGGTGTTGGGTCTTAAGGAATCAGTGGGAAATATCCAATGGAATAAGAATTTAAATTTTCACATTTGTTATTCTTTATCAGAATTTCAGTGAAAAATAATGTACCAGTGAGTTATGTCATTTCATATTTCCTTAATATAAGTCATGTGAAGAGTGATTAACTGTATCCGTGATTCTCGTAAGCACTACAATAATCCATAGAAAGCAATAAAAATAAACATCCTAATCCTTAGAAGTAGCTGGTATTTGGATTTCTTTTTTTTTAATAATTATTAATTTTTGTTGAAAAATCAGATAGAGAAGAGGAGAGACATAAAGGAAAATCTTCCATCAGCTGATTCACTCCTTGAGTGGCTGCAATGGCCAGAACTGAGCCGATCCGAAGCCAGGAGCCAGAAGCTTATTCTGGGTCTCATATGGGTGCAGAGTCTCAAGGGATTAGAACCAGAATCCATGTGGGATCCCAGCATGTGCAAGGTGAAGATTTCAGCCGCTAGACTACCATGTCAAGCCACGGACTTCTGTCGTGATCTGACTTTACTTGTTACTAAATTTTATTTACATTAATATAATTACACAGTGTTAGCCCTGCACATCTGTTTTCTATGGATTACTCTAGTGCCTGTGAGATTCACTGATATTTCATTTTTATTATTGTCTAACATTCCATTGAATAAATAGATACATTTAAATTATCAACTTTGCAGAGTTTCTTCCAGGTTTTGATAATTATACATATATGTGGTTGTGAATACCTTTTGGTGAATATATGTATATTCTCATATACATAGGATATGCATAGGGTGAAATGGCTAGGATGAGGACTGCTTGTAAAGTTAATTTCACAAAATAGAGACATATTGTTACAGGTGGAAAATTTGTTAGAAACAGGCCTTTCCAAGTATCAGGAGACTTATTTATTTATTTTGCTTGTTCCAGAAAGGTTGAGTTTACAAACAGTTTAGTTTAGTACGCTTACAGGAAATCATGAGTTTCTTTTTTTTTTATTAATTATTTTGCATTATGTGACAATTTCATAGGCTCTGGGAATCCCCCCCTCCCCAAACCCCTCCCCGCTGGTGGATTCCTCCTCCACCTTGATGTAGTATTACAGTTCAAATTCAATCAAGATTCTTTCCTTGCATACGTATACCAAGTATAGAGTCCAGCTACTTGTTGTCCAGATGTGTTGAACAGTTTCTTGGGGAGACCATTTCTGGTCCAAAGTTAGAGCTGGTAGAATATCATCCCAGTCAATTAAGAGTCCCAATATAACATCAACAGCAGTTTGCAACATTATGGAATTGACATGGTTGTGAGTAACCAATATGTTAAAAAAAGAAAAAAAAGCAAGTTCTTAACCACAACCTATGATTAGCTCATTGACATTTCAATTTTAGTTTATATACAGGACCGGCTGCTATATACCTTAAAATGGCTATAAGGTACCATTCAGCTGTCTCATGTCTATTTCATTTTAGTATTTAGCCATTTGTTGTGTTGAAGTATAATTTTGCTGATCTTGGCAGATTTTAGAGTAATCTAGACTGGCTTGTAACTCTAACAAGACATTTGTCGACAATTAAGGTGCAGAACATTTTTTTTGGGGGGGGGGTTGTGCAGGAAAATCCTCAACACCATGGTGAGGAGTGACTAATCTTTGTGTCCCACCCAGCGAGGCATGAGCCAATCCACGCCAGCTCTTTCCTGTCAGATTCCAAGCTCTATTTTTTGTTGTTTGTCTATTTATTTTAGGTTTTTTTTAGCTTGTATGATTGTTTGTTTGCTGTGAGGGGTTTTCGAAGCGATCCCAATGGTCATTGCGAGGGAGGGTGGGGGTCCAGAGTTGGAGCCAGGCTCAGACCAGAGAAAGCTCTCCTCCCTGGTCCCGAAGGACGTTTATCGTTCTTCTGTTTCTGCAGACCGCTCAGGGCTTCTGGTTGTCTTTCCGATGATGTTGGTTTCTGCACGGTAGTGTTTGGACTTCTTCCATCCCCTGTGGAAGCTCCGGTTGGGGGTGGGTGACCTCAGAGTACTCGGCCTCCGAGGGCATCCAATTCCCTGTGGCCTCCTAGGCAGTTGGGATGTAGTCCTTGTTGCTTGTATTAATAGTTTGTGGTGAAGGTCTGGGAGTCTTCATGGTTGGGATCCAAGCTTCCTCCTTACCACCTGCTCCACTCTGGAGTGCCCCCCTGCTCCAAGCACATGACCTCCTGTTAAGAGGTTGTCAGGATTGCACCCGGTTCCCCTCTCATGCATTGGTATAGTAGTTTTACTATTGTTTAGTGCCGCTTTGAGTCTGTTGTTTATGAATTACCAAATTTGATCTTGATAGGCTATATTGTACTTTTTCCTCACTCATTTTATGGCCCTGAAAGACTTCCCTGCACTCCCTCCCCATCACGGATTAACATAGCGTATTGAGGGTAAAGTAGGTTTTACAGTTTTTCGGGAAATCATGAGTTTCAAATGAACAGTAGCACTGGCCATTGTAGTTAAAGAAAGGTGAACTTTTCTATGTCTGAAACAAGGTTACCTCAACGTAAAGAGCATGAGTTGCTTTCCACACCTCCAGTGAGGCAGAGGAGATGCAGGTTTGTGCTGGCTGGTAAGCATTCCTGGAGCAGCGTGGCACCAGTCCTGGCTCTGTGCTCCAGCACTGCCTCATGGAGCAGCCTAATCACCCCAACTCTCTGTACTGCCACAGCCCTCAGCGTCTGGGCCAAGCCAGTCATTTTTGAGTACATTTCTACTGCAAGGATCTTTCTTTTTCTTGTATTTCACTTAATAAAATTAGTCACCACATATGGTGGATTAGCAGCAGCAGCTCAGCTTGCTTGGATTTACATGAATTTATTCTCTGTGGAGATCAAGAGGCAATTTATTCAGTTGCTGGTCTTCTTAGGAGTACCCATCATCTTCCCCTAAAGTTCCGTCTGAATAATATGTTTGTGATTATTTATTATTTTTGATGATTATTCCCACTTTTGCAAGCAGCCACACAGGAATTGGTTCCAGATTCTAAATCTTTCTGAACT
This sequence comes from Ochotona princeps, assembly GCF_030435755.1. Classification (NCBI taxonomy): domain Eukaryota; kingdom Metazoa; phylum Chordata; class Mammalia; order Lagomorpha; family Ochotonidae; genus Ochotona; species Ochotona princeps. The sequence continues at coordinate 44,576,380 of NC_080842.1, read as the reverse complement.
AGTTTCCTAAGAACAAGACGGTGCAAGAAGATAAATGGTAGAAATTTGTAAAAAAAAAAAAAAAGGCTAATACATCAAAACCATGAATGTCCAGAGAACATTGGGTTGTAATTTTTGCCAAAGTTACTTTTAGGATAACTTTCTGAGTGACAAGAACTGTTTGGCCATGTAGCCTGTAGCCATACATTGGGCAAATTCACTCAATAAATGCGAAGCTCTGTTTTTCTTTTTTTTTTAATTAAATTTATTCATTGATTACATTGTGTTATAATTACATAGAATCTGGGATTCTTCCCCTACCCTCCCCCCATGGTGGGTTCCTCCACCTTGTTGCATAACCATAGTTCAAGTTCAGTTGAAATTCCCTCTTTGCAAGCATATGCCAAGCATAGAGTCCAACATCTTATAGTCCAGTCAAGTCCAACTACTTATTGGGGAGACCCTCTCTGGTCTGAGGGTAGAGACAGCAGAGTATCATCCCGGTCAAATCAAATGCAGCACTTAACATCGTTATGGAATTAATTGACATGGTATTGAGCAGTCAGCATGTTAAAAATAAATGCGAGTTCTTATCCACTTTCTGTGAACCCCCATTCACAGTTCAATTTTAGTTTATATGCTACATATGACATAATATCCATAACATAACATGTTATGCTTAACATCATATCATCTTAAATTAAGGCAAACGTGGTATCTAACCTTTTGGGATTGGTTCATTTCCTTTAGCATTATGGTTTCCAGTTTGGCCCATTTGACCACAAAGAACTGCATTTTGTTTTTTTTAATAGCTGAGTAGTATTCCATGGAGTAGATGAACCATAGCTTTCTTATCCAATCCTCTGCTGATGGGCATTTTGGTTGTTTCCATGTTTTTGCAATTACTGATTGTGCTGCTATGAACATAGGAGTGCATGTTGGTTTCTTGTAAAACAAGTTTTTTGGATATATTTCTAGGAGTGCTATAGCTGGGTCATACGGTATGTCAATTTTGAGTTGTTTGAATATTCTCCATACTGATTTCCATAGAGGCTGTACCAATCTGCAGCCCCACCAGCAGTGGAGTAGGGTTCCTTTTTCCCCCGCAACCTCGCCAGCAAGTGTTGTTGGTGTTTTTCATGTGGGCCACCCTTACTGGCGTTAGGTGGTATCTCATTGATGTTTTAATTTGGATTTCCCTTATTGCCAGGGAGCTTGAGCATTTTTTCATATGTTTATTTGCCATTTGGGATTGTTCCTTTGTGAAATGTCTGCCCATTTCCCGTGCCCATTTCTTGAGTGGCTTGTTTATTTTGGTGTTTTGGCTGTTTTGTAATTCTTTGAAGCTCTGTTTTTCAAGAGTGGCATATGAGACTGTTACATTGGTATATGGCTAAAAGGGGGCCAATTTCCCTTTTCAGAAGGGAAAAGGGAAAAGTGCCCAACTATCCCCCTCCATATCAAGAGATTTCTATAAACTCAAGGTGAGAGGAGCTGATTCCAGAACTAGTAAGTCTAAAATGTGAGAATTCCTTTCTTCCCCTCTCCTCTTCTCCGCCTCGCCTTTCTCTTCTCCCCTCTCCTCTCATCAGAATGCACAGATGCATAGATTTCAATGGTTTCTTCACCAAAATAAACTTACCTTTGCATTCCATTTTCCATTAAATCTTGATGGACCTTCATGTGATGAAAGTCAGGGAAGTCATTCCAATAACCAATGATCCATTCTTCTCCTATTGGATGTGTAAAAATATTGCCAACCCATTATTTGCTGGGGTGTACGCAGGATTGGATTTCTTGAGGACATAGCAAGATATCCAGTAGTATTAGCTTTGTAATTATTATTGTAACTGTTACTCTCCTTGTCTTTTTTGTCTTTCTCTTTCCTCCACCTCCTTGCTCCTTCTCTTCCAGCTTCCAATTCCTATAAAACAGAACCTATTAAATGATCCTTGTAACTTGGGAAAAACCACAGAACATCTAAACATAAATAAACTAGCCCCCATTTAAAAAATAAAGCAGTACTCCTTGTTTCTTTTGCAGATCATTTTCAGCATATTATAATTCATAAATTCATTGGTGTTTTTCCTCTGTTATAGCTCTATAGCCTCATTTATGGTGGCTATTATTTCCTATAAAAGAAATTGAAAATGTGGACACAGAGATTTCTTGTGGTGAGTTGTGGCAGTAGAGCTTTCTTTCCGAAGATGACAATTTCTTTGTTGTTGTTGTTGCTGCTGCTGCTGAAAACTATTTGAACTGAGAGGGAAGTTATGAAAATGCAGGAGGACAAGTGTTTCATTCTTTCTTTACCTCTTTCCCCAGTTAGGGTTTGCTAGCCAATTGAAGTGGTCATTGTACATTAGCACTGGCCAATGGGAAGACAGTCTGGTTTTTATGATCTTCCAGAGGCTGCTAGGAAGACCAGAAATGTTTCTATTCTACCGTGAGGTCAGTATTTAGCACCCTTACTACACTTGGCCTCACTTTGATTCTCTGCGTACATGTGTCTGTATGTATATACTTATGTGTATATACACATACACAAATATGTGTTTATATACAGGCATGTACGTGCTTTTAAAAGGAAATATATTTGTTGCTTATTTCCACAGAAAACACCATTTGTGAATCTTCAACTTGTAATTAAAAAGAAGTAAGATCTTATATAACAAAGGCTTTTACTATCAGGATTCTAAACCAAAGCAGTGACTTAGAATATGTGACCATTTAACATGAAAACACCTCTGTAAAGTCATCATGGTGATTCAACTTTCCATCTTTATGATCGTTACATCTGTGACACAGTGTCTCCAGTCTTCCGACTCCATTTCCTTAAACTTACAAATCATTGCTCAACAGTCATCAGGCTTTTCTAGCAAATAAAATCTTGACCCCTACCTATTTATCTTCATTACATAACAGTTTCATCTGATGGCCTCATTACTCTTGGTATTGCCCATAGTTAAAATTAAAATGATTAACTAATAATTATGAAAATAAAATCATTAAGGTAGTCAAAGTGAATAAATGCAAAAAAACCTAATAAAGATGTTTTTGAAGCTCATTTTGTAGGATACATTTTTCAAGTATATGAGGAAAAAGCCATAATCATGCTTTTAAAGAAATGTCACAATAAAAATTTTCAGAAATAGCTAATGGATTGGTAATTGTATACTGGATATGCTGGTATTTATCCTCAATGTGATTTCATTGAATGAATAACATCTCTTACTTCATTGAGATTAGAGCAGCAAATGAGATAATGTTGCCTAAAAGTAAAACTAAGGGCTCTTGCACTGGCAACAGGGACAAAGTGGTTATTTTGTAAACATGTTGCATCACTTTCTTTTCCAATGGCTTCCTTGCCTCACAAACAAGAAGGTTGAGTTCTGTCATTTCTGTTCTGAGATTATACCGTAAGAAAGTTTTCCTGACTTTACTGAAAAATAAAGACTTTTCCAAGTAACCCTAAAACGTCATGACCCCAACCTCTCATTAAACACTCAACCAGGTACAGAAACTCATACGAAACAGTGTTTCCCCGTTGCTTTAATATATGTGGTAGATGATGTTCCATTCTCGCACAATGGACTGTAATCTGCAGGCAATTCATTGTCCAGCGGTTATGTCATTATTTTTTCATTCTTCCCTCTCCTCTCTCTTTCTGGTTGAAAGATTAAAGGTTTAGGATCTGCTCTTTGAGGTCACTTAGACCTGCGTTTCATTCCTGACTCTGCTACTTGCTAAGTTTGTAATGTTGAACAAGTTTGTAGTCTGAGCTTTAGTTTCTTCATCTATAAAACACAGCCAATTAGAGCCCAAATCAATAACTGCCACAAGTAAAAGAAGAAATACTTGTTCTTCACTGTATGGTGTATTTCAAGGGAAATCTGATAACATACAAGTTATCTTCCAACAAATGCATTAGACCTCTTAAATAAATATTTATATGGTGCTATTTCCCAAAAACATTTTTGTAGGAGTTAGGTTCCTTCCTTTCAATCATGTGAGTCTTCTGAATGAACAATTAGATTCAGGTAAAGACTGGCCTGGGTAGACGGCTTTTATTTGAATGTAGCCAGTGGGAGAACCTGGGAGGGGCCAGAAAGTTTATGGGTCAGGTTTTATCTCCAGCTCCTTTCCTGCATGGTGTCTCTCTTTGGATATGTCTCTTAAAAAAACAAAAAAGAAGGAAGAAAGGAAGAAAGAAGGGAGGGAGGGAGGGAGGCAAGGAAGGAATAAAGGGAGATTCTCTGAAATTGGACCTGTCTACCAACTTTTTCCTTTAGCTCCAGAAACCAGTTCTCCCCTTTAAAAAATTCTTTTTTTTATTACTTTTTACTGTGATATTAATACAAAGAATAGATTTCATGTAGTTCATAGATTCAAGTCTTTCATTCTGCAAATACTGTTGATGAGAAGAAAGAGAGGAAGGGATACTAGGGCGACCCAGGGCAGCAGGAGAAACGTGATCACCTTCCTGAACAGTACATATGGGATGCATGAAACTTGTTCTCTTTCCTTTAATAATTTTGTATGTAAAAAGTCTAAGAATGACACTTTTCTTCCTTTCTGAAAACTCTTCTGTTGGAAAAACTGATACTACATTATGCCTCATAGCCTCCTTACAGATTGTTTACACTTTCAAATTAGTCACTTCCTGAAAATCTCCTCAGGTTATTGTGCTTTGATTTCTAAGGATTCTATTTTTTTTCCATTGGAATCCCGAGTTACTAAACTGCTCCAGGAGCACAGGTAAAAGTAGAGGAGGAAGGGACTAGAAAAGGCAGAAAGACCTCAGATTCCTAGGGCTGCCCTGTATGATGGCAAAAGGGAAAGAACACATATTTGGTGGGGTGTGCCAGCTACCCCTCATTTTGGAAACTCCCAAGAAGGGAAAAGGAAACAAAAGAGAATGATCATTTAGTTTAACAAATTTCTATAAGTCAAGAAAAGAGTCCAAGAAAGACTAATAAAAATGCAGTTATTGGCCTCATGAAGAATTCATTTTTATTAGGAAAGTATAGAAGACTCTATGCTTAACACTCAGCATCTTTCTGTGACACCAACAGGCTGTTCAAACTCAGTGTCCGAGACTCTGCCATCACAAAGACAGGAAGAAGTGGAAACCCTTGGCTTTCTCAGACTCACATCTCACTGCCGTGCTTTCCCTGTGCATGAGCAAGACAGTCAGTGACAATAAAGGCTAGAGTAAATGTTTTGTCATGTATCTAAAAGGGCTGCTTAGATCATCAACCTTGTATATGATGTAGATTAATGTTTTTAATAGGTTAAAACAGAGTTATACTGTGAGGAGCATTATTCTAGAATTTATCTGTTTTCTCATTTTCATATCTTCTCCAGTTAAAGGCAACCTCACTTTCCAGGAGTACAGGGTATTATATCCCCAAAAGTGTATATAAAGACACATATACCGTTATATGTACAAGGTATTATATCTCCAGAAGTGTCATAAAGACACATATATGCTAACATACATTAAAGCATCAGAATACAGAAGGATACTAAGTTTTCTAGAACTAATTAAATTTCTTGGCAACACTGTGCCACGAATCTGAGCTTATCAGAGACAAGTTTAAGTTTTGTCCTTATCATTTTATATGCACTTAAGATAGAAAGCATGATATTATATGATACATATTAGTAGTAGAAAGAGTACCATGAAGAAGCAAATCAACAAATCTTAGCAAACCCATCCTTCCAATGGCAAGAACAGTCCATATCTACCCAATTAAGATGAATCCCATATGTGGTAGCTTTTAAAAACTATTATCCTCAAGTTATATATTATATTTCTGGAGTTTCTTATTATACCTATCTGAAATTTTGTATCCACTGGTTACTTTCACTTGACAGCATTCCTCCTGTAAACTTTTACCAAAAACAATGGAGTTACTGCTATAAGATAAAGTGTCAGATTTGAAAACAAACAGAACCATGTGGCCACTGCTGAGACAAGTAACAAGGCTTACGAAAATGAAAACAGATACAAGTTACTAGGTGTAGCAAATCTAGCTTTGTGTAAGAAAATTATAAAGTGACAACAAAAATGTATGCAATAAAAGAGAAATTTTAATTTCAAAATTCAGCGCCCAGCGTAGTAGCCTAGTGGCTAAATTCTCACCTTGCACACCCCGGGATCTCATGTCAGTGCAGGTTCATGTCCCAGCTGCTCCACTTACCATCCAGCTTCCTGTTTGTAACCTGGCGGGGGGTGGGGGGCATCCGAGGAGGACCCGGAGCCTTAGGACCCTGCACACACATCGGAGACCCAGAGGAGGCTCCTGGCCCTTGGCTTCAGATTGGTTCACTCCACCATCAGCCACTTGGGGAGTGAACCAGCGGATACAGAATTTTTGTCTTTGTCTCTCTTTGTCTCTGTATATCTGCCTTTCCAATAAAAATAAATAAATCAGTGAGATACAATTCAAAATTCAAGAGAACAGCAATTTTGTAGCCAAAAACTGATGTGCTACCAAGATAAAATATACAGCATATTTTGCTTATCTGCACAGAATAGCATGTAATTTTCGATAAAACCACTGTGATAATCAAGTCCAATCTACATAAGCCACTTGGGGAGTGAACCAGCGGATACAGAATTTTTGTCTTTGTCTCTCTTTGTCTCTGTATATCTGCCTTTCCAATAAAAATAAATAAATCAGTGAGATACAATTCAAAATTCAAGAGAACAGCAATTTTGTAGCCAAAAACTGATGTGCTACCAAGATAAAATATACAGCATATTTTGCTTATCTGCACAGAATAGCATGTAATTTTCGATAAAACCACTGTGATAATCAAGTCCAATCTACATAAGCCACTTGGGGAGTGAACCAGCGGATACAGAATTTTTGTCTTTGTCTCTCTTTGTCTCTGTATATCTGCCTTTCCAATAAAAATAAATAAATCAGTGAGATACAATTCAAAATTCAAGAGAACAGCAATTTTGTAGCCAAAAACTGATGTGCTACCAAGATAAAATATACAGCATATTTTGCTTATCTGCACAGAATAGCATGTAATTTTCGATAAAACCACTGTGATAATCAAGTCCAATCTACATATGATCAAAAGCAGTTCAATTTCTTTCTTGGAAACTGACTTGTCAAATTGGAAATGAATGCTATACTAGCACATTATAAAATCTAGATCTCTCGCCACAAAGCCCAGGGTTATTTTGACTCTGGTAAATTTCCACTCTTAAAATTTACACAGAAGCTCTTCATGAAATCTCTTAGTTCATAGGTTCCTTTGCAGCCTCTGCCTGTTGCCACAAGACTTTAATCAAGTGAGTCTATTCTAGGTTACACGCAAATGCAGTTGATTTAATTAAACTACAGCCTTGAATGGGACTTCCATTTCTGGCTTCAGTGGGATCAGTTCTAGTCTCTACAGCCAAACTGATCATGCAGCAACAGGCTTTCAGTTTGGACACAGCCACACTTAACAAACCTGTATCCTTCTGTCAGTGAATTTGCACTCACAAACAAGTGTGATCCTTACGTTACACAGATTTTCCCAGAATAGAGAGGACAGTGCCCACCCACATTAACACTCGAAGCAATGATTTGGATAGTCCACCATCCTTGCAGTCATAACTTTGGACATTGATCGGGTAAAGAAAATTGAAATCCTGAAAATTGTGAGCAAGACCAAGCCAGATCTTCAAAGCAGGTATTTTTCTCCCCTTTTAGTGTCTTCAAGTTATGACTGTGTACTAGTTTTGCTTCTGTATTAACTGATACTTACTGTACCATTGTACAAGGTAAGATTTTGCTCCAAATTTTCTTTTTCTTATTCTCCTCCAAACTTCTGGATTTTGAGTTTCATTAATGATCTTCGTTGGTGTGCTCCAAGTCCTACAAACAAGCATCATTAACACCAGTTTATGATGGGGAAGGTTAAATATTCTGTTCAACGTCACATAGCAAGTCTAAGGCAGAAACCACAGGAAGATTTGAAAGGATTCGGGGGTAAACGGGCTTCGGGACTTCGAACTCCCTGAGGTTTAGCTAATGTTACCACTATGCCCTCTTCTGGTGAAACACGCAGCACTGCTGTGACTTCAAAAGCTCAACCCCCCATTTTCACCAAAAGTTACATCCCCTCTCCCCCTAAAATACATTTTTTCACACTGTGAATAATGGGGGAAAAACTAAAAGCAAAAATTACATATTATGTGAAACCTGGTTAGATAAAGAGGCAGCAAAGGAAATTTCCTTGAACTCTTTAAGATGATGCCTCAGATGGTCCTCTCTGTGAGAAACAGGCATTAAACATGAATGGGGGGACAAGTTAAAATGCTCATCATGAACAACGTGGCTACGGGACTATATTAGAAAAGATGGCAACCAGTTAAATCACCTGACTCGGGACTACAGTTGGAAATTTGACTGGTTATCCAATCACTAAGTTGTTTTGAAAGTGTTGTGGGTTTTTTCAGTTCTGGTTATATCTCCAGGGGCAAACTCATGAGTCTGTGTTTTTCCAGTATTAACCAATGCCAAAGCTAGAGGACAAGCAAAGCAGTGTAAATCATCGGTGACCAGACAAAGGAGACAGCAGGGAAGGGCTACCAGTGAATCAGGAGAAAGAGAAGTAGCAAAGCTAATTGGTAAGTGAAGGCTGATGTTTTACCTGTTCAGGGAGGTAGCTGAAGAGAGGGCAAATGACGTACCCTCAGCACCGCAGATGAGCCAGCCCACAGGGCATGATACTGCATGAAATATCAACGGACGTCTTAGGGCTGAAGACAGCAGTACACAGAAAGACCTAAAAAAATAACTTGCTCTAATTTTATCCCAACATTTTTGCAGTCATGAAAATATCGCTTCCCAATAATCAACAGCTAGAGGGTTTTTATGCTCTCAAAAATTCAAGCAGATAGTGACCTAAATTATGGGACTACATCAAAGTACTAGACTGAAAGCAAATAATAATCATAATAATAGTCTATGGAGGTTCATATTAGAACTGTCACCATTCTGACCTCTGTGATATCTGTTGCCACCACAGGCACATCTACCTGTCGGGAGTTTGTTTCATAAGAAACTGAAAAACATCATTAGGAGTTGGGTATATAATGGTATTGCAGTTAGTTACAGAGATGAAGATCAAGTCTCAAACAAATACCATGAATAGAGGAATCTGGATCAAGTTTTAAATGCTTCCCTCTTAAAATGCTCCAATAGTAAGGTGCCAGTAATTTGAAATAATTTTTTTACATAAGAAAAGAAGGAGAAACGAAATTTACAAGAAACAGATACCACAAGAGGCAAAAGACAATTTTTAAAAGGGAAATTATCCAAAATAAAAATACAAAAAATGAGATTATAGTCATAAAATTAAAATGAGACTTTATTTTTGAACAATTTTATTAATTTATTCAAAGGTAGAGTATAGAGAAAGAGGGAAGGAGGGAGGAGAATGGAGGAGAGAAAGAGAGCGAGAGAGAATCTGTTGATTCACTTCCCCAAATGCCTGCAAGAGCCCAAGCTGGAACAAGCAGAAACCACAAGCCAGGAATTCCATCCCAGCTTGCCATGCAAAGACCCAAGGACTTAGGTCATTTCTTCCACCTTGCTGAGTACATAAATACCATGGTAGTTAAAAAACAGAGCAGCAGGACTCTGATATGAGTGTTACAATGCAAGTCCTGTATATATATATATGTATATATATACACACACACACACACACGATAGTTCTTTGGGGACTATATCTATATTTTTATATAGTTATATATACGCATGTATGCAGCATATACATAAATATATATATTTACTATAGTTCTTTGGGGGAAATATGTGAATTAATGAGCAGACACACAAAAAAAAAACCAAGACTGCTTCACATAAAATGAAATAAAAGACAAAAAGGAATAACAAAAAAAGAATGTAAGAAATACAAATAGTAGCTGAAGATGTCAATCATGCTAACAGTTAAGAATGGGAAAAGAGAACTGAAAGGGAGGAAATTATCAAATAAATTAAACAAGTTAAACAGATTGGACAGTTGGCTCTTGGAATGCAAAGCATAATTTTATGAATTTTGAAGTCAGCACCAGAACAAAACATAAGAAATGGTTCAAAATTGCTTTCTCTAGGAAGCCAGACTGACATGGAGTGCAGCAGACAGGAGTTGCTCTGTTTCCTTAGAACCTTTTATCTTTTCTTTACTTTCTGCATGTGTCATATTGATAAACATGAAATTTTGATAAATAAGAGGAATCCATTTTGAGAAGAGAACCATTTCTATTTTGTTAGTTATTAATCTGCAAGTCATAATGTCCATTGCTTTGTTGTACATTACATCACTGTGCTCAGTGGGGAATGGAAAAACTTAAAATGCAAAGTTTGAATTTAAAAACTAAAACGTTTAAGATTTAAAAAATAAAAAAGTGAAATAATAATTGTGAAACTATATATATATATACTTTGTAAAAAAACACTTATGTTTATTATTTTCAAAGGGACATAAATAGGAATATTTTGCTACTGGGAAACTTCCATTATATATGTTGGAATTGTGAATGATTAAAAGGAGGATATAATTTGCATCATAAATTATTATTTAAATGGGGTGCTTCTGGTCTCCTACATGGGTGCAGGGACCCAATGACCTGAGCCATCTTCTGCTGCTTTCCTGGCAGGTAGCTGGATCAAAAGTGGAGCAACTTGGATACAACCTGTTGGTCATTTGAACACTAGCACTTCAGGTGGAGTATTAGCATAGTATGCCACTGGGCTGGTCCCCACACCATTTTATTTTCATGCCTAACTTTTCATTTGACAGTCACTCTTAGTCAATAACAAAGTTAAGGTTTGTGCTAAATTCATTTTGATGGCCACCAACGCCATTGATTTTGGTCTAGGTTTATGCACTGTTCACCATCTACATAAAGATGTGTAGGTTGGTTTCTTACATACCCATTTGTATCAGTCAGTCTGTTACATTTTGCATATCACATACACTGTTTAAGTTCAGAAGAAATGTAACTCTGATACAGCAAGGCTGAAAGCTCATAATATCTAACAAACTCTTTATGCCCCATTGAAACTGTGTAGTTTATCATGCACTTCATTAACTCGAGGTCTCTCAGGCAAGCACCACTGCATTAATGCAGAACAGACATTGGAACACTTAACAGTAGAAAGAAGAATGTCTTTGGAGCATAATTAGTAATGAAAACCACTGGACTGATCAAATGATTTGTTAAGATTGCTTCAGTTAGTTGCAGTCCACGAGAGATGAGTACAGTAGCGTTTGGATTTGAGGAAGGAGTTTTGACACTATCCAACAGTTGATGCAAATGGACATGATGCTACATGTGTCTCATTCTTCCCTAGTCCATCCCCACTCCCATTTTACTTCTTTTACTTTTTCTTCATTTCCCATCACTCCTCTCTCCCCCAATGGATTTTCCTCGCCAGATACACTTATTTAGTATATATTAAGCAATCTAAGAATATCAACCTGTTAACCCTCACTATGAGCCTAGGGGATGGATATTATTATTGATATTCCCATCATATTGACAAAGAAGCAGAGACGTGAGAGGAAGCCCTTGAACTCATGGAGCCAAAGGAGCCCACGTTCTTCATCGTTGTATTATACTTATTTCTTTATATGATACTTAATACGTCTTAATATGAGACATCCTTATTACCTACCTCACCAGGCACCCACAGGCTTTTTGAGTGTGATGACTTAAAGAAATCCAGCACATCCCAGATTAAGCAAATTCATTCACGATAGTCTTTTGCCTCCAGTGCAGTTGTTAGTATCCAATTTGCCTGTGAATTCTTAGTCCACTTCTAACTTTCACTGCAGTGTTTGGATTGTTATAGCCAAATGTGAGGGAAAAGTCAGATTTGCCGAATCTGAGTTTACCCACGTGACATAGCTGTTTTGGTTTTAGCCTTAGGGTGCCTTTTTCCTAAAGCTTACCTGTGCTTTCTAAGCTAGGGTTGACAGTTGGTTGCTGCTAAAATGAGAAATAATTCCTGCCTATTAGCAAGTGAGTTTACCTCCAGGAAACCACTGAAAGTCAGTACAAATCAGAAGAGTTTCTGCAGGAGCCTAAATTAATCTGCAGGAGCCTTTTAGCGCTGCAAACAGTATTACTCCCAAACACAACAAGGTCAGTCCAGTCATGATGTTGGCCCTGCTTCAATGGCAGGAATGATTTCTGCAAGAAAACCTGCCTGTTGCTTTAGGTTGTGGAAGTGGAAAAGCATTCAGAAAAATGTGACTAATCAAGTGCTAGGAGACTTGAAAACAGAAGTTTTCTGATTAGTAATGCAAAGCTGGGATCCTGCCTTCTTGTATTTGTCAGAATAGGGAACATAAAATCCTGCTAACCTATTCAGCTAGCTGAAAGGTTTCCATGACGACAGTGAGAAGTTGGAACATTCAGTACTCTTGTCTTCAAAAATAACCTTTCAGTATAGGCAAAAGATTGTTAAAAGCACTAACCCACATCACCTGTGCATTTCAGGGTAACTACCTGACCGTTATCTTGGTCTCTTAATATCCTGGGAGAATTTCAAATGGACTGTTTATTCTGCAACATAGGAATAGAAGTCAAGATAAACTGTGTTTGATCTCCTCAGGTTATCTAGCTCTTTCAGTTTGTTCACTCAGTAGGCTTTTTCCCCCCAGAGAGAAAATAATTTGCTTCAATTAAGGAATTCAAGCTATAAAGCCATTTTTTTTCTCTTTAAACCTGAAGTTATATAGAAAATATTGTCGTAGGCTTTTTCCAAAGTGCTACCAACATGTGCTTGTTGCATATAATACAGATGTTAACAAAAAATTCATGTTCTGAAATCAGATAGCCTAACCATTATTACCATGATAGCCATTAATTTATTCTCAGATAGTGTTAGTATTCTCTATTTATTCACTTTTTAAACTAAACTGTGCTTCCATTTTGACAGACATAAGTTTGGTTAATAAAGGGTTAATTGCAACAAAGCCATCAAAACATGGCAGATAATTACTTAATTGCCAATCTTTCCAAGACTGATTTTAAAAAGAACCAAAACAATAACTCAGATGTTACCAATCTATCTTAACTGTGCATTTGACATTGTGATTCTTTCTCCAGGAAATGCTCTTAGCCATCACCCGATTTTCAGGTATTTTCTCTGGCTTACTCAATTCTTTCCTAGGTAGCACCTTCAGTTTCAGCTATCACATTGGGCAGAAACGTCACCACTGCGTGGGCAGAAGCAGCTTCAGACACTGCTTTCGAACATTAGACATAGTATCTTATATTTTCTTCTTCCTGAGATGTACCATCAGAGGCATTTTAAGACTAGATCATAGGAGTGATTCACTTCAAGTGCAAGCAAATAAGGCCATTGCGGTGAAATTAAAAATTATAGTTAATTAACAATGTCCACTAACATTCAGCTGCCTTTTTATTCTCACAGTACTTCACTAATTCTAAATATCAGTGATAAAATATTCTTTGCTTACAAGATTTTTTGGTATAATCCTTAAATAACTATAGAACACACTGATTGGTTTTACTAATATAATATTTATTTAAGCTTCAAATTTTCATTATTTATAGAATAAACAGCTTTATATTCTACATGGAAATGATAATAATCCCAGTCCAGTATGAGGTGGCCCATTGGTTTTGCATCTGGAGAGGAGAGTGGGTGTAGAACATGCGCAAGGGAGGCACACGTGATGAGCCAGGAAAGAACTGAGACAAGTCATGAGGCAGAGACAGATTCCATGCCTGACTAGGGCTCGGATGCTCAACCCATTGCGTGTTAGAGCACATCCTAATGATCTAAAACCAGCCACTAGACTCACTCCTACATACAATAATCACATCAAGCATTCAGCTTTCCAGTACAGTTAGCTAATGACTTTGAGAAGCAAATGTTGGCTTGAGAAGACAATGTTCAAAGTGTAGAAGGCATTATGGCCAGCAACATGTTTCTCTCCTCTGCAAAACAAGATCTATAAGGTTTTGAATCATTAGAGCTCACTTTGGAATAGTTCGTGTATTCAGTTGTAGGAGTTATATCCCTACACTTGATTAGCAAATTTTAAACAGATAGAGGTAGAGTAGCAGTTTGGGGATCACAACCACAACTTCGGTGACATCAGTTTTACTCTTCTAGATGTAAATTGTTCTCTGCAAACTGGGAATTCACTCTTTTATAATCATCTTTTGATAAAATTACCCTCCTCTTGGTTTATAACCTTGTAATTCCTTTTACTGTAATATTTACTTCATCAAACTTATTTTACTCTGTGAAACACTTTGCAGTACAGCTGCTTAAGCCTCTGCAGGGGAAACCTACCTCTCATATTTCAGTGCCTGTATTCGAGTCCCACCTCTATGGTCAGATTTCTGGAAGGCGGCAGACTATGGTTCAGGTACTCGGGGACCTGGCACCCATACGTGAGACCTAAATGGAGTGCCCAGGATCTGGATTCTTACTGACCCAGCTGCAACCACTGCAGGCATTTAAAGGTGAGCTTGCAGGTGGAAGATTTCTTTCTCTCTCCTGCTGTCTCTTGTTCAGCCTTTTAAATAGACGAAAATAAATGTTTTAAATTTTTTATTTTACTTTATAGAAACAAATGTCAAATTTCAAGAACAATTTTATTATTTGTGTTTATTTTCTGGACATTACTATTATTGGATACATTTCATGATTATTACTCAGAATAATTCAGTCTAACAGAGGGAAGAGTATTAAAACTATTTCCTCCGTATGTCGAATTCAGTCAGTCCAATACTGTCATAGTTAGGCTTTAAGTACTTTATGAGATTTTCATCATAAACACTATTCTACACATCATAATAATTTATCCATTTATGAAAATTTGAGTATAAATCCGTTATTGGACAATTAGCTTGTTTCCAGATTTTTCTATTGTGAATAGTGTTCATTGACTATCTACACCCATTTTATTCCCACTTTCTGACTTTGCTTCAGATTAATTTTGTGATACTGGTTTTGAGCAATTAATAGGGCCAAAGAGCAGAGAGGGACACCATGATAATTATCCACAAATCCGATGATATGAACCATTGGTGCAGTCAACTCTAACGTATTTAGTAGTTAATTAACCAACAGTTGAGCAACTACCACATATACAACCTACGTAACAGCATCCTGTGGGGTGGGGCCAGAAAAACCTCATAGTACAATGGCTTTAAAAAGCTGTAAGACTTTCCCTCTTTTTATTTGTTCATCTATTATTTATGTGCAGTATTCTTGAACATTTCCATCTATCATGTTATGCAGAAGCTTTACAAAATAAAATCCTCCCAGGCAGCTCCTAGTCTTCTGGGGTGAACTAATCTGCTGTATTTATTCACGTTTCAATGCACAGCGTGGAAGAAGAAATTGGCAAGATGATGCAAGGGGCTGTGGATAGTCAGCTTTGTTCTTAAGCTTGGAGGCTGGCAATATTTCTCTGGCTATTTATTTCTTACTTGTCTTTGATGCTAAATACAAAAAGAACTTGATTTCCAAACAAAGGAGGATGCTGGACATGTTGTGCGTTGTGAGAATATTGTTCTGTAAGAGGCAGGGCAAACTGGTGATTAAAAAGTTTGGTTCTGGTGTCAGATTGTTTGAATTTGAATCCTACCTGTTGGTTGGGTCATCTCAGACTGGAAAAATAGCTGTGAGCTGTGCTGAGCTTTGAACTGAAAGAAGAAACAAGTTTTATACCCTACCTCTTGGAAACTTAGGGAGGTTTCAATTGATCGAAAATTCTTTAAGAGAATATAAATCAAAGCATCCCAAGCAGGTCCAGGATATCTACACATACTTATTGTATCATTAATGACATAATGTTTCCTACAATATAAGGTTAAATCTTTTCGAAGATACACACACACGTACATACGCCCTCAGACACAGCACTGAAGTAAATCTTTTGCCTTATGCGTGTGTGTGTACACATTGAATCTAAATTAAACACACACATAGATACACATGTATCTGTTTAGACATTTACATAAATATATTTGGTTTTCCTCCAAGCAAAATAGAAGAATGACCCCTATATCTTCCTGTACTGTGCAGTCCTCTTCAGTTCTTTTCCTTGTTTAACCAAGAGCAAGAATCAAAATTTGGCCATAGTTAGGAATATGTTTATAATTCACTGTTAAGTTACCTTCATGCAAAAAATATCCATAGGTTTGCTTATTTATCCTTATTATTTTTCCTCATGGACCCCACAATTATTACAGATTATGCATTGAACACTTTCAGAGAAGATAAATTTCATCTGTGCTTAGGGAGTTCACTCTCTAGGGGTGAGTGTTGCCTATAAGATACAGCAGGCTGTTTCAAATGACTGCACGTTGCCTAGAGAGGAAGCTCTTCTCTGCACATCTGAGTGTCACATAGTCCCAGTGCTCAACTTCAGCCCATAGAGAAGGTCATTACTCATACAAAGGAACAAACTGGAAGACTGGGTGATGTGTCACTGGGACAGAAACTATCCAAGCAGAACATTCAGAAGATGGCACACTGGCTGCTCAGGATGGGAAACTCCCACCAGCAGAATACCAGAGAGTGTGGGCTTCCTCCACAGCCATCCTCGAGGGCTGTAGCAAATCAGTACAGCGCTTCTGGTGCGCTGAAATTTCTGCATGACATTTGGGGGTCGGGGAGGGATCTTTGCATTTGGATTTATCTGCTGTCCAAATGCTCATTCTCATTCAGCCAACGTAAATTTTTTTAAAAAGCAAGGAAGTCAACTATGAGATTAAGTATGTTTCTAATCATGTTAATGGTTTCTGTCAGATGAATCTTGCGAAAAGTGAAAAACCTGAAATTTGACAGCTTTTTACTGTGGATTTACTACCTTTTTACTACCGTGAATTTATTACTTTTTTTTCTTTTTCTTTTTTTTTTTTTACTGTTGTGAATCTGCTACCTTTTAACTACCTTAAATGGCAATATGTGTTTCTCACTCAATTACCTGGACAAGAAATGAGAGAGTATAGTGCAATGACGCATAGGTGAAAAACACAAAAAGGGCTACAACTGAAATGCATTGCTTTGCACGTCTGCATCAACTTATATTTGATAAGGGCCAACAGAGAAGCAAGAACTGCAGGCTGATCTCTGTCTTTGTAACTTCTTCCCACCCTAAGCCAACAGTAAATGCAATGCTTCAGTCATCACCGCGTTCCTGGGCTGAGGAGATGATGAAGTGTTGTAATTAGAGATCAGTTTCCCATGGTGGCCAGAACAAGGAAGTCCAGCGTCAAAGAGCTCTGGGCTGCTATCCCTATCCAGTCACTTACAAGCCAAGTGGCCTGAGGCCCATTACTCTACCTCTGAGCTGCCACCTTCTCAGTGGGTGTGGATGAAGAAGATAGTCTTGACTTCACACTGTTCTGAGTAGGTGTTATCATCTGCTACTCCTAAGGGGGTGTGGAAAGATTTAAGGCAGGACAACTCGATCGTGTCTGTATTCTGCTGTGCCAAGCCTGCGTTATCAGGCTTCCAAGATTGGGAAACCACCAGATGCTTTGTCTGATGTCAACAACTCATTTTTGTTGTGCAAAATTCACATTTGCAGGCCTCCAAAAAACTGTTATACACTGAAGCACATAAAAGATTCATGCATATTCGGCTGTTACCTCCTGGATAACACTTCTCAGGGGATTGATTAAGGAATTTAATTTAAACTAACAGAACCAGTAGTATCTCTGCCGATCCCCTGTGTAGCTGCGTTAGTGAACATAAATATACATGGACAGGCTTTGGATATTCTGTGATTCTTACAATTACCCAGTTCAAAGGAAAGCAAACTGATTACCATATGCATGAAACTGAGAAAGATCTGTTCTGTGTCAGCAGTGGGAGGAAAGGTGGTTTTGCAATGTGGATATCTCATTCCTCTCATTTGATGTGTTTTCAATGTGTATGGAGAGAAAGCAGTCACCCAAAGACAGCATGAAGGAAAAATTGTGTATTTTTATGCCCCAGTTGTAATTGTCAAATTTGAGCAAAAGTAATGCTTTCATATCTCTTGAAATAAATAAGCACATACAAGTAATTAAATGCTAAGAAAAAAAGTGGCCAGAATACATCCCTTATGTTTAGCTTTCTTAAAATAATAACTGTATCTCACATTGCAGTGGCAAGCAAGATGCTTTGCTCTTTTCACGGATGTTCCACAGAAGCTCAAAGCAAAAACAACCTGGTAAAATATCGGTTGGATGCCTTAAGTTCTGACCTAAAGCGTCTGCACCAGACCCCAGAAGCAGCCCCTGCAATGAACTTGTATAAGTAGAGGGCTTAAGGAAAATACTTTGTATGTTTTCCAGAGCAATCTGTGTGATTGTTTACTCTTTATTTAACACGCAATCTTGGATTTGATTATTTTACCTTCACAAAGTTGCTTTGCTATGGATTTTACCCTAATTTTACAAATTATTAAGTCAAAATTCAGAAGGAAATTACTTTCAACTGATGTATGATTTTAAAATTCCTATAGCATGGAGTGGATCTGACAGAAACAAAGGAGAATTAAGGCTGTAAATCCATATCTGCTAGTTTACAATCTCTAAAAATTGTCTGTGAGATCTTAGTACTCCTTGAAACTGACTCAAAAATTTTTATCTTATTTCAATGCATTCTATTACAAATTCAGCAATTCTTTCTGTGATTAACATAAGCAAATCCATAGTACTATTGTCAGTAAATATTATTGAAAACCAATAGAAACCATCAAAATACCGAATTTTCTCTTTTATTACACTTATTGCAGATATTTCAAAATATCATTTACCCTATTTGCTATGACAAAATTATAGTGGGTGATTGACTTATTTTCTGGTCTTATTTTAAATATTATTAACAAAACATATGCCACTTTATTACTTTTTAAAATTTTGTTCGTTATATTTCAGTAAAGTTGCTTTCTTTTGTAAAAATCTTTAAGATTTATTGCACCTGTGTAGTTTCTGGAAAGATGTTTCTAAGTTTGATTTAACTGCAAAAAAGATCTAGATCCACAACTCAAGAAATTGTAGAGCTTTACTCTAAATCCCTGCATCTTACTGCCTTCTATTCAGACGCAAGTAGTGAGGATGCTTAGTGACTAACAGCACAGCCTGTAATGCGTAGACCCTTGATTGCCAGCATAGAACCTTAACCAGTTAAAAAACATTACTCTCTGAACCTCGGTTTCTTTGTCTTTAGAATGAGGATAGCAATGGGGAACTCGATAGCTCTTACAACATTCTTTAGCACAGGGACTGACACTTTAAGCATCTGATAATAGCAGATAATTATTAGTTGTCAGTAGTGGTACTGCTTCGGTAACTTCTTTCTAGGTGTACGCATATAGTAAATATATATATTTTCAATGTATGTGGCATTAACAAGCATAGTAATTTCTGATGCACAAGCTAGGGGATGTAAAATCCTCCCATTAGTCTCTCTCTCCTGGCAGTGATAGATAGCATTTTCTATTTTTAGGAGCTATATACAAAATTCACTTCCTTGTGGAGAAATCTGAAAGTGTCCAGAAGTCCATTTGTTCCTAGAGGCGGTGACTATGGAGACAGCACTTACTTCAACCATGCTGTGCTGGGTGAGGGAGGAGCCAGCTGGAACAGTAATAACAGCAGTCAACTGGGAATGGTTGGACTGGGTGGAGCTCCGAGCCCCAGGTTTCTGCCTTTTACCTGCCCCTCGATGCCAATTACCAACGGACACCTGCTGATCACACTTCTCTATGTCTGCTCCATTCTCACTGGAAAGACTTTGTCTTCTTATGTGATGCCAATTCATGATAAATGCTCACAAAGGCATGACAATTTCAGTTGCCAGACCATCTGGCTAGTGGATATTTCATCATAGCTTTTAGAGCCAAGAGTTTTACTAGTCACCCTGTTTCCATGGAAACAGAAACTGTGGTGACAATTCGTGACTTAGAGGAACTGTCTTGATGCTCATTAAAGATGGCCTCTGGGGGTCAGCAAGCACAAGCTGTATTTGTGTCGCAGGGTGCTGTTTGCTGATTTTCATGAGTCTTATTCGTATCCTCCCATCTGAGGCACTTGGAGAACTGAGGAGAAATGTGTTCTGAGCATAGACAAGCCATTATTACACCCTTTTTCTCAGGAATAACAGAATGGATAGATCAATAAAGCATGGATAGATGAATGTATTCACTCAGCAAACACGTATTGAATGTTTGAACATCAGACCACTTCTGTGCTTAAATTCTTTCCTGATGATATCCAAACTTTTTAGTTTAGTAACCAAAAAAATCAAAGATTTTTAAAGTGCAGTCATGCATTGCTGAGTGATATCAATTTAGTGTGTAGTAATGAGTATGTTTGTAAATGCATAGGACCAAATAAGCAATAGAGCAAGTATCGTTGTGTTAAGGATAAGCCTGTTTTATGAAACTTGTTTCATTTTCTTTGTTCTATACTGAGTTATTTGTTTTTATAGGGGAGTAAAAAAGATGAAAAAAACTACTGACAGGGAAGGCTGTTTCCCCCTGTCTAAAGGCCACTCAAACTCATTTTCCAGTCTTACTGCACTGTTGAGTTCTCTGAAAGCACACGTTTTCTTGTAACTCTAATCCCTGTGTGAAGCACGCATCCATTTTCCGACAGCTCACACCCCAATGTTGGAAGCAGTTGCTCTCTGCCTTACTCATAACCTTCTGTGGGAACTTCTTCCACGCCAAGAAATCTGGGTTAAGTGCCCTTCCTCCCAGCCTCTAGGTTCCTCAAACTTCCTAGCACATGTATACCTACTCACTGATCAGCACTTGCCCCGCACCTTTTCAGCTATGTGTTCTTAAAAGATCATAACCACATGTAACAGGTTAGAGTAGTTGTAGATGTTAATATCCACAGGCAAATGTGTAGGGCAAACCAAGCCTAAGAATCACAGATCTAATTGAGCGTTGTCAAAATGCAAGATACCTATTAATGTTGCTAAAATCCTGGATGACCTCTGATAAGAGCCTGGATTCTTTTTTTGTTGTTGTTGTTAAGATTTATTTATTTTATTACAGTCAGATATACAGAGAGGAGGAGAGACAGAGAGGAAGATCTTCCATCCGATGATTCACTCCCCAAGTGAGCCGCAACGGGCCGATGCACACCGATCCAAAGCCGGGAACCAGGAACCTCTTCCGGGTCTCCCACGCGGGTGCAGTGTCCCAAAGCCTTGGGCCGTCCTCAACTGCTTTCCCAGGCCACAAGCAGGGAGCTGGATGGGAAGTGGAGCTGCCGGGATTAGAACTGGTGCCCATATGGGACCCTGGGGCGTACAAGGTGAGGACTTTTAGCCACTGGGCCACGCCGCAGGGCCCAAGAGCCTGGATTCTAATGAACATGAAGTAACAATAATTTTAAATAGTACTGACTCATACAATGAATGAACTATTCCATTTGCAGGTCTCACTCAGCATTCTGATTATAAATCATGCATTTTACTGGAAAAATATTTAAGTAGAATCATGACTTGCATACAGTATAAAATTAATGTGTGTGAAAGATTTTATTTAAATAATTTATTGATAATAAAAAATAAGGTGCTTGACCAGATCAAAGGAAGGTTTCAAAATAATCAATTAGAGCAGAAAGGTAGCTGAAGAAAAGGAACACAAGAAAAGTAGAGATTAGAGCAAAAAGCAAGAACAGGGCAAGAGTTTTGTTATTATTTGGATGTTGTGGGTTTTGGGCAAGTCTACATTGAAAAATCTTGAGTATGCTGAATGAACTAAAATGAAAGAACTTTTTTTCAGACAATGACAAGAAAGGATAAATAATTGATGAGGATCCTGGCATTAGTAACAGAAAATACGACTATGAAATCAATCGAAGATTTCACATCAAACAAAAGACTAAAGATGGATGTAAAAGCATTTATAGTTGAGAAGAGGAGAGGTACCTTTTCTTGATGAAATTTTACCCTAGGCTGTATTCCATTTGTGGATAATTTCAGAGAGACTCAAAGTGAATAAAAATTTTATGTAGGTGCTTATTTTTGTAGCTCAATGAAGGCCATTGAAGGGAACGTAGAAGTGGCCATCATGAATATGTTTGATCAAATGCAAAGGCAGATTGTCAGATTGTTCACTTTAGGATTCACGTTCCAAACAGTGATAGAGTCAGCCAGTTAGGATGAACTTTGCCTGCAACTATTAGGAAACTTGGAGATAGAGGAAAATGTTAGTGGAATAAGACCTAGCAGTTTTTCAACCTGTAAACATCCTCCTAATTGGCTTTTCATATACAACTCCATTCACAAGAGCCACAGAGAGCAGGCCAGTGCCTATGGACTGAGCCTCTGGGCCTACCCAGTCACCAGAAAACTGAAGTACCAGTGATGTGAACTCACATTTTAACCTGAATCACCATGATCTAGCTGTATAGTGGGTCAAGAACACACCTCTGAAACTGCACGAGGCCCTGCAGCCCTGAGACTCAAATGTGACTCAGCTTAACTTCATCCATAGCTGAAAAGTTACTGTTTCCACCAACTCCATCCAATCCTGAAAAGCACAGCACAGAGGAAATCCTCATTCTATTGTGGTAGGAGAAGAAGTTAGGAACTCAGTGAAATTTAATACTGAGAAAATGCCTTTTGGTCTTTGCTCAGAGCTCAATGCCCACAGACAAGACCTCTAGATCTATCCTGGTGCCAGGGCCAATTTGAAACCCCATTTTAATTCCTACCATTATCACCCATGCCTGGCTGCAACAATGTCAGGTCATGAGTCCACCACCACAATAAGTGTGTCACACAGCATCATGGGCTTTGCTTCTGTAATGCTGTTAGCAAGACGCAGGGTCTGCTGCATGTGTGGCCATCAGGCTTCTTGTCCTGTATTCCTCTCTAATTCCCAGTGGATACATTATGTATTTGAGAAAAGAAGAGTTTGAATCCAGGTAAATTGTGTAGCATCCTAAGACTAGTCGCTCTACGCTAAGATACAGTGACAGATGCGTGTCATACATGAACACAGCACAGTTAGTATGTACAAGACACCTGAGAAGCCTGGCCTCAGGCAGAGATGTGTACGTATGGGCTGCCTTTTTCATCTACATTCCCTCTTTCTGTCTTCCCATCCAGTATAACCTGAAACGTACCAACTAGGGATGTGAGACAAATCTGAGCTTTAGCTAGCTTTTAGTTCTGAAACAGCATTAAACACTCAAGCTTGCAACAATCCTGGACTTGTTTCATCCATGGCTAAAGCAACAGAAGTCTTCACACACTGAAAGCATACAATTGCTTAGAATTTCCAGAAGGCTATACACTAATAAAGACAGATTTTGAAGTCTGAGGTAAACACCCTTTAATGTGCACTTGGTCTTGTATGGCACCAAACATCGGGTACTTTCAGGAAGTGGCTGATGTTATGGCCTAGGGGTTAAGCTTCATTTTATAATGCTGGCGTTCCATATTATGTGGAGTAGCAGCTGTTCCACTTCTGATCCAGCTCTCTATTTATTAATAGAAGAAGCCAGCAGATGATTGATTGCCCAAGTAATTATGCCATTGTCACTCATACAGAATAGCAAAATGAAGTTCCTAGTTCCTAGGTTTGGGCTGGCCCAGCCCCAGAAGCTGTGGACATTTGGGAAGTAAACCAGCAGATAGAATATTGATCTCTTTCTCTCTCTCAGATCCTCTGTCTTAGACATACATATATACATACATATATTAAGAAAAACATTATAATTAAAAATTGGCCTCACCTAAAGAACAAAATAAGATGCCATAAGCAAATCATCTAGCGATAGATAGCTCTACATTTTTGGATAGAGATTTCAAGTGTCTGTTAAAAGGAAGCTCAGTAAGCTTCCAGAATACACTTGAAGATGATAGCAGAATGACGGACATGCGACTGTTTATGAAGGACTATACTACTGTAATGATGTAGGAAAAATCAGTGGGAGGGGAGTGGGATGCTGGGGAAGGGGGAAAGGAATTCTCAGAGCCTGTGGAACTTCAACATAACCCTTCAAAAGAAATCTAATTTTTAAAAATTAGAATTACTTTATCAGAGAAATTTAGCAAGGGGGTTGAATTAATTTTTTAAAATAAAAAAGCCTTGATTTATAAAGTACACTAAGAAAATTTAAAACATGACAAAAATTATCAATAACGCAATAGAACAAACATCTGCAAGCTGATTATGTGAATTTGGAGGAGTAAGATGAAAAAAGAAGAGTAAATGAGTAAAGTTTATAGGAACTTTGAGACAGAAATAAAAATGCAAATAGTAGGTTATGGAGACTCAAAAAGGGCTGTAGGAGACCTGAAAAGATAGAAAGATTATTAAAAGATACAGTAACACTATCTAAACCTAAAGAAGGATATAAATACCCAGGAATAGGGCCAGGCGGCGTGGCCTAGCGGCTAAAGTCCTTGCCTTGAACGCCCCAGGATCCCATATGGGCACCAGTTCTAATCCCGGCAGCTCCACTTCCCATCCAGCTCCCTGCTTGTGGCCTGGGAAAGCAGTTGAGGACAGCCCAAGGCTTTGGGACACTGCACCCACGTGGGAGACCTGGAAGAGGTTTCAGGTTCCCGGCTTTGGATCGGTGTGCATCGGCCCGTTGCGGCTCACTTGGGGAGTGAATCATCGGATGGAAGATCGTCCTCTCTGTCTCTCTTCTCTGTATATCCGGCTTTCCAATAATAATAAAATCTTAAAAAAAATTTTAAAAAATACCCAGGAATAGGAAAGGCAAACAAAACCAGAAAGACTCAATTCAACCAGCTCTACTATACAACATACTATAACCAAGGTCTCAACATTTAAACAGAAAGAGAGGATTCTCAAGGCAATAAGAGAAAAGAAACACTAGATAACATATCCCAATTCACCTGATTGCCAAGTTCTCAGCAATAACCTTTAAGACCAGGAAATAATGGGATGAGATTTTTACAGTGCTAATGGGAAAAAAAATAAAACAAAAAAGAACCCCGCTAGCCAAAAATACTGCATCCAGAAAAAAATGAACAAACAAAACAAACAAAAAAAACTATCCTTTGTTAGTTAAGGAGAAATAAAGCTGTTCTCAGACAAACAAAAGTTGAGAAAATTTGTCACCTATCTTCGCTATCTTATGAAAGAATTAAACTAAAGAAAATTCTTCAAAATATGTTTCCAAGAACAGATACCAAATAGGACAATCTACAGGGAAAAGTGGTTCAAGTGATGTCATATTCAAATAATCTAGGTAGAGAAAGATGCTCACCACGTTAGCTAGTTGATTTCGCCTCATACTACAAACTGACACTAAGCCCTGATTGGAAAGGTGAGGTAGATAACATCTAATAAGCAGTATTCTTTCCAAGAGTATCATATCAGATTCTAATCTTTTTAAAATTGTCAAATAAATCTGGAGTGAGACACCCTGCAATGTAGCTGACTTGAACATTCAACTATCCCAATGCCTTGAAAAGCCAAAAAGAGGAG
The DNA here is from genome assembly GCF_030435755.1 of Ochotona princeps. Classification (NCBI taxonomy): domain Eukaryota; kingdom Metazoa; phylum Chordata; class Mammalia; order Lagomorpha; family Ochotonidae; genus Ochotona; species Ochotona princeps. The sequence goes on along the minus strand of NC_080842.1, from coordinate 44,550,901 downwards.
AGGCATAACAAGGCTAAAGAATCCTGCACACTCTTTTTTTTTTTAATTATTTATTATTTTTAATTCATTAATTACATTGTATTATGTAACACAGTTTCATAGGTACTTGGGTTCTCCCCACCCCTCCCCAAACCCTCCCACCATGGTGGATTCCTCCACCTTGCTGCATAACCACAGCTCAAGTTCAGTTGAGATTCCCCCATTGCAAGCGTATACCAAACATAGAGTCCAGCATCTTATTGTCCCGTCAAGTTCAACGGCTTCTTAGGTATACCCTTTCTGGTCTGAAGACAGAGCCAGCAGAGTATCATCCCAGTCAATTGAAAGTTCCAACATACCATCAGCAAAAATTTACATCATTATGGAATTAATTGACATAGTAATGAGTAACCAATATGTTAAAAGTAAATCTGGCCTTTGGTTTCATTCTCAACTTGAAACACACACACAAAACGCACACACACACATACACATACACACGCACACCCTAAGAGTTATAAAATCATTTTAGAGATAGCTATATAAAACTGATATAAAGAACACATTTTCAAATTTACTTTATTCTAATAACTGCCTTGTGATATTTGTGTAACATGCTTTGGTTCTTGCAGAATTCATGTTACAATATTTAGGAATAAAATTTTTTTCCGGATGCAACTACTTTCAAATTGCTAATAAAATTATTACGCATATTTTCTAAAGAAAGATCGAGAAGTAGTAAAAGGTGTGTTTAAAAGGGACTAGATAAGACTCTTGCGTGGATACATGCATCTTACATCACTGTCCAATGCTAATACTGATCCCACTTTTAATCCAACTTCCTACTCATGTGCATCCTGGTAAATACCAAATAATGGCCCAGATGCCTGGGCTCTGACACACAAGTAAAAGAGCTGAAGGAAGTTCTGGCTCCCAAGGTCAGCCTGGCTTAGTCTCAGTTACTGAAAGCATTTGAGAAGTAAATAATTGTATAGAGATTTCTCTATGCCTATTTTTGTCTCATCACTTTGAAATAAAATGAAAGTAAAACTTTAATATGTATGTATGTATAAATGAAGAAGAATAGGCAAATTATTAAAAATATAGGCAATTGGTGGATTTGCAAGAACACTTGGGTTCATTTTGCTATTTTAATATTATTTAAAATGATCATTAATTTCCTCAATGTACCATTCCTCAAGTCGGAGAGCAGAAAATCCTATGTCCTATGTTAGAATGTATTATGAACACCCTCCTATCCAAAATATATCCATGTTCTAATTCCAAAAACCTATGAATATATTACTTCACATGAAAAACATGCTGTTTTTTAGATTGAGTGGTTAAGTGTTTGGAGATGGAGGTGACAATGTGGGTTATTCCAATGAATCCATGCTAATCACAGGCTCCTGATAAGCAAAACAAGAAACTCAGAAAAAAAGCATGTTACCTTTATATTAATTATATTCTTATACCAATTATTTTAAATTAGCTCATTTTCTACATTGTCCTGTTACTGACGTATATGTGACTAAACCATAGCCTTAACAACCCTTTAGACTTAATAAATGTGTAAAATGCAGCATAACTCACAAAAGAAAATGTCATTAATCAAATTATATGAGAAGGGAAGTTAGCATTATATCCCTTTTTCATATAGAAATAATACACAAAATGTTATTCTAATGCCAAGTTTAAATACTCAAGGATCAATGATAATAGTTTAAAACACCAAAAGTGTAGTATTATCTCTGAGCTCATAGAAACTGATTCAATTATTAATACAATGTGGACTTAAGTCAAGTTGTTGGCAGACCTGAAGTCCTTCTGGAGGGTACAGGAGAGATTGCTTGTGTTACTTTATTCAGCTTGCAGAACTCATCCATAGAACTTGACTCATGATGTCCATTAAATCATCCTGTCCTCTGTTCATTCAATCACGTAGCTTCTCTTTTCCTTATGACTTAGAAAGCTTGCAGAAACCTATCAACTTGAGTTACCTAATTGAGAAAATGGGGAAACTCAGCTTTTTTGAAATTTTCTTAAGGGCTGTTGGAATTTATATCCCTAATAAAGTTATATTTCTCCTTACACCTTTGAGCAAGTCTGCATTGTCTTCAAGATCAAATGAAGTCCATGTTTCCATAAAAATGTCTTCTCTACCGCTTTACATTTATCTCTTACCCTTTCTTGCTAAGCCCCCTATGCTCCAGCTACAATAGAATACTTGCAGTTCTTGGTGTAATGTGCATATTCAATATTTAAGTTTAAAGAAATTATTTAAACTCATAAGAAATGTTGAGCATAGCTAAAAAGTAAGCTAGTAACATATGAGATATAGGTAAAACTCATGGAATAGTTAAATAAGACTCATGATTAAGCAAGTGGCTTAGGAAACAAAGTCAGAATATGTAAGAGCTTTTTAATATTTAAGGCAATACGTTAATAGCATGTATTGTTTTTTGAAAGTAGGAAAATGTGACTAAACAAACAAGGATGTACTTGCCAACAGAAATGAATAGGAAAATCAAAGTCTTAACTATCAATTGACAACTATATCACCTCCAACTTAACCACTCACTAGTAAACTCAAAAAAAGTCATTTTGTCAGCAGATGATCTCTACCCAACCCTACACGTTAAGGGAGTACATTATCAAGACCCACCCATGGTTAGAGATCATTGTACCTGTTTCCCTACATCTCAGTGACAAGAGTATTGTCTGTCTGGGGTCTCTTGCTAAACCTCAGCTCTGAACCTCATAGTCACTGTGCCAGTGAGGAGGTCCAAAAAGAGGATGAACATCCGTATCTTGTATAGCCTTGAGTTCAGGTAGTGAGGTTCTCGTACCTGCTTGCACCCTACATTAAGTGTATTAAGTGCCCTGTATTTTCCATTCTTCTAATTGTATTTTAAATTGATTTAAGACACAATGTAACTCAAGTATTTTAAATTTGCCTATGAGCATTTCTGTTTCATGACCTCCAAAATGTTTCCTTGTTCGGGTATTTGGAAGCTTCAAGGTAACTTCTGTCATGACAAGTGATCAGATCACAGTTTCTCCCATACTTTGCACATGTTTTATTCTTTGTATTATAAAATTCCTTTGCCCCGTATTGTCCCAGTGAATAACTACTTATTCTCTAAAACACATATCATCCTGGTTCTCCTGCTATACCCTCTCATCTCTGTTCTTTGTTTTGCTACTGCACCTTGAATGCAACAGCTTCTAAAATGGATCTCAGTGACTCCCACCTTCTGGTGCTCACAAAATTGTGTAACGTGTGTAAAGTGTGTCTCAATCTAATGACTCACTTCGAATTCTGAAATTCAATTTTAAAAAGATTCTGAATTCTAACTAGCTGGTCCTTTCTTGCTATTTCTCGATCACTATAATAGAAGCCAGTAGGGAGTTGTTCCACTGAAATACTTGTGTGAATTAAACAAACAAAAAAACCTCAGAGAGGCGTCCAGCCAACTACCAGCATGGCAATGTGCTCTCCTGCTTGTGAACTCTCCGGTAGCAAATGAGAAAATGAACCTTAGCAACAAGTGGGTGAGCCTTCCTGGGGATTTGTTCTCAACTGGGCTTTTAGGTAAGACTGCTGCATAAGATAGCACCTTCAATTCAGTTGTGAAAGGTCTAGAGGCAGAGGCCACAAACTACATCAGAAACATATCTCTGACTCATAAAATCTGTGAGAAAGGAAGTGTTTATTGTTTTAAGCTATGATGATACCCTTTCTCAGCATGTCACAGGTAACACATTCTCCATATGGACATATAAATTGGCACGGATCCCAGAGCACAAAAATGACTGTAACACCTACCAGACTGTTAGCTCCTGGAATAGGAGTCTTCTATCTTAAGGATAGAGTCTGGGAGTTCCTGGAATGCCTTGAGATCTTGACAGAGGTTCCTGACAGGTGGATCATAATCATAATAGCAAACATCTATTGAATCCTTGCCTTCCAAGGAAACTTTTAAAATGCATTATGCGAAATAGTAATAGTATCACATCTTAGAAAGGAAAAAGGAAAGAAGTAAACCACAAAAAGTCATATCACTTGCCCAAGGCCAATAGCTGATGGAGCCTGCAGCCAGGAAGTCCACCCACAGTTCATATTTTTAACTATGAACGTTATATCCATGCTGTATACTTCTGCCATAAAATTATAAGCACCTTCTGCTTATGTTGCATGTTCTGTTTTCACACACACATTTACCAGCGTAGTGCCTTCCATGAAGGTAATCCATAAATGAGTGAGTGAATGAATGGCAATCTTTCTCTTTTAGTCAAGGGCTTATTTTTCTTCTGAGCCTCTGAGACATGCACACCAGCAACAGAGGAATCTTCAACTGTTCCCTGAGGATCCATTATCATCTGTGATGATGTGAAGCAGAAATCAGCGGTCCACAGAGACCCTCTCAATCCCCCACGCTGTCTCAGCTAAACTAGAGAAAATGGCACGTTTTCCAGAACTGTCACTTCCATCAGTTTCTGTTTCTAATGTGAACCTAAGGTTTTAGAAAGTTCACCAAAAAAAGGTACATTATTTCTTTGAAATCTGATCCAACAGGTACATAGCAATCTCATTACTTTATGGTTACACTGAAACCCAAAACTGTGGTAATCACAAATTAAAATTTCTGTTGCATCCTGGGGTGAATTCCCATAGATTATAAATACATCACAAGTTATATCTTCTGTCAGCAATGAGTAATGACTTCGAGACTATAGGAAAATCAAAAACAAAAACAAAATGAAAAATCAGTAAAGGCGTGGAGAGGGAAGCAAAGAAACAAGAGTTAACAGGATAATAACGCATTACTTCTCGTGTTTCACCTCTGAGAACCAAGGCAACATGTATCTAGACATATAACTGGCTTGGGCAACACATTTTATATAACATGGGGCAAATCCACTGTGTTTCAACGTGAATGTTATGGTTTGGATATGGTTTAAATGTGTCTTTCAAAATTCGTATTCAGAATGCTTGGTCCCAAATATAGTGATGGGGAGAGGTGGTGGAACCTTTAAGAGGTGGTGCCTACCCTGGGATAAGTGCCTCCTCTGTTCTCCCACCCAGTGGGTGAACCCAATCCGCAGGTTGCAGGGCATGGGGTGGTCCTATAGCAACTCCTCAAGTCAGATTTGGGACCTGCTGTCCATCAGTGCCTAGATGAGGCACACGATTCTGTCCCTACGCCCCTATAAATGAGCCTGCATTTGGCAAGTTCTTAAAAGTAAGTGGAGCTGGAAGGGGAGTGATGTGGGAGATACTTTGAACATACACACACTCTGTCTCTATCCTCAGCTCTATCTGTAACCAGGATATGCAAAGAATGTGGGCAACCTACTTTAGCTCTTCATACCTCAGGTTGCCAATCTGTAAAGTGAGGATGATAATAATGAGGTGGATGAGGCAGGGAGTCAAAAAGGGGTAGGGAGCTAAACTGACTCCCACGCCGCGTTCACCACCCAGGTCCTCCCATCTTCCACGATGCTTCTACATAATGGAAGGGTCAGCACACCCACCCTTCATGAGGCTAAGCCTCACCTTCCATCATGTCCTAGATGCAATGACACCTCCCTGGAGACCGACACATGTGGTGCAGCCCCACCCTCAACCTCCTTTGGATCCTCTTCCAGGCCCTCCCTTCAGCACCACCCCTACCATGTTAAAAAGTGACCCCAGCCTGTGGAAGTCACTCTGCTGAGGTTTCCCACACTCTTGTCTCAGCATGTGCTATCGTTTGCTTCTCAATAAATCCTGCCTTTCTGCTTGTCAAAAAAAAAAAAAAAAAAAAAGAGGTGGTGCCTAGAGAAAGTTGATTAGGTCATTGATCCCTGGTGATTTCCCATGAGGGCAAGACGTTAGAGATGGGGCATCCCTCTGACACCCTATGTTGCTATGAGAGCTCTCCCTCACATGCATTCCCACCGTGATGCCATCCATCACATAACGAAGCCAGGAGCCTCACAAGAGCCTAGAAGACAGTGCTGCCATCCTCTGGCATCTTAAAATCCATGACTTAAATAAACCTCTTTTCTTCAAAAAGGACCTAACCTCAGGCATTTTGTCACTGCAATAGACAACAGAATAAGACTCTGTGTTAGCTCCAAACTGTTAAGCAGTCATTTTTGAAAGATAAAATTCTGTAGCAAACCAACCACAGGCCACAGTTCAAATTAATACATTAATTAATGAGAAAACTAATAAAATGTTACAACCAGTTCAAAAGAGAACCTGAGGAATATATATGCTGAAAAGACAGAGCACAATGAAAACAGTGTGCAAATGATACTGAACTGGCAGGACTGGTCAATATCCACAGGGTAGTCACAAGGTAATTATTTACACTCTTATTTTCTGCTATATTTACAATGAAAAATAGTTTAAGAGCAACTAAATGTGAGATGATCCTGACCACTAGAGGAAACAGCTAATAATCGTATTAGTTTTAAAATACTTCAAAATTCTTTTCTTTTTTAAGATTTATCTATTTTATTACAAAGTCAGATATGCAGAGAGGAGGAGAGACAGAGAGGAAGATCTTCCATCCGATGATTCACTCCCCAAGTGAGCCGCAACGGGCCGGTGCTGCGCCAATCCAAAGCCGGGAGCCTGGAACCTCTTCCAGGTCTCCCAAGCGGGTGCAGGGTCCCAAGGCATTGAGCCATCCTCGACTGCTTTCCCAGACCACAGGCAGGGAGCTGGATGGGAAGTGGAGCTGCCGGGATTAGAACAGCTCCAGGGCATCCCGGGGCATTCAAGGCGAGGACTTTAGCCGCTAGGCCATGCTGCCAGGCCCCAAAATTCTTATACTAAAAGACCAGGCAAGCCCTTTCTGGATTTTAAATAGAAAGACACATAAACTATGTATAAAGTAAATATGTATATTACCAAGTATGAAAATAAACATAGAAAAGAGAATTCACTGTCATAATATGCTTCCCTGTTCTGTTATAGTTAATTTCTTTCCTGACCAACAATAAATTCTAAATTAAAGAGTTAACTGAAAAGCTTGAGAAGATAATAAATGCAAAGTGGCTACAACTATCCTATTCTTATATTTTTATTTGCAATATTAAATATAATTTCCAAGTTTGGCTATTTAATGAAGCAATTAATCTGTAGAAAATATGAGACAGCTATTTTAGAAAATGACTCTCAAAAAAGATACACACGCTTTCTTCTATCAGAAATATAGGTGATATTTCAAGTTAAGCCTGTTTTGAAATGCGCCATTCACTATATCAGTATTGAAAATAAATTTAGAGATTTCAAAACTGTATCCAAATACTTCAAACTAGAAATTTCAATAGTTTTTTTTTACTAAGGAGTATATTTTTTGCAATTAATATTACTATGTATATAGAATATTCAAAATTGGATAAATTTTGTCCTATACTATTATTGGACAATATTTTCTTTTTCTTAAAGGCTTATTTATTTATTTGCAGGTCAGAACTACAGAGAAATGGGGAGAGATAGAGAGATCTTGCATCTCTGGTTCACTCCTCAGATGGCTGTTACAGCAGGGCTAGGCCAGGCCAAGACCAGGAACCAGGAGATTCATGCCGCTCTCCCACATTGGTGCAGGGGCCCAAGGAACTGGACACCATATTCTGCTTTCTAGGTGTATTAGTAGGGTGTTGGATTGGAACAGGGGCAGCTGGAACAGGAGCCAGCACCTGTATGGGATGTTGGTACTACAGGCAACAGCTTTACCTGCTCCATCACAATGCTGGCCCCTGGATAGTATTTAATAAAAATACTTACTAAAAATTAAAATGTAAGAAGAAGACATATTGGGTACAGAATGTAGAGTGACTCCATAAGATAATGGTCTCCACTAAAGTGTAGCTCTAATTTATGCAGATTTTTTTAAGATTTATTTATTTTATTACAAGTCAGATATACAGAGAGGAGGAGAGACAGAGAGGAAGATCTTCCATCCGGTGATTCACTCCCCAAGTGAGCCGCAACTGCTGGTGCACACCGATCCGAAGCCGGGAACCAGGAACCTGTTCCGGGTCTCCCACGTGGGCGCAGGGTCCCAAGGCTTTGGGCCATCCTCAACTGCCTTCCCAGGCCACAAGCAGGGAGCTGGATGGGAAGTGGAGCTGCCGGGATTAGAACTGGCGGCGCCCATATGGGATGCCGGGGCATTCAAGGCGAGGACTTAAGCCACTAGTCCATGCTGCCAGGCCCTAATTTATGCAGTTTTGTATAACAGGACTGCAATTTTGATTCATTTAAACAAGCGAGGTAATCCATTAGCTACAAGAGATAATTACATCACTTAGGTTTTCATAAACTTGAAAATGTTAATCATAAATTTCACCATTCTCATTGGTACTAAAGAAATCACTTATTTTTAATATAATTTATGTAAGAATTCCATCCTTAGAATTCACATGGGAGACCTTGAAGGTCCACACAGCATATGAATGTGGTGATAACTATGGATACTTTAAATGTTGAAGGTATACAATATATATTTTCTTTTTGCATATAAAACACATAATATTACGTGTTACTTTTTGTTCTAAATGATTTTCTTCCATTATGTTCCTGTGTGTTTCAGTTCTAATTATATAAATATTGATTCTCTAAATCTACTTTTTAGTATCTCAAAGTTACAAGTGTAATAATCCTATGTTTATTGAGTATTTATTTAGGCATTACTCTTACTATTTTCAGTTTCCAAATAAAGATTGTATAAACTTATCATATATTGTTTTTAATTATGCAAACATTATAGAGTGACTAAATCGAGCTAATTAACTTAGTCATTACTTCACATATTTACCTTTTGTGGTGGTAGCTTGTAAAATGTATTCTCTTAGAAATTTTAGTATTTTGCCGGGCGTGGTGGCGCACACCTGTAGTCCCAGCTACTCGGGAGGCTGAGGCCGGAGGATCGCTTGAGTCCAGGAGTTCTGGGCTGTAGTGCGCTATGCCGATCGGGTGTCCGCACTAAGTTTGGCATCAATATGGTGACCTCCCGGGAGCGGGGGACCACCAGGTTGCCTAAGGAGGGGTGAACCAGCCCAGGTCGGAAACGGAGCAGGTCATAAATTTTAGTATTTTATATTAATTACAATCACCATTCTGTACAGCACATCTTTTGATAACTGAAATTTTGAATCTTTTGCCAACATGATCCAACATCCTCCACTCAAGCAAGTTTCGGGTAACCAACATTTGATGTTTTAGTTCTTTTAGTCCAGCCATTTTAGATTCCACATAGAAGTGAAATCATGTGGTATTGTTCTGCACTGCTTTGTTTATTTCACTCATATGATATTCTCCAGTTTCATTCATGTTGTCACAAATGACAGTATCTCCTTTTTATGCATCTGAGAGTATTCCATTGCATCTATTTCAGTTATCCTTTGATGAATACATGCTACTTCCATTTTTGGCTATTCTTTATAGTGTTGCATTGAACACTGGAGCTCACTTAGGATTCTGATAAGAAGAGATTATCCAAGATTACAAGGGTGTGTCAAATATAATCACAAGTGTCCTTATAAAGAGAAATCAGTGCAGTAGAAAAGTGAGTATGTGGTGACAGAAACAGAGATTTAAGTGATGTGCTTTGAAATGGAAGAAAGGCTCCATGAACCTGGGAAGTCAAATAGCCTCTGGTAGCTGGAAGAAGCAAGAAAGAGCAAGTCACTTCCCACACTTCATTGTAGGATCTCTGACACCCAGAATGTAACAAAATGAATTTGTCATATTTTAAACCATCAAAGTCCTGGTAATTTGTTACAGCTACAAGAAAAGAATTAATAATACTTAGCTTAAATCTGCTCTTAGACATATGGAAGCATGACTTAGATCCTCAGCCCACTACTTGTGGAAGTCTAGCCTCTTCTGCAAGATTGTTAAAGTTTCCCAAAGGATTTACATAATGTGTTCATCTCTAGGTTTGAAGATCTTGAATCACTGAATTGGTTTAGTAAAACCAACTTGTCTGGTAAGCAGTATTAATAGAATAATGTGTGGATAATGGAAAGATGGGCATTGGGCTGCTTTCCCATGATTATCTCAAGCATTTTTTAAAAATACAGCTTTATGTTGCATGTGAGAGTGTGTGTGTGTGTGTGTGTGTGTGTGTGTGTGTGTACACCCACACTTAGCATATTTAGTATATGGTAAGACTGGGAAAATCTATTATCATAACAAGGCCTAAAAAAAACCTTTAAAATTATCAAAGGTAACTATTATTTAAAAAACCATGTCATCTCAGAATTTCTCAACACCTAATCCTTTTTTTAGCCTTATAGCACAATCTTTTATCCTTACTTTTGCTTCTTATTATTTGTGTCTCATGTTCCCAGTATTACTTGCCTTTAAATATCAAGATATTTACCTAAACAGAATGGCCTACCTTCTTCCAAATAGTATTTGGAGTGAAATAGGAAGATAACAAATGTTCACTTCATTCTATTGCAGCGAGCATAAATTATTTTGGGTAAGAGATGGACTAGTAGGCACAGCCATGTGGCCAAAGGGGCTTCACTGATACTCTTCTACATATCACTGTTCCTTGCTATGGAGCTCACCAATCTTAGGAATGTGAATAGAATTCAGCAATGTCAGGCACTTTCCATTTTTCTAAAATTCCTTTCATGCAGATCCTATCTCATTGTACCTTGATGTTGTACAAAGGTTTAAAATCTGGGAGCTCTTCCTTATGAAATTGAAGGTTATATGACAATCTCAACCATGTTCATAATCTTTTCATTTACTTAATTTCATGTTCACATTTTTTAAATGCACCCTCTTCATGTATTTATGCAAACGTGTATTTTTTATTTGTATATATGTATACCTAGATTTTAGGCCAGCCATGGGTCAGGGTATCCTGGATTGTATTTTGTCATCCATGAAAGCCATGCTGTCTTCAGCCATCAAGTATTCATAATTACCAATGATGATGATTCTTCGGGCCAACAGCCTTAATAAATAAATACTACAACAACATCATGTCTGCCCATTCCAATGTGTCATGGAAACGTAGTTTATAACTAATAGCCCATTATAATCCTTCTGGCTTCACCTTCAAAATGTCAATGAATTGGATTATAATGTAGGTTATTCTAAATGTCTTTGAAAATAAGGACAGTTGAATGTTTTGCTGTCAAGAATTCACCTATGGGAAATCTGTCTTCAGAACAGTTCATGCTTTTGTCTTTAGTTGATTCTATCCCATTGTATTTTCATTTGCTATCTGCTAATAATAGCATTTACACACACTAAAAACTACATGTGATCTTAGCCAGAAAGTCAAGAAGCAATGCACACTCAAAATTAATGCTTTGCATGTGAGAAGTTTTGTTTTTTTTTTTTTAAAAAGGCATTTCAGAAAAGAATAGTCTTCAAGCTCTCAACTCATTTGGCCTTGTAATTTTTTGGTACTTTTGACTCCACAAAAAATTTAGAATAGACTGGTTCAGCCACAGTTTATGTATATGTTTCATGTAGCCATGTTAATTCATTGCAAAGGTGACTACAGCTGAGTGGTTCTATTAGTCCAGGAGAACAAATGGAAGCACAGAGACCAATCATTCTTAGGAATGTCCTTTGTCTTTTCATCCATAAAACAGAGTCAGTGAACAGAATCCTGTCCACAGACACCTCTTTTGTTAAAGATCTAGTGAATTTTTGGTGAAAGAGCTCTTGTGGGCAGTTCACTTAGCTGGATATTACTTATTACATACTAGCAAGATTTCAAATCATTAAGTCAGCAAAGTGTTCAGAACTATGTGACAGAAACTTGCACAGATTTGCAGGTTTCTGCTTGTGTCAGTGTTTCCGTGATCTCTCCCTTCTTGCAGACCCTGGTGACTTTGTGGTAAACATACCTGCATTTCTCTGGTTTTTCTCAACCATTACTAATTTGGGAAGAGTTGGCACACCTAATCTACATGGGGACAATGAAATCCCTTTAGTAGTGTGGAATGTGGAACAGACAAATCCCAAGAAACCATTTCGCTAACATCAAAGCTCTTCAGAGAAAGTGTTAAAAAAAAGAAAAGCTCTTGTATTTCCAATTTGGAGATGCTGATTTCCTCCTTTGGTGGGTTATGATAATTACCCAAAATCTGCAAATATCATAATGGATTTGGAAGCAAAAGAAGAATAAACCAGCCCAGGTGAATCTGGCCCAGAGGAAGCACTGAGTTATTGTCAAGCTGTGGTACGATGTTTAGTTTCTCTCCAAAATTTCAGCTTCACATCTTTTATCTATTATTTTCTTGTATTTCATTCTTATTTAACTGATAAATAAAATAATACATATTTATGGAGTACCAAGCAATGCTTCATCTCACATATGCATTGTATAATGTTCAAATGAGGGTAAACATCTATTTTCTTTAACTTTTTTATTACATCATGCATAAAACTCCAAATTACTTTATTACAGCTTTTTACTAAAATTATACAGGGTATTGTCATTATCCACAGCTGCCCTGGGTTAAATAAAACATCTTTATCCTGTGTCAGTTGACTCCAGAATTGATTGAGCATGACTGATAGCATTAAATTCAGTTACATTTTCTAAAGTTACAGTTTTATTTCACAACTGTAGTACCTATACACATGAGATAATTAACAATGTTCTGTTGGCTTTATAAATAAGTTTGTATAGAACTTCAATCTCACAACTTGGGAATCAGTGTTTCAGTACAATTTTACAATGCATGGTTTAGTTTTGATACCACAGGGTTGAGTAATAAGATGATATGTGAGCATCTTCTGATGAGCGCAGTCAAGGGAGAAATCCAGTGATGACCAGTAGAAATGCAGTGATGCTCTACAATATCCCTAAAGCTCCTTAAATGTTTCAAAAGCATTTAACTCTGTTTTCACATGAAAGTAATATGATTATTTTAACCCACTATAGGCTACATCTACGTTATGATGCATCCTATGCCACATTGTAATGCTTCAGGGTCAATTTAACATTATGTTGTGCTATAGGTTCACTCATACAGAACATGGAGTGCCAAGTAAACTCACCATTTAAGCATCTGTAAGACAACCACCTGTGAATGTTTCTGAACTATTTGTAAAAGTGCAATTGAGTACAAGAGCTCTTTCATGCCATAAATTTGGGAGTTTTTCCCTGATGTCATATTCCAAATTCTGAATATCTCATGCTTCCGTATGAAAGGTTTAAAAGATAAGTACTAAGGACAGGTTTAAGCTGCCATTTGGCACACCAAATTTCCATATCAGAGTCTTGCCTACTGTGCATCTGATACCATCCTCTCTGGATGCACCTGGGAAGCATCAGATAATAGCTCAACTTCTTGTGGGAGACAGAGTTCTTGGTTCCTGGATTTAGTCCAGTCCCAACTACTGCAGCTGTTTGGGGAAGGAATCAGCAGACGGAAGCACATAGTCTCTCTGTCTCTCCTCTCCTTCTCTCCCTTTCTCTGTCACTCTACGTTTTAAAAAAAACAAGTAAATCCTTTTAAATAAAGAATTCAACCTATTTCTAATAAAGAAATTACTGCACTATTCTTTTTTTATTTTCTCAACATTACAGAAATAAAATAAAACACATAAGAAAACTGATGCGGAGGGATGTTTAAGATAAGAATGCTCAGCATAAATTCTGCTTTCAATTTTTTTGCCCAATAAAATAAATATCACTATCTTTTACGGTGATTTTTTGATAGCAAAATATAATTTTCATTTACTTGTGTTTTATTTTATAATGTTCCTTATAAGATTTCATGAAACTAAAGGTTTCCACGGGGGGTGGGGAATGTTTGAGAACCGCAATTGCAGCAAATTGATTCTTTTTTTTTCATGGCGTAATTAACATTTTGATTTAGATAATTCTAGGTTATTTTGCTTTATGCCTAGTGGGATGCTTAGCAGCATCACTTAGATGCCACTACTGACCCTCCAGCCACAAATGACAATCAAAAGTATCTTCAGAGAGTGCCAAATGTTCCCTGTTTGAGAAAATCATCCGTGAATGAGAAGGATTAGCTTAGGCTAACGGATTATAAAGTTCAAGTTTAGTAATTCCCAGAGAATGTTCACATCTGCATACCTTTTTTATTCATAAGCAGCTGTTAAAGGACAGAGTACACAGAATAATTTTCAAAATGTTTTTAAATATTCACACCATCTTTTATTTAAAGTTTTGTGCATCATAAAAACAATGTTTCAGAATTGTATTTTGAGAAAGAAAGCAAGCCTCATCTTCCCCAGCTCTGGATTCCTGATTCCAGCTTCCTGCTAATGAGACCCTGGGAGGCAGTGGGATAACTCAAGCCACATGGCTTGATTTCCAGCACTGGATTTTGCTATTGCTCCATGGAGGGAAGTATTTCAAAGTATATGTTTAGAAAATCCTTTTTAAACGATATTCATAAATATTGTTGAGTTAATAAATTAACCCATGTGATCATGCAAGCAAGAAGCAGTCAGGAATCTAGTCAATTCTTCTATGTGGCATGCTCTGGAATACAAGTAGCCTTCAGGGGTGTGTGTGTGTGTGTGTGTGTGTGTGTGTGAATTTTAATTAGAAAAATTTTCTAATTAAGCATCAAAACTCCCCTTGCTCTTGCCTAATGTTCAAATAAATCTAATTAAATTGATCAGTGTCATAACTAGGAACTGTCCACATGTTCACAGCTGTGAACTTCATTTTTTAAGAAAATCCAAAGAGAATTTGTAAAGGGCCAGGGTTCTAAAATAACAGTGTTTTAAAATAAAAACACTACTGAGAAAGATGCTATATTCCACTTAGCTTAACATAAATGACCAGATCTATAACTTGCTTGGGTAGTTTCAAAAATGATCTCTCAAACAAATATTAGAAAATCTTTACGTATGTGAAAGTACTTCAAAAAGTTGATGAAGAATAGAATTAAAATATGATCATTCTGTTGCAAAAATTTTTGAAATCTAGGCACAAGTTTTTCTTCACACAAATTTTGTACAATTTTTTGAAGACTCGACATATACTATATATGCATAGCATATAGTATTATAGATACACAATATATACTGTCCATATATGTGAATATACACTATACTGCAGGTGGACTATGTCAGTCAATGCACCTTGGAAGGATTTCCTCAACCTTAGAGCAATGAAATCAACAGCTTCTCAGAACTATCAAAACCTCCCTGGGTTCTGATGGTGGTGAGGCTGCTGGGAGCGGCCCTCTCTCCTTCTCTCCCACTTTCCTTGGGGAACAGAAAAAAAAAAAAAAGATTGGAATGTTTCATCTACTTATCTACTTTCCCCCATGCCTTGACCTGCCCCACCCTACTATGTAAACATCATCATATAAACATACATCGTGCTAGTTGAACAAGCATCCTTGTTAACTATGTAAAGATCAAAAATAAAATACATTTTTTATTTAAAAGATTCTCTAAAAATAAGGTTGTAATACACCAGGTGACATAGATGGTTGTTTTTGTTTGTTTTACTGTTGCTTTGTCTTGTGATATGAGAAACAGAAATAATGCAAATTCATCCTAGCGAAAATTCTGCAGAAATTCAGAGACATTCCTGAGATGCTCTTGTATTTATGGGAAGGTATGAAATAATAATTGTAATGATTGAGCTTCGTTGGGAAGCACAGCTGAGTACAGGGCAATGGGCTAGGAGCTTTGCATCTATTATCCTGACCTGTCCTACATGGAAGGTACTTTGATGAGGCAACTGATCATCACAAAGATCATTGAAATAATTCAAATTCACACCACTAGTATGTAGCAAAGACTCAAGTCCCATCTGACTGCATTTGCAATTTCAATACCTTAATTGTTATAGCCTAGACTACTAGAGCAATTAATTATCTTGATTATGATTTAATCTTCATGAAAATGCAACAAGCTAAATTCAGCAGCAGACCAAAAGGATCATACACCATGATCAAGTAGGATTTATTCCCAGGATATAGGTAATCAATGTGGCTTCACGCAGTAACAGATCTAGGGATAAATACAAGAACAACTCAATAGATACAGAAAAAGCATTTGGCAAAATTCAACATATTATTCATGATATGAACCCTCTAAAAGTAGGTTTAAAGGAATTTACCTCAACACAATGAAGATGCTGTATGATAAACTTAGAACTAGCATTGCAATCCACAAGTCTTTGCATCACTCTTCAAATTATTATAAAACAATTATATAGCAATAAAAATAGTGTGCTAGTTGTTAAAAACAAATATAGACCACTAAAGCAGCACTGACAATTCCCACATCCCATATGATTACATCAGTCTTCATCAAGGACATATGAACACACCAAGTATAGTCCCTTTAAGTGTAGTCCCTTTAAAACGTGGTGTTCAATAAACAGGATATCCAATGGTATAAAAGGAAATTGGACCATATACTATATCCTACATCTCAAGATCCAAGATTTGTTTTTGATTGGTGATTTAATCTTATTGTTTTACTAGTGTGGTCAGGCTCTCTATTCCCTTTTGATACATTATAGGAAAATGTATGCTTCTAGGAATTTACCCATATCCACATGGATGTCCCTGTTGTTTAAATTATTGGTACATTACAAAATAGTCCCTAATGATCTCACACAACTTTTAAGCCCTTGTTTCTGAAAACTGGTAAATAGATTTGGGGCTGGGAATGAATTGTCTTATGATGTCTTTTTGTACCTCTTATCCTGTAGGATCACAACCACAGCTGCCTGTATGATGGATCTCCGAAGATACCCTCTGGATGAACAGAACTGTACTCTGGAGATTGAAAGCTGTGAGTTACCTGGGCAGGGACATGAGAAAGAGGGATGTTTGATCTAACTAAATTCAACCTTTCCCTGAGTTCACCAGTACTAGTACATTCTGTACTAAATTCCTTTGCTGGCTTTCCAAGAAGTTGATGGTTTAGTGGAAGTTTTACTTGCATTGGTGGCCAACGGGTCATTTCAATAAAGTTATCTTTCTGGAAACTTAGACAAAAATCATTTACGCTATCTCAACAACTTATAGACTCTCTTCCATAAAGTGAGGTTCGTCTAAAGCATTTCAATGTCAAAGTTGTATCCATAAACAGAGAAACATTTTAACATAAAAAGACATTGAGATGCTTTTGGTTTTATGGGTCTGTTGATCTCAAAGCCTGAGACTGTAACAGTCTTGTTTGAAAACCATGTCTTTTCTTGCGAAAGAACAAGATGATAACTGGTCCTCAGGGTTTTTGAGGTGCAGTGATTGATTCTTGTCTGTCCTCTTGAATTGTTTTTCACTGACCACTTTCTTAACAAATCAAGCATTTTTACCACTAAGATTTATGCTGATCTTAGTGTCATTTTTTCTCAACCATTTACATGTGCACATTTGAGCTCATTAATTAAAAATTCCAGAGCTGGAGCATTTTCTGATTTTCAGAGGCACAAAAAGGTGTAGTAGCTAAATCAAATCATTAGTATTGTACTTAATAAAATGTAAGAAACCAACAAATATTCATTTAAAAAATATGATGCTTTCTACTAACTTAAAGGAGCATTAATTTAAGGTGGTATTTCAGTTGGTACTGAGTTGTAAGTAACAAATGATGAAATTAATGCATTTTCCCCCAAAATGTGTACTTTATTTTTATTTTCAAGCAATGAAGTAACTAATGCGAGTGGACTTTACCCATTCCTATGTTAGTAAATAACCAGTAGGTTGCTATTACTAAATATTGATTATGCATTGATTCTTAACTTTACATAATGAATGTGATGTTTTTCTGAAGATATTTTTCCTGAATTGACAGAGTATCAAGACTAGAAATGAGTTTTAAAATGACTAAAAACAGAAGGCTCCCATGTCAGTTAGGAAATAAGAATGTTACAATACATATTCCACAGATACAAAATTGAACCAATCATACTTATGTAACTAGTCGAGTGGAGGTTTCACTGCTCTACAGATGGAGTAGTTTGCCTGCTCTTCCCATTCCAAGGCTAGGGAAATGTCATTCTTGGTTACATCTTCTGAGACAAATTAAAGATGCTTTGCTTATTGTTAATGTCATCTCATCAAGTAAAATTGGAAGGCCATGAAGTCTCATTAAGTTGAAAACTTACTTGAAGTTGGATCAGATTATAGCCATGGGATGCTATAAAATGAGTTAATGAATACTGACAACTCAATCAAAGAATTTAGTGTAAAGAGGTTTTGGAATTTGAATTCAGTAAAGCTACCATGTGAATCTTTAATAATCATCAGCCTCATGATAATATGATAGAAGATTGGGATATCAACAGTGGACTATTCCAGTAGCTTTTACTATTTTGTGCAACAAAAACTGAGGAAAATCTCAACACTGGTCTTACAGCAGCCAAAGTAATCTTATCAAGATGTAAATTTGATCATATTGATTCTCTGTTCAAAAATATTCAGATTTCCCATCACACCAAAAAAAAGTAATATTCTTACTCTTATTTTGATCTTCAGGAGTCTGTGTAATCTTACCTTTCTTGATTTCTTTCTCTACTGATGTTCCTGTTTCTTAGTAGTATGAATTCTAATACAATGCACATTGATTTCTTATATAGCAAGTATTGTAATATCTTATATAGCAAGTATTATCTCATAATCTCATCATTTTATTTCATCTGGTTGAAATGTCTTTGCTGATGGTAGCTCTTTTAACCTCTTTTTCTCATTTTTGAGTCATTTCCAACAAGTCTATAATGATAATTCAATACAAGTTAGGTTATCCTAGGCACTGTCCTTCAAGAATGCGTTATTAGTTTTCTATTGTTGTGATCTAAATGTCTGTGTCCTGCCAAAATTAACATGCTGAAGCATAGCCCTCAATTATCTGGACAGAGTTCTCATTAATGGGATTAATACTCTAAAATAGTGGCCTCAGAGGGTGTCTTTGCCCCATCCTCCATGTGAGTACATGTGAAAAGTCACCATCTGTCCGACATCAAAGTCGGCTAGCACCTTCATCTTCAACTTCTAAGCCTAGAGAACTGTAGGAAATGTATTTTTGTTGCATACTTGTTATCCAGTTCATCCAGTTGTCTATATATTATCCACTGTATTTTGTCACAGTGGCCCAAATGGACCAAGACATCCATGTAGCACTTAGGAATATTTATTGGCTCTTACTTTTATTTATTCTGCCTGGAGAAACAAACTTCCTGAGGGACTCACTGTTGGATTCACAACTAGTAAATAAAAGCTAGTCTAATACCTGAAAATAAATATTTGTGAGGTAGATGTGTGGTAATATTTTAGCTTTGACTTGCTCAAATCTAATTAATGTTGAATGATAAGTCTAGTTTTAATTTTTCAAATAATACTTGATGTACAGATCTTTTACCTGCAATTTTTGCATTTGTTTAGTTTTATTTCCATGTTTTATCATTATTATTTTTATTACTATAAAGAGAGTGCACTTATGCATCCCATATGTACAGTTGAAAAAAAAGACACATTTCGCTACCCATTCCCCAACCCACTTTTCCTCTGTCTTCATCAAATTTTGCAGAGGTATAACTTTAATCCACACTATATTTACAAATTTAATTCACCACAGAATTTTCCAATGATTTACTCTAGTAATTTGATGGAATCAGGATATATATTTACTTATTTTTATTTATTTATATATATATATTTATATATATTCTGGATCCAATTTGAGCTAATATTCATGTTTTATTACTATATTAGAACATTAAGATTATAAATGTGTAACCAAGTTCAGCAGACTTGAGGTTAGAAAAAACTGATACTATAACTGAGATTCAAGGACAAGAAAAGAATGTTGATACATCCAGTTTGAAGGCAGTTGGACGACAGAAATTCTCTTCTACTCAGAAGGTCAGATTTATTGGTCTATTTAGACCTCAAACTGATTTGATGAGGCCTATTCCCATTAGGGAGAGTAATCTGCCTTACTCATTCTACCATCTATTTTAGTTAAACCATTTTTTAAATTTTAAAGGCAAAGATACACAAACAGACAGAAAGATTGTCCATCAATTGATTGTCCTTAAATGCCTGCAAAAGCCAAGACAGCCAGGCAAAAAGCAGATGCCCAGAACTCCACCAAGGCCTCTACTGGGTAGTTGGAACCCAAGTACTTTAACAATCATCTATTGCCTTCCAGTATGATCCTTGGCAGGGATTTGAATCCAAAATGGATGTAGACATTGTGTGAGGATGCAGACATCCTGAGTTTCAACTTAACTTGCTATGCTATAATGCCCACTCCACAGTCTACCAAATTAAATGTTAAATTCATCAAAAGCATCCCTGAAGGAACACACAGAATAATGTTTGACCAAATTTCTAGCACTTCCATGACCTACTAAAGTGGATAATAAAACCATCATCCACAGAATACCAGATTTCAACTGTCAATTTACTTCAACTAACTTGAGTAACCACATGCTTCATATGCTCTTGAGTGCTGGTGATGAAGCAACAACCAAACAGAACTAAACTCTCCTCCTTCTTTCTTCTCCTGCGCCTGGGAAGGCAACAGAGGAAGGCTCAAGTACTTGGAGCCCTGCCACTCAGCAGGAGATCAAAATGGAGTTCCTGGCTCTTGGCTTCAACCTGGCTCATGACTAGCTATTACAGCCTTTCAGGGAATGAGGCAGAGTATGAAAGAGAGCATGCTCTCTCTCTCCACTCTCTGTCTCTCACTCTCTGTCACTCTGTCTTTCAAATAAATATAAGAATTCATCTAAAGAAACAAAGACGATAGAACTTCCTTTCTCATAGGAACCTTAATTAATTGGAAATGGCCACCCATCACCAATTACTGCAAAATATATCCCTCATTGAAAAGCAGTTTAATTTTAAAAATTCAACATGTCTTTTCAACTTCCAAATCTAGAGCTATGGGAGTTGATTCAATTTATTAATCTCCATGCCTGCCAACAATACTGTCCTAAAGTGATTCTGATGTATTAAGGAAAGTATAGAATACATGAACATATAAATAGTCACAAGAAAAAATGAAATATAGGACAATTGCAAGCAATAGATTTTAAACCATTCTGTATTGCTGCCTGCCAAATCATTAATTTTGATGTGAAGTAATTTTAAAATAGCATCTACAACACGCTGCACACTATCTATTCATGGATGCTAAACACCAAAAATAACAGAAGTAAATTGAACTTCATGAATGATTCATAGCTTCCCTTGCTTTATGTCCTCATTGTCAAGAAAATTAGCAGCATTGGCTATCTCCTTAGATAAATCTGATTTTGTCATATTCAGTAGACTACTTAATGAAAATGAATATTTCAAATTTATGTTCATAGAAATGTTAATGAATTTTAGTGCCTGTAGCTTTTTTGATGAGCAGAGTGGGGGTGTGGGAAGAAAGGGAATATTTTCTGAATTAATTTATTCCTTTTTCTAGTCTGCTTCTTTGAAACTGTGGGGGAAAAAAACGCTCTCTGCAAAGCCTCTGATCTGGTAAACTTATATAATAAAAGCCAGTGGGGAAATGAAGTTACTTTTATGAAAATTAGTTTAGCAATCAATTTGGCTATAAAGATAGTTGTTCATTTTCACTCCATAAACAGTTCTATCTTCCATGACTGAGCAAGTGCCTGTGTAGATCGATGTAGATATTTCTGGTTTAAAGATATAAATCCCCTGGATTTTCCTCTCTCTGGTGTTAGAATGATGACCAGTTTGTTACTGGCTTCATAATATGAAGTGTTAAATAAAACTCATTGTTCTAGCTCATGAATTTAAGGAATAGCTAAACAAAGATCCATTTGTATGCAACTCTGATCTTCTAGAAATAGTCTTCTTTGCTGAATTAAGAACTTTGGTTCCCTGGGGATCCAAGCTTGAAAATAATGATAGCCAGCATTTATTCATTACATATTATAGGTCAAGCACTTTACAAATATTTCCCTTTGAATTTTCATCGTATGGAAGAAATCACAGCATCAAGATAGTGCTTTGTTTCAAACCACAGAACTGCACTGGATCAAGTGAGATTTTTAGCTCAGCCAATCTAACTTTTGAGTCTGAGTTTTAGGCATATATTATAGCTCCTTAAAAAAAATCACTTCCATCCTGTCCTCATAAAACCCTTTGCTGTACCTTCCCCACTGTATGAGTAGAGTGATTTTTTAGGTACTCTACTCAGAACGGAAATATACACCCTAGAATAAAGCAAGATTTATTAGTCCTTCTCTCCAGTAAATCTGTTCCTACTTATTTCTTAGGTGGAGTTTTAAAATTTGACATTCTTTCCAGCTAAACTGAATGTTGACATATTCAGAATAATCAAGATTTCATCTGATCACTTCTATAGATGCAACCATAGTGATACAAATGGCTCCTCCTGTTCTATTTTCCCAATCATATTCACATACAGCTGGGACACACCCTGTAAGTCCACATATTATATGCAACTGTGATGCATAAACATCTGTATCACAGCTTAGGTTGTTCTGTAGATGAAATTTATATAGGGAACATGTGTAAGAAAACACACAGTTTTTATTTAACAATCCATGTTTTTATTAAAACATTCTATCTTATATTTAAAATCAAATATTTTTCAAGCAAGTTTGTTTATAACATCACTCTACCACAAGACCACAGTTATCAGAATTTGTGGAAGAAAGGTCCTAACGTAGCATTTTACTTCCCACTTGATTTCAATATACACACAACTTTTACAGCCATTTATGTAAAGCCTCCAGGTTTTGATTGTTTGGCTTCTCTCTGTTTCTTTAATCTCCTCTTCTAATAGACGTAATTCTCTAAATGAGAATTGGAATGGAAATAGAAGAAAGTACAGGAAGGAACAGAAAATAGCATGATTTTCAGAGAAAGAAATCACTGAAATGTTCAAAAGAAAAACAATTAACCTATTCTTTCCTTAATATCTTCTGAGGAAAGGTATAAAATATTTTTCCCTCAAAAGTGCATTTCTTGAAGCATTTAGAAAATGAACTTTGCTATTCTTCAGAAATAAGTGCTTCAAGCAAGTATTCAAATTCCAGTAATAAAAAGTTAAGTTGGTGCAGGCATTTGGCACAGCAATTAAGACATCTCTTAGGATTCCTGTGTGCCACATTGGAGAACCTGGGCTTTAGTTCCACGTGTACTTCTGAGTCCAACTTCCTAGTACTGCCTGCCCTGGTGGGCAGAGATGACTCAAGTACTTGCAGTCCTGTGACTTCTGTGAGAGATACAAATTGAATTCTAGGCTCCTGATTTTAGCCTCGTCCAGCTCTGAGTGTTGCAGCCATTTGGGGCGTGAACTAGCAGACTGGAAGATGGAAGATTCTCTCTCTCTCTCTCTCTCTCTCTCTCTCTCTCTCTCTCTCTCTCTCTCCCTCCCTCCCTCTCTTTTTCTCTTACTCCCTCTCTCCCTCCCTCCGTCCCTCTTTCTCTTTCTTTCAAATAAAATGAAAACACTTTAGAAATTGAAGTCAGGTTATTAAAAGATGCTACTCTATTTTAGCGTCACACACACTCTTACTTTTGGGTATCCAAGAACAGAAATCCATCACTTGTCCGAAAGATTCCTTGCAGTGCTTGTTGAACTTTCATGGATCTTGTGAAATTAAACAGGATGTTGTGATAACACACAACGTGCGAGCCTGGGATGGCGGTTGAGGATATATTCTGACCACATTCTTAGGTGATGTTGATGCTGTTGATCCACAAACCAGATTTTGGATATTAATAATCTGAAGTAAAACAACCTGTCTCATATACATTCTTCAATATCTGCTTTCTGAGCCCACTTACTCCCTACTGTGATTTAATGATTACCTAAAAGCGATTAACATGCTACCTGCTCTGTACTTGATTGAGAATTTGAGTTTTAAGTTAGCTGAGGCAGAAAAGTCATTTTCAGGTGAACTAAATAACTTCAAAACATTGAAATATGAACAATTTGGAAACACTGTAGCTTATTTTTTATATGTGTGGGATCCCAGAAAGACAGTATTCCGTTAATGCTCCTACACCCTTCCTAAAAATAATAGTTGGGTGGGTATGTTAAGGACTTAATCTGTTTGATTTTTCCTTTATGTCCACAAAATACAGATTTTACTAGGAACTCACAGTTAAATCTCAAATATCTAAAGGCCTGGGAAATAGTGAGTCATTTTGAAGAGAGAAGGTACAGGTTTTTCAGATTTTATCTTTACTTTTCTTTTTGAGAATCTTTCTCAACAGGGAACTGTGGATGCCATTTATTTTAATGATTCAGAGCTATAAGTCTGGCCGTTTCTCATGATGAACTGTGGCTCTGGCTTTTTATGCAGCAAAACTAGCTGAAAAAGATGTGCGCTCTTAGCTTCTTGGTAGCTTTAAGAACTACTCATGTTCAAGTGTCTTCTTGAGCAGGGTGTACACTTTTTCTCTGCAGTTAATGTGTTAGGAGAAGACAGGTCAGTCTCTACTGATGTCAGTTAAACATATTTTCATTAATCAACTCGAGATGTTTTGTGGGCATTGCTCTCACTTTAAGTCACAAATCTCTTCTCTAGAAACCTGTAATAGTTTTGTTCTAATCTGTCAGTTTCATGGTCTCACCATGTGCCAGATCCTGAGTAACTGCCTCCTGATAATTGCCTCCATCCTGACTGTGGTAATGATGATTCTCTGAGTTCACTGTGAGTAGCTGGATGTGAATACTCAACACCCAGCTATTGAGTTCCCGGTGTCTGCTACACGTACTGACAGTCTCACTGTTGCTATCAGTGTTTTCTCTCTTCCTCCTTTAGTTTGCAATGCTTCTATTCCAAAATAGCTCTGTTTATTTAGTTTTGTTCCTTTAGAGCGAAGGTATTTTATGTACTTATCATCCAATTTTAAATTAGAACTATTTGGAAGTGCCAAGTGTCTCCACTCCACCCAGAAGAAAATATATAAAACGATACTCTCCTATGGTCTTCATTTTTTTTACTTCAAACCTTCAATCTGGCAACATAACACAATCAAGCCAAAATCTGCTTCATTTTTGTTTCTAGACCATATCATACAATAAAAATGATTAAATTTTCTTCCTAAGTTGCATGTAGCTTAGAAAGGAGAAATATTCTGCTACTATTATACCATATCACAATCAAACTCTTTTTAGAGTTTTACTTTGAAGACAATTTCATGTATGTGAAATACTCTGAAAATGTGTATTTTTTTCTATTTGAGGCAGAATAATGGTAATAATAGAAGGATATATGAATATCACTATGTTAGGATGCAAGTAGCAAAGATCAAAACAAAAGCATTCAGAGATAAGGTGTCTCAGTTACCATTCTGACAGCACAAAATAGACTATAACAAAGGCAATTGAAAGATCAGTCAGAATGAGCTGTATGTTGACTGTATATGGAGATATGAATGCAGAAGGTTTAAGCACAGAAAAGATGGCCCAGCACACCAAGTCTGAAACTTACACTGGATTCCAATTCAATTTCATGGGAAACATCTTTTGTTGTATATTGTGTTTGAGACCTTTGAAAATCTATCAGCTGGTATTTATGAGTCAAACCTCTGACAAAATGCCATCAATTGAGAAGCAGAAAGCTGCAGGTGTTATCATTGATGAGTTTTTATCCCTTTAAGTTTATATTACGTATTAGCCATGAAGGTAGATATACAAGTTTAGATAAAAGTCTGAGTTTCAACTTCAAAAAAGAGGACCCACTTGGAAATATAAACTTACAAACCATGACATTACAGGTAGAATGAAATCCCTGATTCTGTATGGCATCCCCAAGGGAATTAGCACAGCTCATGGAAAGCACTAAGTCTTGGTTAAACACACACTTAGAAGTTGGGGAAATGAAAGGATCCGTGAGGATGGAAACCACCATTTACAGCCGCATTATTAATAATAACTGATCCTTTCTCAGTGATGATTATCACAACAGGAATCATTATTGTCCTTAATTTTCTGTTAATGAAGGTGAGACATAATGGCATTGCTCCATATAGCTGTATTCACATCTAGTAGGTAGCAAAGGCAAATCACTAAAGGGAGCCTGGAGGAAGCAGAGGGAAGCTGAAGAGAGAAGGGTCTGGAAGTCAAGGTGGAGAGTGTTCTGGAAAAAAAAGATGATCACCTGAGGCAAATGCACCAGGAAAATGAAGTTAATTAAGAACTGGTAACGGGCCATTGGGCTTAGCATTCCCAAGTTCTGCTAGTGAATGTCCAAAGGGAATG
The DNA here is from genome assembly GCF_030435755.1 of Ochotona princeps. NCBI lineage: Eukaryota > Metazoa > Chordata > Mammalia > Lagomorpha > Ochotonidae > Ochotona > Ochotona princeps. Next base: position 44,524,722 of record NC_080842.1, on the reverse strand, counting down.
GATTCCAAAAAAAGAGGAAGAGAGAAGAGAAAATAAAAACAAGTATGATAAACTCCTTCAGTCAAGTACACTCTCGAAGAGAAAAAAATGGTAATAACTGAACGATAATGTGGACTTGAGACATTATTTTTATGAGATGGAAGTGATAAGAGCATGTTTGTGTACTGGTATGAATAATTCAGAAGATAGAGGAAAACCAAGAATGAAATGTTGAATGTCATGATGCAGAGATGTGTGAATTAGAAAGAGGAAAAAAGATTTGGAATATGGGGAGAAGGGCTGTTAGGAGAAGAGTCCACATAAGTCATCCATAATCACAAAAATGAATGCATGATTGGTAAGAGAATAGATAGGTTGTTAGCATCTTGTCAAATTTTTTTATAATTCTATCTATGTGATGAACTAGTTATCAAAGTTATCAGTAGGGGTGAGAACAGAAGAATAAATATTAGGTTGTAGAGGAAAACAAGTTATGATCTAGTCATCTAGGAGAAAAGAGAAAGAATATCCTGAGAATGTCAAATGTTAAGAAGCAGCTGTGAAGACATGAAGTGGCCATTTCTGCTTTCCTTCAAACATGCTCAGTATTTGCTTCAGAGTTGGGTGGAGTGGAGTGATGAACTCATACAGGGTTACTATTTTGCAAGCAAGTATTAGGAAGGAGAAAAGAATAAGCGAAGATTAGGATTATAAAAAGGACTAATTAGAATGCATATCCATGAAATTTAAGTTACCCCAGGAAACAAATATAATTATGAAAGGGATTTGCGAGACAGACAAAATTGGCCAATGCAGTGATCAACAGTATCTGATAAAGTTAATTTTTATTGGACTGAGGAATCTAGAAAAACTTAGCTGTATGTATCAGGACAAGTGGACACAGAATAAGTCATAAGATATGTATGCTTTGGAGATAGTGAAGTGATTGGTCACGATAGGATAAAGAAATTGGAATTGAAATGAGTGAAGATAAAAATGAGGAAATTAGTACAGAGATTGAAAAAAATAATTCAGGTGCACCGAAAATAATCTACATATGAATTGGATACACAAAGTGTTAAAATGGTGTTTGAAGCTAAACTATATAAATCAAAAAGAATTAGTGTGGATTTACAGATGAAAAAGAAGATTTAAAATTATGGAGCTGGGCCTGGTGGCGTGGCCTAATGGCTAAGGTCCTCGCCTTGAACGCACCAGGATCCCATATGGTCGCCGGTTCTGATCCTGGCAGCTCCACTTCTTCTCTATCTCTCCTCCTCTCTGCATATCTGACTTTGTAATAAAAATAAAATAAATCTTTGAAAAAAAATAGTTTTATGGAGCTTTAGAAAGAAAGGATGGGAAGCAGTTTAGAAGAGACCATGTAGAACAGAGGTTTGCAGCGATGCAAGTGCAAAATCAGCTCATACGAGAGAGTCCGAGGTTGTATCTATAAAGGACGGAGCATAGAGTGAAGGCAAATTATTAGGACCAGATGCTATGGTCTGAGGAAATTTCACTTATAATAGATTGTGTGTTCTATTCAACTTTTGTCTTTTGTAATCATGGAGGCTGAGATAAAGATAGAACCGATTTTATAGGGACCTTGAATGGATCTCATGTAGATAACACACAAGGAATTTAGTATAGTGCTTAGTGCATTGTAACCACACAATCAATGTAGGTCATGAGTATCGATAAAGACGGGCAACCATCACTTGCTCCCCCAACTTCTCAGTCACTCCAGCTTCTGCATCTGTTGTGCGTTCTTGTTTTGTTCAGTGTCGTCACACTGTTGCTGCCCCTGTTGTCAGCCTTACTTCTCTCCAGTTCTAACCATTTTTCCTCATCTATCTTACCTAAAATGCTGGGCTTTCCTTACATCACTAGCTACCCAAAGCTTTCTTCTCATCTAAGAGGGATCTGACCTGATGACAGAGCCCCAGGATCAGCTACCTATATTGCTCTGCTGACGGCATTTTTCTATTTCTGAATATCCAGAGATTTCTGAGCCTTTCATCCTTCAAACATTCACTGTGCACATACCATTTCTGACCTTGGCAGCAGTTGTAGGATGAAATGATGACTACAACCCAGTTCCCTAAGGCCATATTTCTAAAGTGGCATTTTTAGAGATGGATCCACCCACTCACAGGAGTTTTAGATGATTAGAAATTAGATCATTGAGTCTGCCACTAGGGAACCACTGTGCTGCTGTTTTAACTCACTGTTAAATTCCATTGCATCTGGTCAGATTCTTGGCCACTAACTCAATTCCTCTGAGGCTAACTTGTGGTCACTTTAGAAGACTGTAAACATCTCTCTTTTGGTATCATGGGAAGCTTAAATATAACTATTGGCTTCATCCTATTCCTGTGCACTTCATTGCCAGACTATTTCCTAGCACTCTTTTATGTGTTCTGTGAAGCGCAATACAGGCAACTGCTTGACAGCCAACAAAGTTATAAGACAAACTGTTTGGCCTATTGTTCCTCTTTAAAATCATTGGGAAGAAAATTCGTAGTGAAACAACTAACCCCTATACAGTTATCAGTAAATATGACATTTCCTTAGAGGAAAAAAATGGTGATAGTGGGATACCCATCCTTCAGCACTTTTCAAGAGTACTTATTTGTGAATTTAACAGATCAATCTCTACCTAATAGTTTGGAGATTTAAAAGGAATATTCTAAAAATGTATGCATTTATTGGTGATTAATGCAAGTTAGAATTATTAGTAATTCAGATACCTAACACATTATTCATTCAGCTTTCTAGAATACCATATGTCAGGAGCTATTCTAAACAACAAAAAAGCTAATGTGCCTTACATTAGAAGAATATAAAATAAATCAGTCACCAATACACATATAATGTAAAAATTTCGAGGGAAATTCAGTAAAGGTATGGAGAGATGAGTATGGTGTGTGAATATGAGCAGGTGAACAGGCACACTGTTCTTTTTAGAGAAGTCTGGGAAACTAGTGATCCTCACACCACTGAAGATAAGTTAAGCCAGATTTCTCCACATTTCATAACATAAAATCCATGTATTAAAATCTTGAAAGATCTGTTGGGGGCTGGCATTGTGGTGTGGCGTATTAAGCCACCACTTGTGAAGCTGACATCCAGTGTATCACAACCCTGGTTTAAGTCTCAACTACTCTTCATGTCCAACTTCCTGCTAAGTCAGTGGAGGATGGCCACCAAAAACTTGGGTCTCTTAACCCATATGGGAGACCAAGATAGAGATCCCAGCTCTTGGGCTTTTGGATTCAGTGTGGTTCATATCCGCCTGTTAACAACTATTTGCGGAGTGAACCACCACAGGAAAGTCTCTCTCTCTCTCTCTCTCTCTCTCTCTCTCACTCTCTCTCACTCTCTCTCACTCTCTCTCACTCTCTTCCCTTTCTCTCTCTTTTCAAGTATATATATATATATATATATATATATATATATATATATATATATTCCAGCTCTTATTTCCAGTAGTGTTATAAATAGACAGCAGAACTGGGCTCTTTTTTCAATTGCATTTTTTATTATTATATTTTTGACAATAGATATATTTTTTAAAGAAGATCTTCAGTGTAGCCAAGGCATTAAACAATTTTGAACTGCCTCCATATTTCCCTTTACTCCAGCCCATAGCTCCATTCTGCCTCTATGCAGATAGATAAAGTCTGTTTTCAACAAATTCCCTATGAAATGCTAACTACCCAATAACTATGTAGAATGACTGTTCAGTGACAATGTGGAACTACAGGCTACCTCAGTGGTGTTGAGTGTCTTTATGATACATTTTCAACACAAGAATTTCCTGGAGACACAAAACTCCAACAATAGCAGATAACAATTTTTCTCTAGAGGTGGACACACTGAGAGAATTGTTTCCAGTTTTTCTTTAATAATGGCTGTGATGGTAATGCAAGTTTGACAACAATCATATAAAGCAAGCATATCAATGTAATCTCAGATTTCCATATTGCACTCTTTATATCTTTGCTGAAGCATATCTTAGACTCTTCTTACTAGAATGGTATAGTAAAAGTCATATAGTTAATGGTGATAAATGCTAATTCACCCACTGCCTTATTGTGTTTTCTACAAATACTTGATAAGATCGTTTCATGTCCCATGAATTAAGTAGACTTGGACTCAGACCTGTGGTGTCTACATCTTGGCAGGACTTTTTCCAATCCACTGAATTTGTATTTCTGGGGGAATTAACAAACTGATTAATCATTCACAAAATCAGGTAACATCAAAAGACTGTTTCAGCCACTTCAAAGACCAACTTTGAAAAATATCATTCAATTATTCCATAAAAGCAATCTAAAATTACCTATCACAACATCTGATCTCCTTTTTGATTTTTTTCTTTTGTCTTACACCAGCATTTATGCCATTGCAAAATTATCAGAATATTCCACAAATGTATAAAATGCATTATGTTTGCCTTCTCAAACATCCAGCAGATGTGGACAAATAATTTTTCCATTTTCCATTTTTGTTCATGAAAAGTCTAGTATACAAAAAGAACAGTAAATATGTCTAGTTAGTTAAAAGCCAATATTGGACAGGAAAGTAGGTAATAAATCTCAATGTAGAATCCTTCTACAGTCTTGCCTATTTTGCACTAAAAAACTGGAATCACCATCTGCTATATGTGAAATGATGAACTTAAAAAGTTTCTGTCCTTTAATCACGTTTATTTACCAGTTGTAATTATTCTTCCATCTTAAATTCTGCAGCAAAGTATCTGAAGGGGTCTTTTTTCTTAAATGGAAAAATTACCAAATTTCCCTTGGACATAAATCTTTTCATTAGCATTCCCCACAATAAATTGATCTCATGATCACATGCTTATGCATGACTAGTCCATTAAAATAGTCAAGCTGTCCCAAAATATCTGTGTCTGCTAAAAATCCTTTTGGACAACACAGGCATTTACAATAGGATCTTAGAACTTATGGTAGCACACTTATATTGAAAAGAGGAAAGCAACTCCTGTGAGGTTCAATGACATTGAGACCAAAATCCTAAAAAACATTTATTTAGAAGCTACATTACATCAGAAATCTCACCTAAAGACTCAGAACATGCTAAGTGGCCAGTACGTGAAGAATACTCCTCAAGAATATTCTTTAACTTAAAGTCTAGTTGTAGAGACAGAAAACTAAAAAGACAAAACAGAATTGCTAAGGAATTGTCAGTGATCTACTACTGCTGTAACTCATTGCAGACCAGGAGTTCAAGTTTTAAAATATTTATATATTTATTTGAAAGATAATTATGGAAAGAGGGATTGTCCAAACACTGCTTCACTCACCCAAATGACGACAAGGGTTAGAGTTGGGCAATGCAAAAGCCGGGTCAAGGAGCTTCTTTTGGTCTTCTGCGTGGGTGGCAGCAGTCCAGGTACTTGGGCCATTTTATTTTGCTGTCCCCAGAGTGAACAGCTGAGACATGAACTGGCACCCAAGTGGAAAGCCGGGAACAAGTTTCTGGCCCCTGGCCTAGACATGGCCCAGCTATGGCCATTGTGAACATTTAGGAAGTGAACCAGAAATGGAAGATCTCTCCCTGTATTTCTCCCTTTCTTTCTCTCTCTGTAACTCTGCCTTCCAAATCAATAAGCCTTTACAATTTTGGGGGGGAAGGGTATCATTTAGTGTGTGTAGAGAATTGAATCAACTACCTGACCCCAAATATTTAAACAGAAATATTATTTGTGGCAATGTGCAAAGCAAGTAGCTCAATATGTTAATGTTAAGCAACAACCTATGGTGAGCAGTCTGCTATGCTGGTTGATGGCCATTCTACACACTTAGATACTCAACCAAGCAGAGATTAACATTGTTAATGGCACCTGAAAAATTGTAGAAGTCTAATTATGTTATATTTAACACCTTTATTCAGATCTCATGCACAAGCTTGAAATTATTTTTATACAACTTTCAAGATCAAAATAGATCTGAGACATTTGAGAACTTAGGAATACTTCCTCAGAAGAGATGGACTAGAACTTGGATGGACAGAAAGGAGAAAAATACATCTGGAGAAGATACATTATCATATAATGAAAGGAAAGATATAAAAAGTGGGTTTATGGTCAATTTTTATGACTTTGAAATGTAGCAACAATGGATAAAATCTAAACACAATTTAGCTCTACCTTTTATATAGAAGTATGGCCAGTAGGAAGCTCTTTAATTTAATGTGATAGCCCTGGTTTGAAAAGATTTTGAGCCAATGAATTCGGTAAGTGGATTTGTTTTAATGACCTTTACTAATTTGTTGAATGCCATGAAAATCCCCTGCAGACTTTTTAACAGTTCCAAAGCTAAAAATAATCACCTCACTGAGGATTTTGTCAGCTGTTCTGATTCAGGGAATGATTCTGAATGATGGACTCTGGTTACAAATTGAGGCTCAGAAATGTCCAGCTCGTAATGCCTGTTACAAACCATAAGATGATGTCTGTGTTCTGTGCTCACTTTCAAAAAGTACACACAGGGTCCGCAACAGTATTAAGGAGAAGGCCATCGCTCATTATCAATCAAAACTATAATTAAATTAATAATTGTATTAATCCTGTGCCAGCAATTGCTCCATATGTATATGTGTTTCAAATTCTCACTTTCTGAAAATTAATTATGTGGGATAGACATGAGAGGGTCAGAAATTTCAAGAAACTTGTTCCAAGTCCCACAGCTACCTAATGTCGAAGATTTTCAACTCCTTTCTTCATAACTCAACATTTGAGATTTTTAACCTCCATGTCATAGCTCAGCTTTTTACATGCATTGCAAACTAAAGTACTTTAGTAACCATCATGTATACAGTACAATAATGAAAAAATACAAGAACAGGATCCATGGAATTTGAATGCTAACTGAGCACCTGAAGGATAATTAACTGGATCTTGTAATACTAACCAAAAAATATCAAAAGATGGGTGATGGTTGAACTTGGATGCAGGTGTAGCTGAGAGTGCATAGAGAACTAAGAGACAAAATTAGGTGGAATAAAGAGCTGAAGAAGAAAAATCACCTGGGGGGGGGGGGCGGTGAATGAAGCTGCCTGAAGGCCACTGGAGGGAAGCGGGAACCTGCAGACAAGAAGAAACTACTACATATTCAGCTATGAATATGAGCACAACTTTTTATCTTCATGTCCTTGAAATTACCTCTTCAACACGAAGGGAGTATCTCCAATCTAACTGCAACTTAGTACTCTCATAGGTGGAACACTTTGCATGTAAATTGTGTTTCAGACCCAGTAAAGTAATTCACCTATACTACTAAAAGTTACATCTTAACTTATGAAGCTATATGGCTTTCTCCTTTCCATGAACAATTTGTTATCTTCTTGTGGAAACAGAAATAGTTCCTAGGATAGATGTCCAACAACCAGAAATGTGTGACTATTAAATTTTTGCATTGACCCATTCTCAGTGTAGCCATGGTACTAGAGCAAAATGATGAGCACAGTAGAAAGCAACTCTCTCTTGCAGGCAGCTAAAGAGATAGTTATTTATAAGAAAGGCTCAAACCAATCAAGGTACTTTGTACCATTAAATGGTAAATTGTTGAGTGAACCTAAGGACATCAAGAGTTCCCTTGAGAATCTGTTTACTCAGTCTTAAGAATAAGTAAGGGTAAACTAGGCCACAGAGAAACATCAAGTTCAAGACCTGATGACAATGAGGATGCAGACAGACATAAGGATAGAAGTAGATCTAATGTGATTGTGCACTGAATCAGATAAAGAAAGTAAATATGCTATGTTAGTAATTATCAGAATGGCCCAGACGAGAGAATGCTGGCTTGGACCAGCATGGAAATTGAAAAAGTAGGTGGATATAAAGGGGGATTAGAATATAGATGGAACATAGTGAGAAATGCAATATTAATGAGCAAGAGAGAGAAATAAGAAATGAGTCAGGTTCCAGAGGGTTTTGCTTACATTAGTAGATATTTTGAATTCTCAACAGGGAGCAAAAAAAGACCATAATTAAATATTCCTTCCATAATTTTCTCATTGGGAATATTATATGCCGTTGTACTCCAACTCATAGCAGATTGGAGAAAGAAGTATAAAACTTTAATCCCAGATCTTATACTAATTCTTAGCCCTTAGGTAGTTCAGTCTTTCAAAACATTTCTTTCATTAAAAAAATATGGAAATTAGGAGCTACAAAGCTGCCATCAAGTGTGAGGCCTACTTCTCACATTGAAGTTTGTCTGGGTTTTCCCTAGGAGATCTGAGTTAATAATTAAAGTAGTTGGGCTCCTGCCCTCCACATGGGAGCTAAGGCCCCAGCTCCTGGCTTCAACCTGGCCGGCAAAAATTCTAGGAGCTAACCAACAGATTGTTTCTCTTGCTCTCTCTCTCCCTCTCTCTCTCTCTTTTGTAGTTATAGAGGAAAAAAGTCCGAATATATTTATATATCCATATTATAGCCCTGCCAGTTACATTGGTCTTCGCTTCTGTTGTTAACTTTAGATAGACTTTTTGACTTTGTTTCCATGAAACACTAGGAATAGAACAAAGTAATTTATGCTTTTTCAGCTTACAAAAAAAAAAAAAACTTCTGCACAATGACAATCATATTCTCTATGGTTTGCAGCTAAATTAGCACTTGAAAAAATACAATTCACATACATCATTACTTATTTTCCATTGCTTAAAAGATTTTGTTCTTTTAGGTTCTTACATATTACGTGTATGTATAATGAGATTTTTCAAGAAATTCATCAGTCTGTATATATATGTCTCTATTCCTGACTGAGAATTAAATATGTTATTTCTTCAAGTACCTTTAATTTATGTGAATATCTCTAATATAACTTAAAACAAAGAAAACAAGCTAGCGGCTAACTTTTAATGTAGTGGGAAAAGCCTGGTATGAAAACACAAAGTCACTGGGTTGGATCCTGGCTTTGCTGCTTCTGTGGCAGGTCATTCTATCACACCAGGCCACTGACTTGCTTTTATGAAATGAAAGAAATAACAGTTTAAGGAGTTTCTCTAGGGAAGTATCTACATGAGAAAAGTATTCAAAAGTGTTAGCAACTTCTCAACATGATATCACGATAGTCACCTCCTAAAAGTTATGCGTGTTTTTTTTTCCTTTGTGTTTTTTTGTTTGTTTGTTTGTTTTAGTCTGTTTCTTCTGTTTTGCTTTGCTTTGTAGTATGTCTAGGTGTTATGACCCCACTCAACCCACTCTGGTGGTTGTTTCACAGCCTTGGGAATAGAAACTTTCATGACCCTAGTCAACATGAACGATTAACTTTCCTATCATTTTAGAGAAGAAAGCAATGACTTCTCCTACGTTAATTTCCAGTGAAGAATGCCCAACAGAGAATTTCTTCAGTAATGGCTACTTGCGTTAATGAATAATGTGAAGTGGAATGAGATAAAAGTCCCTTTCCATATTTAAGAAACTATGTGCGAATTAAGAGATTGGTCTGATTTGGCAAACTTCACAGTTCTTTGGTAAATCAGTGTTACACTGGGCTCTGTACTCTTTCATTTGCACAACAGATCCTGTGAGTAATATGAAGGATTTCATTAGGATTAAAAAGAATCGCATTTGTAGATCTCTGCCAAAATATCATATTGGAAAACTGAATAAGACAAATGCAAGGTGACTATGAAAGCCAGTAAAAAATACACACCTTCTCATCTGATATCCACCATATCCTTCCATTATAGGGCACATATGCATGTAAGATTTTCCCAACAAAATAGTATCCAATTCTTCTGAAGCAAATGTCAAGATAAGATGGTGACTATTTCTCTCTGTTTCACTGTATGGTTTTCATTTCTTTAGGATACTGTTTTCTTCCACATTCTGAGCATATGAGTGTATTCTAATTTTTCCATGGCCTGATTGACATATTCACAATAACACATTTCTGTTTTCACATTTACATTTCCCACTTTGCACATCTTGTTTATTTATTTATAGTAATGAGGATTTGGGGAAGAGAGAATAAAAAGAAAACTTTGAGAGCTTTCCTGGCATATTTTATGTGTAATTTCTCTCTTTTTCTAATTCAAACATCTCTAAGAAATATGAAAAATGTAACATCATATCCCATTAGCTCTTCTTCAACTTCCATCATTTTGGTCAGGAATGACAAGCAACACCTAGGAGATTTCAGAGCAAAGATTCCTTTGGTATTTCCATCACAGATGTAGGTCCACGACTTGGCGATTATTAAAATGAACTAAAAAATCAGATTTCAGCTAATGCTGTTGTAAGTTTTGGTGTAAATGCCTTGAGTTGATATTTTAGTCCATAAAGGGATACTCTATTTTCCAACCACAACAGGTGAGGGGGTAGGGAGGAAGTAACTACTTTTGCTTTCTGAGCAGTAATAAAGAAATAATGCTTATCTTCAAAATTTCATTAATTCCAATAATAATATATATTTATTACAAATATTTAAGAATAGTTTCTCTATTGGCAGTAGTCCTTTATCCCTCCATGTGTTTCACTCCTTCCATTCTCACTAACTGGTTGTAATTGATACCAACTCCTAGATGTTTTGCATCTACATTTCCAAATCATATCAATTGTATTGTGGCTGCTTGGTATTTTTAATGTATATATTATATTTTTCACATATAATCTTTCCTTTTCATCCTTCAAATACTGATTTCTGATGATATTGACATTGACCAGTATTAAAATAGTTAAATATCTCTGTAAAGATTGGGAAATAAATAAACTGTTAGTACCATCAGTGAAGCTACACCAAGGGGCCTGAGGAATAGTGATTCTCCTGCTATACACTTAAATTGATCCAGTCATTTGGTTCATCAGCAGTTTGTCACAGACAGACTTCTCCTGAGAGATTATTGAGGAAAAGTTGAATTTGAACCTACACATTTACCTCTCAGTTCTCCTGCCTTGTGGCCCTGTCACCTTAAGCAAGTTTCTTAACCCTTCCAAATCTGTATCTTCTCATCTATAAAATAGAATATACCTCATAGGCATGCTGAGAGGATTGTAAGCAAATGGAGTGAGTAGAGCAGGACAAGAAACACAGTATATTTTTTAAATTGTTGAATTAGTATAATTTAAAAATTGTTGCTCTATGTGAGAGGAAGAGGGACAGACATAGGGAGGGTTAGAAACAGAAATCTCCCATCTGCCTGCATCCCCAAATGCCTACGACAGTCTGAATTTGGCTCAGCTGAAGCCAGGAGTCAGAAATCCCGTCTAGATCACTCACACAGGCAGTAGAAACTAAGCCACTAGTACTGCCTGCCACGATACACCCTCACAGGAGGAACTGGGAGCAGAACCAGGATTCAACCCCAGCACCAGCATCAGAATACCCAACTCACAAGTGGCTATGTTAATCAGTGCCTTACATACTGATTAGCACTTAGTAAACATTGAATACTTGTTGAATGAGTGAATGAATGATTAACTGCCCCTCTCAAGTTTACTGAATATGGTCAAGGTAAGGCTCCGCACTGTTCTGTAAACTCGGTCCCCTTCATGTGCTTAGCACTAAGCACAGTGCTCAATACATAGCATAAGGTGACAATCACCAAATAAATTTCCAAATAAAGAGCTGAAATAATCTCATTAATTTTTAGGATGCAATTTTTTTCAGACAGCTATTGAGTACATGTATTAGAATGTCATTTTTATATTATCAGGACACATTCTGTTCCCAAAATCTGGTCTCTAAAATCTCTTCCAGGAAGAAAGTTTTGGGAGATTTTTTTTTTTTTTTTTTGGTGAACTCTATCCAATCAGGTGTTCACTGTGTTCTGTGTGCAATGCCTGCTGTAGCTGTACTTGTACTGGGAATAAGAGGAGAAATAGGGAAACACTGAGTTGGGTCTGGAAAAACATATGCCATGGGTGGCCTTTGTGTTCCTTCTGTGATGAACAGAAGGTGGATGCTGGTTTGATTTGGCAAGGGACAGTGGGCCATAAACCTTAATAGAAATGACTTGAAAGATGATCTGGGTTTTTTTCCATTACTCTGTGATCCTGAAGTTTTCCATCATGTGATGTTTGTGCACAATGTCATGCAGAAAAAAAATGAGGCATTCAAAATAATTGACATATATTTGTTGTTCTGTGGGCAAAAAATTGATAAAATCATATAAAAATTTTGCTTCATTGATCTTTCTGCTGCTCCCAAAGGTTAAGAAATGATTACAGTAGATTCTAGTTTTTACCTATTACTGTATTACATGACATATGTTGCGTTCAATTCTCACAAACATCCTTCAGGATCTGTCAACTATTGCTATTCTTATCTTACAAATGGAGAGGATAAGGCCCAAGGTTAAAGGCTTGCCAGTCTTCACAATAACCTTGAACAGAAAGAAAGCCAGAATACAAACCTCAGTCTTCCTGATTGCAACGTTCAGATTTTCCTAAGAAGTTGTGGTGAAATATCTTCACAAACAGAATAATGCTAAACCCTCCATCTAATCTGCCACACCAAGTCTTTTAAGTCAACTCAACACATGCTTAGAAAGGTAGGAAAGTGAGAAATAAGAGTTGGGGATTTACTTCAGGCTTCAGTGATTGAACGGAAAGATTAGAAAATAACCATAAATAGCAGCATGAGTATGCACATTCTCATATTTTTTAGTAATTTTTTAAAAACTTGCATTGGAAAGACAGATTTACAGAAAGAGAGATATAAAGAGAAAGGTTTTTCATCCACTGGTTTGCTCCCCACATGCCATAATGGCTGGAGCTGAATCAATCTGAAGCCAGGAGACAGGAACTTCTTCTGGGCCTCTATGGAGATGCAGGTTCCCAGTGCTTTGGGCCATCCTCCACTGCTTTCCCAGGCCACAAGCAAGGAGCTGGATCAGAAGTGGAGCAGCTATGACAATCACTTGCACCCAATGGGATGCTCATGCTTGTAGGTGGAAGATTAGCCAGTTGAACCATAGTGCCATACACCTGTCCCCCCTCTCCTCTACCCCATCCCACTCCATGTCTAATTGTTATGAGGAATTAAGCACAGGAGATGGAGAGAAACCTCGGTTGGTCTTGCCTGACATGGAGGAAGAATTTTCATAAGAACATCAGTGAGCAAAAACAGGATTTATTAAGTTAAAAAAAAAAACAACCACGATCAGTCTGGAAAGGAGAAAGATTCAAAAATCTGGTTGAAGTGAAGTCTTTTAGATTCAACTTTTGGAAAGAAAAAGTGGACCAGCAGGTAGCAAAGGGTTGGGACAAAATTCATTGAAGGGCCAAAATGCTGATCTTGTCTAGCTTAGTCAAAACAAAGCCATCATAAGGATGTGATGGGTAACTTCTTTGTATTCTCATAAGCAGAAAGTTCACAGTTTCCTTGCTTTCTCTTGAAAAAATTGGAGACCCAAAGGAAACAAGGTTTAGCACTTTGATCTGACCAAATGCAGCTTTTGGGGAGGGAGTCTCATATCCAAAAACTGCCTAGTCACTATTATTCTTATGGTGAAGGTAGAAACTCAGAGTGGGATTGCACTTTGATCTTGCTACGTGCAGCTCCTGGGGAGAAACAAGCATTGTGTATACTTTTGAAAAAACTTCCCCTTTTTAATTCCACCAAGGACCTATTCCTATCTGCCTACTCATCTATTTAACTTCTAAAATTATCTATATCCTATTTTGTGTGTTAGAACCCATCTCCCATTGTTAGAACTGAATGTATCCAATACTTGTTTACCAGAACACTTTGCAGTTTCTCATAACATAAGCATAGATTCTACCAAGTGCGCTCACCGCAAACATCAATGTAGAAGATAGTAATTCAATTAACCATGAAAGACATAACCTGTAATCTGCAGCCAGCTGACTCTCAGTGGTACAAATGAAATCCACAGCATTTGCAGTAGGATCTTCATTGGATCAATTCTGAAGTACCCATATCGACTATAGCTTAGTTCCTGGCTTTGCAGCCTCAGAGCCTGGTTCTCTGACACCATCAGTGATTTTGCAAGCTGTACAACATTTCTCTACAAAAGGTTTTCTCCTTAAACTGCTTTTTCATTAGTTTCTACTACACACAGCTAAGAATCCTAAGTGAGTTAATGTATAAATATTAGTGATGTGATAATAATAACTAGCATCTTCTGAGAACTTATGATGTAAGAAAACACCATACCTAATTCTTTAAAGCCATTTTATTTCTTAGAACTGCCCAAACTCTGTCACTGCCATATTGGTATATGAAGAAATTAAGGACTAAGAGGTTAAATAGACCAAAGACATTTTTCTAGAAAATGGCAAAGCCAAGATTAAACTCAACAACCCTATAGCCCATTTACCATCCACTAAATTTGTATGTGTAATGTAGAGGCGGTTTACAACAATATTTTTAGAATATAAATGTCTGTACAAAGTTATTTAAGTTGTAGAGCCCTTCAGAGAAACATAACTATAGGATATGGAGAGGGAAAAAAGGGAGATAGATAGAGTGATAGAAATGATATAGACATAGACATAGATAGAAAAGGAGTGAAAATAGATGTGTGTGTTTGTGTGTGTGATTTTTAAGACACTGGTTATATTATTGTGAAGGTAATGCTAGTATTGACAGGAGATCCAGAGCTAATGTTACAAATCAAGTTCAAAAATTGGAAACAGTATTTCCCCTGTTTGGGGACACATGTCTATGTCCAAATTTCTTCCTGTAAGATCACGGGTCAACTTGAACTGGAGTCCGCACTAATGACCTGATTTTAATGTCATATAAGCCATACTGTAAACATAATGTGAAAGCACCTTCACAGAAATGCAAGTTTTGAGTCATTTAGCCACAGTTTGTTTTTGATTCTCCTTCAGATTTTGATAAACCAGTTCTTGCTATAACCACTGAAATGGTAATCAGAACACAACTGTCAACCGAGGTTTCCTGTACATTGCCTAGCAGTGATGACATCCACGTGCACAGGAAATTTTAGCTTATTCTTTCCCATGAGTAATATAAGAATTGCACTAGTTTCTCAGTATGCAATACCAAAATGAAATGACATAAACTTTCTTACAGCACAGAAAACATACTTCATGTGCAAAGATGGAATTTTTTAGCCATAGTGTCACAGCTCTTCCAAAGGGCTCAAAACTAATGGACCAGAGGCACTTTGAAGCCTGATGTACACCTCTTTGTAGTGGGCATCAAAAGAGGGATATTCATAATTTTTTTAATCTAGCACTTTGTTATTCAGTAGTAGGAAGTGAAGGTGGGTGTTTAAAAGAACCACCTCTTCCATCATTTATTTAATAGCAATGAACCCATCTTATATTTATAGAATGCTGTGTGCTTTTCAAAGTGCTTGCACATACATTAGTCCATTTAATCTAAATGATGCTTGATTGGCTTGTGAATTAAATCAGCTTCCCAATGTGCCTAACAGTCTTACAGAGCATTTCTGAGCTGAGGAAAACACAACCCAAAGTGAGGAAATTGCTTTGAAAGCATTCTATAAAATCAAGGCACCATTATTATACAAATTTGGAGATCACGAAGCTACAGAGTTAAGCCCTTAAGGGAATTGTGGAAATTACACAAAGATTTTTCAATCCCCTTAATGTTTGCTTTGTTTTTAACACCATTTGCTGTAAGATTCACTCTCAAGTCAAATTTCACTGCATTAAAAAATTGCAGACAGAACTGTGCCTTTATTTCCTTTTTCCTTTCTTTTAATAAGCTGCAACTATGTATTCCTTTCAGAGAAAAAACTGAAAGTGATTTGTGGCCCAAAGCCTGTAACAGGAAAATGCTTGCCACGAGATGATTGGGTCTTAATAATAGTACCTACTCAAAGTAGAGGATGATTTCATTTTTAGCAAAATAGGGACCTGTGTTTCTGCCTCTGTGCCTTCTGCATCAGACAGAAAGTATAATAGAGTTTCTGTTTTGTTTCACACTGGGAGCCTGTTACATTGACCGACATTAGAAGTGGAATCGCCTAATTTGTCCAAATATAATTGCACAGCGTACAACAAAGGCACTGGATGTTTCCACTCTGCAAGAAAGCTTAAAAATGCAAGGCATGGAGAGTCTGCTTGCTATTCTGGTGGTGGAGTCAGACATCTGTGACGTGGGAGAAGGGAGATTGTTTTCCCCGAAATACAAAGAATACAGAATGGAATGATAATTTTTAGAATTCAAGCCTAAAAAAAATCCTTTATTCTTTTTCTCTATGTTTCTTGTGCTGTTGCTTGCAGAAGTGCCGCAACTTAGAGTGAAATTTTTCCCATTTATTTAGTGCTAAAAAATAATAATGCAACCCAACTTCCTAACACGTATATGGAAGTAATTACATACCACAAAATGGAAGTCCCTGCCAGTTGCACTAATATGATGTGCTTCTAATCTTGTTTTTGAAATATGGTAGAAAATAATACATCTGCTGAGGTAGTAATTTAGATTAAATCCTTGTTGCAAAAAGACATTTAGCTATTGACTAGACTATACAGTTCTATATATCAGGCCCTAATATACTTATAATTGTCCTAATTGTTCCTAAAATAGCATTTCTCTTCTTTTTATACAAAATATCTATCATTCAAATGTGGCATATACTGTTTCTTTAAAGTCTGAATTTGCATACTTATAATCTTCACTCTATCAGTTATTGCACACCTTGTAAAACAGAATGTTAAAACAAGAATTTGTATAATTATGTCTCAAAAGTTATTTTCACATGTAACACTCTCTAGATCAAGATGTAATCAAATGGGAAATAATAATAACACAAATTTTGCTTTAATTTATTTTCATTGTATTTGTACCGTTAACAGCAGGTCGGGGCAGTCCAAAGCTGGCAGCCCAGAATGCATTGGAATCTTTCCCATGGGTGGCAAAGATTCAAATACTTGAAACATTGTCACCTCCCAGGGTGGCCACTTGCAGGAAGCTGGGTCAGAAACAGCATGCAGGACTTGACCAAGGCTCTTTGACGTGGGATACAGCCATCACAACCAGGAACAACTGCTGAGCCTAACACCAATCCCAGTGATACCAAATTTTATTTAACACTTACTGTGCAGTAGATGTTATTCAAAATGCTTTGTAGATATAAATTCACTTACTTCTCACAGCCACCTTTAAGAATAAGTACGATTATTATTTTCGTTCTTTAAATGAGAAAGCAAATCACAGAAATGTAGAAATGCAGAAGAATTTGACACGGATTGAATTTGTACTGATTTCTGGGGGAAAAATTCAAACTTGGCTCATTTGACTCCATAGTCCAAACAGATGACCTCTATACAACGTAGATCCTTGAGAAGATAGTGACAAAACAGAAACATGATGGACTGCACTCAGCACAATGTCCTCAAAGCTAAAACAAGACATACACAAAGTGTCAAGATAAGGCAAAGATGTTTTTGGATTAATAACAAAAGAATTTTCTCCTCTAGACTCAGTGAAAACGTACCACTGAAAATACGCTATGGACTGATAGTAAACTAACAAAAGAGAAGGGTGAAAATATTCCAGATATAAACAGAAAGGTCAACATATGCACAATATTAGCAGTAAAAGGAAAATTGAATATTTAAAGAGCTGAGGACAGTGTAATTGGAATCAGCATGAGAAGCAGCTGCGGACAATGAGGTTAGAGAAGAGAGGGAGCCATATGGAGGCATATGTATCTGAATCCCAAGAGAGATGAAAAGCTAGTGAAGCAAGAGGGTACCATGAATACATGTGCAGATTTAAATCAAGCACCTGGCTGCTACTCTAGGCAACTGAAGAGGTACATAGTGAAAACAGCAAGAACAATTCAGAAAATATTGCTAGTAACATCAGCCCAAAATGATGAAAGCAGTGATTACAGTGGTGGGGGTGAGGGGAGACTGAACTGATTCAAAAGATACTCCCTTGTTAAAATAAAATATAATCACTAATTGCATCATAGAGATAAGGGAAAACATGCCAAACATGTACTACCATGTTTCTGACTTAGCAACTTGCAGATGGTAATTCTTTAAGGGGAGATCAAAAGTTCTTGCTGAAGACGTTGAACTTGAGTTGTCTTAAAGTCAGCAAGTGTGGTTGTGAGTGAGTCCAGAGAACTGGAGCTCAGAGAAGAGATCACATATATTTTTGCTGTTTGCCAAAGTAGGAAGCATTTCAAAAGGCACTACCATTTTGGCTTCGTAGGTTAAGCTATTGCTTCCATGTCAGCACCCCATATCGGCAGCAGTTTGAGTCCCTGCTGCTCCAATTTCAATGCAACTCCCTGATGATGGCTTGAGGAATCACCAGAAGATGACCCAAGTGCTTAAAACCTACACTCATGTGGGAGACCTAAAGGACGCTCCTAGCTCCTGGCTTCAGCCTGACCAGCCCTAACCGCTGTGGCCATGTGGAACATGAACCAACAATAGAAGACTTTGTCTTTCCCCCTAGCCCACCCCCATAATAATTTTTCCTTTCAAATAATTCAAGTAAATCTTTAAAATAAATAATAAAACAAAGTATTCTTAAGGTCAATAACATGGATAATTCCCCAATATAGAAAGTACAAATTGAATGAAAACAAAAGGAAAAAGCCCAGAACCTAGCTTTGGGAGAAGTCTGTAAGAAACTGGAAGAATGAAATTCCAGATACATAGAAGATCACCAGGAGAAAATGGTGTTGAGGAAGCCAACAGAGGGGTTCAATAAGGCAGGATCCAATTCTGCCAACAGTTCAAGTAAAATGAAGAGTTAGAAGCTGAACATGGCAAAATAAAAGTCGAAGTCATCAACATAAACTGTGAAGCAAAGGAACCAGAAATCAAAATTAGTAAGAAAGAAATGAAGACATGAACGGTGAGACAATTCTACCCCTCCCCCACCAAAAAGATCCACTATGAAGGTCGGAGAGGGATTAGGTGGAAGTGGAAAGAAAAATGGTATAATATGATCGCACACATAAAATACAAATTCCTAATGACTAATGACAGAATCTCAGAGACTGTCCACATTTGTCTACTACTGATGTGAGTTTCATATGGAATTATAATATGAGCATTTTCAGAGGAATATAAGAGTAGCTTATAATTGATCCTAGGAGACATTTTTTCATTCCTATAGCAATCATTGATCTGGCCATATCCCTCTAGTTCTTCAATGAAAAGAAGAACATGCCTAGAGAAGTTTAGGTTCTTTTCCCTCTGTTGCTAAGGGAGGAAATGGAAAATCATTTCCAGTAAAACACCTAAGACCTATTGTAAAACCTTCAGACATCAAGAACTCATAATTATTTTGTTAAATATTTACTAAGCACATACAGAACACTCACTGTTTGTTAGATGTTGAAAATACAATGGCAAGCCGCCAAAAATAAAGCAATGATCAGAAGGGAATGTTGTTTGCTCTGGCTTAATCAGGATGCATTGTGTATATGTATTCAACTATCACACTGTATCCCATAAATTGATATCATTATCAAATGCTAATCAAACAAATGTTTAAGATGATAAAAATGAGAGTCATCCTGATTTGATCATTATAGAATGAATTTATCACACTTCAACACATATATATGATCTTCTGACAGGTAAAACTGTTTTTAAAACAATACATTTTTAAATGAGGGAAAAAACAATATACATACGTGAATAAAACACAGTTTCTAAACTCAAGATGTTCACATAATAAAAAAAGTATGTAGACGGAGAGGCGCCTAATATGTTATGAGAATGCCACAAAGAAATATGCACACAGAAGGGGTGCTAGAAATGTCAGACTGAAATGGCATGTGTCTGAGTATACATGTGTTTGCACACCCATATGTGTGCATGTATAGTGTTCATGGAACTCTCAGAATTCCTCAAGGAAATACAAATTTCTATTTTCATGAAACCTTTAAGCTGAATGTTAAATAACAATAATTATAGTTATGGAGAGATTAGAATGTACAAATAATGTGATAAGCCCTTTGTATCTTCACAAACGTCCAATATACATTTTAATGATAAAAAAAATGAGATGAAAGAATTATAGCAATTTTTCCATGATGGCACAGTCTGGTAATTATCAGAGTTGACATGTGAGGCCAGTGTTACTCCTGAGCCTGTTTTCTTGGACCTTTGTGCCATATACCATATGCCATGACATATAACCAAGGCTTAGAAAAATTTGGTGTGTGTTGGTGATGAGGATGGAAAGGCCACATTCCAGGCCTGACCATTTGTTTTCACTGTTTCTAATCTGATTCTTATTTCAACATGCTGAAACAGCTATGCTAGTCTCTAACAGAGACATGACCATGTTCCAAGGTCATTTTTGGGATAGCAGTAAGCAGAAAAGAATATAAACGTGTGTGCGTGTGTGTATGTGAGAGAGAGAAAAAGAGAGAGAGCTTTCTTTGTATGTATGTGTGTGTACATAAATGGCCTTATGTATAGATATGAAGCATATCTCTGCTTGGCATTCTCATGACATAGTAGTAGAAACTTCTAGAAACAGGCTCTGCCCCTTTTTGAGCAGTTTGTAAGGAATGGCTGGAGAATGATTTTCTGTTTAGGTTAATAACCCATCCTGAGAAAATGGTCCATCACAAAGCCTTCCTCTGCCTTTGCTACTGATTCCAAGGTAGGCTTCATTGCCATTTGGCAGTCATGGCACTTCGTGCACCAGAGGTAATTAATACCACTGTGGGATGTAAAGAATAAATAACAAGAAGATCATAAAAGTGTTCATCACTGCAGGAGTAGGTAGTCATGAGGATTGATCATAGCTAGCCTCCCAGAGAAGTGATTCAGATGGATGAAAATTCTGTCTTATCAGTCAAGGATCTCGGCAATAATCCTGAGATCAAAGGAGTGAATCAATCTCTTTCTTCCCCAGTGACACATGTATCTGATCACTGGAGATAGTTACAGCCTGGAATTGCCCAGTACAAACTTCATGCATCAGAGAAGCAGCCAGCAATCGTCCTTCCCCACAGGCTCACCAGCAGTAGACATAAAGGCCCTGAACCAACAGAGGGGGAATCAGAAGAGACTGATAGGTCACGGATTCCAGGGAAGTTCCGGCGTGAGACTATGGGGGAGATTATCTTTTACTGTATCAGAAGTCCTTAAGGGGAGAGTGTAAAAAGGGGGGTGAGGGAGGACAAGGGCCTCCAAACTGTCTAAGTTACTAATTTTTTCATGTTTCTCAGTTTCTTTCCTCCTTGTATTTAAACAAGCAAATTATAAAATAAAAGAGAAAGATAATAAGTAGATGAAGCAGAAGAGGTGCAAGAATGTCATAATAAAATGATGAATTTAGAGAATAAAGTTAACTTGAGGCAAATCAAAGCATTAAATTAAGACTAAACAAATTAAAATATAAGAAAATAAAGCAAAATGTTAGCCTGATGATAAAAAGTTAAATGAAAGTGAGACCTAAGAAGTAGGAAAAAAAGAAAAGCAAAACCAGTAAGATTTTTAAAACATAAAACATAAAAGTAAAAGTCATAAAAGATTAAAGAAAAAACCAGCATAAATAAAAAATATAAAAAGCCTAGAATCAGTGAGATAAAGAGCTGAAAACATGAAAGTTACAAGGATAAAAGCTAAAAGTTCAAGCAAGAAAATCCAAGTTAAAAGAACTTAGATGTTAAACATAAAATTCTCTCAAAGACTTTTTAAAATTTATTTTTCTCATTAAAATAGCATAGAAAATGGAAATTAAAAGTAGAGTCAATGGAAAAAACAAAAATTCTAAAGAATAAAACAGAACAAGCTAAAATTAAAATAGCAAAAAATGATCAACACACTCCAAGGCAATAAAAAATTTCAAAATAGTAATGGATGCTTATGGGTACCACAAAGTATGTTCTCAGCATAACAAGCAAACAAATTATTAGGCCAAAGAAGAGGCAGAAATTAGTTACTAAGAACTACTCTTGGAAAAATGTATTCTGACATTCTGAGTATTCTCCCATCCCTCCAGTTCCAGAATAGAAAGAAAATATTGTTCCTTTCTAATCCTTAGCTCAGCTTACACTACTGATAACAATAAAGAGACAGACAGGAACTGGCATGGTGGCTTAACAAATGAATCCTCTGCATGAAATGCTAGCACCCCATTTAGGCATCAGTTCCAGCTCTAGTGACCCCACTTCCAATCCAGCTCCCTGCCTACAACCTGGCAAAGCAGCAGAAGATGACCCAAGTCATTAGGACACTGCAGTCCTCTGTGGAGACCCAGAAGAAGCTCTTGGCCTCAAATCAACTCAGCTCCCTCTCTCCCTCCCTCTCTTTCCCTCCCACTCTCATTGTAAATCTGTTCCTCAAGTAAAAATGAATAAATCTTTTAAACACACACACAGAGAGAGCTAGTGAATGATGGTGCCAGTCATCTGTCTAAAAATAAATATACAAACAAAAACCTAAACAGTTCACGTGGTGACCTCTAGGCAAAAATGTAGAAATACAGAGTCTGTGTTGACTTTCCTTTATTCATGTTCATCTGTGAGAGACATTCTCCATTTGCTAGTGACTCCTCAGAAGTCCCCCGCAGCCATGGCTGAGCCAGGCTAAAACCAAAAGCCTGGAGCTTCATCTGGGCGTCAGGGACCTAAGCATTTGAGCCATCTTCCCCTGCTTCCCAGAATTCATTAGCAGGAAGCTGGAATGGAAACTGAGCAGCTAAGGACTTGAACCCATCCTCTGATATAAGATGTGGATGTACCCCCCAAAATGGTTTAACCCAATAAACCACAACATCTGCTCCTGTTTTTAACATTTTTGTTAATTTTTGGTTTCTTTCTTCCTCTTAATTTATCATTCATTCTTTGAAACCTAGTTGATCTAGTTTAATCTTGTTATTTCCTAGAAAATTCTTCATTTTGCAAGGAGGACCACGAGAGGAGTCTTTGCTGTGACTGCTTGCTTCTTTTTCTGGTTTTAATGATTTACAACACCAGGGAGACTCAGGATAGTGGTTGTTCCTGTCTCTATGCTACTTGTGCCACCTGCCAGTGTTCTTGGAAGTTGGCCTAAATGGACTGGTTAATCTTAATAAGGAGAGGCATAGATGGGACAGAGAAGAAGGGAAAAGTGAAATGAAGGCATTTGCCCCTGCAGTTCCCTTACTGCTCTGGTTGGACTCAGTTCCTGTGTCTCAGCCACAGCTGCTGCTGGACATCCGTAGCTGTTCTCTTTGGACTTAGAGTGCACACGCTTTGCTTTCTCCCCAGACCCTTCAGGCCTGGGGATAGTTAGTAACCAGCTCCCTAGCTGTTGCTTGCCCAGGATGCTTACTTTGTCTGTCAGTCCTTGTTGGTTTCTTTTGGCCTGGTCCTTAGGGTTGTAAATAGCCCTCTGGTTCACTCTTTAATTTGCTCACAGTGAATGTGCCATCTGCTTCCTGCTGGGATTCATACTGACACAGAAAATAAAAGCATGCCCGAAGCAACATAAGCAATCTTCACCCTAATTTTCAAAGCCCTTATTCTACCCATAGGTGCCCATTTTAACACAATTCCTGGGCTCACAAAGCCTTTGTGTTATTTGGAAGGCATCTGACTTCTTCTTCCATCCAAATGTATCTGTATAGAAAGCCATCTCCCCAAAAAATACATCTCTTTACCAAGCCTGCAGATATGTCCCCATAAACTAATCTCAGGCAGAAAATACATAATCTTGCACCTCTAAAGTAAAGTGCCTCCTACTGGCCCTCAAATTGCAACTTGGGCATTAATTTTTGCAAATGAGTTTCTTAACTAACACCTCTTCCACTGGTTTTATACTCCACCTATCTGTTCTAAGTACTACAGTGAGAATACTTTCTCTATAGAGTTATGCTCATTATGCTTCCCACTGATTTTTAAAAAGCCTCATTCCTTCTAATTGTCCATAGGCTCACTCAACCATGTATAAGTCACACCCTGTATTTCAGCTGAGTTGCCAACTTTATCCACCAAAAGGCCTAACGGGAATCTCAACTTTATCCTCATTTTTCAAAAATGCTTTCTCCTGCTCTTCACCCACATAAGAATTACACTATATGGCAAAGGTGGGTGCCTCCATAAGTCAGCCTTTCTAATTTTTCTTTCCACTCCAGTTTTTATCGTGAACCATAACAAGCTATTCAAAGTCATGGGATAATTAAAACTGTGACTTGAGTTCCCAACATTACTGATTTCACGTGCCACCCAGTTTATAATCGATTTTGGTTTTTAGACTAATAACATTTTTGGAGATATGTGGGACATTAGGTTGTGACACTGTAAGCAACCTGGGGGACCAATATTGTATAATGTCTCCTTAATCCATTGTCACACACTCTTTCTTCAACCAACCCAGACATAGCCACCATATGCATTCTGACTTCCTTCCTTCAAAGTCCCACTGCTCCTTTACCTAAAACATCTTGAAAACCCTTCTCTGCCTAGGAAGATTCATCCTGTCTGTGATATAAGGAGCCTCACCCTCGGGTTCTCGGGGGAGCTGAACATATGCTACCCAGCAGCAGAGAGCAGAGCTCAGCAGCAGCATGATAGTCACATCCAATGGGAGCGCATGGCTGGCTCCGAGGGAAAGATGCTATACTCCCTGCAAAGCCGCTTGCCTGCTGCACTAAGAAAGGATGAACAGTCAGCAGCCACGAAAGCAGGCTTTGTACCAAGAGGGTGGCATGTCCTCAGTTCTCACAGGATGGATGTGACTGACTTGTATAAATAATTCTTGATTTATACAGAAAACTAACACCGTCATTAGGGATAACACAGGTATTGTGCCTTGTCTCATGATAACAGGGTTTGTTAATCTAGATGATTTTATCCACAGGAGCAGAAAGGAAGGAGAACTGGCACTTAGGCCATTCCATGCCCTGTCCCCAGATGTCAAGGCAGCACCTAATAGTGAGCTTTTAGGCCTAATGTCACGGGGACTGCTTCAACAAACATCATCAGACAGAACTCAGTGAAAAAGATTGACCAGGACTATGAAAGAGTGACTTACGGGGGGATGAGGTCAGTTGAAGTAACAGCACTGCTTTGTGCTGTTGAAACATACCTGGCAGAGAGAGAAGTTAGAGGAACAGACAGAAGGTGATCATTAAGAGCCCTGAAGGCCAAGGAAAGAGTTAGGACTATTATGATATTCCAATGCTAATAGGCATCCTTCCAAAAATGGTTAGGGATCCAAAAATTCAAGGAAAGAACTCTCTAAATCAGATTTTGTTCATCTCCACCACACTCTATTTTAATACCCCATAAATGTGAATTTGTAAACCTCCAACGTTGTAGGCATTATTGCACAATCTTTCAATATTAGGAGACATAGGTGCTTTATGGAGATTTTTCCAGACCATCAATTACTTTTCAGGAAACAAAGTTTAAAAATGACAACTATAGGTTAAGATCATTAAAAGGTTTCAAGCTGAGCATGATATTGTCCTATTTGTATTTTAAATTTAACATTCTGTTGGATGTTGTAAGATAAAAAGATAAGAATTTGACCGATTAGTGAACTCAGTTGTGGCTGTAGTTCAGGGAAAAAAATCATGAAGAGCAATAACATAATAGAGACAGGAAAAACAGAAATGTCTAAAATGAGGTTCATATATCAGTGGGAATGTGAGGTCATGCTGTAACCACAAACATGCACCCAAATCTGAGAGTCTTGCCACGGTGAAGATGCGTATCATCTTTCCACTAAGTATGTGCCACGCGTTGGCAGGAGTCTGACCGAGTCCGCACCACAGAACAGCTCAGTGACCCAGTTGATGGGCATTTCTATCATCAGATACAAGCTCCTTTTGGGGTAAAAAAAAGAGTTTCTTGAATCATTAAAACAAGATGACAGAGCATGGGGATTCAGACCTTGGCTGTGGTGTGAGGTAACAACTGTCATTGTGGCTCTAATCCCAAAGAATCTAGTGTGACCTTCCATGTGACCAGATATTGACAAGTCCTTCACAGGAAGTGAGGAAGAAGGAAGAATTAAAGATGCATCTCATGAATGACTAAGGGAATGAAAATACCATGAACTTGGACTTGGAAGGTTCCAAAAGAGGAACAGAAAGCTTGGGGAGGATAAGATGATTGCTTCATTTTGGTATTTTATGTGCAAAAGGAAGTACCACTGGAGGATGAAGGGTAGAATGTTGGACATTTTAAATTTAAATCTCCAGAGACAAGATTTAGGAACCAAGACTGAAAGTGATGGGAAAGAAAGTAAGGCATTCCTAAAGAACATCACTGTTTTTGATTTGGGAAAACTCCCAGAAGAGGATAGGAAACTGTCAAGCAAGGGGAAAAAATTCTAAATTATTATTTCAAAACAGTGAAAGGAGTTGGGAATTGCTAAGTGATTGTGATCAGCAAAAACAAACACGAGATCCAGAGATGTAGAGGGGCAGAGGGGCCCAGTGCTTTGGCACCTGGGAAATCATTGGTAATCTCAGCAAGAAAGACAAGATTTATTGACAAAATTTTAGCAAGGAGAGGGAGGAGGTGACTGAAGAGGAAGTCATTGGAAGTTTTATTTCTAGGCTTCTTCCTCAAGCCCCACGATTTATTTCTTTGCTCATTCAATAATTAGTAAAAATTTATTTTAGAGTATAAATAAGATGGTTGAGTGTTCTGCTCTAGAAGATGGATGATGTATTACCTCCACAGTACTCCTACAATATTTTGTGCCTCCTTTTATCCTAACACTTTTACAATATATTGCATTTAATTTATCCATCATTTAACAATGAGTTTTTTGAGATAAAGACAAGATAAAGATTTCATTGATGCCTTTATTCCAAAAGCTCATCTTAGTGCTTGTTCACAGTGGGCATGCACTGCATGTGTTTTCTTTCTTTTTTTTTTTTAAAGATTTATTTTTATTTTTATTACAAAGTCAGATATACTAAGAGGAGGAGAGATAGAGAGGAAGTGGAGCTGCCGGGATTAGAACCAGCGGCCATATGGGATCAAGGCGAGGACCTTAGCCACTAGGCCACACTGCCAAGCCCACATGTTTTCTTAAAAGCTGAAAAAGAGTTGTAATTGAACTCACTATACCAATTTCTGCAACTCATGGTGACTACACCTTAATAAAGTTCAAAGCGGCAAGCCTACAGCCAGAATCAAGACCCTGGATTTTATATCCGCTTCTTTCCAACACATGAAAATTATTTTGACATCTTTTTCTCCCAGGGTGATACTTTCAAAATGATTCCTGTCCTGCTTTTCAAATTCCAGAGTAAAATGCAATCTGAAATATGGATAGATAACTAGATTGAAACCAACTGGTTGGCCAGTTCCCATAGGGCTTCATAATCTTGCCTGAACTCAGCCTGCAACTGAATGCAATACACTACATGGTGTGGTGCTGAACAGATGATATAAGGGGCTTCAGATATTTTGTGGAAAATTAAATTAAAATGTAAAATTATTTGGGTGGCAAAATATATTGAAATTTATGCACAATCTTTCATGATACATATTTAATCGTGAACTTTCAGAAGCTTCACTCTACTACACTATAGTTGAATATAATGTACTATAGAAAGGTGAACCATCTGAACTTGTCTTGCATCTATAAAATGTAAATATCAAACCTCTGAAATTAACGGGAGTCGTATAGGACAATTCTTCCTGTAATGTGAAATTAAAGGATAAACTGGCAACATGAAAAAAAAAATCCTATGACCAAATAGGCTTGAAAGTTATGTAACATAAAACAAAAAGAAAAAAGAAAAATTAGTAGAAAACCAGGCACCATAATATTAAAGGAAAATTTTAGAAATAAATTAATACTGCCCTAACAGAACTTGTAGTCATAATTTTCTATACTCTTTATGTCTGTTTCTTTATCCTTAGCTGGGGATTATTTCTTCCTAAGTGTCCATTGTAATGACTGACCAACATGCACCTACAATATGTAACTCTATATCTGACCCATAAAAGATACTAAATTATTGCCAACTGTGAATATGATCACTAGGAGGCATGGGTGCTTTTGATAAATATTATTATGCAAACACTAGTATTTATTTCTGGGACTCATTCAGGAGCAGAATTTCTACCTTCTTACACATATTCTTTGTAATGACTTCTGTGGAATTTCTTGTGACAGTGCATATGAAGAGCCTCAGAAGCAAGGCAGAACTAAGGTTTAATACAACAAGGTGGAGGAATCCACCATGGTGGGAGGGTTTGGGGAGGGGTGGGGAGAACCCAAGTACCTATGAAACTGTGTCACATAATACAATGTAATTAATGAATTAAAAATAAAAAAAAAGAGTACATAAACAGTTTCCTGCCAATACTACCTTCAGCAAGGAAGAACAGCCAAGCACTGAAGTTTCAAGGATAAATATTTTTCATTGAATTTCTTAAAGAATTCTCAGGAGCACTTAGCGCTGGAAATTCATGAAAAGTAACTAGCCCAAATCTTTCTCTTAGAATGAAAATGAATAACTGGGAATGGCTGGTCTGAGAATAACCTGTATCAGAGATAGTCGATCATATTCAAGATCATTTACTCTGAAGTACGTGGGTTAAACCACATTATCTCTGAAAAAGAAAAATGTGGCATTAAGGATTTATGATCAAGTATTCTAGTACAAATATATTCAGAAGTTCATATTTTAGTAACATGAAGTACTGGGAATTTAGCAACCTCTATATAATTGTAAAGATTCCTTGGGAAGGAAAAAGTACCTCAATATGCTCTTAAACTTCAATCTATGTTTTCATTGGAACTTAACTTTAGTCCTCTTGGAGAATATTACAATGATCTCTGCTTATGCAGGCATACTAGTTATTTGTAAAGACTGGATATAAAACGCTAAGCATCATAATCTCTGTGTTTTTCCCAGAGTACTAAAATGAGTAAGAATCTCAAGGTCAATAAAATAAAAAGGTTCAAAATGCATTGTTTATTTTCTATCATTTAATTAAGTTTTTCATTCTATGCTCCAGTTGAATCATTTCCAAATAGTCCAACTCAGAACTTTCAAAGATTCTTCCAGCATAAGTGCAGTAACATCTTGACTGTTTCCCAATCTTTCTACTCTTTCCCCTCATGTTGAATTTGAGCTCCAAGAGCAAAAGGATCTTTTCACCAGAGAAGCAGTTGTACTTTTCCTCCAACTGTAGTTGAGTCTAAGACAACAGATGCTTCCAGAAACATCACCATGAAACTGATTTTACTTGTCTTCGCTGACTCCTGATAGAAACCATCCTAACAGGATGACTTCGCAGTCTTCCAGAACTACATCTTACTCCCAGGCACATGTTTGTAACTAGGATCCTTCTGAAAGTCTATCTCACTGTTACAAAATCACAAGTAAGTCATACTCCTTCCGTTACTCCTTCCTTTCATATAATCACAGAACTATAAAGACGCTGACTGACACCAGAACTCACAAGAAGGGAAAGAGGCAGACCCAGGCGTGCCTGCATCCGATTCTTCTTTCTTCTTGATTTCTCTTCCTCTCATCTCTCCTCTGCAATCATTTCAACTAGTGTTTGCATGGTGAAGAAGATTCTTCAGAACATATGCACATGTAGGCATCCTTCTAATTTTCAGACCTTCAGTTATTAATGAATCATGTGTATGAGACAGCATCTCCAACATCTACTTTCTTTTTTTTTATTCTTTTTTTTTTTTTACTTCATTAATTACATTGTATTATGTGACACAGTTACATAGGTACTTGGGTTCTCCCCACCCCTCCCCAAACCCTCCCACCATGGTGGATTCCTCCACATTGTTGCATAACCACAGCTCAAGTTCAGTTGAGATTCCCCCATTGCAAGCGTATACCAAACATAGAGTCCAGCATCTTATTGTCCAGTCAAGTTCAACGGCTTCTTAGGTATACCCTTTCTGGTCTGAAGACAGAGCCAGCAGAGTATCATCCCAGCTCATTGAAAGAGTATCATCCCAGTATCATTGAAAGCTCCAACATACCATCAGCAAAAATTTATATCATTATGGAATTAATTGACATAGTAATGAGTAACCAATATGTTAAAAGTAAATGCGAGTTCCCAGCCACCTTCTGTGACCACCTCACCTACACTTCAATTTTAGTTTATACACAACATATAACATTCATAACATAACATGTTATACATAAGATCATATCATCTTAAATTAAGGCAAACATGTGGTATTTAACCTTTTGGGATTGGCTCATTTCCCTTAGCATTATGGTTTCCAGTTTGGCCCATTTGGCCACAAAGAACTGCATTTTGTTTTTTTTTAATAGCTGAGTAGTATTCCATGGAGTAGATGAACCATAGCTTTCTCATCTACTTTCTTGTATCATTTCCGCCTCACCAAGTAGGAGAGTACAACAAAAAGTCCATGGGAAGTAGAATTAAAAGTTAAGATGATGCTGGAACAAAAATTCTTTTAATCCATGCACAGCTTTTTCTTTTAATAATACATAGTCTTCATGAAGTTTTTGAAGATTCATCATCGTGGGTGACCCGAATGAATAAGATGGAGACTGGGGGCAGGATTAAGAATTTGGATTACTGTAAAGAAATATATTTATAATTTGCTCACAAAGCAAATCTGCATCCCTCCTTCCTAAAAATTCTATCCTCTCAAAATATTATCAAGGCTTCATGCTATAGCACTTGTCACGGTATCCATACAAATGGTTTTGATGGAAACTGATCTATGAACCACAACACCTCAAACTAGCAGACCCTGATTTCATACTATTGGCACTTATGACATGTTGGATAAGGTCACCATCTTAAGGGTCACTGTCCTCAAATTTATGGTGATAAGCAGCATTCCTAGCCGTTATCTACTCAATTTGAAAAGCACCCCTCTCCACATTTTAAGAGCCAAAAACAGATGTTACCAGATGTCCCCCAGCAGGGCCACAGAAGTGGAGACCCACAGCAGCTGTAAACCATCCTAAAGCAACACGTGGTGCTTGTGGAAAGCATCTCAGTATTTTGGTAATGACTTGCTTCTAAGAAGCACTCTGTGGCATTGTCTACGACATGACCTTTTCGATCTTCCCAGGAGTCAGGAACAGAGATGATTGGCCCCATTTCTACAGCCACAAACCGGGAACTGTTCAGCCTTCCCAATTAAGTCACAGAAATCTACGCTTTGATTGTTCTCACCTGGAACGTGAAACGCATGATCACTGCCTGTCTTCCTAGGTCTGACGTGGGGCAACCACTGCAGTGCCAGGCTTTCTACTCTGCTGCCTCCTTTCTACACCACACCCAGCAGCTGTACAGACAGATTCGTGTTGGTCTGCCTTTCTATTTTATTGACATCAGAAATAAAGACTCCAACATAAATAAAATGGCAACAAGCCACGTGTTTCATTCATACAACTGCAAAATTACATGAAATGAAAAATAAATCCCCCCAAAACCAATAATACTCAGATAGGAAATTTTCATCATGTCCAGACACAATACAATTTTAAAAACACAGATACAAATGTGTCCAACATGCGTGCCACAATAACCTTTGTGACACCAATCTAGCACTTGGAAATGAGTGCAGATGAGTTACAGATACAAGTGTGAATCATAGGCTCTACAGCGTTCGATTCACACAGCCTTTAAAAACCAAGAAGTTACACAAAAACCCACGAGAGCAGATGACCTCTTAGTTGCTAACACCATCCAATCTGATCCTAACAGAGATCTAAAATAAATGAAACACTGGGAGACAGCTGAGGATGTCCAGAGCCTAGATACCTTCCTGGTAAATAAAATCTACTTTGTTTACGTAAGGGCATGGCAGTCCATAACCAACGTGGGTGGTGTGCAGTGCATGTGTGAAAGTCTAGGGTACAGATCATATACTTTGCATCAATACCTGTAAAAGCATTAGATTTAGATATCAAAAAAAGTAAACTTCAATGAGTACTACCTGAGAGTGAATAAGAAGTAGGAGAATTTTTAAATACCTAAAACAAGTAAGACACTAGACAAATAAGTTCATAGAAATTAAGATTGAGTCATATTACAGCAATTTTAAAGTGATACACATTATTGCTTCAAGCTGTATAACTAAAGTATGTGAAAAATGACTCAATGCCACAAACAGCACATAGATTCTTCATGACTCATGTTTGTAGCAAGCTAGCATAGATTGTCCTACTCAAGATATGTGAGAAGACTATTCGCTGAACATTCAATATACTGAAAGAACCGTTACTTTAGTAATCAGAGTTGCATGCAAATATGTTTCTTGCTGAAAATCTGATCTTTTGACAAGATGCATATTCAACATAATTGTCCCTGTGTCATTTAACATATATAAATGTTTTAAAATGAAACCTTGAAGAGTGCACTGAACCAAAGTTAATAATCTCCACATGAAAAACTGAAATTTTTTGTAACTGAAAGGAATGAAATCTTCAGTCCAAAGCCAGACACGCATGATTCTGGAAGATCTGCAGTGCCCTCTGCAGGTTATTTGAACAATTTCATAGACTTAAAATTTATTTTCCCAAATTTATTCAGATAATTTCTAGAGCATAAAAATAACTTATTAGGGCTTTATGTTTAAAAGCATTGCATTTTCATCACATGACCATGATTTTCCAATACAAAAAAATAGTCACTCATATTTTTACCATCCACAATTACTATTAACTATTTACATGCACACTTTTTGTAAGATTTACTAATTTTTGTTGCAAAGGCAGATTTACAGAGAAAGATTGTACATCTGCTGGCTCACTCCTCAAGTGGCTGCATCAACCAGAGCTGAGCTGATCCGAGCTCAGAGCTTCTTCCGGGTCTCCCACATGGGTGCAGGGTCCCAAGGCCTTGGGCCGTCCTCTACTGCTTTCTCAGGCCACAAGCAGGGAGCTGGTGGGAAGTGGAGCATCAGGACATGAACCAGTGCCCATATGGGCTCCTGGCAGTTGCAAGATGAGGATTTAGCCACTGAGCCATCACTCCGGGCCCACACGTATATTCTTGATTGCATATTCAGGTATACACAAGCTTTTGTATTTAGATTTGTTTTCTTGTAACAATACTCTGCGGACATTTTGTCATGAATGATTTGGAGGAGTTCTAGACTTTTTACATATTTCTCTTTTTTTAAGATTTATTTATTTTTACTGGAAAGGCGGATATACAGAGAGTCAGAGAGGAAGATCTTCCGTCAGATGATTCACTCCCCAAATGACCACAACGGCCAGTGCTGCGCCAATCTGAAGCCAGGAGCCAGGAGCCAGGAGCTCTTCCAGGTCTCCCATGTGGGTGCAGGGTCCCAAGGCCTTGGGCTGTCCTCTACTGCTTTCCCAGGCCACAAGCAGGGAGCTGGATGGGAAACAGGGCCACCGGGATTAGAATCGGTGACCATATGGGATCCCGGGACATGCAAGATGGGGACTTTAACCATTACACTATCTTGCCAGGCCCCTTTTTACATATTCCAACAGGCTTTGCAAAAAGGTATTTTATTGACAAGTTATCATTTCTTATAAGAATTTTTCAGTGAAAAGACCCTTCACCACCACTGTCTCAAAAAACAAGGAAAAAGGTAGGAAGAAATTAAATATGACAAAACAATACTCAGTAGCCACTTAAGGGCATGCTTACTAGCTGTAAAACTGTGAAGTCCATGACTCCTCAAAATAAAAATACCATAATGATATTCAGAACAACTTTCCAAAGTTGTCATAAACATTAGATATCTGAGATTAGTATCCACACTGTTAATCTAGGGTGGTGAACCAAAAATAATTACTGCCAGGGTGGTGACATTAAAATAGTATTAAATTTCAGTTAGCCGGGTAATTGGCTTGGTTGCTGTAAATGTTTATGACCTTATTTACCCTGAAAGCTTTATGCTTGAGAAAATGAAAACACATTTGGTGTGTTGGATGCTTGTCTAAATTGGAGGTTTGTTTTTTCTCTAAACAAGGCCCGATTTTTTTTTATTCCTACTACTACAACAAGACTTTAATGATGCCAAATGGCTATGAATTCTCTTTATAGCAATTTTTAATTTACACATAAAAATTTTATACTTTTATGGGGTGCCAGGGGATGCCTCTGTGCCTGTGTACATTGTAAATTGCACCATCGGGGCTAACAAATGTGCCTCTTCACAAACTAGTATTTCTTTTTGAGGAAAACATTCAAAACACTTTCTTCTCTTTGGTTTTTTTTAAGTAATTATATTCTTAATCAACATCAACCTTAAATAAGATTTTAAACAATCTGCAACAAAATCTAAATATTGGCACACTAGGTTCTCTACTTACAGGTTGGGTTCTAGAACATATGCTCAAGTGACGGTAATTGTTTTTCTCTTTTGGGAAAATGCAGTCGTAGGATTCTCTGCCAGAACCTTTTAGCAACCCAAGTGGAGCCAGGTTTGGCTTTCCCTCTATTTATTTATTTATGTTCTAAGATTCATTTGTTGAAAAGGAAGAGTCACAGGAAGAGTATGGGTTAAAGGGGTGAGGGAGGAAAGAGAAAAAGAGAGAGATACTCCATCCACAAGCTCGCTCATTCCCCCAAATGACTGCCAGAAGCCTGAAATTCCATCCAGGTCTCACACCAAAATGACATGGAACTAAGTACCTGGACCATCTGGATCAGAGGCAGACAGGTAGGACCTGAACCAGCACCGCGACACCAGGTGCCAGCTTCTACAGTGGTACTTAAGCCACTGCAGCATAATACCATAACAGCATCCCCTGCTCTTTCTTTTAAACAGAGCATGAATTACTAGCAAAAGTGACCATTCCAGTAAGGCCAGGCTCTCCTTTTAAGTGGAGACTGAATAAGAAGATGCTCTCGGCCCTGCATGACTACAATATTAAGTAAAGTGTTCTCAGAATCTTGAAACGTATTTTATTTGGGTACAGTACTCTGAAGCTCATTATTTTTAGAAAAATCATATCCTGATATGGGCAGAAATTAAGAAAAATAATTAGCTGTCACAATGTATTTCCATCTTTTACCTCATTAAATAGTTTTTAAAAAGGGAGATATGAATGCTTAGGATATTCATTGAGGATAATGTAAAAGAGTTTTAAATCTATAAAAGTACATTTGACTATACATGTTTCTAGAAAAATCTACTCTGTGAATGTCAATAGATGAGAAATTGCAATTATTATGGCTCATAATATGTATGATACAAAACGTGTATTTTTTCCTCCCATCTTCCAATTTCCCTACCCCAAGACACCCATAGGTGTGCTGCAATTCAGTTCACTTCTGACATTCACTTTGGGTAGTTAGTATCAGATTCTCAGATTTAAGGGCTCAGTCCCATGAGGTTTTCTTCATTAGACACCAGTCACAAACATGAGATGCCCAGATTACTCATATCTCTTCTGACCTGATTACAAACTGAAGGCTCCAACACACCTGTCCCTGTGTTAACTGGTTTGGAGAAACAGCCCACAAAACTCAGGAGAAAAGTTTACTTACTGTTACCAGCTTATGTAAAAGGGTAAAACACAGGCACAACCAAATGGGAGAGAAGCGAAGGCAAGGTCAGGAGTAGGGGATGCAATCCAGATTCCTTCATTGGACAAGCTGCTCTCTCCGCATCTTGATGTGTTCACCAGCACCAAAATTCTTCAAACCCTGATGTTTAAGGTGTTCATCTCATGGGCATCAGATTATCAAGGCAAGTTTCCTAGGAATGTTCAGATAGTGCTGAAAATGTCATCTTATAGTAAGATTTGGTCTTTGTGGTAGCCAATCTGCATGCTGAAGCTAGTTGGGAGTCAATAGAATCACCTCAACAAACCAAGAAGAGGCTCCTATCACACCAAGAAAGTTCCAAGGAAGGTAGGAACTGGGTCAGGTTTAGAAGACAAAAGAGCAAATATTTGTTTCTGATTAATTGGTGTAGAATCAACTGAGTCAGGATTTTTTTTCTAAGACATGATCTGTAAATAGATAAACTGTAGATACAGGTTGTTTTTTTAAAACAAAATCTGTTGGTAACAAGCAGACCAAGATAAGCATTTAGTAAGATTAGCATTTCTTGGGGGTGATTATCATTTACTTCACCACTGAAGTTGAACATAGAGCAATTCTGGTTTTGATATTTAGTCATTAATTTTCGTAAAGCATCACAACTTCATAACTCGAGGCAATGTAGTCCCATTGGTGCTTATTATTGGGAGCTCGGCATTATGTGGGGATGGTTGTTAGCATGAACCCATAGTATACCGTGCAGTTATTGGTGTTGATATCATGAAATAAAGCACTTCATTGTTCCAGGCGGCTGAAAGGATAAATTGTGCAGTTGAGCGCTGATGATGTTAATTCACTCCAGATGAAGTTCTAAGCCCTAGATCCCATAGATAGATCATCTGTGAAGGCAGCTTGATTTCACTAAACACAACTCAAAGGGATGGAATTTTCTTATTTAATATGACTGCAAGCCAGTGAGCCAAGAAAGTATGATAAATTTAGAAATACAGACTCAACAATAAAACAATTAGATGAACATTAAATGGATAAATGATGCTGTCCCCTTGCAAAGTACTGCTTAAAGCCTTTTAGTGTCAGCCTACAGAGAAATCAGCAGTGGAGTAATCTAGAGCTCTCCCCTTATTTCCACTGCTCCACATTTGTCTCAATCAAGGAAATCACAATAAAAGGCTAAAAAGCATGTTTTTCAAGTTTTCAGATAATATGAAACTAAAAAGGTGAGAAATTCAGAACCAAAACAAAAACAAGCAGAAAATCTCAACATCTAAAAGTGAGTCAAGCTGAATTAGATTAAACTGAATGGGACAGTATTAGATCCCATAGTTGAGTCCAGAAGGAAATAAAATCATTTTGCTGCTTAACTAAGCTATTGACTAATAAACAAGAGAAGTCATGGTCTTATTAGCTAGTCACACCAAGAATGCCATTAACTGGACATGCATATTGTAAAACCTGTAGAACCTTCTGTAGCACGAGTTCAGAAATGGTTGAAAAGGTCAGAATGAGGTCAGACAATGACTCGATCCCAAAAAGTACAGCTGGATAGTCTAAGGGTATATTTGTCACATACCAGCCAACTTAGCAGGGAACTTCACCTTAGGAAATTACAGGTGATATATGACTGGCAAGTCAAGACAGGTCACAGAATTAGGAGTTCCAATAATGAGAGAAGAAATGCCTTTAATGGGAAATTTTAAAGAAGAGCTGGATATAGTCCAAATAAAGAATGCTAAAAGGAGGCAATGACTATTGCACTAGAACCTCATTGGTGTATGGATTTTAACTGAGTCACTTCTGTATTAGTCACTAAAGGAAAAACGTCCACTTACTATAAGCTTCTCAAACATCTTGAAAAATCATCTCCAAATCCCAAAAAGAAAACTACAATATTAAAATGAATACATATTATATTTTAAATGTGGGCTATCATTCAGTACTTTTTAGAGATACAGAAACTTTAATATGGGATGTGAATAGAGTTTGTTGGTGTTTAATATGATACCTAAAGCAAAAAAGTCTTTGCGTAGCCATAGTCTGGTGAAGATGAGGATTCATAACCTAGGCCACTTTAACAGCTATGAAGGAGCAGGTCTCTAGAAATCAGTCTAGGGTTTTACAGTTCGGGCAGAAGCATCAGATGTCAAGATTTAGAAGTAGAGAGACGTCTGGGCATCCTACCCTGACTTCTAAATGTTAGATCTTGAATCTGGTTTGGAAATAGTGGGTGATTCAAAGGATAGCTGAGAAGCTTGAGACACATGCTTGCACTCAAAGATCCCAAATCTGAGAACATGCTGCAATTTCAAATCTGCTGATACTTAATTCTTCCATCCATCAGAAGTGGCTTATGCAGGAGAGAATATGGATCTGCATGGCCCCAAACAGATGTGGAAGAAAGGAGACAGGCATGGCTGCCCTTCAGTTTTATGTCCTGGGCAAACTGGAGCCTGGAGAGAAGAGACGAGAGAAATATGAAAGTTTCCCCCAAAATAATGGGTTCTCCTATTTTGAAAAATGGCTGTGTCTGTTTCCCTATGAACGTAACACAGACACAAAGATTAAATGTTGAATATAACTCTGGAGATGAATTCTTCATTTATTATAAGGACATATTTTCTAATGATTATCTGAAAACATAATTATACAGTTGACTGAGAAAATAGTTACGTTGTCATTCTTGAAGACTAGATTAACACTCAAACAGTGTACTGTCAGAGAGGAGTCAAACACGAAGTGGGTGGTTGCATGGAGTTGTACTTAAATAAATGTGCCTTCCAAGGTTTATTTTATGGGTTGTCATGGACATACAGAAATAGATGAGAAGTAATCCAAAGTAATCTTTAGAATAATTGCCATGGCAAATATGGAGCACCCAGAAGGATTAAATGCAGTTGGTTTTCTAATCTGTTGCTGAAAAAGCACAATCATAAATATCTAATATAATTAAAAGGATCTGCAAAACTACATGACAGAGTTATT
Organism: Ochotona princeps; assembly: GCF_030435755.1. Lineage (NCBI taxonomy): Eukaryota > Metazoa > Chordata > Mammalia > Lagomorpha > Ochotonidae > Ochotona > Ochotona princeps. Next base: position 44,486,361 of record NC_080842.1, on the reverse strand, counting down.
AATAAGTTCCTACTATGGCTCCATTCGGGGGAAGAGTAGGGGAATTGTGGTGTGGCACTCTTTGATGTTCATTTCAAGAGATAATTTCAACATTTGAAATGTGGTAATGAGTGTGAATTAAAGCATTTTAATTAGGTGCAACTGAGAACTGATATAAGCGGGAAGGGAACACATTGGCCTTTGTATTTGGACCAGGAAGTCTCCAATCAGCATTTCTTGTTTCACAACAGCTAAAGGAGAGATAGGGAGAAAATGGCTTTCCTCCAACAATTGAATAGAAGTCCTGGGTTTTTCTAAAACTAGACAAACTTGGGTTTGGTGCCTACTTTTAACCAATTAATTTGACCATCATATTGCGATTGGATAGTGATTTTAAACGTCTGTCTTGATGTGTTTGGGGTTACTATAGCAGACTGCCACAGACTAGATCATTTATAATGAAAAGAAATTTTTTGGCTGAAGATCTGGAGGCTGGGAATTTCAGCACCAAATGCTGACGAGGGTCTGCTTGTTGGGTCACTCCATGACAGAAAGCAAAGAAGAGCAAACGGGAGTAAAACATAAATAGATAAAAACTGGAGTGAGAACTCCAGTTTTTTTTTTTTTTAATAAGGACCCAAAGAGAAGTAGAAGAAAGCAGATAGGCATGGCTGTCCTTCAGTTTGGGGCTAATAATGACATTCATACAATAATGACAGTAATCCATTCAAGAATTTGGAGTCCTTATGACAAAACACTTGTTGCAGATCAACTATTGCCCTTTGAGGATCAAATTTTAGAGAAGTAAATTTTGGGAATACATTTAAACCTGGAATAGCTTCTAAGCCTGAACCAATCATCATCTCAGAGAATGTTACTTAAAGGATTCCCCTAAGCAATCAACTCACAACATGAACACTGAAGTGGGGCTAAGGATGCTATACAAGAGCAAATCTATTTACATCTGCCCACTCATGGATTAGTAGCTTAAATCTCCACATGATCCAAAAGCATGCAAATACAACATAAGACTGTCCACCTGGCTCTGTTAAGCACAGGGGGGAATAATGTTTAATTCCAGACTAGAAAATGCACCCCAAATAGACTCTTGGTAGTATTAAAAAACACTAGCATCCAGATACTGCTGTGTTTCAGTAACTCCATGAATTTTACCCATTGACATCAACTTAATTTTATCTGTACTTTCTGCACCACTAAGAAGTCCCCAGGGCATGGGAGGAAATTTTGAGAGCTTCATTGCAGTTATTGTTGCTAGGAAACAACATCATTGGTATGGGCTTTGAGACACTGTGTGAAGTCACTTCTTCATAAAGGAATATCTTTCAGTAAATAGGCTTTTTAGGTGTGAGTAAACTGATGTTCTCGCTCTGTGGCAAAATGTTCTTGGGTAAACTGCGAATAACAATGTATGCAGAGACGTTTGGTCTTTGTTTTGGCACCAACCACCATCGTTACCCCCAAGAGAACTCAAATTTCTACCGAAAGAGGAGGGAGTGATTTTTTTCTTCTCGAATCATCTATAATTATTTCAGTACCTTAATAAGCTTTAGTTAAAGTGCAGGGGAGCCTGGACAGTAGCAAACACCATTGATACTATGCTTTACACAAAAATGTTTAATCAATGAATTAGGCTCAGTTAGTATAAGTGACTAACCAAAATAAGTAATAATAAGATAGGATAATTATATTAATATATATATAAATAGTTATGTGAAAATGGTCATTTTGTGCTTGCTGTCTCCAAAAAAAAAATCATTTGAATACAAGTACTATAAGCATAATTGACTTAATAGCTGAGATGACCAGTCAGGAACTAATGGAAAGGTAGCATACACGTTATTGACACCCTGGGCAAGGCAGAGATTCCCTTCCTGGAGGAGACACAGTGGGGCAATGTGAGGTTTCATCAGGATACTTAGAAGAGTGCTCAGTGTAAAACTTGTGATGTCTTTATTTCTTGAATTTTTCATTTGCTAATGGGTAACTAAACGTGGAAAATCTAACTCTGTATAGGGAAGAATATAATGTCCTAGCTGTTTTGTTGTATAAAGTGGTGAAATTGTACAATTATATTGAATAAGTATATATATATATGTATATTTCCAACAAAAATAGCTAAAGCAGCAGCTGTCTTTAAACTTTGTCTCTTGTAATGCACTGCTTGTTAAATAACAGAAATAGTAGTGCAAATCTCTATCTTGTGTGAGAATGTTTTAGTGTTTCTACAATAAGGATGAAGCCGACTTTAGGATTGGGATAAACTTTATACAGTTATCTTAGTTCATTAAGTTTCTATCTATTCACATTTACTCAGTGATGTCATTTGCTTTGTTAAAAATATAACGAAAATTGGGTAGCATCAAGTGCCATTTTAGCATTTGCATAGATAACCATATAATTTTATCTTCTTAAATGTAATAATAAATGTTACTACATTTTCTAATATTGAATCACTTAAATTCAATGAACTAAACTGGTTAGGATTTATTGTTAAAAGTCCTGCAGAATTTTTTACTAATATTTCTGCATATTTTATGAAAATAAATTTTTCCCACTTAGCCTGTTTTAGAACTATGTTTCTATAAATTTTTTTTGCATAGTCCCTCTGTTTCTAAGGTGGTTCCCTTATTTTATCTTAACTATTTGTCTTGCATAATTTATTTCACTGTAATTTTAAGTTATTAATTTATTTGAAAGACAAAATTACAGAGAAAGGAGAGACAGACAGAGAGAGAGAGAGAGAGAGAGAGAGAGAAAAAGAGAGAGAGAGAGATCTTCCATTTGCTCCAAATGCCAGCAATGACCAAGTTTGGACCAGGCCTAAACTGCCCATAGGGAATACTTGTACTGCAGATAATGGCTTAACCCCCTGCACCACAGCATCAGGCACTCATTGGAGTTCCATAGAATAATTTCCTCAAACAGGTGTAAATTCCCACTATATTAATTAGTCCCTTATAGATGATTTTATATCCAGTAAGTAAAAAGCTACATAGCTTCTTAGACATCAGCAAGAATACCTAAAAGTAAACCTCTTCTACCTCAGTTGCTACATACACGTGGGTTATTTTTGCTGGATAAGTCCCTGAATATGGAACGTTACCCATTTGGACTGAGGACAGGTTCCAGAAGGAGATGGTTTACAGACAAAGTAGATGAAACATTTCAATAAATAATCATTAATATAGTAACAGGATAGAAAAGTTAAGAATGCTTAAAGCAATACAGTTAAGAGAGGTTTTTTGTTTTTTTTTTTTCATGACTTTATTCTTTATTCCAAGGAAAATCACAGAATTAACTCATGTACAACCTTTGACTATGAAAATTTTATGAAATTTTGCCAGGTACCCATACATCTCACACAGCCTTTTCTTATCCATCTGTCATTATTCAGGAAACACTAAGCACATTCCTCCCCTATTTGGAATACATATAGAAAATGCATTTTTCCCAGATGTTTAAATCTCCAGGTAATCCCAGAGAGTTTTTTTAATCAGCAAAAAATGTAGGGGACAGGGGAGAACAGTTTAAACTTTGTTCTATTGTGGCAGTGATGGTGATTCTTTGGCACTTACTTAGCACTGAGCTTCTGAATTTTAAACAATGTTTTATCCTCTGAGATGTTACTGGCTTTAGTCGAAAGTAGGGCAGCATGATATTTACTATAAAAAGATTAAATGGTTACTTCTGAAACATAAGACCTAGTTAATTCTATTGTAAAAGAAATGGTTTGATGCTTTATTCCCCAAGGTGAATATAAGTAGAAAATAAAATGAAAAATATTTCTCTCTAGATGATAAAATATGTTCTTAAATTTGACTTCAACGGGTTTTACATTTTTAAGCACACACAACATTGTTCTTATGCAAGTCACTCTGATACTCAGCCACGCGTGTCTGAGTATGGCAATTGGTGCAGAGTGGAAGGAAGATGATAGACCATGGCCCTAGAGTCTTCTGTGCTAACAATATGAAAGCAAATCTACTTCTATCTGCAATTCTCTACACATCTTCCTAAATGAAAGTTCTCTCTCTTAACTATGAAGATACAAAATAATGATCAAGAAGTCATATAATTGCTAACCGTTCCGTTCATACATTAGCTATAATAATATTAAGTATAATCAAAAGCATGAATAGAACCTTGCCTAATTGTCCAAAAGAAACATACTTACCAAGTCTTGAGTCTTTAGAGGTATTAACAAATTTGATATTTTTCATACTTCACTCCTATATACCTTCTGTGTTATAAAATGTGCGCTCAATTGTTATTTCTTATTTCTATAATTGTTACTGATAAACAGTGCATGAATTAAATCCTTTTCCAGAAACATGGAATCCAGCCATCCATCAGTTTAACCCGAGTGACCTATGGTCATCACAATGAGAAGAAATATGCAACAGTGTCATCAAATAGCACTACGTGCTCTGCAGTTATGTCCACCAAAGCCAGATGCAGCCACTACCAGCCCATCAAAAACAGCACTCGCCATTAGCCCTAAATATCAATCTAATTAAACTAATTCCTTCTTGTCATAGTTGTTGGGAATTTTTCCTTCTAGCTCCCACTTTGTTTTTGAATGGAATGTCTAGATCACCTGTATTCAATTATGCTACATTTCTTTGTTTCAGATGGTTATACAACTGATGACATTGAGTTTTATTGGAATGGAGGAGAGGGAGCTGTAACAGGAGTCAATAAAATTGAACTTCCTCAGTTTTCAATTGTTGATTACAAGATGGTGTCCAAGAAAGTGGAATTTACAACAGGTGAGGACATCTTAGTCTAAAGGAATCCAGGATGCTGGGAAAGCAATGTGATGCTTTCAATCAGATGATCTGATTGTTTTCTTCATATTTTTTTCTATTTAGGGGCGTACCCAAGACTCTCTCTAAGTTTTCGCCTAAAAAGAAACATTGGTTACTTCATTTTGCAAACCTACATGCCTTCTACATTGATTACAATTCTGTCCTGGGTGTCTTTTTGGATCAATTATGATGCATCAGCCGCAAGAGTTGCACTAGGTAATTAATTCCCACAGTTGCTTAGGGCTTGTGAACTTTATCTTCAATCAAATAACCACTGTTGGCAATTATAGGCAAGAGCGTTTTAACAACAAACCAAAGAATTAGATTACCAATAAGTACTAACATACAAAAATTTAATATAAGCATGTTTACAATGGTTATGCTATAATATCTTTTTGGAATTTTATCCCCACCCAAAATGAAGTACTTGTCACACTATTAAAATTTCTTTGTGGAATATATTTAAATTCTCATTGCATAAACTTTTAACAAAAATGATGGCATCCTTGTTAGGACTTGTTTTTACAGTGGAAAATACTTATGAAATATCATTTTCAGGGCCTGGCACGGTAGCCTAGCGGCTAAAGTCCTCACCTTGAACACACCAGGATCCCATATGGGCACTGGTTCTAATCCTGGTAGTCCTGCTTCCCATTCAGCTCCCTGCTTGTGGCCTGGGAAAGTATTCAAGGACAGCCCAAAGCCTTGGGACCCTGCACCCCCTGTGGGAGGCCCAAAAGAAATTCCTGATTTCTGGCTCTGTATCAGCTCAGCTTGCAATCACCTGGGGAGTGAATCATTGGACGGAAGATCTTCCTCTCTCTCTCTCCTCCGTATATCTGCCTTTCCAGTAAAAATACATAAATATTTTTAAACTGTCATTTTTAAATGGATTTGAAGAGATTCAAATAAATAATAATAAGCCATATCAATTGTTGGGAAAGACCAACCTTTAAATATTAACTAAAATGAAATCATACTAACAGGGAATCTTATAATTTGACTCATTATATTAATAATTGACAAGTAATACATCAGCTATATTAATTATCTATGCAAGTCGAAATGTTTTTAAATGATTTTCTTGTTGGAACAAAATGCAGAGCTAATTTTCCGTGGTTGACTAATGGTTGAAAGCTAAAAGCTGTGTTTAAGACTTTAGTAGTTTCCTTGGACACTTTAAGGTATATCTGATGAATAGGCTCACATTCTCATTTACTTCATTTTTCAGTTGTCATAGTCAAGGATTTATTCTATTTCTCTCTCTCTCTTGCTCACACGCTCACACAGAGTTCATCATTTTTGGCTAACACATTGCAACTTTCATGAAACTACTGAACTGATTAGTTGAAACTCAGTTATCACATCTTGTTACATTTAGCCTAACTGTTAAAAAAATTAAAAACAGAAATACAGTTAGTGAATTTGTTAATGTATTATTTACTTATTTTAAACTCATGAGCTAGATCGTGTTCGGTAACATTCCAGCCCATTCAAATTCACCACTGATCTGAATTATTTCAATTTATTGTCTGTTAGTACAGTTCCTTGTATCTATTCTTCAGTTACAATGGAGCAAAAACACAAGTTTGAGCCTTATGCCTCCAGGAGAGTAAATAGAGGATCTCCCGAATGGGGCTCCTACATTGTATTTCACAAGACCAGTCTAATCTGCTCCCACCATTGAGTCTTCGCATTTCCTTGCTCCCCAGGTGGCAAGACCTACCAAGGTTGAAATGCCAAGAAAAGCTGGCAGGTTCTTGCCCACTCCTCCATTTTCTTGGCATTCTCCCACCCCTAAGAATACCTCCCAAGAACACAAAATACAAAAAGCCCTGCCTACTGAAGGACTAGTCCTCTGTCACACTGTCACTCCAGCTATGCCTGGGCAAATGGCCACCTCTGAATTTATCACCAATGAATTCAATTTGGCTGAGTTCTGTTTCTGCATCTCTTTGCTAACATTTGGTTTCCCATTTTTCTGAGTCACTTTCCTAACCTCAGCCATCAAATCAGACAATTTGTACATTAGAATAATCTGGCTGGAAAATTAATAATAAACTATGTGCTGCCATTCTTTCACTGGGCTTTCTGCCTTTATTTTGGTTGACTTTTCTTCGTCCTTACTGTCAATTTCAAACTTCCTGTTGTTTCTATCTTCCTTCCTTCCTTCCTTCCTTCCTTCCTGTCCTTTCTTCCTTTTTTCTCCTTTCTTCTTTTCCTTCCTCCTGCTTTCATATTCTTTCTTCCTTTCTCTTCCTCAAGCAGCATAACACAGAGAAATTGATATCTTGTATCCTCTGTTTCACTACCCAAATGCCCACAACAGATGTAGATGGACCAGACCAAAGAGCCAGGAGCTAAGAAATCCATCTAAAGCTCTCCAAGGGATGGCAGAACACCAAGTCCTCGGAACATCATCTCCTTCCTCGCTGTCTTTAGTTTAAAGAACTTTCATCAAATTCCAAACATTATCTTCTCATCTCCATACTTATTTTAAATACAATTATTTGACAATCCTATTTATTTATTCAGTTATTTACTTATTATATATAGTTCTTCAGTTGCATAATCTAAAGAAAAATAACTAATCTCTTACTAAGTTATAAAATGAAAATAGTTAGTTTCCCTATAATATTCAATGGGCTGTTATAACAACCATGTAAGATGAATTACAACTATAGATATTTAAAACAAGGAAACTACTCAAAAACATTTTTTAAAGATATATTTAATTTTATTGTAAAGTCAGATATGTAGAGAGGAGAGACAGAGAGAAAAATCTACCCGTTGATTCACTCCCCAAGCAGCTGCAATGGCCAGAGCTGCACTGATCGGAAGCCAGGAGCCTCTTCAGGGGCTTCCACGTGGGTATAGGATCCCAAGGCTTTGGACCATCCTCGATTGCTTTCCCAGGCTGCAAGCAGGGAGCTGGATGGGAAGCCAGGCCACCAGGATTAGAACCGGCATCCAAATGGGAACCCAGTATGTACGAGGCCAGTACTTTAGCCACTAGGCTACCGTGCCGGGCCCTACACAAATATTTAATATTAGTATTGCAGTTCAAACTGCACAAGATTCCAATTTTTTTCACATCTTTCTTTTCCAAATTATCGTTGCCATCATCAACACAAAATATCTATTATTGAGCCACACAAATGTTAATGGCCATGAAGGAGAGTTACAGCATTGTCTTTGCAATATGTACCTTTGGCTAATGGTGCAGTGCGTTCCTGCCATCCTGGCAGCAGTCAGGAAATGCCGTCCCAAGCTTCAGCGAAGCCTTGTGTGTCTTGTTTCATAGGAATCACCACGGTGCTGACAATGACAACCATCAGCACTCACCTCAGGGAGACCCTGCCAAAGATCCCTTATGTCAAAGCAATTGATATCTATCTGATGGGTTGCTTTGTGTTTGTGTTCCTGGCTCTGCTGGAATATGCCTTTGTAAATTACATCTTCTTTGGAAAAGGCCCTCAGAAAAAAGGGGCTGGCAAACAAGACCAGAGCGCCAATGAGAAGAAACTGGACATGAATAAAGTCCAGGTAAGGAGCTAAGCATTCCAAATATTATTTTCTCTAAATGTATCAGCAGCATGCTGTCATGGGCTCTCATAAAGGGAAAAATAGTTACAAATACCAGTTTTTCTTGGTCAGATTTAAGCAACCCTTCATTTGACATTTATGGATGCTGAGCATTGAAGAAGTTAGACTGCAGGTTATAAGCACATGGCTAAATAAGTCTGAAGCTCAACTCCAAGTCCATTGCTACTTATTTGGAACCACTGTAAAATCAAATGGAAGGGAATAATTCCAGATTTGCTTGGCAAGTAAATGAGAGAGGACCAAGATGGATTTCAAGGTGAGAGGAGAACATGCAGTCTGGTGATGACACCGCTGCTGCCTGGAATCAAAGGGCCCGGGTCCAATCTGCACTCCTGCCTCTTGATGACTTGATGACTTAGGACAAGTCAACTCATGCTGCTCCTTCTGTGGCTTTTGCTTCCGGTGTCCCCAACCATAAAATAGAGATGACTATAGCATACTTCTCACACAAAGTCACTGTAAGGAATAATATTTTAATGTCTAACATTTAATATAATACCTGGAACTCAAGTAGTATCAACCCACTAATACGAGATATTGTTATTATTTTTATGTTGCCTTTCAGTGGCACATCTTGCGATCTATAGCCGAAGCATAGATTAAGACAAAAATTCATAGTCTGTTGATCGTGTTAAAATCTTTCTGTAAAAACAACAAGGAAAGCTTAGAAACAGACAGGAAACGGTCAGCGGGGATGCACTTATAACTCACTGGGTGGGACACAAAGATTAGTTACTCCTCACTGGGGTATGGAAGATTTCTCTGCACACCCCTCCTAAACATGCTCACCTAAACTGTTGATATATATCCTGTTAGAATTATAGAGTTAGACCACCTGAAAAACAGCCAGGTTCAGCGAAAACATGCTTCAATGCTATAAACTGCTAAAGACTAAAATTAAAATAGGCATGAGACAGCTGAATAGCAATCTATAGCCATTTTAAGGTGTATAGAACACAGTTGAATACAAACCAAAATTGAAATGTCTATGAAGAAGTCACAGGTTGTAGTTGAGAACCTGCATTTTCCTAGTAACATATTAGTTAATCAATACCACGTCAATTAATGTCACAATGTTGTAAATGGTTGGAAATATTATGTTGGGGCTTTTAATTGATTGGGATGATACTCTGCCGGCTCTACCTTCAGACCAGAGATGGTCTCACCAACAAACCATTGAACTTACCAGGACAATAAGATGCTGGACTTTATGCTTGGTAAATACCTCCAATGAAAGAATGTCAACTGAATTTGAATTATGGAAATGCAACAAGGTGGAGCAATCCGCCGTAGGGGGAAGGTGTGGGGAGGGCGGGGGGAATCCCAGGGCATAAAAAATGTATCACATAATGCAATGTAATTAATTTTAAAAAAATGAAATGCAATAAAAATATGTTTTAAAAAATCTTTCTGTAGCATGCGCCTCGGTGGCATTTTCTCCCAAAATCCGTTTACTATTATATACATTGAGATGCTGTGTGTAACTCAAATTGTTTTTACAATAGCAGCTGAGGTGACAGTTCATATATTTGTTCATTTAGGCACTGTTCTGGGCGTTACGGACGTTGCTCTGCCTGAGATAAGGTTTCTTTATCTAAGTAAATTCTAAGCAGAAAGATAAGCAATAAACACACCAACCTGTATTAAGAGGATAATTTCAGGAACTAGGAGGTACTGAGAATAAACACAACAGAGAAGTGGTAAGAGAATAATTTGGGTTGGATTCAAGAGGAAGCTTCGGTAAGGTGACAGGAATGGCCTGACACCTACATGGTGAGAAGCAGGTAAATACGCCAAGCCCATTTTAAGCCAAAACAGCAAATTATAAGGCTCTGAGGCAACATTTGCTTTGGGTGCTACGGTACTGAGAAAAGATCGCAGCAGCAAAAGTGTGGAGGGGAGGGGAGGCAGAATTAATATGAGATGTGGTTGGATGGTTAAGTGGAAACCAAATTATGAATTCTCATGATTTGGTCAGTATGATATCAAGATGTGAGGTTATTAGAAAGTTACAGGCAGAGAACACAGACACTCAGCCACATAGTAAAGTTCAAAGGAATATGTCTAAGTAGGTCTTGTATTTATTTATGTATTTTGTTAGTTTGGAGGCACTGTGTTTGACTCTCCGGAAGAAGCAGTAGACATGACGCTTGTGCTGCAGAGTCCTGGGATTGTGTTTGAGTGAGGTGGACGCCCCGAGCTTTGATTACTTACCACCTTTGTCTAAACTCTGGAGGAATAGTAGGCTGGTTATGGGTGTTTTGTTTTGTTTTTGATTTGTTTGTTTCCTGCTTGCTATGTGTTGACAACCTGAGCTAGTGGAGGGTGAAGTCTGTGATTGCAAAGGGGAATGAAAACATGTCCCTGTAAAAATCAGGAAAAAAAATTAATGAAAAAAGAGAATGGGTAGGGAATTCAGGCATGGAGGCATAGGGTATAAAATACTGCTATATTTCTAAATCTGTATGGTGAAATACATAAAGTCAGTTCACTTTCTTTACAATTTTTTAAAAATTAGGATTGTACTCAAATAAGGCAATCAAAATGTACAAATGCATGAGACAATTAGATTTAAAGAAAAGTGTTTCTCATTGCCTGACCGTAACCCTACCAGCTTTAAATATATTTCAGAACTAGATTTTCTTTTCATTTCTTTATTGTTATTTTTTTCCATGATATACTTTTGTAGGTATAGGGATTCCTCGCTCTCCCTCATCTTCCTCTCCCCGCCCCATTTACCTCTCCTACCATTCCCCCTATGTTACTACGATAGGACTTACACTACAGTCATTTAGCAACAAGTACAAGTTTAACATTCTGCTCTTTAAGTGCATTGTAGCTATAGGCAATTGTAGAAAGTCTAGTATCATACTGTCAAAATATATTAATTGTTGTCCTGGGAGCCCTCCTTTTATTCAGGAATGGAGGTGCATAACGCAACATATCTTCACTTCTCAGTTTGATAATTTCCACTACACAATTCATCTATGAGAACGTATGTATATACTTTTTCACCTATATTTCTATATTTTTGTACTTTGCGTAGTTTGTCTTACATCAGAGAGAATATACAATTTTTGTCTTATTGGGACTGGTTTATTTCACTGAGCATAATGGTTTCCTGTTGGGGCTGTTGTGTTGCAAATAGTAGGATTTCAATCTTCTCTGTGGCTGTGTAGTATTCCATAGAGAAAATGTACCACAGTTTATTTATCCAATCATCTGTTGATGGGCATTTGGGTTATCTCCATGTCTGCACTATCATAGATTGTGCTGCTATAAATATAAGGTTGCCAGTTGCTTTCCTGTAGGCAGATTTAACTTCAATTTGCTATTCACAGGAGTGGGATAACTGAGTCTTATGGTAGATCAATTCTCAGTTGTCTAAGCAATCTCCATTCTGATTTCCATACTGCACTACTCTACGCTCCCATGAACGGTGGAGTAGGGTATCCTTTTCCCCCACATTCTCACCAGAATTTGTTATTAGTTCATTTCTGCATGCAGGTCATTCTCACTGGTATTAGGTGTGACCTTATTCTCTTTTAAAACCACAGGCTTAGACACACAGTGTGTCAGTAACAAACTTCACCTTCTCTGTGCATCATCTCCAATATTTAAATCAATAATACAAACCACAGAGTTCTTATAATACTATACCTGGTTAAATCCAAAAGCAATAGAAAAATATTGCATTTATCCTTTATTATAATGACTAGATGATCACCTTCTTTCTCTTTATATCCTTGTAAATAGCTAAATTTAGAGGGCATATGGGTTCTGAATCTAGACAATTTTCACTAGAGGAACTCCTAGTACTTGCCACGGCACTTTGGAGCACAGAGTAGGGTTATTCATTATTACACATTATTTTATACTATTGACTGGGCAATCAGGTCAAGAGATATTTGTATTGAAGCTTTGGAAGTGTGAGTTTTGTATTGATTTGTATTTCTACCAGCTGCACAGAAGCATTCTTTTATATGAGTGCAGATACTAAGTCCAGACATTAGGAGAGTTTCACCCTCCAACGTATTAAAGGCTATAGATTCCTGAATCTCTTAGGTATCATTTAAAACATGAGATGATATTTAGAGTTTTGAAGGTTTTACAGTACAACAAAGTCTTAGGTTAGCTGTGTTTCAGCCACTTTTATCCTAACCTGGAATGTTTTTAGTTTATATATACTGGCCACAGTACTTGTTCAATTGCAAATAAATGAAATGGTAGCATGGATGGTCTGTAAGCAGACACCCTTGAGTCTTCAAATCAGGACTATCCCTGTGAGGTTCTCCCAAAGAGTCATGCCCAGCATGCAGTTTTCACCCCAGCAATCAAGGAATAGAACCTTTTCCTTGGAGTAAGATAATGCCATCATAATCTGGCCTCTTCTCTGCCATTTCCATTCTCAATGACAAGTCATACAAACACTTTCAGTCTTCTAAATGGGAATCTTCTCTGTACTGTGATGAATTAAAGCAAGTAAAATATTCATGAAAATGGCATCATAAAGATCCATTCCACAGTCTTACTTCATCTACATATCTGTCAGCATTGAGTCCCACATAACTGCCATTTTTAGTCTATTGGGAACACCTACCATGCCCTTAGTGAAAGTGTAACCTAATCTATATAGAGAATTTCTACTAAAATACTGTATTGATCATTAGCACATAAACCTTTGCCCAGATGTCACTTGGTCCATTTTTTGTTCTCTACCCTTTGTTTAATCCTGACCAATCTTCAACATTTTACTCCCCCCCCCCCGCCGCTTTCTCTTTCTCTCTCTCATCCATTTTCTTCTTTACCCAGATAAAATGGAAACAGAGAAAATCCTTTGCTGGATTGAAATTAATCAGACTTGTATTGTTAATAGTCTTCTCTATTGGTTCAGGTGTACATTAGTAACCAAAAAAGCCAGATCTTTGGGTAGATTGCAGGAGCCCAAGTACTTGAACTATCACCCGCTGCCTTCCACAGTCTGCAATAGAGGAAGCTAGAGCCAAGTATTCAGCACTCTAATATGGGATGTGGCTGTCTTCACAAGACTGAGCACCTACTCTTGAGAAAGCTTTAAATGGTGACTTCATACCAAAAATCCTGATACTTAGGTTTCCTGCCAAAGGGGGCTTCTGGGTCTATTCTGTTCAGGATAGTTCTCAACTGGAATGGAGTTGTTGTGACCTATTTAAATGTCTATTCTCAAGGCACAGACGGATCCTCCCAACTCTCTAACATCAGTAACTTACATTTACTTGGTGATACTCATTCATGTTTCTTGGCCCCTCCACAGGTATCTGAGTTTGTACATTCTACTATAAAATCAGTGCCAAGGATTTTGTCAATTTAAGGTACTAGTTTTACACAACATACATCCTTGACACATGCCAATGGCACACTAGACACTGTGTCTGGGATACTGTTAAACAGCTCAACAAGTGTATAGAAAAAGATATAAATCTCTTAAAGCTATTATTGCCAGTACAAGAAGAAAGATACCCAGAGGAAGTATGATTTAAATTGGGCTAGAAGAAAAGATGCTGTGTTGATTAACATGCAAGAAGAGAGGAATTATATTTGAGACGCAAAATATCCTGTGTTTAATCCCAAAAATCATACTTTCTTTCTCTGGCCCTCCATTTCCCCTGTCTGCTAAACTTGGTGCTGTTGTGAGAAATAACTGAAAGAAATCACAGTTTGAATCAACAAACAGTGTTATCCATAACAACAAAAATAACAATAACTTCCTAAACAAAAAAGTGAAAAAATGTGGACGGTCTGTGGATAATGGGAAATCTAGATAGCATGGAGAAAAATTGCCTCTCTGAGAAATGTGGTGATACTAGGCAGGGAACAGATGAGTAGGGTTCAGATTCAGTCATCGTTCTCCCCTCTACCAATTCAAGGCTTAATGCTACTAACTGCATCACTAAATGCCCTGCAGCAAGTGTGGAAGGCCGAGGACTGTGAGGGTCCTCTTTCAATAGAAAGTACATGGGCTTTAATTTAGACATTTGTGGGTCCTAATGGCAGGTCTAGCATCTATTCACTAGCTAAATAAACAGGAAGCAGTTTACTACCTAGGCTAAGCTTCAGCTTCCTCATTTATATGAGGCTAGAATGAAGAGTGCTTGCAAGTATTTAACAAGTAATAATATGAAACATTTATTGTTATGATACACTTGGGGCAAACGCTATAGAAGTCTCAATTCTCTAGTCTGGATATAAGTACCTCCATCTGCTGTCCTCTCTCTTTCCCTGCTGTTCTTCTCTGTTTTTCTTTATTTCTCTATTGTTTTCTTTGCCTCCCCCTATAGGTTCCTTTATCTCTCTTTCCATCCGACTCATGTATTGCCCTATCATGTGCTTTCAACAGCCATGTTCTGAGATTAATCCCATTTGGAATCCTTTCTGGACCATTACTGTGAGGGACCAGGCAAATCACAAAAGTCTTGAGCACAGCTGCCCTTAAACTACCTCATCCTTATTCTCTGTGTTCCCTCCAGAGAAATCAGTCTGCAAATATATCATCAGCTTAAAGCCCAAAATAGCTCCATTGTGGGCTCTTATTTCAGGTACTTCCAAAAGTATGTGTGGACACAGCGTAAGAAGAGCAGGTGTCACTAGAATTGCAGGAACGGTTGTGGGGAATCCAGTCAAAGTGGAACCAGACCTATCTTTTGATCCTTTAATCCCCCTTCTTTCCATTTTACCTGGGGAAATCATGCACCAAGATTGAACAAGGTGATGCACCTTCCAGACTTGATTATAAGAGTAAAGCAAATGTTAACATTTACCAATTATAATGTATATATATGTTATTAGTAAGTGATATGACAAATGAGTATCTACCAACATTGAAAATATGCCAGGCTATCTTTTAACTGACAAGAGCAGATGATAACACAAAAATTAGTCACTCCTCACCAGGGTATTGAAGATTCCTCTGCACACCCCTCCTAAAACTGTTCTGCACTTAAACTGTTGACATATGTCTTGTTAGAGTTATAAGCCAGTCTAGACTACCTGAAAAAAAAAGCCAGGTTCAGCAAAATTATGCTTCAACGCTATAAAATGCTAAATACTATAATGAAAATAGACACGAGACAGCGGAATAGTAATCCATAGCCATTTTAAGATGTATAGAACCCGGTTATATATAAACTAACGTTGAAATGTCAATGAAGAAGTCACAGGATGTGGTTAAGAACCTGCATTTTTTTTGGCATATTGGTTACTCAATACTATATCAAGTAATTCCATAACATCATAAATTGTTGCTGATGTTATGTTGTGGCTTTTAATTGATCGGGATGATACTCTGCCGGCTCTACCTTCAGACCAGAGATGGTCTTCCCAACAAGCCGTTGAACTTATCTGGATAATAAGATGCTGGACTCTATGCTTGGTATATGCTTGCAATTAAAGAATCTCAACTGAACTTGAACTGTGGTAATACAACAATGTGGAGGAATCCACCACGAGGGGAAGAGTGATTGGTGGATTCATGGTTGGCTGGCTGGCTGGAATGGATGAACAGCCCCCAGACAGGAGAGATTTCCTCCGAGAAGCACATAGAGCCAGTTGTCTAGCAAGGTAGTAGCTTGGTAGACCGTACAAGATGGCTTAAGCAACAGGTTAATGATTGCAGCTGGTATCCCAGCAGCTGTGTCTGACCATCTGACCATGTCCTTTCTCCATCAGGTTGATGCCCATGGCAACATTCTCCTCAGCACCCTGGAAATCAGGAATGAAACGGGCGGCTCAGAAGTGCTCACCAGCGTGAGCGATCCCAAAGCCACCATGTATTCCTATGACAGTGCCAGCATCCAGTACCGCAAGCCCCTGAGCAGCAGAGAGGGCTATGGGCGTGCCCTGGACCGGCATGGGGTGCCCAGCAAGGGGCGCATCCGCAGGCGAGCCTCTCAGCTCAAAGTCAAAATCCCGGACTTGACTGATGTGAATTCCATAGACAAGTGGTCCCGAATGTTTTTCCCCATCACCTTCTCCCTTTTTAACGTCGTTTATTGGCTTTACTACGTACACTAAGGTCTGTCCTAAGGGTTCGATTTAGACTTTCCTTTTCTCTTGTTTTTTAACCCCACACAGGTTCCCAGCAGCGATACTGCTGTACTTTTTGAGGTAAGCATTTCAGCCATCCAGTTGGTTTTAGGTCTTGCATATCAATTTTATTACTGCACCATGTTTACTTCAGACAAAAAGAAAAAAAAATATTTTTTCAGCCTACCTTGGTCCAGGTTATCAGCTCTTTAAAGAGCTCTATCAATTGCCATGTTTACAAATACAAAGAGAGATGTTAGGTAGATCATTAGCAGTTTTTCCTAGCTACCCTGGATTTTATTGATTTCTTTTTTAGATGAAAATGAAAAGAGGACCCCATCCACTTGCACTGCTTCCTGGTAAACTGTAACAATATCATGCTGCCAAAAATTAAAAAAAAAAAAAATCCACAATTTCCAGGATCTCAGAAGAAAAAACAAAGCCATTGACAAGTTGCAGATTTCCAGGAAGAAAAACAAAAGAAAAGGAGTCTAGACAAAGTATGAAGATTCTCCACCACCCTCCTGAAACCCCCAAGTCCTTAACTCCTCCACTCCAGGAAAAAGAGACGGATCACAAGTGCAGGTTAAGGTGATGCAAACCCAGCCTGCCATCTACGCCTCACCATTAGGCTAGTTGTTTGGGAAAATATTTGTTTCTCAGATTTCCTAGCAAATATTGAATTAACATTCAAATCCAACTTGGTAAATCTAGTGGTCTTTGAGAACATTTTTCTTTTCCTCTTGAGAATCAGGAGTTTGGGGCAATGACCATTTTTCCAATGGACCAGTTTAACTGAACAGTTCTGAATTCATTTCATCAGTCTGGAATTCTTTGATGCTGTGCTATGACACCTCACCAGCCTGTTTCCATACCTCCTATCCCAGACAGTGATGAGCAGGGGAGTGGAGAGAATGTTAAAGAAGAGTGAGGTGTGCGATTTTTGTTAGAAAAAATATATATATTGCCCTTTCCACAGGGAAGGCAAGATTTATGTGCTGTGCAAAGGGTGCCTGGGCAGTGATGAGCACTGCCAAATCTTAAATCAAATAGTATATATTTCTTAGCCTTCCAGAGAGCAGTTTCTAAGCCTCAGCCGGCACTTTATGACTTGGAGTTCTGTATTCCAAACTGTGGAATTAACGCTTCTGCACAAACACACACATACCTGCGTTGGTGTCAGTCTCCTGGAGGTCACAGATCAAACAACAGTGACCAAGGCACAGGGCTTCCAGACTTGCACACCAGCCCTTTGAAGTATACGCCCTGTCTACACTTAGGAATCACTGTCACTACTGCTCTGCCTTATCTCTGCTCATGGATTACTTCTGGTGATGATTTTCTTGACCTTTAGTAGCAAGACATACAGTTCTAGACATGTTCAACCAGCCAGTTGGGATTCTTTTCATGTTGTGTCCTTAAAAACCTCACGGGTTTTTTTTTATTTATTTATTTTCAAGCTTAGTATTCAACAATACTATATGTTCATTTGTAAGACTGAGTTAATCCCTAAGTTGTCCAACCAAAGATTGAGGTGACTGGGGATCTGATCCATGGGTGTGAAATCAGGATTAAGTTACTGGGCTGATTACATCACTTAGGCTTTCTGCCTAAAGCTGTTAGAAGGTCCCAAGCTTATAACAGCATCAGCTGTTAGAACATGCAGATGTACGTGAAAAGATCAAGCTGAATTCTTACTGATGAGCTCAAGGAGAGAAAGTTATGAGCTATCTGTTTGGTAAGCAACAGGAAAAGTGAATCCCAAAACAAATAGTTATGGCTGAAGACAAAATATATTTTTAAGTACATAAAAACTGTGCTTTAACTAGAAAAATGATCTCAGTGGTTTCAGGAGAAACTAGTAGAGATGTGGGGACCAAATTTCCATTTAGGATTTTAGTGTTCTACCATACTTCCTGGGTCAGGGAAACGCCCATCCTCCAGATACTCATCTGTTTTGAAACGGTCCAGCCCCTTGACACAGTGACATGTTTTACCATCACAAAATGCCCCAAGTTTAGCGCAAGATGGTCATCTTGGTGATTGTAAGGCTAATATTATCAGTGACCACCCAGGAACCACCATGCCATCATGTATTGTAAAATGAGGAAGAAAATGTTTTGGCTGATGTTGAACAGAAATGCATCATTCTGGTGTCCAAGCTCTTTTTAAAAGATTTCACTTTAGAAAGAAGTGTTTTTGATCTAGGTTCCTTAACAAAACAATTTCTCATTATCTGTTCAGATCATTCTTTCAAGAAAAAGAAAAGGTCATTTGTATTTTTTTTTTTTGCCTTGCCTTTGAAAATTTAAATATTTGATGTCCTAGTTTTTTGGCTGTGAAGCATCTTCTGAGAGAAAAAGAATATTTTAACCTCTAGTACCTAAACCTGTACAAAATCTGAAGTTATTAAATTCAGGAGGCACAAAATGGAATCCCCACATGCCCTTCTGGGCAGTGGATAGGTCACAGCCATAACTGTGCAAACCCTGTCAACTAGCTGTGATTTTTAAACACCATGGCAGCCAGAAGAATGAAGTCGTTTCCACATTCTGCTTAATGAATTTTTCACACATCTTTCTTCTGAACATCGCGCAGCCAAATTTTTTCCACCTTGTGCCTCCTTCTGGCCTACTTCTCCCTTTCTAGTCTCAACAATCGGGGAAAAAAATCTTTCCTTCTCTGGCTGTCTCCCCTGTCTTGCCCAAAACGATTTAGCTATGGCATAAAAATTGTTGAGCATTCTTAAGTGCCCTCAAACTGGCTTCTCTTCTTGAAAGATTCAAAGTGTCACATTGTAAATGGATTATTATTGAACTGTTATTGGGGTTCCTTTCTTTTTGCCATGAAAATAGCCATAATTCTTGCATTCCTCCAATGGTAGCAGAGGCTGAAAAACGCACAGACTCACTCTGTTATGCCACAGTCATGTTCAAAGAACCCTATTTTCCTATTCTGTGACATAAACTGTGCTAAAACATAACCTGTGCACACCCGGTGGAACTCTTCACGCTTGATCTTAGCCAAAAGGCGGAGAAACAATCCAGTGGAATTCTCATCTTTCACTCAACTGTGATGACTACACAGTTATTCCTTCCATTTATGTTCTTTGGCTTAAAATATAGGGGGTGGCTTGTACGTTGTACTTACTAGCAAAGACCTGGGTAAAGGCATGTTTTTGGCATGAATTACCCAGACTCATTGCTTCCATCCTCTATGTTGCCAAATAGAAAGACTGGCTTGTCATGTTGGTAATCTGCTGATTGGCGACTGTGTGTTTCCAGCCATGCTGTTGTGACTGGGCATCACAATCAATGAAAGAGCTTCAAAACACAAGGAGAAACATGCAGTGCAGAGAATAAATTTTAGTTTAAGGGTCCAGCTGTAGATTGCTTTAAAAAAAACATTATGTGCAATAGTAGAAACATTGACTAAGTTCCATATTTCTAAAATAGACAACTATTTTCTAAATATTCATTTAATAATAAAGAGCTCAATTATAATTTTCCAACTTAAAAAAGATATATGTAAAGTGCTTCTAGAAAAAAATTATCTCCAAGATTTCTTATTTGGACAATTACGAGCTTACCAAATTTGGTATAGCTTTCCAAAGGGTGATGTGCCACCATGTTTCCCTCCTCCCCCGCCCCCGAATCACCCCAAGTAGACTCCCTGGAGGGAAGAAAAAGAAGCATGCAAACATTTGTTCACACTGGTTCAATCAGCAATTACTGGGATGTGAAGGACAGAAAAACAAACAAAAAATGTCTGTTTCCTGAAAGCAAGCAGCACATTTTGTTAACAGAATATAGAATATTGTGTAAACTTCCTTGTAAATTCTGTACATAGTTCACCAAGTTGTTCTCTGTTGTGTGGTGGTCCTCAGCTTTGGGTGGACGTTCGAAAACTCTGAGCATTGTAAATAATGTAAGCTTTTTTTTGTAAGCATTGGCTTTAATTAATGAAGTGAAATGACTAGTGATTTGGACCCAAACCAGAATCTTTTTAGCTCTTGCTTTTTCTGCTGTTTTGTGTGTGCAGTTGTGTAATTCTGCTGCCAGCCATCGTCTGGTACCTGCGATCACTGCCTCATGCTCCTACCCCACAGAAGAGACAGCAGCTGCTGCTGCAAAGGCTGGACGTCTAAGGGGTTCAGGAACAGCACACCAGCAGAAACGGGAACTGTAGCAAGCTGCTTCTTGAGCTGTGTTAGGAAAAGTTGATGTGCTTTTTATCACTCATTGTGATTTTTCATATAATTGATCTAATTCTATTCAGAGGGTCAGGAATGAAAGAGACACTCAAAATCCACAAGCAATCCAAAGTTTCATTTGCACCAGGAACTTTAGCTTCTAACTTCTTCCCTTCCATATTGCTTTCCAGAACTTCTAATGAGGATAGAGGTGAATAGAAGGTTTAGGATTAGTCAGAGTAAACAGTCAGGTGCCCAAATAATAAGAAGGAGTGAAGGAAGATGCAGCAAGCACTCCACATCACCAGCTGACTGATTTATTCCCAAAGAGAAATAGAAATAGATTCGTTGGAAATTAGATATTTTTCAACTAGACATGGAGGTATGTGTTATATATGCTAGTTAGAGAGCCTAGTAATTAAATGTTTTCATACACATTTCTCCAAAATGTTGGTATCCTTGAAAAAGTCTTCAGAATGGTGGAAGATGATGCCTAACGTAGTGTTTCTATGCTATCCATGGAAATTCCATGTGTGTCTCTTCTGTCCCAGAGAGAGGGAGGGTGTCCATGGAAATGCAGAATATCCAAGCAATCAAAAATATAGATTGGCCTCTTGGTGATGTTAGGAGGGAACAATGTCTTTCTTGGAGTAAGAATTTTACAAAATAGGACTCTTATTACCAATGTCTTAAGTGCCATGAGAGTAAAATGTAGGAAATCATCAATGTGAGATGTCTTGGTCCCAAAGCATAACAACAAAGTTCACCATCACTTGAATGAGAAAAATACCTTTCTGAACTAATCAATACAGTCAACTGCTTGGTCTAGAATATATTGTGCTTTTCCTGAAATTCCTTTTTCTAAGGTAATCAAATCAATTAAGCTGATAGAAAACGTAATTGATGGAGGCTGCAGTTTCACAGGCAAGAGTTTGAAATGAGATCCTCTTTAATAACAGCATTCAGGAACAGAACACACTATGTTCATAGAAGGCCGGAGTTCAAGAATTTAGTTACTTTGTTGAGAACAATAATTTCCTGTTCAACTGGAAGAGGCCTGAAAGTTGTTTTGTGTTTGATTTGGGGGTTTTGACTAAAAAGTCCTTGATATGTCAAGGTTTGCAGAACCACTTGTGATTGATGCTACATGCCTGGTGTATCCTGGAGCAAGCAGCACTCATCAAAAAGGCCCCAGTTGAAATTCAGATGGGGAATAAAAGTTGCAATCCTGGACCAGTTAAAGAAAAAAATCACACTTCTGACATTCTATCTACATTTTCTGTCCTGCAGACAATTGAAAATAAATCCATGAAAATAATAAAGAGAAGCCAAATAACATTATTTGCTTACCTTATGTATACAGGGTTGCAGATTCACTAGCTTGAAACATTCCCATGTGAAAATCCAAAGAATGAACAAAAGCAATTAGTATTGTTTCTTAGTCTCTACTTACTCCCCAGGTTGTATTATAAGGCTAATAGGGGAAGGGAGAGATTTACTATGATAACTATTAACATTGTTAAGTATATGCTGTTTGCATATTTGGATACTGGAAATTTGATTGTCTGTCCTGTCTCCATACTTCCCAGTAATACAGATAACCCTGCCCTACGGTAAGCCATTGGAGCTGATTCTTCTATCTTCCCTCTTTCTAAGCTATTTGACTTCTTTGACTTTTTTGGACTTACCTCACATATCTTCGATTTCATTCACAAAAGCAAGAAATTTTAATAATTTTCCAAAGCTGCAGTTCTGTTGCCATGAAAATGGCATGGACAGAAAATTGTCAAATCCTATAGACTTCTCTGAATGGCCCTTGGTTAATTTTCTATTTTTTGTCCCTTCTTTAAAGTAAATAATCTCACATCATCCCCCTATTTTTCATACTATTTCAACATAAAATGTTAATACAAACCATTAGTTCAAATCTCTAGAAAACACCATTCTATCTACCAGAGCTGGAAAATGAGGCCCATCTCCTTTTATTGTAGTTGTAATATGGTAAACTCACATTGCACAAATTTATCAGAATTACCTATTCATGTTCTACTTTGGTGTCAATTATACACCATTTTAAATTTTATTCTTTCTGGCAGATCTTGTCGTTTAAGTAGCACGGCTGATGACAGACTATGCTTCAGGAATTTGACCCACTTCATCTCTTTCGTATCTTGATCCTATTGCAGATTTTGCTTCTATTTATCCCCCTACCCACTCACATTTAGATTTCTACAATATATTGGATATGGGTCATAACGGATAGTTCACAATACAAATTGTCTATTTGCCCCCCAAATACGTGTAACACCAGTTTCTTCCAGAAAATATTTCCACAGCTATAAAGAACACAGAATTCCAGCAATGCAAACAGTGTAATTTTGAAAAGTCAGTAATACATGAGCTACATGGGGAGGAGAGAGAAATTATTATAATAAAAATGCAGTGAGATTAGCATTGAGGCTTGGCTTCTAAATCCTCTCCCCTATATAGGTATGTGACTTTAAGCATGCCACTGAATGACTTCCAAGTTCTCTTCCAGAACTAAATTTCAAAGTCAATTTTAGAGAGGTCTGTTTGCATGAGAAATTAGCAGGAAGACACAGGAGGTATCATATTCTTCAAATTTTTTAGGAATCCTCAAAGTGGGCTGTTGAGAAAAAGCCATCTGGTGTCAAGTATATTGAATTCCATATGTATTCACAGTCTTTTAAAATGTGAGGAATAGCCAGGTTTACAAGAAAGTTTACAAGAAATATCTCACTATTTTATTAACATTGTATATGTTCATATTTGTAAAAGTTCATGGAAATGAAATTAAAACACATATTTATGACAGTATACATAATTTTGAAATCCAAACCTAGCTTTCCTATGGATTTTCTAAAGAACCCCCTCCCCAGGCCTGAGCACTAGTCAGTGTGATCTGGTTTTTACTATTTTAGATCCCTGGAAGCTATAGACATCCTTAAATCATCCTCTAAAATTGTCAGGACGAAGCCATTACATACCATCAGCTTTGAGACTGCATCTCAGTCCAAAAACTGCTACAGTGACCTCTCCAGCCATGAAAATGGAACACAAAGGTGACTGACCTCTAAGGCAAGAAGCAGCTTCTCCTCCAATCAGAAGAATCCACATAGAATCCTTGTAGTTGCGGCCTCTTCTGCTCTATCTGTCCTATTCCCTGCATCTTCCTCACATCCCGACTGAACTTTGTACATGTGCCAGATTTTTAGGTACAACTATGCCAAAAATGAAAGTTCACTTATAAAACTGTGATTAGCACTACTAGCTCTTAATATTCTTGAAATATGATCCCCATTCCATTCTTTGAACATGCTCCCCAGTAGGACTTCTACAATCAGATGTTCCTTAACCAATTTTTTCTTTCTTCTAAAATATCCCTTTAAACTGTAGACTCTCATGAATCCCTTGACAACCTCCTGATAATTCAAAGGTGTTGGGATAGTGCCAAGCTTCCATTACTTGCTTTCTATGAATGGAACAGTCCTGTCTTTGTAAAGGTGGTTCAGTATGCTGCCCCTCAATCTCAAGCATCTTATAAAGACTACTGTTGTAACCCCTCATCTGCAGGTGCACTCATTGCTCCTCTTCAATCAGTGAGTTGTTTTTTTTTCCCTAGTGCCCCATCCTTTTTGTCTGAATGGCTTCATATTTAATGTTATGTTTTTGAGGACACTCGCCCCCTTTCAGAAGCCAAATGAGTCTTTCTGAACACTTGTGACAGGCAACACTCCTGTTTAAATTCTGGTGAATGTGAAAGAATTGATTCATAACATGTTTATCAGTTATTATCCACTCAGAGTCAGTAACAAAATATGCAGCTAGAAGTAAGTTCTACAATACAAAACGTTATGTCATCACACAAATCCACAAGAAGGGTAAGATCCCTTGTAGAAGCAGTTATTCCCTCTTCTGCGATCCTTGTAGTCCCATATTGAGAAGAGGAAACGGACACAAATCCTGCCTGTGACCTTCATGTAAGAAAAAGAAAATCAACATGTTAGCAGCCCCGTTCCCCTGTGCCTGGCAGGTTTTGGAATATACATTATCATTCAGCCAGTCACCCACAGGAGATTGCCCTACAATATTGTATCCCATGATTGCCCTACAATATTGAGGATACCACCATCACCGCCATCACTGCCACCACAGAGCTGCTCAAGGTGTAAACAAATTAACAACAGGGAGGAAAATTCTCTTGGGTAGAAGTCAACCAGTGACTGTCAAACACTAAAGTGTCAGAAAACACTATCTCACATGTGACTTCATGATTTCATCACTGAAAAGTTAGGATAACAATTCCATTACTTGTAAATAGAGGCTGGAATAGGTTAAATAACAAGCAAAATCCAATAGTTAATAATTGAGTTAGTAGTCAATCCTAGCTTTTCTTGGCTTCAAAGTCAAAACTTTTTTCTTTGCCTACTCCACTGCCTGTATTGAGTCCTTTTTGACTCTAGGACCCATATTTGAGAGTCAAGAATGAGTTGAGACTAGAAGACGTAAGACTAGTTCCCACTCCCAAAAGCCAGATACCATGGTTGGTGGATGCTCTGTGTCTAATTTTGATTTCTATTTTTCCCTTTTGCTTCACCCTCTCCCATGATCTTTGACAGAAAATCCTTTTGCTATTCTCTTGAGGAAAAGTATAGTCAGAAAGTTTTCATGACAACAGAATAGCCTGAAATGTGCCCCATTCTTTTTAATAATATTGTTATTAGAACATATGACTCACTTAGCCTGAGACAGTCTCAGTAAATTGTTAAGCATTCCCTCACTCTCAAAATGTCCACCTAAATAAATTATATAGCCACTTTGATTATGGGATCTCAGCAGTATGAAGAATATGGAACATATCACTAAATATAATGTTAATGTGTTGAGCAAAATATACCTTGGTTCATGTGAAGCACTTATTGCTAAGATTGTCCACTGACTTCTTCACTGCCCATGCTTACCTTTTCATTTATCTCCCTATCCGAGAGTGTCTCACTGTCTCAAAGTACATCCATTGCTATTCTAGAAATGTGATCCTTTAGATTCACCAACTACTCAGTCTTTTTCCTATCTCAGCCGGGCTGCAGCTGATGGATCATGAGTGGCTTCCAAAAGCCACCACATAACACTCCTGCATTCCAGTCATTCCCCTTCTGATTTATTTCCAGTAGTTTTGTGAATATTCTGCCTCTCTACATAAAGTGCAAGATACTTAAGAGTAAATGCTCCATTTTCTAATCATTTTGTATTATTCAAAGCACCTATTATTCTGTCCGCGGAAAAGTCTATAAATGCAGATAAAATGACCTACAATAGTAAATGTGACAAAACATATTTGCATAATAGGCAATATCTTGGAGCTCTGGACAATACAGTGTGGGACAGGTGACTCCTACACTCATCCTCGTGTCAAACCCATAGCCTACTCCCACACCTCCTGAATGAATAGCAAAGGTAGTCAAAGTTATAGTGAATTCAGGTTGGGGTCATTGAAATTATTTCCCCTGTGCATGATTAAACAGGCTGAGTCCTGATATATCCTCATTCTAGATTCAACCAGTTCTAGCAAAATCTGACTTTACATACTAATTATTGCTAATTTTCCTTTATGAAAAAATGGAAATTTGCCGTTTATGTTTTTATTCCCCCCTACATATACATGTCTGCCTTATGAAATACCTGTTGACCTAGGTTCTACTAGGTTTTATTCTTGAAGCTGGAACTGTTGTGCGTCATTGGTGGAACACTCCAATGTGAAGTGTAAGAGAATTTTCCCAGAAGGTATTGCATCCCCAAATTTTCTGCCCAGAAATAAAGAAAAGGTTTTGGACTATCATGGAGGGACAGACAGTTCTTGACATTCATCAGTGCGTCTCAAGCCTGAGAAAATATATGTACAGGGAAATGTCTCTTCTGTTCCTCTCTCTTTCAGTTATAAACATTCCTATTCTCCCATTAGGTAGAGTAGTTACTTATCTAAACACAGAGATATATAATTTGCAAGCCTTACCTCAGAGTGGCAACCAGCCACCCAAGTTTTACCAGATAACATATTTTTCTACTTAAATTCCCCAATACATCGAATTGCAGTCTATCTGCATTTTCTTTTATATCCACTCATTGTCAATATGTTTCCTACATCTTTTTGAAATACTCACTGGATAAAGCTTGAAATACATTATATTTTGCAACAATACTCCTAAGAAAATTTAGGAAAGCCCCTTTATTATTCTCGCTACAATGTCACGGAAAGCAGATTTATATATCCCAGTGATCTTTCATATTCAGAATGCCCATTGCTCTTGAAATAAGGCAGTGCTCATGATTCTACACTCATATGTTTGTTGAGTAAGTTGCTCAACTCTTTACTGCAAAGAGACTCATTAATCCTCTTGATAAAATCTAATGTGGGCTTTTGGAAATTCCAAATCATATTGCTTTTACTAGGACCAAAAACTTTTTGATATTTCTATTTTTGACCACCAGGCAACATTTTGTGTCATTATGATGGAAGCCTAACAATTAATGTGGGAATAATGTCATTGTGTCATTGTGTCATTGAAAATGTTGGTGGAAGCAAAAATTGAGACGTATAGTATCATACTGTTTAAAAACGAAATTGTTTTTTGAGAGATCAGAATTTGAGTTGAAGGTGGCGAGCTTGCAAAGCTCTCCTGGCTGTCTTATTATTTCGGTACTCTTGACTTTACTCAAGGACACTGATTCTGAAACAAAGACCTCCATGTGGTGATGGAGGAGGCTTGGAAGAGCAGGACTCATTAAGAAAAAAAAAAAGAAAAAAACAGAAAACTACTGTCCTGCCAGAAATGGAGCACCCTTTTGGCTTCATGTCACTAAAACTTTAGTGAATGCAAAAATTGAGTAAACTTTCTAAACCAGTCTCCTGCTGTTGTAATTCACAGCATCCTGTACTTCCAGGGTGTGGCTTTCAAAGCAGGTGCTACCTACAAACAGAAAGAAATGCATACCTTCTGTTGCCTCTCAAAATTCATTATGCTAAACCCACCTAATACATTAAAAGGTGTGAATGTGTTCTTCCTTGTATATTTCCATCTCCACCAACTTTCTATCCTATCAAATGTGATTGGGTTAATTCATATTCTGATTAGTATTGCAAAGTTATTGTAAATAAGAACCCCATTCTCTTTACTTTTCAGGAAGTAGAACTCCTTTCATTGCAAAGAAAAACAAATTACAATATTTTAATGATCTTTTGACATAAGAATTTGCTTTCTTACATAAGCAGGTAATACTTTTGTATACTGACCAGACCATGAAAGAAGCCTAATGGCAAGAGTGAATATTTCTGCAAACCTGTAGAAATTCTAATGAAATGAGACAGGTTTAGCAAGAAAGGAAAAAAGTGTATCCAGACTTTTATATTTCAAGTTTTCTATTTTGTACTAATAGATGCTGCATTTTCTGACTGAAATGGCTGTCCTGTCTGATGGATACGTGTGACTTTTCTGTAGTTGCTCTGTGTGTTTGAAATCAAACTTTCATGCAGCGTGTGCATGTTTGTATCCTTTCTGTTACGGATTTGAGTAAAATATTCTCATCATTTCATTAACTGTCTTTTATGTGCTCAATGTATGTGACTTTTTGCCTTCATTATCCCCGAAGCTCTCCGTAGACAAAATCCAAGAAGCCTGTAGACCGTGCTCTATACACATGAAAGACAAATTCAGTGTCCCCCTAAACAGAGAATCAGTTCATCAGAAACTGTGCAGTGGCCTCTGATTTCTGACCCATTTGCCCTTCATGGTCCTTTTTTCCCAATCCTAATCATTCACGGAGTCGTGTATTCTTGTAAGATGCAAAACCAATGTACTTGCAATCAGGTATGGACACAAGAAATCTTGTGCTCTTGATTTCAGGACTCTGAGAGACCCTTACAGTCACACAACTGGACTTCTCTCAATATTTTTGCTAAGAGTATGGCTCGGCTATCAAACAAGTTGCTGTTTTCATTGCTTTGGTACTTCAAGATTTTAAATGTTACAGCAAAGGAAAGAAATATCTGAAAGGCTGGTGTCAAAACTGTCAGCTGTAGTTTCAAAGTCCTTGTGCAGCTTCTGACATGGAGTTTATTGCTGTAAATATGTATAATCTGTGTTAGCTTATTTATTCTGAAAACACAAATAAAACATTTTTTATTAAAAAATGCCTACATATAAAAGCTTACTTTGTACTATCTTGAAAACATGCAAGAGTTCAGGCATATCTTTTTATAATCCTTAAAAATGTTTAGAATTGTGAATCTGCCATTTGAGAGCTTTTATTGTAAAATTTAATACAAAGTCAAATCCCTCTATTTGGAAGAAATTCTTGGCAGGATTATCCGCAAGTTGTTTAAAAAAATACCAGCACTTTTTCAGGACCATGTTTCTGTATCACTTTGATTTGAAAATCTATATATACTTCAAGACAACACGCCTTACAAACATTTGAACATATGGAGTGTTTATGTGTTAAGAAGGAATGAACAGTCTCCTTGTATTCAAAAAATGATTCATAAAACTGAATCCAGCCATTTGTGAAGTGCATTATGCCAAATTTCTTTGAAAATCTCCACTGTATATATAAATACTCTAGGTGACCTATTTGTCCATCTTTCCTTAGTTGAAGAACGCCCACTTTCAAACTCATTCCTTCCCTTCAGAAAGAATGTGTTGGAAATAAAACACTGAACAGACTAAAGGTGTGAACTTCATTTACCCATTCACTGCTGCTCAGTGAAACAGCTTTTCCAAAAAGCCTATGTTTCAATTTAGGGATGACTTTAACTTTCAGCAAACAAAATAAGTGGTAATCACCCTTGTACCAGCTGAGTCTACACTTGCAGCTATTTTGGAAGCATCCCACATTGGCTCTTATTTCCAGAAAACCAGGCTATACAGTGAAATAGCCATATTGTTTAAATTCAGGAAGGAATAAACATCTATGTAACATTTTTAGGATTTCCAATGTCAATGAAAAAGCTTAAGTGAAATAGGTGCATAACATCCCAAATAAGGGAAAGGATGAATTTATTAACTCAGCAACCATTTGATAGCAACCTTGCAAAAGCAATGGGGAAAGCCAAATCTCCCCCACTCAGAGAAAATCACAATATAGAGACAAGAGCAGTAAGGAGAGCAGTGCAAACACGCACATCGACGTCTTTGCAACACGTATAAACAGTGTGAAAATTCCTAGACAGAAGTGCATGCCAGGTTTTGTCACAGGCTAGCAAGCAAGAGGCTGCTTCTCTAGACATCAGTGAAAATATGTGTTGGGGCAGTGTGTTTGGGCTATCACTGGTATCTAACTTATTCTACATTTGAGTTCATGGCATCCTTTCTTTTAACTATTTGTTGTGTTCAGGAAAGATTTCAACATGGATCCTAGACCTTTCAATAGTCTACAGTTATCAAGTTCAGCTTCTAACATAGGAGATAATCCTTGCTAATTTGAGTTAGACAATGATATCTTCTATATAACACCAAAGGCATGATCCACTAAAAAACTAAGCAACCAAAAATCAAAATCACCTCAGCTCTTCAAAAACCACAGGTAACAGACAAAAAACACAAGCCATAAACAGGAAGAAAATATTTGCAAAATCTGTTTAGTAAAATGTGTCTCCAAAATACACAAAGAACACTACAAACTACAATAAGAAAACAATTTAAAGTAAACAAAAATGCAGAAAAGACACCTTGGCAAAGAAGATGTACAGATAGAAAATATGCACACAAAAAATGTTCAACACTGGATATTGCTGCGGAGTAGAATATTAACAAAGGATAGCAATACCCCTGTCAAATGACTCCTAACTCACCCAAATCCAGACCACACCAAAGGCTGCTGAGCATGCAGAGCAGCAATGTGTCTAAACCTGCAAAGCGACGTAACAGCATGATGGAGTCCTCTTTCCCTCCGCTGCCTCTGAGATACCAGGTCAACAGTATATAGACCTGTTCCTTTAGTAAATAATCCAGAAACCAATAAAGAGACATTTGCATTAACCAATTGCATCTCCAGTAGGAAAATCTATGGCACTCACTGGTTGGCTTCCAACCCAGGTCAACAAGGAGCCAGGATGGGGAGACAGCCAACTCCAGCTTCTCCCAGGGAAAGGAAATTGCTGGAGCATGAATCGAACATTTTGACCTTCCAGTGTATTGTTCAAGTAATAGGTTGCTGTCTTAGTCTACTGAGAAGATGCTGCGTACACTAGAAGCATAGTGGATGCTCAATGGTACTGTCTGCTTTGGTTCTGGGGTGCCTGCAAAACACAGAGGCTGCTATGGCTCCGGTCTCTCCTTCAGGAGGATAAAAGTAGAGAATGTGTCTCATGTTTAAGGCTCAAGGAGTTGCCTGGCTTGGAACATGGGCATGACCTAGAATATTCTAGAAGCCTAGGAGGTGCTGTAAACAAAAGTGTAATGGTTTGTTACAACTCCAGAAACTCTGCAGTGCCACAAACTGAGAGAATAGATTATGAGCTCCTGATTTGAGACTCAAAAATCCATCTACTTGGGAATTTACTGAAGATAACACACCTACAGAAAGAGGCAAGAGATTAAAAAATGATGAAAAGGGTAATTCACTGGAAAAGAAATTCAAGACAGACATGCACGCTGCAGCAGAGTACCCAACTGTATGGAGCAAACATTGACAGAACTGATAGAAAACACAACTCCCCTCCACATGTACAGACAGAAAATGACGATTTCCTTCCAAAGAGAGCCTTATGGAAAAGGGGACAATATGAGTGACTTCAGAGTGCAGGAATCTGACACATACTGACTCCACCAAGTAATCAAGGTCAATGTCAAATCATAAACCATGTTAATAACATGTATCAATAATAGCAGGCAAACTATTACTTTAACTTTTATGATCTTCCCCTCTAAAACCTGTAACTACAGTCTAATCATGAGAAAAACAGGACCTGTGAAAAATATCTCACCTCCACTCTTAAATAAAACCCATAGTACCAGAAAGGGAATTCTGGAGAATTATCACAGCAAAGGGAACCTAAAGGTACCTAGTTAAATGTGATATGGCAACTAGGATGCAATCTTGAAAGAGGAAAAGGATATTAGGCAAAAACTCAGTAAATTATGAAAATCCATAAACACTGCATTATTCATTGCAAAAAATATGTTGTAGTAATGTGTCACTAAACGAAAAAATTATGTGAGTTATTTTAATCTATTTTTTCACAAATCTAAAATAGTTCTTTAAAAAGTAAGATTTATGGGGTGTATGGGGAATATATCTATAAAACATATTAAGGTGCTTTGAAACTGTAAAAGTGTAATTAAAGGACAAGATGCATTTTTTTATGAACTTTAGGAAATAACCCTTATATATAGGATAATGCACTTGAAATCAGAACATTTAAAGAACTCTAAAAATCTAGTACTTTTTTTTTAAGATTTAGTTTTTATTGCAAAGTCCAATATATAGAGAGGAGAGACAGAGGAAGATTTCTGTCCGATGATTCATTCCCCAAATGACCACAATGGCCACTGCTGCACTGATCCAAAGCTAGGAGCCTGGAACTCTTCCGGATCTCCCACGTGGGTGCAGGGTCCCAAGGCTTTGAGCCGTCCTTGACTGCTTTCCCAGGCCACAAGCAGGGAGCTGGATGGGAAGTCGAGCTGCCAGGATTAGAACAAGCGCCCATATGGGATCCTGGCGCGTTCAAGGCGAGAACTTAAGCAGCTAGGTCACCACGCTGGGCCCTGAAAATCTAATACTTAAAAAAAAAAAAAAAAGTAGTCAAATAAAAATTGGGCAACGGATCTGAAACTTCACCAAGCAGGGACAGATGGAAAAATTACATTAAAAGATGTTTATTATCATTAAGGAAGTGATTTTTTTAGAAAGATTTCCTTATTAATTTGGAAGGCAGAGTTACAGAGAGGGGAAGACAGCAATCTTCCAACTGCTGATTCACTCCCCAGTGGCCACAACTGGTAGGGTTGGGTTACTGTAGGAATCATTTCACCCTACAGTGTATTCAGAAGAATGCAAGGATGTTCATAGTATGTTGTGCATTATAAAAGCCAAGAACTTGTCAACCAAAATATCTGTGATTGGTAAAATGATAAATTAGGGCAGAACTCTGCACCAGGGATAGGCACCTGCCACAGTGGTCACTGCATGGCCTGCTCATATATGCTATCAGTCTCTGACTTGGAGCCCTGGTTTTGCTTCTAATCCAGGTTCCTACATATTCACACTCTTACAGGCAGCAGGTGAAGCTTCAAGTCCCTGGGTCCCTGCCACTCATATGGAAGATGTGGGTAGAGTTCCACTATACTGCTGGCTTCAGCCTGGCCCAGTCCTGGCTATTTGCAAACATCTGGGGAGTGAACTGGTGGCTACCGGATATTTTTCTTTCCCTTGCCATTCTTTGTCTTTCAAATAAATTCTTCCTAAAGGTTGTTTTGTTTTTTCCCACTTATGTGCTTTTACATCAGTTTGCAGGACCACACGTGGAGCAGCTAGAATCCAAACCCAGTGCTATATGAGATGACAGTGCTGCAGGTGAGTACTTACTACGCCACAGTGCTGGCCCTTGAATACATTTTTAAAAATATATCCCCAAAATCTACATTACACTACTTCTCAACAACAAAAACAAGCTATTGATCTGTACAACAAGGATAGAACTCAAAGCAGTGGTTAAAGAAGTCAGAGTCAAAATGAAGTATATACACCAATCAACATGACAAGCAATCCATTAATGGTCCCTTGCAGAGGCATCAGGAGCAAGGACAACAGAGCAGTGGGAGGTAACATTCAATAGCTATCAACATGTTTCCTAGCATGACTTTGGCAATGCTTGCAGAGGGATGCCTATATATGTCAAAGCTCCTCAAACTGCACACTTCAAATGTACACAGAGCATGGGGCTGTGCACACATTAACCCTCAGCATGCCATGTGGGCACCAGTTTGTGTGGCTCAAGTCCTTGGATCCCTGCACTCAGGAGGGAGACCCAGAAACAGCACCTGGCTCCTGGCATCAGATCAG
The DNA here is from genome assembly GCF_030435755.1 of Ochotona princeps. Taxonomy (NCBI): domain Eukaryota; kingdom Metazoa; phylum Chordata; class Mammalia; order Lagomorpha; family Ochotonidae; genus Ochotona; species Ochotona princeps. The sequence goes on along the minus strand of NC_080842.1, from coordinate 44,452,617 downwards.
CTCAGCTCCCACCTCTGTAGCCACTTGGAGAGCGAAGCAGCAAATGGGAGATTTCTCTTTCCTTCCCTCTGTGTAACTCTACTTTTCAAATAAAAATAAATCTTTAAATGTTTTAAAATATGTACAGAACACAAAGCAAAACACTAAGAGTTCAGTGAAGCCATCAGATATGCTAATGAAATGATGCCATGTGGGGACAAGGGAACTAAGCAGACAGGGTTTCGTCCTTGCACCAGAGACACACACTGCACAGAAGGCTGGAATTCACAAGAGATCCCAAGATCGGTGCCACCCGTAATGCTGGTCTACAAACTGCTACGGCTGCATGACACAAGGACTTTGCCCAAGAAGGTAAAATCAACAGGCATGCTGAGCACATTAAAATCCAGCTGGTATGTCTTCATAACCAAATCTTCCAAATAAGGAAAGCAACATGCTGATGAATATTCTGGCCCAAGCTTCCTTTCTAATCCCTCACGTGTAACAAATCCATAAAGCCACACTTCTCTGCACACAGTGAGTAGCACTGTTTAGGTCACATTCACATATTCCCCTCGTCAGCCTATCTTCATTTGTAAGAGGAAAACAGCCGTAACTGCCCTGGACCCCCTCAGCAAGTGCCGCAAAGCCTAGACCACAGGCTCAATTCCCTCATGCAGTTCCTACTACCACTCATGCGAAGTCATTTGAAACCAAGCAACACATAAAAATAAAACTTTTTATTTCTTCAGAATGTTTGTCATCAAAGTTAAATGAGGTTAAAAAGTTTGCTTTCCAATGAATTTGTTAATATTCAAAAGAGTTAAATTCAATATTAAGAGTCTATAACAAAAACAGACCTTACTCTTGTCTGATATTTGAATATACCATACACATCTATTCCTTTTATTAGATCATAAACATCTAACCAGACACAGAGATGTATATGTAACGATGCTATTCCATTCTCTTTGTTCTAGATTTTAGTTTAAATAATTTCAAAACTCAAAGTCTTGCACACCAATTTGCTTTCTCCTAATCAAAGAATTTTTCTCTTAAGAAACATTACACTTGGTTACCTTTCCTTTGAAATATAAGAAAGATATGGAATGTCCTGAGTTACAATTGCAGCTTATACATTCTTCAAGAAAGTTGTTTTTAAATATCACAAATTAAGTATATATTCATAACACGTGTCCTTGCTATTCACATAATTCTTTAAGCAATATTCAAGTATATTTGTGCTTTGTACGCTTACATTACTTTAGAGCCTACTTTGTTTTCAATAAAATTATATATATACAAAGATTTTTTTTCAAATACTTAATAACTGAGGCAAAACAATCATGAAAATATAAACTGGTACTATGGCTTTTTCATCTTTCATGTTATGCTCTTCCTGTCAACCACGTAATTTCTTGCTCTTTCTGCTTGAAATCGCCAACACTGCTGCGTGCTCAGCTTGGTGGAGAGGTCAATCCAATGCAAGGGCTTCTGAATGAGCACACAGGATCCTCTCTGCCATGGGAGGGATAGCAGTGTACTCTTGTCAGCGTGGGTCTTCGACACTTCCAGTTACTTCAACTGCAGGACCACCTTCAAACACCAATCAGGGAGGAGGGCAATACCAGATTAGACCACAATGCCGCTGCTACCCCTAAACACAACAAGCACACAGCAAATATGTGCAATAGGCAGTAACTGCTAACACCAGCCTACCAGAAGCTGGGCTCAGAATTATTCAGTGTTTTTGCCAGGTTCTGCCACACAATGCTTTAAGCATACACACCACCCACACCACTCCACCCAAAAGCAAGTCAGGTTTGGACAATTCATTTGGTTACTCAATGCATGCATCATTTCAGGAAGATACTAGAACATTTTAGCCAATGGAGAGGATGGGGAGAAGTTGAGACACATGAGGGATTTTAAAGGGCAGGCTGAGGAAGGTTGACTAGCAGCAAGAGGAAGCCAGACTTTATCGCTGGTGAAAATGCTGAGCAATAATGAAAGGGCATGCCTCTACAAAGAAAGTTACTGCAATGTCTTCCTCACAGCAACCATTTCTGCTGGTTAAGCATTATTTTTCCCATTTATGAAATACCAGGAGTAGTTACTGTCAATGAGTCACTCCACTGGAAACATGAAGTTTGTAGACCTGCATTGTAGACCTGCCATCTTGTCTCAAACCAATTTTGTCATAACCATTACCAGCCATCATTTGTCTCCTATATTACTTTGTCTACTTAAATAAAACTCTTCTTTAAAAAAAAAAATAACTATTTGTTTTAATCACTAAATACTCATTAGCATTAATAAATCTCATGGTTAAAAAAAGTTATTGTTATCAACAATAAGCCCCACAGCAAAAGAAATGCAACTGTTAAAATTGCACCACCATTCCTTCAAAAATAGCTACAAAGGCCAGAGCTGAGCTGACCCAAAACCAGGAGACAGGAGCTTCTTCTGGGTCTCCCATGAGGGTGCAGGGTACCAAGGCTAGGGGCCATCCTCCACTGCTTTACCATGCCATAAACAAGGAGTTGTTTGGGAGATGGAGCAGCCAGAACATGAACCGGCATCCACATAGGATCCTGGTACTTGCAAGGATTAGCCAATTGAACTAGTGCCGGGTCCCACCTGTTAGTGCCTTGGCAGGCCCAGACAAAATGATTTCATGGGCCTTACATGACCCACAGGTCTCCCCACACCAATACTATTAACTAAAAACCACTTAAAGCATATGACAAATTAAATCAAATACCTTATTAGCTGCTTCCAAGGAAGTTATCAGATTCTGGAGCTCTTCTTTACTCATTTCAATAGAGTATGGTTTTACTTCACCATTTTCTTTGACATCTAGATGTAGGTTTAATAGTGGCATTTGTAGTGTAGCAATCTTGTCACTAGAAAGTGCAAGCTGTGTAAATTTAGGGAAAAGAATAATCAGAAAACAGTATGCAGCAGAGTTTAAAAATAATAGGATAGCAAAAATTCCTACCGAAGGAAAGTGAAGACGAGAAGGTGAAAGAAAATTAAACCCAGGTCATACGACAAACAAAGAGAGAGAGAAAGAGAGCGAGAAGAGTGAATAAAAGACAACAGGTAAAAGTTAATAATCAGTCATCAATTCTGCAGCAAGTGGTACCTAGGTAAGAAGTATGCATGAGATACACCGAGTTGGTCCAAAGCGGCAAGAAAAATGGAGAATTCTTAAAGAAGGTTAAAGAAGCCAAAAGCAAAGAACACCAAGTATAAAGACAAATAAAATTAAAACTACCAGTAAATTCTCAGAAATCAAGATACTTAATCCATAATCAAGCAAATAACATTATCAAGATACCATTACCAATGAGAGCCAGTCAACATATTTACCTACTTCTCAGTTTCTCCTTCCAGAGTATACTCATCCTAGGGCAGATGGAAGAACTGAACACAGTATTCATGGTTTACACTTGTTGAAGCAAGTGCTGAGGCGTCAAAGGCAGATAGCAAAGAGAAGCTCAATTTTCCTTGAATCTGAGCTAGAAAATTCCTAAACTGAATCTTGTTCAGAGTGTCAGTACTCAGATTTCAAAAGCTTTTTGCCCAAAAACAAACTTATCTCTTAAACTTATTTGTTCTTCATTTCCAAGACGTGAATGGGAGACAAGCACAGAGGAGACAGATAAAAGGAGACAGCTCCCTTCCACTGGATTTAATTTCATCTTTCAGGAACTTTTTCCAGTAACCTTTATCTCCTTCTCTAACCCAAACAGAAGACTCTTGATATCTGTGATTTGGAAACAGCACTGTAACATTGTCTACCTTAGGAGAATCTCACTACTTCATCTTCTCTTCTCTTCTCTTCTCTTCTCTTCTCTTCTCTTCTCTTCTCTTCTCTTCTCTTCTCTTCTCTTCTCTTTCCTTCCTTCCTCCCTTCTGTTTTTCTTTCCCTCCTTTCCTTTCTTCCTACTTTCCTTTTTTTACTTTTATGTTATTAACTACATTGGAAAGCCAGATTTACAGAGAGAAAGATCTTCTATTTGCAGGCTCACTACCCAAATGACCTCAACAGCCGGAGCTGAGCCAATCCAAAGCCAGGAGCTGCCTCCAGGTCGCCCACATGGGAGCAGGGTCCCAAGGGTTCAGGCCGGGCTCTACCTAGGTCTTCCTAGGAAGCTGGATGGAAAGAAGGGGCTGCTGGAACAAGAACCAGTGCCCATGTCGGATCCCAGCACTTGCAAAGGGAGGATTGGCTAGTTGAATCATCATGCTGAGCCCTCCTCAGTATTTCTTCAGAAATATTTCTCAGCTTAGCCTTGAATATTTTAAGTGCATGAAGAAAATATTATTTTAAGAAGGAATTAAAGCCATTTCCAGATTCTCAGTCTCTAAGTTCTTCCCTAGGCTGAATTCAAACTCATCTTCTTGCAAATGACATACCGTAGCCTTGTCCTAATCCATGGAGTCATGGGGAACACACCTATTCCTTCATCCATACAACTTTTAGAGATGCCTCATTTCTATTAGGTTTCATCTTTTCCAGCAACATGGGCTTGCATGTTCCAAAGCAATTTCAAATAGTGTAATTTTAAGTTCCCAGACACACTTTTTTTCCCCTTGGGTAGGCTCTAATTTGTTTAAATATTTCTTAAGTTTGGCATACAGAATCAAAAAGATTCAACAGTCGAAACAGTATGTTAGCGCTATAGGAGCTATTGGGGCTAAGTTGTGAAGACACTGGTTAGGACATCTGAGTCTCCTATCAGAGTGCCAAGGCTTGATACCCTGGCTCTGCTGATGACTGGTCAAAGATACAAGCTGAATGTACAATACCCTACCATTCGCAGCTTTTAACGACTTCTAGATTGAGTGATTAATACAATATTATTCATAATGTAGACATTCAAGTCAATGCAAAAGAAACAATTTACACGATCTTTGGTATTTCTCTAGATCAGTGTACTCTCAAAATAACACAAATTTGATACATATGATAAAAAAGTTTCTTTATATCCAAAAACTTAAAAAAATACATACTCATAAATAAGTGGATTCTCACCTTTAACTGCCAATCAAAGTCCTGTAGCTGTGCAGACGAAATATCAACTATTTCTCCTAACAGAGTCTGCTTGACTTCATCTTTCCTACTTCTCAAGCATTTCATGATAGCTTGCTGATGAGATGAGCTCAACTGATTCAACTGCTGGAATACCTATAAAAATACAAATAATTGGTTAGAAAATACAAAGGCTGCTCAGAATGCAAAATCATAGCTCTACTCTCACACAACTTTTAAAACAATAATAAAAGGGGAAAAACTCCCATAACTCAAAAAAAAATACAAAACTATCAAATCAGTTTTAACAAATTTCTGCAAAACAGTAACTAAAAAGAAACCAGCCAGGATATAAATACATCTGCAATGCACCAAAGCCATGGCTGTACAAACACAGCACACTATACAGCCTGGAAAGCAAGAAGCATCGCAAGAAGAGGATGATAAAGCATTAGAGCAGGTGTGCGCATTGGTCAGATATTTCTTTATGAAAAACGATTTAATTCAAAGACTGAAAAAGCCAGGTCCATAGAAGGCTTCATTTCTCTAAGAACTCGTGCCCAGATACCATCAAATTAACAGGATAATCAGAGAGAACTCCATTTTTTAAAGTGAGCAACTTTAAATATACCCAAAGAATTGTTGATACAGATGCAAAACCAATTCAGTGGGAGACATACAGCCTGTAATCTTGCATTTCACTTCAAGATGTCTACCCTGAAGATGCTGACCCCGTGAAAATACACCTGCCACGTTAACTTCCTATTTCCTTCTGCATGCTTTATATCAGGAGGGGGGAAACCTTTTTTTCCACTAGAAACAATTCGCTACTTCTAACATTACCCTCAGGTCATACAAAACTGTTGACTCACAAATGAGCCTGCTCTAGACTTCCTGAATTTTGAGTTCTGCCTGCAGCTGCTGCAGCAGGGGCAGGACAAAATGAATTTGCAGGTGGTTGGCAGGACATTTCCCACCACCACTAAACGTTTCACAATTACAAGAACAATCAAAAACAAGGCTACAAAACTTCAAAACTTCCACAGCCAGATTTTCCACTTAGAGCTATATGAGGACTTATTGACAACAGTCTTCAAATTACATAATGCTCTAAACAGTAACTTAAAAAAAAAAATTGTGATGGCCTAGTGGCTGAATCCTCACCTGGCATTTGCTGGGATCCCCCTATGGGCGCCAGTTCTAATCCCGCCTGCTCCACTGCCCATCCAGCTCCCTGCTTGCAGCCTGGGAAGGCAGTAGAGGATGGCCCAAAGCCTTGGGACCCCTGCACCTGTGTGGGAGAACCAGAGGAAGCTCCTGGCTCCTGGCTCCAGATCAGATCAGCTACAGCCATTGCAGCACTTGGGGAGTGAGTCCACAGACAGATCTTTCTGTTTGTCCTTCTCTATATAGATTTGCCTTCCCAATATAAAAATAAAATAAATCTTAAAAAAAAAAAAGCTGGACCTTACTTATTATATATTATAAGGTGCAAAATTTTGGAGGGAAGTTACCTCTTCATCAGATAAGTTTTTACCCACAACAGCTTTGAAAAATTGTGTGATGTCTTCTAGAACGTGCTTCCATTCTGTGGAATCCCAAACGTCATGATAATCCTGGTGGAGAGGGTAAGCTCGGCCACAAATGCCATCCAGTACTTTGTGAAGAAGCTATAAAAAAAAAAAGGGAAGTATGTAATGTGTGTAAATAAATTATAAGACAGACTTTTCCTTGTGACAAGTAACTATGGAGAGAAGTTCATGTTATTCGCAGGAGCAGCTGAAAGTGACAAATAACAATTTGGGGGACAACATTTTGCACAACAGGTTCATCCACAGCTTGTGACACGGGCATTTCCTAGCAGAGTACAGGTTCCAGTCCTGGCTGCTCCGCCTCGGACCCAGTTCCCTGCTAAAGAGCTCAGGAAAGTGGAGGTACTTGGGCACCTCTCCTCACGGGGAAGCCCTGGCCGGAGCTCTTGGCAGCAGTCTCCGTCCATTTCCTTTTTGTTGTTGTTGTTAAAGATTTACTTGTTTTTATTGGAAACACAGATTTACAGCGAAGGAGAGAAAGCTCTTCCACCTATTGGCTCACTCCCCAAGTGGTCGCAAAGGCCAGAGCTGAGATGATCCGAAGACAGGAGCCAGGAGCTTCTGGGTCTCCCACATGAGTGCAGAGTTTAGGCCGTTCTCCACTGCTTTTCCCAGGCCTCAAGCAGGGAACTGGATGGGAAGTGGAGCAGCTGTGACAGGAATTAGAACAGCTGGCACACAAACCTGTGCCTTTATGGGAGCCCAGCACACGCAAGGCAAGGATTTAGCCACTAGGCTATTGCACTAGGCCCTCATGCATTGCTTTCTATCTCACCCTAATATTAACAATGGAAACCAGAACATGTCTAACTGAAAACAGTGATTAAAACTGAATTTGGGATTAAAACTGGGCTGTGTGGCTCTCAGGTCCATTATTTTCCTGTTCAAACATTCTGTTTCCTCAAGTGCAAAATGAGGATGACCCCTCTTCCTGCAGTGCTGTAAGGATTACATGAGAAAACATGCAAATCACCTCTACAATGTATTCAACCCACTCAGGCATTCTTGCTAGGGCCGCTGCTGCTCCTCGACGAGCTGGGCCTTCGCCATCTCCTGAGAACCTGCTCTGCCAGTACCATCCCAGGCAAGCATGTCCCTGTGCTCTTCCAGGGGCTATGTGTATCTTACAGGAGGAGTAACTGACCTCAAATAACCTAGAAATAACAGTGAAGCAGCGAGTCTTCCAGTTCCTTTCCCCCAATCATATTCCACCCCATTTTAAGCAAGAACAACTTCCTTAGAACCCCACACACAGGCCCGGCAGGGTGGCCCAGCGGCTAAAGTCCTCGCCTTGAATGCCCCGGGATCCCATATGGGAGCCGGTTCTAATCCCGGCAGCTCCACTTCCCATCCAGCTCCCTGCTTGTGGCCTGGGAAAGCAGTCGAAGACGGCTCAAAGCCTTGGGATCCTGCACCCACGTAGGAGACCTGGAGGAGGTTCTAGGCTCCTGGCTTCGGATTGGTGCAGCACCAGCCTTTGCTGTCACTCGGGCAGTGAATCATCGGATGAAAGATCTTCCTCTCTGTCTCTCCTCCTCTCTGTATATCTGTCTTTCCAATGAAAATAAATAAATCTTAAAAAAAAAAAGGAACCCCACACACACATCAGGTGAGGCCCTAGCCAGATCTGAGGCATCCACCGCACAAGCCCAACATTCAAACGAAAGGGTCTTTGGAGGCAGACACCGGGAAGTCAGAAGCCACAGGGTAGGTAGGGTCGTGGGGCCTACCCAAGGAGCAAGACTGGAGACCCGAAAGTCAGCAAGAGGCTCAAGAACACATCTGAGCCTGCGTCCACTTTTCCCACTGATCCTGGGCAAACGACTCGAACTCCGTACTGATGCTTCACTGTCCTGGTTTGTAAATCACACCCCAGATCAGCTGTGACCACAGGCGGCAGACACAAGACTGAAAGATTTTCGGGTTTGTTTGGTTTTTTTTCCCCTGGATTCCAGCCGCAGGTTGAGTTAATTCCCTTCTGCCTCCCACTCCACCTCCAGCCCCCTACTTAACAGCAAATGGAACACAGAGAAAAGGAACGCTGCTTTTTCCGGATCTCACAAGCCAGTATCTTTCACACACTTGAGGCACCTTGGAGGTCACGAGGATAAGTTGGCCAATAATTGGGCTTGCTAGCAGTGCTTCCCAAGTTTGTTTCTGCCGCACGGACGGCTGCAGGACAGCTCACTAAGGTACCCACCGCAGCCAGCCGTGCGCCAACCGGCTAGGACGCCTAGCAGGTGGAGGTAATCAATGAATGAAATGTACAGGATCAGGCTGCAAACCACCTACTGCACGTCCTAAGTTCCCCAAGACTCCACGGCCCGGGTCCCTGACTGCTTCAGGCAGCAGGTGGACCTCCCCCATTAGGGTGCAAAGCGCTCGCAGCTGCAGCTGGACGCCCACGTGCGCCCACGGTCCCTCCAGCAGCCAGCAAGCTGGGGTGCAGAGTTGGTAACCCAGGCCTCGGCCGCCTAAGCACTCCAGGGGAAGCACAGGCTCATCCACCCAAAATCGCGCCCCTTCTCTTCTCCCTTCTCTGGCCGCAGCTAGCGCGACTCGGTCGCCCCTTGGCTGTGTGCTTGACAGCAGCCGCCGCTCTCACCTGTGGGCCCAGCTCGGCCGGCAGCTTCTGCAGCCGCCACAAGGGCGTCCCCTCTTCCGGCTCCATCCCGGTGCGAAACTGGGGCGCGGTCACGTGACAAATACGGACTTTTCCAATTGCGAGGATTCGCCCACGTGACTCCCTCCTGGCTGGGGCGGGGCCCGGGGACGCGGCAGTGCTCATGCGCCTGCGCGGAGGCTCGCCCGCTGCTTTTTCTGTGGTGAGGTTGTCTGTCAGGCTTTGCTTTGTTGTGGCTTACTTTGCTGTACGCTGAAGTCAGCCTTGCAAATCTCTGAACACAGACTTTGCTCAGTCAGAAAGTCGTCTAATGAAGGATGGCCAAAAAGTGCACCCAAGTTGCCAGGGCCATTTTCTTGTTCTGAAACGTTCTGAATTGGAAGATAAATGGAAGGCTTAAGGTAAGCAAGATTCACCCCAGTAAGAAGGTAGTGTTTGCTCCTCAGCTACAGATAACATTTCAAACAAACAACAAATTAATATTTGGTTATAAATTTGCCCTAAGTATTGCATGGTATGTACCTAAAGTGAAACATTATTGATTACCTGTAGTTCAAATTTAACAGTTACCGGTACATTTTTTTTTTCTGCCAACCTTAAATATATCACTTAACCGAAGCCAAGTTCAAGGCAAGCTCGAAGGTCCAGCAAGTCAGACTCTAGATCTACACTCTTCATGTTGCCCTGCCCCTAAAGCACCAGCCTTCTTGTTGATTCTCTCACTGCAGCTGCCACCCTAAGCAGGTTCTGTGGCACTGGGTAAGACAGGCTTATCATGCAAAAGTGCACAATAAATAATAGAAACAAATCACACAATCTAAGCTAGAAGTTCAGTAATAAAAGTGGTGCCCAGTGGCGGAGCACATGGCAAAGGGGAAAGTATCGTGCTTCACGGACAGGGGAACCACGGCATGCCTGCAGGTATAGCTCACACTCCTCTCTACCCTGTGCCCGTGAAAGGAACCACTTCCTCTGAATGGTCATGATACTTGAACCATTTTTCACTTAAAATTGTACCACTGTCTAGATCTTAAAACCAGCAGTTACACACAGCTCTCTTTGCCTCCAGCTGACATGTAATTGTCTTAAGACAACTTGTTTTTTCATGAACAGGGGCTGCTCAAGGAGTAAAGAGTTCAAATGAGCAAGAATCAGGAAAACTTCCACTTAACGGGAGTATGGTGTAAGCCCATGTCTGGGTAAGCTCTGCTTTATGCAGCAGCAATAAAAATAAACCCCAAATCTTATAATAATTGAGACAAACCTACTGTAAGCAAAAGACTTTACTTATTTAAGTTTATTATCTTGACTGTAATCCATTATTGTGGATTGTATCCTAATTTTAAAGATGACCAAAAGAACGTGGTGAAGTTTTATAACCCACACGTGCACACACACACACACACACACACACACACCTGTTCAAGGGCACATGGCTCATTAATCTCAGTGTGGAGTTGGTGGTGTCTGTCGTTGTCTGTTGACAGGTTGCACTGTGGTAGATGCCTCCAGCTAAAGAAAGAAAAATCCACATTGCAGATCCCTAAACATCAGTCAAGGCCCAAGATTTGCTCAGAGAACACAAAATTAGATTAGGACTTCTCTTTCAAGGAACACTGACAGCTAGGAGGAAATTGGTGTTTCCTTTGAAACTTGGATGTAACAAAAGTTCACCTGTAAATATGGCTTCTGAATTAGCTCAGTTTTGAGGGAGGGGACCTAAATATTTGCCTCTTGATTGATATGAAGATGTTTTTCCCCATCTAGTAAGAGATGTTTTTCAAAACATGTCTGACTCTTCCCATCCCTGTTAGATGTTTTTTAGTCACCATCTTCCAGATCTTGTTTGCAATATGGTTAAACCTATGGATTCTGAAGCTTGATGTCTTAAAGCACTGGTTCTGAAAATTGATACCTGTGTAATTTGGGTTATGCCATTTCTCCTTGGTTCCTCCTCTGTGCTTAGTGATAATAACTTAGAATGTACAGAGTTGTTGTAAGTTGATGTGTGTTAATAGAGTAGTCTGATATGGAACACCCCAAATGCTGATGCACTCCTTTGTATACAGATGTCTCCTTACTAACAATCCTCAATAGACTTGGACAGTCTCTACCTTGGGGATGGGAGGGATCTGCCCTTGAATCTCATCTGGCTGACCATGCAGTGTGGTCAGTATTGGCCATGCAGAGTGTTGATTCTACTTGAGAGAGATTCAGAAAGATGTAGGAAAGATGCTCATGTACGCACCTGCTGAGCTGAAAATGCAATATATGTTTGCTGTTGACAGAATTTTGTGTTTCTCTCTGAGGTTATTTCATTGTTTTGTTTCAGGGTGGAAGGAGCTTTGTGCACCACATGATGGGAAATGCATCAGTTTGTTCCTTAGTATTTATTGATTAGCCATCTATCAAGAATTAGGTACTCCTACTGATTCTGGGGAGGCAAGCAGTGAGAAACAATGCCCCTTCTCGTTTTGAGGGAAAAAGTGTGTTTAGCAGTGATTAAATGAATAATGACAGTAATGTCCTCTACTGAAGGGAGTCCTGAAAATGAAACAAAGCAGTGTAACAGAGAGAGATGATAGAAATATCCTTCAGTTGGTCAAGGGGCACCTGGCTAAATAGTGGCATTTATTCTAACACATGGTGATGAGAAGGTGATGCGATGGCCAACAGCTGTGGAAAAAGGGTTTTCTGCAGAATATAAGGCTCTAAAGTGGGAGAAAGCCAGTCTTAGTTAGGGTAGTGTCTGGAGGCCTGTGTTGCTAGGAATCAGTTAACAAACCCACAGCAGGAGACATGATGCCCATGGCATGGGCAGGGATTTTCATGAGCAAATTAACGTGGCCTCCATTGCAACTTTGATAGCTGTGCTCTGGAAAGCAGATCTATTATGGAAAACAGGCCTCGGGAGGCGGGAATGAAAGCATGAGACCAGTAAGGATATTCGTTTGTGTATTAATCTGGAGGATATTCCAGATTAGTCCTACTTGATATAGACAATAAAATTAATGTGAGTCGATGTACATGTCCAGATTCTAGATGTAATCCAGAGATTTAGATGAAAGATGCTGGTGGCTAATAGAGTGTTCTGGAACCATAACAGTTATCGGTACATTGGATGCTTAGGGAGATACAGACTTAGGAAAGTTAAGAACAGACTAAGAGTTGGTCCAGAATCTGTGCTCCAAGCCAGCCTTGAGGGATTATATCCCTGGCCAAGGGACAGTGTCTCAAAACGGTAACTTCTGTAGTGGTAGATTGTTGGAGGAACAGGGGGGTTTTGATTAAGAGTATAGGCTCTACTGCAGACAGAGTTGGATTCTAATTATATCTCTCCCATTGACCAGCCACCTGATAAGTAAATTGGGTAACCTAACTCTGCTTGAATTTCCTCTGCTGATTACTTAATAGAGTTAGGGTGAAGTGTGTACAAAGTAAAGCATACAAAGTATTTAGCAGAATGCCTAGAATGTGGTTTGTTCATAGTAAAATTAATTGCTACTCTCAGCAGTAGTAAGTAGTACAAGTGTTATATGAGACAGAGTACTTGCAATCTGGAGCCCTAGATTGGGTATGGAATTCCTGAAAAATCAACCCCCAGACACACACACCCAGGATGTTATCAACACAGTGTTACTGGGTCAGATAACCCTGTTGGTACAGGCTGGAGAAGATTCTGTAGGAGGAGGTAGAAACGCACCTAGCAAGGTTGTCAAACAAGGGCAAGGTTTTTGATGTGCAAATACTAGTCTGCCTCTAAGGCTTGCTTCTAGGATTCTCCCATCATTCAACCACAAAATTCTCTGTTCTTCGAGAAATTCCCATTTTCTTTAGTTCCTCTTACACCTTAGACTGATGTCTGCCATGCTAGCTAACATTCTCCCCGCCAGAGAAATAACCTGTGATCTTATGAGGGTGATGTGGGTGAAAATCCCTCTTTTGCATTTTTTCTTCAAGCAGATATATGGGTGCAGGGTTGTTCAAGGCCATGCTTCTCTCACTGACTGTCCCATGGTGTCTTAGTCTGCCTTGGAGAATGATTGTCTTGCATGATCCTGAGGGTTGGTTACATCATGCAGTGGGGTAGGCTGGAAGCGCTGACTCATGAACCTCTGCAGCTGCAGGGCCTATATTTTGTTAGAGACAAAGCAAATGAGCACGTTAAAGATACATGGGCCAAAGAGAAGCAACAGGAGTGTAGACGCAATAGTGCCGAGGAGAGCCAAAAACCAGGAATTTCACAACCCAGTGCTGAACCACAAGTTCCATCCCTATTTGCTTTGCTCCTGAAGTTGGCTGGTCTCGCCCAAGAAATGGTAAATGTGGTTTTGTACCCATGTATTTGTATTGCCCTCAAAATCACATTTTTCATGGAGCATGGCACATGGTGCCCTTTTAGCAGAGTTCGCATGTCGAAGATCAGGGTTCGGCAACCCCAAAAGACTATGCTCTGTGGAGTGTTTTTTTCCTAAAGGAGGTGGCCTTGTCCTCACGTGCTCTTGAGAGTCTGACACAGGAATCTTGCTATTTCCTTCCATTTAGGGATATATAACCCCTTTCTTGGCGAAATGCCAGAGCCATGTTAAGTTTACAGGAGTAAAAATTTGCTACATGGCTTTTAGCGTCTGTAAGGAGTAAGGCCACTCCAGGGCCTGTCACCTCTTTGCAGACAGTCTCTGTTCCCCAGAGGTGAAGGTGAGCCCGAAGTAGTTCCGCCGCTGGCAGACCAGCTGTGCTCCTGCCCTGGACACCTGGTAGCCACGTTCTGCTAAGAAGTGCTCATCAAATGATCAAAATTTTACTCTCATGTGGAGGAAGAGACTAACGGATTGTCTACATTTAGATCATCTGGCTACCCCATATCCCAAACAGATTGCTCCTTTAGGCCCTCCACAGGGGCCCATCCAAATAGGCTAAGTCTGGCTATTTCCTTGTGGCAGTACTCCCTAGGTTAGTTGTTAGTTCACATCGAGTTTGTTAATCCGTTCAAAGGTGAATAGGAACTGAGGTTTTGTTGTTGTTGTTGTTGTTTTCCTGATACTTTGTAGGGATTGGGCACAATGCAGTCATCCTGTCTCAGCAATGGACTAAAAACTTTGAACTATAATGAAGGTGTGTATCTCCTTAGGAAAGGCATTCCATTGACCCCCATCGCCTTGCTGGAGAGAGAAGAAAGTTGGCCTGTATAGGTTAGTAGAGAGTTGGTGGGGCCTTTAAAAGAGAATATATGGGCCCGGCGGCGTGGCCTAGTGGCGAAAGTCCTCGCCTTGAAAGCCCCGAGATCCCATATGGGCGCCGGTTCTAATCCTGGCAGCTCCACTTCCCATCCAGCTCCCTGCTTGTGGCCTGGGAAAGCAGTTGAGGACGGCCCAATGCTTTGGGACCCTGCACCCGTGTGGGAGACCTGGAAGAGGTTCCAGGTTCCCGGCTTCAGATCAGCACGCACCAGCCCGTTGTGGCTCACTTGGGGAGTGAATCATCGGACGAAAGATCTTCCTCTCTGTCTCTCCTCCTCTGTGTATATCTGGCTGTAATAAAATGAATAAATCTTTAAAAAAAAAAAAAAGAATATATGACCTACCAGCAATGTCGGCAATAAACTTGGGCTCATCCTGTAAGTAGCAGTGGTTACTTGGGGAACCAGGCAAAGCAAAGGACTTGCTCAGCTCAGTGTCGTTAGGATCTGCAGTTCTGACCCAGCAGTCCTACCACCCTCAGTGGCCTGGCTTTTAGCAAAGCAGACAGGACTCTGTGAGAGACTGAATCTGTTACTGCAGCTGCTGCCCAATGCCCTGGCTTCCTGTATTCAAAATAGATGCTGTTTATTGGTGGACTGGCCTTTCTAGAACTCTTTGACGGCAGATCACCACAAAAAGCAGCTATGAGCTGGGCCTGCCATCTGTTCTTACACTACTCTTTTTGCCTATTTCACTGCTCTTCGTCCTAGTCTCTCTTAAAATAGATGATGGACACAGCTTTTAAATTGTTAGCTAATGGGGTGCTGCATGCCAACATGTATTTTCCATTATGTGCTGAATTGTATAAGCAGGAAATTCACTGCTACTATACCACCAGGACATTATTTGCAGATAACATCTTTACACAAGTAAGCAAGTTTAAGTGCAATCATTAGGTTGGACATCAAATGTAACTGCTGTCTTTATAAAAAAAAAAAAAAGTCATTTTTACTTAATTGTGAGTTTGCCAGAAGCAAGACTCACTCTATTTCCCAGGCTGGTCAATATCCAGGTGCCAGTGGGACAAAAGTGGAAGTTTTATTCAGCACTTCAGGAAACTTTTATTTAAGGAAGACCTCAAATGTACACGTTTTTTTTTTCTTTTCTTTTTTTCTGCCTCCATGCATCCTGTTTCCTAGCTTGGATATTTCTGAACAACAGCAGCAAGTTAAGAAGCCTGAAAGACATGTTGTGAATCCACAGGATGTGGAGAATGTTTGGCCTGTGGGTTGTGTAAGGCCAGCAAAATCATTTAGATAGCCCTGCTTAGACGATACGTAGGACTCAAAATGCAACAAATGTATGCCAGGCAAAAAATTTTTTTAAAAGGTTTATTTATTTTTATCAGAAAGACAGATATGTAGAGAAAAGAAGATACAGAGAGAAAGATCTTGTCTCCACTGGTTCACTCCCAAAGTGGCTGCAACACCCAGAGCTGAGCTGATCCCAAGTCAGGAGCCTCCTCTTGGTCTCCCAAGTGGATGCAGGGTTCCAAGGCTTTGGGCCACCCTCTGTGTCCCCACCCCACCCCCCGCCCACCCTGAAGCTAATAGCAAGGAGCCAGAGGAAAGTGGAACAGCCAAGACATGAACTGTGCCCACAGGGGATCCCACAACATGCAAAGCAAGGATTTAGCTACTAGGCCATCATGCTGGGCCCCAGGCAAATTTTTAATTTGATAATTTTATGTGGCTCATGAGTGCTGTTATAAATATCCAAATGATCTTTGACAGAAAAATAATGTTCCCTACCCCAACAAGAACAGCCTAAGTTATGATAGGCCTCCTGTCAATAGGACACAGCCTAATCCTTATTAACACAGACATAATAGTTAATGTAAACTAATTAACAGACGCACAGTGGAAATTCCTGAGGCAAAGATTATGATCTCAATAGCAAAGATGGTGAAATAAGGCAAAATTATAATGTGTTAGTGTAAGTTTGAGAAGTTGGGACAGCCATGGTGCAGGGGTTTACATAGTGTTTGAGGCATCCACATCTCACATCTGGATATGTGATTCAAGTCGCAGCAACTGTGTTTCTAATTCACCTCTTTTGGGAGGCCCCAGGAATGTCTCTGCCACCCAGGTGGGAAGCCTGGATGGTGCTCGAGGCTCCTGACTTCAACAGCTGAATCTTGACTGAACCAGCAAATGGTGGAAGATCTGTCTCTGTCGTTCAAATAAAAATAAAAACAATGTTCAAAAGATTTAATAGATGGTCAACCTTTGCTTTATGAATAAAGCTGGTGCCTGCAGTGGCAGAATCCCATATGTGCCAGTTTGAGTCCCTGCTCATCTGTTTCCAGTCTAGTTCCCTGCTAATGACCTGAGAAAGCAGTAGAAGATAGTTCAAGTCCCTGGGCTTGAGTCCCACCCATGTGGGAGACCCAGAAGCAGCTCCTGGATCCTGGCTTTGAATGGCCCCACTACTGCTGTTATGGCCAGTTAGAAAGTAAATCAAGAGATGAAAGATCTCTCTCTCTCTCTCTCTCTCTCTCTCTTTCTCTCTCTCTGTAACTTGTAACTTTGTGTTTCAAATAAATCAACAAATAAATTTTAAGGACTTTTAATTCAACAATTGGTATTCCCACATATATTGACAACATAGAATAGTAAGATTTTCCTCAAAGGCTGTGATTTCATATAGTCTTCAAAATGTGAACTTTTTTATCCAGTGTCAACTTTTTCCCCAGAAATTGCAGTTTTAGAGCTCTATAGTGATGAAGTATTTCACTATGAGAATATTTGTTTATGTGTTCTTACATTGTAAAATATAAATTAAAAGCAATCATATATTCACTTAACAAATTTTGACAACATAAAATGAAGCCACAAAAATTATTTTGTAAAATATGTGATGAGGTCCAGCACAGTGGCACAGTGGCTAAATCCTCATCTTGCATGTGCCAGGATCCATATGGGCACTGGTCAGTGTCCAGCTGCTCTGCTTTGCATCTAGAGGATGGCTGAAAGCCTTGAGGCAGTGCACCCACGTAGGAGACCTGAAAGAAGGTTCCAGCTCCTGACTGGATGAGCTCAGCTCAGCTCTAGCCATTGCAACCACTTGAGGAGTGAACCAGCAAACAGAAGATCTGTCTCATTCTCTGTAAATCTTTCTGATAAAAATAAATAAATCATTTAAAAATTTCTGATGAACTATAAATGTGTTCACAATAGCTATTTGGGGGAAAAAAGGCCTCAGATCTTTGTTGTGTGTGTTCCACACCTTGTATCATATGAATATGTGTTATATGTAAATTTTTGCACACAGGAATGTATATAAAACATTATCATGGTTCTCTTTCATTTTGAAGACTACAGATTATTTTTTGATTCTGTTCTTTTGGAAGAAGGGGATTTTCTGCTTTTTATTCAAAATTTTATTTAAACTATCTTAAACAAGTTACCTTAGCTTTGATAGATTTATGAGTGTTTTGTTTTCTTTCATTTTAAATCAGCCAGCTGTTTCTTGAACTCATCCCTTTCCCTCAACATCTTGCCAAATGCAATGAATAACAACTGATTACACTGAAAATTATCAGTTTTCTAATCTATTGGCACTGCCTTCCCCGTTGGCACATGCACTGGCTAGCATGAATCCTGAGCTTTCCAAACTGCTGAGGACCACTAGGCCAGCCATGTGTTTCCCATTCTCTTACAGAAGCCTTCCCTCCTTGCACCAAATTTGGCGTTAGTCAGACTGCATTAACAACACAAGTGCCAAAATGATGATGGTTTAACATAATGTTCATCCTTTCCTGCCTCTGTAACAGTCTCCTACATACAGCTGCAGTGTTCAGACGACTCCTCTATTGTCTAAATACTCAAAGGTCAGGCATCGCTGTCAGAAAGGGCTAGCATACAAAGAATCATACGGAGACTTTTATGTAGACCTAAAAAGGGTGTACATCACTCCTACCTAAATCCCATGTCATAGCAGCACCCAGCTGGAAGAAAATTTTGGAAACATCCCAACCAAACACTTAAGAGACTGACAGAGCAGGCAGAATATACAGGAAAGGAATGATTTCTCCTTAGGGTGCTATTCCTTGATTTCGCAAATTATTTTAACCAAATTATAGATCATGGGAATTTTCAAATTTTCAGTGAACATCATACAGAGTGAAAGTGAAAGAAATCAGAACATGACATCCCAGATAATCCTCTTACACACACACACACACACACACATATTTTCCAACAAAAAGCAATGTAGAAAGCACAGGCTGGGAGGAAGGGGAGAGACATTGGCACAGCAGGAAAGGCGCTCTTTGGGATACCCACAATCCATATCAGAGTGACTGGGATGTTTCAGATTCCCAACCAACTCCAGCTTTCTGTGGCTGCACACCCTGGGAGGCAGTGCGAATAGTGCAAATACTTCAATCCTTGCCACCGATGTGTTACACCTACATAGAGATTTCGGATTCAACCTTGCCCAGCTCTGGCTGTTACTGGGCATTTGGTGAATAAACAAGCAGCCAGAAGCAAACATCATAGGAAGATGTCTTTCTGTTGCTCTCCAATTCCCTACAACTACACAGAACCTCTCCTTTATGAAGATAACTCTTACAGCTCACACAGCAGCCATGAGGAATCTACAAACACAAACACAATTTACCCCAGTAATTTGCTCCCATATATTTACCTCCCCAAGTTTTTTGCTTCTGAAAGCCTGAAACTGTTTTCCTTGTGTTGTCACTTTTCTAAGAAATAAGTCATTCTTTGGGCCTGATGCAATGGCTCAATTGGCTAATCCTCCCCCTTCAAGCACCAATCCCATGTGGATGCCAGTTCGTTTGCTTGCTGCTTCACTTCCCATCCAGCTTCCTGCTTATAGCCTGGGAAGGCAGGAGAGGATGGCTCAAACCTTAGGACCAGGACCTTGCTCTCCCGTGGGAGGTTAGAAGAAGGTCCTGGCTCCTGGCTTCAGTTCAGCTCAGCTCCAGCCATTGCTGTCATTTGGGGAATTACCCATCAGATGGAAGATCTTTGTTTCTGTGTCTCCTTCTCTCTGCATGCCTGCCTTTCCAATAAAAATAAATAAATCTTTCAAAAAATAAAAGAAAGAAAAGTATCTTTATTGATGATAACCTGCCTAGAGTTCTAAGGCATTGCTCTGGGTTGCCTTTCATTGTGTTTTCTCCAGCTGATGCGAGCTGCATACATTAATATACTTGTTTGTTTTTCTGTTGTCATCCTGTTTTCTGCTGCTGGGGTCTGCTTCAATTTTGAATTAATAAAGAGGAATTAGATTCCCTTCTGAACAGAAGAAAGCAGAGTAGATCTAAAATATATTTTTCTCTTTAACTGTGATGATCCAAAGGCCCCTTTTCAATCCATGAGTATTTCTGACTAAGGAAAGAACAAAGAAGCCTTTCCCCTTGTCTGTGGAGAAAAATCTGCTGTTTCTTTTGACTCTTTTTCCTAGATGCCTGACTCCCTGTGGTTACTTTTGTCACCTGTTCACTGAGATTCAGGCGATATTGAACGGCCTCTTCCAGAGGATTACTCTGTGAATGACTCAGTTTGAGGATACCACCACACCCTCCAAAATGTCCCTTATGCTGGTTTATAATACAGCACATCGGTAGCTTTCCAAACAAGACAGTGGCAGACCCCACCGTGCCTAACCATCAGACTTGTCCTTCGGTTTGGAAAATCAGTGCTATTTTGTTTTACAAAACATCCCAGATGATTCATTTCAAATGAAAAAGTGTCATTTTCTTCCAAAATCCTGGGGACCCATAGGTTTTACCACCTCTAAACTGACATCCCTGACAGATGTTCTAGCATTCAAGGAAAGATACCAACTCAGTATTCAGGATTCACATCATTCTTTAATAAAAAGACGGTGTGTGTTCCTTTCCACATTTAGTTTCTTAGTTCAAACCTGCTTTTCAGGTTATATTATGACTTAAGTTGACTGATTGGTTCATCTTAATGAGATGTTATGCAGTACATATGTGAATAATTATTTGCATTACAATCTGCATAACATTATTCCTGTGTATAAACTGTTGAGAGGAAATGGCTGAAAGTCTAAATGAGCTTAATTATTATGCTGCAACCACACAGGAAATATTTAGAAGATACATTGTCATTGATTCTTTTTCATTGAAAGAAATTATACATGACTAATTAAGAGACTTGAGGGATATTCAGGTTGTGTCAAATCTGTATAATCCCAGATTTAATTGTATATTTATGTATTTTTTAAGTTTTTAAAAGGTCAAATGAATAATTGTCACATTTCAATCTGGTAAATGAATTAATAAAGGCTTTTGTCTTTTTTTACAGTTTTATGTATAATTAAGAAATATTAACTTCTTATTTCATTATTTTTGTAAAAATATGTATGCGCAGCTTGAGACACCTGAGGTCTCCACTCAAAAGATCTTTGAAGTTAATAGACATTTTTATTTGAAAAGGACACTAAATAGCACATAACAGTTATTTCAGTGCAGCCTTAAGGATACAGTAGACTAAGAACTTGGCTATTGTTCTGTTAAAATGTAGTATGGAATGAAGTGAAATAACACACCATATCTTTGTGACTGTGTTCTTTTAGTCAGCATGTCAAAAACTCTATTTGTCTTTCTGATGAAGATTCTGAGCCTATTGGACCATCCTTCTCTCAGATGCCATTTGTTCTTAGCAGGATACATATAGTGTATGTGTATGTACATATGTACTGTGAGCTTTTAAGATTTCTACCAGTCCTTATCAAAGCACATTAATCTACCCTGGAAATATTTGAGTAATTGATTTTTTTTCACATGAAATATGCTTCATTTTTTGCTTCCTTTTTTTTGAAATAGCTGTATAATTTACAACACATAAATTCACCCATTTAAAGTACTGTTCATTGAGGAGTACCATTCTTGAGAGGCAGAAAGAATTAGAAACAGAGAGCTCTCTTGATTAGCTCACTCCCCTACAGCAGGGAGTAGGCCAATAAGGAGCTAGAATGCAACCCAGGGCTTGCACAGGCATAGATGGCAGGAACCCAATGTTTGGAGTCATCATCACTGCCTCCCATGGTCTGCGTAGGCAGGAGGTTGGCGTCATGAGCTAAGGCTGCATCTTTAACCCAGTTACTTGGGTAAGGGACGTCAACATCTTAACTCATAAGCTAAACACCTGCTCCAAGTTTTTTAAATGTGTGTAGCCATGCAGCACCATGTCAGTTTTGTTTGAGGACACTGTCATGCCTGACTAAATGTCCCTTATGCCTGTCTGTGACAGTTCATACGTGTAGATTTTCAAACAAACAAAACAATGGCCACATCCCATCCTCTAGACCAATATTCAGTTTTGCTTACAAGGTAGAAAACCAAAAGAAAAGAAAGAAAACCAGTGTCATTTGTTACTGTTAAAAAACATCCCAGATGATTTTCTTGCAACCACCTTTGTTGAGATTCCCTGTATTGTACTAAATGTGGGAAATGCGAATGTAACCCCTTGCTACGCAAGAAGTCAGATGAACTTAGATGAGTGCTGTCACAGGAGTAGCAACAATAACGACAGCCTTTAGAACATCTAGTTGACAATGATTTTCAGATTGCTGGGCTTGTTCCTGTTGTTTACTTTGCCCAGAGTCCTTTCTTCTCCCACCATCCCATGGCGGCTCTCACCTGACACTCCTACTTGGCCCAAGGACTTGTGGGTTGTGTTCAGACTCCCCCAGAAATTTTAATTGCTGCCTCATTGGTGTTTCCGCAACCCTTTGAATAACCTTCAGTTATGTATCTCACTGGGTTGAAGTTCTTTGCTTGCATTCAGCCTTCCCTGTTGCTGTGAGAGCCCCTTGAAATGCAGAGGCTGTGCCACATTCATTCGGGGACTGAGCCAGCGTCTGATACAAAGCAGACTTCCAATAAGAGTTTACTGAATTCAAAAATAGAAGAGTAGTTAAAAAAAAAACTTAGAAAATCGTAGGCACTGAATTCCAACCTTTAATTCAAATTGGAACGAACTGAAGAGCTTCTCCATCATCCCTCTGACCAGCTCACAAATAGACCAAGGGCAGGAATCTCTAGAGACGGGCTCCAACAGCATTTTTGAATACTCTCCAAATTCTAATGTGTAGCTGAAACTGAGAACCATAAGCTTAAAGTCTTAAAGGAGGATGCAAAATTACTACCTTGGCCAAAAATGTCCTTGCCTGATAGCCTAAAATATGCAAATTGTTTGCTTACCTTGTTTGGAAACAGTTCAGAAATACATATTAATTATGACTTTTAAAAATACAGTCAAGTCCCTAGGAAATAGCAATTTATGCAACATAAATTGCTGAAGTCTGATAACTTTCCTTCTGACGTTTCATTTGATTATGAAATAAGAATTTTGCTACGAATAGAAAATTGGAAGAGTCAAGGCAGACTGTACTCTGGACAACATTAAACGAGCAAGGGAGACTCTGTGGAAGGCTGTTTAAACAGGAGAGAGAGGGCAGAAGTCAGAACTGACTTTGATTTCCACTGAAACAAAACAAGGAGAATTTTTTACGTTAAATACTTATTTGGGGGGCAGAGAGAAAGGGAGTGAGACAGAGCTCCCGTCAATTAGTTCTAATTGTTCAGGGTGGCCCCAACTGAGGGTGTAGCCCTGGGACAAGCTGAGAACTCGAGCCATGCCTCCTGCACAGGTGGCAGGAACCCAATGACTGCCATCACTACTTCCTCCCAGCACATGCGTTAGCCGGAAGCTGGGGTCTCAGGAGCAGAGCTAGTATCAAGCATAGTACCCCAATACAGGGTGCTGGTGTTTCACCACTGGACCAAATTACATGCTGGGAAGGAAGATTTTTTTAAAAACGATTTTCATTTGAAACACATTAGAGACAGACTGACTGATCTTCTATCCACGGGGAGATCTTCCACCCCCAAATGCCCGCAACATCTCAGGTTGGGTCAAAGTGAAGGCGAGAGCCTGGCACTCAGCAGTCTTCCACACACATGGCAGGCACATGAACCATCAATCACTGCTTTGCAGGGTGCACATTGATAGGAAATAGGATAGCAACTGGGAGATGAATCACACACTTCAACCACTATGGTGTATTGGTGTCGCAAGCAGTAACTTAACCACTAAAAGTTATGCCCATGTGTAGGGGGAATTTTTTTAAGTGTCAGGATGAAAAAGGAAACTCAGGCCACTTGTGTTTATTAATTTGTTCTAGTCCCCAAAGTACACTTTCCCCTATCTTTGTGACAGGAGGCAGCCTTGCAACCAGGAGCAATGTGCCCACCAAAGTTAGGCTCCCACCCCTCCACAACAATTAGGAGACGGGGTTACCATCTGCTTCGGTCGCTGCATGTCAAAGAGATTGCTCACAGGTTCCCGAGGAAGACATCCTTCAGCAGTGAAATTTAAAAGCGATTTTCTGAAAGATTTACACGTCAGTGCTGGTATTGTGTGGGGTTCAACAGGCTAATCCTCCACCCTGTGGCACTGGCATTCTGTTTGCTCACTGGTTCCTGTCCCTGCTGCTCCACTGCCAATCCAGCTCCCAGCTGATGGCCTGGGAAAGCAGTGGAGGATGGCCCAAGTCCTTGGGCCTGCAGCCACATGAGAGATTCAGAAGAAACTCCTGGCTTTCTCTCTATCTCCCCTCTGTGTAAATCTTCCTTAAAAATAAATATAAATAAATGTTTTAAAAATTTACGTTTGCGAAGGGACAAAGAAAATAATTTATTTAACGAATACTTGAAAATATTTAAGCACAGATTTTCTAAAGCTGTTCTTTAAGAGTGGAGCTCAGGGTCTGAGAATCAAGAAGACCAGGTGAGAGTTCACTGTGCTGCAGGAACCTGCAGACAGCCAGGGCCAGAAGTCTAACAGACACGGAATTTTGAAGCAAGACAGTGAGGTGAGTGAGGTGAGGCACAGGAATGCAGCCAAAGAAATGACTCAGCAGGGAGCTTTGAGCCACAAGGATTAGTGTGAGGGTTTGAAATCTTGAGAGAACTGAACAAGAAAGCTTAAAGAAGGAAAAGGAATAAGGGTTTTCTGTTCAAACTGAGCCTATCTTACAGAGATTTCCTGCACAGCCTGATTTGCACCCAAGACATCAAGAAGGACATAATATTGCCTATCCTTCCACATCCACCCCATAGCTGCAGAAGAAAATGTTCACAACCACAAAGCCCAGCTGGCCTTGAATAAGCCCCCATCACGTGCAACTCCATGGTGGAGGTCATGTGAGTGGAACTTGTGGCTGCATAGCCTCTTAGAAGATTGTATTTCAGGCCTGCTGTCCCAGCTAATGTATTAGCTGTGCTTTTGTGCTGTCCTGCAGAGCTAGTTACAATCTAGAGGAGTTTATGAAGACTTCCTCTGGATTTATCATAGATCACTGGTTTAGGTTTTTATTTACTTTTTGTCTTCTATCCTGTGTCTCCATCCTTACAGCTTCCATAGAATATGCTCATTTTTTTTCTTCCTAAGTTTTTATCCTTTTAAAAGCTTGAGTCATGGGCCTGGCTCGATAGCCTGGTGGCTAAATCCTCACCTTGCACCTGCAGAGATCCCACATGGGGGCCAGTTTGTGTCCCTGCAGTCCCGTTTCCCATCCAGCTCTCTGCTTGTGGCCTGGGAAAGCAGTAGAGGGTGGCCCAAAGCCTTGGGACCCTATACCTGCTTGGGAGACCCCAAGAAGCACCTGGCTCCTGGCTTTGGATCGACTCAGCTCTGGCCATTGCTGACACTTGGGGAGTGAGACAGCAGATGGAGGATCTTCCTCTCTGTCTCTCCTTCTCTCTCTAAATCAGCCTTTCCAATAGAAAAAAAATATATATAAAAATCTTTAAAACAAGAAAAAGAAAAAATCTCGATCCACTAATTCCCAACCTCAAGCAATATCTTCATGGATGTAGTTTCTGATGTTTGCATATGTATCACTATTTTCATAATAGCTAATTGTTTTTTATTTTAGCTATTGCTTTAATGTTTATTCCAAAGAAAACAGATTGAAAACAAACCTTGAAACTCAAGCAATTGTAATGCAGTAGGGTAATTTTCATGCAAAACTATTTACACAATATAACGGCTATACATATTTAACACTGACAGAGACATTATGAATGAGATAACTCACAGCCATATAATGAGGCAGTGCGTGTTCTTAGAAGGAATTGATTCACCACATCAGTAAGAATAGATCTTACAATAATGTTCAGTTGCAAAAACAGTATTGGAGCCATGTAGATATAAAAAACATAACGAGGTATATTTGTAAAGGATTTAATGTTCATACACATGCCTCCAGCTTCTAGAAATGTGCCTCAGAGCAGCGTTTAATGGAATTTCAGCCATATCTAAAGTATTTCATCAAAGAAACAGGTCTCAAAGGCACATACTATGAAAGTTTGTATTACAGTTCCCATGCATTCTGAATGGAAGGATAATATCAATCTGTTGTATATGTTTTTGGAACTTTACTGAATCAGTTACATTATGAAGAAACACACACACAAATAAAAACAAGTATCACCATTAATGCAATGGCATAGTACACTAATCCTCTACCTGCCACACCAGCATCAAGTGTGGGCGACAGGGTCAAGTCCTGGCTGCTCCATTTCTGATCCAAGTCCCTGCTCATGAGCTGAGAAAGCGGAGAACATGACTGAAGTCCTTGGACCTCTGCACCCATGCATGACGCCCAGAACAAGTTCTTGGTTCCCAACTTTGGACCACCCAGCTATGGCCTCTGTTGTCATTTGAGAGTGAATCAGCTGATGAAAGATCTCTCTCTGTGTCTCCTTCTCTCTGTAAATTGGCCTTCCAAGTAAACATAAAGACATTTCTGCCTATAACATTATGAGGTTTACACAGATCTAGAATGAAGCAGGTATAATTTTCTTTGTTAGCCTTTCCCTTAGGATTGTTGCTATAATATGGCTCAGATTTAGAGGAAACAAGCGCTCAGACAGGTAATTACAGTGTTAGAAGACTAACTTTAGGCAGCCTTAATTCAGCGTCATAGAAAACTTAGGTCCTCGGAGCCCTGGCTGCACTAACGTCCACATCATCAGAACACAGCTGAGTATGGCTAAGCGTGCCTTGGCTGGTTTGATAGGACATCACAGTTATCTGCTTGATGTACTGGAATCCAGGGAAAGTATGGAGTAAACATTGTAATGCATGGGCTGGAGAGCGTTTTCAAAATTTATAAAGAACATTCACCTTCATGCAGACATTTTTGTTGAATCCGTTTTATTTTAATCTGTTTTACGCAAATAGAATTACTGAATTTTAAATACATTTTAACATGAAGTATGCAACTCATGAGCTTGTAAAAGGAAAATACCATCCCTGCGTCACAGCATTTTTAAGAGCTGGTTTAAAATGGACCCAGCATGGTAGCCTAGTGGCTAAAGTCCTCGCCTTGCATGAGGCAGGATCCTGTGTGGATGCTGGTTCATGTCCTTGCTGCTCCACTTCCCTTTTAGCTCCCTACTTGTAGCCTGCGAAAGTAGTAGAGGATGGCCCAATGCCTTTGGATCCTGAACCTGTGTGGGAGACCCCCAAGAAGCTCCTGTCTTCTGGCTTCGGATCAGCTCGGGTCGTTGCAGCCATTTGGGGAGTGAACCAGTGGATGAAAGATCTTTCTCTCTGTCTTTCCTCTTTATAAATCTGACTTTCCAATAAAAATAAAGAGTTGTTTTAAAATGATCCACACATACAAAACACTCTTAATACTTATAAAGGCCAGATGTTGATGATGCCAGTGGATCTTGTATGAACAGTAATAACCTACAGGGGGATTGGTAAAGGATTCTTCTGACCTGGCAGTCCCCCAAACCCCCTCATTTTACTCTGTCCATCACTGTTGTTTTCTAATGAGCAAAGAAACATAACACGATTTAAAATTTTAAAGGGATTCTTCATCAGGTTTCTCTAACAATGAACTCCTCTAGGGTATTTGCAGTAAAAGTTGACTTACGGAACTGCAATAAACACATCATTTTTCAGGAACATCATTTTGATGGAGAGAGAAATTCATATTTTTCTTGCTCTGCTCTCACTGTGGATCTACTAAGTGTGTCTTCCAGATGACAGATGGTCCAAATTATTCTGAACATTAAGCATTATGCCCTGGGTAGATTGCCACAGTAAGTTTTAAACAAATAGTTGATGTCAACATGTGCCAGCCAAAGCTGTTTCTCGTACCCCAGGGAATCAGCTCCTGGGGCGTCAAGTGCATTTTCTCCCTGACTGGGTTTTCAGATCTCAACTCAAATATTGTGAACTTCCAATTGGGAGCTTAATAACAACTGATTAATATTATGGACCAGGGCCAAGCATGCAAGAAGAAAGTCCAACCTTGCCTTTGACCTTGTGTTTCAAAGGGACTTCAACCTTATTTTAAAGTCCATTTTGTTACTATTTGCCGTAGAAACTTACAAAATTGTTTTGATCAGTCTTCAGTTCTCATGTTCCATATTGTATTTACAGCTTCCAAGAGAAAGGACACTCTTATTGTTTTTCAAGTGTATTTACAGTTTAAAGGAGGACCCATGTGTTCTTTTTGGATGATTCTAATTCTGTGTGTCAGCTTGGCTTGGCCACGGTACCAGATGTTTGGTCAAACATTATTCCAGATGTTTCTATGTAGGCATTTTTAGATGAGATTTCCATTTAAATCAGAAGGCCAATTAAAAACAGATTGTCCTCCATAAAATGGGTGGATCACATCAAATCATTTGAAATTCTTAATAGAAAAAAAGATGTTGATTTTCCCAGATAAAGGGGAATTTCGCCAGCTGTCTCCATTCTGATCAGAACTGCCAGACATCAACTCTACTTCTCCCCTCAGTCTCCAACATACACTCACATCCTGTTTTTTTATTTTTGTTTTTGCCTATGAAGGTTTATTTGTTTTTATTGGAAAGGCAGATTTACAGAGGGAGAGACAGAAAGAAAAAATTTCTGCCTGCTGGTTCACTCCCCAATTGTCTGCAACAGCCTATACAAAGGCCAAAGCCAGGAGCTTCTTCTGGGTCTCCGATGCGGGTGCAGGGTACCAAAGCTTTAGGCCATCCTCAACTGCTTTCCCAGGCAGGACACAAATTGGCACCCATCTGCTGATTCTTGGTTCTGTCTCCCTGGAGAATGCTAATGTATCGCTATTGAGCTTAGGAAATGGTAGGACATCATCAGCAATGTTAAAGTCTACTGTGTGCTCTTCAAAGTTACATGCACTTTATATTACAGACTGTGATAGGAGGAATAACCGGAAAGTTTATGGAAAGTATGCATTCTGAAAAATATATGCATGCATTTAAATTTTGTGTTTGTTTTCTTTTGAACTTTTTGAATTACCCTCCTATTTCTGTGAATAAACATCCCAGTCATAGAAATACTTACCAAAAATTAACCAGCACTTCACTCAGTAGATGACAGAGATGTCATCACATTCAGCATGGAAATTTGCATGTAACACAGTGAGGTACCTAACTTAACAGAGTGATGTTCCTTCATTTCACCAACTAGTTATGCACCCCCTATCAGAACAACAATGCCTCAGCTGTGTCTCTGCCAACCCAGGCTTGCTCATGTCAGGCTTCTGAAGAGCTTGGACCCATGAGTACATGAGGGCCCACTTTCTTACAGGCAACACGACTTATACAATGTTGGGGTGGAGAGGGCTCTATTCCTTCTCACTTTTCTTAACAAGGAAGATTTGAACTTTCACAGCCTCTTGAATGTATCCCTTCCTTTTCATGCTCACTGCCAATTTCTTGTTTCAAGCTTCACTTTCATCTCTCTCACACTGCCATCTCTGGACTATCCACTTACCATAGTGAGGTTTAACCTGCACTGTCTCCATGAAAAATCCTCACGGTACGGACTGAATTCTCTGTCTCTTTCCTTTGTTGCTATGTGTTGGCAGCACATTTTTCAAATTTCCAGATGTCCCATATTCTAACATATTGACATCTTTGTCCTTGTTTGGTTTCTGTTTCAGATTTGGCCAATGACTTTTCCTCTGTTTTTTTTTCATCAAGGCATTCCCACACATATTCTAAGGCCCACCAAAACGAAGTCTAATATTAAACTTTTGCTAGCTCCCCTACCCATTGAGAACTTATTCTTTACTTTCTATGCTCCTATAGCACCTGACAAATGCCCTCATCGTATGCATTTGTTATATCACCACTCCACAAAGTAACATGAAGCTTCTGGGTTTGTAATTTAAGGGACAGCATGAAAAAAATGATTTCAAATGACGAATCTCAAGCTCTACTTAAAATTATCCTACTCCATAAAAGGTGAAAGTTTCTTAGTAGGCCAATTTCAAGTCAGCCTGGAATTTTTCGTTAGAAAGTGCTAACAGATTGCTGAATCTCCTATACTTCAGCCTCTGCTCCCCTGATCATTTTCCAGATCTAGCTAGCGATGACTAAGGCACAGTAGTGCAGAGACAAGCCTGATAGAAAAATAGGAAGGAACAATGGGAGAAAAAGGCATCAAAAGAAAGGCATATTGCTTCTGAGAAGCCAAGAAAACAATGGCACCAGGAAGAAACAGTGAACAGATAGTTGGAAATGAGATCTGAGGCTCAGTGGAGAAAGGAGTTTGGAAGTCCTCAGCTTAGAAACCATTACTAACCCCATCATGATGAAGTAAGCAGTTATCCTCACAAAGGCCACAGACACACTGAGGTTTTAAAAGTGGAAATGAGCCAGAGCAGAGACTTCAAACTAAAATGAGAGAGAGCGAGAGAAGGAGGGAGGGAGACGTGGAGAAGGAGAGAGAGCAAGGATTTACTGAGGTTCATGTTTTATGGTGGTTTGGATAACCTGAAGAGAGTGAAAGTGGTTGAACCAAGGTTCAGATTGCCTGATGCCTGGCACCTGTGGGTGCTCAGTAAATATTTGCTAGGAGTACTCACCTGTGAATGTGATAAAGAATCATATAGATAAACACAAAGATTTCTCGCCCACATTATACATGCCTTGGAGTTCACTGACATTTCTGAAGAACCGACTGATTCATTTTCATATTATTCTCTCCGTGAATATCAGTTGACAAAGTGGAATCCTATTGAGTAAAGTAGCAACAGAATTAAGAATTTATTTCTTTTGGAACAGGGCACCAAAAAAAAAAAAAAATAATAAACTAGCCAACAGTGGTAAAGATTGCCACCAGTGCCATTTATTGTGTGAAGTAGAGCTCTTTCTTATTGCTCCATTATAGGTAAAATTTGACCATGAGCAAACTCTTAAATACAACCCTTCTATTCCTTGCTCTGCCAGTTTCTTGTTATAGGTTCTCCATTTCATATCTCTTGAACTGCAGAGTCTAAAACTACACAAAAGTGTTCACTAAAAAATGACAAATCATCGTCAAGAATGTCAACTGAAACAGACCAGTCTCCAGTGTCTCTCAAAACCTCCCCATTGACTGACTACATGCATATGTCACTTAAATCCCACACAGCCCTTGCTCCTCAAGAATGTTGCCTCTGTGTTGCATTCTCTCATCCTGATTTGCCTTTTTCCTTTGGCTAACTCCTCCCCATCCTTTGGATTCTAGCCCAGGTGTCACTTTTTCTTGGTATTTTTATCTAGCTGCATCTAAATTGTTTCCCCAGCCCTGGAATCTTCTCTGCCACTGCAATTTCCATTTGCAATTTTGTGATTACCTCTCTTCTCACAGACTACACTACTAGGTCTATGACATCAGTCACTTTGCCCACTTTTGGGTCCCTACATCTAACAGCCACAGAACAGACTGTCAGTATGAATGTTTGTGGGATAAATATGATAAATCTCAGCAAATTTGTCATTAATTGGAAGAGTAACTACCACATCTGGGACATACAGAGAAGGCTGTGTCCCAAAGGAGATAAAACAGACAATAATTATGAAGTTTAGACATCCTTGTGGGTTATACTTAATTCTCAAAATCACGAAAGGAGACCTCTTCCAGAGGAATGGCTTACCATGGAATTGATGTCCATTTAGTCCTTTGCAAAGTGGCATTTTTGTTTCTGGCAAATGCTTAAGGCAGAGGAAAAGGAAACGCTTATCAACCTCTCCAAGCTTCATATTTGTCAAGAAAGGAAGATGTTTATATAAATTTGGCTTTTTTATCTCCTGCTGAAAATTGTACTACCTTGCAGTAGTGCGTTTCCCTACATGTTTTCTGGTATTAAAATTCACAACGTCTTGATCCTTTGCACACTTATGTTTTGAATGTACCATTGAATTGCCTAATAAGAGGCAGGACTTGTGAGCCTCAGGTTTTCAAAGGGTTAATGATAGAGCATCTTTACAAAGATAAGGGTCTGTGAAGAGAGTGATTCTTTGAGTTTCAGAATTGGACCTTTCTCCCAACATTAATGGAAAGATGGAAGCTGAGTAGTAAAGGATGATAGTGAAGTGCACTTTAAACTTTGAAGCCATTATTTAGTTTTTATATTTCTGTAAGATTCAGCTAAAGTTACTCGATGAAAGAGTGAAACATTTCTTCAAATGGATTTATTAAAGTGGCTAAGTGGAAGTCAGAAAAGTAAAGGAAAAGTTAGCTACATACCAAGGCTTTCAGCAGCAACAGTATCAGGTGCTAACAGTGTCTTAGTAGACTTATCTTTAAAGAAGTACAGCTTGAATCAAGTGGTCAATTACCAGGCACTGAGGTAGTCAGGAAGACCTTAGAACTCTGTCAGGTACATATTCTTTCCCTTCCCTACCAGGGTTGGGATTTTTAGATATAGGAAATGGTAGCAACAACTAATACTAGACATAAGCAGTAACCAAATAATCAGGTGACTTCAGTCTTCCAGTTGTTGTCCTCCTCCTTATAACACACAGCTTACGAGATTAGCTTATAAACTGTTACCTCTACTTTCAGCCTACATCCAAACGAATCACTAGTTTCACATCTGCCATTCTAACTTAGCTCAAAAGCACTTCTCCCTTGGCTGGCTAAAGTTATCTCTTCTTTGCATCTCCTTAAAGGGCAGAGAAAGAGAGAGAGAGAGAGAGAGATAGTCTTCCATCTGCTGGTTCACTTCTCAAATGCCCACAAGCACCAGCATTAGGTCAGGCAGAAGCCAGGAAGCTAGAACCCCATAGGGTCTCCCAGAAAAGTGGATTTATTGTTTAGCAAGTGTAAATAACTCTTCGGAGAAAAGCTCCATATGAGAGGAACATTTGCCAAAAAATAATAAAGTAGATACACAAACTGAGCCTGCTAATTGTAGCTCCATGGTATGAATATATATATATATATATATATATATATATATATATATATATATGAATTAAAACATTTTGATCAGATGTATTTAAATGATAGAAGAAATACATGTTCTTTTATTCAGTCAAATGCTACACAAACAGCTAATTTTATCTCCTCACTCTTCTTTCTGCTTCATCTATTTACTAATTTTTTATTTGAGGAATGAAGCAACAGAGGGCTCCACAGATGGTTCATTCCCCAAATACTCACAATGCAGAGATTGTGTCAGGGTGAAGCCTGAAGCTTAATCCAGATCTCCCACTTTGGTGATAGGACCTACCAGTGGGAAGCTGGCGTGGACTCAGTCCCAGGCCCAGGCACTATGCTATGATTTGATACGCAGCCATTGCAACAGGCATCTTATCCTGGAGGTCAAAAGCCTTTCCTCAGTAAACAATTATGTTTATCTTGCCACATTTTATATAGCTATATTAAAGTATGCAAGTACACAAATGATAAATGTAAGGTTGTCTTATTACAAAGTGTTTCATATTGTGCAACAGTATTTTTTTACTTACATATAACAGATTTTCTTTTAAAATAATAACTTTAATCTTAGCCAGTGATACTGAACACTTGTTGCACATTATAATCACAAGGCAAGTTTTAAAAAAAAAGAAAGAAAAACTACTAGAGTCCCACCCCCAGAAATTCTGGTTTTCTTGGCCTGGGTGGGGCCTTGGCATCAAGCTCCCAGTCATTTCTGATGTCAAGCTATTTAGAACAAGCAATTGAGGCAATCCAAACAGGCTGCTATACCAGCTGCGTGCCTGACTCCTGACTCGTCCTGGTATGCACCTGCCCAGGGAGGCCCTCCCCTGAGGCTACATCGCGCTGATCTGGGGAGCAGGAGAAGCCTGCTTGAAGCCTTAAGCCCTGTCAAGAAAGTTGACTACGGAATAGGAGATCGTTTGCTCTTAAACCAGGTCAGGGACAGTCACAAAAAGTGCTAGTAGGACTTGGGATTTCCGAGGTCATACACATGACATTGTGTGTGCTGCTCAGAATTGACTCAGCCCCTGAGATTTGCCGCTGCCTGCAAAAAGAGCTTCCCTAATCAGGCGCCGCAGGAAGCCACGCCCAGAACGTGTTTCTGCTTCTCTCTTGGAGGTACTTTTCAGTGGCTGCAGAGACTTGTTTGGCTTCTTTCACAGTTTTCCAACTCTGAGTTCCCAAGTGTAACACTCCGTTTCCCTAACTCTTGCTATGTGTTTGAAGAGTCGTCGAGGGAATGAAGACACAGACACAAAATAAGAGAGTTTTGAGGAGGTTTTTACCCCACTTTCACATTTCTTTCAGGGTGAAAAAACAGGGGATGAGAAAGAACCATACTTAGTGGGTTTTCCCCCTTTCAATTTCTAGTTATGGAACCGTTCCTTTCAAATGTTTCTGTTTTATTTTTTCCCCTCCAGAACACAATTCTTCAGTGCTTCAGATTGAGTTAATTGAGCTCCTTGTGAAGCTGAACTTGGGTGAAAGAAGGGATTATGAACCAACCACCTGAACTGGAGCAAGCCTGAGCGCCAGGTGCACCTGGTGAAAGACCCAGGTGGGACACATCTCGCTCCCAGCCTTGGAGCCGTCCGAGCCTGGCTGATGGGCAGCTCTGTCCGACAGCTGGAGCTGGGAGTCCCGCCCACGCGGCGTCACGGGAGGCGGTGCAGCGCGCGATTGGCAGTCCGTGGAGCCGGAGGACAGGAGGAGGAGAAGTGGGCCGAGACTGCCCAGGCGCGGGCGCCGGCTCTAGCTGCTGGAGTTTGGGAGTCGGAGCGGTTTGTGAAGTGATTTTTTTTTTTTAACTTCGCAAAGGCAAACGGCTGGCTTGGAAGCCTAACCTGCTCCCACTCGCCGGACGTGCGCCTGGTTCTTTCCTTGAGCCCCAAGCGTCGCTCGCGGTCGTCATGCTGTGATGTGTGCCCCGGGAGGAACTGGTAAGAGGGACGACCCTCCTAGGGCCGTCCCCCAGGCGCCGCTTTACCCTTTTCCTCTTTCTCTTTCTCTTCCCCGAACCCCTACCACCAGGCGTCTGCTGCCACGGCTCCACGCGTTCCTTCAGGGCTCGCACTGGACCCGCACCATTTTCAGTCGTTAGATCTCTGAAAGGGGCCGTATATTATCTGCGCTGAAAGCCGGGCTTGTAGAAAGGTGATTGTGCACGCGCTCCCACGTGCACACATTCCGCCTCTCTCCCCCTCTCTCTTCCTCTCTCTCTCTCCCCCTCCTTCTCTCCTCTCTCTCTTTCTGTCCCTCTCTCCCTCTCCCTTCCTCTCTCTCTCTCTCTCCATCTTTCCCTCCCTCTCTTTCACACACGCACACGCCGTTTTCATCATTGTTAAAGTGGAAAGTAGTTTGGTCCAAATGGTGACAAGTGTTACCAGTTACCCTTGTGACTGCATCACTGGCAGATTGCTAAAAAGAAAAAGGTGTTTCAGCTGGACTAGAACTGCTTCTGAGGGGAGTGCTGCGTGAAGCCGGCCTTCCGGAGAGCCTCCCTGGGCCCCGCTGAGGGGAGTTGCGAGCGCCTGTCCTTGTCCCACCTAGGAGGCCCCAGAAACTGCTCTGTGCAAGGCGCAGACCCCTTCCCTTCAGGCCTCTGCCTGGTGACTTGGGACTGGGGTCCTTAGAGAGGGAATCTGATTACACTACCCCTACTCCTGAAGGCACTTTAGCTCAGGTCTTAAGAACCCAAGTTTGTAAGATTCAAAGTTTTACTCCGCTTATGCTAGCCCTTTTTAAGCAGGAAAAACCAGGCAGTTTTCCAGGTGTAGAGCAAGCCTCTGATTCCAACAAGAATAAGCCCTCTGCTGGGGTTATTGTATCAACCTTTCCCATCATTTAAACACACACACACACACACACACACACACACACACACACCACCCCTCTAGGCTTGACAAAAACAAAAATGCAACACATGATCAATGAAACAGAATAACCCAGTCAGTGCTGTGAAGTGAGACCCTTTTACTTGCGTCCACCCTAAGGGACAAGCCCTGCTTCTCCTTCTGACATGTCCATGTAATGTATAGACACTGAGATGCTTTCTGTCAAACTTACACAAACTGTATTGAAAACAAGTTAACATTCCCCACGCTTTAAGGAATTAAACTGTGAACACTTGTTACATGGTACAAAAATATGAGAATATAAGCTGTGAAACAGGATGTGGGGGGTGTTTAGCATTAGTGTTTCCAAAATTGATTTTTTTAATTTAGTGACTGCATCTAATTGAGTAGAATATCATTTTTATTGTTAAACTGGAGGAAATACTGGGTCATTGGACAAATGTGGTTTTTAGAATCACTTAAAAATTGAGTTAAAAAATATCCACATGTCCCAGACTTGATTCCACATTTTTATTTTTTGTATGATCTCGATGAAAAACCCTTTTCCCACCAAAGTATGGAAAAGCAAAGATAATGGCATCAATAAATCATTTGGGGCCTCTCCAGGCACAATGCTTTGATTAAGATCTATTAAATAAACTGCCAGCTCTTTAAAACAGAGCAATCTAAGAGCAAATAGGAGCATGCTAGATGCTATCATCATTCCTGGTTAATAGTTACAGCAGGGCAGCAGCCTTGCTGGCCTCTAGCAAAGGCTAGTGAGTAACATTTCTTAAAAATATCGCTCTCTTCCTGTGATCTTGGATGGATTTGTTTTGTTTCAGAAGTTATTTTTAGCCATATAAACCATACTGCTCCTGGCTTTGCATAGCAGGATGTAACAGTGACACTAAGTAGTTGAGGACTGATTGAAATCTTTTATAGTTGAGTAACACAGCTATTCTACAAGATTATTTGGCAACAATATATTAGAAGTATGAATAGTCCCATAATGCAACTCATTGAACCAATATGGTAGCATTCACTAAGACCTGAAGATGTCACAACCTTTGACCAAATAATCTTGAGTCTAGAAATACCCGCTCAGGAAATCGGCTGAACTCTGTGCAAAAACTTATGAATATGGATATTACACTATTTTCTGAAACATGAAACAAAATCAAATTCCCATTAGCAAAATGTCCCTAAGCAGGGAGCTGTATGGGAAGTGGAGTACTCGGTACACGGACTATTGCCTTATAGAATGCTAGTGCAGGAGGCAGGGACGTAGTTTACCGTGGTGCTGGCCCCTGAGTTTCTTTTCATATTCCTTATACTAACAAAATATTTGTAGCCACTATCACTTTTATAGTTCAAAAATTAACTTTAAAAAAAAAAGATACCAAAGTAAAGGCAAATGCTAAACTGTATTTTAATTATCAGCATACCTTTTTTCATATGATATTATGAAAAGAAATGCCTTTGTAATGTTGCTATAATCTGAATGTGGTTCCCCCCTGCAGCATTCACATGTTGATTCTTAATCCCGGTTGTGATAGAAAGAAGAGTGGGGACATTGTGAGTTGATTAGAGCATGAGAGTAGATCCCCCCAAATTAAGGGTGAGTGCCCATATAAAAGATGCAACAGGGAATTTTCTTGCCCTTCCGTCCTGTGAGGACACAGTAAGAAGGCACTGGAGATGCTGGAGAGCAAGTCCTCAGCAGACCACTAAGTCTGTCAGCATATATGAGATTCACAAGCCTGGAAATCAAATTGAAATTTGTGTTTGTTGGGAGGCCCATTCTATAATACAGAAAAATAACCCTTGATGTAATGGGAGGAACAGCACATTTCACATCACAAAGTGATATCCCAGTTAAGCAAAATCTATCCACAGACATCAGTTGATCAGTATGAAGAAGTTAATTTTTATCTGGATGCTGGAACAAGGAGCAAAGCTGGGACTCAGACACATGCACGCTAGTGTGGAATACGACATCCCAAGTAGCTGCACCCAGTGCCAGCCCTAACTGTGAACTGCTCTTATGTGTGATCGGTGGGATTCTATGTAATTTCTGTGTTTTTTATGTAACTAGCTATAGTTTCTAAGATTTCTTATGCAAACATTTTATCAGGGGAAAATCAGTACACTAATAGAGCAATTTGTTGAGACATGGATGACGCATAGATGGTGGTATCTGCTTACTCCACCACAAAGTTCTATTTCCTTTGTTATCTGATGTTATGTCAGGCATCATTATCTCCTCATTTCCCTGTGAAAACATCTGGAATATAAGGACAATCACAAAGCTCTTCTGTTCCTAGCTGTCTTCTGAAGCAACAAGCAGTGTTGGACCGATTGGAGTTTTACTTCCCTTTCTTTTTTTTTTTTTTTTAAAGATTTATTTATTTTTATTACAAAGTCGGATATACAGAGAGGAGGAGAGACAGAGAGGAAGATCTTCCGTCCGATGATTCACTCCCCAAGTGAGCCGCAACAGGCCGGTGCGCGCTGATCCGAAGCCAGGAACCAGGAACCTCTTCCAGGTCTCCCACACAGGTGCAGGGTCCCAATGCATTGGGCTGTCCTCGACTGCTTTCCCAGGCCACAAGCAGGGAGCTGGATGGGAAGTGGAGCTGCTGGGATTAGAACCGGCGCCCATATGGGATCCCGGGGCGTTCAGGGCGAGGACTTTAGCCGCTAGGCCACCCTGCTGGGCCCTTACTTCCCTTTCTTTTCTGTTGGTCATATCTGCTAATGCCTGGTGCTAAAAGGCTTGCATTAAATGCGCTGTATATTTCAAAAATCTTAATCTAATGCCTTTTTTAAAAGATGAGAGCAACTTCATTAGTAAAACAAACTTAACAGCTTTCAGTATAATTTTTGTGTAGGTTAGGTAATAAAGAACATAGTTTGTTGGCTGTAAGAATAAAAGTGAAAATCAGTTAAATAGGTTCAAATGTAGGAAGACGTTTTCTTCAATTTCATAACTAGGCATAGTTTTTAAAATGTTTCCATTTTCTTAAATTGGAATAAAATATATAGAAGATTATAGATAAAAATCTTAATTGTAATGTCACTTGAATGTTTTCTGGGACCCCTCTCTTACCTTTTATCTCATGGCCTTATTTTCAACTTCACATGACATTTTACATTTTCCAAATTCATGTGTGAGGGCTCTTCAAAAAGTTCATGGAATATACACACTATGAAAAAAAAAAACCCTGTGGATTGATTTCAAAATGTCCATCATCACATAAGCTTAATTTTAAATTTCATTTACTATGAGCTTTTGGAAATGTCCTCCTACCGCTTACGTGCCTAATCTTATCCTCATTGAACTGAGTATTTTAATATATTTTGTGGCTTTTATTCATTCTCACACACACAGCGTTATGCTTAGGGCATGGTGAGATAAGTGAACCCTAGAAGGTAAGCACCTTGAAGGAGGAGATTTTTGTTTTGCCAACTTACTTCTAATATCCATCACAACGCCTGATGTGTAGTAGGAAGACAGCAAACATTAGCTGAAAAGATGAGGTTACTGGGTACTTTCAGTGTGTTGTGGTACGGTATTTAATAGACTTCCTTTAAAAACTGTTCAAGGTGGTGATATTACCATTTGACAAATACAGACTCAGGAAATCCCAAAAACTCATGGTGAGTGGCTAGTTGTAATTCTATTGGCAGGGCTTGTATGCTTTCTGCAGTCTGTAGGGGCTTATTTTTTTTCTGTCAATAATCTTTCAAATTGAATGTTTTGGGAGGCAGGAAGCTTTGAGTAAATTACTGGGATTGACCAATTATTAAATTCATCTTATAAAGATGATCAACTTTTTCATACCACTCACACTTTTGATTTCTCTCTTACTGGTAAGCGAAGTATGTATTTACTTGAAAGGAATAGCGAGGAAAAGACAGTAAAAGAGATCTTCTACCTCCTGGTTCACTCTCCGGTTGCCTCCAACAGCTGGACATGGATCTGGGCCCAGGCCTGAAGTCAGGAACTTGAAACTCTGTTCGTCATCCATGTGGGTGGCCAGAACCCAGGGTCTTGGGCCTTCACCAGCTGCTTCTCGGGGTGTGCATTAGTAGGAAATTGGATCCCAAGTGCTAAGTAGTTGGGACCCACCAGGACTCAGAAAAGGGAAGCAGGCCCAAGTGGCAGCAGAACCCACTGCACCACAGTGTCTGCCCCTTAACTTTTTTTAAGGTTTATTTTTATTTGAAATTCAGAGAGGGAGAAATAGAGATCTTCCATCGATGGTTCACTCCTCAAATGGCTGAAATAACCGCCACAGCCAGGACTGGCCCAGGCCTGTGGGTGTAGTTATGTGGGTGTGGAGGCCCAAGCACCTGAGTCATCCTTGACTGCTCTGCCAAGTGTACTGGCAGGGAGCTGGATCAGAAGTAGAGCAGCCAGGTTTCCAGTGGGTGCCTACATGGATGCCAGCATCCCAGGCGGCACCTTCACCTGAAGCACCACAACACCAGGCCCCTAAAAATAATGTTAAACACCGGTAGTTCGTTTCCACTTAAGGTATGTCACAATTTCACAGTTTCTCTATTTCTAAATATTTGGGTTAGTTACTTCAATGCTTAGCCTAGCATCTTTGTGTTCAGGGAATAAGAGCTGAACATTTTTTTTTTTTTTGAGATACATTTTATTTTTTTTAATATTCATTTATTCATTAATTACATTGCATTACATGACACAATTTCATAGGTACTGGGATTCCCCCCCCTTCACCCCAAACCCTTCCCCCATCATGAATTCCTTCACCTTGATGCATAACCACAGCTCAAGTTCCGTTGAGATTCCCTAATTAAAAGTTTACACCATACAGAGTCCAGCATCCCACTTGTCCAGTTCAAGTTCAACGGCCTCTTAGGGAGGCCCTCTCAGGTTTGTAGGCAGAGCCAGCAGAGCGTCACCTCGATCAATTAGAAGCTCCAACATATCATCAGCAACAGTCCAGGTATGATGAGGCTGGTGCAGAGTCCACTGATTGACATAGTCCGTCTTAGGGTTTCCCCTTGTCCAGTTTTCCGCTGCAAGCATAAAGCTGAGGTGGTTGATTCATCTACTCGATTTTCCATCTTTTTTTGATTAATGCTTTGATTCCTCCATTTTGTTCAGGGGAATCCCCCTAAAAAAAACTTTGAGGCATTCCCAGTCCAGGCTCCTACATGTACTACTAGTAAGCACAGTGCCCGCCACCGTCCATCACTCCTATCAGCTGGTGGTTTTACCCCCTGGGTTGGCTCTCTTCTGAGCCCCGACCTCTATTGGAACCAATGAGTATCGCATCTCTTCCCCGGCTCTGCCCATCACACTCTCGTCCCTCACCTAAACCAGTGGGAGGAGTGCTGGTCGGGTGTTGCATTCCCTGCTAGCACAGGCCATTTCACCTTGGCATTTTGTGTTTTGTACTGTTTTTTTTTTTTTTTTTTTTTTTTTTTTTTATCGCAACCAAACCCGGCCAGGGCCCCACACAGTTTCAGCACTTGGGCTTGCCAGTGGATGACGTGAACCGACTCAGCCTGGTCTGCCCCAACCCGAGCCAAGTGTATTCCAGTGGGTCACATTCCAAAGCCTCTTCTGGGTTATTTACCTTCATGCTTCTTGCGTTTATTTGTAGAGTCAGTGTCCTGTCAGAGGATCTGTTCAGGTTCCTCCCTCCGACTCCTTCATGGTGTTGGGCTTCACGCATTGCAGCAGGTCCTTCGGCCAGCTCCGCTCTTCAATCCATTCTGGTTCCTGCTGTTGAGAGTTTCAGCCCAGCCACGGCTCGTCCATACCCACGCATATCTCATATATGGCTCAGATGGGGTTGAGGCCTAGCCGAGCCAGAGCTGAACATTTTTAAGCCGTGTTTTTGGGATGCCTAGCCAGGAAGAACAGACAGCACTCTTATGAGAATCATAGCCACGCTGCCCTGCACTGTGAATGAGAAATGATTTGCCTCACTCAGAAACGGAATATATGATCTCTGCCTCAATTACATTTCTGATGATATTGAAAATATTTTTCACTATTAGTGTGATTGTGAAGGCTGTTTTACCAAGTTGATTTTTTCATATAAATACTTAACACTATAATTTCTGCTGTTTGGTTTTGTTAAATACCAGTTTTGGAAGCCTATCGCTGTGCCTTATAACATGTTATGATGTTTAGGGCAGTAGGAAAGATTCCAAAAACAAGTGCAAATAGATGTGAAAAGTTTAAATAAGGCACATGTCTCAACGCTAGTTGCTTTGTGGTCTAGTCATGCTGTCATGTAAAATTTTAACAAGCATAATTTTGTGATCAAAGTGATTTAAATATTTTATGACATTTGTAAGTAGGGTTTTTTTAAAGTCTGTATGCATGAATGAGGCATAAAATATTAGTGGAGTATACAGTGGAGCATTCTGTGTGTCCTGCCACCCTCTTGCTAAGTAAGCTGGTATATGTCATTGTCTCTGAACTTTAGTTTCTTTGTGTATATGAGGCAGTATTTAATTAAATAGTTTCTTCACAGCTTTAACATTCTAAGTTGCTAGACCTTATACTCTTTAAAATGCTTTTTCTATTCAGAAATGTTGGCATCCATTAGTGGTATAAAAAAATCTGTTTTTGTTAATGTGTAAAATATCATATACCTTATCTACATGCTCAGTAGTAACTGCTGTTGGCAGTCCTGCGGATTAGTTATGATAGCTGTTTATAGGAAGTCCCATGAGGGCTGACTGGGAGAGTGACAGTTCAAATGCCTCCGTCTGACTGAAGCACTCCATTTTTTGTGCCCTGTCATTTTCCTCTCTTGAACTCAAGGAGTCACTTCAGCATCTTTGACACATTGGACTGGATAATTTTGTTGTGTCTTAAACACTGGTTAACAGTATCCCTGCAATTAACAGTATTCCTGGCCTATTCTACCTATAGCCAAATACCCCAGCTATGGTGAAAGATCTCATTTTCTATTTGAGAGAAAGAAGGAGAGAAAGAAACAAAGGAAAACT
This sequence comes from Ochotona princeps, assembly GCF_030435755.1. Taxonomy (NCBI): domain Eukaryota; kingdom Metazoa; phylum Chordata; class Mammalia; order Lagomorpha; family Ochotonidae; genus Ochotona; species Ochotona princeps. Next base: position 44,410,049 of record NC_080842.1, on the reverse strand, counting down.
TATTTTAAAAAATTAAAACATAGCATAAGATAATATAGAGGAAGCAGATACTAAATAATTTAACTCGTTATTTTTAATGTCCCCATTAATCTCTTAAAGTCTGTTGTTAGAATCACAGTCCAATGTGTTTTCATGTTTTACAAGTATGCACACAGTTTCTCACACAGAACTGGAATTTGGCTCGCTTCATATGAATGAGTGAAAATAGCAACCCAGGAAATTAGTATTCTGCCTGTTTAAAAAAGGATTTGGGCTCTAATTTCCAAAATGACCACTTAACCATGTGCTAGTTCCATTTCAGAACTTGATTATGTATCAGTAAGTATTTCATTACCACTTTTCTGTTCTCTTATTTGCCTCACGGGAACTGGTTTCTGGAGTATGTCGGGTAATGCAGGAATCTCCTGAAGTTTGTGGCTGATTCCTTCAGCTGACTGTGGGCTCTTGGAGGGTCAGAACCAAGAAGTAGACACAGGACTGGCCGTAACTTTGGTATCTGGAGAAGGGCATGGCCAGCTCGTGGTAGCCTTCCAGTGTTGTTTGCTCGACAGAGAGGATTAGGAATTTCTGAACAGCCAAAACAGATATCACTAGTTCAATCTTGCTGAGTGTGTGCCTTGAAGAAACCCGAAGATCACTGAAATGGTTAATTCAATTTTGTTGCCTTAATTAATGATTGCAAGATAGTTGGAATTAAGAGCTACACATTTTTTATTAATTTTTTTTGCATTATGTGACGGTTTCATAGGCTCTGGGAATCCCCCCACCCCTCCCCATGCCCTTCCCCTATGGTGGATTCCTCCACCTTGTTGCAGTATTACAGTTCAAATTTAATCAAGATTCTTTCTTTGCAAACATATACCAAGCACAGAGTCCAGCAACTTATTGTCCAGATGAATTGAACAGTTTCTTGGGGAGACCATTTCTGGTCTGAAGGTAGAGCTGGCAGAATATCATCCCACTCAATTAAGAGCCCCAACATAACATCAACGGCAATTTACAACATTATGGAATTGACATGGTTTTGAGTAACCAGTATGTTAAAAAAAAAATGCAAGTTCTTAACCAATCCTATGATTAGCTCATTGACATTTCAATTTTAGTTTTTATACAGGACTGGCTTAAAATGGCTATAGGGTACCATTCAGCTGTCTCGTGTCTATTTTCATTTTGGTATTTAGCCGTTTGTTGTGTTGAAGTCTAATTTTGCTGAACTTGGCAGATTTTAGGATAATCTAGACTGGTTTATAACTCTAGGAAGACATTTGTCGACAATTAAGGTGCAGAACTTTTTTTTTTTTTGGAGGGGTGTGCAGGAAAATCTTCAACACCATGGCGAGGAGTGACTAATCTTTGTGTCCCACCTAGTGAGGTATGAATAAATCCATGCTAGCTCTTTCCTGTCAGATTCTAAGCTTTACTTTTTGTTGTTTGTCTATTTATTCTTGTTTTTTTAGTTTGTATGTTTGTTCGCTATGAGGGGTTTCCGGAGCAATCCTGATGGTCATTGCGAGGGAGGGTGGGGGTCCAGAGCCGGAGCCGGGCTCGGACCAGAGAAAGCTCTCCTCCCTGGTCCCGGGGGACGTTTATTGTTCTTCTGAAGAGCTACACATTTCTAAAGAAAGGTATTTGGATAGCCAATAGGAGTAAACCTATGCGACCAGGCATGAACATACCAACAAATCCATGTAAATGCTTCTGAAGGCATGACAGTATAGAACACTTTACTATTCAGAGTGTTGGATGCCAAATCGTCGAAAGAAAATTATTGTAAGTATGACTTCAGGGAAACACTGTGATGTAACAGAGTAGAAGATAAAGCCATCAACTGCAATGCTATCATCTTACATAGACCCAGCTTCAAGTCCTAGTTGCTCCACTTCCAGTCCAGCTACCTGCTAACGGCCTGAGAAAAGCATAGTGGAAGATGACCGAGAGCTTGGGCCCTTGCCACTCCTGCAAAAAAACCAGATGGAGCGCTTGGCTTTGGTTTGGCCCAGACCTGGCCATTGAGGCCATCTGGGAAGTAAACCAAAAGATTGTGTTCTGATTCTTTCTCCTCCCTATCTCCGTCTCCCCCACTCTGTCACATCATATGACTTCCTCCTAGATGAAACTTGGTTTTTACTTAAAGGGATAGATCTCAAGCTGTCTTAAGTGACATGAAATAGATTACCCAGAATAACTTCCTCACTGAGAGTTTTAGAACAATAAAATTCAAATACCTCAGCTATTTTTAAAAATAGTTTCTATTTTATTTCCTTTCTGGCAGCTTCCTTTTGTTAGTTTCCCTTTCAGAGTTATATGCTGTAGATTTTAATGGGTGCAATAATAATTTTAAGCATGCACATTGAAAGCTTGAAAAGGATCACAAAATGCCTAAGCTGTTAGATTACTGTCTGGAGCCCTTGTATAAGATTGTTGAAGGGCATTCTAGTCTTTATTGCTTAATACATCAGCATTTGGTTCATTCATTTATATATTCTTTCCTCAAGTATTCATCGGGTGTCTACTCTGCCTATTGCTGTCATAGGCCTCTGCTGTCAGTGAACAGCAACACAAAGCAGAAATTCCTACTCTAGCAGAGAAAGGAGAGAAGCTGAAGAATAAATCAATTCTGTACTTTTAGTGAACAATGCTAAAATTCTATGAAAAATGTGTGGAGAAGAAGAATTAATGGCACGCAGATCTTACTCAACTGGAGGCTTTTGCTGCAATTCATGTAGGAGCCTTCAGAGGGTTTTTGTGGTTAGATCAACATCTAAATGAGGTTGCAAAGCTCCAGTTGATAGCACTTGTCAAGGGCAATAGTTGTGGAGGCCAGGAGAGATAATGAGGTTCTGGAGGTATTTTTAGAAGGGAGAGACTGTTAAGTCAATATCTGTACCCCATATCACACAGAACCTGGGTTGGAGTTGTCACTGTTCCTAATTCCAGATTTCTGTGGTTGTTCACCTAGGAAAGTATTAAATAATGACTTGGATAGTTGGGTCCCTGTCACTTGCACTGAAGACCTGGATTGAGTTGCTGGCCTCTGGGGACAGCCTGACCCAACTCCTTGTTGCTGAAGGAGAGGGACCCAGTGTTTGGATATACACCAGTTATGGCTGTGCACTATCTCTGTCTCTCAAACAAATGCTAAAATATTAAGTATAGCAAATAGAATTTTCTGGCTGACCATCCAAGTGGTATGGACAGTGGAGTTCTTAGGCTGCACATGTAGGATAGAATTGCTACCAATTGACAGGATTCATCTTTAAGATGAATCTTGGAATCTTCTGTTGGAAAGAGAACCGGGGCCCACTGTGGCCACTCTGGGGATCTCACTGACATTGTGATTCTGGGACTCTGGCAAGAGCTCTTTGCTGGAGCTCAGGTTCATGAGGAAGTTTACAAGCATTTGCTTTTGATGGCTTTGGTTTGTTCAGTAAAATAGAAACAAGGTCATCAGCGGCAAGAAAGTCAAGGGAGATATTGGCTAGCAAAGAAAGGAAAAGATGTGAAAAGGTTGAATGTGAAGGTGGGAGTGAAGGACAGCAATGCTTGATCTGTTGCTGATGGGGGGATCCAAGGTCAGTTGAACTCAGGTGAAAAATGAATCTTGTTTGAAAATATTGCAAACATTGGGTCATATTTCAACTCCGTAATTAAGAATTTTCTATTGACTACCAAGGAAAGTTTTGTAATACATTCATACAAATACTGTTAATATTTTTTTTCCAAATGAAGTGTGCTTTTGGTAATGTTTTCCCTGTAAGTGATCTAAGTTCAGCTTTTTAAAAATAATCATCTTCTGTTCTATGGCCATACACTCACATTCCGTATGGGACTGCCAGAGGCAAGGTGCCTTCTGACAACCCTTTTTTTTCCAGTGGTTCTGTTGTCAGTCAGGGACCACAAGCAGTCACTGGGGCTCTCCCTCCAGGGAAGGTATTTCAGTTAGGGTTGGAGAGCTGATGATCATGCTGTGCTGCTTGGGTAAGTTTGTCAAACATGCTGCTGAGCTTCGCTTCTGTTGACATTAGCTGGAGGTAATAATATGTACCTTATTGTAAGGATCAAAGTCAGTGTATATTTATCCCTGGTACAGAACTTGCCATAGCTCCGTAATGAGAATTGCTGTTACAATATCAGACTTGCTGAGTTAATCTTATTATCAACAAATAGCCAAATCTCACAAACCTGCTATGCTATAATTTCAGTAATATATAAGTACTCCACTTAGGAGTACCAAGGTCAAAATACAGTGTTAAAGCTTGCAACCATCAATATGGTAACACATGTTCATGCTTTTTAGGTTTGAAGAATAGATTAAGGTATATTAGAAATTCATGCATAACCATTAGTGATATTTTAAAATTTCCCAGTAACAGATACTCAGGGTTTTTTTTTAAGTTGCATCAAAATGATCTTTCAGTTGTATTTTTGTTAAAGTTTTGAAGTCTCCTTTTACACAATAGCAACATTTCCTCTTCCTTCCTACTGTGTAAACCAGCTTTGAGCCTAATCAGTCAATGAAGGTGATTTCACTTGGAGATGTGGTCATGTCAAGAAGAAAATCTAACCTGTGTGGAAGGAGAGAAGCCTGAAGTTGTCAGTGTCTAGAAGAGCCATCCATAAATATGTACAGAAACACACATGTCTGTGTAAATGCAGAGGATCCATGATTTGTCAACTTAAGACTTTCCCACTTGATAATAGTTGTAAGAACCCTATGCATGCAACGGAATCTGTTTCAAATGCTCTATTTTCATCTTTGCCTGGGCTAGGGAGATGTATGGTCCTCTCTTTTGATGCTGAACACCAGTGGGAGCCACATCTTCCTGTCAACACCGTTGTCACAAGGGAATCAGCTGTCATTCCACAGTGTGCTGTGTTGTCAGTATTTGCGGGGAGGTGCACGCATTCAATGTTACTGAGATATTTGACATTTTTTTTTTTATAAAATAGGCTTTGTGTTCTATGATTTTGACTGTGGGCTCATGTAAGTGTTGAGTGTATTGAAGGCCAGCTAGACTAAGCTATAGTGCTTGGCAGGTTCATTGTGTTAAATGTTTTCAAATTGTAATGGGCTTGTAGGAATGTAACCCCAACTTGAGACAAGCAGCATCTGTGTAAAACATATTTGTATGTATGTATATGATATTGCGTATATACATTATATATAAAATATTTCCTCTGACAGAGAATTCAAAAAATTCCTATTTAATGTTTGGTTGCAAATTGGAAGAGCATATAACATTTGCTAGTGTAAAGTGCATCTAGATACCACATGCACATTTTATACTTCTGTCTTTCAAGATAAGTGTGCTATGTTTAAAAATTCTGATTTGACTTTTCATCAGCAATTACATAAAATGTGTCACTCATGTTTGTTGAAGGAATTGGAAATGAAATGAGTTTTATTTAGATGCTCCCCCCTAAAGATGTGTAAGGGCTATGGGCTTGAGTAAGTTGAACTTTTCTCATTAAAATTATTAAAAATGACCAAAAAATCCCATTTCTGTTAGTGGCGAAAGTGTAAGATGGTATGACTTAGCTCTTTGTAAACTTCCACAGAACTTCCTGCCCATAATAATCAGCAACTGTCAACAACAATTACTTAGTCAGTGCTTGAACTGATATAATGCTCTGGCCTAGTTTCGAATAGGCACTCCTACTGGAGATTTAGTTCAAGTAACTGAGAATATTCTAGAGCATGCAGACTCCCAGGTGGTTTTATTCAGCAAACCTTATTCCTCTCACAGGATGCCCAGTTTTACCAGTACATCAGCTGACCCTTGAATTGCAAGGGCCTGTGTATTGTCTACCTACATACACCATTTATACTTTCCCTAAGATTATGTGACACTAGGGAAAATGAAACCACCTTGTGCAGATAAGTGATGATAGTTACTAAAAAATTCTTACCAGCATGTTGCCTAGGTATCTCATGCAGCAAAGAGAGTAGCAGATATCAAATGATCTTACTGTCATTAGTATTACCTGTAGGATAAGGAATCAGTCTCCCTGAGCTAATAAGCATTCTGTGGTTAAGTTAGTATAATCAGAGATGATACAGATAGGAGCAACCCAAGTTTTATCTGGGCTTACGACTTACTGTGGTAAAACCAACAGGCAGGATCATGGCTCACAAACAGATCAGAGACTTTTGTACCATGGACTTTACTGTGAAGCAGTTCCTGTCTTGTACTTGAACTTATAGAGAAACACAAATTCTTCTGTATTTTTATTATCCCTGATAGGTAACTTTGTTGTATTCCAAAGTTTAAGATCTATAAAGACTTTGGTATTTGGTTGGTGTTTTCAAGTCTTGATGGGGAAGCAAGTTGTACATTGATGGGAGGCAGGCCCTATTGTCCTTTCTCGTGAAGTTTTCTTAGAAATGTTGGGTAATGCTGAGCTGTACTTAATCTGCCCAGAGAATCTATCCTTAATACCTCATTACTACTCTGATTCCAAAAAAAAAAAAAAAAAAAAAGCTAGAGTTTTACTTTTACTTAATTGCCATAGATTTGACAGTCTAAATAAGCAGTCCAGTGTGTATCAGCTGTTTTTTCTATAATTCAGAAGAGATGGGCTTCCCAATAACAAGGTAATAGCAGATAACCAATTCACCCTTAACTTCAAATTGACAGTTTGAAAACAAATTCTTAGCATGGGATGTTGGTTCTCTAAGTCCCAAGACTTGTAAAAGTGTGAGACATAGAGAGTCCTGAATTCCATTCCAAACCTGCTGGACCAGAGACTAAGAGAATGAGAGGTGATTCTGATACATGATGAAGTTGGAAGGCACAAACATAGAGTATCTTGAGATGACTAAATATAGGAATGTTTTTCTCTTTTATGAAAGTAAGCTCATGAGTATATTGAAGTTGTTTGTTGACTGCTGATGACCTCAGACATTTTTAATGCTAACTAGGCCCCTGAGAATTCATTAGCCTGTATTTGCCTTTGGAAATTTGCCCCACTGCAAACTTTTCATTAAGCATTCATAAAGAGAAAAAAGGTTTTTGAGGATTACGTCTGCTCTCAAGTACACTTGTGTATAACAGGGAATTTGGTATGATTTGCTATATATGATACATTAAAGGATACTGCACTTAATGTCTTCTAAAATTACCATCATTGGAAACAATCTAATTTTAAATGATTATATTTGGCTATTCTAAATTTCGTTTACATAGTATTGTCTAGTTAGAAAGGTGTGACCTTGGAGTCAAAGATTGCAAGCCTTGACAAAGAAAATCTTTGGACTGAGAAGTAGTTTGTCAACAGCAATCACCATGGACGTATTAATACCTTATTAGTTTGTATGTGTTTATCTCAGCTGTTGATGCTCACCTTCTGCCAGCTAAGTGCCAACGTTCACTCTCTGGCTTCAGATTCTGACTCTAGCTTCCTGCTCAGGCAGACCTGAAAAACGGGAGTTATGATTTAAATTTTGGGGCCCCTGTCACTCATATGGGGAACCCATGACATGTTCCCAGATCCCAAGTTCAGTTCTGTTCTGGCTGTTGGAGATATTTGGAAAGTGAACCTGAGGATGGAGGTACTTGCTCTCTTGTTATGATTCTCTGGCTCACTCTCTCCTTCCCTTCCCCATCTTCCTCCTTTCAAATCACAAAATAAATTGGTAAGCAATTTAAAAAGTTGTATTGGTACTTATTTACTAAGCAATGTTTGGTTTCTATGAGGCTCTTCAAAAAGTTCATAGAAAATGTGTTATGTAAAATAGGCAATGATCTCTCCAGCTGTGTAATAGTCAGATTATAAAGCTATAATGCAGTAAGAAAACCCCTGGTAATCACTAAGCCCAGTGTGCTAATGTGTCCCCTAGCCTAAGAATTTGAAGAGACAGTGATCTCATACTCCAGGTTCTTTTGACATGACAGGTCCAGCATTCCTCATATTTGATGAAATTACTAAATGACCACTTCTGCGTGAAGAACCAGAGTTAATGGAAGTTGTATCCATTAATTCATGTCATAGATCATGTCTTTCTTTGCAGAATTTGTTTGCTAGTTAAGTATTAAAACTAATTTACACTATGTCCAAGTTGTTATTCTTTTGGTCTTTGAACCTTGATCTTTTTGGCTTTGACTTTCAGTTTTACCAAAGTTCAGTCATTCTATTTATAATTCTGTTATGTGCTTTCTTTGCAATTTGTAATAACTGCCAGTCCAGATTAGTGAAAAGAGCTGTTTTTTTAATAGATTCATAATATTCTGTAATGCAGTTGTATACAGTCTGTTCAAAGCTCCAATTGAAGTATTTTCGTGACTCTAGGATTTTAGTGTTGCCACAGAAGAAGTGAAAAGGTGTAATGCACAGTTTTGTACATCCCTCCATCCTTATGGGGAAGACTCCTCAGATCCGTCATGGTTTTATGTGGCTTTAATTTGAATAGCTATTATCAATGAAATTTGACAAAAATAAAATTCAATTAAATATTGTAGCAGTTCACACCCCCGTTGTCAATAATGATTCATTTTAATTGTCAGTTGCATGGATAGAATTGGGCTATTCGTGATAACATTAATGTGAAACCTTTTAGTGAATAGTGAGGTTGAGTGTCTGGTATTCATTCCTCCTTTGAATTTACCCTTCTGAAAGTTACTTGAATCTACTCTGTATCCTATTTTATTGGGCTCTTCATTGTTATTTATCAATTTGGACACTATATATTAGGAAAAACAAAACTTTGTGATTCATTATTCGCTGTACTTTTATGCTGTATTTGAGATTTTCTACATAGAGTGCGTTTGTAGCTAAACTATGTCTTTTACAACTTTACCAAACTAACGATAATAAAACATTCTAAATTTTTCTGCTAGTCCTTTTATTAGAATTTTTACATTTAAGTTTTGAATCTACCTTAGGCTTTTTTTAGCATGATAAAAATAGCAAAATGGTGTTCTAAGTTTCAAAGTTGATTATTTCAGAGTTGTATAAACAAATCACCATTTTCCCTTTGAACTGAAATTCCACTTTTCCATGTATTCTATCCTATTTATATACTTCTGGGCCTTCTTAATTTTCTGTATAATCTATATGACAGATTGCCACAAATTAAATGTCATAAACCACCACCTACTCATTAGTGGCTAGTTACGTAGGCAAAAGGTCTACATTTCAGCTCTCATTCGCTGGCTGCAGAGAAGAATCCACATCTAGTCTTATTCATGTTGTTGGTAGAATTCAGCTGCTTGCTACTGTAGCAGCAAGGTCTCTATTCCCAGCTGACCCTTGGTTAGAGGCCATTTTCAGTTATTAGAGGCCACCGACATCCATTTCTGTGGACAATATTTCATTTGCCACATTAGGTTGTTTTAGCAGTAATATTCGTAACTGACATTGGCCTAGCATTTTGTGACAATTGTAAATGAGCCTGTACATATATATTATTTATTTAGATATTTATATGTTGATTATGATCATGATTATATTATTGCCTTGTGCTGAAACTTGTATAGAAAGTTGGATGCATAGGCTTTGGATATTTATTGATCCATAACCAATCCCTCTCTATTTTTAGGACCCTTGTTCATGTTAAGCAGCATTAAAATTTTAGAGAAATTAAAGCAACTCATCCATTGAAAGGCAGTTTATTTCTGCATTTATGGGTAATATTGAATTTCAGGTTGACAATCTTGACGCAAGAATATGTGAGCTTCTGAATAGTTAATCCTTAATCATATTTTCCATTGTTAATCAGAAGCAACTTTATTTAAATTCAAATTTTTATGTAGTTGCTGTTTTCTCATAAAACTAAAAATGAAGTAGGGAGTGGAGACTAGTAAAATCTATGTAAATGGTCTTTTTATGCAAAATACAAAATCTGACAATCCGTAAAGACAGAATCTAGTGGGGTGCATAGTGTTTAGTTCTAAAACATTGTTTCTGCTCTAAATGAACATAATTGAATCTGAAGCATCTGGTTTTTGTCTCATTTTCTAAAATTGCTCATTTTCAAGCAGAATTCCTATCAGTGTCAGAGAATTGGGTCAAATAAGGCATGGGACCATTTGGTTTACTAGCAGAAAACTAGGACTGATCAAGTCTTTGAGAAATATGCTGTGTTCTTTTTTTTTTTTTTTTTATATTTATTATTTAACTTCAGTAATTACATTGTATTATGTGACACAATTACATAGATACTTGGGTTCTCCCCACCCCTCCCCAAACCCTCCCACCATGGTGGATTCCTCCACTTTGTTGCATAACCACAGCTCAAGTTCAGTTGAGATTCCCCCATTGCAAGTGTATACCAAACATAGAGTCCAGCATCTTATTGTGTTCTTGAACTATAAATGATACTCTTTAAAAATGCTTTCCAATAAATTATTAATTTTTGTCTATTACTAGGTTTCAGGTCTGACCCTGAAAACAGTTGAGAAAACATTGATATTCTTGACTAATGCATTGTCTGGAAGTCTCTTCAGTTAAAAAAAAGAGAAAGTTATTAAAGATGAGTATAACCAGAGTTATGAATCAGAGTTTAAGAAATTGACTCTGACTATCTGGTTTGACTATTACTACTGTACACACAAATTCTCAGCTATTATTAACTAATAATTTGCTTGAGGGAATATCTTCCGGGTAATCACAAAAGTAATACTTTACTTAGCATTCCCATTTCTCTAAAATCTTCACCTAATCCAACTGAAACTTACAGCAACACTTTGACCTAACTTAGTTGTGTAGTGGAAATGCCAGGAAACACTGGCATGTGGCTGTAGAGTTGATGTCTTCATCACTACTCTGGCCTTAAAAATCGACCAGCACAGGAAAAAGTACCCACACTTGGGTATGGAGAAACAGGGTTTTTTGTTGTTGTTGTTTTTTGTTTTTAAACTAACAAAGGCAGAATCATGCGATTCCAAATGTATGTGACAGCTTCTCATTTAGATTTGGAATTCCTGCCCCAAATTGAAGTAAAGCCATGATGAACCATGAAAGAGGAAATAGTTTGGTCATGAACATAGTTAGAATGGGTTTTGGAGGGAATGTTTGGGTATAAGATTGGATGATATAAAGGTCATATTATATCATGCCTACTTCTTACAATTTTCTTTTTTTCTCTGTGTTTACTGTTGCAGGATAACTTTTTAAAATTAAAAGTAATGAAAATATTCCAAAACATTACTTATCTTTGTCTTAATAGTCAAAGAGGAGAGTGGGAAACAGAATGCATATGGATTATCTGTGCAGCACATGGCCCATGAGTTGGTAGTGTCTCATTTCATTCATTAACAGATAGGCTCAGAATGTGATTGGTTAGATTTCATAGTTAATAAGTGGCTCAGCTCTTATTTGAGCCTGAGTATAAAAAGCTAGAGGTACTTGGTCTGTCAAAAAGTAGCACACAAAAGTCTCATTCCCTCAATTAAAATGGGAGGAAAAAATGTGGGATTAGGTAAAGAACAATAGTGAATAACTTTTGATGCTTGTTACTTTGTACCCATGTGGCCCCAGGACTATATTCTGTTTTCATTTAAGAAAAACTAATTATCGATATATGTGTGTGTATGTATGTATATGTATATATATAAAGATTAAATTTTTTATTGGAATGGTAGATATACAGACAGAAGGAGAGGGAGAGGAAGATCTTCTGTTGCTGATTCACTCCCCAAGTGGCTGCAATGGCCCGAGCTGCTCCGGTCCAAAGCCAGGAGCCTGGAGACTCTTCCAGGTCTCCCATGCGAGTGGAAGGTCCCAAGATTTTGGGCCATCCTGGACTGCCCTCCCAGTCCACAAGCAGGAAGCTGGATGAGAAGTGGGGCACTGGGATTAAAACCAGTGCCCATATGGGATCTTGGGGCATGCAAGGCTAGGATTCAGCCACTAAGCTATTGCGCCAGATCCTACTTATTGATGTTATATATATATTTTTTCTCTTTGCACATTTATGTGTATATGTATGTTAATAGGTATGTATCAGTGTGTGTAATTACAACAATGTATTTAACACTCTGCTCAAAATACAGTATTGAGTAGAATATTTCATAAGGCCGATTAGTTTGTGACCTTGAGATAAAATAATCCCAAGCCATTTGCTTCTGGCTGTTGTGGGAAAGGTATTGCCCACATTCTTGTAGCGGTCTTCATTTTCAGTCCCTTTCTGACACATGAGCCTACTTCCTGCATCTGTTTGTCTACAGCATGGTCCGTCTACTTCCATATATACTTTAGCTAAGTGTGGAGCGATTCAGTGTGTTTCCAATGTATGAGTGCACTTGAGAAGTTCATGTGAAAACAAGATATTTATTTGGCAAAAAATCCATGTGTAAGTTTTTTATATGTCTTGCCATGAACTTGTGAAGACCCTGTCCTACGTATGACTTTCAAACTTTCTTGTATTAAAATACATTTTATTTTAAAACATATTTATTTAAAAGAGCTACAGATAGAATTATATACATGTTATACATATAAATGTATAACATACATAAATATGTGTGTGTATATATAGAGAGAGAGAGAGACAGAGAGAGAAAGATACTGAATGCTTCTTCCATCTGCTCATTCATTTACCAAATGGCCACAGCAGCCCAGGGCTGAAGTAAGGACTTTTGTTGAGATCTTCCATGCAGGTGCAGGGGCCAAGTACTTGACTTGGGTCATCTGCGGGTGCTTTCCCAGACACATTGGCAGGGACTTGGATCATAAGTGGACCAGCTGGGGCTCTAACTAGTGCCATATGTGACACAGGCAAAACAAGCAGAGTGTTAAGCTGTTGTGCCACAATGCTGACACTTAAATATACTTTCTTTTTCTACTAGCTTTTTAAAAAACATTTATTTTTATTGCAAAGTCAGATATACAGAGAGGAGGAGAGATAGAGAGAGAGATCTTATATCCAATGACTCACTCTCCAAGTGCCCGCAATGGCTGGAACTGAGCTGAGCTGAAGCAAGAGAGCCAGGAGCTTCTTCCAGGTCTCCCACACGGGTACAGGGTCCTAAGGCATTGGGCCGTCCTCTACTGCTTTTGCAGGCCACAAGCAGGGAGCTGGATGGGGAGAAGGGCAGCCGCAATTAGAACCGGCGCCCATTTGGGATCCCGGTGCATTCAAGGTGAGGATTTTAGCCACTAGGCTATCGCGCTGGGCCTTCCATTAGCTTTTAAAATCACTTCTTGCATAAGTAAAAACAGCAGTGGGCCTTGAAACCAATTCACCACATCATGACTAGTTTTAATATACAAGAGAAAGTAGGAATACTTTTGTGCACTGCAGGTTACAAAGGGAAGAATCGCTTTGTAGAACTTGTGTTTCATCTCTGCTGTAGGTTTACATTTTGGAATGCATCATAGAATGTATTTTTCACAGGGATAAATGTTAACACATTCTGAAAGCCACTGAGCTAGGATGGGAAAGAGAACCTTGATCATTCCTGCCCAATACCAAAGGTACCTCCTAAGTTGGCATTAGCAGGAATTTGAAGTCAAGGTTGGAGATTGAACCCAGGCACACTGATAGAGGACCTGGACATCTGAATTTCTAGGGCCAGTGCCCATCTGGAGATAAACATTATAATGACTTAGTATATAGTTCCGAATAAAAGCTTTCTTTTGAAGCTTCCTGAAATGGTAGCTTCCTAAAAACATGTGGCATTTCTCATAAGGGTCACCTAATGTGCACGGTATGAAATGCATGAAAAGTGCTTAGTACTTATGTAAAGCACTTTCTATTATCTGTTGTTCACTTATACAATATTACCCTACCTCCCTCTGACAGAGTGTTCTAGGTATTTACTTTGATAACTCAAGTCATGATTTACAAATTTAAAGTGGAAAGGCCATTTTTTAATATACTTTAGTGGAAACCGGACTTTTTTTTAATTTATTCATTAATTACATTGTTTATGTGACACAGTTTCATAGGTACTGGGATTCTTCCCACCCCTCCCAAAACCCTCCCCCAATGGTGGATTCCTCCACCATGTTGCATAACCACAGTTCAAGTTCAGTTGGGATTCCCTCATTGCAAGCATATACGAAACACAGAGTCCAGCATCTTATTGTCCAGTGAAACCGGACTTTTCAAATATGTGTCAGAGATATGCACCTTAAAAGTTAAAGGGAATAGGGTTTGGCGGCGTGGCCTAGTGGCTAAAGTCTTGAATGCCCCGCCTGGGATTTCATATGATCACTGGTTCTAATCGTGGCAGCTCCACTTCCCATCCAGCTCTCTACCTGTGGCCTGGGAAAGCAGTCGAGGACATCCCAAAGCCTTGGGACCCTGCACCCGTGTGGGAGACCTGGAAGAAGTTTCTGGTTCCCGGCTTCGGGTCGGCACAGCACAGGCCGTTGCAGCTCACTTGGGGAGTGAATCATCGTCTGAAAGATCTTCCTCTCTGTCTCTCCTCCTCTCTGTATATCTGACTTTGTAATAAAAAAAAAGATAAATCTTAAAAAAAAGTTAAAGGGAATAGATGGTGAGCACGATTTTGTCCAGGACATGGTAATTTGTTTCATTTTGTTTTAATAAGTATTTTAGCATTATGGTTTCCAGTTTGGCCCATTTGGCCACAAAGAACTGCATTTTGTTTTTTTTAATAGCTGAGTAGTATTCCATGGAGTAGATGAACCATAGCTTTCTTATCCAATCCTCCGCTGATGGGCATTTTGGCTGCTTCCATGTTTTTGCAATTACTGATTGTGCTGCTATGAGCATAGGAGTGCATGTTGGTTTCTCATAAAACAAGTGTTCTGGATATATTCCTAGGAGTGCTATTGCTGGATCATACGGTATGTTGAATTTGAGTTGTTTGAATATTCTCCATACTGATTTCCATAGAGGCTGTACCAGCCTGCAGCCCCACCAGCAGTGGAGTAGGGATCCCTTTTCCCCGCAACCTCGCCAACAAGTGTCGTTGGTGCTTTTATTCATGTGGGCCAGTCTTACTGGAAACCATAATGCTAAGGGAAATGAGCCATTCCCAAAAGGTTGAATACCACATGTTTGCCTTAATTTAAGATGATATGATGTTATGTATAACATGTTATGTTTTGAATGTTATATGTTGTGTATAAACTAAAATTGAAGTATAGGTGAGGTGGTCACAGAAGGTGGCTGGGAACTCGCATTTACTTTTAACATATTGGTTACTCATTACTATGTCAATTAATTCCATAATGATGTAAATTTTTGCTGATGGTATGTTGGAGCTTTCAATTGACTGGGATGATACTCTGCTAGCTCTGTCTTCAGACTAGAGAGGGTATACCTAAGAAGCCGTTGAACTTGACTGGACAATAAGATGCTGGACTCTGTGTTTGGTATACGCTTGCAATGGGGGAATCTCAACTGAACTTGAGCTGTGGTTATGCAACAAGGTGGAGGAATCCACCATGGTGGGAGGGTTTGGGGAGGGGTGGGAGAACCCAAGTATCTATGTAACTGTGTCACATAAACAATGTAATTAATGAAGTTAAATAATAAATAATTAGATTAAAAAAACAAACAAACAAAAAACAAAACAAAACAAAACAAAAAAAATAAGTATTTTAGAGATCATATTCCAAGGACAGAGATCTGATGACAATACAAGTTATCCTTCTAACTTATACTAAGCTCTCAAGACAGACTTTTTAACAGGATCTCCATATTGTCTGTCTACTATTCACACACATACGTGTAAACTGTTGGATTTTTTTATAAGTGCATGTCTATTCTTTCTTTCATTAATTTTCAGATGTGCACAATTTTTAAAGGTATTATGGGTTTTAAAAGATTGTGATTCAACTTATTTTCTCTAAGTGCAGTAATAAAGTAATGCAAAATAACTGATTTATTTAATTGTTTAAGACATGATATATAGTAAACAAACCTGCTAACAAGAACATATTCTAAAATATTGATTCAGTAGAACCAGTGGAATAAGTCAACCAAATCTCCCAGGCTTAATAAGTAATTATTTATGATTTTGAATCTATGAAAGCTGGATACAATTGTAATATGCCTAGAGGCAAGTTATTGATTTCTGATTAGTGTGTAACATTGCATAGGAAAGAAGCAATACATACATCATAAGGTTATAATGAAGCTTAGGAAGGAGGAAAGCCTCAATTATTTGCCCAGAATACTTCAGGGTCTTAAATAGTATTAGGCCTTTGGGTTACATTTATATTTTTACCTTCCCATCACCACACCCAGGCCCTGGGCTCCTGGAGGGAGAATGGAGTTTAGGTCATACTCATTTTTTATGCCTAGTCCAGTACAGTGTTTTCCATATCCCCCCCAGTTTTTCTCCGGATGAATTCTGGGCATATTTTGGTCATCTTCCTCTGGGGAATGTTGTCAAAAATAAAGATCATCAGGATAAATTTACTATTTCTAAAAGTGAACTCCAATCCTAGATGATAAGCAAATGCCATGGTGTGGATAAAGCAAGGATAGAAATCAGGCCTCCAGATACTGGTTCCACACACAGGATGACAGACCCATCCGGTGAATTTTGGGTCAGTGTCTCTCAAGTACCAGAGATTCTGATGACACTGTTAATGAGACACATTGACAGTTTAAAACCTTTGAATCAGAAAAATATGGTTTGAGTCAGCCTTGATTACTACTCATGCAAATTCCAACAAATGGTTTACCTCTGTGAGCCTGTTTTTCCTTTTTATAAAATAAGTGAGTGATAAAAATATTAAATAAGATAGTGCATGTCAAAGGTTTTGCAAAGTGCTTTGGATGTAGTGTGTCCTTAACAAATGTGCACTTCTCATTATTCTGTGTGTTTATAGAGTTTACACGCCTGGAAGAGCTGACTGTGAAAACAGTTTTGAAATAGAAGTATGACAGGGATTGTTTGGTTTTGTTCAGTAATGTAACTTGAGTTCAGAGTTCAGAGGATGGCTGAGCTCAGCTGGGGTATTCTAAGTTGTGTCATGTGGACACTCACATGTTTGTCATCAGCTGGTACCAGGGACCCCAGTTATGTTGACAGGAACAGTAGTGACAACTAGGACATGTTTGCTTGTCATCCAGTAGGCAGCCTGGACTGGGAGTCATGGTGGTGACAACAGGGTTTCCACAGGTAGTGAAAAAGGGAGCGTGCCATGGAGCAGACACTTGGGAAGCTTCTGCTTGTGCCATTTTTGCTAGGGGACTACTGGCCAGATTCAGTGCGGAGAGAAAGACTACCTCTTTACGAGCAGAGACGTGCATACAGGGAAGAGTGTGTGCCATCCTCAGGATTTTGTTGACTGCTGCTCTATTAGACATATTGCTGGGTCATTTCCATGTAATTCGTGACTTTTCCAGATAATTCCCCGACATCTTTGGCATTGTTTCCATTTCAAAGATCAGGAACCTGATAATCATGTAAGATGCTTGTATGCACTAAGAACAAACTTTTTGCTTCAAGTGAAGTGATAGCATCTCAGGGCCTGGCTGTTTCCATAGATGATCAGGTGATTAGCCCAGGAGATAGAAGATGTATGCTTTGTTTGATAAATACTTGATTAAAATGGAGTTCCAAGTAAAAATTTTCCGACTTTTATGTACCAAGGTATTGGGTCATACATTTGTTTGGTATGGACAAAGATGTTTACTTTAAGCCTTATCCTTTAAGACTTCCAAGAGGCTCATGAAATGTGTTGTTTTGCTTCTAGATCACCCACACACCCTGGATCTCACTGCATTCTGGACATGACTGAGCCCCTTCAATGGGCCAGATACCACTGGCAGCAGCTGATGGGAGGTAGAACCGGGGAAGATGATACAAGGCCATACAACTACTCCTCTCTGCTTGCTTGTGGAGGCAAGTCCTCGCACACCCCCAAAGTGTCAGGAAAGCACCGGGTGGTTGTTCCCCATCTCCAGCCTTTCAAAGACGAGTATGAGAAGTTCTCAGGCACCTACGTGAATAACCGAATACGAACAACCAAGTACACACTTCTGAATTTTGTACCAAGAAATTTATTTGAACAATTTCACAGGTACTGTTACATTTCTCAAAAAAAAAAAAAAAAAAAAATAGAATGCTTTAGTCATTGTGCTCAAGGGGTTAAAAGTTTTCATTTTTAAGACCTTGCACATTATAGAAGGCTACCTTGTGCTACCATCCTTGACAGTTTTTGTATGAGTCTGTTGTGGTTTGATGACCTCTTAAATTCAAGTAGAACTTAACAATTGGGAATACTTGATCCTTGACGGAGGAATATTCTTATCCTCATTCTACAGATTGGGAAACTAATAGACTGTGTTTATGACAACATCATTATTAGTAATATGTGGCTAACCTACAATTACAGTCTTGGGCTTCCTCCTCCTTGCTTTAGTGTTCACCACATTGCAGCATGTTAACATTTTAATTTCATATTTTTATCACTTGATAATAAGGGGAAAGAGCGTTGAAAGTGTAGATATGTGATGATACTCATAGAAGCAATGAAATAATTCAGTTCACATGCATTTGTTGAAACTCCTGTGAGCTTAGGCACTGAAAGAAATCCAAGTATAACTGTTAGTCCTTTCCTTACAGAGTTTGCAGTTTAAAGAAGCAACATATGCAGCACAAACAATAAAGACAGTGTGGGTATGATGAGTATTACGAAGTGCTAGCTAGTGGAATGGAAGAGTCCTGGGGGACTGCATATTGATTGAAGCACTAGTGGCGGGGTGACACTCTACTGGAAAGTATAGAGTGGCGTGAGATATTTGCACCAGCGATGTGAGCACAGCATCTCAGAGGAAGAAGATGTAGAGGTAGAAGCCCGAAGACAGCTACATACAAGGCTTGCTGGAAGCCTGGGAAATAGTCATCCCTGACACACACAGTTGCTCTGGGCTAGAGAGTAATAGGAAGTAAAGTAGCAAAGACAGGCATGACCCACCAAGCAGGTCTTGATGTCATGACACAGTGGATACCAAAGTCTGCAGGCAAGGTTCTGAGAAAAGAAATGGCGTGCTTATGTGTGTTTGCCACACGGAAGGAATGTGGGCATGGAAGCACACTAAAGGCAGAAAACATTTGGGAAGATACTGTGTATATCCTGGTTAGCTGTGATAGAGACCGGGTGTTAGAGCAACGTGGGAGTGAAAGAAGGAGAATCCAATTAGCAGGTGCTTTGGAATAGGGGTGAGGAACATGTGAAAGGAAGAAAAAAGTGATGTGAACATACTGAATTGCAATGATTGGGAAGAGGAGCAAAAATGAAACTTGGCTGGAGGATGATTTTAACTTAGAAAATGTTTTGAGCTGCTAATTTGAGTATAGAAAGTCTCAGCATTTATTATTTTATCTGAGGGGAGTTTTCAAAGTTCATGGAAACTGTACATTAGAAAAAACTGTGGATTTCAAAATTGGTGTCCATAACCTTTTTGAAATATCCTTGTCCATATTTTGTATGCATGTGGGTAACATCTGGATGTGACTTGATACACTTGAGTTTTCAGTGATTCTCCCAAAGTCCAGTTTCTTGCTAGTGGAAACCATGACAGGTGGTGGTGATGGCTCAAGTCCTTGGGGTCCATTTCACCCATGCAGGAGATCTGAATTGAGTATGTGGTGCCTATGTTTGCCTGGAACCCAGCCCTGAATGTAGCAAACATTCAGAGAATGAACTAGTGACACATCTGAGAGGTACTCAGTATGTGTGCATCCATTTATCGTTTTATCTTTGCTCTCGGTATCTCAAGTAGGTAAAAAAATATTGTCTAAAAATATAGATGAGAATCTGTTCAATTAACCACTGTCACTTTATTGTTTCTGGTTTTTGTGAAGCTTGGAGTTCAATGCACTCAATAGCAAAGGAATCTGAAGGTTTAACAGTGATTACTGAAGTCGTTGGTTTTGATGGAGCTCACATAGAAATACATTGAAAGCGCAAAGGCAGCAGCAGAGTGAAGAGACCTTTCCAGAGTGAAAGGAGTTGGAGATGAGGAAGGAGAAGTGCAGGTCGATTGTTCTTTCAAGAACTTTCATGGTCAATGGGGATAAAAGCACAGGAGGCTATACAAGATGGAGATTTTTGTTTTTCTTTAAAAGAAAAATGAATCAGGGACTAGCATTGTGGCCCAGTGGCTTCAACTGTTGCTTGTAGTGTTGGCATCCCACATGAGCATTGGTTTAAGTCCTAGCTGCTCCGTCTCTGATCCAGCCCTCTGCTAATGAGCCTGGGAGAGCAGCAGCAGATGACCCAAGTACTTGTGCTCTGCCAACCATATTGGAGACCTGCATGGAGTTCTGCAGTCCCGGTCTTGGGCTGGCCCAGTCCTAGCCATTGCAGCCATCTGGGAAGTGAACCAGCACATGGAAGATCTGTTTCACCCTTTGTCTGTGTTACTTTAACTTTCAAATAAGTAAGTCTTTAAAGGCAAAACAAAACAAAAAATAAGAAACCAGTGGAAGAAAATTTGAATACATACAATAGGGACCTGGAATAGTGACCCACTTTCTAAAGAAAGTGGTTTGAATAGTGTAAAAGAAGAAATTGTTATTATCCAAAAGATAAACAAACACTGGCACTGATTTAAAGAAAGGGGAATTTGTGCAGCCACTGTTGAAAGCAGTATAGAGATTAACTAAATATAAAATTGCCAGGTGATACATCAACCCCATTCCTGGATATACACCTAAAAACCTTGACTACTTTACATCAAACAGGTACCTGCATCTTGTTTATAGTTGTACTGTTCCCAAAAGATTAACTATGGAATTGACCAATGTATCCATCATGAGATAAATATACAAAGAAAATCAGGCAGATAAACACACACAAATGGAATATTTGACTTAAAAAGGATGAAATTCTGTCATTAGCGGCAAAATAGATGCAACTGCAGGGCAGCATATTGAGTGAAATAAGCTGGACACAGACAAGTATCACATTCTCATGTATATGTGGCAGGCAAAACAAAAAGTAAACGTCTGTGTATGTCAATATTTGTGCAAATGTAGTTTTGTGAAATTTGATTCCATTGTTAAATCATTGGTTAAGAATGACATACCATAGTCTAGTAATATGATTGTTTTAAAATTCAGTGTGTATTAGGGCGATGGAAGGAGAAAGAGAATTATTATATTCTCAGAGTTGTATATAAGTGGGGCCAGTATTGTAGTATAACAAATAAAGCTACTGCCTGCAGCACCAGCATCTCAAGTGGGTGCCAGTTCTTGTCCTGGCTGCTCCAGTTCCAATCCAGCTTCCTGTTCATGGCCTGGGAAGATCAGTAGAGTGTTTAGGGCCCTGTTTTCTGCATAGGAGACCTGGATGCACCTCCCAAGTCCTGGCTTTGGTCTGCCCCAATCCTTCCTCTTGTGGACTTATGGAGAGTGAATCAGCAGATGGAAGATCTTCCTCTCTGCCTCTCTTCTCTTAACTCTGACTTTGAAATCAGTAATTTTTTTTATTGTAATCTCAAAATAGTTAGAAAAAAATTAGTCTTAAACCATTTGCTACTGCTTTTTCTAGGCCATTAGCAGGGAACTAGATCGAAAGTGGAGCAACCAAGCCTCAAACCAGCACCCATTTAGGATTCCACAGGTGGAGGCTTTGCCCACTGCACCATGACACCATCCTGTATTTTGAGCTTTGAAAAAAATCTAATGCCTGGGCATAAAATGCTTAAAACATTGATTCTCTTGCTCTTAATTTGTTTTTTACAATATACCAACCTTGAATTTCTTCTAAAATTCTGAACTTTTAAAAACAAAGTACTATTCCTGTTAGGCTTTTTATTCTGTGTTACACAACTCAAGATTCTCACTTAAATATATTATTTCTTAGATAATACCTAGTATTAATTAAAAATACAACATGAGCCAGGTATCTAGGGAGCAAAACTGTGTACATAATTGTTAAGTGTATCTAGTTCTCTATTATATAGCTTACAAAAAATTAATAGGAACTGATTAAAGAAAAAACACAATATTTTGCCTCTTTTCCATTGGTTCTTGTATTAGTTCACTAACACTTCCTCTTGTGTGTTGGTTTTAGGGCTGCCAACTTATACTTCCTGTTCTTAGTGGTCCTGAACTGGGTGCCTTTGGTGGAAGCCTTCCAAAAGGAAATTACCATGCTGCCTCTGGTGGTGGTCCTTACAATTATTGCAATTAAAGATGGTTTGGAAGATTACAGAAAGTACAAAATTGACAAGCAGATCAACAATTTGGTGACTAAAGTTTACAGTAGGTGAGTGAGGGGAACTTTGCTGCAGATGACATATGGTGTTCAGAAACATGTAGCTCTCTCTCTCTCTGGTGTGACAAGAACGTGTGTATTATTGTTCTTTAAGTTCCACAGTGAATTTAATTCCACTGCCAGAGGAAAACAGAAGTGTTTAGCCATTGCCAACCAGGGACTTGGCAGAATGAAAGCTTTTATGACTCGTGTGTATATGGACTTGAATTAAACATCAAACCATAGAAAGGGAAACAGGTTTTAATGCATAGATACTGTAATTTAGGATTAAAAGATGGGATAAAAGAATGAATTTGAATAGATATGAAACACTATGGTAGTCTACAAAAAAGTTGGAGCTGCTTATAAAAAATGGTGGAGAATATTCTACTTCCCATTGCAGCCACAGAGGGCTGTATGAAAGGTGATCTGTGCAGAAGTGTGTTCGCTCTGCTGAAGATCTGCATTTTCAATGTTTATGCTTATGATCAGCCAAGAATAAAAACAGGGGAGCCTAAAACGAGGGCAATATCATTTTTGTAAAACTTAAGTTTTCATTTCTTAGAGATAAGCTATTTAGAGAACAGACGTTGGCGTTATGGCATAGTGGGTAAGGCCTCTGGAATGATGCTGGCATTCCATATAGGCACAGGTTCCTGTTCTAGCTGCTCCCCTTGTGATTCAGCTCACTGCTAATGGGCAAGGAAGAACAGCACATGGCCCCAGTGCTTGGTCCCCTGCACGCATGTGGGAGACCCAGTTGAGATGCCTGATTTCAACCTGGCTCAGCTCTGGCCGTTGTGACCTTCTGATGGAAGAGCTCTTTCTCTGTGTCATCATCTTTCGTTCTGACTTTCAGATAAATACATTTTTGAAAAAAATGTAGTGATCAGTATAGACAAGTGTAACTTGTCTTCATTCTTATGTGAACCATATGGAAAAAGGTTAGGAGAAGCTTGACATAAGATATGTATTTATGCTCAAATTGCTGGATCCTGGATTTTGTTCATTTTAAGAATTCTTTGGTGATTTTTTTGTAACATTTGTTTAAAGATCAAGAAAATAGGAAATTTTTTTCTTTTGTAATTTGATACTGTTTCTAATCAGAATCTGATACACTGTATTTAAAAATTAAGTATTGATATGTCTATTGCTTTTGTATTGAAGCCACTGAGTGTTTTGCTGCATTCATTCTATGAGTCACTCAATAACACTTGAGTGCTTCCTCTACACTAGGGGTGAAATACTGATACAGTCTCTGCTAGCTGTAACAAGTAATATTTCATCATGATTCTGTGATGAAGTCTAGATTTTTAACATTACTCAGCTAATACTGAATATATCAAATGGAAAGATTACTTACCCTGTGTGTATGAGAGTGTGTGTGTGTATCTTATATGTCTTGTGTGGAAAATGTTTGATATAAATAGTAGCTCATTTTTAGTGCTAGTTTAGAGTTGAGATTTATTTGCTTTCACAGGTCTTCTGAAATGTTCTAATCATGACTCTCACAGTTAGTAGCTGTGCAGCCTTGGGGAAATTACATAAACTAGCTAAACATGCAGTTCCCTTCATTATGAATATAGTAATAAAGCAGTAAGCAAATATCTAGGCATTTTAAGTGCTAAAGTTATTTTTGTATTCTAATAATGATTATTACCCAGAGTTTGTCACATCATCATTGAGTCATTTAATCAATATCTGAGTGCCTCTTATAATAGTATAAGAGTAGTGCACCTTGGGTAATTTGTGCCTCAAGTGCCATTTTAGAAACAGTCCAGATCTGTTTTAATGGTTAGCATATAAACTTAGAGATAGAATATGCTAGTCAATGATCTAAGGTTCATTCTAAGATATCACTTGATTGCATTTCCTAATAGACTTGGTAACATTGTCCTTTTATCTGTATTCTTTGCAACGTTTTTTTTTTTTGAGCTGTAATAAATTATTCTTGAAACAATGCTTATAAAGAAACAAAGGTAACCTATAAAATCATGCTTTGTTGCTTTAAATATGCCAATCTGTATGCCAATGAAATACAGAGAAATAACTTCAAAGAAAGAATTCCACCAAAGAATGAGACTATTAAATTTAGCAAACTTTTATAAGGAAGCATATTAACATTTTTTCAGATAATTTGATAATCTGTGTATTTAATTGCGCAATGTGCTTAATTTCCTACAGGAAAGTCCCACTTGAAATAACAAATTTAAAAATTGAAAGATTAGTTGTGGCATGGTATAGTTCAAATGTTTAAGTTAGATTTGCAGTAACAGTTAATTCTGACTTTAAGATTGTTTTTAAAAGAGCCATCTGTAAGATGTTAAAAGTGTATTTCAAGGTAATGAAAGTGTCTTGAAAATAAGACTGTTAATCTTTCAAATGATTCACGTGCCTACTGCATGGTAGACAGTGAGATTTAGAAATTTAAAATACAACACTTACATTTAAGGAAACAGGTTCTTTCCAGACCTCAAAATCACTGTTTTGATGATGTTTGAATTTTCAAAAATACTCATTAATGTGTTAATTCTTAAAATTCCATGATTCTTGCAATGAGTCCAAATGTAGTAGTCTACTCTGATAACACATCTGGTGTGACATTTTGCAAGCAGTGGTTCAGGTTCACTTCCTGATATGTATAATTATGCCACATTTTATTTGGTGGTGGTAAACTCTACTAGTACTTAGTGAATGTGTTCTGGAATGAACTGCCGCTTTCAAACCCCAGGGCCACTTAGGAGCAGTGTGACCTTGAAAAGCTGCTTTATACACGAAGGCCGTTTTTTGTTATTTGTAAAAAGGAGACTATAAAATACACG
This sequence comes from Ochotona princeps, assembly GCF_030435755.1. Lineage (NCBI taxonomy): Eukaryota > Metazoa > Chordata > Mammalia > Lagomorpha > Ochotonidae > Ochotona > Ochotona princeps. The sequence goes on along the minus strand of NC_080842.1, from coordinate 44,385,090 downwards.
AAGTACTAATCGTACAACATAGATAAAAATTGATTATATTTAAGCAAGTATAATGATGCCTTAGGACTCCGTAAGAAATGAACACAAAATGAATAGGATGAAAAAACACGGACTTCAGCTTTTCTTGCTGCAAAATAAACTTCTTTAAAATTTATTTTTCATGAACTTCATGACTTACATATAATGCAGTTGATAAATCTTTGCTGATATTTTTTCAAGGCTACTTTATTATAAATTATTTTTAGTGTCTCATAGGAAAATATTTTAAAACATTGAAAAAATTAGTTCACATTTTCCCTTCTCTCTTTGATTTTTGTAAAGTAGAAGTACATGTTTTCAACCTTTCATTCTTTTCCCTCTCAACTCTCAACTCATGGCAATCTCTGTTAAAAACTTAGTCGGTATTCTTCCCAACTTTTCCCAATGCTTGTGTAAGAGCTATTTGATACTGAACCCTTACAGAAACAAACATTGATCTGGAAGCATTCCTAAAGAGAGGATTATAAGATATAAATCTTAACCAGTGAGTCTTACATAAGTACAGACAATCAAGCAGATTTTAGGAAATTTTATTTGGGGCTGGCATCTGCCCTAGTGGTGCATATGGCTGTGTCCCATGTCATAGTGAATGTCTTTGATTCCCCACTCCAGATGCTGGCTCCTACTTGCTGCTAATGCAGACCCTGGGAGGCAGCAGTGATGGATAAAGTGACTGGGTTACTGCTGCTCCTGTGGAAGACTTGGGTCGGGTTCCTGGCACCCGACTGGCCAAGTCCAGTCCCAGATAGCAAACTAATAGAATGGAAATCAATCTGTCAGTTTTTTATTTCTGCCTCTCCAACAAATAGTAAATTCCGTGTCTTCATTTAGGTTCTGGGAGAACGTGATTGTCTTCTTGCTGTTTTAATTCTCCCCAGAAACGTAGCCTCGTTTTCAACTTAGCCACCATCGTAAATGTTCAAAGTCGGTTAAGGTGGTGGTGGTATTGTCACCTAATTGCGGTTGCTTCCAAATGAAGTTTTATCGTGTCTTTACTCCTCAAAATCATTTGAACTGATGACTGTTTTTCTTCACCAAACTCATTCTTGATCACCGTTCAAGACAGTTCAGACCTCTTCTCTGGTGTCTGATGCCTCTGCTCTCTGTGCTCATATCCTGGACATGTTCTGCTTTTATGAAAATGCAGTTTTCTGAACTTTGAACCATGTTTTCCCCATGTGCATTTTGTTAGCACCTATTATAGGAGCTGTCATGCTTGTTCAGCATGTTCGTCAACCTGAACTAGCTAGCTACTGGGACAATTGGCTAGTTTTAATCCTAGTGGGGAAAAAGATCAAGTGAAATCATCTGAATTTTGTTCTGATATAAAATAAATTAAAAGAAGTTTCCTATATTTACGAGAAATAAAATCCCTAGCCTTATGAATAATTTCTCCCCAGCTTTATTTATTCCCTTGCCTACCCAATCAACGACTTCACATTACCAGCTTTATCCAAAGTCAGTAGATCTTTTACTAGTGAAATAACATAGGCATTTGGATTACCAAACTGTTAATTATTCAAAAATTTTCTTTAGTTGGATTCAAACTTGGGCATAAGGTGTTGTGGGAGATCTACCTCAGAAATGTATTTTCTGTGATAGTCCGTTAGGCTGAATATTTCTTTAAATATCTGATAAGTTATATACAGATTGATCTAAGGAGACATTTCTGTTTAATCTGATGAATTAATAACTTTGAATACATTAATCACACAACTTAGACAATAACTATTTCTCAAGATTATATAGTGAATAGTGAACTCAAACCTGCAGTCATATATATATACACACATACATACATATATAATTAGAAAATGAAGTTGTCATTAGAAATTATATTTTTGTGAAAAGCACTAGTTCTTGATGGATGTTTGGTACACAAGGGGAGTATGCAACAGAGCTACCTTTGACTCATCAGCGTTCCATGTGACACGCTACTTCACTAACTGTTGTCACATGCCACCACACACATTTTCTCATTTTATCCCCAGGAAGATGTTTCATGGAACATAATTAATGCTGCTCACCCGAAACCGCACCAGAAACTTGGCCAAAAGAAAAAAAAAGTAACGATTAACATAATCAGGGTACTTAAATCAACTTCAACCAGTTTACCTTTCCTTTAAAAAGATGTGTACAATGGTAAAAGCACTTTTTACAAAGGAGTCTGCTGCAGCAGATTCCGGACTGTTGGAGATGGTTCAGCTTTGCCTCAGTTTGTATAGAGAACTCATTCTGCAACCCCAGCAAATCCCATATCTCAGGATCCTCAAGTGCTCTACGGAAAATGTGTTAGTGTCTATAAATAACCTGTGCACATCTGCCTATATTTATATTTTAAATCATCTTTGGATTACTTACCTTTTGCAATGTGTTATATGAATAGTTGAGATACTCTATTCAGCAAATACTGACAGAAGGAAAAGTCTACGTTTTGAGTCTTTATATGCTGAACTCAGCGAAGACCGACTATTTCTATGCGATGTAACTAGAGATATGACTATGATGGTATTATGATTTTCAAAGCGTTGTTTCTGGTTATTTGACTGTTCCTTTGTGTTGGATTGTTCATCTCATCTGCCCAGATCGGAAGCTCTCTGAGTGTGTGATGTATCATCTGTCCCTCCACCTCCTTAGGTGCCTCACCACAAGAGGCATATGAACAAACCTTTCAAATATTCAAGGTAGCTTTGCTCTAAAGTAATATGCAAATAACAAAATGGTTCAAAAATCCCTCGGGAAAAAGGGAGCTGGAAGACATTTTCATTGCTTATTAAATTTTTAGATGAAGCATGTATACTACTTTATTTTGGCTAACTTTGTGACTCCTTTTTGGCATTTAACAGACTAAACTTCACTGTAGTATTTTTTTTAAAGTTTTATTTATTTTTATTGGAAAGTCAAATTTACAGTGAGAAGGATAGACAAGGAGAAAAATCTTCCATCCACTGGTTCACTCCCCAAGTGGCCTCAATGTCTGGAGTTGAACCAATCCAGAACCAAGAATCAGGAACATTCTTCCAGGTCTCCCACACGGGTGCAGTGTCCCAAAGCTTTGGGCCGTCCTCAACTGCTTTCCCAGGCCACAAGCAGGGAGCTGGATGGGAAACGAGGCTGCTGGGATTAGAACTGGCACCCATATGGGATCCTAGCGCATTCAAGGCGAGGGCTGTAACTACTAGGCTACCACACCAGGTCTTTCACTCTAATATTTTAAACAAACTTTAAGCTGCACATTAGAAGTAGAAGGAAAACGTATTACATGTGTCTGGTTTAATATTCTTTTCAAAACTTTTGCTCAATTTCAGGAAAGAGAAAAAATACATTGAGTACCGTTGGAAGGATGTCACGGTTGGAGACTTTATTCGTCTGTCCTGCAATGAGATCATTCCTGCCGACATGGTTCTGCTCTTTTCTACCGATCCCGATGGAATCTGTCACATCGAGACTTCTGGTCTGGATGGAGAGAGCAATTTGAAACAGAGGCAGGTGGTTCGGGGATTTGCAGATCAGGTATGTCGTATCTTCACAGATGGTGACGTGGTTACATTTCTCCCACACAGCTGATCGTTGCTCTTGACACTGAGATCAGGGGGATATGTGTTCAAAGTGTTCACAAAAACTTTAATATCAGAAATTACCTGCATGGTTAACAACAGCTAACACAAGTGTTTTCACTTCCTTGTTGATTAAAAAGTATTTGCTCAGCAGAGTCTGGACTGGGTTTCAGTACAGAACATTCCCATCAGTTGCAGGTGAATGCTGATGTTCTCATTTAATCCAGTCCTGGGTTCTGGAATGATGCCTATACTTTTGCTGCAGGTGGGAAATTGATCTCATCAAAAAAGCCATGCAGGGGCCCTGCACAGTAGCCTAGCGGCTAAAGTCCTCGCCTTGCATGCACCACGATCTCATGTGGGTGCCAGTTCTAATTCTGGCCGCTCCACTTGCCATCCAGCTCCCTGCTTGTGGCCTGGGAAAGCAGTCGAGGATGGCCCTAAGCCTTGGGACCCGCACCCGTGTGGGATACCCAGAAGAGGCTCTGGGCTCCTGGATTTGAATCAGCGCAGCTCTGGCCATTGCAGCCGCTTAGGGAGTGAATCAGCAGATGGAAGATCTTCCTCTCTCTCCTCCTCTCTGTATATCTAACTTTCCAATAAAATTCTTTTAAAGTTTAAACAATCTTGGAAAAATGCCATGCAGCTATCTTAAGAATTGGTAAAAGTAATAAAATTCATATCAGGTGTTTAATTTTGAATGTTTCTTATTTTGTGATTTTTTAAAAATAAATGCTTTTAGGACGCTGAAGTTGATCCCGAGATGTTCTCCAGTAGGATAGAGTGTGAAAGTCCAAACAACGACCTCAACCGATTCCGGGGCTTCCTGTGAGTGACGCATAACTGACTTCTGTGGGTGTGAGTGGAACTGTGCTTAATCCAGTGTTTATGCCCTTGGACTCAAGTTATCACCAAGTACCATAAGTGTAACTACCTATAACTGACTTTCTTAATGCCTTCTATATTTGTGTGATTGAGGGTTGGGGAAGAGGGAAGGAGAGAAAAGGAGAGAGAAGGAGAGGGAGCCTGAGCGAGCACACACACACATCTTCTGGTTAACTCCGGAGTTGCCTGCAGTAACCTGAGCTTGGCCAGGACTGAAGTTGGGAGCTGGGACTGCAGCCCAGGTTCCCCATGTGGACAGCAAGAATACAATCACTTGAGCTGTCACTGCCTCCCAGGGGCTTCATGAATACGAAGCTAGAGACAGGAACCAGAACCAAGAACTGGAACCAGGCACTCTGATACAAGATGAAGGTGATCCAATCCCTACGCTAAATGCCAGTTCCCATATTTTCATAATTTGATCATCATTTACACACATATTTAAAACAACAGCTAAATTGAAACTTAGTTCTTAAAACATGTCTAGAATCTCTTTCAGAGGTGTAAAATATCTTGCATGATTACACAAAGGCTGACACGTCAGTTGTGTGGAAGAAGGCATTTGGCCAGATGCGGCAGCTTAGGTCCTGCAGAATTAGAGCAGTGGTAGGCAATTGCAGTTGTCTGGCTTGGAGCCTTGTCTGAGGAGGAGGCAGGGACACCATGCCAGTGTTCCTCTGGAGGCTTCCTGGGCCAAACACACCCCTTCTGCAGGACAGCTAGAAGTTGTCTTAAGTGTTTACCTCTGCCACTGAAGAGTTTTATGAGCCTGAGCCAAATTTACTTATATTTTGGCTCTTACTTGCCTCCTTTACCAAAGCAGGTGATTGGTTAAATCTACTCCATACTGGTACATTACTTGACCAAAAATGTTTCCAATTAACTTTTTAAACCAGAATTTTCTTGATACTATTTTGATATCAAAAGCATGCAAAAGCATTTAAGAAAGACTTGTATCCCTCATGAACTTAGATGTAAAAAAATTTAAGTTATCACAAATAAAACTGAGTATTAGAAAAGGGATCATGACCCAGTGAGAATTCTGCTAAAAATGCAGTGTTGGTCTAATACTTGAAGTTCAAACTAACTTACCATATTAACCTGTAACAAATAACATTATAGAAATGAGGGGGAAAATGGCCATCTCATACAATTAGAAAAAAGCATTTGATGAAATTCTAACTTTTATTCCTGTAGCCTGGAGGTGGAAAGTAAATTTCTCCACTTGAATAACCTAGCCAAAACGTACACCTAGACATGAAGGTGATAAATGTTTTCCTGTAAGACAAGAAACAAGACGATTGTTCACTCTCACAGCAGTCAGGCAGGGGAAGGAAGGAAAATGCATTAAGTAAGAAGTAAAACTGTCTTATTCATAGAGTGAATAGGAAATAAGATCAATGTAACAATTATTTTTTCTATGTACTGACAATGAACAATCTGGTATTTAAGAATTTTGAACAAAATGTGTCATAGCATCAGAAAAAAATATATCCTTCAGGATAATTTGACAAAAGACATGGAAAAAAGTGTATGTAGAAAGGTGCTAAACATGGCTTACAGAAAGTGAAGACCTAAGTAAATAGAGATATATTGTTCCTGGGCTGAAATATTTTATTGATGCCCGTGTTCCCCCAAATTAGACTATAGTTTCAGTGCAATCTCATTAAAAATCCTAGCAAACATTTTTAAAGATCCATAAATGCCTTTAAAAATGTATGTGGGAATGCAAAAATCCTTTAATAATTAAGACAGGTTAATGGAAGAGACTATGGAGTCCAAAAATGGATCCACATATTTATGAACCACTGGTTTTCAACAACGATGCAAAAGCACTTTTGTAGAGAATTTCAACAGATGCTACAATAATTAGATATCTTACATTCAGAGAAAGAACTTTCATCTTTAACTATCACTGATTATAAAATGAATTCTAGGTTTACATTTAACCTTAAATTATAAGAATTTTAAGAATGGTGGAAAGGCTTGGTCCTAGTTGCAGGAGAATATCAAAATTAAATCTTCAAAATTAAGAATATGCAAAATTAGTCACTAAGTACAAACAATGGTTGACATTGCAACTTAACGAGGCAGTGCGGAGAGCAGCAGAGAGGCCCGAAGCCATAGTGTATTGGTAGAGATGTACGTGGCTGAGTTTGTCTGCAGAGTGGCTGAGAAGAACGCAGATCCTGAGAACATTGTGTGTTTTGCCTAAGACAAAATATTTCTGCTGAAGCTGTTTGAAAATTTGACTGTGGTTAAGTTCTAGGCAGTGTTCCTGGAGAGAAGTTAGACGAAAACTTCTCATCAGAAGTGTGTCCATAAACCATTGTAGCATGGGTCCTATTGCAGGATTATTTTCTTCCGTTTGTATCTGTTGATGAAGTTTCCTCTTGCACGTATGAAGTTCAGAGCATTTCTAATTTTTGACCTGACGTCCAATGAGTCTGAGTCCCCTCTAATGTCTATACTCTCTCCTGTAGCTGAAATGCTGGTTTCTTTGGAGGAGCCAGACTTGTCTCTGGCAGGTCAATTTTGCCCAGGGCATGTATTTGGTGGATTGAAAACAAATGTGAACGTATTGTTAACCATAAACATTTTGATCCTGATAACTTGCCAAGACCCCAGATCCTGCCTACGATATTTTTGCTTTGGTGTCAACTTGATAAGTAATTCCAAATGTCTGGGACTGGATCCCTGGTGTCTCACCGTCAGGCTTTCTTTCAGTCCTTGGGGTATGATTATTCCTTCACAGACATCAGTGGCTGGGATAGTCATTGAGCCTTGTCTTAGAGCTTCTTTCTAGTTCGAAGGCTATGTTAGTTCATTGGTTCTCTAGATGGTCGCTTGCCCCTGGGTTCCTGTATAGTGTGTTTAATTGCCCTCTCTGGGGCCCATTTGTGATGGTTTCCTCTGATTTCAGTTTGCTTGTACATTAGCCGCCCTGTTTCCTGATTAACATGACTAACTACTAGGGTGGCCTTGCTCCTGAAATTCCCAGGTTCCTTCTCCCCCAGTGATTACAGTGGCATTGTGCTGCTCTGTTGATGTCTATGTACTCCTGTTTGTTTTGTTGTCCATGCCATTGATTTGTAGAATAAATGGGGACCAACCATTTTGCCTACAGAATATATCACAGGTTCGATTTGGCTGCCTGCATCATTCAGTGATGTTTAATATGCTTCTCTGACCTTACTTTCTATGAACTGGAATGTGCCCTTCCAGAATCTGGTGTTGGGGGGAGGGGGAGAGAACGGATTCCCTAGAAAATAAGACATGTGTATTATCCACGCATGTATTAACTTATATACTTGCACAGATGTTGCATACAGCCTCGGAGCCTTCCCATATCCTCTGAAACCACAGGCCCCAGATGTCCTGCTGGAGGCTGGAGTAGATGCCATGGGCCATGACTTCCTTTCTCACAATCCAGGAGCACCACGACGTCCCTTTGTCTCATTGTCAGAGTGGTGTTATCAGCCACATCTCTTCATTATAAAGTTTTCCATCTAATAACTTTGGAAACAACATATTATGATTGCATATAATGATTCTTGGTTTCACGCAGATTGCAAAATACTTTTTCTAATTATGTCAACTTTTCCCTTATCAACTATCAAGTCACAATAAATATGTACCGTAAAAAACTTTTTTTAAAAATATGGAACATTTTTTAGTTTCCTAAAGTAAGAGACAGAAATTGCTTTTTTAAAAAAAGAATTAGAAAACAAAGGTAAGTGAAAACTTGGTGATACTTTTTTCTAACCAAAGCGGGTAATTGAAATAACTCAAAAATTTAAATCTTTCCTGTGACCTGCCAAGTAAAAAGACCATGAGTTAAAGTTTTACCTTTGCACTCCTGCCATTTAAACATAGATCATATGCTGTCTTTCTTACAGAGAACACTCCAACAAAGAACGTGTAGGTCTCAGTAAAGAAAATTTGTTGCTCAGAGGCTGCACTGTCAGAAACACCGAGGCTGTGGTGGGCATTGTGGTTTATGCAGGTTGGTCACACTTCTCATTTTCATCATTCCCCTGCCTGCGTCTACACAAGCTAGCAGTTTTCACTTAACTCAAAACACAAGCTGCAGAAACAGAAAGTTTTTAGTCTTGGTTTTCTAACTGGATTAAAAAGCAAACAAAATTGAAAAGTATATTTTACGTTCCTATATGCTGTTGTTTTCCAGACACATTTTGATATATGTTTGCCACTTTAAATTGTGTGTTTTCTGAAATGCTGTTTCCCACACAGGCCATGAAACCAAAGCAATGCTCAACAACAGTGGGCCACGGTACAAGCGCAGTAAATTAGAAAGAAGAGCAAATACTGATGTCCTCTGGTGTGTCCTGCTTCTCATTGTCATGTGTCTAACTGGTGCATTGGGTAGGCAAAAGTTGATTATTTTCTGATTTTGTAAAGCAAAATATTAGCTTGAAGTATTTTATTTTCAGTGATATTCATGAGTTTGATTTCTAGAATGTAGTTTCTATTTGTCAATAATATCTTTCCTCGTGTCTTCACTCCTTGGCCAGCAAAATGTTGATTCTGGTTACATACATTTGCTATAGTGTTGAAGGTACCTGGGATGTGGTTTAGAAAGAGAAAGAAATATGTAGACATTTGAATTTGAATTTGAATTTATTTCCAAAAACAAACAGTATATTCCACCAGAATCAACACTCAGAATAAAGTTCTTCATAAACTCTATATCACAACCTTTTAATGTCTGTGTGTGTGGTTTTTCTTTTTTGGAAGGTCATGGAATCTGGCTGAGCAGATATGAGAACATATTTTTTTTTAATATTCCTGAGTCTGATGGACATGTCATATCACCATTGTTGGCAGGATTCTATATGTTTTGGACCATGATAATTTTGTTGCAGGTAATTTCTATCGAGTTTGTTGTAAAATTTTAGAAGTTTACTACTTCCCCAATTACTTTCAGTTTCTCTCTCATTCCTGTAATATATTGTAATGTTTTAAAACTTGTTTGCATCTTCTTAGGTTTTGATTCCCATTTCCCTGTATGTTTCCATCGAAATTGTGAAGCTCGGGCAAATATATTTTATTCAAAGTGATATGGATTTTTATAATGAGAAAACAGACTCAACAGTTCAGTGCCGGGCCTTGAACATCACCGAGGATCTCGGCCAGATCCAGTACCTCTTCTCTGACAAGACCGGGACCCTCACTGAGAACAAGATGGTTTTTAGGAGATGTAGTGTGGCAGGATATGATTATTGCCACGAAGAAAATGGTGAGTGTTGTGTTCTTACACAAACCAGCGTTAATATTGAAACTTTGTTGTTATGTTTTTCTTTGGCAATCACTCAAGTACCTGATAATTGTGATATGCAAGTTCTGTATTTTAACATTTTGAATATAAATTGAGAACACAAGTCTACTATCTGCTGGGCTGGCTCAGGCATCAAGCACTTAGCTCATTCAAATCAATTTGTAGATTCATTGTTGTCCCTTCAAAAGTTGTTGCATCAAAGTGATACTTTCTTTTAAATATGTATGACTAGTAGAGGTGAGGTTGAAATGTAGGAGTTGGCAGCTATTACAGTGACAGTGCAGCACAGATACTGTGGAGAATCCAAGGAAACTATGGACCATCTCCCTGCCAAACATTTTGAAAATAATTTCAAATGCCTCCTATTATTATGTCATCCCAGTGAACTCATTGATTCTTAGTGAAAAACAACTAATTTAAAAGTAAGTACCATGAACTGAATAAACCCAATTTATCTTAAAAAAAAAAAAAAACTCCCGTAACTTTTTTGTTGTTATTCATGAAAGTTATGCATGTTCCTGTAAAGATAATTCAGAGACATGTACAAAACAAGTCAAAAGTCCTGATCTTGAGATGTGAACCATCTTGAATGCTTCTGGTGATGAGCAGCCATCCATTTCTTTATGCACAGTTCTCTGTACATAATCATATGTATTTATAAAATATTTATATTTTATCAGAACATGCTCTAATTCTGTTTTGCAACTTATCTCTCTTATCCAACAATATTTCACAAGTTTTTTTTTTTTAAAGATTTGTTTTCATTTGAGAGAGTTAGAGAAGAGCGAGCTTTCGTTGCTGGTTAAACCCCAAACGGCCACAATGGCTGGAGCTGAGCTAATCCAAAGCCAGGGGCCAGGAGCTTCTTGGTTTCACACATGGGTACAAGGGTTTCGACCATTGCATGCTGTGTTCCCAGGCCATTGTCAGCAAGCTGTATTAGAAGTGGAACAGCTGGAACACAAACCAGCACCCATATGGGATACCAGAGCTGCAGGCAGAGGCTTACCCTATTTGGCCGTGGTGCTGGTCTCTGATATTTTTAAATATTGGTTCATACGTTAACATGAAAAATGTAGGCTTTCATTATTTAAACAGGTGTTCATACAGCTGTGTAGTGGCCACTTGATTTGCTATTGAAAATATACTTGTGCTTAACATTGACTAATTTATTTAGCAGATGTTTTGTCAGTTCTTAATTATGTGACATGGGTCCTTGATCTCATGTAGCTTAGACATAATAGCTACAGGGAGACAAGATGAAAAAATTATGCAAAGTTATCATTTAATAAGCATCTTTGTACATAAAAATTTGAATAGCTATTTCCTGTAGGATTAATCCTTTAACAGATTTGTAGCTTGCACATATTTCTCCCATTCTTTCAGTTGCCTCTTTGCTTCCTTTGCTGTACAGAATCATCTTAGCTCAATGTAACAAAATGTGTATATTTTTACCCTTATTGTATGTGTTTCTGGGTCTTTCAAGAAGCCCTTGCCTATCTCAGTGTCTTGTAGTGTTTCTCCATGATTTCCTCTGTTAGGAGAGTTTCTGATATTGGGTTTAGATCCTTGATTAATGATGAGTTAGTTTTTGCATAGGGTATTGTTTCATACTTTTATATGCAGAGATCCAATCTTCTCAGCATCATTGGTTGAAGAAGCTGTCCCTTCCCTGGGAATTAGTTTCAGCTTGTTTGTGAAAGATGAGTTGGTTTTCGATGATTCCTTTCTTGGGGGGGTGGGTTTCCTAATTGTTCTGTTGTCCATGTGTCTGTCTGTGTGCCAGTGCCAGACTGAATTATAACTGCCCTAAAATAAAGTCTTTAAATCTGGTATTGTAATTCTTTCCAGATTAGCTAGTATTGTTTAAGATTTCTGTGGCTATTTCAGTTTTTGTATATATATGTGTGTGTGTGTGTGTGTGTGTTTCCTTATTAATTTTAGCATCATTCTTTTTCTAATTTTGAGAAGAGCATTTTTAGTATTTTGATTTAATTTAATCTATTCATTTAAGTAGTATGAGCATTTTAATTGTGCCGATTTTTCCAATTCATGCACATGGGAGGTTTTTCTTTGTTTCTTGTATTTTTTATTGCATTGTAATTTTCACTGTAAAATTGTTGGTCAAAATTATTCCAAAGTATTTTTAAAAATTTTATTGTGGATGGTGCTGACCTCATAAGCTCTTTCTTACCCTTGGCTTTTTTTGTGTATACCAATTCTATTGATTTTTGTATTTTGACTTAATATCTTGCAACTTTGCCAAACTCTACGAGTTCCGGTAATCTCTTAGAGTTGGCTTTTATTTTCCCCGTTTATATAATCATATCAACAAACAGATAATTTTTCTTCCTCCTTTTCAATTTGTCCTTTAATTCCTTTTCTTCTCTAAGAACTCCACCTAAAAACTTCTGTAACTACATTGGATGGCAAATGGTGGAAGTGGATGTCCTTGGCTAATTCTGTATCTTAGTGAAAATGCTTCCAACTTTTCTCCATTTAACATGATGCTGACTGTAGGTTCGACATATATTGCCTTGATTGTGCTACGTTCCTTCTATATTCAATTTGCTTAAGGACTTTGTCATGAAAGGATGTTGTATTTCATCAGTGTTGTATTTGTGCAATGCTTTCCCTGAATCATTGAGATAATCATGTGGTTCTTATTCTTATGTGTGTTAATATATTTCGCATTTATTGAGTTGTGCTTATTTAAGTGTCCTGCATCCCAGGTATAAATCTCACTTGGTCCAGTTTGGTAATCTTTTTGATGCATTGCTGCAGTTGATTAACTAGTGTTTTCTTGAAATTTTCTGTATCCATGTTAATCAGTGATATTGGTTGTATCTTTTTCTGGTTTGGGAATTAAGGTGATACTAGCCTCATAGAAAGGATTTTGGGGCATGGTGCAATAACCTAGTGGCTAAATCCTCACCTTGCAGTCACTGGGATCCCATTTGGGTGCCAGATCATATCCTGACTGCTCCAATTCCCATATGACTATAGTCATATGTCAACAAATTGGAAAACCTGGAAGAAACTGATAGATTTCTGAACACATACAATTTACCAAAAATGAAGGACAAAGGCATGGAAAACCTAAATAGAACAATAATCAAGACAGAGACTGCATCAGTAAAGACTCTGAACAACAAAGAACCAGTACCAATTCAACCAGACTGTTAAAGAACTACTCCCAAATTTTCTCAAACTGTGCAAAACTTTCTTTTCTTTTAAAGATTTGTTTTTACTGAAAAGGCAGATTTACGGAGAGCAGGAGATAGATAAAGATCTGCCATCCACAATGGCCAGAGCTGAGACGATCTGAAGCCAGGATCCAGGAGCTTCTTTCAGGTCTCGCGTGTGGGTACTGTGTCCCAAGACCATTGGGCATCCTCCACTGCCTTCCCAGGTCACAAGCAGGAATCTGGATGGGGAAGCAGAGCAGCCGGGGCGTACATGAACCAGCACCCTCATGAGATCTCAGCTCACTCAAGGCAGGGATTTAGCCACTGAGCTATTGGGCCTCGCCCTTGTTGATTTTTTAGTCTGTCTCTATTGATGAAAATGTGATGTTGAAGTTCCCAATTATCATTGTACTGGAACCTACTTTTCTCTTTTGAGCCACTAAAATTTGTTTCAAAAAGCCAGATGTGCTAGTATTGGGTGTATATACATTTCCTGTAGTCACATCTTCGTGTAATTCAGGTATTTTTCTTAAGATTCCACCATGATTCTCTCCATTTTCGCCTTGTTCATGTTGTGGTGATGCTGATTACGCTGTAAGAATTTCTAGAATGTATGTAACTAATCCACCATTAGTTTTGGTGATCAACAGTTATTCGCTGACAGAAATAACACTGCAGCTAAACTTATATAGAATGTTTGTGGTTTCCAAAGTTTTTTGACCATAGATCCTTATTTTCAAGGATAATTGTTTCATAAAATACACAGTGGGAAGTACTACATATTTTTTGTGTTTACATAATTTTGTTTTCAAAATATTTAAAATGTTAACTAGAACCCTTTACCACCCTATTCCCTGAACATACAAATTCCTATCCAAGTGAGTACTTCTCTTCCGTGCTTCCCTGTCTAGGGAAGATGTCAGCGATAGGAAATAACATGTCATCCTGTAATTGATAAGGTACCTGTTTGGGAACCATAGTTTTGTATTACCTCTTGGAAGTGTGGACTCTACCTAGGCATGGAAACATGCAGAACTTCTGGTCTGTTTTTATTGCCATAGTTTTAAAAATAAGACCTAGTGCATGTATATACATGTACACACACACACACCCCACAGTGTGGACAGGGGTCATGGTGAGGATCAATTCTCTAAGTTAATCCTGTGACATTTATTTTCATGAAAAAGAAAATTGTGTTACTGTTGATCTGTGTTTCCTGGCCAGTCCTTCAGGGTTTTCTTGCTAAGGGGTTGCCTAGGAGATAATTTCATAAAGCATATTGCTACTTAGAAATAACCTCTTACACATATGCTATGAAGCTGAGCACATCTCACAGCACCATCACACATTTTAAAACCTTGCAGCTCACAAATGTGGTCCCTCAGCAACACCAGAGCGTGTGTTGAACACGCAGAACCTCAGTTCCCCCTTCAGAGCCTGCATGGACGTCTGCACATAAAAAGCTCCCAGGTGGCTAATATGGATGTGATTGTTTAACATTGTGTCCTGTGACTGCTCTAAAAGGGAACACTTAAACCAATGACTTCTTTTGAAATGGTTTCAGATTTACAGAAAAGTTGTAAAGACATCATGGAGGATCCCAGTACACAATGACTCGTCAGTTTTAACAGGCATTCTATGATACATCTGTGGAAATAAGAAACCAATTTTGATACATAATCAATTGAAACCCATGCTCTATTCAAACTGTCTGCTTTTTTACCCAACTTCATTCTTAGGATTACATCGAGGTTTCTATATATCAGTCTTCATTTATAATTCTCCAGACTTGACAATTTCTTAGACTTTTTTTTTTATTATCTTAACAGCTTTAAGGGGTACTGTTCAAGGATTTTATAGAATGACTGTCAATTTGTAGTCCCTTACTCTATAGAGTATCTGTATTATACATATTTTATGAACCTGATATACATGAGAGCAGCACTGAATACTTTCCAAACAGTTTGAAATCACACCTTCCCAACCCAAATCTCATTTCCAATACCTACAAGCCATGAGGCTCCTGGAAAAATATCTAATTTCTCTGCGCCTTGATAAAAAAAATCACATGGACAGTATCTGCCTCTGGGTGAGGACAAGGGTGAGAGAAGGTAATTCATTTAAAGACATAGAGGACAAAGCATGGCATAAAAATTTTCTCTAATATTAGCTGTTGTTGTTGTCCTTGTAAGGATGACTCTTACAATACAGAACAGCCCTGTCTCTTAAGGAAGACATGTAGGAGGAAGGCTTACAGAAGTAAATTTATTATGTTCCTTATTATTTTGGTTTTCAGGCAGTCAGTTTTGGAGGTGGAGTCAGCACTGATTAAAGTGTGAGGTCTGTAAGTCAGAATTCTGGACGTTTTCAGAATACTGCAAATGGATGAGGAATGCTTTATACCCAGGGGTTTGCTTATCTGTGACATCTGAGTGGTGTGGTTGGAGGTGGCTTAACTCAGTGGGCTATTTACCAGCAGGTGAAAGCTGGCATGGTGGGAATGTTTGGGGGATTATTTCATAGTGAAAGATCAGATAGAGGGTGTGTAGATGATGCAGATGGATAAAGCTCATCCGAGTGTGCTGTTTACCCCTTGCTTTCAGCGCTTTGCAAGGCACACTGAAAAGTAGAATGAACTTTGTGTTTTATGGACGCACACTGACTTCTGAGTATGAAACCAATGTGAGTTAGAAGCCATATGTAGTTACTGGAAATTTCAAGAGAAAAATGGAAAAAACAAATTAGGCATTAAATCAGTAAGAAAAAGTAGGTAGGTAATTTAATACCTAACCCATTTCTTTCCCTCAGAAATAATGAAGGATTATAGAATTTGTTGTTTTCTTTTATGAGTCAGAAGCCGAGAATTCCTGCCCCAGTTTAAAGTATTTGTGGAACTTTTATTTGAATAGAAGTATTAAAAGTCTTCATGACCATTTGGATAAATTTTGTTTATCAGTGTGATAATAAACATTTGCATGTCACACCCAAGTTTTGTAGATTTTCTCTGGGCCTGGAAGTATCTCCACAGTAACTTTATTTTCTGAATTACATTGAAACTTTCTTGGTCTATTTTTTTTCTCACACATTTCAATCCGACAATCAAAGGTGGAATCATTCTGTGTCTTCTTGATTCTACTTATAGCTCTGATTATTGAGCTACCTAGCATGTTATTAGATTTGCAAGATATTTGATTTCCCTAGTGGTGGCTAGGAGTCATGTGATCATGAGGCATAGCTCTCCTATTAAATGCATTTTGAAGTTCCCTATGAATTTTAAAATAATATTGCACCTCAGCAAATTTCTAGTAATAACACAAAAATTTACCAACCTTAGTACTGCCAGTATTTTTATATATTGTCATGTGAAGCTGCCCAGTGCATTATATGATGCTTAGAAGTATCATTATCTTTTGTTCATCCAATGCCAGAAGCATCCCACTGTAGCTATAATAATGAGATTGTCTACAGTCGTTACCAGAGCCCTATGGTGAACAAATTCTATGTTGAGGACATCTGAGCTAACCTAGTTCACACACATCACTGCTAAGCAGCTGTTCCATAGTAGGTACACAGGCTGGTTTGGGGATAAAGAAGACCTGAATTTAAATCCCAGCTCTGACTCCAGCCAGCTCTTCAGCTGTGGCTATAGTACTCAATCTGTCTGACTCTTAATCTCTGCAGTTGCAGTATATAAGAGTTGTAGTTCCTGCTCATTATTTTGAACATGAAAAAGGAACACGCATACCCCACAACTTAGGTGGGAGCACACATGGCTATCTTCAAACATGGCATAGCATGAAGGATCAGCTTCTGGGGGCTGATTGGAATAATTTTTAGGACTAGCCTATATAATATTTTGTGAAATTAGGAAAATCACTAGCTTTTATTACTAGAATGAATGTATTAATAGTACCGCCTCAAAGCACCATTATAATGATTAAATAGGGCAGATACCCTATACCTATTAACTGTGGAGGTTACAATTGTTTAAATAAGTATATGGGTGAGAACCTGGGCCTATTGTATAGGTCTTCTGAGAAACTGGCGCTTGAACCACACCTTTAAGGATGTTTAGGATTTATGAGGTGAACTAAGAATGGATATTTCAAACAAGGGCACTGATGAGAATGAAGAAAGTCAGAATCTACGTGACACAATATGTAGACTGGTTTTTGAAGCAAAAAGTCATTTAAGAAAGCACGCTGTATTGTTTAAGCAGAGACTTTGTGAAACTTGCAGAATGATCATAAAATCAATGGGCCCAAATCATTCATTCTAAAACCTGAGGTCCTATGAGAGCAAAATATTAACTTGTTACACTTGTAATGAGTAACAGTATAGTGGTATGCTACAGAATGATTTGGTAGCTGCTGTAGATTAGATGGTTGGGAACATTAGAGCTTAGTTCTGAATGATGTAACCTTGAAGTTCAAAGACAGGATCATTGCACTGGGATGCTGAAACTAGCAATGAGGCCTTTAGTGGCCATGGTGAGCATGTTAGTTTGCAAAATGAAAGGATAAGGCTTCTAGAGTCTGAATTTCTGGGGGAATGTGGGAGACAAAAGAATGAAGTTAAAGAGAGTAGTATTCAGATTAATGTGGCTTTTGCAAATCAGGATAACCAATCAAGATTTTCTTCTAAGTTAATTGTGAAAACACTGCAGAGTCATGCAGGAAGTGATCTATTTTATCTTTTAAGAAGATCACTCTAGCTACTGTTTAAGGAATGGATTACAGATCGGGCAAAGAGACTTAAAGAAGAATCTTGTGGACGTCCATATAGAGGTATTCAGTTAGAGGATTACATGCTTGCAGGTGGATCTCAGTGAAAGGCCAGAATTGAAGGCATAGGCTTGTGGCTGGTGCAGTCGAGATTGCACTTCAAGGAAGGGACTAGTTGAGATCATCCAAGGAAGAATGCATAAATGAAGAAGGGAATGAGAACCTGCTACTAATGGACAGCCTAAGAAACTAGGAAGGAACAATAACCGGAGAGGAAAAGCAGGTTAAGTGTAGATTCGAACAACTCACGTCAAGGAGTTGTTCAGTCTCAGACATTACTGAGAATTCATGTACAATAGGGGACAATATAATGGTTAGATTTGTCAGTGTAGAACATGTTTGTGACTATGTTGTGAGCAGTGCCAGTGGGAAGATGAGGACAGAAAGTCATGAAATTGGTTGAAGAGAGATTGCTGCAGATGGGATCCAGATCACAAGTGGCCTTTCAGTCAAGCTGAGTGCTTGATCTACGGTAGGAGGAGGAAATACAGACTGCCTGAACACAGATGCAGATGGAGGATAGATTTGATGCTTGAAAAAGAAGGCCATTCATTTCTGATTGCTTCTCAGTGAGGTATAAGGTAAGTTCCTTAACTGAGTGGGGAAGGGGTAGGGCTGGAGGATCTAGAAACCAGGTTTGAAAAGGGAGGTGATAAGAAATCGCTGTTTAGCAATCGAATTTAATTACATACCCAATGGCTCTTCTCCAGGGTTCACCCAGTGTAATTTTTATTCCTCAGCCAAGAGATTAGAGTCCTATCAGGAAGCTATCTCTGAAGACGAAGAATTTGCAGACAGTCCCGGCAACTCCTTTGGCAATATGGTGAAGCTGCCACCCCACAGCTGCAGGGCTGCCCATCATGGGCCTCTGGGAAGGAAGCCCTCACATCCTCTGGCTGGAAGCTCTTGTGCTCTCGGAAGTGGAGAAGGAGCCAGCGAAGCGTCTCATGCCAGACAGGCGGCTTTCAGTAGCCCCATTGTAAGTGTGAATGCGTAACTAGAATCTTGTTCATCCATGCTGAAACATTAGTACTTTGTTCCAGAGAAGACATTGCAGAACCGCCACGCAGCATGATTGGCACACTAATTACACAGAGGAGCAACAATGTCACAACTCTGATGTTTGTTGTAAGTTGGTGCTGGGAGATAGTGTGTAATGTTTTGTGAGGATAAAAAAAATGTATATGCTATTTCTGGTCAGGCTAAGCCTGAGAAGAACTGCCTTGGTTTAAGGATCATGGATCATTCCCAGAAATAGTAGTATTCCCCATAGTTATCCCCTAGACAGGTAAATATGTCTAAGTGAGGGTAATTGAGACTTATGGCTCTAATCTTCACCCAAATGCAACCACACTCTCTCCTCTGTCCTATTCCTGTGCTCCAGAAGGGCAGTTTCTAATATTCCCATTTCAGAACTCAACACGCTGCGTCCTAGAATCCAACAGGAGGTGTTGGCAAGTGTCTCGTCACGTATGAACCAACCAACCCATGTTACTACAAAGAAAATAAGAGATGATGGAGAGAGTAAAGGACAAGGGAATTGTTTGTGTGAAAAAAACATCAGAAATGAAAAAGCTGTCCCATACTTAAAATTGCTTCTACAAAATGTCAACTGCTTCTCTGCCTGTCACACTTCATTAGCTCTTGTGTTTTACCAACAAGAGGATTCCACCATAGCAGACAAGAAATGCCTTCAAGATAGGTGATACAACAAGAACAAATTGGCTATGAGGAACCCTTGCGTTTCTACATGGAATGTATTATTTGATTTTCAAAGCAGGAAAGTGATATTAGACCCCAGGAGTGTCATTTGAGCCGGGAAGGCCTGGAGGAAAATTACCTGAGTCTTACCAACATTGCCTGCAACGATTTTAGCAACAGTAGCGATCATTTTAGTGGAACTCATTTCCATGGCATTGAGGCTGTAAAACCATTTACAGTACATCTTTGCCATTTGTCAAGCTGTTCCAAACATCCAGGCTTATTTTTCCTCAGTTTTTCAAAAGATATAAAAAACAGATCTAATATCTACTGTCGTAATTCTAAGGCTGAATCAGAATCACATAACATACTTTTTTCTATGCTATCTTTTTACCTTTTATATTCTTCATCCATCCAGAAGTGTGTGTTGATTCTTGTTCAGTAGGAAATAGCACATTATTGGCAACCAGGTGAATCGGCATCATAACTTCCCTCCTGATTCCCCAATCAAGCCTTATTCTCTTATCAGAAAAAAAGTAATTATTTTTAAGGTCCTTTTTATACAATTTCCCCTGCCTAAAATATGCTCTATCTTTGTATGCTATCTCTACTTCCCACATTGGCTGGACTTAATTCTTTAAGAATCACATTTCAACCCCCAGTCTTCTGAAGACTTCCCAAGTTCTCTTTCCTCAGCTTTCCAGCTCTGCTTACACATCCTTACATGCTATATTGGCCTTATTTCTGCTTCTGACATCACACCATAATTGGCTCCCTCAGAACAAGGATTTATTTGTGTTGAATGCTCAACTCAAGCCCTCTGACACATCCATTCCCAAGCAAACATATTCTTTTTTTTAATTTTTTAATGTGTTTTTTGACAATCTTGACATAATTAGGGTAACAAGGTTCAAGCACTACAGGAAGATGGGCAAGACAATTAGTTCCATATTGTTTCCTTAATATATCTGACGTAAAAGGGGATTTAAAGGGAGAAGCCCCACAAAGTCTCCCACCCACCCCAGGTCCCAGATGTGGGGCATGCTCCGAGGGTCTTGCTCAAGTGGTTTTAATAGTCCAACAGTTCTGAATTGCTGCCAGTCTCACCACTCCAAGCACAATGAGGTCGTTGAAGAATCCACTGAATGACATAGTCCATCATAGAGTCTCCGTTTGCCCAGTTTTTCACTGCCAACATATAGCTGAGGTGGTTGATTGACTTGTTCTGTCCTCTGTCTTTTTATGGTTAGGGTTCTGAGTCTGGAAGCTCGATTGGGGGGATCCCCAAAAAAACTTTGTCTGAGGTGTTCCCAGACCAGATTCTTGTATGTACTAGCAATTACAGGGCCTGGCACAGTCCATTGTCCCGATCAGCTGGTGGTTGCAATTGCTGGGATGGTGCTGAACAGGCTGAGCACTTCGATTTTTAATATTTTGTGTCTACCCTCCCTGTACCTCAGGGCATGTATCATTCTGATTATATGAATGACTGGGATTTCTGTTTGTATTTTTCAAAGGTCATCTGGTCAAGACAAGTTGATTTTATCATTTGTGAAAGTTAAATATTATTTTGAGAAAGTTTCAAAATCTTTGACATGACAGATGAGCTACTGTAAAAAATTTTGTGATGCTGAAAGTCTATCGAGCACAGGCAGAGAACACCAGCTTGAGAGCATACAGCTGTCCAGAAATGGAAGGCTGTAAGGTGGTCAGCTTCAAAGAAGGCATGTTTAGAACCAGACGATGAGTGAGGCTCCTGAAACGAGGTCCCAAAAAGGATATGCCAGACTTTGGGAGTTAGGGTGTCAGGGAGGACCGTGAATCCTGTGTCCATAGTTCCTGAGTTGGAAATTGAAGCCTTGCTTTGTAAACCACTGTGCTTAATGCTCCTTAAATCCTGCGGAGTTTTTCATTCAGCAAGCATAAGTCCATTTCACCTGGAATACTCTATTTTTAGATGTTTTCATGACTGCCTGCTTCCTGGCCTAGAGATCTCGGTTCAGGTGTTTTTGATGAACCCATTCTCCCTCATCTCTGGATGTGTCTGTCTAGGAACATCTGATTTAATTGTGTATTAGATAGTTTTGGATCTGTTGTCTCCTTCAAGTAGGCTTTATTTAATCTTAATTTTATAGATTATTAATCTTAATATTTAATCTTTGTTTAAACGGTCCCATGTACTCCTGTTTTCCTTGAGCAGTGTCTTTCACCATAGATCACTGGCACAGGATACATGAATTCGTTAGTGGAAGACAGAGCATAATACTGGGCAGTGGGATAGGACAGGGAAGACATGGTCCCAAGGCTTCGGTTTTGTTCTGCACAGAGGAATCACACACACAGCTGAATAATTGTATTCCTGTTTTAAACATTTAATAGTTCATCTAAACCATGGATAAGATGTGATTAACTTGAGGGAGCAAGAATGGAATGAGGAAAGATGCGCACAAGGGTCAAAGGTTGAATTAGGATGAATGGGAGGTTTGCAGGGGATGGTGTTTGGTGCGGACGGCATTTGGTATGTGCAGGATCATTGAAGAATGCGGGGCAGTGAAGGAATTGTTAACGTATGGTAACGACTTCCGCTGTTTTCCTTTGAATCTGTGATATTTAGGTATTGGAAGGGACCAATAGAAGGACTTGACATGCACCAAACCCAAAATTACACAGATAGGGTAGTGAGCCCCTAAACCTGAACAGGGATGTCAGCAGAGTAGTGAGCCCCTAAAACTGGACAGGCATGGCAGCAAGAACCGAAATAGGAACCCTGAGTACAGGTGGAACTAGAGGAGAGGAAGTGATATCAGAACCACTTGGTCAACTTGATCTCCCATCTCCAGTGTTGCTGCCGTTGTTCACTCTGTGTACTTGTGGAATTGCAAAAGCAAAGTGGGGCTACTATCACTCTCGGTCCTTTGTTATTAGACTTAT
This sequence comes from Ochotona princeps, assembly GCF_030435755.1. Classification (NCBI taxonomy): domain Eukaryota; kingdom Metazoa; phylum Chordata; class Mammalia; order Lagomorpha; family Ochotonidae; genus Ochotona; species Ochotona princeps. Next base: position 44,362,706 of record NC_080842.1, on the reverse strand, counting down.
TTATTTGAAAGGCAGGGTGACACAAGGGTGCCGGGCATAGGAAAAGGGAGCAAGAAGCATTGGTTTACTTTTCAAATATCACCACAGCTAGGTATGAGCTAGGGTGAAGACGGAATGTCTGTTGGGATCTCCCATATGTGTGCAGGGGGTCCAAGTGCCAGGCATTGAATGCTGCTTCCCGGGTTCATTGGAAGCGAACTGGATTGGAAGTGTAGGCTGGACTCAATCAAAGGCACTCTGATATGGAAAGCAGACCAAGCATCCTAAGCTATGACTTCAACTGCCACAATGCCTGGCCGCACGCAGTTTGTTGTTGTTGTTGTTGTTGTTTGAGATTTACTTATTTTTTATTTGAAAGGTAGGGAGCTGGAGGGGGTGGGTTGTTTTGTTTACAGAGAAAAGGAGAGAGAAAAAAAAGATCTTTCATGTGATGGTTCACTCCCCAATGGCTGCAACGGCTGGAACTAAGCCAATTCAAAGCCAGGAGTCTGGAGCCTCTTTTCAGGTCTCCCACGTTGTTTCAGAGTCCCAAGGCTTTGGGCCGTTCTCTTCTTTCCCAGGCCACAAGCAGGGAGCTGGATGGGAAGTGGAGCTGCCGGGACATGAATCATCATCCGTGTGGGATGCAGGTGCTTGTAGTCCCAAGAAGAGCCCGTTGAGCCACTGTGCAGGCCACCCCCACTCAATTTTAAACACGTCTAATATTTAAATTATATCAGTCATCCAAAGCCTCAGCAAACATCATTAGAGGCAAAAGAGTCTTGGCCAGGTTTTGTTTGTTTAATTTGATTTTAAAGAAGTGAATGGGGAAAAAAAACCCTGCATATAAAATCTACAACTCAGAGGGAAGACATAATGTGACTCACAAGGAAAAAATAAGCTTGGAAATTATTGGATGTCAAACTAATTTAGGACAAAAGTATACACAAAACTTTCTCTGAGCCCAGAGAAGGTCTTGTTTACATCATGTGACTGTCTATGTCATGTTCTTCATTCTGTGCTCCGATTAGAAGTATGCAACTTACCTAAGAACTCAAAAATCTTTTTAAATGTCTCTTTGAGGTTTGAGCTAATATGTGTTTAAAAGACAATATCGTCTTTTTAATTTCTTGTTTCTCCACCGATTTCCTTATGGAATACAAGCTCAGCAAATTTTTGATGGGAGACTGCAGAAATAAACTTTTATCGCCGAGCCATGTGCCAGGTCTGTTGTTAGGTATCCAGAGATCAAGAAGTTATGGCTGGGCAGAGTGATGTGGTACAATGAATTCAGCTGCTACTGGACAGGCTTGTATCAGAGAGCCTGGTTTTGTTTCCTGCCTTGGCTTCCAGCTCCTTAAATGTTCTGAGAAATTCAACCAAAATACTGACTTAAACAATGATTAAGCTTATGTTAGCCTAAAATTATTTTTGTGTTGCTTATTATTTATTAGCATTCTGAGGAGGGCCTTGGGAAATACTGCCTGAAAGCAACATATGGCGCTGTCATCATAGACTGTAGTAAAAATACAAGGCATATTCAAAAACTTTATGAGAATGTATGAAAGAACTACACGTAGATTTTAAAATTTTCTTCCACCATAATGAACTTTACTGAACACCATCTTCCATGAGATTTTTTTGGAAGGTTATTGCTGCTACACAGGTTTGCAGGCATCTGCTGGATTGACTAAACATGGAGTAAGACACAAGTCTTTCCATTTTCACACTTCTCTCCTGCTGATTTTGGCCAGGAGGTCCTTGAGACCAGATGTGTCTTCTGAGCAACTGGGATCCCATCACGAGGTGCCAGTTCAGTGTTAGTGAATCTGTGAGATTTCTGATGAAAGCAGCCAACAGTTTTAACAAACAGCCCTCAGAAGAATGTGTCTTCACACTGTTGAAATGAAACCATGCTTGAATTTTGCTAAATCAAATTCCCCAGGACTATAGAAATTGATATATTTAGATAGAAATTTAAGAATGCTTTGTGACGAGAGAACTCAAACCTCTTCAACCCCATGTGAGCCTCCTAACATCCCTGAAGTTGGGTTTGTCATTGGAGAAGAAAAGAAAGTAATCTTAAATTCCTTGGGTTCCTATTGTTCTGGTCTCATCTTTGTCTTTATCTTGTTTACTTTACACAACTACCTTGGCAGGTAAGTCTTTCCATTGTTACACTAAAGAAGAAAATGCACTGGGAGGCAGTGAGTGAGCTCTCAAGTGTGTGGGTCCCTGCTACCCACATGGGAGACCTGATGGGGTTTCTGGCTCCCCACCGTGGCTTGGCCCTGCCCTGGCTACTGCGGCAGGTGGGATTTGAGGAGTGAAAAAAGTGGATGGGAGAGTCTGTCCTTCCCCTTCCGTTTAAAATGAAATAAGAACAGATTTTGGAAAGGTTCACCAGGGGAGAATCAAGATGGCGGAATAGGGTAAGGACACGTTTCAACAGAGTGCCCTTGTCCATGCCCACGATGATGGACATATGACTGTTTATGGAGAACTATACTATAGTAATAATATAGGGGAACCCCGTGGGGGTGGTGAGAGAACGTGGGGAGAGGATAAGGAAAATCCCAGGGCTTATGGAAATGTATCGTAATAATAATAAAGAGAAAAGCAGCTCAGAAGGTTAAGTAAGCTGGTATGCAGAGACACTCCAACCTGATCCTGAACCTTTGGGACTTCAAACCTCTTTTTAAATATGCTAAGTGGTAGTATAAACCCTAACCTGTGTCCAGGATCAGGTATCTGCCTGCTTTAATCACTGCATCACATTTGCAGACTGCTTGCAGGTAGTGCACCCAACACTCCTCTAGAATGTGATGCTTTTATAAAATGAGGATTCTAAGCAGAATTCTGGATTCTGTACATTTTTTGCTCCAGCCGAAGACTTTCTAAGGCATTCATCTGTGTTCCTAAATGATAGCCAAATTTCTACCACAGTACTCCTTTGGATGAAATTGGTGAACCTACTTACAATAGCTTTTATTTTGTTGATTTGGCTTTTACAGTACTGGTACCTTGAGTCGCAAGTATTTTGTTAGAATCGTGTTATACACAGCATCCTCAGAAAGAAGTTGGTGTGCATCAGTTGCTTTCAGATGAAATGACACAAAGTAGACTTGTAGGCACAATGAATCTGCACTGTGAGGAGGCACTACACTAGATTCTACTGAAAGCTATTGTTCCTGGCTTTGGTTAGTATAATGGTCAAGATAACCTTCATTAATCATGTGCGCTTGCTTTTCAATTCAATGTATTTTATGTCTTCTGTTTTCCATTTCCAAGACAGCATATACATTTGGTGTGTTTTTTTAAAAAAAATTAGAAAGATAAAGTTCACTGTCCTCCTCTCCACTTAGATCGTGGTCTGTAAAGGTTACTGTTGTGTTGACTGTAACATCACCTTGCCTTCTTGGATGTGCAGGAAACAGATGTGCTCCCAGACACCAGACTTTTGGACAAATTTAGTCACATTACACCTCAGCTCTTTACTCCCCTGGATGAGAACACTGACGTTCCGCCCCTGGAGACCTTGTACATCATGGATTTCTTTATTGCATTAGCGATCTGCAACACAGTTGTGGTTTCTGCTCCTAACCAACCACGGCAAAAGGTAAGGTCTCTGATGTAAACAAGAGTGGCCTCCCGGAGGATTTTGGGCTTACATGTATCTGAATTGGTCTAGTTCTATTATTAGTAATTACTAAAAAATGGAAACTGATAGCAAATGTATCCTGTATACTCAGCACCTTTTGTCTGTATTTATCATGATCTACATGATTTGCTGGCATTAATAAGTTCCATTCTTTCAGTGACCCAGTGAGGTGATGGGATGAGGTGAAATTGCGAGCATCGTGGGTTTGTTGGGAAAGTCGGATCTGGACTTTGAACACCTGGCTAAGGATACTCTATTTGCCTCCAAGAGAATTGCTGATTTTGTTTTTTTTAAGTGCTTTTGCTTTGGTTTCCTCATGAAATTAAAATTTTCTTTAAGAGTTATGTGATTCCCTATGTCATGTGTGTGACATTAAGAAAAGTGTATTGGATCCATTACCATGTTTCATAATAATAGATGAATGTATGAGTAATATATGAATTCTGCTTTCCAAGTAGAAGCTGGGCTAGTTTGAACTCAGTCTAAAACCCAAGAGATCTAATATGCTAAAGTTCTGCAGTCCCTACAAAAGATGGATTTTTAAAGTCTATTCGTAGCTTAAAATCCATGGAAAATGCACTTCCAGTTAAGCAAAGCTTATTTTAGTGGCTGGTGTTTCACTGTTTGCTATGTTAGCTTCCTTGTGTGTAAGTATCTCCCCTTCTGCACATATCTATTTAAAATTCAATTTACGGCACAATTCAATTAAATTTTAATTTTCCATCAGATTACTTTCTTTTGGTAACTTCAGAGGTAGTCAACTTTAGCATAAAAATAATTAACTTCCAATTAAGTGGTGTTTGACAGAGATAACTATTTCATGAGGTTTTTCCTTGAAAGATGCTCTAGGAAGACTGATCACGTAGTTAGAGAATAAATCATCAGAAATTCTTGATTTCCCCTACCTGCTGTTTTCTCTCATGTGTTTCTGAAATGGGCATCTCCGGTTGTTTTCTCTTTAAGAAACTATTAGCTTATGCCCCCCAAATATAAAACTCAGTGATAGGAAGGCAATATAGAGTGTAAACAGTTCATAAAGAAAATGGATGATTTGACTCATTTTTTCATTTCGTGTTTTAAGTAAAATTTATCTAAAAGATGAGAACACAACAGATACGCATGGACCATATTCAAGGTTAAAGATTTATTTATTTATTTGAAAGAGCTACAGACAGAAGGAAGGAGAGACAGAAAGAAAGCAAGCTTCCATCCATTGGCTTGCTCCCCAGTTGGCTGCAACAACCAGAACTGGCCCAGTCCAAAGCCAGAAGTCAGGAGCTTCCTCCAGGTCTCCCATGTGGGTGCAGAGGCCCACCCAAGCACTCTCACCTCATTAGCAGGAAGCTGGGTTGGAAGCAGAATAGCCAGGATTTAAACCCCTGTGGGATGCTAACAGTGTCTTGACTTGCTATGCCACAGCACTGGCCTCAACTTTGCCAATAGAGACCTATAACTTTTATAAACTTCACTTGCAAGTACTGTAAAAACATGTCAGGGTGTTTCTAAGTATTTTGTTATGGCTGAATACTTAATTTGCTTGTAATTTTTAAGTTGTTGCTGCTAGGACACATAATAAACTCAAGTTTTCTGTGATTTCTTTCAGACAAACGCTGTAATTATGCTGAATCTCAGCACTTTGTCTTTTACTATTAGCTTTAATTGGTTGTAGAAATTGACAGTGTCATCAACCTAGCGCATCCTTTGTTTTTTTCATGCTTTCACTGTTTGCTGGCAATGAAAGAGTAATAACTGTTCGTATCTAATTTTTCCCAGTTTGGCTTTTTGGCTTTAAAGTTGTTTGAAGTTGCTTTGGATTGAATTGTTGAGACTTTCTAAATTCTTCCTAGATCCGACTCTCTTCCCTGAGTGGAATGCCCATCAAGTCCTTGGAAGAGATTAAAAGTCTTTTCCAGAGATTGTCCGTGCGAAGAGCGAGTTCACCATCTCTTGCCAGTTTGAAAGAGTCCTCTTGTGGAATTCCAAATGCGTTGGTGAGCAGACTCTCCCTCTTCAGTCGGGTGAAGCCGGCTTCACCCGTGGAGGAGGAAGTCTCCCAGAGCAGCGAGATCGAGATCGCACACAACGCCAGTGACTCTGCCTGCTGTGCAGAAACTGAGAAACACAGCAGTCACACAGAACTCACCGAGGGGAAATCTGCCCCTGGCCCACCCTTGGCCTCTGCCCTGTGTTACGAGGCCGAGAGCCCCGATGAAGCGGCCTTGGTGTATGCTGCCAGGGCTTACCGGTGCACTTTGCAATCACGGACACCCGAACAGGTCATGGTGGACTTTGCTGCGTTGGGGTCATTAACATTTCAACTCCTACACATCCTGCCCTTCGACTCAGTGAGAAAAAGGATGTCCGTGGTGGTCCGGCACCCCCTTTCCAATCAAGTTGTGGTATATACAAAGGGTGCTGATTCTGTCATCATGGAATTGCTCTCCAGGGGCTCCCCAGGTGGGTTCCTGCAGCTAAGATGCTAGTGACAGGAAGAGCCCAGAGGTAAAACGGTCACTCCCTATGCTTGTATACAGGCCCAAGAGTAGATACTTGGGAATAAGTCATACTTGGTGAATTATGAGGAAGGGGTCTAATATTTGTAGGAAAGCAAACAAGTTTTGGGGGGTTACACCTATCCAGGTTCCAATCTGAATTTTGCCATTAGTTGATTCTTTTTTTAAGTTTTTTTTTTTAATCTTAAAAAGTCAGATATACAGAGAGGAGGAGAGACAGAGAGGAAGATCTTGCATCTGATGATTCACTCCCCAAGCAACTGCAATGGCTGGAACTGAGCCAATCCAAAGCCAGGAGCCAGGATCTTCTTCCTGATCTCCCACAGATGCAGGTCCCAAAGCTTTGTGCCGTCCTTGAATGCTTTCCCAGGCCACAAGCAGGGAGCTGGATGGGAAGTGGGGCTGCCGGGACACAAATTGGCACCCACATGGAACCCCAGCACATGCAAGGCAAGGACTTTAGCTGCTAGGCTACTGCACTAGGCTCCATCAGTTGATTCTTGATAAAGTTATCTGTTATATACCTATAAGTCTCTAACAAAATGGGCATCATAGTACCTCCTTTATAAGTGCTTGAGATAGTAATGACATACTGCCTGCCGAGTGCTTTGAATAGGGTAAGGGCTTGACAAATGGCAGCAAACATTAATGTAGTCATTGGTATCGTCGTTATTAATGATGTGGGAGCAGCGTTTATATCAAGTTCTTAGTGCTTTTCTCTGCCCAGTGAGGAGGGAACAAGGGTGAGATTTATTGTGAGGGCTTCCTTTTATAGAGCCTTCAAAGCTTTTGTGGATTGTGGATTCAGCTATTGTTGTTTTCAAAAATATCTGTAACTGGATTGACTGTGGACGATTGCAGATGGAGCAACTCTGGAAGAACAGCAGATGCTCATAAGGGAGAAAACCCAGAGGCACTTGGATGACTACGCCAAGAGAGGACTGCGCACCTTGTGCATTGCCAAGAAGGTGGGGCTGCTGGGGATCGCCCAGCTTCCCGGGTCCCTCCCTAGCTTAGCCAGCAGTTACTGAAGACCAGCATGTGTAGCACCCTAATCTAGGCACTGGGTAACGTCCTTGCGACGCTCCTCACAGCTCCTCACAGCTTCTCTATTCCACAGTTAGTAGGTTGGGTTTTTGTTAAATATGATATACTGTGAGAATGGTGCTTAAAAATTCTGTTCTCTAAGTTCTTACATGTTTTAGTAGATAGAGGGACTCCAAAAACTTGGAAGAAAATGGCATTAAAAGGTAAGTTTAGTTTGGTGCAAATTGTTTAGAAATCCGTATCTCCGAAGGTTCTTCAGAAAGTTTGCAGAAAATGCGTGTTAAGAAACATCTACGCTCTGATTTCCTGTGTGAGAACGTCTAAACAATTGGCCAGAATCGAAAGTCCGCCGGTCTTACTTCCTGCTGCTCAGGAATCAGTCAGTATTGCTCCTGGTGTCTTTGAAGAGAATGAGGCCAGCAACTAGCCTTGATTTTCCCCTTCCACGTTCTTGTTGTCTTTTCCATGAGCCTTTTTCTTAGTCAATTTCAGTAAGCTTCTAAGATACCTCAGTATCATTTTTTTTCCTTGGAGAGTAATATCCTTTCTAAATAAAAAAAAAAAATTGAAAGAGCTCCAAGAAATGGTTTGAGGGATGTTGTCAACAAAACCCCTCATTTCTTTTCCAAGTTCTAGTTCTCAGATGCTCCGTTAGAGAACGTGAGATCTGTTACAGACCCAAGGGTGTGGGTCACCCAGCTGCAGGGAGGGCCAACAGCCTCCCTCACGCACATGTGGGGAGAGTGGAGAGTTCAAGGGCAAAGCAGCTCTGCCTTTGCAGGTGAATGAGCCTGCCGCTGTTAAAGTACCTCATGGGAAATAAGGAGCCATAAAGAAACAGCCTCCGCCCTTCCACTCCAGCTGACCTTGTAGGAACCACAATGAGGATTCCCTCTTCCATGCAAAGACAAGGGAAAAAATTAGCCTTCAGTCTCCCCTCAGGAATTCTATTTGCATTTGGAATAAGACAGACTCCCTTGCCTCACTATGTGGGCTGCTCTCTTTTCTTTTCTTTTCTTTCTTTTTTTTTTTTTTTTTTTTTTTTTACTCTTACAAGTGAAGTATACAATTATGTCAAAGCTGCTGCTAGTTGCAGAGTCCCTGAGAGTCCTCACACTGCTTTCTCAGCCACACCAGTGGAAGGCGCTGGATCCAGCCACTCACAGGAGGTTCTCCCAACTGCATATTCCCTGGCTTAATTAGACACCCTTAATTAGACGCCCTTTCACTGCGAATGGTGCCTAGAATCCCCAGGGGACAGTGAGCTGCAGGAACCATCCATCATGACCATTAGCCGTCTTGATACAAAGTTTGGAAAACTCATGCTTAGATGGTGTAGGCTATAGATCTGGTATACATGAGCCCAAGGAAAGAAACAGCTGAAACGAGCCGTTGGCTTAATATCTTGCTAAAAACCAAAACCAAATGTTAGGATCTTGCAAGATCATATGATCTGCCTCATAACTGTTTTTGATTGTTTCTCTTCCTCTTCCCATAGGTCATGAGTGACAGCGAATATGCAGAGTGGCTGCGGGATCATTTCTTAGCTGAAACCAGCATTGACAACAGGGAAGAGCTACTCACGGAATCTGCCATGAGGCTGGAGAACAAACTGACATTGCTTGGTAGGTAGATCATGTGAGACAGCCTGAATGAGGAGTTGTGAGAAACACTAGGTTGCTTGGACTAAGTCACACACCCGTGCCTCTTTTTGCCCCACTAAATATTTGTGGTTCCGCTTACCTTGCACAGTTACACTGCAACCAGATGGGAGTCCTTTCTTCTCTATTTTCCACATAAGTGAACTCAGCTGCATTTGTTATTGGATGGTGGCCACTCTTAAAATATTATTTAAAACTCCAGTGCTTCGAGTACAAAGGCAAATAAAGACCAAAGTTGGAGGAGAAACGCAGAGTTTCTTCCAAGGCATTAGATCATGCACTCAGGATGGTTTTTCTAATCAATCTTCACAACAAATTTCCGTTTTATTGAATGGAAATTCAGGGCATAGTGCAGTTCAATGACTTGCTCAAGGTCACATCCTGACAATTAGTTACTAACTAACCAAACAGGAAACACAGGTCTACCTGGACCCAGCATCTCTCTTTATTTTTTAATTCTGCACCTACACCAATGAGATTTATCCGTCTTCTCTCACTTCTGAATTCAACCAACCTTCACACCTGATCACTGTTGTCTCAGGTTGAGCTGCAGACTCGAATCATTTGGAGGGATTAAAAAAAAAACAAAAACAACACTTCTCGGGCTGCAGAGAACATTAAGTACATGTTCTCACATATTTACAGAAGCTGAAGGGAAAAGTCTCAGAAGATGACGAGGGGTGGAATAGAGATCAGCAGAGGGTTGGGGAAGGGATTGAGAAGGGGCCTGGTCACAGGTTAGGTAACTTGCACTCCAAGTGAGAGAGGAGGAGTCTGCTGTGTGTGTTCTGTAGTTTGTAAATGATGATGATAAAAACAAGTCACTCCTGCAGACTTCCAACAGAGAGAGATAGTAACTGAGGATTCAGAAATGTTCATTACCTTGATTAGATCATTGAACCTTAACTGAATGTTTCAAATTATTGTGCTCTACCATACAAGCATATATACATATTACATGTCAATCAAAATAGAGCCTCTCCCTATGGGTTCTGGTTCAACTGATCTACTTTATGAACTGAATACTGGGATTGTCCAAAGCTCCCAACTAACCCTAAAAGGCAATCAAGTCTGAGAGCCCCTGCCTACCACCTTGGAGATGGATCTTCTAAAATGCTTCCAAAAGTTCATGCAAAAGTATTCAAACATTTATTTTTTGGTGCCAAATAATCTTGAGATCTGTGCATAATTTTTTTCCCAATATGTATTTCCCAAACTTTCTGCAGATACCTCATAGGCATGGATTGCAAATGTTTGGTACCGAAGTCTTGTGTTTCTATTTTCTAGGAGGTTCCAATAGTCCCCTTGTATAAGGACTAACGCTTGAAGCAACCAGCTTCGGAGCTTCTTTTATGAATTAGGGAAAAATTCAGGGACCTGATTTGCTAGCAACTAGTCTAATAATGCGTACTCTCAATTTCTTTGTGACAGTCTAAGTATAGGGCTACATTTTGTCTTCCGTAATTCCCAAATGGAAAAATGTTCCATGAACGTAGTGCTACAACCCGGTGGGCAACAAGACTAGGTACACCTTGATGTAAGATTATTTGTAGCCTTTTTATCCTAATTCCCACAGAAACATTGACATAGTTTATTACCAATGATTGCAAAATACGGATTATATGTCATATTGTTTTTGTTAAAAATCTGAACAACTTTGGAATTCCAAAATCTGACCCTAAGTTGCTTCAGGAAAGGAAATCATGGACTTGGGTTATGAAAAGGCATTACAAGTAGACATTTACGTTCTGTTAAGAACATGAGCTAACAACCTGAGCTCGTCCTTGGGAGTACTATAGAATTATAAAGCTGTAGAACAAGATCGCTTAATTGAATCAAACCCCTTCAGATTATGGGTCAGAAAGCTAACCATAGAGGAACAAGTAAGTTTGAGCAAATCATTAACCTCTGAGGCTCCCTACACAAATATACTTTGTGTATGATGTTGGTGTGGGTCTTCATGCCTCAGTTGGATTTCCAGAAGCTTCTGGAGGGTTGGTGTGGGTCAGATTTGAGCCAGAGGCCAGGGTGATTCCCAACTGGTTTGGAAAAGTTCTGTTGCACTTTGATTGCCTTGCAGGTGCTACTGGCATTGAGGACCGTCTGCAGGAGGGCGTGCCTGAGTCTATAGAAGCCCTGCACAAAGCTGGCATCAAGATCTGGATGCTGACCGGGGACAAGCAGGAGACGGCTATCAACATTGCTTATGCATGCAAACTCCTGCAGCCAGAGGATAAGCTCTTTATCCTCAATACTGAGAGCAAAGTAAGGGTGAGGAGGTTCGACGAGGGCCTTTGTATTATCAAAGCCAAAGGCACGTGTGGAATTGATGTTTGTGAGAAGAAAGAAAACTAGCAACCTTTAGCTTCTTGCTGATTGTTTATTCTGACCAGCAAATTCACTTGTGCTTGGGAGGCCAAAATTCTGAAAGTTTGGTGAAAAAGTCATGGTTCAGGGAAATCTTTGCTTTCTCATGGAGGTGGGGCAGTGGGGATTATTCCTTTTTTTTTTTTTTTCTTTTTCCACTACATTGATATGCTGAGGATTTGACAGAACTTAAGACAGAATAACAAATTTCATTAAATGCTGAGGAAGAAATTTATCTCCCTTTAAAGTTGCGAGGAATTTATCGTTTCTGTTGGAATCAAGTGGGTAAACAGTTGTTGGAGGTTCTAAAAAAATAGGCTGTCAGGATAAGTATGCCCTCTAGTGGCCAATCGTGGGTAGTGCTCCTAAAGACAACAAAAATTTGAAAGACAAAGGGAGAACTAGATACATACAGCGCTGTAGCACCATGCCTGGGAGCCATGCGCTCAGCATTAAGGGCACTTGGCAGTGTGAGAGCTGGCATGATAATGCTCGGCCCCACCTTGTTCAGCTTCAGCTCGTCACGTGTGCATCCCATCATTCATACATGACATGGTTCGTGTTGCTCTGCAGTGGTCAGCTGATGACCGCAGAGCCCCACGCGTGTTGGTTGCAGGTACATGTCAGGAAGTAAAACACAATGGCATTAAATGGAATTAAAAGGTACATGCAGAAACACGTTGAAGTCCTCCATGGTGTTCTCCGGATACGTGTTTCTGTGGGCTTTCTGAAGGTTGCTCCTGTTAGGATGGAGATACTAGTTCGTTTTTTGGTGTGGTTATGAAAGCTCAGCAACACCATGTAATTTACCTAAAGTCAAGCAGCTAGCAAACGGCTGAATGAGACTATAGGACACTACAGGACCGTGACTGAAACGGTACACGACACACATTCTCTCACCTTTAAGAACTGTTGAATTGGGCCAACGGTCCTCCCATCTTTTTAACCCTTCCCCACAGAGACCCAGGACTCTAGGAAGAAGAGCTGTGAAGTCTGTAAAGTCATGGATGATTCTCTCCCGAATTTGCCTTGAGAAAGGGATTGCTAAAGAATGGTAGATGCAGTCGGCTCTGGGCACCGGGAGCACCCGAAGACTCACCTTTGCCTCTTGTTTCCAGGATGCCTGCGAGATGCTGATGAGCACAATTCTGAAAGAACTTCAGAGCAAAGGCACAGGCTGTCCTGAGCAGGCATCACTACAGGAGGAGCTAGCACAGCCCAGCACCCCCAAGGACTCGGGCCCACGGGCTGGGCTCATCATCACTGGGAAAACCCTGGGGTTTGCCCTGCAGGAGAATCTGCAAAGGCGGTTCCTGGAGCTGACCGCTTGGTGTCAAGCTGTGGTCTGCTGCCGAGCTACACCCCTACAGAAAAGCGAGGTGGTGAAACTGGTGCGCAGTCGTCTTCAGGTGATGACCCTGGCTATTGGTGAGTGGGGACTGGAACAGGCTCCACGCGTTGCCCTTTCCTGCCACACCAGGATCCAGTCCTTCGTCTGGTCTGCTATTGGCACTTTTTTCTTACTCTGCTTCCTCTGCCCTTTTTCCTGCTTTATTTCCTATTTTCTCTCCATCACACATTGGGTCACTTACTGTGAACATGGTGTTAGGGACACAACCCGGCCCACCATAATATAGTCAGGACTCCTAGGGTTACATGTTATGCCCCAAATCAACTGCATTAAGTGACATACTTTATCACAAAAGTAAAATTAAAAATCCAGCAGTTTTAACGTGGGAAATATTAAAAGCAGACTTCTGAACAATTAATTCATGGGTTTAGGCATTCAACAAATGTGTCATGTTTGTACTACCTATTTTTCTAGGCAACTAAGATATAAACCTGATAAAATACCTTTCCTTAGGGAGCTGACATTTAGCAAGAAATGGCAAAAAACAAAAAAACCAGAAACATGGAAGATAGTATATAGTGACAAATGTTTTTTGAAAAGCCAAGCAGAGTAAGGGGGATTGAGCACACTGGGGAAAGAGAAGAGGGGTGGTTTTAAAGTTAGTTTTCAGAGAAGGTTTCCTTGCCAAAGCTGTGAGAATAGAGATTTAGGGAATTGGAAAAAAAGAAGCCACAAGTGTGGAGAACATTTATGGCAGAGAGCCAAGTAAAAACCAAAGTGTGGATGTGCTCAGTGGGTTAAAGCCAAGGCAGGTAGAGTAAAGACTGGAGTTTACTACAGTGAGAGAGGTGACAGGTCACACAGGGTCTTACAGGCCATTGTAGAGTTCAGACTTTGATCTGAAGACATGGGGAGCAAGGGGGAGACTTTGAGCAGAGGTGAGATGTGTTCTATATTCAGTTGAAAAGAACTGCCTTGCTGGCTGTGTGAGAGTAACTGTTGGGTTGTAAAAAACTAAGTAGGGAAACTGGTTAGGAGGTTATTGAAATAGTTAAAGCAAAAAAAGAAAAAATTCATAGCCCAGATTTGAGGAAGGAAAGTGGTAGGACATGGCCAGGTAATTGACATGGTGTAAACAAAGCTAGAATCCCTGGATTTTACAGCTGTATCATCTGAGTCATGCACCTAATCTATCAACCACTGAGATCAAGGAACAGAAAATGCTGACTCTTCAGGCCTGAGTTCGTTTCCCGCCCATCAATAAGAGAGTTAACTCAGAGTTCCAAAGGGAAAGTTGGATACCATGATCAGAAAATAGCTGACAAATTAGTGGTTAGCATTTAATAAAATAGGTGAATGGTTAGTGCTCTCTTAAAGAAGAAAACAAAATCATTATCAGCATCCTCCTATCTAGTACCTCTTCTTAAGATGCTGTTGATGTTGAAGTAGATCATATATCCTCCTGCAGCAAGGATAACAGGAAAGGATGGCAGAGCTACCCAGGGTGATGCTGGGGTCAAAGGAAAGGCATCTGGTTTGCAAGGATTATGGGAAGGAATTCCCAGAGAAAATGATGTAGGGAAAGGCAGAGAAGCAGCCTGTGTGGTGGCTAGAAGGAAAAGAATGTACCTGGAGAGTTGAAAATAACATAAATGACATGCAAGAGAAGCTAACCAGTGCACACAGCTGCCACAGCAAGAGCGATTTTAAGGCAGAATTAGTGTGAAACTTCTCTTTGGGCCGTGGGAAGCCACATTTCTGCTTCCCTAGCTTCTGGGACCTTGTAGAAATGTAGCAAGCTTTGAAGGACTTACTCCCTTAGCAGCCCGTTCTGATCAGCAGAGTTGGCATCTTTGTTTGCTCTTCGTATGTTTATTGCTTTTCTTCTGCCTCATGAAGGTGATGGTGCCAATGACGTCAGCATGATACAAGTGGCAGACATTGGGATAGGTGTTTCAGGTCAAGAAGGCATGCAGGTAAGTACATGTCGGGCACCCAAGCACCACAAACTTGATCTGCCCATTCAAGGATAGCCTTCTCCTTGGTTAAAGTATCTGGTATAATAAGGCTGCATGTGGGCAGCCAGAAGTAGGAGCCAGGAAACTTATTCATTAATTCACTGGTTGTCTTTTAACTGGGTGACTGTTGAGGCATTTTGCTGGGTCATTTGCTGTATCCGAGAGAGCAACAGGGAAAGGAGGAGAGATACAGAGCAGGCAAGAGTTCTTCCATCCACTGACTCATCATACCAAATGATTTACAGCAGTCAGGGATGGACCAGGCTGAAGCCAGGAGCCAGGAATTCCATCCAGGTCTTCCAGATGTGTGACAGAACCCACGTCCATGGGCTATCATCTCTATAAAAGATGAGGAATTACAGCACCTCCTTGAATGACACATTATACAAATGTGTGTGAACTCATGACTATTTAATACTCTTCTTGAGAAGTGACTGTACATTGTATTGCACAGCACACTTCTACGAGGCTGCTTTGTAAGGAAAGCCCATTGAGTGAGATCACAGCTAGGCTTGGAACCAGAGAGAAGTCTTATGAGACCATATTCAATAGCCAAGTCATAATTCCAGGTATTCTGTTAAGGTTCCGGTATTCATGAATTTTGGT
Source organism: Ochotona princeps (assembly GCF_030435755.1). Lineage (NCBI taxonomy): Eukaryota > Metazoa > Chordata > Mammalia > Lagomorpha > Ochotonidae > Ochotona > Ochotona princeps. Next base: position 44,347,503 of record NC_080842.1, on the reverse strand, counting down.
GATACTGTTGCTGCTGTTCTGTGGCTTTGTCTGTGTTCTTTCTTTTCATCTGCACGGTTGAGTTTCAGTGAGACCTTTGTCTAATTGGAGTGTGGTGATGATCGTGCTGGGTCTATTCCAGCACGGCTGATTGCTCAGAGTGATGTTCTGCCCCATTGCCTCTGCAGGCAGTGATGGCCAGCGACTTCGCCATCTCTCAGTTCAGACACCTCAGCAAGCTCCTCCTGGTCCACGGGCACTGGTGTTACACTCGACTTTCCAACATGATTCTCTACTTTTTCTATAAGAATGTGGTATGTAATTCCAGGACCATGCCCTCTCCCCTTCCCACCTGTCAATCCTTTTAGCATGTGGGGTGGAGGGGACAAGTCCTGAGCTAAGCTCACTCTGCTGAGTGTTATCTTGGCTGCAGCCACGAACAGTCCTGCAGTGTTGGAATAGGCTATGTTTCAGCTGCTGACAAGAAATTCCTAGGGTTATCCATCTGCAAGCATTTTCTACTCCTGATGCATGTAAATTTACTTAGGTCCTAATTTAAAATCCAATTTTTAATCTTCCATAAAAAGATTGTGACAGGCAGAATTAGCAGGTGTTTAATGGTGCCAATGCAAATGAAAAGATTAGCATCCATTTGCTGGAATTACCAAAAAATTTTCTACTGTCCCCAAATTGATGTCTTTTGTAACATACAGAAGAAATGGGTACACAGGAAAGCTTAATAGAATGTCTTAATATGTAATTGATTAACACTCAAATGCAGGAAGTCTCTAGTCAGAATGTACAACCTGTTTGTGCTTAGTAGTTATTTGATAAAGTAACATTACTTTGACTACATAATTCTTAAAATGACATAAATTTATAAGTCCTACCTACTAATCTCCAGTTAAATTTCACTTAAGTATAGACTTCTTTTTAGGAAATCATGGATGTTACCATCAATCAGGGATTGAATGACTTAAATCTCTTTTAGTTGGGATGATGATGTTAAGGTATTATGATTTTTTGAGCCAAATTATTCATAGTATTTAAAGTCAGTACATAACGTTAGTACTAACCCAAAATTTGTACTACTTAATTGAAATGCCTTGTGTAGGGAAGAAAATTACTTAATTTTAAGGTATCCCAAGTGTGTGTAGATACAATGTTTGTGTAGTCAGCAGGGACACTTTTTCTCCCTGCAGCACAGTGAACTTTGTTCAGGAAATTCTGATTACCTGTTAAAATGGTAACACTTAGAGTTTAATAACACTCAGATGCTTTATGAAAATATTTGAAATATCTAGTGTCTCTGCCTGATTGGGTAATTCTGGAGAAAGCTGTGGCTGGTAATATTAAATGTTGGACTTTATCAATGAGTTAGAAAGAAACCCTCTCCCAGATTTTGTTTTAAAAACTTTTGCATTTTTCCACCTTCTCCTTTATTTTGATGCAGTCTACTCCCACACCCCTCCTTTCAACCCTGAGCTAAAGCTGAGTGTTATGAAACACTAGGGTTAGGGAAAGGTGCCACCGCTTCTTGGCTGGGTCAGGAGGGCACATCAGGGCATCGGGACCCCTGAGTCTCTGATCTACAATCCTTGGGACAGATTCTGATCTTGATATTTTCCAAGCTCCACTTAACCTCTTACTTACCTAACTAAATAATGAATGTTTTACAAACTCTGGAGAGAGGGCCAAGGACTAGAAGTCAAGTAGCTTATCTTTCTAGAACCATGGCCCAAGGGTGTTTGACAACCCTTGAAACACAAAGAAGATAAATTTTCGTCTGAGAATAGTGCTGCAAACTACATCTATCCCAAACCTATAGATTCAGGGACTGTGCAAGATGCACGTCCAGGGTTACTCTGTCATAAAATATTGTAAATTATGCCTTTGTCCTCAGGTGTTCTAGTGTATCCATAAAGCCACCAATAACATTAACTTAACATTTATCAGTCAGTTTACATGTAGATGTTTTAAATATTTATTTATTTATTTGAAAGGCAGGGGTGGGGGGGAGTACACTCTTGCATCTGCTAATTCACTTTCTAAATGGCTACAATGGCCAGGGCTGGGCCAATCAAAAAGCACAGTCCCTCCGGGTCTCACACAAGGAGGGCAGAGACTAAGGATTTGGGTCATATTCTGCTGCCTTCCCAAGTGCATTATCAGGGAGTTGGGACTTAAACTGACAAGCATACAGAGTACCAGCATCACAAGCTGAACTTGTACCACAACACTGGCCTCTCTGACTTAACCTTGATCCTATGCCCTGATGATACAATTCTCATTTTAAAGATGATTATTCATTAAGAGAGGCTAGGAAAGTGGCCTCAAGCCAGTCGACAGAAATCATCCCCAGACCTTAAGACGCAACCTCCTGAATCTACGTCTGTGCACTGCCTGGCTTGAGAACCTGTAGTTTTTGCTTGTAGCCTTTGAAACAAAATACTGAAGGAAACAATGCAGACTGTATGTGCTTACCCTCTAGGATGAACAGCTGTCCAGATTTGCTTGAGTCTGGCTCTGTTTTAGCATGGCCATCATATAGCCTCAGACCCAGGCCAGATGGGATGTCTGGACTATCCATCCATTGGCACAGTCGCATGTCACTAGCAGTGACTATGAATCCAGATTGCCAGCGAATGGACGTCTGGGCGTGCTGGCTCTGTATCAGCACTAGATTACTTCCCCTTCATGTGGAGCTTATGTAACTTTGCTTGGACACAGGCCCTGCCACTTACTAGTTGGATTGCTTTCAGTAAATCCCTCAGCTTCCCTGACCCCTGTCTTACTCCATTCTGACTGCTGCAGCAAAGCAGCACAGGTGGTTGGCTTATAAACAAAGGGAATTTATTGCTCATGCCTCTGGAAGCTGGAAACGTGCAGTCTAGGAGCTGTCATGGTCAGGTGCTGCTGCAGCAGGCATCTCACTGTATCTCAAACAATAGAAGTGAGCAACAGTTCTCTGGGGTCCCTCTAGAAAGGCACGAATCCCATTCATGAATGCTCTACCACAATGACCCAATTATTTTTGCATTGTTTTCCAAGATTTATTTATTTTCATTGGAAAAGTAGAGTTACAGAGAGAGGAGAGACAAAGAGATCTTCCATCCACTGGTTCATTCCCCATGTGGCCACCACAGCTGAAGCTTGGCCTGTCCAAAGCCAGCAGGCAGAAGCTCCTTCCAGGTCTGCCACATGGGTTCAGGAACCCAAGGATTGAGCCATCCTCCATAGTTTTTATAGGCCATAAGCAGGGAGCTGCCAGGACTCAAACCAACACCCCTATGGGATTCCAGCACTGCTGGTAGTTTAAGGCCCAGTCCACAGAGGAATCCCATTGAGGACTAGAATTTCAACATGCAAATTTTACAGAGGCATAAACATTCAGTTCATCCCTCTTGGTTTCCTCATCTGTAAAATGGAAAGTTACCCTCAAACTGTTATGAAGATTAAAGGAATGATCTATAAGACTCTTGGGACAGTGGCAGAACCCGTACTAAGTAAGGAGCTCTGAAAATGTATGTGCATGTATGTGTTACATAATATTTACCAAAAAAAAAAAAAGAAGCTACGCGAGGAGTTGTAGCCTTGCATTGTGCGTGTGACACAGCAGAGTGGCTGAGGTCGCACGCTCAGGAAGTGAGGAAGTGCAGAGAATGTGTGGTCATAGCGCATGCTACTGTTTCTAAGATCCCAATGTTCCTCTTTGTGTCCCTAGGCCTATGTGAACCTCCTTTTCTGGTACCAGTTCTTTTGTGGGTTTTCAGGAACTTCTATGACTGACTATTGGGTTTTGATCTTCTTTAACCTCCTCTTCACGTCTGCCCCACCCGTCATTTATGGCGTTTTGGAGAAAGATGTTTCTGCAGAGACCCTCATGCAGCTGCCTGAGCTTTATCAAAGTGGCCAGAAATCAGAGGTAGGTGATAGGCAGAACTGCCAAGAACCATACACATCCCTGGACAAAGCTACAGCGGGTTCCAATCAGCACAGCCTAAATTTTCCACCACCTTCAGCACCATCTACCACGGACTGCCCAGATCTGTTTTCCTCTCTGCAGTCTTCTGCCCTCCTCATTTCTTGCATGAAGGGTTGTAATGGTCAAGTAAGTAAGTAGATGTCTCAAATATCTTTTCCTTCCAATTTACCTTTCTCAAAATTCATAATAACCAATATGGATATAGTGCATTTATGTAATACCTCCTATGTTCCAGGCATTGTTTTAAGTTCTCAGCATACAGAAATCTAATCTTCCAAATAGCCCTATAGATAATACTGCTATTATCTATACTTTGTAAATAAGAAAGTCATGTGCTGGGGAATGACCTTGAGTAACCTGCTGGGGCACAGAACAGCTGAGTAATGCAGTCGAACCTTGGTTCTCAAGCTCACACTGTCCACCACTAGGTTGTGCTGAATTTGGATGCTCTCTGTGGTCTTGGAGTTGCCCACCATGGTGTTTAATACCAGAAATTCAAAGGGCTACCCTGAGAATGTTGTCAGGCTCACAGTGTGTGTGATGGACAAGGAATCTACCTGCAGGTGGACCAGTTCAGTTGATGTCTAGTCAGCTGTTGTAGTGTTGAGACACTTCTGTCAACCAAGGCTTTTACACTTGGAACTGAGTTCAAAACCAGCTAACATGAGCTTAATGGAAAGGAGAAATGGATTAGCTCACAAAGCTATGAACAGAACGTTCTGGGTAATAACAGAACACTGTTATTCTTTAAGCAATTATAAGCCTTGTGGTTATAACTCACTCGCCTCACTTTGTCACATCCTGTCTTTGTGTTTGCCATTCTAGCTACAAAGATAATTTTCTCATTGTCCAGGTATAGGAAAGACACTCCTGAGAACAGACTTGAGAAATAAAGCTCTCTATAGAAGCCTTGGACAGGCAATAATGAGACTTTCCTTACAAAATTTGTGTTCAGTTTCATTGGCTGTTGTAATGACACCAACTCAGACCACTTTCGTAATTAGTGGAGTAGATCCTTTAGCTTGCTGGTATTTCAGTGTCTTTACTTTATGAAAATGACATAGATTGGGAAGATAATAGTTGTAAAATTTCTAGCCATCTTAAATTTTCAATGTATTTTTAAAATTTTTACCCTCCAGAAACTTTGAAAGATTTAAAATTTTAAATGATGCACTTATTCTCAACAGCCAAACTTTATTCTGATTTTATCTTTCCAGAAGGAAAAATAATTTAGTGTCATTAGGTTACGTGTAGCAATCAACATAGGTCAAGTAACTTGTTCAAATATCAGAAATGTAAATAATCCTTAAAACCACTTAATATCATCAAATCCATTTATATCAAACTACGTGGTATTTTCCTAAAGGAATTTATCTGAGTTAAAAATTCAAAACAAGATGCAGGGATACGTGGTGGACGTGGTAAAGGTTGTCCCACACTCTAGGCCTATGTTGAAGTCCATTTCATTAAGTAAAGTGGAAGGGGTGGGTACTGAGGAGATTTTCAATCAATGTTTTTATAACTTGTGCTTGGGATCCTATTTGTTCAGACGGAGGTTGTAATTATTCCTTACCCTTGGGAGAGTTGAGATCATTGCCTCCTATTGTTTACCTTGTTATCAATCATTTGTATACATTGTTCTGTCAGCTAGCCAATTTTATCAAATATGTTTTAGCAGGCAGGTTCCCAGCCTGTGGCTACTGATAAAACATAGCTGATTTCATTGACTTCACCTTGCAGAATTTCCCTTCCTTTGAACTTGGCCTCTAAACAATAAAATATGCTCTCCAGGAATTATAAACTGTCTCCACTGAAGGATGTTCTGCTCTCCGAGGCTCTTCCTCCAAGAAGGAATCCCATTACCTCTCTCTCTTCACTCACAGCCTCGCCTGCTGGCTTTGACTTCATGTCCAGATTTTTCCCTTTTCGTTTCCAGCAGATCCCTGAATTAAACCTCTTTTTCCTTCTGTAAGTACTCTTCCTGGTGTGACAATGAGAAAACTGCGCCTTTTATTTTAATTATTTCATATTATGTGAAAGGCAGGAAGAGACAAAAATGTGCGGGTTTATTCCGCAGGTGGGCCAGGCCAAAGCCAGGGTCCAGGGTCCTGGAACTCCTCAGTCTCCAGTATGGATGCCAAGGACCCAAGTGCCTAAGCCATCACCTGCAGTCTTCCAGAGTGTGGCTGAACAGGCACTGCGGTCAGAAGCTGGCAGGACTCATACCAGCATGCATCTTTAACTGCAGCACCAAATTGCCACTCTAGGAAATTGTACATTTCACCTTTTTCATGCTAGTTTTTTGAACAACTTTATGAAATTACCTTTTGACTTACATTGTTCTTTCATGCCTGGTGGTTTTTGGTTGCCTCTTCCACCACTAGATTACACGTCTACTTAGGTCTGTGGACACCTGAATGAAGTGAGGTATCCATAGATCTATGGAGATGGGTAGAACCTGGAACCTTTTCACTTCCAATGGAGAAATAGGGAAAGATGGTAACAGGGAGAAGTAGACTAGAAACAATTGAGTCTCCGTTGATTTTTTTCTAAGAAATAAAGAGATGAAAAAAATAGATGTAAAAAATTCCAAGTGTAATCTTTGGAAGAATGGAAGAAGAAGGCAACTGGAGAATCTATACATTTATAAAGACAGTAAGGCATTTCCAAGGAAGTTTAATCCTCTGTTTGCATTTGGAAGAAAGCAGATCAAGAAGAACATACTAAGAAAACGTTAGCTCAGGGATACGATAAATGCTTCCATCTTTGTCCAGGGCAGACATCATGTACATCCATTCCTGTGGGTCAGAATCCACGTCTGAATCCTCCTCCATACGTATCACCAGATAAGCAGGATTGGCTTGTGGTTGAAAACCCTCTTTCAATAGCATCACTTGTTTCTGCACTTTTTCTTTCTGCAAGCTTTGGGTAGGAAGCAGTTTCGCACATCAACAATTATGCAATAATATTCTATCAACCTGATAAACATTTTGAGAACCTGCTCTGTACCTGGCACTATTTGAATCACTCGGGTCAAGGTCGGTCCCATTCTGTGAGGCATACATTCCACTGAAAGAGCCAAACAGATCTCCAGGGAAATAAATACGTTTACATCTGATGGTGATGAGAGACTTGGAAGGATGACAGGGTCATGATTAAGTGGGTACAATTATTGGACTGGTCAAATGTGCTTCTATGAAAAAGTAATATTTGAACTAGAATATAAATTGCAAGCAATAAGAAGGAAGGTCTCCAGAACTTCTGGAAGATAGAAAAGCACAGGTGAAGGCCTGAGGAAAGAATGGCATGTCCATAGGAAAGAATAAAGCTTCCTGTGTGCATCATAGATATAAGTGATCCTGGAGAGAGATTTGGCAGGTGGAAGTCATGGGAAGATGTTGGAGGTGCAGTGGGAAGGCATTGTATGGGCTGAAAAGAGTCAGTTGGTTTATTTAGGGAAATGTCATGGCCTGACTGACACCTTTTCAACACCAGATGACGTTTGAATGGAGGGGAGGCAAAGGAACAGAAGGCAGTTGCACAGAGGTGACACTCAACTGGAAATGATGGAATGATAGAAGTACTAAGGTTTGGAAAAACACTGAAGCAGCACCTTTTGATATACAGGAAATGGAAAGGTAGCAGTGCTGGCCTGATCATAGGTAGGTTTAAAATTTATCCAACAATAAAAAGCAACCCGAATTGAATGAGAATCCCTTCAAGATTTTTTTAACCATATTTACCTATGGACTAAGCACATTCAACTACCCTCATTCTTCCACTGTTACTGGAAAAAAAAATCACCTTTTTATGAGTGAAAGAACGAATCCAGTTTCCCCACAGAGAACCAAAGTACTTACTGTCTTGTGTGCTCCCTGACTTTGCTATGACCCTTGGTAGATTAATCCTAGTCCCTTCCCAATATTTGTTTCATTTCCAGGCGTACTCACCTCTCACCTTCTGGATAACCTTGCTGGATGCCTTTTACCAAAGCCTGGTTTGCTTCTTTGTGCCTTACTTTGTGAGTGCTTGCTCATTTACTCATCGTTAATGAATCAATGAAGCTTCTTGTTTGTTTGCCATAAATATTAGCTTTAAAACATTATGTTATTCATATTATCAGATTGATTGGTAACTAAATTGTATCACCCCCCCCCCAAGAATATGTTAGGCAATGTGTTAAATTGGGAAAGTAGCTAGTGCAGTCATCTTGGACCCTTTAACCCCATGCTACTTAATGTCTTTTGTCAATGACTTGAATTAAATGGAAAGTCTGGCCATAGGGTTAGCTTCCCAAAATGAGAGCAGTAAAGTCAAAATATGAAAGCTCTCAACTTCTACAAGTAGTTGCTCCAAAATGAAGTCTGTTTCACAGGCAAATAATGGAAGAAATGTTACTAAGCAAAGAATGCATAAAAATATTTTTTAATGTAAGCTAGAATGAAGCATGAAGGAGCATAAAGCAGCTATCCATTCAATATCGCTGTCCAGAAGAAAACACACCTTTGCACAATTTAAACAGGCACATTAGTGTTAAAAATGAAACAGAAAAAAAAGCATGAAAAAGATGCTTTTATTCTTTATTCAAGTAAAATCATTTGAATTGACCTTCATAGCATAATCTGGCTACACTGCACAGCAGTAAAGACAAGGAAATCTGGGGTACATTCAGAAAAAATGAAGAGGATAGTGAAAGACTATAAGATTGTGTCCACTGGGGAACAGGTTAAGGACTTGAAGATGTACACAGGAAAGGAGGGGATATTTACCTGTGAGAGGAATCACCTTAGGGGAGCAACAATAGCTGCTTTGAAAGCTTGCAGCTCTGTGAAGTAGAACAATTTGAAATTTCTCTGTGCCTGAAAGGGCTGGGAGGATGAGTGAAAGATTCCAGGAAGGTGAATAATGATTCAGAATCAGGGAAATTTCAACTGAGAAGTGCAAAGCTTAGGTGGCCTCCGCGGGAGAGAATCGGGTTGTTTTGTTTTTTGTGTGTTTTTATTTATTTGTTTTCTGAATGTTCTTGCTTATCCTGAATGACAGCATTATAGGAACATCCTAGAAAGGACTAGAAAGGACTGGGGCCTCCACAGAGCTATGGGTAATGTGGTGCTACACCCACGAGTGGGTGCAGCTCTCTAACATCCCTCCTTTTGTTTCTGCAGACGTATCAGGGCTCAGACATTGACATTTTTACATTTGGAAGCCCCCTGAACACAGCTGCCCTGTTCATCATTCTTCTGCACCTGGTCATTGAAAGCAAGAGTTTGGTGAGTGGTGTGGGTGCCTCCACAGCAGCCTGACCCTCTGCCTGCTCAGGAGATATTGCCTATTAGCAATGACCTTGCTAAAGACCTTCATGCCTGGAGGATTGCGATAGGCTCCATGCAGAAGGGTGATGGTGACTTCTCTTAGTGATCATTGAATAGCGTTATGCTGAGGTTGTCACGTGGCTAGGGTAAGTGTTAAACACCTGCCTGTCAGTGGTGGGTGGTTCATGGAGGTGAAATAACTAGAGACCTAATCAGGCTTCTATGTCCAGCCCTCTTAAAACTAAACGGATAGCTTTCAGCTAAAGTCAAAAGTGGCATCATAGCCCTGACATCCTGGCTAAATTGTGATGATTTTATGCCTTTTTGTAATAACAGTGAAAACTATTAGTCCTTTTCCTTAGGCAAAACTCTTCTGTGGTTCCCATGACACTTAGAATGAAATCTGAGAGCCCTAACCCTGTAAGACCACAGTCAAAAACAAGACTGGCATATAGTAGGTGCTCAATAAATATATGAGAGGGCAAGCGAAAGATTAAGTAACTAGCCTGTGTTTGAAATGCACTTACTATTCTAATGAAACTAGAATTAGAAATTCATACATAGAAAACAGCTGGATTTTGTTGTAGAAAAAAATATCATGTGAGCCTATAACATTTTAAAATGATTTCTAAAGAAGGGCTGAGTGTTCATTTGGGACATGATTTATAATCAAATCATACAAGCCCAAAATGCAGTAAAATGCTACTCTCTATAGGTTGGTTCAAGAGAATTTGAGAGCTGAAATATTTGGGCTTGTTTTACTCTCCATTTAATGTTTAAGTAACCACAGAGGCACTTTTGATTGTCACCTAAGAAAAGTGCTAAAGGTTCTGACATCTTACAGCATCCTGCAGGATCTAACACATAAAGTGCTTCAGTTAAAGTCACTGAATATGAGCTGTGTTCACAGGCTAACCTGAACAAAGTGTAGAAGAGTTATTTGACAATACATTGAAGAACCATGAGAAATAAACAAGTTGGACATGCTTACCAGGAGGGCATGTTCTGTCTGCTCACACCTTGTGGCACTCCAAGTCTAGTCCCTGTGGTGGGAGCATGGATGCCTTGTTTCAGGTGTGGGCTGCCTGGAGGAGGACTATTCTATGCATGATGAGCAGTGTCTCCTCCTGGGAGGAGGAGAATAGAAGCTGAATCCCATGAGAAGCATCACGAGAAAATGGTTCTCACACTGGAGGCCACGCGGGCAGAGCCCCTAGACTCCAGAGGGCCCTTGCCAGAGCCAGCCACTTTGTGAACACCAATTACCCCCTCTTGCTCACCATCCCATTGCCGCCACCTACTGGCCTACTTGCTTTATTCTTTGTTTCTTGACTTGAACTTCCTTGCATTGATTCAGTTAAACAAGTGAATTCTCTAGTTATTATCTTGCTTGCTGAATGCACACTGTCAAAGAAACAAGTTGGAACTGTAGAGCTCAAATAGAACATTTGACAAAGAGAAATTGTTTTAGAGGAATATCGAGTTCAAGGATTTAGCCTATACTTTCTGAGTAGCTTGTAGGTTTTATTTTTTTAAGCAAGTTTTGTGACCTATGAAGATATGTGACATGGGGAAATTCTTTGCAAGAGCATGAGGGATAAGAGGAAAATTAGATCTTGTTAGAAAGTTACAGTGCTCTCTTTCTTGCTCTCTGTCCCTAACTCTGCCTTTCAAATGAAATAAAATTTGCACAAAGAAAATCCTAGCTGTACAAATTAAAACAGTAGTTAAAAAAAAAAAGGTAGGATCTCCCTGAAAGCATGGCATACTCCACCAATAACATACACACTGTGATTTTAGGTGATATATATGGAATTGAATAATATTAAGTACTATGTCTTTCCATGTTTTAATAGTATAAAGGAGGAAACAATTGTTTTATCACAATAACTCACATTTCGTTTTATAACAAAATCTGGCTTAGTACCATTATAACTTAATGCTAATGTTAGATTTAAAATTATGTCTACTCTTCTTTTGACGGAAAGTTGCTGGATTAAATAGTAATGGCAGTCAAGGAAAAACATTAGGAGAGAAATATTGGAGCAGGCTATAGTGATGGCTGGGTTGTGGTACAACATAGAGTTGCATCTCGCTCATACAGAGTTGATGTATGTTCCAAACATCATCCCTACAAGGAATTGTCCTCTGAGGAGTGACTCAGGGGCCTAGGCTACACCTTACTCTCTGGACTATCTGGAATTCTCCACCAAAGGAACATCTTGGACCTCATGGAAGGAAAGGAAACAGTATGGAAAGTTGCACACCAACACTTAAATCTTCCAGTCTGAGGAGTTTTGCATATCTCTTCTCACATTTTCATAGGACATATGGCCATCCTAATTTCAAATTCCCCAACTGCTTACTTGCAGAGGAGAATGTGAATATTAATGAGCAACCATGCTGTTTATCACCTAGGTGAATGGCTAAAGTTAGAAGATTATCAGATGAAGGTATTACCTTATGGAGTAACAAAATAGTGCATGACTATGTGAAAAATAATTAGGGGGAAAATCCAGACATCTGATACACAGGCAGTGTGGGATAAAACTAGTCAACAGAATGACCTTTGTGCATTTCAGACAGTGGTATACGCTGCTTGTGAAGGATGCTCTTCTCTCCAGGGTTGTGTTGTGTTGCCAGTGTGTTAAGCCACACACCCCGTGTTGAGATGGATTCAGTCTGGAAAAGAGCAGGCTTTGCCAGGCTGCAATATCCTGTGAGCAAGGAACATGTTCATTCCACTCTTCTTGTTGTGTTTCAGACTTGGATACACTTGCTGGTCATCGTTGGTAGCATCCTGTCGTACTTTGTCTTCACCTTAGCTTTTGGAGCCATGTGTGTGACTTGCAACCCCCCTTCCAACCCTTACTGGATTATGCAGGAGCACATGCTGGACCCAATGTTTTACTTAGTATGTATCCTCACAACCTGCATTGCTCTTCTGCCCAGGTATGGCATTATTTCTCATCTGTGAAATCCTAGGCTTAGAGTCCTTCAAGCAACTGCTAAGGATGGATGGCAGACTATCTATTTTGTGCTGGGCAAGACAGTTTGGGTGCTAATCAAAATATTTAACTGTTTTACTAGAGAACAGAAGTGGCTTATGCATGTGAATGGGGTCTAATTTTATCTCTTGGAAACGTCTAATCTGGTTGGTGCTTCAGAGGATGGGGCAGTTTTGCTTGGAATATCTAGGAAGATATGATTCCACTCTAACATCCTCCAAGGCTGCACTCCTTGTCTTGGTCAGCTTGTGCTGCTCTGACTGAATACCACAGACTGAGCCATTCACAGACATTAATTGGCTCACACTTCTGGAAGCTGGGAATCATTAGGACATCAGCAAGTTTGGTTTTCTCTGATTCCAAGAAAAGGCCTTGAATACTTGATCCCCATATACTGGGAGGTGAAAGGGGTAAAGAGGAAAAATGAGCTGACCTTGCCCTTGTATAAGGATGTCAATTCCATAAGGAGGGAAGACTCCTCCCTTCTGTTAATACTGTTACAATAGTTGGTAACTTGGAATCTGAGTTTTAGAATTAATGAATATCCAAGCCACATGGAAACATCCATTATCTTTTACAAGTGAGGATGGTTCAATATCGGCATCGCTGATTCCCCAGCCAAAGAAAGGGGAGAGATGGTGGAAAGCAAAATCTTTTTTGCTTTTTGTAATATAATTGAGCAGACGTTGAACACACCATTGTTCAAACCAAATTTAGCAAAGTCTCATTAAGTAGACTGAGTGGCTTAGATCTGGGAGGTTCTAAAGGAAGAAGGAGAGAAGGGTTTTGAGGCACAGGGGACAATTTCTGGTGCATTCTGTAGCAGCTGAGCCCTTTCCCTAACTTGTTTTCATCTGTCCTCAGTTATCCTTCCATTTCAGTTATCCCTATGTCTAACATTGTGTAGGACAGAAACAGCTTAGAGCCCGTGAGCTCTTTGTATTCTGTGAGAGTTCTCTATAGGAAGTTTCAGAAAACTGATGTAGTGTAAAAGGTGGTAACTGGTAATTCTGCCCTTTTCACCACAAGAGTCAAAATTATTCATATTATTTCCTGTTGGGGTTGAAAACCTGTGGTTAACAGCTCAAATCTAGCTTACTTCCTTTTTTCCCTATTGAATTTTAATGTGAATATATCTAGGCTCATTTACTTGTCATTAGCACTGCTTTTGCACTGTAACAGCAGCACTGAGTGCTTACATCTGGACCTAAAATATTGCTCTCTGTGCCACCCTGATTTGTAACACCATGTAGCCCAACAGGCATAAACCCTTTATTGATGGATGTATGAGTTAGAAATACAGTAAGGGGAAAAAAAAACAGTTGAATTACCCTATGGTGGTCCTAGTTATTCAGTTAACAATTCCACTGGTAAACCAAGATGAGATACTCACTGCTCTTACCAGTTTTAAGATTTCAAAAAGAACTAGCAGAATTTCTGAAGAAACAGTTCTAGCCTCGAAAAATTCTGAACATTAGCTTTAATTCCATCATGGCAGCAATCTCTTGAAGTTGTGAATCTGATTTTATGTGGAAAAACAGGACTCAGTGTGTGTTACAATTATTCTGAATGGGTCCTAGCTACAGTACACTTGGCTTCCTAAGACCAAGGCAGAGCAGGGTTTGCAGGGGCAGAGATGAGAGGGCCTAGTGACCACGGAGGCAAAGATTCATTAGCCATAGCCCCAAAATGCCAGCAGCCACTAGAGCAGGGAATGCACACAGTCCTGGAACCTGCAGCAGCATGTTCTGTTCCTTTAACACTTTGATTTTGGTCCAGGGAAACTGATCCTGGGATCCTTGGATTCCAGAACCTGCAGAAAATAGATTTTTGTTGTTCTAGTACCAGGCATAGGAAACCCTTTTCCCACTGAGGGCTACCTGGGTATTTATAACATCAGTTGTGAACCATATAGATGCTTGGAAGAACTTATTAAAAATTCATCTGTGCCAAGACTATGTCTTAGAAGATTATTTTTCTTTCATTTCATTATTGGAAACATGTCTACTTAGACAATAGCTGTGTGCGTGTATATACACAACGTATAGAAGCTCTGTTTATCTCTGTAATCTGTCATCTTCAAACGGTATGATTTGGCATTGATTTGAGAAGTCATATTTTATTCCTTAAGGAATTAACCTAGTTTTGGAAAGCTTATCTGCATTACTGCCAAAGCTAACCTATCATGAGTCTTCAGACTCATCCCTACGTTGGTACATTCTCTTCGTTGTTCCTATTTTTATTTGTAATCTCATTTTCAAAATAAGGATTTGCTAAAAGTAATGCCAAAGTGTTTTTAGGTTGTGAAGCTTTCTTTAAAAATCTATATTTGCCTCAATTTCTTCATGTTTCTAAGACATTTTAAATGCTGAGTCCTTATTTGATATTGTTGCTGAATTATATTCATAAATAGCACATTTATGTTTTTTTCAAAAATTAACTTTCCACAGTTTTATTGATTCTTGAGGTGTACCCTGTGGTGGCCCTGGTAGGCCCAAATGATTGTAGGGACCCTGTACAATCCATAGACTGGATGTCCCACCCTGTTATTGGCCATCTAGTTTGACAGCTTTACAGCATCCACAGAAAACTAGTAGCTTTGACACCTAGAAGATGGATGCTGTTGTGACAAATAACCTATACACACAGAAGTGGTTTTGAACTGGAAGAAGGTAGAAAGAGGCTGTTAAGAATTTTGAGGCACATGACAGAAATACTGTAGACTTCCTGTGGCGACTAGCAGAAATATAGACATTAAAAGTCACTGCCAGGAAAGTTCCAGGTGAAAAAAATGAAGAGCCTAATAAACATAGACTGTGTCATTTTGAAGAATACATGTGTCATCGCACACCATTGTTCGAAATGTGATTGTTAGAGGCACTGAAGATGTCAAGCAGAAAGTAAGGAACATGCAGTGGGAAATGTGAGCAAAGGGGCTCTTCGCAGCATAGTGGCAGAAAAGGTAGCTCAATTTTGTTCCACAGTAGGAAGACAGAATATATCAGCAACAAATTTGGGTATTGGAGATTTAAAGTATTGAAGGGAAGGCTTGGTTCTCACTGATGAAAGAAAAAAAATCATAATCATAGCATAGGGATTTAGGTTGGACCTGTTAAACCAAGATGAACTAGGTTTGGGAAATTCTGATACCTCCTGATTTCAGAAAGTTGCTAAAAATAGAATATTGCCTGTTAGGAGTGTATTCTGGCATAAAGGCCATCAGTGTAACTGAACAACCTTTTTTGGTAGAGCTGAAGAAATGAGGGATGACCTTTGGATTCCCCCAATCATCTGAGAATCCTGGAAGAAAGTATTACACAGGAAAGACCTGTGGGCCTCTGGCTTGCCTAGTGACAGAAATCCCCAGGACATTCGGAGGATATTCACGAGGGCTTGGGAATGGTGTACCAGTGATACCCAGGCCAAGTCTGTGGTCATTTGTTGTAGTTGCTGTTACAAAACTAATAAAGAAAAATAGCTATCATTTCAAAAAGTGCTAACATTCTGCCTACATTATATGTAATATTTCACTTCACATTATGCACATAAGGTAGCAACTATTTACCCTATCTACTTTATTACATTTGATGTTATGACAGTTTTTTTTAAATAATGACTTATAGGAGCATTTTATTCTCTAGTATTTTATAAATGTTTTTTCTCCATTGAATTCACTTACTCTTTCCCCTTTCACCTCAGGAGCACTCAGGTACATTTTGCAAATGGTTAGCATTTGGCTTAGGTTTGGGTTTTGGGTTTTTTTGTTTGTTTTTTTGTCCCATGATGCATTGGAAGTGAATGTAATTCTGTGATACTCCTGCTAACCTAGGTTCACATACCGAGTTCTTCAGGGATCCCTGTTTCCATCAGTGATTCTGAGAGCAAAGCACTTGGACAGACTAACTCCAGAAGGAAGGACTCAAGCTCTCAAGAAGTGGAGAAAGGCTAGCAAAATGCATCAAGCGACCTCTGAGTGTGCTGACCCCTCAGCTAACAAATCGGGAAAAACACCTCTGTCTGCCCTTTCTGCTGAACTGACCTTGAAGACAGCAACTTCCTGCACCGTGGACCAAGGGAATGGTCCTGTGTGTGAAACTACAGTAGACGTAGGCTGTTCTGGAACTAAACCCTCAGAGACGAATGGCCCCTCGACATGTTAAGAAAGCAGGGTACCACCTTTGGAATTGTAAGTTCTCTTCCAAGTTTTGGAAGAGAGATTACCAGGAAGCTCCCCAGCAAGTAAGACTCTCTTGTATTTTTGTACAAGGACCCGAACATCGTTTTGGCCTTGGAAAATTTAATTTGTAAAACGGGGATGGTGTTTTGCTTGGGCAGAAATTAGTATTTATTTAGGAATCAAATGCTTTTATGAAACTTCTAGGATTTTATAAAAGCATTTTGTTTTAGAAACGAAGACATTTTCCAAAGGAGTCCATTAGAGATGTGTTTATTGTACTGAGTGCACTCAGTCTTGGGAAAGACAGTGAATTTTTTTAGGAAAAAAAAAAGTCATTCTTTGGAAATCTAGGTCTTTAATTATTCAATGTGGGAAAAGGTTGAAGTGGTAAATTTACAAGTAAACTCACAAGAATGTTTGCAACATACCAAAGAGGGTAAAATTGCATGGTTGAAAAGTTGTTGGGAGTCGCTTTTTTGTGTCACCTGAGAAGACCCCCTTTTTTTCTTTAGCTGAATGTTTTTGGCTTGTTCCTTGTTTCAGTGTTCCAACGGATCCTGCCCTGGGAATGGGCAGGAAAGATGCTAGGGTTCCATCTGGTACCAGGAATGTGTTCTCTCAACTTCCCCGGGGGAGAAAGCCTGGTCAGAGGTCTGCTGCTGTGCAGATGTTGTCAGGAAACAGTCATGAGATGGCTGGACAAAAACACTCAGCACTTTTGTGTATTTGGAAACTGACACTAGATCAAATGAGACAACGGATTTCAAAATAATGTGCTGGAGGCTGCCTGTAGGGTCTTTATCATATTCTAGGTTGTTCTCCGGAGGTTTTCTTAAGGTTCTTAGAAAATGTTTTTAGTGCATTTGAGGACAAGAGCTTCTACAGCAGGTTCCTTGCTATTGCAGATCATGTGTGCTGGCTTTAGCTAGAAGGAAACTGGGGAGTTTATACCAAGAAAGATGGCTAGGTGCTGTTCAACACTGCATGTTTGTTATTGTAAAATTCTGTTTATCCATTGGAAGCTGTCACCCATCACCTAGGCTTCCTCCATGAATCTGTTGATGTTCATGTGTCTATCAAGGTTTGTGACTTATTCTCAGGGCTTCATTTTCTGTCTATTGCCTACAATCCTGGGAAGACATTTTGTAGCATTCTGATATTATAAATAGTATTTTCTACATTGCCTAGTTCCTGCAACTTTCAAATACCCACGTCTAATGGAAGGTCCTTTTTTCTGCTTCCTCATGATTTTTTTAAATAAACTGTTTAATATGTATTGGAACATTGGCATCACTCGTGTATACTAACCTTTTTATGGAAAACTGAATTCTAAAATGTATCTAACCCCCAGGAAAAAAGACTTGGGATCTGTACAAAGGCTTAAAAATTCACATTTAAGATTCACAGGTAAGTATTTTTTTGCATACAGAGTTATCCAAGCTAATATGTTCTATTGTCGTTGATGTTCAGGGTATTTCAACAAATTTGGGAGCACTAAACATTATGTCACTGCTCCTGCTAGCCAAAGAAAAATGATAAATACCATTTGTGATAAAATTTTATTGCAAAAGATCAAATAACTGGATTAGGTTCCCTGTGGTGCTGTGTTGTCCTTAATCCACGTGGCAGGGCTCATGTTCTTAGTGAACACTCATTGAAGGACTTGTGACTGCTAGACGCCTCTGATTGCAGACCCACCATGGAGCCATTGGTCCTCTCAAAGAGCATACACACAAGTATGACAGGCAGATTTTAATTGGTGGAAAGTTGGGGGCAGTATACTGGTACAGAAAAATGACTTCCTGAGGTTTGCCATCTGTGCCCTGTATTCATCCAAAAAGGGTTAAACCATTTTACTTGTATTGAGTCATTTAAAATAAGTACAATACATCCATTTCATATTGCATTGAGCAAAACCAAGTTGACCCGGTAAGTACATACCCATAGCTGTGACAAGACTGACATGTATGTTCTTGAACTTTCATACATTTGTGACAATTTCAGGATTTCACACTCACTAGGTTTATACAAACTGTAGATGAGATGAACAACGTGGTAAGTATCACAACTTTGTGAATTCCACTTATGTTAATGTATAGAAAAGAGTATAAAAATACATGTATAAAATTGCAGGCGGTCTCTTTGGAAATCTGAGACAGCCCAGGTTGCTGGTAGGATTAGCAGGAAATCATACTTATTCAAAAGGCATTAGGATATTGCAAAACATGTATAATTGAATTATGTATATGTGAAGTTTGTTTTGAAGCTTTTAAGTGGAGAAAAGTTGTTTCAGCCACAAATTGCTTCAGAAGTTGATTTGTGTAAAGTGGCCTAGTACTTAAAAGCATCGTTAAAGTTATGTTTAATTAGAAGGAGAAATGGCAACGTGTTAGACTTCTTTGGGGACAATTGCAAAATTTTTATTTTGTGCAAAATTTTACTGGGCTTTGAAATATTTTTGTGATGAACACTGCAAAACTAAATTTTCATATTTAATGGGGGTGGAGTAAAATTTAATTTCATTTTTTAAAAAGTTGCCAAAGGAGAACTTGGTATAAACTGGAAAGATGCAAACTTTAATCACCACTTCATTGTCACATAGGTAAACAAATATTAACTGGATGATTGCGATTTAAACAGCCAGCTCAACACACGCCAGCCATGGGGAAAGTTCTTGAGAAACTTTTCTCGATCACCATCTTCATTTAAATCCAGAACGGACTTTCCTGTAATACCAAGTGTTAATACTGATGTCTGAAAAACTTTGTGTTCAGCAGTCCTTGCTTTTTTGGCCACACAGGTGCATGCTTTTGTGCTATCTCTGTCAAAAACTCCAGGATTATGCACACTTTAGAAGAGCAATAGTATAAATCTAAGCACATAAGTCATTTTAACTATTAATCGCTCAAAAGCAAGGATCCCATGTTCATACTCAGACTTTCCCCTAAGCTTCTGTGTGTGAGAAGCAGACACTGGCAGAGCCCAGCCAGCCTTGACCTCCACAGCCTCATTCTGTGACCTGGTGTCTTAGCACCTACGCATTTTGCATCTCTCCAGAGTTAATTTCATGCTCTAGTTAAGGTTAGGCAAAAGAATCAGTCTGTGTTGCCTTGTTTTCTTAAAGCCTTTCTTTAAAATTGGGACAGAAGGAAAATCAAGTTTGAAAAAGAAGCTGATTAAAATTAACTCAAAGCACATTTGAAAGTCTATATACCGTTGAGCCTCTCCATCCCGGACAAGTGCTTCTGGTTAGCCCTCCTGCAAGAAGCTCATCATTGTCCCAAAAGCCGGTTTTCTTTGAGTGCTTCTGGTAAGAGTCTCCGATCCTCCTCGGAATTAGTTCAGGAGAAAGGTCTGGATATAGATCTCTCTTTTAATCCATTTGACAAAGTAGGACACATTGCTATAAACGCCAGGCCCCAGAACTTTGGAAAAGCAGATGGAGCCCCACGAAGTTAAACCAAATAATGTCCACTGTCCTCCAGGCTGCTCACAAACAAGGGGCCCGCCACTGTCACCCTGTAAGGAATAGCAATGGGTGTTAGTCAACGGCACTTTAGAACCTGAACCTCCACGCTGGCCCCAGAGTAGAAGAAAACTGAACCCCAATCAACCAGCTTCTTGGAAAATTTACAGAAGGCTTTCACTGGCAGCCTGTGGAGAACGTATGCCGTCCACTGTATAAATGGAGTTTTCAAATGAACATTTTCAACTCTGTTCTAGAAAAATGAGGTGAGTGACTGTAGTCTTTCCATGAACTCAGACATTTTCAGTAATTTCATGCATTTACCAAGATGTCCTAAAGCATTGTCTTTTTAAAATTTAATGCATTGAATTGGAAATCTCATAACTAACCTCATTCTTCAACTGAGTTCTCAGAACCAAAATGAACATTCAAAGCTTCCCCACTAATCAATATGGTAAGACAGTCTACAATCTGATTGCATTTTTAAGATTCTTGCTATGCAAATGAATGCATTAAGGATAAATAGAGGGATTGCTTACTATGCTTAATAGTTCTTAGGACTTTCACATTTGGATAGAAAATACCTTGTAAGAATTGTCTATAGTAAGGACAGAAGAAGCTATAAATGATACAATTAAAGATAAAATTAATAAATAGGTACAAAAACCTACTGACATGCTCCTCTGACAACTTCTCATGTTAGCTCATGCATTTTCATAAGAGATTTTGGAATTTTTACTGTTATGACCATTTTGTAGATAGTGGGACTAAAGTACAGGTTACGTAACTGTTCACGGGCAGAGCTGAGATTTGCACCCTAGCCGTTTAGCAACAGGACGCCAAGTTTATCTACATCTACCAAGCTATCTTGCTGCTTCAAAGGTGAGTGAATATTGCTGTGGATATAGTGATCTTTTATAACTTTCTGAAGACCTAAACCTAAATGCTTAGCATACTATACAAAGGTCTGAAAAAGTTTTCTACCTGAAAGCTTAATTGAAAAGACTGTTTAAAGCTAAATTTCCTGGAAATGTTTCTGTAAGGCATACTTTGAATTTTTTAGCTCATAAATATTAAGATGTCCCGTTACTTACGTTGAATTATCCATTCTGCCGGAGTGATTAAAGTGGGAGAGATTTATGGAAGCAGGCTGTTAGCTGAGTGGTTAAAAAGCCTATATCACACATCAGTGAACCTGGGGCAGACATCAGAGATGGAGAACATAGAGGAACTTTCACATATAGTAACTCAGCTAAACCTCAAACCACCTTGCAGACTCGATTCAGCTGCATCTTGGTCATGAGAAAACTAGCCAGAGGTCATATGACTTCCCCCTTGAGCAGCTTACTGCCAAGATTGGCTCCAAACTAGATCTTTCAGACAAGTCCAGGGTCACAACCCAACATTCTATCTTCCAAGACATGTTTTTATTTTTTTTTTCTGCTTGGAGAATCAAAATGAGGCCCCTGGTACAGGAAGGAAATATTCTACAACTGTCCACTTCAGTTGAATAACTTGGAGCCATGAACCAGAAAGAAAGCTGGCCTTGGTGAGACTCCAGAGGAGCTCTCTGCCTCTAGCATAGAAAATCAGGGCTAGCTAGCTGTCATGGAATAGGCACAGTGCCATTTAGTTATTCTAGGTTAATGGTGAGGGCATTGTTATATCTTTTTTAGTAGAAAAATATGGGGGACAACTTGACATACTCTAAAGCAGTAACATCACAGAGGTGTGTCACAGCAATATAGTAAGATACCCACATTCTCCTCTCCATCTCAAACTGCTTTGAATGCCTGTATGTTTTCATTTCTCACTGGACCCTAGTCCAATATAACAGTCAGCAAGGTTCTTATTAAAAATGCTTTTGAGGAATGCTAGGTTGGCCTGCTCTGCGCATGTTTATGAAGAATCCAGAATCTCTAAAGCTTAAGGACATGCTGGCAATTAAATGAGGCCCACCAGGACCAGACAATGCCACTGTGATGACGTCTGAGACAGTGCCTTAATGCCAGCACTCTAAGGGTTGAGAACTTCCTCTGGCACCGCCCTCTTGCTCACTGAAGCCGCCAGCTGGGAGTCAAGGTTACTACTGGTTCTTAACGACCTTGTCTCTCATAGCCACAAAAATGGTTGAATGAGGTGGACAAGAACATGGGTTCTTCCTTCTGTTTCTGGAAGAGGGTGACATTCTCCATAGGATAGATAGGAGAGCTAAACGCAATCAGCATGAAGGGAGGGGATGGAGGATGTTAGGGGGATTGCCTGGGTACAAGACAAAGAAAACAATAATTAAACACCTGGCAGCAAATACTCTTTGAAAACTCTTCCCAAAGGGCCCTGGGTGAATCATGAGGAGTTTACATGGACTGGGTGCAGGTACTGCCAAGCCAGATATCCTGTGTGAACAGATAACAGCTTACCATGCAGGAGTCCACCGTGCCAGATTCATAGCCTGCACATATCATCCGGTTGGTGATTGTCTTCATGTCAAAGTAGGACTGACACTGTTCAAGGGAAATAATGCGCACCTCTCCCTCTTGCAGTTTAAAAGGCACTGGAGTCACACAAAGAAGAAGAAATTACATAAGGTGATTAAATGGCCCAAAGCTGAGGGATACACAAGTAGGAAAGGCATAGTATTACATACCAAGAGAATCATGTTTTGTAGTGGAAAAGACAAGGCTTATTTTGCAATTGGGTTTTTCCAAATAGCAGTGCTCATAGTAAGTCATGTGGTGGTACTAACTTAGTGATGAGTTGTACACTGTTTTCCCACACAGTCTGTGGCAGGAAACAACAGATGTGATCACAAAAGGAAATGTCAGAGACACCTGCTGTAGAAGGGAGGCGGCCAGGCTAGGGTCAGCTCAGCCTGTCTGTCCTGCCCCACAGCACCACAGGAGGAAGACTTGCCCTGTTCTCGTGGCAAGCAAGCCTCTAATCATGTGCTTAATGTAAGAGCCTTTAATCCTAGAGGCTAGGACAGAGATGTGAAGAACAAAGATCATGTGAATTCTGTCTGAAGCAAGACAGTGAGCCATGCCATTCTACAAAATTGTGCTTCCTGTTCCTCCTCCAATCAGTGATGCTGAAGAAGTGTACACATACAGGGTACTTTTTTGAATAAAATCAATGTGATGTAGTGGAAGTTTCTTGTTGAAAGCATGATAATTCAAAAAGATGGTTCATAGTTGTTGGGTACTTGTGGCCAGCCAGGCACTTACTAACATTAATCTTACAGTAATCCTCCAAATTTTTTTGCCAGTTATAGTAAGATCAAGAGCAGTACAGTCTTACTGTTCATGCTACACCATTTCTATGGTATGGACAGAGTGAAATGCCATAGCTTTAGCAGATTTCATGGATTAGGTGGAAGGGGAGATCATTTAAGTATTCTGCTCTTATTACAATGACAGTTACAGCTTTTAACAAGCAGGATATGCAGACATAGTGGCATTTTACATCTAACATTGCCTTGGATAGTTTTACATGTGAGCTTTTTCTGAAAAAGGCATCAACTTCTAATAACTTTTCCTTTCCAGCCTTTAATTGACTACACAGGAAAGGAACTCAAAGCATATAGGGCTCATTTTTAAAAAGTCCTTCAAATTGGGCAGTTCCTAATATTAACAGGAAGCCCATTTGCATCATTGTTGATGGAAGCTATCACATTATACTCGAGAGGAGGCATTGAGATTTTACCAGTATAAATGTTGGATTCTTAGGAGGTTTCACTGTTTAAATCCTCTCTGGAGCCTATTATAATCAGTTTATAGAAAATGAGTTTTCTTTCGAGAAGGACTTTCATGTTTTACAGATGGGGATAAGATCATAAGACTGAACTGGAAGCATGACCTTGAAATGGAATCACCTGGCTGCTGGAGAAGCCCTCAGTGTGTCTGCCCGCAGATACCCCAAACCATGGAGTTGCAGAGCAGGACCGTTCGAGTGCACATTGCATGGCAGCTCCAGGACACCTCTAGGGGCTCCCCAGAGAAACTGAGGTATGGAGAAGAATTCTTGAGGTTGCCTCTGACTTTGGATAATCACAAATGTCTGACTGGCATGGAAGGGACACTGTGGCATACCTTCAAATACATTTCCAGAAGTCAATTGGGAGAGTTATGAACAAAGCCTAGAAGGATGTGTTTTGAGTCACAAGCTGAAAGGCAAATCCATTTGGGGTCTTACTTTTGTTGCCCATGTGGCCCCAGCCTGTGATATAGCAGTACGTATCAGGTTCCAATGATTGCTCCGGGCTGGGTAAGCAGACAGGACGCACATAGCTGGTCTCATTGATGTCTTCACTGAGTTCCACTATGCTGATGTCATAGTCCACCACCGCACGGCTGTAACGAGGGTGCAGGATGATGTTCTTCACGAAACGTGTCTGCGTGAATACTGACGGGTGATCTAAGTTGTTAATGCCAAGCACCACTTTCCAAACGGCAGCATTTTCTCTCCTAAAATAACAATTCAGAACTACTGGTATTGGAAACCCTTACTTATTTTTTTGAATTCACACAGGATGTTTACTTATTGTTTATGTAAGTATCATGCCTACCTCTTAATGTATTCTTACAAACATAAGCAACATTCACATAATCTTACTGTCTACTCAGTTCTCAACATCATACTGTCATGTCAACTTCATCTAACCCATACTACAAGCCCACCACTCTCTATGCTTGTCCCTGTTCATTATTTTTACTGTTATTTCTTTCTTTTACATGCATAAGGACAGAGAATGAGTTCCCACATGCTATTTCACTCTCCAAATACAACAAGTAGGTCTGTTTCAGGCCAAAGTCAGGAGCCAGGAGCCAGGAGCCAGGAACTTGATCCAAGAACCAATTCACTTGAGCCACCACTGCTGCCTCCCAGGCTGTGCATTAGCAGAAAGCTGAAGTCAAGAAGCAAAACCAACTCTTGGCTCCAGGTATTCCGATATGGGATGTGGTCTTTTGATTAGTTTCTCAACTGCTAGACTAAATGCCTGCCCAAGATCTTGCTTAAATTTTCTTTCTATAATCATGGAGATCAACGACAGGGATTTATCTAATGGTTCCATTACAACATGCTTCAATACAGTATCTCTAACAACTGTTAACTCTGCCAGCCTCTGATTCTGTATTCGCAAGGCCTACTACCTGCATAATGGATTCTCCACAGAGTAATTATGGCTCAGTATGTTTTTGAAAGCATCCATTAGTAGCAGACTACAATATGTAGACAGACCTGTTTTCATCACTCCCTTCCCACTTTTTATAGCTCCTTTCTCTAGAATTGGCTAAGATGTAATGTGACATTTACTGGATCATGGTATTTGGTATTGGGGAGTAGCAGAATTTTAACATGGACACTCATTTATACCATAAAAGCATAAGCCAGCCATGCCTCACTCTCTGCACTTGAAAGCTTATGGTCAAATCAAGTGAAGCAAGTTGATCTGGTCATTTATCCGTTCAATCATTTTTCAAATAGAAGTTTTCCATGATGAACATATGTCATCTTAGGAGCTTTTAAAATTCCAAATTTTTTTAAAGATGTGTTTGCAACAGAGAGGGCACATACACAGATCTGCAATCTGCTGGGTCAATATCCAGTTGGTCACAATAGCTGGGGCTGGGCCCAGCTGACACCAGGAGACTAGGGTGCCCTCCAGGCCTCCCACATGGGTGGCAGCAGCTGTGCCTGACCCACCATCTTCTGCTTCCCAGGTGCATAAGCACAGAGGTGGACTGACAATGTGTCGTGAAGAACTTAAGCTATTGGCACTCCAACACAGGATATAGGTGTTCAAAGCAGGGATTTAACCTGCTGCATCACAGTCCCTAAAGTATTACTTATGCTATAGGATTTCTAAGTTCTGGTATCAATCAGGTGTACTGGATGTTTAAGGAATGATGACAGTTTTATATAATTATATAATTTTATGTAATTATTTCCCTCCCTTTTCCTCCTTTTTGTCTCTTTCCCTCCCTCTTTCCTTTCTTCTTTACCTTGTTCCCTGTTTCAATACAGAGGTGCATGACCATTTGAGAAAACATTCATTTCAAAGCCTGTTAAGACATCTGAAATTAGGCAATACTTTATCTGAAGTTACTTCCTAATAACTTCTTGCTCTTGACAAAGTTAAGCAGATAATTTAAGCATAACCAAAATTTTAAGTCATAAACACTCTTTCAAATGGCTAGACATTCTAAGTTACGTGTAACAAAATGAACATAAGATTCCAGACCTAATTAATACATTCCAGTTAATGTAATTCTAATAGTAAAAAATGGCCCATGAAGCTATTAACTATTATAGATTGTATCCACCTGCCTCTTGCCACAAAAGCCACTGTCATTATGGCATTAATGCCACCCAAAGCCATAAAAACATGAGGAATTCATATTTCATAGTCACTGATAATACCATTCTTTCTTTCTGATATGAGTATGATATGAAAAAAAAAAGTTTTCCACTCAGTTTGGGAAATCATAAACTTTGCCTTGAAAGGGACACTTGAAAAAGGATATGTGTTTAAATGTAATAATACTTAAAGACTGAATGTGTGCTAAAAAGAATGGGACAAGGGCATAAACAGCCCCACTTCTGGGAGAAACCCTGAGAAAGGAAGACAATTTTGAGCTCCATTAATGCTCATTACCTTAAGAGTTCAAGAATGTCCAGTACAGCTGATGATCAGTTACCATTAAGAGGAACTACATTAGGTTATGAAGTCAGGAAAAGCCAGTAAAAATTTTCACTATCAAAAGAACATCGTCCTGGAGGACTCTCATAACTGCATCCTTAAAGTTTCTACAGAGGCCAGTAGTGTGGCATAGCAGGTTCAAGTGCTGCCGAGGACACTGGCATTCCATATGGGCATGGTTGCGTCCTGGCTGTTCCATTTCTATCCAGTTCTCTGCTAGTCATCTGGGAAAAGCAGTAAAAGATGACCCAAGTGTTACAGGAGACCTGGTTGAATCTTCTGACTTCACCCTAGCTCAGCCTTGGCTGCTGTTGCCTTCTGGAGAGTGAATGGCTGGGAGATCTCTCTGTAGCACTGACTTTTCAAATAAATCAATCTTTGTGGGAAAAAAAAAAGCAAAACAAAAACAAAACACCCATGTAAGGATTCTCACCCTTAAGGAATGTAAATAGGCCAAGGTGAAACAAAATAAAACCAGGGGTGACAGTCTAGTAACTGCAATGAAAGTGGCTAAGGAAGAGGGAATGGAGCCTAGTGAATACACTCTACATATGATATTTCGATAGTATATCACCAACTTAAAATTCTTCTAATACAAAATTTGAGAAGAAAATCTACCTTTACATACCTGAGAAGTACTACAATAGCCAGAAGAATTGATACGGAAATGCGGTCACAACATTTTTGAGTGCAATAGCCAGTCACATCTGTTTATATTCTGCCAGTCTAGTTTACATATGAAAATGTAATGATACACTTATGTGCTTTTTGAAAAAAGATATAGAAAATAATTTTCATCCTGAGTTTAAAATTAGAGATTTCAAAAAATGATTTTTAGCAAGGGAAAATTATAGTTATTATTAGAATCACATATTGAAGCTAGAACATAGTGGGTAAAGCTGCTGCTGCTGCGGTGCCAGCATTTCATTTTGGTGCTGCACAGGTCTCAACTGCTCCACTTTCAATCCAGCTCCCTGTTAGTGCACCTTGAAATGCAGAAGATGATCCAAAGTATTTTGGCTCCTCAACATACATGCAGGACCTGGAAGAAGCTCCTGGCTCCTGGTGTTGCTCTGGCCCAGCCCTGGCTATTACAGCCGTCTGTAAAGTACTCCAGTGAATGGAGGATCCCTCACAGTCTCCTCTTCTCTGTAACTGTACTTCTCAAATACAGATCTACAGAGAGGACAGACAAGAAGGTCTGTCTGCTGATTCACACCGCAATGGCCGGAGCCGTGCCAATCCGGAGCCAGGAGCCTGGAGCTGCCTCCAGGTCTCCCACGCGGGTGCAGGGTCCCAAGGCTTTGGGCCGTCCTCGACTGCTTTCCCAGGCTATAGCAGGGAACTGAATGGGAAGTGGGGCTACAGGGATTAGAACTGCCGAGCCTATATTATTTATATATATATGTATATATTATTTATTATTTATTATATATTTATTATTTATTACATATATTTATTTTATTTTTATATATATTTATTTTATTATATTATAATAAATTATAATTATAAATTATAAATAATTGTAAATTATAAATAACTGTAAACCATTATTTATTTTATTGTATTATATTTATATATTTATTTTATTGTTTATTATATATTTATTTATTATATATATTTATATATATTATATATATATTACACACACAAGGGAAAATTATACCTTTTATAAGCTGGTACAATGGCAAAGCCACCACCTTCAGTACCAGCATCCCACTTGGGCTTTGACTCAAGTTCTGACGGTTGTAACCCAGCTCCCTGCTAATGGCCTGGAAAAGCAACAGAGTGGCCCAGTGTTTGTGTTTCTTCACATATACAGCGAACTAGGAAGAAGCTCCTGGTTTGGGACCTGCCCAAATCAGTTCCAGCGATTTTGGTCACTGAGGAGTGAGTCAATAGATGCAAGCTTGATTTCTAACTGTGATTTTCAAATAAATGAATCTTTCTTAAAAGTTGCCCTTTACAAGACTTCAAAAACGGCACAGCTATATTATGCTGTTGCCCAGTCTGCAACAAGATATGACACCATAGTATCATTTCTGTTCAATAAATAATTGAATAAATAATTCAATAAATCTTTTAATATGACACTTTGTTTTTGGTAATTTTCAAGAATTCACAGACACAGTGAATAGACTAAAGTGAGCACAAACCTATGTGTGAAAAGGCAGGAATCTATCAGGCTGCAAGCCCTGACCATCCCGAAGGCTGTCTGTCTCAGAACCAGCTCATTACTGTCCTGCTGAAATGTTTATGTGGCCTGATCTTCCAGGCCTGGATTTGATGAAAAACATTCACACATGTCAATACTGGCTACAATATTCAACATACACAACAAACAAACTAGATTGGCAGCCTGGATTCTTCATTATTGCATCATCTCTAGCTTTCTAAGTGTATCTACACTCATTTTTAAAAATACCCTTATCACCAACTAAAAGATTTATACTAAAATCTTTATTACACATTGAGAGAGAGAGAACTGATTTACAGCAGACAAATGACTGAAGTCGTAAAAGTAGCAAATGATAACAGACTAGCATACGGTCATTTAAAATAGTAGACTGTAGCTTTTCCACCACCTCCTTTGAAACAAAAGATCCATGCATATCAGCCAAGGAATGAAGCACAGGCCACAGGAGGGAAAGCAGCCAGGGAAGGTCATGGGCGAGGGAGACCAGGGAAAAAGGCAAAAAGATGCGTTCCCTTTCCTGAATATACCTCCTTGATATGATGGGGAACTCTCAGTGATAAAACTACAGCAAGCCAAAAAGGTCTCTTCCCCCATGATTTAGATAAAGCAAGAGAATAAAAAGGATCAGGTTTTAGAATGTTCTAAGAAAAATGTGTGACACATCCAGAGACTCCTTCAGCAAATATGGGTTATCAGAGTTAGTGTCACACTAAATAACAGAAAATGACGACATAATGACCCCTGAACTTTGAAACTGTAATGTCCAGCACAAAAGAATGGCATGAAACCATAGCAATTGTCAGAAATTCTTGGTCATATAATGGGCAGGAATCTGAGAAAAAAAATCAGGAAAAATTTAAACAAGACTTCTGGGTAAAGTTAAAAAAAAAAAAAAAAGAATTGTTCTCTCTGGCAGTAACCCTACCACAGAGTAAGTAAAGATGAAAGCACAAATGTGATTTGTTAAGAAAAGTAAGGAAAATATTTCAAGAAGTTGTAGTGAGCACACACTGGGAAGGTTCCTGTCAGTTGAAAATTCACCACTGGGTTTGGTAAAATGGATGTCAGAGTTTTCCTAAGTGTCAGTTTTGAATAGTTCAACTGGAATAGGTTGAGGAGAACATTGAAAATGAAGAAATGAAGACAGGGAGTGTCAGAAATTCTTTTTAGGCTCTTTTTTAATCAGAAATACATCAAGAGTTGAAGATGAATACTAAATCAAGAGAAAAAAATTAAGTTTATGATAAAAAATGGCTTTTGAAGGGAATGATCCAGAAAAAATGAGAAAATGATGTAAACTAGACATGGTTTTTTGATATGAAGCTCTTGAAAAGATGAAAAGGGATGTGATTGTCCTCATGCAGGAATAGGAACACACCTCTGATCACAACACAAGACAAAGTAGGGAATGTGACCAAAGCTACACACTCTGAGGTTTGGAGAGAAAGGAAAAGCTGTCAAATAGTTGTCTGTGAGGGTAGGAAGGTGACTTGACAACTAGGGTCTATTGGAATTGTCCCACTGTGTTAAATACTAAGACACGTGATCATATATCTGACATGAACTCAGTTAGCAATCTGGTGAAGGATATTATTCAGTGAGGACCAGCTATAGCACAGGTGCAATGCACATGAGTTACAGTAGCAAGACTGGAAGAAACAAGTCTAAGACATGCCTAATTCACAAATCAGTCTGATTAAATCCAATGGAAGATTTTGCTTTTACAAGTCAAACATGAGAAGGGAATCTCCCAAATTTTGGAAGCCCAAGAAACTGAGAACAACCCAGTTGGCTTAGGCCAATTGTTTCCTGCATTCTAGGCCTGAAAATTTCCACCTGAAGATGACAGAGAACATCTTCACAGGGAAAAAGCAGTGGAGAGCAAGTGGCCAGATTAGGGTCACTTAGGAACCTCGAATCCAGGCTTCCTCAACACTCCAAGGAAGATGTGAGTCCAAAATGGAGGATTCCCCTCTAAGCGGAACTTAATATCAATGGGAATAGAGCTATAACCCTTCAGATACCTGGAACAGAAAAATAAATGGCAAATGACTGGCAGCATTCATAAACACCTAGAAGATAAATAACCCTAAAGATGCAACATAGTCTCAGTAACAAACAGATCAAGCTTCATCCTCACTTTCCTGAGTGCATTGCAAGACTGCTAGAGGTCAGGACAGGATGTCAAACAAGGACAGATGTTTTCTTCTGTGAAGAAATGGGAGAAGGAGTTGTCTGGAAGGATGCAGGGGTATATTCCTGAGTGCTATGAAGTGGAGCTGATGTTGGCAGTTACGCCTTCCGCTAATCTTCATTCTATTTATAAAAAGAATTATTTTTCTTTGAATGGCAGAGTAAGAAAAAGGGAGAGAGAGATTTTTCACACAAGGAGCCACTCTTCAGATGGTCACAGACAGAGGTGGATCAGGCTAAAGCCAGGAACCAAGAACTTTATCCTGGTATCACATGTGGGTACAGAGACCCAAATTCCTGGGTAATCTCCCGCTTCTTTTTCCATGTTATTATCAAAGTGCTGAACCGGAAGGGGAGCATCCAAAACTAAGAACTGATGCCTATAGTCAGAATCACAGCTGGTGACCCAAACTGATACGCCACATGCAGGCTCCACGATCTGGATTTTTGGGTAATGTTCTTCCACAGTACCAAACAGCACTAATATATGAATATAAACAATGATATTCCTGTTGCTGTTCTTCCTGGTGTAGTCCAACAAGAAGATATGGAAATGAACTTCAAGGTCTTAGTGAAAGGACTGAAATGAGAAATCCAAAGAACTAGGTGGGCTGGAGAAAGAAAGTTGAGAAGGAACTGAATGGACTGGGTTGATTTGGAGAAGAAGTGTTCTTGTTCTAACAAGGAGCAGTTGAGGTAGAAATCAAGGCATGAGTGACATGACAGGGTTAAATGTGGGGCCAGGAAGTGGGGTGGCAAGTCATCTCAGATGTCTTACCAGAGAATTATGTGCTGTTGACCACTGCTAGTTGTGTGCCATCCAAGGAAGTTCATTCTCAAATTTTGTAAGTCAGGAAAGTGCTTATTAAATTACCCCTGAAAGTTGGGCTTTCTTCCTTAGAACTTTTGAAGTTGAATTGTTGTTAGGGCATAAGGGACTTATCTGGTTAAGTTAGTATCTCATGTTTCTAATTTTCATTTGGGAATTTTTAAATCCTTAATGGACCCCCAAATTTGTCCTCTTTTCCACCAACATAATAAGAGAAAGTCTGTGAAGACCTCCAGATAATTCATGCTGCACTTTGTCAAAGTATGGGATCAGGATGTGAAATAAATCCCATTAATTACAGCAATGATGACTCCAGCAGAGAGCAAGGCTTACAATTAAAAGTTCTGTGAAGTTTGCAGAGCCACTGGAGAGATTATATAATCGAATCATTGTCATTAGCACATACTCAAGCAAGGCTTGTTTGAAGTTGGGTAATTTCTAACTTCTTGTGGATAGGCCAGGTCCCTCTTGACAGTTGAGTTTAGTGTGGCATGAAATTTCATCGAGGCCTTTGATATCACATCCATTTCCTTAATTATAAACATGTATTTCTTCTCTATTGTAAGATCTCTCCCTTAACTTCACAGATCTGTCAGTAAAAGAGGAAACTTGGATGCCACATATGGTAATAACAGAAGTGGTGTATTAAACTGGATTAACTAGCATTTAAAGGATGGTTTCTCTTAAACCATTGGATTTATTTGGGTAATCATGTCTTGCTAAATATACAATTGCTAGTATAATCTGCCTTTCCTGGAGTTACAAATCAGAATTGGAAAAAGACATTTAGAAACATCTGCTCCCTTCCAAAACAATTGCATTTCAGTATGGACTGTTTAGCACACTTCTCATCATTCTGGTCTTACACATTAAAGGATCTCAAGAGAGGTACCAATTTTATTTTCCTTATTTTTCCCCCAAAATAAGCAATCATATGCACATTTCAATTTTATTATTACTTGCTGCCTTTTGTTCTAATGACTTGAATGGCTATATCCTAATTAGTTTACCATCTCAAGGAATATATATATATATATATATGTATATATATACACACACACATACACACACATATATATAGGATGGCAACACTGGGTAGAAAACTAGGCAGATAAAGGTCTGGGTGGTACATTGAGCTGTGACTTCTGCACCCAAGGTATTTCACCATTACACAAGCCCCTGACAAATTCTCTGAGATGCACTGATTCAAGCACAAGGAAAGGAAAAAAGAAAAAAGGAAATGTGCAACTTACCCCTCAAAGCAGTGAGCAACAGTCAGAACCCACTTTCTGGCAATGAGGACACAGCCACAGATGTGTCCACTAGGTTCACTCTGCAGAGAGCATTGCCACGGCCACCTGCCAGGGCGACTTGTCCGACCTCCCAGGATCCTCTTGTACATGCGGGCAGCAGGGCGGCGCCCACAGTCTGCCAAGGAGCAGGAGAGAGTTTGTGATTGAGTCGCTGCCAATCCCAGCGAAAGGCTCAGCTCTTTGTGGTCACGTACAAGCAATCAGTTCTCAAAGAACCAATTCGGTCTAATCAGGCTCACTTCCCGCTGCTACGCAATTAACGTTCTTACCTTGTTTAGCACACAGAAGAGAAATCCTACTGGCGCTCTCACAGGACTGCCTACCATTCGAAAACACAAACAGGCACAAATGAAACTAGGTATTTACCTTCAATTGAAACATTCTACCAATCATAGATGAGACACTGGCTCAACTGTTAGAAACGGTCACAGTTCTTTAAGCGATAGTTACCCTCAGAAGAAATTCTGACCATGTTCGGCTCAATATATCATCATCTTAGGGAGAAGGGTATACAAAAATTGTGTATTTTACATTAAATTATAATACAATTTCACAGTTGTGAGCACAGAAACTATTTGAACACGTTTCCCACGTCCTGGGGGATGACATAATCCACAAGACTGACTCAAACCATGATTTGCCCAGCAGCAAAGAGGGGCAAGTCAAGCTGCAGCTTAGACTCTACAGTGGAAGAGAGCATGTCTGATTTTTATGACAGAGAACGTCTGTGCTCTCTAAAAATCAAGAGTGTGATAGTAATGAATTACTACTTTGAGATTTTTTTAAAAAAAGAACAAGATATTTAGATTGGAAGGAAAATCTTACCAAGATTCTCAAGAATCATGTTTTGAATGTATGAGGTGGTGACGGGAGGAATGGTGATTAAGCTTATTCCTGTATCTCTGGCTGGCATGATCAGAAATGTAGGTAGAACCGAGAGGAGGTGTAGGTGCGGGAGTGGAGCAATCTAAAATCTAAGCTACACGGTAAAGGCAGAAGCACAAGGCACATTTAAGGAACTCTCATTATAGTTCCACAGAACTCAGTTTGGGGTAGGTTAAATTTTAATCAGCAAATTTCCTTTCAATCATGAAAACTGTATTCACAGTGTAAATTTAAAAAGGAAAAAGAATCACGATGCTTCCAAAATTACTGTGACATTCTTAGAAACCTAGAACTTAGATTAAAAAAAAAAAAATCAAACCCTAAATGCCATAATTGGTTTCTGTGTGATTTGTTTTGTTTTCATCTTTACTTTCATTTCCTACTAAAATGTCACAGGGCATATATAACACTTGTATATACTCCATTAGGTGATGCCGGGAAATTTCACATGCTTTCTACCTTCCCACATGCTAGAGTCTCTCGTTCGTCTCTGTATCTCATTACCTTGAATCTCTTGGTGGCACTCCCCACTATCTAAAATAGGTTTTGTATACTCCTAATTGCTGTGTATTCACACAATACATGCTGCTTGAGGTCAGGGCCCTTGTTTCACTTCATTCACTTCAACAAACCCTCACCCCCCTGCCCTGAACCTAGCACTGAGAAGATACTGAATTGTTAGTCATTATTTACTAGATTCAAAAACAATAGCTTTTAGACTAGAAAAGGTCAAAGACCATCTATTCTGACTCTTTATAAAAAGCTATAGTTATATTAAAATCACACATCTAGTTAGTAATCCAGGTTGGCCAGTTAGCCATTTAGAATTCACTTTTGTGACCTGAAAAGATCTTTTGCGTTTCTTTTGTGACCTGAATTCTTCATTTATGTGACCTGAAAGGATCTAGCAGATATTTCCAGGATGAAGAAATAAATCACCATGTTCAAAGATGCAGGCCAATATTTTGGAGGATTGCATCAATTGACACATATTCAGACACTTGACAGCAGTTTCTATGGGGAAACTATCTAGACATTCTAAAGAAAACCAGTCCACCTTCCTGAGGTTTTCAAGTTTTGAGCAAGTTACATAAATATTTTAAATCTTTAATTCCTCAACAGTAAAACAATTATCTCTAGCTCGCACGCCTACGGTGAGGATGAAATGAGTGAATTGATGCAACACCTCTTTCTATGCCTACAATGAAGTATGAGGTAGATGTCAATTTGCTTAATTTATCTTTCTCCTATTGTCCACTTAATAGTAAAGTTCAAGATGCCAGGATTTGGACTAAGCATTTGTTTTCATGGTTGAGGGTGGAAACATAATGTTGTGGCAAAGTGGGGTTAATCCACTGTTCAGGTGCCTGTACGCCATATTGGAGTGTTGGTTCAATTCAAGTTCAGGATACTCCACTTCTGATCCAGCTTCCTACTAATGCACCAGGATGGAGTTCCTTGTTCTGGCTTCAGCCAGACTGAAGCCTAGCTACTGTGGACATTTGGGGGGAGCAGCAGCACACACAAGCTCTCCTTCCCTTCTTTGTCACTCTCTACAAGTAAATAAATGGTGAAAAAAAAAGTACAGCTAGGACACACACATATTACAATTGGATCATCTTAAATTAGAAATGGAAGATAGATGATGAACAAGTTCCTCGCCAGGACCTAACTCTCCACAGCTCTTACAAAAGAGTTCTTACCCATTTATCAGCAGTTCATGCAAAGTGGTTCTGTTGAAGCTCTCCCAATTGGAGCGTAACATCAGCCACTGCTGGTCTTTGTCCTGTTCCTCTATCCGCTGGGTCACGGATGGTTCTCTGTTACAAGACAAACACCAGATAAACATACAAGGCTCAATGATTTTTAAACATCACTGAACACTCATTCTGTTTCATAAAGAAGTATTAGGAACAGGTGTTTCATTTCACTATTTAGATGCTGATTAAAATGCTTGTACCCTGGCCTCAAGTGATGGCTCAATGACTAAGTTCTCATTTTGCAAGAGCCAGGATCCCATAGGGGTACCATTTTGTGTCCCAGCTGCTCCACTTCCCATCGAGCTCCCTGCAGTCTCCGAAACAGAAAAAGAAACAAGACAGAAGGCAGATGCTTTGTCGGTACAAGATAAATAAAGAGTAGTCAGTCCATTAAGAAAACTCCAATCAGGTAGTTTCAGTTCTTTCCAAATTGCAGATGAGTTCTTCCAATGACAGCTGAGGGTGACAGGAATGTGTGATGATGCAGAAGTTGATGTGGATATGGGACCATTCCCTGGGGGAAGCCTTCAGAAAAACATGTCAGTATTCATTCAAAAGAATGGAAAACCAAAGGTCCCTGGAAATATTGAAGTTCTTGTAACACTACTTTGTAAAGTGAAGATGGCAAAGGAAGGGGAGAAAGATTTTATTTGTTGGTGCTGAAATAAACATTCCATTTTTTATTATGTAAAAACTATTGCAACTACATAATAGAAAACAAAATGAACATTCCTTTCCCCTGGGGTGGGGGAAAAAATCTCTCATGATTTTTAAAAGGTAATAGGAATGCACTCTAAAGAGAACACTTAATGGTGGAACAAATACCAAACACAGAAAGCAAAACAGAGTTCTAATCATTTGATTCCTAGGCAAAGGGCATAAACCCTGTGTAAAAGGCCATAATAACACTTTAGTTAATTTAGGAAATTAAATGAACTATTAGATGATCAAGGACCTCACAACCTACTATAGGAATAATTTTTCTTTTGCTCGATCAAAATGAGGATTTGTCTTCCTATCAACCACGGAAATGCTTTATATTTGAAGCGAAATGAGCTAGAAAGAAGAGATCAGGGACAACATTGTGCTAAAGTGGCTTAGGCCACCACCTACAGCACCAATCCTGGCCACTGGGGAGTGAACAAAGACCTAGGTCTCTCCCTCTCTGTAACTCTGCCATTCAAATAACTAAGCCTTAATTAAAATGTCAGGCTGCACTCAGTAGTCTAGTAGCTTTCCAGATGCCAGCATCATGGAACAACCTGTAGGCTTCCTACAGCCATGCATTTCACCAGCAGATCCAAGGGAGGATCAACTCCAAATTTTGTTTAATCAAGTTATTCTGGAGGCAGGTATCCGCAGAGCACCATGGGACTTCATCATGAGTACTATGAAGCCTACGACTTGCACTGACATTGAACAGGAAAATCACTGCAAAGAACATTCCAGCCTGTTACTGCACAGCTCACTTGCTGAAAGTCCAGGGAAGCTTTCCGCAGGGCACTGCACAAGAGGGGGTGTTGTGTTCCATTCGTTGGCTTCTAACAAGAAAGGCATTTTGTCCTGAATCTGTTAGATTAGGTGGAAAGTTACAGAAACTCATCAGGGAGATTCGGGTATTACAAAAATTGGTTTTCCAAGAAATTCTTAAGACTTGCCTGTTCCTCTGAATAAGTCTTTTAGCACTAGAAATGTCACCCTACAGACCAACTCAAAGAAGTATTGACCCCATATGAGTTCTTTGCTTAGACTCCATACAGATCTAACCAACTGAAAGTTTTAATAAATGCCTGCATATGTGATTTATCACAAGCAAAATAACCTACCCTTTACATAGTTAACTTTTTGTAGTAAAAACACTTAAAATCAAACTATCGTATCACAAACCAGTTATCACTATCACCACCATACTGTACTTATCGAAATTATTCATACAGATACAAGTAGCTGAATCTTTATACCTTTCCAATAATTGTCTCCCAGGATCCCAGCACTATTCCCTGCAGTCCCCATCCCACTCTCTGGTTTTATGAACTCTTCATTCCCATGTGTGAGATCACAGGGTATTTTGTCTTGCTTGTTTCATCTAACAATGTCCTCCAAGTTCTTCAATGTTATCTCAAATGCAGAATTACCTTCTTCCCAAAAGCAGAATGATCTGTGTTGTATCTGTCATATTTTCAGTATCACCTGACAACAAACATTTCCAAAGCTTGTCCATTTTCAATAATGCTGCATTGAACTGGGAGTACAGATACATCTGAGATGTGGACTTCACTTCCTTTGTGAGGAGTGAGATTCCTCAATCATATGATAATTCATTTTTAAATTTTCTAATGAGCTTTCACATTGTTCATTAAAAATATTCCTATCACCAATACATAAAGATTTTTCTTCTACCTACTCACCAATATTTTAAAAATATTGGCCATTTTCATAAGAATCATAACAGGTGTGAAGCCTAATTTTTAATCTGCATTTCTTTCATAATTGATGATGCTGAGCACCCCTGTACTTACTGTCCATTTCTATGTCTTTGGGGAAATATCTGTTCAGGTTCTTAGTCTATTTTGCTATTGATGTATTCATAGGATTGAGTTCTTGGGCATTTTCAATATTAACCTCAACAATCTAAGGACTTTAAAAAAATATGTACATGTTAAAAATAACACTGAAGAGAAAAAATTGTTTTCTGTCCACCCACTTACAGAAAAACAATGACTAAATAGTATTCAGAAATACTCAAGTATCCCTACCCAGCTTTTCCTATGGTTCATGTTTATATAATTCTTTGTCTACATATATTGCTGTATGTTACTGATATTTTCATTTAGTGATTTATCTTGGAAGTCTTTCCTTCATCATAGCCAACATGTTCACTAATTTCTATATGAAAAGAAAGACTAACTTGATTATTTTTTATGGAATCCACTCAACGCTGTGAAGTAAGTTTTATTACTCCCTAATTGTTGGCATGAAAAAAAAATTGAGGCAAAGAAAAAAAATACTAAGTAACTTGCCCAAGGTCACACAGCAAGCAGATGGCAGAGCTGGTAACTGAATCCATATGGTCTGATGTCCATGTGAAACTTCCTACAGGGACCTCCTACATTAACAGCGTGTGCCATGTTCTACAGCTGCACAATTTTCATTATATAGATGCTTATACACCCACTATACCAATCCACATCCTGCAATTGTAGGTTAGTTTCAGTGTTTGGCTAGAACAAAACGGGACTTAATATTTGCAAACATTTACCTTTGCCCACATGCACAAGCCTGATTTTAGAACAAATTCCTAGAAAGAAAATCATTGAACGTAAATGTAAAGCTTTGATTAGTAGAAATTTCCCCTTCAAAGAGCAATTCCGATATACATAGTCTTCAATGATGTATTTTTCCACTCTTAAAGCCATATGCATAATTTAATCATAGTAGAAAAAGGTATGTGGAACTTAACAGCCAAAAATTGTGATGACTGGCATTGCTTTTGACTTAAATAGTTAACATTTTTCCATATTATATCAAAAGACAAATTAAAGAAATCCTGTTGTGCAGAGAGCAACAGAGCAAATGGGATTTTGTCAAGGATTAAACATCAAAGTCACTACATCTTCAAAGAGTTTGTGCAAGGAATGCAGACTCAAAATGCTTCAACTGCAGTCATCGAGTCAAATCCCAAGCAGGAAATTTAGGCAAAAAATATGATGCAAGGTCTGGAATGAGAGTTCAAATGGAGGCCCACAGACCATATGTTTACATATTTAGATGTGATAAATCAAATTAAAAAGCTGTCAAAATGTGTTCTACTCCTGTGTCTTGACAAATATGTCTGCTTGTCCCAAATGAAAAATCCCGAACTCCCTGGAACAATGATTCTCCAATATTGGCATTTAGAAATTACCTGGAGGAAACCTTACAACACAAATTGCTATCCTCATCCTTAGAATTGCTGATTCCCTTAAGTTGCTGATGCATCCCAAAACTGGCCTTTCCATCAAGAACACAGATGATGCTAGAGCTGCAGGTCAGGGACCATACCTTGCAAACACAGCTCTAGAATGGAGAAGCTCCAGGTCAACTAAAGTCCATGGCCAATAGCCACCATACCCCATGGGTGGATGAACTGAAGTCCATGGCCAATAGCCACCATACCCTATGGGTGGGTGAACTGAAGTCCACGGCCAATAGCCACCACACCCTATGGGTGGGTGAACTGAAGTCCACGGCCAATAGCCACCATACCCCATGGGTGGATGAAC
This sequence comes from Ochotona princeps, assembly GCF_030435755.1. Lineage (NCBI taxonomy): Eukaryota > Metazoa > Chordata > Mammalia > Lagomorpha > Ochotonidae > Ochotona > Ochotona princeps. The sequence goes on along the minus strand of NC_080842.1, from coordinate 44,307,437 downwards.
TGAAGTCCACGGCCAATAGCCACCATACCCCATGGGTGGATGAAGGAGGCAAAACTGGTGCTACCAAGAATCAGTCTCTCTCTAGGCACTATTAAAATTCTGTATGAGGAAATCATTTATTTTACAGGCATCCTATGTACTGCAGGATAGTTAACATCAGTCTTGGCTGCTACTACCCCTTGCTAAGGAGCCTCTCAACACATTGGGACTGAATCATGAACATTTAGAGACAATTTCAAAGTTACTTTATGATTAGTAATAAGTTATCTCATGCCTGTGTCATAATTATATTGTGGTTACTTTAAAAAATACATATCAACCTGTATTCCCAGAAAATCAAAGGCTTTTTTATTCTGGCCAGCAAGAAAGCAGTGCAGAAATCATTTATTGCTGGTGGGAAATGACCTGAGAACAGTAGTCAGGCTCAGAACCTGATGTTAGGGGTCCAGCATGGAGGCTTGGTGGGTAAGATGCCAGCTGCAATCCTGAAATACCATATGAATACAAGTTCAAGTCCTGACTGTTCTACTTCTTTCTCCTTTTTTAAGTATTTTTATTTGAAAGGCAGATTTACAGGAAGAGTTCTTTTATCCACTGGTTCACTCCCCAAGTGGCTACAGAGATTGGACGTGAGCTGATCCAAAGCCAGGAGCCAGGAGCTTCTGCCTGGTCTCCCACACAAGTGCAGGGTCCCTAGAGTATGGGCCATCCTCTACTGCTTTCCCAGGCCACAATCAAGGAACTGGAAGGGAAGTAGAGCAGCTATGATACAAACCAGCCCATAAGGGATTCCAGCAGACGCAAAGCGAGGACTTAATCCACTAGGCTCTCATGCTGGATCCTGTTTCACTTCTGATTATCTCCTTGCAAATGTTACTGAGAAGGTAATGGAGGATGGTTCAAAAGCTTGGACCCTTAAACCCACATGGCAGATCTAGATGCTGCTCCTAGCTTCAGGGTTATCCAGCCCCAACTATTGTGACGATTTAGGAAATGAATCAGTGGATGGAAGATTTGTCTCCCCCTCTCTAACTGCTTTTCAAACAAATCTTCAAAAAAAAAAATTCACAGTTGGCCCTTTAATGTCTTATGTGGTAAAAGAAAAAAAAAAAAAAAGCTATCTGCAATTCTAAGCATCCAGTTCAGAACTCACTCTTCCACAAAATATCTTAAAGATTTTCACCTATCTTTTCTCGAATCTGGACATGTTACCCCTATTGTTTCCTATAAATTAGATGAACTAATCATGAAGGATGGTTAATTTTCAAAGAGAAGAAATTTTCACAGGAAGGTGTTAAGATTTCAGAGAAAACATGAATGAATGCTACTGTTAAATCATTTATCTGGTTAGATAGCTTAGTTGACTAAGAGTGAAACTGCCATCAACAGAAACGCTGGAAACATGCAGCTGCCATTGTGGCATGGCAGGTAAAGTCAACCCCTGAAATGTTAGTATCCCACAGGAGCATTGGTTCTTACCCTAGCTGTTCCATTTCCGATTAGGTGCTCTGTAAATTAGGCCAGGGAAAGGCAATAGCGGAAGGCCCGATGCTTGGGCCCCTGTCACCTACATGGCAGACCCAGAAGCAGCTCTTGGTTTCTACCTGGTCCAGGCCTGGCCATTGAGATAACTAGGGGGTGAACCAGTAGATACAAAATCTGTCTCTTCCTCTTTTTATCTCTTCCAAATAAACAATTTTTTTAAAAAAAATGTTTAAAACAGACCAGAACAAGTGTTGGTGAGCATATAGAGAAATTGGAACTCTTCCCACATTGGTGCTAGAGGTATAAAAATGGTGCAGCCCTTTGGACAAAATTGGGAAGCTCTTAAATAGCTAAAAAAAAAGTTACCAACCGCCCCCAGTAACTCTATCACACTTGAGAATCAAAGAGAATATTTGTTTAAAAACTTGCCCATGAATTTTCATAGCATTATTATTCATAGAAGCTAAATAGTGAAACAACCCAATGCCTATCAAAGAATATATGAACAAAAGTGATTATATCCATTCAGTGAAATATTAATCATCTTTTCCACGATTAACATGTACATAGATTACCAGCAGCATAGATTACATTTACTTCTATAGGGGACTAAATCTTTTTTTGAACTTCATGGAAGTAAATAAGGAAACTATACTCAAGTAAATAGTTCTTACATGACAAAGAAAACAGTTAGAAATATTTTCCTGAGAAAAAAACTCTGAGAATAAATTACAGTGTAAATCCTTACATGAGGAGCAGGTAGGGACTTTTAGATCATCCCATGGGTGCTGTCTGTGGTTTTGCCCAGGAAGCAAGCATCTTTTCAAGTATTTTCTCGATAACCAATTTAAAATAGTAAGGCATAAAATCAAATTGCAACTAAGTCCATAAAAGAATATTTGCCAAGATAGTGGGACACAGACACTCTTTTCCAGATGTTCTAACTTTGTAAAGAAATAGCTTATGGGGCCGAGAGACAAGAATATTTCCTTAGATTAACCTCTGTAGACACCAGATAGTTCAACTAAGGATTTGGCAGATGGAGAGGACAGTCTAAACTGACTTTAATGTTGATTAAATAAATATCCATAACTTGTTGATAATGAACATACAAGTAGCAAAGTTGATGCACTGTCATGGGGATTTAGGGGTTTGATTTATACCTCTGCCTAATCAGCCATCCTATTTCCAACTGGAGTGAACTCTTTAGACTACCAAAGATGAAAGTAAAAAGCCTTTCAGATATAACAAAGATCTCTAAATCTCCTTTAGACACAAACTTACTTGAGAGCCTACCACTTGTATTGCAAGACATGGGAAGCATAATTTGGGCTTTAAGAAATCCTGAGTGTTTTTAATCAACTGCTCTACCATGAAAGCTTTTTAATAGAATCCTTGAAAATTGTGTGATTTGGTGTAGAACTGAATTCTTAATGAACTATTTCCAGAATTTTCCCCTTCCAATAGGTATAAGACCCACTTGCAATTAGGATATAATGAATCTGGGGGTCCATTAGTTCAAAGCTATTTACTGAATGGATATGTAAATCAGTGATCTAATTTACAGTATCAAGATAAATAAGCTGAGTTTTTTTCTGATACAATTTTGGAAGGAATATCATGTGCTATGCTTTAAGCTTAAACGTTTGTCAAGCTATTTTCAATACACCAGTTAGTTTTAGGATGGCTTGTCAAAAGATCTTTTCCGATTGCAACAGCATTATAATTCCAATTTGCTTTGGTTATCTGCCATTACATAATCAGGTTTGCATATTAAGCAATAATCTTGGCTCTTAGCGAGTGGTAACACCAAAATGAGCACATGCAAAGGGCTTTCATTTATTTATGATTATAATCATAAGCCCCATTTCCTTTAAAGACAATAAGTTATAAAAATTAAGTATAATTCAATAGAGGATGAATATAATTTTTGCACTTGGAAAAGTTTGAAGTTCTTAGCATGTTACTCAATTTTTCCAAAATGTGGGTCTTTATATGGAAGCAATGGGCTCAAGATGCTAGGAGTTACATGGTTCTTCAAATTGGGATGAAAAATATTCTGCTACTCCTTGACTGGATGGCTCATTACTTTAAAGTTGATTCAAGTTTCATCAGAAGATCATAGAAAATGCCATGGATTCAGATTTTTATTTTAGACTTCTAGTTTCTTGATCTTATCTTTTTCTCCTTTCTCCATTTCTTACAAAACTCATATACATTCTGAAAATATATGGCTGCATACCCTTCAAATTACTGCTTTTCATATCTGATAGAACTGACAATTTACTTAGGGTAAATGGAAATACCAGTAACTTCAAGTTTTTTTTTAACTTATTAAAAAGATGTGTTGCCTAGAAGGCAGTTTTCAATTACCTCTTATGGAGGAAACATTCTCTCATCCTGGTTCAGAGGGGAAAATACGTTAATACTTTATAAATAACCAAAGCATTTCATTTCAGAAATATTTAACATGCAGTTACTCTACTTACTTTCAGTGGCTTCATCAAAGTAGGTGTTTGGTCCAGCCTTTAGAGCAGGTGTCTGTAATTAAACACCATCTTCTGACCTGATTCATTTCACAGGCTTTAAGGGCTCTCTGTGGGAGAACACTAACTCACCGTGCTTTCATGAGGAAAAGATTATTGCCAAGCTCCAGAGTCCTCTAAGAAATTCATCAGTGCTACAAACTACTGACCTTACCCTAAACCCATCTGCTTGCAGGCCAGCTGACTCAATGTCTCCTGCCAGCCGTCTGCACACACATGCTGTTCTGTGGCAGATCTGTGAACAGTCAGGAATGAAGAGGAGTTCACATTTTGAGAGAGAGTCACTGGGGGAACAAAAGGTGGAAAGCCCTAATTAAAACCATTTCTTCTCATGAATCCACAGTGTAACTTCATGTGCTTTTGCTTCAGTACCTTCATTCATTCTTATTTAAGAACCATTGGTTCAGTGTCTATTCTGGGCAAATCATTTCTCTCAAAGTGATGGATGGCTAAAATCAATTAATTGGAAATGTTCTTTGTTCTCAGAGCTATAGACACCAATGGGGAAAAAAAGATAGGTCTTTGCCTCTCTTTATGAGCTAGAAGAGAGCCAAAAGCTGGGCCCCCTCCCCGGAGTGTACCTGGGGATTGGCATGTTAATGAAGAAATCATTGTAGCTACAGCAAGCACATGAGAATGCAAAGGTATGCATATGATGCTAATTTAGGATTAATTTCATCTACATATTACTTTGTTTCTAATAATATTCTATTCTTCATCAGGCACAGATCATCTATGAAATCCTGTGCCGTTGATCAGACACATGGCAAACCAGATGCACAAAGGAGTGAGGTAGAGCCATGTGAACAGAAGCGGTGATAAGCACGGGATGAGGGAATTATTCCAGCTCAGGGTACAGACTGCAACATCGCAGGCATTGCTGGGGGATGCAGGTTGGGAGAGCTAGTCCTTCCAAGGAGCTATGTGGCTAGAATTCCCAACCGGATCTACAACAACCCCAGAGAGATGGAGGGGCCACTTGATTATCAGGCTGTAGGAGGTGTAGATGATGAGAATCAGAGTCAAACCCAGATGTTCAGAGAGTTTTGAAATCCCTCTCTAGCAAAGCTTTGGTACAAAATGTTGCACTCAAATATTCTTACAAATAATAGTGGCATTTCAAATATACAAGCAACATGGTAGGATACTTTTTGTGACTTGGAAGTAACACTCATGAATCACTGCTGTCAACTTCTTAAACAGCAAAACAAAATTGAACTTGGTTAGTAAAATCCGTGCAGTAATTTAAGATTCATTTAACTTCGAGAGCTGACAGGCATGCGTGTGGACAACAGATGGCAGAAGCAAGCCACTTACCACAATCCCATTCATCTGAGCTGTCGGCGCAGTTGGCTACACCATCACACCACCGGTCCCGTGGCACACACTCATGGTTTGCACATTCCAGTTCATCAGCTTGGCAAAATGCTGGCATGAAAAACAGAAGTGAAAAGACTGAGACACTTGGAACAGTAAGTGTGATTACAGTGGCGGTTCAGAGTGAGGAAGGAAGAAAACGCATGGGAACAGAGACCTCCAGACAGGTAAAAAGGCAGAACAGAATGCAGGAAATCTCAGTTACTGGGTCAACCCATCCAAACAGCATGTCCTAAGGTTGAACACCTCCAGAGAACTAGATTCTTCTAACAATAGACTGACAGGAAGAATACCTATAGCAGCACTAATTACCAAGAATTAGAAAACAAGGAGCAGGACGAAAAGGGTCATCAGATGGAAGCCAACGTAGGAGGAAAGCAAGCTCTGGCCCCCCAGAGAGATAAGACTTACTTTAAAAAAAGACAACTACTATCAAATGACTCTGTTACACATAATTTTAAGTTTTTAATAATTATGAGGACTTTCCTCTATTGCCTCTTTAACATCTAGTTACTTTTTCCCTTTCCTTTATAAGGAAACCTGATTTTTCTCAGCTTTCTCACCATCCCCAACACACACACACACACACGTGCGCATGCACACACACACACACACCCCTGCCATCCAGTTCCACAGGATCCTGATTAGTGTAAACTGAGCATTCTTCTGGCTGTAATTGCTCTTTTTTTTTAAGTACAGTTATAGTGCAAAAGTATGCTTAGGATTCAAGATCAGGACTTTGGTCTATGGTTTTGTGGCTTGTGCTTCACAAGTTAGTTCCCTGTCTCAACTTTGCTGGCTAGGCCATGCACTCTATGCTGGCACAGGGGCAACTGGAGAAGTGGGCCCTGCATCTCTCCCTGCATGGTGCTGCTTTGGGCAATTCAGCTGCTTGTAGGAACTGATTTTTCTAATATATATGAAGGGTACAGCCTGCAAGCTTGGACTCTGCCAAAGCTGATAAAAGTGGATGTCTTACTCATGGTCCAGAATTGAGCTCAAGCTCATTGTCACTGCACATGATTGAGAAAGTCTGGCGCCCTCTGCAGTCATCTTCTGACTGTTGCAGGAGCCACTCCAAGATGAACCTGAATTACAGGATCTCAGAGAAGCTGCTAACCTCCACATGCAGTCTCAAAAAAAATCTATCCTGCACTTGACTTTATCCATGATCCTATAAATACATGATCATATAAATATAAATAAGTCACATATACATGTGACATACAAATAATGTAATAAATGTCTTCATCATCAGCTCGAGTTGCAACTTCTCTCACTCGCTGGCAAAGAATATTCTAAAGGTAATGGCTATCCATTCAGAAAAGGTAGGAGAATTGTTTTTAAAATGTAATGATCCCACAGACCTATACAGATTTAGCTGTAACCTTTTCCTTACATTCTTCCTCTGTTTGTCCTACATGAATATATATACTTTCAAAGTATAGGACAAATAAACATGCATTATTACAGATCTCATTTTGTTCACCTGATTATATTTACCTGATACAGGGCCAGGAAGATAGTCATCTTCTTAAAATTTTAAAGTTGACATATTATTTTATCTTACAATTATGTTTTATATCCCTTAGTTTTTGACTCTTTTACAATAATATCACCACGTATCTATTTTAAAATTTTAAGCATTTCCTTGGCCTATGCATTTAAGTGAATTTTTGTTTAAAATCTCAAAAAACATCAAAAACATTTTTAAAAAATGTATGTAAAAGACAGTGACATACACACAGAGAGAAAGATGGGGAGAGTTGTTGGTACAGAAAGGTATTTTAGCCACTGGTTCACCCTCTTAACACCTGCAATAAGCTGAGAACGGATCAGGCTGTAGCCAGAACTCCAACCCAGTACTTCTCCCTTGGGCAGCAGGAATCCAATGTCCAAGTCATCATCTGATGCCTCCCAGGGACATTAGCAGGAAGCTAGATCAGAAGCAAATGGGGACTCCACCCTAGACACTGAACTATTGAATGCAGACATTCCAAGCAGTGGCTTAACCTCCTGTGCCAAGTGCCTACCTCCTATACTGTTAGCTTCAGAAACACATTCACAAATTTTCCGATGTACTCCAAAAAAGAGGTATATGGTGGTTAAAACAAAATGTTGTGTTGATACATTCCAAAAAGCACTTACAACAGTTTTTTTCATCCATTTTGTCAGGACAGTCCGGGAACCCGTCACAGACCAACGTGGGCTTCAAACATTGCTTATTGGATGGACATTCCCAAAGATCTCTTTCTTTACACCCTGGAGACAGAAGGAAAGGTTATTTGCAATGCCCACAGTTATGAATTTGGTCAAATGATTGAAAAATCGTAACACAAAGATGTGATTTGCTTCCTTAGAGTTTTGCTCTTACAGCCTAGATAATGTAATTTTGAAAACAGAAAACAAAATCATCTCTATCCTACAGTATAAATAACACAGCTCTTCTAACAAAAGATCAAAAGTGACACATGGGAAATGAGAAACAAAATGAAAAGGCAATTACATTTTAGCATACATTTTAGCTGCGCCTTCTGTTTTTGGAGTCAATTTGCCAACACAGAAGACCTCTCCACAAGATGAAGAACTATGTTCTTAGGCAAATTTGCCAAAGCCAAAGATTCTACATTCAGATTGCATGAAAATGTAAGCTTAGTCAACAACTTGATTGGCCATCTTTATGTTCACTCAAAGAGGCCCCTCTTATGTCAAATATCTGGAGAATTATTTTATAAAGCCAGATGCAAAGCCATCACTTTAGGGTAAAGAGCTAAGGTCAAAAACTATCAATATATATGAGAAACAGATGTAATTTTCACAAATTCTTGACAATAGGTCCACAATTGAGCTATAACTTTCCTGTGAAATAGCAATTACTAGCAAAGATGCTTAGGGAAATCCATTTGATTGATCCATTATTTGGATATGTACTTAAGCCTGCTAAGAGTCTTACATGTTTTCATTACCCCACTCAGATCCCTGGCTCACCAGGATGTGAAGTGTTTGAGGCAAAGACCATGTGGCATTCACCAATCCCCTGCCTAGAATAGTATGAACAAGTGACCTGCCCTCAATATGTGTGTATTTTAAATGGAATGGTATTCATGTCGGGAGCAAGAAAGAATCTCTGGCTTCCAGAAGATCATTTGTTGTAAGGTGGATGAAGTGCAAAGTAGTGAGCAAATAAAATTTTTTTTCTTAAAAAAAAAGAATGTTATTTTTTTCAAGGCCCAGCATGATGGCTCAATTGGCTAATCCTCCTCCCTTTGCAAGCACCAGGATCCCATAGGGAAATCAGCTCATGTCCCAGCTACTCCGCTTCCCATCCAGCTCCCTTCTTGTGGCCTAGAAAATCAGTAAAGGATGACCCAAAGCCTTGGGACCCTGCACCTGTGTGGGAGACCCGGAAGAGGCTCCAGGCTCCCAATCAGCTCAGCTCCAGCCATTGTGGCCATTTGAGGAGTGAGTCAACAGATAGAAGATCTTTCGGTCTCTTCTCTCTTTAAATCTGCCTTTCCAGTAAAAATAAATCTTCAAACAATGTTATTTTTCATTTGATCGCATACAAAAATTCAGAGACATTTTATAAGGAATTGACTCAGGCTTCTTGGGAAGCATTATCAGAAAAAGAATTTTCAAAATTCTTGTTGAAACCAGTTCTGAAAATAAGAAGAAAAAAGGTTTTGGTAGGAGGCAAGATTAGATTTCAAGTGTTACCAACCAGAGACAGGAAATGAACAGTGAGAGCTTTTCCCAAGCTCTTCATCTGTGATGCTCCCAGGCCCGGGAACAGCTCTATTAGTGCCCCATTGGGGTTTGGTTTCCATTTACCTGGTGTATCTCTTAGTAGCCCTTCACTTTTATTTTTTGTACTATTTGTATTTATGAAGTGATTTTGTTTTTTGTTTTTTGTTTTTTTATCCATTCAGCCATCCTAAGTCTTCTGGCTGCAAAATTTAATCCATTAACATTCAAGGTTACTGTAAACAGATAAAAATACCAGTCTTTGATTTGTTACTCATTAAGTCGGCACTGTTAGTGAACTCAATGATGTTCAGTTTTAAGGCTTACTTCTAGTGAAGCACTCCTTCAGAATTTTTATAAGGCTGGTCTGGTGGTGGCAAATTCTGTTTTTATTTATCTGGGAAAATTTCCATTCTCCTCCACTTGTAAAGGAAAACTTCTCTAGATACAATGTTCATGGGTTGTACCATCCCACTCCCTTCTGGCTTGCAGGCTTTCTGCTGAGTTGTCTGCTGTTAATCTAACTGGCTCTCCTGTATGTGCAATGTAATGCTCTTCTCTGACTGTCTTAAGAATGCTCCCCTCATCCTTAAATTTTGATGATTTGACTACAATATGCCTCAGAGAAAAATCTTAAATGAAAATAAACACAATTTAAGAATAAAAGTAGGGGCCAGCATAGTAGCATATCAGGCTAAGCTTCTGCCTTGGCTGCTGATAACCCATATGGGTGCAAATTCGAGTCCTGGCTGCTCTACTTCTGCTCCAGTTCACTAAAAATGGCAAAGCAGGAAAGGGAAAGCAGTGGAGCCTGACTAAAGTCCGGAGGCTCCAGAACCCATGTAGAAAACCCAAAAGTAGCTACTGGCTCCTGATTTCAGATCAGTGCAGCTCTGGCTGTTGTGACCATCTAGGGAATGAACCAATGATTGCTCTCTCTATATATAACTCCGCCTTTCCAATGACAATTTTAAAAAAAAATTAAACTAGAATACCCTCTTCTCTGCAAAGAGAGAAAGGAAGAGAGGGAGAAAGAAAGGAAAGGTGGAAGGAGTCGAGTGAGTTATCAGTGTAAATAAAGAGCTCAAATCACCTTAACTCAGGCATTTTTTGTTCTGCAAGAATATTTTAGTCATGCCAGGTGAATGGCACCATTCATCCTCCTGACTAAATGACATGAAATAAACAGTCTCACTCCAGGTGGGGCTCACAGGAAGGAGACAGGTGAGTCTGGGTCCTGAAGCTGGCAGAAGCTGAAATAACCCAGACCTAGACATCCCAGGCCAGTATCTACCCCAGGAAATGGTGGTCCAGATGACATGAGGCTGGATCACAGCAGCTGCAGCAGTCAGTACCTGGTACACATGTGTCAAAACTCTTCCAGTGTGCACAGCCACAAGCAAAAGCACTATCACCAACAGCCAGAACCAAGACCCTGCCTCCTCAGTGTGCCCTGCCAGGGGCAGCACCGCCAGCTATGACCCTCAGCTACACCATCCCAGCTCTGGAGCTGCCACCTCCTCCCAGGAGTGCCATCCTATCTGGCCTCTTCCACATGTGGCATCCAACTGCCCTGTGGTAAAGGCAGGATAGGGAAATGGAAAGGGCTTTGAACTGCAGGCTCGGGACCTGCTCCATGGCTTCAGCCCTGGAGACACAATGACCATGACAAGAACCCGGGAACGTGAAAGGTTCCTTCCACAAGCAGAGATGCGTGGGCATGAGGCTGGGCACTCAGAGTGCTAAGAAAGCCTAGGAAGTCTTTCCATGCGGTAAGCTACACAAATGCTACTAAAGAGTCCTAAAGGACAGAAAAGCTATACAAGTTCTATCAGTTCAAAAGGCTAGTAGAAACGTTTTCCGAAAATTAAAATTGAGCTATAAAACCGACATATATCAGAGTCAGAGCTGCGGATACACCTGATGGGGATTATGACTGAGACATGGTTCGGGTTACATTAAAGGTTTTATTCCATATGAGTCTTGAGAGATTAAGGAGAGTTCACAAAGTGATTCTTAATTTCAAGATAAATTGAAAGGCACTTAATGACACATCGCAAGTCATCACAACCTTCTCCATATGGCCTCTACTGTGTTAGAGAATAGTGGTCAAATTTGAAACCAGGATGCTATGTTCACGTAACAGATTTCATTTTTGACAGAAGCTAGAAAGACTGGATTCTTGTTTCAGCTGTATTCCATAACTTCCCTGCTGAGAAACATGCTGATGGCATCATAGCCCAGGTACCATCGGCATTTAGAGCTCACTGAAATTGTGGACCTAACAATCCAGGTAAAAGTCCGTCTCACACAAAATCTATGCCATGACAGGAAAGTTCAAAAATATAATCCCGATGATATTTTTCCCCAAATCTCCGTTTTTTTAGTGATTCCCCAAAACTTTGTCTTGTTCTATGCTGCTGGGATATCAATATTTAGAAAATGCTATGCTGAAATTAAACTCATTTTATCACGTTGTTAGTTTTACAGATGGTGCCATTTATATGGCACATACTTAACCACTGACAAACCATGAGCCTTGAAAATCATGAAGTATTTCTGATCAGTGCTAACTCTGTTCATCCTTCTGCTACATGTTAGTCTCCGTCCATGAATCAATTTTGGAATGATAGGTTTGGGTCTGTGTAATTCTTCCAAATGCTTATTGAAAACATGTCAAATACTGTCAAGTTTCATGGTTTGCTTTACATTAGCAATCCGATGATGAAATAATTTCTCCAGCAAAAACTTAGCAAGATCAGTGAGAGACATCTGCATATGCTGTTGCTGGTTGCTAAATTTTAGCATCTATATTTTAAAGATGTATTGTTTACATTTAGTGCTCTGATTATCTAGTTTTCCTATAGCCAATTATCAAGAAAACACTAATTTCTATAAGAAGAAAGTCCAATACTGTGGTTAGAAGTTTTGGCAGAACAGCAGATCTATCAGAGTGGATAATCATCATATTATTCAGCAAAACCCAAGAATTTAAAAGTTCTCAATGCCTCACTGCACAGAATAAACCAAACAGCACTGGTAGAACAGGTGCATTCATTACCAGGCGGTATGACTCTGCATACACGACAATCAGCAGCAAAGAGATAAAATGGGATTTGGATGCTTTCAGAATAGTCTCGTTGCTGGGCCTTCATCAACCCAGTTTCTTTAAAACTAGTATGATCTCCTAAACACTGGGCAAGCCATTCAGCTACCCACATGTCCCAGAGAACATAAAGTGAGATTACATAAGATTACATACAGACTAGACAGAAACTTGTTCTATCATTTTGTCTTTTTTAATTGGAAAATTCAGATATACAGAGAGGAGGATCTTCCATCCATTGATTCACGCCCCAAATGGCCACAATGGATGGAACTGTGCTGATCCAAAGCCAGGAACCCAGGGTCTCTTCCAGGTCTCCCAAGTGGGTACAGGACCCCAAGTCTTTGGGCAGTCTTGGACTGCTTTCCTAGGCCACAATCAGGGAGCTGAATGGGAAGTGGGGCCTCCGGGATTAGAACCAGCACCCATATGGGATCCTGGCATGTGCAAGGCTAGGACTTTGGCCACTAGGTTACTGCACCGGGCCCAGAAACTTGTTCCATCATTTTGGTATGGTTAAACCATCAATGAAATTTCATTACTTAATGAGAAACTTGATAGTTTAGAGCCATTTAATTCCATATTTTATCATACTTTTTTTGTTATACAAGATGAGAATATTTCAAGGCATTTATGGAAAATGGAATGGAAATATGCTTTTTATGTTGCCATAAAATGTTTTTGCAATTCCTGCATACTTATATATTCTGGAACTCCAGGCTTTTAGCCCTAGTAAAGCTGCTGGATTTTTTTTTAAGTCAATTTTTTACTTTTCTTTACTACCTTAATGGAGATTTACATTTAGCCATTCCAATAGATCATATGTAACATCCTGAACCATCTCAAAATAAACTCACCATTAAATGGATAAAGCCAAATGATTCTCAAGAGCATCTCAAGCAATTTAAAAGAGGCCTTCAAACAGTTCATGGAAAATGTGGTTATAAAAAAATGCATAGTTTTCAAAAATTGTTTATACCAAAATTAAACTATCTTTTGATTATATTTTTCATGTTATTTTTGAAGTGTTCTAAAACGTAGGATATTTAGGTTTTCTTCCTCTTTCTTGCAAATAAGCAAGTAGTAGGTTTTCTAAGCACTGTATGTTCTTCCATAACAAAATTACTTGCTGGTCATTCCACCATGATTGTGAGAGCTGCAACTTTCCCAAAGATGCACTTCTCCACATTTAGAGGGACTGATTGGATTTCAGCTGATCACTGGTGGCATTCTGTCTACTGCAGGAAGGCAATGTCTTCTACACAAAATTCATTTTGGGGAGTAAGGCAATATTTCATACATTAAATGCCAAAAGGATGAAATGATCTCTAGAGATATATTACCTTATATTCTTACAAGGGAAAAAGTATCATTTGGGGGGTAAGACAAGCAAAATAATCATAATCCCATGATCCTGAGTAGCCCTTCAATCATTTTATCTTGCTCCAGAATAGTGTGTATTAAAGCACATGATCTGTTTTTCATTCCCTGACACATTCTGAAGTTACAAGTCCAAAGGCTTGCAGGGAAATAAAACGGGAATTAGCTTCACTGAAATTGCCGTTGGCATTTCTGGCCTTTCCATGGGTGATTTTGGAACTCGGCAGCAGAAATGTCAAGAAGAGTTTCATCCTTTGCCAACAGAGACAAAATAAAAGATGGCATGAAAATGAATCCCAATGAAATTAGGACACTGGAGCGTGAACTCTGTCTGGCTGCCCGTTTGGCAGCATGAGGATCACGTGGGCAGACACCATCACTCTGACTTGAGAACAGGTAACAACTGCTTTATGATTCATTTATAACCACTTACACTCTGCTGTATTTGCAAACATGAGAATAAATCAAAAATTTATGGCAAATGGAATTGAAAGCAATTTTGGTTTATATGCTTTATAATTCAGTTTTCTCTTCAAACACATTTTCCATAAACTTTAAGACCTGTCATATGCATGGATTTCAAAAAAAACATGGTACCAAATTTATCTTTTAATTTCATTTGCCATGAATTTCTTGATGTACCCTCGTATATCATTAAAGTTATACATAGATGTGCAATGTGTTAGAGTTAACAAAAAAAAAAACCATTTATCAATTCACGCTTTGATCTGAAATGAATGAATTTGCACCAAATTTGGACACAAGTAAATTAGCACTACTTCCTGCTGGTGAGCAGTTTACATTTTTTAATGCAGCTCCTTATCTATCAGTTGTTGCCAAACATGCAAGACAAGTGCTGTCTCACACACGTACCACAGTTCTCTTCATCACTGTCGTCGTCACAATCCGCCTGGCCATCGCATCTTCTGGAAGCCAGGACACACCGTCCAGAATGGCATTTGAAGTGACTAGGTGAACATTCTGTTGAGAACAGAATTATTCTCAAAGGCTGTAAACAACAGCAGTAACAGCTAATTTACCTATTTCTTTGTGAAATGCTGTCAGGGAGCTTTTACTGCAGATGAGGATGGTCAGTAAAGCTGAGACAGCTAATGTTTACTTGGCCTTCTTTCTGCTGATTGGCATCTTTCCCCTTCGTTCGTGCAGTCATTTTTCTACATCAGCAACTGAGTGTGTACACCCTCCATGGACTCATCATTGGTCCAAACAGACAACTGCATTGCCAGCACCTTGAGAGATCCATGCTCCCAGTCTCCAGGTGGCCTGCCATGTGCCAAACCAACTCCAATTCCCAGTCTTTCCACCTGGTGGGCAGGTCCTAATTCAAGTCTCTACATAATAATCCTGTGTCAGGGGCACAGCATAATTGGTTACCACCTGTGTCACTAGCATCTCAAATAGGCACTGGCTCAAGTCCCAGTTGCCTCACTTCCCATCCAGCTCCCTGCTAATATGCCTGAGAAAGCATCAGAAGAAGGCCCCAAAGACATGAACTCCTGCACCTAGTGGGAGATCTGAATAAAGCTTTTGGTTCCTGGCTTTAGCCTGGCCCAGCCCTGGCTGTGGAAACCACTGGAGGAGTGAACTAATGGATACAATTTCTCTGTACTTTTCAAATAACTTTTTAAAAATTTATAATAATAATTCTGAGTTATCAAGACCTCTGCATTCTGTGCGCCTGAAGGACCCAGGGCACGATGCTAGTCATTAGGTTATGAGCCCTCGCGTACAAGTGCAATCTACATAGACAGGCCCTGTGAGCAACACATGGCTAAAACGATGAACACATGCAATTCCAAACTCACAAATCATGTCAGTTTTACATTTCTAATGATTATTTTTCAAATGATGGCTATGTCTTCATAGACAAGAGTCAAATTCTTCAGTTTAAGTTCACAAACTAACCCACCTATGCAGCCTCATTTACAATTAAACAGAAAAGACAAGGAAAATAAAACAATCCCCCACCCATTAAAAAAAGAGAGGCTTCAAAATGTAGCTGTCACATTCACCTGTGTGACGCACCCCATGGCCATTAGTTCAAGGACTAACCTTCCACGTCTTGATCGGGCATCAGGCAAGTTTGATTATCTGACTCTTCCTCTGGGAACTGACCACAGTCTGTGTCTTCGGGCCACTGCAGGCCCACAATGCCAAGGACAGATTCGCAGCGTTCTTTAGCGTGCTCACACAGCGCTCTGCAAGACCAGGAAAGACAAAGTGGTCGAAGTAGAAAGTACCCCAGCAGAGATGGCTTTTCCTCATGCGCTCAAGGCTTTAGTTCTGGATGAGTGTGTGTGTGTGTGTGTTTGTGTAGGGTGCATGTTGTACACACACACTCACAAATACATAACAGATACTGGGAAAACAAGATGAGTCATTTCATCACAAAAAGAATACATTCCAGCAATATGCCCTTCCACCCAGAGAAGCTCCACTGCAGAAATAAAAAGAAGGATGTTTCTAGCACAGACAGTCCTTTCTCCTTTGCTGTTCTCATTCTCAGTCTTCCTGAACTGGGTAGCATCTTTTATTTGCAATAAGATAAATACAATTTACAGGGCCAGTAGCAGGCTAAACCACCACTTGCTATGCTGGCATTCCATAACAAGATCCAACTGTTCTGCTTCTCATTTAGCTTCCCACTAATAAGCATAGGGAAACAATGGAAGATGCCTCAAGTACTTGGTCCCATGCTCCCCATGTAGGAGACCTGGATGGAATTTTTGGCTCCAACCCAAGCCATTGCAGTCATCGCAGCCATCTGGGGAGTTTACCAGCAGATGGGAGACCTTTTCCTCTCTGTTTCTACTCCCCTCTCTGCCTTTCAATTAAATATACAAATCTTTTTAATTTTTAATTAGAAACTCAAAATCTAGATTGATAGACATGAAAAATATGTATGTATAAAGAAACAGAATTATCCCAAAGAAACTTAAGCCCTGAAATTGTAAGTTATTTCTGGGAGTTACATCTGCACATAGCAGACAAATGCTACATTAGGAAACTTGAAATTTCAAATTTAAAGATCAAATTAAATGTAAGAATTTGCTAATGGCTACTAATGCTAATCCTTCACCATCAGCAAAAGTGAGATAAGATGTAGAACTAACAAAATTGGTAGGTGTCATAATGGTGATAATTTATGATGAAAATTTTCACAACTGTCACTGCGCAAGCCAATATAAAGTTTTATTCGATTTTGTTTAATTTGTTCAGTTTCCCAGACCAGTTTGAACTTTTATAGTTTCCTGACACTACAGATGTTCCTACCTGTTTGAAATTCAGCCTGCAATTGTTTGTCCACCTGTCCACTGTTATAGATATTATGGCTTTTCCTTACAGCTCCAGATGACTCCTGCTGCCAACATATGGTTTCCATGCTCACCACACACATTTAGGCCAGCACATCCACATAGTGCCCCCCAAAAGGGAAACAGCCCAAAGAGAATTGTCATCTCTTTGTGGAAATTCCCTCACTACATCGAAGGAGGCCCTGTTGGCCGCTGAGCAGCTGCATGCCTGTATCATCCACACAGCTGAAGGACCCCAGGACTTACCAAGATCTGAAGTATTTTTCGTTTACGTACACGCATTTCATCGCACAGCAGCTCAACCCGATAACCGTTACTATCCTCACTTTACAGTAAAGGAATCATGACAGAGACTAAGGAATATGTCTGAAAGGTCACACAGCAGCTAGCCAAGAGCCAAGACCAATATATTCAACTCCAACTGCTAGGATAGCATTCATATCCAAAGTCCATGCCATATCCTTGAAATGCTGTCCTTTATCCCATCCAGATAAGCAAAAACATAAAAGCCAAAAAGCAACTCAGCAATGTCCATTCCTGTCCACCTGTGAGGCAGCTGGCATATCCCCTTGTATGACTTTTACAGCTTCTCAGTGTTAAGGGGCATGGAATTTTACACACATCTGAGGAGCCAGGAAAAAGGCAAATGTACCCTTTTTCTGCAAGCTCACTTTCTAAAAAAAAATGATACCCGATGTACCACGATGTGATACATTTGATTATGTTTGATGAAAATGGTTGAGCTGTCAAAGGCAGTTCACATTCTCCTTCTTTGATATTTGGGCAATGAATTCTTCAAATCTTAAACTTACAACTCATTTCTTTACTCAACAATCATTTTTTAGATACAGTAATTGTTATTTTGTCCCAATCCAATTCGACTTCATCCTCTTAGTTCTCCAAAGTAAGGATACGTCAGAGAGCTGCGTCTTCTTACCTGCAAGGAGGGATACGCTGGCCTGTGTTCTCATCACACTTTGGTACCAAAATGGTGCAAGCAAAGAACATGAGGTACTTGTAACAATTGGTTTGAACAAGTGCAGGAAAGAGAGAGGACTCCCAGCTGATGGATGCTTCTTTTTGAGTCCTGTGCCCGAGGTAATTTGGAAAATTTGTATGATTGTATGGCAAATTCATACACAGTTCCAGTGTGATCAGTTCACATTGACCTGATGGAAAAAAAAACACATATTTTTAAAATTTCACAGGTAAAAAGAAACTCTAAAAAACCAAAATTATTACCTTCTCCTTCATGAGTATAAGCAGGACTAGAATACAAGAAATAGAGCATCTTTTATGTACATAAAATGAAGTTGGTTAATGAAGTAACCACCTTGTTGCCTACAACAAATCCATCAACTGAGTCTGTGCAACAAATTCCATCTCCCTGATAGCTCCTATATTTTAGGAATTATTTGTCTTTGCATATCCTTTTTGCCGCCTACCTGTAATCATTTCCTTAAATGGGGGCATCCAGCTGCCAAGTACAAGCAGCACCTGCTACTGGCAGTGATCTCTTCCCATCTTCCCATCATACTGACTCTTCTCTTAGCATGGAAGACTGCATAAATACCTCTCCTAGAAAACCTCCCAGGTCAAACACTCTCCCAAACTGTAGGCACAAACTGAGTCTCCTCTGAATGGCACAGCGGCACAGGCATCCCGCTCTCCCCGCCTTGTACTCTTCTTGTATGGACCCCTCACTTGCCTTTGAGATTTCACATAAAGTGAGGTCTCACATAAGCAAAAGAAAGATCTCACATAAAGTGAGACTTTATGTATTCATCTCAAAGTTTGTATCTAGCATGGTCCCAGAACAGAGAATAAAAGAAAATGTACAAGGAGTTTTTCCTGGCATTGCTTATATAAAAAAATAATATAGTCCATCATACTGAAGAATTCCATGATCTTGACAGGCAGACACTGGTGATGATGGATACAGCACACTGCAAACGGTCTAGGAGAGAGTTCAGTATGTTCTAATGTTTTAATGTTCTAATCTTACAAGTGTTTGTGCCTCCCCAACCGGATCCTATGTCACAACCATATTCCTTGGTGTGTGGAAACTTTAGGAGATAATTCCGTTTAGAAGAAGTCTAGAACGGGAAGGGCCTAGTGCTGCTGCTCTGTCAGCCATGTGAGGACGCTACAAGCAGGGAGCTGCTTGTCAGCCAGGAAGCGAGCTTTAACCAGAAACCTGATCTTGGGCTTCCAGCTTCTAGAGCTATGGGAAATCAATCTGACTGAAGTCATCCAGTCCATAAGATGCTGCTGTCAACATCCAGCTTGCCAAGGCAGTGCTGTTCAATTCAATGCTAAGAGAGTCAAGGATGAACAAGATGGCTATGCAAGGCTTCCGGGGGGGAGGGGTGTGGAGGTCTCAGAGGATATGGTGGAGGGGTGAGTGTTCCCTCTAGGCTGTAGTGTATTCCCCGAGATCAGAGAGCTAAGCTCTCAAGTATGTTGGCAAAATTGGCCCAAGGTGAATGAAGATGCCATGCCTTATGAAGAGGAGTCATTCAAATGAAGTTCAATCATGTGACTAAGGAGTGGTGAAGAGACAGAGGCCTCACACAACTCCGAGACCACATCTTAATCAAAATAATTGAGGGTTTCACAAATAATTGAGGGTTTTTACAAAGTACTCCATGACTGTATCCTGGAAGGTGACAATAATGTAAAGTTAACGCAATCTTACGGTCAGGGTGACAGAGGAAGCAGAAAGCTGGACTGATTTTGCATTTTCTGTAATTTCTGAAACAGGAACAGTATTATGTTTGTGTCTTCCTAAAATTACTGTGGTGAAATTCTAACTCCCAATGTCATTAAGTAGGGGAGGGGCAATGGAAGGGTTGGGAAGCCCTCATGTACGAGGTGATTGCCGTTATAAACAGCATTCCAGAGTTCCCTGAATGCCTTTCCACTATGGGAGGACATAATGGGTCAGCATCTGTAAACCACAAGAGAGCTAACACCAGAACCTGACCATGCTGGCACCATGGACTTCAGGAACTGTGAAAGGAGGCCAGCAATGTGGTACAGTATGTTAAACATTTTTTCTTTTAAAGATTTATTTTTATTGAAAAGTCAGACATACAGAGAGGAGGAGGGACAGAGAGGAAGATCTTCTGTCTGATGATTCACTCCCCAAGTAGCCGCAACAGCTGGAGCTGAGCCTATCCAAAGCTAAGAGCCAAGAGCTTCTTCCGGGTCTCCCACACAGGTACAGGGTACCAAAGCCTGGGGCCACCCTCAACTGCTTTCCCAGGCCACAAGCAGGGAGCTGGATGGGAAGCAGAGCCACCAGGAAATGAACTGTCACCCATGCAAGATAATGGCACATGCAAGGCGAGGACTTTAGCCACTAGGCTACTGCACTGGGCCCATTAAATTATCTCTTACAAGGCCAGAATCCCACAGAAGAGCACTCGTTTGAGCCCCACCTGCTACACTTCTGATCCAGGGCTCCGCTAATGTACCCAGACAGGCAGTGGAAGATGACCAAAGTACTTGGGGACCTGCAACCCATGTGGGAGACCTGAATGAAGCTCTAGGCTCCTGACCCAACCCTAGCACTGTGCCCATTTGGAGAGGAAACCAGAAAAGAATCAAAGATTCTGTCTCTCACTCTTAAAAACAAGTAAAAATATTTTAT
This sequence comes from Ochotona princeps, assembly GCF_030435755.1. Lineage (NCBI taxonomy): Eukaryota > Metazoa > Chordata > Mammalia > Lagomorpha > Ochotonidae > Ochotona > Ochotona princeps. The sequence continues at coordinate 44,286,809 of NC_080842.1, read as the reverse complement.
AGAACCATGAGAAACAGGAGTCAGTGCAATGGCCTAAATGGCTAATCCCCCACCTCCAAGCACTGTGATCCCCTGGGCGCTGGTTCGTGTCCCAGCTGCTCCACTTCCCATCCAGCTCCCTGCTTATGCCTGGAAAGCAGTAGAGGCTGGTCCCAAGCCTTGGGACTCTGCACCCACGTGGGAGACCTGGAAGAAGCTCCTGGCTCCTGGCTTTGGAATGGCTCAGCTGCAGCCATGTGGGGAGTGAACCAGCGTATCTTTCCCTCCATCTCCTTCTCTCTATAAATCTGCCTTTCCAATGAAAAGAAATTCACAACAATGAGATCCTTCAGGCGGGTTTTTAAATTTTTTTGGCATTCTTGGTCCTTTTCTTTCCTTCCTCTACCAGGCATCTAACTTTTTGTCATGACATCTCCTTTGGTTGATTAATACATCATACTAGAAGGATAATTTTCCTCTTTAAATAAATGTAGAGTGAATCACTTTTAGTTTGGGAGAAGAAAAACTTAAGTGTTTTAGAACCAAGGGAGATGCAGGGATTAGGTAACACTCACATACTGTCTTGTAGATTTTCCTTGAATGTGGCAAGGCTGATATGACCTTGTGTTTTATTCCCTAAGACTTTTGTCATAGAGCACGAAGATAAACTCTCAGTTGCCAATCTCCATTTCGATGATTTATAATATTAATAAATTTTTCTGTGAGCAGTAGACTTGCTCATGAGTTTGATCCACAGTAGCCACTAGAGGGCGATCTAGTTACAAAAGTTTAAACGCTGATGAAGAAATTGAACTTTGTTAGAAATCTCCTTATAGTCCCAGAGTTAGCTAAATCTTATTCTCTGGAGCAAAAAGAGCTGATGCACTTTACAGTGTGCATAATTCACTATATTTTGAGATTTGTTTTAAAATTATTTATTTGACAGTGAAACAGGTAAATTTCTTAATGCTTACTCATTTTCTTCTACTTGGAACGTTAGAGAAAGGGCAGGGAATGAAGGAAATATGGAGGGAGGGAGGGAGGGAAGAGAGAGAGAGAGAGAGAGATCCATCTGCTATTTCAATCCCCAAATACTCTCAACATAGAAAGCTGGGCGAGGCCAAACCCGTGTGGGAGACCTGGAGGAAAGTTCCCAGTTCCTGGCTTCGGATCAGTACAGCACCAGCCATTGCGGCTCACTTGGGGAGTGAATCATCAGATGGAAGATCTTCCTCTCTATCTCTCCTCCTCTCTGTATATCTGACTTTGCAATAAAAATAAATAAATCTTAAAAAAAAAAAAAAAGCAATCCAGATCACATCCCAACAGAAGATGCTGGATTGGTAAACCCAAACTGCTATGCCACATCTCCAGTCCATGTGACCTGACAACATCTGTTTCCTCACAAGGGAAACCGCTCCCTCCCCATCCCACCCCCCAATGTGAGAATGGAAGAGAGGAGATAGTTTTCCAGCTTTTAGCCAAATATCCGTCGGGTGCCCATCAAAAACGAAGCCCTGGGCATGGCCCCTACCCTGGACCCTCTTCCCAGCCTAGCCTTATCTGCCCCTTGAGCCCCCCTCACTGTTGCAGGGCCCTTCCCTGTATGCTCCGCACTGATTGACCCACGAAGGTCAACAGGCCAAACTGCAGCAAACCCAAGACTTGAGCCCGTCACCCGTTCTTTCAACCTCTACTTCCTACAGTCTTAACTGGCAGGATGCGTTTAAGTCGTCACTCTAGCGAACTGGGAACCCTCAGATTTGCTTTTAAATTCCCTGCCTCAAACCGAAGGCGAGGCTAAGAATTGGCGATTTAAAGTAGACAAACTGAGTACAATATGGAAATACCTGCCAGGGGTAAGAAATTGCTACCAGCAATCAGTCATTACATATTCATCTCCATTTTTTTATTAGAAAGGCAGGGAGAGATTTTACATCCATTGGTTCACTCCACAAATGCTTGCAGTACAGGACCAAGCTAAAGCCAGGAGCTGGGGCTGAAGCTGGAACTCTTTGTATATGTAAGGCAAGGACTCAAGTTTCAGACACCATATACTACTGCCTCTACACATTAGCAAAGGGTTGGATCAGAAGCTGGATAGCCAGGCCTTGAACCAGGAAACTGAAAAAATATGAGTGACCCAAGTGTCAACTTAACCACTGTGCCAAATCCTACCCTGCCAAAAGCTAATTCAGACGGAGCCACCTGCTCACGCCATGTGGAGCTGTAATGTTGCCACTTCACAATTAACGTGATGGTTCCAAAAACAATTATAGGTCCCCAAAGTTCCTGGAAAGATGAAATAAGAGAACAGACTATCAGAATGGCTATTTTGATGAACTCCCTATTTGCTTGTTGGCTAAAGTTCCCATTTCAAAATTTAAAAAGGAATAAAGAAAGATGGCCCGAAGAGGGGGCCCAAAAAATATATAGGAGCTGATGTTGATTTGAAAGTGATGGTAATGATATTAAACCATGTAGATTTATGGTCCATTCACAATGACACATTTGTTTCTGATTTAAGTTAATTAAGACCATTTTGGTTCTTCTCTGCTACCACATGCAGCCACTATAAAGAGAAAAGGCGAAGATGTGTTTTGTTGGAGGGATTCCAGCCTTCAATATTTCAACATCACTGCAGAAGGAGAGAGTGAACACATATCACGATGCGGTGATGGAATCTGTCAGGTGCAGTACTCACTGCAGTTATTCAAACCGGTGTTCGGGTCGCAGAGCGCGCTCCCACCACATGAATCAAGGCAGGGATTGTAGAGGCATCTTGGGTCTCCTTCTTGACATGGAGTCTGACCTACAGAGGGAAAAGGACATTGGCTTTCATTGTCTGAATTCCTTGCACCAGGATCTAAAGGATCAAGGCTGTCGGCTGGCTCCAAGAAATGGCACAACTTTAATTTCCTTCCAGTTTCTCCTCAAACACTGAACACATGTTGAATACGTGCCTGCTAGATTAATTTTCCTGGCGGCTAACTACCATCCACTTATTGCAAGGAAAATCCTGAAGGAATGAAGGAATCAAAGACAACCCACACCCAAAAAGCAGATGCTTGTTGCTTTTTATTCAAAAACCAACGATGCTCTTACCCAAGTGTCTACACTTGACTAGCAAACAAGTTCAAGTGATCTGAGGGACAGAGAGCACAACAGAAAGATCTGAAATTCTGAATATTAAATAGTACTCATTTGTACCTGCAGCTAGTCTTCCCTCCAAGGAAAACACTTTCCCTGGTAATAAGTAGAGCATCAGTGCCAACGCAATAGTTTCTCATGGTACAAGTCTTCCACGGCTGTTATCCAAATTTTCCGCTTGTCCTTGGAAACTATCACCAGCCTAACTGTGATGACCCAAAAACTGGGATCTTGTTTCCAAATGAATGACAGCGGTAGCATCAGCCTTTGCCCTAATGGCTTTTCCTTACCGTAACTAGAGAGGAAACCGCGTTTCCCATCGATTTCCTGCTCATTCATAGATGAAATGAATGAGTGCCCATTCTTTCTCCCTCTCTCCTGCACTACAGCCGATTCCTTTCAGACACATCATCTGAAATTTAGAGACTCTTCCAAGACACTTTTAAATATAAATAATAGTATGTGTGTTTATATAATCACTCTTACCTAACTTTCAGAGACAAGGTATATAACATTAGAATTCTGCTCCTTTCCAGTATCTTGTATAACATAACTTTGCAGAAAACCATTGTCAGCCCTTCCAATTAAGCCAGCAGCTCTCCCAATACACACACATGCACACATTTCATTCAAGGCAAATCTAAAGTTTCCATGAGTTTAGGCTCTTAAGGAAATTTTACAACACGCATTCATTGTTTCAGCAAATGCTAAGCATTCCAGAACAAGTCTACATGACAAATTAAACCCTGAGTATTGAAACATCAAAAGGACTGACCCCCAAGATGCCACCTGTTCCCCACTAAGGATTCCATCATGAAGAAAACATTGTGATAGAATGTGAGCATCGCTTGCCTGAAGATACATAGAAGAGGGCATCAGCAAGTTCACGACAAATAGAAACAAAGCTGTTCATTTGGGTGCAAAGAAACTTCTGAATTCATATTCATGAGAGGGCTTCAAACATTCATGAAAATGTGTACCATGTAAAGCTGACGTATGGATCTCAGTGTCATTACACAGCTAAATAAATTTCCATTTTATTTCATTTCTCCACTTTCCTTCTGCAGCCCTCTGCCTTAGAAGCAGAGGAGACCAGGGTGCCCCCTGGTTTCTCAAGTTGAATTTTCCAGGCAGATGGCAAGTTGCAGTTGGAGGGATTGGGCTTCCCAAGCAGAAAAGTAGCCCATGCCAAAGCTTGGGGGAGGAAAGTGTCCAGGCCAAAACCATGGAGTTTTCGCTACTGGAAAGCCAAGTGCGAAAGACCTGACAGATGTGCATACAGCAGAACCTGCAGGTCTAACTCTGGGGCTGGCACTGTGGCTCAACAGGCTAATCCTTCACCTCCAAGTGCCAGATGCCATATGAGTGCTGGTTCAAGTCCTGTCTGCCCCATTTCCAAATCAGCTCCTGGCTTACCACTTGGAAAAGTAGAGGAGGCTGGCCCAAGTCCTTAGGACCCAGTACCAATGTGGGAGATAAAGAGGAGACTCCTGACTCCTAGCTTCAGATCAGTTAAAAGAAAAAAGGTGTCTAGGGCCCAGTGTGGTAGCCTAGTCTTGCAAACGCCAGGATCCTATATGAATGCTGGTTCTAATCCTGGCAACCCTCTTCCTATCTAGCTCCATGCTTGTGGCCTGGGAAAGCAGTTGAGAATGGCCTAAAGCCTTGGGACCCTGCATCTGCATGCAAGACCCAGAAGAGGCTCCTGGTCTCCTGGCTTCAGATCGGCACAGTTCCAGCTTTTGTGGCCCCTTGGGGTGTGAATCATTGGACGGAAGATGTTTGTGTCTCTCCGCCTCTCTGTATATCTGACTTTCCAATGAAAAAATATAAATCTAAAAAAAAATGTCTAACTCTGCAGCAGAGCCTGAAGCCTTGGGAGAAGTGGGCCCCGGTGCACTGCTGAGCCCTGTCCATTAGCACAAGTGTCCAATCCATGCTCAAAGTCCTTGTACCATGCTCTTCTTCATCTGCAGCTGTTTCATCACAACGATATTACTCCTTCCTTTCTGAGATGTCCAACTCCTATTTGTTAATTCCATTTAGTCCACAGATCTGAGATCCAATACCTCCTCCTCAGGGAAGCTGGTCCCAGGCCCTTAACCAGCAGGTGCACACCATAGCAGCCTGAATCTTCCTTCACAACCATGTTCCTTCATGGGTGAGGACCAGATGGCACAACTACTTACAGCATGCCCATCTTCCCAAGAATCCTATTGTTTCAATACCATGTTTATTACCACTGAACTTCCAGCAAATGTGCACATACTGGCACCATATTTTTAAGTCACAATCATTAGGTAAATAATATCAAAGCACAACATTTTGGCTTTTTCAGCTATTGTATCATAGGATTTTCTTACACCTCACATGCACAAGGAAAAAAACCCTACAAATCTTGACATTTCATAGTGAAGAATCAAAAAAAAAAAACTGGATATGAAGTTATATAGGAAGAACACAATTACAAAAATAATTTGGTCCAGAGAGGTGCTTAGCTGACATGCACACAGCTGGACAAGGGTTTGCTTCCAGATTTTATTTGTTTTTTAAAAGATTTATTTATGTTAATGTCAGAATTGCAGAGAGAGAGGGAGAAAGAAATAGTCCTTCTGCTGGTTTACTCTCCATCTGGCTACACCAGCCAAGACTGGGCAAAGCCAAAGCTGGAGGACTTTTCCAGGTTTCCCATGCAGGAGGCAGGACCATCTTCTGTTGCTTCTAGGCCATTAGCAGGGTTCGGGATCAGAAACAGAACAACAGAGATACAAACCAGCGCCTATATGGACTGCTGGCATTGCAGGGGGTGGCTTTCCCCACTACACAACAATGTCACCCACTTCTTCTGTATTTTGAAATTGATAAATCTCTCTTGGTATATTGTTTCTATGTACTAAGTCTATGGTTTAAAATGTGCTGAGGTCACACACAAATGCTAGATCATTTTACACAAGAAATGGCCACAACGTTAAGAGCATTCTTACCACAAGCCAACTCTAGGAAGTAGTCAACATTATTCTGAGTTTACAGTCACAGAAATTGAGGGCAAACAGGTGAAGCCACTTGTCTAAAGTCAACCAGATGAGTAGCTAAGCCAAGTTCTGAACCGGAAGTACAGCGCTGCCCCAGCTACATTCTTGACAACTATGATGGGCCTGTGCCACATCAACAAATCGAGGCCTAGGTTAGTTCTAGGGCTCTGCCTACCAGAGCACCTCAGTCTTCATAGGGACCTTAACACAATGGGTCGAATCTATTTTTACAGACACAGAATCATGTCAAAAGCCAACTTATTTGATTTACTTTGAGTTTCTTGAGTTTTATACACAGACCTCACATGTCTTCAAGAGCCTGCAAGTTCATTGCTTGCTCATGTGAAGTATTAAACCACCTCTCTCAACATGGTTATTTGCGGAAGCTGTTCCATTTAATTTCACAAGCCACTTCCTCCTAATTGGAACCTGATCTCATTTCATTGGATATTCTACACTGAACTTTTCTCTTTACCCTAAAACAGTTAATGAATTCAACCACACCCTCAAAATTTCCCTCTGCCCTGTTTCTTTAGGAACAGTCTCACAGCATCTACTGCTTGAGAATTGGATTTCCCACAAGAGAGGCTGACCAAAGCTGTGCAGACCACTAAATTAGGCAAGCTGGAATTATTCATGTGGCATTAGATTATTTTAAAGAGCTTGAACTTTCCCCAGGGGAGAAGTCCACCAAGAGCCGAAGGTCACAGGGACTCGGGGCACACTCACTGTCACTGCAGTTTTCCTCATCACTCCCATCCTTACAGTCCTCATCTCCATCACACCGGAAGCTGCCCGGGATGCACTGTCCACTTCTGCATTCCACCAGACCCTGGCTGTGACAGGCTAGGAGAGGATGGAAGAGCATGCATTGAAAGATTTTTCCAGCCGGAAGGTCATTAAAATGATTCTCATTTATCAGACTTCACACCAAGACAGGAACTGTTGTGCAAACACAAATGAATGGATAGAATGGGGAATGCAATTTTTATCAATACTCCCTCTCATTAAATGCATTTATTTTTTATTAACTTCTTCCAAAGAATTGTACAATTGTTCTTAGTGATGGTACTAGTGATACCATGAACAATATAAAAACTAATTCAGAAAGGGCTTAAATGGCTGAACCTCTGCTAGTCTCATGTTGTTCAGAATCTCAAATCTTCACAAAAAGGTCTTGCAAGAGCAGACTTAACATATTTGAAAAAAATAAACTGTTCTGTACTACACATGTACTGTCATTTCACTTGCCATTATTCCTAAAACAATGCCAGGTAATCACCATTTGCACAGCACATACGTTGTAGTCATTGTTAAGAGTAAGCTAGAGATGATTTGAGGTGGAGAGGAGGGTGCGTTTAAGTCACATGGAAACGCTAGGCCATTCTACGCAAGGAACTTGAACATTACAGATGATGTTCCCCACAGAGAGGCCTGCAACCAACTGCCGCAGACACTCAAGGAAGGCTGAATACCAACTGTTCTACTTTTATTAGATGCCAAGAGAAGACATTAAAATGTAGTTCATTCAAATATGCATGAAATCCACCTTATTAATTCAGGCCAACTTGCTCTTTTTTCACATGTAACAACTGCTTTAAAAATCATTTTTATTATTGCCAAGTGGACACACATTTTCTTAGGGAGCACAGTGGTCAGTAACTATACTTCTCATATTAGTTTGGTCAAAAACGGCCACCAAAAAATTTTTGCAAGAGGCTGTGAGATAATTACTGTCACACATGTTTGTGCGACATCAGGAGAATGACAGGTGCGTCTCTAGTGTTTCTCCCTGTGTTTTCTCACAAATGATCCCCAAGAACATGTCTGGTGGATCCTGCAGGGATGTTTGGCAAGTCCTATTTCCTTTACTGAACAAACAGAGCAAACACTGCCAACTCTGGCAATGGCATCCCTTCTGCCAAGTCATGAATGCATACAGACACCTGACTGGCCACATCAGCCCAACAGAGCTGGAAGTTCTAGAGTACAGATGTGGTACCAACCACCACACAGTGTTCTAATCATCACACTACTCAATGATGTCCATTATTATCATTATAGGCTAGAACCAAAATATTGCACAAGAATCTTTTCCTGTGAGTGAGATTTGGACAATAAACCTTGTATATAATCTTCTACCTTGGGACAGTTTATACAAGCTGAAATGGGAAAAGAAGCAAAATGAGAAACTGAGATACTCACAGCAATTAACCTCATCGGACTTGTCCACACAGTCATGGTCTCCATCACACACCCACTCAACTGTGATGCAGCGCCCATCACCACAGCGATGCTCCTTGGTGGGGTGGCAATCTGGAGGAGAGAAAAGCATGTAGGATTTGGAGAACCAGCAACCAGCTGCTCTGGGTGAAGAATCTGTTCCCACTGGCCCTGTAGCTCCAGTAACATCTGTGTTAAGGGTCCAACCTACGGTAAATGCCACCTCCTTCAAAGCCTGGGCCCCGTGGTGGGGAGACGTGCCTGCTTTTCAGATAGATGGCAGCTCTTCCAGCTGCCTGAGAGGCAGACGTGGTTCCTTCCATTGCTGTCTTCTGTTTTCTTTAGTCTTTGTTGTCTTTCCTTATCAGAAACTGGAGAGGTTTATGCCAAGTGAAAGTAGCAGCACCTGCATTGCACAGGTAGCGAGCCAATTTGATGTGTCTGACAACTTCCGTGTTTCTAAGAATTATGGCTTACACCTCTGGTAGCTGAAAAGGTAACATCTCCTCACCTCATTTCTCATGATGCTAAGATTGGGCTTTTTAAAAATAGAGTATTTTAATTTATAACTCATTCAAGAGCATCTCTGTAGAATCAACCTAAAATATGCATGGTGATTTTATGATTCTTTAAACAGGCTTTAAACTCTATCTCAATTTATGTATTTCAGGGTTAGGGAGCACCAATTGAGTTTCCTCTCACAGGCTGCTTTGTCATGAGAAATGGTGTAACTTGAATATATAAAGCCCTTTAAGAAATGTATGTGGGGGCGTGTGGCTCAGTAGCCTAGGGCTAAAGTCCTCGCCTTGCACATGCCAGGATTCCATATGGGCGCTGGTTTATGTCCCTGTGGCCCTGCTCCCATCCAGCTCCCTGCTTGTGGCTTAGGAAAGCAGTTGAGGACGGTCCAAGGCCTTGGGACCCTGTACCCACATGGAAGACCCAGAAGAGGCTCTGGGCTCCTGGCTTTGGATCGGCTCAGCTCCGGCCATTGTGGCCACTTGGGGAGTGAATCAATGTACGGAATATCTTCCTCTCTGTCTCTCCTGTTCTCTGTATATGTGTTTGTAATAATAGATTCAATAATGAGCAAGTATCATGTTGCAGGGACATGCCTCTCAAGCAGCATTTTGGAACAATAAGCTGAGATATGGGGTGTGCCTTTGGCACAGAGCTGAAGCTGCCGCATGGGACACCCACATCCCAGATCAGGGTGCCTGGCTTGAGTCCCGGCTATTCTGCTTCCCATCCAGCTTCTTGCTAATACACACTGCAGTTAGGCCCCTGCTAGCTTCAGAGGTGTTATGTTAACTAGGATCCTTCTTCCCCACACACTAACTGTCCCTGCCTCACTGCACTGACCCGTCCAGCTCTCAAAACCACATTCACTGCTCTCAAGTCCCCACAGTAAGTTCATTGATAAAAGAAGGAGCAGCGTCACATATTTCTCAATCCTTTTTGCAACTACAAATTGAGGTGTGATTAAAATTCTCGCCCACATTTTGTTTTTAGACCAGTCAGTCCCCCAAGATAAATCACATCTATCTGGCCTACATCCACACACTCTCAGTGTTGTCATGGAGGGAGCTGGCTGGCACTCAGACACTAGCAAGTTCCCCAGCACCGGGCTAGTTCTGACAGCCTGTTCTGAGACGTGCTTTCACAATCTTCAAGATTCTCCTTACTGGGCACTACTGGGCATCATTTTCCCAACACCCATCCTCATCCGGGCTTGCCCTTCTGTTGATATTACACAGCCATTCGGTTGGCCAATAAGACACTTTCTAAAGACAAAGCAAACCACAAAGCCCCAAAGGAGGTAAGTGAGCAAGAGCTGCCGGTTTTAATTCATAAGATGACATTCCAAGTTGAACATGGCTCTGTTAACAGTGCGTTTCTTCTTTAAAAAGATAACAGCATTTACACATAGAGTACCTGTGTGGCCCTCACCCTAGGTGCAGGCGCTACACAAATACAACAGAGGAATCAAGCATAAACAATGTACCAGCAAAATTTTGCTCAGAAACTCACATCAAAACGTAAGCCACTGGCTCTAACCAGTGGAGAAACAGAACATTTGTGAGAAGAAAAACATACAAACATGTTAGCCATCTTCATCCAGGCAGCCAGAACAGTTCTTTAACATGTCATTTGTATGGGGGGAGAATCCCAGATTCTATGTAATGACAACACAATGTAATTAATGAATAAATTTAATTAAAAAAAACATGTCATTTGTATGCTTGTTCATGTTAAAGACATTACATTTGCACAAAAGACCTGAGGCCAGTGATTGAGCATACCTCCTCCTACAAGGCAGGTCCTAGCTTTGACCTGGTCTAACTCCAGCTACTGCAAGCAGTGAGGGTGTGGAGCAGGTGAACTAGAGGATGTGAGGGCATTTTGTTTTCTCTCCATCCATCATCTCTGTCACTCAACTATGTGTAAAAAAAGAAACCAAGTACTTTCCAATTCAATCCCAAATTGCTATGAAAAATGAGTTACAAGTTATTGCCGATAAATTTGTGTAACTATAAAGCCGAAACCTTAAGGGAATAATGCAACTTACCACAGTCCCGCTCATCACTCAGGTCCCCACAATCATCGTATCCATCACATACGAGGCTGTGATTCAGACACTTGCCTGTGTGGCAGCGAAACAGGTCCTCACCGCAGGCTATGGAAGGAAGAGAAGCCACCACGAATCAAAGCAGGAATCAATCATGGCAGGGAATCTAACGTTAACCTGATCTGCTCCTGGAGGCCAGGGCACAGAGATCCCGGCTCGCCTGAGCCTGCTGTACAACCACGACTGGCACCAGCTCCTCTCCAGCCAAATGCTTTTATCACTCCCCCAAAGTTTTCACCCAACGTTCAACTTGATGTCATGTGAAACCTTACATTCTTTCCGAATCAGTATTTCCAGCAGGGGGTAAATTGTTCTTCCCTAAAAAAATGTTTCAAGTAAAAAGTCTGTGCTTGTCAATGGGAAGTTTATTTAAATATTCAGATTATATAGCTATTGCTCATTCACATAAGCCTGACTGCTTCCAAGAGTCCAGTGTTTCATAACACCATCCCCAAGTAAGTGTAACACTCACACTGCAGGGGCAAGAAGAGCAAGGGATGCGTGATCTCCAGAGGCTGATGGCTTACTACTGAACTAAGCAGCACCCAAGGCAATGTTCCTCAATCATAAGAAAACATGTTCTTATACTTGGCAAAACCGCAACTCCTATTCTAGTTCTGACATCTATTAGCTATGGGAATTTTAGTTTATCACTCAGCTCTAATGTCTGTGACCTTATCTATGAAAGTGCAATGAAAACAGCTACTCAATAGGATTTGTAAGAACTCCGAATAAAACCATGTAAGTCATCAGGGCATTTCAAATGGGAGACAAATATGCTTCCCACAAATGACACCAAACACACAAAAACATGCTATCTGATGTTCACCTCAAATCCTACACCAAAATTTACTCAAAGTGGATCATGAACTTAAATGCAAAAGTGGGGCCTGGCATGGTAGTGCAGTGGTTAAGGTCCTCGCCTTGAACACGCCACCCGGGATCTCATATCGGCACCGGTTCTAATCCCGGTGGCCCCGCTTCCCATCCAGCTCCTTGCTTGTGGCCTGGGAAAGCAGTCAAGGACAACCCAAAGCTTTGGGACCCTGAACCCACATGGGAGACATGGAAGAGGCTCCCGGCTTCGGATTGGCTCAGCTCCAGCCATTGTGGCCACTTGGGAAATGAATCATGGGACGAAGATCTTCTTCTCTCTCCTCTCTGTATAATCTGCCTTTCCAATAAAAATAAATAAATCTTTAAAAAATAAATAAATGTAAAAATGAAAACTGTGAAGCTTCTAAAAGGAAAAAGGGGGGAAATCTGACTCAGAATAAAATAATCATAGGACATCGGAAATACAATTAAAAGCAAAAGTAAGTTGTTAAAGTTAAAATACCCGTGATATGAAAGATATCTACTAAATGAAGACAAGCAACATCATAAAACATCAAAAACATAAAACAAATTTTAAGGCCAGACTCTAACATTCCCTAAGACAAGAGCAATTCCACCACAAATGGGTAGAACCGTGTTGAATAGCAAGTGTCAGTGAAAGACAAACAAGAAAACTCATGAAAAGCCAGTTAACATTATTAACATTTATCAAAGGGAAATTAAAACCAGAGTGAACACACATCCTCCAGACAGCTGCTATCAAAAAGACAAATAATATGAGGTATTAGCAAGAATGGTGATGAGTTGAAACTCAGGCACAGCCAGTGAAATATAATGCCACCCTGAAAAGCAGGCAGCTTCTTCTTGAAAGTGAACTCTAACCTTGCTATACAATTCATTAATCCCACACGTAAGAATCTGCCCAAGTGAATTAAACACACAAAAACTCCCATGTATGAACATTCACATCAACATTACTTATAACAGCCAAACACCAAAAGGAAGCATGCTCGCTCCCTGGTGAATGGGACAACTAAAGCCTTATCCAATGGAATAACATCAAGCAATTGAAAAATCAAACTAATAGAACTAATAAAACATACAGCATTGAGAGTTCCCAAATGTGTCGTGGTAAGTGGATAAAAGCAGATAAAAAAAGGATGGCATTATACAACCAATAAAAAATATTCCCAGAACAAAATTTAGAGAGACAGAATTCAAAACAGTGGTTATAAAGGTCAGAGAGTAGAAATAGAGATTGACTCTAAATGGGCTGGTGAAAAATTCAGGAGGGAGAATCTACCAAAAGGTATAAACCTGGATTATAAGTACAGTTGCTGTACCACTTTAAAAATTAAAAAGCATTCTTTGAATGCTTTCAAGGAAGTCACTTTTCTAGAAAGAATCTGAACATTTTCAGCATCACATTTTAGGAATGAAGAGTCATCGTTAGACTGTACCAAAGTGAACATACAGACACACGTGGGTATAAAGTTAGGTTCACACAAGGAACTTTGGAGTGCTTTTCATCTTATCTTTTTCCAGTCTGTATAACCTTTAAGCCAGGATGGCCATCACAAGGGAAGGTACATATCTAAGAACTAATTGATCCGCTTATCACCTGATCAGCACTGTTTCCTCCCGTCAGCAGAGGGCACTTGCTCCCCATCCTGTACAGTGTAGAACCAAGTCCAAAAGGGGATGTCATTGTTTTTCTGGATACTGGAGATTTGGGGATTATTTTAATTAAGATCACACACACATGCTACACTGTTGAGTATTTTTGATTGCCTTCGTTTTCATTCCAAGTGTGCTTCCTAATGACTATGCTAAACTCAAACAGCCAGGGAAACTAGGTTTCTTTAACTTGACCATGAAGGGAACACAACACACATTCCCTTAGAGGCGGGGGTGGGAGGTAGTAGCATACCTCAAGTCTCACAAGTTAATTTCCTTTGAACCAGTACATGCCACTTTCTAAGATGTACTTATATAAAGTGAGCACATTTAATGTATTTCCCAATACTGACTTAGGAGGACAGTGCTAACTCCCACCCTACCCTTTCTCCTGCTCTTGATTTCCACCCAGGCCCTCCTCTTTCCCAATCTTCACAATGGCATATTTTCATTTCAATTTGCAATCACAGCTAGTATGCTCAGGAATATAAACAAAAGCCGTAAACCAAAAAAAAAAAAAAAAATTGAATCCTAAAATGTCAACCTCACTCATTATAGATACTATTTTTTATACTCTGTAGTATTCATCACAGATCAAGAAAAATTTAGTCTTTGTCTTTTAGAGACTAGCTTACTTCACTAAGAATAATGGTTTTCAATTGCCTTCATGTAGTTGTAAAAGACAAGAATTCATTCATAGTGTACATGTGCCCCATTCTCTATCCAGTCATCAGTAGATGTCATCTGTTGATCCCACTTCTTAGCTATTATAAGCTGAGATGCTATAAATAAGGCGGTGCAGAAAATTCTCCTGCTAATTTCGCCTCATTTGGATAAACTCCCAAGAGTAGGAAGGCTTGGTCATAGAGTTTCAGGTTTCTGAGGAATCTTCATCCTGGCCTCAATAGTGGTTATCCTAGTTTACATTCCCACTAACAATGGATTAGGGTACCATTTCTGTGTGATAGCCATTCTAACTTGGATATGAAAATGCCCTGCGATTTTTGTTTGCATAATTTTGAAAAGTAAGACAGAAAATCACATTCTCCTTTTAGAAATTGATTAATCTGAGAACACAAAAATTTCCAAAAGTTTAGTGTCCTCTTGGAAGTCCTTTCTGAGCTTGTAATTGATTGTAAAATGATGCTCCTATCAAACTATTTCATAAAAAAAGATAACAGAAGCATTTTTAAAAATCTTCATCATTGACACAGATGCAACTTCGCACTGTTAGCACTTACTTGGTTTTGAGTCATTTTCACAACTCAGGTAATAAGTTAGCTGCAACTTGTTATTTCCCCAAGGTCTGTATGATTGGTTAACACCCAAAACCTTAAACAGAGGCACACACATAGCAAATGCCAAAGATTACATTGCCACCATTTATTGGAATAAATGTTTGTTTAAATTGAAAAGAGATGTTGTCAGCGCAATTTAGGACCAGCACATCAAATTCGCAAGAGCTGCTTGCTGTGATTCTTACTCAACACAAGCATAATTTTGCACGACCTCAGGTAGATGTTTTTCTGAATGCTGAACTTTTTTTCTGAAGCAGAGTTTAATATACAATGTTTTCTTCCAACATTCTTGCACATTAATATTTATTTTCACTTGACATCTAATACACACTGTTAAGCCTGTAGCCCCCAATTGTCACTAGCTCAAGCAAAAAACTAAAAGCCAGACACCCCTTTTCACCAGGGGGTTTAAATCATTTTGTGCAATCTCTAGGGCCAGGAATGCACTGCCTTGCTGGTACTCTGCTCCTGAATCGCACAACAGTACAACCTGAGTTCTCTCTCTGGGCGTTTTTCTACTGACTGCCTGCTCTAGAGGAAAATTTCTCAACTGCAGTTCTATTGGAATTTTGAACCAGGTGGCTCTTCATTGCAGAGATCTACTCAGTGCAATGCAGCTCCTTCGGCAACTCCTCTGGCCTTTCCTACCTGATGCCAGTAGTACCTCTCCCCACTACCAATTTTGTGACAGCAAAGCAGTTCACCACACATTGCAAAATGTCTCCTGGACTGTAGCAGACCACTGCTGTGCAGTACAGAAACATCACCTGGGTATAAGGCCAGCTTTCCACCGGTTTCCATCAGTGCCTTTCATCAACCCAGCTCTTCTACCTACAGAACACAGTGCCACAGCGCTGCCTGCTGACACCAATCTGTCTGGTTTTGTGACACTTCTCATGCTATAGGGCTTTTTTTTTTTTTTTTTTTTTTTTATATATTTATTATTTAACTTCAGTAATCACATTGTATTATGTGACACAATTACATAGATACTTGGGTTCTCCCCACCCCTCCCCAAACCCTCCCACCATGGTGGATTCCTCCACCTTGTTGCATAACCACAGCTCAAGTTCAGTTGAGATTCCCCCATTGCAAGCGTATACCAAACATAGAGTCCAGCATCTTATTGTCCAGTCAAGTCCAACGGCTTCTTAGGTATACCCTCTCTGGTCTGAAGACAGAGCCAGCAGAGCATCATCCCAGTCAATTGAAAGCTCCAACATACCATCAGCACAAATTTACATCATTATGGAATTAATTGACATAGTAATGAGTAACTATGAGTAATATGTTAAAAGTAAATGCGAGTTCTTAACCACCTTCTGTGACCACCTCATTGACATTTCAATTTTAATTTATACACACCATATAACATACATAACATAACATGTTATACATAACATCATATCATCTTAAATTAAGGCAAACCTGTGGTATTTAACCTTTTGGGATTGGCTCATTTCCCTTAGCATTATGGTTTCCAGTTTGGCCCATTTGGCCACAAAGAACTGCATTTTGGCTTTTTAATAGCTGAGTAGTATTCCATGGAGTAGATGAACCATAGCTTTCGTATCCAATCCTCTGCTGATGGGCATTTTGGCTGCTTCCATGTTTTTGCAATTACTGATTGTGCTGCTATGAACATTGGAGTGCATGTTGGTTTCTCATAAAACAAGTGTTCTGGATATATTCCTAGGAGTGCTATTGCTGGATCATACGGTATGTTGAATTTGAGTTGTTTGAATATTCTCCATACTGATTTCCATAGAGGCTGTACCAGCCTGCAGCCCTACCAGCAGTGGAGTAGGGTTCCCTTTTCCCCGCAACCTCGCCAACAAGTGTTGTTGGTGCTTTTATTCATGTGGGCCAGTCTTACTGGTGTTAGGTGGTACCTCATTGATGTTTTAATTTGGATTTCCCTTATTGCCAGGGAACTTGAGCATTTTTTCATATGTTTATTTGCCATTTGGGTTTGTTCCTTTGTGAAGTGTTTGCCCATTTCCCGTGCCCATTTCTTGAGTGGCTTGTTTGTTTTGACATTTTGGTTGTTTTGTAGCTCTTTGTATATTCTGGAGATCAGCCCTCTATCACCTATGTCATGTGCGAATCAACAGCCATAGTGTATACGAACAGCCCCAAGATGGAAAAAGACTTAACCAGCAAGATACCATTCAAAATAACAGAGAAAAGTATGAAATATCTGGGAATAAATCTAACCAAAAATGTAGGAGACTTATTTGAAGAAAACTACAAACTACTTAAAAAAGAAATTGAACAAGACCTCAAAAGATGGAGTAACATCCCATGCTCCTGGATAGGTAAAATCAATATCATTAAAATGTCTATACTGCCAAAAGCAATATATACATTCAACGCAATCCCATTCAAATTGCCCAAAACATTCTTCATGGAACTGGAAACAATGATCCAAAGGT
The DNA here is from genome assembly GCF_030435755.1 of Ochotona princeps. NCBI lineage: Eukaryota > Metazoa > Chordata > Mammalia > Lagomorpha > Ochotonidae > Ochotona > Ochotona princeps. The sequence goes on along the minus strand of NC_080842.1, from coordinate 44,269,549 downwards.
TCATCTGGAAGCACAAAAAACCACGGATAGCTAGAACCATCCTGAAGAACAGAAAGTTAGCAGGGGGAATCACAGTTCCGGACCTCTGGACATACTATAGGGCAGTGGTTATCAAAACAGCGTGGTACTGGCACAAAGATAGAGAGGAAGATCAATGGAGCAGAATAGAAACACCAGAAGGAAACCCACACAGATACAGCCAAATAATCTTTGACAAAAAGACAAACGACAATCCAGGCAAATGGGAAGGTCTGTTCAATAAATGCTGTTGGGACAACTGGTTGATAGCCTGCAGAAACAAAAAAATAGATCCACATCTCTCACCATACACTAAGATCAGATCTAAATGGATAACAGATCTAAACCTACATCCAGAAACCTTCAAACTTTTGGAAGAAAATGTTGGAAACACACTGGAACACTTAGGGGTAGGCCCTCACTTCCTGAAAAAGACTCCAAATGCAGTAGAAATCGAGACCAAAATAAACAATTGGGACCTCATCAAACTAAGAAGCTTCTGTACAGCTAGAGAAACAATCAACAAAGTAAAAAGGCAACCCACAGAATGGGAGAAGATCTTCGCACATGATATAGGGCTTTAAAAGACAGAATTTTAGGGCTTCTGTGTTTATATGCTATTTTTTCTAAAAACTCCATGAATAAACTGTGTTGATGGGCTTTCTAATTCACAATTATTTAGAACCTATTTTACATAACGCAGGAATTCAAGCATATGCAATGATTTGATGAGCTCAATATTATCAGAGAGCCATTATGCATAATGTAAATTCTGCAAACATTTGAAACTTCTTCCCTTTAGTGGTGAGACCTTTTTATTATTCTGATGGAACTCCTAGAATTTAACCTGCATTCTCACCTTGGTTAAAAAAAAATTATAGTAGATAGTCTTGTTTGGTGACTCAGAAATTGATATTCCAAATGATATTGCCATTGCTGCTCTGTTTGCTACCTTTCAGCATTGCTGCTGACCTTCTCATGACTTCCAGGGGTCACCCTGGAAATGAGGAATTCTGGGACTGAAGGAAGAATAAGAACAATAAGCACCTATACTCTTGAGGATCAGAGGGTTTTCTTCAATTCTTCACTTAGTGGAAGGTTAAGCTTGTTACCATAAAACAAACTGTAAGTGTGTCACTGTAAACATTAAAAGAAAAATAAAGAAAGGAGGAGGGAGGGTGGTGGCATGGGTGTGAGAGAGGTTAAGATGGAAAGTACCCTATTCTCCTAAATCTATATACAAGAGATACCTGCCAGGTCAGGTATTTCAACCAAGCTTATCCCTAATCAACAGCAAATGATCTCCAAAAATATTTGATGATGCATTCATACTTGGTGGCAGCTGTTTTCTTGTGACAATGGTTTTGAGGGGTTTTGTTATTGCTGTTGTTTGGCTTAAAAGTATGTTTGCTAAGTACCAGCTTTGAGCAAGGCATTATTCTAGTAACTGGTTCTAGAATTGAAATTTTAAGAACACTAGCAATGAAACAGATACCAGACACCTTCCGGATCAGCGATTTCAAATCCAATCTGCTTGTACCTCATAACTAACCAGGGAGCTTTATAGAAGTTCTACTTGCCTAGGAATTACCACAAGACCAACTGAGTCAGGGCTTCCTGGACAGGCTAATTAGCAACTGGCCTTCCTGCCAAGCAAAGTCAGGGTTAGAGTAGTACTCTGACCACAGTTGCTAATCCAGAAATGTTTCATTTTCCTCATTTTCAAAATATTTGTATTTTACCACAATTGTTTTATGTAATGGAAAATTTTTGCATTCAAATACAAGATTACAGATTAGAGAAGAAGTCAGACATGTCTAAAGTGCTGCTGTGAGAGTTACCCTCAAAGCCTAATAGAGCATCTGAAACAGTTCAATCCTTCCCTGCCCTAAGATGAAAACAGAATCATTCGCTGAAGCTCAACTTTTATGGAGAAGTCAAATGCAGCAGCAAGTTTGAAACCATCCAAGGCTGGGTTCAAACCTAGCACTTGGAATCTGGCAAGCTTGCTCATCACCCTGAAGCCCAGCTCTGCATTTCACAAGCAGTGAAAAATAATATTGCCTGGTTGGCAATTCAATCACACCAAGGAGGCAAACCCATCTAGCACAGTTGAACAGTTCATAAATAACTCCCTTATCTATCTTCTTTTGAACACAGTTACAGAAATCAGCAGGCTGAAACACTATGTAAACCACTTCATTTGACCTCAGTTTTATAAAAGCAGACAAGTCCTGAGCTAGAGACCATTTTTGTATCAAACCCAGGGATCCACCATCCCATCTGTAGGCCCTCCCTTTTGTCTGCTGCCAGACCATAGGAACTGGGCACTTTCTTTGGCCCTTTACTGGGAATGCACCCCCAAACTTCCTTCTTTCTTCATGAGTATCTGGGAACTGCACTTATGCTTTGATTTACATGGTCTTTCACAGTTACACAAGGTGGTCTTCCACATATTCATGAAAACACATGAGAAAACTAGGCGTAGATTTTGTTTATGCCAGAATAAGCTTATTCCTTAATTCTATTTTCCATGAACTTTTTGAAGTCCCTTTGAACTATTCTTTCAGCTCAGGGTGCTGACAATACAACCATGGCACTTTTCAGAAACACTCATCTGAAATGCCACACACGGAATGTTCCAGCTCAGGGTCAGATGTCCTAGGAAGGTCAGAAGCAACTGGGCGCTTGGTATCTCACCAAGCATTCCCACAACGTCTTCTAAAGGAATGCATTTTCTCATCAATTTGGAGGTGTGTTCATGGGAGAAGCTCCTACTGATCTTCCTTAATAGACTCAGTTGCTGGGGCATTGCTTAATCCCCCATAGAACAGTAATGCATTCTTATTTTGTTGCTGACTGCTTCATATTCCACTTCAGCAAATGCGGCAAGGAAGATACACTTAGTGGAATTCACTTTACAATGGGGTAAACATGATGAACCCGTGTTGATCCAGTACAGGGGTTAGAAGCAGGACTCGGAATCTGAATAATGTCACAACATGAACTATAATGGGAAATAAGCAAGAGATTCCACTTCAATTCCCATCAACTAAATACAATGCTATTAAAATTCCCCATTGTAGCTGTGTATAGGCTTTTGCTAAGTCAAAAATATCTATGAATATCTAGTAAGACTAATTTATGCAAAAATGACATTAGGAAATTTCCTGAACACTAAATTCGAAGCTGTGAAAAACAAGCATCTTACTGAAAATAAATCTTTACATATATGTAACATAATTAAAATGTCATGTGAAGCTAGATATTATGCAACATAAATATATAAGCAAAGGTTGTTGAACTTTTTAAAATTAAAACATTTATATATTGCAACTCTTTAAGAAGTAGATCTGATAGAAAGCAATTTGCAAAGACACATTTTTCTGAAGCATTTTCCAAGATTCAGGTACCTCTAGTTAGGAAACAGTGACCTGAGGGGCATCACCCGTACACTGGACTTCACAGCACGCTCACCAAGGAACATCCTAGCCCTTCAGACAGAAGGGTTGGCTCACTGCCTAATAGACCAGAGGAATTTCTCAATTAAGGTCAGCAACTTGGCAGTTCCTGCAGGAATAAAACACACTTCTTCCTCCCGCACTAGCTATGGCTGTTTAGATAGCCATTAAAAAAAAAAAAAAAAACCAGCAATTAAAACAATTGCATATACTCCTGTTTTGAATACAAACCCTGCAGTATAATTCTTAACAGCAGTTTTTCCCTTCTATGTAGGGCATTAGTGCAAAGCCATCTGGAACTTGAATCTATAGAGGACAAACAAGTGGTCCATTCAAGTCCCAAGGATGAACAACAAGTCAATGCAGAAGTCAATCAAGGATGTTTCAAGCTGACTCTACCAACTAGTGGATGTGTAACACCTAATGTTGTGCACTAGTTTCAGTTTAAAGAAGCATAAGCAAACCAGATGCCTAGCATGTGTTGTGTCATCCATGTTAAGAATCATTAGGGTGAACACTTTTCCTATCAAAACACTCTGGTTGGAAACATTAACCTTAGAACTCAAAGTTTTAAAAACAAAATCCTCCCTCATACGTAATAAACCAAAAACCTTCTCACAATTTTAAGACCCTTTCAGCAAAGACTTCACTTCCTGGTCTATTCCAATGTAACTGGGCACTGCTACATGGGTTCATAATAATCCCAGGCCTCTGAAAGGTCTGCAAACTCTGCCATCCCTCTGGGAACAGACAAACACGTTGGCTGACTTTATAGAGACAAACCAAGAGAGGTTTGCGCAAGCACAAGTTGGTTGTCAGGATCTGACAATGGGAGAGCTCTGGTCCAGGCTCCTGGATAGCATCCCTGTCCCCCCAGACAAACCCCAAACAGCCTGTCACATACTGCAATGCGCCTCATCGCTCCAGTCATCACAGTCATTGTAGCCATTGCACTGGAGTTTCTTGGGGACACAGATTCCACTGGCACACAGAAAGCTCTCACCCCCTCCGCAGAGCACTGGAAAAAAAGAGGAAAGCAGAAAATGAGGTCATTAAAAGCCTTCTTTACTCTTCTGCTGATACTCAACAAGCTTGTTTTCCAAACTGCTTGCTTCCTTGTCACAGACTTTTTTTAACCCTCTACAAAAATAACTGTGAAATTACCTGGGAATGACACAAACAATGCCTGCATGAGAAAGGCGGAAGTGAATTCACCAAGGGGTATGCAGAGCCAGGCCCTCCATGTTCAAAACCCACGCATACAGTCTCTCAGTCGCTGCACAAGTCGGGTGGGAAAGTACCTAATAGGAGTATTTTTCCTGATGATTGAAAATTATGTCACAGTGAAGTGCTACTAATTGAACAAACACTTTTTGAAAACCTTTCCTAATAAAATGCTATTCTATGGTGGCACAGAGGACATTAATAAAAACAGCACCAGTCAGCTGATGCACACTGAAACATAAGCCTGGAGACCCCATGCCCTGTGCCTCAAGTTCATGGACCTGCCTTAATCAAAATGCCAGTTAAAATGTCAACATCTGTTTTGGCATAAGGAACATGAAATGACTTTAGTTAATGGTGCTTCTTGGTTTTTCTTGTTTTTTTTTTTTCCTTAACACATTTGCATCCTGATACATTGTGCTTTTAGAATTATAGCATGTTTCAAATTTCAACAAATATTCAACTGATTTAAAATTTAGTGGGCAATAAATTTAAGGTAAAAAAAAAAACCAGAAACATTGTCCAAGGTCAACCACCTAAGATAAGCCAGTTCAATGAAATGGTGTTAAAAGCATCTTAAGTATTTGGTAATATGCACTTTAAATGTGTACAAACTTTGGCTCAGCAAACTTTTTGCATTTCATAAAGAAAATCATCTTGAATGTGCAAAGATTTATCTTTAAGAATATTCAGTTAATTGCTTTTGTTTGTCAAGAAGATACTGTTAAACAATGACCATATAATAGTAGGGGACAGGACAAAAAACTTTCAGTTCTTAATAAGAAATACTGTATCAGTAGCTGAAAAGCACATTGTAGAAAATATCTAAAACTCTGGCCCCAAATTCAACAATTTCATGGAAAAAAAAACAATTCTAAAAACATAATCTACTAGGCAGAAGGGTATATTAAACACTACCTGACTTTCCAACGGAGCAGCCATAAAAACAAAAAACATGCCATCAATGGATTCCTTTCCAATTCTATCAAGGACAACAGAGTTCTAGCTCACTAATACTGAGACCTAGTTGGTTTGACATGTTTGTTATAATGCAAACAGTAGTATTATGAGAAAGATCAAAATATCGAAAGTTTTGATAGCCCACAATTTCAGTGTTAAAACTAAATTACACGTTTGGATTTTCATGCAACAATATTACACTGCGTAGTATGTGTACCACCCAAGGAGTCAGCTCAGGACTGCACTCCTATAGGAAAGCTGACCCTTGAAGGGAACTCAAACAAGTTGTGGCCTTTCATTGCCTAAGATTAAATTTCACCAGAACATTTTTACAAGATTCTCTGTCAAGAGTTAAGAGGAAGCCACAAAGAAGTAACTTATTCTACTATGAGATTAATTCTGTATAGTACATACTGGGGGGTACAAAAATTTACTGCATTAGAGCAGCTCCAGCACGCACAAGGGTTAGTGCATTCCCCACGCAAGGCTCTTATCCATTCCTCAGAAAAGAAGCTGAAATCTCCTCATTCAGTAGCTTCTACCTTCTAGTTTCATGTTTAGCATCTTATAGATAACTCCAGTGAAGTCACTGGTCCAACGAATCTATCTCCCATCCAGTGTCCTACTAACGGCCTGGGAAAGCAGTAGAGGATGGCCCAGGGCCACTACACCCAGCCTCAAATTGGCCCAGCTCTTAACCACTTGGGTCATTTGAAGAACCATCAGTTGGAAGATTTGTCTGTAAATCTGCCTTTCAAATAAAATTAATCTTTAAAAAAATAACAATTTTCTATGAAATTTTGAATCCCCTCATATTCTACTGATAATCACCCAAAACTGGTTTTGTTAACTAAAGATATGTCACCTCTGAAACTACCATTCCCATAAGCGATAGATAGTCACTGTTCCTCCAAGAGGGTGTGAGTACCGAGTTGACCAAGGCACTAGACCACCAGTTTGCAGACCAGGGCCAAGGACAAATTCCCCAGACTTCATAGTGCCAGCATCTGCAGATACATCCCAGGGAGCGATCAGCTCTTTTCAGGCTTCGTGTCTCTGTTAACTGACTGCTGAGATAACAACCCACAGTCTGAGATTACCTTGAGACTTTCAGCAATTACTTCCAGCAATGTTGACTTGGGCAAATGCTCTACCTGCTCCTTTAGCAGTTAACCTTCTGACTGCTTCTCAGAAATGACCAACCCTGAGCTGATGGTATAATGTCCTTATCTGTCCTGTTAATGAGCCCTGCTTGAAGCCTGAACTCTGCCTCAACATCACCTCTGAAGGCGAGACCAACCTGACAACCCAGCTTGTACTAAGAGTCTGTCAGTGCAGTGTTCTACAGACTCAGCAAATTTAAACCTACTGCAGATCCCTATTGCGGTTTCCTCCCACAAGGCTATTTCACTAGATGAAAGCTGTGTGTAATCTCAGGAGCTCATACAAGAATTCCCTCATGGCCAGTGCCATGACATTGGACACATATTTTTAAGAAGATTATGAAGACAAACAACTGAAGGGAATGCTCCAGTAGCCAAATTGGATTTTTTTTAAAAAAAGATTTTATTTATTTTTATTGGAAAGGCAGATTATACAGAGAGGAGGAAAGAGAGAGGAAGATCTTCCATCCTACCATTCACTCCCCAACTGGCCATAATGGCTGGAGCTGAGCCGAAGCCAGGAGCCAGGAGCTTCTTCCGGGTCTCCCACATGGGTGCAGGGTCCCAAGGTTTTGGGCCATGCTTGACTGCCTTCCCAGGCCACAAGCAGGGAGCTGGATGGGAAGCAGGGCCGCCGGGATTAGAACTGGCACCCATATGGGATCCCGGGCTTGCAAGGCTAGGACCTTAACCACTACGCTCTCACACCGGGTCCCAAATTGGATCTTAATCAGCCTCCAAAGGAGGTTGAGTCATATTAACAAGACCCTGCATTCCATTGAGCCTTAAGATTGTTGAGTAGGGGGCTGGCTTGCTGGCCTAGCAGGCCTAACCACTGCCTGTGGTGTCAGTATCCCATGTGGATGCTGATTGGAGTCCCAAATGCTCCATTTCTGATCTAGTTCATTGCTAATTACCTGGGAAAACAGAAAAGCTGGCCCAAATTCTTGGATTCCCTACAACCATATGGGAAACCTGGAAGACGCTCCTGGTAAAGATTGGCTCAGCTCCAGCCACTGCAGTTATTTGGGAATTGAACCAACAGATGGAAGAGTTCTCTCCTTTTCAATAAAGTAAATAAAATAGATAGCTAACTAGGTATGAATGGAGGGTAGGTTTGGATAGCTTTGAGCATGAATGGAGTTAGAATCTCCAAGAGGAGAGAGGAAAATCAATGCTAGTGGAAACTGATTTGAAAGTGGGGAATTAGTTTGAAAAGTTGGTGGAGTCTCCCTTGAGGGCAGAGTACAGACAAGACTCTTGGAAAATTGATATATCTGCAACTGTGGGTGATACTCCCACTGGAACACAGAAGGGATCTTATTTTTCATCAGCATTTTATTGTCCTAGCAACAAAAATGCTAAAATCATAATATATTCATTGCCTATAAATAGAGGTGAAAGTAGCAGTTGGTCATTGCAAGCTGCTCTTTAGAGGCCTCATAATCTTGGTCTTCATTTATTCACTCAACAAAATATTTAAAGGGCTCCTCTTAGGTGTCATTTATATTCTCAACTGCAGCCAGGAAAGTTGACAAAGTGTCTTCCCCCATGGAATTTCCATTCTAGAAGGGAGCAAGAATAAGCCAAGGATGGGAGCTATCACAAGGCAGGGCTTTTTGTTTTGTTCTTGGGGCAGACCATCTTGGGCTTCAGAGCTATTAGAAGCCACCAGCATAGTGTTCCATGTTTATCAGAAATCTCTGCTTCTGATTCCAGCTTTCTACCAAAGCACACGTTAGAAGGCAGCAAGGGACGGCTCGGGTACTCATGTCCCCGCCACTTCCATGGGAAACCAACGCTGAGTTCCTACCTACTGGCTTCAGAAATTCCTAGTTGTTGAGGGCCTTAAAAGAATACAGCAACAAGGTGGAGGAATTCACCATGGGAGGAGGGAATGGGGAGGGGTTGGGGGAATCCCAGAATCTATGAAACTGCGTCACATAATGCAACGTAATTTAAAAAAAAGAATTAACTACATGTCAAGACACTCTTGCATCTCCTCTTCCAAATATTTAATTTTTAAATAAAATATGCATTTGAAAGGAAGTGCCATGATCACTTGCTGCAAAGACTAGGTGGATTAACAAAATTTTGTTTCTGCTTTTTTTTTTTTAAGATTTTTTAAAATTTTTTATTGGAAAGGCAGGTTTACACAGAGAAGGAGAGAGATAAAGGTCTTCCATCCGCTGGTTCACTCCCCAGACCTGAGTTAATCCAAAACCAGGATCTTCCCGGTCTCCCACGCAGGTGCAGGGTCCCAAGGCTTTGGGTCATTCCTGACTGCGTTCCCAGATCACCAGCAGGGATCTGGATGGGAAGTGGAGCAGCCAGGACATGAACCAGAGCCTATATGGAATCCCGGAGCATGTAAGATGAGAACTTCAGCCACTATGCTACTGCACTGGGTGTTTTTACATCTTTTAATTCCCAAGAAACCATCTCTGGCAAACAAATGTTCAGCAAAAACCTAAAGCAACTCCCCGCATTAAATGTCCTCAAGTTGCACTCTGACTCATGTCTCCCCACCCATTGAAAAGCTATGCTCTAATAGAAATGCTGCCAGCTGGCCTTCAGCTTGAATTCCTAAAAGTCAGAGCTGAATATACTTATTGCCTGCCTGACAGCAGGATGGAAGATGTATCATTCTATAGAAAAATCGGTCATTGTAAAATTATCCAGAAATCATGATCAGGAAACCAAAATGCATCTGTTACTGGGCACTCCGAGAGGAGAGGAGACGGAAACAGAACTTAGAGAGCAGTTCCATGTCATCAGTCAACATCTAAAGTCAAATTGCAATAAAATAGAATTAGAATCCTGCCAGCATATTCTAATCTAATTAGGGTAAAAATAAAGAGTAAGTCATAAACAGCAGGAAGTCCAGCTTTAAGATCAGAAACCACTCAAAACAGCCGTCTAAAGTTTTTTTTTTTTTTTTTAAGAATCTTTATACAGTTCAACGAAGTATTCAACAAAGAGAGCAGGAAAAACAGAGAAGGAAAAATGAAGGGAGGAAAATGTCTACATAGAGCTTGTATGATTAAAATAGTAGTTTTAGAGGCTAAAAATCCTAAAAGATACATATGCAATTGATTTCAAAAATCACTTAAAAATAACATATGCCATGACTGTTTGTAATCCTTTCCTGGAAAGAACTTCACAGGGTAACTTCCAATCTCTAAAAACTATACTCTCGGACTTCCCAGACCCCATAACCAACAGCCAAAATAAACACCTTCTCTTGTCAATTATCCAGTCTCGGGTATTTAGTTATAGGAACAGAAGATGGACTAAGGCAATCAGTTTAAAGAGACAGTCTGTGGCATTTTTCTTATTTTTGGGCTATGCAAATTGGGCTGATTACATTTCACAAGTTAACAGAGTTAAACATTAAATCCACAACTTAGATCTATTTGTAAGCCCAGTTTAGCTTAGTCTACTTTGAGTGCCGAACATCTAAAGGCTAAGACAATTTGTGACTTCGCAGCCTTCCATAACCCAGGAACAGGAATAGAAGAAACATATACACTTAGAATTTATTGCAAAAAGAACTATGAAAAATATTTGCAATTAACAGATTACAGGAACAGGCAGTTGGAAGAGTAGGTAAAATCCAAGTCTTAGGTTGCCTGCCTTTCATATAGGAAAGCCTGGGTTCATGGCACTTCCGACTCCAGCTTCCTGCTCATGCATATCCTGGAAGGTATCCTGATGTCTTAGGTGGTTCAGTCCCCACTACCCATATGGAAGACCCAGACCGAGTTCCTGACTCCCAGCTTTGGTCCAGGGCAGTTGTAGCCATTACTACCATTTGGACATCAACCAGTAGATAGATTTCTCTCATGTCTTCTCTACCTCTCGAAATAAAAATGAAAATATAGATGATTCTTCCGTCTAAAAATTCACTTCCAAGTCTCATCAAGACTATTAAATCACTTTCTCTGATTGTTGATCACTGTAATTTAGACTTTTCCAAAGCATTGTCATTCTTAAGACATCAACTGACCTTCAGGACACTGGTACTGTAGCATTTCATCTGTCTTCCAGAGTGGACAGCCTGTGATTAGATGCCACTCTCTGAAGCTCTAGGTCAGAGTCCTGCACAGATCACAGCCTGCCCTCCAGTTCCCTCGCCAGCTGCACAGGCCATGGACTTGCTCCCACGCAATACATACTCCTTGTTCAAGGAAAGAATGTAGGAGCCTCCGGGCTTCTGCTTCTCTGACCCTTCACACTTAAGCAAACCCCAAATAACTATCAGATAATCTCAACTGTAAGTATTACTCTACTTGAAAAACTGTAATGGTGAGGAGATTTGCTCATAAACATTCATCCTAATATGAATACTCATACTTGCTAGATAACCAGACAAGAAATTATTTACAATAATAGCCTTGGCAACCTTGTAGGGAAAAAACACAAACCTGAATTTAAATTAAATTATCTTTGTTGGTCTGGGCCAATGACCTTCATGAGCTTGAGTTCCCTTATCTGAATCCTACCTACTCTGAAATTGCAGTGGGCAGAAAACACCCACCCCCACACTGGGGATGGACCAGTATGCTCTGTTTATGAAGACTGGGAAATGAGTAATTTGCTTGTGACAGACGGCCAGCTCAACATGTTTTTAAAATGCCATATGCTTAAAGGGATAACCTACAGGAAATGACAAGTCCCAACTCTGATGTCTGCAAATGTCCTCAGCATGTTTAGACACAGAAGTAATGATAAATGAGTTCTCTAACACAATCGAGATAATTGGAAAAGAATGTGGCTTTGAGGGGACCAATACAAACATACAATGTCCAACATAATAACATCTAGGGGTAGAATTTCTAACTTTTGACTCCTATATAGAAAAGGGAGTTGATTGCTCCAAGAAACTAGACTTTCACTACCACTACATCATTTATGGCTTGTCAGATGATTTACACTCTGCTGAATACGGGGCATTCTTCCTCTCACGTCTCCTCTACTTTCCTACTCCAGCACTCCCTTCCCAGCACAAACACAGAACATTCCTCCTCGTATCTCTAGTTACCAGGGTTTTGTGTAGCAAAGTTACACAAACTAGACCTAATGGGTTGGCGGGGGGGGGGGGGGGGGCGGACAACCTTGCTCGAAACTAAACCCAAGCACAATTTAATTACTTGCATTCCAGAGTCATAGCTGCCAATTTTCTAAGACTAGAAAATTATATACACAGTACCCAGGAGCTCAGGGGAACAGGGAGGGGAGAGCGAGAGCAAGGTGGAAGGGCATGCAAGAAAGGTAAGGAAGGAAGTGCTGCTGAACTTTTTTCCAAAAGTCTTTACAGGACTCATACATTTTAACTAGTAAACATGAACAACATCTATCCCCTACGAACTGCAGCAAAGCCAACGTGGAGATAGAATGAATCAAGGCACGAAGAGGTTAAGAGTGACTGAAGCCTTAGGCAAGATACACACTAGACACTAGAGATGTGGAACAATTCATCTGACATTGAATCTATGTCAAGCAAAGAATATTGTGGTGAGAGGAGGAAAGCCCTTTAGCAGTTATCAGAAGGTCAAAATCTGTGTGCCCAAATCCCTGAACACCCACTGCTGCAATTTGGATATGTGGCCTCCTCTAAAACGACTCTTCTCAAGCAGACATTTGATCTAGAGATTAAGATGCCTATGTCCCATGCTGAAGTGCCAGGGTAGGATCCCCTGATGAGACTCACCCTTCCCACTGCATGCTAACAAAGGCCCGCAGATGTAGAGGTGTTGGCTCACATGACCTGGGTTCCTGCCACCCGTGTGGGGTCCCTGGATTGAGTTTGCAATTCCTGGCTTTGATCTGCTCAGGCCATTGTGGGCATCTGGGAAGTGAGTCAATGGATGGCACAAATGGGACGCTTTTCATTCTCTCCCTCTTAGAGTTTAAAAAGTTAGTGGGGAAAATGGAGTTTAAAAAGTTCTATATAGGTCAACTTCATGTGTTTAACTGAGACATTTCATGACTTCAGCGTTGTCAGTGTTTCAGGTCAGGGTGGGTGTTGAAGGAGCATGATGAATTTAGGCCAGCCTGACAAAAAATTCATGTATTCTTGTTCACCAACAAGGGCGGGCACACACAGTTTCCAAGCACTGTCATGTGACAGCTGCTCTCTAGCTTGGAGTTCCTGAGAGGCACCTGCTGGGAAGAAATGAGCCCAAGACCCTGCCCATGCGAGAGGCTATGGAGCCTCACCATGAGTCCTAGTGAGGTTTCCTTTCTAACGGGCATCGTTGGCTTGCTCCTGTTGTGAAGCACACACGAAACCCTGTTTCTGGTAACCACTACTTTGGATAAGCACCCTTACATCTGACGCCCTACACCTCCTTTTGCACATTCTGCTATTTTTTTTTCTTTTATCTAAGGGAGCTCCTTTTGTGGCAATTTTTCTCCCTGTCAGTCATATTTTTCAGATTTGCAGTTAGCTGTATCAGTTTTACAGGCATGTGAATCAAATATGTACATCTCTGTGGCTTATGTCTTCATAAACATTACTGCCTTTCATTAGAAGACCAATTCTCTTTAAGCCAAATTGCACTGTGTCATGCTTTTAGCTGCAGGACAACAGCTACCATTACACAGCGCAAGCTCTATCAACACTCTGTTCAACCCAGGGCCTTTCTAGAGCAGAGCAAGAGACTGTTGCCAAAATCAAGAGATACAGCCTGGCCAAAAGGACACCAAAGAAATCAGGTCAAAATTGATCAACATGGCTACAGAAAAAAGCTACAATTTGACCAATTGATGTATGCTGAAATTATCAACCTTTCTGTACTAATAACAAGGTCAAATACTAAGTTACTTAGCCTGACTGCATTTAAGCTAATAGAATAAAAACACCTTTGATGATGCTGTCAAGACCAAAGTTTCAGCATCATGCCCAAGGGAAGAAATGTGGCAACCACTTTGAAGCCAATACCTTTTTTAGCAGCAGCCACCAGAGGAAGACCACAACACCAACGCATTCAGGGACCTAACAACTCGTGAGAAGCTTCCTGGTGTGTGGCAGTATTTGAAAACAATTATATTTTATGTGTTCTCAGCATTTCTGTTAAAATCAAATTACTCTTTAAAATCATTTTGCATTTTATATATCAAAGCAAATATATGAATCCTCATAGGCCAGTGATTATGAAACACGAATATAGTCTTCGTGCATTTGCTTTAAAATTGACTTTCCACATTCTCATAATAAACAATGACTTTCAGAAATCAAGTTTTCACTCAGCCGGCAATGTTTCAAGTGGCTTTTTAGACATTTTTTTACATTGGCAATTTGAACATAATGTGGTTTTTGTAGGCTGTAAATGGTTTCTCCAACAGATCTCATTACAAGATAATCTCATTACAAACCCCAGTTAGGCTTTCTCACCATGGCACCCAGAATGAAATGCAACCTCACACAGCATGTAGAAGTTCTCCTGCAATTGTAGGTCTCCTAAGCTTGGAACTGCTCTATTCCAAGAACTTGCAAGAGCAGAGTCACTTTTTCTCTGCAGCTCTCCTCCTAAGCCAATGTTGTGACAAGGCGTCCCAAGACTGCTCACCAGCAGACAGAACGGGAGCCAGATACTTACAAGAACTTGGCTTGCTTCAAAGCGCTCCTGGAGCATCTCCCTGCCTCAAAAACTTTCCAGCTGAACTTCCCCCTCTCTGAATTTCTTCATTTCACTTTAAGTCGAAGTCCTCAATTAATAGGCAATGCTTGAGGACTCCTCAATCATGTAACCCAACCAGGAACTGGCAACACCCCGCAAGATCTTGCACAAACCTTGAGAACCAGAGCCATCATCAGCACTTGGCCAGCCCAGCCCAGGCACACATTTCACATACACAATGTCTGTGTCCATGAGTTCTACCAATCTCAGATGGAGTCTTGACTTAGGCCTAAGGTGGTTGCATCTGTACTGAATGTTTTCACACCTTTGCTTCATCGTTACTACCCAAACAATAAATGCAACCAGTATTTACATCTTACAAGGGCTTGTAACTCCGAGATGATTCAATCTGCATAGGATGTGATATGCCATTCTATAAGAATCTGAGCATCCAGATGTTGACCCTTGAAGGACGGGAGCCAATCCCCTTTGCATTCTGAATGATGACTACATCTATTTCTTCTAACAAGACTTGAAAGGCAGAGTTAGAAAATAGATCTTACGGGCCCGGTGGCATGGCCTAGTGGCTAAAGTCCTCGCCTTGAAAGCCCCGGGATCCCATATGGGCGCCGGTTCTTATCCCGGCAGCTCCACTTCCTATCCAGCTCCCTGCTTGTGGCCTGGGAAAGCCGTCGAGGACAGCCCAATGCATTGGGACCCTGCACCCATGTGGGAGACCTGGAAGAGGTTCCTGGTTCCCGGCTTCAGATCGGCGCGCATTGGCCCTTTGCGGCTCACTTGGGGAGTGAGTCATCGGATAGAAGATCTTCCTCTCTCTCTCTCCTCCTCTGTATATCTGACTTTGTAATAAAAATAAATCTTTAAAAAAAAAATAGATCTTCCACTTCTTGGCTCACTCCACAAATGACTCCGATAGCTGGAGCTATGGAGGGTCCAAGCGCTTGGGCCATCCGTATGATAGCAGGCAGGAGTCCCAACTGCTTTTCTTCTGATCTAGCTCCCAACTAACACCTGGGAAAGCAGAAGGTGGGCTAAGCAATTGCGTTCCCTCCACCCACCTCCATGGGAGACCAGAATGGAGTTCCAGGCTCCTGGCTTCAGTCTGGCCCAGCCCTGACCATCAGTCATTTGGGGAGTGATTCAACTGAAGAAAGATCACTCTTCATCTCTTTCTTTGCAATGCTCTGCCTTTCAAATATATCTATATCTATATCTATATCTATATCTATATATCTATATGTATATCTATATCTATATGTATATCTATATCTATATAAAATAAGAAAGGGCTGCATGGAAACAATAGGGGCCCCTGGGAGAAGACACCTGTGTAAATGCCCTGGAGAATCAAGCATCAACATGTCCTCTGCGGGAGCTAAACAAGTGGAGGCCAAAGACCAGACAAGGGAGTGCTTTACAGTAAATATTACAGGCTTTACAGTAAATATTACAGGCTTTGCACTCAATTTTCTTCAGCATACAGTCAATGGGGCAATTATTTGATGCACCAGAGGAGAAAGACCCCAGGCTTAGAAAAGTTATTAACTGTCCCCCACAATCAGATACTAGGTAATGGAAATATTGAATAGATTCTAAATGGTTTGACTACACAGCCCATGCTTTGAATATAGACATTCAAGGGGTTTGCTATATCATTATCTTTGTATCATTATCATTATCTTTATCTTATCTGCAGTATCTTATCATTGCCTAACAAATTTACCATGAGTGAATGGCCCAGCAATTCACACGCACATTCCAGGAATGTCTGGGTTCAATACCAGACTCCAGCTCCTGATCCCGGCTGCCTGCTCATGCAGACCCAGGAGGCAGCAGTGGTGACTCAAAGCTCAGATTCCTGCCACTCATGTAGGAGACCAGTTTTGATTTTCTGGTTCCCTACATGAGCCCAGCTTTTTATGAGTAATCTGGGGAGTGAGCCAATACATAGCAATGTCCACCCTCTCTCTTCTCTCCCCCTCCCACTACTACCCCCTTCGTACATGCCTATCAAAAGAAGTGAAAATTGCTTTAAAAATCATACTACCAATTGAGTGGCTTGACATAGCAGAACTATATATCCTCACAGTTGGGGAAGTCAGAAAGCTCACTTGGTCTAGCTGGGCTACAAACAGTGTTGGTAAGGCTGGGTTCCAGCGGCTTCCCCAGTCCTTGCTTCACGATGCCCCTCGTTCATCTTCAAATCCACCAGACTCGCATCTCTGACATCCTTCTTATGACTCCTTCTCTTTTAAAGGCCCTACCCAGATAATCCAGGAAAATCCTTGTATTTTAATGTGAGTTGAGTAGCAGCACTTACATTCATTTCAGCTTTAATTTCCTATTCTCATGTAAGCTGAATGATGAACTTCCAGAGATCAGCACATGGACATCTTTAGAGACTATTACTCAGCCAACCCCAGAGGCTCTGAGATATTAACTCATTTCTAAATATTTAGGTTGTAGACGGAAAATCTGTCAGCTAACTGATCCATTCCCCAAATACCTAGCTAAGCCAAAGCTGGGCTTCAAGAACCTGAGCCAAGTCTCCCATTGGGGAGGTAGGAACCCAACCACTTGAGCCATCACCTGCTGTCATCAAAAGTCTGCATGAGCAGGAAGTTGAATGCAAGCACCAAATCCAGGTGCTCCTACATAGGATGTGGGTGTCTTAACTAGCACCTTAACTGCTGGGCCAAACACTCACTTCTTTTTAATTTAAAAATCTATATAAAGGTAATAAGTATTACATATTTATGTGCATGATATTTCCCAACATAACTCCCTCTTCCTATTTAGTTTTTACAATGACATACTTCTAATTTTATTTGTAATTACAAATTTAACCCTCCACTAAGTAAAATTCAGGGACCAATGCTATGGTCTAGAAAGCTAAGCTTCCACCTAGGTGCTGGCACCCCATATGGGTGTCAGTTTGGGTTCCTACTGCTCCACTTCCAATCCAGTTCCCTGTTAACATGCTGAGGAAAGCAGCATGAGATTGCCAAGTACTTGGGCCCCAGCACCCATGTGGGATACCCAGAAGCAGCTCTTGGCTTCAGAGCAGCTCAGCTGTAACTGCTTTGGCTATTTGGGGAGTGAACCAGCAGTTGGAAAATCTCTCCTCTTTCTCTCCTAAAACTCTGCTTTTAAGATAAAAATTAATAGATGTTATAAAAAATCCGTCTACTCTTTATATAACTTTCAGATGATCTTTTTAAAGAGTTCAAAAAGTAGTAAGTAGTAAAATCACTGTTCTTCAAGAACAACAGCTATAAATAACCAAATCAACATTTTAATTTGCTCCTATGCATTAATTTTTGCCCATTTTTATGTGCTCCTTACATAGAAGGCCATGAGTGTGATTCTACTATCACACGTGCCTTCTCTCCCACCTGAGTTGCCCCCATTCCCCTTGCCTGTGTCAGAGATGGTGCAACTCAGAAATCTCCCTATAGCTACCTCCTTTGCTCCACTGTGACTTCACTCAATTCAACTGCAGTGAAAAACCATGGCAGGCAACTGAGCCATGTAAGATCAGAGGGAGAACTACTGTTGCATCTTACTCCTGTAATGAGTATTCAAAATACCTTTTGAAAGCAAAAATCACATATCTTCTTAGAAATTTGAAAAAAAAAATTTTAAGTTTTTAAAATAATATTTGATTGAAAAGCAGACAGAGCTTCCACATGCTGGTTCACTTTCCAAAAACCTACAACATCTGAGGCTCTATCAGGAGCCAGGGACTCAATGTGGATCACCTTCATGAGTAGTGGAGACTCAATTATTGCATCACTGGCTTCCTCCCAGGGTGTATGCATTCACAGGAAGAACTGAAGGTGGGGAAGGGATTCAAATCCATGCATTGCACATCCCAAAGCAGCATCATAAGTTCTGCTCCAAAACACTGCCTTTCTGGAACAACTTTAAGCTGTGAACCAATTTAATGTCAGGCTTTTGTGGCTTATACGGACAATCGGCAATGCTGAGCAAGAGCTAAGCCATCAGGAAAAGAAGCAGCTCACCCTTGCCTTGCCTTTCCCCTTTGCTAATAATACACATCTTTTAAAACCTTCAAAACAGCCATATGTCTGAAGGAAGAAAAGGTCTGAGACTTCATGCTGTTCTGCAGCAGGTGCAAAAGGGAGCAAAGAGGTGGATCCAGAGGAGCTGAGGAGACAAGGTGGTCCTGGGCTAGGACCAGCCACATAATTCATAGGCCCCAGAGAATGCAGGACCTTATGGGGACATGAATAGCTTTAAGACACAAAAATAGAAACTCTTCTCCCTAAAAATGTTTTACTACTAATGAAACACAATAGCAGCCATTGTAATAGATGCAAACAGATTTACAAATTACATACTTTTTGCCACAATTTGACACAATAAATATTTCCTTACTAATGAGACATCCTGTTTGACTATCAGATTTTTCTTTCATATAATTCACTTATTACGCCACAAAAATTTACGCTTTTAGCAAAATAAAAGCAACATAATTGGACACAGCATTAGCATCACTGCAAACACAAGACTGAAAATTTTATGGTTTTTAATTTTGATGTATTTATTCTGATGCTTCTGTAGCTGTTAATATTTTAGACGCTGTGACACCCTTGAGATTTTTTTTTAAGGCTTATTTATTTGAAAAGCAGGGAAACGGACAGCAAGGGAAACAGATTGTCTACCTGCTGCTCATTCTTGAATCATCCACAATAGCCAGGTTGAGCTATGAGGAAGCCAGGAGCTTGGAACTCCTAAGTAGGTGGCAAGAAACCAAGTACTTGGGCCCCTTTCAAGGAATATTAGCAGGAAGCAGAATCCAAAGCTGAATAGCCAGGACTCAAACTAACATTCCGATATGGAATGTGGGTGTCCCACACAGCAGCTGAACTAGCTGCACCACAATTGCCCCCAAACATTCTGATAAATCATTGCAGGATACAAATTTTGTATATCCGGAGCTGGTGAATCTAGTATATAATTTAAATCAAGATTTAGTTCTTCATGTGAATCAGTTCCATGTAACTATTCATTTAAAATACAAATTTATGCAAAATGTTGATTTGAAGTTTCCTGCAAATCATGGATATTGGACAAAAATAATTTCATGCCTTGTATAAAATTTTGCATGCCTGCTTACAACTCTACAAGCTATTTTACCAATTTTGAAGAAAGTTTTCATTTTAATATTGATTTATTTTTATCAGAAAGGCAGATTTACAGAGACACAAAGAGAACGATCTTCCACCTGCTGGTTCACCCCTCAAACGGCCGCAGTGGGGAGTTGATTTGCTCCCAAACTAGGAGCTTCTTCCAGGTCTCCCATGCAGGTGTAGGATCCCAAGGCTTTGGGGCATCTCCTACTGCTTTCTTAGATTATAAGCAGGGAGCTGGTTGGCAGTGGTGCAGCCAGGACACAAACTGGTGCCCATATGGTATGCCGGTGCTGCCAGATAAAATATTAGCCTTTTGAGCCATCATGCAAACCTGAAGGTTTTCATTTTATATTAATACTGGGCCCAACCAGGGGCTGGCATGGTGGCTCAGCAAACTAATTTTCTGCCTGCAGTACTGGCATCCAATATGGGAACCAGTTCTAGTTCCAGCTGCTCCACTCCCAGTGCAGCTCCCTGCCTATGGACTGGGAAAGCAACAGAAGATGGCTAGGGTCTTCTTTGAAGAACTGTAACAACTCTTTGGCAAATGCCTTATTGTACTATTTCTATGTATGCTTTTATTTTGTAACCATTTACTAACAAATTCTACTTTCCCAGAACTACTAATTTCTGACCATGAAGTTAATATTTATACAGATGTCACAAGGACAGACTCTGGGAACAAACAAGGCCAGCTTCCTACTGAGTCAAGCAGCACACCCAAATGAGATAATCCACCCACTAACTTGTATCTTCCTGCTGCTTCTGCTGTCCCAGTCTGGGCTCAGGTCCTGGCCCAATACTTCAGGGTCCTGCAGAATCAGACAGTCCTGAGTTACCAGCAGACTTTGGGTAGTCAGGCTAACCACACCTAATGCACACATTCGTTCCTAGCAGGCTCATTGCTCACATAAGCCTTCTATCAGCTCAAACACTTCACAGAACAGTTACAGGAAAGTTAGGAATTTCAAGGTGGTGAGAGCGGTGCAGGAAACCACGTAGAAAGCCTTTCAGGAATGCAAAGCTGGCTTTGCCCTCAGTCTCCTGTACAAAGAAAGGCAGAGGTGGTGAGATGGGACATGACCGCCTGAGCGAAGGCCTTCTGAAAAGTTTCAGAAGCAGGGGTCCCACCACCCCAAGGTTCTTCAAAAGTTGACCTCTTACTCGCTGTATCCATACTCTACCCATAACATACCCATAATCTGGCTACACCAAATTCCATCCCGTTGGAGTTCCTACAAAGAAGACTAGAGCGTGTGGCAGGGATGGCTGATAGTCATCTTAACACACTCTGCACCTCTTTCATGGTGATAGAGTTTAAGAAGTACCTAAAGATGCCCAGTAAAAGAACATAGTTGGATCTCAGTTCTCCCCAGTGTGTGAATAGCAGATTATTCTACTCAACTTGCTTCAAGGAACTTACTCTTTCTATGTATTTACTCTGTGCCATCCTGCAAGCTGGAACACAGATATGGGTCTACATCAGCTTCAACCATACAGAAAATGATTGATGAAGCATGAATGGATCCATGTATTTCAATAATTTCATGGGTAAAAAGTGGCTTGTTTAATGGGAAAGTAAATGTTATAAAAATCACTTTTTCATCACCTCTTTTGATACAGCAGCTTAGCTTTTCCATGCTTCATATAGGCACCTTAACTATAAGAGTTTTCCTTCCCATTGTGATCTGTCCAATGAGTGGACTTGAGAGTAAAGTCAATTCCCTTGGAGAAGGAGGGCCCTTCACACTCCAGTGTAATTCTGAATGTGTCATCCCACAGATACTGTTTGTACACCAGCTAGAAATTCCACAGATTTTGCTAATGCAGCCCAGCCTAGAGATGTACCCACAACATTGCTTCTGAGAAAATGTCCCTCATATTTGATGCAACTTTTTCAAAAGCATTCATGTAGCTTTGAAACACAATTTATTAGATAAAGGCTGCTTGTAACTCAGTACCTATGTCCTAGAATTAAAAAGATTAATTGGAATATATGTAACCATTACACAAAATTTCTGACATCAAATGAACTTTGGATAAATTTGATCTTCCTTATTATTAACAGTATTACATTAACATCAGATACAGACAGCAAAACAAGGGTATTCATTTTAAGAATACTGTAGCAGGGAAAGAAAGGGAGGAAAGGAAAGAAGAAAAGAGGAAAGTAAGGAAGAAAAAAAGCAAGAGGGAGGGATGAGGAGAGAAGGAGAGAGAGGAAGGAAGGAACAAAAAAGAGGGGCTGAGGATGGAGAAAGAAAATGAAAAGAAAAAAAAGGAAAGAAAGGGAAGGCATATGGCCTGACCCTTCAGTCACTGCCTGATACACCTGCATCCCATATCAGAATTCCTTGCTCCAATCCTGGCTACTCTTCCAAACCAGTGTCAAGCTAAATCACAATCCAGAGTCAATGATGGCTCAAACCTTTGGGTTCTGGCCACTCACATGAGAGATCAGGATTGAGTTACAGATTCTTGACCTTAGATGGACTTGACCCCAACCAAGATGGGCATTTGGGAAGTGAACCAATGAGTGTGAATCAATCTCCGCCTCTCTCCCCCTTGTCCTTTCAAATAAGATGGAGAGACAACTCTCTAATGAAAGCAATGCCTGTTCCTCAGAAAGAAGCAAGCAAGCAAGCAGAGTACACAGATGATCTGGAAAGAAGCAGCAAGTGAAGAGTTGACTGCACTCATTCTAGGCCTGCCGGGAGGCTGTCCCCAGAAGCCTGTGAGAGAAGTCACGGGTTTCCCTTCACAAAACTCAGTATCATCAGTAACACACAGGATCAGGGCAAGGGGGTTTTAAAAGATGAGAATGGGCTTCTTGTTGAAAAAAATTACAATTAAAACAAAAATATCCTTTAAACATAATGGAAATTCCTAATAATTAAATGGGGGGAAATGTGCACATATATGAAACTGAAAATTCAGATTTTTAATCACATCTTACCTCCAGAGAACTGTCATCAGAAAGATAATAAATCATTAAAATAACAAAACAAAAACAGAAAATAAAAGTGATGAAAATTGGGACCAAGATTTCTGAATCAGTACTTGGCAGTGTTTCATGAATTTATCATTTTATAAAAGGAGATATCCCACACAGGAAAATGAGCAACTTAGGTTTGTGTATTCAATTGTGTTTATTTCTTCCACAAATGTGTTGAAGCCCTGTCCAATGGAAGTCTTACTCCTAGCACCTGCAACTGAGAATGCCATTTTCTAACATTTCATTCACACTCAAGAGGCCTTGGGAGGAGCAGCAAATTTTCTCAGCACTTTCTGGACTTTCCTGGGATAAAGGTGTTTCCTAATCAGGTTAAATCCTATGGTCACCAGGGGTGTGTGGCTATAGTGGTGTCTTCCATAGTGCACTGGACTAACCTACTACCTGCAATATCAGCATCTCACACCAAAGCATGAGTTCAAGTCCCAGCTGCTCTGTTTCCAATCTAGCTCCCTGCTAATGTGCCTCAGGGAAAACAGCTGAAGACAGTCTAGTGTTTGGGCACCTGCATCAACCTGGGAACTCTGGATGAGTTCCATGCTCCTAGCTTTGGCCTGGCCTAGCCCTGGCACTTGTAAACATTTATGAAACCAATTGGAGGTGGGAAGTCTGCATAACTTTCTCTGCTGCCAATCTTTCAAATAAATAAAAACAAGTCTGAAAAACATATCCCTGTACCAGCAGCTCTCACCTTCACCATTCCAATTTTCTTGCCGTTGATTGTAGAATTCTGGGACACACAAAGAAGCAAAGGTAAAAGTGAAGCAGCTGTAAAAGCCTCTGGGAATGTTGACGTAATGGCTGAAGTGAACACCCATTCAGATATTAATGTTTATTTTTGCCACAGGCAGTTTGTAAGAAAAAAAGGCATGACTTGATATGGAAGAGCAGGGCAGATTGTGTCTGGAATCCCGAGTTCAGACTACTGGTGCCAGAGAGCAAAGTCAAACTATGCAGGCAATGGTCTATGAGTTGGCACAATCTGAGGCCAAGGTCAAGGCCTGTGGGCAAAGGTCCACAGATGGGCAATGGTCTAAGGCCACATAACTGTGTGATTTTAAGGATATCCTGGAGACAGTTACTGACTTATGTACACGAGTCACACTGTCGCTTCCTGAGCATAAGCATCAGATGGTTAACATCAATATGGGATATAACTGTCAACTTTTGTGCCACATCCTCTTATAATTTGACTCCCTAAGCAGTTCAATGAAAGATTGAGGCAGCAATCCTTTTAGGTCAAGCCCTAACCCTCTTCCTCTAGAATCCTACTTTACCAGTCTTTATCTTGTGTCTTGCTCATTTCTTATTTTCTCTATTGCACATTACCCCTGCTCCAACTTTGGTCATGTCACTGGAAGCAGTGGAAGTTTTCTTACCTTGTAATTGTTGCTGTATTCTGAACAATTGAGAGGGACAAATTCTGGATATTTAAAATGCATCCATATATCCAAATCACTGAGTTAAAATATAGGTGGCAAATAAATGAGGCAGCATGGCCATCGCAGAAGAAGCATAATGCTCTGTCATTAGTCATCAACTCTAGTCTGAGCTCCACCTCTGACTGGTTCTGTAAATCTCAGTAACAGCATCTTCTTTTAAGAGGGGAAATACATGCACTTGCTATGCACAATTTGAAGGCTAAGCAAAGTAAACTGCCTGTCTCCAGACCACATACACACAGAACTCATTTGGAAAACTAGATTGTATTCTTTGGATATAAGCAGAAGTCTGTATATGCTGAATATACTCAAAAGTGACAATTACAAACTCAGGATTTAATCTGCCAAAAGAAAAAAAAAAACCTCAATTATTTTAGGTAAAATGGGATCAGTTAGATCTCTGAATTTTAAAACTAGAATAGTGCCGTCACCCCACAGTGACGAGGCATATTCTGAGGGTCTAGGAGAAGCCGGAACCACAACCTGACCCTTCACTGCCAAAAGTGGCTGCATTTAAATCCTTATCTTTGCTGCTCCTCTCCTCATTGGTCTAAGCTTTCCCTCTCTGCCACTTTTCCAACCCTCTTTCTGCCACCCTTCTTCCCATATTTCTTCCCGTACTTTCTGCTGCATTTCTCCATTTTTGTCCCCGTCTCTCCATACTGCTTTTACTGCTTCTGTCAGTATCTCTCCTCTCCAGCTCTCTCTCCGCCATTCTTCTTCCCGTCTTTCTCTCTCATCCCATCTTTCTCCATCCGCTGTCCATCTGTCGTTGTCATCCGTCCATCTGTCGTCCCTGCCTAGCTTTTACTGGCTGCTTTTATAGCGTTCTCTACCAATCACTTCTCCCCGTGGGTCCACTTGGCGCTACATGATAGGCCAGCAACAATGACATAATCATAGTCAGGGCATTAGCCTATCCCTGTGACTTCCTGTTTACCTGCTGGTGAGACCAACTCTGCCTCCTGGCCCTGGGCCAGCCGCCATCTTGCAATGGCCCCTACCAATCCCAGGAGCGGCTTTAGCACCCTGCTCCCCACAGAATAGACTTCCAGTCATACAGTCCTTCCTTCCCATACTATAAATGCAGAAACTGAGGGCAATGAGTCAGTATGGTTTGACAAAAGTCACAAAGTCAATTGAAATACAAAGGTAAAATTAGAATCAATGTCCTAATATTCAGCCCACCTAAGCATGACTCCAAGGATGCTCCTAAACATGACTCTAGAAGGTGGCAGATTTATCCCATACAGGGCCAGGTAGTAAATATTTTAGGTCCTATGATGCAGGAAGTCACTGTTCCAATTGTTCAACTTTGCTGTTGCAGAGAGAAAGCAGCCAAAAATGATGCATAAGTAATGCAGTGTAGCTGTTTTTGAAAACTTTGATTTGCTAAAACAAGCTGCAGACCCTGTTTGAGTCACAGGCTATAGTTTGCCTAATTCATCCTAGAAAAAAAGGTGACAGACTTGAGCTAACAAAAATGTGATTGGTGGAATTTCAACTTGATGAGTCTGCCTGTTTTCTATTATCAATCCACTCAAAAACCTGATCACAGTAAGAGAACTTGGGAGAGTCAGATTTAAAGGCAGCTTGTGATGAATACTTTTAAATGGTGTTTGATAGGATCAATCCTGGTCTAAGATTTATTCTTTAGATTTATTCTTCCTAAGAAAAAAGTTTTAGGAAAACAGGATTCTCAAAAAACTGGAATTAATAAGGCTGAATAATCAGGGAAAACTAGTAAACATTCAAACAAGCTTTCTAAGGTAGAAAAATTAAAGCACTAAGGGAAAAAGAACTACTCCAAAGAGATAAAATAAATCTTGCCACCAAAATCCGATTGACACAAGCTAAAATAAAAACCCTCTTAGCCATGAAAGCAATCTTTTTACACTGGCAATATTCTCTCCAAAGGAAGGTCTTTAAGATCTCAATCAAAGGACATGATCATGAAACCAGGAATAGTTTAGAAATAAAATACCCAAAAGCTTATCTGACTTGGGCCAGACCCTGCTGATGATACAGATACACAATTGTCACTTTCAAAATATCCTTCAAATAAAACATGACCTTATGGAGGAAGGTGCCCAGACATTTTCCATCCTATAAATGACAAACATGAACGAACAGCCATGCTGCCATAGGAGACCAGAACAAACTTCTTGCTCTATACAAGTATGATGGGTTAACATGGGTCAGCCAAGGAATACTGTCCATTCTTGCTCTAGGGAGCCTTTCAGACATCAGTTCTAAATGTTACAACTGTTGGGCACGAGGTATCCTCACTGCAGAGAAAGGCAAGTAGATTTCCCAACCTCTGAATTTTCAGGGTGATACTCAAATTGTCATTTGACATACTCAATTGAACTAAATGTAGTATTCAATTTTCCTTAATGTTTATGTTGCTCCCTAGTAGTAAATTAGCTGTTTAAATGGCACATCTACCCTTGAAGGCACTTAAAAGTACACCATGATATACGAGAATCAGATTTGTTATGTTTCCCAACTTGTTTCCAACATCTGTTCAATTTGTACAATGACTCACGTAGAATACTCAGTGTTCACTGCCAAAACCATTATCTTCAAATAACTGGTTTCTCCTTGGGCCTTCCTACAACTAAACATTGGTTTAACTGCATGACTGTGGAAGAAAAAATGCATAAGATGAAGCTATACTAATGGGCAAGAGACTGAGTTACAATCATGCAATGTTATGGACACAACTTCTACAACTGAAAGGACTGAGTCAATGGGATGTTTTTAGCCAAAAAGCACTTCAACAATTTTCTCCTCTGTGGTGAACACAATTGGAGAAGTTAACTTAGCATCCCACTATTATGTTGCTGTTCTCCATACTTTTCTTTATATATTCAAGTTTTACCTTAATAATCAAAGAATCAAAGAAAAGGTTAAATCACACAGTCAATAGTTTTTTAAATGTATATACATATAGAAGTATTTTGACTTGCACACAAAAAATTCTACAAGTTCATTGCCACAGCATCAGCTAGCAGATAATGGCAAGGAGGGAAACTATCAAGCTAAACTGCAGTACCAACCAGAGAGTGTAAGATCCAGGAGTGGGAGTAAACCAATTAGGGAAACAGTGAGCACTTCCCTCTCTTTTGCGTTGCCACTCCCAATGGGGAGCATGAGAACCAGGACTGGAACAGGCATGGCTGGCTACACAGAGTGTGGCACCCACCAGCACATATGCGGCCTGGATAGGAGCGCTGGTTGGGTTGAACTGGGCTTCAAGGCCCATTGACGTGCATGAGAGCTGAATGGGATGTGGGACAGCCTGGAGCAGTCTGCTGTATGTACATACTGGCAAGCATGAGAACCAGCGAAGGAGGCAGGCCTGGTGGACAGGTGGCAGGCCTGTGAGTTGCTCCAATTAGGCTACAACTCGCACTGGTTTGCGTGGAGGTCGAGTGTGCGATGGGCAGGATCAGGCTGCACTGCAACACCCATTAGTTTGTGTAGAAGGCAGGCTGGAGACAGAACTGATCAAGTAATTGCAACTAACAGTGTGCATGTAGGCCAATTTGGGTGACAGACCGTGCTGGACCCTGTATTGCATGCACATACAAGAATTAGGTCTGGGATCACCTCAGATGAAGTTTCTTTGGGAATCCCTCCAACTGAACTGCTGGACTCAGAACCCCAACCATGGAGAAAATTGTAGGTTCCATGGTTTGCCTGGAGTGTATGTGTCAGAGCTGGGCCTCCTCAGTGGCGTAGATGGAGCAGTGGACAGCATATCCAAGTTCATATGGAGGATATGGCAACACATTGAAGCCTGCAGAGGACACCATAACAGAGGGTGGAGGACAGAACAAATTGATCAACTACCCCAGCAAAGAGTTGACATTGGAGACCCTAAGCTGCGCTATGCCAGGCAGTGGAGTCTGGAGAGATGGACAGCAACACAGAACTGCTGAACCATCAAAACCGCTTCAGCAGGACCCTTGGAGTGTGCCACACATCAGGAACCCTGGGATGGTCGGGAGGCTGAGTGTGGCCTCTCCTTTTTTCTCTCCCCTCCTACCAGATACAGGAAGGAAAAAAGAGAACATGAAAGCAATGGTCCCACCCACTTTCCTCTAGCCCTTGACCCTTCGCATCCTAATATGTAAAAATTACCAGAAACAAAATTTATATAATTTTAAAAATACAAAACTAGAAATACAATATCAAACACATTTGAAATCCCTTCATGGTATTCTCATGATATAGATTTCTATGAATTTTAAGGCCTTCTTATGAACAGATTTTGAAAAATTTTGCATTCAAGTAAACTTCTAATTCTGTTTTTATGATTTCTTGAAGTACTCTTCAAATATGTTCACTGGCAATATAATTGTATTGCACAGCTCAATCTAGCTATCAATACAGCTTCATTTTCTTCTTATAGATAAGTATTTGATTTGTATGCTTGTTTTTAGAACAGCTTCAATTATCAAATATATTGATGCTTTACAGAGGTTACTATAAATGATTTAACATGAAACCATCTTCATAGTAAAAGGCTAACAGAAAACTGTACTAGAAATGTCTGTGTATACGTTTGATACAACAGGAAGTAGAGAAATACCTAGTTGTAATTGACATTATAAGCAAAATTCCTACAGAAATAAAAATTAGAACGCATATTTGAAAAAATGAAATTGACAAGATCAAAATGAAGGCTACCCCTAGAATAAGAGAAACTGCTTGATTTGCTTAAAGGAAAAGTAACATATATTGAAACTCAGAAATCTCCAAACCATAGAATTTTTCCTCATTTATTTTCCATTGTAATGTCCTTCATGGCTTTTCACAGCAACAACAATGAGTCTAATATACAATTTAGGCATCCAGAAACCAGTAAGCATTCAATGTTAGTAAAAACCTGTTTCTCACCCACAGCTTTGACCAGGTCATGTCCCTCTCTCTCCACTGTTCTCCTTATCAAGTTCAAATTACTGGATCTTTCCTTCAAAGGCCCCCTCCAGTTTTTCTAGCTTTCATTTTCTTCCCCAACCGTTCTGTATTCTTCCAGCCAACAAGTCCTTCATTGCCCAACCCCACCCCCTCAACACACCCATCTATTGCTTAAATTTCCAACTCTAGTTCAGAACACTTTGAACATCTTCACTCTACTCACATGTAGTACAAGCTAAACTTGGTAGGTTAAATATCCGGCTGCTCTCATTTTTTCTGTTTTTAAAACTAATGATATATACTTTGTACAAAAGAGAATGAAGCTGGGACCAGAATCCTTAGGTCTTAAAGTACTTTAGTTTTTTATGTACTATCCTTTAGAACTAGAATAGGTACAAACAGAATAAAAAATCAAAACATACATATCAGATCAGATTATGGAAAACAAGAGATATTCTATTGCATAATATCTGCTTGCTGGTAGAAGAAATTTCTGTGGATATCACTATGGGACCAAGCCAAGACTGGAAGAAATTGAAAAGAGTAGTCATGAAATCCAAGACCACCCTGCCAGCCCCTCTATATCATACCACTGTGGTAATGAAGTGGCAACAAGAGCTGCAAAGGAGAATAAGTGACTGTATACAGGAGGAGAAACTGGCCAGCAAAGCACATAGGATTCTAAGTAGGAATGAAAGCTGGCAAGAGTTTAGCCTGCCAGGCAGAACTGCCTTTCAGCGTCTAACTATGTGCCAACACTCTGACACACAACACTGATTTCATGAAACGCTCTCATGAGACAGTATCTGAAAGTTCATTCCTTTTCTGTAATGAACATTACTGTTTGCTTATTTTGTTTCTCCTAATGAAACCAAGCTTTCATACAGTGTCTTGAATTTACATACTGGATGCCATTGGTTCCCAGTCTCCTAGATACCCTCCCTGAACTTAACTCACTGATCTGGGAGTGATGCAACCAGATCTGCAAGATTCCAATCATCTCTCCTCCCAAGAGATAACACCTTTGCAGCCAGCAAAGGTTCTAATACACCTCTGGTCGGGGAAATTCCAGCTATAGCACAGAAAGTAGCCACCACGTGCATGTAGCCCCGAGGCTAACTGAAGCCTACTTGGCCACCAGATCAACCAGGTACATTGTGCAGGCAGCTCATTTACAATCTCTTCATGCCTCAGGGTTGGAGTGCTGGCCTCCTAGTCACTCACATCCTAAGATGCACATTGTATTGTCCTTATTCCAAATACTTTGCAAGCAACTGGAACAGGACAGCCTGGTCACTACCTGTGGACCTCAAGGATCACCATGACCAAACAGAAATTTTGCTTCTGATCCAAGAGGAATGGGGCACCTCTGGGATTTTACTAGCCCAGTTTCCCACTTCCTTGTAGCTGCCTTTAAAACCCCAAAATGCCCTCAGTCAAAAAAGCAGTAGTTTCTGAGAACCAGAGGTCTGCTGTTCCTCTCATCTATCGATAGATTAATCACTCTCTTGCTTTACCCTAACCAAGGACAGGGACCAAGCACTTGGTGCCATGAAATCTAATCTTAATGAGCTAATGCAGCTATAATACAGAACAAAATTTAAAAAACAGGATTAGCTCAGAGCCCCTATTTTCTTTAATGTACAATTCCTTTTTTCATTATCTCATTCAAAAATCGACTATATCAAGGTTTTTTTTAAAATCAAGCTACATCCTGAAATGACGGGCTTCAGTTGCTTTACCTATAAAGCAAGAATAATATTCCACATCTATCAGGTTGTGTTCAAAATTTCGGCACGTCAGGGTAAGTTGCCACTTGGGACACTATTCACATGCTGATGGGAGTCACAGCTGCTCCAGTTCTAATCCAGTTCCTTGCTAATGTGCTTAGGAAGCATTAGATGGTGACTCAAGTCCTTGAATCCCTGCCACCCACATGAGACCGCAGAACAAGTTCCTGACTCATAACTGAGCCTGGCTCAGCCTCAGCTATAGGTCATTTGGGAGTGAACTAGCAGATAGAAGATCTTTCTGTGCCACCCTCCCTTCTTGACATTCTGACTCTCAAAATAATCTTCTCTAAGAATTAAATATAGTATATATGAAATAGTAAATTCAAGAATTTGGACCCAACATGCAATAAAAGTTAGCAATATTGTCCTTGTTACTATAAAAATTTCGCTCTCGACAGAAGACAGTGGTCATTATAACTCAGCTGTAGCTATAAACTAGTCAATTCTCATTTTTAAAACCAAAGCTTATTTCTATGCATTTCCCATTTTCCTGCAGTATACAATCTAAGTCCCTTGCAGTTCCCTTCCAATTGTCTTCAATCCAGAAGGTTGCTAGTCTGTTTCATAACACTCAGAAAAAGCAGGAAAGAGGAAGAGGTGCTAACATACAAGATTCAGTATTACTTTGTCTGCGGTGTAGTTTAAAAGTGAATGTGTAGGGCCAAGTGTGATAGCCTAGCAGCTAAAATCCTTGCCTTAAATGCACAAGGAACCCACAGGGGTGCTGATTCGTGTCCTGGCGGTCCCGCTTCCCATCCAGCTCTCTGCTTGTGGCCTGCAAAAGCAGTGGAAGATGGCCCAAAACCTTGGGACCCACGTGAAAGACCCAGAAGAGGCTTCGGGCTCCTGGCTTCGGATTGACGCAGCTCTGGCTATTGTGGCCACTTGGGGAGCGAATCAATAGACGGAAGATCTTCCTCTCTGTATACCTGACTTTCCAATAAAAAGAAAAATCTTTAAAAAGTGAGTGTACTGAGCTGTCACTACCGTGTGTCTCTCAAAGGAGGAGAGATGTCAACGCCACTTTGGCAGTGTTCCCTGTAAATGTCTAGGGGTGCTGCCCTCTCTCATGTCCCTGCTTGGCACTTCACTCTTCCACCCCTCACCTATGCCTCTGGCATTAGCCCAACTTACCAAAAATTCTCAAACTCTTGTCTCCACAGCTCAAACTCCTTCCTGAATTTTAGGTACCTATACACAACTGAAAATAGAAGATTCATATGTCCAAATGGTTCCTTTTCCCAAAATCTCCCCATTCTGATCTCTCCTTTGGCAAGAAGCATGACCACTTGTCATCCCTTCCTATCCCAAGACCTGGCAGTTACCTCTCCCCAGGAGACAACCAAACTCCACAATTTGCAAGTCCTTAGAAACAGGGATTCTCCTGAATCCCCGGGGCGGGAAACATTAGCACAGAGCAGGCTCTCCAGGTTCAACACCCACCGTGTGCCTGAATGCTGCCTCCTTAGGGCTCCTAATCATCTGAGGAGCAGGAAAGTTACAGAAAAGTTCTGGCAAGTCCTTGCTTTGGACTGAGCTTCATGTCCACCACAAACCAGCCCAAACCAAAATGGAATCACTCAGGTTAAATGCCAACTAATCAAAACAGAAACTAAGGAAACAGACTGATGCTACAAAAGACCAGACATTCCTGCTAACAGCAGATTCTAATCTGCCCGAGTCAAAGTAATAAAGAAATGTCCTCTGCCATAACCTTTGCTTCAGTAACCTGATGTTAGCCAATCAGTGATTTTATCCACTGCTCTGTTCGCCTTGTTCACACCTTACGAAGCCGGCTATTCCATTATTGCTCCAAGGGGACTGTAATTTCATGTTTTGGAGCAATAATTGCCCCCATTCTTGAACTGAAAATACATGCAATTATGTCTACAACAAAATCTGTTCTAATATGCTTTTCATAGTTCTGGCAACTGACAAAGGGATCCAAAAGCTGCTCCTCAAGATTCCCAAGAACTCTTGTGAAATGCAGAAGCAGCGACGCTAACTCCTCCAGAGATCTCCCATCCCTTCCTCGGGAGCTCTCCGATTCCCGAGTCCTTTCAGGTTAGCCTGTGCTCCCTCCGGACAGAGCTCCCTAATCTTTTTTGCCTTTTGATTCCAGGGTTGGTTTGTGCTGAGTGAGAACACACATGATGTTAAGAGGCTTCTAAGCTTGTCCCATGAGACAGCCAAGGACCTTTGGGGGTTGGCAGTGTCAGTTAAGTCACTGACAGGAACGAAATCATGACACAGGATTGGGCTTTACTTACACTTTCAGATGCTGACTACCAATTTTAGGGCCCTGCACCAGCAAGAACATCAAACCAGTGGGGCTACCCAGCCTTGGACTGTGAAATGGCTAAGCCCTGAAACCAACATGTACCTTTTGTCTTTAAAAAAGTGTGTTCAGGTACTGGCATGACGACTCAACTGGCTAATCCTCCTACTACAAGTACCAGCATCCCATATGGGCACTGGTTCCTGCCCAGGACGTTCCACTCCTGATCCACCTCCCTGCTTTTAGCCTGAAGACCAGCAGAGAGATAGCCCATGTGGGAGACCCAGAAGAAACTCCTGTGGCCATTTGAGGAATGAACCAGTGGTTGGAAGATCTTTTTGCCTCTCCTCTCTGTAAATCTGCCTTTCCATTAAAAACAAATCTTTAAAAAGAAGTGTGCTCGGAAATTTCAATGGAATAGAACACAAATTTGACTAGCACAATGGCTTACGGCAATGAAATAGGCAATCAGGGCCTGGCGTGATAGCACAGCAATTAAAATCCTTGCCTTGAATGCACCAGGATACCATACAGTTCTAATGCCAGTGGCTCCACTTTCCCATCCAGCTCCCTGCTTGTGGCCTGGGAAAGCAGTTGAGGATGGCCCAAACCTTTGGGATCCTGCACCCACATGGGAGATCTGAAAGAGGCTCCTGGCTTCGGATTGGCTCAGCTCCAGCCGTTGTGGCTGCTTGGGGAGTGAACCATCAGACAGAAGATCTTCCTCTCTTTTCCTCTGTATATCTGCTTTCCAATAAAAATAAATAAATCTTTTTTAAAAACAAATAATCAATACCTAAAAGGGTAAAGCTATTTGGAAGCTAGAAAACAAAAATAATCTTAAGAAAAGCTGTGGAGCCTGCTTATGTGAGCTTCTGTTTGTCTATGTGCGTGCACATCAAGAACTAAGGGAAAATGGAATTCAAAGAACATTCCACATGTGATGTAGACTCAGATGGATGTGTTCATATCTTACCAGATATTTTTCTAACTCAGATGATACCATCAAAATTCATAAAAAGCTCTATTTCATTGGTTTAAAGAGAAATGCAAATAAACCCACTATTCCCTTAGGGAAAAAATAGAGATTATTTCAAATGTCTGACAGTGTATATGATGCCAGATAACCTTTGGTAAATAAAAATAGTTTGAAAGTCACTGTAAAGTAACATCTTCAAAATTGGCAGAATTATAATGTGAGCATTTCTCTATTTGGACCAGGTTTTGTATTCAAACAATCTTGCTATCTCAGAGGTTTCAGATCATAAAGCATAAATCCAGACCAGGGACAGAATGCACCACACACACACATTGCTGGCGAACTGTCAGCCCTGGAAGCAAAGGAGGGAAAAGCCACGAGGACTTTGGTGGTTTGTCTCTGATGTCTTAACCACCCAGTTGTCAGAAATAACTTAGGACGGCCAGTCCTGTTTGCATGGGCAATTCAAACACTTTGAAGGACAAGTGAATTAGGTGTACATAAACTGAATACAGATCTACAAATTAACTTTTTCTAGTTCTTTCGCAGAGCAGCTTGCTATCTCAAAGGTACATTATATCAAATTAAGTAATTGATATGCATAAAATTTGAGGCATTTCTGAGAAACGGACACAACAGTTGCAGCATGTAAGTTTACCCTTGGATCTCAGCCAAAGGCCAAGCAGTGATTGCGTGGAAGTTTAAGTGTGCGTGCTCGGGCATTTTGTTCTTATTAAACATGTAGAAGTTAAACATATCTACAAGTTAATAAAAATGAAAAGTTGAGGAAACAGATTTCTAGAGAAAATGAAATCCATAAATACTGCCTAGTTAGCAAAGCACTGTATTTTAGTGTTACAAGAGCTTAAAATTACAGTTCATACGGCAGTCCTTCACATGTGCGAAGGACTGGGTCCAACACTTCATGGATACCCTAAGGATGTTCAAGCACCTTTCAGCATTTGCTAATAACCTATTCCCATCTTCTCAGTTTAAATTACCTGTAGATTATTTATAATACCTTATGCAATGTAAATATTTACTGCACTGTGATTTAGGAAATAACCAGAAAAAACTCAAAGATACGTTTTTATTTTTCATGAATGCCTCATCGAGCCTGTACATGTAGAGCAGCCACATAGCATTGACTGTCCATGAAATTCAGACTTCAGGAAACTATAAGGGAAGCAACACTGTGTGTGAGGAAGTTAAGATGTTTGATGAGGACACATGAGGATTATTTCTGTTAAAAGAAAGTAGAAAAACCTACAGATTTTTTTGAAAGGATTATAATGTGGAAATCCCTTATGTGATTTATAGTTAGCTCAGATTAGATATATTTATTTCTAGTATTACCGAAAGTAATCTTTGGTGCCAGCACAGTGATGTAATATGTTAATCTTCTGCCTGTGGCACTGCCACCCATATGAGTGCCAGTTTTCTGACATGGCTGCTCCACTTCCACTCCAGCTCCCTGTGAAGGGTCTGGGAAAGCAGTGGAGGATTGTCCAAGTCTCTGGGCCTCTGGTCCCATGCAGAAGACCCAAAAGAAGCTCCTGGCTTCAGATCAGCTCAGATCTGGCTACTACAGCTATCTGGGGAGTCAACTAGTAGACAGAAGCACCTTCCCTCCCTGTCTCAAACTTACTTTCAAGCAAAATAGTTTAAAAAAAAAAAAACAAGAAAATTAACTTCAGTGTCATTAATGCATTGATGGAAAGTAAAATATGGTCTCCTCTGTTAAAATGGCAGCATTTTCTAGTACTGGTATGAAAATCAGAAGTTTTTTGCTGAAATAGTTGGCATAGTAAACAAAGATTACGTTTGGTTCCATTAACAGTATTTCTATGTTCCATGCTGTTCTACCTGGCCTTTGAGTACTCCAGAAAGCACAGTGTTATTAATAGTTTTTGTTCACAACTATGTAACTTTAAAATGTCTTTCATTTTGATTAAAACAGATGACAAAGGTACTGTTTATTTAAATACTTACAATCTGGTTAGTTTTGATGAACTTCTCAAAAACAAAATTCCAAATCAAATGTTTGTCTCAAATTGACTTTGGAATTGTCTAATTGAGCCCCTGTAAAAGCTTAAAGGTTATGTCTCTCAGCTTGTAAAACAGGAATATTAAACTAATTGGATTTATTTAATATTTTAAATTACATGAGAGTATTGTAAAAAATGAATGATGCTAAAACCCATTCAAGACAAGGGTATGTTATTGTTCTTAATGTCACAACGGTTGTATAAGATTCCTAGAAATTTAATGTTAGTAGTAATTCTGGTTATTATGCTAGAATGTTTTATGTCATAAAAATAAAATTCCCTTGTTAGTTGCATCATTAATAAAATGACATCAGATCTTCAACCATGGCCACAGTCACTGCTTTCTTACAATGTTCTAAAGCATTTCTTTTCCAAGGACCTGTAATCTTCAAGTGTTCGGTCTTCACAGGTTTATGGTGACTTTAAAATCCCATCACTGGGCTCATTAAGAACACCCAGAAGTCCAACAAAGAAACCGATGGATTTATGAGACCACTAACCAACATCAAGCAGAACTTGAATTGACTGCAGAATATTAAATGAATCATTGAAGAATTATGAGCTTTTATTTTTATTTGAAATGCTGATTTTATAGAAAGAGAAGGAGAGAAAGAGAATGTCTCCCGTCTGCTGGTTCACTCCCCAGAAGACTGCAACTATCAAAGGTGAGTTCATCTGCAGCTGGGAGCCAGGAGCCTCCTACGAGTGGGTGCAGAATTCCCAGTCTTTGGGCCGTCCTCCACTGCCCCAGAGCCATAAGCAAGGAGCTGGATTGGAAGTGGAGCAGCCAGGACAAGAACCAGTGCCCATTTGGGATGCTGGTGTCACAGGGCAGTGGGTTAGCTTGCTGAGCCACTACACTGGCCTATATGGCCTTTTAATTTTGAAAAAATTTTTAAGCATTTATTTTCTAGATTTAATAAACTTCTTAAAATCAGCTATATCTTTTAGCAGTTTGGTAATATTTTTGGATATAAAAACTAAAATATTTTCTCCCCGATTTTTTAACACGTATTCTTTATTTTTGTGGTAGCATGGTTATTTGCAAAATTCAATAAGAATCTTATGACAGAATACTATCGGAAAATTTGACTATACTCATAAGATTTAAGCAGCATTTTAGTGATTCTAGAAAATGCACATCAAATCAGAAGTCTGGCTTGATATGGCTTTCTAGAATTGAGTTTTTAAAAGTACAACATGAAAATTTCTAGCAAACATTTTAGCCAAAGAAGCAAACCACCACAGACCAATGTGGTGGCAGTGGCATAGCAAGCTAACCCTTCACCCGAAGCACCAGTATTTACATGGGTGCCAATTTATATCCTGGCTGCTCCACTGCTGATCCTGTTCCCTTCTAATGGTCTTGGAAAGCAGTGAAGGAAGACCCAAGTTTTGGGGCACCTATACGCCTATGGAAGACCCAGAAGAAGCTCTTGGTTTGGGATCAGCTTAGCTCTTGCTGTTGTGGTCACTGGAAGAGTAAGTCAGTGGGCTGAAGATCAACCTCTTCCTATTTCTCGTTCTGTAAAACCTGCCTTTCAAATAAAAATAAATCTTTAAAATTCCTACCACTGGGCCCAGTACTGTGGCCTAGAGGCTAAAGTCCTCGCCTTGACCATGTCCCAGGATCCCGTACGGGCCCAGTTCTAATCCAGGCAGCTCCACTTCCCATCCAGCTTCCTGCTTGTGACCTGGGAAAGCAGTCGAGGATGGCCCAAAGCCTTGGCACCCTGCACCCGTGTGGGAGACCTGGAGGAGGTTCTTGGCTCCTGGCCTCGGATCGGCACAGTACCAGCCGTTGCGGTCACTTGGGGAGTGAATCATCAGACAAAAGATCTTCCTCTCTGTCTCTCCTCCTCTCTGTATATCTGACTTTGCAATAAAAACAAATCTTTAAAAAAAAATTCCCACCACTGTCATCCAACATGCCCAAAGATCTGACTAGATCTAAGCTAATACAGGCACCATTGACCCTAAAACCTCCAGGAACTATAAATTAAACCTCTTCTCTTTAGAAAATAAGTTGTGCCAGGTGTTCCATTGTTATAACATAAGCTAATACATAAATCAATATTTTTTCTATTATTCTTCCTACTTATTCCCACCTTATGAAATCCATATTTCTGCAATTACCCTGTATGGGCCCTCATTCTATTTTATAGAGTGGACGTTGCCCTGATTTATAAATTACAAATAAAAATCAATTAGAGGAGTAACTAAATCTGTTGTAGTTTTATATTTTGACAGTGAGTACATTAAAGTTCTCAGAAAGCAAGAATGTAAAAATAATTCCCTTCCACTTAAATCTTTCTAGTAATTTGTTCTTATAAATTAGACTGTTAAATTCCATGAAATATTTGTTTTCCATCAGAACAATATCCTATTATTACAGTATTCAGGCATTAATACCATAGCTGTTCAATTTCACAGTTAAGCAAGACTTTCCCAGTCTTCAGATTTTATTCCACATAAATCTATAAAAATCTTCTGTTTCGAAGTTATCCTAAGCAGGGAGTCTTCTGAAATGCCAAATGGAGAAAATTAGAAACAGCTTAACAACCCTAGGGAAAAATATTACATAAAATACTATGGAGCAAAAGTCATATCCCGAGAGACCACTCATTGTGTTAGGCAATGTCAGAAAACATTAACTCTTTCATACTCTCTACCTCGGTTGTGCAGAAATAACTCAGGTATTCTCATAGATTCCTTTTAAAGATTTAAAGATTTAAAAGATGAAGTGAGCGAGCAAGTGTGTGTGTGTGTGTGTGTGTGTGTGTGTGAGAGAGAGAGAGAGAGAGAGAGAGAGATGGCAATTTGTCAACAAACTTCACCTCAACACAGGATCAGAAAAAAAATGGCTACTGTGTTTAGAAATCCCAGTATTAGGAGGAATTAGGGAATTTTGCTTATTTTTCCCCCAGTTACCTAGGACAAGGTGTCAGAATTGTATGGCTTAATGTAGGCTAAGATGAGGATGAAAATCATTCTGCCTGCTGCCAGATTTCTGATTGAAGGAAGCATGCACTATTTAGATCTGCCTGGCACAGAATGACAGTGAGGAAAACAAAGGAACCTCCATGCATGGTCACTTAATGAAGTGTTTCCGCTTGCAAGTCAAATACAGATACAGTAAAAAATGCTCTGACATTTTATCTGTTATTTGTAGCACACATCTGCAACCTTTATGAAATAAAGCAATGCAAATCCATCTGAGATTTGATACAAAATTAAATGCAGGGCCTCATACTTCCCAATAAGAATGTGTAACCATCCTTTAGAATCCTGTTCTACTACTAACAAAAAATGGAAATTACAGAATGTTTGAGATCAAAAGTTGACACTCAAACCTGTTGGAGCAGGGCAGGCAGTGTGGTGGAGCAGCACAGGTGCTGCTAAATGCTTTCTCCATTGGAGGGCCAGTTCAAGTCCCGCTCCCTCCACTTCTATTCAGCTTCCTGCCAAAGTGCCTAAGGAGGCAGTGGGTGATGGCTCAAGTTCTTGTGTTCCTGCAACCATGTGGGAAACCTGGGTAGAGTTCCAGGCACCTAGTTTCAACCTGGCACAGCATGAGCTGTTACAGGTGTTTGGGAGATAAACCAGTAGTAGATAGAAACTTGACCTCTCTCATAACCTCATCTGAATTTAATTACTTCCTGAAGCCCCCATCTCTAGTTTGTCTTGCACTAAGGGTTGGTGTCCCTATGAACTTTGGGATGACACAAGCACGCACTCCACAATGGGTTCCTAACTATAATCCTCAAAGCAGCGCTATGAGGAGTAAATCAGACAATACCACGAAAGCACTTAGTAAACATGTGTTTAGCCAGTGTTACATATTAGTATTATGTTATTATTATTGAACACTTTCATAAAAAAACATTGCTATTGGGGTTGGGATGGTGGCATATCAGGCTAATCCTCCACCTGCATCACCAGCATCCAATATGGGTGCCAATTTGAGTCTCGGTTGCTCCACTTCTGATCCATCTCCCTGCTAATGGTTTGGGAGAGCAGTAGATGGTTCAAGTCCTTGGGTTGCCGCACTCACATGGCAGACCTGAAAAATCTGACTCCCAGCTTCCAACCAGCACAGCTTTGACTGCAGTGATCATTCAGGGAACAAACCAGCAGGTGGAAAAACTTCTGTCTCTCCTTTTCTCTAACTCTGACTTTCAAGTAAATGAATAGTAAATCTTAAACACTGCTACCTAGATTAGAAGTCCTGACCACCATTTCTTCCATTTTGGTTTTCTTAAATTATGCAATTGTCTTTAGATATATTCAGAGACGTGCTTGGCTTAAAATTAAATATTTTACAAATATCTGATCAATATGCAGTTTGCACAGCTCCTACCAGCCTCTAATGTTTCACCATTGCATCCTCACGAGAAGCCCAGCACAATGCTGCTCTTGGTGCTTACCACACGTATGACTGTAACAACCCGCATAGGGCTAACACACCCATTTCACTTGTGCTCCATGTCTACCTTCCATGTGCCTGTCCTCACATCTGGGTTCTCCGAAAGGAAGCAGCCACAGGCTAATGCTCAGGTTGGTTTTCTCCTACAGTGCCTGTCTTCTGCCTGGGGAACGTGTTTCCCCAGGCAATTAGGAAGGCTTTCTGAGGGGTACAGACAGGCAGAAGGAGTTGCTGCCAAGTTGCAAGGAATCAATCTTTAGTTCTTTCAAATCCCTTTGTTCTGTAATTGCCCACCTGAGGCCTTCAAGCTTTTTCTTTCCCCCCTGCCCGTTCAGTCTATCAGTTGACAAAAAGAATCCGAATCGCTTCCACTCCAAGCCAGCACTAGCACATAATTTTAGTGTGTAAAACTACTGGAATTTCAAATGTGGACAATTTAAGTTGCTTTCTGCATAACAAGCTTGCCTGCTTGTCCCCCAAACATTCAAAGAAAATTTCTAAGCATAAAATTGAAAGAGCTCAGAACGCTGCAGGCAATCGTCAGTCATTTCCTTCAGGCCACAGATATGTGCCCAAGCACTGTGTTGTGTCCATCTCCCTAAACCTGGCTCCTAAAACTAGAACTACAAAGCGAGTGTTCAAGTTTCCAGGTCCCAGAGAGCTGCAAAAGAACGTCACAATCCAACCTCTCCTCCTAAAAACCAAGGGCAGAATACACAGAGCCATTATTGGCAGCATCTGAAAGGTAAGGAACAATCGACAGATCTAGAAACCAAATCCAAACAGAAGTGAGATCTATAGATTTCTCTCACCTAGTAATTTCAAGGTGGAATCAGGGCAGTAACACCACTGAACTGTGCAGCAGCAGGCAGGACCACAAGATAACTGTTTTTAGAGAGAGACCGAGCATTATGGCCTCTGTAAAGCCTAAAGGGGAACTCTTTAAGCTGCCTTCTCCCGTGCCCCCACAGGAGAAGTCTCAAAGCTGTACTATGCAACCATGCTGCAGCAGCAGCCAAGGTTGCCTATTAGCCCTCAAGATGGACATGACTTTGCAAAGAGCTGAAATCACAGCTTTTTATATAATGGATGAAGACACAGTGTCCCTGCAAGTCAGTAGTTTCAGGGAGATTGCAGACAGGATGCAATAAAGCAGCAGCTACCATAAAGCATGGTATGGAGACTGGATTTATCTCTTGCGTAAGTTGGAAAGAGAAAGTGATTAAAAATAGAATATTGTCAGGCCTGACTAGACAGGCAGTGGCACTCACCGGCCTGAGTGTGGCCTGCATAGTGGAGTCCATTGGGTTGAGCTAGACTCCAATGCCCATTGATGTGTGCAAGAGCTGAATGTGATGTGGGACAGTCCACACTAGCCTGCTGCACATATCTGCACACACAGGAACCAGGGTTGGGGACAGGCCAAACAGGAGATATTAGGGGTTGCCCTTACTAGACTGCAGTTCCTGCTGGTGTACATTGAGGGCCCGGAGTGTGTGGTAGATAAGGTAAGGCTGGGCCACAGTATTCATTGGTTTGCACATGAGATGGGGCTGCAGACAGAACAGACCAGGTGACTGCAACCACCAGTGTGTGTGCAGGCTGATGTGGGTGATGGACTGAGCTGGACCCCACACTGGCACAATCAGGTTGGGGTCACCTCTGGCGAGGTTTCTGTGGGGATCTCCAACTGCATCACTGGACTCAGAATTCCAATTACCATGAAAATCATAAGATCTGTGGTCTGATCATGGAGTGCATGTTGCAAAACAGTCTCCACAGTTGCTGAGACCTGTACCATGAATAGCATGCCCAGAAGCTCATGGGAAACATGACAACCAGGTCACTGAGGCCTGCATAGAACATCTAGTACCTTTTGGGGCAAAACAAATTGGACAGTTTTCTTGAAGTATCTAGGCTGATTGAGACTAAGGTGGGCTATGTCAGTCAATCGACCTTGGAAAGCTTTCCTCAACCTTAGAGCAACAAAATCAACAGCATCTCAGAACTATCAAAACCACTAAGGCAGTTTCCTTGGAACATGCTCCACTTCAGGGAGACTGGGAAGACATCAGGTTGCCTTCCCCCATTCCTGGATACTGATGTGGTTGCTGGGAGCAGCCCTCCCCCTGCCCTCTCCACTTGAC
Source organism: Ochotona princeps (assembly GCF_030435755.1). NCBI lineage: Eukaryota > Metazoa > Chordata > Mammalia > Lagomorpha > Ochotonidae > Ochotona > Ochotona princeps. The sequence continues at coordinate 44,226,863 of NC_080842.1, read as the reverse complement.
CCAGATACTAGAGATTGGAGGCAGTTGTCTCATCCACTTCCACCTATTCCTCAACCCTCCTCATGAATCCCTCTAACTATGTAAACAATATCAAAAATAAAATGAAGTATTTTTTTAAAAAATAGAATGTTGTGTTTTTCATTATTATGATGAAATGCCTGAATGTTAGATACTTTAAAGGTGCCTCTTCAGTGCACTTTTGGAGGTTGAGACAGTATGGTGTGAGCTCTGGCAAGCACCCCTCACCCCACCCATCATCGTTAACTCACGGCTGAACACATCACATGGGACAGTGCTCTCATGGTGGGATAGAAGTTCGGAGCAATTCTCCAAGAACAACATTAACCCCTTCCAAGGACAATGCCACCAATGACCTAACAACTCCCTCAAGCCCTACTTCTTAAAGGTACCAACACCTCTTGACACCGAGGACTAAGATTCCAACACACGAACCCACTGAGAGGCAAACTACACCCAAAGCACGGCAATTACTTGTAGTCCATGGCCTAGGTACCAGACTGCCCTCCTTCACCCAAGTCCACAAAAATGGGACCTGAGCTTCAGTTAAACGACTGAGGAAAGAAAGCAAACCAAAACTAAGAATGGTAAAACTATGCAAGCCACAGAATTGTAACAGGGCCCAGCTTCTCATGATATATTAAAAATATCAAGTACGTAATCCAAACTAAATTAACACACCAACAAGAACATTCTCAGGATACCCTGGATGACTAACAGATGCAACTCCTGAGCTAATCTGAATGTTGAAATTATTTGCGGATTCTTTGAAAGTAGCTATTACGGGTATTCCATTTTATAAAAATCAACAAATCCTAAATTAATGGGAGAACTGATGTTCTCAGTAAAGAAAAAATCAGTTATAAAGAAGATCAAATAGAAAGTTTAGAACTAAAAATTCAGTAACTAAAATATTTCAAAGAGCCACTGAATGACAACACATAAGACAAAAAGCATCTGCCATCAGATGATAGAAATTTTCCTGTTGAACAGACAAAATTATTGAAGGCAATGAATGTAACTTCATGGACCAATTGGAGTCTATCAAAATACGAATACAATTAAAACCAAAGGAGAGGAGTCAGCACCACGGTGTAACAGCTAAGCCTCTGCCTGTGACAGCAACATCCCACATGGCACTGGCTCCTGTCCCAGGTGCTCCACTTCTGATGCAACTTTCTGCTTATAGCCTGGGATAGCAGCAAGCAAGGGCTCAGGTCCGTTGGCCCCTGACCCCATGCAGATGACCTAGAAAAAGCTCCTGCCTGGGTCCTGGTTTTAGACCAGTCCAGCTTTGGTATTTGTGGCCATTTAGAGAGTGAACCAGTAGATGAAAGATCCCACTCAATAACTCTGACTTTCCAATTCAGAGGCGGAAGAATCTTTTTAAAAATCAAAAGAGAATGAGTTGAATTAATGACTAAAATTCCCTAAATCTAGTAAAACAAATTCAGACAGAAGAGACTCAAAATTGAGCTCGGACACAAATAGCCAACCAAGTCAGATTTTTAAAGTAGAAAATGTAAACTTTGCATTAACAAATGAAAAGAAAACTACAGGATCTTTCCCAGAGATGCAAAAAAAATTAATTAAAATATTTTTTCCACAAGAATTAGCAAAATTCTCTCCAGGCCTAACCTGCTTAGGTCAGTCCCATTGAGGATAAATCACCTATGCCAAATACTTTAACTTCATTACAGGAGTAATATCTCCTTAATACTGTAGTTCGTACCCACTCGCTAAAGCAAGAGAACTATAAATGATAAATACACCGGGGAATTTGTACTTTAAGGCCCACCTTGGAATCCAGTTGACCAAAACAAGCAAAGCACAATAGGAAATCAATACTTTGAGGACTATTGTAACAGGTATTGCTTTTAAAGAATTCAATAAAACATGTGCATGATATTTGTAATGAAAATTATAAACACACCAGTGAGGAAATTAAGCAAGACCGAAACAAATGGAGAAAAATAATGAGTCCATGGTTTGAAGAGTCGCTATGGCTAAGCTTCACTGCCTCCATAGCTTTAACATACTTCCAAGCAGCTGATAAGTCACACAGAAAGGCAAAGAACTGGAAATAAAAGGTAAATTTTGAAAAAGGTGAAAAACTCACCATATATATTTAATCAATATAAATCACTGATGAAAGGAAAGACAAAGTTTAATGAAATTGACTAAAGACTCCAGAAATAAATCCACACAAATATGGCCAATTTTTTCATGAAAATGCAGTCATTTAATGAGTAAAGGATTGTTTTTCAATGAATGGTCATGGAACAACTGGACAAACACAGGGCAGAAAAAAAGTACTTGAGGTATACCTCAAGATTTACACAAAAAAATACATCATATAAAATGAAAATCATGAAAGACTTTGAAAAAATTCTGGGAGAAAAATTTTGTGCACTATTCAGCTAGAGTTCCAATAACAAAAACCTACTCCATGAAAAATTTAAAAATGGTAATTGAATTGGGCCCAGTGGCATGGCCTAGATGCTTAAGTCCTCGCCTTGAACCCTGGGATCCCATATGGGCACCGGTTCTAATCCCGGCTGCTCCACTTCCCAGCCAGCTCCCTGCTTGTGGCCTGGGAAAGCAGTCGAGGACGGCCCAAAGCCTTGGGACCCTGCACCCATGTGGGAGACCTGGAAGAGGTTCTTGGCTCCTGGCCTTGGATCGGCGCAGCACCGGCCAATCCGAAGTGATCGCTCACTTGGGGAGTGAATCATAGGATGGAAGATCTTCCTCTCTGTCTCTCCTCCTCTCTGTATATCTGACTTTGTAATAAAAATAAATCTTTTTTAAAAATGATAATTGAAGACATCAAAATTACAAAGATTTGCTCCATGAATGACACTGTGAAGGAACTTAAAATACAAGATATAAAGAAAATATTTTTAGATTAGATATTCTATAAGAGACTTGTGATGGAGATACATAAAGGATACTTAAAACTCAACAACATGAAATCAAACACCTCAAGAAAAACACGGGGCAACATATGGACAAACACTTCACTAAGGAAGATTCGGTAATAGCAAATAAACAAGTTGATGTAAAACAGGCTCACTTTTACTCATTAGAGAAACATAAGTTACAAGTCCAACAAGGTATTTCCATACACCTATTAGAATGGCCAACGCAGAAATGACAAAAATAAACTTGAGAATACAAATGCTGGTGAAGTTACACAGTAACAAACTTGCGTACGGTGTTGATGAAGCTGTCAGGAGAAACTAGAGTCTCTCACGAAGCTAAGCACACACTCCTGATTTTTAAGTTTATCCCAGAGAACTTATAAAACCAGCAAGTGAATGTTCATAGCAGCAATTTTAGCAACTACCAAAATATACTATCACAAGTAAATTAATAAAATTGTGGTGCATCCATGTAATGGAGCATTAGCAAGCATTAGACACAAGCTACAGAAATATGCCATGTGGATAGGTTCTAGAGGCATTAAGCCAAGAGAAGTAACTAGTTTCAAAAGTTAACAGCATTATATGATTCTGTTCACATAATACTCTGGACAACTATAGATCTGGAGAACACACTGGTGGTTTCCAATCTGCAACTGAGGTGGCTTCTAACTCAGTGCTTTCAAACCTGAACGCAAATCTATTCAAATTTTGCTGTTTAATACAAATCATTTTAAGAACAGGTTATTTGCAATTTTATATTAAAATGGGAAGTTGTTAAAATAATTGCATTCTGCTATCATGAAAAATCCTTCCAACCTCATGTTCTTTATTATGTAAGCTTTCAAAGCCCTACCATTTAGAAAGAAAAACAAGCAGAATTGATTCCCCCACACATTCTACACAAATCAGCTTTAAATTATCCCACCTACAACATCAAGCTATCAGTTGACAATAAATGTCACAAGTTTAAGAATCATAAATGTGACAGATTTAAGGCACAATTAGGATACGTTGGTAAAAATGATTGACATTCATAGTTGGAGAAAAATCAGGTCATGATTTCTATTTCTTATACATAATTCTGTATTAGATATGTATGACAGAACAATAATTCTAAGCATTAGAAAAAAAAAAAAACGTATCTCACCAGACTGGAATTCTCTGTAAGAAAGGATATACAAGGGGCCTGTGTTGTGGTGCATCAGCTAAAACTACCATCAACCCTGCTAATTGCCCGGGAAAGCAATGGAAGATGGCCCAAATAGCCAGAGCCTTTGCATTCAAGTGGGAAATCTGGTGTGAAGCGCTCGGTTTCAGCCTGGCCCAGCCCCCATTGTTACGGCCATCTGGAGTGTGAATCAGTGAACAGAAGCTCACTCATACACTGTGACTTTAAACTACATACATACATATTTTAAAAATAAAAAGGTCACACACAAAGAAATGGAGCAATGTAAAATGTGCTTAATATTACAAGAGCTTATAATGGCGGGATGACCACTGAGCTTCAAATCACCATGGAATTTAAACCCCACTGGACACATTTAAAGCAGTAATGCAATAGTCTCATTTTAAATCATATTATAATATCTTCTAAATTAAATTCCTTATCACTATTTATATTCATGATAAAAAATGTTCAGATATTGAAGCCAGCGCAGTTGTAAAGCAAGCTAAGCAAGCACTTCATGATCCACTGCTCCACGTCTAATTCAGCTTTCTGCTTATGGTCTAGGAAGTAATGAAGCATAGCCCAGGTCTGGAGGGCCCTGCAACTGCTCAAGAGAGCTAGAAGCAGCTCCTGGCTCCTGGCTTCAGATCAGCTTTGTCTGAATTACTAGGCAACTGTCACATCACTATAGCTCAATTCCTAGGAGAATAAATTGAACTTAAGTAACCACTATCATGTCTCCTGAAAAGACACAGTTTCCTATCCTAGGAACGTTCAGAAACAAATGTGGAACTTAAAATGAAGCTTTTTTCCTCCTGTGGGAAAGATTTAAAGAATAATAAAGGCAATTCTCCATGTGTCTGATTCTGTGAAGATATCTTCCATGGCTAAATTGATCATCCTGGGGAATGTATTTATTTTTATTGTAATATCAGATATACAGACAGAAGACAGAGCAAGATCTTTTGTCTGTTAATTCACTCCCAAGTGGCCACAATGGCTAGAACTGAGACAATCCGAAGCCAGGAGCCAGGAGCCAAGAGCTCTTCCAGGTCTCCCACGCGGGTGCAGGATCCCAAGGCTTTGGACCATCCTCGACTACTTTCCCAGGCCACAAGCAGGGAGCTGGCTGGGAAGCAGGGCTGCCAGGATTAGAACTGGCACCCATATGGGATCTTGGAACACATTCAAGGCAAGTACTTTAGCTGCTAAGCTACCACATTGGACCCACTGTGGGGAATATAAAACTGGATTTAGAGTTAAAATAGATGTTTTAAATTGCTTGAGGTCCTGGTTCACAGTTCAAAATAAGGCCTTAACATGATTTTTTAAAATGTAAAGTTTCAATTTACAGCAAAAGAACCAAGTACTAAAATAAATAAATAAACCTATCTGATCCTGAAGTTTCTTCTACCACAACCCACACAACTGATACTTGTAACTTTCAGGCTTTTCAAAACATTTATGGAAAGTTCATGTTTCTTACCTTTGGCTATAGGGAAGAATCTGCATGGGACACAGGGGCATAACGAGGAAGCTGGTAAGGACTGCTAAAGATGACCAGGCATAAACTGAGCTGACTCACACAAGACAGAGATTGAGTGATGGTAAGAACTGGTCAACTCTTGTAGATACTTTGGCAGACCCCTTAAGGATTTGGTGACAGGTCAGAGTATGAGAAAAGAACAAGTCAAGGATAGACCCAAGGTCCTACGCTGGACCAACTCGTAGGACAAAGTTGGTATTGACTGAAATGAGAAAATATAGGAGAGAAGGTACAGAGACAATATCAGATTGCTTTTGCTGTATTTCACTCGTGTTTTAAAACACTCCAGTAGAAATAGAAGCTAAATTGTGTGTGGATGCACACATGTATATATGTGTGATGAACACGTACGTACAAGCAGGTCCAGTGTTCAGAGAGGAAATACAAGCTACACACCCACATCTATAACTATCAGTGTGCCAGGGCTATCTAGAGCTCCCAGTCTGATCACCAAAAGAGGAAAGATCCAGAGAACAGCCCGAGACCACTTCAATGTCTGGGAGTGACAGAGATGCACAAGAAATACCCAGGGAGACCGAAAACAAATGGTCAGCAAAAGAGCAACCCCTAGCTGGAAGTCCTGTGGAGGGCTTAACAAGGAGAAGTGTGGCAGATGCTACTGAGGTCAAATTAGAGACGTGAAAATATCAGAGGGCATGGCCATAAGAAAGAAGGCCTTGGGGAAACGGCAAGAGCCACTTTGCTACTCCTTTGTGAGCTTAAGCAAGAGCAGTGGGATATGGATCTGAAATGTAGGGAGGTGGACCAAAATGGGGGATGAAACAGATCTAGAAGACAGCAATGCTCACATGGTTACAAGCAATTTTGAGTTTTCCCAGAAAATGTTCATGAAAAGAGGCTGAACATAGAAACCTGGGATGCCATTGTTTAATGGGTCAGAGGCAAGAGGAGGCTAGAATGTGATCACAGTTAAGAAAATAGAGGCCTTTTAGAAACTAGAGGCAAAGAGTGCTATGAATGAAAGAGCAGTCACAGAGACTACTGTTTCTTGCTGCAGACACCACACAAACCCCATGCTCTCTTCAATTAGAGGGTGTGCTGTGGGTAGTAGCACATACAATGAGTTTCAAAGACTAAAGAAAGGAAGAACACAACCCAGTTCTTTCAGCCCTCCAGGGGGTTCATTTTGAACCAAATGTTGTTCATGCTGGCCCAGATTTTCCCCATGGACTTATGCTCCAGTTGCCCAACATGGAAGCTGATTTAAGAACTCATTCTTTATTGGCCATTTTTTTTCCTTTCTAGAATCACTCCTCCACCTCTCCAACACCACCACTGCCCCCATCCCATCTCCTAAACACACCATTAGAGCTCAACTTCTCATCTCAGGGTCTGCCTCTGTACTTCGATATCCCTCCAGTGGCCTAGGAAATCCTTGGAAATATCTTCATCATTTTTATTTCCTGATAAACTGCCTGGTACAGAGAATTACTTATTAATGTCTGAGAGACAACAAGAACGTTTGCAATAAGGCATTACAGCTTCTCAGAATTCTCCAAATTCTCACAGGTTCGTGTAACCCACAAAACTGTTTCACCTCTGATGTCATTGTTCCCATGATAAAGTCAAAAAATGGAGGTTTTGCACCCTTAAATGAAGCATTTGTATCCATATGGAAGAAATTGTTTATACTTTAAAATACTTCAGAAGTATAAATGTGGGACAGCATGAGAGTCCAATAAAGTTTCATTAAGAGAGCCACTGTAATGAATTTGGTTGGCTTTTAGTGTCTTTCTGATGCTATCTATAATCATTGATCTCCGGAAAACCATTGACACTAAGTACACAAGCAAATAGTGTCACAGCATTTCTTTCAAATGGCCCTGCCATTCAATAGGAAAAATCTCAAATATGTGTTTTAGTAAGATTCCAAAATTAAAATTCCTTAGTCCACTGGAATAGTTGCCATCAGCAACCACAGCTAGCCACAGCAAATAAGAAACAAGCAAAGGGAAAAGGAAAGAATCTATAAGTTTTATTTCACGGAGGCAGGGAGAGCTCTTTAGGCCCTTAGAACTGCATTTAACAACTACTTTCTATATATGATTGCAGACAAGGTAGGGTGAAGGATTAGTCAGAAAGTCCAGCATGAAGAATGGAACTTGAACTTTAGCCCTCAAAGTTCTCACAACTCAACTATGGAGACACACTCAAAAGTTTATTTTTAAGCCTCTGAAGAATAGTTCCCACAGCATTATCACTTTAGCACATTTTACTTTGCAGGGCCTAGCACTAACATAAAATAGAGGGGATCAGATAACTGTTTGTGTGTGCCTTGCTATATAAGCACAAAATATCTTCGAGGAGTTATGACTGATTTAAAGGAAACCAAAAGAAGATGAATTGAATTTACAGAGCTATGCCTTGGGAAAAGCAGCTGTTACAAACTGTAGGTTTTGGCTCAATTCAATCTGAAAAGACATTTGCGAGTTCTTGTGAGAAGGAGGCTGTTACCAAGGGCGGTGTTAGGATTAATATTCAAACCCTGAGATGGTCTCAGGCTGGTGAACTGTTTGACGGAGAACAGAGTGTAGGAAGCTGTGTTTAGAATAACCTTGGCGTGACCTCCCTGATCCTCAGTTTTCTAATATATAAACTGAAGATGATAATACTTTAGGGATTTATCCTGGAAGCAAATGAGCTAGCAGCTGTGAGAGCACTTTGAAAACCAGAGGAGGTACATAATGTAAAAGCAGGGATTGCCGTTTTCTTGCGGCAGTATTTGCTTCTGTGAGTGGGAATGGCCAGATGAAGAGCAGAGTCAGTACTTAGTTCTCATACATCTCATGAGCTAAGTCGGAACGTAAGGGCGCTACAAGTTCATAGTTCTAAGTACCATGCCAGATCACCTTCTCGCTTCCTCTCTGCCAAATGGGACCTTTCCTCCTTTGGAAATAACCTTTGGGAAATACTTCACAGTTGACTATTCCATTGGCACTTAACCTTTCTTTTACAGTTTCTGAATGATAGCATGTTTATATGTAGTTATGAATGTTCTTTTTGTGTTCTACTGTTTTATACACATGTGGCACAGAGTACGTTTAACATTCCTTGAATGTGGAAAGAATGTTACATTTATAATTGTATTGATTACTTTGTGAAAGCACTTTGTAAAAAACACCAAACCCCAGACGAAGGATTTTGAAAAGTAATAGTATTGACATTTTGAGCCACATAAATTTTTTGTGTGGGGAGCTAAACTGTGCATTGTAGATATAACTCGTCTTTACACTCATTATTTCTCTCTCCTCCTTCCAGCTATAACAACCAAGCACTACCAAATATTCCCAGAGAAGTGTACAAAATCACCCTTCATTAAGAACCACTACACTAGGATGGTTATAAATATTACTGTCCCTATAATTTTAATTTTTTTTATAATGAAAATAAAGCTCATCAGTAGATGAGGAAGTATAAGCTCACCCCTACAAAAACACTGTCCAGCTGAAAGAGAATGACGGCATTTTTAAGGCGGCTACAAGCAAGGGACGGGGGCCCAGGAACGAGAGGCACAGAAGACAGGGAGAGGTCAATACTGGCTTCCAGCCAGGCGATACAGGACTGGCTAGAGTCACAACAGTGATTACTTGGTCTAGTTAGTGTGTTCAGCTTGTGACCAAGTTTCTGGCTGATCAGCAATGCTCTACTCTGGAATTTTTATGAGACAAATGGGCTCCAATGAGCATGGGCTACATATAGATGGTAAGTGGGCCTCACACCTGCAATTCGCCTCAACAAAAGCTCTCAGGATAACAGGTAACAACTTGATAACCAGAGTTGAGAAATCACCTCAGGAGTCCAGCAACTTGAAGCAGTCAGGAGGCTGGAGACCCTCTTTTTTTCCTTTTTAGAATTCCTGGGATAATATTTACAATAAGCATACCATCAATTTATGGAACACAAAAATACAGAACTATGTTAGTTGTGCTTATAAAAAGCCTATGGCATACAACCTTACATATAATTAAAACTAATGTAAATATATTTCTACTTGGCATACAGATTCTTGGTGTATGAACCCTTTATAATAACTGTGTTCATATGCTACAAATATATTCCTACTCATAAAAACATGTAGTTGTATCCACAGCCCATCAACTAGGATCATCTGATGGCTAAAATCCTGTTTATTTATCAAGCATGAAAGTTAAGTTCTACATATCTGGACATAGGTTCCACAAGCATTAAGGGGCCCAAGGCTTTGGGGCATCCTCTGCTGCTTTCCCAGACCACAAGCAGGGAGCTGGATGGGAAGTGCAACAACCAGGACATGAACCAACACCCATATGGGATTCAGATGCTTGCAACACAGAAGATTAGCCAACCGAATCATTGCGATGGGCCCATTGACCAACTAAACTTCCAACCTGAGAGAAGTTTATATGGACAGAATTCCAAATCAAGGGGCATCTGTCGTGAGAACGCTATTTCTAATCAGTGATACGTTCTGACCAGCAGTGTTAAAGAACTGGTAATGTTTTGATTTCAAGTTTTCTCTTTGAATTCCTAAATCCTGTAATAATGGGGTATATTTTCCAAATAAGCACTAATTAAGGGCTGCATATGTTCAAAGTAAAACAGGAGCAAATGTAGCTGAAAAAAGATCTGTTGATCCTTCTGAACAGCTTATTGCTATATACCATCTTTGGAAGGAATACTAATTTAGCAGATCCCTAATAAATACCATGCTTACAAAGAAACTCCTACTTCGGGCCACAGCGTAGTAGCTTGCAGCAGGTGCCTTCATCAAATACAAGTAGAGAAGCCAGATAAAACAGAAGAAACATCTGTTTGAAGTCACCCGAGGGCTGACAAGCTAAAAAGAACTAGGACAGCCTGGATCTCAAGGAGAAGATAACTGAACAACAAAGAGTTTACACTCTGCGTGTTGTTCCCTCTCTGGATCTCACCAGTTCCTGGCTTGGGGCTAGACACTAAGAATCTGGACATGAGGCCTCTACAAAGAACCAAAGAATCAGCAGGGTTTTTGGCAACCCTATTGGGGTGGAAGGACAAAAAGCCAGAGTTGACTATTGCCAGTGTATGGATAGTAAAACATCAATTACACAGCAAGGAGAGACACCAAAGACTTGGCCCACCATTTGGGTGGATTGTCCACTAATGCATTTGCACAGAGAGCAAGAAGCTAAAAGCTAAAAAACAAAAAAACAAAAAACTTCTGAAAAACACAAAACCCAGGTAACAGTACAAGGAAAGCAAAATCACAAGTCGACTTTTTCTCAGACAATATAAACATCCCAGATAAAACACTGAGCAAAAGAATCCAAAAGTAAGTAAAAAGGCTGATACATCATGACCAAGTAAGGTTATTTAGAAAGCAAGAAATTTCAGCCTCCAAAAGGCCATTCGTATGGAGGACCACTTCACAGAAGTTTTCTCCCCATGAATGCAATGAGAACACTGGTAGAAGTTGACGGGGTCCCTCTTTACAAAACTCTGGAAAATAATCAAAGGCTTGCAATAATTAAAGACTGATTTACTCAAGAAAAATGCCTAAACCTTGGTAAGAACATTCAATTTTGTAGTACCATAAACTGTCCTTTTTCCTGATATCTCTTGTTAATTCTGAAGTGGCTTGAAATAGCAGATTAACTCCCTCACTTGTCATAATTTTATTAAATAAAGGTCAATTTCCTACTATAGTTGCAAGCATGTTGACAAAATGTGCTTCAACTACATATTGTCAATGAGAAACTCGCTTTATATTCAGAGACACAGATCAGCTCAAAGCTCAGAATGGAAACTTTTAGACACAAGTGTATCCACACATACTGATGTCGAGTAGAGTGTTCCATATATTCTGTTACATTTGTAAGACACTGTAAACCAACAGGGCCTATTTCCTCTTTAATTATCTGCTTAGTTCTACACATTATTCAAAGTGGAGTATTATTGCTGAGTTGTACATTTTCTAATAGCAGTTTTTGTTTTAATGTCTACGTAATCTGATATTACTACTACAGATATTGCAACTCTTTTGGTTACTGTTCACAATGGCATGCTTACAGGCTTGATCTTTATCAAAAATAGGACCCAATTTTTCCCCAGAAGCTGACATTCTAATTCTAAAGATCATACAAGAATACAAGGAACCTAGAATTTATAAAAACAGTCTACCAGAGAATTCACAAGTCTCAATTGCAAAATTAACTGCAAGAAGAAAATCAAGACTGTGGATATTCTCAAAAGGACAGTTTCATCAGTGATATAAACAGAAAGCCCAGAATTAAACCCATATATCAAAAGGCTGATTGAATTTTGTAAAGGGTACCAAACCCATTCAGTGGGGTAGGGTGGGCAGAGAATGCTCCCGTCAATAGCTTATGCTGGACAATCACAATTCAATATGCAAATGAATGGCATCGCCCCTCCTGCTGCACAAAAAATAATTCCAAAATGGATCACTGAAATAAGAACTACATTCAGGGCCAGTGTTGTGGCATAGTGCATTGTCGCCACCTACAATGCCAGCATCCCATATGAGGATTAAGTTCTAGCTGCTCCAGATGTGATCCAGCTCCCTGCTAATGCATTAGAAAGCAGAAGAAGGTCCAAATGCCTGAGTCCCTGCCCCTCTTCCCACATGGGAAACCAGGATGGAGTTCCAGACTGGGCTTTAGCCTGACCCAGGCCAGGCTTCTGCAATTTGGGAGGTAAACCAGCAGATGGAAGAAGGCTCTGACACGCACCCTCTTTCAAATAGCTTTTAAGAAGACTAAATAAAATTTACAACATAGGAGTAAATATTAATAATCTTATAGTAGGCAGTATTTTTAGACATCACACTAAAATAAAAGATAAATTGGACCTCTCTAAAATTAAAAATTCTGTGCAATGGTGGCTTTTTCGTGTAGTAGGTAAAGCCACTGCCTGTGAGCTGGTGGTATCCCACATCAACACTGGCAAGTATCTCAGCTGTTCCACTCTACATCCAACTTCCTGCTATTGGCCAGAGAAAAGCAACCAAGGCAGCCTGGGTGTGCCACATGCATGGGAATCCCGGCTGACACTCCTGATAAACCGGCTTTGGCCTGGCCCTGCTCCAGCTGTTGCAGTTAGCTGGGGCATGAATCAGTGGAAAGTTCTCTGACTCATTCCCTCTCTAAAGATCCATTTAATTTTAAAGATTCATTTAAAGATTCATTTATTTTTATTGAAAAGGCATAGGTAAAGAGAGAAGGAGAGACAAAGATCTTCCATTTGCTGGTTCATTTCCTGTAACATTACAATGGCTGGAAGATCCCAAGCCAGGTCTCTCATATGGGTGCCAGGTCTCAAGGTTTTGGACCATCCTCTGCTGCTTTCTACCTCCAATCCAGCTCCCTGCTTGTGACCTGGGAAAGCATTTCAGGATGGCCCTAAGCCTTGGGACTCTGCACCTACCTGGGATACCCAGAAATAGTTCCTGGCTTCTGGCTTTGGATGAGCTCAGCTCTGGCCATTGTGGCCACTTGTGGAGTTAAGCAGCAGTTTGGAAGATCTCTTTGTATCTCCTGTTCTCTGTATATCTGCCTTTCCAATAAAAAATAAATCTTCAAATGAATTTTTAAAATTTTTAAAAACTTCCAGAGTAGAAAATATACTGTGATGCATTAATACTAAATAAGATGAAAAAAATACTAAGATGAAATTATAATGCATTTGTCTAATGCAATGCTAAGCACTTAACACCAGACACTGAATGGTTACATGCTGCCTTTTTCCTATGAAATTCAGAACTCAGCTTAACTTTCCAAAATGATAGCATTCAGGCAGAGGTTTCTTTGGGATGGGTGAGATCTAACAGGGAGCAGGCTAAGGGTTGTTTCTGGGATGTTGTTAATGCTTTAATCTGATTTGATGCTGTTTACCTGGGTCTGGTTATTCCATTGCACTATATTGGATTGCATAGTTAGTACTCACATACATCCCTATACAAATGTTATACCCAAATACTTTTATGAATGAAACAGAAAAGATACCTACATTGCTTTCCATCTTCCTGCTGTGGCGAGAAGCAAATCCTGCTGGCGTTGTTGCTTTCATTTTGGTTTCTAAACTGGGAGCACTTAAGAAAATCAGGCCAGGAGGAGTTCACCATCCCCAGCACCGACTCACAGCCTTCTTTTGCAGCCTCACAGAAAGACCTACAGGGCAGGAGGCCATGACTAGAAAAAAACGAAAATGGTAAAAATTAACATTTCTATAAAACATTTCTTTAAAAAAGATTTTTTTGAAAGGCAGATATACAGAGAGGAGGAGACACAGAGGAAGATCTTCCGACCCATGGTTCACTGCTCAAGCGGTCGCAACAGCTGGAGTTGAGCCAATCTGAGGCTAGGAGTCCACGTGCAGGTGCAGGGTCCCAAGGCTTTGGGCCACCCTCGACTGCTTCCCCGGGCCACAAGCAGGGAGCTGGATGGGAATCGGTGCCCATATGGGATCCCGGCACATGCAAGGCGAGGACTTTGGCTGCTAGGCTATTGTGCCAGGCCCTCCATAAAACATTTCTCAAAATAAACTTAAAGTTGGCCATCAATGCTCTAATACTACTTTAATTTGTATTTCCATATAGCCAACAATTTACATTTTTATATTCAAATATAATGACTGCAGCCACTCTATTATCTAGGATCTAGAGGGAGTAAGCTCATTCCGTAAGAAATCATTTAAGTGTCATTTCTGAAAATATTTATTCTAAGTGACTTTTTAAAAAATTTCATTGCTAATAATGTGTGTCAACCAAAGGGGAAAAAAGAGCTCTATTTGCCTGCAAAACAGGAAAAAAAAGTATGGAAATAAAGCTCCCAAATTTCAAAGGCAAAAGTGGGTCACAAAATAGGTTACTCGCTGAGGTTTTTTTTTTGCCATTTTTCCTAAAAATCTTGAGAAATTCAAAATATCTCAGGGAGAAAAAGCTATCCTTTAGTCTGTGCATCCTTCTTGGAAAGGAAACACGACACAAACAAGTGGCAATCTGGAAGACCTTGCATGGTTATTTATCTTTTCAAATTTCTATTCTGTCAAAAAGCAGAAAGATGTAAATAATGACCTGTTATTGGGAACAGCACTGATGCCCCTGGCTTCTGCCTTTGTGGACAAACACAACTCAAAGCTTCCCAGACCCACAGCTCGTTGTGGACCCCGACTATGGACTTGTGCCCTTGTACACTCAGGAATGCCATTTTTCTATCAGAGTTACAGGCTGTATCTTTCACCCTGCTCCCTCATCTGATAAAGGCATTGCAAGTGATTTTGAAGAAAACGAAGGAGAAGGCTGGTCAAATCAAAGCATACAATATACAATTATGGAGTTGGCAAGATGTCACAAAATCACTGCGTGTTACATGTGAAAAAAAAGGCTAAAAAGAAAGCTACCTATAGCCTCACTTACATCCCACTTTTGAGAACAGACCCAGGGAAATGCCAAGCTGGACTGCAAATTACCCAGCTCCTAATGGCAGACACGAGGACAGAACTCAAGTATTTGACCTTTCAAGGCCGTGTTCTATTTACTTTCCTATAGTGTCTGTTCTCAGATAAGGGCCAAATAATTGGACTTTCAAAAAATCTCCTGGACCAAACAAGCTGATTTATAATACTTTATTTGTACTTCTACAGATTAAAGAAATAAAATGGGACATACCAGCCATGCAGACAAAATGGAAGTATTCAACAATGACATTCACCTGCAAACATTTCTGACATTCCTCTCAGAAAGCTACTTTAAAACCATCTTTTAGAATTCTGCCCCTCACATAATTTCTTCCATGTATTAATGTGTAACTAAGCTCTATGGTAAAAACTTAGCAAGAGGCTTTGCATTTGAGAGGATTCGTTTTTGTACTTAATAGACGGAATGAATAAGGCAAAGGGCTCAATATAAAGGCACCCGAGTGCCATTCAGGAATCAATTAGGTATTTATGGGACTAAAAAGGTATCACACGTAAATAACATTTTTGAACGCACATTTTCATAAACCATATTTCATTCCAAAGAAGCTAAACACTAATTTTTATGTAATAAAACTGGTGTGCATAGTTCAGGAATATGGAGAACATAAAATTTACTATGCAATTGCTTATGCCTTGTTCTAAATACTTCCCAGGCATTAACTCATTTATTTCTTACAATAGCCCCATGTGGTAAAGCCCAATACCGTCCCTGCTGTGGCTTGAATATGTCACCCAATAGTTCACCTATTGGAAATATGGTCACCAAACTCAAACTAATGGTATTTGGAGATGTAGCCCTTGACAGGTAATTAGAATTAGAAGTAGGATGAGGCCCCATGATGACATTTGTTCCTTTCTAAGGAAGAGCGAGCTGAGTTACCATGCTTCCTCTGTCTCACTATGGACCGCTTTCCTTTATGTTATGATGTAGATGTCAAACAGACCTGATCTTGGGTTGGTTTCCCAGCTTCCAGAATGTAAGCTAAGGAAACCTCTGTTTTGTAAAGTACTTGCTCTGGCCTAATACAGCAATAGAACATGAACCAAGACAACTCCTAACATACAAACAAGGGAACCAAAGCACCAGAAATAAGACTTGTCCAAGTTTGCTAAGGTTATAAATAGAACCCAAACTGTAACTCAAATTGATTGACCCAAGGATTCATTGAATTATCTTCTGTAGGACGGGTCATTTCTGACCTCACAAATGAATACTTCAGAAGCACAACTCAAGGTTAGCTCAAAATGTGAAATGCACTCACAATCCAGCCATGCACACCATGATCGTGCTCTTCTCATTTTACAAAGATCTAATCAACCTTCAGTGATTCATGGCACTTACCAAAAGGGTTACAGACCACAAAGAAAGCCAAGACATCTGTTTGCTTTTCTAGAAAACAGCAAAGCTAGCAAACAAGTCAGACTTGTCTTTGGCATTCCTCAGTCACCTGCTGCTCGCTGATCAAGGTCCCAATGCCCTGGTACCAACCTCGCTACACAGATTGCAACCCCCTATCCAGATGGACTCCACCAGGGCACTCAAAAAACATGGTCTTCCCTTCATACAGTCCAACTTGTACTCCAAATTGTTAGCTCAATTAGGCTTTAGGATAAAGAGCTGGAAGAGGACACAAGTGGCTTTATACTAATAAACACTTAAATCCTAGAGATTTTTGCACTGATATGTGAGAGACCACTCACTGATGATATTTACTTAGAGGTACAGAAACCAGCCAACATCTTCATTCTCTGACATAGGCCAATAGCAATAGCCAGCAGTTTCTTTCCCTGTTATAAGGTAGAATGATTAAGCTCATGAATTGACTCATCGACTCTTAGGACGGACATTTTTTCTCCTTGAAAATGACTACACCCTATCACTTTTACACAGCTGCTCCTCCGTGGTCTGATGCTCAGCCAATGTTCACCACGCTAGAATTCAGGTTCCTCATTTGAAACAGGAGAGGTTTGAGAGAGAACCAGAATTCAAGTGCATTTTCATAGTTCTTTTAGCACTGACATTTTGCAAATCAAAACTCATTCTTTAATACAGTGTTTCTCAAAAGAATCGTGACACTCTCAGCTTCACTACATTTCAAAAGGTAATACATATGTTCTCAGTATTTGCTTTGGAAACAGAGAATGATGTTAAAATACCCTCTGACCAATCATTCTAAAATCAGAGACCAAGGAAAACGTCCAGAATGTTTTTAAATAGATCTCTTAGGAGGTGTGACCAACTGAGACCTCCCTAAGCTCTGAATTGCTGAACTGGGATATGTGTAATGGTGATCGCAGATGAATAACTAGAAGCCAATTCAAATGGGGAGGGAAACTAGTAGACACTTGTTCTTTGCATGAAATTCAGCTGCTTCTGAAGGACTGAAACGTTTTGCTTTTCATCACCTGAGACAGGCCACACTATTTTGGAATGCAGGTGTCCATATCCAAGCATCAAGCAGTCTGGCAACTGAAAAACACCGCCCAGCACAGGGGGAGGGGGGTGGGCAGGACAGCTACTGTGGCTGTTGCAGCACTCTTAGAAATGGAGGTTTTAGATTCATGTGAGAAGTGTATCTGATGTTGTGCAAGAATCCCTAACCCAGTCCAACCAAAGTGAAAGTAGAAAACTCCTGGACCACCTCTATAAAGACTTTAGGAAACACTTGCTAAGCATATAAATAATACTTTTACATACTCATCATGTGGCTTTATGTTTTCATTAAAAGGCTGTTGTACATAACTTCCAAAAATTGTAAGCTTTAGAAAAATACTAAATTTTCTGCTAAAGTTTTTATTGTATCACAGATATATAGATTTTACTTGGTAAGAAACAGTTCTGAAAAAGACATGAAGCTAAAATTATTGGATAAACCATATCCCACACAATAAACTTATTATGACAAATGGATTTTAAGTTTTAACTTGAACTGTTGTCATACAAATTTTAAAAATAGTAAGGTTTTCAATCTTCCATCCAGACACCCTAAAATAAACAATTTACATAGCTATAATCATTAGAATTAAGAAATTTACATTAGTCTAAGACTTTAAACCAAGACCCATATTTAAATACTCTCAAAATGTTCATATAAGATTCCCTCATTACATTTAGTTG
Source organism: Ochotona princeps (assembly GCF_030435755.1). Taxonomy (NCBI): domain Eukaryota; kingdom Metazoa; phylum Chordata; class Mammalia; order Lagomorpha; family Ochotonidae; genus Ochotona; species Ochotona princeps. Next base: position 44,208,606 of record NC_080842.1, on the reverse strand, counting down.
TCACTTTTTACTTCTGGCAAAGAAACTAAGCTTTAAATATATTGAGAGCTTAAGACTATAAAATTTTTATCTTTTTTTCTTTTTATTTATTATTTTTAATTCATTAATTACATTGTATTATGTGACACAGTTTCATAGGTACTTGGATTCCCCTACCCCTCCCCATACCCTCCCACCATGGTGGATTCCTCCACCTTGTTGCATAACCACAATTCAAGTTCAGTTGAGATTCCCCCATTGCAAGCATATACCAAACATAGAGTCCAGCATCTTATTGTCCAGTCAAGTTCAACGACTTCTTAGGTATACCCTCTCTGGTCTGAAGACATAGCTAGCAGAGTATCATCCCGATCAATTCAAAGCTCCAACATACCATCAGCAAAAATTTACATCATTATGGAATTAATTGACATAGTAATGAGTAACTATGAGTAATATGTTAAAAGTAAATGCGAGTTCTTAACCACCTTCTGTGACCACCTCATTGACATTTCAATTTTAATTTATACACACCATATAACATACATAACATAACATGTTATACATAACATCATATCATCTTAAATTAAGGCAAACCTGTGGTATTTAACCTTTTGGGATTGGCTCATTTCCCTTAGCATTATGGTTTCCAGTTTGGCCCATTTGGCCACAAAGAACTGCATTTTGGCTTTTTAATAGCTGAGTAGTATTCCATGGAGTAGATGAACCATAGCTTTCGTATCCAATCCTCTGCTGATGGGCATTTTGGCTGCTTCCATGTTGTTGCAATTACTGATTGTGCTGCTATGAACATAGGAGTGCATGTTGGTTTCTCATAAAACAAGTGTTCTGGATATATTCCTAGGAGTGCTATTGCTGGATCATACGGTATGTTGAATTTGAGTTGTTTGAATATTCTCCATACTGATTTCCATAGAGGCTGTACCAGCCTGCAGCCCTACCAGCAGTGGAGTAGGGTTCCCTTTTCCCTGCAACCTCGCCAACAAGTGTTGTTGGTGCTTTTATTCATGTGGGCCAATCTTACTGGCGTTAGGTGGTACCTCATTGATGTTTTAATTTGGATTTCCCTTATTGCCAGGGAACTTGAGCATTTTTTCATATGTTTATTTGCCATTTGGGTTTGTTCCTTTGTGAAATGTCTGCCCACTTCCCGTGCCCATTTCTTGAGTGGGTTGCTTGTTTTGACATTTTGGTTGTTTTGTAGCTCTTTGTATATTCTGAAGATTAGCCCTCTATCACCTACGTAGTCCGCAAATATCTTCTCACATTCTGTGGGCTGCTTTTTTACTTTATTGATTGTTTCATTTGCTGTACAGAAGCTTCTTAGTTTGATGAGGTCCCATTTGTTTATTCTGGTCTTGATTTCTATTGCCTTTGGAGTCCTTTTTAGGAAGTCGGGACCTACCCCTAGATCTTGCAGAGTATTTCCAACATTTTCTTCCAAAAGTTTAAAGGTTTCTGGATGTAGGTTTAGATCTTTTATCCATTTAGATTTGATCTTGGTGTATGGTGAGAGATGTGGGTCTATCTTTTTGTTTCTACAGGCTATTAACCAGTTGTCCCAACAGCATTTATTGAACAGACCTTCCCATTTAGCAAGAATTAACAGCATCAAAGATGAAAAAGGCAACATAACAGACATTACAACCATTAAGAACATAATTAGAAATTACTACAAAGCACTGTACTCCAACAAATCAGAAGACCACCAAGAAATGGAAAAGTTCTTAGACTCACACCACCTGCCAAAACTTAGCCCAGAGGCAACAAACGAACTGAACAAACCCATAACTGAAGCAGAGATTGAATCAGTGATTAAAGATGTCCCAACAAAGAAAAGCCCAGGCCCAGACGGCTTCACTACAGAATTCTACAAAACATTCCGAACAGAACTGACCCCAATCCTCTACAAACTCTTCAAAACAATAGAAAAGGAAGCAACCCTTCCAAACTCATTCTATGAAGCCAACATTACCTTAATCCCAAAACCGGACAGAGATCCTACAGAGAAAGAAAACTACAGACCTATCTCTCTGATGAACATTGATGCTAAGATACTTAACAAAATCCTAGCCAATAGAATTCAAAAAATCATCCGACAGATCATTCATCCAGATCAAGTAGGATTCATCCCTGGAATGCAGGGATGGTTCAACATTCGGAAATCCATAAATGTGATACACCACATCCAAAAACTGAAAAACAAGAATCACAAGATAGTATCAATAGACGCAGAAAAAGCTTTTGACAAAATCCAACACCACTTCCTGCTAAAAACCTTAACCAAGGTAGGCATAGATGGAAAAATCCACAACATAATTAAAGCAATATATGAAAAACCCAACGCCAGCATCATACTGAATGGAGAAAAACTGGAACCCTTCCCACTGGAACAAGACAGGGATGTCCACTTTCTCCACTGCTATTCAACATAGTCCTAGAGGTACTTGCTGAGGCCATAAGACAAGAAAAAAAAATCAAAGGAATCCAAATGGGAAATGAAGAAGTCAAGCTTTACTATACGCAGATGACATGATTCTTTATATAGAAGAGCCAAGAGGCTCAATACAGAGACTTCTAGAACTTGTACGAGAGTTTGGTAGAGTGGCAGGGTACAAAATTAATGAACAAAAATCAACAGCCATAGTTTATGCAAACAACCCCAAGTTGGAAAAAGATCTAACCAGCAAAATACCATTCGAAATAACAGAGAAAAGTATGAAGTATCTGGGAATTAACCTAACCAAAAATGTAGGAGACCTATTTGAGGAAAACTACAAACTACTTAAATTGAACAACCCTCAAAAGATGGAGTAACATCCCATGCTCCTGGATAGGTAAAATCAGTATCATTAAGATGTCTATATTGCCAAAAGCAATATATACATTCAACGCAATCCCAATCAAATTGCCCAAAACATTCTTCACGGAACTGGAAACAATGATCCAAAGGTTCATCTGGAAACACAAAAAACCACGAATAGCCAGAACCATCCTGAAGAACAGGAAGTTAGCAGGGGGAATCACAGTTCCAGACCTCTGGACATACTATAGGGCAGTGGTTATCAAAACAGCCTGGTACTGGCACAAAGATAGAGAGGAAGATCAATGGAGCAGAATAGAAACACCAGACGGGAACCCACACAGATACAGCCAAATAATCTTTGACAAAAGGACAAACGATAATTTTTTTTTCAAAGAAAGCAATCTGTGGCAGGCAGAATCTACAAAGATCAGAGATCTCTCCAACCAGGTACCATGCCCTGACTAATCCTCTTCTCTTTGGTGCGGGCCAGCCAAGAGACTAGCTTCCCACCAATAAATGAAACAATGCCATGTTGATCATTGGGTTAAATCAGACTATCCCTTCCCTGATCTGATGAATCCAGCTGCCACACTGCGATGACCACATGGCAAAGACTTGACAGATGCCAACTGGGCACTGACACCCGCAGAACATCCACCCTTGAGGAAATGTAATTCTTCATGTATCTCACACTTGCAAAGGTAACCTTCCCTGGACCATCAGATAAGACCCAACCATGGCCATCACCTCAGTTGTACCCATTTCAAAGAACCTGAAGCAGAGGATCCAGATAAGTCATCCCCAGATTCCTGATCAAAAGAAACTATTATTTAACTGTTAGGTAACTGTTGTTTTAAGATATTGTTATTGTGACAATATGTTATACCAACTACCGTTTCAGGCACTTGAGAATTGAGTCAACAAGTGGTTTCTTTCTTCTCTGTGCGTGTATGTGTGTGTGAGACAAGAGACTCTGACTCTCTTGGTTTGGTTAGACTGAGCTCTTCGGCGAATAATGCTCGCAGAGTCCCAGGCAACTCCCTTAGCTGTAGCACTTACTTGGTTAGAAGAGAATACCGATGCTGGAAGAACCTTGTAAATCTTCCTTTGCTTTGTGAGCAACTGTAACCTAAAGAGAAGATCTCCTAGCCAAGTACTGAGACCTCAGCCCATACCAACAAAATATCTGGTTCAGACGGCCTCCTCTTGCCAACATGATACAACAGCATGAACTCATCACCACTGAGGGGCACACAAACAGCACAGCAGGGGATTGCTTTCCCTGTGGGGGCACGGCAGCATTGGCCTATGTTAGAACATTCTGGAACCTCAAGGAACCTTAGAATCACAAAGGGTGTGAGACAAGCAAGGGAAGGCCCTCCTTGGCTCCCATCTCCACTAGACACACAGGATCATAAATTTTCCCAGTGAATGTTTATGTTTGTCATTGTCTCACATCAGAAGAGAAATTATGAAAAATAAGAGGTATTTTTTGGTAGCAGTGTTCTCAGACTTTAAAATCCAGGATAGTGCCTTTTTATTTTTTCTATTGCATTAGTCATGATTTCAGCAGGACAGAGATGAACCACCCAAGTGGGACCACTGCAGAGCATGAGGTCAAAGAGCCACTTATGAAGGATCACAATTGTTTATAAGAATCCACAGGAGTCTGGGGCAGAACTAGCGGCCCACATTCAACAGGCAAGGAGGAGCACTTTCCTGAACAAAGTGCCACGTAGAAAGGCCACCTGACAGCAGGTCTAGCCCCTGATGAGATGCAGTCATGCCACGGGAGCAGGTAGGAGGAAGCAGTTCACTATGCTATGCCCCATACTTTCCTGAAGTCTCCAACTGAGACTGTTGGCTGAGCTCAACAGTAGCCCTTTTTGAAAAAAAAAAATAAAAAACTCTGGAGAAGAAGTTGGAAAAGGCAAATGAATAAAAGAATGAGCCCAGAGTTGCATATCTCACAGCTAGCAACAGATGCAACAGATCTGCTAATACTTCCTGAGGGAATGAAGCACAATAGTCTATGAGTAGAACAGTTATTGTCTTGAAATCTCACAGGAGCATCCACACCAGAGAAGTTAGGAAATGCTACAATTGGAAGGTTTTACTGTTTATTATTAGTTTTTATGGAGTCAGCTTACCAACACATCCATGGATGAAAGCATAAATCATGTCATCTCCTACAGGAAGCAATTTTCACTTCTACTCAAGGGGAAATCACCATCACACACTTCATGAACCAGAGTAAGAAACCCTCCTAAGATTAAGTTGGTATCCAGCACCACTACTCTTCCTTTAGTAGACATGATTTTCTTGGTCGTTATGCCATTTGCCCAACACTCCAAACCCAATGACCTTTGCTTCATCATTCACATGTAATCCATCATTTCATAGTGACAACTCTGCTTCCTAAGAATTCCTTAAGGAGTCTGGGATTGTGTTGCAACAAATAAGATGTCACTTGTGATCCTGGCTTCCCAAACGAGAGTGTCTGTTCAAGTGAAGCCACTCTTCAGCTCCAGCTTAATGCTAATGTGCCTGGGAAGACAGAAAATCACCCATGGGCTTCTATCTGCAACCCATGTAACAGATCAGAGTGCAGTGTCTGGCTCCTGGCTTTTGCCTAGGTCAGACCTGGCTGTCATAGCCATGTGGGGCGTGTACCTGTGGGTGGAAGCTCCTTATTCCTTTCTCTTCTGTTGCTTTGCCTTTCAAAAAAAGTTTTAATTCCTTCAAATCCATTCATTTCTCTCCCACGTTTTGCGTGCTAGTAAAATTAAATTAGGTATGGCTGCTCTACCTACTTTGACAGATCTATTACTGAGCTGTTTACCCTGCATGGCCTCTTTGCCTTTCCTGGTCCATATAGCAGATTTCTTATCTCCCTCCTAATACTTTTTCAGCTGTTATTTCCTCCCTCCCAGCTAGTAACCTTTCCCAACAATGCCAGAAAAACAGGATCTCTCCTCCCAAATTACCCCCTGCATCTTATAAACTGGCCACATTGTACAATGAGTTGTCTTCCTATCTGGTCCCCTGTTATGCTGAGTCTCCAGAAGGCACTGCTATGTTTTATTCATCTCCATATCCTCAGCATCAAACTACGTGCTTGACACATCAGAAGTGCCAGTAGATGTTTCATAAAAGGTTGAACAACTGGGTGGGGGAAGGGGACATCCAGGTGGCACAGCAACCTAATATTCCACTCTGTGGTGTTAACATCCCATATGGTCCCCAGTTCTAGTTTCAGTTCTTCCACTGCTGATCCAATTCTCTTATAGCCTGGGAAAGCAGTGGATGATGGTGCCTGCACCCACATGGGAGACTCAGAATAAGCTCTTGGCTTCAGATCAGGTCAGTTCTGGCAGTTTCGCCACTTTGGGAATGAACCACAAGATAGAAGATAATATCTATCCTCTCTGTAAAATTTGCCTTTCAAATGAAAATAATTATTTTAAAAGATTAAACAACCAGATCATATTCCAGTATCTTTGTTGTATAAATTGATGGTAGGAACTAAAAGAACTCTCAACTGGACAAGTTTCCAGTACTTCTCCTTGACAGCTCACCCTCAACCCATATTTCCACTCCTGGGAAGAGTTTCGATCTGCTTTCAACATTGATTCCATCAGGTGGCTTGGGATATCTGGCTTTCCAGCATCTTTTGAACTCCCATATCCTCCTGGGTCAAGTGTAACTTTGTCCTGACAATGCTCTTGCCACTCTATGGCAGGCCCCCAAAGGTCTCCATTCCCTTAATTTACTTACTTCATTGCCCTTACCACTATATAACATACTATCATTTCTTATACTCGGTCTTCTTGCCTGGTTCTTACCCATTTAATAAGCACTGTAAAGCCAAGGGTTTTCATCTATTTTACTTGCACTGATATCCTACTGTACACAGTGACAGGCTGTAAGTATCTTCTAAATAAACTCACCACATGTAGAGGATGAGTCAATGACCTGCATGGGACAGTAGCGAAATCAAAATTATTCTCACCTAACCCCCAAGCTAATGAGTCACAGCCCTCTCAGGTCAACAAATTCCACACACCATTCAATCTATAAATAATTCCTATGTACGAGGAAAACATCAGATGCAAACCCAATGGTGTGCCAACAGCAGAATGTCACTCTTAACACAAAGAAACTTAAGGAAATACTAAGAGAAACATATAGCTTGAATTAAGAAGTGTGAATAATGTAAAACCACATAATGACTTCTGAAAGAGCACACAAGAATCCCATACCCTTCCAGCCAACATGATCCTGATGCTCATTAATATTTGGCATACTTTACTGGAGCCCATGGGACAAGGGATTAGCAAATCACAAAAGAAACTTGCAATTGTAAAATTATTTTTGCAGCTGTTTTGATTTTTGCACATCATGAAGTGATGCCATAAATATGAATCTTCAAATGAACTGAATCCTAAGTACTAGTTCTAAATTCCAGTCACATTCACATGACACAAATGAATTACGGAGGAGAAAAACCACACAAATTATTCCACTGGATTTGATGAGATACATTCACTTGAGATGCTACAGGCAAAGACATTTTTTAAAGAGATTAGATCTGTCATGCTCTGATTCTGCAGCTTAACATCTTTATAAAACAAAAGCAATCTGAATTGTCTGACTGTGCATTCGATTTTGAGTCATTTTGGTGGCTAAGATGAAAGCTTGCCTAGCATTTGTTCTTTTATGTGTTGGACCATCCAAGTACTAACCAGGCTCGACCCGACCCTGCTTAGCTTCTGAGATCAGACGAGATCAGGTGCATATGCGTAAGACAAAAACAAACAACTCACCAGCTGTGCCTGGAACTCAGACAGGAAATGTAATAATGAAATGGACACCAATACATCCAGGTAACCAGCCTGCTGTGGCTAAGCAACTGCTATTTACAAGTCAATGGTTTCAGGGAAGTAAATGGCAAATAACTTCCTGAGTATTTAGTTGGCAACAGCAACAAAGCTCATCTTTTTCTTTCAATATTGACCTATAATTTTTGAAATTGCAATTATAAAAAAATATTTGTGATGTTTCTGTTTATTCCCAAATGTGAAACGAAAAAAAAGTTCTTGATACAGTTAAAAACATTCAGCAAAATTAAGTTTCTAGGGGAAAAAATCTTTTATATCAAAATGTTTTCCAATGTGACTTCAAATGATTTCAGGTGTATGTTTACTTAGGTTGTTCCATGCTGTGAAATAGAACATATTTAAGGATACAGTCTATATTACATAATATATAGACAGATTGGCTACTTTTACTAAAACATGATCAGTAAAATTCAACTCAAAACTGACATGAACACATAGTTTAGTGTAACATAGTGTAACATAGTTTAAAAGAAAAAAAATTCAAATAGCTTTTGTGCCCATCAGATTTGGTTATTTGATGGGGCTCAAACCAGAAAATCATACCATCTATGCTTTCAAAATGACAGGGGTGGGAGGAAGATTTTAACCAGTCTTATTGAGATAAAAATCTCTCTATATCCCAAGAACACAACTAGAGGAGTTCAAGGACTGGGCTACATGACTACCACTACCCAAAGTTCCCTCCCAAACATGGTGTACGTAAGAACATTGAACATAAGAATATTTATTCTAATTTTAAGTAGTGGGAACTGGGAAACAAGCTCATTTTTACCAGGGAATTCTGCCACTTTTATAATCAAGTCTAGAGTATTTGAAAGAAATGTACAAATTGTGCCTCCCAAAGAGGGACTTTTAAATATCTCTTGTTTTTCTTCCTCTAGAGGTTGAAATGAGAGGTTCCTAGAGCTTCTATTTTACCTACTTGGGATTTTAGCAAAAAGTTTAAAAGATGAACATGCAAACAAAATTTAGCAGAATTCACTTCTTAATTTATTATCAGCAGCTTAGAAAACTCATGGAACTAACAATGGTCCCAAAAATTCAGAAAGAAAGAAAAAGGGCAGGCAGGCAGAATCACGATATTGTTAAACTGTATTGTGAAGTACATGGAATCTATTCTCTTCGTATCAATATCACATTAACATGAGAACTGATGAGAGCCGTGTTGAGCAATTATACATTTGCTTTGACCCTGAGAATTGAATGTACCAATAAATTCTTTTAAAAAAAAAAAGGAAAAGTCAGGATTAAATATAAGCAGACAACAGGGTAATGAAGTTCACATTTGGAATCAGAAGTCCTATTATCTGCCATAAATTGCTTTAACTCCAAACAAAGATCAAGCCAGCCATGACACACAGGGATCTAAGATCAGTACCTTCTCAAGGTGATACACTTTAAATATTTGCTTGATATTTTCTTAGGGGAGGACCTCAGAGCTGCACGAACAAAGAAAAAGGACTTCGGGCAGCAGGATCCCAATCCTGAACATCCCCTAGGAATGCAGAGCTGCTGCAGGTAACCCAGCCCACCCTTTTGGAAGCCAGCTGGGCAACTCTCACTACCATGGATCTGACACAGGTGTCATAACCTGCACACAGATATTCTCATTATCCCTGAGAAAAAAATGCGACAAATTTAACTCTATTCATCCTGTTCGAGTTCTTGGGTCTTCTTATCCACCAATGTGATGGGCCACAGTGCCTTTTTTTTTTATCCAATAGGGAACAAATTTACTGTAAAATGCCCTATTCTGTAACGAGTATCCCCAGTCACTTGTCCGTCAGCTGAAGTCCCCCACCATTTCTTGAGACAACAATTCTGTATTTGTATTGATTTCTTCTCTAAAGTTCTTTATATTAAGTAGGATTTGACTTCTCATTGGCCTTCATTATTGGTTTGATGTTTGCCCTATGGAATTATACAGAAGAACATTGCTCCCTCGTACATGTAATAGTTCAGAAATACCTGAGAATGGCCATGGTGTACCCTAAGAATTTCACATCCTCAGTTCCGTCCCCTATGTTCTTTACATAGATTCCCAACCACTTTCCTGTTACTTACTGAACCCATTCTACTTCATATTTCTCGAGTCACCCAACTTGTTTGGATAAGTCTATGTCAAGATTTCATGAACTATATTCCTCTAAGTTTGTCTATTAAAACCTGATATACACATTTTAAAGCAATCCTGGTTCAAATTAGAAATGTTAATTTCTACATAGTAATAAATTTTATCAAATATTGCAGGTCTAATGTGAATCACATTAAAAACAATACCATTTATAGATCCCTTCACTAACTTCTTAAATTTTAAATGTTATTTTCTTTGGTTAAACAAGCAATTCTGCATTATTTGGATTGTGCAAGAAACTAATATAATGAATGATCTAAAGCAGTGAATTATAAATGCTTGATTTTACCATTTTCTACATTTCACATTTCTAAAATTTTTTTTCTTACTAAATGTAGGTTGCAGGGCCCACGCACATTACATGATAGCAGAAAGCACTGTGATTTTGCAATTTTAAAACTAATTGTAATGAGGTTAAAAAAAAGGATATGGAATTATTTTGTGTTCTTGACTGCATGTTATTAATCATTGTAAGAGAAAACTGAAAAGCTCATAGTACTACACTTCAGATGAATCAAGTCAAGGAAACAAAAGTTTTACCTAAAATACACAGAAAACAACAAATTAAGTGCATTTTTACAGAGGAATTTAATATTTTACAATTGACTGCTCAAGTAGAGACTGAATAATTAGGAGAGCAGTCAAAATGAACTTAAATTCCTTGAAGGTAATTGTACTGTTTCATTGTCTTATTTTTGTATATACATAAACCCATAAGAAATGAAAGCAAAAGAGATGTAGAACTTGCTCAAGATTAGGCAGAAATGGAATCAGAATCCAGCTTAAGGAACTTCAAGTGATCTAAATAAATTCATACCTTACAATCAAACAGAATATTTAGCATATGGTATGAACATCTTTGTGGGCATTTTAATAATACTATCTTCAACTTCTTATAATTGCTGAAATTTGAGTTTGTTCTAAAGAGCCAGGCACTATTCCAAGTTACAACAACTAACCATCATATTAACTTTGTCATCCTTGCGTAGGGGCCGTGCTAATCTTCTCTGTATCATTCCAATTTTAGTATATTTGCTGCCGAAGTGAGTACCATCATATTAACTTTGTAAACTAACTACAAATATTGTTGCCAGCTTACGGAGGAAGGACTGCCATGTAGCTCCATCAGGCTGCCCTCCCAAATGCTGCTGTGTGTTGGAGAGTGAAAAAGATAGGTCCAGTCCTAACACTTGGGAACAATCAACAGTACCTTGTTTGGAGATAGGATATTGGCAAATGCATCTAAAGATCTAGAAATGAAAAATGTGACCCCAGATTTTCTGGTGTGGCCTCAATCCTATAGCACGTGTCCTTGCAAGGGAAACAGAAGAGTCAGACTCAGAAGAGACGACATGTGAAAAGAAAGGCAGAGACTGAAGTCGTGTGGCCACAAGACAAGAAATGAATGAGACCACCAGAAGCTGGCAAAAAGAAATTAATCCTCCCCCAGAGCCCCGGTTGAGAGCCTGGGGATGCCAGGCTTCTCGCCTCCAGAACTGTTAGAGAATAAACTTCTGCTTCTGAAACCACCCAGCCTGCAGCAAGATGTGACAGCAGCCCTAGGAAACGAATCATCCAACCACCATATTACCCTGCCACCATCTAGGAACACCAAGGGCGTCTTTGTTGACAGCCCATATTTTAACAATGGGAAAGCCCTGGCTGGATTTCCCCACCTTTCTACCTCGAAGGCACGCTGGGAAGCTAACCCCGCACTGTGAAACATTTCCCTCAGGCTGTGGCTATGGACGGTAAACTGCATTCCTACATGGAAAAAGCTATTTTTTATCTATATAGAAGCAATGGCAATGCAAGCTTTTACACCAGTTACAATAACAAACATCTTTGCCCTATTCCTTGCATTATTTTACACACTAATTAAATTAGTACAATTAATATGGAACCTATTTGCACTTAGGATATTAAGATTGGGAACAATTACATCTAAGAATCTCCCAATATGCTAATTCAGAAAGTAATTGATGCTCTGTGAGTATGCATTTAATACATGCTTTGAAATGTAATGTATATTTGTTGTTGAGACTCTTCCGTAATATACTCCTGATGGACTAGTTCCTAATGAAGGTCATTCAGAACCGTATTTGATGTGCTACTATAGTCTATTTGTCCCTCCCCATCCACTCTACCTCAGCCTGCTCTGGGTTCCAGCATTCGCCAGAACAACCATCCAGAATCTCATCAATAACTGATCTAGACAATAAAATTTGGAGCTTTGGAGCTGAGAATATCCTCATATTTTGGGTCACATCCCTTTAACTTTCAATCTCACATACTCATTGTCTGGTGATGGGCGAGCTTGGTTGGTGGGAGGCCCTGCCAGTGAGGAGACAGGAAGGAGAGCGAAGTCAAGGTGTTTGTTCCTTCCTTTCTCCCTATGCAGGCCTGAGGAGCTGGCAGTGGCTGGGCTCCACTTTTGAGTCAGAGTCCTGGTCTAGACCTACAACTCTCTCTAGGCGCTGTTGGCCCCTTTGGCCATTCAAACATTGGTCAGTAGAACAACATCCCTTAACACGAGACCTTTGTTCTTTCCATCACTGATTTGTTCCCTTCTGTAAGAGTCTCTTCAATAGGGCCCGGCGGCGTGGCCTAGCGGCTAAAGTCCTCGCCTTGAACGCCCCGGGATCCCATATGGGTGCCGGTTCTAAACCCGGCAGCTCTACTTCCCATCCAGCTCCCTGCTTGTGGCCTGGGAAAAGCAGTCGAGGACGGCCCAATGCATTGGGACCCTGCACCTGCGTGGGAGACCTGGAAGAGGTTCCAGGTTCCTGGCTTCAGATCGGCGCACACCGGCCCGTTGTGGCTCACTTGGGGAGTGAATCATCGGCCGAAAGATCTTCCTCTCTGTCTCTCCTCCTCTGTGTATATCTGGCTGTAATAAAATGAATAAATCTTTAAAAAAGAAAAAAAGTCTCTTCAATAAACTCCTTCAATCACCCCCATTAAAGTGATAAGGAAACACACCCTAATAGTGTTCCTCTCACCCAGAACAGCAGGTGAACATCTTTCCAAGAGAACCCATCTAACATACTAAACAGTTATTTTCCACAGACAAAATTATTGCAAGCTCGCAAATCATTCCTAGTTTCCTAACATTACTACTAGATACGACTAACAAGAGGTATCCTTCTCCTTTAATAACAACAACAGCAATCAAAGAGAGTAGCTTAGGACAATTCTGTGCACCTCGAACAGGTCAGCTTTAAGGGTCTAGCATCACCACAGGGGTTTTGTTCTACAATACCTGTCATCACCATCAATGATGCACTCAGGGAAGGCGAGGCTACAGCCAAACAACATGATATGCTGATAGCAACTGAGGCGATGGAGGTACGCAAAGAACTTGAGGAACTTCTCCAGGTCCATGTGCTTGACGATCGAGAACACAGGTGTGGTTTGGTAGGGCAGTATCTGACACTGACTGTGCGGGATACTGATGCAGGTACCTGGGCAGTAAAGAGAACTACACTCAGAAGTGGACATACCAGATACACATGTTCATACAATCACTAGCTAGATTCTGCAAGAATGATTACACATGGACAGTCCTAGACACAGGTTCATTCACATAAGGACGCATGGGAGAAAGAAATCAAACCATTATTATTTACAGAGTGAGGGTACTTTTGTCCTGGGTATATGCGTAGAATACAAACTCCCTGCATGCCACATGGGAATATACACTGGGAATCAACATTTTAGATTATAGTTAGAACAGTGCATATCAAAAAAATTCCTAAAATATACATATTTGACACTGTGATGCTATTTCTAGATATTAATTCTAAAGTAATCATGGCTTGAACATTTTCTCCAGATCATCTGTGCATACGTCACAATTTTCAAAAGATACAAACCATATACACATGCAATGAACGTGATTTAAAGTATTACAGAATCAGTAACAGAAGAAAACTCCGGTATGTGGAAGTTGCTTTACAAAGCAATGGAATCACATGAAATAATGTCTAACAGAATTAGAAATGGCATGTCACCATCTGTATCCCATAATCCTGTTTGATTCATGTAAGAGAACTGATTTTATGTTTCCATAAACAGTTTTAAGAACAGTGATGCTGTCCACCCTATCCTCCATCCTTTCCCCTTTCTTATTTTTAAGTCTTACAGTTACATACCTTCAACTTACTGTGTAATCACAAGTGCAATGTCTCGACTAAATGAAGAACAAGTAGGGTAAGTAGAAAAACCAGTTATTCCAGAGTAGACAAGGGCTATAAAAAAATCAAATCTCATTGTGTAAAGTTTTTTATACTATCCATCTTAGTTACCACATGATCCTATGTGCATTTGCGATCCTGCCTATTTCAGAGTTCAATGTCAACTCAGAGGTTGACTTTGCTTATTCTCATAGTTATCTTTTCTGGATACCATTATATCCATGGTCTTTCCAATTTCTTCCTTCTGGAAATTATCCTTGATCTGATATAAATCATGACATTAATACGCATCCACACGATGGGATGTTAGCAGAATATTATGTTTCTTTTTTATTCTGTGTTCTCTTATGAAATAGTCTCACTACTTTTTGAGAAAGATGTAAGTGAATTGTGACTGTTTTTTAAATGACAGCTTGTTCAAATAAATCTTCAGAGCTAATGTTGTGGTGCAGAAGGCTAACCCTCTTATGATGTCAGCATTCCACATCAAGGTTCCTGTTGGGCTCCTGCACCTACATGGGAGAGCTAGAAGAAGCTCCTGGCTTTGGAAAAACATAGCTCTGGCCACTGCAGCTATTTGGGGAAGTAAACCACCAGATAGATGATATCTCTGTCCCTCTTTATACAAGTATGACTTAAAAATAAAATTAGAACTAGAGGGCTAGCATGTTGGTTCAATTTGCTAATCCTCCACCTCCAAGTGCTACACCCTATATGGGTACTGATTCCTGTCCCAGCTGCTCCACTTCCCATTCAGCTCCCTGCTTATGCCTGGGAAAGCAATAGAAGATGGCCCAAAGCCTTGGGACCTGCACCCACATGGAAGATTCAGAGGAAGCTCCCGACTCCTGGCTTCAAATTGGCTCAGCTCCAGCCATTGTGGTCATTTGGGAGTGAACCAGAAGATGGAAGGTATTACTCTATGTCTCTTTCTGTAAATCTGCATTCCCAATAAAAATAAATATTTTAATAAATGTTTATAAAATGCTGTACTTGAAAAAAGTTCAACTAATTCTTTGATCTGGGATAAAATTACAACCTTTAAAAGCACAGATTTTAGCCCAGCAATTGTGATATATGGTATTCCATAACTAGGTAGGTGTGCTACCTGGCTCCTGACTGCCTCCTGCCAATACAGATACTGAGGGGGCAGCCCCCAGGGCTTCAGCAGCTTGGTTCCCACCACACACTTTGGAGACATGGATTGTGTTGCAGCTCCGGACTTCAGCCCCAACCCAGCTCCCAGCATTGTGGACATTTACAGAATGAACCAGCAGATGGGAGCAGATGTCTCTCTTTTTTAAATAAAACCTACATTAGGATTTCTAACACTTTCTGCCCCAGTCATTCAGAGCATTTCAGTATCCACCACTGACCCTTCATTGTCTCCACTAGTTCTCCTTCAACACATTTTCAATCTCACCTTTCTCCCTAAGTTTCTCTGAAACCTTCCCAAGCTCCTGTCATAACATTGTCCCCCAAGCGAGCAGATGGAAACTATTAGCTCATGAGTCTCCCCCTTCATTAAACATACAACTTCCTATTGTCTTATAATATTCAGTCACTCAGAATGTGCTGAGTTCAACGCGGTACTATCAACCTATGATTTGTACTTTCAAAGGCAACCAACAATGCATGGAAGTTCCACATATTGAAACCAGAACAATCATGACAGAGTTAAAGGGCACTGAACTTCATTTTACCTTATCAAAATTCAAAATGCAAAATGAGAAAGGCAATTAGAAGGGAATGAAAATACAAATGAGAACAGGGAAAGAATACAACAGGTTCCTACTGATCTTTAACAGGAGTTCGATGTTACAGAAGTACTGGGGTAGGATATTCCTAAAATTGACACTCAAGTTGGTGAGAAAGATGAAAGAGCATCACAGAAGTGAAGACACAGATACTGTCCCTCAAACCCCCACAACTGTGCATATTGTGCTATGAGCGAAGAACCTTGCTTCTAAGAGCACAAGTCAAAGATCCTATCAATAATTTAAAACAGATTCATATTGATGCCCAACGTTGACCTGGGCCAGAAATCAAAACAGTACTCGGACTGTTACAGTGACCTCCATTCACAACCCAGCAAAGTGACACCGCATCTATTTCACCGAGGAAATAAGAGTTTCCAAGGACTAGGGAAACTGCTTGGGAACCCAGTTTTTATGCAGATGTTCCAGATCTGAAGCCTGTGTCTTCTGTTGCTTTCATCTTGAGCTCCCATAGCTTCTCTATACGTTAAATAGTTCTCAGACACAGATGTTTAGCCTTGCAGCTAAGATCCCTATGAGGGCCAGCACTGTGATAGAGTTGGGCCACCACCTACAATGACAGTATCCCACATGCACACCTGCTAGACTCTCAGCTGCTCCACTAATGTGTCACTTAGGTTCCTGCGTACATGCCTGGGAGAGCCGCAGAAGACAACCCAAGTGTTTGGGCCCCTGCACCACACAGGAGACCTCTGGCTTTAGCCTTGCCCAGCCCTAGCCATTGCAGCCATTTTAGAGTTTTCCATCAGTGGATAGAAGACTTCTCTCTCTCTCTCCCCGCCTTTCTCTAGTCTCCCTACTTCTGCTTCCCTCTGCCCCACCCAATCTCCTCCTCTCCCCCTCATCTCCCTCATCTCCCTCATTTCCTCGTTCCTCTCTTCTAACTCTGACTTTCAAAGAAATAACATGCATCTCAAATAAAGATTTCTGCATCCCATACTGGAGTATCTGGGTTCAATCCCAAACCACCTTTCTGTCAGGGCAGACACTGGCAGGCAGCAGTGACTCCAAGTAAATGGGTTGTCACTACTATGTGGGTTGTGTTGCCAGCTCCGGGATCCAGCCTTTCTGGGTATTTGAGAGATGAACAAGTGGATGTGAGCTTGGTTGCACTCTGTCTCTCATCGTCTCTGCCTCTGAATTTTAAGAAGTAACCATTTTAAAATTCCCAGAGCCCATTCAAGGAAGAAATTGACTGCGCACACACACACACACACACACACACACACACACGGCAATTTTGCTAGTTTAAATTACATTTTCTTTAGAATCCATCAGTTTTTTTTTTCTTCATTTACACTCAGAGAGGGCTCTTCCATCTGCTGGTTCCCTCCCCAAATTGCTGCAACAGCCATAGATAAACTGATCTGAAACTGGGAGCCAGGAACTTCTTTCAGGTCCCCCACACGGTGAAGGATCTCAAGGGCTTGGGCCAACTTCCCCCAATTTACCAAGCCATGAGCCCATAAGCAGAGAGCTGGATTGGAATAGCAGCTGGGACATGAACTGGCACCAATACAAGACGTCACTGCTATAGGAAGAGGATTAGTCTGCTATTCTGCTGTTCCAGCCCTGTGACTCTTTCAGCTTTTGAATGTATCTGAGTACCTTTGAGGGTAAACCATATTTGAAGTAATTAGATCACCAAAAGCCTCATTTCCCAGCACCACATAGCCAGGAAAACAAAAAGGAGAATATTTAATATATGAAATGAAAATCAATTTTTTGGTTGGCTACACCATCTTCAAGGCAGTGTGACTTGGGCCAGAGATACGATTTCTCTGATAGTTAAATTCACTTGGAGAAAAAAATCTGTGCTGAGCAAACAGTCATACTCTGAAACTTTTTAAAAAGAGGTCTCAAGACAGCATCGATACAAACAATGATGCTGTACTTGTGTGATGATTTCCAAAGATTTCCAGAGTTATCACTGAAAACATTAATACAATACGTACTCTTATATGAAAGCACTAAGGCTCTCCTAGGTGCATGGCTCAATAGAAAGATGGATATACAAACGGGCAGATGGGCTGACAATAAATGATTTACAAAAGCACACAAGATCACTGACAGAAAGTCTCGCACCTCTTGGGACCACATTCTTTCCACTATACCACAGCTGTCCATAGTCCACCAGAGGCTGTGGACAAGCAATCCAGAAGAGCAAGAATTCAGCAGAGGGTAAATGATCAAGTAAGTTTTAGTGAACAGGAAGAATTCTTCAGAAACTGGAAGCCACAAAAGCTCTGGATTAGAACAAAAATATAAAAGACACCAGTGGTTGAGAAAAATACCTACAAAGACAGAACTATAATTATGTGTGACAAAGAATGAAAAACTTCATTTTAGACAGAAAAAAATATGTCAGTTTTGCTTGAATTCACTCACAGCTAACAAATGTGAATATAAAAGGGAATCACTCTCAATGATTCCTGACTTTGAACCATTTAGAAAATTGTGTCAATTTTCTATTCTTTCTGCCTCCACATATGTGTAAACATTTTTCCTAGAATGTCTCGTTTTGTTGTTGTTGAAGCATGTAACTCTGGCATTGTCTTTTTACACATTCTCACCAAAAGCAAAGAGATTTTTGTGAATCAATTGCATGTTGTGTGCCATGCAAAGTCATTTCTCCGTGGGGAGAAGACAAGGCACTGCTGAAATGGTCCCGTTCATCACTGTTTCTCCATCTAACTAGGCTTAGAAAGGGTGGAAGAAATGGGTGTGACATTTTTTCCCCTGGGAACTTTTTTCCCCTGGGTGCCAAGTCTACCAGAAAGTGGAGGTCAGCACTGGCAGGTAAGAACTTGTTGGATTTAATTACCTACAGCAAACCCCTGGCCATCAATTAATGTTCCTTTTCTTTGAAAATAAAAATAACTAGGGAAATGAGGAGAATCTAGAGCCGATCTTTACAGGAAAATTTCACTTATGAATGTAATGCATTGCTGGTGGGATACATTTTTAATACAGTTTTACTTTAAGTAGACACAGCAATAGAGTGAGACATTCCTATTATACACATGGCATGATCAGGTTAGGGTAATTGGTATCTCTAAAACACCAACATTAAAAAGACATGATTTTGTAATAAATTTTCAGACAATCGATGATAGGATAGCCTCTGATTCGAGAAAAATTTAGAAACAAAACAAAGTGCTGAGTTGAAATGGGGTTCTGATCGTTAGTGTTATTGTTATCTTACTCTGACTCAGTATTCTAGATCAAAAGGGATTCCCTCTGCTCGTATCTCACTGCTAATAGTCTTAGGGTATGGGAATTAGGAAATAAAGATGGGTCTTGGGCCTGCTCCAGCACCCTAGTGGCTAAAGTCTTTGCCTTACATGTGCCAGGATCCCATCAGCACTGGCTCGTATCCTGGCTGCTCCACTTCACTTCCAGGTCCCTGCTTGTGGCCTGGGAAAGCAGTAGAGGACAATCCAAAGCCTTGGAACCCTGCAACCACATGGGAGACAAGAAGTTCTGGGCTCCTGGCTTCAGATTGGCTCAGCTCTGGCTTTTGCAACTACTTGGGGAGTGAACCAACAGATGGAAGATCCTTCTCTCTGCCTCTTCTTCGTTCTATAAATGACTTTCAAAGAATAAATAAGTCTTAAAACAGAAAGATGTGTCTTATGTGCATTATCCTTTTACTCCCTTGGAAATTATGATGAATTTATCCACTTCTCAGATTAGGTAATATGAAATTCTTCCATGATTTCACTTCACAGAAATTCTTACTTACACAATTAGTTCTAAATGCAATACTAAGAATAAGCACTCAATGTATATAAACTAATGAACACTCAAAGTTCTGGATAGCTACTTTTAAGTCAATGAGATTAGCCAATCACATTTAGCAGAGCATTTTGGGGCTTTGAAGAGAGGCAGCACAGATTAATTTACTAGATATTTCTGCACTAGTGTTTCCGATTAATGATTTAAGAAAATCTTATTTATATAAGGTAAACAAATTTCAAGTAACTTACATGTACAGATTTAAGAGGATGATACTTCCCACCCTGCCCTCCCTCCTTCCTTTCTCTTTCTACAATAACATACTTTATTTTATAATCCCAAGCTTAGCATTCCACAAAAAGTTCAACGAGTAGTAAGTCTTCACTGCCCTTAATTACAAATCCCATTTTCAACCAGCGCAATAAATATTTGTATCTTGAGTTGTGTGCAATTTATGTCAGTTCTTTTAAAATTTCCCTTATATCAAATTTAAAATTGTTTTAAACCAAATCAGCAGGGTATCAAATCGCAGTGGAAGATGATGGGATTATTTGATGGATGACTTTTCAAAAATAGTAGAACATTAACCTCGTGTGCTTTGCTCCCTTTTGTCCAATATCCTAAAAAGAAACTAATTCTGGTCTCCTTTCTGGGGCACATTTCATTAAAGGACTGCTCACACTGATTCCATTGCATCAGTAATATTGCATCAGGCAGTATTACAGCACAACACAATTCCCTTGCCCTAATTTGTCTCAATTGCCTCATTTTAATTCACAAGTTAGTTTCACAGGTCTCCCCTGTGGACGCTTCTGCGTGTGTTTGACCCATTTCCAGAACTTGAGTTTCAAACAGGATTATAAAGGAGGGTTCATTTAAGATTAATTTTGAAAGGCAGTTATAGAAAGAAAGGGGAAAACAGATTCACTCCTCTAAATGGATACAGTGGCTGGGTCTGGGCCAGACTGAAGCCAGGAGCCTGGAACTCCACATGGGTCCTCCACATGGGTCCTCCACATGGGTCCTCCACATGGGTCCTCCACATGGGTCTCCCACATGGGTCTCCCACATGGGTCTCCCACATGGGTCTCCCACATGGGTGCAGGGGTCCAAGCACTTCACCAATCTTTTGCTGCTTTCCCAGGAATATTGGGAGGAAGCCGGATCAGAACTGGAGTAACAGGAACACAAACCTGCACTCATACTGGATACCAGCATCTTTAGTTGCAGCTTCACCTGCTACACATGCCAGGCTTAACCTGAATCCAGCCAAGGGAAAGTTCTTTGTATACAATGGTTTTCAATGGTCTAGGAAGAAAATGCTCATCTAGCTGGCTTCCTTTCGTGATTTCATCTTTTATTCTTCTCATCCAGTCTGTCATTATGCTTGTTACTGCCTATCGCGTGACACCCCTCTTTGGGTTAAGCCCTAACCTTGTTCTGTTCGTCCTGTTCCAAACCTTCTCACATTCATCACTTTCGCCTGCGCCTTTGTTCTCAGTGTTTACTGAAGGACTCTAACACTGCTCGCGGCACTCTCAGACTCACCCACATTAGTTCACTTGCCCTCCCTGTCAGTTAGGGTCTCTTTCACAGCTGAGGAAACAAGGTTTAAGGGATTCCCCCGCCAAGGTTTGCACAGCGAGTCAATAGCAAAAGCAGGAATTCAATTCATGTATGTGCACACCAAGCCCACATCTTTTTCTACCAACAGCTGACTCCACAATCCCAGCTCTGTGCTTAAGGGCATCTTCCTACCCAAGTTTACACCACTTCCATGAATTGGGTCATGCAAGGGCCATGGAGACAGGTGGATTCTTTCTCACTGCTCGTTCAAAAAACTTCTTTTGTACTCCTAAACATGGAAGGCACTTCAACAGCAAAGTAAATACCAAGCAGAACACACGTCCTACCTGTAAGCAGCACATGCTCTTGTAAGGAGAAAGACAAAGTAATTTTAAAAGCATTAACACTGCCCGGCAATGTTTCACAGTCATATTCCCAATGCTCAGCAAAAAAAAAAAAAAATATATATATATATATATAGGCCATGGTAAGGGAAGACAATAAACTAGTTGTTATTAACAAAGGACTAGCTGGGGCCTGGCACGATAGCCTTGTAGCTAAAGTCCTCACCTTGCATGAGCTGGGATCCCATATGGGTGCCTGTTCTAATCTCAGCACTTCACTTCCCATCCAGCTCCCTGCTTGTGGCCTGGGAAAGCAGTCGAGGACGGCCCAAAGCGTCAGGACCCTGCACCCTCCCGGGAAGCCCGGAAGCAGCTCCTGGCTTTGGTTCAGCACAGCTCCGGCCATTGCATACTGGGTTGATCTGCAGGTTATGATGCTGGCATCCTGTACAGGTACCTGTTCAGATCCCAGTATTTCTACTTCCAATCCAGTTCCTTGCCTGGGAAAGCAGTACAGTGGGCCCAACTGCTTGGCCCCTCCCAACCACACGGAGAGCTGAATTAAGCTCTTGGCTTTGGTCTCTATTAGCCTCAGCTATTGCAGCCATTGGGGAAATTAGCAAATGGAACAACTCACTCTCTCCCTCTATCTCCGTGTGTGTGTGTGTGTGTGTGTGTGTGTGTAACTCTGCCTTTCAAGTAAATACATCTTTCAAAAACTGTTAAGGGGCCAATATGGTGGTGTAGTAAGCTGATCCTGTATGGTTCTGGCACCCACGTGGGTGCCAGTTCATGCCCCAGCTGCTCTACTTCTACTCCAGCTCCCTGTTGTGACCTGGGAAGCAGTGAAGGATGGCTTGGATCCTTGGGCCCTGGCACCCACATCGGAGACCTGGAGGAGGCTCCTGCTGTCACACTGGCATAGCTCAGGCTCTTGCAGCCATCTGGGGTGTGAACCACTGGATGAAGGAGCTCTGTCTTTGCTTCCGATCTGTAAAATCTTCCTTTCCAACAAAAAGGAATCTTTAAAAACATTTCTTCTCCTATAAATGTATTAGAACCAAATATTCAAACAGTATAACTGCTACAAGAGTCATGCCACAAAATAATTTAATCCAGGCTTTTTTCTTAAATTTGTATCCATTTTCAAACATTACTTGTTTAACCCTGTCTTCATCAAGTCCAGTAGTGAAAGCTGTTGTCATTTTTTTGACTAAGTACTCACTGCCATCAAGAACACCAAACAGAAGCAGTTCCCTTCACTCCCCAAATTAATTGCAACAGCTAGATCGCCTTGCAGGGATAGGGACTGTAGCAGAGGTGGGAATCAAACAGCTAGCCTTCTAAGAGCGCGGCAAAGGTTTTCACTGAGCAGTCCCACATCTCCTTGTATCATCCTGATTTTCAGCATTTGTACTAACCTGTCTTGTCCTGCTTAGTGATTTGTCTGTTCTGAGTATTCTCTCACGTTCCAGTTATGGGCTTTGTCACAAGAATACTCAATATTAACCCATTGACTTAAGGAGATTAAATGAGAAACTGAACTCTTGACATCAAAAATTCTTCTTGAAAAATACAGAACATATAGAATGAAGCCACATACTTGAGACATGAAGATACCAATGTAATAGCTGATATTGCTACTACTGTGCTCAATAACCTGTTATCTAGAACTCCTTATGGATGGAAAATCAACCTATACTATTCCTTTCACTCATGAATTCCTACCTTGGATGCCCCTCTGTACTAAAGTGCAGCAGTTCAAAGTAAAGGAATAGTTAGCAACAGTTTGTCTTCCCTCATCCTTGAAAATGTTCAGTTGTGGGGCCAGCATGACCACTCAATTGGTTAAGCATCCACCTGTCATGGCTAGTATCCCATATGGACACCAGACTATGCCCCGGTGGCTCCACTCCCAATCCAGCTCCCTGCTTACGGCCTCAGAAAGCAACAGGGGGAGGAAGAGCAGGGTGGCCCAAGTGCTTGGGAGCCTATAGCCATGTGGAAGACCTGGAAGAAGCTCTTGGCTACTGGGTTTGGAGTGACTCAACTACAGCCACTGTGGCCATTTGAGGAATGAGCCAGTAGATGGAAGATCTTTGTTTCTCTTCCTCTCTGTAGATCTGCCTTTTTCATAAAATTACACCTCTGAAAAATGCTCATTGTTTTAGCATAAGATTCCCCCATGTTATAACAAAAAAAAGAGGAAGGGTTTAAAATTAGCAAAATAAAAAGTCCTAACCATCAATCCCTACCTTCAACCTAAATAGCTAAACTCCAACCAAACACACTCAAGTTGGGTAGAAACGAGACCCAACTATCTTCTGCATACCAGATAATTTTATCTTTGAAGGCACAAAAATGAAAACGGGAGTAAGGATAGTTATATCAGATAAAATAATTTTGAAAAAGTAAAAAGACAAAAACATTTATTATACACTGATACAGGTCCAACTCATGAGAAGTAATTAATATATATGCCCCAACTTTGGAGATCCTAAATACATAAATAGTAACACATCTGAATGCAATAAAAGATTAAATGCAATAGCAGAAAACTTCAATAGCCCAGACTCAATAGAAGACAGATTGTCCAAATGAAAAACTAAGACAGAAGTATTGGACTTTAACTACACTTTTAAATAAAAATAAATCTTTTTATTTTAAAAAGATCATGCTTAAAGTAATGAAGAAATGTCACAGCAGAAATAAATGAAAGACCAGAAAAATAAGAGCAGCAAAACTGAAAGGTTGTCTTTGAAGAGACAAAATTGACAAACTTGGCTAAACCAGAATAAAATGTGAAGATACAAATAAAATCCTAAGTGGAAAAGGAAACATGACAAGTGCTCCCACATGGATAAAGCACAAAGCATCACAGGAGATCACTAGGAGCAGCTGTATGTCAGCCAACTGGGTCACCAAGACGAAAGATCCCAGACATGTACAACCACCAAGGTTGAACCCCATAGAAATAGACAACTCTGCGAAAACCACCAAGACATTTAGTCAGTGGTCGAAAGTCTTACCCCCCCCCAAAAAGGCCCAGGACTTTGACTCATGTTAAATTATAGCCGCCTTAAAGGAGCATCAATCCTTCTTGAACCATTCCAAACTCACTTTGATGCCAACATTATTCTGCTTCCAAATCCAGACAGCATAAAAAAATTTACACACCGATATTTTTCCCAAATATGGGAGCAGAAATTCTCAACAGCACATTAAATTCCATCACATTAAACCAGTTATTTCCTATAAGCAGCTAAGAATTTACTCCCAGAATGCAAGGACAGTTTTTTTTAAGATTTATTTTATTGAGCAGGCAGATCAGACCCTGGGAGAAAAGGACAAAGATGCTGAGTCCACTGGTTCACTCTCCAAATGGCTGTAACAGCCACAGCTGAGCTGATCTGAAACTAGGAGCTAGGAACCTCCTCTGTCTCCCATGTGGGCTCAGGGTCCCAAGACTTTGGGCCATCCTCCACAGCTTTCCCAGGCTACTGACTGGGAGCTGGATGGAAAGTGGAATAGCTGGAACACAAACCAGTGCCCACACAGGATCCCAGCCCCAAGGAGCAAGGTAAAGACCCAACATTGTCATCACACCAGGCTCACAAAGAAGGTTCTGGTGATATACCACATTAACAGAACGAAAGACAAAAATTATATGATTCTTTCAAAAATCATAAATGGCATTTTAGAAAATTCAGCACCCTTTCATGATTAAAACATTTTCAATATATTAGGTATATAAGGAGAATCTTAAAAGTTCATGGAAAATGTATTGTAATTGTTTCTGATGTGAAGACATTTTTAAAACCAACTTATCTTTAAATCTTTTCCCATGAGCTTTTGTGGTTCCCACATGGGAAATCCACTAATCTCATTTGCAAAAACATCAGAACAACAAAGGAAGGACCACGTTCCCAGGGGACTAACACATTTTCATTGAGGAAGTAACAGCACAGAAACTCTAGAGGACAGACATGCCAACACAGCCAGCCACATGATGCAGTCAGCCAACCCCGCCCCATACAGCCAGCTGCTGCATGAGAAACACCATCTCCCAGGACACCATAGGAGGAAACTGCCCTGTGCCCCACCACTCTAACTAAAGGAAAATTGCACAGTCCTCCACAACCTCCCAATGACTTCCACTCTGGCCTGGGGAGCATACTAGGGGGCTGAGCCAACTATGCTCTAAAAAGGGAAGACCTATTGTTTCCCCTAGCCTCCCCCCAGAACCCAAAGTTCCAGACCCCACTTACTTTGCAGAGGCTTGGTGCTACCAGGAAAGTCAAACTCACTGCACCCAGCAACAGAGTTTCAGGCATCAACTACAGACGTGAATTCATTCACTCATTACATGTGATCCAGAGGATTCCCTTCTTCCTCAGGCTAGTGCAAGCTGGGCTCCATTAAAAAGTCTGGACCCAACAGGAATTTCCCTCTGCACCTCCTAGCTCACAGAAATGGAAACACCCTTGCATCTGCACATCTATGCTTCATAGAACAGGGACTGATATTGGTATTGCAATCCTTGGAATAATTTTCACTCATTATACTCAGTATGCTTCAAGCAAGTGGCCACTCCCTCATCCCACATCTGGCTCCACTCCTGGGAGATCTGCGTAACAACCTCACTGTGACACAAAGACTTAATAGTCCATATCAAGTTTCTCAAACAGACTGGAATCCACCTGGTGAGACCCAGGGGCAAACTTGCCTGTATTTCACCTTCTGGAGTGATACCTGCCGGTACCAGACCCCTTGCATGCCTTGTAGTCAGGTGTAGCACTCAATTCATCTGCCCCTGTCTTGAGGCCAGGGCACTTGGTGTTCTCAGCCGCAGCACCAGCTGCACTCTTTCAACAGATGAGTCATCCACATCACACCTTCATGGAGCCACAGCTATGGGTGCAGAAATCCAGACATGCCAGCGTGACTGAGGGACAGCCCCCTTCTTGTCCCTTAGCAGCAAGAACAAGACCCTGACTATCATATTCCCACCGTTACTGACACCCAACTCTGTAGACTGAAAGATACATACCCTAGGAAGCCCACATTCACCTCGAAGTGCCACTTTGTCCCGAAGAACTAACTGAAGACTAAGCCACTGGGTCTTAGAGACACAGACAGAATTCACATGCCCCTCATCCACACATGGAACGCTCTCTAGAACAAGCCATAGAAGGGCACAAAAAGATGGAAATCATACCAGGCATCTGAGACAATGACAGAATAAAGCAAGAAATCAACAACAGAACTTTAACAAACACATGGAAATTAAGCAACATGCTATGGAACAACCAATGAGTAACTGAGAAAAAGGAAAACAAGAACTTTCTTGAAATAAATGAAAAAGCCTGTGGGATAGGAGGGAAGTTCGGAGGCCATTGCTGGGGTATAGCAAATTAAGCCTTCATCTGCAGTGCCAGCATCCCACATGAACACCTGTTTGAGTCCTGGCTCCTCCACTTCTGACTCAGCTCACTGCTAATGACTACAAATGCAAAAGATGCTCCAAGTTCTTGAACCACTACATGGGGGACCAAGCAGAAGCTCCAGGCCCTGACTTTGGGCCAACCCAATTCCAGCCATTGCAGATACTTGAGCAGTAAATTAGTGGATAGAAGATCGCTCCCCTCTGCATTTGAAACAGACAAATCTTTAAAAATTTATAGCATTAAGTGCTTACATTTTTAAAAAGTCTCAAATAATCTAACAAGGCACCTCTAGGACTTGAAAACCAAGGCTCAACCACACCCCAAATTAGCAGGAAGCAACGAGGATCAGAATAGAGATAACTGAAATTTTAAAAAGAGTTCGCTTTTTCAGAGGATAAACAAAATACTTAAACTTTGTCAGATTAGTAGCTTTAGAAAAAAATCTCAGATTTAGAGATGAAAAAGGAGCATTACAAATGATATCAGAAGGGCCATCACCAAGCCTCTGCCTATGCACCAGCAGCATGCCAATGGGTGCCTGTTCATGTCCCCACTGCTCCACTTCTGATCCACTCCCTACTTAAAGCCTGGGAAAGCAACTGAGGCTGGTCCAAAGCGTTAATACCCTGCACACATGTGGGAGACACAGAAGAAGCGCATGGCTTAGGACCAGCCACACTCCAGCCTTTGTGGCCATTTGGGATATGAACCAGTGGATGCAGGACTTGTCTTTCTTTTTCTGTCTTTCAAATAAAAAGAAGTCTTAAAAAAAGCAAATGACACCACTAATATACAAATGAAACTGCTAAATATACCTTAACAATATACTAGATTTTCTACTTTTATGTACAATGCCATTATACACTTAGATAGCAGAATGTTGGACTGGTGACTGTGGTAAAATTATGGGGTGAAATAGCATGTGCGGTATGGGGATGGAGAACAGCGAACTGGAGGGAGGAATCCCTACAACTCAAACCCTATCGTGGGCAACAAGAAATTACTATGAACATCTATATACTAACAAGTTGGAAAACCTTTTAGTAATCAAAAGATTTCGGGGGGCCCAGTGCGATAGCGTAGTGGTTACGGTCCTCACCTTGAATGTGCCGGTTCTAATCCCAGCAGCCCCACTTCCCATCCAGCTCCCTGTCTGTGGCCTGGGGATGCAGTCAAGGATGGCACAAAGCTTTGGGACCCTGCACCCGCATGGGAGACCCAGAGGAAGCTCCTGGCTCCTGGCTTCAGATTGGCTCAGCTCCAGTCGTTGCGGCTGCTTGGAGAGTGAACCCTCGGATGGAACATCTTCCTCTCTGTCTCTCCTCCTCTCTGTGTATCCACCTTTCCAATAAAAATAAATCTTTAAAAAAAAAGATTTCTGGATACACACAACCTAAGATTAAATCAGGAAAATAAAAATCTGCATAGAGCCATGAGCAATGAGACTGAGGTAGTAATTAAAAGTCTCCCCGCAAGGAAATCCCAGGACCTAGGGCATCAGCACCGTGTCTGGGAAAGCCGATGATGCCGCAAGTGCCCGGGCTCCGAACACACATGGGATGCCCAAAGGAAGCTGCTGAATTTTGCCAGCCTTCAGTCACTGCATCTATGGTTGAAGTCACAGAAAACAAACAGAAGTGTGATTATAGCAGATGTGGGAAAGGGAGGCAGGACTGGGAAATGGCGGTCCAAGGATGCAAAGTTTTAGTTACCCAGGAAGAATAACCTCTAGAAAACTATCGTCACCATGCTGTACAACAGAAAGCCATGTATTGTATGCTTTGAAAATTGCTAGGAGATTTTTAATGTTTTCCCCACTCACACAAAAAAATCACTTGGATCGTTTAACCTCAAATGTGACAATTCCTTTCATATTTCATATAAACAATGGTATCTTGGGGCAAGGGCAAAGAACAGATTAGAAGGAATCAATTTGATTGGAAATACTTCATACCAATTGCTGGCTATACTGTGAAGTTAATGCAGGTGAGGACTGCACCAGCAGTATAAACTAGGGGAGACATTTTCCATTCTAGGTAACACAGAAAAAAATATTTTGCCAGAATGATTTCTGACAAACCAATTAGGAAGAACATTGAATATGTAGATCTGTAAGAGGAATAAGACCAAAGAAAAAAAAAGGTGAAGCCAGGGCCTGTGAAGGTGGCAGCTTCTCAATTAACCCCAATAACTCTGAATTCAAACATTATTTCTCATTACATTACAGAAAAAGCAAAGAGGCAAATGTAAGGCACGTTTGCTTAATGAGTCAACTATAACATTTGTGAGAATGTCTTCATAGTCAGGAATAAATCATAAGCCAATACCTTATTCATCTATGCAAGGAAAGTACTTCACATCCTGCTGTGGAAATTACCAGAATCAATTTAAAGTTAGTACTCCTTCCAGGAGAAACACAATGTAGAATGCCTATTTTCTACATACCTACATATACCCTTCTATTCTAATGCACCCAAGTCTTTCGGTGGAGTTTGTTGTCAGAGTCACATACTATGTGTGTGAGTGTGTGTATGTGCCTGGATTTCTGCAGCAACCTTGCCTACACATCCATAGCACTTGATTTCAAGATACAACCTTGCAATCTGATGCTACTCATGCAGTCAACATTTTCTGTGACCATGTTCTACAACAACACAGGGTCAAAACTTTATTATAATTATTCATATTGTATAGGGCCAAGTGTGATGTAACATTCACTCTGTAACATCTTCATCTGAAGACTTTTTTTTTTATTCATTGATTACATTGTATTATGTGATACAATTTCGTTGGAACTGGGAATCACTCCACCCCTTCCCCCGCCCTCCCCCCCATGTGGAATATTCCACCTTGTTGCATATCCACTGATATCATCTGAAGACTTTTCATTGATTTGAAAAGAACTCACCCTGCCCCCAAACCATCTTCTTAGAACTATCAATAATAATTCAAAGCTATATGGTGTTTAAGTTTATAAAATATCTTCCCATACATTTGTCTGGTGGTTCCACAGTCTGGCCCAAATCTCAGCTTTAGAATTATGTATTTATGTGGCCTTTGGCAAGTTGTGGATCTTCAGTAACAGTTTTCTTATCTGTACAATGGGACGATTAAATCTGTTTATCGGTCACTGTAAGGTTGGTGAGACACCAAGTTCTGCTATTACTGTGATTATCTCATTTGGATCTCACAAGCTCTGGGAACTAGACATTTATATCCATGTAACAGAGGGTAAAATTGAGGCAGACACATTAATCATGTGTCTTGCCTTTTTCCTCTGGATTCTATGACATATCCACTTGTGAAGAAATAATTACTCATTTATACTTATTTATACAGGGTCAAACTTTAAGGTTTCATTAGTCGGTTTTTCTAACTTGGAAAATAAAAGTGCTGAGAGCTCTTTTTAAACGTCATTAAGCATTTAGACACATTAGTTATTAGGAAAATAGTTGTTCAGTCCGTATTAGTTACATAAAAGCACGAGGCTTGGTGCTATAGAGTTGTTTTTTAAGAAACAGCTTGAATTTAGACATTTATTTAACCAAAATGTACCTTAATACATGAATTATTTTCCATTCCACCAATGGTAAAAATAAATTATTTAATAAAAGCAAGGAAATTATTGGGGGTACGGGATAGTGTTGTAGGACCATGGGTGCTCCCTGGACATCAGCATCCCATGTGGGCAGTGGTTCGAATTTCACCTGCTCCACTTGCAATCCATGTCACTGCTAATGTGTCAGGGAAAGCAACAAAGATAATCTATGTACTTGGGTCCCTGCCATTGACACGGGAAACAGCAGGGGTTCTAGGCTCCTAGCTTCAGCGTTGGCCAGCCCTAGTTGTTGCAGTCATTTGGGAAGCAAGCCAGGAAATGGTTGAAGTTTGGAAGGTCTTTCTCTTACCTTGCATCTTAGGTTTCTGACTAGCCAATAATTGTTGCCTCACACTGGGACTGGCTCAAGCATAGGCGAAAAGACTGAAGTTGGTATGAACACAAGTCCAGGAACAGCATGGGCCTAGTATAAAATTAAAATATGAGGCTGTGCTATAAAAAGGTTTTTCTTTCCTTTGATTGCATCACATCTCTTTGCATTAATTTCAAGAATGCAACAGAGCATTAGACACAATATAGAGTGCATCTCAATGGTTGGCTCTTTGCAATAAACAGACCTTCACGCTTCTGAAGGGAGACAATCATTAGAACAGCAGTACCCGCTCAGGCAACAATCTAACTCTGCACAAAGAGATAACCAAGCAGCCTCACTATTGCTCCATAGTGTTTTCCAAGAACCAAAGTTGAGCCGCTGGTGAGCAGCTTGGACCTCAAATTCAGCCCAGAGTCCTCTTGTCTTTACATAACATAAAGCAATACAAGCCAGTCTCCTTCGAACACTACCTAACAATGATGCTGCTTTTTGGGAAGTCAAAAAGTTACATGCATAGCATATTTCAACTCCAGCTTGGACAGTCCTGCATTTCTCTAAAAAAAAAATGCAAAAACTTGAAGTTAATAAGTACTCCTACCTTGGCCTTTACAAGCATGCACACTCAACTCTCTAGCTAGGACAGAAAACTAATAATTAAGTCACTACTTCCACTGTGGTGCGGAGAAGTCACTGCCTCCTATCTGCTTCTTAACCATGGTGCCCATGGCAAAGCCAATCCATCACAAGTCAGTTTGAATTCTTCACACACAGGGGTTGCCAAGAAAATGTCAACAGCCACATTTTGTTGCTACTAGGGAGAGAAGATAAGAATTTAGCTCACTTGTAACTGGAGCTGCATGTTTAGAAACAGGAAACTGGCACACCTTCCTTCTACTTTTATCAACTACTATAGATAACAAATTCACTTTTCAGAAGACAAAGGATAGCACTATGAAAGTTGACCTTAAATATAAAATCCCAGTCTCTCTCGCTCTGCCTTTCAAATAAACCAAAATCTTTAGAAGGCAGATGTAAGACAAACTCAGGCACTAAGATGTAGGCACCCCAAGCAGCCTCTTAAGCACTGCACCAAATTCACATCCCCTACCTGTCTCCTCCCATTTGCGCTGTGAAGAGGGACCTGAGTATGCCGTTCAATAAATGTTATGTAAGTAACAAATAAACCTCTGAGATAATAAAGCCAAAAAAAAAGTCATGGAAATGACTGATTAATGTGAAATAGCAAGAGGGCAAAATTTGCCCAAGGTGCAAGTGGGAAACATTGTCAATGGAACAGACACATGCTGGCCTACAGAGTCGGCAGAACTGAAGGCTCTGGCCAAGTATCAAAATCCCAACTTAGACAACTCAGGAGGGAAATGCTGAACCATGTTTGTCTAGGGACATGTCAGTGTTTCCTGCAATTAGAGAAGTTTGGAATATGAATTTTCACAATGATCAATTAAAGGATAAATTGTAGGGCTCAGCATGCTGCTACAAAACTTTTGCTATCTCCAGTAACTGCTCAAAATTGTGAAATACAGAAGACTATTCTTAGAAAGGGGGTGGGGGGGTGTTCCAAGACCAGCAGTAGGCGCCTGACCCAAGGATACTGCCCAAGTCTACAACCTGTTTTTTCCTGTGTATACTTGGAATGCAAACCTCAAAAGCTGTGAGCCACAATAAACTATTTCTATGTCAACTCTTAGGCACTTGTTCTGTAGCATCATGAAGCTTACTAACACTAACACTAAAAATATTTCAAATTTGACAAGCAAAAAACTCAAAGGAGTTAACTATTAGAAACACATTTGAGGCAATACACTGGTTTGTTTGGTTTGATGCTATTGTTCTGGAGTTCTTTGTATATTCTGGAAATTAGCCCTTTGTCTCCTGTGTAATGTGCAAAGATCTTCTCCCATGCTATTGGCTGCTTTTTAACTTTGTTGATGGTTTCCTTTGCTGTGCAGAAACTTAGCTTTAAATGTACACTCTACAAAGGATCAAATTCAAATGGCTAACACATGAAAAAAATGCTCAAGCTCTCTGGCAACAAGGGAAATTCAAACAAAAACACTGAAGTTCCACTTAATGCCAGAAAGAATTGCCCACGTGCAGAAAACTACCAACACCACCTGCTGGAGAGGTTGCAGAGAAAAGAGAACGCTACTCCACTGCTGATGGGAATGCAGGCTGGTGCAGCCACTATGGAAGTCAGTATGGAGAACACTTAGGTGAGTAAAAATTCACCTACTATGACCCAGCAAACCACTTCTAGGAATGTATCCAAAAGACTTGTTACATGACAAAATAACATTCACCCCAATGTTTATTGCAGCACAATCAACAATAGCAAGAACATGGAAGCAACCTAAATGCCCATCAACATAGGACTGGATAAAGAAGCTGTGGTTCATCTACACTATGAAATACTACTCAGCAATTTAAAAAAATGAAATATACTTTGTGGCCAAAGGGGCCAAACTAGAGACCATTATGCTAAGGCAAATGAGCCAGTTCCAAAAGGTCAAATATCATATGTTTGCTCTAATATAATTTGCTAAATCTAGATATGTGAATCTTACTCTATGTCATTTCATACTTACCTGTACCTTATGTATTAAGAACTTGTGATGTAATTCATTAATCAATCATCCATAAGAGGCTGAGTATTTATAAGCACCTGAGACGGTCAATGTTCCCTTTATCACTTATTGGTACTACCCATAAACTACAAAGATACAATCCTCATTGTATCTACCTTAGAGCCCCAGGATACAAGAATAAACCCACAAGGAAATGACAGTCTCTTACATGGTTGGGAGACACTCCAGTGGAAACATGACGGACTTAGGAAAATTCACAAAGGACACACATTATGAACCTGGAGGGGAGGACAGAGGGGAGAGGGGGAACTTGGGGAAGGAGGAGGGGAGAGCCCAGTGCCAACTAATCAAAACACAAAATAAATTTTAAGACAATACACATAGAAGACAGCAGGCCAAAAATGCACTTCCAAAATCAAAAGTTGAAAAGTTCCAAATGATGTAACAAAAAACAGTCCTGAAATGAAGGGATAAATGCCTGTAAAAAGGACATTTCATTATGTCCGAATGATAGACATCAATATACATTAAGTTAATAAGAATAATAGAATTCCTCAATCCCACAACTGGTATATTCGTATTTCCCCAAAAACGCAATCAGTTTGTTAAGAGACATTTGAATTCCTTTGTTTCTTGCAGCATTACTCTGATCATCCGAAAAGCACACACAGCCTATGTCTCCACAAACTGATGAATGGATGAAGAAAGTGTGGTACACATACAAAATGAAATACTATGGAAATTATTAAAACAATCCTTCCATTTTCAACAATAGGGATGGAACTGGAAGTCATTGTGTTGAGTAAGTCAGGTGTAGAAAGAAATAGTAGGTCTGGTGCATTGACTCAGTGGCTAAAGCCTCACTTGCCACAAGCCAGTATCCCATATGGGCTGTGATGTTCATGTCCCAGCTGCTCCACTTCCCATCCAGATCCCTGCTTGTGGCCTGGGAAAGCAGTCGAGGACAGCCCAACGCCTCGGGACTTTATCCCCACATGGGAGATCAAGAAGTTCCTGGCTGCTGGCTTCAGATCAGATCAACTCTGACCATTGTGACCATTTAGAGACTGAACCAGCAGATGGGCGATCTGCCTCTTATGTCAATATGACTTTTCAATAAAAGTGGCTTTATTAAAAGACAGATATTACAGCATCTCACCTATGTGTAGAAGCTAAATAAGTTGCTCTCATAGAAGTTCAGAGTGGAAGAGGGATTACCAGTGACTGGGAAAAACACTGGGATAGATAAGAGAAGGACGTTTTGATCAACGATTGCTAAGTTACAGCTACATAGGACAAGTACTGGTGTTCTCTCTCATAGGATGGCAACTGAGTAAAGTACTGCATACCTCAAAGAAGGTTGCGAGATCGAATGCTTTCACCACAAAGAATGATGACTGCATCAGAAGATCACATGCTACATCACAGATATGTTTAATATTTAACCAAAGAAAATCTTAGGGAAAAACTGGATAGCAGATGTGCTCATTGTTTGCTCATTGAAGACTAGAAGAAATGACATCACTGCTGGCCCCCAGGAGAGTTCACTAGCAGGAATCCAGGAGCTGGAGCCAGAGCAGCACCCAAACCAGCACCGAAGCCAGAATGCTGGTATAGGATGTGCGAATACTATCTGCTGTGCTAATTATCTGCTCTCCTAATTTTCTAATACAAATAGCTATTGCTGTCAATTTCCCTCACTCTACTCTTTCAAAGCATCTCAGAATTTGTGAGAAATCCATTTTTATACATATCTTGATTTTTCATCAACCTAAAAGCTCTTAGAAAGGATACAGCTTCTCTTTTAAACTGAAAAAAGGGATTTGTGCACTTGTATGATGTTCAATGTTATCAAATGTTATATGAGAAAACATTTAAGTCATCTGCCTGCCACTTTATATAAAAGATAGTTTGGAAATGCAAAAATTTCTTCAGTATCAATGTAAACTAAGTTTATATTTATGTGCCAAATTAGAATGAGGACCACAGGATAAAGATAACGTCTCCATAGGACATTTGGAAGCTACTAGAAGAGGAAAATAAATGTTCAGCAAAAGATAGCCATTTCATTAGATGTTAGAAAAGTTAACATTTAGAAACTAATTTTTCTCCCTTTCCCTCTGACAATCCTGCCTTTCAAATAGATAAATCTTGCCAAGACAAAAAGTTGTGTTGTATGCTGTGATATGAACAAACCTTGAGAATATTACATTAAGTGAAATAAGCCAGTTGTAGAAGGATGCATTCTGCTCCATTTCTGAGGTTTCAAACCTACAGAAGTAGAAAGTAAAATGGTTGCCAGAGAGAGGCTGGAGGCAGAATAGGGCATAGAATTTCAATCCTGCAAGCCACAAAAATTAGTGATCTGAACAAGACAAGTATAGTTAGTAGCGCACATTTAAAACTTGGGAGAGTAGGGATAGCACTGTGGCACAGCAACTGAAGCTGCTGCTTAGAGTCCTGAGCTGTGCCAAAGCTCTGCCACTCCACTGTCAACCCTGCTTCCTGCTAATGCCCCAGGGAAGGCAGCAGAGTATGGCTCAAGCACTTTGGCCCCGGTCACCCATGTGAGAGACCAAGAAGTTCCCTAAATCTGGCTTTAACCAAACTCAGTCCTGACTGCTGCGGGCACTTGAGGAGTGAACCAGCAGCTGAAAAATCTGTGTGTGTTTGTTAAGGGCTGGTGGTGGGTATGTGTCGCGTCTTTCTCTCTGTTGCACTGTCTTTCAAGTAAATCTTTATGAAAAATTAAGAGATTAGATCTCATGCTGTGTTTTGCACCACGACAAAAACTTAAGAGAAACTTGCCCCTTCTGTGCCCGGTCTTCAGATTAAACCTCTTGATATACCAAGCCTTTTGCAAAGAGATTTCTGTCCTATAAATCCAGACTTGAAATAAGCAACTCTTCAATGGCAACCCTTTTCCTGTCCATCACTGTCGCAGACAAGTGTTCTCTAGGACTGAACACCAGGCTACACAATTGCCCCTTAAATATTATTTGTGGTTAACCAGATTTGGAATCCAGCTCTTGAAATGCAGTCAGGTTCCCCTGAAGCCACGGATTTCCCTACTCCCATGTGTCTTTTTCAATGACTGTCCTGTTGTTCTGCATTGTTCTTTGTGGCAAAAATACACTATAGACCCTGGAGCTGTTCTATGCGGCTTATAAGACTGGCTCTGCCACCCACTAGCTGAGCAGTTCTGAGCAAAGCATTAAGCCTCTGTGTGAGTTTCCTCATCAGTAAAGTGAGACTAATGATAGTATTTATTTCACTGGGTTGTTGTGAGTAGGAACAAAGTAAGCATATTTAAACTCCTGAGACCTGTTAGAAGCACATGGTGAGAGCTGTGGATGTCTTGACTGCAGTGCTAGGCCCCTCCAGGGTCCTAAGGACTGCCCGGCAGACACAGTGCTGCCACCTCTAGGGTTAACTCTACTGTGAGGCTCCTAGTCCTTGATGCAAACTCTGGCATTACCTCCTTCATCATGCTTTACAGTTGGCCAGGCATGACCAGTTGGCCTGTTCTCATCCCCTAAAACAAGCAAAACCCTTAGATTTAATTAAGAGTTCTATTTCCTATCCATGGCAACCCTCTCATTTTGTTCATTTAAAAATGCCTAGTGAACTGTAAAGGACACATTATATGGCGGCATATTCCCTGCAATTTCACAGCTATAGGCCGTCGATAAACAGTCATTGTCCTATATGTATGTCCTGGAGGGCACCACCCTGTGCACATCTATAAACATAAAACCAAAACACAAGCTCCCCGAGCTTTACTACTTCACGAATAAGAGATCCAAAGGCAAATTCGAAGGTAGGATTGTAAGTTTCTACATCTCCTACTTCCCGAGGTCATGGAAATGCCTTTATTATTCATTACAGCAGAGTTGGCATCCTCATATCTTATAAAGTCCAGAACAAGAGGATCTGGCCAAATGACCCAAGTCAATCATATTAGTGTTTTCATTTTTAAAAAATGTAGATTAGCATGATTGAAAATACAAGCTCCAAAACAGATTTTACATTAAATTTTCAAATAACCTAAAATTTTAGAAAAGTATTTTCAAGATAGCATAAAAATAGTACAAATCGATACTGTTTAATAATGGAAAACAGTAAAATAGACCTTGAGTTCTTCGATCTCTGAGCCACTAAAAGAATTGGGCCCAGTATGATGGCTCAATTGGCTAATCCCCGCCCCCCCCTGCAAGTACCAGGATCCCATGAGTGCTGGTTCTTGTTCTGGCTGCTCTTCTTCCCATCCAGTTCCCTGTTTATGGCCTGGGAAAGCAGCATAAGATCGTCCAAGTCTTTGAATCTCCCATGTGGTGCAGCATCTCAAAGAAGCTCCTGGCTTCTGGCTTTAGACCAACTTAGCTTTAAATGAACAATGTGTCAGAGAAGAAATTAAAGGTGAGATCAAAAAATTTCTTGAAACCAAAAAAGACACAAATACAACATACCAAAACTTGTAATAAGATACTGTGATGTAATGTATGAGTCAATAATTACAGACAGATTGCATATGATCACATGAGATTGTTAATATCCCTTTAGTCACTGTTAGTACTACTAGCCAGGGATGACAATGATCTGGCCTGTACTCTACCCCCATTTGAACCACATGGGTCATACGCTAACATGAACATACTGTACTCCCATTGAACCACATGGGTCATACGCTAACATGAATATACTGTACTCCCATTGAACCACATGGGTCATACGCTAACATGAATATACTGTACTCCCATTGAATCACATGGGTCATACGCTAACATGAATATACTGTACTCCCATTGAACCACATGGGTCATACGCCAACATGAATGTCTATAGGAAGACATTAGACACTTTCGCACCACCCTACCATCACATTGATACCCCGCTACAAGTTCAACAGCACCATGGAGATGAAAGCTCGCCATTTCATTTTACTTAATTTTTCTTCCTTCTTTTTTCCCTCTCAACCTGAGTGGGACTGTACCTATGGGGGGGAGGGGTATAATGGAAGTGCAGCAGGAATAAATATGTCCATAGGCAGAAACGTAAGTATATCCCCACACTTGAAATAAAAGGATGACTCAGTGAAACAACAGATACATCCCAACATTGTTGGGAGACACTTCAGTGGCAGTATGACAGATTTGTGAGGGTTCTTGGAAGACTCCTCGTGAAAGACTGGAGAGAACAAAGGGGGGCGTGGGAAAGGAAACCCCAATGCCTAGATCAGCTCAGCTCTGGCCATTGCAGCCATCTGGATTGTGAACCAGCACATGGAAGATCTGTCTCCTTCTCTCTGTAAATATCTTTCTGATAAGAATGAATAAGTCATTGAAGACTTTCTCACTATAACTCTCAAGTTATCAATAAGGTTCATGTCTGAAGATGCTACTAGACTACCTAGGAATTCTTATCTACCTTTATATTCTGTACAGCCAATTCCCCAGAGCTTGGCACTCAATAAACAGCTTAATGATGAATAAACCAGTGCTTCACAGTGCATTAACCTAGGCTCTCGAACATATTTCACAAACCTTGGAAGCCTCCATAGGGAGCAGAATGGGTTAACACAGCTTACCATAGTTACTAACAGGTATCACAGATCCTGCCACTTCAAATACTGTGTGCAAATATTAGGTTAATGAAGCAGAGTAGCAATATAGAAGAATCAAATGTGTTTATGCTGAAACAAGGAGTGGTTTGCACCAAATGTGAACAGATGTAAAGCTTTTGGTTTGGCAATCATATTGCCACACTTATTTCAACTCCAAGTGAAAAGGCATAGCCTCTAAAGGCACATGTAACAGCAAACAGGTTCCCAGTAGGAGGGTTTTTTCTTTCCTCTCAACACAAAATTGTACAAAGACCAAAAACCTGAGACACTCAGCAAGCCAGATGATTCAGGCAAAAGAATACACAGTGCCAATTTTCTTTCAGAGCCAGTGAGTCAAGTAAGTTGCACAATTTTTCATGTTTCACTTTTGTCGGAAGCTTTGGCTTATAAAAGCGCATCATTGTCCTTGAGTTGGAGCAGGACTGTTTTTACTCTGCTGTTATCAACCTGCTACTGTTCTTTGTGGATCAAAGGTCTGGGGCTGCTCCTCCTCAAGAGGAAACTGATAATGAATCTGGAGAGTAAAATGTTAAGCCCCGTGCCCTCTGGCCATGGCTGCTTGACTCACTCTCACCTGCTTGTTATGAAATGGGTCACTGGCACACCATCTCTGTGGGTACATGTCACCCAGGGATTCATTCAGGACTCAGGGCTGGCAAGTTTGGCCCAGAAATCTTTGGAAAAGGAAGATAAACCTGTAGCCAATGGAGAGTGAAACCAGCATTGTTCCATGGCTCCTGTCAAGAGCCTTGCTCTGCCTGCAAAATTGAGTTTGCTCTTTCTGGAAACAGCCCAATAGGTTCCAGAGAAAATCATCTAAAGATGGAAAAGAAAGGAGAACAGGGAAAAGAGAATGAGCTTATTCTTGCACTTTTTTTTCCTTACTGTCTCTCCCTGGAATCATGAAGATCTTTACTAGAAAGGGAACAGCCAAACTAGCATGTAATAATTAAATGAATCATGCACTTTTGCTTAGATAATAGCCAGAAATCCATGACTGTCTGGGTCTTCTGTCCAACTGTCCAAGACAGCAGCATAATTTACTACATGGAAGAGGGCAGACAACACAACTTGGAACTGGGGTCCAACACCAACGTCCACCATCTCACAGAAGGGGTGGTGGCCAGAGTACACAACTTTGGTGACTTTTAGAGTAGACCAACACTGAAGCAACAGCTCAGGCGGCCATCCAGTTCTCCAAGGCACCCACAAGAGCTTCTCCAGAGCACATGTCCTTAGAATGCAAACATCCTAAGGCCCCACGGAATAAGCTTGTACAGAAGAATCACATCTCCTTCCATTAGCGTTGGGCTAAAATTCCATGGTACTATCAACATGAGCATCATGCAGAAAAAACAAAGGACAATGACTTGCATCGTAACAGTTGTTACAGACACTTCAAAATACTATTTATTCCCATCCCTTTCGTAACATGATAGTTAACTTACTGCTTGGGTGTCATTGCTTCATGTATTAAGGAATAGGCACACACTATTACATAATGAGTTTATATTTTTAATACTTTATTAACTGCATGTAATATATAATTGCCGTCTTCTGAATTCTGTGTGATTTTAAACAAGAAAACATCCCTCTGAGAGGACATGTATTAGCTTCAAATTGTCCGAATCCTTGACAGAAAAAGTCAAGAACCTTTGTACAGAGAAATGCTGCCTTTTTTTTTAAGGAGTGTGACCCAAACAGCTGCAATTCGGGGACCTCCAGCTAAGGCATTACACAGCCTTTCTAATAGGAAGAAAGTTTTGCAAGCCAACATGAAATTAGATATAAATCCCTTTATGCTCAAAGGTTTAACTGACGTTCACTTGCACAAACAAAAACTATGAAGCTAAGAAAATTCACAGTATTACATTAATATGCAGAAATTAACACTGTTCTGCTAAAACCCACTAAATGTGGTACAGGCTGCTGTGGCACAAGTTCTGAATTTGAGAAGTATATATTAATGTGTATCCTCGTTTAGCCACTATAAAAGCATCCTTTGTATAATATGCCAATACATAGGTTGTTCTACGGAGAGTAATACTTATCAAATCCGCTTCCAATTTTGTTCCTTAGTAGCCAGGAAAGGCCTAAGAAGTACAGTTTGGTAACAATATTACCATAAATAAAACCCATACAGACACCAAAACATCATCACTATGCCTGTTATTAATATGCTTATACTTCAGATTAAGCTGAAAGTAATGATGTTATTATCATTGGATAGGGACGCCTCCCAGATGGAGAAAATCTACACGGTACCAAGAGGAATCAGCAGAATGCAATTCCTGGGCACATCTTTTTTTTTTTTTTTTTTTTTTTTTTTTGAAGATACTAATTTGGAAGGCAGAGTGATACAGGGAAAGGAGGAGACAGAACTTCCATCCCCCGATTTTCTCCCCCAAAGAACCACAACAGCCAAGACAGGCCAAGCAAAAGCCAAGAAATCCACCCTGACTTCCCACAAGGGTGGCCAGGACCCAGGCATTTGGACCATCTTTCACAGCTTTCCCAGGCACATTAGCAAATCAATAGATAAAACGCAAAGGCGCCAGGGCTAGAACCAACACTCACCAGGTCTCCAGAAGGTGACAACCAGCAGGGTCATGTCATCCTCCAGGGGCAGATCTGAGCCATCCATCAACCCACATTTTCACACGTCTGTACAAGCTTGCACTGCAAACCGCACAATCTGCAGAGCTCAGGGAATCACTCGAGGGCGGCAGAACTGACTTTTTTGAAGAATGTAGTGAAGACAATCAGGACAGGATTATAAAGTCTGGTAAAAAGGATAAGCAACTAACTGTACCTGACTTCGGATGTCTAATTAGGCTCCCTCTCTCCAAATCCCCCCTTGGACTGCTGCCTAAGGAGTTGTGAGACCTGCTATGATTTTTCTAGCTTCCCACTGTAGACTGTAAAACTAATGGAAATACCGCACATTAAACAAAGCTAGGATGATAGAAATGACGTCAGGGTTTGGGATTGGTTCATAAGCTTGTTACACTTGGTAGCTTTGGAGCATGTATTTTAGCAACCTTCATGCCCTCTCTAATCACTGCTATTTTCTAAAGATTTATTTTTATTGGAAAATCAGATATACAGAGAGAAGAGACAGGGAGGAAGGCCCTCTGTCTGATGATTCACTCCCCAAGTGGCCGCAACAGCCAACCCAAAACCAGGAGCCAGGAGCCTCTTCTGGTGCTCCCAGTAGGGTGCAGGGTCCCAAAGGTTTGGGCCATCCTTGATGCTCTCCCAGGCCAGAAGCAGGGAGCTGGATGGGAAGCAGGGCCACCGGGATTAGAATCGGCACACATACGGGATCCCAGCACATGCAAGGCAAGGACTTGAGCTGCTAGGCTACCAGGCCAGGCCTAATCATTTCTATTTTTAGTAGTATTACTATCAGGATCCAAGTCATTTTATTTTCAGGAAAATGACATAACTCATACATACAAAATGCTCCATATAAAATCAATGCCATTATTAGGGAAAAGGTTAAAACAAATGATGAAACATAGAACACTATCCAGTCATTATAACAAAGAATTATGATGAGTCCATTGCCTTGGAGATAAACATTCTTGAACGAAAAAGCATGTAGGAAATGCATGTAATCAGAATTAGCCAACTTCGAATATGCATACCTCAGATTACAAGAGCATGGATTAAATAAAATCATACATATTAGTTTGCTAAGATGGTTGCAAACTGATTGTAAGAATGACATGAAAGGAAGAGAATGGAGGACTTCCTATACAGAAAACAATGATTTCAAATAAAAAATACGTAATCACAAATTGATGAAATAAACAGCTAAGAATTCCAGTAAGCTCCAAATAAAAATAAACCCACACATTCCCAAACATTCAAATATGTGAAAGAAAATCTTGAATAATGGAAGCAGTCATGTATCACATACAGAAGACCATTAAGATTATCCGCAGATTTCCCATGAGAAAATTTAAAGGCAGAAGGCTTGTGGTAAAAGAAAAGCCAATGAAGAATTCAATTTTTGGTGAAACTGTCCTTAAAAATGCAAGAAAGAAATCAAGATGTTCAGAGATAAATAAAAGCCACTAAAACTGCCTGGAAAGAACACTGAGGGAATTTGTGCACTCAGCAGGAAACTTTCTGAAACCATACCAGATGATATCTGCAAGGCGTCCCATGAGCCAAGATTCTCATAAAGGCAAATACATGCATGTCAATAAAAACCAGTATCTACTGGTTCTTCTACTTTGACTCTCTGTACTACTGAAGAAACTAACATATTTAAAAGTAATTATTAACCTAAAAGCTAGTAATGATGTAATGTTTAACCCCATATTTTGTATTCTCTAATTGAGGAAACTGATGCATTTTAAAATTTTTTTTTAATGTGGGAGCACACAATATAGTAAAAGGGAATCTTGTGGCATCAACTACCAAAAGTATGGGACAAAACTGCTATAATGGAACAGAGCTGAACTCAACTGGCATAAATTCACATTTGAGTGCTAGAGCTTTAGGATGGTAAATTTAATTTCCTATAACTACAACTTAAATATTTAATTACAAAAAATTTTCACCTGACTATAAAAGACAGTAACCCAGCTAAATGAAGAAACAACAAAGTGTTAAAGGGCCCAGAGCGATAGCTTAGCGGCTAAAGTTCTCACCTTCAATGCACCAGGAACCTATATGGGCGCCGGTTCTAATCCCGGCAGCCCCGCTTCCCATCCAGTTCCCTGCCTGCGGCCTGGGAATGCAGTCGAGGACAGCCCAAAGCTTTGGGACCCTGCATCCACATGGGAGACCCGGAAGAAGCTCCTGGCTTCGGACTGGCTCGGCTCCAGCCATTGCAGCCACTTGGAGAGTGAACCATCGGACAGATATTCCTCTGTCTCTCCTCCTCTCTGCATATCTGACTTTCCAATAAAAATACATAAATCTTTTTTAAAAAGTGCTAAAAAAGAACATAGAAAGCAAACAGCAAAATGACGCAAGGCTCTCCATGGCAATAATTACCTTAAA
Source organism: Ochotona princeps (assembly GCF_030435755.1). Lineage (NCBI taxonomy): Eukaryota > Metazoa > Chordata > Mammalia > Lagomorpha > Ochotonidae > Ochotona > Ochotona princeps. Next base: position 44,164,516 of record NC_080842.1, on the reverse strand, counting down.
TTTGTGTGTTTTAAAGATTTGTTTATTGGAAAGGCACATTTACAGAGAGGCGATAGAGATTGTCCATCCATTGGCTCACTCCAAGTGCCCACAATAGCCGGAGTTGAGCGCATCCAAAGCCAGAAGAGCTTCTTCCCAGTTTCCCACATGGGTACGAGGTCCCAAGGGTTTGGGATGCCCTCTACCACTTTCCCGGGCCACAAGGAGAGAGCTGGAAGGAGAGAGGAGCACCCAGGACAGGAATCTGCACCCATATGGGATCCCAGCACGTTCAAGGCAAGAACTTTAGCCACTGCGGCCCTGAATTTTATTAAGCTCTCAAAAGACAAAGAAGGCAGCATGGATTAAACACTAAAGATACAAAAACATTATCCAACTCTATGCTGTCTACAAGAGACGAAACAGTTTAACTCAATGGAAGAGACAAGAAAGGTTGCACATTGCTAAAAGCTGTTATATAACAAAATGGACCATTTCAAGTAGTTACATGCCTAATGTCAGGCCATCAAAATACACAGAGCAAAAACAGAGCATCAAAGGAAAAATAAGCAGCCTTAGCATAGCTGAAAGTACACTCGATGGATAGGATAAGTAGACAGAAGTAAAGCAACTGACCAAGGAAACTGGAAATATCCACAAAAGTTGTATGAATAATCATGGCAACATTATTTACAATGGCTAAAAATAAGAAGTAATCCTAGCATCTATCAATGGATGAATAGATAAGCAAAATGTGATGTATTGATACAATATTATCTATCACTCATAAGAAACCGGAGTCTTGATACACACTAGCCCCTGGATGTATCTTGAAAACATGGGAGTGAAAGAAACCAGATACAAAGGAACACACACATCCTAGGATTCCCCTTAATAGGAGAGGTTAGGAGTTAGGCATATCTGTCAAGTCAAAACATACTCACTTGAACCACGAGCTAGAAAACAGGGGAAATATTGAGCAATGAATATATAAAATGTTATAGCAATGAAAATATTACAATGCTTTAGAGTGATAACAGTTGCCTAACTTGAGGACTATTTGTAAAAATCTTTTGAAATGTACATGGTAAAAAAAAAAAGCAATGTTATGATATGTAATTGTTTCAAAAAACAATTTCAAATGAATGAAAAATTGTGTGTTTTCATCAGGGAAGCAGAAGACACAGAATTAATAGAAGTTCAGAAAGAACACTTTAGGCTTTCATATCAATTCACTCTTGTCAATTTCATTTATGTCAGTTTCTAGATTAAATATAATATGGCTCACCATAAAATAATCATAAAGCCCTTGGTCAGCCAATTTTCCCTTTCCTTAAATGTTGGTAGGTTTAAATAGTTGTAAAACATCAAGGCAAAGATGAAAACAAAAATTGAATCACAGAATGCAAACTGACCAGGAATCTGTCCTTAGTTTTCCACTCAAAATCTGGAAAAGACCAGAATGTCTGGCCATTATGTTTGGACTGAAGTGGATTTAAATAGCTTCAATATATGCCAAGAAGTCAAAACAATGTCTCAACTAGGGTTCAATAAAAACAAACTCTCTGCTAGAAGTCAATATAGAAATAAGACACTAAATAATACTTTTAAGAAAAACTGATTATATTGACATCAAATGGTAGAAGTGTGATCAGGCATCCCTAGTAAACATGATAAATCATATGGCAGTAGCTTAAGATGACCACTATAATTATTTTATTGAGCATTGGCTATACACCTGTAATGGTTATTTTCTAGAATACTACTCTATTTTGCTAGGGTTTAAAATGTACTCCGAGAACCAGAATGGGGTGCAGGACAAGCCAGATCAGGCCACAATACCAGCCAGTCCACATTAGAGCTGGAACTGGGTGCTGGCTGGATTAGGCTGAGCTGCAGAACCTACCAGCAGGAGCTGGAACTAGGGACAGGCTGGACAGAGCCAGGTTGAAGCAATCGCTAGTGGATGCCAAGGTGAGGCAAGCCATGCCAGTGAGTACAGTAGGTGTCGGATCCATGAGCCCTGGGGGCAGAGAGTGGAGGGACCCAGTGGGGCTGTGGTGCCTGGCCTGGATCCCTTGGCCTGCCTGCGAGGGCTTGACTTCCTCAGTGGAAGAGAGAGTGCTGGATTGCAGGCCTAGATACACAAGCAGGAAATGGCAGTCCACTGGGGTCTGCAGAGGACATCTGGTGTCATGGCAAAGGAAGGAGAACAGAGCAAATTGGAATTCCACCTCAGCCAAATGATGACAGCAAAATCAGGGTGAATGAAGACTCTAAGATTGACTGCGTCAGCCAATGAACATTGGAAGGGTTCCCTCATCCTTTGATTGGCAAGACTGACAGCATTTAGGAACTATTAAAACCACTTGGGTAGAATTGAGTGCATGCCACATTGGGGCCCTGAGTTGATGTCAGGTGGCCATTCCCCATCCCCAGGTACTGGGGCGGTTGTGAAGCTGAGTTTGGCTTCTCCCTTTGTCTCTCTCCTTTCCCCAGATAGAGGAAGAAATGAAAAAAATGGAAATAATCATCACACTTATCTCCCCCTATTACTTAATCCTTTCCATCCTAATCAACAATGTAATGTCATTAAAAATAAAAATTAAATGTGCTCAGAAATGCACATTTTGAAAGTAATAAAATGAAGAAGCATCAATGCTTGAAAACAGCTAGCATAGCAATCCCAGAAACTGAATTTCCACTTCACATTTACCTATTAGGCAAGTGATGTTGGATGCATCAACTTGATTTCTCTAAGCCCATTTCATACGATGAAAAATTATTCATGATACTTTGTCTTTTGTGGGGTTTTTAAAATGTTTATTTAGTTGTAATGCCAAGTTGCAGAAGGAAGAGAGAGGTCTTCCATCGCTGGCTCATTTCCCAAGTGTTCACAACAGCCCAAACTGTCTCAATCCAAAACCAAAAACTTCTTCCAGGTCACCCATGTGTGTGCAAGGGCCCAAGAACTTTGGCCATCCTCCACTCCTTTTCCAAGTCGTATCAGGGAGCTGAATTGTAAGTGGAACACACCCATGTAGGATGCCAGCACCACTGATGGAGGCTTAGGCTACTACACCAGTGCCAACCACAGTATTTCCTGTCCTTTGGATCCTGCAGGTGTGGGGAACCTTCTCCCTGCCAAAGGCCATGTGGATATTTATAACATCATTCACAAGCCACACAAACAAGAACTAGGCTACTATAGATTCACTAAATTTTCAATCCAGCCTTAGCAGGGTCAAATCAAATGATTTCATGGGCTTTACAAAACCCACAGGCCAGATGTTCCTCACTTAGGGATTACAAAGAAGATTTACAGATATGTCTGAAAAGCAATAAAATATGTGGGGGCTGGCATTGTGGCATAATGCATTGGGCCACTGCCTGAAGATCTAGCATCAAATGTGGGCACCTGTCCCAAGTCCCAGTTGCTCCACATCTGCTTCAACTCCTTGCTAATGCACCTGGAATAGTAGCAGAACATGGCCCATGGTATCTGCTTGGGAGATCTGGAGGAAGCTAACGGTCCTGCCTTCTGCCATGCCCAACCCTCACTGTTATGGCCATTTGGGGAGTGATCCAGCAGATGGACGGTCTGTAACTCTGCCTTTCAAATAAACAAATCTTTTTAAAAAAACTATCACACTCTATAAACATCTAAAAGCACTTTTGCTGAAATGTATGAAAAATTATCAAATCCCTTAGCAGAAATTAGTTTAGTTACTGTAGACATATACTGAGAATATTTGGGCAGGTACAAAGCCCAGCACAAGCTGTCAGGTACATTAAAAACACAGAATGACACATCCTCAAAGGTTGTGACCTTTCTCCATTAAATCATTGTAATTTCATCTGGATTTCCTCCACATGTCAAATTACACTCCTTCTCCAGCAATGTTCCCTTCAGAGGAAGAGAAAATGAGTCAAACAGACTTCCATCAAACATCCAAATGGAAGAGCAGTGGCCATGTGTTTCTTCACTCTCAGGGCATGTGTTTGTCAACCTTGTTTGAAACGTAACAAATGACAGAGCTTTCAAAATACAGACAAATCCACTTAGAAGAAAAATCACAGTCACTGTAATTACAACCACATTAACTGGGCTGACTTTTTGTTCAATTTTCTTCTGCACCTCTGATGGAAAATATTGTCTTAAAGAATAATGAAGTGCTTCAGACATGACCAAAATATAAAACCTCAAAATTAAACTCCTGAGGAAAATAAATTTAACTTGGCACAATTCTGGTTTGCAGTATTACCATCAGGTAACCCACACAACTCTGTATGAATCACTGGTGAGTACTAGGCATTAAGTAACAGTTGAAGCCAATAGAGTGCTCTGTGAAAAAATAGATCCAGTCTGTCTTTCTGTGGCTGGAGAAGCTGAATAATCCTGCTTCTACTCAAACACTGGCCAACATCTACTGCAATAGCTGAAAGGTTACTTAATCCTTCCCTTCCTGGCTCAGATAAAAATAAATACTCTGTCTCAGGCCTAAGATGTGAGAGCCCTTTGTGGGTTTTCATGAGAGAAAAAACAAACAAGATGGTAGATGGGCTCTGCATAAATCCCCAATCACATAACCATTTTAGGAAGTAGAAAATGATAGGCAAGACAAGGATGCACAAAGTTCATAGCAAGACTATGTTCCGGGTCCTTTATGCCCACATGACCAACTTCAAGTGAAGTTTCATTGTGTTGGACTCGAACCCGCTTACACAAAACATTCCAAAAGTTTCGTAACTTTACTGGAAATCCAAGAGATTTCAGGTGAAAGACACATCCCAGAATGTGACATGTGCCACCAGCTCATTGGTCCATGGTCTTCCATCTGTCCCACTCTTCCTCTAGAGTAACTCCTGTCTCCAAACCTGAATAAAATAATTTTGCACATGCCCTTTCCCTCAAAGTCTATTTCTCGGTTATCAACAAGTAAATTTCATAGCCAATAAGAAAGATGCAAGTAAAACCAAAAACACAGGTGTCTCAAAAGCAGATGGGGGCTCAGCATCCTGTTAAGAGTTCCCTTCAACAAGCAAGTTGAAAGAACTATCAACAATGACAGATGAACCCCACATTCACAAGCAACTCCCCCTGCACCGGGGCAAGCAACATAAAGGTCCACTTCCCAGAAACAATGCACAACATTGACAGCTTCCTGTTTTCTCTCACACCTTATGTGTACAGCTGAGCTGAGCTGATGGCATTTCATGTCAAAGAACAGGGCACTCAGGCTTATAAGGTAGATTCTGCCAGTGTAACCGGTAAGTGATTGCAAATCCACAGCAGTGGTTGCACACTCAAACCACGTGTGTGTTCCATAGGCCAGCTGCACTCAGCACCTTCAGACCTACTTGGATTCCTTTGACTGTGGTCTTCTGTGACTGCAGGATCCACGGTCCAGGCTGGGACGTGTTGGTTGGGGAGTGCAGTTGATGCCAGCGCGCTCTGGTTATAAACTGCATTTGTAAGAATGACTTTAGACACTTGGACTTCACCATCAGTGACCACAGGTTCACTCCCATTGGATTTAAAATAGGCCTTTTTTAATGTTCCTAAAAAAGGAAAAAAGGTAAATATTACTACAGGTACTTTTTAAATCACATTGATAAAGCTATAGAACTACTTTCCCATGGGTCATTGTATATTGGCAAATAGAGAAAAGATGCAGCCCAACTCCTTCCTTTGCAGGAGCAACTGATCAGACTTCTCTACCACAAGTCACACAGCATGAAACAAAATAAAATAAAATAAAATAAAATCTTGCTTTAGAAGTTCAGAGTTTAGAGACTGAGTCTCCCATCTAGAGTTCCTAGTACCCAAAGAACTGAGGGCTCCTGTGCCTCTTCTGGGACCTGCCATAAACAACACATGATGTATCTTAGTGTTTGCTTACAGCCTAACTTTGTTCATTGTGACCTGCCATCCAGGACTCGGGAAGTATGCTCTAACTCTCTCTGCACCTGCCACCAAAACAACAGTGCCTGTTGGCTTCAGCCTTCTAGTTCCCCATAATTTATACTAAATCCCAGTGGACTACCCACTACATGTAAGTAATAATAACAGGGCTCTACATATAACCAGTTTTATATCAAGGATCCAAAAAAGTAAAACTCTCATTACAGCACATACTCAAAGAAACAATCTTCATCCGTAACCAGAACCTAAAAAGTAACTTCATGAAACAATAAATATTCACAGTGAGATTATCAACTAGTCACTTTCTCAAAGAAAAAAGAGGGGGGTGGGGACAGAATGAACAGCTAACGCAAGATTAGTGAGAATCATCTATCTTTGTCTCTAGCAAAAACCTTCAGGAACACTGGAAGAGATCATGCATTTTTAACTCAGCCAAAATAGACAGCCCGACTGTTTCCAGAATATAGCATGCCACGAAAATAAATGAATGTGATATTGATACATCCATAGAAATACCCAAGGGAGATTTTCCTAAAAACATTTCCAGTGGATGCTCTAGTTGGCTCTCCCTTTTCTAAATAAGCTCATGGACAATTAAAAATAAAAGACACATAAATAAGATGTTTAATATCAGCTCATGGAAAAAATGTCTCTACATGTGCTTGACACTTGGAAAACATGAACTACGAATCAAAATAGAAAAGCAGCTGTTTTCTAACTGACGGAGGTCAACAGTCCAATCAGCCAAAGGAGTCCAAACAAAACGCAGCGCAGGTCAAAAGTGCCCAAACTGTAACTGAGTAAATATTAAATGAAGTACAATGAAGAACTTGCTTTTTATGTTCAAGTGACCTCCAGTTTTCAGATCAAATTACTGTATGATAGGTGTGATGACCACATGAAATGGAATTTTTTACTAAAAAAAAAAATCACAGGAAATTTTCTTCATCCATACTACATTTTACTTATTGTGGCATAAAAATGTTTTTCACCTAGTACAACATTTCTACTACCACTACTGTGACTGCAATGAATCTATACTGTACAGTAGTGTCATTTATTTAGGCTGACCGAGCCAACATCCAGCTCGGTCAACATGCCATCAGCAAATGCCAATTCCTCGGCCTTTTACCCATCAGTAATTTTCTCAAGATAAATTCCTTGTCATAGAAAACAGTTTTTTGACGTTTTGTTTGTAATTGTTTCCATGAACCCTCAGAGGAAGGCATGGTTCAGCCCATGGGCTGTATGAGGCCTGCAACATCATCTGGGCTGGCCCTGCCAAGGCAGCTGCAGGCAGGACTTGAAATGTAATAAACCTACAACAGCGTAACTCGGCCAGAATTCTATAATCCACAAATGACATAAGTATCTATACTGTCCTTGACAGTAAAAGTAGTTCCCCACCTTTATCTTTTTTAACCTAACCACAGAGTTATAAAGGAAGATTGAAGGGGCCAGTACAGTGGCTCTACAGGCTAATCCTCAGCCTGTCAGCATAAGCATCCCACATAGGTGCCAGTTCTAGTTCCACTTTCCCTGCTTCCAAGCCAGCTCCCTGCTTTGTGGCTCAGGAGAGCAATGTAGGATGGCTGGGGTCCCGCGCCCCTGCACTCACTTAGGAGGCCCAGAGGAGGCTCCAGGCTCCTGGCTCAGACCAGCAATGTCCATGATGGCCATTTGAGTGAGCTAGCAGATAAAGGTTTTCTCACCTTATCTCCATAAATCTGCCTTTCAAATAAAAAAAATTTTTAAGTAAGATTAGGTAGTCATATCTGCTTACTCTGAGAAGTCCTATGGAAACTAACTTTAGGTTTCCAACTAGGACTATTTTTTTTAAGAGTCTCCAAAGCAGCCATTCAGTCTAGCCATTAAGATGCCCGAATCCAATGTCTGAGTACCTAAATGCAAGTCCCAGGTCTTCTCCCAATTCTAATTCCCTGTTAATGCTGACCCTGGGAAGCAGTAGGCGATAGCTCAAGATTTTGGGTGCCTAACACCCATGCGGTAGACATGGAATACGTTCCCAGCTCCTGATCATTTGGGGGATATAGTAGATGGGAACTGCGACCCCTCACTCTCTCCAATCTCTCAAAAAATTTTTTCTTCGAAGAAATAGGGCGGTTTCCTTGCTCTTAAACTATGTATCAAAGTAATGTGGCAAAACAGAGAGAACATAACTGCTGGAGCTAATGTTCCTAACATGTATTTATTGAATGAGGGAGTGAGGGGACAGGGAGAGAACCAAACAAATAGAAAATTTGTTTTCAGTCATTTCTGGAAACTGACCACCATCCAACATAGCTGGTCATCTGTTACACATTTTTAAAGAAACACAAAAAGTTACAACTCATTCGATAATTCCAGCAAAATACTGGAATGAACTATTAAAATACTGAGAGCTATTAACCCAATTTAGAGTAATGTCACACTATCTTACTCTATATTCCTTTTTCTACAGGGTTGTGGTTATACACATAGGTTTCATAGCCTGACTACCTGGCTTCAGATTTCATTTCTATCACTTCTTAGTCCTAAAACTGTGGGCAAATTCTCAACCACCATAAAATCAGGAAAATAAAAATTTCTTCCTTGCGCAAATGGCTGTGGGAAGCCTATTAGTCAAACCAGTCCTAAACAGCTTTGGCACATGTAAATTCTCCGTAACTGACACTGCTGTACTATTCTAGTAACACTAATAAGAGTTGATTTCTTAAAGTGATCAAAAGACTTTCTTACCTTAATACCAATTTCCTTTCACCGGAAGCACCCCAGCATCACAAAATGGCTCATTTTCAAAAGCAAATCACTTAACCTACTTTTGGAATCAGAATTGTAGCCGTTTCATGTTGTAACTAGTGGAAGGTCATGTTCTATGAAGGTTGTGAGGCTCAAAAGCAATTCAGATCTATAACAAAAACACTTATTTTTATTGGAAAGGCATATTTATGGAGAGAAGGGAGAGATACAGAGAATGAAATTCTGAGCTGATCCAAAAGCAGGAAACTCTTCCAGATCTACCACACAGGTGCAGGGACCCAAGGCTTTGGGCCTTTCTTGACTGCTTTCCCAAGCCAGAAGCAGGGAGCTGAAAGGGAAGTGGAGCAGTTAGGCACGAATCAGCCCTCTTTTGGGATCCCAGCACATGCAAGGTAAGGAATGTAGCTACTAGGCTACTACGCATGAGCCCAATTTAACAATGTTTAAGAAATAGTTTGGGGTCCAGCAAAATAGCCTGGTGGCTAGAGTCCTGGCCTTCCATGCGTGGGTATCCCATACGGGCACTGCTTCTCATCCCACTGCTCCACTTCCCTTCCAGCTCCCTGCCTGTGGCCTGGGAAAGCAGTCGAGGACAGCCCAAAGCTTCAGGACCCTGCACCTACATGGGAGACCTGGAGAAAGCTCCTGGCTCCAGATAAGACTGGCTTGGCTCTGCCATTGCAGCCACTTGGGGAGTGAACCAGCGGATGAAGGATCTTTGTCTCCCCTTCTCTGTATGACTTTCCAATAAGAATAAAGTTTTAAATAGTCTGATTCTCAAGGCAATGTGGGGGACTCAGCCATAGCCACTGAAGGGAAAGCCTCAGGCTAGCAGTAAGGATTCACTAGAGGTCACAGTTCCACTACACAGCACTTTTAGGATCACAGGCCTGAAGTCATACTTCTATTCCGTGTCAACCTTACCCATTACTTACACCTCCAGGACATTCCTCTCCCCACCAAGGCAGATCTGGAGACCATCTCTGTCCCTGGCACTAACGTAGACAAAGGAGAGGTGCAGCCTCTTCCACCCTCTCCACTGTCATGGTCATCGGGAGGACGGGAGCATTGCCCTCACCTCCTCTTCCTCCCCCAACCTCTCCAGCCCACATGGGCTGTAATGCCCTCACCCTTCTAAAGACATTTAAAAACAAAAAAAAGCAATTCATAAATAAATCTCCTGTCCCAATAAATGTAAATTGTTTAACTAGAAAAGATGTCTATAGTTGCAATACTACCTGACTTTCCCGATACCTTGTGACAAATAGACGGGGTACAGAGGTGAGTCAAATAACATGTACATTAGATAACCCAATCCTAATGCATAGCATGTGTCACTGTACATAGCGTACATGGCAAGGAGAATGCTGTAGATGTCATAACGTCATGGATTTGCCAGGGGGTAACCTTGTGTTATTCAGGCGAACCCACCATGACCATGAGGGTCACTAGGAGCACAGTAAGTACATTTCACAGGTCACAAATGAGCAAGCCTCAATGAGATATTCCTTTAAGATGGAAGGAAATTGCAAACCAAGAACACAAAAATTGAAAAGATCTTCCCCCGAGGATGTTCCTAGATTAACCAAGAGAGGCAAGCATTTCATCTGCAAGATACAATTCATGCTACATGTGCTTTGAGAATGATATGCTTGGGATGTGACAATCTGGAGGCAAAAACTAAAGAAGTAGTCATTCCATTCAGGGGGAAATGTCCTTGTTAGTCTTGAGTCAAATTTAGAAAACTTCAAAGTATCTTTTCAGGGAAGTATCTGTGAGGGAAGGAGTATAGTCACAGGAAGCAGCACATTTTCTAGACAAGGACAGAAAGGTCTAGAAAAGCCTGCATCACTCTCCCACGTGGCAGGAACAGCCAGCACTGGGCCAGGCTGAAGCCAGGAGCTTGGAACTTCCTCTGGTCCCCTATGTGGACTGCAGAGGCCCCTACATTTGGAACATCTTCTGCTACCTTGCCAGGTGCATTTTTGAGGATCTGGATAGGAATGAAGCATTCAAGACTCAAACCAGTGCTCCGATATAGAATGTCAGCATCCAAAGCCATGACTTCACTCGCTGGGCCACAACGTGGGACCCTGGATTCTGTATTTCTCACTAACCACAGGTGATGCCCATGCTGCCAGCCCACATATCATACTCAAGGAACAAGGATTTAGATGCCATTTCAGAAAGCTCTCTACCAGTCATATCATCTCAGGCGTGGGAGCTACGACAATCTGATATGGATCATCTGCATCAGAAGGTCACAGTTAGTAAACAGAACTTCAAGATTCAAAATCCTGAATGATCACAAATCTTGAATTTTTGGTGGTAAACATAGGATCTTGAAGATTTTTCATTTTAAGAGGATTTTTTAAAACTTTGCAAGTTAGGAAGATCCTTATCCAAATTCTTACAAGAACCCCAATCTGCCAAGAAATTTGCAAAGAAAAAAGCTCATGCTTACATGCAGTGATCAAGCTCAGCTAGAATTTCTGCGTAGCAACGTCATTGATGAACAATGTCTCGAGTTCAAAATAGGGACTATTCATCATATTTCCTAAATTCTAAGCCACTATCATTTTTCTTCTTCATTACATGATAAAAATGTAAAATTAAGTCATGCATAGATTCAGTTTTAAGAAAACCAGAGAGGTAACCTTGGGTCAGCCTGCTAAACTCACGGCAAAGACAAAAACTGTACTTGAAAGGGGAGTGACTGGATAAAAGGAAGAGCCCTTGAAATAAAGTTTTCAGCAGCCTGAGAAAGAAGTTGGGCTCCTTATCACCATCTCTAACAAGAACTTTGATGAGATCATGGAGACAGTTTCAGATCCTATTCCACATGTTTGAAGTCTCAACCTACCTCAACGCACCTCAACCCTTTCTCCACACAGCGGCCAAAAACACCTTTTAAAAATCCCAACAAAGAAATCATCACCAGGGCCAATGTCAAATTTCTGAAAGCATTTGACTTGATGTTTATATACAGTGTAAGATAAGGGTTCAATTTCAGCTTTCTACATGTGGCTATCCAGTTTCCCCAAATCCCATTTGTTGCAAGGACTTTCCACATGGTATATTCCTGGCACCCTTTTTTAAAGTCACATGAATATTCCAATATACTAAAGTGGTCTGGATGGTAGAAACATCTGAACAGTATTAATTTTACCAATGAATGTTTTTATATTTATGTGCTATTTTATCAGTGCTTTACAATTCAATATAAGTAGCAATTTACATATGCACAATCGTTAACAATTCTAGCAAAAAATACACATATTTGAGAAGTTTTACACTGAAGCAAACTTGTTTTACTTCCATTTCCCCTCATATATGCACAAGTAAAAATGGGGTGTTACCAGACCTTATGTGTCCAGTTGGCCTATATTTGTTTTCCTGCCAGTGCTATACTATCTTGAGGACTATAGCTTTGCAATGTATTTTGAAATCAGCAAGGGTTACGTCTGTAGCTTTTTTCTTACTCAATTTGCTTAGGTTATTCAGGGTTTTCAGTTACATACCAATTAAGACTTTTTTCTATTTCTGTAAACCATGACATTGGGATTTTGTTGGGAAATTATAAAGATCCTTTTGGCTTTTGGGGACATTTTAGTATTTCTTCCAGCTGATGAATACAGAATCTCCACTTATTTTGTGCTCTGTAATTCCTTTCATCACTTAAGATTCAGTGTAAAATCTTCCACTTTTTGGATAAGTTTACTCATAAGTATTATTTTTGACATTATTGTCAGCAAGTTCTTAAATGTGGCAAACAAAGCACAAGCAACAAGCAGCAAAATTAGAAAAATGGGATTACACTAAGAAAAAAATCACACAAAGGAACAAACTAAGACAGGTAACCTCTAGGGAGAAATTTTTAAATCATATCTGAAAAAAGGAATTGCCACATACAAAATATAAATTGTGTTATTCAAAAGCTATCCAATACATGACCCAATTCTTATAAATGAGGAACAAAACTACTTTGCTAAAGACACAAAGATCATCAGTGGGTATAAGAAAGTGTGTTCAATATCACTGAGGAAATGCAAATCAAAACCACAATGAGACCAGATATCACACCTGCTGGAATATTCACGAAATACCAGGTAGGAAGTGGTAAGGATCTGGAGAAAAAGAAATCCTTGTATAGCTTAAGTAGGAAAATAAATTGGTGCAGGTACTATGGAAAACAGAATAGAACACCCACTCCCCCCCAAAATAGAAACATCATATACTCTAGCAACCCCAATTCTGGATACATATGCGAAATAACTGAAATCCAGACCTCATCTTCCCTGTCATGCTCACTGCCATAATTAATAGCCCAGACTTAGAAAGGGCATGAGCATCCATGAATGGGCCAATGGATGAAGAAAATGAGGTGTGCATATAAAACAAAATCTTCAGCTTTAAAAAGGAACTCCTGCCATTTTTGACTATATGGATCAAATAGAAGACATTATGCTAAATGAAGTAAGCCAGCCACAGAAGGAAAAGCATTATGTGCTCCTGCATATAAAAAGAATCTCAAAAAATAAATTCAGAGACTAGATAGCAATTGCCAGGCAACAAGGAGAGAATAAAGCAAATGCTTGGTGTTGGTCAAAGAGAACCAGGTTTCTGTAATGCAAGATAAGGCCAAGAGATCTACATTCAGCACGTGCCTCTGGCTAACAATACTTTAATGCATACTGAAAGGACTGGACAAGTTAAGATGGGAGGAAAAAGATCTGACAAGACTGGATACTTTTGTGTCAGGTCCTGGTGAAGTTTTCACAGTTAAGCATCAATCTCCAAACTTAACTTATTGAACATTAAGATATGTACAACTTTATGCCTGTTAACTATATCAATAAAATTAATAAGTGAGCAAACAGATTAAATCCCATGGCTCCCTGACTCCATGTCCTCACCGTGGGTTTTGTAGCTCAAATACCAGTCCCTCAGAGAAGCTGGCTTCGTTTGCACAGCCCAGGGTCAGGCCCTGTGCCAAGCTCTGAGCCCTTTGATTCATCCAACACAGTAGTGTGATCATTTCATGTCTTCCTCCCACAATAAACCACAGAGTCTGAGGATGAACTTTTACTTGGTGCTGAGCTCAGTCCTATAGCACACAGCATTGCCCATAAGAGCCCTTCAATAAATGTTTCTTGAAAGACCATCAATTAGATTTACACATTTATTCTTTTCAGATGTTTCTCAATATCTCAAAAATTTTACTTTAAACATCATGATGTACTTATTTATAAAATGTACATATTCACATATCATACATGGTTATATCACAATTAGATTCTTTAAATCAGGTTACCAATGAAATCTCTGATCAAGTTCTTGACATAAGCTGATCCTACACTTCGGTGAGGGCAGACTGCTACAAACTTAGCTCAGATAAAAATTAGGGGCCAGCACTGTGGTGCACCAGGGTAAATCATGATCTTGCATACCGCACTGGCATGATTTCCAGTCCCAGCTCCCCCACTTCCAATCCAGCTCCTTGTTAATGCTCCTGGAAAAGCAGTGGAAGAAGAACCAAGAGCTTAAGCCCCTGTACCCATGTGGAACACCCAAATGAAGCTCTTGGCTTCAATGTGATCTGGCTCTAGCCATTTGGAGGGCGAGCCAGCAGGAGGAGGATCTGTCTTTCAAATATATATTTGAGTAGAATAAAATTTATTGACTGGTAATTCTGCATATGCAAACAAATTGTTTTCCTTCATAATGATTTTATCACAAAAACACTTAGCAATATTACTTCATGCGCCTTTAGTAACAATTCTGTGAAATAAAAAAATATAGTTCCCATCTCACAGGCAAGGAGATGTATTTTGCCTAATGTCACATCTGGTAAATGACAGAGCAAGACTTACACCCAAGCCTTCCATTGCCCAGTTGTAGGTCTCCTCTGTGTCTTACAGTCCATCAGCATTAGACCACAACTAAAAAATCTAGAGATAATGCGGTCATTTTTGTTACTCGTTTTCCTCCCAATTTCCTTCAAAAATCTGAATTCTTTTTTCACTCTAAAAAAAAACATGGGAGACTCGCAAGATGGCCGACATAGGAGGAAGACTGTGAGAGAGCTCACAGACAGAGAGGGCTAGAACGCGACAAAAGAGTAAGTGGAGCAGCATAGAACTACAGGGAGAAGAACGTGAAGTTCCCTGGACAGTGTGGAACCAAAAAAATCCACACAACTCGGAAGAGCAACCAGGGAAAAAACAAAAGAAAGAGCAGGGGAGACGACTTTCCGCTCCTGACCTGCTGAGTCACCTCTGAGTGCAGACACTGAAAGCCGCCGACCGATCCGGAGACCGACCCGCAGACGCAGTGGCCGTGAGGACCAGCGGCGATTGGGACCCGCTGGCATCTGCTCACCCTGGTCACCAGGACCCTGAATCACCGGGACCCGCCAGCATCCACCCACCCTGGTCGCCAAGCCCCGCCGGGACCTGCCCCAGCCGCAGCCTCCAGGTTCCAGCCGCCTGCACCCGCCGAGACCAGCAACGGACACAGCAGTCGCTGGGAGACACACCTGCGGCGAGAATTCCGACCAGAGGAAGAGGCAGACTGCAAGAACCTGAGGTTTGAGTGAGTTGGGTGGGGACAGTGGTGGGTTGGAGGCTTCGGGAGTTGGCCCCCCAGGGGCATGCACCAAGCCTGAACACAATTGGTGCTCCTCTCCCCGCCCCTCCCCCACCCCCAGACTCCTGCGTCTAGAGACACAAGGCGAGTGCCTTGAAATTGCCAAAACTGTGTCTGGGAGAAAGGCAAAAGGCACATTGGATATTCCCCCGTGCCTTTGCGGTCTGGCACTCAGCTGGGCGGTGCTATACCACAGGAACCCAAGCACGCCATCTGGGCTGGGCAGTCCCGTGCTAGCGCTGGGGCGGTCGGTCCCCTGCAAGCGCTGGGGTGGGCGGGCCTGCACAGGAGGCGCTTCCAGAGAACACCTGGAACACCCCACGCCCTATAGTCCAGTGCTCCAAGCCCTGTGATCCCGTGCACAGGGGGTGCGCACAGAGAGTGCCTTCACTCCCCCACGCCCTGTGGTAGCATACCTGTAGGGGACGAGCTGAGAGTGCGCTTTGAATCCACTGGGCCCTGGAAGTGGCGCCCTGAGGTCCAGTGTTCTGGAGACGCACCAAAAGTGCCTTGAAAATTCCCACACCCTGCTACTCCACGCCTGCAGACTCCGATCTCTAGAGGATAGTGCTTGGAGACCCCTCAGCACACTGGTGCCTAGGTCTCTCAAAAAAGAAACACTAACACAATGGGAAGAAATACCAGAAAAGGTAATGATCCAGATGAGAGTGCCAACACCCTACCAATACAGGATCGAAAGCCAATGTCTATTTCGGAGATGCGAGATGAAGACATAGAAGATCTACCAGACAAGGAATTCAAAAAAATAATGTTAAAATATGTCAGAGACAATGAGAAGAATTGGGAGGACTTCAAGGAATTCAAGAACCACATAGCCTCAGAAATACAACAAATGAAAAGTAAAATCCTTGACTTAGAGCACAAAATTGAGAGCCTAACCAACAGAACAAATACAGCAGAAGAGAGGATCTCTGAAACAGAAGACACACAAAACGAACATACCCAGTTCATGAAACAGCTGGAGACAAGTCTGAACAAAGCCAATAAGACCATACAAGAAATGAAAGACGACCTCAGAAAATCAAATATTAGGATTATTGGCCTTCCTGAAGGAGCGGAAAAAGAGTCAGGAATGCAAATGGTGCTCGACGAAATTATACAGGAAAACTTTCAAAACACTTGGAACATGAACCCAGCCCAAATCCAGGACGGTCAGAGGACTCCCAGCAGATATGACCCAAAGCGATCTTCACCCAGACATATGGTGCTCAAGTTCCACTCCAACGAAGACAAAGAAAGAATCCTAAGACAAGTACGAAGCAGAGAAAAGATCACATACCGGGGAAAACCAATCAGGATCACTGCTGACTTCTCTGAAGAGACTTTACAAGCAAGAAGAGAATGGACAAAGATCTTCCAAATCCTGAATCAGAACAACTGTCAACCAAGAATATTGTACCCAGCAAAGATCTCATTCGTATTTGAGAACGAAATCAAATACTTCCACAGCAAAGAGAAATTAGAAGAATATGCCAGCACAAAACCAGCTCTACAAAATCTCCTTAGAAATGCACTAAATCCAGAAAAAAAGGAGGTGAATCATAAGCAAAGATGGCAAACAGGAAGATCTTCCCACTAAAGTCCACACAAGGAAGGGCAATTACACAGATATCAACACCCACAAAAACAAGTATGGCAGGGCAAAATCACAACCTCTCAATTTTAACTCTTAACACAAATGGCCTGAACTCACCAATCAAAAGGCATAGATTAACAGAATGGATTATCAAACAGCACCCAACTATCTGTTGCCTACAAGAGACACATCTAACCAGAAGAGATTCGAAGAAGCTGAAAGTGAAAGGTTGGAAACAAATATTTCATGCCAATGGACGAGAAAAAAAGGCTGGGGTAGCTGTCTTAATTTCAGATGATGTGGACTTCAATCTGACACACATCAAAAAGGACAGGGAAGGACATTATATATTGGTGAAGGGACTGATCCATCAGGAAGTAATTACCATTGTGAACATATATGCGCCAAATTCAAACGCACCTAGCTACGTGAAGCAATTACTCACGGACTTAAGGGGAGACATAGATATGCACACAATAATAGTGGGTGATCTTAACACCCCACTAACAACTATAGACAGATCAACAAAACAAAAACTCAACAAAGAAACAACAGAGCTCATACAAACAATAGAACAACTGGACTTGGTTGACATCTATAGAATTTTTTACCCTAAGGCCACAGATTATACATTTTTTTCAGCAGTGCATGGCACCTTCTCCAGGATCGACCACATGATAGGACACAAAGCAAACCTAAATAACTTCAAAAAGATAGGAATCATACCATGTACCCTCTCAGACCACCACGGAATGAAGCTGGAAATCAGCAATTCAAAATGTCCCAGGAAATACAGAAACTCTTGGAGGCTGAACAATATGCTATTAAACGAACAATGGATCAGAGAAGAAATTAAAGATGAGATCAAAAAATTTATGGAAACCAATGAAAACTCTGACACAACATTCCAAAATTTGTGGGACACTGCCAAAGCAGTGCTACGGGGTAAACTCATCGCAATTGGAGCTCATGTCAAGGCCCAAGAGAGGCGCCAAATACAGGAACTAAACACACACCTCCAGGAATTGGAAAAACAACAGCAGAAGAGCCCCACACACAATAGGAAACAAGAAATCATCAAAACAAGGGAGGAAATCAACCAGATAGAAATAAAAAAAACCATACACAAAATCAATGAATCAAAAAGCTGGTTTTTTGAGAAGATAAACAAGATAGACACCCCACTGGCCAGACTGACAAGGAAAAAACAAGAGAAGGCAAGAATTACCAGCATCAAAGATGAAAAAGGCAACATAACAACAGACACCGCATCCATTAAGGCCATAATTAGAAATTACTACAAAGCACTGTACTCCAACAAATCAGAAGATCACCAAGAAATGGAAAAGTTCTTAGACTTCTACCACCTGCCAAAACTTAGCCCAGAGGCAACAAACGACCTGAACAAACCCATAACTGAAGTAGAGATTGAATCAGTGATTAAAGACCTCCCAACAAAGAAAAGCCCAGGCCCAGACGGCTTCACTCCAGAATTCTACAAAACATTCCGAACAGAACTGACCCCAATCCTCTACAAACTCTTCAAAACAATAGAAGAGGCAACCCTTCCAAACTCATTCTATGAAGCCAACATTACCTTAATCCCAAAACCAGACAGAGAACTAACAGAGAAGGAAAACTACAGACCTATCTCTTTGATGAACATTGATGCTAAGATTCTCAACAAAATCCTAGCCAACAGAATTCAAAAACACATCAGACAGATCGTTCATCCAGATCAAGTAGGATTCATCCCTGGAATGCAGGGATGGTTCAACATTCGCAAATCCATAAATGTGATACACCACATCCAAAAACTGAAAAACAAGAATCACATGATAGTATCAATAGATGCAGAAAAAGCTTTCGACAAAATCCAACACCACTTCCTACTAAAAACCCTAACCAAGGTAGGCATAGATGGAAAAATCCACAATATAATTAAAGCCATATATGAAAAACCCAACGCCAGCATCATACTGAATGGAGAAAAACTGGAACCCTTCCCACTGAGATCTGGAACAAGACAGGGATGTCCACTTTCTCCACTACTATTCAACATAGTCCTAGAGGTACTCGCTGAGGCCATAAGACAAGAAAAAGAAATCAGAGGAATCCAAATGGGAAACGAAGAAGTTAAACTCTCACTATATGCAGATGATATGATTCTTTATGTAGAAGAGCCAAGAGACTCAATACAGAGACTGCTAGAACTTGTACGAGAGTTTGGTAGAGTGGCAGGGTACAAAATTAATGAACAAAAATCAACAGCCATAGTGTATGCGAACAGCCCCAAGATGGAAAAAGACTTAACCAGCAAGATACCATTCAAAATAACAGAGAAAAGTATGAAATATCTGGGAATAAATCTAACCAAAAATGTAGGAGACTTATTTGAAGAAAACTACAAACTACTTAAAAAAGAAATTGAACAAGACCTCAAAAGATGGAGTAACATCCCATGCTCCTGGATAGGTAAAATCAATATCATTAAAATGTCTATACTGCCAAAAGCAATATATACATTCAACGCAATCCCAATCAAATTGCCCAAAACATTCTTCATGGAACTGGAAACAATGATCCAAAGGTTCATCTGGAAGCACAAAAAACCACGGATAGCTAGAACCATCCTGAAGAACAGAAAGTTAGCAGGGGGAATCACAGTTCCGGACCTCTGGACATACTATAGGGCAGTGGTTATCAAAACAGCGTGGTACTGGCACAAAGATAGAGAGGAAGATCAATGGAGCAGAATAGAAACACCAGAAGGAAACCCACACAGATACAGCCAAATAATCTTTGACAAAAAGACAAACGACAATCCAGGCAAATGGGAAGGTCTGTTCAATAAATGCTGTTGGGACAACTGGTTGATAGCCTGCAGAAACAAAAAAATAGATCCACATCTCTCACCATACACTAAGATCAGATCTAAATGGATAACAGATCTAAACCTACATCCAGAAACCTTCAAACTTTTGGAAGAAAATGTTGGAAACACACTGGAACACTTAGGGGTAGGCCCTCACTTCCTAAAAAAGACTCCAAACGCAGTAGAAATCGAGACCAAAATAAACAATTGGGACCTCATCAAACTAAGAAGCTTCTGTACAGCTAGAGAAACAATCAACAAAGTAAAAAGGCAACCCACAGAATGGGAGAAGATCTTCGCACACGACATAGGTGATAGAGGGCTGATCTCCAGAATATACAAAGAGCTACAAAACAACCAAAATGTCAAAACAAACAAGCCACTCAAGAAATGGGCACGGGAAATGGGCAAACACTTCACAAAGGAACAAACCCAAATGGCAAATAAACATATGAAAAAATGCTCAAGTTCCCTGGCAATAAGGGAAATCCAAATTAAAACATCAATGAGGTACCACCTAACACCAGTAAGACTGGCCCACATGAATAAAAGCACCAACAACACTTGTTGGCGAGGTTGCGGGGAAAAGGGAACCCTACTCCACTGCTGGTGGGGCTGCAGGCTGGTACAGCCTCTATGGAAATCAGTATGGAGAATATTCAAACAACTCAAATTCAACATACCGTATGATCCAGCAATAGCACTCCTAGGAATATATCCAGAACACTTGTTTTATGAGAAACCAACATGCACTCCTATGCTCATAGCAGCACAATCAGTAATTGCAAAAACATGGAAGCAACCAAAATGCCCATCAACAGAGGATTGGATAAGAAAGCTATGGTTCATCTACTCCATGGAATACTACTCAGCTATTAAAAAAAAACAAAATGCAGTTCTTTGTGGCCAAATGGGCCAAACTGGAAACCATAATGCTAAGGGAAATGAGCCAATCCCAAAAGGTTAAATACCACATGTTTGCCTTAATTTAAGATGATATGATGTTATGTATAACATGTTATGTTTTGAATGTTATATGTTGTGTATAAACTAAGATTGAAGTATAGGTGAGGTGGTCACAGAAGGTGACTGGGAACTCGCATTTACTTTTAACATGTTGGTTACTCATTACTATGTCAATTAATTCCATAATGATGTAAATTTTTGCTGATGGTATGTTGGAGCTTTCAATTGACTGGGATGATGCTCTGCTGGCTCTGTCTTCAGACCAGAGAGGGTATGCCTAAGAAGCCATTGAACTTGACTGGACAATAAGATGCTGGACTCTATGTTTGGTATACGCTTGCAATGGGGGAATCTCAACTGAACTTGAGCTGTGGTTATGCAACAAGGTGGAGGAATCCACCATGGTGGGAGGGTTTGGGGAGGGGTGGGGAGAACCCAAGTATCTATGTAATTGTGTCACATAATACAATGTAATTACTGAAGTTAAATAATAAATATATAAAAAAAAAAAAAACATGGAACCCTGTGGCCAACAACTACCCACTAAGCCTCCACATCTCCACTACAGGGGGCCTGGTGGAAAACAATTTGCTACTGCAGTCTTCTATACCCTGCTGCTAAAATAATTATTCAAGAAGTCAAACTCTCATTTTCAAAGATATTTTTACTGTCTTAGCTTTATACATGAAAGATGCCAAAACAGACGAAAATCAGACACATAGTACTTCTGCATGTGTTAGTACAAGGTTCTTATTATCTTTCCCTAATCAATAATCCTCTCACCATTTTCTTTGCTTTTTGAAGTTGGAGCTGCTCCTATATATTAAGACTGGCATCCCAGGATGCTTTAGCAGCCCACATACATACAGAAATAACTGCAAAACTTTGAAAAAGCAGGGAGTAGTAAACTCAAACCAAACAGAGCATTTTTTTAAGTTAGCATCATGTAATGAGGTTTTTAAAAGCAAACATAGAAAAATGGCTGTGCTGCTCATTGTAACAGCAAGACAAATGTGAGAACAGCAGCTTGGACAGCTGCATCAGCTCTTGGAAAGCACCACTTTGGAAGATGTGTGCGGAAACCTCTTGCCCAAGGTTGTTTCCATATACCCAAAGTATCATTTAGGGCTGGTCAGATTAGTCATCTCCTAAGTTATACAAAAAAGTTACATTCCATTCTTAGTATCTCTCCACACAAAAATGAAAACATGTATATACACAAAACTTCACATGAATTGCCAAAAGATTTACTTTGTTTCTTGAACTCTTTAGCAGACAACTGGGCCCTTGAGTGTAATGTAGATTTAAAGTGTTGTCAAAAATTAAAAATTCAATTGTATCTCCTTACATGGTCACTCTGTCTCCAGTGACCGTCAAGCCCTGCAGTTCCAGCTTCTTCTACCAATCTGACCGTTCTCCCTGTATCCCTCCCTTCTCTGCCCCCGACATTCCAGCTTCCTCCAAAACCTTGTCCTCATTTGTAACCAATTCATTTTCTCTGCACAGTCCATCAACTCCTGGGCTCCAGCTACCACTGAGACTCCCACATCTACTCCCACAGCCCGTGTTTCCTTCCCAGCTTCTCTCTGGACACAGCACACTGTAAATCTGCCGCCATAAGGTGCCAGTTGAATTTCAAAGCACACAAGCCAAAAAGCAAATTTGGGGCACAGTTTCTCTTGAAATTCTCCAGGAAGACAGTATTGGAGTTCTTAGCCCAACCCATACTGAATTCATTACAACTGAACTCATTTGCACTATGTTTTCACTGCCCTTGGTTGTCCCACAAGTGTCTAACTTACAGACCTAACTTCACCTTGTTCTCGATCTACCTGCATCAGATTCCTCCACATTTAGTTCCGTCACACCAAAATTGACTCCCCCTCAACGTCCTTTGAGTTGAATGCACGGGAAGCATCTATGTAACCTCGTTAGCTTTCAGTTAGGCTTTAGCCAGAGCTGCACATGCCGATTTCTACAAGGGAATTGAACCTCCTCTGACTCCAGTTTCTGTGGAGGGTGCTAGCACTAATCCCTTGTGGATACGAAAGAATGACTGCTCCATTATCAAGTAAATGGTAATATAATGGTATCAAGTAAATGGTATATCAAGTAAATGGTATATTGAACCATTTGAGCTGTGTTTTACTGGAATTAACTTAAAGTTGTATGTTTACAATGTGTAAGTAAATTAATTGCAAGAAAACAAATTTTGGTGAAATAAACACTCAAAATCATTGGTAATGAAACTAGATGACCATCATCTTACCTATTTTATTTGCCTGTACACACTCAAAAAACCTCCAATTCATATTACTGGGTGGGTACCTATGACAGGGAGACCTACAGTAAGTTTTTCCCCTAACAGTTCATCTTTCACTCAAGATACTACCAATTAAAAAAAAGAAGGAAGCAAGACAGATATAATGAATTCACCCGTCAACACAAGTTACTTGGTTGCTGGTCTCCATTTGGTTAAACTTCATATGTGCTATTTGGTTTTAGTACATTTTTTTGAAATGAAAGTCAAAAGCAGCATTTACATAATTCTTGTCTCCCGCTCACAATCTTGTTTGCAAGGAATAGTTGGAAAACCAATGCTCTAGGTACAAAAGTCCAAAGCCCTTGGTGAGACATGCGAGATCCCCGAGTCATTTGCACTTGATCATTCCAATGGATTTTTGTAAAACCACTGCCAAGTTATTCCCTAGTTTCCCAAGACCAGATTCATTTTTCATGAAATGACACTTTTGCACTTGCTATTTTTTCTGCCAAATGCGGATCCTAAATTTGCCGTGTTAAAGTTTTATTAGCTTAATTTCAGAGATTCAAATGTTTACTGCCTTGTAGGGCCTTTTTTACTCCCCAGATACCTTATACTCACACATGCTTTGGCCTTCAAAATTACTGCCCAATGTGACAATCATCTTTTCCTCTTGCCAAGAGGAAGAATGTCATGACACCTTTATATGTCATAAAGCTAAGGCTGTTTCTAAGACAGGAATGATCATGCTGTTGTAATATCTGGGGAAAAGTGAGGGAGATAGGGAGGGATGAGGAGGAAGAACACCCCTCCCCCATGCTTCTAAATTGCAATGTGAAAAATGTGAAATCAACTCATTTAACACCTTAATAAACTTTAAAACACTGATCTGATCATCCTTGAGTTCTAAAGGACCTTCTCAGCGCTTGCAGCCTCAATTGCTCCTTATGAACACAGGCAGAGTTTCCCTTACTCCAAATTCATGGGATTTCAGGTATTTCAGAATTCCGTATTTTGGGGATTTTGAAGTATTTGCATTAACATAAAGATATATTGAGGGCCCAGTGCGGTGGCCTACTGACTAAAGTCCTCTCCTTGAACATGCCAGGATCTCATATGGGCGCTGGTTCCTATCCCGGCAGCCCCACTTCCCATCCAGCTCCCTGCTTGTGGCCTGGGAAAACAGTCCAGGGCAGCCCAAAGCCTTGGGACCCTACACCCGTGTGGGAGACCCAGAGGAGCTCCTGGCTCCTGGCTCCACATCAGCACAACACCGGCCATTGCAGTCACTTGGGGAGTGAATCATCAGATGGGAGATCTTTCTCTGTCTCTCCTCTCTATATATATCTGACTTGAAAAAAAAAAAGATTGAATATGGAACTAATGTTTTATGCTTCACATATAACTGAGACACATTGCCTAGGTAATTTTATGTAATACTGTCAGTGCACGTGTGTTTTCACTGTGACCCATCACATAGTCAGATACAGGATTTTCCACATGTGGAACATTAATATCCAAAAAAGCTGCAGTTTTTGGCACATTTTGGATTATAATTTTGATTAGCTATGCTCATCCTTCAAATATCACAACCCAGAGATGATTACAGTGGCTGGAACTGAAGATTTGCACAAGGAAATCAACAGATAATCATCTCATCGATTCGATCCTTTCAGCTGAATAAGTACTAAGAAGAAACTACTCATCTAAATCATGCCAATTTTAAGTGATGACTTCATTTTTTCCGTAAGAATGACATCACCCACCAACAAAGGAAAGCAGGATCACCAGCAGGACGACAAGTGCACAGATACATGGAATCAGGACCAGCAGGAGGAAGCGGAGCAGATGAGCAGTTGCCAGCTTCTGGGAACAGTTCTCACCCGTGTTATTGTCATCAGCTCCCAAGACCTAAGGAAATGAAACATGGTTTTAATTTTACAAAGCAGCACAATACATGGAATGAAGTTTTAGATTACAGGCATTCATTCAAAGCAGCAGATTCCAAAAAGATTTTACAATGTGTAGTTCAAGACAGGAAACAAGATCAGTCACCAAATGGTGCTAACAACAACTATATACAAATAGAGCAAATAAGCTACATGTAATTTACAGAGTTTACAGAGTGCCAGCATGTTGGCTCATCTGGCTAATCTTCCTCCTCCAAGCACTGCATCCCAGAGGGGCACTGGTTTGTGTCTCAGATGCTCCACTTCCCACCCACCTCCTTGCTTACAGCCTGGGAAAACAGTAGCAGATAACCCAATGCACCCATGTGGGAGACCAAAGAGAAGTTGGCTCCCGGCTTTGGACCAGCTCAGCTCCAGCGTTTGGGGCCATTTGGGCAGTGAACTAGTGGATGCAAGATCTTGATCTTGCCTCCTCTCTAAACCTGCCCTTCCAAAAATAAATTATAAGAAAGTTTACACGAAAAAAAGTTTATTAATGCGATATTTTTATTTGTAGTTTTCATAATATGGCTTTTCATGAATTTTTTGAAGATTCCTCATATGGATATTCCATACCAAAATAACCTAGATTCTATTTTCTAGGATTTTTTCAAGTACCCCTATTTCTAAAAGACATGTAATAATACTTCATCTTTTTTAAAAAAATACATTTGCCAGCCTAGTATTACTCCATGGCCAGAAATTACCATGTGATCAACTCACTGTGGACCAAAGTTACAAGCAAAAGATAATTCAGTGATAAAGCAGTTGCTAAGCAGATGTAGATAGGACTAATGAAACAAATAAGAAAGCTTGGATAATGTCCTAACAGGAATCAACATGAACCTGGATAAAGCAAGTTTGCCATTACTAATAGGTAATAATGATTACTGATCTTGATCGACAAATTAGCAAGGAGAAAAAGCCTGTCCTGCTTGCCAGCTGAAGACCGGTGACAGAGGACATCCCTGGATGTCCCTGATACTCCTGCAGGCCATATGGGAGATGACAATGAGGTGCTAGGATCATGGTTCAGAGTTTTTGTCTTCAAAAGCTTGAAGTCTTGCTTGAGTTCAATGGATTCTCATTAATGATATCTGGGAACCTGTTTTTTATTGACAGTAGCTTAGGACAGCAACTTATCCAAGGGAGTCTGGGATGGTACTAAAAGTGTCTGGAGTCAATATCATCAATTCTTCTGCTCCCCATAAAAGACCTGTACCTCCCAAGTCCCTCTTGAGCTGACTTTTCTCCTCTGACAGTTGCTGAGTGTGGACACTAGCCTCCACCTGAACCTCCTTTAACCTTATCTAACACACTGATGCTCAGGTTAGGATGGGGTCGTATCCCAATAAACTCACCTACAGTTGAAACTGTCTTAAGTATACGGTGAAAATAACACATTTAATCTACTGAATTTCATAGCTTAACCTAATTTAACCTTGGAAATGCTGCAACACTTACATTGGTCTACCACTGGGCAAGAACATCGAGCACAAAGTCTACCTAATACTGAATACCTCATGTATTATCAGCTACATTGGCTTTCTCACATGATTTAATACCTGTATGTTAAAATTACAGCTCTGTGCCTAGTGCAGTAGCCTATTGACTGAAATCCTCTCCTTGCATGTGCCTGAATCCCATACAAGTACCAGTTCGTGCCAAGCTGCTCCACTTTCCTTCTAGCCCCATGCTTATGGCCTAGTAAAGCAGTAGAGGGTGATTCAAAGCCTTGGGATCCTGCACCTGTGTGGGAGATCCACAAGAAACTCCTGGCTCCGGATTGACTCAGTTCTGGTCATTGCAGCCACTAGGGGGGTGAACCAGCAGATGGAAGATCTTTCCGTCTCTGCTTCTCTCTGTACATCTGACTTTTCCATAAAGGTATATCCAAAAAGAAAAAAAGGCCCTGCACACAATAAAGGTTTTCATTACAACATTACGACACGAACATTTTCCATTCTTATGGACACAGGCCGAGACCTCAAGGACAGCCAAAACGGCACCAGCTACAACCTGTTCGTTCTACTTCATGAACCATTAGTTGTTGAAAATCTACGTTAAGATAAGAATGCTGCATAAAGCAAAGACTCCATCTTGGCTTATGTATATAGATGATGTATATCCAGGTGGCGAAAGCTTAAGCATCTTAAGATGAACAGCTCAAGTGCCATAGGAGTTCAAAAGAAATTCATTTTCTTGCTGGAGGATCCAGTAAGACTATTAGGAAAAGCAGGACTAAATCTGTGGTTCTGGAAAAGTCATGTTGTAGGTTAAAGGACTTGGAAAATACACCCAGAGAGGTAGGAAATTCTTAACTTTCTTCAGCTTTCTTCAACTTTCCCTATTATGTTGGTCACAGTAGCATGATAGGGACACCCCGGTAGGGTGGATGTCTCTGGCAACCACTGCAAAATGCATCCTATGGAGTCACCAGGTGAGAGGTAGTTAAGGAAGTGCTAGAGGCTCAGGTTACCATTTCATCGAAGTATCTATCATCAAGTACTTAAGCTCCAGAAACTATCCAAGAGCAGTCCAAATAACTTCCTGACCGCTGCAGAGAATAACTCTTTTCAAAGGAAGAGGCAGGAGCAAACACTTCGAAGAAATTCCCTATTTCATCACTTGTTTCCCCATCGCATAACTTTCCCATTGCTCTCCTGGCCCCTGAAGATGGTTTCTGTCAGTGCTACATAATTCAGGGGTCCTCTGGGTTGCTCTCATTGTACTGCAGCTCTCCAACTTCCCAGTGCAGCACACGCCTCCCGGTCAGATCAGCACTGCTGAGAGCAGTCTCCATACTTGGTGCAGCTAACCTGGAGAGACCTTTTCAGATTTGTGTCCTGGGTCCACTACACGCCCTTCTCACCCTCAAAGCTGTAAGCCAAGTACAGGTCCAGCATCCAGGGGGCAGGGAACAGAATATCTGATTAGACTTCTGCCTATTTTTAAGCATGCAATTCTCTTCTACTAATCCTATTGACAAAAACTTCTCATGTCTGAAGTACTACTTTTTTTCCCCCCAGTCTGGCTCATTGAAAGGTCTTCTAACCCCTGCCTTCTACATTCATATACTTATTTACCAATTCAACAACTTTCACTACAGCCATTCTGTAGCTTTAGGGGACCCACATGCCAATCAATGGTCCCTAATCCTTTCCCTATCTATAAATTTGATTTGTTATTTCCCTGCATATAGTCTCACAAGCCTTTAAACCAGACTTTCAATGACACTCCTGCTAGTGTCCTGAACCTACCTTCTCCCTGCTCTTGCTCTACACCCAGACAGATGAATTGTGGCAGCAAATTTCACCCAACATGGGGCCAACTCAATGGCCCAGCAAGCTAATCGTCTGCCTATACAGCACTGTCATCCCACATGGGCACTGATTTGTGGCATAGCTGCTCCACTTCCCATCCAGCTTCCTGCTTACAGTCTGAGAAAGCAGTGGGGGATGGCCCAACACTTTGGGCCCCTGTACCCACATGGAAGACCCAGAGGAAACTCTTGGCTTCAGATCAGCTCAGCTCCAATTCTTGTGGCCTTTTGGGGAGTGAATTAGCAGATAGAAGAACTGTCTCTAATCTGCCTTTCAAATAAACTAAATCTTTAAAAAGTAACTTTTTTTAAAAATCCATCCAACAGGACTGTTAGATTGCTGGCTTCACATGTCCTTCTCTTCAAGCCACCTCCCCCTTCTCCTGTCCAAGTCTCACTCCAATTCCCACTTCACAAAAAAAAAAAAAAAAAAAAAAAAAACACCAAATGAGGCTCGCTATACCTTTTCTACATCTAAATCGTCCTTCCTGTTCATTTGTGCACACCCCTCTTGTGTTACAAGAAAGGAAAATCCGCCCTCTGTCCTATAAGCCTGCCACTTAAACTCTTCCTTCTCAGGAAACATTCTTTAAAAATTTATATATCCTGGGACCTGGCACGATAGCCTAGCAGCTAAAGTTCTCACCTTGCTCGAACCAGGATCCCATATGGGCACCAGTTCTAATGTCAATGGCTCCACTTCCCATCCAGCTCCCTGCTTGTGGCCTGGGAAAGCAGTCGAGGACAGCCCAAAGCCTTGGGACCCTGCACCCATGTGGGAGACCCAGAACAGGCTCCTGGCTCCAGATTGGCTCAGCTCTGGCCACTGCGGCCACTTGGGGAGTGAACCATCGGACAGAAGATCTTCCTCTCTGTATAGATGACTTTCCAATGAAAATAAATACATCTTTTAAATAATATTTTTAAATTATAAATCCACCACCACCCTACCTCTCCATCTGTATTGCCTTCATCAGCGTTTAACCAAACGTAGGTGTTCCTTGTTATTTTTAATGCATCTTAAACTTGCATTTCCATGCAGCCCCCAGCACTACCTCTTATTGTGTCCATCCAAAATATCCCAGCAAGAATTGTTGATATTTATTTTCCTAATCTCCCCGATTATTGCTTCCTACTGTAGTCTACAATTCGACATCTACCTTGGCCACTGCACCAAGACAACCTTCCTTAAGGTCATCTCTACATTGCTGTATCCAAATGGTATTTTTAGTCTTTGCTGCAAGGACACCTCATTTCAGAGTTCAAGTTCTCCATCACTCCCTGTTAACGGACTTTCTTCCTTTGATTTCCCTTACTCCTATTTCTCTGGTCATTCCTTCTATTTTCACATGGTCCTCTTTCAAATTCACAATCTCCCCAGACAATGACACCAACAGAGGTAACTTATGTCCTTCAAGATCAAGTGTAGATCTTTGCTCTAAGTTCCAGACTGCATCAACAATCGGCAAATTCCATCAGTCTGATGCCAAATCAACAGTCTTCATCTCTGTATCTCACAGAACCAGGAGTCTCCAGCCCTGTTTGAGCACTTGGTATGTATCCATATACAAAGCCTTTAAAACATGAGTTTTGAAATCAGCCATTTCCCAATGCATCTTCCCGTTAGTGTGTTAGAAACATTTTCCTGAGCCTCTTCACCTCTTCCCTATGAGACATAAACTGATGGAGGTTTGACTCCTCACAGCTGGACAAAGAGAAATTGACTTTGGAAACAGCATATTAGCACAATTTTTCAATTGCTTGAAACTAGAAAATATAAAAGCAAGCAGTTGTTTCTAATTATCTTTGATAAAAGGGAGTCAGGAGCCAGTGCTGTGGTGTAACAGGTAAAGCTGCTACCTACACCTAATATCCTATGAGCACCAATTCAAATCCTAGCTGCTCCGCCTCGAATTTGGCTCCCTGCTGATACTCCTGGGAAGCATCTCAGCATGGCCCAATTGCTCAGGCCCCTGCACCCAGGAAAGAAACCCAGAACAAACTAAGCTCCTGGCTTCAGACTAGCCCAGCTCTGGCCATTGTGATCACTTGGAGATTAAACCAGCAGACTTCCTCTCCTCCTTTCTGCGCACTCTTTCAAATCTTTTAAAAAATCTAATTCTCTAATAAAGTCTAATTATCCAGAACATTTACAGATATTTTCTATTCTTTATCTTCAGGGGGAAAAAAAGGCAGAAACATCCTAATAACCAAATAATCAAGAATTTGTCAAAGATTACCAGAAAACTATTTGAAGTTCTAGGAGATGTTTAACCTTTGACAATTTCTGCACTGAGAATATTTTGCTCTGAAATAGAATGCAAATCCTGACCCTGACCGTCAGCTATCAAATATGTGAGCCTCATTCTGCTGCAAGGTAGCATAAGAAATGTCATTTTCAATAACAAAGATTGAAATAGAAAGCAGGTTCAAGTTCATATTCAACAAATCAAAACCCTAATATTAGAAAGAAAATCTATATTCAGATCATTCCAAGGTTTTGCTAAACACATTCCAGGTTTGGCCCATAGTATTTCTGGCAGGAACAACAGCCAAAGAGACTGTCTGCAAGAAGGCTTACACCAGCATGCCGTTTCTTACGTTAAAGCATCAATGATGCATTGACACTTTAGATGTCCAAGTTAGTAACACAGAGCAGGCAAAGTTAGGAAAGCGTGCCAACTATTCCTGATTAGCAGGGTACTGACCTATAAAGGTTAAAATGAGAGTAACCATGATAAAAGGTGGAATTATATGAGACATTATGACAACTCAATGGCCATCTGTTTGACCCCAAACTTTAATTAGGATATTGAGATCCATTAAAAAGAAAAACCTATCCAAACCCCACCTCGTATGTTTAGGCCAAGATACCCTTAACATTTGAAGTTTTCAGGTATGGAGATGAAACAAGCACACATTCACTCTGCTGTTTTAGCATGTTGTGCTGTCACATACTAATGTACACATGGGCCTGAAAAGTTGCAGGCACATAGTCCCACCTGCTTCTAGGTGTTGGTGGCTTACACCGTGTCCTGCATAATCATTAGGCCAGAGTGGGATGTGCGCTGCTGTTAGAGATGGGAGTTTCTTCACTGTCTCCACTAGGCAAAGCAAGCCACGTGTTACCCCAGACTCAAGGAGAAACCCTGCCAGTGCTGGATGCTTTCCACTCTGGCCTTAGTAAACCATAAAGTGTGTCTTCCATGAGTTACAAGTAGATCTACTGAATAAAAGACAAATAACTTAGCTACTTCTCAAACCTGGCATCTGTCCATTCTTAACTTTAGCTTCTTGCCTGCCAATAAGCTAAATGCCTCCAAAGTCATCCATCAGTGAATAATGCCAAACCCAAATGTCTTTTGTTGTGATGTTTGCTTTCACAGTCCCAAGAGGCCTAAAGAACAAGCATCTGGTTTTCAGTAAGCCTTTTCATCCCACTTTCTGGCATTTAATTGAAGTACACAAAGTTCAAATAATTCATGCACCCTCTCAAAATGAAATTACTCAGTTCACACCAGAATAAATGGCTCTGGAAACCAACCCTGCCCACATTTTCTCCCTTGAAAATTAACATACCGACAATCCCAGACAGTCCTCTTATGGATTTCATACTAACATCTCAAAATGAATGCACAACATGAAGACCAAATACAAAGAAAGTATGTATCCCATAAGGAGACTAGATAAAAATCCAATGCTCAGGCAGCGTATCACAAGAGTGTTTTTGAAGGTAACGATCTTCTAAAGTCTGAAATATGAGAGAACAGATTGTATAATTTGGGAGACAACTTGAACAAGAAGCCTCTCCAATATGGAGGATCTGGAGGCCATATAAAGCCATCCACTTGTTCTGAACATATTTCTCTATCTGCAAATAAGAGATCTGGGTCTAATTCCAAAGAGTTTCAAAGTAAAATGAAGTAAAAAAAAATTGTTCCTTACAAGTTCAAAAATCCTTAAGTCTCAATTTTTCTCTAATGCATAGCTCAGAATTTGTTCAATTCAGCTCTAAACTAATCTTTATTCAAATAAGGAGTTGTCCTCAGAGCAATAATAGACTTTTTAACCTTAAGAAAAAGCATATATTCTTCAGAGCAAGGTGGGAGGGTCACATTTCTGTAAGAGCTGCAGAAGATGATCTTGGAAAAGGAACAGCAGGCTCCTTCTTATCTGAGCAGGGCGGGTAAATGAAATCCCGTGTCCCGCTTTGAGATGACTTTGCCCCCAATCTCAAACATGTCAATGCTATCATTTTAACAGAGACACAAACCTTAAAGTAATAAAAGCTTCCTTTTAAGGCAGATCCAATATCAAAACAATTTCTGAATACATCGGAGAGTCTAAAAAGGTCACTGTTTCAAGATATTTCTACAAACAGTGGAGGCTATAAAAGAAAAGGAGAGTTGGGTTTTCATCCCTCGGGAAATACAGTATTTGACATTTATTCCTTTTGGTTTAACAAAGCTTTAGATTTCACATTCTGATCAATTTTGTTCCTACTGCATTTCTAAGGAAGTTATGGCAAAATCCAAAGCAGTCTAATACTCATGTTTTGCAATACCAAGCTAAACCTGCTTTATTCCACACTGTAGTAGGTCGACTGTTGAATCTGTACAAATCTTAGACTTCATTGATGCACCCATCCAACAATGAAAATGTTGTGACTTTTGAAACTTGAAACAGATTGACAAAGTGAGTAGAGAACTGAAAAATCGACTCTCTACAGCTGAAAATAATCAGGGAAGGCATACAAGACCAAAATGGATTTTATGCTCTATAACAATCCATTTCAGGCATTTCAATGCAAGTAAAACATGAACAGATGTTGAAAACAGTTAACCTACTGATCCTACCTGCTGAAAAGAATCTTGCAATGAAAAAGTACCAGGATGGATTTTATGCAGTTAAATGAAGCAGCAATATCTTTCCGAATACCTAGAGCAATAGATGAATTCCAAACTTCACATTTATCATGTGTTTTACTACATTTCATGAATATTCTAGTCAGAAAACAAATTCTGTGCTGTGGTTAGCATTATGAAAGTTCCGCTATGTGAATATTGTAAGAGTTCTGCTAATTTGATTTATTCCATTAATGCTTATTTATCACCAATTTTCTGCTGCACAGCTGTGCTATTGGGATACAGAGATGAAGATATAATTCCTGCCCTAAGGGGTTGACAACCCATCTCCAGAGTTCAAATTTCCCAGGTGAAAGATGATGGGGATAGTAACAGACATTAGACTACAGCCAATCAACCTCAGGTTTGGAGTCCACTTCCACACCAGAGAAAACCAATGTTTCTTGAGCACTTTTTCCACTCAAAGTGTGTGCTGCTGTTTAGAGAAGATTGATATTCTGAGCAGCTAAGTTTTCCCTGAGGGGGCTCTGACACATGTCACATTTGACCTCACCGGTCACCATTTAATAAATGCTGATCACATATACGCTGACCAACAAGTCCCATGTTATTTCTAGATGTCTAATGTGTTACCTTCCCTGCTCAGAATCACTTAGGCCCTTCATCAAGCATCCATCCATTGAGCATGGAGAGCGAGGTCACCTGTATCCTTTATGTTCAAGGCAAAGCCTTAAGCAAGCAAACCATTCCTGTTTTCTATAGACATTCACTAACAGAGGCCTTTAGTTACATGCTCAAAGCTACAGAGGAATGGTCTGCTTTTTAAATGCAAAGAAGCCTTGTTTTAACTGTAATATAGGTTTCTAGTTGTGATCACCACTTTACCCAACTGATCAAAAGAATTTACAATTTTAACAACAAAGAGAAGTGGTAAACTTATATTAAGACTTTAAAAATCTAACCGCTATTATTATTGTAAACCAGGAGCACTGAGAAGAGCTAACAGATATTTAGAGAGGAAACCCACATGGAATACATATTTGTCAATCAGGCAGGACTTCCAGCTTTGGTAGGTCCATAGTCCATACAAAGCATGGTCCATATGGATTCTAAACAAAACAAGGCGGGCAGCCCCTTCCGGCTCCCAGCCCAGTGTTACAGCTGAGGCTGAGGGAGGATTCAGCCTTCTCAGGTCCTGGAGGTGAGCAGGACACAATGTGCCACCCAGAAATTACAAAAAGCAATTAAATCCTTTGTTTTCAAGCAGATTGTGAGCTGTAAGATATATTTGTGTCTTTCTTACAAGTCTTTTGAAGACAGACTGCCTCAAATTATGTTCATTATGTTGCATTAATAAACTATTCAGGACCATGAAAGAAACTAACAGAACAAATTCCAACACTTGAGAGAGTGGGCTTGCTCACAAGTTCCAGCCATCCACCATCACTTAGCCCTCAACTCACAAAGTCTTGGTAACCATCTCGGGTCCTGGTTCTAGAGTTCAGAGAGCCAATTCTTGGATTCAACCATAGAAGTTTGGCAAACTTGTTTCAAAATAAAACAGCATTTTGACAAAACCGTCCATCCTATTTCACCATCTTTAGGCAAAACAACTGAAAACATTTTTGCAAAAAGCTAACGGGACAATTCAAGATGCCTGTGTATGGCATCTTGTCATACATTGTGTCTTTACAGAAATCAAAGTATCTTGGAAAGTTAAGGAAGACCTGAAAACATTTTTGCAAAAAGCTAACGGGACAACTCAAGATGCCTGTGTATGGCATCTTGTCATACATTGTGTCTTTACAGAAATCAAAGTATCTTGGAAAGTTAAGGAAGACCTGTAATGGCTTGAAAAACATGCTTCAATCTTTTTTTGTAAAACAGTAGACTAAATTTGAAAATCAGACATTTTCTTAAGGGGAACGAGTTTTGAATACATAGGCTAAGAAGACAAACACTGAAGGCCTGAGTTTACAGAAAAGCATGGTAAAATGAATTTAAAAAACAATCACACTTCCTAACACTCTCAGAAACTAACAGGGAGATGATGTCTGGTGTCTAGATCCAGTATGGCTGAAGTACAAGCCCAAGGATGAAGAGGGTCAGGATCTCAGAACAAATAAGTTGATTGTTCCCAATGTGATAAGGATCTAAGAAATTACTGAAAAGGCAGCTTCTTAAAGATGACAAACAGTTCCCTGCAAGAACAGTTGGGAAACTATCTTAAAATTTGGACAGCCAGTCCATCGGCTGTTGACAATCAGCATGAACTTCTGAGAATCCTTGAACATCAAGTTACAGCCTGGCACAGATGAGTACTAGAGCATCCAGTGTGTACTTCTTAGTATGCTAGAGAATAGAATTTGTGAAAAGGGAAATAAGAGCAAAGCCCAAGCACTAAAAAAGATATTAAGATCATAACTCATTGAGTCCAAGTCTCCATGATATGTATATTTGAAAATAACTGACGGGGAGGGAGAGCTGGTTAGTCAGCTCAGAAGGACAATAGTAAACCAGAACCCTTAGCAGACCCACAACCCGTGGATTGTGTATTTCTCATTGTATGGGAAACAACTCTGAGAAAGTCTAGAAGGAAAAGTAACAAGTCAATGACCAGAAAACAAAAAGCAAACGCACTGAAGAACACTGGACCTGCTTGAACTACAGGTGGGAATGAACACATTAAAATACGGATTCACCTGAGCCTTCCTCAAAGAGGAAAGACACAAAATGGGCTGGGTTATGGCTCTAATCAACAATAAAAATACTATGAAGACACAACAAATCCTACTTTAAAATGCAAGAAAGATATGGCATGCATTGTGGTATTGTACAGTAATTAAGCTGCCCCTTGGGAAGTTGGCTTCTCATCAGCATGCTTTGGTTAGAGTCCCACCTCCTCTTGCTATATGCCTTCCACTTCATGCATACCCTTGGGGCAGTGGATGACAACAGAAGTATTTGGGTCTCCCACACCAATGTGAGAGACCCAGATAGAGTCCCCGGCTTCAGATATTGTGGGCATTTGATAAGTGAACTGGTGGATGGCAGGCAGTTTCCTCTCCCACACTTCTTCCCTTCCTTCTTTCCTCTTTCATCAGACAAGGAGAGAGAATCCAAGTCCACCAAATAATGGTGAACAGGATGGGCGAGAAAAGACTACACTACTATCCGCATCCGGATGAAGAGTTCACCACCAGATCCTGACCCAAAGGTAGACCAGAAGTGTGTGGCATCTCACCCACTGCCTAATCCCCACAGTTGAGTTTATCCTTGTTTCATCAGTCCTCAGTCTAACCTCGGAATTCTAGTAGTTTCAGATGCCTGTCTGCCTGCTCGCCTGCTTTTAGTGAACAGTGTGAAACCAAGTAAAACCAAGTGTGAAACCGGCCGTGCGTACTTAGACATGCATGGCTTAATCTTTGAGACAAGCATATGCTACTGGCAGGATCAACCAGGTAGGAGCGCGGTGAGCCCCAAGAGAGAGCGAGCCCTGGATGAACTCCCATCTCTGGCTTAGCCAAAGTATAAGAAGTTTCCCTGATTTACACTCCCCCCCCCCCCAGAGTCCTATCAGAGACTACTGCCCAGAAATGTTATGGCTAGCCTGGGTGATGGGGACCAGCAGAGGTGGCTCCTACTGAGGCCATCTCAAAGTTAGGCAAGCTGCAGCTCTGCCCCCACCCTCAGGGTTTGGGGAAGTTTACAAGGCATAGCAGTGCAGCCAGGAGTGCCCAAGTCCTAACACATGCCAACCCCTTCTCTCTTGGTATGTTCTTCTATTTGGAGTACCTATAGTTTCTCCAACCACTGCTTATGCCGGCTTACGTTTAGAGAGAAGCGGAAATTGGAAACCAAAGCAGGAAATGCAAAAGTTGATGCAGAGGTAGTCCAGGAAATAAGAGGTGAGGGTAAAGAATGGTTTATTGGCCAAAACAAAAATTCAATAAAGTTTGCCATGGGCCCTGACTGAAGAGCCTAATTTAGGATTTTGAACAGACAGCCTTAAGGAAAGGACTTTCAGAATGCTACAATCAGAGAGAGAAGAACAGAGCTCTAGTTAGCTCAAGGAGAGGGGTCAATCTGTGCCACTTGAAAAAAATGAAAAGCTCTTATGTAAAAGCAAAAACTTGAAGCCTGACCCATGAGCAGGCTTGTTTCCCACATGGACATTGCATAGAAGGCACATAATGCCCCAGGTGGCTGAAGAAGTAATCAGACTGCTGACTCCATTAGGGCACCTGAGAAAAGCAACCCCAAAGAACTCTGCATACTCGCAGCACAATCAATGGAAAACTGATTTTCACAATGATAACTCAGAACACACGAGAAAATGTGTCGGAACTGTGCAGAGTTTGACAGTGGTCTGTCCTAGAGGAACACAAGGTCTATCAGCAGAAACAAGAGAAAGAGGGTGATAAATATCCATATAATTACAAGGAGATCACTGCAGCAGAAAAGTACTGGGTAAATAATTCCCGGTGGTGGGACTGATGACTTTCTAGAGCAGACTTCTACCTTTTATTTAAATACAAACTCAAGGGCCAGGCAGATAAAACTAGGATACTCACATCCCTCAGCAACTTACTGTCAAAGGATTCAGGACCCAGAGCAATGGCTCAGCAGCTAAATCCTTGCCTTGCCTGTGTCAGTATCCCACATATGGGTGCTGGTTCATTCCCAGTTGCTCCACTTCCCATCCAGTTCCCTGCTTGTGGCCTGGGAAAGCAGATCAGGATGGCCCAAAGCCTTGGAACCCTGTACACTTGTGGGAGACCTGGAGAACATTTCTGACTCCTGACTTTGGATCAGCTCAGCTCCAGCCATTGCAGCCACTTGAGGAATGAACCAGTGGAGAGATCTTTCTGTCTCTCCTCTCTGTAAACCTGCCTTTCCAATAATAAAGAAATCTAAAAATATATATCAAATGGCTCAGAAAGTTACTATACTTCCACCTTTTCTGTAAATACATGGCATTAAAATTTTTTAAAGGATTGGCAGATCCAGCCAACGAACAGCCTGGAGGTCGAGAAGCCTGTGCCCCTTGTTAGACTTCTCAAATTCACTTCCCACCTCCAGCTTCTTATCAGTACAGACCCAGAGAGACCAGACCTTCAAAGAAAAAATCGGGGCTCAATGGAGCTAAACCAGGTAACAGATACAAAATACCAATACTTAGTAGACCTGGAACTTAATCTTAAAATTGCTTCAGCCATAATTGACTTTCATAGTGTCTTTCTACTGAAGGCTTTCAAAATTTAATACATTAATCCACATTTCCCATATATGCTATATGGAGTGCTCTGTTCAGATCAAAGCACGTAAGGTGTTTCAAATTACATCACATCCCTTAATACCATAAGTTGATGAAAAGAGTGTTTGATAATGGAGATTCCATTTTTCCAACCATATTTTTCAGTTTTGTTTCAACATCTTTCCACAGCTAGCCATTCCAAGTAATAAAACATTTTTAAATGATAAAAAATTCACAAAGAATACGTAACACATGTGCATTATCTCATTTCATTCCAGTGTGAAATACTGTCTGTACTTTTAGACCAAATCAAACACATAAGTGACAAATGCTTTAAAATATGTACTATTATGAATGCATCTAATTTGCTTAGGAAAAGCCAAATCCCCAAATATAAATTCAGACTAATTTTCAAATTTTTGCTTTAAATGTTTAATACTTGCCTAACCTTGATTTACCAACTTTTAAACTTTCCAAAGAAAGCACAATTAAGAATTATGATTGGAAATTAAGCAATTATAAGTAATCCTATTTTCAATGAAAGATGTTCAGGGAAAAAAATCTTTCAGTAATGAAAGATTAATTTTCTATTAATCATATACTAGATTGTTCACTATTTAATAAACAAAACCTTTCTGAGACTACAGATAAAGTTTTTCCTAACATGGACACAAAAACTGAGAAGTGATGGGGCTGGCATTGTAGCATAGAAAATAAAGTCACCACCTTTGATGTTGGAATCCCATATGGGTGTCTGTTTATGGTCTTCAGTATTCCACTTCCAATTTAGCTCCCTGCTAATGACAGGGAGAATAGAGCAGAAAATGACCCAAGCATTTGGGTCCCTACAAGCAACATGAGAGACCAAAATGAAACACCTCGCTCCTGGCCTTGGCCTGGCCCAGTGCCAACCACTGCGATCATATGGGGTGTGAACCAGCAGAGGAAGGATTTCTCCCTCTAAATCAGTCTTTCAAATGATTTAATTTTTCTAAAAATTCAAGAAAAATCTAAGATCAAGTAATGTTCATTTACTTTTGGTGTTAGGCAATTTTTTAATATATATTTTTATTATACTATTTATGTATCTGAGGTGAAGGGGGATATTGAGGGAGAATCCCCACCCAGTCTCCCACCCGCTCAAAGTCCCGGATGTGGGACATGCTCTGAGATACTTGTTCAAGTGGTCTTAATAGTCCTCCATTTATGGATCGCTGCCAGTCTCATCCCTCCCAGCTCGATTAGGTCATTGAAGAATCCACTGATTGTCACAGTCCATCACAGAGTCTTCATTTGCCCAGTATTTCGCTGCCCAACGTTTAGCAGAGGTGGTTGGTTGACCTGCTCCATCCTCCGTCCTCTCCTAGCCAGGGCTCTGAGTCCAGCAGTTTGATTGGGAAGATCACCAAAGAAACTTTGAGGTATTCCCAGATCAGATTCCCGCATGTTCCAGCAAGCACCGGGCCTGGCACAGTCCATTGCCACGATCAGTTGGTGGTTGCAATCGCTGGGCTGGCTCCGCTCTCAGTCCCAACTTGCACTGGAACCAAGGGTGTTGCAGTCCAGCCTGGTTCTGCCCAGCATGCACTCAACTCTTTCATCAACCAGTGGGGGCTGCAGCCCAGTCAGGGCGACCCACAATAACCCCCACCAGGCCCGCCCCCCACTCTGGCCTGCCAGTATGCATAGCAGA
The DNA here is from genome assembly GCF_030435755.1 of Ochotona princeps. Classification (NCBI taxonomy): domain Eukaryota; kingdom Metazoa; phylum Chordata; class Mammalia; order Lagomorpha; family Ochotonidae; genus Ochotona; species Ochotona princeps. The sequence goes on along the minus strand of NC_080842.1, from coordinate 44,124,416 downwards.
CTAGTCCAGTCTGTCCCGCTTCCCATTTGGCTCCAGTACCTGTCCATGGGTATTGAATCTTAGTTCCCTCCAACCAACTCAACTATCCAGCCCTCACGGATATCGCTGAGTGCCTCTCCTTCTAGCCACCCCAGCCCCCATCCTAGTTTTCATGCCCTCTCGCGGGAGTAGTGACCCAATAGGGGGGAACCCCACCACTTCCCTCCTGGGTCTCTCTCAGCCCCGGTTTATGATCTCTTTGGGTGGTTCTGTGGTTTAACTTGGCAGAATTAGCCCCCAGTGCCAGCTTCTGCCAGCTGTCTGCGGTTAAGCCCAAACAACCTTCACCGGCAGGAATAATCAGCCCAACCTGGCTTTTCCCTGATCTAGTCCACATGCGGCGCTCAGGTGTTGCAGCCCTGCCCAGTCTGGTCTGTCCCCATCCCAGCCCACGCTATCCAGTGAGAGTAGCTGTCTGACGAGGGGACCAGCCCCTCCGTCCCCCGCTGGTTCTGCCCTCTCCCGTCCTGGTTCTCATGCGTGTTGGTTGGGTGCTGCATTCAAATCCAGTACAGGTAATCTCACCCTGGCATTCCATATCATGCACTAGTTTTTGTCGCGACCAAACCTGGCCCGACCCACACTCTCCTCTGGTATTCGGGTTTGCCAGTGGATGACATGAACTGATTCAGCCTGGTCCGCCCCTGGCCCATGCCAAATGTATGTCAGTGGGAAACTTACCATGGCCCATTCTGGGCTGTTTCCTATCATGCTTCTTGCGCTTATTTTCCACATACCAGGGGGTCCATGAGCCAGCCATTCTCAGTTCATCTTCTGTCCTAGCAGGAACAGTGGCTTTTCATGGCTGGCTTTCACCCCACTCTGGTTCTTGTTGCTGGATGTCTCAGCCCAGCCATGGCTCGTCCATACCCATGTATAGCTCACACATGGCTCAGTAGGGGATTGAGACCTAGCCAAGTCAGTCCCACATCTACCCTGGTTCCCCAGGACACCAGATGGTGCTGGGGTCTGGCCCGGCCTGGTGCATCCAATCCCAGCCATACTAGTGCCATGGGAGACCTCAACTGTTTCCTAGTTAGAACACAGCCCCCATTCCAGCACACATGCCCCTTGGTGGGAACCTCAACCCAGATAGGGTGTCCCCCCAGCTGTCCAACTTGGCCTGCTCCTAGCTGCAGATCACACACCCGACAGTGGCTGTTCTGACTCAGCTTGTCTCAGGACCTCTCCTGTCCTGGCCTCTGCCCCAGACACCGTGGCCCAGCATCCCCAAGTAGACCTACAGGTGCAAGCGCAAAGTTACATGTCCCTATCACTGGCAATCGCCAGGAATTCATGTTTCACCTATACCAAAGTTGGCCTAATTCATGAGTGTCCCTGAGCAGCTATTACAAATCATAAAAGCCCCAGAGCTCACTGCTGGGTGGCCAGCAGGCAGAGCCTGGCACCAATTGGTGCACTGGCCACCCGAAGCCAAGGACTCAGCCACCACCTTGCGGGGTGGTTTTGGCTCGAACCCTTAGCTGGATTCCGCTTAGCCAGGGCGCCTCCCCACAGCTGCCACCCTGCGAAGTGGTTCAGTCCATCCCTGGCCCCAAGAATGGAATCCGCCCTAACTTGTCCTGCCTCCATGGCGGCAGGACAGAGCCAGGTTAGTCCAGCTCCCAAATTGCCCTCATGGTTTGCGAACAAATGGGGGTCCGCTTGGTTTTAGGCAATCTTTAGATTTTTAAATCCGAAATCAGAGTTACAGAAAGAGAAGGAGACAGATCTTCCACTCACTGGCTTATTCCTCACATGCCTGCAACAGCCAGGAGTTTCTTGATGGTCTCCCATGTGGGTAGCAGGAGTTTCAACACCTGAACCATCCTCTGCTGCTTTCCTAGGCAGTTAACGGGGAGCTTAATCAAGTGAAGCAGCCAAGATCAGAATTTATGGCCAGATAGGACTTTACTCACTAGGCCACAGTGTCAGCCCACGAATTTTCAGACACATCCCTTCATCTGCTGGCTCACTTCTCAAAAACCCACCAGGTCCAGGCAAGAGCTGAGCCAAGTCCCTGGAACTCCATCCTGGCTTCCCCTGCAGATGGGAGGGATCCAATTATGGAAGCCAACACCTCCGCCTCCTAGGGCCTGCACGGTCTGGAAGCTGGAGTTGGGACTCGAACTCAGGAACTCCAATATGGGATGCAGACATCTTAACCTCTGGCCCATGCATCTCACTTCTGTACCCTTTTGAATTTTTAACTATTTATGTTAACTGGAAAGGCACACTCAAAGAAACAGAGGAAGTCTACCATTCACTGATTCACTCCCCTAACAACTGTAAGAGCCAGAGCCGAGATGATCTGAAGCTAGGAGCCAGGGACTTCTTCTAGGTCTCCTACGTGACTGTAGGCACTGCAGGGACCACCGCCTGCCCAGGCTTCAGCAGGCAGTGCACTCTCAGGACCGCGAGGACTCAACTGTGCCTTTAGGAGCGGAGTGTCTGCCGGGTTCCAGGACTACAGCCCCCACCCCAGAGCTCCTGAGCAAGGCATGTCCCCCTGTCCTTTCCCTGCTCCCCGCTGCATCCCCAGAGGGAAGCAAAGTTGCAACAGCCGCAGCTCCTCCGCCCACCTTGCATTCTGCCTGGCCCGCTTCCTGGGGCCCTAAGTAAAAAACCTTTTGGCATTTGACCAAAAAAAAACAAATTATACACATTTACAGAGAAGTTGGAAGTATAGTAGCTTTTTCTGGGCCATTCGATGCTAAGTTGCTAACAAAATGCCCCCATCCTCTGCAATACATCAACGCATACAACGCAAGGATACATCCGTCCACAAGACATCGAAAACAAAATTTACACCAATACCACGAACTCGCAGGCCCCATTCAGATTTTTCCCAGTTATGCCAATAAGGTCCCATCTACTAAAGGGCCTCATGATAAAGTCACATTGCACTCATTTGGGGGTCTCTGCTAGATCTCTCTCCTGCTTCCACGACTGGGATACTTGTGTCAAGTGTTGAACAGCTGCTGTGCAGCCCGCCCGGCAGCTGTGGTTTAGGATTAAACAGACATCTTTACAAGAAAAGTCACAGAAGTGCTATTGCACTCTTCTCACGTCACCCTGCAACTTTGTCCCGACAGAGAGATGAAAATACCTTGGCAACGCAACACCTTGGCTTCTCCCCCGTGTCAGCCAGTTTCTTCTGGCAAGGTGTTTTGAAGGTATGTTAATATCCCATTTCTTCAAATTTTCCACCTATCCTTTTATTACCTTACCCAAGCAGGGGCTCTGGGTTCCCTGGTTCATCCCGCAGTGTAAAATCCATCACTATTATTATTTCCAGGCTCACTTTGCCCTCCCTTTAACCCACTGGGGAGCCCATCCAAGCCGACTCTGCTGCTGCTCTGTGTTGCCCTCGTCATTCCTTCTTCTCTGAACTAAGTTTTAGGCTCATCTTACACTTGTCCTCCAAGCAGCCATTTCTGAGGGGTTCAATTCTTCTCTGCAGAAAGTGTATAAAAACCAGGGTTTGGGTGTCCCTCTGTACTGAGGATATACTAGCCACTCTCAGGCTGCTAACTAATCCCAGTTTGTCTCAGAACAGAGTCAGCAGAGAAAGAGCACTGACACTGTGTGTACATCACATATGTATACAGACTTCTGTATCTCTATAGCCATATCTATCTGTATCCTTTGAAAAGTAAAACCATATCTTTATACCCATATTTCCCATTCCAATCACATCACACAAGGTTTTATGCTGTTTCATTTGTTTGAAAGGCAAACTCTGGAAGTAAGGAAGGAGGAAGGAGGAAAAGCCAAGCCAAAATTCCAGGACCTCATGCTAGTCTCCTATTTGACTGGCAGGGATTACATACTTGGGCCATCATCTGATACTCCCCAAAAGATATGTATTAGCAGGAGGCTAGATTGGTAGTAGAGTAGCTGAGACTCTAACCTGACAACCAAGTGTGGAAAATAGGCATCCCAAACAGCAAGTTGAGCCACCAATGTCACCTATACTTCTGTCTCCAACAGGAAGAGGTCTGGCTTATTGTTAGCATTTTAACCATCTGATCAGTGCCCCAATCTAACCTCTTGTGCCCAGCCACCTCTTCCTGGTAGATGCCTGGGTCATCTTGTCTAAGTTTCCACAGCCTGCCTGACTCTCACAGATACCTCCCCCACCTGTTCACACTGACCTCCTCTTAGACCAGCCAATCCCAACAAGCCATCCTTCCTTGGCCTGGGCACCAACATGCCTGCTGGCCACCCCTCCATGAAACACAGGCTCCATCCTGTGCCCCCGTCCCCAGCTTGTAGTTCATCTTGCTTCAGCCTCCAAGTTTAGGATTAGGAAAAACGCACAGAAAATTCCAGAACCTTCAGGAAGCAACCAACGCTACTCTTGGACCCTTTTCCTCTTTTGCAGAAGAATGAAACAAAGATCTGGATCTTTTGCTTTCACAATCGCTTTTGTGTTCAGTGTGTGTGTGTTAGGGGCTATCTTGTGTCTCACAACACTCAGGCTGACACTGAATTCATCCCTTCATATCTGAGTTGACACTCCAGCTCAGAAGGCTGATAAGGAGACTACTGTACTCGTGTTCATCAGGAAAGAGTGGTAAGACCCCCTCCAGTGCATGATTGAAACCTTCTAGTGCTTTCCTGTATGAGGGTACATCAAAAGGTTTATTTCAGCATGAAAACAAGAAGTCCATGCATATTTTTCCTAATACACTTTATGAAATTTACAAGTCTTTGTATTTACTATATTTTCCCCCCATCAATGTGTCCCAATCTGACGTTCCTCCCATCTTAACTAAACATCCAGCACACAGTCTGACCATGCTTTCTGTGGTTTGGGGTTCAATGGTAAAGCAGCATGGATTTCTTTGCCTTCCTCCCAATTCTACATGGAGGACATTTGTTCTTACCATCGATCCTAACAACCTCAGTCTCCTTTCTTTCCTTTCTCCCTATGCGAGAACTTAAGTCCTTACAGGAAGGACAGTACAGAGTTTCACCAGGATATAACTAGCGACTGCTCTTGCACACTCAGGTCATTATAAGTAACACAAGGGCTCCTTCAACACAAGCTCTGCCACATGGTAACTGACAGTGACCATCAAGGTGGCAACTAAATGAAGAACAAATGGGTACCGTATGGATGGTGCTAGCTAAAAGATGAATATAACCCAAGCAGTATGGAATGGGATAGGTTCATCTCATCACACTCACCCAAATAGCATCACGTTTAAAGCCGAGGGATTGTTCGTTACGAAACTTTTGGTTAACATTTTCAGATCATGCTTACCCACGTGTAACTGAAATTGTGCAAAGTGAACCATAGCTATGTGCCCATTTCCAGACCTCAAAGCAGGGCAGTTCACTCTACCAAGTGCAAGATGACCAATTCAAAAGATTGCTTTATGGCTTCTAATAAACTTGAGTGCAAAAAGCACAGAGACATAGTAGGCTTATCTTCCACCTGCAGAGTGGGCATCCCATATGGGTGCCAGTTCATTTCCCACCTGCTCTGCTTCCAATCCAACTTTTTCATACGGCCTAGCAGAGCAGCATGGCATGGCTCAAGTCCTTAGGATCTTGTACCCATATGGGAGACCTGAAAGGGCTCCTGGCTGCTAGCTCTGGATTGGTCCAGCTCTGGCCTTGGTGGCCATTTGGTGAGTGAACCAACACATAAAAGGCCTCCGTATCTCCTGTGTTTAATAAAAATAAGTAGATCTTGTTTAAAAATGAATTAAAAACTTCGAAAGAAAATCCCTCTTACAATTAAAACTTTAAAAATTTTATTAGGATATCTCACGAACCTCCATTACATCTATTAGGAGTAAGAAGTTACTTTCCTGGGAAGATATTTCATACATGTTGGGAAGGCTCACTGAGTACTCTCACCACAGCACCTTAGGAAGCATTTCCAATTCCAAGCAGGTGAAGTTTTGTTTCATTGTTACTCAGGAAACAAAGAATAAGAAAGCCACCACAGGCCAGAGGCCGATGTGGAGTCACCACGTCCAGAATCTGATCATAAAGTGCAAGGAGAGGAAATTGGGCTCCATGGTTTGCCTTAACCCTCTACGCAATGAGATTCGCACAGCCCGCAACCCTGCTGTCACTCCTGGTCACCCCATTTGAGCAGCTGGGTGGGAGGGCTTCGAGGGGCCTCCCCAGGGCTATTTTTAACCAGATTTTCCACTGGGGCAGCCCCAGGCCTAGAGGACTCACTCCAGCTGGGAAATCTGAGAACTTGGTCCTTTTGTGGCAAATAAGGTATTTTTAGCTGAAATTCAGAGCACTCCGGATTTCCTTCTGTAGCCCACACCGTGGAAAGATGCAAAGCAGAGCCAGCTCAGAGCAGCCACGGACTGTGCAGCTCCTAAGCAACCACTGCTGAGCTCCATGCCAGAGGAAGACCCCAGCTCCCGGGTCTGCAGGGCTGCTCATTCGGCCGTCTTTGGTCTTTCTCAGCAGGTGCGTGAAGCTCCCTGTCCAGACAGGAGACCAGCCAGCCCTGCAGCAGGCCAGGCATTCTGAGGAACTCTTCCCACACCTACCTACCAGCTGCATCAGCATCACCTGGGACTTGTTACAAATGCAAATTCGACATCTCCACCCAGACCTACCAGCTTAGAAACTGATGAGGGATGTGGGGCTCAGTCATCTGCTAGAGTAAGCCTTTCCGTGACACCCAAGCACAAGTAGCTGTTTTCCAGGATACAGCTCTGTAGGTATAGGGAATCCTCCTATACCTCTTCCTCCTCCTCCCTGTTTTCCCCTCCCAGCGTTTTTAATCACAGTAATGTAGTCCTTTAATGACAGTCACAAATTTAACTTACTGCTATTTAAATGCATGGTAGGTACGAACTAAGGTAGAAAATCTAGCAACATACTGGTATATTTACATGTGCATTCAAAGTCCTGCTTTGATTTGGGAGTAGAGAAAGATGCGTACTGCAACATGTTTACTTCCCAGATGCTAGTCTCCACTACACAGCTCATCTGTGATCTGACAAAACTCTGGCTGAACCACAGTCACCAACACTCAGAAAGGTGGAACACACTAACCCTGCCAAACCCACACTAACCCCGCCAGACACACGGGAAGGTACCTATTAATAATTCTTAAAAACAATTTTAGATTTGCCAGAAATGAACAAGAAGCCGGCTAGTACCTTTCCCAAACCATTGGCTCTCCGCTGGGCATTGCACTATCAGGTGAAAACATTTCCCCCTTCATCCTTAAGGGCAGCACAGGATGCATCGCAATCAGGGTGGGGAAGACGCAGAATGACCCCAGCACTAACAGAGGAGGGAACCTGGAAGCACGCCAGAACCAGCCATAAACTCGGCCTTTAGCCCGAGCTCAGAGGAAGCCACCCGGAAGAAGACATGCACATAGCTGAGCAGACACCTTCTCAGGAGGGACTGAGTGTTGCTACAGAAAGCTGTGTTCCTTTCCTATTAGTGCTGCAACAAACGACCTCAGACTTGCAAGTTAAAGATAACCCATACTTAACGCTTCCAAAAAAAACAGTTCAGTTTCACTGGCTGGAGTCCAGACCTCAGCGGGGCTGCTGCTTTTCAGAGACCCGAAGGAGGTGACCTGTCTTCCTCCAGCTCCTAGTGGTTGTCTCTATTCCCTGTGTGACCCGGCTGTGCCTTCACAGTGCCTCTCGCAACTCTACTTTGGTCTCCTACCTCCTCCTGCCAGACAGGCTGTGATTACCTGAGGCCCACCCAGGCCAGCCAGGACAACTTCACCTTTGGCCATTGTTAACCTAACAGGGACTGGAAGTTCTAGAGGACCCACACACCCTAGTTGTCAATTCCAAAGAAGCCCGATAAGAGATATTTGCTTTAACTTACCGGAGGATGACAACAGCCAGCGAGTTGATACCCCCACGCAGCTTGATGGGAGAACTCGACCTTAAATACTATAGAGCAGAACAAGTACAATTGACTCCTGGTGGAAACAGCCAGGTGTGTTCCCAGGCTTTCAACAAGCCTCAGCGGTGTGAGGTTTACGCAAATGGTCCCCACCACGTTCTACTTGGGATACCCACCCTGGGGTGAGGGAGGAGGGCTACGAGGGCCGTGCTCCAGCATTAGCAGGTGCTGGGAATAAGGGCATGATTATATCTGAGTGGAAGGTTGTTATCTGGCCCTGGAACTACTTATTGCTACTAGACATGTACAATTTAGCTCATTCAAACTGAGATGTGCTACAAGTGTACTGAAATTTTAGAACTTACTATTTAAAAATAAGGTAAAATGTCTTATTTAAAAGTTTTCTTTAGTTATTAAGTGAAAAGGAGAGGGAGATTTGGTTTACTCCCCAAATACCTGCTAGAGCTAGGACTAGGCAAGGGATGAAGTTGAGAGCCAGAAACTCAATCTCAATTTCCCACACGGGAGGCAGGAACCTAATGACATGAGCCATTACCACCGCCTCCCGATCTGCGTGAACTGGAGTCAGAAGTAAAGTGGGGCACTGAACCCAGGGACTTGAGAGTGTACTTCACAGGACACAAGTGTCCCAAGCAAGTGACCAGGCTTAGTGTCCACCCTCGATAGTAACTTTTACATTGATTACACATTAAAATCATAAAATCTTAGACTAGGTACATTTAAATAAAACACATTAGAATGAAACTCATCCATTTCCTTTGACTTTTTCAAATGCAGATACTAGGTAGTTTTAAACTATGTGGCTAAAATACTTCTATTGAGTTATTGAGCTATTGCAGTGTGGCTTTAAATTTCAGCGGTTTTTGTGTTAGTTTACTCCAAAGAGAGCTGAGACCTTGAAAAACATTTCTTCTTTCAGCCTTCTCTGGGGCGAGCAGCTAACCACCCAGAATTCAGATCTTAACTCAAGAGAGCTGTTAGGTACATGCAGCACTGAATTCTCTCCTAGTAACAGCAACAACAGAAAAACCTGCTTTTATCTAGCACCCTGTGTTCTGCTTTTATCTAGCACCCTGTGTTCCAAGAAAACACTATTCGGGGCTCGGCAGCGTGGCCTGGTGGCTAAGGTCCTCGCCTTGATCCCATATGGCCGCTGGTTCTGATCCCGGCAGCTCCACTTCCTCTCTATCTCTTCTCCTCTCAGTATATCTGACTTTGTAATACAAATAAAATAAATCTTTAAAAAAAAAAAGAAAAGAAAATACTATTCACTCCGTCCGTACCTAAGCCCTAATGGGAGAGGTACTGTTCCCACTTCTGGAGGGGAGGACACTGAGTCAGAGGAGGTGACGTGGCAAGGGTCCCCAGTCAGTGCAGTAAGTGACCAACACCGGCTGAGTGCAGGTGGCTGCGGGGCTGCCCCCAGGACTCCCAAGACTTTCTTCTGACCTGGGTTAAGGACTTCTTCAGACCAAGTCTGTATCCTCAGTGCTTTCCTGCCAACCTCCTACATTTCAAAGGTCCTAGGACCCCCTTCTATGCCTGACAATTCTGCTGCTCTGCCCTCAGAACACATTTCCAGGATGTCTGTATTTCTTTGCATGCCCAAGGGCATATTTTCCACCTGGAAGCTAAGGAGGAAATTTTTCTCCTATGTCAAAGTCGTCCTCGACAGCTCCCAGGACACCTGAGCCCTTGGTCCACGAGACAGAAGGCTACTCAGCACCTTCTCGGCCCTTCCTACTCGTTGTTTCACACCACAAATGGCATATTCAGGAGATCATTCACTTCTGAGGTGTCTACCTAGAGCCAGAGTAGGTAGCACCCCAGAAACCCACAGCAAAAGTGGTTTCAGCCGCTTTCTCTAATCAGGCTTCCTCTGGGGTTAAATGAGCAATTTGACGCTTCGACTGGAGGTGACTAGAACAATCAGCAAATATTCATGAAGAGGGAAGCGGGTGTTCCTCACCTTCCTGTCCCCCCCACCACCACCCACAGAGACAACCGGAGCTTCCGCAGGGGATGGAAGAAGTCCAAACACTACCGTGCAGAAACCGACGTCATTGGAAAGACAACCAGAAGCCCTGAGCGGTCCGCAGAAACAGAAAAACAATAAATGTCCTTCGGGACCAGGGAGGAGAGCTTTCACTGGTCCGAGCCTGGCTCCACCTCTGGACCCCCACTCTCCCTCGCAATGACCATCGGGATCGCTCCGAAAACCCCTCATAGCAAACAAACAATCATACAAACTAAAAAAAAAAATAAATAAATAAATAGACAAACAACAGAAAGTAGAGCTTGAAATCTGACAGGAAAGAGCTGGCGTGGATTGGCTCATGCCTCGCTGGGTGGGACACAAAGATTAGTTACTCTTCACCATGGTGCTGAGGATTTTTCTGCACACACCCCCAAAAAACAAAAAAAAAATGTTCTGCACCTTAATTGTCGACAAATGTCTTGTTAGAGTTACAAGCCAGTCTAGATTATCCTAAAATCTGCCAAGATCAACAAAATTATACTTCAACACAACAAATGGCTAAATACGAAAATGAAATAGACACGAGACAGCTGAATGGTACCTTATAGCCATTTTAAGGTATATAGCAGCTGGTCCTGTATATAAACTAAAATTGAAATGTCAATGAGCTAATCATAGCTTGTGGTTAAGAACTTGCTTTCTTTTTTTTTTTAACATACTGGTTACTCAAAACCATGTCAATTCCATAATGTTGCAAATTGCTGTTGATGTTATATTGGGACTCTTAATTGACTGGGATGATATTCTACTAGCTCTAACTTCGGACCAGAAATAGTCTCCCCAAGAAACTGTTCAACCCATCTGGACAATAAGTAGCTGGACTCTATGCTTGGTATACGTTTGCAAGGAAAGAATCTTGATCGAATTTGAACTGTAATACTGCATCAAGGTGGAGGAATCCACCAGGGGGGAGGGGAGGGGGAGGGGTGGGGGGACTCCCAGAGCCTATGAAACTGTCACATAATGCAAAATAATTAATTAATAATTAATAATTAATAATTAATTTTAAAAATGGTCTCTGTGTTTAGTTTCTGACCCAGAGCATCTAAGGCTCTTGGAGTGATAGAAAAGATAAGAGTGCCTTTTATTCTGATGAGGCTAATCTAATGGATTTTTAGCTAGTTTGAGGAAGAGCAAACCCTGATGAAAAGACGGCACTGCTGGCCCCATTCTGCAGCAGTGGGGAGAAGTGGGGGCAGGAGATTGAATTAGTCATCAATCAAGTCTCCATGATGAGACCACCATCAAAACCTATACACAAAGGTATCGGGGGACTTTCTGGATTGGAGAACACATCTAAGTGCCAAGACCCCCAACTCCACGAGAACAGAAGCTCCCCCACTCAGAACCCTTCCTGACCTGTCTCTTCATCTGGCTGTTCATTAGCATCCTAAGCCAACACAGGCGTCTCCCTAAGGTCTGTGGCCTCTTGCAGGAAAGCACTGAACCTGAGGCGGTGGCTGTGGGACTCCTGATTTGTGTCCTGTCCGTTGGAAGTCAGCACGGCCCAGGACTTGCAAATGGCAGCTGCAGTGAAGGCAATCTCACCGGACAGAGCCCTTGAATTCCTAGGATCTGACACTAGGTCACACAGATAACATCAGAACAGACGAACTGTTCAACACCCAGGTCGGGTCAAGCTTGCAGGGAAACAGAACATACAGCTCCCAGTGTACAGAAGGGAGTACCATGGCAGTCCCTTAACATCAGTAGGGAATAGGAAACAGGGACAGAATGCAGGGAGATGGTAGCATGTCCTCCTCATTCTTAGCTTTGGACCCACGAAGGCCCTTGGAGAGTAAATAATCTGACCATTGTGATATAGTACCCATGAGGAAACCAGGGACAAAAAGGTTTGTTGACCTTACAAAACTCATAGCTTCGGGCCCAGCACAGCAGCCTGGCAGTTAAAGTCCTCACTTGTACACACCGGGATCTCATATGGGCACTGGTTCTAAACCCAGCAGCCCTGCTTCCCATCCAGCTCCCTGTTGGTAGCCTGGAAAAATAGTCGAAGACCACCCAAAGTCTTGGGACCCTACACCTACGTGGGAGACCCAGAGGAGGCTCCTGGATTTGGATCAGTGCAGCTTTGGCCGTTGTGGCCACTTGGGGAGTGAATCATTCATTGCAGGGAAGATCTTCCTCTCTGTATATCTGACTTTGTAATAATAAACAAAGAAAGCTCATAGCTTCATAGTATCAACTTAGTATCAAACTCTCATTTCTGATTTTGCTTGACTAGGAGAAAATCATTTTAAAGGGTCCCAGAGAAAGATAAAACAAAACATTGTAGCTTTAGTTTTCTAAGCACAGCCAGGGAGAGCAGCACCTTGCTTATTTGCATTGGAAACATACAGAGAGGTAAAAATCAGGCCACCTCAAAGAATTCTGGAAAATCCTTAAGGGATGTGCCAGCCTGGAGACCAATCTGACCTCTGCCAATACACCCCATGTGGTCAGTTATTTCCAGAGCTGGAGCAGACGCATCAGTCAAGTACCAGATGAGTTCATTGATTTGAGGTTAGAGGACAGAACGGTGCTGAAACACAGGACCACATCTAACTGCACAGAGGTTCAGAAACCAACAGCACGTTCCCTTCTCAGTTTGGGCTCTCATTCCAGTATACCAGCTGGAGGACAAGGCAGGCCGACTCATGTCATTTAACAGATATCTCTCTTCCCTGGGGTCCCAGTGTAGGATTTATTGTTTAGTTAGAAATTAAGCTTTCCCAATGGATGATGGCTCAAGTGCTTGGGCCCTGACTCCTTGGGAAAGACTAGGAAGATATTTCTGGCTTTGGGTAGGGGCTCCAGCAGTTGTGGCCATCTGGGGAGTGAACCAGTAGACCACTGGGTCTTTTTCTCTCACTGTATCTTTACCTTTTAGATAAACAAGCAAATAAATAAATAAAAAATCTTTAAAAAAAAAAAAGAAATTAAGCTTTCCAGGGGTTTTGTTTTGTTCACTGATGTATACCCAAGCATCTAGTACCATGTCTGGCTCCTAAATGATTGTTCAATAGATGAATCTAGTCCTCTCTGTGCCCGAGCTATGGCGTTGAAGCCTCATACATGAGTTGTTTCGGTCTGGCGCATAGAGGGTGAGAGGCAAAGGTAAGTTAGAAGCTCCTTTCAGCAGGACTCAGAGCCAATGCCACAGCAGAACGCTCAGGGAATGGGCCAGGCAAAGCAGCCGGGGCTCCAGGACACCAGTACCTCTTGTTGAGTCAAGCGGACTGGTCAGGACTGGAGATGGGATGGAGATAGTGACAGGCTCGGGAACGAGTTGCTGATTCAGTGACACAAAGACATGTGGTCCCAGGCCTTACAGGCCCAGGTGGAAAGCACATATTAACAAAACATAATCTGCCCATCCTGAAGGGGATTGTCCTTCTGCAAGAAAAACAAACATCAAGGAGTGAACTTACTCAAAAAAACATTTAGCAACTTGGGGCTATTAGCATACACTATGGCTGTTGATTTTATAAACAAGCCACTCAAGAAATGGGCACGGGAAATGGGCAGACATTTCACAAAGGAACAATCCCAAATGGCAAATAAACATATGAAAAAATGTTCAAGCTCCCTGGCAATAAGGGAAATTCAAATTAAAACATCAATGAGATACCACCTAACGCCAGTAAGGGTGGCCCACGTGAAAAACACCAACAACACTTGCTGGCGAGGTTGCAGGGAAAAGGGAACCCTACTCCACTGCTGGTGGGGCTGCAGATTGGTACAGCCTCTATGGAAATCAGTATGGAGAATATTCAAACAACTCAAAATCGACATACCGTATGACCCAGCTATAGCACTACTAGGAATATATCCAGAACACTTGTTTTATGAGAAACCAACATGCACTCCTATGTTCACAGCAACACAATCAGTAATTGCAAAAACATGGAAACAGCCAAAATGCCCATCAATAGAAGACTGGATAAGAAAGCTATGGTTCATCTACTCCATGGAATACTACTCAGCTATTAAAAAAACCAAAATGCAGTTCTTTGTGGCCAAATGGGCCAAACTGGAAACCATAATACTAAGGGAAATGAACCAATCCCAAAAGGTTAGATACCACATGTTTGCCTTAATTTAATATGATATGATGTTAAGCATATCATGTCATGCTATGGATATTATGTCATTTGTAGTATATAAACTAAAATTGAACTGTGAATTGGGGGTCACAGAAAGTGGTTAAGAAATCGCATTTATTTTTAACATGTTGGCTGCTCAATATCATGTCAATCAAATCCACAATGATGTTAATTGTTGCAGATGGTATATTAGTGCTTTTATTTGACCGGGAAGATACTCTGCTGACTCTGCCCTCAGACCAGAGAGGGTCTTCCCAATAAGTAGTTGGACTTGTCTGGGCTATGGGATGTTGGACTCTAGGCTTGGCAAATTCTTGCAGGGAGGGAATTTCAACTAAACTTGAACTATGGTTATGCAGCGGGGTGGAGGAACCCACCATGGGGGGAGGGTGGGGGGGAGAATCCCAGATTCTATGTAATTACAACACAATGTAATTAATGAATAAATCTAATAAAAAAAAAAACATTTAGCAAAGACCCAGAAATGAAATCAACTCCAAGAGAGCAAGTAATCAGGCAGGAAAAAGGGACCCAGCCATGGATCCACACTGCATGAAAGTACATCCGCTACAAATTACATTTTCACAGAAAGTCAGTATGTCTCCTGACTTGGGCTTAACATCTTTGCTTTTATAACTCATTGGGACTATTAGACTTCTTTTAGAATTTATGTAGAGTGAACCCTAAATCCAGGAGGGCTGGTGCTCCTAGGTAAGAGTAGAGATTACATGGAGATTACAATGGAAGCAGCCATTGGAGCACTGAGTCTTCCCCGAGCCAAAAATACCAAGACTGGTGATCCCAATAAGTCAGGCAACAGGAAGTGTTCTCAGATCCTTCAACAGGAGCAAAGCACTTCTGATACCCTGATTTTGAATTTAGAGTCTCCAAAATTATGAACACATCAAGCCTTGTTGTTTGAAGTCCCCTCAATCTCTGGTAATTTGTTACAGCTGTTCTAAGCATCTAATATATTAGCAAGTTCCAACTAGAGGGCAATACAGTCAGAATTCACTCAGACATGGCTACTATTGGGTACTAGCTATGGAGCAGGCTCACACACAGCAATGAACAAAAGCAGTGGAAAAATCTCAGTCTGGGCTTACATTCCAGAATAGGAAGAGTGAAAAAACTAGCAACAAAGAAGAGGTGAAACATATAGTCTTCCAAACGGCGATTAGTTTGGGAAGAGTTCTATAGGATAAAGTGGAGTATTCATTTTTAAATCTGAGTTAAACACACTGAGGGGATTTTGCTCCAAACAATGAAACATAGTGTTTCAGCACAGCAATTCTTGTAAAAACAACAACAAAGGTAGAGTGTAAGAGTATACTTAGGGGAAGAAGAGCCTCTCTTTTGTGACAGCTTCTACTCTAAAACCAAGACAACCATCAGCCTCATGCTCACCAGGAACTGAAGCAAACACCACAAAACAAAAGTCATTCTGGCTGGTAGGGAGAATTGCAAGGGATTTGGTGACCAGCACAACCTTGTTGGCTGGTTTATAAACAAACCCATTTGTTTATAACTGGCCATTTTTCCATTCTACAAATGCTACAGCAGTGAAAAAGACCTCTACCAGACAGAGAAAGTTCTGCTGCACAAAACCACTTCTTAAGAGGAAGCAAGAGAACATGCCAGCCAGGAAAGCTGTTCTCATCCTAGAGTCTCATTAAATCATGGAGTGGAAGAACTCTCTGGAGCTGTCCAGGACAATATTCTGCAAAGAGAAGCATCTTACGCTGTCCAATGCAGTAGCCACAGACCACATGTAATTATACAGGATATGAGACTGAGGTTTTAATTTGATTTCATTTGCTTAATGAAAATATAAATATCTGTGGCTAGCTGCCACTCTGCTATACAGTAAAGCACTAGAATCACAGAAAACTGCCCATTGAAAAGGCATGGAGGCTGCATCTGAGATCTGGGATTGTACTGGCTGCTCCTTGAGTAAAAACAGTCTAGAAACCAGATTTTGAGCAAGAGGAGCAATGCTAGAGACAGCATGTTCCCTAATTTCAAAATATATTATAAAGTTACAGTAACCAGAACTGCATGGCACTGGCATAAGAACAGACATACATACATCAGTGGAGTAGAATAGAGAGCCCAGACACAAGCCCTCACACGTATGATCATCTGAGCTGTAATGGAGATGCCAGCACTGTGCAATGAGGAAAAAGACAATCTCTTCAACCAATGACATTGGGAAAATTAGATCTCTATGTACAAAAAAATGCAGTATCAGTCCTTTAGCTTATGCCAAACACAAAAATCAACTCAAAATGGACTAAACACTAGAACATAAAGCCTGAAGTCCTGAAAAAAAAAAGCGGGAAGGGTGGGGACAACACCTTGGATGCATCGGAGAAAGCAGAGGCAACAAAAGCAAAAACACGCAGAGAGAATGACAGTAAAAGCAAGCCTACAAGGAAATTGTTTGCAAATCATATGATGAAAGTTTTGTGCCCAAAATATCTGCCTCAAAAAACTCAATACCAAAAAAAAAAAATTAATTCTTAGGCCCAATTTTAAATGGACAAGATACCTGAGTAGAAATTTCTCCAAAAAAGACATAATAAAGGATAGCAGGCATATGAAAAGATCAAGTTGAACACCACTAATCACCAACAAATGCAGATTAAAATCACGATGAGATAGTTACTCACATTAGCATTGCCAGTACCAAAACATGAAAGAAGGATGTGAACAAAACTCTGGTATACTGTTGGTGGGCATGTAAATTGATGTGGTCAATACGAAAAACAGTATGGCTGGCTCCTCAAAAATATTGAAACAACTACACGATCCAGCAATCTGATATCTGGGTATATACCAAAGACATCAATATCTGGATTCTGAAGAGATACTTGTATTCTTGTGTTCCTTGCAAAGAAGTAGAAGTAGTGTAGCTACCCACCAAGGGGTAGATGGGCAAAGAAAATAAGGCACATAATATACAACAGACATTCCTCACCTTCTATAGAAACAGAAATCCTGCCATTTGGGACAACTGGATGAACCCGGGGGACACCAGGCCAAGTGGTAAACTGAGGGGGTGGTGAACAGGAGGTAGACAAAGGGCGAGGAGCTTCAGCTAAATGAGATAAGTCAATCTCAGAGTTTTATTGTGCCATATAGCTCCCACAGGCAACAGAGCTGTGCTGTAACTTACAACCTCTTCAGGGGGGCAGATCTTCTGCTCAGTGTTCCTGTAACATAGTCAAGAAGGCAGAAGCAAACTTGTGGAGGTGATGTAATATCCATGGTGTTGATTATGGCGATGGTCTCAGGCTATCTCCTTGTCTCCAGTGGATCAGGCCAAGTGGAAGCAATGTGGCACACAGCAAGCCTGAATGCATGCTTGTTGAAGTAAGCCTTTGGCGGGGGGGTTGATGGCTCAACTGGCTAATCCTCCATCTGCTAGTGCCAGCATCCCATGGTGAGGGAGCAGTTTGTGTTCCAGATGCTCCACTTCCCCCCATCCCATATCCCTGCTTGTAAAATGGGAAAACAGCAGAGAATGGCCCAAAGCCTTAGGTCATTTCACCCATGTAGGTGACCAGGAAGAAGTTCCTGGTTGCTGGCTTTGGATTAGCTCAGCTCTGGCCATTATAGTCATTCAAGGAGTGAATCAACAAATGGAAGATCTCTCTTTCTCTTTATCCTTCTCTCTGTAAATCTGACTTTCCAATAAAAAATTAAAATTTTTAATGAGCAGTTCCCTCCTGGACATGTTTGGCAAACCTTCTGAATTACAGTTCTCCTGGTCCTCAGGATGCTGCCAGGCCCCCAGCTTCAAGACACCCAGAAACTGCAAATGCACATCTTAGTGTGTCAGGAGAAGAGGGAGGGAAGGAAGAAGGAAACTGGGCCACCTAGCTGAAGATGCAGCTGTCAGGAAGTGGCTATGCTAACTGCATATACTGGGCTGCACGAACTGCACACACTCAGCCATGCTGACTGCACACACTGGCTGCTGTAACTACACACACTGGGATGCTCTAACTGCACACACTGGGCCACTCTTAACTACACACACTGGGATGCTCTAACTACCCACACTGGCTGCTGTAACTACACACACTGGGATGCTCTAATTACACACTGGATGCTCTAACTGCACACACTGGGCCACTCTAACTACACACACTGGGCTACTCTAACTGCACACACTGGCTGCTGTAACTACACACACTGGGATGCTCTAACTACACACACTGGGCTGCTCTAACTACCCACACTGGCTGCTGTAACTACACACACTGGGATGCTCTAACTACACACACTGGCTGCTGTAACTACACACACTGGGCTATTCTAACTGCACACACTGGGCTACCCTAACTACGCACACTGGCTGCTGTAACTACACACACTGGCTGCTGTAACTACACACACTGGCTGCTGCAACTACACACACTGGGCTGCTCTAACTACACACACTGGACTATGCTAACTGCATATACTGGGCTACTCTAACTGCACACACTGGGCTATGATGACTGCACACGCTGGGTTGCTTTAATTACACACACTGGACTTCTCAAACTGCACACACTGGGCTGCTCTAACTGCACACACTGGGCTATGCTGACTGCACACACTGGGTTACTTTAATTACACACACTGGACTTCTCAAACTGCACACACTGGGCTGCTCTAACTGCACACACTGGGCTGCTTAGCTTCACCCCAAAGTCTCTGGGCCCCACCCCCCAACAACATTCAAAAGTGCCTTAGGGCTTGTCCAGGCACTGGATGGGGGGAATCCAGATGAAGCCCTGTGGGAAGGGAGGTACTGCCACCAAGGACCCACTGCTGGGTCCGGACGCCCTCTGTGCACTCACTCTCAGGACCGCCTCAGTGTGGCAAGGCAGCGTCCACATGGACTTCAGTTTGCCATCTTTCCACAAAAGCGCCACTACGCCAAGTTCACAGGACTAACAAAGCAACTCTTGATTTGCCTCTCTAACCTACTGGCAAAAGCCCCCCTCCTTTGCAAGGTTCTTGAGTTCGGCACGTTATGCGACTCCACATCCAAATAACTAAAAATAGTTCATCCTGGTGGACCCTACGGAGCCTCGACGGCTCAGCCCAACACTCACACAAATCCACTCTCACCTTCCAAGCACCAGGAATGCGCACTGGGTGCTGATTTTTAACTTAACCTCACACAGCACATCTACAAAGCACCTAATAATAGAAGCAAGCTGGCCAATGGTGGCGACGGTGTGACTGCGACAAACCATGCACTGTTCCTTCCCTCGTTCTTTGAAGTCACGCCAAAACTAATATTTTAATAGACCTTTTAATTCCCCAACTACCTGCTAGACTTTGAGTTCTAACTTCCTTTCTCTGCTGAAGGTACAGCGTTCCTCTGCAGAAAGAAATCAAATCAAAACTATGCACCACCACCGGGCAGACGAAAGTCACAAAGTCCTGTGCAGGCTTAGTCTTTGCGGCGCGCCGGTCCTACAAGTTTCCTCTGGGAGGGAAACTCCACTGAAGTGAAAAGCTGGGGCGGCTTTGCCATCCAGCCGCGGCTCAGCGAGCCCAGCATTCCATCCCAGGAATGGCAAATTTGGCAAACAGCAAAGTGCCTGTACTGCCCTCCACTGGCCCGAAAGGGAGGCGCGCCGGGAGCGCGGGGCTCGCCGCGGGAGTGGGGGCTTGAGTTCAGGCGGCAGCCGGGAGGACACCACTTCTCTCCGGGCCGCCTATTGCCCCAATTCCCCAGGCTCTGCCGGCATCGGCCTGGCTTGGTTCCGTACCTCAAGGTAGTGAGCGGATTCCAAATCCTAACTGACGCCAGAGGAGCACATGCCCCTGGTGAGCGCCCCAGGTGCCCTTCCTCTTTGCTTCCCTTCCCGGGAATGAGTGGGAGCCCGCCATACCCCAGTGGCTGAGAACCTGCGCTCCCCAGCGGCCGGCGCCCCCAGGGTGCCGAGACAAGTGTCCGCCCGAGACCACGTCGGCCGACCGGGGACGCGTGAAGTCCCCAATAGTCCACCCGGGCGCTGGTTCGGGGATGCCCAGGGGACGCCGAGGCACCGAGAGGAGTCCAAGCCTGTGCGGGGGAGCGAGACCCAGGGGCGCCATTGGGGGACAAGGCTTACGTCTGGGGCTGATGAGGCTGCCGCTCGCTCCTTCCAGCTGCCGGCTGGCGCCGAGAGGCGACCAGGGATGCCCGAGGAGCTGGTTCCGACGGCGGCTTGTGGAGCCTCTGAGGGCGCCCGTGCGCAATCCAGTTGGCTGGGCGCGTGTAGGGCTCCAAGTGGAAGAGGGGCTCTGCAGGAGAGGTGGCATGGCCCCTGACAAGTGCAGCGGGCTCTACGGACCGAAGCAACTCGAACACTGAAGAAAACCTTGCCCATGGCCCTGGGAGGGTCCCGGCCGCTGGGCTACCCGAATGGAGGACCCTTGTGCGTCCAAGGACAGTCTGCAGGGCGCTCAGCGCGGGAATAAGAACGCAGGAGCTCACCGACGGGGCCGGGAAGGAGGTGGCACCCTTGGGGGAGGAGGGGTTGACTGTGGGTTTGCCGAGTGGCCACCGGACATGCCTGCGGGAGGGGCGCGAGTCGTGGGCTTACCGTCTTGGGGGCGGCGGCCCGGCAGGAGCGCTCTTCCCGAGCCGGTGCTAGGGAGAGCATATTTCCCTGGTTCCTGTGTCCACTCTCGTCTGAGCTGCTTTTCTCTCCTCTACGTGTCTCTGGGAGAAGCACCACAGATGTCCTTCTCTTGGCTCAGGAAGAGACAAATTGAACTTGAAGACGCAGGAGCCCCATTATCCATGTTTTGTGAGCGGACCACTCCCTCCCCCTTCACTCATGTGTCTGGGTCCTATCCAGAAGAAACCCTAATGACAGAGGCTCCACATCCCCCCACCTCTTTGCATTCAAAACCCCTGGAAAGCCAAGGGTCTGCTGGTCTCCTCCCCGAAGTTTACACTCTGCAACCACAGCAGGAAAAGACAGGGCGGGCTCTGGGCTGTGGGACACAGTGGCTGTGAGCAAAAACAAATCTGTCTCCAAGTTCTTCCTATCACATCCCAGATCATTTTCTTTTAGCCAGAGCCAAACAAAGATCGAAACAGCTGCAGATGCTGACAATTAAAGGCCAGGTTTCTCTCTGAAAAGATGAAAGGTTTCAAAGGTA
Organism: Ochotona princeps; assembly: GCF_030435755.1. Lineage (NCBI taxonomy): Eukaryota > Metazoa > Chordata > Mammalia > Lagomorpha > Ochotonidae > Ochotona > Ochotona princeps. The sequence goes on along the minus strand of NC_080842.1, from coordinate 44,103,185 downwards.
AGCAATAATTGCATTAGGCAAATGGATGAGCTAAGGAAGGGTAGTCTGTTTCTTCAAGTCTGTTGGAGTCTTCCTTGGGGTTGCAAGGACAAAGGGGAAAGCCCACCTGCTTCCCTAAAGTTGGTTTGAGATTACCTGCTAACAGAAGATGAGAGATGAGGAGAGACAGGAAAGTCCGTCCAATGATTCACTCCCCAAGTGACCGCAACGACCAGAACTGAGCCAATCAGAAGCCAGGAGCCAGAAGTTCTTCCAGGTCTCCCATGCAGGTTCAGGGTCCCAAGAGTTTGGGCCATCCTTTACTGCTTTCCCAGGCCACAAGCAGGGAGCTGGATGGGAAGTGGAGCTGCCGGGATTAGAACCGGTGCCCATATGGATTCCCAGCACTTTCAAGGTGATAACTTTAGCCACTAGGCCACTGTGCCAGGCCCAGAATTATTTTTTATTTAAAATATGTATTTATTTTTATTAAAAGTGAGATATACAGAGAGGAGGAGAGACAGAGAGGAAGATCTTTCATCCCCTCATTCATTCCCCAAGTGGCCGCAGTGGCCAAAGCTGCACCAATCCAAAGCCAGGAGCCAGGAACCAGGAGCCTCTTTCAGGTTTCCCATGTGGGTGCAGGGTCCCAATGCTTTGGGCCATCCTCAACTGCTTTCTGAGGCCACAAGCAGGGAGCTGGATGGGAGGCAGGGCCGCCGGGGTTAGATCCGGTGCTCATATGGGATCCCAGTGCAAGCAAGGTGAGGACTTTAGCCACTAGACTACCGCACCGGACCCAACAGAATTCTTGAGCTGAACCTCAAGACCCAGGGAATTCCTGCTTTCTTTCTCCAGCAGCCATTTTGCCCAAGGCAGCAACAGGGAGAGGGGGCTGAAGGACTCATAACTGTGCCAGGTACTTTAGCACTCCAAGCCCAAGATGACTGCCAAGTGTTTAGCAAGAAGAGACTGAGAAACAAACTTTTCTTAGAAACCATTTTGCATTCAACCTCAGATAAGATGCTAATGGAAATCTCTAAAATTACCATGTTATTGAGTAAATCATCTCCACTATTTAGAGGAAGCCATATATATAGTTCACAAAATATGTGTTGGGTACCTGTTCCTTGAATGTTACTGCTGGGAACAAAAGATCTACATTTGTAAAACCAAAGGATAGCATCTGTTTTGTTTCTGAAATGAGATACAAGGTAGGAAACAGTGCATATATCTGCTAAGACTGATTCCATGTTACTCTAACATCCATTCATATAAACTAAGCTCTTAGCTTGTGGCCAGCTTTATACTAGTACACTTTATATGAATTCCCTCTTTAGGTTTCGCCAACCACTTTGTGGTAGGTGCTATTATTACATTTAGACTTGCGAGCACAGATTCAGGGAGTTGACGTAATCAGTCCCTGATGAGTCGGGCAGTAAGGAGCTGGGATGCCAGGAGGCAGTGTGGTTTCAGGATTGTTTTCTCCTATTCACACCTCAGGGGTGCAGCCTGGGGATCCTGAGCCCAGGAACCTGATTCCTGACTGCTCAGCTCTACCCTTAGCAAAGCACTTGCTGTTCTTTCTGGGAGTCTAAAGGTGGGTTGGATTCAGTCACCAGGGTTTCCACAGGCTGTGGAGTCCCTGAGTTTCTGCCGCTGCTTTCTCTTCCATCTTCTGCCCTCTGGTGGAGGTGCTACTATGAAATTACAGGAGCTCAATCAGTGGATTTGAGGCTCCATCACTACACTGTGTTTCTCTGTTCTAGAACAAAGGCAGATTGGATTGCTGGTGTAAAATACGAGTTCCTTAGACTTCCAGGTAGGAGAAAAAAATCCAACCAGTTCTAGTTGCCAGTTGTACCATGATAAATACTTCAGGAAAGTATGCTTTGTATATATTTAATGATACAAAAAGGGCATGCAACTACTTTTATATTCCTTATAATAGATTTCTATAATGTAAGAACTCATAGAAATATTAGAAGTCACTTACTGAAAATATCATACATTCACAGTACTATTTAATGACCTATTTGGATTATTCCTTTAAACTTCCCACATTCACAATTAAACTTATTTTAAGGTTATACACACCTACTTTCTTAAAATACTTAAGTTTTATAGACACTTTAACCTTTTAAAAGTTGTGTAACATTTCAAGAAACATCCAAAGTAATTTAAAATACAAACACAAAAAATAGAGATTCATGGATAAATTATCTTAAAGATAGTGAATACACCCTTGGAAAGGATGATCTCACAGAGCACTTTGGTCACATATTGCATTGCAGACCAAACTAATGCCTAAACTACACAGGAAGGCAATTTGAGAACAAGAGTTATCTTAGAGAAACAGCCAGCATTTGGAGATGTTAACAGGGAAGCAAGTGGTTAGAAATCTTACCCCAAGACTTATTAACATAGTTGAATGGATCTTCAACTCATTTAGGGTTTGCTATCTGCCCGATGAACCAAATACACAAAATTCCTGCCCTCACAGAACTTTCAGTCCAGTGAAATAAATACAGTAAGCAAGCAGAGACATGTAAAGGATGGGAAATGCTTGTAAACAATGTGGGGGTGGTTGTGTAGGGTTAGAATGTAATATTGTAGAGGAGATAAAGACATAAAACCTTCAAAACAAAAAATGCTAAAAGAAAAAAAACTGCAAGAAACAGGCAAACTGGAAACTTACCTCTTGCAGAGAAGGGCAGACTTTATGCAAAACATATGCCACCTTCATACGCCATAATGGTCATCAGCAAGCAGGCAGTAAGAACTGGCTCCTTGTAGCAGTCTGACACACCTAGTGCCGCACGTGGGCCATACTGCAGCTGCCCAAGTGGCCTTCGGCTAACTCCGGCTAGTCCTTCCACACACAGTGCTTCCCCTCAATAACAGAGGCCAGTTCACAAGCTGCTTCCCCCCACACCAATTGTGGATCCATTTGTAAGGTTAAGTCTTAAAGGGAGAGATTACATCATATTCATTTATATTATTAAAGAATCTCTCAGATTTATATACCAAGTACTTTACAAAGTGACACACACACACACTGACACACATATACTGAGCTTTTAACTTGAAACAAACCTAGTTTCCTCTCACGTCAAATGAGAAAAATGACAACCCCACCTCATAGGACTATTACGGAGACATGAAGCTGGAGGCCAACCATGGCATCTCCAAGAAAGGAAGTGCCGTGGACTGCTGCACTGCTGCCCACAAGCTAGGGCAAAGGCAGTGTCTCCTGCTGGGCCTGAAAAAGGGACCAACCCTGGGAACACCTTTATGTAGGACTCCTGGCCACCTGCACTATGCAAGACTACATTTCTACTTTCATAAACCACCCCAGATGTGGCATTTACGATAAAGTCCACAGGAAATGAATACTAGCAACCACACATGGCCAAGCATGGTCCCTCAGCCCCAGGACTCCTGGAACTCACATTCTAGCAAAGGATGGCGACAACACAAGGACAGGTGTTGTTCAGTGTTCCAAAGGAAAAATGTAAGCTAGAGGATGAGATGAGTTGGTAGGGGCGGTTAGGGAATCTCTCTTGAGGGATGTTTAAACATAAAGTAAGTGTGGACTGCAGAACTTCATGCTGTCCACTGGTAATTCTTCAGAGAACCATGTAAACACAGGACCCAACAAGAGTTGGAAGCTTAGCAAGAAAAAGCTCAGCAAATCACAAACATGAACAGGGCTCAATAAAACGTTCTAAGCACAGGAGAATCATTTGCCAGCTGGACACCTGGTCTCTCTTCAAAGTCTTCAACAAGGCAATGCAGCTTTTAATTCCCTCCCACCACTCCCATGCTCTAGGAGGGCATGGCCAAAACTCCATTTCTTCGTCAACCTGTGAAGCTTCTCACCCTCACAGGACCTAAGACACGAGGTTTCTAGTGGTCTGACTTCTGCTGCTTAGTACAACAGGCAAATTCCACAGAACCAGTAAGACAGGAGTATCACATACCAACTCCAAACCCACAGCTAAGATGCATGATCACTTCGCAACAAGGCAGGAGTTGGCACCTAGGTCTTCATGGGTTCTTTTGGCAGCTTTCTCCATTTAAGATCCCTCCTCTATTTCCAAAATAAGTTTGTTTCTGTCGTTAGTCTTGGAATAACATGAAGAGCCAAAAACCCTACCAAAAAAATCTCTGAACACTACCACAGATTTATCTGTGAAATTGGAAGTCAAAGCATGAAATTCAAGTATCATAGATTTCTTCACAAAAAGCCAGTCTGGCCCTGGCACGATAGCCTAGTGGTTAAATCCTCCCTCTGCAAGTACCAGGATCACGCATGGGTGTCGGTTCTTGTTCCTGCTGCTCCACTTCCCATCCAGCTCCCTAGCTGTGGGTTGAAAGAGCAGTAGAGGATGGCCCAAAGCCTTGGGACCCTGTACCGCTATGGGAGACCCAGGAGCTCCTGGCTCCAGCTGTGACCACTGCGGCCACTTGAAGGAGTAAATCAGCCGATGGAAGTGTCTCTCCTCTCTGGAAATCTGCCTTTCCAATAAAAAAGCCAATGCTTCCAATGCTTTGCTATAATCAAGTTCCTTTGGCATTTTCAATTAACAATTGTATCTTGAAACTGTATTTTATTTAGATGTGAATCATGAAATCAACAGAAACACAAATGTTAGGTGTTGGACAAATCCTAAAAGTGTTTCAATGGAAATATATATATATTCTACCAGTTTCAAATTGAATGCCACAAGGTAAATAGGAAACAAGACATGTTTACAATTTTACTTGTCATGTAGCTTTTTCCATTCTTCAATTTACTTAGTTGAAAGCAAAGACAATATATCCTACTTTCTCTCAAAACAAGTAACTATTAACACATAATTTAACTCCCCTACGACCAAGAGTTTATTTATTTACTCTGTCCTACTTCATTCCCTGCCCTTGAACTCACTGTGCGTATTTTGCAGGTGATGGGGGAAACCCTGAGAACTTGAGCCAGGGAGGAAACATTGTTCCAACTGGGGCACCATCACAGGAGCAGCCTGAGCTGCTCAGCTGCCCACCGGGCCCTTTCTGTCTTTCCTTCACACATCAGCTTGGAATCAGTCAAACATCTGTTCCCTGCTTAAAGTCTCTCAACACTGACCACTGCAGAAAGAAGAAAGCCCTTCCCTGGAGGGTCGTTCCCAGTTTCCACCAGCTAGCGCCACTTCACCAGCACTTGTATCACTGGATCACACATGAACCCAAGGTTATCCTCCATGGTGTCTTCCTGCCTGCTCTCCTGCGCCCCCTAGTAACCATCTCAAAGAAAGGGTCACCATTACCTCTAGTAGCTAGAATCTCCTGTGACACAGGACTAGCATTTGTTGGCTGAATAAATTAACAGCTTTGTGATTTTAGGAAAATTAATTCAGTCTCACCAAGGCAAACAAATTAAAAACAAAACAAAACAAAGTTTAACTTTATCGTTCATTCATACTCCTTTCTTTTTGCTCAGTAAATTCTTCCCCACAAACTGGAAAAACACCTTAGCAAGAACAACCGACATGAACAGGCTTCAAGCAGTTAACTGCTCAAGACTCTAAATTACATGGAAATGACTATTCACAAACACACCTAGTCATTCATATTCCTAAGATTCATACTAATGAAAACAAGTAAGAATTTAAATATAGATGAGCTCATTTAACACTTCTGCAACATCTACCCAGTAACACTACAATAGGAAAAGATTTAAAATAAAAAAAAAACTAAAGCCCATGAACAGAGGTACCCTTTGTTCTCCTAATTCCAGACTAATATTTGAATAAGGAATACAACATTAAAATTTTCTAAATTCACCTCTGTATTTCTTTAAAATGCACTCCATTTTTTCATCATCAATCACTGTGTATGTTACCTTCATACACTAATATTAATGCAGAACTTAATATTTTATGCTCTTGGATATTTTAAAAATAAATATACTAGATTACAAATTTGATAGAAAAAATTTTAATGAAAACATTAACATACAAAAATTAAATAGCAAAACTGCTTAAAATGCTTTATAATTCAAACAGGTCTGGCTTACTGATACTTCTGCATCAATCTGCTTTCATAAGAACCAATTATTTATCTCTAGTCATTTAGAACTGTGGTAAGGAGAAATGAGAATAAACACATAAGAATCATAAGCCCTTGCTCAGAATATATTGCTCATAACTATTACTTTTCAGCCTACTCTCATATTTAGAAGCTACATACAGGTTTTGCAAAACATGCCAAATCCAGTTAAAAGTTTCTTTCACAAGAAATAGCCACATATGAAGAATCAAGCCTAGTGTTTGATAAAAATTTCACTCTAATAAACCAACTTCTGAAATCCAATCATACAACTTCTGAAATCCAATCATAACAACTTTATGTTACAATTTTAGAGAACATTTTTTAAAAACAGCACAAAGTTACATGATCAAAAAAGTGTCCTAAGTAACCAAAATGTTGAGAAAGTCTCCTTACTATATGCCTATGGCTCAGTTTCATATGAATTTATGGAAAAAAGTTAGCTTGAGCAATTAAATAACTGAATTAATACAAGGAAGTACAATGAACAAACATGTTACTCTTTCATTAGCTAAGCCTCATGAAATATTTTCATCCATGCTTTTACTTTAAACAGTGTTATACTGTCTTTCTGGTATACAAATCAAGGTAAAGCTTAATGTTCTGTCCTCCTAACAACAACTGGAAGAGAATACAGAGATGACTGTTAACATGTGCCATGTTCTATACATATATTTTTTAATACTCCAAATTTAGCAATGTAACTAAGTCCAATCTGAGGTATATTAAAAGAACAAAACATGTTTTTAATGTGCATCGTGGGCAATGTACCACACAAACATTGCAAACACAATTCCACATGCTGAAAGGAGGTAATATTTATATTTTTGCCAGGATGATAGCTCAACAATCACTTCATCTCTTTTCCTGTTCTTCTTCCGGCGACCCTTCAGTCTGTTTTCAAAAGCTTCCAGTTCAGCCTGAATCAAAACAAGGTCAGTTTTGTTAAATCCAATCCATACACTGAATTGAAACTTCCCATTTCAATGAAAATAAATCAATTTGAGAAATGTTTTTAACAGAAATGATAATATCATAAATACATTTAATGTTTTAAAAAATCTTCTCTCTACGACCAGTTGGGCTCAACAAATTTAGAGTTTAGGTTAAAGAAAGGCAAATGGGGAGTAGAAAAGATGATTTCAAGGTGGAGGAATCCACCATGGTGGGAGGGTTTGGGGAGGGGTGGGGAGAACCCAAGTATCTATGTAACTGTGTCACATAATACAATGTAATTACTGAAGTTAAATAATAAAAAAAAAAAAAAAAGGGAAAAAAAAAAAAAAAAAAAAAAAAAAAGAAAAGATGATTTCAGACTGTAGGCCTGACTTTGACACCAAATCTTAATATAACTGATTAAAACTGAATGTCTTTAAAATACGTAGAGTGTTTTTACACTTCAATATATCTTTTAGCCAGCACTAAGTGATACCCACAGAAAAGATAACTATAATTCTACTCTTTTACAAAGCAAGTGATAAACAGTAGTTTGTAGGGGAAAAATGTGAGTGAAAAAGCTGGCAGAAGTTAGGTTCAAATACATTTACAAACAGCAAAAATTCAAGGAAAAAAATGTTTCGTCCTATAAGCCAAAAATGACTATTTCAGGAAGAATTAAAGACTGGCTGTACACAAAGATAAATATGTCACATTCATTACCAAAGGTGAATTTCTATTCTACTGATTAGCACTTACTAGTTTGTAATATAATACACAATAATACAGTTAACGAAAATAAAATTATAAGCTCAAATATACACGTAATTTCCATGCAAGATATCCATGTGAGAGTGTAAATATTTGAGAAGGAAACATAAACTTCAGTTAACTATCCATTATTGTGGCCATTAACTACATTTGAAGAGCTAATGATGTACTTAATACAAAGCAGTATTTCAAGAAGCCCAAGGGTCTGAATATTTTTTGCAATGTTGCCAATATACAAAAAAGAGAAAATATCTTACAACCCGCTGATGAGTACTGGTACAGAAAAATAACTGATGCTTAAATGATGAGTGTACTTATCAAGTAAATAGTATGTTCTAAATATTCATTTTAGAATCAATACATAAGAAATATATTTAAGATTTTCATCTGCAATACAAAGGCAGAAGATGACAGGAGAAAACAAATAATCTTCTAAGATTCTAGTCAACCTGCGTTTTGCTATACTAAGTTCTGCTAACTTATTTTGGAAAGAGCAGTCAAATCAATGGTACAGAAGCACAGAGTGTCAGACGTCATCCTGACCACTCTTCCCTAGGCACATAGATTATTTCTAACGTCCTCCTACATGTCATGCAAGTTTCCATTTCCTCATTCATATCAAACACCTTAAGAAAAACTGAGAAGTAATCAAATATCGCTATTAAAAAGTTGAGCTACTCCCAAGAGCCTCTGAGGAAACCAGGATAATCAGGAATGTACTTGCTATCAAAGAAATAAAAAACAGCTCATTTATTCTTGAAGAGTGATCCAATGGGAAAATAAGGGAGCAATTCAGTGAAACAAATATACTGGTTAGGAAACAACACTTATGTATTCAAGACGATTTTCAACTCAGCAAAACAAAATGCAAATATTTTTGGATGAGTGAAGACCTGGTGCCCAGGAGATGCCAGACAACCATGTGGACACCCTTTCTCCAATGTTCCCACCACAAGAAGTTACAACTCAAAGTTCACGTGGAAGAAAATTAAAAATAGGCAAAATATTTGGTAACATAAGAGTCACAAGCCTTCTTAGTGTTTTAGCACACCTGGAGTAAAGTCAGATATCTCATTTTTGTTTTGAAAAAGCTATGTTAGATTCCTAGTATGACAATCTCTAGTGTGTACTTGGAATTTACTATATGTTAGCACAAAAACTAACAATAATGTCTATACGCATAAACTTGCTTAGTTACCTGCTGTCTTCGCTTTTCTTCTTCAAGAACAGCTCTGGCTTCTGCTTCTTTTATCTGATTATATACATTTAAACAAATTAACAATTTAATCATCAGATTATATATAGAATTCTAACAACTTTTCATCCAGACCCCACTAACCCATAGCAACTCTGAAAGCTTTATAATGAAAATCATTCAAAGTGTACATGTTTTTTTTTTTTTTTTTTTTTAAAGATTTATTCATTTTATTACAGCCAGATATATACAGAGGAGAGACAGAGAGGAAGATCTTCCGTCCAATGATTCACTCCCCAAGTGAGCCACAACGGGCCGATGCGCGCCGATCCGAAGCCGGGAACCTGGAACCTCTTCCGGGTCTCCCACGCGGGTGCAGTGTCCCAATGCATTGGGCCGTCCTCAACTGCTTTCCCAGGCCACAAGCAGGGAGCTGGATGGGAAGTGGAGCTGCCGGGATTAGAACCAGCGCCCATATGGGATCCCGGGGCTTTCAAGGCGAGGACTTTAGCCGCTAGGCCACGCCGCCGGGCCCAAAGTGTACATGTTTTACTGAGAATTCTTACCAAGGTACTAAGTCATTATGGGGGAAGACAGAAGGATGGAGATTTTCAGCTTAACAGCTGCAACAGATATTAGACCACAAATCAAAGAATTCAAAAACTGAAAACTGGAAATTAAAATTTTTCTCTCCTTGAGTAAATATATTAAAAATTTATAATAACAAAAACACAACCAGATTCAAAACGGGGCTATCATATAGTAAGTAGATCTTTAGTACAAAAGTGAAATGATGTGATTTCAAAGCTATTTTTAATGAGCACATCAACAAATGTACAGAAGTAGGAAAAGCATTAGAACACTGAAAATGATATTTAATGAGACATTACCTCAGATGCTTTTCTCTTCATTTCCTTGCATGTTGAGTCACATTCTACTGAAATCTGATTTTCACGTACTTTGTTGCACTGCAATTCCTGCAAATAATCCAAATTCCAAATGAGCTTTCCCTCAAAGTCCTAACTAAATATCATAAAAGCGGTTTACCTAATAGTTTAACATTATAAGCATGATTAGCAGTCAAATCACTAACAACAAGTTACAAGCATTAAATTTCAAAGGAATTAGCATTGCAAGGAACTCAAAGGAAAATGAGAATTAAAACAGTGGCTATGGGGCCCTTGTCTTTTCTCTCACAGGTTTCATGAAATGGTACACATATTGTTCCCACTGGGCCATTTAGTCACTTGGTTTATGCCCATATATTCCTCCTTTACCAGTATATTATACTGAAATTAATTCTTTCCAAGTTTGAATGTTATTTTTTTAATATTTTTATTTTGAATTTTGAGGTACATTTTTGTATAGGCTGGGATTCCCCCCAAAACTCCCACCCCACGTCAGATTTTTCCCATTCTGTTACAATAGTGTAGTCCTTCATAAGGAATAATAATTCTATCAGTCTCTTATTTAAGTGCACCCCAACATTGTTGGTACAGACAATGTTAGACAGTCCAGCTGGACTGTTTGAATGTTATAAGGCTGTTCACCTGAAGTCTTTTTAAGGCAATATTTTCAAAAGGCAATACTGAAGCCAAAACATAGTTTCATAAATCAGAGCAACAAAGACAAATTCCTGACCATTTGTTAAGCCATGAAACTCACTGTGTCACTCACATTGTGTCATTTGCTCAGACTATAAATCTGTAACACACTGCTTCTAACCAAAAAAAGGGGGCATTAAGTTGGGTTCCAACATAAAATAATCTTTCTCCTACTACTAAACTGCAGAAAACTAAATTGCCAAGGCTGATTTTTTAAAACATTTCCAGAAATAGGTGAGTTAATTTTAACAATAACAAAAATATTCAAAGAAATAGTTTAAAATAGAAGGCAAAAAATAAAGCCAAGAAACTGAAGCCCTCTCCCCAAAAAAATCAACTCACATACAGAAATATTTTCAATAACTTACAATATTTACCTTTTTAATTCTTTTACAAGGACATCTAAGTTTTACTTTCTGGTTACAATTTAAGGGGCATTCACCAGGATGACATATCTCTTTACATCTATGACCACAAGGAAGCTAGAATAAAAGCAAATAAAGCAGTTATGTATTTATGTTTTGGTCACTCTCTACTTCCCCAGCACCTCAACAACTATTTTAAAGAAAGAGTCCCGGAGGTGAACAGTGTGGCATCACAAGAAATCAATCCAAGGAGAAAGCATAGTCTCTTCAACAAACAGTACTGGGAAAACTGGATCTACGTATACGGAAGTAAGCAATAAGACAAAAAAAAAAATCAACTCTAATTGGATGAAGGATAGAAATCTACAACCCAATACCATCAAACTACTAGATGAAAGCACCAGTGAAACGACAAGAGATGGGTGTGTAAGCAAAATATGCCATATTTAGAAAATATGCCAGCATAGGCAACCATGGCAAAATAAGAAGCTTCTGCACTGTAAGGAAAACAATCAACAACATGAAGAGGCAACCAACAGAATGGAAAAAAATATTTGCAAATTACACAACTGATAGAGGATTAAAATTCAGGATATATAAAGAACTCAAGAAACTCAACAATATAATAGTCTTTTAGACTGCTCTGTTTATGGCATATTTTTCAAGAAAACCAAAGGAGATTCTGGCAGTAGCAGGAACTCAAGAAAGAATTTCAAATCCAAAATTATGAAAATAGACAACAAATTTTAAGTAAATAGTATCCACTCATATGGTCTATCAAATGTTATGACAGCATTACAACTTAATCACAGCTAAGGCAACGCTCACTTGAAAATGAGTAACTCTTCAAAGGACTGTATTTCTACTTATATACACATCAAGTTATTCAGTCAGATGAAACAAAATATTCTCATTCACTTATTACCCGGAATATCAATTGAGATGAAAGGAAATTTATTTTAACAAGGAAAAATTTGGGATTTGAAGAATTTAGAAAATTAAATTTTAAGTATTCCATGCCCCTAGTTTCTCTTACCCAACAAAGACAGGATTAAGATAATAACAAAATTATTTGAAGTGGCCATTTTTGTAATTTCACATGAATTATTTTTAATATCCCCAGGTTCAATTTCTAAGTTCTTAAACTGGGCAAAAATACTTGAGTAGTTCAAAGCCTTAGTTGAAAGAAAACTTAAGTTTTATATTTAACCAAATATTGATTACTCCATTTAAAGCTTTCCTGCCTCTCCCAAACTCTAAACAGAGTAAGATACACAAATACAAGTATTCATAAGAACTTAAAGGAATGAGATAGTCTTTAACACATCTACACCTCACAATGATTCCTTTTCAAATGTCTACTCAAAATAAGCAACTGTCACGTTCCATTCCAAACAAAAACATTCCTTTAGATGGTAACACCACCCTCCCTTTAGATGATAACAGATGAACTACTACTTAGGTTTCTTAAATTACTGCCAAGAAAAATAACTAGTGACTATATACCTTCTACTCGGATCAATCTTTTAAGTCTTACAGCTTTAACAGAACACTTGACCAAACAACAGAATCTTTTAACAACACAACTTCATATGATTTATATATTTAATAATGAGCTTTATAGATTTAATGATCTGAATGGTAAAAGTACAAAGTGCACAACAAAAATGTTCAGAGAGATGGTTTCTATAATAGCTTCTTCAGACTGTTACAGATATGAATGTTCTCTCACAGTATCTGACTTTGTTTACGCACATTTCTATGCATATACACAACTACTTTTTCAAATAACCTACTATGGATTTACTGTCCAACTGCCTCTGTCTATACAGTTCCTGATGTATATGTATAAGGTATATAAAGTATTTTTAAACTGTTTTCTTAAAAATATGTATGAATGGGTCATTCTTAGCTATGGCATCCTCAGATTTCACAAGGAGATTTGAATCCATCCTAACCATATGAGGTTATAAAAATGAGGTATTTTAACAAATGAATCACCTTTCTTTTCTGAACCTAAATTACTACTGGACCCAGTAAAGGCCTGACCAAGAAAAAAGAGAGAGAATAAAGTCTCAGAGAAGCATCCAGAGAACACAACTTTAAAGGTTCCCTACAGCTTACCTCTTTGGGGCACTGATTTTTGCAACAGCTGAGGAGATGCTTTTCTTTCTCATCAGCTGTGGTTAACTGTCTAAGAATAAGAGCGAAAATTTGATACATTACAAACAAATCCACTTCACAGCATAACTTTTCTAAAGCTAATTCACAATTTCTATTATATCTGGAAAATCATCTTTCTTCACTTATCCTTAACATATATTTTAATTATATCTCCATTCCTAGCAATTATCATCAAATTACTTACAACTCAAACTATTCTGGTCCCCTTTACCTCCTACCAACAAATGAAGTGTCAAAAGAGCAATAATCCCAAGAAGAACCACAAAATACACCTGTGTCTGACCTAATAGTTCCTTCCAGTCCATCATTTGCTACTGACCAACTCATTGTAACTCATAATTGGAATTCCTCATTAAACACACTATACTGTTTGAAAAGTCAAAATCTAGTTTTTAATATTATTTCAATGAAAAAATTTAGGTTATTAATAAAAAAGAATATTTAAAATCTTTTATGTTTTTTTGAGTAAATTATCTATCAATACTAAAAACTAATACATTTTAGATTAGCTTCTACTTTATTTGCTTCTATGACTCAGAATAATTAATAAAAAGCCACAAACATCAGACCCATTTCAATGACTCAGTGGCTAAACCCTTGTCCTGCAAGCACTGGAATCCCAGACGGTTTATGTCCCAGCCGCTCCATTTCCTCTCTAGTTCCCTGCTTCTGGTCTGGGAAAATAGTAAAGGATGGCCCAGTGACTTGGGACCCTACACCCATGTAGGAGACCCTGAAGAAGTTCCTGGCTTGGGCTTTAGATTGGCTCAGCTCTGGCAATAGCAGTTGCTTAGGGAGTAAACCAGTGGACAGAAGATCTTTCTCTGTGTCTCCTCCTCTCTGTAAATCTGACTTTCCAATAAAAATAAATAAACCTTAAAGAGAGAGTCCCAACATAAAGGAATGTAACTACTTTCTAGTAGCCAAGTGACCAGAACCATAACACTACACCATCCCAGTTAGCAGCTAGTGACAATCTACAACAACCTACAGCACATATTTCATTTTTCTTCTGATCTTTCTTCTCCTTTCTCTTATTTTCCCTTTTCCTACTTTTTCTATTTTGTGTTATGAGACAAAACTGTCAAAATGCACTATCAGTTTAGTCTAATGTTAATCAGAATCATTACCATAAATATTCATTAAATTAGCTATAAAAACTGAGATATTAAGTTAGCTATATTCTCTAATACAACAATTCAATTTTCTTGGCTAAAGTTTTATTCAACAGTATCATGAAATTTTACACTGGCTCTACTAAAAAAGTTATGGCATATTTTCATTCTTACTCTAGTTGTAGAGAATAGAAACATGTCTAAAATATGAATTTTAAAGCAGTTAGGTTGAGTAAGTTCTCTATTAATGCTGGAAATAAACAAATTTTAGATTTCAATTCATAAAAAAATAAATTTAAAATCAATCTTTAATACCTGGAGGTAATAATGACAGATGAGGACAGTAAGTACATTAAACAGCTTTCACTGTCCAGTAAAAGGTTCTAGGGACAAATGCTCATCCCTGGGTTACAAGAGGTCAAGCACAAAATGAGCCTTGGATGTTATTATTATGCTAGAAAGCAAGAAATGCTCAAAAAATAATGAAAGCACATCAAAAGGACATGTGAGCAGATCAAAGATGTTCCATGGGCCTATGACGTGTCCAAAAATTTAAACATCAAAACACCTGTTTGCAGATATGAGTAAAATAATAATTGATTGTATTATGCTACTATTAATAAATCAAAGAAGCAAAGGGTATTTCTTACAAGAAAATATCAGCTAATAAATATAGAAGAGACAATGCAACTACAAAATTACCATTTGGCAACTATCATATTAATGACTAATAACTTATACCAGAATCATCAATGCATGCTTAAAACTAGTGACTGAAATTCTGAAGAACAAGTTATACTTGTCTAATTACAGACCTGTATGTTACATAGCTGAGTGTTAATGGTAAATTATGTTAGATTACCATTTAATAGAAAACAATTGAAATTCTTTTCCTTTCAAATGATCCAAAAGCAAAAATTTCAAATTTTAAAATAATCAAGATAAACAGGTCACTCCTAGTGAATAAAAGCTCTAAGAGTAACATTTATAATAAACAAAAGCCTATCCTTTAAATATAGTTTAACAATTATGCTTAAGTAACAATGCATGAGATAAGTTTTGATCAAATTCCACTTTAACAGTTATTTGAACAATTTGTTATAGGAGTGTTTCTCTAGTTCATGTAGCTTTTCTCATAAAAAAAAAATGTCTTACATAGAATCCTCAAATAGAAAAAATAATTTCCCTGGTTAAAAGCAGAGTGAAGCAAGTGGAAGGTAAGGTGATCTGCATTTCTTCCTCTCAAATCACTACAGAAAACGAAAGGCTTGAAGAAGCTGAGGAACACAAATGAAAAACACTCTGCAAAAAGTAGAGTTCAGAAATATACCACAGCATCATTCAAATAACTTCAGTACAATATGAATTTTTCTGGAGTCCACTCACCTACATTCCACATACAGGCTTGTAATCTTGCAGTGACATTTTATTCTCAGCATTTGAACACAAGGAGGACATTCTCCAGGATGACACGGCAAGACACACGGATGTGGACAACCAGGTGGCCGCGCTTTAGAGCATCCTTCTTCACAGTGAAGGCATTCTGGGCCGGCCTGAACAACAGCAAGGAAACAAACCATCTAAGCACAAAAGCCCAATGTTTGCATACATGAAAGTCATGAAACTTTTTTATCCCATTAAAAGGAAGTACTGCTTTAATTCTAAAATGATATACATTCTCATTCATCTTAAAAATATACACATGAAGAACAGTAAGATAGTAAACATATTATTCATACATACTTTTGTGCTTACAAGCCTACAAACTAAATCAAACTCTCACCATATATATATATATATATATTTTTTTTTTTTAAGGTTTTTTATTGGAAAGGCAGATTTCCAAAGATAAGGAGAGACAGAAAGAGAAAGATCTTCCATTCATTGGTTCACTCCCCAAATGGCCACAACAGCCAGAGCTGAACTGATCTAAAGCAAGGAGGCAAGAGCTTCTTCCAGGTCTCCCACATTGATCTAGCGTCCCAAGGCCTTGGGCCATTCTTTACTGCTTTTCTGGGCCACAAGCAGGGAGCTAGAGGAGGACTGGAACAGCAAAGACATGGACTGGCACCTACATGGGATACTGACACTTGCAGGTGCAGGATTAGGCAGCTGAGCCACCACATCATTCCTAAAGTCTCATCTTTTACATAAAACTGACTACATACAATATATCTATTAAAACTGTAAATCACATTCTAAAAAACAGCATTAGAAAAAAAAAGTAAAATTTTATCTACTCACTTTCACTCAGTAAGGACAATCTTCATCAAGCAATGCTAGCTCCTCAAGTTCCATGTTCTAAAGACTATCTTAGTAAGACATGCAGCCAAGAACTTGGGCCCCTGCCATCTAGGTGGGAAACCCAGATGGAGTTTCAGCTCCTGATTTTATCTTGGCTTACCAAGGACCATTGCAGACATTTGAGGAATCAATCATTGGATAGAAAAGCTCTTTTTCTCTCTCTCACTCTGCCTTTCAAATAAATAAATCCTAACAACAAAAATAAAGGAATAACAAATACTGCATCATGCATTACAACTGCCAAAGACAAAAACGTAACTCATAATACAAATAACATTTCCAACAACACAACTCTTATTAATAATTTAAGCATCTTTAAATTTAATGTTACTTAGGAATAAAATCAAGCTTAAAGTTTCTGACTTATTCCTCATTAAGATACTTGTTAATTCCTTACAGAATGAAAATCTATGGAGAATAATTATTTTTCAAACAAACATGTAAAATGTTATTATTTATATTGCTTTTTTTATAAACTGGCTTTTAGAGCTTTTTGAATACTTGATTTCTCATATGCACTTTTTTCTGAAGACTTAATCTCTTTTTTATTAGGAAGGCAGATGTACAGACAGAAGGACAGGCACAGAAAATCTTCCATCTGCTAGCTCACTCCTCAAGTGGCCACAATGGCTGAGGTTGAGCTGAGCTGATCCAAAGCCAGGAACCAGGACCCATGAGCCTCCTCTGGGTCTCCGACATTGCAGCAGGGGCCACAGGATTTGGGTTATCCTCCGCTCTTTCCCAGGCCACAAGCAGGGAGGCTGGATCAGAAACGAGCAGCTGGGATATGAAGCACGGTTCATATGGGACGCTGGCACTTACAGGTAGAAGATTAGCCAATCAAGCTATGGTGCCCACCCCTCTCATATGCTTTTAAAGTGTGAATTATATATACAAACGTACATCTCTGATGCTACTGACATTCCAAAAAAGATTGAGCATTTATTAAAACTGTGAACATTATCTACCATCTGAGTCAGAAATGAAAAACTTGTTTTCAATGGAAAACAAATGCTCTAGACTCAGAGATCGGGAATGAAGAGAGGTGACATTGCATTAGCACAGATCCAGCATGTACACAGCTCCATGCTGAAAGGTGCATTACTACAAGGCAGCACAAAGACGCAGAGTAACATACACCAGGCTGCCAGGACAGCCAAGGAAGGAATGAGGGCAAAACATACAAAGACACTAAAGAAAAATGGAAAAGTATTTATCGTATAATTTTGAAAAAAAACAAGTTTCAAATACACACACATAATCAACCTAAGGCTATTACCTTGTTTTTGCCAGTGCAGACATCAGCTTCAGTTACTCTGTGACATTCTTTCATACACGTACGATTCTGACAATCTAATACTCGGCCACAAACTCTCTTACAAGAGTAGGGTCCTACAGCATGGCATGGCAGTGGGCTCACCTGTTTAGGAAAAAGTGAAGCCAGCACAACATAAACACAGAGAATCTTCTGAACCTATTTCCAAAACAACCTGCTATCATTTAAGAACAAGTTTAACAAAGGGCTAGTACATTTTCATGAACAGCAAAACCTTATCAAAACTAAGATAGCCAATGAAAAAAAGTCTCCAAAACACGTCAAGAAACAAACTATGCTTTCCTAAGAGACAAATGGCAAAATGACAATCATAGAGTAAAAACATATGCCCCAGCTAATTCTCAAATAAAAACACAGTATATTTTACAATTAGCAGACAAACTTTTGTGCTCTTTATAATGAAATCATAACACCACTTCAACAGCATCCCTTCTAACAACTCTATTACAGAAGAGGTATAGATTATAAGCTTTACAGAAAAACTGCCTATAACTCACCTCATGTTTCCCAAGACATTCCCTACAAAGAAAAAATAAAACATTACAAATTCCTCAAAAAGGATATTTAAAGCAAAGATGATAAGGCCTACAGCTTTCTTAAAGTTAAGAATAAGTACATATGCAAAAAGTTAACCAATTATAGCAAGGCATAAGACACAAAGTTATGAAGCAAGAGCCACAGCTTTCTGACCCACCACTAGCACTGAATAACTAGAACTGGAAATTAGAACACAGTACTAGCACAAAAGAAAAGGGAAAAGTGTTGAGCCTAACAGAAAAAAGATTTAACAGGCAGCTTTTCCACAATCAGAAAATGTTCAACCCAGTCTAAGATTTCAAGCACAATAACAAACATATTTAATAATTTTACTATAAAACAGATTAAGGAATTCAAAGGTTATCAACTATTGTATGAGTATCAGACTGCCTATAAAGTGTAATACCAGCGTCTCCTCAGTGTCTTTTAAAGGAAAATTTTATTTATAAAATTTATTTTATAAAACAACTTGGTTCCTCATGATCACAGCCATATAGTTCCTTAAAGAATAGTCTTAACAACTACATAATAACCTCTGTGCTAATGATACTGTCTACAGACTAACACTACCCTACTTTTGGACATAGATCACAATCACACTTTGCTTCCCAACTTGACTGCACAACCTATAAGTATGAAGATATAAGCTGTTCAACCGTGAGCAAAGTTGTAAAAAGAAAAACTGGAGTGGAAGCTTTCAGAAATAAAATAAGAATTTTCTCTTTAAAAGATCAATGCAACAAGATGTACCCATGTGCCTTCTGGAACTTTAATTACAGACAACAGCACCTCCTTTAATTGTATACTGCTTATAAGAACTCTGCTTCCTTTTTCCCCAAGAACATGTCAGCTCCTCTACTCAAAACATGAAACATGCCAGGATTCCTTTATTACCACAGGTTCAATTCCTCACAGCTCAGTTTCCCCACAGCTCAGCCTGAGTTTCTTGCTCATCCAAGAAACTACTTCATTGCTAATAATTTCCTTCAAGTATGTCTTTCAAGGCTGACTTATCTTGCTTTCCTCTGTCCTTAACCTCCAGAATGGGAATCGTCAGGAAATCTAAGAAATGATGAGTCTCTTAGATGTGTTTCTATAACTAGAAGCCCAAATAGCTATACAAAATTGGTAAGAACATCAACATCCAGCTGAGGGAGAAGATCAAAAAGAAAAAACTGTCCATAGATGATTTCCAAGACACATCGCAAATATATCTTAAAATCAAAATTGAAAAAGCAGCTTAACATAGTGACTAGTTTACAGGCAAGACCCCATGATGAAATAAATCAAGAAACAGAGAAGCAGTTAACTTAAAATACAGATAAAACTATGCCCAAAAATTTTTAAGTTAAAATGGTACTACTTACATAGGAATTGGAACTTGACATGGCGGACAAGGTAACGCAGTCTGAATAAATGTTGGCTCTGAAACCTGTTCCCAAGGGCCAGTGGGCTGGTGCTGTTCAGTAAAATATGATAATAATTTAAACTCTGAACAAATCAATTAAATGGTCATTTTAAGAATCTAATAGTTTCAAGTATCCTGCGTTTAAGCAGGGTGAAAACCGTGCTTTCTAAAATGTCTTATTTCATCCCTATCAGTTGTTCTTCTCCATTAACATTTGGTGTTAAAACTGAGGCAGGTTACAGTCTGAGGCGGGCTACAGTCTGAGGCGAGCTACAGTCTGAGGCGAGCTACAGTCTGAAGAAATCAAAGGCAGTATGGCCTCCTTTAATTCTCATTAGCCAAAAGGGAAATGAGAAACACAGCCGCAAAACTCCAAAACCACTAGGTGAATGCAATCTATATCATTTTGTTCTGTGCCATTTCCTATCACCTAGAAATGGCTTGACAAATAGTGAGGACTTGAAAGTCACAGGACAGGTGACTAGACCTGTAAGAAGACTAGAATAAGTATCACCCTAAGCCACAATATATGAAAGACTGCCAGATTCATGTATATCATAATTATGACAGGAACATTACACTGCAATAATCAACATTTATTTACTGGTTTGTCTCCATTTCTATACTCTAAGCTTCTTACAGCAAAAGATTAAGTCTTATTTATTTTATACCCCAGCTCCTACCACATCATACAGGATTTATTACACAAGAAGTGCCTGATCACTCCTTTTTAAGTAGCTAAGTAAAATCAGGAAAATCTGACCACAGTAATAGACTGTCTCAATTTTAAGAGCGTTCTCTTACCCTGCCAGACTGCTTTACTAATGCTTGGTCATGACACGGAGCAGGACACAGGTGACCGCACTTCTCCAAAACTTTGTGACAAGGTTGATGACACGGGGGACAAGAGCCAAAGTGACAGCGATGCTTTTCTTGACTTGTATGATGACAAGTTGGTGGTCGACTAAATCATAAATTTTTCTTAAATTATTGATTATTAAACAATCACATCTAAAGTACAATTACCCACTTATATACCTTCCAGTTTAACAAGCAAAAAGCATACTGTGACTACAAGCATTTAACACAAAGACAAAACGTAAAATTAAATACCAATGATAAACACATATATTTTTTTAGATTGTAAGGCACCACAGTTTCATACTAACCTGCACAGCTCTTTGCACCTGGGTGGTCTTGTGGTACGCTCTCGACCACAGGGTACTGTCACCTTTGTCTTACCACAACTGCACTTGACATCGACAGTTTCTGGGCACGGGTAGCAACTGCCTGCAAAAACAACAAACAAAAGATGCTCAAAAAGAAGTTTTCTTAATTGCTCAAGTACCCTTCAATAATAAAATCAATGTATTTTTTTTTCTTTGCAAAATAGGATATTCTACAAGAAGAATTAAGAATGACAATAAAACAAACAAAAGCTACGATGTCTGAAATCAGATGAAGCACACAGGAGGATCTTGGAAATGCTAGCCAGGTTGCATCTAATGATTTGAGTTCTGATTACATGGTGAAGTTTATTTTGTAAAAATTCATCACAGTGGCCGCCACTATGGTCTAGAGGGTTAGGCTGTAGACTTCAACACTCTCTCCCATATGGGTGCCAGTTCATGAATTAGTTGCCTTACTTCATTCAGTCCTACTCGGCCAATGTGGGCAAATCTGTGAAAGCAATGGAAGACACCCAAGTACTTGGGCCTTGCACCCACAAGGAGACCTGCATCAAACACCTGGCGTTAACCTAGCCCTGCCCATTGCAGCCATTCTTGGCAAGAACCAAGTCTCACTCTCGTTCTTCTTTGGCCTTTTCTGTCTCTCCCTTTCCCTATGTTACTCAGGCTTCCTAATAAGTGAATCTTATTTAAAAATTCACTACACTATAATTTTATGGTTTTTACACTTTTCTATATAGACACTAGAACCTTAATAGTCAAAAATTTTTATTTAAAATAATGTGTTCCAAACAAATTTAACATATTACTCATTCAAACCTCAATAAAAAATATATTTAAACTTTTGAAAAGTCTAATATGGACAATAAATAATTTTTTTGCCTATTATCTCACCTACACAGTAAATTATTTTCAGACAAATCCTCCAATAAAGAACAACTCCTCCCTGGTGACATGATGATGGTTATTGACATGCACAGTCAGTTTTCCATTATTTGTGTTCTTAAAACTAAGTTATAAACTTTCCTTTATGGTCATAATTCCAAATTTTTCTTTTAAACATTTTAAAAAGAATTATTGGGCTTCAGCTTTTTGCTCCTTTGTTTTGGTTTCATAGAAATACACAGCAACACAATTAGAGAAGCCTTTTGCAACAAGCTATAAAAATTTCTCTTTAACAGGATCTGAGATCTGAGACCATCTTGAAGGTTTTCTCTAGTTGAGTTTTCCCAAGCAACTTTAACAGAAAGGAAATAATAGGGAAGGCAGAAGAGTTTTCAACTGAGGAGCACTGAACAGAGTGCTGCTTAGGTATTAGGACGAAGTGAAGTGCTAACAAGCATTTAACCCAATAGATAAAGGATGAAAAACAGAAAACAGCCTCATTTAACAACCCTAGAAGTTAGATCAAAATAGTCCCCTAGAACAACACAAATTAAAAATTTTGATTCAAGTAATCAACACAGAGAAAAAAATCATAGACAGAAATACAGCAAATACTATAATTTAGTAAGGTCTCATCTTGACGGTAATATGAGACAAGTTATCTGCAATCATACCATTGTTTTATTTTGATCTTTCAAAAAATGTTACATGATCCAAGGTGTTCAGCCTATTATCGTCTACACTAATATATTCAGCAATCCAAAGAATTTAATGAAAATCAACCTTTTTGTAACTCTAAACTTCAGAATCATTTTTAAAAACTAAATTTTCAGAACAAAAATTGTTTTCTAAATAGTGTTACTATTGGTCAACAGAATTTATTACAGGTATAGCATGACAAGTAAAACAGCTGTCTACATCAGGACTAATTAAAATGGCTTCAGTGATACAAAAAGCAGCATATGTAAATGTACGTAGGGTGATCAATAGGTCAATAGCCAAAATAAACACAACTCCCGTAATTCCAGAAGCACTAACAGATGACTCTGATATTAAAAAGAATTGTAAATCACACTTTCATGAAGTCATCATGAAAA
This sequence comes from Ochotona princeps, assembly GCF_030435755.1. Taxonomy (NCBI): domain Eukaryota; kingdom Metazoa; phylum Chordata; class Mammalia; order Lagomorpha; family Ochotonidae; genus Ochotona; species Ochotona princeps. Next base: position 44,080,189 of record NC_080842.1, on the reverse strand, counting down.
GTTAATATCCTCGCCCTCTGAGTGATACAGCTATAATTTTGATTATGAGAGTATCTCAAATGATCAGCAGTGGTATGAGATGATTTTATATACATATATATATCGGTAAATATGGTCTGAAATTGTGCAAAAAACATCCACATACTTTATAGCAGGGGAAATTTTTTTCAGGGGATAATAAGCTTCTTCTGAATCGAATTAAGCATGTTGAAAAAATATACTGACAGGAAATATAAAACTTGAATTTGAATAAACTTTTAGATTCAACTCTACAATTTCGAAGAAATGCAAAATGTGTTAAATATTACCAGACACAGACGCAGTCTCCGGTCAGATTGAGAAATCAAATAAAGCAACCTGGTTTCTTTAACAAATAAATCATGGAAAAACAAGGGAAAGAAGGAGGGAAATTACAGTTTAAGACTTGAGACAGATCAACAGGTGGCAACTTGTCAATCTGTTTGAGTCATACAAACTGAGGTAAAAATGAAGATACCTCTGAGACAACAAGAAAACACGAGACTTGTTGATATGAAGAAATATGATAACTATTTTCATTTAAGAAACAATCTTTCACAAAGACTGAAACTCTTACAAGTTTTGCTTCAAAATATCATGATGAAGAATTTTCAGCACTTCTCCACTATGTATGTTTGCACTAGCCTTTTGCCTGACACTTTCAATTGTGGTAAGAATGTTCTTTTCTGCTTCTAATTAAATTTTTGTCAAATAAAGGTGTTGAATCTTATCAATCACTTTACACATTCTCCCTTTAATTCATTATGTTAAAAATCACATGATGAAATTATCTAAAGTTAAAATAGACACATAATACTGAAATAAACCTAACTTCCAAATGACAGAATAATACCAGATATCCAAATCTGAGGAGCTTAAATTTTAACACTTGTACAAATGAGCCCATCAGCCAGAAGGGACTATAATTTTCTATTTCTTTGTCAGATGGTTTAAAAAGCTAAAAATTTTATACCTTAAATCATTTAAGAAAAAACTGAACTTTTATATACCCTATAAATATTTGCTAGAAATCAGTAAAAAATGAACTAGGTCTGATGTTTTCTTTGAAAATTTTGAACTACTGACTCAGTTTAACAGTCAAATAATTTTCCCATTTCCTAAATAAAGGCCAATGATCTACAGGGTCCCAAGGTCCTAAAAATCCTTTATCTTCTTTATGTCATCATCTGTGTGACCTATTATCTTACATTTTTCCCTTTGTGCATCACTGTTTTTTTCCTAGAATACTTCCCCACCTTCACATTCACGTGGCTTAATCCTCAACTTTATTCAGGTCTCCTCCCCAAAATCACCTTTTCCAAGTTCTCCCTGGTCACGGTGTATAAAACAGCTACTCCATCCCTATCATCATGCTTATATTTTTACTCTAGCATTCTTTTAATCCTTGTCACTATCCAATATCTCCACATTAATGTATTTGTATTTTGCCATGCAGGGAAGAGTCAAGATTCTTAAAAAGCAGTGATTTTGTCAATGTTGTTTAGTCTTACAATTTCAGCTCCTAGTACTTGGCAAATAATAAAAAATACCTACTTATGACTTAGAATACAATTCTCAAAATGTAGTCTAGGAACCACATAAGTCCCTTAGACTCAGCCAAGGAGACTGCAAGGACTCCTATACATGGAATTTCAAACAAGTTAGTGACAAAGGATATCATAACACAGTAAATGCAGAAACAGACATATGAAACCAGGTATTAAAAACAAAAACATAAAACTATCATTTCACTTTACCAAATACACTCAGCTTTACCAAAAATCATGTTATTTGTATTAGGATGCAATGGTTTATTATTGCTATTTTAGAACAAAATAATAAATACTACATTTTAATGTCAAATACAATAAAGTCAATGAATAAAATCCACATTAATAAAAGCTTTTTGTGTCCAAAAAATAAAGGGTTCCTCAGACAAAAAATGTTTGGGAACCACTGGCTTTGATACATCTAATATCTCACTATACTTAATTCCATAGAAACATATAAAATTTACTATAATACTGAAAAATCTCTATCTTAATTAAGTTTTAAAAACCCATAGGGAAGGTCAGGAGGAAGTGAAGAAACAGTAACTCAGTGCTAGGAAAGCACAATACTTCTTATATTTGGAAGACTTGGATTCAAATATTTGCACTGCTACCCTGAACATTTTCCCAAGTGAACCCTCAGCAGCTTCCATCTCTTTGCCCACTTGACTGGACAACAAGATGCTGGACTCTATGTTTGGTATACGCTTGCAATGGGGGATTCTCAACTGAACTTGAACTGTGGTTATGCAACAAGGTGGAGGAATCCACCATGGTGGGAGGGTTTGGGGAGGGGTGGGGAGAACCCAAGTATCTATGAAACTGTGTCACATAATACAATGTAATTAATGAATTAAAAATAATAAATAATAAAAAAGAAAAAAAACCATAAGAACACTGGCAGTTCTCATTTTTTCTCAACATTGTTAAGAGCTCAAGTAAGATAGAGAATGTGACTATTGTTTATTAATTAGAAAGTTTTATGTAAACACAAACAGAAAATTAGAGCTATTGTTAAATTTTACCTCTGTGGCAGACAGATGGACACTTATGGTTTCTACATCCTAAAGTCCGTCCACAGTTTTGATCACAAGGTGGACAGTTTCCAGGGCAACACTGAAGAGAAAGCAATATATAAAAAATGGGTAATTTGAAAACTCATGCATCATATGGATATCTTTACTAGCTATCACAAAACTTATGGGAAGTAAAAGATATTTCTTTATGCTTTAAGAATGAAAGTATTCAAGAGTATCAAACTTCTGCTAAATATATTATTATTAAGAAATTAAATAATCAAAAGGACAATGATCTAGTTCAATTAAAGCCATATCACATACTCCTCCTCTTCAGTTAATCAGTCTATGACTCAAAAAAATATTTGCATCAAATAATTTCATTTTTTTATCTATGTTGCAGGGGTGGGGAACATTTCTCCTAGAGGTCAAATAAGGTCCATGAAATCCCCTTGCCTAGTCCTACCATCCCAAGTGCAGACAGGGCTCAAAATGCAATAAATCTATAGCTGGTTAATTTTTAAGTGGATAATGAGGTCACTAATACCCAAACGGCCTCTGGCAGAAAAAAAGTTTCCCACACCTGACAGACTGACAATATTTTAGACCATTGGTTGGCTGTTTCTTAAATTTAATAAACATAAAATCAGGAATGGGTATTTGGCCTACTAATTAAAACACCAGCTGGTTCACCCACATGCCACATTGCAGTGCTTGAGTTCAATTCCAGCTCAGCTCCAGATTCCAATTTCCTGCTAATGAAGCCCTAGAGGACAGCAGGTGCTGGCTCAAGCAGCTGGGCCACTGCCACCTTCATGGCAGATTTGAACTGACTTCCCAGCTCACAGATCTGGACTAGCCAAAACCAAGTAGTTGCAGGTATATGCAGCGTGATTCCAGAATGAGAATTCTCCCAAATTCTCTCCTCAACATTCACATAAATTGAACAAATTAAACAGTAAAATAAAATCACTTTAATGTAAGAATTTGTTCAACAGTTAACTTTAAGCTGTGGGAGAAGAGATAAATTATCTTTCCTTATTTTATTACTTTCCAGATTTCCAATCTGTGAGAAAATTGTGATCTGTTCCAGTTTTTCATTCACAAATACCCAGTAACTAGTTAAAGTCTATATTGCTTCCTTATTCCTTTTCTGATTCCTCACATTCCTAAACTTTGGAGTAGAAATAATGGTCACAATTATCTTACGGGAATTCAGGATTATAATTTACATAAGTATAAGTTTCAGTATATAAAACAGCTCAAAACAAAATACATACTACTAAAAATCAATCAAAACTCAAAACTGCTCATATAATTGGAGAAACATTTCTCAAGTAATATTTGGTAACTATCACTTTGCCAGAGCAAGGAGGGAAAAGGTTATGTGCTCAATGAACAGAAAAAGTCTAAAGATACTTCTTCTTCAGCTGGTGATGGAGTAACAATGACTGGATTTACCTCTATATATCAAACAACTGAAAAAACAGACAAAAGATAAAATCTACAGCTTTCAGACAGGGAATAAGGCAGCACAGGAAAGTAATATCTAAGAGACAGGAACTAAATAAGGTGCCTGGAATTAGTATCGATTTATACATGAAGAATTCCAGGCTACAGCACAAAAAGAAAGATCACATTCAGAGTTTGGCTGTCTCACCAAGCTGAGGAGACAAAATTGATAGTTGAGAGGGGCCAATGTGGCTAGAATTTGTGCCAAGGAAATAATAGTACAAAAAACCTCCAGAGAACTCCAGAAGGGATCCCTTAGGTCTTTGGATGAGCCCTGATCTGTGTATGTGTGAGAAAAAACTACTCAAAATCTGAGAAACAACCAGCAGGAGGAGAAAGCACTGTTTTCACAGATTACACAGGGTTTGGAACACTCAGTTACTGTCTCAGTACAGAGTGCCAAATGAGCCCTAGGCAAAGGAGTACTCTGGTTTACACCTAACATTTAATCAAGTCTCAAATATACCAAGTGAGTCCTAAGTAACCTAACCCTGCCCCAGAACAAACCTGAAAAATATGTAACAAAACACAGAACAAAACAAAAGGGGCACCAAAAAAAAGTAAAGTACAATGTCTAGAACCAGTTAGAAATGTCTCAGAAAGCCAAGAAACAAGAAAATATAACAGAAAGCAATAGCAAAACCAAGGCTCCCAGCTTTGTCCCATCCCAGCCCCCAGTGGTGTCAGGCATCTGGGGAATGAAGCAGCAGATGAAGGCTCTCTCTCTCTGTCCCTTTCTTCCATAAAGTCAGCCTTGCAAAGAAATTAAAAAACCTTATAAAAATCCTTCGGGTAGGAAACAAAACCAAATCTACAGAAAAGAATTGTGCATCACAAAGTAAGTATAATGAGAAAAATCAAACACTTTTTCTTTTTCAAACTCTTGAAAAAAAGTATTTAAAGCAAAAATAAAAATATTGCATTTGGGACTTTAAAAAATACACAGAATAAAAAGTATGAGAATTATATATTTTATTTCTGGAATAAATACATTATTTTAAATAAACTGTGGTGAGATTCTTAGAGAATACAGAGACTAACGAAGTGGTTCACACCAAAAAGGGGCAATGGGAATAGTTAATAAGCAAATAAAGTAAACAGATGAAAAAAATGGGAAATGATATGCAGTGTTGTTAACACCAAGAAAGGGGAAAAATAACCCTGATCTTACTACCAGAGACACATATTTCGTAATAACAACAACAAAAAAAAATCTCAATTACAAATCCATACACTCAATAAAACAATAAGCCAAGCATTTGTACGTTAAATTTTAAGTGGACATTAAATCCCTGTCACCACAGAAACCATTACTCAAAAACTGCTAGTGATGAGTTAAAAGTCAGGGAACAGAAGCGGTACACAAATCAAAGTGAGAGCATTATGTACGAGACAGAAGAGACTCTGTTGTTAAAAACATGAATAGGTAGGATTCAGCACCAATACAAATAATTAAAGCTAACCACAAATATTTATTAATACTTTGCATGGAAAGCAAAGACTACTCCTGCACATTTGAGTAACCAATCAAGGCAGTGTTGCTCACAGATCCAAAAATGAGAAATTCCTATTTAAATTAAAACTTCCCAAGCTGACTACACATACCTTTCTCCTACACTGGTGCTTCTGACAATCACGCATCTTCACACACTTGGTTTCACACAGGTAAGATTTATGACATGGCATTCTTTTTGTATGCTTCCCACAGCGACAATGCTTTTCTACTTCCTGGAGGAATAAGAAAAATTCTATTAAAAATTATTTATTTTTTTTTACTACATTGCAATTGTAAAGATAACTACAATAGTAACTTTATTTGTCAAATATATTAGAAAAAGAGAGAGAGGCAGAGACAGGCGGAACTCCCACCCACTGTGGCACAGGTCTCCTCAGTGACCCCTGCCTTCCAGGTCTGCATGGGCAGGGGCTGCAGTCAGGGGCCAGACAGGGATCAAGTCCAGGCATACGCCAACACTGTGCCTGCCAGGCTAAATGCTGCTCCACCCAAAACTTTAAACAGCAAATCTGTGTGGAAGGCATTTCCGCAGCCAAGCCAGAATTTCCTAAAATACTTTTTTTTCAAAAAAAAAAAAAGGACTTCATGTAAATTTATTCTTGAATTTAGTAGAAATCTGATACTAATTTGTAATATATATATATATAAGTTACATCTAGCCTTAATAACACAACAACTCTGCATGTCTTATTTGCATAAAGAACAAAACTGGATTATTCAAGAAGTTTGTTGATCTGGGAGTACAGACAAAACCAAACTGACAAATACAAATCTGAAGTCCAGTCATTTTTTTTTTTTTTTAAAGATTTATTCATTTTTATTATAGCCAGATATTCACAGAGGAGGAGAGACAGAGAGGAAGATTTTCCGTCCGATGTTTCACTCCCCAAGTGACCCGCAACGGGCCGGTGCGCGCCGATCTGAAGCCAGGAACCAGGAACCTCTTCCGGGTCTCCCATGCGGGTGCAGTGTCCCAATGCCTTGGGCCGTCCTCGACTGCATTCCCAGGCCACAAGCAGGGAGCTGGATGGGAAGTGGAGCTGCCGGGATTAGAACCGGCGCCCACATGGGATCCCAGGGCTTTCAAGGCGAGGACTTTAGCCGCTAGGCCACGCCGCCGGGCCCATTTTTTTTTTTCTTTCAATCTTCAGCAAGCCTAACATGTCCCTACTCTGAACATCTTCTGGAAACAAGCACTGACCAAGAAACACATTTAACAAAGAGCGCTCAAACTTCACTCAAACAGAAACAAACAAAAGGTAATTATTAGGTTTGACTGTTGGCATACTCTCTTCTTAATAAATATTAGGTCATTGAACTCAAACAGGCCATGATACAGATTACATGACAGCATGTAAGGGAAAACAGTCACAGGACAAACTCATCTGTTACAGCAGGATGTGTAGTTTACAAAAGGAATCAGTATGGGAGATGACTAACTTGTCTACATGTTTCACAAGGACCTCGGTGACAACGCTGCGAACATCTATGGATTCCACATTCAAGCACTTTGTCACAACTGTCTCCACAAGTTGGGACATCTTCTGTACAAGGCAAAGAAAACTCTGAAGGAAAGCAAAAAAGTCAACATTAATAAGCTAACATTATTACACAGCATTAAAAAAACAGCCATGTTGCTTAGTCTCCATAAAAAATAACAGTTCTTTGTACTAGGCATTTTTATGTCCAAAGAATTATTAGAAAAAATAACTTAATTGAAAAATTTCATGAGACTCCTATCTGTGAAACTTATTCTTTTTAAAAAGAAAATTTGACACATGAAAAGTTATTCTCCTCAAGAAATGCATTTCTATGGGCTACTTCAAAAACATTTATCTGAACAAATCAGGAAGATTATGTGAACTTCTATAAAGAATTTCCATGAAATACAAAATTATTTCTAATTACCTTTAACCTAGAGAAAAACTTTAGACTTTAAAATACTGTGAAACCCAACTTTAAAATAAACATGCCATGACAAGTCTTAGAATTCACGTTACAAATACACGCATTATTATTTGCTGAGACACCTAATGACAACAGCACAGCCTCCCCACTGTCAACACTGCCCAGCACAGTGGCACACTTGGTACAAATGATGAATCTACGCATCATCATCCAGAGATGACGGCTTATGTTCCTCACGGTGCACATTCTATGAGTTCAGAGAAACAAATAACATATATCAACCAACATAGTATCATACAGCATGGTTTGTTATAGCAAACACTGATCTTTTTTCTATCTCCATGGTGTAGTATATTCCAGAACAGCTTACAGTTGGGAGTCCTACAACAACAGCTTTTTCATACTGACTTCTTTCCATTTAAAGACAGACATTTATGTTGCTGTCACATCTTTGCATGGCTTGACAGCTCACTTCCTTAAAACAAACAAAAAGTCTTACTTGATTTCTGACATGGACAGGACCTTTTGCCAGATCGAGGACATTCTCCACAAGCACCAACGTGGCAAACCCGCTCACAGGTATGATTAGCACATGGCAGTGTTTTTCCACACACCTGAAATAAAAGGCAATTTGCACTAACAAAAAGTCTAAAAGGTAACAAAAACTCTGTATAAAAATATACGATCACAAGGGTCTTGTAACACCCATATTACTAAACTTCATACCTTACATGCAAGGGTACTTCAAAAACTTTGTGGGCTGGGGCCGGCACCACAGTGTCGGAGGCTAAGCCTCCACTGCATCACTGGTATTCCACATGAGCACTGGTTAGTGTCCTAGATGCTCTACTTCTGATCCAGCTACCTGCTAATGGCCTGTGAAAGTAGCAGAGGATGGCCAACCCTTTGGGTTCCTGTGTCCATATGCAAGACCAGAAGAAGCTCCAACTCTCGGGTTTGAATTGGCCCAGCTCCAGTCATTGCAGCCATCTGGGGATGGAAGATCTCTCTCTCCTCTGTAATTCTGCCTTTTAAAAAATAAAATAAATACTTATTTGAAAGGCAGAAAGAGAACTCTTTCATCTGCTGGTTTACTTCCCCAAATGACTGCAATGGCTAAGGCTGGGTCAGGTTCAAGATGTCAGGAATTCCATCTGGGTTTGCCAGTTGGGTGGCAGGGCCCATGTGGCTGGACTATCTTCTGTGCCTTCCCAGGAGCATCAGCAGGACGTAATGGGAAGTACAAAAGCCAAGGTACTAACATCATAATTCGTACCTAACAATATTCACCCAATACTAATTCCTAAACTTAGCTTTTAAATTTCATTTTAAATGAATTCTGAAGTTTGTGAACATGAAGTCCTTTGTAGGTATCACATATATGTATACACACATGTGTAGACACGTACGTGTATGTATACCCACACACTTCCTATGCACTAAAGAGTAAATTTTAAACACAAAATAAAGGAAACAAAGTAAATTCAGTTTTGTATAGCCATTCACCAAAGACTTCCAAATTGCAATAAAACCCTGACAATTTTAAGACAAGCAACCTACAAAGTCAATCTTACCTTTTCAATTGGATTAACTCAAGGAGGGACTACGCAAGGGAGAGAAAATTAGCAAAAGCACTGACTGCAAAATTCAACCAGTAGGTGTTAATTTTGAAAATAGTTTCTAACAAGTAAAACATTTAAATTAGAAAGCAAGACATGACATACTTCACCTGAGCTGACAGTCTGCCTCACCTTTTATTCAAGTAACCAAATTTCTAGTTGTTTACATTTTCTATATTTAATATTCACCACCTCTCAAACTATAAATGCACTTACTTGATCACAGTGCCACTGAGGGCTTGCACAACTTCTTTCAGCTACTTTTTTGCCACAAATGCATCTCTGTCTACTAACTCTTGGACACGGTGGACAACTTCCTAAAATCAAAATGATAAAAAAAAAAAAAAAAAAAAAAAAAAAAACAGAAATATTACAGAGACACTAGAAATCTGCTCAAAGTTTAGACACCCTCCCCAGAATGGCATCTTACCTGCATGACAAGGATGTTCACATTTATGCTGTCCACAAAGCAACTTCTGCCCACACAGCTGCTGGCAGGACCACTCCTTGGCACTGCACCTGCGAGGGATGGGTTTTGCCTTCTTACAGTAGCAAGTAGTCGTTACCATCTTTGGACAAGGAGGGCAGGGACCTAAATTAAATGAGACAAGAATTCAGAAGTCAGAAATCAAAAATTTTAATTTCTATATTTACCAGCAATTTCTATAGCTTCATATACTGAGCATTTCAACACATAACCCCTTTCAATATTTTCTTATTGAACACTTAAAACTCTAAAGTCAGCTCTTGCAATTTTTCACTTCCATACATATAAGCAGGCACAAACAATTTAGATGTGATCTCTAACTCACCCGGATGACAGAGGAGCAAACACTTATGGCCGCAAGGAGGTCTGAATTCTCGCTCGCATACTTGGCCGCAGGAATGAGGCACCAGCCAAGGGTCTAAAGGTGGATCCTCCACTTTTCCACAGTAACAGTAATACCTACTTGGAGTTTCTGACCGCTTGTATTCAAACCTGCATTTTGGGCTATAAAAAAAATGAAATTACTGAAGTTAATTTTATGTTTAAAAGTAACAGGAAATACAGAAAAATAAGTAGACTTAGTAGCACACATAGCATGTTCAATTAAGTCTATGTTAAGGAACTCTATATTAGCAAGCAACCAAATCATTTTCAACCTTCTAGAACAGCTTAGCATAATATAATTTCTTAATATGAGTGGATTTATTTTACACCTGCACTCCAAAACATAGTAGCCAGCAGTCACATGTACCTAGCAAGCACCTGTAACATGCTGAGTGGTTGTAACTAAGGAAGGAACAGACTTTTTATTTTATAACTTTCAAAAATTTAAAAAGCCAAATGTGATTAGTTGCTGCACATACCTAGGACATTTCACAATTCTAAACACCTGAATAGAACCCAACCTGTGAAAGCTACACAAATACGTGCTAAAGCTGAAACTTTTAATCTACAACATAAATAAATTTTGGTACTGGAAGAGTTAGCCTGCAGTTTTAATACAAACTCACTTGAAGCTCAAGACAAATAACTTCACTGTCAAAAAATGTTGGATTCTTTACCTTCCCAAATGAGTAGAGCTAGTATTCTACACAACACTTCCCGATTTCTCCGATACCACACACAACATATTTTCAACATCCTGACAACTGAAACCACATAAGTATTTTGTCCAGAAACCACATAAATATTCAAAACAAGCAAAAGATTTTCATACTTATAATTAAAATAACCAAATGCCATTTCTTACCTGTAGTAAATAACTGGCATTTCGTTTTAAGAGTTAAAATTTCTTTTACTAACAGGAAAAACTCCACCAGTCCTTTTAGCTAGTGTGGAGGGAAATGCGTGTATGAACCAACTGAGCCTAGGCCGCTAATCAGGAGCTCAGGGCACCTTCCCAGAGCCCATCGGCACTGAACAAACTGTTCTCCTGACAGCAGTAGTGAAAATATATGAATTTTTAAAACATAACATATTGACAACAGCAATAAGATGTTGACTTGTGCTATGTATTTTTCATAAACAAGCAATATCACATAGTAGAAATATCTATGTTAATTTTTAGTTTCCGCAAAACACCTAATTTAAAGCCATTATTTTAGCTCCGTCTTGACAAGGATTAAACAAAAGTAAGTTTTCAAATCTCATTGGAGTAATTTACTTTCTTTAAAAGTATGAATATAGGGGTCAAGTGCTGTAGCCTAGTGGCCAAAGTCACCTTGCCTGTGCTGGGATCCCACATGGGTGCTGGTTTTAATCCCAGCAGCCCCCCTTCCCATCCAGCTCCCTGCTTGTGGCCTGGGAAAGCAGGAGAGGACGACCCAAAGACTTGGGATCCTGCACCCCCCACATGGGAGACCCGGAAGAGGCTCCTGACTTCTGGCTTCAGATCAGTGCAGCTCCAGCCATGGTGGTCACTTGGGGAGTGAATTAGCGGAGGGAAGATCTCTTCCTCTTCCTCTCTCTACATCTGACTTTCTAATAAAAAGATAAAATAAATCTTTAAAAAAAAAGAATAACTAAGTCCCTTAAAAGGATAATTAAGAAAATGCTCTGCAGGCAGAAAAGTTAACTCTGTATGATTTACTAGTCAGTTAAGGAGCAAGTAATTATAAAAATTGAAGACCAAACATGAAATTGCCAAAAGCAACTTACAGTATTAATTTTTATTTCCTGTACAACTATAACCCAATTAATTAGAAAAAAGTTACCAAGGCCAGGGATAATCTTGCTTTCCAAAATCATCATCCATCAAAGATGAAACGAGAAATTGGCTGTCTTTGGCCCACTTTTGGATACAAGGCATATGAAATATACAGAAACATCCTGAACAGCTCCAAACCTATGACACAGATGTCAGAAATAAATATATATATTACTTTGTTAATTCCACAAGACTGTAAAATGAGCATCACACTAAAGTAGCTTCAAAAGCTACCTATAGATTAAAAATAAGACCTTCCTGTGAATAAAATGAAAAAAAAAATGTTCTTGATAAAGGTGTACTTAAAAATACAGCGCTTTAAAGGAAAAAATTATCAGTTACTTCAATTCATTCAAATATAAATAATTGTGGCTAACATTCTGAGGGATCTTCAAGGTTTACATATGTTACATAATTTATATCTTTAAAAACTAGCATATACCACATGACTGATATGTAATTTTCTAGTTTTTCATTATAAACATTTATCCTTACCAAATACATTCATATAATATGCTATTTATAAATGTATGGTACAATTGATACACCTTAAATTAATTTCACATTTTATCGCTGAGTTCTTTCCAACTATAAATAACACTGCAAAGAAACCCTTCAACACAAACATGTACATAGACCTCTATATTGCCCTTCTGTTATATAAAGCTTACTCATCTAGTGCTCAATTCTGTAAATGGTGTGAGCAAAACTATATAATGGAAAAATTATATAACTGAAAAAGATTAATGACACTAAATTAATTTTAAGACCTGCTGATATTTTGATGTGACAAAAATCCCTTCTTTTTCCTTATTTTACAACCACTTGATGAAGTGTGTATTACATTGCACAAACTAGCCAACATCATCCAAAAAAAAAAAAAAAAAAAAACCCAGCAAGTGAATTTCTTAGCTGGAGCTTTTCCTAAAGCAGTACTTGAGCTACAACCTGGATGTGACACCCAGGGGACCAGAGGACAGAAGAGAAAATGCCTACACTGTTGCTTCCTTTTCATGGGCAGCAGGCTCAGCCCTGCAGGGTGTCCTCTGAAGTACCACGTAAAACCTGCCCTGGATGACCTCAGCACCGCTCTCCCAGAGAAAAGGATGAGACATTCACCACCAATTCCTCTGCATGGACTGTGTCCATGGACAGGATACCTTCTCCCTCCCTACTGCTTCTGTACCACATCGATGTAGTGGCTAGGTTATTTCTCAAAGAAAAATTGCTGAGATGAAAAAACAAAAAACTCACATGTACAAGAGTCTAAAGATGCTGTCTGTACAGGGACACCACTCACATGCACTCAAAGCAGAGTAGGCCAACCAGTGTGACCTGGGGACCAAGCGCACCTGTCTCTGCTATTCTATGCTATCCAACCTGAGCACACTCCACACTCATCTGTCCCAATTTTCCTTATGGAGGCAAAGCAGCTTTAACACCAGTGGATTAATCTAGGGTCTGAAAGTTCAAGCTATCCTGTCATTCTCCTTAATTGCTCCTTTGCTACTTTTCTTCACAGATTACTTCTCCACCAGGCCAGAGCTCCTCTAAGGACAGGAGTTATGTCTGAGTCTTTCTCCCCTACTGACCTTTGCCACTTCCCATGATGCCTTCAAAGCAGGAGAAGCTGACTAGCTAATGACACTGTCAAATGCTTCCTTCAAGGCAGGGACTGTAGTGTCTTTTTCAGGCCCAAAGAAAGTAAAAATGTGGTACATTTTAATGCTTCATATTTGGGGGTTTCTCCAAGGCACAGACACTAAAAAGGCTTTATCAAAATGACATGTAAAATTGGTGATTTTCTTTTTAGATATTAATAATCCAAAAAACACTGCAAGCTCATTTAGAGCTAACTTTTTAAAAATCAGTTACAGAATAAAGGGCCCAGTGCAGAAGCCTAGCAGCTAAAGTCCTCGCCTTGCCTGTGCTGGGATCCCACATGGGTGCTGGTTTTAATCCCAGCAGCCCCCCTTCCCATCCAGCTCCCTGCTTGTGGCCTGGGAAAGCAGGAGAGGACGACCCAAAGACTTGGGATCCTGCACCCACGTGGGAGACCCAGAGGAGCTCCTGGCTTCAGATCAGTGCAACTCCAGCCATTGTGGCTACTTGGGGAGTGAATCAGTAGATGGAAGATCTTCCTCTCTGACTCTCTTCTTCTCTATATATCTGATTTTGCAATAAAAATAAATAAATCTTTAAAAAAAAAAAAAAAGAGTTTGAGCAGAACCCTTAATTTCAAAAAAAAAAATCAGTTACAGAATGATCCATATACAAATATTCACAATCCATATACAAGATACTCAAATGGGACATTTTGAATAAAAATATGCAAAATAATAGTTAAGTATCACGAATATAATACAGGCAGTTTTAAGAGATACTAACATAAAAAAACTTACTGCTTGGTTTCTCTTTACTGAAGCGATACAAATCAAGCACGTCATTGCCCCTGCTTGAAAAGCATCATTTACATACTGCTTTGTCCGCTCTAACTCACGGGTATCTCCGTCTGGAACGTTTATAAGTGAAAAATCTCATGTTAAGTAACATCTTACAACAACACAAACTTAAAGAGTACTGATTCTGATTCTGCAAAATGTTTGCAAAAAAATGGATTTTTAAAGGCGTAAGTTTATTTTGTTGCAAAAAATTCTGAAAGTAATGCAAGCACTTTCAAAATGAGCACTTTCTATGAACTCTTTTAAGACACCTCATAGCACTACCGCATGTAATAACTGTTTAGCAATAACAAATTGCTGTGCTTATAAGGTAGCTCTAACAAATATATATACAGTTCTAAATCGTGTCCAATTTAGCATCTACCTTATATAAAATGGAATTTATGAATAAGATTAGGCTTTTGAATAAGATTAGCCAGTGTAATGGCTCAATTGGCTAAAACTCCTCTTGCAAGCACCAGGATCCCACATGGAAGCTAGTTTACATCCCAGCTGCCCCACTTCCAATCTAGTTCCCTCCCTGTTTATGACCCGGGAAAGTAGCAGAGACTGGCCCACAGCCTTGGGACCCTGCACCCGCATGGGCCAAAGACTAAACAAGTAAAAAGAGACCATTTTTTAAAAAATGACTTTTTAAAAAAGTTATAGTAGAAAATCTCTATTAATCAAGCTCACATTAAAACACACTACATATTACAGCAAACAGACACACAGCATATACTGCTGCACAGGAACTACTGCATATACGACGGTGAGTACCCAAGATCCACTTCATCCTAACCACTTCAGCGTAAAAAAGAGCCTAAGACCCTAACATATTGAAGAGTGTGATGCGCAGCCCACAGCCAAGTCAAAGACAAGCCAGCCTGCTGAAGCTTTAGCGTCAAGGCTCTCAACCACTGCATGCGCCTTCTTCTCCATAAGCAGGTTTAAAGCAGCAGTCTAATCTCTCTTGGACCACCTCTGCTCTTACACAGAAAGTGCTGTCAACTCTGCAATAGCTCAAAAGTAAACAAGGTTTAAACCTAGCTCTACCAGGCCAGCTGTGGCATAGTAAGTTACAACCCCCGCTGCAGCGCCAGCACCCCACATAGGGGCCACTTGGAGTCTGGCTGCTCCACTTATGATACACCTTCCTGCTTTGGCCTTGGAAAGCAGCAGAGGATGGCCCCAAGTCCTTGGCTGCCCCGCACCCATGTGGGAGGCCTGAGGAAGCTCCTGGCTCCTGGCTTCAGACTGACTGAGCTCTAGCCGTTGTGTCCACTTGGGGAGTGAACTAGTGATGGAAGATCGTTCTCTCTGTGTCTTCTTCTCTCAGTAACTCAGCTTCCAAATAAAAATAAAATAAACCTTAAAATAAAAGAATCTAGTTCTACCACTTACTAATTATTTAAATCTAGGAAAGCTGCTTTTCTCTAGAATTGTTTCCCACACATTGTGTAGGTTCTCTTGTTCCAACATGACCCTAAACCAAGAAAAAGTCAATGCAAGAGTATAAGCACAAACTACTAATATCAATACATGTAAGGTGGTAAACATCTACAAACATATTAAAAATATTAATAGTACATGGGGGACAGTGCTGTGACACAGAGGGTTAAGCCTCTGCCAACAGTGCCAGCAGCCCACATAGGTGCTTATTTGAGACCAGCTATTCCACTTCCCTTGCAGCTCCCTGCTAATGCGCTGGGAAAACAGTGGAGGATGGCTCAAACACTTTGGCCCCTGCATCTATGTGAGAGACCTGGAAGAAGCTCTCGGCTCCTGCCTTCAGCCTGGCCCGGCTACTGGCACTGCAATCATTTGAGGCTGTTTGGGGAGTGAACCAGCACATGGAAAATCTCTCTCTGCCTCTCCCTCTCTGTAACTCTGCCTTTCAAAAAAAAAAAAATCTTATAAGAAAAAATAAAGATACTAAAATTTAAAAATGGACTGAAGACATACTTAACATGAGAGAAAAGAGCGAAACAAATGAAGACGAGACTGAAAAGAGTATCCAAGTTCCAGCAGCTCTACCCCACGCCACCAGGGACAGTGTGTCCTGGCGTGTCTCTTGGGGGGCCCTGGAGTCCCCTCCCATCATTCCCTTGAAGGACTCATTAAACACAGAACTCCTAGCCATGGAAGGGTCACTGCCATTCTGCTTGCTTTTCAACATGATTAGTGTTGAACAACACGGAACTCAAATAGCAAAATGCAGAAAACTCCAACTCTATTACCACGGCCACATGCTCTTTCTTGAGATGCAAAAACTATTCCACATGGAGTTACACCACTATCAAAAAGTGTCAGGAACAGACATACGTCACCAATGTCAACATTTAAAGGCTCAGTACCTGTCTGAGTAGTGTATGTTATAAATGTATTAGCAACTATTTTTCCTTGTTTTCCTTCAAAGTCTTCATCTCCTTCTTCTTCAGATGAGGAACTAACATGTTCTTGAACAAGCTTTTTGGCTGCAGCTTGATTAGCCTTCTTGATCTCCTCAAACTTCTTCTGAGACATTAGCTCTGTTTGAAAAAAAAAACACAAATGGCTTAATTTCTGCGCGACAATCTCTCAGAAAGCACCAGTGATGCAGTCACACAATACTAAACACATGTTTGAAAGCCTCCTTGGGAGCATTCTATCTCACTGTAATCCACAAGAAAGTCTCTCGAAATTTCTTATGGCACAAACAACGGACATACCACAAGAAAAACTTTCGCTTGTGTAAGTATCCTGTTAAATTTAGCAAACTGCTATACAAAGAGTGACCAATAAATCAGAAAAATACAAACAAAGCAATGAGAAGTATCAAAAAACTTCAAATAATGACAAAAATTAAGTTGGGGTATTCTACAAGATCTTGCCCACAGGGATACTGAAGAGGAACTGGGAGCTGTCAAAACTGGGGAATGGATTCTCCTCCAACAACTTAGGTTCCCACACAGAGTACTTCCTGCTCACCAGCTACGCTGACATTCTGCTTCCTACAAGGCTCAGGAACTTTACCCTTTATCGTGGGCTTTTTGACAATTTCTTGTGATCACAACAAGGAAAGTTTATCTAACATCAACCTGCACAAAAGTTAACATGGAAAACGCGCTTTTACAAATTGATGCAAAACAAATGTCAAGCAAGTTTTTGATTCATTCCTTCTCTATTTAAGATTTACTTTTATCATTTTACTTGGTTAAAGGACAATGCAAAACTGAGTATCTCCTATCAGGCTTCAAAATTCTTGAGAATAAGGACCATAGGAATATTCTACAAGCATGAAGTGTTAATCCTCTCTTACACATGGCAACCAAAGTCTAAGAAAGCAAAGGAACCTACTGAACTGATATGATTTTATCAGTGTCCAAACTGAACTGCAAATTTATTAAACTCCTAACTTAAAAGACTTTATATTAAAAGATACTCACTCTTACTATTCAGTGTATGCATACTTTAAAATGCTTCATCGATGTTGTGGCATAGCTAACAAAGCCACAACCTGAGATGCCAGCAAGCTTATGGGGTGCTGGTTCATGTCCCAGCTGCTTTATTTCCAACCCCACTAACAGCCTGTGGAAAGCAGCAGAAGATGGCCCAAGTCTGGGCCCCTGCTCCCCTGTGTGATAACTGGCTGAAGCTGCTGGCTGTAACAGCAACCATCTGAGACGTGAATGAGTGGGTGGAAGATCTCTCTCTTATCTCTCCCTCTCTGCAATTCTAACTTTGGAAATAAAGAAATCTTTAGAGGGAAAAAAAAATGTATTTCCCTCACGAAACATTTTCTTATTATAACCAGTTTGGCTGGGGATTATCAATCAAAACAGGCTATTTCAAGTAAACCTTGAAGTAAACGTACACAGCACTTAGCTAGCAATCTGAGTACTGAAAGAAAGGTAATGTCAATATTACAGATTCGAAACTTCACTAAGAGGATGAGTCAGCAATCTATGTACTTGAAGACATGTAAGAACGGGCAGGCATGGTAGCTTTGCATATAAAGCCACCATCTACAGTGTTGGCATCCCATGTGGGCATGCGTTGAAGACCTGGCTGCTCCACTTGCAATCCTGCTCCCTGCTAACAATGTACCTGGGAGACAGGGAAGAAGCTCCAGGCTCCTTGCTTCCGCCTGGCCCAACCCAGGGAATTGTAGCCATTTGGGAGTAAAGCAACAGATACAGACCTCTTGCCCTCTGTCTTCCCCCCACCCCCATAACTCTGCCCTCAAACCAATAATAAGACATTTCTTAAAAAAAAAAAAAAAAAAAAAAAAAAAAAAAGACTTATAAGACAAAGGGTTGAATTGGAAAGAAAATAATGAAAATATTCATAACCTGATAAACACATATATTAACATCACCTTAAGAAAAATTAAGAGAACCTGACAAGCTTTCTACCTGTTCATCCAATCAAATATCAACTAGCAAATTCCTGCTTTACCTTGTCTACACACAAAATCCAAAAAGTGCACCAAAACTGCCCGTACTTCTCCAAACTGCAGAGTTCACCCAGCCACCTTCACACACTCAGCTGCTCCCAGCCAAGAGACGACCACCCAACTTGTCTCACAGCCTAGGACAAAGCCGGCTTGGGAGCACGATTCTGCTGTGGTCCCACCCACCCCCCAGAAAATCCTCCTAAAACATACAATCCAAACACAAAAACGCAATAGTTTAGCAGTTACTCCTGTGGCCCTGGCAGGCTGTGGTGCGCGCGTGTTTCAGAATCTTGGATGAAGGGGCAACACCACAGAAAGGGAAGAGAGACCCACCAACCCCACCCACGGGAGTGAGGCACCAGCACTGGGTGCCTCCAGGATATATACACCAGGCGATCAGGGAAAGCAGGCTGGGAGAGCTGGCCCGGGACGACTGCTCCGCTGCAGGAGAGGGCCCGGCACGGGACTGACCCAGGCCAGGTGACCTCAGTCAAGCACAACACTGCACTTGAACAAGAAAAAGTTGTCTGCCAGATCTTTCTGAGATTTTTTTCCCAAACAAGCAAACGCTGACCACCCCTTCAAATTCAAAGCCCTCCGGCTACCAAACAACGTTAGGAACCAAGTCAGACCAGAGGCCACAACTCACGACTCTAAGAAGCAAGAGAGGGGCACTGTTAAGTTCACCAAGGTTAACAGACCCACTCAAAGGATAGACATCTGTCTAGAAGACGGAAAGAAATCAGTTGTCCGAAAGAGTGGAGAAGGGTGTTCCCCGCCCCAGCCCGACCATGGACTCCCCGAGGATGAACGGGGGTTGGGGAGCGGACACGACCGGAGCCCGGGGCCACAGCAGCCCGGTGGGCTCGAGGACGGGCGCCGCGCTCACCGCCGCCCGCCGAGGTCTGCAGGGCTTCGGATCCCGCGGGGCTCTGCCTGCTCCCAGCCGCCGCTCCGCCCGGGCTGCCGGCCGCACCGACGGCGCCCACCGACCCCTTCCCGCGGCCTCCTCCCGCACCGCCGAGAGGGACTCCATTGCCAGAGGCGGGGGCAGCAGGGCCCCATCCGCGGGCTCGGCCCCGGCCACCGGCCACCTGGCGCCAGGAAGCCTCCATCCCTGCAAGAGAGAAGGGGAGGGAGAAAAAGAGCGTGAGGAGCCTGAGAGCCGAGGGGTTTCGCGAAACCGAGAAGCCCGGTTGTGAGGGGGTCGAGTGAGGCGGGTCCCGGAAGGTCGCGAGCCTCTCCGTCCAGGAGGGCGCGTCCCACTCCAGCCGGGTTCGGAGATGGACAGAGAAGGAAGAAGTGTAGGAAGGGTTAGGGACCGCCGGGGGGTCAAGGAGCATGCAGCACCGGAGAGAGCCAGCCTCCGGGAAGAAGGAAAGCGTCTCCTCAGCCTCAGTAGGAGTACGGAGCGACGCCAGCACCAGACTGACCCTGAGGTGCCCGCGGGGCCAACTGCTGTAGCAGTCCCCACGGAAAGCTACGTCTCCTTACCGACGACGCCCGCCCCCAGCGACTACAACTCCCAGAATCCCGCGCCCGCGGCCCGCGGAACGCGTGGCAGCCCTGGCCGCTTCCCGGAAGAGAGTATCTGCAGCGCATGCGCCCACCTGGGCCGGCCTTTGAAAACTACGATTCCCGGCGTGCTCTGGGGCTCCAGAGGGGTGGGCGGAGCTGAGGAGGGCAGCTGTGAGGAAAGAACGAAAGTGGAAACAGAGTTAGAGGAGGGTAATTGGAGCAGCGAGGGAAAGCGCCCTCTTATTTTGCTAGAGCGGTGCAGAAAATAAATCTGAAGCCATCTTCAAACCATGTCCCTGAAGATTTTGTTAAAATAACTGAGCCACCTTGGCTCACCTTTTTCACTAGGTGGAGTTTTCCAACAGATATTAATACGTAGATATTAAAAAAATCATTCTGATGCCCATCTGGAATTGAAAAATAGAATGGTTGCCGCTGTCGCTCATATAATCCGTATGCAACTCTTCGGTTTATTTACTTCACCTACATTAAATATCTAATATTTAGGTGGAATGTGTTAGGCATCATGCTCCCTTTAAAGTGTTTCACATAATAACTGCATTAGCTAATTGGATACAAGAACCCCATCAGTTCTGCTCATTTTACAGCCCCAAAGTGCTGAGGTACAAAGAGAGTAAACATGGCGTTTGGTAGTGAAGCTAGAAACTGATAAAGCAATCTGGTGCTCGGAACCGTGCCTATAACTTTTAACATGAGAATGCTACAAGAACTTTGGGGGCTACAAATGAAGAGGCGTACAGCAACCCTCTTAAAAAATAAAAACATTTACTTATATTACAGGCAAACTTACAGACAGGAAGAAAGAGAGAAAGAGATCTTGCGTTCAGTGGTTCACTGCCCAAATATCCAGGTCTGGACATCTCAGGCAGAGGCTAAATTAGCTGTGCCACAACACTAGCCCATAGCAACTCTCTTAACATTGTGCTTGTTTATGCACTTTTGCTTTAAAACTTAAAAAAAAATCTATTTATTTTTATTACAAAGTCAGTTACACAGAGAGGAGGAAAGAGAGGGAAAGATCTTCCATCCGATGAATCACTCCCCAAGTGACCACAACGGCTGAAGCTGAGCTAATCTGAAGGCAGGAGTCAGGAGCCTCCTCTGGGTCTCCCATGCAGGTGCAAGGTCCCAAGGCTTTGGGCTGATCTCCCAGGTCACAAGCAGGGACCTGGATAGGAAGCGGGGCTGCTGGGATTAGAACCAGCGTCCATATGGGATCCCAGTGCACCCAAGGCAAGGACTTCAGCTGCTAGGCTACCGTGCTTGACCCTGTTGCTCTAAAGGTTTAAAAGTTCATCCCATCTAAGGTTGTGTTTTCCACAGTGATGTTTTCAGATGTGGAAATGTACTGTTACAGTCTGTGAGAGAATACAGTGACCATCTCTGAGCAATGACCAGGAACTGCCGCGTGACTGCTAATAAGGAAATCCTGTTTACAACTGTGTCGTCTGTCAGAGATCTGAACAAGCATGCTGTTTAAATGTCATTGTCAAGCTTTGCATAGATCTTATATGAATTGTACCTTGAAATACTGATATGACACAACCAAACTATGGAAAGAGCAAGGGGGCACCATGAAAGAAAAAGGATAAAACAACTAATGTAAATTTACCACAAAAAACAAAAAAGCTATCCTGCCATAGATTGGGGAGAAAAGAATTCGAAAAACCAAATACTCAGATTGACTGATTGATTTAACCAGAGAGCAGTGCATGGACCTTTGAAAACGGAGTCCCGTTTTGGTGTGTTTAGTAATGTTCAGTACTGTAGGATAGTAACATATGATGTGAAAGTGGGTATGACTTCTGAAAGGTGACCTGAGAAGGTGGGGAGAACACCCTTGTTCCCGCATGCCTCTTTCCTAGTGTCTGAAGTATGAATGGGTTGATGTGAGCTAAATTATCCATTCGAGACCATGATGTAATGAAAAAAGAGACCAGACATGCTGAAGCAACCACCAAGAAGCAGCTTGTGCGAGTGAGGATTTCATCAAGCATACTGTTATGGCAGTACTTGCCTGCCTACCTCTGGACTGTAGCATGAGAAATAAATACAAAATCTATCACTGTTAAACTATAATTCTTGGCTTTTACTATCTACTCTTATCTTGGATTATGAACCAATAGGGCATCTAAATGATCTAGTTTTGAAAGGCAAAGAAAGTTGATAACAGTTCAATAATTTTTTATTACAGACCTGCAATCAGATTACATTAAAAATATTCCACAGAAAATGAGATTCCTGCCCGGTGAAGAGTTACTTTCTACCAACTGACAACTAATAGAGGCGATAAACGTTGACTCCTACGAGGTCTTCAAAGTTAACTGCATATCACTTTGTCAGGTATTACTCGGATGATCTCTGCAGTGGTTAACCTAATCTCCGAGGATCTTTTGCAGGTTCATGATTGGATTGTTCAATTGAGTTTAGTTTTTGTGGGATTTACATCATAGCTAGGAAGCTAACAACATGATCGTTCCTAAGATGGCCTGGCAGTGCCCCAAACACTGCCTGATGCTTCTCAAGTTGTTACATGTGCTCACTTCCACATGATTGTGCTCTCTTCTGTTAGAAAAACAAATCTGAGAAATCCTTGTTCTGAGTAAACTCACTGACATTGTAAACATGCTTTCCATTTACCTGTGATCTAACAAAGGGCTATTTCTCTGTGTGCATTGTAAGAACATCTTTGGGAAGCTTGAATAGAAACCGCTGCTGGTGAGGCTGACATCCAGACATCACCTTAGAAGAATAGGACCAGCTAGGAACAAGGCAATTCAGTAGTAGGTTATAGTACCAAGAAACAAAAGCAACTACTCCAAATAAGGTGTTTCATTTCTCCTGACAACACTGTTACCACTATTGGCCTGACGTTTTATATGCGGACATTTCTAGAAATTCCATTGCTGTGTTTTTCATCCCCTCTCATGTCACAGTTTTTCCCCTCTCCTGCCTGGGTTACATTGAATTTTTTTTTAACCTTTTAAGCAATGTTACGTCCCATTTGCTGGAAGAGTGGTATTTTTAATTGTCTATCATGCTCCCCATTTCTTCATCATGTAATCAATTTAGTGGTTTGTAACAGCATTTGCAAAAGGAACTAACATAAAAAACAGAAAATTCTATAGTGCATGGCATGAAATATAAAGGTAGGGATTTTTTTTTTGTAAAGGAATTGTTATTGCTGTGTCACAATACACAGTGCATTTTTGGTTTATAGTTAGGAACTAACGCATAGCTTAGGTCATAATTCAGGGGTAAGATTGTTCTAGAAAGATCCCCCTCCTGGTTATTACACATGTTTTTGGTAGTCAGAATCATTTAAGCCCTGGCAGAACAGCTTTCCTGGAGTTTTCATATCACAGTACCTGCTATATGTATTATAACTGTGGCACACACTAAGGAAAGCCCCAAGAGTAAAACAAATGTAGTGGTAACTGCATCACTCTGGGTGTAGCCCCCAATTTCACTTTATTATTAGACGAGTTTTCAGGTCTCTTTCTAATGTGAGATTTGGAATTGTTGTTGTTGTTGTTGTTGTTGTTGATGTTGTTATCATAGATCTGTAGTTTCCAAGAGAACTTTGTAGGGGCCAGTGCTGTATTGCAGCGCATAAAACCTGCATTGCCACTTGAGGTCCCAGCTGCCCCAGCTCCCTGCAAATAGCCTAGAAAATGCAGTGGAGGATGGCACAAGTGTGTGCGCCTCTGCCACTAAAATAGGTGGGCAGGAAGATGCTTGTGGCTCCTGTCCTCAGCCATTGCAACTTATCAGGAGAGTGAACCAAAGATGGAAGATCTCTCTCTGTCTCTCTCTCTCTGCAACTGATTTTCCATCAAATAAATACATCTTCAAAAGAGAGAGAGGAGGGCTCAAAATTTTTGCCAACGAATGAGCTGTGATGGACTTATTAGATTTTAAAAGGGATGGAAAAGTTGCAATTCTATCTTCAAGGACTCTACTAATGGAGACCATCCAGGCCTGCTGAGGTCTTGGCCACACCTTCAGGTGGGCCACCAATGGGGAACATCTTACTTGTAGGTTCCTGCCCAACAAGGAGAGGTCAGGAAATGCTTAAAATCCCAAGACTTGTCCAAAGACCTTTTTGGTGTCTCTCTCTCCCTCCTCTTTCGAGAGGTACCCCACCTCCCAGCTTTCTCTCTGGAGGTGCTTTCTCCATCCCTGCTCACCTGGTCTCTTTGCAAACCAACTTTTCTGTCTTCAACAGATTCCTGGCTTTTCATTTCCATACTAAGCTGAAGAAAGAACCCACCAGACATTTTTGGTAACACTAATAGACAAATGTTCATCCTTTCGGTACCACAGGTGGCTCTCATGCTTTCTGCAGACACTAAGCAATGAAGCCCCTACAGGAGGTCATGCAACACCATGGACTTTGGTGCCACACAATCCCTGTGCTCTACAGCATCATGAAGCCTTGTGATAAACCCAGGAAGCAGATCTCTGGCTCTCTGAACAACTAACCAAATTGTTAGACCAAATGCAATTGGCTGGAGCACAATCCAGATAAAACAAAAATGAGCCTAGTTGGAAAGAGGAATTGGCAATCTGACAAGAAATCCAATATCAACTCTTTTTATGGGCCAGTGCTGTCAGGCTGGTGAATAATTTTGTGGTGAAATGCTATTTTCAGATTCCCGTGGGATGCAATGGTGAAAAATGCATTCTTTTACCTTCAGCTAGTCAGGAAACCAAGAGCCAGACATGAGATGTAATTCTAGAAAGCATCGTCTCAAATATACTCAATCTGCATTCCAACTAGGTTAAGTAGAAACATGAAGATAGCAGGCATGTTATCACCAAGGTTCCCTTAAAGCACTCAACTCGGGACAAGCAAAATGCAATCAAACACAGTCTCACGGCAAAGCAAACATGAGACAAAGGGGCACAGTCCAGTACTGTCAATGCACTAAGCTGTGCACATTTATGCTACAATTGGCTATTTCTTCCTCTACTTCTGAAGGAATGCGGGCATCTGAAAAGCCCTGGGGAGGATGCATGAGTTTGTGCCCAGCCTTCTCTAATCTTAACATCTGCACTCAGTTGACTCAGATGGCTGAGAAAGCCGTCAAGCAGCGCTGACAAGGGAAGGCCTGCCCACCCTCCCACCCTTCCCATTGTCCTGCACCCCCCACAGAGGTTACCATTGCCTTGACTTCTGGCATCTATCACTTGATAATCCCAAAGATAATGTTGTCCTGATCAGGCTCACTTCTACTTCTGTTCAAACAGAACAGTACTGTCCAGAATTTTTAAAGCACTGATCTTTCTGGAAGCTAAAACTGTCTGCCCCTTCCCCCATATTCTGCCTTTCTTCAACATGCCTTACATACTTTCAAAAAAGTTTCTTGATGCTACACTTACTCCTTGTGAACAAATGTTTAAATGCTTCCATGCATCTTGCTATTTATCCATTAAATTCACATTTTAAATTGGTTAGATTTTTGTTTTACCCTGATGCATATTGATATAGTAAACTCTTCTGGTGGTATTCATATTAGAAAAAATGCTTTTTACTGCCAAAAAGCACTGATTTAAAAATTTCTAGAAATTATAAACACTACAGGCTTTCAAAATTTTAATTTTAGAACAACACTGGCACCTACTGGTAAGAAGCCTAATTACACAGAAATTTAAATTGGAAAAGTTTGGTGGGTTTTTTTGGTTTTTGTTTTTTGTTTTAATTTATTCATTAATTACATTGTATTATGTGACACAGTTTCATAGGTACTGGGATTCTCCCCACCCCTCCCCAAACCCTCCCACCATGGTGGATTCCTCCACCTTGTTGCATAACCAGGGCTCAAGTTCAGTTGGGATTCCCTCATTGCAAGCATATACCAAACATAGAGTCCAGCATCTTATTGTCCAGTCAAGTTCAATGGCTTCTTAGGAAGACCCTTTCTGGTTTGAAGGCAGAGCCCGCAGAGTATCATCTCGATCAAACATACCATCAGCAAAAATTTACATCATTATGGAATTAATTGACATAGTATTGAGTAACCAATATGTTAAAAATAAATGCGAGTTCTTAACCACATTCTGTGACCACCTCATTGACATTTCAATTTTAGTTTATACACAACATATAATATAACATACATAACATAACGTGTTTTATATAACATCATATCATCTTAAATTAAGGTAAACATGTGGTATTTAACCTTTTGGGATTGGCTCATTTCCCTTAACATTATGGTTTCCAATTGGGCCCATTTGGCCACCAAAAGTGCCTTGAAAAGTTTGTTTTTTAAAAAATACACCTAAATATTCCAATCAAAATTCCAACAGTATTCTTCTCAGAAATAGAAAAGAAGATACGAAAGTTCATCTGGAAACACAAGATAGTACAAATAGCCAAGACTATCCTGAAGAATAAGTCAAGCTGGAGGAATTACAATTCCAGACCTCAATACATACTACAGGGCAGTGGTCATCAAAACAGTATAGTACTGGTACAGAAACAGAGAAGATCAAAGAAACAAATGAGAAACAACAGAAGGGAGCCCACACATGTACAGTCAACTAATCTTTAACAGGAAAACTGAAAACAGTCCAGGGAAAAAAGCCAGTCTCTTCAACAAATGCTATTGGGACAATTGGATAGAGGCTTGCAGAATTAAGAAGCAAGACCTGCACTTGTCACATTATACAAAAATCAGCTCTAAATGGATCAGGGATATAAATTTATACCCAGAAACCATCAAACTATTAAAGGAAAACATAGGAAGCACTCTCCAAGTGGCCACAATGGCCAGAGCAGAGCTGATCGAGGAGCCTGGAGTTTCTCCTGGTCTCCCACATGGGTGCAGGGTCCCAAGACTTTGGGCCATCCTCTGCTGCTTAGAGGAAGATAACATAGAAGATGAATATAATATATCTGCTGAATATAGGAGTGTAGGAATGGGGAAAGACTTCTTGGAAATGACGTCAAAAGCATAGGCAGTCAAAGACAAAATAAACAAACGGGACTACATCAAACTAAAAAGCTTCTGTACAGCAAATGAAGCGATTAGCAAAGTGAAGAGGTAACTAACAGAATGGGAGAAAATCTTTGCACACTACACAACTCATAGGGGACTAATATCTAGGATTTACGAAGAGCTTCAAAAACCCAGCAACAGTAAATAAAACCAACCCTGTGAAGAAATGGGTGAAGGAAATGAACAGACTTTTAGATATAAGAAAAGATGCTCAGACTCCCTAGCCGTTAGGGAGATACAAATGAAAACCACATTTAGGTTACACCTAACTCCAATGAGACCAGCCTACATTCAGAACTTTACTATCAACACCTGCCTCTGTGGATGTGGGGAGAGAGGTACCCTCTTTCACTGCTGGTGGGAGTGGAGGCTAGTACAACCACTATGGAAATCAGTATGGAGAGTGCTTAGAGAATTGCAAATAAATCTGCCATGTAGCCCAGCTATCCCACTCCCAGGAATATATCCAAAGGAAATAAAAACTGCATATGAGAAGTATATCTGTAATCCTATATTTACAGCAGCCAATCTACAATAGCAAACACATGGAAACAATCCAGATGCCTATCTAAAGAGGAGTGGTTAAGGAAACTGGTACATCTACTCCATGGAATATTATTCAGCCATTAAAAAGAATGAAATCATACCATTTACAACTAGATGGTCCCAACTAGAGACCATTATGCTCGATGAAATAAGCCAACATCAAAATGACAAATACCATATGTTCTCTCTGATATAAGGCAGCCTTCATGCAAAATTATAGGATCAATAACCCTTTCCATACTTTTTTGCTGCAGCCCATGTATTTTGACGGTTTTCACTTTCATTTCTTCCAAATAGTTGCTTTTCTCTTGTTGAATTCATTGCTGGCTCATGGATTGCACAGTGGTATCATTTTATCCAAGAGGCTTTTGTGTTTTCTTCACCCATTCGTTGGTTATTTAGTGGCACGTTTTTCAACTTGCATGTTGCTGTAAAATTTTTGTTTTAAGTTCATACCTGTTGTTGACTTTGTTTCCTGGCTTCTCATTTAAGGGAATGTATACTGACGGCGTAAATCGAGACTATCATATTCAGATGTGAAGATACAAAGCAGAATGTATCCCTACTTCCAGATCAAAGAGGGACTCCCAGTGAAACCACTGGACGTATCTAGACAATGCGATGCGGGACCATCTGACATTGCCTGCACCCTATGGAATTGTACCATAAAAAAAATAATAAAAACCACAATGTATTATTTAAAAATGCACCTAAACAGCACAATTTTAGACTGGCAACTGATGCTGAAGGACTATGGCATTACAATAATGTGGAGGAAAACAGTGTGGCAGGGGAAAATGAGAACTAAGGCAGGGCAGTGTGTGGTGGGACTCCCTATACCTATAAAACTGTAACATGGAAAATAATAATAATAAAACAAAACAAAAGGGCCCAGCACGGTAGCAGGGTGGCTAAAATCCTCGCCTTGCAACTGCCAGGACCTCATATGGACCTAGGTTTGTATCCCGGCTGCTCCACTTCCCATCCAGCTCCCTGCCTGTTGCCTGGGAAAGCAGCAGAGGATGATCCAAAGTCTTGGCACCCTGCACCCATGTGGGAGAGCCAGTAGAAGCTTCAAGCTCCTGGATCAGCTCAGCTCTGGCTGTCACAATCACTTGGCGAATGAGCCCTCTAGAGGAAGATCTTCCTCCATGTCTCTCCTTGTCTTTATTAACCTGCCTTTCCAATAATAAATAAATCTTTCAAAAACCTGCATACAAAATCATGAAGTAATCTCTTTGTATACAATGCTACATTAGAAAAGAGGTGAGAAGGCAAAGTAGTCATTGAACACTTTGGAAAGACAAGAAGGTTCGGGTTATTATTATTTGAAAGGCAGAGAAGAGTCACAAACAAAACATCAATCTCCCATCCTGATTCTCTCCTCAAATACACACAACAGCCAGCATGGGCCAGGCCAAAGCCAGCCATGCAGAACTCGATGTGGGTCCTCTACATGGGTGTCAAGAACCCATCGGCCGGGCCCGGCGGCGTGGCCTAGTGGCTAAAGTCCTCGCCTTGAATGCCCCGGGATCCCATATGGGCGCCGGTTCTAATCCCGGCAGCTCCACTTCCCAGCCAGCTCCCTGCCTGTGGCCTGGGAATGAGGTCGAGGACGGCCCAATGCATTGGGACCCTGCACCCGCGTGGGAGACACGGAAGAGGTTCCAGGTTCTCGGCTTCGGATCAGCTCGCAGCGGCCGTTGCAGCTCACTTGGGGAGTGAATCATCGGACGGAAGATCTTCCTCTCTGTCTCTCCTCTCTGTATATCTGACTTTGTAATAAAATAAATAAATCTTAAAAAAAAAAAAAACAAAAGAACCCATCACCTGCTGCCTCTCAAGGTGTCCTTACAGTAAGCTGGAGCCAGAAACAAACAGAAAGCTGGGACTTTAACCAGGCACTCCTATGTTGGATGCAGGTGTCCCATGTGGCAGCTTAACCACTGCCAATGTCTATTCCCAAGAATTAGTTTCTACCCCCTCCCTGCCCTGACTTAACCCGGCTCTCTTGGATGAATATGTGAAGGATCTTCAAATCCCAGTTTTAGTACCTCTCCTCCCTCTCTGTGCTCATGCTAATCTTGTCCTTGTCCTGATGTGCTAAGATACCTTTCTGCACAACCAATCACATCCTAGAATCAGCTTGAGATATGGCTGGTTTATGGATTGCTTAAAGGAGAGCTTTAGCATCTGCATGTACCCAGGTCAACTCTCTCGCTGAACTGCCCCAAAGTCACATGTCCCAACTTAAAAAAAAATCTAAATCTAAATCTAAATCTAAATCCACTCATGAACATCTGCATGTACTCCAGGTACCTAAACCAGAACACTCATCACTAGCCTAGCCTACCAGAGCTCTTTAATCATGGAAAGCAAACTGGCTACATCCTCCTTACCACAAATCTTTCAATCAAACATCAGCCATGTCAGCATCAGCAAGATTTACGGAGCGCCAGGCCCAAGAGCAACAAATCAGCATGCTTGCCTGCTTCTCTAACCCAGATTAGCCCCGAAGCACTCACCTGCTCCCGTGTGCTGTGCCTGCTGGGGCTGATGTTTTTACTGGGCCAGCCCCAAGTCAGGTGTATATCCATCACTCAATCCTCTATTGGTCAAATCTGTCTGATAGGAACATCAATAAACCACTTCATAGTGTCTTACAGGTTCTTATATCAGGTAAGAAAGTGCATACATAAAAGAATAAAACACAGATGGAAGGGAGAATAAATAGGGAGAAGAGGAAAGGCAGCATTTGTCTCAGAAAGAAATCGCATTACATATACTACACAGCACACCACTCCTTAGGCCATCTATACAATGAAGAAATTCTTGATGGCTGTTCTTGAACAAAGAGGTAAAATTCAGAAGAAAAATATCAGATTGCAAAGACACACTGTGTAGTTCAGTGGGTATGTTCTAGGGTAGCGTGGAATCAATTATGACACTGACACCCTGATCATGGTCCAGATAAATAAATGTTAGAATAACAAGCCATGTTTAGTCATGTTGTGGCTGTCCAGGATTTACAGAGCACTGGGCCTGGGTCAGCTAATCAGCACCCTTGCCTGGGTCTCTAACCCAAATCAGCCCCAAAGCACCCACCTGCCCTTGGAGGCTGCGCTGAGACTGATATGGCTAGGGGCCAGACAATAGTATCCGGTGTTGAGAGTTATTTTGAACCACACCTAGGTTCAGGCATAGAGTAGTAGGGCTGATTAGCAATGTCTTTCACAGCCACACACTTACCAGATAGCTCCCCATTTTTTTCTAGAACCATCCCTCCATGACCTCTTTCTTGCTTCTCCAGTACATGCTTCACAAACTTCAATGGGAGTAGAGGGCTGGCATGATGCCTCAACTGGCTAATGCTCCGTAATTGGCACCAAGATGCCATACGGGCACCAGCTCATGTACCAGTTGCACCACTTCCCATCCAGCATCCTCCTTAAAGCCTGAGTAAGCAGTGGAGGATGGTCCAAAACCTTGGGATCCTGCACCCATATGAGAGACACAGAGAAATCAACCGGCTTAAGATTGGCTCAGCTCTGTCCATTGTAGTCATCTGGGGAGTGAACCCACAGATGGAAGATCTTTCTCTGTCTCTCATCGCTCTACATCTGCCTTTCCAACAAAAATAAATAAATCTTTTAAAAAGTCTTCATCATATGTATGAATCACTGTGGAGTCTCGCGGACGTGAGCTTCTGACACCATCGGGCTGGGATACTGTATTTTCACAAGTCCCAGGGATTACTCACACTGTTCCACGCTAGTTTCAGGTCTCCTTTTCTTACATTATTACAATTTGCCCTGGAATTGCCCATCCATTTACTACCTTATTTCTTTTTTAAGATTTATTTATTTTTATTGGAAAGGCAGATATTTTGAAAGACAGAAAGATCTTCCATCCACTGGTATACTCCCCAACTGGCTGCAAAGGCCCGAGCAGAGGCAATCCGAAGCAAGGAGGTAGAAGCTGCTTTCAGGTCTCCCACATGGGTGCAGGGTCCCAAGGCTTTGGGCTTCTCAACTGCTTTCCCAGGCCACAGGCAGGGAGCTGGATGGGAAGTGAAACAGCCAGCACATGAACCAACGCCCATATGGGATCCCAGCACATGCAAGGGGAGGATTTAGCCACTAGGCCATCGCACCAGGCCCACTACCTTCTCTTTTACTTACTGCTGGGCAAGTAGAGGCAAGACAGGGTCACTGGTGTCAGACTGTAATAATCAGAGAATTTAAACATAAATGACTCTACAACATTTTGTTCTTTTTTAGCATTCAATATTAGTCACTTCAATCTACGTGTTAGTGTATAGTCATAAAGTTTGACTCATCGGACTTTCATCAGGAAGATGTTTCTCCCAACTGCTTTTCCTGAGTTGTAGAGCAAAACAATGTTTATGTCCTTAAGTGACCATGAAGCGCTACAAGGTCTTGAACTCCCTACAAAGTAATCAAATGAATCATATTTGAAATAGTTGCATAATCATGTTCGCTTTATTGCATTCTAATTTTTTTAATTGCATCCAAAAATGAAGTACATGATAGCTCCCTGTCAGTCTGAATGCAAATGGCATCAAAGTGAGATATACTTGCTTTTGCCAAGATGATTACATACAAGGAACATATATACTTTTGGAAAAACTGTGAGGTTCTGATACTGACAAGTTCGTCACTTTATATCTTTGCCATATTCACTACGAAAAATTCCACAGTAATACCTTTCTTTCATTCTGGTACCCCCACAAAGAGTATGTAGACTTTGTGCTGTGCAACAAAACATGTGTTCCTTTTGGGAAAAATTCCCAGCTGAGTGTCTCCTTTCCAACCACAGTAGCCCTTAATCACATGATTAATGACAAACTCTCAATCCTGTGTGGAGTCAGTAGGTCCACTTTCTATTTCAGCTCTCTCAAGAGATGAAAATTCTGTTTCAATAAGAGGTTTCAGAAAGCTCTCCACTTTCGTCAACCTTTGCTTCAGTTTCCGCTGCATAGATTCATACTCAGCCAGGATCCGAGCAAACCTTGTCTGCATAAGATCTACCGAGCCCTCCATTTGAGCGACTTTTTCTTCGAGATCTTTGGGATCACTACCAGCATTGGCAATATTCAGATCGAGCAGACCATCTTTCATTAGAATTTGCTTCCCTTTCTCTTCCAGCATAGTTTTGGCATCTGGGTACTCGGTTAGAGCCTCCATGAGGTCATCTTTTGAGAGGCAAAACAGGTCTGAGTAGCCGATGCTTTTAATATTGGCTGTTCTTCGATTGCCAGCCTTGCTGCCTTTAATGTTAAGAATGCTGATCTCACCAAAGTAGCTGCCATCACTCAGCACCACAAACTGAGTGATTCCATCATCTGCCACCACAGCGAGTTTGCCTTCTTTGATGATGTACATTTCTCGTCCAATATCCCCTTTCTTGCAAATATAATCTCCAGGGCTGTAGACTTGGGGTTGTAATTTCAAGACCAACTCCACCAATAGACCAGCTTCACAGTCAGCAAAAATACGCACCTTTTTTAACGTGTCGAGGTGAACATTGATGGCGATTTCTGCTCTTAGTTTATCAGGTAGATACTTCAAGACTTCTTTCTCATCAACGGTTTTTTTGTTGGTCCATAGGTAGTCAAACCACTTAATTACTCTCTTTTCCATGTCTTTGCTTACATTTCGGAAATGCATGTATTGCTTGACAGCATCAACTTTTGCTTGAAATTCTGCCCTAGCTGCATTCATGTTGGAAATCATAGACCCTATATTACCAACGATGGTAGCAAAAATTAACACTCCAATTAAGAAATCAACCACCACAAAGACATACTCAGAATCCAGAACAGGGGGCGGTGTCTCCCCAATGGTAGTCAAAGTTAGTGTAGACCAGTAAAGACTGTAGACATACTTTCTAGCCAAACGACCAAATTCAGGATCATTAACATCAGGGTAGACCCATGCATCATTTCCAAATCCAATAGCTTTTGAAATAGAGTAGTACACACATGCATTCCAGTGAATAATGATGACAATATACATGACAAGGTTAGAGATCCTGAAGATGTTTGGGTAATTGGTCCTTGTTTCTGTTCTCTGGAAGAACTCAAACATACGAGAGATCCTTAAGAGCCGATTTAGTCTGATTTCTGGATAGTTCCACCCCAACTTAAAATACAGCAGATCGGTTGGTATCATTGACACAGCATCAAGTTTAAATTGCAAATTTGATTTGTATTTTTCTATGAGTTTGCGTTCTTCCTGCACCAATAGTCCTTGTTCTAGGTAGCCTAAAACAAAAGGAAAGAATCAATCTAATATTGTCTCTCTATAATGTCACTGTGAATTTTTCTAAAGTAATTCACAATTAAATTTATTGAGTTCAAACCAAGAACCATTTTCAATAAGTATGCCTTTAGCAGTGTGATAAGACATGAGTAACAATCAACATACGACTCTGAAAAACATTCTGTTGTAGAACTAAAAAGTAGAACTTTTTAAGTGCAAAACCAAAAGATTGTATACAAATATATTTATATTTTAATTGTGCATGTTTCTACAAATCTGTCTACATCCAGCATCACCAGAGAGGTAAAGCAATTCCTCTGATGAATTATGTTCATGTGACACTGTAATACAACCCTATAAAACCTTACCCCATCTGTATGTGTGTGTCTGGGTGTGTATGTATGCTTTATCCTAATTTTCTGGCACAGAGATCTTAAAATCCTCACAATTTCCCAAGAATTATGTGCTGATGTTGGACATTTGACCCCACTTCCTAACACACAGCTCCTAACCCCTCACAACTTCCTAGGTTGTAAGAGTGTCTTTTGTTCCAGTGATGCCACTCTTGTTGAACACCTGGATGGAGGCTAATGTTAGGAAGACTAAGCCATGCTTAGACACGTGGAAACTTCAGTCAGTCCTTACCTGCATCCCATATCCTCCAGGAAGGAACACAGGGCTGGATATTAAATCAATATTTGACAATGCAGTTCCAGCAAGATGCCCTAGTAGCTAAATCCTCAACCTCAAATGCACTGGAACCCCAGGTGAGTACCAGTTTGTGTCCCAGCTGCCCCACTTCCCATCCAGCTCCCTGCTTGTGTTCTGGGAGAGCAGTTGAGGATGGCCTAAAACCTGTGGCCCCTGCACCCTCGTGGAGACCTAGAGAAACTCCTGGCTCCTAGCTTTAGATCATCTCAGGCTTTTGTGGCTACTTGTGGAGTGAACCAGCAGATGGAAGATCTTTCTGTCTCTCCTCTTTGTAAATCTGCCTTCCCAATAGAAATAAATAAGTCTTTCTTTAAAAACAAAAGATTTTGCAACACCTACAAGTTAAGCCATCCGTAAAAATCCCTGATCTATGGGACCAGGAGAGCCTCTAGGTTGAAGAACACACCCATATGCCAGGTGCTACGTACCTTAAATACACAGGAACATATGCTCCTGTTCTTTTTTTCTTAAGATTTATTTATTTTTATTGCAAAGTCAGACATATAGAGAGGAGGAAAAACAGAGAGAAAGATCTTCTGTCCAATGATTCACTCCCCATGTGACCACAACGGCCAGTGTTGAGCCAATCCGAAGCCAGGAGCCAGGAGCCAGGAGCTTCTTCCAGGTTTCCCAGGCAGGTGCAGGATCCCAAGGCTTTAGGCTGTCCTCCACTGCTTTCCCAGGCCAGAAGCAGGGAGCTGGATAGGAAGCAGGGCCACTGGGATTAGAACCGGCGCCCACACAGGATCCCAGGGCACTCAAGGCAAGGACTTTAGCCGCTAGGCCATGCTGCCAGGCCCAAGCTCCTGTTCCTGTGACCCTTTTGGACTTTGTTCTGTGTATCTCCTCCTCTGGGTCTTCCTCTATATCCTATAATAACCAAGAAATATGTGTTTACCTGAGTGCTGTGAGCCATGCTAGCAAATTATGTAACCTGAGACAGAGATTATGGGACTACTGATTTATACGCAAACAGACATGAGCACATTTGATAGTCTGGGGCTTATGTTTGGCATCTGATGTGAAGAATGGCCTTGGGAGAATGAATTCTTAACCTTCAGAGTCTGGATTAACTCGGGTTAGTGTCGGAACTGAGTTAAATTGTAGGATACAGAACTGATGCTACAGAATTGCTTGATGTGTAGCACTTAACCCTCCACCACATTTCTGTGGCAGGGAATCTATTGTGACCTTATACATCTTGGTTGCATCAGCCTAATAACTCACACCGCTCATTCAGAAAATCAACCCTACCCTCAGTTTGTGGGTACCTGCCCTGCTGTTTCTCTTACCCGTGCCTTCCCCTTTTCATTTAAGTATAACTGCCTCTGAGGCTGCATTTTCACCGCTAACTCTTGACCTCAGTCTTTTTGTTACCTGGGAAATTCCTTTCTACACTGTCACAATGGGTCTCAAGTTTTGGACTTAAGTGTTTTAATGCTCAGATATATGATGTTAGGGGAAGTATGTGTTCCCCCTCCTCCTAGGCTTGCTAGCTACCAGAGCTGAACATTAGATGTTGCAGGTGGATCATTTCTCCAGGGAACAATGTTTACAAAAAGTTTCGATTTTATACAATGATTCTCCAAAGTTTCTCTACTCTTAGGGGGTTGGCAGGAGGAGTCCAAGATGACTGAGTAGAGAAAAGACATGCTGCTATTGATCATGGGAAAATACCAGACAAATGAGAGGATCTGTGCTCCTGGAAGATGGCTGGAGAGAAGTTTCCAGCAAAAACCTACAGTAAGAAGAGAGACCACAGAGAAGCCAGGACTGTGCAGACAAGCAGTAGCTTGTGAGCCACCACCAGCGACCCCAGCATCCAAAGGCTGGCAGGAAGGATGTCTTCCCAGAGCGGGGTGGGAGGATTATGCAGCTGTGCTTCACTGGTGCTCCTACCTCAGGGAGAGACTTGTGGGCCCCACTGACTGACCGCAGGTGGATGATTTCATGGCGGCAGGGCAGAGCAGGGGCAGAGAAATCTGTGGTCCCTGCTGACTTTGAGTCTGGCAGACAAGTTGGCAGGGGATAGGGCAGAGTTCCCACTTAACTCTGAGAATGGGGGGGCACATGTCCTTTCTCCTCTAACCCCTATAAAGTGCCTAGCTCGGGGATGGAGCTAATCAGTTTGGATGGAGAGATTCTCAAGGCAGAGAGCAGATCTGCTATAGCCTGGGACTGTGGTAACCCTGGGACTGTGTTGTAGACTGGGACTCCGTGCTTACACTAAAGAGTGCATAGGTTCTTTGTGTAGTTCATGTGCCCGCGTGGAAGGGATAGGTATGTAGGCAAAGAGAGGTTCACCTTGGCACAGAGGAGGGCAGAGACAGTAACTATGCAGCCACGTAATCACCTCTGCCCTACAGACTATAGAGCTACCATCCTATCTGGGGAGTTACCCTGGACTGTTGTCCCACCCACAAACCCTGGCCAGAGCTCTGGGTCCACCAGGATATATATCTGATATTCCCTGAAGGTACAGGCATCCTACTGTGTCTAGGGGCACATTCCCAAGAAAAAGACTTCACATGGTTCTCTAGCATACCAGTTATAGAAATAAAAGAAATATGAACAAGCAGAACAATACGACATCCCAAAGGATTGATTGTTAAATTACTCAAAAACACTGAGAAGCAGTTATATGAATGAAGAAACTCTATGAACGGCACTGATGAGAAATTTTGTTGGAAAATAGAGATGTTAAACAACAATCAAACCAAAGTATTAGACATGCAGAATTCAATATATCAAATAAAAAATACAGTGGAAACCCTGAACAACAGACTGGGTGAGGACGAGGAATATCTGAGTTGGAAGAGAAGGCTTTTGAACTATCACAGTTGCACACAAGAAGAAGAAAGAAGAAGAGGAAGAGAAGTACAGCAGTAGTAGTGGTGAAGGAGGAAAAAAATGAAAACAGTGTTTGGGTTCTAGGAGATATCATCAGGCAACAACAAAAAACCATAGGCTTCTTTGGCACTCCTGAAGGAAAAGCAGAATGACTTAGAAAATGTATTCATAAAATAATAGCAGAAAATTTTCTAAATCGGGAAAAAGATACCGATATTCAAATACAAGAAGCACACAGAATTCCAAATAGACACTATCACAGATCTTCACCATGAAATATTCTGTTCAAACTATCAAAAGTAACACTCTAAGAAAAGATGCTAAAATGGCAATAAAAAATAAAAGATCACCTTTAGAGTACATCTAGTTAGATTGACAGCAGATTTCTAATCGGAAACCCTCCAGGCAAGGAGACAACAGAGAGCTACAGCCCTAGTCCTTAAAGGAAAGAGCTGGAAACCCCAACTAACGTGTTCTGCAAAGCTCCCATTTATAAATGAAGGTGAGATAAAGACCTTCAAAACAAAAATTGAAACAATTTGTCATACTTAATGATGTAATACACACAGAAACAGCCAATAACCAGCATAAGGAGAAACAGGAAGGCAGAAAATTTCCTAATGATAGCACCAAGGATATCCAAACTAACAATAGGAATATTTATGGGAAGATGGTACAACTAAGTCATGACTCACCAATAATAACTGAATGAAAAGCAATAAATTATCCAGTTAAGATACAGATTAACTAAATCAATTTAAAAAGCAACACCCATCTACATGCTACCTACAAGAAACACATCTCACTAACAAAGACACACACAGACTTAAAATGAAAGAATGTAAATAGAAATTTTCAATGAGCCTTATTATTCCAACATTTGACAAAATTGATTTTAAGATAAAAACTGACAAAAATGACAAAGAAGGTTATTACATAATGATTGATGGCTCAATTCACCAGGAAGATGCAATCCAGTAAACGTTCACATACCCAATGCTACATTACCCAGTTATTTAAAATAAATGTTGGTGCCAGAGCTGTGGCATAATAGATTAAGCCTCTGCCTGTGGCGTTCTGTAAAATGGAAAGTCTCATCAACAAATGGTGCTGGGGAAATTAGATCTACATATGTAGAACCATGAAACAAGATCCATGTCTTGTACCTTATGTGAAAATTAACTCACTGTGTTAACTCTAAAGCTACAACCTGATACCAATAAATTACTAGAAGAAAGCATGAGGCAAGCTCCGTAAGACACTAGCAAAGCCAAAGATTTCTTATAAAGGACCCTAGAAGCACAGGCAACTACAGCAAAAACAGACAAATGGGATTACATCAAGCTCAGAAGCTTCTGCAGAGTAAAAACACTGAACAAAATGAAGGACACAGAATAGGAGAAAATACTTACAAACCATACAACTGATAAAAGATTAATACTCAGGATTAATAAAGAACTCAACTAGTTCAACAACGAAATAAGCAACTCAGTTAAAAAGTGAACAAAGGACTTGAACAGACAATTTGCAAACTCCTGTTGAACTGTAGTTTTTCTGTTTTTACCTACTGAATGTTATGGTCAGAGGTGCATTAAGCCTGTGATTACAGAATAGATTGAAATTACATTTTTGTAAAAATTAACGAAGCAAAAACAGAGAGGAAATAAAGAGGAGAATAAAGAGAGAAAGAATTTAGGTTATTTTGTCAAAATTTTACCTATGTAATACATGAAATCTGTTCTCATAATAACATTAAAAATCATTTAAAACTTATCAATAATCTTGTATGATAATATGCTGAAATAATATCTTGGAAACACTAGATTAAATAAAATGCTTTTTTTAAAGCAAAGAACAAAGTTTCTACTTTGTGTGTATTAGTTTAGTTGCCCCATGTGCAACACTGTAAAAACAATGAGCTTATACCTACTTAACAAAAACACCTCAAATAGGATGCTATCAAATGCTTCTCCCTGGTTCATGATGCGCTGTCAGGAACCACAAAATCGACTGAAGGATGTTTTCTTGCACAATTTCTAACGTGGCTCTGCTGGGTACAATGACACTTTTCCCCAGGCTTCTTTAAGGTATCTCCCTAATAGGCAGCAATTCTCCTTTCCCCACAGCGCTGGCAGAATATTCTCGCACTTTCTATTCCTGTCACCCAGCATGAGTCTAGCAATCAGGAAAAAGAGAGGCAAACCAACCACACTCACCAGGTTGCTTAGTAACATGCTTCTGAATGAGTGTGGTGTGGCCCGGCCGGTGAGTGGGTTTCTGTGCATTTATTGTGAAAATAGCTTAGCTTTGGGAATTTCTAATTGTATGATGCAGATAAAAGCATGAAATTTTAAGATAGCAAAACTGAACACATTTACCTGTCCTCGTTCGTACAAACATGTCGACAAGATAGACTATATCTGATAAGTAGTCACAAACGAGCCAATATTCTAGGTAATCAGATTGAAGTTCATCAAAACATGCTCTGTAAAAGAGAAAGTTGAATGCATAAAAAGCAAGTGGAGCTAATTTAACTAGAAGTCTTCTTGATATAACATTGATCAGACGAGAAGTATAACACACTAAGGCCAGGGATTAACCATCAGAATTCATTTAATCAATCTTGGTTTTCCCAGATGTTTTCCTGAGTAGTTGGATTTTATTTTCAAATACTTCCGAATTCCAACATTCTTTCCCGTTATACTAGCTGGCTTCGTAAAAACATGAACTAAAAATAACCAGCCATAAACTCAAACCAGAATATGTTGGGTGGAATACATTTTTAACCACCAGGTTCATATTGACTAGCTCTACCCAGCACAGGAAATTGCACTGGGTGTTGACAACTGAGAGGTTTACCATCTAGAAGACACCAATCCTTGATTTTTTTTTCCCCCTAACATTATTAACATTGCGCTTCTTGAAGGCCAAATAAAACACAAAGTTTCTGCCAACATTCTAATTACATGAGCAATAAAAACCTTTAATGTCTTTCCCCACACTCCTCTTCATCCCAATACAGAGAACTCCTGGTCGAAGGAAAGCATACTGGGAATGTTAGCTTTTCTTTATCATCTGTGGTAGAGAAATGAGGTGTGTTTTGAAAAACTACAGTTCAAAATGTTTAGCAGCTTGGAAACTAGAAGCTGGGGGATAGCCACAATACAGATACCTTGCAATAATCATAGTCCAGTTGTACATCACAGGTAAGGTGATGCAAAACAGCCAGTTGTAATACGTGTTTCCCGAGGGATCAATAATCATGACTTCTTTCTTTACCCTAGCAACGATTGGAGATAACAGAGAAGGTTACCAAGAAACAAAAGTATTTCTTTGACCATGTCATCTATGATGATGCCTGTTACCAACAATTAATGATATAGAAGTCAACTGCAGAAGCTCACCCTGTAGCGGGGAGATCAGCTTGGCAGAAGTGCATGAATCATAAGACATTGGTCAGCTAAGGCGGGCAGAGAGTAAACTGACCAGTCTTACATTAAACTGTGTGTTGAACTCTTATGTAGGTGCTGGGTTTTCTGCAATACAGCAGTCACTTCTGTGTCGCAGCCACAGAGAGGGACTAGCGGCTTAGATCATGGGAAACTATAGCAATTCCACAGACCCTTTAAAAGGTAATGGGCTGTAGGAGAGCAACAATTTTGTCATCTCCCTTCAGGTACAAAGTGGCCAGGTACTACACTGAGGGAGAACTTGTGGATTCTTTCCCATCTGTAGCTCTCAATATTAAGCATGCCTTTTATAGTGAGCCTTCTTTACTTTGGAGAACTTCTCATGAAATTTGTATTACTCAAAAAAAAAAAAAAACCTGGATCAGAGACATAAACCATATAGAAAAGGTGGGGTATGCTAATCAGCTAAAGGAGTCATCAAATTTTATTTCAGCTGTTAAAAATTAGTACTAAAGATTCCAGGAATTTGATTTTCCTTGGAATCTATTTCCCAGGGGTAATTTTTTCCTTCATCAATGCTTAGGGAGGAAAGTCAGCCATACCAGTGAAAATATTGATGTTAGGAAAATTAGAACAAAATTTCAGTTGACACATTTAGTAAGAACTCATTTAAATGTTTATTTTTTACATTTGTTTGCTTTCATTATTTGAGAGGCACAGGAAATAATTGAGTGCTCCTATCTGCCAGCACTTTCCAAATGCCCACAGTGTCCAAGCACGGACCAGCCCAACTCAGCAGCTGGGAACTTAATCCGTGTCTCTCACGGATGGCAGGAACGCAGTTTCTTGAGCTGTCATTTTAGCTTCAGGGTCTGCCTTAGCAGAAAGCTGGGATCAGAAGGAAAGCCAGGACTCCAAGTTCAGGGACTCCCATGTGAAACATGGATACCTTAACCAGTTTATTAACCTACACGCTAAACATTGGCCACTAAATATCTATTTTCAAATGTTTAGAAATATTTAGTCTCTACAAGTCTTCATTATAATAAAGCTTCTGCATACTTTATAAGACGCTATGCTTGCAACTAAAACTCATCACCAACTTATTTCTAATTGGAATGTCAGTAAAAACACTTAACTCTTCTTTCTTATCTTTGTTTTTCTCCTCTTTGGTTTTCTTCTCTTTTTCCTTTTTCTTCTTATTCTTCTTTTCTGAATCCTTTTTGTTTGCATTTTTATCATCTGATTTGCTGGAAGAGTATTTAATATTAAAATATGGTAAGATGAAAATAGCACAAGTAGAAAAACAAGAGATAATTCATGCCAACGTCTAACTTACGTTTTCTTTCCTTTCTTCTTTTTCTTCTTCTCTTTTTGTTCTCTAGAGAGGAAACAATATCTGTCACATTAGCACATGCCACTCTGACTTTCATTCTTATTTACTTTCCTCTCCACCGAGCAAGAATTCTCAGCTTTGCATTCGAAGACATGCCCCAGTACTTAGAACTCAGTAATATCATCTCCTAGTGGCAATTTCTGCCCAAACTGTACAACTAATCAGTTAGCAAAACAAAGCACTCCCCAAAACAAAACAAAACAAAACAAAAAACAAATAAAAACACCTGGGTTAATAGATGCGGGAAACTGAGAAAACTGGAGTGATATAAAAGCATAAGCCCATGGAGGGAAACTAAGTCAACAAGAGCCCCAGACAGTATGATTCTGAAATGGCAATGTATAAAAAATAGTCACTTAGGTTTAAATTTCTTGATCTCATTTAAGTTTATCTTTGAATAAAAGCATCAAGAATGTCAAGAAAGTACCATCAATCTTTTTTTCAGGAAACAGTACTGACTAAGGAAAATTTTTATGAATAGTCAAAAAGCTCAAGATATTGTAATTAGAATCCCAGTCTCCATACTAGAATCGTTCAGTACATTCGAGACCACCTTTTCCCAATCACAGCTTCTTCTTGGGAGGAGACTGCATGATGAAAGACTTT
This sequence comes from Ochotona princeps, assembly GCF_030435755.1. Taxonomy (NCBI): domain Eukaryota; kingdom Metazoa; phylum Chordata; class Mammalia; order Lagomorpha; family Ochotonidae; genus Ochotona; species Ochotona princeps. The sequence continues at coordinate 44,037,129 of NC_080842.1, read as the reverse complement.
TTTCTACAGAAATCTTTTTCTACTCCTTACAAAGAATGGAGTTTACAGTTAGCCAGACCTACAGTCACAATACCTTGCCTTGGCCAGCTAAAAAGTCTGAAGAAAAATTTACGATTCAAGAATGAATGATCAAACATCTCACTGCCACTAGGTTAGTCAAGAGAGGGCTGCTAAAGAGAGACATTGGCAGGTCTGAACCCAGACCTCTAAAGTTTGAGAAGAGAAAGGATGCTAAAGGGGCAGAAGTTTGGAGTGCAAATGGAATTAGTGCATGAGAATGACCCCACAGAATTGAGCATCCATTGTTGAGAAGTGGGAGGTAAGACTGGCAGGCAGGCGGGGCTTGGCATTGCACTCCTGGAGGAGGTCTTTCACACACACACAGTGGTGTTTCCACATGAAGAAAGCAGATCTGAGCAATGCCCTCTGTGGATGGGCTGTGGTACCGAATCTCTCACCTCTCGCTGGCCTTGGCTTAAGGAAACTACCCCACTTTGTAAGACCCGCCCTTATCCAACTATGCACGAGCACAAAGGCCCAGACCTGCGAGCTTGTTGAGGGGGAAACTCTGAAACCTGTACTTACTATAAGCTCTGAAGCCTGACATGGTACATCAATTCCATTCCCCACCCAATCCTGCATCCAACTCCTTTCCAGAAATTGTCCCTGGAGCATTCCCAATAACCTCTGCACACAAGCCACCATCTTGGGGAACCTGAATTAAAACACATCGGGTCAGACCACTCACTCCAAAAATTCTAACTCCTTTAACTGCATTCTTCATCTATTTAAAAAAAAAATCACGGGATATCATTGCTACTGAGTTTCAAAAAAAATGAGCATACTTCAAACCATTCATGTAAAATAGAATCAAAATATCAGCTTATCTTGGAATAAAAATTTTTGAAAATCATTTATAAAATTTATAATATGTGATTTCCATGAACGTTTTGAAAATCACTGCTATTTTGTTCCATAACAGATTTGGGTATATATTCCAACATTTTCACTGGTCTTTTTTTTTTTTTTTAATAAAGCTTCAGCTTTCTGTTCTATATATACTTACTGATCCTTATTGCTGCTGTTGTTAACGTTGAAAAGTGCCATGGTGCCAGGCAAGTACTGCTTCCTGGGAATGAGAAACAACGCATGACATCTCAATAGTCACCATCTGTGGAGCATAGTAAGTACCTTTATAGAACAGATTCTTTTCCAGTCTCTATATATTAGTAAGAACTGCTTAAATAGTTTTTGAAAATGCAGATTCCCCCATGAATCACAAGCAGCCGAATACCAGTGCCTTAAATCTGTGTGATTAGTAAATGCCCATTGGGCAGTGTTCACACTTAGCATCCACCTGGGCCTAGAGAGAACAATATTGGGTGTATTAACTCCACCCCTCCACCCCAAGAGACTTAAGACTATTAGGGAGAATAAGAAGATAAGAAAAGATAAATGAAAACAGTAGGAAAGCTGCAGGAAGTCAGTGAGAGGAGGAGGAAAAACAGGTGACGGAGTGAGACGGAAGCAAATAAATAATGAGTATGCCCTGTAGGATGAGAGCCGGTGACCCACACCAGTGCCACACTCCTCTACACCTCCAGAGCTCCATGTCTTCTTCATTTCCCACTGAAAATCGTTAGCTTTTCTCTTCCAGCGATTCATTCCAGTGTTCTATTTCCTGGAAGTAGGATCATGTGGGATAAAGTACTTTAAGAGGATGAGAGCTGATGCTTCTTTTGGGATCCTAATTGCCTCAGGACCCTGAAAGAAAGGTCAGACAAAAGCAGGGAAAATAGAGAACGGGGGCCTAAGAGTTGTTATAGGACAGACTCGAGTCTGCAGGGAGAAGGCTGGGTAGGGAATGTGGATAGTAAGGTAACACCTGAGGTTCTGCAAAGTGCAGCCTGTGGAAGGAGAGGCCCTCACATCTAAATAATAGTTTAAAAGCAGATTATTGGGGCTGGATCGCACCACTCACCTCTGTGAGGGTCCTTCCTTCCCGTGTGAATTGGTTCTAAAAGTACCCCTTTCGTGGGGACTTTCATTTTCCGACTCTTCAGATATAGAGGCACTGTCATCGTCATCAGAAAAGGAGCTATGGTCCAATAGGAGGCAGACAGGAATCAGAACAATGCTTCCTACCATTGTGGAGGGGTAGCCTTGTTCACTACAGGTGTCATTGCCTCATCTCTCCTCCCTCTCCAACTAACCCACTTGCTATATTTAACTGCAGGGAGTTGGGAACTACACAGAATGCACAAAATTACATACAGCACAAGCACATTTCAGCAAAATACATTATCTAATCAACTATGTTTTCAGATTGTCACATTTTTATTGATGGATGTTAATATGCTATTAACAGAGGTATGACATTTGAGTTTTTCAGTTGTATGACAGAGGAAGTTTACAAATTTACTTTCTAATGTTTCCTTCCACTAAAAAGAAATTCAATCACTTTTGCATATATTCTATCTAGAGGGTAACCAGTTTAAATTACATTTTTATATCATATCATTAGCATTCTGAATCTTACGTACTTTTCCACATTTATCTGTCACAATGTCATCCCTTTACATTTGAAATGTTAAATGAGTAATGGCTTTGACAGCAAGTCAATAGTATTTGGAAAAGATGCCTAGGAGGTACCTCTAAAGCAATAACAGTAATATCTATATCCATTATTATTAGGCTATTCCATATATATAAATTCACCCAAGCTTACTACAGAGTTCAAAATCATACATTATAAATGGAAATGAGGCATAGTTAATTAAACAACTTCAGATCACATTGCAAACACAGAGATTTACCTGCATGCTCCATTTTCCATCCTCCTTATTTCCTTTTCAATATCTGGAACAATCACATTGGGAATGTTTACAAAGGAGTGCCCTGTCTTGATAATACTTGTCTTCATGGTTAGTTTAGTGCCTGAGGAGAAAGAAGTCTTAATAGTAGAAAGATTATTCTTATATATTTACATTTATCATCAAAAGTTTCACTCTACCATTCTTTTCAAGCTGTAGTAGCACTCAATTCCAATTACTCTTTAGCAAAGTATAGACATGATCTATTGCCTTAATTTCCATTGACCCAGTCTTCATCCACTTTCCAGCAGCTTCCAGCCCATGCCATGCTGGCATAACTGCTGTCCATGGCACTGCCTTCTCCACCTACTCTGGCTTCTCTCAGTTGGTTATTTCTACCCATGCTCTCACAAAAGACGTCTCTTCAAATCCAATTACCTATCCTGAGAGTACCAGTAACCAGTAGAATGCTGTATGCTGCAGCACCTGTGGCAGAGTAGTCCTGGCTGCACAGTGCAGAATGTTCGTTCCTCCTCTCGAACGCTGCCTCCCTAAGCACCTGGGCAGCGAGAGGCTCCTCCACCCTTGCTTAAAACCAGCACCAGGGAAAAATCCTTGAAGAAACTCCTTTAGAAATCCTGGAAAAGGGGCCAGCATTGTGGTATTGCAAGTAAAGCCACCACATGCAGAGCCAACATTTCATATGGGCACCCTGACACATATGGGATCCACTTCTGATCCAGCTCCCTGCTATGGCCTGGAAAAAGCCATTACTTGGGCCCCTGTCACTGGGTAGTAGACCTGAAAGAAACTTCTGGCTTCAGCCTGGAATCATCAGACTGATGGAAGAGTCTCTCTCTCTCTAACACTAAATTTTAAATAAGCAATTAAGTCTTAAAAAAAAAAAAAGAAAGAAAGAAAACCTAGAGGAGACTTTCTGAGGTGGTCAGGCTTGGGCCAGTGAGCATAGATACAATAGGAGCAGTCACTGTGTGCAGTTAAATGCAAATGAGCAGAATCCAAAGGTTCTGTGCCTAGAACCCTGTACACACCAAACATGTTCAAATGCGGGCTGCTATTTAAAGGCATCTACTAAAACAAACCAGCTGTTTACAGTCAGCCTCCAACGCTAGGAGTTATAACATACTAATAGCATCACCTCTTCACTGCCCAGTAAAGATCTGGGGTCCAACCCCAGCTCTTCAGCAAATTGCTATGAAACCTTGGCAGAGATCTTGGTGCATCTGATTTCTCTTGGGTAGAGTGCAGATGAAAGCACCTGTTCTGCCTATTATGGTGAGTCTTTATGGGTAGCAGATGAAAACTATCTATAGAGGTATGTAAATGCAAGTTGATACTATTATAGATAATCTCAGAGATCAAGAAGAAACAACCATCAACCTTCTTACAAAGTTAAAAACATGAAGACAATGTTCTTTCTGGAAACCCTTTCCTCCAAATGATCTCTTTGAGAAATCAAAACTATCAAGGAAAATAACTATTATCCTTGTAGGGTCATAAGCCGCCTACAATTCCCATGAAAAACTGCAGCAGAGCAGATCCAACGTGCTGCAATGTATGCCTTGACAAGCACGGGTACCTGTCAAGCTCCATTCGGTTATTACCAACATATGAGCAAAACCCAACACTTTCTCAGCTACAAGAATTTTATCATTATTATTATTATCATGATGCACAAAAAATATATAAAGTATCCAAAGCAGAGTTGAAATCTTAATCAAAAACCAATTATTAAAAACCATTAAGTAAGTATTTTTTCAGCACTCTTTTTTTAAATTCCTGAAAATACAAGCATCATAAGGACAAGAATTCTGTTTTGTTCACTACCGTAACTCTTGTATCTAGAACTGGGAATATGTGTCAATACATGCTGGTTCAATAAACATGAGGGATTGCTTATAATAAAATTATATTAGTTAGCTATGACCTTAGATCATCATAAGATCCTTCATCATCATCAAGAAACATTTGCTTTAAAATTAATGTCAGACTTATCAAGAATGAGAATAAAGAACACACAGTAGTAGTTACAGAGCTTCATGGTTTACCCATCTCATTTCTCTCCCTCTTTAATGGATCAGAAAGTATTCAGAATTCTCAATAATTGATCCCACAAATTAATGAATTATGGTAAAGTAGGTTTTTTTAAAAAAGAGATTTGTTTATTTTAAATTTTTATTTATTATCGGAGAGGCAAATTTCCAGAAAGGAAAGAGAGACAAAGAGAAAGATCTTCCGTCCAATGATTCACTCCCTCCCCAAGTAGCCACAACGGCTGGAGCTGAGCCAATCCAAAACCAGGAGTCAGGAGCTTCCTCCAGGTCTCCCACGCAGGTGCAGGGTCCCAAGGCTTTGGGCCATCCTTGACTGCATTCCCAGGCCACAGGCAGGGGACTTAATGAGGAGGAGAACAGCTAAGACACAAACTGGTGCCTATGTGGAATCCCAGTATGTATAAGGAGGGAATTCAGCCACTAGGCCATCAAGCTGGGCTGATAAAGTAAGTTTTTCTTTATGTTAGGGTATTTTTACCATCATACCTATTCCATAGTGAAACATCTCCAGAAATTGATACTGCTTAGGCAAGTTGAGCTTAAAGTTCCTTTTACCGTATAATCCATTGTGACTCCACCATCTATTGGCTATTTTGCCTGTATGTTAGTTTACTCCTTTGGCACCGATATGGTCTTAATGTAGCCTCCAAAACTCATATTGAAATTTATTTGCCACTGAAACCGTATTGAAAATAGCTTTGGGCCCGGCGGCGTGGCCTAGCGGCTAAAGTCCTCACCTTGAACACACCAAGATCCCATGAGTGCCGGTTCTAATCCCGGCAGCTCCACTTCCCATCCAGCTCCCTGCTTGTGGCCTGGGAAAGCAGTTGAGGATGGCCCAAGGCTTTGGGACCCTGCACCCGTGTGGGAGACCCGGAAGAGGTTCCTGGTCCCGGCATCGGATTGGCGCATACCGGCCATTGTGGCTCACTTGGGGAGTGAAACATCGGATGGAAGATCTTCCTCTCTGTCTCTCCTCCTCTCTGTATATCCGGCTTTCCAATAATAATAGTAAAATCTTTAAAAAAAAAAAAAAAGAAAGAAAATTAATAGCCTTAAAGGTTCATTAGGCCACAAGGGCTCTGCTCCAGAGGTTGGATTATTGCCATGATCCAAGAGTGACTTAGTTATTGAGAGTGGGCTCCTAATGAAAGGAATGCTATTTACTCCATCTTCCCATGAACATCTCACATGTTTCCTTGTCTGCCCGACCTGTCATGGTGTAGGACAAAGGCTCTCACCAGATGCCAGGTAAGTATTAGATCTTCTAATTACGTACACACCCTGATAATGCACACCCTACTCTTTTTGTTTGCTAGCTTGATGTAGCAATGACATAGGTAAGTAGTGTTTATTGACATTGACTGGGTGAAAGAACAAATGTAATTAAACAAACTGGCTAAGAGATATATAAATTACAAGGCCAAAATGTAAAAAGCCAATTGTAAGTCAGATATTTAATAAGAACTTTGTTGTTGTTTTGTTTTGCTTTATCTCTTTTTTTAAATGATAGGAACATTTTAAAAGCTTCGTTTAATAATCTTTACCTTCCAATATAGGATGAAATCATTAATATTTAAAAATATAATTAAGGGCCCAACACAATGGGTTAGTGGATAAATCCTCTCCTTGCAAGCGCGGGGATCCCATATGGGTGCTGGTTTGTGGTTTGTGTCCTGGCTGTTCCACTTCCATCCAGCTCCCTACCTGTGACCTAGAAAAGCAGTAGAGGATGGTCCAAAACCTTGGGAACCTGCACCCACATGGGAGATCCAGAAGAAGCTCCTGGCTCCTGGTTTTTGATCGGCTCAGCTCCAACTGTTGTGGCCACTTGGAGAATGAATCAGTGCATGGAAAAATCTTCCCCTCTGCCTCTCCTTCTCTCTGCAAACCTGTTTTTCCAATAAAAATAAATAAATCTTTTAAAAATGTACACATTATGAATAGTAATTTAAACAATTTCGGTTTTTAAAAATTCCTGTTTAGTTTACTTGTTTGAAAAACAGAGAAAGAAAGAAAGAAAAACAAAGATCTCCTATTCACTGATTCATTCCTAAATGCCCACAACACCAGGTAGGCAGGTAGAATGGAGGAGTTGGGAACCCAATCCAGGTCTCCCAGGTGGATGACAGGTACTCCACCACTTAAGCCATGACATACCACTTTCTATCGTGTGCATTAGTAGGACACTAGAATCAGGAGCAGAGCGAAGATTCAAACCCAACACTCTGACGTGGCATCCAGGTGTCCCAAACTGGTCTCTGAACCATTATGCCAAATGCTACCCTCCAGCAGTTTTAGACTCATAAAAAAATAAGACATGACACTAATTGATTATAATTTTTTTCCTAATAAAATGTACCTACCTGCCTGTCACAGAGAATTAAAAGGCATAGTGGTTTAAATTCTGGCTCTATCACACACCTCCTATTTATCTTTGAAAGGAAGTACACAGGTGCTATAAAGATGCTTACCTTAACTTATCTTATGTTTATCTTATCCGGGAACTTAAGAAGTTCCCAGTGACTTGGAGCTCTTAATCTCAGAAGTTCATTTATATAACTATTTATATTGAATTTGTTCTATTTTCAAATAATTTAAAGAGACTTCAGTACCAGTGTATTTTCAAAATTTCATAAAAAGCAGAATTGAAAGGCAAATTTATTCTGTTGCAAAAAAAATTGGATAACCATCCTATAATGTGTCTACAGAAAGATCATGAAAATGAATATTATGAAAAAACTATGCAGTAATTAAAAAATTTTTTTACATGAAGAGAAACTCGTCTTTCAATTCCATTTTTCCATGAACCTTCTGAAATGTCTTCACACATAATCTTACTCTAGGGAAAGACACATTTGCTAAAGGCACTGCGTTTGACTTCTAGCAACAGAATTAAAATTTTCAGAAATCAAATCACATTTATTTATCATGATATTTGGTTTAGCAGAATAATGCTAGGTTTTTATTTACTATTATTTTTTAACTGAAATTACATCCTAGTGGAATATTCACTCATCTGCCAGAAACACAGATAAGTCAAAAAACACTCATCAACATATCTAAAAAGCACGTAACATGGGAAACAAAGCAAAACTGAATGATTAATCAAAATAGAGGAGAAAGCATAACTGAACATGTAACTCTAATGGACCTGGGTTCTTACCTTTGGTTGCTAATGTGACAATCTGTGTCTTCTAGAAGCACTTCTCAGTGGTCTATCCGAAACAACCAGGCATATGCTGCAAATCTTGACATGGTCAAAATCCAGGTCCCAATTTTTTAAATAGTCAGCAGGATGATTTTTCCCTTTCCTTCAATGTGCACAAATGACTGGTTTTCTTAGTCTATTCCCAGGGAAAGCAGCAATTCCGTGGCAATTCCATGGCATTGACAGAGAAGGATTTTCATGACAGTATGGGATTTGCGGATTTGTACGAGGATGAAAATAACAGCAACCAAAGCATCATTATCCTGTGTAGGTACCTAGACTTATTAATATGCATGAGAGTTAGAGATTAATAAAAGGCGGGGGGGGGGGGTTTCTCTAAGTTATACCTCTTAAGAAAACTGAAAGCAAACCTGCTAATTATATCCAGGGTTGTAATCAGAAAACACTGCTTATGCTTTCACAAAGCATGACTAAATTTTCAAAACCTATCAAAAAATATAGGCAGCATGCACTTTATTATTCACTGATCTTTCAATTGTCTATCTTATGGGAAATGACATATTTTAACCATATTTGATCAAAAATAAAATAGGATGAAGTTTTTCATTTAACTCATTCTTCAGATGTGCAGAAGCCATTACAATATGCTGGTTAGTGTCTAGATGGTACTCTAAAAAGCAAAAGTTAGCGTCCCTAAGAACTTCTTTTATACAACAGTTGACCATCTACGTACTCACAAAAATATTGTTTATGGTTGAATTATCAGAATGGCATGAAATAGCTGCTATCTCTTTTCATCAAAATTGCTTTTCACAAAATCTATCAAATCTCAAAATGGGTGACTCTTTCTCTGGTATTTGCAGTATTGTTATCAACAACACAGGTAACAGTTATTGCCTGGATTAAATGTAAGCTCTCAAAAGATCAGATATTACAAGAAAATTAGAGGAGTACTGAGTATCTTAAGAAATCTGGCTCTTGGGTTCCAAAACTTTAAATAAAATCTTCTGTTTTTAATCATAACACATACATCATAAAATTTTGATATCATAGAAAGGCAAAAATAAAATTAAAACATGATTGTATGGTTTTGCCATCTTAGGACAAATAAATCTGATACCCAACATCTTACCTTTTTAAATAAAATCATTCTGATTTATATTTAACATATAATGATAATTTTTACATTATTAAATATCTGTTGAAAGCAACCTTTTAAATATTGCGTATTTGTCACATTCTATTATTCTATAACATGTCTATTGACTTCCCTATTAGATTATTTCCTCTAAACAATTTCAAAATTAATTTTTCTATTCTTCAGTCAGTATGTTTGCAGGGTTATTTATAGTTTTCTTAGAAACCAGGTTGTTGGAATGAATGAACATTTTTGTGAACCTAATTTCTACTGCCAATATAACTCAAAAAAAAATCTGTGCTCACCTCTGATTGTCTTAATTTATTCCCTTCCTTCCACCCACTGATCACTCTACACTTCCTTACATATCATTTTTCAAATGCGATGCCGCCTTGCACACACCCTTGAAATAGCTAACATATATGATTTGATAAATCCATCTCTGTGACAACTTTCTAAGAGAACTAGTTATATAGCCACTTGTGCAGCTAACTTGTTATTGTGTCCAGTCCATTTTATTATGTCCTAAGACAAGCTACATAATCTCCTTTGGAAAAATAAGCCCCTGGCAGTACCACAAACCTGTCTCCAAAAAAATAATTGTATTTCAAAAAACTAAATAAACCTGGAAAAAATGAAGGCTGACAAATCTATAGCAATGAAATTAACTATTGTGAAATCGATCTTTACCTAAATGCTTGACTTTTTAAAAATAGATATTTATTTATTTACTTAATTGGAAAGGTAGACTTACAGAGAAGGAGAGACAGAGAGGAAGAGCTTCCATCCTCTGGTTCACTCCCCAAGTGGCCATAATGACTGGAGCTGAGCCGATCTGAAGCCAGCAATCAGAAGTTTCTTCCGGGTCTCCCACATGGGTGCAGGGTCCCAAGGTTTTGGGCCATTCTCCACTGCTTTCCCAGGCCACAGTGAGGGAGCTGAATGGGAAGTGGAGTATCCAGGACACAAATTGACACCCACATGGGATCCCAGTGGATGCAAGGTGCGGATTTAGTCATTAAGCTATAGTGCCAGGCCCGGCTCACTTCCCATTCAGCTCCGGGAGCAGCCAGGACACGAACTGGTGCAGGGGTCCGTGTAGTGGAAGTGGGGGGACACGAAGGTGTGAAGAGTATTGTTTCATTGCAGGCAGGGCCACAAGGAACTTCCTGCTGTATGGCAGGGCCCAGCAGATGTCCCTACAACCACCTGAATGCAGCTCCACCTTCCTTTGCAAAGACACTGGACCACCCTGCAGAAGAATTCTAATCCATTCAGGCATTGTTTGTTACTGTGGAGTTGGCTCTTTTACTCAGTGTGAGCTTGGAGGTTAATGTGGATAACAATGTCTTGCAAAAGGGTCTTTCATTATTCATACTGTCTTGGCTGTCCCCATTGACCTTATGCTAAAATCATGGGACCTGTATTTAGGATTTCATTCTTTCCTTAATCTTTAGGTTCTCCTTTTGTTTGTGATACAAGATTGAGTTGTAGAATAAGAATTGTAGCAGGAACTTCTAGAGTTTTTAGGTGAAACAAACGGCAGAATTATCCTTGGAAACACCCACTTGACCATGACATTAAAAAGTCTGAGCCAGAGTTTGACTGCTTCTGTATAGATAAAGCAGACAGTTTTCTCGCATTGTCCATTATGACCATGAAATCGTAGTGCTCCATTTCATTCCTCTTCACGCCTCATCCACGCACCGAGTTCCGAACTCGGCTGGAGCTGGATTCTGGCAAACTGGCACCCATACAGGATCCCAGCATGTACAAGGCAAGGATTTAACCACTGAGCCACCATGCTGGGCCCCTTTACCTTCTTTTCAAAGTACCGGAGTTAGCCAGAGTAATCATTTCTTAATCCAACCTCACACAAGATTGGGAACATGCTCGTGTATGCAAACATGGGATGTTCACTTTCTCATAATCTGCCTGCTATTTAAGAACTTTTAAAACTAATTTTAATCAATTAAGTGCACTACTTAAAGCCACAAGTCTAGTAAATCTTTCTGGCAACTTAACCTCCAGGTGACATCGTAAAACTCTGCAAGTGGACATCATAAAATAACTTTTCCCCAATGACTCTCTCTCTCTCTCTCTCTCTCTCACACACACACACACACACAATTCATTCCATCTTTTCAGTAACTCATTAGTTTTATCTCAGATGTTCCTTTCTTTCCTAGTGCTCACATTTCTTTCATGCAACTTTTCCCTTCACAAACTACAATTCATGATGAACTGAGTGTTTTTGATTCTGGAGATAAGGGGTATTAGACGTGTAGTCTTGAGAAAATTATTTAACCTTTCTGAGCCTTAAGTTCCATATTCTTAAAATGTAAATACATCACTCACCAGGTTTGTGTGAGGAAAAATGAACAAGATTTCAGCCTATTGTAGGCTGTGAGTATACAGGACACCCAGGAAACAATACATCAGCTCCCCTTTCCCTTCCCTCCACGTCCTTGGACAGCACCTGAACCGCAGCTTTGAAATACTTGGCCTATGCTCCCAATACCCAATATGTTGCAATGGGACTTGTGGCTAGTAAGTAATTAACTTATGTAAATATGCCAAGTCATTACAAATGACCAAATTATTCATCTCCATGTATTACATGAAACCACGTTTCACTTGCACATCCTTGATAATGCAAAATAATAATTCTTCAACAAGTCATAGCATTCATGCAAGTGCTTATTCATTCATTGCTGAGCACCCAGAGGGCGCTCGGCACTGCTCTAAGGCCTGGCAGCACACACAAGCCCTTTCCTCAGGAACCAGGCAGAGGAGGGAGACAGGTAGCAGACATGACCACCGTACACGGTGACAGCCAGCTGACGAGGCACACACAAGAGTCCTGCCTTTTCTGGAACTGGACTGGAAGGCTTGCAGCGGGAGGAGGAAATTCAGGGGGAGAATATAGCTTTGTTGTAACTGAAGACAATGGGGATTCTGTCTGCACATGTAAAATGCACATACTAAGATTTTTTCCAATTTAAAAGTGTGAGAGTGCTATGTTTTGATGAGTCTCCGAAGTGTGGTAAGCTTGACCCAGTCTATATGCCACTAGGTTTCTTTTCCTGGGACCTGCAGTAACCTTGACTGAAAGAACTGAACCATGTTGGATTATCTACTTGGTAAACTCCTTTTAATCGGGTTCTCTGTCTTGCTTTGTCAGCTGCCTCTAAATCTTTATAATCTTGTTTAAACTACCTCTAAGAATAGATGCTCATTTGCATGAGACTGATTCTTTATATTCCTATTTCAACATAATGTGAGGGATTTTGGTTCTTAGTCCTAAATTATTAAATATTTCATAGTTAGTCTTCCGAACATTGAGATCAGTAAGCAGAGTGGTCAGTGACATATCCTCATAGTTTATAATCACAATAATGAAATGTTACATAATCAATTATGAAATACCTATCTCCACAATAAGAATTGTAAGTGTGAGGCCAGCATTGTGGTGCAGTGGCTTAAGTTGATGTCTTTGATGCCAGTGTCCCATATGAGCACCAGTTCCCATCCAGCTCCCTGCTAATGGCCTGGGAAAAGCAGCAGCAGATGGCCTGAATGGGTGAGACAAAGCTTTTGGTTCCTGGCTTCCACCTGGATTACCCTAATGATTCAGTCGCCAAATGGCCACAATGGCCAGAGCTGGGCCAGGCCAAACCACGGACCTGGGTCCAGGAGTCTAGAGCTTCATTCAGTTCTGGCATGAGGGGGCAGGGACCCAGACCCTTGGCCATTTTCAGTTGCTTTCTCAGTCCATTAGCAGCGAGTTGGATCGGAAGTGCAGCCAGGACACAAACCAGCAACCATATGGGATGCTGGAGATGGTAGCTCAACCAACTAGGTCACAACACTGGCCTCAGAATATTGGAAATTGAGTGGGTCAAATGCTGGGCCACAAAACAGTTCTAGGTAAATGGAAAAGAATTGTCAAGATACAGAATATGTCCTACATCCAAAATAGTATTGGGCCCGGCGGCGTGGCCTAGTGGCTAAAGTCCTCGCCTTGAACGCCCCGGGATCCCATATGGGCACCGGTTCTAATCCCGGCAGCTCCACTTCCCATCCAGCTCCCTGCTTGTGGCCTGGGAAAGCAGTCGAGGATGGCCCAAGGCTTTGGGACCCTGCACCCGCGTGGGAGACCTGGAAGAGGTTCCAGGTTCCCGGCTTCGGATCGGCGCACATCAGCCCGTTGTGGCTCACTTGGGGAATGAATCATCGGACGGAAGATCTTCCTCTCTGTCTCTCCTCCTCTCTGTATATGCGGCTTTCCAATAATAATAAATCTTTAAAAAAAAAAAAAACAGTATTAAACTGGAAATCAGTATCAGAAAGCTATCTGGGAAATCACCAAATATTTAGAAATCAAGCAAAGCAGGCAGACCCAAATAACCCAAGCATCAAAGAACTCACAAGAAACAAGTTTTAAATATTTTAATGAAATGTAAGTGAAAACACAGCATATCAACATTTGGATAATAAAACAAAGGCACTATTTGGAGGTAAGTGTTACATTTAAATGCTTGTACTAAAACAAACAGGGTTTAAAATAAATTATCTAAGTTCTAATATTGGAAAACAGTAAAAGTCAATGAAAGTAATAGTGGATTCTTGAAAGCACTCATAAAACTGACAAACTCGTTGATTGAAAACTGAGAAATCACCAATTAACAAACAGTAAGAATAGTGCTAGGCAGGATAATAACACTTCTGTAAATAGTCTCGAATTCCCTTCCCATCCACCACCCCTCCTGCCCAGGAACCTCAGACAGGGCCCTGAGGTAGCCAACTCCGATGTGAGGGGCAAAGGTCAAGCTCACAGTTGGTGATTCTGAGCATCATCACTTGCCCCAGGGAACCAGCACAGAGCCCGTGACAGGAGGTGACACGGGAAAGGGGCTCATTTGTTATCACACCCTAAGTGTTGAGTTAGAAAAAGAATTTTCCTAGAACCACAGAAAGAGCTACTTGCAGATTTTTAAATCCTCCTTTCATGAAAACAACATGCTTTTTGTTGGCACTTTAGAAAAATCTCCCCAATGGAAGTCACATTCTGAACTGTTACAATATCCAATTATTTGAATAGGCAGAGGAAAAAAACATGATCAATTTCTGCTAGGCGACATCTATCCTGAGGAGGCTAATCTCAAACAGGTTTTTCTGCTTATTTTCAGAAATGAAAAACAAGCATCAAATTGACAGCACAAAACTAGAATTTAATTTTTAAAAATCTTCCCAAAAGTACATTTTGAGAGAAGACTGCAAGCCAGCCTTCCTTGGAAAACATGTCAACTGGACACAGGCTGGCCTTGTTCCTCACCAAGACAACCTGTTCTCCACCTCCTGGCTTCCACAGCACACATGACCACACCATCCCTCCTGCGGAATTGCGATTGGATTTTAAAAACAAATAACTACAAATGGCTTGTCACAGAGTCAACTGTCATGTGTCTGCTAAATATATGTCATAAATACCCGAGGCTATATCTGCTGCCATCACCAATCTTGGTTAATGACAATAATTGAGCCTGATGGCCAAGGAAGACACTTAAATAGATGTGCAAGCATCAAGACTTGTGGTCCAAAATGAGCAGAAATTGCTCTTCCCAAGGCCATTCACATGCCGGAGGATGTGCCTCAGGTAGTTAGGCTGACCCATTCGATCGCACATTCTAAGAACCGGAAAAGCCAGGTGGGCGCCTCATGAATGTTAGCGCCAATGGCACAGTCCCTGCCTACCTAGAGCAAAAGCAAGCTGAGCAGGTGGAAGGGCCTTGTCCTCATTCGGCAGAAACAGACACCCGTGGCTAGCATCTGCGCCCAACTGATGTTGCATGAAGACCCGCTAAGACCCAGCCTGCCGCAGGCCGGTTGAACAACTGGGGCCAGGTTATCCAACTTTCTTTACCTCCGACCCCTCAGTATGCGTAAGCTGGGGGCCATAAACTGCAGTGAGATTTCAGGAACTGATGCGGATGAAGTGCTTTGATACAAATCTGAGCGGGTGTTTGTGGGAATAGGCCTCTCCCCCGCCTGGAGCACTGCTTCTCCTTCGGCACAGGACTGAGAGGACAGTGAGAGTCGCTTACGGGTTGGAGGGATGGAGAGGCAGCCAGAGAAACAGAATAGCACAGGAGGGCAAAAATCTGTTCCAAAGTCCCCAGAATAAACTTGAGGAAGCAGCGCACGACCCCTGGGACAAGCAGCTTCCGTGCAATGCAATGCAGATAACCCCCGCCCCAAAGGCTTCCGAAGCCTGCTGGGTCATGACTTCTGCAAGGCAGATCTTTGCACGCGCGAGGTGGCGTGCCGCACGCAGCACAGCGTCCGCTCCAGTCCCCGAGCTGCCCCGGGTGGCCTCCAGCTGCCCGGAGACGCCGCTATCCTGCAAGGTGTGCCCGTATTTCTCGACTACGCGATTTCTCACAGACATGTGCAAGGACAGCTGCCCAGCAGGCGCGCAGAGGCCGCCCGCCACCAAGGCTGGCAGGGTGAGCGCCCAAACCCCCGCGGGCGGGACGCGGGGCGTGGCTGGCCACCCAGGCCACAACCCGCCCAGAGGCGGGGCCGGTGCTCCGGGATCCCAGCGCTCCCAAGTTCCGCCCCGTCGCGAGTCCATGGGGCCGCGAAGCCCAGGTGAGAGAGGAGAGAGCGCCGGCGCCCGCGAAGCCCCGTCCCGGGGCCATGGGGGGACAGGTGAGGCTGCCGCCCGGGGAGCCGTGCCGAGAGGGTAAGTGCTGGCCGCGAGCCGGGGCACCGAGCGCCCGGATGGCCTCGAGACCAGGTGGGCGCCCCGCGGGTCCTTGAGGTCTAGGCAAAGGGATGTGCCGACCCTGCACGCAACCGTTCCTGTCATCATTCATTCATTCGGTCGCCCAGGCGCGCACAATAAAACCTTTCAGGTACCTTCGTTCCCGCGGGCTCTGCGGGCCAGCCCGGGTCGCCCAGGGTGCCGCAGGCCGAGCCAGGTGAGTTGAGCGCCCAGCGAGTGCCGGGGTGGATTCCTCCGGCTGCCGAGGCGAGGCCGCCAGCTTCCTGGCGGGGAAGGACGGGAGCTCACTCTCTTCTCTCTCTCTCTCGGGGGAAGGACGGGAGCTCGCGCTCTCTCTCTCTCTGGAAGGACGGGAGCTCTCTCTCTCTCTCTCTCTGGAAGGACGGGAGCTCTCTCTGGAAGGACGGGAGCTCTCTCTCTCTCTCTCTCTCTCTGGAAGGACGGGAGCTCTCTCTCTCTCTGGAAGGACGGGAGCTCTCTCTTTCTCTCCCTCTCTCTCTCTCTCTCTCAGACCTGCCGGCGGAGTCGGGGTGGAGGTGGGGGGCAGAGGGCGAGCCGGAGGGGCCCACGCCGTGCAGAGTCGGGCGCCCCGGGGCCGCCGCCGGGTCCCGGCCGCCCACGCCTCGGCTCTTCCCTCCGCTTGAAGACGCCAGGCAGAAGGAGCCCGGGGTCCAGGGAGTGGGCGACGCGCGAGCTCCCCTGGGCCGGCTGCCAGCCCGCGCCCTCCGCCGGGGGGCGACACCGCCAGGCGGTCCGCCCGAGGGCTCCACGCCCGCCCGAGGCGTGAGGGAGGCGGGGTCCGAGGGGGCGGGAGGCCGCTGAGGGGTGGTCCTCGCGGCGTGGACGGGAGAGCGTGACGCGAAGGGGGCGCCCGGAAGGGGGCGTGGGCGCCCGGTGGAAGAGCTACACCTTTGCCAAGAAGCTGGCAGCTTTTTTCGGGCTTTTCCTTGTTTGGCCCTTCCAGTCTGTTGAGGAGATTTAAAAAGTAAGAACCGAAAAATCAATTGAAACCCTTAGCGAGTTCGTCAAAACTGGATGAGGAGGAGACAGAAGGGAAGCAGAGAGAATGAGCAGAAACTGAGATTGTTCTTTGAGAGGGTGAGGATTATTTCATACTCAGCATGTGCACCCTTTTCTAGATAATTCCTAACCCAGTAAGTCAGACGGTTACTAATGCATCCACCCATGTTTACCTAAGGATGTGTGAATTACACCCACTTGCTTGAACTTCCGGGTGTTTTTCCTGCTCTGCTCGTGTACTTGGTTCCAACAAGTATTCCAGTGTGCGCTGCTTACCTGGGATCCCTTGAGGTCGTTCATTGTGTGGTAAGCTGAGGGAGGAAGACTTGAGAGCAATTGGAAAACGCCTTGCTGTGAGGAGTAGGTGCAGGTGGAATTACATAGCAGGAACAAAATTCTGAGCCTGGCACTGAGCAATCCAAGGTTCAGTTCTTTATGTGTTGAGTAGATTACAAAAGCTCCATGTGCCAGACACGGGTCCATGGGCGTAGCTATTCAGATCTACCAAGCAGCCTGGTTCTGCACTGTGGGACAAGGTCTCTGACTTCATGCAGCTCTTTGTCCAGGTGGCAGAAAATGTGCAATAAACGCATTCACAAGGTTATTGCAGTAGTGGTGTCGTGGATAATGGTTTGGGAATATTGGGGATATGTGCTTTGGGTGCCTCAAGAAAATGTTATTTAGTTGAAATCCAAATCAAAGGAATCTGAGTTCCCAGCTTTCCGACTGAACTTCCGTGCAGGAAAACGTTCATCTCATAGTTGTTGATTCACTTTTAGCTTCCAAAGGACTACTAAGCCAGAATTTCCTCAGAAGACAAACTGAAGCATGTAGAAATGTTCAGGGGTTTTTTTAGATTTTTCTTTTTTTTATTTTTGTAAATTTTATTTTATTTTATTTTTTTAAAGATTTTATTATTATTGGAAAGCTGGATATACAGAGAGGAGGAGAGACAGAGAGGAAGATCTTCCATCTGATGATTCACTCCCCAAGTGAGCGCAACGGGCTGATGTGTGCCAATCCGAAGCCAGGAACCCGGAACCTCTTCCGGGTCTCCCACGCAGGTGCAGGGTCCCAAAGCCTTGGGCCGTCCTCGACTGCTTTCCCAGGCCACAAGCAGGGAGCTGGATGGGAAGTGGAGCTGCCGGGATTAGAACCGGTGACCATATGGGATCTTGGTGTGTTCAAGGTGAGGACTTTAGCCGCTAGGCCACGCCACCGGGCCCAAATTTTATTTTTTAATAATGATTACATGGTTGATCAGGGTGAGAAGGATCAAGGTTTAGGGAAAATTGGACAAATTCATTGCTTCCAAATTTGCTGTTTCTTCTTGTTCCTGGGGGGAGGGGGAGACAAAGAGGAAAACCACACATGACTTTCCACACGTCCCAGGACCCAGGGATGAGGAACCGCCACCCCATATCAACCCAGAGACTCAGTGTGTACACATTCAGGGGGTTCTGTCCAAATGGTGTGGATCGTTCTGAAATGCTGCCAATTTCAGTGATCCAAGGATGATGCCACACTCCCAATGTCCATTGGCTCCATTCATTGAGATTTTTTGCTGTCATCGTTTGTTTGGGGTAATTGTCCAGTTTGTTCTGTTCTCCTTCTGCTACAGCATCAAATGTGCTGCCATATTCTCCTTTTACAACAGGGTCTGTGTCCACTGCTCCACCTTTTTCATTAAGTAGGGCATGTTCTTGCAGGCAAATCCAAGTACCTGGGCCAGGTGTTCCCAAGCATCACTGGATCCCCCACCCCTGGGGCTGATGAACCTGATACCCACCCAGAAGGTGGGCCTCTGGACCCAGGCCAGGAGACCAGAGCCCTGCCATATCCCCCACCCCCGGGGTTCTCAAAACCAACACCCATCAGGAAGTAGGCCCCAGGATCTGGGCCAAGCGAGCCAAACCCCACCATTTCCCCTATCCCTGGGGCTCAGTAACCCAGCCCGCAACACACTGGTTGACTCCAGGACCTGAACCAAGCTACCGGAGCCCTATCAGATCCCCCATCCCTGGGACTCATGTACCTGGCCCCCACTGGGCCCAGGCTAGGTTTTCTTATATTGCATACTCCTCATAACTCATCAGAGGCCACCAGTGTCAACAGAGCTTTCTTTATTAGTATGGCAATCTGACACCATGGCAGTATCTTATAAGAAATATTACGTCACGTGTGGAATACCAACTGCATGAAGATTAGGTGCTGGGGAGTGATAGTTATAACAGAGGACAGAAAGACTGGGCTGCGTGAAAGACACATCCTCAGCACCGCGTATCTGAACAGCTCTAGCCTGGGCCGGCCTTGGGGAAGAACCAGTGGTTTTCCAAGTTTGCTTTGATGCAGTGGGCCACTGTCCTAGTGTAAGCCAGCAGAGAGAAGAAAGGCTGAGTTAGTATCTAGAACTGATTCAACCTGTCTTCCTAGCTGGACTGTACTCATTTTGGAAACAACGAAACTGGAAAAACCCTGGCTCTGAGAACTGGCTGTAGCCTTCTCGTATGACTAGGGTGTGTCATACACACATGCAGGTAATAGTCTTCATTTTCAAAACACAGTCATATAAAATATATTGACTTATCCACACACACATTTAAGTTCTGTTTTATTGGAAATGAGAGAACTACCAACAGCTCGTAAGTTGATTTTGGCACAAGCTTTTTTAAAATCCTTGCATATCTTTGCATAATATCCCTGTTTCATAGCTGTCATAAACAATTGACACCATCCCCTCATCTGCAACAATTCAAATTTTTGGTAGTAAAATAAACTTAATTTTTAAATTTTTTAAAAAGAGATTTATGTATTTATTTATTTGAAAGGCAGAGCAACAGAGAGAGAAAGAAGGTGAAGGAGAGAACTTCCATTGGTTCACTCTGCAAATGCCTGTGACAGCCAGATCTGGGCCAGGACAAAGGCAGGATCCGGGAACTTCATGCTGGTCTCCCAGTGGGTGACAATGGCCATGCACTTCAGCCTTTTTCACTCCCTTCCCGGGTGCATTTGCAGGGAGCTGGAGCAGAAGCGCAACAGCTGAGACTTGAATATGGAATACTAGTGTCTCAAACTGTGGCTTAACGTACTGTGCCACATTGTTGACCCCTAACTTTACCTTTTAAGTCCACTTTTCATAAATATTTTGAAGTATTTACATAGATCTTGTCTTCATCTTACAGATGACAAGGCCCAGAGAAGTGAATTTAGCTGCATCATTAGTGGCCAGGCCAAGCACACACTTGTTAGGGCTTTTGCTTTTCCTATAGGAACCCCCAACTGAATGGTTCCCTCCCTCCCCTAGGTGTGTGTTGGAGCTCTAAGTTCAATGTAATGGTATTTGTGCGTAGCGTCTCTGAGAAGTAATTAAGCAGAAAGGGCAGAGCTCTCGTGAATAGTTGTTTCTTTTAAGAAAGAGGCCATCGGTCTGGCGTTATAGCCTGGTGGTTAAAGTTCTCACCTTGCATGCGCCAGGATCTCATGTGGGTGCCGGTTCATGTCCCGGTTGCTCCATATTCCTTCCAGCTCTCTGCTTGTGGCCTGGGTAAAGTAGTAAATGACAGCCCAAAGCCTTGGGACCCTGCACCCACAAGGGAGACCCGGAAGAAGCAGCCGGCTGTTGGCTTCAGCTCAGCTCCAGCCATTGTGGCCACTTGCAGAGTGAACCAGCAGACTAAAGATCTTTCTCTCTGTCTCTCCTTCTCTCTGTAAATCTGCTTTCCAAACAAAATAAATCCTTTAAAACAAAGATAAAGAAAGAGGCCACCATGTGAGCACACAACTGGAAAAGGGGTGTCAGTAAGCGTCATCATCTCAGACTTTCAACTCCAAGAACTGATGTATGTCTGTTTAAGCTCCCCATTGGAGGCAGGCGTTTGACCTAGTTAGGCTATCAGAATGCCCGCACATAGCAAACCTGAGTTCCTGAGCTTGAGTCTGAGCTGTGCTCTGATCTCCACTTCCTGGTAGTGCATATCCTTGTTGGCACAAGGTGACAGGTCAAGCTCGGGTGGTTGGGTCCCTGCCACCCATGTACAAGACTTGAACTGAGTTCCTGGTTCCCAGCTGATGCAGTCAGCAGTGAGGGGGAGCACTCTGTGTCTAGGTCACTTTGTCTCTCTTCCTCTTTCCTATTTCTGCCTGTCAAATTAATTAAAAAACAAAACAAAAACAAAAACACCCCGCTAAGGCCAGTACTGTGGTGTAGTAGGCTAAGCGTCTGCTTGGGGTACAAGTTTGTATCCCAGCTGCTCCATTTCTTTTTTTTTTTTTTTTTTAAGATTTATTTATTTTTATTACAAAGTCAGATATACAGAGAGGAGAGACAGAGAGGAAGATCTTCCATCTGATGATTCACTCCCCAAGTGAGCGCAACGGGCCAGTGCTGTGCCAATCCGATGCCGGGAACCTGGAACCCCTTCCAGGTCTCCCACGTGAGTGCAGGGTCCCAATGCATTGGGCCGTCCTCGACTGCTTTCCCAGGCCACAAGCAGGGAGCTGAATGGGAAGTGGAGCTGCCGGGATTAGAACCGGTGACCATATGGGATCCCAGGGTGTTCAAGGCGAGGACTTTAGCCGCTAGGCCACGCCGCCGGGCCCCCAGCTGCTCCATTTCTGATCCAGCTCTCTGCTTATAGCCCTGGGAAAGCAACAGAGGATGGATGACTCAAGTCCTTCGGCTCCTGCACCACGTGGGAGACAGAGAGGAAGCTCCTGGTTCCTGACTTCGAAACAGCTCAGCCCCAGCCATGGTGACCATTTGGGGAGGAAGCCAGCAGCTGCGAGGCCTGTTTCTCTCTCTCCTTCTCTCAATCTCTCTTCTTTTCAATCTTAAAAAAAAAAAAAAAAAAAACACCCAGCGAATGACTTTTCGTAACAGCTGAAACTCGGGAAGTTTCCCTACCCATTCTGTGGCCCTTGGGGTGCAGTTGTATATATTGTAATGACTAAAATTTCACTGTTGAGAAATGTCCAAATTGGGGCTGGTGATTAGCCTGGCAGTTAAGACACCCACGCCCCATGGTGGAGTACCTGTGTGCCAACATTATATTCCAGTTCTTGATTCAAGCTATTTACTGGTACAGTTCCAGGGAGTCAGTGGTTTTTTTTTAAAAAAGATTTTATTTATTTTATTACAGTCAGATATACAGAGAGGAGGAGAGACAGAGAGGAAGATCTTCCATCCGATGATTCACTCCCCAAGTGAGCCGCAACGGGCCGGTGCGCGCCAATCCGAAGCCGGGAACCTGGAACCTCTTCCGGGTCTCCCACACAGGTGCAGGGTCCCAAAGCTTTGGGCCATCCTCGACTGCTTTCCCAGGCCACAGGCAGGGAGCTGGATGGGAAGTGGAGCTGCCGGGATTAGAACCGGCGCCCATATGGGATCCCTGCATGTTCAAGGCGAGGACTTTAGCCACTAGGCCACCGTGCCGGGCCCGTCAGTGGTTATTTTTAAAGTCAGTGAATTTCTGCCACCCATGTGTGAGAGCTGGCTCCAGCTTCAGCCCTGGGCCAGACAAGGCCAGTGCATGTGTTTCAAGAGTGAACCAGTGGGTTTCATTATGAACTGTACACACTATTTTGAAAATACTGATATAAATGTAATTTTATTGCAATAGCATCCATTAGGTTCTTTTGCTGCATCTTTATAATTTTTCATTTCAAGAGGATTTTATCTTTAACAATTCCATAACTTTACACAGATTATAAATTGTGAAAATACCAGAGAAGCTGACTCCCTCTTGACCTTGGGAAGATCTCATTTAGAGATACAAATTTTCAACTTAAAAAATCAGCAGTATAGTCCAAATTTTAGTTGATCTGAATTGGCTTCTTACAAGCCATATCTGACTTGATACCCAAATTTGCTGTGATTTCTCATTCGTGTTATTATTCCTCTTATTCCTGTTTGTTCTCTCACCAAAATAGCTCCTTGAGAATAGAAATATGTTCACCTGTCTTGTTCAGCATTGGTATCTCACAAGTTCTTAAAATGGCCTATAACAGAAAAGTTGTAAGAATTGGCTGAGTGTTAAGTGACTATGCAATGTTCTACATAAGTGTTTAACAACTACATTGTTGAATAAATAATTGAATAGGTATATGGATATACATTAGTTATTATGAAAATCATTTTAAACTACTAGAGAAAATCTACTTGATTAGGAATGTTAAATAGGGTGCTAAGATGGGAGTGATTTGTAGGTAAATTTAAATCAACAGCTCAATGTTGATAAGTTATTTCAAGGTGTGGAGGGCGCTGTGGCACCAGCCTTCACGTGGGCAGCTTGTGAAGAATGCTGGCCACTCTGCTTCCAACCCAGCTTTCTATCATTGGGCCTGGGAAAGCAGATAAGATGGCCCACATACTAGGGCACCTGCCAGCCAGGTGGGAAGCCCGTATGGAATTCCAAACTCCTGGCTGTGACCTGGCCTAACCCCAGCCATTGTAGCCATTTGGAGGGTCAACAGAAGCGGGGGAAGGTCTCTCCTCTCAGTGTGACTCTGCCTTTCAAACAAAGTAAATCTTTAACAAACAAAATGAAACAAAAAAAGCTTCTAGGTGATTTCAGTCAATGGAAGAAACAAAAGGAAAACCAAGCCTGGGGAACCAGATCAGACACAGAAGTGGAGGCAGGATTCCGAGAGGTCTTGAATGCTGTGTGGGGACATGGGTATTTTAATGAGAAGGAGGCTAATGGAAAACCGTCTAAGAAGGGGCTAGATTGGGCTCACTTCACTTGGTCTCTCCCACGGCTGTTCTGAACCAAGCCCAGGTGGACATGTAGCCTGAGCACACACAGCCAGGAAAGCCTAGTCTAGATCATTCAGCCCCTGTTGACCTACAGACAGAGGTGAGGAGAAATGCTATGCTTGCCTACTCACGCTGGCACAGGCAGACCGAACACAGCCTCCTCGTCGCTGTATTCTCTAAACCTCAGCCCCTGTGAATCAGGTCACGTCATTTTCCTGCTTCACCTCCCTGCCCCAGGTTATTGTTTCTAATACCAAGTATAACCAAAACCCAAGTCCTAACTGACCCTGAACTTGAAAGGTTTGCATGTTCTGCAGCTTGCTTACCTGTTAGTGTTACTTCATTACTCTGCCTCTCATCCAACTTTGAAACCTAAGTCAACTTTTTATTCATTTATTCAACATCAATTTATTAAGTGGCTGCAGCATGTCAGGCATTTTCTAGAAGATGAGGATACAACAGAATTTTGTTGCAGAGCATGTAAACCTTAGACTACACGTCCACCCACGCTTGGACCTTCATGAGTGATGTGCCCAGATCTGCTCCCCATGTTCTGATGTTGGGGCTCAAGCTGAAGGGTCAGCAGCTCTTCAGGGAATTACAGGACCCCAGGGTAAACGCAACCATGTAAGCCTTCCTAAAACTTCTCATATCACTGCTGGCGTTACAAGGAGCAGCCCAATCCTCTGCCAATTTCCCACTCTGAAGAAATAACTTCTTATTAAACAAACAAATGTTGAAGAGAAAGATTAGGACAGCTGTTAGCTGGAAGGGGTAACTTTTCATTTTAAAGTCAGATGGTGGATATACAAGTGTATATTATTTTTCTTTACAGGCACTCATTTCTGAAGTATTCACTACTAGTAACAGTATCAGTGAAGTTCTGTGTACTCCATGCTGGAGCATAAATCTGTCCAATCATTTTATTTAGGTTACTGACAGTGTCTGTTAACACGAAAAATAAGGAACGTGCAGTACTAGAAATGTTCAGTGTTGTAGAAAGTCTGGATTCACCTCCCTGGAGAATTACTTGGCTTATTTGGACCTTGAGAAGCCAACTCTAACTTGCCTTCTCTCTCATTTCCTCTGAAATATTGCAAAGTCCCTGTGTACACACCCTGCCTCACCCATCTCTCCCACACCACTCCACATTTGCTCACACCTCTTTGCCCTCCTCGTATCTGCCACAGGAGTTCTCCCTGGTGCATTTCCAAAGCATAAAGCAATTTAAGTATTAAGGTCAACAGCCAGGCAAGACTTTTATTATTTTCTCCCACCATAAAACTTGCAGCATTCATGTCTGCCACTTAGAATGAAAACTTGCAAAAGGCAACCAAGATTGTTTGCTCCCTCCCTTACCACCCTCTGCCCCCACAGCCCCTGAAATGCCAGGAACATTTTGCTATGTCAACATCTTAGAGGAAATATTGTTTCAGTGGAATGAGAGCCACCCACACCGATTTCAGAGATGGAGTTTTGGAATGGTTATGTTAACCATATACTAAATGGCACTAATGTAACCATGGAATCCACTGGAAAGACAAATCAGATGTTTTCTCAGGAATGAATGTCAAACAAATTCATACTAACAAAATTATACACAGTTGATCACAGCTGATTTATTTCCATTTGGGAATTTAGGTAGATAAATAGTGCATGGAACAAGATGGCTAAATAGCTAGCTTTGTTGCTGTTACCAAAAAACAATCTGCCTGAAAACTTATCAGTACTCCAGAATCTTAATAATGTTAAGTCTCATTGGAAAATTTAAAAGTTTCAGTTTGGAATTTATTCTGTATTTCTGAAGAAAAGTTGATTGATTTTCAAATGGTAGAGGAAAAATGAAATAATAGTCATGAAAATCCTGAATTCATCATTCCACCATTTTTTGGAGCAGAACTTGATGGCTTTTACACTTCGTATGTGGTAAAATTCGGTTATTTCTTAATACTTCACCAAGAATGCCCAGATCTATTTGGGAGCTTTACTGCTAAGACATCATTTACTCAAACTTTTTTACTGTAGTTCACATGTATTGTTAAATATTTGATATATAAAACTAATTTTTTCCATTCAATTAGTTTTCCTTTCCCTGTTTTTGGTTTAGGGCAGTTCATATTGGGAGAATTTGCTTTTTTCAAAAGAAAACGAGGAAGAGCAAACAGAACATCCAGTCATAGTGTTACTTTGTTGGTAGCTTTTCAAATGAAGAAAAGAATATAAAAAGTTTAGGGACTGGCCCGATGGCATAATAGGCTAATGCTTCATCTGCAGTGCCAGCATTCCATATGAGTAACAGTTCAAGAACCAGATGCTCCACTTCCGATCCAGCTTCCTATTATAGGGAGCGACAAGGAGCTATAGGAAGCTCCCTGAGAAAGCCGCAGAGGATGGTCCAAGATCCGTTGGCCCCTGAACTCACATGGGAGACCCAGAGGAAGTTTCTGGCTCCGGATTTTGGATCAACTCAGCTCCTGCTGTTGCAGCCATTTGGGAAGTGAACCAACAGATGGATGACCTCTCTTTCAAGTAAAATTAAATAATCTTTTTGAAAAATACATGAAAAGTTTCTTACCTATGTGTTTTAGTTGTGTTTTTTGCCTGTATTTTAGTTGTGTTT
Organism: Ochotona princeps; assembly: GCF_030435755.1. Taxonomy (NCBI): domain Eukaryota; kingdom Metazoa; phylum Chordata; class Mammalia; order Lagomorpha; family Ochotonidae; genus Ochotona; species Ochotona princeps. Next base: position 44,010,747 of record NC_080842.1, on the reverse strand, counting down.
TAGTGTTTAGGTCCAAAAATTAAAAGCACTGACAATTCAGTGGTTACTATATGCTTATTTGAATCTTACTCTTAAGCCTACTGGTATTTAATTCATTTATTGGGTTCTATTTTATTTAGGGGGAGGTGAATTAGTAGATCCCCAGAATCATTTTGTTCAGGGAAAGCGGCAGAGAAAATGGCTGTAGAGCCATTTTTTGAAAGGCACAATTCATGTCCCAACTGAGTACGTTGGCTGCATTTCTGGTCACATGGTGATTTCTGGACAAGGCGGGCAGCTGTGCCCGTTACCCACATTCAGTGTTGTAACCCTGCTTCCTAAGGGACGGGCTGGTAGTGTGAACAATAGAGGGGGAGGCGAGTGGAGAAGGGCTGTGAGGAGAGTGACTGAGCACCAGCTAGGCCTACAGGTAGGCCTACACATCCACTCACTGCTCCAGCAGGTTGTTATTTTGCCAAGTCAAAGACTCACATATTGCCAGAACATGCCGTTTATAAGAGGAATTCATACTTTTCATGTAAAGCCTTTTGGTTTAAATCCTGACCATGAAACTATCTAAAATTGTCTTTATAAACCCTCTGCAACCCAACAGGGACCGCCAGTGAGGGACTTGCCTGCCTGCAGTAAGAAAGCGATAAGTGCCATCCGCTCAAGTCTAATTGTGACACACGGCGGGGTAAGCATTGTGTGGGTATCCTGAGTCCTTGACATTTCCCCCTTCTCTTCCCAGGCCATGTGCTGTCTGTCGTCTGCCCGAACACCTTCCAGGCTTGGTGTGAAATCACCAATGTGTCCCAGCTGCTGGCTTCCCCCGGCCTCTACCTGGACCTGAATACCAGCATAACGAACCTGAGCATTTCCACAGATGTAGAAAACAAATACAGTCTTTATGTGGGCTTGCTCTTGGCAGTAAGTTCCAGTGTTTTTATTGGCTCCAGCTTCATACTGAAAAAGAAAGGCCTCATGCAACTGGCTGACAAGGGCATTACCAGAGCTGGTAAGGAACATGCAAGTTGCCAACTGCAGAAATGGCCCTATTGGCAGACCACAGTGCTTTACAGTCATAACACTTGACATCTCTGTTTGTCTTGGCCTCTGTCTTCGTCCTTGAGCCAACTGCATGTCCTGCAGACTGACCACATCCAAGGGTCCTTTGAATGTGGTCACACCTCTCCTTCCTCATGTGCTACCCTCTAGGTCACCTGCTTTACTCTCATTCCTGGAATAAACTGATTAATTTCTCTCCCCGAGGTCTTTTACCTTGAACTCTCTTCATTCAGCTGACTCATCTAGCTGTCCTGGTCACATCCTCTCTGGGCAGGTCTCTGCCACCCCAGCCCACTGTTATTCTCTATCATTATACTCCTTCGTTGTATTTAGAATCACTTGTAGTTGTGAAGTTATTGTTTACATCATTGTGGCCAATTGCTTGTCAATTACAGATTCATAAGTCCCTGGCATAGTGTTGGGCAGTATGAATAAGCTACTGTTTATAGTGATATTTTAGGTGCTGAATAGCTCTAGCCTTCATAAGACACGAATTTTCTATTCATTTTGATCAAGTGTCATAAGGTTGAAAACCTGAGTATTTTTCTAGAGTCCATATGGAAAAATAAATGATTGCAAATAGTGCAAGCAAACTTATTGGAGAGTACTGTTGGGGGAATATTTGTACCATCAGTAAACAAAATGTACTATATTTCTGTATTATAATTACTAAATATTTTACTGTCATATTATTAAAAAAATGTGGTACTAGTATTAAAACAGATAAATAATAAAAGATAACTGTAAACTTATAGATGGACCGAGCTACATGTAACACTTTAATATATGATTTGTTTTGAAAGGTCATTTCACACCAGTGGAGAAAGTGTGAATTATTACCTAAAATACTGAGACAAAGAGAAAATATTAGAGGAGAAAATGAGACTTCTACTTTAAACCTTTTAGCAAAAGGAAATTTCAGATAGTTTCAAGTTATATTTACAGTAATTTTTTTAAAAATATTTTTTATTTTTTTATCGGAAAGTCAGATTTACAGAGAGAAGGAGATACAGAAAGGAAGGTCTTCCATCTGTTGGCTCACTCCCCACGTGGCCACAAATAGCTGGAGTTGAGCTGATCTGAAGCCAGGAGCCAGGTGCCTCCTTTGGGTCTCCCACGTGGGTGCAGGGTCCCAAGGTTTTGGGTTGTCCTTGGTTGCTTTCCTAGGCTACAGGCAGGAGGCTGGATGGGAAGCAGGGCTGCCAAGACACAAACCGGTGCCCATATGGGATCTCCATGTGTACACATGGAAGATTGGGCTACTGGGTCACCACGCCAGACTCTAAAGTAATTTTCTTTTAAAAAGTCCAAAAGTTCTCAGTAAGCATAAAAGTAAAGGATAAATCTGTTCTCTATGAGGAAATTGAACTGACAAAAAAAAAAGGTCCTATGTGGAAAAACTTTAACAGAAATTAAGAACCAGATGTATACTGAGGAGAAAATTTTGAAATACTCATTTGACAGAAGGTAGTTACATTTCTTAACATATAAAAAATGGCAGCACTCATGAAAAATAGGTTAGCACTCTAACATAAAATTATTACAAATAAATGTTTAATAAACATATATAACTAACTGTTATTTCACCGGTACCTAGAGGCACTAGGCGATGATAAAATCCAATATTGTAATATGACTCCAGTTTAGTCATTTGATATCCTATAAGAAGACCATTCTAAATAAACATACCTAGCTACTTTGCAGGACAATCTTCACAGTTTATATACTCTGTTTTCATTAATTATTATAAAAATATATAGTTGAATTTAGGCTATTTGGTATATTAAAATTTATGAGCTGATTTTCGATAGGAAACAATGAGATCACATATTAAGTAGTAGAAAGATAACTCCGTGAATACCTTTGGTGAGCGTTTTCCCATTCAGTACACTAGACAGAAGTTCAATGTGACCGTGCCAAAGCAAATAATGAGTTTATCCAATGCTTATTATTTTCTGATTGACTAACTTAAAATTTCAAAATCTTCATGGCAACCATATTCTTTCTCTAAAGTCCTTGCTAGACACCAGTATAATTTATGTTTTACAGTTTTCTGTTTCTAGTTTTTACCATGGCTTGAAGCAATCTATTCGAGGTTTATATTATTCTGTATGCACAACCCTCACTGTCACAAATATAGTGAGCTTAGTGATTAAAATAGAACACTCTACGCATTAAAGAACACTTACTCTAGAGAGAATTCAGAAAGGGATGTAACAGAAAGCTATACATTTCTGGAATTGACCGGATAAGTAGCTTGAAGACTTTGGATGAACTAACTTCACCTTAAGCCTTGCCTGGTTCCACCATAACTCAGCACCATCTGAGAAGTCAGTTCTTCAAGCCTCCTTCCCTGAATGTAGTGCTTACTTCTCCACGGTGTTTTCTAGGACAAGGCGGACATTCTTACCTCAAGGAATGGCTGTGGTGGGCAGGATTACTGTCAAGTAAGTGCTTCTCTAATGAGATTTACCCATCAAATGGTTGGTTAGACGAGGTGTTTTTCAAAATTTTTCTTTGTGTCAAAGATAGAACTTAAGTCTAAACATGTCTCTCTGTGTGTAATACCTTGTCACATGTGCAAGAAAACATGTGTGTTTAGTGTGTATAATGTGTTTGTAGGTTACTCCTCTCACCTCCCTCCGCCTGTGCTCTCAGTAACACAGCGGTCCAGATGCTGTCGTTTTATCACAGACCTGGCCTCAGGACAGCTGAGGGAGACAATACTTCCCTTCCAGTGTTTTCCCAGCTCCAATTACGTTTGAATCTGTAACCCTCGTAGCTACAGGAATGGAGATGTTTTCCTTGCCAGCATCAAGGCATGGAAAAACTAAAAGAGAATCAATGGGATGAGCTAAGCCATTGGCACTCTCCTTCTTCGCAGACTTGCTGTGGGGACTGAATGAGACTAGGATGTGAAAACACTTTCTAAATGCTAATGTGGTATCAAAATGGAAGCGGCAAATCTGCCTCCGCCACTCTCCCTGTGTGCTCTCCCTCTTCACTCTTCTGGACTTCCTGAACTCTAGGGCTGAAACTGCCACAACAGGCACTTGATCAATTGTAGTTTCACATCCATCACTGGCAAACCACTGCCCTCAGCACTTCCTTGTATTTTCCCAAACCCAATGACACAGTTCAGCATTGGAGAGGTCCTTTGCAAGAAGGAACAGGAGACCTTTACTTTCCTAAATGAATTCTAAAAGGATGATGCACATTTATATAGCTCTTATATTTGATTTATTTATTTGAAAGGGAGGGTTACAGAGAGAAGGAGAGACAGCCAGACATCTTCCATGTACTGGTTCACTTCCCAGGTGAAGGAAGGACAGAAGCCAGGAGCTTCTTCCAGGTCTGCCACAGAGGTAGAGGGGCCCAAGCACCTGTTCCATCATCTGCTGCTTTCCCAGGAAAATTAGCAGGGATCTGGATTGGAGCTGGATGAGAAGTGAAGCAGCCCAGACAGGAATCCCACCCAGTAAGATGCAAGCATTTCAGGAAGAGGCTTAACCCAGTACACGACACCGTTGGCCCCCAACCTTTTTAGTTTTTAATATGCTTTCACATGCTTTTTTAATTACTTTATTTAAATAAAAATTGGCAAGGGATGTACTGGGAAGATTCAAGACACACATTTAAATGATTTTCCCTTTTCTTCTTTACATGTTTAAAATGAAAATTTTAAGGAGAATGTTGTATGGCTACATTTACAATTTTACTTTACCATATCAAATATGGGGGCAGATACTGTGGTGAAGGTGTCATGTGGGATGCCCAAGTCCCACATCAGGGTGTTAGTTCAAGCCCAGCTACTCACTCTGAATCCAGTTTCCTGCTGATGCACCTAGCAAGCAGCCAATGATGACTCAAGTGCTTAGAGACCTGCCACCGACACGTGAGCCCTTGGTGGAATTCCTGACTCTTAGTTCTGGTCCAGTTCTGGCTGTTGTGGGTATTTGGGAAGTAACCCTGCTGATGGAACAGCTCATTTGCTCTCTCACTCACTCTTTTAGGTGGATTAAAGAAAAACAAATTTTTTGAAGTATATATTAGTAGATTAGAGAATATGTTAGAGAGAAAAGTGTACATTGAAGACTTTTTTAAGGCTTAATTATTTACTCATTTGAAAGGTAAAACAACAGATGGAGAGAGAGAAAAAGAGAGATCTTCCATTTGCTGGTTTATCCCACAAATGAATGCAACAACTGAGACAGGTCCAGGCAAGGGCAGGAAGCAGAAACTCCAACCAAGTATTCCAAGTTTGACCATCTTCGCCTGCTTTCCCAGGCTCATTACCAGGGAGCTATATTGGAAGCGGAGCAATTGGGACTGGCACCATTGCTCCCATATGGGAAGCCAAAACTGAAGTGGCACCTTAACCTTCTGTGCCACAGTGCCAGCCCTCTAGAGATTTTTATGTAATGCCAAATATACTGTACTTTAATCATGAAGTCAGGGCTTTCCTGGAAAGCTGCCTATCAAGAAAAAAGGTAAATAATACAAAATATTGAAGGAAAGCTTAATATCCTAAGGAAACTTTTCACGGCCCTTTGACAGCAATCCCCTAATTGTTCTGTAAGATCAGATATGCGATGTTTTCCCAAGGCTAGAAGGCCCTATAGATTAGGAAGAGAAGTGTACAACACAGCAGCCAAGCAGGTTTTCTGTGCCTTTATCTCCCACAAGAAGCATTAGCCTGGCAGAGTTTGTCAGCCTGAAAAACTGGATTCTGTGAGCAAGTGTCCAGTGGTGATCTTTGAGATTAATTTGGTCCCAGCACAAGAGCCCAGCTTTCCCTCATTCTAAAAGTATGGTGTTTCTAAAACAATACCTCTTTTCTCAAATGAGAAAAACATTACATTTAGGAACACATCCTTACAATGTTCTAACAGCTGTTTGGGTCCCCTCTGAGATAGTGGTACTTGGAGACCATTTGCAGTTCAGCCACCCCTGACCTCATGGGTCTGTGGTGGGCATTCTCCTGTCCCCTACCTACACAGCAGGTTTCTACAAAGCATTTCAATTTTATAAATTATTTTAAATTTGCAAAATAATGCATATTCTTGAGCAAATGAAAGAAATCTCTGCTTACTCCAAAGCCACCTCTACCAGATTTCATCTGAGAAAGCCATTGTGTTTTTAGTATTAAAGTAACTAGAATTTCCATTAAAATTCATATAAGTCATGTTTTCACCTGTCAGCACTCTGGGCATTAGCCGAGGGTGTATCAGCAAGTATATTAGTCCATTTTCTGTTACTGTGATGAAGTGCCAGACGCTGGGTACTTGTGATTAAAAGAGATTCATGGACCTCCCAGTTCCAAAGGTGAAAGCCCCAAACTGCAAAGTGCCGAGAGGAAGCCAGAGAGTGAGGAGAGACTGGCCTTGCTGTTTTAGAGTAAGGCCTCTCAGAAGAGCTGACCAGGGTCCCAAGAAAACCACAACGATCCCTTCTGAGGACTTAACCATCTCTCACTAACCCCCACCTCTGAAAGGCTCCACCAGCTCCTGGAAGGCCAGACCAGCGACCAAGCTCCCCACACGAGTAGCCTCAAACCATGTTCAAACCTTAGCTCCAGATAAACACAGTTCATTGCCATCCTGTATCACCAGTCTTCCCAGCTTCCATTTCACAAGTTAGGTCATTGAATTTCGCTTGATCTTTCACGGTCTGGGGAATAAAAGTCCACTGCTTGGCAAGGGTCTCTTATTTTTCTTTTCTGATGAGAAGGTCTGTTTTGTATAGTAACACTTCTGCTTGCTTCTAGTGGGAGCAGGAGAGGCTGTCAATTTTGCAGCTTATGCATTTGCACCTGCCACCTTGGTCACCCCCCTGGGCGCGCTGAGTGTTCTCATAAGGTATGTGAGCAATATGGAGGGAGCCTCACTTCTATAGACACTTTAATGTCCATAAGAAACAGATTTCTAGGTACATCAATCACAAAACTAGTTTGAGAAGACAACAAAATAAGTATTAATAGAAGTAGGAAATAGATTGCACATTATTGTTTAGAAAAAAACCATCTAGAGTGTGCCTGGTTTCCTGCTAATGTTCAAGGGACTGTGTCATATTTGTGACAATTCAGTGAAGCCTCAGTTTTGGGGAAGTTTCTTTTTAAGCTCTCACCTAAACAAATGACCACCAGAATCCTTTTCGTTCTTTCTGTTGTTGTGACAGTTAATGACTGTAGTTTCAGAGATCCCTAAAAGGCATACAGTGTTACAATTTAACTTTTGCCAAAATTCTTGTATTGTCTATTGAATGTTTCTGTTTGGAAACCCTGCAGTTTCTTTACTACTGGGACTGGGAATAATTTTCCTGTTACATGGAAACAGGAAAATGTGAATCTGATATTTCTGAGTGGACATTTATTCTTGTTTTGTAGCTAAGTTACTGTTTGTTTTCTATTTTGCTTTTTCCTTTCTGTTCATGAGCCTCTGGTAGAAGGTTTGCGGTTGGTTGGTCCTGCCCATTTTCTTTTCATCTACCTACAAAGTAATTTATAATTCCGGTGAAAATTAAAAGAGAAGGCACTACGTATACTTCTTTAAGCAATGAATAGCCAGGTACTCGGGTGTTCACTGAGACAGCAGTTCTGCACCAAGCCACCTCAGGGCACCTCTGGGAAAGCACCCAGTCCTGGATCACAGCCTTGAGGGCAGATGGGCAGTGATGACTGGCTTGTGGGAAGTGGAGCATCAGAGGAAGCAGGCCAGGTTGCTGGGAGATACAGCAGGCCTGCTGGCGGAGCTGCAGGATGACACCATAGTGCCAACCGGGAGCTTCTTGAGGCCACAACCACAAAAGCAGTACCACAGCAGCAGGAAGTAAGGAAGTAGTTTTGTTATTATGACAGTCTGTTTGTGCTGTTTGAACTTCTGTGTAGCAACTAAATATCAGCCCTGTGCATTCGTTTTGTAGTTACGGATCTCTCTGTGAAACTCTCCTGAGCGCATATGCTCTATGCTTGATCTTAGTCAAAAGGCCGAGAAGCGATAGTGCATATATTGTAAATTTTCAGGCTGAGCATCCCTAAAAATCCAAGATCCTAAATATTCCAAAATTGAAAAATTTCACACCTGACCCGTGCAGTGTGTTGCAGTGAAAACACTATCTCCAGGCTATGTGTGTAGGGTGGATATGCGAGGGATCAGTGGATCTCATGCTTAGACGTGGGTCCCAGCCCCAGGATATCTCATTCTATATGTGCACATGGTCCAACATTTTTAAAAACCGAAACCCAAAACACTCTGCTTCCAAGCATTTCAAATCAGGTGTACTCAATCTGTCTAATGTCAGCAGAGTGAAAAAGATCTTTTGTTGTGTGTGGATTTATAGCAGAAAATTGAACAAAAGCTGAAAATGAAGTGAATGAGACCTCCTGGAAGGTCATGGGAATCTGAAGGAATATGGGCTGTCTCTTACAGCTCCCCAGGGATAAAAACAATGAAGCAGATGATTTGCAGGGATGGAGAGAAGGTGGTGAAGGATACAGGGGAACAGAGTGATGGAAGGCATAATTTCTGATGCTGTGTTACACAAAGGATAAATAAGGATGTCAGCCATTGTGTATTCTGAAAATACAGTCACAGAACAGATTTTGAATATTTTCAACACTAAGAAATGATAATTATAGGTAGACCAGTTACTCTCACCTGATCATCACATATTATATCCATGTATTGAAATGTCACATAGTGCCCCATAAATATGTACCATTACTGTATATCAATGTAAATGTTTCAATGTATAAATGGATGGGGGTTGTTCAGTGTTACATAGTACATTCAGGTCAGCTCAATGGGATACAGAGTGGCATGTCGCACAGTGTGACTTCCGAACTGCAAAGAAATCAAAAAGTATCTGCATCATGGTAACTTTGTTTTGTTTCCCAACAGTGCAATACTGTCTTCCTATTTCTTAAATGAGCACTTGAACATCCATGGGAAAATAGGCTGCATTTTAAGTGTATTGGGGTCAACTGTGATGGTTATCCATGCCCCCCAAGAAGAGGAAGTCACTTCTTTGCATGAAATGGAAATGAAATTGAGAGACCCAGGTCTGTGGTTCAGCTTAAAGAGATGCTCAAGTTCTCTACTTTCTTTCTTCATCAAATGATATTTGTAATATTATAACAGATTAGTTGGGGTGGGGAGGGAAAATCCCAGAGCTTCTGGAACTCTATCAGGCAATAAGTTAATTAGTTAATTAAGAAGAACAGTAGCAATGCTACGGATCATGTGGGGCGCAGAGTGTTGAACTTATAACTTGCTGCTGGGGGACTATAGTACAGTAATAATATGGGAGGGACAGTGGAAGGGAGAAGGACAGGGAGGGGGAAGGTGAAAAAATATTTCATGGAGGATAATAACAATATTTTTAAATGAAACAGTATCATAATAAGCTTTCTACAAGCCTACTTATACAGCAAGATGCATTATAAAGTTAATTATTGTGAGACTCCTAAAAAGGTGGCAGAACTTACTTGTGGTTCCTACTTTCCCTCCACACAATGCAAGGGAGATATGGAAACAAAAAAGGCAAAACATATTTAACCCAGATTGTTTGCCACTTTCAACCTAAATCTAAAGGAAACCCGATGCTACTACCTGCCCTGACAGTAAATTCGAAGGTGAAAATCCTTTGCCAAATATTGAGAACTTTGCAATGGAATGTTGTTTTTCGTTTAATCTCAGTAAAATGCCCATGCTCTCAACATTATGACTAACAACACTTTTGTTTAAACGCACAGTCTTTTAGCATTTTCTGAAGTCTAATTCTCTCCTCTTCCTCACAGGATTTATTTCTTTCGCTGCAGTTGTAATTGTGATCGCCTTGGTGCTGATTTTGATTGTGGCTCCCAAGAAAGGACAGACCAACATACTGGTCTACATCTCAATCTGCTCTCTGATTGGAGCATTTTCAGTTTCTTCCGTCAAGGGCCTGGGAATTGCCATTAAGGAGCTATTAGAATGGAAGCCAGTTTACAAGAACCCCCTGGTCTTTGTTTTGCTGGCCGTACTGGTGCTCTCAGTGACAACACAGATCAACTACCTCAACAAGGCCCTGGACACGTTTAATACATCTCTTGTGACCCCCATCTATTATGTGTTCTTCACATGTATGGTTGTGACCTGCTCAGTCATCCTATTCCAGGAGTGGTACAGCATGGACATTGGAGATATCATCGGGACCTTGAGTGGGTTCTGCACAATCATCAATGGCATCTTCCTCCTCCATGCTTTTAAAAACACCAACATTACCTGGAGCGAACTGACATCCACCGCTAAGAAACAAGTGTTCTCTCCAAATGGCAGTGAGAACAATTATGTTTTACTAGAGAATGTAGATTGTGCAGTGTCTGCACCTGATGATGATGTTACCTTGTTTAGCAGGACTGATGACCAAAGTCTCTATAAAGCCTGAATTTTAACTCATAGAGAGGGGACTGTTTGCTTCTTGAAAGAACTTATAGGGAAGCTTATATTGTCTGTTCTAACTAGCAACTTAGATGTGATGCCAAACAGAAATGCTTTCATCTGGGCCATCGAATTTGAAAATCAAGTTTTAGTTCTTCTCCAGAGGACTTGTTTCATCTTTTCAGTTCTGCAAACTAAGCACCCAAAAATCTCTCTGATCAGTCACTTTCTTCTGAACACATTTGCCTCTGCCAGATGGCTCTGAGTCTCCCTGGTGGCTGTTCTTAGACTCATGATAACTCATAAAGTTATCAGTGTTGTGATAAGTGGAGTATCAGTCACCAGCTCTGATGAGTCATAATCCCACATTATTAAAACTGAGAAGTGAGGTCACTGGTGCTTTGACCTCTCTTCCTCAACTTCCTCCTTTTCAGACTACACAGATACACTCCTCAAGGAAAAAATATGCCTGCTTTGTAAACCATTCCCATCGATGAAGACATGGCAAATGCAATTCATTGGCTTTGATGGGAGCTTACTACTAGGTCAAAATGGACGGATTGAGGATGAGGAAAAACATTTTAGGCCTCAGAGAAAGGAAACAAGTTTTTTTTTTTCTTTTCATGGAAACACAAATACACAGATAATTGTGTTCAGAGGTTCTTTTTAACTCGGGCCTGGATGGCAGACAACATGGTGTTTCTGGAGCAGCCCATGTGAATTCAGCTTTGGAGTTACTTATCTTCCTTTTCTTTTATCCCAAAGATGATTTTTCTTGTTAATGTAGAGATCCTTGTAGAATAATTGCTGCATCAAGTGGATTATATTATACACTTTAGTTTCTCTTAAATATTTTTATCCCTAAAAGAATGGGATAAAAGATCCATCCGATTGGAAACAATTAGAAAAGCCTTTGTTAACCTGAACCAACGGTCATCACGGTTCTTTTGATATTGACTACTTTCTCCATTTTATAAGGAAATTAAAACTAGTTTACCAATCTTTCAAAACAGAAGCCTTCTCTCAGTTCTGTTGATCTGGTTATGTTCAGGGTGATGGCCCAGGACAGCTGCTAAGTGACTCAAGGACGATTGTCATCTTCAGCATAGGTGCGTGTGGAGGACTATCTCAGCGCATCCTAAATGTTTGAAACTTGTTTACTCATCAGGAGATCCGTGGGTTGATATCTCAGGCCGACGACATGCTCGCTCCAGCGACTTCTGTTTGACTTTACTTGCGTATCAGTTGTATAAGCTATGAACACATATTTATATGAAAAGTGTCTCCTGAAAACATGTTATACAAATCCTTGCAACGTTTGTGGTTTTAGTTTTGACAACTCTCGGTTTCTCCAGGACACTTTCTCAGTGAGGAAATTGACTGTTCCTAACATCCAACCTGAGGCTGCCTAGCTTCTCCACTCTGGTGAATTAAATACTCAGGTGTTTCTCAGCTGTCGCCTGTTTTTGCCCAATCCTGGAACACAAGGGTAAGTGTGTCACCTGATTTGGAAAATGAAGTGGTGCTGACACATACATGCTGGAGGAAAACTAAGAGTTCAAATGAACAGCATTGTTGAGAAACAATGTAATATTTTTAAAAACTATGTTTTAAAAAAAACACTAGTAGGCATCTGTATTAAGAAAGCAAAAGTTTTTTTAAAGATGTATTTATTTTTGATAAGAACAAATACTACACTTGATCTTAGCCAAAAGGCCGAAAAGCGATAAAATTTATTTTTGTTGGAAAGGCACATATACAGAGAGGAGGCGAGACAGAGAGGAAGATCTTCCATCCGATGATTCACTCCCCAAGTAACCACTATGGCCAGAGCTGAGCCAATCCAGAGCCAGGAGCCAGGAACTTCCTTCAGGTCTCCCACATGGGTGCAGGGTCCCAAAGCTTTGGGCCGTCCTCAACTGCTTTCACAAGCAGGGAGCTGGATGGGAAGTAGGGCTGCTGGGATTAGAACTGGTGCCCATAAGGGATCCTGGTGCATGCAAGGTGAGGACTTTAGCCAGTAGGCTACTGTGCCAGGCTCGAAAGAAAAAATTTTTTTTGCAAATTTAACATGTAAAAATATTCCCAAGCAGGTAGATAATAAAATAGTGGGTTTTCCCATTCACATAGCTGTGTTAATCTGAACTGATAGTTTATTATCTGAACTGATAATTTGTACATATATGTATATAAATTAATATACCTTTGTCGTATGGATACCTTTCGATTTGTTATGTGAATATCTGTACATGTGTCATTAAAGATTCAAAGGTGGGATCACAAAAGACAAATTGAGAGCTTCTCTTAGTCCTATAAAGGTAACAGTTTTATTTTACTCTACTTTTGACATAGCCCTACTATTAGGTCAGTGGTTAATGATTCCCTTTTTAGTTCAGATTGCCAAATGTTCATAAAACCCTTTATAGTTGTCAGCACAAAATTAATTTCTTTTAGAAGCATTAAGTCATGTAAATCATAAGCCAGGCATGATAAGTATTCAATAAAATTTAGTTCTCTTTAAATCAGTATTTTCATCTTTATGGTCTTATTAAAGAGATAAGGACCATTGAGTGCCATATTTCCTGCATTCTTCATCTTTTCTCGTTTTAGTCATATGAGCTTATTATAAATAATCCAGGTGAAAGTAATTTTATTATTATTCTTAATGCCAAGTACAGATTTTTTTTTCATATTTTTCTTAATGAAACCAGCAAAAGTGAACTAAATACTGTTTTCACCTTCCAACAAAGCTGTGCACAGGAAAAATAATATGGATGTATGTGAAATGTTTTCAGATATTTTAAATAATCTGTATTCATAAAACTTATTTTTTAAAATGTAAATGTTGTTTTAGAAAGTTTACAAATTTTGAATAAATGTATATTTTTCATATGTAATAAAATGATGTGGTTTAATCATGCTCTCTGGAGTTCAAGTCTTTGTTTATAGAAGTTAGATATACATCACGGAAAGAATTTTCCCATTTCGTTTTCAGATTAAAAAGAAAGTTTCAAGGTTAAAAAAAAAAATCTCCATGGGAATTAATCTGCTTCCTCATTTTCCTTGAAGTTGAAACTCCTTTGTGGAAGAAGGCTTTCCACAGAGCCATCCCCTGGTGTCAACTGAGTGGGCAGTTGGACTCAAGAAGCCCTCTTATCCTGCAGTTATTCACAGAACAAGACAGAAGCCCAAAGCAGTCAATGTCGGGGAATTTGCCTGTAGTTCAGTCATTTAAAAAACAGGAAGAAAACGCAGACACCCCTCAGCATCCATGGGGTATTGATGTCAGCACCACCCACAGACACCGAAATGAGCAGATAGAGTATATTTACATACAACCTGTACACACACATTTTACATCATCCTTAGATTACTAATAACACCTAATGCAGTGCTTTCCCTATTATTGGATGTGAATTTACTTTTGAAAACAACTTCCCCAGGCTCGGACCAGAGAAAGCTCTCCTCCCTGGTCCCGAAGGACGTTTATTGTTCTTCTGTTTCTGCGGACCGCTCAGAGCTTCTGGTTGTCTTTCCGATGACGTTGGTTTCTGCACGGTAGTGCTTGGACTTCTTCCATCCCCAGCGGAAGCTCCGGTTGGGGGGTGGGTGACCTCAGAGCACTCGGCCTCTGAGGGCATCCAATTCACTGTGGCCTCCTTGGCAGTTGGGATATAGTCCTTGTTGCTCGTATTAATAGTTTGTGGTGAAGGTCTGGGAGTCTTCATGGTTGGGATCCAAGCTTCCTCCTTACCACCTGCTCCACTCTGGAGTGCCCCCCTGCTCCACGCACATGACCTCCTATTAAGAGGTTGTCAGGATCGCACCCGATTCCCCCCTCATGCATTGGTATAGTAGTTTTACTATTGTTTAGTGCTGCTTTGATCTTGATGGGCTATATTGTACTTTTTCCTCACTCTTTTTATGGTCCTGAAAGACTTCCCTGCACTCCCTCCCCATTACGGATTAACATAGCGTATTGAGGGTATAGTAGGTTTTACAGTTTTTCAATGTAGATCTTAAGTATTCTGACATTAATTGTTGGTTTATAGATTATATCACATTATCTTATTGCATTGGATACAGGTTGTTAGAGATTGCACTAATATTACAATATACAGGTACTATCTTCCAAGTTGTCATCTTTTCATCTCAGATTAAGGCAAACATGTGGTATTTAACCTTTTGGGATTGGTTCATTTCTCTTAGCATGATGGATTCCAGTTGGGCCCATTTGACCACAAAGAACTGCATTTCATTTTTTTTAATAGTTGAGTAGTATTCCATAGAGTAGATGAACCATAGCTTTCTTATCCAGTCTTCTATTGATGGGCATTTTGGTTGCTTCCAGGTTTTTGCGATTGTAGATTGTGCTGCTATGAACATAGGCATGCATGTTGGTTTCTTGTGTAGGAGATCTTTTGGATATATCCCTAGGAGTGCTATTGCTGGATCATATGGTATGTTGATTTTCAGTTGTTTGAGTTTTCGCCAAACTGATTCCCATAGAGGCTGTACAAGTCTGCAGTCCCACCAGCAGTGGAAAAGGGTTCCCTTTTCCCCACATCCTCGCCAGCAAGTGTTGGTGGTATTATGTATGTGTGCCATCCTTACTGCAGTTAGGTGGTACCTCATTGTTGTCTTCATTTGGATTTCCCTTATTGCCAGGGAACTTGAGCATTTTTTCATATGCTTGTTTTGCCATTTGGGTTTGTTCTTTTGTGAAATGTCTGCCCATTTCCCGTGCCCATTTCTTGAGCACCTCTGGACCCCCACCCTCCCTCGCAATGACCATCAGGATCGCTCCGAAAACCCCTCATAGCAAACAATCATACAAACTAAAAAAAACCTAAAATAAATAGACAAACAACAAAAAGTAGAGCTTGGAATCTGACAGGAAAGAGCTGGCGTGGATTGGCTCATGCCTCGCTGGGTGGGACACAAAGATTAGTCACTCCTCACCATGGTGTTGAGGATTTTCCTGCACACACCCCCCCCCCAAAAAAATGTTCTGCACCTTAATTGTCGACAAATGTCTTGTTAGAGTTACAAGCCAGTCTAGATTATCCTAAAATCTGCCAAGATCAGCAAAATTATACTTCAGCACAACAAATGGCTAAATACGAAAATGAAATAGACACGAGACAGCTGAATGGTACCTTATAGCCATTTTAAGGTATATAGCAGCCGGTCCTGTATATAAAATTGAAATGTCAATGAGCTAATCATAGCTTGTGGTTAAGAACTTGGTTTTTTTTTTTTAACATACTGGTTACTCAAAATCATGTCAATTCCATAATGTTGCAAATTGCTGTTGATGTTATATTGGGACTCCTAATTGACTGGGATGATATTCTACTAGCTCTAACTTCGGACCAGAAATGGTCTCCCCAAGAAACTGTTCAACCCATCTGGACAATAAGTAGCTGGACTCTATGCTTGGTATACGTTTGCAAGGAAGAATCTTGATTGAATTTGAACTATAATACTGCATCAAGGTGGAGGAATCCACCAGGGGGGAGGGGCGTGGGGAGGGGTGGGGGGATTCCCAGAGCCTATGAAACTGTCACATAATGCAAAATAATTAATAAAAAAAAAAAAAGAAAACAACTTCCCCATTCATGGGAATGAAGGAAGCCATACTGTGAGACATAATGACCTCTTAGTTGTGTCTTTCTCCTGTTTTCCCCTCCCCCCATTTCCTAAATAAGGAAGTGTAATATGCTATTCCCCAAATCACAGTTACTTAGCACCAGCACAAGGATCAACAGGCAGCTGGAAGGAAGAATAGTGTGTCGACAGCAGAGTTCAGACAAACTCGAGGCTGCCTCGGCAGGTTCTTCTGTACACTGACTAGCACCCCGGCTGCTGCATAAGGGAAGCTCTGGAAAGGCACACAAGTTACAGAGATTCTCAAGTACTACCTTCACAAATAAGGAACACAGAAGAGCGTTTCAAAAATTTTGTAAAAAAAAAAAATCAGATATTTTCTGTGGAGTGGGTATTGGGTGGAGTGGTGAAGCCACCCCTTGGAACACGCAAATGTCCTGTTGGAGTCCTGGCTCTGCTTTGATTGTAGTTTCCTGCTGAGTTCCAACCCATCGGGAACTCTGTTGCCCTCTCTTTCTGCATCTCAACTAATAAAAATTTAAATTAAATTAAATTAAATGTTTAAACAAAGAAACAGGAGGAGAGATTTTCCATCCACTGGTTCACTCTTCAAATGATCACAAGAGCCAGGGCCAGGCCAGCCTGATGCAGCAGCCAAGAACTCCAGCTAGGGCCCCCATGCTGGTGGCAGGAACTCAAGTTCTGAGGCCACCCTCTGCTGTTTTCCCACATTAGCAGGAAGCTGGATCAGAACTGGAGTAGTTATGACTTGAACCTGCACTCTGATAGGGGATGCCAGTATCACAAGTGGCAATTTAGCCTGCTGTGCCACAATGCTGCCTACCCCTAAATTTTTCGTTTATTATGATGCAAAAAAGTGGAAACTGAAATCCTTGTAGAAAATGTGTAACATAAAACACATACTGATTTGTAAAAGTACTTTTGCTTCAAAGAAATCAATTTTTCATGAATTTTTGGAAGTTCCCCTTTATTTTTCTCAATTTAAAGTTTCAGTTGTAATCTCAGTGTGATGGCTCAAACGACTAACCCTCACCCTGGCAAGCACCAGGATCCCATATGGGCACTGGTTTCCTGGCTGTTGTACTTCTCATCCAGCTCCCTACTTATGTCCTGGGAAAGCAGTGGAGGATGGTAAAATCTTGGGATCCTGTACCCACATGGGAAACCAACCATAGAAAGCTCCTGGCTCCTGGCTTCAGATCAGCTCAACTCCTGCTGTTGCAGTCATTTTGGAGAATGAGCCAGCAAATGGAAGCTCTTTCTCTGTGTCTTTCCTTCTCTCTGTAAATCTGTCTTTCCAATAAAAAAATAAATGAATAAATCTTGTAACAAAACAGTATTAGTTCCACAAAAATAAAAACTTCTTCAGAAATCAGACTACCTGAGCCACCCTTCCCCCCACCTTCCATTACAAATTTCGAGAAACATCTCTCCTTTGGGGGAGTACTGAATCCCTCCATGAACCCATTAGCATGGGAGTAAATTTAGAAGGTGCAAATTTTTGACAGGTGGGACTTGTGTGATAATAGAGGGGCCATGCTCTTTCCAGGGGTAGCCACTTTAGCATCTGCTGCAGAACTCCCAGTTTCCACCTGCCCCAGCAGCTTACCCAGCCTCCAGGAGACAAAGTTTTACAACAGCTTTCCCCATTGGGATACCCGTTATACCACCAGCAAGGTCCCCTTCCCAATCAACCACAAGCAGGTCCCACCAACTAGTTGATCAGGGAAAGCAGACAGCCAAAGTGTGTAGCAGAGACAAGCGTACCATTCTTTGATGGCTATGTTTCCAGAATTCCCTGTCACCTTTAGAATGCTCTAGCTACTAGACTCTTGCCAGTAAACAGTATGCCATTCAACCTAGCACCCCCCCAAAAGCCTGTGTGAATGCCATCTAGAGGGATTCACCACCTGTGTAATTCAACCAGAGGGCCACAGTTGTCTAGTTGCCAGGCAGAAAACCCTAAAGCATACACAGAATGGATCCTGGGTAATGACAGTGGGCCCTCCCCAAGTCAATTGTGTATATCAGGCAGAACAAAAACTCAAAAACACTGCATAGCGTACACCCAGTAAGACAGCATTTCATTGACACGAATAGGCAAAATAGCTCTCCCACTCGGACGTCTGTCTCTCAGTTAGCTTTTGTTTTTATTTTCAATGGCTAACATTTCTTCATAGCACCAAAAGAGTTTAAATGAAACTATATTTCAATAAAAGAGATCTCTCTTCCCTTTAATCCACAGGGACTGTAAAGCTGGTTTATAATGCACTGGGCTTGAAGGAAAAGAAATTAATTCCTATGGGCCAAATAGGACTTTGTTTATTGCTGACACCTTGCTTAAACCTAATTCCTTGTGCGTAACCTTGCATGCACAGAAGGGGCAAGATTTTCTACCAGATTGGAGTCTGCTGGCGGGGCCACAGGGTACAAGCTTAGCACAGTGATTCCGTCATTTCAGCAAGCACCATCACAGACACTTAGCAGACAGGCTGCTAGACTGAGTTTAATTGGATAAAAGGGAAGACAAATACCAGTGAGATGACATTGTTGGCTCATTGTAACGACCAAACTGGTTTAGAATCCAACAGAACTCAGGAATGCACACAGTTCTGGTTAGGCACCTCAGCTGCACTTCTTGTCGGGAGGTGCCTGATGATTGAAGATTAGCCTGCAGCAGAAAGGAAAACTACAGTGTGGAGGAACTGGTCCAACAAGATCAAGTCGTATACTATTTTGCTGACCTCAGTATCTGGGGCTGGTGAAGCAAGTCCCCAGAAAATGGACACATCAGCTATTTTCACAAAGTCTGAACAATCTGAGTCCAACAGTGAACGTGAACTGCTTTCATCAGGCACGTGCGTGCCTAGACTCTGATGTGATGACGTCATCTCATGCATGGGAACAGCAAGTGTGAGATGTAAGTGACGCAGCTAAGTGGGATCCTGTTCTGCTTTACTACCAAGCGGACAAGAAGCAAGGCTGACTTCAGTCAACAATAAACCCAGTTTCATTTCTCTAACCAACTAACCAACTTCTCAAGCAAACCTAAATCCCCTTTTATACTATTTGAACCTGTGGCTCTTTCTTGAGGCTTCATGGAATTCCACATACGTGCTGGCCCCCAATGAAACATGCAGCATTAGAATTCAACCAGCTACCTGATGCTTTCATTCAGAGACCTAGGGCTAATCCAGTGAGGAGAAGCTCCAAGCTCCCTAGTTCCTTTCTGGCCATTTGTGATATAGTATTCTCTCTGTCCTGCTCAGGTTTAATTCCATACTAGTTTAACACAGTGCTTTTAACCCTTGCCCACCAAGTATGCTATCAGGAAGCCAGCTCAAGCTGACAAGTGAATCAGAGATATTCTCTGGAAAAGTGGTGAGTCATCATAAGCATTGATGAAATCCAGTTTATGTCCCAATTTTTAGTGACCATCACAAACCTCAACCCAGCGTAAACACACCTATATGTACATAAAGTATTTGATTTACAGCAGTGATTCTGGCCTTTGCCTGCACATTAGCTTCACCTGAAGAAGTCTGCAAGACTTATCATTGCCTGGGTCCCACCCCAAGCCAATTAAGAACCTATGGGTAGCAGATTCATGTCCCGCCTGACTCATGGTCTATTCACCTCACTGCCAATGGCCTGGGAAAAGCGGCAGAGAATGGCACAAGTGTTTGTGCCCACATACTCCTCATGGAAGACCCTATGAAGCTCCCAGCTTCTGTCTGGTCCAGCTCTTGCCATTATAACCATCTGGGAAGCAAACCAGCAGGGGGAAGCTCTTTCTGTCTCCCCACTCTCTGTAACTCTTTCAAAAACATAAATACATCAGAGAAAGCTCCTGGCTCCTGGCTTTGGATCAGCTCACCTTGAATCATTATAGCCCTTTGGGGAGTGAACCAGCGAGTGGAGGATCTTTCTCTCCCTCCCTCCCCCTTCTCTCCATAATTGATAAATAAAAAACCAATGTTAAACATATGTACATAAATAAATCTTTTTAGAAAAAAAATCTAAGGGTGAGGTTCATGGCAAGCACAGTTGAAATTCCTCCCTTACAATTTGAATCTGCCAGTAGGGTTGAAAATCCACAGATCCAATCAAAGACCTCAACTACTATAATTCACATCTCAACAAGTACAAAAGTACTTATGACACTCAACAGGTGTTCTCAATTCCTTAGGCAGATTACAACACTGTTAAAATCAGGCACATGGGCGGGGTGGGCCCGGCGGCGTGGCCTAGCGGCTAAAGTCCTCACCTTGAATGCCCCGGGATCCCATATGGGCGCTGGTTCTAATCCTGGAAGCTCCACTTCCCATCCAGCTCCCTGCTTGTGGCCTGCGAAAGCAGTACAGGATGGCCCAAACCCTTGGGATCCTGCACCCATGTGGGAGACCTGGAGGAAGTTCCTGGCTCCTGGCTCCGGATCGGCACAGCACCGGCCGTTTTGGTCACTTGGGCAGTGACTCATCGGACGGAAGATCTTCCTCTCTGTCTCTCCTCCTCTCTGTAATAAAAAAATAAATAAATAAATCGGGCCCAGCATAGTAGCCTAGAGGCTAAACTCCCTGCCTTGCACACACTGGGATCCCATATGGGTGCTGGTTTGTGTCCTGGTTGCCCCACTCCCATCCAACTCCCTGCTTGTGGCCTGGGAAAGCAGTTGAGGACAGCCCAAAGCCTTGGGACCCTGCACTCACGTGGGAGACCTGGAAGAGGATTCTGGCTCCTGGCTTCAGATTGGCTCACTTCCAGCCATTGCAGCTATTTGGGGAATGAACCAGCAGATGCAAGATCTTCCTTTCTATTTCTCCTTCTTTCTAAATCTGACTTTGCAATAATAAAAACAAATCTTAAAAATAATCAGGGTCATTATCTATTCTTTCTCTCTCTCTCCAGTAGTCTTTCTTATCCTTTGCATCTTTTCCAGAAAAACTTAAGAAATTTAACATTATTGTGAATACAGTTGAAATATTTACATGAAAACGGAGTATTTCTGGAATTCACCAGCTCAAGCCATCTGTTGGGTGATTAAACAATGGAAGTCTGTTCCTCACAGTGCGGAAGGCTACAAGTCCAAGACCAGGACACGGACGTCACCAGGTGCGAGGAAAGGTCCTTTTGCTGGTATGGAGCCAAATCCCTTCCCTCTGTGCCCTTGTATGCTGCAGGAGGAGAAAGAATTGGCAGCTGCCTGCTTGTTCTACTTAGATGTTGGTCCTGTTACAAAGGGCCCATGCAGGTGACTTTATGTAACTCTCATTACCTCCCAAAGGTCCATCTCAACACATGGATCACAAGGAGAGAACAAAAATGCTAAGTCTGTAACAATTTCACTATCAGCAAGTTGACAACTTTATGGACATAGCTAAGTATCGGTTAAGACAGCAGCAGTGGGCCCGGCGGCGTGGCCTAGCGACTAAAGTCCTTGCCTTGAACGCCCCGGGATCCCATATGGGTGCCGGTTCTAATCCCGGCAGCTCCACTTCCCATCCAGCTCCCTGCTTGTGGCCTGGGAAAGCAGTCGAGGATAGCCCAAAGCCTTGGGACCCTGTACTCACGTGGGAGACCCGGAAGAGGTTCCTGGTTCCCGGCTTCGGATTGGCGCACACCGGCCCGTTGAGGCTCACTTGGGGAGTGAAACATCAGATGGAAGATCTTCCTCTCTGTCTCTCCTCCTCTGTGTATATCCGGCTTTCTAATAATAATAATAAATCTTAAAAAAAAAAAGACAGCATCAGTGCTTCCTGTGGACCGTTCTGAGGATTTCCTCCACAATCCTTAATTATTGCAACTCTAAGATCTGGGTCATCACACCTTGTTATAGGGAAAGAGGCATTACTGGCTGAGAGCTTAGGAAGCTACGCAGCACAGAGGAAGACAGGAACACTGGTGGTCCTTGACATTGATCTAAGAGTCTCAGTGTCATTAGGGGTATCAAAGATTTCTAAGCACAGCTGCACAGGACAGTAGCTGCCATGGGAAGAGTCAGCAGAAATGGACCTCATTCTAAGAAATGGAACATTACTAATGGTTGCTTCCAGAAACAGAAGTTTCTTTGTCTCTAATAATGTCTGGGAATACACAATTCAGAGTCAGTATACTGCTGGCAGACACCCTGGCTCTTTGCATTTCCTGGGCAGGGTTGCCATATCAAACCAATAAAAATCAGAATGTCCAGTTAAACTTGAATTTCAGGTAAATGATAAACAAACTTGAAGTATATTCCAAGCAATATTTGTGACATATTTATGGTCATCAAGAGTCTGACTCCAAGGATGGGTGTAAAGGCACAGCAGGTTAAGCTGGCATCCTATGCTGGAGAGCCTGTTTGAGTCTTGTCTACCCCGTTTCTGATCCAGTTCCCTGCTTAAGCACCTGACAAAACAACAAGTGATGGCCCAAGCACCTGGGACCCTGCCACCAGATAAGAGACCTGGATGGAATTCCTGGCTCCCGGCTTCAGCCTGACCCAATCCTGGCTACTATGGCTTTTGGGGAGTGACAGAGGCAGATGGAAGATTCTATCTTTAGCTCTGGTGATCTGTCTCTCAAATCATTGAGTAAATTCTCTTTGTAAAAGAAGGGAATACTGGCATTTGACTGCTGTTAGTTTTCAGACCCCACACTCCTTCTCCTGCCTTTCCAGTAAAGCAGCCTGAGTGTCCCTTGCTTTGTCGCTTGCTCTAAGAGCAAACCAGACAAGCTTCACCCTTTCATGCAACTGCACAGCAGTCTGCCTTTGCTGCTCTACGGGTGTTGTCCAACCTCCTTAGAGGCCTGCCCCACTCTTGGCACAGCAAGTTCATCATTTGAGTTGTAAATCTTGTCTATACATGGCATCAATAGTGCCAACATCTACACAGGGAGTCCATCTGTTGTCAGGAAAATGATCCCACATGGAGAAAGATCACACCAACTAGACAGAAAATGAGCTGCTGCTCTGCAGTTCAGATGGACCGACAATTCCTGTTTAATGTGGCAGCACTATCCGTAGGCCTTCTAAGCCCCCACTCCCTCCAGGTCTCAAGGCCACGTGCAAAGCAAGAAGAAGTAGAACAAGTTTTCCTTTTAGTCAGGGAGGGAAGGAAAGCTCACTTGGTGGGCATGATTATTGCCTGGTGCAGTAGTCTGGTGGCTAGAGTCCTCACCTTGCACATGCCAGGATCCCATATAGGCACAGCAAGATTAACTCTGCAGCATTGCATGATATGGCTGAAGGTGCAGAGTGTGGAGCTGCAGACTTGCCGTTCCAATATGTGCTCTAGAAGGCACTCAGCAAGCAACAGAATCGATTAACCAGAAGCACTCTCACAGCACCCACCACTCAAGGGGTGGGGAGTGAGTTGCAGCACCCAGGAAGCCCAGGCTGAGGGGGCAGATGCAAGCTGTATAGGGCAGGTCCACAAAGCCAGTGAGTGCTGGAATAAGGGCAAGTCAACCAAGGAGAGTTTCTGTGCTCTGGCCAGGTTGGACGAGACCGGCCCATACCAGTCACCAGCTCAGTCTGCAAATGTCATCAGGGCGTACAGCAACTTGAATGATATGAAAATGTTGTTGGGAGACCAGAAGTGCCAGGGGACACTGCCCCAAGACAAACAACATTTACCCTTTATTCCTGACAGGTCACCTTGCCAGGGCTCAGAGTCACAAGTGGCACAGGAAGAGCAGAGTGAGTTGCGAGCAGTCAGCGTCCATGCTAGTTGGTCTGCGCCTGGGCCAATTCAGTTGCTGATAATTTTGAGCATCACTCTGGATAGAATTGCCCCTCTCTGTCAATATCCTGATGCTACCACAGGTGGAAACAGAGGTGGGGCAACAGCTGAGAGACCACCTGCCACACCGAGGGAGAGTATTTTTATTATTGCATTGGGTTAAAGCTATCGTGTTGAACTAAACCCAGTTTCCCTAGCCCCAGCTAGAAGGGGCATTTTCCATGATGTTTCTAAAATACCCTTGTGTATGGCAAAGGAAAACGGGTCTCTGAGGATGAAAAGGGCAGGGCCGGATGTGCATGCCGGGGAATGGATGGCAAGACTGCCCCAATCGTGAAGCCTCGTGTGTTTACACCAGTGGTAAGAAGCTGCTGCAGTGTGTGTACCCCAGCAGACATGGACAAAAAGATGCATTGCTCAATTTGGTTTTCTACCAGACTCTCATCAGAGAAGGATGAAGCATCTCCTTTCCCAGCCTCATGCCCTCGTCTTGGCCAGGCCTCCTTCTGGGGCCATCCCTGGCCTGGCTGTAGCAAGAATCTTGCTAAGTCAGTTCAGCAAAAATCTCCTGACCTTGGCTCTCTGATTAAAGTCTATTCCCTCAACCTTAATAATAAAGTCCTTGGTCGGCCTCTAGTTAGCATCCTGTTGAGCCAGTCGGGTAAGACTCTGTCTACTCTGATCTCTCCTCCTAGTTCCTTTATATCCCTGACTCCTGCACTGTCCATCAAACCTCATCCCCAGCTACTATCTTGGCTGCAGAGTTCAGTTCAGTCTTTTTGTTACTTACTTTTTATTTATTTTATTCAAATAACAGAGGGACAGAGGCAGAGAGGGAGGGAGAGAGAGAAAGAGAGAGAGAGAGAGAGAGAGAGAGAGAGAGAGAGAGAGAGAGAGGGGCATACAGACAAGCAGGCAAACAGGCTCTCTGATTCATTTCCAAAATACCTGCAGAAGTTGGGGCCAGACCAGGTCAAAACCAGGGGCCAGAAACTTCATCCAAGTCTCTGACATGGGTAGGAAGGACCCAAATGCTTGAGTCACCACCTCCTGCCTCCCGGCCTTCACAGCAGCAGCAGTAATCCAGGGTCAGAAGTGGAGCTGAGATTATCACCTAAGGCCTCTGACATGGGACCTGGGTCTCCTCAGCAATGTCCCGAATGACTAGCCAATGTTTGCCTGTGAGTTCAGCTTTTCCCCACAATTGCAATCATTTTACATAAAGCCTCCTTATCATTTTCGCAAAGGGCAAAATAATTTTTCTTACCAGAAAAGGCCCAAGCTCTGCAGTCCCAAGCTGTAAGGGGAGGCTGAGCTATAAGGCAAATGGCCTTGCAGCAGGCAGGAGCAAGGCTCACAATCCCACCCACTGTCAGAGGATGCCAGCAAGGTGAAGCTCCAGGCCTGAAAGAAACAGGACAAGGGCAGCCCTACCCTAAACAAGAGAGAGCAACTGCACACATAGGGACCAGGCCAGCCTTCCCTGCACACCAGTCCTTCCTCTCCATTTTCCATACAACGCTCACAACCAAGAGGGAGGCCTGGAGATGATGTGGCAGCAAAACGCAGAAAGCAAAGCTGTGTGTGAGGCATCCCATCTTTTGGTCCTCAGCCAATTATCACAGCTAACTGAAACAATTCCAGTTGTTGCCTGGGCTGTAGAACAGCTGAATCTCCCATACATTGCTGCGGGTTATAGCCTTGATGATATCCACTGAAGAACATTGCCAGGCATAACTTACAAAAGCTGCACAAACATAACCCATTTGGCGTCGCAATTCCAATTCTGGGCATATGTACACAGAAATACATATTGTCACCAAAAGATGTATAGGACAATGTCCATAGCAGCAATGGCCTCAGCAGTTAAACATTGAAAATAATCTAAATATTCCCCCCAAAGAAAAAAAGATACGTAGTATGTGGAAAAGTTATACTACATAAGGCAATGTAAGCCCTGGAATAAAACAAATACAAATACATACAACATGGATGGGTCAACAAACCTATTGAGGGAAAGAAATTAGGTACAACAGACTATATATCAAAAGATCCAACTTACAAAAAAAAATTAAAACTAACTTGATTTGATTAGCGAATGAGAATGGCTTCTGGAATTCTGTAATGTACCACTTCTTGATCTCGCTCAGTAACAGTTTTTTTTCCTAAGATATATCTATTTATTTGAAAGGCAGATCCACAGAGAAAAAGAGACAGAGACAGAGAGAAGGAGAGGAGAGAAAGAGAGAGAAAAAGAGATCCTTCATCCACTGGTTCATTCCCCAAAACTCCAAATGACCAAAACAGCTAGAATTGGGCAAGTGTGAAGTCAGGAGTTTCTTTTGGGTCTCCCACATTATTTCAGGGGCCCAAGCACTTGGGCCATCTTCTGCTGTTTTTCCAGGCACATTAACAGAGAAATGGATCAGAAGTGGAGCAGCCAAGATTTGAACCAGTATCCATATGAGTTATCAACACTCCAGGGGTAGTGCATCACTGGCCTCTACTCTGCAAATGCTAATAAAGATATATGCTCATGGTTTGTGTGTTTCTTTATGATTTAATGAACAAAGGCTTAAAAAAAAAGGCCTGTACCCTTTTTCTTCCAGAGTGAGGCCATCCTGGGAAGATTTCAGATTTGACTTTTCCCAGCATTAGCCCTGGGAAATGTCACAAGTTAATACCAATTTTGAATTTTGAGTATCAAGGCTTGAAAAACTAAAACTAAGACATAATCCATGGGCTGGAACATTTGTGAACTGCAGGTCTACATGACAGATGTGAATCCAAGGTAGACACATCTTCACATCAAAGTGAGCCCCACATACTATGGCCGCATCCCGCAGGCAGGTAAAGAGAGACCTAAGAGTCCTGTAGGCACATGAAGAGTACACCTTCCTGGAGACTGAAGGCTGTGCAATGCCCATCTCTCACATCAGAGTGCCTGGGTTCAATTCAAGCACTGACTTCTGACTCCCAGTTCTTGCCAGTGCAGAGCCTGAGACATGGTGGGGATGGCTCAAGTCATTGGTTTC
The DNA here is from genome assembly GCF_030435755.1 of Ochotona princeps. Taxonomy (NCBI): domain Eukaryota; kingdom Metazoa; phylum Chordata; class Mammalia; order Lagomorpha; family Ochotonidae; genus Ochotona; species Ochotona princeps. Next base: position 43,983,891 of record NC_080842.1, on the reverse strand, counting down.
TTGTCACCCATGGGGGGGCACCCAGATTGTTGTTAGCTTTTGGCTCCAGTCTGGCCTAGCTCCCAATAATGTAGCAGAAGGGGGCTTGCTCTCTCTCTAGCTCTTTTCCTTCCTCTCACATTCTCTGCTTTCAAATTTTGAAAAAGTAACAAATAAGTACATTTATAAATTTACTAAAGCAAACTCTCCTGGGGCTATTCTTGCCAAGGGGTCATTTTCCTTGATTGTATCATCTGTTCGGCCTCTAGAATCCTTCAATTTCACAGATCATCCTTTCTCTTTTCACTACATAACTTTTCTGTCTTCAGGACTCTCTACAACCAATTTGTACAGCTCCTGTTCACTTCTCAAGCACAGCTATTCCAGTATTGCTACATCTGGCCTTAAACTACCCATATACACCTCATACCAGCATAGTTGGTATAAGAGTTGGCTATAAGGATATGAGAGCTGGTTATGAAGTATAGTTCCCTATCTCTTAAGAAAAATTTCATAACTACACAGGCTATAGTACGTCTCTGTTCAGATTTAAATTTCACACATTGTCTGGAGTCTTAGTTATCTAGGGCATAGCTCCAGTGATATTTGCTCTTAATTTGTCATTTCCAACTTTCCTGAAGGGTTGAAAAAAAAAGCTCACCACCACCACCAACACTTGCTGTTAGAAGTGCCAGCTACTGTCATGAGGCCCAGGAATCATTCTCTCTGGCTGTGAATCTTTGCATTGTATGTCCTCACTGACAGATGTTCCATAGCCATTGCTGGCTCTTCAGTGTTTGGGTTTGGGGGATTTTGTTGGGGGTGGATTTTTTGGTTGTGTTGATTTTAGCTTTTTCTTTTGAAGGGAAATATGAGTGCCAAGCTCAACAAAACCTCCAAAGGGAACCTTATTGCACACACGGATATCACATGAGTCCCTGTATCACTACATTAACCGCCCCACCCTCAGCCACTGCTGCGTAATAGTCTTATGTCCTCTGGAGTGACATTTTGGAAGTTATATTTGAATAGTGCCCCCCTAATGGGACACTGTCTCTCCTTAGCTTGGAGGAGCAACAGCTGGAGGGTATGATCATCTCAGATACAGGCTGGTGCCTTACACAAATGTTTCTTGCACTCAAAGCTTATTAGAAACAATGGGTGTTACTTGTAAGTATTATTAATATTCAAAGAATTCTCAGAGTGGAAGAAGTATGACTTAAAAGTCAGTTAGTAGGGTGAATGTTTGGCATAGCATTTAGCATGTGGCTTGGGATGTCTGCATCCTACACTGCAGAGCTTTGATTCCAGTGTTAACCTTCTGAGTTCAGTTTCCTGCTAGGGTGTACCCTGAGTGGTAGCAGGTGATGGCCCAAGCCCTCGGGTCCCTGCCATCCACATGGAAGATCCAGATGGTGCTCCTTGTTCCTGACTATGGCTCAGCACAGGCCCAGCTATTGCAGGCATTTGGAAGTGAACCAGAAAATAGAAGAGATCTCTCTGTGTGTGTGCATGAATATATTCCAAATAAAACGAAAATAATGTTTTCAAAATAAAAGTTACAACTGTTGACAATCAGCTGCTTTGTCTTTAGTGACAATGAGAAAGAATGGACCCCTGACCCATGGCAGGGTGAGACAGCACCCAAAAGTGGGCTCCTGTTGTGAGATTTCTTGAGAACTTCTCCCTACACTATTCAGAAGCACTTAGAATGAAGTCAAACAGTTTCTGGCATTGTCATAAACAGTACAGGAGAAACCAAGATTTGACTATGGTTGTTGGTTATCTCATCTTGAATTCAAAATCCTGGACTTCAGAAAAGATGGAGTTTGATGTCAAATGTGGGTATCCTGTTTGTACTTCCTCTTTTGGAAACAATAAGAAAAGCACAGAAGGCACTTACTATGAGACTCTCTGGAGCTGTCCAATGGCACAGGCACAAAGTATGAAACATCCACTGTGAAATCAAGTTCTGAGTTTCCTGGCAATGGCTCTCACCTGGCAATGGAAATGTCACCAGGATTTGTTCAAAGGAGGAATTTGATTATCTCCTGTAACCGAGCTTAAAACCGGAATACAAGTGTCTCCAAAGCAATCATATAGGTGCAGAAAGTGTTTGGTAAATAACATATGGGAAGATTATGAGACATACCCAGAATGCCCACATTCATGGGGTTGCTTGTGTTTCCCATGTGGATCTACATGGCTTAAAATCATCAAACTCAGCAAAGGCCTCATTCCATGAGTTGGCAGAATTTATTTTCATCTTCTCTGCAAGGGCCACCAAAGTCATGCATGTCACTCCTCCTCGGGAAAGAGACCCCTTGTGAAGTAACACACTGCCATCCACCCTCTACGGTTCTTGGCTATGACATGAAGGGCACCTACTATGAAGGTTTTCTCCCTTCTTCACACATGGGATGGGAAAGATCCCACAGGAAAAACACAGCTCGGAAACCTCTCTTATACATGGAGAAAAACTACTGCCAGAATATTCCTAAATTTAAGGCTTCCAAAGCCTGTGATCTTTGGCCTGGTTCCAAGAGTCAGCAATGACGAAGGAAGACATTCACCATCAGTCGTGACCCCACTTTGGATTTCATCTTGTGACAATCTTGTCATGTGGCCATATAGGTTGACACTCCCTCGCAGGTCACCAGGTTTCTGCCATCTCTGTGAGGACCTGTAGCAGCTCAGTGAATGTAGGGCGGCCTTCAGGTTTCTGGGAAAGGGAAATGGAAGGAGTCAGCTCAGTTTAAGATCATTCAGACACCAGTTGTGGAACTTGTTGGTGGGAGCCTAGATCCAGTTTGAACCTCTACAAGGCAAGAGAGAGATACTGTGGAGAGAGAGCAAGTGAGCTTTTGGCCTAGCAGCCAGAATACCAGTTAAGATGCCAGTGAGGACATCCCTGTCACACATGGGAGTGCCTGGTGTTGCTTCCCAGCTCTAGCTTCCTGTTGATGCACACACCCTTGGAAGCTGTGACTGACAAAGGCTCAAGCCACTGCCGCCCAAATGAATGACCTGGACAGCACTACCCTGCAGATCCATTTGGCTGACTTGACTTGAAAGGAATTAAGGTGTTGCTGGGAGGGAAAACTGAGGTAAGGCTCCCAAACTCAGCTATGGCTATTTGCTACACCTGATCCCTTCTAGAAAGGAGGATTCCATTCAGAAAACAGATGAAATATCTTCCATGGGGACTTTGTTGATTGTTTGATGCAGATTGTTCTCATCTTAAGGTTCAGTCAGCAAAATCCCCCAGGCAGGAAGTCAGAGATCATCACCTTGGGGAATGAGGTTGGCTCTAACTTCATGAAGAACAAGAGATGCCACTGTTGGCTCTTTGAAATACCTGAGAAATAGAACTACTCATGTTAGCCACATGCTCACACAGAGTTGGGAGTAGAGGAGACACCACCCTCTGCAGCTTGTAGACAGAGGACAGCACTACCAAAGACAGAGCTGATGATGACGAGGGCACGCTGGGAGGCTCAGCTTCTTAAGACTGCCAGCAAACATTGTGGCTTTTTTTTCAAGGAGGTTGAGTTTGCAGGTAGAATTCATGGGCAGTACTTAGTAACAGTAATAATATCACATTTGAATCCAAAAGTTCTAAAGTGAGCACTTGGACCAAAGTCATAGGCAAATGAACTTTTGCAAATAAATAAATCAACTAACTGAGATATTGCTTTAATCAATGTCTTGCTTGCAATTTGAGATTATTTACTTGGTCTCCCAGTAGCATCCTATCTGCCCCTTCTGCTTCTTTTGTCTCTTCTCCACAGACACACAGAATTTCAGTCTTCTATCACATGCACATGGACATGTGTATTTTTTCATACATAAGATACATCCCTGAGTTACCTACTTGTTATTACCAAGGAGTTCTTAAGGCGACTGACTGCTACACTTTCCTTTGCACTTTCCCGTATTTTTCAAGATTCTTTGTGGAACAGGTCATATGTAAAATGTTTTTATAACAAAGGGTTTTTATAAGTTTAATACTTCTCTGAAATGTGAGCAAACATGACATTCTTTAAATATTTAATTTTCCAGGGCTTGGAGATTGAGAAGCAAGTGATTTTTTTTTCCCAGTCAAGAGGAAATTCCTGACCAAGCTATGATTTTTCTGGGCTGAAACTATCAGCTGGGAAGAAAGGTGTTGTCTGGTCAGAGGGAAGTCTAACAGGAAGAGTGGGTGGGTTGTGAGCTGTATCGTGCACAGTGAATTCAGAGGAGGGGCACAAACGGCTCTGGCCTTATTTTTAAAGCTGGCATTTCAACAAAGAACACCTAGACTCAGAAGAGATGATTTCCTGAACAAAAGTTCACGGAACACTTTCTGCCTTCATTCCCATTCCAGTTTCATCTGTATCAAGGTGTTGGGTGCCACCAAGAGAGATGATTCTTAGGCTCAAGAAAGCAAGCCAAGTGGAAGTAAAGTAAATAAAAGCATCCTCCTTTTTTCAATGGGGAAATGTATCAAACCTGATTCTACCTCTAGTGTTCACTGACCAGTTCTGAGAGGTAATAAGATATATAATTACCAAGGCACTAACGGCATCAAGAGTTGCTGCAAGAACGAATCTCAGACACAGAAGACCTGGAAAATGCACTGAATCCCCTAGATGAAAGGCCAATGCTAAAAACTAAATGGATTTGGGGTAGATATGGTACCTCTGGCTCTCAACATCATTATCACAAACTAGATGGCCCTTTTCTGTGTAGCAGGATCCTAGGGTAATGGTTTGATGGTCAGGTCTGCCCTCAGCTGCTGGGCTGACAGCCTCTAATGGGAGAGCAGGGGATACGTACCTCATGCCAGCAGCTGTACATGACTTCATATACGGACATTGGTGCCAAGTGAGGACGATACAGCCTGAAGCCTTTAGAGATGGCTTCCACAACTTGCAAATTTGTTCTATTTTCAAAAGGCATCTTTCCTTCAGTGAAAACTTCCCACATTAAAACTCCTGTGAATGAAATATGCAGCAACAGAGTGAAATAGCTACTTGGAACTGGAAAAACCTCCCAACTACAAGGCATTGTTTTCCTCCTCCAGCATTTTAGTTCCAAACATCTAGAATGAGACCAGTTCTATTGAGGAAACAGTGTATGCACCTTGGTTGCCGAGGGCTATATGTTGAAAACAACACATCTAAAAACAATGGCTTTTTTTCCCCATTGGTGTTGACTATCACCCAATGGGAGGAACTGCTGACAGTCTTTGCATTACTATGTACCATGTATGAAAGTCAATGACTCTTTTCTGCCTTTTCCTACAAAGTGACACATTTGTGTGACCCTCTGCTTCCTGCTAGTGTCGAGAGTTACCAATTAAGTGATAACTAATGAGCAATAATGGTTGACTGATCAGTAAAATTCCTTAAAGAACTTCCAGTTTAAAACCAATATTCATTTACAGTCCATAAATATTAATTAAGTACTTATTAGAAGCCAAGCCTATGCTAGGGTCAGAGGATTTTGTAAGAACAAAGCCAGTTCAGTGTGTTAGAAAGACAGTGGTCAGCTAAAACTCAAGGAATTCTAATAGCTCTACAGCTAATTAATGAGGTGCTAATAGTGCTATCCATTGCTCTCTGAGATGTAGTTCACAACTTCACTGCCTTTTAAAATGTCATCTGTTGAGACCACTGTCAAAGTCAGTGGAAAGCTAATGCTATCAGTGTTCACCTTACTGTGGACAATCAAGGGCTCAGCTGTGTCTCTGACCCAAAGCCATCCAGGAAATTCTGGATGAAGGAGAACAGACACATTGACATATTTTTGCCTTTTTGAAAGTCAACCCAAAAAATATATTACACTGCACAGGAGTCTACAGTGTCTCTCACTCTCAATGATGTCATCCAATAGACAGGTCCCAAGAGAGATCTAGTCTAAAGACCACAAAGTTTGAAGGTTGTGAAGTCAAATGAGGTTATGATGATCAGGTTTTTAAAGTTCCAGTTGTTAACTGGATAGTCGAAAAATCGTCAAGCCGTGGAGCAGTTGCACAAAGAAGGTTATTAGTTACACCCAAAATTCAATGACACTGTAAGGTCATTTTTTTCCCTTCAAGCCTATGTAGTATAGACGAGTTGGCTGAGTTTTCTAGGTCAGTGTACTCTTTGGTTTTACAGCAAGTGCTTAATGGGGGAAGGAAAGATTCAAACGGCAGGAGTGCCATAGGTTAGTGACACCACTTACCAAGAGAAATATGAAGGTGGTTAGTACAGGAAAGAAAGAAGCAGAGCTGTCAGATTATTTTTAAAAAAATGATACACAGTATTAGAAATCAGTTTTTTAAAAAATGAAACCTCATTTTGTTTGTTAAGCCAAAGTTCATCAAATAGACTCACCAAATGACCAGACATCAGATTTACTGCTATACTTGTTGAAATGGAAAACTTCAGGTGGAGACCACTTGATTGGGAACTTGGCTCCAGAAGAACTGATATATTCATCATCCAAAACATACCTGCAGTCATGGGATTCAAAGCAGATTTTGCTTACTGCCTCTGAGTTCTACGTACTTTCTAATTCCCTCCATGAACTCTGAGTTAGCAAGAAATAAGGTGTTTTGGCTCAGAAAGCTTCTGCGTTCCTCCTCTTAGTAGCACAGTGCCTGAATAGCATTTCCTTTCCCCGAATGAGTCTCAGTTGTATTTATTTTCCTTGGCCCTCAGAAACTCATCACAATCCTTTAGTGCAAACCATGGTCCATTGTTGTCAGTTATGAGGCATTCTTTCTCTGCAAACAAGTGTGTTGACTGTTCTACCAACCCAGGTAAGAAGAAGGAAATAAAAGAGAAACACTAAAAGGATCGCTATTGTGATCGAGGAAAAGAATAAATTCAAAGTTGGATAACTTTTGTACTTTTATTTAAATATTTTTATAACACACACATAGAATGTGGCAAACAAAACTATATGAAATAATCCTCTGATAAGAAAAATCTCTAATAGATTAGAACGGATCTATAGGGAAAGAAATGAAGAACAACTCCCATCTGCTCAAAAAAACAAAGCAAACACCTCTCTATCTTTCCAGAATTGGATGGAAGGATAGCCAAGTGCAGGAATCTACAGAGATCATGATGGATTTTCTGTCTGTTGAGTATGCAACACAGTATTTTTCAACTATTTATGAATGCTGCTCCTTTACTCTCACTTTATCTTCATATACTCTGTATCACTCCACTTTTAATCACCTAATTGAGTTAGCTTTCCTACTACTCAGGTAAAGAACAAACAATAGGAAAAAAGGGGGAGGTAAGCCATTTTCATTAGACTTGGACTTTCTAAAGTCTAGGCTCTTCAGAGAAGAAGGACAGAGTCCTTAACAAAATATTTGGGAAAAATAAATCATGGTTAAGATTGCAGTCTTGGGCCCGGCGCGGTAGCCTAAAGGCTCAAGTCCTCACCTTGCACATATCAGGATCCCATATGGGCGTTGATTCATGTCCCAGCAACCCCACTTCCCATCCAGCTCCCTTTTAGTGGCCTGGGAAAGCAGTCAAGGACGGCACAAAGCCCTGGAACCCTGCACCCATGTGGGAGACCCAGAAGTTCCTGGTTCCTGGCTTCAGATCAGCTCAGCACTGGCCATTATGGCCACTTGGGGAGTGAAATTATCAGATTGAAGATCTTCTGCCTCTCCTCATCTCTCAGTGTATCTGACTTTCCAACAAAAATAAATACATCTTTTTAAAAAAGATTACAGTCTTGCCACCACCATCACCACATCTACCATCCACCTAGAAAATGATGCCTTGAGCTGGGAAGAAGAGAAAGGAGAAGGAAAATGAGAAGGAGCATTAGCCATCAGTGCACGGCTGAGCTGGTCCCATTTCTTAGACTCGAAGGGTTGTGCAGGCCACGTGGCAGGTGGAGAAGCCCCTACCCTCATGCTAGGTGAGTGGGATTCACATGCTGGCCAGACCTGTGCCCTCTCTCCGTCTCTCAGGTAGAGCTATAGGAAAGGCAGGAAGATTCCAGAAAAGAAAGGTTGTGACTGTGTCTAGGCAAACGGAACCAACAGGAGCAGATTTTCTAATCTGTCAGTTCTTAGAGAAACTTGCAAACAGAAATTTAAGTTGGAGCCATGGTTGCCCATGTGGATGGCTGGCCCTGGGATGGTGGCTGTGGGTAATGTTAGTGTGTGGGTGGATAATGAGGACCAGCCCAGCCACCTCCTTCCCAGTACTGCAGCCCCATGCAATCCACAAAAGGTCAGGGAGAAACCCTGGACTTTGTAGGCCTCAACTGTTAATACCACCAAGAAATGGGTACCCCAAATGTAAACTGTACTGGATTATTAAAAAGGATAAAAATAAACTATTTGATAATGGCACAAAAATCATAGCTGAGAACACCAAATTATTCCTTTCGCTTTCAAAAGGACACATTTATTAGACAAAAATTTCCCTTAACTTCACACATATAAATAAACCAAGAAATGATATTTTTAAATCTAAAAATGTATCATGGTTTTATCAGTATTCATAATGACCTGAGAGAACACATGCGAAACAGTTCACAGTGAACTTACACCCTGCAGCTAAAATTACTGTGTGTCCTAAAACTCAAGGTGGTCAGCAGGCCAAGCAACCACACTAACACCTGCATTAGTGGAATGAGCCAAACTACTGCACGTTCAGTCTGTGAGTAAACAAATGAGAGGTCCCCTGCTACAGGTAAACAGAAGAAAAACTCAGATATTGTGTACCTTGTCATTCCAAAGTCCGAAATTTTGACTACACATGTAGAACTGACCAAACAATTTCTTGCCGCCTACAGAAAAAAAAAAAAACAAAAAAAACTCCAAGTTTGAATGCAATTTTTTTCCCTTCAAGAATTTCTATTCTCCTTTTCCTAGTTTATTTGGGAGCCACATTGCTTCTCTGTGTGAACAGTCAAGTTCCTTTCAGGGTGGTACCAATCAACACTACATAGGACCCAACACCCCGTTCTCACATTCATTTGAATGAATTTTTAAAGTGATTTTTAAAACTTAGAAAAAAATTTAACACTTGTACTTTTTAGAATGTTTACTTCCTCTGAAGAAATATTCTTGATAAAACTGGTTTACTCTAAGGGACAACTTTACATCTTGACATTAAAAATTGTGTATGTTTAGTTATCTTAATAAGTAAAGAAAAAAGCCTAATTTACCTAACAAATAAGGCTTAATCATTTCTAATCTTTATGCTCTCTGGTAATAAAAATTAAGAAATGTTTTATGATACACATTTTGTTGAATGTGCCTATTTATAGTGATCATCCTGCATTTCCTAAAATTACTCCAGTGAACTACACATGGTTCAGTATAATGCTTAGACAATCTATCTGATGCCTAAACCATCCATTTTTGGCAACTTAGTATATATATACTATATATATATTAGGCCTTGTGCCTTATATCGGTGAAACTTTTGATAGAATTTCTCAGTTCAATTATGAGGCTTCGTTATTATTACTAACAAAATCCAGGAATGTGAAATGGTAAGCCAGAGGAGCCAGTGAGGAAGTTACCAGGAAGTACCAGCAACAACCTCTAAGGCAAATAATCAGGAAGATCCCTGACAGACAAAAGACTCATTGTCAGCTGACAGGACCTGGTCACTCTGTGGGTCTGAGATGGACATGTGGAAAATTCTCAAATTCTCACTTTTAGATCTAGAGAAGAGACATAGAGCACAGAAGAAAAGATATGAGTATCATGAAGACACCTGGAATGGACAGAAAGTGTCCCTTGGGAGGAAGCAAGATAGGGAGGCAGTGAAGAAAAACACAATTAGAATGACACAATTTGCGCGGCTGGGTCTCCCAAGGGTTAACTCCACAGCTTAGCTTGTTTTTCTAGGGATAACAGGATGGGCAATCTTGGCCTGATACATTTAGCCCCTGGCTTGACAGCAAGTTCCCTCTTCCCTTCATCCCCTTTAAGATGCTCTCAGGGGAGCTTAGGAGTTGCTTGAGCTTCGGGAAAATACTGGAAGGAACTAGGCAGACTATAAAAGAGGCAGGCCAACTTCGAATAAATGGCATTCTCTTTACAAGAATGACCCACTGTGTGTTGTCTTTTTTTGTAACCCTAGTCCCTCCACTCAGCTTGGGGTATGTGGCGGCGCGGGCATTGCCGACAACAATTCTTTCAAATGGAGGTGTTTCAGGCATTACCAAATAGAATGGTTTGGCGTCACTAGTCCTCTACACAAAGCCAGTTAGACTTTTGGGTACCAGCACAGTCGAGTTGTCCTCGCCTACGGGCAGCTTCAGTCCTAGCTACTTGACCTTCACTGTTGACTTCCAGTGCCTAGAAAAGTGGCTTATGCCGGGCACAGCACATGTATGAGTTCTGGTGGAAGGGAACACAGGTGATGGGAAGAGAAGAACAGGAGGAGAGATAGAAAAGTAAATAAAACCTGTTCCAGTCAGTTGGTTAATGAATTACTTCAAGGAATATTACAAGTAAAACTTTCCTTGATTCTAGCACTAACAGGTATTTAAAAAAATAGCTACATTTCACAATAAATTGCATGAATACAAAAATATTTTAAAAATAAACCAAAATGCATTCTTTAAAGTACTGAAAGTGATTTTACAACCTTTTGAATATGTGTACTCTATATAGAATTGTAATAAGAAGTTTGTACCATACTTACTAGGTCCCTGTGAATATAGCAGTTTTTCTCCAGATATTCCATCCCTTCACAAATATCCTGGCATACACTCAGCAGCATTTCCTTTCTAAGTTTTCCTTTTCTCTCCCTGAGATAGTTTAGCAGGCAGCCATGTTCCATAAACTCAGTCACAATGTAAAGGGGCCTCTGCTGTGTACACACCCCGTAGAGCTGAACCAACCTTGAATGGGACAATTTCCTGTTGGAGAAAAACACAAGCCAGTGAGCAGAACTGTTTATGCATTTCAACATGACTGGTAATATTTGCCATGTCTAGATAAGCTTCATTATCAAGATAAGATCAAATCAACCCAGAGAAAAAAACAGAGCAGTTTTCTTTCCATGTTATGCCCTGAGAAAGCAGGGTCAAGAGTTTAACCAGTACTTCCAGTGTCATTAGAGACACAGCGTCTGATTATAGGGGCAGTATTCTGCTTGGCAGCCTCTACTTCGCTCCTTTTCTTTCTGCAGGTCTTTGGCTTCCTTATTGCTTAGGGCTCCTCCTTGCCCAGATTGCACAGCTTTTATCTTCCTTGAATCCCAGCCTTCCTAACTGCACCTGCTCAAACAAATTCTGGAGGGACAATCAGGAGGGAAAGGTGACTGGTGCACCTCGAACTTAAAAGTTAAATGCTAATGAATACAGCCAATTAAAAGAAAAACTTTAGATAAAGTCAAGAGATTTAAAAACATTTACCAGCATGAAACCTTAGTGTACATTTGGCATTCACACACTCTCACACACACACACACAACACACACACACAAACATGCAAGTCCCTGAAGAGTACCTGCTAAAACACATCCAGAACTTTTTAGGCATCAAGAATTCAAAACTGTATGCTTCTGCTGGGACCTCATTTGTCAATTAGTAGTTGTGGAGAGCGATATTCAAATTAATATTTGTAATTTTAAGATATACAATGAGTTCATTCTGGATTAGTCAAAGCCACCTTGAAAAGTTACTTTTCACTCACAAAGCTCACAAAGTTAAAATCATATCAAAGCTCCAGGAAGATTATTTATAACCATAATATATGAGTGATTGTTAATATATTATCATAAAATCAATTTGCAAGAACACACCAATTAATGAAGTAGAGAAACATTTTTTTTCTGATTTGTCTTTCACATTCATAAGGTGAACTTTGAGAAAACATGTGCAAAGTAACGGCAGACAAGCAAGTCTTGAAATGGAATATCCGCCAGTCTGATCCCCTCATGGAGACATTTGAGATTTAGATATTGTTCTCCATTTGTTTAGCATGACCACTGGCAAAAATCTATCAGAAATAAGGCAAACTCCGATTAGACATGGCGGGGTGGAAGCAAATAATTCCTCTGTGTGTGATTCAGTGTATCAAAAAAGTGACAAATATTTCCCATGGACATAGAAAATACAAAGGGATAAATTATGCTCTTCTTCACAATAAAAACTTTAGATTCTCTTAACACACATAAAGTCTCAGTTTTAAGGAAGTATATAATATGATTCATTAATGGGCAAATATGTCATACCCGTATCTTTAAGCTTGTCATTCACATGCTTTCTGACCCTTTGCCAAATTCTTCTCTTCCCTTTTTCTATGTATTCTCTTCCCCTAGGTAATTACATCAAGTTTCAAGGTCTTTGTTACCATGTCTGGTGATTTCTCAATTTAATGGTCTGAACCTCTACCTTTCTCCTCATCTCCAAATACAGCTGTACTTGCCTGACAGCTTGTAGGTATTCAACATACTGGAAGCAGAATTCTTGACCCACACCCTGACTCCACAACTTACTTCTCCCTCATTTCAGTTTATGGGCAAAGCTTCATCTAGCAGTGCACACCAAAACCTAGCCGTCATCTCTGCTCCCTAGTTTCTGCCCATCCTACCTGCCACATGCAACTTGTCCGCAAGTCTTGATCACTTTATCCCCAGTGCGTACCCTGAGGGGACTCTCCATCTTGTACCTGCCATGGCTTTTTCCCTGGATGACTGCAGTAACTTGTCATTCACTCTCTCAACCTCTGTGGATTACCAACAGTTCTACCACACAGGGAAGCCTGGGGGACATACACAACACATGCCAGAGCAGATACTTCCAGTCATTGCCGAATGCCCCATCTATTGAGCCCTCATCCTACCCCTGTGTCCTCCCCTTGCCCCGCTTTGCTGTTGTGTTGCTCACTACAACATGCAATTAAGTAAGCTACTTTGAAGCAGAAGCCTTACCTGTCTCATGAGTGACCATGTTCCCTGGACTTAGACCACTGCCGGGCCCATAAGCAGCCAGCAGTAGTTGTTGAATAAATAAGAAAACGGAAAGATTGGTACTATGTCTCGTTTTAAGAAAGCTATATGCAATGCTATGAAATCTTTAAGAGAGATTCTTTTTTATGATCTTTTACGATTTAACAATTTTTAACATTCTGCTATTCATCTTGGAGATATTTTACACAGATTCTATTGTTTCTTGAAAACAGGAATATCAATATCACGAAATCTAGGTTTCATGATAATGATCATAACATGGGGAAAAGGGTTTATTGTATTACACATGTTATAATTCAATGAAGTAATATTTATAACTATATAGCAAATAACATTTTATCCACAAGATTTTGATACTCTATTTTAACTTTTACAAAATAAGAGGAAACAGGATGTTCTTTCCACAACTGGCTTATCATTATTAGCATAATGACTTCTAGTTACATCCTTTTTTTCATATGCTGATTTTACTTTCTTTAGATATATTCCCAAGAGTCGACCAGTGGGTTCATATGGTAGATTCACTTCAGGTTCTCTGAGGAGTAACGATATTGTTTTCCATTATGCTTCTAGCCATCTGCGCTCCCACCAACAGTGTATTCACCATTTGCCATTTTCTGATATTTGGATAATGACCATCCTACCTGGAGCGAGGTGACACTTCACTGTGCTTCCCTGACAGCTAGTGATCCCGAGCATTTTTTTCAAGTGTGTGTTGGTTGCTTGTATTTCTTCTTTAGAAAAATGTCTTTTCTCAACTGGACTACTGGTTTTGCTGTTGAGTGCCTTGAGCTCTTTTTGTACCCTGAATATTAATCCTTTAACAGATACATAGTTTGCAAATGTTTTCTCTCCCTTGCTGTGGAAAATCAACTATTTCTAATCCAAGAACGTACTTGTGGGTATGCTGCAAGGATTTACAATGCACTTTGCATTTATGATAATTTAATATAGGCACTTACAGCCAGGATCTATCTTTCCCATCCACTGCACATTGGGAATTCTGACACTCCCTGCTAAGTTCTCAACTCCGCAGCAGTACTAAGCTACTCAGCACTACCCAGGGGCCAGGCCTGGTAAAAGGGCTTCCTAGAATTGTCCTTTCCTCTCATTCCGAAGTCCTCCTTCTCTTCCTACCAACCACACGTTTCAAAACTGTTCATTTACCTTCTTGAATTTCATTTTTTTCAAAGTCAAGTTTATATGGAAGAGTCAAAAATCTTATAGAAAAGTAAGTGGTGGTTTTAGGAGAAGAAATGGGTAAATTTTCTCCTTGTCTCTATTTTCTAAATGTTTTGATTCTTAAAGGTATTTTGAGTAAGATTTCATTTGCTATTAAAATATTGCTAAAAGCATTTTAAGTATTACAATCAAGCTTAAATTCTAAAAATTCTTTTATTTGGATAATAAGGCTATAAGTCCAACTAGGATGCTTATTAACTTATTCGCTTCCTTCCAGAGATAAACATGTAGCGAAGGGGAGGTGAGAAACACAGGGGCATTTTTAGTTTTCTCTCTATTCAATTCTTCATAATACAATATAAAATACTAAAGATTTGTATTTCAAAAACTAAAATATGCAACTGTAAAGATATGATGATGTAGAAATAATAAAGCAAAATAAAAGAAGATGTGCAGGAAAAATTCTTAGAGAAATTCAATGTACTGTACATGGTTTTTAGTATTATTAGTTCTCATGTCATCATACAGTTCACACCTACGAATAAGCTGCATCCAAAAAACACAACCCCCTCACTCAACAACTGAAAGAAGGCTTCAGTAAAGGCAGGGCAGTGCTGTAATGATTTCAGCAAACGACCCCACACCTCAATCCGTAGGAGCTGAGTTCAACTCGTTGTTTTAGCGCCCCCTGGTTGCATGACATGAAGCAACTTACTTTAACACTTGAGCCTCCACTCGTCCATGTGTGATGCGGACCTAATAGAACATGGCCTCCTCACTCCTCACTGGGTAGTAAACAGAATTGTAGCTGTATACATACAATGAAAAGTATAAGGCAAAGTAAAAATAGAGAAAAGGCTTGAAAGTTTAATGGGATTTCATGAACGGAAGTCATCTAAGAGAAATAGATGGGTTTCCTGTTCTTTCAGCAGGTTCTCTGAAGCCCAACGAGCGCATGGCCCCGGCTAATGCTGCAGCCTGCAGCCAAGTCCCCAACAGCACAGTAAAGTCTTGAAGTTTTCCTCCACATTGGAAAACCACAAAGGATGGCAATCATTCTAACGGTTGTGGTGATGATGCTCAGCTCTGGCATATATTCCCTCTCCTACTCTGGAAAACTGCAGCCTTTTGGAGAGAGAATCAACAGACAGAAGTGCTCTCTCTCTCTCTCTCTACTTCACATAAGTGACTTATTTACTTATTTACTTATGTGAAGTATATATATATCTATATATATATAGATATATAGATATATAGATATGAGATAAAGGGGGAGGTGTAACAAGATAGCCTGGTGGCTAAATCCTTGCTTTGCACATGCCCAAATCCCATAAGGGTGCTAGTTCACGTCCCAGCTGCTCCACTTCCCTTCTAGCTTCCTGCTTGAGGACTGGGAAAGCAGTCAAAGACAGCCCAAAGCCTTGGGACCCTGCACCCACATGCAACACCCAGAGGATACTCCTGACTCCTGGCTTTGGATCAGCTCAGTTCTGGTCATTGTAACCACTTGGGGCATAAACTAGCAGATGGAAGAATTTTCTCTTTGTTTCTCCTCCTCTCTGTAAATCTCTTTCCAATAATTTACTTTTAAGTATATAAATAAACAGTTGGCCTCACTGCTGCCTCCCTAAATCACCAAGACTGTTCCTATTTCTTGTTCCATCTTCCATCACCCTCAGACGAACCCAGAGACCCTCATTCCAAACACCCAATCAGGCTTGAACCATGCAAAGATCCTTTATCGTGTCATTAGACATCTCTATTTCCTATTTACAGGGATTATGGCATGCCTTTAAGTCTCACTACTCACATGTCTCCTGATCACTTTTTTAAAAAGATGTGTTTGTTTCGCTTGAAAGTCAGAGCTACACAGAGAGTGTGTGCTCCCATTCACTGGTTCGCTACAAGTAGCCACAACGGGCAGAGCTGGGCCAGTCCAAAGCTAGGGGCCAGGAACTTCTTCCAGGTCTCCCACAGGGGTTCATGCATTCATATCTTTAACCATTTTTGCCTTCCCAGGCCATTAGCAGGGATCTGAATTGGAACTGGAGCAGCCAGGATTTGACCCAGGCGGATGCTGGTGCCACAGGTGGAAGATTAGCCTGCTAAGCCGCTGCATCAGCCCTCATTATTATCTTCCTATGCTGGATTTTACCCAATATGCAGGAATACTATTGTTGTCCTTTAGACAAAGGAAAGTCATGATCAGATGCAATAATCTAGGGAACCAGGTCCAGACAGATGGATGCCTGGGGTATCTGAGGATGCAAACACATCGTTAGGAAGCTGATGTCACTGGACAACAACATTTGGCATCACTCACCACAGGATTTTCTCTATTGGATGTGGATAGAAAGACTGTTTCGATTGGACACTTGGATATGGGTTGAGAATGCCAAGAGTCATCATTGCCCTGTCTTGAAAAGTGAGTCTGGTTGATTGTGTCTGTTATCTATTTTGTCATTCAGTTTGCTTTGTTTTTATCTAAGTAGGATCTGCAAGGGTGGCCAGAACTCAATTGCCCCAGACAATGGAGCAGAATCTAAGGAATGCCACCTGAAGTTTGCCTTCTTTACCACATTGTTTTTCCTCTAAGTAAATCTTGACTAAGTATTTAAAGAATGTTGATATGGGAGTCCACACTGTGGCATAGCTGCCTAAGCCTCTCCCTACTGTGCCAGCATCCCATATGTGCCAGTTATAGTCCTGGCTGCTCCACTTTTGATCTAGCACCCTGCTAATGCTTCTGGGAAAGCAGCAGAATATGGCACAAGTGTTTGGGCCCCTGCATCCATGTGGGGGACCTGGAGGAAGCTCCAGGCACCTGTCTTTGACCCGGTCAGGCCCCAGCTGTGGTGACCCTGTGGGGGGAATAGGCCAACAGATGGAGGATTATCTCCTGTGTGACTCTCCTCTCTCTGTAATTCTGCCTTACAAATATTTTTTAAAATAAATCTCAAAAAAAGAATGATTATTTCAATTATGCCAAATTATTAACTTGTCCTGCTTGAACCTATATCATAGTCATAAAAAACAGCTATGAGTCTAGAGTCAAAATACGATCGCAGAAAAATTAACAGAGGAGGGCAGGGATCTGCAAGAAGCCACTTCTTCAAAAAACATGAACTTATGGTTACGGGGAACAACACTTTCAAATAATGAGCAAGACACTGGTGATCACCACCTGGACAAAACCAACACTTTGCAACTGGGTAAAGGGAAAAAAATCAAGAGTCCATATGAGACACCTATTATTCCCTTGTCATGTTTGTAGATATCTCACTAAACACACACACTGACCCAGTGAAGCAGGTGCTGACAGCCCTGTTTCTACGGGGAGGAAAGTGAGCCTTGGCAGTGTGAAACACCTTGCCCAGGCCACACAGAAGCCCAATGGCCAGCCTGGATGAGCTAACCGGCTGGGGCAGTTATGATACTAATCCAGGTGTGGCTGGCTGTGCACCCATGGTTTTCCCATGCCACCAGGATGCCCCAGGAAGCACACCTGGGTGTTGCTTATACTCACATCATGACTTTCGCCTCTTCAATGAAATCGTCCTCTGACATGGAGCCTTCGTTGATGGCCTTGATGGCCACCTGGAAATGCGCACGCCATTCCCCTAAATAGACCACCCCAAACTGACCACTTCCGATCTTCTTGACAAATGCCAATTCAGATGGATCTATCTCCCACTTTTCTGGAAAAGCAAAATATGCACGTGATAATTAAGAAAAGAATGTTAAAATTTTTAGAGCTGGAAAAAGGAAACTTAGGACTTGGATACCCTCATTTAACATAGGAGTTAAACAAGTGTAAATAGTTGGAGAGGATTTGTCCTATTTTGAATACTCAGGTTGTAGCTTAATTGTGTAATTCAGAATTCAAGTTTTAAAACACAAACTTTCCTTACATGGAGGAAAACAACCAACCAATTATGAATAACAGAACATGCTCTCTTTTCATAGACATCCGTGATGGGGCCCTCAACTAAATCTACCAAAACTCTGGGTAGGCCTGGAGCCAAAAATATATATGATATATCCCCAATCTGCTTTTGTCCTAGCGAGCAAACCCATGATACTCCCTTCTCTTGATGTGGATTCCTTCTATTCTCCTTCTAACCCTAAAGGTTTTTCTGCCTTAGTGCTACCTTTCCTTAGGGAAAAGTGATTGATTCATCTGAAAACATGTTCAAGGTTAGAATTCTAACACATACTCAGAGAAATTTGAAGTGAAATTTGTTCCCATAGATTACTCACTTTTAAGAAGCAAATCAGGGGAAAAGAATAGTTTTTAAAATAACCCTCTTGGAAACTCAAAAGAATCAAATCTTAACTGATAAGCATCTCCTTTTTTCTATAATGAGGGTGCCATCTGCTGGAATATTTATAAAATACAGTTTAAACAACTACAAGCTGATAGCTACGCAGAGCAAAGGTTCCAAGTATTTAAAAACTAACATAGTCACGGTACCTCCCTTATCAGGCAAGTGTAATAAGCCAGTCCCTAAAGGACAAACATCATGTTTTTCTGATACAAGGAAACATTCATGCAAAATATAAAACAGATATACAGGTAAACAATATATAACATAGATTCTCATAGATAAACTACAGATCTCCCTTTCAGGTAAAAATAAACAAATCTTAAAAAAAAAAAAAAAAAAAATTGGCTGGGATAATACTCTGCTAGCTCTGTCTTCAGACCAGAGAGGGTATACCTAAGAAGACGTTGAACTTGACTGGACAATAAGATGCTGGACTCTATGTTTGGTGTATGCTTGCAATGGGGGAATCTCAACTGAACTTGAGCTGTGGTTATGCAACAAGGTGGAGGAATCCACCATGGTGGGAGGGTTTGGGCAGGGGTGGGAGAACCCAAGTATCTATGTAACTGTGTCACATAATACGATGTAATTAATGAAGTCAAATAATAATAAAAAAAAAAAAAGAAAAAAAAAAACCCTGCTTAAGTCTATTTTAAGACATCAAGGAGCACCATGTGTAACTTAACTAAATTGTTAATAGGTGAACTTTTCATTATGTATAGAACTTTTAATACAAAGGAATAATTTACACACCACTACATCATGAAATCATGTATCCTAAGGAGAGTTTTTGTTTTAAATCTTGGTCATAGCTCATACAATAAAATCGAGTCATCCTTTTCCTTCAGTATATTTTGGGTCCCACTAAAAAGAGCAATTTAAGTAACTAATATGTCACCAAATTAGAAAATAGGCTGTTTTTTTCCCCACAGATTTGTAAAAACACATTTGCATAGAAAGTGGTTCAAATGAAGCAACCGTGCAAGCTTACTTTCTTTAGAGAAAGTGAAGATGAACCTTTAGCAGATCTTTCCAGCAGATTCTCCCAGCCACCCCTGTGACCAGAAAGCGACATCCCAAACATACAAATAAAAAGACTTGTAATTTATCAAAAGAGCTAATATAGATACAGATATAGATATATAGTGAAATTTGAAATAAAACTGAAATATGTCTCCCCAAACTTTAAATGGTACCTTGTGAGATGTTTAAGCACAAGAGAAGACTTCAAACTTGGAAAAGAAATGCACCTGGAGACAGACCTTTCAGAGAGCCTGAAAATGTAAGAACCCTTAGGGGACCTGGGCAGATGTGCCTCTGCATTAGATGTTTTCCTCGGCGAGGGTGAACACCTTACCGTAGCTAAAACCAGCAGTGGCTGGAAAGCTGTTGCCCATCAATCCTACTGGAGAACGAAGACGCGTCATGAGTCCTAGGCAGAAGGAGAACCAGCATTTCAAAGTTAGCTTGTAGGGTGGGAGGAACCAACACACGTCCTAGAAGCTAGTATTCGCCTTTCAATAATTGGGCGTTTATGTGACAAGTCAGCCTTTGCTCATTTTTCCCATTGGAAAGCCATTATTTGTAAAATAATATTGGCTCAATTTAAAGACTCAAAGAACAGAGAGGGCCAAAAACATCTTTTGTAAAATCTTAATACCCAGAGACATGAGGGTATTTCAACAATATGTGAGAAGCAGCATTAAAAGAAAAGTTTACTTTGGTAGGAAAAAAAAAATGAAATCCATACATAGGATTTTTATACTACACATTTTCCATAAATTTACTGAAGACTTCCCTTACACACTGTTATCAACTGGGTGAACATCTTCAGAAAAATCTCTGCAGGTGTGATGGAAAGCATGTGTATGTCCAACACATCTTACAAAAATCCACCTGATCCGTGTAAGCTTTTGACATGACGCATGTCAATGACCTATATTAGAGACTATAATTGAGTCTAAGGCTATTTCCAAGATTTCACAATTCTAAAATATACATTCTTAAACATAATATTTGTAGGACCTCTCAAATGATCACTTATAAACAGGCCTTTTGATGAGAAGACAGTCATGCTGCAGCTGATTGGCAGGTGGCCATCCTACAAGGACCAAGAGAATGATGCTTCCGGGAAAAAAGAACAGCAGGTGCAAAGCTTAGAAGCACATCATATGTGCCTACTGTGTGTAGGACATTCCTCCAAGTAAATCCCAAAGATCTCAACCGATCCAAAAATTGGTTAGACAAGGACTCTAACTACAGAGAGCTCAATCTCAAGGAAAACTGCTGGTCAGAGGCCATTTTGATAGAAAAGGAATAGACGAGGTGCTGCAGACATGTGTCAGGTGTTCTGGGACACTGAAAGAGCACCCAGCACACTGCTGGACCCAAAGAAGGCTTCTGGAAGGGAATGACAGCAGCCATGCATCTGACAGGTGCAGACATCCCATGAGGGGAACTAGAAAAGCACATTCCAGGCAGAGGCAGGGAAGGACACCACAGGGCAGAAAGTGTGATGCCAGGGGCTTGAGCAGAAATTGGCAGGAAGGCAGAGATGAAAAAGTATAACTGAATGTCAGTAAGTGTTCTGGTGCATATGGACCCCGGAAGCTATGCTGGGGAGCATTCCATCTTCCTGCCGGGGGCCCAGAGTCATCAAAGGACCCCAATCAAGAAACGGCACAGTCCTATTTGCCTTTCTGATGGATCACTCTGGCACTAGCACAGAGGTGGAGGGAAGGAGAGCTGTGAAGACACTCAAAGTTGTCCAAGTGAGTCATGGGCAGGACAGTGCTTACAGGTGGGAGGGTAGGATCTCAGGGACATACATTTATGTTATGATCTTGACAGACTTATGGTTCCAGATCATGGTTCCAAATTTACAGAATTAATTGTTAGGTACTGAAGGAAAACAGAAGCATCTAGGTAACCTCAATGCCTATTTTTCTGTTTTATTTTTCGAAAGGCTGAGGGACCAAGAGGGCGACAGAAACAGAGAAATAGAGATCTTCTGCCCACTGTCTCACTCCCAAACACCAGCTGTAGCCAGGAACCCAGAGCCCAATGCAATGGCTCACATGGATGGTAGGGACCCAAGTCCCGAAGCCATCACCTGCCTCTCCGTATGCTCGTTAGCAGCCGACCAGAAGCAGAAGCACAGCAGAGACTCAAAGCCAGGCTCCCTGACATGGATGCATGCAGCCAAGGCACAGCTTCATCACTGTGCCCAAACTCACTCCTTTTCTAGCTTTAACATTGTTATGTGCCCAAGGTTTTTCTCCAGGATGTGTTGCGATGGCTCACTGGTCTATGGCTCTCTGGCAGAATGCAATCTGTCCTTCCTGACATTGCTCCTTGTTCGGGGAAGGCAGTGGGTCACCATGGGCTCAAAGGGCCAGGGAGGCAGGATGGTCAGTGTTTCCAGTCAGTCTCATCTTCAAACTGGATCTTCCAACATACCCTCACATGATGGGAGCAGCCTGGGCCTGAGGGATGTAGCATGGCTGCACAGACATGAGGAGACAGGAAGTTCGGGAGGCTAGGATTCCTGTGGCCTAAATCTCGGCAGAGAGACCTACCAGCTGCATGAGCACACTACCCCACAAGCTGTGCCTCCGTTTCATCATCTGTAAGAAGAACAGCTCCTACTGCAGGACACTGCACTGGAGATTGAATAAATATACATGAAATTGCTCAGAGTACGGTTGACCCAGATTAATTTTTTAATAGATGAATCAGTTCTTTCTGCCTTCCTGCCTTCTCTCCTGTCACTCTCCATTCTTATTTTATTTTCTTCTTTCTTTTCCTTTTTTTAAGATTTGTTTATTCATATTTGACAGGCAGATTTACAGATAGAAGGAGAGATAAAAAGAGTTCTTCCTTCCACTGGCTTGCTATCCAAATGGCCACAATGTCCAGAGCTGAGATAAACCAAAGCTAGGAACAAGGAGTTTCTTCCAGGTCTCCTATGTGGGTGCAGGGTCCCAAGGCTTTGGGTCATTCTCTACGGCTTTCTCAGGCAATCAGCAGGGAATCGGAGCAGAAGTGGAGCAGTCAGGACAGGAATTGGTGCCCATTTGGGATACTGACATTGCAGGTAAAGAATTAGCCTGTTGAACCACTCCGGCCCATCTTTATTTTGCGCTTTTTTTAATAAAACAGTCATCACGGTTCCATATTCCAACTTCTTTTTTTCAATTTATTGCTTCATTGACCCAGTATTTTATTTTTAGAATTATCTTTATGGTATTCAACATGTTAATAAGGATAATCTGTGGGCATTCTCATAAAAAAAAAAAGTCACACTCTACAGTGTTGCTTCATCCCAGTCTTGATCCACAGAGATGAATACTAACATTGTCTGGTCTGCTGTAATTTTATTCACTTAAAAATTTGCCCTGAAACTTTGGCAGAGCTTCTCCGTATGCACACAAGCACAAGTTGCAGTTGTTGCTGTTTTCCACAAACGGAACTGTGACTCCAGCAGACTTGTCTGCTGTCCTGCTTGACCTGACACCATCTCCTTCATGCCTTTTGCTGTTAGCACATTCCGATCCCCCTTACTCGTTTTTCCTCACCCTATGACAACTGTGTCTTGAATTTTATCTTTGATGGAAGGGACAGAAGGGCTAAAGGAAAAAACAGAACTAACCTCCTAAGCAGAGCTTTCTAGCCAGCCTCTCTTGTCCCTCCCTCTCCAAACTCCCAGTGACTATCCGGAATATCCATGTTGACTCTTCCTGTAAGTGGCTAGAAATTCCTTTGGAATTCTGCCTTATACTAGAACAGTGCAGCCAGTAGCCTCTTCCCAGAAGACTTTTCGATTAACACAGTTTTGCATGAAAGAAATCTAAAAGAAAGTACTGCATGACAAGAAGTTAAAACAACAATTACAAAGTTACAAGAGGTCACCAGGGCTGTGAAAGTCTCCCCCAGGGACTCAGGTTAGGTGAGGGCAGCAGACTAGAGGTGTGGATGCAATTATTGTGTAACTTGTGAGAATCCTGAAAGGTTCTGCAGAGGACAGGTAGGCACAAAGAGCAATTCTTGTGAACAACAGCTGGACAAGGAACCTCAGGTGGATATAAGGCCAAACTACAGATGTGAAAGGTTGCGTTTTGGGTAGCTTTTTCCCATCCTCCAAGCAAAGAATGACAGATGAAGACTGTGAGGCAGTTTTCTAGTGTGACTGCCTGAAGCACAGAACAGAGAGAAGGCTGCACCATTACTTTAGATTCCAGGACACTGTGACCCATGTAAGTCACTAACAAATGTAGCATGACCAGATGGTCTCTGACTTCTCCGTCACCTATCACTTTTCTGAGCTGGCAGAAAAAAATCAAAACTCAACCCAGTTCTGCCTCCTGAATGGGAAAGTAAAGAAGCATAAATGAGGAGGACACTGCTCAGAGAACAGACTGTGTTTTAAGCACTACGTGCTTTCTCAGAGCAGCTCATTCCCATAGGGCTGTAGGGCATGTGGTTGCCTATGCTGGCCCAGCTCCCCAGCACCCTGGCCGCAAAACACATAACTCACCAGCTGCATTGTGTTGGTGGTACCAAATCAACTCAGGAATGGATTGGAAGAGGTGTCTCTCGGCCACATACCAGCGTCCTGAGTCATTCCTTTTAATCTGATAATGTTTTATCATAGCTTCCACCGTGCTTCTACAATCAATGAGATGTGATTTAGTAGGCAAGTCCAGGTTCCCCTTGGCAATTCAGAGCATTCCTGAAGCCACTGACCCTCCCTTTGAAACCCAATCTCCACCACCACACACTGAAGAGATGGATGGATGGCTTCCAGCTGACCAAGCCTTGCTATCTCATTAAAACTCCTCCACTATCTCAGTGTGTGACCTCAAATCCAAATGTAATTTCAGCCAAACCTATCCAGGCAACAATATGGTATCCCCTAAAAGTTCACCTCTTAATGGACGTTTAGAAGTATTTACTTAATATCAACTATTGATGAAATAAATGAGGGCTGGGAAATGGAAACAAGAGGAAAAACTAACCTAAGACGCAGGAGTGAGTACGTTCTTGCCATGGGGGTTTAAGGCCCAACACCATTAGGAACCTAGGGAAGCACCCATCAGCACCTCAAAACTACACCCCCAAAGTGTAAAGAGGTTGAGTTACCAATGCCCCAACCCCCATGCCTTGCTTATAGAGTGCTGCGCCAGCCATGTGATCTCCCAGAGATTTCCTGCTCAGTCCTGTTAGATCCCTGCAAGCTCCCACAGCAGCACATCCACTTGGAAAAGCCCAGGGAGCTCTCTGAGGACGGGAGACCTCACCGTGGTCCACCTCCATGAGGGTCCTAAGGAATCCAAGCAAAGCACCCACGCTATGGCCAATCTAACCCATTCAGTTGACAGTGGAGAAAAAGAGCATGGGAGAGATGAAGTAGCTTATCCACTGTCACACAAAGCATGTTACGGATGTCCTGTGAACTGGCCAGCGCTCCAACTTCTAGGCCAGCAATCAGCTCCCCGTGCAAGGCTCTAACACTCCCATGCTCTCTGTGTGACATTGTTTCCATTAAAAAAAAAAAAAGAAAAGAAAAGAATGCAGAGAGATAATTCTTTTTAAAATATATGCTTGTTTTCAAAGGCAGAATTAGACAGGAGAGACAATGAGGCAGCTGGCAAAGTTGCCACCTGTGAATCCACAGTCTCCTATTTATGCTGGTTCAGTCCTATCTCCACTTCCGATCCAGCTCCCTGCTAACACGCCTGGGAAAGCAGTGGAGGAGGGCGCAAGTGCCTGGGCCTCTGCACCCATATAAGGAATGTCAGGCTCCTGGTCACTGCTGTCACCTAGTGAGCGAGGCAGCAGATGGAAGAATTTTCTCTCACACCTTTCTCTCTCTCACTACCCCTGAGTTTTACATTAAATAAATCTTTTTTAAAAAGAAGAAGAAATGTCTAAAGTAACCAAAATCACAATTGCTTACCTTCTGGCTTTTATAAATACGGAAATTGTGTAGGATCCCAAATGTCTTGAGTCTCTGACAATAAAGGCACCTTCTTTAGCCTGCAAAATAATTCATGCATTATACCAGTGTATGCCTTAGAAAGACAAACCTATATCCTGGTGATGAAAACAAAAGCTATACCACCTTACTGTGGCAGTCTATTCTATTCTATTCAGTCTATTCTAGTCTATAATAAAATCTTATTAAATACACAGGATATTTTTTGATTGACATAATTACACCTATGTATAGACATGGTGATATTTCATCACGTGTAACACCATGTACTCATCAGCTCAGGGTAACTGGCATATCTATCACTTCAAACATTTATCATTTCCTTATATTGGGTACAATCAAGATCCTCCCGAAAAGCTATTTTGAAGTAGCTTTTATTTATAAACAATTAATTGCCATCAACCATGGATATCCTACTAACAAAAGTGTTCATTTTTCTCACTAGGTTTTCAATCCACCCGAGATTATTTTTGCTTCAGGTAGGGAATCTCATTTCAGTCATTTTCCTAGATAAATGATTGACATAACAGAGTGTAGAACAGTCCTCAGATCTTGGTGATTTGCAGTACCTGGAAATGCTCCCTAGATAAATCTGCACAATCAATGAAGCCAACAGGAAAGGTGTCTGTCTGTTTTTAATGAGATAAAAGGATTCTCAAGTTCATATGGACAAAAAATATATTCACTATTTATGGAAAAAGAAGCATAATGAGGAAGGCTGATCCAATAACAAAGTTTCAGTACTTAAAAGAGGGCAGTACACGAATAGGTAGGCTGATCAATGCAACCAAATAGAAAGCTGGGTACAGTCCAAAACAGGAATTTTTATAACAAAAATGGAATTTTTATCCAATGAATAAAAGATGGATATTTGGCAACTTTCCAGGAAAAAAAAAAACATATTCAAATCCACATCTCCTTGCTTAAATCAAAAGAAATTATAAATGAATCAAAGATAAAAATGCACAAAACAAAGCCATTGAAGTAGGCAAGAATCAGGGAAATTCTTTTGTAAATAGATACACAGAATCTACAAATCCTGCCAAAAAATAAAAACAAAATGCAGAGCATATGAACAGACTGGTCACAGAAAATACAAATATGTAAAATGTAACATATCAAAAATACTTCAAATTCCAAGGGTGAAAGTAACTCAATGAAGCCCCCACTGAGATGAGGTGTCAGGAAGAAGAGACCCAGGTGTTTCCTAGCAAGTACTGTAGGGAAACAAAACCCCTTATGTTTGGGGCTGGTAGGTAAGTTGATACAACTCCAACAGAAAGCAATGGATTAGCGATGAAAATTAGTAATGGATACTCTTTGTAACCCAGAATTTGTACCTGGGGCAGGGGGGATTTATCCTGCAATTATACTAAAAAAAAAAATGGAAAAGGAAATGCATGAAGGCAAAATATACAGGGGCAGGGATTGTGGCTGCGTGGGTTAAGAAAAATGAGCTCAGGACATTCCCAAATGACCAAAACAAACTAGGAAAGTTCTGTACTGACAAACCAATACAATCCCTCACCCAATGAATTGAGAGGAAAAATGTGAAACAGCCATTGGCAAGAGTAGGGGACTACCTCCTAATCATAGTGCATGCGAACAATTTCCTTGAGCCATTAAAAATATCACTGACACTAGACCTCTAACAAACTGTGACCAAATAACTTTGCAAGAGTGTCCATTGCAGCACTGTTTGTAAGGAACGCTTTAAACGTTTTTCAACATTGAATTTGTTTTCATTCATATGGAATCTAGTGAAATGATGCATGTGATCTATATCTACCTACAGAGAAGATTTCTTTAAATGTTTAATAACAAGTCAACATACATGCACCTATGAGCTCTTTACGCACAGCGGTTAAAAACATCTCAAACAACACTATAGGTTGTATCCGCTCTGAAAAAATGGAGACCCATTCTCTTATGGAGGTTGCCTCTGGGGAGTGGGAGACACTGAAAAAATGAGGGGTGGGCTACCAGTGTGGCAGCTGTAATGCTACTTCTCTCCAAGCTGTTGTGAACAGATGTGAGTCCCTGTTTGTATCAGGGTTGCCTGCATGTGTGGGTTGGCTGTGTCATTTCCAGTTTCAGTGTCGGCAAGGAGATGAAACTCCATTTCAGATGAAGAATCTCTGAAACAGAATGAGCACGGTCCAGAAGGGTAGGCCACAGGACCCGCAGACTGCTCAAGGCAGACTTCTTCTCAACTTCCTCTGATGCTCTGATGCTGCCAGACCACCCTGACCTTCAGTGTTAGACCTGCCAGCCCCACAATGCACAGATTGCCTGCTGTGGACAGGCAAAGCAGATGCTATCTCTGTTGCACTCTCAAATGACCTCCCAGCAAGCACAGGTCCGCCTGTCCAGCCTCCATCCCCATTCCGGAGCTGCCTTGGTTCCTCCCTCCCCACCATGTCTATTTCCTTGCTTGAAGCAGGTCTTCATGGAAACATCATACAGAACCCCGTAAATGCCTGCACTTTTTATCTGTCGTTAATTAAAAATCACAAGATGAAAGAAAGAGCTCAGAGTTATGGAACTGATTCTTTGTCATTCACATTTCTAGATTTCCTCAACATCCGAGAGAAGTATGTCATAATGTGATACCTCTTACCTAGCTTCTAGTTTTGACTCTGCCTCCACCCCCATCTATGCTTCCTGACAGGTGGAAATTTAAACTACATGCATTTCTGTTTTGGCTTGACCTAAATGAGCAGTTTTGATCTGAGTTTGCTATTTTGACCACCTGGCTCTCCCCTTTGTTCTCAAAGAATGAAGAATTGCAGTACCATAAATTTTCCTGCATTTGAGTGCTTACTGAATATAGGCCAAGTAGAGGACAGGGTATGGATTTGGGATCTGTGAAGCATAAGGTATATGGACAGCCCAAATCCAGGTTTCCTGGAAGAAGGCACTTTGCAGTGAGTGACAAAATCTCAGTAGGTCAAGACTAAACTCATTTCAAGAGAAGCATCACTTCTGAAACTACGATGAAAGAGAGCAGCAAACATGGTTACATACAACTACCCAGACTTACAGCTACCCAGGATGTGTCCAGTAGCAATGAAGTTCAAATGGCATTTTAGGACCACAAAGAACAGAATCTACCTTTTTAGTCGATTCAACTCTTTCATCTGTACTTCTCGCTCAGAAACTGTGAATATTCACCAACTATTTATAAGCACAGTGACTTACCTCTTGTCTCAACAGACGCTCTGCCTGATTTCTGGTAATGTTTCTGTGGTACCACCTGTCAAAGCCATAAACGTAATTGTTATCCCCTTTTTCAGAACAAACACCTGCTCCATTTCCTTCACTTTCCAGGACATACTTCAGAACTGATTTTAGAAATTAAGTGATTATTTTTGGATTCAAATATGCAACAATGTACTATTTTGTGTCAACTGATTAAATTTAAGCCAATATCTAGTAGATGGCATCACATCTCAATTCAACACATTTAGAATGCACTTTTGGGCTACTAAATGTGCTGTAAAATTCTATGAAAGGCATATGGTGTAAAAGTCACCACATTAACGTATACTGAGTTTTAGAAAGCAAACTGCAAAACAGCTGTTGATTTCCTCTTGGGAATTCTTTATGCAAAGGCTTTTTACATGTGCTATGTTAACCTTTGCTAAACTAAAATTGGCTCTTCCACATGTAACATTTCTTGACACATTGCCTAGCAATAGAGTTAAAGTAGAAGAATCAGAGTTAGCAGGGTGCATGGAACACCCAGCACATAACGGTACTTCAACAACCTCCTCTGCCCTCTCTCTACTCTCAGCCTACCCTCTCCACACTTGGCCACACTGGGCTAGCTCCCACCTTCAGATTCACCAACACATTTTCTGCCTCCAACCAAACTGATTCCTCTGCACATGTCATTAAATGACCTCGGAACATCAGAATCACCCACGTAGTAAACAAATCAAATACTATTTAGTGAGTTTGATACAGCAATACATTGTCAGTAAACAAATATTGTACAGGAAACAGACAAGGAAATGGCACCAAAACACGCACGCGCACACACACACACACACACACAAAATTGGAAAATGTTTGCTCAAAACAAGACTTTTTTTTAAAGATTTAAAATGTAATCCATTATTACCAGAAATGCTGTTTTTGTGGACAGTGAAAGGAAACACACACATAACTGCACCTTCTGCCACTGCGGGTGGCCAGATGGTGGCTGACTGAAACACCCGCATTTCTCTTAAGGAAGTAACCCACCTCGACACACGTTCTTCCCCTAACACCCAGGAGTCAAAAGAGGTCACTAGAGGAAAGCAGTCTGGTATCTAAACTTCCGCCCTCAAACTGAAAATGAACTTTAATTTAAAAAAAAAATGGACCACAGAGAATACAGAATTATTATAGATGTTTCTAAACAAAGTAATTTGATTACTCATCACTCACCACTGTTTGGGGAGCAGGAATAACTATGAGAGGACCTCAAAACACTCATGGAAAATGGAATTAAAAGAAAAAATATAGGAGCTTTATTTCTCAATATCAGCTCCATCCACTTCAAGACACTTTCGGAAATGACGATGCCAGCCATTTGGTTCACTTCTAAAACAGTTGAGGTTCTTGGGAACTTAAAAACGTCAGTAGAATATTTTTCACATTGTTAACAGAAGAAACATGGGCCATTGTTTTAAACTGGGGAACAAAAAGTTGGAAGAAGTTGAATAAGGGCTAGATGGACAATGCCTCATGATTTCCCCTAAACCTGTTACACCATCAAATGGTTTGATGAGAGGGAGGAACAGCAGTGTTGTTGTGGTGGAGGCCATGATGGTGCTGTTCTCTGGGCATGGACTCTGCCAAAACCTTGGCTGATGCTCCTAAAAACTGTCCAAAAAAAAAAAAAAATGTGTTTGCATGCTGATCCTCCTAAAAAGTCAGCAGGCAAAATGCCCTAGTCGCTGCTCGGAGTTTTGCTCCCAGTCAACCTGGGCCCCTTCCTCTCCTTGGTGGTAACTGCTTTGGTTTTTCTGGGTCTTCCAGGTCATCGTGGTAAGCCCTGCTTCATTTCCTGCATCATTCTTGATCCCTCTTTGTCCAACGTTTTCACTGAATGCTTCCTCTTGTTGCAGGGGAGCTGAGTGCAGCCACCTTGGCAGCCATTGGGCAGGCAGTGTGCGGCCTTTGATTCTGCAATGAGAGCTGTGGGCTGAGTCCAGAGAGATGCCCTTGGCTGTGTATGCCTTGCTGTTCATCATCAGTCCTCTTTAATTAGAGCATGGAGAAGACTTAGTTCTTGACAAACTGACAAGGATGGTTTGTCACTGTGGACTTTCACCATCAACATCATATCATCTTGACTGTTTTTATAACATTCATTGCTTAAAAGGCAATGTTGCAGAGAGACAGAAAAAGAGAGAAAGACACAGAGAAGAAAAAGACAGGAAGAGAGAATGAATGAGATTTGGTTTACTCCCCAAATAGCTGCAATGGTTCTAGCTTGGCCAGAATGAAGCCAAGGACCTGGAAATCCATCCAGGTCCCCCACATGGCTGGCAGTGGCCCAAGCACCCAGGACATCTTTGTTGGATTCTGACATTGCAGCCAAGAGCCTTACCCATAACACCACAAAGCCAGGTCCCTTGTCCTTTCTTATGTAAGCCATTTGTAAAATGATGATTTGGGAGGGAGGGCCAATGTCTTCATAACATCTTTGTAAAACATTCATGATTTCACCATGTCTCCACCCAAGCTTCCCCATCAGTTTGGTGGGGTTCAATTTGACAGTTCCTGCTGCTCAGACAGGGTCTTTCCAGATTCTTATCTTATCCTTTTAGTGCCTCAAACTGGATCCTGTTCAAAACACATTTACAGGCAGCAGCAGTTTATGTCAGTCCAAAAAGAAGATTTGAAATCCATGCGTGGTGTTTCTATAATGCTCATTTGTCATGAACTTTATGAAGATCCTCTCATATAATGCTAAACTGTGAACATTAATCAGCACTTTGCAATGAGTGGTAATTAGGAGAAAAGAATTCCAAGATGAGTTGGCATAGAAAGAAGGAATGTTCTCAAGATCACTGCAGCAATGTTAGAAACACAGAGCCAGTTTGAACAGGTTGGTCTCACAGCTGGCCAAGTTGCAAAGTTTGTATACTGAGAGTAGACAAAAATAATAATAGCTCACTAAAATGAGTTGAATCTGTAAGAAGCCAGAACTGCTTAATACTCAAAAAGGGAAAAACTAACATAAGTTGCAGTTTTTTCCAATAATACTATTTCACTGCTCCTGGATTGGTGTGAATGTTTTTGTTTATGAATGCATTTATTATAATAATGAACAGTATAAGAATATGTTAATTCTGTTTAAATACAATTAAAATCTATCCATATACATACACTGTTATAACAACTTCAGAACAGTAAGCAAAGATATAAGTACATCATACATTTGGAACTTTTAAAAATAATGCAGAATAACAAGGTGGAGGAATCCACCACGGTGGGAGGGTTTGGGGAGGGTTGGGGAGAACCCAAGTACCTATGAAACTGTGTCACATAATACAATGTAATTAATGAATTGAAAATAATAAATAATTAAAAAAAGCAAAAAAAAAATAATGCAGAATTTTATCAAGCAGGCAAGAGGTCAAAGGAATACAAGTTAGGGAAGGTTGGGAGCACAGCATTTTAACATCTCAGCTGTTTACACCATATGGTAAGCGTTGGAAGAGTCTTTAGGTGTCTGTTTTTAATGGCTGCGTCGGTAGCTCTTCGCCTACACAATACTGACTGAGTGGGATGGGCTTTACTGTCTTTTTTTTTTTTTAATTCAGCACGTTCACCTAAGGCTCAGTAAGCAATAACACCATCTTGAACATTTTGCCTGGAACCTTGATTAGATCCGAGAACATGAACCTACTTCCATTAGTCAGGCCCTGAAAGGATCAAGGGCCTGGGGCAGAGACGCTGAGGTGATTGAACCCATCCTTCTGGAAAGTTCAGGATCATCAATATGTTTAAAGTACCTGTAGTTTTCAGAGAATCTACTATATTAGCCTTTGCCTCTGATTTAACATGCATAATTATTTCAAATGTGTTGTTATTTGAAATGAACTTATTTTCCAAATGGTATTTGTAGTGTTAAGAAAATTTGATTTCTCATATTGGAGTTGGATTTATTAGATTTCCAGGATCATGCAAAGTCTTAAAAGAGGGCTTATTAGAATTGCAAATTTGTCCTGTCAGGAATGTGAAGTATTTGAGAAGATAATTTAATGTATCCCATTAATTAATGCAAATCAAATATTTTAGGAAATTTAATTAACTGAGTTTATAAAGAGGAATGTTTGTTTAAGGATGTTTGGTAGCTTGAGTGTGAATTAAAGTGATTGTTTTTAGACTTAAAAAAGTCAAGATTTACAAGTTGAGTGTGAGGACTTAGTGAAAACTAGGTTTTTACATTGCAATGCTGGTAACTCACATGTTCATTTAAACTTAGAAGAGCCACAAACTGTTCCATGGCCAAGGTTTCCCTGAGACATAAGAGGCCCACACTGACAAACATCTATTTCCTCATCGTCCCCTCCAACTGCCTCCCCCAAACTTTAGACTTCAAGTTACCCCCTCAGAAAGGTCTTCCCAACACAACACCATATCCCATTCACTATTGTTTTTTTCCCACAAAGTTCTGGATTGCAGCTTCATAACAACATAATGAGGAATTAGAACTGTGAATTCAGAACTGTGAATTCCACAAACAACTGGAACCTCCATAAAGGCAGAGACCTTTTCCGTGAGCTCCATCCTCTACCTCCAGTGCCCAAGACAGCCAACACTTGCTCCCTGACAAGTGTACACTAAACAGAAGTTGAACAAATAAAGTGATTCAAACAGATGCAGTAACTTAGAAATGCTGCATGCTTATAATACAACCCTACAATACAAATCCTGCAATAGAAGGGAGGCTGCATCAGATGTAAATTCCTCTCCTGTTAGCTTCATACTTAGTGGAAATAATTGCTAAAATAGAGTATTTACTATAGATGATAAATATTCTTGTCTTTACTTTTCAGCTCATATAGAACTTTGGAAACATTAGGTAACTTTGTTCAGAACCAAAGCAGTAGTAAGATGTGAGTCCAAGGATTATACCGAGGTTTCCCCAATTACTAAACACATATTTCAACCTAGGGTGGTAATTTCCTGTGTCACTAGAACAGTGCTTATCATATAGTAAGTGCTAAGTAAGTTAGTGTTTTTACCATAAAGTTTTAATGATAATGATTATATCTATATATTAATAAACTTACTTTTTAAAATGTAATAAAAAGTAAGCCTTCTCATAATTAGAGTCATCAAGATTTATTTTTTAAAAGACACACAAACCAAGAGCCAAGGAAATAAAATGGCAGTTATAACCTCAGAGTACCACAATTTAAATGATCCAATATCTACATTATAAACGAGTCATTACAGCCGCAGTCCAAGCCTCTGAAACAGAGGAAGCCACGAGCAAATAATGTTAAGAAAACCACTGAGCAATTGGTACATTCACTAACCAGCAGATCCTGTGACAGCCACTCTCATATATTTCCTCTTTAATCTCATAGAAAATCCAAAGTTGGATAATGATGTGTCTTGCTTTTCTAATTTTTCTTAACAGGAGATTTCCATGTCCTATCTCTGACCTGGTCTTCCAAGAGACCCCTTATGGTTGAGCTGCTTTACCAGAGGTAGCAGTGAGACCCCTTGGGGCATGTTTGAGTAACAGTAGGAAGTAGTTGCAGAACTGTTTTCTAAGGAAGGTGAGTTCAGCCTCCTGAAAGCTTCTGTTTTAATGGAATTGGATTCTTAGCACAGAGCTACAGGGCTGAGGTCAACAGAGTTGGCACACTAGTCTGAGGAAGGGGAGAAGAAAAAACCTCAAGATGGGGCCAAAAGCAGTGAGTTGGAAGAAAAAACACAAATAGTGAATGGACAATTCTGGTAGTGGGTCCTATGGTTCTCTCCTTCTCTGCTTCCATAAGGACTGTATGATTCACCAAAGCTTTGGAAGTTGGATTTGTTTTAAGAAAAGATATACAGAATTTGACTTCAGGTGGGTTTAAGGCAACCAAAGAGACTTTCAAAGCAGCACTTACCTCAATGCCTCAACTTGCATTGCTTACTGCCCCCTACTGGAAGAGTACGGTAATTGCAAAATACTTATCTAGATGTGGGGAGAGGGCACATTCAGGAGCTGAAACATCTAACTTAATTACAAAAATAGATCTAGTCACAGCTTTGCTACTGTTTACCTGTAAATTAATCCATTAACCCCAGTTTCTTATCTATAGAATGAGAAGCTAAGAAGTGATGATCTTCTCCTTCCAAATCTATCATTGCAAACAAAGTAGGTTCAAGCAAAACTTCAGCGAACCTCCCTCAGATTCTCCCAACTACACCACTAGCTTAGCTTTTATTCTCAGTTATTTCTAACATAAATAGAAGTGTAAGAAAAAACTAAGGTAACTTGTCTACACGGTAAATCCAATGCATTACTCATTAAAACTTTAATGTCATTCTTTTAAATGTAAGTTTTCCACTTAGGACATAGAGAAAAACACAAGTGTCAGAGAAGTGTTTCACTTTGTATCTGTTTAAAAAAAAAATGAAGTGGTTGTACAAAACAAAACAAAAATCAGTTTAAGAAAACCAAGTTTCTGAATCAAGACAACCATGAGGATCAAAGATCTCTATCACTGAAGGTGCCAAATGCGTTACTTTCTTTTCCTTTAGCAACCAAAAACAGTATCGATACATGTATGTGGCCAAAATGTGCCTGTTTCTCACTGGTTAACCCGGGTGTGTACTTTGAAGGAGACTTACTCATATATTTCTAAGTTGGTTGGTTTGTTTTCAGTAACGTAGTTGCTGGGGATTAAGCCTTCGTTCCTACAACAAAAAGAACAAAGAATCAAAATACTTGGCATGTGTCTTCGCACGTTTATGACATTATTATGACAACAGTCCTCTTCCACCCTCAAGGATCTAAAAGAAAATCAAACTCATTTTATTCTATTGTTTTTAAAAAAAATAAAACAAAAAAAATTTCTGTACAAGAAACACTCATAGACTTACTTGTGTATTTTAAGAGGTTGTAGGACTCAAAAATACTCCAAAGAGGGAAAACAGCTCTTAAATGATAATTTCACAACACAGTGGGTAGGTCAGAAAAACAGCAGGAACAACCGATTGTTTCATTTTTTTTTCACTGCTGCCAAGTATTCCATCTTATCACTAGATAATCCAGTTAAGTCACTCCCTACTGCAAGCAGTGCTAAAGAAGTTTCACCTTTATATTTCTCGAAGATAGAAACCAAACAGGGAAACCGTTATATCACCAAATATGTACACTTTCAGTAGACAAACTGCCTACAAGGAGTTTCCAGTTTACACACCTGTCACCAGGGCAGGCTTTTCTCATTTGCCCATACCTTCCCCAATATCTGAAATACAAGATCTCCAAGACATATTTTTAAGGGAAGAAAGCAAGATGAAGAACACACAAAGTGTGACCAAAATTTAGGTGAATTAAATCACTAATCCATTGGAGCTGACCCCAGGAAATCTATTTGTGCCCCAGGATCCAGCTCCTTTTCAATCTGTTTTAGTAACCATTGGAATGTTTGCTTTCAAAACTAGTCCTGTGTAAAGTGTCTAAAAGTAAATCAGACACTTAGAGCATAGTAAGAGAAAAGAAATCGGGGTGCTGTCCAGGCCAGCATGTTAATGCTGCCGCCGGCGATGCTGGCATCCCACATTAGATCGCCAGCTGCAGTCCCTACTGCTCTGCTTCTCATTAACTCCCTGTTACAGCACCTGGGGACCCAGTAGAGGATGGGCCAGCTGTTTGGGTCTCTGCCATGGGAGACCATTCTGGCTCCTGGCTTCCCCAACACCAGCCATTGTAGCCACATGGAGAGCGAACAAGCAGATGAAAGAGTTCTCTGTTTCTCTCCCCCACTTTCAAATAAATTTTAAAAGACCTTATTAAGTAAAATATGAATCAGATTCATATGTGGTAGAAATCATTCCCTTGTTACAAACAAATGAAAACCAGCAAGTGAGTGACTTTCAGAGGACTCACAGCAGCATTAAGGCCCAGAGCAGGTGCATCCACACTGGTGGCTGCCTCAAATCCCTATGCTATGCTCTGATGTCCTCTTGCAGAGGTGGCAGTGTGGGAAGGGGTATAAACCTGGAAGGCCCGAGCCTAGCCTAATGGAGACTTCTTTATGTTTCCAAATCCTTACAGGCCCAAGGAGAAGGAATTTGTAAAGGACCCAGCCACGACGCCTTACCCTAAACGGTCTCTGGCTTTCCACCAGTGACGATCATACTTCTCCAGAATCAGGTATTCCTCCGCTCTCTTTAAGGCTAAATTACAGGGTTCTCTGGGCAGAAAATCATAAAGTGCCTTGACTCGGATCTGCTCTTCAGCAACCTCAGAGGGTGGCAGCGGAGGCAGCGGCTTACGTTTTGATGGCTGGCCCTGGCCCCTGTTGGACTGTGAAAACCAAGGAGGGAGTTGTGTTTATTATTAATTTAGCAATCCATTCCAAAAAACCAATATGGAAGTAGCCTACTCGCCCGCTGCCTCACTCCTGCTCTCCAGCGCCCCCAGGCGGAAGCCAGGGTAAATGCTGAAGATGACCAACTCCAAGACAGCTCCAGGAAGCAGCAAAACACATACTTCTCGATGTGCACATTTGTGAGATCACAGGTTTTCTTGCCAGTCTTGGAACTCATCATGTCACAAATCTTAAAATGTTGATTTACTCTTCATTTCACTTTGAGGATTTTCCGCACTTGGAAGGAGAAACAGCCTTTGGCATTCAGGTGCTACAGGACTATAAATTCCTGTCACTCCTGAGCACTCCCTGTCTGAGCTGTCTCAGACTGAAAGCAGCCAGGAAACCATTTCTCCCATTCGCTGTTTCAATTGCTATCTTTAAATATAGCAGAATAAGCTGTTTTGGCTGGCAGGATTTTTTTTCCTTTCATGTTCTTCTGGAACATTCATTAACTATTTATTGAGCATTACAGGAGCGAAGGAGTAATGCTGTGTCCTGGACATTACAACCAAAAGGACTTCATGGGGCACAGACACTAAAAGCATCATCTTCAAGGGTCTCCGGTGCCAACTGCCCTCCCTGGGGCCCAAGGGCACAAGGGCACTCACGTGATGCTTACTGGACCATTCGCTGAACCAGGGTCGGTGGCGTTCAGGGTATTTTTCAGAAAGTTGTTCATCCTCACTCAGGCTGATTTCTGTCCTCACTCGCCTAGCATTGCAAAGCAAATGGTCATAAGTGATTAAATATATCTACCAAATCACTGAACTATAAAAGAACTGGCAGGAAAATGTGGCTCTCTTTCCACTTTTTTTTTAAAGAAGATCTCCCAACTCCATTCTCTGGAGAAAATCATTAACTCTCAGCACTTGGTAGTTTTTATGCAGAAATTAGAAATGCTAAGAGCATGTAGAGCTATTAGGAAATAAAATCATGTACCACATGACCAATATAGAGTCAGGTCCATATTAGGGGCATAAAATTATAATCATCATAATAAAAAGTTATTTCTGTGTCTGACATTGTACTTGCTCTGTATATACATTCTCTCATTTAATGGTATCTATTGTTATGAATTAGACACAGTACAGTAACTAATGCAATGAATTTCAATGCCAGCTCCATCGCTTCGCAGTGCAGCCCTGGGCCAACAATGCAATCTCTCTATGCCTCAATTCTCTCAGCTATAAAATGCAGGTTTTAAAATCTTCATGCTTTTGAAAGTTACGTGAGCTCATTACTGGAAACTTCTTGGTATTGTGCTTGACACACAGGATGTGCCTGCTACATGATGACTATTATGAACAGGGTGCCTTGGATTTCATTCTTAGCTTTACTGGGGACCAAAGTTTAAGGCACACTGATGAGTTTAAGAAGATGCTCATATCATTAGATAGGAATTTTGACCCTTCAAAGGGCACCAAATGGGCCTGGCAAGGTGGCATGACATGTTGGTTCAGCACCTGTGGTGCTGGCATCCCGTATGGATTCTGCTTTGAGTCCAACTGCTCCACTCAATCTAGCTCCCTGCTTATGGCCTGGGAAGGCAGTGGAGGCTGATCCAAGATCTGTGGGCCCCTGCACCAACATGGGAGACCTGGAGGAAGCTCCAGGAAATTCAGACCAGCCCAGCTCTGACCATTGTAGCCATTTGAGGAGTAAAGTGAAATCTTCCAATATTCTCTCTCTTTCTTCCTCTCTCTTGCACTTTCATGGAAAATAAATATATATAATAATAAAGAACAACAAATACAGACTAGATCACAGATGTATAAACAACATATAGGTGATAACTTTTGAGAACCTATGCTGTGGGAACACCACAAAAGAAGCAATCCAACTTAAGATCAGGTAAGGAACACAATTGATCTGACACTTGACGATAGCCTTTAAATGGATGGACAGCAAGGATAAAATAGGAGAAGAGTTCTCAGATGGATCTGCAGCAAGGAAGAGATGCAGAAACATGGCAATATAGAAGCCATGTCCAAGAACTTGCCCTCCCAGGTTGACTTACCGCTTCTGTACAGAGCAGCAACAACAGCAGCAGAAAATAGACTGGATGGAGTTATCTGAAAAGCAGATCATTCCCACTGGTTAGAAAGGCACACATGCTGGATGGTGGACATACCTGACTGGGGGTGCTTTTCTACAACAGGATGTCCCCAAGGCCAGCAGCCGATAGGAATCATTGTCACAGACATTAATGCCTTAACTGTTATCACTTGTGAAAGATAAAAATGTGTCATTGAAAGAAAATAAGCTAAGTTACAGGCACCCTGGCCATTGTGGTTTCCCTTCTCAGGCTCTGCTGTCCTGGTCTGGTTTCAGCATTTCCTCAGTCTCTGCATGGTAAGTGACCAGTATCTTTAACATGACTCTTGGCAGGCCTGACTTCCTTAGCTAACAAGTGTGCAAAACAGAATTCTAAAACAATGTTCTCTTGGGAAATCAGTGAAGATTTTGAGTAAGGTCCATCACCTTTCTTTTATGTTTTTATGGATCTAGTTTTGTTTCTTTGAAAGCCAGAATTACAGAGAGTGAGAGAGCGCGCACAAGATTTTTCATCTCCTGGTCCACTCTTCAAATGGTTACAATGGCCAGGGCTATGCCAGCCTGAAGCCAGGAGCCCAGAACTTTCTCAGGGTCTCCCCTGTGAGTGCAGGGAGCTTCGTCAGACTCCTTGACAGAGAGCTGGATTAGAAGCATCACATGTCTCTAAACTGACTTTCAATATTTCTACAAATGAAGTCCAATATAAACAAGATACTTTTTGTTGCTCTTAAATGAGAGAGAGAGAGAGAGAGAGAGACAAAAGAAATAAAGAAATATGTCCCAATTCCTGGCTTACTCCCAAATGCTCACAACAGCCCCAAACCAGGCTGGTCTGCACCAAAGCTGGGAACTGCTACTACACTCCAGGGCTTATGGGACAGACAGATCTGCACTTTGTGACTGTGGGTAAACTCATGTAAGCTGGTTACTGACTTGTGTTTCAGTTTCCTCATCTGTCAAACAAGGTGAACAGGACACATGCAATTGAGAGGACTAAGTAGTCTGAAAGGAAGCACCAGATTTACAGCAGGAGGCCAATCAAGAACACCAGGATAACCAGGTTATCATGAAAATTAAATTAGGTTCCCGGTGCCCATTATGAGTCAGGAGCCCAAGACGAATCAAAGTCATGCTGAGAATAGAAAAAGCAGAGAAGGGATTATATGCAAAGGGAAATACTGCAGAGATGCAAACAGAGTGTAGCAATACCATAAGCACAGGGCAGAAACCTGGGGCAGAGCCGCTGACCACTGCGAAAAAAAAATAATGAGGAAAAAGAAAGTAGCTGAAGCCCAGGATAGTCTGCAGCACAGGCAGTCGGGACACATGGTACAAGGAGCAAATCAGGAGCCTAACTATCCTCACCTCTCCTGGTCCCTCCATTCCTGCCTTGACTCTCCTCCAGCCAGGCCTTGTAGGCAATTCATTCAGCAAAGAGCAGCTGCAGAAGAGCGCTGACCTGGGGTCAGGGGAAGAGGCACAAACAGGAGATACATGGTACAGACCACCCTTCAGCAGCCCTCTTGCCCTTCATGAATAAGAATGTCCCCAAAGCAGGAAACATGGAGCCCCCATCAACCTCCATATTATCACCAAATGACATCACTTTGATCACGTATTACCTGACACATGAATTCCCAACAGAATTCTGTCAGCAACAGACATGGAAACCAGGAGAACATGATCATGCGACAATTGCTGCAATTCCTACTGCTGGAGTTGTCCCAAGTTCCAAACTCCCAATCACAGATGCTGTCTTTCATCTTCCCTTCCAAGATCCCCTTGTCTCTGCCAACAATTTGGCCAAAGGAGATGACCTTCTAGGGTCACAATGTCCTCCTACACTTTATCAGGTAGAATAGCCCAAATATTCCTTCCTGTGGGACTTGAGCTCTTGGTTGGTCTCTTCTGGTGGGGTTGCTACAGCATCCCTTTGGCCAGGATGATGTGCTGTTATAAAATGAAGGTATTGCATGCCCCAAGTTCTAAAGTCCTCTTTTCCTCATTGTGAAGCACTAACCCAGTTCCCTCCTGATACTTAGGATAATTATCCTAGCTACACTGACCTCAATGCCTCCCAGTTTAGTAGCATAAGGAGCCACAGGGCAAGCATTGGCCAGCAGGTGAATCCACTGATTGGGATCACATATCTGGAGTGTCTGGGATTGAGTCCCACTGCTGCTCCCAATCTAGCTTCCGGCCAGTGCACACCCTACAATGCAGCAGATGATTGCTCAGTATTTGGGCCCAATGGGAGAGCTAGATGCAGCTCTAGGCTCCTGGCTTCAGCCTGAACCAGCCCTGGTGGTGGGCATTTGGAGTGTGAAGCTGAAGATGTGCACTCTCTTCCACCCACTCCCTGTGTCGTGTGTCTTCCTCTGCCTTTCAAATAAATATAAACAAACATAAAATACTAAACTGTTAAGAAAGAGGAATTCCAGAATTGGCCAGAGGACAGTCCCAACTTGGAATATTCCCTAAGTTCGGCTCTTGGGCAACAGAACAATCAAATCCAAGGTCACAGGGAAAGAAAACACTGTGCAGTTGGTTATCAGAAGAGGGATCACTCCAACATCCATTGCTTAGTCTCCAGAACAAGTATCTTGGCTGTGGAAAAGTAGAACTTTGCTGCTGGTATAAGATATTTATTGCAGGCCCGGGATGGTAGCCTACTGGTTAAAGTCCTCGCCTTGCATGTACCAGGATCCCATAGTGGTGCTGGTTCATATCCTGGCTGTTCCACTTCCCATCCAGATCCCTGCTTGTGGCCTGGGAAAACAGTAGAGGATGGCCCAAAGACTTGGGTCCCTGCATCTGCGTACATGGGAGACCTGGAAGAAGCTACTTGCTCCTGGCTTCAGATTGGCTCAGCTCCAGCCATTGTGGCCACTTGGGGAGTAAACCAGAGATGGAGGATCTTTCTTCTCTCCTCCTCTCTGTAAATCTGACTTTCCAATAAAAATAAATAAATCCAAACTTGGCATGGTAATGTCTTCCAGATGTGCTAATCACTGAATCTGTAGCAGGCTATTCTACTCTACTGAGCTAGCTGCTTTCGAATATTGGGGTATAAGGTAAAGTACTCAGGGGATGACTGAGAGGGCAACAGTAGACTAAGAGGGCCAGCACAATGGCTCAACTGGGTAACACTTTGCGTGTAAGTACCAGCATCTTATATGGTGCCAGTTTGTGTCCCAGCTGTTCCACTTCCTATCCAGCTCCCCACTCGTGGCCTGAGAAAGCAGAAGATGGCCCAAAGCCTTGGGACCCTGTATCTGCCTAAGACACCTAGAAGTGTTTCCTTGTTCCTGGCTTCAGATGAGCTCAGCTTCGGCTGTTGTGGCCATTTGGGCAGTGAACAAGCAGATGGAAAATTTTTTTCCCACATTCTCTGTAAATCTGCATTTTCAATAAAAATTAAAAATAATAAATATATACTGGCCTGAACCCTACCAGATCCCCCATCCCTGAGGCTTACGAACCCAGCACCCCCTTGCTGGTGGGCTCAAAATCCTGAGCCAGGTGACCCAAGCCCCAGGTCCCTATGCTCACCTGAGACGTGGGTGCTGGGTTTGTCTCTTGGTCCACTTGTGAAGTTGGTGCTGCATTCATGAGCCCAGGGGTGCGGGATCCAGCAGGGATCAGGTCACCTGGCCTGGGCCCCTGTGCCCACCTATGAGGTAGATGCTGGTTCATGAGTCCCGGGGATTGGGGATCCAGCAGGGCTCAGGTCACCAGGCTCAGGCCCTTGAGACCACCAGCAAGGGGTTGGGGGTGCAGAGTTCATGAGCCCTAGGGTGGGGG
The DNA here is from genome assembly GCF_030435755.1 of Ochotona princeps. NCBI lineage: Eukaryota > Metazoa > Chordata > Mammalia > Lagomorpha > Ochotonidae > Ochotona > Ochotona princeps. Next base: position 43,940,996 of record NC_080842.1, on the reverse strand, counting down.
ATCCAGTGGGACTTGGGTTGTCTGGCCCAGGTCGTGGACTCGCCTGCAAGAATATGCTCTCCACAGTGAAAAAGCTGGAGCAATGGACACAGACCCTGATGTACATGGAGAATATGGCAGCCCACTTGGTACCATAGCAGAAGAAGAACTGAGCAAACTGGACTAACACCCCAGCCAAACAATGACAGCAAAAACCTGCATTAATGAAGACTTGAGATCGACCATGTCAGTCAACGGACATTGAGAGGGTTGTATCACCTTGGATCAGTGAAATCAACAGCATTTGAGAACTATCCAAACCACCTGGGCAGAACCCTTGGAACATGCACACCAGGACCTTGGGTAGATATCGGGTGGCCGTTCTCCATCCCTGGGTACTGGGACATTTGGGAAGCTGGGTGTGGCTTCCCACTTTCTCTCCTTGCCCCAGAAACAAGAAGGAATTGCAAATTTGGAAATAATTATTTCACCTTTTTATCCTTAACACTCAATCCTTTTCATCCTATTCAACTATGTAATTATCATGAAAAATAAAAAATAAAACACTGAAAAAAAAAAGGGTTCAGAGAAGGCTAACACTACAGAATGGGGCAGCTTCTGGTTATCTCTTCTCTTCTCTTTCTTTGAGGAGTTTCATACACATTCCCTTCCCATACAAGTCCTTGTCATCAGGTCTCAATCATGTCCTCTTCAAACTTCCCATGAGCAGATCAACTTGTTTACCATTGCCCATGAGTTAGCACGAATCAAATGTCTCAGACTATCTCTTACACTGAAGAGGTAAACAAACGAATGCACTTCCTGGAGCTCTGGGGAAACTTTCAACATAGTCTTTCAGATCAGCTCTGACTGGGATTGGAGCAGGATGGCCATCAATATGCACTTAGTATACGAACGTATTAACCAGGCCTGAGCTTTTCCCCCCATTAGCTGACAGGGAGCAACCCATGAGGCCTCTGGTGTGGGTTGAAGAAAAAGCAGAAAAGAGAGCAGGCACCATGTGAATATAATCCTTCCTTTCATTCAAAACTCTTGCATGTGTTGACGGATAACTGCTATACATGCCCAATTTCACAGTTCAGTGCATCAGATAATACCAGGCTCACGATAGACAATTTGGATCACATAAATATTTGATGATGCTTTACCAGCAGCAAACATGGAACTAGTACTGAAATAGAAAATAGTTATTAGTACAAGGTCAAGTCCTTGGCCCAAATTCCTGGAGGTTTGTGCCATGGGTCTCAGTGAAGCTCACCAGAAGCTATACACAGTTCAGTTTCTTACCCTCCCTTTGTACTTCACCCCAGGTCAACATCAATGATAAGCCAAGTTGTGGATAACTGGATTAATTTCCTAGCCAAGAGGTTACTCTCACACTTCTAAATATATTACCAAATGAATCCCTGATCACTTTGAATCTCTTTTTCTAAGCCACTTCTGATACCAATTACTGTATCAATGATTCCAGTAGGAATAATTCAGGGTTTTTTTTTTAAGATTTATTTATTTTTATTTTCATTGCAAAGTCAGATATACAGAGAGGAGGAGACAAAGAGAGGAAGATCTTCCATCCAATGATTCACTTCCCAAGTGACCTCAACAACCAGTACTGCGCCAATCCAAAGCCAAGAACCTGGAGCTCTTCCAGGTCTCCCATGCAGGTACAGGGTCCCAAGTATTTGGGCCGTCCTCGACTGCTTTCCCAGGCCACAAGCAGAGAGCTGGATGGGAAGTAGAGCTGCCGGGATTAGAACCAGTGCCCATATGGGATCCTGGCGCTTTCAAGGCGAGGACTTTAGCCACTAGGAAACATCACCAGGCCCCAGATATTTTTAAATTAATTTATTTATGTGAAAGGCAAAGTTACAAAGATAGAGAGGTCTTAGATCTACTGGTTCAATAACCAAATGACTCCAATAGCCAGGAGTGAGCCAGGCTGAAGCCAGAAGCCAGAAGCTTCTTCTGGGTCTCTCATATAGGTGCAAAGGCCTAAGCATTCAAGCCATCTTCTGCTGCTTTTCCCAGGTGCATCAACAAGGAGCTGAATCAGAAGCAGAACCAAAAACAAACAAACAAAAAGGAGAGTAGCTGGGCCCCTAACTGGCGCCTATATGACATATGGGATGCCAGCATCACAGGTGGTAGCTTAACTCACAACACCACAGCAATAGCCTCAAAGTTATATTTAAACTTTTAAAGGCTATATTGATAAAGGGACTAATTACAAAGGATCCGTAAGGGAGAGGGAGTCATAAGAGATGGGTGGGAGCCACAAAGGATACACTGGAATCTGGATCCAGTATCAGTATCATGGTACCATGCCCAGCTCCTTAAGGACAAGATGGTGAGAGGCTCCAGTAAGAGAAAAGCTATAATCTGAGGTTGAGAGGCACAGCTCAAGGCAACCTCACTACAACCTCCTTTTAAGATTGCTTGTGAAAGTAATCTGACCAGGAGGCAGCGGGCATAGAAGCAGCACAGTGAACTTATTCCTGCAGTCCTCACCCACCCAAGCCCAAGACAGAGCACAGGATAAAGGAAAACCCATCACTGGGCCATGCTGGAAGCTGGCTACCATAGCTGATCCCTGCAGGTCATCTCTCTAGGGTGGGGGAGGATGGAGAAAAGACAGCACAGTCACCAAATACATGAGCTCCCTGCCCCTCAGAGAAGTTGGTCTGCCAAATCTATATCCACGCATAATGAACGGAAAAACTACTGAACCCTAGAAACTACATGGTGATTCAGCTTTTGGATTTCAGCTGCTTCTGTCACTTTCCATCTGTTGAGTTTGGTGGTGTTGATAGAAGCAAATAGGGGAAGGGGGAGGGGAAATGCACTCCTGGGAGTGAGGGTATACTAACACTTGAGGGTTCTGCCTATCTTGGTAGGAGAGGGTCTCATTTACATTCTTACCAATTGACTGCAGTGTTGTTTCAGAGCCCCATATAGATCTATGTCTCTCCAAGCCAGCAAACACAAAATCCAAAGTAAGGAACACTAGTGACTTAGAGACAGTCCGATTAATGCTCAGATTGTGGTAAATTGTGTGCAACTCCTCTTGGGAGTATTCACATTCAAAAATTTAAAACATTCCCTCCCTCTAATCTATCATTATCTCTCCCCCTCTTTACTAGATCATTCTCAGCCCTATACAAATATGCTATTGCTTCAGTCATTAAAAACAAAATCAGATGACTCACGATCTTATTTCCTCCATCAGCTCTGCCCCATTTCCTATGAAATCCAGAGATGAGTGGTCTATTTGCTGCCTCTAATTTCTCTCTTTCTATTGCTGTCTTAGCTCATTGCAGTTAAGCTTTTGTCCCCAGGACTTCTAAAACCTTTCATCAGGGTTGGCAGCAATCCACCACTGAATCCGCCAGTCAATGTCCTCATCCCACCTGACCTCTCAGATATCATTTCCCTTTAGTTTTGCTGCTTCTCAGTTTCCTTTGCTGTTCCCTGACCTCTTGACATTAGTTCACCCACCCCTAAAACTTCTTGGTTTCTTCTTCGCCCTGTCTCATGGACTTCTCAGAAGATCTCATTTCCTCCTGTGACTTACATGCCATCCATCAGCTGATGGTACCCTAATGTATGCATCAGGTCCATTTGTAATGAACTCCAGACTTACATACCCAAATGTATTCTTAAATTCTTCCCCTGGCTCGCTTACAGATATCTCAAGTGAACATGACATGAAACCTGAACTCCTCTCCCCCTTCCCAAACTTGCTCTACCACACTTGCTTATCATGTCAAAAGCAATCCCTTCTTCCCAATTGCTCAGGCCAATAACCTTGAAGTCATCCATGCTCCTCTTTTTCTCTCACACCCCAAGCCAATCTGTCAAAAAAGCTAACTATGCCTTTAAAAAGATAAAGACACAAATTTCCATTTAGAAAGTTTTAAAAACATTCTGGAGGGGGATAATTATGGTGACTATATGATAGTAAGAAGGTACATTTGTCCCCTACCTCCTCTGTTCCTGCCATGACTAAGCCACCATCATTTCATCCAGCTTAAGTCAGTAAATTCCCAACTTCTTCCTGACACTACCCAGCACTCCTAACTGGGGTTTACCTCCACATAGCAGTCAGAGTAACTCATTCAAAGCCCAAGGCACATCATGTTACTCCTTGTCTGTAAGCCCACAACAGCTCCTCCTCCCAGAGTGGTAGGCAAATTTCTCCCAAAGGCCTGTGCACCCTGGATGATCTGATTTCCTAGTGCCTCACATCCTACCCTCCCTTTAACCAGGGAATGCATGCTTGCTTCCCTCCGGGCTGCTTCTAGAGCCTTATATCCTTCAAGCCAGAGATCTGTATTCTTCGCTTCTCCAAATCTTCTAAGTTATTGCTCAAATCTCAGCTTCAAAACAAGGCATCCTATGATGAATTATGACCACCACGTTCACTCCCCAAGTTGAAGATTCCTACTCTGTTCTCCCTCTCTCCTTCCCTCCTTTCTTTCTCCTGATTTTCCTGCTTCCTTCCTTACTGGAATTCTCCACCTTCTGACATATTGCACCATTTATATACCTTTTATTTTCAAATTGTCTCTCCCACTAGAATGCACAAAGTTTTTTTGCATATTTTGTTCAAAGGCTAGAAAACTCTTAATACATAATACAGACTCTATAACTGTCAAATGGGTGAATGGATCTGAAGGAGCACCAAATTCTAAGCTTGCTCAGAACACCCACCAGTCTTAATTCAGCCTTAATGAGAATATGCAAACTGTGCTTAGGAACAGAACAGGTACAACAGGAGGCAGAGCACAATTAGAGTGGGACATTGGGTTAGATGGTTATGAAAGTCTTTGAAAGGAGAGGGGATAGGTTTTCATTATCTACCTAGTAGGGATTCTCAACAGGTACAAAGAAAAATTTGGTCACAAGCCAAACCACAGGAAATGGTGGTCAGCTGGGAGCCTTTGTATTGCAGGCTGTTTAGCAGCACGCCTTACCTCTAAGCACTAATGCCAGCAACAACACATTGCCCTTCCCAACTAACACCCTCACCACCACCACCTTCTCCATCTGTGAAAACCAGAATGTTTTCCGGCACTGACAAATGTCCCCTGGAGTACTTACTACCTTGTCAGATGTTCAACATCAGGAATCTTAACTTTGTCTCTCCCATAGGGAGCAAAAACTCAATAAATAGCTGTTAAATAAGATCTCACCAATACTCGAACCATTACATTGGACCTGGGCTCTCTCATAGCCTGATGTTGGCCACAGAGAAAGCGAGGTTGACCATGACCTTTTATCTAGGTAGAATCTAAAAGACTAAACCCTGGGGCTTTAGATAGCATTTATGATACGCTGTAAATCTAATCTTCTGTTGCAGAACTAAATATTAAAAAAAAAAAGAAAAGAAACTTTGCAAACTTAAACATTAAACTGAAATACTAAATGAAATGGCACATATTAAAAACTCTTTAGAGGCTCAGCACTATGGCTCAATAACTAAATCCTCACATTGCATGCCTAGGCTCCCATACAGGTGCCGGTTCACGTCCAAGCTGTTCCACTTCCCATCCAGCTCCCTGCTTATGGCCTGGGAAAGCAGAAGAAGATGGCCCAAGGTCTTGGGACCCTGTACCTGCACCTAGAGAAGTTTCTTGACTTCTGGCTTTGAACCAGTTCACCTCTGGCCATTGTGGCCATTTGGGGGAATGAACCAGCAGATAGAAGATTTTTTTCTTTCTGTCTCCTTCTCTCTGTAAATCTGATCTGCCTTTTCAGTAAAAATAAATCTTTAAAAACCTTTATGGTACTCTAATTTTTTTCAGTATTAGGATGCAATGATGCTGAGCAAGTGTTTTGTAGAGCACACACTGCTTCATTTTCTTGTAGCAGTAGTTTGACTCTACACAGCTACTCAAGTGTCACATCTGGAAAGTGTAGACAACACAACCTCTCCCAACAGAACCCTGGCTTTGTCTGTTTTCTTCAGCCAGTAACACAGTACCACAGCCAAGGTAAGTAATACAGAAAGGAGGTTTATTTTGATTCATGGTTCTGGTTCAAGGTCAAGTGGTTGCCTCTGAGATGTCCTTCACTTTGGAAGAGTCCTACATCAGGTCCAAGCATCACATGGCAAAAGGTAGGCATCTCCTCTGGAGATGGTCCATGAACCTGGGAATTGTGTGAATGGATTAAACCATTTCTGACAGTAGGGCACTCATCACCTCTGGATTCCATCTGTGAATACCTGATAATGGCAATAAACCGCCACATCAGCTTTAGAGAAGACAAACCATATTCAAAACACAGTAGTCCTTTCCGCACCAGGCACTGCCAGTACTAAGCTCTTTTTTTTTTTTTTTTTTTTTTAAATATTCATTTATTCATTAATTACATTGCATTACATGACACAATTTCATAGGTACTGGGATTCCCCCCCCTTCACCCCAAACCCTTCCCCCATCATGAATTCCTTCACCTTGATGCATAACCACAGCTCAAGTTCCGTTGAGATTCCCTAATTAAAAGTTTACACCATACAGAGTCCAGCATCCCACTTGTCCAGTTCAAGTTCAACCGCCTCTTAGGGAGGCCCTCTCAGGTTTGTAGGCAGAGCCAGCAGAGCGTCACCTCGATCAATTAGAAGCACCAACATATCATCAGCAACAGTCCAGGTATGATGAGGCTGGTGCAGAGTCCACTGATTGACATAGTCCGTCTTAGGGTTTCCCCTTGTCCAGTTTTCCGCTGCAAGCATAAAGCTGAGGTGGTTGATTCATCTACTCCATTTTCCATCTTTTTTTTGATTAATGCTTTGATTCCTCCATTTTGTTCAGGGGAATCCCCCTAAAAAAAAACTTTGAGGCATTCCCAGTCCAGGCTCCTACATGTACTACTAGTAAGCACAGTGCCCGCCACCGTCCATCACTCCGATCAGCTGATGGTCTTAACCCCTGGGTTGGTTCTCTTCTGAGCCCCGACCTCTATTGGAACCAATGAGTATCGCATCTCTCCCCGGCTCTGCCCATCACACTCTCGTCCCTCACCTAAACCAGTGGGAGGAGTGCTGGTCGGGTGTTGCATTCCCTGCTAGCACAGGCCATTTCACCTTGGCATTTTGTGTTTTGTACTGTTTTTTTTTTGTTTTTTTTTTTTTTCGCAACCAAACACGGCCAGGCCCCCACACAGTTTCAGCACTTGGGCTTGCCAGTGGATGACGTGAACTGACTCAGCCTGGTCTGCCCCAACCCGAGCCAAGTGTATTCCAGTGGGTCACATTCCAAAGCCTCTTCTGGGTTATTTACCTCCATGCTTCTTGCGTTTATTTGTAGAGTCAGTGTCCTGTCAGAGGATCTGTTCAGGTTCCTCCCTCCGACTCCTTCATGGTGTCGGGCTTCACGCATTCCAGCAGGTCCTTCGGCCAGCTCCGCTCTTCAATCCATTCTGGTTCCTGCTGTTGAGAGTTTCAGCCCAGCCACGGCTCGTCCATACCCACGCATATCTCATACATGGCTCAGATGGGGTTGAGGCCTAGCCGAGCCCGTCCAACGTCTATCCTGGTCCTCCAGAGCACCAAACTGTGCTGTGGTCTAATCCGGCATGGTGCGTCAAAGCCGAATTGATATTTGTGCCAAGGGATTACAACTGTGACCCGACCAGAACTCAGCCTCCCTCCAGTTCCTGTGCCCCTTAGTGGTAGGCTCCACGCAGCCAAGGCCTCCACCACGCTCTCCAACCAGGCCTGTTGCCAGCCAGTGTTAACTATGCCAGAGGTTGCTCTGGTCAGCCCAGAGCGTCCTATAGACTGTCATGCCTCCTGCATAGACTCCACCGGCCCTTCTAAACCGTCCAATGGGGTCAGAGTGTCAGGGCATTGGTCCACGTATGCCTTACACATTCTAGCCCCGAGTATGGTTCTTGAATGCCAGTCAGTGTCACAGTAATGCCTTCTGTGACCCCTCTGCTGATCCCTCATCCTATCAGGTAATGGGGCATCCTGCTCAGTACTAAGCTCTTACTCATTCACCACACTAGCATGGAGATAGGCCCACAACATTGCAATGGAATAACTGAGAGGGTCAATCATGTGCACAGTCACGTAGCAGAAAAGCAGCTGACATCAGAATCTGAGCCAGAGAGTTTGGCTCAGAGTTCATGGGGGCCCAACAATGATACTACCCTTGTGGATAACATGGTCCAATCAGACAGGCAAGGCGAAGGGACTGACACACAGCAGCGATGCGCTGACTTCCCCACCTTTGGCCTCAGCTAGTTCCCTTAGAAGTCCCTCAGCAAGCATTCATTGGGTACTCACAAGACACAAAGTTAAACAGAGAAGCAGGTGTGGTTCTTCCTCTGAAGACAACAGGAAGAAGGCAGAGTCAGCCAAAGCTCATGCTGGGCTCCTCAGATCCTCTCTTCGGAACCTAGTCTTAGCTGCTGTAGCTGATACAAAAGCACATGTTCCCTCCATCCAGGGCTTCAATGGGCATTCTCCAGCCCACGATTCAAACAGCTCTCAGGAGAGGCTCTGACACTTCATCTCATTAGAGTGCGCATTACTGGCACAATGCTAAACAAACTGGACAGTGGCATTTACATATTCATAAACACAACTGTGTATGAGTTAGGAACAGGTTGGTTGCGAAAAGCTGACTCAAAGGTTGTGTAGGCTGGGGAAGTCAAAATTGGATGGGATAGGCCAGCAGCAGTCTAGAGATTCAGGGAATAGGTGGCGTGACAAGGCAGGTCACTGGCTGATCCCTCCTGTTCAGTGGAGGGAAGATATAGATCTGCCAAGGCCTTCAACCCACATAAGGAAGAGTAAGCTGCCTTCCTCAAGGCTCCCTATTTAAATCTTATCCACACCTAAAACAAACAAAATGAAACACCATCATCAAAACATCCAGCATCATGTTTCACTAAATACCTCAGTTCAGTCATACAGACCCCTAAGATTAAACATTATAACTTCTTCAGTTTAAACACATGGAACTTTGAAAGAGAACTTGCTGCTATCAGCCATCTAGCAGGAATACTTAGGCACCAGCAAAAGGCCTTCCCCTGTTCACTGCATGCACAGCTACATAGCAGTATGGCAGACAACAGCCCCAGGAACACTCCTTTCCTTTTCTTTGCTCTTTCCTGCTGCCTATAACTTACGAGGAAATCTTTTCAAAAAGGACCGTTTCCTGGGGGGTAGAGGTTGTGATACAGTGGATTAAGCTGCTATTGCATGAGACACCTGCATGCAATCAGGGGAGCTGAAGTCCTTGCTACTCCCTGCTTCCAAATCCAGTTTCCTTGGCAGTGATTCATAACTGGAGAACTATTAAAACCACTTGAGCAAGTATCTCGGAGCATGCCCCACATCAGGGACTTGGGGTGGGCGGGAAACTGGGTGGGGCTTCTCCCTCAATATCCCCCTTTACCTCAGATACATGAAGGAAAAATGGACATAATAGTCTTATCCACTTCCCTATAGCCCCTGAACCTTTTTTCACCGTAATTAACTATGTAAAGATTGTCAACAATACAATAAAAAAAAATGCATTGTATGAAAAAAATATCCAGTTTCCTGTGAATGTGCCTGGGAGGCAGCAGGTGATGGCCCAAATACCTGGGTCTCTGCCACCCATGTAGAAGACCTAGGAGGAGTTTCTGGTTCTTGGCTTAAGCCTGGCCTAGTCTTGGCTGTTATAGGCATTTGGGGAATAAACCGGTGGATGGAAGATACGTGTGTGAGAGAGAGACAGAGAGAGAAATGGAGAAAAGTAGATACATTGCCCTGCAAATCAACAAACACATATTTTAAAAAGTAGCTGTCATCCCTGATTCAGCAGCAAAGACACTTTAGGCCTGCTCTGCCTCAGCTTTAGTTGCAACAGGGCTTTATGCTATTTCCCCAAAAGACCAAAGCAACCGTGAGCAAGGAGGCCAAATCTGCCCTGACTAGGGTTCCATCCTTCCAGCACAGCACAGCTGCTCACAGATGGCTGTGCCAGTACAAATTGTTGAGTAAATAAAAGGCAAATGATGAAAACCAAACTGTGCCCTCCTGCCTCTTTGCTTGGCGCGCCTTTCCAATACTGGCCCCTGTGAAATTACAGATTGCAGTACTGCCAAGGCTGGCACTGGTGAACATTAACTCCATGCTCCTTGTGAGTGGGCAGTACAATACGTCTTCCAGGTGGGGACATGGGGCTCACTGTACATGCATTCTATGATGAAAGCTGGTGTGCTTTTAGACAACTGAGATTTTAAGCTGAAATTCATGTCTGGCAAAGGCCTTCTCCAGAGAGACTGAAATGTCCCCAGAGATGGGCAGGGACTATTTGCCCACTGGAAGAGTACACGGAGAAGGAAACAGTTCAGGGCTGTGGATTAACACAGAGAGTACTTCACTTAACACTGGCACCGTTCTTTTCATTTTCTCCTTATTCCTCAGCAAATATCTTTAAGCCAGAAGTGCATAGCATGCAAGAGTAATCCCCGAGACCTTTACAAAAACTGGCTCAGCTCTCCTGGGCTAAGTAGTTGAACCTCTTATTTGGTCCCCAGGTTCTTTCCTGAGAAAACCGTGTCAATGAGCTCTTCTACGGGCTTCCATCAGGGGGCACTACTTCTTAGGTGGCCTGGCAGCTCAACCAAGCATCTGAGAAGCAAAGTCAGGGGTGCAGGGCTGCCTGGAAGCAAAGCCACTACTAATCCCTGCCCCCTACCTCTAATGTCTCGAAGTTTACGTCAGCATCACCTCAAGTTGATCCCCTGCCATTTCCGATGTTGGAGTTTCATTTTCAATCAGTGGACCGGGTGAAATTCATTCCTACTAAATTAGCTGATTAGAGTAACTGGCAGATGGCTAGGATTTTTCTTTCAAAACATACCTCGAAGTCAGCTCCATTCAAGAGCTGCCTTGAGCCAAGGCCTGGGCTTGCCACCCAGCACCTGTGCTGGAGGCTGCCCTGGGGAGACAAGGGCCTCTGGTGTCCAGAACCTGCAGCCCTTGAAAACCTACAGTGATGGTGGACAAATGCCTGGAGAAGATCATGGCTGAGCCAGGCAGGTTGCCATAAGAGGTCTTTTATTTTCTAATTTGCCAAAAAATTTAGATGTTCTCTTTACTCCACCATAAATAACCACCGAAAGATCCCTTCTTTAAGGGTCTATGAAGACCCTTTTTAAAAATATGTAATCTGGGAGATCTGAGTGTGGGGAGAGTGACTGCAGTAGACTCATGAGGAACCATGAGAAAGCAAGACCCAGCTACTGACAACCACGGGGTTTGGCCTGTCCAGGCTGGAAGGGACTTCTGGGAGGTAGCCCCCAGCTCCTGGGAGTCAGGGTGCCACAGGGCGTGGCAGCCAGGTCTCCTTGCAGCTGGCTCAGGTGTTTCCCTGCTTCAGCCAGGTCACCAAGCACCCTTCTACCACCCCAAAACCCTTTGCCAGAAGTCGATCTCTTCCCAGTAATGAGCTCATGTGAGCTGGACTTGGCACATCCTCTCCCACCTGCGCGTCTCAGAGCAGTGTTTCCTAGAACTCTGCAGTCTGTGAGCTCCAAGTTCCTGACAAGTTCACAGGCACCACACTCAAGACATCTGTGTGGCGTGAAGAAGTGCTCAGCCACAAGACCTGCTGGGGCGGCTGGCACTGACCCATGGTGGGCAGGGAACACAGGTGGCCCTGGGGGGTGGGTCCCCAGAGGAGCAACAGGACCTGCAGGGCAGCACACGAGATGGCAAGGAAACTTCACAAAGGAAATTTCCTCAAGTGGCTGCAGAGAGACTGGCATGGTGATGTGGTGGGTTAAGACACCACCTATGACACTGGCATCCCATATGAATGCCAGAACTCCACTAATATACCTGAAAGCAGCAGAAGGTGGTCCAGCTGCTTGGGCCCTGCCAGTGGATGAAAGATCTTTTTTTCTCTCTCCCTCTTTCTCTGTAACTCTGCATTTAAAATAAATTTTTTTTTTCATTTCTTTATTTTCAAAGAGTTACAGAGAGAAAGGGGAAGGAGAGAGAGAGGGAGGGGGAGAGAGAGAAATCTTCCATCCACCAATTCATTTCCCAGATGCTACAGTGCTGGGTCAGGCTGAAGCCAGGAGCTTCAACTGGGTCTTACATATGAGCAGCAGGTGCCCAAGCTCTTAGACCATCCTCTACTGCTTTCTCAGGCAATCAGCAGGGAACTGGATCAGAAGTGGAGCAGCCAGGACATAAATTGGCACCCTTACAGGATGCTGACATTGCAGGCAGGAGCTTTACTCACATGCTATGCCACAACACCTGCCCCTGTAAGTCTGCCTTTCAGACAAATGACTAAATAAATCTTTTTCAAAGAGTACAAAAGAATAGCTGAAGTTATCTCTGGTTGGGAACCAATTATCCCTAGATCTAATGAGTTAATTTTTGAACAGCTTCTATGGGTCTGGGGGCCAGGAGTTATGGTTCAGCTACAAGGCTCTTATTCAAGGTCTCACATCAAGTTGTCCTCAAGCTGAGCTGGACTGGAGCTGAGGACTCTTTCCCTAAGGGCTACCTTGGCTCCAGGTACCCAAGTCTGTGCATTGGTCCCTCATGCTTACAGTGGAGCAGCAGCAATCAGAGACAGAAGACCAGCGGCACCTTTTGTGGCCTAGCCTCGAGGTCTTTACTTCTCCCATGGTAGTTTACAAGGAGCTTGGTCCACTTTATACTCAAGGGGAGGACTGGCAAGGCACGAACACCTGAGCTGATGTAATGAGACACAAGAAGGATGAGAGCGCTTTGAAAACAGAGAGGAAAGGCATGTGAGCCAGGATCCTTCTTCATCCCCAGGTCAAAGGATGGAGGGAGGCCCAGAAATCTATGTCATTAGTGCTTAGGTAGGCTCTGGGGATGCTGAGGCCACACCACCACCCGTTATCTTTTGTCTCTTCATAGGGAAGAAAGACAGAAAAAAAAAATAGACCAAAAGGGGAAAAAAAAAAAAAAACTGGGCAGGCTTAGAGGTGAAATTTTCAACGCTCAGTTACTCCACATGGCACTTGTCCTCATAAGGCTGATCTCACAGCAAGGCAGCAGTGGGCTGGAGGAAACACTGACTGCTCATTTTCCCAGACAGAACGTCACAGAGCAGCACTCTTCCTCCCCGCCCCCCCGAACCTTCCCTGATTTGGTAAGAGCCAAGCCTCCTACCCCCGCGCATTCCACCCAGCCAAACATCTGGGAGAACCCTTCCCTACAGCAAATGTATTTCATGAATTACTCCAGCAAGCACAACCGAGCCTTTCTTTTTTTTGATAAACAGAAACACACCTCCAGGCATCTCTTGGCTGTCTCCTGGTCAGCAATAAGCAATCCGCTGTTTTTACCCGGGAGACAATGAAGCCTTGTCTGGCTGCAATTGTAGGGTAGGAAAAAAAAATAATAAAAACAGGTGATTCTCACCATCAAATCAAATGATCAGAAGCTGGGAGGGACACAGCGACCTCACCAAGACTATTATCTTCCTTCCGTTTCAAAGACAGCAATCCTCAAAACACCCCAGCAACAGACTTGTTTTTTTCCCTTGGGCCACCCAACCCTTGCCTCAACTCTCACAACTATTTATGTCATGTACAACAGAATCCTTCCTGTTATAATGGACAGCATTTTCTCTAGCTCTGATCTCAGGGGTTGGGAGGGAGGGATGAAGAACAGATGCCCTGGCAGCTTTTAATATTTCATAGTTCTTACTGTGTCACTGTCAGCTTTGGCCACCAGGGAGACGGGGACACACAGGCTGCTGCTTTTTAGCTTTCTCGGCTTTGATCTGCTTGGCCCGCATGTTTGACAACAGGTAGCCTTTTTATCTGAGTGGATCAAAACTGCTACGTTACATGATTTATTTGTTCAACAAATTATAGTGACAAGCGTTGGATTAGAAGTGACTGGTCTTAAACAGACATCACTTAAGCATTACAATCAGTCTTTCCTGACGCCACTCAACATTCGGAAATGCAAAACCTGGGCTGCCTGGCCTTGGCTGCTTTGATCTGACTGAAGTTTGTTGAAGCTTGGTTCCACCGGCCTCCAAACTTAAAACCAAAACTAACACTTTTCTTATTTTAAAACTATTTATACAATAACAAGGCCCTCCTAGGCCTTAGGATCACAGAACTAACTCTAAGGAACACATCCAAAAACTGCACAAGTTACCCCAATAATCTTCAGCAGCAGTACCAAAGCGAGGTTTATGAAGCACCTGCCATTTTTTCCATTGGTTGTGATATGTTGTTGACAGGTGGACAAAAAGAGTCCCTATTTTTCAGGAACATGACAAAAAAGTTGCCACCAGTAATCCACCAAAGTGGTAGCAAATCCAGAATGAGAACTGGTTTTCAGTCCTGAGTTGTTCCTATGAAGTATTTTAACAACAATCAACACGCATAAGTGTGTGTTGTTACACAAATATCTGAGAAAACTCCAGTTTGTGGAAAATGGAATCAAAAGATACATATATTCCTGCAAAAAAAATTTTTTTTTCAAAATGCATGTTATCAGTGGTCTTCAGAAAGCCTATGAGAAATGCATTTTATTTTTAAAAATGCATTAACTGTCAAACACTGCACCAAAATTAACATCATTTAATTCCAGTTCCACTACCTTTGGGAACACCTGGTACAAATTTAAGTGCCCCGAGTTTACTTAGTGGTCACCCATGCTCTCCATGCCGAACAGTGCCCATAATTACATGAGCACAATAGGTTTTTAAATAAGAAACACAGCCGTGTCGCAATATCTGGAGAAATCATCTTCACAATTTCACAAGCTCTATGCCTTACGAAGAAAAAAAACTTCCGGTATTCGAGAAGTGCCCAATACCAGCCGTGCAGGAAAGGATGGAGCCCATGGTACTCACAGGTGGACAGAATCATGGCTGCAGCTCCGCCGGAGTAAACAAACCAGCCTTCAGGTCCTCAGCCAAGCTCCACTCACAAAAGCACATCTTTGAAGTGAAATCATAGTTCACCCACGACCTTTCTCACAGGCGCAGTTAGCCCCACCTATTTTCCTGTTCTAAAAACCTCAGAGGAGTGTGTGAATGACAACGAATGGCCGACCTTGAAAGTGCACCCACATCCTCCCCTGGCTACTCTAAGCTCCTCATGCCCAAATGTGACAGATGCCAGCAAACACTGGCAAGACAACACAGAATCTTGGTAAGAGGAATATCTTAAAGATCACCAAGTTAAACTGTTCCCTCTGGACAGAGAATGAAATAAAGGGAACCGAAAGGATTAGGGACTTGCCCAAGGCCCCGGAGAGTGGGGGGAACAGACTTACAGGTCTGGGAACATCAAATGCAGAATATTCTGCCTGCTCGCTCAGGAGGAGAGACTCCAGGGCTCTGACTTAAGGGTGGGGTACAATCCACTATCACACAGGGTGACAACCCCAGTCACACCCCAGCCTGCACTGGGGACTGCCATTGCATCTCCATGGAAACCAGAACCAAAAACTTGCTAAGGGAACAACTTCACAGGGACCCACCATCACCACACTGCTCCTGCTTTCGCATTCGGAGAGGATACCTCTCGGTTTTACTTCACCTTTTGCCTTCCATATGCTCTCATATAGAAAGATTTTCTTCAATATTTTTGAAGAAAACCTTCCCAAAGGTTGCCAAATGTGGCCACTTTTGGGTCCTCCTCAGAGGTAAATGAGACTGTTAGGGTACAGACTTGACCCTCCCCTTCCTCTCACCAACACCAGCTAGTTCTTCCCACGGGGTAGGGGAAGGATGGAAAGGTGATGGGAGGGGGCAGGGACTGGACGGTGGCAGAAGAGTGCCACAGTCACAGCAAAGGACCCTGGGACCAGCCCCTGAAACAACGTACAAGCCAGTGAGAAGGTGTCCCTGTCTCTGTGATGTCAGGCAGGGGAGGGCAAAAGCGGCAAGCTGTGACAAGACAGGACAAATACTTCTTACCACTACAGAAAGAATGCACATTACCTTCAGCACACGACTTCCCGGCACACGGACTCCAGACAGGCCATGGTGAAGAAAAAAGCTCCTGCAGGGGTCAGAGACGGGATGCAGCTCCCAGCAGGCCTAGGTGTTCACCCAAGCAGCCCCCACAGGGGATGGGGCTCCCAAAGAAAGACCCCAGGTTGGCCACAGCTTTCCAACCACTCCCCCTACCTCACCAAGAGTACCGGGTGAGGCCATCGGTGGTCTCCTACTGGTGACAGGGACAGGTCTGTGTTCCCTGCAGCTTCGGAAGATAAACAAGGCTCCACTGGAGCTGGCACCTCAGTTGGAGGCTATGAGGGTGAGAAACCCACACCATCAAACTGCATAGCAGGGCCTATGGCAAAGCTTTTCTACATTCCCTGCTCTTGGCACCCAAGTCCGCCCAGGCCTCCCAAAAAACGACTGGGAGGCATCTAGGAATGTCACTGCCCGTCTCCCTTGGGCTCCTCCAGGACTCCAGACCACAGTTGTAGCATTTGCTGGGCCCTTCTGTGACCAGCTTCACCTGAGCACTGTGCTCCAGAACCCAGCACCTGCAATCAGCACCTACATCCTGCGGCAGCTTCTTAACACAGGAACTGACTCACACCACCTGACAGCCCATCTGATTCCAATCAGGCGTGGACAGCTTGGGCAGAACCACAGAGCCTAGATTCAGGTCCAGCTTAGAGCCAAAGCTGGACAGGTACCTCCAAACATAAACTGCCTAAGTCTAGCTAAGCGTGCATGTATGTGAGGGCATTAGCAAAAGGAGACATTTTCCTCTTCAATAAGAATATCTGGGGGCTGGCACATCAGCTTGCATATCCTCTGCCTGCAAGTACCAGCATTCTATATGGGTACCAGTTTGTGTCCTGGCTGCTCCCCTTCCCATCCAGATTCCTGCTTGTGGCCTGGGAAAGCAGTAGAGGATGGTCTAAAGCCTTGGGACCTTGCACCTGTGTGAGAGACCCAGAAGAATCTCCTGGCTCCTGGCTACAGATCAGCTCAGCTCAGGTCACTGCAGCCACTTGGGGAGTGAACCAGCAGATGGAAGATCTTTATCTGTGTCTCTCGTTCTCTGTATAAATCTGCCTTTCCAATAAAAATGAATACTTTTTCAAAAATGTTTGATCCCTAGGGGTACAGAAATTAACAACTGTAGGGCATAGTCTCTAGAGCTGAGAAAGTTAACTCCTGTGATGCCAAATTAGAAGTTTCAATCAAAAGACAACTCATGTTTCTTATAAATATAAAACTTTATATATTATATATATCTACAATATATACAGCATGCAAATATTTTTCATAGTAATCTTGAAAACACAGATGTTTTCATAACAAAAGATGGGCACTTTGCAAGGTAGGTAGGTTCCTGACTCACCTAGATCCAATTCTAGACTAGGCCCTGGGCCGATGTTTCTGGAAAGAAAGAGGAAAGGAGATGCCGGAAGATGGGTCCAACATACTCCCCCTCCCAAACACCCTGGCCTGATAGCTGACACCAGCTTGCGATGGCCAAACCTGTGGCCTGGGCACAGTGCCTGGCCTACAATCAGCACTCAAGTGACTGGGGGATGAAGAGAAGTGATTGCTGTGATCACCCTCTGTAAGGCAGTGTTTCCATAATCTGGAAGATTCAGTCACAGAGCTAAGGCTGGCCTTGAAGCACGCGCTTCAGGTGTTTACACTTTGTAAGCACACTCAGGCAACCAGCCAGAGCCATTTCCTTCTCACGCTTTGGAATCCGGGAGTCACGGGTCACAAGAACGCTATCTTCCAAAAGTCTCTTCACATTCGACAAGTTCATCTATTGTGCGCAGCAACTCTTCAAAAGAAGGCCTTCCTTCCGGTTTCTGTAATTAAAAGTCAAAGAGAACAGTGGGTTCCAGAATCCATTCCACAGAAGTTTTTCGTTGCTTAAATCAATGCTTTGTAACTAGAACAAGCAAGCACCTACCTCCAAGCACGTCTATCCCTGCCTATCTAAGTACTGTGTGCACGGCTAGGTTAACCTCTCAGAGGCACTGCTTTCATGCCCCGGTTCTAGAACCTAATAGAGCTTCTCAATACATACAAGATCAGGTCTTCCAGAGCCCTTTGTAACCTGACCCTCCCCCATCCCCTTGTTACCCAATCTCATTTCCCACAAAAACCCTCAAGTGTGCTCGCTGTCTGCTAAATCACACCGATCTTGCTCCTCGTGCACATGCTGTCTTCATAACCACCTCCTTACCTCTGTTTACTCTGTTCTCTCTCCACCTAGTACCACTTCCTGCCCAGAAAGTCTCTACCCGTGCCACTCACTGCTCTTGGGAGGTGTTCCAGCGAGTGACTGAGAGTCTGGCCTGAGTGTCTGATGGCCGGTGCTGCTCTGCCAGCACCAACTTCACATGCCTCAGTCTTCAAATCACAGTAAAACTATCTATACTTCAAAAAGCTTTCTGGTGTGTTTCTTTGAAGAATTATTTACTTGCCTCTTTGAAATGCAGAGCTACAGAGAGAGGGGGGAATCAGGAGAGAGAGGGAGAAGGAGACCTTCCATCTACTAGTTTACTCCCTAAGCAGCTGCCAACAGCTGGGGCTGGGCCAGGCTGTAGCCAGGAGCCAAGACCTCCATCCAGGTCTCCCACGTGGATGGCTGGAACTCGAGCAGTGGGGCCATCACTCACTCAAGTGCATTAACAGAGAGCTGTACAGGAACAGTGCAATTGGAGCAGCCCCCAGAGACAGCTTGACACCCTGTGCCACAAGACCTTCCATCAAAAGGCTATTGTGAGAACAAAATCTAATCCACTCAGTATTGTACACTGCATATAACCCAATGTTGCTGTCTTTCTAAAGTCGCTTTGGTGTCTCATCTCTTCCTTGAGGTGATATTTCAATGTCTCCACAGACAGGGTGAGGATATCTGGGGATCTTGAGGTCTAGAAAAGGAAACTCTGCGAACAGAGTAACTCCTTGGGGGAAGCATCTAGTGCATATGGACGTGCTTAGGTTCAAGTCCCAGGTCTGCTTCTGATTCCAGCTCCCTGATGGGCACACCCTGGGGGGCAGCAGGCAATGGCTCAGATCCCTGCTACCCTCAGGGGAGCCTGGCTTCAACCTAAACCAGCCGTGGCTATTGCAGACACCTGAGGAGGAAATCAGCAGATGGAATCTCTCTTCTCTCTCTGCCTTCCTGATAAATAATATACATAAATAAGTAAATAAAAAATGGATACTTTAAATCGCACAGGCTCAAAGGAGGAGACCAGTTTTTCTAGGCCTATTCCCTGAATCAGACAACTGTGGGAGAGAATTACCACCTGGGAGACAGGCAACAGCCTGCACTAATTAATGTAGTTGTTCGCATTTTCCATTTCTTCATGGTATTGTCCCCTTTACCCAGAATTTGGTTGAAAGGGTGGCCTTCCTACCTAGAACTTGCAGCCCCTGTCAAAGATGCACAACCACATCTAGCCTAGACGGACTGCTCATTACTCGTCTAACAAGCCCAATCCATAAATGCCTGAGAGATTCAACAAGAAAACATAAAGGAAAAAAACATACCTCGTGCCAACATCTCAGCATCACATCATAGATATATTTGGATGTCAACTTGGGCCGGTAGAGTCGGTGGCCACGGGTAACCATGGTTACCACTTCATAGTTGGTGTTTTTCTCAAAGGGCATCCTGCCCTCGGTGAACACCTCCCACATTAACACACCTGGAAAAGGAGAAGTAGTTTTCAAATGCCATGCATGCTTCCTCTACAGTGCAGAGCCAAGGACACGTGGGCCAGGAGCTTACCAAAGGACCAGACATCCGACTTGCTGCTGAAGCGGCTGTAATTAAACACTTCGGGTGGACACCATTTCACAGGAAATTTAGCGCCAGAAGAACTTGTGTACTGATCATCCAGAACATACCTAGCATAAGACACATAACAGATTGACACCTCCAAAGCACCACCTGTATTTTGTACAAGTCCTTTCAGTTTTCTCCCCTTACGATCAAAACCTCAGTTGACTGAAGCCCAGGAAGGATCCAATGGGAGCTAAAGATCGACCTCAGAGGCCTGAACATTCCCACCTTCCCAACTAACCTGGATGCACTACCTCATTGCTCTCTGCACTTTTATTCCTGCTCATCTTTTTATTGTCTGGAGGCAATCAAGACAGCATACAGTAAGAGTCTGCCAACTTTTTGGCAAGCAGTTCTGTTCCTTAAGCAAAATTCAACCCAAAGGCTCCAGAGGTGGAAGAACTAAAGCAGCGTGTCTCTAAAGGCAGTGGTGTGAAGCAGCCACGGATTCAAGTACTTTTAGCCCAGCACCATTTAAACTACAGCATAAGACAAGATTCAAATGCAAAAAAGGTACAAGGACATATGCAAGAGGTGCATACGTTTATGTAATGTGACATCCTCACATGCACATGGGTACACTCAAACCCCTGCAGTAAGAGAGTGTCCATATGGAAGGACACTCAGAAACTGGTAACATTGGTTACCTTGGTAGAATCCTTAAGGACAGGAGCTAAGTGGGAGACATCAGTCCTGCATGCATTTACAAGAGGAATACAGGCATGTAGTACGAGGGCATGTAAAATTAATTTCTAAAAGTTGTTAGGAGGTAAACAGTCAAATAGTTGCACAAATTTCTTGTGTTCTACAATATGGTGATTCTCCCCCAAGCTAGCAGGCAACTGACAGACAATGCCACTACAGTTGGGATCAAACTGCTGCCAGTCCATGCAGGCCAGTCTGAACTGAGTGTGTGGACTATCTCAGAGCAGTTGATAACAGCACAGTTTTTCCAAAAACCAAATAAGTGAACAGGGAGCTTATGAAAGCACAAGGCCACCTGTCTGATAAAGAGCATAGAAAGCAAATAAAGAGTGCTACAAATTAATACTCAAAAATCAAAAGTCCTTGTTCCATTTCTATCAGGCATGGGAACCTTGGCCCTGGCTTTTATGATTCTTAATATATTTTTTTTATTGGAAAGGCAGATTTACAGAGCGAAGTAAAGACAGAGGGAAAGATCCTTCCTCTATCTGCTAGTTCACTGCCCAAATGGCTGCAGCAGCCAGAGCTGAGTTGATATAAAGCAAGGAGCCAGGAGCTTTTTCTGGGTTGCTCACGTGGGTACAGGGTCCCAAGGTGTTGGGACATCCTTGACTGCTTTCCCAGGCCACAAGCAGGGAACTGGATCAGAAAAGGAGCAGCCTGTACAAGAACCGGCACCCACATGGGATCCCAGCAATTGTAAGGGGAGGATTAGCAAACTGAGTCATACTGCTGGTCCCCAGCCCTGGCTTTCTGAGAGTTCCCAGAATTGACTGGGGCCAATCACCTTGTCCCTCTTCTGGTTCCTTGAGAAAGCCAAACTAGTTTCAGACTGCAAACTTCAACCATGTTTCTGCTTTCATTAGAAGTCTTTAATCCAGAGTGCGTCTAGTTGGCTCCTTCTTGCCTTGTTGCCCCCATTCAGACATATCCCTCTCAGCGAGAGCTTTCTCACCATAGACACTCAGCAGGTACCAGCTGCTGCTGCCCTACCCCAAGCCACACCTGACCACTCCGCCAGTCACACTCTGTCCATCACAGGGACACACAGGAATAGTTCTAATTTCCCAGGCTGTGCAGCCCCCATCACAGTGTCTGAGCCTCAGTTTTGCAGGGTAAAAGCACCTGCAGTCAACATGTGAACCAAGGAGTGAGGCTGCATCTTGCTATACCATAGCAAGATGATAGCTACTGATATTTGAATTTCAGATCATTATCAGGTGTTACAATATTTGTTTTTTCAATAATTTCAAAATATAGAGCACATTGTTGGGTTCACAGGCAATACAAAAGCAGGTCTGGGGGCAGGGGATAGGTATTGATTAGGCTCAGCAGTTAGTACACAATTGGAACACTCATATTGCACATCAGAGTGCCTGGGCTCATGTTCCAGCTCTCCTCCCTATTCCAGCTTCTGAGAAGCGTTGGCTCAGGCCTGTGCAAGAGACCCAGACTGGGTTGCTGGATCTTGACATCTTGGCTGGGTCTGGCCCTATCTTTGCTGTTGCAATTATTTGGGGAGTTAGCCAGTAGATAGACAATACATCTCTCTCTTTCTCTCTCCAGGTCTCAAAATCAAATAAGGCAAACAAATAAAACTTAAAACTTGAAAAAAATAACAGGTAAGGGGTACATGGCCAGGCCACTGTCTTCAGAGCACTGCTCTAGCACTTAAATCTATCCTCAAGCCATATGTTCCTCCCTCCCCTGAACACAAGGTACCTGTGGGCAGGGACTCAGATGTCTTGCTCTCTTGGTTCAGCCTAACACTAAGCCTTGTAGACAGTAGACACTTGATTTCTAATATATAAATGGATGAACATAGGAAGAGCCAGAAGGAGAGAAAGAACAAACTAAATGGGAAGATGCTTCATGGGAGATGAAATAAAATATTCTTTAGGGACAAGTGTTTGGTCTGGTGGCTATGATACTGGTTAGGATGCCCAGGTCCCACAACAGAGTATCATGGGTCAGTCCCTGCTCTGGCTCTTGATTCCAGTGGCCTACTAATGTGGATCCTGGTAGGCAGCCATGATGGCTCTAACAATTGGATCCCTGCACTGATATATGAAACGCTGACTGCGTTTCCAGCTCCTGGCTTCAGCCCTCCTAGCCATGGTAAGTATTTAGAATGAATCAATGGACGGGAAACACTCTGACTCTCTAGTTCTTTCTCTCCTCTCTTTCTCTCTCTGGATCTCTAGCTCTCTGTCACTGGTATGACTAATTTTTTAAAGATAAGTATATTTTGATCCAGCACAGGTATGTACAGCTGAGCACGCTGGCTCCCTGGGGGGAGGGAAGCTAAGCGGGCCTCCAGGACAACCCAATCCTGGAGGTTAGGTTTTTTGACCCGCACAGGTTCCTGTAGCTGGACCATGTCACTCTACTCCTTCCACCCCCAGAAGGGCCAATAATCCACTGGTGTGTGTGAGAGCTGCCACTGGGAGGAGGCTCAATGGAGGAGCTTGGGAAACTCCTTTGTTGGGACGCAGACCCTGTAGGTGAGTGCAAGAAGCAAGGCAAGGAGCAGCCTAGACCATGACAGGTTACAGTACCTGCTGGCATACATGTGGGTCAGGTCTGGGGACAGATCAGACTGGGCCAGTACATAACACCCACTGGCAGATTTGAGATCCAGGGCAGGAGGAGCCAGATCAGGCCGCAATACCAGCCAGTTCACACTAGGACTGAGACGGCAATGAGGCTGGGCTGAGATAGGCAGCAACACCCAATAGCAGGAACTGAAATAGGGGGCAGACTAGACTAGGTCAAATGGCGTACTAAAACTGCGGACACTGAGGTGAGGCGAATTGTCAGCCTGGGCCCAGCTGGGGCTGGGTACGTGAATCTCAGGGATGGGGGATCTGACAGGGCTCAGGTAGCTTGTTTCAGGTTCTGGGGACCACCTGTGTGGTGGGGGATGGGTTCCTGAGCCCTGAGGACAGGGGAACCAGTGGGGTATGGGTCGCTTGGCCCAGATCCTGGGGCTTGCCTTCTAGGTGGGTGTTGGTTTCATGAGCACCAGGGGTTGGGGATATGGCGGGGCTAGGTCTCCTGACCCGGGTCCAACTAGGTAAGTGCTGGGTTCGTGAGCCCCAGGGGTGGGGCATTCAGTGAGGCTCAGGTCACATGGTCTTGGGCCTGGGGCCTACCTGCAAGGTGGGTGCTGGGTTTATCAGCCCTAGGGGAGAGGGATCCAGTGATGCTTGGGAACACCTGGCCCAGGTACTTGGATTTGCCTGCAAGAACATGTCCTATTTAATGAAAAAGGTGGAGCAATGGACACAGACCCTGTTGTAAAAGGAGAATATGGCAGCACATTTGGTGCTGTAGCAGAAGGAGAACAGAACAAACTGGACAATTACCCCAAACAAACAATGACAGCAAAACATCTCAGTGAATGGAGCCAATGGACATTGGGAGTGTGGCATCATCTTCTGATTGGTGAAGTCGGCAACATTTCAGAACTATCCACACCACTTGGACAGAACCCCTGGAATGTGTACACACTGAGTCTCTGGGTTGATATGGGGTGGTGGTTCCTCATCCCTGGGTCCTGGGACGTGTGGAAAGTCATGTGTGGTTTTCCTCTTTGTCTCCCCCCTCCCCAGGAACAAGAAGAAACAGCAAATTTGGAAGCAATAAGTTCATCTGATTTTCCCTAAACCTTGATCCTTCTCACCCTGATCAACCATAAAATCATTATATAAAAATAAAATTTTAAAAAATTTAAAGATAAGTTTATTTTGATTCAAATGTCACTTTTTATATCTAGGCAAAGCTTTTCATAATATGCATTTTCTTTCTAACAAGTTCTTTTTTAAAGATTTATTTATTTTTATTGGAAAGGTGGATATACAGAGAGGAGGAGACACAGAGAGGAAGCTTCCATGTGATGATTCACTCCCCAAGCGGCCACAATGACTGGAGCTGGGCCAATTCAAAGCCAAGGGCCGGGAGCTCTTCCAGGTCTCCCACACGGGTGCAGGGTCCCAAAGCCCTGGGCTGTTCTCGACTGCCTTCCCAGGCCACAAGCAGGGAGCTGGATGGGAAGCGGAGCCGCCGGGATTAGAACCGATGCCCATATGGGATCCCGGGGTGCTCAAGGTGACGACTTTAACTGCTAGGCTACCGTGCGGAGCCCAAAAAGGTTTTTTTCTTTGGAAAGGCAGATTTACAGAGAAAGATCTTCCATCGCTGGTTCATTCCCCAATTGGCTGCAAGAGCTGGAGCTAATCTAAAGCTAGGAGCCTGGAGCTTCTTCCAGGTCTCCCATGTAGATGCAGGGTCTCAAGTACTTGGCCCATCCTCTACTGCTTTCCCAGGTCACAAGCAGAGAGGTGGATGGGAATTGGAGCAGCTGGGACATGATCCAGTACCCAAGTAAGATGGTAGTGCTTGCATGTACCATGCCAGCCACCATGCTAGCCCTATAATATGAATTTTTTATGAACTGCTTGAAGCCCTCTCATATATGTGTGTGTTACAATTTTTTGTACTGAATGTATTATTTTTAAAATATTTATTTATTTGTCCAAAGCACAGAGTGACACAGGAAAAAAAAGAGAGACAAGAAGAGAGAGTTTCCATTTGCTGGTTTACTTCCCAAATGGTCTCAACAACAAGGGCTAGGTCAGGCGGAAGCCAGAATTAGTATCTTCCTTGTCCCACATGGGTGGCAAGAGCCCAAGCACTTGGGCCATCTTCCACTATGTTCCCAGGCTCATCAGCATGGAGCTGGATCAGAAGTAGAGCAGCCAGGACTCAAACCAGTACCCAGGAATTGCCACACTGCAGGTGATAACTTACCCAGCTACAACACAATGCCAGCCCCCAAATTTGTTTCAGTTCCATTATTTTTTCAAATATTTTGAACTTTTCTGAAACTTATTAAACTTTTTAATGGTCTTTTCTAATATTGTGTTAACATTAGATAGATTCAAGGAATAAAGAACATCACCATAAAAGGAGTTTCTGCGAAAACAAGATTCTGGAAATCTAATTTGCAGAGACAAAATACTGTGCTTAACAGGCTATACTGCCACCTAGTGGAGCAAATTACTAGATAATATTACATATAAATTCTCAGAACTTTTAACAGTATTTCCCATCTGCATCATCAGGGAGGATTATTCTCACACTTATTAATTCTACAAAACAACACAATCATCACCTAAAGCTACACATACTCAGTCATACCTGGCCATTCCAAAATCCGACACTTTGACAACTCCCGCCTCATTCACTAGACAATTTCTCGCAGCCTGGAAAACATGATGGCATATAAGTTTAAAAGTTAAACAATAAAAGCAGAAATATACAAGTTCTGTTTTTATTAAATTTATTATAACTCAGTCATCATGTACAGAAAGTGGAAACTTCCTTAGAAGTTGCCTTTATTCCTTCCCGCCCCCAACACAGAAGTGTTTCCCACATACTTGAAAGAATGGGCTAGAGACAAGTCAGAAAGGCCTGTTTGCAAACGGACTTACTAAATGGAATCATTATACCTACAGTCCTATCTACACGTGGCCTAATAGGAAAGTGAACCCATTTTGCCCCTCCAGTCCTATTTTAATTAAACTATGTGATTTTTGTGCTATAGGGACATCTGTTGATATCCTCCATCCAAGTTCTCATCAATTGAGCTTAGTAACCCATAACCATCAAAGAAATGGGTGACCAATCTCCCCCAATGCCTTTGTTCAGTGACTGTTCAATCTCACCCACTAACAATGAAAAGAAAAGCTACATGTAAACATAGTTTGCTTTCTCGTTTATGTTTCCAGTACATGATCATACGGTATACTAAACTGGTCAATTGTGGATTTTTAAACTTAGATTTTCTTGCGATTCTTCAAGACTATAAAATTCAAGAAAAATAGTTTGATAAAAAGCCATAGTATTTCTCAGAAGGAAAACATATTTTTAATATCATAAAGCATGAGCCAAGCTTACTTCCCAACTATTCACAAGCTTATTTTCGATGTTATAGTAATACCACTTACAAGAGGTCCTTCCCTACTGAGTGTTAACATTTATTTCTTAAACAGCCTCCACCTTCCTGAAAAATACTCCACAAGGCCTTGACTCAACAGGACTACCCAAGCCCCTCAGGAGATATGAATCTTCCCTTAAGGGGTAACACAAACTTATTATCAATATTATATCAAAAACTGCTTTCACTAAGACATGTTCTGTTTGGACAGGTGCAGTCTGCCATAGTCATGTCCACTTTCAACTTTTAGCAGCTTTCAAAGTACAAAAAAGAAGATTGTGCCTAGCTCTTGAGTTTCAGCATTCTTTGTCATTACTGACTGCAGTGCTGGCAAGAACGGCTGTTACACATAGCAGGTGTTTTACCAACCCACTGCCCAACCGCACAATGGGATCTTTACAAGAGTCCTTTGAGCAAAACAATGTTACACCCAAAATTCACAGACATGGAAACAGAGTGTCAGCAAGACTGTAACTGCCACAAAACACATACAGGAAATCAAGTGTTCTATCCCCAAATCCTCAAATCCCTGACATGCTTTAGCTAGAGATGACGGCAGCACAGCAGTTACAGTACAGAATCTAGAGCCAAACTCCCTGTGTTCAAATCCTGGCTCTACAACTTACCTGACCACTGGTCAGTTATTTCATACTATTTGCAGAAACGCAGTATCGATTTTTTAGTTATTTTTATATTCATGAAATATCTGTTATAGCCATGTCTAATAATTGTGATCTTTAAATTAAAAACAAAAAGAAAAATAAAAAAGGTTTTCCTGTTACTCTAAAACACAGGCATCCAGGCTTGATCACAAGAAAGCAACTCAAATACGAGGAAAGTCCCAGAGGTTCTGGTGAAAGAACTATCTTTGAGGTTCAATAGAATAGACTCATTTGTGAAGAAAAACAAAGGAAAGAATGGAGCACAAAGGAAGAGTAGAAAGAGAAAAAAAGATGTTTTTCATCACAATAAATTAGAGCCAGTAACAGACTTCCTGTCCTGGGATGCTCAGAAGTTAACATGAGTCTTCCTCTTTCCCCTGTGATTTGAGAGAAAGAATGAACCAAAACAATTTCTTTTACAGGTTTTGTTTATAGCGTGTGAGGTGAAAAAGAGCTTGGGATTCAGTCAGAAGGTCAAAGCCAACATTAATTTCCCTATGCATTACAGTAAGCAACCATTTCATGCCCTAAACTAACTTTCTTCTCCAGGGGACAGTGTCGAAATAAAATCTGCTGCCTCACGAGGTTCTTTCAGGTATCAAACAACCACCAATGGTGGAAAATTTGGAGACTTGAACTACATAAATCATTATATTTAATAAAGACCTTTCCATTAAGATAATGGAGCAAATAAAATTTACATAGCTTAAAAAGAATGGTAGGTAACAGCCCTTTGGCTCACAGATAAACAGTTGCATGGCATGCTGGCATCCCATATGGGCATCTGTTCAAGTCCCAGCTACTCCACTTCTGATCCAGCATCTTGCTAAGGTGCCTGGGAAGCAGTGAAAGGTGGCCCAAATGCTTAGGGCTCTGCATCCATATGGGAGACCTTGTTGAAGCTCTGGGCTCCCAGCGTTGGCCTGGCTTCTATGAGTATCTGAAGAGTTAACTATAGGATGGAATATTTCTCTCTCTTTCTGTATCTCCCTCTTTCCTATAACTAAATAAATCTTCAAAAAATGGTAAAACACATTTAAGAACAAGCATTGGGCATTATGCCCCATTGTGTCTTTTCTCCAGCAAATGGGCATGTCTGCGCAGTGGGCAGGTGGGGAGGGTCATGCTCACCAGGTCTCTGTGGATGAAGCTGTTTCTCTCCAGGTACTCCATGCCTTCACACACATCCTGACACATGCTCAGCAGCACATCTCTGCTGAAATGCCCTTGTCTCTGCCGGAGAAAATTCAGAAGGCAGCCCCGCTCCATGAACTCGGTGACAATGTAGATGGGTTTCTGCTGGGTGCATACGCCGTAAAGCTGAACTAACTTTGGGTGTGTCAATTTCCTGAGAAGGAAGTCACAGGTGCATATGGGTACCAAAGAACATAAATCCCCGGGGGTGTGGGCCAGCAAGGGGCTGGGAGTAACTCACATCATCACTTTGGCTTCTTCTATAAAGTCCTCCTCACACATGGCGCCCTCCCTTATAGCTTTGATGGCTACTTTGTACTGGGCACGCCACTTGCCAAGCCTCACCACTCCAAACAGTCCACTGCCCAACTCCCTCATGAAGGTCAGCTCTGAGGGGTTAATCTCCCACTTCTCTGGAAGACAGTGGAGGATAAATGTTAACATCTAAACCAAGAATGGAGCATGAATGAGCACAGAAAAGTCAAACCAAGGTCAAGCTCCAAGGTACGGGATAACATTGCAATTGTGACTGAGAATACACCACCTACATGGGAACTGCAGACACTTACCCCCCTTTGAGGAGGCCACAGCCCCTCTAGACTGTCACCATGCTAGCAAAGTGAACTGAAGAAGGCAGGAAAACACTGCCAAAGACACTAATTCCACTAGAGCTGAAGCTCAGTGCTTTGAAGAAAAAGCAAATACTTCTTTATTCACTATTCTTCTTCCTGGGATTTTTCTTTTTCTTTTATTTTTCAATTCGGAGCTAGAAAGAACTGAGCCTGAGCAAAGTGCATCTGGCTGGAGGTTTCTCTGCTCTTCCACCCTTACATTCTTGGGAGTAACAACAAAGCCTGTGATAACCACTTTCCCTGTCAGATGACAATGCTTATCTTTCCCTGATAGAACATTTCTTACTCAATTTTCAATAATGTTGAAAATACAAAATATTTAAAAACCCATACTATAAAATCTATAAAATCATTTCCACTGTGCAGCATTCTATATATCTAAATTTGTCTGGGTGATCATATACATATATACATATAAATAAATTATATGTCTCTGTATAGGTATATATATATATATATATATATATATATATATATATATATATATATATATATAACTTTTAGGTATAAAAGCAGAGACCTATACAAATCTTTCATCCGCAGGTTTATTTCTCAAATGCCCAATAGGACCAGGGTTGGGTCAGGCAGAAGTCAAGAGCCCAGAATTCACTCCGGGTATCCAACATGGATGGCAGGGATCAAGGGACCTGTGCCACCTCCTGCTCTCTCCTGGGATTTACATTAGCAGAAAGTTGTAAGCAAGAGTAGAGCTAGGATTTGAATCCAGGCACTTTGATTATGGGATGTGAGCATCTAATCATTAACTAAACATCTGCCCCTGAAAATGGATTCTTCCCCAGGAAAATCAGCCCATGTGATGACAACATGACGCTTACCATAGCTGAAACCTGCAGTGGTTGGAGCATTCTTCCCCTTGGTACTAACTGGGTATCGCAGCCTGGTGACAAGTCCTAGAAATCAAAGGCGGTATTGCAGTTGAACTCCTTCTTTGATCATTCAGTACAAACACTAAACCACAAATTCACAAAATGTGTTTGTTTATTGATCTACTTTTCACCTTCTGTGTGCACAGACAACATTGTCATATATGCTTTGACTCATTCAACATTTTGTTTTACATACTATCAGGAGCCTTGCTAGCTTCTGCCCTTTTCAAATACTTTAAAGGATACAAAAGGATTTTCCTACATGAGATCTGAACTATGAAAGAGACTTATAATTATCAGGCTGCTAAATCCAATGTGATTTACCTGACATAACTCAATGTTAGTACTCTAATAATTTCTTAAATTTACTTAAAAGACAGAGAGTGAGGCACACAAAGAGATCTCCCATCTGCTCATCCACTTCCCAAATGCCTACAAGAGCTAGAGCTGGCAGGCTGAAGCCAGAAGCCAGAAACTCAATCTGGGTCTCACCTCGGGTGGCAGAGACCCAACTACTTGAGCCACCACCTGCAGCCCATCACAAGAAATGGGAATCAGAAGTGGAATAGGACACAGGCCTTCAAAGCAGCGCCTTAACTGCTGTGTCAAATATCCACCTCAAGGTTAGCAATCATATCGCAAACATTAAGCTCACAACACTAACAGTGCATATTTAAATTCTTGAAAATGAGTCAAGTGCGTCAAACATTTTAAGTAGGTTGCTTGTTATACTGAATAAGAAATGGGGGGGGTGTGCCTCTTCTACCCATGGCCCTCTGCGTTCCCTTTATTGCAACATGTTTCAGAGTAATTTTAAATAATTATGTGCCTCTCTGTTTACCCAAGATAAAAGGTCTTGGAGAATCAGTATCAATCAAGTCCATCACAGTCTTCCCAAAACCTGGGCTAGCTCTTGGATACAGTAGGTACTGAATACATGCTTAAGGAATGAAGTAAGATAGTGGTAAAGAGTAAAAATTATACACAAGAAGGAAAAAAATAGAGGAATGCGAATGCCACAGAATAAAACGGAATAAGAGATTTGAAGAGCTAGCCATGTGGTGCATTGGGTTATGCCGTCACCCAGAACACCAATGTTTTGGATTCATTACTCCACTTCAAATCTATTTGTCTACTGATGAGCCTGGAAAGCAGCAGATGGTGGTTCAAGTACAAAGATGTGCCACTCAAATGAGAAAACAGGATGGAGCTCCCTGCTCCTGGCTTTCAACTGGCCCAGACCCAGCTGTTTTGGCCACTAGAGGGCGAATGAGCACATGGAAAAGCTCTTTATAAAATAAATAAAATAAAATGGTATTTGAAAAAGTTCTTCAGGATATAAAACGAAATAGATTAGTTTCTCAAATGCCCAATACAAAATTTGTATTATCAGAGAATGCATTCCTAAGTAAAAACCCAATAGAAATGAAACAATTTTGCCAAAACATGTACCCAACTGTTCACGGCAGCATTATTTATAAGGGCCAAAATGTGGAAACAATCCAGATTTCACAAACTAATGAGTGATAAGTAAAACTGGGAAACAAAATTCATATAATGGATTCATATAATGGGTTATAAATTGAAATGGATAGCTTATCCAACTGGCTGTCTGAATTTAAACTTCTTAACTGCCCCAAGAACTCTTTTTCTTGGACATATTTACACTTATTCCAAGTACACAAACCAACATCTAACGACATATTCAGTAAGTCCATTATGGCAGAAAAAAATTGGGGGGGTGTCATTTACGTTGTTCAGAATCCATAGTGATAATGTCCAGCATTGTCTCCCTAGATCATTGGGTGTAGAGTTTGTACCTACCCAGGCTGTGTCTTGGTTTCCATCAGCAGCTGAACCTGACTTTCTAACACAACAGGCAGATGTGAAGGTAACTCTAAGGACTTGTCAATATATTGGCTTGAATCCCCTTCTTACCACTTGGCTTTATTATGCTGAGGTTGAAACTGGCATCCACTTAAAGTAGAATCTCAGGATGCTAGCTGAGAACCTAATAATTCCACAATATTTTCCAAGTCATGCGTAGTGACTGAGCAACAGGGAGAAGTTATTAC
Organism: Ochotona princeps; assembly: GCF_030435755.1. Classification (NCBI taxonomy): domain Eukaryota; kingdom Metazoa; phylum Chordata; class Mammalia; order Lagomorpha; family Ochotonidae; genus Ochotona; species Ochotona princeps. The sequence goes on along the minus strand of NC_080842.1, from coordinate 43,909,031 downwards.
ACAATTACTAAGTGTCAAGCCTTCTGTATTTTGTATATCACCTGATTATTTTGATAAACTTGGGATGAAGGTTAAAAACAGGGGAGAGATTCATGGAATACTTATACATCTGCACCATGGATCAACATTAAAATCATTACACTGACTCAAAGAAACCAGCCCAAACAGTCCACATACTGTGACTTCATTTCCATGAAATGTCCAGAACAGGCAAATCTTCAGAGACAGAAATTAGATTAGTGGTTGTCTAGGGCTGGAGGGTGGAAAGGAAACAGAGGGAAACTGCCAACGGGTATAAGATTTCTTTTGGAGATGACGACAATGTTCTTACAATTAGATTATGGTGATAGCTGGCCAAGCTCTGAAAACGTACTAGAAACTACCAAATTTTAGATTTCAAATGAGTGACCTTTATCGAATGTAAACTACATATGGAAGCCAACATAACATAGTACTTAAATTCTGCCTTGTCTGGTAGTTCCTGTGACCACTCTGAAATGGACATACATTGAACTTTAGTTCTGTACTAAAGACAGATAACACAGAAATGTATGAAACTTGGCATTTTTAGTTTTCCTTTGTACATAGTCCTTCCTTAATATGCAATGATTTTAAGTCAGTCACATTCCACAGCTAACTAGGTACAGAACAAAGCTGCTCAAGGAAGAATGCATTGGATATGAGCAAGCATGTTTTCAGGCTCACTTACCTGCTGCATTGTGCTTATGATATTCAATAATCTCAGGAATTGAACCAAAAGCATGTTTTTCTGCTAGGTAATACTTCTTTGGAGATGTGGCTGTTTCCTTTATATGATAATGCCTGAAACCTGATGAACCTTCTCTATAACAAAAATCAGAATGTGTTAGAATTAAGTTGGTATAATACTACTGAACACTTAATACCTTCTCTACAGAGCAACCACAAGCTCCTTTGACATGGTTCATTCTACTCACAGCACAAACTTCACTTTTCCCCAAGTTCTTTTTAGCTTCATCTTCCACATTAACATGTGGAAGTTTTGAAAGTGGTCACTGATAACATATTTGACCCCTAACAGAATATTTGCCAACCCCATTAAAAAACCATGAAAAAACAAAATAGCTGATGTCTGCCATTGCTGTTGTCTACACTGTTGGCAGATATTTGCAAATGTATAAAACACTTACACCTCTAAAAGAAAATAAATTAGGCTTATGAATGTACATATTCCTCCACAACCTCCCTTTAAGATATCTTCCTAGGACACCCAGCACTTTGGCTCAACTGGCTAATCCTCCATCTCCAAGAGCCAGCATCCCTATGGGCACCAGTTCATGACCAAGTTGCTCCACTTCCCATCCTTACTTGGAGGTAATTTGGAACAGCATTTCTGAATAACTCAGGTGTTTCTTGGCTGGACCCCCCCACATACACACACCCCTCCTCTGGCACAGCATTTATTCACCTACCACCATACTTGCCTGTAACTCACTAAGCTATTAAAGGGCAGGGTCTGTGCCCATTTCACTCACTGCTGTAGCCTTGTGCTCAGCTCAGTGCACAATAATGTGCTGGACTTTTCTACAGCTCCCACAACCATTCTTAGCAAACATACCACTGTGTGCTGCATAATGACATTTCGATGAAACCTGCATAAGCAACAGTGTCTTGTAGTTATATTACCTAGTGATGCTGTAGCAGCTTAGTTTATGCAAGCAATCCATGATGTTTGCAAAATAACAAAACTACCCAATACAGTTCTTAGACTATATGGGGTCTTTAAATACTGTGCAACTCTATACAGAAAACTACTGAGAAAATTGCTGAAACTCTAAAGACAAAAAAACATATAAACTTTTAGAAACCAAGTTTAGGCTTTATGCCTTAATATTAAAACTAGAGATAATTTTTTTGAAAATCAGAATACAGAAAACAAAATAAGAATTCATCCCCCCCCCCAAAAAATGTCTAAATCAAAAAACAAAAAGAGTAGATTACTTACCCTCCAAATTTCGTATAGAGAGACACTGTGTACAAGCCTGGTTGACTGGAGTCCCTTACCATAAAACCACCTTCTTTATCCTAAAATCCAAGTTGAGAAAATATTTTTACTACGATTACCAATAACAATGTCCCAGAGAAGATTCAAGAACTCACAATTTTATGATTTCTACTCTTTCCCCAGAAAATCTATTTTGCAGAAACACAGCTTACCACTAGGGCTCTTTGCTCCCCCCTCCCCACAACCACATAACCTTATACTTTACTTCATGCTACTGAGCTGAGACCAGCAAAAACAAAGCACATAGACTTTCCCACCACTACAAAATATCTCACATGCTACTGCGAGGCGTTTCAATCCAATAGTCTCTCAGTGACTGTCTAGAACCCATAGGTAAGATTCTGCAATTCTCAAACATTTTGAACATGTGAGAAAATGGTTATTGAAAAACATTTCTAGAATCAGTGCTGTAGTTCAGCACGTTAGGCTGCCACCTGCAACACTGGCACCCACATGAGTTTAAGGCCAGCTGCTACACTTTGGATGCAGCTCCCTGCTGATGCACCTGAGAAAGCAGCAGAAAATAGTTCAAATGCTTGAGCCCTTGAACCTGACCCAGCCCTTGCTACTGCGGGTATTTGGGAAGTCAATCAGCAGATGGAAGATCACTCCATATCTCTGCCTTTCACATGAATAAATAAATAAATGTTTTCTTTAAAAGGAGAGAAAAGAAAAAAGTTTTTTCTGAATGACTGGGTTTTATATCATGCTTTCTTTTATATTTGCTCTAAGCTTTGAATCCTGGTTCAATTTCATTTATATTCATATAGCCTTTTTGTGTAAATATCTCAGTGTTCTTTATAAGAGTGTACTTACAAATCCTTAATTCCCCGATGTCAAAGTTAAATGTCATTTTTGACAAAAGCGATGGACATCCAAGTAATGTAAGCAAAGAAAATTCAAAGCCAGAATAAAAAGGAGACTATGTTTGGAAATTGGATCTTTACCAAGGTGTCTACGTTAGAACCAGATAATTAATGTTGTCCCTAATCCAGTAAGACTGTTGTCCCCATAAAAGAATTTGGGGGGGGCGCAGCACTGTAGATTAGTAGCAAAAGTTACTACCGCCTGCAATGTCAGAATCCCAAATCGATGCTGGTTAATGTCACAGCTGCTGCACTTCCAGTTTAGCTTCTGGTTAATGTGTTGGACCTCTGAAATCCATGTGGGAGACCCAGATGGAGCCCCTGCCTCCTGGTTTGGCCTGGCACAGCCCCAGGATGCTGTGGCCATTTGGGGAGTAAACCAGTGGATGGAAACATATCTATGTATCTCTACTTCCCTTTCTGTAATTCTTTCAAAAATTTCCTTTTAAAAAAGTCAGCAAGATGCAGAATTGGATATAGAGACAGAAATGCCAAGAGGGAAGATGATGTTCATGATCCTGCCATCTGCAGGCTGGGGTCAGAGGTCTAGGAGTGATGACTCTAAGCCCTGAGAAGGAACCCCTGCCAGTCCCTAGATTCTGACCATCTCACCCTGAAAGCATGAGTGGGCAGAGTTCCACTGCTCAGGCCACTAGTGCCATTTGCGGCACTTTGCTCTTGAGTAAACTGACACAATGGCCTTCAATTTTAAATATTTATACAAAGCTAAGCCTGTACCTGCATTACAGTATGTCCCAAAAGCAGAGGTCTATGGCACCGCTTACCAGGGAGTCACTAAAACTAACCTGTACTGAAATGAATCACACAAAACAAGCACACTTACCTCACTTCTGAGGAGTTGTTCTGCCTTGCTCCTGTTCATATTTCGACAGTACCATCTGAACAGAATAAACACATTTAAGGCTTCAGGCTTTTAAAAACTGCTTTTATTCCTAGTAGAATTCATAAGGTAATATAATTCAATGATAATAAATATCATAAATAAGACTTCATTTCTAATTTCAATAAAGAACAACTGGTTAACTTTGATATATACAATTCTTGAGGTTTTTATCCATATTTTTATGAAATTATATACTCACATTATTGTTTTATTTAAGTAGAATCAAATCACATCTGCTATATCATAACCTAGGTTTGTCATATGATAGACATTTATAAAAATCAATATAGCTCTATGTCTTACAGCACAGATGTGCCATAACTAATTTAAGCTACCCCTCATCATTCAACAGAATGATGAATGATAATAAAATCTAGCATTTAATGATCATAAAATCATAATCAGAATTTTTATTCTATTGACTCAAGCATGCAGGAAATGGCACTTTATTGACTTTAATTCAATTTTGAAATCCATGCACGACTTTTTCATGGCGTAATTTTTCCAGACTTTCTGAAGACTCCTCACACACATGAATTTCAAAAATCTTTCATCAGCATAGATTGTCTTTTAGTTTTATTTTCTATGAACTTTTTGATATCACATTGTACTAACTCATACTATATTTTAAGTGAAAATAAGATTTAAACAATATAGACAGCACAATTCTATCTTCACATAAACAGTACAAAGATGGAAAGAAAATTTACCAATGTCATGTCTATACAGACCAACTCATTTATAAGAAATATTAACATTATCTCACGTTATCAAGCAAAGTTGTGATCTTCTTAAAATCAATTCAATGTTATCTACATGTTTACACACAATCACACACAGTATCTTCAGAAAAATGACTCCTAGAGACCAACTCCTACAATTTTTTCTTATGCTAGATACCTCAATAAAGAATATATTGGTACTACTTTCCAAAAATAATGAATGCTTAAACTTTAAACATTAAATTTCACAATGCTTCACATCATTAGGAAAATGAAAACAATTTCTAGGTTTTCACATTCACAAAATAAAACATTTACTTACTCATATTGATCTAAATTATTTGATTTCTTTCCTGTTACATAATTACTTGGGATATATCCTTCACTCCTAGAAATTAAAAAAAAATACTCTAGCAAACATAAATTACTGAGAGATTATTAAAAGAAAAGAAGATTACTGATTTCTAGGATAACTAAGGCATATTGTCTAGCTTATAAGAAACATTACCTGACTCCTGTTAACATATCTGTATTATCTAACATTATACAAATTCTTTTATATTTGATCCTCACAAAAATTCTAAGGTAGCCATGCATCATAGTACCAATTTTCTCATAAGGAAATCAAGGCTTACGCAAATGAATGTAGTTTCTCAAGGTTCCCGAGGCAGCAAGCAACAGGGTCAGAGCTTGCCCTCTGGACTTGTGAAGTGAACGGTCAGTGCTCTTCTCAATGTTTCATAATACTTCTCCAGAACTCACAATCACTTTGGATGTTTGAAGTAAAGAAACTTTAAAGTGATGGATTGAAAACATCACCAAGTCTAGTACCTCCAAGTCCTTGCAGAAATGGTTCACTAAGGACTGTCCCTGACTTGTGCATGATACTTACTAAAGAGGGGACAAAATTCCCTTCACAGTCAAAATGATCTAATTAAAAATACAATGAATGAGAAAGAGACCAGCATCAGCTATTGTAATTCGGAAAGAATAAATGTGATCAGCTCACATTTGTCTAGTGACCATTTAAAAATGCAAAATAATACTGTGTTCTTCCAGTTTTGGCCAACTGAACCAGCCTGGTCACGTGGTAGTTATACCTCTTCCTCTTTCCACCCAGCAAACACCCACTCCCAACCTGCTGTATGTCTCACGGAGAGGGAATACTGACCCATATTTATCTCTTGCTCTCCACCAATGAACATCATTCTTTTCTAAGATGATATACTCTTGGCCTCTCTCTAATCGCAGATCATGTGCTTCTGTTGCTTGGAAGTCATACATTGCCACAACTATTTCCTCACCATTATCTTCTTCTTCAGGAGGAATTGGTGGGGGAGGCCTTCGCTAAACCAAGGAGATAACATTTGAAAGTTTAGTGTCCTGTTTGAAAGTGCTCACACAGTAGAACAGTGAAGGATTCTTCTCACATTACTGGAGAAGAAACTTGCAGTCTAACAGAAGTTGCCTAATGTGGCGGACCCTCCAATGCTGGAGATGCTGATCCTACTCTCCTGGGGTCAGCACACAGGGGAAGAGCAAAGACTGTTTTTAAACATGAAAAGGGATTTATTCAGTGTCAGAGGAAAGACAAGGGGAAGATATGACTAGAGACCAGGAAGACTAAAGAAGAGCCAACGTCCAACTGGCCTTCAGCAGGGGAAAGGGCTCCCATCAAGTCTCTACCCAAAGGAACTTATACTGTGTTATGCCAACAATGAGCAAAGTACATGCTTGAAACCTGCCATGTTTGTGCTTATTTTTTTTTAATTTTTAATGTTGTTTACATAGTTGACAAGGATATAAGCTCATAAGGACCACTGTTCTTGTGAAGCAGAGTATTACAATACCCATTTTACAACTGAGGTAACAGTGCCTTAAGTAACTCATTGTTACAGATCAGATTCTGACCAGGTCCACGGGGCAGGCTTCCTCCACCATACTCACTTGTCAAAGGCACATCACCAACATATGGAAGTCACTCCTTTGTCACAGCACTGTCTTACGACTGAAACATTCCTTTAAAAGTTCCATAGCTCTCACAAAGTTCCATCCATTGGTTCACTCCCCTAATGGTCACAACAGTTATGCCAGACCAAAGCCAGGGGCTTGGAACTCCATCCAGGTTTCTCAAATGAGTGACAGTGGCCCAAGTGCTTGCATTCCTCTGCTTTAACAGGCTTATTACCAGAGAGCTAGACTGGGACTAGAACTGGGGCTTAAAAGGGATGCCTGTGCACCGCAGGCAGCAGCATAAGTTGCTGTGTTACAACTCTGGTCCCTAAAATGCATATTATTTTTAAAATGCATGAATGTAAAGATTTTAAAATATCAAAATAAACTTCTTGTAATTCCACCTCCCAGAAACTTTCTGAAGTATCCTCATACATGCAAAATGCTGGATGATAACAAGATCCCCAATGATAAAATTTGATACAATTGATACTATCTGACACCAAGAAAAAGCCAAACAAGCCAGAGTACTTCTGCTTCTGAAATGATCCTGAAGGAAAAGTTATATGAACAAATGTACTCAATAAACTACAAAAGCTTCCTAGACTAATAGGCTTTCAGGCTTGAATTACTAAACTTACACACCTGCAGACTTGAAACGTAAAGACCAAATACCCACAAGTTAGAGGCCACCTACCTTCTTCGTTTCTGGTGCTGGAGGTAGTGCTTTTTTTATACCTGCAAATGCCAACAGTAAAAATGGATCACAATGTTATCTACCACTGACAACAGTGTGCTGGTAGTTGGAAGAAAAAGTGAGAATCAGCACTTAGATAAGAAATTAATGCTGACTCTGGTTGCATGTTGCTGTTATCACTGTTGTGGAACAGAATTAAAAACTGCTTTCACAGCTGATTGTATTTCTGAACCGACTGACTATAAATGCCATGATGACTGGGACCCCACCATACTCTTCATATCCCTTCCACTACATAAACTATGAACAATGCTTTTTTAGTCAAACAATAAATTGAAATTAACAAGGCAGTCTGTCCCTTCCTCTACTTCCTAGTTTTAACTGGCTCAGAGCTCCCCAGGTAAACATGGAATTTCCCAGCTAGGTGTGGGCAAGGAACCAAATTCTGATCAAAGGCCTCTATGTACAAATTGATACATCATTTTTATTTTTTTCAAATTTATTTTATTTTTAAATGCCCACAACATTCGAGCCTGAGCCAGACTGCTGACTCCCAAGGTTTGCATTAGCACGCCGTGGGATAGGAAGCAGAGATGGGACTGGACCACAGGCACTCTGTCGCCATAACACCTGCCCAGTGCTTCCAGGGACATATCTTGACCTTAAAGGACCTATGGTTTCCTTCTCTGTTTCTGCTGCCCAGAAGAGAAAGAGTACAAAAACTGGGCCAATCCCAAGAACTACCTTAAAGACTATTCCTACCACCACATGTGACTAGATTGCTACATGAGACTGAAATAAAATTTTCTCTGTAGTTGAGGTCATAGTAATTTCAAGGTCTTTTTTTTTAAATTTATTTATTTTTATTACAAAGTCAGATATACAGAGAGGAGAGACAGAGAGCAAGATCTTCGGTCCGATGATTCACTCCCCAAGTGAGCGCAACGGTTGGTGCTGCGCCAATCCGAAGCCGGGAACCAGGAACCTCCTCCAGGTCTCCCACACAGGTGCAGGGTCCCAAAGCTTTGGGCCGTCCTCGACTGCTTTCCCAGGCCATAAGCAGGGAGCTGGATAGGAAGTGGAGCTGCCAGGATTAGAACCAGCACCCATATGGGATCCCGGGGCGTGTGCAAGGCGAGGATTTTAGCCGCTAGGCCACACCGCCGGGCCCTCTAAGCTTCTTCTTAAAGCAAGCAAGAGTGTGCACAGTAACTAATGTGAAACCTTATGAAATCAAAATGCTAACAATAGTCTTGCAACTGTGAGCCTGTCTCTTCGATGTGCCAAATTAGTATCAAGACATCCAAAAGATTCAGGAGGCTGCACCCCATAGAACTGAGGGCTGAACAGACTGACAGGGTCATCTGATCTGGCCTTTTGCACAGAGCAGCATCCCTGCCAAAAAACAGCTCTGCCCACAACAGGAAGCTTGGCCAGCCCTGACTGGCAGGGTGTAGCACCTCACATGGCCCCAGCAGAAAGAGAAGTATAGCACACCCAATTATTCTGAGCAGCATCTTACAGTATGCACAAACTGAGTGCGTGTTAGCTCATAACTAATGGCCTTTCGTTTCCAGTAGGTTGAAGGGTCTTTAGTGTCAGTATTAGCCCTAGACATTTTGATTCTTCTGAATAGTGACATGGCAGTCTCATCATGACAGTTCATCATTCTGTCAGCTGTGGAGCCACTTGTAAAATTTCTATCACCAAGCTGCATGAGAACAAAAACAGCCCTACTCAGATGCACTGCTCAATGATGTCTCTAGCTACATGGCTGGGAAGTTTATCATTAAGAAAGCAAAAAACTAGTGAAGAAACCCTGCTGACAGAGCCACACTGAGCTCATGTTGGGGGAATTGATTCCTTTTGAATAGGCTTCAATATTGTCATTTTAAAAGCTCCCCAAAACAGACCTTTTGATTCCATGAGTAGGTCCCACTGCTAACCAAATATCATTATTCTTATAAGACATACCTATTAAAAAAAAAAAGACATACCTATTGTATGTTTTCATCATGCTAGAGAATGAGGTAATTAACAGAAACCACTTCGTGTTCTCATCATACCAATAACAAAGTCATTCTAAGAACAATTATAGAAGACAAGCACTTACTGCTTTCAAAAAGATTGTATTTTTCACATCCAGGAGCTAGCTTTTCCGTCTGTCTGCAACACTGATAACTTCCATCTGCCCAGAACTTGGGATGATATTTAATCATAATATTATTGTTGTTCTTTATTTCTGGAATTCACAGATAGAGTCATGATTAGAGATCACACAATGCTGTAACACTGTACATCATTATTTAATCCTTGGATATCATGTTCATCATAAGAATACTTCAACATCATAAGGCTATGCACTAAGAAAGGCCAAAAGGTTCTCTCACTTCCTTTTTCGGGTGAAACACCCTTCCTCAGCAGAAGTGACTGCTGCTACATCAGGAAGGGTTTATGCAAAAGTTGTTCCACCAGCATTTTATCTGTAGGAAAAGTAATAGGATTGCACAGGAATAATCACACATTTAAACCTCGGGTATATGTCATTCAACCTATACCAAAAGTAGACAACCCAGGCAATTTCTTAGAAAATACAGAATTGTGCTAACAGGTGTTACTGCCTTCATCTGTATTACAGATTTAGTGGAAGCAGGCTTTTCTTAAAAATATTTACATGCAACTAGCAAGAATCTGATTTTATTGTATCATTTTTAAGGTATTTATTTATTCTGGAAGTCAAAGTTACAGAGAGAGGAAGAGGCAAAGAGATAGAGATCTTCCATTGCTTCATTCCCCAGATGGCTGCCATAGCCAGTGCTGGGCCAGACTGAAGAAAGAAGCAGGAGCTAGAAGGTTCCTCCATGTCTCCACCTGGGCAGCAGGGTCCCAAACACTGGCCATTGTCTGCTGCTTTTCCCAGGCCATTAACATGGCCATTAACATGGTGCTGGACTGGAAGTGGAGGAGCCTAGACTTAAATGGAATCCATAGGATGCTGGTGTTGGTGGCAGCCTTACCAATTACACCACAATGTTGGCCCCAAGAAGCACATTTTAAACAGGGAAGGTAGCTCCAGCACATATTGGTATCATAGTCACAGAATGTTCTTGGGGAAAGTCAGTGTAGGTTAGGAAATTGTACATTCAAGAATCATATTAGCTTTATTTCTGCTTTAGTGATGATAATGTTGTCTTTTAAAATTATGGAGAGGTTAATTCTGTCATTTACGTGAGTTTTACCTTCTTTTAATTTCTTCACCCACTTGTCCCGGCTATGTGCACTAGGTGCAAAAATATAAAGTGTGTTCACATCATGGACAACCTACAATAATATGAAATAAGAACTTGGTGAGAAACATTTAGACACAACATTTTCTGTCCAGCCAAGAACCCTGAGTACCACAGTTTTCGAGATGGGATCTAAAGAACATAAACACCTTTTTTATAAGATTTAATTATTTTCATCTAAGAGGCAGATTCACACAGAAAGAAGAAAAGATAGAAATTCTATCTGCTGGTTCACTTCCCAAATGGCTGCAATAACCAAGCTGAGCTGACTTAAAGCCAGTGAGCCAGGAGCCTCTTCCAGGTCTCCCACATGCACGCAGGCAGGGGCCCAGGACCTTACCTGTATTTCTCCTAGAATCTGCCCTCCCAGACTCCAGGAAATCTGACTTATTCTCAAGCCTCACCTTCTGTCAGTACCATGAGTTTATAATTTAGTTAAATCTTGTTAAAGTTTAACTAATTAACACTTTAAGAACTAATACAAACCCAAAGGCTTAATACATAGTTAACTTGAGACATTTGTTTCTCCAGTAGGTTTCTAGAAAATCCCATCCTAAACCCCAAAATTAGCATGGATTTTTACATCTCCAGTAGTCTAGAAGACTGGAAGAGAGATGTGCAGGCCAGTGGCCATCCCTCAACAAACCCTAGGTCACTCCATGTAGGCTCCTTTGTGTAACATCCAACTGGAGAACTCCCACAGCAGGGTGGATCTAGCAAGCCCAGTTTCTCTTGTGCCATGAGTCACTCTCCATGGCACAGGTTGTCGGGCAGGGAAGAACTCTGCAAACCTTTCAAGTGCAGAAGCCATTTCAACTAGGAGGAAGTCTCCCTAACAACTGCAATTCTCTCTCCTATTTTTACTTTAATTCACCTATTCAACAGACTTTCTTGTTTGAGAGATGGAAAGAAGCACAAACACAGAGAAAGAGAGAGAATCCCAAATGTTAGTCCCCAACAGTCAGCAAAAGTCAAAGCTGGGCCAGGCCAAAGCCAGAAACTAGGAACTCAATCCAGGTTTCCATGGGAGTGTCAGGGACCCAAGTGCTCAAAGCATCCACGTGCTACCTCCCAGGTCTGTATTAGCAGGAAAGTTGAGTCAGAGCAGGGAGACAGGGGTAAATCTAGCATTCCAATGTGACATGCAGGCATCTTAACCACTGGGCCAAATGCTCACTCCTCTGCAGACTTCTAATTATAGGGCGGTGTATGAGAAGCAGCATAGATCTTATCAGAGGTGGGAAACCTTTTTCCTGCCAAGCAACTCCTGGATATTTATAACACCATCTGCAGACCACACAAAATGACCAACTTAAAAATCAGGCCTGCTAAGGCCAGCATTGTGGTATGCTGAGTTAAGTCACTGCCTATAGTGCCGACACCCAGAATGGGCACCAGTTCTAGTCCCAGCGGCTTTATTTCTGATCTAGCTTCCTGCTAATATGCCTCAGAAAGCAGCAGAGGATGGTACAAGTGCTTTGGGCCCTGCAACCATGTAGGAGACCTGGTTGAAGTTCCTGACTCTTTTTTTTTTTTTTTTTACAATTTATTTATTTTTATTGGAAAAGCAGATATACAGAGAGGAAAAGAGACAGAGAAGAAGATCTTCTATCCGATGATTCACTCCCCAAGTGACTGCAACAGCCAGTGCTGCGCCAATCCAAAGCCAGGAGCCTGGAGCTCTTCCAGGTCTCCCATGCGGATGCAGGGTCCCAAGGGTTTAAGCCGTCCTCGACTGCTTTCCCAGGTTACAAGCAGGGAGCTGGATGAGAAGCTGGGCTGCCTGGATTAGAACCGACACCCATATGGGATCCTGGCGTGTGCAAGGTGAGGACTTTAGCCACCAGGTCACTGCGCCAGGCCCAGAAGTTCCTGGTTTCTAGCTTCAGCCTGGCCCATTTCCTGGCTGTTGTGGGAATTTGGGGAGTGAACCAGCCAAGATCTCTTTATCTTTCTCTCTCTCCTTTCTCTCCCACATGAGTACAGGGTCTCCAGGCTTTCAGCCATCCTCTACTGCTTTCCCAGACTACAAGCAGGGAAGCTGAGCAGCCGGGACACAAACCAGGACCCATATGGGATCCTGTTACATGCAAGGCAAGAATTTAGCCACTGAGCCTTGATGCTGGGCCCATTTTCTTCTATTTTCATCATTTTTTTGTATAACTAATCCAAAGCCTGCAAGGTAGATGAGGGATGGGAGGAAGGAAATGCTTTGCGGTCCTTTCTCCTTTCATACTGCTGCTCTGTAATAAAGAATAATCCAGATACCATTTTAAAACTTGGATATTTCAGTCATGTTGGTGGGCAGAGACCAGGTACGTCTGCTCAGAGGTGAAAGTGTCTGAATCTCCCAGCCTCATAGCTGTAGCTTGGGGAATCCGCACTAGGCCAGGCTTCCTACTTAGGATCCTAGCTCCCCATCCACCACTGCCAAATGGTGGGCAAATCCTGAGTTTGCGGGCAGCTAGAGTACCAATGGTGCCAGTCTTTACCCACTGGCTGCCCAACAACAAGCTCTGGGATCTTAGGGGTGTGGAATTTCTACCTAGGGAAGTCCACGGATAAGGCCATTGTACATGTAGGTGAGGAATGAATCCTGAAGGACGCGCAACAGCAAGGCCACAGTACTTGCAGGTAAGCAAGGTGACGGAGACCTGGTGGTTTGGAGGGGAAAGACCAGAAGATCTGTATGGCTCAGACTGATACACCAGCCCATAGGGGAGTCCTAGTTGGGCTTGTTGTTAGCATGAATTATTGATGACACCAGTTGATGAGAAAGCTAGAGCTGGGGGCCTATCTAGCAGGGCTAGATCCCAGTACCTGACTGAATGTCAGAACAGGGGATGGGTCACATTAGGCAGGGCCATGACACTAACCAGCACATGAGAGAATCATGTCCAAGGGTAGATTATATGAAGGATATATGGGCCGAACCCTGTGGAAATACAAGTCCCACGGGTTAGCTCAAGAGCTGGGGTACTGATTGGCTAAGTTAAGTGTGACCATGGAACGTGCCAAGACTACAGGTACAGGGACTGAGAATAGTACGGGCAGATCCAGGCTACAGCACCCATCTGAGCATTCTAAAACAGGGTGTGGAGCGGGCCAGCCTACAACATTCACCAGCTCATACAAGGCCAATATGAGGGGCAGGCTATGCCAGGCAAGGACCTAGCACCCACTGGCATGCGTGAGATTTGGATCTGGAAGTGGGTTGAGTGAGGGAACGTGGGCAACTCCCCTGGTGCGTTATAGCTTTTGCTGACGAGCACATGGTTCAGGCCTGGGGGTTGGAGAGGCTGGGCAAGGTAGCCCCAGCTGTTGGCAAATGTGTGGGTTAATGTTGGAAGGGGGTGGACTGGGCAGGGCCAAGCAAACCTTAGCCCACCAGCAAATACAAAAGCCAGGATGGAACGCAGGTCATGCCAGGCTAGGCTGTCACACCTACTTGTTTGCATGAGCCAGGGATAGGAGCAGGGATGGTTGCAGCACCCGCCAGTGAGAGTGAGAGTTAGGGACTAGGGGTCAGGTCAGGGACTGGAGCTCAGGCCAGGCCAGGAAACAGCATCCAAAAGCAAAGGCCAAGACAGGGGAGGGACTATGCCAAGCTGGATTGGAACAAGCCTGGTTGGGGAATAAAGGGGGCGCCATCGCCGGGTTGTGGTTTCCACTGGTGAGCTCGAGGGCCAGAGTACAGGCTGTGGTTTGGTCTGGACATGGTGGCAGTGTCCCTTGGCACAAGTGTGGACTGAGTCTTGCGTGTGTCACACTGAGCTAGACACCAGCACCCACTGCTGCTTGTGAGAACCAGAGTAGGTGTAAGACAGGCTGGCCTAGGTCTCTGCCCCTGCTGAGTTATGTATGAGTGGTGTCTGGATGTGGACCAGGGTTGGCTGGGCTGCAACACCCACAGTAAGAACTGGAATGGAGGACGGCCAGTCAGGAAAGGTTATTGTTATTGCTAGGACAGGCAGTAGACTAAGTAGGGCTGGCCCATGGAACCACCCGTGTGTGCGAGATCTGGGATTGGGAGAGGTTCTGATGGAGGACCTTGGGAAACTCTTCTGTCAGGACACAGTCCCTGCAGGTGAATGCAAGAACCATGATAGGGTTCAGTCTGGAGCAGGCCAGGTAATGATATCCACCAGCGTACACTTGGCACAGGTTGGGGGCCAGGCTGGGCCAGTTCATATCACCCGCTGGTGAATCTGAGCACCAGACTGAACTGTGGGTCAGGCCAGGTTGTGCTGTAATACCAGCCAGTTTATATTAGGGCTGGGACTGGGGGCTGTCTGGACTGGGCTAGGCTGTAGCCCCCACCAGCTGGAATTGTGGGTGGGCTGGGTAGGACAGACTAGCACCCACTGGCAAATGCTGAGGTGAGGCAGTCCATGCCAGACTGGGCTGCAGCACCCAACCAGCACAGGTAAGACCTAGGGAAGGAGGGAGCAAACCTGGTGGAGGGGGAGCTGCATGGGTCTTGCTGGCTAGACCAACACTCCCTCTAGAGAGCATGAGAGTTGGAATGGGGACAAACCAGACCGGGCAGGGCTACAACACTTGTTGGCCTCATGTGAGCTGGATCAAGGGGAAAGCCAGGCAGGGTTGACTGTTCCTACTGGTACATGCATAAGCCAGAGTGGGTCAGGGCTGGTTGGGTTTTGCTGCAGCATCAGCTGACAGATGCTAGCATGGGGCCAAATTCTGTCAAGCTAAACTGTAGAACCACCTGGAGAGTGCAAGATCCAGGAGTGGGAGTGGGCCCAGTAGGGAAACAGTGGGCACCTCCCTCTTGGGTTACCACTCCGATTGGCAAGCTTGAGAACCAGGACTGGGGCAGGCATGGCTAGACAGAGAATGGCACCTGCCAGCATGTGTATGGGTTGTATAGTGAAGTTGGTTGGGCTGAACGAGGCTTCAATACCCATTGACATGTGTGAGAGCTGAACGGAATGTGCGACAGACTGGACTAGTCTACTGGACATACTGGCAAGCATGGGAACCAGGGCAAGGGGATGGGCCTGGTGGGGGTTATTGCAGGTTGCTCTGACTAGGCTGCAGCTCCCACTGAGGGCCAAGTATGTGACCCAGCAATTGCAACCACCAGCATGTGCGTAAGCTGATTGAGGGGACAGACTGTACCAGTCCCTGTATTGGCAAGCACACACAAGAATCAGGTCTGGGATCACCTCAGATGAAGTTTCTTTGGGAATCCCCCCAACTGAATCACTGGACTCAGAACCCCAACCATGGACAGAATTGCAGGTTTCATGGTCTGACTGGAGTGCATGTGTCAGAGCTGTGCCTCCTCAGGGACTTAGACGGAGCAGTGGACAGCATATCTGGATGCTGATGAGGGATATGGCAGTACACTGGCGTCTGCAGGGGACACCTGGTACTATAACAGAGAATGGAGGACAGAACAAATTCAGCAACTACCCCAGCCATGTTTTGGCAGTGAATATCTAAAGTGACCTGTGTCAATCAGAGGATTCTGGAGGGATTTCATCATGCTTGGAGTGGCAAGATCGGCAGTAATTCAGAACTATCAAAACCTCTTGGGCAGGACCCTCAGAGCATGCCCCACACTGGAGACCCTGAGGTGGTGTCAGGTGGATGTCCTCCATCCCAGGGTACTGAGGCACTTGGGAGGCTGGCTGTGGTTTCACTCCTTATCTCCCTCCTTCCTCCAGATACAGGAAGGAAAAAAAGAGAATGTGGAAATAATGGTCTCACCATTCTGTAGCCCTTGACCCTAACCACCTTAATCAACTGCATAAAAATCATCAAAAATAAAAATAATTATTGGTAAAAAAAACTTGAATATCTTAGCTGATAGCTTCCAGCCTATCTTAATTCCCTAAACTGGTACACAATTATTTCAAATATGATGGATGATTTTATGGTAGCAGTGAAAAAAAAAACCAGAAAACACATAGAAGCACTATGTTGAAAAATATTTTTGCAACTTTCCCCTCAGGATGTGATGAGGCCACAGCCAGGAGAGTAAAAGAGGACTTTCACTTGGGGATGCTCACCACTCCAAAAAAAGTGCAAAAATGTCTTCTACCAGAGAGAGGCTGATGTGCTGCTTGAGAGGGTCCCTGTGCTGCCTGAGCTGTCACAGCATGGGCGCACCTGCTACAGATGCACACTGGCCCAGATGCCACACTTAACCTCAGCAAGACCATCTCAACATGTGCTCTTTAAATTCACAAAGCGCCACCACATAACTCATAACACTTGGGAGGCTCAATTCCGTTAGTCATTAATGAGAATAATATGATTTGACCCACTGTACTTTGCAAGATTATCCTGGGGTTGGAATGGAGATATGGAATAGCAGGCTAGCCCTTTAAAAAGTACAGTTGAATCGATAGATACTGGTTAATATCTTTTCCATCACAAGGAGCCTTTTTAATCTCATTTCTGCTTGACAGTAACTCACCAGTGCATTCGGTCTCAGCCTCTACTGCTAGCTTTAACTGTTCTCTGATAAATATGAGTAGCAGTAAAAAGAATTTGGTGTTGAGAAACTCAGGACTGTGAGCAGAGTCTAAATAGATCGAAACAAGAACTAGCCAGTGTTTCAATTGATACTCAAGAAGTTTATCGAAAACACGCAATTATTAAAAGTGGCAAATGAACCCAAAAATCAGTCACCAGAGGGTGACAGGAAAGTGTAATGTTGAATAGCAAATATGACTGAAAGCCCAGCACTGCACTGTTGCGAAAGCACGCCTGCTCACCTGGAATGGATATTTATTTTGACAAGGAATGACAGCATCATCATTCTTCACTATTTCCACACATTTGATTTTGGAAATATCAATAAATCCTTTTCTGTATTTTTTCTGTTAAAAGAAAAAGAGGGGAGGAGTATTACAAATGACAATTGTACATCAGAAGCACTATTAACAGTAGTAATTGTTAATGAAGTTATTGAATCAAAATACCAGAAACTTCCTAAATAATTATTGTCTCCCTTAATTGTCAATGTAATACAAAACACTTAGCTGTGATGAACTCTAATCAAAAGTAAGTTTTTTAATTTCTCAGATGAAACTCTTCTGTCCTTATCCCCAGAAAGGTCTAGGACACGGGGGGACCCCCTTTCATTGCTGCCTTCCCCTCCCAGACACTTCCCTCTGTCAGCTTCTTGATGACACCCCTTTCCACTCATCCAAAAGCCAGCATTGGGAACCAAACCAATGAAAATCGCCAGTCACCCAGGCACAGACACAAGCTCCAGGTAGACAGCACTCAGACCTCAGGGTCATGCAGGTGGACTTACTCACAAAAACTTCCCACTTATCCTTAGACTCAATTGCTCTCCTTTCTCCCTCACAACCCTCCCTCCCTTCATGCAGACGTGCCCTGCAGCAGTGAATTCTGGGCACAGTAAGACCCCATCTCCAAATCACTGACTCCCTGGAGCACAGTCATCTCTGCACCTGACCTGAGAATCCATCCAAAACAACACAAAGCAGCATGTGCTCACTAAAAGGTAGTAAGAATAAAAGTGTTTAATGTTAGGATGAACTGGAAACACCCCACACTGGAAGCTGTGCAGGACTAAGGTTATTTTTCATTGGCTAGTTATGTATACAGTAAAGAGAAGGAAAGGTGAAGAACACCAGGCCATCGCTGGACCCTATTTGTTGAAGACAGCTAACACTGGTAACCTTGGGGTTTCTCACCCTGACCTAGGAACCTATTGCGCATCCCTGCTTCATTCTAAGACTGTGACACTTGTCCACCCTCTGGCTATCAGCAGCCCGTATCCCAACCATGTTCTGGTTATCATTTCACCAATGCCTTCTATTTCCTCCCTCTCTCTCCCATTCTCCCAACCCATCTGTCTCTTATACATGTATACATGAAGCTATACCCCCTTTGATGTTACTTCATCCTGGGCTCATGATATCCCTATCAAGTAGGCCCTACTCTCCCCACTCTGTAGCTCAAGGATCTCAAATGACCCCAAAGCCCACCAGACTCCTCTGTGTCCCTGACTCCAAGTCATCCTGGGTTTCCTCCCCTCCCTTCCTCTCAGCTCCTCGTGGGACAAATGCCTGTAGTGTGTCAACAACCTGGAGGAACCAAACAATCAGAAAGGCAAAGCTCATTTCCCTGCATGCAGTTGCAGACTTGAGCCAGGTGGTTTCAATCCTCAGTGCCCCCACAAAATTTGATAATTGTCCCAGATTTACCTATGGAAGAGACTGAATAATTACTATATAACATAATAAATGTCATACAGAAAGAGATGCAAGAGTGGGCATTTAGCTTAACGCTTCTGCTTCCTGTGGTTGATTTCCCAGATCCAACTTCCTACTATTGCAGTGGCAGCCATGGCTCAAGTGATTGGTTTCCTGCCTCCCACATCGACACCTGGATTGCATTCCTAGCTCCTGACTCCTGTGCTAGCCCAAACCATTGCAAACTTTTGGGGCATGAACTGGCTGATGGAGGCTCTCTCCCTCCACCTCTCAAATATTTTTATAAGTGTGAAGAGAACACAGAAAATTATGGCTTACATTTCAGAAGAGAGAGAAATCCCAGCATTATGAACATGCAAAGAAACAAACATTCTGGCATGGCTTAATTTTCATCTGTAAAATGTAATACCACCCATGTCATAGGTTTGCTAAGAGAATTTACACGAGACAATATGGGAGTACTTAGAAAAGATTGTGGGCATTTGGTCCAGCAGTTCAGCTGCTGGTTAGGCTCCATATCTGAGTGCATGGGCTGCATTAGCAGATCTCCCTGTGATTCCTGCTTTCTGCTAACACAGATTCTGGGAGGCAGTGGTGACTATCCAAGCCGTTAGATCTTTGTCTCCCATGTGAGAGTCCTGGACTGGGTTCCTGGCTCATGCCCTTGGTCCCAACATATTCCCAGCTGTTGCAAATACTGTGAAAATAAATAAGGGAATAGGGAAGTGCTTTGGGTACCTCTCTGTCACGCTCTCTGTTTCATAAATAAATAAATAAATAAATAAGAAATTGTGCAAAGTCTTTTTTTTTTAAAGTCTTGGAAAAAGGATACAAAAAGGTAAATCTATTTTGGTGCAAAAAAAAAAAAAACACCTAAATCCATTCATAGTTTTTCCATAATGCATTTTCCATGAATTTTCTGTAGATCACTTGAATTTGCAAAGTGCTTACAAGAATACATGGCCCACAGTACAAGATTTGTAAGTGGTTATCAAATTTAAAAAGAATCATTATCCTAAAAACATACATAGGTGGGTCCAGCGTGGTAGCCTAGTGGCTAAAGTCCTCGCCTTGCATTGCACCAGGATCCCATATGGGTGCTGGTTTGTATCCTGGCTGCTCCACTTCCCATCCAGTTCCCTGTTTGTGGTCTAGGAAAGCAGTTGAGCACAGCCCAAAGCCTCGGTTTCCTACACCCATGTGGGAAACCCGAAAGAAGCTCCTGACTCCTGGCTTAATATCTGCTTCAGCTCCCACCATTGCAGCCACTTGGGGATGAATCAGCAGACAGAGGATCTTCCCCTTTGTCTCTTCTCTCTGTCTCAATCTGCCTTTCAAATCAAAATAAATAAATCTTAAAAAAATAAAATAGGTATAGGAGACACGATGGAAAAGTGAGAAAGAGCATCGTATAACACCTGATGTACAGTGCTACAAGTCTGCTCTGCCATGTCCCCCACCCTGCTGCTCCTGGGGTCTGTGCGCCTTAGCAGGCAGAAGGAATCACCAAAGCACCATGCTAAAAAGTCAGACACACTCATTCTAGAAACACTAGATAATACGAACAGTACAGAAAACAGTGGAGCGGGCCAGGAGGAAACCACTGTTGACATCATGGAGTTAATCCAGACACTGCTCTTGGCAGCATTTTCCCCCTGCCAACTCTCTAGTCCTGTAGCAGCAGGCTGTAACCTGTGTCCCAAAAGCCCATCCCCAACAGCCACATACATTGGCCACCAAAGGCAGCTTTCAGATAGTAGTTAATCTATATAGGAAATTTTGAAATTACATACATATATACACCAGGAGATATATATATGTATATGGCGTTGAACAGCTCCCACTAAATTCACACTTCCTGAGATGCAATACCTAAATCTATAAAACTATAATTTGGACTTATGTATCCAGATATCTTTCTATGAAACTAACAGATAAAGATTGAAATCTAAGTTGTTCTTTCATTATTTTAGCTACTTTGCCAACAAACACTGACAGACCATCAACCAGGCACCAAGTGACAGGCTGTGTGCTAGAATTCAAAATCATGCAAGGCAGGCAAGTGGACCCTTCAGGATTTCACAATCATTTGGTGGGTGTAGGGGGAAGAAGTGAAAAGTCATGATCTCAAGTGATAATGGAATGTTCTTTTGTGGTAGGGCCAGAAACACTTTGGGAAGTTAGAGGGAGGAAGTGGCCTTTTTCATTCAGTTTTCAAAGGATGTAGGAGTTTCACTGTAGAGAAAGTGAAGAGTACTCCAGGCACAAAAACAAAACAAAGCAAACAAACAACAATAACAACAAAAAAACAGATTATGTACTTGGGGACCAAAAAAGGCATTCACTGTGGCAGTAGTTCATGGTGTTTCAGTGGAAGTGTAAGGTCAAGGCCAGATGGGGAAGGGACTTCCATGTTCAACTTAGCAGGCTGAGGGTCTAAGTGAAAAGCGGGGAGTGCAGGACTCAGGGATACTTTGGAGAAGACCACTGGTGGCAGTGTAAGAACAGGTGGACTTGGAGGGCGGGGAAGGTGCTAGGAGACTACCTCAACAGTGCAGATGAGAGAAAATGAGGTTCTGAACCAGACAGGGCAGCAAGTAGAGGGAGGAAAGCAGAAAAACACTGTGAGCACTAAGATAAAGGAATTCACATGGAGATGGAAGGTGGGCATCCAGCCCTGCAGTTCAGCAGTTGGGCTGCCTGCATCCCACATCAGAGAACCTAGATTTGATACCTGGCCCCAGCTCCTTGCTCCAGCTTCCGTAGACCCTGGGAGACAGCAGTGATGGCTGAGGTGATGGGATTCCTGACACCCACAGAACAGACCTTGCCAAGTTTCTGGCTCCCGGCAGCCGCACTGCAGACCACTGGGGAGGGGGCCTGTTCTCATTCTCACTCACTCTCTTTTTTTTCTCTGTTATTACATAAATGAGGAAGGAAGGAATATTTTAAAGGGTGGAGAAGATGTTGGGGAAGCTCAGAGAACATGAGTAGAGGGACCAATGACCACTGATGCCATGGTCCTTGATAAGGAAAATAAAAGAGAGGTCAGGTATGAGGAGGCATGGCTAGAAAATGTTGAGTGACTACAAACAGCAGGTGTAAAACCATTGGGAGAGAGTAAAAAATGTGGGGCTATAACTCAGAAATGTTAGCATTTTCTTTATGCCTGAAGATAATTCTGCCTTTCCAGTAGTACCTTAATCCAGCCATCTAGTCACATCTCAGGCAGGGCTAAGGACAGAAAGGATTGGGAAGGCTAAAGGATTCAGCACAGGGAATAGTCACTGACAGAGCCATGATTCTTTTCAAGTTTGGCCTCAAGCATTTGCCTCCACTCTTTAGCCATTTAGCATTGGTCCATGGGAACTTTCACCATAAATATTATCACTCCTCTCTTAACCTTGGCAAGTGTCTAGCTGTAAATTCCTTAGGAGCAAAGGCTTCTGTATGTTTTTAATCTCAATCCTGGTTCTTTAATATCTGTACCTTGCAAACTCGAAAATATCATAAATCTAATGAATATGACCAACTGAAAGACCAAGTAAATTTACAAATTAATTAAAAATGAATTGTCATGGCCAATGTTGTGGTGTTATAAGTTAAACCTACACTTGCAGTGCCAGCAATGTGGGCGCCAATTCATGGCCCAATCGCTCTACTTCCGATCCATCTCCCTGCTAACTGTCTAGGAAAACAGCAGAAAACGGCTTGAGTCCATGGGCCCCTGTACTCACATGGGAAACCAGGAGGAACCATCTGGCTCCTGGCTCCTGGCTCTGGATCAGCCTGGCTCAGGCCACTGCAGCTATCTGGGAAGTGAACCAATAGACGGAGGATATGTCTGTCTCTCTCTCTCTCTCTCTCTCTCTCTCTCTCTCTCTCTCTCTTCCTGTGTGTATATGTGTGTCTGTGTGTGTCTTTCCTTCTCTTTAAAACTCTGTCTTTCAAATAAAAATAAAATAAATCTTTACAAAATAAAATGAATTGTCACCAAGAGAAGCAATGAATATTACTCAGGTTGAACTTAAAGAATTCAGAACTGGAATTCTGGATCTGATTCCAATCATGATCACCGGGATGGGCATTTGGCTGAATAGTTAAGACACTTATTGGAACACTTTCATCCCATATTGGAGTGTTTGGACCAACTCCCATCCCTACTGCTTGCTGCCTGTAGCAGCCTGCTAATGCAGACCCAGAGATGACTCCAGCAGTTGGGTTTTTGCTACCCACTGAAAGACATGGATTGAGTTCTTGAACCCCCTACAGGCCTTACCTGACCCCATAACCTCTCTGCTATTCAGTTGCCTGACAAGCCCACAGTTATAATAGGAATAAATAGTGAAGACTCTCATATAGGGAGTGAACTTGTATTAGTCAGGGTGCTCAAGAGAAACAACCAACAGGATAGAGATGTAGATGAAGGATTTGTTCTGCCAGGGGCCTCACATGATCACATAGACTAACAACTCCCACAATCTGCCCTCAGCAATCTGGAGACCCAGGCAAGCAAGATAGGGCATGACTCAGTCCAAGACTGAAGATCTGAGAACTGGCCAGTGGTGAGGCTCCCAGTCTCACGCCAAAGGATTGAGAACCAGAGGTCCCGAGCTTGAAGGCCCAGGACCCAGGCACTATACTGCATTTCCTTATCTCTCACAATCTTACGTGGGGCCAAAAGACTAAGCTCCAGCCACAGGAAAAAGTGGGGTGACTTTATTTTCTGTCCTTTCCAACCTCTACCACCACGTCCATGGCCTATCTTTTCCCCTGCCTCCCTCAGAAGATTCAGTGGAAGATTCTGAAGATAGTGGAGACGCTAGATGGAAGAGGCCTGGATTTCTGAATCACTATATGGAAGGCAGCATATATAATGTAAGCAAGAAGGAAATATGCTGTGATTTTAAGTCACTGAGTTTGCAGGTAGAATATGTGACAGTAGTTAGCAACCTTGGATAATACACATACATTCTAGATGAAGAAGTCCCCATACCTCAGATAATAAACACCTCACTTTATTATTTTTTATTTTGATTTTTCATGATAAAGTTCCACAAGCTCAGGGATTTTCCCCCCCACTCTTTTCAATTACCCTCCCCCCCAAATGTTTTCCCCTAGATTTTACAATAGTATAGTCCTTTAGCAACGGTTACAAGTCCAGCATTCTGCTACTTAAGTGTATTATGACATTGTAGCAATAGACATAGTACAGAATCCAGCACGCTACTGTCAAGATATATTTAACAGTTTCTAGATGAATACATATATATACATGTTTACTTATATATCTATTGATCGTGTATTTTGATTGAAGGTTTCCTTATATCAGAGAGAACATATGATATTTTCCCATTCAGGATTGGCTTATTTCACTGAGCATAATCGTCTCTTAGTTGGGACAATCTTGTAAATGGAAGAAGTTCATTCTTTTTAATGACTGACTCCATAGAGGAGATGTACCTCCATTTCTTTAACCATTCTCTTTCTAAAATAGCAAAAACATGGAAACACCACCTCACATTCTTTACTAGTAAAAAAAACTCTCATACGAAATCTGTATTGCCCAAGGTGTACAAAGGAGGTCACTGAAGTGGTTTTAGGTAGAATTTAAAAATCTTAATTTTATATATATACAGCTTCAGGATTACCTTTTATTAATAGATTCTCAATTATAAGTGATACAGTTTCCTGTTGAAGTAAGCTTGAAGAAAAATATCAAAATATTTAAACAAAAATACTAACACATTAGTCACTTTGCAGAGGACACTTATGAGTACACATGGAAAAGATACATATGCAATACATACAATGGCTGATATTTGAGTGACCCTGGATTAAGTTATCCATTTATTTATAACACTAACATTACTTGGATTTTTAAATTTTCTACCCATCAATGTCAGAGGGAATTCCAAAAAATTCATGGAACTAAAAATTTATTTTGGTGTAAAAAATATTTGAAATTTCTTACAGT
This sequence comes from Ochotona princeps, assembly GCF_030435755.1. Lineage (NCBI taxonomy): Eukaryota > Metazoa > Chordata > Mammalia > Lagomorpha > Ochotonidae > Ochotona > Ochotona princeps. The sequence continues at coordinate 43,884,359 of NC_080842.1, read as the reverse complement.
TTTTCATAATCTACATTTCTACACATTTTTTGAAGATCCCACATTCCTCCACAGTGTGTGTTAAGAATGCACTGGAATTACTAACTTACACACATGGCTTCATCCACAGATGTACATTCAATAGAAATCCCCTCCCCTCTCCTAGGAGACAAACATTCCTATACAAATTCCAAATGTCTAATTTCTCCTATCACATCAAGTTGCAACCCTTATTGACAGGAAATAGAAAATGCAGAAATAGAAATAGATTTTGCACGGCATTTGGATTCTGGAGACAATCCTGCCTCCCGCACACATTTTCGGCCCACAATTGGTGCAAAGGGACTCCAGGGATGATAACCATACAATGAACTCGGTGGTGGAAGTTGACCTCTGAATCAAACCCCAAAGGTCCAAAATGATTCCTTGGGGTGAATTTAAATAGACTAAATCAGAGCATCTTCCATAACTCAGATTTCAATTGCAAAGTTGGTCAAAAGTTAACACTTACACTGGCAACATTTGCTACCATCTCACAGCCTTCCACACCTGCAGCCTTCCGATAGTACTACAACATCACCTGTACACAAACGTACCGTCAATCTCCAATTACCACAGTAATTATCCCATTGTACCTCTCAGAAGCAGACCCCACTTACGTCAGGGACTCCTCATCAGTCACAGGAGATGGGATCCCTTGGATATTTCACTGCAAACACCTTCACTTAAAGAAAGAGAGAAGGGAAGGGGAAAAGGAAGGGAAGATACAAAAGAAAGGAAAAGAAAAGAAAAAAGAAAAGAGAAAAAGCTCTTCAGCCTAGACTTTGGTTCTTGAGTTTCTATGGTTAACATTGCCCAATAAAAGTTTGATTCTATAGTACCTGAGTGTCTTGTCCATGAATGTGTATGTACACATGTGTACACAAGTGTTGGAGAGATAGCATATTTGCATAAGTGTGTTTTGAGAGGCAATGCATGTATGCATGAGTTTGTATCTGCATCTGCACCTCTCTGCTTGAAAGAGTCAGTGTTTTTTGCATGTGTGGGTGTGTTTGAGAGTGCATATGTGTATGCACATGTGTGTTCTAAGACTCTTCAATAGCCAAGTCACATGTTCTTAACTTCAACTTCAGAAAAGCAGAAATAGCTAGAATCACATAGCACCATCTTTTATCAAGAGAAACTTGAAGAAGATAAGCTTTGCCGATTGCCATTGACAGTTACTGTCAGCAAAATGGCCAAGACAGAAAACCTAATCTCCAGAGAAGAAGATTGTGGCAGCCACTCATAACCCAAATGCACAATGGCAGCATACGTGGCTGCTTCACATGGAACCTACAATTGCAGCACGTGGCTGCTTCACATGGAACCTACAATTGCAGCACGAACAGAGATTTGATATACACACCCGCCCTGCAGGGAGGACTGTGAAGAGACCATCCACATCAAGGGAAGTCCTGCGAGTGGGGATTTCCCTACAGCCTCACCCTGGGCTGGGTTTCTGGAAGAAGACAAAGTCCTCCTGGCCTCTCAGGAATGTGGCCTCCACCATGCCACACCTGGCCAGTTCTGTCACTGCTTCTCTGATGTTAGCAGAGGGTACAGGGGCAGGTACCTAATTAGGAACTGAAATATAAATTACTTCAAATTGAAATGAGCATGGCTTAAGCAGAATATTAAATAAGCAACTACTGGACCCTGAGTATTTCCCCAGCTCTCTCATTAGCATTACAAAGATTACACTGCAGTTAATTCCCTAAATACCTCTAATATAGTGGCCTGCCTATCATGATGGCTTCCCTGGACTGCTCACTGCCACCAAGATAGCAACAACCCTTCTGCATTTTTCCCATGAATTTCCTTTGCTTGATTGAGGGGGATAGAGGGAATAGGCGGGGAGAGGAAGGTGGTAAGAATGCCCAAGAGTGAACAAGTAGCGACATGGAGAAGAAAATGTGTGTTGTAAAGCCAGGTCTCTAGAGGATACTCAAAGAGAAATGCATAAAATTGCCTCTATGTGTTCCATGGGTTTCTGTGGGGCCAATGGATGCCAATTACTGCTTTTACTACAATCTAAACAGGAATATTCATTCCATTGGCATCGCAAATCATTAATTTATAAGGAACTTCTGTAATGCAACCTATCATTTGACAAGGTTCTAACATAAAATTATTTTTAAACCTATTTCTTCTGCCTGGGTATCTGATGACATCAAGGAAGTCTGGTTTTTGTATTCAGAAGCTCAGATAGTATCACCTTTCCGCTCAAGTGGCGATTCATTGACTTTCAGAGATAGAAAAGAACTGATGTGACCTCTGAGGACAGCATTGTCATGTAGCACGTTAAGCTGCCTCTTGTACCACTGGTATCCCATATCAGAATGCAAGTTCTTCCAGCTTCTCCGCCTCCCATCTAACTTACTGCTAATGTACCTGCAAAGATGACCCAAGTCCTTGAGATCCTGCCAACCCATGTGGGAGACCTAGATGGAGTTTCCCTGCTTCTAGCTTCAACGTGGCACAGAAGTAGCTGTTTCATTGATTTGTTATGGATGTTATGCTTTAAAATATGTTATGCTTTAAAATAAATACAGTATCCTAGGCCGACAATTTTTTGCTTTTAGAATCTGGAATATATTGCTCCATTCTCTTTTGGCCTTTAGAGTTTCTTGTGAGAGGTCTTCTGCAAATTTAAATGTCATTCTTTTATATGTCTTTTAATTTTTTTCACGTGCATATTTAAGGATCTCTTCCTTATGTTCAATTGAAGAGAGCTTGATTATCATGTGTCTTGGTGAAGGATGCTTTTGGTCCAGTCTGTTGGGAGTTCTGTGCCCCTCCTGGATGTTGTTTCCTAATTCTTTCTTTAGATTGAGGAAATTTTAATTTATTATTTCATTAAATACATTTTTTAAACCAGTTTCTCTTTCTGCACCTTCTGGAACTCGCATAACTCCTTTTTTTTCTTTTTCTTTTTTATTTTTTTGGCTTAGATATTTGAAATGCAACTTTATTCTGATTCTAAACGAAAAGGAATGGGAATGACAGTAACAAACAATATTTCTCCACTGGATATTGTGATGTGACTGTTAGCAGTCTTATACTGGAAACTTGAGAAGAAAACCACTGCATTCCCAACAGCTAAATATGTAGGTCCAACAGACGAGAGTGTTTGTTAACTGCTACATTCACTCCAAGCCCATTCATCTCCAGCATCCCACAGATGAAGCACATGTTATGCTCAGCTAGACAAGAAGATGGCCCACATGCGCCTCGCTGACATCACAGGACAGTTGCATATAAAACTAGACTTCTGACACCAGGCTCCAGCCTCACTTCCTCACTGGTCGTCATCCTCATCCGGGAGGGTGGTTGTCTGAGCAACCTCTAGGTCATGCTCATCCTGCGCCGCCAATGCCGGGTCCATGACCACCTCTGGCAGGGTGAGAGCAGGCATGGCAACAAACTCCAGGTTGGGGTCTCCAATGGGCTTCCTAGCAAGCCAGAGGAAGGGCTTCTCAAAGTTGTAGCTACTTTTGGCAGAAATGTCATAGTACTGGAGATTCTTCTTTCGGTGGAAGACAATAAATTTTGCCTTCACTTTCCTGTCCTTGATATTCACCTTGTTGCCACACAGCACAATGGGGATGTTCTTACACTCACGCATCAGGTCTCTCTGCCAGTTGGGCACGTTCCTGTGGGTCACTCTGGACATCATGTCAAACATGATGATGGCACACTGGGCTTGGATGTAGTAGCCATCCCGCAGGCCGCTGAACTTCTCCTGGCCGGGTGTGTCCCACACGTTGAACTTGATGGGCCCCCGGTTGGTGTGGAACACAAGCGGGTGCACCTCGACGCCCAGCGTGGCTACATACTTCCTCTTGAACTCGCCGGTCAGGTGGCACTTCATGAAGGTCGTCTTCCCGGTGCTGCTGTCGCCGACCAGGACCAGTTTGAACTGCACTTGCGGCTCTCCCTGCGCAGCCATCATTGCGTTGTCTTCCAGGAGCATCTCAATTCCCATAACTCTTATATTTGACCTTTCAATAGTGTCTTTCAATTCTTGAATGTTTTTTATAGCTTGGCCCAGCTCTGCTTCCAGTTTTTTGTTTATTTACCCTTGGTGACAGTAAATATCTTCCAATTCTGAGATTCTTCTAGCAAAGCTTTCCTTTGTCTTGAAAATGAAATAAAAGTTTTGCACAGTAAACAATTTGCCTCTTCCAAACCTGCCCTATAAAGGATACCTAATGATGTTCTCTTGACAGAGAAGAGGAATTGCACCCACCAAAACCAAAGGCAAATGGGAAGAACATCCAAGTAAAATGATAACAGAAGACTAAATCAATGAATAACCCATTGCTAAAATGACAGGACCAAATTATCACCCATTCATATTAACCCTGAATGTAAATGGATTAATTTCGTCAACCAAGTGTTATGGATTAGAAACACAAAATCCATCTGTTACTTGCAGGAGACATATCTCATCAACAAAGATCAGCAGAAACTGTATCTCATGAATTTTGATGTTTTTGTTTTTCTTTTCATTTCTTCAAAAACAGTTTTTCTCCTCATATTAAATTCTTCACTGATTCCTAGGTCATGCAGCAGCATCATTTTCTTCAAGAAGGTTCTTGATTTTCTTTTTCATTTCTTTAATAGCACATTAGTCATTCAGTAGCATGTTATTTAACTTCATGGCATTGTTAATTTCTGTTTTTCGCCCTGTTTTTGATTTTGTTTTGTGGCTTTTCATTTAAGGATGTGTACAGTAACTGTGTAATGGAGACTATTATATCCAGATGTGAGGACACAATGCAACATGCATCTCTACTTCCAGATCAAAGATGGATTCCCAAGGAAACTATTTATCATATCTTGACAACAGGATGCGGGATTCTCTGCCATTGTCAATGCCCGCAGTGTTGGACATATGACTGTTTACGAAGAACTATACTATAGTAATAATGTGAGGGAACTCAGTGCGGAAGAGGGGACTTTGGGAGAGGGTAAGGAAAATTCCAGGACCTATGGAACTGTATCATAAAGTTATTATAATAATAAATAAATAAGAAGTAAAACAAATACATACATAAATATTCTTTATTAAATGACTTACATTACTTATTTTGAAAATCAGAGTTACAGAGAGATCTCCTCAGATGGCCACAAAAGCCACGACAGGGCCAGGCCAAAGCCAGAAGCTTCTTCTGGGCCTCCAGCATGGAGCAAGGGCCCAAGTATTTAGGCCATCCTCTGCTGCAGGAAGCTAGATCAGAAGAAATAGAAGCCAAGGCTTGAATCGGCACCCATATGGGATGCCAGTACCACAGGTAGTGGCTTAACCCTCTACTTCACAAGAACAACCCTGCTACATATTTTTTTAAAGAAGTGACTTCTATAAGATAAAGCTAATGGGAGGGACTCTGTATGTATCTCAAAGACTGAGGAATTGGCCCAGGGTTATTTGGGTGACAGGTAAATAAAGTTCATTGTTCTATCATTATGTCTATTCTTAAGAGTATGTGAAATGTTCCATAGTAAAACGTTTAAGAAAAATATTTCATTCAGTTTTTTTAAATCCTCAACAAAGTTGTGGGTAGAACTGCTTAGAAATATTTTTTTCTGAAAATATAGAAAGGGCCCATTATAAACTGATAAAAAAGCGGAGGTGTGCACACTTCTTGACTGGTACTAAAGAAGCTTTAGCTGCCCTTTGCAGAATGTAGGAGGACACAGACAGGAAACAAGCCTTGGAAACCACAACAAGCCTGATGTGTACACAACTGCTTCCAGAGGTCATGCTCACAAAACTCTTCACATCATTAAATTCAAAAGTGCCCCAGAATTAATTACAGAACTTCTGAAACCAGTGAAGCAATGGATTAGGAAGCATCTGCATTTTACAATGGGGTAAGTGAAGCACTAAGGCTAAACAAATGGACCAAGGAGAAAGGAAGAAGATAAAGACTCTTGGCTGCACTGCTCTATTTTTATGGGCTATCAGAGCTGCAGACCATAATTAAACTATTCATTCCCTCTTAGTTGTCACCTGCTAACATAATTAACCTTCAATGGCCACACTGCAGCATACATAAATCAACTAACATAACCCACCACATCAACAGAATGAAGGACAAGTATAATATGATCATCTCAACAAATGCAGAAAGGGCATCTGAAAATACTTCACATTCCTTCATGATTTAAAAAAAAAAACTTTGAACAAATTAAGTATAAAGGAAACATCCAAACATAACAAAGACTACATGTAACAAGCCAACATTTAACATCAGACTGAAGAAGGAAAAGCTGAAGACTTTTTTTCAAGATGTGAAACAAGGCAAGGTAAATATCTTCAACTTAGTAGTGCATGTTTTAGCCAGAGTAATTAAGCAAGAGAAAGAAATAAAGAACTGCATGTTGCATTGTGTCTTCACATCTATACATTCCAATTTGCATGATGGATTCCTTATATTAGAGAGAACATATGGTATTTGTCTTTTTGGGATTGACTTTCTTCACTGAGCATAATGGTCTCTAGTTGGAACCATCTAGTTGCAAACTGAATAATTTCATTCTTCTTAATGCCTGAATAATATTTCATGGAGTAGTTTGGAAACTGTACCACAGTTTCCTTAGCCACTCCTCTTTGGATGGACATCTACTTCCAAACAAAATATGGACTCCCAGTGAAAGTGTTGACCATATCTAGGCAATGGTATGATAGATTGACATTGTCTGTACCAGCAATGTCACAGCACACTTAAATAGCAGACTGATAGAATTGTAACTCCTTATGAAGAAATGTACTGTTGCAACAATATGGGAAAAATTAATCAGGGGGTGCAAATTGGGGAGAGGGGAATCCCAGACTATACAGACTTGCACGATAAATTTCAAAAATTAAAATAAAAAAAGAAATAAGGAGCGCCCGAATTAGAAAGGAGGAGGTAAAAATAGCATTGCTTTCAGATGACAGGATTTTATGTACATAAAACTCCAGATTCCATGAAAAAACTATTAAAATGAATCAGCAAATTCAACAGTTGTAGGATACAAAGCCAACGCATAAAACTCAGGAGTGTTGTGACCAACCAATAGCAAATTATCTGGAAAAAGCAGTCAAGAAAACAATACCCAGGAATAAATTTACTCAGATATGAAAGATTTCTATAATGAAAATGGAAGAAACTGAAAAGAATACAAAGCAATGGGAAGATGTAGCATGTTCATAATTTGGAAGAATCAGATTGAAGGCAATCCCTATCACAATATTAATGTTGCTTTTCTTAGAACTAAAAACACTATTAAAATGTATATAGAGCAAAAAAAGACCCCACAATGGATCAAAGCAATCTTGAGCCAAAACAAAAAAGACATTGCTCTGCCTACCTAACTTCAAAACATATTATAAAGCTACAGTGATGAAAACAGCATCTTATCAACACAAAAGTGGACAGATACATAGAGAAACTAGAGATTATGGATGCAAACTCTCCTATACAGCCAATTAATCTTTGACAAGGTACTAAGAGCAAGCATTAAAAAAGGACAGTATTTTCAATAAATGGTGCTAAGCAGATTGGATATCCACATGCAGAAGAATTAAATTAGATATTATATTCCACAAAGTACCAAAATAAACTTGAAAAGTCAGTTCCCTAACATGGTAGATTAAGCCTCTTCCCTACAGTGCCAGCATGCCATGTCAGCCTCAGGTACTCCACTTCCAATCCAGCTTCCTGTTAATTAATGTACCTGGAAAGCAGCAGAGGATGGCCCAAGTTCTTGGGTCCCTGTGCTCAAATGGGAGACCTGGAAGAAGCTCCAAGCTCCTGACTTGGGACTTGCCAAGTTCCAGCTGCTGCAGCCATTTAAGGAGTGAACTAGCAATTGGAAGATTTTCTCTCTCTCTCTCTCTCTTTTTCTCTCTCTTTCTCTCTCTGTAAACTTGCCTTTCAAATAAAAATAAACAAATCTTTTAAAAAATAGATTGAGCATTAAAATGTAACACTTGAAATTTTGAAACTACTTGAATAAACTTAGAGGAAATGCTATAGGACATTGAAATGAGAACGAAATTTTGGGATCACACCCCAAGAGCACATGGACAAACGAGATTTCATCAAACTAAACAGTTCCTGCACAGCCAAGGAAAAAAAGCAACAAAGTGAAGAGATAACTATGGAATGGGGGGAAATATCTGCAAGCTACAAATGTGGAAAGGGGTTAATAATCAGAATATAAGACTCAACTCAGTAGTAAAAAAAAAAAAAAGAGTAATAGTGACAGCAGCTTGGCCTAGGAGCTATGATGTCACCTGGGAACGGGGGGGGGGGGGGTAGGGGGAGGCGCCAGCATGATGGCTCAACTGGCAAATCCTCTCCTTGCAAGCACTCAGATCCCATATGGACACTGGTTCATATTCCAGCTGCTTCATTCACCATCCAGATCCATGCTTGTGGCCTGGGAAGGCAGTAGAGGACAGGCCAAAGACCTTGGGACCCAACACCCATGGGAAGATTCAGAAGAGGCTCCTGGCTCCTGGCTGGCTTTGGATAAGTTCAGCTCCAGCCATTGTGGCCTTTTGGGGAGTGAACCAGCAAATGGAACATCTTTCTCTACGTCTGTCCTCTGTCTGTAAACCTACCTTGCCAATAAAAATACACATATTTTTCAAAAATTAAATAAAATAATAAAGATGTCACCTGGGATGCCTGCAGCCAAGTCAGAGCTCCTGGGTTGGAGCCCCAGATCATTCCTGATTCCATCTTCCAGCAAATACACACCCCGGGAGGCAGCGGACAGTGGATCAAGCAGTCAGGTTGAAACTATAGCCCTACTCTCACCAAGGACAAAAATGACTGCAGCTAGCATTTGGGGAGTGAACTGACAGATGGGAGAGAGCATTGCCTCTGTCTCTCTGCCTCTGTCTTTAAAACAAAATTTTTTTTTTTAACTGACAATGCAGGCATTGTAACAGAGCAGGCTAAATCACCATTTGATACTCCCATATTAGAATGCAAGTTCAAGTTTCACCTATTCCACCTAATCCACCTCCCTGATAATGTACTGGGTAAGCACTGGAAGACGGCCCAAGTGCTTGAGCTCCTGTTTCCCATGTCAGGAAGCCAGATGGAGCTCCTGGCTCCTGGCTTCAGCCTGGCTCAGCAGTTCTGTCCTGGCTGTTACAGGCATTTGGAGAATGAACCAGTGGATGAAGGGGGTCTTCATCTCTCCCCTTCTCTTTCTCTTTCAAATAAATAAAATAAACTTTAAAGATTGAATTGGGAAACAGCTCTAAAAACACGTTTCTTGAAGGAAGTCATACACATAGCCAAAAAGCACATTAAAAAAAAAAAAACCTCAACATCACTAATCCTCAGGGAAATGCAAACTGAACTCACTATGAGCCATTATGTTGCTCCAGTTACACTGGGATTACAAAAATACAAAATAATAAACACTGTGTGAAGGAAAGGGGCAACTGCTGAGACTATAAATTACTATAGCCATTATAGGAAAGAACATGGAGGGTATCCAAAACACTATAAAACTATGACGGTGTTGTGGCACAGCACATTAATCGGCCACTTGTACAGCCTGCATCTCATATCAGAGGACCTGGAATTCAGTCCTGGCTAATGCAGAACTGCTTCTGGCTCAGCCTCCTGCTAATGCATTTCCTGAGAGTTAGCAGATGATGGCTTAAGTGCTTGAGTCCTTGCCATTTGTGCTAGAGACCCCGTCGCTACTGTGTAAAAATCCAGGGGAGTAAGGGCTGGCACTGAGGCATGGTGAAACTGCCACCTGCAATACACCAGCATCCCAATTGCGTACAGTTCATGTCCCACCTGTTCCCTTCTGACACACCTTTGGCTAAAGGCCTGGGAAAAGCAGCAGAAAATGGCCTTTCCATCCATGTGGGAGATTTAAAGAAGCTCTTGGTTCATGGCTCCTGGCTCCTAGCTTTAGACTGACCTAGCCCCAGCTACTGCAGTCATTTGGGAAGCTAGGAGCCAATTGATGAAAAATAACTCTATATGTCCCTCCCTCTCTCTCTCTGTAACTCTGCCTTTCAAATAAATAAAAGGAATTTGAGGGAGTAAACTAACAGATAATGTCTCTCACCCGCTCTGCCTTCCAAATCAATAAAATAAAATAAACAAACACTTAGGGAAAAAAAAAAACAGCAAAAATTGAACCACCATATGACCTAACAATTCCATTACTGAGTATATATACATGTACCAAAAAATTAAATCAGACCTTGAAAGAGACACCAGAGCTCTCATGTTTAGTGCAGTACTATTCACAACAGTGAGGAGACAGAAAAAGCTGAGAACCCATCCACTAATGAATAAGCAAAATATGGTACATCTATACAATGGAATACTACTTGACCATTAAAAATAATGAAATCTGGTCATTTGCAAGAAATGAAACTGGAAGCCATCATTGACTTACATTAAGTGAAACAAGCCAAAAATAGAAAGGCAAGTACTATGTGCTTTCACTCAACATGCATTTTTTTTTAAAGTTATCTCATAGAAGTTAAAATGAGTACTTATGCTAAAATGTATACAGATAAGAGGCTGGAAGAGAAGTGGAAAGGTGGGTTGAGGAAATTTGATTGGTATATACTCAGTAATATTGGCTAGAAGTAAGAAGTTCTAGACTTCTAAAGCACATATACTTTATATTATGTATCAAGAAGAAAAGAATTGGGCCAGGCGGCGTGGCCTAGCGGCTAAAGTCCTCTCCTTGAACGCCCCGGGATCCCATATGGGCGCCGGTTCTAATCCCGGCAGCTCCACTTCCCATCCAGCCCCCTGCTTGTGGCCTGGGAAAGCAGTTGAGGACAGTCCAATGCATTGGGACACTGCACCCGCGTGGGAGACCTGGAAGAGGTTCCTGGTTCCCGGCTTTGGATCGGCACGCATCGGCCCGTTGCTGCGGTCACTTGGGGAGTGAATCATCGGACGGAAGATCTTCCTCTCTGTCTCTCCTCCTCTCTGTATATTTGACTTTGTAATAAAAATTAAAAAATCTTTAAAAAAAAAAGAATGAGAAAATGAGCATGTGAATATTTTTACTACAAAGAAATATTAAAAGCTTGAGGAGACAGCTATATTTACCCTGACTATAGATTATTTAATGTGTACATGTATTAAAAAATCACATGGCATCCCAAAAATATGTATAGTTTTGTCTAGCAATATTGTTATTACATGAATTAATAAATAAAATACACACTGCAGAATGCTTGGCCATTCTGAGAAATGTTTCACTGCTCAGACCTAAACAGATCTCCAGTGCCCCAAAGCCTGCTATGCTACTCATAGAGAACCACCAACACATGGTTTTCTCTTCCTTACCCTTCCTCTCCTCTGCAGTGGTGCAGAAGAACCTCAATATACCACCTAAATGACCTTAGAGGACAGAAAGGAACTTCAAGAGTTATTCTAGAAATATAGTGGGTATATCTCAAACCTCACTATTACAAAGCATCAAGTTTTAAGTGGATTCAAAAAGAGAAGTGGCTTTTCTTATTGCCTTGTGCTAAGGCAACATCAGATGATCAATCTTAGTACATTATTATTTTTATAAGTCAAAGCTAATCAAATATCAATGATTTCAGATGGTTCAGCTCAATGTATTTGCTGCTACTCATATATTTCTCACTTTGAAATGCAAGCAGCCTATACCGCTTCTAACTTTTCCATCTTACTGTTATTTACCTGACTCGTTGCTGGATACCTGTTGTCCACACTAGACGGAATTATCAGGGATACAGGGATGTCCCTTGCATGGTAGTCACTACTAGTACCCAGCAGTCAGGACTCAATACCTAGCGCTGATGACCCAGGAAATCTTGGAATATGAACCAGATCTTACTTTAGCCAGGTTTAGCTGCTAACCTAGCCTAACAACAATTATTTTGGCCCATCAAGTCCCACATTTTTGTTTCTGCAAATAGTTCAGTGATAAAACAATTACTTCAAAGTTACCTCAAGTGGTATTTGTATGGCTCCATTTAAGTTTCTTTATGTATCCTATATTTATATAGGATGATGGAACATCAGGGTCACACCATACAATAGCAGGTCACAAATCAGACAACCTTCTGCTCCCAGGACAGGATATAAAGTCAAAAATTAACTGAGTAAATAACCTCACATCATTTCCTAATATCCACCAGCCTCACTACTTCACTGCTTTTATTCAACTCTTAGGTAGCATTTGGTGAGGGAAGCACAGCTCCTGTTCTCAAGAAAGTCACAATGGACTGGAAAGAGACAATTGTACCTCTTCAGTGTGGTGGGTAAGTCCTTTATGAGACAAAAGCAATGGGACACATAGAAAGATGTTCACTGTGCAGCAGAGAGTCAAAGAAGGCATCAATGAGGAGGTGACTTTGCGAGGCAGGCTTTGAATCACTAAAAGCAGCTTTCCCAGCAAAGAAAGAAGGAAGAACACTGCAAAGATATCATAGCAAGCCAAGAATACGGAAGACTGGAGGACTGCAAACATTTCCGAGTGATCAGTGTGTTAAGATGCGTCAAGGCGGATGGAGGGAAAGGCAGTGAGGGTGGAGAACAGAGGATGGGAGCAGTCCACAAAGCTCTGCAGGTAACACAAAGGGTTGCACTCCACCTTCTAGGCAACAATGAACACCAGCCTAAATCGTTATATTAGGCTGTGCAGGGGCCTAGAGTGATAAAAAACAGAAAGCTGAGCCCAGCTCTGCTATTTGGTGAGCCATTATAAACAGGAAGAAAACTTCGGTAAATTTTGAAAAATAGAAAAACATAAACTTTCTGTTGCCTTACATGTGATATCTCAGTAGGTGGAAAACCAGCAGGACACTGTAACACTTAGCGCTATTGCTTAGAAGCCAAGATTCTGGAGATACACTCAGTGAGTCACCCTGAACCAGTTAACTGCCCTCTCTGACACCTCAGCCTCTGTAGATACAAAATAGGGTGGTTAGGAGCTGCAAAAACTTCACAAGTTGATGGTAAGAATTGAGTTAATTCATGTGAAGCTTTTGGAACACAGCTGATAAACTATTCACTATTTAATAAACATAGCTACTAATACAATTTTTCAAAGCCACACTAGCTCTAGGGAAAACAAAAACAAAAGCCACAAGATTTGTTTAAAAAAAAAAAAAAACCCTCTGACACCTACCTTCTAGACTCCAAGAGAGATCTTCTGAGAATTGCTGTCAAATGTGATTGTGTCTTAACAAATCAAATCAAATGGCATGCATGAGCTCCTTCATTAGAGCATGACAAATATCAGTTCTCTAAAATTACAGGTCATGGCAGAAATCATCAGTCTATTGACATCCCGTCTTTTCAACCAGAAAATGAGATTTAGTCTCTATCTCGTGGGTTTCACAATTCTGTTTTTTAAAACGATGGTTGATGGCTCATGTGACTGCACTATTTTTGCTCTCTGAGGCTGTTATTTTAGCTTTGTCTTACAGTATGAAACCAACACTGAATCAGCAAACAACTATACTAGCACTTCCTTTTTAGTTTAGTTAAAGCTGATCTCTGCTAACTCCTAGCCATTAACGCACAATAGCAGGGAGAAGCAGCCGCCAACAATCTCACCCTCTTAAAAGAATAATCAAAGTAATAAAAGGTTATATTTTTATCACTTAGGTTTTCTTGATGGCTAACTCATATTCTGCTTAATCTGAAGGTTAGCATGTCTCTAATCCTCAGTAAATACACAATCAGAATCAGCCAAAAAGTTATCACACCATTATCGAAAAGAGGCTCGAGACACTCTACAACTGAGACTGCCTGGACCTGGGACTTTCAGTTCTGCCCCACTTGGCTGAGACCTTTAGCCAGCTACTCAAACTCCCTGTTCTTCTGCTTTCTCATCCATAAAATGGGAATAATCAACTTAGCAATTAATACGATTAGTATCTACCACGAACAGTTACAAGATTCAGTTAATACTTACAAGGTACATTAAGACCATGCCTGGCACATTGATCACCACTGGTAAGACAACAGACTATGTGGTAGCCATCAAATGCCAATCTAGGCTACATACTTGTTTTGAGTTAGACACCAGAAAACCACACAGATGCAAGACAGATACCCACACCTTCCTCCCTGTTCCTGAAAAGAAAGCACTCATTAGAAAAGTGCCCTGCTCACACCAGCAGGAAGCAACCATTCTCATCACCAGAAAGGAGAGGAGGCCGGAAGAGAGCCACACATACCAACGCTGTGATACTAACCCTCACCTTCTGAGCTACTTTCCCACCACTAACTGTTCTTCTCACTTACTATGTTTTTATAATTGTCCAAAGTGCTACTCTTGGTCCATCCTAGAATAAGCTTTCAGTTTGAACGGTTGGTTGGTAAACTTCACTTCCTTCTGAAGGTTTCCACGGGAATGCTAAGTACTGAATAAATGGTCTACATTTTCTCTGTGTTAATCTGTCTTCCTGGTGGTCTAATTTCCATAATTCCAGCCAGAATAACTAAGCTGGGCAAGGAAAAAAAAACATGATTATTGTTTTTCCGCACCTCCATGTTACAGGTACATTTGTTAAAATAAAATAGGATAAAATAAAATACAAAGTTTTCAAAAGTTCCCAAAGCCCTTCTCTTCCTAAGCCTAGAAAACAGTCCTGATTATCACTGTGAAAATGTGTGTCCAAGCATGACTCGGAAATGACAAGAAGTATAATCCTTCCCACTGGCTCTATTTTTATGACAGACAGTTTCATGCTTTTAAAAATATCTTCTAAGCCAAACTGACAGGAGAGTGCAGCGTTCTCTCATATGTTTGCCTGCACATGGCCTTACAGAGGGGATATTTTCTCCAACGTAGATGAAGAAAATGAAATTTAGAGTCTTGGCAAATGGCCAATATGTGTCACTGAGAGTAAATGTTGACTCAGACAGGAGAAGACCCTCCTTGCTTTTTCTGTCTTTCTTCCTGTTTCTAACCATTAATTTATACAAAACAGCTGGAGCTCCAGCATGCCAGCTTGGGTCAAAATTAAAGAAATAAAGTGGTTGGGGTAAGGGTAGAAAGAAAGATTCAGAATCACCAGCTTGGATCTACCCATTCATACCAGCTCTGGACAAGCCTGCCTCCAGCCCACCCCAACGCCACATGGAGAGAAAAATTTGGTTTTAAATTACTACTGTTCAGAGATTTTATGCGATAGACAGCCTGAGTCCTCGTGCAGAAAACACTGCATTCAGCCAAGAAGAGGGAATGGCAGCCTGGATCATGGTAGTGAAAGAAATGGGAGGAAATGGCAAGACTGAGATGTATTCAGATGGAAGAACCAGCAGAATCGCTTGAGAATACACACAGAGCTCCAAAGAACAGCCACTTTGGAGGGAAATAGATAGGACAGTACTTGAAAAAGAAGTAAGAAGGAACAGAAAAAAACAGGCAGGAAAATCAGAATTCACACCAACAGATAGGTGTCAATTCTACACAGTACTAACCTCAAACAGGCCAGCAGAGCTCTTCCAGGTGGGGTTGCAACAGCAAGAATGCAAGATCTGAGTGGAGGCTCACAGACAAGCGGGGAGAAGGTGGAGGGTGGAGGGCAAAGTCTGGCAAGGATTTTCGTCCATGTTTGTAGCTTTTGAGATTTACTAAAATAAAATATTAGCTAACAACAGGTGGGAAATAGAGTTCTTGGGAGTTACGGCTTTGAAAAGCATGGGAGAGTGAAACCCAGTAATTTTTAAAGCATCAGAAAGCTACCAGACTTGAAAGCATGCTCCTAGAATTTCATTTTCAATAACATGAACAGAAGCAAAACAAGGCAAATAGGAAGCAGACTGTAGAAGAGCCACTAGTTTGCTCTTTATGGTCAGCATTTGAAAAAAATATTATAGGCAAAGAGGAGCAGCTACATACATATGATTTTCATAACTGTGGCTTCTACCTGGAGAGAGAGGCCAGAGAGAGGTAGTGGAGGGGTCTCCAGCCAGGGGAGGAAAGGAAAAACCATTCTCACCCACTGACAGCCCAGGCAGTGGTCACTCAGCTCACAAAGGCAGGGGCTCAGGATGGCAGACAGAGGCCCGATTCCAACACACAGTGGCTTGTTTGATGGCAGGCAGGCTTCACCATCACAACAGACCTTCTTCCTAACAATTATGTTACACTTTCCATTGCTCCTTAAAAGTGATATTATTTTCACTAAGCCTAAACAGTGTCACATAGATGGAACTAGGAGTCACTGGGCTGAGTGAGACAATCCAGGCACAGAAAGACAAACACCACATGATCTCACATGAATGTGGAAGCGAAAAAGTTGAGCTCATAAATGGACAGAGAACAGTGATCACAAAAGGTTGGGAAGCGGAGGGACAGCAGGCGACAAGCGCAGGAGGCAAAATAACTTATTGAATATTCCATAAAGACCTAAAAAAGAGGAATCCAAAGATTCCCAACAGAAAGAAATGATAAATATGTAAGGAGATAGAAATGCTAATGCCCCAATTTTATCATTGCAGTTTTTACTCATGTGTTGAATTATCATACCATGCCTCACAAAAATGTACAATTATTGTTTTCATTTTAAAAGCTGAACAAATAAATAAAATGCACATTGTTATTCAAATGAAATTTTAAAGGTGTATGGAGTAAAGGGTTAAGGAATTTCATTAAATTTGAGCAGCCAAAAAGAAAGAACAGGTTGCATCCTCGGGATTAACTAGAGCTGCAATATTTCAAACTTTTCCTTGACACTCACTACACACAAAGGTTTGCCTTAAATTCATTTAGTGCATGTCTTGGATGCATAACTTCCACTGACCCAATCACTGTGCTTCCATTATTTTAAAGATGTGTTATTATCATCTCCATTTTTGTTCAGATGTGTTTACTTATTTAAAAGGTAGCTAGAAAGAGAGAGGGGAGGGAGAATCAAGATGGCGGAATAGGGTAAGGACACATTTAAATGGACGGAAAAGCATTTAACCAGGATGAAGCAGAGAGGACATATTCAAGGAAATAGGAGAGGACAGAACAACAGCAGAGGGGTACCTGGAGACTGACAGACACAGGAAAGCAGCGGACACAATGGTGTGGTGTTGCAGTGACTGATACTCCAGCAGCATTCAGCTAAAGGCGATCTGAACTCCACCAGCAGCCGAAACTCCACCAGCAACCAGGTGGGAAGGGACTTTCACTGGGAGCTTAGGAGGTAAACCCAGACAAAGAACTGTCCGTCCTGCTGGTCCGTTTGATTTGACCAGGAGCAGAGACAGAGCAGCAGATCCCAGACGGGCAGTGCCAGAACAGGGTGGATTTCACAGCCCAGTAGGCCCCCTAGAGCCGAATTGGGCACCATTTTGCGTAAGGAGGCAAAGGCAAGGGAGGACTGAGTATACGCTGAGCTGGGAGTGAACTCATTTCTGACTCAGTGAACTGCAGCCACGTGGCATTCTACAGGTGCCACCCAAGACAGGTCTGGGTAGCCCTCAGACCTGACAACCAGCAGATCAAGAACTCTAGTAGTGGTATGTCAGGCGCCATTTTGTACACTGTGGCAATAGCTTTAAGACTGCAGGGACAATAGTGAACTGTGCATGTGCTGAGCTCGCGAGAACTCGCTGACGTCAGTGGATTGCGCCGGTCCCGCAGGAAAATAATACTGACTGTGGCATTGTATGGGTCAAAATAGGTCCGTGTGGCACCCAGACCTAACGTCCAACAGTTTCCGACAAGATCAGCACCACCAAGAACCTAATTATATAGGACACCTGGTGTCTCTCTAATCCTGGGACCTGCTCCAACCGGAAGTGGAAGAAAGGTTGCACAGACAACAGTGCAGCCTCAGCACGGTATCACAGGAGGTGCAGAGTGGTGAGCCAAGAGCCGGGGCTGTGGAGACCACGGTGGAAATCTAACATAAGAACCCAGACCTGGAACTTGCTGGAGGTTGTGGCACAAGTGGCTGCAAGGAAAAAGTTGTGTACCAACTGCAATAAGTAAAATCGCATTGTAGACCTGTGGGTGACACAGCTTAGAAACCTGCCAAAAGGAGAAGACTCTGCTAACCAGAAGTGCAATGACCAAGAGCAAGAGAAGAGACAAAGGCACAATGAATATTACTGAAAACACCCCTGCAAAGGAGCAAAACCCTATGCCAACCTCAGAGTTAACTGAGGAAGACATCGAGAAAATGGGGCACACAGAATTCAGAAACCTCATTTTAAAGCTTCTGATCAAAAATGAGAAACACATACAAGAGTTCAAAGAATTTAAGGAAGCAATAAAGCAAATCAAGGCTGATAAATCAAAAATTAAGAACACAGTAGAGCAAATTAAAAGTACAATGGAGAGTCTCCAAAATAGAATGAAGCAAGCAGAAGAAAGAATCTCAGAATTGGAAGATATTTCCTGTCATCAGGGGGAGGCAAACAAAAAGCTGGAAGCAGAGCTGGATCAGGCCAAAAAAAGTATTCAAGAATTGAAAGACACTATTAAGAGGCCAAATATAAGAGTTATGGGAGTCCCAGAAGGTGCAGAAAGAGAAGCTGAGTTTGCAAATGTATTTAATGAAATAATAAAGGAAAATTTCCCTAATCTGGAGAAAGAATTGGGAAACATCCAGGAGGGGCACAGAACTCCCAACAGGCTTGATCAAAAGCAGTCTTCACCAAGACACATGATCATCAAGCTCTATTCAATTGAACATAAGGAAAAGATCCTTAAATATGCACGTGAAAAAAATCAATTGACATATAAAGGAATGCCAATTAAGCTCACAAGAGATCTCTCACAGGAAACTCTACAGGCAAGAAGAGAATGGAGTGACATATTCCAGATTCTAAAAGAAAAAAATTGTCGGCCTGGGATAACATATCCAGCAAAGCTTTCTTTTGTCTTTGAAAATGAAATAAAATTCTTCCACAGTAAACAAAAGCTAAAAGAATTTGCCTCTTCCAAACCTGCATTACAAATGATACTTCAAGACATTCTCTTGACAGAGAAGAGAAATAGCACCCACCAAAACCAAAGACAAATGGGAAGAACATCCCAGTAAAATGACAACCAAGTGTCATGGATTAGTAGACTGGATTAAAAAACAAAACAACATCTATTTATTGTCTAGAAGAGACACACCTCACCAACAAAAATCAGTGGAAACTATATCACATGGGTTTTGTTGTTTTCTGTTAGTTTCATCTCTTCAAAACACTTTCTTCTGATTAAATCATTCAATGACTCGTAGATCATGCAGTAGCATCATTTTCTTCAAGAGGGTTCTTGATTTTCACTTCTTCAGCTACACGTTAGTCATTTAATAGCATGTTATTTAACTTCAAGGTGTTGTTAATTTCTTTTTTCTCCCTGATGTTGATTTTGTTGTGTGGTTTTTCATTTAAGGGGATGTATAGTAGCTGTGTAATGGAGACTGTCATATCTGGCAACATGTCATTTAACTTCATGGCATTGCAAATTTCTATTTATCTATTGTTGATTTTGTATTATCACTTTTCATTTCAGGGGATGTACAGTAGCTGTAAAATGGAGACTAACATATCCAGATGTGAGGATACAATGTAATATGCATTTCCACTTCCAGACAAAGATGGACTTACAATAAAACTGTTCACTATATCTTGACAATAGGATGCTGGACCCTCTGCTATTGTCCATGCCTGCAATGATGGACATATGACTGTGTATGAAGAACTATATTTTAGTAATGATATAGAGGAACTAGGTGGGGGGGGGAGGGAATTGGGAAGAGGATAAGGGAAATGCCAGGAGTCTATGGAACTATTATCATAAAATGATAATAATAATAAAAAATGTAAAAAAAAAAAAGAGAGAGAGAGAGAGGGGAGAAGGGGGCTGGGCGGGGAGGGGGGAGAGAGAGAGAGACTGACTTTCATTCACTGTTTCACTTGACAAATGGCTGCAAGGAATAGGGCTAGGCCAGGCCAAAGCCAGGGCTCAGGACCTCCATCGCAGGCTCCCATATGAGTACTAAGGGATCTAAGTATCTAGGCCATCTTCCTCAGCTTTCCCAGGCACATTAGCAGACTGGTCAGGACACTTGCACTCCGATAACAGGATGCCAGCATCACAGGTGATGGCTTAATGTGCTGTGCTACTAGGTCAGTCCCTATTGTCTCCATTTCACAGATGTGGAAACTGTGGCACAAACTGATTACTTTTGCTTACTCAGAGTCATATAAGTGAATAAGTACAGGATTTGACACTGGACACTTCTTATCAGAACCAGTGCCTGCTATTTTAGTTAGAAAACTGCTTTTCTTAATGCTGAAGAAGAACATTGCTGGTCATGAAATTAAAATTAGCAAATTAAAAATAATTTTGCAAAGACATTGGCAAGAAATGGTCTTTACCTCATGTGAGAACTGGCCAGATGAAACTGAAGTGAGCTGTTTTGTTTTCCTTAACTCAGAGTAAGAGGAACCTGGCTTTCAGTAAGCTCAGGGTCTCCTCGGGCCGGCTGCTCCTTCCAAGCCCTTTGGGGCTGTGTTTATGACAGGTGGAGGCCACAGACAACTGTCAGCCCAGGCCTAAGAGAACACAGGAAGATGTGGCCCCAACATGTGGTCCAGACACCCAGGGGGATCAGGTGGAGGAAACTGGCCCACAGTAGTCAAAGCTCACCAATGTGAAAGCAAGTCTGAGACAGGGTGTCTGGGGCTTTGGAACAAAAGAACCAGTGTTTCCACTGGAAATACCACCAGAGACCTCAGGTATTCAAATTAAGAGAAGAGCCGCTGAGAATTCACAATCTGCTTACAAAGCCACAACATGACATCTAGAAGGAGCAATCACAATGAATCACAATTTGGAGGAATAGCTGTTCTGGATAAATCTAGATCAATATCCGACACAGGCAGCTGCTTTATAGCCAGAGGAGTTAAGAATCATGATGGATTTGGACAACTCAGGTGCCATGCTTAGAAACTCACTCACCACATGGATCAAGTTCTCTGCAAACACTGGGGAAGACACAGAAAACAACAAACACTCATGGCTCTTGACCTTTCTGATTCACTTTGCACTTGGTCAGTGTGCATCAAACAATTATCACATCCCAGATGTAGGCAACTACCCAGGTTGCCTTATACCTAGGCAAGTGTTACACTGCTAGGAAAAAAGCAGCCAATACCTGATGGGCATTCTGGGCCTGGATAATTCCAAATTTGTGTTAACTATACCACTGTGCTACCATAGTTGCCTATTTCCTCTAGTGGCTAAAGTCCTCATCTTGCATGGGCCGGGATCCCATATAAGCACAGGTTTATATCCTTGCTGCTCCACTTTCCTTCCAGCTCCCTGCTTGTGGCCTAGAAAAGCAGTCAAGGATGGCCCAAAATCTTGGGACCCAGCACCCATGTGGGAAACCCAGAAGAATCTCCTAGCTTCTGGCTTCAGATCTGCTCAGCTTTGGCCAA
The DNA here is from genome assembly GCF_030435755.1 of Ochotona princeps. NCBI lineage: Eukaryota > Metazoa > Chordata > Mammalia > Lagomorpha > Ochotonidae > Ochotona > Ochotona princeps. Next base: position 43,862,913 of record NC_080842.1, on the reverse strand, counting down.
TGGAGCCACTTGGGGAATAAACCAGTGGAAGCAAAATCTTTCTGTTTCTCTTCTCTGCAAATCTACCTTACCAAAAACAAATAAATAAATATTTAAAATATATATATATATTTCTCTCATATATATATATGAAAAATATGAGGAGCATCAGGCCAGAACATGCCACCCTGGCGCCCCTGGACTGCGGCAGGCTTCAGCACCTGCCGGCACATGCAAGGGCTAGGAATGAGGGCAGACTATGCCAAGCAGAGCCATGCTACCCACTGGCATCCATGGGATCCAAGGCTGGAAGTGGCCTTGGTAGGGAAACTTGGGGAACTCCCCTGCCTAGGCACAGCTCCTACTAGTGAGCTTGACAGCCAGAACTGGAAGCAGACCAGGCCAAGCTGGGCTACCCACAGGCACATATGTGAGCCAGATCTGGGGGTGGGCCAGATTGGGTCAGTCCACAGCACACACTGGCATGAGTGCGAGCCCAGACAGGGTGCAGACCAGGTTGCATTAGACTGCACTACCCACCAATTCATATGAGGGCTGGAATGGGACAGGCTGGACCAGGCTATAGCACATGCTAGCAAATGGTAAGCCTGGGAATGGGCCATCACAGACTGGAACACAGCATCTGTTGGCACACACAAGACCCAGGGATGGGAACAGGCTTGGTAGGGGGACATTGGGGACTCCCTTGCTGGACTGTGGACCCACTGCTGAGCATGAGAGCTGGTACAGAGGAAGGGCCAGGCTGGGCTCAGCTGCCACACTTGCTGGTGCATACAAGAGACAGAATAGGTGCAGGCCAGTTGGGCTAGGCTGTAGCACATGCTCGCAAGTGGCTTGGCACATAGGGTATGAGTCATGTCAGGCTAACCACAGTACCCCTGGAAAGTCCAAGATCAGGTGTTTGGAGTGAGCCTGGTAAGGCATCCCTCTTCTGGGACGCAGTTCCCACTGGTGAGCATGAGAGAAAAGGCTGAGGACAAGCTAGTCTGGTCAAGGCAGCAGCACTCATCGGCATACGTGTGGACCAGGTCTGGGGGTGTGAGTCAAGGTGAGATAAGCTGCAGCACCCATGGGTGTGCCCAAGAGACAGATTAGATGCAGCTGGACTAGGCAATGCTGCAGCAGATGCTGGCACACGCAAAAAATCAGAACTAGGTGCAGGCCTGGTGGGGGTTATTAGAGATTACCTGTCTAGGCTGTGGCATCCACTGATGTGCATGAAAACCAGACCTGTGACAGACTGGGCTGGGCCACAGTACCCATCATTTCATGTGAGCAACACAGATGGAGGTAGAACAGACCAGGCAGCTACATCCACGGGTATGTGCGTTGGCTGGTGCAGCTGACAGACCAAACCTAACCCCACATTGGCTGGGGCACACAACAATCATGTCTGAGGCCTCCTCAGTTGTCAATACCTGTGCAGGGACAGCATGCCTAGACACACAAGGCGACAAGATGGCCAATTCATGTGGGCGAGCAGAGGACATTGAGTGCCTCATCAGAGGATAGAAAGTAGAACAGGTTGAACCACTCTCCTTGCCAAACTTTGCAACATGTTCCTGAAACTGTGAATACACTAAGGTGGACTTAGTCAGCCAATAGACTTGGAAAGATTTTCTCAACCCTGGGTGCAATGAAGCTGGCAATACCTCATAACTATCAAAACCACTCAAGTAACATCTTGGAACATTGTTCCTCACATCAGGGTCTTTAAGGTGTCATCAAATGACTGTTCCCCATTTCTGGGTGCTGAAGTAGCTTGACAGCAAAGAGTGGTTCCTTTCCCCCACCTTGTAGCAGACACCTTCCTCCATATCTGCCCTCTCCACCTGATTCGGAGACTCACATGGACATGCATTAAGTAACATTAAAATTCATGTTATTAAATTTATAAAACTTTTATTAAATGTATTAAATGTATTCAAATTGTATATTTTAAAATGTGCTAAGGAAGCTTTGGTGACATTGGAACCTCAATGCTGTTTTGGAAAACAGAGTAGCAGCTCCTCCAAAAGTAGAACACTCAGATGATGCCTAGTCCCCACTGAGTACCCTGGCAGCAATGTTTCACCTGTGCTATGGCAACCCACTGGTTCCATCTGATAAAACTCCAGTGGGAGAGGCTCTTGGAAGTCTGGTCCAGGAACACTTCACCCTAAGTGCCATTTCCCTCTGCTGATTTTTCTTGGTTTCTTTTCTCCATATTCTGCTGAGAATCATGAGTACATGTATCTGATACATTTTATGAGTTCTCCAAGCAAATCATCGAACCTGGAATTGATCTTGGAGAATCCCACAACCTTGGCACTGTTGCTGAGTCAAAATGAGAGACACCTGGTTTAAATCTCAACTTTGACATTTATTCATTGTGAATCAGTTAGTTAGCCTGGATTTTCTCTGGGAAAAAAATAAAACAGTACAACTGCCCCCAGGAGACTGGGTGAATGAATAATAAATAATTAGCAAACACTCAATGAATATTCTATCCTTTCCTCTTTACACTAACATATGAATGGCACTCCCTGTGGTTGTGCAGCACCTAACCTGCACAACTTTAGATGGCCCCATGGAGGCTCATTTCACCCTTTGCTCCCCTCCATGTCTGGGCTGGAGTCGTTTCATGCCAGTTTATGAGGGTAATTGTGTATACCATTTCCCAGCTTTGTGTTCAGTGATGTCAGGTGGACACAGGAAATCTAGCCAAACATGGAGCATTTAAACCATGGAAATTGGCAAGTACTAAAAATCAAGCTTCTTTCTCCTTACTTATTGTTGCTAAACATTTACTAACACCATGGTCCTCTTCACTTAAAAAAATAAATAAATAAAATGAAGATGAGGTTCCTACTAGATGGCTTTTTTAAAATAAATAAGCTATATGAAAAGATGCTCAATATTACTAGCCATAAGTAAATAGACCTCAAAACCTCAATGAGGTATCATTATAAAATGAGAATAATCAACAAGACAGGTTAATAACAGTCCCTAAAGAAGATGAGTAGAGATCAGAACCTTCTTACAATGTGTCAAATATCAAAATTGATTTGGAAAAGTCTAGTGGTTCTTAAAAAGGTTAAACACCAGGTAATGTCTAGTTTCCCAAATACAAATTCCAAACCCATACCGAAGAGAAATGAAAACACAGGTGTCATTACAAACATGTGTACCTGAATGTTCACAGCAGTTCTACTGACAAGAGCCAAAGGATGGAAACAACCCAACATTCATCAATGGATAAAAAAAAATGTAACATAGTCATACAATAGAGTTTTGTTAAGCTATAAAAAGAAGTAAGTGTTGACATATACTGTAATGAGCCTCAAAAAATGCTACGTTTAATGAACGGAAGATTTCCACAAGTCATTTACTACTCTGTACTGTTCCCTGTTTGGGAAGGCAATGAACTTGAATAAATTTATTTGTAATTGAGCAACAACTTGGCAACATTTCTCTGTGAAAAACCACTCACAGTATTTATGAAATGTACTATTTAACCAAACCCACTTTGAAGTTCTTGAGAGTTAACACCTAACTGTAACCTTTCTCAGCTTCTTTCACACAAGGACTCCACAGAAATCTTTCCTTTCTGTGGATGCCTTTTTACTGCACAATTCTACATGACTTCAATGCACAGGAGGATTTCCACCACCTCACAGGTACAGGGAGGAAAAAACCAAAAATTAACAACTGGTTAAAGAAAATAAAATAAAAAAGAAAAAAAACAGCATTTTCAATAGTCTGACAAACAAATGAACAAAGGGAAGGAGGAAGGAAATGTACATATACAAGTGGTCAGTGAAGTTACTGTTTAAGGAAGTTCCCCTTTGTGAAAAGTAGCACAATGTGGTTTAACAGACAGTTAGGAAGATAAGACATCTTCGTTCACCTAGTCAAATAGGATGGCACTTCTGAGAAGGATCCGACTTAGTTGTCCCCCCCACTTTCTTTGCTTGTCAAACAGAGGATGGCCAAATTTATGAGTTTGTACCAATAAGGGATGCTGAAGAGAACAAATCAATAGAAGCGTGAGTTCAAAAACCCTTGTATGGGCCCGGCAGCGTGGCCTAGCGGCTAAAGTCCTCTCCTTGAACGCCCCGGGATCCCATATGGGCGCCGGTTCTAATCCCCGCAGCTCCACTTCCCATCCAGCTCCCTGCTTGTGGCTTGGGAAAGCAGTCGAGGACGGCCCAATGCATTGGGACACTGCACCCCCGTGGGAGACCCGGAAGAGGTTCCAGGTTCCCGGCTTCGGATCGGCGCGCATCGGCCCGTTGCGGCTCACTTGGGGAGTGAATCATCGGATGGAAGATCTTCCTCTCTGTCTCTCCTCCTCTGTGTATATCTGGCTGCAATAAAATTAATAAATCTTTAAAAAAAAACCCTTGTATATCTGTGGACCTTAAGCTGTGTACAATTTAGAGCAGAAGGAAATCTCGTGGGACCAGTGAAGAGTTCCAGGTAATCTACAAATGCATGGACAAGAACAAGCGACAGTAACCAGTAACACTCAAGCACAAGAGCTCCACTGCTCAGGAGGGCACCTTCTCCACAGCAGGAAGCAGTGCAAGAAAGCTGAGTTGTGCCTGTCTGTGGGGGATCAGTTCCAGCAGCCCCGGCAGAACCCAACCTCTGCTGGTGCTTAAGGCCCCAACATAAGATTCATTAGAACCTGTATGCATCATCTCACATACCCTCCTTCATCTCTGGATTACTTAATATCTAATGCAACGTAAAGGTTTATCTCTTCGCACAAACACAGGTTTGTTGACTTTTTTTTTCCGTCCATGGCTGGTTGACTCCAGATGTGGAGCCCACAGTTACCAAAGGCAGACTGCATGTCATTATAAACCCATGAAAGTGTCTCAAACACACAGCACCTCTGGCACACAGCTGTGCTCTGGAAGCTCTTTGAACTCTTCCCATTACAGTTTTCACAGACATTTGTTGCACGGGCACAAGTGATCAAATCATCAGCCATGTGATGAACTCATCCTCCAGTCCATCTCCTTTCCCCAGAGGTCGAGGGGAGGAGCTGAGAGTGGCCACTTTCTAATTAGTGGTTGGTTTCCCTGGCAATCAGTCCCCTTTCTGCCACTCTGTACCAATATTTAGATGAAGTTGAAAGGAGCTTGTTGTAAATAACAAAAATTCTCAATATACATTTACTGCTCTGCAGCCATTTCAGGAACTAGGAACAAAAAACAAATACTGAAAAGAATTTCTTTTCTCCTTAATTATTCTGGCTGTTTCAGATCCCTGTCTGTTTCAGGGACAAAAGACCAAAATAAATATTTCCTACTATATCACAATATAAAATCCACAAATATGTAAATAAAGTCAAGTAATCCCCAAGGTGTCATAAGGATGCATGCAGGCACAAACAATCATTCTACCTTCAATAGGGGGAGACGGGGGAGATGAATGGTGTACAATGAAAGCTTCAGAGAAAGCAGGGACTGTGCTAAACCAGAAATGAGTGTTCACCAGGCAACTGACAAATGCTTAATGGACAAACTAGCTGGTGAGCAGAAAGACAGGGCTGGCAAGTAGGCAGCAAAGTTTATGTCACTTCAAGTAGAATGATCACTGTTAGCACAGAAACAACGTGACAGTAACTGCAGTTACAATGTTTTCAGAAATGTTAGCTTGATCCTAAGAAGCTCTAGCTTTTTTTAAATATTTATTTATTTTTATTGCAAAGTTAGATATACACAGAGGAGAAGAGCAGAGAGGAAGATCTTTCGTCCGATGATTCACTACCCAAGTGACCACAATGGTCAGTGCTGTGCCGATCCAAAGCCAGGAGCCTCTTCCTGGTTGTAGATAAGGACACAAGTACTTCAGCCACCATTCATTGCTTCCCAGGAAAATTAACAGGTGGCTAGACTGTAAGTGGGGTAGTAAGAACTTGAATTGACACTCTGATATACCATAGGTTAAGCCATGGCTTTGGATGCTCTCATTGTATATCAGAGTGTCAGTTCAAGTTCTTACTACCCCACTTAGAGTCCAGCCATCTGGGCATAGTACTGTGCCAAAATGCCCACCCCAGCTGCAGCTGTTAAATATCTCTGACAGCTGGCTAGATGAAACATGGCAATCCAAAATACAACCAGGTGAGCAGTCATCCACCTAAGAGAAAGGGATCTGGACAGGCAGAAAGGATGAAGAAAGCTTGATTTGAATGTGTCATTTTGAACGGGCCATAAACTGCCTAAATTAAACACTGTTTCTGAGTACATCTGTAAGTATTATCTCCCAATGAAAACAGCAATGGAATCACTGGAGTTAGTAAATGGATTGCCTGGGGCGGGCAAGCATTGTCCATTTTTCAATAGAAGAAAAGGTAGAGGAGAAAGGAATTTGCTGTGGCCCTGCCTCTCTGCTTACACTGGAATATCACCTGCCCAGGGCCTGGGATTCACATCCCTGGCTCACCCAGTTCTCATGAGTGGAGACTGGGATTGAATTGCATCACCAGCTCTCCTGAGTCTCTCGTTAAGAGAAAACACATGGAGAAACTTGTCAGCCTCCATAGTCCCAAGAGTCAATTCATCATACATCTCCTTTCCTATATGCACACATATGTCTGGGTACACACTATTACAGTAAGAACTACACAATAGGCTGGTGCCATGATGCAATGGGTTAAACTGTCACCTATGACACCAGCATAACACACTGGAGAGCTGGTTTGAGTCCCAGCTGCACTGTTTCCCATCCAATACCCTGCAAATATGCCTGGGAAAACAGAAGAGGAAGGTCCAACGAATTGAGCATCTGACAGAACTGGATAGAGCTCCTGGAATTTGGCTTTGGCCTGACTCAGTCACTACAGCCATCTGGGCAGTGAATCAGTAAACTGAAGATTCCCCTAAAACCAAACAAAGTCAACTGATAGGAGAGTTAACCCTTCTCTGCTTTAATTCTTACATAAAAGAAGTAACCTGAAACAATGCCATGTTAACTGTTACTTCCCTATTGTTATGCTCACTGTCCGCCTCCCAACAGGAATTAACAGATTCCTGTTCTTGATTTGTTCTTTGATTCCTGCTTTCTTCAGCTCTTCTCTGCCTATAAAACCAACTTCTGCTCAGACCATCAGAACATTTATTCTGTTTTATGGACACAAAATATAGGCATATATGTAAATCATATGGCAATATCATACATATTTACTATTGACTCAGTTTCTCTGGCAAACCCTGGCTAATACAACAGGATTATATGGTGGAAATGGCGATGAAAAAAGCAGCTGGGTATAAAAAAAAAAGGAAATATATATATATATGAATGTAATTGTAAATTACATATAGAATAGAGAACATTATTTTACAAAATCCAAGTAGATACTGATCGGTTTAGGACAAAAACCCTGTCTAGTGTTCATTTTCTTCAATCACACGGAAAATTCAAAAAATTTGTACTTAAAAGAAACAAAAATGTCTTCTAAAGTTTTAATGTTACACTGTTTCTGTATTGTGGGCAACACTAACAGACTGTTGTTCCAGTTTTCCCAAGTATCCAGATCGTTTTAAAGATATATGGGTTTTAAACAGCCCTGCCATTTTTCACAGGCGTTTGTAATTTCTTGGATGGTGTGTGTTGTGCAAGTTGTTAACCTTTCTCAGCCTCAGTTCCTCATTTTGAAATTAAGTCTAGTTAAACTTACTGCAGTATTGTTTTCAGAAATAAAGGAAATTATGGCTAAAGTATTCAACGGAGTGACTGTAGGCACACAGGACATAGCAAGTTGTATCATCTTTACTACTAATGGGCCAGAGAGAGCTAACACAGCAGGCCTGATACCACTAGCCTTAGTGAGGCCTGCATGACAGGTTAGCCCAGGACTGGCAGCAGACAACCCGGACTTTGGAAGCACCCCTCTCATCCGTAATACTGGTCAGAGTGGCTCACTTCGCTATAACTACATAAAGCTTGTGGTTTATGCTGGGCACTTGCTTTCATTCTGGAATCAGAACCTGTGTACACAGCTCAGGGCATCTACAAAAACCCGGGCACTGAGCCATTACTAACCCCCTTGGCAAACAACATTTTACTTTGTGTCGCAGCAACTCAGTGTTGAGTTGCAATTATGCCTCTCCACTGTGACTCCACTGAAATGAGACTCTAGGGAGCTTATACCTGGCCCCACACACCTTTCTCCTTTGTTGATTTTGCTTTGTGTCCTTTGCTTTGCATCCCGTGAGTTGTCCAGAGAATCGCTGAACCAGAAGGTGGCTTTGGGGGATTCCTGACCCAAGTTTCCCCACTCCTTCGACTTCATAAATGATTAAGCATTTTCGATATTTGAGCAGTATTACTGACAACCATCTATACTTAAGTCCAATTATAGACATTGCTAATTTCCTTTTTTCATTTATTTTCTTCGGAGGCAAAGAACAGAGAGTGGCAAAGACAGAGAGAAACCACTGATTCATTTTGTGAAATGCTTACAACAGCCAGCAACACAATACAGGTCTCTCATGCAGGTGGAGGAATCCAAATACTCAAACCATCACCACTGCCTTCCAACAGCTGCATTAGCAGGGAGCTGGAGTCAGGAGCCAAAGCCTGGTCTCAAACCCAGGCTAAAACACTCAAAAGCTCCTGATTTCTTAGCTATTATTAATTGCAAACCCATATATTACCTAAATTTTTTTATTCAAAATAGAAATCACCCTATTCCTTGTTTTCGCACCATTATTTAGTAGGTCATCATACTGCTTAAACTCCTATCTGCTCCCCTAACCTCCCCTCAAAATCTCATGAAACCTCCACACTGAAAGAGACATCAGGTTGTCTGACCCATGTGTCATTTTGCTCCCTGACTAGAAAGCTGCATCACTTAAGAAATTTCCAGTGTCTTCTGTTGTATGCTATTATGGGTTACAATCATACGACAGTGGCTGCACTGTGGTTGAGCACGTTAAACTGAGTCCAGGCTGCTCCACTTCTGACCTAGCTCCCTGCTAATACACATGGAAAAGGCAACAGAGGATGGCCAAGTGTTTGGGCCACCACACTCACATGGAAGACACAGAGGAGGCTCCAGGCTCCTGTTTCTGTCTTTTCTTTCTCTTTCTCTTCCTCTCAAATAATAATAACAACAATAATAAATAAGGTATAGCCCCTCACAGCAGTGGGGATAGAGGCAGGAACTTAGTGAATGGTACTAAGTGTCTGGGCCTGATGTCACAGTCCCCTCCTCCCTACAAACAAGGTGTAATCAGACAGGAAGTGTTAAAAGTAGAGATTTTAACAGTTTGTCATTCCAGATTCGCCTGTGCTAAAGCTTCTCTGAGGTGAAGAAATGAATCAGGATCTGAAGGGAGAGGGTGGGGGACAGTCCATGCTCCCCTTCACTCCGCATCAGCTAGCTCACTCAGGGCACACTGACTCTGTAGACGCCCTCCCTCACTACAGTGGCCTCTGGGTCTGGGGATTCCACCAACCTTGGGCTTAAAATAAACCTTTTAATAAAAACTACTTATATTGAATATTCAGACATCTTTTCTTATCATTATTCCTTAAACAATACAAGATCACAACTGCTTACACAGCATTTATATTGTTATTAGGTATACTAAACAATCCAGAACTGATTGAAAATACACAAGAAGATGTCCATGGGTGACATCAAAATTCTGTATCAAGCCAGGTGCGGTGGCCTAGTGGCTAAAGGCCTCACCTTGCATTGCTGAGATTCCTAAAGAGCACTAGTTCCTATCCCCGGCAGCTCCACTTCCCATCCAGCTCCCTGCTTGTGGCCTGGGAAAGCAGTTGAGGATGGCCTAAAGCCTTGGGACCCTACATCCAAGTGGGGGAACCCAGAAGAAGCTCCTGGCTCCTGGTTTCAGATCAGCTTCAACTCCGATCATTATGGCCACTTGGGGAACCAGCGGATGGAAGATCTTTCCCTCTCTCTCCTTCTTTCTGAAAATTTGACTTTCCAATAAAAACAAATAAATCTTTTAAAAAAATTCTGTATCATTTTACTTAAGGCACTTGGGTATCCCAAGATTTTGGTATTCACAGAAAGTCCTGGATATAGAAAAATGGCTAGATACTTATCATCTTCAAAATGAGTCAACAATTGAACTCATTTTTAACAGTATAAGCATATACATTTTTTTAAAAAGATTTATTTATTTTTGGGCCTGGCGGTATGGCCTAGCAGCTAAAGTCCTTTCCTTGAACGTGCAGGGATCCCATATGGGCACCGGTTCTAATCCCGGCAGCTCCACTTCCCATCCAGCTCCCTGCTGTGGCCTGGGAAAGCAGGAGAGGACGGCCCAAAGCCTTGGGATCCTGCACCCGTGTGGGAGACCTGGAAAGAAGTTCCTGGTTCCCAGCTTCGGATCGGCGCAGCACCAGCCATTGCGGTCACTTGGGGAGTGAATCATCGGACGGAAGATCTTCCTTTCTGTCTCTCCTCCCTTCTGTATATCTGACTTTAAGTACATAGTTTTAAACAAATAGATTTCTGTGGCTTTCTTTGCTGCTAAAGTACATTTTATCACTCTCACTATAATATTTCTCTCATTTCTTAGATTTATTACATTAAATCTAAGTTATAATAAATTATTAATATACAACAAATTATAATCTGTCTCAGATTCTTAAATAATTCCTATTTATAACAACTGTTATCTGAAATCCTCTTGGATCTATGAAGTTTTCTAGACTTAGCAAATTAAATGTGTTATATACTTATGTAGTTAGCCATACATAATTAAACACACTAATATTTCTGTAAAAAGATGCACCAATATTCACACTGAACAGGATAAAGAAAAAAATAGCTTTGTGTGAGGTCAGATTTTACCACTAAAAGTTTTGGAGTTTCAGTTCAGGCATGCTAGAGATTTAGTCTGTCGTCCTAAATTAAGTGAACCCAAAGAACTGCAGGCCCCAGTGACAAAGTCAAAGCCCATCCCTCAGAAGCAGTGCCATTCTGTCTGAATTGGGGAAACTAAGCCACTGGGAAATCAGTAGGATTGAAAGGCAGAAGCAAAACAAACAAAAAACAAGCAAAATCAACTTCTGAGGAAGGCACTCTAGGGGAAAAAGGAGAATTAAAACCAAACATCAGGCTCACCAACTATCCACTGTAACCATCTACACCACAGCTGTGGTCCACCACTGGCAACTGGTTTATAGCCACTCCTGGAAACAACTCAAGAATGTCTCCAGCAGGGGGTAGCAAGGCAGGACTAGAAAATAGCACACCCAACCAGACAGGAACAAAAAGCAGGCCAGAGATGGTCACACCTTCACGCACCTAATCCAGTGGGGGAAGCAGCCATGAAAACTGACAAGCCAGGAGATGGCTGAGCGCGCCCCTCCCTGCACCTCAGGTTCAAAGACCTGGTTTGGTGGCTTCTAATTACACAAGAAGTTGAAAAAAGTCTGCTTTAGGCCAACTTCAACAAAGTGTTGGGTGTACCCAATCACTTAATAACGAAGAGACACTCAAAGCAAAGGACACAGACAGTTCATACAGGCTAAGGAAGACTTGATACACAGCACAGTGAGTTATGGAAAAGATACACCATACACCTGACGAATTACCTACGATTCTAAAACTGACAGATGACTTTATGTTCTAATTGTTCAATAGAATGATGTAAGATAAATACCTATACATACTAAATCCCTCATTAACCTATCTATCCATAACCCAAACTTCATCTTTCAACTCCAAATGACAACACATCATTTCCTTAATGTCATTAACCCAAAGTTTATTCTACAAGACAAAGAGGAGGAGGGCACGATCAGAAAGGAGAATCAACCCAGAAAGCACAATGGGAAGCTGTGACTGTCTCCTACCTCTGCTCGACCTTCATAGTAGGTTAACATTGACTTTGTAAGGACAAAAAGCCTCTCTTTGTAGTTCAGGGGTGATGTCTTCTTTTTCTGCTGCGACCTTTTAATAAGAATTTCTTCTAGAATAGTGTTAAAACTCATCTCGGTCTTCTGGTCACTCTTTCTCCTGCCATTGAAGATCCCAGTATTCTAAAGTATGAAAAAAGAAAAAGGTTAAAATACGACATTTAAATTTGTCAAGGCTGTTGCCATTCAAAGTTACCAAATTAAGCTTTACTCTCAGCTAGAGCCAATCAGTGTTGTTCTCTGTGCCTGCATCGAAAACACCCAGGCACAAAAGTTCAATCTCTCCTTCCCCAGGCACCATCCTGCTCCTCCACAGCGAGTCATTTCATAAGAAAATCTAGTCAAGGCTTCCCGTGATATGATTCATACCTCCCAAGATCCCTTCACTTTCTGGCACATTCTTCTGCTATATAATTGCACCAAATGAATATCTCAGATAACAAAGAACACCATGCCACCCGCATGGCTGGTTTATGCTAGCATTTGAGTTGCTCCATGATCTCTGAACACAAAACAGATGATCACATAGGCACAATAGTCCCTTGAACAAAATGAGTAACCCACAGTGGTGAAAATGATTCACATGATTTCCATCAAGCATCCTAATCACCAGAGCCACAGTGATGTTCACTTGTCCCTGGCTTCTAAATCACAAGCGAAAATGAAACCCATCCAATCCCAGCTATCTCAACACAGCCTGAGTCCCAGCTGGATGAGAAGATCCTCAGGAGCATAAAGCTTGTATTACTGATTAAATGGCATTAAAATAAACACATTCTTCTTTTTCTGAAAAAGATTTATTTATTTTATTGGAAAGGCAGATGTACAGAGAGGTGGAGAGACAGAGAGGAAGATCTTCCGTCCAATGATTCATTCCCCAAGTGGTCGCAACGGCTGGTGCTGCGCCGATCCAAAGCCAGGAAGAGCCAGGAACTTCTTCTGGGTCTCCCACATGGGTTCTGGGTCTCCCATATGGGTGCAAGGTCCCAAGGCTTTGGGCCGTCCTTGACTGCTTTCCCAGGCCACAAGCAGGGAGCCGGATGGGAAGTGGAGCTGCCGGGATTAGAACCGGTGCCCATATGGGATCCTGGCGCATTCAAGGTGAGGACTTTAATCATTACGCTATCGTGCCAGGCCCAAAGACACTTTTCAAATGCTTAAGGCTTTAAATGTCTTAACTCCTATTAAACCTTTTACACACACACACACCAACACTTGAGGATGTATCCCACAAAATAAATAACAGGAAGACGCAAAAACAGGATCTAGGAAGCAAAAGTTCCAAAACTGCAGAGAGATAAGATTTCCCAAGGACAGTAAAGGAAAATCTAAGACAAGTGACACAGAGCCACAGGCTCAGAGAACATCTGGTCCAAACAGAATCAAGTTGGAAGATTCTTGGAAACAATTTTTGTAGGCTAAACTGAATGTATAAAGAGCAGATTACAATAAATTATAAATTATAAAAACTTAGCCAACTTCTAAAAACAGAATAATTTTGGGGAAAACAAAACATGGTGTCAAAAAGGAAAAAAGCGTACTATTATATGTCACAGAGTCCAGCTATAAATAACACCTGCTGCATCATAATAAGGTTAACAATAATGATCTAACTAGTAAAACAAATATTTGGGGGGTAAAAACAGGAAGTGTGCTTCTGTGTGGGTGTGTAAGCACACGGGAAGGCAGCTGTATCTTTGGTTACAGAAGCAGTAAGGGTAGGTAGAGGAAGTCAATAGATAGCACCTAAAATTGAGAGAGAGAGAGAGAGAGAGATGTAATAATATACGCATACTACTTTTAAGCTGTCAGAAAACAAAATTATAACCAATTGACTTGTAGATCTAGTAGGTTTGTATTGATTTTCAAGTAAGGAGTAGCCTCCATTCTGTTTAGTAAAACAAGGGTTCTTACCCAGCAATGGCAGGATCAGAGGTTATAGGAACAACTTTTTCACAGAGGTTAAAACTGGGGGTACTTCCAGATGACACTGACTCAGGATGAATGGAATCCCCTATATTCATGACAAGCTGATATGCCTTGGGCCTCTACCTATCTCCTTTCATTTCAGTTGGGTCATACAACACTGAGCATGTGTGTCTTCAAAGTACTCTGTCAACAATGCTACTAAACAGCATGATAGGGCAAAAGTGAGAATCAGAAAAGTACTGGAGGTTAGCAATGTAAAGGTATATATTCTTTACTCTCCTACTCTAACTCTATTAAAACCATAAAACACAAAAGCCAGAAGAAGATAAGGCTGTCTTAAATGAAACAGAGAGAGCCTTCAGCCCTCAACTACAAACTATGAAATACCCATCTGACAAGGAAGGAGAAATCAAGATATGGAGGAGGCTGAAGGGTATACTGTTCCAAAAGTGCAAAAAATAATCAATATCCTGAAAGGCCAATCCAGTGAATATTATTAATTCTCTGCCTATGCCTGTGGTGCCGACATTCCATTCGGAAGCTGGTTCTGGTCCTAGCTGTTCCACTTCTGATCTAGCTCCCTGGTAATGGTCTGAGAAAATGATGGAGGATCATCTGAAGCTTTGGTCCCATATACCCACATGGGAGATCCAGAAAAGGCTCCTGGCCCTGAGCTTCAGACCTTCGCAGCTCTAGTCACAGCAGCCATTTAGGGACTGAACTAGCAAATGGAAGATATCTCTTGTCCTTCCCTGTCTGCCTGTGTCAATGTGCCTTTAAAATAAAATACATCTTTTAAAAATACAGAAACAAATAAATAGGCAGACCAGAGAAAAAGCAGGGATTATTCACAGAAAATTATCTTTAACAGGAAAAATTATTAAAATCATTGTGCATATCATAATGAAATTGACTATCTGAAAGTTACTTTTTTTTAAAAGATTTGTTTATTTCCATTACCAAGTCAGATATACACAGAGGAGAGAGAGAGAGGAAGATCTTCCATCCAATGGTTCACTCCCCAAGTGAGCACAACAGCCGGTGCTGCGCCGATCCGAAGCCGGGAACCTGGAACCTCTTCCAGGTCTCCCACACGGGTGCAGGAACCTAAGGCTTTGGGCCGTCCTCGGCTGCTTTCCCAGGCCACAAGCAGGGAGCTGGATGGGAAGTGGAGCTGCCTGGATTAGAACCGGCGCCCATATGGGATCCCAGTGCGTTCAAGTTGAGGACTTTAGCCGCTAGGCCACGCCGCCGGGTCCAAAAGTTACTTTTTTAAAAATAAAGAAATAATGGGCCCAGTGTGGTAGTCCAGCCACTAAAGCCCTCGCCTTGAAAGAGCCAGGATCCCAAATGGGTGCCGGTTCTAATCCCGGCAGCTCCACTTCCCATCCAGCTCCCTGCTTGTGACCTGGGAAAGCAGTGGAGGACAGCCTAAAACCTTGAAACCTTGCACCCATATGGAAGAAGTTCCTGGTTCCTGGCTTCAGATCAGTGCAGCACTAACCATTGTGCTCACTTGGGGAGTGAATCATCGGACAGAAGATCCTCCTCTCTGTCTCTCCTCCTCTCTGTATATCTGACTTTGTGATTAAAAATTAAAATAAATCTTAACAAAATTAAAAATGAAGAAATGGTATTATATGCTTAGAACAAAGGTTAATTTCTTCATTGGAACATATTGCCTTATTACATGGAATCATGAGCTTATGATATTATGCATGCTTACAACTTTGAGAAACTGAGCTTATTCTAGTCTAGACTACCCGAAAAAAAGCCAGGTTCAGCAAAATTATGCTTCAATGCTATAAAATGATAAATATTATAATGAAAATAGACACGAGACAGCTGAACAGTAATTTATAGCCATTTTAAGATGTATAGAACCCGGTTGTATATAAACTAAAATTGAAATGTCAATGAAGTAGTCACAGGATGTGGTTAAGAACTTGCATTTTTTTTTAGCATATTGGTTACTCAATACTATGTCAATTAATTACACAACGTTATAAATTGTTGCTGATGTTATGTTGGGGCTTTTAATTGATCGGGATGATACTCTGCCGGCTCTACCTTCATATCAGAGAAGGTCTCCCTAACAAGCCGTTGAACTTATCTGGACAATAAGATGCTGGACTCTATGCTTGGTATATGCTTGCAATGAAAGAATCTCAACTGAACTTGAACTGTGGTTATGCAACAGGGTGAAGGAATCCACCATGGGGGGAGGGTTTGTGGAGGGGTGGAGGGAATCCCAGTACCTATAAAACTGTGTCACATAATGCAATGGAATTAATAATAAAAAAAAGAAATACATAGAACCTAATCAAAAAAAAAAAGAAATTGAGCTTATTAAATATCATGCTTTTAGGGAAATACAAATAAAAACCATGCTGAGGTTCCACCTGACTCCAGTGAGAATGGCCTACATTCAGAAATCTATTAACACCTACTGGCATGGATGAGGCAGAAAGGTATCTTACTCCACTGCTGGTAGGAGTGTAGGCTAGTACAACCTCTATGGAAGCCAGTGTGAAGAGTACTAAGAGAACTGAAAACTGACCTGCTGTTTGACCCAGTTATCCCACTCCTCAGAATATATGCAAAGGAAGTGAAATCTGAATATGAAAAAGTGACCTGCAACACTGTATTTATACCAGCACAATCAACAATAGTGAGGACATGGAAACAACCCAGATGCCTGTCAAAAGAGGAATGGCTAAAAAACTGCAGTGTAACACTCCAGTTTCTCCTCAGAGCAAATAAATTTTTCGCCTTTTACTAAAGAAACTGTGGTACATCTACTCTATGAAATACTGCTCCGCTATTATGAAGAATGAAATTCTACCAGGTGCAACAAAATGATCTCAATTATAGACCAGCATGCTCAGTGAAATAAGTCAATCCCAAAAGGATAAATATCATATGTTCCCTTTGATATGAAACAACCTTCATGCAAAATACAAGATCAAGAGATGTATAGGTGAACATGTATATACATATATTCGTCTAGAGGAACTGTATAAATGGAGGAACATATACCTTGAAGTGAAGATATATTGCGTCATGCATCTCTCCTTCTGAATAAATGTTGGACTCCCAATGAAACTGTTCAATATATCTTAACAATTAGATGTTGGACTTCCTACCATTGTGCATATCTACAAGGCATGATACACTTAAATAGAATGATAGACTCGTGACTGCTGTTGAAAGACTATACTGTACTATTGTTATAAAATAGGGGAAATCAGTGTGATGAGGGGTGCTACGGAGGGTGGAAGGGGAAATCCCTGAGCCTAAGGAAGTTTATCATTAAAAAAAAATTTAATGTACTTTGTGGCAGATGGTTTTTGGTCCCCTTTCACAACCACCACACACACACACACACACACACACACACACACACATTCTCCCTTTCTTCCTGGATATATGAGCTAGAGAGTACATTTTTCAGCCTTCTATGCAGCTAGCTGTGACTATTTGACTAAATTAAGTCCAAAAGAGTATGTGCACAAATGATACTTATTTCTTCTGGGCTAATTTCTACTAAAAGTCAACCTATTTCCAGAATCAGCATTGTGGTGTAGTGCGTAAAGCCATCACCTGCAACACCATCATCCAATAGGGCACCAGTTCAAGTCCCAGCTGTTCCAATTCCAATCCTGCTCCCTTTTCATTGCCTGGGGAAGTCAGTGGAAGATGACCCAAGTGCCCAAACTGCTGCCACCCACATGGGAGACCCAGAATAAACTCCTGGCTATGTCTGGTCTAGTCATGGCCATTGTGGTCATCTGAGCAATAACCACTAGATGGTCTGTCTTTCTCTCTTTTTCTCTCTCTTTTTCTCTGTGTGTGTGTGCATCTGGCTCCCTCTCTCTCTTTCTCTCTCTTTGACTTTCAAATAAATAAATAAATCTTAGTTTAAAAATTAAAAAAATAGCAATAAAATCAAGTTACTTTCCATGGCTTAGCTCATTCCCTATTTTTCCACCAGCTTAAAAGTATGGAAGGCAGACTCAACTTGCATAGGCACACAAGACATGACCAGGGTGAGGTTAAGGGTGGAGGGGAATGAAACTTGGTCCTTCAGGGATCCACATAGCAGGACTGTCCCAGTAGCTATCCAACTCACAAGAGAGAAATATACTTCTATTTTAATTTAGAAATTACATGATTTCCTCATTAAGTGGCTTGATCTTTACTATGAGAGACTTACTTGTAAAATCTGATAAAGCATTCTAATACTTTCCTATTCTTTTTATTTTTTTTCTTCTAGTGTTTTTTAAAAGTATGACCTTCCTCAGAATGGCGCCGAAATTTTCTATTATAAATGAAGGAAGCAAAAAAATAGCATGTATTTTTCTCAGAATAAATATTAAAATTAATGTTTGATTCACCCTCTAAGAACTAACACTTATTACATAAATGATGCTAAAGATAAATAAGCATTTTTTTACTTTCTTTCTTAAGGAAAAAAACCTGAATCCTACTGTTTCCTATACTGGTAATTATGAAATTTAAGTAGAACCATTTAAAATGGCAATATTCTGGCACAAGCTCTCCTTAAATGAGGCTATTTCTGATATAAAATTAATGCTGCCTTTCGTCTTTTAACAATAACAAGCAGGACAAAACAGGAACAGCAAGTTTCTCAAGTGGGCAAAGTGATTTTTCAGCTCCTTTGACCAGAAGAAAAACACAAGAGTAAAGAAAAGTAACTTGAAGCAATGATTATAAAAAGTCTAAGAGAAGCAAATACCAACGTGTGTTTCTTGGCTACTGTATTCTAACTAGTTTTCAGTAAGAAACATTCATCTGTGTCCATATGTTCTTTTCATATTGTTTAAAACAGAAAAGGAATCCCAGTTATCATCATATTCATGTTTTTTTTTTAACAAATGAGAACATTTCTTTACAAAACGTGTCAAGAACAAAAACAGCAGAGATTGAAACAGGAAGAAGGGAGAGATATTTAAAGTCCTAAGAGATGTCTCAATCAGCTGGAGTGTATACAACAACTGCAGCAACTCAAATACTAACTGGACATTGATGACATTAAGGTTTGTTAACATGACGTGTTTGATGGGGCCACTGTTGCCTGCAACAACAGCAACAGTTCAAGTCCCAGCTGCTCCACTTCTGATCAGTCTCCCTGCTAATGTACCAGGGAAACACCAAAAGACAGCTGAAGCGCTACGGCTCAAGCCATCCCCCTGGGAAACTCAGATTGAGTTCCCGGCTCCTGCTTTCGCCTGGTCCAGTGCCAGATGATGTAGCCATTTGGGGAGTAAACCAGAAAACAGATCTATCTATCTCTGTAGGTATCTCTTCCTCTCAGTGTAAATCTGCCATTCAAATAAATATTAAGATAGTTTCAGGGACTCAGAACAGTAGCCTACTGGCTAAAGTCCTCATCTTGCATGCACCAGGATCCCATACAGGCACTGGTTCATATCCTGGCAGCTTCACTTCCCATTCCAGCTCCCTGCTTGTGGCCTGGGAAAGCAGTTGAGGACGGCCCAAAGCTTTGGGACCCTGCACCCGTGTGGGAGACCTGGAAGAGGTTCCTGGTTCCCAGCTTCGGATTGGCACAGCACCGGCCGTTGCACTCACTTGGGGAGTGAACCATCGGACGGAAGATCTTCCTCTCTGTCTCTCCTCCCTTCTGTATATTTTTGTAATAAAAATAAATAAATCTTTTTTAAAAATGTAAACTATATTGAAAAAGAACATTAAGGGAACAGGCTTCCAGCTTAGTGCTTAAGCTAGCGCCACTGCACAATGGAACACCTGGGTTTGAAACTCAGCTTTGGCCCCTGACTCCAGCTTCCTGTCAACACAGTCCTGGGAGGCAAGGGTGATGACTCAAGTACTTCTTGAGTACTTCCTGCCATCCACATGAAAGATCTGCATGGCGTTGGCCTAACCCCAGCCATGGCAGGCATTTAGGAAGTGAATCAGCAGATGAAAGCACACTTATTTGCTGGCTCGGACGTGCTCGCTCGCTCTCTGCCTTCCAACCTTTTTTTTTTTTTTTTAAGATTTATTTTTATTACAAAGTCAGATATACAGAGAGAGGAGGAGAGACAGAGAGGAAGATCTTCCGTCCGATGATTCACTCCCCAAGTGAGCCGCAACGGGCCGGTGCTGCACCGATCCGAAGCCGGAAACCAGGAACCTCTTCCAGGTCTCCCACACGGGTGCAGGGTCCCAATGCACTGGGCCATCCTCTCCTGCTTTCCCAGGCCACAAGCAGGGAGCTGGAATGGGAAGTGGAGCTGCCGGGATTAGAACCGGCGCCCATATGGGATCCCTGCACGTTCAAGGCAAGGACTTTAGCCGCTAGGCCATGCCGCTGGGCCCTGCCTTCCAACCTTTTTAAATGTCACAGTTATAAGCCACACTCTAACTACTATTCAGATAATGTCCAGACACATTTTCATATGCCCTACTCACGACATAGTAAATTACATGCTTCACTGCTCTTTTCTCTATCCGTTATTGTCATAACTGGGCCAGTATTCAAAGACACAAAATCACTGCAAGTTCACTGACATCCCTTCCAATAAGAGTGTGGTCTATATTTCCTCACCATGATTCTGAGTGGGCTTGTGGCTCCTTCAACTAAAACAGTACAACAGAAGTGATACTAGCGACCTTAGAGTCCAGGTCATAGAAGGCCAACCAGCTCTGCTCTGTTCCCGTAGGTTATTAATAACTAAGTTCCTCTGGTTATTTGGACAGTTTCTCTTGGAAGTAGTAGGAACTGGTATTTTAGCCTGGTTAAGACCCCCACAGCCAGATCACATTGCCTCTGAGTCTAGGCTTGGCTCCAACTTCCTGATCCAGACCCTGGATTACAGTGGTGACAGTTCAAGCAATTGGGTTTCTGCCTCCAATGAGGGAGACCTGGACTGAGTTCTCGGCTTCTGGTCTGGCCCCAGCCTAGTCCTGGCCTAAATAACCCCAGCCACTGCAGGCAAGAATTTTCTGCCTTTCTCACCCCCTCTGCCACTTTCTCAGTCTCTCTGTCTCTCAAATTGCAAAAAAAAGGGGGGAGGGAGGAGAGACACAGCAATCTATTCTGTGTAAAAGAGGTATATACGTACAGACTACCTTGAAATTATTTAATACCCCTTAAGAATCATGCACCACTTCAATAGTGAACCAATGCAGGAACAAAATTTCGACATATGTCTAGAGATATGTCAATATGAATAAAAGTTGATGCTCACATTCTGAGCTTAACAGTTACTGCCTTATAAAAGGCACATGAAAAGCTTGGCACTGAGGCATAGGACACTGAGCTGCTGCTTACAGTATCAGCATCCCATCTGGGCACTGGTTCAGGGACCTGCTGCTCTGGATCAGATCCAGTTCCCTGTTAATGTGCCTGTGACAGCAGGGGAGGATGGCCCAAGAGCTTGGCCCACTGTATCCACATGGGAGACCTGGAAGCAGCTCCTGGATCCTAGCTTCAGCCTGCTGTGGCCTATCTGGAGAATGATCTAGTGGGCAGAAGATCTCCTTATCTCTCCTTCTCTCTCTGTAATTCTGCCTTTCAAATAAATAAATTATTAAAAAAAAAAAAACTAGGGCTGGAGTGGTGGTCATCAGGTTAATCCTCTATCCTATGGTGCCAGCATCCCATATGGGTGCCAGTCATGTCCTGGCTGCTCCACCTCCCATCCAGCTTCCTGCTGATAGCCTGGAAAGGCAATGGAGAATGGCTGGAATCCTTGGGCTCCTGCACCCACATGGGAGAATCAAGAGGAGCTCCTGAATCCTGACTTTGGATTGGCTCAGCTCCGGCCATTTGAGGAGAGAGTCAACAGACAGAATATCCTGTGTCTCTCCTTGCCTCTGTAAAAATCTGCCTTTTAAACAAAAATAAGTAAATTTTTTTTAAAAAAGCCTATTTTTTCAAGTCTTTTTTTCTTCTTTCAAGTGAAAAACAGAAAAAAAGTGGCATGATCTGGTACCCAGAACACACACTACCTAAGACACCTTAGGTGTTCAAAAACAATTTTCTGTATGAATTAATAATTTTACTTTATGCAAGCCTTGTTGGTACTGACTTGAGAAGTCAAACATCAAACATTCCAGAGCATGCACGTCATGTTGGGAATGCACTTCACCAGCTTCAGTTTCTCTTGCTGTCACTGGACAGACAAGGGGGAAGCCTCCTACTTCAAAAGAACACCCATTTGCACTTTACACCAGCAGTCTCAGAATCATAAACTAACAGATTGTCTTTTTTCAGCAAGAAGCTGCTGAAGGCCAATCTTGCCCAATATAGGAGCCTCCTTTTCCTGGGGGGAGGGGAGGGGTGGAAGATCACCACTTACTAACCCACAAGAGGCCCAGGAAGAAATGTATCAAATGATGCAGTTTTAACTAAACTCTCACCTCCCTCAATTGACAAGTTGTTGTCTACCACCATTCTAATTTCCTGGTAAGATAAAAATGGACCTCGTGGTCCAGAGAAATTTCTCCTGGCTTATATAAGTGGGAGCAAAACTCACAGACTCTGAGGGTCTTCTGATATCAACCATGAGATGAGTGGACTGAAGCTGATCTTTAACGCTATCTTTAATACTAGAACTTAAGTTATTCTGTGCAGCTTGCTACCCTAGAAACTGCTTATCCCCATGTGATGACACCTACAAATACAGAAAATCAACCATGCAGAAGGTGACCCTGATAAATATATCTTTCAATATACTTACAACCCAAAACTTAGGAACCAGCATTGTGGCATAAAGCTTCTGCCTGCAGTGCCAGCATCCCATATGGCTCATGTCCCAGCTGTTCCACTCCGTAGGCAGTAGCCTGGGAAAAGCAGCAGAAGCTGGCCTGAGTACTTGGATGCCTGGAAAAGAGCTCAGGTTCCTGGTTTCAGGCTGGATCAGCACTAGCTGTTTTGACCATTAGGAGATTGGAGAGAGAGAGAGAGAGAGAGTGAGTGAGTCTGTGGGTAATTCTTTCAAATAAATAAATATGTGTAAAATGCTTAATATGTATTTTGATAACATGGGAGAAGGGAGAAGCAAATATTACCCTAAATGTTTTTCCTTATGTCACTTTCCATCATTTTAATTTAGCAATTAGGTTATGATTCTACTATGCACTCTGAAATGCTTTTTGCAATTGTGTGTTAAATTTTGAGCTTCTCAAACTCCAGGGAATAATGAACAAACTTTCAAAAGATTGATGGGAAAATGAAGTAAAGAGTAAGTATAGGTGGGGAAAAGGCCTTTTAAATCTATACAAAATTTTTTTACATAATGTTCATTTTTCACAGTTTTTGGAGATCTCTCATACTCATGATTTCAAATTATGTTGCATCACAATAAATAAATATATCTTCTATTTTTTATTTTTTATTTACCTGAAAGGCAGAGTTCACAGAGAAGGAGGGAGAGATAGAAAGACCTTCCATCCATTTGTTACACTCCAAATGTCCAATTGGGGCTGGGTCAAGCCAAAGCCAGGAGTCAGACACTCCATCCTGGTCTCCCATGTGGGTCACAGGGACCAAGTACCTGGGCCATCTTTTGCTGCTTTTCTCAGGGAAATTAGTAAGGAGCCAGATCAGACGTGGAATAGTCAGGAGTCAAACCCACACTCATGAGATGCTGGTGTGAAGGTGGCAACTTAACTGACTGTACCACACCCCAGCCCCTTCGCTAATTTTAAAATACTCAAATACTTCATTGAATAATAATTCCTTAAGATTAGATCCATGTCAATTTATCAAAACGAAAACATTCTCTAATACTAATCCAAAAAGAAATTAGCTTATGGGATCATGAAAGATGGTAGAAAATATTATACTATATCATCAATGGAAGTTTGGATGGAAACTGTAAAAATATTCTACTTCTTATATTAATATTTACCAATAACTGAGTAAATAAAGTTCTGGCAAATTCATTTTTATGTGGGCTAAGCTAGGTAGCTACTACTTTCACCAGTTGGCCCAAGAATTGGGAATATAATAGAGACAGAGGTAAACAGGTAACATAATCCTTGGTCTATACCTATTAAATATTATTATCACAATCTCTTTTGAAAATTATTAAACTTTAGAGTTCTCCTTCCATATAGGACAGAAATGGAAATATCACGTAAATAATAATATTCTCACAGGGACAGGCACTGCAGCTCACAAAAATATAAACTTCTGCCTGTGCTGCCAGCATCCCATATCAGAGCACCATTTCAAGTGCTGGCTACCCTGTTTCTGATCCAGAAAATAGTGAGAGATGGTTCATGTGCTGAGTCCCCACCACTCATGTGGGAGACCAGGATAGAGTTCCTGGCTCCTGGCTTCAGTATGGCTCAGCCCTGACCATCCTTGCCACTTGGGCAGTGAACCAGCAAACGAAAGATCTCTCTTTCTCTGACTCTCCCTCTCTTAGTCACTCTGCCTTTCAAAAAATAAAAATAAATCTTAAATATATACATATACACACATAATACAATTTAAACAACATATGTATAAAAATTTTTCAAGGGTCTATACGTACCTTCCCAACACACTAAGTTCCTCAGTGTACCCAGCTGATTGTGCCAGAGGAACAGAAAATGCCAACTGTCCCACATGGCTTCACACTGAAAGCACTGATGTTCTACCTTCTCTGTTCAAACTCTGCTTCTTGACTCCAGGATCTTTTTGCTACACTGCATTTATCTGTCTCAGATGGTTAAATATAAGCAGGATCCCGATGGGTATTCTTTCAATGTTACTTCTACCAAATCAAGAAGTTCTAAAGACTCAATGGTGATGGGGTGGTGTTCTGTTCACAGAATGAATTATACAAGTAGACACTATTGCTTTAAATTAGCAAAAGAGCAAAATAGATTCATGGCAATTGTGCAAAAATGTTCCAAGGCTGTCAATATGCTCCAAAAACCACAAGAACAGAAACATACTCTGTGTGCCCACTGCTCAATCCTTATCTCCTAAAACAGTTTTTCCACATACTGGGCAATTATTAAATGCCTGATAAATGCCTCCTTACTCAGAGATGAGATCCCACCTGGATTTAGGTTTTACCAAAGTGAAGAGGCAGGAAGATGAACTGGAAAGGAGAAAAAACATATTGGTTCTGAGAAGCAAGTCTTGAACCAAAGAAAGCATTTCACTGGATTACCACTGGAAACAACCTAGAATGGAAGTTTGGCTCTGCTCCTTAAAGACATACACACAAGCACATTACTCAACCCTCTCAATTTGCTCCCTAATTTATGTAACACAACCATCACCACTACTTCATAGAACTGATGGAATACTACATGGAATACTTTGCATGTTACGTTGATTGCAGTACTCAATGTCAGTGACAATGAGAGTAGGTGTGAGGCTGCCTAAACCAGGTTTATTGTACTGATTATACTGTCATGCCCTGCAGTATCTCACTCAAGCTGCTTAGTCTCCTCATAGCTTGTCAATTTCAGGCATTTCAAATTGTGTCTTCTAATAAAAAAAAAAAAATGGAATGATCCTAGAACTTAAGAGTGAGAAGAGCTGGGTTGTGGTTCCAGTTCTGCCACCTACTCACTAGGTGACCTTGAATGAGTCACCAACTTCCCAGACCTGAAAATTATCTTGTTATCAGCTCTGTCCATGCCCAAGGCAGGAGGTGCAAGAAACACCGTGAGAAAAGGTGGAGGTATAGACGTAAGAGACAGGCAATCCAATCACTCCACACCATTCTGGTCTAGAGGACAAAAGAAACATCCACATCCCTGAACAAAGCTTCCACAATTGTGTTTTTTTACAGCACTAGAACCTGTGAAATAACATGTGCTCATAACAGATTATAAGCACAGTAACACCGGTGAGCTATACCCTCTGCAGTAGACACAGACACCAGCAGCATGTCCAAAAAATATGGCATGTGCTTACTGCATGCTTGCTAAATAAATAAATGCATGAACAAATATATTTGAGAAAGTTCAAGTTACATAGCACCAAAATGGCTTCCTGTGTGCATTTCTAGAAGTCTTTAGTATGAGAATAGGCTCTGTGAATCACACACAATGTATTTCCCAACCTCATGTGATCTTAGAATTCATTTTATTTCCTTTGAACCCTATGTACAACACCTAAAGTTGCAGTATTCTGTAAAACAGAGTTTGAAAAAAAATCTTACGCTTTTAAAATTTTTATTATCACAAAATAAGCAAGCTTTCTTATAATTTATTCATAAAGCAATCAGAAATTTGAGTACTTTGATTCATATCTATTACGTAGCCATTGTCTCCCGGCATTCTACCTCATTCAATCTCTCACCATCAGACAAAACCTCACTTGCCTGTCTCCTAAGCAGCATGCATCCTACCCTCAATCCTCTGGTCCTCATCCTGCTCCCTCATAACCAGTTTGTCCAGCAGATCATCTCTTCTTCCACTATCTCTTCCCTCTACAATCCTTTGTCTAATTATGAACTGCTATCTGAAAAAAATATTTATTTCAGAAGCAGAGAGAAATAGAGCTCCCATTTACTAGTTCACTCCCCAAATACCCTCACCGCGTAAGGTTAGGCCGGAGCTGAAGCCTGCAGCCGCAGGTCTCCCATCCGGGTGACAGCAACCCAGCTACTTGAGCCTTCACCTCTGCCCCCCAAGGTTTACATTATCAAGCAGCTAGAATCAGGAACATGATATGGGATTTAGCTAGCTCAGCCATCAAGGCAAACACAAGCCCTTGAACTTTGTTACCTGTTTTAATTTCTCCCTCTCCCTGCTACCATCACTCCAACAAAGCTTCCTTGTTCTGTACAATATCATCCCCCATCTCTCCCTTTTATGATGCAGACTGTGTTCTCTTGCATTCTTCCCCTTGGATCCTCCTTAGCTCACTCCTTAACCTTAACTGAACATAACCCTATTCAATCCAACACGGGTCCCCTCTGCCTTTCCTATCGCCTGTTTCCCAATGCTAGGTCAAGAGAAGAGCACATTACTCCTTTTCCTATCTCCATGCTTTTGCCAACATGGTTCTCTCTGCTTGACATGGGTTCTCTCTTTATCCACTTGTTGAAATCCTATTCATTTTTCAAAGCTGTGATTCTGGTAATCTCTTTTACGAAGTTGCCTTTATTGGGCCCAGCACAATGGCTCAGTGGCTAAATCCTCCCCTTACATGTGCCAGGATCTGCATGCCAGGATCTGATATACGCACCAGTTCATGTCCCGGCTGCACCACTTCCCATCCAGCTCCCTGCTTGTGGACTCGGAAAGAGGTAGAGGACAGCCTATAGACCCAGAGGAGACTCCTGGGCCTGGCTTTGGATCAACTAAGTTCTGGTCAATGTGGCCACTTCTGTCTATCTCTCCTTTTCTCTGTAATTTGTCTTTCCAATAACAATTAACAAATCTTTTTTTTTTTTTTACGTTGCCTTTATTTCCTACTCCCACCACAATTAACTACTCCCATGAATGATTCCTCAAGGCAACTACACAGTTAGTTACATGAACACAAAGATAGGAGAGTTAGGAGAGAGAGACATGAACCAGGTGAATCAACCAAGGAAGAATGACCAAGAGATTGGCTGCAAAAAGAGTGACCATAAGGATACTTGCATGAATAGCTTGAACCCTAAAGCAGAAAGGGTTTTTGCAAGAGAAGTGATGTCCTGGGTAAAGCAAAGGGGATCCAGCAGGAGGCCACAGCAGACAGGGCTGCCGAGAAAGGAGTGTTTTCACCCTGTGAGGAGGCCAGGGTGTGGGAGAGTTGATTCACAATGGAACAATGCTCTCAGAGTGCCACCGGAAAGATTTGGGAAGGAAGCCAGTAGTGGGATGGGAGTTCAGAATCACAGAGGGGGTTGAGAGTGCAGAGCAAGGCAGTTGATCAGAAAAGCTGAGATAACCAAGAATAAGAAGCAAGCCTGGCCTCAACTGACTGAAATCCCACGTGGCTACAGAGGCCAGATGAGTTCAGTGTTCAGCAGTCTTTGATCATCATTCAAAGGGTAGGTCAATGAGTAATTTTTCTAATGTTTATGAAGAACAGATTTCTCAAATGCTTTACTCACAGCACATTCCTGGTCCCACCCAGATCCATGTGTGTGGCCTATGCCATGGAGGCAGGCAGGAGGAGTAGCAGGGAGGAACTGGGTGTGGACCTCCTTTCTCTGAAGTAGGGGTCACAAAACAAAGAACGAGCTGAACAGAAGCAGTGTGTACAGGGACCAAAGGCCTACAGGCACCATTCAGGCACCAAGGGCCAAGAAGCAGCAGGCTCATCCAAAGCATAGACCGAGAACGGCTGACAGAGAACCAAAATACTCATTTTCTAGAAAGTCTGTGCATCAGGCCAGGTACTTTCAAAAGTAAATAACTATACTGAAGCAAAGAGAAAACAATGTAGTAGGGTTCACATAACCAAGAAGTGCCAGGATGCTCCAGCGATAATTAAAACCCAGCTATCAAATGATGCATCTGTAATCGTGCCATTGCACACTGCTGCTTCTCATGGCATGGTGGCCTCAGTCTCTCCCACTGCCAACAGCTTCCCCTCAGTACAGGGAGACAGTCACTGGGAGTTCCAGGTTACATCATTCTGGCAGCCAAAAAAAAAAAATCTCAGTGCCTCAGTTTGCTCATTGTATAATGGGAATCATCTAAAAGCACCTATCCCCCAGAGTCATATGTGAGGATTAAATGAAATAATGTACATCAATTCCAAGTCCAATGCTTGATACAATGAGTTCCATCAGTGGTAACTATTATTAGCAAAAATAATGACTATTAGTATTATTAGAGTATGAGTACCACTGAGGGTTTAGTTGTGACTCGGTGAAGGACACAGCCATGTCAGCTCTTACATAATCACCTGTGGGTCAAGGTTCTTTAAGGGCGATTAAGGACACAAGACAGAGCCCAGAGTCAAAGCTGAGATACCAATTTAAATCAGTAAACGTGACAGGCACCCACATGCACCAGCTCTAGAAACACAACTAGGAACTCTGCACGTGACTGGGACTCTTTGGCACTATTTCTGGGAGAGAAGAGGTTGGCAAAGGCTGTTCTTACACTTTCAGAGGGCACTAGGTTCCTGCTAGGCCGATCACAGAACAGTGTAATGAATCCAGCCTCTGGACTGCTTCAAGACACAGAAGGATCACAACTAATACCCACCTTATTCCCAAAATCATGCCTTAGCAAAAATTAGTGGAAAACATCTTTTCCTTTAACAACTTCACTTCCATCTTCCAAAAAACTGTTAGAGTAAATAAGCCAATAAAAATTGTGTAGCATATAACCTGTACAACTATATTTGGCACGGAAAAGAAGATGGGGATGAGTAATAGGCACGGAAAAGAAGATGGGGATGAGTCAAGAGGTGGAGGGCAGAGTCAGCGGTCCGAAGACCTTTGGGAAGAAAGAACACCTTTTGTGCAAAGGTGTGCTGCTCAACACAGAAGTCACTCACCACAAGTAATCACTGAGCACTTGAAATGGAGTTAGCGCAACTCAAGAGTTAACTTTTTTTTTAATCTATTTAATTTTTTTAAAATTTGAACTTAAGTGCCAGTGTGATGGCTTACTAGGTAAAGTCACCTAAAATGCCACCATCCCACGTGGGTGCCTGTTGGAGTTGTAGCTGCTCCACTTCTGATCCAGCTCCCTGCTAATGGCTTGGAAAGCAGCAAAGCATGACCCAAGTACTTGGGTCCCTGCACCCATGTGGGAGACCTGGAAGAAGCTCCTGGTTCCTGTCTTTAGCCTGGCACAGTCCTGCCCATTATGGCAATCTGGGAAAGAAACCAGCTGATGAAAGACTGACTCCCTCTCTCTCTCTCCCTCTCTCTCTCTCTCTCTCCCCCACCTTTTCTCTCTCTCTCTCTCTCTTTCTCTCTCTCTCTCTGTAACTTTGCATTTCAAATAAATAAATAAACCTTTAGGGAAAAGAATGTGAATTTGAAATCAAAACTGAAGCAATATAAAGCATTTTTCTGTTCATCAAAACTCTATTGTTTGCCCCTCTCTGAT
The DNA here is from genome assembly GCF_030435755.1 of Ochotona princeps. NCBI lineage: Eukaryota > Metazoa > Chordata > Mammalia > Lagomorpha > Ochotonidae > Ochotona > Ochotona princeps. Next base: position 43,833,075 of record NC_080842.1, on the reverse strand, counting down.
GGGCTGCAACTCCCACTGGTTAGCATGAGAACCAGGACTGGGGGGGGGGGGGGGGGCTGGCTAGACAGGAGGCAGCACCTGCCAGCATGTGTGTGGGCTCTACAGTGGTGTCGGCTGGGTTGAGCTAGGCTCCAATGCCCATTGATGTGTACAAGAGCTGAATGGTATGTGGGAAATGCTGCATTAGTCAGCTGCACATACCAGCATGCACAGAAACCAGGGCTGGGGGCAGGCCTAGTGGGAGTTACTGGGGGGTCACTCTGATTAGACTGCAGTTCCCGCAGATGCAAGAGGGGAGAGTATGTGGTGGGCTGCAGTATCCATTGCTTTGCATATGAGATGGGGCTGGGGACAGAATTGACCAAGTGACTGCAACCACCAGTGTGTGTGTAGGTTGATGTGGATGAGGGACTGAGCAGGACCCCACACTGGCTAACACACATAGGAATCAAGTTGGGGTCACCTCTGGTGAGGTTTCTGTGGGGACTCTCCCCTCTCAATTGGATTACTGGACTCTGAACTCCAGCCATAGTGAAAAATCACAGGATTTGTGGTGTGACCATGGAGTGCATGTGTCAGAACTGAATCTCCACAGTTGCTGAGGCCTGTGCAGTGGACAGCATGCCCAGAAGCTCATGGGAAACATGACAACCAGTTCATTGAGGCCTGCAGAGGACATCTAGTGCCATGGCGGGCAGAACAAATTGGACAGCTCTCTTGGACAATTATCTGGGAGAATCGAGACACTATGGTGGACCCATGTCAGCCAATGGACCTTGGAAGGATTTCCTCAACCTTGGAGCAACAAAATCAACAGCATCTCAGAACTATCAAAACCATTTAAGCAATATCCTCATCCTTGGAACATGCTCCACTTCAGGGAACCTGGGATGACATAGGGTAACCTTCCTCCGTTGCTGGGGATTGATGCAGTTGGGTTGCTGGGAGTGGCCTTCACCCCTTCTCTCTCCACTTTCCCCAGATACCAGAAGAAAGGAGATTGGAAGCAGTTGTCTCATCCACTTCCCCCATTTCTTGATCCTTCCTATGCTAATTGGTGGTCCACATGGACATGCATCCCTCTAAACTATGTAAACATCATAAAAAATAAAATGAATTTTGTTATTTAAAAAAAAAAAACTATTGTTTGGTAGAATTACATTCCACACTATCACTGTGTTGAAAAGATAATGTATGGTATTGGTCCTGAGTTGTTTCTAACATCTCACTAATAATGTTATATGATAAGATGGTAAAATTATATTGTTCTTATATATTGAGTTGCATAAAATGTATTATTAAGATAATTTCACCTATTTTTTTCTTTTTCAATGCAGTTACTGGAAAGTTCTAAATGACATATAAGGCTCACAGAAAATTTCAATGGTACTGCAATGAAAATATTTTATGATCTGGAGGAGTTTAGGATGATACCAGAGGAACTGATGCCTTCAGTTGTGCTTGCAACAGACATTTATGTTTCCTTCTAGCTTGTCCAACTCTGTTTTCCAGAAGATATTAGTGAGAAGAGCTTATGAGAGCTCACCAAGGAGAGCTTGGGACGCTTCCCTGTTCTAGACTCCTGGCCCAACACTTAATAACTCTTACAGAATTTCATGATCTTTGCCTGTAAAATGCTAGAGATAATTCTACCTCATAGGACTGTCTGAACAATTGCCTGAACAATGGAACCTGGTGTATCACAAATGCCCAGTAAACATCTGGCAGGTGCATTCCTGGGTGACTAAAGGAGGTCTAAATGAACAGTTTCTGTTGCACTATTCAGTTTGGCACAGTGAAAAAGCGGTGCATATGTCCACATGTCTTTTCTTTTAGCTTTCTAGACTGAAGGGTTGGTTGGGAGTATTTTACTCAGTCTTTCATGCCACTAATATAGTTACGTGCCATCTCTAAGTTCATTATGATGAAAACTAAACTACTTCGGATGCTGAAACACCATGAAAACAAGTAAGGTGGTGTTTCTGAATGTTTTGTGATAATAACTAAGAACAAGTCAGCATTTTTGTGCTGTGTCAAATACTGAGTGAATGTTTTTAGTTAAGAGTTTACAATATTTCAGCTATCCTCTACATTTCCAGTATTTAAATCACTGACTGGCACCTAGTACTATCAATTAAATGTATCTGAATGAAAAAAAAGAGTTTACAATAATATCTGAAACTTCCTTCAGCAAAAAACTGGAATGTACATCTGCATGCACAAATGGACTCATTTTACCCAAATGTATTCTCTACCACTTCCCTGCCATTTTGCATACAGTGAGATAAACAGTCTTCCTTTCAGTAGACCAAAAGACTCATATTGACAGTGAACTTGAAATTTACTGTGTACTTCCTCTTCTATGTCATGTTTTAAGTCATAATAATAGTCTAGCTCAATCACATCCCAAGAAATGTCCAGCTGTGTCTGATCTTTGTCCTATCTCAAGTCCTGATTTTTGAAAATATTTCTCTCAGTCTCCAACTGATTCAATATATATTGAGTTGTCTTTGTGTGAACTTTTTCCGTTCTCACTTTAAAAATCACAGTTTAGGAACCAGCACTGCAACAGAGCAAGTAAAACCACGGCCTGCAGCACTGGCATCCCATATGGGCACAAGTTCTAGCCCAGCCATTCCACTTCTAATCCAGCTCTCTGCTCATGTGCCTGGGAAAGCAGCAGAGGATGGCCCAAGTGCTTGGGTTCCTAAACCCACAGGGGAAGAAACACACATGAAGCTCCTGGTCCCTGCCTTCAGTTTGGCCATTGTGACCATTTGAGGAGTGAACTACTGGATGGAAGATTTCACTCTTGATCTCTGTCTATTTGTTCTCTCTCTCTCTCTCTCTCTCTCTCTCTCTCTCTCTCTCTCTCTTTCTCTCTCTCTGCCTCTGCATCTCTGTCACTCCACCTTTGAAATAAATAAACCTCTAAAAAAGAAAAATCATGGGCCAGGCACTATAGCTTAACGGCTAAAGTCCTCACCTTGAATATTCCAGGATCCCACATGGTTGCTGGTTCTAATCCCAGCAGCCCTACTTCCCATCCAGCTCCCTGCCTGTGTCCTGGGAAAGCAGTCGAGGACGGCCCAAAGCCTTGGGATCCTGCACCTGCATGGGAGACCTGGAAGAGCTCCTGGTTCCTGGCTCCTGGCTTTGGATTGGCTCAGCTCCAGCCGTTGCGGCCGCTTGGGAAGTGAACCCTGGATGGAAGATTTTCCTCTCTGTATATCTGCCCTTCCAATAAAAATAAATTCATATTTTTAAAAAGTTTAAAAAAATCAAAAATCACAGTTTATCCTTAGCTTCCCTTATTTAATATTCCTTAAGAACGTTAAAACATTTGTCAAACATGCATCCCCCTTACAAAGTAGTCTAGCCCCCAAAAATGTTATATCTGCTTCAAATAGTATGTTTATTTTCCCGACAATACACTCAAGCATAATTTATATTAAATCCCATTTATTCCTCAAAGTCTAGGAAAGATTCCATAGACACTACATTAAATTTACCCTCTGATTCTTGGCAAGTCCTTATCCTCCATGAGGCTCACTTATCTCATCTGTAAAGCGGGCTTAATAGAGAGGCCCTTTATCCAGTAGAACAAGCCATCTCATTATTCATGAAGGTACGCAAAACACTCTCAGCAAAGCTCAAAGTCCTTTACAAGCATGAGGCCATCAGTCTTTCTGAAGTGGACTGTTAATGACAAGTCACTATGCTTTGTTTTATAGATGGAACACCTGAAACATGGGAACATAAGTGTAGCTAATAGCTGACTGAGGATGTAACTGAGGCTTTCAACATCAAAACACAAAATCCAGAAAGATATCTAGGAAACAATCTTAACAGGAATTCAGTCTGTTTTACTTCTATACCAAGAAACTACACTGATGCAAAAATCTTTAATTTTACTGGTTGTCCTACACACCTTACTGCACCTACTTCATTATACAGTCAAGGAATGGGGAAGTGGGCAGGAGGGTTTAAGTTTCCCAATGCCTTCCCAGCTCACAGGAAGGTTCATAAACCCCACACCAGGTAGGGAAGTCAAATATAGTTTCAGTTGCCATAAAAGCAACCTCTTTACATTGTTACTGATACTGGGAAGCTTTTCCTACCAGACACCCAATAAAATGAAATGAGGCTATGGCCTTTACCAACAGGAACATAGACTTGTAAATGCACTTGACAGGTTCTTTCAACTTTATTATTTGACCTATATATAACTTGTTATATGACTAGCCAAACCTTCTACCATCACTTACAAAAGATAGATAGAACTGATCTAAAAGTTAAAAGAAAAAAAAAAGATAACAGACACTAATAAATGGCTTTTTATTGCTAGTGAGCCTTTAAAATAATTATTTATGTCATTCTGACACTGATTAAAAGTTAATAATCCTTAAGCCAGAATGGTATTTTAAGAACTATTTTCCCACAGAAAAAATCCTCAAAAGGCAGGGAGGGGGAAGTATTACAACACTACTAACAACCAAAAAAGGAAATGCAGGGACCAATCCAAATCTCAATTGTCAGTGGCTCAAAATATCACTAGATAGTACCTTGACATACTATCAGCTAGTTACTAAAATTGATAATCACTTCTACAAGAAAATACCTATACAAACATGAAATAATGTTACTCAAAGAGCATTAAGCATGAGCTAGTTACAACGTCATAAAGTAATTGCATGTATATAAATAAAGCTTACAAAATTTCAATTCACATAAATGGTTGCACATAATGCTCCTTGGGTTAATTATTTTCTAGAAATAAACTAAAGACTTTTGAAATTAAACGCTGAGACAGATGACGGAGAAAGCTTACCAAGACTCTTCCCAGGGTTGGGGTCATTTTCATTTCTCCTTTGAAAGTTTCAGTATTGCTTACATTTTTAATAATGAATATATAAAACAACAAACAACGGCAACTTCATTTTTAGATGATAGTGAATCCAAGGAACATAGACAGCTTTTAGATCCCTCAATCTAAGGGAAATAAATGATGTGTCAAGACCTCCGAGTCCAATATACAACCTGAGAACTCTCATCAATGCTTCTCTCACTGGTTTAACTTCAGTGTCTTCAAAAGTTCAAGGAAAATGTAATTAAGACATCAGTTTGGTGCAAGTACTTTAGAAATCCATGCAAATAAGGGATCTTCAAAACATTCATTAAAATTTAGTATTATGAAAAATCTATGCATACATTTCAAACATGTTTGCACCAGAATAAATTTATTAACTCCACTTATTCAACCTCTTTTTTAAGTTTTGATTTTACTTGGAAGGCACAGACACAGACACAGATCTTCCCATTAACTGATTTGGTTCCCAAACACCTACAACAGCCAGAATCCCAGAATGCCAGCCATGTTTCCCATGTGGTGGCAGTGACCAAGCACTAAAGCCATCACCTACTGCCCCACAGGGTGCACATTAGCAGGCAACTGGATCAAAAGTGAAGAAGCCAGGACTTGAACCAGTCACAGCAATATAAGATACAAGCGTTCCAAGCATCATCTTAACAACGGGGCCAAATGCCTGCCCCTCCCAGGGACTTTTGAAGTACTCTCATACATGACAAAGAAAGTGACATGCATTAAAATAAATGTGAAAAAATGTGTACCTAAATTTGCATATCTTTTAGCACTCATAACCCAGTTAAATAGTATTTGCTTCTCTGCATGGTTAGATGATACAGTATGTTTTGTAAAAGATGTATTTACAGAGAGAAGAGACAGAGAAGGATCCACCCACTAGGTCATTCCTCAAGTGGCCACAATGGCTGAAGCTGAGCTGATTCAAAGCCAGGAGCCAGGAACCTCCTCTAGGTCTCCCATGCGGGTGGGGATCCAAGGCTTTCCTTGGAGGAGGATTAGCCAATGGAGCCAGGTCCATGATCAAGTATTTTTATCACCCAAAGCAGAAAACAGAAACCAACTGCCTTCTATGAAACAAAATAACACTAATGGTGAAACAAACTTGACTGCATATTTAAATCATCTTGGCAGATAAGTGAACCTTGAAATCATACCTTTGTAGGAGAAAAAAAAGCCACAGTTTCATTTTTGAAGCAACCATGTGGAGATTCCAAACCTTGTGGTTGAAACAGTACTGAGGAATATATGAAGGCATACGAGGCCCCAAGGCAGCAGCAGAAACAGAAAAAATATTGCTGGAATCCCATGCAGGATTAAAAGAAAAAAGATAAATGTTCTTCCTACTAAATCAGGCTAGAATTTTTGCAAAACCGAAAACCAAAGGGAATAAGATATTTTACAGAATTTTACACAGACATTTCATACAGAATAGAACAATTTAACATGAGTCTCTTTGATAGTCTGCAACTAAGCATTTTAAAAGTTTTAAACTTGTTAAATAAATGAAATACAGTTACAAAAGATGCATATATTACTAAGATCCAAATAAAAGTCTTCCTCCTTTAGAAATGTAGCACTCATCAGACAAGTTACTTTTCTCTGCCTTATTCAAAAGCCACTCTTGTTGGCTTTAAAAACCAAGACAAATGCAACACTACACCAAGAAGAGCTACATGGATGCAAAATGACCACCGCAATAATATGGCTGTCCTTCCCAGAATGGTTTCAATGAGGAATATTTCTAAGTAATATGAGAAATTATAAACTTCGAAAGACTTAACTGAATGCTCTGCATTGTTTGTATAGCCGAAGTGAAGTGAAAGTTTAATCAAGTCATTAGTGATTGCTAGATAAAATTTGAATAATCATGACCAAATACATTCTTTCCTTACTAAAGTGTCCAAAATTATCTAGTATCAAAATTATCTGTTTTCTTAACTGCAAAGTGTCCAAAATTCATTCAGTTCATCAATCAAGTATTTACTTATTTGGGAAACTTCACTTTCTGGTTGGAAAGCCAAAAAATATTAATAACAACTTAGGTTAAACACACACACACACTTGGGGTTAGCACTGTGGCAAGCCAGCAAAGTTGCTGCTTATAATGCCAGCATCCCATATTGGTGTTGGTTTAATCCAGTTCACTGCTAATGTACCTAGGAAAGCAACAGAAGATGGCCCGAGTTCTTAGGCCCCTGCACCCATGTGGCAGATGTGAAAGACGTTCCTGGCTCTCAGCTTTGATCTAACACCACCCTAAGTGTTATGACCATTTAGGGAGTGAACTAATGGGTGGAAAATTATCTCTCTCTCTAACTTTGTCTTTCAAATAAATTAAATAAACCTTGAAAAAAAAACTACCATATCACATGTGGGTGTCTGGCACAGCAGTTAAGAAACCATTCGGAATACTTGCACCTGAGTTTACTTCCTAGCTCTGCTTGCACCTCCAGCTTCCTGCTGATGCACAGCTCTGAAGCAGTGGGTAATGGTTCAGCTAGTTAGCCCTTTCATCCATGTGCGAAACCTGGGTAAGTCCCCAGCTTCTGTCAGCCTGGCCTAGCCTTAGCTTTTTCACACATTTGGGCACTGAACCAGCGAGTAGGAGATCTTTCTGTGTTTGCCTCTGTCTCTGTATCTCTCTCTTTCAAATAAGAAAAAAAAATAGCTCAAGTCCCCACACCTGCCAGTACACACAGGCAGGCGCCAGGCTGGAAGTAGGCCTGGGGACCTCAAGCTGGCATGCCATGGTTCCTAGGTCCTGCGCCAGTAGCTTTGGGTCTAGACAAGTAGCTCATGCTCTCGTATTCTGCTTGCCTCAGACACATCAGCATCTCTGATCTCAGGGACCAGACCTCATGGGTATATGGCCTACCCTCAACGCACACATTACATGTTGAGATACCACTGATGTTGATGCCAGTGCAAAGGAAAGGACCACACCTAGCTGCGCACAAAGCCAAGTCTACCTATGCCTAAGAACCAAGTGAAAAGCTCAAATACCTCTCCAAAAGTCAAAAACAATCCAAGAACTCCTAAGAGGAATGTAGACCAGGCCAGAGACACAGCCACTGGCACTGAGTGGAAATTCTTTGGCTCATGAGATGGACCCACTGGATGAGACAGGGACAGATTTTCAAACCCAGGATAAGCAAGGACTAACCATCAGGAAGTATGTACAGAAGATGCGAGGAATCTACATCCTTCAGCAACCCTTAAGATTAACAGTCAGAATGCTTGGAAGTAGGTAACAGTCATGGATGGACCACCTTGTGAGGACCTTAAAAAGCACTATCTTGCAATGGGATGATGGACAGTCTGACATTCTCTGTACCAGCAATGTTGGGGAACCCTTAAATAGCAGACTGACAGAACTGTAACTCTTTTTTTTTTTAAGATTTATTTATTTTTATTACAAAGTCAGACAAACAGAGAGGAGGAGAGACAGAGAGGAAGATCTTCCATCCAATGATTCACTCCTCAAGTGAGCACAACGGCCGGTGCTGAGCCAATCCGAAGCCGGAAACCAGGAACCTCTTCCAGGTCTCCCACGTGGGTGCAGGGTCCCAAGGCTTTGGGCCGTCCTCAACTGCTTTCCCAGGCCACAAGCAGGGAGCTAGTTGGGAAGTGGGGCTGCTGGGATTAGAACTGGCACCCATCTGTGATCCCGCGGTGTTCAAGGTGAGGACTTTAGCCGCTAGGCCACGCCGCCGGGCCCAGAACTGTAACTCCTTATGAAAGAATGTACTGTTGTGACAATATGGAAAAAATCAGTTGGGGGGGTAGGAATCGGGGGAGGGGAATCCCAGACTATATAGAATTGAACGATAAAATTCAAAATTAAAACTTTAATTAAGATTAGATTTTTTAAAAAGATTAACGGTCAGAAATCTCTGAGGGGTGAATGAAATAGGACAGCTAGGTAGCAAGCTCAGGGTCAGGAACTGGAAGCCACATCTTCCCACCCTATGAAATCCCATTTCCCTACCAAATGATACCTTCCCCAAGATGTACTCCCCCTCATCTGGGTTCTGGAGGTAATATCACATAGTCACTTCCATACTCACGTTCAAAATAATACTGGCAAACAGGAAAGGATGTTCTCTATCTTTCCGCAAACATAGGATGTAAGGGAGAAAGACTTCCCTCTCTCCCACCTGCCCCCGACCCAGTCTACCAGAAAACATGGCCCAAGTATACCTGTGATTTCCTCACCTTAAAAAAAAAAAAATTCATACAAACCAAATAAATAAAAATGAATATCTAAAACTTCAATAAAATAGAAATAATTCAAAGGCCCTTTTTGAGAAAGGCAAGAAGCATGAAGAAACACTAGGAGGAATGAACTCAGCAGGGGCTCCCAAACCAGCCCGGGTTGTGTACCGAGTAGTACCTAGCAGCAGCACATGCTGATTAAGCCTTTCTAAGTACTTCTCCTTCCCTACTACCTTGTGAGATAGTCACTACTGCACCTCCTCCACGGTAGCAATGACCAGCCCAGGGATTTTCCACACTTCCAGCACACAGCCACTATCATGAGAGAACAAAGCTTTGCTTTTGCTGCAGGTAAGACACTTCAGGAACAATACTCTTTAACTTCAGTGGAAGCTGACTCTTATCATGTCTCTCTGTGCAACTACAAAGCATGCTGGTGTAGTAAAGTTGCTGGGAGAAAATACTAGAAGGTCAGGTTGCATTAAAGAAGCCTGAGGAATGACTCAACTGGGAAAACAGGACTGGGAAAGTTGTGATCACCAGTGAGAAGCAGAGTGAACCAGTCACCTCTGCTTGGTCCAGCCCAAAACAGGAACTTGCTACACATTCCAAGAAGGGCACAAGCTCGAAAACGGGAAGGGGGTGTTGCTGCTGGGAAGGCAGCACATGGTAAAGCATCCCCCAGGAGGAAATAATGATAAACTTCACCAAGGCAAAAACGGCACCAATCATATTTGGCCCAGTTTTCCTGAAAGGTAAGGCTTTCTGAGATTAACAAGACAAAATGAGTCTTTCTGGATGCAGTAACCACAAGAAATAGCAAAAAGAGCTGACTGCACAAGGGGCGAGCTACACACCTAAAGCAAGTCAGGGTTACAGATAGGGTCTGCTTCCCACAATAACCGTGACCAGCTAAACATGATGTGGAGAGTGGTATAAGAAAGAACATGAGGTTCCATGTAAGGATAAGCCCGGGCTGACTGCAAAATGTTTACTGTGGGTAAAGACAGGCAGAATGACTATACACTGCCATAACCAAACAATATTGGTCTCTGGAAGGAGGTTGATTAAGAAATCCATCTCTGTGGAGTCAACATTTGGCCTAGTGGTTAAGAATTTAGCTGAAGAAGCATGCATCCCATGTCAGAGTGCCTGGGTTTTAGTCCTGGCCTGGCTCCTGAGTGCTGCTAACATATATCCCAGGAGGCGGTAGTCAATGGTTCAAGTACTTGGGTCCCTGACTCCTCCTAAGTGACAGACCGAGACTGAGTTACTGGCTTCCAGGTTCAACCTGGCCAGCCTCAGAATTTATGGGTGTTTAGGAAGTAAACCCACATATGAGAGACATTCAATCTCTTTCTCTCTCTCTCTAGCAAACACATACATAATTTTAAAGAAACCTATTCTAAACATCAATGACAAAGTGAACAAAAATGTCTACTTTTTATTTCCACTGAAAATCCAATAAAATAACAGTAAACAAATATTTTTCATGAAGGTATAAATAAGCAAGGCTGGAGAGAACGAATGACAGGAAAGACAATGGCAAAAACATCTAGGAAATCAAAACACAATTCAATTTACACCACAGAAATCTCCAAAAAGCTAAAGAATTAAAGACAATTGGGCTCTGTGAGGAGAGGTATGAGCTAAAAATAAAGGCTTTTTAAAAGTTAGATCTCCTAGATAAACTTCAGCTACTCTGAGCAGTTACATGGCTACCACTTCTCTACCCAGGCAAAAATAAAACAAAACAAAACCCTAGTATTTCCTTCCCTGTCCCATACCCTCTAATGGCTCTGTAGCTTAGTTCAATTAATTCACTAAATAATATCCTGGAGGAGAGAGGTAAACATCTATACACTACCTGCCAAGACTTCCAGCTCTACTACACAAAGCAGGTGGCTAAGCCTAATGGATAAGAACTGATCCCCAGCAAGGTACAGCATCATGAAGCTTCAGGATTATGGATACAGTGAATAAAATCTCACAAACTTTAAGAGAGGAGCCAACAGGTTAGTACACACAGGACACAAGGAAAATTTCAGGATCTGAACAGTTTTGAATATCTCAACAGCCTCATCAGAAGCTAGAAGGCCTTCAAAGTATCCATCTAGAACTCTACACTCAGCAATCAATCATCTGAAAGAGAAAGATCAATATTTTCAGGCATGACTGGTCTCAAAACAAGAGATCTTTCATGCCCATTTTCCAGAAACTCCTTAATATGCTCAATCAAAACAGAGGGAATTACAAGTGCCAGGAATGATGCAATACAGGAGAAAGATGCTGACAAGGACCCTGAGTTCTTATGTAGAAGACAACCAGTACAGGAAATAGCAATCTAGAAGGCTTAGGAAGAGCCTCTTGAAGAAAAAGAAATTGACAGAAGACCTGATACATATGAACGAATATTTCAAAAACTGACCAAGAGTTGCAGACTGAATCAACAACGTATGTAAAATGAACAAAGCCATTATTAACTGCAAAGAAAATGAAAACATGTACTTGGCTTACGTGTTTTTCTTAACCTATTAATCGATACGCTGTAACTACTGCAAGGACAGGAAAATACAGAAGCTGTGTTTGTATTAGAGGGCTGGAGAGAAAAAGATAGCTAGCTTATCACCTTCCACAATGGGAAGTTAACAGATAATGTTTCAAACTGAAAATCTGAACAAGTATCAACTATCAACAATATATATCAAAGAATTTCAACTAGTATTTCTGGGAAGGAAAAGGCTAACTTGCTTTAACACCAAAGAATAACACATCAACTAACTCTCCACATATTTTTTTACACTCCTTTGCTTTTTCTTTGTACCCCTAAAAATAACTGAATCTTTAAAAATTTTATCCTTGCTTCCTCTAACCAAAACAAAAGGTAATTTTCCACAGCTAGGCCACAGTAACTATGGTCATCTGAGCTCTGAGCAGACAAATATGATAGGGAAGTCAATACTGATAATCCAATCTAAGGAAGGTTTGGATGGAGCAGAGCAGAAACAAAAAGACAAGCCCAGGTGGAACAAATAGGGAGCTGGAAGAAACTACTAGGCCCTCCCCTTTGTTCAACTGTTTCAAGAAAACTATTCTCACAGGGGCTGGCAGCTTGGGCTGCCACCTGCAATGGCAACATCTCAAATGGGCTCAGGTTCGTCTTACAGCTGCTTCACTTCTGATCCACCTCCATTCTAATGCGCCTGAGAGGACAGCAGAGGATGATACAAGCACTTGAGCCCTTTCACCCATCTCTCCCCGCTTTCTCAGGCACACTGACAGGGAGCTGCATCAGAAGCAGAGTAACCAAGTCTCCAATATGGGATGCCAGCGACAGGTGGCAGCTCAACCTTCAATACACACCACCAGCCCCAGTAAATATTTTAAAAATAAATATAAAAAGCTATTTTCATGGTATAATCACTTGGTATAGGATAATTTTACAATTTCCCATGGCCTGTTTTACTCCTTTCTAACAAACTCAAATGCTCAATTTATAACCTTACTCCATATAAGGCCACTTCCCTAGGCTCAACTTCAGTTAGTGCACTCTGTCTACTGCAGATTCAAAAAGACGAGAGCACAGTGAGCCTTCTGAAACAAGTGACACTGTCATCTGCAGGCACCAATGCAGCAAACATGAGGAGCCCCACTCCAGGCTGAGGATCAACATCCCTGCTCATCTGGGGCTTCTAGGAGAAGAAATGTGGGGAGCAGAGGGATGGAAGCCAAAGAGCTGGACGCACAGGAGCAGGAAGGAGAGCACCCACCTGGTCCACCAGGAGGAACCTGCAGGCAGGGGTGTGGCTGGAGGCACAGCCTGAAGAAAAGCAAGGAAGCCAGTCATCAGAGCCCAAGCCTAAAAGTGGGCCAGCCACTGACCACACCCCTCCAACCTTCTTGTTAAGCGTCACCTCGAGGGAGCAAGGGCTCGGAGCTTTGCCGTGGATGATAAAACACTGCCAGCTGTTCAGAAAAACACAACTGCCTTAACACAGAGTGAAGTAGGGAAACAGATTCAAACACCCAAGACCATACGTGAATAATCTGCATTCTTTCTATTTGGGGGAAAATGTGACAAGTCGCATTTATAGGCCTATGTGAAGCAAAGGTATTATCAACTAGAGGACAGTGCTGATTTGCATGTGTTTATAGCAACTTACCCTCCTGACACAGCTCCACACACCAAAACACACACACACCATTGCGGAAAGAACCAAGCTCATTAACACCACGCACTACAGTATGCATCCTGGAGTGGCAAGAGGAATAATATACTGATCACATGTAGTATGGGGGAAAATCGCTTTCATAAACACTGAGAATGTAACTAAGCTAAAAAATATTTTCAAATGCATAATGTGAAAACCATCCATGTTTCTCTTTTCTCCATATATATGTTATGGTATTCCATATTACAAGTGATATTTGCCAAACAACAAACTAAAAATCTCACAAACTACTTTGCTAAATGGCAAAATATATGTGGGAGACCAGCGGTTTGTTGGGTTTTGTTTTTCAGCATTTTTTTCTCTTCCTTTCTCCCCAGCAATCATCTGCAAGAGAGTAAACCATCATAATTTCCTATGAGGAAGATGGACACTCACTGGAAAAACACAGGGCATATGCACAAAATCTATAACTGTTTGGGCAGCTTTCAAACCCACAGAGACTTAGCCATCCACTACACTGCTCTTCCAGGTTAGCACTGAGAGCAACACTTCTAAACAAATATGCCAGTTTCAGGAACCTGTAATATGGTGTTGGGAACCTCTAATACGGTGTTGGGGATTCCCTATGAGCTGCAATTGGAGTCCTGGCTGCTCCACTTTCAATCCAACTCCTTCCGAAAGGCAGCAGGACATGGCCCAAGTGTTTGGGCCCCTAAGCCCACCTGGGAGGCCAGACGAAAGCTCCCAGCTTTGGTCTGGCCCAGCGTCAACCATTGCAGCCTTCAGGAGAGTGAGCCAGCAGATGGAAGAACTCTCTCTCTCCCTCCTCCCCTTCTATCTCCATAACTCTTTCAAATAAATACATTTTTAAATGCTTTGCCACAATTTCAGTTTCCAAAGAAGGGCTACAGATGTGCTTGTTTGTGAACAAGCAACATGTCATGACAAAAAAAAAAAAAAACAAAAAACCAAGGGCAAAGTTAAGATCTGAAGAAAAATACACACCCCCAGCTCGACAGCCTAGTTTTTCCCCAAATATTGGCCGAGCCCCCATTTCCAAGATCCAAACACGATTTCCCCACCCCTCACCCTCCCGGAGCGGGGAGAGGGGGCTGTGACCTGATGACTGTGAACAAAGTGGATTCTGCCAACTTTTCTATCAAGACTGCGCGCTGGGGCAGAGCCGAGGAATCCACCGCGCCGCGCCCCCAGGATGGCGAACCCAACGCCGAACTTGCCGCGGGGGACCTGAGGGAGAAGGGGGCGGGTGCTCCTCTCGAGCAGTCGGCGTCGCAGCAGCGGCCGGGAAGGTGGCGCCTCGAAGGGCGCAGGTGTCTCACCTGGCAATGGGGAGCCTCCTCTCCCCGCGGCGCGGAGGCGACAAAAATTACCCCTGGTCTACGATGGTCAGTCTACAAGCGTTCGGAGGCCACCTCCCGGTCCTTACCCTTCCCCGCCAAGTGCCACCACGGTCCCGGAGCAGCCGCGGCCGCTCCCCCGACGCCCTTACCTCACGTGAGAGCGCCAGCTGTGGCGAACCGGGGACAGCGCGAGATCTGACGGAGGTGCGGGAGCCCCAGGCCCGACACCCGGCGCAGGCTCCGCCCCCGTCCCGCCACGCCCCCTCAGGCTCCGCCCTGCCTCGCTCACCACGCCGGGGCCCCGCCCCGCTCCGCCCCGGCGAGGCCCCGCCCTGCTGGGATTGGGAGTCTGGAGGCCTCCGTGGGTCAGAACCGCGTCAGCAGGTCCAACTCTCCTGAGGAGAACTGGGTCTGGGCCCAGGAGAGCCGCCCCGTCGGGGCTCCCCGGCTGGGAGAACCCCGAGCAGTGCCACCTGTAGGTGACTGGGAACCGTGTCAGAAATAGGAACCGCACCGCCCTCTTGGATTAGCTGAGAGCCAGGCCGGAGACACAGCGCAGTGGAGCGAAGCAACGACTTTTACCAAAAGAACATGTGGTTTTACTGTCAGACCTGAGGCAGCCGGGCGTGTCTGACACACGGAGAGGGGCCTGTAAGCTCTTGGTGGTTGACCCTTCTGTTTAACACTCGGTAACGTGTAGAAAACAGCTCTTCAGAGTAGGTAGCAGGCGCTGTTCTAGAACCTTTACATATATTAAATGTCCAAGAAGTACACCGTATCAGGATCTCCACGGACGAGGTGAAGCAGAGAGAAGTTAGACAGCTCTCCTAACGTCACTAGCCAAGCAGTTGAGAAGCTGGGCCTCCAACCCAGGACGGCCTCTGCCGTCTTGGCTCCTGGCCGCAGCTCTCCCGACGACATGCCAGGAACTGTTAGAACATGCGTGCGGGGAACAAGGCAAGGCTTTTATTGTGCTGTGGGGTGAAAGGCAATAAGAAATCAGTAAGTGAGGGGAAAATGAAACCATTTCGTGAGTAAGAAATGTCTTGACTAAAAAACAGGGAGATGGAAGGCTTGAGGCAGTTCCTGGAGGCTTTTGGGGGAGGTGGCAAGTGGAGCCCAGACCTAAGGAAAAGGATGTGTGAGAGAAAGAGAAAGAGCAAAAATTAAGGAGCGTGGGATGCCTTCATTCCCCAGGCACTCTCCTGGCTTCTAGTCCCGGTCCTGCACCCAATTCCAATTTCCTATTAATGCAGACCCTGGAAGGCAGCAGGTGGTGGCCCAAGCACTTGTTCCCTGCCACAATGTGGGAGAGATCTGGCTCAGCTTCAGCTATTGTAAGCATTTGGAGGATTGAACTATCAAATAGAAAATATCTATAGCTCCCTGCAAAATAAATATTTAAAAAAACAAAAAAGGCAACCAATCTGAAGGTGAAGTCCAGGGAATGGCAAGTTGCTCAAGTTTTCAAACTGTGTGCTTCTAAGGAAATTGAAGGCAGTGTCTTCCAAAGTATTTCTCCCTTAATTGCTATAATAACCACAGGAAGAAAGTCAATATTCATTTAACCAGGTGGGAAAAAACCAAGGGTCAGAGAAGATTTCATGACTTGCGTAGAGTTATGCAGTTAATTAGGGCACTGGAGAATGGGCAGAGAGTACGTATTTCATTCAAGGCCTTCTAGCTCTATATCCTGTTTCACCCCACTGTCAGCCTTGAATAGAATGACCTGAACCCTGAATGAATCTAGAAAAGTTTTCTCTTTTTCTTAATTACTGTGTTACCTAACCCAGTATCTCCTGCCTCTTACCCCATTTGGGTACTTCTTTTGACTATTAACACCATTTCTCCCAGAGCAGATGTTTTTTGAAGGGTAGGATTCATAAATCCTATGGAATTGTATGCCAAAAACTTCTTTGTCCCTGTGAGTATGTAGACAGACAGAGAAAGTTATAATTATGTAATTATAGTAACAAGCTTAATCTTTTCCCAAGAAAAATGTTCATCTATAAACCAGGGAACTTTAAGAGGATTATGGAAAATGAAATTAAGATAAGTCTATTTCTGTGCCAACATTTTAAAATCCATCCTTTAAGGGATCTTCAAAGAATTCATGGAAATGTGTATTATGAAAAAAGTCTTTCATTGTCTTCAAAATTTTGGCACCAAAATAAACATTTAGTGGCTGATGCAGTTGCACAACAGGCTAATTCTCCACCAGCAAGCACCAGCATCGCATATGGGTACTTGTTCATGTCCTGCCTGCTCCACTTCAAATCCAACTCCCTGCTTATGGCCTGAGAAAGCAGTAGAGGATGGCCCAAAGCCTTGGGACCCTGCACCCACCCAAAACCTTGGGACCCTGCACCCACCCAAAACCTTGGGACCCTGCATCCATGTCGAATGCCCAGAAGAAGCTCCTGACTCCTGGCTTCAGATCAGCTCAGTTCTGGCTGTTGTGACCATTTGGGGAGTGAACCAGAGGATGGAAAATCTTTCCCTCTGTCTCTCCTTCTCTCTGCCTTTCAAATAATAATAAATCTTTTAAAAAATTATTTAATTCAATTTTCCATTAACTTTTTAGAGTACCCACATATATGTGTAAGTAGGAGAACTTTCATTATTTTGCAAGATGCCAGATAGGTAATGGCCACTGCATTTAAGTTTAACTCATACTGTGGTGATCAACAGAAATAATTTACAGTTCACTTTGCCTATAGCAGCTGCAGGACTCTGGTGTCACATATTCTTAACTAAATGCAAATGAGACTCTCAAAGTTTGTGAACTTTAAGTGAAAGGGCAGCAAACCCAGATATTTACATAACTCCTTCATAAAGTTTAAAGTGAAAAAAACAGTTTACATTGTCCCTTCTAATTTTCAGGAAAATCAGCAGAAAGATCTACAAATAAAACACCTGCATAGATAAACATAACTGTTGATAAGTCTTGGGGTAATTTTCATAATGTCATACCATTTCCTAAAGAAAGCTCATGACATTCTCAATTAGACAGGTAAGTAGTTGGTTGCCACAGTTCTGTCATCTGGACACTGTTTTTAGCAACATGTTGGTAAACGAGTAGAGAGGACGGACAGACTATTACAGAGCTTCAACTACATCAATGAAAAGGTGTAAAAATCAAACTCAGAATGTAGTTAGCAAAAATAATAATAATAATAATAAGGGTCAGCATTATGGCCTAATATGTTAGGCTTCCATCTACAGTACTAACATCCTATGTGGAGGCAAATCAAGTCCCGGCTGCTCTTTTTCTGATCCAGTTCCCTGGCCTGGGGAAGCAACAGAGGATGGCTCAAGTTCTTGGACCCCTGCACCCAAGTGGGACATCCAGAGAAAGCTCCTGGCTGCTGGCTTCAGATCAGCAGCACTCAGGTCATTACAACCACTTGATGAGTGAACCAGTAGATGGAAGATCTTTCTCTTAGTCTCTCCTTCTCTCTCCATAATCCTGTCTTTCCAATGAAAGGAAATAAATATAGATTCCTATCGGGGGGAAAAAAAAAAGAAGGAAAAAGAAAAAATAAGACTCTTGCCTCCAAGGAGAGGGTGAAAGTACATTATTACTGTCTTCTTCATTTTAATTAAAATCAGATGCAGAAAAAAAAGGAATTAACGTCAACTTCATGGAGAAGAGAATCTCTCTTCATACAAGATAGCTCCGTGAATTGTATAAAATTTGTATGGTCAGGTTAATGAATTTCAGTTCCTTTGAGAGAGGAAAAGGAATCTTTGACCTTTCATATAGATTCCATGTGGTACATAGGAAGACACAAAGAATCACCCTTGGGAGGCTCCTAAATAAAACACTGTTTGCATTTGGAGTTTCTTGCACTCCATTTTTTTATGACCCTCGGTCTGTGGGCCCCTGCAATTATGTGGGAGCCCCAAAAGAGCCTCCTGACTTCACATTGCACCAGCTCCAGCCCTTGCATATTTTCTCTCTCTCTTTCTCTCTCCCTCTCTCCTTATTCATCTTTATCTCTATTGTGTCAGGAGCCCAATTCCTTTTACCCTTCCACACAGATGAGAAAAATTGAGGGCACTGTGAATATCTCCAAGAACTCATTGGCCCACAAGGTCATCTATCTCAATTAGATCAGTTTGCCTCTTCATCACGTTTCCTACCTTGTGCCCAAAATTAAATTCCTTTGTTATATTGCTCTACTCTTTTCCTAAAGCTTTGATCACCTTATCCTCTCACCATGTTCATATTTTTTTAATAATGATTACTTGGTTGATCAGGGTAGGAAGGATTGAGGTTTAGGGAAAATTGGATGAATTTATTGCTTCCAAATTTGCCATTTCTTCTTATTGTTCCTGGGGGAAGGGGAGAGACAAAAGAGGAAACCACACATGACTTTCCGTACATCCCAGTACCCAGGGATGAGAAAGCGCCACCTCATAATCAACTCAGAGTCTCAATGTGTGCACACTCCGAGGGTTCTGTCCAAGTGGCCTGGATAGTTCTGAAATGTTGCCAACTTCACCAATCAGAAGATGATGCCACACTCCCAATGTCCATTGGCTCCATTCACTGAGATTTTTTGCTGTCATTGTTTGTTTTGGGTAGTTGTCCAGTTAGTTCTGTTCTTCTGCTACAACACCAAATGTGCCACCACACTCTCCTTTTACAATGGGGCCTGGGTCCACTGCTCCACCCTCTTCACTAACTAGGGCATGTTCTTGCAAGGCGAGTTCAAGCACCTGGGCCAGGTGTCCCAACCATCACTGGATCACCCACCCCTGGGGTTCAGGAACCCGGTATCTACCTAGTAGGTGGACTCCAAGGCCCAGGACAGGAGACCCAAGCCCCGCCTAATCCCTAACCTATCGGGCTCATAAACCCAACACCCACCTCACAGGCCCCAGGACTCAGGCCAGGCAACCTGAGCCCCGCTGGATTCCCTCACCCCTGGGGCTCATGAATCTGACACCCACTTAGTAGGTGAGCCCTGGGACCCGGGTCAGGAAACCAAAGTTCCACCAGAGCCCCCACCCATGGGGTTCACAAAACCAACACCCACATAGAAGGTAGGCCCCAGGATCTGGGCCAAGCGACCCATACCCCACTGGTTCCCCTGTCCTCAGGGCTCAGGAACCCATCCCCCACCACACAGGTGGGTCCCAGGACCTGAGCCAAGCTACCTGAGCCCTGTCAGATCCCCTGTCCCTGAGACTCACGTACCTGGTTCCTGCTGGGCCCAGGCTGGCATGACTTGCCTTACCTCAGCATCTGCAATCTTATTGCGCAGCCTGGCCTAGTATAGTCTGCCCCCTTTTCCAGCTCCTGTTGGTGGGTGCTGCCACCTATCCCAACCCAGCCTGATGTATCCTAATGTGAACTGGCTGGTGTTGTGGCCTGATCTGGCTCCTCCTGTCCCCTGCCCTGGTTCTCAAATCTGCTAGTGGATGTTATGTGCTGACCCAGTCTGATCTGTCCCCAGACCTGACCCACATGTGTACCAGCGGGTACTATAACTTGTCATGGTCTGGGCTAATCCTTGCCTTGCTTCTTGTACTCACGTGCAGAGACTGCATCCCAATGAAGGCGTTACCCAAGCTCCTCCATCGAACCTCCTCCCAGTGGCAGCTATGACACACATTAGTGGGTTATTGGCCTAGGCTGATTTTGTGTACCTCCTGTCCTGATAAGAACAGTGGCCTTGCTCAACTGACCACGTTGTTGCAGCCCAGCGATACCTGGACCACGCCCAGACACAGCTTTAATGTAGTTCCGAGAGAGCCAAGACATAGTCTGGCCTGTTCTACACCCGGCCTGGCTCTCATGAGTACCAGTGCAGGCTGGAGTCAAGCCCAATCTGTTGCTCCACCGTCCAAGTGCACACCCACCCCGGTGCAGTCTGTAGCCATGCCTGCTGCCCTCAATCCTACTCTCATTCTCACCAATGGGAACCCTAACCCAGCTGGGGCACCACTTTAGCTCCCCAGCAAGGCCTGACCCCACCCATAGTTCTTGGGTGAGCCAGCAGAGATTGCAGTTCCACAGGGGTGAGCCTACGTTGTCCACACAGATTCTGCTATCAGACACACTTCTTTCACTCTTGTTCTCCCCTCCAAACCACTTTGGTGTCAGTCCTCTATATACATACACATTTCATGGATTTATCAATGAAAGTCCCTCAGATCTAATTTCTAACCTGGGCATAAAAGCCACAGGTCATCTACTGCCACTTGTGCAATCTCATCATCCCACTATAAATCAAGACCCTCAAACTGTGAGTGTACACCCCCAGGTGGCATGAAGGGCTTCTCCCAGCACCTTTGGCACCTGGGCCTCCCAGGTACAGGCACCCGTTTGGGTTAAAACACCTAATCTCCAAGATGGGGCGGTCCAGGAGGCCTACTGACCTTCCCTCTCCCCAGGAAGCTAGTGTGATTGGCTGGACATACCTACACCAGGTTCGAAAAGCCTCCAAGCAGGGGGTCTTGAAGGCCCTCCATGTGTACCCCACCCCCAGGACAGTCACGTGGCCCATGGTCATAGTTTTTTAAGTCCTTGCTTTAAGACATGCTCATGCAGGCACAGAAAGGATGCAGAGCAGTGTGTGGCACACAACCTGGGCATGAGCAGAAGAAACCAAGGAAACCTAAGCAACAGGAATTTAAATCCATCAGAGCCCTTCAGGGGCGAGAGGACCTTTCAACATGGAAATATAAGCCCACATGCCAGGTTTTCTCCTATCTGAATCCATAAATTTTCCCCAATGCACCTCGTTGAGGAAGCAGAATTTAATGGTTTCCCCTGGACAAAAACAAAGATCCCTTCTTCTCAAAAGACTAGTCTTGTAGCGTGTGATTGAGAGCAATCGGCAGGCAAGCATACCTCATCCTATTACATCACTGTTTCTCAAACAAGTGAAGTATGATGCCCATTCAAACAAACCATTTTATTATAATTCACTTACACATATGGAAGTGTAAAATTTAAGCACTGTTAATGTTTATAGAACTTAATACATATTTAAAGTCAAAATGCATTTTAAAGTGTGAAACAAAACCACCAAATCAATTCCTGAGGCTACACAGTCTCCATTCTGGGATATCAGCATAAGCCACGTGGAAAAAAAGAAACAAGCCACTTCTATCTCTTCCATCCAGGAGGTTCTGGTGGAAGTCAGTTAAGGAGCTGAAACTCTCAATCCCACCAATAACAAGGAGCAATTCCAACACCAAGCCTCAAAGGGGGCAGAAAAGGAACCTGGACTTCTACACCCACATGGTAATATAACTTGCATACCCAAAGCTTAAATAAAATAGTACTTCTAATAATATAATTCCCAAAGTGTATGGTTTCAATTGAAAATAACTTGGTATACCAAGAAGCAGAAAGTACTCAACTGAATAAAAAAGAAAATCAACAGATGGCAACGCTAAGATGAAAGGGGTGCAAATAGAACTGAAAAAGACTTTAAATCAGCCATCATAAAGCTTCTTCAATGAGCAAGCATGTTGAAGCAATAGAAAGCAGTCTTAGAGAAGAGATAGAAAGTCTCAGTAAAGAAATGAAAGGCACAAAAAAGAACTAGATGGAATTGTCAGAAATGAAAATACAATAATCAAAATTTAAAACTCCATATATGGCTTCAGCAGAATGAATGGAGCAGAGGAAAGAATCGGTAAACCAAATATAGAGCAATAGAAATTACCAAGTTTGGAGTGGTATTTCAGGCAATGATTAAGCTACAGTTTAGGGTACCCACATCTCATATCACAGTGCTCCACATCTGATTTCAGTTTCTTGCTAATCTGAATTTTGAGAGACAGCAAGTGATGGCTCAAGCAGTGGCATCTCTGCCATCCATCTGACATCTGGATTGAGTCCCTAACTCCTACCTGACCCAGCTCAGGCTAGTATGGGTATGTGGGAAATGAACCAGCACTTGGAATATCTGAGTCTCTGTTTGTCTCTGTTTCTCCCTTTTTTGTTGCATTCAGTTAAGTTTTGAAAAAAAAGAAAAATGTTTACAAAATTACTCAAAATAAACAACAAATACAGAAACAACAAATACCATGAATAACACTATGATGTTTTAACAAAAAAAAAACTAATTTGTATTATCTGAATGTCAGAAGAGGAAGTGGACAGGGTTGAAGAGAAACAATGACTGAAAGCTTTCCATATTTGGCACAAAACGTAAGTCTACAGAACAGGAAGTTGAATAAGTAACATATGAGAAAAACACACAAAAAAGTTCATACTAATACATCAGAGTGAACAGTTTTAACACTAGAAAAAATGAATGATATCTCAAAAGCAGCAAGAAAGATATCACACTTTACCTGGGAGAAAACAATTCAAATAATAGTAAATTTCTTTCCAGAAATCATAGCAAAAAAAGTAGCATGACAGTTCTGAGTGCTAGCTCAAGTCTTGTTTGTAGCCAAAATTTCTTCAAAATGAAGGGAAACTCAAAACATTCTCAGATAAAGGAGAACTAAGAGAATTTATTATCAGTTGAACTACTCCCAGAAGAATGGCAAGAGGAAAACCTCTAAATAGAAAAAATCACTAAAAGATTAAAACTTGGAAAATCAAGAAAGGAGGACCATAGTACAAAAACATACATGAAAATACAATAAACATTTTTTTCTAAATTATAATCTATAGACGAAGCAAAAATTACAATGTTAAATGATCCTAACAGTAAATAAAGGAAATATTTAGGACAGTTATAAACGAGAGAAGACAAACGTGCAGGAAGGAGTTGAAAGCTCTATGCATCCCTCAAATGGAAAAATGATGACGTTACTAGAAAATACACACACACACACAAACGTGGGAGGCTCCAAAAATTTGTGAGCAAATGGGGTTTTAAAATAATGTGAATTTGTATTAACTTTTTAAAGCTCCCTCACAGTTATCCATCTAAAGTAATCACTAAAATATCTACGTGAATAGATATACCTTTAAAAGACCATGGATGGGGTCTGGCACAATAGCGTAGTGGCTGAAGTCCTCACCTTGAACGCGCCAGGATCCCAGAAGGGTGCTGGTTCTAATCCCAGCAGCTCCACTTCCCAGCCAGCTCCCTGCTTGTGACCTGGGAAAGCAGTCAAGGACAGCCCAAAGCCTTGGGACACTGCACCCACTTGGGAAACCTGGAGGAGGCGCCTGGCTTCTGGCTTCAGATTGGCGCAGCACCGGCCATTGCGGCCGCTTGGGGAGTGAATCATCGGACGGAAGATCTACCTCTCTGTCTCTCTTCCTCTCTGTATATATGCCTTTGCAATAAAAATAAATAAATCTTTAAAAAAAGGAGTGGGGCACGATAGAAGCAGGTATATGTATAAAATGGTAATATGAGATATCTTTATGTTGAGGCAAAGGATGTTCACTACTCAAATGCCAGCAACAGCCATGGCTGGGCCAGGCCAAACAAAGCCAGGAGCCAAGAACTGAATACAGGTCTCCCATGTGAGTGGCAAGAACCCAAGTACTTGAGCTATCACCTTCTGCCTCCCTGTATGCACATTAGCAGTAGTGTTGGATTAGAAGCAGAGCAGAAGTGACTTGATCCCTGCATTCCAGTAAGGAATATGAGTGTCCAAGACAGAAGCTTAACCGCTGTACCACAAACCTGCCCTATTGTATGGCTTGACTGTGATATTATAATATAGTTTTGGAAGTTACCATTAGAGGAATTTGGGAAGCACAAACTCTTTACCAACAACTGTTTAGGAATCAGTAATTACACCATCTTATTTAAAAATTTTAAATTAATGGCTAATAATGAGAAAGAGCCAACATTTATTGAATATTCAGTGTTAACTATGAACCTAGCACTTAGTCCACTTAATGCACACACAACCCTATGGTAAAAATACTATCACTAGTTCCATTCTGAGGGTCAAAGAATAATTAACTAATGTGCTCAAGTTTATATAGTTAATCATTAGTGGAGCTATGACTCAAATGCAGACTGACTGGTTCAAGAATCTGTGGTCTTAACCATTATGCTAATAATCAGGCAATTTTGCATACTTGGGTTTTTCAGCTTGCCTTGAAATTTGCATCACAGTCCTACTTGACAACTAAGGACCAGTAGCTGGTAGTTCTGCCTTACCCAGGACCTGAGGTAAAGATGCCATAGAAATAAGTGCATTAACATGTGTCGGGGAAGTTAAGTTAATGCCCTAGCCAATAAATCTGCCACCTGCAACACTGGCATCCCATTGAACACTTGTTCAAGTCCCAACAAGCTGCTCCACTTGCCATCCAATTCCTTGCTATTGGCCTGAAAAAAGTAGTGGAAAATGGGCCCGGCACAGACACCCAGCGGCTAAGGTTCTTGCCTTGAATGCTCCAGGATCCCATATGGGCACCAGTTCTAATCCCGGCAGCTCCACTTCCCATCCAGCTCCCTGCTTGTGGCCTGGGAAGGCAGTCAAGGATGGCCCAAAACCTTGAGACCCTAAACCCGCTTGGGAGACCTGGAGGAGGCATCTGGCTCCTGGCTTCAGATTGGCACAGCACCAGTTGTTGTGCTCATTTGGGGAGTGAATCATTGGATGGAAGATCTTCTTCTCTGTCTCTCCTCCTCTCTGTATGTCTGACTTCGCAATAAAAATAAATAAATCTTAAAAAAAAAAAAAAAAGGCAGTGGAAGATGGCGCATGTCCTTGGGTCTCTACACCCATATGAGAAACCTGGATGAAGCTCTTGATCCCTGGTTTTGACCTGTCCCAGGGCTGATTATTATGATCATCTAGGGAGTGAACCATCAGATAGAGTTCTCTCTCTCTCTCTCTCTCTCTCTCTCTTTCTCTCTTTCTGTCAAAATAAATAAATCTTTTTTTAAAAGATTCACATGGACTTTTATAAAGGTATATACCAAAGTGGCATTATGTCTACAGAGACAGCCCCTACTGATCTCATAAAAGATATGGAGATTTCTCTTTCTTCTTCTGGAGTCCCCAAATGGAGAGGGTGCTGGGATATGCACTTGCTGCCTACTCATGATGGGTCCATCTCTGTGTGGGGTGACCCATACACATGAGAGTGTGTGTGTGTTTGCTTTCTCATCTTTTAAATAAAATGTGTTTCATATCTGTTAGCACTAACAGTGACTATTCTGTGTGTGACAAAAGCTTGGAATAAAAAATATTTATACACAACTCACACGGTGTCTCATCTAGGGGTACCTACCCCTAGATGGAAAGTAAAAACTGGCTGTGTGTCCAGCCCACCAAACAGGCTTTCACTGGGTAGCTTTGATACAAAGATAACATGGTTCAGCTTTGAACTAAGAAAGAAAGGTGAAGGTGAAAGTATAAAAGTTTGCGAATCCCCAGCTCGCGTCCCTACCTCCTCCCTCAGCATCTATCCAAGTCTGAATTACCAGGCAACTTACGCTGATGGATTTGTTCCCTACTCTGAGGTTCCAGGCATCTACTTCAAGGACAGTTGTGGTGAACTGAGTTGTGTCCTTCCAAAATTCACAGCCCAAAGGCCTAATCTCCAATGTGACTCCATTCCCTTTAGGAAGTAGTGAAGGCCAAGTGAGCTCATAAGGGTAGGGCTATAATCCCATAGGACTAGGGTCTTTAGGAGGTGGAGAAACACCATCAAGTGTGTACTGCAGCATCATGGCAAAAGACAAGGATACATCATGAGAAGGGGGCTGTCTGAAAGCAAGGGGGATGAGCTCAGGAAATAACAAACACCCGGATCACGGATTTGTAGGCTCCAGACCTGTGAGACAGTTCACTCCCTTTTGTTGTGCTAAGTATTCCAACATCGTATATTACTTCACATCATTGATAATACAACATGAAGATCAAAGTCAAGGTACACTTCAATTTCCCAACAGTAGTGAGAACAAAGCCTTGGAATATTTAGCCTGCCAGATCACACAGAGCTACTGTGTGAATACAGTAGCTCTCCCTCACTTGCAGTTTTCCTTTCTATGTTTTCAGTCACCCACAAACATAGTTTGAAAAGATTACATGGAAAATTCTAGAAAAAAATCTGTGAGTTTTAAGTTGCACACTTGTCTGAGTGTAATGAAATCTCACACATCCTCCTTCACCCCACCCGGGACATGAATCATTTGTTCAGAATGTCTATATAGTACACACTGCCTGTCCACTGGCCATAATTAGGAAAAACATTCACTACAAGGGTTTGGTTATGTATGCTTTCCACATCCACCAGGGACCTGGAGTATGTTCCCTGTGGGTGGGTGGGGAGAGGATATAATTTCTACTGTACTAGAATTAATTGCAGCCCTCTCGATGTCTCATAAGACACAAATGTCTCATTCTTCACAGTTCTTCCCTTATTCATCAATTTATTTCTCCTTTCTGTAGTTTTCACATATGCAGCGCAAATTGTTTTCTGTAATATTTCTTACTTGCCTTCAATGTGTCATGAAATTGGCACCACCGTATTCCTTCACTCTGCAACTAGTTAATAGACTCTTATCAAATTACCAAGTGGGTAAATGAATAAATTTCTCTTCATAAAGAAACTAGTTAATGAACTCAGTGCCATTTTCCAAATTGCCTTTATCCCACGTGACTGAGGCTGTTTTTCTGCACTTCATAATTTCCTGCATCATTAACTTCAGCAGAAAAACAATTGTTCCATTATAATGTAACTTGAGTCCCCTGCAGCTGATAGAAACATTCGACAGTACCACTCAGGCTGGTCCCAATTCCTCTCTCCGACCTTAAATGTAGGCATTTTGATGTAGCGTTGAGGGAAGTGTTGGAGAGGGAGCAGTAGAGACGGAGAAGTTACTGCCCCGCCTTCCTTAGCCATCGCCCGATGTGGTAGAGAAACAAATCCTGTGTTGTATATTCTGCATACACAATAGAAAAGCTAAGAATTCACTTTGAAACCCAGCAAGTACCACTCTAATATATACATCAGTGGTTTTATTCAAAGTATCTTAATAGAAGCACTAATGTACAGAACAAATGCCAGTTGCCAAATTCACATTTTGACAGATCTACTTGCATTAATGCATATTTGGTTACTTTTCTCACTTAAATAAGTCTACTCAACAAGGAATCTTCAGAAAGCAGAAGTTACTGCTACTCCCATCCTTTATACCATATGTTGTTTTTTCTTAAGATTTATTCATTTTTATTGGAAAGTTGGATATACAGAGAGGAGGAGAGACAGAAAGGAAGATCTTCCATCCGATGATTCACTCCCCAAGTGAGCCGCAACGGCCAGTGCTGCGCCGATCCGAAGCCGGGAACCAGGAACCTCTTCCAGGTCTCCCACGGGGGCGCAGGGTCCCAAAGCCTTGGACCGTCCTCGACTGCTTTCCCAGGCCACAAGCAGGGAGCTGGATGGGAAGTGGGGCTGCTGGGATTAGAACCGGCGCCCATATGGGTTCCTGGCTCGTTCAAGGCGAAGACTTTAGCCCCTAGGTCTCTGTGCCGGGCCCCTATACCATATGTTTTTAATACTAGTAATGGAACCCAGCTCTCTAGTCCCCTGCTGCTAGTCATCAGGTATCTTTTCCTCATTTTGTCTCAGTTAGGGTCTTATATATATATATATATATATATTTTTTTTTTTAAAGATTTTATTATTATTGGAAAGCCGGATATACAGAGAGGAGGAGAGACAGAGAGGAAGATCTTCCATCCGATGTTTCACTCCCCAAGTGAGCCGCAACTGGCCAGTACGCGCCAATCCGAAGCCGGGAACCAGGAATCTCTTCCGGGTCTCCCACATGGGTGCAGGGTCCCAAAGCTTTGGGCTGTCCTCAACTGCTTTCTCAGGCCACAAGCAGGGAGCTGGATGGGAAGTGGAGCTGCCGGGATTAGAACCGGCGCCCATATGGGATCCCGGGGCTTTCAAGGCGAGGACTTTAGCCGCTAGGCCATGCCGCCGAGCCCCTTATATATTATTATCAGGTAGAATTCCCAGCATGCTTTGAGAAATAAAAGTTGTGATTAAAGAGCACTTCCAGATAGAACAATTCTAGAATGGAAATTTGTCTATAGAAATATAACATGAACTGCTTATCTATTCCACATATATAATTGAAAATGTTCTGATATATTCAAAAGGAAAAAAGCAGTAGTCAATAGGCTAGGTCTCAACCCCAACTGAGCCATGTATGAGCTGTATGTGGGTATGGACGAGCCGTGGCTGCGCTGAAACATCCAACAGCAAGAACCAGAATGAATGGAAGGCCAGTTAGGAAAAGCCACTGTTCCTGCTAGGACAGGAGGTGAACTGAGTAGTGCTAGCTCATGGACCCACTGGTATGCGCAAAATCTGGCACTAGGAGGGGTTCTGATGGAGGAGCCTGGGCAACTCCTCTGGCTGGACACAGACCCTGCAGGTAAGTGCAAGAAGCATGGAGGGAAACAGCCTAGAATAGGTCATGGAAAGTGTCCCACTGGCATACATTTGACATGGGTCGGGGGCAGACCAGGCTGAATCAGTTCATATCATCCACTGGCAAATCCGAACGCCGGAACAGAGTTTGGGTCGAGCCAGGTTCGGTAGCGACAAAAAGCAGTACACAACACAGAAAGCCAAGGTGAGGTTGCCTGTACCGGATGTGACCGCAGCGCCCAACCAGCACACGTGAGAATCAGGAAGGGAGGGGCAGAGCTGGCAGGGGAATACGGGGTGGTTCCCTTGCTGGACAGCTACTCCCACCGGACAGCATGAGCTGGGATGGGGACAGACCAGACTGGGCAGGGCTACAACACCTGTGCACCTCATGTGGACCAGATCAGGGAAAGCCAGGCTGGGCGGATTACTCCTATTGGTGCAAACAAAATTGGAGTAGGTGAGGGTTGTTTGGGCTTAGCCACAACATCAGCTGGCAGAAGCTGGCACTGGGGGCTAATTCTCTCAAGTTTAAACCACAGAACCACCTGGAGAGTGCATAATCCGGGAGTGGGAGTGGCCTGGGAGGGAAATAGGGGGCTCCTTCCTCTTGGGTTACCACCTCCCATGGAAGGGCATGAAAACTAGGGCAGGGGCTGGGGTGGCTAGACAGACACCCAACAACATCCGTGAAGGCTGGATAGTTGAGCTGGTTAGATGGAAGAAGTTTTAATACCCATTGACATGTATGAGAGCAGAAGGGGATGTGGGACAGACTGGACTAGTCTGCCACACATACTGGCAAACCAGGGTAGAGGGCTGGCCTGGTGGGGGTTATTGTGGGTCACTCCGACTAGGCTGCAGCTCCCACTGGTTTATGTGAGGGCTGAGTATGTGCTGGGCAGAAGCAGGCTGGACTTCAACACCCATTGGTTCCAGTGGAAGACAGGGATGGAAACAGAACCAACCCAGCAATTGAAACCACCAGCTGATCGCGGCAAGGACTGTGCCGGGCCCTGTGCTTGCTAGAACATACAACAATCTGGTCTGGGAACACCTCAAAGTTTCTTTGGGGATCCACCCAATCGAGTTTCTGGACTCAGAACCCTAACCATCAAAAGACAGAGGACAGAACAAGTCAATCAACCACCTCAGCTATATGTTGGCAATGAAAATGCTGCGCAAACGGAGACTCTATGATGGACCACGTCAATCAGTGGATTCTTCAACGGTCTCACTGTGCTTGGAGTGGTGAGAGTGGCAGCGATTCATAACTGCAAGACCCTCGAAGCATGCCCCACATCTGGGACCTGAGGTGGGTGGGAGACTGGGTGGGGCTTCTCCCTTAAAATCCCCTTTTACATCAGATATATTAAGGAAACAATACGGAAAAATATATATATTTTGAATGTATTCTTTAAAAAAGTTGTATATATACTACATATACTAGTTGGTATACTTGATGTCATAACTATACAAATGTTTACATATTTAAAGTAGTTTTGGAAACAACCGAAGTTCAAAAAAAAAAGATAAAATTAAGACTAAAAAAAAGCAGTAGTCTGCCGGGGGCCGTGTGATGGATGTAGGGAAACAGGAAGGTGTGAGAAACATTGCTTCCATTGCAGGCAAGGCCGCGAAGGAACTTCCCGTCGAGCAGGGCTCCGGCGGGACGTTGTTTTGATCACCTGAATGCAGCCTGCTTTCCATTGCCGGACTTCCCCACTGAGTTTTCAGTGATCTGCCTAGGCACTGTCTGCCCCTGCGGAGTTAACACTTGATGTATGGTATCTGTGCGAGCTTGGAAGTTGATGTTACTGATATTCGCTTCTAGCATAAAGGTTTTTACCTACTGCTGCTACGGCTGCCACCATTGCTATGTTAATCAAAGGTGTTCTGTCCTCAGGTGGTGGGGACTTGTTTACAGCCTTTCCTCTCCCATTGACGATATGTTAATCAAGGGTGCTAACTTCCCAGGTATAGGGGAAACCCATTCTTTCTCTCTTTGATCTTTTGGGTCCTGCCTCCCGGACACATTCCTCCCTTAGCTGATTCAAGAGGTATGTGTTACTGGTTGAGCTTTCCTTAGGCGAGACAAACGGCAGAATTATCTTTAGCAACACCCATTTGATCATGACGTAAAAAGTCTGAGCCAGAGTTTGACTGACTGTATAAATAAAGCGGACGGCTTTATTGCATAGTTCACTATCATCATGGAATCCTAGTGGTCCGTCTCTTTCTTTCTGCGCCTCGTCCACGCACCCTTCCCGAGTTCCGAAACCCAGGCTGGAGCTGGACTCCGGCAGTAGTCAAAATTAATGTAAATAATGTGTCTTATTTAACTCTATTTAACCAAATTACTGTTTTCAATAAACAATCATATAAATAGCTTTTAATAAGACATTTTACATTTCTCATACTAAACTTTCAGATTTAGATATTTATTTTATATAGATAACATCATAATTTGCATTAGTCACTCTGAAATACTCAGTAGCCGTTTGTGACTGATGGTCTGATATTGAACAGTGTGGCTCTGGAACACACCGTGGTAGTACATCCACAGATGCATAAGCTGGGAATATAGCATTGCCCTAAAAAGTACCTCAAGGCTGGCACAGCGGCATAATGGGTTAAGCAATCACCTGTAAAGCCGGGATCCCATATAAGTGCCAGTTTCAGTCCCAGCTGCTCTACTTCTAAACCAGCTCCCTGCTAATGGCCCAAGGAAAGCAGTGAAGGATGGCTCAAGTCCTTGGGCCCTTGCATCCACGTAGAAGACCCAGAAGAAGCTCTTTGCTCCTGGCTTCAGCTTGGCCCAATCCTGGCCCTGGAAGTCATTTCAAGCGTAAACCAGTGATGGACAATTTCTCTCTCTCTCTCTCTCTCTGACTCTGCCTCTTCCTCTCCTTCTCTGTAACTAAGCCTTTCAAACAAATAAGTAAATAAATCTTTTTTAGGGCCCAGCGCAATAGCGTAGTGGTTAAAGTCTTCACTTTGTACGCATCGAGATTCCATATGAGCACTGGTTCTAATCCCAGCGGCCCCACTTCCCATCCAGCTCCCTGCTTGTGGCCTGGGAAAGCAGTCAAGGATGGCCCGAGGCCTTGGGACCCTGCACCTGCATGGGAGACCCAAGAGAGGCTCCTGGCTTTAAATCAGCTCAGCTCTGGCCATTGCAGCCACTTGTGAAGTGAATCAGTGGACAGAAGATCTTTCTCTCTGTCTCTCCTTCTCTCTGTATATCTGACTTTCCAATAAAAAAAAAAAAATCTTGAAAAGAATCAAAGAGGACCTGGGGAAGTGGCCTAGAAGCTAAAATCCTCGGCTTGAACATGCCAGGAACCCATATGGGCACGAGTTCTAATCCCAGCAGCTCCACTTCCCATCCAGCTCCCTGCTTGTGGCCTGGGAAAGCAGTGGAGGACAGCCTAAAGCCTTGGGACCCTGCACCCATGTGGGAGACCTGGAGGAGGCACCTGGCTTCTGGTTTTGGATCGGCGCAGCACCGGCTGTTGCTGTCACTTGGGGAATGAATCATCGGATGGAAGATCTTCCTCTCTGTCTCTCCTCTCTGTATATCTGCCTTTCCAATAAAAAATGAATAAATCTTAAAAAGAAAGAAGGAAATAAATAAATAAATAAATAACCTCAGGAATCAGTTTGAAATCTACCTCCTGGCTTCATCACATGAAGGGATTCCCACCCACATTATATTCCAATGTTCAGTGAAATTCCTTAATTAATCTTAAAATTTCCCATAAGCTCCTTAGTCTGTCAGAAGCTGATTATACTGCTTTTTTTTTTTTGAAGATTCTAAGGATCACAGCAGAGTCATGATAATAAAACTGTCATTAATTTTTGTGTTAATGGAATTCTAATACAAGAATAGATTCAATATAGTCATGGATAAAATTCTTAAAATATAATGATACTTTCCATTTCCCTCTGTCCCTCTTCTCCTTTCTTTAAATCATTCTTAAAAAAAAAAAAAGATGTATTTATTTGAAACACAGAGCTACAGAAAGATGGAGAGACAAACAGAAATCTTCCAACCACTGGTTCACACTCCCAAATGGTTGTAATGGCTGGAGCTGAGCCAATCTGAAGCCAGAAATCAGGAACTTCTTCTGGGTCTACCAAGTGGGTACATATCCCAAACACTAGGGCCATCAGCTGATGCTTTCTGAGCTCATTAGCAGGGAGCTGGATCTGAAGTGGAGCAGCCGAACTCAAAGGGGTACACATAGTATACACATGGGGTAACATATAGAATGGCAGTAGCTGCTCTACCCACTGTGCCACATTGGCAGCTCTGTCACTCTATCTGGGTGCACCTTGGTCTGCACACTACCTCTTTTTATTTCTTGGCTCAGCATGTTGGCTCAATTGGCTAATCCTCCCCTTGTAAAGTGCCGGAAACCCATTTGGATGTCAATTCATGCCATGGCTGCTCCACTTCCCATTCAGCTCCCTGCTTGTGACCTGGCAAAGCAGTAGAGGACGGCCCAAAGCCTTGGACACCTACAGCCACGTTGGACACCTGGAAGAAGCTTCTGGTTTCTGGCTTTGGATCAACTCAACTCATTGCAGTCATTTGGGAAGTGAACCAATGGATGGAAGATCTTTGTCTCTCCTTCTCTGTGTAAATCTGCCTTTCAATAATAATAATAATAAAAGATAAATCTTTTTTTTAAAGATTTATTCATTTTTATTGGAAAGCCGGATATACAGAGAGGTGGAGAGACAGAGAGGAAGATCTTCCGTCCGATGATTCACTCCCCAAGTGAGCCACAACGGCCGGTGCTGAGCCGATCCGAAGCCGGGAACCAGGAACCTCTTCCAGGTCTCCCACACGGGTGCAGGGTTCCAAGGCTTTGGGCTGTCCTCAACTGCTTTCCCAGGCCACAAGCAGGGAGCTGGATGGAAAGTGGAGCTGCTGGGATTAGAACCAGCGCCCATATGGGTTCCTGGTGCGTTCAAGGTGAGGACTTTAGCTGCCAGGCCATGCCACCGGGCCCAAAAGATAAATCTTTTTAAAAAATGTTTTTAAATAAAAGATATTGGACCCAGCACCAATAGCTTGGTGGCTAAATCTTCACCTCGCACGTGCCAGGATCCCATATGTATGCCTGTTCATGTACCAGCTGCTCCATTTCCCATCCAACTCCCTTCTTGTAGCCTGGGAAAGCAGTAGAGGATGGCCCAAAGTCTTGGGACTCTGCATCTTCATTGGAGACCTAAAAGAATCTCCTGGCTCCTGGTTTCAGATTGGCTTAACTCTAGCCATTGCAGCTACTTGGGGAGTCAATCAATTGATGGGATATCTTTCTCTCTGTTTTTCCTTTCTGTGTATCTGCTGTTTCAAAAAAAAAAATAGATAAATCTTTTTAAAAAACAAAAAAGGATATTAAAAATAATTAGCTTGGCATTTTTTGACATTTGTAGACAAATCATAAAATTACAGAACTGCAGACTTGTACTTTTAATGTATAGTAAAAGGGTCAGAGACTGTCTAATTTATCATAGATGTTCTTTAAAAATATCCACAGGTCTTGGTCTAGGTCTTAATCTAGTCATGTTTACAAAACTCAAGGGTTTAAAATACATTTGTTTGAGGTTCTTTTTTTAAAAACTCATGAAAATTTAATCTAAAAGATAAGCTTATTTTATAGAAATATTTTGAAACTGACACATTGTTTTTAGATAATTTTCATTACCTATTTTTCCTTTTGATGACTCCTTGCATTCTTGAAAAATAATTAGTAAAGTAAGATATTGCAACTTAATTCATTTGTCTAGTAATCACTCACTGGCAGCCTCTTATGTGTTAAGAAGTCTGATAAACATTGACACCAATAAATACAAATCATTTATATTTATTCTAGAAGTTATGATGCATTATGGTGAAAGTTTACATGATTTATAACACTTTCACTAATCATTAAATAGTCTATACAAGACATTATTGTTATTTGCACTTCATTAAGATAGTTTTCCTTTGTGGTTAACCACATGGTAACATTGAAGAATTAATAAACTGAAACCTTAGCCAGAGATCAGAGAAGCATTAAAATCATGCTGTAGAAGAAATTCATGACAGACAGCAGGAAGACTTCTTGAGAATGAGGTTATTGAAACACTAGGATGGATTACCATAGGAGGGCAGGATCTTTATCTCTAAATATAGTTTATTTCATCATTACTCAAAGTCTGTCCAAGAAAATGCACCTGAAAACACGTTTTTCTACAGTATTTGTTTTGGTAAGCTCCTGTTGTTCTACTTAGAAAAATAATCACAATTTAGAAAACACAGAGATGAAAATCTCCCATAACTTCACCCTTTTATACACCACCAAAAATTAGCAATTTAGCATTCCTCATTCCTATCTTATTTGCTCTTTAGACATTTTTCTTTCTTTTTTTTTTTTTTTAAAGATTTTTATTATTATTGGAAAGCCGGATATACGGAGAGGAGGAGAGACAGAGAGGAAGATCTTCCATCCGATGTTTCACTCCCCAGGTGAGCCGCAACGGGCTGGTACGCGCCAATCCAATGCCGGGAACCTGGAACCTCTTCCAGGTCTCCCACGTGGGTGCAGGGTCCCAAGGCCTTGGGCCGTCCTCAACTGCTTTCCCAGGCCACAAGCAGGGAGCTGGATGGGAAGTGGAGCTGCCGGGATTAGAACCGGCGCCCATATGGGATCCCGGGCGCGTTCAAGGCGAGGACTTTAGCCGTTAGGCCAGGGCACCGGGCCCGTAGACATTTTTCTTTTGCATACTCTTGATCAGAGTGTAAATTTTCCCTATTCCTTTACTTACTGCAACAAAATCATTTCCTCATGGCAAGTATAGTATTCAGAAGACATATGTTGAAATGATGTTGTCAGGTGTCTGAGTCTATGTGCTCTATTCACAACACCATCACCTGTCCCCATGCATTAGTTTCTTTTAGGTTTAGGCTGCAGGACAAGAGGTAACCAGCGCAGGTGGGGACAAGCAGTGGCCAGTTCTAAGTGTGGGAATAAAGACATTGAACTTTTAGCCTTCTCAATTCAAAAAGAATATCCCAGGCCCAGCGCAGTAGCTTAGTGGCTAAAGTCCTCGACTTGCACGTGCCAGGATCCTGTGTGGGTGCCAATTTGTGTCCTGGCAGCCCCACTTCCCACCCAGCTCCCTGCTTGTGCCCTAGGAAAGCAGTCGAGAATGGCCCAGAGTCTTGGAACCCTGCAAGCACATGGGAGACCTGGAAGAAGCTCCTGGCTGCTGGCTTTGGATTGACTCAGCTCCAGCCATTGTAGCCTCTTGGGGAGTGAATCAGTGGATAGAATATCTTCCACTCTGTCTCTCCTCATCTCTGTATATCTGACTTTTCAACGTAAATAAATAAATGTTTTTTTAAAATAACAAAAATTATTCTGATTTCTACATAAAAAAAAAAGAATATCCCTAGATAAGGCCATGAAGAAGAGTGAAGAAACAAATGCATCAAGAGAAGCCAAGTGACTCTGTCACCATCAGAACCAAAAACAGAAACATCAAACCTTGTGGAGGGTAGGGAAGAACGGAAGGGGCACTCCGGGGCTTGCAATTGGTCAGTCATCCTCAGCTCTCCCAATCTCGCTCTGAGGAGCTCTTGTGGAGGGATTAATCATGTCTCCTGTACTACTCTCTTGAAGCCAATTGGGCACTTGCTGTGTGAGATGGAGTGGCATGGACAAAGATAGTTGGCTTGAGCAATTTGAGTTGATGGTCAGCTGTTTGGAACAGTGCTGAAAAGGCTGCCCAACATCTGCAGATTTTCGAGAAAGATTTTGGATACCATGAGAGAAGAATGACCCAGTCCCAACCATTCTCATTTCTGAGACTTTAAAGTCATTCATTATAGTTTGACTCCACAAATATGAAAGATTTAATATTCATTCTTTTCCTTTTAACTTAGATATCATGGAATTCTCAATTTTTTGCTATAGGGAATATAACATTTCTAATGAAAGATGGCTTGTACAAAAAAAAGACTAAAAGTGTTTAGAAGTCTGGCATCAATAAAGGACCACAGTTCTCAGGATGATAAGCCCTCCGTGCAGGGAGCTCAGGAAGTCAGGGTATGATGTGGCAACAAGGACTTACAGGTTATCTTTAGTTTTGCTTTAAAATACTTTGCATAATGAAGATATTACAAAATTCACCCAGGATTTTACACATGTTGGATTGGTTCAGTAAGTTGTCTTACAAAGAAAGTAATTTTCTGAGTTCTTGGTTATTAAGAAGGAAGCTGTGTTACCTTATTTTTCCTGTTGGAAACAGGACAGGTGTTTTAACAGTTTTGTATACACTCTACTGTTAAGCTTCAGCTACTTGGAGTAATACATGAGCTATTTCATATGAAAAGGAGTCCCCTGGGTCTGTTGCAATGGCATGATTGGCTAATCATTCCCCTTCAAGTGCTGGGAACCCATATTTCGTTGGTTCATGCCACACTGTTCCACTTTCCTTCCTGGAAAGTGCAGGCTGGGAAGGCGGAAGAGGATGACCCAAAGCTACAGGACCCAGCACTCATGTGGGATACCTGAAGGAGGCTCTGGATTTTGGCTTCAGATCAGCTCAGTTCTGGTCGTTGTAGCCACTTGGGGAGTGAACCAATGCATGGAAAATCTTTCTCTCTGTCTCTTCTTTCTATAGATCTTCCTTTCCAATTAAAACAAAAAAAAGGAAATGAAAGCAAAAGGGAAAGCAAAGTAGTTGCCCATCCATCTAATCCTTCCAGGAAAGAAACTTCTCAACATATGGCAGAGTGTCAGGCATTAGGTATTACAAAATGCCAGCTGTCATCTACGCAACCAGTACAGTACGCACTCTTGAGAAATCTGCTGGCAATAATGTAACTCAATACAAAGTCTTTGCTAATTTTTTTCTTACTATTAAAGAGCAAGCATATTCCAAATTGTTATTACTCCCAATTTCCACCAAAATACTTTTTAGGAATAAAATGAATGATAATTATTGTTGTGCTAGAAAAGTTCACCTACCTAGCCCAACCTCTGCTCTCCTCAAACCAAACCAAACCACACAGACACACAGATACTGACAGTGTGGACCAGTATGAACTTCCTCCATTTAGCTCAAGCAAAAACACTTACCTAAAGTATAGTGGGTTTTGTTTTTTTTTTTTTTGGTAACCAATCATGAGATTTCCATCAATATAAAAACTCTGAAATGTGTCCCAGTTGCTTCTGTTTCCAAAGTCTTTGATGAAGATGCAGAACCAGGAAGTGTGAAACACACACAGGTACAATCTGTAAATAACACTGTTTGCCTGAAGACACAAAACAAGTTGAATAAAATAGTTCGTGATTTTAACTCCATTAAAGTCAAAATTTCTGTTTCCAGCAGCACTATAAATTCAGTGACCAAGTTATAAGTGTTTTTAGAGTAAAAAGAATCTATATTCATAATAAACTACCATGACAACTCAATCAAAGTGGTCAAAGAATATAAGTAGCTATATTCCGGGGCGAAGAGTGGGTGGCGGAATACAATAGCAAAAACATGTGAAAAGAAGTCCTGTCTACTACTAAATAAGAAATGCCAGTATAGGCAATAAAAAGTCATTCATATCCTTCCAACTGAATAAAGTACAAAGTGATTCTGCAAGTATTGGAGAAGATGTGGGTTTCAACAGGACTATAAACTGGAGCAACTATCGAAAAGAAGTTTGTCAGCACCCAGGCAAGCTGAAGCTGCCCTCACAACAAGACTCAAGTTTTCACTCCGCTGAAACCTGCCCAAATATGCACAGGGAAAAATGTACAGGATATTTATAGCATCTGCCTTTGACACAACAATAAGTAAATAAAAACAATAAAAAACATTTCAATTCTCCATCAGCTAGGAAATGATTATACACCATGAGATTATTCAAGCAATGGATTCCATGTGCGAAACAGTTAAGTAAGAATGAAAATAAATCACAATGCATTCAGTTTTGCACAGTTTGTGTATAATTGCATATGTACAAAATAATGTATGTTGTATATTTGTACCTATACAATGTACATATATATATACACATACCAGGACTCTTCAAAAAGTTGGCAAAAACATGCATATTATGAACAGGTACATGATTTTCTAAAAAAAAATGCACCAAAATAAACTTATCTTTTACTTTATTTTCGCATGAACTTTTTAAAGTATCCTTATAGACAATGTGTGTATAGATAAATATGCAGATATAGATGACCAGAAAATAAACTCATGAGTAACAGTGACACAATTTTTTTTATAGGAAAAGGTTATCCCTGGTGAGGGAAAAGAGATTAAAGTTTGGATTTAGGTGCATCTGTAATATTCTGTCTATTTAGAGTAAAAACATCCTGAAGTGAAGATGGTAAGATACAGACATTTAAATTCATATGGTAGGGAAATGGTTGACTTTAGTATTATTTTCTGTGTTTGAAATATTTAAAAACTGACATACTTTTTATTTATTAACAAATAGAGCTTTGGGCCCGGCAGCGTGGCCTAGCGGCTGAAGTCCTCGCCTTGAACATGCAGGGATCCCATATGGGCACCGGTTCTAATCCTGGCAGCTCCACTTCCCATCCAGCTCCCTGCTTGTGGCCTGGGAAAGCAGTTGAGGACGGCCCAGTGCTTTGGGACTCTGCACCTGTGTGGGAGACCTGGAAGAGGTTCCAGGTTCCTGGCTTCGGATCGGAGCAGCACTGGCCCGTTGCGCTCACTTGGGGAGTGAATCATCAGATGGAAGATCTTCCTCTCTGTCTCTCCTCCTCTCTGTATATCCGGCTTTCCAATCATAATAAATAAATCTAAAAAAAAAAAAAAACAAATAGAGCTTATTAGAAAGGGGAACACTCAAATGGTTTGGGAACAAGTCAATCTTACAGGGCTCAAATTCACTAATAGATTTAATTCCATCCCATCAACTTCTTGATATGACAGGAAACTGCAATTGAGCCCAAAATCTGCTTGCAAATTTATGTTAAACAGGAGGATTTGTTTGTTTGTTTGTTTACCCCTCAAGACAGTGCTCTGGTTAAAATGCTCCAAGCTTTGTTGGGCCTTCTGTCTGTAGGTCAAGTAACAGGCTGAACCATTCACATTGGGCATCAGTTTTCATTATGTATGTAAATCCTTTCTTTGTTTTTACCACTCTGTTGCGCTTGGGGTTGTTGATTTACACTGATCATCTCTGGCATTGCAGACACCTTACAGAAATGCTCACAGATATCTTTTTGAGAAACCCAAGTTCAAGTCTCCATGTCATGGGCAACCATCCCATGTAGGTGCAGTTGGTTGCCGTGATCAGTCATCAAGGAATGCTGAAACAGGTGGGTGAAAAATTTGGTGAGAGACAGAATAAAGAATAAAAGCATCTCTCTGCAAAGTAGTTTCTGACAACTAAGGGGAAAATAAGGACCATACAGTATCTATACCAGCAGACACTGGATCTGATTGGTGGGTAACCAAATACTATGTGCCTGTTAAGGTTATAAGGAACTCTACAGCATCGTGTCCGAAGTAGCCTTGCCCAAGGCAGTAAAGCAAGCAACTATAAATAGAACCGCCACGTTATCGGGAAGACTACTCCATATTCATTAAAATGATCACGGTAAGTCTGATCTTACTAAGCTTGGCAAAGATGTGCGACATCAGAAACTCTCCCCCTGCTGGTAGGAGTGTAAATTTGATCCAAGCAGTTTCAAGTTGACGGTATCTGTACTTACACTTTCCTCCCACTAGATGGTGCTTATTGGCCTTTGATTAGTTTCCTGTGCTCCTCAGGGACGTCACTTTTCTGATGGCTCCAGGAGGTGGACTGTCAGCAGGGTGTGGGCTATTCAGGTCCAGGAGGCCGCCTCATCTCTGGCTGCCATACTATATTGCCACTGGGGACACATCCCTGAGATCTGCTGACTCTCCCAGACACTTGATTTAGCAAGATCAATCCCCAGTTATTTCTTTTTTTTTTTTTTTAAGTTTTCTTTTGGTGATTCTTTTTTTTTATAGTAAACATTTCTTTATTTGTATTATATTTTTGACAATCTTTACATGGTCAATTACGGTAAAAAAGGTTCAGGGGCTATAGGGAAGTGGGTAAGACTCAATCCCCAGTTATTTCAAGAATGTTTTTCAGAATATATTTCAAACTAGCATCTTACTATTTTCAAATATTTCACATAATAGTCTTGTATTTTTAAAGATGTTTTGAGATGGTTTTGGTGGTTTTTTTTGCATTTTATTATATTATTATCATTTTATGATACAGTTCCATAGGCTCCTGGTATTTCCCTTATCCCCTCCTCAAATCCCTCCCCCCACCTAGTTCCTCTATATCATTACTAAAATATAGTTCTTCATACACAGTCATATGTCCATCATTGTGGGCATGGACAATGGCAGAGGGTCCAGCATCCCATTGTCAAGACATAGTGAACAGTTTTATTGTAAGTCCATCTTAGTCTGGAAGTAGAAATGCATACTACATTGTATCCTCACATCTGGATGTTAGTCTC
Organism: Ochotona princeps; assembly: GCF_030435755.1. Lineage (NCBI taxonomy): Eukaryota > Metazoa > Chordata > Mammalia > Lagomorpha > Ochotonidae > Ochotona > Ochotona princeps. The sequence continues at coordinate 43,791,559 of NC_080842.1, read as the reverse complement.
CATTTCACAGCTCCTGTACATCCCCTCAAATAAAAAGTCATAATACAAAATCAACAATAGATAGAAAAATAGAAATTTGCAACACCATGAAGTTAAATGACGTGTTACTAGATATGACAGTCTCCATTACACAGCTACTATACATCCCCTTAAATGAAAAGCCACAAAACAAAATCAACATCAGGGAGAAAAAAGAAATTAAAAACACCGTGAAGTTAAATAACATGCTACTAAATGACTAACATGTAGCTGAAGAAATGAAAATCAAGAACCTTCTTGAAGAAAATTATGTACTGGGCCCAGCGGTGTGGCCTTGCAGCTAAAGTTCTCGCCTTGAACGCCCCGGATCCCGTGTGGGCACCGGTTCTAATCCCGGCAGCTCCACTTCCCATCCAGCTCCCTGCTTGTGGCCTGGGAAAGCAGTCGAGAATGGCCCAAAGCCTTGGGACCCTGCAACCACATGGGAGACCTGGAAGAGGTTACTGGTTCCCAGCTTCGGATTGGAGTAGCACCAGCCGTTGCGGCTCACTTGGGGAGTGAATCATCGGATGGAAGATCTTCCTCTCTGTCTCTCCTCCTCTCTGTATACCTGACTTTGTAATAAAATAAATAAATCTTAAAAAAGATCTGGGTCATAAGTGCACTCATTACCGCAAAAAAAAAAAAGGCATTATTTCCAAGCCCTCATATTAGCTAGAAAGAACTCGTGTGACTACACCCATGCACACATCTATTCAAATGCCATGTCCACGTGTGCATATTGTTGCAACCATGAACTCAAAGCCATCTTGACATGACAGAGATCAGCCTAGCCTTTTCCTTTATGTTTATACTCCCTTCTCAGGTAGTAAGAATGCATCTTTCATCATATTTACTTGTTTTCTCTGTTAATAATCAATACCATAACAAGTGAGCCACCTGCTTGGCAGAAAGCAAACCCACAGGTGACTTCCTCAGCTCCAGTCCTGCCTAACCTACCAGGTCCTCTTTCCTAAGTGAACCCGAGTCATCCATGACTCTTCGCTCTCCCTGCCTGTGCATGAAGGGCAAACAGCAAGCCTTCATTGTTCCATCTCAAAGCACTTCGGGATTCCGTTTCTTTCTCAGGACTCTCCCTGCATCATTGAAAGACTCAGAAAACCCTACCAACCACCTAGTTAAGTACTGACAGAATTGAGGGACATAGTATAATCTTTCTCCCTCTCCCTCAATTTTTTGGTGGAGGGGCTGATGACCCAAAATTAAGGGGATTACTGACTGCAGGGACCATCGCCCCTAAGATCTTCCTGTCTTCATAGTGCTTATCCATAGGGCACAAAAATGTGATGTGATGTTGTCAGCCCACAAGCTGGGAAAAGTGGTGCCCAGGAGACAGAAATGACCTGATGAACAGAAGGAGCAATGGCAGGTGTTGAGAGGCCGCCTCTGGAGCTCCAGTCTGTCCAGCCGGCTCCTCAGGCCTTAGCTTCTGATTGTAACCTCTAAAGAACAAATCGCAAAGCTCAACTCTCCTCCACTGTCCTGGCCAATATTGCGTGTTAATCAGCTACTAACTACTTACTGAACTTCCTTGAGTCAAGGACTATGTCAGGCTGATGCTGTACCTTTCTCATAATTCATCCCGGAGTCTAGTCTGGCTGTGTCAGTGAGTTAACCATTCTGCAGTGTTGCTGACTTCTCTTGGTCACTTCAGAGTTGATCTAAGAAGTGAAGGTACCTTGGGTTGCATAAAGCATCCTTTATTCTGATTCTAAAAGAAACCCTCACAATCTAGACACTTGAGAAAAAAGGGAAAGATAAAGAAAACAAAAGTCGCCCTTTATCCATACCTCCCTAATGGAATTTCTTCCCACTTTTCGTTCTTGGGGCAACTAGACTGCCAAGTTGTTTTCCAAAAAAAGGTTACTATAATTTATAATCTTGTCAGCTATGTATGAGAGTGCTTCTCTCACTCCAACAACATTGCATCCTAAAGAACAGAAGATTAAATTGCAGGATGAAAAAAAAAATAGGGAGGGGGAGGATATGGGGAAAAGGAGATTGAGAGTCATTTGATTTTTTTTTCCCCCAAGAGTTAATTGAAAGAGAACATCCAATTCTGACTTCTGCCTTTCCAGGTAAGAATATGATGGTACTGATTGGTCATTCTGTTTCTCTTGAGGGCCTTTTGCCTTGTCTGAGAGAAACAAGCCCCTAAGCTGTAAGGTGCTTCCGAGCTGCAGGCATTCAACTTCTTTAGTTGGTGAGAAATGCCCAGATGGCATTTCAAAGCATCCTCTCTCCTTTTTTCCTCATTCTTTGCTTCTGATCAGTCAACAAATCCAACCTCTCTCTTTGCCCCTCTGTCTTTGCCATGAACTCTCCACTGTTGTTCAAGTCTTCATTCAGGATCTTATCATCCCTCACCTAAATGAACGTAATACCTTCCTAAGGACCTGCTGGGCCTCCCTACACAGTCAGTCTGAAGCAGTCGTCTGAAGATCTAGCCATATATATTCTGCACAACAAGGATCGAGCTCTTTGTGTTGAAAGCAAGTGTCTCCTGATCTATTCCCCACTTTCTATTTATTATGTCACATTTTATGTTCTGCCCTGAGTACAATGCATCATTAATCGCAAGCTATTTATAGTTAATGTCCAAAACAGTTGATTTGCCCTTTCTTGCTATTCTCCTTCCTTGACACTGGGCAGCAAAGTATTCTACTCAAAATATTATTTTCCAAAAATACTAATTGCCCTCTCTGTGGGGGTAACACCATACTTCCCTGGTTTCTGTTGGCTAGTAATACATGCACATGAACAAAAGTTACATGTGTCACTTCTAAACAGAAGCCTAAGGACCTGAGTGTGATTTTCTGAGCTCTTTTATTTTTCTTTCCAGCTGTGAGTTTAGTGATGGTCTAGAGGCCACTTCATCTGTTTGGGTTTTAAGGTGAAGACAGGTGGTAATCTGCAACAGACTTGAGAAAGGGCTGTCACTTGTTACTGCAGCTCTACTGTATCCTGTCCTGACTGATACACTGGCCATCTCCTAACCATCTCTGCAGACCAGGTCTCACCTCTATTCTAGCATACATGTGACTGCCCACTACCTGAATGATGGAGTTCCTTGTTTGGGAAAGTTCCTGTTTCTTGTGGGAACCTTGGCAGGACTGATGCCCACTTAGCTAAAAATAACCAATACACTTTCTCATAGATTCCTCAAAGCAAAGGCAAGGTATGTGACCTCAGGTTGGCCATTTGGAAACTCCCAATTTGGGATTTTAAGTCTTGATAAGAACTAGCAAGCACAGTCAAGTCTTGAATTAATCCTAGTTGCCAGTGGCAATATCCAGTGTCCAGAGCAGTGACAGCAGAGCCAACAGGTTCATCATCTGTTATCCACCGGCCTGACCTGCCTGTCTCCCAGGCTGTCCAGACTCAGGGTGCCTACTCTTTTTCGAAGCCTGCTTCTCCAGTTTTTCCAACTGGTTTCTTTCATAAATTACAGAGTTGTTTTCTGTTGTCTGCAACCAAGAATCCCATTCTGAGGAATTTCCAGAAGCCAAAGAGGCACAGCCTCAACACAGAGTCACATTTTTTAAAAAAATATTTATTTATTTAAAAAAAAAGATTTATTTATTTCGGGCCTGGCGGCATGGCCTAGCGACTGAAGTCCTCGCCTTCAACGCGCCAGGATACCATATGGGCACCGGTTCTAATCCTGGCAGCTCCACTTCCCATCCAGCTCCCTGCTTGTGGCCTGGGAAAGCAGTCGAGGACGGCCCAAAGCCTTGGGACCCTGCACCTGTGTGGGAGACCTGGAAGAGTTCCAGATTCCTGGCTTCGGATCCGTGCACCAGCCGTTATGCTCACTTGGGGAGTGAATCATCAGACGGAAGATCTTCCTCTCTGTCTCTCCTCCTCTCTGTATATCTGACTTTGTAATAAAAATAAATAATTTTTTTTAAAGATTTATTTGGAAAAGTAGATTTACAGAGGAGAGACAGAGAGAAAGATCTTCCATCTACTCTTTCACTCCCCAAATGGCCACAATGGCCAGAGCTGAGCCCATCTAAAGCCAGGAGCCATGAGTTTCTTCCGGGTCTCCCATGCAGGTGCAGGGTCCCAAGGCTTTGGGAAATCCCCTGCTGCTTTCCCAGGCCACAAGCAAGGAACTGGATGGGAAGTGGAGCAGCCAGGACACGAACTGACACCCACATGGCATGCCAGCACTTGAACATGGAGAATTAACTGGATGAACCATGGTGTCAGTCCCAGACTCACATTTTTAATTTATTAAAATTAAAATTCCTGTGAAAGAACCATGAAAAGGGATCTCATTTACAGCCTAATTTGTCACATCGGTTCATCCTCTTTTTTCACCCACCTCCTCACCAAGAAAGAGTCCCCCTGCTAGAGCCTTACTCCCACCCTGGCTCTGGGTAAGGCTGGACCTCTTCTCTCCCGCAAACCCTCGGAGCTCCTGGTTGCCTCGGTCACTTTATCTTGTCTGGCTACGGCCTTATTTTATTTCACCTCTCCGATCTGGTTTCTCCCTCTCATTTTCTCAATTCTGCATCATCAATTCTGCAAAAGGTCTGGGACGCAAGCTGACCACACAGAGCTCTCCTTAGGGTAGAGGCGGCCAAGCAGCAGGCCACATGCCACATCCAGCTGCTATTGGTTGAAATTGTTGCTGTTGGGTTTTTTTTTGTTTGTTTTTTTTTTTTTTTTTTTTTTTTTACCTTTGGGGTATTTGAAAGAGAGACGAAGAGAAGGAGAGGAGATGCCTCATTTGTTGGTTCACACTCCAAATAGTCTCAATAGTCACAGATAATCGCTTCTCGGCCTTCTGGCTAAGATCAAGTGTAATAGTCACAGATAGGCCAGGCTGAAGCCAACGGCCAGGTCTCTCATGTGAGCACTTAAACTGTCAGAATAAGCCTGACCAGGAAGCTCAGCTGGAACTCAAAGCCAGGATTCCAGTATGGCATGCAGGTTATCCCCAATGGTACATTAACCACTGTACCCTACACCCACCCCTAATAACGATTCGCGTTATGGTCAGCAGCCAGCATTTAACCACAGAATTTCCCCTAAAGGTGTGGATTTCTAGACTGAAATTTCGTTTCTCTGTTAAGAGCTTGACAGGAGCACCCCACTTCGTTCTCTGTGATCTTTGCCCACTGTCCCCACTCAAATCACTTTCCTGGCTCTTGTGTCATTGTAAGTTGCGCCACCACCTACTCCATAAGTCACACCTGAAAGAATTAGAAATGCCTGTAAGGTTAAAAGGCATTTTTTTTTTATTTATTCATTTTATTACAGCCAGATATACAGAGAGGAGGAGAGACAGAGAGGAAGATCTTCCGTCTGATGATTCACTCCCCAAGTGAGCCGCAACGGGCCGGTGCGCGCCGATCCGATGCCGGGAACCTGGAACCTCTTCTGGGTCTCCCACACGGGTGCAGGGTCCCAATGCATTGGGCCGTCCTCAACTGCTTTCCCAGGCCACAAGCAGGGAGCTGGATGGGAAGTGGAGCTGCCGGGATTAGAACCGGCGCCCATATGGGATCCCGGGGCTTTCAAGGTGAGGACTTTAGCCACTAGACCACGCCTCCGGGCCCAAAAGGCATTTTCTCTTTAGTAGTACAAACCTTGAGCGAAAGGAGGGTTATAAGAGAGATCACCTGCACATTGCAAGTCGTCCTGCCACAATATAAGGACAAGAGAACCTGATCAAAGAAGAAAATAGATGAGAAGGTAGGGTGACTCTGAGTGTGGGGGGTAAAGGGTACATACAGGTAACGGGTTAAGCTATCTAACTGGTGAGAATCAAAGTTCAATAGTCGCATTCTTCTGTAAGTTTATCTTTTTGAATGCTTGCTTTTCCCTACCTCCTCCCATGTTCTACCTGCCAACCCCACACCCAGCTTTACACTGAAGTCATCAGAATCCGTGATCACTAAGGCACTGAGAGACGGAGAAGAAAAAGGAAACCCCCGTGATTTAGAAATAAACTACATTTGACTTCACTGTAAACATATGAAGATTTTTTTAAGAAAAATTTTTAAAGATTTATTTTTATTGGAAAGCCAGATTTACCGAGAGAGGGAGAGACAGAGAGATCTGGCTCACTCCCCAAATGGCTGCAACAGCCGGTGTTGAGCTGATTCGAGGCGAGGAACAAGGAAATTTTCTGGGTCTCCCATGCGGGTAGAGGGTCCCAAGGCTTTGAGTTGTCCTCGACTGCTTTCCCAGGCCACAAGCAGGGAGCTGGATGGGAAGTGGAACAACCAGGATATGAACCAGCGCCCTATGGGATCCCACCATGTGCAAGGCAAGGATTTTAACCATTGAGACATCATGCTGCCACCCCACCCAGCCCCACCCCCGCTTTTTTTTTTTTTTTAAGATTTACTTATCTTGGGAGGAAGACTTTTAAAGGAACCATAGGCAAAAATAATTCAAAAGAAATATTTAGCTTCCAAAGTTTGCTTGCATCTCAACGCACCCTCATTATTATATACAGTTGGATTTGTTTAAAATGAAATGTGTCTCAATAAGCAAACAATTGAACTGATATTTCCTATGCTAAATTTGTTATTTGCTGACTTTATCATGGATCTTCACTGAGAAAACTCGCTTGAGCATCTTTGGCTCCTACTTATTCTTCAGTCTGTATCAGTCTTCCACTTTCTCTCCCTTCTCAGTTCATCTGAAATGTACGTCCTACAAGGTCCCACTGAGTAGCCTACCTAGTCTCCACCATCACCCCTTTGTTTCTGTTTGTTTCATAGCGCTTCTCATGATTGTGTTGCATCATGATTCTCATGATGTGTTGCTTACTTACAGTCAGGCTGCTTCTCTACAAAAGCATGCACATTTACTAGCGTAACCCTAGCATCCAGCATAGTCAGAGGAATGTTGTAACTGCTCCACAAGCACGAGCTCAGGGAAAATCCTAGAAAGTCACTAGAATATTTCCTGCACTGATTTTCAGGAAGAAGCAGATTTATTTTTGGCCAGGTCAGAAATCTTTTGATTACAAACACCAGAAGCCCACTGAAGCCTAATAGGAGAGAGATACTTCATTATGCACGTTATGCACTCTCAGGAAACTGAAGTGCAAAATTTACTGGTACGTCTTAAGAAAGAGCTCAGCAGGGAGGATACAGGAAATCCAGGAATGTCACCATGTTCACAAGCCAAGATTTTGCCTGTTACTGTTTAGTGAATTTTAGCAAAAGACACGACATTGCTGTGTGCAGACAAAGGATAATACATTACTCACAATAGCAGTAGTGGTTTGAGTATTTGCCTTTTCTTTTTTTTTTTTTTTAAGATTTATTTATTTTATTACAAAGTCAGATATACAGAGAGGAGGAGAGACAGAGAGGAAGAGCTTCCTTCCGATGATTCACTCCCCAAGTGAGTGCAACAGCCGGTGGTGTTCCGATCCGGAGCCAGGAGCCAGGAACCTCTTCCAGGTCTCCCACACGGGTGCAGGGTCCCAAAGCTTTGGGCCATCCTCGACTGCTTTCCCAGGCCACAAGCAGGGAGCTGGATGGGAAGTGGAGCTGCCCATATGGGATCCTGGTTCTTTCAGGGTGAGGACTTTAGCCGCAAGGCCACAGTGCCGGGGCCGAGTATTTGCCTTTTCTCTGAGAAAGCCGCATGGGGCTTGACCACCCTGTGGTTGTGTTCTAGGTGAGAAATCCCAAGCTGAGAGAGCCCCAACGTTTTCTAATGGTGAGCAAGTAAGCCTGACATTTGCCTGAGGAGACATTGCCTTTATGTTTCTTTTGGATGATACATATCTGCTCTGTGCTTTTGAGGAAAACATTATCTCCATTACAAGGCTGTTGTCCACACAAACCTCCTTGGTAAGATAACCTGAGAAAGAAGTATCTTGCTCACAAAATGAGCTGAAATGCGCAAGATCCATGGAGAAACCTTGCCCAACCTGCAGGTGTAGAAGAAGAGGAAGAGAAAAATAGACAAAAAACATAGATGGTTGCCGTAAGTGCATCACTGGAACTTTCTAGAACAGTTAAGTAAGGCGATACATTTAGCACATTTTACAGAAGACATCATGTAATATCCATTCATTTTTATCTTAAGAAAACTCTATCATTAGAGTTCCTTTTCTTGAAAAAAATATCAATGTCTTTTTCTAATGGGTACTTCAAAAAGCAGAAAATGGAATTAAAACTTGTTTATCATGGTATAAAAATATCCAGATTCATGTAAGGTTTTGTCACAATACGCTTTTTTTTCAAGAACTTTTTGAAGAATCCTTATATGCCTGGATTCCAAAGAAATTTTGTATGAAAATAATCTCATCTTTTAATTCCAGTTTCCTCAAGCTTCTTTTAAAGATTTATTTATTATTTATTTAAGAGGCAGAGCTATAAAGTCATGGGTAGAGGCAAAGAAAAAAAAGGTATTGTCCATCAACTGGTTCACTCCCAAGTGGGTGAAATGGCTAGGCCAAAACAAGAACCAGGAATGCCACCTGGGTCTCCCATGTGGGTGATAGGGGCCCACGTGGGTCTCTCCTGTGGTTGACAGGGGCCCAAGTGGGCCTCCCACGTGGGTGACAGCAGCCGTCTTCCCAGGTGCATTAGAAGGGAGTTGTTTGTAAAACAAAGCAACTGGGACTGCAACCAGAGCTCCTGCGGCTTAACCCGTTGCACCACAACCCACCTCCTCCAAGAACTTTTTTTTTAAAGATACTTTCATTTTTATTGTAAAGTCAGATATACAGAGAGGAAGAGAGACAGAGAGAAAGATCTTCCATCTGTGGATTAACACCCAAAACGGCCACAACGGCCAGAGCTGAGCTGAGCCGATCTGAAAGCCAGCAGCCCAGAGCCTCTTCCAGGTCTCTCATGCAGGCGTAGGGTCCCGAGGCTTTGGACCGTCTTCCACTACTTTCCCGGGCCACAAGCAAGGAGCTAGATGGAAGGCGGGGTGGCTGGGATTAGAACCAGAGCCCATATAGCATATTGGTGTGTCTTAAGGCAAGGACTTTAACTGCTAGGCTACTGTGCTGGGCCCTCCAGGAACTTTTTGAAGCACAATTGTACAGTATTTTCACAACAGTGTATGTGAAGAACAACTTAAATTCCTGGCAATGACAGATTTGTTATAATGTTAAAGAACAACTTTTGGGCCCGACACAGTAGCCTGTAAGACAATAGTTTACATACTGAGAAAAATAATGAAAGAAAAGCAACTATACAGTTTCATATTCTTTTATTTGCTCATCAGAATGTGAAACACTATTGATTTCCCTTCACTATTGGAAAACTCAACCAGTATTTGGATAAGTATGTTTTAGTACCATGCTATTTAAAGCATGGAACCACTGGTGTGATAGGGCAAGAACAGAAATTGAAACTAAGCATCTAGAACTTTTATAGCAATATGATACGGCACTTTTCTAAATATTGAGTCTAATAATAAAAAAAATTAGACCTTAGTTTTATGTATGTCTTAAAAATTCGTTTTCTAGGAATTCATTCTTACTGAATTTGACCAAACTTCCATTCTCTCATAAATTGGAATTTAAAATAAGTAAATGTGTCCTTATCACAAATAGCTTTCGAAGCCCCATCTTAGTACAAAATCATTAGCAACAGTCATGTATCATTGCCAGCACTCTTTAAGTGGTTACTGAGTACAATAACAATATGGCAGGATTATGGGTTGCTCCTTCGACATGCTAGATTTATTGACTGTTATGAAGTTATTAGGAACCCAAAGTATGTCAGATGCCTGATGAAGTTGATGTGAAAACTCTGGTCCCTCGGCCCACGTTTCGTTTTGAATATACTGTAGGATTCTACTCATTTCTGATCCTGGCCTCAGTTTGTGGTCCTAATATTAGGTAGTCCAATATGTGAATCCAGTATTACGTCACCCAAGACTCGAATTGGAACACTGAGTGACTGAATGATTAGGTCACTGCAGGCACTTAAAATGTCAAGTTGTCACAACACCAAACCATGAGCCAACAGTAGGCTAATGGCAGGAAGGGAACACCAATACCATGAGTAAGCAGAGAGAATGAGGGGGACAAGTAGCAAATGACAACCCGCGAGACGAATCATGTCAAAGTAAAAGTCAGGGGCCCAGCATTTAGTTTAGTGGTTGGGAGGCTGTGTGGGTCACCTCTATCCCATAGCAGAGAGCACAGGTTCAAGTCCCCAGCTCCACTTCCAATTCTAGCCTCCTACTAATGTGCCTCCTGGGAAACAGCAGGTAATGGCTCATGTACTTGGTAGGGATCGAACCCAGGTTCCAGACTTTGGCCTGGCTCAGCTCTGGCAACTGCAGGTATTTGGATACAGAGCCAACAGGTGAAACAGCTCTTTCCATCCTGGCCTTTTCAAACAAAATAGTTTTTGAAATGCACACCAGGATCTTCCACTCATTTGGCTCAAACCCTAGTTTGTCTTCTCATTTCATTAAGAGTGGTGGTCTTCACAATGCCTATGAGGACTATAGAATCTTCCCTGCGTCTCTTGGATGTCAACTCCCATAATTTTCCTCCCTGCTCCAGTTCAGCCACATTGACCTTGACTTCCCTTGAACCTATACGCACCATTGCCTCAGGTTATTGGGGGGTGTGTGTGTGTGTGTGTGCGCGTGCTGTGCTCTCCCCAGTTGCTGGGCATGTTTACTTCATGTCATGACACAGGAGACTTTCCCTGCACATCCTGTTTAAATGTGCAACCTGCCCACACCCGTGCTGCTTACTCCCCTTGCCTGATTTACTTCTCTCCTTAACACTATTTCTAAGCCCTTTAAACTCTGTTCACTTTTCCCCTGTTTGGTGATCATTTGTACTGATTTTCACTTTATTCTCCATTGCTGCTTCTTCTTCTTTTTTTTTTTTTTTTACAAAGATGAGAGCATATATGTATATAGTTTGATATCCCTCTGAGTGTTTTACGCTTAAGGTTACATACTATAAATGCCATTCTGAGGGACCCAATAAAAATGAGCCCTGAGGCCTCCAGCACTTCATGTTGGATTCTCTCAAACAGTTCTTGCCCATATCCGATAGCTCACAGTACCTACAGTCAAGCATGTTGCTACAGCTCCATGGAAGATGTGGCAGCTACATTACCGTGCTCAGGAAGAACATCTGCTTCCTGCAGAGCTCACAGCCTTCAGGCTGAGTGCAGGGGAGTGGTTGGTCCTGTGTTTACATGCCTGGCCTGGACTCCAACGGACTACACCTGCTCCTGAAGGGGCCTGTGTGCAGCATGATGATGCAACACTGAAGGCATCAGGGGTGGAGACACAGAAAGGCGTCTCTTTTGTCTTCCCTATTGCAGGGTGAGGAAATTCATTCTCCCATGCAGCCTGCAAGTAGGCCTTTAAAAATACACTTCACTGCTATTGGGTAGTATGTATGTCCACACCCTCCTCTGGGATGATCACCATCAACACCACGATCTGCACAGTCAACAACTGGGGGCTTCCTCAGGAGCTGCCTATAAATGATACTATATCATAGTTTTGGTCCAATATTCAAGGATCCCAGAGATGCTGAAACTAACACATAGCAGCATGTGACTCAAGGCTGATTAAATACGTGACCACTCTGGAAATGGCTGCAGTGTCACTTAGCACAAGTGTGGACTGTAACTTGGGTGTGCCAGACTTGGCTAGATTCCAGCACCCACTGGTGATCGTGAGAACTAGGGTGTAGGATGGGCTGGGTTAGGTCTCTGCCCCTGTTGAGCCATACGTGAGTGGTGTCTGGGTGTGGACCAGGGTTGGCTGGGCTGCAACACCCACAGTAAGAACTGGAATGGGGGACGGCCAGTCAGGAAAGGTTATTGTTCTTGCTAGGACAGGCAGTAGACTAAGTAGGGCTGGCCCATGGAACCACCCATATGTGCGAGATCTGGGATTGGGAGAGGTTCTGATGGAGGACCTTGGGAAACTCTTCTGTCAGGACACAGTCCCTGCAGGTGAATGCAAGAACCATGATAGGGTTCAGTCTGGAGCAGGCCAGGTAATGATACCCACCAGCGTACACTTGGCACAGGTTGGGGGTGAGCCAGGCTGAGCCAGTTCATATCACCCGCTGGTGAATCTGAGCACCAGACTGAACTGTGGGTCAGGCCAGGTTGGGCTGTAATACCAGCCAGTTTATATTAGGGCTGGGACTGGGGGCTGTCTGGACTGGGCTAGGCTGTAGCCCCCACCAGCTGGAATTGTGGGTGGGCCGGGTAGGACAGACTAGCACCCACTGGCAAATGCTGAGGTGAGGCAGTCCATGCCAGACTTGGCTGCAGCACCCAACCAGCACAGGTAAGACCTAGGGAAGGAGGGAGCAAACCTGGTGGAGGTGGAGCTGCATGGGTCTTGCTGACTAGACCAACACTCCCACTAGAGAGCACGAGAGTTGGAATGGGGACAAACCAGACAGGGCAGGGCTACAACACTTGTTGGCCTCATGTGAGCTGGATCAGGGGAAAGCCAGGCTGGGTTGACTGTTCCTACTGGTACATGCATAAGCCAGAGTGGGTCAGGGTTGGTTGGGTTTGCTGCAGCATTAGCTGACAGATGCTAGCATGGGGGGCGGGGCAAATTCTGTCAAGCTAAACTGTAGAACCACCTGGAGAGTGCAAGATCCAGGAGTGGGAGTGGGCCCAGTAGGGAAACAGTGGGCACCTCCCTCTTGGGTTACCACTCTGACTAGTGAGCATGAGAACCAGGACTGGGGCAGGCATGGCTAGACAGTGAATGGCACCCACCAGCACGTGTGTGAGCTGGATAGTGGAGCTGACTGAGTTGAACTAGGCTTCAATACCCATTGACATGTATGAGAGCTGAATGGGATGTGGGACAGACTGGACTAGTCTGCTGTACATACTGGCAAGCATGGGAACCAGGGCAAGGGGGTGGGCCTGGTGGGGGTTATTGCAGGTTGCTCTGACTAGGCTGCAGCTCCCACTGAGGGCCAAGTATGTGGTGGGAAGGATCAGGCTGGGCTAAAACACCCATTGGTTGTGTAGAAGACAGGGTTAGAGACAAAACTGACCCAGCAATTGCAACCACCAGCATGTGCATAAACTGATTGAGGGGACAGACTGTACCAGTCCCTGTATTGGCAAGCACACACAAGAATCAGGTCTGGGATCACCTCAGATGAAGTTTCTTTGGGAATCCCCCCAACTGAATCACCGGACTCAGAACCCCAACCATGGACAGAATTGCAGGTTTCATGGTCTGACTGTGGAGTGCATGTGTCAGAGCTGTGCCTCCTCAGGGACTTAGACGGAGCAGTGGACAGCATATCCGGATGCTGATGAGGGATATGGCAGTACACTGGCGTCTGCAGGGGACACCTGGTACTATAACAGAGGATGAAGGACAGAACAAATTCAGCAACTACCCCAGCCATGTGTTGGCAGTGAATATCTGGGCAAAGGGAGACTCTAATGTGGACTATATCAACCAGTGGATTCTGGAGAGATTTCATCGTGCTTGGAGTGGCGATATCGGCAGTAATTCAGAACTGTTAAACTATCAAAACCTCTTGAGCAGGACCCTCAGAGCATGCCCCACATTGGAGACCCTGAGGTGGTGTCAGGTGGATGTCCTCCATCCCAGGGTACTGAGGCGTTTGGGAGGATGAATATGGCTTCTCCCCTCCCCCAGATACAGGAAGGAAAAAAAGAGAATGAGAAAATAATGGTCTCACCCACCTTCCTGTAGCCCTTGACCCTAAGCACCTCAATCAACTATGTAAAAATCATCTAAATAAATAAATAAATAAATAAATAAATAACTCTTTAAAAAAAAAAGCCAGTTGGAATAGCTCAAGTGATTTGGGAGTATTGAGGTGGTCGGGAAGGAAAAACAGGCAGAAAGTCATGCTGACAGAAGATGGAGCAGCTCTGTTGGAGTTGTGAGATACACCTCACGTGTAGGTGACCCACTGAGGTGAATCCTATCCCCTGGCAGCAGGGGACCCACCTGTGCCAGGCCCTGTTCATCTCCTCCCTGCCTTGCCTAGCACCTCCTCCTTTCGTCTCTAGGGTGCAGTGCAGAGGTGAAATGAGAGCTATGTGGTTTCCAGGAACTAAGGGCAGATCAAATGTGTTTACAATATGGTGGACCGTGTGGTGCAGCAGGAAGCCTTACAGATTGGGCCCTGGTCCAACAGATCTGGTTACCAATTTGTCCCAGTGCTAGAGACTTACAACCCTGTCAGCAAATAACATCCCTGATCCTTTCAATGCAACTGTTCCTCCTGCTTATCTGCTAGAAAGAGAATGGAAACTTGACTACGCACCACTATATGTTGTGACATTCACAAAGATTCACCCTCTTATCTAGCCTTGAACTCAGAACTCCTTGCTCTCATCTGTTTCACTGCTTTTTTTTTTTTTAAGATTTATTTATTTTTGTTGGAAAGTCAGATTTACAGAGAGAAGGAGAAACAGTGAAAAAATTTTTCCATCTGCTGATTCATTCCTCAAGTGGTCACAACAGACCAGAGTTGAGCCAATCCGAAGCCAGGAGCCAGGAACCTTCCCTGGGTCTCCCATGTGGGTACAAGATACCAAGGTCTTGGGCTGTCCCCCACCGCTTGGCCAGGCCACAAGCAGGGAGCCGGAAGGGGAGTAGAACAACTAGAACTAGAACTGGCGCCCGTATGGGATCCTGACGGATGCAAGGAAAGGACTTAGCCAATAGGCTACTGCACTGGGTCCTGAAAGTCACATTAAAGCTAAACTATTATTTGACTATTAGCCCAATAAAACAAGTTATTTGTTCTTGTTATATACATATATTATAACAAATTATATATGTGTATGTTTATGAACATACATGTTGCTTGCCAATGCATAAGATGGTATGTTGGAGCTTTTAATTGACTGGGATGATACTCTGCTGGCTCTGTCTTCAGACCAGAGAAGGTATACCTAAGAAGCCGTTGAACTTGACTGGACAATAAGATGCTGGACTCTGTTTGGTATATGCTTGCAATGAGGGAATCTCAACTGAACTTGAACTGTGGTTATGCAACAAGGTAGAGGAATCCACCATGGTGGGAGGGTTTGGGGAGGGGTGGGGAGAATCCCAGTACCTATGAAACTGTGTCACATAATACAGTGTAATTAATGAATAAAAAAATAATAATAATAAATAAAAAATAAAAAAAAGAAACTTTCATTAAGTCCTGTTTCCCCACATGTACACTTTGAATTTTGAAGTCAGATTCTAGTCTTCCTTGTTTCAGAACTCATTCACTTAGGATTCTTGCTATGCAATTCTTTTTTTTTTTAATAAAGATTTATTTATTTTTATTGGAAAGTCAGATATACAGAGAGGAGGAGAGACAGAGAGGAAGATCTTCCATCCGATGATTCATTCCCCAAGCGAGTGCAACGGCCAGTGCTGTGCCTATCTGAAGCCAGGAACCTGTAACCTCTTCCAGGTCTCCCACACGGGTGCAGGGTCCCAAGGCATTGGGCCGTCCTCAACTGCTTTCCCAGGCCACAAGCAGGGAGCTGGATGGGAAGTGGAGCTGCCAGGATTAGAACCAGCGCCCATATGGGATCCCGGGGCGTTGAAGGCGAGGACTTTAGCCGCTAGGCCATGCCGCCGGGCCTGCTATGCAATTCTGAACTTCAAATCTTGTTTTGTTGACTTCTTGTACTGTTGCCATGGGTAAGAAGTTCTTTTGCTGAAGCCTGCCCCAAAGAATTCCTAAAAGCTGGGCTCATCCACCAGTTTTGTCAGTGACACATTCAGATTCTTCTCAAGTAAATGGCCTCTTAGGGAGTCTTTGGAGCAAGAGATAGAGGAATTGCTTCTCTAAGACTCCAGTTGGTTCAGAGTCTTGGGTGCCAGAGATACAAGGGCATCATAACTGTAAAACCTTTTAGAATAAAAGGACTGGGGGCAGGAGCTGTAGTGTACCAGGCTAAGCTCTGCCTGTAGCACCAACACCACATACAGCAACTTGTTGAAATTCTAAAACGTAATAACCCACAAGTTCCCTGCATTATCCCCTCAAGCTCCACCCCAGGTGGTAGCTGCTTGAAGCAGGAATACTCTTAAGTATAAGAATGGGGAAGCCATGAAGATCAGGTGAATTTAGAGGTTATCAGCGTAGATTCTGAAGCCAAATAAGGTGGCATAAAGGATTATTTAATCTCTTTGTCTGTTTACAAAGCGGAGGTTATAATAGCAGCTACTTTAAAGGACTAGTTTGAACTTCCTGAAAAAAATTTCTTTTTCATTTAATTGAAAGGTACACTAAGGAAGAGAGAGAGAGAGAGAGAGAGAGAGAGAGAGAGAGAGAGAGAGAGAGAGAGAATGAGGTCTTTTATGCCCTGGTTCACTTCTGCAAAGCCTGGAACAGATAGGGCTGGGCCAGGCCTGAGCCAGAAGCCTACAACTCCATCTGTATCTCCTATGTGAGTAGCAGTGACCCAAGTACTTGAGCCATCACCTGCTGCTTCTCAGGCTGAACATTAGCAGGAAGCTGAATTAGTAGTGAAGTAGTTAGGAGTGGAACCAGGCATGTGAATATGGGATATGGGCATCCCAAGCTGCAGCTTAACAGTTATACCACAACCACTGCCCCTACTTTAAGTTTTAAATGAGTTAATACATGTCATAAAAGTGGCAAATAATTATGAGCTACCCATGTGGGTGGCAGAGATCCAAGTACATGAACCACCACCTGCTGCCTTCCAGGGTACACATCAGAGGGAATCGGAAACAGAAGCAGAGCAAGAGTTTGACCTAAGGTATTACAACATGGGGTCATAATGCAGTAAGGGGTTTCAATTTAGGAGGCCAAATGCCCACATACTGCTATTATTCTTATTGGATAAATTCAGACACTTCAGTATTTATAAAATTGAATCTCTATAGCACATATAACTTTGTATCCACAAGGATAACAAATACAAAATTGGGCAAATTGAATAGTTGATGGTATTCTTTATATTTGTGAAATACTCCAGGTGTATCATAAACATTCAGAAACAGAAATTTTCACAACTTCCTTGGTAGCTTCACTTACTTGAACCTAGCACAAGCCTCCATTTATAATCTATAGTCTCTATTGTATATCTGAATCAATACATAAAATAATGCATGTCAAACTCTAGATCATATTTCTGTGACCTAGTGACTGTAAAATTTCGGTTATTCCTAGCAAGCTTTCTCCCATCTTTGAGTTCCATACTTCATTGCACTTTCCCAATTTTACTATCCTGCTGATACACTGTTGAAATAAAAGAGGACACCAGTGTTTCTTAGCAATTCTGTCTTATAATCTGCCACCACAGAAAGAGGAGGGGGCAGCTATTACTTTATTTTGTGACAACACAGCAGCCGCCTAAGTTTAAAAAAACAGGGCCCTCCTATTCTGACCCACCGTCTCAACCTTGCATCAAAACACGCCACCAGCAGGGTGGTGATGAATGACCCTCTGGGCAGATGAACCTCTTAAGGAGATGGTGCCTGCATTCCATAACTATGAGATCTGACCAGTGAGGACTGAAAAAATTCCTGATCCAAATCCTGCCCCCTCTTCTTTTTTGTCCTCGAGATTTCAACTCACTTACATTCTTTCTTTCTCTTTCATTCTCTGTCTCTCTCCTTCCCTTCCTTCCTTTGTTTCCTTAAGATTCATTTATTTTTATTTGAAAGGCAGATGCACAGATAGAAGGAGAAACAGAGAAAGATCCTCTATCCACTGGTTCACTCCCCAAGTGGCTATGACAGCCAGAACTGAGCCCATCTGGAGTCAGAAGCCAGGAGCGTCTTCCGGGTCTCCCACCAGCGTGCAGGGATGCAAAGATTTGGGCTACCCTCTGCTGCTTTCCAGACCATAAGCTGCATGGAAAGTGGAGCAGCTGGGACAGAAACTAGAGCCCATATGGGATGCTAGTGCTGCAGGCAGAGGATTAGCCCATTGAACCACCTCATCAGCCCTCAGGATTTCTTACATGCCTAATCTTGAAAGTTCCTAGGATTTTGTGACAACAGTGAAGAAGAGGCCCCTTAATAAGCCAGAAAAAGGCACATCTGAAGCTGCTGAGGAAAGGGCCAGGAGGAAATGACTGGGCATGTGTGGCCCCCTGAAGATAAAATGGGTGGCCTGGATGGTAAAGGTTCTGTCAAAGAGTTTGAGACTTTTTAAGAAAATGAAAACATCTCTGCAACTGTCTAGTGATTTTAACTGACTTCGGGGGCATGCATTCATTCACAAACATGAATTCATTTGGGACTGCTAAATACCTTTAAGTCATTGAGTAATGGTTTTCACTGCAAATACTTTCAGTGGTTTGTAATATCTTCCACTCGGTCAGGAGTTTCACTAAGAGCTCACCTGCAAGCAGGAGCAAGTTATAAAAAGGGCCACACCTGCTTAGAAGAGAGGCAGCTCCTTCAGCCAGCAACAAAGTGAGCTTATCATAAAAGACAATACCTGGAAAGCTCGTGGAGATGACTGTGACGCATTGTTCATACACACCAGCTCTCTACTCCTTGTACCAACATAGCAGGACCTTTCAAAGTGACTTCTTTAAAAAGAAGTGCTAACATTTCTGAGTCATCAGAGAAGACAGAGTATTGTAGTACACAGAGTATTATTAACAACAAAGAGGAAGATCTTCGAGGATTTATGATAGAAAGAAAATATTTTTCTCCTGCTCTCAGCGAAAGCCTACAACTTCTTCCTCAATAATTCTGAGAGGCTGTAAAACATGATCTAGTTTTGAGTGTGACAAATAGAGTATGACATGCTCAAAGTCAGTTAAAATCACTCTTCTGGAAGAGGGAAACAGAAAATCAAGCATCCAAGATGATTAGGAGTGTCTACTTTAAAGATCTGAGATACACCCAATACACTCCCATGCACTTCTATGTGAGGAGGCATCACTTGACCTAATTCCATTCATTCACTTTGACAATCATTTCTTGGGCGCCTGCCACTGTTTTAAGTACTGAGGGTATAACAGTGAACGCTGTTTTCATGTAATTCACATTAAACTGGGGAGAGACAGGAAATACAGAAATGCATGTCTACAACAGGCTATGAGATGGGCGAGGACAGAGGTGTCACTTGAGGGGGGGCAGTAATTACGAGGACAGTGAACCCAGTTGATATTTGCCTGGGGACCAGTGTGAAGTGAGGGAGTCAGTCATGCCACAGGAAGGAGGAAGAACAGCTCCCGGTAGCAGGAAGAGAGAGGGCAAAGCTCTTAATGGGGAAACAAAATGGCTTGTTTGGAAAAACATCAAGCAGGCCAGTGTGAGGTGGGAAGAACTGTAGCCAGGTAGTGGCAGTCAGCGAGGTACTTGAAGAAGCGCCAAAGTATGCAGAGCCTTATTTGCCAGGGAAAGGTCTTTACAGCTGAAGTAGCTGGGAAGCAACTAGAGGCTTTTAAGGAGAGAAGTAATTTAGAATATATGTTACACAAAGGATCCCCTGGTCATCGCTGCTGACACAACCGACAATAAGCAGCCAAGCAAAACAGTGCACTAGGGGTGCTGCAGTAACCCAGGCAAGACTGGGCACCTTGAACTAGAGTTGTAGCAGTGGAAGTGATGGTAAGTATTCAGACATGATTGTCAATGTAGAACCAGCAGAATGTGCTTTAGGGATCAATTTGGTTTATTTAGGAGTAGGAAGTGTCCCAACATCTTTGGCCAGAGTTTAGGAATTTAAGGGTGTGTGTGTGTGTGTGTGTGTGTGTGTGTGTGTGTGTGTATGAGAGATTAAGGGACAACAAATTGAAAGTCAAGAATCATGTTCATAGTACAGCTGGAATTCACTGTATTATGATTCTCAATTCACTGTTCCACATCACAACAAACCCTCCATTAGCGCTGTTCATAACAGCGTTTGACCTATTCTTTTTTTTTTTAAGATTTATTTTTATTACAAAGTCAGATGTACAGAGGAGGAGAGACAGAGAGGAAAATCTTCCGTCCGATGATTCACTCCCCAAGTGAGCCACAACGGGCCGGTGCGTGCCGATCCGAAGCTGGGAACCAGGAACCTCTTCTGGGCCTCCCACATGGGTGCAGGGTCCCAAAGCTTTGGGCCGTCCTCGACTGCCTTCCCAGGCCACAAGCAGGGAGCTGGATGGGAAGTGGAGCTGCCGGGATTAGAACCGGCACCCATATGGGATCCCGGGGCGTTCAAGGCGAGGACTTTAGCCACTAGGCCATGGCGCCGGGCCCTGAACTATTCTTTTAAGGAAGGTATTTGAAGGGCTCGCTTTAAAAGAACTGCCAAGTGGCAGTCTATTTCCTCATCATTAAATGCAATTCAAAACTGCTATCTGTGAGTGTGACGTAGTCAAAAATTTTAATCCTGTGGTGACAAGTTCAGATGTGTCAGAAACAGCAGTGGTATTTAGATGTGCATTATGCAGATAATACACATTATTTCAAATTCATATGTTTAGCAAATTCTTTGACTAAGTTTGCATAGTTAGGATAGCAATCTACTTGAAGTGTACAAACAGAAATGAAAAAGACTGCTTTTCCCTGGCTTCTCTGCCCACATTCCATTACTGTTAGGCCTCACCTCTCCTGAAACTCTTGGAAAGTATGTACACTAGAAATACAAAGCATCTTAGCATTAACATCTTTTCTGTCCTACCCAAGCAGTGAACAGAGAGTAAGGAATCCAGGCATGCAGGGGCCATGCTCAGGGGCTACCTGTCCTCGGAGTCTGTCTGCAGGAAGGCAGAGAGCAAGCAGGTGCTGGGGAGGGCAAGAGTCGGAGTGCCAGAGTGAAGGAAGCACGTGACTAAGACACTGCGCCTCTCCGTCTCAGGGGCTTTTATGGGGACTTGCTAGGTGAATGGTTACACAACAATACGATACCAAGCCCTCTCAGGTTCCAGGTGATGATAGGTGAGTGTCACAGGCAGGCGGAAGGGAACACCTACGTGGTGGGGTGTGTGGCTTCCAAGCTTGTGACCCTGAACTAGCTGCCTACCCCACCACAGAACTCCTGATCAAGTGCCAAAGCCAGCAGAATAATCAGATGTTAGTGGAGCTGTCAGGAAAAGGTTTGTGTTTCTGACAGATGATGACGAATTTCAAGAGGACAAAAGAGGGGCCGTTGCAGAGGCACGGTGGGCTAATCTTCCGCTGGTGGCACCAGCTTCCCATACGGATGCAGGTTCTAAAACCGGCTGCTCCACTTCTCATCCAGCTCCCTGCTTGTGGCCTGGGAAGCACTGGAGGGTGGCCCAAAGCCTTGGGTCCCTGCACCCACATGGGTGATCTGGAAGAAGTTCTCGGCTCCCAGCTTTCAACTGGTCCAACTCTGGCCACTGCAGCCATTTTGAGGAGTGAACAAGTAGATGGAAGATCTCTCTTTTCGTACTTCTTCTTTCTTTTTAAAGAGTTACTTATTTTTTTTCTATTGGGAAGTCAGATTTATAGAGAGAAGATCTTCTATCCGATTCACTCTCCAAGTGCCCACAATGGCCGGTGCTGTGCCGATCTGAAGCTGGGAACCAGGAACCTCTTCCAGGTCTCCCACCGTGGGTGCAGGATCCCGAGGCTTTGGGCTGTCCTTGACTGCTTTCCCAGGCCACAAGCAGGGAGCTGGATGGGAAGTGAAGCTGCCAGGACATGAACCAACACCCACATGGGATCCCAGAGCATGCAAGGAGAGAACTTTAGCCACTATGCTACTGCACTGAGCCCTCTATAACTTTCAAAGGAATGAATGAATAAATAAATACATAAACCGTAAAAAAGAAAACAAACAAGATTTGTCAGGTAGGAAATTCTAGGCAAAGAAAACATGTGGCAAAAATGCTACAGAGTAGAATTTAGTCCACACCCAGAGATGGCAGGGCTGGATCCTTGATTGCTCAGGGTGGAGGAGGCAATTAAAGGGAAACTACATAGGCAAGCCAGGGAGTTGACTGACGCTGGAAGGGCAATGAGCCTGACTGGTTTTGTTGTGTGTCAAATGATACACAATCAGGTGCCACTGAAGGCAGTTTTGTATCCATACATCTCTCAGCATTCTTCAGAGTCTTTAAATGTTTCTGAAGTATTTTCAGAGGCAGCTTTTTAAAGTTGAGACGCACAGGGCAAATGTTTTCCCCAGAACTGTGCATCAATTAACCCAGACGGCAGGGAGAGGTGTGGTGTGGTTTTCTAGCCTGTGGTTACCTGTGGTTCTAGCGTGCTGTGCACTTTGAGCCAGGAAAACTGTGTTTAAGCGGTGAGATAATTCCTTGAAAAAAGAGTTTAGTATGGCGTTTGGCCTGCAGTAAGCACTTAACAAATTACAGTTTATGATTTTCCCCTGAGACCTCTCGCAACCTGTTAGGATTGAGGGCTTTCGTTTTCAGGAGGAGGAAGAAAAGGGCCACAGACTGTTTCTGACGCTGCTGCCAGTCCCAACAATCCCCTATCTCGGCCAGGCAAATATGACTACATATTTGCTGAACCAACAGATGCAGAATCCCTGTCTCCGGCCCACGCATGGACCTGTCCCTCGTGGGTCAGGAAAGGCCCGCAAGTTCCAAGTGCGGTGTTTGGGAGCGGAAGGCACACTTCGCGCCGCTCAGGCTGGTCCCACGGTCCGCCTCGTCCGCCGCCAACCTCATCTCCCACCCGCGGCGACCGCCACTCCCCGGACTAGCCAGGCTGCGCCCCTCCCTCGCTGCGGCCGCGTCCCCGCCCCTTCCGGCGGAGGCCCCGCCCTGCCGCGAGCCGGGCGCCCGGTGCTCTCAGAGGCCGGCGGCATCCTCCCCCAGCGCCCGACGCTCTGAGGTCACCGACTGGGCCGGAGTGCAGGGGGCGGAGGGACAGAGGGAAGATGGCGGCAGAGGCCGGATATTGGCGCCGCCTCCCCCACTTCTGGAGCCGGCGCAGATGAGGCGGCTCGGCTGGAGCCAGCGGTGCTTGGGAACCCGAGCTGGGGAGACCCTGGCGGTGGAGCCTGGGCCTGCTCTATGCCGGCGCCTCGGCTAGAGTGAGCGGCGGCGGCGGCGCCTCTTTCCTCGGGCTCCTTCCCTGTGGCTGTGAGGCCGAGCGAGCGGCCGGGCGGCGGAGGCGACGGGGCAGGGATGGAGGACGTTAACTCTAACGTGAACGCGGACCAGGAGGTGCGGAAGCTGCAGGAGCTTGTGAAGAAGCTGGAGAAGCAGAACGAACAGCTGAGGAGCCGCTCGGGGGCCGTGCAGGGCGCAGGCCCTCTCGGGCCCGGCAGCCCGATCCGGGCGGGCGCGTCCACTCCCTCCTCGGGCGCGGCGTCCCCTCGGGGCTTCCCCCTGGGCCTGGGCGCCAAGTCGGCCGGCGGGGCCGGCTCGGGCCCGAGGCGGACGAGCGGCGAGGAGCTGCGAGACGCCAGCTCGCTGCTGGCGGCGGGCGAGGGCGGCTTGCTGGACGAGGTGGAGCCGCTGCGGCCCGAGGAGCTGGAGCGCCTGTCAGGCTGGGAGGAGGAGGAGGAGAGCTGGTGAGCGCGGGGCGCCCGAGCTGGGCGGGGACGGGCCGGGGGCGGAGGTGCGCGTCCCGAGGGTCCCGGTGGGAGGACGTGTGGCATTGTGTGGCGCCGGGTGGGAGGTGGTGGGGGAGAACTCGTGGTTTCCTTGCTTTGCCGTGGGAAGGTCAGCTGGAGTTGGGGCGTGCGCAGGGAAAGGGGAGCGTGACTGCTTCTTGCGGGTTATTGGACCTTCTGGGTCCTGGACGAGGTGGGGCTCTGTGGGGTCGGCACAGCTCGGGCAGGGCTGGCTGGTCGCCGTGGGAGGAGTCGGAGAGAGGGGGAACTGTTTTGTAGGAAAGAGACCTTGCTTTTGGACAGTGATAACCTAGGCTTTCGGAGGGTGACCTGGGCATTTCGGATGTCGGGAAAGGGTCCGCCGGTGGAGACGTCCTCGGGCGCCCGGAGACTGTCCAGTGTTGTCTGCGTGTGTGTTGCTGGCAGGGTCTGGGAGCTGTGTGTATGGGGGATACGACTCTGGCGGGGCTCGGGACCCGCTCCTGGGTACGAGGGTGCAGGTGGCGTTGTGGGGAGAGGGCAGAGGATGGGGCTGCTTTGTGTAGAGAGGCAGGAGCGAAGCAGGAGCCCTGGCTCGCTCTCTCATTTTAAAACAAGTATTGACTCGCATTTTTTCGAAGCTGTGGAGTGACAGCCCATTCTTGCATTTCTCTGCCATCCTGGGGGCAGAGCGGAAGAGTCCTGTGTTGCTGTCTAAAAGTGTCGGTAACATCGTGGTGAACCACCTGATGAAATTGTGACCCACAGTTTTACGTTCATCAATGAGAAAAACATGAAGTTTCTCCCTCATTTTATTGTTACCCAATAAAGATGTCAGTGGGAAGTTCTTTCTCTTATTCCATCCTCTTTAAAGTTTTAACTCTTAGCTAAAATGTCTCCATTCTGTGAAATTGACACTTCTGACTTAGATTGAGAGCCTCCCAGGAGCCCTGGAAGGGGTGGGGCTGGTTGGCAGGGTACTGAGATAGTTCAGAGTTTTGCCTGGATTCAGTCCCTGACTTTGTCACTTACCAGCTGCTGCATGACCTTGTACGGGTTCTTCTGAGGTTCATTTTTCTTCCCCCACTTGCTTCGTGATGGAAAAGGTAATAGTTCTTATCTCTTTGGAGTTGGGAAGGTGGAATGGGATAGTGTGTGTGTGTGTGCTTTGAGAACCCTGGGCCAAGGTGTTTACGAGACACCAACGTTAGTTATTATTTTTAAGCCTGGTTATTTAAATATATATTTAGTGAACTCTTATGTCACAGGAGAGTGTGCAAACTCTCGAGTGTTGATCTCTGCATGAGTCAGGGTTTTGTGAAAAGCCAAGTGTAACTAACACAAATGAGCTAGGGTGTCTACCCTGACTTAGAACACCAGAAGCACTGACCGTGCTCAAACTGGGAAGGAAACAGTAGCCCGCAGTAGTTGGGGCAAAGTTTGAGTGAGTAGCTTTGGGGTGGAGTTGGGGAAAGAATAGAAAGGACATTTTGTGCTCTGGCAGCTGCAAAGAGTTGTTCGTAACTCCTAGCTAGGAAGATTTAAATGATAGAGGTCCTCTTGAATATAATCATTTTAAATCTCCATTTCACCGCATGTTTCCTAACATATTAGGACTGACCATGGTAGTCACAGTTTTTGTGTAAGTGTAGAATCACATCCTCTCTCTCTAAGGAATGCTGAGCAGGTATGCGCTTTAAAGGAACCCCGAGTCATCTCAGTAGGATCACCTCTTCCAAGTGATGCTGATAGCGAAGCTCTAATAGTGAGACTTTGCTGCACTCATCAACATGGACTGCACTTGGAGAAGTCTATTACTGCTTCAGTTTCTGAGCATACTTTTATGAAGGTGAAGCGAGTCTTTGATATTATGTCAGAAATTTCTTTTGACCAGATCCCTGCTTACTAACGTGGTCTTGGCTCCATGTCTTAATATTAATATTGTAGAAATCATAGTTTTTCCGTGAAAAGATTTATATGAATTGCAAGTTTGATAAATCATTGAAAATATGTTGTGTATATATTTGATGGGTAAGTTGAAAGGTGTAGCTGTCAGTAGCAGACAGGTTTATAGTCTTAGGAGTTGTTTCTTTTGTAGCAAGCCCAAAAAAAACCCCAAAACAAATAACACTATCTTCTGTAATTTCTGTCTAGTTCATCTTTTTCGTGTGGAAGACGTGTTTTTCCCCAGCTGTTTACACCACAAAATGCTAGTTTTGAAGGTGTCACTAGTTTTGAAGGTGTTCTGGGGTTACACAAATAAATGAAAAACTGGGTTCAGCACAAATTAATTAAAAAAATTTTTTGTGAAATGCAAATGCATACTGCAAATGTGTATGGATTGCTAACTGCACTTAGTCGATCTTTTTTTTGAGTGGGGCACTTTTTTCCCTGTGTTTTATAACTTTTTTTTTTTAAATAATCTTACATAGTTGATTAGGATACAAAGGGTCAAGGGCTACAGCAAAGTGGCTGATATCATCATCCTCCCCCCCCATCTGGGGTCAGAGAAGAATCGGGGAGAAGCCCCACCCAGCCTCCCACCTTGTTGCTCTTTTTAAGTGTTCATCTCTGAGCGTGAGTCAGTTACAGTTTTGTTGCAAGCCAAGTTGCAGACATGTAAGCTAGGATGTATGCTCTGACTTGCCAGAGGAGTGATGGAAGAACAATACTGAGAAACTAGTGTCTTATAGACGTGCTTGGAAGAAATGATGTTCTGCAGTAGTGGTTTTCATACTGTTATTTTTTTTGTCCTCAGCTAAATGATATCCGGTATGTTCAACATTGTAACCCAATACATATGTGTGTAACTGAAGAAAGTTTTACAAATGGGGATTATTTTTACTGACCTAGTACACTCTAATTTTTCACTTCTAATAAAGTAGAAAAAAAATGGTTACCATCCGTTAAACTGATTCTGTGACCCATTTAATGCAGGGGTAAGGAGCATCCAGCCCTAATGTAGTGCAGGAAATCATTTGGTCAGGCTCTGCCCAGGCAGCCACAGGTTTGATACATCTAAGGCAGGCTAATAATTTTAGTGTGATGTGCAAAGGACTGTGTGAACATCCAAATGGCACTTGAAAGAAAAAAGGTTCTCTACTATTTCATGATCAGTGGGTTGCAAAAATAACGTTCTGGAGTAACTCGAGGAACTAGGCAAGGACTCTCACATTGTGCATCTCAGTGTGTCATTATACGAGGCTGATGTTTGGTTATTTTGTTTTTTTATACATTTATGAGATAGTATCTTTTCCTAAATAAGGGGACAATACCTGTATAAACATTAAAGAACATATAGTAGTAACTAATGTAAGAGGAATTTGAATCCAGCTCTTTAAACATCAAAAACTTAGGCAGTTATCACTATTTTGCATTCTCAGGTGTAATCCCTTTTCCAGATAAGTGGTCCTTGCACACTTGTACTGTCACATGCCATATAATCTCTTCTTACCACACAGCATTTTCTTCTCCAGAGTGTGTGGCTCTGGCTTATCATTTTTTAGGTAATGTGACTTTCTGATACTTCAATCACACCTTTTTTTTGTTTTTGTTTTTAAACTCTAGATGCTCTTTGTTTTTAGTGGCATGATACCCCAGAACTGTAATCAGCATTTTAAATCATACTCAACCAGATGGAGTGTAGTAGGTACACCTTGCTTGTGCTTTTAAATGCTGCTGTTTTAAAATATCAGTAACATTCATGGCCCGGCCCAGTAACCTACTGGTTAGAGTCCTTGCCTTGCACATGGCAGGATCCCATGGTTCTAATCCTGGTGGCTTTACTTCCCATCTAGCTCCCAGCTTGTGGCCTGGGAAAGCAGTAGAGGATGGCCCAACACCTTGGGACCCTGCACCCGTGTGGGAGACCTGGAAGAGGCTCCTGGCTTCAGATTGGCTGAATTCTAGCCATTGTGGCCACTTGGGAAGTGAATCATCGGATGGAAGATCTTTCTCTCTTTCTCTCTGTATATCTGACTTTCCAACAAAAATAAATAAATTAAAAAGAAAATATATCAGTAACATTCAGATATCTTAAAATGCTTTCTTTTGGAGCTAGCATTGTGATTTTGCATCGTAAGCTACCAGCATCCCATATAGGTACTAGTTCAGGTCCTGGCTGCCCCACTTTTGATCCAGCTCCCTGCTAATGTGCCTGGGAAAGAAGCAGAAGATGGCCCAAGTGCTTGGCCCTTTGTACTCATGTGGGAGATCCTGGGGAAGCTCCTGGCTTCCTACAAGCCCAACATCAACTGCTGTGGCTATTTGTGGAATAAATCAGTGGATAGAAGATGTTTCTCTTTTAACTGTGTCTTTCAAATCTTTAAAAAAAAAATTGGTAAATTGCCTACAACATGCTGAAGCTGGGAGTCAGGAACTCAGTCTGGGTCTCCTTGTGGGTGACATGGACCCAAGTGCCTGAGCCATCCCCTGCTGCCTCCCAGGATGCACGTTAGCAGGAGGCTGGAATTGGGAACAGAACTGGACACAGACCCGGTCACTGTGTTACAGATTTCTAACTGCTGAGCCAAATGCCCTGCTTCTGAAATCTCTTGAATGTTCATCACTACCAGTTAGGCTTCTTCACTTAGGCTCGATAGGAGCCAGTACTATCAATTTCTTCCCCATATTCTTTATTCACAAGTTGTTAATCGGAGTCTCACATCTAAGGTTTACAAATTCTTTTTTTTTAGTCTTTAGACATTTAATTTTACCTCTTTTCCCTGATGTTTTGGCCGTCTTCATCATCTTCATATTTGGTAGACATACCTACTAGGGCTTAATGCAGTTGTTGATAAAAGTTTTCTAATGACTACATATTCTGAAGTCTGGAAACGTAACTCTGGATTCCTTCCGGATATATAACAATCCATGGATCAACACATAGTAATGGTTGTTCAGTGATAATTAGTTCTACTTACTGTTGGGCCATAATGACATTTTAATGGATATTATTAAAGATTTTGCTAAATAGTACATATAGAGTTTTGCCTAAAATAAAATAGATTTTGAAATAGAATTTTTAAAATAGGAATTACAGTTTCTTTGGTTTGATTTGTTCATGGTGAACCCTTTGTTAAGGGATCAGATAATCTATTTAATTGAATTACGCAAACAATCAGTTTGGAATTTCTACATACTGATTTTTTTCTTTCAAAATTATTATCTTTCCTCCTAGCCACACTTTTGATCCTGCACTTGGTAGAAATGATTTGGTGATAAAATTTGTGTTGTTCAAAGAAACCTTAGAACCGGATAGGTCAGCGTGGACTCACATATACCTTACTAGGTAGGACACAAAGATTAGTTACTCCTAACTAAAATATTGAAGATTTC
The DNA here is from genome assembly GCF_030435755.1 of Ochotona princeps. Taxonomy (NCBI): domain Eukaryota; kingdom Metazoa; phylum Chordata; class Mammalia; order Lagomorpha; family Ochotonidae; genus Ochotona; species Ochotona princeps. The sequence goes on along the minus strand of NC_080842.1, from coordinate 43,762,719 downwards.
TGTGCACACCCCTCCTAAAACTGTTCTGCACCTCAACTGTTGACATGTTAACATGCCTTGTTAGAGTTATAAGCCAGTTTAGACTATCCTAAAATCTGCCAAGTTCAGCAAAATTATGCTTCAACACTATAAACTGCTAAATACTAAAATGAAATAGACACGAGACACCTGAATAGTACCCTGTAGCCATTTTAAGTTGTATAGAAGCCGGTTGTATGTAAACTAAAATTGAAATGTCAATGAAGTAGTCACAGGATGTGGTTAAGAACTTGCATTTTTAAACATATTGGTTACTCAATACCATGTCAATTAATTCCATAATATTGTAAATTATTATTGATGTTATGTTGGGGCTTTTAATTGATTGGAATGAGATTCTGCCAGCTCTGCCTTCAAACCAGAGATGGTCTCCCCAAGAAACCATTGACTTTATCTGGACAATAAGATGCTGGACTCTTAAAAATAAATTTGTGTTGTTTTCCATCATTTTGAGGTACATTTCAGGCTACATTCTGGCTTACTGTTCATCAGTTTCTCTAATTTGAACTTGAGTATCTTTTGAAGAATGTTCTACCTTGAGCATTTGAAAAACTACAGATGCTGAAGAGTTCATTCTTTTCTCTTTGACCTAATATTCATTGCAGATTTTGTTTCAATGTGACTTTCCCTTTTTTGTACTAATGCTCTCTAATATTTTCTTTGTTGTTTTTCTTTGTTGAGATAAATTATGTACCATAAAATTCAGTGACTTTTTGTTACGTTCATGAAGTTTGGCAGTCCTGACTTCTTTTTTGTTTTAATATGTTTTAATTAAAAAATTTTTTTTCAGAGATTTATTTTATTTTCATTGGAAAGTCAGAGATGAGGAGAGACAGAGAGGAAGATTTTCTGTTTGCTAATTCATTCCCCAAGTGGCCGCAATGGCCGGAGCTGCGCCAATCCGAAGTCAAGAGCCAGGAGCCTCTTCCGGGTCTCCCACCTGGGTGCAGGGTCCCAAGGTGACTGCTTTCCCAGGCCACAAGCCAGGAGCCATGATGAAAGTGGAGCGACTTGGACATGAACCAGCGTCCACATGGATCCTGAGTGTACAAGGCGAGGATTTTAGCCTTTAGACTCCTGAGCCAGGCCACTGACTGCTTTCGAATTCCAGGACATTTTCATCATCCCCCAAAGAAGCGTTCGTGGTCATTCCTTATTTCCCTGTCTCTCCATCTGCTTTCTGTGTCTATCACATTGCCTATTCTGATCTTGTATGTAAATGAAATCTCACAATATGTGACTACCTGTGTCTGTCTTCTTTTATTTAGCATGATTTTGAGGTTTATGCATGTTTTAGCATATGCTAGAACATTCCGTTTTATTTTTTCATTCCTTTGTACATCTGAACAATATGCCATTGTGTGTACTTACTACATTTTATTTATCTATTCAACAACTGACAAGCATTTGGGTTGATAACACCTTTTGGTTGTTAGCAGCAGTGCTGCTGTGCAAGTATATGTGCTGAAATTTTAAAATGAACTTACATTTTCATTCTTCTTGGGTTTGTGCTGAGGAGTAGAGTTATTTCAAATGGTAAGTCTGTGTTCATCTTTTTGAGAAACTGTCAGGCTGTTAATTTCTACGAAATTTCATGTTTCCACAAGCAATGTATGTATGAGGGGTCTAATTTCTCTACAACTTGTTCATCTTTTTTATTATAGCCATGCTATTAATATCTTCCTGTGATTTTGATTTGCCTTTCCCTAATGACGGTGAACTTTTTGTATGATATTTATTGGCCGTTTGTACATCTTTGGAGGAATGTCTTCAGACTCCGCCTGTTTTCTGAATGAGTTATTTAGTGAGGTTTTTTTAATGAGAGTATTAAATTGTTTTAATTTTATTTTTGATAATTTCAAAATTAGAATTAATTTGGGAAGGGTGAAGGGCCAGAGGAAAGTGGGAGAGGTAATTGTTTCCACATTCTCTTTTTACCTTCCTGTATCTGGAGGAAGGGGAGAGACAAGAGCAAAAACCACACCCAACCTCCCAGCCCCCCATGCCTGCTGGGAGGGGCCGGCCACTAATGCCATCCCAGGGTCCCCAGTGTCGGGCATGCTACGAGGTTCGCACTCAAGTGGTTTCGGTAGTTTAACTGTTCAGAATTCCTGTAGATCTTGCTACTCCAAGCATGATGAAATCCCTGCAAAAGAGAGTATTGTTAAGTTTTAAAGAGTTTTTAGAATATTTGAATACTGATCCCATTTGAAACTTATAATTTGCAAGTGTTTTCCCTCATAATACGTGTTGTCTTTTCACTTGATAAAATCCTTTGAAGCATGAAGTTATTATAGTTTGAAGCCCATTTACTTGATCAATTTATGTGTGTTTTGTTTTTTGTTACTTGTGCTTTTGGTATTATATTTAAGAAACCAGTGCCTAACCGAAGATCATAAAGTTTGTTTTTCCTTAGCTCTATATTGAGACCTTGGAGAGGGGTAAAGATATTTGCTGGTTTACTCCTCAAAGCCTAAAGCCCAAAACTCAGTCTGGGTTTTCTACCTGAGTGATAAGGACTCATGCTCTTGAGCTATCAGCTGCTGCCTCCTAAAATGTGCGTTAGCAGGAAACTGGAATCAAAAGTAGAGCCAGGATTTAGAACCAGTCAGACACGGAGTTTGAGGATTCCAAGTGGCATCCCAATTTCTATGCCAAATGTCTACCCCTAAATTATGATTATTTATTTAAAATACACAAGAGGCTGCTGCTATGGTTCATTGGCTTGGAATAGCATGTGTAACATAGGTATCCCATAAGAACAGCAGTTCAAATCCCAGCTCTTCCATTTCTCATCCAGCTCCTTGTTGATGTGCCTGAAAGTAGCTTGAGAGGGCCCCAGGAGTTGGACTTCGGCCACCCATGTGGGAGACCCAAATAGAGTTCCTGGTCTTGGCTTTATTGCAGTCATTTGGCAGAAGTCAATCAACAGATAGAAAATTCAGTCTTTCCCTCTCTCTTTGTAACTCTTTTTTTTTTTAAACATTTATTCATTTTATTACAGCCAGATATACAGAGAGAGGAGGAGAGACAGAGAGGAAGATCTTCGTCCGATGATTCACTCCCCAAGTGAACCGCAATGGGCCAATGCGTGCCGATCCAAAGCCAGGAACCTGGAACCTCTTCCGGGTCTCCCACGCGGGTGCAGGGTCCCAAGGCATTGGGCCGTCCTCAACTGCTTTCCCAGGCCACAAGCAGGGAGCTGGATGGGAAGTGGAGCTGCCGGGATTAGAACCGGCGCCCATATGGGATCCCGGGACTTTCAAGGCGAGGACTTTAGCCGCTAGGCCACGCCTCTGGGCCCTCTCTTTGTAACTCTTTCAAATAAATAAGACTTTGGAAAATAAAATGTAGGGCCCAGCACTGTCGCTCATTGCCTGTGATCCTAGCCTTGCACACGCTGGGCTCCTACAGGGGCGCTGGTTCATGTCGTGGCCTCTTCACTTTCCTTCCAGGTTCTTGCTTTCAGTCTGGGAAAGCAGTGAAGGACAGCCCAAGGCCTTGGAACCCAGCAGCTGTATAGGAGACCTGGAGGAGGCTCCTGGCTTCGGCTCGGTTCAGCTCTGGCTGTTGTGACCACTTGACGAGTGAATCAGTGAATGGAAGATCTCTGTCTTTCCTTCTCTCTATATATCTGACTTTCCAATAAAAATAAAATAAATCTTTAAGAAATAAAATAAAGTGTAACATAAAAAACTGACCATGTTAGTTTTTTTAAATTTATACGTCAATTGCAGTAAGTTAACTTAGATATTGTGCAACCCTTACCACTATCGACATCTGAAACCTGTTGGTCTCCCAAATTGAAAAATTCCCCACATCCTGTCTTCCTAGCCCCGGAAATCACCATTTTAGTTTGTTTTTTAATAGGTAGAAGCATATAATAGATATCCCTTTTAGATTGGCTTATTTTACTTAATGTTTTCAAGATTCATTCATGTTATGTGTCAGAATTTTTATTTTTTATAAGTTTCTAAAGTTTTAGTTGTTCATCCATTGATGGACACTTGCATTGCTTCTGCTTCTTGGCTATTGGGAATAATACTGCCATTAACAAGGAAGTACAGATACAGGTTCAAATGCCTACTTTCATTCCTTTGAATATTACCCAGAAGTGGAATTGCTGGGTCATATGGTAAATCTATATTATATTTTTTGAGGAACTGCCATACTATTTTGTTTTTAAGATTTATTTTTTTATTTGAAAGGCAGAGTTCCAGGGAGAGGGAAAAACAAATAGATCTTCCATTCCACTGATTCACTCCCAAAATGACCACAATGGCTGGCACTATACTATTTTCTTTAAGAGCTGCATTATTTTTGTACGTTCATGTCAACATTTGCTTTGATTCATTTTGGGTTATTTCCTAGTGAAAGGATAGAGTTGAATTTCATTCTTCTTGCATGTGAGTAAACAGTTGTACAGTACATTTTAAAGTAATTAAATTTTGAATTTAGTGCATTTACTTTTGAGTTGTATGGTAAGTTTGTAAGTTTCTGTAAAAGAAATCTAGAATTTAATGGGGTTATATTGAATCTGTAGATCCACTTAGAGATTTCAGTGATTTTTGAAATCTTACCAATACTGATCCCTTCAATCTGTGGTTCTTGGGTGCTCATTCATATAGATATTCTTTGTCATCTTTCAGTTGGGTTTTGTAATTTTCAGTATGTAAACCACACACTTTTTTTTAAATTTTGTTCCTAGTTTTATTCTTTTTGATATTACTGTAAGTGAAATTTTTTTTTAATTTCATTTTTGGATTGCTCATTGCTAGTATAGAAATAGCATTTGATTTTTTAAAATATTGAGGTAATACCCTCTAATCTTGTGGAATTTATTAACTAGTAGGTTTTTTTATATGTGGATTCCTTAGAATTTTTTATGTATAAGATCATATTCACATATAGAGATAATTTACTTCTCTGTTTCCAGTCTGCATGCCTTTGATTTCATCTGCTTGTCTAACTCCCCTGGCTGGAACCTCCAGTACAGTGTCGTATCAGAGTGGCGAGGGTGCACATCCTTCAGTGTGATTTTTATTGTTCTTTTTTGCAATGACTAAAAGTTATTTATTATGTTAGTTTGTGACAGATACAGCACTAAATATCTGCACACAGTATTTTATCTTCCCTATGATCCAAAATAAGGGCTGTTGTTAGTGCTATTGTGAAGATGAGGAATAAAGGCCCAGGCTAAATAATTTGCTTATAGTTATTGTCACCCAAAAGCACAAGGGTACTTTAAAACATTCCTGGGTAAGTAGAAATAAAAGATCAATTTATTTTGGTGCAAATAATGTGTACTTTTAAAATATGTGTGCACTATTTGGAAAATATATTTCATGCAGCATTTGAAGCCCCTTACATGCATGGATTTCAAAATATTTTACTCTAACGTTATCTTTTAATTTCATTTTTTTAATGAATCTTTCAAAATTTCCTTTATGTGATTGGGCTAGGATTGGATCCCAGTCGATCTAACTCTGCTGAAAACATTTTTTTCCTTTTTTTTCCTTGTAAGATTTAGTTAATTTTTTATTGGAAAGTCAGATTTACAGAGAGGAGACAGAGTGTAAGATCTTCCGTCTGCTTGTTCACTCCGCATGTGGCCGCAATGGCCAGAGCTGAACTGGTCTAAAGCCAGAAGCTCCTTCTGGGTCTCCCATGTGGGTGCGGAGTCCCAGGGCTTTGGACTATCCTCTACTGCTTTCCCAGACCACAAACGGGGAGCTGAATTGGAAGTGAAACAGCTGGGACACAAATGGATGTGCATATGAGATCCTGACATATGCATTGTGAGGACTGCACTGCACTGTTGAGCTGGGCTCTACTGTAAATTTTTCAACCATTACCTAATTCTAACTATACTTTTTTTGTTGTTATAAAAAAAATGCCATTCTTTTTATTTATGAGAGAGAAACAGAGATCTCCATTCATTGTCCAATCTTCAAATGTCTTCACCAGCCAGTCAGGCCCAGGCCAAAGCAAGGAGCTGGGAACTCAGTTGAGTTGGAGTCTCCCAGGTTGGTGACAGGGTCCCAACAATTGAATTGATACCTGCTGCCTTTTAGGAGGTATTCCATCCGCTAGTTCATTCCCCAAATGGTCACAGTGGTTAGGGCTGGCCAGGTAGAAGTCAGAATCCTGGAAGTCCTCCTGGGTCTCCTACATGGGTAGCAGGGCTCAAGTACTTGAGTCATCTGCTGCTTTCCCAGGCCCATTAGCAGGAAGCTGGGTCAAAAGTGGAACAACCAGGACTCAAACTGGCATTCACTTTTGTCACCAGCTTTGCGGACAGCAGCTCAACCCTCCATTACAATGCCAGTCCCAGATGAATATGTTTTCTATGCTAAGTATTAGGTAAGGCATTTTCTATGCATTAAGTCATTTAATGTGTTGATATCCTCTGGGACCTGCTGCCTCCCATGGTACACAGCAACAGAAAGCTAGAATCAGGAATGAAGCTAGAACTGCTCTACCTTGTATCCACCACACATATATTTTTAAGCATATGTTTAATGCAACCACCTTATATATTTGTCTGTCTTTAGCTGTGTAAGCAAAAGGACAATAGCGTATTCGTCTTTAAGTTTCTGAGCTCAGTCACATCAAATTGAATGATTTTTTGGTGATGTTAGGTTAAAAAGTAATGAAGGTATAAAATAATGAGTCTGAATTTCTTGCATTACCCTCTACCATTTGTACATGAGGAGTTTCACACATAGCCTTGACAGTTGTGTTAAATTTGTACTCTTATAATAAACACAAACATATTAGTGCATGTTGTTAGAAAATTGCTTATAAAATAAACCTGCAGTGATGTGGCTGTTAGGATTATAAAAATTGTAGTTTGTTTAAAACGTCTTTGTATTCCTTTTGATTTCCAACTTTTCTTTCTTGAATATGAATTGCTTCAGATCAGCTCAGCTTTGGCTATTGCGACCAATTGGGGGAGTGAACCAGCGGGGTGGAATATCTTTCTGTTTCACCTTTTCTTCGTAGATCTGCCTTCCCAATGAAAACAGCTAAATCTTGGGGGATTGGGAAGGGAAAGGGGAAAAAGCCATTAATACATTCCTTATTGCTTAATGCAATAAGATTTTATATATCACAACAAAAAAAATTTGTTCTAAGTGTAGACATGTAATTTAAAAGATACTTATTTTGACATGAAAGAGTTACCAGGAGAGATTCCTGGTTCACTCTCCATATGGCCATAATGGCTGGAGTTGGGCTGATCTGGAGCCAGGAGCCATAAGCTTCTGAATCTCCCATGTGGATGCAGGGACCCAAGGCCTTGAGCCATCCTCTGCTGCTTTCCTAGACCATTAACAGGGAGTTGAATTGGTAGTGGAGCGGCTAGGACTCGAACTGTTGCTCATATGGGATGCTAGCACTGTTAAGTGGATGATCAGTGTGCTATGCCACTGCACTGGTCCCAGGGTTTTGTTGTTGTTGTTGTTGTTGTTTTTGATAGAATTGGGACAGCTAATATGTATGATCTTACTATTTCTTATTCCTATTTTTAACTTTTCATTTTAAGATACACATTCTATACCTATATTTATTAAGTGTATTGGATTTACCTAATTACCTATGTAGTTTATTCTCATGTAGATAGCAGAAAGAAATTTATTTAGCAGAAATACCAGAAAAAGAACCATAAAATGATGTAACTCACATCATGTAACCATTCTGGATCTCTGATGTTACTATTGCTCCATAGTCCCATCTTTGGGATCACCCTGCATGTAAATCTCTGTGCCAGAGTGCCCAGGAAGCTTCATGCTGATGCTCTTGGTACCCAGACTGGCTGCTTGTCCTCTTCCCTTATATTTACCCTCCTCTGTGCCCTACTACCAGGAATACATCTGTAACTATACCTTCTGTTAGTGTAACTTTGACATTTTTATTTATTTATTTATTTATTTATTTATTTATTTAGATTTATTTTTATTGCTAAGTCAGATGTATAGAGGAGAGACAGAGAGGAAGATCTTCCATCCGGTAATTCACTCCCCAAGTGAGCGCAACAGCCAATCTGTGCTGATCTGAAGCCAGGAGCCAGGAGCTCTTCCGGGTCTACCATGTAGGTGTGGAGTCCCAAGGCCTTGGGCCATCCCTGACTGCCATTCCAGGCCATAAGCAGGGAGCTGGATGGGAAGCGGGGCTGCCGGGATTAGAATTTAAGCCCATATGGGATCCCGGTGCATTCAAGGCAAGGACCTTAGCCGAAAAGCCACCTCACCGGGCCCATCAGTTTTGACATTTTTTTTTTAAGATTTTTTTTTTTTTATTACAAAGTCAGATGTACAGAGAGGAGGAGAGACAAAGAGGAAGATCTTCCATCTGATAATTCACTCCCCAAGTGACCGCAATGGCCGGTGCTGAGCCGATCCAAAGCCTGGAACCAGGAACCTCTTCCAGGTCTCCCACACGGGTGCAGGGTCTCAAGGCTTTGGGCCGTCCTTGACTGCTTTCCCAGGCCACGAGCAGGGAGCTGGCTGGGAAGTGGAGCTGCCGGGATTAGAACCGGCGCTCATATGGGATCCCGGGGCGTTCAAGGCAAGGACACTAGGCCATGGCGCCGGGCCCCAGTTTGTACATTTTTAAAAAGATGTCTTGGTTGGTAAACAGCAGAAAGGAGTAATGTGTTAATGTAAAGGAATTTACAGTATGCTAGTCCTTGCAGTAATGACTTGTGCTAGTCAAAGCACATTGTGATGGTGACTGCATTTGCGTAATAGTTTTTAGTGGCAACATGAATTTTTAAAAGCATTTAGAGTGAGATTTTCAGGAACAATAGTTCTTGTTTTGCTTGTTGCATTTATTCACCATGTCTTCTGTGATGTTTCATTTGCGAATCTGAGTTATAGAGGAAATATATTCCTTTATAGACAGAACTAGCTTATTTAAAAGGAGGGTTTTAAACTGGGAGTGGCTCATAAATGCAAAATGTTTGTTTTGATCTGAGGAAAAAATACCTGGGCTTCTTGCAATAAAGTTGAAATTTTCCGAAGGGTGTTAAGGAACTATAAAGAAAATAGACGTGATTAAATCTCCTTGAAATGTGAGGAATGGGTCCCAGCACAGTGGCCTAGTGGCTAAAGTCCTCGCCTTGAACTCCCTGGGATCCCATATGGGTGCTGGTTCTAATCCCAGCAGTTCCACTTCCCATCCAGCTCCCTGCTTGTGGCCTGGGAAAGCAGTCGAGGACGGCCCAAAGCCTTGAGACCCTGTACCCACGTGGGAGACCGGGAGGAAGTTCCTGGCTCCTGGCTTTGGATCGGCACAGCACCGGCCATTGTGGTTCACTTGGGGAGCGAATTATCAGATGGAAGATCTTCCTCTTTTTCTCTCCTCCTCTCTGTACATCTGACTTTACAATTTAAAAAAAATCTGTTTTTTTTGTTGTTGTTGTTTTTTTGTAGAAAAAAGGAAATGTGAGGAATGATAGAAACAGGGTGATTCAGTGCCATGTATCTTTTGTGAAAGTATCTGGAAAGATGAAACAGGTAGTGCTATTAGAGATGGAGACATGGATGAAGCAAACCATCTCCCTCCAAAGACTAGAAGGAACTCTCTCCTCCACTGGTTCTTTCAAGAATTTCTGGTCATCTATGTAAGAGTAGAATAGTACTCAGAAAAATCTGTTGAGACCTGTTGTGTTGGAAAAGTATAAGAAGCAGGAATGGACCAGGCTGAGTCTGTAAATGACCGCACTCTGATAAGCTTGAGGAATGGAATTTCATGGATATCATTAAGTTAGTGAGGAGGTGTTTAGTATGCTCTTAGTACCTAGTCACTACTGCATTTTATAATTATGATGATGTTGTCTATCTGCATTGATATTTAGTAGCTATAGACAGATTAATTTAGCAAGCACAAGATGTATATCTTTTGAGTGGACCTGTTGATTTCCCCCTTTCAGAATTGAATTAATAGATCTTTTATTGCCAAGTGATATTCTTGTTTGCCGTTAAGTCATCCATAACTAGAACTAAGCTGAAGAGGACTGAAAAACAAAACCCAGAGGCACTCAGCCTCACAGTTCAGACATCTATGTTCCATATTGGAGAGTCAGTTTATAATTTCCAGCTTTTCACTACAACTTCCTCTTAATGAGGATGCTGGGATAGTAGTGATGGCTCAAGTAGCTGGGAGACCTGGATTAAGTTTCTGACTTCTTATTTCAGGCTGGTCCAGCCTCAGTTATTGACAGCATTTGGAGAATTAACTAGCAAATGAAAATGCTTGGGTCTTGCACAATGACTCAATTAGCTAATCCTTCCCCTGCAAGCACCAGGATTTCATATGGGCACCAGTTCCTGTCCCAGCTGCTCCACTTCTCATCCTGCTCCCTGCTTGTGGCCTGGGAAAGCAGTGAAAGATGGCCCAAAGCCTTGGGATCCTGCACTGGTGAGGGAGACCTAAAGGAAGCTCCTGGTTCCTGTCTTCAGATCAGCTCAGCTCTGGCTATGTAAGAAGTGAACCAGTAGATGTCTCTCCTTCTCTGTAAATCTTTCAAATAAAAAGAAATCTGTAAAAAAATGCATGCTCAAGTTCAAGCTCTCTCTTGCTTTCTTTCTGCTTCATATATATATATATATTTCCAGAAAAAAGGAAAAAAGCTCATGAATCCTGGAATCTTGAATTTAGAGGTTTAAGACTGATGCTGTCTTCATGATAGTATAAGCTAAGTTAGAGACTGACAAGCTCTGTGTGCGGCAGCAATTAGGTTTATCTTGATTCATGTCATAATGTCTCTGAGTGTGAAGTGTAATTGCCTGTGTGTTTCATCTTCAAATTCCAGGTCTGTCCAATGGTAACTGCTATAGAATTGTTCATTCGAGTGACTAACTAGAAAGTGACACTAAGCTTTGAAGGTGCTTAGAATTTGATTAGGAGAAAAAGTGAACATGGAATCGATTTTCTGTGAAATCAATAATAGGATTCATAATAGAAAAGTTTGTATGGACTTGAGCATGAAAGCTAAGAATTTGAATTAGGGTACAGAGGGTTTTTCTTTCTGCCTTTTAGAATAAAAAAAGCAGTGTGGGTGTTATGACACAGTGAGTTAAGCCATTGCTTGGGATACCCACATCCTATATCATAGAGCTTTTTTGATTTCTGGCTATTCTGCTTCTGATTCAACTTCCTGCTTATGTTCCTGGTAAAGCAGTTGATGACAGCCCAAGTACGTGGGTTTTTGACCCATTTGGAGACCTCGATGGAGTTCCGTGCTCCTGACTTTAGCATGGCCCAATCCTGGTTTTTGTAGCCATTTGGAGTGCTAATAAACAGGTGGAAGACCTCTCTGTCCTTACGCTTACAAATAAATAAATGAGTAAAGTAAAAGAGAGAAATTGCACCTGAGTAAAGAGAAAGGACCTGTGAAGATACTTGAAGTGTTTAGAACAGCAGCTTGCACAAATTACATGTTTATTAGCTGTCATTATCTTCAATATCATCACCCTTTGTTTATTTTAATTTTGGATGGCCTATATTTACATTGGACTTTTAGAAAGATTTTTTAAAAATTTGCTTGAAAGGCAAAGTTAGAGAAAAGAAGGAGAGAAAAATAATACATTTTCCATCCGCTGGTTCTCCCAAGGGCCGCGATGGCCAGTGCTGGGCCAGCCTGAAGCTGGGAGCCAGTATCCTCATCCTAATCTTGCATGTGAGGGCAAGGCCCTAGCGCTTGGCCATCCTCCAGTGCCTTCCCAAACACAATAGCAGGAAGCTGGATCAGACTTGGAGTAGCTGGGGTGCTAACTGATGTCTATTTGGGATTCTAGAATCAAAGGTAGCAGCTTAACTCAGTGCTGGCCCCAAGAGGATTTAGCCACTGAGCCATCACTCGGGCCTGACCCCAAAGAACTTTTAAAAAATAACTTTGGTTTGGAAAATGTCAAACATACATTCATAAGGAAATGGAGAGCATGATAAATGAACCATCACTAACTTATCACCTGTCTTTAGTATTTCCCAAGTAACCTCATTCTTGTTTTATCTGTACCATTGAAACCCCAATTCCCTGGAATATTTTTAAGCAAATTTCATCCAGATTTAATATGAGTTAATTACTGAGATAGTAAGAGTTAAAGGCTCTTTTTAATGTAACCACAATAGCAATTCCATATATACACAAAAATTTTTAAACTTCTTTAATGCCATTAAATGTTCTCTGAATGTTTGAGATTGAATTTCCTAAAGTTTGCAATCTATTGAGAATTTTCCCGTTTTGTTATTACGAAGAATAAGTGGTTCTGTCAACTATTTAAAAAAATTATATCTGACTATCGTTTTTTAGAAATGTATGGTATTTCTTATTTCACTAGTTCTAATCATAGGAGTGCTCTACCTCCTATGGACATTCCCATGAAAACCAAATATCTCCAACAAACGCAAAACGATACCATTACTTTTCTAGTCATTAAATAAAATGTTATAGTGTAACTTTGTAGTCTCTTTCTGTATATTCAGTCAACAAATCAGTATTCTGTTGATTTGTTAATACCTCCCAGATTCCTTTCTTCCTTTTCATTTTTTTATAAGATTTACTAATTTTTATTGTAAAGGCAGATTTACAAAGAGAGGGAGATGCAGAGAGAAAGACCTTCCATCTGCTGGTTCACTCCCCAAGTGACCCCAGTGGCCTGAACTGAGCTGAGCTGATCTGAACCAGGAGCCACAGGGGTTTCCTTTGGGTCTCCCATGCAGGTGCAGGATCCCAAGGCTTTGGACCGTCCTTGACTGCTTTCCCAGGCCACAAGCAGGGAGCTGGATGGGAAGCGGGGCTGCCAGGATTAGAACTGGCGTCCATATGGGATCCCAGTGAGTTCAAGGCGAGGATTTTAGCTGCTAGGGCCAAAATCACTTAGTATTAATGTAATAGTCTATGTTTACATTCGGTGATATGAAGACATAAAGTGAGGTCAGTTGAAATGAAAAGGAAGAGGCCTGGCACAATGGAAGATCTTCCTCTCTGTCTCTCCTCTTCTCTGTGTATCTGACTTTGCAGTAAAAATAAATAAATCTTAGAAAAATACTAAGCGATTTCTTCATAAATCTTCAGAGTTTGCTTCTTCTCATCGATCCTTTGTCCTTTAGGCCTACAACTTAGCTCTGTAAAACACACATGTGCATAACGTTGAAAGCACCAGACATCTTAGCTTTCAAGATCCTGTGCCTCTGATCAGAACTGTGTTCTCTGATTTTCTCTCCCACTTACTCCAATAAAAGACATTTTATTTAACCACACTGACCAATTCAGTGTTCACTTGGTGCTTACACATCCTAAAGATTTTCTTTCCATTTTTTATATTTTACCCAAGCCTTACCTCAAAACTTGTTCACAAATTGTTTGTTTCTGAGATTTTCTAACCACCATAGTTCTTATGACAGCTTATCATCTAGACATAGTCCTCTATCTATAGTAGGTTCTCAGTAAATGTTGGTGATGATTATTCCAAAAGTGAACATCCTTCCTCTTTGCCTAGGGATGTTCCAATGCCTTTTGTTTTGGCATCACATCTGGCTAGTGTGCCCTTGACTCTCAGTGTCCAAATATGTACAATAAATTACGCAGTCAGGATCAGGTATTGGGGACACTGATTAAAGTGCCTGTTCTGTGTCCCAGTTCCTCTACCACTGGTCCAGCTTCTTGGTGGTATTTATGCATCGTGAGAGGTAGCAGATGATGACCCAGGTACTTAGATCCAAATGGACTTGCAACCTGGCTTTGGCCTGGCCCAGCCCTTGCTATTGCAGGCTTTTGGGTAGTGAAGGAGCAGATGGAAGATCTCTGTCTCTCTGCACTTCGCAAATGTGAGTGATACAAAATCAGCTCAGCAATTTGTACTGTTTAAATTGCTACCATCATTGATTTGAAATAGTAGATAAGGTAACTAGAATATAATACTTAATACAGGTTGAACCTCCCAACTCTGGAAATTTTGGAGTGCTGATGTATCATCTTAAGTAGAAAGCTCCACACTATGAAACTTAATTTCATGTTCAAAATGACCTTTACCCTTTAGCATTTCTATTACATATATACATATATATGCATATTCTATGTGTGTATATATATATATATATATATTTAGTTTGTGTAGATATATTTAGATTTTCCAGATATTTTTATCTGGTTTATTATTTCATTCAGTGGATAAACTGTTTTAACTTCGAAGTTAGTAAGAAACTAATTTTAGAAACTGGAAATACTGCAAATAGAAATTTGTGAAGAACACAGTTTAATATTTACTGCATTTAAAACTTTCCAATGAATTTTTAATTTGCTCTGTTGTGTCCTTCATATCTAATAATTCTAGTTGATTTTGTTTCAGTTTTTCTATTTTTCTATGTGACATATTCTTTAAATTCCAGCATGTGCTTCTTGTTGATAAGCTTTATAACAAATTTTTAGGTTCTTTATCCCCTGTTTCCTCTGTGTATTCCTCATTTAACTCTGAGGTTGGCAAAGAATTTTGCTCCTTTGCAGGCGAATCTTCTGTAATAGCCATTGTGCCTCTGTCTCTTCTTTTGCTCTTGGTCTTTGTACTTCCAGTTATTAGATTCTTCTCCTTAGGGCAGGTTTCTAAGCTGTGTCACCCACAGGTGTACAAGTTGATTTTACTGATTGTGTTTGGTACCCAGTTCTTTGTTTGCTTTCAGTTGTGCCGCTCCCTCCAGCAAGTTTCAGGTCTAGTCTCTTGTGTGAGGCTTCCACCATGGTCTCAGTAGCCCCAGCTCCTGGCTTACCACCTTCCACTTCCGGGATCCCATGCCGAGGCTGCACAGTTGTCTGTATAACCTTTTTCCCGCTTCCAGTTTGAACAGTTCTCTGGATTAGGGAGAAATCAGGTGTTCTAAGTAATTAGGTTGACGGTAGTGCTGATCTTGCCAGAACCTGTTTGCCATTAGGTGTGAGGGCTACCTGGACCTATTTTGACCCTTAGATGCCAAATTAAATATTTTCCTTTTGGGACCAATGCAATGTACTGAGCATAGTAAGTTTGCTCCCAGCTCAGTGCATGCGTAGTTCCATCCCATAACCTTTGCCTCCCTACACAAAATGGAACCCAATGTGAGGTCTGGTGTGGGTATGAGCTGTGAAATCCATCCTGTTCCTGCGCTGCCTTTTTGGGATATACTGCTCTCTGCCTCTGCTCAAACAAATCAGCGGATGGGCAGTCCTTTGCCTGGGTTCACCTCCTTGGCTCCCGGTGAGCTCCTCTTCCAGCCTGGTTGCTGGAGCTCAGTTCGCGTCTAGCTGACTAGCACTGAGGTATCTGGTCACTGTGGCAAAAGCACACTGTTGTTTTTGCTGCTTTCTCTTGTCCATCAGTATCCAGGTACCCATCTGTTGTCGGCCTATTCTCTCCTATTTCCTAGAATGTGCCCTCTCTGCTTTGCCTTGGCTAATGATTGTCTGTTTAAATGTGTCCTTACCCTGTTTCACTCTCTTGATAATTTTATTTTCTACAAACTCTTTGAAGCCCCCTTGCCTTGAGCAGTGTACATAGACTTTGAGCTGTTGCCACAAAATTCAGTAAGATAGTTAGTAACTCCAGCTCTTCTCAGTATCTTTCCTAAAAAAAAAAAAAAAAAAAAAAAAAAAAAAAGCAGCAGCAACCCAGTTTTTGATTGTTGCTTTCTTGGTTGATCGCACTGTAATCATTACTCCCCAGCAGTACAAACACTGGGATTTCTCCTTTCCCTCCCCCTCTTCTTAAAAAAAAAAAATTGCTTAGTTTGTATCTGAAAGCCAGTTACCGAGAGGAGAGACGAAGAGAATAGAGACGAAGAGAATCTTCTATCTTCTGGTTCACTTCCCCAGTGGTTACAACAGCTAGAGCTGAACTGAGCTGAAGCCTGGAGCCAGGAGCTTCTTTCTAGAGATATTCTAGGAAGATATTTCTGAAGAGTTGACATTTAAGCTGAGACCCAATAGAAAATATTAATGAGCTTAGTGAAACTAGGCGGAGGAGGGTAAGATAAGCGAACAGTGGAGTTGAATTCATTTCTGGCAAGAGAACAATGTATTGCACAAATAACTTAGAATCAGAAGTGTTGGCTCTTCCAGAAATAGAAATTGGTTCCATTTGGCTGTTTAAAGAGTTGGATGTTAGAGGAAGGTGAGTAATGGAACTAAAGAAGTACTGCCACAGTTAGGTCATCACTTGGATCTCAAGGGCTACGGCCATTTTGGGAAGAAGCCCCAACCCAAGGGCAAGAAGAAACTGGCTCAGAATTTTTAGCAGAGCAGTGTACATAGAATCAGGTTTGTATGTTAGGAAATACTTTGCATTGTACAGAATGGATTTGAAGTTCGAGGTAAGAGAGGTAAGAAAAAGAGATGTTCATTGATTCACTTCCCAGATGGCTTTAACAACCATGATTGTGCCAGGCCAAAGCCAGGAGCCAGGAGCTTCAGCCAGATCACCTATTTGGGTGACAGAGGCCCAGAGACTTGGGCTTTTTTTCCTGGGCTATTAACAGCGAGGTAGATCAGAAGCAGAGCAGCTGGAACTCAAAAAAGTGTTTGCATGGGATACTAATATAAGGCAGTGGCTTTACTGACTATGCTACAACGCTGGCTTCCAGAGATTTGTTTTAAAGATGTATGTATTTGGGCCCAGCGGCGTGGCCTAGCGTCCAAAGTCCTCGCCTTGAAAGCCCCGGGATCCCATATGGGCGCCGGTTCTAATCCCGGCAGCTTCACTTCCCATCCAGCTTCCTGCTTGTGGCCTGGGAAAGCAGTTGAGGAGGGCCCAAAGATTTGGGACCCTGCACCTGTGTGGGAGGCCTGGAGGAGGTTCCAGGTTCCTGGCTTCGGATCGGCGCTCAGCACCGGCCCGTTGCGGCTCACTTGGGGAGTGAAACATCGGATGGACGATCTTCCTCTCTGTCTCTCCTCCTCTCTGTATATCAGGCTTTCCAATAATAATAAATCTTTAAAAAAAAAAAAGATGTATGTATTTGAAAGGAAGGATGACAGGGGTTGGCAGTGAGGTGGTGTGTCTGTTTGGGGGTGGTGGTGGGAGTGGTGCTCTTGTGGTGGGCACATTATCATCTGCTGATTCATGTCTCAAATAGCCTGGAACTCCATCTGGGTCTTCCACATTAGTGGTAGGGGCACAGGTACTTGGAACCATCTTCCATGACTTTCTCAAGCAACTTAGTGGAAGCTGGAGTGGACACTGAGCTGTTGGCACTAGAACTGTCTCCAGTATGGGGTGCTAGCATTGCAATTGGCAACTTAACTTGTTGTATCAAAATACCACCCCCTAAAATTAGGCATTTGCAAATTTAAGAAAATATTTTTTTTTTTTAGAAATGGTTTTGGTCCTTCTTCAAAAATTTTAGAATCTTCCTCGGGTGTCCCACATACATACTGGGTGAGAAGGTCCTGGGCCATTCTCCCCTGCCTTCCCTGGTCACAGGCAGGGACCTGGATAAGAGGTAAAGCAGATAGACATGAACCAGAGCCCACCTGAACTCCTGACTCTTGATGGGGGAGGATAAGCCAGTCGAGCTCCTCATCACATGGGGTCCTGACATTTTTTAAAATTTATTTGTTTAACTTGAAAGTTAACATTCCAGAGAAATAAGGAGAGAGACAGAGATCTTCTGTCACTGATTCACTTCAGGGCCAGTCCAAGCTGGGATCCAGCAGCTTTTTTGTCTCCCAAGTAGATGCAGGGGACCAAAGCTTTGGGCCATCCTCTGCTGGCCTTCCAGGCCGTTAGCAGGAAGGTGGGAAGTGAGGCAGCCAGGACTAGAACCAGCACCCAAATGGGTTACTGTTGCCTCAGGCTGAGGATTAGCTAGCCATGCCACCAAGCTAGCCCCTTCAGTAACTTTCAGTATACCTCTTGTATGATTGTATTTCATAATTTTTTTGTTAAAAAATCTCTTTAAATTCCATTTCCATGGACTACTTGAAGCATCCTTTTATGCTTCTGCCTTTATTTAAGACTTTAATTTTACTCTACATTGTTGCATAGTTTGCAGGATATGAGTCTTATACATCATTTAAGTATTTTAATTTTTTTTAATTTATTTTATTACAAAGTCAGATATACAGAGAGGAGGAGAGACAGAGAGGAAGATCTTCCATCCGATGATTCACTCCTCAAGTGAGCCGCAACGGCCGGTGCTGAGCCGATCCGAAGCTGGGAACCAGGAACCTCTTCCAGGCCTCCCACACAGGTGCAGGGTCCCAATGCATTGGGCCGTCCTCGACTGCTTTCCCAGGCCACAAGCAGGGAGCTGGATGGGAAGTGGAGCTGCCGGGATTAGAACCGGCGCCCATATGGGATCCCGGGGCGTTCAAGGTGAGGACTTTAGCCAGTAGGCCACACCGCTGGGCCCTCATTTAAGTATTTTATTCTTTGATGGTATTATGAATGAAATTTGTATGTTGATTTTATTAGCATGTTCATTGGTAGTGTACAGAAAAAACAATTGATACTTTGTTGACCTGATATTGCTAAACTGTTCTTTACACAAGAGTCTTCTCAGTCATCCGCCTTTGGATTCTTGTAAAGGATTTTCTGAATAAAGGATCATATTTGTAAATAAAGATAGTTTTACTTTTTCCAACTTACGTTCCATTAATTCCTTTTTCTGGCTTACCATAGTGTGATATTTAGTTAAAATTATGATAATATATATGCTTAATTTATTTCTAAACTTGGGAGAAAGCATTCAGTCCTCACTCATTAGCTAATTGTTTTTAAAGAGTTTGTATAGGAGTATGGATATTTTTTTTCCTTAATGTTTGGTCTAATTCATAAGTGAAAACATCTGGGCCTTTCTGGAAAGTTTACTTTTGCTGGGAGGCAGAGTTAAAGAGATTCTGTCCACTGGTTCATTCCCCAGATGGCCACAGTGACTGGAGCTGAGCTGGTCCAAAACCAGGAGCTGGGAGTTTCTTAGAGATCTCCTCCATGGATGGAGGGACCCAAGGATTTGAGCCATCCTCTGCTGCAATTTCAGACCATTAGCAGGATGGGTTGGAAGTAGAGCAGCTGGGACTCAGAACAGTGCCCAATGGGATGCCACTGCCACAGGCAGAAGCTTAGCCTGATACACCTCACAGCTGGCTCCAGGATTTTTCATTTCTAATTTTATTTTTTATAAGTTTATTCTCTATTCTTCTGTTTGGTAGATTGGGTCTTTCTAGCAATATTTCTATTTTAGCTCTATTTTGTTGGCCTAAATTTGTTTCAGGCATTTCCTTAGAAATCTTTCCATTTCTAAAAAAAAAAAGAAAAAGAAATCTTTCCATTTCTGTAGTATTATAGCAATCTGATCTCTTATTTCTGGCTTTTGTGATTCGTGTTTACTGTCTTTTTCTGGGTCAGTCTGACTAAAGATAGCAACTGAATCACATCTTTTAATTTTTTACCATTTTTTGTTTGTTTTCTGTTAAACTGATTGCTACTCTTTACAATTTGTTTATAAATGCCTTTGCTGTCACTGTTCTGATTTTAATTTACTCTTGTTCTAGTTTTAATAGTCTAGAACATCGGAAACCTCTTTTATTGTCCATTGTAAGCATTTAGGCCCTTTTTAGTTTCATCAGATAAAATGGTATATTGAATTTTTGTGTTTTATGACTTGTCTGTGGTGTTTTCTTCTTTGCTGTGTAAGCATTTATAAGCATGATATATTTCCAGATGTTTGAGATTTACTAGATTTCTTTTCTTGATTTTAATGTAATTATGTTGTAGGTAGAGATCACACTTTGAAGAATTTTTAGTTGTCTTACATTCAGTAAGGCTTGTTTCTTGGTCTGTCTTGGAGAATGATTGTTGTGTACATAAAAAGAACATATATCCTCTAGCTATTGAAATGGAATGTTTCAAAAAATGATAGTTAAGTGAAGCTGATTGATAATATTATTCAGGTCTTCTGTATCCTTACTAGTTTTCCATGTGGTTCTGATGTTTTAAAGTATTTCTCCTTATCTCTTTTAATATTTTTTAATTGCATGTTTCCCCATTCTTTTTACTTTCAGCCCGTTTGTAATTTTTGAGTCTTAATATTTTTTTTGCGGGGGTGGGGGTAGACATCATGGAGTCATAACTTTTAGTTCAATCAACCTCTTCCTTTTTTTTTTTTTTTTAAGGTTGTGTTTACTTTTATTTGAAAGGTAGATTTAGTGAGATGAAAGACGGAGATCTTTCATCCGCAAGTTTACAAAGGGCTATAGTGGCTGGAACTTAGCTATTCTGAAGCCAGGAGCCAGGAATTTCTGTGCCTACATGTTTGCAGGGGCCCAAGGACTGGAGCCATGTTATTCTGCTTTCCCAGGCACATTAACAGGGAGCTGGGTCAGAAATGACACCGCCAGGGCTGAAAATGGAGTGCTGACAGTCCAGGCAGAGGATTAGTCTACTGCGTCCCAGTGCTGGGCGCCCATCTCTTCTTCCTCTTGAATAGAGTGTTTTGTCAGTTCACATGTGCTTCATCTTGTATATGTCATTTTTGTTTTCCGTTTCAATCATTTGTCTTTGATCTATGTCATTAACTGTGTTTTCAGCATGAAAACTTCTAAAAATATCGTAAATATTTGGTTATTATGTTTTGAAAGGTTCAGAATATTATTTAGGGGCCTGGAGTTGGCTCAACTGGCTAATCATCCACCTCCAAGCACCATATAGGTGCTGATTAATGTCCTGGCTACTCCACTTTCCATCTAGCTCCCTACTTGTTGCCTGGGAGGGCAGTGGAGGACAGCCCAAATCCTTAGGACCCTGCACCCCCATAAGAGACCTGGAGGAGGCTCCTTGTTCCTGGCTTTGGATTGCTCAGCTCCATCCATTGCAGCTATTTGGGGAGTGATCTTTCTGTCTCTTCATAAATCTGCCTTTCAAATATAAATAAATCTTTTTAAAAATGCTATTTAGATTGGTTTTTAGTAGGTTTAGAATACTTTAAAAACTCAGCTAAAGATTCCCTGACCAAGGAATAATTTTGTGCCAGTGTCATGTTTCCAAACTTGAAGTAGTGATAGGGAGACTCAAATAATAAAAACTAGGGTAACGGTCATGGTATACTCCAGGATTGTTGAGTCATTCTTTTCTTTTTCAGCACGATGGCAGTGGGCAAGTTGCTACATTACCAATTGTCTGATAAATAAAGGAAGGAACATTGTCTGTTCCAGTTAGGAAGCAAATAAATATTGGAATGCGGAGTAATACTGTTTATAAAGATAGGATTTGAGGACCCGGCACAGTAGCCTGGTGGCTAAAGTCTTCGCCTTGTACCACCGGGGTCTCATAGGGTGCTGGTTCTAATCCCGGCAGCCCCACTTCCCATCCAGCTCCCTGTTTGTGGCCTGGGAAAGCAGTCGAGGACGGCCCAAAGCCTTGGGACCCTGTACCCGTGTGGGAGACCCAGAAGAGCTCCTGGCTTCTGGCTTTGGATTGGCTCAGCTCTGGCTGTTGCACTACTTTAAGAGTGAATCATGGGAGGGAAGATCTTCCTTTCTCTTTCCTCCTCTCTGGGTATCTCACTTTCCAATAAAAATAAATAGATGTTTAAAAAAAAATGATAAGATTTGATGACCTTACTTATTGATAAGGGTAGTACATAAAAAAGAATCTAAAAATGCTCTTTTTGTTTTTGTCACTGAAAGAATTATGGTACCATTAAAAAAAAAGGTAACTATAGGGAATTTGTGGTAAGTAAATATTGTTTCAATTTCATTGATTTAGAATTACTGATATTTTATTTAGTTTATAATAGTTCCTATATTTTAAAAGATACTGAAAATGCCTGGTAACTTCCTAAATAGTTTTATTAAGATGCAATTTTCACCGCATAAAATTTACCCATACTTGTGTAATCTGCATTATCACGAAATAGATTGTGTGCTTAATTGAGTTTAGTTTATTCACACTGTCAAAAACAAATCATTGCTACCATTTAATTGAATAACATAATCATTAAAAGACACGTAATTTGTATAGCTAAGTTCAAATCCTAGGTAATTACTAGGTATTTTCTTCTCCATGGCCTTTTCCACACATTTTATATACCTTTTATATACATGGCTGAGTAATCTGTATGTATTCTTTTGTGTCTGGTTTCTTTCACTGAACATTATGATTTTGAGGCTTACCCTTATTCCTTGCATTTTTTTTTAAAAGTTCATTAAGTAGGTGAGGAAATTAGATACATATTCAGGATCTTGTGTTGGAATGTGGAGTGCACCCATAACTTTCCTGGTTTATTGTGAGCCGCAGGTACAGCTAGCCTGGGACCCTAGCATTACCCCTCTGTCCAGCCAAAGGCCCATAGTGCCCCACACCCCAGGACCCCAGCTGCAGGCACCAGCATGGTGGTATGCACGGACGTGGCCTGCCTATACTCCCTGGCCTGCCCACTCTCCAACTAGTGTGTTGGTGCCTTACACTTAGTAATTTTTGTAACTAGTAGTCGAGGAAATTTTCAGTATAGAGATGTATTGTGCTCTATTTGTAGTATTTAAGTTGTAAAGAGAACAAAAACATTTGGTTTTATTTTATATTTTTAATAAGTACCTTCATAAATTGTGGTTCTGGTTCAAAAATGTTTTTGTGCAAATGAAAATGGATTATGGATTTATTTGGTCATTTATTTGTTTTGATCAATATTAATTTGACAAAAGACATGGAAAAAGTCTATTTTCACTCCTGGTGTTACAGAGAGATACTTAAATACTTACACTAAAAAATACAGCATTTAATAGTATCCTAGCTTGATTAATGTGAACTGTGAAATTATTATCTCCTTTCCTTGTTGAAGCATCTAACTGTGTGGCTGTATCAAAGCATAGTTTGGTTTATTTCATAAGTTCTACTTAAAATACCTTAATTTGAAGAAAACCCTGGTTAGAAATCAAATAGCTATTCACATTTTTTACACATGGTCATACTTCAAATAGATTAACAACCACCAGTGTACTGCAGCCTAATCTGAGAACAAACTGGGGAGAGGAAATGTAAGTGCACCTGTCGTCTCTTTCTCCTCAGTGTTTTTCCTTTGGGATACATTACTTAGGAACTGATAAAATGCTGCCCTGTTCTTTCCTACACTTGGTCTTAGCCAAAAGGCCGAGAAGCGATTGCCCTGTTCTTTCCTATAACTGAAGTCATTTCATAGAATGATTCACATTAGCTTATTAAGGAGTTAATAAGGACTTTGCTATTGTCAGGTATAATAATTGTTGGAAGACTATTGATTAGATACTGCTAAATTGAAAGCTATAATTCACTAAGGTAGAATTTTGGTCTGAATTTATGGTGGCAAGGAAAATGAAAGGGGAAAACGACTAAGATATTTAGCTCGTCTTTCTACCTTCTAGATTACTTTGAGTGATACAGAATTAATCATATCTAGGACAAAGCAAAACTGTAAAAATGAATGCTTTCTCTGGGTTTTATTTTGGGAATAAAAGAAAAATAAGATATATTTTAAAATATGTCCTTTATATTTATTTAGTACTTGAGGCTTGAGTTTATGGTGTGATTATAATTTTTTTCTTCCTGTGTACTAAATAAATAAATATGGGTGATTTTAAACATGCACTATCACTTTTACTGCCTTCCCCCACAATCATTCCCAAACGATCCATTATATACCTTGTGCTTAATAACAAATGTTATCCTTTTGGTTTTTTTGTTTTGTTTTGTTTTCTTCTAGGCTTTATTCATCACCAAAGAAAAAACTTACACCAATGCAGAAATCGGTTAGTCCATTAGTTTGGTGCAGGCAAGTTTTGGATTACCCAAGTCCTGATGTTGAATGTGCTAAAAAGTCTCTTATCCACAAACTTGATCAAACTATGTCAGGTATGTGTGTGATTTTACTTGGAAATTTATCTTTGCTTTTTTCATCAAAAACACAAATGTTGATTGGACCTTTTTTTTCTTTTTAAGCCAGGATTTTCTTATTTGTTAGCATTTTTTTTCTTGCATCCCACTGAGCATACCATCATGAGAGTTTTTGCCATATACTTGTTACCCTTTTATGTTATTACTGCATGAAATCATAAGATCTTTGACAGTTCCTTTTCTAATACATGTTAAACTAACTTAAAATAAAAGACTGGTATTGTCTGTGATATAGTAAAAAAAAAAAAAATACAAATACAAAACAAAAACTCTTCCCAGTGTTCAACTTCTGTGAGTTTCGTTTTCTCTGAAGATGATATACCTTGAGGGACTGGTATTGTGACACAGTGTGTAAAACCACTGCCTGCAATTCCTGTGTGGGCACCAATTCTTTTCCTATTCCTCCATTTCCAATCTGTTTCCTTTCTAATATCCTGGAAAGGCAGTGGAAGATGCCCAAGTACTTGGACCCTGCACCCACATGGGAGACCTGGAAGAAGTCCCTAGCTCCTGCTCCTGGCGTCTGGCTTTGGACTGGCTCTGGCTGTTGAGACTATTTGTAGGGTAAATCAACAAACAGAAGGTCTTTCCTCTGTTTCTCTCCTTCTCTCTGTAAACCCTGCCTTTCAAAGAAATAAATCAATCTTTTTTCCCTTGTGTTTTATTTTTAATTTTATGATACAATTTCCTAGGCTCTGGGTTTCACTTACCTCCCTCCACAAATTCCACCCCCTCGACTGATTTTCCCCATATTATTATGATAGTGTAGTCCTTCATAAGCAGTCATAAGACCATCAATCTGCTATTCAAGTGTGTCATGATTTTGCCTTTACAAACAATGGCAGGCAGTTGAGCGTCCTAAATAAATGTTTTTTAAAAAAGAAAAAGCAATAGATTTTATGTTTTTTAAAGATGCTTTTTCTGTATATCTATTTGTTTTTAGAATTATACTCTGGTGCTTAAGTTAGATGTAGACAAGTTAGCACATGAAATAACTGGAAATTTTCTAGCCAGTTTTATTTAGATGATATGAAATTTATTAAGAATTTTCATAGAAGCACTTTTTGTACTCTAGGTATTTTACCAAATATGATTTATAACTTACTTAGGAATTTTTATCATTCAACAGTAAATGTTGAGGGCCTAGCCATGTTCTTAATCTTGAGGATGTAACACTGAATAAACCAAATAATGCCTGCTTCATGGAGCTTTTATTCTCATAGAAGGGATAAGATAATAAACAAGTAAATAAAACATGAAACAGAGGTTGGCTGAGGTTTCTGTAAAGAGCCAGGGAGCAAACGGTTTATTTTTTGTGGGCTGTAAAGGTCTTTGTTGTGGTTGTTTAACATTGATCTTCCAGCAGGATGAGAAGCCATATACACTACATAAATGAATGGCTGTGGCTGTGGCTGTGTCTCAGTAAAAGTACAAAACAGCTGATGGCCTGCGTTGTTTTCTGCTCTACTCTAACAAGGTGTTAAAGATGTTAGGACTGTAAATGAGGTGTAATCAAGTACCAGCTCTGTGTAACAATATTTGACCTTTTTGGCAGTAAGGACAGAACAATAGTTGCAGTTATAAATGTATATATTTTTTAATTTAATGAGAAAAATTAGCTTTTGCAAATTTGAACTTGATAATCTTAAGCACTTTTTCTAGTGACACTTTAAAATAATTTTTAATAAGGCAGAATTCTTCAGGAACTGCAATATTATCTGAACGTACGAAGAGAACAGTTTCTGCTCTGTCACATGTTGCTTTCCTTCAGTGCTACCACCTAAGTTGTTTTGTTTTTTTGGAAGTTCCCCTTGCCTGCTTTGCCCTCTGTTGCACTGCTTGCTGTTTTTTATCTTCTTTGAAGGTTATTATCTTTCCATTTTTTAAAATATTAATTATAGTAAAGTTTACATAGCCGAATTTCCCATTTTTAATATTTAAAGATGTAAAGCTCAGGGACATTAAGGACTTCTACATTGCTGTGTGCTGCCACTACTGTCCTTCTCCAGATGGACAGAACTTTTCATCCCAAACTTTACTTTTCCATCATCTCATACAAAATTTTTGATACTCTTATTAAACATTAATTTCTATCCCTCTTCCCTACTTTTGCTTATCTTTTTAAGAAAATTTGTCTACTTATATGAAAATCAGAGTTACAGAGAAAAAGTAGTAAAAAGAGAGAGATCTTCCACCCATTGATTTACTTGCCAGATGGCTGCAGTGGCTGGAGCTGGGCCAATCCAAAGTCAGGAGCTTCTTCTGCTTTTCTCTTGTGGATGTAAGAGCCCAAATACATGGGTCCTTTTCTGCTGCTTTCCCAGGAATATTGGTAGGAAACTGGATAGAAAGTGGAACAGCCAGGATTCAAACCAGTGTCCACATGGAATGCTGGCACCAGAGGTACACGCCCTCCTTTTGTTTAAGTTATGGTTGTCCGACAAGTCTCTCTTATCACATGTCTCTCTGTTTTGATGTTTCTATCTATTCATATAGTCTCCAGTGTCATTTCTTTGCAAATTAGTCTCATTCGTTCTGTTAGTTTTTATTGAGACCTGTTATAGGGCCCAGCGCCATAGCCTAATGGTTAAAGTCCTTGCCTTCAACATGCTGGGATCCCATGGGGTGCTGGTTCGATTCCCGACAGTTCCACTTCCCATCCAGCTCCCTGTGGCCTAGGAAAGCAGTCAAGGATGGCCCAGAGCCTTGGGTTCCTGCACCCACATAGGAGACCCGGAGGAGGTTCCTGGCTCCTGGCTTTGGATCTGCTCAGCACCGGCTGTTGCGGCCACTTGGGGAGTGAATCGTCGGAAGGAAGATCTTTCTCTCTGTATATCTGACTTCCCAATAAAAGTAAGATAAATCTTAAAAAAAAAAAAAAATGCCTGTTAGATATCAGACTTGGGAACGGGGTAGTAGGATACATGGTGAGAAATCATGAATACTATACCTACATTCATTGAATTTATAGGGGAAACTTATTCATATGAATGATTTTTATAACTGATGACAGATAATAAAAAATAGTGTGTAGTGCTTTGAGAAATAGGGGCTTTAGCCCAAAAAGTGTTGTTGGACATGAATTCTAAAGATTAAGAAAAATATGTGCTAAGGAGAGAAAAGGAGGAGTAGGGCATTTACAAAGGAGTAGTGGAAGAGAGCGTGGTATATACAAGGATCAGAACAAACCAGGAGAGGCAGAAGAATAAGGATGAGATTGTCATGAACTAAGGCCAGAGAGGTAGGAGGTAGACTGTGTAAGGCCTTTATAGAACATATGAAGCATTTGGACTTCATTCTAAGAGCAGTGGGAAATATTGAAGCTTTTGCCAAAGTGGTATGGTATGTGTCAGAAGGAATTTCTGTTTTGGAAAGATGAGTAGTAGTATGGAGAGCCAAGAGTGAAGTAATGTGCTTTTGACGGGGTTGATGATGATGATGATTGGGTGTTGGAAAAAGTTTTTTTCTGTACTCTCACACAGCAGTTACCATTTTAGTCTTCTGTGAGTTCAAAAGGTATGGAGATTTCTTCCACCCACAAGCAAGCAGCTCTGTAGCAGACACCAGCTGGCAGTACTGTTAGTCCGCATCTGATGTCTGCTTGCAGTAAGTGCAAGATTTTGTCTCACAGTATCACTTCCTCTACCCCCTTTCAGATAGCTGTTCTAATTTCAGGTAACCTATGCTTCTGACCAGTCAGTTGTTAAATGGACCTATTTAACCCCCCACAGAATCAGTAATTTGCTAGAATTACTCATAGACCTCAAGAAAATACATTTACTAGTTTATTATATAGGATATTGCAAAGAATGCAGATGAAAGGATGTATTAAGGGAATAGGTATGACACACCAGTCTCCAGGAATCTCCAAGTGTTCAGCTATTCAAAAATCCCCTGAAATCTATGTCTGGTGTTTTTATGGAGACCTCACTGTGTAGCTTTGTTTGAAGTAGGGACAGTGATACCAAACTGTAATTGGAAAGGGGCTGGCATTGTGGCTTGGTGGTTTAAACTGCTGCTTCCAACACTGGCATTCTGTATGTGCCAAGTTCAAGCCCCAGCTACTCCATTTCCAGTCGGTTTCCTACTGATGCACCTGGGAAGACAAATGATGATTGTACATGTGCTTGGGCTTGACCTCACATGTGGGAGACCCAGAAGTTTCTGGTTCCTGGCTTCAGCCTGACCCACGCTTGGTTGTTTTATTCATTTAGGGAGTAAACAAGCATTCTTTTTTCCTGAATGTGGAACAAGGCCCCTTCTGAAATAAGTGTCTTATCTACTGTCAGACAGGGTAGATCAAGTAACTTCTGGCGATCTACAAGACAAAACTAGCAGATTAGTTTCTATATGTTACCTTGGTGTAGGAAGAGCAATTCTAATTCCTATGGCTTATTTTAGGGAGGGAGTTATGAAGCAGATACCATGGATTTAAAAAATACATGTTAAAAGATATTAAAATACATATATGTGTATGATTGTGTATATATATGTATATATGTTATATCAGAGGGAGAGGTAATAGGATTGAAAGCATATAATAGTAAAAGTTAAACAGGTTAGATATGAAGACAGGAAGGAGAAGAGAGACTATCAACAGTGGTTTCTGCAGTTCTAGTTTGTGTTACAGGATGGATATTGTTACCATTTTGAGGGAGAGAACTCCTAAAAGAGAATTAAGAGTTGAGTGAGAGATCATAGATTAGAATTTTTTGCATCTGCTGATTCATCCCCCAAATGTCATGGTGCTGGGAACCCGGAGCTCAGTCCACCTTGCTCATGTGAGAGGTGGGAACCCACTCAGTTGAGCCATCACTGCCGCCTTCTTGGAAGCTGGAGTCGAGAGCTGAGCCAAGGGACCAGCACCCTGCGCACTATTCCTTTACCTGTGCCATCGGCATCCCACAGGGGTGCCAGTTCATGTCTATACTGCTCCACTTCTGAGCCAGCTCCCTACGTAACCATTGGGAAAGCAGCAGAGGATGGCTCAAGTCATTGGGCCCTGCACCCACATGGGAGATAATGGAAGAAGTTCCTGACTCCTAGCTTCAGATCAGCTCAGCTCTGGCTATTGCTGCCATTTGGGGAGCGAACCAGCAGATGGATGATCTTTGTCTCCTATTCTGTATAAGCCTGCCTTTCAAATAAAAATAAGTAAATATGTTTACAAAAAATAGCAGCCATGTATCAAAACCACACAACCATTTGGAACTCAGGTGTCTGAACCATCATACACAATGCATGTCCTCTTGAGGTGAATTTGATATGTTGATCATTGAATACATATTCAGAGAGGGATGTTAAATGGGCAGTGTAAATAAATAATAGGGATTCTTGGGTCTGTTGTTAATTGCTGTTTCGGGTGTGATTGAGATTTCTTAGGAGAAAGAAAATGGCACAGAATACATTGATAAAAGGATCTGAAATGCTGGGGATTAATAACCGAGTAAAAAAAACTAAGCTTTATAGGAGAAGCAGTTAAGTGATGGCAAGAAAATAACCATCTTGTTTCTACTCGGGTTGATATTTCCAGGAACATTTTACATACTAAATAGGTTTAAGGTGTGTCTTACCTCAAACTACACAACTAACCAGAAGACAAATATTCCATCTTCCCAAACCAAAAATTTCAGCCATCTTTTTTTCTCCTCTAGTGATTTTTTTTTTCATTTAATAGCTACATTTTTTCCTTGTTTCTAATCACTGTCAACTACCTAATTCGTTGTAGTCTAGTGAAAGCGAAAATCCCCTTCAAATTTTCCCCCAGCTGATTGGGTGATAGCTGGCTTGCTTCTAACTGTAGTTTTCCTGTTGGTGACCTGGTCCCAGTCACATGTTCCTGTTTCATCCCTTCTTGTGCTTTACCATGCAGGCTTGCTTGCTCTTCTTCCTGTGTGCACTGCATGTTCAAGACACAGCTTTTGTAATCTTATGAACACAGATGAAAGAACATAGCAGATTTGACTGCTTTCAGTGGCCTGTCATAACTGCTTGTCCTTTCAAGACCACTGCAGTGTTTATTTTTCTTTTTAAAGATTTTTTTATTTTATTACAAAGTCAGATATACAGAGAGGAAGATCTTCCGTCCGATGATTCACTCCCCAAGTGAGCCGCAACGACTGGTGCTGCACCGATCTGAAGCCGGGAACCAGGAACCTCTTCCGGGTCTCCCACACGGGTGCAGGGTCCCAAAGCTCTGGGCCGTCCTCGACTGCTTTCCCAGGCCACAAGCAGGGAGCTGGCTGGGAAGTGGAGATGCCGGGATTAGAACCGGCGCCCATATGGGATCCCGGGGCGTTCAAGGCGAGGATTTTAGCCACTAAGCCACGCCTCCGGGCCCTGCAGTGTTTATTTTTCTAAAAAGTATTATCCAGGTTCTCTTGGTTATAATAACAACTGTCTTTTGCTTTCTCAGTTGTAATAACTACTGTCCTTTGCTTTCCATAGTTCTTACCCCTTTATCATACTCATTTCATTTTGTCTTGCGGTTGTCCTTATTTTGCTGACACTGCTTGGCAGCTGCAGGCATCTGCAGAGAAAGCATTATGACATATTTGTGTTTTCCCCACACTGCTTTTATCTCTGTCTGTAAGTATTCAGCAGCCTGTGGATATTAAGGCTAAGATAGAAAAAAAAATGTTACTTTAAGTATTAATTTTCCTTGTGGATAATTTAATTTTGTATCTTAGCCAAATTATTATTTACTTATGTTGTTGTTTGAAAGGTAGAAAAAGAGGCAGGCAGAGCTCCCATCTGCTGGCTCACTGCCAAAATGCACACAGTCTCTGGGATTGTGCCAGGCTGAAGCTTGGAGCCAGGAGCTTAGTCCAGATCTCCATGTGGATAGCAGGGCCCAACTTCTTGAGCCAACGCTTGCTGCCACCTGGACCCTTCAGTTTGGGATTTGAGCATCTTACCTGATATTTTAACCATTAGACCCAATGATTGCCTCTCTGTTGTACTATTTATGTAGTTATATGTACAAAGCACATTTTTTGACAGAAACATTCTAGAGTAGGGAGGAGCTTTTTTGTTTTTAAAAAGAAAGATCAGAAGGGTTTTTTTTTTTTTAATCTTAAAGTGTCTGTGGTAGCGTAGTATGCTAATCCTCCACCTGCAGCACTGGCATCTCATATGGGTGGCATTTGGAGCCCCAACTGCTCCACTTCTGATCCAGCTCCCTATTTAGGGCCTGGAGAAACAGCAGAGAATGGCTCAAGTCCTTGGCCCTGGCTTCTGACCTTGAATCAACTCAGTCCTGACTATTGGGGCATTAAGAAGTGTACCAGTAGATGAAGATCTCTACCACCTCCCCGCATTCTCTTTCTGTAAATATCTCTCGGATAAAAATAAATAAATTATAAAAAAATCTTAATCCATTCATTTTAGATGAAAGGAAACAAATATCCCTACAGGTCACTGAGCATTGTGTAATGCTTATTAAAGAATGATTTTTTACCAGGCCCGGTGCGATAGCATAGTGGTTTAAGTCCTTGTCTTGCACGTGCTGGGATCCCATATGGGTGCCGGTTCTAATCCTGGAGGCCCTGCTTCCCATCCAGCTTCCTGCTTGTGGCCCGGGAAAGCAGTCGAGGATGGCCCAAAGCTTTGGAACCCTGCACCCGCATAGGAGATCTGGAAGAGCTCCTGGCTCCTGACTTCGGATGGCTCAGCTCCAGCCGTTGTGGCTGCTTGGGGAGTGAACCATAGGACGGAAGATCTTCCTCTCTATCTCTCCTCCTCTCTGTATATCTGCCTTTCCAATGAAAATAGATACAATCTAATTAAAAAAAAAAGAATGATTTTACCAAAAGGATATAACTGGATTGATTGAGTGGTTAATAATCTGTTTAGGAGACATTCTTATGTTTTTTTCATTGTTTATTGTGTGTACTATTTTATTTGTGTAGCCCATTTAAGGTAATGAAGTCTTACAGGGATTATTAAATATGATATACAAGAACTATTCAAAAGTTAATGAAAATGACTTAATAAATTCTCTAATAAAACTTTTAAAATGTTAACTTCAAGCTATTAAATTTGGTTTTCTCTCTTACGCAGCTCTCAAGAGGCAGAATTTGTATAATAATCCTTTCAACTCTGTGAGTTATGCGAGCCCTTACAGTCCAAATGCAAGCAGCCCATACAGCAGTGGCTTCAACTCTCCATCCTCAACCCCAGTGCGACCTCCTATAGTCAAACAGCTCATACTTCCTGGAAATTCAGGTAAGGAGAAAGCAAAATGGAGTTACTAAAAAACAACCACCATAGTACTAAAGAGTTAACTCCTGCAGCTCAGAAAATAACTTGATTATTAGTAATTAATTTAGATTCTTTTTTTGTGTGTGTTTGTATGTGAAACTTAGTTGAGTAGAGAAAGTCTCACTGTAGAGCTACTTCAAGGTCAGTACTAGGCATAAAGGGTATGAGGCTGGATTGCGTCCATGTAACTTTCTGTAGCTGGCCTAACAGTTTGTTTGTTTTAAACAAAGCAGTTTTCTTTTTAATTATCTCCTAAAAAATGTGCATTTTATGTGGTACAATGTTGGTATTTCAATACAGGTATACAATTTGTACTTATCAAATCAAGTTAACTATTTTCATTTCTTTGTTTTTGATTGGAGCCTTTGAACTCCTAGTTCTGCACAAAGTATTTAATAGATGCTTGTGAATTGTAGTTGCCTCCCTGTGCTGTGGAACTCCAGAACTATTCCTCTTACCCAAATGTGCTTCGGTGTCCATTATCCTCTCCCTTACTCAAGTTAAAAAAACAAAAAACAAAAAAAACTGGCTCAATTAAATCAGTTTGCAAGGCTGGTTATTCTGATTCAAATATCCTTATAAAGGTTAAAGGTTGTAAAGCTACTGAGTTTAAAACTTGTTTTTTTAAGGAATTAAAATAAGTCTTGATAATGCAGTTAAATTACAGTGTACATTTCATATAAGTCTGTCAAAAGAGTGATGGGACAGTGAGTACTATGGGAAGGACAAATTACCATGAACTGAGGAAAGTTGTGCTTTGCTCCTGTAATTGACAGTTACTGTGTAGCCCCTACTCCTCTTTGTAATTCATTCAGTTACTTTTTTTCTGCTCTTGCTGTGACTATTACTATTGAAAATGAAAATATTAATGGCTGCAAGTTTTTGACCTATACACTGCCTAGTCTAACGACTTTACTGACCCTGCTCTTACTTAGTGTATATAGATTGTTCTTTGCCACCGATTTTTTACTTATGATAAAGACAAATCAAAAAGTTTAATCTACAAGATTGGTTTGAAAATTAAAAAATAGATTTAGACGTTATTTAAGCATAACCTTATATTTTTTCCATCATATATGTAGCTCTTATTTCACTGATAAAATAAATATTAATTATATTGTGTTTGTCTTGGCTCTCCTTACATGCCTCTCATGTTGGAACTGATTCTTATGGTGAAGAATTTGGGGAAGCAATTGTTTCAAATCTAGTATTAGAACTATTAGTGGTAGCAATAGGATTTTGTTCTTTAGTAGAAGTTGGTGGTTGGTGAGATCTTTTCCTTAGTAGCACATTAAACTCTTCTGCACGACCTCTGCCTTGCTTTCTGCCCTGCTTTTGGTTTAGAAGGATCACATAAATTTTAAAAAGCTTTTTTTAAGCTACAGATAACTCATAGAAGTTATACGTGCTTAAAGGATATCATGTGATGTCTCAAGATAATTTTTCTATGCAGTCATTTTCTTCATCACACTTTTTTATGCTTCACTACTAAAAATTAAAGAATTTCTTGGACCCCATTACTAATTTGAAAAAGAGAAATTTTGTGAAAATGATATAATACAAGAGAAGTTAGTGTGATGTTCTTTTTATTTGTTCCTAAATCTAGAGAATTTATCTCAGATTATAATTTAATTTGCATCAGATTACAGTTTTCTTGTTTAGGATAAACAAATGCTTTTATTCAAAGAAAAGACAATGTTAATGACAGTTGAAGAAGAAAACTTGTGGAGCAGTTTCACTGACTATTTTGTAGAGGTTGAATCTGTTCACATGTAGTTACTAAGCACAGGCTGCTCATCAGACACTGTGTTGAAAGCTTAATTATTCTTTAAGAGCTAAGTAATTTATGCTTACATGAAAATGTGTTTTGTATTTATGTCGCAGTGTATAACAGAGTCTTGATAGTCCTCTCTTCCTTAATGAGGTCAGTTTCTATTTTCAGTATATGAGAAAAGGCAGAATAATTATGAGCTGATTCAAAAGATTTAATTTCACATTAATTGCAAAACACGTTTATATTTTTCTTTACCAAAGCTTGACATTTTTTTCTCTTTAAGGTAACTTGAAAAGCTCATCAGACAGAAATCCTCCCCTCAGTCCTCAGTCCTCAATAGACAGTGAGTTAAGTGCTTCAGAATTAGATGAAGACTCCATTGGATCCAATTATAAGCTAAATGATGTAACAGATGTGCAAATTTTAGCACGAATGCAGGAAGAAAGTAAGTGTTTTCATTTACTAAAAATTTAGTTTTTCATAATTTTGTCATGGATTATGTCTTTAAGTTTGTAGTAGTAGTAATGTTGTGGAAGTAAAAACTTTGAAATGAACATTTCAGAGGCTTATTAACCGTATACACACTTGTTTGTCCCTTTCTACCTAGAGCAGTTTTACTTTGTGAGGAACAAGGAAAGGTGTAGCATGCTTAGTGTCTGACTGACACACTCCGTGTGTCACTCTGTGCTGGTCCTCACCGATTCAGCTGTTACTCTAATCCTCAGGAATATTGCCTGAATCTGTACCTTAAAGTAAACTCATTTCTGCTTTGGACCCTGACTTTTTAGACTCATTCAGGGGCAGATGTTTGGGATGGTGGTTAAGTCACTGCTTGGGACACCAATGTCTTACATCGAGTGTCTGGCTTTGAGTTTAGATTCAGCAGTCACTTCCAGCTTGCTCGTGATGTGCATCCTGGAAGACAGCATGGAATGACTCAAATACTGAATATATGGTAAAGCTATTTAGATAGTAGGAGAGAGAGGGGGCACGTTCACTCTCCAAATGACTACAGTGACCGGGGATGAACCAGGCCAATTCCAGGAGTTTAGAACTTCAGCCAGGGCTCCTACATACATGGCAGGGAGCCCCATGCCATCTGCTGCTACTTTCCCAGGGACTTTGGGAGCTGGGTTAGAGGAGGAGCATCTGTCCCTCACCAGCAGTCATATGGGATGTTGGCACAGCAAGAGGCACCACAGTGGTCCCTTCAGCTTATTTTATAAATGAAGTCTTAAAGGTAATTAAGCAGTTGAAGGATCATTTATACCCAACTTCTGAGCTGCTGTATGGGAGTAAAAATTTCCCTGGCACTTTTCACCTTTGTGAGTAAAACTGTACCAAGCTTAAGTATCCAGTGAGTCTGTTTATTCACTCATGTATTCTGTTCACTAGTTCTCTTCTTTAAATGTTCCTTTAATGTTAGTTTCAAATTTGGATTACCACTTTTGAGGAGTAGAAATATTTGTAAACTTACAGTTCCATCTTCTAATTTATATTTTAGATTCAAAAAGAAATCTTGAAATTGAGGAAATATTTAGGGATATTCATTTAATTTAAAAATGATGCTCATTGGTTCGCAGAAACAGAAGAACGATAAACGTCCTTCGGGACCAGGGAAGAGAGCTTTCTCTGGTCTGAACCTGGCTCCACCTCTGGACCCCCACCCTCTCTCGCGATGACCATTGGGATCGCTCCAAAAACCCCTCATAGCAAACAAACAATCATACAAACTAAAAAAACCTAAAATAAATAGACAAACAACAAAAAGTAGAGCCTGGAATCTGACAGGAAAGAGCTGGCGTGGATTGGCTCATGCCTCGCTGGGTGGGACACAAAGATTAGTTACTCCTCACCATGGTGTTGGGGATTTCCCTGCACACCCCCCCCCAAAAACAAACAAACAAACAAAAAAATGTTCAGCACCTTAATTGTCGACAAATGTTTTGTTAGAGTTACAAGTCAGTCTAGATTACCCTAAAATCTGCCAAGATCAGCAAAATTATACTTCAACACAACAAATGGCTAAATACTAAAATGAAATAGACACGAGACAGCTGAATGGTACCTTATAGCCATTTTAAGGTATATAGCAGTCGGTTCTGTATATAAAACTAAAACTGAAATGTCAATGGGCTAATCATAGGTTGTGGTTAAGAACTTGCTTTCTTTTTTTTTTTTTTTTTTTTTTTTTTGTAACACACTGGTTGCTCACAACCATGTCAATTCCATAATGTTGCAAATTGCTGTTGATGTTATGTCGGGACTCTTGGTTGAATGGGATGATATTCTGCCAGCTCTAACAACAGACCAGAAATGGTCTCCCCAAGAGACTGTTCAACCCATCTGGACAATAAATAGCTGGACTTTATACTTGGTATATGTTTATAAGGAAAGAATCTTGATTGAATTTGAACTGTAATACTGCATCAAGGTGGAGGAAGCCACCAGGGGGGAGGCGTGGGGGGGGATTCCCAGAGCCTATGAAACTGTAACATAATGCAAAATAATTAATAAAAATAAATAAATAAATAAAAAAGAATGATGCTCAGATGTGGCTTACACCTCCTTATATAGGAGGGTATCTGAAAGTATAAAGAAAGTTTCCTTTGCACTTTATACACTATTTGAATTTCTCAATGGTTATCTTTTCATTTTAAATTTTAAGTTATCTAGTTGTCTCAAAGAATAATTAGAAAATTAACACATTTGATTGTCTCCAGGTCTCCGACAGGAATATGCAGCCACCACATCTCGGCGTAGTTCTGGTTCATCTTGCAATTCTACAAGACGGGGTACTTTTAGTGATCAGGAACTTGATGCACAAAGTTTAGATGATGAAGATGACAATATGCATCATGCGGTATACCCTGCTGTTAACAGGTTTTCACCATCACCACGCAATTCACCTCGACCATCACCTAAGCAGTCACCCAGAAATTCACCTCGTTCACGATCTCCTGCTCGGGGAATAGAATATACTAGAGTGTCCCCACAGCCTATGATTAGCCGCTTACAGCAGCCTCGCCTTTCACTTCAAGGTCATCCCACAGATTTACAGACGAGCAATGTTAAAAATGAAGGTAAAATAAAGCAGAATTTATAAAGGAATATTTATGAAACAAAATTATCATATTCAGTGTTAAAGTAATGAAGTTTTTGCCAAGGTTTTGTATTTTAGTTCAGTGAACTAACAGTGAATCAACATAAAAATGATGGAAAAGTGA
Source organism: Ochotona princeps (assembly GCF_030435755.1). Lineage (NCBI taxonomy): Eukaryota > Metazoa > Chordata > Mammalia > Lagomorpha > Ochotonidae > Ochotona > Ochotona princeps. The sequence continues at coordinate 43,725,520 of NC_080842.1, read as the reverse complement.
ATTTAATTTTACTTGATAATATTTCTTTTGCTTTATTACTACTCATGAAGTGCCCTGTATTTTGATTATTTAAACATATATTTCAATACATGACTTGTCATTCTTTTTCTTCCTTAAATGGTAACTGGCTTAAGTTTAGGGATTTTTTTTTTTTTCAAAAGAAGGTAAGTAGCAACTATTTTGCTGAAGTATGCAGAATGTTTAAATAGATTTTAAAATTTTTAAATTTAAATAGATTTTAATTCTGTCCATCTGAATGATTTGATTTTAATGAAAATTCTATTGTAGAAAAACTAAGACGCAGTCTTCCAAATCTGTCCCGAACATCTAATACGCAAGTTGATTCAGTAAAAAGCAGCAGAAGTGACTCAAATTTTCAAGTGCCAAATGGAGGAATACCTCGTATACAACCTCAGGCTTCAGCCAGTAAGTATTTTTCTTGCACTCATGTATCAGTTATTTTATAGAAAGTGAGAATTTAAAATTCAGTCCTGGAAAAGATCTCAGTCTATGAAACTGTTGTCTCTACATAATTTTAAAGAAAGCAAAGAGTCTATTTTCTGAAAATATAGATGTGTTTCTTTTGGCTGTAGAAATTAGAAATAGTAGCCAATATGCTATTCAAAACATACATTCTATACTAAATACTTACTGTCTTCAATGTGCTCCACTTTAAAATATCTAGAAATGTATTGTTATATATTTTAGAACATACATGATCAAAATAGGTACAGTGTAGTGAATCTGTGGACAGGTTAGATTTTGTAGCTCTTTAAAAAAAAAAATGTATTACCAGAATGCTTACTTCATTTTACTTCCATATCTGTTGATATGAAATGTGTAAGTTTTGACCTGATGAATTTTTTGTGCCTTCTAAGAACATTTTTGTGAAACAAAATTAAATCAGTATGGATGTCAAAACATAATTCTAATTTTAGTTAAAATATTGACTAAAATTGATATTGTAAATTATTAGAAATGATGATTTTTTTTTTTAAAGGCCTGGTCAGTACTTCTGCATTTAAGTTATACTTTGGAAGTGAATATTTAGAGTTAAATCTAAACTAAGAAAAAATGAATTATTAGACATAGCAAAAGAAAAAAATGTGTGTGGTTTTTAACTTTGATGATTACTTAAATGGACACTAACCCATGAATGAGGCATATCTTTGTAAATTACAAAATGTATGTGTAACAAATTTCTGAGTTTTTAAAAATACTTGTTTATTGTAAGATCAAAGTTAGACAGATTTTTCCATCTGCTACTTCACTCCCCTGGTCGTCTCAGTGGCCAGTACTGGACCAAGCCAAAGCTAAGAGCCAGTTCTGCCTCGACTCAGGGTGCTCCCTCGTGTGTGTGTGCTTTTTTTTTTTTTTTTTTTTTTTTTTTTTTTTTTTTTTAGCTATTCCAGCATCTGAAGGGTTTATGGAAATGAAAATAATTCTTCCCTAAAAAGAGACAGTTTTGAGAAACTAAGAATGTTAACAGAATTTTCAACTATAGTAATTACTTGCCTTCTCTAGAGAAAGAATTACTGTTAGTTAATACTGCTGACTCCCTAGGATTTTTCTATAGGCAAGTTGCTTTTTTCTTTTTCCCAGAAGGTGGTAATTAGCAAAAATAAAAAGAAAAGCATAATAATCACTAATTTACTGTTGGGAGAAAAATGTGTGTGCAGGTTCATGTTGTTGTAATATTTCAGTGTATGAATAATGAGCAGATAGAGAAGTAAGTTACCATTCTTTTTAAATAATATTGATATTTGTAACTGTAATAAAATTGTATAATTAAAATGTCACAAATGTTTTGATATAGTATTTCATTCTCAAAAATGTATTTGAAAAGTGGTAAATCCAGAATATTAGCAAACGTAAAAACTTAGTGTTCATTTTATAAAAATATTTTAAACTTAAGTGTTTAAATTAATACATCATGAAGCAAAATTTTTTTCCTAAAGTTATACGTGAATCTTCAATAGCTAAAAATGTATATAAGTGTTCTTTTAGTGTATATAGTTTTTGTGGTAGCCTTTTTTGACTAATTATCTATAAATATTTTAATAGTAAGCTTTATACATTTTGTACAATGAGCTGGTATCCTGTGGGATTTTTGTGGTACTTTACATTTTCTTTTAAATATTATTTTCTCAGCTCTTATGTGATGACGTTTTGGCTCTTACTTGCTATTTGCATGAACTTAACTTTGCAAAGTCACTGTTACTTCCACCTAAAGGACCACTTCTGTTGCCTATTACTCTGCCAATCACTGTTTTACATGCTTGTTGGCTGTGGCTGCATTATTGTGGATGCTGGCATTCAGAAATGAGCACTGCAAGAATTCTCATGTCTTCATTTTTAAAGCTCTTACCAATTTTCAGTTTCCATATTTGAGAAACAAGTAACTTAAAAAGTTTAAGAAAACCAGAGCATTGCAGAGGTCGTGGATAAATGTTATTTCTCTTTAGTTCCTTCAATTAAGGGAATAAATTCTTGTTGGGAGCAAATTCCTTTAAAAACCAGCTGGTGTCTTACTAAAACACTAACACAGGTTTAGTAGGAAGTTTCGTTTTTAGAAAAATAAAGCAATTAGTGATTCAGAAATACCTAAAAGGAACAGAGAAAATCCAAAGACAGTCTATTGATTTTAAGAAATACTACTGAAAATTTGAGGAGTATTTTTACACATTTAGTGTTTTCACATGTGTTACTTCATTTGAAACCCAGAAATAATCCATTTTTTAATTTTTTTCTAAGTTTCACTTACTTATTTGGAAAGCAGTGCTGAGAGTAAGGAAGAGACAGAGATCTTCCAGCCACAGGTTCACTCCCCAGATGCCTGAAGTGGCTGAGAGTGGGTCAGGCCAAAGCCAGGAGCCAGGTCTCTCTTCTTCTTCTTCTTCTTTTTTTTTTTTTTTTGTTTCAAGATCTATTTATTTTTATTACAAAGTCAGATATACAGAGAGGAGGAGAGACAGAGAGCAAGATCTTCCATCCAATGAATCACTCCCCAAGTGAGCGCAATGGCCGGTTCTGTGCTGATCCAAAGCCAGGAGCCTGGAACCTCTTCCGGGTCTCCCATGTGCGTGCAGGGTACCAAGGCATTGGGCCATCCTTGACTGCTTTCCCAGGCCACAAGCAGGGAGCTGAATGGGAAGAGGAGCTGCGGGATTAGAACCAGCGCCCATATGGGATCCCAATGAGTTCAAGGCGAGGACTTTAGCCACTAGGCCATTTTGCCGGGCCCCCAGGTCTCTTCTGCATGCCACAGGTCCTCATCTGCCTCTTTCTCAGGCTCGTTAGGAAAGAGCTGGATCAGAAGTGGAGCAGCCAGGACTGCATTCACACCCAAATGCAATGTTGGCATCATAAGAAGCAACCTAACCCTCTTTGCCACAAAGCTGTACACCGTTTCTTATTTTTATACAAATGGGGCAGAGGTCCATTTATTATAGATTATATGAATTATGAACATGCAAGATTATGTAATTAAAAATTTGCCAGAACCAAGACTGCATCAACCCCTCGTCTACACTCCTCCCCAGAACTCCCGATTTCCTCTTCATGTTGCATAGATTTCATCAAACTGACCTGATCACAAGTAAGTGAGCATCCCGGGAACCATTCTTGGATGACTGCTGGAGCATCGTTTCGGAATGAACTATAAACAATTTATGAATTGCCACAAGAGTAAAATAATTGTTATAATACTTACCCATTTGCTTACATTTAGCCATATAGAAGAATATTTCTTTGCATAGATTGCAGATTATAACTTGAGAAAAGACAACTACTGGAAAGGGAAGGCTTCTTGAACACTTGCTGACTTAAGCATATCCATTCTTCTCTAAGCCTTTGAAGAAGAAATTCTCTTTCATACTGAACTTAATACGAAGCACTAAAAATTACACTTGAACTTTACATAGTGAAAATTGATCATTGTAAATATGTGTAATCAATTAATAATGAATAAAATACAGAACACTTATTTCAGAATAAGTACAGTGAGGTTGGGTCAATCACAAAGAAAAAAATTTTTTTTAAGATTTATTTATTTTTATTACAAAGTCAGATATATATAGAGGAGGAGAAATAGAGAGGAAGATCTTCCATCCAGTGAGTCACTCCCCAAGTGAGCACAACGGCCAGTGCTGCACCGATCCAAAGCCAGGAGCCAGGAACTTCCTCCACGTCTCCCACATGGGTGCAGAATCACAAAGCATTGGGCCGTCCTCAACTGCTTTCCCAGGCCACAAGCAGGGAGCTGGATGGGAAGTGGAGCTGCCGGGATTAGAACCAGCACCCATATGGGATCCTGGCGCGTCCAAGGCGAGGACTTCAGCCACTGGGCCATAGCGCTGGGCCCAATCACAAGGAGATTTTATGGTTGTGTAATATTGCTGGCTTTTATCTCTGGAAATTTCAGTTGCATACATTTGGGATGGAGACCTAGAATTTCTTTGTTAGAAGAGTCACAGCATGGTGTGTTCAAGTTCAGAATTGCTTGGTTAGACCTTTGCTGTGGAGGGCCTTGAAGGGTCAATTAAATACCCAGATTTTATATAGTAGTCAACCACTTACATGTTCCTTACTTACTTAGTGGAAATTATTGAGTATATATTATGTTGCAAGCACCAAGAATATAAATGTAAGACAGATTCTGTGGGAGCATTAAACCCAGACAGTGTGAAGAGGTTTCAAGAATGATAGTAAACTTGGGAGGGGAGTGTATTTGAGTTGCAAAATAATGAAAGAAATACAAATTTTCCCAATAACAAGACCAGTAATGAAAATTTTTTAAAAAGGTGCTTTGACAGTTTGTATGACTGAAGTATAGGATGCAGGATGAATGAGGAAGTGGATAAAGTGATGAGGGATGAGAAGTGTAACAGACAGATGCTTAAGTGTTGCTAAGATACCTAGGAAGCATCCTGTAAAGTATAGGGAAGGAGTCGTGGTGAATTTCTAGGCGGTGTTGCTTTTTAGAAAGTTCACTTATCAATGTGGAGATTAGACCAAAAGAAAGGTGAGAAGCTACTTTGAAAGATAATAAGAGATGGATGAACTTTTTCAAATTAAGTAGAAAATACTAGTAGCAGAGAAGATTAAATGGGAGTGAAAGACAAGAAAAGTGAAGGATATCTGGAAATTCGTAAACCATAAAAAGATTAAATCAAATGTCATGAGGTGGGGAGTGAAGGGTAAAGGGTATTTTGTCTAGCGGTAGTTAATGCTCGTTCACAGTGCGTTATGCTTGTTTAGTATTTATCACCTGGAGAATATTACTGTTAATATCCCATTTATGTGACAAAACTATGTTATTTAGTAATCATGTCGTGCAGTGACTTGTAGTAATAATCAGAAAATATGCAGATACCCTTTATTGAACTTGGTAATCTATAACTGTCAGTTAAAAAAAGAAAATGCTTTTTACATAATGTTCTGTCACAGTGCTTTTACAGTTTTAGTTTCTGAAGATGAGTTAGTTCAGGATTAATGTCCTTTGAATATTGGGACTTTGCACACTCTAGTCAGAGTTATCTATTTGCACTCATTGTTGACTGAAGATCACTGTTCAATTTTAGTTTTGATATTTTTCATGATATAACTGCTATGCAAACGGGAAATGAATATAAGAATTTAACAGAAATTTGTAAAAATGTAATTATATAATTAATTTCAGAAATTGCCATACTGTCCATGCTGTTTTTGGGGGGGTTCAAGTATACTGATTTTTCTTTTAAAGATTTATTTATTTTTATTACAAAGTCAGATATACAGAGAGGAGGAGAGACAGAGAGGAAGATCTTCCATCTGATGATTCACTCCCCAAGTGAACATAACGGCTGGTGCTGAGCTGATCCGAAGCCAGGAACCAGGAACCTCTTCTGGGTCTCCCACGCGGATGCAGGGTCCCAAAGCTTTGGGTCGTCCTTGACTGCTTTCCCAGGCCACAATCAGGGAGCTGGCTGGGAAGTGGAGCTGGATGGGATTAGAACCAGTGCCCATATGGCATCCCGGGGCGTTCAAGGCAAGGACTTTAGCCAGTAGGCCACCACGCCGGGTCCCAAGTGTACTGATTTTTAAATGTTCACATAGTTGAAAAATTTTATATATAAGCTCAGAGTCATTTATAATGACCAAATTGAGATAATTTATATTCTCTTGCATTGACTTTTGTCACTGTTTTTTTGTTTTTTTCTCTTTTATTTTTTTAAGATTTACTTGCTCTTGGGTCTGGCGTTGTAGCCTAGCGGCTAAGGTCCTCGCCTTGAACGTGCCAGGATCCCATATGGGTGCCTATTCTAATCCCAGCGGCCCTGCTTCTCGTCCAGCTCCCTGCTTGTGTCCTGGGAAAGCAGTCAAGGATGGCCCAAAGCCTTGGAACCCTGCACCCGCGTGGGTGACCTAGAAGAGGCTCTTTACTCCTGACTTCGGATTGGAGTAACTCCAGCTGTCATGACCACTAGGGAGTCAATCAGTGTATGAAAGAGCTTCCTGTCTTTCCTCCTCTCTGTGTATCTGACTTTCCAATAAAAATAAAATAAATCTTAGGGGAAAAAAAATGATTTACTTGCTCTTACTGGAAAGGCAGATTTACATAAGAGAAGAAAGATAGAAACATCTTGCATTGGTTTACTCCCCAAATGGCCACAATGGCCAGAGCTGGGTCATCCGAAGCCAGCAACTAGGAACTTCTTCCTGGTCTCCCACGCAGGTACAGGGTCTTAAGGCTTTGGGCCGTCCTCTGCCGCTTTCCCAGGCCACAAGCAGTGAGCTGGATGGGAAGTGGAGCAGCTGTGACACAAACTGGTGCCCATATAGGATGCCAGTACTTATAGGTGGAGAGTTAGCCAGATGAGCCACCACAGTGCCCTCTGTTTTTTATTTCTAACTTGCTTAAATGTAGTGACACAATGTACCATAAGGTTGGAGGCAGTGCTCTGCAGGTGCAAGTTTTGAGTGATTTCATATTGCAGCGAGTTTACTCTAGAAACAAGCATGGTTGAACCAAAAACTGGGAGTTCTCATTAACTTAATATGAATTGCAGTGTTTGTTGAAAAATAACAAGTTGGTCTAGTTTAAAGCTCATATACGCTCTTTGAACTCACCAGTGACTGCAACTATAATTGATCATTTGGATTAGTAAACTTGTTTTCTGGGGGGAGTGTTCAATTGCTGACCTTGCTTGTTGAGGGTGTGGTGATAATAGAAAACACAGGAAGGTGTTTTTACCTTAGTTTCTAAATTCTCTGCAGACAGTACAACCACCTTTTGCCTACACTTGGGCATGGGCAGTTCCTTCATTGTTTTTAATTGATATATGTAAGTGGGGAAAAAAGGATTAGATGTGGGAAGACCCCAAAGAACACTGCCCTAATCCACGAACCAGAGTGTTGATGACTTGAATTAGGTGTTTAGACCACAACGGAGATGTAAGGAACTACAAACAATAAGCAGTTGGAAATTTAAGCTAGAAATGACTTGGGGAATGATAACCACAGGTTTTCAATTAACTGGTTTTGTAGAAGAGGACATTAGCTTGAATAATGGTGACATGAAAAATGCTTGTGTTGAGGTATCTTGTCACAGTAACATCTCACTAGTTTGCATTTATAAAAAATATTAAAGAGAAAGCAAAGAAAATTTTAGAGAAAACATTTTAAAAATATTTCTGTTCGAAGAATGTGAAGAATTTCACTTAAGCAATAGTTTGTCATATAAACATGATTTTTAAAGGAAACTGATGAACTTAAGATTTATATAGTTCAGATAAAAATTTATTGCTCTTATTTGAGCAACATATGACTCTGGCACTTTGTGAAAATATTCATTTCTTCCTTTCTGTAAAAGGCAAAGTTAATTTTACTAGCCAGGTCTATGTTTAATTTGATTACAGTGGAGAGTTTTTACTTGTCTGTCACTATCAGTTATGATATCACTCATGATGCTGGAAGGATAATTGGAAATTAATCATTAGCATCAACAGTGGCTATTCATTGAAAAGAATTTTTCCAAAAGAATTTATTCCAGTATATAATATTAAGGCCATATTTTCAATTTTTTGGTGACTAATAGTTTTGGTAACCAACCTCTGTTCAGTTGGTCATCTCTTGCCTTCATCTACTCTACTATAATAACTGCCTTTTTCTCTTCAGATTTGCTAAACACATTAGTCTCAGTGTGCTTTACGATTGCTTTTATTCTCTCTCTGAAATACTGCCCCCAGTTAGCTACATGCTGTTTCCCTCTCTTCCCTCAGGTCTTTGTGCAAATGTCATCTTACGGCAATCTTTCCTGGGTACCCTGTTTATAAATGTAATTCCTCCTTCCTGTTCAACTTTTTCTACTTAATTTTCTCTAGAACCACTGTTGCCGTCTGGCAGGCCGTATATTGTACAGCTTTGTTTATTGTCTGTCTCCCCTCTCCTGGCATACGAATTTCATGAAAGTAGAAACTGTGCATCTCTAGTTGGCTATTCAATTTATTATAGCAGAAATGGTACCTGAAATCACACTGCCTAAATGAAAGAAGACAGGAATGAATGAATAAGTGGCAACTGAAACCTTGTGAATAAACATGTAGCTAAATAATATTCAGTGGTGATAGTATTGTGCTTTTCTGTGGCATGAATATTAGATACTATTACAAATTTGATTTTTTTCAGTATGCAGAATGTTTTGCTTATCTTCCTGAAAATATTTGAATTAAATTGGTGGGGTTTTTTAAAATTTATTTTATTTTATTTTATTTTGCAATTTTTAGCTACAGTATAAATAGTTAAAAATTTGAAACCAAATACAGAAATTAGAAGAGAGAAATCCTTCATTCTCTCTGATTTGTTAGGTGTCCTTTTATCACCCCTGTGACTATACTCTAACTCAGATTTTCTCAGTGTAAGAATTTTTGTTTTATATATAAATCCTAGAATAATGTGAAGCCCAAATTTTATCAAAGCATTCACATTCCAGAGTCATTTTAAATAGTTGAAAAAATGAGTAAGTGGGGACTTATACATCAGAATAATTGGAACCTCTCTAAATATAGAGGGCCCTAGGCTGCTTCATATTTGGCAGTTCTGTGAGTTTCAATGCAATTCATAGATAAAACATTTGGAAGAGAGCTTATCATTCTTCACTGATCAATTTACAAAGCGGGTACCGTGACTCCTCCAAACCCCTCTTCACACACACACACATCCACACACACACTAACCCTACCTGTATGTCTGTGTGTATAGCTCAGATACAGTGTAACTCAAAGTGGGTCCCTGTTATTCCATAAAATGATGATGTTGAACTGATTAAAATCATTTGTGACTTTCTGTGGACCTGTCTGGTTCTGCGTTTTCTTTGTCTTTTTGAGTATGGAAATTACTGTTTCATATTAGGGTAATTCATCTAATAATAACTGCTTTGCCAAAATTTGCTTTTTGCATTGAGCAAGTCCTGCATTCATTTTATTCTAGATTATGTGCATATGTGCGTGACTTTGATCTTCATATTTGTGTTCTTTGCATTCTGCGGCATGTGTTGCTGGTGCTTTGTTTTCTCTTTGATGTTGTGGCTGATTGACATTAGAGACTCTCTCATCTATACCAAACTTTCTAAAAGTATGTGCTGCACACTAAGCTTTCCATCTCCTTTACTTCCCAACTTAATGCACTAAGCATCACTTTTTAAAAGTCTTCTGCTTGTAGGGTTCTAATGTATTTGCACCTTATAGTTTCTGTTCCATGATAAGTTTCTAAGTTTATGTTAAGCTATTCAAGTATAAGGAAGCTGTAGCCTTTATCTTGTACTTCCAGGCAAATATTACAGTTCCTTATTTTTCAACAGCTTCCCAAAGGCTGAAAAACTTGCCTCGTACTTCCCTCAAAGCCAAACAGTTGCTTCAAACTTCATCTACAAAAAGAGGTAACTACAACCTCTTACTATGTTTAAAATTTCAGCAGGTGGTCTAGTTGAGTCTTATGCCTTTTGGCATACCTAATCAATGTTGTCTAGAAGACAAGCCCTAGGTTTGTTTTTTTTTTTTTTTTTAAGCAGTAAAATAATGTGGATTCATTATCTTAATTTGAATAAAATCAGAAGAAACATTTTCTACAAAGGTATGTATTGGGTTGCTATTCTGAAAGGAGTAAGTAATAGTGATTTTTCTCTTGAACTTAAAACCAAAGGTATGTTTTATTACCAGCTGAGCCAATAGTGCTTTAAAAATGAGCCAAATAAAATTTTTAACATTCTGCATGCTAGGTTTTTTTTTCCCTCAACTTTGGTTTTTGGGTTTACTTATCTTAGTAGGATGGAGTGAGAGATTTCTGTTTCAAAATTAAGTACAAGATTAAAAACAATACAGGCTTTTGTGGTTAATGGATATATTTGAAATATTTATGGGTTGCTAGTTTTTGTTAAAATTGAATATTGAAAAAGCATGTGAAAGCTGGACATCAATATTGCTTCCAAGAGAATGAATGTATGGACATTTAGAAGGAAATGAAATTGAAAAAAAAAAAATAGTGAGATTGGATAGACAGGCAGTGATATGAAAGAAGTCTTAAGAGAAAGTGGGAGAGAATGAACATGAGCATTAAGGAAAATGATTATCCCTGTGCAGGACATGTAAGTTTCCTGATAGCTTCAGAACTCAGTAGATAGTAGATGTGTAAGACGGACCAAGCCCTTAAAAAAATCATGGGCAGGGCCCAGCGGCGTGGCCTAGCGGCCAAAGTCCTCGTCTTGAACGCCCCGGGATCCCATATGGGCGCCGGTTCTAATCCTGGCAGCTCCACTTCCCATCCAGCTCCCTGCTTGTGGCCTGGGAAAGCAATCAAGGACGACCCAAAGCTTTGGGACCCTGCACCCGTGTGGGAGACCTGGAAGAGGTTCCTGGTTCCTGGCTTCGGATCGGCGCGCATCGGCCCGTTACAGCTCACTTGGGGAGTGAATCATCGGACGGAAGATCTTCCTCTCTGTCTCTCCTCCTCTCTCTATATCTGACTTTCCAATAATAATAAAAATCTTTAAAAAAAAAAAATCATGGGCAAAGAATAAGTTTGAGAGTTGATTTATTGAAAAAAGTTTGGATATTATGGATGCAAAGATACTGTAATAGATATTTTGACAAATCATTACTGTGCTTAAGCAGTGATTTTGTGGATTGAATCTCAGTCAAGGAAATAATTTTAGATAATGAACTCTGAAGGGAAGAGAGTAAAGTAGGAGGAATACATGTTTGTGTTTTGAATATCAGGAGTTAGGCCTTTTGGTGATGGTCCTGAATAAATAATGTTTGTTCGATGGAGGAGACAATTTATTAGGATCACTTAGAAGAAAATGTTTACGTAGGAAGTTGAGAAACTTAGTCTTGTTTTTAAAGAGTTTGAATTATTTTCTTGTATTTACAATGACTAGAAGGAGGGAGGCAGGTGTAAACAAATATCCTGGAAATATTTATGATGTCTAAAATATGATGAGATTACTGTACCATAATAAAATAGAGGAAGAGTTTAATTTTACATAAATTTTGTTTCTTGTCTGACTCTGTAATTTAAACTTAAGATTCTGTGTCACTCCTCTGTCCCAGGGTACAGAGGCAGTCAGGAGGCTGGGTGTGGCTTCTCCCCTTCTCCCAGATACAGAAAGGGAAAAAAGAGAATGTGGAAGTAATTATCTCACCCACCTTCCTGTACCCTTTACCCGTTTGCACCCTAATCACATATGTAAAAATAATTAAAAATTTAAAAATAATTTAAAAACTACAAAAACAAAAGAATATACACATAAAGAAAAGATTCTATGCCACTCTTAAGTGACTGAAGATTTTTGTCCAAAACTTTTTAAATTTACTTAGAGTGATTGGATTATTTTTGTGACTTTGAACTGCAAAATTACTTGTTTTTTCTATGGTGACAGAAGCCCAGTTGTAGAACTGCTATAAACTGAAATTCTTAACATCTGCAGCTATCTTGTTAGTAAAGAGAGGAAATTATGTGTGTTTGTGGTGTGCAGGCATTGATGTAGTTTGATTCAGTTTAATATCTTTATTCATCTTGTTCCATACTTTCATATTTTTTGAGTGGTATTTGACCTCAAGACTGTCATCACATACCTCTTTTGTTGTAGGCCAGTTAAGCAATAGATGTGGATTTAAAGTAGGGCTTAAAATGTTGGCTACATTAATAGTGAAGCCAAATTGAAGAATAGCTCTTGGATCTAAAGCCAAAATAGATTGTCTGATTTTCTTGTAGACTTTGTGGGAATCTCTGCCTTTGTAAATATGCGAGACAGGGTACATGTTCATAATAAACTGTGACAAAAATCTCCCATTCTATAGGTGAACCTACATAATTTTTTAGAAAGCTGTTTAAAAGGCTGCAGGTTCGGGCCTTCTGCTGTAGCCTAGTGGCTAAAGTCCTCGCTGGGATCCCATTTGGGCAATCAGTTCTAATCCAGGCAGCCCTGCTTCCCATCCAGCCTCCCTGCTTATGGCCTGGGAAGACATTCGAGGATGGCCCAAAGCCTTGGGACCCTGCACCCGCATGGGTGACCAGGAAGAGGTTCTGGCTTCCTAGCTTCAGATTGGCTCAGCTCCAGCCATTGTGGCCACTGGGGAGTGAATCAGTGGATGGAAGATCTTCTCTCTGTCTCTCTTCCTCTGTATGTCTGACTTTCCAATAAAAATAAAATAAAATATTTTTTAAAAAGAGAGGCTGCAGGCTCATTGGAACAGGAAAGGATGGTTTTATATAACAATTTATATAGCAACTTATGTAAAACAGTAGTCACTCTGATTTTTTTTTTTTTAAAGATTTTTATTATTATTGGAAAGCCGGATATACAGAGAGGAGGAGAGACAGAGAGGAAGATCTTCCATCCGATGTTTCACTCCCCAAGTGAGCCGCAACGGGCCGATGCGCGCCGATCCAATGCCGTGAACCAGGAACCTCTTCCGGGTCTCCCATGCGGGTGCAGTGTCCCAAAGCTTTGGGCCGTCTTCGACTGCTTTCCCAGGCCACAAGCAGGGAGCTGGCTGGGAAGTGGAGCTGCCAGGATTAGAACCGGCGCCCATATGGGATCCCGGGGCGTTCAAGACGAGGACTTTAGCCGCTAGGCGACGCCGCCGGGCCCGTCACTCTGATTTTTTTTATTGATTTAGCAAAGGTTTACAGGGAGGGGGCAGTCAGTACTATATTGCCTGATTCAAAAAGTTTCACCCTAAGCATGTTGAATGGATGCAGTCATGCCACTGTTAAGTCTGAGAAAGCCTGTAACATTCTTTGGTATTTTCTTGTGCAAGTTTTCATGTTTGTTCATACCTTCCACCTACACGGAAAAGAATTGTGTGTGTGTGTGTGTGTGTGTGTGTTTTAAAGATTTTTTTTTTATTGCAAAGTCAGATATACAGAAAGGAAGAGGCAGAGGGGAAGATCATCCATCCACTGATTCACTCCTCAAGTGGCCGGAGCGGCCTGAGCTGAGCACATCCCAAGCCAGGAGCCAGGAGCTTCTTCTGGGTCTCCCATGTGGGTGCAGGGTCCCAAGGCTTTGGGCTGTCCTCGACTGCTTTCCCAGGTCACAAGCAGGGAGCTGGCTGGGAAGCAGGATAGAACCAGCGCCCATATGGGATCCCTGCACATTCAAGGTGAGGATTTTAGCCTCTAGGCTACAGTGCTAGTCCAAGATTTATTTTATCTATGTACAAGGAAGGCTTATCTGCTGGTTCACTCCCCAAGTGGCCACAACAGCCCAAACTAGGTCATACTGAAACCAGGAGCCAAAAACTTCCTATCTTTTGTTCAAGACAAGGGCCCAAGTAATTGACCCACCCTAGGCTCCTTTCTGAGGTGCATAAAAAGGCACACAATTCAGAGTGGAGCAACCAGGACTGGAACCGGTGCTCATATGAAATGCCTTGCTGTACCATTGCACTGGCCCCTGTTGTGTTTTTGTGTGTTCTTAAGACATTTGGAGAGTGACTGTTTAAAGTGCTTTCAGGAAGAGATTTTACACACTGTCACAGAAGGCAACAGCAGAGTCCTCACCAGATCAGCAGAAGAAAATGAAGATTGATTAGGAAAAAAAATAGATGCCAGGTTAAGTCAAATTATAGAAAATTACTCTAAAGCTAAAAGGCTACTAAGGGGCAGTTAATGATAGTAATTTTCCAGTGTTGTTTTAATTCACTAAGTATATTTTGAAGTATCCAAGGTAAAATCAACCCTGGTGTAAAGACCTTATTTATATGAATTTAAAGTGTTGGTTGAGTTACTGTGTTATGATGCAGCTTGTTAAGCCCACTGCTTGGAACTCTTGCACCCGTATCAGAATACCTGGTCCAAGTCCCGGCTGCCTGCTGATTGGTCCTGAGAGGCAGCATGTGGGAGCTCATAGGGTTGAGTCCCTGCCACCAGCATGAGAAACTTGAAGTTCCAGCCCCTGTTTTTGGTCAGGCCCAGCTACAGCTGTAGTGGGCATTCAGGGAATGTGAATCAGCAAGTAGAAAGATTTCTTTCTTTCTCTCTGAAATGAATAAAAATAAATATTAAAAAATGTTAGATATTAGACTATTTGAAAGTGGAGAACCAGAAATTTTGTTGTAATCCTGGATTTGAAACAAAAAATTTCTATCAAGGCAGGGATTTGGAACAGCAGTTAAGTCACTTGGGAGTACCCGCTTCCAATATTCGAGTGCTTGAATTTGTCTCAGCTGCACTTCCAATTCTAGCTTAATGCACACCTTGGGTGCAACAGGTAACGGTTTAAGTACTTGGGCCCCTACAATCTACTTTAAGATCTAAAGAGATCCCAGCTCTGGATTTCATCCTGGCCCAGACTTAGTTGTTGATGGCTTTGGGGGACAGAATCACCTTCTCCCACCCTCCCCCACCTTGTCTCTATCCTCTCTTCAAATTCATTTTAAAAGACAAAAATTTCTACTCATAACAAGTATTTATTGACTCTCTTATAATAATCGAGAAATACTCATTATATCTTTTGTTTCTTATATGAGTCTCTGTCTCCCTTCCTCTTTCTTTCTTTCTTTCTTTCTTGCTTTCTTGCTTTCTTTCTTTCTAATATTTATTTATTTGAGTTGTGCTTACAGCAAGACTCTCAGGGCCCAGTGCAATGGCTCATCTGGCTAACCCTCCCCGTTTAAATGCTAACATCCCATATAGGTGCCAGTTTGTGTCCCACCTGCTCTACTCCCTGTCCAGCTTCCTGCTTGTGGCCTGGAAAGGCAGAGGAGGATGACTGAAAGACTTAGGACTCTGTGCTTAGAAGACCTGGAGGAAGCTCCTAGCTCCTGGCTGTGGATCAGCTTAGATCAGCTCAGCTCAGCTCCAGTGGTTGTGGCCATTTGTAGAGCAAACCAGAGAATGGGAGATATTTCTCTCTTTCCTTCTCTCTGCAAATCTCTTTCCAATAAAAATAAATCTTAAAAGAAAAAATAAAATAAAGCAAGCCTCTACCATACAATTTATAGTTAAAGTTTAGATGAACAAAAATTTGCTTCCCCTCCCAATGCTTTGGGAGAATGGGAAAAATAACAGGCATTGTTCTTGGGATGCCCTGCAGACACAGAAATTCATATTAAGTTTTTTTTATATTCTCTCTCAAATGATAACTAAGCATGGGTTTTATTTAAATCTTGATTATCAATTTCCTTTGCTGAGAATATCTAGGTTAAAAAGTTTGCTGGGGCCTGGCGGTGTGGCCTAGTGGCTAAGGTCCTTGCCAAGATCCCATATGGTTGCCGGTTCTAATCCCGGCAGCTCCACTTCCTCTCTGTCTCCTCTCCTCTCTGTATATCTGACT
Organism: Ochotona princeps; assembly: GCF_030435755.1. Classification (NCBI taxonomy): domain Eukaryota; kingdom Metazoa; phylum Chordata; class Mammalia; order Lagomorpha; family Ochotonidae; genus Ochotona; species Ochotona princeps. The sequence goes on along the minus strand of NC_080842.1, from coordinate 43,709,703 downwards.
TTGTAATAAAAATTAAAAAAAAAAAAGTTTTCTGAAATTTGTGCCTTGATTGGCTGTTTGAATATTTAAAGTCATAGTTGTAAATTCTTACAGCTTACCTAATCACAGTGAGCCTCACCCCAAAGCTCTGTAGGTTGTCAAAATGCTATTGCTACAGGAAACATTGGGGTTTTTTTTTAAGATTTATTTTTATTACAAAGTCAGATTATATAAAGAGGAGGAGAGACAGAGAAATATCTTCCATCCGATGATTCACTCCCCAAGTGACCACAACAGATTGGCTGGTGCTGTGCTAAGCTGAAGCCAGGAGCCCAGACTCTCTTCCAGGTCTCCCACATGGGTGCAGGGTCCCAAGATTTTGGGCCATCCTCGACTGTTTCCAGTCCACAAGCAGGGAGCTGGTTGGTAAGTGGAGCTGCCGGGACTAGAACCGGCACCCATATCGGATCCTGGCACATTCAAGGCGAGGACTTTAGCTGCTAGGCCATGGCACCAGGCCCAACATTGTTAAACAGTGCTGAAATTGCGGCTTACTAAATCTCTTCAGGTCTCTAGTTTTCCTTCAGTTTATACAGCAACCTTGTTAAAAGTATTTCTCGCCATACTTTGGAGGTTTAGAATTATTTTACTTGTTTTCAACTTAGTGACTGTTTTAAGTAACACACAAGCGTAGAAAGCCATGATATATGGGGAGCTTAATTTCTATAAAACAAATGTCATTATAACCAACATCCTTATTGGAAGACTAGAATTTGCTGCTTCGGACATCTTCCGCCATGTTTTCTTTTTTAAGATTTTTTTTTTTTTAATTAGAAAGGCAGATTTATAGAGAGAACAAGAGACAGAAAAATCTTCGAGCTGCTGATTCACTGCCTATTCCAAAGCTGAGCTGATCCAAAGCCAGGTGCCCAAAGCGTCTTCCGGGTCTCCCCCGTGGGTGCAGGGTCCCGAAGCTTTGGGCCACCCTCTGCAGCTGTCGGAGGCCACAAACCGGGCTAGTTGGGAAGTAGAATAGACAGGACTGGCATGGATGTGAGATACCAGCACTTAAATGGGGAAAATTAGCCACTTGAGCTACTGTGTCAAGCCCTCTACCTTGTTTTCTAACAAACAAAATCCTCTTCACACCAGATCTAAGTAACCATTCTTCTAAATTTTTGTAACATTTGCTTCCTTTTTCTCTATGGCTTAATCATCCAAGCAGTAAAACTTAGTTTTTGTAGTTTTTCCTTTTTGGGCCCAACATGATGGCTTAGTGGCTAAATACTTGCCTTTCATGTTCTGGGGTCCAATATGGGCCCTGGTTCATGTCCCAGCTGCTCTACTTCCTGTCCAGCTCCTTGCTTGTAGCTTGGGAAGGCAGTCGAGGACGGCCCAAAGCTCTTTAGTAACTGTGTGGGAGACCTAGAAGAAACTCCTGGCTCTGTTGAGGAGTGACCTGGTTCCTATTGAGCAATCATAAACTACCAGATTCTTTTTTTTTTTTAAAGATTTATTTATTTTTATTACAAAGTCAGATATATAGAGAGGAGGGGAGACAGAGAGGAAGATCTTCTGTCTGATGACTCACTCCCAAAGTACCCGCAATAAGCGGTGCTGTGGCGATCTGAAGCCAGGAGCCAGGAACTTCCTGCAGATCTCCCACATGGGTGCAGGGTCCCAAGGCTTTGGGCCATCTTTGACTGCTTTCCCAAGCCACAAGCAGGGAGCTGGCTGGGAAGTGGAGCTGGATGGGAAGTGGAGCTTCTGGGATTGGAACCGGCACCCATATGGGATCCCGGGGCGTTCAAGCCGAGGACCTCAGCCGCTAGGCCACGCCGCCAGGCCCCAATAAACTTCCAGATTCTTTTTTTTTTTTTTTAAAGATTTATTGTTATTGGAAAGCCAGATATACACAGAGGAGGAGAGACAGAGAGGAAGATATTCCATCCGATGTTTCACTCCCCAAGTGAGCCACAACGGGCCAGTGCGCACCATTCCGAAGCCGGGAACCTGGAACCTCTTCCAGGTCTCCCACGGGGGTGCAGTGTCCCAATGCATTGGGCCGTCCTCAACTGCTTTCCCAGGCCACAAGCAGGGAGCTGGCTGGGAAGTGGAGCTTCCGGGATTAGAACCGGTGCCCATATGGGATCCCGGGGCTTTCAAGTCGAGGACTTTGGCCGCTAGGCCACGCCGCCGCGTCCTAAACTTCCAGATTCTTAAGCTGGCTCCAGTGACAGGGTTCCTTTGCCAGATTGGGAGAACTCCAGAATCTTTGCAAGATCTCCCCTACTGCCATGTTCATTGATTGCCAGTATGAAAATCCTGCCTCCATAGTTAGCCTTCTGTAATAACCTTCCTGGCCAACCTCCATGTGTTAGGGAATCTTGTTGTAGCCTCTCAGGCTTAAAGCTGATTAGGGTAAGATTAAAGACATGTTTTTTTCTGCAGTGTTAGCCTGGAGTTAGCTGTTGTCATCCTTAAGATTTGCTTCCTAGTGCTTTAGCTGCAGAGTGAAAGCTGAGGGTTTTTTGTCTGTTGGGTTGGTTGTTCGCTTGGTTTGATCAGGTCTTCCACACTCATTGGCTTTTCTGGGTTGCCAGCTTCTTGGACTCCAAGTCAGGTGGACATAGCAAAGAGAAAACCCTGGCAACTCCTTAATATATCATCCTTTGGGTCGCAAAGTCCCTAAGTTATATGCCTTCACTTTGCTCCTCAGAGCCCTCATATATGTGTTCCATACTAATGCTCAAGGTTTTAATAGGCAAAAAATATATGTACTCTGTTTTCCTGGATGCATAAGCTTGAAGTTTACATTTTTTAAAAGATTTTAAGAGACAGTTTTTCCCAGACTTAGTCAGAGGAACACATGATTTTCCCAAGGCCAATGTCAAGATCAAAAAAATTAGGTAAGACTTTGAAAACATTGTAGTTATATCCTAGTATTTGTAATACCAGTATGTAGAAATGAACACTGTCAACCTCTTCGATATAATCTGGCTATTTTCAAACACTGTTTATATTAATCACCATAAAGGATACCTTGGACTTTATCATACTTCCTGTACCCAATTCTTATTCATTGTAATGCAATCCATCTCTTAGTCTGACCTTTTGGAGCTGGCGTTGTGTCAACTGCAGGTTGAGCTGTCACCTGCAATGCTAGCAGGTGTTGGTTGAATCCTAGCCTCTCTGCTTCTGATCCAGCTCCGTTCTAATGCTCCTAGGAAGGCAGCAAAAGATAATCCAAGTGCTTGGACTGCTGACAGAAATCTTTACTTTTTTATTTAATTAACTTTGATTTATTTTTGAAGATTGAACTTCTTTTCCTTCTGTCCCCAACTCTTCAAAGAATATCCTTTTCAGAGTATTTTTTTTGCAATTCACAGTCCTCTGAAATTTACCATGCTTGATCCCATCTGAAACTCCCACCAAATGGAAAATCATGTTCTAAAGGCTCTGAACTATGGTGAGAGTTGGGTTTTCTGGAATTGATACTGAAAGAGGCAGATCCATGCCCTTCCCCTAGGTAGTAGCTGGAAGAATTAAGAGATGTTGGGTCCAGTGCAGTAGCCTAGTGGCTAAAATCCTTGCCTTCATGCCCTGGGATCCCATAGGGGCATCGGTTCATGTCCTGGTGGCCTTGGTTCCCATCCAGCTCCCTGCTTGTGGCATGAAAAAGCAGTTGAGGACAACCCAAAGCCTTGGAACCTAGCACTCATGTGGGAGACCCGAAGGAGGTTCTGAGCTCCTGGCTTCGGATTGGCTCAGCTCCACCCATCACGGCCACTTGGGGAGTGAATCAGTGGATGGAAGATCTTCCTTTCTGTCTCTCCTCCTCTCTGTATATCTGACTTTCCAATAAAAATAAATAAATGTTTAAAAAAAAGAATTAAAAGATGTGGCAACTTGAAAGACAGTGGAATAACTAGTTAAGAGACTGGTCTGGCAACAGAGAAAAAGGTGAGATTGTGGAGAATATGTATCTGTGACAAAGGGAAGACAGACTGCTTCAAGTGAAACATCTGAAAATCATAGGATTTGCATCCTGAAGTTACTTCCTTTTGGGTTATCTTCAATTTTCTTTTTTTAATTTTTAATTTTATTTTTGATGTTGCTTACATGGTGGAGAGGGATGCATGCCCATGTGGGCCTTTGATTAAGGTAGCGAGGGTTGAAGTACAGGGGAAGGTAAGTAGGACAAATGCTTCAGGGTTTTTTTTTTTCTTTTCTTCTTCTTCTCCTGTTTCTGCAGAAGGGGAAGGGCCTGCTCCCCGCTGTCAAACTACATCAGTGCCCAGGGATGGGGGAATGGTCATTCAGTGATGCCCTGGAGACCCCAGTGTTGGGAAGAATGTTCCAGGGGAGTTATTTGTGTGGTCTTGATAGTTCTGAGACATCATTTGCTTCCTTGCACCAGTGTTGAGAAAATGCAAGGCATATTGGCTGACCAAGTCCACCTAAGTGCTTCCACAGAGCCATACTTGGCTGCAATGCTTGGCAAGCAGAGTTGTCCACCCTGTTCTGCTTTCCATCCTCTGATGAGGCACTTGACATCCTTTGCTGGCCTACGTAATCTGATTGTCATGTGTACATCTGAGCATGCTGTCCACTGCACAGGCATCAGCAACTGAGGAGGGCCATTCCAGACACATGCACTCCAAGGTTGGACCATTATATATTGGGATTTTCCCTGTGGCCAGGTTTTGAGTCCAGTGATGTACCTGAGGAGCCCTCCCAAGAAACTTCTTGTAGAGTAACTTCAGACTTGACTCTTGTGCGCACCAGCCAGTGCAGGGTCAGGTTCAGTCCATCACCTGCACCAGCCAATGCACATACCAATGAATTCAACTACCTGGTCAGTTCTGCCCCAGTCCCATCTCATGTGAACCAGTGGGTGCTATGGCCTTGTCCAGCCCAGCCTGCAGTAGGCCTAGTCCTCACACAGACCAGCAGGAGCCTCAGCCTAGTCTGGGTAACCCCTAGTAACCCCCACCAGGTCTGATCCCCAACTCTGGTCTTTGCAGGTGCTGACATATATTGTGGCCTGGCCTTTCCCAGCCTACATCTCATCTAGCTCCCATGCACACCCAAAGGTGCTTCAGCTTAGCTCAATCCAACCTACCCCCAAATCTGGCACACACATATGCTCATGGTGCTGCTGCCTTGTCTAGTCATACTTGTCCCCAGCCCTGGCTCTTGTGCTCACCAGCTAGAGCTGCAACCTAGCAGGGAAGTGCCTATAGTTCCCCTAGGCATAGATTTTGCATTTGTCAGAGGGTACTGCAGTCCAGCCTGATAAAACTCTCACTGAGTCCCAGTACTTTCTAGCTGGTACTGTGGCTTAACCTGTCCAACTTGCACCCTTTTTGGTTCTTGTGTGCACCAGCAGGTGTTGCAGCCCTGCCTGGACTGGCCCGCTCCTAATCCCAGCTCTCACGCTTACCAGTAGAAGCAGCAGCCTAATGGGAGTTCCTGTAGTTCTGCTACTAGGCCTGTTCTCAGCCATGGGTCTTGCGCATGATGGTGGCTACTGTGGCCCAATCTGGCACGGCCCACCTCCAGTCTTGGCATTTTCTGGTAGGTGCTTCAGACTGGCTCACCCTGGCCCACCCCCCAGCTCTGTCCCTCGTGTGAATTAGTGGGTCTGGCCTGGCCTGGCCTGCACCCCATCCTGGCTCTTACTCATGCCAGCCTATGATATGATATGGCACAGACCAGCAGCCCACGCCGAGACATATGCTGACAGGTGCCATAGCCCTACCTGGTCTGGCCTGCCGCCAGCCCCTGCCCTTGAGCTCCCCAGCAGCAGCTGCAGCCTAGGAAGGGAGTTCCCCTATTTCCTGTGCCAGGCCTGCTCCCCGCCCTGGATCTCAAACGTGCTGGTATGTGCCACAGCATAGCTGAGGATGGTCTGCCCTCAATCTCGGACTTTGCATGTGCCTGGTTGGTGCTGCAGCCTGGCCCAGCCTGGCCTCCTCCCAGCCAGCCCCAGCTCCCACAAGTGTCATGTGAGTTCCATAGTTCAGCCTAGCTCAGCCCATTACCACTCTCAGCTGTCGTCAGACCGGTAAGTGCTGCATTTCAGAGGCAAGCCCACAAATCCTCTATAGAATCTGCTCCTAGATCCAGTTCTTTAACATTCCAGTGGGTGCTGTGGCCTAGCCCAGCCAGGCATTCCCCCAGCCCAGTTTTTATGTGTACTAGCAGGTAGCAGATAGTGCTACTCAGTCTGTCCTAGTCTGCCATATGGGTGGATACCCTCTAATAACCCCCTCTCAGCTCCTTGTCGTACCTGCGAGTACAGTGAACCCATTCTGTGTAAGCTCCCAGAAGTCACCACGTGCCTGTCAGACATGGCTGCCATTGGCCCCCACTCTAGCGCATCCCAGTACCCCCTTCTCTGGGAAACCTACACTCCCCTGCATATCTTTTTAAAAATAAATGGACTATGCTGGCACACTATTACAGTTAACACAGATTTGGCATTAACCAGGCCCAGAATGTCCGCCAGCTGTTGGCTGCTTTCCTGCCAGCAGTGTAACACTTTCCTAGGTACAGGCAATTTAGGCAGTTGACTACTGCTGGATTCTTTAGTTTTATTCAAGGAGAAACTAACTGATTTTGGTAATCAAAACACAGTCACTCTAGTAGCCTGTATTTTTCACTGTGGCCCTACTTCATTTTTTTTTTCTTTTCAATCAGTTTTATTCCTATGGAATTTTAAGTACATAATTTAAATTTAGCAAACCTGAGGGCCAGTGTTGTGTTGCAGTAAGCTGGTTAAGCTGCCACTTGGGATGCTGGCATTCCATATCAGAGTGTCAATTTGAGTCCTGGCTGCTCTGCTTCTTAACCAGCTTCCTGCTAATGTGCCTAGGAAGACAGTGGAAAATGAACCAAATACTTGGGCCCTTGCCACCCATTTGGGAAACCCATATGAAGTTCCTGGCTCCTTGCTCTGGCCTTGCCAAGTCCCATGATTGTGGCCATTTGAGTAAATCAGCAGATGAAAGTTCTCAATCTCTTCCTCCCTACCTACATAAACACTCCACACATTTCAAATAAATAAGCCTGAAGAAATTAGTAAAATTCATATTCAGATAACCACTTGATAATCACAGAACACTTCCGTTATCCCAAAATGTTCCTTTGTATTCCTTCCCGGTTAATCTTCTGACAGCAAACATCTTCTCTCTGTGTTATGATAGATGAGTTTGCCTTATCTAAAATTTTGTGTGAATGGAGTTTTGCAGCATTGGCAATATTACGTCTAGCATTTGTTTCACTCAGTGTGAAGTTTGAGATTCATCTTTGTCATGTGTGTCAGTGGTTTACTCTTTTTTTATTGCTGATTGATGGTCTGTTTATGGCTATACCACCATTTGTTCACCTGCTGTTGGACATTTGAGTTCTCAATTTGGGGCTGTTATTAGTAAATTGCATACAGATCTTGAAATGAACATATGCTCTCATTGAGTGGATATGTGATTTCATTTTTTTCTTGAATGGCCTAATTGAATCTTTGGATGACTATATGCTTATGGAAAAATATAAATTTTTGCTGAAGCATCTGTACTGTTTATGTTCCTATCAGCAGTGCTTGGGAGTTCTTTTGTTCTGCGTACTCAACAATAGTTGATATATGACTTTTAGTCTTAATTATTCTTGCTGGTATGAAGCCCTGGCTCCTTCAGCCTGGTACATCCTTGTCCTTTCTGGCCATCTGCAAAATGAATGAAAGATGCTCTCGCCCTATCTTTCTGTAACCTTGACTTTCAGATAAATAAATGTAAAGACTACACATGGATTTCAAAAACAGTGTGCACCTAAATAACTTTTTCTTTCCAAGTTCCCATGAAATTTTCAAATACTCCTGTCATTTCTTGCCAACAGAATGACATTTCCTGTTTTTTCTTGTGATGTTAATTTGTATATTCCTTTGGTTTGTGTTTTTTTCTCTTGATAGATCCTTAAATTTCATCAGTTTTATCAATATTTTCAGAAACATTTAATCCACCAATTTTTTCTTGCTTTTGTATGTTTCCTTGATTTTTGCCCTTAATGTTTTTATGATTTCATTCTTTCTTGTAAGTTAGGCTGAATTTAGTTTTATTAACTTCTTACGCTTAATTAGTTTTTACACTATTCTTTTCTAGTAAAACCATTTTAAAACCTGTAAACTTATAGTTGCCTTTCATGCATCCTCCACATTTTTCAATTGTTTTTTGTTGTTGTTGTTCAGCCAGTTCAAATTATTTTCTGACTTTTCTTTTCTTCATTAATCAGTGTGTTTCCTCAAAGATCATTTTTAAAATTTTCAAATGTTTGGGGATTTAGGATGTCTTTCATTTATTGATTTCTGTGAATAATTGTATTATGATCAGAAGGCATACTTTATGTGAATCTTCCTTGTAAATTTCGATCTTGTTTTATCAGCCAAGCATTTATAGAGTGTTTCTTGTTGGTAACATGTTCTGTAAATGTCAGGCAGGTCATTTCAGTTAGTGGTTTTTCATGTCTGGATACTTTTATTTTCTTTTTAGGCTTCATTAGTTAGCAAAAAAGAAGTGTTGCATATTCAGTTTTTGTAGACTCTCCTTATTTTTATGTGGCATCAGTTTACTTAATGTGTTTCAGGTGTCAGCTTTAGAAGATGTACTCACATCCTAAGAACAAACAGGCTTCTAATGCTTGTCTCACTCTCCAGATGCCCAGAATAGCTGGATCTGAGTCTACCTTCCTGATAGACGCTGCAAGGTTTTTTTGAGTTACTTAAATATGTAATTTTCTCATTTTAATCAGCAATTTAAAGTTTATTTAAGCCACTGTTTCTTTAAAAAATAAAAGAGGGTCCCCGTCATTAGCATTTTGCCCTCAAATCTGGGACTCAGTTGTAAGCATCAGACCACGAAATACTGAGGCTTATCTTGGTCGTTAGTCTTACATTCTCAGATGCTTTTTCTATAGCATCTAAACTACTACTGCACAGTGAGTGTAGTATTTCAGATACATATTTTGGATAGTAATTTTAGTAAAAATATAGTATGTATAGTATAAAAATAGTAAAAATATAGTAAAAAATATAGTAAAAATATAGTAATTTGGGTATTTTAGATAAAGATGCATTATGTCTTTAAATGTTCTACCCAGTTCTTTAAAACCTTTTTCTTTCCTCTGTGTGTGTGTATTATTGAACATATGTAATAATTCTTTTGAAATCCTTCCCTATTTTATTGACCAATTTTTCTACTGATTTTTTTTTTTTAGTGGTCTTTTATTGGATAGTAGATATTGTAGAATTTTCCTTTGTTCTTTCTTGGATTTTACTTCCTTTTAAATGTTGTTGAACTTTGTTGTGGCAAGCAGTTAAGTTATTTATAAATCAGTTTGAATCTTTATAACTGGGAAAAATGTTTCCTTAAAGACAGGATAATAAATATTTTAGACTTATGGGTGATACAATCTTTATTACAACTACTTAATTTTATCACTGTAACTTAAAAGCACCCATAAACAATATATATGAATGGATGTTACTGTATTCTAATAAAACTTTATTTACAAAAACAGTTGATTTCCCTGTGGTTGATAGTTTGCTGATCTTTAGAGACTTACTTTTAAGCTCCACTAGAATGATTTTGGACTGATCTTTTATCCTAGGATTAGTTTATCCCTCCTATTAACACTTGATCCTCTTTGAGTGTGTACCAGATACTAGGCAAAGACATTTTACTCTGTTGAAACTCAGTGATCTCGTAGTTTTGTGTGAGCTTTAGCAACTGTTCAGTTTCCATTGGTCCCGACCTCCTTTTCGGGCTCATAGGACTTTGTCTTGAACACACACAGCTCAGTGTTCAGCCATGTATTCAAGCAGATCCCATAGCTGAATTCTGAAGCTTCCACCTCTATAGCATTCTGCCCCTCAGATTCCAGCTACTGTCTTCTCTGATCAGCCAGGTAGTTTTTTCTGCATGGGATTCTCCTGTTTGCTCTGCATCCATAGTTTCTAGACCCCACCATGCATCTACTGTCCCCCCAAAAATCAGGATTGACCATAGAGCTCACATAACTTGCTTTCCTTTCATTAATTACAGCACTGAACTACCTATTGTCCAGTGTTTAGGGATTTTGCATAATTTTGTAGATGTTTGTAACAGGAGAGCAAAGCTTCCCCCAGTTAGACTTTCATGACTAGAAGAACCTACGATGGTTTTAAAGTAGATATAGTCAACTTCCATTTCAGACTACTTTCTCTAGCGATGATTTCTGGGCCCTCATGTTTTTATTAACTCATTGGGGTTCTGATGCACAATCAAGTTCCTGGAGTGGCCGGCTTCAGACTGGTACAGCTCTGGCTCCTGTGGGCATTTTGGGGAGTGAACCAGCGGATGGAAACAACCTCAATCTCTCCCATTCTCCGTTCTCTGCTTCCTGTCTATCTTCTTTGTCCCTGATTCTTTGCCTTTCGAGTATTTTTTTTCTTTCTTAAAGATTAATTTTTTTTATTGGAAAAGCATATATGCAGAGAGGAGGAGAGAGAAAGAGGATCTTCTGTCCGATGGTTCACTCCTCAAGTGACCACAATGGCCAGAGCTGAGCCAATCCGAAGCCAGGAGCTAGGAGTTTCTTCCAGATCTTCCCCGCAGATGCAGGGTCCCAAGGCTTTGGGCCGTCCTTGACTGCTTTCCCAGGCCACAAGCAGGGAGCTGAATGGAAAGCAAGGCTGCTGGGATTAGAACTGGCGCCCATATGGGATCCCGGCACATTCAAGAAGAGGACTTTAGCCACTACGCTATCATGCCAGGCCCTCAAACAAATTTTTTAAGTATTTTAAGGACTTTTACTTAATAAAATTGACATTTCATTAAAACATGCCATCTTTGTTCTGTGACTTCATTTACCTCTTTATATGGCCCTACATTTATAACTTCCTTGCTTAGTGAAGCACAGCAAATGAGCAATTGTTTCTTCATAGCAAAAATAGTTTTAGTTTCTTGCAGAGTTTTAGTCACACAGTGTTATGGGACTTGGAGGTGCCTCCACCAGATGCACGATTCGTGTATATATGAATATTTCTTTGAGGGGAAAATGTGGCTTATGTTCTTAACAATCTGGTATTCAGCCTTTTCTTCTCCAGAATGTTTGCTAGGTGACTCTGAGGAGGAATCCTACAGTGCCTTTTCTCTTTGGTATTCTTGAATCCAGTCTGGCCTAATTAAAACACTGCTGTCAAAGAAGTTAGAACTCTCTGACTAAGGACTTGGTTGCCTAGAACTTACTACTTAACCTTTTGTAATTCATTAAGCTAGAAGTATCTTTCATTTGTCACATTATTAAAAATTTTATGAATAAAGATATACTAGTGCCAAGTCATCACATATAACTTGAACAGTGGTTTCCCTTACAGTTGGTTCCCAGTTAAAACATTGATTTTTCTTTACCACTCCACAGTACCTTCTCCAGGCAAATTTCGCTCCCCTGCAGCACCGTCTCCTTTGGCTCTCCGGCAGCCAGTGAAAGCATTTAGTAACCATGGCATTGGCTCTCCTGGTAGCCAAGAAACAGCACAGCTCACACAAACCACCTCCTCACCTGGGCCTCCCATGCATCAGAACCCAGGTCCAGCAAACCCTCCCAGCAATATCAACAGTGCTACTCTAACCAGACCTGCAGGAACAACTGCAATGAGAAGTGGCTTGCCCAGACCCAGTGCCCCTTCTGCTGGGGGTATACCAGTGCCTCGCAGCAAGCTTGCACAACCTGTTCGCAGGTAAGTGGGAAGTGTACGCAAGTGGGTGGACTGGAAGTAGCCTCATTTCTGCATTTGATAGTGAACATAGAGTCATGGTGGTGTTCCACTTGAGTCTCAGTGCAATTTGAAGAAACTTCTTCCTTTATATTCTTGTTTGGAATGGTATACCAATTTGGCTCAAACTGCATTTGTCTGGATGCCTTAATGATTAGGCTACTCAGAAAATCCTAGAAAAGACTGTTAGCATCACTTAGTTAGGTTGTGATGATTGTTCATTTTAATATAATTTTCAGTAAAGCACATCTGAACTCAAAATATTTATTTGCCTGAAAACTGTGTTTTGTCCCAAAAGGAATTAAGGTGAATTACCTTTACCCCTCAATTCTAAGATCAGTGGTTTAAATCTGCAGACTTAATAGTAGAGTACAACAGTTGTTTGTTCTGTACTCTACTGAATAACTTATTCTTACCTAATTAGTCTTCACTATAACATTAAATATTTCTATTTTTCAGGGAATATTGAAATTTTATGAGGTTAAGTACTTTGACTAAAACCATACTTAAGACCCTCAGTTCCAAGTCTTTTTAGACACTCCCATGCTGCCTCTAGTGATTATGGCAGTCAGCTTCATATGATCACGTTCATCATTCTGCCACTCAGATAAGAAGAGTTAGTTATCCACATTGTTGAAAGCTGTGACATTCTTTACCCTATTTTTTTTTTAAGATTTATTCATTTTATTACAGCCAGATATACACAGAGGAGGAGAGACAGAGAGGAAGATCTTCTGTCCGATGGTTCACTCCCCAAGTGAGCCACAACGGGCCAATGCGTGCCGATCCGAAGCCGGGAACCTGGAACCTCTTCCAGGTCTCCCACGCGGGTGCAGGGTCCCAATGCATTGGACTGTCCTCAACTGCTTTCCCAGGCCACAAGCAGGGAGCTGGATGGGAAGTGGAGCTGCCGGGATTAGAACCGGTGCCCATATGGGATCCCAGGGCTTTCAAGGCGAGGACTTTAGCCGCTAGGCCACGCCGCTGGGCCCTCTTCACCCTATTTTTAATCTAGTGGTTTTATTAAGAAAGATAAGAGACATCCTATAGTGCCCAGTGAAACCTGAAAGTCATCAGAAGGTTATGCTGATGGTCTTAGTGGCTTCCTGACCCAGCCTTCATAGGATCATGATGCCCCTCAGAAATAAATATTGTAAAATTCTGGTTGATGGTATTTTGTAGACAAGCAAGTAACATAAAATTGCTCCATTTCAGATCCTTGCCAGCTCCTAAAACCTACGGCAGCATGAAAGATGACAGCTGGAAAGATGGCTGTTACTGACCAGCAAAGACAAGAATGCAGAGGTCCTCAACTTCATGGATACCCTTCCTCCAGGCTGAAAAACAACTTTTATATGCAGACTGTTCAGATGAGACTCTTGGGATTTATGAAATCCTAACCCTCTCTGTCTTAACTAGCACAAACTGACAGAGATGACCAAGCAGCACTTTAATGACGTTTAACATCAGATGTGTTTGGTAATCATGCAATCACTCTCCATGAAATCACTTTTAGTTTTATTTAAAAGGAACTAAGCTGTTTTTTAAGTAATTGACGGAGGCGATATCTGGGCAAATACCTAATGGATGCCAAAGAGAAATGCCCATTTTGAAATGAGAAAGTACTTTTGTGTGCAGGAAAATGGTGGAGTCAGGCTATCCAAAACTTCACATTCAACCTAATTTACTGTATAAATAGCATCAATAAATATTATGTTAATGAGAACTAACATTCTTTCTAATTATCTGAAGTGTTTCACAGTACTCGAGGAAAATTATAGATCAAGATTGGGGAGACGAGAGGAAGAAACCTGTGCTGGAGATTTAAAACATGATATCTAAATTTGGGAGAGTTCATTCTTTTGCAGAATCATTTAGTCTTCAGTTTTGGACATAGCTCACCTATCATCGCCACCAGGTAGTATTAGGGTATGCATCCATCATGTTACGGTGATACATCAGACTTGTATGTGTTTGTTGATTGCCAAAAGGGCTTAGTACCAGTTGTACAATCTTTCCAACCTGTATGGTTCCTGGCTCAGGAAAGATGGCCTTTGCTGTTGAAGCCAGCTTCTTCACATGCTGTTACCTGGTAGAAAACGAAGAGATCTGTGTCTTTCAGCAGGTTTCCTGGAGGGAAAGAGCAAGTCGTAGTGCGTATCTTTATTACTGAGAACAGCAACACCTCAGTGCTGAGAACCTGGAGCAGACCTGATGGTGAAAGAGAGGGGGAAAATCTATGCACTTAACCCACAAAATCTCTGGTCATGACAGCTGTATTGTTGCTATGAAATGTCATAACGGTTTATTATGTGTAGGAAAACATAGCCTGCTAAATCCTACTTACTTTGGTCCATTCTAAACTGAGTAACTTCATAAAATATTTTCTGAAAATACTGTCCCTTTTGACTTAGAGTCTGCCTTACATTAATTTTTGCATTTTTACTACATACAACTCTAACCTGTTAAATACTTGCTCAATGTAATGGCTCTTACATTTGTCCTTGAAATTACCTGTTTTGGTTTTATCAGATTATTACCAGATGAAAACGTCTTTTGTAGCAGGCTTCTTATTTTTGATACCAAGATCTGTTTTTAAATTCTTAATTTAAATTTAAACAAGGTCTAAAATACTGGCAGTTGGTTCATGTAAAAGATTGTGGAGATTTGAACATAAGTTTATTTCTTGTTAATCAAAGACATTGTGTAAGTTGGCAAAAGAAATTGAGAAAAAGAATTGGGAAGGCTTGATGTTCAGGTTAATAAAATTTAAACTAATAGCCCCATTGTGCTGTGACTGAAGCCATGGGAGTTTTCGTGGTAGTAGGGAGTCGTGCAGTCAGGGCAAGCCGACGGCCACGGCAGCTGGCAGCACTCTGTGTTTTGGTGTATAATGCAAGAAGGAAGTTGTAGCCTTGAATCCGAGAGCAATGGGGTGGTAGAGAAAGGACGGTGCCAGAATTCTACATGACGAGGAACTAAAAGCTACTGCTTTTCAGAGGAAGATGAAAACATCTGCTTTGGGTGGGGTATCTCATGTAAATCTAAGTAATAAGAGAAAGAACTAGCTACTGTCTCTTCTTAAAACCACATATACTCAAAAAAACAGGTCTCAGTTTTCAGTGCAACATTTTAAAAAAAGATATATATATGCTGCAATCTAATAATTTAAAGCAATTTTAGCTATTCTGAAACACTCATTGCTTTTTTAAGTTAGATAATCAATTTCAGAAGGAATATTCAGGTTATTTAACTTTGTTTTTAATGGCTGCATCAGAAAAAATGTCTATTTTTTTTTATTAAAATATTTCATCACTTGTTAAAAACATATTTTGCATCTGGGTTTGGTAAAGTATTATTTTATCTGCTGTGTACTACCACAGACTATTGGCTTTTAGTTTCCTAAAGAGAAAAATGGCCTTTTTACTAGAAAGCCTTTGTGTGTTGCCAGTTTTTCTGTTTGGGAAAATCTAAGGATTTACTGTGGTTAGTGTTACAGAAGAAATGTGGATTTGATAAACTAGTGCCTATGATTTTAACTTATGTTTGATATATAGTAGTAAGGGTTTTATGAATGTTGATTATTTTGTGCCAACAGCCCAGAATTGTCACTTATATGTAAGCAGAAAGCTGTGAACTCTGCTTCCAAAGTTATTTAATTTTCTCAGTGTTTGAATGTTATTTTTTGTAAGTGTGTTAATAAAAGTGTAAAGAATTGGAAAAAAATATAAATATTCTTAACTCAAGCATTTGCTGGATCATTTTTCTACAAAACTTGTTTGTATAATATAAAACACTCTCTGAAGAGTTGACTTTTTTCAGTTTTCATACCCTGGAAATCACATTTTGTAAACTGGGGACCATTCATAATTGTGTCAGATGCTTTTTAAAATTATCTCAATACATCACTTTTTATATAAAAAGAAAAGTTTTTTTGAAAGAGAATTAGATACATACATGGCCCCAGATGTTTGTATAACTCTAGAATGATCTAGACTATGTATGTTTAAATTAACTTTTTATTGAATGTACAGGTGTCCATATTTGACATTACGCATGGTCTTTATAGATCATATGAAGTTGATTCACAAACATTTCGATAGCTGAACTTGTATATGTGGTTGCCTCCTAATAAACAGCCTGACCATAATGTTTATTATTAAATTTACATTTGTTTTTTGAAGTGTTTTATTAATTTCCTTGTTTTCCCCAGTTGCCTATACTTGCTTTGAATAAACTGCTTGGTTTGTTGTTTGAACACACAAACCCAAATCCTATGGTGCTTTCAGACTTAACTTGGACTATAGCATTCTGTATTCTCTCTGTCCTTGTTTAATATCAGGATTATTTAAATGTATAGCTTACTCCAAATTAGTTTGTTCTGGGAACCTGTTTACTTTCTGTGAATTGATACTAGTTAGGAAAAAGCTTGTATGTGTCAAAGCAGTAAAAGGTCCTTATAAGAATTTCCAAAAGGAAATTCCCCAGGAGGGGAAAATGAGTGCATTTTCAAACCAAGTATAAATATTTAGGTGATAACATACATGTTTTAAGGATAGAAAAATGAAGAACCATGTACACTGTTTAACAAATTCCTTTGGGAAGCATTTGCTGTACTGTTATTCTCACTGATAACACTTGGGTGTCAGACTGCATTTTATTTTTTTTTTCTAAGATTTTATTTTGATTTAAAAGGCAGAGTTACAGAGAGGAGACAGAGATATTCCATTCACATGTTCACTCCCTTAAATGACCTCAGTGGCAGAAGCTGAGTTAATCAGGAGCCAGGAGCTTCTGGTAGGTCTCTCACGTGGGTACAGGGTCCCAAGGATTTGAACTGTCCTCAGCTGCTTTCCCAGGCACATTAGTAGGAAGCTGGGTTAGAGGTGGAACAGCTGAGATATGAACTGGCACCTACATGGGAAGCCAGCACACACGTGAAGACTTAGCTTGTTGCACTATGGCTCCAGCCTCTACATTTGGGTTTTTAATCCTCTCCTAGCCTAAAAATTTTGGGAGATTTAAAATTAAATGTCATTATATTTGGAGCTGATAAGAAGTCTCAACTCAGTCCTCCTCCTGCATTCCCAGCATTCCAGATGGACACTAGTTTGTGTCCTGGCTGTTCCACTTCTGATCCAGCTCCCTGCTTATGACCTGAGAAAGCAGAAGAGGATGGCCCAAAGCTTTGGGATGCTGCACAACATGGGAGACCCATAAGAAGCTCCTGGTTCCTGGCTCTGGGCTTTGGATTGGCTCAGCTCCGGCCATTGCAGCCACTTGGAGAGTAAACAAGCAGATGGAAGATCTTTCTGTCTCTCCTCTGTGTAAGTTTGCCTTTCCAATAAAAATAAGTATTTTTAGAAAATGTCATTATACTTAAAAATCAGTGAAAGAGAAGTTTACTTAAATTTGTTAAATGCCCAGTATCGCAGGATGCCCACCTGGGCATTCCTGTGAAGGGTTGCTATATCTAAGTTTACCTTAATTTTATAAAAGCTGACTAGAGGAAAGGAGTAAACGAGGTGTTCACATAAGTGTGAAGCAACATTGGCAATCCTAATATATTTTGAGCCATCCTACCTATAAGTCTGAGCTAACTGATTCTCGGGTTACCATGTGAGAATGGAGTAAATTTCTTTGAGTCTACCTCATCACAACTCAGACAAGCCTCTGGTAACTGCATTCCAATTTTAAACCAGTAATAAGGTTATCTTGGTGTAAGAGGGACTTCATAATGCCCCATGCCACAGCACAGTGTGGCCCTTTCAGCTCTCGGCCTCATGAGCTACTGCTGGAGAGAGGAGATTGGGCTGCAGGTGTGGACTTATGCTTAGGGAACAGCAGTGAATGCTGGGCTCTGTTCACAGAGATTGACTACAGTTAGTGTATCACAGATTTCAAAAGAACTAGAAGAGAGGATTTGGAATATCCTTACCTGAAAGAAGTGGTAAATGTTTGGAGCGATGAATATACTAACTACTGTGGTTTAGTCATTACACAATACACTAATAGGGTGAAATATCATCGCATGATATCAACAGATACAATTATCACATGTCGATTAAAACTTAAAATCCGATTGCACACAAGCAAGGGGAAAAAATCTTTATTTCTCCTGGCTTTGAAAGTAATAGGCTGGGAGGCAATAGGAGAAAGCATGCTAATTGGCAGTTTACAGAGTTTCCACTGTTAACCCACAAGTGAGAAACTGAAGAAACAGTGTGCCCTTCCATATTAATTGGCTTTAATCCTTTGAGCATTCTGCCTAATGAATAGATCAGAGTGAACCAGTGGACAGCCGGATATCAGAGAAGCATGTGATACTACTGCACGGCACACAGATTGATTTACAAGATCAAAAACAGCTTAGGGGAAGAACTCTTGGAATGGCTTACAGATTGGCTTGGGACAGGAGACCACTGTCAACCCAGAAGAGACTTGGTGGCAAACGGTGGCTAATAAGCATGGGCCAACTCCTGACAATTATAGGCAGGATTTTTGGAGAGTTTAGATTGTATTTGTTTCAAAAATGAAACTGATGTTGTGAGCGCTGCTAGGTGGAAGAGCAATGCTGACAGTTGTTAAGCTAGCAAAGCAGTCTCACATAGCAACCCAGTATCTGTTGCTTAGATCCCCAAAGAAACCCAGTAATTCAAAGGATGCACTCAGGAATCTTTATCACAAGGTGACAGAGCAACAGTTTGGAAATCACAAGTTTTGTTTCCTATCAAAAATATGAGTTTACTTTTGCTCAACACATAATTTGTTATGTCTTTCATGTGACTATGCAAATACTTTTTGAAAATACTTTGTAAAAAATACTTTGTGCCCTCTTAAATAACTCAGGTCTCTAGCAAGTCAAATAAAATATATAATTATAACAAAAAAAGAGAAAGTAATAGGCTGATTGAAAAGGGTATTAACAAGTAGAAAGGTGACAAGTGTGAGATGCCTCTGTTCAGAAGTCAGTGCTGATGTGCCGCTCCAGCAGCTGTGACGTTCTCAGCCGAAGGGTAGGGAATCTTAGGATGCAAACATGGTCTCCACTTGCATCACAGGTGGAGTTTGCTTTTGCACACATCTTTCCTGATTGCAGATGTCCTTGAAAGCATCAGTTTTTGCCATTATACCATCCCCTGCCTTCTTTTATTTAAAAAAAAAAAAAGGCCTATTGCAGAAATTAGAAATGCAAAAAAAAATCACAAAGAATAAGTACTTAATTTCATAGGTAATTGACTCTATTTTGGTAATTCTCTGTTTTTTCTTACGAAATTGAAATCACACTCTTACCTGTATAACTTTTTTCAATTCTGAAGTCACCAATGACTGCCATTGATTTAGATGGATGAGGGCGAGGAAGCAACAGGGAACCCACTTAGTTCCAGGAAAAGTAGAACACATCAATTCCAAAACTCTACCAGACCTGTGTTGTCATGCACATTTTTTATTCTTTAAGATTTGCTCATTTATTTAATAGAGTTACAGAGGGAGAGACAGGGATCACTTCATCTGCTAGTTCACTCCCCAAGGGGCCACAACGGCCAGGACAGCTGGGCCAAAGCCAGGAGCTGCTTCTGACACATGGATGGTAGCGCCCCGAACACTGAGCCATCTTCTGCTTTTCCCAGACCATTGGAGGGAGGTGGAGCAGAAGTGGGTGCAGCTGGGACACAAACTGGCACCCATGCGGAATGTGTCAGAGCTCCCATTACACCACAATGTCAGACCCTAGAATTCCTTATTGATGCTCTGCTGTCCGCCCCACCACCACCACACATGCCATCACAGCCTGCCAAGCCCTAAATTGACACTGTTGTTTGAATTCACAGCCAATTTTGAGACAATACCTTTAAGGAAACAACAAGTACACAAAGATTCAAGTTTTTCAACCTTGGAATCATCTGTAGGATTGTTAAAACGCTAATTTGTGTTCTCTCAAGAGTGTTCAAAAATCAAGCTCTCATCCCAAGTCCAAGATTCCTAGGAATAGCACTCCCCAGAACTGGTGAGAACGACTCCTGGATTAATGGTCGCTGGAGACTGGGTCAGCTAGCCCCTGTGAAAACCAGGTAAGTAGGTTAAGAGTGTTCCTTGGAGTGGGGCTGTGCCCGCTAAGTGGACCAAGTCCTAGGCAAACCAGATCCGCCTGGGCTCTGACCACTTCCCTGGGTTCCTTTTGCCACACCCCCTGCTCCCTCTCACTCCATTCCCAAATAGCCATTGAGTAGGTCCCTCACCTGCTTCCGTGTTTGCTCAAATGTCACCTTCTTTTGTAAACATTATATCCCCACCCTACCCAGTTCCTAATTTTTCTTAAACCAAATTCTTTTCATAGCCCTTTCATGCTGCCTTCTAGCATTCCATAAAATCAGCTCACCACTGGGCCTACCTTTACCTCCTTCCTCTGTTCATGTTTGCTGGCACTTGTGCACACACAATGTAAGCCTCACAGGAGCAGAGATTATTCATTTATCAACAGATCACAAGTGCCTGAAACAGTACCTGACCCATGGTAGGCATCCGATTTTTGTGGTTTCTTGTGAATGTTTTTTTTTTTTTACTATGTGGTTTTTAGAATTTTATTTGAAAGATACAGAAATAGATCTTCTGCTCACTGGTTCAGTCCCCAAATACTATGGTCCAGGCTGAAGTCAGGAGCCTGGAATTCTATCTGGGTCTCCTACATGGATGCCAGGGGTACAGATACTTGAGCCATCAGCTGCTGCTCCCATGGTACACATTAACAGAGCATTATCATGTAGATCAACACCTCCCACATAGTCTCACATGAGACCTATGTATTTCATTAATTTTGTATTTTTGTACCTCTTCCCAGGTCATTTAAGTCTATACATTATTTGCAATTGCAGCAACTGAATTTCCTTTTAGAGCCTGTTTAGTGGCAAGAACAATGTCAGGGGGCTTACAGAAAGAGTTTGTAGTTAGAAAAACACAATGAGGCAGAGTGGAGGAGAGCCCTCCTTAGGCCTTTTGCTGCTACTTCCTCCTCAGAACCCAGATTGTTTTCCATTTTATTATTTAAATAACATCTTAGAAAGAATATGAACATCCATGACGAATCTGCTTTTTTCTAAATATTCAATCTGCATTCTTCTGCAAGCAGATGCTTCACGTGCTATTACCAACTCTAAACACTAGGGGGAGATGTTGCCCTCTTGGAGAGTTAGATCCCAATTCTTTAAGTGGAATAAATGAGAAGACAAGAAGACTAAATGTGGTGGTGTCTTCGGTGGGAGCCTAGGAAAGAAAAGGGGAATTAGGTAAAAAGTAAGGATATTTAAGGAAGTGCGGACTTGTAGTTGATAAAAATGTAACAACATTGCTTTGATAACTGATAAATATGAAGGAGTTTTTTTTAACGTTCATGGAAAAAGGACTTAAAAGCTAAGTCGTATTTCTGGTTTAGGAGGTTTTTCATAATATCCATTTCCATGAACTTTTTGAAGCCCTCTCCTGTACTACACTAATGTAAGATGTTCGCAATGGTGGTAACTAGAAGTAGGATAAATAGGAACTCTGTACTTAGTATGTTTGATTTTTATTCTAAATAAGAGGCTACTTAGGAATTAAATTTTAGGGACAGACATTTGCCCCAGCAGTTAAGACCCCCACGTGGGACCTTTGCGTCCCGGGAGTGAATGGGTGCCAGTTCCAACTTCCTGCTAATGCACACCCTGGAGGGCGGCAGGCGAGGGATGAGGGCTGCCACCCGCGCGAGCTGGCGTGAGATCCCACCTCCAGCTCTGACCGGCCCAGCGTTGGCTGTGGCAGCAGCGTCCACTCGAGCAGCGAGGCTGCAAAGGGAGAGTCTCGAAAATAACAAAAATAAATTTCAAACATTTTTTTTAAAAAACCAGAATGTAATTTTTATTCTATGTCTTCCTGGCGCCGGGACAACTGGTTTGAAAGAATA
The DNA here is from genome assembly GCF_030435755.1 of Ochotona princeps. Lineage (NCBI taxonomy): Eukaryota > Metazoa > Chordata > Mammalia > Lagomorpha > Ochotonidae > Ochotona > Ochotona princeps. Next base: position 43,687,978 of record NC_080842.1, on the reverse strand, counting down.
TGTAGGACAATCTTGGCGAGCAGGGCTTTGCTCCGTGAGCTGTAGAATTGGATGCGTGGGACTAATATTTGTGCTCTGAGCTTCACTGGCTGCTACCGGGAGGAGTGCTCAGTCCGGGGGTCCCGCTTGCAGCAGCAAGTCCCCGAGAAGTTGCGTTGAGTTCTCAGCAGTTCATACACAAGGCGATCTGCTGGGCCATCGGAAAGAAACACAGAGCCGGGTCTAAAAACATGGGCAATTGACAGTATCCACTCTCCTGGAGGCGCTGCCAAAGAGGAGTGTGGCGCCACATCCTCACTCCTCCACGCCTCCCTGCCTCACCTCGCCCTTCCAACTTCCAGGCTGTCCCTTATTCCAGCTGCCAGCGCCCACTCCCCCTCTATTATGGAGCCCTGCAGTGGGATGGATTAGGGCTCTGGGGTTCCTTGTGCCGCTCTGTTGTCCAACCTCATTCTGGATGTTCCTGGAGGAGTGTTGTGGGATGAGAGCTATGCTGACACAGGTGGGCTCTGAGTGGCAGGTTACCTTCCGCATTGTGGGCGGGCCCCATCTGATCCGTCTGTGCCTGCACCTGGCCCAGGAAAGAAGAAAATTCCACCAGCGTCTGGCGTTGGCTCTCAGACTCGCCCGGCAGCCTCAGCTCGACCCTCCGTGCCAGCCTCGGCAGATTTGCCAGCCTCGGTCCCGGTAGGAAATTGTTCTTTAAAATGAAATTCTTTCAGTGGTTTTAGGCGCACCTGTTGGCTGCTGTCTTGCGGAAAGTCTCTTACGCCCAGGCGGAATGGGTAGGCTGGCGACGGTGGTCTTTCCTCCCGCTTTATATCTCTGAAAAACAGGAGGGGATACTTTCTTTGTCCCAGGTGTGTTGATACTTCAGGATTTTACTCTGGGGAGGTTAAGCTCTTGGGGGAAGTGCGAGCCTTGGGCCTTCGAGAGGCTTTGCTCACTCAGGCGTGGCCTTTCACGTTAGGAACTGCTTTGGTGAAGGTCGTTCACTGCCCAGGCAGCTTTGGTACGGCGGGGGCTGCGTGTGCCAACCGGACTGCTTCTGCCTCCTTGTCGCAGAAATGACCTGCCACTCAATAACTGGCCAATGCGTGCACGCAGCAGCACAGCTTGTTGGGTGTTTTGTGGATACGAAGCCGAGTTTCCACCTGTCAATCCCAAGTTGGAAGCACCTGTGGCCTAAGACAATTAGCAGGGCCCAGAGCGGCGTGGCCTAGCGGCTGAAGTCCTCGCCTTGAATGTGCTGGGATCCCATATGGACGCCAGTTCTAATCCCAGCAGCCCCGCTTCCCATCCAGCTCCCTGCTTGTGGCCTGGGAAAGCAGGGACACTGCACCCGCGTGGGAGACCTGGAGGAGGCTCCTGGCTTCAGATCGGCACAGCACAGGCCATTGCAGTCACTTGGGGAGTGAATCATTGGACAGAGGGTCTTCCTCGACTCTCCTGTCTGTATATCTGACTTTAAAATAGAAATAAAATCACTCTTTAAAAAAAAAAACAAAAGACAGCAGAGCTGTGAAAGCTGGGAATGCAGACTAGCTAGTGAACTTCCTGTCTCTCGACCTGGAAGCCCTATCGGTGATGTGAGCGCCTTTCAAAAGCGCACAGAATTGTGGCACAGCAAGTTAACGATCCCATATAAGCTCTGATTCCAGTCCTGACTGTTCCACTTCCGGCCAGCTTCCTGCTTGTGGCATGGGAAGGCAACAGAAAATGGTTCAAGTGCTTGGGCCCCTGCACCTGAGCTCATGGGAGACTCGGAAGAAACTCCTGGCTTTGGCCTGACACTAAAGCCACTTGGAGAGTGAATCAGAGGATGGAAGACCTCCTGTCTCTCCATCTCTCTTAACTCTGCCTTTCTTTTTCTTTTTTAAAGATTTATTTTTACTGGCAAAAAAATCTACAGAGAGAAGGAGATACAGAGAGAAAGATGTTCTGTCTGCTGGTTCTCTCCTTCTCTGTGTAAAGCTGCCTTTCAAATAAAAATTAATTTTTAAAAAAACAATTAAATAGGGCCCGGCGCAATAACCTAGTGGCTAAAGTCCTCACCTCACATACTCCAGGATCCCATATGGGCACCAGTTCTAATCCTGGCTGCCCTGCTTCCCATCCAGCTCCCTGCCTGTGGCCTGGAAAAGCAGTTGAGGACAGCCCAAAATCTTGGGACCCTGCACCCCCATGGGAGACCCAGAAGAGGCTCTGGGCTCCTGGCTTCAAATCAGATCAGCTGCAGCCATTGCGGCCACTTGGGGAGCAAATCATCAGACAGAAGATCTTCCTGTCTCTCCTCCTTTCTGTATATCTGACCCTCCAATAAAAATAAACCTTTTTTTAAAAAGTTAAATAAATACAAAAAAATTAGTATTCTATTGGTAAGAGAAACATCAAAAATCTAGATATATTGAAAGATTTAAGGCAAAAATATGGAAAAACACCAATCAGAACAGTGCTCTGGTATCTATATTAATATTGGATAAAAGCAATATTACCTGATCACAAAATATTTTTGATCTTTCAAATTTTTGTTGACACATCATAATTGTGCATATTTATGAGATACAGTACACAGTGATAATTTAAGTTGTAGAAGTGATGAACATTCTTATTCACCTAAAAATATAGCCTCAAAGCATATCAGACAAATATAGGTGTGTTATAAAGAGTAACAGACAAATGGTCTACCCTGGTGAGAAATTCTGATCATAAATTAAAAGTTTGTCAGAAATGTCAGAGAAGAGAAAACTCATGTTTACATGATTTTCAAAAATTAAGACTTCTTAGAATTATGGGTCAGAGAACAAGGGTATATGCTGAGAGAAATCAGCTACAATACAAAATAAAAAGTGACTTTGGAATGGCTAATGTAGCTTTCCACACAGAATTTACATTACCTTACAGATGGAAACAGTCACCAAAACATGGCAAAGTACCAGGAACGTGGAGACGCTGACGTCACAGGCGTCTCGGACAGGTTTTCAGAATGTGCTTTGGAGAAAGCAGAGCGAAGCGAGGAGCATACAGTGGCCAATGGGAGCCAGGGTGACACGCACCTGATGCCTCTACACTGCAGACAGTCACAGCCAAGCTGGGGAATGCACCCAGGCTTACGTGAGGAGCCCTTGGATGGTTTGGGTCTTTGGTCCCCATTACCCAGTCAGGACTCATTGCCTGTCGTTAGCTGGGAGGTCTTGGGAAGGGTTCAGTTTTTCTGTTTATTTTAGCACCTTTCAAAACTATTGTCCACTTTTTTAAACGATTTATTTATTTCAACTGGAAAGGCAGATCTACAGAGAGAAGGAGAGATAGAGAAAGATCTTCCGTTACCTGATTCAGTTCCCAAGTGGCCACAAAGGCAGGAGCTGAGCTGAACTGAAGCCAGAAGCCAGGAACCTCTTCCGGGTCTCCCACACGGGTGCAGGATCCCAAGGCTTTGGGCCGTCCTCAACTGCTTTCCCAGGCCACAAGCAGAGAGCTGGATGGGAAGTGGATCAACTGAGGTATGAACCAGCGCCCATGTGAGATCCCGGGCATGCAAGGCAAGGATTTAGCCACTAGGCTATCATGCTGCCACTCCCCACCCCCGTGCCATTTGTTTTAAAAACAACAACAAATTATTTATTTCAAAGGCAGAAAGAGAAATTGAAGGCGCCCACACCCGCTGCTTCGTTCCCCAGATGCCTGCAGTATCTGGGCTGGACAGAAGCAAGGAGCCAGAATTTGATCTACCAGAACACTCTTGGAGCCAGGATTACTGTGTGTCACAAAATCTTGAGAGAACATACCCTGACACAGGTAGCGGGAGGAGGAAAGGAAGGAGACCTAGAATGGGGAGGCAAGGAGCGCAGGCGCATTTGGGCTTCCAAGCACGTGTCTGTGCTTACAGCTCACTGTGTCCCAGCCACACCTTACAGTGAACCTTGCCCTGTCTGTCCCCCTTCCTGCTTTGCCAGCAGTCCCAGTACAGTGTTCAAATGGCACCATGTCAAATGGAGAGCAGCCACGGAGATGTAGCCTTGCAAAGTCCAGGAGCAAACGGTGCTGGACGTAACGAGCAGCTGCCCAGCAGAAAAGCTGACCTCCTTAAAAAAAAATGACAACTGCAGCAGTGTTGCTGCCTGGCCATGAAGCCAATCCATTTGGAAATTTCAGAAAGTCATAGAAGTTTGAACTATGCGCAGTGGATAACAAATCCCTAAATGCCTTATAGAGATCTTATCAGTGCTACCGAATAGGACAATGGATGAAAATAATTTGTTAATGGATTTTAGGAAAACAAACCAGAGCTGGCACAGTGGTATAACAAGATAATCAGCCAGCACTGCATATGGGTGTCAGTTTGAGTTCCAGCTGCTTCATTTCCAATTCAGCTCCTTGTTAATAGCCTGGGGAGGCAGCAAAGAATGGCTCAGGTGGGCCCCTGCACCCACATGGGAAGCCTGGAAGAAGCTCCTGGTTCCTGGCTTCAGATGAGCTCATATTTAGCCATTGTAGCCATTTGGAGAGTGAACCAGCAGATAGAAGATCTCTTTACTTGTTTCTCCCTCTTTCTCTTTAACTCTGACTTTCAAGTGAAATGTCTTTAAAAATTTTTTTATTTTTGTTTTTTATTGGAAAGTCAGATTTACAGAGAGAAGGAGAGATAGAAAGATCCTCCATCCGCTGGTTCACTCCGCAAGTGGCTACAATGGCTGAATATGAGCGCATCTGAAGCCAGGAACCAGGAGCCTGGTAAGGGCCTAGCACCTGCTGGCACATGTGAGCTCTGGGTCTGAGGGTGGGTCTGGTGAGGGAACTTGAGAAACTTCCCTTGTGGGATGGAATGCCCACTTGCAAGCATGTGATTCATGCCTGCGTATTGGTAAGACCAGGCAGGATAGCTCTACCTGTCTGCAGGTGTGTGGGGTGGTTTTGCAAGGGGTTGGACCAGGAGCAGGAGCAGGCCAACCTTAGCTCACTGGCAAATGCAGGAGCCAGGCTGGAATGCTGGGCTTGCCAGGCTGGGATATCACACCTAATAGTTTGCTTGAGTCCGGGATGGGAGATGGACAGGGCCAGGCTGTAGCAGTCATCAGCGAGTTGGGACTGGGGGCAGGTTGGGTTAGGCCAGGCTGCAGCATCCGATGGCAATGACCAAGACGGGAATGGCCTATGCCGAGCTGAGTCAGGGCAACCACTGGAATGTGCAAGATCTGGGGCCGGGGACAGGCCCGGTTAGGGAGCTAAGGAGATGCCCTGGCTAGGTTGTAATTCCCACTGGTGAGCACGAGAGCCACATGGAGGTGGTGGTCTGGGCTGGACATGGCTGCAGTGTCCCTTGACATGTGTGTGGACTGAGTCTGGGACACACCACACAGGATTAGACTCTGACCAGACTGGGCCAGTTCATAATACCCATTGGCAGATCTGAGAACCAGGATGGGGTGCAGCATCTTACTCAGATCACATTTAGCTATCCCATTCGAACAGTTACCCTGAGTTTAAAGCATAGATATGACACAGAGATATGATGACCAAAAAAGAACCACAAGAACTGTGCAATATTCAATTTCAAAGAAAAGGCTAAATACTCCCCTTGCAAGCACCAGGATCCCATGCGGGTTTTAGTTAGTATCCTGGCCACTCTACTTCCCATCCAACTCCCACCTTGTGGCCTGGAAAAACAGCTGCAGATGGCCCAAAGCCTTGGGAGCTTGCACTTGCACAGTAGATCCAAAAGAAGCTCTTGGCTCCTAGCCTCAGATCAGCTCAGCTCCAGCTGCTGCGGCCATTTGGGCAGTGAACCAGTAGATGGAGGATCTTTCTCTCTGTCTCTCCCCTCTGTAAATCTGACATTCCAATTAAAATAAATCTTAAAAAAAAAATACAGCAAATGTTTTATATTCTTAATAAAAGACTAAGAAAAATAACATTTTACTCAGTTTCAAGTAAAAATATTTTAAAATAAGGAAGCTGTTATAGTTGCTTGGTATCAATCAGCAAATCATGAAATCAGTTGAGCTATATCATTATTTTAACCCCCTGAAATATAGGCATGTGAAAGATTCCCCTGGGGGTTGACTTGCCTGTGAAACTCCACAGTGGAGCGCACCCATGGTTAGCATCAACTTGCGTAGGACTGCGGCAGAAGTTCTTGATAGAATATCTCCTAATGGCATAAGCTCTGAAATAGGATGCATCTGGTCAAATTTATGCTATAATTGCTCCCAGTTGGCCTTGTAACACTGCTAAATACAGCCCTAAGAGTAGAATGAAGATGAGTGGGAATCCAGCCCAATAAATCTATTTAGATATTAAAAAAAGAAAATAGAGCCCAGCGGCTGAGACAAATGACAATGCAGCCTCAGGTCGGGAATCTGGCTTCCTGGAACCAGCTGCATCATGCAATCCCAGCTGACCTGCCAGGCGGGGGAGGGGAAAGCCGCGCTCCAGCGTGTGATTTTCAACAGATACATATCCTTGACTTCCCCTTCAGCATCCTCTTCTCGACACTGCTTTCCTGTGAATGGCGGAAATTCCCAGGGCCAGAGCTGAGCAGAATCCCCCTCTGTTGGCCTGCTGCTCAGGATGACATCAGCAAAGGGGAGACTTGAGGGCAGCGGAGCGCCAGCGCTGAGGACGGAGCCCTCTGTGGGTGATGCTCCCCGCTGAAACACTGCTCGCCGTGTACCACCCCAGCTTAAGGCAGGGCAGTCTCTTCATATGTTTTCTAAGTTTGTAACCAACACATTTTTACTTGTGTTGCCAGAATGATACCATGGGTGAAGTCTTCCAGGTTCCCGGACAACCCTGGAAGTCTGGAGGCGGGGAGTGTGATTTGGAAGTGAACATCAGGTGCACAGGCTTGGTGGTTGCTGGATGATACTGTTTGAATGTGTCTTCCAAAAAGCAGGTGTTGGGAAACTCAACTCCCAATACACCGGGGTAGGAAGGTGGAGCCGGTGGAGGTGTTTGGATTAGACAAACAATAGATTATCGTTTAAAAATCAGTTCACACAGCATGGGGAGTCTTGTGATTCTAAGATCACATACCCTACCTTCAGCTCCCAGAAGTAAACACCCGGGGATGAATGACTTCCTTGGTTGATTCAAGCAATGGGACATGGAGGGAAAACAGGAACTTTCATAGCAATAGTTAACAACAGTCAAGTTCATGATATAATCAGGCTGGCTAAGGAAGAGTGGGCAGGGGCTGGCTCAGTGGCGCTACAGGGTCATCTCCACATGCAAGTACAGGCATCCCACGTAGGCACCAGTTCATGTCGCAGCTGCTCGGCTCCTGATCCCAGGCCCTGCCTATGGCCTGGGAGTGCGGCAGAGAATGGCCCAAGTTCTTGGACCCCTGCGCTCACGTGGGAGATCCAGAGGAAGCTCCTGGCTTCTGGCTTTGGATTCTAGTTCAGCTCTGGCCCTTGCAGCCATTCGAGGATTGAACCAGCAGATGAAAGATCTTTCTATATCTCCTTCTCACTGTAAATCTGCCCTTTGAATACAAAAACACAAAAGAGGGGGCTAGCAGGGAAGCTGTGATGTGGTGACCGCCATCCATGTGTCTCGTCCTTGAAGCATGTTGCTCCTCGTGGGGATTCTGTGTACCTCCCTCCTGTGTCGGCCCACCATCAGTTGTTTCACAAAACGTCTAGGCTTTACTGTTTGGTTTGGATGGACCGCACCCAGCAGTAGCTTGGCCATAACTGCTGCATGGGAATTGCAAATTCTGAAAATTTGCCTTTTGGAAATCTCATCCTGATAGCACCCTACCTCGTTTATAGTTTAGCTGGATATGAAATTTTAGACTGGCAATCGCATTCCTTTAGAATTGTGTGGCAATGCTGTGCGGTCTTTTACTTGGATTTCATGTGCTTTTCATTTTTGAAAATTCTTTTTTTTCCCCTCCTCACTGCTTTCATTTTTACACTTCTTCATTTCCTGCAGATAATTTGAACGTGGCCTATTTAGTTTCTTCCACTTGGTGTGCAGTTGTTTAACATTCCTACATGCTCAATGCAACATCCGCTCCTATTAGGTGCTTATTTTATCCGTGGGTGTTCTTCATGAACTTCTGCTGACAGCAGCACCCCAGGAGGATGATCTGGGGCCCAATTTGGGGGTGCCTCCCTCTCCAGCCTTGTGTCTGTTCCTTTCAGGCGTGGAAGGGCACTGTCGGGAGGGACCTCAGCAAGGCCTGGGAGTTTCTGACCTGCTTGTCTAACCTGCATACGAGTGTATGTTGAGGCTAAGTCTGTGGGCACAAGCTGGCCAACACAATGGCTTCGGCTTTTCCTTTCCGCTCTGCTGCTGCTGCTTGGGCCAGTACCATCGCTTGCTCCCCGCGAGTCCCAGCAGTGGGGGAAGGCGAGGCTGGCAGCTCTGCCTTTACTTATGGCTCCTCCCGTCTTCCCCCTACCCCGTGCACCGCTTACTCTGGCTCCTAGCTCCATCCTGAGACAGTGACCTGACCGTTCCTGGCTATCTTCTCGTATCTTCAGTGTTAAGATGTACTTTTCTTTTAAAACGATGTAGGGGTTTTTTTTTCACTGTTTTCTGCATTCTTTGTAAATTAATTTTTAAAAATTATTCTTCATTCAGTTCAGTAACTACAGACAATCCTCCCTCTCTCTCCCCTTAATTCATTCCATTTTACCCTCCCACCATGGTATACTTCTACCATACTCGTAGAAGCATAGTCCCTTAGTAACAGTTATAAGTTTAATTTTTTTCTATTTAAGTGTAGCATGGTATGGTAGGTAAAGGTAGAAAATCTAGTATCATATTGCCAAGGTATGTTTAGATATCTCATTGGGAGTCCTCATTTTATTTAGGAATAGAGATGCCACATATAATGTATGTTTATCTCCGTGTATGCTAGTCTCCCTTACATATCTCATGTATGAAAATATATGCATATACTTGATTAACTATATCTGTTTATTTTATACTTTGCATAAAGACTGTCTTAGAAAGAACATATTTGTCTTTTTGGGACTGGCTTATTTTATTGAGCATAATGATCTCTAGTTGGGATCAGTTTGTTAGGATCAGTTGGGATCAGTTCATTCTTTTTTGAGGCTATGTAATATTCCATTGAAATAATGTACCAAGGTTTTTTATCCATTCATTTGTTGACTGGCATCTGGGTTGTTCCCATGTCTTTGCTATTGTGAATTGTGCTGCTATATCTACAGGGTTTCATATTTTTTCATCTGGGTATATTCCCAGGAGAGTAGCTGTGTTACACGGCAGTTCTCTGAGCAGTCTCCATCTTAACTTCCATAGTGGCTGTATAGCTCTATATTCTACATTGGAGTTTCCCTTGAGATGGCAAGTCATGTCTGCCTATCCACTCACACTAAAGAAAAACAGATGAAAAACTAGAGTGGAAGCTCTGAGCACTTGGGTGGGGCTTGGCTTCCCTGGAGGGCGATCTGTATTAATTGCATCAGGGATCTCCTGTGTCATTCTTTTGAGCCCAACTGCCAAGTTCTGGGAACCACGTGGGACAGAAAAGCCAGGGTGGATGCAGTCTGTCACATGCAAAAACTCACACCCTCTTTTGCTTACTGTGTCTGTACCTCCCCCGTCCCTGGTGTCCCCAGGATGGGGAGGGAGCCTCCAGTCTGGAGAAAAGTCTTAGTTTGCCAGAACAAAGTATACCATTGCAAAGCTCCTAAGCAATGGAAATGTATTTCTCTGCTTCTGGAGAGGGAAGCCCAGGATCCCAGCAAAGTCAAGTTCTTGTGAAGGCCCTTTTTCTATATGGCAGACTGCTGAACTCCCACTGTGTCCCTACGTTGTGGGAAGAGCCTGAGAGATATGAGCTGATCACCTTCCAGAGTCCCCCATCTCCCAATTCTAGCTCACACAGAGGGGGAGAGATTTCTTTATATGAATTTCAGGGGACGCAACATTCAGTACAAGGTGGGTAATGAGTCAGGGGTGGGAGTTGTCCCAGTGACACAAGCTGGAGAGCAAATGGGGATATTTAATAACCCTTACTTTATTCCCCTTCTGCTCTTCCCTAACCTCTTCCTCTTTCATTGAAAAAAAAAAATGAGTTGTGGTTTACCTACTGAGAAATCTCAGGGATGGGCCTAACTGGGCTTTAAACACCTTTAGCTTCCTTCAGCCTGATCTTCCTTAAGATACAACAGTGTTCACTTTTGAACCTCTGGGTATTAGATGTTGATTACTGAGTTATCTGTTTTGATAACTCCTAGACTGAGCTGGGCAAGTCGCATCTGCAGGGACCTTGTCTCCACCCAAAGGCAAGCACCTCTTTGAGCAAGCACCCTCCTGGGCTTCCTGGCTTCTGCGTAGAGGGGTCACAGCCTACTCCCCTGAGCCCCGACCCTCTCATCCTCAGACTCCCCTACCCCGGCCCCTGACTCCCTGTGTTGGCAGACACTGTTCTCCTTTCCTGCTTTCCAAAGGATGTTTATTTGATTTGATTTTCAGCATTTGGGGTGTTGTACTTGGAGGATTTTTTCAAACATGAGTTCCGTGGTAATGCCAGAAATAATTCATCTTGTTAAATCCTATTCATCTTCAAAGGCTCCATGCAAAGGTCACCTCGCATGGAGCGGCTCGCCCTCCTTCTCCCAGAGGGAGTTAGTCTTTCTGCTTTAAATAAAAGAGCAAGCAAAACTCCGACAGCGCCTCGCCCCTCCCTGGCCTGGCGCTGCTCTGCCCATGTGCTTAGTTTTTCTCCACCGTTTGGTCCCAGCGGCTCTAGGTGAACACTTGACTGTGTCTGTTGACTTCTGCACCCAATGCAGTGCACGCCCCCTGGGGACAGGAGAACTTAATGCTCATAGAATCAAAAGGAATTGCTAATGCATTAGTGACATAGCTCACGCTCTGCCCAGGTCTGTGTCGGGCCGTCCTGTCCTGACGCAGGGCACCCTTGTGCCCACGTTAGGGTCTCTGTACTTGCTGCGTTTCTGCTTGGAAGGATCTTACTTTGGGTGTTCACATGGCTACCACCTGCCCTTGTGTCGGTCTCATCATTAGAGACAGGGCACTCCCAACCTGTTACATGCCTGACCACCTTATCCTGCCTTGTCTTTGTCATGCATGATTGCAGACTGCCTAAAAGTAACAGTTTCATTTATGTGCTATTAAAAAAATTACCTATGCTACTTGCGATTCACTTTATCATGAACATAGAACCTGCGATGTTCCCATGACTCCCTGGTACACACACTACAACAGGTCTTAATATTGGCCTGAAGGGATACAGCTCCTCTGTACTAATTTGGCAGGAAATCTTGTGTGAAAGTGGAGGAAGGAGGGAAGGCTAAAGGTGGCATGTTTTGGTCCTGGGACAGGGCAGGTGACGAAAAGGGCACAGATTTCGCCTTCAATCCTAAAACAGCCCTTATAGTGGATCTTATTATACCCTTAATGTGGATTCCAGCAGCCCACCCCAGCCTCGCCTCCCCAGCTTCCCTAACCACACAGCCCTCTCCACCACAGGAAGCCTGGTTCAAGGAGGGAGCCAAGCTCAGCTTTTCCTGCTAAGGAAGTGTTTTCTGGAAGTGGTGCTGATCATGTCCAGCCCCGCGCGCGCGCACACACACACACACACACACACACACACAGAGGATTTCAGAAAAATGTATGGAAAATGAAATTAAAAGATGTTTCTTTTGGTGCTAACATTTTTGAAATACACACTCAGCGCTTTCACAGTATACCTTCCCATTAATTTTTGGAGACTTCACAGATTTCAAAAATGATTTTAGGCACCGGTGCCATGATGCAGCAAACTGATCATCTGCCTGCAGTGCTGGCACCCATGTCGGCTGCCTTTCCAGGCACATTAGCAGGGAATTTGATTAGAAGTGGAGCAGCCAGGACTTGAACTGGCACACTAGCGGGTGATGCCAGTGTCCTAAGTGGTGGCTCAACTCACTGTGCAACAAGGACAACCCCATCTCTCAAAGGTTTTGATTGAGAAGATTTGATGCTGGGTTCAGATTTGCAATTTCATACCCTAAGGGTTCTGATTAAGGGCATTGATGGATCACTGTTCTAACCTTTAGGAGACACCAATGGTTAGCGTGTCCTAAGGATTTGCAGAGGGCTGAGCTTTGTGCTACTGCTTCTGTGGGCATGGCTTCCCTTCATCCACACAAGGGTTCAAGAGGAGCAGACCAGGGGAGTGGGTCAGCTAGAGTTAGTAAGTGGGAATATGGGACTGAACTGACAAAGGTCTCACAAACACAGTCCAGTTCTTCCATAGGGCCAGGGAGAGTTTGTAAATCTTGAATTGTGTGTAGGCATCTGTAACACCTTGCAGCTTAAAGGATGGCCATAGACTTGTAACATCCACAGCTTTCTGGAGATACAGGCCCTCAGACCTCTAATCCTGGGCTCTGGAGATCAAAATCTACATTTTAATCAGATACTTATGGCCTTCTGAGGCACATGAAGGTTTGAGAAGCAGGGGCTGGGCATTTAGCCCATCACCACATTGGATGCTGGGATCGAGTCCTGCTTCTGCTCTCCACGCCAGCTTCCTGCTGATGCACACCCTGGCAGGTGGCAGGGTCAAGCAGAGGGTTCCCTGTAACCCATTTGGAGACTCAACCTGAGTCTGGGCTCCTGGCTTCCCCTGGCAAATCCTTGACTTTTGCAGGCACTAGGGGAATGAGCAGGCAGATGGAGGACCTCTCTCTCTGTCTTCTGCCTTTCAAATAAACTTACTGTTCTGAAGTTTGAGAAGCACTGTTTTAATATATTTGATTTTTTCATTTGTACTCTATCTCCTTTCAAAATCAATTGTGGTTTCCTATTACATATATTATGGAAATATCTTGTATCTTGAATGTGATTTGTAATTAGTTTATAAACCTAATTCATCTATCCAACTAGATTTAGCTGGACTAATTTTACATTTTTTACTCACATTGTTACAGTGATTTCCTATTTATTTGCCTTCAGTCTCTCCTGATATTTATGCTATTGCATATAAATTCAAACAGGTTTAATTATTTGAAAATCAGAGTTAGAGACAGGGTGATAGAGAAAAGGTATTCCATCCATTGCTTTACTCCCAAGATACCTGTAACAGCCAGGACTGGGCCAGGCCAAAACCAGAAGCCAGGAGATTTTTCTGAGTCTCCCATGTGGGTGAAGGGGCCCTTTCACATTAACAGAGAGCTGAATCAGAAGTGGAGCAGCCAGGACTGGAACCAGTGCCCATTGGAGATGCCGGTGTTGCAAGTGGTGGCATTACCTGCTATGGCACAACATCAGCCCCCATTGCATATAGGTTATGGAAAAATCAATAGATCTCATTATGGGGAAAAATTGGATGAAAGACCTGTATTAATAATTGTGTGGCTACTCCGGTTTAAGTGTGTGTGCAGTGGAATGAGTAAGAGGGATAGAACTCTGTCTCCTTAGCCTTCCCTGCCTGCCTGCCTGCCTCCCCTAGTCTCCTAGACACTGCCCTTAAACCCTCCTCCCCAAGCCCGTACTGCGGCGCACAGGTGACCATCCTTACTCAATCAGTCAGCAACCATGGCATCCCAACTCCGCGATCATCAGTTATAGGGTGTTCTGTAAATAATTTGTAAAAGCTCAAGTGCCATACTTTGTGGAAAATTTAGTTCCAAATTTTTTTTAAGATTTTTTTTTTATTGCAAAGATCTACAGAGAGGAGGAGAGAAGAGAGGAAGATCTTCTGTCCGATGATTCACTCCCCGAGTGAGCGCAACAGCCAGAGCTGCGCTGATCTGAAGCCAGGAGCCAAGAACCTCTTCCGGGTCTCCCAAGGCTTTGGGCCATCCCTGACTGCTTTCCCAGGCCACAAGCAGGGAGCTGGACAGGAAGCTGGGCTGCCTGGATCAGAATGGTGCCCATATAATTTTGCGGTATGTTCAAGGCAAGGACTTTAGCCACTAGGCTACTGCGCCTGGCCCTAGTTTCAAATTTCTTGGGGTGGATTTGTACCTTGCTTTCACTCAATTTCAGTATGCTTTCTTTTTTAAAGATTGATTGATTTGAGAATCACAGAGAGACAGGTAAAGAGAGACCTCCTGTTTGCTGATTTACTGCCCAAATAACCCCAAGGGCCAATGCTGGGCTAGGCCAAAGCCAGAAGACTCATCCAGGTCTCCCACATGCATGGAAAGGTTCCAAACACTTGGGCCAGCCACCACTGCTTCCCCAGGCCATCAGCAGGAACCTGGACTGGAAGTGGAGCAGCCGGGTCGTGAACTGGTTCCCATATGGATGCAAGCATGGCAGCCAGCAGTTCACCTGATATGCCAGCAGGTCCCAGCAAGTGCACTTTGAATAAGATTAAATGAATGGATGGGTGGATCAATGGAATGGAGGAGGGAATGCGAGGTGGGAAAGGAGATGGAAGGGAAACAGAGAGAAACAGAAAAGTAGAGACAGAGACGAGAGAAAAGTCTGGATTCCTGACCTTCCCCAGTGGCCAGGCCTGCTCCAGCCTGGGGTCAGGATGTTTTCTCCTGGGGCTTCTTGGCAACTCCTTCTCAGCCTGGGCTGTCTCAGCCTTAGCTGTGTGTCTGTGAGTTGCCTAAGAGGCAGAGACCTGCTCACATATCCCGGTCTATAACCCCAGACCCAGTGGAATAAATCAAAGAAAGCACCTTCTGTTTCAGAGTTTAGAGCCTTCTTCCCTTCCCTTGTTCATGGAGAGACATGAAAATTCTCCTTTGAGTGAGAATGAAACCTAGAGCATTCCTCAGGGTTAGGCTTCTCAGGAAGACTTTCCAAGGTCTAGTTTATATCCTAGTAACGAGAAGGATGCATGTGGAGTGCGGTACAAGGTGGCAGCACTGCACCCTCCCCATCACTTTCCGTTCGCGTGAGATGTGCGTCAGGGATCGCCTCCTTTGTGCCAAACCCAGCAGAGCCAGGCTTTTTAAAAAGTAATTCATTAGCTTGGAAATAGGAAGTGACAGGAGGTAATTGATCTATTTCAATTTGCTCTCATTGGAGATAGCTTTCATTTGTTTGCCCCCTGACCCCTTGCAATTTAGTGTATGTATTTTCCACACACAAAAAATATCTCCTTTCCCGCCCCTCCCCAATACAATGGAAGCCAATTTGCAGTGATGGGGGCTGTTTTACATCCGACATGCAGACCTCCGGGTTGCGATGTGTACTTTCCTACTACAATTACATTTAGGCAGCAGGCTCCACCGGTGTCTGCCGACTTGCCTTTGCTCGCAGCCTTCTGGGCAACCTTTTTTCTTCTCTGCTGTCCCCTCCCCCATGGAGATTTTTAATTTTGTTAAAACGTTCTTACTGCAGCTGTGACTCAAGTAGGCTGGCGAGCTGCAGCAGCACAATGTCATTTAATATTCCAAGCCACAGCCCAGACTGTTCCCCATCGGGTCACTGGGAGCAGAGCTGTTGAGCCTGCTTTATGTGACAGTGATTGGCAGCACCCCGCTGTTGGAAAACAGCTGAGAAAACAGCGAGCGTGCTCTGAGCAGTAGCTCTGCTTTTAATACCAGAATACACACGGAGCCCCTTTAGTGGGAGGGAATGTGATCATCAGGTGATGAAATAACACTCAACTCAGCCACCATCTTCATTTCCTGGGTTAGTCAGGTAAAGCATATCCGTTTGTGAATTCATCCACCCCCCACTGAGCCACAACATGGAGCTGTGGAACGGTAGGCACAGTGCAATGCTTAGGACAGGACACATGACAGCATGAGCTCCCGCAGCCAACACATCTGGAGTCTTCCATTGTTTGGTTCACTCCCCCAAATAGCCACCACGACCTGAGCCAGGCCAGCTCAAAGCCAGGGGCTGGGAACTCTAACAAGGTCTTCCGCAGGGGACCCAGGTACTTGAGTCATCACTGCTGCCTCTTAGGGTAGCATTAGCAGGAAGCTGGAAGGAAAAGCAGAGCTGACATTGCAACCCAAGCAGCCCACCGTGGGGTGCAAGCATTCAAGCTGAGTCTTAACTATGAGGTCAAACGCCCACCCCTGAGGTAAATTTTAAAGGAAGAACTGTGTATTTCCAGATGAAAAAAAGAAAAAAAAAAAAGCAGTAAATAGATTTCTCATCAAAGGAGCTGTGACTAAGACAATATGAGTTAGCATGGAGATAGAGTGTCGCTTTCTGTCCTAGTGGTGGAATTTGTGGTGGCTTGGGGGCTCAGTTCAGATATGGATGTAGAAACAGAGATTTGGGAATCACTGGCTATGGTTCATTTGCTAAAACCAGCAAGGTAATGAACTCACCAAAGAACTCACCATGGGACCACTCAACACAGGCTGGGACTCAATCTCAGAAACAGCTGCCTTTGAGGAAGTAACCAAAGAAAAGGGATAGCGAAAGGACCTGGAAAAAGAGTAAAAGGGCCCAAAAGGAGCCAAGTGCTCAGGTAAAGGCACCTGTGTTCATAGAAGCCGTCTTCCTTGGCATCCTTCACACCGGCCATTCACCCAGGCACCTGTTACATGATTTTAGATATTACCCAGGTTAGCTCTGTCTTAGACATGTAAAAAGTAAAACCAAAAATTGTATAATTTGTGTTATCAAGATTTTTTAATATGATTTATTTTATTTTGGATGATGTTAACATAGTTGATCAGGGTGCTAAGGATCCAGGGTTAGTGAAAAGTGGGTGTGATCACTGTTTCCAGAGTTTCTATTTCTTCTTCCTGTTTCTATGGCAGAGATGAGGGGAAGAGCCATACCCAGCCCCCCAACAGCCCCAGTACCCTGGGTTGTGGAACGGCCACCCAACAGCAAGCCAGGGTCCTGATGTGGCACATGCGCTGAGAGTTCTGCCCAGGTGGTTTCGATAGTTCTGAAACCCTGTCTTGCTGATCCAAAGATGAAGAAGCCTTTCCAATGTCCGTTGGCTGACATAGCTGACCTTACAGTCTTCAGTTGACCAAATTTTTGCTATCATCATTTGGCTGGGGTGGTTATCCAATTTGTTCTCCTTCCTCTGCTTGATGTTGTCTGGTATCAAGCCCCAGTGGGCTGCCATACCCTCCAGGTGCATCTGGGTCAGCCATCCGCTGCTCTGTCTTTTCCACTGAGCAGGACCAGTTCTCAAAGGCAGGCCCAAGGACTGGGACCAGGCAACCTGGGCCAGGTGATCCAGGCCCTTCCGGACTCCCCGCACCTGGGGCACATGGACTCAGCCCCCGCTGTGCAGGCAGGCCCGAGGACCTGGGTCAAGCAACCTGGGCCCTGCCGGACCCCAGAGATATTCTTTTATTGTTTTTTTGATTTCCTTGTCACAACCACATTTCCAGGTGTGGTTTTTTTTTTTTTTTTTTTTTTTTAAGATTTATTCATTTTATTACAGCCAGATATACACAGAGGAGGAGAGACAGAGAGGAAGATCTTCCGTCCGATGATTCACTCCCCAAGTGAGCCGCAATGGACCGATGCGCGCCGATCCGATGCCAGGAACCTGGAACCTCTTCCGGGTCTCCCACGCAGGTGCAGTGTCCCAAAGCATTGGGCTGTCCTCAACTGCTTTCCCAGGCCACAAGCAGGAAGCTGGATGGGAAGTGGAGCTGCCGGGATTAGAACCGGCGCCCATATGGGATCCCGGGGCTTTCAAGGCGAGGACTTTAGCCGCTAGACCACGCCGCCGGGCCCCAGGTGTGGGTTTAATATTTCTTATGGACTCCTTCTACCCCCTGAATCTGGATTCTTGTCTCTCTTCAAGTCTACCTATTAGCACCATGTTTTGTACCCTCCCTCCTTCTGGAATGCCTGTGGAGAAAGGTGAGCCTGTGGAGCGCTCTCTGCCTTGTCCTCCAGCCTGCTCTTGGGTCCTGTTTTCACTTTGCACTTTTCCCTGGGCTGCTTCGTGCGTGCTTCTTCACCTGTGTTTTTGCAGCTCACCAACGCTCTCCTGGGCCAAGTCGGCCCTATTGATGAGCCTGTCGCTGATTTCAGTTTTAAGGATTATCTTTTCTGTTTCCAGAAGTTGTATATCTTTCTACTGATCTTTTGGGAGCTCTACCTATTTTTGCACTTTTTGTTCAATTGGGTAATCATTTTCTTTATTTTGTTCTTTAACTGAACCATCTCTGTTTGGAGGTTCCGGGGCCTCTCACCCAGCTCTCTGCACATCTGCTGGCAGTGGCCCATGGTAAGCACGCCTCCACCTGCTGAAGGGAGGATTAGCAAACCTGGATGAGGGCTTGTCCCAGCACAGGACCCTGCTTTCATTCTGCCAGGTCCTCCCGGGTGTCTCCACCCTAAGATCACATGCTGTGTTGAGTTGTGTTTTGTTGATTTGTTTTTTCAAGACTGATTGATTTTGAAAGTCAGAGTTACAGAGAAAGAGGGAAACAGATTTTCCATTTGCTGATTAACTTCTCAAATGACTGGAATGACCAGGGCTAGGCCAGGCTGAAGCCAGGGGCTTGGAGCTTTATCTAGGTCTCCTATGTCAGTGAGGGGTCCAAGGACATGGGCCATCTGCTGCTGTTTTCCCAGATGAATAGCAGAGAGCTGAATTGAAAGTGGAGCCACCAAGACTCCAGCACCCACTGGTGATTGTGAGAACCAGGGTGGGTGTAAGACGGGCTGGGCTAGGTCTGCTAGGCTAGCCCCTGCTGAGCCATGTGTGAGCTATGTCTGGGTGTAGACCAGGCTTGGCTGGGCTGTAACACTCAACAGTAAGAACCAGAATGGGGAAGGGCCAGTCAGGAAAGGCTACTGTTCCTGCTAGGACAGAGAGTGGACTAAGTAGGGCTGGCCCAGGGACCCACCGGTGTGTATGAGATCTGGCATTAGGAGAAGTTCTGATGGAGGAGCTTGGGGAACTCCTCTGCTGGGATACAGTCCCTGCAGGTGAATGCAAGAACCAAGAAAGGGAGCAGCCCAGACAAGGCCAGGCTACATTACCCATGGGTTTATCTTTGGCTCAGTTCTGAGGCGAGCCAGGTTGGGCCAGTTCTTATCACCCACTGGCAAATCTGAGAGCCAGAATTGTGTATGAGTCATGTCAGTCATGCCACAATACCAGCCAGTTCAAATTAGGGCTGGGACTGGGGCTGTCTGGGCTGGCTAGGCTATAGTATCCACAAGTGTGAGCTAGAACTGTGGGTAGGCCAGGCCCAGCCAGGGTATAGCACCCACTGGCAAATGCCAAGGTGAGGCAGAGCATGTCAGACTGGGTCACAGAATCCAACCAGAACATGTGAGTTCCAGGGGAACAGGGGACAAACCCGGTAAGGGGGTTGTATGGGTCTTGCTGGCTAGACCAACACTCCCACTAAAGAGCATGAGAGATGGAATGGGGACAAACCAGACAGGGCAGGGCTACAATACCTGTTGGCCTCATGTGAGCTGGATCAGGGGAAAGCCAGGCTGGGTTGACTGTTCCTACTGGTACATGCATAAGCCAGAGTGGGTCAGGGTTGGTTGGGTTTGCTGCAGCATCAGCTGACAGATGCTAGCATGGGGCCAAATTCTGTCAAGCTAAACTGTAGAACCACCTGGAGAGTGCAAGATCCAGGAGTGGGAGTGGGCCCAGTAGGGAAACAGTGGGCACCTCCCTCTTGGGTTGCCACTCTGACTAGTGAGCATGAGAACCAGGACTGGGGCAGGCATGGCTAGACAGAGAATGGCACCTGCCAGCATGTGTATGGGTTGTATAGTGAAGCTGGTTGGGTTGAACGAGGCTTCAAGGCCCATTGACATGTGTGAGAGCTGAACGGAATGTGGGACAGACTGGACCAGTCTACTGGACATACTGGCAAGCATGGGAACCAGGGCAAGGGGGTGGGCCTGGTGGGGGTTATTGCAGGTTGCTCTGACTAGGCTGCAGCTCCCACTGAGGGCCAAGTATGTGGTGGGAAGGATCAGGCTGGGCTAAAACACCCATTGGTTGTATAGAAGACAGGGTTAGAGACAAAACTGACCCAGCAATTGCAACCACCAGCATGTGCATAAGCTGATTGAGGGGACAGACTGTACCAGTCCCTGTATTGGCAAGCACACACAAGAATCAGGTCTGGGATCACCTCAGATGAAGTTTCTTTGGGAATCCCCCCAACTGAATCACTGGACTCAGAACCTCAACCATGGACAGAATTGCAGGTTTCATGGTCTGACTGTGGAGTGCATGTGTCAGAGCTGTGCCTCCTCAGGGACTTAGACGGAGCAGTGGACAGCATATCCGGATGCTGATGAGGGATATGGCAGTACATTGGCGTCTGCAGGGGACACCTGGCACTGTAACAGGATGAAGGACAGAACAAATTCAGCAACTACCCCAGCCATGTGCCGTTGGGATTAGAACCGGCATCCATATGGGATCCCACATCTAAGGTGAGGACTTTATCCATTAGGCTATTGTGCCAGGCCCAAAAAGTTTTTAATTATTCCAAGAAAATCTACCTTAAAGAATGTTTCAAAATAATACTTAAAAATATTTGTTACACAGAGAGAAGAAACAGAGATGAAGAGAGCAGAGAGGGTTCACTCCACAAATGGCCATAATGGCCAGGGCTGGTTTGCTGTGAAACTAGGAGCCAGGAGCTTCTTTTAGGCCTCACACATGGGCGCAGGGGCCCAAGCACTTGAGCCATCCTCTGGTACTTCCCTAGCTGCATTAGCAGGGAGATGGATTGGAAGTGGACTTGAACCCGCGCATATAGGATATCAGTGTTACAGGTGACAGCTTTACATGCCATACCACAACACCAGGCCCCCCAAAAATACTTCTGAAATTCATAAATATTACTGCATTTCATACCTTATGTAAAATGATAGAAATTTTACCTTATGTAAAAATCAAAATTCAAATTAGTGGAGGTTAATTTTAATAAAACTTTTTTTTCGCTTGTTTTATCCCGTTTTTATTCTTTATTGTGCTGGGTGGTTATTCAACAAAAAGCAATTTCCAACCATAAGCCTTGAGAAATATCACTGAAGCTTCTTTTAATGTTTACATCAAATAAATTCTCAGTTTAATATCCTGCAAAAGCTTTTCAGATACTGCTTTTTTTTTTCTTTTCAGTTTATCAGATGACAGTGCCTTGCTAGTGCAGGACTTTCTGCCATACAAGGGTAGGTATGACAAGTTCCCAGGAAAGTCTTCAAAAATATGTGTCAAAATCAAGTTGAAGTGTTAGGCTCAAAGTAGATGAAAATGAGATGAAACTGAACGACAAACTGAGAGTAGGCAGGAAAAGAGGGAAGGAAAACTTTGTTCCCACATACAAGGAGCCCCGGCCACTGCCTCCTGCAAGACATGAGTGGGCAGCCCTGGCTCCGCTGCTAAGGACTCAGAGATAGCATGGAAGGTGGGCCGCCTGAGAGAAATCACATCTTGATCGATGCCTTTGGGGTAAGGACTAGGAAACATGTAACTGAATCACAGGGCTAGAGAGCCACGTGGAGACAACGCCTTTAGAGTGGCTGGCTGGCTGAGATCTGACATGTTGTCAGAACACACTGGGAGGCTGCCAAAGCCAGTGAGGACACAAGGGATGGTGACTACTGAGAGTAGGGAAGAGGCCCACAGCCAACCAGGAGCCACCATGAAGGTCCCAACCCAGGAGTCAGGTTGGTTACAAGGCATGTTGTCACCAGTTGCCAGTTAGCTCTTGCAGGTTCAGAGACCTGAAGGCAGGCATGGGAAGCTGTTGGTCATGGAGGATATATCAAGCTTATTGCAACAAGCAATTGCTCATTTTGTTTTTGTTTTTTTTTAAATATTTGTTTATTTTATTACAGTCAGATATACAGAGAGGAGGAGAGACAGAGAGGAAGATCTTCTGTCTGATGATTCACTCCCCAAGTGAGCCGCAACGGCCGGTGCGTGCCAATCCGATGCCGGGAACCTGGAACCTCTTCCGGGTCTCCCACGCGGGTGCAGTGTCCCAAAGCATTGGGCCGTCCTCGACTGCCTTCCCAGGCCACAAGCAGGGAGCTGGCTGGGAAGTGGAGCTGCCGGCATTAGAACCGGCGCCCATATGGGATCCCTGGGCATTCAAGGCAAGGACTTTAGCCGCTAGGCTACGCTGCCGGGCCCGCAATTGCTCATTTTGTAAAATAGCTTTACATTGTCCATTCTTCCCCTGGCCATACAAGCGTGGAGCTGTAAGCTGTGGGCCCTCCCTTGGACTCCCAAACACCATTTATAAAGTTACTAGATACCTGATTCCAAGTTTTTACCACTTAGTGAAAAGACCTTATTACACAGGAACTCCTGGATTTGTGGCTTGAACTAGCCTGCCTGGTTTTCTCTATCAATCGATGGCTTGATGGCTTGATTATATTGATACACCCTTTGACACAGTAGAATGTATTTTTCCTCTGGATTTTATGCCTTATGAAATAACAGTTATATTTTCCTGATTATAAAATGTGTATGCTGGGGGCTGGGCTGTGGCATAGTAGGTTAAGCCTCCTCCTGGGGCAGTAGTAACCAATATGGGTACCAAGTAGAGTCCTGGCTGCTCCATTTCTGATTGAGCTGGGTGTTCACAGCCTAGCAGGGCAGCAGAAGATGGCCCAAGTGTTTGGGCCTCTGTATCCATGCAGGAATCGTGGAAGAAGTTCCTGGTTTTGAATCAGCCCAGCTCCAGCCTTTGTGGCTTTCTGGGGGGTGAAATAGCAGATAGAAGATGTCTCTTGCTGTAATTGTGCCTTTCAAATAAAAAAAGAAAGAAATCTTTAAAATATGCATGTTCCGTGCCCAGCACGATAGAGTAGCAGTTAAGGTCCTCACCTTGAATGCACCAGGATCCCATATGGGTGCCGGTTCTAATCCCGGCAGCTCCAGTTCCCATGCTGGTAAAGCAGTCAAGGAGGACCCAAAGCCTTGGGATCCTGCACCTGCGTGGGAAACTAGGAAAGGAGTTTCTGGCTCCTGGCTTCGGATCGGCGCAGCACCGGTCGTTGTGGCCACTTAGGGAGTGAATCATCGGACAGAAGATCTTCCTCTGTCTCTTCTCCTCCTCTCTGTACATCTGCCTTTCCAATAAAAAAAATATATATATCTTAAAAAAAATTTTTAAATGCATGTTTCCAGACATTTGGAAAATATCAGAATACCAAAAAAGTAATAACTACTCTAAATATTACCTCTTAGGTGTAATACACACTGTGGAAATTTTTTCCAAATTTACATACAGCATATTTAAAATACTTAGTAGAATATAAGTGTATGTGTATCAATGTTTGTAGCTTTTAGCTTATCTTTTTTTTAACAAGATAGTGTTTTTTTTTAAAGATTTATTTTATTTTTATTACAACGTCAGATATACTGAGAGGAGGAGAGACAGAGAGGAAGTGGAGCTGCTGGGATTAGAACCAGCGGCCATATGGGATCAAGGCGAGGACCTTAGCCACTAGGCCACGCTGCCGAGCCCAAGATAGTGTTTTTTTTAAAAAGATATTATTCTTCAAAAATTTTTATTTGAAAGGTAAAGTTACAGAGAGGAGAGAGATCGTCCACCTGCTGGTTCACTCCCCAAATAGCCTCGACGGCCAGAGCTGGGCCAGTTGGGAGCTGGGAGCCAGAAGCCTCCTCCAGGTCTCCCACATGGGGGTAGGGGACCAAGGCCTTGCCCATCCTCTGCTGCTTTACCAGGCCATGAGCAGGGAGCGGATGGGAAATGGAGCCGCCAGGACATGGACCAGCGCCCATATGACATGATGGTGTTGCAGGTGGAAGCTTAGCTTCACAGTGCTGGTCCCAGCTTTTTACCTTATTTTGTCCTATGATATCATATCACAAAAATTTCCCCTTGCCATTAAATGCTCTTCTAAATGTGCCTAGGACTGCTTTAGCAGTATGAGCAAACTACAGATCTACTTTTTTGTTTGAAAAAGCCAGAAAGAATGGGGAAAACACAGAAAAGCTGATACATCATTTTAGGAGCTTCTTGGATCTGTCCAAAGACCCCAGATTAAGAACTCTGGGAACAGGTACTTAGCCCAGCAGTCAAGACGCTCCACATCCCACATCAGCGCTCCAGGCTCTATTCCTGGCTCTGCCTTCTAACTCTACTTTCTTCCTAATGCAAAGTGGGAGAAGCAGCAGAGTCGAATCAAGAACTTGGGTTCCTGCCACCCAGGTAGGGAACCTGAATTGAGGGCACATGGCTCCCAAATGGCCTGGACCAGCCCTAACTATTTCAGACATTTGGGGAATGAACCAGAAAGTTCCTCTCTCTGTGTCTCTCTTGCTGAACCTGCCTCTCATTTAACTATTGTGGTTGTTTTAAATATTTAGTTTATTTATTTGAAAGGCCGAATAACAGAGCGAAGGGGAGGCAGAGCCAACTCCGCAGAACAGCCTGGGCCAAAGCCAGGAGCCCAGAGTCCATCCGGGTCTCCCAAGCAGAAGGCAGGGATCCAGGATCTGGGCCAGCATCTGCAGTCAGCTGCTTCAGCGGGGATATGCACTGTGAGAGGAGTGGGCAAAAACTCCCTCTGGCGCTTCAATATGGGATGCCAGCATACTGCATGGTTGGCATCACACAAGGTCCCACGATGCTCACCTCAAATAAAGATTTTTTAATTGTTTTTTTGTAAGGTAGGCTGATTATAAAATACGATAGTAGTATCATCGTAACAGTCTCCTGTATTAGCATACTCTTATGTGTTTAACTACATATCGTTGGGCTTAATAATGAAGGTTTTGGAATCCATTTTGGAATCTGTAGAAGACTATCCAGTACATAGTAACATGCCAGGTAGCACTCTTTTGCATGAGCTCTCTCTCTTACATTGTCTGATTGTTTCCTTAGAACAAAAGTCTGGAAACAGAATGGCTGCGGGAAAAGGGACGCCCCTCTCAGGCTGTTGTCATCTACTGCCAGGTATTCTGCTGGACAGGGCGAAGCCCCGCAGGGTGCAGGCGTGGAGCTGCTTATATTCCTGCCACAGAATATATACTTCATTTGCATCTCTTCCAGTACCAAATGGCATTGAATTGATTAAATGTAATCTTTCTGGTTGCTAGCAAGTAGAAATGTTTATATAGGTTTATTGGCTGTTTTCATTCCTTTTTGTGATCTTGTGTTTCTTCAAATCATCTGCCTTTTTTTCTTGTTTTTTTTGACCTTATTGATATATAAAATTTGGCAAATTTTTAATAAATGAATGTTAGCTTTTGGGGGGCAAGTGCTGTGTCATAGTGAGTTAAGCCATCACTTGAGGCACCCACACCCCATACTGTTGCCTGTCCTGCTAATGTGCAGCCTAGGAAACAGCAGATGGCAGCTCAAGTCCCTGTCATCCATGCAGAGACCCTGCTGGAGCCCTTGGCTCCTGGCTTCAGCCTGGCTCAGCCTTGGTGGCTGTGGTCCTTTAGAGAGTAAACCAGCAGATGGAAAGTCTCTTTGTATCACTCTTTCCAAAAAAGTCAAATAACGAATTAAATATGGGGGCCTGGAGCGCTGGCCTAATGGCTGAGGTCCTCACTTATAAAGCGCTGGGATCCCATATGGGCGCCAGTTCTAATCCCGGCAGCTCCACTTCCCATCCAGCTTCCTGCTTGTGGCCTGGGAAAGCAGTCGAGGACAGCCCAAAGCCTTGGGACCCTGCACCCGTGTGGGAGACCTGGAAGAAATTCCTGGCTCCTGGCTTCAGATCGGCACAGCACCGGCCGTTGCGGTCACTTGGGGATGGAAGATCTTCCTCTCTGTCTCTTTCCCTCCTCTTTGTTTGTCTGACTTTGCAATAATAAAAAAAGAGTTAAATATGGACTCTTAGCTATGAATATTTTTCTCATTTTGTTCCTACTGAACTTCTGAACTATGACTTTTCGTCTTATTTGCTCAGAAGGGTTTCCTGGCCCGAGGGTGAAGTCCTTGCCAGTGTGTCCCTTAGCATTTGAGTTGCATTGTTGTTCTTATAGACAGCCAGTCCTTTCTGCTACCTGGAATTGGTTCTGGTGTTGGCGGTGTGACAAGGCTCTCCTCTGAGTTTTGGTGCTTTCCACCGAGCTCACAACCTGCCTTTCAAAGCAAGGGAGGGAGATGGGGAAATGGGTTGCTGTGCCCCTGACTGCTTGTTTAATTCGATTGTGGATCTTAATCTCCTTAACACGAGGAGGCATCCTGGGGCCAGTGGGTGTGATGCCTGCACAGCTGGCCTCTCGCTGGCTGTCCTGCCATCTGCACTCTGCTTTCTAGCCTGCAAAGGCTCTGCTGAAACTCCTCCGCCTCTGGTCGGTTTTCCCTGGGCGAATTCACTCCACATTTTTTGGAAGCTTGTTTTAGGATTTATTGAAGGACCTTTCTTTGCCCTCCAGGATCCTATATCTATGTGAAAACGCAGGCTACTTCCTGCGGACTTCCAATTGTTTCCCAGAGCGTCCTGTTGTGGAAATGTTGACGTGTTGGCAGAGGCTCTGCCCTCCAGCACTTCAAACTGCCCTAGAGAAGGAATCGCTGATGCAAAGGTAATTGCAGGACGTGTGTCTTTGGTGAATTTGGTCTGATCTCTTACATCATCTGACGTTTTCATGAGACAGGAGAACAAACGGCAAACACAGAGCTCATTCCACCACTGGGCAACGCAAGGGTCCCAGCATCCTTTCTCAGGATAAGGACAGGTGCCCTAGAAGGACAAGCCACTCCATCTCAGCTCTGCTAGGGAGCAGCCCTAAGGTCTGTTGGCTTTAGCCTGGAAATTCTGACCTTTGCTTTCTTAGCGGCACACCCTGTGGGGCTGGTCCCTCCTGACAGCTGGAGGAGCCACCTTGTTTTTTGGCTTCTGTATGCACCTGCTGACCTGAAGTTGCTGGATTTGCATTTCTGAGAACTATGCATCTGAGTTGTTTGGGGATAAAGCTGTCTAAGCAAGGGAATCCCGCCGTTTTATTTCTTGTTATTCCTTTCATCATAAAGCCAGGACTTTACCTAGAACACTCCATAAATCTCCCTGGCCACAGACAATAACTCCACCTGCCAGTAACTTCCAAACACAACAAATTTTTTTTCCCAGAGGTTTTTCTAATCTCTCGGATATTACGGTGCGGCTTGAGCGGCTGAGGCTCCCATGTGTCTCACCTTCCTCTTTTTTTTTTTTTTTTTAAGATTTTATTATTATTGGAAAGCCGTACATACAGAGAGGAGGAGAGACAGAGGAAGATCTTCCATCCGATGTTTCACTCCCCAAGTGAGCCGCAACGGGCCGGTGCGCGCCGATCCGAAGCTGGGAACCAGGAATCTCTTCCAGGTCTCCCATGTGGGTGCAGGATCCCAAAGCTTTGGGCCGTCTTCGACTGCTTTCCCAGGCCACAAGCAGGGAGCTGGATGGGAAGTGGAGCTGCCGGGATTAGAACCGGCGCCCATATGGGATCCCAGGGCGTTCAAGGCGAGGACTTTAGCCATTAGGCCACGCCGCCGGGCCCTCCTCTTTTTTCTAAAATAAAACTTGCCAAAAGAGAATCAGGCACAGGCGATTGGCATCATCTCTGCCTGCCACACCAATCCTCCTCCCCCCAGCCTCTGGGTTATCAGGATTTTCTGCTTTAAGACTCAGTGTGACAACTGTTTGCAAATTCAAGCCATATTCACGGTCTCGCTCCTCTGGCTTCTTGGTGAGACAGGTCCCTATCCCTGGCTTGCAAGGCACAGGTTGGCGCCCGCTTAGGCCCTCCCTCCTTTGCCACTCCCGCCCACTTGCTGCGCCTGGGTCTCTGGATTGCATTATAAAAAAAGGCACAGCCCTGCGGCCAACTTGATCGGCAGCCAGGCGTGGGCTTCTCTCCCCGTGTCTTTGTCAGGTCTTTGTTCCGCCTCTGGCTACCCTGGAGCAGAACCACTTACTGGTGATTAAAAGGCGGGGGCAGCGCGGCGGGGCGGGGCCTGCGGGGCTCGGGGGACCACGAGGCTGGGAGTGCGAGTCAGCCGCGGCGCTGACCCCGGAGAGCAGCAGCAGCCTGCCCGACACCCCGGCCTGACCCTCCGAGCTCCGCGGGGTGGCTGCCGGCTGCCGGGCCAGTGCACCCCGCATCACCGAGCGAGGAGCGCGCACCAGAAGCCTCAGGACAGCGCCATGGACGGCACGGACAACGCCACTGTGCTCTGGGCGCCGTCCTCCCTGCTGCCGGACAATTATACGCTGTCGCCCAACGCCAGCAGCCCTGGCCCCAGCGCGGACTTCTCCCTGGCTCCTGCCTCCAGCCCAGGGCTCAGTCTTGGGCCCGGATCCAGCTTCAGTGCCGGCCCGACCCCAACCCCGCAGCCCACGACGACAGTGGCGGTGGTGGCGACTGGGGGCCAAGGTTCATCCCCGTTCCCGCGGCCCTGGGTACCCCACGAACCCCCGTTCTGGGACACGCCGCTGAGCCACGGGCTGAATGTGCTGGTGGGCGCCGCGCTATGCATCACCATGCTGGGCCTGGGCTGCACTGTGGACGTGAACCACTTCGGGGCGCACCTCCGCCGGCCCGTGGGTGCGCTGCTGGCTGCTGTCTGCCAGTTCGGCTTCCTACCGCTGCTTGCCTTTCTGCTGGCCTTGGCCTTCAAGCTGGATGAGGTGGCTGCCGTGGCCGTGCTCCTATGCGGCTGCTGTCCTGGAGGCAACCTCTCCAACCTCATGTCTCTTCTGGTAGACGGCGACATGAACCTCAGGTACGGTCTTTGCGTCCTGGCGCGGCTTTCTCCACGATTGCAGATTGCAGCGTGAGGTGGGGACCCCAAAACTCCGGTTGGGAGGAAAGAGGGCGAGGGCGGCGAACAGGAGGGGCGGGAGCGCGCTCTGGACCTAGGCAGGGCTCCCGCACCATGAGGTTGGTCAGCCCGGATCTTGAGCCACTGGGAGGACAATCCAACCACTGGGAGGACAATCCAGCCACTGGGAGGACAATCTT
This sequence comes from Ochotona princeps, assembly GCF_030435755.1. NCBI lineage: Eukaryota > Metazoa > Chordata > Mammalia > Lagomorpha > Ochotonidae > Ochotona > Ochotona princeps. The sequence continues at coordinate 43,659,156 of NC_080842.1, read as the reverse complement.
GAGCCACTGGGGGTCTGGCCTAGGGACTCGCTGGAAATGTCAAAGGTGAGGTCTGGGCTGGGTTTCCCCAAGAAGAAAGCCAAATCTAGTGAGCGCACAGGCACTGCCAGGTGCTACAGAGGATGAAGAGGCTCCTCCGGATTATGTAAGTTCAGTCGGCTTCTAAAGCCAGGGCAATAGGCCTAAGATTGTTTCCCATCAGCTTTGGATGTACATGGTCTCCCAGTGCTCAGCAGGCCTGGAACCGACTCCCCTTGTACCCCCAGGGACCTGCGGTGTTCCCCGTAGCTGCAGGGAAAGGGGAGTTCTGCTCCCCCCGCGCTGAGCCTCTTCCGATGTCTGTGCCCCTCCTTTTCTCGCAGCATCATCATGACCATCTCCTCCACACTGCTGGCCCTTGTCCTGATGCCCCTATGCCTGTGGATCTACAGTCGCGCTTGGATCAACACGCCCCTGGTGCAGCTGCTCCCCTTGGGCGCCGTGACCTTGACGCTTTGCAGCACTCTTATCCCCATCGGTCTGGGTGTCTTCATCCGCTACCGATACAATCGCGTGGCAGACTACATCGTCAAGGTGAGCTCACCCCCACCCCCACCCCCAGCCAGCCACCTGCGTGCTTCTGCGCTCTGACGCCCACCCAGGGCTAGGAGGTGGGGAAGGACTGGAAGGCACTGGCAAGAGATGAACTTCTCAAGGTAACTGCTGCCTCTTGGAATTCCTATAATGGCAGCTTGACTCGAGTTTTATTTCCGCTAATTGAGACAACTACGTAGTTAAAGGCTGGCTCCTAGAACTCCATTCATGGAGACAAACAGGCGATGGCCGTGGGAGATAACGGTGCCATTAAAGCACAGCACTGACAAACTCAAAACCAACACCAATCTATTTTTTCCAAAGTGAGGCTAATTTTGAGACACTCTGTAAGAGTTTCCCTTTAAAGAAGCTACTATTAAGAATAAAAGCATTTTCCTTTTAATAAAAAGTTGATACCATTAAGACTAAAAGCATTTAACTGAAAACTTACATTGTACCAAGAATACACAAGATCTAGGCTTTAAGCTCTCCACATTGGAGCCTGTCGATTATGTTGCCATGATTAAATGTGCATATCTTATTTCTCCTTTCCCACCGGAGCATTTTGCAGTTTCTGAAGCTTTGAAACAGGAAGGGATTTCATTGACTTATTATTTAACTCTGTATTTCCAACACTGCGTTCTTTTTTTAAAAGAATGTTTTTGTTCCAGTTAGAAATTTTCCAGTAGTTGACTGGAGAAAAAAAAGCATGTGTAAGTTAAGCTCTCTTTGAAAATTCAAAGACAGTGAAAGAGTGAAACATGAACAAGATTTTCATTTTAGAAAGTCCGTGACACACATAACTAATTACCGTAACATGTTCAAACACATTCCCCTGGCTAAATGAAAAGAAACATGCCCATTGTAAAATTTATTATCTATATTTAGGAAATTTAATCTGTGTTTTATTTATATTAATTTTAAAAGTAATCTCATGATAAAGAGGAACCAAGTTTTATTAATGTAAGAATTTCTATACATTCAACCTTGAGCTAAAGAAATCCTTGATACATGTGACACACATGTCTGTTTGAACGAATAACATTATATGTAAATATGCACTATTTATACATATTATATACAACCAATACTTTTGAAATAGATTCAGAACATATTGAGCATAATATGTGCTCAATGTGATATCACTTAGTGTAAATAACACAGAGATTAAAGGAGAAAGCCAACCAAATGGATTATTTGCCTGCTAAAAAGGGAAGAAATATGTTTAAATTACAGGAAATAGGATCAGCTATCTTTGAATTTAAGGTGAATTTATCTCTAAAGTTAGCACACTAAGCATAATAATTTACATAAGTGTTACACTTTTGCATACACTTTAAATAAATGAGCATTCGGAGGCAATCTCCAAACAATTAAAGATAGTTTAGAAAAACTTCCAAATGAGAACTGTCACCAGGAAGACTCAGATTTCCTGTTCAACTTATCAGTGCAATGCAGTATTAAAGTTACAACGTTTTGATATGTGATCGTCTGGTTTCTGCCAATGAAGTGTTTGCAGAACTGCACCTTGTACTTAGCACAGCATCCTTCAGGATGGACTTCAGGGACATTGCCACTTACTTTAGCAAGAGTCTAAGGGACTCCTTGGAGGCCCATGTCACAGCCAGCCTGTCCTCCCTTCCTCGAGGAGCGAGGCACCTGAGGTGTGTTCTGTGTCTCTATCCTCCTTCCCCGTTTCCACCTGCATTTTCAGTTTAACTACCGTCCCAAGGAGAAATAGCACGGGGATTTGTACCTTTCCTTCCTACTACTGATAGTATGCTTTGTTTCACTGAGTGACTTGTGACAGTGGGAACATCATGATGACACATTGCATCGAGTCAGTTGGCACTCAGTCTAACACCTGTCTGAGTCATTTCTAAGCACTTACAGGTGAGAAATTCCTCACAAACAGAAGAAAAAGTGGTGTGATGCTGGACCACAGTAAACCCTTCATATCTTAACCATTTTTCTCTGATGTAATTTGGAGTTGGTCTTTGTTTCTATTCCTGTAATAAAATCCTCCATGGTATAAAGCATTTTGAAGGCTAAACAACCCCATGTTGAGTTCCCTTGTTGTTAATGGCAGGAAACACCCAGCGTGCCCAGCAGCCTGTCCTGCTTATCAGACCGCAGCTAGGATTCCCAACTCCACGCTGTCTGCATTGTTTGTAAGAAGTATGGTGGTCCCAGATCAAACGCATGCTCGGGACATTCAAAACCCCAACACCAAAATCCATGTTGGGGGCTGAAATCCTGGGGACAGGCCGTCTGCAGGGCAGGGTGGCTTCTCTTCCATAGGCACTGTTGAGAGAGCTGGTGGTCCCAAGGAATAGGCCTGAGTATGTGACTCCTGAGGGGGTCCCATCTAGATCACCTGACAAGGCCAAGGCTCCAGGCCAGAGGAGCTGTCCAACACAGATGCCTCCGGAGGGGCCCCTGCCCAGACTCCATCACAGAAGGTGGCGAGACCAGCTGAGGCGCCTCTTCCAGGAAGCTCTAGATTTGTGGGCAGGATTCTCCTCCAGCCATCTATCTCATTGCTACTGACTTGCGTGTCCCTTCTCCCTTGCCAGGTGTCCCTGTGGTCTCTGCTTGTGACGCTGGTGGTCCTCTTCATACTGACAGGTACCATGTTGGGACCGGAACTGCTGGCTAGCATTCCCGCGGCTGTGTATGTGGTAGCTATCTTCATGCCCTTGGCAGGGTATGCCTCGGGCTATGGCTTAGCCTCGCTCTTCCGCCTGCCTCCCAACTGTAAGCGGACGGTGTGTCTGGAGACGGGCAGTCAGAACGTGCAGCTGTGCACGGCCATCCTGAAGCTGGCCTTCCCACCGCGCCTCATCGGCAGCATGTACATGTTCCCCCTGCTCTATGCCCTGTTCCAGTCGGCCGAGGCGGGCGTTCTGATCCTCATCTATAAGATGTATGGGAGTGAAATACTGCACAAACGAGAACCTCTGGACGAAGATGAAGACACAGATGTTTCCTATAAGAAGCTAAAAGAAGAAGAAATGGCCGACACCTCGTACGGCACAGTGAAGACGGAGAACTTGATCATGATGGAGACTACCCAGACTTCCCTCTGAGCCCGCAGATTCTACACTCCATGCTTGTGGCCTGTGGTAGTGCATATGTTTACATACACGATAACAGTTGGATCACATTATTGTCTCTGTAACAATTAGGATCTTCCTATGGTGTGGCTTCAACAAGTGTTTCCACCTATTCCAAATCCAACTTGGTAATATCGTTTGCACCTGGGACAGCTCCAGCCAAGCCTGACTTCAGTAAATGTGCCCTTGGTTTGCACCCTGATCAGTTTCTACGACTGGGACCTGTGGGCTCTGCCTGCACGATCTTCCAGGAGTGGAAAACAAGCTGCCTTGTAAAGTTGTAGAGTATTGCGTCTGATGTAATTGTTGTAAAAAAAAGTGTGCTTGCTCAATTGATAAATGCCGATAACGTTGCATTTCGAGCTGTATTCCAAAAAAAGAAAGAAAATTTCAAACAAGCCAACGAAACAGTGAAATATAGTATTTTATTGTTAAACCGTGTCAAGTGGAAGACTGCTTCATGAATGTGTTTGAATATCTGGTATCCGCTGGTAGTGAGTCGCGCCGCTTTTTTGCGCGGGAGGGGGGCAATTTTCTTAACAGTGCCTCTTCTATGTTTGTGTGGGCATATTTCAGATCTGGTTACTTTCGGAGGTGTGGCTTGTAGCTCTGCTCTCTGTTCCCACGAATAACAAAACCTAGCCCCCTGCCCTGGCCACCACGGAGAGAGAGGAACCTTGCTCCGGGAGAGAGGGCTTCAAGAGGGGCGGAGTGGCCCTTGGAGTTCTGCTCCTTAGCCTGGGGGCCCCTGGGCCTCCTGGCCACCTGCAGCTCGGCGACGGGCGGTGCGCATCACCACCTGGTTCTGCAATCAGGCAGTAACAAGATAGAGCTGGGAGCCTCCGCTCCGACGCGCACACTTCCAAATCAGCCTTTGACCGCGGACAAATAAGCCCTCTTTCCGTATCGGCCGAGGGTATCGGTGCCAGGCTCCGGGGATGCAGAGTTTCCGTAATGCGGCAAGTCACCGAGGAGTTCCTCGGCGGGGACGCGAGCCCAGCCGGCAGCGGTGGCACCGGCGTCGACCCCCTGGCCCGGCAGCCCCAGCAGCCCGGGCGGGGCGGCCCGCCTATTTAGGGCGCGGCCGCCGGCGAAGCGGCTGAGGCTGCGTTTATGGCCGCGCTGGGGGACGAGGTGCTGGATGCTCACATGTATCCGGCCTGCGCCCCCTACTCGTGCCCGTACCCCTACCCGCCCGCCCCCAAGGGCAAGGGCGCTGCGACGCGAGAGGCTTGGCGGCCCCGCGGCGGAGGCTACCCTCCCACCGCCCCGGCCTCGTCGTCCTTCCCGGGCTACGGGCAGCTCACCGCCGCCGAGTACTTCGAGACCTACCAGCGAGCGCAACTCATGGCCCTGCTGTCTCAGATGAGCCCGGGCCTGGGCCCGCCGCCCCGCAGGCCCAGCAGCCGCGACGTGGCGGTGCAGGTGAACCCGCGCCGCGACGCCTCGGTGCAGTGCTCGCTCGGGCGGCGCACGCTGGCTCGCCGGGCCCGCGACCCCGGGTCCCCGACCTCCCCGCAGCCGGCCCGCCGCGCGCCCGAGGCGGCCAGCTCCCCGCGGCCGGTGCGCTTCCCGCGCACCGTCGCCGTGTACTCGTCCGTGGTCTCCCGCCGCCTCGCCGCCTTCCTGGAGGAGGCTGAGGCGGCGGTGGACGGCGAGCAGAGGCCCGGGGCGCGGGAGGGAGAGCGAGGGCCGCCAGCCGCCAGACCCCCCCAGGGCCCCGAGGAGGGCGAGGCGTCGGCGCCGGAGCAGTCTCGGTCTCCTGGATCGGACGAGGAGGTGGAGGAGGGAGACCCAGAGGAAGAGAAGGACGAGGCCCAGGCCGCGCTGCGGGCGAGCTGGGAGCAGCCGGCCGACCGGGACTCGCCCAGGCTGCCGCCGCGAGAGACCCGTGGAGGCGAGGCCGTTCTGAGCAGCCCAGAGGAGCAGCCGCTGGCGGCCCAATCCGACGGCGGCGACCGAGGCGACGCGACCATGGGCACTCGCGAGGAGCCGGGCAAGGAGCGCCTGCGCTTCCAGGTGAGAGGCCTGCCGGGCTAGCCAGCCGGATTGGGGCGGAGAAGCTGCGGGGTCCTCCCGACCTTTACACGGTGGCCGTATTCCCCTGCTGGCCGAGCTGGGCCTGGTGCCGACCCCACGCGGTGGTCAGGATGCCCAACCTGGTGCCCGTTTTTCTGAGTCTGATTACCTTGTAACTAATGCCCCGATGGAGGGCACATGGGCAGGTCTTGACCCCTCAGTTGGGCACTATGTCCCAGGGCATCAGGCCAGAGAGCCACTATGAAAATTCCTGGGGTTCCTCGCAGCGCTCCCCTAAGAGACTTCTGCTGGGAGTTCCCGGAGGGCTTCCTGGAGGAAACAGTGCTTTTTAAGAAAGCATCCCAGCTCAGAAACCTCAAGCCTGCTGAAGTCTCTGTACCGCCTGAGACAGAAGGGGGAATGCAGAACAGCTGGAACCCAACGGGGAGTGGGGCTTTTCTGGTGGACAGCTGGGAAGGGGAAGTGGGGGCAAGTGACTCGGCCCCAGGCTGGGGGTGTCCACACCCCAGGTAATTCTGAACCTTCCTCAAGCCTGCTCACCTGTGAAGGTGAGGGCGTTCTCTCTAGCGCTAAAGGCCCAAGGCTGGAAACCCGTGCACAGCTGGCTACTCCCGGGAGGGAGGAGGGCACGGGAGCACCAGGGCCTCCCGCTTTAGGTTGTGCTGACCACCTGTTGGCCTTGCCGTTGGTGAACCTGACCTTGGGGGCAACACTGGAAGGTGTCCTGGGTTAGAAGAGAGGCTGAGAGCTCCCCAGGGACCGCTCAAGCTCCACGAAGACCTGTGGATGTTTACCTTGTCCCTGTCCGTGTTGGGGAGGGAGGATCAGCTGTCCCTCTGTCACAGCCTCCTGCGCCCAGGGAACTGGGCATTCTGGGTGCTGCTGGGCCTTGCCTATTTACTTGGTTACACCATGTGCTTCCTTGATAGGCTTGTTGAAGAAGTGGACCCCACCTGACGCCACTCTCTTGCAGGGCCTGGAAGGGGGTGGCAGCTTCTCCCAGTTACTGTTGAGGAGAGTTCAGGGCTCTTGTGGGTAATCTGGGATTGTGTTCAGTTCTTAGAACAGAAATACGGTTATTACCACTGCAAGGACTGTAACATCCGGTGGGAGAGTGCCTACGTGTGGTGTGTCCAGGGCACCAACAAGGTAAGCGAGCCAGGGTAAGCGAGCCCACGGCACTGGCATCGCCTTGCCCAGAGCGTCCAGGGGCCTTTTGCTCTTGGTGAATCTTTTTTGTCTGGCCACAGGTTTACTTCAAACAGTTCTGCAGAACATGTCAGAAGTCTTACAATCCTTACCGCGTGGAGGATATCACGTGCCAGGTAACACTGGGCAGTTTTGTGTTTGGCCTCTGGTTGGAGACACAGGGTGGATGTATTGAAGAAACCAGGTGCTCGGTGACTTAGCGTTTTGATTGCTTCTTGCTTAGCAGTTGTAGAACTAACATAAACCAGGACCTCCATGCCAGCTTCTGTTGGCCCTGCCTGCCTTTGGCATGGCAACGTCTTTTTAAATGGTGACCTCTATTGCAGAATGGAAGGATGTCAGCTTCCCCGCTGCTCAGTCTAATGTCAAAAACAAAACTGAAAAATGGAGCAGTTCTTTACTGCCGTGAGGCAGTGAAGGTTGAGTGTTTTCAAGGAGTATGTTTCACACACACAAGACAAAGGCCTGTGGGGAAGCGGTGCCGTTTCCTGGGGGCGTAGGGTGTGAAGTTTCAACCTTGCCCAAGAGTTCACAAAGGAATACTTGGCTTTGCACTCAAGCCAAGCTGTCTGGCTTTGTAAAGTTCGTTCAGGACATGTTGCTTGCTTGCTTGGTTGCTTGCTTTTAGCCAAGCGCTGTGCTGAGGCTGAGGAAAGCAGTGACCAAGTGACCACACAACTAGTGGAGCCTCATCCGCCCTTTGAAGGGGCCTGACTGTTGCACTTGTCCCCAATTGGATATTTGGTGGTATTAACACTTCATGGTGCGTAGAGAGAAACTCGGGTGGGAAAACTATGGAGGGCCTCCTAGATCACTGCTCTGCTCCTGGCCTTCATTGTGAAGTTCATTTCTACTTGTTCTCCACCCTTGTGTACTCTAAGGGGGTATGGGGATGAGCCCTTACCAGGTTGTCTGAAAAGAAAGGCTCACCGTTCGGAACAGAGTCCAATGCACATAGCCCCATTCTAGCGCAAGTAGCACCCTCAGTCCCTAGCCCGATGGTTGTGGGGCAGGGATGCAGGTAATCCGGTGTGCACAAGACCTTGACCAAGTGTACACACGTCGTTGGCCCAGACTAGGACTTGCCAGTGGTTGGTTGTCTGTCCATGCTGCTTCTCACTTGGACTTTTTCAGAGTTGTAAACGCACTAGATGCTCCTGCCCAGTGAAGGTTCGCCACGTGGACCCTAAACGGCCCCATCGGCAAGATCTGTGTGGGCGATGCAAAGGCAAGCGCCTGTCCTGCGACAGCACGTTCAGCTTCAAGTACATCATCTGAGCAGATGTAGAGGAGGGCCTGGCCGCCAAGCAGCCCTGGGAGCTGTGCCCCAGCCCCTTCTCCTCCCACAACAGTCGTGAGAGGCAGTGTGTGTTGACAGAGCCTCAGAATAAAGGTATTGCAGAGCAATCCGCAAGCTGCATAGAGTCCCGCATCTTCCAAATAAAGTTCGGGAGGGCTGGTCTTGGGCCACAAGTCTGGCCTGCCGCTCTAACATTGGTTGACCTATCCTGGGCCAGGCTCTGAGCTAGTTTTCAGCTCTCTGAGAAAACCCTCAGGCCTATAGACCCGTTGACTATGAAGGTACCACAAAAAGTTCGTGGAAAAATAGAATCCAGCTCTGGGCATAGGTGTAGTGTTGCAGTGGGTTGAGCTGTTGTCTGTGATGCCAGCAGCCATATCGGCACCTGTGTGCTGCTTCTGATCCAGCTCATTGCTAATGCCTGAAAACGCAGCAGAGGATGACCTAAGTGCTTGGGCCCCTGGCTGGTACAGCCATTAGGGGACTGAACCAGCAGATGGAATATCTGTATCTTTCTCGGTGTATCCTCTCCCTTTTTTTTTTTTTTTTAAAGATTTTATTGTTATTGGAAAGCCGGATATACAGAGAGGAGGAGAGACAGAGAGGAAGATCTTCCATCCGATGTTTCACTCCCCAAGTGAGCCGCAATGGGCTGGTACGCGCCGATCCGATGCTGGGAACCTGGAACCTCTTCCGGGTCTCCCATGTGGATGCAGGGTCCCAAAGCCTTGGGCCGTCCTCGACTGCTTCCCCAGGCCACAAGCAGGGAGCTGGATGGGAAGTGGAGCTGCCGGGATTAGAACCGGCGCCCATATGGGATCCCGGGGCTTTCAAGGCGAGGACTTTGGCTGCTAGGCCATGCCGCTGGGCCCTATCCTCTCCCTTTTAAAGATACCTGTTAGATTTCCCAACCACCGTGAAAGAACAAATCAGCCGAGTATAGAGAAAAATATAGATGGTCTTTATTCAAAGAAACTCTTCCCCATGTAGTGAACAGATAGATGTGAAGAAAGGAGCTACAGAGGAACAGGAAAAGGCGAGGAGAGAAATGGGTGTTGTCTGGGTCCTTAGCTGGTGAACGTTGGGCTGCGTCCGTCATTGGAGCAGCAGTGGCTCCACTGCCTTGGGGATGTTCTGGGCTTCTGTTGTCCTTCCCAGGTTCTAGTCTGAGGTCAGAGTGACTTACAGGGTTCAAAGCAAGCTCCGCTTCTTCCTATTCATGGTAACCAAAATACCTTTTGAAAAACCTTTGGAGCAAAATATGAAGTGTTAAATTTTTCAGTAACCTTTTTGAAGATCTCTAGTGTGCATGAATGTAAAAATTTTTCTTGCCCAAGCAACTGTTTTCCCATGAGTGTTTTGAAGTCCCAGGTAGATCTGTAGGGCTGACACTTTGCAAGGAAGGCATGGACTGAACAAAAAGTTCCTAGACATCCGCCTAGCTGCCTCCTGGGGGGTGGAGGCACAGTGTTCCTTGAGGTGCGGGGAGGCTGCTGCAGGTGACCCAGGGAGAGGTGGGGAGTGGGTGGGAGCTGCAGGGTCCCTGGGGAACCACCATGGAAGGGCAGGGGAGAAGGCTGGAGCGCTGTCCTAATGGTAGTCCTGCAGATGTGGGCAAGTGAGGCTTGGGACTGACCGACCTATGGCATCCTAAGAGGTTGAAAAACAACTTGAACTTCAGATGGTATCATACCCGACTCTCAAAACTTAGCCTCTGGGATTGTGGACAGTTTCAAATTGAACAGTCTTCCCTTTATTGACCTCACAGTTGTTACTCATTCTAACCGCATCTGAGTAGCATCCCTAAATGATTGCCCTGGAAACACCAAGTCTCCCTGTGGGAACTCTTAGGCGAGGAAGGTACCAAGCCTGGAGCCTTGGGTGTTTCCCATGAAATTGAAGGACAGATGGTTTCATGATCCAGGAATTCCAACTGACAGCTGCTATTTGTGCCTCCTTGCATTTCCAAACCCTGCCATTCAAGCTAAGCCTTCACTTGCTGTTGGCAGCCTGCAAGTACCTGGGCCACTGCGCCCTGGGGCTTCTGGGACTCCCTGTGTCCGGGGGTGGGGGCAGTAAGGGCCACCTGCCTCAAGACGCTGGTGGCGCTTGTCCCAGGGCAGAGTCTGAGGCCAGCCTGTACTATCTTGGGTGAAGTGTTTGACAAGCACCCCAGGCATTGCTTATGGGATTGAGAACCGCTGGTTCCACCAGCCTTGTGCCCAGTATACAACACGAACACAGAGTGCCTCTGCTCTCAAGGCACTTCAGTAGAAGGTAGACGGCTATTTGCTGTGACCTAGGAGGAATGAAATAAAGGGAGTTGTGATGTATGATCTAGAAGGCCCACTCCGTTAACAGCCTGGAGTAAATAGGTGGGACTTGGAGGCCAGGGAAGGCCTGTCTTGAGTGCTACCCCGGCCAAGCTGCAGTTGGCATAAGATAGGAAGGAGGCAGATTCTAGGATAAGGCGATGCCTATGATGGCCGAGCAGCGGAGAACAATCCAGGTGGCCACAGTGGTAGACTTCTCTGAAGATCACAATGGTAGGTTAATCGGGTAGGCCCGGCCTGGGAGGACTTTCCAGGCCTTGCTCGGAAGGACTGGCTTGTACCTGGTCACCGGGAGAACCCACCGCGAGGTCCTAAAGGTGTGGTGTGTGACTAGTGGGGTGACCGGTGCACCTTTACAAAGATTCGCTTTGCTAAACAGACTGCCTGTTGGTGGGAAAGGTGCCTTTCAGAGTCTACATCACGTGGTGGTGGGTGGGGACAGAAATGCTGACCAGTGTGCTGGGTGTGGGTGCAGGTGGTCTGTGCTTGTTCTAACACGTTGTTGATTTGACTGGTTGCGGTGGGGGGGCGGTGGTACAAGGCTGTAAGTTCATTGCCCTCCTGGGTACATAGGTGGGACAATATGTGCTCAAAAGGTACTTACTGACTCAGTGGAGAGGGACAGGGGCCAGTGATGAGACTGCTGGCTGTTGTGGGTGGTTATTGTATTCTTTAATTGACATTGTTTGCTGTAAACTTTGGGTAGCAGGCGCAAAGTTTAGGGTGGAAAAAAGTAAGATTCAGACTGTCTTACTCAGAGTCAAGGGCATTCAGGCATCGAACAAAGAGGCACAGCCACGGAGCAACAAGGAGGCAGGGCTCAATGGGGTATGTACACATGCATAATTCAAAACCCATAAATATGGTCTAATGTAGCCAGGGGCTGGGCGTAAAGGGGCAAGCTGGGAGTTCTCCGTGGATCCTAGTTTCCAAGGTGACATGGGTTACTTTGAGAGGCAGAATGCCGTGCAATTAAAACCATGTTGACTCTAATTGTTTCCTTTTCCTTAGGCCATACTGGGGCAGTGACTGAGCAGTTCTCATTCTCAGGCCGCCAGGGGCACTCCTACTGTGGCTTTGGTGCCTTGTCTTCAGGGAAAGAAGCAACAAATCCTAAACTGAAGGTAGGCTGTGGGTTACACCACAATGTTTCAGTGAAGAAAAAAAACTCTTCCTTTGCTGTCATTTTACTACTTCAGGACAACCAATTTAGTGCCCAAAAGAAAAAGGCTGCATATGGCAAAACCTGGGGTCTATAGGGAACTGAGATGATACATCAGCCATCTGATGAATTGTAAGTGCAATTTTTGGATTCAGAGAAACGCAAGTCTGAGGAAAGTCCAGGTACGACAGGCCCACCCTAGTGCACGCTCACCTTCTGCAGGTGTTTCCATTCTGTTTCCATAGGTAACTAGATAAACCTGTATTTACCTATATGAATACCTGCAGAAAGCACCTTTGAGCAGTTTGAAAGGTCTGGTTTGGGTAGTTAGTTTGATTTTAATTAGAATTTAATTAGAATGAAGGTGATAGTTCGAAGTTTCTAAATGAGGCACACTATAATCATTGTTTGTAAGAATTCAACACAAGCCAACAGCTACAATGCTTTTTATTTTTAACAAAAAGGATGTAAGGAGGGTGAGAAAAATAGGGGAGAGTAAGATAAGATGTAAAGTGTGGTGTGTCTCCGGACACCATCCTTCTGTTCCTGCCCCATACCCCAAAGTTATTAAATAATTTAAGGACACCATTTACAGTACCAGAACACCATCAAAATAATTTTTTTTTATCAGGGTCAAAAAAATACAGTGATTACGAATGTGCCGAGTCCAGTCGGGATTTTACAGGGAGCGTGACTGGTCGGCAGTCCAGCGGCGTGCACAGTGCCTCCCGCGAATGCACTTGAGCATAATTTCATTTCATTTCTACATTCTAAACCCTGGAACCCCAGAGCCCCGTTTAAAAGGAAAGTCACAGTGGATAAGAGATGCATATAAAAAATACAAGGTGTTCCTTCAAAGCAGAGGAGTTGGGGGACTACATTCATTTCTTTTACAAAACGCTATTTAAAAAAGGACAGAGGAGCCAGTTCATGTTACGCTGCAGACTTAGACAGTGGGTGAGAATATTGCATGTGTTGGTGGTCAGTCTTCGGGCTTCCTTTTGTCTTCCCCACAGCCCCAGGTTCCTCTAGGGTGAAACACGGGAGTCCTGAATCACCATATAAAAAATCTCTTCTTGAATTCTGCAGGCACCGGAGCCTGCAAGTCATATATTCTACCGTCAAGGACCACAGTTTGTTTTTTTTTTTTTCCCTTAGCTTTGTACACCTATTCTTGTATAACAGTGCATGGCACAAATGTACAAGAAAATACTGATTTTAGTCTATACAGTTTCTATAATTATGGAGTAAAATAAGTTAACTTTTTCTAATGAAGAGCTGACGGGCAGCATACATCTTTATTTTACATTTTAAAGTCTCTGCAGGCATCTACTTTGGTTAGTAATCAACAATCGTGACGTAAGCACTGGTCAGAGAACTGAGCAGCATTCCAATAACGTTAACAGATATATTATTTCTTTTTGAAATACCGGGAAAGCCCAGTTTTAAAATATTATTAAAATGTTCTAACATTTACACACTAGTAAGAGTTAGAGCTAATAAAATAAAATTTCTTCAAAAATAATCTTGCAGTGCTCTTTTAGGCATGCTCTGAGACGGTTCTCACCAAACATCCACACCCTGAAAAATACGACTATCACATATCCATACATCCCAGCTCACACACACGTAATTCCTTATACAGACCCCAAAACACAACAGCAACACCCTAGACCCTCAGCCCCCAGAGTGACAAAAATAAAAATAAAAATCAATGGTTTTTGCCAATAGGTCAGTCTGTGTGGACATCTCTCTGGATGTTCACGTAGGAGAGGCGCTGACTGCTGGAAACCGAGCAGCCTGGCAGGGCTTGGGCGCCCACGAGCCAGCCTGCCTGCAGCCCTCCGCCCCCTGCTTCCCCGATGTCTCAGTATGTAGAGGCCGTTATTGCAAATGTTCTTAGAATTCTTCTTCCTTCAGAAAGTAATGTTATTTGTATGCATCACTTTTAGCCCTTTTCTTTTCACATAGGTTCAATTAAAAAAAATTCCTTCTTCAGAGTTACTGCAGGAAGTTCTGGCAGCTCTTAAGGTTTTTCCTCCCATTCAGATCTGCGTTGTTCCTACAGTTTGATTTAGTACTATAACTGTAGATGCCGCCAGAAATAAATTACTGATGAATCGCAAGGGTTCCTAAAAGGTGCTTGGCTAACATTCCTCGTCGTCTTCGGCTTTGTTTCTTTTCCCAGATGCCTGAAGTCGCTCAGAAGCCAGTGCTCGCCATCCTGCTCCTGTGTGGTTTGGCCTGGGCTAGGAGCTGGTAGGACTGCACCACGCGGACAGACTCTCGGATTTCCAGGTTTAGTTCCATCAGTTTGTAGTTGGCTTCTGACAGGTCCAGGTTGGAGCCGATGACGGCAAAGCTTCCGGTCTGGCCCAGCGTCTGGTGATGGAAATAAATGTGCAACAGTGTCTGCACAGGGTCGTCTTCACAGCCGCCAAAGATGTCGTTGGGCCACAGGGATCTGAAATACAGAGCAGGTATGCGTGAGGTGGCATGAGGTGGCGTGAGTCGGTATAAGACCACTGCATTTTAAGTGTACTGTCACAACCAAATTTTAAGTAATCTAACATTTGAGCAAATCCATTGCTCGGAGCTCCCTGTGAGTTAGAAGAGTCTAAAATTGGTGGTGGTGAAAAGCTCAGTGTTAGAGGTAGCCCTGTTGTCCTGTGACATCATCTGGAAACGGTGAGCCCCAACAGCGCGCTAGGAAGAGTCCGGCCAGCAAGCGGTCACTGCCCAGTCCCTTTGCGTGTTACCTGAAAGCTTTGACTTGTGCTACAGCGGATATGAATTCCTTATTTTTCAGAGTTTCGATTAAAGAATGAATGGCAGTTTCTACGGTGGTCTGTGCCGCTTTGGAGATGTCAATTTCCTCGTGTTCTGATGCCGCCTCGGCGTCTCTGAGGATGCCTTCCAGCTGGGCAAGCGCCTCGGACATGTCGATGACCTGAAACAGGCACAGCATGACGGGACTGGTCTGCGGCCAGTGACAGAGCGAGCAGCTAGGTGGCCGTGAGGTACACCGGTGGCAGGGGCATTTTATCTTATTCAACAATGTTAAAAAGTGGGCTGTTATTACAGTGTAGCAGGTAAAGCTACTGCCTGTTGCACTGGCATCCCATATGGGTGCTGGTTTATGTCCTGGCTGCTCTACTTGTAACCCAGCATCTTGCTGATGGTCTGGGAAAGCAGAGGATGGTCCAAGTGTTTGGGTGTGGGAAACCCAGCTCCTGGCTCTAGCCTGTTTCAGCCCTGGCCATTGAGGCCCTCTTAGGAGTGAATGAGTAGACATAAGACCTCTAATCTCAATATTAAAGAAGAGAAAACGGGTCCTGTGCGGTAGCCTAGTGGCTAAATTCCTCACCTTGCACACCTCGGATCCCATGTTGGTGTTGGTTTGTGTCCCGTCTGCCCCACTTCCCATTTAGCTCTCTGCTGGGAAAGCAGTGGAGGATGCCCCAAAGCTTTTGGACCCTGCTGCTGGGAGAACTGGAGGCGGCTCCAGGATCCTGGCTTCAGATTGGCTCAGCTCTGGCCATTGCGGCCACTTGGGGAGTGAATCTTTTCCTCTGTAAATCTGACTTTCCAGTAACAATAAACCTTAACCGCCCCCTCTCCCCCCAAAAAAACCATTAAAAGCAGTAAACTCGTTTTCCATTTTGCAGGGAATGCATAATTTCAGGTATCAAATAGTAATTTTAAGTATTCTTGATATAACAGTTGGGTGTAATTTTTTTTTTTTTTTAAGATTTATTTTACCTGAAAGTCAGAGCTCCATCCCCTCTGCTGGTACAGCCTTCAGATGGCTGCAACAGCCAGAGCAGAGCTGACAGCAGCCTCCTGCAGGTGCCTCATGTGGGTGTGAGGCCCAAGGCCCGGAGCCTTCCTCCGCTGCTTTCCTAGGTTAGCAGCAGGGAGCTGGTTCACAAGTGGAGCAGCTGGGACTGAGCCCACGTGGGAACTGAAGCCTCAGGTGAAGGACTAGCATGCTACATACATCCACACTGGTCCTGTTACTATTTGTTTTAACATGTAATGACATATTACATTTGGATAGTACACGTACATTTACTGTTATGGGGGAACTTGTGAGAACTTTTGGAAAAAATACTTACTTTGCAATCTGAAAGGCAGGGAACAGACTTTGCCGTCTGCAGCATCACAGCAGCTGGGGCCGGGCCAGTGCCAGGAGCCCTCGGCTCCCAGGGGGTCTCCCAAGTGGTGGCAGGGACTCGAGCCGTCACCCGCTGCTTTCCCAGGCACAGAAGCAATGTAGGTAGGACAAACCTACCAGCACTCTGACAGGGGATGTGGGTGTATCAGATGGTGGCTTGACACACTGTACCCCAGGCCTACTCCATGAAAACCTTTATGTACATATATGGATATGTTTATTGGAAGAGCAGATTTACAGAGAGGAGGAGAGAAAAAGATCTGTTTGCTGATTCACTCCCCAGTGGCCTCAATGGCCAGAGCTGAGCCGATCCAAAGCCAGTGCCTCCTCCAGGTCTCCCACATGGGTACAGGGTCCTAACGCTTTGGGCCATCCTCGGCTGCTTTTCCAGGTCCCAAGCAGGGGGCTGGATGGGAGCTGGGGCAGCTGGGACACGAACTGGCACCTGTATGGGATCCTGATGCATTCAATGTAAGGCTTTTAGCCGCTAGGCTACCGCACTGGAGCCTCCATGAAAATTTTTGACAGTAAAGTTATTTACTCAAGGTATTTTATATACACATGAAGGGATTTTAAGAAGTTCAAGGGAAATAGAATTAAATAATGGGCTTTTTCTATAACCTTGTTGAAACTCCTAGGCATATCTTTGTGCACAAATCAAGCATTTCTGCTGAAAACAGTATTGGCAGCTGACAAGGGAGAAGATTCCAAAATCAACTGATCTCCAGCATTCAAAGATAGCTTAGCATCATCCTCACACACAGAGGTGTGCAGGAGTAACGGGGGGCAGGATGGCAAGGGCGCGCTGCGAGGCTTTTCTACCTACTGACATGCTCTACGTGACTTCTGATTGCAGGATATGTTCCTGCTGCTTTCCTGCCTAATGGGTTCTGATGGCACACACTGTTGCAATTCCTCAACTGACAAGAAGATGCACTGTGACTTTGGATTTAACCTAACAAGAAAAACAGACATAAGGTTCTACATTTTCTAGACTGTTACTGGTGACTAGTGCAAGTGAATATTTACCTCGGCTTCATTATTTATTGTATTGACTTGGTTGATAAGTTTACAGTAGGCCTGGAACAGAAGCAGCAATTGAAAGTGCAGTTTGTATAGCCTTCGGCAGAGCTCCAGCTCCTAGAGAGAAAGGACAGGGTGTTAAACGTGGGGGGTTGTTTTCCTCGCCACTAGACAAGACAGCATTATTTCCAAGTCAAAATTTAGAAACAGTTGTTAGGATAGTCTAGGCATTGACTTTTCAGCAGTAAGCAGGTTAATGTGGTGAAGCTGATGAGAGGCGTATGAAAGATGCTCTGGAGACAGGGGTTAAATCAGGGTCATTGTTGGTTAAGCAGCGGCCGCGCACGTTTCCACACATAGTTTTGCAAGTGGGATATGTAAAGGGATTCCACAGTGGGAAAAATCTTTACAAATGCATAGACCCCTGCTCACAGTGAGAGGTGGATTTCAGTGCATTTATCTATAAGAGCTTGAGAAACAAACTGGATAATTTCCTATCTAAGAGTATGAAGAGATGTGCCCGCTTCGGCAGCACATATACTAAAAGTAAGAAGAGTCTAAGTTAAAAAAAAAAAAAAACCTAAATTTCACTAGCTCATTTCTGTGAGTTAACATTTGCAAATTGATTTTTTAAATTAATAAGAAATTTAAACAGATGTTAGTCATAGATGTAGAAAAAGATGGCTGCTAGTTGTACATACATACTATCTTTTTTAAAAAACCAGCATTTTATGGGTTTAGGGCCAACAGAAGCATACACTACTTTTAAAGTAGTTCTCAATGAAACATTGCTAGGTCACAAATGGATAAATGGCAGATGAAAACCAGGCTGGCTGGCAACGATAAGGAGTCTATAAATCAAGACGGGTCACTTACTGCTAGAATTTCCATTTGCTAAGCAAGAAGGTGATCAGGTCACAAAAAACACAAAGGAAGAAAAAGACCAAGAGTTAGTGTGAGAAATCATTGTCACCAGAGTCACAGATGTCCCAGGAAAACTGAAGAACATCATATATCCCAAGGAAAGCTGTGTCATTTTCAGAGCACAACATTTTAGACAATTACTGCAATAATTCAACTCTTTGTCAAATAGTAACTGAACTACATTTAGGTTATGGCTATTTCTGTATATAATCTGTAAGGAATAAAATTTAAGGAACTTAATCGTGGTAATTTGCCTAGTGTTTTATCTAGGTTTTTATAAATTTTGCCAAAAAAACACAAAACCCCACCCGAACTGTAATAAAATTTCCATTTCTAAAGTGGAAAACTTGCTGCAAAATAAGTCAAACGAATTACCATTTTTTTTTCCTCATAAGAATTGGCTTATAATCTTGAATCAAGAATTGGCATATAACCCTTGAGGATACCTCTGATGGCTCTTCAGGTGATCTGACTTTCCTAGGTTGTCCTAACTATCACAGAGTCACAGGACAAAATATCAAAACAAGTGTATTTTAAACCCCATCTCGAAAGTAACTTAGTTGACTTACACAAATGTAACTGTTTAAATCAAAGGAACTTCTGTACATAACACACATAGTAGGGACATCTTATTTATGGACTAAACAATTACAATTCAGCATCTATAACAGCTTGAGCTTCATTAAGTGAGGAAATTTCTTGTAATTAAGATAACAGATGGTTATAACAATGATATAACAAATGACAAAAAGCCAGTTCTTAAGCATGCGTTTCTAAATAGTTTCCCCTGAAAGAGTGTTAACTACATTTATTCCTATCACTTTAGAAAGGTCAGTCTTCCAGTAAACACTGGCTGAGCGCAGGATGTCCAGCATATCTGCATTGGAGTTTTAATGTAGCTTATTTCACACAGAAATTAATAATTTGGGACTTAAGTACTTTCCTCAGTAGATCTGACATAAAGGAAAATAAATCACTGGCATAGATCTCAACTAGCAAAACTTCATCTCACAGATGCTAAAAGTGAGTTGGTAAGGACGCATATTTTCGATTGTTGAAATTGTCAAGGACATCCTTTTCATTCATTCAATACTAATTCCATCTTATGTAAAAGCCTGTAGTGGTGTACACAGGGGTGGGGAGAGAAAGGAGGGTTAAGGAGGAGTTTCAAAAGGAGCTGGCTCTGAGAGGTAAGGTAAGAAGGGCCAGGGAACGGCATTGTGGAGTAGCCTGTGACACTAACACCCTGCATGGATGCTGGTTTGTGTCCTGGCTTCTCCACTTCCAATTCAGCTCCCTGCTAATGGCTAGGAAATAGTGGTGGAGGTTGGCCCAAGTGCCTGGGCCCCTGGCACTCATGAGAGATCTGGAAGCCAGCCCAGGCCGCTGCAGCCATTTCGGCAGTGAACCAGTGGATGGAAAAGCTGTTTCAAGTCAGTCAAATCTTAAGACTTCTTTAAGTTTTCACTTAGAAAAGCTCATGCTCTGTCAGTTGGCCTGTCATTTCCTTCAAGGTGGAAATAATGTGAGAAATCACATTATAAGCATAAGCACTGGACTGATACAGCAAAAAGGTTGCACTATTGGTTCACATGTGAAACCCAGAATGCCTTACAATCTACGCATCTAATTCTATGCTAGGGTTAATCCCGTACGTCACTTCACTTCTTAAACAGTACAGGATTCTTAGGATTTGGGGTTTGCCCGAGGAGGCTGCAACCTTGGCTCCCCTGTTTACATACAAGTTTTAGATATGCCTCTCCACGCCTCAGTCCCTTCATGTTCATACTGGAGCACCTACCTACAAGCTGTGGGACAGCGATGGGAAATGCCATCAGATAGTGCCTGAAATAGGCACTTCCGGACTACTATTTTTTTCCCCACATTGTGCCTATTCTAAAAACTTCAATGTCTTATGAAAATAGTATTTTATAGACAATAGAATATAAGTGGAGTTGAAAAAGATGAATTCTGAAGTCAAGTGTTCAGGCTATTTTAGTTGATGAGGCATTTCCTCACAGAAATTTGGCAATCTCATATAATGTACAGGCCATAACTAGTCCCCACTTAACACCTGTGAACGCACCTGCCCTGAGAGGATATATGATTAAGCAGGAGAAAAACATAACTTATCCCGTCAGAATTCCACCTGTAGAAAGACCAACATAGCGTGTCTCACGTGACTCCTGGGTGTCCCTTCCTGATGGAATAACTGAGCTTCTGAATACTAACATGGGACGGGCAGACACAACTGCATGGGGCCCTGGACCGTTCCGATATCCATCGAGCTTATCTACTGGATATTATTAAGCTTCTGTCACAAGCTGCTCATTCGTTTTTATTAAAGTGAATTTTTCATTACGCAGCCAGTATTTCATTAAGTCTCACTTTTACAAAGATTGCTTTGATAACCAAAATGACAAGCTTCACTTTTTTTATTTCTAGGAATATCAACTAAGGCTATGTAACATCTTAGCTGAACACAAACAAAAAGAAACTTACTTGTGCGTCTGTGTTTATCCTATATATGTCTTCTTTGGCACCAAATGTCCTCTTACAATTGTCTAACCACTAAGGAAATAAGTAACAGTAAGTTGTAATGCAGTAATTGTATAATAACACACAACAGAATTCATAGTCTAAGAGTCCGGCCATGTAAAACAGCAAGCTGAAACATTCACAAGTCCTGGGATTAGTTGTAGATGTCTACACTTTGATGTCCATTTGCCGTCATTCAGCTGTACAGGACATAGCAGGAAATGCTCCCTAATGACACACACATGCTTACGACAGTTTTCAAACAAAAGGACAATCAATTCTAACGGCATGGGATGCTCCAGCTTAGTCAGAATATTCTTCATTTTGATGGTTTTATTGGAAATTTTACAACCTGCACCTGCCCTTTGTCCAATGTTGATGGGGGAAATGAAAGCTGTGCCTCCCTTCTGGTCCATTTAAGAAAGGCAGCTCGGCACCCAGCGGGTCTGTTTGCTCATCAGAAGCGCACCTCGCAGCACAC
Organism: Ochotona princeps; assembly: GCF_030435755.1. Taxonomy (NCBI): domain Eukaryota; kingdom Metazoa; phylum Chordata; class Mammalia; order Lagomorpha; family Ochotonidae; genus Ochotona; species Ochotona princeps. Next base: position 43,638,280 of record NC_080842.1, on the reverse strand, counting down.
TGGTGTCAGCTTTCATTAGCGAAACAGAATCCCAGATCCAGTGATCTTGTTTCTCCCTGCTTTCTTTTGAACCCCAATGAAGGACACAGAAGCTGAATGTGGTTTTCCTGTACCCAGGGGCTATTCCTTGACTTGCTGTGCATTTATTTCCTTCATTCAAATAAAAGCACTGTGGTGCCCAGCCCAGTCACAGAGCCCCAGAATTTCCCAATAGGAAAAGCGAAGGACCTTTAAGTTAAACTGTCAAAACCTAAGTAGGGCCTTATCTGTTCTTTTTGATTTCCTGTTTTGTGAGTGACATCAGCAATAGGGCTTTCTCATTTTTAATCAAAACTAGCTATGTATTCTAAAAATAGGCATTTAAAATTCTGCATGATAGCTCGATGTTGTATATGCAAAAAATTAGACAATTCAGTTACTTCAAAAGCCTCCGCTTTGACCTTGTCTTTTTATCTTGGTGCCTCAGACTGCTCCAGGCCTTGGGCTATTTACTTGACAGCTTCTCTGAAGAAAAACATGTTATGCTTTCTCTGAGATGGCCTGTGGCACCCACTGTCAAAAGCCATCAGTGGGTTTCTTTCTGTGGGCCACATTCAAGTTGACACCTATTATGGGAGGGGTGCATTATCTTTATTCTGAGAAAATGTTTACACACTAATCACTACTCTGTTCTAGTCTGTCCAACCAAGAAATGCATGCACTAAAACTTAAAAAGAATTTCAGTTATTTGGTGGTTTATTACCAAGTATAATGTTTAATATTAGTTAATACCAGTAACAATTCTGGCGGACATTCTTGGTCACTATTCTGTTAGAAGTCCCAGCCAGGAGGTCCTGTGCTGCATCCTGGCTGGGCAGGGACAGGTCCACCCTCCCTTTACCATCTGCTCTGTCTGCCAGCATCATCTTTTCTTTACTCAGGGCTCAGAGGAAAGGTAACATTTAACTGGTGCAGCTCAGCTTCTGGGGGTGACAGGTTGAGGCATGTGAGACTCTAGATACAACTAGAGAGGCTGAATGCTACCAGGACTTGGGGTGTCGGAGGAGAGCATCGAAGCAAGCCCCATATTCACCCCGTGACTATCCTAGAGGTTTTGCTTAGTCCTACTCCTGGGCATCCCTACTCCAGAAATCTAAATTTGTTGCCTAGAATTTGTGCCATGGTTCACTGGGCTGGGAAGACGGAGCTAGCTATGAGGAGGTATTGAAGGCGAGGGAACTGCTGGGCGTAAGCTCCACTGTCTGCACCATGGCCCCCTTGCAACAAAGGAACCAAGCAGCTGCACCTGCAACTCAGCCAAGGTCAGCAGAGGGTTCTGGGCTCAGGGTGCTGGCAAGACAAATCACCCCATTCCTGCCTGGAGGTGGCGGGGGTTTGTGTGTGGACGACATACCATCCTAAAAAGATCCTAAAATGTAATTCCCAAAAAATATGTTCACTAAAAACTCTGTCAGTTTCCGTGAATATTGGGATAGATTTCAAATGAGATTATAGTAAAACTACAGGTCATTTTACAGAGGAAATGACATCTTTACAATATAGAATGATGCAGTTTCACTTGAGCAGCTTTTAATTTCTCTCATTAATAAAGTTTCTTGTTTAGGGCTCCAAGACTTATTTAGGTATCTGATGTTTCTGCCACTTGTGTATTTATGTATTCCTATTATAGTTATCTTTAATTGTAAAACATCTGCAGCACATATTTCCAACGGAAAGATGAGTCTGCATGTTGGCTGGCAGCAACGTTGGGTTTTGATGGGATTACTCCAAGTCTAGAGTCCAAATTTAAGGCACTGCTCTCCTTTGAGGAGGATACAGCCTTGATATTTACATTTCCTCATGCTATATTCTCTCCTTGAAAGAGTGCACCAGTCCAAAATTTAGCCAGATCATATACCCTCTTCCCTTGGAGTTTTTAGTAGCTCCAAGTGATCTCCATCTGGTCTGCATTCATTCTGTTGGACCTGCATGATCTTGGGAGGTGTTTGTTACCAGGGCTTTTATTTGTAGCTATAACTTAGGTGATAGATTCGTTAACTTTTCTTATGGGTTCGTACAGGTTTTGTGCTTTATGATGCTGTCTAGGATAGGGAGCAACAGCTCGGTGTTATACTTCATTTTTCACGGGCTTTTTTTACATATGATAATTAATACTCATTAATAATCTCATCTAGTCTAGGGGAAAAAAAATGTCCACTCTTCCCAGTTTTTATGAGAGGCAGAAGCATTTTTTCCTTGTGCTTTTCTGCCCCGGTTGGAGCCGCCTTGCTTTCCAGGGCCAGGGAGGAGGGGAAGCAGCGTTTCTCAGCAGGCACTCTCGCTAATGGCTGCCAGCTCCTCCCTTGTCTGCCCACATCCACAGCCTGGGAGATCACAACCCTGTTGAGGCTGAAGGTTTTCTAGACTGCAGTTCTGCAACACTGCCTCAGAAATGCTGCCGCTACTTGCCCTGCAATGCTGGCAGCAGTGGGACAGTTAACAAAGCTGTGGCTTCCCACTCTGCTCTGAGACGGCCAACGCTGGGAGTCGCTGCTCAGACAGCATCCTCAGAAGCCCCCATGGCCACTGCCGCAGGGGCTGCTTTCCTGCCCAGCTTACCTACTGCCACATCAACAGCTCAGTGCCCAAAGCAAATGACCAGGGTCACAGGGTGAGAACTGACCTGCTCCGCGGCCTCCCTTTTGGCATTGTACGTGTCCAGGTGTTCTTGCAACTCCAGCACACTGAACTTGAGCGTTTCTAGCAGATCACATGACACCAGCTGTTAAACAAACATGTGGATCCAGGTTACCACCTCTGATCTCTGATCACAATCACGAGAATGACAACTTTGGGTCAGGGAGGACCTGCTCGCTGGTGTTCCTTCATCATACTCTGCCACACCGGGGACTAGCAGCACAGGGGGATTTGGGCAGCACTTTCAAACTAGCCCGAGTGGGAAATGGCAGGACAGGCACTTATATACCTCAAAGATCACACCCGAGGTCTCTAATGCCTTGACTCATCAGATACAGAATCTCTAAGCGGGGGCTGGCATTGTGGCATAGCAAGTAAAGCCACAGCCTATGGTGCTGGCATCCACTAGGGGCGCCGTTTCAAGTCTCAGTTATTCTACCTGCCATCCAGCTCCCTGCTAACGGCTTGGGAAAGCAGTGGAAGATGCACACACGAGGGAGACCCAGAAGAAGCTCCTGGGTTCTAGTTTAGGCTTGGCCTAGCACTGGTTGTTGCAGCCATTTGGTGGGTGAACCAGCAGATGGAAAATCTCTGCAACTCTGCCTTTCAAACTTTTTAAAAAATTCTTTAAATGTCCTTAGCAACAAGCAAGATCAATGAGCTCTGAGTCCTTGGCAGGGAGTGCAGCCATACACACTTTGGGAGTGACTTTTCGGCATCCTCACTAGGACTCAGAACAGGAACCTGTTGGCTGATTTTCCCTTACTTCATCCTGTACCACACTAGGGTAGATAAGGTTTGAATTGCAGCCACAGGCCACTAGTCTAATACACCAAAACTGTCTATTACCAGAAGTGTATGAACAAGTTGAAAGCATGAACTTACATCATTCAAATTTGTTTTGAAAAGATTATCTACTGAATGGGCCAAATTCAATCTTCATACCAAGCCTGCGTGGAAACCTTACCGTTTCAGCATCCACAAACACGGTTGGGCATTCTGAACACATCATCATGACGTCCAGTGAACTTTTAAATTTAGAACCAATCCGCTGCAGATTCTCACCAAGAAAGCTGACTGCCTTGTCAGTTATCTCTCCAAAGTTTCTCCGAATTGTCTGTGGGGAAAAGCACAAAAAACAGTTTATTTAAAAGCGACAAAATACCTTTTTATTAAAGAAGTAACTTGTGGGCCCAGCGCGGTAGTCTGGCGGCTGAAGTCCTTTCCTTGCATGTGCCGGCATCCCATGTGGGCACCAGTTCTAATCCCGGCAGTACTGCTTCCCTTTCAAGCTCCCTACTTGTGGTCCAGGAAAGCAGTGGAGGATGGCCCAAAGCCTTGGGACTCTGCACCCATGTGGGAGACCCAAAGGAGGCTCTTGACTTCTGGCTTCGGATCAGCTCAGCTCTGGCCATTGTGGCCATTTGGGGAGTGAATAAGCGGATGGAGGATCTTCCTCTCTGTATATCTGACTTTTCAATAAATAAATAAATCTTAAAAACAAATAAACAAAAACTTTGTAAGTAGGACAAACTTGAAAAATTCTTGTAGCTGAGCCAAGTGTAATAGCCTAGTGGCTAAATCCTCGACTTGCATGACCTGGGACCCCATATGTGCACCAATTAGTGTCCTGGCTCCTCCACTTTCCATCCAGCTCCCTTGGGGCCTGGGAAAGTTGTACAAGGATGACCCAAAACCTTGGGACCCTGGACCTGTGTAGGCAACCCAGAGGCAGCTCCAGGCTCCTGGCTTCAGTTTGGCTCAGTTGTGGCCGTTGTGGCCATTTGAGGAGTGAACTGGCTAATGGAAGCTCTCTATTCTCCTCTGCAAAATCTGCCCTTCCAATAAAAATAAATAAAATCTTAAATTAATCTAATCATGTATAAAATTCTATTAACATGTTCATTTCCAAAACTAATCAGAGTTATCAGATAGTATTTCTGAAAAAATTAATGGTCCATGCTACTAATGTCAGACAAATGAGCACATGCCATAGAGCCTTAGAAGTAAATCCTGCCATGTCTGAGGGATTTGCTGTTTAGAAGTAAACACCTGACAAACTTTTCACAAATATAGTCTCTGGGCTGCCATTTGCCTTGATGTAAATTAGAATCATAAAATTGCATGAGTAGTATATTTTCCGAATTCAGGAATGTTCACTCATAAGAAACAGGCAGTGCCAAACTCATAAAAGGACTCAATATATTATACAAATAAGGTGTCTACGCACGTGTGTGTGTGTGAGGAAGAGAGATATTAGGTGTCATTAGGCTTGATAAAACAAGAATAAGGCACAGTTTCAGGCATTAATAAATGTCACGAGAAAAAAAAATAGAAAACCAGGTAACAATGGAATAGTACAGAATTAATAAATGTCTTTGTTAATGAGCACTAAACAAGTGATGGGGGTTGGAAGAAGCTCTAGGTTCCTGGCTTCAGATTGGTTCAGGCTCAGCCAGTGCAGCCCTTTGGGGAGGGGACTAGAGGTTGGAGAATCTCTCTCTCTGTAACTCCACCTTTGATATATTTAAAAGAGGGATGGGAGGGGACCACTGGAGGTTGGATCAGCAAAGCCTCAGGAAGAAGCCGTTAGCAGTGGGTCTTCTGGGACAGGCCAAGTTGCTTGGGTAGAGGCCTGGTGGAGAGCTCAGAGGACCGACTTCAGTGGTGGCATTTCTTTCTACCTTAGCTTCCCTCTGCACAAAAGGCAAAAACGGTGTCTACATTTTATCGTTGGGCTGTACACAGGGCCTCAGTGAGCACTCAGCACATATTAGCACACACGACTCCTTTTCAGGATGGGACTCAAGCACCACAGCTAAAATTATAAGGTGCCCACACAGTAGCTATAGTGCCAACTAACTTTCCACTCCATTCCAAACTGATCCAGAACATCAGCTAGCAGCCCCCTCAAGGCAGGGTCGTGTCTGTGCCACAGAACCTTGCTCAGCAGTCATCTGAAAGGTTTGTTTATATCTCCTTGGGGAATTATGTGAACCTGTTACTGTATAAAATACTAGCAGTTCTATAATGTCACTGTGTAAACTTAAGCAGTATTGCTATCTTTGGGAAAAAAAAAAAGAAAACCTGTTCATTATTAGATATTAAAATTTGAGAGAACTGACTTCAGCAGGACACCAGTAACTTAGGTAACTATAATATGCTTCAGCAACTTGAAAACTCACGGACCTGGAACAGCCTAGAAAACACGTGAAAAGTGAACACTGCACAGGACCCGTCGTTGTCAGATAGCATCTGGTTGACGTGGCAGCGCCAGGCTTCCTCTTCATCGTCATAGGCCACGGGCTGGAAAGCAGCGATGATGGCAGAAAGGAAGGGTGTCGGCAGGGGTGACGTCTGTACTTCCGGAAAGCCATCTTGCTCTTCTTCATCTTGACTGTTAACACAAATAGCGCAGCCAATCAGCGTATATGTTGAATGACTTAAAGTATTTTTTAAAAATTTATTTGAAAGGCAGATTTACAGAGTGAAGTAGAGACAGACCCTCCATCCACTGGGTTCACTCACCAGTGGCCACAGTGGCCAGGGCTGTGCTGATCAGAAGCCAGAAACTTTCCTTTAAGTCTCTCATGTGGGTGTATGGTCCCAAGCACTTGGGCTATTCTCTGCTGCTTTCCCAGCTCATAAGCAGGGAGCTGGATCAAAAGTGGAGCAGCTGGGACACGAACCAGCGCCAATATGAGATGCCAGTACGACAGGCAAAGGATTAGGTTAGCGTGCCATTTTGTCGGCCCCACTTATTCATATATATATATATATATATATATATAAATATATATATATATAAATATATATATATATAAATATATATAAATATATATAAATATATATATATATAAATATATATATATATATAAATACACCCATACATATGTGCTGCCTTTATTCTTATATAAACATTGATTTAGAAACTGTATGACTTAAATTTCTGAGGCAAACATGAATAAGAAGTTTATTTTCTTTCACTTATCATTTTTGGAATTAGGCTCCAATTGTATACAATTACTTTAAAATAAGCCAGTGTCTGTAGTATGACACCACTATGGATTATTCTAGCAAAAAAGAATGCTTTCGGGCCCGGCGGCGTGGCCTAGCGGCTAAAGTCCTCGCCTTGAACGCCCCGGGATCCCATATGGGTGCCGGTTCTAATCCCGGCAGCTCCACTTCCCATCCAGCTCCCTGCTTGTGGCCTGGGAAAGCAGTCGAGGATGGCCCAAAACTTTGGGACCCTGCACCTGTGTGGGAGACCTAGAAGAGGTTCCTGGTTCCCGGCATTGGATCGGCACGCACCGGCCGTTGCGGCTCACTTGGGGAGTGAATCATCGGACGGAAGATCTTCCTCTCTGTCTCTCCTCCTCTCTGTATATCCGACTTTGTAATAAAATAAATAAAATCTTTAAAAAAAAAAAAAGAATGCTTTCATTTTAACGTGGAGGCATCTGATTAGGACAGTCCCACAATGAGGATGACTGTATTTCAAGGCATCGATCGTGACCTTGGCAGCAAGAGCTTTGCTAGTTGTTCTGTCTCGGTCACGTCATTAATCTTCCCAACATTTTGCCTATGAAGGCCAGGCTCTACTAGGGTCTGTCTGTGCCCTTATCCTGGTGCAACAGAGGCAGAAGCACAATGAGCTGAACTAGCATGTCTCATTACTGGGAGGAAATGACAGTGACAGAATTAGAACCCAGGACTGCAGGTCCAAAGCCATGTGGTCAGCCATGACACAGCCCGCAGGCTCCACCATTTTTGCACCTTATCCTGTTTTTAGAACAGCATGGCAGATAATGCTCCTGACTCCAACAAAACAATCTCTCTCCATGTTCTTCAAGGGATTTGTCCCAACAAACAGAACACTGGCAATGGACAAAGAGGAGGATGTATTTCTTCAGGAGTAGGTTGAACAGATGGTAAGATGTGCTACTCGGGGTCTTCAGATTGCCTGGATTATGTTATAGGGTAGCTCCATATGCAGCAATTCATATGGCAAAAAAACTTGAATAATGACTGCAGAAAAAGACTAAAATAAAACATATCTAGAGTGAAAAAATGCATTTCAAAAATCAATGGTCACTAATTTTAGCCAAACTAAACTAGTTATTGTATTTGTAACGTTCTATTTTGGCTGATATATTTGGCCAAAGTCAGCTACTTGGCTTCAGCCTGACTGAACACTCACAGCTTTGGTAGCCACTGTGGTGTGGTGGGTCAAGCTGCTGCTTGGGAGGGCTGCATCCCACACTGGAGTGCCATTTTGAGCTATTCTGTTCCAATTCAGTTTCCTGCTAATGTGCCTAGGAAGTAGTAGATGACGGTCTACGTTCTTAAGTCCCTGCCATGCATGTGGGAGACCTGGAGGGAGTTCCTGGTTCCTGGTCTAGGCCTGGTCCAGCCCTGGCTGCTGTGGCAATTTGGAGAGTGAAACAATGGACAGAAAGTCTCTCTTTTCTGTCTTTCAAACAAGTGACTCTACTCCTCTAACATTAAAAAGAAAAGAATGCTAAATAATGAAATTCCTACTTTCCTATCGTTTCTGGCATACCTGCACTTGTACATAATCAACGACTCACTCATTACATGAGTTTCTGCTATATCCAAATCCATAAAGGGAAAAAAGGTCTGTCACTGAGGTTTCTTATCACTATCTGCATACTCACATACTCTCAGACACAGGTAAATGACCTAGAGGTATTGAGGATAAAAACAAAAATCTACCAGATGCCGTATGTTGTATAGGTTAAAACTCTACTAGGGGCCAGTGTGCTCTGTGACAGGCTAATCCTCAGTCTGTGGCTCCGGCATCCCATTTGGGGACTGGTTCATGTCCTAGCTGTTCCATTTCCCATCCAGCTCCCTGCTTGTGACCTGGCAAAGTAATGGAGGATGGCCCAAGTCCTCGGTACCCTGCACCCATGTGGGAGACCCAGAAAGAAACTCCTCCTGGCTTTGGATCAGCTCAGCTCTGGCTATTGTGCAGCCACTTGGGGAGTGAACCAGTGGATAGAGAATCTCTCTCTGCCCCTCTGTTTCTATCTATAAAATCTGCTTTTCAAATAAAAAGAAATCTTTTTTTTTTTTTAACATTTCACCACATATATTTCTTCTGATGCAGTCTAAGCTGAGAATGCCATGTAAATGGGTCACTGCGAAATGCAGCAGTTTAATTTTTCTCCAATCAAAATAAGAAACCAGTATGATCTCACTTCTATTAACTTTTGAAGGTTTACAGCAGTTAAAGTATTTTTGCTTCTATGTATGAAGGTTAAAAAAATCATTTTTTTCATAAAATACAAGAGCAACCAATTTCACCATCGAGTAAAAGTAAAAACTGGAATTCTTTTAAATAGTCCAAGTGGCATTTAGGAACTTAGTTGTAGGCTGCTGCGCTGACACCATGACAAACCAAAAATCTATCACATGAAATATAGACATAATTTTATTGCAATATTCTGAAATAATATTAAATAAGTATCAAGGAGCTTCAAACCGTCACAGATATGCATAAACTGAGAGACCTTAAAAACATTTTGAGTCACAAATATTTATTAAAACCAAGTAGTAAGTATTAGATGCTATCATAATTGTTATCACAGAATCATTTGGTAAACAAGTTCTTTTAGGATGTCCACGCATGGTTGAGCACCTGGCAGAGTGGCTAAGATGCCCACGTCCAATAGCTGGCCTTTGCTCCAACTTCCTTCTGCTGTGTACCCTGGAGACAGCAGGTGCTGATTCAACTGGCAGGGACCCCAGCACTTACGTGGAGGACCAATGAACTATTATTCTCAGCTTTAGCCTGGCCCAGCTCCAGCCTTTGTGGATACTGGGGAAGTGAGCTAGCAGGTGGGAGCTCTTTCTTTGGCTGCCTCTCAAAAAGAAGAAGAAATCCATGTAGTTTTTTCACAGTACACATTTTCCAGGAACTGTGAAGATCCCTCCATGCCTAGGTTTCAAAACTTTTTGCATCAAAATGAATTCATTTTTTTCATTTCCATATATTTTCCCAAATATTTCCATATATTTTTTGAATTACCCTAATGTTGCAGGTATATTTTAGTATCATAGAAATTCTTTTGGTATTGATTCTTCAAAAATTATTTTTATTTGAAGGACAGAGAGACACAGAGATCTTCCACTGACAGAGTCCCAGATGCCCACATCAGTTGGGACTTGCTGGGCTATGCCAGAAAAGCCAGGTGTCTGGAACCTGTCATGCTCTGCCATGTGGGAAGCATGGACCCACGTTCTTGAGCCTTCCCCGCCTTCCACCCAGGATGTCAGGGAGCAGGAAGCTGGAAAGGTAGCCAGAACCCTAACCCAGGCATTCTGAGAAGGGATGCAGGTTTCCTATACAGGGCCTTCACTGCTGCATTAAATGCCTGCCCCCAAAACTGATTTTAACACTTCACCACTTGACATTGAAGCACAGCAAGTATTTTGTGGTTCTAAATTTCAGACACGGCCGAATGTTTTACGAAGGACCTACATGTGTTTTTTTTTAATGTAAAAGTCACTTATCAGGAAAAAAACCATACTAACTCACTGTCATTCATCTTAAAAAACAAAAAAAAAGAATATAGAAGGGTTAGCACTGTGGCACAGCGGGTTAAGCTACTGCCTGCAGCACAGGCAGAGCATATGTGTGCTGATTTGAGTCTTGGCTGTTCCACTTCCAATCCAATTCACTGTGAATGTGCCCAGCAAAGCAGCAGTGGATTACCCAAAGCCTGGAACCTAAGGGAGAAACCTCGAAGAAGCTACTGGCTTTGGCCTGGGCCAGCCCTGACCGTTACAGTCATTTAGGGAGTGAACCAGTAGTTAGGAGATCTCTCTCTCTCTCTCTGCCTCTCTGTGACTCTGCCTTTTGAATAAATAAACATCTATTTAAAATCATGAAGAAGTGACTACAGACACACACGCAAAGAAATGCTGGTAAGTAAACAGGAAGGCAGAGGTGTTTGAGGAGGGCTGAGGGAAAAACACCACTTCCTCCAGGGCACACAGAGCTGGCCACTCACCTGGACAGTCCCGAGAAGTCGGCCTCCTCTTCCTCACAGCGCTCGTCCAGCTCCTTCAGCGCTAAGGTAACATCCTCCTCGCACACAGACCCCGGGTAGCTCTCGGGAGCCAGCAGTTCGGGCGTCCCTCTTTCTTCAAGGTCAAGGATTCCCTGACACACAGGAGAATCCTGCTGTTCTTGAATCAGATAGGGCCCTTCATCTTCAAAGGGTGTAACATGTTCCTCCTTTAACACTGAACTTGTCTCCTGAAAAACAACCACATTTTTAGTGGCCTTTAAAAAGCACTAAAAAGAGAACTTCATCAGTCAATAAATGACCGCTGTCGTCCAAGTCCTTTTATGAAGTGGTTTTTCCTTGACAAAGTCTGATGGGTTCTCAGAGTTCTTAGCCTCTGAAGACTTTACGTTAAAAAAATTTTTTTAAAGTCTTAACCTTAATTTCTTTACATTAAAGTGTATCACCTTAAGAAAAAATATCACCTGTTGTCATACGGAAATATCAACGCGTGTTTAGTTTTTCTCTCAAGTAACAGGATTTAGATGCTTATTAAGAAATAAGTCTTTTGGTATTGCACATCGTTTTCAATGTCCAATTCATAATTTTACCATGAATTCTCTTTTGAAATGTCACTTCTTTTGTTACACGGGAGCAAAGTAACTTCTGAAGATAAGCCCAGGTGGTAATCCAAAGTGGTCCTGGGGGTGGCGACCTGTCATGGGGAAGCCGCAGCTGAACACTGGCTTCGGTGAGCTGGGTATCGGCGCTGGGAGCACTGTCCATGGGGAAGACTCCAACTGCAAATCTTGGCTTTAGCACTGAGCTACCCACGTGCAGAAACACTGGGAAATCTGCTGCACTTTTGAAAAGTAAATAAATCATAAGCTCACTTATTAAATAGAATCTATTTTCCTATTTCTAGATCAACAGAAGAGTTATGAAGTGTATCTCTTCCTATACATGCAAGCATTACTGGAGTAGTGGTGCTATGCGACCACCATGGGGCAGCTCCACAGGTGATGACTGGATGCAGGAACTGCCACTGCCACAACAGGAAAACACTTGACAGCTATGTGGCATGGCACTTTCACCACCAGGTTTTAATTTGCATGGAGAGTAATCAGTTTGAAAACAAGTACTTGTGATCTTACAGCTTTGAAACAAGCATAACCGCTTCTTTTATTTTTATAACTAGTTATTCTTGGGCATACAGTCAGAGACCTCCTGCCCCTAAACTAGCTGAGGTTTTAGTTTATGCTCTGTAAAATTATCTATGGAGTGACGGACTTTGGCTAGATTCAGACTGGGTGTTCTGTTACAATTTACATTCTAAAACGGAATCAGGCTAATTTGCAAATGTTGTTAGTACTCTGTGTGCTTTCCATGTTCATGAACTCTTGGGTCAGGCCCTCCCTTGCTCCTGCTGACATTTGATGTCTCCTTTATCCAATTCACTTTGCATTGTCCACACCTCCACAAGGCAGGTATTACAATCTATTTTCCATAAAAAACCAAGATTAACAAAAGAAACAGGATGAGATAATGCCTTCCACTCACAAAGCTTGAAGCTCACCTGCTGTGTCACCAGCCGTGAGGCGTGACCCCCACCCACTCATCCTCACTTTTCCCCAGCCTTCTTACACTGACTGTCATCCGGGTCCCTCCTCTGCCTCCAGATTGTCCAGGGCTGGGCCCTTCTTGTCACTTAGGTGTCACCTCAAATGCTAACCTCACTTTATTTTCCACTCAACTTCTAAAACTGTTAAACTCGTATTATGCTTACTGGTTGAATAAACAAATGCATGCTGGTGTGCCCTGTATTTTAAGTGTCTGTTTCCATGTCTATTACTTCACAGGTATCACTAACAGAATGAAAACCCACCTGGTTTCCTGTTCTGGGCGGGTGAAGTCTTAAGTCAGAACAGCAGCCAGCACCTCTCTCATGCTTTAGTCTCTACTCATCTCTCCTATTGCTTCTTCTCTTCCTTCTCCTCCCCCTTTTTTAAAGCTGGGGCTGACTTTGGAAGTCTAAACATCAATATGGATGGTAGGGGCCCAAGTCCTTGCCACTGTGTTGGCAAGAAGTTGGAACTGGTAGTGGAGTGGGGATTCAAATTCACACACTTCAGTACAGGACGTGGGCACCCACAGAGTGTGTTAGCTGAGTGCCCAAGCTGGCCCCTTCCTTGCATTCTATTCTCTAGAATTACTCAACCTCCTGCAGGTGACCTGGACATGCCATGCCATTCACACATCATTGTCTCTCTCCCAAGGTGTTGCTCTATTGCAATGTCCTCATAGCCAGAAAGCCTGTTCTTACCACCCTTCCCGACCACACACTTAACTCATCACTTTGTCGGGCTTCAATGAAATCTGATCATATTTGTTGGAGAGTGTTGCATATGAAGCTGGAATTTTCTAAAAAAGTGTTCAGTTGAGCTTGGCACGGTAGCCTAATGGCTAAATCCTTGCCTTGCACGTTCCAGGATCCCATATTGCTGCTGGTTCTAATCCCACCTGCTTCACTTTCCATCTGGCTCCCAGATTGTGGTCTGGGAAAGCAGTGGAGGAAGGTCCAAAGCTTTGGGTCTCTGCACCCACGTGGGAGACCCGAAAGAAGCTCCAGGCTCCTGGCTTCAGATCGGTTCAGCTCTGGCCGTTGCAGTCACTTGAGGAGTGAACCAGCAGACGGAAGGTCTTTCTGTCTCTCCTTTTCTCTCAGTATATTTGCCTTATCAATAAAGATATTAAACTCCCTGAGAACAGGCAATGCCGTTGTCTCTAGCACCTAGCTAATGCCTAGCACCTAAGGAAATCACATTAAATATCCAGGGAATTGTAGTATCTAAGCAAGTATGAGCATGGTAACCACTGCCAATAAGGAAGCCAAAATACCTTCATTTCAAAACTTGTCTGCTTATTGTAAAAGAGGGGTCAGGTATGTAAATGTGATGACAATGAGCATGAGGATTCACTTACTAAAGTTCCATCATCTAATAAGACTAATCTGGATCTATTTACTTCATTCACTGGGTCAACACTGTTAGAAATATAATATTTTCCTGATACTTACCAAGGCATAAAAGCATATATGACAGAACTATGACAATTATACTTATATAAGAAGTATCTATAGTAAAACAAAAACACCAAGAAAACTAATACTTACTTAGTTTAGTCAGTCATTAGCTTGGAATCTGGCTTACTTCTCACAGGCCTTTCCAAAAAACATAATACTAGTGGTTCCAAAGTCTTTCAGAAGATTTCATCTAACCAACTGCTAACCCAGCTGGCCTGAGGTTTTGATCCCAATCACAGCACCAATCACACAAACCCAATACAAAGCAAGAAGAGAGAAGAAAACGAAAGCAGTCCTTCAAAGAAAATGCAACGCCACACAGGAGGCTCAGCAAGCCCAGCAAAGCAGCTGCCCGTAAGGGAATCCCATTCTGCGATGCCAATGCCCATTACAACACTCGGGGGTATTTTTAACCTGGAGGTCATCCATCAACATTAAAGAAAAAAAAATCACATTTGACTGTTTCATTTAAACAACCAACAGGTTAGAAATACTAGACACAAATCAAAATCTCAGCACGTCAGATGAAAACTCTGTGGAAAGAGAAGTAAGGGGGTTTAACGGAGTGCTAAAAGGAGCCCAGATTGGCCATGCACCAGCCCCCATTTCTCCCCACCTCAGGCAGCTGGCTGTTAGCATTATCTAGAGAAGCCTCCAAACTTGGGGTCTCATCTCTGATCTGAAGCACTTCCTCGGTGGTGGTGCTGCCCGTGGAGTCTTGTGACTGCAGAAGCAGGTCAGGGTGGTCTGGCATAGCGTCCTCTGTGGCAGAGTCATTGTTTAACTACAGGGAAAATAAGGAGCAGTCACTGCTGGGGTGCAAACATATTGAAACCTGACATCATTGAGGGGTTCCCACTGTCCCAGGGACTCTCTGAAATGCCCTCTTGCTTCCATCAGTCTAAACCAGAGTGGCTGTCACTAAGGCAAACACAGCGAACTCTCAGCAGATCTCAATGAACACTGATGCAGGCTGCACAGGACATGACAGAAGCCAGCAAATGCAAGAGTTCTACAGCCTTGAGCTGAAATGCACATTTTGATGGTGCCATTTTGTGTTTCAGTTGAGTTGAGGATTTGTGAGAAGGTAGAGCTCTTTGATCCCCAAGTGGCTTCAGAGCCAAGTGTCAGGAGAAACCCAGAGAAGCTGGCCATTTACTTATCCATGTCAAGATCAACTGTGCATAATTAGGAAATGAGAAACTAGGAAAATTGTGTTATTATTATAATGGCACTCCATCATTAGTAGAGTTTTTTCTTTTTTTTTTTTTAAATAAATGTATGGGTTGGTTGTGCCCAGTGTGGTAGCCTAGCATTTAAACTCCTCACCTTGCATGATCCAGGATCCCATGTGGGCATCAGTTATAATCCCGGCAGCCCTACTTCCCATCAAACTCCCTCCTTGTGGCCTGGGAAAGCAGTCAAGAACTGCCCAAAGCCTTGGGACTCTGCACTGGAATGCGAAAGCTGGAAAAGGCTCCAGACCCCTGGCTTCGGATTGGCTCAGTTCTGGCCATTACAGCCGCTCAGGCAGTGAATCAGACAGAAGATCTTGCTCTCTGACTCTCCTCTCTCTGTATATCTGACTTTCCAATGAAAATAAAATAAATCTTAAAAAGAAATGTATTGGGGCCCAGTGCCGTGGCCTAGAGGCTAAAGTCCTTGCCTTGACTCATTGGGATCCCATATGGGTGCCGGTTCTAATCCCGGCAGCTCCACTTCCCATCCAGCTCCCTGCTTGTGGCCTGGGAAAGCAGTCAAGGACGGCCCAAAGCCTTGGGACCCTGCACCCACGTGGGAGTCCTGGAGGAGCTCCTGGCTCCTGGCTTCGGTTGTGGTCACTTGGGGAGTGAATCATCAGACAGATGATCTTCCTCTCTGTCTCTCTTCCTCTCTGTATATCTGACTTTGCAATAAAAATAAAATAAATCTTTAAGAAAAAAAATGTTTTGGTTGTTAATGTGAGTAAAACTACTACACTTTATGTTTTAAGCACTTTTGCAGGGTTAATGTTCAACAAGAAAGTATCAAGTTTATGATTCAGAGTACATAAGAGCAAAAACCCATCTTTTTCTATGAACAGCCATCAATCTAATTTTTTTCTTATCCTTAATATCACGTTGAGTAGGGTTGGCCTTGTAGATAGAAGCCATCCGTCTCCTGCCATGGCGTTCCTGAGGACTAACCTGTATGAATCAGCTATGCAGGCCGGGTGGCTTTCCTCCTTCACACAGACACAGGCAGCTTCCTGAGCCTACAGTTTGGCCCGAGGAACAGTAACTACACCTCCTTCAGTCAGTGCTGTTGCCAAGAACTTGGCCATTCCTGAGAGGTCACACAGTCCACACACACAAACCAGGTAGCTTGCTCAGACATAAGGTTGCTGAGACCTGCCTGCTGGGGCCGACTGCCTGGATCAGTGGCAGCTTATCATTAAACACCTACATGGGGGTGGGCGGAGAGGATGTGGAAGTTGCTGAAAGATATATTGGACAACACTGAGATGTCAAAACAAGACAGGGGAGATGACAGAGAGCCAGCCACAAAGCGATAGCTCTGCATTTCTAGCTCGGGCCCTGACATTCAGCACTGTGGCCAGCCCCAGAACAGCATCAGGCAGAGCCTGGAGCAAATAAATGGGTCTCAGTTAAAGGGAGGTATGGCTTAGCGTGACATGAAAATGGCATCCCTGCACGAGCAGCAGAACCACAGTGGACAGCTGGGTCCCACTGCTGGCTTTCCCCTCCCTGGGCACTGAATGAAAGTGTAACCGGATACCATCTGTGTGCGCGAGAGGATCTGGCTGGCCGTGAGCGCCGCTTCTTCCTCCGAGGACTCATCCGTGTCCTCCTGGTTGGTGAGGTTGAGGCTGGGGGTGCTGCTGGAACACTGGTACTCCTGCAGGGAGGGTGTGTCTCCCTTGTCAATGCTATCTAGGGAGCGCCGGCGAACTCCCCAGTTGAAATTGTCCATGCTTTCTCCCTGGAGAAGTAAAACACTGTCTTTAAGACCTCAAACAGACGCATACAAATATGTGACTGTAACCTATCCGGGAAGCAGACCACGATGAAAAATACCTAATGCATCATCAAAAGTAGAGTTTCAACCAGCCCTTCAACTTCTTTAAACTTCTAATGCATTTTAACATTTAAAGAGGTCAGAATGATTTGGCAGGACAACCTGTTGTAACTGACTGTCTTAGCTTTCTATCTCGCATCACCGGGGACTAATTAAATCTATTCTTTAAGGTCATTTCTATTCTACCATACATAAACATGAATGAGACCACAAAAAAGACACACACATCACAGTTGACAACAAATAAACAATCCACAACACCAGGCTGCGACTTACCTGCAGCTCCTGGTTAGCAAAAGGGAAAATACACAGAATTAGAAAGAACGGAGACAAACACTGAAATAAACACTACACTTCCAGGGAGAATTCTTTGTGATTTCTCAAACCCAAAGACTGACTCAAGTTCTAGATGATATTTTGTTCAGGAAGTCAGCATGTGACTCGAACTATTCTGTTTATGCAAAATACACTGTCAAGAAGTCACTGAAGACAGACACTTTAATGCAATGTTTATATAATGCACCTTCGCAACACAAACTTGAAGAAACTCTTAAAAAGGTACATTTAGTACTTAGTGCAATGGAAAAATGACTTCAAATAACCACATTTAGCTGACAACGTACAAGGTCACAATGATCTTAGCTATAGGTTGGCTCTTGAACACAATGGCTAAATTCAACAGTCATTTTATTTTTTTAACTAAAATTGAAATCCAGATCACAGTGATGAAGGCACAATTGTTGCCAATTTAAAAGCAAGAGGAAATGCTGACACCTTTCAATTTTACCCCACTTCAGGATGTCAGTTATGTTTCTGTTACTCTAAGCTAATCACCCTTTCACAAGAATATAATTTTTCTAAATAATGTAATTCTTATAATCATTCTTAGGCCCTGATGCAAAAACATTACACTGAATTGGCCAAAAACCCATCATTTATTTTTATCTCTTTATTCAGCAAGAAATTGTCTGGGACAGAAGTTTTCCTCTGTTTTTCTCAATAAAGCAGAGGAAGTTACTTTAAATGAAATTGTAGCTGGAAATTAAGGTGTAAGAGATGTGTCCATTCAGTCTGCTCTTTCCTGGTTGTTTCTCAAGGCCTATTGGCAGCCCTGATGTTCTGTGGGGTATTTATCAGGTTTACCTGAGCACTCTTTCCTTCCTTCCTGATTACTACAACGAGCATCACTAACCTACCCTGATTAAGGTGCTGTAACAAGCCATACTGATAACCATTGGCATTTTAGAGCACCGGAGGAATGTGAAAGTATTCACAGTGCTCTTCAAAGAAAAGCAAGCAAACAAACAAAAAAACTCTAAATATTACAAAGAGGTAAAGAGCCTGCCTTTAGAAATTTAAATTCTAAATTGAGAAAAAAGCAAATAAGCACCAGGGAATTCAGAAGCTGCTCACTGTGAAGGGGCACTGGCAGTCTCTCTCCTACTTTCTCACTTGGCTGTGCAAATCTCTCCTAGAGATGCTTTGCAAATAATTGAGTGTGAATTCCTTATTAGAAGATCTGGTCTGTCTCTTGTGGGGAACAAAAGACAAAGCAATGAAATGGAAGAGAACAAAACATGCCAGTATGCACAGCACACGGTAAGTATACAGATTCTCGGAACCTTTAAGTGTCTAGATGTATACTTGGTTTGTGATATAAAATACATTAACTGGGTCTGGAGCAGAGTCCTCGCCTTGCATGCGCAGGGTTCCCATATGGGCAACAGTTTGTATTCCAGCTGTTCCACTTTCCTTTTGGCTCCCTGCTTATGGCCTGGGAAAGCAGTGCAGGATGGTCCAAAGCCTTGGGACTCAGCCCCCACATGGGAGACCTGAAGTAGCTCCTGGCTCCTGATTGGCTCAGCTCTGGTCGTTGGGGCCACTGGGGGAGTGAACCAGGAAATAGATGGAAAATCTTTGTCTCTCCTTCTCTCTGTAAATCTAATTTTGCAATTAAAAAATACATAAATCTTAAAAAAAAAAAACATATAAACTGCAGATAAGTGTCAAAAAACCTAGAAAGCCAGTGCCTGACATGGTGTTGCACAATACTTGTTCTGGGGTTTCCCTGCTCTTGTGCAATTGTGTTTTTGAGACTGCTCAGCTCCCGAGCTAGTAGAAGGTATCTGTGTGACTCTGAGCCCATAGTCCTGGCCTCACAACCACAGTGAGGCAGAGGCACCGCTGAAGGGAGTGCACCTCCCCAAACTACTGGACTCCTGTGAACAACTACCACTGTGATGCAACACTGGCCTGTACAGTTCCTACTATGCCTCACGTCTCAGAGCCAAAGGAAGTACCTGCCATCTGAGAGCTGAGGATTGCATAGCAGCTACTAGACACTGAGTTCTTCAGAAAAGATACTATCAAAACACAGCAGTTTGGTCTTCTCACAGACAGACATTTGTGATAATTTTAGAATGTACATTAAAAGACATACTTAACACAAGTGTTTCAGATTTAGCGGACTATAGTCTGGGGAACTGACCTCAGCTTTAGAAATTCAAGACTATCAAGGCAACCTTATACTACTTGTCAAAGTCATTGCTTCTGAAATAAGTGTGCATACCAGCTTGGGCCAAAAAGATGGGACAACAAGTTGCTACCAGTATACAGGAAAGCGACTTGCTTATTTTTCTCAGCATTTTTGGAGGCACACCTGGGATCATCAGAACACTGCTGTGTGAGATCATACGTGCACACAAGACAGGACACCTCACTGCTGTCTAAGGTTGACTTGCAGACCTAGAGAACTGCAGACAAACAGCCAGAGATCTTACTGAGCCATGCCTATATCCACTATTAGCTCTAGAGCTGAACTAGCTGTTCCCTAAGTTCGTCTACTTGAGTTTGAATTTGCATTTCGATGGCATCCAGGGGCTGGTGTTGTACTGTGGTACATGAAGCTGGTACTTTAGATGACTGAATCCCATATCAGAGAGCACTTGGGATCCAGCTTCCTGCCAATGTGCCTGGGAGACAACACACAGCGACACAGTACTCAAGTGGAAGATTTGGATAGAGTTCCTGACTCTTGCCTGGCCAAGGCTTGGCTGTTGAGGGCATTTGGTAAATGAACTGGAGAGGCATGACATGGGAGGAATGTTGGTTATTAGCCAGAGGGAAGAGTTCTAGAAAGCCAAAGCCTCAAATGTAAGCATGTCTTAAAAATAATTTAGGAAAACCGTTTCCTTACTTTGTGTTTTAAAAATAAATACCAAAAACTGATGTTTCACTTCTATTTCAGATATATTCTGCTACTTGACATAGATGATGATGGTAATGATGCCCAGGGTTGGTGTTGTGAAGCAGGCAGGTTAAGCTGCCAGCTGCAACACCCACATGCCAGATGGGCACTGATTCAAGTCCTGGCTTCTCCACTTCTGATCCAATTCCCTAACATGTCTGAGAAAGTAGTGGAGGATGGTCCAAGTGCTTGGGGTCCCTGCACTCACACGGGAGACCTGGACATAGTTTGAGCCTCCTGGCATTGTTGTTGGCTGTTGAAGCCATTTGGTGAGTGAATCAGCAACTGCAAGAGCTCTCTCTCTAAATCTACCTTTTAAATAAATAAATAAATAAATCTTTAGAAAAGCCAGGGGGCTCCTATGGTCAAGTCCTTAGTTCTCAGACAACTGTAACTAATCTATAACTTTCATTATAGAAGTTCCACGTCCTTACCTCTGCATCTTCCAATTCAACATCTAAAAAGTCAAAATCCTTGAAGACACCAAACTGTTGCTCACTGCTGTTGTCTTCCACAGCTACTTCTTCCTCTTGAATAATGTCCTCTGTTGTAGAAATTAGGCTGGTCTGTTGGTCGCCAACTTCCAAGTCCTCATTGGAAGAAAATACAACCTGGCAATCCACAAGAACAGAAACAAAAGCCCCATCCATCAGCTTTGTCACTCTGCATGCATGATATAACGAAACCTGTAAAATCAAAAATAGACTTTCCTACCTCAAGGAATGTTACAACTGAAATTTAGCCCTATGGCCAACTAGCTGAACATCTCATTTTTAAACAATATTTTTTTAACAAATATTTTTTCATTCTTGGTTAATACTATAAAGAAGTTAGAAAATGAAAGCACTGAGGAAGAATCATTCTTTCATGGACTGACAGGACTTTTAAAACTCTGGCATGTAGGCAGGGCAGGGTAGCCTAATGGCGAAAGTCCTCGCCTTGCATGTGGCAGGATCCCATAACGGCTCTGGTTTTAATCCTAGTGGCCCCACTTCCCATCAAACTCCCTGCTTGTGGCTAGGGAAAGCAGTCGAGGACGGCTCAAAGTCTTTGGACCCTGCACCCATGTCAGAGACCTAGAGAAAATTCCTGGCTCCTGGCTTTAGATTGCTCAGCTCTGGCCACTGTGGCTGCTTAAGGAGTGAACCAGCAGATAGAATATATTTCTCTCTCCTCTCTGCAAATATGACTTTCCAATAAAAAGAAATAAATCTTTACAAAACAAACAAAAACCCCTGACATGTGCCTTCCTGATTACTCACAGATGGGTTCTTTGGAAGGCCAGATTCTGGGCCACGGAGAGAGAGTACATTCATTAGCTTTTCTCGTGTTCTTCGCTAAAGGGAAATAGGACAAATGTGAACATTATTGGTAAAATAAGAAGAATTCTCAACTTTTCATACAAATAGCACAATCGACTCTTCTATCCTGTGAATGTTCTGTTTTGATATTTGGTAATGTACCTGTGATAGCTGGGGCCTTTTCCAGCTAACAGGAACTAAGGCATTAGAATTGGAACCTGAGGAGGTTGAGGAAGTGCTTCTCGTGACCGCAATGCCTTTCGGTTTCCCGTTTCTTCCAGCCGCACTGTGCTGATCGCCGTATTTATTTCCAATTATTGGTGTCTACATTGAAACAAAATGTGAGTGTTGGTCTCAGATATTTCCACATAAACTATAACCAGTAAATGATATAAAGAGAGAGGTTACTTAGCCTGAGGAGATGCTACAAAAAAAATAAAGATAAATATGTGTGTGTATGAATATATATATAAATCAAGAGTTTGGAGAGTACTTTATATCCGAGATATCAGAGCTTAGTCCTATTTTCAAATTAATCTGTCTTCCTCAAAAACCACCAACTCTACTCACCACCATCATTATAAACCATATCCTCTTTGTAGAAAGTTCAGAAAATTAAAAAAAAAAATCACCTGTGATCCCAATCAGTTGTATTTAATGTCTTGTTTTTAATAATATACTTTAGAAACAGTGAAGGTAAGTAAAAACATTCTGATGATTGACTCATTTATATTTATCTGGCTTTGTGAAGTTTTGAACTTGCAGCTGAAAATAAAACTGAAGCTCATTTGCATGTCAGATTATCCGCTGCTGTCTTACTTCCTCAGTTACGATTGCTCACTATTCTTCCTCCCTGTTCAACTTCAAACTCGGCAAAAAATCATCCTGCTTTTCATTCTCAAACACATTACGTCTTATTATTATTATTTAAAACATTATGTTCCTTTAAGGTTCTGTTTTGGCCACTGCTGCCTCTGCATGGAGTATCTGCTAATTAACTCTTCTCATCATTTAGTGACTGCACACTTCCAAGGAGGCCTCTCAGAGCATCACCCCCTCTGCGTAATTACCCTTGGGCAGTCAGCATGCGGGTTCTAATTTGTTTATGTGCCGCTCTCTCACTACACACGTGTTCCCTGGACCATGTGTGATCCCCTTGCTGGAGCATATGTACACTAGGTAATGACGAAGTCTCAGTGAAGCAAATTGAAAACCAGCAGCACTTCACACACACAAAAATCAAGTGATCTAATCAATTTTGACTCAGAAGAAACAGGGACATCACACTTCTTTATCATGTTCCCATGTTATAAATTCTCACTTTTTCATACACAAAAAATCAGAAGTATACATTTTCTATTGAAACAAAGTATCAAAGAAAGTTTAGGATACTTTCTAATGCCAAAAGAAACTGCAATAAAACATCATAAAAAATAAAAAGTGGGTAGATATTTAAGTTTTATCTTCCTAAATCCCTGAAATATTTGAGTGGTAATTTCCTTTTCCAAAATTTCTTCCCGAGCTTCCGAAAGACCATTTCAGTGGCACTGCGACCATCAAGTAAGTGTGGTTTCAGATGCTGAGGGAAAAGTTACAATTTTTCCAGCAAGAGTCAAAAGTTGCATATTGAGTTTGTGTTAACATGCAACACAGCCCTGGTAAAGGATCCTTTTGAACTGGTGGCCCTACCTGGAAGTGCTTGGCTTCTCAAGGTTCACTGAGAACTTGAGTTTTTATTTCAGTTTTGGTTTTCTGTTTTTCTTCCATAGTTTTAGCTATCCACTTGTACAACACTGAAAGTCCTTACATTCATTATTTCCACCCAAGTTTTTTCCCCTTTGACTTAAATCTAATCGCCCACTTGACCTCCATCAGTGTTTCTCAGTTGCTTCAGAATCAAGATGTTGAAGACTGATCTCATGCCCCCCACTTCCCTGTGAAGATCTGTTCCTCCAGTCCCATTCCTCTCAACAACTCACTGATGCCTCTTCGTCACCTCACACTCTCTCCCCAGAAAATCCCATCGGCATGTTCTTTGCTCTTTTGGTAAGCCATGCTTTCCTCTGCCATTGGGTTGGGACTGTCACACGCTATCATCCCCCATGATTCTTACTTCCTTCTTCCTGGCTTATTTTTCATCTTGTTGTTAGTGCTCTTTGCAAAATGAAAATTCTAGTATTTCCTACTCCAGGTAATAACCCTTGAAGAGCTCCCAGTGTTTTATCAGAAAACCACCTTACTCCCACTATGGCATACAGGATCCCTGAGATACTGCCCTTCCTGTGTCTAGCCTCCTATCCCATCACACTCTTTCTCCATTCCCCAGAATCCATGTTTGAGCGATTCTATACTAGCTGGAATTTCAGAGCATCATGCTCCCTCACTATTACAAATCTTCATTCACATGCACTTCTTTCTCTTGAATTTAACATCTCCACGTCAAACTGCCATATATACCTACCCAGGGTTCCATGTCTTCAACCCTCAGCTTGCATGTTATCTGTTCTTTTCTAAACTACTCCTTTAGAGCCATGCTGCATGTTCCTGTAACATTTTTCATTTACTTCCAGCCAAACACTTCTTACAATGCTTATTAGCCTGTTTCCTTAGGAGATGTAGATTTCTGAGAGAAGACCTCCCCCCACCCCACCCCCACTTTTCAAAGCACCTACCCCAACGCCTAACACTGAGAAGAGCTCACTCAACACTAGCTGAATGTGAAAATGCATAAATGAATGAACATGTGGAATCTTCTAATTAGGGATTGATATCAATTCTTGAGCATCTTACCTCAGATATATCAAAATGAAAATCTAAGGTCTTCCCAGGCAACTCCTTAGAGACATTATTAAAAATTTTAGTGAAGGATATTTCAGGAGAACCCATATCTCCTCCATAGGTCTTGGGGATATCGCTGGGTACAACAAGGCTTGCAGAGCGTGACACCACCAACTTTAATATATTAAGCGCTTCTTTCCAGTAAGGGCTCTGGTTTAAAAAAGAAACAACCATAAAAGTCACAAATGCATATTTAAGAGCACAAAGTTAGCATATACTGCAGATTATGGAAATAATGTTTCTGTGAAACATCTGTAAAAATCATTTTTTTAACTGCGAAATCCTTAATAGAAGGTCTGATTTACAAAAGCACAGAAAATACAAGTTCATTTATCCTGCTAGATTGATTAGAATCCACATGTGCAAAAAAATGTGACTGAACTGAAAGGTCTTGCTTTTTTCTCAGAGACTGCTTTATAAACATCAATTGACTTTTTAAGAAAGTGGAAGGAGCTAATGCCAAGATGCAGTAGGTTGTGGGATCTCCCCCACAGATTCCTCTAGTACCCCACTGTCAGAGGGGGTAAGCTGCTGCCCGCCACCCAGCCTCCCGACTCACGAGAGACAAACAGATGGTCAGGGGTTCTGTCTAAGCAGTTCTGAGTTATTGGGGAAATTCAGTTTCTTATATAGGGTAAGGGATAGCCTCAGGCCAGGAATTTCAGGAATTCCAGGAGGGGAGAAACTAGGAGCCAATTACTAGGACAATGACTGTGGAAGCCACCTCCCATAGGCCAGGGGTAGGTGAGTGAGATGGCCCTGGTCAATCAGTGTTTCTTTGAAACAACACGGCTCCTGCCCTGTTTCACACCCAGGGCTCTGTCCTTGGCCACCATCTTACCCGCCAGTGACCTGGACTGTTAGTTGCCATCTTATTGGCTTAGTGACCTCTTTGCCCCTTAGCCCCACAGTAGGTTAAGCCTCCATTGGTGGTACCAGCATCCCATTTGGGCAAGGGTTTCAAGTCCTGGCTGCTCCTCTTGCAACTAAACTCCTTGCTCATGACCTGGGAAAGCAGCAGAGGATGGCCCAAGTGCTTGGGCCTCTGCACCCACGTGGGAGACTCTAAAGAAGATCCTGGCTTTGCAATGGCCCAGTTCAAGCCATTTCAGCCATGTGGGGAGTAAACCAGTGGATGGAAGATGTCTCTCCTTCCCTGTAAATCTGCCTTTCAAATAGAAGTAAATAAAACTTTAAAGAAAATGTATTTGAGAGGTGAGCATTTGGCTCAGTGGCTAAAATGTTGGTTGCAATGCTTGTATCCCATGTTGGAACTTGATCGTTAGCCCTGATTCCAGAACAGAACTGCTAAGCATTTCACTAAGTTTTGCTCTCATGAATATAAATGTCACTGGAAATATACACAAAAACACTCACTGAAGAAGACTTAACTTTTTTGCTTGTTTTCAGTTGTGTCCAGGCTACTGACCTGCTCATTAATGAGGTTTTCTTTTTTTTTTTTTTTTTTTTTTTTCCTTCTTCTTCCTTGACTTTTTTGCTGGATTATGTGCTTATTATTATAATAATAAAGATTTTTTGGATACAATACAGATTTGCGTATTCTCCTCCTCCCCTCCCTTGCTATGTCCCCCCTTCTTTTTTTAGAATTAATTAATCGATTAATTGAAAGGCAGAGTTACCATTAATGAGGTTTTCTGAACACCTATTTCAATGGTACAATTCAGTATAGACAAGGTTCATTTGTTGTCCTTTAAATACAGTTTGATTTTTCTCCCTTGTAAATATATGGCACTTCTATTGCTCACAAAGAGAAGTTCTAGGGGCTGGCACTGTGGCTTATTGGGCTACACCCCCACCAGCATCTCTTATGGTGCTGGTTCAAGTCCTGGCTGCTCAAATTCTGATCCAGCTCCCAGTCCTGGGAAAGCAGTGGAGGATTACTCAAGCCTCTCGGTCCCTGTACCCCTGAGGGAGACCTGGAAAAAGTTCCTGGCTCCTGGCTTCAGATCATTCTAGCTCTAGCTGTTGTAGTCATTTGGACAGTGAAAGTAATATTCCTCTGTCTCTCCTGTTCTCTAACTCTGCCTTGCAAACACAAATAAAATAAATCCTAAAAGGCAAAAAAAAAAAAAAAAAAAAAAAGCAGTTTTCAATACAGATACCTCAAAGAGGTCTTCTGTTTTTAAGAGTAGTATCTCTTCATTCTGTGGATCTGGTTAACAATAGAAAGGGCCCAGAGAAAGAAATAACAATGAGTCATAATCCTAATTTCTGGAGCTGGCAACTGCTGCCTGTGAGGTCTGCCTGTTCCTTTCAGTCAATACTGAAATGTGCGTTTGGTAGTACAATTATGGAATTTAGGACTAGGAAACCTAGGAGGCCTATCACTTGATTCTGGCTTTTGTCACCTGTAGAGAGTGTTCCATGCAGTCAACACTCCTGAACATATCACTGTGTGTCTAAAGTGTTTGTAATTCTGCACAATCATAGCTCGCTCTGAGAGGACTGGTAGCATGCAGAGGGTTTGGGGTCACTCACCTGCACATATTTGCCAATTATCTTTATGATCTCCAGGTTGAACTGCTTGGCCGGGGCTGTGGACAAGTCCACATGGCTGAGCAGACTGTAGATTATCTGAAGAAGTGACTGCTGCATGCTGGAGAGCCCTTTTTCTAACAACTGTTAAGAAATGTTTAAAAAGAACATTTTAATCAGGCGAAAGGAAAACAGTATTGACATGTAGGATATTGTAAGCCACAACAAATTTAACCTATGGGTTTTATGGTTGGATTATCCTAAACTCAGAGACTAATAACATAACAGGTAATATCCATTATAATTTCTCCTTGATTCAGAAAAGATAATTGGGTAATTTTTATTTCCTTAGGTAATTTAGTTAAGCACCATTTATTTCAGATGGAGAGAACAACCACTACACCATCATCACCAAAGAAAAAGGCTTACATTTAGTTTTATGTCACTTAAGGACAGCAAATCAGGAAATAAATACTAGGACTGAAAAAAAAAAAGCTTCATACTTGATAAGAATTACTTGTATCTGTCTCTATAAAGAGGTCATCACCTATAGCCTTCTTAAAGACAACTTGCGATGAGTGTTGTATTTAAAGACAAAGCCACTGAAAGGTTCAGGAGAGGACGTTTACCTCGGCAAGGTAAGTCACGAGACTGAACGTGGTGTCCGAGAAGGAGTCGTGCAGGTAGCGGCACACCACATTGATCCAGTTGGCGCAGTCCCTGGAGTACGTATGCGTACTATACAGGCTCATCATGTGAGCCAGATTGACAAGTGGCGGGCATTTTTCTTCTGCACAAACCTAGGAAACCAACAAACCCTGTCATTACCCTCACATTATTTTAGATTTTATACTAAACCCTTCATCTATTTCATGAGCTCATCTAGCTTTAAAGCATTTTATTTCCAGACAGTAGAAAAATGAAACAGAAGACAAGGTATTAGGCAGTCTTGGGAGAGGAACAATAGATCCCATGGCAAGAGGATTAATGTGTCAAACGCTTCTGTGGGTGTAAAATGGTGTGGCTTTTATCAGTCTGGTGCTCTGTCAAAGCAGCTTTTTGTAAACCCTGCATGTCACTGTGTAGCTGTTCTGTTAAATCCACAGGGTGCTAGGGGACTCCCAGGGATGTTCAGACCTGCCATGGTCACGAGCAAATGCTTCTAGCACAGCCACATTGGGGACTCTCAGACAAGCAGTGAACAGCCTTGTCTGTTCTGCACCTTTTCTGCAGGTGGACCCCACCCTGGCCCTTGCCTGATCTTTGAGAAGCCTCTCTAAAATGTACCAACTTTTGAGGGGCTGTTGGATAAGCCATGGGATGCGTTAGGGGCAGTACTGGCCCAATACACCTTCCCAATCTGTCTGTTCCTCCTTTGAGGGGCACATAAACAAGGCAAAGATGGAAAAGGGCCCAGACCAGTTTCACGCACTTGGGCACTTCCAAACATTTGTGCAATCATGGAATCAAAATATGCATCTGTTTTAGTGCAAACAGCTTTTGAAATCCACGCAAATAAGGATTCACAAAGCTATGCATAGATTTCAAATCTGTTGCAACAAAATCAATTTATGCTATTTTCACAAAATATCCTGATAGTTATTTTTCATAAAAGGCTAATTAGCCTCATCATAATTTCTGCTGTTAACTTTTCTATTTCCACTCTCCTCACACCAATGCTTTTTCAGTATTTCATAAGTATTAGAGCATTTTGCAAAGAACTTAGAGTGTTACATTTTTAACTGTATATCTCAGCCTTCAAATGAGTTTGACTGGCTTTTACTTTGATAATACAGAAGACATTGATTAGTTTGGAAGGTCTCAAGTTCATCATTTGGACATTATAATTGAACAGGACCAAAACATAAAAATATGCCATCTGCTTAGGTACTTAACACAATATCTTGGCAGTTTTTCTGTGTAATTAAAAACAACTGCTTTAGTGAATCAGTCTTATACACATCATAAAGAAACAAGCAAAATGTGAGTGATATTTATTTGCATTTCAAAATAACAATTTATGACTATTTTTAAAAGTCACAAAGTTAGGATCTCATAAAAATTTGTTCAAATTCTTTAAAATATGCAAAAATGTTCCTGGAAGATAAAGCATTGATATAGAATTCTTACATTCTTAAATAATAGTTTTCTAAAGAATAATTCTTAAAAATCTATGTTGGAAAAGAGAAAACTTTTCAGAGTTAGAATATATGCTGTGAAGTATTATCATAAAACAAATGAGTTAGTGTTTTATAACAATCCTTTCAACATACTATTTTTTGCCATAATCAAAGGGAACAATATTTGTCTTTCGGGTTACCTCATTTTGACATTCTATGTTCTCCAAGGATTTTTGCATAATGAGGAAGCACATAATGGCAGAAAATTACTCTCAAGAGTTGGAAAGGAGAGAGTAATTAAGAAATCAATTGAATTCACATCCTGCAGGCTGCTAAAAGCACGCAGAGAGGGAACCTGTGTGCTGCCCGGTAGGAAGCAAGCAGACTTAAAAACAGTTCATCATTCACAGAAGGTCATATTTAATTTCTTAGAGACAGAAAAGATATTGGGGAGTTTACTGTGTCTTGCTGAAGTCACATTAGCCCCTAAATATTCAAGTGCTTTGGACACTCTTCAGGGCTTGCCTCTCCGTCACCCCAACATTCGGCAGGCATGATCCACATGCTGCAGCTGCTACTCTGAAACACCTCCGCTTTGCTTAATTAGGGCATTTCTGCCTTTCATTTCCTTGAAATCCTAAATTAAAGCAACATAGAATTTATTTCTCTTGTACTTTCTAACCTTTATGCTTTATGTAAGAAAAAAAATTCTGGGTTACATTTTTCTAATGACGTGCCAACAAAATATTAAGAATGAGTTATTTTAGTAAATTTTAAACCCTATAAGGCCAAATTAGAGAAAATGCATGTGTTAAAAATTGGCTTTTTTAGGGCAAATAATCATTTTCAAACAACAATATTTATTTCTAATAATCCTGATTTTTCTTAAACCTCTCAATACTTAATTTTCTATTAGACTCACTTGTTAAGCAAAACCAAGAACTGCAGCCAACTTTCGGCTTATTTTCTATCATTACAATTTTTATTTCAGAAACTAACATGTTAGCACTAACTATAATAATATTTTTTCTTTTTATATTCAAACTTTTTAAATGATTAGCACTTAACTTATTGAGACATCTAATTAGGAATGGACATCACATTTTATTAAATACTTCCTTATCACTTATTAAATCATATCCATCTGGATGGGTGTGTTTTCATTGTGTTGCTGCCCACAGATGATCTGTACCTTCTGAGTTATAACCAAGGCTGATGGCAGAGCAGCTGCTTTTTATGGCTTTCTGCAGGCTGCATCTGTCCATCACCATGCTACTTGCTAACTGATTCCAGCATTCCAAAAATCACTCAGCAGAAGAGCTCTTCCAAAGGATTTTTATGTGCTAGCTCCTTTCTGTTGAAAACTTTAGTTTTTCCTGGGTACTTTCGCTAGCTTCTTTCCCTTATGTTTTGATTGATTTCTTCTATGAATATTACATACACTCTTATATAATTCTTTCTTGCCTTTTTTTCAACACTCAAGGATTGATTTAAAAACTTAAGAATGACACTTACGCACGAGGCCATTTGAGAATTTCTTATTTTTTTTTGAAGAATGGGAATTATTAAAACCAGGAAATGTCAAAATGTCTTCCAAAATGAGCCACAACACTTTTAAACAAACATTATAGGATGACTTAATAGCTACAATACTGTTTTCAGTAATGTAGAAGGGAGGGAAGAAATCAATGAAGAAAAAAAGAATGGAGTATATAGAGAAGGAAGAGAAAGTGTTAAAAGGGGTGGGGGGGAAGGAAGGCAGGAAGGAAGGAAGAACTTTCAGAATCCCAAATTATATTATGACTCGGGGCTTTTGCACATGGAATTTCTTCTTAGGAAAGTCCAGGCCTCAGCCTCACCCACTCTTGGATCTCCTTGGATCCTTGGTGTTTTCCACCCAGCCTTCACTGTCAGCTTAGGTATGAGTTCCTCTAAGGGGACGTGCCCATTAGACCCTGACACGGCTGTCCACCTATTGATCGGATTAACCACTGTAAGGCCCACAAGGGTATTATTCTATCTACTGTGCTGTGGTTGTATTCCTAGCACTGAGCCCCATGCCTAGTAGATGAATGGGAATGAATCAATGAAACAGAAACAGAATAATCAAGCACAGGGAAGGAGTAGAAAAAGACCCAGAGTCAAAGGAGTGTCACTCTAAATGATTTTATTCATTGTCATTTGAGCAGTTTAGCTTTCACCATCACCAAATAACTCCTTTACATGCATAAAGAAAATAATTTAGATGCCAAATTCACTTAGGAAGTGACAGAAGACTTTTTAGAGCTCCCCCTTCTCTTAGATACACTACAGAATAGCTGCCCTGTAGCATCACCTTTCGCCGAAGCATTTGCTTACCTTTGCTATTCGACTAGCTGTCTCTTTGCAAAACTGAGTTGGGCTGTCAAAATGCTGGATTAAATGAGGCAATAAGCAAAGGATGTTAAGAGGAAAGCCTATTAAAAAAAAGCAAACAATAACCAAGTTTATTGCACATTATTTCAAAAGTTAAAGGTATTCTGTAAATGGTTCTTTCTCAGAAGCCATTTTATGTTCATTGCCTATGATACTTGATATTTAAGTTCAATTGTTTTGGCTGTTACCAATTAATTTAAGCTATGTCACATCTGAAAAGCTGTAATTCTTTGCAGAGAAGCCAAAATTAGTAATTTCAAAACACATGATTTTAGTTCACATTCCACTACATGAAAATGCAAAACGTTGGTGCAATTATATTAACATCACCTGACAATTGGGAAGGATCCACCAATGTGTGTTTGGAGACAGAAATGAGTTTACTGAGGAGGTGCACGGTCATTTCTTGTGTAGATACTGAGGTAAAACCTTTAAGGAAGAGCTGCTGAAGGCCTGGGAAATTATTCCATTTCAATTTGCTTTGTACATTTTCGATCTTCTCTCGACTCTCAGATTTATCCAAAGGCAAATGGATAAGCAGTTTGTTGAGAAGCCTGAGGGCCAGGAGGTATTCATATTCATAATCCGATTCTAGTAATGATGCTGCGATCCAAAAAATGGTGGCCATCAAGTTGGTAGGCTCAGTAGCAGACTGCACATCATCCATGCCCTTCTCTCGGAGAGATGAAAGGCTTCTGGTCCTTGCCAAGCTACTGCTATGGTTAATCCGTCCATCCAGGATATCCAGTGTGTTACTCCGCCGCCGGTCACCTCTTCGGTCACCAATTAAACTAAGTCTCAAAGAGCTGCTTCTTGTATTACTGTTGTATCCCAAATAACTGCCACTATTAATGGGACTTGTGCTTAGATTGAGTTGTCCAGTGCTTTTCCTATTAGCTGCATACTTATTTCCCATTACAGGATCATGGTATGAGGTTCTTTAAAAAAAAAAGAGAGAGAGAGAGAGATACACGTGATCACTTCTTTGTATTCACTCAACTCTTAGAATCCCTAAATAACAGAAAGTGTAACCAGAAAGACCATTTTTCAGTATATCTGACTTTGTTCAATCAAATTTTAGCTTTCTCTCCATAGCAAAACAAAATACACACAACAGTACCTTTTCCACTGTGGCTAAGTGCCTCATTTGAGTTAGGATGAGATGTGCCTTGTGCAGAAATTCTGCTACAGTAAACACTGATAACTTTCAGTTCTGGAACTTCCGGACACACTAAGTCCAAAGCAGAACTGATTTCCCTTTTATTATTATATTATCCTCAAACTCCACGGTCCTGCTATCCCTGTTTCTGTCAACTGCATGCTCCTTCCAAGAGAATCAAGTTCCAACACTTAGTTTTTGACTTCTCCTTATAAATACTCAATTACTGTTGACTAAAACAATTATTTACAAAATGCTTTCTACATGTCAGTAGCCTGGAAATGGCTGGGAATGTTCAACAGAGCATTGGGGAAAGGACAAAGACATGTAAAAAATGGACAATTTCAAAGGTTGCTAACAACTTATTAAAATATGAATACACCGTGAAAACCTAAAGCTTGGAGCAAGCAATAACATCTTGGCAGAGTAAGAAATGCTTAACTAGGAGCTGAGATTTGAGGTGGGACTTGAAGGATTCCTTGAGTTGGGGTCTGGAAGGTAGAAAAAGCAGGAGAAAAGGCTGCTCCATGGAGAAGTGGTCATTTGAGACGGGTGGGTTGCTGTGGTTGGGAGAGATCTTGTCTGGAGAGCAACTGGATGTGCAGTGTGGCAGGTGGGAGCGTGTTAATGAACCTCAGGGGACACAGTCTCAATGGGCATTGGAAAAGGAACTGTCCATGTTAGTGTCAAGACTATACAGGCCTGAGGTCCATTTTCCTATTGATAAACCATTTGTTTTGGATTATTATTCTCTCCACCAATATTAGGATAACACAATGCTATAGATGTATCTTGCTATGGGAATTCTGTATACTGTGGGCTGCCTTGTTTAAATTCTTACTGAGAAAGGGCTGAAAGAAGGTCATAATGCTTCATGGTCTCAGCCAAAGTATCAATTGCAGATTCCAATGTGAGAAGAAGCTCAATCACAAATCCCTGGAAAGAAAGGGCAGAGATTAATTAATTATGCACTGGTAAAAAGAAACTGCAATGGACTACCTGGTGAGAGACTTAAAAATAGAATAAATTCCACATTAATATTAGGTGATTAAGTTCTTAAGCAACAAGAGCCTACTGACTGACAAAACACATCAAAATAATGGTATAATTGATTGTAATAGCACCATAATTTACTTGAAACTGTTCAGGTCAGAAATCCAAGAATTATCCTTGTTTCTCTCTCTCTCTCTCTCTCTTTTTTCTTAAAAATTTTATTATTATTGGAAAGCCGTATATACAGAGAGGAGGAGAGACAGAGAGGAAGATCTTCCATCCGATGATTCACTCCCCAGGTGAGCCACAACGGACCGGTGCGCGCCGATCCGAAGCCAGGAACCAGGAACCTCTTCCGGGTCTCCCACGCGGGTGCAGGGTCCTAAAGCCTTGGACCGTCCTCAACTGCTTTCCCAGGACACAAGCAGGGAGCTGGATGGGAAGTGGAGCTGCCGGGATTAGAACCGGCACCCATTTGGGATCCCGGGGATTTCAAGGCGAGGACTTTAGCCGCTAGGCCACGCCGCCGGGCCCTCTCTCTCTCTTTTTTAAAATTCATTGATTTGAAAGGCAGTGAGAGAAGAGAAACAAAACTTTCCTATGCACTGGTTTACTCTTCAAATACCCACAACAGCAAGGGCTTCAAGAGGCCAAAGTCAGGACCCAAGAACTCCATCCCAGTCTTACATGTGGGTGGCAGTGACCCAAATACTTGTGTCATTGTCTCCTGCCTCCAGAGTGTACAAAGCATGAAGTTGGATCAGAAGCAGAGCCTGACTCGCACCAAGGCTCCCTGAAACAGAGTCCCAAGTAGTGGGTCGTATGCCTGCCACTTTCCTTTATTACAATCTAAACTGGATCCACCTAAAAGCTTTGAAAGGACTACTAAGACACATCCTAAATTTGACAGCTCTTCTCTCCCTCCAGAGCTTCCCTGAATCTAAGATGCTCCCATGTGAGCCTGGACTTTTGCCTAACTCCTAATTGGACTTCTACATGCATTTTTGTTCTCTCTTTCACACCCTACCCAGAAGGCAGAGTGAGCTGCCTTCATGGCAGAGTCCTAGCCTGCAGCAGGGACTGTTGGGCCTCCCAGAATCTGGACTTGCTGCCATTCCCTTACTAGTTTCTAACCCCAATGATCTCAGTGATGCGCCTCAAAAAAGGAGATTGGTTCTACCTTGGGGCCTCGTTCCCTCTGTCTGAAATGTTCCTTCTTCAGGTTATCAGAAGAATTCAGCTCATTTCAGTATCTTTTCCAAAGTCATGTTTTCAGATTATCACATACAAAATGACTCCCTTTCCCCAGCGCTCTTTCAATCCTTTGCCTTGTTTTCACACTGTTTATCACTAAGCAAAATTGTGTTAGGCCACACCGGCAGATTAAAAAATAGAATAGATATATCTTGTTTCCCTCAGTAGACTGGAAGCTTCAGAATGCCAGGGAATTTGCCTAGTTCATCCCTATACCCTCAATGTCTACCATAGTGCTAATAAAATCATTAGTCTGTGAAATCTTTATTCTCTAGTGTAATATTTCACTTAGCTCATCTCAAGAAATGAAACTTAATGCTCTACTTGACACTTCAAATTAGCTTCCTCTCTTTTACCCAATATCCAAAGGGGGTTGTGTGTGTATCTTTCCTGAACAAGCATTAAACTATTTGATTTAAGTGGCTGATAAATATTAATTATAAAACAAATGTGCCTCTTAATCCTTTGCTTTTGGTCAATCAGACGTTAGGAACTCTTTTTTCATTAATTAATTTGACAGAGAGGTAGAGAGAAATAAGTCAGGAGACAGAAACTCAATCCAGGCCTCCCAGGTAAAAGAAACTCAATCACTAGAGCCCTCACCAGTGCTTGGAGGGTTTTAGGAAGCTGGACTTCGAAGCCAGAGCTGCGATGTAACCCAGGTACTACAATGTGGAAGGGGCGCCTTCACCCCTAAGCCAGATGTGGGCACCTGACATTAGTACTTCTGTCTGACCGCTACCTAACTCTAGCTGCAGCAAGCTGCATTCAGCAGTGAATCCTTGGCAACTAGCTAACCTTGGAAAGAATGCAATGACATACCTGTGCCTCTTCCCCGGGGTCCCCTACAGTTTCGACCAGTCTGGAGAGAACATCAGACAGTGTTGTTGCAGAAAGAGGCTGCTTCAGGGCCCTGAAGATCTGAAAGGATCTCCCAGCGTAGTGTCGAGAAGAACAAGAAAGTGCTGTCTGCAGAGCAACTTCGCTGAGATGGCGCTCCAAATGAATTCCCTCTGAAAACAGACAAGCGGAGGCTGTTGGCATGTTTTAGAATGTATAGTGATTTTAATCTGGCTAGCTATTCTAATACCATACTCGTCCCACTGACCCAGCAAGCTGTCTGGACACTCACATTTTTTTTCCTTCTTTAGATTTTAAAAATGTGTTAGAAAGTCAGAGTTAGAGAGAGAAAGAGAAATCTTCCATCTGATGGTCCCCTTTCCAAATGGCTGCAATGGCCAGGGCTGGAACAGGCTCAAACCTGGAAGCAGGAGTTTGTTTCTCGTCTCCCAAGTGGGTATAGAGGTCCAGGCACTTGGGCCATCTCCCACGGATTTTCTAGGCACATTCATTAACAAGGACAGATCAGAAGCGGATCAGCCAGGACTAGAACTGGGACCCATGTGGGATGCTAGCGTTGCAGGTGGCAACCTACTTCGTTATGCCACAGTACTGGCCTCTGATAGTCTCATGTTATGCCAGTCCCTTTTCTGGGTTTAAACTCCATCTGCATTGTGGATGAGTCTTTGGTCTAAATCCTAGGAAAGTAATGATAAGGCCTAGGGTTTTCCAAGTTCAGCACTGCTGACCTTTGGGGCCAGATACTTTGTTGGAGGGCAGTAAGGTCAGCAGCATAGAATAGGCAACAGTGCTCCCAGCCTTGACCCACTGGCTGTCAGTACTGATCCCCTTAGCACTAGCCTGCAATCGTTCAAAAAATGTCTCCAGACATTTTTAGTTTTAGACATACAGATTTCCACTGATCTTCAGAAATACGTTAAATATTACACCAGAGAAGCCAGTAAACAAGAAAGAATTTAAGTGTGTTATCTCCACGTCTCTCCAACTTTTTAATTAAACAATTTGATGATGTCATCATACACAAAACTAAGATGTCAGAATTTTATAACCAGCATTTGTTTAAGGTAGCAGTTTAATTCTTCTTCAACCAAAACGTATCTGTCAACATTTAGTTTTTAAAGCCCTAAAACTGAAATCAGCTATTAACCTTTTGCTAAGTATTTTTAAATAATTTGCCAATTCATGAAAAAGGAATATTACGTTAGATTTTATTAAAAGGTACCTGCACTTGAATGCTTAAATACAGAAACCACGTGTTTTAAGAATGTGGTTAACTGCTCGGCACTCTTGATGCTGGGGTTCTTGGCAGAAACGTCCTCATGGTTCCAAAGGGGCCCTCTTTTTCTGAAAAGACACAGCACATATGGTTCCCTTAATGTTGAATTAGTTTAAGTAATTTTAGTCATTCCTACCTAAACCACACTTCCGCACATCTTAGAGGATAGCAGTTAAATAAATCCAGTTGTGCCTCTGCATACTACTATATATATGCAAATTAATGATTTCTAGCAAGCAGAGGAATAACTAATCTCAATTTCAACCAATATTACTGTCAATTTCCCTCAGAAGTAGAA
Source organism: Ochotona princeps (assembly GCF_030435755.1). Lineage (NCBI taxonomy): Eukaryota > Metazoa > Chordata > Mammalia > Lagomorpha > Ochotonidae > Ochotona > Ochotona princeps. The sequence goes on along the minus strand of NC_080842.1, from coordinate 43,601,150 downwards.
TGAAAAGGTGCCAACATTTGCTAAGTTAGAAGAGTATACTGATTACTATTTATGTATTACAGGTCAAAATTATAGGGGCTTGACTGTATTTAGATTATGATGGAATTCATTGACTGATGCAATGCTAACTTGCTAGCTAAGCTCGCAGGGAAAGCTTAGTGCAGAATACTGTTCTGTTGATTCTTTTTTTTTTAAAAAGATGTATTTATTTTATTGGTAAGTCAGATATACAGAGAGGAAGATCTTCTGTCTGATGGTTCACTCTCCAAGTGGTGGAAATGGCCGGAAATGCACCGATCTGAAGCCAGGAGCCAGGAACTTCTTCCAGGTCTCCCACATGGATGCAGGGTCCCAAGGCTTTGGGCAGTCCTCAACTGCTTTCCCAGGCCACAGGCAGGGAGCTGGATGAGAAATCGGGTCATCGGGACACGAACCAGCATACATATGGGATCCCGGCACGTGCAAATTGAGGACTTTAGCTGCTAAGCTACTGCGCCAAACCCTGTTGATTCTTTTTTAAAATGTGTTTGCACCATTGCCCAAGTTCCCTATTATTAGTCCAAAATGCCCTAGACACCTTTTACAAGGTCTTTCTGCCTATAGTCCCTTCCACTTCTACTGCTTGTCTTCTCCACTTATTCACTGAATCATGGCTCCTTCTCTCCATCTAGTTTGGTAGTTTTCAAACATGACCCTTGAGTTCATTGCTTGTATATCATGGTCTCTTTTCTCAGCATGATGGTTAAATGGGTAAATCACCACATTTCATTTTTTCATACCCCTGTGATTTTGCTTTGCTGTGACAACAAGCTCTTTCTCCCTAGCTATTTTTCTTCTTTGTTTGTAGTGCTTTGCAAAGAGTAGACTATAGATAAATGTGTGGTGACCAATCGATAACATAGCTACTGAGAACGGAATATACAAGTAGGCCCTCTCTTTGGGCACTCAACTATGATTAAGGTCTTGCTCTGTGTAAGTATAAAAGAATCTCTCTGGTTACATCACTCTTTTCAAAATACTCTCCATTACTAACCTGTGTATTCCAAATTAATGTCATTTCAGACAAAGAAAACATGGCTTACAAGAGCTGAGCAATGCAAGGATGCCTTGACCTAAATTCTACCAAGAAGAGTTAAGATCTGCAAGTCTTACCTTGAGGTAATGAATTCCATGAGGGTTTTGACTTTTCCATCCTGCTCTCCTGAGATATCAACCTCGTTGAGGATGGTGGTGTGCAGATGTGACATGGCAGCACTGTTATTTCCTAAGCTGATGCTAGAAGAGGTAGAACTTGAACTAAGCCCTGAGTCGGTCATAGGGGAGGGCTGGTAATCAGGTATAAAATCATTAATGCCTGCTGAAAGAGAAAGATTGTTTTGAATACTGACATGTACCTGAACCTCACATACCACGTAATTCTATGTGGATCCTTACGAACTATGTAGCAAACAGGAGGAAAACTGTCAGTGCTAGCTGACATGGGCCAGCTGCCCTGGTGATGCTCCTACACAATTCCAGGAAGAGAGCTTGGGTAAATGCGGCTCCTTGGACTTCCTACGCAGCGCCCTGCTGCCATCTGCTGAAGGGAGCTGGAAGTGGCGCTTCCTAGAATCATGGCATACTGTCTCCACAGTGAGAACACAGCCACGATTCCACAATATGAACAGATTTTTCTTTTCTTATAGAAAGGGTTTTATCACTTTCTTCATTTCACTTTATGAAGGATCAACTTAAAGTCTGTTTGCAATATTTATAGGTTATTACTAATGCCCATATTTAGAAAAATGGCAAAAGGAGCCTTAAAAGTGAACAGTTAACCATGGGATTCTGAATGAAGTTGATTTAACATAAAAGTGTGGCAATTCTTGTTTTTCTTTACATCATACTTATAAAGGCCAGGAAGTTCCCTAATGATTGTTTTCTTGCTAATTATAGGGTTTAAAATAAGTAGCTCTAAAATTCATTAACCTTGTATGCCTCACAAAATCTGACCAGAAAGAAACAATTTTAACTTGTATGAAAAAAATTAACCCTGACACTGAAATAAATGTTACATTAAAATCCCAGTAATTTTGGTCTTACCATTTTAAAATCTACAACATTTTAAACACAGGAAATGTACAGAAGAGAATTAAAACGTTGCCAATATCTTAGTTTGATAATTTTCAGAACTTGTGAGAACTCTCTGTTCATCATCTTTTTCATGACTAGTGTTCGATAAATTAAGTACTCTTTCCCTGTGCTTTTAAATCACATATTCAGAACTTTAAAAATCTGACAAAGATTCGTAAAAGTAACATAGATGTAAATATTCTAAGTTTAACTGATCCTTTTACTCATTAATAAATAACATGAGTGGTTCTTAAAGCTACAGAAACTCATTACAAATATATATATACTCTAGCATATCAAGTTTTACTTGGTTGACTTCCCTTTTGGTTCAGGTTTTCAAACTGTACACTTAGAGGAAATACCTGTGAAAGTATAATCTAAGTGTGCAACTTGATTGACGGTAAGCACCCTGGGCTCATTCAACTCTTTGTTCCTGAGAAGAACAGAAGCAACAGTTCGGATGTTACTGTTGGGTCCCATTACTATTAATAAGTGCAGAAGCAGGCGTTTACAATGTTCATACACCTCAGGGTGGCAATGGTCAAACCCTGAAAAGGACAGCAAAAAATCATGGTCACGAAAAGAGAAACGGTAAGCATTCTCACAAAAGACATTATGCAAACAACTTCAAGGAACATGATGTATTCAATTATTTAAATTGGTCTAGAGTTCTTACGAAAGTTTGATATCTCACTGTCCTATAGTACTACACAATCAAGTTTTGTTTTGCTTTCAGGCCAACAGAGAACACGATTCTATACACTAGTTCATTTCCTAAATATCTGCAATGTCCAGTGCTGGCCTGGGCCAAAGTCAGAAATTTAATCTAGGTCTCTCAATGGGTGCCAGGAACTTAATACTTGACCCATCACTGATGCCTTCCAGGGTGCTCATTAGCAGGAAGATAGAACAGGAAAGAGAGACAGGACTTAAACCCAAGTACTCTGATATGGAATGTGGGATTTTTACTTAATTACTAGGCTAGATGCCTAGTCACCCAGATTTTAAATGTGTTTCACATTTATAATTTCAATGGTTCAACTGGCTAATCCTCCACCTGCAAGGGATGACATCCCATATGGGTTACAGTTCGTGTCCACTTTCCATCTAATTCTATACTAATACCCTAGAAAGGCAGCCTTGGGACACTGAAACCACATGGGAGATGTGGAAGACCCTGGCTCCTGGCTTTGGATCAGCTCAGCTCTGGCTGTTGCAGCCATTTGGTGAGTGAATCAATGGGTGTAAGAACTTTGTCTCTCCTTCTCTCTGTAAAACTGACTTTCCAATAAAAATAAATATATCTTTAAAAAAATAAGTGAAAAAATTAAAGCATGCTTTAAGTCAAAATAAGTTAAAAAAAATTAGTGAACTCAGATATCATTATACTCTTACCTAGTACTATACATACTTTTTTAAAAAAAAATCCAGGCGTTTGTGTGTATGTGAGTCCATAATAGTGAGTAAATATGTGATTAGATTACCAATTATCAAAGAAATGACCACATGTATATTGGGCAAACATTTCAAGAAACTTAGAAAACCATCACAAGTACTGCAGCTTGACAATCACATTACAGAGAACACTACAGACCTTTGGATGTCATATTCCAAACCTTGAATAATCCACTTCTGGAGAACCATATAAAATTGTATTTCTATTTTCCACTCACTGAAAATGCCCAATCCAAGAGGCAAATGAATTTTACTCTTGGTACACCTATGGCAATTTTCCTGGTAGACAGCATGTGTGTGTGTGTGTGTGTGTGTGTGTGTGTGTGTGAGAGACAGGATGAGTGATCACAGGATGGGGCCAGGACTAGGGTTGACTAAATGTTTGGGAGGAGAGGAGAACCTGGGAATAAAACCCCACCGGACGAGGAACACGGTATCAGCCAAGTGTCACTGTCACAGAAGTAACACAAAATCCAGGGAACCAAAACATTTAAAAATGCTCCCATATCAGTGTACGTTTACACGGTCATAAAAACATAAAATGAAGAATACAATCAAACACTGCTTACCTATAAAAATTGCATGAAGAAGAAGATGGAGGTAGCTTCCCCATTCCACCTTCACACTGTGATCAATGATCAGATCGGTCAAAAGGATCACCGCTATGTTACACCTATGACAAGGAGGAGGGCCGTTAGAGTTCTTACTACAGCTAAAGAAATGTAAGAAAATTCTGTACGAGTGTTTTTATTATTTTATCGTTCATGAAAATTACAACTTGTCAAGAAAAAAAAAAGGAAGGACAGATAGCTGAAAAAACATTGATAGCTTTTGAACAAAACAAGGGCTAACCAAGTAATGTTTGTTCCTTGAGATCAAGGCCATATTTTCTTCATCTTTCAACCTGAAGATCTAGCTCAATGCTTTGCCACATAGATGTTCAACATATAAGCGAGGGTTTTTAATAAGTTTGGAAAGAATACAGTCATTACTTTAGTTTGATTTTGCTACAGAGAATTCAGCTGAATTTGATTCAAATTAAGAATGCAGAGGACAAGAAGTGCACATCTTTTAAAGGTAGTAACTGGGTCCCAGAAAGGTCAAGTCACTGCCAGACACCCAGAAAAGCAACAGCAGAATGACGTTCAATAATATCAATTTGGCATAATCAAAATCTGAACACGCTTTGTTTTAGTGTCACAATACGGAAGATGGCTTTTAGCTGGCGTTTTCAGAAAGCGTGAAGACAGCGGAGTGTTTAGCAGAAAGAGAGTGACGCTGTGGTCCACCTGTGCAGTGGCAATCCAGGTGACGACGTCTCGGGCACGTAATCCACCAGTGGCGACCAGCAGCCTCCAGCTGGCGGCAAGGGCAGTGGCTCTCCTTGGTTATGCTCCATCACTTTCAGCCGCCAATTAGAATAAAGTGGCATTGAATCACCTATTAAGATAAAATGAGCTCATTTTCTACACCATCTAATGTCTGACAAAATGTGCAAACTCTAGTAAGACACCAACTACTTATAGCATTGGAAAGTTATGAAAAAGAATTTCTCAATACTTTAACATATGTTTGCTAGTCAGACCTGGATATGAGTATCATTAAATTAGGCAAAGAGAAAAAAGGAGAGGGAGGGAGAGAGGAAGGGGGTGGATGGTGGAAGGGAGTGGACAGAAGAAAAGAGAGTCAATATGGAGAAAAGACAGAAAGCGATTTAGGTTCCACCTTTATACTAAGGTTATATTAGCATTTTATGATAATTCCACATCTGCTGCCCAAACCAGGAGACTACATTGTGGGTGAAGATGCCTGGTAAAAGGGGTCTGCTTTAAGTTCACTTGTAAATTTCCTGGGACAGGGCTGACACAAATCCATTGTTAAAGGACATCTGCTCTACCACAGTGGGGCTACAGGGAAACAGTAACAGATCATGTCAGAAGATGTGAATTCTGTGTGACATGGGTAAGTCAGTCACTTAACCTCTCTGGACCGCAGTTCTATAAACATCAAAATGAGCAGATTGGACCAGATCAGCTCTAGGGCGCCTTTCCAGGCTGAAAGCCTGTACTTTCATCTCTTCTAACTTAAGGTGATAGTGAGCATTGGGAAGGCTTCTCACTCTGAAATACATGGGAGAGCTAGCTTTCTTTTTTTAGTAAAATGAACCTGTGTGCTGAAAGAACAAACCTCTAGAAAAAAACCACTTTGTTTCCAGTGTCTGGTCCATCATGTTCCTTGAGAACCAGCTCTGAAGTTTCTTTCAATTTCTCTATGGGAACCTGAGCCTTCAAAAGCAAACTCCTCCACTTACATGGCTTCTTAGAACCACTGCTTCTTAAGACACTTCAGATGATACTGCAACACCACCCACCCGTGGCAGGGAGACACTCTTAAAAAGCCGATTGTTGGACAAAATATACTTAACCACACACAAACAATCAACAATACACCTTGCCATTCTGCTCAAATAAGGAACACGTGGAACTGATTACTTTTCTCTTCTTCATAAGACCCTCCAGAGCTGCTGCTGTATCGGGATTCCAGCCTGTGATGTTGACGATTCAAGTGGCTGGTGAGGCCGCTGCAGATGTCCAGGTGCACGTAGCTATGGGAAGGATCACAGCCGTTAGTCCCTGCTCACGGGGAAATGGCCTCTGTAGGTTATGCTTCACATTCCATGTTGAAAAAAGAACTCAGTATGCGGGCCCGGCACCGTGGCCTAGCGGCTAAAGTCCTCGCCTTGAACGCCCTGGGATCCCATATGGGCGCCGGTTCTAATCCCGGCAGCTCCACTTCCCATCCAGCTCCCTGCTTGTGGCCTGGGAAAGCAGTCGAGGACAGCCCAATACATTGGGACCCTGCACCCGTGTGGGAGACCTGGAAGAAGTTCCTGGTTCCTGGCTTCGGATCGGTGCGTACCGGCCCGTTGTGGCTCACTTGGTGAGTGAATCATCGGATGGAAGATCTTCCTCTCTGTCTCTCCTCCTCTCTGTATATCTGACTTTCCAATAAAAATAAATAAATCTTAAAAAAAAAAAAAGAACTCAGTATGGAAATCATGTACAAATGTATTAGGACATGTAATAATTTCTGTCTCGAAGAGTTCAAAAGTTTCAGCTTTTAGTCAAGTACTTCTACCTAAAGATTTTCTTAAACAGATATCCTGGTTAAAAATCTGTTTTAAATAAAATGGACAGACCAAATGGTGACTCATTAAATATAAATTTTTTAAAAAATCTAGTAATCTGCATGTTTAATGTCAAAAATATAGAAATACATTTCAACACTAGAATCTAAACGATACACCTTCCAGTGGAGATGTGGTTATTTATTCGGATGACAACCAGTGCCTGCCTGCCAGCTGAAAGCCTAACCACAGTACTCACCTGTCCTCCAGGTTCTCCTTTACGGGCTTACTGTCAGGATTGCCTTCTGCGGGAGCTACCATTGTATTGCTACTGGAAGTAGTTCCTGAAACAACACAAACAGAATTTTAAAAGGCTTGGGGTGCAGGAGTGGGTGGAATTCAACGAGAACAAAAAATGCTACTTAAATGAAAACAAAGTCACTATTTAAAAGAAATGTACTCATATTAAACAAGAAGGAAAGGAGACAAGATGGCATTCTTGAATGCTAGAAAACAAAGGGGCAAGAAGAAACTGCTCCGAAGGCTGAATCCTCAGTGGGTCGTGGGAGCAAAGAGGCAGCTGCCAGAGTTACACTGCTGAGCATCCAAAAAGGCTCAACAATGGGTGGCATAAAGTAGGGAGAACTGGTTAAAAACGTATTTTATAAGCAGCTGATTTCCAAAATCTATCTCCTGCCTCTTGTAGGGAAGATTCTGTCTCTTCACACTGCCAGAACTTATTTCTAATGAAAGGAAATCATATTTCTGGATAAGGTACACTATATATGGCTGAGGAAGACAGCATCTTACTGAGAAAGGGCGATTAGGTGGAAATCTGCATGCTCGAGTTCGAGGCTGTATCCTGCCCTACAACCCTTTCGTGCCACTGGGCTTCCAGAAGACTCACAGCTGTGTGTGCATGTGTGTGCACCTGTGTCTAAGCACATATCATGCACAGACACAGCCCTTCTACAGCAGGCAGATGAACAGATATGTCTCTAGGAAATCTGAGCCAAAGGAAAAGACTTATAGACACATACAGGATCACTGAAATCGCCAGGAAAGTTAACATATACTTAGGAAACGTAGTAGGTATCGTTAACACTCCACTTTATGAAAACAGATTTAAAACTGGTGGGCTTAAGAAAACCTTTTACTAAGACCATCAAAATAAAGAGCAATTCAGAAAAAGTAAAGACTTCTGCTGGGAGAAGAAAAGTTTAACTTTATCATATACAGAAAACGAATGCAACTAGGAAACAAGAAGAGGTGTCACTAAAAAAACCCACATTTTTGGAATTTAAATTATCCTATAAATTCAATAAAAATATAAAAATATTAGCAATCTCCTAGAAAATAGAAAAAAACTAAAACAGATGACAAAATTACAAATATGTAACTGAAAATACTTTAAGTACACAGGCAACATTATTGTTAACATGCTGAAAACTTTTAATATACACTAAGCAACAAAGAATTACACAGAAATTTCATCTCCAGTTCTTTTGCTATTATATTGATTTTCAATGGAAATTAGAACCTCAGGGACATAGTCTTTTCAACTTACATTTTGGTTTATACTGAAGATGACAGACATAGCTAATTCACTGGATTTAATTATTTCACATTGTATTAAGAAATTAGATTAGCACTTTGTAGTCCATAAATAAATACAACTATGTCGATTTACAATACAAATAAAGTTCAAAAATTATTGTAACTATATGTTTATGCATATTTAAGAACAGATATGTGATTGGATACAATGCATTATAGCCAATGCATAAATCCAATTATAAAATGGAATTACAGAAATAATTTTAGCAAGTAAACATTTTCTAACTTTAACATGACAATCACATTAATTAAGAATACACTCGCTTTACAGGAACATGTAAATTTATATTACAGCTCTGGCTAAATATCACTTCCCTCTATAATATAAAACCCAATCACTGTTCTCATCCTTTACTCCTTAGAGGACTCAACGAATTTTAAGATAAATTACTATATATAGCTTGTATTTGTTTTTTTTTTTCTAAACAAAGACTCAAATACTTGCTAACATGTGTAATTATGTAGTTCCCCTTTTAATACAAAAATAGCCAGTTATAGGTAACATCTCACCTGAGGTGACGGAAGGGATTTTATAGCTGGAAGTCATGCGATAGTATGGGGGATTATCCATGTGAGTGACCCCGGAACTGACAGCGTCGGTCAGCTGAAGTTCACTCACCAGCTCTTCCAGCAACTGCATTGTTTTGTCTCTACCTAAATACACAATAACTTTCTTCACCTGTCACAAAAGATCCAGACAAGAAAAAGCACAATTTTTATCGTATAAAGGTGTCTGAGATTTTGGCGGAGTAAGTTCAATTTTAAGTGTTAGATGAGCTGCGTTCCTGGGTGCACTTTAGCAGGTAGGTGGGACCAGGAGTGGAGCTGATACTCCAACCCAGGCACTCAGACTGGATGTGGGCATCTCAAACCACGTCTGCACTATTATACCGAATGGCTACCCATAATGGTTTTGTTCTTAGAGAAGAAGTTTTGATTAGTATCATCCTAAGACTTTCCTTTGATTTCTAGTTAGCCAAATTCCAAATCCAGGACTTCTTCTTTATTCTGTCTTCCCTATTCCTATATTCAACTCAGAATTATAGTCATAATTAGAAGCAAGGAACAAGCACCAATCTAGACTTTAAACTACATGTCCTGCACTGAAATGTGGACCTAATAACTAGACCAACTAGAAAGTGATTCTCCATTTTCTCATCTGCAAAATGGAAACAGGTAGCAGTTATCTACCTTAAATGAGTTAAGAGTTATAAAGCTCTTTCAAAAACGGCTAATGTACAATGAATCAAGTGGGGAGAATGTATCTGTAGTGTGTGTTACAGGTGTTTTACTACTACGTATTACCGAAATAACTAGCCCATCTCCCTTTTTCTCTCCACTTTAATCCTCAGAACTTGAAATGTGGTCTCTGTGGTAAAAGCATCAACATCTAGAATGAGTTAGAAAAGACAGACCCTCAGGCCCCAACCCCACTCCTAGAATAAGATCTACAGATGAGTCAGACAAACAAGAACCCCCGACTGCAGATCTGAACACTCACCGATGGCATCATACCAACAGCCCAACACTGACTCCCCAGGGAAACCTGACACTTTGCACCCAGCCCTCCACTTCCTTCATTCCCACTGTGTGCACCTGCTGCTCCTTCCCAGTCTCTGCCTCAGTTTCCTCTGAGCATGCCCTGCTGGATGGAGATCTCTGAATCTACGCACCTAAGCCTAACCCTGTAAAGTCCTACAGAAGACTCAACCCATCCCTATGACATTTTCACCTGCTATTCAACATCAGGCTTGAATTCCAGCCCCAGGTCCAGAGCCAGGTGGCTGTGTGACCCTGAGGCAGTGATGGTCTCTCTGCCTTGTTTCATTCATCAATAAGACTATAACAAAAAGGAAACAAAGAGACGATGTGTGGTGAAGATTAAGTGCCACGGAGACCCAGGAGGCTGGAAAACAGTAAGCAGTGTATGGGCCCAGCATGATAGCCTAGTTGCTAAAATCCTTGCCTTGAATGCCTGGGATCCCATATGGGTGTTGGTTTGTTTCCCAGCTGCTCCACTTCTCATCCAGTTTCCTGCTTGTAGCCTGGGAAAGCAATAGAGCATGGCCCAAGATCTTGGGACCCTGGACCTCATGAGAGACCTTGAGGGATCTCAAAGCTCCTGGCTTTGAATCAGCTCAGCTGCAGCCGCTGTGGCCACTCGGGAGTGAACCAGTAGATGGAGGATTCTGTCTCTCTGTATGTCCTTCACTTTGGGAATTTGCCTTTCCAAAAAAAAAAGAGTGTGTGTGTGTGTTTGTGAGAGGGAGGGAGGCCCGTGTTGGCTTTCAGATCAATGTGTAGCCAAGTTCTGGGATCTGACAGCTGAGTGGAGAGCAGGAGGGGTCGGGGAAGGGACACACGCTCTCTGAGGCAAGAGAAGGATGTAGGTGCAAAGGCCTGAGGTGGTACTGCTGAAGGGCAGCGAGCAGGCAATGGGGTGGGCTGTTTGGGACCGGAGCCCTAACTTTCTAAGACCTTCTCAGATGACACTTTGTCCAATATCTGCCTAGAAGATGATGCTTGCAGTGACCCTGGGAACTCAGAAATGCTGGCTCAAGGAAAGCTGTTAAACAGCTTGTGAAGGAGTATCTGTAAGCACTTTCTGAGAAGCACACTGCAGAATCAGTTTTTTGCTCCAGGACTACTCCCATCACTTACACATGTGAGACAGCCTCGCACCATTCATGGGAAAAGCCCATTCTCTTTTGATTCTGTTTTCTTGAATGTCTGAAGCCCCCAAAATATACATGTGTATGCATATTCCATGTGACTTTCACGTTTGATGGTTTCCTGCTGTCTTCTTTTTTCGGAGCGATTTAAGGGCAGAAATGTTACACCCTTTATTTTATGTGTTCTTTACTTTCTACTTCTTTATGAAAGTAAATGCTTCCTTACTGATTTGAGAAACAAGACGACACACAGTGAGTTCGTATCCACTACTTGACTTTCAAATGAGCTCAAAAGCGGGGAGTGAATTGGGCTTACACTGGTAGCCATGAGCCCATTGACTTCAGCCAGTAGCACTGCCTCCCAGGGTCTCCATTAGCAGGAAGCTAGAACAGAGAGCATGGCAGAGCAGAACGCTAGACACTCCAACACAGGATGAGAGCATCCTAACTGCTGGTGTAACAGCTACACCACATGCGCCCCTTTGCTCGCTGTCTCTTCCAGTGTCTTCCTGAGCTTCTAGAATCTTTAGGTACAATTCTATAGGTGCTGATCTCCCATTTACTACCTAGTGGTAACATCCAAATGCCTGTTTCAGCCTTGCCAAAACTCTAAGCATCCCCAACTTCATGGATTTTGACTTCAGCACCATGTCTTCTCAAGTGTTCTCTTCAAGCCATTGACAGCTGTGATTCCCGTGTTGCTCCCCAACACACTCTGAGATTTCCCTTTGTCACTCTTATCACAACTGGACTTTATTAGCTTGGTGATTTAGTCATGAAATACAGTAGGCATGAGCTTGCAGTCACTTTTGGAACCATCCATCAGTTTGTAATGACCAGCACACAGGAACACACCTGTCTTGTACTACACTCAGTTATCTTGCTGAATAAAAGAGTCACCTACCCTTTCCCAACTCTCCTCCTCTCAGCCCTGGCCTCACCTCTAAGAAGACATGTGGCAAAAAATGTTTTAAAAATCAGATTACTTCAACTTGAATACATACGTAAGGCAAGAGGCTTGGTTCGCTGTTCACTCCACAGATGCTAATCAAAAAGTGCAAAATGATTTTCAAGTTCTTTGGCCAGCCATCCGCAAGTGTGGTCCACACATTTTCCACTTCTGACCAGGCCAATTCATCACCGTACTAAATATAGCACACACACAACAAACATGTCAGCAATGACAGTGTATTAAAACCAAATCTGACACCAGAAAATACAAATAATATTATTTTTATGGGCTGTTTTAATCTTTTGCACACTTTAGAGGAGCAAGCATTTCGTTCAACAAATCTAAACGTCATTATGATTATTCACTGAAGAATCAGTTAAAAATCAAGGTTTCATATCTAACAATTTTAAAGATAGGAATTTACAATGCATTTTGTTTAGTTATCATAGGACTATCAAATTTATTTTTGTTTCTAACTATCTTTAACTCAATAATTTTGTGTAGCTCAAATACAAAACTCATTTTACCTTTGCTGTCATGTACATCAGATTGTTTAAAACCATTGCAGTGGCTTGTGGGGATCCCCAGCCCTCTCCTCGTAACCAGCGCCTGCTGGTCACCATCAGTTCTCGGTCTTTTAATGAATCCTCTTCATCTTCATCATGTCTCCTTGCTGTGGGCAAAGGCTTTAAATCCACTAACTCAATGTTGTTCATCCAAGGTAACAGGTAGTGCAGCATTACTTGTCGTCCAGCAGGGTGTGCTGTCTGAATTCTCTGGCTTATCTCTAATTAAAAACAAACCAGAGGAGAGAATTGTTCTAACTTCAGTTTGCTCTCACTGTAATTAATTTCAACATTTCTCTCATAAGGAATAAAAAGCCAGATTTTGCTCATTAAGTTTAACAGTTATAAGCACTATTTCTATGTTAAAACAATTTTACCACACTGACCCATCATAAAGAAAATCAACAGCTAACAGGTTGCTATAAGTATAATATACTTTTCAAAACTGAAACATTTATGTATGTGCACTGCTGAAGGGATTGCAAAATGATGCACACTACAAGCAAAACAACGTAGCCAAGGACATGGAAGTGTGTAGGTAGTCCAAGCCAGGTAAAACAGGCAAGGGATCAGGAGTGTGTGTGAAGGAGGAGGCGGTGGAAGGCACTTGCCAGGCTACAGATGCCACAGAAGACCCCTGCACTGGGCCCAGAGAAAGGACAAAACACGACTCTTCGTACTGCCAAGTGGGCAAAGCTTGTGCTGACAACTGTGTGTACACAGTGTATGCCCAATGGCAACTGTACTCATCTTGCCATGAGAACGAAAGTGCAAAACCACAGCAAGCTGACATTCACTTCAGAATATGTTCAGGTTCGGAGGTGATTTTAAGTAGAGTTAAAATGACAAGGAGCCTGTGTTGTGGGCCTGGTCCACACCAGCTCTGGCAGCCCTGCTAACTAACAGAAGGCTTCTCTGCTTTTTCTGCAGGAGCCCAGCAGAAGCCCAGCAGCCACAGAAACATGTTCATGGTGACCACTGCTTTGTGTCGCTGATCACCCATCTCCACCTCGGAAGAGTTGTCAACGACGTGCCAACTTGGAAAGAGGAAGGGGCAAGATAGCTGGCACCAATGAGAGCCAACTAAACAGGTCTTCAGAACTGAACGTCAGCAGAAGAGCAGCTGCTTTTCTCCTCACTTGGGTCACTTAGGTAGGGGAAACAAATGATTCCTACTGCTGACGTAGGTTCTATGACAGGTGCTAGGACAGATGTCCCAAGCCTATATGTCTTGAGCCCAAATGAAGGGAAGGACCCCCAGCAGAGCCTACTGATTCCCTGAATGACAGTTCTGGTGCACATTCAGGACTCAGATTGGTCAGAGATCTTGCCACAGGAAAAGAGCGGCTGAGTGTCTCATCTCCCGGGCCGTAATTAAGACTGTTCAGCAAAAGCACAAGACCCTGTAGGGGCACTGACAATAGTACTTCCCTAACACGGGAGGCTGAATTAGACCAACATCAGAAATTCTCAACTGGAGCGCTGGTAGGCCCAGAGAGCGAGCTGCTTCACTGATGCACAGCCCCGACGTGCGACAATCCCTGGCAGGAATAGGTGCCAGCCCAAAGGACAGGAAAGCCACATGAAACGCCCCATAGTTCTGCTCAAGAAACTGTACCACCTGCCCCTTAAATTAGAGCTTTCACTTACAGAAAGAGATATTTTTCTTTGCCCTTGACTTTTGTTATTAAAGACAGGACAACATGCAAATCATACTCAGGAAGTTCAATAGCTACTAAAGAAATATTTTAACATTGCACATGGAGCTCCTCTTCCTTCTTTTTTTTTTGTATCCTGCAGTGGGGTGAGCAGGGAGACCATCATGGAGTCCTGTAAAGTCTATCCGAAGAAGCTTATTTATGATGGATTGGTATTGAGTCCTTAATAAAGAAAACAATATTCTTACTTATGCGTTATGTTTTGACTCAGCCCCAAACGTAAACAATTTGAAATTTCCCATAGTTTAAGAAATGATTGCTAAAGAAAAATTAATGAGCAGTTCTGCAATCCTACCTGAGAAGATGGCGAGAGTTAGTTCAGGATAGGCCCTCGCAAGTTCCTCGGACAGCTGATAATAGGACACAGAATACAGATGTGGCAGAGGAGACAACTGGCTGAGCACTCCGTCTGTTCTCTGAACCTCCAGTTTGTGAGCATAGCGAAACATCTTCGGTTCAAGAATCTACCAGAACATAATTCACAAACTTCAAGTAAAGATTTTATATGACTCTATAAAGCTCAGCTGTAAATAAAGGGAAACAAAAAACTTCTCCCAAGGGCCTGAAGCAGTAGCCTCGTACCTGAAGTCCTCGCCTTGCATGCGCTGGGATCCCATATGGGAACCAATTCTAATCCCAGCAGCCCTGCTTCCCATCCAGCTCCCTGCTAGTGTCCTGGGAAAGCTATTGAGGCTTTGGATAGGCTCAACTCCTATTGTTGTGGCCGCTTGGGGATTGAACCATCGGACAGAGGATCTTTCTTATCTTGTATCACATGAACTGCTATTCTCCTGAATTTTCTACTTCACTGGCAAAGGTCTAATTCCTAAGATGGTCCTATGAGAATCAGTAGGATTTCAAAGCTTTTGGAAATTTTCAGCATCTACTCAAATTTTACTCTTAGCCTTTGGTTAGGTTTGAAGCCCCCTGACAATTATCACTGAGTTAATTATTGCAGAACGTACAATGCACATGCTCAGTAACCTTTCCAAGTTATATCCCCTCAATTTTATCAGAAAAAGTTATACAAAGATATAAAAAAAGAACTAACTAGTTTTTACATAACTCTCACAAAAAAAACCATTCAACTCACATTATTCATCTGTGTACACAAGCTCTAATCACTCACTGTTCATAAGTACCTTTATAGACACACAATAATGTACATAATCTTCCTTTTATTCACTGAATTGTTTGCATTACGTATAATGTTAAGCATCTACATTATCTTTGTCTTGTGTTTTGATAATGAAAACGATAGTACACTTCACTGTTGAAGCCAACTATGAAAGGCAGTATAGTGTAACGACAAGATTAAATTATTGTATTTTTCTAAATATGGTCTAAAATATCTTAACATCTGTTTACAAACCTGTAACAGTTGCATAGCAACTTCATAGATACTTCTGGAGGAATCAGCTGCTTTAAACAGGATCAGATTCAGGAGCATCACTGTGTCACACTGATAATCCCTAGGGAGAAATTTTACACGTTAGATAGATTCCAGCGTTCTGAGGCATTCACCAAAGCTAATCAATACAACACACAACAGGCAAGCCTGTGGCTGTGAGGAAACTACTACTGTGTTATGGCAGCAAGTACCACAACAGATATCTGGCGATCATTACCCGTATTTTGGTCACATCCCCTTAGAGCTTAGGGAAAGATATAGCAGGGTTTTTTGTTTGCTTGTTTGTTTGTTTTAAGAATTTCTAAATTAAAAAGGAAACATTTTTTTTAAAAGGAAGGACAATGAAACGAGTCTTTGGAATACCTGTTCTGGAAAACATTAGCAATGGCCTTAAAGCAGCCGGCGGCTACCCTCTTGGAACCCGTGTAACATCGGTCCACAGCCCAGTACATCAGGTTGCTCTGATCTGGGTTCAGCTCCAGCAGTAACGTAACTGCTTCACAGCCCAACTGATGAACCTAAGGAAACCAGGGGGCAACATCACCCGGGAAGCAAAAGGAGAAAGTCACCTGTTACTGAATCATTTTCTTCTCTGTATTCTTATTAAAGTAACATAGTATGTGTATTTATTCTACATTATCTGTAATGGCAAAACTCAGTCTTCTCTAGTTCAATTCTTTTCTGTTTATTCAGCCAGTCTTCCTCATCCCCCCCCAAGAGGAAGGGGATCATGAACAAGCTGCGCTTGGCCTCAACTGATAGCAGGCTCTTCAGGCTGATTGGATTCCAAGACAGCTCTGAATGCGGGTGAGGACGATGAACAATGAGAATAATGAGCTACTAACATTACTTTTACTATGCTTTATATCTTGATTTTGGTAACTCAACAGGAGGATTATTCTGAGGGAAAAAATATAAGTCCTATTTTAAGCTGTGAAGTCTGTGTGCATATAGAATGAGAACAGGGAGATGCGAAGGAATGATTTACTGCAAAGTGGCCAAATAATAAAATTATTAAACATAGAAAACAATATAATTGTTCCATGGAGCTCACTGAGGCTACATAAATATTTCAATACTGAGAAATATATATTTACATATACTATATATATGCCCTTATTCGAGGACTAATACGGTGGTGTATATATAATAATTCTAGTAATATTTATATGTATAAATATATATACACCACCATATAAATCCTCGAATAAGGCAAATTAATATTATCTAAATGAGTAGTAGGAATTATAATTTTCTTAATTTATGGCATCATACTTAGTTTCACATAATAAGCTTTTTGCAATCTGCCCTAACTTGCTTTTTGAAAGACAATTTCAATGAATCATACAATTAAAAATCAAATAAGGCTATGAAAATTATGACATTATCAGGGAACTATAATTACCTTTTTGTCCAGGGAGTCTAAAATGTTATCCAGCCATTTGTACAAATAGCCATCTGATGAAAGTCCTACATTATCTGCAACAGGGCCACAACACAGTACAGCAGACATAGCCTTCAAACAATAATATTAGAATTACACTCAAAAACTTTGAGAGGGTAAATTCTGGCTGCTTAATGAGAAGGGAAAGACACTTTTACTCATGCATATCTAGCCATAATACCTTCAACTCTGTATAACAGATTTCTAAAACAGGTTTTTTAAATTACTAAATAAATATCATCGTATCCACATAGACACAGGTTTGAACAGTGTGACAAGAGAAGATAAAAGACCAAGTGCTTAGCTAGGAAAGAATTAGTTTCTCTTGGAGGCAATCCTCAGTTCTCTAAGAAAATGGTCATAAAACCTTGGTAGAGTGGCTTTTTCGGACAGAGCCCTATATGTATTTAAGTAAGCTTACAGTAAGAAGTATCTGAATAGAGAAGGCAATACAGTACTTTGAACAAATCATTTTCCTTCATAATGCCGGTTACTGAGAGACATAATTTAACTCAGCTCTTAAAAAAAAACCACACAAAACCAGGCTTCTAAGCACATACCTTTAAAGCACAGTATTGATGTCTATTAATTTGCATATTTCTGTCACTGTATCTGTCCAAGGGCGTAAACATGATGCTGAAAGGTCCTGCCCAGTGACTGAACAGCATGAAGAGACTGTGACGAAGGCTCTGCTGAGGAAAGATACTTCTTCTCTGGTGCACTAGAGATAAAAGGGAGATGGAAAAAAACTCATTGCCATTTCTAGAACACATGTCAACTTTCCCGCTGGTGAATACATAATGCTCTTTAAAAAAAAAAAAAGCTAAGTTTTCATATGCGCCTACTCCAAATCTTGCATTGTAACAATGTTTTCAAATAAGCAAGTCCCTGAAAACATGTGGCAGCCTGTGTCACCTGAGTGCAGCATCACCTGTGGCACACCCCTGGGTGGGCACAGGGCTAGGCAACTGGCCCACTTCTCTTCAGCCTGTCACCATCTACTTGGTGGATGTGGCCAAGAAGACATTAACTCAAACATTTCTCTGGATCTTGGTGCACTGGGAAATGAGGGCTTTGGACTAGATAAGTATTTTTGAAACTGTGCAATGTTTTCAGCAGACAGCTGACTTCAAAAAAGAAATCTTACATGGAATCTTCATGCACAACACAGATCAATAGAGAGCCAGCTTCTCTCCTGGAAGTAAGGGGTGAGGCCAGGTATGCCACCCAGCACACTGCCTCTTGTTGTCGGCACCAGAAAACTCCTGGGCTCTGGGAGGCAGTGCAACGTGTAATCCACTAGGTGCCGGGATGTTTGCTACTTTGAAATTCTGTAAGTTCTCTACAACAATCCTTGTTGAAGAAACTCAACAGCAGCATAATAAACCAATGTGGAGGTTGCAGAAAAGTGTTCAATAACTGAAATAATCATATTTATACAATAATGAGATTCAGATAAGAAATAGAGAGGGAAAAAATCACTCTTTTCCTTCTAAATAGCATCTTTTCCTCACAAAGATCAGGATTTTTGCACTTAAAATTAAAACACCAATATAAGTGCTTAAATGACCCTGCTATAAAATACAAATTCTTTAATAGCCAACTGTTTGCATAAAATCACAAAATAACTTCACGTTTTTTTCTTCAGAGAGGAAAACATTTATACTATTGTTGTTAAATAGTCAATGTTCAATAGCCAAAGGCTACATTGACTTCTTATGTCTGGAACACTTAGAAGAGCTTTTTACTTTTTAAGATGCTATCACATAGATCAATCTTTGTCATGCCTAAACTAACAACTGTCAATAAGGCACCTTCTCTCTAACAGACTCACCTGTTATCTGGCTACACTTCATATCTTTGACCTATGTTCCTTTCTCACTATTCAAAAGTTTGCTGTTAACTTAATTCGTATCATTTGGAGCACTATGCTGGGCCCATTGCATCTAGGAAAGCCTGTTTAAAGAGCTTATTCCATTGATTTCTTCAGATTTTTCTATCAGTGCTTTGATTATTATTGAAAATGTATCTGAGTTGTTTTTTGAACTCTGACATTAATTCAGAGATAAAACAAACTCTTGCCATCACGTTATGCTGATATTTTCCCAGTTTGCAAATTGCCTTAATGACAAAGGTTACAGAATTTCAAAGAAAGAAAAACATGATGGTTTCTCAGTACTCAACAATGCTTGAAGAAACCGAAAATACTACCTGGAACATTCTGAATGATATTCGCCACTAAGGCACTAAAATGGCATCGTATATCCTTCAGTGTGTCAGAGTCTTTTTCATTCTCTGCTTCCAGGAGTTGTCTAGTTAAATCTACATACTCCAATAAAGTGTTGTTGAGGAAATGTGTTTCATTATCAAGGCCACCACTTGCACTGAAAACAATGAACAAAATAAACGATAAAGAAACCATGGCTTCAAAGAAAAAAACCATTAGCGATCAAAATCATAATAACACATATCTAAATTTCATGGTCATGGAATTATGGAACTTAACACACAAAAGTTAAATGAACAAGGCCTTGGCCTTCTCAAATATAAAAGCTGATAGCACATCTTAGTCAAGGAAATGCCACTGAACTGTAATTGTATACGTGACTTTAATCAACCGTTCTAGCTCTCTGTTGGAATACATAGCTTTTCATTCAGGAGATGCAGAGGCTTCGAGGATGAGAAAGGCAGAAAGGAGCAAGATGTGTCTGCTCATTTTCATAGGTATCGTGGTTACCCGCACGCTACCTGTACTTGCAGCACAGACTTCCTTCAAGGCTCAGTACCTTCCCAAGGAAACAGTCAGGTGACGGAATTCTCCTGAAGGGATTGACTGGCCTGGGTAACAAGCCGCCTTCACTTCAGATGTTACGGTTTTGTGAGTGATAAAAAGCATGGTTATGAATTGTGTTTGTAGCTGTCGTAATTTTCCCCAGTAGCACAGGCAACAGTTCACTGGAATGCATTTGCAAACCTTTTAATGTATAGAATGGAAATATTTAAGCCAGAAGAAGCAGATCTTTAGCACAAGGTAAGAAAAAAGGAACTCTTAAAGAACCACTGTTTCCTTACCTAGATAGCTAGGCATCAAGAAATACCAAAATCATAGCAACACTGCAACCAATTTTTGCCTGGGGCAATTTAGTTCTGATGGTAGAGTTTGAAAATACATCTTTGGCTTCTGTTTAATATACTGGATGCATCTTAGATTGGTAAATAATATTTTCAGTGATGCATACAAGTATATTTCATTGCAAAGCGGCTTGTCTGTTTTTATGCATTTCACAAGAGAGTATATTTCCTGATCTCTCTAAAGCATTAAAAACCAGAATCCATACTGACCTGTGACTAATGACACCTGCATCTGCCAACAGTTCAAATATTCGTACCAGCTGTACTCGTAAAACATCTCGACGCCTGCGCCGCTTCATGTTCTATTTCAAAAATACAAAGATGGTAATTAAAAATCTTTCAGGGAAGTCCATAGGGAACTTGATGGTCTAATTGGGAAAGAATTATGGGCGTGCCTCAGCAATAACTGTGGGCTCATCGCAATTATTTCGCTTGTGCAGTGGTAGATTGTAAGCACTTTGGGAGCTATGATATCCAAGAATTATCTATGTGAGTATAATTTGAAATTAATGACCAAAATAAAACCACATGGCATTTTAGATGGTAACTCAATTTTTGAGTCTGAAGGGAAATAAAATTCTATAGTTGTTTTACAGATACTTCAGGGTAATTTGCTAACCTGACAATTTTAGAGGAATTGATTAGTCATTGTTCAGTGCTGATTTGTCACTGAGTGATAAAGAATCTTGCTAAAGAAACTTGAGGACACATTGAAGAAGACAGAATTCCAAAGTCTTAAGAAATCCAACCAATTTCATTCACGTCATGATTTTCCACTAAACTAACTGGGCACAGACAAAAATTAAACAAAAACAAAAGAAAATCTTTATCTCATATGGTATTACAAACATGTTCGTATTACTTGGGCCACTGAAGTAATGTCTAACATAATTACAATAACATTTTACTTGATTCTGCTTCTAATGGGAAGTCACATAGCAGTAAGGTACAGATCTTCCATGTCACAACTTATGCCCATCACTGCACTAAAAGTGTAATTTTTGTACTGCAGAGAAATTATTGTAAGAGCATTTTTGGTATTTCATTTTCATGTTCAAAACCCACTTTTATGCTTCCCACAAGCAGGTCCCTTTCATGATGGTCAAAGTTTTTGGTTGCTGGGAGCTCTTTCTACAGCTCAAAGCTGGGGTGCCATTGTGGTGCAGTGGGGTAAGCCAGTGCCTGGGATGCTGGCATTCCACACTTGTCCCGGCTGCTTCTCTTCTGATCTACTGGGAAAGCAGTGGAAAATTGGGTTATGTGTTTGGGTCCCTACATCCACATGTGACACTCAGAGTGTGTGGTGGTGCCCTGTTTTGGCCTGGCCAGCCCAGGCAGTTGCAGCTGTTTGAGGAGTGAACCATAGATGGAAGATCTCTTTCTGTCTCTCTCTATTTCTGCCTTGCAGATAAGTCTTGGAGGATCTCTGCAAAGGTGTAGCTGACCTGTTCTTGTGAGTCTAAAGCTTTCAAACTGTAATTCACACTGAAAGCTCATCACTACACTTATATCATCACTCTGCAAGATCACAGCTTCCCCCACACCACTGAAAACCTGAAGCAATGAACATTGCTACGTGATTGTATTTTGCAATCCCATTTTCCCTCCAGCACATCATCCAGTAACCAAAACGATCATTCTGAAAGAAAAATCCAATCAATGACAAAATGGAGACACTGTCACCACCACAGAAGGGGAGTGAGAACTTACAGGGGATGCTTCCAAGCCTCTTGAAACAGTAACTACTGTCACCATCTCCTTGCCTGCTTAAGTTCCCCATGGAGATTCCCAACATTAGTAACAGCAACTCTTAAATGACACCTGCACTCACTCAAGATGCATGACAAAAAACACTCCTAGCTCCTACTCCAGGAACTATTCAACATGATCAATAGTTTTAGGATTTTTCGCAAACTCCCTGGTAACTCTCAGATGTCACAGAGAGGTAGGCACCACTGGTCTACAGCGTAAGCCAAAACTAGGGATTTTTCATGAGATAGTTTCTACATTGGTATGATCATATAAAAAAAAAAACATGCAATTTCCAAATTCTCCTATAAAATACGTAAGTGCTATTCTGCCTAGAATCTCTTTCCCTTGCTTGCTCACTGGGCAGCATGTTTCAAACTAACCTCAAATATAACACTTTGTGTGTCAATCACTTGGTGCAGTGGTTAAGATGTTAATTGGCATGCTTGTATCCCATGTTGGGAGTACCTGGGTTCCATGCCAGCTCCACCTGCAATTCCAGCTTTTTGCTAAAAACATAGTTGGGGAGGCAGCAAGGGCGGGCTTGCTTACTTGGATCACTGCCATCCACCTGGGAACCCGACCTGAGTTTCCCAGCCTGGCTTTGGACTCGTTCAGTTCTGGTTGTTGTGGTCATTCGGGGAGTTAAAAAGCAGATGGGAGCTCAATCTGTCTCCTTTCATCTTTCAGTCTTTTAATATCAGCATTTCATCTATAATGATTTCCCTTTCTCACAGACAGGCTTGCTTTCTTGCAGCTCTTCTAACTCCTTATCCAAGACTTTATTCGGGCATATATAAAATTGCTAACTATGCTTTACTTAACCTCCTACCATACTAGAACTACAAGCTGCTCAGAACCTCGTGCATCTGTGTAGATGTGGGAATCTGGACCAGGGTTTATCAAAGTAAAGCCTAGGCATCAAATCTTCCCATGGCTGCCTGTTACTATAAATAAGGCTTCACTGGAAAACAGCCAGTAGATGCAGTGTAGCAAAGCTTTTTTTGACAAAGGGAGATGTGCATAGCTGGAACTGTGGCCTACAGAGCTGAAGGTACTCACTCTCTGGCCATTGGCAAAGTGTGCAAACTCTAGTCTAGATTCTATTTCCTGCCCTCACTTAAGCCATGACAATTTTTCATCTGTTTCACATAATGGATCTTTGTGTAAACTCTCTAGGGGATGGGATGGGGGTGAGGTTGGGGTAGAGAAGAGCAACTTTTAAAAAATGTGCTGGACAAATCTTTGTCAACTTCATTTCTACCTTTTGGTATAACAATGTAAATATGACATAAATTTGGTAGAAGACAATGTTTGCCAAAAAAACATTCAATAATAGAAAACTATGGACAAAGCTTACCTCTGGTCTTCGTTCGAGTGCTTCTTTAATTATGGGATGCAATTCCTCTATTAGTTCCCTAGAGGAAAAATGATACCATTATCTCCATTAATAGCTCAACTGAGATCATCTGATACATGATACACTTATCAGTGTTAACCCTAATCCTACTCTCTGAAACACAGAGTTTATAGTCTTGATTTATAAAAAACAAATGACAGAACATTTGGAAATCACATACATAAGCCACGTGCACACACACATGCAGAATATACGTCACTTATTTTAACTTCAGAGGTAAGTACTATCAATATATTTGTTCAATTAGTTTGCAATCCACATTCATTTCACAGTTTAAAAATTATTTATAAAACAATATCCTTTTTCTTTACCTAAAATTATTTTGCATGATTTTTAAAACAGATTTATTTATTGGAGAAGAGTTACAGAAAGCGAGAAGGAGAAACACAGAGATTTTCCAGCTGCTGGTTCACTCCCCCAATGGCCGCAATAGCCAACCTTAAGACTGTTCCAAAGCAGGAACCAGAAGCTTTCTCTAGCTGCCCAGATAGGTATTGAGACCCAAGCACTTGAGCTATCTTCTGCTACTTTCCAGGCACATTAGGAGGGAGCTGGATTAGAAAGGGAGCTGCCAGGACTCAAACCAGTACCCATATGGGGTGTCAGTCCTGCAAACTGTAACTTAATTTGCACAGTGCCAGCCTCACGTTGCATTTATTAATTCGAAATATTCTATCAAAGGGTGGGATACAATGCTACCACTGATTTATTACTGAATTCATTAAATTTTATCTAACACTAATTAAATGAATATCCATGTATATTAATCATAGTTTTAATTCTTGGTTATCCCCAATATCCCCTTAAGATTAATTTTGCAAATAAGCAAACTGCTATTCATTTATATTTTGATTTTAAACTGGAAACATTCTCAACTGCATATAATTGGGGGAAAAAATTAAAGTCAAAGAAAATAAAATATACCCACAGTTACATAACTTATACAAAACTACTTGGAGTGCACATTTAGCACAGTAAGACACTGCTTGAGATGTCTGCACACACATCAGAGAGCCTGGGTATGTGCCCCAGCTCTGCTCCTGCTTCCAGGTGCCAACTAGTGTGCCCCTGGTAGGCAGTACTGATGGCTCACGTTCCTGTGTCCCATCACAGGACTGGATCAACCTCCCTCCCTGCTCCTGGCTTTGGTCTGCCTGGGTCCCAGTTCTCGTGGGCCAATCAGCAGAGGGAGAAACTGGTTCTCTGCTTTTCAAATAAATGAATACATATTAAAACTACTGACATTCAAGATACTTCCTCATAATTGGTTCCAAGTCATTTTTTCTTAACGTGACAACCCCTTTTCTATCTCATTTTTCTCAATTAGCACAATAATGTACTTATCAGGCCATAAAATATTCTTCCAAAACTTCTTTTCTATGCTATTCTACAACTGTAGCTCTATTAAAGTTTATTAGCCTGTCTTATTGTATATTTACCTTAGAGCTAAGTCAGAAATATTACTTCTTATCATTGAGCAAATTACCAAAAGAATAAATACAGAGCCCTGCAGACTACAAGAAAGCAAAACCTCAAGCAAAAACGAAAATTTGCTACATTGATGACAAACATCAAGAATGCTTTAAAATATGTACTTTTAAGTATTTGAAAGATATTTTAATTTTCTTGAATAAGAAGGGACAAATGTGGAGTTTCAAATGGAGATTTTAAACTACCATTAGAATCAAAGTAATTGATAAATTGCACAAAATATTAAAGATTCATATGGAATTTCACAATTTTTAGAATAATTATACATAAATATTTTATAATTATTTTATAAATAAAAAAAGAAAAGACTTAATCTCTCAACAAAAATGAGGAAAAAAACATTCAAGCAAGTTAAGTAACCTGTTAAGTGTTGCAGGGCCAGCTGATTGCTCAAGCTCAATGTTATGCACCTATTCTAGCTACATAAGTCTTCTGCACAACTCAATCACGCTGTCTCTCTAAACAACAGTTACTATGTAATAGTGTGTAGAGAACACTTAAGCAGATAATTACCTAAAAGCTCCTGGGTTGGTCCTGCCAAGACCTAGAACAAGGGATTCGGTGATTTCCATGCTCTCAGAGCGCATCATTGGAACTATGTGTTTAAACAAGGATGAAGCAGATGGGATGCCAATAATCTGGAAAACAAGTCACATTTACATCAGTCACTAAGGACACTACATCCAGGTCAATAATATGACATTTGAGCAGTATTTCATCAACAACAATGCACAAACGAAACTTCTGTGAATGGCATATATAATTCATACAGCTTAAGTAGAGCGTGGGCATTCAGAGTGGTGGTTAAGATGCTGGTTAAGGCATCTGTATCCCATACTCCAGCGTGTCTGTTCATTCCCCAGCTCCACCTTCAGCTCCTGACTTCAGCTCTCTGCTAATGTATACCCTGGGAGGCAGCAGGGATGGCTGAGATAAGATTCCTGCAATAGCCCACTGCAAATTCATTAGTGGAACTTGTTCCCAGCTGTCTAAATCTTTTAACAGATATTATCAGATAAGAGGCCAACCTTTTCCTTTAGATATAGTATATCTCTTTATCCATGACATGAGCAAACTATGTTAAACATTCAGTGAAAAAATGAGGCGACCTCATCTTAAATCTTCTGAGTTTCCCTAAACCACTCCACAGTATTTTGTATCGCCTCATAAATGAGGAAAATGTTCTTATCAAGTAGCATGACTTCAGGAGAACTTCAGTGGGCCATTTAACTAGTTAGTTGATTCCTTTTAGGTTACACATGGACAAGTACGAGAATGATAGGAACCAGAGTAAAGGAAAATGTATTTAATTTCTTGAAAACTATTCACCATGATAATGCATATATGCCCTTCCTCTCCATTGGAAACTTATCTATGTACTACCGCTCCTAAGTATGATGATAAAAAAAAAGATGGAATTCCTTGAAATATTTTTTATTACAAACAGCTGGTTACTCTACTGCCTGTGAAAGGAAACTGTATGACGTTCGTCTATGGGTGCCACTCAGCTCCAGTGGTCATCTGGGAAACTTACTTTAGAATCAATGCTATAGCCGCTGTCAGGGGTAGACGCCAGCGTCTCAGGAGGGGAACACCGCACAGAACCAGCAGATGTGGAAGAGGATGCTGACGTAGCTGCGCTGCAGCACAGAATCAGGTAGTTCCTCCACAGGCCGATATAGGAGTCGCTGCTGGTGGTGGTGTTGACTTTCTTGGCATTGATGGGGCTACTGGGAAGACAGAAGAAAAACAAATAGATGTATTTAGCTCAAATTTTTAGAGTGTTTTTTTGTTTTTTTGTTTGATTTTTTTTTGGTCGCTTTTAAACATATGCTATCTTTCAATTAGGGAAGATGGCCAATATAGAACTTTTATTACTAGTATTAAATTTTTGTGGAATGACATAAAACATAAATGAATAAAACATTAGACTGAAAATTAAAGCATTTTAAAGGATTATTTCATCAAAACCTAATGCTCCTGAGACAAAATGTAGCATTTTATTGAGCCACATTTAATAACTTTTTTTCAAAAAGAGCTTTATTTATTTGAAAGGAAGAAAGAGAAAGAGAGAGAGATCCATTAGCTCACTTTTCAAATGGCCTCAGTGGTGAGATCTGGGCTGGCATGAACCCAGGAGCCTGAACTCCATCTGGGGCTCGCACATGGATGCGGGGTAATCTAGGCACTTGGACCATTTTTCCTGCTCTCCCAGGAGAATTATCATGAAGCTGGATTGGAAATGGAACAGCTGAAACTTGCACCAAGGTATACCAGGATGCCTGCTGCAAGTAGGCACCTTCTTCACCACTGTGCTACAATCTCAGCAGTTTTTTTGTTTTTAAGATTTATTTTATAATTTACTTTTATCTTCATTATTATTATCTCCCAGGATACAGTTTTGTAGGTATAGGGGTAGTTCCCTCTCCCTCATTCTCATCATTTCCCTCAAATTATCACAGCTGTAGTCCTTTAGTTTAACTTAGGACTAAGTTAACAGTTTCAAGTTTAATTTACTGCCATTTTTATTTATCATGGCACGGTAGACATAGGCATAAGTAGAAAATCTAGCATCACACTGTAAAGGTATAGTTATAGGATTCACTAGGAGTAGAGACAAGTACTGCAATATATCTACTTCCCAGTATGCTAATCTTCATTGTACAGTTCATCTACGAGACTTTTATAATTTTCTAACCTCCTATATACGCTCATTGTAGGAAGAACGTAAGGCCACAGAACTTGATTTCTGTCGATTTTTTATTCTTTAGATGCAAACTTATCTGGGGCCATATCCATCCTCATCTTCAGGTCCCTTGGTAATTTGCCCATCTAATACAGATTCTGTGGACACACACTAGGGACCAAGAATTCACATAAATTCAATGTCTTTAGGATATCAGTGTAGCATGGCACGTTACTTGTAGCACTTCCACTTTACAGCACATCTCAAATACTTTATGAAAGTTGACCAGCCACACATTTTAAGATCTGCTAATAACTTACTTGATATCAACCTGTGGGGATAAGAGCTGAAGTCTTGTATACGCAAACATCCAAGCATAGCTCACAGCTGTGGAACAGTGTTTAGGAAGATTTTCTTGCTTTAAAAAACTGGAGAGACTTATAATCCATGGGTCTTGCCCTTGGGTCACGTGTGCAAAGATCCATATGTGTGATGGACTGATCACATCAAATTGGTGGCTGATAGGAGAAGAGTTCCATTCTGCTAATGTCTGTAAATCTATCGAGCTAGGGCAATATAGCAAAGTAGTCTATGTGAAGAAAAAAAAATTGATTAATGCACATTTCAGTAACTTTTAAAGTTTTGTCATATCAAGTGCTTTAACCTGGAAATGGTCTAGTGATAATTTCTAGAAGCAAAGATGATGTGAACCCTGAGGTAGGCTGTAGATAGCAATGTATTCTCGAAAACTGTATGTAAAGGTTGTTATGTGCATATACACATACTTTCTAGACAGAGATTTCATTATTCTCAAAAGGATCTATGAATTATCAAGGTTCAGAGCCGCGATTTTAGCAATTCATGAATGAACACTCAACTTTCATGGATGTACTGAGGCTGCCAGAGAGCTAATAGTGAGCAGTCACCTCCCAAGGCTGATGTGCCCTGCATTTGTGCGGGTAAGCAGATTGCAGAAGCTCTTCCCAGATGCACACAGGCTCAACTACCTGTTCAGTAATATTCAAGCTCTTACATTGAAGAGACAAAGATTTGCCTTCAGAAGCCAGGTTACACTTAAGAAGCACTGCTTTTAGGCACCAGGGGCAATCACCCATGATTTTTCTCATTACTGATAGTTAATAACATAAAATTTCTTGAATCTCTACAGTCATTTTGATTTAAAACCATTATAAAATACCATGAGTAACCCCTTGGCTGTATGTAACTACTAAGAAGCAAGGGTTATGCAGAAAGCATGAAAATCTCTTGTCAAAGTGTTTGAAAGTACAACAAAAAAATTTTAGGTAGCAAAATGTATAGTGATTCTTTTATCACCCCTTCAATCTTTTTGTGACCTATAGACGCTGCTTTTGCAAATTGAGGTTTTCAAAAACTTATTACATACTGTCTTCATAGAAAATACTTCCCTCAATCTGAATGAGTCAAATGACATACTATGTTGACACAGAATACTGTATCCTTAACTCACTGCTGTTAAACTTCAGTGACAAAGCAAGCAAATTTTTTCATTAGTGAGATACAAGTTTTGGGTTTGAATTTCAACAATTTTTTCATAACATTTTAACAGTAATATTATACGCCCAAACAAAAGCAAATAGTAGTCCATGATACTATTAAACTAAAAGAAACCTTCTCAGGTTGGAAAGAATTTGACCAAGATAGAATTATTTTTATTGCTATGGGAAAGAGTACTAAAAACAAAAAAAAATTCCACTTTACAATTTTTACTTTTTATAATGTATTAAATTTTTAAAGAAATTCAAGTTCCTATGCATGCATGTGTGTGTGTGTGTGTGTGTGTGTGTGTGTGTTTTGTTCTTCAGTCCCAAAATACAACATAGGGAAGTCATTGCAGTTACCTGATCGGCACCCGTGAGATGTATGAAGCTCTCAAGAATCGATGGGCTCAGTCTGTCCATCACATCTATGGCTAACTCATCGTCACCCTACAAAAAAAGATATATCTAGAAATAAGACTGTTAAAGAAAGTCACCCAAACACCCCTATGAGCACTATTTACTACAAAGGGGATAGTTTAGACTCTGTCTGAAGACTCTGTTAAATAGTAAACTCAACCTACAAGGTGATAACAGAAAAAGGCAAGCTGGATAAAGGAACAGTTTTTAGTCAGTTTCACTAGACAATTACATGAAATGCCTAAATCTTACCTTAGGTATTTCCAAAAGTACAAACAAAGCCCGCACTTCTCTAAGGACACTGACGGCTAATCTCCTAGTGGCAGGTCGACTGCTACAGAGAATGACAAGTGCAAACCCTTCGACCACATGGAACACACTGGAATACAGGCTTCTTTCCAGAGGGGGATGTGTAGCTCCGTTAGCTACACCATGCTTGAAAAATAAATACAAGTTAAAGATAAAATAAATACAAATTAAAGATAAAATAAAAAATATGTTCATAGCAAAGCTCCAGCAAAACAGTAAAATTGAATAAAGTAAACCACAGAAATTAGGGCTACAGGGTCAGCCCTGGCTCCAGTCATTTAAATAATATGCAGTTTATAAAAATACAATAGGATGGGCCCGGCGGCGTGGCCTAGCGGCTAAAGTCCTCGCCTTGAAAGCCCCGGGATCCCATATGGGTGCCGGTTCTAATCCCGGCAGCTCCACTTCCCATCCAGCTCCCTGCTTGTGGCCTGGGAAAGCAGTTGAGGACAGCCCAATGCACTGGGACCCTGCACCCGCGTGGGAGACCCGGAAGAGGTTCCTGGTTCCCGGCTTCGGATCAGCGCGCATCGGCCCGTTGTGGCTCACTTGGGGAGTGAATCATCGGATGGAAGATCTTCCTCTCTGTCTCTCCTCCTCTGTGTATATCTGGCTGTAATAGAATGAATAAATCTTTAAAAAAAAATACAATAGGATTCATTATAGTAAAATAGTATACCCAGGGCCCGGCGGTGTGGCCTAGCAGCTAAAGTCCTCGCCTTGAAAGCCCCGGGATCCCATATGGGCGCCGGTTCTGATCCCGGCAGCTCCACTTCCCATCCAGCTCCCTGCTTGTGGCCTGGGAAAGCAGTCGAGGACGGCCCAATGCATTGGGACCCTGCACCCGTGTGGGAGACCCGGAAGAGGTTCCAGGTTCCCGGCTTTGGATCGGCACGCATTGGCCCGTTGTGGCTCACTTGGGGAGTGAATCATCGGATGGAAGATCTTCCTCTGTCTCTCCTCCTCTCTGTATATCTGGCTGTAATAAAACGAATAAATCTTTAAAAAAAAAAAAAGTATACCCAATTCAAGTTCCCAATGGGGGAAAAAAAGCGTCTCATTGGCAGTCTAAATATGAATTCTGCACCTACCTTTTATCATTCACTATTTTGTAACCTTTAAATTGACAGGTAAATCGATCTTTGTCTAAGTTTCCATATGAAAAATGAGGGGATTAGTTTGTATCTTTCAGGCTCAAAATGTGAACCAACAGCCTGGCATCACCTGGGATCTCATTAGAGACAGACACTCGGGCCCCTAGTGATTTGTACGCTCATTAAAGGTTGAGAAGCTGGGCTGGCTCAGATAGCCGAGCTCTGAAGCTCCAAGGCTTTGTGATTTATAATATCATCATAAGGCAACAATCTGAGCACTTGATAGGGTTAAGGAGCAGATACTATACACATGAAACAGGGTCTGATGATGTGATTAATATAGTCAAATGATACAAAGTGAAGACTCCTAAATATTATTGAAATATCACCTTTTATAATAACTGAAGATAACCTAAACCTGTAAAAATTACCACGACTCTATGCTCACTAAAAAATTATTACTGAATGAATTAGAATGGTTAGACACACAATGCATACATTTACTACATGAATTTTTATGAAAATAAAACAATTTTTAGCATATAAGAACATTACGTCTATATTAAAACATTACCCATCATTTTCAAACCACCACATACAACAAGGAATAAGAAAAGATAATTTGGTACCTGTGAGTCCTGATTTTTGTTCTGCATCTGGGCTGCTTGTTTCCACTGGTTTATTAATTGTACCAACATCTTTACAGCATTATCAAGAAGTGTGGGATGGACATCAGTTACTTCACGAACAATAAAATAAACAAATCCTGAAAGAACATCCTCCCGCCAATC
This sequence comes from Ochotona princeps, assembly GCF_030435755.1. Taxonomy (NCBI): domain Eukaryota; kingdom Metazoa; phylum Chordata; class Mammalia; order Lagomorpha; family Ochotonidae; genus Ochotona; species Ochotona princeps. The sequence goes on along the minus strand of NC_080842.1, from coordinate 43,569,467 downwards.
TGGAAAATCAAGCATTAATGCCTGCAGAGTATTGAAAGCCAGAGCACGCAGTTCTTCATCCATATGAATTGTGAGCCTACCAAGAACAAAATTCCATTAGAAGTCTGAAAACCTTTCCTATGGCTTTACTATCTAAAATTTAAGACTAAGAACTTACAGCGTCCCCTGCATTGTTCTGTGAGGAGATGACAGAAACCAATGCTCATTTTTTTGTGTGCTGCATTCATCCTTGTGCTAGCCAATACTTCTTTGCCTAAATTCGCTTATGATTCTATTTATTTTAACTGGTGTTTACTATAATTCAGAATAATTCTTACTGCAATTCAACTGTACTTTAGAATACATGCTCCACTTAAAACTTCTTTTGTCATTAAAATACACATTGTTATCCTATAATCAATAAAAAAATCATGTTCAATCACCCAAGACCTTAGTGTTGCTCACATTCATTTAGTCCTTTACTACTTGTGGAAAGGGCCTAGATTAATGACTCCTAACATATCTGTAGGACTATGAGGGAAACAGAAATCAAAGCGGACTCAACTGAGGAGAAATTCTGGTAGGCGAGAGTAAACTAAAGCGTAACATCATAAATGCCGGAAGTCTCCAACGAGAATGTGTGGACTCAATACGTAAGGCCTCAGCAAGGTTAAGGCTATGTAAATTAGAGAACAGGCTTTAATAAAATTATCATTTAAAGACAGTGGACATTATGTATCAGTGAATTCACCATTACAAATCAAAGTTTCTGATTTGAGGTTTGTTTTAGCGATTGACTATAACATCAAAAGCACTAGAGCGTAGAAAGAGCAAGTTAAGATAAGCAGTTTCTACAGAAATATGATAGAATTACATGACAGGAAGCTGGAATTACCCATGACAGAAAAGGAAAGTTCTGTGCTTTAGCAAAAAGGAAATATCACTGCTTTTACTCTGGTGAACACAGTCCTGGTCTTCACAAAGCCAACCTTCAGTCGACAATGATATGGAAGAGAAAACGTGTTATAGCTAGGCAGATTCGTAAGTAAGCCACAAAGAGGCAGCGCATTAGAAATAAGCAGGGCCAGATGATTAAGGATGTTCAGCCCACAATTTTGTCTGTGAAGATGGCACCAGGGAGATACAGTGGGGAGAGAAGCATGTCAGAATTCCACGAGGTTGACTTCAAATTTATTCCAGCATCTCTTAAATCTAAGCATATATAAAAGTAATTAGAATACCTATCTACAATTCAGGATATAAATGCTGGACTTAACTACCTGTTGTGTAGAGAACAACATAGGCTGGCTACTAAACACATTTCATCAGAGAGCGCTTATGTCTACAAATTCATCATGCACTTTTTCCTCTGCAGTGTATTAGCTAGTAAACAGATGTCAAAGGGCAAAAAACAGGTAAATAAAAAAGCAAACTGTCGTTCGCTGCTTAGCTCTTGGCTTTTTACTACTAAGCCGCCTGGTGCTGCTTGTTGCAGGTGGCATCATCCTGGAGGGGATACGGAGTGACTGTCCACACAGATGGAGCTGAGTATGCTGAGTAGAGCAATGCGAGCAGCATCAAACAGCAGTTTGGTGCTCTCCCAAAGTTTATAACTAATATTTCTAATTTCTGATGTTGACTTCAACTTTTGTAAACTGTACATTCTGTTTCACAGAGAAATTTAAGAAGCCTAGTGAGAAAGGGACAAACTTATTTATCAGAATAATGTCTCCAAGCAACTCTCTTCTCCCCTTGTAGCAGTTCTTGAAGGACACAGCTACCACCCCATCTCTGCATGCAACCTAGAACAGTTCAGGGTAAGGTGCTTTATGGCTGTATGAAACAACTGTGGCTTTCGAGAAGGGGGTATAAAAGATTCCTGGAGCAGCCTGTTAACTAATCACTGTGAATTTAACTCAGGCCTTAGCGATTAATGTTTGGCAAATATCTTTCCAACACACTCAAGTGCTGCCTTTCCATCACAGTTGCTGAACTTGTCATCTAGCACAGGGGCTGACAAACTGGCACAGAGGCTGAAGCCACCCATATGCCTGAAGGGATGCAGTGACGCAGTTACTTTACTGTTGCTTCAACATACTTCAATGGAGGCGGTAAGAATCTGTGACAGAGGCCTAAAATATTGCCTATCTGGACCTACAAATTTTTTCTTGACTACTTATTTAGGAAATCCCCAATGGCATCAACAAAGCAGTTATCAGTAAGCCACAGCCTCAATTATTTGGCATTTAAGTTTGGGTGATGTGTTATTCATTCCTTTTGTAGTTACGGCACGCCAGTAGAGCAAACAGAAGGAAAAAAAAAAAAAAAAAAAGAAAAAAAGAAAAAAAAAAAAAACCCACTACGGTGCCCCAGCACTGTAGCTTCTATCACAACAGAAAGTAATGAAAATAAAATCCCTGAACGCTAGAGAACTGACTACAGGGGGAAATGCAGTCACTAATGGTCCAGTTGGGTATCATCTTACACTGATAATGCCATAGGTTAAAAGGCAAAGTGTAACAGTAATGCTGCAAGCTCTTATTATACAGGATGAAAGGAAAATAAAACAGAATTGTATAGTATCTAGAAGAAACTGAGAATTTAAAAATGCATAAAGATTCTACCTGCAAGCACCTGCACCCATATGAGTGCTGGTTCATGTCCCAACTGCTCCACTTCCCATTCACCTCCCTCTTTATGCCCTGGGAGAGCAGTGGAGAATGCCCCAAGTCTTTGGTTTCCTGTACCCACAAGGGAAACCCAGAGAAAGCTCCTGGTTTTAGATCGACTCAGCTCTGGCTACTGAGGCCATGTGAGAAGTGAGCCAGCAGATGGAAACCTTTCTCTCTGTAAATTTGGCTCTCCAATAAAAATAAATACATAAGTCGTGTTTTAAAAGCCACATAAGGAGTCAAGATGGGAGTTCAGTAAGTAAATTAAATAAAGGACTTGAAATGCATCATTACCGCCCCTTCCTCTAAACATACGTTTGAAAGACAGAGAAAGAACTCCCACCCACAGATTCAGTTATCAAACAACCGGGCTGGACAAAGGCTGAAGCCGGAGCCAAGAACTGAATGCAGGTCACCCATGCGGGAGGAAGGAATCCAACCACCTGAGCAATCGCCACCCTCCCCTAAGGTTTGTATTACGGGAAAGCTGCAGTTATCAGCCAGAGACAGGTTTCAAACACAGGTACTCTGATTCGGGCACCTGGACATCACAACTGGCAGCTTAATCCCTAGGCTAAATGCTCTCCCCAAATACACCCTTTTTAGTGAAAATAATAAGAGATATATTAGAAATGTAAACTTATACAAAGGCATAACAAATTATATAGCAAACAGTAACTCTTACCTTGCTAATAATTCAATGAGATCAGTTCTGCTCATACCATCAGGAATCAATCTTGGAATAGCAGCAATGCAAGTTCTAAACAAATCAATTTTGGGTTTCCTTTCTCCTCTGAAAAATATACCACAATAGGACTTAATAAGAAGTTAGTTACAAATGCTAGACAATAGACCCAAACTTGCATCGCGTGGGAGACCCGGAAGAAGCTCCTGGCTCCTGGCTTCAGATTGGCTCAGCTCTGGCCATCACGGCTGCTTGAGGAGTGAATCAACGGACGGCAGATCTTCTTCTCTGTCTCTCTTCCTCTCTATATATTTGACTTTCAATAAAAATTAATAAATCGTTAAAAATAAATAATGTTGATTTTAAATACTGAACAATTAGTGATTATTTGGGAGGGCCTATAAAATTAAACAATTTTTTCCCACTTAATTTGATATGCCACATGCGTCTTAAATGTTCATATTTTACTGTTGGTTTTACTTATTCTATTTTGTGTGTAACACAGATATGAGGATACTTCAAAGAGATCATGGAAAAATACAAATAAGACATTTAAAATTTTATTTAAAAGATTTATGCATTTGGAAAGCAGAGTGACAGAGGGAAGCAGACAGAGATCATGCCTGGAACAGTCATGGCTGGGCCCGGCCAACACCAGGAGCCAGGGCTCTTTCCCGTGGATTCAGGGAAACCAAGTGCTTCAGCCATCCTCTGCTGCCTCCCAAGAGCACCGGAAGGAGGAGGACTCAGGGTCAGGTATCCCAATGTGCAATGTGGGCATCTCGAGCAGTGCATGAATCCACTGTACCACAACACCAGCCCCAGAGAAGTTAAAAATCTGTACATAGTTTTTTCGTCATATGCAATATTCATTCACGTTTTGAGGATCCCTCTATTACGCATGGATTTCAAAAGTTATTGTGCCAAAATAAGCTTGCCTTTGAACTGCACTTTCCTCAAATATTTTGAATTATCCTCACTTACATAATTCTATTTTCTTCTAGCAATTATTGCTGTTATTAAATTGAATTACTGAATAGCTATTCAACAATTTTATTTGTTTTAAGTGTCTAGTCCCTTATGACACCAGTCCCCAACAGCACAGTTCTAATTTTAGTTGGCACACATCATCTATAAGTGTCAGCATATACAAACTTTTCCTGTTGGTCCTTTATTCCATAAAACACCATGAGAGTCATAGATGTCCATTGTGATCAGTGACTGACCACATTATTTCCTTCAATAATGTGATGGGGGTCACTTGTCCTGCGTATCTGTTGTTCAGTTCAGACACAATGTCTCCTACTGACAAATCGCAAGAGGGAACTGCCTAACAAACTTGGTAGTATGGAAAGCAAAAGGAAGGAAAAGGGACATCACTACGTGTGAATTCTTACAACTTCAGGTTGCCTCAGTGTCGATTTTATATGTTTAACTTTTCATACCGGAAGCATAGCTCAGTCACCCTTGACTGATTTTAGTTCTACCTGCTGCCCACCCCACCATTCTGCCTCGTCCAGATGTCTGCATAATCTTCGCTTGGTGACACTCTCCCATGTTACATGCAGCTATCAAGGCACAGGTTTCCCTTCAGGTACACTGAAGGGACTACCTTGAAGTCACAGCGTCACCTCTTGGCATTTAGGCCATTTTTGCTTTCAACCCAACTGCCTGAGGGATACCAGTCTGGGCAAGGCCCTACATCTGTTAAAGGGGAGGGGGAGCAGGCACAGGTTAGGTCCCTTTCTCCCTCTTTCCAGGTGCCTCCTGATCTCTGAGTGTGTAGGTGCCAAGCATGCTGTGTATAAAAGTAATACATTCTGCATTTCAACTGGTGTGTCTAATCATTACAGGGGTACTCTATATCTGAAAAAAGCAAGACTAAAACACAGTGGAAGTCATGGTAGAAACAGCTGACTGGGGAAGGGTGGCAATACTGCTGCCATGCAAGAGGCTACATGGACAGTGAGAAGACGTGCCTAAAGCCGGCTTACCAACAGAATAAGCCAAGTGGCTCTGGAAAAAGAGGAGATTCCCATGGAAGTTCTATATGCAAAAACAGTTCACATTAAAGGGGCCCTCAGAGACACTAGTACACAACAATCTATACTAACTGCATATTAAGTACACGGAGAGATTGAATGTCCAATTTGGTGTTCTAAAACCTATTATGCAAATATTAATATCCAAAAAAACTTTCCACCTTACAGAGAATGAACATATATGTCTTCTAGGAAGTAAGACATACTGTTGCCATAGAATACACCACCTGTGGAGGATACCCTGAACAATAAGGGAGAAAGATATTATAGTGGTGAATCATGACAAGGCTGGGATTGAGGGGATGAGGTCCCGTTTCTAAGAAAATACCTCATTCCAGTTTTTCCCCCTCTGTCTTCTGATTCCCAGGAGACAAAAACAGCAGAGTTTGTTTATATATATATACACATATATTTATACACTTATAAATATATAATATAAATATTTATAAATATATATTTCTATATATAAATATATATTTATAATTTATCATGGCTCTGGAAATAAGAGCATCTATTTGGTTCAATAAATCTGTCTGGGCTGGTACTTGGATTTCTGTATCACTCATCAACTATGCGTAGGACCTTGTCAAATAGGCAATAAGCTGCACTAGGACCCAGTGTGACTCCTGCTATCTATGTAAGTTTGACAACCCTTTAAAGAATAAAAATTGAGTGATATGGAAAAAAAGAAACCACTGCACTAAAAATTGCAGCAGATGGGCTATGGGAGAACACCAGAAGGAAAAGCAACGAGACAGGTAAGCAAGACTCAACCATCTGCACTCTTTCATAAAAACTGAAGTAGCAGAGAAGGTAAATAATTTACTACATACGTAATCATATCTTCAGGCTCCTTGTTAGACATCTGCACACTAGTCATACACATTGGTCTCCCAACTTCTTTGTCCAGATGTCGGAGGATGCTGTCTAATGCTTTCCTTACTTGAGGGTAGTAAACTGACATTCCTGGCGGGGGGAAAAACAGTCGGTTATAAAATGTTAACAGTGAGATGCATATCTAGTTTCTTTCTGTAACAAAAGTCTATTCATTTTTAAATGCCATCAGCATGTCATTCTCACATAAGGAGTTTTGCTGTACTACTCTCCCATATGATTAGCTTCAGGATAGCACAGTAATTGTGCAAAAATTATATTGGGAACTAAAATTAATCTGAAGACAGAAAAGAATGCAATAAAAATGTGAGAAGACAGTGGTTTACCAGAATACTCTTAATATGAAGTTACACATGATCAGAAATACACTCATTTACTAACACAACTACTCTATATACCAAAACTACTGCATTAGGCAAATACATATAATTTCTATTTAATTGTAACTTTCATAAAACAGCGCTAGAGTTGATTGATTACAGAGAAATGATACTCGCTGACACTAACCGATGACTTTTGCTTCTTCATCTGTCAGGGTTTTGTTGAGAAAAATTTTCTTGACCCGAAGAGTGTTTCCTGAGGGCAGAATGACTCCCGTGGTTGGCATGGGCGGCTCCCCATCTTTCTGCTGCAAACTGTCTGCTATCACGAGGAAGACTCTAAGGCCTATGTTCATTCTCTTCAGAGAAGAGCGTTTCATGAGGAAGAAATCAGAATTACCTTTTTTAGTGTTAGAAATACCTCATCTGCTAACATTGTGGGATGAGGGGAATGGAAGGAAGGAAGATTAACCTTCTTGGGCAACATGTGTAACCAGGCTTTACAGTTTGTTTTCCTGTTAAATTCCTACATTCGGCCCAAGCCCTCAGGACTGTATACAACCTCTTCCATTCTACGACAATGGGCCAATCTCCCCTTAACCTATCCTCTCTCTAAGCATATACCTTATCATCTACTCATAGCAAGAAAAAAAAAATCACCAACCTTCCCCAGTTTCTATGAATTAAACTGGCCTACATTTATCTGCACCTCTTCCTTTTGCTTTGTGACAGCCTAGGGGGTGATGGTCTTCCTAACGAAAATCCCATCTGTTCTTGCATTTTTCGGGAACATTATATAATCAATGATCTCTTCCCCCTTTCACATCTTTAACATTTCATTTTCAATGGAACACACCCCAATTCTCTTAACTATACTCAACAACTATTTTAATGGCAGAAACCCTTCACATGACACTTGTCTGCACTAATTCTCACTCCTCAGTGGCTGTGTTGCTCAGGCTGGGGGGCCTTTTTTGCAGTATCCTATTTGGTTTTTCAGCAGCAACTGCCTTCCTTGGAAATTCTGTGTCATATTTGGCTGTCATCCACACCAACATTTTAGGCTTACTTTTCATGACCTATGTTAAATGTCTCAATGAACGGTCCTTCTAGGCTGCCTTCTCCTATGTATTCTCTCCCAAAGCAAGTTCAAACATTTATACAGCTTCAATTTTGCCACCCAAAACAGATTCACAGGTTACATTTTTTAAAGAAATTATTGATATTATTTGAGTTTATAAATCTATGTGTCTTAACTAAATTTTAATAACAAAGTTATGTACTTACTGTGTATATAAACTTTTAAGAAAGTCACAAATTTTAAGGCTAGCCCCTCTTGTCTGCTTAGAACCCCAGATCCATCTAGTATTTCTAACTGGAACATCAAGAAGATACCTCAGCTTACACATGTCCAAACCAAACATATGATTATCTCCCAAAACTGGGTTCTTTCCCCATGTTTCTTTCCTTAGTGGATAGTCTCCTCTGTGCACCATCAATATCCCAGTGCAAGTTGGCATAATCTATGACCTTTATGGCTGGTCTCTAAAGTAGATTACTGCATCCCAATGGGCAAAGTAGTACACTGGGTTACAGGGAAAAAATAAAACTTTATTTACATATTATTGTAATCTAGATAAGACTAAGCTTACTCATCATTTCATGTGATGTAGTACTAGTACCCTCCCGTAGTCTAAATATCAGAAGGCCACATTTCACAGTTGGAGAAGGTTTGGAAGAGGAAGAAGGAAGTAGCCCAGCACAGGCAGGTGGACAGAGGCTGCCTCACTGGCATGCTCTGTCATAGCAATCTCTGCAACATCTGATCAAGTGACTAATGAATAATCTTCCTTGACTTTGACTAAGCCATGTCTCAAAGCTTAAACAGATTCCTGAAGAGAAAACAGACAGAAGATAAGCCTAATAAAGGAATCCCAGTGATCACCCTCTCTACCCAGCTCTTATCTTACTTGTAGTATAGAACTTCTACGAGGAAAATAACTCCCTTTCAGAAGCAAGCTCAAATAGTGGAGAGAGTACCTTTTTAAAACGGATAGTTAGGAAAATGTTTTCAGTTTTACCATTTTTAATTGCTTCCAGCATGGTAAGCATGTTATCTACAGAAAGTTCTGTTTCCCTACTTTAGAAATGCAGAAATAATTATTAACCTGTTTCAAAACTCCTCCAAATGAAAATCTTTAATATTTTCCCACCAATTTTTTTAACCACATAAACGTTTTAGGATTTGTTTATAATAATGACCAGCAAGACTCCCCTTTTGCTTTTCTAAAATCTCAAATGTCACTACATTCCAATAAGCAATTGCTAAGATGCTTTGAAATATTCTGAAAATGCAATGTCTGAAGAGCAAATTACTGGAGATTAACAGAGCCATAGAACTAGAATAAACATTGCAAAATAGACACTGTGGTTAAATGTACAGCTAGAATTTGGATTTAAGAGTTCTGATCCAGCAGAGAAGAAATTAAAGATGAGATAAAAAAATTTATGGAAACCAATGAAAACTCTGACACAACATTCCAAAATTTGTGGGACACTGCCAAAGCAGTGCTACGGGGTAAACTCATCGCAATTGGCGCTCATGTCAAGGCCCAAGAGAGGCGCCAAATACAGGAACTAAACACACACCTCCAGGAATTGGAAAAACAACAGCAGAAGAGCCCCACACACAATAGGAAACAAGAAATCATCAAAACAAGGGAGGAAATCAACCAGATAGAAATAAAAAAACCATACACAAAATCAATGAATCAAAAAGCTGGTTTTTTGAGAAGATAAACAAGATAGACACCCCACTGGCCCGACTGACAAAGAAAAAACAAGAGAAGGCAAGAATTAACAGCATCAAAGATTAAAAAGGCAACATAACAACAGACACCGCATCCATTAAGGCCATAATTAGAAATTACTACAAAGCACTGTACTCCAACAAATCAGAAGATCACCAAGAAATGGAAAAGTTCTTAGACTTCTACCACCTGCCAAAACTTAGCCCAGAGGCAACAAACGACCTGAACAAACCCATAACTGAAGTAGAGATTGAATCAGTGATTAAAGACGTCCCAACAAAGAAAAGCCCAGGCCCAGAGGGCTTCACTACAGAATTCTACAAAACATTCCGAACAGAACTGACCCCAATCCTCTACAAACTCTTCAAAACAATAGAAAAAGAGGCAACCCTTCCAAACTCATTCTATGAAGCCAACATTACCTTAATCCCAAAACCAGAGAACTAACAGAGAAGGAAAACTACAGACCTATCTCTTTGATGAACATTGATGCTAAGATTCTCAACAAAATCCTAGCCAACAGAATTCAAAAACACATCAGACAGATCGTTCATCCAGATCAAGCAGGATTCATCCCTGGAATGCAGGGATGGTTCAACATTCGGAAATCCATAAATGTGATACACCACATCCAAAAACTGAAAAACAAGAATCACATGATAGTATCAATAGATGCAGAAAAAGCTTTCGACAAAATCCAACACCACTTCCTACTAAAAACCCTAACCAAGGTAGGCATAGATGGAAAAATCCACAACATAATTAAAGCCATATATGAAAAACCCAACGCCAGCATCATACTGAATGGAGAAAAGCTGGAACCCTTCCCACTGAGATCTGGAACAAGACAGGGATGTCCACTTTCTCCACTACTATTCAACATAGTCCTAGAGGTACTCGCTGAGGCCATAAGACAAGAAAAAGAAATCAGAGGAATCCAAATGGGAAACGAAGAAGTCAAACTTTCACTATATGCAGATGATATGATTCTTCATGTAGAAGAGCCAAGAGACTCAATACAGAGACTGCTAGAACTTGTACGAGAGTTTGGTAGAGTGGCAGGGTACAAAATTAATGAACAAAAATCAACAGCCATAGTGTATGCGAACAGCCCCAAGATGGAAAAAGACTTAACCAGCAAGATACCATTCAAAATAACAGAGAAAAGTATGAAATATCTGGGAATAAATCTAACCAAAAATGTAGGAGACTTATTTGAAGAAAACTACAAACTACTTAAAAAAGAAATTGAACAAGACCTCAAAAGATGGAGTAACATCCCATGCTCCTGGATAGGTAAAATCAATATCATTAAAATGTCTATACTGCCAAAAGCAATATATACATTCAACGCAATCCCAATCAAATTGCCCAAAACATTCTTCATGGAACTGGAAACAATGATCCAAAGGTTCATCTGGAAGCACAAAAAACCACGGATAGCTAGAACCATCCTGAAGAATAGGAAGTTAGCAGGGGGAATCACAGTTCCGGACCTCTGGACATACTATAGGGCAGTGGTTATCAAAACAGCGTGGTACTGGCACAAAGATAGAGAGGAAGATCAATGGAGCAGAATAGAAACACCAGAAGGAAACCCACACAGATACAGCCAAATAATCTTTGACAAAAAGACAAACGACAATCCAGGCAAATGGGAAGGTCTGTTCAATAAATGCTGTTGGGACAACTGGTTAATAGCCTGCAGAAACAAAAAAATAGATCCACATCTCTCACCATACTCTAAGATCAGATCTAAATGGATAACAGATCTAAACCTACATCCAGAAACCTTCAAACTTTTGGAAGAAAATGTTGGAAACACACTGGAACACTTAGGGGTAGGCCCTCACTTCCTAAAAAAGACTCCAAATGCAGGAGAAATCAAGACCAAAATAAACAATTGGGACCTCACCAAACTAAGAAGCTTCTGTACAGCTAGAGAAACAATCAACAAAGTAAAAAGGCAACCCACAGAATGGGAGATCTTCGCACACGACATAGGTGATAGAGGGCTGACCTCCAGAATATACAAAGAGCTACAAAACAACCAAAATGTCAAAACAAACAAGCCACTCAAGAAATGGGCACGGGAAATGGGCAAACACTTCACAAAGGAACAAACCCAAATGGCAAATAAACATATGAAAAAATGCTCAAGTTCCCTGGCAGTAAGGGAAATCCAAATTAAAACATCAATGAGGTACCACCTAACGCCAGTAAGACTGGCCCACATGAATAAAAGCACCAACAACACTTGTTGGCGAGGTTGCGGGGAAAAGGGATCCCTACTCCACTGCTGGTGGGGCTGCAGGCTGGTACAGCCTCTATGGAAATCAGTATGGAGAATATTCAAACAACTCAAATTCAACATACCGTATGATCCGGCAATAGCACTCCTAGGAATATATCCAGAACACTTGTTTTATGAGAAACCAACATGCACTCCTATGCTCATAGCAGCACAATCAGTAATTGCAAAAACATGGAAGCAACCAAAATGCCCAACAACAGAGGATTGGATAAGAAAGCTATGGTTCATCTACTCCATGGAATACTACTCAGCTATTAAAAAAAACAAAATGCAGTTCTTTGTGGCCAAATGGGCCAAACTGGAAACCATAATGCTAAGGGAAATGAGCCAATCCCAAAAGGTTAAATACCACATGTTTGCCTTAATTTAAGATGATATGATGTTATGTATAACATGTTATGTTTTGAATGTTATATGTTGTGTATAAACTAAAATTGAAGTATAGGTGAGGTGGTCACAGAAGGTGGCTGGGAACTCGCATTTACTTTTAACATATTGGTTACTCATTACTATGTCAATTAATTCCATAATGATGTAAATTTTTGCTGATGGTATGTTGGAGCTTTCAATTGACTGGGATGATACTCTGCTGGCTCTGTCTTCAGACCAGAGAGGGTATACCTAAGAAGCCGCTGAACTTGACTGGACAATAAGATGCTGGACTCTATGTTTGGTATACACTTGCAATGGGGGAATCTCAACTGAACTTGAGCTGTGGTTATGCAACAAGGTGGAGGAATCCACCATGGTGGGAGGGTTTGGGGAGGGGTGGGGAGAACCCAAGTATCTATGTAACTGTGTCACATAATACAATGTAATTAATGAAGTTAAATAATAAATAATTAAAAAAAAAAAGAGTTCTGATCCAGGAACTATCCTCAAAAATTAAAGAATATATGGAAATACATTCATTACTAAATTATAAATAATATATATTACCTCTGGATTAATGGTGAAAGTTTTAGCTGATTTTCCAACACTGAGAAGATCAAATATGATTTCTTTCATTGCAAAATCCAAACGTTCCTAGGGAAAGCATAAGCCAATTAGTAAAATTTTAAACTTGGTATTGTATGTCAGGCATAATGCTAAGAATTCGACGTATAATGCCAACAATACAAGTTTGTGTCCTGAAAGGTTCAGAAATCTAGCTTAAAAAATTGCATAAATTAAAACATGCCTTTTCTCTATGTGTAAGTATATATATATATATACCAGATAACACCCAAATACACAGGATAACATTTAAAAATTTTTTCTTGAGAGGCAGTGTGACAGAGAGGTGGGGAGAGAAATGGGTGACTCACTCCACAAACGCCTACCACAGACAGGGCTGGATCAGGCCAAAGACTGCAGCCAGAAACTCAACGTGGGTCTCCCACATCTGAGACAAGAATCCAAGCACATTGTACATTATGTGCTATTTCCAAAGGTGTCCATTTTTTCAAAGTTTTTGTTTTTACTTATTTATTTTTTATATAAGGGTATTTTATTTATTTGAAAGGTAGAGTGACAGAGAAAGGGAGAGTGATCGTTCATCTGCTGGTTCACTTCCCAAATAACCATGATACTCAGTGCCTGGCCAGGCTTAACTCCCTTCAGCTCTCCCATGCGGATGGCAGGGGCCCAGGCACCTGGGCCATCTTCTGCTGCTTCCCCAGGTGCATCAGCAGGGAGGTGGAGTGGGAGAAGAGCAGCCAGGACTGCCATCAGGGTTCTTATAATAGGATGCTGGCATTGCGAGCAGTGGGCAGTGGCTTAACCTGACTGCGCACAGCGTTGGCCCTGTTTTTATTTTTAATGTGCTTATTTATTTGAAAGGCATGGAGACAGAGATATCTTGCATTCACTAGTTTAGTCTGCAAATGCCTACATTAGCCAAGGCTGGGTTAGGCTGAAGTTGGGAGCCTGGAATGCAGTCTGGGTCTCAGACCTGAAGACTTTGACATCTATGCAATTTTTTTTTTGCATAATACACATTTTCCACAAGATGTCCAAAAGACCCTGTATGCACAGCTTTCAAAGTTTTTGTCCCCAAGTCAACTTTCAATTCTTGCATGAATTCTGCATTTTCCTATACTCATAGGTACATATGACTGTATTATGAGGAAATGCACTCACCTGAGCAATGAACTGAATGATCTTCACAAATATGTTAAGAGGTGTGTCACGAGGAACTACACTTCGGGAGCCTTTTGGAAAAAGTGCTGACACTATGCTCATAAGACGACTACAGGAAAAAAGATTAATCATAGTGAGAGTAAGACATTTATATTAGCCAAAAGCTTCTTTCCTATTTTGCATAATACGACAGGAGAGTTATATTGTTACAATAGGTATTTTAGAAATCTGACAAAAATTCCATTAATGTGAATTGTCAGGGAATATTTTAAATACAAAACAAAGGCACTCACCTTTGAGTTACAGTGTTGCTTTCACATTTTATTCTAATTACATAAACCCACAACAATCTATACAAAGATTCCAGTGCAACTCGAGACATTTTAGGATCTTTATTCTGTTTAAAGAAAAGAGAGAAAAAAAATAAACGTATTAAAAATGCTTGGCATCATTTGAAATCATACATTCCCAATAACTAACAGCCTTCACCCATCTTTTGTGTATTAATCTAAAACAGGTGTTAATATGCAGGCACATATGTTTTAAGTGCCGAGTCCAAAGTTTGTGGGAAATGTCCATTTTTTTTTTTAATCATCTCATTTGTCCACAAACTTCTTGAATGCCTACTGATAGTTCATACAAAAGTCACCCTAAGGAAATTCTGAGTCCTCCTTTTTTCTTTCCTAATACTAGAAATACTTTACTCTTTCCAGGAGCTCTAAAATTTTTTATTTATATATATATATAATTTTATATAATATATATGTATGCATATAATATATATGTATGTGTATATATATACACATTAGTTTACTTGATAAATGCTTCATTTAATATGGTTGGGGAGGTCTTTAAAAAGGTCAAGGAAAATATACATTTTGAAAAAACATGCATGGATTTCAAAAGGTTTTTGCATCAAAATATCAATCTCTAATATCCCATGAACTTTCGAAGTATCCTGTGTTGACATAAAGACAGATTAGAATAATTCACATGCAGCCCAGAGACAGGAAGAAAAAGGAAAACATTAGCAAAATTACACTCATTTGCCTTCATGAAGTAAAGCAAAGTAGTCCCGAGTATGCACCCTTATGAAACATAAGGAGTCAAGCACATGGACTCTGGAATTAGAAACAAAGTAGGGGCTGGTGTCACAGGTAAAGCCTTTTCCCTGAACACTGGTTACAATGTAAAAATGTCCTCATTTCCACAAGGGAGAAATCATGGCACCTGCCTCACAGACAAAGGACGCAAGTATCTGTGGATCACTTGGAGCAGTGCCTTGCACATGTTCAGTGGTCAGTAAATGTCATATGCAATTCCTTTAAGTTTTGAATCAGAATATTATTGTACTTATTAATACATTAAAATCAGGCAATTATTACATATCAATTACAATTTGAGCAGCAAATTCTTTCATTCTAGCTGTAACAAGAACTGAGGTTATTAAATGACCATAATCAGGTCATGAGCTTTAACTCTGAATTTTGCAAATATAGCTAATCATGGTCTTTATTTAAAAAAAAAAAAAACTCATTATACATCTGTTGACTGTAAGACACCAATTTATTATATGAACTTTTGGTTTGCAAGATATAACTATTAAATACTATATATATGGCAACTTACAAATGTTTTCTATAATATATTTTAGATTATTTTATGTATCTTTCTTTAAGATATATACTAATGGACATTATATGATTAAAAGCAATGCAGAAAGGCAAATGATTTTTTTCCTAAAAAAACGACATATCTGATAGAAAATGTACTTATATAGAGATTTAGCAGAATGAACAATGAAAAATCAATTACTCCATTGATTATTTCCTCAAGTATCAATCACTCTCTCTATTGCCAGATCCATTAGGATTCCAAATCCTAAGCATACTCTCCAGGTAGCTTTCCATTGCCAAACAGCTAAAGTAACATAGAATGTATGTGTGCTGCATGTTTAATCAAGTTTTTGTAGTAACTTAACAACTTTTTTTTCAATTGTTTAACTTTAACTTATCAGACATCAAGTCACGACTGCAGTTTGGATTGCGAAGATAAAGAAGGATGAAGAGACAGAGAGAGGACTCTCTGAGTAGGAGGATACCCTGTTTGAGATGGTTACGGTGTATTTACATTGTGATCCAAGAGTACTTCAAAAGATTTGTGGGAAATGAAATTAAAGATAAGCTTATCTGGTGCAAAAGTTTTGAAATCCATGTTTTTCTTTTTCATGAAATACATTTTCCACAAACCTTTTCAAGACCCTCTATAATAGCTGTCCAAGCCCACAGAATGCACTGCAACCAGATGAACCCTTTGGGTAGCAATGCTGGTTCAGACACTGTAGCAAATGCAGCACTCTGGTAGGGGATGTTGAGATGCGGAAGGCTGTGTGTGAGGGGCATCTTCCTCTTAATTTTATTGGTGAACCTAAAAGTACTACAAAATCAGTCTTTAAAAACTTGCTTCAGTTGGTTTTGTGAGTATACAATTTTGCATCAAAATTTTTAAATATCAAGAAAAATTATACATCAAAAATATTGAAATTCTATTTTACACAGCAACTTTTCCCATATAAGTGCCTGGATGATCTTATATGAACTTCAGTATCAATCATCTTATATTTTTCTTCATTTTTTTTTTCTGCAGTGAACTTACAAGTTTTGTTTAAAATCCAAGTCAATAGGATAAATTTTTTAAAAACTCATTCATCAAAATTATATTAAAAACCTGTAATTGTCTCCTTCATTGGAAAAGGCTTTGAACGTGTTTTGGGGAAAAAAAAGTTAGCATTCAGTATCATTTCTATTTCTTATATTCCTCTTAGGCCTCATTAACATTAAATCTTCTGCCTTTCAAACGAAATAAAACGGAATCTTTTTTTTTTTAATTTTTGAACCTTCTGAAGAATGCACTTGCTGTGGGCTATCCCTCTTTCATAATATTAGAAGCATATCTGAATGAATGCATGCAGTGCAACAATTGGCAAAGGAAAAAACTGGTCACACTTACAGGAAACAAAGCAGTATTTAACTCTGTGAGGTCAACCCAACTCACCTGGAGTGTTTCTATCTGTTTTCTGATACTGTTGTTAGATGGCATCTAAATAAAGCAATGTGAGACAGCAAACATAAACATGAGATGCAGCACATGCATGTTAGATGAAAATAAGCACAACACAAGACAGGTCTTCACCAAGGTCTCTATTGAGGAGAAATTTGAAATGTCCAAGACAGTGGCTAGAAACATTAAGTAACAGACAAATCCCACAATTTGGAGAACATGGGACATGCCTATAGTACTCCAACTGGGAAAAAAAAATTTCCAAGACTAGTTCTTTCTCGACAAAAGTTGCTTGTGAACTGTAAGAATTGTAATTTTTTTAAAGAAAATGAGCATAGAGTATATTGAAAAAATATTTACATTTCTTGTGTGTGATGTTTACTGTTATCCTTGTGATAATATTGTTGAAAATTCTTTAGAAACTTTAGATATTATCCCAAATAAATTCCCAAACTGCTATAAAAATAAAAAATGTTAAGCTACCAAATTCTAAATTTAAAAATTTACTACTTCATTGAAAATAAAGGGAGACTTTTTCACATGATACGTATGGGTATAAAGGAATAAAAGCCCATATTTCATGGTTACCAAGTTAGAAAGCTGGTATGGTAATTTCTTAAAAGCTGCAGTATCTTAAAATGTCTTAAGAATTCATCATATTTATTCTTATGGTTCCAGAGAATAACAGCTTTAATTTTACAGAATTATGGCCAAAAATGTTTTCTGAAAATATTCAGAGCAGCAACATTCCTTACAATCCATTTCAAGGCAGAATGATGGGCCAGAATTATATAACTGAACGAATCTGGAAGCAACTCTATTTCTATAATTACTGGCTCCTTAAATGTTGGTTGCTTATTCTTTTCACCCTCAGGCAGGGTGAACACTAAATGAGAGATAATTTAGAGAATATAATACAAATAAATATTTAGAGAATCTTCCTAGTATCTACTAAATATCAATAAAAAGACATCATAATAAATGGGTCTAATAAATGGAAAAATATTTCAGATTTTTCCTGAAACTTAGAGATTACATGAATTTCATAAAAAAAATCAATTTAGGTAAAATATCTCTTGAGTACATAGTATCCATATGCTCATATTAAACAGATAAGTGTGTAACTGTTACAGGAGATAACTAGAATATTTTGCCTGAGAATGGCTGATGTCTTAGTTCAACTGTGTAAAATAGCCACATTATCTAAAACTTGACAGGAGAAATTGATACAATTTCTGCTGAATAGAGCCTTAATGTAAGTTAAGGGTTAATGCCAAGACAATTATACTCCAACTACTCATGCTAAGTGGCTCTTATCTCCTTTAGACTGGCAGGTTGACATAGCCATTAATGAAAATGGACAATATGCCAGAAGTATTTAACAGGAGGGAAGGGTTCAAAGAAAACAGAGCATTTTAAATTAAAGCCATAAGACCACAAAAAAAAGTTAAGGTACTGCGAAAGTATTGCAAATATGTTAGGTGGAAACGTATATATATATATATATAAAAAAAATTCCAACAAGCAACAGAAAAGTATGAACTGTCATGAGACAAAGCAACCTTCTGGAAACACTTAAATGCAGGTCTCAACAATATCCTATTTTAAGTATGAGAATCATACAACTCAGAAATTGATGAATTCCCTTTTGGTATGTATATCTATTTAAATAATCAAAATACAGAAACCAGTATAATATCATTTGTTAAATACGATTTGTTTCTTGGTTGCATGACAGAGTTTTATCAGCACGATTTAATCCTAGGAATTTTCATAACTAAAGCTGAGTGTGTATCAATTCTCATTTAAGCACAAGTACTGTCTATATATCTAGAAGGAAAAACATTTTCCCAAGACTCATAGATATTCTCTATGAACCTTAATAGTAAACCAAATATTTGAAAATATTAGCCCAAATCATGAGAAATATTTATAGGATAACATCCTATGAATCATTCCTTAAGTAGGAAGGAGAAACCAGTTCTATTAGACCATTATAATGGACAGAGAGAGTACATAATATATTCATGCCTCAGCTATATCATCTTCAAAATATAAAATTTTCAGTCTCAAATATAACAAAGTAAAAACAAGAAATGAAATGTCATGTCTACAAATGTTTGTTTCTTGTAAGCAAACATTCAAACACTCATATAACTATGTTTGAATATCAAAGGAATATTCAAACTGAGCTTCCTCGTGACATGCAAATGAGGATTTCACATTCTGGGTCCCAGTGTGTGTTCTACTCAGGGAGGAGAAAGAGTATTCTGCTAGCATAGCATTCGAAGAAGAAAAGAACTCTTCTATCTCTCTCAGTTATGTTCACAAAACAGACTGAAGATGGATGTACTAAGTAGTGTTACTAAGGAGTGGCCCTTCACCTGAGTACTGGTCACCTCAGGGCCTTGGACATCTTTGTGCATCCAAGACTCTGCTTTGAGGTTTGGCTGGGCTTACTTTCATAATGTGTTTTTAGAGATATTTTATTGTCAAAAGCTTTTTCTCATATTGCTTAGACTTGATCTGACATTACAGAGTTTGCTCTAAACAAAAGTAAGTATTGGAAGAGTCTTATTAGATTAAATAAATACCCTGCAATTCTGCTGAATTAGCAAAGTTCCATCTACAAATCACACTCAATCTGTTAGAAACTAACTACGAAATTTAAAAAAGCAGATATTTCCAGACCTAAGGTAATATAAACAATCATTGAAAATATACAATTTTGTATTAAGACAAGGTAAATTCTCAGGTTAAGATTTTATACAAGTCTACATATGAGTCCTTATAGAAGAAATATACACAGCAAATGGAGCAAAGTATTACCACTCAAATGTACCACAGGTAATGAGTTTTATTATACACTGTTCAATATATGCACATAAACGAATAAATCACCATCAGTAATTATAGGTCAGAAATGTGATTACATCTTACCTTTAAATGTGACAAACAGTTCTGTAGGAAAATATGCCAGTTATTTAAAAAAAACTGCTTTTGACTGACACATAAAAGGCAGGTAATTAGCGGATATAAAGCCTACAAGAGATAGAGAAAAAAAGAAAATTATATATGGAAAGTGCTAGACTGGTAAGTTTATACTTCACTGAGTTTCAGAAATAAACAAGCAAACAAAAAAAAAAGTTTAATACATTTGTAATAAGAAATAAAATCTAACAGTAGCATCTTGCAACAAAGAAGGACACTGGATGAATTTCCTTTAAAAAAGTCCCATAAGCCATCATGCTGAATCAGAGCACGCTTTTCCCTCATCTACCACTGTGCTTTGAACCCAGGCTCTGGGATCACAGAGCAGTCTGCCATTCATATTTCTGTTTCCTATTTGCCAAGTGTGTGACATCAGCAAGTCTACACTAACTGCTATAAGCCTCATTTTCCAAACATACCAAGCAGGAAACAATGTTCACAATATCCTACAGGTAATGAAGTTTACAGCAAGACAATGAATGCAAAGTACTTAGCTCAATGCCTGGCACAACCAATGCTAATTTTTATCATCACTGTATCTCTACTTTAGATGAATCAAATATTTGCACAATTTCCTAAACTTTTCCAAGTTACATAAAAACTGTGTGAAATGGATGGTTAACAGGAAAAAATTGCCATCAATCTCTGAAAAGATAATTAGAGAATGAACTTGAATATGTATATATAGTGCTTAGCAATACAACTTATGGTCCTGGTGTGGTAGCCTAGCGGCTAAAGTCCTTGCCTTGCACACACAGGGATCTCATATGGACTGCAAGTTCTAATCCCGGCAGCCCAACTTCCCATGAAGCTCTCTGCTTTTGGTCTGGGAAATCAATAGAGGATGGCCCAAACCATCTGTGTGGGAGACTGGAGGAGGTTCCTGGCTCATGGTTTCGGATAGGCTCAGCTCTGACCATTGTGGCTACTTGGGAAGTGAATCAGCGGAGGGAAGAGCTTCCTCTCTGCTTCTCTTTCTCTCTGTATATCTGACTTTCCAATAAAGATAAATAAATCTTTTTTTAAAAAAAAGAATAAAACTTATGGGGCAGGCATTTGGTGTAGCTGTTAAGATACAAACTGACAAGCCCACATCCCATACTGGGGTACCGTAGTTGAGGTCCAGCTCTGCTCCCATTCCAACTTCAAGCTACTGCACATTCAGGAAGGTATCAGCTAATGGCTCAAACAGTGGGATCTCTGTCTGTCACATCACAGACACGGACTGAATTTCTGGCTTCTGGCTTCAGCTAGGACACTTCACAGGTGAGCCAGAAAACAGGGGTCTTTACTGTCTCTTTCCATCTCTCAGAAAAAATAAGTAATTTTCACACAACTAATTATAAGTGAAAAACAAAGGCACCTATAACAATAATATAAACTTGTATTCCATTGTTCCTATATTTTAATACATTTAATGCACTTGTCAAGGGATAAATACCTAGAAGGAAGTCTGAAAACTCATAAATACAGACCTACTAAAACTAAGAACAACAAGTATAAAATACAGCAAGAGAAGCTGCCATATGTAAAATCTTTCATTGCATGATTCTATTTCTGGGCATTTATAATTTCAAATTTCCTAATTCTCCTAAATCCCTACTAAATTAAAAATACTAAAACTGAATTAAATATGTAAAGTTTTGAAATATTTCCCAGTACCAGTGAATGCTTCTTTCTGGAGCTCAGTTCAAAAGTAGTCTGATACAGCATCTCCACAAAATTTTTCAAACAAGGAACATTCACTTCATTTTTAACAGCCTAGATAAAAAGATAATGCAAACAGAAAGATAATGGTCACAAACATGAAGCCATACATGATTACAAGAATGTTCTATAAGGTTTAAAAAGGGTTAATAATTCACAGAGGTTCTCACTGAAGTGTTATAATGTGCCATATGACCAAGCCAATCCTTAAGTCAATAAGCCTTAAATCAATCTGGTCCCAGTCCTGAGAGAACAGAGAATGCAAGCGAGCGAGCAGGCAATGAGTACACAGAATAACAGGTGTTCTGAGAGCAAACTCTGCTCTTGGAGCCCTCAGAAGAGGCAACTAGGAAAACTCCCAAGGAAATAACATCTAAGGTCAACCCTGCCTAAATTACCTAAAACCTTGCAAAAACCTCCCTTCTAATCTCTGCTGCCTTGTCTCCCACTACTGTGTCCCTGTGCTGGCTCCCTTGTGGGCCCTAGAACACATCAAAGAATGCTCATCTTTCTTCTGCCTATAAAGCTCATTCTCCTGAGACAGTCTCTAACATTCGTCTCATTTTTGCCAATTGTCTCCGTTTCTTTAAAGTGAAGGCCTTTGCTAATCACATTCCTTATAACATACTGAATCCTCCAACACTTCAGCAATGCTCATTCCCTCTCTCCCGAGGACAGGTCTTGGCAGCACAGTACTTTCTGCACCTGACTCATGACATAGTTTCTATAGCCGTTGCTGTTCTGTTGCCTATGTAGCAGAGGTCTATTTTGTACTCCTTGTGCACAGGCGAGGGACGACATACAGAATACATGCAAGAGTGTATAATGAATGAAGGGCAAGAAATGTTCCAGGCAGAAGGAACTACCAGTGGGTGTGGAGGTTTGCTGTTAGAGGTGAACTGTGGCCCCACAAAACTGTTATGTTGAAGTCCTGACCCCATGTACCTCAGAATGTGACCTCTGAAAATAGTTCATGGAAAATTAAGGTAGAGTAAGGGGTTGGTGAACACAAGAAAAATGTCACATAAAAGTGGAGACAGAAATCAAGGGGATGCTGCTATGGATCCAGAACACCAGAATTCCAGGAAATCACGTGAATACGATCTTGCTGACAGCCCTCAGAACACTATGATTTCAGAGTTCTAGCCTCCTTAACTATGTCTCATAACTATGAGACGCTAACTTTCTGTTGTTAAGTCAATCGACTAGGGGGCTTTATTTCGGCAGGCGTAGCAAACTAATATCCATGAACACAAAAGCAAACATGGCACAAAAGAATTCAGCAATTCAGTGATACGCACCATTGTCAAGAATGTTCTTCCTACAAACTATTCCTTTAGAAGAATTGCCTCAAAAACTGCAAACTGGGTCCCAGGCTGTGAAACATTCAGTGAAGCTGTGAGCACTCCATATTGAAGTGTTCGAGTCCTGGCTGCTCTACTTCCAAACAAGTTGCCTTTCAACTCTCAGAGGAAGATGTCCCAATGCTTGGGTCCCTGCCACCCAAGTCTAGATGGAATTCCAGGCTCCTGGATTTAGCCTGGCCCAGTCTTAGCTATTGCAACTATTTGGGGAACCAATGGATGGAAGATCTCTTTCTTTCTGCCTCTCCCTTTTGGTCTGTCACTCTTATTTTCAAATACAAAAAATAAATTAAAAAAATTAAAATCCTATAACCTAATTCCAGCTGGATATTTGACCAAAACAGATGACCAGACAAGGGAGGAAGCAGTAATGACAGTTTGGGATGGATGAACAGTAACTCCATCCTAGGGAAACAGGAAGAGAAACTGAAGGACATGTGCTAGTGATAACAGACCTGAGCGGACATGGTTTTACAAATAGCCTGTTTTCAATAAAACGAGTCTGATTTACATTATTCAAAACTGGAGTAGGATTTATGGGATTGACTCAAGTCACTTAAAATGTAATCCATAACCTGTTTTGAAGATGTCAAATAATTATAAGAAAAATTCAAGACAGGCAAAAAACAAAAGTCATGATGATTGCTGTGACACTAATATTTTTATATTTTTAACTTTCTTATAATATTCTACCTGTTTAAAGCATTCTTTAAAGGTAGGCTCTGAGTTCTATAAACTAATTCATGCAGACGTATGAGT
The DNA here is from genome assembly GCF_030435755.1 of Ochotona princeps. NCBI lineage: Eukaryota > Metazoa > Chordata > Mammalia > Lagomorpha > Ochotonidae > Ochotona > Ochotona princeps. The sequence goes on along the minus strand of NC_080842.1, from coordinate 43,545,749 downwards.
GACAAATCAATGAGTCAATGCTTAAAAATGAAAACCAGAACAGTTCAATTGTTCAACATGAAAATAAATTGCTTCATGTTTTAACATGTTAAGTAGAATGAAACATGGATAAAAAAACAAAGAAGATATATGAAGGGAGATGCAAAAACTTCCCATTAATCAACAAGAGAAAACAACTGCAGAGGAATAGAAAACCAATGACAAAAGCCCTTTGATAGCTCCAACTTACTGCCTTGATATAGTTTCGGGGAGAAGAGATGAAAATATAAGTCTGTTAGGTTCAGATGACCCATGAATGGTACAAAAACAAAAATATACTTACAGCAGCTACAGGGATAAGAATCTCCACAAATAAACCAGCAAGTGCATGTTTTATATCTTTATCCTTTACTTCTAAGAAATACTGAGCGCATTCCTTGAAGGGAAGAAAGTATATTTAAATTAACAAAAAAGGAAAGGTTACAGAATTTGGATACTATGGTAATTTGAAGTATATGTTATATTTATGAAAAACAAAGACTATATTCAAAGTATCTGCTAGTCAAAAAAGGATGTGAGTCCAACTCAGCACATGGAGTGAAAGATTAAGTATGATGACACTAATGAACGTATGCTGTTTCTTACAAAGAACAAGAGTAACTCCAGTTGTCAGGTTCATCTAATCTGTGCCATCCAGAAGGTACGTCACCTGCATAAACTGAAATGATGCTTCAAAATCTTCTACAGGATACATCTTCACCCGGAAGAACTTCATTCCCATTATCAAGCTGATTACACTTTGTACCACATGTGGGCTTTGTTCCTTTTGTCGCAGTTCCTTTAATTCTGTCACAAATTTCTTCCTAACAGCCTGAAACCTTAAATACAGAAAGAGTTTGATATGAATTAACATAATTAATTTCAAACATGATTTTTAAGGTGAAATCAAAATGTGTGTTACCTATCACATTCTTCCTCTGCCCTCATCAAAAATTACTGAGAGTCAAAGGGGGTTGTTCATTTATTTTATTATTACATCTTCCTAAATGAGAAATAAGGGAATTTGATATCATTGTTGTATTAATTTTACAAATTAATAATCGTAAGAAAAATACAATCAAGTAACATTTTCGCAAAACACCTCCAAGTAAATAACAAAGTACCCTGGAGTCGAGCCTGCCACAACCACTAAGACGAGGGAGTTTTTGTCCGTTTACCTTTGAAAAGGTTTCTTTTTTTTTTTTTTTTTGAAAAGGTTTCTAACACTGTATTAGCAATATTCAATTATATCCTTCTCTTAGAAACAAGTAAATACTTCCAGGTTATTCAGGGAGGCTGTTGCTAACAGAATGATCTCATATGACGCACGCTTCCCAACAACCACTGACCACAAAGAGGGAAAAAGCAAACTACATACTTATGAAATGCAGATACCTCGTAAGAAGTAAGACACTTACCCAGTGCAATTTGAATATTGCAGAATATAGACAGTTTTCTATAACATTTCATTTAAAAATATTTACAAAGTAAATGAAAATCTTGTCATGGAAATAATATTGCATTGTCCAGGTCTGCAATATTATTTTCATTCCATGACTAAGCTTTTACCACCGGTGCCAGGATCCCATATGGGTGCTCGTTCCTGTCCTGGCTGCTCCACTTCCAATCCAGCTCCCTGCTTATGCACTGGGAAAGCAGTCAAAGATGACCCAAGTCCTTAGGCCCCTACACACCCAAGCGAGAGACCAGGAAGAGGCTCCTGATAGGTGTAGGCACCTGGCATTGGATCACCTGGGCTCTGGCCATTGCAGCCATTTGATGAGTGAACAAGCAATTGGAAGATCTTTCTTTGTCATTTCTCTCTGTAAACCTGCCTTTGCAATAAAATTTATCTTTAAAAAATAATACTGGAATTCAAGGGCTTTTCCCTCTTTATTAAATTTCTTATATGAAAATTATTAGTCACCACAAAGAAAGCATACTTCCAATCTAGCTCCCTGCTAATGCATCTGGGAAAGCAGTAGCAGATGATCCAAGGACTGGGCCCCTGCCACCCAAGTGGGAGATCTGAACGGAGTTCCAGACTCCAGGCTTCAGCCTGGCCCAGCCCTGGCTGTTATGGCCATCTGGAGAACGAATCAGCAGATGGAAGATCTTATACTCTCTCTTGCTCTGTGTCTTCCAAATACATAATAAAAACCTTTTACAAAGGAAAGAAAACAGACAAGATTCAAATATACGCCAGTGTCCAACTCCCCTTGTCCTTTCTCAGTCTCACTCTATCACTCACTGCCATCCTGCCCATCTGTACTTAAAGTGGCCATGATGTACTACTCCCCTGGATCCACCTCCTTGACATATTCCTTGGAATTTCTGACCTATATTCCTGAGGCAGAAATTCATTTTTGCTGAAAATTAAAATTTCATTATCATACCATAAGAAGAAAGATATCATTGCTTTTATCTATGTTTTTGTGTAAATATTTCCAGGTTAGGGATTAATTATTGACTACACAGAAATGAGATTACTATTGTCTATGTCTTTCATTCAAAAAACTAAAGCTATGTTCTAGGCTCTTTAGCATTGGTTATATAAGACTCCTTAGTGTAGTACCAAGGCTAAAAAATATATATAATAAAGAAAAAGTATTATTTAATATTAAATAGCTAAACACCAAACATTAACAGTAACTGCGTTTGTTAGAATTCATAAAAATTGTTACATGATGACTTGAAGAACAAAGATTCCTTGTTTTTTTTTTTTTTTAAAAGATTTATTTACTTTTATTGGGAAGTCAGATTTACAGGGAGAAGGAGAGACAGAGAGGAAAGATTCTCTGTCTGTTGGTTCAGTAACCCCAAGTGGCTGCAAGTGGCCTAGCCAGGAGCCAGGAGCTTCCTCCAGGTCTGCCACGCAGGTGCAGGGTGCAAAGGCATTGGGCTGTCCTCTACTTCTTTTCCAAGCCACAAACAGGAAGCTGGATGGAAGTGGAGCAGCAGGGATTAGAATTGATGCCCATATAGGATCCTGGCTTAACCTACCACACCAGGGCAACGACGCAAGGAAGATATTTTATTGCAAACATAGAAATACAAGCACTTAACTGGAAAGCAGAAATAACAGTTATTAGCTTTACAAAGAGTTAAAAAAAAAAGATTCAAAAATACTTCTTGTGGAAGTGCTAAAAATAGGGAATAAGATAATGACTATTTTTGATCATTTCTAGCTGCTTTGATTCAGAAATTTATGTAGAATCCCAAATGAAAACAAGCTATGAAACTGAGGATGTGTGTTAGGTGCCCCTAAGGAAGGCAGAACACCTCACAATAATGCCCGGATGAAATTGGTGGATATAAAACTATCAGTATTGTAACAGTTAGTAACAAAGCATTCTTTAAGAAATGCAAATGAATGATTCATAAAACTTACTTGGATTGGGCAAGAACCCCAATCACCTCTGCATATAAATCTGCAATAATATGCACATTCCCAGTGTTGGTTCCTGAATATCTACAAGAGAACAAACATTTCATTACATTTTTCTACAAATTCATTCTTACTGAACTTGAAAATTCCTTCATCAGAGTGTTATATAATTTTCTCTAAATACACATTTAGAGAATAAAAACATACACATATTTCACATTTTCTTTTATCTCTAGATTTTAATCTGCCATGAAATTGAACCTTCTGGCTTTTAAAAATCCAACTGACAGTGTCAAAAGACACTTTCACAAAATCTTTCTTACAAGCTTTGTGTGTGGATTCAATAAAAGTATGATCAAGAACTTCAATTAAACACCAATTATACTTGTTTTGGAACGCAGAGAAAAACAACAATCCACTTACCCTTCCTTGTGTTTAAAGTGCTTAAAAGCTAAGTTCAGAACTTCATGAACTAAGGGATCAGGTACAGGATGAACGGGAATCTGTAATTAAAAGTATCAACAGAGAGTTAAAAAGGTCCTGATGAGCCTTTTATGAGCATTCTCAGTACTTCAACTTGTTGACCAATTTCTAATTTTCATGATATAACCTATTACTAATCTGTCCACCTTTCCTTTTTCTGAGGATCTCATTGCTCTCCCCAAGAATCTGGTTATTCATCGAATTTAATCAACTCTCCATCTGATGGTTTAGGAACCTTTTTACATCAAAATGGACTCTTCGAAGCACCCTCATGTAGTCGGCTATACAGAAATCAAATACAGTGTGTCTCAAGCTAATATTATGATGCATTCAATCCTGAAGGCCAGGGGTCCTTTTCAAAACAAACACCTTCACTGGCGATTCTTAATGAAATAGCCTATGCAACACTTTTATCAAAAAGATCAAATTATAATATAGATACTAAATAAAACCAAGAAAGCTATAAGGTAGATTGAAGGAGAACCAGGGAACTGAAATTACTCAGAGATGACAAGAACAGCTCCAAAGGATCAGATATGCAGCAATGCTTTACTGGATAACTTTTCTTTATGGCATCAGCGGTATGGTCCAAGCCAGGAAAACCGAATATAGCATGGCCAGAGTATTTCTTTATAGTACACCAAGCTATTCAATTACTTAGAAGCAAACTACAATCAAACCTTTACACAATAAGTAAAAACATTTTCTTCATTATAAAAGCATGGGAAGACTAGAGACTTGGAACCAAAGATTCTCTTTTTACAAGCTATGTCAACCTGAGTACTTTTCTGCTTTCTCAAAAATGTACATCACAGATTAAGGGCCTATCATGGGCCCCGAGAGAAGGCAAGTCCCAGTATATTATGACGACAGGTTGAGTCTTGCCTTCTAATCCATTCTATCTTTCTCTAAAAGGAGCCCACCAAAATTTTTACCTCCTGAAAAGCAGGGCAGCTAAAGCACCTAGAGTTTGAGGCAGAGATTTAAAGAAAGCAAAGTCAAGTGAGAAAAATGAGGAAACCAAATTCCAGCAAACCAGAAGATAGATAGATAACCTTTGTATTTGCCTTGGATGATTGTCCTGCATTTGAGCCAAATAAAACAGGCCCTAAGGTAATGAGAAAATCGAAGTGCTGAAGTCATCTATCTCATTGATATCTAAAACAAGGCAGACATTTGCCACTAGGTGATGCCAGACTTCAGCCATGAATAAGAGAGAGGGATTTGGGGCCTGGTGTGATGGCTCAATGACTGAATCTTCACTTTGCAAGCCGAGATCATATGGGTACTGGTCATGTTCTGGCTGCTCCCCTTCTCTGCCAGCTCCCTGCTTATAACCTGTGAAAGCAGTAGAGAATGGCCCAAAAGCCTTGGGACACTGCACTCATGTAGGAGCTGGCTTCAGATCAGCTCAGTTCTGGGTGTTGTGGCCATTTGGGGAGTGAACAGCAATGGAAGATCTGTCTCTCCTTCTCTCTGTAAATCTGATCTGCCTTTCCAATAAATACAAATGACTCTTAAACTAATAAATAAATCAAAGACAGAGGGATTTGGATCCAGCAGTTTGACTCCCAGAACTTACTAACTAAACAGGCAGGTTAGCCTCAGATGCTTCTGTGATCTTAAAGTAATGTGAAATGGTGTTTTAACTGGCTGGACCTTCTGCACCTCACTTGCCAGGCTGTGGTTTTACCACAATAATTCCCACAAGAGAGGTTCTGTTTGTTCTAGGACAAAGAAATGAAACACAAGGTGTCTTTAAGTCTTGATTTCTCTGCAAGTCTTTCTTTGCTCAAGTTGGGTTTGAAGACTAACACAGACACGTGCACAAACACGTGGTTGTGCTGCCCGCTCTTTCTTCTTGCCCTACTCCGACCACTATCAACACTTTCCACATATCACTGTGCTAGGAAATAGCTATGCGTTTCTATACACATTATTTATAACAGCCTCACAAGGTAAATGACTTATTCTCTGCTTTACAGACACAGGAACTGAAGTTCAGACGTTAATAACTACTTATAATACTTGTTCTCCAGCTTCTAAGTGAAAATGCATTTAATAAATGAAACAACTGAGTACAGAAAGCTTTCGATCTTATAGCTAGAAACAGTGAAATAACAACTGAGATGGATATATATTGGACATATAATTTTTAGAAGAAAAAAATGAACAAAATCTATAACTGTCGTGTGAAGAGTAACCATTATAAGAATGCACAGACATCCTAGAAGTTCTGTCGCTTCATTTTATACACAAAAGATACCTTTTCAAGCTCAATTTTAAAAAAAAGAAAAGGTAGGGGAGGAGAGAATCTAGTTTTAATTCAAAGCAAAAGAGTTCCAGTTCCATGGAGTAATATTTCCATTTCTAGCAGAAGGATATTTAAATCTTAAACTTCAGTGTGATTTTAGCAGCAGCTCTAATTTTTCCTGAACATTCAAGGAAGGTGTATCCTTTCACTAAAGAATATCCAAATCCAAGGCCAGAGCCAGTGTTTTGGCAGATCAGGTTAATGCCATATCCAGCAGCCCATATTGGCACTCTGCTTTTCCTCTCAGCTTCCTGGTAACAGGCTTGGATCCCTACCATGCAAGTGGAAGACCAGGATAAAATCTTTGGCTCCTGGGCTAGAGCTGGCCTAGCCCTGCCTGTTATAGCTGTTGGGGAGTGAAAAAGATGAAAGATCTTTTGGTCTGCCTGTCTTCTTCTGTGTCTGTCTCCCTCTTTTTCTATCACTGTGCCTTTGAAATAAATGGTTACAGAAAAATACTCATGATTACTTCAAGGTTACTCCTGTCACCATCTTCCAAAATGTAATGCTTTTATCACATTAGAAAAGTACAGACCCATTAGTGTTCCTAGCCCTTGCCTACACTCTTAAATATTTCTACTTACCATGTGTTGAAGTCTTTATTTAAGTAGAGGATTACACTTGTGCTGAGACAAGGTTCATTCATTAGCTAAATGATCAAGTCTCCACATAAGGGAGAGATTTTGCACATAAGCAGAAATAGAAAATATCCCATGGTGTGAACCTTCAAATCACCCATGTTAAATCAGAAAAGGCTAAAGATCCATTCTATACACCAACAAGATATCCCCACTTAAATTAAGCCAAGAGCTTGAAATGTCTCACAACTAGATTTTCCAATATCCTCGTTTGTTCAATGAATGGAGGAATAAAATCCAATATAAAAGTGAAAATTACTTTCTATTTCCTGAATCTTCTATTTGCTGTTTGAACATGCTTTAATCACGGATTTTAAAAGTCTTTGGCATTAGCATAGCTGGCCACTAGTACAATCTGACTTCCCCCCGCTCCAAAAATTAAACTTCTATCATCTTGAGTTAATTTGGTCCCATAATGACTCACGCTACTTAATCTCATTTTGTTTACATTAACTAATAATTGTCTGCAACTTTTTATGATTAAAACTGTAAAATACTATAAAATACTAGCTATTTCATCTCATTTCATTTCACTGACTCACCAATAAAAATAAACTTGTTTTTACTATTCAATGGAGAAAGACAGGAGTAAAAAAAATATCTAGCTTAATAATCCTCAGTATTTGTAAAGTGAAAGAAAAAGCCTTGACCGGGCACTTTCCATTCAGCAGGCATTACCATATTTAATGCTAATTCTACAAAAATGATTAGTGGATAGTAACTTGCCCAAAGTTACTCAGCAAGCAAGCGAGACAGCTGGGATATTATCTGCTGGGTCCATCTTCAGCATTTACTCTAATGATCAGTTGGCACAAAGTATGCAGAGTTCTTCACACACAGGAGTTCTAAGCCCATGTGATGATTACCGAGGACAGAACAAGCTATCCAAGGAATAAATGAGCTATATGATTCCAAGGACTAACTACAAAGAATATTTACTGCTCCTCAACACTGAAGCAATTATGCATCAACATGTCAATACTGTTGGATATGTCTAACTCGCCAAAATACAACTGATTTTAATATAGGTGTATCACAGAGGACAAAATTAAGGACCCATTAAATTCAAGACATATTGCATTGATTATCCCCTGGATCTATTAAATGCTGCGTCATTTTGACAGAAGAAAATTGGCTTAGTTTATCAAAGTACTTCAGAAAGGGTTATTGATTTTTACTACATCTTCTGCAGTTTTATTAGTTTTGGAAAAGTTGAAAAGACATGCCTGTTACTAGTGGGGAAAGTCCCTATACTTTACCTATGTAAAACACTATCTATCTATGTTCCAATGATACATTTTTTTTCTTTGACAAGTGCTTCTGAATCAAGGGATGAGGCTGACAATAAAGAGGTGAGGGTGAAGGCAAAGTGCATGAGTTGGAACAGAACAGTGAAAGAATCAAAGACAAAGAGTAACCAACAGAGCCAGCATATTTCTTTTCCACACTTTTAGGCCATGTGAACCATAAGTCAGAAATGATTTTATGCAGCAAATATGAGCAATGAGCCCAATTTTAAAGATATGTAAGTTCATAGATCACAATTTAGAAAAGAGCAGAAGAGCAATCTGGATTATTTAAAAACAAGCAGAGGAAGAAGACAAGAGAGGGAACATGATTACTGAGAGGAAAGAGAAAATAGAAAGAGGAAAAAAGGGAAAATCTCCGCAGGCCAGCAGTACTGGAGGCAACATGTAGATAAGAGGGACCACTAGGGGGTGAGCCTGGAACCTGATTACGGAGGGCTCTGAAGACCAGTGGGGGCAGTGTGCACACTTCCCACCATAAAGAAGTAACCCTGGCCTTTTATCTAAGCAAAGAAATGAAAACAATGGCCACCAAAGCACTCAACACAACCTATGCTGAACACATTTAGAAGCTAGGGACCAAGTAAAAGTCCATGCAGGGTTTAGAGCCATTTCTGGTCCTCAGCTCCTGCTACCTTACTTAGTATGACTTGTAACTCTTAGCACCTAAGCTAACCTGAGAGATCACAAAAATCATTATGGTTTATTTGCACAAATCTCAGAGGAAATGTCTTTGCTGCCTCTATTAAAGCCTTTCTGAAGGGTACAAATTACAGTGACTTTACCTTTGGTCAACTCATTTATCTACCATGCATAGTAGAAGTTATTTTTTCACTTACATTGTAAAAAACAAAAGTGAGACACAACTACATAAAATTATGTTATGCTAATTATTTAAAAATAAATTATAAATTATATAGCTGATATTGGCTGTTTCCTATCTGTTCCATTCCACATAATAAAAACAATATTATACAAACATGTTATATACAAAATGTGATTTTTGCTAATGTCTCCTAGCTTCTTTCAAAATGATATCATGTTCACTGAAATTATGTGGCTTATTCTTGAATGGTATGTAACCTTTAGAAGACTACAAACTTAGGGGGCCCAGCGGCGTGGCCTAGCAGCTAAAGTCCTCGCCTTGAACGCCCCGGGATCCCATATGGGCACCGGTTCTAATCCCGGCAGCTCCACTTCCCATCCAGCTCCCTGCTTGTGGCCTGGGAAAGCAGTCGAGGACGGCCCAAAGCTTTGGGACCCTGCACCCATGTGGGAGACCTGGAAGAGGTTCCTGGTTCCCAGCTTCGGATTGGCGCACACCGGCCCGTTGCGGCTCACTTGGGGAGTGAATCATCGGATGGAAGATCTTCCTCTCTGTCTCTCCTCCTCTCTGTATATCCGGCTTTCCAATAATAATAAAATCTTAAAAAAAAAAAAAAAAAGAAGACTACAAACTTAAAGACAAACAACTTTCAAAGTTGGAACTGGTGTTTGTATGTAAACTTGTACTAATTTAGATTAGTAAAAACACACAATGAACCAGTGTACAAATTTCTGTCTGTCCTTTCTGTCCCATTCACATGAGCACAAGTCCTGGCACAACAGCAACACACAGTAGGCATTCTAATAGTCTATGGGTGGATAGACAAGCATAATCCATTATCTCACTTGTCTGAAAACTATTTGAACTTAGCAACTCAGTCTTACCCTAAACAAATCATCATTTCTTATCTATGATCACACAATTATGTTAGAAGGCAGACCAGAGGGCTTAGAAAATTAAATGGAAGTAAAAAAGAGTCTGAAATAGTTGAATGACAAGCAGAGCCCACTTAGTGGTCAAAGACTATAGTTAATGCAATTTCTATTCAGCTATAATTTGCTAACAAGATTTCCTATCTTGGATGTAAAAAGAATAGGGAGTGATGGAAAGGTACAGGGCAGGAGAGCCCCAGGCGACCGGAAGATGTGCATTTAATGAGAGGTCTAGTGGGCATGGGCCACCATTTCAGGCCCAACACAAGAGAGAAAACTGAAACATGAAGGCAGAGTAAGCAAAATGTGTGAAATACAGACGCGGCTGAAAAAAAAAAGACTTACCTGCTTTAGAACTTCAACTAAAACTAAACAGAAAATGAAATCTACCGCTAAGTCCCGCCTTTCAAGAAGATAATCTCTTTCACGTTGCTGTTCATCCCTGAAACAAGAACCCAAAAATTAGCACTGACTGCAAGTTTCCAAACAACCAGGGGTTAGAGGTTCATATTGCCTAATGTGTTCATGTTCTGTATGATGTGCAGTAGCAGCTGTACGAGATTTTTAATTAAGCCAATACTGCATGTTCACACACATATTTCACTATTCCATGTCAGCAACTAAACCTAAGCTAAAATAATTACTAAAGAGAAATGGGGATTATAAATTTCATCCTAAAAACTTAGCACTGCTATACACTTGATTATTGACTCTTTTTTTCATTAAGAACTGAAACATGGCACCGGTGTTGTGGCAAAGCATGTTAAGCAGTGTCAACACTCCATATGTGTGCCAACTGGAGTCCGGGCTGCTCTACTTCTGACTCAGCTTCCTGATAATGTGCCAAGGAAGGCCCAAGTGCTTGGGTCGCTGTATCCATGTTGGAGATCCAGAAGTTCCAAGCTCCTGGCTTCAGCTCTTCCAGTCCCAGGCGCAGTGGCCATTTGGGGAGTGAACCAGTGGATGGAAGATACTTCTCTCTCTCTCTCTCTCTCTCTCTCTCTCTCTCGGCCTTTCAAATAAATGCTCAAAAAAAAAAAAAAAAAAAAAAAAAAACCAGAAAACTGAAACAAGAGGTGTGAACTGTGGCACAGTTAAGCAGCCAACCGGGATGCCTACATGACAAATCAGAGTGCCTTGGATCTGGTCCTTACTCTTACTCAGCTGTTTTTAAGATTTATTTATTATTCATTTCAAAGTCACAGTTATACAGACAGAGGGCTGCATCCTCTTCTACTTTTGAACTCACTTCCTTTGAATGCACATGCTGAGAGGCAGTAGACGCTGCTCAAGTTACTGAGTCTCTGCCAGCCAGGAGGGAGGCCAGCATGGGACTCTGGGATTCTGGCTTCCACCTGGCTCAGTCCTGGCTGCTGTGTGCATTACAGGAGTTAACTGTAGATAAAAACTCTGTGTATTTGAAATACATGAAGATGAACATGTGAGCACTTAAAAGTGAATTGAAATAAAAATAGCAACTTTTATAGATGAAAATAAAGTACAACGTAGCTTTAAAATAAAGTTGCACCTACAGAAGTCCCACACTAAACTAAGTGCAATGACCAGACCGAACACAGTGGATGTTCTGAGGACTGCCAAGGCCTCCCTGGGAAAAGGAAACCAAATAATCATCATCTTCAGCTGAAGATTCACCTGCCTCTCCTTTGTTGGAAGTGTTTGGATCCCAGGCAGAAGAAGGGAAAATAAGCTGCTCACCCCTTAGACTTTGTGCTCGACCGAGGCCTGTACTCATACGATTCGTCTTCAGTTCCATTTTGGCGTCTGTACCAGTCAAACAAGGTGCGGAGCAAGGAAGGGAGGCAGTGCTCTGCTACTGAGCTCATGGAGCTTATCAACTGAGAACACAAGACACAAGCAGAGAATAAGTCACATCAGACGCCAGGCTCCTACCTCTATCAGTGATCACTGAGACATGAAGAAACATAGGACCTCACATGCAGCAAACGTGTTTAAAAATTAAAACAGCAACCGTGGGCTTGGTCAAGCAATAAAGTCACCCTGACTAAGCTTTGCATACAATCAAAACATTCTAATCTAATCCATTTAGCTCAGTGTTTCTTCCAACTCCACATCCACTCACACACATAAAATCCACTTCAATAACATTTTTGATTGTGAACAGATACCTTGGGGAGAGCTGTTAGGGAACAAGGAGAAAAACAAGTCTGCTCCCTGGCTTGGTGAGGTCCTCAGTGCACAGGAGCATCAGTGGCTCTCAAATGTTACCATCACATAGAATGAAGGAGTATGGAAACAAACGTGACCGCACTGTGTCCCAAGCACTGCTGCCTTTCATAAATCAGAAAAGGACCCCTTGAATATTTTTCTTGATATCTCTGATTTTTAGAACCCCAAATTGAAATGCTGTGGGAACAAACTTGTGCATAACTAGTTCAGATCATGGGTAGTATATGTTATACCTACTTTAATTGGTGCATTGAGTTAGCAAAATCTGCTTTACTGTAAATTACTATGACATAGAAGAGTCATAATTACTCTGATATCTACAAATTATTGTTAGAAATATGATACAAAGAAGCTGCCATGTTTTAGAATGGACAGCATAAAGAGAAGTATAGTGTCATGAACAGCCAATATTAACACTGAGGAGTCTTTGAAATTATTGGAATTCTAGGTCAACATTGCAGATTCTTTGATGAATGAGCCCTGCGTGGCCAGATGAGCCTCCATTACTAGCCCTTATTGTCTTCTTCATCACCAGGTTCCTAAGAAAGAATTTCTTTTTTTAAAAGATTTATTTTATTTTTATTACAAAGTCAGATATACAGAGAGGAGGAGAGACAGAGAGGAAGTGGAGCTGCCGGGATTAGAACCAGCGACCATATGGGATCTTGGCACATTCAAGGCGAGGACCTTAGCCACTAGGCCACCCCACCGGGCCCAAGAAAGAATCTCTTTGCAAGAATTTTATACATGACTCAACACATTGCTTATAAAATCATACTTTTAAATCATCATATAATCAAATATGCCTCACTTTTTTAACTTATTTGGAAAACTATAGGTTACAGGAATAGCCCTGGTATCCCCTTGAATTCCTTAATGATATGAAGAAAGAGCCAGTTAATGAAGATTAAACTGGTTATCTCTGGAAATCAAACATTTAATATTCCTGATAATTCACATTATACATATAAGTTCAAACTGTTTTTCATCTAGGAAATAACAAATAATGAGACAGTTAATTTGATTCATGGGCTATTCTCTTTTTCATTACTTTTGCCCTCTCTTAATCATCCTTCTATCATAAAATGCCATAATTTGACAAGGAAATAGTTTCTAATACAGATAATTGAAATGAAAAACAAAATTATAATTTTATGTAGTCATGTTTTAAAAGAATCTATATTAATAATGAACAGTATCATTTAAAGGAAATCCCTTTTAATTTCTAAAGGAGGAAGAATAAACAGTATTTGTACTGTTTGTATCAATATGCACTAAACCAGTTTATACCACACATGACTTACTGTACTTGAGGTGGGGAGGAGGGAGCAGGAATCAAACTATGAGGCATGATCACTTTTGTTTTCTGACAATCATTTACATAAGAAGGCAAATGGAATTTTTTTCTAAGATGTTGTACAATTACATTTCAAATCCTGACTATACATTATGATTAGTGAGCAGACTCAGGATCTGCATAATCTAACTAACTTGTGCAGTGGCGTAAGAATTGAAAAGCACTGCATAAGGCAATCTCATTATTGTACCAGAGGCCTTCCTTTGTATGATGTCTTGGCTCAGTGGCTGTTTACAAAGCATATCCATCAGATCACCCAGACAGCTGCTGTAACCACAGATGCCAAAACTCCACCCTGGGTGATTCTGAGTCTGCAGTGCGACCAGGAACAGAGCATTCCGTGTTAAGCTGCCACCAAACAATTCTTTACCAGTCTTCTTTATCCCATCAACTCACTTCATAGGAACAATGATTTCTACTTCTTCCATACATAATTGTGACTGAAGTGATCCAGAAACAGGTGACAACTGCTATGGACAACTGCTATGCAATACGATTTGAGTATATCATGCAAGGATTTGTATTCTGGAGGTTTGGTCCCCAAAGTGGTAGCAGCTTTTAAAAAATACAATGTAGTGGGAGGTGGTTTGGTCACGGAGTATGAAAGGAAGTGCTGCTAATGTTGCAGAATGAGTCGGTTATCATAAAAGAGCAAGCCCCTCATTCTCTCTCACCATGTGATTTCTTCCACATGTGCTCTTGCCATTGTGATAGCCCCCAATCATGAAGCCCTTACCAGGCAGAAGCCAAAGCCATACTCTTGGACCTTTGGAACTAAATAAGCACATACTCCTCCTTTTTTTAAAAAGAAATTATTCAGTTCCAAGTATTTTATTATAGCAACAGAAATTACACTAACACAGTAACAGAAACCTAATCTGAACTACTAGTTTTACTGAAATAATCAATATGTAATAATTACGGTAGAATGTGACTTGATCTAACATTTAATCTCGTTAAGAGGTAGAATTTACATTAGAGGCATGTAACATGAAAGTTTAGATCCTGATGTTCTACGTAAGCACAACTTCTTAGACCCCAACAGGAAAGGTAAATATTATAAAGTAAAATGTCATTATGTGAAAGTTTGAAGGAATTGGTACACAAAAAAACAATCTGGGAAGTTTAGTTGGAAACAGTCACATTAAAGAGAAATATTTCAAATCACATTAGACATCAGCAATAAAAAGTATAAAGTTTTAAAATGCTAAATGAATCAAAATCAGTAAAATTCATAGTTCATCTGATGACCTGTTAAACAAAAGCTTATCAATTCCAGAATGAATCTGTGCTATAAGGACATATAAGATCACTAAACAAAATAAAGGAATTACTTAATATTTGCTATATTTGGACCAAACTATTAGGATGTACGTTTTCCTTCCAGGAAAAATTATTCCCCCATAACTGACATACCTGGTCAAACTGAAGATCTTCGCCCCTCTGAAGAGATCTGGATAACAACTTCTCCTGAAGTAAAAATAAAGCAGAGGTAGAAATGTTAAGAAATCTTTCATTCGGTAAACAACTGGTGAGTGGGTTTCATTTTTGCTTTCATTGTAATTAGGTGGATTTGAAGCAAGTTAAGCCTCCTCCTTGCCTAGGGTCAGATGAGTGAGAGCCTTCCACACCCCACCCTCCCAATGCTTGCAAGCTAAAATATAGGAAAATTTATACTATAGAGAAGCAGGTTAGGTAGTTAAAAATATTATGTTTATTTCCTAAGGGAAAATGTTATGATATTTGTATCCCCAAAATGAGTTATATGTGTCAACGTACCGCCAAGATGGCTTTTCAAGGAATGGGCAATGCAGAGTAGTGAGTAAAGCTGATGTCTGCCAGCAGTGTCCAAACTGTTTGGGCACCAGTTCAAGCCTCAGTTGCTCTGCTCCTGATCCAGCTACCTGCTAGTGCACCTGGGAAGGCACTGAAAGGTGGCCAACTTTGCTGGGCCCTGCACCCACATTGGAATCCCAGAAGATGACGGTGGCACTCCTGGCTGAAGTCTAGCCCAGCAGAAGCAGCTGTAACCATTTATGGAGCGAAGCAGCAAACAAAGGATCTCTCTGTTTCTCCCTCTCTTCATAACTAGTTTTTTCTTCTTCTGTCCTGTCTTGCTTCATTTCCACTGTGTACAACAGTTATACTCTAGGCCCAGATTTTTCAGAAGCCGATCCTTTGTAAGAGTTGAAGATATATAGATGAACTAAGCAACAGAGCCCTGCCTCCACTGAGCTTACAGGAGAGACAGACATTAAGCATTAAGACCCGTGATGTTACTTTTTAGTGTCAACATGACAGGACTAAGGGATCCTCAACTGGCTGACTGCTACATTTGTGTGTGTGCTGGGGTATTCTAGAAGTGATTGGCATCTGAATTAGTGTTATGCGTAAGGATGATTTGACCTAACTCAGGTGGGTGGGCACCCTTTAACTGGTTAAAGGCCTGGGTAAAACAAATACGAATAGGGAAGGGTGAATTCTCTTTTTCTCCTAGAGCAAGGACATCTTTCTTCTGTTCCAGGTTCTCTGCCCTTCATGCTCTGAGACTTGTAATAACGATATTCTAGGTTCTCATTCCATCAGCCCTGACCTGAGTGTTAACACCACTGGTCTCTCTGATTGTGAGGCCTTTGGATTTGGACACAGCCATGCAACCTGCCTCCCTCATTCCCTAGCCTGCAGACAGCCTATTGTGGGACTGCTGAGTCTCCATAATTATGTCAGCCAATCCTTTATAATCCACAATAAATTTCTCTGGTTCTTTATTTCACTGTTTTCTTTTCCCCCTCTGTACATACACCCACACACTCACACACATTCTGTTTCTCCAGATAATTCTCATATATGCATTATTTAAGATTTACATTTTTTCATTGATTCAAACAAAACATCGTTTGGTGGGGGGATGTATATATACACACACATATGTGTACAGAGAGAGATGGTAGAACATTCACTATAAACAGAAAAAACGAGGTCCAATATTCATGTACAACAAGGTGGAATTTGCTTCCTATGTCAAGATATATCCTTAGACATTATATAGTCAATGAAGTAACAGGTGAAATTAAATTTATAAATAGAAAAATCCTCAACACATTAATTAGAGAATACATAGTGTGAACTTATGATAGTTTATAAATTAAACTATCTCTATATTACTATATTATTACTATATAATATAAAATTATACTATTGCTAGATATACTATATTATTACTATAACATTACTATATTATTCCATATATACTCTAGAGTATATATATACACACAGCAAATAATCAAGTATGATTATAAGTTGTTCGTGATTGGACCATCATTAGTTCATTCTTATTTTCTGAGTTTTCTACAAAGAACACTTATTACTTGTTCTTATTCCTTTATGACTTTTCTACAAAGAATGCAGATTACCTATTCTCAATCTTGAACTTAAGGGTCACTATTGGGATTTCTGTGGGACTGAGCAAATTTACTTAATTATAGAACATGGTACACAATAAGAATTATGACTACAGAACTGGAAAAAAAGTGCTTTTAAACTTTAAAACAACAATTTACCTAGACAAAAATCAGGAGGTATGGAGAAAGCAAGTTAATTGCTTCACTTTCAAATCTGTCAAAAAACTTCAATATATGTACATATCTATGAATGTATGTATGCTAATTGAAATATTAAGAACTATTCCCTCTAATGGAAAAATTTATCTAAAATTATATCATTTTAATTTTTTTTCTTGTTGTACTATTAATTCAAACAAAAGTGAATATGACTAATTTAACATAAAATAGCATGTATGGTTTTGTCAGTATATCTATTTACCTTGTTGGCTTCCCAACAAATAGTTATCTGACTTCCTGTATATATTCATGAGAATATGTCTGGGATTAGATTATGTTCAAAGATATGATGATGGGGCCCGGCACAATGGCCTAGTGGCTAAAGTCCTCGCCTTGAACGCCCCGGGATCCCATATGGGCACCGGTTCTAATCCCGGAAGCTCCACTTCCCATCCAGCTCCCTGCTTGTGGCCTGGGAAAGCAGTCAAGGATGGCCCAAAGCTTTGGGACCCTGCACCCGCGTGGGAGACCCGGAAGAGGTTCCAGGTTCCCGGCTTCGGATCGGCACGCACTGGCCCGTTGCGGCTCACTTGGGGAGTGAAACATCGGATGGAAGATCTTCCTCTCTGTCTCTCCTCTCTGTATATCTGGCTTTCCAATAATAATAAAATCTTAAAAAAAAAAAAAAAAGATATGATGATGGGTTCTTTGATTATGTACTTTAAATTGAATGGTTTTTTGTAGGATGAAAAACATTCTTCTATAAAATAAAGTGGATTTGGAAATATGTATATTTATGAAGTTATTCCAGCAAAGTCCTGATTTCTTTTATGACTTCTTTTCATGAAAATAAAATCACAAATGTATTTGCTAATGAAATTATAAAACATTCCCATCTGTCAGAGATTCATGTTTCTAAATAATTAAAATGGGTTCAGGGAAAACAGCGGAACCTGTGGCATTTTTCTTTCTTAACAGAGAGATGTTTGGCATATTCTTAGCACTAGGGCCTTCACAGCCTAAGCATACTTCAGCTAATTATTTTATAAACCAAATTTTGAGTTTCTAAAATGTACACATGCAACATAAACATGATTTTTTATTTATGTTCACTAAGCTAGATCCAAAAGTTAAGTGATACAGCAAGTCCAGTAGTTTCCAAAAGTGTCCAACAGTTTAAAAAGCAATCAGCTTCTAAAAGAATGTTACTCTCCCAATGTGAACAGATGAGGATGAGGGAGATGGAGGATGAGGGAGAGACAGAGAAAACAATTTTTCATCCCAACTATCTGGCTTATTGAGTTGCCTGATTCATTGTTTTAAGTCTAAAGCCCTTAGAAATATTTTGAAGATCACTAATCTAAGTAGGTTGTTACTTTGGTGCCATTTTTATGCAACACAATAACAGCCAGAAGAATAACCAACAGAAACATTTAGCCCGTGGCCTTGTATTTCACTGTTGTTACTTCTCAATGAACTCACACTTCCTCAAAGATTTCTGAAGGTCTGCCATCTATGCAGAGCTCTTCCTGAAGCAGGAAATGGGGATGGGTGACTTTTGACACCAGAGTGGAAATGATTTTTGAATGGCAAAAGAATGCTTATGCTATCATAAACACAAAGACTTGAAGGAAATTGCTGCATTAAACATAAATTGCTAATCCAGGATTTTATGACTTTATGTTGACCTCTCAGTTTAATTGTACTTGGCTGAAGAAGTCCTAATCTTTGCTCAAGCAGATTTTTTTTTAAAAAGCCATTAATCTACTTACAATGTAAGTAATGTAATCTACTTACAACCTATTATCAAAAACAGTAGCTAAAAAGAATACAAATTTTTTCTCTACAATCACAATACATGAATGCAAAGACTATGTACAAAACAGCAGTTTTTCATAGTAGTTCCAAATTAGGATGAGTCCAAAGCTAATTATCAATAGAAACTGGTAAAAAAAAAATTATGGTATTTCCATTTATTCAAATGATATTCAACTTTTAGAAAGGGTGAGACAAATAATATGGGCATACACTATTGTACATATCTAGAAAAAGATCCCTCTCCATTTGTGGTATTTTTTCTTTAAAATGTTAACTTTATTTATTTGGTTATTTCTTCTTTGAGAGAAAGACAGGACAGAGAGTGCTTCCCTTTTCTGTCCCGAGGCCCAAAAGCCTGCAACAGCCAGGACTGTGCTGGGCTGAGGCTGGGAGCTAAGAATTCCATCCAAGTCTCCCACAGGGTGGCAGAGACATCACCATTGCCTGGTTGGATTTGCAAATTAACAGACAGCTAGATTCAGCAGTGGAAACAGGATTCATTACAATAGAAGATACAGACTTCTGAACCACTAAGCCAAACACCTATGCCTCCACTTGTGTTTTATAAAAAGTAGTTACAAAGAAAAGCCCCTGTTTGGGACACCTACAGCCCAGGCTGAAATGCCCGGAATTGAGTCCCATCTCTGCATCTGATGGCCCAAGTAGTAGGGTTCTGCCATCCATGAACCTGGCTCTTGGCTTTGGCCCCTGGAAGCCCCAGTTGTTGCAGGCATCTGGGGAGTAAAGCAGTGGGTATGAGATCTGCCTATCCCTCTCTGTCATTCTGATGTTTCTCTTCTCTTTCTCCTCTCTCTCTCCTTCTGCCTCCGTCCCATCTTTCCCCCACTGGAATAAAGGACCTTCTAGGTCCCTTACTGCGTCTGGTATTTTGAATTATGGTGGCAAACTTATCCCAAAAAGAGGACTTGATTGTGCCTAAGAACTAACATTGATTATCATCATCTTGGTCAATAATGCAGAGATATTTTTAATTATATTATCTCTAGATCCATTTCACTGTTTATTATATTCACAGTAGTAAAGAAAGTTGGCACCAACCTGAAACTCATATTCCTTTATGTTTCTACTTGATTTTGCAACTAAAGTACATATTTAGAATGCCAATAGTAACATGTGACTTCCATGGAAAACAGAGTTTATTTAAAAGATTCTAACAGCATGATAATAATTACACTGACATATTTCAACAAAGTAACAAAGTTGGCAGGTTGAACACACAGCCAAAATTCTCTCCTAAATTGCTCCCTTCCTAAGACAACATTAAACAACTTCTAATGGGCTAAATCCAAAAGTTTGGGAAAGAAGCAATAAAAGTTTACTGAGTAAGCCCCCGTCTACCCTACCCTGTCTTTCTTAGGAAAAGGCAAAGTAGAGAGATATGCACTGGGCATACAAGAGTTGAAGATAGGGTCCAGTGCAGTAGCCTAGTGGATAAAGTCCTCGCCTTACATGTGCCAGCAACCCGTATGGGCACCAGTTTGTGTCCCGTCTCTTTACTTCCTTTCCAGCTCTCTGACTGTGGCCTGAAAAGCAGTAGAGGAATAGCCCAAAGCCTTAGGACCCTGCACCCGTGTGGGAGACTCAGAAGAAGTTCCTGGCTGCTGACATCTGATCAGCTCAGCTCCGGCCATTGCGGCCCTTGAGAGTGAACCAGTAGATGGAAGATCTTTCTCCTTCTCTCTCTTTCCTTCCCTCTGTAGATCTGCCTTTCCAATAAAAAGTAAATAAAGTCTCTAAAGAAAAAAAGAGTTGAAGATGAGGTATCATCCTGAAGACAGGGAAGTTGGTAAAAATCTGTAGACCAAGTATCAAAACCCCAGTTGTCTTGTTTCTAGCTCCTTAGAATGCCAGCAGCCAAAGCTGAACCTTCTCCACTCGGAGGTTTCAGGAACCTCCTCTAGGGACCCTGCTGAGCACACACCCCATTCGTGCAGAGCAATGTCCGACACTGATGATGACACACTGGAGGTGACAGGCAAAAAGGCTCTTCCATACACTCTAGGTTTCTAATCAGCAGTTTAATTCCTTAGATTTAAATATGATGTATTAAAATAAATATGTGAGGAGAAGACAAGGAAAATGCAGTCTGGAAGCAACAGATCCAAAAATATTTATTTCATACTGTGAAAAAAAATGATGTAAAGTTATAGAGTTAAAAGTTCTGGGCCCTGGGCCTGGCCTGAGAGCCTAGTAGCTGAAGTCCTCATCTTGCACAGGCCAGGATTCCGGCACCAGTTTGTGTCCCAGTTGCTTCACTTGCCATCCAGCCCCCTGCCTGTGGCCTGGGAAAGCAACAGAAGATGGCCCAAAGCCTTGGGACCCTGGTTAATGAGCTCAGGCCATTGCTGCCGCTAGGGAAGTGAACTACCAGATGGAAGATCTTTTTCTCCTTCTCTCCTTCTCTCTGTATATCTGTCCTTCCAATTACAACAAAAACAAACAAAACATGTGGGCCCAAACCAAAAACACAGGGTCTAAATCAGAAGGTCATTAGTAGGTGACTAATTTCTCTCTCTCTCTCTCTCTCTCTTTTCCTGACCTATCTTCTAGCCACTGGCAATGAAAGATTAATAAAGTTGCAGATGCCTGGGTCATTACCCAGGGTTGATCCATCTCTGCAAAGCAAGCCAGCCAAGGCATTGCATATAGTACTTTGCAAGCTGTATTTTAATCAAGGATTGTCCTTTTGACTCTTCCTTCTAAAATACAAATGAAATCACGGCAAAAAAAAAAAAAAAAGAATTTACACTTGGCTAATCTGAAAATTTTTTGCCCTCTTTAACCTTCTTTTGTTATGGTTTCTAATAGGAGAATGGAAATTGACCTATTTTAGTGGCAGATTAAATTAATTTAGGAGAAATTATGTTTCTGAACTCTGCCGTGACCTACTGTCTGACCACAGCCAGGTCAGCCTCCTTGCATTGAAACAATCCCTGGATGCTATTTCCTTAAAGTTACTCTAAAAGATTCCCAGTCAAGGACCCAGAGAGTCAGCCCGATGGCTGTTTATTCACAACAACAAAATAAAATGTGGGTTAGACTCCAAATACAGGAAATCGCAATAAAAGCACCGGAGGCTAAGATACCTTGTGGCAATGTTTGAGGCAATAGATGTTTCATTATGTTGACACTAAGGATTTTCAGTTCACTCAAAACTAGATATAAATGTAAACAAAGCTGCAAGATGGAGATCAGAAAAAACTATGTTGGCAGAAAGACATGTAAGAGATAAAGATATGTGAGAGAAAAAAATATGTAGAATGGGAAGAGGATTTAAGTTTTTTCTGGTGTGATAAGGAGAGTAGGCAGGGATGCCATGTCTCTTTCAGTGTGAGGATGGACAGAAACACCTGCGTGCTAACGGAATCATTGGCACAGTTAACAACAATTTTCAGACTCTCCTCATAGATTATATTGTACGGATATCTCTGCAACTACCTGGTAAATGAATACATACAATAACATAACTATTCTGAAAGCACTATTAGAAGTTCAGACTACAAGACTGACATCATGGTTTGTAGGACAGAAGGAACATGCCATCATAATGTTTAATCAGGCTGATTTCAATTTAAGGTAAAAACCTCCACCAAGTACCTGTTATCAGGGGTGCTGCTGCAGAGACAGAGAGGAGACATAAAGTAAGTCATGTCAGAGGACATCAACACAGACATCTGACCATGATACAGCATAATCACCATCTGCAGTATATGTAAACCATTATGGTGATGCAAAGATTCAGTTAACATGGGAATGATCTCCATGACAGAGAGAACAAATGGGAAGTTAAGAATGAGTGGAGCTTTAAATGCATTTTTGCACAGAGAGGATACTTTCCACATCATAGGATACATGGAGAGAGGAGGATGTTAATTCAAACACACACTTGAACCAGATTATGAGGAACTTGGGATCATCTATGAAGAACCTGAATTCACTCCTCCGCAATGTAATATAAGCAGGATTTTTTTCTCTTTACAGCATAAATGTGTTAATACTTGTGTTTAACATGAAGCAAAGTCTAGTGAGTGAGAGGAAAATGGAAAAGTGATTGTTTAGAAACTGCCACAAAGCTCTCTTGTGGCCCAGCTGAGCCTACAGGAGGGCGGTGACAACAGCAGTGGGAGCAAAAAGCCTGAGAAAGATGGAAGGAAACAAAACAGCACCTAACAGCCTCAGTAAAAATTAGGTAACTTCACCCATGTAACATTTGTATGCTGATAGAACCAAACCAAATGGTACTACTATGCGACATTTTATAAATCGAATAAAAATGATTTTAAATTAATTCTTACATTTGAGAGACACAGAGAGAGCGTGAACTCTCAACTGATTTACTCTCCAGATGCCAGCATTGGCCAGGGCAGAGCTGAATTCAAAGCTGGAAGCTGGGGATTCAATCCAGGTCTACGAGGTAGGTGCCAAGAATGCAATTACTGAACCACTGTCACTGCCTCCAGGGATTACGTCAACTAGAAGTCAGAGACACATGTTAAACCCAGAACTCTGACGTGGGATGGAGGCATCTTAACTGCTACAATAAATGCTCATTCTGGAAAAGTTCTTTCAAAATGTGCTGTACCAGTTGAAAATTACTGAAGCTAAGTGATGGGTCCTTAGTATTCTTTGTACAATAATGGTTATTTTTAATATGGTTTGAAAAACCTTTTCGTAAAATTTTAAGGTATTTTAAGTGATTCCTGTGATCATTAGACACAGGACATATGCAAATGATCAGACTGTACTCATGAATATGTACAGATACATGTTAATTACAAAACACATAAAATAAAATGGTTTCCTTTCTTCACATAAGCTATCTGAGTAGGCTAGTGTAGGACTTTACCATGTAATTTAGAGATCATGCAAAATGAAAATTAACATTTTGCAGAGTAAGCACATTTATGATTAAATCATTCACGTTTGCGAGCTTTTATGATCCTCATTTCTAAAATAGAACATTATTCACATTTTAAAATACACATACTAGCACAAAATCTATCATAATTGCCAAATGCAATAATGGAATTACTTAAACTGAATACTGTAATCTGCACAGTTTTAAAATATACATTTGGCTAACAATCATTTACCTCTTACAATGTATTAGATTTCAAGCATTATTTCAGAGATGCTTTTCTCAGACTGCTTTCCTGTACTTAATGATCAGAAAGAAATTTGCCTTCATAATAAGCAATTGCAAGTCTTACTTCACTGTGAAAATGAAACGCATACAACAATAACAACCCGTCTTTTATTTCCTTTAAATCATCACTTCTCTGAGCAAGGGGACAGGTCCCAAAGCCAGAAACTCTTCACTCTGTCACTCACTGGCTCGGAAACAAGCATCAATTTCTCAGAGTCTCAGATGGGCAGTGAGTACCTCTCCCTACTCCTGCTGTGTAGGGAACAAATGAGTTTCAGCTATTAGATCCTCTGCATTGTTTCTTTACTGTCACCTCCTTCTAACTTATACTGTGGCCCTGGAGGCATCACATTGCCATACCTCTCAAATGTAAACTTACTTCCTAATGTTATATCAATATATTAAAACTATTCTCGTTTAATAATTAGCCAACTTTACCTCCAAATCCAACAGACTCTTCCCTTGGTGTTCACTGTACTCTGCCTCTATTATTTGGCAATAATAATTCTATCCTATGCCCTTTTTCCCTTGGCATTATCATCTTCTCTTTTTGCTTCATTCAAATTGCACCAAAATCTGTATCTCTAGTTACTAGCTTTTGCAAGTTCTTTAAGGGAATTTCCAACTACCATTCAAGCAAGGCCACATGGTTAGGTCACCAGCATATCAAGCTCTATGTTCACAAATGGAAAATTACCTCATTTGTCTTTTGTAGTCCAAGAGGATCCCTATGTATTTTAGCTGAGTAAATACACTAACATCTGTAGCCCTAGGTTTTTCTCCAAAAACCATTGCTATTGAATTACTTGTTCTACTAATTTTCTTCACCATATCCACTGTTAACATCCTTCTTCCAGAGCACTTCCAGCCTCAATCAGATATAACAGAAAAGGAGTCTCTACCTTTCATCCCTTCTCCCTCATACTGAGCAACTGCTGTATAACATACCAGGGTACCATTTACAACTGTACACATTTGTTTTCAGCCTTCCAGTCTCCTCCCCCTCATCACAGGCTCTAATCACACAGAGCCCTTCACATTCTCTATGCACTAGAAGTGTGAAAATACGTCCACATATTTACTCAATGCTGAATTCAATCTGAACATTAACTTAGAGGATATTCGGAACTCCTTTTATTTGTTGTGTTGTATCTGGCCTCACAATTCCCACAGGTCCGGTATACTCCTGATTTTTTGTGATCCACAGTAACTAATCAAAGTGAGTTCTGAAATCATGGAAGCTTTCTAGATCACAACGTCACTACTAACCTGTCCCTTATTAACTTTTTTTCAAGTATGTTATTTCCTTTGGAAAATTTCTACCGTGATGGCTAAACGTCTAAAAAATATTTTAGATTTATAGGGCAGCTCTACTCACCAAGGGTTCAGCCATCACAACTTCAATTTTCTTTTCAGCTTGAACAGCAAATTCTGCAAAGAGGCTCTTGATGACATATTCACCAGGCTTGACATCTGGGTCAATCGTAATATTTGACATGATGATATTCTTTTTTCCCCAAGTGGAATGAAAGTTAGAAGCAGCACAGTACTTATTCACTCTGCTGACCGGTGCTGACGCTAAAAGTAAAAGACAAGATATTGCTATAAAAACCAGCTCAAAAAGACCTACCAAATGAATAACAGCCTTATTCAATGTCATTCCACCCGAACCAGTATTCAGTCTCCCACTCTCCATGTACCATCTCCACTTTTCTCCAGTACACTCTCCGCCTTCTAACGCACTACCCAGCATCACTGTACTGCAGCTACGTGTCATGTTCATCATGTGCTGTTTCTCTCTCCACTTCTTCAACATGAATCCCATAAAGAGCTATTTCATCTTGTTTTTTGCTCAGGGATGAAACCCAAGTTTCTGGAATAATGTCTAACATGAATTAGGTACAAATAAACATTCATTGAATGAATGAATGATTCAAATCAGAGGATCAGGTGCAATAAAGAAAATAAAACATGAACAAATCAAACAAAAACAGAAAAAATCTGGAAGATGTGCTCAGGAAAGACCTCACTGAAAAACTACAACTAAATTCAGACCTAAGTGATGAAAAAGACAGCAAGGTTAATGAGTAGAAAAGTTGACTATGCAACTGGAGAAACAAAAGGGCCAGTGCGGTGGGCTGTCAAGGCCAGAAGCAAAGATGGAGGGTGATGAGAGATGAGGGCAGAGTCAGGAATCAGGGAGCAAATCACACTGGACATCTTAGGACTTTGCAAGGAAATTCGATTTTATCACAAATGCAACTACAATTCAATAAAAGATATTAATGTGGTGAGGAATGTGACGGGACTTCTCTTTAAAAAAAAATCATTCTGGAGAACAGGTTGTAACAGGGCCAATGTAGAGCCAGGAATGCCGAAATCTGGGCAAGAAGACCATAGCTGCAGCTCAGAGAACAGCAAAGAAGAGACAGGTGAGCTACCATGGTGAGGAAAAAGAAGGCTGGTACGACACTCAGAGCGGAATGACACAAACAGTCTGGCAGACAGTAAATTGCAACAGGCTTGGCACAAAAAGCACACACCACCACGTACTATCACTTGTTCTCTTCTCTGGACTGTCAGGGCAGCACACCTGCCTCCCTACCCGTAACTAATGCCCTGACCTCCGTCTTCTACCCTTTGTGCAAAACTCAGAGCCTCCTCCCACTTCTTCTCAGGCCATCTCCTGTGACCTAGAATATTCTTGCAGAATCTCAAGTTTGTATTTCTCTACCTCAATCTTCTCCAGATATTGCCTTGTAAATGCTTACATTTCTTGACACAGGAAGCAGACAACGATTCGAACACTGAATTTCTGTGTACTTACTGATAAGTATGGGAAAATGAATTTGCCTTAAACACAAATTCAGGACCTACAAGCAATTGTTCTGTCAAATTAAAAAAACTTTATTCTTCCTAATTGTCACCATAAATAACTTTTTAAAAATGAGCTAAGAAATACTGCAAGCTGTTAATATGCTTCATAGCACACCAACTTAAAATATATTAGACTCTGACTAAAATTATGTAATAAGAAAAATTCAAAACAAAAATTCACAGTTCTTTGAACACAGCACACATTATTTTAAACAATGACCTGCTTGTTAATATCCTTTCATGACTCAACATTGTGTATTATTAAGAAGGGAATCTGCTAACAAATGACAATGTGGAAAAGGAAATTTTGAATATGTTGGATTATTAAGAGTGTGGTAATTTGACATAAACTAGAAAATTCAAGTATATCTCATTTACTTAAGTATAGTAAGTCCATAATTAAGATTCTTAAGAGCATAACAAAATTTCTCTGGTTGTATCTTTATTTCTTTTAAAGATTTATTTATTTTATTTATTTTATTGGAAAGACTGATATACAGAGAGAAAGACAAAGAGGAAGATCTTCCGTCCGATGGTTCACTCCCCAAGTGAGTGCAACGGCTGGAGCTGAGCCAATCCAAAGCCAGGAGGAGCCAGGAGGAGCCATGAGGAGCCAGGAGCTTCTTCTGGGTCTCCCACGCGGGTGCAGGGCCCCAAAGTTTTGGGCCGTCCTCAACTGCATTCCCAGGCCACAGGCAGGGAGCTGGATGGGAAGCAGGGCTACTGGGATTAGCACTTGCACCCATATGTGATCCCTGCATGTTCAAGGCGAGGACTTTAGCCACTACGCTATCGCACTGGGCCTTCCAGTTTTATCTTTATAGTAAACTCAACTCAAAACAAGCCTTTATAGATATAACTATTTAAATGCTAACTTTTGGTGACATGAACACTGTTTAAATGACATCTGAGCTTTAAATATGTTTTTTAAAAAGAAAAAATAGAACCTAAAATGATTTCTCAGTTAAACTTACTTCTACTGTCTTCCCATCTCCTTAAACAGGCACCAACATAACTAGGTATTATATTGCATAGCTTAAGAACCTTCCAATGAAGTTTAATCTTCAGAAAATTTTTATTTCTACTATTTTCAAAAATAAAAATATTCCTAGCTTAAAAACATAAAACTGTACAAGAAAGCCTAAGGGGGCATGCAGCTTGGCGGCTTCTCCCGCCTGGGCCTGCAATGCCCAAACCAAGGATGGGGTGCTGGAGAAGCTTGGCTTGAGCCTGCTGGACCACCTCATCAGAAGACATGAGCGCTGAGCAGGCCTCAAGCAAAAACACAGTGTTGTCTCCAAGCTTCCTTTATCCCTGATACATAATGATTTGTACCGGACATTTTCCAAGTATGAAAAAAATTGCAAAGGTCACCATAATGGAAGATAAAGATAAAAGTAAAAGGGTTGCCCACATTTTGTTTTTGGATAAAGATAATGCACAAAACTGTACAGGGCAATAAAAAACAAGCAGTTATTTGGTAGCGTGATTAAAGCAAGCATCACTATTGACCATGGAAGAGCAGATGAGTTCATCGGAAGACGAAACTATTTTGATAAATTCAAGTGCTTTGAATGTGGGGAAAGTTGACACTGAAAAAGTTATGCATGTCCAAAAATATGCTTAGAGAACATGAATCTCCAAAGAAGAAAAAAGAAAGAAAGAAAAGGAAGCAAACTACTGAACCAGAATAAGAAATCAAGGAGGTGGAAGAAAGCAAAGCTGAAGGGGAAAACCCTGCCCTGGACAGCCGCAGCCCAGCTAGCACCTTCCAGAAAGCGAAAATTGAAGAACGAAACAGATGGAAGCCAGTTCAGGGGATCCCTCAAAGTCAGATCACTCGAGCACCCGAGGATAAAGAAAAGCACATATTTCAGTGACTAGGGGGAACACAGCGACTGAGAAGATATTTATTGTGTGCATATCCTAAAACAAAAACATCTTGGCACAGAGTATTCAGCAGAGGACTAAGGTTACTGTCGGAACTTGAGCACAGGGGGCTTACTACCAAATAGTATGTGACTAGCAAACAGTTCATTAGAACTTTTAAAATACATATAAAGTATCATGCTTCTATCTTGCTTTATCATAGTATAGTTTGGGTTTCCATACTTTGAAATCCTATATACCACAAGGTCTAGCAAATTTTCACTGCCAACACAATGTCTGAAATAGAACATTCCACACCATGGTGTTCTTAGATGGCAGTGATATCACACGTCCCATGGAAAGTTACCTTCAGGCACAAAGTCATACTTAGCCCACGAAAGCTCATTATGTTCATACAACCACTCCAAAACCCAGAAACTTGGATTCCAAAGTATGTCCAGTCCCAAATATCTCAGATAGGAGATACACAATCTATACCACACATCAAAACTTGCTAGAAATAAACTTGAAAAGAACTAATTTTAATAAAAAATTAAGCAGTTCCCATTATCAACCCAAGAAAAAAACTTAAAAATCATTTGAGATGTTCATTATAAAATTTCATTCTTGTCTGATTGCTTTGCATCGTTTTTAAAACAATCTTCAAAAAAAATACTTCATAAAATGTTAATAAACTATTTAAAAGAACTTAGTCTTTTATAAAACTTCACAAGAAAAATATTTTTGATTAAATTTATTTCCATTATATTTCTTGTGGAGTACTTGGTAAATTTCAGTTGAACTGTTTCATATGAAAAGATAAACAATGACTGAAGGGCTTGGCACGGTAGCCAAATAGCTAAAGTCTTTGACTTGCATGTGCCAGGATCACAGATGGGCACAGGTTCATATCCCAGCTGCTCCACTTCCCATCCAGCTCCCTGCTTGTGGCCTGGGAAAGCAAAGGGAGCTGTCCAAAAACTTTGGGACCCTGAACCTGCATGGGAGACCCGGAAGAAGCGCTTGGCTCCTGGCTTTGGAATGGCTCAGTTCCTGCCCATAGTGACTACTTGGGGAGTGAACCAGCAGATGAAAGATTTTTCTCTGTCTCTCCTTCCCTCTGTAAATCTGACTTTCCAATAAAAATAAACACATCATATATATATATATATATATATATATATATATATATATATACACACACACACACACACACACATACATACACATATATATATACATATATATCCACAGATTAAATATTTATCCCAATCAAAATACCAGTAACATTTTTCTCAGAAATAGAAAAGATACAAAAGTTCATCTGGAAACATAATAGACCACAAACACCCAAAGCTATCCTGAAGAATGAGAACCAAGCTGGAGGAATCAGAATTCTAGACCTCAAGACACTACAGGGCAGTGTCACCAAAAACAGTCTGGTACTGGTACAGAAACAGAATTAATGGAACAGAATAAAAATCCCAGAAGACTGCCCACACATGTACCGTCAACTAATCTTCAACAAGAGAACCGAAAACAATCCAAGTATAAAGCCTGATCTCTTCAACAAATGCTGTAGAGACAATTGCATAGCAGCCTGCAGAGGTAAGAAGCAAGACCCCCATTTGTTACCTTATACAAAAATCAACTCTAAATGGATCATGGACCTAAATCTGCACCAAGGAACCGTCAAACTACGTAGGAAGCACTCTAAGATAGGGATGGGGAAAACATTTTAGAAAAGCAACTAGACACCAGGTAGTCAAAACCAAAATAAACAAATGGGACTTATCAGGTTAAAAAGTTTCTGTATAGCAAAGGAAATGATCAACAAAAAAGCACAAAGGAATGGGAGAAAATCTTTGCCTACTACACAACCAATAAGGGACTGATATCCAAGATTTACAAAAACCTTTAGAAACTCAACTATAGTGAAACAACTATATGAAGAAATAGGTGAAAGAAATGAACAGACATTTTTCAAAAGAACAAATTCAAATGGATAACAGACATATGAAAAAATCCTCAGGCTCCCTAGCTGTCAGGGAATAACAAATGAAAACCACATTTAGGTTCCACCTAACTCCAGTGAG
Source organism: Ochotona princeps (assembly GCF_030435755.1). Lineage (NCBI taxonomy): Eukaryota > Metazoa > Chordata > Mammalia > Lagomorpha > Ochotonidae > Ochotona > Ochotona princeps. The sequence continues at coordinate 43,514,891 of NC_080842.1, read as the reverse complement.
ATTGACCTACATTCAGAACTCCACTAACACCTGCTGGTATGGATGGAGGAAGAAAGGCATCCTCCTTTACTGCTAGGAGTGTAGGCTAGTACAACCACTCTGGAAGTCAGTATGGAAACTTCAAAGAGAACTGAAAACTGACCTGCCATGTGACCCAGCTATCCCACTCTTGGAAATTTATTCAAAGGAAATGAGATCTACATATGAGAAAAAGGGAACTATACTCCTATATTCACAGCAGCACAATCTACAATAGGAAAGACATGGAAACAACCCACAGGCCTGTCAAAAGAGGAGTGAATAAAGAAATTGTGGTACATCTACTCCATGGATTACTACTCAGCCATTAAAAATAATGAAGCTCTACCATTTGCAACAAAATAGCCCCAACTTGGGACCATTATTCTCAGCTCTTTTGTTCTGCTTCTAACGTGTTCTAATACACAGTACAGCAAACAGTAACATCCTTCACAAACACAGTAGTTCTCAACAATCATAGTATTAAAACAATCCTACACTTAAATGTTTTTGGTGTCTGGGGTTGTTGGGAGTTTTGGTTGTTAAGAGTGCCCATTGTGGAGCAGCACATTAAGGCACCATTTGGAAAGTCAGCCTCCTATATCAGAGTAAGTGGGTAAGTCCTAGGCACTCCATAATGCAGAAGCAGCTGCCCACCAAGTCTCCTGGGAGGCAGTAGACAATAACCACAGTATTTAATTCCTGCTAGACATGTAGGAGACCCAGATGGAGTTATGAACTCCTGGTTCTTGGCTCCTGGCTCTGGCCTGGCTAATCCCTGGTTGTTGCAAGCATTTGGTGAGTGAGCTAGCAGATGAAAGATCTGTGTCTTCCTTTCTGTAACTCTACCAAATAAATTAAATATTTTATTTAAAAAAAAAGGAGCAGGTGAAAAAAATAGCATTACGTTCTAAGAATTTTCTAGAAACTTTTTTTTAAAAAAAGGAAAAAATATTAAGAATAACAAAGGTTTGGTGATGTCTGTGTAAGCTGCCTTTAGCTCCTCACCCCCAAGAAGAGGTCTTCAGGGATAAACACTATCGATCTATGGTCACAAACACATACATGTAGGCTAACTATATGCATATACTTACATAACACAGAAAAGGAATACAATCCCTTACTCTTAGAAAAATTGCCACTTTTTCAGGTAACAAAAATTTTTTATATATATAAATTTTATTTTTGATGATGTTTGCATAGTTGATTAATGCGGAAAGGATCAAGGACCAGGGGAAAATGGGTGAGATCACGGTTTCCAAATATTCTTTTTCTTCTTCCTGTGTCTAGCGGAAGCGGGAGTTACAAAGGGAATCCACACCCAGCTTGCCAATTGCCTCAGTATCCAGGGATGGGGAATGGCCACCAGAAGTCATCCCAAAGTCCCTGATGTGGAACATGCTCTGAAGATTCTGCTCTAGTGGTTCTGGTAATTCTGAAATGCATTTATTCTGTCCTCCTTCCTCTGCATGATACCAGATGTGCTCTGCAAGCCCCAATGGACTGCCATATCCTCCATGTGCATCTGGGCATGCTGTACACTGCTTCTCTTAACCCTCTGAGGAGACTCAACTCTGACACATTATACTCCAAGGTCAGATTACAGATCCTGCAATTCTCCCCCTTTTTGGAGTTCTTAGTCTATTGATTCAGTTAGGGAGTTCCCCAAAGAAACCTTGTTTGAAATAATCCCAGACATCACTTGTATGTGCTTGTCAGTATGGGTTATGGCTGTCCATCACCCACACCAGCCTATGCACACACTGGTAGTTGCAATTGCTATGTCAGTTCTGTCTCCAGGCACACTGCAGCCCAGCCTAATCCTGCCCACCACACAGTCAGCCCTCACATATACCAGCAGGAACTGCAGCCTAGTCAGAATGACCCCCAATATCCCCCTCCAGACCCGTTCCCAGCCCTAGTCCCTGTGCATGCCAGTATGCGCAGCAGACTGGTTCAGTCTGTCCTACATCCCATTCAGCTCTCATACATGTCAATGGGCACTGAAGCCTAGCTCAACCTTTCCAACCCCACTATCCAGCCCAAACTCATGCCAGCAGGTGCCACCGCCTATCTAGCCTGGCCTGCCCCCAGCCCTGATTCTCACGTTCATCAGTGGGAGCTGTAATGCATCAGAGAGGTATCCACTGTTTCCCTACTGGGCCTACTGCCAGTGCTGGACCCTGTACTCTCCAGGTAGTTCTGCAGTCTAGCTTGACAGGATTTGTCCCTGGTCCCAGCACTTGTTCAGCTGATGCTGCAGGAAAGTACAACCGACGTGTACTTACGCAGGCTCATGCAAGCACCATTGGATACAGTCGGTTAGTCCAGCTTGGCTCTTCCCTAACCCAGCTCACATTCAGGTCAATAGGCGTTGTGGCCCTACCCAGCCTAGTCTGTCCCCTGGTCTCAGCATTCATGCTTACCCTACCCCTTTTCCTGATCAATCCATAGTCCCTATGCCTGGGAGAACATGGGCTCTCCAGCCCAGTCTTGTTTAGCCCAATCTGCCGGTGGGTTAGTGTGCTGGACCAGAGCTCTGTATACCCATGAGGGTCCCAAGCTCCTGGCACGTGTGATGCCCTGGGACCCTACTCCTCCACACACCCAAAACCCAGGCCCAATCAAAGTTCCCCCAAGTCCGGTGCACCCACAGGAGACCAGCACGCTATCCCAGGTCTCTCCCCTCCCCTTCGCCATCCCTGGTCAAGACCAAGGACATAGGGAAATCCCCATGCTCACTCTACCCACTTGGGTGTGAGCCCCCAGGTCCCCATGGTTCCCACTGTCCCACTTCACAAGCCACAAACAAAACTTTGATGACCAACTAAGAGAAGGGATGTAAAGCTAAATGACCTTAGAATAAGAACAAAAGTCAAAAATATTCTAAAAGCAAATGCTAAATTCTTAGTTTAAAAAGCATGCCTACTACATCTATTTTTAGGATTCATGTAAACTTATGCTAAAGTTTATGCAGAAATGATCCTGAATGGACAACACTACAGTACAGTAGAAGAACAATGTCAAAGGACTGGCACTCCCTCACTTCAAGACTTACTAAAAAGCTACAACAATCAAGACAATGTTACTGGCAAAAGAACAGACAAATAAATCAATGGAACAGAACAGAGAACACAGAAATAGACCCACACAAATAAAGTCAACTGATCTTTGACAGGACGTACAGGAAATTCAACAAATGGTGCTGAAACCAATAGATATCCACATAATAAAAAAAAGAAAAGAAAAGAAAAGGGACAGGGAAAGAAAGATCTAGGGGTCCAGCATCGTGGCCTGTGTGTGGGCAGAGTCAAATGACAGCTGCTCCAATTTCAATCCAGCTCCCCGCTAACAAGCTTAGGAAACAGCAGAAGATGGCCCAGTGCTTGATGCCCTGCACCACATGGGAGACCTGGAAGAAGCTCCAGGCTTCTGGCTTCAGCCTGGCCAAGCTCTGGCTGTTGAGACCATTTGGGGAGTGAGCCAGAAGATGGAAGATTTTTTGTGGTTTATTTTTATTGTAAAGTCAGATATATAGAGAGGAGGAAAGACAGAAAGGAAGATCTTCCATCCCATGATGCACTCCCCAAGTGACCACAACGGCCAGAGTGCATCAATCCAAAACCAGGAGCCAGGAGCCTCCTCCAGGTCTCCCACATGAATGCAGGGTCCCAAGGCTTTGGGCCATCCTTGACTGCTTTCCCAGACCATAATCAGGGAGCTGGATGGGAAGCGGGGCTGCTGGGATTAGAATCATCAGCCATATGGGATCCTGGCATGTGCAAGGTGAGGATTTAGGCACTATACTACCATACCAGGCCCCAAGATGAAAGATCTTTGTCTTTCCTTTTTTCCATAACTCTGCCTTTAAAATAAGTAAATAATTTAAAAAATCTAAACAGAACCTTTAAATTTCACAAGAATTAACTGAAAGCGGATCACAGATCTAAGTGCAGAGTGCAAACCTAAAACTCCTACAAGGTGAAAACCTAGGTGATTTTGAGTTTCATGAGGACTTTTTAAATAAACATTGAATCCATGATTCATAAGAAAAAAAATTGCCAAGTTGAACTTTGTTAAAACAACATGTTTACTTCTGGAAATGATGAATTAAGAAATGAAAGCCAATGCCAGTGTTGTACTAGAGCAGGTTAAAGTTACTGCTTTCAACATTTGCATGGAATATGAACATCTCAAGCAGGGGTTCAAGTCCTGGCTACTCTACTTCTGACTCAGCTGTCTATGTGTGTGGGAAAGCAACTGAAGACTGCATTAGCACAGGGACTCCTGCTACTAATGTAGGAGACCCAAATGGAATTTCAGACTCTTAAGTTCAGCCTGGCCTAGCCCTGGCTGTTATAGCCATTTGGGGAGTGTACAAAGATCTCTCTCTGTGTCTCTGAAGTTCTGCTTTCCAAATTAACAGCTAATTTTAGAAAAATGGGAGTGATCAAGAAAGAATGAGAATGACAGACAAGCCCCAGGTTGAGAAAAAAAAAATTTGTAAAGAATTTCTGATAATTTATTCTTTGTAATATTTCTGATAATCAACTAGTAATGAGAAATACATAAAGAATTCGTAAATGAAACAATCAATAGCCCAAATCTGAACAGTTGGCACAAGATGTGAACAGACAGATCACCAAAGACATACAGATAGCAGGCAAACACATGGAGATGCTCAATCACATATATCTTCAGGAAATTGTAAATTACAAAGAGACACATTACACATCTATTAGTGTTATGAAAGTCCAAAGCAATCAAATCCTGATGAGTACAAAGAAAGGAATGTTCACTCATCACTCATACAATCACTTCAGGAGATAAGTGAGTGGCTTTTCTTTCACTTATAAACATACTCTTCCCATAAAATCTAGACATTCTGTTCCTTGATATTCACCTAAAGGAGCTGATAATGTGCGTCTGCACGCAAGCCTGCAAAAAGACGTTCATGACAGCCAAAACAATTCAGCAACCAAGATATCATTCAGTAGATGAATGGATAAACTGTGGTTTTTCCTGACAAGGGCATATTACACAGTACTAAAAAGAAATGTTGAAATGTTGGTATCAATCCAGGAAAAGTCATGGAGGAACCTTAAATACATATTACTAAATACTAGAAGCCAATGTATAGGAGCTACACACACACACACACACACACACACACACACACACACAATACGTAGATGTGTATGTGTGATCAACATATTTGACATGAGATTCCAGGAAAGAAAAAACCATAGAAACAACCAAAAGATGGATGGTTGTCAGCTTAGGGGGAGAAGGAATGAACAAAAGGAACACAGAGGGTTTTTCTCTATTATCCTGTTATTGTAGGTATAGGTCATTCCACACCTATCAAAATCTACAAAGCATACAACAGTTTACTCTGATGTAAACTACACACTATATTTAATAATGCATTAAAATTGTTTTACCAATGGCAGCAAAGGTACTATTCTAAGTCTATGGGAAGCACAGGAGAGGGTAGCAGTTACAAAGGAGCTCTCTATACTTTCTAGTCAGATTGTCTGTAAATTTGAAACTGTTCTAAACATAGAGGATTAATTTTTAAAGGAAAACATTACCAAGCCCGCTATATCTCTATCAGACAGAACTCAAAGTGCCTGGGAATGGTCAAACAATAGCTCAAGCTGAATTTCAAGACAATCATATACTTGAATCAAACTCAAAGACAGGAAACTGTAAGTCAATTAAAAATAAAATAAAAAAAAGTTTATGTATGTGGTACACAGATTAAAAGTAGAAATAACAAAAGCAAAATCAGTATCAGGGAGTAAGAATTTCAATGTCTAAAATGGCCAAGTGGGTTGGTATATGGTATATTTTACACCTACCTAGAGGACAGGTGCATATTTTAAAGGTACTCAGTAGAGACAGAAAAAATGTAAATTATAGGAATGTTGTACGTATTGAGTGGTACAATTCAAAGGCATCATTTGATGGCTTTGATATAGACACACTGCTTCCCAAGGGCAGAAAATAAGCTGTACATAAATAAACAGCATAATACACATTATTTATTTCTGATGGAAATGGCCCCGGTCTCCCAAGGATTAACTCCACAGCTTAGCTTGTTTCTCAGAGCATAACAGGATTGGTAATTTTGGCCTGATACATATAGCCACTGGCTTAACCGCAAGTTCCTGCTTCCTATTTGTCAAGTTATCTGCCAGGGGATTGGATAAAACTCAAGGGATTTAGGGTGGCCACGAGAGGATTGGATAAACACTGGGAGGAACTGAAGGGATTTAGGGTTGCCACTACTGGGAGGAACTGAAGGGATTTAGGGTGGCCACTACTGGGAGGAGCTAAGCAGAGTATAAAAGAAAGTCTGGAGTTGCAATAAAGATCAATCTGTCATCGATCGGCATTCGGTGTACTGCGTGTTGCCTTGTCTTGTCTCTCTGCGTTGCAACCCTAGTCCCTCCGCTCGGCTCGGGGTACGTGGCGACGAGGGTGTTGCCAACATCTGGAGGTTCCACCGAGATTGAGAAAGAGAGGATACGAGGAAGGGTCGTCCCAAGAGTCTGGCCAGCTGATTCAGGTAAGTGGGACGTATTGTAAGTCTCTCCTAAACTGGTAGGAGAGGGAGGTTCATTTTGAAATATAGTTAGGTTTTAGTTTTATTTTGAAATATAGTTAGGTTTTAGACTTATTTTGAAATATAACTAGGTTTTGGATTTATCCGACCAATTTTGCATATGCAGGCAACAAGCCTGGGAGCAGGTCATTATTTGACAAACCATGATGGTTTTGGCTGTGGAAAACCCTAACGCTCAAGTTTGGTGAACTTGGTGTGATGGGCAGCCAGAGACGGGTAAGATCTGGCAGCGCTGATGACCAACCTAAGACAGGGATTCCCCAGGTGGGGCTCCCCATGACGGGTAAGGCGTCAACTGACTGCTGGACAACCTAAGACAGGCGTCCATTAAAAAAACAAAAAAAGGGGGACATGCAGGCCCCGGTCTCCCAAGGATTAACTCCACAGCTTAGCTTGTTTCTCAGAGCATAACAGGATTGGTAATTTTGGCCTGATACATATAGCCACTGGCTTAACCGCAAGTTCCTGCTTCCTATTTGTCAAGTTATCTGCCAGGGGATTGGATAAAACTCAAGGGATTTAGGGTGGCCACGAGAGGATTGGATAAACACTGGGAGGAACTGAAGGGATTTAGGGTTGCCACTACTGGGAGGAACTGAAGGGATTTAGGGTGGCCACTACTGGGAGGAGCTAAGCAGAGTATAAAAGAAAGTCTGGAGTTGCAATAAAGATCAATCTGTCATCGATCGGCATTCGGTGTACTGCGTGTTGCCTTGTCTTGTCTCTCTGCGTTGCAACCCTAGTCCCTCCGCTCGGCTCGGGGTACGTGGCGACGAGGGTGTTGCCAACAATTTAATACACAAAAGGACTTTCTAAAGTATCATCTTACTTTATTCTAACTAACTGCTAGATTTGCAAAGTGAGGTTTGGTCCTCATGGTGATAGCTTCCTGGCCTTTTACTTAAGGTCCAGAGCAATTATAAGGTGAGGCCTACTGGGAAATTCCTGGTCCCAAAGGGAGTTGTCCTCAGAAGGGAATATCGGTCTCCATCAGACAGAGCTTAGCCCCACCCAGTGTCCCTAGCTTCCTGTGAGCTCCTGGCTCCCACACGAGTTTTCCCTAAGCCCACTCCAGACCCTGCATCATACTGCTGGGAATCTCAGCTTCCAAAACTGTGAGGTAGGTAGATCTCTCTTCCTTTGTAAATAGTTTGCCTAGAGATTTTAGTCTTTAAGCCTATTCTAATGTCAAGTGATCGGGCAAATACTTTCACAATGGCTGATTTCAAGCCAACAATGGTTTAACCACCAGTAAAACTTTACAACAGGTAAAATGGTGGGAACATGATCCAGAACATCACTCCTAGCTATAATCCATTTACGATAAGGAAAATGACTCCAAATTAAAGTCACGTGTCACATGGGAGTGGTGAAGTTGAAATGTGAACTGAAGTCTGGTTTCTAAGAATCCTCATACCAAAGCTTTACTTTCTCCAGTACTGTCAAATTCAGATATATTTGTTCTTCCTTCAAAGGCACAGATGTTTAAAGAATATCCATCTATTTTTATTCACTGCAAAGGCAGAGCAATCAGGAGAGAGAAAGATCTTCCATCCACTGGTTCATTCTGCAAAAGCTCTCAACAGCCAAGAGTCCTGTCAGGCTGAGGCCAAGAACCAGAACTCCACCCAGCTCTCTCACGTGGGTGGAAGGAATCCAAGTACTTGAGTTATAATCCTCTGCCTCCCAGGCTGAACATTGCAAGGAAGCAGAATCAGAAGGAGAGGCGAGATTCAAAACAAGCACTCTACTACATTATGTGGGCATTTCAAGTGGCAGCTTAACCTGCTGTGTCACAATGCCCACTCACCCCAAAAGTTCAGGTTGTTAGCATACTATCTGCTTAGAATAATTATTCACCAAGTCAAATATTTTGGCTACATGTCTTTAGTTAATTTGCATAAAGAGCTATTTAAAACCTTCCCTACTTTGATTAGACATACATTTACATTTGTATTCCTTTTCTAGTTGGCTTTATTTATTCAATTTGAATGTTTCATCTATCTAGACCTTATTTGGGACACATCTGCCTTCATTTTACTGAGATACTGTCACTGATTTTTCTCACTATCATAAACCTAAGGCCAGACTCAAATATGCTTTCTAATATTTCTATTCTACTCCTTAATGTTTCTGTGTTAGCACCGTACATTTAATTATAGCAGTTTGATAACACAGTTTATTACTGGTTGGCATTAACATTCCTGCTTTCTTATCAGCTTTAGCTTTTGTCACTCACACATCCAAGCCTACATCTATTCACTAATGCATATCTTCATCTATTAATTTAAAGAAAACTGGCATTTTTATAATACTACAACTCTTTCTGGAAACAACGTTTTCTTCCTTAGTTTGTCTTCTTCTGTGTACTCACAGAAAAACATATCTTCTCCGGAGTGGATAGCACAGTGTATTCGGTTAAGCCTTCCTTTTGGACACCAGTTCAAGTCCTGGCTGCTCCACTTGTGATCCAGCTCCCTGCTAACTGTCTGGGAAAGCAGTGGAAGATGGTCTAAGTCCTTGAGCCCATGAACCCGCATTGGGAGACCCAGAAGAAGCTCATGGCTGCTGCCTTTGGAAAGCCCAGCTCCAACCACTGATGCCATCTGGGGAGTGAACCAGTGGGTGGAAGATCTCCATTTCTCCCTCTCTCTGTAAATCTGCCTTTCAAATAAAAATAAATAAGTATTTTTAAGTATTCTTTCCTTTAAAAACACTAATATAGTTCTTACTAATTTTATTGCTAAATTCCTTGTTCCTCTTCTGTGTGACTGGAATTATTTTCACTCACTATCCAGTCTAACAATTTTGCTTCTGGTTCAATTTCAATGGATAGAAAAATAAGACTTTCACTTGTTCCTCAGACAGCTGTTCCTAAAATGTTTATTTATCCTAATATGAACTATTCTCACTAAAAACAGTTTCTAAACATAGAAGTCCTATGACACCTCTGGCACATGCCCAGTGCTTTTCACTTGAAGTCTACTACAGAAATACCACTTATTATAAGGTTCAAGAAAAATGACCTATCATCTAAATAATCCATTATTCGCTCAGCTAGAGTCTCCCTGAGGCTATCATTTTCTTGTACCCTTGCTAACCTTTGGAAACTCAGCTAAGAAACTACCCCCAGAAACCTAAGAGATAATGTGTTATTTTAAAAATGTGTATGAATCCAAGAGTCAGGAGACAAGGTCCTACACTTGATTTGGCCACTTATCATTACTATAATCTTGTTGGAATTATGTGCCCTCTTATGTTTTCCAGCTAGCAGATGAATACAGAGTTTTATCTCAATCACAGGCATGTGAGAAGCAACATTCAAAGCTCTTTCCCTTTCTTCTCCACTCTTGCCACCTTCAAAAAGATTCATTGCTAGTGAAACAGCTCTTGTGGCAGATTTTTCTCCTCCAACCAGACTTGAGCCTGGGTGTCAGCACAGGACAGCCCTCCGGCAGGAACTCACCAGCAAATCTGCAAGATGCTGGCAACTGCAGGTGGACATGCAGTCATATTCGTTTAAAAAGCTGAGCAGAGTCTCAGCATGTGGTTTGGGGTCATCTCTGAGATGATGGGAGAAGGTGAGGAGTGCAGTGGCTTCATCCCAATATCTTAACAGGATGCCAGCTAATAGGCATAAACAGATAAAGGCTGCTTTCTCTTCCAACATTCTTGGGATTACTCTTTAAAATACTAGAATTGTCTGACCCAGACTTAATTAGCAAAGAAACTGTTAAGAGCATCATTAACAATGTAGCAGAACTCACAGAAAGATGTATTCATAAGTGGATGTATTCTGGAAGAGTCAATGTTCATAAAAGTAATACGCTGATAGAACAATTCCAATTAAATTTTTGATAAAACATTATGTAGGCTGTGTTGGATAAAACTGTATTCAAGTACACATAGATGAATAAACACCCAAAAAAGACTAAAAACAAGAGTTAGAAAACAGAACATTGACTAAATCACAAGGCAGTTAACATGTCACCTGGAACATGCACATCTCAGGTCAGAAGGTCTGAGTTCAAGTCCTATTTCTGCTTCAGATTCCAACTTCCTGCTAAAGCACACCGCAAGAGGCAGCAGACCGCGGCTCAAGTAGCTGGGTTCCTATCTCCCTTGTGAGACCTACATTAAGTTATCCAGTTCCAGGTTTTGCCCTGTGTAGCCCGGGCTGCTGCGGACATTTTGGCAGTAAATCAACAATGGAAGATGGATGACAGATCTACCAATCTGTCTGTCTCTCCCGGACCCTCTGCCTTTCAAATAAATTTACAAATTTTTTAAAATTACGAAAAATACTTTCAGAGAACATTTAAAAGTAGACAAATCAAGCAGCAATATAATCACAGCTAACCAAAGCACAATATTAAATATACTACAAAGTGAATTATAGTATCAGAGCATTATATAATAAGTCAATAGACCTAAGTAAAGACAAATATATACTGAACCACCCCCCAATAACCTAGCAGTTAAAGTCCTCGCCTTGCATGCACCAGGATCCCACATGAGCACTGGTTGTAATCCCAGCAGCCCCACTTTCCATCCAGCTTCCTGCCTGTGGCCTGGGAAAGCAGTTGAGGAGAGCCCCATAGCCTTGGGACCCTGCATCCATGTGGGAGAGCCAAAAGAGGCTCTTAGCTCCTGGCTTCGGATCAGCTCAGCTCTGGCCATTGCGGTCATTTGGGGAGTGAATCATCAGACAGAAGATCTTCCTCTGTCTCTCCTCCTCTCTGTATATCTGACTTTCCAATAAAAATAAAATAAACCTTTATTTTTTTTAATGATCTATTTAGTAACATTGAAACATCTGTTTCATTTAGAGAAAAATAAATATTCAAAAACCAAAGGTCCACACAGATACAAAGTTGGAAATGAGGTTTTTATAGGTCTTAGAAAAACATTAGGAGTCACTGTGCATCATCTAAGGGATAAGTAACCCTTAACCTAGACAGAAAATCCAAACTACCTAAAAAATCTATATAAATACATTTAACAAAATATAACTTTTTAAGATGTTCAGGGTGACTGAGACTATAGATATGAGTGGCCCAAATCAGGAAAATACTAAATATTTTTCTGGCTCTTATAAAGTTACAACAAAAACACAAAGAAAACTGACAAAAAATAAACTTACATAAGAGGTGATCTACAAACCCAATAAGCATATGAAAAACACTATACAGAATTCAGACTTGTATTATGTAGAAAATGTAAACTAAGCTAGCCATGAGCTTTTTATCCAACTGACGTCAGACAGGCCAATGGTAAGTTTGGTAAAAGGTATGATTCCATCTGCTGTGAAGAAGGTGTGAGGAAATGGAATGCTTATCACATGACCGACAAAATACGATGCCAACCAAAGTACAGTCCAAAGAAGAGATGTTCTGAACAAAAGGAGGAGTATCCTGGCTACTAGAGAAGAGCGTAAATTTTGCTGATTTTCAGGCTTGCAGTGTACCCTTCTGACTATAATTTAGCTTTGTCTGAGCCTATCCCAGTAGAGAAGAATGGTCTGCCAGCTCTAGCATTAACGTCCACTTGGCATATTTCTCATTGTAAATTAGTAAATTGGCAAACTTGTGAAGCCTTGTCTGTCATATTATTATGAGTTCACCCCATGAAAAAGACTTCATATGCCCTCTTGACACTCTAACAAAGCCAAGTTTTCTGACATCCTGAGGACTTAGACATACCTGGCAATATCCTAAATCAGAATAAAAAGTTTTGGAGGGGACCCAGGTATCCTAATATTTTTGAAAGCCTCCCAAGGTGATTCCATTATGCAGCCATGGTTGGGAACTACCGCCTTACACTACTCTTCTAAAGTGGAATAGCTTGGCACTACACAACAATAGTATTTAAAATTAATTTTGATAATTAAAAAGTTTCAAAAGCACCAGGATCAAGGAAGCCTTCTCATACACAATATGCATCAAGCAGTTCAGAGAAATTCAAATAAATGCATATGCAGGGCAAAGGTCCAACAAGCAAAGCGCAAGATCAATGAGACAAGTCAAAACTCTAATTTAGAACAATGCTTTTGTTTATCAAAAAGGCCACGGGTGGAGAAAATGTTCCTGTTTGTTGGTTCATTCTCCAAAATTCCATAATGGCTGGACCTGGACCAGGTGTGAACTCAATTGGGCTACAGCCAGGAGTGCAATTCAGGTTTCCCACATGGGCAGCAGCAACCCAGTTACCACTGTTGCCTCCAAGGAAGTTGGAGTCAGGCAGTCACTGAGTAATCCCAAGCACGGCACCAAGGGTGGGGTGTGGGCTTGGTAACAGACCACACAAACACCTGCCCCAAAAATCTAATCTTAACAGTAATCAAATATGTATGATGCTCCCAATTCATACTGGAAGTCTTGGCAAATCCATTTTTCTTTCAGGATTTCAATAAACTCACCATACTCATTTTATACACCTCAAATCACTTACCGTGGTGCCATATCCACTCTCTGCCTTCATTATCTATGATCTCAAAGGGCAAGATTCCATTGATACACAGTTATGAATCATTATTACTTGTTTACTCAGCTTTTCTTCTATTTCTAGGTTAGTCATCAAACCATATCATTACTTAAAGTAATCCTTTTTTGTCTCCCTGACTTTTTAAATTCAGAATTTAATTTTCTACATAGATTTCCTGAAAAAAATATTCTTTGACATTCCCCCTCTCTCATAACAGGTGAAATTATCCCCCACCTCACCTCCCCAGAGCAGCCAAAGTGATGTTTCTAGTCCAATCATACTAGACCCCATACATAAAACCATGGCACTACAGTGCCTTTCAATTCTCAGTACAGAAACCCAATACTAACTAACCTTATCTTCAAAAATATTATTAAGAGGAAAAACAAGAATATTACTAAGGGCATTTTACTGGGTTTTTTTTCCCCCTTTGGAAGTCTCCATATAATAAAAACAACTCACCCATAGACTGTCTCAAAATTTTATGTGGAGCTTATTTAAAACAAACCAAAAAAATCCAATAATTAGCGACATAAATGTTGGTTATACTGAAAATAGGCCAGATACCTGTGAAGTGTCATATTTAAAATACTAAGTAGCTGGTAAAGAGGAGCAATCAGAAGTTGGCTGTAGCCCCAGCTGTAAGCAACTGCCTAGGCTGCCTTTCACCTAGGCAAGAGTTACACTGCTGGGAGAGAAGCAGCTAACAGCTGGCAGGCATTCTGGGCCTGGTTATTGCCAAGTTTGTGATAACTATACCAGTGCGCCAGGCTGGGCTGAGGAACCCTTCAGCAAACGCGAGACCTGGAGCTAGGAACAGGCCTGGCAGGGGAACTCGGGGGACTCTCCTCTGGGCTGCAGCTCCCATTGGTGAGTGTAAAAGCCAGGGCTGTAGAAGGACCAGGCTGAGCAAAGCTGCAACACCCACTGACGTGTGTGGGCTGGATCTGGGGGTAGGCCCGACTGGACTAGGCTCCTGCACTCACCGGAAATCGCGAGAGCCAGAATGGGTATGGCACAGGGTGGGCTAAGGTTATAGTACCCATACTCACCAGGTCTAGCAGTGCGCCAAGCTGAGCTAGGCTGTAACTCCCACTGGTGAGAGCCAGAATGGGTACAGACCAGTGGAGATAGGCCGCAGTACCCATATCAGACTGGGCTGTAGTACTCACCATCACACATGAGATTAGGGTCTAAGAGAAGGTCTGGTAAGGGACCATGGGGAACTTGCCTGCAAGGCTGAAACTCTTGCTGGTGAGAGCCACGGCTAGTACCTATTGGCCTATGTGTGAGCCAGATCTGGGGGTGGGCCAGGCTGGGTCAGTCCACAGCAAACACTGGAATGACCAAGAGCCAGGATGGGGTACAGGCCAGGCAGAGTTGGACTGCAACACCTTAGAGTTCATATGAGGGCTGGGAGTGGGCTGGGCTGAGCTGGGCTGTTTGTTGCATCTGCCAGCCAGAGCAGGAACTCGGGGTGGGCTAGGTGGGGTCAGGCTATAGTGTCTGCTGGCAAATGCTGGGACTGGGCACAGGCCATCTCAGAATGGACCAGAGCATCTGCTAGCACATGCAAGACCCAGAACTGGGAGCAGGCCTGGTAGGGGAACTTCAGAGACTCCCTTACTGGGCTGCTACGTTAACTGGTGAGTGAGAGCTGGAACTGGGGTCAGATAAAGCTGAGTTAGGATGCTGTACCCAATGGTGCGTAAGAGTCAAACTGGGTACAGCTGGGCCAGATTGCAGTCCCCGCTTACAAATGATGGGACTGGGTATGAATCATGTCATGCTGGACTATAATAATCCGTAGCAGGTACAGGATCTAGAACTGAGAGCAGGCCTGGGAGGGCAACTGTGGGCACTCCACTGGTGGGCTGCAGTTCCTGCTGGTGAGCACAACAGCCAGGGCTAGGGCAGGCCAAGCTGGTCAAGGTGGCAGTACTCATTGATGTATGTGTGGGCCAGGTCTGAGAGCAGGTCAAGGTAAACTAAGCTGTAGCATCCATAGGTGTGCACGAGAGCCAGGTGGGATGCAGGACAAACAAGGCTAGACCACAGCACAGGCTGGCACACACAAAAACCAGGGCTTGGGGGCAGACCTGGTAGTGGTTTTTGGGGGTAACCCCACCTAGGTCACAGCACCTACTGGTATGCATGAAGATCAGACCTGTTAACAGGCTGGGCTGAGCGAGGTCATAGTACCCTTCAGTTTGTGTGAGATATGGGGTTTGGAGCAGAACTGACCAGGCAGCTGTATCTACAAGTATGTGCATTGGCTGGGGTACATGAGTCAAGGCTGCATTTACCCAGGAGAGGTTTTTTGGGGTACTTGCCAAGTAGATGGCTGGACTCAAGCACCAGCCACAAGGAAAATCACAATATATATGGTCCAGTCTTGGAAAATACATGTGTCAGGACTGGGTCTTCTCAGTTGTTGATGCCTGTGAGTGGTCAGCAAGCTCAGATGCAAAAAGAGGACATGACAGCAAGCTCATCTGGACCTGCAGAGGACATCGAGTGCCTCCATGGGAGGATGGATAGCAGAACGGGTTGAACCACTCTCCTACACAAGCAACATGTTCCTGGGCCTGTGGATGCACTGAGGTGGATTTGGTCAGCCAACAGACTTCAGAAAGATTTTTCTCAATCTTTGTACAATGAAGCTAATGATGTCTCAGAACTATCAAAACCACTCAAGTAACTTCCTTGGAACACTATTCCCCACACTGGGGTCTCTAAGGCATCATCAAAGGATTGTCCCACATCCCAAAGTGTCGATTTAGTATGACAGCAAGGAGGGGCCCACTCCCTTTCCCCTCTACTACAGACACAAGAGAAAATAAACATTTGTCCCATTCACCTTCCTCCAAACCTACCCATCCCACCCTAATCGGAGACCCACATGGGCATGTATTCCTCTCAACTATATGAAAAATATTAAAAATAAAATCTAAAAACTAAGCTAGCTGCAAATACAAGTGCTGAAATAATGCATAGGCTGAATATCAGTGCTGGTGGAGGTAATGAGAAATACGGTAAAGGAGGCAGAAGACGGCATCTACAGAATAGGGGAACAGACAAGAAAGCAGCACCAGGGATGTCCAGCAAAGAACATCGGCTTATCATAGCAAAGCTCTAGGCACAGGAAGTATGCGCCTACAGGGAGCTAAGTTTAATGAATAGAAATTTTCATTTTTTTCAAGGGGTGTGTGTTTAAAAGAACTTGATTCTCTTCATGAGGCAAGCAGGGTCCATATTTGAAGGATATAAAATACCAAAGACTTGGGCCCGGCGGCGTGGCCTAGCAGCTAAAGTCCTTGCCTTGAAAGCCCCGGGATCCCATATGGGTGCCGGTTCTAATCCCGGCAGCTCCACTTCCCAGCCAGCTCCCTGCTTGTGGCCTGGGAAAGCAGTCAAGGATGGCCCAAAGCTTTGGGCGCCTGCACCCGTGTGGGAGACCTGGAAGAGGTTCCTGGTTCCCGGCATCAGATTGGCGTGCACCGGCCCGTTGCGGCCCACATGGGGAGTGAAACATCGGATGGAAGATCTTCCTCTCTGTCTCTCCTCCTCTCTGTATATCTGACTTTGTAATAAAAAATAAATAAATCTTTAAAAAAAATACCAAAGACTTTAACAAGGCAAGGTTCAGGAAAAAACAAAATCTGTGAATAGAGATAAAGCTGTAACTCAAGAATGGTAGCACAGACCCTGGAACTGGGAACAGAGAGCAAAATTTGTAGGATGCTTGGGCTGAAGTAAGTCCACCTGGATTAGTGAACTGAGGTCCTCCAAGGCATCCCATCTCAGATGTAGGATAAGACACAGAGCCTGATATAATACTGCATCTAAAGACAACTACAACACCGGGTGAGGCTGTGACAAAGATTTATGAAACAGACTCAGTTTAACAGACATGACCCTGATCTTCTTGCATATTCTCAGTCATCTATGAATACTGTGACCAACCATATTAGCATTTCCTTTGAATCTCATTATTAAACTGCACATCATTATTCTAATATTTAGCAATGAAAATTTTTAAGTAAATCATGAAAAACAAATACTTATGAATCAGACAACCAGCTGTACTTATAACATAAGATGTTCAGAACTAATAGAAAATATCTCCTTCACCAAATTAGATAAAACTAGCATAAGAAGTTAGTTCTTTAAAGAATGGATAGGGTCTGGCGCAGTGGCCTAGTGGCTAAAGTTCTCCCCTTAAGCGCTCTAGGATCCCATTTGGGTGTCGGTTCTAATCCCGGCAGCTCCACTTCCCATCCAGCTCCCTGCTTGTGGCTTAGGAAAGCAGTCAAGGACGGCCCAAGGCCTTGGGACCCTGCACCCACGTGGGAGACCTGGAGGAAGTTCCTGGCTCCTGACTTCGGATTGGCTCGGCACCGGCCGTTGCAATCACTTGGGGAGTGAATCATTGCATGAATGATCTTCCTCTCTGTCTCTCCTCCTTTCTGCATATCTGACTGCAGTAAAAATTAAAAAAAAAATTAAAAAAAAGAAAGGAAAAAGTGGGGCCTGCACAGTAGTCTAGTACCTAAATTCCTTGCCTCGAACATGCCGGCATTCCATATGACTGCTGGTTCTAATCCCAGCGGTCCCATTTCCCATCCAGTTCCCTGCTTTTAGCTTGTGAAAGCAGTCAAGAACAGCCCAAAGCCTTGGGACTCTGCACCAGCGTGGGAGACCCAGAAGAGGCTTCTGGCCCCTGGCTTTGGATCAGCTCAGCTCCAGCCACTGCGGCCACTTGGAGAGTGAATCGATGGAGGAAAGATTTCCTCTCTGTCTCTCCTCCTCTCTGTATATATGACTTTGCAATAAAAATAAATATATATTTTAAAAAAGAAAGGATAAAGCAGGCCCATGTTTTCTGGGTATGGACAATTTCTGGAGCAGGATCTATAACTTACATGAATCATCTGAACTCTGAGGTCCATTAATCAGCAGTGAGGTAGCACTTTCTTCATGTAAGTCATGTGAGACTGGCTTGATAACCAATATGTGATTCTTTTCCACTATGATCGACACTAACTCCCAAACACATCTTGAGAATTAACAAATAAGAACGTAAATTGCCTTACACATGTATTTCACAGAAGCCTAATTAAAAATATTCACCTCCCATGTCTAAGCCCAAGATGTGTTTGTTCCTATTCCTTGAATCTCTCTGTTTTATGAATGAGATCTAGCAGTCTACAATGCACTTTAAAAAATACGTAACCATGCAGTACGCAATGTTTGCTTGCTAAATAAGGACAGATTTCTTCACTTGCTCAACGTTCATCTCAGCTGCAACAGCAACACCAACACATGCTCCTGCACCCACACCTGTCAATCTCAGCTCACACCCCACGCAAGATGGAAATCAGATGAACTGTCACGTACTATCCTGTATTTCATCACTTGTTACCTTTATTTCAGAATTTCAGACAAAAATAAAAGATCAGGTTGTCAAGATTTTACACAGTCCTGCCCCTGTTGCCTTTCCATTCCATTCTCTCACGGTTCTCTGCTCCAGTCAAGTTAGCCATATTCCCTTCAGCTTCAAAGATAGGAGATGGCTTCTGCCCACCCACCTTTCTCCCAAACTGTTAAAAGACGTTTTTCAAAAAGTTAACGTGAATATAGAATGGAAAGATCAAGAGCATTTGAGTGCAAAAACCTTGAAATCCACATAGGTTTTTTTCTCCAATATGCATTTTTCATGAGCTTTTAAAAAATTCTTTATATGCAAAGACTTCAAATTTTTTTCTGCCCAAGAAAATCTATATTTTAATTCTACCATTCCACAACTTTTTAAAAAGGAATTTTTTTATTAGAAAGGCAGCTATAGAGAAAGGAGGAGAGAGAGGAAGATCTTCCGTCCGATGATTCACTCCCCAAGTGGCCACAATGGCCAGAGCTGAGCCAATTCAAAACCAGGAGCCTGAAGCCTCTTCTGCGACTCCCACGTGGGTACAGGGTTCCAAGTCTTTGGGCCGTCCTCAACTGTTTTTCCAGGCCACAAGCAGGGAACCGGATGGGAAGTGAAGCAGCCCTGACACAAACTGGCGGCCATATGGGATCCCAGCGTGTTCAAAACAAAGAGTTTATCCACTAGGTTACCCTGCCAGGTCCTGTTCCACAACTTTTTAAAGTACCCTTGAATATCTTCCCTCAGATTTTGCTTACCTATCACATTATGATCAGTAATGTCTTAAAGTAACATACAAAAGATCAAACATCAGAATAGCACAGATGTGTAGGGAAGTCTTTTGGGGGCAGGAAAAGTTATATTCTTAATGTTTCTTTAGCATCAGTCCAAATTCATAAAAACAGTAAATTATCAATTTATGCATAGACTAAAATGTGATATAGGCCTACAATGGAACATTATGCAGCCATGAAAAACTATGCAGTACCAATATATACTAAAATATGAATCCCAGAAATACAGTGAAGAAGTCACTCACAAAATATACCCTATTGTATGACTTCATCTATGTGAAATATCCAGAAGGGGGAGGGGTGGGGGGAGTAACCAACGGTGGTTTAGTGAGTACTTCTCTGGGGGAATACCGAGAATGGTCCATAGTGTGCAAAAATCAACAATTTTCAGATTTTCATAATTACATGAGATTTCATGTATGTATATATAATGTCAATGCACATACAGATGCATGCACACATACAATAAATGAGACAAAATTAAAGTTTTAAGTACTTTACTAACTTTACTGTCTATTTAATTATGCAACATTTAAGCTATCATTTGGATTAGCATATAATCTGCTTTTGGGGTGACTGGCTATTATTCTGTCAAACCAGGAAAATTATCTCTAAGCATTTAAAACTATTTACAAACTTTTCATCATGCAAAACATCCAGGTGATTCATGTAAATTTAGCTTCTTAACATATACCACATCTTACATTTTAATTCATAAAACTATTGTGAAATAGGTCAATTTTTATCTGTCCCATTTTTGTGACGAAACAAAGTATTTTGAAATACTAGGTGTCATAAAATATGTAAGCTACATAAATTCTAAAAATTAATATTTAGAGGGGGAATAAGGACAATAATTACATCTATGGTCTTAACTAACACAGAAGATAGGTAACTGGACAGGCCTGGGTGCTAAATCTTACTTTGTCTTACCCAGTTTAGGGAACTAAGCCAATCTTTTAAATGATAACATCCTCACTACACAGCTGGTTTAACAGAATGTTCCTAATTCAGTTTTTAAAAGAAGTAATGCCTAAAACTGTTGGCACAAAAGCAAAATCCTGAATTTAGGCCATATGAATGTCACTTCATTGTTGTTACTGAAAGAAATACGCTCAACCCTCATCAAACTCCAACAGCACTGCACCAACATTCTGCCAGCTAAGCAAAGGGCCTCCAGTGATTAACACACAAAGCAGCAGTTAACATTAATACATATCATGTATATGATCCTTATCAACAAGAAACATTATAAGGCACAAATAATAACATATACTGCTGTTAAGCTATATTCAGTGATTTAAAAATTCTTTCCCTTTCCCTTCAGAAGGGGACACATTTGAAATATGTAACTTATAAGATGACAAAGATCACTTTATATTTATTTAACAACTATTAGCAGGACAGGGTTTCCTCAGTTCTTCCTAAGAAATGTATTAAATGGAATTTAGTTTAAAAAACTAAGTCACTAAGGTATCATTTTATGCATTCCTGCTTCAGGAATTGTTCCTCTAGGAGACATCACTACTATGATAATATCAATAATCAAATACCTTAAGAGCTCATATCTATCTTCCTACCTTCTTTCCTATTAGTCACTCATTACCACAAAATTTACTGCATACCTCCTGACATCTTAGGTGCCTGTGCATCCATCACAGCTTGACTAAGGTATACAAAGAACAAAAAGACACTTGCTCCAGAAGCTTACACACAAGTGGCAGAGAAATACTCAGGGAGGGTGATAACAAGTGATAAGACACTGATGGCTAAAATGAAGCATCCACTATCTGGCTGGTTCAAAGAAGAACCTGGACCTGGAAAGAGGCAGAATTCACTGCGGTGCAGAAGGAGTGAGGATAGGGCGCATTCCAGGCAAACAGATCAACACATACATAGGCACACAGTCTGCTCTTCGGATTGGTCAACGTGGCAAGAGGGGAAGACAGGCAAAATGAGTAGAGACTACTTGAGGGGAAGTTATACTCCCCCAGGGGAAAGAAAGCCTGGGAAGAGGGAAGATACATGAAGATCTAGTGTTTGTAAAGAAACACTGGTAATCAAGTGGAAGATGCAAGCAAGATAACAAAAGGATGCTGTGGCAATAATCCACCTGATCCTGAGGAGAGAAGCAGTGGCCATGGCAACAGAGTACAGGAGAGAAGGAGAGGATAAGGAAGAAAGGATGCCAGGACCTGGTCAGTGACTGAAAGAGGTGCAAGTGGATGGGGAATGTCGACTGACCTCACATTTTTGCTTCAGCAACCGGCTGCCATACGGCTCACACCAGAAGCAATATCTCCTTATTCAAGGCCAAATCTACCCTCCCTCTAATGTTCCTCTAGACTCCTGCAGTTCAATTGGATTCCCTCCACGTGTGCACCTCCCATTCTTCTCAAGTGCAACAGTCACGATACACATGCAATATATCTCATTCAACTATCTAACTGTAATATTCCATGCATATTTTCTTTCTCTAAGCTCCTTTGCAGCAATGATTATATCTCATACTTCTGTCATTTAATTAGCATGTACTGTGCTATATTAGATGATTTCAAAAGCATTGGTATTAAAGGAACATCCATAGGAAAGCCTCTCCTAGGATCTTTTTTTTTTTAAAGATTTATTTTTATTGCAAAGTCAGATATACAGAGAGGAGGAGAGACAGAGAGGAAGATCTTCCGTCCAATGATTCACTCCCCAAGTGAACCTCAACGGGCCGACGCGCGCCAATCTGATGCCGGGAACCTGGAACCTCTTCCGGGTCTCCCACACGGGTGCAGGGTCGCAATGCATTGGGCCGTCCTCAACTGCTTTCCCAGGCCACAAGCAGGGAGCTGGATGGGAAGTGGAGCTGTGGGGATTAGAACCGGCGCCCATGTGGGATCCCGGGGCACTCAAGGCAAGGACTTTAGCCGCTAGGCCACGCCGCCGGACCCTCTCCTAGGATCTTAATAGTTTAAATCATCCTCTCTGTAGCTCTCTTTCTCCGTGTCATACTGTATCCCAATACCCACAAGGCTAAAAGAAAATGTTAAGACATGGATGCTGGTCAAATAGAAACAATCTTCCACTTCCAGAGCTAGAAAAGACCCAGTTAGAATTTTACTGCACATCAAGATTAGCAACTTCTTTCCAATACTAACCTATTGATTTAGAAGTGTAAAAATGCTTTCAAGATATGTACAAAATTACTCAATCACTGTATCACTAACAGCTAAACACAAAAGCTTAACAAACATCTGTTTTTGGTTCACTCTTGGACCTGGGGAATGTGATTAAATCAGGGTAGGCTGTGCTAGTTGCAGAATTCAGGCAATGATATGTAGAAATATTTAAACAGCCACAAAATGAAACAACAACATAGTTCACAATGCCCAATCTTTTCATAAGCTAAGCTGCTATGATATGATGTACTAGACCTCTACAAGAGCCTGTGATAGCTGCACACTCACTGTGAAATTTACTATTGTTTAAAGTGCTGAGTAAAGGTAACAGGATGCAGGGGGAAGAGAAGGGGCCAAAAAATATCAAAAACCACAGTTTGTTTGAGCAGACTTATATTTAATATCACTATCTCCCATATTCTGAATATATTATAATTTCTCTAGAACAAATTTAACTTAGACTAATAATTCTAATGCTCCTAATATTTTAACTATGCATACTTATTTAGGAACTTTCCTAGAAATAAGAATTTTCTGCCATTTTTGTTCAAAAACAAAAGCAATAGAAATTGTAAGTGTGGTATATTTGCCATTATACAAATCTCAAAATTATATGCAGAGTGTTATGTTCCTCATGTCAACATCTGGTCTTTTATATTATTTGCTTACAAAACAAAACTATGCTAAATAAATATTTTTAGAGTTATCCTGAACAAAATTTAAATTTAATCTCATACTTTATTCATTAGTTTGCTCATGCATGAACAGCACAGCTGGGAGCAAGAACAACTGTGTTTGGCTCCCAGTACTTTGCCATTGTATGACCTTGGAAAAGTCACAATTTTCCATACTTCTTTGGGCAAAGTAAACACAATTACAAAATCTGCTTAGCCCATTTTTTTAAAAAAAGTCAACTATTTACGGTAAAAATAATTCTTATAAGTGCTCTGACATCTTCAGAGAAAAAGAACTCTTGAAAATTACCAGGACTACTTTGACTGACAAAAATCAGTATTTCTGCTCAATCCACTTATTAGGGAGCTATGTATTAATACTTCAATGGCATTAATTCAACTGACTTCACTGAAGTTGGAGATTTTAGGTATGTTATCCTGAACATTATTTATCAGAAAATTTTTAACACAAAAAAATTATTGTAATTTCAATTGTAAAAGTAGGGGAAAGTTATTATTGCTACACTAAATTGATGTCGTGTGACAGCCAATGTTGCTTCAAACATTTTGTCCTAAAAGGACTACGGAATAGCACTGGTATCTGCTAACCTTGCAGAGAGTAGCCTATTTATCAGCTTCATTTTATCCCTCGTTTTTGACCCATGAGGAGAAACTTAGCCAGGAAAATCCAAATGAACAAGAAAGCCAAAGTTGGGAAATTTCTGTCAACAAAAATTTAACTGCCAATACTACAACTGCCCAGAGTAGGCATCCTAGATATCCTGTCTTCCAGGCTACCACTCAAGAAAGCCTTATTCGTGCTATTCTTAACAGCTTCTATTCTATTTGGATGTGCCCAGAAGGACGTGCATGCAAGGAATGCCAGAGATCATCATACTTCAGCATTTCTCCCATTTAGGAAACATACTTACAGCTGCTGCTCCAGGACTTTA
Source organism: Ochotona princeps (assembly GCF_030435755.1). NCBI lineage: Eukaryota > Metazoa > Chordata > Mammalia > Lagomorpha > Ochotonidae > Ochotona > Ochotona princeps. The sequence goes on along the minus strand of NC_080842.1, from coordinate 43,490,743 downwards.
ACAAGGACTTTATGCTAATTTCAAAGCACACAGAATCCTGTAGACTCAACATCGTGCCTCAATCAGCTGCAGGGCAGCAGCACCGGCAGCAGCAGCACTGGCGGCAGCAGCGGCAGCACTAGCAGCGGCAGCACTAGCAGCAACGGTTTTGTTGATGTATCTCTCCCAGCCGCTGTCCCCTCTCTCCTCACAGGCAACGGAGTTTTGGCCCACAGTGCCTTGGCTTCATTACCATGCAGTCTCACAGTGACGCACAACTATAGTGGGGGACGCTGCTGAATGCAGATTAACTATCCAGCTAAATCAAAGCTTACAAGTTTATTAGAAGTGCCCTGAAGGACGCCTCCATCTTTCTTCATACAGACCCACACTTGGCCCCAAATCTCTTCTCTGTTTAGGTTCCCGTTATCAATTTAGAAGAGCAATGTCTCCGGCTGTATTTTCGTTGTAATCGCTGCTAGTAAAACAGACAAGGAAGGGTAGAAGCCCTGTCCTTGGATGTTAACTTTTCTCACTAGCTAAGGGCCTTACAAATAGCATTTTTAAAAAATGATTTTGGATTTAACATTAAGATCTGCAGACCTCTTCCTTAAATAGCTGATCAACAAAGGAAGGAAAAAAAAATCAATGGTCTTTATCCCAAGTGGGTATCAGTTTCCTGGTGGATTTCAGCAGTGCCTTCTCCTCAGCCCTCCACACAGGCAGGCAGGAAGCAGTGCTTTCTCTCAGCATGCTCATGATGATGCAGAGTCCACGGGCTCACTTACCCCACCGGAGACAACACTGGCTAGTGGGATAAAAAGATGATGTCATGAACATTGTGGCTGAGCTTCCATCAGCCTCGAAAACTGCCCAGCTCAGGACAAAGTTTCCTCTGCTGCATGCAAACTTATTCAAAAGAGACAGCTCCAGCAGAATGATGGGATTATTTTAACGCACACACAGACTTCTATTCTTAATATAGCACCTAATTCCCCTGAAAATCTCACAGCCAAAATGTCAGCAACTAGCAAGAAATTCTCTGGCCAAACAAAACACAGATTTATAAACCTTTATACCTCAGAAACTCTAATAAACAGGAAGCCCATACTGTGAAGAGCCAAAGAGCTCTTCAAAGCAGAATTTCATAGCCCAGCCATAAGAGATAACTTTATGTCAATATCAGAAGAACAGTGTCTTGACCTCATATTAGTTTTGCTGTAACTTTCATGATCAATGACACATGTGTTTAGGATTATTTTTTCCAATTATGAAAATATGTTGCACTGATTCATCTATATCATTGTATCCTTTCAGTACCACAGATGAGGAGTAATCACGGTGGTTCAAATCACTCACTAAATGAATTTATTCACAGTCAAATGCTTAGACACTGCATGAAAAGCCAAAATAACATCCCTCATGTGCCAAGCATCATACACCAAGGGAAAGGAGATAATTGCATTCATTAAGGCATATTCAACAGCAGCAGTGCTGGAGTGAGGACTCCATTTAAAGCCATTTCCTTTTTCAGAGCAGCCCAAATATCTGCTGAAAAGCCTGGGTCATTCCTACCACTGATCAGAAAATAATAATAATAATAAATTCAAATCTGGATTCAAAGTCCAGCCCAAAGCTTGTTTGCGCACATCTTATACAAAACACCTCTAGATCATTTGAGACCAGGGTTTCTAAATGAGGCCAAGTGGCATGGCCTAGCAGCTGAAGTCCTCACCTTGAACGCACCTGGATCTCATATGGACACCGGTTCTAATCCCAGTAGCTCCACTTCCCATCCAGCTCCCGGCTTGTGGCCTGGCAAAGCAGTTGAGGATGGCCCAATGCTTTGGGATCCTGCACCCATGTGGGAGACATGGCGCAAGTTCCTGGCTCCTGGCTTTGGATCGGCACAGCACTGGCCATTGCGGTCATTTGGGGAGTGAATCATTGGATGGAAGATCTTCCTCTCTCTCTCTCCTCCTCCTCCTCTCTGTATATCTGACTTTGTAATAAAAATAAATCTTTCTTTTAAAATTAATTAATGGTTATCCACCATCTCCCAACACAAACTACTATATCCCATTATTGCACATTAACAATGCTTGTCAGCATGCAGAGAAGTCCAAGTGTAAAAGCAAAAAAGGTATTTTTTTTTTTGCTAACTCAACTATTTCCTAAAATGATCAGATAACACAATCCTTTTTCACTTGTAACATAGTCAAGGAATAAGCTATTCTATACCCAAGCAAACCACACTGTTAAATGTCAGTGCTCAGAAATGAACCGAGCAGTAGGCACATGACCAGGTATGTTACCATATTCTTTCTGCCCTTATTCAGCTAGGCTGATTAGTCTCAAAGTCTTAAAAAGTGATTTAGTAAGGAGCCAAAACTGTGACATAGTGGGTAAAACTGCCACCTGTGACGCCAGCATCCCATATCTATCTCCCTTCAGATGTCCTGGGAAAGCAGTGGATGAAAAACCAAGTGTTTGGAACTCTATAACACACATGGGAGATCCCAATGAAGCTTCTGGCTCCTGGCTTCAGCCTGGCCTGGCCCTGGCTGTTGCAATCATCTGGGGAGGAAACCAGAGGAAAGATGATTCCTCACTCTCTCTAACACTTCCTCTCCACCTCTCCCCACAACTCTCTGTAATTTTGACTTTCAAGTTAAATTAACCAATTCATTTCTTAAATTTGATACTATTTGGCTGTAATGTCCCACAAAAGTAACTGAAATTCATCTCTGGTAAAAATTTTAACCTACAGCAAATAAAATCTAATTTTTTTTTTCACACAGAATATCAGACTAAACTTTCTTAAGGAAAAAGCTAAAAGGTTATTGATTTTCTTACAACCTATTACAATGGATTTTTTTTCCTCCAGCTTAAGTTTTGCCTACATGAATCTAAAAGAATAAATCAGAAACTAAAGTTTCTAGTCAATATAATCACTCTGTGTGCATGCGTACCCACCTAACATGTGGATTTTATAGTTTCTTTGGGAAATGAATGCATAAAAACAAATTCAAGTTTCATTCTCGAAGTTTTTCACTTCAGACAAAGAGCAAGTGGAAATGGCACTTTCCCTTTATGCACAGGCTAATTCAAGAGTTCCTGGCTCCCTGAACTTTATTCTGAAATGAAAGAGCAGAACAAATACTGTTACTATTTCAACTATGTTAGAGTCATCACAGCAAAGCCTAATGGAATAGGTAGTTTCTTTTTAATCTTTCTGAAACTTATATTATCCAAGTCACTGAAGTATTCATTAGGGAAGAAAATCAAATCTATATCCAACAATCCTTTTTTGCAGTCTGTGGAAGAGATGGGCTGTATTACGATGTTTTTCTCAATCCCTCAATCATTAATCCTGTTTTAAAATTACACATGTAATGATATTGCTATCCCTCTTTAAATTCTATCCTGGATCTGTCAGTTAATCACAGAAACTTAGTCACAGTCTATAGCTCATTGTAAATTTGTCGAGGAACAAAAATGTTGGTGTTCCATTTTATTCTTTCCATGAATTCAGAATCCTCCAAGATGTGTCATATATCCACATATTTTGGTCTCATTACCAAAAAGGACAGCCAAAGAAATAATGTTTCAATAGCAAGCATATTCTCTGTGAGGCAGAAAAATATAATTTAAATAATTTCCTTGGATTATATTCCCCCTTACCTCTTAGTTTACAATTTGTTAAAGAATGCTTTTTAAAATGTCAGTGAGCAAATCATAGGTTGTGGTTAAGAACTTGTTTTTTTTTAACATACTGGTTACGCAAAACCATGTCAATTCCATAATGTTACAAATTGCTGTTAATGTTATATTGGGACTCTTAATCGACTGGGATGATATTCTACCAGCTCTAACTTTGGACCAGAAATGGTCTCCCCAAGAAACTGTTCAACCCATCTGGACAATAAGTAGCTGGACTCTATGTTTGGTATATGTTTGCAAGGAAAGAATCTTGATTGAGTTTGAACTGTAATGCTGCACCAAGGTGGAGGAATCCACCGGGGGGGGGGGGGGGGGCCGTGGGAAGGGGTGGGGGGATTCCCAGAGCCTATGAAACTGTCACATAATGCATAATAATTAATAAAAAAAGTAAAAAAAAATTAGTATAGCACTGTGGTATAGAGGCCTATGAACATTTCTTGAGATGCCAGTATTTCACATTAGCATGCCAATTCTACTTCTGGATGCTCTGCTTAAGAAACAGCTTCCTCCTAATGCACCTGCGAAAGCAAAGGCAAATGGTACAGTACTTAGGCCCCTGCCACCTACATGGAAGAACAGGATGCAATCCCGGACTCCTTCCTGATCTTAGCCTGGCCTGGGCTCACCTATTGTGATCACTTAGGAAGCAGACCAATGGATGTAAGACCGCTGTCTGTCAATCTCACTCTCCTTCTGTGACTCTGCCTTCCAAATAAATAAATGAATCCTAAAAATAAGTTTTAGAATATTTTCAAGAACTACACAATTCAGACCAATGTTCTCCTGGCATGGGCCAGGTATTACAACAAATACTATATACAAATGATGATCATGGCAATATCTTGCTCTCAGGAAGTTAAAAGTAAGTTGCCTCTCTCTTTAAATCAACTCCCATTTCATTCCATGCCCCTTTAACTGATATTTCAAGGATCTACATAATTACTTGTTTCACATCTTTAACCAGAACACAGAGGTACATTTCAGTACACCAAAACCAAGTGCATCATAGAACCTTCTCGGAAAATCTTATGAAATGTTGATCTTTAGATATGACATCTAAATAAAATGTTTCTTGATAAGCATAATGAAGTTTGGGTTTTTCTGGGTGAAGGGGGACATATAATTCATGGAAATTAAATGTTCTAGCTACATTAAAAAAATAGAATTATTCAAATACTACCTCAGTCTTACGGCAAGACTGTCAATATATGGTTTATTTCACACACAAGAAGCTTTTCAAATACCCTCAAGCTTATTCATCTCGTATATAAAGATAGCTACCACATATGGAAAAAAATCTGGCAAGTTTTCCCCACAAAATGTCCTATCACTCCTAAAGATGTCTGCAGCTCCCACCAACTTCAGCTTCTTCCAAGAATCCTCATCTTTTCTTCAACTTACAAAAGAGATAGAAAGGTTTTGATAGAAGGAAAGAAAATCAGGCTTATAACATAATTACCACCACTGGTGAAATATAAACATCAAAACCAAGTGTAAAAACACGTCACACTTTTGTTTGAAACCCCATAATTATTACAAAATGCCAACAGTAACTCCATTACTAGCTAACATTCACTTCTTGGTGTACTTACTTCCATTTATTTCTTTTCCCAAATTTCTAACAGTGAATATTGAACGTTTTAAAACTCATGGCAGAGCTCCTTGGAGAAATGGCCAATTCCAGAACAGAGGCAGGAATAACCAGGATAAGCCTGGAACATCATGGACAGTCAGAAAGCAGGGAAAAGTGCAACAAAATGATGTGGTTTGTCAAGGGGCTTTCAACGGCCAATGCTAGAATAATTTGAACAACAAAATAAATACAGTTTAGGAATAAAATCCAAGGTAAAATATAAATACTTGTGAGTTCATACTGATTGCTATGGTTTGAATTTTGCCACCAAAACTCTTGTTGAAACTTAATCCCCACTGTGACGTCTTAAGAGACAACTTAATCCAATTCCAGTATTTGAAGACAGGACCTTGGGAGATAATTATGGTTACATCAGGCCATAATGGTGGGCCCTAACCCGGGGGGCCTATGGCTGCCGAAGGAGTTCAGGCCTACACAAGCATGCTTGGTCTCACTACCATATGCTACCTTGGAAGACAGTGTCCACTAGCAAAAAGACCTCACTAACCACAGCTGCCCAATCTTGAGCTTCTCAGCCTTCAGAATGGTGAGCTAAATAAAAATTTTGTTCTTCATTAATCAACTCAATCAGTTATAGCAACAGAAAATGGACTGAAACACTGAACTATAAAGAGTTAAATATCAGGTCTGACCTCCTCACAATGTTGGCATTTGGTGCTCTCTCGCTCGCTCTCTCTCTCACACACACACACTCTTTAAAAAAAAAAAACTTTTTGGGGTGGGTCCCACCACTCCCAGAACTGATGAGAGAAGTTAACTATGCCTCAACTGTTTGCACAAATAATATGGGTTATATTGAACACCTGCTTTTCTTCTGGAAATCTAAAATTTGGGTGTATGCCAGGCATGGAAATGTCTACATGGTGAGCCCCAATAAAAAATCTTGGCAAACGTCTAATAAGTTTCCTGGGTTGACAACATTTTATCTATGGTATCACAGTTCACAGGCAGGGAAACAGAAAACAAAAGAGAAAGCTCGATTTATTACAGAAAAACCAGATAGACACTACCTCAATAAAAACAATGTTAGCATTATCACTGAGAAGTCATGATAATAGACCATACTCTTATATGATGTCATGGAATTGGCACTTTACCTGTACTCTTTTTCCTAAAACCTTGCATACCACTCTATCCATACCCAGTCTCACAGAAAATTCGAGAAAAACTAACATCCTAAAGGAGCACAGGAAACATATAAGTTAATTGTAAAGTAACACTCTACTTTTTTTGATCTTGGATCTATAAAAACTAGGGAAATCCAATGTGGGTATATGGTATAGCAGTTGAAATGCCACTTGGGAAATCCACACCCAATATTGGCATGCCTGGATTTCAGTTCTGCTTCAGCACTCAATTCCAGCTTCCTACTAATGTGTGCCCTGAGAGAAAACAAGTGATGACTCAAGTAACTGGGTCCCTAAAACCCATGTGAAATACCTAGTTTGAGTTCATTGCTTCTAGTTTTGGACTGGTGTAGCCCCTGCTAGTACAACCCTTCAAGAAGCAAACCTGCAGATGAAAACTCTGTCCTCTCTGCCACTCTAACAATAATAATACCAAAAATCCAAATAAAGTATGATTTTAATAATGCATTATTAATTGTGAGTAACACACCACAATAATATAAAATGTTAACAGTAGAACAAACTGACTTTGGGCTATACATAAACTCCTTGCACTGTCTTTAAAACTTTTCTATAAATCTAAACATACTAAAAAATTAAAAGTTTATTTTAAAAAACCCTTTCATCACAGATTTCTGCTTTTGGTCCAGATGGATAAAGTAGAATTAGGCTCTCTTTCCCAGCACATAGGACTACAATACAGAACAAATGTATAGCCACGCCTTAAAAATGTAGCTAATGACTAAACTCTCTCAGAGGCTTCAAAATAATCCCCCAGGACCAAACTGACTAAGAAGCAACCGCTTTCCAAAACAGAGAAATATTTGCTAAAGAAAAATGCCACATAATCCAGAAGTCAACAACATCCACTTCATGGCAGGTGCAGCGAGGCAGCACTTTAAGCTGCCACTTGGAACACACACATCACACATACCAGACTATTGGGCTGAAACCCAATCACTCTGCTGCCTGCTAATGTGCCTGCGAAGGTAGCAGAAAACAGCCCAAGTATGTGAGTCCCTGCCACACCAAGTCATGGGAGACCAAGATGGAGATTTAAGCTCCTGGTTTCAACCTGTCCCAATCCACCGTCATGGGCATTTAGAGAGTGAACCAAAAGATGAACTAGCCCCCTTATCTGTAAAGGAAATAAATAATCTTGGGGGGAAAATGTCACATTCACAAGCATCCAATAAATATTATCCGAGGTATCAAGAAGTGGAAAAATGTCACCCTTACAAATCGGTCAGTAAACTGAGAAATTAAAGACGATAGAAAACTAGTGGATAAGTTCATTGGAAACAATAAACACGACAGAAAAACAGAAAACATTTTAAAAAGACCTAACTAAAACTCTGAGAAAAAAAATAGGATATAACAGTTCCCCCTTATCCACAAGGTTTATGTGCTAATATCCCCAGTGGATGTCTGAAACCAGACAGTACTGAACTCAAAATACAATATGTTTTCCTTGTACAAACATACCTACAAAGGATAATTTATAAATTGGGAACAATAAGAAATAACTATAACAATATATTAATATACATTATGTGAACAGTCTCTCTCGCTCTCTCAAAAGATCTTATCGTAGTGTATAACCCTATTTGTGATGACATGGGATGATCCCATGCTGATGTGAGAAGACAAAGTGAGCTGAATGACCTGGACATCATAGTAGCATTAGGATACTATGAAAGGACTACTTGGACGCAAGCAATGCAGTACCTCAACTGTCTGATAACTGAGATGCTTATCATGTGACATACACAAGTCATGTACACAGCACGGATGCACTCAGCAAAAAGGCAATTCCTGAACTGTGTGAGATGGAGGGACAGAAAGAGGTTTCACCATGCTACTGAGAAAAAAAAACTTATGAATTATTTATTTCTGGAATTTTCCATTTAATATATTCAGACTGTGGTTGACCATGGGAAGTAACTGAAAATGCAGAATGTGAAACTGGAGATAACAGGAGATCTTGCACTTAAAATAATAAACTTACTCAGGGACATCAACAGAAGACTGTATTCTGTAGAAAAGATTGTCAAATTTGGAGAAATTAATATAGAAAGTCTCCCAAGTGACACAAAGATATAATGAAAATGTGTACAGAGCCTCGGTGATCCATAAAAAACATAACATGGGGCCCCAGTGCAGTAGTCTAGCGGCTGAAGCCCTTGCCTTGAACACGCCAGTTCTACCCTGGAGGCCCTGCTTCCCATCCATCTCCCTGTCTGTGGCCTAGGAAAGCAGTCAAGGATGGCCCAAAGCCTTGGGATCCTGCACCCATGTGGGAGATCCAGAATAGGCTCTTTGCTCCTGGCTTCGGATCAGCTCAGCTCCAGCAGATTCGGCTCACTTGGGGAGTGAATCCATCGGACAGAGGATCTTCCTCTCTGTCTCTCCTCCTCTCTGATTATCTGACTTTCCAATAAAAATAAAATAAATCTTTAAAAAAATAAAGAAGAAACATGGTCTAACACATGTGAACCTAAAATTTCGGATAGAGATTTGTATTTGAATAAACTACCTCCTGGCTTTGTGCACTTCTCTGAGGGGAGTTTCAAGAGAATCCTTGAATACCCACAGGTCTCCAAGAAACACTGAACTAGAAAACAGGAAGCTGGAGAAAGATTTTGAGCAGAACAAGGTCAGATGGGCCATTGGATTGATTAGGTAGAGAACAGACTAAAGGAGAACATAAAGGAAGTCAACAGAATATTTAAATTGATAAAGGGAGAGACAATGGCCAAAAATTACAATGACAGTAGCCAGGGTGGAAAGGCAATACAGATGGGGATAAGGACATAAACTAATTTTCCCAAGCGGATATTTGCAAACATCTTGGGCAACTAAAAGGATAGCAAAAACTGAAGTAAATCTGATATTCTCCAAAGGCTTTAGGGGCTGGAGTAGCTGGTGACTGTCATGTCAAATAGCCAGGTATAAGCCATATCTAGGACAGCTCTAGATTTAGCAATCTGAATACCAATTCAGCACCAGGAATAACAGGTAAAAGAACTGAGAGGCGGCAGAGAAGTGGGCATCAAATCCCATGTGGCTCTCAAGGCATCTTCTCTATTTATGGGGTAGAGGATACTCAATTAATTATATGTAAGTTCTTGCGATCCCTGGTGGTGTGGCCTAGCAGCTAAAGTCCTCGCCTTGAAAGCACTGGGATCCCATATGGGTGCTGGTTCTAATCCCAGCAGCTCCACTTCCCATCCAGCTCCTTGCTTGTGGCCTGGGAAAGCAGTGGAGAATGGCCCAAGGCCTTGGGACCATGCACCTGCGTAGGAGACCTGGAGAAAGCTCCTGGCTCATGGCTTTGGATCAGCGCAGCACCGGCCGTTGCAGCTGACTTGGGGAGTGAATCATTGGACGGAAGATCTTCCTCTCTGTCTCTCCTCTCTGTATATCTGACTTTGTAATAAAATAAATAAATCTTTTTAAAAAAAAGTTCTTGCGAGCCAACAATGACCACAAATTAATGGATTCAGCTGAACTGAAAAGAGAGACCATTCTTGAATTATTCAAATACAGCACTATGAAAGGCAAACAAAATAAACCACTGGATAGCAAGGAAAATCTGTCCGGATAACTCGAGCAGAATTCTGAGCAGGGAAGTTCTGGGTCATGTTCAGATTAACTGCTTATATTTGAAGTACAAATTAGTCTTTTGACAACATCTATAAGTAGGTTTCTAATAAAGATAAATTTTAGATAAATGCCACGGCTTGAAACAATGTCTCAAGATACTCATAAATTAGCAATGTAACGCCAGCAAAATTTTGTAATTTGGGGTATGATGACCAATGTAGCAATTACATTGCTTATATACATCATAAGGTACAATTATTGTTACATTTCTGACACAAGTAATACTTAATAGCCCAACCTGCTCTTTAGGTTTTAGTTCCTTATATTTCACATGATAAAAAAAAAATTATTTCTCTTGCAAAGAAGGAAACAGTCCAAACTTTATAATCATATTTTTGTGTCACACAGATCATGTCAACTTATTACAATGTGGCAAAGTGCTAAGGATATTTCTGAATGAAAAAAATTCGCTTTTTCTACACATTTATATTTTATTCTTGACAGTCCAAGAACTCTCAAGTGCTTCAAATATTTGTGTTGCTATTAGTATCAATTTCTGAAAGTAAGTAAAACAGTAACTAAAAGAGTCATTTAATATCCAAAAAAAAGTTACTTTAAAAAAATCTATTCATAAAGTCCCTAGTTACTGGATTTGTTTCATAACACATACATTTATTGCCCCCACAAAAACATATGAATATTACCACACTTTAAAAATCAACACATACAGACAACACTTTGACAAGATTGTCTGCACTGATCATAATTGATCAATCACAACTATTCAATCCAACTGTGTTGGAACAAGTAACTCTATGAACCATGAAAAGGGTCAACAAAGAATTTTCTGTCCAGAGCCGGACTGGAGTATGTTGTGAGTCCTGTAAACAACTATGTGAGAACAAAGACACAAACTGTACCTACCCACAGTGTAAAGAAACAGTCACCTTGCCCAAGAGGCACTCACACACTCACATTTATCACTACCAACACTTGCCTTTCTGTATTTTTCCTAAAGTGTGACTAGCATGGTAAGTTTCCAATCAACTAGGTTTTATCCTTACAGCCACCTTTAATATCACTCTACTTTTACAAGGGGATGAGTCAGCACAGATGTAATGGAGTATAAGAGAAAAGGCCTTAATCAGAAAATGAAGAACCAATACAATGCAGAGGCAACCATCCGTAAAACCACATGTAGGAAAGAGTGGTGTTAGGGAGAGAAAAGGACTGTCCGGTAAAATTTAACAGCAAGCCCAAATTACAGAAAAATATTTATGCATGGTTAACCTTCACTCACTGTATGGAAAGTTGAGGTAGAAGAACCTAACTTAACGATTTTAAACAGTCCCTTAAAAGCCTTTAAAGACCCAATCTAAACTTACTAAGTCACAAGTTTTTTTTAAGATTCTCTAAGTGACTTTTAAGCACATGAAACTTTGAAAAGCCACTTTAAAATATATTAACATAAAATATCATTATCTTGCTTATTTTTAAAACATATCTATACTTATTTGAAAATAGAGGGAAAATGTACAGGCTTAAGAAAAAATAAAAAGAAATTTGCTATATCCCTTAAAGAAAACTTCTCATAGAGCTTTTAAAGTTTGTTTAAGTAGATCCGAAAACATACGTTGACTTATACTTCCTGAATACAATGGAACAGAGCAAGAGGGCCCAAATCATCTAAAATATCTTCACTTTTTTTTATCTGAAAAGAGAGATGCAGAGACACAGACTCCATCCACTGATTCACTCCTCTCAGGGCTGGGTGGCCAAAGCCAAGAGCCAGAAACTCCACCTAGGTCTTCCACGTGGGGTTTCAGGGACAGGGATCTAAGTACGTGGGCAACTACCTGCTTCCTCCAAGGGTGTGCATGGACAGAATCTGGAATTGGAAGCAGAGGCAGGACTCGAACTCAGGCCCTTCGATGTGAGATGTGGGCAGGCATTCTAAATACATCCCCTTAAAATCACTCTTTAGGAACAATAAAATTCATTGTAAGTATAAACAAACAAAAACAAGAATAAAATAGGAAAGGTAAGCTTACATCTGAAATATTTAAACTTATTTTGTACTAAAACCTTACTTTGAGAATTTAAATAAACCAGTGAGAGAATGTTTGCTTGATACAGAAAAGTCTGAAAAATAGATCTTGACTGCCATCTATCCACAAAACATCACCTAGGATTTTCTAAGATTCACTTTAAAAAAAAAATTCATTATTTATTTTATTTGAAAGGCAGATTTATACAGAGAGAAGGAGAAACAGAATGATCTTTTACCCACTGGTTCATTCCCCAGATAGCCCCAATGGCTGGAGCTGAGCCGATCTGAAGCCAAGAGGCAGCCACCTCTTCCATGTCTCCCACATAGGTTTAGGGGCCCAAAGCCTTAGGCCATCCTCTACTGTTTTCCCAGGCCACAAGCAGGGAGCTGGATGGAAGTGGAACAGTCAGGACATAAACCAGCACCCATATTGGATCCTGGTGTATGTAAGGGAAGGATTAGCCAATCGAGCCATTGTACCAGGCCCATCTAAGTTACCATTATCACTATTTTTTTTTTTAGTTTACAAATTGACTTAATGGGTTTTACATCACCATCACATTCAGCTATTTTCCAAAACAGAAAATTATTAGGCTTAGTAATTTCATGATTAAAGTAATGCAAAATGTGCATTGCAGGGTAGGAAAGGTGCATGAAAGACATAGGCGAACTTTGCTAGACAATGAGTTCCATTGTGGAAGGATCCATAAAACATGGTTGGTGAAGCAATCTCTTCCGAAGTCCATATCAGGGTATTTAGGACATAAAGGGAGTGAGGCAAGCCAATAACTTTTATCTCTCATGAATAAGCCATCTGGCCTTCCAAAAACAATGTCAAGACCAAGCTTATCATAGCCTCTCAAATGGAATGAGATAACTGAAGTCAGGTAAGGATAATAGAATTGGATCCCATAGTATTTACAGGGTGTCTACTGCAAATAAAACACTATGGCAAGCACTGAAGAAAGTGCAGAGAAGCAAAACATTGTACCCTTTCTTCTTCAAAGCTTCCATTTTCTGTTTTTCAGGTTAAGTTACCCAGATGTAGCTCTCAAAATGGTAGCAATATGGTCTTAGAGGATGGAAAACTTTGACCTCCACGAAGGCATGTTTTGGAACATGAACAAAGTTACAGCAGAACATAGCCAAACCCACTCACTCCTTCCCCTATCTGTGCCTGCTTTCACTCCACAAAGCCAGAGCAGCATGCTTGTGACAGAGGCTTGGCGCCTAAACAGCCTAAAATACTTACTGCCTATTCCTTTACTTAAGGTCTGCTGACCTCCCTGGCCCAAATCATCATTTGCTTGACCTGAGATAATGTGAACTGAACAATGTGCTGGGTGGGAGGAAAAGTCACTGGGCTAAATATGGCAACTGACAGCAGCCCTTGTTAACAAGTGAAAACTTACTCTGGCACTTAAAGGACAAGAACTGTAAGGACAGAGTACTCTAACATTAGATCAACTAAGTGGAGCTTGCCACTAGGCCAAGCTCCAGGGCTACCCACATAAATCAGACCAACTAAGTTCTCAAAGAGCTCACCATGTGTAACAGAAGCAAGACTTTTATATTCTAAAGAATAACAGAAGCTTCTTCACAATGAATCGGAGACCTAACACGGAGAAAAAGTAACTTAGGTTAGGGGGTGAGGGAAACTATTAATCTCAAACATAGTCACACAAGAGATCTCCATTCTCACTCTTGCAGAATTCTAGTTTCAGGAAACTTCCATAATTGAAAGTTTATAACTCCTATAATTGGCCCAACCCGTGGAGATAACACTTGGACTGTATCCTGCTTCCTGAATCCCCTTTACAGCTCCCTTTTTTTTTAAACATTTATTTTTTATTCTTATTACAAAGTCAGATATACAGAGAGGAGGAGAGACAGAGAGGAAGATCTTCCGTCCAATGATTCACTCCCCAAGTGAGCTGCAACGGCCGGTGCTGCACTGATCCAAAGCCGGGAACCAGGAACTTCTTCCAGGTCTCCCACACGGGGGCAGGGTCCCAAAGCCTTGGGCCGTCCTCAACTGCTTTCCCAGGCCACAGGCAGGAAGCTGGATGGGAAGTAGAGCTGCCGGGATTAGAACCGGTGCCCATATGGGATCCTGGGGCGCTCAAGGCGAGGACTTCAGCTGCTAGGCCACACCGCCAGGCCCTACAGCTCCCCTTTTAATCTTTCTGGTATATTCCTTTCATTTCAAACTTCAGTTTTATTTATCTTAATATATTCTACTATTTTAAATCATACCTTTTACTGTTTTCTTTAGTGTCTTATATATTTGTCTGACTTCTCTTTTTTATATCTTTGGTTTTCTTCTGTATATTTTGTCTAATTCTGATTCACTACATTCACATTTTAGCTCCTTTCTTTAAATGATCTTACATTACAATCAGCAGCTCCTACCTTCTCCTTTATAAGCTAGGAATAAAAATTCAAATCCTGATTTCTAAAAAAAATACACATCCATGTAACTTGGAGCAAGTCCAAAGAGATTTTTTCTTAATATTTATTATTACTTGAGAGGCAGAAAGAAATGAGACACACACACAGACAAAAGTTCTTATTGGGCCCGGCGCAATAGCGTAGTGGTTAAACTCTCCTCACCTTGAACGCACCGGGATTCCATATGGACACCGGTTCTAATTCCGGTGGCTCCAATTCCCACCAGCTCTCTGCCTGTGGCCTGGGAAAGCAGTTGAGGATGGCCTACAGCCTTGGGACCCTGCACCCGAGTGGGAGACCCAGAAGAAGCTCCTGGCTCCAGATAAGTTCAGCTCCAGCCGTTGCAGCCTCTTGGGGAGTGAACCATTAAACATAAGACCTTCCTCTCTGTCTCTCCTCCTCTCTGTATATCTGCCTTTCCAATAAAAATATTTTTTAGCATATGTGCTGCCGAAGCAAGCACAATAAAAATAAATTAATTTAAAAAAAAAAAGAGTTCTTATCTACTGGCTTACTGCACAACTGCCCACAACAGTCATTCCTGAGCCAGGCTCCCACACAAAATGGCCAAAACACAACTTACTTGAACCATCAGAGTGAAAAGCTGGAGTCAAGGGCCTCGACTAAATACAGTCCCCCCACAAATACCCTTTTTAAGAAGTTAGCAAGATAACTAAATACAGTCAAGAGAAGCTTCCCTAGCTTAAAAAAAAATCCTATGTATCTGAATCATGCAATCATCTGGCAGTAACTGGACAAAGACGGAAACAGGAGGAACAGTGCTCTAAGTCAAGCCTCTATAAACTGTCACATGGTTGCAAGGTGCACAATGAAACTTACTGGAATTAAATACAATAAAAGACAAACCCAAACCCTAGGATATTTTCTACCACGGAATGCTCCAAGGATATATTTCAATTAAACCAATTCATCTATTTCCAATATCCATAACAAAATCCAGTTTAGCTATACATATAACTGCTCATTTAAATATTAATTATATAAGACAAAGTAAACTGGAAAAAAATGCTAATACTACGAACTTTGTTGACTGTTTTATGCTTTTCAAAACAGTCACAGAAGACGCTGTTCAAGTTGGTAAAGGAGATTAACCGGCTTGAAGTCCTAAGTAGCCTGCTCAAGGACACACATTTACTTGAGTTTGTCTCAATCAAAGCCCTACTCATTCTTTTCTCATTACTTCACTGCCTCTTCTCCCATCATACCAGGTGCCTCTTCCCAATATGCCTCCTTCACTGAGAATTCTCATGAGACCCAGGAAAGGAGTGAATATAATAAACTAACCTCTTCCAATGACTACAACCAAGTATTCTAAAGAAGCTTTTAAGGAAGGGAAGCTATGCCCAGTGATATGATAAAAACCCAGCACTTCCTAATCCCATGTGTGTAAGAAAAAAGGAACCACAGACCTCACACATTTCCACAGCCATTTGTGTAGAAGTGGGAAGGTCCAAGGCAGATCCATCACTATGCAGTGCTCAGGTTCTTGGGACATCATTGCCCTGCATGAATGCCAATGGGTTTGCCATCTCCTTCAGTTTGTCAATACCATAAGCATTTAAGCTGTCAAACTATTTCAATTGTTTTCCAGCAGACCCTTGTCAATAGTCTGGTCTTCAATAAACAGAAGACCTCTTTATCCATGGTATCACCTTCTTAAAAGAAAGTAGCCTGCCATGTTACTTGCCTGCCCAGTCCTAGGGGTATTTTGCTCTTCTGGACTTACACTGTTTAACCACAAAAAGCAATGGGTCTATAACAATATAACTGGAAAGATCACTCATTAAGGAAATGTAGCTACTAAGAGTGAGCATTCCATTTTCTTAACTAATCAAATACACTTGGAGAGAGCAGCTTTTCACACAACAAACTGTATTGGGAAGTCTCTAACAAGCACTGCATTTGACTTTGTCTCAGTAAGCTGTGCTAACTCTCAAGAGAAACACCAATATAATATTTAAACATTTGTATGGCTGGAATTAACACTTTGCAATGAAACAGAAATGATAGCAGAATGTGCTTCTCCTCACTTCTGTAAAAGCCATGGGAAACATCTACTCTATCAGCTTATCTTACCTGAGAAGCATAAATAATTATCAACTACTATTTAAAGTCAAAGACAGAAACTCAAAGATGAATATACAATAAATACTGGAATGAAAAACTTTCTATTGATAACATCTTAATTAACATCATTATATTCTTTGAACTGTATTTACAAAACTTTGAATTTATTAAAAACTAATTAAAATTTTCTAAAGTTTAAACTAATTAAAAAAAAATTTTTTTTAAGATTTATTTTATTTTTATTACAAAGTCAGATGTACTGAGAGGAGGAGAGATAGAGAGGAAGTGGAACTGCCAGGACCAGAACCAGCAGCCATATGGGATCAAGGCGAGGACCTTAGCCACTAGGCCATGCTGCCGAGCCCAAACTAATTAAAATTTAATAGAAAATAAATGAAGACACTACAGAAAGTATATACTCTTTGATAGAACAGTTAAAGTGAACAGACCCATAATCTTGGAAAAACTATTTTATATCAAAAAAATTAAAACCAAACAACACAGCAACGAGATAGAAGTAGCAAATGACTGATTTAAAAATAACAGCATGGCTATATCTCTTAGGCAAAAATATCATGTAATTTGCTTACACCTTAATGGATATTTAAAATTTCAGATAACAACCTATCTCACAGGGTTGTGAAGAAGACTTAGATTAACAATTATTCAGCCCACTGGTATTTACTCAGCAACCATTGCATGCTAAGCCCTGGAGCACATCAAAGAAAGCAAGTCCATATTCATCTCACATTCTGTGCAAGGTAGAAAAAGGACCAGACATGTACTAAGTAGTTACACAAGTAAGATTGTCTTTTTGATAACACAAAACAAAACAATACTGAGCAGAACACAGAGGGCACTCATGTTTCTTTCATCCTTAAGGTAGATACATACTGTCTTATGTTCAATAGATTGCTGCCTCTGTTCTTGAAGATTATAAACATGAGTATTCTACTTTTATCACATTAATACTTAATGATTCCAAGTACAATGCACAACAGCAAAATCAAGCGTGATTCCATCAGAATAAAAACTACTGGAACCTGGAGATACAAGGACATGGCAGCTGTCACAAAGAGGTCTACAAAAGCACACACCATCTAATGTGGACTGACTGTATCTATCATTCACTATTAAACAGTCCAAAAACACTGTGAGACATTCTGAATCAATAATCAACTTTTATACCTGAAAATAAATATTACTTGAATTGGAAAAAATATCAGTAAAATCAATCCTTAGTCACACTACAAGGACTGAATACAAAAAGTATAAGGATATCTAATCAGGACATAAACAGGGTTACACAAAATAATGTGATCATTTTGACTTTTTAATGAGGAAGTAGGTTTGGCAAATGAAAGATATGATACAGTTACATATAGTAGAGTCCCTTTACTGTAAATTGCAGCTGCTTGGCTAATCATTTAGTTTAAAAGCACCATTAAAGTAGGAATCAGAAGAAAGATCGATCAAGAGCTCCATTAAAGGTTTTATTTTAACTTAAAATGTAAAGTTCATGTATAATCCCCAGGCTTCTGATGTTGTGCCAAAACCCAATCTTTCAAGGTGGATTGTTAATCATACCATTGTCTTTGTTGCCTGAAACAAAACCCACTTAAATCAGTCATGATTTCCAGTTTCAATTTCTAAAAGCAGCATGGGACGCTAAAGGATCTAAACACAAAATCCATTCAACCTTATATTTCACAGGCCTGAAAAAAATTCTTTTTCAGTGTCACAGTTTACCAAATGGTGTAGTTTGTGCTTAAATTCCATAAAGCACAAACAGTTTTGATTAATAATATAGCCAGTTCTTGGGAAGTTCACACCTCAGCCTCTGGGGTAACAGTAACGGTAGGAAGTTGTTTCATAAAGGAATAAAAAACTGGCAGGTTGTTTGAAAATGTTTAAAATTTATTAAATATTAGGCAATTTAGCATTTGAAGAATGGTAAACAATGAAAAACTTCAACAAGAGTAGACATTTGGTGCAAAGCTTATATGCCACTTAGAACAAGCCACATCCCATGTCAGTGTGCCTGGGTTTGAGTTTTGGCTCTACTTCCAATCCTGTTTCCCCCAATGCAACACCACCCTGGGAGGCAGCAGGTAAAAGCTCAAATAGCTTGGTCCCTTCCCTGCCACCCAAATGAGAGACCTGGAGCTGAGTACCAGGCTTATGGCCTCAGCCTCCCCCACCCAGCTGTTTCTGGTAACTGGAGGTCAGAGGGATCCTCCAGCGGATGGAAGACCTCCCTGTCTCTGTCCTTTAAATAAATAAATTTTTTAGTTAAAGTATTCTTTAAAATATTGACTTCCTACCAGTATAGCAATTCTACACAATTTTTGCTAGATCATAAACATTTATAAATCTGTAGTTAAAAATAAAGGTAGCTTTTCCATATTTGCAATTGATCTTCTCACAAAAGTGCAATTGTCAGTCCATATTATAATTATATAGAACACTTCAGAAATAACTTTTTTTAAAGATTTTATTTTTATTGCAAAGTCAGATATACAGAGAGGAGGAGAGACAGAGAGGAAAAGAGGAAGATCTTCCATCCGATGATTCACTCCCCAAGTGGCTGCAACGGCTGGAGATGAGCTAATCCGAAGCCAGAACCCAGGAGGAGCTTCTTCCAGGACTCCTACGTGGGTGCAGGGTCCCAAAGCTTTGGACCATCCTCAACTGCATTCCCAGGCACAGGCAGGGAGCTGAGTAGGAAGTGGGGCTGCCGGAACTAGAACTGGCGCCCATATAGGATCCCGGGCGTTCAAGGCGAGGACTTTCAACCACTGCACTATTCCGCCAGGCACCAGAAATAACTTTTTTAAAAATATATTTTTATTTATTTAAAAGGCAGAGAGAAAGAGACAAAGAGATCTCTCATCCACTGATTCACTTCTCAAATGGTTGCAACAGCCAGGGTACCCCAACCCAAACCCAGGAGTAAAGAACTCATTCCCAATCCCCCATATGTGTGGGAGAGACCCACACACATCGAATGTTTCACATTATTTTTCCAAGCAGAATTACTGGAACTGGAAAGTGAGATGACAGGTCACAGGCAGCAGCTCACCCTACTGCTCCACAAGGCATGTCCCAGAATTAACTTTTAAAGTATTGAATTAAAACTACAGAAGTCAAGCTTGGCGCAGAGGCAGTACTGCAGCCAGTGAGGCTTATCCGATGCACGATTATTGCTAATTGAAAACTACAGAAGTCAGAAACAATTGATGAACAGCTATAAGATTACATACCAGTTTTTCCTAACATAGCAGCTTTCTTTGTGTATTAGTCTCATGCAATCTTTGCATATGCTCAACAACTTCTTTTAGTAAATGAAAGAAACGATAACATTCTGTTGGTAAAGTGTACCATTTTCTGATATTCTGCCTAAATTACTGCATAATCTCTATCCCAGAACCACCAGAACATAAAAGTTTCTCGTAACTTCGCGAAAGTGAATCTGATTTCTTGTTTAATGATTATTCATATAGGTTCTATTCCTACAAACTTACCATCAAATTCTGAAATTCAATAGAAACACTTTGGTGAGTATTTTGAAATCAAAGGATCAAGTATCTTAAAATCAGATCTTTCTATATAAGCTTTCCAAGAAGTTACTGAAATTAATGATAATACTTGGGTCCCTGAACCTATGTGGAATATATGCTAGCAGGAAACTGGAATGTCTCGAACCAGACACTCCAATATAGGCTTGCAGTATCCCAAGCAGCAGTCTCACCACTGCTGTAAATGCACATTATTATTCATTAACTTAAGTTTTTAATATTTACAGAGTAATAAAATTATAAGATCTAATTATTATCCCACTCTGTTTAAAAGACTATAACAGGGCCCGGCATAGCAGCTGAAGTCCTCGCCTTGAAAGCCCCGGGATCCCATATGGGTGCCGGTTCTAATCCCGGCAGCTCCACTTCCCATCCAGCTCCCTGCTTGTGGCCTGGGAAAGCAGTTGAGGACGGCCCAATGCTTTGGGACACTGCACCCGCGTGGGAGACTCGGAAGACGTTCCTGGTTCCCGGCATCAGATCGGCATCAGATGCGGCTCACTTGGGGAATGAATCATCGGATGGAAGATTTTCCTCTCTGTCTCTCCTCCTCTGTGTATATCCGGCTTTCCAATAACAATAAAATCTTTAAAAAAAAAAAAGACTACAACAAAGTCATAATGAAAAAATAAAGAAATTCAAAGATAAAAATAAGAAACCATGTAAATGAACATAACATAATATACTTAGACACCAAGCCGAACCACATGCCTTGTGGTACAGTGAAGAAAATGAAATCATTCAAGACAAATAAAGAAAAGTAAATTTTCGAGAGCTTAAGTGATGCATATAGTCACA
Organism: Ochotona princeps; assembly: GCF_030435755.1. Lineage (NCBI taxonomy): Eukaryota > Metazoa > Chordata > Mammalia > Lagomorpha > Ochotonidae > Ochotona > Ochotona princeps. Next base: position 43,469,689 of record NC_080842.1, on the reverse strand, counting down.
TACCTACTTATGCGTATATCTATTCTGGAATACAAAACTAAGGGCAGCTGACTGATGAACATTTTTTAAATGAAATTAAAGGACACTGATTCACAAGCAGCATCACCTCCACTTTACCGTCCCAAATGAGTGAGGGCTATAGAAACTGATGAGTTTTAAACAATTATATTGTAGATACTGATATCTTTGTTTTCATCTTAGAAACTTAACAAGTCCTTCATTCCTTTACATAGTTCATATTTTTAACAGAATTTATAATTTCTCCTAAATAGGACCCTATTTAGTAAGAGGACATAAAACAGTATTAAGAATACAAATAGGAACTCTGGGGAGCTTAAGTTGAGAAATTTTCAGAGGCAACGTGGCATTGTTGATCTAAACTTAAAACAAATTTTTCACAAAGAATCTATCATCAAAAAGTAGACAACGACACATAAATATTAATAACAATTGTTTTTAGTAAGAAATAAATTGAATGAATTAGTGTATCCATATAATGGAACACTTTTAAAATAAAACCGAAAGATTCTATGACACATTAAACAAGAAGGTAAGTATCAGAACCACTTGGAAAATGAATCTCATATCCAAATTTAACTAATTAAAATCTGTATGACCGTGTTTCAAAGCATGTGAATATTAAAAGCTATAATAAACATGATCTTTATAAACGACGTATAAACTCACTTCCACTAAACATTATAAATACTTCATGTAAAATTATTCTCTAAAATATAAAAATTAAGGATTATGCAATACTACTTTAATATTCTAAAATATTTTCATCAGAAAATTTAAAACTTACAGCATATTTCCATCTTCCTAATGTATTTTCTTTTCTGCCAATACACACTAGTCACAACACACAAAACTGATATTTTTCACAAAAATCATTCTATATTATCCTCTCAAACTTTAAAGGGTTTCAAATTCAACTTTGAAGGAGTATATGTAACACAAGTAGCGTGACACAAAATCATCACCATTACTGTCAGATTTGACTTTCTATACTTCATCCCAAATACACAATATTTGGGACAATGAAATAAAATTTCAGTGATTTCTTTAGTGATAGATAAAACACAGAGTTTTATTTTTTCTTATCCTACAGTTTATAACCATATTTTCTAATATTTCATCCTCAAAATACTTTCCAAAGACTTTCAAAATTGCTAATTTACGAATTTATCTTGAATTGTAGCATAAATATTTCTCCATCTGTTTTAATACTAAAATTTTTGAGCCAGCAAAACACTTAATACTTAAAAACTCAATTTTTCAAAGATTCACACTCACTAGAATTTGTACTTAATGAAAAAAGTTCTATTTTCTTAACATGCTTTTTTAAAGAGTTGAAAGTAATACATTTTTACTTTACCTAGTTCTTGACGTCGGTGTTTTTCATAATGACTATGATAAACATTGATTCCATTCTGCTCATTCATTGTCTTCTCTGATGAAACCACACTAAGACGTTTCACCTTAAGTAATCTTGGGGAATCTTCCCGAACACTGTCCCTAGTATCCAAACCCACATCTACCGAAAGAATGGGAGGAACGACTCTCTTTAGGAAGTCCATCTTGAAGCTCTTCTACATTGCTAGACCCACACACACGCCGAAAGGTGCCTATACCAGTTTCCTTGAGGGAAAGTGGAAGGTAGACTATTTGTGTCAAAGAGCAGAGAAACGTCATGTGCATTTAGGCGGTGCTGAAGCCCAGTAGGTGAACTGCCAGCTGGTTGGAAGCTGATTTTTAGGACTTTTACTGTTCACACTGATAACAAGCCAAACAGCTATAGACCATGAAACTGCACTTCATAGGTACATATAGGTGTACATGTACAGTGGGTGTTAACAGCAATACTAGGATCATAAAATGTTTAGCATCCATCTAGTTTAATATTTAGACTATGAAATCATTCACTGTAATCATGTAAAAAGCAATTTACTTCAGTCTGAGGTGTGTCCTCCTTTTAAATAAACTTACAACTGAAGTGTGAAATAGTACCATGTTTTCAAAAGATAATTCTTATCATTTGGAAAATTCACTGAGACCTTAGAAATATCAACTTGTACAGAACTTACACTGTGTTATGAATATTTCAATATACCCTTTTTTTACAAAAAATTACTTGAGTGGCGGAGGAGAGATGGGACAAATATGAATGAGAGACCCAGAGCTCCGATTCTAGAATCAGCAGCCAGAATCCCAAAGAGGAACCCTGGCACTCCAGTGTGGGACTCAGACAACCTAATCAGTGTCTTAACCATTATGTTAAATGCCCATTTAATGTACTTTTACATTTTTTTCTTATTTTATTTCATTTAAAGGCAGAGGGGCAGAAATCTCCCATCTACTGACCCATTTTCTAAATGTTCCCAACAGCAAGGACTGGGACAAGTTCAAGTTGCGAACCTAGAATCCAGTCCAAGTTTCCCACATGATGGTGGCAAGTATCCAATTTCTTCAGCTATCATCTGTTGCCTCCCAGGGTGTGCATGAGCAGGAAGATGGGAGAAGAGACAGCAAACATCTAAGCACTCTGATACAGGATATGGCCATCCCAAGCAGTGCCATGACCACCACACCCAATGTCCAACCCTCCAATATACTTTTTAAAATGAATAAAATCTAATCGAATGCCTGTTATACTTATAAACCGTACTGATGGGAACCTTGACATGAATCAAGAAAACAACTTGGTAATTTAAAACAGTTGGATTTAAGAACATAAAACTGAAGAAGTACAAATATTTGAATTCAGTAAAAAACAGTAATCAACATTATATAAATTATTTTCAAAATATCTGAATGTTTCACTAAGCCTTTTTAATTAGTCAAAGAAAGATGATTCTACTGCCTTAAAGTAATCCAGAACTGCAAACAGTCTAGTGAAACGGTATCTGCAAAAGCCTTTGCAAAACGAAACTATTATCTTCTCTCCCTTCCTTTGCCTGCCCTCTGGTGGGGGTGATAAGTGAGCAAGAAAGAAATGAAGAGAGAAGCAGAATTCTGAAATTATCATATTTATAACTTCTAGAAATACACATATTCATGCTAATCTCAAAGACCTGATTCACTCAAAACGTAAGTACAATTTAATCCTCGTTACACTCAACATGAATAAGATGATTTATCTAACATTCCAAAAGATTAAGCAAAAAATGGCCTATATGGATCCCAGCGGAAAAAATTGTTGAAACAGTATCAAGTAAATAGTTGATTCTGAATTACTTAATTTTTAATCCCTATCCTTCTACCACATTACTTATGAACTCAACTACGCTCTTTTTCATTCATTTAAAAGACACTGAAGGCCCTATACATGTAAAGCTCTAATATAGTTTTAAGGTTTAAAGAAGATTGAAAGCATGTATTAATGCAATTCCTGTCTCAGAAGACTAGCATTAAATCAGAAGGAAACAATACAGTAAAGTCAAACACTTCAATTTCAACCAAAGACTATGCATTATAGAAGCAAACACCAAGTTGAGTACCTCTAAGCAGATTTTAACAGGGTGAAAACAAACAGCCAATGAGCAACAGAACCATAACTGGTTAGAACCACAAACTCTGTATCTTAATAAATCTATAAGTTACCACTGTTTTCGCGGTATTTTCTATCGCTCCTTTAAAGATATGATCTCATGCCCGTTACATCCTATGTTTGTGGGTTTTTTCAGGTCCCTTTGCATGTCTTCCTTATCTATAGAGCCCAGAAACATGGTAGCATATAGCTAATTAAAGAGAAAGTCATGTTGCTTGTTCAAGATAGCCAAGACAACCAGCTTTGTTACCAATCAACCTCACTGTTGTTAATTTTCCACTGGAAGAAAGAAGGGGTTGAGGTCAAGAGGACAGAAATTGGGGGTTATAGAAGAGATTACAGGTATCCTCTATGATCTTTGCAGAATACAGAAGCATTGAAGATATGTCCCCATAGCAAACATACTAGTTAAGAAAGAAAGAAAGAAATGGGGTCTGGCACGGTGGCTCTGGAATCCCAGGTGGGTGCCAGTTCATGTCCTGGCTGCTCCACTTCCCATCCAGCTCCCTGCTTGTGACCTGGGAAAGCAGCAGAGGATGGTCCAAAGCCCTATGACCCTGCACCCATGTGGGAAGTCCGGAAGAAGCTCCTGGCTTCAATCAGCTCAGCCAAGCCATTGGGGCCATTTGTAGAGTGAGCTGGCAGACAGAGATCTTTTGGTATTTTCTTAACGTTGTAAATCTGCCTTTCCAACAAAAAAGAAAAATACAAGAAAGGAAAGAAAGGAAAGAAAGGAAAGAAAGGAAGGAAAGGAAGGAAAGGAAGGAAAGGAAAGAAAGGAAAGAAAGGAAAGAAAGGAAAGAAAGGAAAGAAAGGAAGGAAGGAAGGAAGGAAGGAAGGAAGGAAGGAAGGAAGGAAGGAAGGAAAGAAAGAAAGAAAGAAAGAAAGAAAGAAAGAAAGAAAGAAAGAAAGAAAGAAAGAAAGAAAGAAAGAAAGAAAGAAAAGAAAGAAGCCAAAGCTGCTATTCACTTTTCTCTCTTCAATTTGCTTCCTACCTTCTTTCCTTTATGTGTTGATCCCTAATAACCAGGTGTAAATTAAACTCCCTTTTCAGCTTTGTTTTCCAGAAGACCAACCCTGACTTACGAAGCAAAGTTATGAAAGCACATCATTCCAGTGACAATTGTATCTATTACTAACTGAGCCCATGAGATGGAAATGCCAAAAAGACTTTGGTATATATTATTTCTAAGCACTTGGGTTGAATATCACAACTCTGGGGTGTGTGTGTGTGTGTGTGTGTGTGTGTGCTTACTTTTTCTTTTTTTAATTTTTATATTTCATGATATAATTCCTTAGGCTCATGGATTTTGCCTTCTTCTTTGAACTTCTAGAATACCAGTCACAAGGTCAAAAATTTTAATAGAAGCTGGTAGCTGAAGTAATATCATTTAAAAATCTTTCAGACCTCAGTTTCTCTTAAGCCTTTAGAATATTTACCATAACCTTACCGTATCACTTGTGACGGTAATTTCTCGGTGGTAACTTCGGTCATCTAATCCTGACCATGCAACTCTTGAGCAGATGTGAGAATTAAGCATTTAGGTGTTAATCATCCAAGATTCAAATAAATGGCTTCAGCTCTGGAGAAGAAAAACAAAATATACCACTAAAATATTAGGTGAGTTTACAAAAAGCCCATCTTACTCCTAAATGTATTATATATCACATTGACATTTTGTGCAGTTACCCTCTTTCAAAAATGTTGCATTATGGGCTTGGCTTTTATCATGCAAAATTTCAAACTAGGGCCCGGCGGCGTGGTCTAGCGGCTAAAGTCCTCGCCTTGAAAGCCCCGGGATCCCATATGGGCGCTGGTTCCAATCCCAGAAGCTCCACTTCCCATCCAGCTCCCTGCTTGTGGCCTGGGAAAGCAGTTGAGGGCAGTTGAGGACAGCCCAATGCTTTGGGACACTGCACCCACGTGGGAGACCCGGAAGAGGTTCCAGGTTCCCGGCATCGGATCGGCGCGCACCGGCCCGTTGTGGCTCACTTGGGGAGTGAATCATCGGACGGAAGATCTTCCTCTCTGTCTCTCCTCCTCTGTGTATATCTGGCTGTAATAAAATGCATAAATCTTTAAAAAAAAAATTTCAAACTAATGCAAAACTGAGAGTAATGTCACGAGCTTTCCCTCCGCACCCCCATTCCTAGCTTCAACAATTAATTCATGCCAAATATTTCATTTATGCTTTATCTACCCTTTTAGCCCCTTCCTCTACCATTCTAGATTATTCTGAAGCAAATTCCAGTACATAGTTCTAAGACAGATAATTACTTTTTAAATATAACCCAATATCATTACAATATTTACAATGTGTTAATTTCTTTATAATAACTACCAATCATTGTTCAAATATTCTCAACTGTTTAACTGTCCTTTTAAAAAAAGCATTCTAATTTAAATCTGAACAAAATCCATGTAGGCCGTGGTAACGTGTCCAGCAAATCTCTTTGAACCCCCTTTAAATTAGTTCTCCTTCCTTTCATCTATTTGTAAGAACAAGTTATGCTTTTACTAGCCAATGATTGTATTATTGAATAATCAAGGTGTTGAGTCAATTATTTTTCACAAAAATGAATAAAGATTTGCATACGGCCTCGTGTATCTAGCAGGCCTAATATTTATCCCATCGACAGATAATGTTTGGACTGCACATTTTCCAGCGTTGTTCCTTAGAACAACTCCAAGGGGTCATGTACTGTGAACTACTGTACCATATCCATAATATTTTGATGGTTACTAAGAATAAAACCAATGACCACAGGGTGTTGCCCGCTCACCATTTGCAAGGGCTCATGTGTAATCATGCTCATTCCATGTTTTATTACCATTAAAGGTCTTAGCATTTTTCAAGTTATATAAGCCAAACTTTAAATGTGAAATTGAAACTCAAACTAGCCTCATCTAAAATCACAATCAGCTTTAAGAGTTTTTTCCCCCGTTTCACAGAAAGAACTCTAAAATGCTAATTTTAATGCTTACGAATCTTAATCTGAAATTCCTTTAGCCACATTGGAAAAACAAAACATTCCATATACTCAAAGGCAAAATCAACTAAATCACAGCTAAAGCCAATTCTTCAAAAATGTGGTAAACATGAATAAAACAGGAATTTATTTTTTTAAAGGAATTCATTTCTACTTGCTCATAATCAGTATCATTCAGACTTGCTAGAATTTTTGACTGGCCCATCAAATATTTCTGAATGTGTTAACAATGTAACTATAGTTCTGTCAAGAATTCTTGACACTCTCCTTATCTTAGGTTCAGAGTCTCATTTCTCTCACAGCAACTAAAGGACAAATAGCATGCCATAGGTACAATCATGAGTTGGAAAATACTTAATGAGATATAAACCAGTTTTCTTTTGAGTCAAGTCACAGAACCAAATCACCAGTGGAGTATAAAGCAGTTTTAGGAATGCTTAGGGGACTGATTTGAACCACAAGGCCTACCTCCTGGCTCTTTCATTTTGCTTCACTTTGGAATAGCCTCTTGTTCAAGAACATTTAGTTCCAACACTATACTTTTCATGTTTACACTCTACTGTAAACCCCCCATCACAGCACTGTGTCATTTTAAAATCTTCCCAATGTTTGTCCAGAATTTTTCAAAACCTCATCTGTAGACACACAATCTTTCGATTTTCTGGGTTTTTTCTTCTTCTTCTTTTTCTTTTTATTGGAAAGGCAGAAAGGAGATACAGAGAGAAAGATCTTCCAGCACAGGTTCACTCCCCAAGTGGCCACATCAGCTGGAGCTGAGCCAATCCAAAACCAGAAGCCAGGAGCCTTCTCCAGGTCTCTCACGCAGGTGCAGAGTCCCAAGGCTTTGGGTCATCCTGGACTGCCTTCCCAAGCCACAGCAGGAAGCTGGATGGGAAGTGGAGTGGCCAGGACACAAGAAACTTACGGAAACCCAGCGTATGCAAGGTGAGGATTTAGTCACTGAGCCATCATCTTCGGCCCCAATCTTCCTATTTTCAACTTTTAACAAAATAAACACATTTTGGTTTTCCTGGAAAATATTTGGTTTATATTTTTCTAGCTTTCTTTGTAGGCTATACATATTTTCAAACAAGGCTGAGTTTTAGGCATGGTTTTTTGTTTTCTAGGGTTTGTTGTTTGCTTTTTGTAAATCAATGACTTTCATCTTATCACTATATCTTATTTAACATGACCATTTTTTGTTTTCACTTTGTTTGCTGTGGAGACTACTTTGATCTGTTACAAGGCTAATTTTTACTACTATTTTTTGCAATACTTATTTTGAGACAGCAGTGAAGGTCAGAGGGGTTAGGTACACAGCCACGCTGTATACATGATCAATTCTGTTATTTCTTATTTAAAACTAAAAAGGTCAAACAAACAAGGAGGTCAGCTGGTACTTTACTACACTTAGTAGAAGATTGTGAACAGCCACATAGCAGCCTTTGCACGAGTTTCACCTGCAGCAAAAGGGCAACAAATAAAGAGACTTGGGGCCCAGTTCTGGAGTTGGAAGGACATCGGGGCAAATGAGGCCCTTCGGCAACAGCTTGTTTCACTTTAGTCCAGAAAGTAAGAGAGAAAACTGAATGAGGGTTTTGATAATACGTTAATTTCATTTCCTTTCTAAATAGAATTTTGGGAATAATTCACACCAGAAATGCCACAAATTTAATTATCCTAATGTTAGTAAAATGTCTATGTGTGCCTCTAACATACAGTAACAGAGCAAATAATAATCTCAAACAAATGGAGCAAAAATTAAGAGCCAATGAATCTAAGTGGTGTTTTTAAGTGTTCTCACGCCTTGTGTGTCTGCTTGCAACACTTCATACAGTACACAGTTCTGAGAAAAAGGAAGTGGTGGTACCGAGCACAAAGTAAAGAGCGCAACAGAAAGAACAGCCAAATTACCATGTAATTTGAGAAAAGTCCCCTTCTCCTTGAGTTTTGGGGCAAAAACGATTAGAACCACTAATATTCACACAGAATGTTATAGAAAGGATTACTCCCTAACTCCAAAATGGATAAAAAGATTAAACTGCTTCAAAGACTCCAACTTAAAACTCTAAATTTGACTTCAGAATGTACTTTATATACACCTGAACACTACAACGTATAGTAACCTAGAAATTCATGCTTTAACTCAGAAGAGAAACCACACTGCAAGACACAGAATAGAAAAGGGTCAATTCCAGTTCATCTATTATAATTGCTTTGGAGGTCAGTTTTGTGGAGTAGTGTGTTAAACATCCACTGGTTTTGAGTCCCAGCTGCTCTACTTCCGATCCAGCTCCCTGCTAATATACCTGGGGAAAGCAGAGGAAGATGGCCCAGGTGGCTGGCTCCCATCCGCATGGGAGATTGGATGAAGCTCCTGCCTCTTGACTTGTACCTGGCCAGCCCTGGCTGTTAGGGCTGTTTGTGGAGTGAAGCAGTGCATCGAAAATTTCTTTCTCTCTCTCTGCCTCTTTGTCTCCATAACTCTTTTCAAATTAAAATAAAGAAAAATGTATATATAATAGGTTATCTTCATGATATAGTACAACATACTATATATCATAAACATATTTATGTATAATGTAATAATTTTTATATAATATAATTTTATAGAGAGCGAGAGAGAGAAACTTACAAGGTCTCTTAAAATGAAGTAAAAGACCAAAGACCAAAGGAGACCAATGTCCAGAAAGCCTCTCAGAATAAGGGTGAAATCATTTTCAGATAAATTTTATATGATCATACTTCCTGTGATACCAACATAATTACAGAAAACATAAAATGCAACAATTTTTTTAGGTCTTCCTAAGATTGTACAATAAAGCAGGAAAAAATCTCCCCAGAAATAGCCAAGTGTGGACAGCAAGCAACTATTCAGTATCTTTTAGGGCTGACTGGTAAAAATTCCTACAATAAACAAGTTCATCCCTCTAATTGTCAATGAAAACTCATCTTGCACATAATTATAATTACAGTGATTATAACATACTTTAATTTTTCAGATCACATTTCTATTATTTTCTATATTCTGTAATGGTTACAATTTTAAAGAGCATGGAAACATATTATGCTGACTACTGTAATCGTATATTATTCTCTGACCTGCTAAAAATGCTGTCTAATGATACTGAGCTAGGGTAATTAGGTTGCACTTTAAGAATCAAGATCACTTGCTGATGAAGCAATGTTCTTCACAGGTAAATCTGCCAAACTTTTGATTTTATCTTTTCAGCCAGAATTGTAGTTGTTGCCATCACACTCACTGTATTGAAAATAATCAGCAAAAATTTCCATTCACAAGTGTTAAGGGAAAGTTTTCTTTTTTTTTTTTTTTTTAAGATTTTTATTATTATTGGAAAGCCAGATATACAGAGAGGAGGAGAGGAGGAGAGACAGAGAGGAAGATCTTCCATCCGATGGTTCACTCCCCAAGTGAGCCACAATGGGCCGATGCGCGCCAATCTGATGCCGGGAACCAGGAACCTCTTCCGGGTCTCCCACACGGGTGCAGGGTCCCAAAGCTTTGGGCCGTCTTCGACTGCTTTCGCAGGCCACAAGCAGGGAGCTGGATGGGAAGTGGAGCTGCCAGGATTAGAACCGGCGCCCATATGGGATCCCGGGGCATTCAAGGCGAGGACTTTAGCCGCTAGGCCACGCCGCCGGGCCCTAAGGGAAAGTTTTCTATATCAAGACTTCATTCATTGGATCAAACACAACTATACTCACAGTACATATTTTGGTTTCTACTGGTAACTTAGTAGATATTTTCAAAAAAAAATTTTTCAACTGCATTATTTATTTGAGTAGAGAAAAAGAATAAGAGAGAGGCCAAAAGCTCCCAGTCAGTGGTTCTCTCTCCAAACACCCACCAAAGGTCAGGACGTGGCCATGCCGACCCGGGAGTCAGGTATCCCATATGGCTGTGAGGAATCTATCCCTGAGCTCTCCCAGGGGGCAGGGGAGCAGGAAGCTGAGTCAAGAACCAAGGTCAAGCATGGAACCCAGGCCCTCTGATGCACACCTGGATCAAAGGATCCATTCCGATACAGGGCTGAACTGTCAAGCCAAATGCCTACCCTATATACTTTCAGAATAATTTTCCTATGCTAATCCCATGTTGACACATAGAAAAAAATGAAATTCAACAAAATTATCACATACTTTCCATTCTACCTACAGATCTATATTTAGCCACTAAGAAAAAAACAGACAAAGTAGAATAGTCTACGCAGACACATCTGGAATGCAATTTGAGTCCATAATCCAGAACATACTTTCACCTACCAACACACTTGTAAAAGTTCATTACCACAACTATACTAAACAAAAATTTACAGAAATAATAATATCAAGCAAACATTCATCGGGCAGTATGATCTGCCAAGAACCAGGTATAAAAGAATAAATTAGGTCCCAGCACGGGTCCTAATCCCGGCAGCCCTGCTTCCCATTCAGTTCCCTGCCTGTGGCCTGGCAAAACAGTTGAGGACAGCCCAAAGCTTTGGGACCCTGCACCCGCGTGGGAGACCCAGAAGAAGTTCCTGGCTCCTGGCTTCGGATTGGCTCAGCTCCAGCCGTTGCAGCCGCTTGGGGAGTGAATCATTGCACAGAAGATCTTCCTCTCTTGTCTCTCCTCCTCTCTGTGTATATCTGGCTTTCCAACAAAAATAAATAAATCTTTTTTAAAAAAAGAATAAATTACTAAACAAACATTCCAAGTTTGTATTTCTATAGGAGTTTAAGTCTTCTGGAGTCATTTCTTTGTAGGACTGAAAAGAAAAAATGAAGGCCATTCCTTCCAAAATGTACATTTACCTAACTGAGCAGTCACAGGCATTTCTAATGCAGCCAGGCTCCGGATTCTCATTTTCTTTCTCCTTCTCTCCCCACACACCCCGTCTCCCTCACCCATCCCATCCCGCAAATCTCTCCTCCCTTCCTAGCTCTGCTTTCAAATAGACACACAAAAACTGTTTACTTGAAAGGCAGAGATAGAGACAGAGAGACAGAGAGACAGAGAGATTCCCTTCACTACTTCACTTCCCAAATGACCACAACAGCTGGAGTTAGACCAATCCAAAGTCAGGAGCTTCTTCTAGGTACAGGGGTCCAAGCACTGGAGCCAGCCTCGGTTACTTTTCTAGATGCACCAACAGGGAGTTGGATCAGAAATGGAGCAGCCAGAACTAGAACTGGCATCCATGTGCCATCACTGCGAACAGCAGCATTATCCTCTATGCCACAGCTCTGAGAATTTAAAAAGAAATCTGTTCCCACATTAAAAACATGACACCGTTAGAAAAATGGCGTTTTTAATTTAAAAATATTACGTCTAAAATACTTTTAAGGGTCATTACAGTTTTTGTACAATGTGTTACACTTTGGATCATCCAAAGTTTTTAAAAATTGCATAATAGATACGGCTCTACCTAATTATGATCCTATTGGCAAGTAAGACCAAAATTGCCCAAAAAATCAAAAATTAAAAAATTAAATTTTTAAAAATCACATTTTTATATATTTTGTATTAAGTTCTCCAAGTAACCAAATTTTAAGTTAGAAAAGTAGATAAGCAGATGTTCAAAGTCATAGGATAAATAAATGTTAGAATGTAACCCCCAATGCTTCTCATTTCTTCTTCTGTTTGCCCTCTCCTGCAAGCTTACAGAAGCCCGATTTCTACAAGAGTATAAATTTCTACAAAGTATAAATTCCAACTGATAATTAGAATGACCTATTTCTCCCAAATTTATACTTCCAAATGCTTTTTCTAAACTTATAGAAGGGTGAGCATTTGCCATCTGCAATGTTAGAAACTGTATCAAAAGCCTTTAAACTGATATGATTTTGACCCAATAATTATATTCTTACAAGCTAACTCTGAAAAGGTAATGAAAAATGCACAAATTTGCAAAGATGTCCATGCTACTATTAATTCTACAGGCAGAATATCACAACTGAAACAAAGAACAAAAATCCAGGATCCACTGAAGCCATGAAGGCTGGGGTGGCAGCACCATGGTGTATCATGCCAAGCCTCCCCCTCCACCTGCACCTGCAGTATCAGCATCCCATGCAGGAACCAGCTCAAGCCCCAGCCGCTCCGCTTCCTAGCCAACTCTTTGCTAACGGCTAGGGAAAGCAGCCGAGAATGGCCAAGTTGTTGCATCCCTATACCTAGCTAGAAGACTTGGAAGACGTTCCCAACTCCCGACTTCAAATCAGTTCAGCCCTGGTTACTGCACCCATTTAGAAAGTGCAGAAGATAGAGCAATCTCTCCCCTTCTCTCTCACTCTCCCTGTGTCCCCTCTAACACTATAACTTTCAAATGAAAAACATTTTTTAAGATTTTTCTTATTGGAAAGTCAGGCTTACACAGAGAAGGAGAGACGAAGATTTTCTGTCTGCTGGTTCACTTTCTCAGTGGCCGCAATGGCCAGAGCTGAGCCCATCTGAAGTCAGGAGCCAGGAGCTTCTTCCAGGTCTCCCATGCGAGTGGCAGTGTCCCAAGCCTTTAAGCCAACCTCTACTGCTTTCCCAGGCCACAAACAGGGAGCTGGAGTAACTGGGACACGAACCAGCACCCAAGTGGGATCCCAGTGCATGCAAGGCAAGGACTTTAGTCACTAGGCTACAGCGCCAGATCCCAAAAATATCTTTGAAAAAAGAATCTTGGTGCAATAAAACAAAATGCCATCCATTAATTTTAAAAAATGGGGCCCAGCGGCATGGCCTAGCAGCTGAAGTCCTCGCCTTGAACGCGCCGGGATCCCATGTGGGCACTGGTTCTAATCCCGGCAGCTCCACTTCCCATCCAGCTCCCTGCTTGTGGCCTGGGAAAGCAGTGGAGGACAGCCCAATGCGTTGGGACCCTGCACCCGCGTGGGAGACCCGGAAGAGGTTCCTGGCTCCTGGCATCTGATCGGCGCGCATCGGCCCGTTGTGGCTCACTTGGGGAGTGAATCATCGGACGGAAGATCTTCTTCTCTGTCTCTCCTCCTCTCTCTGTATATCTGACTTTGCAATAAAAATAAAATATTTAAAAATAATAATAATTTTAAAAAATGGATTAAAATGCTATTGACCTTCGACCACACAGTTCCATGTATAAAACAAAATAATACAGTCTCAGCTGTTGGAGATAAAATTACATTTAGAAGCAAAGACTAAACCTCCAAAGAAAGATTCAATTTGTCCAAGTACTAAACCCCTCTGTGCCCCACTAGCTCCTCCATAGGGTAACAATAACAATCTCTTCAGGTCACTGTGAAAACTAAGTGCGAAAGAAGAAAGCAACACTGCTTTGACACCTACTGAATACCCAAAGTTATTAATCTGCTATATTTTCTGATAAACAAAATTTGCAAGAATGTCCAAAAAATAAAATTACTCAGATTTAGTAACTAGAGATGGACACTATTAATTCACATTAATATCTGGGTTATAAAAGGACAGATATCATATGTTCTCTCTGATATAAGGCAACCTTCATGCAAAATACAAGATCAATAGATATAAGTATATTCAACATGCATATACATATATTTATCTAGAGGAACTGTACAACGGGACATGTCTACTGTTGAAGTGGAGACATACTGCAGTATGCATCCCTACTTCTAAATAAAAGATGGACTCCCAGTGAAACTATAAAATATATCTTGAAAAGAGGATGCTGAACTTTCTACCGTTGTCCATACTTCAGTGTCATGATACACTTCAATAGCAGAATGATGGACTTGTGACTGTAGCTGAGGGATTACTCTACTGTAATAACATAGGGGAAAACATGGGAGAGAGGAGGGTAGAAGGGGAAGTTACTGAGCATAAGGAACTGTACTATGAGAAACGAAAATTTTTATGGGTTAATGCTTTTCAAATCTCCTTTTGCCATACATCATTTTACACAACCAGTATCAGTGGATAATGTCTAGTGATTACAAACATTACTTTTTAAATATACTATCTTCATTTTTCCACTAACTAAGCACTAGGCCCAATTCTTCACTGCGATAAACAACAGATCTATTGGTTGTCCTAAAAACATCTTTTGAAGAGAAAGAAACTGCTATTCCAAATGTCATGAAATACACACATACTTTAAAAAGTCCAAAGGAAAAACGGATTTAGAAGTTTGTTTTGTGGGCCCAGCGCAGTAGCCTAGTGGCTAAAGTCCTCGTCCTGCATGAAGCAGGATCTCATATAGGCACCGATTGGTATCCTGGGTGCTCCACTTCCCATCCAGCTCCCTGCTTGTGGCCTGGGAAAGCAGCCAAGAACGGCCCAAAGCTTTGGGATCCTGCACCTACGTGGGAGACCTGGAAGAAGCTCCTGGGTTTGGATTGGGTCAGCCCTGTCCACTGCCACTTAGGGAATGAATGAACGGATGGAAGATCTTTCTTCTTTGTCTCTCCTTCTCTCTGTATATATCTGCCTTTCCAATAAAAAGAAATAAATCTTAAAAAATTTTTTTTTGAAAGTTTGTTTTGTGATGGCAGGGCAGTTTTGTGAGGGCATAGCAAGCTAAGCCTCCATCTGCAGTGCTGGCATCACATACGGTGCCAGCCATGTTCCAGCTGTTCCACTTCCAATCCAGTTCCCTAAGTGCCTGGGAAAGCAGCAGAGGATGGCCCTGGGCCTTGGGACCTTGCATTCATACAGGAAACCCAGGCAAAGCTCCTGGATCCCAGCTTCAAACCGGCCCAGCTATGGCTGTTGCAGTATTTGGGGAATGAACCAGCAGATGGAAGATCTTTCTCTGTAACTCAGACTTTCAAGTAAAAAATTAGTCTTTTTTTTTAAGAAGTTTGTTTTCATGCAAAAAAGGTCTAAAATCCACACCAAACTTTTTCATGATACTTACATTTCCATTAGATTTCAAAACTCCTTTGTACATACAGTTTGGTAATTTTTGCAGTAAAATAAACATCTTTAAATTGTATTTTTCACAAATCTTTTTTTACTTTCCTCACTCCTACTGATGGGTAGCAAATGCAGACACATACTGGCTTTTCAAAAATGTCAGTTTTGGGTCTGACACTGTGGGTAACCAGCTACATTGTCTAAAAATGGGAGTTCTTGTCTTTTAGAAATGGAAACTGCAATACTTACCAATAAAATGTTTATGACACAGGAAATTAATCAAAATAACTAGGAACTGGGGAAAGGGAGTGGGTACAGGGGAACAAGGTCGTGACAAATGCCTAAGCTGAGGAATGTCTTCAGAATTATCTTAATGGAAAAAAATCGTTTTTAAAATATACTTTTAAAAGATCTGACTATTAAAATAACTTCTACAAAACAATTTCAGTTTATTACAGAACAATAATTCACTGATTACCAAAAAAAGGCCAAAATTATTTAAGCCAAATTCAAAAACGAAGTAAACAATTCAAGCATTTAGAATCCCTCAATAGTTCCTGCCAATAATTCCCACAAATAGACACACTACAATGCTTTTTTCCAAACCACAGCTTCAGCATACCATGCTAATTCTCCAAAACAATATTAGTATTTATATTGTGCATTACAAGAATACAACTATGCCTCTGTATGTGCCCACGTGAATCTCTGATAATAAGTTGTATTATGTACTAGTATTAAATAATCTGAATTCTCTTGGTGCCTAAATCACATCCTGGCACCAAGTTAGAACATTATGAACAACACAGATTAGCAGAACCATCAAAGTGCTTTATTTTACCCAGTGGCACACAAGCAAGACCAAGTAACTTAAAAAAAAAAAAAAAAAAAAAAAAAAGCACCACCTTGCTGCATATCTGTATGAAGATGTATCAAGTGGTAAAGCATCTGACTCCCGTGTGCCTTGGAGTCGGGGGATGGTGATATCAGAGAAGTGCAGCAAGAGGAGTAAGACAGCAGGCACACCCAAGCATGAAGCCATCTAAAGGCAGGCTGGTGTGGGGAGTGGAACGGAGGATCAGAGATACTTTGTCTAAATTCTTCCCACCAAGGCAGCAAAATATACTTTAAAAAACATGTTGCAGTACATCTTATATAACAATATATGTGAACACAATACTTGGAAACCACCTGCAGCACACTTTGATAGTTTCTAAAACACTTAGGGTTAGTGTTCATTTCTAATCATTTCCCACAAAAACAATCTCCCGACTTCACCTTCAACAGATCCACGGACTGAAAACACTGGCTTACAACTCCTGCTTAGTGAACAGAGACTTGGGAGCGGACTGGTCGCTGATACCCACCCTTACACCGCACGAAGACTTAGACCTTCCACCTGTTCTGAAACCCGAGGATTCTTTCTAGGAGCAAGTTCTGTGATTGGGATCCCCTAGCGGACACAAGTGGCATAACATCTCCCACACACCAAGCCGAACTGCTTTCCTATAAAGCACTGAACAGAGATGCATTCAGTTCAACCTAACAACACACCAAGTATAAATGCAAAGGTCTCAGTAACCTATATGTCAGTTTCCCACACAGTACCATTAAGTGTAAAAACCAGTGAGAGAGTATTTAAAGATCCAAGATGTAATAACATTTACAATACGTAATATTCATCCTGATTTGAATATTTAGCAATGTATACATGCGTTAGTACCCCACCAATATGCTTAATTTTGATGTACAAGTATAAAATTCAAAAGCATTAAAATGTTAGCAAATATGCATTACATATCTGTAAATGTCTATTTTTGAGCCTATGTGTCACAAAAGACATAAATATCACAAATCTTACTTTTTAAGCTTTACCTAAAATTCTCATTATTTGGGAGGATCAAATAAAATTATTTGGAAAAATATTCTAAAATTTTTACCAGGCTTCAAATTTTTAAGCGAGGAAAACACTTTACAGATATTTTTGTTGGTAATTTTTGCTACTTGGGGAAAAAAAACTATTTTAACAGACGCCAGTTTCTAATTTCCAGGCCTAGTCTATATTTTTCATCGTTCCTTAAATTTCTAGATGCCAATTCTTATTCATTGAAGTATGCTTTTTAAAAGCTTCATGGAGAAAGACTTAAACAATGAAAATAGAGAAGAAGTAAGAATGGGAATGAGGGCGTGACGCAGGATGCACGTAACCTCCATAGTTTTCCACTAACCCGTCGACAACAGCAAGACGCGACTGGAGCAGGGGACGTTGTGGAGGTCAGTGAACATTCACTCGGCACACCCGAGAGTCCAACATCTGCACCACGCAACACCTGCCCCAGCCAGAGATCACAAACTGCAAGCCGTGGGGGAGAAGGCGTCTCAGGTGCTTCAAGCCACCAACAGGCACAAAGTAGACCGGCATCGAGCTGAGTGGAGGAGGGGACAGGAAGGACTTGACTTGCTCACAGACTCTGTCACCAGAAGACTAACTGCAGTGACAACTCACCACAAGAGTGACTTCCTGTCCTGCTTTAAGGAGTGGGTTAACTGCTGATTTTTAAAATGCTGCTTCAGCGTGGGGATTGTGCAGTTGTGGGTTAAGCCATGGCTTGGTACACTCCCACATCAAGTTTCAGCCACTCCACTTTAAAGGGTTTTTTTTTCATTTCATTGTTTGTTTGTTTTACTTGAAAGGTAGAATCAGAGAGAGAGAGAGAGAGAGAGAGAGAAGCACAGAGTGAGATCTTCCGTCACTAGTCCACTCCCCAAGTGGTTACAGTAGCGAGGCCGGGCCAGGCTGAAGCCAGGTCATCCGCATGGTGGAGGGCTCCAAGCACTTGGGGCATGGGCATCTCCACTGCTGGTCTCTCGGGTGCATTAGAGCGCTGACTTGAAAGTAGAACAGCCAGAATTCAAACCAGCACCTAAATGGATGTCAGCACTGCATGTGGCAGTTTTACATACTATAGCACAAAACCATTCCCTCTGCTTAAAAAAAGAAAAAGCAATCTTTTAAAAATTGAAAACAGTAAGAGAAATCTCTTCCACACACTATTTCAATCCCCAAATGGTCAAAATAGCCGGGGTTGGGCTAGACCAAAACCAGGTGACAAGAGCTTCATCCAGTTCTCCCAGGCAGGTGGCAGGAACACAACAATGGGGCCATGTTCCACCACCTTCCTAAGCACATTAGAAGGAAGCTAGACTGGAAGTGGATTAGCTGGGTGTAGAACCAGTGTTCATTCCAGATGCTGGCATCATCACAGGTAGTGGCTTAACCCACTATGCCACAATGCCTCACCTCAACTATTTCACCTCTGATCCAGCTTCTGTTAGCACTCTTGGGAAGTAGCAGAGGATAGCTCAAGTACAGCCACCCACAGAGCAGACCTGAATGGAGTTCTGGGCTTCTGACCACTGCCTAAATATGACTGTTACAGGCGTATCAAAAGTGAACCAGTGAATAGAATCAATCTTCAGTCTCAATCTCTCTCAATCTCTCTCTCTCTCTCTCTCTCTCTCTCTCTCTCTCTCTCACCCTCTCTCTCACCCTCTCTCTCACCCTCTCTCTCACCCTCTGACTCCCTCCCCTCTGGTTTTCAAACAAAATTAAACACTTTTTAAGTCATTTAGGTAACACAATTGGACCTAATAATGTAACAGTTTTACTATAAGCCTCTGTGTCACAACTTTGCAAGATGACAGGCTGCCAGGATGGGTGCTCTCAAACATGCTCCGAGTTATGCTCCGAGTTATACAATAATTCCTGGCTGTCTCCCAAAAGTAATTATCCTGCTTATTGCCTCCTCCCCATGTTCATGAAAGAAAGTATTGTCTTGGGTAAGATGTACACTGAGTGACAGTTCCACTCACTCTGGAAATGTATGAAAGGATAATAAGCAATTTATTTAGACCAGCATCTTCTGTATGGAAAATAACACATTTCAAAGTTCAAACACAACAACATTCCCAGTCAGCCTGTCACTACAAAAGACCACACCGAACATGCACAAGGCTTAATCTTTCACATTCCAATACACACGCAGCAAGGCGGAAAGCACTTGCAGGCAGAAGTCAGCAGGCCCTGCCCTCAACCAATCCCTGCACGAGGCTGCATCCTCCACCATGCTTAGGTTAGTCTAAAATCACAATAGGGAGCCCAGCGGCGTGGCCTAGCGGCTAAAGTCCTCGCCTTGAAAGCCCCGGGATCCCATATGGACGCCGGTTCTAATCCCGGCAGCTCCACTTCCCATCCAGCTCCCTGCTTGTGGCCTGGGAAAGCAGTCGAGGACGGCCCAATGCATTGGGACACTGCACCCGCGTGGGAGACCCAGAGGAGGTTCCTGGTTCCCAGCTTCGGATCGGTGCGCATCGGCCCGTTGCGGCTCACTTGAGGAGTGAATCATCGGATGGAAGATCTTCCTCTCTGTCTCTCCTCCTCTGTGTATATCTGGCTGTAATAAAATGAATAAATCTTTAAAAAAAAAATCACAATAGGAGGGCAGAGAACTGAGTTGCTGTGCCCCAAGAAATCATGCCCTAAAAACTCAAATACCCAACAACGATCACCAGCTGCTGAATGGCTACTGTGCATGACCAACTAAGTTAGGAGTTTACGTATGTTACTTCATTGTAGCCCCAAATCCACAGCCTACGCAAGTATTTAAACTGACAAAACTAAGGGACACACTGAGAAAAATAGGCTGTTCTAAGAAAGAAGTCGAATGAGACAAAGTTTTTAAAATAAAATGCAATTATGATGTCAGTAAGTTGTTATTGATTTTGATCTTCAGAACAAAAGCAAGAGATTGTTCAAAAAAGATAATGGAAAATAACACAATTTCCTTTAAATATTTCAAAAGTAACTATTTGCCTTATGAGAAAATTAGAAAGGAGAAACCACATTATAAAACAAATGCAAGAGATCCTTATTTTAGGACTAAATTTTATCTTCTTACTTTTCAGTAAAAGTTCTGTTTTCAACCAACATTCTTAAAATAATCTTCAACCCAAACTGTACTTCCCTAAGAAAAATGTTAACAGTTTAAACTCAATAATAATCCAATCAGTGCAATATTCCATGTGATCCCAATGTTATAGGCAAAGCCTGACAAGATACACAAGAGAAAATCTAGCCATACTTGTGGTTTTAGATGAAAATTCTAAAGCAGGCATTTGGCCTCACAGCGAAGATGCCCACACGCCAGCCCTAGAGTGCCTAGGTTTGATGCCTACCGTCAGCTTCTGATTCCAGCTTCCCGCTACTGCAGACCCTGGGTGGCAGGAGTGACAGCTCACGTACTGAGTCCCTGCTGAATACCTATACTGCATTGCTGCCTCCTGGCTTCCGTCCAGCCCGGGCGTGGTAGACACTGGGAAGCTCTGTTTTTCTCTCTTTTCCTCTTTTCCTCTCAAGTAAATTAATTGAAATACTTCCATTTTTTTTCCTATAAAAATCTCTTTAAAAAAAATTTTTGGCCCAGGGAGGAGGGGGTGTTTGGCACGGCCCGAGTTCGTGGCCTGCCTGTGTGGTCAGTGAGCCTGGGCCCAGGTCATCAGGCCCAGGTCCTTGACCCACCCGTGAGAACTGGTCCTCCTCAGTGGAAAAGACGGAGTAGTGAACAGCTGGCCCAGATCCACATGGAGGATACGGCAGCCCACTGAGGGCTGCAGGTGATATCTATACCGTGCCAGAGGAAGGAGGACAGAACAAATTGGACAACGAACCCAGCGAAACGAAGACAGCAAATATCTGAATGAATGAAGACTCTAAGATCGACTGTCAGCCAATGGACATTGAAAGGGTTCCCTCACCCTTGGATTGGCAAGATCAGCAACATTTCAGAACTATCGAAACCATCTTAGCAGACCCTTAAGAGTATGAAGCACATTGAGACCCTGGGTTGATATGAAGTGGCCATTTGCCATCCCCGGGTACTGGGGCAACTGGGAGGCTGGGTATGGCTTCTCCCCTTATCCCTTCCACCCCTCAGAAACAGGAAGAAATAGAAAATTTGGGAACAATGATCACACCCACTTTTCCCTAACCCTTGATCCATCCCA
Source organism: Ochotona princeps (assembly GCF_030435755.1). Classification (NCBI taxonomy): domain Eukaryota; kingdom Metazoa; phylum Chordata; class Mammalia; order Lagomorpha; family Ochotonidae; genus Ochotona; species Ochotona princeps. Next base: position 43,448,222 of record NC_080842.1, on the reverse strand, counting down.
CCATGATCAACTATGCTAACATCATCTTTAAGAAAATAAATAAAATAAAAGTAAAAAATCGGGCTCAGAACAGTAGCCTAGTGGCTAAATCCTCTCCTTGCATAAACTGGGATCCATATGGGTGCCGGTTCATTTCCCAGATGTTCTACTTCCCAAGCAGCTCCCTACTTGTGGCCTGGGAAAGCAATTGAGGATGGCCCAAAGCTTTGGGACCCTGCACCTGTATGGAGACCAGGAAGAAGCTCCAGGTTCCTGCCTTCAGATCGGCTCAGCTCCAGCCGTTGCAGCCACTTGGGGAATGAATCAGCAGACAGAAGATCTTTCTGTTTATCCTTCTCCCTATAAATCTGATTTTCCAATAAAAAAAAATAAATCTTTAGGGGAAAAAAGATTAAATAAATAAGTAAATAATTAGGGGCTGGTGTCATGGCACAGCAGCACCCCATACGAACACTGGCTCAAGAGTCAACTGTTTTGCTTCTAATCCCAGTTACTGGTGCCTGGAAAAGAAGAGGAAGATGGCCACAATGCTTGGACACCTGCCACCATGTGGGAGATCCACACAGAGTTCTACGTTCCTGGTTTCACCCCGTCCAGCCCTAGCCATTGTAGCCATTTGCGGAATAAGCCAGCGAATGGAAGATGGATGGATGGATGGATGGATGGATGGATGGATCTTTCTCTCTCTCTACCTGTCTTCCTGTATTTTTTTTTTTAAGAAAAATTACATGAAATGAAACTTCTCAACCCATGCTTAAAATCATGATTTTTCTCCTCAGTCCCCATGTGTCTCTTTTCCTTTGTCCCTGCTCCATGTGAGTACCTACTACTGGTCCCTGGCTCAGTTTACAAAAGGTCAGGGTCATCTGCACAGTACCTTTGAATGTTGTCTTTGAATCAATTTCCCAAGCTAGGTTATAACTCCTCTTCTTGTTAAGAACTCTAATGTACAAATGTCTAAATCATATTAAGGCTACATGTAAATATTAACTAGAAGACTTACTGGAAATAAGTAAAAAGACCAAAAACAATGTTTTTAAGTTTCTAGAAACCTAATGCCAGCTGCAGTATAAAAAACAAATCCAAGTATATGTCCAGCCTCGCATTAGTAAGGGGCACAAACAATGACCAAAGCACAGACTGTGATCTTAGAGTTCCTTAGAATTCAGTCTGACTCATCGAGCTCTAAGGCCATCCTTCCTAAACCAATAAAGAAAATGTGGCAGAAAGTTCCAACACAATACAAATATAATTAGCAAAGACAAACAGAAGCTTATCTTTTAATATAACAGGCTTCTGAATTAATGTTCTTATTATACCGGAAACTGTAATACTCATGTACGACTTTCAAGGGGCGAGAAAATGAAATGTGAAGAGGGCAAAGAACTGAGTCATTCTCCCCACCCCATGTTCATCGGGTTTTGCCAGCATCACTACTAGTTTTATTTGATTCTATGTACAATGCAATATTTCACTTATGATAATTTTATCTCTTAAGCCTTTCATAAACCTGTCAAACTATTAACTACATGGAATATTTTTGGTCTTATAATAGAGTCATAGTTTTTAAAGTAGAAGCTTTCACAACTCCAAACTAATACCATTGTGATTGACGATCATATTTTTACCCATAAGCACCTGCCCTAGTTAATATTTCAAAGTAATTGTTTAAAAAACTCATACTCTAAAACCTGAGATTTAATGTCCTGATTTAATCTTAATTTTAAATTTCCATTTATTTTTTACCTCAAAATAACAGCATGAAAGTACTTTCAATATTGCTGAAATACAAAACAATATTCAATAATGACTTTAAACATTTACTTTTTAAACAGATTTAAAATGGTTAGTCTCTGCTGAATTTCAGTAATATAGGTTATTTATTCATTTATTTATTTGAAAGGCAGAGTTGCAGACAGGGAGAGACAGATCTTCCAGCCACTGGTTTACTTCCCCAAATGACTTCAACAGGCAGGACTGAGCAAGGTCAAAATCAAGAACCATTCATGCCTCCCACATGAGTGCAGAGGCCCAAAAACTTGAGCCATCTTCTGCTACTTTCCCAGACACATTAACAGGGAACTACTTTGAAAGTGGAGCAGCTGGAACTCAAATCGGTACTCACGAGGGATCCTGGCATTGCAGGCTAAGCCACAATGCCAGCTATATCACCAAATTTCAAATGACAAAAAAATCACATTCAGTATGGGACTAAAATTATAACCCCAAACTCTTATGTCACTAACAGATATCAGCAGATAAAATAATCCCTTATTTTAAAGAGTGATCCAAAAATTAGATTAGTATCTGAAAACTCACATGTAAAACACATCTTTTTTCCATTATTAATTTTGTGAGACTATGCAATGCATGAATACAATTACTTAAGATGAAGCTATAGTAACAGACAAAGTGAGTTAGCCTGATCCCTACAAACACAAAAGGATAAGAAGGAAAAAAATGATAGAAAAAAGAACAAAGCAGCAAAGGTTGAAAAAGATGGAGTATATGAACCTATTTTTTCAAACAGTGGGAAGCAAATGATAGTAACCTTTTGTTCATAACAGAAACATGACAGCTGTCCCTGAAACATAAAATATGAGAATCAAGTATACTAATCTTTGTAAATATGCAGATCATGTTTAATCAAACAAATGCATACTAAAAAGCTACCCAAGCAGTAGACAATTAGTCCACAGGATAGTGCAGGAGAAAGCAAACTACATATCTATGATTATGTTGGCCATTTTCCACCACCACAAAAAAATGAATATTTAATGCTCTAAATATGTCATTAGATCCAGTAAATCATGAAAACTGATTATATAAATAGATTTATGTAAAATTAGTGTAAGGATTTTAAATATTAGATGTGCAATGAATTATAAGGACTGCTTAAAAAGGCAAGTAGAATTTTCTTTCTCTAAATGAGGTCATTTCCCGAAGGTTCTCTTCAAGATACTCATAAAATTCTCCTTGACGCTGTCTTCTTTCCTAAGAAACTTCAATGACCGATTCTGCACATGGAATCCTCCCTAAAACCATATGCTTCAACTGAACAAACATCTATTGAATTCCTCTTGGTTACGGGAGTCAAAAATAAACAATTCTTTGCATCTCAAAAAAAATTGTGAATAATTTTAACACAAAACAGACTGACTGAAAAATAGGGTAGATAGGTTTAAAAAAAATGTCAATCTCCCTGGTTAATCCTAACAGAATTAATTCCCTAATCAGAATCAAAGGAATAGATTTGGGGCAGAGCTATTAGGAAACAACAGCAAAGGAGAAAAAGACATCATGAGGGAAGGTAAAAGAAAAGAGAAAGCAAAGTAGCAGTCCCAGCTGCCTGAAAGGAAGCAGTCTCGGGTATCTCCTTGACCCCGAAAGCAAACAAGGAATCTCAGCAGGCTCAATGATGCAGCTACCACGAGCTTATGAGAAAGGAAGTCATGGAAACAGACCTGTGATTTCTTTTCTTCAAAAGATTTGTTTGTTTGTTTGAAAGAATTATATACAGTGAGGGAGAAAGAGAGAAGTCTTCCGTCACCACGGTCTCATTCTCCAAATGGTCACAACGGCCAGGACTGAGCCAGGAGGAAGCACGGAGAACAAGGATCTTTTCCAGGTCTAGCCCATATGGAGTCCAAGTTGGCTCTGGTGCTTTCCCAGGCACATTAGGGAGCTGCTGCTGAGCTGTGCAACCACACAGGTGGTGCCTTAAGCCATTGTGCTACTCCCCGGACCTGTAATTTCTAAAAGCCATCTTTACAAGCTGACAGAAAAGAAAATGAGGGCTAAACTACAGCCGGATCAACTTTTGTTGTGTCGACTAGTTAAGAGCTAAATTCATCAAGTAAAGCAGTGGTGCAGGCAGTGAATGTAACACTATCAGGGAAGAAAAGATGAAGCCATGGAGCTGGTGCAGTGGTTTAGAAGTCTAATCCTCGTCTTTGGTGCTGGCATCCCATACAGGCAGAGTCCTGGCCACTCCACTTCTGACTCAGCTCCTTTCTGGTGGCCTGAGAAAGCAGTAGAGAATGGCCAAAAGCCTTGGGCCATTCAGAAGGAGATTCAGAAGAAGCTCCTGGCTCCTGGCTTTGGATGGGTGCAGCTCTGGCCACAAGGCCTTTTGGGAAGTAAACCAGCAGATGGAAAACCTCTCTGTGTATCTCCCTCTCTCTCCAGAATATCTATATTATTTTTTTAAAGATTCTTTTATTTTTGGGCCCAGCGCAGTGGCCTAGCAGCTAAAGTCCTCACCATGAACGCACCAGGTTCTAATCCTGGCAGCCCTGCTTCCCATCCAGCTCCCTGCTTGTGGCCTGGGAAAGCAGTTTAGGATGGCCCAAAGCCTGGGGATTCTGCACCCACATGGGAGACCCAGAAGAGCTCCTGGCTTCTGGCTTCGGATCGGCGCAGCACTGGGTGTTGTGGTCACTTGGGGAGTGATAACTCCATAAATCTGACAGCATAATCTGCGGACAAGTGCACAGATGGACAAATGGTTCCCTCGCACTCTGCTGGTGAGAGCACGAAGAGTGCACGTGAGGACAAATCTAGCCATATCTAGTAAAACTGCATACTCAATTCCCTTTTGACTGCATTTCCACTTCTAGGAATCAGTCCCAGATCTCACTCAGTGGCACAATAGAAAACACACACACACCTACACAAACACATATGTATACATATACATCTCCACAAGGTTATTCACTACAGTATATTTATATTCAGAAAATAAGAAATACTCAAAACCCCCAATCAACTAGGAACTGGTTCATTGCACTATGGCAAAACGCCCAATGGGATATTATGTAGCTATAAAAAGAAGTGACTAATACACGGAGTTGTGAAAAGCAGCAAGGTATATTATATTCTAACATTTATACAACAAAGGAGAAACATGAAAACATAGCCTGCTGATATCTTAAAAGTAACTAGAATTTCTAAATATAACTATTTATACCAGGAGGCAGAAAAGAGTACTTTTGTGTGTGCGTGGATATGACTTTGTAACCATGAAACTCACACACATGACCTTAAAGCGTAGTACAAGGGTGGGTGTTTGGCACAGCAATGAAGTACTCACTTGGGATGCACACATCCCATCCTACAGTGCCTGAGAGGTACTGTACACCCTGAGAGGTAGCAGTGAGAGCTCAAGTGCTTGGGTCTCTATCTTCACATGGCAGAAGTTGCTTCTTCTAGCTTCAGCACAGGCCAACACTAATTGCTGTGTACATCTGGGCAGAATAGCAATGAAGAAGTTTCTTATCTCTTTGTCTCTCTGCCTTTCAAATAAAATGAAAATGCTGAATATTTTAAAAACACATTTTAAAAGTATTTGAATACTACAGGTAGAGGATTAGCCTACTGCACCACAGCACCAGCAATTTTACTGAGTGGCAGGAGTTAGAGGAAGAGAAGGGAACTCTGCCCCTATGCACTGGTTCGTTCCCCAAGTGCTCACCAAGGGCTGTGCCTGGGTTGAGGCCTACAATCCAGGCCGTCTCCCACATGAACCTAATTATTTCACCCATCACCAGCAGCAGCCAGGGTCTGCATTACACACGAAGCTCCAGTCCGGAGCTGGAGCCAGGAATTGAAAACAGCTATTTAGATGAGAGGCAGGCATCTTAACCACTAGATTAAACACCCATTCCCTACAGAACAACCAGGAAGATCAACTCCAACAGCATGGTATCTCTCAAAGAGGTCACAATGATCCACTGCTGTTGGTATCGGACAAGACCTGGAGACTTGACTCCAGAAACAGAATACAGCAGAATGCCGTCGGTCATAGTAGCTTTGCTCACAGTAGCCAAAAGATGAAAACAACTCAAATGACCATCAATAGATGAATAAATAAACAAGATGTAGCATGCATATACAACAGAATATTTTCTCTTAAAAGGAAAAAAATTCTGGTACATGCCACCATGCTGATGCTCTTGAAGACATTATGCTGAGTGAAATAAACCAGTTACAAAAGAATAAAAATTATAACTGTGGTTTCATTTGTAAGGTCCTAGGAGTCAGATTCATGGAGACAGACTGTGGAAGACTGGCTGTCAGGGCTGGAGGAAGCCAGAGATGGGGAATCAGTATTTAATGGCTACAGAGTTTCAGGTTGGAGAAATGAAAAAGTTCTGGAGATGGAGGATGGAAATGACTGTGCCACAAGGTAAATGTACTGACCGCAACTGAGCTGCATACTTACAACGGTTAAAAGAGTAAAATTCTTATTATGGACATTTTATTGTAGCAATTTTTTTAATTGAAAGGTAGAGTTAGAGAAAAGGAGAGAGAGAATCTTGTGAGAGAGACTTTCCATCTCTTGGTTCACACCAGATGGTTCCAATGGCCAGGGCAAGGTTAAGTTGAAGCCAGGAGGCCTGTGGGTGTCAAAGCTCAAACACATGGACCATCCTCCGCTGCGCTGGCAGGCGTGTCAGCAGGGAGCTGGATGGGAAGCAGAGCAGCCGACACTAGAATCAGCACTCGTGGGAGGTGCCAGTGCTGCAGACAATGGTCTCACCTAATGCATGACAGAATGATCTGACTACAGTTAGAGGCAATGAGCTCTAACTTTAAAAGAAAACTGCAAATTCTGTCCCTGAGTATACGTATAAGAGAAAGGAATATATGCGTACTAAGACAAGTGCAAGAATGTTCATAGCAATTTCAATCATAACAGTTCCCCCAACTGGAAACACCCGCAACAAGCATCAGTCGGAGAACAGATAAATAAGCACCAATATCATGGCAACAGAATATTACACAGAAATGAAAAACCTACTGCTTCATACAATATATCTTTTTTTAAAAAGATTTATTTATTTTTATTGGAAAGGAGGATATACAGAGAGGAGGAGAGACAGAGAGGGAGATCTTCCGTCCAATGGTTCACTCCCCAAGTGATCACAACACCCAATGCTGCGCCAATCCGAAGCCAGGAGCCAGGAGCTCCTCTAGGTCTCCCATTCAGGTGCAGGGTCCCAAGGCTTTGGGCCATCCTTGACTGCTTTCCCAGGCCACAAGCAGGGAGCTGGATGGGAAGCAAGGCTGCCAGGATTAGAACCGGCAACCATATGGAATCCCGGTGTGGGCAAGGCAAGGACTTCAACTACTATGCTATGGTGCCAGGCCCTCATACAATATATCTTCACAGATACAATAGTATGCAGAAAGGAACAGACCAACAACTTTTGTTGGAATTTCATTCTGACTCTACTGTGTAACGGCGTACTAAAAATAACTCTTTAGTGTGTTCATTTTTTTTATTATACTAATATAATTAAGACTCAAAAGTCTCAGCTGAAATAAGTATCAATGTTTAAAAAAAAAGTTGAAATTGAAGGATCTTTGAGAATTCACAAATTTCTCAGGAATGGGACTCATCTAGGAGGTAGAGTTCAAGGTAGGAAGCAATGGGGACTGAGAGTAGATAGAATTTGGAGGTTCCAGTCCTGGTGAGCCCATGCTGGTTTTTACTAATTGGTTTCAGCTACATTCAAAAGGCTTCTGCATGCTTTTTTAAAGGCCCTAAGATCAGCACTACTAACCTATATGGAAACTCACTGGAAAATTACTAAGGTGAAAGTAATGGACACCAGAAATGTTGGGAATGCTAGATGAGGGTCATGAGCATGGTCCAAAAGCAGACAAAAAAATTTAAAAACAGACAAACAAAAAGCAGTCAGAAAGAGAACATCTGAATCCAATGAAGGAAAATTGAGACCAACAGAAGACAAGAATAAGAAAAGTAGAAAGAAAGGGATGAAAGACAGCCACCAACTTAAAAAAAAAGACTGTTCTGATGGTAGGACTGCTCCTTATTCTGGTTCTGTAGTTTAATGAAAATAGAACAAAAATGCTTCTATCAAAAAGAAAAGGTCTTTCTTCTCCTCCCAACAAAACCCCAAACGCTATTACTTTAATCATTACCATTAAGTGTATGAAAACAAAAACCTCACAAATAACTAGTTTAATTCAGGGGTGCGAGATCTTTCTTCTCCCAAAGGTAATTTGAAACCATACACACAAAATTATCAACTTAAAAATTTGCCTGCTATGATTTTTTGAGTTTTAAGTCCTATCTGTGATTATTGCCTTGATGGGACCAAACCAAATGATTTTGCAGGCCCTATACGGCCTGTGGACCAGATTCTCCCCACCCCTCATCTAATTGCCTCATTTCATAAACGACAAATTTCCAAGTCTACCATGCAATTAATGTTTAGAACTAGAGCTGAAACATATCCCATTCTTTCTTCAACACTACCTAACAATGTCTCATCCTCTATCACTGTGGTTTCCATTGGCAGCTTCATTCTTCTATTACACTTTGTATTTCCCTAAATTGGTCATTCAAGAATAGCAGGCATATTGCTAACATTTTGACTGGCTCAAAATTAGCCTACTTTAATCACTGTTTGCTAAAGGTCTCCCTTTCAGCAACTCATTCCACTAAATGCTATATCTCCACCCAATTCCCCAAATCTATTATGAGTACACCTCAGAGGCATTCAGAAAGTTCTTAGCCAACTGGCATCGGTGCTTCCCCAAAACCTGCTAGAATGTAGAAGGACACACTAATGCCATGCTGTAGAGAGAGCTGGCATTACACATCTCTTATCTCTGTAAACGTGTACATAAGCTACAATTACCAGGAAGCCAGCGGATGCTCTTGTCTCAGTGAGCTTAAAATACCTAAACAGACAGGAAAAGTCAATAACAGGATAAACTAACCCAGCTTCACAATAAGGAATTACACAGAACATACAAGTATTCACGCAAAAAGTTGTTCAAGTATTTTCATTATCGACTCTTTCTAACCAATACATATTATGTTGCATCCAAAATGTGATATGCAAAGAATGTTTAAGCACCTTAAATAACTCTAAGTGTTACTATTTTTCAAAAACTAACCAAAAATTACAGAAACTTACTTGTATGTAAAAAGGGAATGGCTTAGGAAAATCCAAATTATTGTTTTACAATCATCTCTATTATTGTTCTTTCTTAAAAGAAAAAAAAGAAGAAAAATAGTACACATCCTTACCACTTAGAAAGGGTTGATGAGGCACAAAGTTTGTAGAAAAGACACCGAGGCCGGAAAGGATCCATCTAGAAGCTTGCTCAATCTGCAGCTAGGACTTTCTCAGCACTCCAGTGGGCACTCTGGGCCGGAGCAGTCGTGATGAAGCCAAACAACGAATGCAAAAAGCTGGAAAACAAGAACAAAAAGGAAATATTAACTTTGATTTTTACTCTTTCAGACTGCTTTCATAACAACATACACTCCTATATGTCAGTATCAAAACAAAGTTACCTTCCTGAAAAACAAAAACAGCAAATTATTTTCTTGTCCCTCAGAAAAGCCCTTCCCGTGCCTAAAAGCAGCAAAATGACACGCACCTGAAGTGTCCAGTCTGCCTCAACTTGGCAGACATTATTACACAGAACTGAATACTCCTGCTGTGGGATCTTATCTAGAACTCAGCTGTTACATATTTACTCGTTGCTGCTGGAGGTGCAGTAAGAAAGGCACAAATATGCACTGTTGGATGAGGTATGGAATTAACAACCATTCAGAAAAGAATTTATCGTACGGAGCAAGAGTTTTTGTTTTTTTCCACAATGCTCACAGAAGGGTCTGTGTTGTGGTATAGCAAGTAAAGCTGTTGCCTGGAATATCAGCATCCCACATGCATATTGCTAATGTGCCTAGAAAAACATGCAGCTCCGATGACACAACCCCCTGAAACGGTAATTCAATCTTGCTCCCAATGTCATCACCTAAGGGTAATGAACTCCTAGCCAAGATAAATGGAAGAGACGAACTGTTCGTTCTTCTCCTTAATATTATCTGGATTTCAGTCAGGCTGAATTCTTTGTTCTGTGCAAATATTTCTCATTAATGTTTCTCATTAAAAATTTCTCACTAATAATACCCAATCAATATGCATGTTCTCTTCCATCCAGAATGCCCTTCCTTTAATTCTATATATTGCAATTCCTCCAAAATCATCTTAAAATAGAAAATCACTTATCAAAAAAGAAATCCACTTATCTACTCAGAGCTGCAGCTTTCTCAATCATAAAATGAGATTATCTTCCAGGGTTGTTTTAAGAAGATTATAAAGTGATGTAAGGAACAAAAAAATAAGTGTAAACGTAGAACAATAGCTGGCAGATATCACTCAAAGAGTATTGTTGTTCACTCAGCACAATGAACGGCCAATAAATATTTTTTCTAAACCAGCAAAACAAAGCAACAGACAATGTCTTTTCCAGCCACAATGTGGCCTTTGCATTACCTTTGGAAGATGAAAATTTCTCACAGTTTTAGTTATATGAGAATGTCCCACAGATGCATGGCATAGACATAGCAATCCACTCTTCACCGAATTGAGAAAAGTTTGACTCAAAAACAGAAACCAAAAAGAGGGGAGGTGGCAACACCTAGGAAAATAGCTTAATCACTTACTTATTTTTGAAACTGTGGTAAAACATGAGATAACACATCCTTTACCCATCTTAAGTGCACATTGAAAACATTCACATTACTGTACTGTCATGATCCACCTCCAGATGGATTCCTTCTGCTCTAACCTCTAGAACTCCCATTCTACTGTCTGTCCTCTGGGACTCTGACTACCCTAGGTTCCTGAATAATAAGTGGGATCACAGTATTTGTTCTTGACCTATTGGATTATTTCGCCAGCAGACTATGCCCAAGGTCATCTATATTATTTTAAATTTCAACAAGAATTCCAAACCATCAAGGATGTGGTTTAAATATACTTCAGTTAAGGCATATTATACAGCACCACACAACAGACTTGGATGATTCAAATTATAGCAAGAAAGGGAAACTGAGAATAAATACTTGATAATAAGACTGAGAATAAATACTTAACAATGAGACATGATGCAAGGTATTGTTCTATCAACATTTCACACACAGTTAAGTCCACATAACTCAGTCCCCTGCCACCAAAAAGAGAAACATGGATTGAACTCCAGACCTGCCCAGCCTCAGCTGGCACAGGTACTTGGGTAATCTGTTGGGTAATCTGGGTAATGAACTAGCAGATAAGATTCTCTCTCTCTCTCTCTCTCAAACAAAATGAACTTTAAAAAAAACTGAGCAACTTACTATCTCCATTCTGAGACTTATTTTTATTAATTTGAAAAGCAGAGTAACAGGAAGAGAGGAGAGACTGAGAGACCTCCATTCACTGGTTCACAACCCAAATGGCTGTAATGATGGAGACCGCACCAGGCAGACCCCAGCAGGCAGGAACTTCTGAATCCCCACTACCCCATAGGTGCAGGAGCCTAAGCTCCCGGGCCATCTGCTGCTGTTCTCCCAGGCACATTAGACAGTAGTTGAATCAGAAGTAGAGCAGCCAGAACTCAAACTGGAATCCATATGGGATGCCAGCACTGAAGGCAGCAACTTAACCATAGTACTTGCTCATGTAGGGGAAAGCACTCATTGTGGCACAGCACATTAAGCCACAGGCTTGGGATTCCTGCATCCCATACTCTGAATGCAGGTGGGTAGAGCCTTCCTCTGCTTCCAGTCCAGTGTCCTGCTCATGTATCTGGGAATCAGCAGATGATGACCCAAGCCCTTGAATCTCTGCCACCTTGGCCAAAGCCTTGCCCAGTCCCACCTTACAGTAGATACAAGATGCTTATCTCCCCCTCTGTTTTTCAAACAGATGTTTAATAAAAAGGAAGTTGGAAGGCTTTATTATTGTCAGACATATACTGGAACAGTGTTTTCTGCTTTTGAAGAGGGGTTAGAAACACTGAAGTCCGCAGTAGAAAATAAGAAGTTCAATGATTGAAAAATGCTAGTCTCCTGTGAGCCCAAATCTACCATTACATCCTTGTCATTTATGGATTTGTGTTGTTTTTTTTATAAAATTTCATCTGAGAAGTTTCCTATTAAGCATGAGTTTACAAGAAAAGGCAAGTACAAGGCTGTGATGCATGGTCTACTTCTATCAAGTACATTCTCATGATGACATTAACTGTATTTTCAGGAATACACATGTCCTCCTCCCACTTCAGACTAAAGTAAATATTCCCACTATCCTGTACTATATTTTCTCCCTTAAAATCAGTTGAGACTCAGCATTACCTTTCAAAAAGTTATTAAGAACTACATACTTATAATTTTAACTTGCAAAAACTACCTCCAGAGTGTAAAAACAGAATGCAACAGACACTGTGGTATAGCAAGATAAGCTTCCACCTGCAGTGCCAGCATCCCATATGGATGCCGGTTAAAGTCCCAGTTGCTCCACTTCCCAATCATCTCCCTGCTAATGTGCTTGGGAAAGCAGCAGAAGATGGCCCACATGCTTGGACCCCTGCACCCACTTTGGCAGACCTAGAGAGGGTTCTAGCTTCAGACCAGCCTCGCTCCGACAGTTACATCCATTTGGAGAACGAACCAGTAGATGGGAAGTCTCTCATTTTCTCTCTCTGTTGTAACTCTGCCTTTAAAATGAAAATAAATAATTTTTTAAAAAATACATAAAAATGGAATGAAGAGAAAACAGGCTTATCTAAGGATTTTCATTAAATAAATCCTTGCCTATAGCAAAAGTTTATACTTTGCAAAAACTTGCTTTTGTATAATTTCTTTTGATCACAGTATGAAAAATGTTGGACATAAAAGGAGTACTGTGTTCACAAAGTAATTTTATCCTCACCGATGCAACAAAAAGTCAGTGACTTCCTTTTTGTGGTAAACAATGGGCTTTGGGAAACACATTCCCTGTGAAATGTCTTTTACATTTTTTATACACAATTGGTTCAACTTCCTAGTAATCACCATTTACTAGAAACATGAAAGATAAAAATCTATTGTGATATTCAATAAGACCAACAGCAGAAAAATAAAATTCCTAAGAGGGAGAAGTAGAGAAACCTTTCAGCGCAACACCACCCACCTCCAAACTTCTTAAACTCAAAATAGCAATTTCCAAGTGACAAAAAAAACACACTCATATCTTTTTTCTCTCTTCCTAAAGGACTCTGCCCATCAGTGCACATGTGTGCACGCACACACACACACACAGAAAATACTGATCATCCCCCTCACAGGGAAAGAAAAACCTCTTGTGATCCTTCATCATCCTTAACCATTGTTACATTCTGGCTCCCCTTCACAATAAAAGGTCTCCAAAGTTGTCTCCGTTTTGCCTTTCACTTGCTCACCGCTTACCTTCTTCCTATCCTCCTCCTTCCTCCAATTCAAAGGCTTCCTACCTGCACGCTCTGTTCCGCAGGACCACTTGCCAATGTCCTTAAGGATTCCCACACCTCAGGAAACCCAAAGGTCTTCCCCTTAGCTTGACTCTCCCTCCTTTCAGAAGCAGCTCCTTGTCTTGGATCCCTGTGGCATTCTTCCTCTTCCTCATGAGCTGTCTCTGCTTCTTTTCAAACTCTGGTAGTTGGGAGAGCCCAGGGTTGGTCCCTGGCAGCTTCTTCACTGACCTTGACCCCATGTGATCTTATTTGGCTTTTGTCAGACCAGATGGTATCGCTTTACCATTAACTCTCTTTTCTAAGTGTGAGCCTTACAAATTCAACTGCTCACCTGGATATCTAAGAAATCTCAAACTCAACCAAAATTTTCGCTGCCTCAACATTGCATCACAGCAAATATCATCATTCTTCCAAAAACCTGGCAACCACTTTTATTTTTTTATCTCTCCTTCTTACTCTTCAATTCTCTCCTTTATAACCAGAGCTATGTCTACAAAGTATACATTTCCACTCCAGCTCAAAATCCACTCCAGCTCAAAAATGCTCTACTAAGGTTTGGCACAGTGGCCTAGCGGCTGAAGCTCCAGGATCCCTTGTAGGTGCCGGTTCTAATCCCAGCAAGCCCTGTTTCCCATCCAGCTCCCTGCTTGTAATCTCCTGGGAAAGCAGTCCAGGACAGCCCAAAGCCTTGGGTTCCTGGAGACCCAGAGGAGACCTCTGGCTCCTGGCTTCGGATTGGCACAGCTCCGGCCGTTGTGACCACTTGGGGAGTGAGTCATTGGACGGAAGATCTTCCTCTCTGTCTCTCCTCCTCTCTATATATCTGACTTTGCAATAAAAATAAAGCTTTCTAAAAATGCTCTAATACAAGGCAGGCATTTGGTGTACAGGGTAACTTGCCATTTGGGATGCACATATCAGAGTCCCTATGTTTGAGTCTCCACTCTGCTCTGCATATCCTGGAAGGCAGCAGTGATGGCTCAGATACTTGGGTTCTTGCCCATTCACATCGGACACCTAAATGGAGTTCCAGGCTCCCGGACTCCACCTGGTCCAGCACTGATCGCCTCAGGCACATGGGAAATGAACCAACAGATCAAAGAAAACTCTGCCTTTCAAATAAACAAATACATCGTTTCAAATCCTCTACTACTTTTTCCACTCACGATTTCTTGGATCTTGATTTCTTGGATCTCTTATTCCTTAGCCTAGTCAACTAACTTTTCTGCTAATGCTCAAATTTAAACAGCTTAGTCCCACATCAGAAACTGTAAATATGCTAACTCCACTGCCTGAAAAGTTTTCCTCCATGAGCACAGCTTATTTGCCTTTATTCAAATCGCCGCATGTGGGACCTCCCCAAGAAGGGCTTCCCAGCTACCCTAACCCATAACAAAACACATCTGCACCAGTTAACCATCCAATATGTAATATTTGGCTACCCATTTGAAAAGTAGGCTCCAAGAGGGCAGAGACTATCTTGATATTTGTAATATCCAATATCATCTTTTGACTCTCAGGAACTCAATAAATATTTGTTGATCACATAAATGATGTCCACAACAAAGGATAAGCACAAAAAAAGGATTAGGTTAGAAAAGACTTAGAAATATTCTACTCAATAAAGTAAATATTTGCAACTTTATAAACTACTACCTTGCTTTCAGAGATGTTGATAGTGCAGAATGACAGAAGGGAGGCAAACTTCTTGAGATGCAACCTAGTATCTACAGAAAATAACAAGTTTTACATTGTTTCCTTTACTTCTGAAATCAATTAATATCCAAACAAGTTTTGGAAATAATCAGATCAAGACCTTTGATAACTGCTCCAATAATATGCCCTGAAGATGACGTAACTAATTAGTATAATGGAGAAAATTCGAGCATCATTAGCACCCTACATTTGAAATTTTAAGTTTTCACAAAGTTAAGGAAGGAAGCACCCTGTCCCACATCATCTAATGTGCTGTGTAAACCTGTTTGCAGTGCGCTCTGCTCAGGTGGAGTGTCCACTCAGAGATGGAGCTCTAGTGAGCCGCAGAGAAATCCTTCTGTCAAGCTCACCAAGACAGATCACAAGATTCAACAGTCTCCATCTTTCCTCAGAGAAAGATGGCAGGCGTAACAGAGCTCATTCTATTTAGCAACACTAAAGAGGTATATGTGAAGAGAATTGGCAAATTTGGAAGACCAGTGAGATTTTTTTGAATTCCAAAGATGACGACCTTAGCAAACTTGTAAACAAAGATATGAAAAGCAAAAAGCAAAAGCATTTGCTTCTCTAAGGTCATTGTTCTTTTCGGGGGGATGGCGGGGGAGATAGAAGAATAACAAGACTCCCCAGTCTACAATCAGGGTTGAAGACAAACATTTGCTCTCAAGCACAATTACATACACACATACAAAAAGACACACTGAGAACCCAGTCAATGGTTAAATCCTCGCCTTGTAAGCACCAGAATCCCATGTGGGTGCCAGTTTATGTCCCACCTATTCCACTTCCCATACAGCTTCCTGCTGGTGCCCTGGAAAAACAGTAGGACGACTCAGAGACTTGGGATCCTGTACCTGTGTGGGAGACCAGGAAGAAGCTCCTGGCTTTGGACCAACTCCGTTCCGGCCCTTGCAGCAACCTGGGGAGTGAACCAGCGGATAGTAAATCTTTCTCTCTGTTGCTCCTTCTCTCCATAAATCTTATCTGTCTTTCCAATAAAAGTTACGTGTGTGTGTGTGTGTGTGTGTGTGTGTGTGTATCCATTTTCTCCTCTCTTGGACATAGTGAAGAATTGGTGCTTTCATTTTCTCAAAGTTAGACATGGTCATGTAACTTGTATTGGTCAATGAAATTTGACTAAAGTCACCTGCAAACTTCCAGTAGAGGCATTTAATTGTCAGGGATGGGCTCTGTGTCTCTCCTCCAGGTCTCAGCAATCAGCGAGGTAAGGTCTCACACAAAGGTAAGACAGGAAAGGTAACTTGCCCTCAGAGGTACAGACCTGATGTGAATGAGAAACACATTTCTATGTTTTAGGCCACTAATAACTAGTGCATGATTTCTATCACAGTATAAGCTAATAACCGAACCTCAAAAAGCCCATCCTAAATTGAAAATATCATTAAGCTGAAAATGCATTTAATACATTTAACCTATTGAACATTGAAACTCAACTTAAACATGCTCAACACACTTAATATCAGCCTGCAACTAAACAAAATCAAACACAATGCCTATAATAAAGCATTAAACAGCTCTGGTAATTAATTAAAAAAAACAATGTTGGATGTTGGCAAATAGTATGCTGCAGAATACCAGCTGTTTACAATCACGTGGCTGATGAAATCATGGCTTCTGCTGCTCTTCAGCACTGCAGAAGGTAACAGCACTGCTGATTCTTATCTAGGAAAGAGCAGAATTCACAATACCAGTGTTGACTAAATACATATAGCTTCTGCACTATCATGAAGTCAAAAAATGGAAAACCAGTGACCCTCTACGTAAGCATTAAGTACTCAGAATTTGACCTTAAAAACATAATACACTTACATCAAAAAAAAAAAAGGAAAATAATTTAGGTGTAAACTTCACAAATCATGTATAAGATCTCCATTAAGAAAATAATAATCGCCAATGAAAGAAATCACATTGAAAATCTGAGCAAGTGGAAACACTAAGGTGAACTATGTCAGCCAGTGGGTTCTAAAGAGATTTCATCGTGCTGGGAATGGTGAGATTGGCAGCAATTCAGAACAGCTGAACTATCAGAATCACTTGAGCAGTGTCCTCAGAACATGCCCACACTGGGGACCCTGAGATGGTTAGGAGAGTGGATGTGGCTTCTCCCTGTGGCTTCTCCCTTTGTCTCTCCCTTTTCCCCCAGATACAGAAGGAAAAAGAATGTGGAAACAATGGTCTTACCCACCTTCCTGTAGCCCTTGACCCTTTGCACCCTAATCAACTATGTAAAGATCATCAAAATTTAAAAAAAAAAAGAAGAAATCAAGGAACTACATAAAGAAAGGTATCCCATGTACGAGCATAGGAAAATTTAATACTGTCAAAATACTAGTTCTTCCCAATTTGATTTACAAATTGCAATCTCAATCAAAATCCCAGCAATTTATTTTTTAGACACTGATTCAACAGCTCCAGAGTTCTAGAGGCCAAAAAAAAAAAAACCAGATCTATACAATACTGAATACTGAAGGAAAAATAATAAAGCTAAAAGACTGATACTATCTGATCCATCACTTACTATAAAGCTATTACTTACTATAAAGCTATTATATGCAAGAACATGTGGTATATCAAGGGAATAAATACCAATTAACAAATGAAATCAAATGATCTGTGATAAAAGGGCAAAGGCAGTACAAGGGTGAAGAAATCTTTCAACAAATGTACTAGAAAAAATAGACATCCACATGTGAAAAAAAATGATTCTGGACACAAACTTAAATACAAAATGCAAGACTTTTACAACTCCAAAAAGACATAAGCAAATCTAGAACAGAAGACTTGGAATTTTAGAAATAACACCAAAGGCAGAACTCTAAAAATTTTATCATCTGTGACAAGTATAATCAACATATTAAAAAGACAAGTAAAACTTGGAAGGAAAATTGCTTTCAAAACACATATTTTGGACTTGCAAAGCCTCCACAATAACTTAGACCAATTCTTTACAGTTTAGTACATCTCTGTCTCTATCCTCCTTCCTCCCACAACCTGTTGGTTCAGTTTCTCTGAAGAACCCTAACTCAATCTGGGCAAGCATCTGAAAGAATTTCAGCAATTAGTAAGTCAATAATCTACTAAGAATGTTAACAAAGCTGGTGAATAAACCTCTAAAAACAGAAAGTATTATTGAAAATTTAAAAAAAATTTTAAATGCAGTTTGATGAGGGAAAGGGTGACTGCTACTGGGTAAGATTTCTAACTGCGGTAAGAACAACAACCTAAAATTATAGCGGTGAGAGTATACAATGCTGTGAATATCCTAAAATCTTTTTTTTTGAAAGATTTATTTATTTTTATTGCAAAGTCAGATATACAGAGAGAGAAGGAGAGACAGAGAAGAAGATCTTCCGTCCGATGATTCACTCCCCAAGTGAGCCACAACGGGCCGATGCGCGCCGATCCGATGCCAGGAGCCAGGAACCTCTTCCGGGTCTCCCACGCGGGTGCAGGGTCCCAATGCATTGGGCCATCCTCTCCTGCTTTCCCAGGCCACAAGCAGGGAGCTGGATGGGAAGTGGAGCTGCCGGGATTAGAAACAGCGCCCATATGGGATCCCGGCGCGTTCAAGGTGAGGACTTTAGCCGCTAGGCCACGCCACCGGGCCTGAATATCCTAAAATCTACTAGCTAGAACAATTTTAAGAAGATTAATCTTGTGGTTTGTGAATTGTATCTCAATAAAGCCACTATATACAAGAAAAAGAGGAGGTGGGGGAAGGGAGAAGAGGAAAGGAAAAGAAAAGAAGGAAGAAAAGAACAAGCCTGTGAAACGGAGAAGCATAACAAATAACAGGGAAAACGTCATCCACTTCATCAGTCAATTAATATTTACTTGTTCAAAGTCATTAAGTCATATGGGACCTCAAAGAATCTCAGTTAAGAGAACGGAATGTCAGCAAAGAAAGCCAACAAATTAATTACACATGCCTGATTTTTCAAAAGATGAAGAAATCAAAAGCAGCAACACAGCTAAACCAAAGCTATGACATCTGAGAAATCAATAAACTGCATTAATAAGACATGTGACAAATGAATCTGAACGAGGACTAACCTCACTGAGGATAACAAAGTGAATCTTTCCTAGTCTAGTCAGAGATCACTGCAAATCATAAAAAGCTTCTATTGCATTTATCACTTATGCTATTTACAAAAGATAACTTTATCATAAAATCCTTAATATTTACCACCACAAAATAGAGCACAAAACTGATAATCACTCAATATAAAAATATTTTTTGAAAAGAATAAACCACAAACAGTATTTCCATGTCCATAGAGAAAGGCAAATAATGGAATGCCTGGTAAGTTGTAAGTATAATGAAAAATTTGCTGTGACTGGAATAAAATGCACATTTGTGCAGGTGGCAGGAAATAAGGTAAATAAAGAAAATACTATGCTAGAAGCAAATCAGAAAAGCAGTAATGCAAATGCTAAGGAATCTGCACAGATAGTCCAACAGAGTTCTAATCAGGGAACCAAATATTCAAGAGCGAGTTTCAGAAAGGTACACACAATGTGGCAGATACCAGGGTCCCAAGCTTTAAGCCATCC
The DNA here is from genome assembly GCF_030435755.1 of Ochotona princeps. Lineage (NCBI taxonomy): Eukaryota > Metazoa > Chordata > Mammalia > Lagomorpha > Ochotonidae > Ochotona > Ochotona princeps. The sequence goes on along the minus strand of NC_080842.1, from coordinate 43,428,632 downwards.
TCCACTGCCTTCCCAGGCCACAAGCAGGGAGCTGGGTGGGAAGCAGGGTGGCCAGGACAGGAACAGGCACTCATATGGGATCCGGTGCATACAAAGTGAAAACTTGAGCCATTAGGCTACCACGCTGGACCTTATTTGTAAAAAACAAACAAACAAACACACACACACACACAAAACAAGTCTACCAGCACATATGATCGGCAACGGCACATACGTGTGTGTTCCCCAGTGATTATAAGCGGGCTTTGCACTAACAAAGAAACTGGATTTCTCTGACACCAACTAGTCTAATTTTGACAGTTAAGGGATCACATGTGGTTTTAAAACAAGTCTGCAAATTCTCCGCCACTCCTCCTACCAAGAGTGGGATCTATGTCCCTTTCCTTAACCAGGGCAGTCTTGGGGACTGCAAACACAAACAGAATGCAGCAAAGGAGATGCCAACTTCTAAGCATGTCAGCAAAGGCCACACAGCCACTTCCAGTCTTTTAAGATGCCACTGTGGGCATCCCACTACTCTGTGGCCACCATATGGACAGCCTACATGAAGGCAATTTCAGGAGTCCAGCTGGCCTGGCTCTTTTAGGCCAAGGGCAGACATGCAGTGAGGACCATAGCCCCAGGCCCAGTCTGGCTACAGTTTCAAGAGATCCCACAATGATCTCTCTGGCCTTATTTGTAAGCAAAATAAATGCTTTTGTTTAAACCCTAGGTTTCTCACACAGCAAGACTGATATCAAAGATAAGTCAACCACTGGTACAAGAGCAGACTGCTTCCTTGAACCCACACCAAGATGGAGGTTGCAGGAGGAGACATTAGTAAATGAGAGAAAAGAAGCTATTTTCCTCATAACATCTTTCCTAAGTAAAAGTGAAAAAAAAAATCTAGGGTTAGGTAATAACATTCTTGCATTTATAATTTTCACATGTGGAGGACTTAAAAACAAACTAGCTAAAATCTCACAAGGCAGTACTTGTTGGAAATCATTTTAAGTGGGCAACTGACAAAAACTCACTTCTCGAACGTTAGTTCTCGAAGGTTAGTTCCCAAGGGGAAAAAAAAAATCTTTCAGACAACCAGACACTCTTGGAAGTATTTTTCTCACCTGAAGCAAAAGCATGTACTAAGAAGAAAGACAATGTAATAAAAGCAGGTATAACAGATATTACTTTATTTAAATTTGCTAACACTGTGTATTTTCTGTTTCAGAATAATCAATATGTGGACTCCTCAGCTTTTTCTTGATGCATTAGCAATCTAGACTTAACAAAAATCATCCCATTAATTTGAAGGAAAAAAGACAAGATGAACTCAGTTCATAAACGTCTTGAAGCATTTCAAAAGTCTGATAGCTTTGATAAGCCCTGCCCTTAACAATTCCAATTCACATTTCACACACCTGTATAAATTACGTTTTTAACTTCGGTTGTCATTAGAACAAGAGAGTGACACTGTTTAGAAATGTGTATCTATTCCTGATCAAAGAACACCATCATCTTACCTTCAGTCTTCCTATGAAAATTTACAACATCCTCCTGAGTGTATACAGAAATGCCCAGAAGTGCAGGACACATGCTGTCCACATCAGTCAGCCCACTCACTGGTGGACTCCCGCTTCCCCTCAGCAACATATGGGAAACAGACACCTTGCCTAAGCCACACAGATGCATGAAAAATATGAGCCATCAATGCTGTCAGGAACTGTCCTGGGCAGTTTTAACAAACCAAAGAATAGAAGAGATGAAGAATTCCTTCCCTTTTGTTAACACACTAACAGCAGGAGACAATAAGCAACAGATATCACAATCATGGAGTACTGAAAGGTGAGAAAAGCTACAAAAAGGAAATGTAGGTCAGAGTCAGGGGATGTCAAGTGCCAGCGGAGGTAGAGGGTTGTCCTTTTGAAATTTGTACCTTATTAAAAAGGCAACACATAGGGACACCACTGTGGCATAGTGGGTTAAGCTGCTGCCAGTAATCCCCATTTCCCATATGGCTTCTAGTTCATGCTCACGTTCTGGTTGCTCCACTTCTGGGCCCACTCCATTCTAATGGCCAAAAAGAGGATGGCCTATGCATCTGGGCCCCTTCCACCCATATGGAAGACCCAGAAGAAACTCCCGGTTTCTGACTCTAGCCTGGGCCCAACAACGGCTTTCCAGCTACCTAAGCAAATGGAAGATATCTCTCTCTCCCTCTCTCTCTCTCTCTCTCTCTCTCTCTCTCTCTCTCTCTCTCTCTCCCTCCCTCCCTCCCTCCCTCCCTCCCTCCCTCTCTGCAATCCTGATTTTCAAAATAAACAAATCTTAAAATCAAACAGGCAACACATAAGCAAAGATTAGAACAGAGAATCAACCAGAAGGACACAGAATAAAAAGGTTCCAGTTTGGAGCTGGTGTGGTGACTTAACCACCACCTGTGGCGCCAGAATCCCATATGGATACCAGTTCGTGTCCCAGCCACTACACTTCTGATCCAATACCTTGCTTATGGCCTAGGAAGGCAACAGAGGATGGCTCAACTCCTTGAGCTCCTGCACCCACATGGGGAACCCTGAGACTACTGGCTCCTGGTTTCAGATTGGCTCAACTCCAACTACAGTAGCCATTTAAGGAGTAAACCAGTGGATGGAGGCTGCTCACACTCTCCATCTCTCATTCTATTTGTAACTGCATTTCAAATAAAAATTTTAATAAAAAGAAGGTTCCAACCATAGGGAACAGCCAACCAAGGCCCCGAGAGAACATACGTGGCATATCAGAGGTATAACCAGACTATTAATTAGTGCAGATAAGCAAGAAGATGGTAGAATGAAGGTTGGTGAGATCCAGAGAGGCCAGCCTGGGTGGGACCTGCAGTCAGCAGCATTCTGGGTGAAGTGGGGCACCACCACAGGCTGTGCAGAAGGATACCAGGACGTGCTTTGTATCTGAAACGATAAATCCAGTTACTGGGCTGAGGACAGAGGAAGGGGAGAGGTGTACAGGGACAATGAAACCTCCAATTAGGAGCCATATTCATTCAAGTGTTGGCACTTTAGTCTTTCAGCATGAGAAACGACTTAGATTCAGTTAACCAAGCTGTCAGCTTTATTCCTCTGGAAACCACACAGGCAGAATGTCAGCTGTGTTGCTAGGCAACCTTGCTTGTAGTAAAAAGGACCCACTGGCAAACTATTAAGGGACTGGAAAGAATTATAAATGCCTACTGAGTGCCCATAACATTGGGCTTCTCTTAATGTGATGACTCCTGTATGTGCCCAGCAGGCTAGACACGAGTAGGAATGTATCAGCCCTGGGAGCTATGTCACAGAATGCTCATATGACATGGTGGCTTTTGCATAATGTGTGACCCCTATATCATATTAACCACAGACCCACCCATGTAAGCCTCATCACTCATACCTGAGCTTCATCCAGGAGCAGGCAGAGGCAAGGCAGAAGCTGACTTGGTGGGCTGCGTTGTGTGTCTCTTTATGAAGACTGCTATAACAGCCTTCCTGCTGGTAAGAAGCCTGCTGTCCCATTTTCTCCCTAGTGAATCTGAGGCTAAACATGGCCCATAGCAACCCATTAGTCTGTTTACCTGAACCCTAAGAAAACTTCTTGGTAACTATTGCTGAATTGCAGGAACCAAGGCAAGCAAAGTAGTAGCTTTGGTCAGGATGACAGGAATGGAAACGGTAAGATAAGAGATAACAATTTGAGCTGTAGGATCTTCTAAAGATTAAAAAGTGGGAACAAAAAAATTAAGCATGACAGTATAATTTTCAACCCAAGCAACTAAAAAGATTTTTTAAAAATTATGGGGAGAGAGAGATCAGGAGTTCAAAAAATTTTTAAGATTGATTTAGAGACATAATGGCAGAGAGAGAGAAGAGAGGGGGGAAAGAGAGAAATATCTTTCTTCTCCAGGTTCACTCTCCCAAAAGCCTGTAACAGCCAGAACCAGAACTACAACTAGGTCTCCCTCATGGCTGGCAGGAATTCAGGAACTTACGCTGTCTTATCTGCTACTTCCCAGGATGCATTAGCAGGAAGCTGGATCAGAAGTGGAATATCTGAGACTCAGTTCTGACATTCCAATACAGGATGCTGATATCCCAAATGGCAATTTAACCCTCTGTGCCACGATGGCCCCTCTCAACAGAGCTTAAGATTCTCCTCTATGACTGCAGATGGCTTCAACAGTCCCAAGTATAATAAGCTCACATGACAATATCCAAGAAGAAGTGTACATTCCTAAATTCAAGGAAATCAGACTACCAACAGACTGCCTTTATGTGTCAACACCCCTAGATCAATCGCTGGCAAGAAAAAAGAAACTACTACAACTGACTTAAGCTAAATACTTCAAACAGCTGCCTCTGTGGGTGCAAAGGAGCCTATGAAGTTCATGGGCATCAAATACTGAGACAAGCGCCTGGCATGATGGCTTAATGGCCAAATCCTCACTTTGCAAGCACTGGCATCCCATAAGGGTGTTGGCTCAAGTCCCGGATACTTCAAATCCAGCTCCTTGCTTATGGCCTGGGAAAGCATAGAGGATGACTCAAAGTCTTAGGACACTGTACTTACGTGGGAGACCCAGAAGAAGCTCCTGGCTTAAGATCATCTCAGTTCTGGCCATTGTGGCCATTTGGGGAGTGAATCAACAGGTGGAATATCTTTCTGTCTCTCCTCTCCATAAATCTGATCTATCTTTCCAATAAAAATAAAGTAAAGAAATATTTTTTAAAAATACCCAGACAAAATTGAGTTTTACTAGCAAGGAAAGACAGAAATGACTAACAGATACAGTGTCTGTCAAGAAGGCCAAGGTTATTGGATGCTTGATCCACACAGACATTAGAATTTGAAAAAAAAAAATCAGAAATAGAACACAGGAATAAAATTAGATACGGAGCCAGGTAATAAATGAGTGGATATGACATACACACACACAATCTAAACACATATGATAATTATATTAGATAATATATTATACATTAGATTATATATTTATAAAATCTGAACACATTCTCTGAAATTTCACAGCCAAGAAAAAATTCTACATTGTAAGGGGAACGAAAAAATAAACAATCCTAATAAAGGCGGAAACTCTTAATTGTAGAAGACAGAACAATGTCCACCAAATTTCAAAAGTGCAGTAATTTTGACCTAGATTTTTACATCCAAAACATCAATTGAGAGAGAAGGCAGAATAAAGACATTCTCAGGCATGCAAGGACACTACTTAAGAATATCCTTCAGCAAAACAAAGATGAAAACCAATCCAGCTTGACATGACAGACACAAAGAAAAGTGGAACGGCTCCAAGAGGGAAATGAAAAGGCCGCTTCAGAATGGCAGCTGTGAGGCAGGAATAGACAGTAATTCATCCTATTAAAACTGAAAATTAGTGAACTTCATGAATAGAAGAAAGAATAGACTCTGTTCAAAAGACACAATAATTAAGATTCCGTTCAAAAAACAGCATCATTAAACATTAGCTGTTTCCTAACAGGAATTCATGTTTCTCTTCTCAAAAAAAAGATGTGCAACAGAAAACTCAGAATGCTGGTTTTCCTCCCTTATTCTTTACTAAAAATTCAATTCTTTGTTTTATTTTTACAGGGTAAGGATTCTGTGGCAAGAAACTGATAAGCCAAAGCAGCCTTTCCTCGAGACCCCTAGAATGAAATGCTATAGGTGTAAACTCATCCTGGAAACTTGATTCCCCTTTTGGCGGTGATAGGTTCATAGGTCAGCAAACCTGTTGGTTCAGATCAATGAGCCATACAGGAAAAAACATCCAGGAAAAAAAGACCCTCCTCAAAGATAAAAAGATATCTTTTAATTGCATTTTCCCTTGAACTTCATGAAGTTCCCTCATATAAACAGAAGACAATGTTAATACGGCAAAATATTTATAACAGATGAGCTTAGAAAACTCAAAGACTTATTCAAAAAGGGAAATGTTCCAGAAGCAGCAGCAGCCATTCCTTCCTGCCACCATTTGACACATAAGGAAAAGACACTTACAGCTATACAACCTCCAATAAAAGTCAAGGAAACCAGAAGTCACCTTAGTTGGATACTCTTAAATTTGCCCAAACATCAACCAAAATGAGACCCTGGGGTGAGAACAGGAGAGGACTATTCAAGGAAGCCACGGTTCAATGGTGAAATACACACAGAACAAGATTTTGAGCCAAGTGATGATTTATAGCACATATCCTTTTGACTTTAGAACATCTTCCACCTATTGGCTTAAGGTCATGACACTTGGACAAAACAAGAGGAAATTAAACCATAATCCACCATCCAGTTCTATCATTAGAATCTACCATAATTAAAGAATTGGTGGGGGGAGAGGGGCAACATGGTAGCCTAGTGGCTAAAGTCTTCGCATTCCATGTCCTGGGATCTGATATGGGTGCCGGTTTACATCTCGGATACTCCATTTCCCATCCAGCTCCCAACCTGTGGCCTACAAAATCAGTGGAGAATGGCCCAGTGCCTGGGGACTCTGCACCTGTGTGGGAGACCCAGAAGCAGCTTCGGGCTCCTGGCTTTGGATTGACTCAACTCCAACCAATAAGGCCATCTGGGGGAATGAACCAACAAAAGATCATCGTCTCCAATTCTCCTTCTCTCTGTAAATTTGCCTTTCAAACAAAAACAACAAACCTTAAAAAAAAAATTGGAAAGGGCCCGGCGGCATGGCCTAGCGGCTAAAGTCCTCACCTTGAAAGCCCCAGGATCCCATATGGGCGCTGGTTCTAATCCCAGCAGCTCCACTTCCCATCCAGCTCCCTGCTTGTGGCCTGGGAAAGCAGGAGAGGACGGCCCAATGCATTGGGACACTGCACCCATGTGGGAGACCCGGAAGAGGTTGCTGGTTCCCGGCTTCGGATCGGCGCGCACCGGCCCGTTGCAGCTCACTTGGGGAGTGAATCATCGGATGGAAGATCTTCCTCTCTGTCTCTCCTCCTCTGTGTATATCTGACTTTGTAATAAAAATAAATCTTAAAAAAAAAAAAACTGTCTAGGTTGCCCACTTCCCTTATTAGAGTGCCCGGGTTTAAGCTCTGTCTCTGCTTTCAATCCAGTTCTTTATGATGCACACTCTAGGAGTTAACAGATGATGACTCAAGTACTCGGGTCCCAGCTTCCCAAGGGGAGATCTGGATTGAATTCCTGGCTCCTGGCTTCTACTTGACCCAGTTCAATTTTAGTGGGCAATTGGGGAATCTGTCACTGTGACTTTCAAATAAATAAAACGTTTTTAAAAATACATACAAAACTATACAATGGAAAATAAGAATATAAAAATACTAAATTTTATTTTTACTTCTAATAGAAATCAGCAAAAACTTCATTAAGCTACAGAAGGAATATTCACAACCTTGTTGATATAAAATGTATAGCTGACAGAAGTTTGGGGATAAAAGGAGGTAAAGGGAAGAGAATTTTTAATCCAATCACATAAGACTAGATAGTTAGGTTATTCAGGCTTTTGTTCAGTTATAAGGGTTCTTTTGGCATTCTAGATATGGCCCTATTTTTAAAGATGTATTTATCTTCCTTAAAAGTCAGGGTTACAGAGGGAGAGAGATAAGGACAAATCATCTTCAATCTACAGGTTCATTTCCAAAGGACCACAACAGCCAGAGTGGAGAGCCAGGAGCTGCCTCTAGGTCTCCCATGTGGGTGTACGAGCCCAAAGACTTGGGCCATCTTTCGTTGCCACGAGCAGAGGGCTGGATCTGAGGTAGGGCCACCAGGACTAGAACTGGTACCCACAGGGGATGCTGGTGCCACAGGCAGAGGATTAGCCTGCTTTACCTATCCTGTCAAGACACACCTCTTATCAAATATTTCTTGCCAATCACTTCTACTTTTATGGTTTGTCTTTTCAGCTTCATGCATTCTTTGAAGCACAAAAATTTTCTATTTTTATGAACTTCAATCTATATATTTAATATTTTGTTGCTTGTTTTTGGTGTCTTATTTAAAAAGGCTTTACTTAAAACTGAAGTTTACCGATATAAATATTTTCTCCTCAGAATTTCATATTTTGCCTGTTATCTTCAGGTATAGGTTTTTCTGTTGTTATAGTGTTAAGGAAGGGTTTCAAATTCATTCCTTTGAGGCAGATACACAGCTACATCAGCACAGTTTGCTGAAAAGCCTAGTCTTTCCTCATCAAAGTGTCTGGACTCCCTGTCTAAACCAACAAACACAAACCAAAAAGTTTATTTCTAGGCTTTCAATATTTGATTGACCTACATGTACTTTTTATAAAAACTGAAGCCCAAGGAACCTAAAAAACAACCATCTGAAGTAATCTGGTTGCAGAACTTAGTGAATATATGAATGCCTCTAACACCTTTAGCACCCCAAAGGAAACCCATACTAATATTAGGCAGTCACCAATCTTCAGGCCAAACTAATCTAGTTTATGTTTATACAAATGTATTTGCCCTGGGTATTTCACATCAATGCAATCATAACACATGCTACTTTAAGCTTTATGCACTTTATGCTATATGTCAACACTTCATTTTTATATGTGATTTATATTTCATTTTATTTTATATGTCAGCAATTCACTTTATTTCTATTGGAAAAGCAGATCAGATTTGCAATGAGAAGGAGACCAAGAAATAACTTTCATCTGCTGGTTCACTCTCCAAATGGCATCCAGCATGTGAACCAGCACCCATATGGGATCCTGGAAAGCATTGTACTGGGTCTGGCATTTCATTTTTGTAGCTGAATATTAATTCCATTATATGGACAAATATTATATCCATTATATGGATAATGTCTTGGTTCTTTCCATATATCAATGCAAATGATGCTGTGAGAACATTCATGTATAAGTATTTGAATATTCATGTATAAACATTTGAATATCTGTTTCCAATTCTTTTGAGTATGTATTTAGGAGCAAATATCTGTGTCGTAAAATAATCCCACGTCTAATTCACCAAGAAACCACGAAACTACAGTTGTCCACGGCAGCCACATCACCCTACATTCCCAGAAGCAAAGTGAGGGTTCCAATGTCTCCATATACTCACAGACTCTTATTGTTTTCTGTTCTCTCAAATGTGACATCCACTCGATAAAGTACACTTGGTGTAGTGCTTTATACAGTGCAGTGTGAGACTCATACTCTCCCTCTTCCAGACCGCCTCCCTTCTATTAGACCAGAGCATGAGTCTGAAGAATCCCTTCTGAACTTCTAGCAGTAATTAAACTACTGATGCTGTTTGCATTCAGCTCCATCTCTCTCATGCATGTAACTGTACAGCTGTTTTTTGAACTCATGTATAGGACTTACATCAAGCTCCATTAAATGATTATGATAGCTTTGGCCCACCATTTTAGTCAAGTACAATTTTCTGAAAGTTAACCCTAAAAATTCATTTCATTCAAAGACTTCATAAACATCAGTGTATACACTCACATCATTTAAAACAAATGGAAAGGCATTAGAAATTTCTCTCCAGTTATTAATTCGCTATTCATTAGCTCTGAGAAGTATTTATCAAATCATCCAGCTGACATTATCCCTCTTGTCAACAGAAGAAAGTGTTGTAAAATCTCTGGCTGAAATCAAGTTATATCATCTACATTCTTCTGACCCACAAGCTAATAACGCTTTAAAAAAAAAAAAAAAAGGTTAGGGCCCAGTGCAATGGCCTAGCGGCTAAAGTCCTCCCCTTAAGCGCACTGGGATCCCGTGTAGGCATCAGTTCTAATTCCAGCAGCCTCACTTCCTAACCAGCTCCCTGCCTGTGGCCTGGGAAAGCAGTCCAGGACAGCCCAAAGCCTTGGGACCCTGCACCTGCATGGGAGACCCAGAGGAAGCTCCAGGCTCCTCGCTTTGGATCAGCTCAGGTCTGGCTGTTGTGGTCACTTGGGGAGTGAATCATTGAACAAAGGATCTTCCTCTCTGTCTCTCCTTCTCTCTGTATATCTGACTTTCCAGTATAAATAAATATATGTAAAAAAAAAAATCTAACATCACCCTTTACTCATCCCATGTGATATCTTCCTGCAATGCCAGCATCCCATACTACACAGTTCAAGTTCTAGCTCCTCCACTTCTGACCCAGCTCCCTATTAATGTACCTGGGTAAAGCAGCGGCAGATGGTCCAGTTACTTGGGCCCCAGTCACCCCTGTGGGAGACCAAGAAGCAGCTCCTGGCTCTGGGCTCCAGCCCCTCCCAACCCCTGCAGCTGCACCCATTTTAGGAGTAAACCAGCAAATGAAGATCTCTCTTTTCACTCTTTCCCTGTATCTCTTGTTCTCTGTAACTCTACATTTCAATTAAGTTTCTTGTTCTCTGTAACTCTACATTTCTAATATATCTCTTTGAGAAACTTGTTTTAAAATGCAATCAATATTTTTAGCACATTAAAGCACAATGACTCAGATGAGAAGACACTAAATTCCAATCACTTTAAGGTTTAGTATCAACATTAGAACCTAACATGATTAAGACAGTATGTACCACATACACATGGAATGAAGAAACTTCACGTAGTCTATTTGAGGTTATCAAGACAAGCAAGTCATCAGCCAACTGAAAATTCAAGTTTATAATTTTGATTCTTTAAGTATTTCCTAAACCATAAAAACTCAAAAGGAAAAATATGTTTTCCACTAAGTGCTTACAAAAACATAGTCTAACCGGCCAACTTCTGCATTTCTAAAAATGTAAATTTATTCAAACCAATTTTCTTGATTCCTTTAAAAGCACATTCTTAGCTCAAATATCTCTTCCACAAGAGGTTGCTCTAGTCTAAATGCCCTCTCCACATTACCCTTCCCTGATGCCTACTCACAGCTCTACCACCCACTCCACATCTGATGCTTGACACTCAATGCTCAGTTACAGTTCAATAATTTACTAAGTGCCCACAACAGGGTCCTTCAGAGAAGAGAGACTTCATTCTCCTCAACTTCTTCACAAGTTGAGGTGCTTATGGGATGTCAGGCTCTCAAATATTTTCAGTAATTTATATCACATTAAAAAAAAAAACCTATAAAGGATTCAAGTGAAGGTACAGACTATCTGACAACTGAGGAGAATGAAAGCTGTCACTGTATCAGGATGACTGCACGGTGGCAGTCAACAAGCAAAGCTGGGTCAAGCAGGACTAGCCAAAATAAGGTAGCTCCTCGCCTGTTTCAAAGTAACGAAAGACCCAGAAAAGAACTGCAGAGGAGCAAGGTAAAGGACACCATGGAAGGAATGAGAACCTGGGGTGCAAGGGAAGGGCAGAAAGACACCTTGTTCTCTGAAAAGGCAAACTGGATCCAGAATCATGTTAGAGTAGACAGGATTAAGCTCAGCAGGTTGTATTAGAATATCCAGCTCTTAATACACAGTAAGCTAAGCACCATTATGAGTTTCCTTTTCTACTGGTAACAAGCTACCATGCACTTCGTGGCTTTAAACAACACAAACTTATCTTACAGCTCTGGAAAACAGAAGTCAAAAATGGGTTACACTCGGGCTGCCATTACCATGTCATCCAGGCTACGCTCCTTCTTGAAGTTCAAAGCCGTGTCCATCTTCCTGGCTTTAGCAGACCCTGGTGGCTACACTCACCCCCAAGGTGCGGCCAGCAGCGGCTGAGCCCTCCTCCTGCTTGTTGCCAGCTGCTCTGACTTGCCCACATCCACGCTTAAGAAGCTTTGTAGCTACATGAAGCCCACCTGAAAGCTCATTAGCAACTTTCAGTCCACCTGATAACTTACTGTTCTGCCACAAAGCACGATATTCCCAGGTTCCAGCAATTAAGGGTTTATTGTCTGCCTACCACAGGCACTATAGCTACCTGCTTGATTTACATCTTTTTTGATCCTCACAACTCCAAGGGAAAAAATAACAGTTACCCATTTATACTTGTGTGGAATGTGAGACTACACCTAACACTTCGTATTCTTTTTTTTAGCATTATGCTTTTTTTTTAAAGATTTTATTTATTTTTATTACAAAGTCAGATATACAGAGAGGAGAAATAGAGGAAGATCTTCCGTCCAATGATTCACTCCCCAAGTGAGCCGCAATGGGCCGGTGCTGTGCCGATCCAAAGCCGGAAACCAGGAACCTCTTCCGGGTCTCCCACGCGGGGGCAGGGTCCGAAAGCTCTGGGCTGGCACGTTCAAGGCGAGGACTTTAGCCACTAGGCCATGTTGCCAGGCCCTAGCATTATGTTTTAATGTCTATTTTCATCTAAGTCAAAGGCAGAGAGACAGAAATGAGTCAGAAGAGACAGAAACAGAGAGTCTTCTGTCCGCTGGTTCACAACAGCTAGGGTTAGGCCAGGCAGAAGCCAGAAGTCCAAACTCCATCCAGTTCTCTGGGTTGGCACAGGCTCAGGTACTAGCGCTGCCATCTGGTGCCTCCCAGGGTGCATTAGTAACACGCTGAATAAGAAATGGAGTAACCAGGACTCAAACTGGCTGCACGACAACTCGAGTAGAGGCTTATCTCACTTTGCAACAACACCAGCCCTGACATGGTCCTTTTACAGACCTTAACAGTTTAAGCTACAGTCAGGCTTGTAAATGTGGAATTAAACCAACAGAATCAGGATTCAGACAATACAGCCACTAGCAACCTGTCTCTAATGCCCTCACTACACTTCATTGTATGTGTTTGTAGGAAACAGTGAGAAAGAGAGCAAGGGCACACTGGGGTAAAAAGATACATACAAGAAATAAGGTTTTCCTTCTATCTTAACATTTGAAATCTCTGTACATGTTTTTCTTTAAAGAAAAGATTTTAAAATTTTTTCTTGGGAGCCCAGTGCGATGGCCTAGTGGCTCAAGTCTTCGCCTAGAACACTCCAGGATCCCATATGGGCGCCAGTTCTGATCCTGGCTGCTCCACTTCTCATCCAGCTCACTGCTTGTGGCCTGGGAAAGCAATCGAGGACGGCCCAATGCATTGGGACACTGCACCCGCGTGGGAGACCTGGAGGAAGTTCCTAGCTCCTGGCTTCGGATTGGCGCAGCATTGGCTGTTGTGGTCACTTGGGGAAATGAACCATCAGACGGCATATCTCCCTCTCTGTCTCTCCTCCTCTCTGTATATCCGCCTTTCCAATAAAAATAAATAAATCTTTAAAAAATAAATTTGGAAGAACTGCACCGAGAGATGCATGTGTGCATGCGCACATACACACAAACATACACACAAACATACACACACACAGAAAGAGAGAGACATCTTCCTTTTGCTGGTACAATCCTCAGAAGGCTACAATGGCCAGGGCTGAGTCAGGCCAAAGCCAGGAGCCAAGAGCTTCATCCAGGTCTCCCAAATGAGTGTCAGAGGTCCAAATACATGGACCATCCTCTTCTGCTTTTTCCAAGCCACTGACAGAGAGCCTAGATCAGAAACGGAACAGCCAGGACACAAACCAGTGCCAATATGGGATGCCAGTGTCACAGGCTATGACCTTACCACTAGGCCACAACGTTGGCCCTGAATATATGCTTAAAAAAAAATTATTGGGGGGCCCGGTGGCGTGGCCTAGCAGATAAAGTCCTCGCCTTGAAAGCCCCGGGATCCCATACGGGCGCCAGTTCTAATCCCGGCAGCTCCACTTCCCATCCAGCTCCCTGCTTGTGGCCTGGGAAAGCAGTTGAGGAAGGCCCAATGCATTGGGACACTGCACCCGCGTGGGAGACCCGGAAGAGGTTCCAGGTTCCTGGCTTCGGATTGGCACACATCGGCCCGTTGCGGCTCACTTGGAGAGTGAATCATCGGACGGAAGATCTTCCTCTCTGTCTCTCCTCCTCTGTGTATATCTGGCTGTAATAAAATGAATAAATCTTAAAAAAAAATTATTGTGGTGATATCGCTATCCCATCTAATAGTGAATTCTTACTTGCTCATTGCCTGTCCCTAAACATTTACATAACAAGGTATTTTTTTTTTATGCCTACAAGAAAACTATGGACACAGAATGGAGATAAGCAATAGCCTTAGTGTAACAACTGGCAAATGATCTAACTTAACTTACACCTCTATGGTACTCATTTTTCCTGTGTCGTAGTTCCACTTCTGAGAATCTGAGGAAAACTACAGTCCTCAAAAGAAAAATGCACATGGACACAGACAAGTTTCTACTTAATTCATTTTATTACATCTTAAATTGACTACCATTCTAAAACATATATAAACAGGCTTTGCAAGCATTTATCATAGTTAGTGTTGTACCAGAAAGTGTTATATCCAGGAATAAAATTCAAAGTATGGAATAAAAAGCCAAACTTTTATTTTCAACAAATGGATACCAAATCTGTAATGAGTATGCCAAACAAACTATGGTTCTAATCTTTAGTATATGTGCTGCCAAAGTGAGCACTAAGGCTATACACAGTAGGGCAGCAAAACATGGTTCAAGAAGAAAATGTATTTTTTTCTAATATTCTGTTGGGAGACCAGATAAAAATATGGTTGTTACACACCAGACTCAGATCCCAACAGCAAGAATTGTGTCAACTGAATTTAACGCGTATTCCCAAGATAGTAATATTTTATATTTGCTTTTTAGAAAAGCAGAAGTATAAACTCGGAAATTAGAAAACTGAAGATAAATTTAAACTTGGGAGATGAGGCAGAATCACATCAGACCTACTATGTTCCTGCTACTTAGTGAAAATATAACTGGGTGCAAAGCAACCCTCAATGATACTATGGCCAAGCCATTGCAGTGAAAAGAAAATACTAGAAGATAATATATATTTGTTATCGCCCAGTTAAAATAAGCCTTACTAAGGCCATGTATAATAAGCCCACAGTGGATATCACACTCAACAGTGAAAAGCTAAGCATTTTCCTCTAAGATCAGGAATGAGACATGAGTATCCATTCTTCCCATTCCTACTCAGAACAGTAATGAAAGCCCTAGAGCAATCAGTCAGAAGAAAAAGAAATAAAAGTCACCCAAGTCAGAAAGATGGAAGTTAAAAAAAAAAAAAAAACTATCCGTGGATGGCATTATCTTCTCTGCACACAATGTTTCAGATCACACCATGATGGCAGAGGCCATTAATAGATTACACCATCTAGGTTTGTGTAAGGTAGTACACTCTGTGATATCCACACGATTATGGCATCTCCTAACAACACATTTTCAGAACATGTCCTCATCATTAAGCAAAGCATGGTTATATAGACAACCCCATCAGCATCACCAAAAACCACTGAGCTAGTAAATAAATTTAGTGAAGTTGCAGGATGCAGGATACAAAATCAACTCTCAAAAAAAAAAAATCAGTTGCTTATCTGTACATTAAAACATACTACCTGAAAAAGGAAACAAACTCATTTCCAATAACATGAAAAACAGAGCACTCAAGAGTAAATTTAATCAAGGAGAAAAATCTATACACTCAAAGTCATAAAATATCAATGAAAAAAACTGAAGATGACACAAATAAATAGAAACATATCTCAAGCTTCAGGATTAGAATAATTAATATTGGTAAGACATCTATACTACATAAAGCAATATACAAATTCAGTGCCATTTGATTAAGATCCCAAAGGCACTTTTCACAGAAATAGAAAACACAATCCCAAAGTTCATATAAAACAAGCTGTGGCAACAACCTTAGTGCCGAAAGATCAAAGGATAACTTCCAGAACAATTACTCTTTTCACACATGAAGGTTTGGTTCAAAAATGTGGCCTATGCCATGGGGAGCCCACACTCCTAAAGCCTTCACCTATACCTACAATAAGGATAAAAGATAAAAGTTGTCAAAAGATAAAAGCTGTGTCAGTAAAGAATGAGACTTCAAGAAGCAGTGACTTTTAAGAATACAACTATGGTTGCCGAGGGTTAGAGAAGGGTAAATAGTGGCAAAGGATGTAAACACCCAGTTATAATACAATTCTAGAAATCTAACGCCAATGTATCACAGTGTAAGGTACTCTGTGGCTTTGATCCGCATTTCTCTGATGATTAGCAAGAGACAGCACCTTTTCAGAGTCATGTATGTCTTCTTCAGAAAAGAACTACTTTAACTGAGATTTGGGCTTTTGTAGCTCATTTTTCAGGAGGTTTTCTTTTTGCTTGTTTTGCTGTTGAGTTCCACAATTTCCTTATACATTTTAAAAAACAATCCCTTTCTACATATGAAGTTTGCAAATGTTTTCCCCTATTCCATAAGTTAAATTTTCATTTTGTTGTTTCTTTATTGCACAGAAATGTAGTATTTTGACAACAGTTACTGATAACATAATGAATATTTGAAATTTTCCGCGAGGAAACCTCAAATATTTTAACCAAAAAATATTTTTAAAAGGTAACTATAGGAGGTGACAGGACCACAATGATTATTTTACAATATATACATATACCAAATCACATTAAGCACCTTAAATACATACATGCCAGCCATGTATCAATAACAATGGAGAAAACTAGACTGGAGCTTTATTACTCCTTGATAAATGAAATAGACACATTGCCATTTCAGTCCCATGAGGCTTGCTGGATAGTACAGCTTTCTCCAGCTCCTGTCTGTGACACTGGAACTTGCAGCTTAAGGACTGAGTATTGATTGGTTCAACTAAGTATATTCTGAAAGCATATATTTGCTTTGGAGACCAGCATAGTTGTGGAAATGTGCTATTTCCAATAGCATCCTTCTGGGGTCCATTCTCCAGCTTCTAGGCTAATGATCCACGATGTGGTGATCGCAGCAACAGACACTTCTTGACCCGACTTCCTAATCTTGGATTGCTGCTGTGGTCCCTCTGCATTCCATAGGATTGGGAAGTAAGAGTAGTGGCAGCAACAGGGACAGTGGGAATGGTAGCAGCACGTGCTCCAACAAATGCCCTTACAGTCTTGTGGACTACACTGATCCTGCTCTGGAGACAAACGTGGCAGTCCTATTCTAAAAATCTGCCACTTCACCCCTGAGTCCCCACAAACACCTCCCAACAAGTCAGTGAGCACCCCAGAGCTTGCCTTAAAGCTATTCTGTGGCAGGCGTTCAGTACAGTAGCTAAGATGCCACTTGGGACATTCACAAACCAATTAGAGCGCCAAGGTTTGAGTCCCAGCTCCACTGTCAATTCCATTTGCTGATGGTAGACACACCCTGGAAGGCAGCAGTTGATGCCTCGAGCACTTGGGTCCCTGCCACCAAATGGGAGACCGGGAATCCCCCACTTCTGGCTGAAGCCTGGTGCAGTCCCAGCTGTTATGCACTTTGGAGAGTGACCCCACAGAAATGAGATTTTTCTCTCCATCTCCCTGACTTTCAAATAAACAAAAGTAATCTTTTTAAAACTCTCTTTACAGTGGGTGATGGTTTCCTAAAGGAACAGCTTCACAGTCTGATGGAGTTGTTTGGGATAGCCTCACGTGTTTGTACTTTCACTGCACCATCACATACTGTAGCATGCAGATCCCCAATTGAGTAGGTTGGCTAGTCCCATCTGAATTACAGCACTCAAAAATGGACTTAAAAAATACTTTCTCGGGCCCGGCGGCGTGGCCTAGCAGCTAAAGTCCTCACCTTGAAGGCCCCGGGATCCCATACGGGCGCCGGTTCTAATCCCTGCAGCTCCACTTCCCATCCAGCTCACTGCTTGTGGCCTGGGAAGGCAGTCAAGGACGACCCAAAGCTTTGGGACCCTGCACCCGCGTGGGAGACCTGGAGGAGGTTCCTGGTTCCCGGCATCGGATTGGCGCACACCGGCCCGTTGCGGCTCACTTGGGGGAGTGAATCATCAGATGGAAGATCTTCCTCTCTGTCTCTCCTCCTCTCTGTGTACCCGGCTTTCCAATAATAATAAAATCTTAAAAAAAAAAATACTTTCTCAAAGAATAGCATATTAAATTTAACATTAATAAAACTAATTACCTGCAATCAACAATAAAATAGCACAGTTTACAACTGGTTTATCAAAAACTACATAGTAACAAAGCAGTGACATTAGATGAAATCGTATACCTTTTAGAAGAGAACATAGAAAGAAAACCTTTCAAACCTAGAACTGGATTTAAAAAATTATAATAATGCCAAATTCATAAAGAAAAACAAAACTGATTAAGCAGACCATTGAAAATGTAAAAGATTCACTTTGGGCAAGAGCCTGTTAACATGAAAAGACAAACTACAGTTGGAGATAAAATGCTTGCAAATTACATATCTGATAAGTATTATGCCTGCAACAAATTCTAAAATCTCTCAAGACTTAGTAATATACAACTACAAATCCCATGTGCCCATTCAGACAATTAATTTAGGGAAAGGCATATTAAAACTAAAAACCATGCTGAGACATCACTATAAACTATTAAAATAGTCAAAATGTAAAATGATACTACAAAACATGGAGAGAATGAGGAGGTACTTTAATATGGATAAAATAAATCCTTCATTCATTTCTTATGAAAATATACAGTTACGGGCTTGGCGGTGTGGCCTGGTGGCTAAGGTCCTCGCCTTGATCCCATGTGGCCGCTGGTTCTAGTCCCGGCAGCTCCACTTCCTCTCTGTCTCTCCTCCTCTCAGTATATCTGACTTTGTAATAAAAATAAAATAAAAAAAATAAAAAAAAAAAAGAAAATATACAGTTACTATTTAAAATAGTCTGGCAATTCTATGTAAAAGCAAGCGTACACTTACAAGATTCAGCAACAGAATTCCTACTCATTTAAACAGAAATGAAGACCTATATTTACACAAAAACTCACACAAATATTCACAGCAGCTTTACAAGTAACAGCCCCCAACTAAAAACCATTCTTATGTTCTCCAGTACTGTGTACTGTGCAGCATCTCTACAGTGAATACTACTCAGTAACAAGAAAGAAAAGGAAATATTGATACAGGTCACAGCTTAGATGGTATAACAGGCTGACTAAAGAAGTCAATTTCAAAAGCTTACATACAGTATGCTTCCATTTATGCAACATTCTCAAAATGACAGAATATAAAAATCAAGAACAAATGAATGTTGCCAGGAAAATAGCCATGAGTGAGGGCTGGGGTAAAGGGATTGATCTTCAGCTGCAGGTAGGCATTTCTCAGCAATGGTAGAATGGCGGCAATGGTGGTGAATACATATGCTCACATATGAAACTTTATCAAACTAAATAGGATGGTATAGACGCACAAACAGACAAATAAGTGCAATAAAAACCATGAGACCCAGACTTGTGATTCAAAGTACTGTGTCAGTGTCAGTGAGCCAGCTTACTGGTATTATTAATTTGATGTTACATAAGATGTTAACAAGTAGGAAAAATGAATTCAGGTGACACAAGACTCCCTATACTACTACTTTTTGAATTCCCATGAGTCTATTTCAAAACAAAAAAAGCCTTGTTCAAGCAATGATTTTCAATCACATTCATCACATTTTAAACACTACTCACATGTTAATCAGGATTAAAAAATCTGTGAATAGGGCCCAGCACCTTGGCCTAGCAGCTAAAGTCCTCACCTTGAATGCCCTGGGATCCCATATGAGCGCCAGCTCTAGTCCCGGTAGCTCCACTTCCCATCCAGCTCCCTGCTTGTGGCCTGGGAAAGCAATCGAGGACGGCCCAAAGCTTTGGGACCCTGCACCCGTGTGGGAGACCCGGAAGAGGATCCAGGTTCCTGGCTCCTGGCATCGGCACAGCACTGGCCCATTGTGGCTCACTTGGGGAGTGAATCATCAGACGGAAGATCTTCCTCTCTGTATATCTGACTTTGTAATAAAAACAAATATATCTTTTAAAAAAAAATCTGTAAATAATGTATTTTCAATTGTTCTAGATGATTTCCTCTTCATCACATTATTAATGATGTATATAGTTTGTGACAAGTATGCACATTTTTGGAATGCAGATTCATTGTTTTACCCTACTGGCATGTGATATGAAACTCTGAAATATCTTCTGTTCTAAAGGCAACTAAGTCTCCAATACTAGTAAGAGACTAGTCATCGCAACAAATTGGAACAATATATGGTAGAATAGAAAAAACACTGGGTTGAAAACCAAAGGAACTCAATTTTAGCCACTGTTTAAGCAAGTTACAATGTCATTCTCATCTATAAAATCTAGAAGTGGTATTACATCATTCCTAAGAACACTCTAGGCTCTAAACATTCCTGTTGGCACTGGTTTCAAATTGCAACTGTACCCCAACTCTTGGTTCCAAATCTCCAGATCACCCTTTCTTCCCCTGGGCTTGGCCAGTTCAGTGTCCAGTTCAATGTCCTGGTATCACAGTTACAACTACAACTGGCCACCTGAGCCCAACACCTTGGGAGGAAGTAGTTCAGGATTCCAGGCTTCTGGTAATATGCTCACAATCCTGCCCAAGAGTCAACCTGTTCCACAAGACCCAGCTACCCCAATAGATTCAAAAGACACAGAGACATGAAACCACCTCCACAGCTACTCTGAACATGTATGCTGCGACCCAATGCTGTCTCAGTTACTTGAGGGCCATGCAGACCCAACATCCAGAGATATCACCTCAGCTAAGAATCACCGCTATAGGGTCTAGTGGCTAAATCCTCACTTGAGTGCTTCAGGATCCCTTACGGGCACCGGCTCATGTCCGGGCTGCTCCACTTCCCATCCAGTTCCTGACTTGTGGCCTGGGAAAGCAATAGAGCATGGCCCCGAACCTTGGGACCCTGGACCCACATGAGAGACCTGAAAGAAGTTTCTGGCTCCTGGTTTCAGACCAACCCAGCTCCAGCTGTTGTGGCCACTTGGGAAGTGATCCAGTTAACAGAGGATCTTTCTCTGTGTTCTAGGCACCTGAAGTACAAAGTTGATCATTAATAATTTCACTTAAAAAAGAAAGACAGAAAACCTGATTAAGCAGCAACTGCAATACCACTGATGTTGATCACATCGGAAGACAGACCATGGAAGCTCTGTCCCTGCTTTTACTCAGAACCACACCCTTCTCAACCAGCACACTCAGACCAGCTGCAGGTGGAAGTCTTCCTCTTTAAAGCCACCTTTAGAAAGAGCTAGTCTGCCAGAGCCAATTTTTTCTCCACTTGCGCAGATATCAATATAGGGACACAGGAAACATACTACATTCAAAAGAAGACAATAATTTCCAGTAACCCCAAAGGGAAGAAAGTTTATGAACTGTCTGTAAAGAAATTCAAAATAATAATGATTAAGAAATTTAGTGAGATACAAGAAGACAGATCATTCATTCAAATCAGGAAGACAACACATGACCTGAATAATAAATTTAACAACAACAACAAAAAAACTATCTCTAAAAAGAAAGAAAAGGGTCCAGCGGCGTGGCCTAGTGGCCAAAGTCCTCGCCTTGAATGCGTCAGGATCCCATATGGATGCCGGTTTTGATCCCAGCAGCTCCACTTCCCATCCAGCTCCCTGCTTGTGGCCTGGGAAAGCAGTCCAGGACGGCCTAAAGATTTGGGATCCTGTACCCATGTGGGAGACCTGGAGGAAGTTCCTGGATCCTGGCTTAGGATCGGAGCAGCACCAGCCGTTGCGCTCACTTGGGGAGTGAATCATCAGACGGAAGATCTTCCTCTTTATCTCTCCTCCTCTCTGTATATCTGACTTTGTAATAAAAATAAATAAATATTAAAAAAAAAAGAAAGAAGTAGATTTCTTGGAGTTGAAGAACTCAATGAATGAAACAAAAAACGGATTAGGAAACATTTCAACAGTAGAACAGATCAACCGAAGAGTCTGTGAACTTAAAGATATTAGTTAAGTGATTGCCCAGCTATGGGGTTGGGGAGGATACTTTAGAACAGACTAAAAGCAGCCTCGAGGATACAGGGAACACAGTGCATCATTAAGCAAACAGAAGTTCACACTATGAGAATTCTAGAACAGACAAAAAAGAAGAAAGAGAGCTTACCTACAAAGCAAAAAGACTTAGACTTTGAAAAGATTCATGAAACACAGAAGTTCTCAAAACAGCTTCAACCACAGCACATTCTGATTAAATTGTCAAAAATCAAATATGGATAATGAAGTTTAAAAGCAGCAAGAGACAAACATCAAGTCACATATATGGAAATCCTTTAGGAAACTGTCAAGCAAATTTTTCAGCATAAACTCTGCAGGTCAGGATTGAGAGAATAGCCTGGTAACATTCAAAATACCAAAGGGGGGGGGGGGAAGTCAGCTAAAAATACTATATCGAGCAAAGCTGTCCTCCAGAAATAAAAATGCAGTCTTTCCCAGACAAGAAGCTAAGGGAATGCATCACCAATAGACCAGCATCTGAATAAATACTTAAACAAGTTCTTCAGGGGAAACAAAATGGAACTAATTGTTAATATGAGAACATATAGGAGCCAACACAATGTCTCCATTATATAACTCGCCACCTTGTAAGCGCCAGGATTCCATATGTGTGCCAGTTCATGTCCTGGCTCCTCCACGTTCCTTCCAGCTCCCTGCCTGTGGCCTGGGAAAGCAATGGAGGATGGCTCAAAGCCTTGGGACCCTGCACCCATGTGGGCAACCCAGAGGAAGCTCCTGGCTTTGGATGGGCTTAGCTTCAGCCATTGCAGCCACTTGGGGATTGAACTAGCGCATGGAAGATCTTCCAGTCTGTCTCTCCTCTTCTCTGTATATGATTTTCCAATAAAAATAAATAAGATCTTTAAAAATAAATAAATGAAATAAAATAATACTTAGGAAATAATTCAAGCAAAGAAGTAGAAAAACTTACATATTAAACACTATGAAACATTAATGAGGACATCAATTAATGGAAAGATATTCTATGGCTTTACATGCTCATAGATTGGAAAGGACTGACACAAAGTTACTTCAAAAGTTCACAAAAAATATGAATTATAAAAATATCATAAAAATTTCAGAAATCCACCCACCTGAAACAGAATCAAAACCAGGAAAGAAGCAAGCACCCTTGAAGTAAGTTTAGAAGTCAATTCACAAGGCCCTGGCTCTAGATCACCACGCACAGCAAAGTTCTTTGTTCCTCACCCACAGTGCTCTATAAATTTTATCCAACATGCAGCAAGTATGTGTTCTGTTCTTCTAGCATACCAAAAGCATCAAATTATAGAAAGGAAGACTATGACAGGCAGGTGTAATGAGAGCAAACAAAGAGATAACAGCACTCAGTAAAGCAGTATGTAAATCAACCCCGAAAACAGACATGATTTATAAAGAAGAGGTTTCATTAACAAATGAACAAATCATAGTTATCTGTACATTGTTCACTGAACATTAACAGTCTGTCTCCCATAAATGAATTGCTCTGAGTTCACACACACTCTAGAAACAAAAAACTTATATTTTTTAAATCAATAATATAGACAGCATAATCCATCCTAGGTTTTAAAACATGGGATGGGGGCAGGCATTGTGGCGTAGCCAGTAAAGCTTCCTTCCGCCTGTGACACCAGCATCCCATATAGATGCCAGTCTTTATCCCACCTGTTTCACTTCCCATCCAGCTCCCTGCTAGTGGCCTGGGAAAAACAGCAGAAGATGGCCCAAGTGTTTGGCCCCTGTACCTGCATGGGAGACTCTGGATGAAGCTCCTGGGTCCAAGTTTTGGCCTGGATGAGCCCTGGCAATTGCAGACATCTGAGGAATGAACCAGAGGATGAAAGGTCTTTCTCTTTCTCTCTCTCTCTCTCTTTCTCTCTCTCTCTCTTTCTCTCTCTCTCTATACTGTGACTTCCAAATAAGTGAAAATTTTTAAAAATAAAAAAAGGGAACTGCAAACTGCATTAAGTTTCTTTCCAAAATTCTTTACTTTTTTAAGGATGTATTTATTTTCACTGGAAACCTCGATTTCCAGAAAGAAAGGAGGACAGAGAGAAAATCTTTCATTTGCTGGTTTACTACTTAAGTGGCCACACAGCCAAAACCGAGCCAATCCAAAGGCAGGAGCCAAGAGCCTCTCTCCTTCAGGTCTCCCAGGACAATGCAGTAGGATGGTGCAAAGGCTCTGGGCCATCCTCCGCTGCTCTCCCAGGCCACAAACAGGGAGCTGGATGGGAAGTGCAACAGCCAGGACATGAACCAGCACCCATATGGAATGCTGGTGCTTGTAAGGGAAGGATTAGCCAAATGAGCCTTTGTGCGGAGCCCAGAATTCATTAGCTTTGAACTAAATTACGTTATCTCTAAAGATTAAGATGAAACTAGGAGATATGCCCTAAAAAATAAAACAAAGAATTTTGAGAAGTAGATATATTGCAATGAAATCCATTCGGGCAACAAAAAGTACATGTGAATATTTGCCAACCTAAAAACTGAGACTCTTTTATAGTAATCAAACGAACCACAGTTTGATCTTCATCAACTTTCAGCCACACTTGAAAAAAAAATTAACATTTGTTAAATACACATGCTCTAAAACAGAGATGTATCTTATAATTCCTGATGTCAAAGCAGGATATAATTGGTTAAAACTTTATGCTGAGGAGCTCAGCGTCGTGGCCTAGTGGTTAAAGTCCTCGCCTTGCACGCCCGGGGATCCCATATGGGCACTGGTTCTAGTCCTGGCGGCCCTGCTTCCCATCCAACTCCCTGCCTGTGGCCTGGGAAAGCAGTCGAGGACGCCCCAAAGCCTTGGGACCCAGCACCTGCTTGGGAGACCTGGAGGAGCTCCTGGCTCCTGGCTTCAGATTGGCTCAGCTCCAGCCATTGCAGCCGCTTTGGGAATGAACCATCATATGGAAGATCTTCCTGTCTCTCCTCCTCTCTGTATATCTGCCTTTCCAATAAAAATAAATAAATCTAAAAAAAAAAAAAAAACCTTATGCTGAGGCCCTGCACGATAGCCAAGTGGCTAAACTCCTTGCCTTGCATGCGCTGGGATCTCATATGAGCCAATTTATATCATGGCTGCTCCACTTCCCATCCAGCTCCCTGCTTGTAGCCTGGGAAAGCAGTTGAGACAGCCCAAAGCCTTGGGACCAAGAAGTCCCTGGCTCCTGGCTTCAGACTGGTTCGGTTCTGGCTGTTGGCAACTACTTGGGAAGTAAACCAGAAGACAGATCTTTCTCTCTGTCTCTCCTTCTCTCTATATATCTCACTTTGCTATAAAAATAAATAAATCTTAAAAAGAAAAAAAGAAATATTCAGGATAGGCAAATGTAGATCATTGGTTGCTTAAGCCTAGAGGACAAGGGTGGGGGCGGGGGGTGCGGTGATGGAAAAGATCCACAACTGATTGTGGGAATGATGGCCAAGTCTGGAAACTGTGGTACACCAAAGA
The DNA here is from genome assembly GCF_030435755.1 of Ochotona princeps. Taxonomy (NCBI): domain Eukaryota; kingdom Metazoa; phylum Chordata; class Mammalia; order Lagomorpha; family Ochotonidae; genus Ochotona; species Ochotona princeps. The sequence goes on along the minus strand of NC_080842.1, from coordinate 43,403,373 downwards.
GCCTGTCAAAAGCAGAACTAAAAGCCGAGGAGTTTTCCCTAAAAAATGCATGAAAATACATATTTTGAAGAAAATATGAATTTCAGCATATCTTCACCAAAATAAAGAGCTTTCCACTCCATTTTCCACGAACATTTTGAAGTTCTTCCATGTACTAAAATACTAAAAACCACTGTTATAATTTAATGGATGAATTAAATGGCACATGAATTTCAAGAAAACTGATATTTAAAAAACAAAAATATTCACACAACTTGAAAAATCAAAATTGCTACATCAAACTCCATAGGGTCTGTCCCTTGGTCAGCTCTCCTCTCTGGCCCGGCTGCTCCCATCACCAGCAGCCTTCTGTGGTGCCCTTTCAGAACAAACACACACACAGACCAAATGGGAGGAGGGGGACGCGAGGTCCAAGCTGGGAAAAAGAAAAATATTTCACACTTAGTTTCTCAACATAACTATTTTCTTTGAAAAAAAAAAAAGTCTAGTCAAAGTCATCTATTTCGATAGCATTTGAGCTTAGAAGAATGTGTTGCTCTACAAGCACAATATGAATCATCTGCTAAGCTACAGATGTTCGTCTCACAATGGTGGTCTTTGAAATGGTCACTATGAGGAAAGACAGCTTTTTTGTAGAATTTCAGAAATATTCTGACCCACAGCAATAGCTATGCTTCGATCCCAGAAAACAATCTGGGGGCTCCCAGGTCTGATTAGCAGACTCTACTTGGCCTTGGCTCACCTCCTGGGGAACACCAGGTTTCTTTGCTAGGATACTTTGGAAGAGTTGTGCAGAACAATAAGCAAACAAATGAATCATAGGCTTCCTCTTAACCTCCATAACCAATATAGGACTCCCAGAGTGGGTACAACCATTAAAAACAAAAATTGCTAATGAATAGAGATGTGAGGCCAGCTGCCTGTTTGCAGATGGGCTTCTATTTAGATCAATGAAACTGCTCAAGCACTTGGGATCCAGTCCTGCTAATATGCACCCCGGGAGGCAGAAGTACAGAGAGGTTCAAGCATTTGGCACCCTGCTACTCACAAGGAGGTGAAAGAATGAATTCCAGGTTCCTTTCTTCAGCTGGCACAGCCCCACCATTGCAGGTATTTGGGAGCAAATCATAAATGGAAAAATCAGTCTCTCTCTCTCTCTCTCTCTCTCTCTCTCTTCCTCCTCTTTCTCTTTCTTTGACACACACATGCACAGATACACCTGCCTTTTAAATAAACAAATTAAATACTTATTCAAACGACAGGGCTTCAATTTCCGTAAAAGGCTTTTACCAATCTCTACAGTCTAACAAAGGCAACAGACACCTAACTTTACTGTGAGCAACAATTGGACACTAGCTTGAGCTGTAAGAGGATTTTACAGGATCAAAAGGAAAGAGCAATCACTTCTGATTAGAAGACAGAGGAAGAGCTTGCCAACAAGGTGACATTTAGCTGGGCTAAAGGGTTGATTCCCCTTTACTAGGTACGGTTGTTGAAATTCAGGGCATGTGCTCTGTCTCCCCAAAACATTTTACAGATAAGATATGACCTCAAGCAGTGAACAGATGAGTATATACAGACTACTCCCAAAAAGACTTTACAAAAAAAAAAAAAAAAGATATCTTATTAAAACGTAGAGCACCTGCTAAAACCATGAAAACTTCCCACCCCGCCTGGGCTGCTTCCACCACTCCAATATTCCTTCACCATGTTGATATGATTCCTGTGTCACAGTCCCTTTGCACTTGTTACTACAGTGAAATACATACCCACTGTGTTTTTCCTAAGGATTATCACTTTAATTTTCCCCCATTAAACTGTATACAGGAGAGCAAAAAACCACCCATTTTTCTCTTATCTTCCCAACATACTCCTGAAATAAATGGGTAGTCAACAGATCCTGGGACAAATTAAACCTAGTCCCAAATACTTGTAACAGGAAGTAATCACCATCACAAAAGATGTTTGTGGAGCAGATGTAAAACTAAACCACAGTCTGAACAAAGAGCACTCAGATTATGCCATTCTTCAACAATGGTCCAACTGCTGTTCTCTGATCTGATGCAATTTGTTCAGAAAGGTGTTCATTTAAAAAAATTGCGTGTACTCAAGCACCCTTTACAGATGATTGTCTTTTCCTGTCACAAGACTATAAAGTAACATGCTTACAGGATACCAGAATGGTACCAGGTAACCCAGTGAGCCTGCTTAGACTTGTAGGCCACTCCCAGCTCAAAGCACAGGAGGGAAGGTCCCAACTCCAGAAACATCTTGGCCATGTGCACATTGAAAACAATGTGTCCCACACAATGTGGAAAGCACACAGGAGAAAAATGTGTTTGCCAGGAAATACAGCCTCCAGATTTCAAAGATAATTCCTTCTGAATGTTTTCTTTATATGGGCTCCTTTAAAAGCTCAGGAATTTGCTTCTCTATTGTCTAAGTAAGCTGGTAAGTAAACAAGACAGAAACTTAGAAACTTGTTTGAGCCATCTATTTTCTATACAGAAAGAAGAAAATTATGCCTAAAAACTTCCCTGAGATCTTTAACACAAAAGATTAAAAGAAGTAAAATGTATGGTACTACAATGCCAATAAGACAACCAATGTGGGGAGGGGTGCTGGCTGGCACTCTGGTGCCTTAAGTAAGGGAAGCCACAGCTCAGGAGGCTGACTTCCCACAGCCAGGTGCAGATTTAAGTGCTGGTTCTCCACTTCCGATCCAGCTTCCTGCTAATGTACGTGGGAAGGCAGTAAGTGGATGGCCCAAGTGCTTGGGTCCCTGCCATCCATGTAACAGATCTGGATGGAGTTCACGGCTCCCGGTTTGGCCTGTCTAGGTCCAGTAGTTTACTCCGGTTGTAAATCACCAGATAGAAGACCCAGATCTCTTGTTACCTCTCTTCTCCCACCCAATCCCCATACACCAATCACTCTGCCATCCAAAGAAATAAATCTTTTTAAAAGATTATTACACATTATCATGCTTTTACACATCTTCATTTCCTAAATTCTGCCAGAATTACCTTTCAAATGTTATCTAAAGTTGGCTTTTAGTTTCCCAAATATGTTTCTGTTTTTATTGCTGAGCCTGTTCCCCCATTCAGTTACCAGTGAGCTAATCAATGAACATTTTACAAAGTTGTTAAAAAAAAATCCAGGTGTCTCAAAATAAATATCTCTGTTAGAGAAACAATGTTACAAAATAACTTAAGAGTGGAGGAGAAGACAGGATGGAATGTTAATTTTGATAGTGGGGGGGGGAGACTACAGAATAACACACCCACTGCTACTTTGTTTATATGGCTTAACTTGCACATGCAAGTACTCTACAAAGTATTGCACAAGAACAAACTGTCAAAAACGAAGGCTTATGAAAACATCCTTTTCTATATAAGGTCTCAAACAAGGGACATGTTGTTTCTATGATTTCTTTGGCAAGTACTGGCAGGTACAGCACCGGGAAAATGCTCAAAATCAAAAGGCCTCTCACACTCACTTGATCAACAATAAAAGTCGCTGCTACTAACTATAATGCCTGTAAGTTTAGTAGTAGAAACCGACTTTACCAAAGATACCTGCTAGGCAGAAGAGCATTTCAAAACAAACTTTATGACCACAAAGCATCTATTTTTTTTCCCTAGTCCTATAGACAGACCCTAACAACCTGTTTGGTTGTGGGTTTTGTTTTTATTTCCCCTCTTCCAGAAATTACGAAGCCAGGGGTTCAGAGTAACAGTTCAAAAAGGCTCAGACAAATTCAGTTCTACCTCAAGTTCTTGCCCCTTACCAACACACAGTCCAGCGCTCTCTCGCGCTAGCTCGTTCCCTCTTTTCCCTTTCAAATCTTGATCTGTGATAAGTTAATGCTCCCAAATGAATTGCAAATTCACAAGAAATGAGATTTAACGGGACCAGGAACCAAAATGGGATGGAAGAAAACACTGACGGAGATCAAGACCCCATTCTGCCTAAAATCAGCCTCCCTGGTACGAAGGAAATGAGACTGTGCCCAATGAACCTGCCGCCTGCAACCAACAACTTCCATCAAAAGTTGCAAGGGCGAGCTTAGCGCCCGTGCTGAGCCCAGACCCGGAACAGCAGCAGAGACCCGCGGCAGGCCCGGCTAGGGACGGCGGAGCCCGGCCCACCCACCCGGGCTCCGGAAAGCTCCAGGTCCGGGGTGCGCGGCCGGCCCGGGGCTGCGCGGGCACCGCGCCCGCGTCCGCACCCCTCCCCACCACCGCGAACAGTGGGCGGAGAGACGAGAGCAAAGGAAGAGGCGGACAATGCCGGGCTGGGCTGGCGCCCTCGGCGGGTGCCCGCTGCCCCCTGACCGCCCGGGGCCGCGCTAAGTTTGCTTTCCCAGCCTTCCCTTCCCTGCCCCGGCGGGCGATGCCCAGGCCGCGCCGACCTCCCCCTCCACCCAGCAGCCGCCGCCTGTCTCCCGGCGGGGCGGCTCCCGCGAGTCGGCGAGCGAGAGGCGGCGCACTAGCCAAGCCGGGCGCGCGAGGAGGCGCGAGGGGACGGCGGCGCGCGCCGCTGGAGCCGGGCACCCGAGGGGCAGGGGGCGCGCGGCGCTCCCCGCCGACCCGCCGGCGCTCGGGCGCCTCTACGGTTGCTGCCGGCGCTGCCGCGGCTGGGTGTCCGTTAGGAGTCCTCGCCCGGGCGGCGCAGCCTGCCAGCCATCCCGGCCCGAGCCCCTCCAGGAAGGACACCCGGGCGAGGGGCCGGCCGCCTCATCTCCCGCTGGGGCTGGTGGCCGGTGGCCGGCGGGCATCCCGGCGCCCGCCCCAGGCTGGAAGAGAAAGTGAAATGAAGCGCCTTTCCCGGGCAACACCTACCTGTCCCCAGTTGGAGCGTCGCTGCCTCGCTCCTCAGGCGCCGCCGGTCCCCGCCCTCGGGCCCCAGGCTCCGTTCTCTTGACAATGGCGCGTCCCCTTTAAGAAATAATCCGATCGGAACCGATCCGCGGTCCAGCCTCCCTCCGACTCGGATTTTCACCGGATTTCTCGCTCGCCCGTTCGCTCGCTCGCTCGCTCTCCCAGAGCCGGACGGGCGCCCGGCGGTGCTGCGAGTTTTTCCCACCCCCTGCCTGCCCCGCCCACCTCCGCGCCTTTCTGATTGGCGAGCGCCCTACAACAGGAACAGCAGCTCTCGCCCTCCACTGGCCAGCCCGGCCGCCGCTCAGGGTTACGCCCACCCCCGGCCCCGCCCCCAGGCCCCGGTTGGCTGGGCTTCTGATCACTCTCTGTCCTCTCCCCTAACGTTGCTCTGGAGAACTGGCAGTCAAGGTTCACCCTCCCGCCTCCGGAAAGCGAACTTTATTGTTATTGGTGAAAGGACATCTTCCTGTGTCCCTGATTGGGCCAGGACGCACGCCCCTTACCCATTCTCGCTCTCCCTGTCTGGGCTTGAGAAATACAGCCTCAAAGTCTTCTTCCCTACTTCGCCTTCTTCAGAGCGTTTATCCCTCTAGATGCAGCTCGGGGTCGGCAGCCACTTCGCAGCCTCCGTTTGAGGCCAGCGGGAACGGGAGACGAGGCTGAGCGTGGCGTCCGGAGCCTGGGGTCCTGCGGTCTGAGGGAAAGGCGTGCGGCCAAGAGCGGGATGAGAACCTCTGAGAATCGCGGCCGCTGCTCGTCTGCGCTGTGTCGCCCGGTCCCCTCAGCTCCCGCCGGCGGCTCCCCTGGCGTCTGCCACCCGGAAGAGCTTGAACAAAAGCGCCTGCAAAGCTCGAGGTCCCAGTCTTGGCCTCGCCGCCATGGGTCGGGAGGATCGCCCTGCACGTCCTCTCTGACTTGGCGTGAAAGCCCCGCGTCCCTTAGTGTGTGGTCGCGCCGGTCCCTCCCGAGCAAAGTGACTTTTGTGGAGAAGACTGAGTAGGCGGCCGCCCCCAGTGCCCACCTCAGAATGAGGCGGACTTCGGCCCCAGCGGCTGGGATTGTGGAGAGGGGAGATACACTGCCAGGTGCCCACCCGCCCTCCCCACAGCCCAGGCGAGCACCCGAGGGCTGCACCACCGGAGCGGCAGCCTCGGGGTGGTCGCGGCTGGTGGGTGAGGGTACGACTTGGGCATCTCAGCAACCCGCCGAGTTGTAAAGAACCACGAGGGTTATTTCCACACTGACAGTGCAGTTATTCTTCTGGTACTCATCCTGGAAGTTAGGAGGAAACAAGGAAGTGTTCTCCCCGTGTACCAATGAACTTTGCGATGCTGTTGCACGGTGGAGGACTTCGGCCGTGTTAGGCAGTAGTCTAGAAGCAAGCTCTAGTGCCAGAGGAGAGAATAAACCTCGATTAGCTGATAGGTTTTTCTTATTTCCATAAAAAAATTTCCTGAAGACAACATTGAATATCTCCAGTGGCAACGTGCGTCAAGGAACTGGCTGATTTACATCTGATTCAGTTGGCACAGATAGTGCACGCTGTATTTTCAGCAGCCATCGCTTGGTGGCTGTGGGGGGTTGGTCCCTGGATGCCTGCAGGTACTGAAGTGTGTGGATGATCCAGACCTTGAAGTCACATGGCCTAGGAATTGGCGCGTGTAACCTGCAAACATCTTTCTGAACACTTCCATCAGTTACTCAGCCTACCACATACAATGCAAATGCCAGGGGAATAGCTGTTACACTGTATTGTTTAGGGAATAATGAGAAGAAAGGGAAGTCTGGGCTGGCTCACTAGAGACAGATCCCTCCTGGGATACTCACCAGCAACAATGTAACCTTATCCCCAGCATGGCCAATGTGGAGCCTACCAATATAGGGACTGACTGTGACACCAGGGTGTTTGCCACTGCAGCCAACGAAGTTCAAGTCTTGTTGGTTTTCTCCTCTTACGCTTTCAAGAATGCTTCTGGGAGTTAGTAGTTTACTTTAAAACACAGTAAGGATAAGAATATTATCCAAGTACGATCTCCTGGAGATAAAAAGCACACAGTATTTCTGATGTGTATGCACCTGAAATGTTTGCTTAAGGTCTAGGGGAATATTTTCAGATTTTTTCTTAAAATGCCTATTTTGTGACATCCAGCTTCTTATTGCCTTGTTTTGTTAGGAAAGCACATTGAGTGTTTAGGTTCTTTCCCTTACATTTAACCAAGTAGGCAGAATTCTTCCCCTTTGAGATGTAAATTTTTCTTCTCTAAATATTTCACACTTGCCAACCACAAGATCATTTATTACTTTCTAGCCCACACCTAGCATCCTGATTCTAATATTCTCACTGCAGTTTCACTAGAAGAATTTAGAAGAGGTGTAAACCTGAAGTTTACACTGTACAGGTCATTCTTAACTGAATTCAATGCCATGTCCAATCCTGGAGAACTAAACAATTCCCATTATCCCATGCAGATGGAGTTTTTCTGCCTACCCGAGTTTCTCATTTCTTCCTTTTTTTTTTTTTTTAAGATTTTTTAATTTTTATTGCAAAGTCAGATATACAGAGAGGAGGAGAGACACAGAGGAAGATCTTCTGTCCAATAAGTCACTCCCCAAGTGGCCGTAACGGCCAGTGCTACGCCAATCCTAAACCAGGAGCCAGGAACTTCCCACACGGGTGCAGGGTGCCAAAGCTTTGGGCCATCCTCGACTGCTTTCCCAGGCCACAAGCAGGGGGCTGGATGGGAAGCGGAAGCGGAGCTGCTGGTATTAAAGCCAGTGCCTACATGGGATCCTGATGCATTCAAGGTGAGGGCCTCAGCCACTAGGCCACCATGCTTGGCCCCATGTTTTTCATTTCTAAGCCAGAACCTCTTTTCTTTGAGAAGAAATATTACTGCAACATCCCAAAGTGACATCAGTTTTTTAAGTCTTGGTGTATGGATCCTTGTGAAAGTCTCTTAAAGGGTGAAATGTGTTACAATCACTGTTCTCCCTGTTTCTAGAAAAGCCTACCCCCTGAAAGAATTACTATAATTCAGCCAGGAATTATTTCCCCAGAAAAATTACAACATTTTTTCTTTTTCCAATTTGTATTTTTTTATTCTTTTCCGTTCTTTTTTTTTTTTAAGACTTATTTATTTTTATTGGAAAGGCAGATGTACAGAGAGGAGAGCGAGAAAGCTCTTCTGTCTGCTGGTTCACTCCCCAAGTGGCTGCAACAGCCGGAGCTAAACCAATCCAAAGGCAGGAGCCAGGAGCTTCTTCCAGGTCTCCCATGCAGCTAGAAGATCTCAAGTCCCTGGGCTATCCTCGACTGCTTTCCCAGGCCACAAGCAGAGAACTAAAAGGGAAGTGGAACAACTAGGATAGGAACCAGCACCCAACACATGCAAGGCAAGGATATGAGCTGCTTGGCTACCATGCCGGGCCTCATTTTTTGTTGGTTTTGTTGTTGTTTTTAAGATTTTTTTTTTAATTGGAAAGCAGATATACAGAGAGGAGAGGAGAGACAGAAAGAACTTGCATCCCCTGGTTCACTCCCCAAGTGACCACAGTGGCCGGAGCTGAACTGATCCAAAGCCAGGAGTCAGGAGCTTCCTCCAGCTCTCCCAAATGGGTGCAGGGTCCCAAGGCCTTCTGCCATCCTCTATTGCTTTTCTAGGCCACAAACAGGGAGCTGAATGGGAATTGGAGCAGCCGGGATAAGAACTGATGCCCACACATAGCCACAGGGCTATAGTGCCGGGCCCCTATTATAACATTTCTATTGCAAATTCTTTTTTCAGTTCACCACACCTTTATACAGTAATTGTTATGTGCTAATAACATTGAGGAAAACCATGACTGTGTCTCCATTCTCCAGAGAATATCATGAACCTGAAGCCAGAAACAGTGCAATTTTACCCTTTGTTTCTTTCAAAGCTCATGGGTGGATACCATCTACTAACCAGTGATTTTCTACAAGGAAATGAAAATCAAATTTCTAGAAGCCATCCAACAAAATCTCTACCTACAATCCCCTTGGAATGTTAAGTCAAAATAAGTGACAATGAGCTCCCAGCAATATGATATCCTAAACAAACTTCAAGAAGCTGTTCCTGGATATCCTAGAGGAGTCCCAAGTCCTCTGCCTTCTGTATTTGTCAGATATGAACCAATATTCACTGAAAGCTCTTCCATCATCAGTTTTAAAAAACTCAGTTATGTTCAGTATATTCCACTTACCAAGGCAGGAAGGAGTCATTCATACACCCTACGAAAGATTTGCCAGTTCTCCCCATACTTAAAATTCCTTAAGGAGTTTCTCTAGGTATGTGCACAATGTAACCCAACTTTAGCAAAGCATGCAAGTTCCTTTGTAATCTGACACAAGGCCACTTCGCAAATTTCTTCTCTGATCACTCCCTCCTTTGACACTTGAAATGCCACTCCTAGCAGTATCAATTATCCTGTCCTTCCAAGCCTCAGTACCTGTGGATATGTGGTTTCTTTGTGCAGCTTCTCTTCACCTTCAGGACTCCTCCCCTGGCCATTAATCAAATGCATGGACCAACAGAAGTATTATCCTCTTTGTACACTCTTCTGGGATTATGTTCCCTTCCTTATTATTTCTTTGTGCTAAGTCACTACTGAGTACTATTCTGATTACAGGTGATCTGGTAAAAAATGGAATATTCAACTGGCATTGTGTTGCAATGGGTTAAGCCCTCTCCCACACACACAAACCGGTAGGAGTCCTGGCTGCTCCACTTCCAAGATACTCTCTGCTAATGCACCTGGGAAAGCAGTGGAAGATGGCCCAAATGCCTGGGTTCCTGCCACCCACACAGGAGACCCAGTTGGAGTTGCAGGTTTCTGGCGTGGTCCAGCCTAGGTCATTGTATCCATGTGGGGAGTGAGCTAGCAGATGGAAAGATCTCCTTTTCAAATAAATGTTTTTTTTTAAAGAAAATAGAAGTATTTCCTTTTCTTCCTGTAGCTTTATTCTGTAAGAGCGAAAGCTTTGTGTCTGCATCTTCACATGGGCATCACTCTATATGATGACTGACATAACTGGAAGCCTTCAATAAAGGAACGGTCAGATCGAGCTGAATTACCAAGGCTGAGATAAAAAGCTTAACCCATACTGTGAACATCTAACCCTTACCAAAGACCATTCCAAGAGTGTTCTAATTACATAATATTGTATTGTAAATCTGTCTTACAGCTCACTGGTTCCCAGTCTTTAAATCTAGAATAAGTTGTGCACTTATATTGCACTTCATTTACTTGATCTGGTTTTTTAATCTAAGTTAATATTTGGCTTAGAAATTTAAATATTTGTAACATTCCTTCCCCTCACATGTGCATGAAATGAAAAGAGTGACTTGCCTTTTTGTTCATTTTCATTTCATCCATGAGTAAACAACTGTAAATGCATTATCACTGGTTATCTTGCTAGATTCGTGCCAGAATACAAGGATACTTCAAAAAGTCCATGGGAAAAAATGAAAATAAAAATGTGAGTTTATTCTGCTGCTGCTGCAAAAAAAAATGAAATCCGGGCCAGGGACCTTGGCCTAGCAGATAAAGTCCTCGCCTTGAAAGCCCCGGGATCCCATATGGGCGCCGGTTCTAATCCCGGAAGCTCCACTTCCCATCCAGCTCCCTGCTTGTGGCCTGGGAAAGCAGTCGAGGATGGCCCAAAGCTTTGGGACCCTGCACCCGCGTGGGAGACCCGGAAGAGGTTCCTGGTTCCCGGCTTCGGATAGGCGCGCATCGGCCCGTTGCGGCTCACTTGGGGAGTGAAACATCGGATGGAAGATCTTCCTGTCTGTCTCTCCTCCTTTCTGTATATCCGGCTTTCCAATAATAATAAAATCTTTAAAAAAAAAAAATGAAATCCACGACAGTTTTTCTCATAATACACAATTTCCATGAATTTGAGTGGGGGAGGGGAATACAGCAAAATCAACTCACACTTTTAAATCCCTTTTTCTACAAATTGTTTGAAATAGCCCCAGGTCTATAGAGACTCCAGGAGGCCTTGCAAATGCCTCATGAATTCCTTTTTGCATCTACTTTGTTTTATGGAATTCTCTTTTCTTTTGGGAAGTTTGCTGCTCCTTAGAAACCATTTTCAGTCCCTAAGACTTTTCCCCATTGGTTGTCAATAAGGCAAATCAAAAGTATGTAAATTCTCATTAAAAAAAAATCTGCCCACATATCAGCTATACTTTCTGATGTTCCAATAACCTAAACTACCTGATATCTAGCAATAGTTATCTTGTACCCTCACTGTGTAACAGAATTATAACATTTGAGAGGGATGTGTTGCATAAATGCAGAGTATTTTCATAATAGAACAATCACATGCAAATTCCTTGTGATGGGATAATACATTATGGCTAAACAGCCTGGAACCTGTAAAAACGGTGTAGAAACAGTACCACCTTCTAAATCAAACTAAATTATTGATTTCCTATTCTGTGGAGTATGTTATCAATGCATACAAGATCATCTTCCATTAATAAGTATCATATTGATTTTTCATTCATTTTTTTATTTGCTATAGAATATTTCAGGCCTAAATATTTTAATACTATTTATCGTCAACAAAATATTATTATCAAGATCTTTATCCAAAGTATTTTACGTTAGTATGTTAGTATTCTGCCACTTGTCTATATTATGATCACAAGGTGATTTCCCTTTTAAACAGATTCATTGTGTAAAAATGTTAATATTAAGAAGAAAGAAATCAACGGTTGAATATTGATTTATGAGTGAATTGCCCTGAGGGAATTTTTAGATTATTATTCAACTTAGACATCTTTTCTCATAATCTTTTCAGAAGTAAGAGGCATTTTATTTTAAAAAGAGAGCTGTGTTTAGTTTAATCTGCTCTGTTTATCTTCTTATTAAAAATACCTTTGAACTCAGCACTCAATACATAGAGTGGTTATTTTTTCAGGTTAGCTTTTTAAATTCCATAAAGGAATGAATAGTTTGTCATTGCTTGGATGATTATCTTGTATTTTGGTGAAATCACTTTGAAACTATCTTAAAATCTTGGTAGATATAAATGGATGTCTTAAACTACAACTCAGGTAAATATGGATTTGTAAGTGGAAAAGAACATGGTCCCTTTAAAAGAAGACAGCAAGCAACTCTAAATCTGTTCCCAGTTTGTGCACTAAAGTAAAGCAGGTAGAAAAATGAAGGCACTCTATTTAAATTTATTGCTGCCACCTAACAAGTTATTTTTTCCTTCTAGAGAGGAATTCATGTACTATCCAAAGAACTGGGAAAATTTTGTGGTGGGGAAGGTGAGGGGGTGATGACGTGATCACACCACTCACCACTCACGGGTAGAAAAGGACTGCTCCCCTTGGGGAGGTGGGGAAGCTTCCATCCTAATAAAAAAAAAAAAAGAAGCAGAAAAACAAAGGACAAAGGACAAAGGAAAGGCTCTTTAATTAATCCTCCCAACTAAGCAAAATAAAGAGTTTGCTTGTTTCAGCAACAAAAGCAAACTGTTGACAACTGAGCAAAGCCACCTGCAGGAGCTTTAGAGCCCCGGCTTCCCTGCAGCCCAGAAATACCACTGTCGAACACAGGAGTTCTGCAAACTTTTCCTGCAAAGGGCCAGCCAGATAGTAAATATTTTTGGCTTGGCAGTCCATATGGTCTGTGTTGAAGCTACTCAGCTCTGCAGCTCTCACAAAAAAGTGGCCACAGGCAAAACCTAAATGAATATGTAGGATTATATTCTAATAAAACTTTATTTATGGGCACTGAAATTGAATTTCATTTCATTTTCGCGTGGCAAGAAGTCCTATCATTCTGATTTCTTTTCAGCCATTAAAAAAAAAAAAGGTACAAACCATTCTCAGCTTGCCAGCTGTACCAAAACAGGTGGTATGTTGGTCTTATTCCATAAGTCGTGGTGTGCTGTCCCCATTCTAACATAAATCTGCTTTATTAGTAAATGTTTTTTTTTTTTTTTTTTTTTGATTGAGTACCTGGCATGTGTCAGGCGCTATGCTAGGACTGGAACTATCATGCCTATCAAGATATAAATTTGTTTCCCACCACTGTGGATCTTACGGTATAAGGATCTAATTAGAAACCATAATGAATGGCTAGCGAAGAAAAAGTACAGGATGTTTAAACTATGAATAATCCAGATCAGGGGATCAGGGAAGGCTTTGCTAAAGGAGGATTCCTAGACAAGGACTGAAAAGTGGGTGTGGGTGGTAAAGTGGGGAAAAGGAAAAAGGAAAGAATTCCATGCAGAAGGTACAGCATGCGCAGCATCTTGCTGGAACTCAAGGGAGGTCTGTGTGTCTGGAAGACACAGTGGAGAGAAGAGAAGCAAAGAGAAGAGCTGGAGAAATTGCCAAAAGCAAAAGCATTCAGTAGCTGAAAGCCATTGAAGACTTCCAATTAAGGCCATAACATGGTCAGATTCTCATAAAGGATCACAAGCTGCAATACGGAGAATGCATTGGTGAGGTGCAAGAATGGTGGCGGCAAGCCAAAGGCCCTAGTACTTAGACATGAGACCTCCAGCCTCAAGGGTCTGGAGCCCAAGACTACCAGTGTACCTGTGCCAGACACTCTTTTTCATGCTTCCCATGTACCAACTCTCTGAAATTTCATGACAACCCCAAAGCTGGGAGTTGTTATCCCCCCTAGGCAGAGGAGGAAACTAAACCACATGTGGCCTCTTAGCATTAGACCCAGTAGCTCCAGTTTGCAGAATTAGGGGAAGTAATTGCCACACAAAGATAAGAGTGAGGTGAAAGGGGGATGCAGAAAGAAATGAAGGCATGTTCCACGAGATCAGAGACTTGGTCTCATTTCCAATGTATTTTGTCACTTACCAGTCATGAACCCCAAATTCAAAGAGGTAGTATCCCCGTGGGTATCTGCAGAAGCCCTGTGCAACACTCACTGCCACACCAATTTACCCAATGCACAACTGACGACATCCTTACCCTAACAAAGCACCCACTGTTTATCTAAAATTCAAGCTTCACAGGGTGGACGGTATTTTCTCTGACAACGGTTAGGAAACAAATACATTCTCTTCCATAAATTCTGCATGCCAGCTGGATACACCTGGCCCCTTCAGAATGAGAAAAGCAGTCCAAATCACTTGTCCAAGTCCACAGGCACTCTTGAGGCCCTTCGTGAAGGACCAATGTAGGACAGTGGGACTGGGGGATTCTGCTTCTGTCTTCCCTTTGCTTCCAGGCTTTCACTCTCTCTTGAGACTTCTGAGACTTTTCATTGATGGCAGAAATCAACAACCTCACAGAAACATGGTGAGCATGGAAGATTTCAGAGGACAGCAAGCAGGCCAGGGCAATCATTCCATCCTCCACAGACTGGCAAACAGCTCCAAATAGTATTTTATATACAGTGGGACTTCCATATCCATAAGCTGAAAATACATAAAAAATAATTTGTACTGAACATGTATGGACTTTTTGTGGGCATTTTCCACTTAACAGTACAATGGAACAATGATTTATGTAGCATTTGAACTGTATTTAGGTGTCAGAAGTAATCTACAGGGGGAGAGGGCAATGGAACAAGGATTGTGATACAGCGAGTTTAGTCATGGCTTGGGATCCCTGCATCCCTGCATCCCATAGTGGAATGATGGTTCCAGTACTGTCAGCCCTCCTGCTGCGGCTTCCTATTAACAGGAATCCTTGGGGGCAGCAGATAATGGCCCAAGTACTTGGGTTCCTGCTGTACACATAGGAAATCTGGATGGAGTTCTTGGCTCCTGGTTGCAGTCTATCCCAGCTTTAGCCACTGTAGGCATTTGGGGAATGAAACAGAGAGTACAAGATTCTCTCTCTCTAATTATGGCCTTCAAATCAATGAACTAAGTAATATATTTGAAACATGAAGTACAGAGGAGGATATGTGTAGTTTACATGCAAGTACCAAGCTGTGGATGTTTTATGAGGGACTTGAGCTCTGCAGATTTTGGTATTTGTGGGGTCCTGAAATTGATTCTGAGGAAGGACTATACACCACCTACTACTGAGTTTCTAGTGGCCTCTGCCATGCCCTGGGTCATGCTCAATCTGTTGACATGCCCTTTTCCCTCCTTCGGCTTCTTCACATTCTCTCAGTAGCCAAGAATTTCTCCTCCTATAAAAAGCAAATTCCCCAACTAATCAGTTTTGACTCCCTCTCTCAAGTTCTGTCACTACTGACATCCAAGATCAATCACATGGAGAGGCATTCCTCCCAGCAAAAAGAGTTTGGAATTTCTCCTTAAGAACTGTGATGCCAGCAGTTAACACAATAATATTTTTCTTTGTTCAATTAGTGCAGTGGCATCAATTTTTTCCAGCATGCAGAAAAAATACTATCTCTCTCTGGTTTGTATCCAATGGGGCTCTTTTTACCAAGATACACTATCATTTCCTTGGAAGAAGTTCACTTTGCTTTTGGTTCTGTAGATAGATACATTAAACATTCGGGAAAAAAAAAACTCTGTTAGGCAGCATTTTGGATTTCACTATAGATACCAAATAATTCTCTTTGTTTTTTTGTCTTTAAATCTAAATGAAAGTTGATTATTTTTTTCAAGTAAGTAAAATTTTGATAACTTTGCTCTACCTCACATAGCTGGAAACATTGTCTAGTCTGCTAAAAAAAAAAGTATTCATTTTGATTGGAAAGACAGATCAGATTTACAGAGAGAAGGAAAGACAGAGAGAAAGACCCACCATCTACTGGTTTACTCCCCAAAAAGCCACAATGGCCACAGCTGAACTAGTCTGAAGCCAAGAACTAAGAATTTCTTCCATATCTCCCATTAGGGTGCAGGATACCAAGTCTTTGGGCCATCCTCCACTGCTTTCCCAGGCCACAGGCAGGGAGCTGGATGGGAAGTAGAACAACTGAAACATGAACCAGCACCCATATGGGATTCTGGCTCTTGCAAGGTGAGGATTTAGCCAGTGAATCATAGTGCCAGGCCCCATTACTTAATCTTTTCAGGAAAAAAACAAAAATAAAAAAACAGACCTAATGAAGGTAGTATCAGGTGAGGACCTCAGTTAATGAGTACAAAGAGAAAAGAGATGTGGAAAACATGACAAATATGGGCTCTGTTCAGAGCCTTGGCTAGGTACTACTTCATTATCTTTTCCAAATTTGTCTTTGAGATTCAGCTTTACTCACCTGACATTTTCCAGGTAGCTCTTAGATACAATGAAAAACACACAAAGAAATCCTGCTAACCACTAGACTGATAACAGTACAACACAAATTTATGAACTCATAATTCTATAAAGGTTCATCTATGGCAAAGTACAAATCACAGCTTGATCAATCACTAGATACTCTTAAACTGTCTTGCCATAATTTTCTCAGATTTAAGAAGAATAAATTAAATATCTGTAGTCTGGTATTAGTTTTGCTTGTTTGTACTAGCCTAATAAAGCCTCAGTGTTTGCTGTCTTACAGAAAGTGTGAATCTGTCCTGAATTTGAATGCATTAATAACAATATCAGGATATCACATACATATGATACCTAAACATGCTAATTATATAAGTAACAAGCAGATTGACAGTATAGTAGCCACACTGGTAATATAATAATAGAGAAGCAGAGGTTCAAGCTCAAGTGGCAACACACAAAATTAATGTGTCATGTTAAAAAAATGTATTTGAAAAGCAGAAGACCAAGATTTCTGCCAATTTATTCCCCAAATGATTGAGTCAGGAAACTAGAAATCCCTCTGGGTCTCCTACCTAGGTGGCAGGGACCCAACGGCTTGAACCATCACTGTCTGTCCTTCAGGGCACACAATAGTAAACAGCAGAGCCAGGACTCTACTCCAGGCATTCTGACACGCAGTGCGAGGCATTTCAAGTGGCATCTTCAACCGCTCTGTACCAAAGTCCTGCCCCCAAATTTATCATTTTTCCAGGTCTTTACCAAACCAGAAAGTATTTATTTCCTAGATATAATGAAGGCTCAACCTAGTAAATATGTTTACAAACTACCTGAAGCAACAAAAACTTCTCTCAGCAAACTCATGATTTAAGATAGAGAACACGGCACCCGCTAATTGAATCACATTCTGAACTGATTTTCAAAGCGGCACCTTACTTTACAAAATTAAGCTCTTACACTCAATGAAAGCTCCCCCCTCCCCCACCGCCCAGGAAAATTGTCAGCTTTGCATTTTAACAGGTCACATTTTCCGTAGACATGTCTTACAAACCATATGTAGCATTTGGATGGCTGTTATGAAATCCCACTCAACACAATTTAGTATTTTGGATCTATTTATAGAAGTCCTGTTATGTGAACATTTTTAGCTTAGACGATGTCAGCCTGGTAATTTTCACGCAAGTAAGAAAACAGTTTGTTCTGGCTTCCAGAATGGTGCTGACATCAAAAGCGTCCTTCACACTGGAGAACCTGTGGCTGAAGTACTCTCAGGGAAAAATGGCAAAAAAAAAAAAAAAAAAAAGGTGCCAATAGCAAGAAAGAAAATGCCACTTTAAGTGACTGCACCCCTGGGAGAACAGTGACTTCACAGCAAGCAAAAGACACTGCTGAGTGATTGCAAGAATCTAAGAGATGGAAACATTGCTGTGTCTGTATATCATGAAGATTCTGCCAACTTCAAAAAAGTCAGGGTGGTTGATGTGGGGCTTTGCGTTTTTTTTTTTTGATTTGTTTATTTTCATCGGAAAGTGAAATTTACACAGAGGAGGAGAGACGGAGAGGAAGATCTTCCATCCGATGATTCACTCCCCAAGTGTCTGCAACAGCTGGAGCTGAAGCGGATCTGAAGCGGGTGCAGGGTCCCAAGGCTTTGGGCCGTCTCCACTGCTTTCCCAGGCCACAGGCTGGGAGCTGGATGGGAAGCGGGGCCACTGGGATTAGAACCAGCGACCACCTGGGATCCCAGCACATGCAAGGCGAGGACTTTAGCTGCTAGGCTACCATGCCAGGCCCTACTTTTTTTTTTTAGGACAAGTGCATTCATTTTTCTACATCATCTCCCACTGTTCTCTAATTTTTGTATTTAAATTGGTCTGTATGTTATTCCCTAGATTATTGCATTGCCCTTGCTTGTGTCACAGAGTAATTTCTTTTAACAGTGGGGTCAGTGAAGGTTGACAGAGAATTCAAGAGAACAAGACACAGTGCTAGATCACAGGGGCATTGAGAGCCCTCATGGAGCTGGAGATGTTGGGCAGTCCGCATGAGTGACCCTAAGAACTCATTAAGTTGTGGCAGGCATTGGAGTACCACTTAAGATGCTGCTTAGGCCATCTACACACCATACCAACGTACCTGGGTTCCAGTGCTGATCACAGTCTTGATTCCAGCTCTCTACTAACGGGCACCCTGGGAAGCAGCAGATGATGATTCAATTACCCAGAAGGCAAAACCTAGACTGAGTAGCCAGTTCCTGGATTAGGCCTGGCCCAGCCCCGGATATTGTGGACATTTGGGCAGTGAGTCAGTTGACAGGATATCTGTCTCTAACTCTGTTGGTCTCTGTCTCTCTCACTGCTATTCTGCTAAAAAATAATATTAATAATAATAACTGTGTAAGTAAACTGTGTAAGTCAAGTCACTGTCTGCATGTTGGCATTCCATATGAATGCTGGTTGCAGACCCATCTGTTCCACTTCTGATCCAGCTTCCTGCTGGTAGCATGGGAAGGCAGCGGAGGGTGATCCAAGTGCTTCAGTCCCTGCCACCCTTGTAGGAGACTTGGATGAAGCTTCTAGCTCCTGACTTCAGCCAGGTTCAGCCCTGGTCATTGCATCCACTTGGAGACTGAACTATCAAATAGAAGACCT
The DNA here is from genome assembly GCF_030435755.1 of Ochotona princeps. Taxonomy (NCBI): domain Eukaryota; kingdom Metazoa; phylum Chordata; class Mammalia; order Lagomorpha; family Ochotonidae; genus Ochotona; species Ochotona princeps. Next base: position 43,384,641 of record NC_080842.1, on the reverse strand, counting down.
CGGTCTCTCCCTATCTCTCTGTAACTTTGCCTTTCAAATAGAAAATTAAACCTTTTAAAAATAAAACAATAAAAAATAAACCCAACAAATGAATCCGAGAAGGGTGAAAATGAGCCCTACAACAGATCCTCTCAGCTCATTCAGTGCCTATGAACAAATAAGCTAAGTGAAGCATAAGTTATCATCAGGGCTGAGGGACTACACAGCAGAGTCCTTGAGAAATGTGGAAATGAGAGAAGGGGTCTCATTTCCAGGAGCTCCCTGGGGAGCCAACATGTAATGCACCAGAGGCGAGAAACCCAAGGACACTCTAGAAAGATTGGTTGGCAGCACTCTAGGATTGGTCTGTAATGCATCTGCAAGGACCAGAGTGGCTGCCAAAATGAGTAGGATTACCTACAGAGAAGCAGGAGAGTGTTGGGAACCAGCTGGCCACCTTCATCCAGCTCTGATGGAGAGGGGATTTTTTTTTCAAGATTTACTTATTTATTTAGAAGTCAGAATTCAAGAGAAAGGCAGAGACACACAGAAATCTCTCTTTCTTTTTCTCTCTTTCTTTTTCTCTCTTTCTCCCTTCCTTCCTTCCTTCCTTTTTTAAAAATTTATTTATTTTGATTGCAAAGCCAGATATACAGAGAGGAGAAGAGACAGAGAGGAAGATCTTCCGTCCAATGGTTCACTCCCCAAGTGGCCGCAATGGCTGGAGCTGAGCCAATCTGAAGTCAGGAGTCAGGAGCTTCTTCTGGGTCTCCCACGCAGGTGCGAGGTCCCAAAGCCTTGGGCCATCCTTGACTGACCAGCAGGGAGCTGGATGGGAAGTGGAGCAGCTGGCATATGAACTGGTGCCCATATGGGATACCAGTGCATGCAAGGTGAGGGCCCAAGAGATTTTTTTATTCACTGGTTTACTCTAAATGGCTGTAACAACCTGGGTTGAGCCAGGCTGAAGCCAGGAACTTCATCTGGGTCTCCTGCATGTGTACAGAGGCCCAAGGATTTGAGCCATCCTCTGTTGCTTTCCTAGGCACATTAGCAGGGAGCTGGATTGAAAGTAGGGCAGTTCGACACAGCCAAGCTTTCCACCATGTACGTACGTACATGGGGTGAGAGGCTCTCGGGCAGCTTCCCGATTTGCCGGGGTCCTGGTTTGATGGCCTCCTTTTGGGGTTGGGGAGGTTGTCCTGGGACCCTGAGGAGCGGATTGGGAACACCCCAGCCCGCCATGCGGCTGGAGCGGGGGAGGAGCTAGCAGGATCCAGGCGGGGGCCGAGCGGCTTGACCCCGGGCAGCCATGCTGCCCGGGTACTCGGGTCCCGGCCACGATTCCAGCCTAACACAGCCAAGCTTTCCACCACGTACGTACGTACATGGGGTGAGAGGCTCTTGGGCGGCCAGTGCGCCATTTGGCGCCAGGCTGTGCCTGCCTGCCGCCCAGCCAGGAAGTTCTGGAATTTGGTTTCTTTGATATGCTGCATGAGACGCTCCATGCTGAACCCACAGTACTCTGAGAATGTGTATTAGTTCTTAAGATTTCAATGGCATTTAATCTTCCTCTGAAGAACCTGTAGTCTCTTTATAGTGCCGATTGCCAACATCAGTTCACTCAAAAGCAAAATTCCGGGCTTGCCTAGCAGGATACCCCATTACCTGATAGGATGAGGGATCAGCAGAGGGTTCACAGAAGGCAAGACTATGACATTGACTGGCATTCGAGAACCATACTCGGGGCTAGAATGTGTGAGTCCTGCGGGGACCAATCCCCTGGAAACTCTGACCCCATTGGACGGTTTAGAAGGGCCAGTGGAGTCTATGCAGGAGGCATGACAGTCTATGGGATGTGCTGGGCTGACCCAGAGCAACCTCTGGCATACTTAACACTGGCTGGCAACAGGCCTGGTTGGGGAGCGTGGGGGAGGCCTTGGCTGCGTGGAGCCTACCACCAAGGGGCGCAGGAACTGGAAGGGGGCTGAGTTCTGGTCGGGTCACAGTTGTAATCCCTTGGCACAAATATCAATTCGGACTTGATGCACCATGCCTGATTAGACCGCAGCACAGTTTGGTGCTCCGGAGGACCAGTATAGATGTGGGACGGCTCGGCTAGGCCTCAACCCCAACTGAGCCTTGTGTGAGATATACATGGGTATGGACAAGCCGTGGCTGGGCTGAAACTCTCAACAGCAGGAACCAGAATGGATTGAAGAGCGGAGCTGGCCGAAGGACCTGCTGGTATGCGTGAAGCCCGACACCAGGAAGGAGTCGGAGGGAGGAATCTGAACAGTTCCTCTGACAGGACACTGACCCTACAAATAAACGCAGGAAGCATGGAGGTAAACAACCCAGAAGAGGCTTTGGAATGTGACCCACTGGCATACACTTGGCTCGGGTTGGGGCAGAGCAGGCTGATTCAGTTCACGTCATCCAATGGCAAGCCCAAGCGCTGAAACTGTGTGGGGGCCTGGCCGGGTTTGGTCGCGATAAAAAAAAAAAAAAAAAAAAAAAAAAACAGTACAAAACACAAAATGCCAAGGTGAAATGGCCTGTGCCAGTAGGGAATGCAACACCTGACCAGCACACCTCCCACTGGTTTATGTGAGGGACGAGAGTGTGATGGGCAGAGCCGGGGAGAGCTGCGATACTCATTGGTTCCAATGGAGGTCGGGGCTCAGAAGAGAACCAACCCAGGGGGTAAAATCACCAGCTGATCGGAGTGATGGACGGTGGCGGGCACCGTGCTTACTAGTAGTGCATGTAGGAGCCTGGACTGGGAATGCCTCAAAGTTTTTTTAGGGGATTCCCCTGAAGAAAATGGAGGAATCAAAGCATCAACCAAGAAAAGATGGAAAATGGAGTAGATCAATCAACCACCTCAGCTATATGCTTGCAGTGGAAAACTGGACAAGGGGAATCTCTAAGATGGACTATGTCAATCAGTGGACTCTGCACCAGCCTCATCATACCTGGACTGTTGCTGATGGTATGTTGGAGCTTCTAATTGATCGAGGTGACGCTCTGCTGGCTCTGCCTTCAAACCTGAGAGGGCCTCCCTAAGAGGCCGTTGAACTTGAACTGGACAAGTGGGATGCTGGACTCTGTATGGTGTGAACTTTTAATTAGGGAATCTCAACGGAACTTGAGCTGTGGTTATGCATTAAGGTGAAGGAATTCACCATGGGGGAAGGGTTTGGGGTGAAGGGGGTGGGGGGAATCCCAGTACCTATGAAATTGTGTCATATAATACAATGTAATTAATGAATAAATGAATATATATATATATATAAAAAAAAAGAAAGTAGGGCAGTTCGAACTTGTACTGGCACCACTATAGGCTTCCAAGTTGACACTGCAAGTGGCAGCTAAACTTACTACACCCTAACACTGGTGTCGTGATTGAAGAGGTCAGCTTGTCTATCCCAGTGGCAGGAATGCTGTTTACATGCATTCTACATGCATTAGCTCACAGACTATTTCAAAGTTTCAGTAGTGCTGTACTGGTCAAGGTTATTTTGTAACAAATGACAGAAGCCAACTCTGATCACCGTAAGCAAGAGCAGAGCTTTCTGAGTGCACACAGGTGTCCCTCCAAAGAAGGAAGCTGCTGAGCCTGAAATAGGGAGGCAACAGGTGCCCCAAGCTGTCACTCCCAGGGCCCAGGATCACTTTCTTTGTTTCTCATGTAAGTCTGCCTGGTTCCCCTGTCCTTTGTTTGGCAGATCCAGCTTCCAGAAACTCCAGTAGCACATGGACAGGCAGCATTCTACCCTGGAGACAGCCTCCCACCCAGGTTTATGTCAGGTCCTTTAAGCACATAGACCAGATGGGATTTAAGTCTACACATTTAAATTGCAAATTGCTATGAAAGAGAATCTGACTGGTTCCACTTAAAAGAGGAGTTACTTGCTTATCCACTTTCCTATAGAGAATGTTAACCCACTGTGCCCAGCTTTGGTCCCTACTATTCCCAGAATCCCATAGGAACACCAGATCAATTCCTGGCTACTCCACTTCCAATCCAGCTCCCTACAATTGCACCTGCGAAATCAGTGAAAGATATCCCAAGAGCTTGGGCCCTGGCTCCCACATGCAATAACCTGTTGGCATTCCTGGCTCTTACTTTTGGCTTGGCCTAGCCCCAGCAGTTACAGCCATTTGGGGAGTGAATCAGTAGATGCAAGGTGTCCTTTGTCTGCTTTCTCTCTCTCTCTCTCTCTGACTCTGACTTCAAATAAATACATCTTTTTATAAAAGATAGTAATAGTAGAGGTCCATGTTTACAGGAGTAGGGGAGAGTAGGGAAGGTATCTGTTCTTAGAGGGAGTAAATCAATGTCACCTGTGAAAATACCAGCAAAGACATCTATGATAACTAGGGAGCATTATTATCCTTATCTTACAGATGAGGAAATTAAAGCATTCAAAGACGAGGTACCTTGTCCAGGATTATAGAGCTAGGCAATGGCAGACTCAGGATCAGGAATGGAGGCTGTCTGAGTCTTACTCACAGTGTCAATAATACGTCACAGAACCGTGCTTACCAAGCACTCTTCTCATTTGATATGGGTTCTTCTGAGGGTTCACTTCCAGGCACTGATTACACAAACCTATAGATTCCAATTTCTGTGATGATTATAGTTCTCAGGACACACTAATAAACTGGCAGTCTGGCTTACATGCCATTATTTTAATTTTGGGTAATGTTAGCCCCAGTCCTAAGAACTGGATCTGTTATGGACATGTTGACAAATTTGGATTCCAGATCCTGTAAGGCTGAGCTGACACCACAAGCTCAGCTATGGTAATGATGATTGTATATTACACCATTCATATAATGCATGTTCCCAGAAGTTTCATAAGCCACAGAAGTTCGCCTTTCCTTTTTTTTTTTAAAGATTTTATTATTATTATTATTTTTATTGGAAAGCCGGATATACAGAGAGGAGGAGAGACAGAGAGGAAGATCTTCCATCCAATGATTCACTCCCCAAGTGAGCTGCAACGGGCCGGTGCTGTGCCGATCCAAAGCTGGAAACCAGGAACCTCTTCTGGGTCTCCCACACGAGTACAGGGTCCCAATGCATTGGGCCGTCCTCAACTGCTTTCCCAGGCCACAAGCAGGGAGCTGGATGGGAAGTGGAGCTGCCGGGATTAGAACCAGCGCCCATATGGGATCCTGGGGCTTTCAAGGCAAGGACTTTAGCCGCTAGGCCACGCCGCTGGGCCCAGAAGTTAGCCTTTCTGACATGACAGCTTTCTTCTGGCTGTGTGGAACATTCGAATTTCCACAAAGATTGTGTTTTGTTTTTCCTCTCTGGACAAAACAGGTGTCTGTTTCCAAACTTGGGAATTTCTATTTTTCACATGAGCACTCATTTTTAAAGACCAACTGTGTACCAGAAACGGTTCTAGGTAATGAGAATGCAGCAAATAACAGAGTCAAGTTTCTGCCATCAGATTGTTTATAACCTAACCTAGAATTTAGCCTAGCAACTAAGCCTTCTCAGAGTACTGATGGTTCATCCCAAGCCTGCTGAGACTGCAGTAGTTGCTCAAGTCACTGCGTTCCTACCAGTGGAGTGGAAAATTCGGATTTAATTCCTGGTTCCCAGCTTCAGTCAGGCCCAATTCTGGCCACTGTGGTGAAAAAAGTGGGAAAAAAGATATATGTACCTTTTTTCCATCAGAGAGAATTAAGAAGTAGAATTCTAGGTTGATTAAAAAATAACTCAGAGAGAGACTTAATAAGACTTTATGAATTCTTCTTATTAACATATTAATCATGAAAGTGATACATTCCAGCTCACATCTCACTGGGAAAAAAAGGTATCCATTGTGACACAAATAACCAAATCGAGGCAGATTTAGATAAAGAACAATTGGTGTCAAAAAGAACCAAAGTAGGATATGTTAATGGCTTTCTGACCTGTCCATAGAGTTCACTGCTTCATTAACTTAGAAATCAAATTCTATGTCTACATATATTATAGATACAGGTTTTATATATTTATTTATATGTATAGAGAGAATATGATTACAAACGCAATTTGATTCAACTAGTGGATTCATCTGAGCCTCAGTGTACTAAATTAACTAGAACCTTCCTAAATTCTTGCCTATTCTAAAAGTAAAAGCAAATTCAGATTTTTTTTTAATAAGCCTTCCCTGTGAGAGGAACAAGTCCAGCATGTTAGAAGAGCAGGAAATCCAAGTTGCTGCATCAAAGTAAAGCAGAGGGAGCAGCCAGCAAGAGCAGCCAGTGAGGTGGGCCAGGTCCTTAGGGCCTGTATGCCTAGGTAAACACTGGGTTTGTATTCTAGATGCAATAGAAAACCATAGTAGGAATTTGTTAGGACGAATGACAAGATTTGCCAATTACACTCCATCATTCTGAATTTTCAGTGAAAATAAAACCAGACAGACCTGTTGGAAGAATATTTCAAAAGCCTGAAGAAGGCACCAGGTCAACTGACGTGAGTGTTAACAATAGAGGGGGTGATATTTTACTGGATTCTAGATGCATCCTGGTTACAGAGCTGGCAGGGCTTGCCGAGAGGAAAGTCCAGGATGAGCCCCAAGTCAGCAGTATGAAAGGTGTCAGTTGTAAAAATATGAATATGAGGGTAAAAAAACACAGTCCCAGAAAGATACAAAAGGGAGTTATCAATCAAGAGCTGGGATATGAGTCAGGGGGAGTGGTCACAGCTAGGAACACAAACTGGGAAAGCTGGAGCAGGCACTGTGGTATAACAGGTTTAGCTGCAATTTGAGATGTCCCTATCTCATAAAGGAATGTCACTCTGGGCCCGGTGCGTAGCCTAGCAGCTAAAGTCCTCGCCTTGAATGCACCAGGATCCCATAAGGGTACCAGTTCTAATTCCAGTGGCCCCACTTCCCATCTAGCTCCCTGCTTATGGCCTGGGAAGGCAGTCAAGGATGGCCCAGAGTCTTGGAACTCTGTACCCATGTGAGAGATCTGGAAGAAGCTCCTGGGTTTGGATCAGCACAGCTCCAGTCATTGCAGTCACTTGGGGGGTGAATCATCGGATGGAAGATCTTCCTCTCTGTCTCTCATCCTCTCTGTATATCTGACTTTCCAATAAAAATAAAATCTTAAAAAAAAAAAAAGCAACATCAGTTGGAGCCTTGGTTACTCTGATTCTGACCCAGTGCCTTGCCAATGTGCCTGGGAAGCAGAAGATAATGCAAGCGGCTGCAACGTTTGGAGCTGAGCCCATCCAAAGCCAGATGCCAGGAGTTTCCTCTGAGTCTCCCACACAGGTGCAAGGTCCCAAAAGCTCTGGGCCATCCTCTAGTGCTTTCCCAGGTCACAAACAAGGAGCTGGATGGGAAGTGGAGAAGCCGGGGCGTAAACCAGCACCCGTATGGGATTGTAGTGCTTGCAAGGCAAGGAGTTAGCCACTGAGGCATCACACCGAGCCCCATTATTTAAAACTTGACAAATCATAGTCAAACCTACCAGGTCCAAAGGCATATCTATGGCTCCCCAAGCACATCAGCCAATGTCTGAATCAGTTCTATTATAGTTTAACTACCCTAGACGAGGCATGAAGAAAAAGCATTAACTGGGAACTAGCATTGTGTCCTAGCAAGTTAATCCAAGGCTTGAGATGCTGGCATCCTATGTGAGCATGCTGGAAGAAGTCCCAACTGTTCTGCTTTCAATCCAACCCCCTACTGAAGCACCTGTGAAGAGGGCAGAATACGAACAAAGTATCTGGGTAAGTGCAATCAGTGTTGGGAGACCAGTATGGAGTTCCAGGATTCTTGCTTTGCCTTGGCCCAGCTCTGGTTGTTGCAGTCATTTAGAGAGTAAACCAATGGATGAAGATTTTCTCTTGAGAATGTTTCTGTAACTCTACTTTTCAAATAAAATATATCTTACTGAAATGAAAGAAAAGGGGGAAAGAAGCACCAATCTAAGACGTTGTGCCATTCTTTCTTTTTTTTTTTTTAAGATTTATTTATTTTTATTGCAAAGTCAGATATATAGAGAGAGGAGGAGAGAAAGAGAAAAAGATCTTCCATCCATTGATTCACTACCAAGCAACTGCAACGGCTGGAGCTGCACTGTTCTGAAGCCAGGGACCAGGAGCTCTTCCCGGTCTCCCATGTGGGTACAGGGTCCCAAGACTTTGGGCTGTCCTTGACTGCTTTCCCAGGCCACAGGCAGGGAGCTGGATGGGGAAGCCGGGCTACCAGGAACAGAAGCAGCGCCCATGTGAGATCCTGGTGCATTCAAGGCAAGGACTTGAGCTGCTAGAACATGCCAATGGAAATTGATAGGAGGTAATAATGTTTCTTTCCCTAATGACTCACATGACAGAAGAAAAAATGTTTTTTAACTGGTGTTTGTTAAATTCCTAAAATTCCATGATAAAAATATCATATATGAAAATAGAAACTATTTATAGTCTTACTTTTTTTATGACTATCATCCTCATTCCTAGCATTACTGTCAAACACATACTAACAGTCACCATTAATCTAGATATAGTGTAAAAATGCCAAATATCGAAGCAGCAAAGAAAGTAGCAACCTTTTTTAAAAAAACGAAACGAACCAAAAAAGAGAGAAAATTTGCAGACTGCCAAGTGTTTATCCAACAATGAACCGTGGTGTATAAAATGGGAGGAGGCCTACAGTTCAAAGAATTGAAACTCATGTTCCAACAAGCCAGAAACTATTAACAGAGCCTGAGTAACAGCCTTTTCCCCCACTACTCAACGTAAACTCATGACACAGAATGATGTTAGAAACAATGGGCGTTTTATTTGAACATTTCAAGCCCCAGGTGTTAAAGCTTCTTGCAGCAGTCTGGAATGCCCAGCTGGCTGCACTTGGAAACTAACAAAACATGCCTGAGTCTTGTTGAGACACAACAGAATGTTAAGGTAGGTGATCAAAGCAGACAGTCAATTTTCAAAATGCTGGTGTTAAAATGGTTTTGAGTATATCTTAATGGGAACTAAGTTTGAGGTTTGAGAAAAAGAACTTGAGTTTGAAAGGTTTGACCAAGTTTAAAATAGACCACTCTTGCATGCTCCATCTTTTCCGTTTTCTCAATTCCTCCTGTGGGTATTGTTCAGTCACCACTGCCTTGGAGAAGGTCTCTCTTTGGAGTGGATTTCCTCCACCAGTCCTTTCCCCAAGCAGCTGCCAAAATCAACTTCCTCTGTTGCCCTTCTAACAGTCACTCCCTTCCTAAAATTCCTTTTAATGGCCTGTGCTGGTCTGATGTGAATGACAGGACTCTTGCCCTGCCTTCGAGACAGACACACTATTCCTGCCCAGATGTATTTAAAGCTCATGCCTATTTTTGCGAATCCACATGCTATTTCCCTCTCTTTGTGGACCTTCTAGTTTGCAGCTTTGTCATTTCTTGGTGTTTGTTCATGTTTAGATATCAACATTTTATTCTGTTTTGGCCAGAGTTCTACTTTTTATATCTATCCTTTCACCCCTACCCCCAAACAAATATAAGTACAAATATGCTTAAGGAAAAAAAGCCCCAGCAGTGATCTTTATTCAAATTTCTTTTGACATTTGATTACTTTTGAAGAGCCAGGTAAGTGATCAACCGCATTGAAAATTCTGGTTTAGTAAGAACTAAACATCAAAAACAAAATTCTCTTACAAGAAGAAAATAGTATTGTGGAATTTCCCTAAGAAGCATAAACATTTTTTAGATTGAGTCACAGGAAAAAATATCTCATATAATCATCAAGAGTAACTTCCAGGAAAAAGTTCTCCAGATTCAGAAAGATGGTCTTTTTCCTTTTAAATTTGTTTATTTTTTATGCAGAAGACCTGAATTTAAGCCCCATCTTGGTTATTTTGCAAACTCTGACTTTTGTCACACAATCTCTCAGAACAGCAGCTTCATGCTTATAAACTGTTAATAATCATATCTATGTGCATCTTTCTTACAATCCAGTAATATTTGTGGAGTAAAATTTCTGTGGTAAATACAAGACATTATTAATCAAACATCCCCTTTCCTGGGAACTTTCCCAGGATTTCCTCTTTCTTATGTATTTTCATCTGGAGGCAAATCCGGTAGCATAGTTAGAGGTCCTTTCTCTGAATGAAAAATTGCAAATTCTCAAGATAGTGAATATTGTTGTTGATAATTTCTCTTATCCTTGTGTGTGTGTGTGTGTTTTTTTTTTTTTAAAGATTTTATTATTATTAGAAAGCCGGATATACAGAGAGGAGGAGAGACAGAGAGGAAGATCTTCTATCCGATGTTTCACTCCCCAAGTGAGCCACAACGGGCCGGTGCGTGCCGATCCGAAGCCGGGAACCAGGAACCTCTTCCAGGTCTCCCACGTGGGTGCAGGGTCCCAAAGCCTTGGGCCGTCCTCAACTGCTTTCCCAGGCCACAAGCAGGGAGCTGGATGGGAAGTGGAGCTGCCGGGATTAGAACCGGCGCCCATATGGGATCCCGGGGCCTTCAAGGCGAGGACTTTATCTGCTAGGCCACGCCGCTGGGCCCCATCCTTGTGTTTAATAGAAAACCAGATGCACAGGCTCAGCACAGTAGCCTACAGGCTAAAGGCCTAGCCTTGCAAGTGCCAGGATCCCATATGGGCGCCGGTTCTAATCGTGGCAGCCCCGCTTCCCATCCAGCTCCCTGCCTGTGGCCTGGGAAAGCAGTCGAGGATGGCCCAAAGCCTTGGGACTCTGCCTCCGCATGGGAGACCGGGAAGAAGCTCCTGGTTCCTAGCTTCGGATTGGCTCTAGCCATTGCGGCTACTTGGGGAGTAAATCAACGGATGGAAGATCTTTCTCGCTGTCTCTCTTCCTCTTTGTATATCTGACTTTCGAATAAAGATAAAACAAATCTTAAAAAAAAAAAAACCCAGAAACACAAATTTTACTTTTTCATGTTCATAATCTTAAAAAAAATGCAAAATATAAAAAATAAAATTCTTTGTCTTCCGCCCCACAAAAAAACTATTAAAATACTGGTGTGTAGGAGTGGGCCTTTGGCCAGTGATTAAGATTCTGGTAGTCGGGCCCGGCGCGCTGGCCTAGCAGATAAAGTCCTTGCCCTGCACGCACCAGAATCCCATATGAGCACTGGTTCTAGTCCCGGCAGCTCCACTTCCCATCCAGCTCCCTGCTTGTGGCCTGGGAAAGCAGTCGAGGACGGCCCAAAGCTTTGGGACCCTGCACTCACGTGGGAGACCTGGAAGAGATTTCTGGTTCCTGGCTTCGGATCAGCATAGCACCGGCTATTGCAGTCACTTGGGGAGTGAATCATTGCACGGGAAGATCTTTCTGTCTCTCTCCTCCTCTCTGTATGTCTGACTTTCCAATAAAAATAACAATAAATCTTTAAAAAAAAAAGATACTGGTAGTCTACCCACCTCTCACAGTGAGGTGCCTGGGTTCAATTCCCACCTGAATTCAGGGTCCTGAGTCCAGCAGCTCCCTCCCACAATAGACTCTGGGAAACAGCAGTGTCAACTGAAGGTGAAAGTTCCTGATATCCACATGGGGCACTAGGATTAAGTTCCTGGTTCCTGACTTTGACCTGACCAGCCCTGGCCATTGCAGATATTTGAGGGGGAACCAGCCGACGGGAGTTCTCTCTCTTGCTTTCTGCACCACCCCTTGCCAGTCTCTCTCTGCCTTTCAAATAAAATGAAAATAAATGAAAAGAACAAAATCAAAGCACAAATGTCAGTCTGGTCTCAGACAGGAGCACAGGCAGATATTACAGAGTAATGGAAAAAACAGAAGGTATGGACACAGGTGCAGAATAACCGGTATGCGCTGTGGTCTTTGTGGCTTCTGAATCTGTTTACTAGAAGCCCTTTCAATAAATATTACAGGGTTTGCTGTGGTGGCACTTCTGGCTAATCCTTCACCTTGTGGCACAGACATCCCATTTAGGTGCTGGTTTGTGTCCCAGCTGTTCCACTTCTGATCTAGCTCTTTGGGAAAGCAGCAGAGAATGGTCAAGTCTTCAGGTCCCTGCACCCAAGGGAGATGCCAGGAGGAGGCCCCTGGCTCCCAGCTTTGGATCAGCTCAGCTCTGATTCTCTTTACAGCCAGTTTAGGAATGAACCAGCAGGTAATGACCTTCTCTCTGTCTCTCCTTCTCTCATTGTAAAGATTTGCCTTTTGAAATAAAAATAGGCCTTAAAAACATTACAACATTTTTTCTTTCACTACATATTATGGCTTTTATTCTAACCAAACATTGAAAAGGATTGTGATATGTGTGCCACTGTTGATATACAGATTGGGGAAATTTTTCTTTACTTGCATCAGTTGGTATTATGGGCTGAACAGGTAAGCAGTTATGGGAAGTGTCATAAAGGGGCTAATAGTTCGGATTTTCAGACTATACAAGGGAACTTCTACATGTTTGCAGAAAATAAAATTAAAATACAAGTTTGGAGTGGACATTTGGCCTAATGCTTAAACCATGGGCTAGGGTGCCCGAGCGTCACAGAGTGCCTGAGTTCAGTGTCCCCAATTCTGACTCATGCTTCCAACTTGCTGGCAGTAATCCCTGGGGTCTACAACAGGGGTTTCTTTTGTGCTTGGGGCCTTCTCCCCCAGGGGTAAGTCCTGACGTCCCAGGTTCCAGGCTTCAGCCCCACACCCACTCTGCCATTTGTAGGTATTCGGGGGCATGAACAACCAATGCGGGTGCTCTGTGTCTCTCTCAACTGAAACAAATGAACAAAATTTTCCATAAACTTTTGCAAGGATGCGCAGGTAAGCATGTAACCAGGACTGATCTATACTTTCAATATTCTGGGTCATTAAGCTCTAAATGTCCTGTGGTATAACATCATGAACATGTGAAAATCCTCATTTACCTCAAAGACAAATAAGCCAGTATTATATGTGTCTTTAGGTGAAGTTGTGGTTGAAACTAGGCTTAAGCTGCTAACGTTTTAAATATGGTGCCTGCATCTCCGCCTCTAGTAAACAGCAGACATCAATCCTGCTTCCATATCACAAAGTATGGGGTCCTTGAGTCACTCTTAACAGCATTTGGTCTCATGTGCTACTTTGTCTTAAGAGGAGCTCATGAATAATGATTGCAAAAATCAGACAGTTGGCTCACATGTTAGATATTTGGTTGAAATTGTTCATATTTTAAAGCCCTCAGAGAGCAAAATTTTGAGAGCTAATTTTTTTAGAGGATTTATTGCCAAAGTGATGTCTATACTTTTGTGGATCTGATGTCATTAAAACATTATTTCAAAACTGAGTTTGGGATGGAGGACCCAGCTGCAAACATTCACATCAGCTCCTCGCAGCTGCTGTGTGGCTCCTGTTGTGACTATTGGTCTAACAGCTTTTGAGTGGGTTCTAAAAGTGACATTAGAAAAGGCCCAGCAGATGTGCGTGGTGGCTTCTGAAACCTGAAGTGGGACAGATGGTTCTCTGCTTGGTTGGCGGCTTGGGGAGCACTGCAGCCAGGGTCACCTCCTGCAGAGGGTGTGTCATCTCTCCTCCCCTCCTCGCCCCTTGCTCCCTGCTTCTGCCTGAAAATGAAACTGTCCACGAAGAGAAGCAGGGGATGGCTATGCAGGAAAGTTTTTTCAAATATCCTCTGCAGTGAAAAGATTCTCTGCAACAAGCAACTCCTAGACGGGGAAAAAGTTTCCTCTGACCTTTAACGAAGAGTTGACTCTTTTGCTGGTTCAATGGCTTCATGGACTAATCCTATAATTCCAAGCACTGGCATCCCTTATGGGTACAGGTTCAAGTCCCAGCTGTTCTACTTCCTATTCAGCTCCCTGTCTATGGCCTGGAAAAGCAGTGAAGGATGGCCCAAAGCCTTGGGATCCCACAGCGGAAAGAGGCTTCTGGTTTCAGATTGGCTCAGCTCTGGTCATTCAGCTATTTGGGGAGTGAACCAGCAGATGAAAGAGCTTTCTCTTTCCTTCTCTCTGCAAATCTGACTTTCCAATAAAAATAAATAAATCCTTAAGAAGAGAGAGCGAGAGAGAGAGGGAAATAACTCTACAGCTATATCTTCTCATACAACAGAAACTCAAATTTATTGACTAATTGCTGAGACATCAGCAAACAGAAAATATACTCATCAAACTCTCATGTGCCTGTGTTAGGCATGGTTCGGTGAATATAATGAATATGATAAAACTGTATTCTGAATTTTATGATCCAGAAACATCAGCAAAGGAAGAGCAGATTTCACTTAAGCATAAAGCTTACCCAGAATGTCCTCTGATTAAAAAAATGAATCATTTATTTATCTTATCAAGTTGACCGATCTATTTGAAAGGTGGAGTTACAGAGCATAGGAGGAAGGGTACAGAGAGAGAGAGAGAGAGAGAGAGAGAGAGAGAGAGAGAATGAGAGAGCACTCATCCATCTGCCAGCTTACCGCCCTGCTCTCCAAATGGCAGCAGCTGAAGCCAGGAGCCTAGAACTCCATCTGGGTGTCTCACAAGGTGGCAGGATCCCAGGTACTTGGGCCATCCTCTGCTACCTTCTGGGTGCATCAGCAGGGTACTGGGTCAGAGGTGGAGCAGACAGGAGTCAAAACTGCCCTCACAACGGATGCCGGCATTGCAGGCTGAGGCTCACTCAAACTCGGCCCCTAAAGATTTATTTTATTTAAATGTGAAAGGCAGAGTGACTAAGAGCAAGGGAGAGACAGAAAGCGATCTAATCATCTGCAGGTCTACTCCCCAAAAGACGAGATTCTAGAAGGTCAGCCAGCTGACCAAGTGTGAACGCTTATGCTACACAGCCCAGAGGTTCCAAGAATCAGACGATTTGTGGAAAGTCTCAAAACAGAAAAAAGCACAAGAAAAGCCGGTAACTCTCAACAGGCGCTAAAGGGGTTCCAGCCAGTCTGTCACAGGACGCCGAGCCAGGTGCGTCACAACAGCCCCAGCCTAGCCTCGCCTTCCCGGGAGGGGGCGGGGCAGCGCCCGGCGCGCGGTGACCAGTGGCGCAGCCGCAGTGCAGCTCGCGAGCGCCGCGGCGGCCGTGCGCAGCGAGCCAGGACCCAGCCGAGGAGGGCGGGGCCGACGCGCGCAGTCGCAGACGGCTACTACGAGGCCGCACGTCTTTAGCCGCCGCAGGGAGGTTTTGACGTAAGTTCCTGCCGTTGGCTACTAATGTTTCCGGGACGGGGTCATATTTGAGCCCTTGTGTTGGGGACTTGTGGGCTGCTGCGTCGCTGTCCACCCCTTGTCCTCGCCGCAGTTCCCCCTCGTTTTCACCCTCCCTACTCTTGCGTGGGTCCCCTTCCGCCCTTCGTCGCTCGGGCTCTCCGCGCTGTCGTCGGGAGGTGGGTGAGGTGACGGCTCCTTTTGCCCCCTCCCTGGCTGTGCTCGCCCCCTTGGCGCGGCCATTGGCTCCTTTGCACCTGCCGCCATTTTCCTGGCTGTGGGGGTGGACCGATGGTTCAGTTCGTCTCGGTCTCTCGAGGGCTCGCGACCGGGCGAGCGAGGGGGATGAGCTTGGGGTGGGAGACGGTGGTGGTGACGCAGGAATTGGGTGTGTGTGAGGGTTGTGCTCAGCTGTGGGAGGTGGGGCTGCTGGGTGCAGGGTGGAGGATTTTTGTTTATGGAATTAAGAGATTAGGACGGTACTCTTTTTAGGGGGCCTTAGCATGGACATTATTCTCTTTTCGGAGTTTCTAGAGGGGTGCTGTTTTGGGAAACGAAGGTTCCATTTTCTCATACGCACTTAGATTGAAGTGATTATTCAACAGGCTCCAGCCAGCCACGCTTTCAGTCTCCTGTTTTTGTTAGCGCCTGTCCAAAGGGTTGGGGTGTAGGAGGCACTCCGTGATGGTTTATGGACAGTAAATTATGACAGCGCCCACTTGCCATCCTCTTTGTGGATGCCATTTCCTGTTTTCATTCAGTTGTCATTAAAGTCAGAATGATCCTGACCTTAGGTTAGTTAACCTTACGTAAAATAGACAGCTGATCTGTTTGGAGTCGTGGATTTTTAAAAAAAAATGAAGAAATAAAAAAATATGTTATTGGAATGTTGTGCATTCCCCCCCCCCCCCCGTCGTATTCTGTGTTACGTGAAGATTATTTGGGTGGGGGGGCATGATGATTTGAGGTTATAGAATGTGCTG
Organism: Ochotona princeps; assembly: GCF_030435755.1. NCBI lineage: Eukaryota > Metazoa > Chordata > Mammalia > Lagomorpha > Ochotonidae > Ochotona > Ochotona princeps. The sequence goes on along the minus strand of NC_080842.1, from coordinate 43,368,528 downwards.
GTAGCTTTTCACCACTAGAAGGATAAGTCGGGTTTATTCTTCCAGTGTTTTTGGAGTCAGGCTTTGTGGGAGATTGTGTGTTTCCTGATGATGATTCGTTTTTTAACCTTGAGGCCCAGAAACGACTTAAGGTTTTTAACTCATCTGGTTTTTTTTTTTTTTTTTTGAGAACTCTAGTGTAGTCCTGGGCATGGATTTCTGAAAGGACAAAAACGAGATAAACCAGCTTTAGCAGGGGAAATTGTCAGTTGTTTTGTTGTTGCCCTTTTGTATCTTGATATTCACCAGCTGACAAATACTTGAAAGCACCTATTTTTTTTTTTCCATCAAGGGAGCTAGCATTAGAGCTCCAAATCAGTAGGAATGTGACAGTTTCATTTAGGTATTCTGTTATGTCAAATAAGTGTTCCTAAGGTGTACTGCTCAGTAAATATTTGTTGATTGATTATCAAAGATGCTGGTAATTTTACTGTATTATGTTTTCTTACTTTGGTCTAATTTGCGATAGTTTGTAATGCTTAATATAAATGTTTTTGATACAGGAAAGATGAATGGGCGGTCTGATTTTCGAGAGCCGAATGCAGAAGTTCCAAGACCAATTCCCCGTAACTATCTATTAAAGTATTTTTAATTAGTAGCACTGACTTTGTAAAGAAAATATGGAGTACTAGTAACAGCTGAGCTGGCTATGTGGGTTTATTATCTTTGCATTCACCCAGGGCCTCATACTTGGTTTAAGGCCCTGCAGTTGCCATGTTGATATTCTTAGAAAGGGATCTGAGCAAGGGGTCTCACTTTTCTATGTTTCATCGAATCTAGCATATTTTGTAGTCAGAGTAACATTAACTTCTGTTTGAAGTCCAACTTTATTACAAGTGTATAAACCAGCTGTTTCATTATTTCAATAAGGAAAAATGCTGGTGTCCTTTAGTTAACATTTAGATAAAACAAAAATTTCACACTCAGTTTTATTACAGGTATTTAAATATTTTCCAAATTGTCTCGGTTAAAAGATATAGGCGCTGATTACATTCCAACAGAAGAAGAAAGAAGAGTCTTCGCAGAATGCAATGATGAAAGCTTCTGGTTCAGATGTGAGTTTAGTTTTCTAATTAACATGATTTCTTTTAAAGATTTATTTTTATTGGAAAGATGGATATACAGAGAGGAGGAGAGACAGAGAAGATCTTCCGTCTTTTGGTTCACTTGCCAAGCGGCTGCAACGTTTGGAGCTGAGCCAATCTGAAGCCATGAGCCAGGAGTTTCCTCCGGGTATCCCACGTGGGTGCAGGGTCCCAAGGCTTTGGGCCGTCCTTGACTGCTTTCCCAGGCCACAAGCAGGGAGCTGGATGGGAAGTGGAGCTGCCGGGATTAGAACCAGCGTCCATATGGGATCCCGGGGCCTTCAAGGCGAGGACTTTAACCACTGCACTATCACACCAGGCCCTAATTAACATAATTTGAAGCAAAGTTGGTACCAGAATCTTCAAGCTAAAAGTTTGACTTTATATAAAACATATTAACACACTGGGCATAGATGTGGTTGTTAGTAAAAGGGATTGAAGTAGAAGAATTACACTCACTCTAATTTTAAAGTCATTATTTCCAGAGGTTTTCCCAAGATTAGGAGGTTGTTTTGTTGATTGCCACTGAGTTACATGGAGTAGCTGAAGCAGCAAGACAGAGTGATAGTGAACCCTGGAGGAATGGAGGTTTGGAGTTGTTAAATGAGATACCTCGTGCTGCACTGTGGACTGTCCTGGAGCAGGGGCCCGGAAGCCAGGTCTGTCTGAAGTCGGAGCCATGAGGCTGACTTTTATCTCCTTACATAATAAGAGTCTGCTTGTTCGCATTTTATATGAAATGTTACTACATTTCCAGTCTTGATTTCTGTCCAGAGACCTTATTAGATAGAAGCATATTTTTTTAAAATACAGAGAATGCTGGAAGCAATAGATAAATTACATGCTTACTGTAGAAGAAAACCGTAGTAGTGCTTTGTCCAGAAACCGCAGTCCTTTCAGGTAAGTTCAATCTGAGAAAAAAGCAGCATGGAGTGTTTGGAAGGGCAGAGGCACCTTAGCCTGTGCAGGTATGTGTTACCATCAGGGAGGCTGGGATATGTACTAGGCAGAGCTGTGTGCTAGACCACCTTGCTTTGTGACACACAGTCTTTGTTCTGAAGTAATGGAGACAAAGCAAATATATGCATACTTATAGGAAGATGGATTTTAAAGCTGTCAAAAAAATGATTGTCTGTAAAATAAAAAGCCTTATTAACCAGATGGAACTGAATAACTACTAAGACTGAGGGAGGGGAAGGAGCATTTAGTGAGCAGAGGCAAGTAACTCGATCCCTGCTAGACCATGGAGGCTGAACCGACTGGAGCAGAAGGCTTTGAGGATAGAAACTATAATTTTGAGGAATTTTATTCTTTAGATGTTTTGTTATATTAGAATAATTGATGAGTTTGTTTTTCTAATACATTTCTAATACATTTGCTAATACTTTTGTTTTCCTTAGATGTTTATTATTTGGGTGGGATTCTGAGGGAACGACAGACACAGAGCTCCCATCCACTGGTTTACTCCCCACGTGATGCAAAGGCTGAGTCCAGGAGCTGGGAGCTCAGTCCTGGTGTGCCCTCTGCGTGGCAGGAACCCCGTCCTTGGAGCCAGTGCCACTTCCTCCCACAGGTGTGCTTCAGCAGGAAGCTGGAGTTGGGATCTGAGTGTGGAACCCACTCACACGCCTGCATTTGTTACTATTGTTATTACTTTTTTCCATTAATTATTTTTTGATGTATTTTTACATCGTTGAATAGGGTGACTAGGGTCAAGGGCTACAAGAAGGTGGGTGAGATCACCATTTCCACATTCTCTTTTTTTTCCTTCCTGTATCTGGGGAAAGTGGGGAATAAGGTGAGAATCCACACCCAGCCTCCCAAACGCTGTGCACACTGGGATGGAGAACAGTCACCTGATATCACCCTAGGGTTCCTTATGTGGAGTATGCTGTTAGGGTCCTGCTCAAGAGGTTTGGATAGTTCAGCATTTCTGAGTTACTGCTGATCTTGCCACTCCAAGCACGATGAAATCTCTCGAGAATCCATTGGTTGACATAGTCCACCTTAGACTCTCCGTTTGTCAAGATTCTCACTGCCAGCACCTGGCTGGGGTAGTTCATCCATTTGTTCCTGTCCTTAGACTCCAGTGTACTCCATGTGCACCTGGATATGCTGTCCACTGCTCCATCTAAGCCGCCGAGGCGGCCCAGCTCCACGGTCAGACCATGGAACCTGCAGTTCTCTCCATGGTTGGGGTCCCGAGTCCAATAATTCATGTCATGACAGACATGTTCAGTGTCTTAACAGCTGCTAGTCACGAGGGTCAGGTGTTACCTACCAGGGAAGCTCGTCAAGCTGTACCCTGGAGCTGATCACTTAGACACCTGCAATGTAGCAGGTCCCTAAGTTCCAAGGAAACTTTCAAAGGAAAGCGGTATTCAGCATAAGTTGTGTTTTTATAGTTCTAGCGTACTGTGAACCACTCACTCATTTAGATAAAGTTTTATGAACTGTCCTCCAGTCAGATTCCCAGACCAAATCACTTACAAGGTTGGTCAGCCGGGGACTGGCTCCTGTCATCACAGAAATGGTGTTAGGCATTTGCAAGTGCAGAGAAGTATTGATTGATGACTATTTTTTTTTTTAAAGATTTATTTATTTTATTACAAAGATATACAGAGAGGAGGAGAGACAGAGAGGAAGATCTTCCGTCTGATGAGTCACTCCCCAACTGAGCCGCAACGGGCCGGTGCATGCCGATCCGAAGCCGGGAACCAGGAACCAGGAACCTCTTCCGGGTCTCCCACGTGGGTGCAGGGTCCCAAGGCTTTGGGCCGTCCTCAACTGCTTTCCCAGGCCACAAGCAGGGAGCTGGATGGGAAGTGGAGCTGCCGGGATTAGAACCGGCGGCCATGTGGGATCCCGGGGCGTTCAAGGCGAGGACTTTAGCCACTAGGCCACGCTGCCGGGCCCGATGACTATTTTTAAATTAGAAGATCTCTGACATGATGATGGGAGCTTTGGATTCTTCACTCTTGAGTTAATGGGCACATATAAACGTATATAGAAATGTAATATTTTTCATAGAGTTTTAAGGAGTTCACTGTTTTGGAAGAAAGAGCATTATATAAATGTTAAACTCTTGACCCAGCCACCATATGATCATTTTCTATTTTTGATTCACACAGTGTAGTACAGAATTTGAGATTTGATGGCTGATCTGAGACATGCCATTGAAATAGCTTGTGGCCTTGAGCAAATTGCGTGACATCTCTAAGCCTCAGTTTCCTTGTCTTTATTGTTGTTATCTGCCGTTTCCTCTAACGTGTGATAAAACTAAGATAATACACCCAGCGCACGTAGCTTGGTACGTAGAATTCAGTCATTATTTCAACAGTGATACTTAATGTGAAATTTGCTGCTAGTACTGCCTTCATTTATTTCCTCTCTCCTTTTGTAACTTCAGAGGTAGCTTAATAATTTTCACTGTATTATTTTAATTGATGTTGTTAGTGAATGGTAATTTCGAAACCTAAATCTAAATGGTTTTTAAATTACTATTTAATATTTTTATTAAACTTAGAATGTTCCTTTAATTTTTCCACTAACAAAGTACAGGATTGGGCCTGGGGCGATAGCGTAGTAGTTAAAGTCCTCACCTTGAACGCACCGGGATCCCATATGGGCACCGGTTCTAATCCTGGCGGCCCGCTTCCCATCCAGCTCCCTGCTTGTGACCCTGGAAAGCAATGGAGGATAGCCCAAAGCTTAGGGACCCTGCACTCGCATGGGAGACCCAGAGGAAGAGGCTCCTGCTTTGGATTGGCTCAGCTCCAGCTGTTGCGGCTCACCTGGGGAGTGAACCATTGGATGAAAGATCTTCTCTGTCTCTCCTCTCTGTATATCTGCCTTTTCAATAAAAATAAATAAATCTTAAAAAACAAACAAAAACAAAATACAGGATTGCTTTTTGCAAATGAAAGTCTCTTTTTTTTTTTAAAGATTTATTTATTTTATTGGAAAGGCAGATGTACACAGAGGAGGAGAGACAGAGAGGAAGATCTTCCATCCGATGATTCACTCCCCAAGTGGCCGCAGTGGCTGGTGCTGCGCCAATCTGAAGCCAGGATCAAGGAACTTCTTTCCGGATCTCCAATGCGGGTGCATTGTCCCAAGGCTTTGGGCCGTCCTCAACTGCTTTTCCCAGGCCACAAGCAGGGAGCTGGATGGGAAGTGGAGCTGCCGGGATTAGAACCAGTGTCCATATGGGATCCCAGTGCTTTCAAGGCCAGGACCTTAACCATTAATGCTATCGAGCTCGGCCCAGATGAAAGCCTCTTGGTTGTTAGATGGTTGTACTGACAGTTATCTCCTAATGAACGGAGGACAAATCTGTTGCTTTGTAGATGTTGTTTTGTTGACAAGTTCTTTCTCCTTACATAGCTGTACCTTTGGCTGCAACGAGCATGCTGATCACACAAGGACTAATTAGTAAAGGTAACTATTTAAGCTTGGAATTAATTCAGCATTTTGGATGCCATATTTGTTTTATGTTTTTCTGATTTTTAGGTACAGCCGTGATGATAGCATATTAAGCATTGTCACTAATGAGTTTTTGTGCTATTGAAGGGCTTTTGTCTGGGAAACCACTGGCTTATTTGTCTTGATTTGAGAATTGATGTGGCCTCATTCACAACTTTAGAGCAGAAACATAACTGAAAACCTGCGGGTGAAAGTTCCAGAGAGACACAGGGAGAGATGGAGGTTTTCTGCCTGGTGGTTCATTCCCAAAAGGCCACACGCACAGTGGCCAGAGCTAGTCTAGATGAAGCTAGGAGCCTGAGTCTCTCGCGGCTGGCATGGACTAAGTTCCTGGGCCATCCTTTGCTACTTGCCCAGGAACATCAGCAAGAAGCTGCGTCAGAAGTGGAACAGGTGTTGACCTAGCATACTGTACCACAAAACTTGCCCCTCAAGTGATCTTTTAAAATTTACCCATTGTGATAGTTTTTAGAATGCATAGGTGTTCTGTGTATTTCTCTTGACACAGAATTTACTTGGTTCTCTCTGTTAAATAGTGTAATCTTAGAGCTGATGTTTAAGGATAACCTGTGGTGAGTTTTCCTTGTCTAACAATGTTATCAATATCTTTCTTTAGGAATCCTTTCAAGTCACCCCAAGTATGGTTCCATTCCTAAACTTATATGTAAGTATAAGCAACACAATTGCTTTCTTAGTTCTTGTGCCTAAATAAGCTAATTTTAATTAAATGTTTTGCTGTATTTTACTTATTAGTAATCATATGAATGTACTGATAATCAGTTTAAATATACTTGAGCAAAATTTTTAGTGGGCTTCTAGATATTTTGTTGTTAGCACTGATAGTCATGAGCTACTTGAATATCTGTTTTTCTCATAATATGACTATTGGAAATTATTTGTTGAGCATACTGTGTTTGCAAATTCTTGATCTTTCTATGAGGAAAGCAAGTTCTGCAGATGATCTGATTAATCAAAAGAGAATACTTAAAAATAAGCCTAATTTAAAACAAGTCTCTTTAATTTACATTTTAAGAATTTATTTTAAAGATTTATTTTTATTGTAAAGTCAAATATGCAGAGAGGAGAGACAGAGAGGAAGATCTTCTATCCGTTGTTTAACTTTCTAAGTGATCGCAACAGCTGGACCTGCACCAATCCAAAGCCAGGAGCCCGGAGCCTCTTCCGGGTCTCTCGCATTGGTGCAGGATTCCAAGGCTTTGAGCCTTTCTGGATTGCCTTCTCAGGCCACAAGCAGGTTGCTGGATGGGAAGTGGGGCTGCTGGGATTAGAACTGGCGTGTGTATGGGATTCTAGAGCGTGCAAGGCAAGGACTTTAGCTACTAGGCTACTATGCTGTGCCCTAATTTACTTTTTAAAAATGTAAAATGTGTAACTGATTAGCTGTGCAGTATGCTTTATAAAAAACGGAAGCCAAATTGCCTTTAAAAATAAGTGTATTTATTTGAAAGGCAGCATGAATAGAGGTGGGGACAGATTTTCTATCTATGGGTTTAATCCCCTAATAATTGCAATAGCTGGGACTGGGCCGGCAAAAGCCAGGCATCTGAATTCCATCTGGGTTTCATCTGGATGGCAGGGGCCCAGGCACTTGGCCTGTCTTCTGCTTTCCAGGTGTTATTGCAGGGATCTGGATCTGAAGTAGAGCAGCTGGTGTCAAATTCTTATTAACAGAGGTTCCTAGTGTGGTAGGAGGCTGCTTAACTTGCTGTGACACAGTGCTAGTTCCTAAGTTTCTTGTCTAAGAAAAACAAAACAAGGTTAAGGCTTTGCATAAATCTTTTCAGGTTCACATCTCTTGTATTGGAAAGAAGTCATAATGGAATAAATACATTGTTGGGTTCATTTTAACATGTTGTGAAGGTGTTGTACAAGTATTATGGTTCTCATCTTATAGGAAAATAAATATCTAAATCTGTGTGATTAAGCTAGAATTCCAGAGTTTCCATTTATCTTTCCTTTAACAGAGTTTTCCTTTCTGTATTAATTAGAAACTGTAACATTCATCATCTAATCCTTAGCTTACTCTATTTTGTCAAAGTGAATTATATTCATGGAATCTTTTGTATGAACTTGAGTCTGATTTAGTGTGGTACTTTTATCATTATTTTGGAAATACCAGTTTTGCTAAATCAGAGATGCTTTTGAATCATTCTTTCAGAAGAAAAAACGTTCTTTTAGAAAAGATTTTTTTGCCTAAAAATACAGTCCGTGACACTTTCTGTTTGATTTTATTAAAAAGTTGCTTGTATCATGGGATACTTTGCTGGTAAGCTTTCTTACGTGAAAACCTGCCAAGAGAAGTTCAAGAATCTTGAGAACTCCCCTCTTGGAGAAGCTCTGAGATCAGGACAACCACGGCGACCATCACCTGCTGGGTAAGCTCAATTCTGAGAACACAGCTGTTGCCGCAGCTCAGGGAACGATACACGGCCTAACTGAAGCACCTTTGGAAACTTCTTGGAAACTTGCCGTTTGCTGTAGACTGAAAGTAACTTGATTTTTTAAATGGAACCATACTGAAAAGTGTTGACATAATTAAGTTTTTTTAATCGAGTTTGGCATATACTTTTGGTTTCTGTATTTTTTGACTTTTGAGTTCTCTCATTTTTAACTCATCATGTTTGTTATTCACAAGAGTAGAGAAATGAATGGAGCCGTTTAATATTCTTTGAGATAATAGTACATTGTTTAAGTAATCTGACTTCATTTAGTAATAATGGTTAATTCTTCATTAAATAATTTCAAAAGTGAACTGGTACCTGAATGCATTTCTTACATGAATTGATAGAAGTATTTTGGATAGTATTTAGTCAGCATATATTGGAATTCCTAACATTTGAAATTTTGTGAGCTTTTTTTCCCCTCAAAATTCTGTGAAAAAACTAGTGAAAGTGAAATTAAAAAGCTGTAAACAGTAATTTATGACTACTGTGAACTAACAAAATGGAATAAAATCCATTTCCACTGAAGCAGACTGAATATTCTATTAATGGGAAATTGTGTATTTACTTTAAAATATGAAATCTATTATGTGACATAATGAAATGCTTTTGGTAAATTAAAAATGAAAATTACAGAATTACCTCTTTAAAGTATGAATTTGTAAAAGTATTGGAAGTAAATGATGAAAATGACTTACAGATTTTCCTTCCTTCAAACTTAAACAGAATATATTTTTTTTAAAGATTTATTTATTTTTATTACAAAGTCAGATATACACAGAGGAGGAGAGACAGAGAGGAAGATCTTCTGTCTGATGATTCACTCCCCAAGTGAGCCGCAACGGCTGGTGCTGCACTGATCCAAAGCCGGGAACCAGGAACCTCTTCCAGGTCTCCCACACGCAGGTGCAAGGTCCTAAATCTTTGGGCCATCCTCGATTGCTTTCCCAGGCCACAAGCAGGGAGCTGGATGGGAAGTGGAGCTGCCGGGATTAGGACCAGCGCCCATATGGGATCCTGGGGCTTTCAAGGCGAAGACTTTAGCTGCTAGGCCATGCCGCCGGGCCCTAAACAGAATATTTTTTTGAATGTCAAGAATTTCAAATTCCTGGGGCCCGGCGGTGTGGCCTAGAGGATAAAGTCCTCGCCTTGAAAGCCCCAGGATCCCATATGGGCGCCGGTCCTAATCCCGGCAGCTCCACTTCCCATCCAGCTCCCTGCTTGTGGCCTGGGAAAGCAATCGAGGACGGCCCAAGGTTTTGGGACCCTGCACCTGCGTGGGAGATCTGGAAGAAGTTCCAGGTTCCCAGTTTCGGATCAGTGCAGCACCAGCCGTTGCGGCTCACTTGGGGAGTGAATCATCAGACAGAAGATCTTCCTCTCTGTCTCTCCTCCTCTGTGTATATCTGACTTTGTAATAAAAATAAATCTTTAAAAAAAAAAAAATTTTCAAATTCCTAAGTCTAATCAATAAAGCCATGTTAAACCTGTTACTGGTTTTACTTTGAACTATGGTTTGCTTTTTGTGTTATTTAAGTAGAAATTAATCTGGATAGAAGATTTAATAACTAATAAGGCAAGTGAATAAATTATTGGGTATTTACATCATAAAATGGCACAGTGTAAATTCTTTTAGAGATAGTGTTACTGGTATTTTTTTTTTAACAAGTTAGTGTGTAGGTGGACTCCTAGCTATGAAGGTTAGCTTGGTAGTTATGCTGAGGATTGGATGTGTTTATTGAGGTTGACTTGCTCTTAGGTATTTTTCCTATCTACAAACTTTTGAAACACATTAAAATTATATCAAATGCCTAGTATTTAGAAACTGAGGTATTTTCTATTTCTGTGTAAAATGAGTTTTAAGTTGTATAAGTGAATTAGTACATTTTTACATGCTTTTGAAGCAAATTAGCCATGATTTCATCATTTATAAGTAACTATAAAAATTACAACCATTTAGAAACAAATATTTTATGTATAATATGATTTTCTTTTATAGGCACTATTCTCAAAAGTCAAAGTATGACTCAAGTGTGAGCAGTCAGTCATCTTTTGGGTCATCCCCAGCAGCAGACAACTTTGAAAAAGAGACGCTGCCTCGTTATGAGCCAATTCCATTCAGTGCTTCTATGAATGAATCTACTCCCACTGGTATTACTGATCATATTGCCCAAGGTAGAAACTTCTCTTGAAATGAATTTCAACATTTTATGGTCCAACGTATGTATAAACTTTATTTGATGACCTTTCTGCTGGATATCATCTGTGTGTTCCATCATCAGTCATCAACTCAAATTCATCTGTCAGCCTAATTTCAGCATTTTTGTGCGTTCTGTTTGCTTGTTTCTTCCTTCATTGAGTCAGCATTTCTTAGTAAGCTTCAGGCACTGTTGCTAGGTGTGGAAGAAGTAAAGATGGCTACATTTGGTTCTTGTCCCTGAGAAACTTTCAGTTCATCAGAAGAAACAAATGTAAGGATAAGTTACTAATATGTCCTTGTAATTGAAAATATTAGCACAAGTTTAGTGAAGGAGCTGAAATGATACACTGTGGTTTGGGAAGTAGGAGTTTCAAGAAGTCTTTTAAAAGATTACATTTGATAGGTTGATCTTAAAGGCTTTCAGCTTTCCTGTCTGTAATGTAAAAAAAATAATACTTACCTACCTTACAGAACTGTTGTCAAGTGAGAAAATCCATGTGAAAATTCTTTGTGAAGTTTTGTAAATACTAGCTTTGAAGATCGCACATGTAAGTGAAATAACATCAATTTTGGATTAAGGCCTGGCTCTGAATCCTGATCACATTGCTGGCTATGTGACCTTTTAGTTTCAGTTACAATAAGTGACTGTATTTTATAATCCCTTTTATTGTGATCTTGTGAATGGAGATGTAGTCTTTGAAAGAACCCATTGAATTATACCTGATCATCAGAGACAATGCCTGGCAAGTAATAGATTCAAAAGGAGTGTTAATTTCATTGTTTCTTTCAATGTGGTCTGCAGTGAAAGGTGAGGAATTTGAAACAGGAAGTATAAAATGCAAAAAGCTTTGAAAAGCAGAAGGCTTTCCTAGTATTTTATTGTAGAGAAATACTATTGTGTTTGGCTACTCATCGCTGCTCTAGACTTTGGATGGATATGGTATAATACCAGGAATATTATACCATAACATTTTTGCAAAATGTGAGAAATTCTGGATTTGTGAAACAAGTCTGACTCCAGAAGCTTTGTTAAGGGATTGTGAATCTCTGCAGTCTTGGAAAACACTTGCTTTGAAACCAATTTAATAAGGCAGTAATGGAGAGCAAGTGAGGTTCAAGGAATGTTTGGATTTTCTCCATTTTGTTTGTTTTGCTTTATTTACATAGACAAGATCTGAAAGGGAGGGAGGAGATATATTGGAAAGGGAGAAGTTGATTATAGGTCCAGGAATATTGTAGAGTGTAGATGACGGCCTTGTAGGTCAGAGTAGCTACTAACCATTTAACTATATATGGCTACTTATATTAATAGATAAGAGATGAAAAATTCAATGTTCCAGTTGATTTGGTTAGCATTTTAGTTGCTTAATAGTAAAATGTGCTAGTGGCTGTCATGTTGGACAGTACTGCATAGAACATTCTTGTTGCAGAAAATTATGTTGGTGACACTTCATCAGAACAGAAGTCAGGCCAAAGGAGTGTTAACTTTGCAGCAGAGAAAGGAGAAGAAAAAATCGAAATTCAGATGGTTAAAGACCCTAAAATTTGTTTGAAAGTTGTTGAATCTCTTAATCTGCAACTTCTTAAGTATTTTTCCTCTAAATGATTGAAAGCAAAAGTGCTATCAGATTATTGAGAAAGAAAAGGAGCTGGGCAGATAGGAGAGTGGTTGAAGTCACTATCTTGTCTCTATAAAGGGATCTGTCCTTGTCCCTCATTGTGTCCCATTTTTCCAGTCTTAAGTTCAAATCCATTCTTGTATTTTATACATGTACCACCTCTTTCTTCATGATGACTTGCATCCTTCCTACCATTTGCACTGGAAAATTCTGATTTAATTTTTTTCATCTAAAAACAAATAAACCAAAGGTCCTGGTGTCTACTCACAGACTCGAGCAGTGCGCTGGGGTGGCCAGCCATCTGTCCTTGGCTGTGCTTCCTGACCCCCTTTCGGTGCAGTTTGCCACCTTGCTTTGCTCTTCAAGGGCCTGCAGTGGCTTCCTTTGTTTTGTTTCAGAGGCCTTTCTTTCCCTTCTCGCTAACCAGGGTGCCAGCTCCTTTTGTTTAAGTCCACCTCTTATCTTTATCTCTGCTTTCTTTGACTAAGAATTCAAAGAATTCTTAATGTTTTCAGCATAAGCACTCCCTCATGACTGTTGATAAGACTTATCATAGTTCATTACAGTTGGATTTAAATCAGTGCTTCCACATTTTATTCCTTCCAGCTCTTCATAACCTTCCCCAAGTAGTAAATCATGTTTTCTATACAATACAGGATATTTTTATTCTAAGTAGGGAAAATTCTCCCCAGTCTTCTCTATGATTTATGGTTTCGTTATTGGTCATGGACTTTCAAAAGATAAATTATTTTTCTTTGAGATAAGAAAATGTTAGATCTGGAAGGAATCTTAAGAGATCATCTCTAGTCAAGCTACAATTGAGGAAAACCAAGATTCAGAGAAGTTTAGTGATTTGCCCAAGGACATTCACTGCTAGTCAGAGTGGGTGGGGATGTGGAACCCAGGGCTGCTGAAATGTACTCTGTCTCCCTGAGAACCGTTTATGGTGGGGGAAATTCAACAAATTATCTTTTGGTAATGTAATGAAAAATGTTTTAAATCCGATATGAAGTTAAGTTCTTTGTCTTTTCATTCTGTTTTTTTAGCCAGAAAAATTTAGTCTTCAACAATGATAGAATATTTGGAGACCTGGAGAAATTTCAGTTTTCTTTATTCTGTATCAGTTGCTGTAGTAATTGAAAAGAGTGTAGAGTCATATTGCTTGAAAAATTCTTATTGTTCCTTGAAATTTTACTACTGCTTTCAAAATAATTACTGCTCGCATATTTTAGAATGATTATAATTAATATAAATGTATTATTAAAATGATATGCCCAGTTTGTATGTTGCATCGAGAAATGTTACTTTGGTATTATGTGTAAGACTTTAATGTTAACATTAGATTCGTTTTTTTAAAACATGTTCTATGTGACCTTTTTTTTGTTCCTTTTTATACATTAGATAAAATTGTGTTCCTGTTTTGGTTCTGTCAGCCAACATCAGAGAATGAAATCTAGATGCCTGGCCAAATAGAGTTACTAATTTTTGTTTTTGGCACTTTGTTTTGCTCCTGTATTGCTTTCATTAGACCAGAGTAAAAATGATGCACACTCTGGTAAAAGGCTGTATTTTATATTTCTCAGTAACTCCTTTAAGTATTTTTTACTTAAATGCCATAAATTTGGAAAAACAAATATTTTGTAAGGAGCTAAAGTTGCTTGCATTTAGGTTTTGGTCATAGGAACATTTAAATATTGAAATATTATTAAATATTACTAAATAAAGCCTATATGGTATCAACTTTTATTTGTTACCATTCATCTGTAATTTTATGCAGAATTTGCATAACTTTTAAATTTAAAACAGCGTTTTTAGTCAGTTTTAATTGTTCTGTGACATTTTCTGATACCCATTCTTTCTCTGACCACATTTATTTCTGAAAACTTTTGTATGTTGATTTTTAAATTTCAGAAATAAACGTTGAAAAGTATAAGAACAAATAGATTTTAGTTTATTGTTACCTTGGGAAAGTACCTTTGGAATGCTGATAATAATTTGATACTTTTATTTCATTAATCTATTTTGATTGTAGATAAGAAGCATTTGTAAAAATTAGTTGGTTTGGTTTTGTCCAAATCTTTTTTTATCACCATTTATTAACTGTTTGTTGTTTTAGGACCTGATCCCAACCTTGAAGAAAAGCCCAAAAGAAAAAACATTACCTATGAGGAATTAAGGAATAAGAACAGAGAGTCATATGAATTAACTTTAGCCCAAAAGACTGACCCCTCTGTCAGGCCTATGCAGGACAGAGTGCCAAAGAAAGAAGGTACGATAGTTCAGTCTGAATCGCTTTCCTCTTTAGGACTAAAATTGAAAACATTAGTTTAAGACTAATCATATTAAAAATGCGATTTTTATCAAGCTATTAAGTACAGTTATGTCATAGATAACTGATTTGTCTGTTTTTAAGGTATTTCAGAAGCCATTTTGTGTTAGAATCATGAAGTCCAAAAGTTAAGATAGAAAAGTTTTGTAATACAACTAAATTCATATACCTGGGGTAGGGGGCCAGTGCCATGGTGATACAAGTTAACCCCCACCCAGTGGCACTTGTGGCATCTCATATGGGTACCAGTTCCTGTCCTGGCTGCTCCACTTTCCACCCAGCTCTCTGCTTATGTCCTGGGAAAGCAGCAGAGGTTTACGTAAGTCTTTGGGACTCTGCACCCACAAGGGAGGCCCTGAAGCTCGTGACTCTTGACTGTGGATCAGCTCAGCTTGGCTGTTGTGGCCATTCAGGATTAAACCACTGTATGGAAGACCTCTTTGTAGATCTGCCTTTTAAATAAAATCTTTAAAAAATAAATAAGAAAGAAGTTATCTGAAGACTTTTTCTAATGATAAATATATTTTATAAGCAGAACTGGTGGCTTTAGGTTGATAGTTATGGCACTTTTTTTTTGAAAAAAAATTTTTTTTTAATTGGAAAGGGAGATCTACAGAGAGAAGGAGAGGCAGAGAAATAACTTTTGTCTGCTGGTTCATTCTTCAAATGGCTGCAGTGACTGGAGATGAGCTGATCAAAAGCCAGGAGCCAGTAGTCCTCTGGGTTTCTCATGTGAGTGCAGGGTTCCAAGGCTTTGCGCCATTCTCTGCTGTTTACCCACAAACAGGGAGGTGAATGGAGTAGTGGAATAGTGGGGACATGAACCAGTACCCATCTGGAACACTGATGCTTGCAAACTGAAGATTAGCCAGTTGAGCCATCACAGCAGCCTCTCTGTAATACCACTTTTGGCAGAACGTAAGAGTTAATATGACTTTTACAAATCCACTTTTAAGGCATTTTGAATTTTTTATTTCAATTTTTAAAAAAGATTGCTTCATTTCAAAGGCAGAGTTAGAGAAAGAGACATCTTCTATTTTACTGGTTCATTTTCTAGATGGCGATAATGGTCAGAACTGGACCAGGTTGAAGCCAGGAGCCTGGAATTCCCTCAGTTTGCTGCTTTCCAAGGTGTATTAGTAGGGAGCTAGATAGGAAGTGGAGCAACTGGGATTCCAGCCAGGCCTCATATGGGATGCAGGCAATGCTGGTCCTTGATTTTTTTTTTCCTTAACAGTATTTTATTATTGTAAAATTTTAAGTCAAAATTTCTTTTAAGTTCAGAACAGTTCAAATTACCCCCAAGTGAATTTTCTGACACAAAAGTTTACCTCCTAAGGAGTAGTGTATTTTGAGTATTGTAGTAATTTCAGTCAAGGATTTGTTATTTCTCTCTTAAGGAATTTTGATTATGTCACTGTTTTGGGGTTTTTCTGTTCACTGTTTTGTTCCTGAGAATCCTATACCACAGAGACTGCAGAAGGATAGAAAGTGCTCTACTTGCTATTATTTTTAGAGCCAGTTTTATTTCTAATTGTTAATGTTTGCTTCATATTAGAATCATTTCTATAATAGTGATAAATAATATCTGGTCATATTGCTGTAAAAAATCTAATTTTGAAAGAGATTTCTAATCTTTTAATATTTGGTAATGTTTGTCATTAAAAACCAGTAAGCATGCACTGTATGCCTGATTCTTGTGATAGGTAAAGAGTTATTTGGTGCTTTGTTCCACTGATTAATTTGAGACTTTAGATTGTGAGCTCCAAGAGGGCAGGAAATAGTCTTTTTTTTTCCTTTTTTTTCCTTTTTTTTTTACTGTATGTTGCTACAGTAAAGTACCTAACAGTGATATATCAGAAATGGCAGTGTTTTGATTAGGCCTTCTATAGTTATAAAGATGAAGAAAAGAAAGGATGGTAAACTTTTACCATTTGCTGGATTTTGACGAGCTCTAAAATTGTTACATGACACTGATGTAAATTTTGTTCCTTGTAAAAGAAAGCTGATTTTTTTTGGAGTGCATTATGCAATTTGAAGGAGAAACCTGTTGTGAGTTTCAGTGATTTTCTAGAATGTTCTTGAATCTAGACAGTAAATTTGACATTGTACAGTGTATATTATATAGTATACATTCCCAGTATCTGATAGTGCTGCAGGTTTCAAATTTAGTCTATATTTCTCTCTCTCTCTATATATATATACACACATACATACATATGTATACACATATATATGTATACTAATGTATACACACATATGTGACTGAGAAATTTTATTAACAAAACATACTTTATTAGCTGTCAGAATACTGTTACAGACTTGATTTAGTTTCTAGAAAACCATTGTATACTCACGAAGGAATGGGAGCAAAAGGAAAAGGCAGAACCTGGAGGGCATGTCTTAGTGTATACTTTGACTTCCTGGATTTCCTGAAACTGTGATACTTGCTTCTTTACTTTGTCATTATTACTTGGGTCTTGACTAGTTGTTCCCAGATGGAGGTTATGGAGAAGAGAAGCTGAAAAGCACAACAGCAGAAAAGACAGAGGAACATGTTGCAAAATAGAATTTCATATAAAATACAAGAATCCTGGAAATTATCTTCTCCTTGTAGAAGTATTAGCTTGTGGGAGAGACTGAGTTAAGTACAACCTGAGTGCTTGGCCATTTCTGTTTCTGTGGTTTCTGTGAAAAACAAAATGTAAATGTTTGTGAATTTCCTGGGACTTCTTTATATATACCACACTTGATTAGGTGCTATGGTTAAAGTTGTAAAGGAAATCTAGACTTTGGACCTAAATTGACCCATGCTTAAAATTTCAGCTCTGCTTGATGAGATTTGTACCTTGGGCAAGTTACTAATCTGTTTTCTCATTCTTGAAGATAAATTATGTCAGGTTCTTTGTAGTGTGCAGGCATTGTCACGTCCAACCCCCAGCTCACAAGTCTAACCAGCCCCTAATGTAATTTGACTCTCATGTACTTTTATTCATATAAAAACATAACTTTTCATTGTAACAGCAGCAAACTTAGGATCTTTTACTTTTTACTATTTGGAATCATCAATTATTTATGCTTTTCTCCTAGTCAAAGTAAACAAATATGGAGATACTTGGGATGAGTGAAAAATGACACCCTTGGACCTACTGAAGGCGTCTCAGTATCCAGCTTCATCTGGGAGGTCATGACCACCTGCATGCTTTGAGCTCAGCAGCAGTCTTCATAAACACACATGAAAACCAAATCCAGGGTCTGTGTGGTTTGACTTAACTGTTTTAGAAACCATTGTGTGAATGTACTCACCTTGGGGAACCTTTTGAATGTGGTGTTAACACCATAATTGCTGAAAGGTACTTCACAAAGTTTGTGGGAAATGTGTATCTGAAAAAACTGCATGGATTTCAAATATTCTTCTGTACTAAAATAAGCTAACCTGGAATTCATTTTCCATGAACTTTCTGAGGTTCCTCTGCATACAGTTGTGCAAGCGTTTTGAGTTACAGGGCAGTGATGCTCTTAAACAATCAAGAGACTGTCTTGCTCTAGAATCAGCGTATCCGAAAATAAACCTCTGCATGTTGAATTGGGGGTGGGGGTGGGCGTAAAGCTTTACATTGAATACTTAAAGTGTTTCTGCAGTATTTCCCATATTATCTTTATGATAAATAAAATGTAAAAGAACATGTAATAGCTCTCGTCTTCATTGATTTTATTCCAGTTAGATAAATTTTTAAGTACAGTTATAGATAAGTAGTGTTTTATAGTTATAGGTTATAAGGTCGGGCATATTGATAATGCAAATGTGATTCATGTAGATAAACATATAGTAAGTATCTAAATGCCTTTAAAAGGTAAATAGCATTCAAAAAGGTTGCAAATTATAGGGAATAAAAATTGATTACATTTGATATAGCATTTGGTTTAGGTAAATTTAAAATGTGATCATGGTTTCAGTTCAGTTCTATTTACTTTCCTGTCAGAAATATGTTTATTAAGTATTGCTGAAAAGTATCTCAAAGCTTCATGACGTAACACAGTAGTCATGTACTGTCTAAGTTTTCTGTGAGAAATTAAGGGTTCAGCTGAGTGGGTTCTGAGCCTCTCAGGTGCAGTCAGGTGTTGGTAGAGCAGCCAGGAGTGGGGGACTTGGCCAGGATATGTTCATCTGAATTTACTTTCAGCACCCTACTGTGACTTTTTCTGTGGGTCGTGTTGCGTTCCTCACAACATAGTTCCTTAATGGCTCCTAGAGTTATTGTGTGTTTTCAGCAAGCATGTCAAAAACTATTATGTTTTATGTATGATTTAGTCTCACAGGTTGGTGTAATGTAATTTCCTATTAGGGTGTGACTGTATACTTCTCATCTGGTCATGTTTAGAGAACGCATGCGGGAAGTGTTCGGTGTGCAGCAGTGAAGGGCTGCTAAGGGACCCTACTTCCTGTACCCAGATGTTGGCTCTGCTCTTAGTCCAGCTTCCTGCTGATAGGCACCCTGGGACACACGAGCTGGCTTTCTGGCTTCAGCCTGGCCCATTCTTGGCTGTTGCTGGTGTTTGGGGAGTAAACCAGTGGATGGAAAATCTGTTTCTGTCTTTGTTACCTTGTCTCTGCTATCACGTTTGGGGAACAAATCAACAAATGGATGACATCTGTGACTTTCAAATTAGTGTAAGTTAAAATATAAAGGGAATCATTAACTAAATAAATGTTAAAAGCTGCTCATGTGAAGAAACCCGGCCTGGGCCACTGTGAGCTCAGATACTTTTAATCTGCATTGGTATTTGTAGTAATGACTAACATCCATTGAGTTAGCTGTGCACTGCTTCAAGTATCTGTACTTATCAGCTCATTTAACAACTGCGCACACATTGACAGGCACAGAAATAGGCTTGGATAACCAACATGGTCCATGGCTGGTAAGTAACAGATAACCAGAAGCAGTCATGAAACAGAAAGTAGCCCTGCTCTCTTTTGAGCTGACCATTCTGTTTCTGGAGTCTGTGTGTAGACTGCAAATCAGAGATGTCCCAAAGACTGGGTTGTGACTAGACTTAAGGGAATGCACCAAGGATTAGTCAGAACTACAGAACTGCAGTATTTAAAGGCTAGGATGAGAAATGTGTAGGCATGTCCTGCATAAGGGGACACACTGGTGAGGAATGATGGGCTTGCCTCAGGGGCATTGTTGGGCTTGGGGTCCTGAGCTTGGAAGCCACACCTCCCCCACCTATGTAATCCTTTCTGCCCACCTGTGAGTTGAATGACTCACCTACCATCATCTGGAACCTGAGGGGGACGTGGTGGTCGTGCCTTGTGTAACACTCCCCTTGTAAGCAAAAGGCCCATGGTGGGGAGAGGCTCGGTCTCTTGGTCGTGTGCTTCTGTCACTCTCGTATTCCAATTCTTGGTCTCCCAAGTACTTGCTTGCACTCTTGCTTCCTATGGACAGACAGCGAGGACAGAGGTAGCCCCTGATCGTGGCCCTTGTATTTCTGTATTCACTGCTTGTCAGTGAAGATGCAAATACTAAGATGCTTTGTTTTTCTAATTTATGTACTTTCAAGAGTTCCAAGAGAGGTGAGGCCCAGCAGTAATGAAATGTGGACAGAGAAGCCAGGAAAAGGCGAATGTTTGCAGCTTCATAAGTGTGTCCAGGTCGTTTGCTGCATGTGTTTTAGGATAATTTGTATTGCTGGGGAAGTTGGGACATAGATCTTCAGTTTTAACAGACTGATTTCAGAGTAAAGACCATTTGTTTCCTCTCAGCATTTTGATTCACACTGGATTGCCATGGTTGACTTCATTTGCTAATTTCCACTGGGCACTGCAATTGCCAAGCTTGGTTAGTAAAGACTCCTTAATACATCTAGACTTGTCTGGTATGATCTCTACCGCACCCTGCACCAGGCATCTCCACTCCAAAAGCTCTGCTGGTCACAGCCCACGCTTCCCTTCCCATGGCTCTCCAACCATATTTCCACTTGGCTTTGCCCTGCTGGGAGCTTCGTGCAGTGGCTCCAGCTCTTCTACTGATCTCTCTGCCTGGGAGTGCACTTTGCCCTCATGGAAGTTGAAAGCATCCTTTGGAGCCCCAGGGAAGGCCACTATCCCACCTCAGCTCTGAGGCTCTTTGTCCTGCCTGCCTCCTGAGCCTGCCTGTAGCTATTTGAGGCCACACACAGCTCTCAGCAACTTTCCAAGGCAGACATCTCACACTGTGATCACTTACCTGGCTGTGGGATCTACCTCAGCTTCACTCAGAGCTCTCCTTGGCACCATCCAATCAGGAGCTCTATGTGACTGGCCTCCCAAGCTTTGATACCTTGATAGCTGGTTGCCAGGACCTCATCCTAAGTACTTGCAAAATTAGCGTAACAGTAACACCAAAATGGCTGCAAGGAGACCATTGCTGCAGGCCCTAGGTGCTTGCTTCAGGGTAGTCTTGGGCAGGCTCTTGGAAAATGCTGTGGAGACCGATGGCCCCAAAATGCCCCTCCAGGTCTCTGTCTGAAGTGGGAGTGTTAGGACTCCGATGTGTTGAAAAGCCTTCAGAGCCTTGTCCGTTCTTGCCACCGAGAGCACAGCTCCCCTTGTCTTGCTCATCTGCCATCCTGCATCTGTGCATTTCTTTGGCCAGGCTGTGAACTTTCTTTTTAATTTTTAAGAGATCATATATTTATTGGAATGGTAGATCAAATTTACAGAGGGAAGGAGAGACAAAGATTGTCCAGCTTCTGGTTCACTCCCCAAGTGGCCACAAGGACAAAGAGCCCAGCTGATCCGAAGCCAGCAGCCAGGAGCTTCTTCTGGCTCTCCATGCAGGTACAGAGTCCCATGGCTTTGGGCCATGCTTGGCTGCTTTCCCAGGCCACAAGAAGGGAGCTGGATGGGAGTTGGAACAGCCGGGACTGGAACTGACATCCATGTGGGATTCTGGGCATGCAAGGTGAGGATTCAGCCATTGAGCCATTGTGCTGGGCTCTCAAGTAGCGTCTTTTTTTTTTTTTTTAAAAGATTTATTTATTTTATTACAAAGTCAGATATACACAGAGGAGGAGAGACAGAGAGGAAGATCTTCCGTCCGATGATTCACTCCCCAAGTGAGCCGCAACGACTGATGCTGCGCCGATCCGAAGCCGGGAACCAGGAACCTCCTCCGGGTCTCCCACACGGGTGCAGGGTCCCAAAGCCTTGGGCCGTCCTTGACTGCTTTCCCAGGCCACAAGCAGGGAGCTGGATGGGAAGTGGAGCTGCCGGGATTAGAACTAGCGTCCATATGGGATCCCGGGGCGTTCAAGGTGAGGACTTTAGCTGCTAGGCCACGCCGCCGGGCCCAAAGTTACTTTTTAAAAAGATTTATTTTTGTTGGAAAGTCAGATTTACAGGGAGAAAGATCTTCCATCTGCTGGTTGTGTGGACTGATCTAAGTCTTCTGAGTACATTATGTGGCTAAGCTATGATCCTGGAGTTCACATACATTAAGCTATGTTTGATAAGTATATTAACTGCCTCTAAAACTTCTAAATATTTTCTTAATGGGAAATATTAAACCTGTCATAAGTGGGACAGGACCTGTGATAGACTGTTTTCCATTTTCTTTGCTCTGGAATATCAGTTCATAACATCTCTGGCAAAGTCTGACCATAAGGTTTAATAGACATCAAATTTTTACCAAGCATTCTCATCAGTTTTTTCTTCATTTAAGCTCATCTACAATTTTATCCTGTAATTTTTTGCCAAGATTTTTTTTTTTCCGTCATAAGGGTGATGCTTTCAGGCCAAAGATGAGCTTGAGGATCAGTGTAATCACTGCATGCTCTAAGACGGGTACTGTTCCTTTAACACAAGCAATGAGGTCCAAGATACTGGGCTCCTTGTATACAATATGCACCAGAAGAGCCAGGATGTCTTTGATGACCTTTCACACTGAGATGCATCACATGATAAGGTGCTTCAGTGAGTAACTTAGCTACTTCAGAAAAGCAGAGAGCCCAAGCAGTAAAAAAACCCACTGTGAAAAGAATGGGGAAGATGTCATCAGGAAGAAACAATCTTTTCTTTCCAACAAGTGCATTTTTCTCAGTCCCCTGAGACTGATTCTGACATTCACTTGCTGTGCTCAGCAATGCGAAAATGTTGTGAGCTCTAGGAAATCATTTGCTGGGGTGCATGCAGGAAACAATGTGCCTGCTTCTGAATTTTTGCCAATAGCCAAGGTAACAGTCATCTATTGCTGATCAGAGCCTAGAGCCAGACTGCATTCAGGAAGCTAGGATATGAGCTCTGCATTCTTATTTATGGAAATAGGATTTGACTAAAAAATACATAACTTAAAAAGAGGCTTAGAATCCATTTTATACTTAATCATGTAAAAATAACCTTCAAGTATTTTAATGGGGAAACTATTTCACATCAAGTAATACTTTTAATGAGGGTTTTTTCCCTTTTTGTCCTTGCTATAGGCTTCGAGATGAATTAAGTGAAATAGAAATGTATACATGTGCCCATAAATGTTGGAAATCTTATATTAAGACGCAAAGGTGCAAAGAAAAGGTTTGTGCAGAATTCAGCCAACTAAAAGGTTCCCACGTGACAAAACTCCCCCACCCCCACACGCACAATGAACTTGACCATGGGAATAGGGATCCTGACTCCTGGTGTGGCATTGGCAGCCTCTGGGCTCTCTAAGCTCCTCAGAGTTCATCACCCTCCAAGCCCATTCCTCCAGGGGTTCTTGCCATCAGTAAGCTGTTCCTTGGGAGTAGGGACACTTGGTGCTGACTTAGGCTAAGAGTATATAAGACAAGTTCATTCTTGAGTGCTGACTGAATAGGTGTCCAGGATGTGAAGCACATGGCTTTACCAAAACCCCATCACACTGATTAGTCCTAAAGTCACCCTGGTCATCTGACTCAGTGTGACCCTTTCAGGTGAGTCTTGTTATTGTGAGAAATCTTGTTCCATACTTATTAGGAAACCCTTCTTTGACCTGTAAGACAGACTCCCTTGTCCAGTATCTGTCTCTAAACATAGGAATTTTCTTTGGGTCATGACTCTCCAACTTTCTCAATATCATCCCTGTCCTCTGTGGGAACAGAATAAAAGAATGAATTGGGACAAGTCAAAGACTGAATTCTTTTACTTAGCCATAAGTATGGGAGGGTACAACATCATTTCTGTTTCAGTGTGTGAGGACTCCCAGCACATTCTTACAAGGAGCAGAAAAACATGTGCTCAATTCTACTGACAGCCCATTAGGGAAAGCATTATAACAGTGACACAATCACAATGGTCTTATTCCACCCACTAGAAGTATATTTGAAAGTATACTTGAAGTTTTTAATGCATTCAAATTCAGAGGTTTAAAAATTTTCAAAAGCCATAGACACAAGAGCTTAGGAAGCTGATGGCTGCTTGTCTCCCTTCTGGCTCAGCCCATGCCTGGTTTTGCACTCCTCACAGGTAAGCAGGCAGTGCCTAGAAGAGAAGCAACAATAAGCAGTGGGTTGTACTGTGATCCTGCCAACTCTAGTCTTAACATATTATTTAGATAATTTCTATGCTAGAGTTCACGAGCTAGTTTTAAAACAAAATGATATTGTTGGTTTTTAAAGATTTAGACAGGCAACGTGATGGTGGCTTGAAGGGTGAGGGTGGAGTGAGAGAGATAGAGAGAGCTTCTGCCCACTAGTTACCTCCCCAAATGGCAGAAATGGCTGAAACAAAGAACCCTGAACTCCATGGGTCTCCCACTCTGGTACCAGGGGCCTAAGCACTTGGGCCATCGCTGTCCCAGGTGAGTTAGCAAGGAGCTAAATGGGATCCAGGGATATAGCAGGATACTGATGCTGCAAGTGGCCATTTAATTTCCAGCCCACAAACCTAGCTCCTAACCTAATAGATAAAATGAATCATTTCTTGATTTAAAATTCCCAGGATTTTATCCAAAAAGAAGCCAAAAATGAAGTTGAAATAGATGGTTGTGTTTGTGATAAGGGTCACAGAGACAGGATTGAACATCTTAACTCTTTATTTTAAATAAAGAGCCATTGCTACCAAAAGACAAAAGGGGCCTGTGCTGTGTTCTAGTAAGCTAATTGGCCTGCCTGCAGCACTGACATCCCATATGGGCACTGGGTTTGAGTTTAGGCTCCTCCACTTCTGTTCCAGCTCCCTGCTTATGGTCTGGGTAAAGTGGCAGACAATGGCTCAAATACTTGGGCCCCTGCATCCAAATGGGAGACCTAGAAGAAGCTCTTGGCTCCTGCCTTTGGATTGGCTCAGGACTAGCCAGTGTGGTCAGTGGGGAGTGATCCAGCAGATGGAAGACCTCTATGGCTCTCTTCTTTCTAAAATTTGCCTTTCAAGTAAAAATAAACATATCTTAAAAGTCTGAATGTATCTAATGTGTATATCCAGGATTTAACTATATGCCTATGGAATTAGACACACATACACATGTACATATACCTAATTTTTTTTTAAAAAAAGCAAATGAACCTGGGCATCTCCCTGAAGGAGAATCGCCACATCTGAACATATTAAAGACTCTGAAAAACCCTGCAATCAGAAGCCTGTTGACATTTTGTGTAACCTCAGGATGGCAGAAGCCGCAGTTTCTGAGCTGTTTTTCAGACTTGCACAATGCTTTGAGAACAGGAGGTGTTTCATTACATATTTATTAGGAGACGGGGGGCTTCCTGCATAGTACCCAAGACTCCACTTGGAAAAGAGCATCCAGGTCTGAGTCTGTGCTGTACTTCTGATTCTAGCTTCCTGCTAGTGCCCTGAGAAATAAGAGGTAATGACTCAAGAACTTGGGTCTCTGCTGTTCATGTGGGATGCCTGGCCCAGCCCCTGGCTCTTATGGATATTTGTGGAATGAACCAGTTAGTCTCTTTGCCTTTCAAATAACAACAAAAATAACCGAATTAATTTGTTAAGAAAATGAAATAGATAACTAAACATATTAAATAATTCTTGATTTAAATAGCTCAGAATCAGAGGGTTAAGAGGCTCCTTTTTGTATTTTTAAGATTTTTGGGCCTGTTGCGATGGATTGATTGGCTAATCCTTCACTTCTAAGTGCTGGGATCCCATATGGTTGCCAGTTCCTTCCCATCCAGCTCCCTGCTTGTGGCCTGGGAAAGCAGACCAGGATGGCCCATGGTTTGGGGATTTGGCACCCACATGGGAGACTCAGAAGAAGCTCCTGGCTCCTGGCCTTGGATTGGGTCAGATTCAACCTTTGAGACCATGTGGAGAGTGAACCAGCAGATGGAAGAGATGTTTCTTTTTTCTGTAAATCTGCCTTTCCAATGAAAATATATTTTTTTTAAGATGGGAAGATTTGCCTTGGAAAGGCAGATTTGTAGAGAGAAGGAGAAAGAGACAGCAGGAACTTAATGTGGGTCTCCCATGCGGTGGGTCAGAACTAACTACTTGGCCCATCACCTGATGCCTCCCAGAGCGTACATTAGCAGAAAGCTAGAAAGGAGAGTGGCAGTGGAATTTGAACTCAGACATTTTAACATGAGGAAGTAGGCATCGCAAGTGGTGGCTTCACTGTTGTACCCAACAACGGCCCAATCTATGCATTTTAAAGGTATATTTTGTATTATATAAGTAACTTTCATGCAATTTCTTGTCATTAGCTTCATTGTATTCTCCCAATTGAACAGATGACAACCAACCTGTTATGGTGTGGACCAAATCCAGCCCCACGGAGCTGATTTTCAAAGGAATGGAATTTACTCTGGCACACTCCAATGTAGGAAGCCTTACCCAGTCCAAATCCCAAGATACCAGCAACTGTAAAAGGAAGTTGAGACAGATAATTCAGAGGCTCAGACTCTTCTCCACTATTCCTGTTCTAGAATTTTCCTTATTAACACTAATAATTTTTATGTTCAATGTGCCATGACAAATTAATGAAGTAAAACTCTGGGAAAAGAACAGGACTGGGCAGAGGACACTTTATGATGTCTTCAGCTTTAAACCTACATGAAGCAGACTAAGACAATGGAGTGAAGGTGCCATCTTGGGGGAGGCAGCCAGACTGTGGCCTGGATGTCAAATGGTGGAGGACGTTACTGGATGGAAAGGTGGGAGCTGGGTTGTGGCTAGGGGCAATCTCCAAAGCCCTAGGTAGAAAGACCCCTCTGTTTTCTTTATGAACATGGAATAGAAGGAGTTGCAGAACATCTTGCTTACAGGATAGGGATCAGGAGGAAGTGGGAGCAATTTTAAGCCTGTTCCTTCTGCTGGGAATGAAGCTTCAGACTGTATACCACACCCAGTCTTTTGCACAAAAACAGTATAGGTACATTTTCAAGTGAAAGTGGAGAAGATCCCAAGGATATAAACTTGTTACTGGGAGGTCCTGGATGCATAAAAATGACCAATTTTGTGTGTCTGCCATAGAACACACTCTGAAAAGATTAGGGTAAAATAAAGAGGATTCCGTTAAGGATCCATTATCTGCAGGTAGGGCTACAGTGGGCCCTCTGTACCATGGGTTCCACACCCACGTATTCAACTGCCTGCAGACCAGAAATATTTTTTAGAAATTTTGCATCTGTCCTGAGGATGTGCAAAGTTTCTTTCTTTTTTTCATTAGCCCATAAACTATTTACATAGCATTTACACTGTCCTAGGTCTGGTAAGTAATCCAGATACTCGGAGAATGCATGCAGTTATCCACACAGATAATGTGCCCTTTCACATAAAGGGAGCTGCGCATCTGCACATTTTGGTATGCTCAGGGGGGTTCTGTAACAGATGCCCTGCTGGTACTGAAGGATGACTGTCTCTGTCCTGCCAGGCCCTCCTCGTCCATGCTTTGAAGATGACTAAGTCTCTACTGCTAAGCTGTCTATCAGGGTTGAATGAACGGACAAAGGCAAAGTGGCAGGAATCAGGGATGGTCAACACGGGCATTCTGGATGTTCAGGTCCCCAGGTGCTATCAACATTGTCTTCTTTCAAAAGGAATCTGCCTTTTTTTTTTTTTGATAACTTACGTGCAACTTTAGGCAGTGATCCAAATCTTGGGTTGGCTGCTAAATAACCTAAGGAGTAAGAGATAAAAACATTGTTATTTCATCCTATAAAGCTCAAATTTATGTAGAAAACTTCAAATTGTGAGATGAAAAATTCCTTATATGTATATATTCTTCATCTGAATGGATGGCCTTTGAATAGTTATAATGCAGTTCTTCGTCGAATGTAACTCAAATAGCTACTTTTGGCAGATTTCAAATATCAATTTTAAGGTATAGAAAAGGAAACTGAAAAGACAACTGAAGACTGATTTATAGATATCACACAAAGGTGGAGCTAACAACTGAGTTCAAAGAAATTAGTCACCATCAAGTAGTACAGCACAAGAAGTTTCAACTGAAGAGACTGAGGGTATATATACATCACGATTTTAAAATGAAAACATCACAACTGGGTTAGGTAGACTAATGACCTACTAAAGATGTACACACTAATTTTGGGGACCTGAATAGGTTATATTACATAAAGAGGGATCAAGATAAAAAATAAGGGGCAGCTGTAGTGTTAAGTTGCACCATTTGGGGTGTTCACATCCCATATTGGAGGGTTTGATTCAAGTCTTGGTTTCTCAGTATCTGATCCAACGTTCTGCTAATGTGAACCTGGAAGGCAGCAGTGATGGCTCAAGCGCATGAGAGACCCAGATGGACTTCCAGGCTTCTGGCTCCGGCCTGGCTCAGCTCTGGTTTGCTGCATGCATTTGGGGAGTGAGTCAGTGAATACAAAATCTCTTTATTTTTTGGCCTGCCATTCAAATAAAATGAAAATAACAACAATGATAGAGAATGAGTTTGAATTTGCTGCTCAGATAATTGAAATAGCTCCCAGGTAGGTTCCTGAATATGGAAGAAGAAGGGGTTGGAGACAGAACCAGAGAGATGGCAGTGTGGGAAGAAACTGGCTCAATGCTACTGATTATGAATATAGGGGAGGGAACCCCCAGCCAAAGTATGTGTGTAGATTGGAAGCTAGATAGGGAAAGGGAGCCCAATTATCAGGAGAAGGAGCAGAGTTGGGGTGACACCTGGAGTTGGCTTCAGGGAGATCCACAGCAGGCTTTGGGGCCCAAGAACTGTTAAGCTAATATATTCATGTTGTTTAAAGCCACTATGCTTGTGCTAATCTGTTACATTCATATAGAGCTCTAACTTACCCAACCCTTGCACAGATATGATACTAAACTGAGTAATTTAATAATCCCTGTAAATGTCTGTTATGCATTTTTTTCTGTGTCTGAAATGTCTGAAAGAGGCTTGTTATTGACTGATAAATCTATTTGTATAAGGAAACTGTCTTTAAATTGTACAAATTCATAGTAAGCACATCCTCTTTAGGAACAAAGACTAATATTGATGGGGACGGGATTGTTCTAGATAAACTCGCGTGTAGTTGCTGAGATCTCACAAAGACCTAGGACAGCTTCCCTTGTGTTCTAGGGCACAAACATTCCTCTTTAAATCCTAGTCTTGAAGCAGTGCTCAGTGAGGGGCTCTAAGAGGGGCTTAAACTTGCTCAGCTTTCTTCTTTCCTGGGCACTAAGCAATGCCAGGGAGGAGGGTGAGGGGTTTGTTCCTTGGCCAGTGGGGACAAAGAAAGAGAATGAGGAAGGAAGACCCAAATGGAGAGGTGAGCTCTAGGCGGCAGGAGAGGTCTGTGTAGGGAGATGCGGGACCTGGCCCAGCGGTATCATGCCTCAGTCATTATCTCATCCTTTTTGATTGCATTTGGGCCCACCTGGATCACTCAGGCTAGTCTCCCTATTTTTCAAGCCAGCTGGTTATTGCATCTTTGACTCAAAAGTTCCTTTTGCCAGGTAACCTGATATATCCACTCATTCCAGGAATTTGGAGCTCTCTTGGGGAGGTGGAGACACAGGCTGAAAGTAAATGAAAGCCTGCAGAAACAAAGTCTTCACCAAAAAAAAAAAAAAATAAATAAATCAGTGCCAAATGCCCATAAGGTGCAGGAGGCTCACAGACGACCAGGCTCTCTGAAGCAAAATGACAAGACAGGACAAATCTTACCTTGGTGGACGAGTCCCTGAGTGACAAGCATGCTTACAAGAGAAAAAGGCAGAGCTGTAAAACAAAAATGCCTTTCAATGTTAGTAGCAGAAAACTTAAATGTCATCTAGAAGTCAGGGAGAATTACTCTGAGCTTTTTGCCTAATTTCTTTAGCGGTAAGTGTGTATTTATTTATTTATTTATTTATTTTTTACTAATAGCAATTAACTGCTGCATGGAGAGTTTTCTTGAGATCTGCTTCTGTCACTCATTAATGCACAGCCTTAATAAGATCTAAACCTAATTCCCATGCTGGGCAAACCCCTGGCATCCACATGGTCTGAATCCCCACATGCACCAACACTAATTGATATACACAGCACAGGTGTCATAATGTAAGTACACATAGCTGTTGAATTTGGAAGTTGCCTTTGGCTATGTGTTTTGTCAAACCTACATAAGTATTAAAAAGCAGTATAATATACTCCTGAGTTCCCTTCATCTAGATTCACTAATTGTGAATCTTTTTCAAACTGTTATTCTCTATTTAGCTGTCTCCATTTTTTCTTTGGAGTCATTGGAAACTTGCATAAGTGATTCTTCATCACTAAATGTTTCAGTAGGTATTTTAAGAACTAGAACATTACTCTACATAATCAGAATACTGTTAGCATATTTAAGATGTAAATATTCATATTCAATAATTTTATTAATATACAATCTGCACTCAAATCTCCTCAGTGGGCCCAATGATCTTCATAGCTGTGCTTTTCTAATCCAGAAAAAAAACAAAGATCATGTCTTTTATTCCTTGTTCTAACTAGGAAAATTCCTTGCTCCTCTTTTGAATCTTTCATGATCTTTTTGTCTCATATTTGGATAACTGCCTAAAGGTCTCTCAGGGATTTTCTGCCAGCAGACCCCTGCAACCACCAAGGGAGTGAGATGACAGTGTTTAGCAGCCGCATGAACCACCGGAGACAGTCTGATTGAGCATGTCCATTTATTGTAATCCAAGAACAAACTTATATAGACTAAGAAAGGGGAAGGTGGTGGGAAGGAGGGGGCATCTCCCGACAGTCCTCCCACCCAACAACAGCACTGAAATTGGCTAGAAGGCACAGTCATCTCTCTATATCCTCCAATCATGTCACAAGTCACGTACAACATGCATGACTGGTAGGTAGGCTGTGGGTCACATACAGCATGTAGGCTAGCAGGCAGGTTGTGGGTCACGTACACCATGTGTGCCAAACCTGCTTATCAAGAAAGTCCCAGCACAGCTCGTCCAAGGACAGAGGACAGAGACTGGGGTGCAGCCCACCACTCTCACCTGTTGACCAGTGAACAGGCCAGGTTGAGGTCTTGGCTGGCTGAAGCCCTAGTCAGGGGTTCCCCCAGGGACGTGGTGGCTGTGTGCCTATGACCTCCTACATAGGCCAAGCAGGCAGCGATCCAAGGGTGATCTCCCACAAAGATCCAAATGAAGATTATAGGATGACTACATTCATGTTAAACACGTACAATATTATGATTTTTAAATGAGCAATTTACAAATGTCAAGAAAATTTCTAGTTCTGTCAAAATGTGTCTGATGACTTCTTCCAAAATACTGGATAACTAAGAATATTGATAAACACCTAGTTTTTTCTAGCAACCAAGACAAATCAAATAGCAGTTGATTGTTCCACTCATAGGCACCTACCTGATAAGTGTTCATCTACCAGGGCCCAATTAAATATTTACTCACAGGTTGCCAAGGAGTGCAACCAGTAATCACAGTAATGCATGTGGATACCAACTTTTAAAGAGTATTACTTCCAAAACAGATGACTCTGAATTTGAGTGCTTTATGAAATCAAAATGAATATTTCTATTATAAGTGATCCATCAGTAGCATTGAAAAACATTGGGTCTGTATCTTAGACTCTATTTTCCAATGATGAATCATTAATTCTTTAACTTGGAAGGGACTTAATGCACAGTCTGAACACATACCCTTGTCCTCGGGAAGGTAGGCCCAGTGGGAGGAAGTAATTCAGCAGAAAAGGCGATTGTAGAGACAGGATATGAGAATTAATGGGATGCTGCCATGTTTCACACTTAACACACATGTACATATTTTTCATCAATATAAATTAGACATTTTTATTTCATTTTTTCACTTATTATTATTATTATCATTTTATAATACAGTTCCTTAGGCCTTTTTTTTTTATCATTGGGACATTGTGTAGGAGACAATGCAATGAAGTCTCACATGAGCCTGACATTATTTTCAGCTCTACAAAGTTTAGTCTAGTGGGATTTAGGAAGTTCCATTTTCAGATAGTCAAGAAATTCTGAATAATAGTCTTTCTTAGTCCATGCTCTTGGTCTTGTGAAGCGAAAGTGTGCATTGCTTTTCACTAAATGAAGTGCATGAAGTGCTCCTTAATCAGATATTGTCTTTGCTCCATCCCTCCCCGCAAAAAAAAAAAAGGTCTCAGCATAGATTTATAAAGACTCTTAACATTCTGGAATATCAAAGATGTCAGAAATTATGCAAAGTCCCTGCTGAGAAACAAATCTTCACCCCAGTCCTAATAGGATTTTGCTGCAACAGATAAGTGTTTACTAAGATCAAGAGGAGATATAGTTACCTCGCTTCCAGAAACTTTCCTCTTGACATTCTCGGATGATCTTTGCAATCTCTCCTTTGTGGATGTGCAGTTTTGATTTTGGGCAAAACAGCATGCTCTGTAAGGAAAGTTGCAGGGTGAATGCAGCCGGCTTATCAGGAAACACTTGCTTTGTTTGCTCTGTGGGCGGACACAGGGGCCTCTTTGCCTGTTGCAGGGCATGGGCTCCACACTAGAGCACCTAGGCAGTTGAGGAGTCAGTGAGTGAGTGAGTAAAAGGAGCCTGGGGAGCCACAGTGTGGTCAAGCTGCTACAGCTGACACCACATGGTCTGTCCTGCAATGTGCCATGCCTAAAATTCTCCTCATTTCCTTGACCCACCTGATCCTGAGTCCGAGCCCAGGGGCCAGAATTATGGCATAAGGGATTAAGGTAATAGCCTGCAATACGGTATCCTATTATGAAACTATCAGTTGGAGTCCCAGCTGCTATGCTTTTGATCCGGCTTTCTGTTAATGCACCTGGGAGAGCAGTGGAAGATGGTCAAAGTAGTTGTGTCCCTGCATACCCATGAGACCAGGATAGAGTTTCTGTCTTAGGACTTTTTCCTGGACCAGCCCTGGCTGTTGTGGGCATTTGGAAGTGGACCAGTATATGGAAGACCTCTGTGAAAAATCAGAGAGAGAGAGAGAGAAAGAGAGAGATTTTCTATCTGCTGGTTCACCTCCTAAATGGCCACATCAGTTGGAACTGAGCTAATCCAAAGCCAGGATCCAGGAGCTTCCTCCGGGTCTCCCATGTGGGTACAGAGGCCCAAATACTGAGCCCTCATCCTCTGCTCTCCCAGGCCATAAGCAGGGAGCTGGATCAGAAGTGAGGTATCTGGGACATGAACTGGTGTCCATATGGCATGATGGCACCATAAGGCAGAGGATTAGTCTGTAGCACCAACGTACAGCCCCTGTTTTTAACTTTCAGAAAAAAAATCGTTCCTCATTGTAAAAAAAATCATTCTTATATTCCTTTGTTTGAGAATGATTGAGATTATCAGGTGTTTCCCAGGGCTTTAGTGCTTTTTCATTGAGGTACAGCCCTCAGGCTTTTCAATTGTACATTACCTCTATTCTCTTAGACTCTGTACAGACATCAATGTGCATGCTGGTCATCATTTCTTGAGCACCCTCACATGGGCCATGCACTGTGCCAAGCACTTGCCATGCATGACATCACATTACCAGGGTACAGCCTCCCTTCAGTGCCCAGGAATTCAGAACACAAGCAACCTCCCTCTTTTCTCTACAACTGCCCATGGCCCTGGCTCAGGCAGGAGTGAGCAGGTGAATCCCAACAACAGGGGAAGTGACTGTTCTTGCTCTCCGCTCACCTCCATTCCTCAGCACAGCCACACCTTGGCAAGCATCCTCCTTATGCCCAGCGTAATACAGAAGGGTCTGACTTACAATGGTTCAACCTAGGACTTTCTAAATTTATGAATGTGCCAAGTACGCATGCATGCAGTAGTCACTGCTCCTGAGATCCTGAATTACAGTCCATGCCAGGCTGGTGAGATGCAGTGCTATGATCTTTGGAGAGGCTGCACGGCTGCAGCTCCCACTCAGCTATGTGATTCTGGGAGGAAGCAGCTGAGACTGTGCAGTGTGCTATGTACTAACCTATGGTGTCAGGAGCAGAGGGTACAGTCAGCGCATTCTCAATTCTCATGAGAGGTTCCACTTCAGATGTGCTTATTAGGACATGGCCCCATTGTAAGTTCAGGAATGTCTATCTGTCCTTGCTCCTGGCTGTGACTGCAGCAGCAAGAGGGGACACCTCCCCCAGATCTACCCATGTGTACACCTCCCGGCTACCACAGCTGCGTTGAGTCCCACAGCTCTGCTGATGAAAGGAGCTCTGCTGGCCTTCTGGGCAGCCATCAATGATGCATGACTCTCTGTTTCCCCGAGGCCACTTGGGTGTCCACATTCTTCTCCTGTGACTTATCATGTGTCTGTGTGCCTCTCTAAACTCTGCTCTTGAAACAGCATCTCTTCCATGATAAATAATGTTTAGCCGGAAAAGCTGACCTCACAGAACACGAACTCCATTTATTTACCCACCAAATAGTTTTTCTTGTCTTAACTGTGCGTTCGCAAAACAAAAATATCCATTCCTAACAAGGAGAAGGGATGCTCGCACTAACACTCAGGTTCTCAACCCGATGGCTATTCTGTACTTAAGGATTTGTACAGCCCAAAGAGCATCATCAGCAGCAAATGTGGGGTATGAGTCCTCTTCCAAACACAGGAGTAAAAATGAGCAAGACGGATCATTTGTTGGAGTCAGCTGAGAGTTTTGTCTGCTACAGGAAATTCTTTCAGTCACTGATAGCCTCTGTAAGAGTTAGTTAAGAAGGAATGAGTCAAAAAAGGCTTTTAGATAAAATTTTAAAAGGCTGCTTTTCCAGGCAACTAAAAACCCACTTTTCTTCCTCATTCCATTTTCTCTGAACCCACTGGACAGAAGGTCAGAGGACTGGTCAGGGATGCACCTGAACAAAAGTTCTGCATGATTTTTCAAACTGCAGGTCCTCCCCTGTCCCCAAATTAAAAGCGTACCTTCTTGTTCAGCGGTGGCCAATTAGGGCTTTTCTCCTGGCTTTCCTGAGTGGACACGGAGGCCATGACGACTGGGTCCTGGCTGCTCTTCTAGCTGAGTGTGCCCTGGTACACTGCTTCACTCAATGTCTGGGGAAAATAGAAGGAAATTGCTGTGTTATGATTGAATGTTTATATCAAGTTTAACATCACTCTTAGCATCAGCTTGCATTTATTTTTATTAGTCTCCACCTGAGATCGTGTATAAATTCAGTGTCTAATTTCCTGCCTTGATTTTACCGATGTGTTAACTCACCAATGGGAACATACGAAAGTGAGTGTAGATGAAATGTCATATTGAACACGTGCAATGCTGTCTACCTACAAACTATGCTTTAAGGAAGTCTCATCTCCATTCCTCAGCACAGGTATGCCTTGGCAAGCATCCTCCTTATACCTGGTGTGGTAGAAGGCGACTTCAAAAAGTTCATGGAAAATGGAACTAAACATTTGTTTTGGTGCAAAAAATTTTTAAAATCCTCACAATTTTCTCATACTGTACATTTTCCATGAACTTAAATTTTTTTCAATTAAAAAGTTTTTATTAAAGATTTATTTATGTATATTGGAAAGTCAGATTTCAGAGAGAAAGATCTTCTGTCTGCTGGTTCATTCCTCAAATGGCCACAATGGCTGGAGCTGAGCTAGTCCAAAGCCAGGAGTCAGGAGCTCCTTTTGAGTCTCCTATGCAGGTGCAGGGTCCTAAGGCTTTGGGCCGTCCTCCACTGCTTTCCCAGGCCACAAGCAGGGAGCTGGATGGGAAGTGGAGCAGCCAAGACATGAACTTGCACCCTTATGGGCACTTACTGGGGCAGAATTAGACACTGAGTCATCATGCCAGGTTCCATGAGCTTTTTCTTTAAAAGAAAAAAAAAAAATTTTGAGGGGCAAAGACAGAGAATGAGAGTCCACTTCTAGCACTTGATTTTATCCCCAAATGTCTAAGACAGCCAGAACTGGGCTGAGACTGAAGCCAGGAATTGGGAACTCCTTCTAGGTTTTCTATGATGGGGCAAGAACCCAACTCATCGAGTCATCACTGCTGCCACCCAGGAAGTGCAGGAACAGGCAGCTGGTGCCAGAAGCCAGAGCTGGGCTTGGAACCCAGGCGCTTTGATATAGGATGTGGACATCTTCACTGTGTTCTAAGCACCAGTCCAAATGCCTGTCTGTCCTTGAACTCTCTGGAGACTCCTTTGGTCCTGACTGAATACCTACTGTGTAACAGGTCTCGGGATACAAAGAAGGGTAAGACAAAAATCACTGTTGAAGGAGAAGCAGTCTAAAGGGGAAGACAGCTAAGTCAATAGTGAGCCAACACAAAAAGGACAACAGAGGTGCATACAGGTGCTAAGGAAGGAGAGGAAGAAAGGTCCGTCCAGTCAAGACACCAAAGAGATGAAGATGCAAGCTTTCAGGGGAATCTGTACAGGGTGGACAGGTACCATGGCCAAGGCAATGCAATAGCAGGAATAAGCAGTTACAGAGAACTGGATCACGACCCTGGGGTGAAGGATGAAGCTAACAAATTTGGGTTTGGAAAGCACTGATTTGGGTGTGTGCGGAAACAGTCAAATTAGTAGTGACTTATGCTTCCAGGAGAGCTGAAATTGGGAGCTGCCCCCATAGAGATGAGAGTGAAAGCCAGGAACCTGAGCACATCAGTCCAAAAGAGTACTGCAGAATGTGAACATGGAGCCCAAAGGAGTTTCAGTGGGAAGGGGCGAGGGGAGACAGAGCAAAGGGAGGAGGACTGATGCAGAAGCAAGGGAGACTGAGGAGGAGGTAAATCATCAACAATGTCACAGGCCTCTGAAAGTGGACTCTGGAATTGGCAGGGTTGGACACAGTCCAAGTGAACCATGAACCTGGACTCTCCCCTCCAACTCCCGCTGCATTCCTTCACTGCGCTTCCCCACTGCACTCCCCACAAAGGGAGCATCTTCTTACACAGAGCCTATTCCTACAGTAACGATCACCACCACTTGCACCTGCTTCACCTGCAGGTGTCTAATGTGCAGAGGCAGCAGTAAGCTCCGCCGTGTTCAGTCCTGAGTTAAGACATCAGCTGAAACCTGGGCTCTACTCCCTGCTAGTCCTGTATCTCCAGCCAAGCGACTTCATGGACTGTGCCTCAGCTTTTTCACCTGTTAAGTTGGTGCAATGGGCACAGCCATGCTGAATGGCTGTTGCAAGGATGAGCAAGGAGACTCAAAAAGCTCAGGGCCACAGGTAACGTGTGGGTAGTGAGGGTCAGTTGTCAGGGGCCTGATTTCCCAGGCATCCCCCTAGAAGGTCTTTGTTGACTTACAGGTGCTGCTGACCCAAGAATAAAAACAAGATTAATTTTGCTTAGGCAGGCAAACCGGAAGGCAACGACACTCCAACTCTTCTGCTTTCATGACTAGGTCCCTTTGCACCCCAGAAATCCCAGGTCCACCCCAGGCCAGCCAAGTGCAGCTCTTAACTCCCACTTGGGGGTCTGGTCGGCTTCCTGTGCGGTGCGGGAAGTAGACAGAGACACTAATGGGCACTGGGCAGAGGCGACAAGCACAGTGGAAGGGGCACTGCACCTTCTGACCACGGAAAACCTGCCAAATTTCGTCCCCAACTCCTCCACCCCTCGCGCAATCTCAAACCTCCCACCCGCGCAGGGGACCGCCCGGGTCAATCCCGTGGGAGCCGGAGTCAGGCGGCAAGGGCAAGAAGGGCCGAGCCTCTGGCTGCCGCCTTCGTCACCACGGATCTCGAAGGGAAGGCGAGGAGAGGAGGTCATCTCCGCTTCCATCCCTCCCACCTCACTGCCGCCGCCTCCCGCCATCACCTCCCAGGCTACGTCGCCGGCGCCGGCTCTGCGGTCTTGGCCCGCACTCTCCCCGCTTGGCAGCCCCCTCTGCGCCCCGCGGAGCCCCAGGACCCGGGTGCGCGCGACCCGGCCCCCACCTGCCTTCCCAAGCGCCGTCGCCTCACAGCTTTCCTCCCGGATGGCGCGGTCACCGCCTCGCTGAAGTCAGCGCGCAAGTGCATTCCCACCCCCACGGCAGGCCCCTCGTTGATTGGTGGCTGAGACAAGCCCTTGCTAGAACCGCCCCCTGATCCCGCGGCCTCGTCCTGACACGCCCGGTGTGTCTGGCACGCGAAGCTCTTCCACCCTACACTACTGCACCCTTGACCTCCCTCCTTGGGCCGAGCTCTTACATCCCCTCACCTGTAGCCCGCATCCCTGCCCTGTGGGGTGAGTGTTAGCTGTCTCACTGTCTGGGCTGGCTCCCACAGGGAGTTTGGATCCCAACGTTGGCCAGGTAGTCCCCTGGCAGTCTCCTTGAATTCCCGCCTTTGGGCACTGTCAACCTCTGGCTCTCTATCTCCCTGCCTGCAATTCTTAGGCTGAGCCGAGAGTCTCTTGGAGTGAGTGCAGCTGGAGGGAAAGAGATTACCGTTTAACCTCACCTTTTCTCTTCTTATCCTACCGGGTCTCCGTGCCCTGGGGCAGCCCCTGCGCCCTGCTCAGCTCTTTCTTCCCGCCTTTTCTATTCCAGGAGCCCTGCTTCTACCTCGGAATCCTCTCTTCAACGGCTCCATCCTGGCTTCTTCCTCCCTGTGCTTCTGGACTGTCTGCCAGCAAGACCTTCCTCACTGCTGTCCTGTCTGAGTCCCTGAACTAAGAGGGACTGCTGAGACCCAAGACTTGAAGTAAGAGTGCAAGTTGGTGAGGGCAACTTCCATGCACAACTCCAGCGCAGGATGCGTGGGTGGCCTGGGCAATGCTGTAAGGTTTGTTCTACATGGAATGGCACAAGGGGTACCATTTTAAGACACTGACCAATTATTTCACGCATTTCTAAGTTAATAGGGACCTGAGGTAGGAGTTTGTGGCATAATGTTACCGTGTTATTCTTCAGGATTTGGCCCTGTGAGGATCCTGCTGCGATGTCCCAACATTAAAAGAAAAACTTGTGGTAAGGCTTAAAGTTTCCAGCTGGAGAAGTAGCACTAATGAGAGTGGCAGGTGGTTTCAAGTCCTAAGAGAGACTCAAGATAGTATTATGATGTGCTGTCATGCAGTGCCCACCTTTACTTAAAGAGGCTTCTCTTCCTTTTCCTAGCACTAGTCACCATTGCATAATAGTTATCAAACGAGTTGTAAGTGTATTTATTGGTGAGTGTTTCTTTAAGCCTCCTCTGATGATGTAAGTTTTAGAAAGTGCACAACAAGTTGGTGTCTCTTTGGGTCACCCTGGTGTACCTGGCATCCCTGATCTAGGAGGGGCTGGAGGGAACCAGTGAATGAGTGTGGAGACTGCTGTTTTGGAGGCTGTTGTGCTGCCCAGGAAACTCCCAAACTGCAGCCCCCGTGACTCACTTTCTCTTTCTCAGCATGTTTTCTTCCTTTCTCACTCTCTTTTCTCTCAGCAAATGACAGAAGGGGTTGTTTATCGCTCATGTTACATTGTGTCACCAGAAGTCAGATCTTAGCCTTTGTCATTTTCTGATCTGAACAGGCACAGCCTTCTCATTGGCTTGGTAATGTCAGCCCTACAGGACACCAAAGTCTGACTGTTAACAAACATGCTAAGGAGGATTTGTCCTCCAATACCTTGCTGTGCTACTCTGTGTCCCTGCCCCACCCCCATTTCTATTGTCCCAACAGAATGTTCCAGGTAATTATACTACATGGCAGAAGTTACCAGGACTTGGTATGTGTTGGGCAAGTTTAATGTTCCAAGTATTGTCCTAAAACACTTTCAAAAATGGAAGAAAATTGATGTGGGTCTTTCGCATTTCCCAAAGAATTAGGGCACAGACATGGCACTAAAAGCCTTTCCTGGGCGTCAGTTTGGGGATCTGCCCGAAGTTGGCTAATGCAACGGAAAAGGTGGCTGTTGTGACAAGCACCAGTCTTCATGGCAGCCTCCAGCTTGAATTCTTCCCACAAGCCCCACGTTGTCCTCAGGGAAAGTCCAAGTTCCTTAACAGGGCCCTGTGTGAATCAGCTCTTGCTCGGAACTGATGCTTTTGCGAGTGCCGAAGCTCCAGCCTGAATCAGCCTTCCTCAGCATCTGCTCCCTCTCTTGCTCAACTGTGGACAGGGCTCTAGCGTTATCTCCTCTTGGTGGCCCTGCCAGGCTCAAGTTCCATGTTCTACCTTTTGTGCTAGATCTATCATAAATACTTGTTATGTCTGTCTCTATGTGCTTAACATATGAAGTTCAGAAAGCTCATGGAAATGTATTATATGAAGAAAGTATGCATAGAATTAAAGTTTTTTGAAAATAAGTTTTTCTTTTTATAATAAAATTATTTATTTGAGAAGGAGATAGGTTACATATAAAGAGAGAGCCTATCTTTTGGTTCCTTCACCAAAAACCTGCAAATGTCAAGGCTAACCCAGGCTGGGAACTGAGTGGCTGATCCAGTGTTCTCATGGCAGTGCAGGGATCGGGATGCAATTACTCCAGCTGTCCTCACCTGCTGCCCCTAGGCTATGTATTAGCAGGAAGCTAAAGTTGGGAGTATGGCTGGTTCTCAAATCTGGAAATTCTGATGGGGGATGGTGGGCACTTAATTGCTGGGCCAAACACCTACTTCAAACTTATCTTAAATTCCATTTTTCCATGAACTTTATTATTATTGTTTTAAATTTTAAAGATTTATATATTTTTATTGGAAGGGCAGATATAGAGAGAGGAAGAGAGTCAGAAAGGAAGATCTTCCAGCCATTGTTTCACTCCCCAAGTGGGTGCAATGGCTGGAGCTGCACTGATCTGAAGCCAGGAGTCCAGAGCCTCTTCTGGGTCTCCCACAGAGGTGTAGGGTCCCAAGGATTTGGGCCATTTTCTACAGCTTTTCCAGGCCACTAGCAGGGAGCTGGATGGGAAGCAGGACTGCTGGAATTAGAACGGGTGCCCATATGGGATCCTGGCGCATGCAAGGTGAAGACTTTAGCCATTAGGTTACCATGCTGGGCCCTATTTTAATTTTTTAATTTGAAAGTCAGATATGCAGAGAAAGTATATGCATATATTATGTGTGTAGGTGTATAAATGTAATATTCATAATGAGGATGTATAAAGTACTGTGTGCATGGCATTCTTCTGTTCTCTTTGCCTTTTATTTAACTCCATCCCCATAGCAGGCCTATGAGTGATGCTTGTAACTTAGTCACACTCCCAGAAAGTGACAGAACTAGACTTTGAACTCAAGCCCTTGGAGCTGTGTGACAGAGTAATACCACTCTGCTGGCCCTTGGTTGTCATCATGCTCTGTGGAAACTGCTGATACCATTTCCAGTCATCTCCTCTTGATTTTGGGCTTATCACTAGTGACCACATTCTATAGATTCATGAGTGATAAAGATGGTGAATACATTCAGTGAGACATAGAACTTTTTTGGAAAGAAAGAATTCATGGCTGTTGCTTTCAAGAGTTTTCCCTTTCTTTGCTTTCTTTTTTTTTTTTTTTTAAAGATTTATTCATTTTATTACAGCCAGATATACACAGAGGAGGAGAGACAGAGAGGAAGATCTTCCATCCGATGATTCACTCCCCAAGTGAGCCGCAACGGGCCGGTGTGTGCCGATCCGAAGCCAGGAACCCAGAACCTCTCCCGGGTCTCCCACGCAGGTGCAGTGTCCCAATGCATTGGGCGGTCCTCAACTGCTTTCCCAGGCCACAAGCAGGGAGCTGGCTGGGAAGTGGAGCTGCCGGGATTAGAACCAGTGCCCATATGGGATCCTGGGGCTTTCAAGGCGAGGACTTTAGCAGCTAGGCCACGCCGCC
Organism: Ochotona princeps; assembly: GCF_030435755.1. NCBI lineage: Eukaryota > Metazoa > Chordata > Mammalia > Lagomorpha > Ochotonidae > Ochotona > Ochotona princeps. The sequence goes on along the minus strand of NC_080842.1, from coordinate 43,327,185 downwards.
GGGCCCAGTTCTCCCTTTCTTAATAAATAGCTCCAGGCCTTCAAAACAACTTTAGAAGTACTCACCATTATTCTCAATTTATGTATTCTCAGTTTATGGATACTTGAAAGTGATATGGCCAAGGTCATAGCTGGGGAGCAGCTGCAGGGTTCCAATGCAGTGGCCTGACCCAAAGCTGGCACTATTAATTTCTGTTGTGGGTTACCTCTCCTGCAGCCTGACTGGGCAGAGTTTGGTAACACATAAGTAACAGCTGCGTGCAGACACCTGAGCTATGAGAGAGGGAGCAGAACCATAGGGCAGCCTGGGGGAGGTGAGAGACAGGGCTGTGCAGCATGGCTGGATGAATAGCCATTCCAATAAGAGAGCTATGGGGAAGGGTTAAAACCGAAATGCAGACCCTGGTGTGGTAGCCTGGTGGCTAAAATCCTTGCCTTGTACATGCTGGGATCCCATATGGGTTCATGCCCCGGCTGCTCCACTTCCCTTGGAGCTCCTGCTTGTGACCTGGGAAAGCAATAGTGGAGGACAGCCCAAAGCTTTAGGATCCTGCATCTGCATGGGAGACCCAGAAGAAGCTCCTGGCTCCTGGCTTTGGATTGGCTCAGCCCTGTCCATGGTGACTACTTGGGGAGTGAACCAATGAACAGAAAATGCCTCTGTCTCTCCTTCTTTCTGTAAATCTACCTTTCCAATAAAAATAAATACATCTTGGGCCCGGCGGCGTGGCCTAGCAGCTAAAGTCCTCGCCTTGAAAGCCCTGGGATCCCATATGGGCACCGGTTCTAATCCCGGCAGCTCCACTTCCCATCCAGCTCCCTGCTTGTGGCCTGGGAAAGCAGTTGAGGACGGCCCAATGCATTGGGACACTGCACCCGTGTGGGAGACCTGGAAGAGGTTCCAGGTTCCTGGCTTCGGATCGGCGCGCATTGGCCCGTTGCGGCTCACTTGGGGAGTGAATCATCGGATGGAAGATCTTCCTCTCTGTCTCTCCTCCTCTGTGTATATCTGGCTGTAATAAAATGAATAAATCTTTAAAAAAAATAAATACATCTTAGAAAACAAAAATGCAGGTGAGAATCTAGGCACCAGCATCTGAGCTTGGAGCTCACCCATAAGTAGCTGTTTTTGGTCCCCTAAGAGGGGCCTTGACTGATTTTATACCCTCAGGGAAGGTTTCAGGGGTACGTGTTTGGAGAGTATGAGTTGCATGTTAGTTGTCCACTGAGCTACAAGGGCAGCAGACACCCTCCTGCCAGCGTTTTTCTTGTCCCAGTTGTCCATTTGCCATCTGCCTAGCTCTGTGACAGGCGCCGTGCATCACAAGATCTCGTGAGTCACTCATTTCCTCCCTAAGGAATAAATAACGCCAAGTTTTGCAAAAGCCGCGCAGTTGGGTTTGAATGAGGAGTTATGGGGAGATTGAGCAGCAGCTCTGTGTTCCCTGATGGGTTGTCTCTGCCGTCAGGCCAGGCATGCTGCCAGCTCTCAGCTTGAGTGTTTGGGCCATCCTCCCTAAGTTCTAGCTGGTTGACTTGCATCTGGAGTTGGTGTTTGGCCAGGCAGACTCAGCGAGTGGCCTGGTGGGGTCCTGAAGATAGTCATTTTGGCCCAGACAAGGGAATGTCTGAAACACTGATTGGCTGGTGTCTGCAGCCTTGGAGACAGGCCTGTCTTTTTTTTCACTCGCAAGTGCTAATAAATGTTCTGAAGGTAAATTTACTGCTTTAATATCCCAGAATTGCTTTCTATATACAAAGCCTTCAAGTCACACACACACACACACGCACGCGCGTGCACACACACAGAGAAAATCAGAATGTTGCTGATATAACAGCATTGTGTGGCAGATCTCATCACTTTCCAGAGCCTCCACTTTATCTGACTAGGGTGCCCCAAGGGAGGATGCGCATTCAGCATCCTACCTCCTATTCTGGGGCTGGGGTTAAGCTTCTGCCCTCAAGGAACTATGTGACTCTGGACACTGAACATCCAAACAGCAATCAGAAGGGATCATAGGGCCTTTTAGAGTGTTCTAGACTGTGCCAGATGCCTGCCCCTGATCCTAGGGAGATGGTTACCACTCCTCTGCACTCTGACCAGAGTGTTAAGACTGAATTGCCTGATTCTTCACAACAAGAGCAAGAGCAAGCTGTGCACCCCGGCACGGCGTAATTCCATTTTAGAAGTTTATTCATTGAAGACTAATTGGTAGACAGGTGGGAAGACATACAAAGGAGCTTTCTAGAGTCCCTGTGCTACCACAGTTGGCTCTTTGACTCACTTTCCTCGGTTCTAAGGAAGTAAGTGCCGCTGTCCTCTGAGATGCCCACCTGGGAAGGGGGCCGGGCCTTGGCTGTCCTGGCTCCAGGTGCTTCACCTGCAGCTCCCAGGGACCCTTGCAGCGGGGATCCTCAGATGCCTGCCTCATGTTGAGACAGGTTCACACTTCTCCTGCAGCCCTCGTGGAAGAGATCCCTGGAGTCTAGGGATAGGGGAGCAGGGGTATGTGTCCAGCAGCCAGACCACCTGGGCTCCTGTTCTAGCCCCAGTCTTCCTCTCTCCTTTGAGATCACTGCTTGGAAGAATGCCTGACCCATAGGTAGGGAGAGCTGTGGGGTGTTCACAGTCTCTTTCTCCAGGGCAGCTCCCCTTCCCAGACCTCTTGGAGGGGGTCCCTCTTCTGTGCTGAATTCAAATGACCCCCTTATTTACCTGTGGTCCAGGCTGAGGGCTTTCACCCACAGGGAGATAGTCATTTCTGCATTGTGCTTTTTCAGCAGCTTGAACCAATGGTGTGTGTTCTCCCCTCCACATTCTGAGAATATTGCCAAGGACTTTATCACAGTAGGAGTAAATGGAGAGCTTGGAACTAAAGTACTTGGCACTTGAAATAGCTCCCCTATGCAGAAGAAATATGCAGAAACGAAGTCCCAACTGAGAGGAGAAGACATGGGCTGACCATGAAGGAAGGTTTTTAAATTGCTGTTGCTATTTGTAAGATCTATTTGAAAGTCAGTGCTACAGAGGGAGGAGAGAGGTCTTCCATCCACTGGTTCACTCCAAGAATGGCCACAATGCTCAGAGCTGGGGCAGGCAACAGCCACAAGCCAGAAACTCCACTCAGGTCTCCCACATGAATGGCAGGGACCCTCAAGAACCTGGGCCATCTTCTATGCCTTCCCAGGGTCATTAATAGGTAGCTGGATTGGAAGTGGAGCATCCGGACATGGACCAATGACCAAATGGCATGCTGGTGTTGCAGGCAGTGGCTTAACTTACTATACCATAACACTGGCCTGAAGGGAAGGTTTTGAAAACTTTTTGAAAGACTGGGAAGGGGACACAGGTGTGAAACTCTTGGAATAGTGGAGATTAGGACCCTAGTCTCTTCCATTGCACAGACCTCATGTTAAAAAAAAAAGGGCCCAGGGCCCGGCGGCGTGGCCTAGTGGCTAAAGTCCTCACCTTGAACGCCCTGGGATCCCATATGGGCGCCGGTTCTAATCCCGGTAGCTCCACTTCCCATCCAGCTCCCTGCTTGTGGCCTGGGAAAGCAGTCGAGGACAGCCCAATGCATTGGGACCCTGCACCCGCTTGGGAGACCTGGAAGAGGTTCCAGGTTCCCAGCTTCGGATCGACACAGCACCGGCCCGTTGCAGCTCACTTGGGGAGTGAATCATCGGATGGAAGATCTTCCTCTCTGTCTCTCCTCCTCTCTGTATATCTGACTTTGTAATAAAATAAATAAATCTTTAAAAAAAAAAAAAAGTGCCCAAAAGAGAGGATATGCTGCTAGCTTTTCAAAGACCTGAACTGAGGACTGGACCACTGCTTCCCAGGGACCTGGTGGCTTTACCACTGAATATCTGAACAGTGACCAGAAGGGATTCTAGACTGTGCCAGATCCCTTCAGATCCTAGGGAGAAGGTTACCTCTCCCCCAGCATGCCAATCAGAATGTTGAGATAGAATTTCCTGGTTGAATGGGGGTTCTGAACAAATGTGTTCAGAGACAGAAAGGGGTCTGGCCTGCACCCTGGCGAAGTGCTCTGAGATTTCGTCTAGGTCCTGTTTGGGCAGTTGGCAGGGGCAAGCATATGGGATACTTGGTGAAGAGATGAATGCTAGCAGGACCTTGAAATGCATCCAGGCTATTTTAATAATACCGCAGAGGCATGATTTACCTACCCTGAGTAATGGTTTTCCGGGCTATTTCCTGAGCATTGAAAGCACATTCAAACGAGCTGCCTTTTCAACAAAGGCTTTAAAGAGGTTTGTGACTGCAGGTTGGCAATGAGTGTATAATTCACCAATCTGACCTTGTTGATTGCTGGAGCAACCAGGCCTGCTGCTTTGTTTTCTGACTGTGGATAGATGGGAGGGTCAAGTCTGAATTCGGCTCACCCAGCTCCACCTAATGTGCTAAAGGTTAAAGACAGAAGCCTGAAGTCATGCCTGCCTGTCACTGTCCATTTCACAAAGCTGCCCTGTGCCTACAGTTCTCGGCTTTGTTCGTAATGAAAGTCTTTTAGGCTGCAATTTTCTTTTTCTAGTCTAAATTTCTTGTGGTTATTCACGTAAGGGATTACTCAAGTCAAATAAATGTAGAGGTTGTTGAAAAATATCCTTCAGTCGTTCATCTCTGCTCATCCCCAACTCTGCTCTTTTTTAGCCTGTAGGTTTATTCTTTCCCCCTCTTCCCCAATTCCCAAGAATTCACTATTGACTTCACTCCATACTTTTTTTTCTAGATAGGGTTTTTGTTGTTGTTTTTGTTTTTGCTTCTAAGAAACGTTACTTTTTAGACAAGTTTAAGGATCTGACCAGAAGGCACAGAGTTCCCATGTATCTGAGCATGCATAGCCTCTTCGGTTAGCAGCATCTGCACCACTCCTGGATTACAATGAACAAATGCTGTGGATGCACCATTGTCACCCCGAAAGCCTGTAGTTCACACTGCGGTTCAAGTTTGGTGTTGTATACTCTGTGCTCTGCATAAATCATAGAATTGTGCAGAGCAGTTGGACCTCTCTAAAGCCCTCTCTTCTCCAACTGGTTATCCTTCCCTCTTCCTCAAATCTGGCAACAACTAATTTTTTTCTCACTGTTACCACATTTTACCTTTTCCAGAAGATCACATGATTGTAATCTTAAATACATAGCCTTTCCCCCAAAGATTTATATATTTTTATTGGAATGTCAGATTTACAGAAAGAAGGAGAGACAGAAAGATCCATCCACTGATTCACTCCCCAAGTGGCCACAACGGTCGCTGCTGAAACAATCTGAAGTCAGGAGCGAGCTTCTTCTGGGTCTCCCATGCAGGTGCAGGGTCCCAAGGCTTTGGGCCATCCTCTGATGCTTTTCAAGGCCACAGGCAGGGAGGTGGATTTGAAGTGGAGCAGCTAGGACAGGAAATGGAACCCATATGGGATCCCAGCCCATGCAAGGCAAGGATTTTAGCCACTAGGTTACTGTGCTGTATCCAATATGTAGCCTTTTCAGGAGGCTTGACTGTTAGGATAAGCAGAGCATTTGAGTTTGATAACAAAGCCTGAAACAGGTGTCAGGAATGTCATGCCTGTGTGGAGTTTTATAGATCCAAAGCTGACCAGTTCAGGTGAGCAATCACCAGGTGCAATATGTGGACATTACATACTGGTTGGTATGAATTTAATAGCTGCAAAAACCATTTGGGGGAGAATTATGGACACTGGACCATGAGATTGGGTTATAAATGATGTTAGCCCTCATTAAGATTATTATTATGGGTCATCAAACAGAACAGGAATAATTTTCCTTATGGACACTGTCTTTCTTTTTTTGGTTGCATGCTGAAGCATTTAAGGCTGGAACAACATGTGTATTATTCACATTTAAATATTTTATCATAAAATAAAATTCATGTAAGCGAATACAATCTGTAAGATTTTATAATAAATAGATTATGCATCTGAAAGGTAGAGAGACGGAAAGTCAGAGAGAGTGAAAAATAGAAAGAGATTTCTCCTACCTTCACTTCCAAGATGTCTGCAATAGCCAGGGCAGGGCCAGACTGAAGGAGCTAGGAACTCACTTGGGACTCCCACACGGGTGGCAGGGACCAAGGGTTTGAGTCATTATTTGTTGTCCCCTACGATATCCATTGACAGGATGCTGGAGTCTGAAGCAGAGCCACAATTCTAACCCAGGCTCTTCCACATGGGAAATGGGCTCCCCAAGGGGCATCTTAACTGCTACTCCAAATGTCCACCCCTAGGAAGTGTTGTTTCTCACATGTGGTCTTTATTGGTTGTTTCATCCCAGAAGATAGCTTTAGTTGAGTCCATAGGTAAAGAGGCAGATCTTGGGCCGGCCTTGGTATCCCATATAGGAGTGCTGGTTCAAGTCCCAGTTGCTCTGCTTCTGATTCCACTCCCTGGTAATGCACCTGGGAATGCTGCAGAAGAAAACTCAAGTACTTGGGCCCCTGACACCCACACAGAGTCCCAGATGAAGTTTCTGGCTCCTGGCTTTAGCCTGGCCCAACCCCAGCTGGTTGTGGCAAATAGGGGAATGAACCAATGGATGGAAGATCTCCCTCTCCCTCTCTCACTCTGCCTTTAAAATAGATAAGTGTGTGTGTGTGTGTGTGTGTGTGTGTGTGTGTAGTGTCACCGAGACAGAGATCTTGAGTAGGAAAAGTACATAGACAATGGATGATGCTTTTTCATGTTCAAATGGTATGATCCTTGCCAGTCTGTGCCTTGGTTTCCTCTGGCGTGTGATAGCTGTAATATTAGTAAACATGTCACGCAGGATATTCGTGAGGATGAATGAGCTTCTATACATAAGAGCATTAAAACAGTTTCTGGCACATAGCGATGAAGCAGCATTGGCTGTTACTGTTGTCACTGTTTTTGTTGTTGACTTATGTGCTCTTCCAGGTGTTTGGGTTGCTGTGGATAGATGGCATCAGGTTTTCTGCTGGTGCTAGTAGCCACAGGACCTGTGGAAGCCATTTTGAGTCCTTCTTTCCATTATATTAAGAACCAACCAACCCCAGTTTTACGGACTGATGAACAGGGGTCCAGCCTAGAAATAGTTTCTCTTACTGCTTGTTGTGGTGGCTTTTAGATTATTTTTCCATTAAAAATCCAAAAAATTTTCAGCAAAATTAAAGAACAGGTAATTGAAGCATCTCAGGCCTAAAATTTCCCAACAGTAAGATTTTACTTTTATTTTTATGAATACTGGGCTAGTAGCATTTTAAAAATGAACAAACACAGTGGAATATACTTTTATAAATATGTCTCTTTAAACAAATCTAACACATAATGATTGAGGACCACTGTTCAGTTTTGTCACTAGCATACCAGAAAGGAAGCAAATAGGATTTCATAAGTACATCTCCAGTTTTCAGGTGGAAAAATATTTTGCTTTAGTTAGTGTCACAAATGTCTTTTTTTTAGTGCTCTGTGCCATTTTTAATTTTGGATCTTAGCACTTAGCACTGTTCTTTTCCTGTTTCTGTCTTACCGCTGATAAACACCAGGAACATTGGGTCTTTGGAAGCTGGAAGGACTTGCTGTTCTATTAGAATAACCCATGTTGTTGCAGATCAATCCTAGAGTTAACAGAAATCTTCAAGACCAAATGTATCAGAGAAGAACTATTTATGCTAAAGTTTACCATTATGAATAATTCTGAGAATTGTTCATCTTGTGAGGTCTATAGTATCCAAGCAGCTATAGCTACTAGAATGTTGTTTGGTTGCTTCTATGTTATGATTTCATAAAGATAAAACATTATTAAAAATATATGGGTTTTTTTAGATTTTATTTTTGATGATGTTTACCTAAGTTGATTAGGATGAGAAGGGTCGAGGGTTAGGGGAAAGCGGATGAGGCCATTATTGCCATATTTTCTTTTTACTGTACCTGGGGAAAGGGTGTGAGATAAGGGGAGAAGCTGCATCCAGCTTCCCAACTGCCTCAGTATCCAGGGATGGAGAATGGCCAACCAACGCCATCCCTGGGTCTCCAGTGTGGAACACGCTCTAAGGGTTCTGCTCAAGTGGTTTAGACAGTTTGATTGTTCTGAAATACTGATGGTGTTGCCGATCCAAGGAAGAGGAAATCCTTCCAAGGTCCATTGTCTGTCATAGTCCACTTTAGATTCTCCATTCGTCCAGGTATTTGCTGCCAATGCTTGGCTGGGGTAGTTGACCAATTTGGTCTGCCCTCTTTCCTCTGCTATGGTACCAGATATCCTCTGCAGGCCCCAGTGGGCTGCCATATCCTTCATGTGCATCTGGGTATGCCGGCCACTACTCTGTCTAAGCTAAACCACTGAGGAGGCTAAGCTCTGACATATGCATTCCATGGTCAGACCACAGATCCTGCATTTCTCCCTATGCTTGGAGTTCTGAGTCCATCAATTCAGTTGGAGGGATTCCCCAAAAAACCTCTTCTGAGGTGATCCTAGACCTGACTCTTGTTTATGCTTGCCAGGGATCTGGCTCTGTTCGTCAGTTCCAGCTCATGCTGGTGGGTGCTGTAGCCTAGTCCAACCCAGCCAGCCCTCAGCCCTGGCCCTAATATAGACTGGTTGGTGTTGTGGCCTGATGTACCCTGTCCTGCACTCCATTCTGGTTCTCAAATCTGCCAATGTGTGCTATGTGTCCCAGGCTGGCTTGCCCACATTCTTGACCCACACATATGCCACTGGGTACCATCATCTGGCCTGGTCTGGGCTGCTCCCAACCTTGGTTCTTATGCTCACCTGCAGGGAGTGTGTCCTGACCATGGAGTCCCGAAGCTCCTCTAGAAGGTCTCTTCCCAGTGGCAGATCTTGTGCACAGCTGTGGGTGCTTGGCCCAGACTGACTTAGTCCATCTTCTGTGTCCTTGCCTAATCAGCCCATACCTATTTTTGTCTCTTACTATTGGGCACTTCAGCCCAGCCACACTTTGTCCATGCCCAGACAGAACTCTTGCATGATTCAGAGGAGACCATCCTCTGGCTTTCAGGAGCACCACTGCATGTTGCAGTGTAGCCCAGTCTGGCTCACCCAGACCCAGTCTACATCTGAGTGGTGAAGGACACTACCCAAACTGATGTCCGCATTCTAGCTCTGGCACTCACCAGTGGGAACCACAACCCAACTAGGGTGTCCCCTTAACTCCCCAACTATGCCTTTACCCAGCCACAGGTCTTGTGTGTGCCAGTGGTTGCTCTGACCCAGTTGGCCTATAGTCTATCCCCTGTCTTGGCCTTTGCCATTGGGTGCTGCAACCTGACCTATCCTGGCCTGCCCTCCATTCCCAACTCTCACTGGCCAGTGTTGCAGCCTAGCCTTGCCCAGTCTGCTCCCATCTCTGGCTCATGCAAACTGGTAGGTGTGATAGGTTAGCCTGGCATGACCCACACTCCAGCCTGGTTCCTGCATGTGCCAGTGGCTCAAGTCCTTGGGGCCCTGAAACCCACCTGAGAAATCCTGATGGAGTTTCAGGATACTGGCTAAAGCTGAGCCTAACCCTGGTAGTTGTTAGCATCTGGGGAGTGAGGCAGTGGATAGAATCTTTCTCTCTCTCTCTCTCTCCCCTGTTACTTTGCCTTTCAGATAAAAAAAAATTATGCCTGATATCCAAAATGGGTGATGTGTCTAAGCCAGTGATTCTCAACTAGAGGCAATTGTGTCTCTCAGGGAAGTTTTGGCAACACTTGGAAACATTTTTGATTGTCACAAGTAGAGGAAGGTGCTTTTGGCATCTCCTGGGTGGAGGTGAGGCCAGCTGGCATTAGACAATGTACAAGACATTCCTCAAAAGAATGAATCATTTAGTCCTAAAGGTCATTAGTGCCACTGTTGAGAAACCCTGGAGTAAATGCATCTGGAAAGTCAGTAGTTGGCATGCCATTGTATAAAGCCGACACAGAATGTGCCACTCTGGGAAAGAAATTGGAGAATAAGGTAGAAATCCTATGAGGACAGATTCCAAATTGAAATGGAAACAACTGGCCTCCCATTTGTCATCCTTTTCCTGGGCTTAGCCACATATGCAGATAACAATCATTCCTATGTGGAGTGTGCATAGCGTTGCTATCCCTATGTGTATTAGTCTACTTTGTGTTGCTATAACAAAATACCTGAGGCCAAACAGTTTATAAATAAAAGAGGTTGATTTAGCTTACAGTTTTGGAGCTGGAAGAGCAAGTTCTAGCAGCCCCATCTGGCCTCTGGGGAGAGTTCCCTTGGCTGCACCATGGAGAAATGGAAAGCGAATGAACCACGGGCAGAAGGGTCAAGTGCTTTATACTATTCCAGTTTCAGAACTAACCAGGGTTGTGGGAAAAATACCTTAATTCCTCCAAGGGCAAGATTCCAGTTAACTAATCACCTTCCACTAAACCCCACTTGAAAGTTCTACCATGCAGGCTAAGCCATCAGTTGGGATGTCTTCCTGCGTTGCAACCCAGCTTTTCCATTTCCAATCCAGTTTGCTGTTAATGTTCTTGGTGGCAGCAGATGATGACCTGGATATTTTGAGGACTCAAATGAAGTTACTGACTCCTGACTTTGACCTGGCTCTGGTTTGGTTGTTGCAGCCATTTGGGGAATGAATCAGCAGATGGAAGATCTCTTTCTTTCTCTCTCTCTCTGACACTCTGCCTTTAAAATAATTTAATAAAATACTTTTTAAAAAGTTCCACCACCTCTCACATCATTACATTAGGGAGCAAGCTTCTAGCACATGCACATGTAGGGGGCACACAAGCATCTTATCAATAGCTTGGTACATATTTAATCACTATTTCTATATGTTGTAGCCAACCCATTGTCTCTTCAGTGTGATTCATTTCATCATAAATCAGGAAGTGGATATATGGGTGGCAGTATGATTCAAGTTCAGGGAGTTCATTTTGGGCATTTGTAAGCTAACCCAGACCAAGGAGATATTAGAGACATGGATGATAACCAAGGGAAATCTCAGTTCTTGGCAGAGACCACCAAGTGTATATATCAAAACCCTGTCAGTTCCAAAGGACAGAAAAGCAATTGACTTAAAAGCAAAAGAGGCTTGTTGGCTTGGATAATTTGAGATTGTTCCTGGGGTAGCTCATAGACTTGGAGGAGAAGGTACAGGGTCACCGAGCCTGTTTGTGCCACAGGGCACCGCCATGGTTCTGACTCTCTCCGTCTATTTCTCATTTCTGGCTTCATTTTGAGACCAGTTTTCTCCACATGGCTGTGGTAGGGAAGATGGCTAGTGGCAGCCTAAGTGTCACATCCTCCCAACATTAAACTTGTCTTTCTCATTATCCATACGTCCGAGCCAGGAAAGGTCTTTGGACCAGGTCATGTGCCTGGGGAGAAGAGCATCAGAGCTGGCCAGGCCTGTGTTATGGGCTTCCCCATGTCATCAGCAGTGAGTTTCTGCTTGTAAATAGTAGAGGGGACATGAAGAATCCCTTTCCTAGGACCACAGCAGCAGAGTGTTCTGTGATACTGATGGGTATTGAATATTGCAGTTGGCACTTGCCTCATTGGAGGGAGCTAGACTTGTGAGGGCCTTTATCCCAGGTGTTCCAGACTCGCCTTGGAGACAGTACTCTAAGCTGTTTGGCTAAGGCCCCAACCCTTTTCCAGTGGGAAAATTGTCCTGTGTTCATGAGCCTTTTGTATCAGAAAATCATGGAATTAGAATCACCTGGCAGGAAGTCAATGCAGTATATTGATTGATCAGTATCTTCTCATTACTGATGCATGTGGGTACTGCACAGCACCCTCTCTTTGCAGACCCTCTCTGGCTGGTGGCTTCCCACAGGTATCTGAGTGCTGTGAGAAGTCCAGCCCAGTATCTGGAACCCATAGAATTCTGTCTCAGGTTTACCATTTCCTGGCTGGGAAACCACTGGACCTGCAAAGCTCCACTTTCCTTATCTCCAGGATGGGTCAATAATCCCCATGTCTCAGGGGTTTTGAGAGTAGCAAATGAGATCACCTAGGGACAGTGTCTGCATACAGTTGGTGCTCCAACATACTTTCTTCCCCTTGCTCACCTCCTTGAAGATGCTTTGCCTGCTTTTTGGCAAAAATTAAAGGTGTGGATTACTTTAAAAGTTCAGCAAAATGTAACTCCACTTGTAAGAACATCTTTGTACATTGTACATATTTAAGTAAATGTAAGTTTAAAATGTAACTCCCAACACATAGTAATTTGGTAAGTAAACTAAGGGAATGGTCATTTGATTTTTATGTTGCCAAACAAAATAACTTCAGCTGTGAGAGGGGACTCAATATTGAATATATTAAAAGACTTCCATTCACTGTACCTCTGCCTTCCAGAGGTCAAATGCTGTTTTCATGCTAAACTATTGAAATAAGCATACATTTCACATTTTGGTGGATGCACTGTCCATGGAGTGTAACGCCTAATGAGTGCTAACTTGAAGGCCTTCCTGACAGCACAGTATCCCAGACTGCCAAGAATAATGAGCCTGGGACCTCAATAGAACAGTGCTGTTTGAATCAATATCATGGGAAAGACATTCTGAGAACTGATTATACACTGATATACTCCCATAAATTTCTTAGTCATGATCATTTCTCTCAGCACAAACCAGTATGGAGATTCATACTTCTGAATACGTGGATAACATTTCCTAGCATCCCGAAAACTTAAACTTTCTATTGGTCTTGGCATGAATTTGGCATAGCTAAAGGAAGAATCACCAACCCCATTTGATAGAGCTTATGTGTAAGGTGGAAGGCATAAGAGTTCTTAATTTTCTTTTTTTTATTTTTTTTTAAAGATTTTTATTGTTATCGGAAAGCCGGATATACAGAGAGGAGGAGAGACAGAGAGGAAGATCTTCCACCCGATGTTTCACTCCCTAAGTGAGCCGCAACGGGCCGGTGCGTGCCGATCCGATGCCGGGAACCAGGAACCTCTTCTGGGTCTCCCACGTGGGTGCAGGGTCCCAAAGCCTTGGGCCGTCCTCGACTGCTTTCCCAGGCCACAAGCAGGGAGCTGGATGGGAAGTGGAGCTGTCGGGATTAGAACCGGCACCCATATGGGATCACGGGGCTTTCAAGGCGAGGACTTTTAGCCGGGCCCAAGAGTTCTTAATTTTCAATTGCAACTGAGTGAATCTTTACAGCATTGGTTGGCATATTGCAAAATGAAACATACAACACAGCTCAACAAGTTTTATTTACCTAGAGAAGGCTCAGTTTTTGTTGTTTCAGTCCACCGAGGGCTCAAAAAGAACAAAGATAGGCAGAGGAAAAAGCAAATTGTCTTTGTCTTTTGGAGCTGGGATGCCTTTCTTCTGCCCTGGGATGTTAGAGCTCCAGGCAATCCCAGCTTTGGACTCCAGGGCCTGTACCAGCACCCCTTCTTTGCACAGTCATAACACCCCCCCCCCCAGGCACCACCCAAAGCACTGTCCTGGCATCCCAGGCTCCCCAGCTTGCAGACATTGTGGTGTAGGACTGTCATGGTGTAGGACTGCCATGGTGTAGCTGCCATGGTTACATGTTCGATTCCCCTTGAAAGTCCCCTCTTTATCTGTGCATCTGTTTCCTGTCTGCCTGCCTATCTCTCTGTTATCCCTATCTATTGTCGAACTGTGTTTGGCTCTGGGGAACCCTAACACAGAAGGCAAACCTTAGTGGATAGCTTGTGGTCCCATTATTTGTTTCAAGGTTTGGGGAAATACTTTCTGTGTATTTTGGGGATATGTTAGGGAATTTTCCATGAAAGCTTTCTAAGTTGTCACCAGAAGAATTCCTATGAAGGGTCTTAGAAAAGATATCTATAACCATAACTCGAACTAGAATCAAAGCAAAAGAAGAAAGCACCACACATGGGGAAAGATAATCACATGTAGAAGCCTTGGTACTCATGGCGACGGTGGTCCTGCGCTTCTTGTCTCATGTTGAGGCCCCATGTGAAGCTCCCTACGACCCTGCAAGACTGACTGGGAGGCCACAAGAGAAGGCCCCTGTCCTTCCTGTGTCCCCTCACCCCCCAGGCCAACTCTGGCTACACCCAAGTCTCTTTACTTCTTCTCTCTTCTGCCTCCAGGATGTGCTTAATGCCACATTTTTTCCTGTCTTTTTTTTTTTTTTTTTTAAAGATTTATTTTATTTTTATTACAAAGTCAGATATACTGAGAAGAGGAGAGACAGAGAGGAAGTGGAGCTGCTGGGATTAGAACCAGCGGCCATATGGGATCAAGGCGAGGACCTTAGCCACTAGGCCACGCTGCCAAGCCCTCCTGTCTTTTTTTAAAAGGTTTACTTGAAAGGCAGGAGACCAGAGAGAGATCTTCCAAGCATAGCTGGTTCATTCTAAGAATGACCACAGCACTCAGGGCTGGGTCAGGTCAGACTGGGATGAAGCCTGGAGACAGGAAATCAAAGCAGACTTCCCATGTGTGTGTGGCAGGGACCCAAACTCATGAGCTGTCAGTTGCTGCCTCCCACAGGGAGCATCAGCAAGGAGCGGTGTTGCAATCGCAGGAACAATGACTTGAAGCAGGCATTCTGATGTGGCAAGTGGGGCACCCAAGGGCATCTTGACCACTGGTCTCAACAGCTGCCACTGTACTGGTTTCTATACAAGGTTTATGTTGTTGCATAGCTCAGTAGCTTAAGACAATACCGATTTCTTAGTTCACAGCTTTGTGGGTCAGATGTCTAGCATGGCTTGGTTATGGTCTCCACTCTGGACATAAGCAGGATGAAGGTCTCAGCTGAGACAACAGTGATTATTCCTTTGTGGAATCATCTTTGCTCTTCGCAGTTGCAGGCCTGTGGTCCTTGTTTCCTTGCTGTCAGTCAGGGCGCACTGCCTGTGTCCCTTACCGCCGTTTCATGTGCTGTACAACAGGAGCAGTGCATGGGTGCTTTCCTGTGCTCCTATCAACCAGAGAAGACTCTCCTCTCTCTAAAAGTTCATATGGTTAGGTTAGACTCATCTGGATAGTTCCTTGATGTTAAGATCAGCTGGACCATAGGATATCCTCTTTTCATAGGAGCAAAATCATGGTCACAGCCCTGAGCTGATGGGGTGTGTGTGAGGCTATGTGTGTGGGTGAGGGTGTGTGTATGTATGAGGATGTGTGTGTGTGTGTGTGTGTGTGTGTGTGTGTGTGTGTGTATTGGGGTGGGCTGGGACGATCTTGGTGGTTTCTTGGAATTTTGCAGGTCACAGGTATTTGCCCTTTCTCACGTGAGAACAAGCTGTCATCTCACCAAGCAGTGAAGATTCCTTAGCTATACCATAGATCTCTGGGTCAGTTTCATCCCACGTG
Organism: Ochotona princeps; assembly: GCF_030435755.1. Lineage (NCBI taxonomy): Eukaryota > Metazoa > Chordata > Mammalia > Lagomorpha > Ochotonidae > Ochotona > Ochotona princeps. The sequence goes on along the minus strand of NC_080842.1, from coordinate 43,311,878 downwards.
GGGCCTAGGAATCTGGACTTTATGCTGACTTTCTGGATGAGTGTGTTTAACTGCCTTTGGGGGCTAGCCTTTCACAAGCCTGGGTCAGAACACAGCCTCGTGTTCATGGGGTGGGGTGTGCAGCCCACGCCAGCCTCAAGGAGACCTGTGCACAGATGTTTGCAGCCTCTGTGAGGGTTGACCTCTGACCGCCCGCAGCTGAGTCCCTCTTCAGGAAAGAAACTGCTTTGCCCAAGGTCACATCCACTCCAACAGGAGCAGCCCATGTCCACGCAAGCACATGTAAAGACCTGCCTCTTCCTAGGCCTTCTGAAAGGCCAGCACAGCTGATCACCCACTGAGCGCACATGCAGCCCCTTTCAAGTGCAGTTGAGCTTCTCTCTTTCTCTCTTTTGTCCCACTTTGCCACCCTCCCTCCTGCTCAAGTGTTCCTGAGAGTTCTCAGGAAGCATCTCTACGTCAGGTCATCTCAGAGTTCATGTCCAGAAATTCTCCCCAAAAGGCACACACGCACTTTGCAATCTGTCTTTGTAACTCCATCTCATATTATACCCCAAACCTGCTCATCGCTTGTCCACCAGCACTGCTGCCTTATCCCAGCCACCACTTTGCTGACCTGGTCCCCTGTGGGAGCCTCCTAAATGCCGTCGCTGCTATGACTTTCCTCCAAGCCGGACCCCCAGCATCACATCTCATTCTCTGCAGCAGCAGTGGGAATGGTGGCAGCCCCCTTACTTTATATCCTGTTCCCTTCCTCTGTGAGTTGGAGCTGGAGGAGGGCAGGGTCACTGCTATGTCTACATCATAGAATCAACACAACAGATACGTGCGGAGCAGCTTATTAGATTAAGGCCTCCAACCCCCACATATTCAGGAAAGTACTGTAAGATTGGAATGCATAAGCAGACTACAACTGGAAAATGGGCGTCGAGTTTTGGCCTAGTGATTAGTTTGCCCTCGTCCCATATCAGAGTGCCTAGGTTCAGCTCCTGGCTCTGGTTCCAGATTCCATCTTGCTGCTACTGTTGACTGGGGAGGCTGCAGAGATAGCGCAAGCAGTTGGGTCTGTGCCACTCACACGTGAGACCTAGACTGAGTTCCTGGCTTCTGGCTTCTGCCCCAGGCATTGCAGATATTTGAGGCGATAACCATAAGATGAAAGTACACACATACACACACACACCCCATACTCTTTCATTGTCTCTGTCTCTCTCAAATAAATAAGCAAAAATATTATAATTGGAAAAGTACCTTGTGCTTTTACACAGGATTCAGGGATAGGAATTTCATAAAGTTGCTCTCATAGCAAGATTTTCTTCCCAATATTTCCTCAACATCTAGGATGTGAGATGAGTTTTATCAAATACCAGGGAAAGGGAGCAGCTTTGGTCCCTGACTCACTTTGGATCCTTAAATGCAACAGTCATAGCTGTTCTTTTATGTAATAGTTGTACTGCAAGCTGTATGAGACAGAATGTTAATATCTAAAGGGGAAATTTGATTCTCCCAATGACTAACAAAATTACTGGTACATTTCCTGGGTGAGGAGGGGAATAATTTCTTGATATGTCTAATTGAGAACTTTTAAGTAAACATATGATTCGCCTTCGGACTAACTCTGCAAGCTTTAATGGAGGCGTAGAGGGTTTATTTTAAGTGGAGGCTATTTATACACACTTGCCTCATTTTTACTGATGGTTTCCGTTTTGGAAGCTGGTGCCTTGGCTGTAGTGATTGGGGAGGAATGGGGTCCACACTCCCTGAGCTAGTCATTCCTGCTGTGGCTCAGCAAAAGACAGCTTCCTGACACAAGTACAATTTTGGAATGACTATTATTAACAAAGGACAAAAAAAAGAAAAAAACCCTGTTCTCTGGGTATTCTGAGTGATTCAGACGCCAAGTAGCTCACATGATTTAGAAGTAGTAATTTTCCAGTCCTGGCTTCCTGGGGTAAAAGAAATACTTGAAAACGTATACATACATATTTGATCATGCATGCCAAAGAGTGTATAACATCATGGTCAATTTTAAAGCAAAAATTTGAAATCCTTAAAAAATGCCTGCTGTTTGGCCAGGAAGAGCTTATCTGACATGTGAAGAATAAGCTCCTACTGTATGCATTTGCAGGCTAAGAACTTCTAGGCCAACCATAGTGTTACTGAGTGTCTGTGTATTGAGACTCCTGCTAAGGTATTGCAGAAGTCGCAATGCCAACAAGCTAAAAACAGGTACATCTTTATGTCTCATGTACCTCATTCTTTCTGCAGGTGTTCCAACACCAGATTGAGAGTCATTAAAACTTATGAGAACCAATAGGCAAGGAAGAAATCGAAAAAATATTTTCAGAGAATTGCCTGTATGGGCTTTGGCAATAAGCATCTGAGCTACACATAGTCTCATAATTCCAAAGAATAATTCATCTCAGGGTAGTATAGAATGTTCCAGAATATTTTTAGATAGAGAACAGCCAATTCATTTTTGTGTGTGTGTGTGTGTGAAAAAGTAGCCTTAATTGATGGCCAGTCTTGAAGTGACTAACACAGAAAACTGTAAAAACTGTGACTCGGCGTGAAAGCATAGTGGTTAAACTCCTCGCCTTGCACGTGACAGGATCCCATATGATCATCAGTTCTAATCACGGCAGCCCTGCTTTTGGCCTGGGAAAGCAGTTGAGGACAGCCCAAAGCCTTGGGACCCTGTACCCGCGTGGGAGATCCAGAAGAGCTCCTGGCTCCTGGTTTCAGATTGGCGCAGCACTGGCCGTTCCAGCCACTTGGGGAGTGAACCATCGGACAGATCTTGCTCTCTGTCTCTCCTCCTCTCTGTATACCTACCTTTCTGGTAAAAATAAATAAATCTTTTTAAAAAACCTGCATTTCCTCCGAAGAACTAAAAGATACTACATAAGCATGTAGGTGCGCTCTGACTCAGAAATTCCGCTGCTGAGCGTATATCCTGGGTACTTACCAGAATAGCCCTGTGAGACAAGTGTCCCCAGTGGGTCATGGCAGCCTGTGTGTCAGGGAGTTGGAGCCCTGGCCATCACTAGGACAGAGGATGGGTAATATGTTACAGAGGACTTTGTAGCAAGAAGCAAGGAATTAGACATAGCTGTCAGCAGCTGAAATGGATTTTAAAACAGGATGCTTCATTTTAGAAAAAGCAAAAAACAGAACATATAAAACACAACACTGGGGATTCTATTTGACCTAGTGGTTAAGATACTGGTTAGTAAGCCCATGTCCCACATTAGTACCTGGGTTGGATTCAGGGCTGTGACCCTACATTCCTGCTAACGAGGTTCTGGGATGCAGAAGTGATGGCTCAAATCACTGGGTCCCTGCCACCCTTGTTGGGAACCTGGTTTGAATTTTAACCACTCAACTTTGGTTCTAGCCTTGACCCAGCTGTTATGGGGAGTGAATCAGTGAATGGGGGCATTGTGGGTCTGTACACATCTCTCTCCCTGTGATTTAAATAAGTAAATAGACAAAATCTCACCTCCTCACCACAGTATCATCTAAATGAAAAATATATCACACAGATCAAGATAAACCTTTTTAAAGACACATGTGAATACAAACGGACGTTGCATTGCAAGCAAGGAGGTGCTGAGTAAGGACGATGGCGGTGGACAATGGGACAAAGGGGATGACTAAATGAAGGGATCACTCGGCTTCTATGTTCCTGTGCTCGGTTTGCCGTTGCGGGTCCTTTCATCTATTAAAAAATATTAAGAGATAACTGTTTCCCAGTTTTGTTAGCATCAAGGTAAAGGTATTGATAAACAATTGGTTTGTTAAACGTTTTTGACCTTAAATCACATTTTGATTGCTGATATGAAAGAAGCCAAAAGTTTCTTAGGGCTTACTGCTCCGGATGGGTTAATTTATTCTGTAGAAATGTGAATGACATTGGGATCTCTACGGCATTGTTGGAAGTCTGACTCTTATCTCCCAGTGCTGATGTCAGTTGGCAGCAAGGACCAGTCTCTTCCCCTTTTCCTCTGTGGACACAGGAGAAAAAAGGAAAAACGAAAAAAATAAAAAGTCTGAAACTCGTGTTCCACCTTTATCCATACCTGACCTTCCCCACCCTGATCAGAGGCTTATATAGACATGCATCATTCTAAACTATGTAAACAATATTAAAAATAAAATTTAAAGAGAAATGAGTGACTATGTTAGAGGAGGACCTTGCACAAACCAGTGGTAAGTAACTGCCATGAACGGAAGCAGATGAGTCTCTTTTTTTCCCCTGAATTATGTTTGTATATTTTAAGATGTATTGACTTATTTGAAAAGCCACTTATTCACTCCCTGTATGCGCACAACAGCCCAGACTGGGCCAAGTCAAAGCCAAGAGCCAGGGACTCCATCCAGTTCTCCCATGCCGTGGCAGGGAACCCAGGTACTTGAGCCATCACCGGTTGTCTTCATGGGTGTTTGTTAGAAGGAAGGTGGCGTCAGGCGCACTATGATATGGACTGTGGGAGTCCCAAGTGACAGCTTAACTACTGTGCTGTAACAACTGCCCTGAGAAGGTTGATATGTATCATCAAAACAGTGTTACACGGAGGAACATTTCTCTGTGTGGCAGAACGTTTTCTCTGTGTGCAGAATAGCTTCAGGGATGACTAGACCCTCGTTTCTACTCATGAACTCTTGATGAAAAGAGCAGGGGCTATCTGCTTAAGTGTAGAATGATTCAACCAGGACTGGCAATATTCCCTACATTTGCGTTTGAGGTTGAGTGACCCAGCCCTTGGGAAATGTACTAGTATTGTTTCTCTTCTGATTCCGGAAGATTTACTTATTTAAATCAGAGATTTAAATGTGAAGATGCAGTCTGAAAGAGAGCAAGTGATGACTCAAGTATGTGGGTCCCTGCCACACTCAGAGGAGACTTAGACAGGATCCTGGGCTTCCAGTTTGACCTTGGCCCAGCCATAGCTGGTGTGGGCATTTGGGAAGAGAACCAGAGGATGGAAGAGCTCTGCCTGTGTCTCTGTCTTCCAAAACAAACAACAAACCAAAAAGAAGTAAATTGCTAAAGTAAGATTTTCTCTCTGCGTTTGCAAAATGGGACAACTTTATATTTTTGCCAGCCAATTTTATTTGAAGCTCTAGAAAGAAAGTCATCTTTCCCAAATGTATATACCTGGATACCGTATGTTACTGAGACAGGAAAACCAATCAAGTGGAATTGTACAGTGTTTGGATCATTGACCTTTGGTCATAATTCTCCTTTCAGATCTCTTAATGATTCATAAATGGCATGATCCCACAGCAGAGTGGAAGAGAGGAAATTATACCTGGTAATAGCTAGTCATTAGAATTAGGAAGTTCCTTCTGCACAAATTCCTGCTTCAAAGTACAACAGTCATGTGCAATATTCAGGATGGAGCCATCTGTGGATGAGCAGCAAGGGTAGATAAATCCAATCCCAAAGTAAATGCTCCTAGGACATCAGGCCAAGGAGGATTTATTGCCTGATGCCAGCCCTGGTGTGGTACAGGGTTTAGGAGGAACAAACACAGTAGTTAAGTAATCCCAGGGAGTCACTTGGTCTCCTGGAATTCAGTTTTGTCAACTGCAAAAGATGCAGTTGGAACAGATACTCTCCAGATTCCTGTGTAGTGCTCAATTTTTCTTTATTAAAAAATTATTGATTTTATTTACTTAAAAGGCAGAGTGACAGAGAAAAGGGGAGACAGAGATCTTTTGTCTGATAGTTCTCTTACAGAATGGCCACCAGTAGCCAAAGTTGGGCCAGTCCAAAGCCAGGAACCTGAAATTACATCTGGGTGTCCCATAGGGATGGCAAGAGTCCAAGTACTTGGGAATCTTGTTCTGCTTTCCCAGGTACATGAGTAGGGGTTGGATTGTAAGTGGAGCCGTTTGGACTTGAATTACCATTCATGTGGGATGCCAGAGTCACGGAGTGGCAGTTTCACCCACTTGGCTCAAATGCTGGCCCCTAATTTTTTTCCCCAACTGATGCATGTGCTATTCAATGCTGAGAAACAAAGAAACCAAAGAAAACCAATGACAGGAGTTTTGATCCTAGGTGCCCATCAGAGCTGGTAGCCCTGATGATTTGAATTCTGAACTTCCCCAGTGGGCCCCAAGTTATAGCATATTTCACAAGTTCCCAAGTGATTCTGATATGTTCTGAAATTTGAGAACTAGTTGTTCTTCTTAAGTCACCAGAAATGATGACCAGTTATTGGAAGGTGTTGAAAAGACATGCAACATTGATTGGCTAGGAGCCCACTGTTGTTGATTGTGGGGTGCCTGCCATGCTGTGAGAGGGCAAATCTTCCTTACTCAGGCCACTGATTCAAAGACTCATCTCTCTGGAGACCATACACACCCACAAATAAGGCTCTGCCTATTCCCTGGGTTCCTTCATGCAGCCAGACTAACATTTGACCTTAACCAAACCCCCCTTTCCTTTTACCTTGTAGAGTCATATCAAGTCTCTGTAGTGGACCAGTGTTGTGCCACTGCGGATTAAGACTATGTCCATAGGGACAAGGGAGTGGGCAACAGAAGTGCAGCCTGGTGTACCAGGGTTCAGCTGAGAAAATAGAACCACTGGCTGTTAACAACATAGGAAGCACAGTGTAGGGAGTCGGTGTCAGAGAACTAGGGAAACAAAGGGAACATGGGTGTAACAGAGTTGATTGCTACAAAAAGTAGCTGCTGCCCCCTAGGGATGCAGGAGCCAAAGAAACCCACTGGGGTTGCCTTGGTCTAGAGATTACAGGCCTCTGGGAGCTAGGGTGTGGATCCCTGAGGAGGAGGCCATACTTGATGGTGCTGCCATCTGAGAGTAAAATAAGGAAGATTTTGGGCATGTTGGTGAAAGCTGGAGTCTGGAACAATCACCCCAGCTAGCCTTGTGCCCTCTCTCTCTAGTACTCTGTATTGGCAGAACTCAGTAGAAGAGTCAGGGGGACAAAGGGGAAGTAGTTTTGCAGAATGCCACTATAGCACACAAAGTAATTTATGAAAATATGGGTTTGCAGTTGAGAAGCATCCAGGCCAAGCAAGTCCAAGGTCATCTGGAGGACTGTAAGGCAGTGGCTGGGACTGTTGGGAGCAGGATGGGAGGGCCAATTTCTATCAAACTACCAACTCCCCTTTTGCCTTAGCAAAAAGATGCAAGACCTAAAGACATCTGAAAAGGACAACTTTCTCTCACACTGCAAACCTGGGGTGGAGATGGGAAGGTAAGTGGGGAGCTAGGAAGTAGCTGTTAGTGCATGTTTGTAAGGATGATTTTCTGCAGAGCGGGTCTAGGAACTAGACTTTTTCTTTTCCAGTAAGGAAACTTGTGCGCCAAAGAATGCCAGCAAGTGGGTGGTGCCTCATCTTGGGCTGTCAATTTTCTTGGAAGGGTTTTAGCAACGTTTTTTAGCAACGTTTTTAGCAAAGATTTTTAGTAAAGTTTATTGGAAAGGAAAGATAAAGAGAGAGAGAGAGAGAGAGAGAGAGAGAGAGTTCTATTACTTCTCAAGGAAGGAAGCTAACACCCTGCCCTGGGGCCTGTTGGGAAAGGTAGTTATCTTCCCCAGGCACCCAAGACTGCTCTGCAGCAAATCCCGTCACCTGGCCTTCTGGATGGCCTTGACATCAGAGCCTGCTTTTTTCCCAACTAATCAACAACGTTTTTTAATGTCTCTTTCATGATCAAGCTTGCTTCCTAGTTCAGGCTGGTTTTCAAGGAGGCTAAGAAAAGTTCCCTGGAAGGGCTACCACCTTCCTAGCATTTCCATTCTACTTAATTCCTTTCATCAGGGGACCAAGTTCATGGGTCACTTTCCGATGCCTGCCAGGCATGTTAGCAAGGAGATGGCTCAGAAGCACAGCAACTAGGGATTGAGCCATTGCTCTGATTCAGTATGTGGACATTGCAAGCAGAGGCCTCAGCTTCTGTGCCACAACACTGGCCCATTGTTAGGCTTTATGTAAAGTTGACAAAACATGGTCATCTTCTGTCGTCTTCAGATTAATGTTAGAATTCAATATGAATAGATTAAAGAATGTAAACATTGGTTCCACTTGCAAACTTAAGTTTCCTTAAAATTTGAAACTGTATTTATACATATATTTAACATTTTCATAAGTGCTTCAAATCCTTGACAAATTTATGACTAAATAAACAAAACCTTTCCAAGTGCTTAGATAACTCTTCTACAATCAATGAATTATGGTTATCCTTTTGTCCTCTTAAATATTTCAGCATTGGTTAAACATTTGTTGAAGCCTTCTAATGCTTTTCAAGCCAAAATTGCAAATCAAACCCAACTGAACCCTTCAGACTATCAAGGTAATCTATCAGGGTTTCCCATCTGCCATGTTCTTTAACCTTTAAGGAGTTTGGGATGTTGAGATCCTGTATTTCTGTGCTTAGATTTGAGTCCTGACTCCACTTCCAGTCTCAGCTTCCTGCTAACGTGCACTCTGGGAGGCATCAGATGATGATGCAAGTGTTTGGATCCTTCCCACATCCCCATGGGAGAACTGGATTGAATTCCAAGCTCTTGGCTTCAGCCTGGCCCAGCCCTGGCTATTGGGAGAATTTGGGAAGTGATTCAGACAGATGGGAGATGTCTCTTTGTGTCTGTCTGCCTTTTGAATAAACAAATAATAAGTAGAAAAACCTGTGGATTGTCATCATGATTACAAAACCGATTTTTAAATATAAAATTGTTAGTTATTTGATTTTGATTTGGTTGTTTGTCTCTGTTCAGTTCTAATCTTTTTCTGAGTTGAAAATGCATTTACCCAAATCTAAGCAATTGTGCAACTTGAGGTGGGTTGGAAGTGCAGAGTTAAGTGCATGTGACTGTGGCATCTGAAAATTAGACCAGGACCCAATCCTATGGGTTTGATAATCATGTTGGACTGTTTTATTGTTATTTACTTTTTAAATGATTAAAACAATTATTTAAGAGTTACAGAGAGAAAAGGAGAGATAGAGAAAGAGGCCTTCCATCTGCTGGTTCATTTTTCAGATACCTGCAACAGCTGAGGCTGAGTCAGGCCAAGACCAGGAGTCAGGGGCTTCTCCCACACGGGTGCAAGGCCTAAACTCTTGGACCATCGTTTTCTGCTTTTCCAGGCCCATTAACAGGGAGCTGGGTTGGAAGTGGAGCATCCAGGATTTGAACCATATGGGATGGCCAGCACTGTAGGCAATGGCAGCTTTACCAACTATGCTGCAGCGGCAGCCTCTGGACTATTTTATAACATTCATGGAGAATTGTTTTGCAACTATCTATTTGGTTACAGTTGGAAATTTTTTGCTGGTAGATTGAATTCTCTTTTTTATTTTCTCCTCTTGTTTCGGTATTTTTGTCTTCCCTCTGGTCATAATTTAAGGTTATTTTAATCTTAGTATCTGTTCTTCTAGCAGAACATAATAATACTGTTGCTAGTAGCAGAACAGCAGCTGTAGTTCTAGGTGGGAGAAGACCTACAGTTCCTCCCTCTCATTACAATCTTGGGTGCACAAAACAGTTCTTCCTCAATGTAAATGAGTCAGTGCTTTTCCCCAGGGAGAAGGGAGAGGCCTGAGTCAGCATCTCTTTTTCTTTTTCTTTTTTTTTTTTTTAAAGATTTATTCATTTTATTACAGCCAGATATACACAGAGGAGGAGAGACAGAGAGGAAGATCTGTCCGATGATTCACTCCCCAAGTGAGCCACAATGGGCCGATGCGTGCTGATCCGAAGCCAGGAACTTGGAACCTCTTCCGGGTCTCCCACGCGGGTGCAGGGTCCCAATGCATTGGGCCGTCCTCGACTGCTTTCCCAGGCCACAAGCAGGGAGCTGGATGGGAAGTGGAGCTGCCGGGATCAGAACCGGCGCCCATATGGGATCCCGGGGCGCTCAAGGCGAGAACTTTAGCTGCTAGGCCATGCCGCCGGGCCCCAGCATCTCTTTTTCATTCTCACCCTCCTTCCTGTCTGTCCCTGAAGAGTTGTGCTAACTAGATGGGATGAAGATTTGTGCTAACCAGATGGAGGCAGAAGAAAACATGGGGCTTAAGTGCTAAAAATTCCTTTGTACATATTTCAGAAAGGGGAAATGTAGATTTGAATTTTAATTTTGTCTTTGTAATTTAAGAAAACCATGAGTATGGAAAGGTTAACTATACTCTAATGTGTGTTTATGGTATCAGAAACCAGGTCAAGCCACAGTTACATATATATATATATATTTTTTTTTAAAGATTTATTTTATTTTTATTGGAAAGACAGATATATAGAGAGGAGGAGAGACAGAGAGGAAGAGCTTTCGTCTGATGGTTCACTCCCCAAATGGCCGCAATAACTGGAGCTGAGCCAATCCGAAGCCAGGAGCTTCCTCCGGGTCTCCCTCACAGGTACAGGGTCCCAAAGCCCTGGGCCATTCTCAACTGCTTTCCCAGGCCATAAGCAGGGAGCTGGATGGGAAGTGGGGCTGCCAGGATTAGAACCGGTGGCATGTTCAAGGCGAGGAGTTTAACCACTATGCCATCGTGCCGGGAATGGCACCTGAAGGTGAGATCATTTCCTGTGTCTTCAACCAGACAAGAGGTCACTGTTTCAGAGTTGGCAGGAAGCATGTAGGTGGGGAACAGAACAGGGAACTTGTGTTGTCTCAGACTGGATCACAGAGATACAACAATGGTAAGGGGAGACACTGAGGAAAGTCTTTACATGACAACCTCCATGTGGGTACAGGTCAACAGCTAAGAAAGAAGAGGCTCCAGCCCTTTTGAGCCAATGTGTAGCTGACTCGAATCGCAACTAGGATAAGCCAGTGGTCACATAAAGTTAGAAACTGCATAAGCAGCTGAGGCAGACATGTGGAGCAACCCTGAAGTTACTGCATGGGATGCCTGCATTCAGAGTGTCTGGATACAAGTTCTGACTCCTGTGCTTCCCATCCAGCTTCCTATCATCCACTTGAAGACAGTAGACTTGGTCCTTGTCACATAGGGCCCCCAGATTGCCAGTCTCCTAGCTGTTTTGAGCATTTGGAGAGCAAACCAGTACATGGAAGATCCGTGTCTCTCTTTTTAAAAACTGTATCTCTTTCAAATAAAATGAAACATAGATATTTAAAGAGAAAGAAATGCTATAGCTGATGAGGGATTCTTCACATCAGCACTCTCACTGTTGACATTTGGAACAGATAATTCTGTTACGGGGGCTATCTTGGGCATTGTGGGTGGGTTGGCAGCATCTGTGGGTGCTACTTCAGGGAGGAACAGAATGCTCTAAAAGCAGAGCAGTTCCCCAGTTGTGACAATCAAAAATTTCTTCAAGCATTGCTCAATGCTCCCTAGGGGAGCCAGGATTGGGAAGAGCCAAACTGAACTACTTCTTCTTGTGTCTTCTGCAAGTGCTCTTTGGCATTCCATAAAGTCATTTGGAATATTCTTAAAGTTCTGTGTCAGCTGTGCTAAGGAGTGAGAAAATGTTTCCTGGGAATGCATAAACCACACCGTTGGAAGAGGAGTGCACAGACTGTGAAGCTACTGGGGTTGGTGTAGCAGGCAGTGAAAGAATCCCAAAAGGAAATGAAACCCAGCAGTTGCCCACCCAGACATTGTCTTGGAAGAGTTGGGTACTCTAGGAAGGGATTGTGGTTTGGTTGATGTTGCTCTTCCCATGAGTTTCTGGATTTTTTTCCTCTGTGAGACAGGTGTACATCCTGTAAATGAGTAAATGTCATGCCACTTTATGGAGACCTAATTGGAGCTAGATTTTATTATTTTAAGCCAAGAAGGAAAATACAAAGGGTAAAAGTTTATCATGGCCGATTACCCAAGAAATAAATAAGCAAAGTACTTTATAGCCTTTCCAGCAATCTCAGAAAGTGAGAGAGTAATGGTGCAATTTCCACACGGTCAGGCATCTGGAAATGTTTTTCCCCTTGTTTTCATGGGCACCATGGTTGACTCACAGGGGACTCTCCCTCTTGGCTTCTTTTATGTGGAGGGCTAGTTGCAACTTGTTGGCACTGATAAGATTTATGGGTCTTTCAATTTCCCACACTTCCCTTTTCCTATCTTTCCTAATGGCCCAGCCGTGCTCTGAAATGCAATCTAAGGTAACAGCATGGCAGGATGGTCTGCAAAGCAGGTGCCAAAATTTCGGACAACTTCCATACACAGGTATCCCTGGATAAGTGACAGCTCAATAAATGCACGTTCCTACGCCTAATTTCCATTTCTAAAATATGAGCTGTTGCAGTCAGGGCTGTTGCTAGGAGATAGTTTGGATATGGAGCCCAAGAAACATTATTAAGTGATGCAAGGGATTGGGCTAGTCACTGGAGAGGGGAGGGGCGCTTAGGCAAGTTCATTTTGGAGAGCACCATTTGTAAGGTAGTAGAGTTAGGCACAACTGTAACCTCAATCTGCTTCTGAAGAGGATCTCAGTTGATTGGAGGGCAGACGTGGGAAAGGCTATTTCTGGTCCAGAAGGATGTGAGATAGTATCATTGAGGAGAGTTTTTGAGCTGAGTCTCATAGCCCGTGTAGGATTTTGACAGGTGGGAATGGCTGGATGTTGAAGGTAATAGTAGCAGGGAGAAAGTGACATGGGAAAGAAAAGACATGTTCTGGGATTTAAAAGCACGGGGTTTAAGATATGATAATGGCAATAATGGAGAGATGTTCATGAATACAGTCAGCCTTCATATTCTTGGATCCTGCACCTGTAAATACAACCAATTATGGATTGGAAATATCTGAGATAAGATTCCATCTGTCCTGAGCATGTGCAGACTTATTTATTGTCATTACTCCACAATATAACAGCTATTTGGATTTTGGGAATTTGTGGGGTTGGGGTGCGGCTGGAACCAAGCCTTGTGGTTACTAAGGGCTAAGTGTAAATATTGTTAAATGCATAAGGGAAAGGTAGGCTGTGGTCTTACACAGAAGCTTTGAATGCCAAGTGGAGAAGTCTGAACTTTTGTGGTAAGCTTTGTAGGGTAGTAAGCCCTGGAAATCTTTGATCAGGAAAGTAATATTAGCTTTTCATTTCAGGAAGAGTAGTTTAGCAAAATTTCAATATGGAAAGTGCAGCACAGGTGGTACTCATGACTTTGGATGGAAGGGCAGGGCCAGTTGGTATGGGAGGGCAGAACCAACTTGCTTCTGCCATGCTGGCTGTTAAATAGGTCATATATAACTATTGGCTAAATAGGCACATTAAAAAAAGATTTATTTATTCTTATTGGAAAGGCAGGTATATAGAGAGGAGGAGAGAAAGAGAGGAAGATCTTCTGTCCGATGATTCACTCCCCAAGTAGCCACAATGGTGCGAGCTGAATTAATCTGAAACCAGGAACCAGAAGCTTCTTCCAGGTCTCCCAGCGGATGCAGGGTCTCAAGGCTTTGGGCCATCCTTGACTGCTTTCCCAGGCCAAAAGCAGGGAGCTGGATGGGAAGCGGGGCCACCAGGATTAGAACTGGTGCCCATATGGGATTCCGGTGCATTCAAGGTGAGGACTTTAGCTGCTAGGCCACTGCACCAGGCCCATGAGCACATTTAAAGTGTAACCGTTAGGTGTAGTAGGTTAACCTGCAGCTTGGAATGCTTACAACCCATATTGAAGTACCAGTTCAGGTTATAGCTAGTCCCTTACTAAAGGACCTAGGAAGGCAGTGGGTAATGTCTGGTAAAATCCAGTCACAAAATGAAGTCACTTTGGTTCAGGCCCGTGTAAGTTTGCTAACCAGCTCTTTATGCTTTTGTACAAAATGCTTTGCCAGTTTCCTGATTTTTGGGCCCGATCTCAAGAAATAACATTCCCTGCCAGCAACCCTCAGTTCCAGGAATCAATGTTTATGATTTATTCACTCATTGTTCCTATGACTGCCTCCTGTGGCGCTGTGGGAGCCCACCCACTGTCCCCATGGCAACCTCCTGTGGCTGTCCAACTCACCTGCTTCCCATTGCTGTATAACTCATTCTTTCTATAAAAACTTAACCTGCCTCCTCAATAAACTTTGCTGCTTAGCAGAGTTGTCAGGGCTGTACTTTTTGGGGAGAGGCTTGGTTGGGATGCAAGAGTGCCAAGTACATGGGTCCATGACTCTCACATGGGAGAATTTACTGAGTTCTGGATTCCTGATTTCAGCCTGGCCCAGTCTAGGCTGCTGCCTTGGGGGTGAACCAGAAGACGCAGATATCTCTCTCTCTCTCTCTCTCTCTCTCTCTGTGTCTTTCATTCTGTTATTCTACTTTTCAAATAAATAAGTAAATAAATCTTTAAGAAATACAAAATGTCTAGACACAATGGTAAATTTTAAAGGTACTGTAAAATATTAAAAATTTTCCTTTAAAAGGCATTTATTTAGGAAGATAGAGGGAGTCAGTTTAAACAAACATTGGAACATAGAGTGACAATGTTAGAGGGAGAGAACTTGTGGTTGAGTGGTTAATAACCATTTGACCCTCCTCTCTGTATCAGCTGGGTCATGGCCAGTCTTGAACCATAGGACAACAGCTTCACAGTATTGAGTTCAGCCAGCATTGGCCTCTGTAGCCTTTTAGCCTTACTGGTGCAGGAGAAGCTCTGCTTCAGTCAAAGGGATTTTAGGCATTGGGGAGTAAAGAGAAGAAACACTGTAGGACTTGTGTTAGAACACCAGGACAGCCTCTGTGCTGTGCGAAGGCAAAGATTGTGATCTTTGGCCTGGTGGGAAGGCTATGGAGCTAGAAGAACCAGTCACTTTGTCCCTTCTTTCTAGGGGTAGCTGCTCTCCCTGGGAGCCATCCCAGCCCAGTGGTGGCTGGGGAGCATCCCTACCTGTCTGCACTGAGACTCTTCCTTCCCCAAGTCCTCAGCCCCAGGCCCCTAAACAAGAATCCCATGGTTGTGTTGCTTCTTGGGCAACGAAACCCAGAAGTAAGCAAAAGTCATGGGGAAAATAAATGTATTCACCATATTCCCACTTATACTTTCAAATAAAAGATTAATTTCTTTGAAGAACAGAGTGATAGAAAGGGGATGGGGGAGAGACAGAAAGAGATTGTCCATCTGTGGTTCATTCCTTAGCTGGCCAAAACAGCTAAGGCTGGGCTAGGCCAAAGCCAGGAGCCTGGAAGCCCATCTAGGTCTCCCATGTGAGTGGCTAGGGCTCAAGAACGTGGGCCGTCTTCTGCTGCTTTCCTAGGCACATTAACAGGGAGTGGGATTGCAAGTGCAGCAGCTGGGATTTGAACCAGTACTCATGGGATGTCAGAATCTCTGGCTATAACTTAACCCTATGTGCCACAACGCTGGCCCATACTGCAGCCTATGTTAGGGAAACAATTTGTGTTTGGTTAAAAAAATGAATGAATGAATCGATCGATCGATCAATCGATCAGTCAAACAAACCAACCCCAGAACAACTAGACAATGGGAACAGTGGATGATTCCTACCTGGTTTAGTGGGCACACTGTCCCCTATTCTGGGATGTCCCTTCCCATTCTCTTTCTCCCCCCGCCCCCTCTTTCTTTCTTATGGAAAATAACCATGGGTCTGCTAAACACCCCGTCCCTTCCCTCTTTTCTCTTTGCTGCTTCGGGACCTGTTTCCTCCAGGCTAATTTTAACAAAGAAGAAGGAGCCATCTCCTTTTTTAGCACAGAACTTCCTCGTCTGTGACTGCTGATTCATCATAGGGAAACGCACCTTAATCTGGGGATGACGTGTAGGGCTCCCTCCCTGGACAATGTCACGTGAAGGGCAGGTCAGCATTTTCTGTGCAGGAAGCCAAACCCTTCTTAAGTAACCTCGAATAGTGCATTTCTTGAGTGGTGGGACCATCCGGTGGTCTCTGGACTTGAGAAGAGAATAGTGAAGAGCTGCTTTAGGGGCTAGCATTTGAAGAAGGAAAGGTTGAGCCATTCCTGCACATTTCTTAGCAGTTGTCCTGATGGGAAAGCCCCTGAGGGCTGGTCCATGCCCTGTGGCCCTGCCCAGAGCCCCCTAAGTGGGCAGGGAGTTGGCCTTCTATATGTCCCGATGGTTTATACATACTGCGCAGCAAGGGTGGCTGAGGGGGTCTCAGTGATGCATGAAGGCTTGGTGGAGGGGTGGTTTCTGCGCTCCACAGCCAAGGAGGGAAAGGATTCAGGCAGCAGAGTTGGAAAGGAGCAAACGTGTAGGCGTGAGCCCGTGTGACGGCTCCCTGGGAAAAGGAAGTCCTGAGTGAAGCTTCAGGGTTGAGTTTAAGGAGAAGAAGCAGAGCTGTCTTCAAGCGGAGGACGGGCTTTATCCCTAGAAAACTGGGAAAGGCTTGGTGGGAGAGTGCTGGTGAGAAGCTCAATGGACACTGAGGCATGGAGACGTGAGGTGTCAGTGGGTGGAGACCTTTACAAATGTGGGATCCTACTGCATTCCACTGACTTCTTAGATGTAACACTGCTCATTTTGTTTGCGTAATTTATAATCTGTTAAAAACAAAAATGTAGCACACTTCCATTTATTCATCATCTCATCCACAAGTTTTATTAAGCACTAATTTCAACTCTGGGGACAGAGTAGTATAAGGTAGACAAGATCCCAGGCTTGGCGTGATGGCTCAGTGGCTAAATCCTTGCCTTGAAAGCTCTGGAAACCATCATGGATGCCAGTTTGTTATCTGGCTGCTCCACTTTCCATCTAGCACCTGCTGGAGGGCAGTAGAGGACAGCCCAAAGCCTTGGGACCCTGCACCTGCATGGGAGACCCAGAAGCTCCTGGCTCAACTCCTGCCTTTATTGCTACTTGGGCAGTGAACCAGTGGATGGAAGATCTTTTTCACTGCTCCTGCTTCTCTTTGTAAAATCTGCCTTTCCAATAAAAATAAATAAAAAAAGTAGACAAGATGCCTGTCTTTTTTTTGAACACTTACATTCTGGTGAGGGGAGACAGACAGAAGAACAGCAATAAAGATGTGCATGATATCAGCATAAACAAGTGTAGTTACATGGTCATTCAAAATTACCATCCCTAATAGCATCCAGGAATAAAGCACAATTGTTTCCCAGCCAGCTGCTTCTAACCCAAGTTTCTGAGAACCCAAACACAGGGCATTTAAAGCTTATCTCTTCTAGAAGAGAAGTCAAACTAGCAAGGTCTTGTGGCATGAAGACAGGAAGTTATTCAGCACAGTATGAAAGGCAATTTGAAAATAACTGGGACACCTCAACCCAAAGGGTATGTATAATTAGTTTCCAGAGAATCATGGGAAAAGTCCAAGAGTCTTGGGAACAATAGATGACCCTGTCACTCTTTTTTCTACTGAGTGTATTTATGTGCGAATTTAGAACCAAAGATGCAAAGTACATAAAAACCATCATTCCTGCTCTCAAAGTTCTCCAGCTACAAACTTTGAACTAGGTCCCAAGATTTTTTGGGAATTTTTTTAAATGCATCTTTGTTAAGAAAGGATTATTGCAGCCACTTGCAGAAATGATGACATTGGCAGGGCATGCAGAGATTAAACTGCTGTTTTAAAGTCACGCAGCAGGAAGTGGTGGGATTTGACAGTGACCCTCAGGTTACCTAATGAGCTCAACTTCTTTCCTAAATTTGGCCTGCATAGGGCTACAGAAAGGAGTATCTGAGTCAGGGAGTAGAGTAGGTGCTGTATTCAGAGGAAGGTCAGAAATGCAAGTTGGGACCGGAATAGAGAGGGTCTTAAGTGACACATGGAACATACAACATCCTTAGTGGGCAGTCATCAAAGATCTTAAAGTTGGGGAGTGATGTCATCTACTTGCATTTTAGGATGATGCATAGTAGGGTGGAAGTGGGAATCATGGTGAAGGTGAGCACGGGGGTGATGAATGTAGGCTGACAGATAAGGCAGGAAGCACTGTGTGGTAGCGCTGGTGAATGAAGACACCTGTGGCTGATAGCTGAAAGAGATGATTTAAGAAGAGGACCACAATGAATAGACAGATGATAATCTCTTAGATATTTTGATCAGAAACATCCAAAGAGAAATGTGTAACGGAGAGCAGGGAATATGAGATGAGAGCAAAGAACAACTAGTACAAAAAAGTGTAGGAGGGCCCAGCACAATGGCTCAATTGGTGAATTCAAGCACTGGGATCCCATATGGGCACTGGCTCATATTCCAACTGCTCCACTTCCCATCCAGCTCCCTGTTTGTGGCCTGGGAAAGCAGCAGAAGCCAAGCAGATCCCAAGCCTTGGGATCCTGAACCCACTTGGAGACCCAGAAGAGGCTCCTGGCTCCTGATCAACTCAGCTCCAGCCATTGCGGCCATTTAGGGAGTGAACCTGCAGATGGATTATCATTCTCTCTGTCTTGCCTTCTCTCTGTAAATCTGCCTTTCCTATAAAAATAAATAAACCTTTAAAAAAGAGAAAGGGTTGGAACATTAAGCAATACTTAAGAGGGAGGGTGCAGGATAAGAGGAAAGAAGGAATGGGCAGAGGAGGTAGGCCTGGAAAATGAGACTCAAGAAGAAAGAGCAAGACGAGGGAGACTCCGAGGAAGAAGGGCTGTGGGAGGCGAGGGGAGAGTATGCAGGAGGTGGCCTGGCTGGGGGCAAAGCGTTCCCTGTGGCCTCCCTCGGATCTGCCCCGGAAGGGGTTAAGGAGAAGCCAGGGCAAGGACTGAGCACGGAATGGGTGATGGGGGGGCAGATAATGTGAATACTGTCCTCCCTTTGAAAGAGTTTCACAGCAAGAAAGTGAGAGTGTCTGGGTAACTCCAAGGGGAAGTGTCCATGAGACCCTGGAGGTCCCGTTGCTGGTAGTGCTGTGGTCAGCTCTGCGTGAAGATCAATGAGGGAAGGGGTTCTTGCCCCTCCCCCTTGTGCAATGTTTCTGTTCTCTGGGTAAGTCCTTCTTCAGCATTTTATGATGAGCTCCTGGATAGGGAGAAAAACCAGCTGGTGCTAGCAAGAAGTGGCAGTGCACAGTGGCTATGGGCCTTTAGTTTTCTTTTCTTTTCTTTTCTTTTCTTTTCTTTCCTTTTCTTTTCTTTTCTTTTCTTTTCTTTTCTTTTCTTTTCTTCCTTTCTTTCTTTCTTTCTTTCTTTCTTTCTTTCTTTCTTTCTAACTATCTATTTATTTTTTGGTGGGTAGATTTACAGAGAGAAAGGAGAGACAGAGAGAAAGATCTTCCATCCACTGTTTTACACTCTAAAGGACTACAATGGCCAGAGCTGAGCTGACCTGAAGCCAGGAACCAGGCACCTTCTCTTGGGTCTCCCACGTGCAGGGTTCCAAGGACTCCCGTCACCCACTGCTTTCCCAGGCCACAAGCAGGGAGCTGGAAGGTGGGTAGCTGGGACATGAACTGGCATCCATATGGGGGATGCTGGTGCTACAAGGCAGAGGTTTAGCCTATGGAGCCAGGGCGCCAGCCCTATGCCCTTAGTTCTTTTTTTTTTTTTTTTTTAAAGATTTATTCATTTTATTACAGCCAGATATACACAGAGGAGGAGAGACAGAGAGGAAGATCTTCCGTCCGATGATTCACTCCCCAAGTGAGCCACAACGGGCCGATGCTGCGCCGATATGAAGCCGGGAACCTGGAACCTCTTCCGGGTCTCCCACGTGGGTGCAGGGTCCCAATGTATTGGGCTGTCCTCGACTGCTTTCCCAGGCCACAAGCAGGGAGCTGGATGGGAAGTGGAGCTGCCGGGATTAGAACCGGCACCCATATGGGATCCCGGGGCTTTCAAGGCGAGGACTTTAGCCGCTAGGCCACCCCGCCGGGCCCATGCCCTTAGTTCTTAAGCCAAGCTGCTGTCTGCTTTGTTATGTGACCTTAGCTAAGGTACTGTGTAACCTTACAGAGGCAGTTTAATCTTTGTGGTCCAATTTCCTGATCAGAAAACAAAGAACAATTACAGTACCAACTTGTGAAATTTTTGGCAAGCATTGTTCAAGTTACTAAAATAATGTGAATAATTTCAGAAGCATGTCTGGCATAAGGCCAATCCTGTGGTGAGATTACCCCTGCGGATGCTCCTATTTCCAAGGCTCTGGGGTGTCATTGCTGGGAAGGGGCTGGGGCTGAGCTGGGCATGATCTTTCCATCTATTACTGGGCCAGGCAACATTCCCACGGCTTGGGCTGCTCTTCAGCAACATGGGCTTCTTTTAGTTTTGCATGCAACATATCCTGTGAATTGACATTTGGTCTTCCAGACTAGAAGAGGCTGCTATTTGGTAGAAGACCAGTGGCCTCTCCTGCAAGTGTAATGAGGAAGTAACCACCCTGGATGGGAAACTGGCTTGGATGTAGTGACATTCTGAGACACATTGTTCATAATATTGAAACCAAATAATTATAGTATGCGGGAAAGTTTTGCATGCTATTCATTGCATAATTTTTAACTTTATAAGGAGCCTATGCTTTAAGCCACTTTTTAAAATTTATTTGATTTCATTTTATGACACAGTTTCATAGGTTCTGGGATTCCCCCGTACCCTGCCCCATGCCCTCCCTCCACATTGCTGCAGTAGTACAGTTCATATCCAGTCATGATTCCTTCATTGCAAGCATGTACCATGTATAGAGTCCAGCCTCTCATTGTCCAGATAGTTTCAACAGTTCCCTTGGGAGACCATCCCTGGTCTGAAAGTAGAGCTGGCAGAATATCATCCCTTCCAATGGAAAGCCACAACCTAACATCAACAACAATTTACAACATTATGCAGTTAATTGACATGGTATTGAGTGACCAATATGTTAGAAAATATACGTTCTTAACCACATCCTGTGACTACTTCATTGACATTTCAATTTTAGTTTATGTACAACTGGCTGCTGTACGCCTTAAAATGGTGATAGGGTACTATTCAGTTGTCTCGTGTCATTTTCATTTTTATAGTTAACTGTTTATAGTATTGAAGCATAATTTTTACTGAACTTGGCGAATTTTAGGGTAGTCCAATCCGGCTTATAACTCTAACTAGGCATATGTTAACAATTGAGGCACAGAACAGTTTTAGGAGGGATGTGCAGAGAAATCTTCACTACCTTAGTGAGGAGTAACTAATCTTTGTGTCCTACCTAATAAGGTATATGTGAGTCCAAACTGTCCATTTCCTGTCTGGTTCTAAGCTTTCCTTGTTGCTCTCTGTCTATCTAATCTAATTTTAAATTTTTGGGGGTGGGGTCTCTGGAGCGACCCTGATGGTCATTGCAAGAGAGGGTAGGGATCCAAAGTTGGAACTAAGTAAGGACCAGAGAAAGCTCCCCTCCCGAGTTCTGAAGGAAGTTTACTGTTCTTCTGTTCCTGAGGACCATTCAGGGCTCCTGGCTATTGTTCTGATGACATTAGATCCTGTGAGGAAGGATCTGAGTGATTTAAGCCACTCTTAAAACATTCTTGTGAGATGTTTGGTGTCTGATAGTATACGAAGTAACCTGTTATAGTGTTGCTTGAAGAAAGTATTTCTTTGCTAGAGACAGCAATGGCAGTGGAGAGAAATGGGGCTCTCTGACACCTGCTGATGTGCTCACCAGAGGACTGCAAAAGCAGGAGCTGGAGAGAGGAGATAGTCCATGTCTCCTATCTTGGGGGACAGGAACCCAGGGCTTTGAGGCATTACCACTGCCTCCCAGGGTCTGTATTTGCAGGAATCTGGAAACAGGAGGTAAACCCAAGCGCGGAAACTAGGCACTTTGGTGTGGGCTCAGGTGTCCTAACTGCTCAGCAGACTTCTGCCCCTAGCTGCTATTTTTAATGGCAAAATAGTCCATTATTTGGAATTGCTCTCCCTCACTGCCACCTGCTGGTCAAAGCACAGCACAACCTACATTCTGGTGATCCTCCTGGGTTCCCCGAAAGGCTACAAAAACATGCCATGATTTCCTTCTGTTAGGAAAATGCGTTGCCATTTACTTAACTTAAACAGCAGGACATGTTTTTGCAGAACCTGTGGCTTACTCAATTTTGAAGACTCTCTTTAAGATGAAAATACAAAATCGATGTGGAAAAGAACATTTATTTTACAATGAGAGAGTAATTTCTACTAATTACAAATTTCAGGAAGCTGACAACTTATCCAAAACACCACAGAATATAGAAAAATAAAATGTGTTAAATAATTTAAGTATCTCAGACGTAATACTGTTTTGTTCATCTATCAACATTGGGTATTCATACAAAAGTGACCAACAGAAAGATAATTTGTGTTTCCCTCTATCACGGTTCATCAAAAACCTGCTATGGTAGTTGAGAAGAATTTTCGTCAACTTCACAATTCATTGGTAAGAGGTTATCTTAAGATTTGTGGTGGGACTGGGGATATCTCCATCAGTTCTGAGCTGCAGTCTTTAGGGCCTTCTCTTGTTTTGTTCTACAGTATCTCTTCTTGAATAGGGGTTAAAGTGACAGTGAAAATAATCGGTTTGTGTGTATGTCCTTGTGGTGCTATTGTATAATGTTGTGCATTTTCAGTGGCAGGTGTCTCATGTCAAGCTGGCAGGAGATTCAAATTTTCTTCACACAGATTCACACTATTTACCCTTCCTTATTGGTATCACTAAACCAAAGAAAATGTAGCTCCTCTTCCTGCTGAATTACTGCCTTCAGAAAGATCTTTTTGGTTACTGCTTACTTCTTCACATCAAATTCCTTTTTCTTTATTTTGGTTTTCCCTATAAACATTTTGGTTCCACATTCCATTGTTGTTTTTTTTTTAAGAGAGATCTTCTTTCAGTTCTTTAATAAATACAATGTAAGAAGTCAAAAAATGTCTACTGATGCGTCTAGTTGATGTAGCAAAACTTTCCAAATCCCAGCTAAAATGGCACATTCTTCAGTTCCCCCCTTGCAGGGCTCCTGCCCTGCCTGCAGCCATTTGCTCTTGACCTGAGAAAAATGTGAATGGCAGGAAGCTGGGGTGGAAGGAGACAGTTGTCTAAACTAATTGGGTTAACATACCTTACCTTTAAAGACTCTGGAAACACAGAACCATTCAAGCAGGTTGCTGGGGCCTCCTGGGAAATGTCATTTGTTCCAAGGGAAATCTGCCACGTCTCATTGCAGTTCCTCTGTCCCCAGGGGGCGGGCAGTGACATGGTCTGGAGACATCTTGGCGTTGCTGCTGTTCCCATCTGTGCAAAACTTTGCTTTAATTTATCTCAAGTCACTAGAAGCCTGTCTCAAAGAGGGAGAGTCAGTTAAAAAAGTTTTTAAAGTAGGTATTTTGAGGTATAAGCCAAAAAACTAGAGTATGGTCTAGCTTTGTCCCTGCATTAACCTGACCCTGGGCAAGCTGCTCACTCATCTATAAAACAAGAGGACAGCAGTAGCTGCCGAACTCAAAAGTTAGATTATTTCTAAGATCCCTTTTAACTCTTACAGTCTACGAAATTGATTTACATGTGAAACACATCAGGTTGCTTGCAAGAAGAAATGATACCAGCATTTAAGAAAATGAACTCACACTATTTATTTAGAATTAGTATACTCATCTTTATATGTATGCTACTAGTCTAGAAAATTTTTTTAGTCACAGTCTTATGTGTGTTAATTGACCTACAATCCATCGCTCTTTTATTACAGTATACACTTTGCTTACAGTCCTATTCTGTGATGATTACTATGATTTAATATTGAATGAAGTGGGCGTTTGTACAGTGGTTAAGACACCACCCGACACACTGGCATCCCAGATCTCAGTGCTGGGTTTAAGTCCTGGCTCTGCTTCCACTGAACACATGATGAGGGGCAGCAGGGGATGGCCCCGGGGCTTGGGTCCTGCTACCCATTTGGATTCAGGCTCCTTCCTGGCTTCAACCTGATCTGACTTGGGGGAGTGAACTAGTCTGTGGGAGATTGCTTCTTGTCTGTCTGGTTTTGTCTTTGCCTGCCTTTCAAAAATAAATGCAAACACATTTTAAAAATGAAAGAATTGAAAGCATTGTGTGCATATCCATGTTTTACTATTCAGAGGCTTTGCTGTGTCATTAAATTATCTTTTGATGGTTGAAAATATCTTAAAGACAAAGTTTTTGCTAAAATCTGCTTTGTATGCTCTAGTTGTATTGTGACCTGCGAAAGGCTGACACTAATGCTGCCACACTGTTGCCCTCAGCCAGTGTAAAGCCTTCAGATCTCTGAGAGCAGGTGTTGGGGCCTGGGAGTATGCTCTCCCAGAAGTCTCTAGGTTTCTTACACAGATTGATTCCATTCCTTCCCAGGGGCCTGTTTCATATTCTGGAGATCTTGGGAGGAGCAGGTCTGGGCTGCCTCCTGATGTACTCCTTGCTTTCCTCCTCTGCCTCCTGGACAGCAGCACATTTCATAGCCAAGAGGGGCTGAGTGAGTGACGACTGTCCAGGACAAGGAGATGTGCTGCAGCTCCCACCTCCAGGCAGGGTCATCTGGGGTAACTGAACACACTCTGTTCATGGTGGCCAAAGTCAACTCCCACCATGCACACTCTCCAGGGATATGTAGCTGGGGATGCCCCAGCATCTCTCAGGGATGGACAGGTGGTTTGGAAAGGAGTCACTGGCTTGCATCGTTCAGGCTTTTCTCCTTTTCTATCTTTGGGATTCACCTGCTAAAAGTTCAGGCTCTCTTCTGCAGGGGTCACACATCCAGGCTCTTTACCCAGCCCTGGGATCTGCAGTTTCCTAGGGTTGCCTTTGGTTGTGTGGATCTGGCTAGGTCTTGGGTTCAGTTTTAGGACAGCTATTGTTGCTGTATATCTAAATTACAGGCTCCACTTTTTCCAGTAATTAAGCTGCTAGTTTTTTTTTTTTTGTCTCCACCTGCTAATTCCTTTGTAGCTCTTAGTGCAGATTTAACAGGGAAAGAGGATCTCCTGCCTTTTCTATGCCACACAGAAGGGTTATATTAATCAAGACAACCCAGCTCCTTCCCAAGGGACACAGGCACCCTAGCAGCTAGGGAGACATAAAAATTACAGACTTGCAAGGGCAGCACACACTGAAAACTGTGGAATCACAATTCCATTCACCAAACACAAGTTACTCCACGCTCTGGCTGAGACATCTCACAGGACTAGTCATGGTTTGAATGCCGTACAGTGATATTGACGGTGTGGGCGGCATTGCAAGCATCTCTTTTATGTGTTGGAATGGGAGGGATGAGGCAGGGGGCAGGGGGCAGAGTGAAGGGAAACATGTCAGCTGTAAATGCTTCACAGCCAACTCTGGGGCTGAACTTGTCTTTTTTTAAAGATTTATTTATTTTTATTGGAAAGAGGAGAAGAAACAGAGAGGAAGATTTGTCTGATGAGTCATTCCCCAAGTGACCACAGTGGCTGGAGCTGCACTCGTCTGAATCCAGGAGCCAGGAACTTCCTCCAGGTCTCCCACGCAGATGCAGAGTCCCAAGGCCTTTTCCTCTTCTCCAGATTCTCAGGTAAAATGGCACATTTTTCAGGTCCCTCCTTGCAGGGCTCCTGACCTGCCTGTAGCCACTTGTATGCTTTTGACTGGAGAAAAATGTGAATGGTAAGAAGCTGGGGTGGAAGGAGACGGTTGTCTGAATTAATTGTGTTAAAATACCTTACCTCTGGCCAATGGCATAAGCAACTGCTTTCCAGAAACAGGATTCATCTGACACATCTCCAAAGGCACAGGTGTGGACCTCTGCTCCGTGGTTCAGCTCCTAGGATAAACTTGAAAGGGCATATAGTTTGCATTTTTAAGGTGCTTATTTAGTAGTTAATATTCAATTAGTGGCCAAAGAAGATGAACAAGCTCTTCCCTCTTGCTAGAAGACAAATATCAAAGAAGTGTACTTAGATATATGTAAAAATTTACCTCAACTTCTTTATTCTAAAACTTCATAGGCGTTTTGCATTCTTATGCCCCTGCTTCTTTTAGCGTAAGTATATTACAAATTGGCTACCCTGGGGAATCTTAATGGTCTGGGCAGGCATGCAATGTTGAGTTGCTGTGTCTCTATACCTCCTGTATACATCTGCCACTCACTGCCTGTTGTGGGTTCTAGTTTGAGAAGTGTTATAATCACTAAGTATGTGTTGAATGAATACATGAATGAAACATCTGAGAATACAGGTGGGATTCTTTTATTAGGTAACTCTTCCAGGAATTTACGTGTTGGGTTAATCTTTCCAGGGAGTTAGCTAACTTACAGCATGATGTGAGTCACCCTCAATCAGGGTTTCTTTCTAACCAGACAAGTCTGGGCACTGATGGAATCATTTCTTCCATTTTATAATTAACTTTCCTTTACAGGGTGTGCGACTTTAGAAGGTACAGAGCACCTAAACCCATTAAACTAAACAACCAGCACAGGCTCAGCTCCAGGAACCCCCAGGCAGATGCAGGGAAAATAGTGCATCTCTTCCTGAGCAGGTAGAGATACTGTTCTTTGTTGATATCCCCAGAGCAATAGAGTATCACAACTCTGTATGCAGCATGTTCTTGATATTAGATATCATAAGTAATTTGATGATGTTTTAAAACTCACAGGAAGATGTGCATAGGTTGTGTGGGTCTTGAGCACCTGCAGATTTTGGCATTTGTGCGCTTCTGAACCCAATCCCTCACACAAATAAGGGGCAATTATGTATCAGAAACACCACTGAATGATGAGTACATTTAAAAAAATTTAATATTCGGGCCCGGTGCGATGGCGTAGTGGTTAAGGTCCTCGCCTTGCATGCGGGGGGATCCCATATGGGCACCGGTTCTAATCCCGCAGCCCCACTTCCCATGCAGCTCCCTGCCTGTGGCCTGGGAAAGCAGTCGAGGATGGCCCAAAGCCTTGGGACCCTGCAACCGCGTGGGAGACCCGGAAGAGGCTCCTGGCTTCGGATTGGCTCAACTCCAGCCGTTGCAGTGGCTTGCGGAGTGAATCATCAGACGGAAGATATTCCTTTGTCTCTCCTCTCTGCATATCTGCCTTTCCAATAAAAATAAATAAATCTTAAAAAAATTTAATATTCGTATTTTCTAGGCATGTATTTTTTCTTAAAACCTATGCTAAGATTGTGCACCTGATTATAAGTCTAAATGAAAGAAAGCTTAATGTTTTTATTTAGGATGTGTATTCCACATGCCTCAAAATTTTGTTCTACTTTCACTGCTTTTTTTAATTTTAATTTTTTAATATTTATTAATTTTTACTGGAAACACAGATTTACAGATCAAAGGAGATACAGAGAAAGATCTTCCATCCACTGGTTCACTCCCCAAGAGGCCACAATGGCTGGAGCTGAGCCAATCTGAATGTAGGAGCCAAGAGCTTCTTCCAGGTCTCCTGCATGGGTGTTGGGACCCTACAAGGCCACCCTCTACTGATTTTCCCAAGCCATGAGCAGCTGGGACATGAACCAGCGCCCATGTGGAATCCCACTGCATGTGAGGTGAGGCATCATGTCAGGCCCAGTTTACTTTTTTTTAAGGTTGAAGATTTCTCTGCACATCCCTCCTAAAACTTTTCTGCTTATCAATCGTTGACATATGGCTTGTTAGAGTTATAAGCCTGTTTGGATTATCCTAAAATTCACCAAGTTCGGTAAAATCATGCTTGAATACTATAAGCTGCTAAATATAAATATGAGAGGAAAAAAGACACGAAACAGCTGAATAGTACCCTATAACCATTTTAAGGTTTACAGCAGTCGATTATTTATAAGCTAAAATTGAGATGTCAATGAAGTAGTTCCAGGATATGGTTAAGAACTTGCATTTTCTAACACATTGGTCACTCAGTAGCATGTCAATTAACTTCATGATGTTGTAAATTCCCATGTTTCTTCTGTTGTTGAATTTGTGTTATGGCTTTTCATTGGAAGGGATGATATTCTGCTATCTCGACTTTCAGATCAAGAATCTTAATGAAACTGTTGAATTTATCTTGACAGTAAGATGCTGGTCTCTCTGCATGGTCCATGCCCACAATGATGGAATTATGACTGTTTATGAACTGTACTACTGTAATAATATGGAGGAAATCAATATGGGGAGAGGGGGTTGGTAGACTCCCAGAGCCTTTGGAACTGTGTCATAAAATGAAACAATAAATAAATAAATAAATACAAGTGGAAAAAAAAAAGAGTAAACTGGGGGCCCGACGCGGTGGCCTAGCAGCTGAAGTCCTCACCTTGAACGTGCCGGGATCCCATATGGGAAATGGTTCTAATCCTGGCAGCCCCACTTCCCATCCAGCTCCCTGCTTGTGGCCTGGGAAAGCAGTCGAGGATGGCCCAAAGCCTTGGGTCCCTGCACCCATGTGGGAGACTCGGAAGAGCTCCTGGCTCCTGGCTTTGGATTGGCGCAGCCTTTGGCCATTGCAGTCACTTGGGAAGTGAATCATCAGATGGAAGATCTTCCTCTCTGTCTCTCCTCCTCTCTGTATATCTGACTTTGCAATAAGAAGTAAATCTAAAAAAAAAAAAAAGTTTTCACTGCTTTGAGAATGTCCATGCCAGCAGATCTTCTTTACTTTGGGTGCCAGAGTGACTGGTTTGACTGACTCCCTTTTCTCTCCTGGAGAAACCCTCATGGGGGTGGGGCACAGGAGGTGGTTTTGCTGGTACTTCCTGTTCTGCGGTTGCCGACACACAGCTGGCTGTGTCTCCTGGAGTACTAGTAATTCCCCTGACCACTGGGCTTACAGGAAGTTTAAATCTGCTCCAGGTAAATAGAACTGGGATCACCTGTTAATTATTTTATAGACGCAGATGGCAATTCCATAACGTATTGTAGCTTTAAAATATACTGTAATATATGATTCAGAGGCTATAAAATTCACTTATTTAAAGTATACAAGGTAATGGCTTCTGGTAGATTCACAGAGTTGTGCAATCACTAACACTGTCAATTCTGGAACATTTTCATCACCATGAAAAACATCCCTTACCCTTTAGCCATCACTGCCCAACCTGCCCTCCACCCCACCCACCCTGCCCCAAACTAGTCATGTGCATAATGAACAAGAACATACAAACACAAGAAACTATTTGTAGGTGAGTCAGGATTATTCTGTTTTTCTAGGAGCAGAAACCCAAAGTAAAATGTCTCAGACAAAAGAAAGGCTTTATTAGACCTCAGTTAATTTTGTGCATTAACTTGTCTGGCTGTTTAGATACCCAGGAATTTAGTCAGACATGATTCTGGGTGTATACTGCAGGTGTTTCTGGGTGAGATGAGCAAGTGACTAGATTAAAGCAGACCACCCTCCCTATCATGCGTGCGAGCTCACCCTCCCATGAATGAATGGCACTGCTCTGAGCTGGGCTTCTTTCTCTTCCTATCTTCAGACTTGAATGGAGACAGCAGGTCTTCTTCGATTCTGATCCTGCCTGTTCCTATTCTGGGACCACACCATTGGCTCTCTTGGATTCCCAGTGTTCCAGCCAGAACTCCTCAGCTTCCATAATCCTGTGAATCCATTCCTTAAAATCTCCTCCCACCCTTAATACCCTTTTCCCTGAAGGAACATGACTAATGAAACCCACAAGACAGAAGTAATAGTGATACCCAACAACTGGATTGCTAATATGTGAAAGCAATAAAAATTAAATGACATGTTTATTTTATAACATGTATTTAAAATTTAATAATACTAATGATGTAGCACAAGTATAACAAGATATGTGGAGAATATCATGAAAATAAGGTTAAAAGCAAGCATAAGGTCTCAAGCTGTGATATAGTTGGTAAAGCCACTGCCTGAAACATTGGCATCTCATTGGCATCAGTTCATGTCTTAGCTGCTCCATTTCAAATCAAGCTCCTTGCTAACACACCAGGAAAAGCAGCAGAAGATGGCCCAGTAGGCCCCTGCCACCATGTAGGATACCTGGATAAATTTCCTGGTTCCTGATTTCAGCCTGGCCCAGCCATGGCTGTTGCAGCCATCTGGGGAGTGAAGCAGTAGGTAGAAGATCTCTCTCTCTCTCTCTTTCTCCCTCTCTCTAACTCCAACTTTCAAATAAACAATTTTTTTAAGAACAAGGATAAAGAAAGGATAAAATGTTAATATGATCATAAATGATCTGGCCAGAAAGATCATGTCGAAGCAGAATGGATATAGAGTAGTGACTTGTACAAGGGCAGTATCTTGTTTTTCTCCTTCCTTTTCCTATTCTTGTTGATTTGAATGAGGATGGGAAGACTGAAGCTGAAGCAGTTACTTTGCACCTAGAAGTGGAACCTGCTGGTTGAGGAAGGTGAGCAACAAGACAGAAAGAACCTCAGTTCCTGATGACTGGTGGAACCAGCACACTAGTCCCAGTTACGTGAGAGAGAAGGCTGTAACCTGTTCAAGCTACTGATATTTTAGAAATTATGTCATATTTTGTTCATATCCTGGGATAAATAATTGCAATGAAATGGTGCCTATTCAATTTCTCAATCTCTGTGGACTATACTGACACATACATTATGGGATAACACACACGTGTGCAAAACACCCCCAAAACAAAACAAAACAAAACTCTGAAACCTTACTTCCTGTCTTTCTAGGAAGCAGAGACTGGGGGAAACGAACCAAAAAGAAGGTGTGGATTCCCTAAAGTTGAGGAGGAATCCAACACAGGGGATGGTTCTCAGATGAGGCAGAAGGGAAGCTGCAGGCAGCAGCCTTGCAGCAGGCCTAGCAGCAACTGTCCTAGACTGGGGCATAGGATAAAGGCATTTGGAGCAATGGCCTCAGAGGGAAAGAGAGCTAATGGAAGAGCCCAGGGGTCTGACTAGTCTGAAGGTTTGTTGCTCCAGGGACACTGGGGAAGGAATTGATCACAGGCAAGCAAAGAAAAAAATCAGTTGTAACCAGATGGCAACCCAAGCACTGTGTAAGAAATGAGACATGGTGATCCACAATCAGAATTAATTATTTTATTAAAAAAAGAATGAAACAACAACCTATGATTTGACTATTGTTTATAGCCCCTGACTAAACTACAGAACAGTGGCCTTTCTACTTTGTACTTGTTGAACATTATGGTTAGTGATGGATTAAGCATGGGATTATAAAGTAAACCAGAAGTATGTTGTTGCAAAAATTGAAGGAAATAGTGAGGAAAGAGGGGCTCATGAAGGAGAGTGGGGAGAAATACCATTATCAGAACTGTATCTATGAAATACATAAAATCTGTTTTCTTAATAAAGAACAAATGAAAAAAAAAAAAATGAACATGGTGACAATATTTGCTTGGCTGTTGGCTGACATAATCTTAATATGATTAACATGATATAGATTGAAAAAAAATTTTTTGAAATTATCGTAATAAAAGTGTTAGAGAAGAGAAGGTGCGTATGTATGTGTTTTGGGAGTAAAAGTATAAGAGATTTAGACCCCCATCTTGTGCAACTAAAGAAATCAGTGATGGTGTAGCAGGGTAAGCCTGTGACACTGATATCCTTATGGGTGCTGGTTCAAGTACCTCTGCTCCATTTCCAATCCAGCTCCCCACTAATGGCCTGGAAAAAGCAATGGAGGATGGCCCATGTGCTTGGCTCCTGTCACTCACATGGGAGAACCAGAAGAAGCTCCTAGTTTCAGCCTGGCCTGGTTCTGGTTGTTGCAGCCATGTGGGGGAATGAACCAGGAAGTAGAGGAGCTCCCCCAGTAAACCTTTAAAGAAAAGAAATTAATGTTGTCAATTAAAAATATCAAGGAGAAACAGCATGGAAAGTAATGTTGAAGAAATGGCTAAGCTGTTGGTTGTAACTAAAGATAGGGAATTGGGGTGAGGTGAGGTAGCAACAGGAAAGATGTTTTATTCTTATGATTCTTAAAACCATGCATTGTACTGTGATAAAAAAAAAATAAAATCAGTTCAGTGAACTAGAATTAAAACTCCTTAAAAACAAATAATGGAGAGGACATTGTTAGGAGTCACTGATCTGCAGAATGAAATTCTTAGTCTAAAGTGATTTACACATAGTTTGTTAGTAATAAAAGAAAGTCAACAGTTTCTAGTGCACACCTGGAGTGTGCAACACTTCACACACTGAGTACCAAAGCTACAGATATGAACATGACCTCCTGTCTACCACACTGCATGTTCACTGTAATCCCAGTGTTCACAAGGCAACCTTCACGTTATGATTTTTCTCAGAGCATGCTCTAGGTGATCATGTTATAGATGGGAACTCAAGTCACAACTCTGCCAAGAAGGCTTTGCAGATGAGGACTTGAGGCTTCAAGAAGCTTCACTGCGAGCCTGGAGGTCTGACCAAGAGGAGACGGAGCCCACAGCCCATTCTCTTTCTGTCATTCTCCTTGCCTGGCTGGGTGAGGTCAGTGAGGATATTAGCCTCCATTTGTGTTGTGGCTGTTAGGTGCCAGGCTCTGGGCTCAGTGCATTGCGTGTGGACCTTCAGCAGAAGGCTGCTTTCCTGTTAGGTGCTGAAATTGCCAGTTACTTTCCTGCCCAAGCTCCCTTGCAGCTGGGGCACATAGTCTAATCTTGATCAGACTGACTTTGATTCAGGAGCCCAGGAAGCCAAGGGAAAAGCTGGGAGCATTCCTTCAGCAGCCTGGAGCTGTGTCATGCAGAAGTGCAATTCAGGAGAACTGCCAGCCTTAGCCTCCGCACAGCTTTCATTCCACAGGCTGGTCCTTGGTGGCAATGCAAGACATTGTCACCCTGCTTGTGCGGGAGGGCACTCTGGGCTGAAATTCTTCCTGCCCACTCCACACACCTTCCATCCCTCTCTGATCAGCATCACAGCTGAAGGCTCTCTGTGTCTCTTTCTGCTCCCTTTTAATCGCCAACAATGGCATTTTCCTCATAAATCTCATACACTTCTAATTTTATCTTGGTGCCTGCTTTCTGAGGAATCCAAATTGACTTGCCCTTTCTGGGGGTGGTGGGAGCAATGGTGGCTGAAGGGTCCAGGCCTGGGGACATGGCTGGCTGTGGTGCTGATCGCAGACATTTTAGGATAGTGGAACTCCTGGCAGACTCAGCTGTGGAGCCACCAGAGCCCAGTGCAGGGTAACACTTCCCATACCCGTTACTCAACATGGTTTTTGGCTACTATTCTTGGAAAATCAGTTCTGACCCAGTCGGTGATCAAGCTGGGACTCAAACAGGAATTATTATTTTCCATGACCCCACTTATTTTTTGATTTTAAATATGCAGGACATATTATTTTTATTATTTATTTGAGAAAAAGAGAGAGATCCCATCCTCTGGCTTACTCCCCAAATGCTTGCAATAGCTGAGGCTGGGCTGGGCTGATGGCAGGAGCTCAATCCAGGTCTCATGTGGGTGGCAGGCACCTAACTACTTGAACCATCATTGGTGTTTCCCAGTAAGTGCACCAGGAGAAGGCTGGAGGTATCAACCCTGGGCATTCCATTTGAGATGTAATTGTCTTAACTAGCATCTTCAGTGCCTCCTCCAAGACTCTACTTAATAGTTGCAACATTTTTTGCAGTTTTCCAGTCCAAAATAACATGGTGATTTCACACATCCTCTCAATTGAAAATATGACAGAGGACCCTAAGAGCTGGGGAAAGAGAATCCCCACCTCTAATGATTTATTTCTCTGTATGGTATTCACTAAAGAAAAATCCATCTGGGACAGCTTCCAACTCCTGGAGGAGAGACTAGTTCAAGCATCAAACCATATGTCAAAAGAGGAAAGAAGGAAAAAGCAAACAAGCATTCATGTTTTCTAAATACAATATTTATTTATTTGATTGTTCTCATAAACAAAACAACTTAAATAGCCTTCAAAAAGATAACAATTAAGTAAACTATGTATAGTTGTGCTGTTGAATAATATTACAGCCATTAAAACACACTGCAAAAGGTCACTTATTGACATGAGAAAATATTCTCAGTGCAGAAGGGGACTTCAAAACATTCATGGAAAATAGAAAAAAGAGATAAGTTATCTTTAAAAAAATATTTATTTTTATTGGAAAGGCAGATTTACAAAGAGAAGAACACATAGAAAAAAAGATCTTCCATCCACTGATTCACTCCTCAAATAGCCTCAGTGGCTGGAGCTGAGCCAGTCCAAAGCCAGGACACAGATACTTCTGATCTCCCACGTGGGTGCAGGAGCCAAAGGCTTTGAACCATCGTTTACTGCTTTCCTAGGCCATGAGCAGAGAATTGAATTGGAAGCACAGCAGCCAGAACACAAACCGGCACCCACAGAGGATCCTGGCACCAAGGCAGAAGCTTAGGATACCATGCTACACCATGGCACTGGCCCCAATAAGTGTATTTTGATGCACAAAAAATGCATGCATAATTTTTCCATACTTTGCATTTTTACTGAATTATCTAAAGACACCTTATATTAGGTAAAATCCTGGCAGATGACAAAAGATAATGAAATAACTACTAATCAATAAACTAAAAGAATGGACAAAACCCTCTGTTCCTGTCAAAAAAGAGGATGTTACTGAACACTTCCCGCCTCTTTTGTCTAGTTTCCATCCCGCTGAGGTCAGCTTAGCTTAGCCTCTGTGCTTGCTGCGTGGGAGTGCAAGTGATGGATGCTGCCAGCAGCCCCACTGGAGGAAGTTGCTGCAGCCAGCTCCTAGATTCATGCTGGTGGAGTGAGGCTGCAACTGGCCCACACTCGTACGTCATACAAGCCTTGCTATGATAAAATTAGAATGTCGCTTTTCCTGAAGTGGTGCAGGTGCTTTTTGAATGAATTAATGAGCATAGTCAGGAACCTGAAGCAGTATAAACATATTTCTTTTTTCATTTTACCTCTTTAAAAAGAAATTGTAATTTTTTTACTAGGGGACCAGAATGTCTTTACTGTTTCACAAAGAGTTGTCTCCTAGTAGGGATTTTTGTCTGCTGATAAAACACATCCCCGAATGTTCCCACTGAACGTGATGTTTATGCTCCAAGAAATAGGGGAGGAAGAAAGAGGCATTGGCATGGCCTTAATGGACTGCATTCATTTCCATGTAAACAGGAATGCAAATGGAAACTTGACGTCAAGGAAGAGAATCCTACCAAAAATGAAAGTCCATGGTCTTTGAGATTCTATGTAATTACAACACAATGTAATTAATGAATAAATTTAATAAAAAAACAAAAAGAAATTAAATTAAAACCAGCAGATTGTAAATGTGAAAAATCCAAATGGCAGCAGTAAACTTAGAGACAATGAAATGCATTCACAGAGCAGGTCCAACTGAATGACCGGTTGTATCAGTTATAGAATAACTCATATCTTGTATGTTGGGAGGAAACACTATATAATGCCTACAGTTACATTGGAATGAAGCTCAATAAAGAGCAAGGTAACTAAAAGTTCATATGAGTATTCTCCTTGACAAGATATTTGCAATTAGAACTGAAAGCAACTCCAGAATTAACCTCCAGTAGGAGCATGAGTTTAAACTAATCTTGAAAGGTATTTCAGAAAGCATCAAGAATCATGACAAATTTTCCCATAATGTGCCATGAAGTCACAAACTGGCAAGTCAGAAAAGTGATGGTAAATATGCTGGAAACATTTTTATCCCTCTCTTCTTCCCCCAGCACACTGAATACTGTTGCCAAAATGAGTTATGGAAAGACTGCACCAAGGCCATTTCAGGGAAGGGACACATGGATAATGGCATGTCGCCATTCCTGAACACAGTGCATACCATAGGTGCTATGCCTCATGACTTAGTCCTGCAGCCGTGTAACACACCTCTCTCCCCCAAAAATCCTGTACATAAAGTAGTTTTCTGTAGCTGAATTTGAGAGCTGCTTTTCAAAACTTTGTTCTCTTTCTGGGTTCACAGCTAGACTGCATTTTTTTTCGGACTCTCTGCATTTAGCTGTGATCAAGTTGTTAGAGAGAGACAGAGAGACAGAGAGAGACAGAGAAAACAAAACACTAAGGCTCAAAACAGGATCTCTGAGTAAAGGAGAAAAGACACTTCCTCAGTAGAAGTTAAATTGTCCCCATCCCTTAGCTTTGAAAGGGAACAAATTGTACAAGCACCTGCTGGGCACAGTGCACTAAACCAGATGGTTTTTACGAGTGCACAGTAACCAAGCGCAAATGGGCAAGAAAGACAAAAATACAGAAGGGTCTGGTGCTTTCAGTCACTGAGGGCCTTCATGTGTTGGAGAATGTCTGATCCTCAGGGCCTGTATCTCCACCCGAAACATCTTAAAAACATACAACCAGAAAGAACTGTAGCTCTAAAAGTCTTGTTGAGGTGATGTTCACACGCCATGTCATTCACTGGTGTACCACACATGCAGCCATGCATTCAGTGTACTGACGGAGTTGGGCAGCTTGTGTTCTCATGCAGTCTAAGAGTGATTCATCTCCCTCTGAGAGGGACTCTGCACTCATTAGTCCTCATTCTGTCTCCACCTCAACCCTCTGCCCTGAGAACTCACTCATCTACTCTCAGTCACGATCACTGTGTCTCTTTGGACCATTTCATATAAATGGAATCATGCAGGAAGTGGTTTGTGACTGGCTTCTTTCAGCTGACACCATGTTTTCAAAATCCACACATTACTGTGTGGGTCAGCACCTCAGCCCTTGTGGAGTGATTTTCTATTGTGTGGGCGTATCACATTTTGCTTTTCTGTTATTCATTTGTTGTGCATTTCTTTCTGCTTTTTGGCTATTACAAAAAATGCTGCTATCGACATTTGTGCACACATGCTATATGCTTATATTTCTCTTGGATTCATCCTCAGGAGTAGAATTGTTGTCATCTGGCAACTCTACATTTCATTATGTGAGAAATGCCAGACTGATTTCCAAAGTGGCTATGCCATTCCGATCTAAGTGAAATAGGAGGACTTTAATATCTCTGTATCCTTGCCAATGCTTAGTATACTATGGTTTTGATTTGCATTTCCCTAATGAAATTACTTGTAATGTCTTTTCTGCTGTATTTATTGGCTGTGTATATATCTTCTTTGGAGGAGGGTCTTGCAAATCTCTTGTCCATCTTTAAGATGGGGTTTTGTCTGTTTATTGTTGTGTTGCATAGCTTCTTATACATTCTGGATTCCAATCCCTTACCAGATGTATAATGTTTTCTTCTTTTGTAAAATTGGAATCTAATTCACACACCATGAAATTTCCCGCTTGTCAGGTGTATATCTGAATGGTTTTAGTATCTTTACAGTTGTGCCTCTATCAGAATCATGCATTTCCAGGGTTTTGTCACCCAAAAAAGGACTTCCTTACTTTAAGCAGTGACTTTGTATCCTCCCTTCCCCTTGGGTCCTAGAAACCACCCATGTTCTCTCTATTAATGGAAATTTACCTACTCTGGGCATTTCACATAGATGGGACCATCCAACATGTGGCCTTTTGTGCTTGGCTTCTTTAATTGAGAATAATATTTTCTTTCTTTTAAATCAATTATCTAGATCATTAATTTGAGAGACAGAAAAAGAGAGAGAATATTCAACCCACGAGTTCATTCTCCAAATGCTCACAAGGAACCACAAAGTCAGTCCCATGTGGGTAGCTGGGAGCCAACCAACTGGGCCATCACTGCTGGCGAGGATCTACATTAACAGGAAGTAGAGTTGGGAACAGAGCCAGGACACAATGTCAGGCCTTCCTAGATAGGATACAGGCATTCCAACCGATGTCCTATCTGCTAGGTCAGGTGTTTGCCCACAGTGTCATAGTATCCAGATTTGTCCACACTGTAAGATGTGCCATCCTTGCTGAATAATATTCCCCTATATGGATACGCATTTTGCTTATCTAGTAATTAGATACTTTCCACCAACAGAGAAGAAGTTCATGCACAACCACTGCCCAGAGTGATTCAGGATGCCCACACTTGGGTAAAATTGCACTCTTTAGTAAAATGGAACCTAATATCTACAGTGTTTTTTTTTTTTTATCTACAGTGCTTTTAAGAGACTTTTAGATCTATATGGGATGCTAGGAAGTCAGAACTGGGAGGCTGGGAAAAGATAATTACAGCCTATATTTTTGTTTTCTTACTTTAAAAAAAATAGCAATCAGTACCACCAATAGTCTTGTGAAAATTGTAGACTCGGTTTTCACAAAATAGCTCAGGGATTTCCAAACACTGGGAGACATTGCCAACAGACCAGGGACTGGGGGGAAAGAGAAAGCCCGAGTACAGGTGCTGATCAAAATGGATGTGCTGGGACACGTGTGAGATTTTACAACTCTTCTCCCAGTCTGTGTGAGTCCCTTGAGGCAAAATGTTTTCAATGTCCAGCTTACTATAACTTCCTTTTGTCACTTGTAATTTGGGGTTTTGTGTGAAGATTTACTTCTGTGCTTTCTTTCAAGCCTTTTTTTAACCTCTTACTTTCCTTTTCTTTATGACATCTGTGTATTGCATGGTAGCTGGAAAGAACAAAACATATTGATGTGTGAAATACTCTCTAAGATATCTTTCCTCTCCTCATCAGTGACTTTCAGGCTTTTCAAACACATATCATTATAGTCTTTGCTCCATTTTGGGTCAATTTCTCTATATGGTGTGAGACAAGAGTCCAACCTAAACTTTTTCTGAGAGAGAGTGAGCAAATGAGAGTATACACTCCATCTGTTTGTTCACTCTGCCAGTGTCCACAATGGCCGGGAAGTGGGCCAGATTGAAGCCAAAGGCTGGAACCCAAACATGGGCTCTCTGAGTGGGCAGGAATCCTAGCCCTTGAGCCATCACCACTGCCTCCCAGGACCAGAAGGAGCAGGAACTGCAGTCAGGAGCCAGAGCCAGACCTTGAACTCAGGCATTCCTAGTAGGCCAAAGCCTGCTCTCCCAAGTTTATCCTTTTGCATATGGATAGTTAGCAATCCAAGAATCATTTGTTGAGAAGACTGTTCTTCCTGCCACTTGG
The DNA here is from genome assembly GCF_030435755.1 of Ochotona princeps. NCBI lineage: Eukaryota > Metazoa > Chordata > Mammalia > Lagomorpha > Ochotonidae > Ochotona > Ochotona princeps. Next base: position 43,273,090 of record NC_080842.1, on the reverse strand, counting down.
ATGGCAGATGAAAGAATTTCTGAACTCTTATTTTATTCCATTGTTCTATGCCTAGTTTTATGACCCAGAGTACTACTAAGAAGGGATTAGGAATTTCTTGTTCAAAGCTGCCTCACCTTCACAGTCACCGTTGCTTTTTCAGTGAGTCTTGGATTCTGCAGTTAACTCTCCAGAAGTGATCAATGGTCTGTCCATCTAAAAACGGGAAGATAAATGAGATGAAATTGATTCGTGGAAGTTCCGGAAAAAAGTGGAGACATCCTGGAGTGTGATACCATGGGGGCAAGAAGCAGGCTCACTCGCAGCAGCATTAGTTAGAATGGTAGCCTCCTGCACCTCAGGGACAGGCGCTCACAAATACCCTCCATGAAGTTGGGGAACAGAAGCTGCTACATTTGGAAAAGTCACAGAAAAGCCTGCGCCCTCCACAATTTATAGCCTCTTCCAAGACACAACGAACACGTCTCGTTTTTACTACAAGGGTGGAGAAAGAGTAGCGCAGGCCTAGGTCGCTCTCGCTGCAGCCCGCAGGCCTCGGGAACACTGCCCTGGCTAGAGACACGCCCAGGTATGGTTGGCCCCGCGCGACCAAGTGAGGTCCCCAGCGCGCCCGAACCAGCTGCTCTCTCCCCAGCTCTCCAGCTGCGCCTCAGCGTTCCTCACCACGCACCACGGCTGGCCTCGTTTCAACGCAGTCATCACCCGAGTTTGCACCTATTCCCCGTACCCCATGCGTCCGGTCCACGCCGGGTAGATGGAGGGGTCAGGAAAGTGTGTCAGGCACTTCTGTGGAGGTGGCGGGCGCCCGACAGTCCCCAAGGCTCTGGCAGAAGCAGCAGGGCACAGGCAGCACCGGGACAAGAGGCGCCCGCGGCGGCTCAGCGCTCACAGGTGGTGCCGGGCCTGGGCAGGCCGGGTTGGGCGTGGTGGGAAGAGGCGCACGGCGGCCGCCCCACCCCGCCGCGGCTTCACACGTGGGCCGGGGCGCGGCAGGAAGGACGGCTGGTGGCAGACTCGGCCAGGGGTCTTGGGGGCGCGGCCGCAAGCTCCGGGGGACTCCACGGCGGGGTCTTGACGTCGGGGCTTTCCTAGAGAGCGCCTCCACGCCGCGGCCATGGCCTCCCTGTGGAGAGAAATCGTCCTGGAGACCCTCTTGGGTAAGTGGACGCCGCCCCGCCGTGCGCTCGTGCGCGCTGGCTGCCCTAGCCCGCTCTCGGCAGGGTCGGCTGTGTTCCCGGAGCAAGAAAAACACGCCCGTGCCGAGTGGTGATGCTTATTGTCCCCTGGGAACTTCAGTTACCTAAGGGAATCAGAGAAAAGATCGTGATGGAGGTCCCGAGACACATGCGGAAGACGTTGCCCCTTGATCGCGAGGTTCCCCAGTCTGTCCACCTTGAACCTGCTCGGCTAACACGCGAAAGCCCCATCCGTGCATTGAGAACAGTTCATACCTGAACGGGCACTGTCTTCCTTCCTCTGGAGCGGCCGCTCTCAGCCTTGGGCCAGCAAGGTGTCCCTAGTGGCGGCTGCACACTTGGCCATTGGGCTCAAAACACGAAGAAGCCTCTTACTTACTTACCAGTTTTGCGGTGGCCCTGGTAGTTAGCGGTGTTAATTCTGTAGGAGCGGTCGGTTTCCAGCTGGGGTTGCCGGAATCTCCACTGCCCATTACAAGCCAACAGTCTGTTAATTTCTCTAAGTTATGAGCTGGATTCGTAAAGTGGAGTGTGAGCCTCTTTCCTGGAATGTGAGTTTCTGGGAGCTAGTAATTCTCACCTCGGTCTCAGATGGTGGTTTTTTTTTTTTTTTTTTTTTTTTTTTTCCCCTGGCTCAGCCTGTGTCTTAAAAGGTGGGAGATAATAAAAACCATTGATTCTCAATAGGCTGTCTTGGTGCTAGACGTCCTGTAGATTTGATCTCAGTCTTACTGACAGCTCTGCCCAGTCGGTTACAAGGCCTGTTTCACTGATTCAGAAAGGGAGGTTGGGAAGGAACCCAGGAGAAAGTTGTCAGGCAGGTGGTTTGAGGGCTCCAAATGGCTCAGGCATCAGTTCACTCCACTACTGAAGTCTTAGGCAGTGGCTGCAGCTGCTGTCTTGTTCAGTCAATTGGTTGGCTTGTGTTCTTGTTTCGCTTGCTTGATTGAGCATTTGTGTGAGAGAAGGGCAGAAACAGTGTCATCTTCACGCGGCATGGAATTGTGTGAGAAGTGATGTGTGTTGCTAGCAGCACAGAGCCCGCTTGTGCCCACAGGAGCTAAGTATGGTTGCACAAGACTGCCCAGTCCAGTCGTTGGCAGAGGTGCAGCTGACTGCAGATCAGGGCGTTCCACTCCGCTCGCTCTGTCTCCTAAGGGTTGGGTGGGTCTGCGTCACTGGATGCCATCTGGGGTGGGAGGAGGCATGCCCCGCTGCTGGAGGCGCCTCCTGAGCTTGGTAGTTTCTCATCATGAGTGATTCAACTGAGTTAAGGGAAGATGACCCAGTGGGGTCCTGACAGGAAGCCACTCATATGGTCCCAAGGAAGAGGCCTTCCTGAAGGGACTTGATTAAAGCACAGGTAAAACAAAGGCTGCTGGGGGAGCAGCAGGAGCCACTCCCAGCCCCAGAGAAACGGGGGAGGTGGCAGGGCTACTGCTGGAAACAACCAGAGTTAACGCCATTTCTCTCTTTAAATTTTTTATAGGCTATGTTTCCTGGTCTCTGTATCATGATCTGGGACCGATGATCTACTACTTTCCCTTGCAAACACTAGAGCTCACTGGGTTTGAAGGGTTCAGTGTAGCTGTCCTCGCTCCAGTGTTCCTGACCCTTGCCTCTGTCTGGAGCTTGGTTAACAAGAAATGGGTATTAGCTCTGCTGCGGATAATTACTGCGGGTAAGATTTCAAGAACATTTCTTTCACAGTTGCTTTAAAGTGAATACAGGAAGTTAAATGGTGCAGACGGTCCTTTGAATGCTAAATGATTGAATCAAAAAATGAAAGATCTGTCTTTATATTATTAGAGAAATTGTAGTAAAAATAATAGAACACTAGATTGAATCTATGTTTTCTGTATTTTAAAATTTCTGCCTAAAAAGAAAAATCACTGAAATGAGGAAGGGAAGGATACCTTAGGGAACTGTTTATTCTTTTTTCCCGCATTTTTTGTTTGTTTGTTTGAAAGAGTTGCAAGGAGAGAGGGAAAGTCAAATCAATCTCCCATTTCCTGGTTCACTCTGCAGAGAGCCACTGTTAGCCAGTGCTGGGCCAAACCAAAGCCAGGACCAGGAACTTCTCCAGATCTCCCACATGGGTTCAGGGGCCTAAGCACTTGGAGCATCTTCTGCTGCTTTTCCCAGGCTACCATCAGGAAACTGGATCAGAAATGGAACAGCTGGATACATACCAGCTCCCATATGGGATGCCAGTGTTGTGGGCAGTGGCTTTACCAGCTATGCCACAATGCCACATCCTCCATTTTTTTTGTATCAAGATTTCTTTACTTATTTAAAAGGCAGTGTGACATAGAGGGCAAGGGAGAGAGGGAGGCAGAAGAGAGAGAGTGCAAGTGAGCTTCAGTTTGTTGGTTCAGTGCTCAGATGCCTGCCACAGCTAGGGCTGGAGCAGGATGAAATTAGGATCCTGAAACTCCATCCAGGTCTGCCTGAGGGTGGAAGGAACCCAAGTAGTAGGGCCATTGGCTGCTTCCTCCCAGGGTGCCCAGTAACAGGAAGTGCACTTATTCCAAATGGGATGTAAGCATCCCAAGAAGTGACTTAGCGTATTGTACCATAGCGCCCACCCTCAGCTCTTGAATATATTGTGTTCTTCTTTCCAGTTGTGACATGATACTCATAGACACCATAACAAAATGTGTTACCTATTACGTCATGAATGTGAAAATTATGCATGACAGTTAGCATAGTTGAAGAATGCCTACAGACCAGGTATGAAAAAGGTCCACAACTCCATCAAAAGGGGGCAAAAGGTATCACCAGTTTGTTGAAAAAGAAATACAGTTAGTTCTAAAGAATACAATACAATGTGTAGAATGCATATTATGCACATATGTGTGACCTCACAAACCAGCAAAGAACCAAACCTGACTTTGGTGTGTGGCAAGGATAGGAAAGCAGACACTCACACGCTGCTGGTAGGAATGGAAATTGACACAAGCTCTGTGGAGCGTAACTTAGCAGTTTTCATGAAAATTATAAGTGTGAACAAAATATTTCACCTCATATTTCCACTTCTAGTCATACAGTCTATAGATATGTTAACACATGTATAGAACAGTAAACATACAAGATTATTAATTATTGCAGGAACATTTATAGTAGCCCAAATGTCATCTTTCTTGCTTTTTGTTGAAGTTTTTTTTTAGAAGAATTAAAAAAAAATCATTTTGAAAGATACTTACAGGGAAAGAAAGAGAAGGATAATGGTTCACTCCCCAAATGGCTACAACGGTTGGGGATTTCCTAGGCTAAAGCCAAGGATCAGGGGCTTTCTTCAGAGTCTCCTGTGTGGGCACAGGACTCTAAGCACTTGGCTCATCTTCTACTACTTTCTCACGTGTGTTATCAAGGGATCTGGATTGGAAGTGGAATAGGTGGGGATTGAATGGGTTCCATTATGGGATGAAGGCTTTGCAGACAGCAACTTAACCTGTTAAACCTCAACACTGGTCCTCAACGTCATCTTTCAGGGGTAGGTTGATTATATTTGGCTTTGAAACTTGAATCACTATAGAATACTATGCAGTTCTTTAAAAAGAGTGAGAATATTATTTATGTAACAAGGTAGATGTTCTTTAACATATTAAGTGAAAAAGTAATACATTATTGAACAGGGCATGCAAAATGCTAATATTTGTTGAAAAAGTTCAAATGGAAATATATTTGGCATTTTGTTAAACATTCATTAAATACTTTTCTCTTTTTAGCACATATAATAATGTTTTTTCATTAAATGTTTGTAAAGGATGAAAAAACAACATTTAAAAATCACTTATTTATTTGAAAAGTAGAGTTACAGAGAGAGGGAGAGGCAGATAAAGAGAGGTCTGTTGGTTCACTCACTGCATGGCTACAGCGGCCAGGGTTGAGAAAGGTCGAAGCCAGGAGCCAGGCACTTATCCGGATCTTACGCTGGAGTGATAGGGGTCGCCCTCCACAGCTTTCTTAAGCCCATTAGCAGGTAAGCAGCTTGGAAGTGGAGCAGCCAGGACTTGAACCAGTGCCCATAGCAGATGCTGGTTTTGCAGGCAATAGCTTAACCCATTCCACAACAAGGCTGGCCCCAAGACAGCATTTTAGTTGCTGCTTGGGTGAAGAAGTACCTATAATACCTAAGGAGAGATACAGAGGAAAAAGTTTGCACTGGATATCTTTTATGCTTTTGGAATTCTGAATTTAAATATATTATAGTGGCAAAAAACCCCCCAAAATTTCACTATATACTATCACAAAAAATAGAGATTTTTTTTTTTTAAAGATTTATTCATTTTATTACAGCCAGATATATACAGAGGAGAGACAGAGAGGAAGATCTTCCGTCCGATGATTCACTCCCCAAGTGAGCCGCAACGGGCCGATGTGCGCCGATCCGAAGCCGGGAACCTGGAACCTCTTCCGGGTCTCCCACGCGGGTGCAGTGTCCCAATGCATTGGGCCGTCCTCAACTGCTTTCCCAGGCCACAAGCAGGGAGCTGGATGGGAAGTGGAGCTGCCGGGATTAGAACCGGCGCCCATATGGGATCCCGGGGCTTTCAAGGCGAGGACTTTAGCCGCTAGGCCACGCCGCCGGGCCCGAGATTTTTATTATTAACCCACACTAAGAAACCCCAGAGAAGTACGGGCTGTAATGAAGTGAGAAGATAAGGTTAAAGAGAATAGGCCTCAAAAGCCAAACCCCGGGCCCCAGCCTGGTGAGGCCATCGTTGGGAACTCTGAACTTCTTGTATTGCTGCAACTTAGTTTCTCTGTTTTTAAGTAGCTTTCATTCCTCAGCCATGCTGTGTAGTTCTGTCTAGAGACAGTCACTTTTGCAGAAGCAATGCTGGGAAGTCACTGGGCAATGGCGGGCTGTTTTCTGTCTGTTAGGCCCAGAAGAAAGCAGAACACAGTACTGTGAGCACGATGGTTCCTCATGAGGGCGTAAAGCTCTTGTTTTCAAAAGAACTCAGGTTCACAAACAATAGTGGGAAAGGCTCCAGAAAATTGTGCCTTTTGGACCAGCGTCATGGCTTAGTAGGCTAATCCTCCTGTGGCTCTGGCATCCCATATGGGCACCAGTTCTTGTCCTGGCGGCTCCACTCCCTGTCTAGCTCCCTGCTTATGGCCTGAGAAAGCGGTGGAGGAGGGTTCAGCATTTCCCTAGAAGCATTACTGAGGCCCTGGACTTCTCAGGTTCTTGTTTCTGGGAGTGATTGCATCAGCAACTTAGTAGGCACCTGTTGATGGCCTTTGCTGGATGCTGCTTGTGTAGGCTTTGCCTACAAGGCCACCAGCTCAGCCATTACTGGGAAGCTTTTCATGTGAGATGTCCAACTTTGGCTCTGTAGCTTCTGGTAGCTATTAGGGTTATGATGTGAGATAGGTCTGAGGTGGGTATAGTGGATGTCTGTTGTTCCCCTGGTACCATCTTCATCTGTGACACCCTTTCACTAGGAATGGAAGTGGGGTTCCATCTGAGAAAGCACAGAGATGGAAGAGACCAGTCACTGGCATGTTAGCTTCCAAGCAGCTGCTGAGCTTTGCTAATGCTACTCAGCAGCTGATGGAAGCCATGGTTTGCCTTAAAACTCTCTTCAGATACTTCTTGGGACATGAAATAACTTTGTGTTACATACTATCTTTCCTCTGGAACCTCAAATATTCTAGAATAATTACTATGTAATAAATATGAACCTAATTCATATGCCCATCAATTTAAATTATGTTTGATCTTCAAGATTTTGATCCACTAAGCTGGCTGTAATGGCCTGGGAAAGCAGTTGAGGATGGCCTAAGGCCTTAGGACCCTGCACCCGCGTGGGAGACTGGGAGGAAACTCCTGGCTCCTGGCTTCTGATTGGCTCAGCTCCGGCCGTTGCGACTGCTTGAGGAGTGAACCCTGGGGCTGAGGTCTTCCTCTCTGTCTCTCCTCCTCTCTGTGTATCTGCCTTTCCAATAGAAATAAACAAATTTTTAAAAAACATGGACAATAACAAGTGTTAACAAGGATGCAGAGAAATTGGAACCTTCATGTGTTGCTGGTAGAAACATAAGGCTAATGAACTGATACAGCTGTTTTGAGAGACAGTTTGTTGGTTCTTCAGCATTTTAAAGAGTTACCATTGAAACCAATCACTGCACTCCTTCCTGGGTTGACACCCAAGAAAACAAAAATCTGTGTCCACACAGAGACTTGTACAAAAATGCTCATAGAAGAATAACCATAGGTCCATGAACCCTGGGGGCAGGGAATCCAGTGGGGCCTGGGTCCTTGGGCCTGCCAGTATGATGGGTACTAGGTCAATGAGCCCCTGGGATGAAAGGTCTGGCGGGGCTCAGATTGCCTGGCCCAGGTCCTTGGATCCGCCTGTGAGGTGGGTGCCACGCCCATGAGCCCCAGGGGCAGGGAGCTTGGTAGGGCCCTGGTCATCTGGCCCAGGTCCTTGGGCCTACCTGCAAGGTGGGTGCTGGAACTGTGAGCTCCAGGGACAGGGGGTCTGGTGGGTCCTGGGTTGCCTGGCTTGGGTCCTGGATCCACTTGAATGGTGGATGCTGGGTCCATGAGCCCCAGGGGAGGGAGGTTTGGCGGGGTCTGATCGTCTGGCCTGGGTCCTTGGACCTGCCTGCTAGGTGGGTGCTGGAATTGTGAGTCCCTGGATGCCAGGTCTGTTAACCCCTGGGGGCTGGAGGTGGGGTCCATTAGGGCTCAGGCCTGCCTGTGCAGTGGTGAATCTGGGTTTGTGAATCTGGAGGCAGAAGATTTAGAGGGACCCAGGTCGCCTGGCCCGGGTCCTTGGACCCACCCTCTAGGTGGGTGCTGGGTCCGTGAGCCATGGGGGCAGGGGCTCCAGTGGGGCCCAGGTCACCTGGCATGGGTTCTTGGGCTTACCTGTGAGAACTGGTCCTCCACAGTGGAAAAAACATAGTAGACAGCAGACCTTAGTGCACATAGAGGCTATTGCAGCCCATTGGGGCCTGCAGAGGACATCTGATACCAAAGCAGAGGAAAGAAAACAATAAATTGGACAACTATCCCAGCCAAATGATGACAGCAAATATCTGGGCGAATGGAAACTCTAAGGTTCACTGTGTTAACCAATGAACATTGGAAGAGTTTCCTCATCCATGGATCGGTGAGATTGATAGCATTTCAGAACTGTTACAACCACCTGGGCAGAACCCTCGGGGTGTGTGGCACATCAGGATCCTGGGTGGATATTGAGTGGCTCCCATCCCTGGCTACTGGGTGATTGGGAGGCTGAATATGGCTTTTCCTCTTTTTTCCATCCTACTTCATTCCCCAAAACAGGAAGAAGAAATAGAAAATTTAGAAATAATGATCACACCCACTTTCTCCTAACCCTTGATCCTTCCCAAGATGATCAACTATGTAAACAGCTAAAATTTTAAAAAAGCACTATTCATAAAAGCAAGCAAAAAAGGGGGGGAACCTGGTTGGGTATCAGTCAAGGACTGGACAAATAAAATGCAGTCTATGCATACAGTGGAGTATTATTTAGCCATGAAAAGAAATGAAATACTGGTATGTGCCACATCATAGATAAACCTTGGAAATGTTATGCTAAGGGAAAGAAGGCAGTCACAAAAGGCCTTGTAGTATTCTATTTATATTAAATGCCCAGCATAGGAAAACTCCATAGGGGCAAGAAGATTAGTGATTGACAGGCTGGATGCTGGGAAGAGAGGGCATGGGGAGTGAACTCTAGTGGGTATGGGGTTTATTTTGGGGGTGATAAAATTTCTCTAGAATTAGATAGTGGTGAAAGTTGTATAGCTTTAATAAATAGGCCAAAAACTATTGGGTTGAGTTGAACAAAATGGTGACTTTCAAACTTTCTTTGGATATAAAGATGCTGTGAGACCCAAGATCTGCCAAGTGTAGATGGAGTGCCAGTGTATGCTTGCTGGGATATTCAGTTCTCCTCTCTCTGTTTATAGGCAGCCTAGCCTCCTTCCAGGCTCCCAATGCCAACCTCCGGCTAGTGATCCTTGCATTCGGTGTGTCATCCTCGTTGTTGGTGCAAGCTGTGACTTGGTGGTCGGGAAGTGCTTTGCAAAGGTATGGTTCCTATCTTATGCACCTGCAGACACACAAGCACACTTACCAATGGGACACACAGGGACAGAAGTTTCAAGCTGTAGCTTTTCATTATCTACATGGCCTTGTGGAATGCACCTTCTTGTCCTCTCCACCAAAGCACAGCATGACTATTTGCCATCAATTTTGAAAATGCTGTCAGCATTCAAGAAGTATAACAAGTTGCCCAGTGGGCTAGGCACAGGCTAGATCAAATGCATTGTTGAGAACTGCCTTCTGGAGTATTTTTGCTACTCATCCTATGAGACCTTAAAATTCACAGGGGACACAGTATATTGAATTCACTTGAAAAATACTTTCGCCCTTACAGGTACCACAGGCTCTGGGGATTCATTTTAGGGCAGATTCTTCTCCTGGTGCTCCGTATATGGTACACTTCACTCAACCCAGTCTGGAGTTACCAAACATCCAACAAAGTGATCCTGGCATTAAGTACCATAGCCACACTGGATCGCATTGGTACAGGTAAGAGTGTGCCCAGGTAATTTGACACTTTTTCTCACATGGATTTTACTTTTCCCATACAAAAGTGCACATCTTAAAAAGGAAATCTGCCTGGGCCCGACGGTGTGGCCTAGCAGCTAAAGTCCTCGCCTTGAAAGCCCGGGGATCCCATATGGGCGCCGGTTCTAATCCCGGCAGCTCCACTTCCCATCCAGCTCCCTGCTTGTGGCCTGGGAAAGCAGTTGAGGACGGCCCAATGCATTGGGACACTGCACCCACGTGGGAGACCCGGAAGAGGTTCCAGGTTCCCGGCTTCGGATTGGCGCACATCGGCCCGTTGCAGCTCACTTGGGGAGTGAATCATCGGACGGAAGATCTTCCTCTCTGTCTCTCCTCCTCTGTGTATATCTGGCTGTAATAAAATGAATAAATCTTTAAAAAAAAAAAGGAAATCTGCCTGACAGCTCCATCTTAGTTTTCCTCCTCTGAAATAGTAAGTGATACAACAAGGGGGGGGATTACTTTCTGGCAGAAGGCACTCTTTCTTTGTCAGTAGAGACAAGGCGTGAGAAGAAAGAACCACTTTTGGCTTGAATCACTGGGTCTCTGTAGGACACCATGAAAAGAAAGAACCATCGCTGGGTCTTTGTAGGCTACTGGGACCTGGCAGGCCTCACAGGTGCAGTTCTTGCTCAGCTCCCTTCTGCTTCCTTGACCAGACTCTCTGGGTTGGGACTCTCCACCTGCACGCTGACCCCAACACTTCTCCAGCTCTACACAGGTTCCTGTGATCTCTGGCCATGGGCACTGCACGATCTCTCTACTCCTCCTTCTCCTTCTCCTACTTATGCTGATTTGAAGCCTGAAAAGAAAAGGGACACCTTGCATGTTGGCATTACCTTTAACATGTTCCATGTCTCTCTTGGGCCAGTGTTCTCTGAGACCAACACATACCCGACCTAGATGTTTCCTCATGGGCTACACTGACTCTTCTAAAAAGAAGGGAGAAGTGTTACTGCTTTTCCGTTGACTTGCTCCTGACTGTTTATATAACTCTCAGTAAGTCACTGTTCTTTTGTGAGCACAAGAGAGGAATCCTACAAATCAATGGAAGTTTATAGAGTATTTGCCCCTATGATGTAGATACTGGTATAATACTACTTTAGCTCCAGTTGTTTCATTTTTAGTATTTATTTAGAAAGGCAGATTTTACAGAGAGAGAGAGAGAGAGAGAGAGCGCTTCTGTCCACTAGTTCTCTCCCTAATGGCTGCAATGGCCAAAGCTTTGCCAATCTGAAGCTAGGAGCCACTTCCAGGTCTCCCACATGGGTGCAGGGGCCCAAGAACTTGAGCCATTCTCCATTGCTTTTCCAGACCATAAGCAGGGAGCTGGATTGAAAGTGGAACAGCAGGGACAGGAACCGCTGCCCATGTGGGATGTTGGCACTTCAGGTGGAGGATTAACCCTGTCCAACCCCAGTTTTGGTATGGAACAATGTGAGTTGGGAGAATTTATGCAAGGAAAGTAGCTTCATGACATTAAAATGAGTTGGAGAATGTAGAACTCAGTCTGTTCTCTAATTTAACTTTCGTGTTTCATTAAAAACAATCACATTGGCCCTGGTATGGTGGCCTAGCTCTAAAGTCCTCACCTTGAACATATGGGGATCCCATATGGGCGCCAGTTCTAATCCCGGCAGCTCCACTTCCCATCCAGCTCCCTGCTTGTGGCCTGGGAAGGCAGTCGAGGATGGCCCAAAGCCTTGGGACCCTGCACCCATGTGGGAGACCCTGAGGAGCTCCTGGCTCCTGGCTCCTGGCTTTGGACTGGTGCAGCTCCGGCTGTTGTGGTCACTTGAGGAGTGAATCACCGGACAGAAGACCTTCTTCTCTGTCTCTCCTCCTCTCTCTATATATCTGACTTCGCAATCAAAATGAATAAATATTTTTTTTCTAAATCACATCTAGAGGTGGAAACTTGGCAGCACATTTCTCCTGGTAAAGATCAAAACTTCAGAGCTTTGTTTACAATTCCTGACTCAAATTTTCTTTCGTCTCTGAAGTCTTTGTGATCTAGTTGCTGGCTGTCCATCCACACCTCTGTTTCTGCCTGGACCTTCTTTTCTAGAACTGACCCAGGTATTGGAACATAGCAGGTGCTAGTGTGTGTGTGTGTGTGTGTAATAGTTTTGTCAGAAGACTTGTTGGCTGCCTAGGGAGAAGTCACCACACTAGAACACTGTGTTTAACTCAGGCATTTCAGATTAGATACCTCTCTTCTCCAAAGATTCTCTGCCTATCTTCAGGCCTCTGACCTTCCCTCCATCTCCATCACCCTCTCCTGCCCCAACCCTACCCTCACAGTTGTCAGCTCGGCACCTCCTTCTTCTGTCAGAGAAGCTTTTTGCCTCATTGTTAAACTCAGCACCCAACTGCACAGGCAGACACCCAAGGCTTCCTCCTGTCCCACAGAGGACTTCACAGTGTCACAAAGCAGACATGCAACAGGTTCTCTCTGATATTTTATCTTTTTTGTGATTTTATTTTTATTTGCAAGGGGCAATTTACAGAGAGAAGAAAAAGCAGAGAGGAAGGAAGGGGGAGAAAGAGAGAGAGAGAGAATGGGAGTCTTCTACTGCTTCATTCCCCAAAAGGTCACAGTGGGCAGAGCTGAGCCAATAGGAGCCAGGAGCTTCTTCTGAGTCTCCCATGTGTGTGGTTGGGTCCCAAGAACTTGAGCCATCTTCCACTGCTTTGCTAGCCTACAAGCAGGGAGCTGGATGGAAAGTGGAGTGGCTAGGATACAAGCTAGCACCTGTATGGGATGCCAGCTTAGCGTGATACACCACCACATGCACCTCTCATTCTGTTGTCGTAAAGAGAATTCTCTTGCTGGTATATGCTCCAGCTGTGACATACTTGTGTGTGACTTCATGTATGGCTTGGGGCCTTTTGGTTTTAACATGGTTGTGAAGTTGAGGACAGTCAAGGAGCCACTCTGTGCCAGTTTGAATCCCAGTGTCTATTAGCTGTGTGACCTTGGACAAGTCACTTGATGGCTCTGAGCATATTTTTTGATCTGTAACATGGGATTAATAATGGATATACATCATTAGGTTGTGAAAATTGAATGAGTTAGCATAAAGGACTTGAAGCAAGGGCTGGTGTACAGTCCTGATCAGCCGTGAAGGCGCTGGGTACACCATGGGAGTGGGGATCTTGTTCTCTTGAGCAGAAGTCTGGTCTCCTAGAACATGTTTCACTCGAGCTGCCTGCACCTGCTCTCTGAACATGTTGATTACTTCTGTCTGATATATTTTTCTCATGCTGTCAACTTCACATGAAATCAATTCCTCTTCATTTTCAGTGGTCAAATTCCAAAATGCTTGTTCTCTGTAAGCCATTGCACGTAGTCCACCTGTGGTCCTTTCTCCCACTGAGCCACTATTGGCACGTTCTGCGTGCAATTGTAGTTGCATGTCACAGCCCCTTCTAAAGTCAGCTCCTTGAAGCCAGCCACCATGGTCTCCTTAATAGAAGTCTGTTAACAATAGAGGGCAAATTTCCCCACAATTGAATTTTTTAATTTTAATTTTAATTTTATATTCTAGATGGTGACTATAGTAAACCTGAAGGAAGGAAGACCCGCGAGGCAGTCAAGGGGGAGGCCTCCAGATCCAACTGGTTGTTGGCAGGGGCTGCCTTTGGTAGCCTTATGTTCCTCACTCACTGGGTTTTTGGGGAAGTCTCTCTTGTTTCCAGATGGGCAGTGAGTGGTCATCCCAATACAGGACCAGACCCTAACCCATTTGGGTGAGTTTGGGTTGGGAAGAAATCAAGAAATCAGCAGTTAGGGCTGGAGAAAGAAACATATTCTTTGCTGGACACTAGATCTGTGCTAGCTAGACTATTCCCCCTCTCATTCTCCCTAGATAGTAGAAGTATTAAAGGAGATTACTCTGTGCTTCCTGGACTTGTCCCTGTGAGAAAGGGTGGCTGAAAAAAGCTGGTGGGGGTTCACAGCTGGGCACAACTAAGAGGTTCTTGGTGTTCCTGCATGGTCACTCTGAGGAACCCCACATAATGGAGGCTTTGTGAGGGCAGGGAAGGTCTGGCATTGCCTGGCCATGTCCATTAGACCCTCTGGTCACAGTTTTGGGCATTTGGCACACACACAACCCATGGTGCCTTGATGAGAAAATGCTTTCTCTCCCTATATTCTCTGCAAGATGGAGCTAATAATGGCCTTTTTCTTGCTGATTTGAGAGGGTAATAATCCAGGTAAGGGGTGGGCAGTTGGCACAGTGGTGAAGATGTGGCTGTGATACTTGTATCCCATATAAGAGTGCCTGTTTTCAGTCCTGACTCTGCTTCCCATTCCAGCTACCTGCTATTAATGCTCACTCGTCCTTAGAGGCAGAAGGTGAAGGTTCTAGTACTTGGGTCTCTGCCACCCGTGTGCGAGACATGGGTGAGTCCCCGGCTCTTGCTTTTGGCTCTGCCAGCCTCAGGAAAATGAAGCAGTGCCTGACAGATCTGTGTCTGCTACCTTTCAAATAAAACAGAAGTATAATTAAATACAACTAGTAATACAGATTAAGTCTTAAACCAGTGTGTTTTAACAGTAAGTGCTATATTTTTAACATGCTAAAAACTTTATGAATCCTGTATTTTAAGCTTAGTTTTTATTACAGCTAGTGAGTAAATGTCACTATTGCAGTTACTCTTGCTGCTGATTTCTGCCTTAAGTTTGATTTTTTTCCTCCTTCTCTCAAGTTTTGCACAATAGCAGAATGAAGTATTTTGTGATTATTTTTTAAAAACCATACTACTATCAGTTATTTTTCAAACTGATGGTGCGCTCAGGAAAGTAGACTAGAGAACAGTATAGAGTTGTAGTGAAAAGAAAGAAAAAAAAAACAAACTAGAACAAACTCTGACTTTCTCATTTTGTCTTTGACAGAGTGATTTGAAATGTCATGTGACCCTTATGAACTAGAATCAAGTACACTGATATCTACATTGACTAAGGGAGACCGCACATGTCATTTATGTCGGGTTTTTATAACTTTAGTGTTCTGACAGTGCGTGATTCTGGTTCCCAATGTGCTCTCATTATCTCATTGGATTTTTTTCACATTACATTACGTCATTAAAAAAAAAGATTTATTTGCTTATTTGGAAAGTCAGAGTTACAGAAACAGAGAGAGAAGGAAATATCTTCTATTCAGTGGTTCACTCCCCAGATGGCTACAACGGTCAGCACTGAGCCAGGCTAAAGCCAGGAGCCAGGAGCTTCATCTAAGTCACTCACATGGGTGACAGAGGCCTCGGTTTTTGGGCCATCATTTGCTTTTCATCATTTGCATTAGCAGGGAGCTGGATTGTGGTAAAGCAGCTGGGAGATAAACTGACACCCATATAGGATGCCAGCATTGCAAGTGTTGGCTTTACCTGCTACTGGCCCCAACATTGTCTCTTAAAATGTCTAGTAAAAGGAGGTATATTCCTGTTTTATGTCATGTGGGGCAATGAAATATTAATAACATTGGATGTCTCATAACATGCCTTTTTTTTTTTTTAACAGAGGTGCAGTTCTGTTGGGCTTGGCAAGTGGATTGATGCTTTCAATATGTCCGTGGTCTCATGCTCCTGGTTTAATCTGGTGGGCCACAGGTAAGTAGAATTTATATGCAGTTATGCCATCCTTGAGTTTCCAGCTGACTGCAAGCATATGTAGCTGTAGACTGAAAGTAGGCACAGCCACACAAATGATCTGTTGCCAAGTGGACTGTGCTACCAGCTACAGCTGCAGTACTTGTAGCTCTGATGTCAACAGCGTCATGGGGGATCATCTGCTCCAGGTTCCAGATTCTTCCAACTTTATTCTTCCTCTCATTCAATGACCGTCCCATTCCTTCTCCCAGCACCACCAGATTACACACCCACAGTACTACCTTCTTGTGAAAGTACTCCTGCAGTGCTGGGACCTGGGTCCATGGACAATGTCACTGACTATGACACAGTGCAGGGACATGTGTCTGTGGAAAATATCTGTGATGATGATGCAGAGGGCCATCCACTGCCACACTGCTAGTTTTTTTCCTCCCTTTGAAATAGATTTATTTGGTTTTTAACGATGCTTACATAGTTGAGAAGGGTACATGACCATGTGGGCCACCACTTAGGATGGGAAGGGTCTGGGAATGGGAGAAAATGGATGAGATGACTGCTTCCAATCTTCCTTTCTGTTCTTCCCGTTTCTGAGGGTAGAGGAAGAGAGGGCCACTCCCAGCAGCCAAACCAACCTGAGGATGTTGGATGGCCACTCAATGTCATCATGGGGTCCCTGATATGAAGCCTGTTCTGAGGATACTGTTGAAGTGATTTCAGTAGTTCAAGATGCTACAGTGATTCCATTGTTCCAAGGTTGAGGAAATCTCTCCAAAGTCCTTTGGCTGGCATAGTTCACTTCAGAGTCTTGACTTGCCCAGAAACCTGCTGTTGAAGCTTGGCCAGGAGTGTTGTCCATTTTGTTCTGCCCTCCATGGTATTGGGTGTCCTTTGCAGGCCTTAGTGATCTGTCATGTCCCCACATGCATATAGCATGTCATCCACTGCACAGGCTTCAGCAACTGAGGAGGCCCAGTTCTGACACATGTACTCCATGGCAAGACTACAGATCCTGCAACTTTCCCCATGGTTAGAGTTTTGTGTCCAGTGGTCCAGTTTTGGAAGTCCCCAAAGGAACCTCATCAGAGGTAACACCAGACTTGACTCCTGTGTGTGCCAGTCAGTGCAGGGTCTGGCTCAGTTTGTTACCCATATCAGTTTGCATACACACTGGTAGTTGCCGTAACATGGTGAGTTACAGCGAGTGAGTTTCCAGTCCTATCTCATATGCAAACCAATGGATGCTGTGTCCCAGCCCAACCCTACCCACCACACATTTGGCTCTCATGCACACCAGTGGGAACTGCAGCCCAGTCATAGCAACCCCATTAAGCTCCACCAGGCCTGCTTCCAGCTCTATTTCTTGTGCGTGCCAGTATGTGCAGCAGACTGGTCCAGTCTGTCCCACATCCCATTCAATTCCTGTACACATTAATGGGTCCTGAAGTCTTGCTCAGCCTGCCTAACCCCACTATCCAACCCACACTCAGGCTGGAGGGTGCCACCCCTGTCCATCCCTAGCTCTGGTTCTCATGCTAACAGTGGCCTTGTGGGTAGAGGTCCCCCAGAAGTCATTCCTCACTTGCAACATACTCCCTCAGTGGTCCTCCCTCCCACACATCCTCATACCATCCTCCCTGAGCAATCCACAGTCCCTATGCCTGGGAGTGCATGGGTTCCCCCAGCCTGGTCTTCCCAATTCCTGTCTTCCAGGGGGATGGTGTGCTGACCTGAAGGTCTGCCTACCTACCAGGTACTCAGGCTGATACACTGGTCCCCAGGCCCAGTCCTCTGGTATATGTGCTGGCCTGGGACCTTACCCCTCTGCCCACAAGGGACCCAAGCATGTGTGCGAGATCCCAAGCCAAGTGTGTGTGCAGGACCAGCATACTACACCAGCAGGGGCCTTTCCTCCCTGCATCCCCTCCACCTGCCCATGGGACCGAGACACATGTATGGGTCTCCAGGTCTGCTCAGACAGCCCCCAGGGTGAGTTCCCAGGCCCCAGAGCCTGCAGAAGAAAGTGAAGCCACCGGAATTTCCTGGCAGCTCCCACACTGCTAGTTGTTGAACTCCAAATCCTCTTCCTGATTCCTGGCTTGTGCGTTTTTCAGAAATGGGGTTCTCTGGGATTCCATAATGAATCTCCTCAGTTGGGGCTGGTGCTTGGCATGATGGTTAAGAGCCCACTGGGGCCAGTACATTGGAGTCCCAGCTCTTCTACTTCTGATCCAGCTTTCTAACAATGTGTATCCTAACCGTAGCTGAGTCCTTGTCATATACATAGGAGACCCAGAGTGAGTACTGACCTCCTGGCTTTGGTCTGATCCAGCCCAGCACTTAAAGGTGTTTAGGGAGTGAAACAGTAGATGGATGGCTCCTCATTCTATGTCCCTCTTCCCTTTAAATACAGTGGAAACACATTTCAAAATTTCAAAAAGAAATCCCTCAGTTTCCCTTAAACTTTTATATGTAACAGTTTAGCTCTACATGCTTTTACCCAAGTTTGGAGTCCGTGTTTGTTTATTCAAACACCTGATTTTTATCTTCCCAGTCATACCTTTTGGAATCCCACCATACTGGTCAAAGCTACCGGAATGTTGAATTTATATCTTATGAACAAATCATGCCACTCCCCCTCCTACTAGTTTTTTAAATGACAATATATGTTTTTTGTTTTGAGAGGGGAAAGAAGAGGAAAATGAACATGAGCGCATGCTTTCCCACCTGGTGGTTCATTCCCCAAATGCCTGGCAACCAGAAACTCTATTCCCATGGGTGGCAGGGATCCAAGCACTGAAGTCATCCCCTGCTGCCTCCCAGAATGCACGTTTGCAGGAAGCTGGAATTGGGAACGGAGCTGGGACCAGGCATGCCAGTGTGGGATGTGGGCACCCCAGGTGGCATCTTGAATGCTGTGCTAAACATCTGCCCTACCTTTCTTGTTTTTCTATTATAAAGATTTTTTTATTTTTATTTTGGAAAGGCAGATCAGATTTATGGAGAGAAGGAGAGACAAAGATCTATCATCCAGTGATTCATTACCCAAGGGCTGTAGCTGAGCCAATCCAAAGCCAGGCGCCAAGAGCCTCTTCTGGGTCATCCCGTGCAGGCACAGGGTCCCAAGACTTTGGGCCATACTCAACTGCTTTCCCAGGCCACAAGCAGGGAGCTGGATGGAAAGTGGAGCAGTTGGGACAGGAACCGGCACCCATATGGGACCCCAACACTTGCAAGGTGAGAATGTAGCCATTGAGCCATCGTACTGGGCCCATGCAAAGTTCGTTTTTTTAAAGGTTTATTTATTTTTATTGGAAAGGCAGATATACAGACAGGAGGAGAAACAGAGAGGAAGATCTTCCATCTGATGGTTCACTCCCCAGGTGACCACAAGGGCCGGAGCTGAGCCAATCCGAAGCCAGGAGCCTCTTCCAGGTCTCCCATGCGAGTGCAGGGTCCCTAAGCGCTTTCCCAGGCCACAGGCAGGGAGCTGGATGGGAAGCGGGGCCGCCGGGATTAGAACCGGCACCCATTTGGGATCCAGGTGCATTCAAGGCAAGAACTTTAACTGCTACGCTATATCCCCAGGCCCACAAACTTATTTTAATAATATATACTATGCATCGACTTTTTGAAGACTGTCTTTTTTCCTTTTTTTAGTTGTAAGCAAAATGGTTAATGAGCAATTAGCTATTTTCTTCTAAATCTGGGAAAACCGAGGAACATAAAGGCAGACTGTTAGCTAAAGAATAGAAAATCTCAAACCTACAGTCTTATTTTCCCAGCTTAGTAAGGTGGAAAGCTTGAGAGTCAAACTCAATCTAGTTTTGCTACTTCTTGGACATATAAGTGTCAGTTTTAAAGACTTTAAGGGCAAGTCTGAAACTTGGTTCACAGCAGAGAAAAGCAGGACTGTAATTCAGGAGCTGCAGTTCCTTTTCTAATTGCCTGCTGGCCTGAAGTGTTGGAGCTCACAATGAATTACGTGGAAATGGTGCCCACTTCTCATCTCAGGCTTCCCTCTCAGGAAACCACATGACAAAACAGAGTGTAGCAAAAAGAATCATATTTCCCCTTTGTAGGCTAAAGTTGACAACCTCAGTAGGGAACTCAGCATGAAATTCATTATAGCAATAACCAAAGAGTTTCATAAAAGCAGAGACCTATGTCTTTACGTCTTTGAGCTTTAAATCTTGATAGCAAGTGAATTAGTAACTTCTGTTATAAAAAAGGCATAGTTATGGTAGGCATATTAATAGAACCTCAGTGTACTATAAAGGTATCTGATTTATGATATGACAAATTTGATATATTGCCAATTAATATGACTTTATAAGATAAGTGCAAAGCCAAAGTGACTAACAATGTTTATCTTTATGCTATCACTGGTCTACAAGAAGAGATACACACACACACACACGCACACTCTCACATATACACATTCACACATTCACACACACACATACTCTTATGCACCACATGCATTTGTATGTAGAGAAAATCTCTTGAAGGATGTAGGAGTAAATGCTAGTATTGGCTAATTTATCTCAGGGCAGCTAGTGAGTGATATGAATCAGAAATTTCCTTTTTTTAATGTTTGAATTTTAGATTTTGAATTTGTAGCTTAGTTAAAAATATAATTTACATGTATTAAAATATAGGATCTGTTTAAAATAGAAACTAAAGGTAAAATAAGAATAACAACCAAGGAAAATTTAAAGAACTGTTTCCTTTCTCTCCTGAGAATTGTCTGCAATAAGATGAAAACAGCCAAGTCATTTTTTTGAAAGTTTATTTGTACTTATTTGAAAGGCAGAGCTACAGAGACACACAAACACACACAGAGTGAGTGAGTGGCAGATAGACAGAGAGAGAGAGAGAGAGAGAGAGATGGAGATTGAGTCCATCTGCTGAGTTGTTCTCCAGATACTTGCAAATCCTGGGCTGGGCCAGGCCTTAAACAGGAGCCTGAAGCACTATTCATTGTGTCTCCCATATGGATGAGAGTGACTCAAGTGCTCAAGTCAGGATGTGTGTTGGCAGGCAGCTGGATCAGAAGCTGAGGATCCAGGGCCCCATACTAGGCACTTGGATACAGCAGCTTAACTGGTTGTGCCACACGGCCTGCCCTTCCTAATAGTCTCTATGTTTGAATCAAAAATTAGGATGCACTCTTTTGAAACTAGTCATTGTAAGCCAATAGATAGGAAAAACTCAATCCTACTGCTAATAAAATAACTGCAATTTAATGTGCCATACTATTTTTCAGCCCCAATTTGGTCAAGATATTTAGAAAATGAATTTTGGAAGTCTTTAGAAGATGTTGAGACTTTGGGTGACTTTTTTGCAGGAAATAAAGATTGATATATCTTTCTAGAAACAACTGATCATGAGTAATGTCTCTACAAATGCTTATAGCCTCTGACATAGTAGCTGAATTGCCAGGAATCTATTTTAAGTATATTGTTGAAGATGTGGTAAGAGATTTATTGACAAAGATGCCCATCACACTGTAGTTTTACAGGTTTGGCACTGAAAATTTATGTTATGACTTATTTGTCCAGTGAAATATTATTTGTCCATAGCAATGTTTTAGAAAAAATAACATAAGAAGATATTTCTAATATAATGTTACATTAGAAGTAGCAGATAATCCTCAGTGTGTGATACAACTTTACTCATGCAGAAATTCTATCCTCGAATAAGGTAGAGACGTAGCAAAAGTACATATGAAGACATGTTGACTGCTGGCATCTCAGTCTTAGGTGGTCGTTCTGTTTCTTTACAATTCAGTATTTTGACTCTAAAGCAAATAGGTACCACAGTTGTCTTAATTTAAAATGAAAACTCCCCATCTTAGTGTTGAAGACTTCACAGAGATCTGAATGCTATGGGTTGTGGGGGACCCTGGAATGTGGTCTCACATTTGTCTGCATGATGTTGTCTTCAAGCAGGAAAATGGGGAGGCATTGGCAGTCTCTTGGCATTCCTCTGGGGTGGTGCAATGTGACAACTGGCCTGGAGCCATTTCCTGTTCCTCAGTGGAGTTTCCCAGAGTGAGGAATCTGCTGTCAGTCCCCTTGAATGGCAGGTGCTGTGACTCAACACTGGCCCAGTGTTGAGAAAATGTCCTGTTGTCTATGGAAAGACATTCTATTGGGGTGGTACCTAGGAGTGCTGTTTCCAAGCTGGCATCACAGGACTTGGGGAAAAGGTTGTGTGTCCTCAGTGCTGGCTCAATAGAACAATGTGATTGCACAGTGTCTACTTTGGAGCCCAGCTCCCCACTGGATAGTACAGGAGCAGAGGGTGTACTGTCACTCTGTCACTCACACCTGGTTTGGGGGCTGATAGGTTGGGGAGGTCAGTGTACAGGTAGGAGAAGGAACACCACGCAGGCAGGTAGGAATTCCTTTAAAAAGTCCTGTAGCTAACACATTTAGCAACTACAGTGATAGAACCACCTGTTCTATCATGTCCTGTACCTGGCTGATGAAACACAAATTAGGTAATATGTCTAATATCAGTTTTTTTGGCTGTTAGGATTTTAAGGGCAATTGCTTCAAAATGCCTTCTTTCCACTCCTGGTCCTATCTGAAGGAAATACTGTTGGATTGAGGTTTATGAGACCCGCATCCCGCCTTCATTGTGCTAATAACTGGCTTGTGACCTTCAGGAAATCACCTTAACCTTGCAAGTCTTTGGTTTTCTAATTTGTCTGGAGATTGAATCAATAAACCCCAAAGGTCTCTCTGGCTGCAGAGGCTATAAATCGGTCATCCTGTAAGCTTTACTGCTTTCTCATCTGATGCATTTTCTTTTCTCCCTCACCAACAGGAATGGCTTCAGCTGTGGGTCTCCTTTACCTGCCCACGTGGGCAGCAGCTGTGTCCGGCTGTGTGCTGGCTGTCTTCACTGCATCCATGTGGCCTCCAGTACTTGGACAGTTTGTTAGCTCAGGGACAAACCCTGGGAAAACCATGACCCTTGCCATGATAGTTTATCTTCTCGAGATATTCTTCTGTGCCTGGTGCACGGCCTTTAAGTTTGTCCCAGGAGGTGTCTATGCTAGAGAAAGGTCTGATGTGCTTTTGGGTGAGTACATTGAAAAGTGCTGGGCTAAAATATCTGCTTAAAAATGGGCTTGAGGGGCCCAGCGGCGTGGCCTAGCGGCTAAAGTCCTCGCCTTGAAAGCCCCGGGATCCCATATGGGCGCCGGTTCTAATCCCAGCAGCTCCACTTCCCATCCAGCTCCCTGCTTGTGAGAACTGGCTAGAGTTTAGCAATTTATATGACTAGTAGAAATAAATAAGGTGATGGTGTCTTCTTCATAAGATAGACTTTTTTGCTTTTTGAAAAAAATCTGGAGGTGAACTCTTAGCATAGTGATTAAGCTTGGGGTACCCTCATTCCGTAGCAAAGTGTCTGGGTTTGAGTCCTAGTTTTGCTAATGCTTTCAACTTCCTACTGTTGCAACTGTTGGGACGAAGTGATACTGGCTTAAGTAGTTAAGTCCCTGCCACCCTTATGGAAGACCTAGGTGGAGTTCCTGGATCATGAATATTTTATCAGTAAAATTGATACATACCTTACCATAGATGATGACGTAAAAAAGTCACAGAAAGACACTCTTCCATTTCGGTGGTTATAAATACATGTATCAAAATTAAAATTTCATTTCATTTCATTTAAAAGTATGAAACTTTTAAAAATTACCTTTTGGCCTGCCAGTCTGAAGCCGGAAACCTGGAAGTCAGTCTGGGTCTCTGCTGTGACTAGCACAGACCCAAGTGCTTGAGCCATCCCCTGCTGCCTTCCAGGTTCATGAGCAGGAAACTGTAATGGGGTGGGGAGTTGGGACTCTAGAAGAATCACTCTCTGTGGTCGGTGGCCCCTCCAAAAGGCAGCTCAGCCACCACGGCAGATGGCTGTCCCTGGAAGACATGTTTTTTTTAATAACATGAAACATTTTAGAGGCCATTTTTGAGAATTTGGTATTTTGGGTAATTACTGAAGCTCTCATCAAATTAAAGCAACATATTGCTGCATTTCTTGTCCCATGATCTTGTCTTTGCAAGCTTTATATTTCTTCTTGTTTCTTTCAGGTGTCTGTGCTCTGTCCTGCTCTGTTTTCCTGTCCAATGCCCTGCTTTTTTCTTCTTCCAGCTTGCTTAGGGGTCTGCCGTGTGAAGAAAATGAATGAAAGTAAGAGCCATTCTCTGCTTGAGTTTGTTTCCTTAGAATGTTATAAGTAAGTGAGGAGTTTCTCCATTCCTCCACACGGCTTCTGTGGCTGCAGAAACTGCATGAGAATTCCACACAGCCAAGCCCTCTTTTTAAAGGCCTGAGTGACATTCTATTGATGAGGCCACAAAAACCAACGAACATTGGCCATATTCAGAGTAGTTTTTAATACACTGAATTGCAAAGCATCTGTGTTAAATTGGCAATTATATTTTTTCATGGTTTTATCCTGATGTTTGCTGGATGCTTGGGCTTAAGTATTTTTTTTTTTTGCTAGTTTCCCTTGGCATATCATTTACTTATATTTCCTGATGTACATTTTGCGCTTTCTCTCTGTTTCCATTCTTAGTATGCACGATCTGGGAACTATGTACCCTGTCTGGGTACTCTGTAAACTGCAGGGTCCTGTGTCCCACCTGGGCTCTACTCTGTCATCTGGCTTGCTGCAGGCATCCTTGGGGAGGGCCCTCGGTGCAGAGCATATGCATCCCAGGGCACTGCCATTCTCAGAACTCATACCTGCCCCAATGTGCTCCGCAGTTTGGGGCACAAGAGATGATCCCCTGAGATCTCAGAAGGCCTCCCAGATGTCTCCCGCCCAGCACTCGCAGCAGCCTAACCACCCAGAGACTCTCGGGAGATTCAGACATTCCCCACTGGGAGGATACTGGGGTCCCTTCTTGCTGAGCCCCAGGACCTTGCCTGAGTTCCCAGTTAACAGAAGCATTGGTAGGGTGATTGCTTGCCTACTGAGAGAAATGAACTCACCAACGGTTGGTTCATTTCAAAGAAATCTGGGCTCCTGGAATTCACCTTTGAAAGGATTTATTGATTCATGTATACTACATTCTTTCTCTTTTTCACAGGCACCATAATGCTAATTATTGGGCTAAATATGCTATTTGGCCCAAAGAAAACCCTTGGCTTTCTTCTTCAAACAAAAAACAATCCTAAAGAGATTTTCAGAAAAAGTGAAAAATACATAAAACTTTGTAAGTACAGTTTTATGTTTTTCTGAAACCCTTATGACATAAATTCTCAAACACATGACAGTATCCTCAATGAACCTGCATACGGCTTCAGCAATTCTCGGTATTTGGCCTATATTATTAACAGTCATCTTCTGTATCTTTTTTCGGTTAACAAAATCATATTGTGCCATTTCAACCATAAATACTCTGAATTAGGTTTATATTTACATTTCCTCTTAAAATTATGTATTTATTTGAAAGATAGAGTGATTTGCCACCCAATGGCTCACTCCCCAAATTCCTGCAAACCGCTGGGGCTGAGGTGGGGCTGGGGCTAAAGCCTACACATTAGTGGCAAGCTGGAATTGGGAACAAAGCTGGATCTCGAATCTAGATGCTGTGATACTGATATGTGGGCATCCTACGTGATGTCTTTGCATGAGTTTTAGATAATTTAACAGGTGGAATTTCCAAAATACAGTGTTGTAACAATTAAGACTGTTCCCTCCCTTTCTTGTTCTCTTCTAATTTTTTGGATATTGAATATGCTAATATTCCAAATGTTAATGAACTAGATTCCAACATGAAATTCGTTTACTGTTCAGTATCCAATTAATTTCAAATAAATCATATCAAATAATTTATTGAATGATATGGCATATAGATAGTGTATTAGGCAGTTAGTATGTAGGACACAAAAACATAAAAACAATGGTCTCCAACCCCAAAGAACAAGATACTTTATTAAAGGGAGTAAACTATCATGAATAAAGAGACTCAAAAACAATTAAGAAATTATAGAATGTTTAATGTATTTCTAAAATAAATGTCACAACAAAGGAAGACCATTGTATAAAAATGTTCATGTATGTTTCATCCTAATTTGAAAATGTTCTATTTAAAGTTAGGGTGAGTTTTTTTTGGGGGGGTATGTGTTCCTTCATTTTGATGTGTCCCTTGATGCCAGAATCTAGCCCAATTTTATTTGCTTTCTTAAAAAAAAGATCTGTTTTATTTATTTGGACAACCAAAGTGAGGGGCCAGCGTTGTGGGATGGTGGGTAAAACCTCCACCTGGAATACCAGTTCAAGACCCAACTGCTCCACTTTCCATCCAGCTCCCTGCTGATATGCCTGGGAAAGCAGCAGAGGATTGCTGAGTACTTGGATCTCCTGCCACCCATTTAGCAGACCTAGAAGTTCCTGGCTCCCGACTTCAGGCTGGCCCAGCTCTGAACACAGAAGCCATTTGGGAAGTGAACCAGTGGATACAAGATTTTTCTCTCTCCCTCTGTCTCTCCCTTCCCCTTTCTCCACCTCTCTGACCCTTTTCCCTATTTCTCCCTCTCCCTTGCTCTCAGTAACTATGCCTTTCAAAAAAGCAAAGGAAATTTTTTTAAGTTCTATATATATATATATATATATTTTTTTAATTGATTACATTGCATTATGTGACACAGTTTTATAGGCACTGGGATCCCCCCCACCCCTCCCCAAACCACCCCCATGGTGGATTCCTCCACCTTGTTGCGTTACCACAGTTCGAGTTCAGTTGAGATTCTTTCATTGCAAGCATCTACAAAGCATAAAGTCCAGCATCTTATTGTCCAGATAAGTTCAACAGTTTCTTGGGGAGACCATCTCTGGTCTGAAGGTAGAGCCGGCAGAGTATCATCCCGTTCAATTAAAAGCCCCGACATAACATCAGTAATAATTTATAACGTTATGGAATTAGTTGACGTGGTATTGAGTAACCAATATGTTAAAAGAGAAAAAGAAAAAAAAAAGAATATAAGTTCTGAACCATATCCTGTGACTTCTATATTGACATTTCAATTATTAGTTTATATATAACTGGGTTCTATACACCTTAAAATGGCTATAGATTACTATTCAGCTGTCTCATGTCTATTTTAATTTTAGTATTTAGCAGTTTATAGTGTTGAAGCATGATTTCGCTGAACCTGGCTGTTTTCGGGTAGTCTAACTCTATAACTCTAACAAGACATATGTCAACAGTTCAGGTGAACAGTTTTAGGAGGGGTGTGCAGAGAAATCTTCCATACCCCAGTGAGGAGTAACTAATCTTTGTGTCCCACCCAGTGAGTTATAAGTGCATCCTTGCTGACCGTTTCCTGTCTGTTTCTAAGCTTTCCTTGTTGTTCTCTATCTGTTCTAGTTATTTTTTGTTTATTTGTTTGTTTGTTTTGAGGAGTTTCTGGAGCGATCCTGATGGTCATTACGAGAGAGGGTAGGGACCCAAAGTCGGAACCAGGCAAGGACCAGAGAAAGCTCCTCTCCCTAGTCCCGAAGGAAGTTTACTGTTCTTCTGTTTCTGCGGACCGCTCAGTGCTCCTGGTTGTCGTTCCGATGACCTTGGATCCTGCAAGGCAGGATTTGGGGTTCTTCCATCCCATGTGGAGCAAAGTAAATCTTAAAGAAAAAGAAAAGTGAAATGACAGGGAGAGAGGGAGTTAGGTAGATAGAGAGATGGTTCATGCCCCAAATGCCAGTCACACCAGCACTCCGGCTTGGTCTTCCACATGGCAGGGGGAAGTATTTGCGCTGTTATCTGCTGCCTCCCCAGGACCCTTACCAGAGAGTTGGGTAGGAAGGGAGAACCAGGACTTAAAAAACCAGTATGGGATGCCAGAGTCTCAAGTGGCAGCTTACCCTCGTGCACCACAACACTCTCTCCTCATGTGTGTGTATTTAAATATTGATTTACTTATTTGAAAAGCAGAGTTACAGAGAAAGACAGAGATCTGTCTACTGGTTCACTTCCCAAATGGCCACAATGGCCAGAGCTGGGCCAGGCCAAACACTGGCTCCCTATGTTTTTGTAAGAACAATAATTCTCAAATTCACTCATTAGATGGGAAGCATTTGGAAAAGTTTATTTACAGAGTTGATTATACCATTCTGCATGTTGTTTAAAAATACTTTATTTTACGGGAGTTGGCACTGCAGCACCTGTAGTGTGTTCCATGTGGATGATTCATGTCCTGGCTGCTCCACTTTTGATCCAGCTCACTACTAAAGCACCGGGATAAGTAGCAGAAGACCCAAGTACCAAGTCAAAGACCTGGCAGGGACTTCTAGCTCCTGGCTTTTGCCTGACACAACCCTAGCCATTAGGACCGTTTGGCGAGTGAACCAGTGGATGGAGGATCCATCCCTGCCTCTCCCTCTGTGTAATATTGCCTTTCAAATAAATAGTAAATAAATAAATCTGAAATGTATATTTAAAAATATTTTTAGAGCAGTTTTAGGTTGGCCACATAATTGAGTGGAAGGTACAAAGATTTCCTGTTTACCTTCTGCTCCATATATGAGCATGTAGAGCCCCTCTCTCTCTACCAAAATTACTCACCAGAGTGACTTGTTTCTCATAAAGAATGAATCACTATTGCCCACAGTCTATACTTTGTGGGATGGATTCTATAGGATTTATATCTTACTTTGCTTTTTCACTTTGTACCATTTTCTGGGTATGTTTTTTCCTCTTTTTCTTCTTGATTTCTTTTGTACTTGTTGGCCTTTTTTTTTCTTTTCTTCTCATACCCCTCCTTCCCACTCCTCTTTGTAATTTGAAAATATAGCTTTAACTTTATTTTTTTTGGTAATTAGTAATTTTCATCTCAGCACATTGAGAATACAGTTCCACTGTTTTCTAGCTTCTGCTTTAGCTGTTGGGAAGTCAGCAGTCAGTGTAACCACTACTTCTTTGAAGATAACCCGTATTTTCCCTCTGTCAGCTCCTTAGATTGTGCTGTGTTTTACAGTTTCAACAGGACATATCTAAAATGAAGACTTCTTCCCCATCTTTCTCAGGAGTCTTTGATATTTATGAACCTGGGGATTCATATCTTACCATTTCTGGGAAAATCTCAGTGTTGTTTCTGCAAGTACTGCTTCTTCCTGATTCTTGCTCGTCATTCCTTTTTTGGCTCCAGTTGGTTGAGCGTTGGATCTTCTTTGCCCTCTGTGTCTCTTCATCTTTTCAGTATTTTCTATTTGTATATTTGTATATTTTGGGGCTGTCTAATTCCCTGTTCAGACTGCACTATTTGTGTTGTCTATTGAGTATCTAAATTCAGTTATTTTTAAAAAATCCTAGAATGCTTGATTTCTTTATCAAATTATCTGATCATTGTAGTCTGTTGTTCCTTAGTCATAATGTTAAATACTTTTATTTTCTAAATGCATTAAGCATACTAATCTTATGCTCTGATCCTGAAGGTCCCAATATTGGAAATCTTTGTGGGATGGATTCTATAGGGTTTATTTTTCCTGCTGGCTCCTGCTCTTGGAGACTTGTTTTCTTGTATGTTTTATAATTTATTGTTGCTTGAAGTTCATGGTCCTTGGCCCATTTTAAGAAGAGTCTTACGGTTGAAGTATGCATTATGTATGCATGCCACTCATGAAAAATTAATCAAAATTCTCAGTAGATTCAATGATTTAGTAAAACTTATTTTTAAAACAAGGTTTGATTTAGACAATTATGTCTTTTTTTTCTATTTAGTTTTATGGCTGCTTGTTGGTGTGGGGCTGTTGGGATTAGGACTACGGCAAAAAACATATGAGAGAAAGTTGGGCAAAGGGGTGAGTAATTAGATTTTGAAATTGTATTATGAAACATGTATATACATACATTTCTATACCTTAATATTCTGATTGAATGCTAAATCTGTATCTCATGGCTTCAGAAGCCCTATATTCTTAACTCTTAGGTCACCGCTGATGGTATGTGGTACTATTTTATGAAACTATTCTATAATAGCTTTCAATATATTAATTAGTAGATGTTGCTGAAGATAGCAATGTGAGAATATTTGTCTGAAGAAAAGTCTTATGGAAAATTCTTGATTTTATAGATTATGGGTATTAGTGTATTAATTGGTCATGGAATGTTTCTGCTCTCTCTTTCCTCTTGCTGTCTATAATTTTAAATATCTTCCTGCCCCCTTTCTCATTTAGAAAGGTCGGTAGAAGCAAGAATAAGTCATTGCAGCAATGTGCTTTCTATCTGTTCCAATAAAAAATTTAACTTGTTTCATTAGGCAGACTGAGTTCTAGTTTTGGCTAACAGAATTTAAGGATCAATTTTAAATTTTAGCAATCTGTACTTTTGGGAAAATATTCTTATTAAATAAAAAGCTATACTCAGGAGGGATGCCAAGTTTCTCTCATTTTTCCTAAATTCCTGGATTCTGACAAACTGCTTGGCATTTTTTAAGTAACTTTTTAAAAAAGATTTATTTATTCGTAAGGCAGTTACAGAGAGGGTCGGGGCAAGACAGGGAGAGATCTTCCATTTTTATGTTCACTGCTCAAATGGTTGCAATGGCTGGACCTGGGCCAGTCTGAAGCCAGGAGCCAGGAGCCAGGAGCCAGGAGCCTCTTCTGGGTTTCCCTTGTGAGTGCAGGCGCCCAAGCATTTGCGCCATCCTTTGCTGCTTAACTAGGCACATTAGCAGAGCTGGATGAGAAGTGGAGCAGCTGAGATTAGAACTGGAACCCATATGGAATGCCAGTGCCACTAAGTCACTGTGCCAGCCCTAGTAGCTATTTCTTAATAAATAGTACACAATCTCTTTCTTTAATTGTTAGTCACTCTTTCAGCAATACTCTCAGAACAACTCATTTAATGTCAGCTTACAGAGGAGCTATTTGAGTTGGACTTAATGCCAATTTCATTCTTTTGTTCATTCATTCATTCATTTGACAAGTGCTGCTTAAAAAATCTCCTTACGAGCCTGGTACACAGGATACAGAAGTAAACAAGTTAAACAAGATCCCTGCTGTTCTAGAGTTTTCTTTCTAATCAAGAAAGACAGTATTCAGAGGAAGAAATAAAGACTATCGTTTTAGATCACGTTGCTATGAAGGAAGTAAGATTATGGAGTACAGAGTGACTGTGTCTAAGTGTGTAGAGAAGGCTGCTTTGAGCAGGTGCCATTTGAGATGAGACCTGAGAGCTGAGAAAAAGCCCATTGTTCAGAGGCTAGGATTCAGGCCGAGGTGTCCCTGCATAAAGGACGGAGGGAGAACCAAGCTTGTTTGAGGCACAACAGGGTAACCAGCAATGGCTAATGAATGGCAGAAGATGAAACTGGAGAGGCTGGGGAGGGCCACATTACTTAGAGCCTCTCAGACCATGGTGGTGAGTTGGGATTTTGTTTTGCCGTCAGCGGAGGCCAAATGTTTCAAGCAAATAGAATGAAAGAAATTGATATGTGTCAATTTGGCCGCTGTGTATGGCACAGGTGAAAGAGAATAAGGGTACATAAAAGGGAATGAGTTCTGAGGTTTTTTCTTTTTCAGTTGTCTAATAGATGTTGGAAGCAACAGTGGACTTGGAGAGAGGTCAGGCTATATTTTAGAAGTAGAACAGACTGGGTTGGCTGTTGAATTAGTTGTTTCTGGGTGAGGAAAAGGAAGGAATCAAGAGTGACTTATGTTTTTTACTTGAATAGCTGGAAAGTGACAGGTATTTGCTGAGACGAGAAAAAAGGAAGCTAAAGCAGACTTAGGAATGATTAAATCCAGGCTTCAATATAAATATGAGGGTACTTCAAAAGTTTGATGAAACAGTGTACATTTAATCTAGTGATTAAGACATCTACTCCTACATGGGAGTGCCTGAGTTTGAGTCCCAGCTCCAGCTTATGCTGCCAGCTTTCTGCTAATGCAGACCCTGGGAAGTAGTAGGTGATGGTCCAAATCATTGGGTCTCCACTGCCCACATGGAGACCTTGACTGAGTTCCTGGCTCTTGATTTTGACCCTGGGCATTGTGGGCATTTGAGGAGTGAACCAGCAGGTGGAAACTCTTTGTTCTGTGTTTCTAGTTTTAAAAATAAAATAGTAAAATAGAATGAGAAGTTGATGTTACTTTTGGTGCAAAAATGAAATTAATGCATATTTTTATAGTATGCATTTCCATAAACTTTTTTTATAAATTCTATCTATCTATTTATTTTTTCATTTTATGACACAGTTTCATAGGTTCTGAGATTCCCCCGTACCCTTCCCCATGCCCTCTCCCCATGATGTATTCCTCCACATTTTTGCAGTAGTACAGTTCAAATCCAGTCATGATTCTTTCATTGTGAGCATGTACCATGTATAGAGTCCAGCCTCTCATTGTCCAGATAGTTTCAACAGTTCCCTTGGGAGACCATCCCTGGTCTGAAAGTAGAGCTGGCAGAATATCATCCCTTCCAATGGAAAGCCACAACCTAACATCAACAACAATTTACAACATTATGCAGTTAATTGACATGGTATTGAGTGACCAATATGTTAGAAAATATACGTTCTTAACCACATCCTGTGACTACTTCATTGACATTTCAATTTTAGTTTATGTACAACTGGCTGCTGTACGCCTTAAAATGGTGATAGGGTACTATTCAGTTGTCTTGTGTCTATTTTCATTTTTATAGTTAACTGTTTGTAGTATTGAAACATGATTTTTACTGAACTTGGCGAATTTTAGGGTAGTCCAATCCGGCTTATAACTCTTAACTAGGCATATGTTAACAATTGGGGTGCAAAACAGTTTTAGGAGGGATGTGCAGAGAAATCTTCACTACCTTAGTGAGGAGTAACTAATCTTTGTGTCCTACCTAGTAAGGTATATGTGAGTCCAAACTGTCCATTTCCTGTCTGGTTCTAAGCTTTCCTTGTTGCTCTCTGTCTATCTAATCTAATTTTAAATTTTTGGGGGGTGGGGTCTCTGGATCGACCCTGATGGTCATTGCAAGAGAGGGTAGGGATCCAAAGTTGGAACTAGGTAAGGACCAGAGAAAGCTCCTCTCCTGAGTTCTGAAGGAAGTTTACTGTTCTTCTGTTCCTGAGGACCATTCAGGGCTCCTGGCTACTGTTCTGATGACATTAGATCCTGTGAGGAAGGATCTGGGCATCTTCCATCCCATGTGGGAGATCCGAAATGGAGTGGCTGACCTCAGAGTTCTTGGCCTATGAGGGCAGTCCAATTCCCAGTGGTCTCCTTCATTTCCATAAACTTTTTGGCGACTTCTCATATAGTTGTGTGAAAAAGGATAGCTGGATGAATCTAATCATGCTTCTTGAAATCTCGGTTTATACCCTTCACCAAACCAGATAATCATCCTTGTGTTGGAGATGAAACGCCTGGCTTACTGATGATACAGCACAAACACAGGCCAGTTTAGGCAGATAGTGGCTCTTCTATGCAGTTATTTCTATGTATCTTCTCTCAAACTGAGATTGTATGGCTCAGTTTGAATTGTCTTTTTCAGTTGTGCTCACAGACTTGGTTCTAATTCAGCTGTGCTGTCTCACAGAAGCACTGTCGTAGGTCAGTAGGTATTTATTTGGGATGAATGGTTAGAGTTGGGCATTATGTGGCTAGTTCGAGAGCCAAAAAAAAGGGCCTTTTTTTTAGGATTTATTTATTTTACTTGAAAGAGATATGGAAAGAGAGAGAAAGATGTCCCATCTGCTGGCTCACTCCCCAAATAGCCACAATAGCCAGAGTTGGGCCAGTCTGAAGCTTCTTGTGGTTCTCCCGCAAGGGTGCAGGGGCCCAAGGACTTTTCCCCTGCCTTCTCAGATGCTTGAACAGGGAGCTGGATCAGAGGTAGAGCATCCGGGACATAAATGAGCACCTGTATTAGGATGCTTGTACCGTAGGCAGTACCTCTACTGGCTAGTGCACAGTACTGGCACCAGCTGGCCACTTCATACATACAGTAAAGGTCTCTACTCCTCTGCATGTGACTCTTCTTCCCTGCAAGGATAACTGTTCTCCTGAGAATGGTTTTGAAAAATACTTTTCAAGTACTTCCTTTTATTGCTATTACTTATAATAGATTCCTAGACAATATTATTTTTTTCCTAGTTTTTAGTTTCAGTTAAGTGACATCTCATATAAACTTATTCATCTTTGTAAGAGTCATCCACATGAAAACATGTTGTCCTAATTTGTGTACTAATACCTTGTAGTGTGGCATTATATATATATATGTGTCATTTCTTTCTTATTCTACAGATGGACAGATAGCTTATTTCCAATGTCTTGCTGCAGTAAACAAAGCTTAGCATAAGTACCTTCCCAGTGTTCCTCCTAAGGTGTAAGCTGAAGATACAAGTTCACAGATTAATTATGAAACTGCCAAATCACAAATATGTCCTCATGTTTATGAATTAAGTATGTGCAAAATCTAAGGACACCCCTTTGCGAAAAAATGAGTTTTGGTGGAGAAATGTGAAGATGTACCAGTGTTGAAAGTCTTCCTAAATTACCAAGAAAACTGTTCTGCAGGTCCCAGTCCAGGAGTTCTCTGCTGCCATCTGGCCATTCCGGTTTGGATATGACAACGAAGGATGGTCCAGTCTGGAAAGATCAGCCCAGCTGCTCAGGGAAACTGGTCAGTCTTCCCGGGATGAGTCCCAGGTCTTGAGAAGCTACTCCTGTTGCTTCTGTTTTCTTCAAGGTCCAAAAGCACAGGCAGAGGGCTTGCTGGGTTACAGAGATGTCTGAAAAGGCTGTCCCTGGAGGGCAGCTGCAGGGAGATGTCTTCGCATTTCCCTCCACATTTGCAGCAATGAATCCAGTAGGTTCTAAACACCACCACCTGCTGCCTATCTGCAGAGGTTCTGTTCATGATATTAGCCACTGTCCCTTAGGGACCTAGTGTTGGGGACCAGGAAATTATTGGATAAGGGCAAAATAGGTCAGAGAGAGGCTCCTCTGTGAAGCAAATTACAGCCTGGGGAGCATTTCACTCATTTTTTATATCCTGGGGTGCTCGCCTTTGTGAAAAGCATCTTCTAATCGTTAGGAGAGTTTGATTCTCAGATCAGCCATGGGAAGGGATCCCAGTGAAGGGCTCAATATTCTTATTAGTCTTGATGCTAAACATGCCGCCTGAGAAACTGCCAAGTCTCTCTGTGAACGAAGATGTTTGTTTAGTCTTCATGACTAAACAAGGCACGTGTGGCCAGGATCTAAACAAGTCAGTCGGGGTGACAGTTAAGATGTCACTTGGGAAGCCTGCAGTCCATCCAAGTGTTTGGTTCAAGTCCTGGCTCCTATATTTCCCCTCAGGCTTCCTGATAATGTGCACCCTGGGAGGCAGCTCGAGTACATAGGTCCCTGTCACCCACATTGGAGTTTGAGTTTTGAGTTTTGGCTCTGGCTTTGGCTTGGCCCAGTTCTGGATATCATAGACATTTGGGGAGTGAACCAGCAAATGGAAAAATCTCTGCCTCCCTCTGTTTGCCTGCCTTTCAAATAAAACAAAAATAAATTCTTAAAAATTTTAAAAAATAAAAATAAGAAAGCCAGTAAAATTGCTTCTGGGCTGGAACCATGGGACTATTTGCCATGGAATAAAATGTAATTTTTATGAACATACATTGAATTATTTAAGAAAAGTATGAGGATTATTTGAAATTTGGATAAAGGTGTTAAGAATATTTGAAGATTTAGAAGTTGGGCTTTTGGGCCTGGCACGGTAACCTAGTGGCTAAAGTCCTCACTTTTTGAATCCCAGATGGGCACTGGTTCTAATCCCAGCAGCCC
Organism: Ochotona princeps; assembly: GCF_030435755.1. Taxonomy (NCBI): domain Eukaryota; kingdom Metazoa; phylum Chordata; class Mammalia; order Lagomorpha; family Ochotonidae; genus Ochotona; species Ochotona princeps. The sequence continues at coordinate 43,237,863 of NC_080842.1, read as the reverse complement.
CTCTTCCCATCCAGCTCCCTGCTTATGTCTGGGAAAGCAGTCAAGGACGGCCCAAAGCCTTGGGATCCTGCACCCACTTGGGAGACCTGGAAGAAGCTCCTGGCTCTTGATTTCACATTGGCTCAGCTCCTGCTGTTGCAGCCACTTGGGGAGTGAATCACCGGGAAGATCTTCCTCTCTGTCTCTCCTCTTCTCTGTATATCTGACTTTGCAATAAGGATAAACTAAATATTAAAAAAAGAAAAGCTGGGCTTTTATGCGTCCCAGTATTTCCTTCAGGTGTTTATGTTTTAATGACACCCCAAAACATAGGAAAGATTTTATAGCTCAGACCTGAACCATTTCTCTTTAGTGATTCATTAGGAATTACTTTGGGAGTTTATAAGTAAAGGCAAGTAGGTGAAGGGCCTGGAATGAAGTTTGGAACATTGCTTTCTGCATTGCTGTGATTACTGTGTGCTTACCTGCTTCCCAACAGGTGCAGATTTCATAACAATTTTGGAGAGCGATGCCTCTAAGCCCTACATGGGGAACAATGACTTGACCATGTGGCTAGGGGAGAAGTTGGGCTTCTATACAGACTTTGGTCCGAGCACAAGGGATCACACCTGGGGGTGAGTGCATTGTAGGATTTAATCTCGAGCAAGGTCCTGGCTGGCAGGGGGACCGCACAGACTGGGGGCAGGGAGCTGAGACTGTCCTGCCTTCATCCCGTGACTGCCCCAGAGGGAGTTCCTGGGAGGTGGGAATAGGATGTCTATTTCATAAACTCGAGGTGGCTTCCTTGATGCTGAGTCTCCCCAGTTTTTTTTTTACCAGCATACACTTCTTTAATATGAAAGTCACCCTAAAAATCAGTAGAAGCAACTAACCTATCAGAAATGTGGTTTGTATGGAGTTGCAAAAGATACATGAGAAAACAAGGTATTATGGCACCTCCGAAGGAAGAAAATAATTCTAGCATCAGACAGACAGCAAAGAAAATGGCAATTGGTAAGAATTGACAAAGAATTCAAGAGAATACTTTTTAAAGGAAGCTTAATGAGCTACAACAGAGTACGGGGGATATTGGTAAGACAAATCAAGATATAAATGAGAAAATTAGCAAAGACAAAGATTACGTTAAAAAATCAGACATCTTGCAGCTATAGAATAAAACAGATTAAACTGGAAATATAGCTAAAGCCTAATCATCAGCACCAGACAGACAAAATACAGGATTTCTGAGTTTGAAGATTCTTAATTTTTTTTTAATTTGAGAGGCACATGGAACTGTTCGCTGGTTTACTTCTTTTTTTTAAAAAGGTTTATTTAGTTTTTTTTCATTTATTCATTTTTTAATTTTTTGCCCAACCCCTCCCTGTACCCTCCCCCCTTGGTGGACCACCCCACCCTGTTGCCATATTACATTTTTGGTTTTTTGTTTTTGTTTTTATTACATTGCATTATGTGTCACGGTTCTATAGGCCCTGAGATTCTCCCCCCCACCACCACCATAATGTATTCCTCAACCTTGTTGCACCACCACGGACCAAATTCAGCTGGGATGCCCCCACTGCGCGCATCCACCAGGCAAGAAGTCCCGCATCCCACCGTCCAAAAATGTCCATCAGTTTCTTGGTCTCCCCAGTTTTTAACTACTGTTTGTAGACCATTCACAGAGGTGCTGAGGTTACAGCACCCAGCCTGTCTGACCTGGGCACTGCCCTAAGGAACTCAGCTTCATAGGGTGAGAAGAGAGAGAACGAACCTGTCCAGCAGTCCTCCCTTGCCCACAGCTGGGCTTCCTGTGGTTTCACTACACAGAATTTCCAGCAGTAAACAATTCATTAATTTTAGGTTACACACCCTTCTGAGTGTGAATCTCCCACCAGCCTGCTCCTTTCCTCCATGGGCACAAATCATCCCTTTGTCATAGTGCCCACGTCACTGACCTTGCTTCATGTCATTGCAAGGACATTGCATTGAATAATAGATTTTGAGATACCTTTTATTATATGTATTGTTACTTTATTAGTTTTTAGTCTTTTACTAGACCGAATTTGCAAAATAAACTTTGATACATATACATACAAAGGAAAAGACAGAATATCTAGGATCTGCAGTTCAGACATCCATTGAGTGTTCTGGAATATATTGCCTTAAAGATAAGGAGGGGGAACTTCTTTACAGAAGTAAATAAATAAGATAATTTGAGATCATGGTAAGCACAATGTATAAAACAAAATGGAGATACACACACACACACACACACACACACACACACACAAGTGGTCAGTGGCCATGAGTAGTGGTCCCATAGGCTGGGGAGTCAGGAATGGTTCTCCGAAGACATTCTGTTGATGAGGACCAGCCTGGGCAAGAGCTGAGGGAGCAGATGGAGGCAGGACTGTGCTTGGTGTGCCCGGAGCAGAGTGGGTCAAGGGGTGAGCTTAAAGACCTGCTCATAGAGGGCCCCATTTTACTGTGATAGGGAACCACTGGAAGATCTTAAATAGGGGAGTAGTCTGATCTGATTCACATTTTAAAAGACCATTTGGGCCAGTCTGGGAAGATAAGAGTAGGAGCCAGGAGATAGGTGGTGGAGGAGGTGAAGTAGTACAGGTGAGAGGTGGCAATGGGGACGGTGAAGGTGGAGAGAAGAGCGCAAATTCAGAGGCTATGTTGGAATGGAGCTGCCAGAGGCATGGATGCTTTAGATGTCAGGGGCAGGGAAGTGAGAAGTCTTGGTGCTATCTAGACTACAGATCTGAAGTACCCAATGCAAGAGGATGCCACTTAATGGTACAGGACTACCTGAACAGCAGTTTTGTGCTAAGCTTGAGGTCCCACTAGACAGTTGGGTGATAGCCAGGAGGTGTGTGTAACCTGGAGGGCCAAGTAGGACAGACAGGGAAGTGTGTACTTTTGGGTGTCATCGCTGGAGACTTGGGTCTGAGGGACTCAGTGAGTACTGTATATGCAACTGAGGGCGAGAAGCCACCTTGATCTGAGCTCTGCTCTTCCTTTTCCTAAGTAGCCTTAAGACTTATGGTGAGATTGTCTGGCCCATTGTGTGGTTAGGAAGCTGGTTAAGATACTATAATCCCATCAGGGAATTCCTGGGCTTGATTTCTGGCTCCTGATCCCAGTCCAACAGGACATGTGATGGCTCAAGTAGCTGAGTCACTGCCACCAAGTGGGAGACCTAGTTTGAGTCCCCAACTTCACTTAGGTAATGAATCAGCAAATGGAGTGTGCTCTCTCTGTCTCTGGACTGCCTTTAACCCCTCAATCTGGAAGGTGCTGCTTTGTGTCATCACTGGCCAGACTGTATGTCCTTATTTGGGTTGATTCATTTTAGCATTTAATGCAGTGTGTAGAATCCTATGAACATCCTGAAAATGTGCTGTCACAATGAGAGTGCTGGCAAAATGACCTTGTATGTGACTGATATGACTGACGCTGCCCTTTCCATGTCTCTGTAGCACTGGTTAAGACAGAGTTGCCAACACTGTGTTTAGACACAGGACAGCTGCCCAGATGAGATGCAGGGAGCAGCAGGCTGGACAGCATCTAATCCCGTCACTTGAAATGTCCCTTGTGGGACACAGGTAGTGTGATGTATCAATGACATAATGCGGGGAGGTGGGCATTGATGGCGTGTGTTTCTTTCCCCTCCTGTGCAGGATTATGGTGTTATCAAGATATCCAATTGTGAAATCAGAGCATCACCTTCTTCCGTCACCAGAGGGCGAGATCGCACCAGCCATCACGCTGACCGTGAACATCTCCAGCAAACTGGTGGATTTTGTTGTGACTCACTTTGGGAATCACGAGTGAGCCTCTTTGGTCTCTCATTTAAATAGAGGTCAAGAAGTAGTCACTAGCAGTCATTTTCTATGAAATAATCTTTCTTTTTTATTTTCTCCTGACGTATTTTCCCTAGATTGCTGGCTTGAAAACTTAGGCACAGGAGCATTTGAGATGAAGGCAGTCCTTGGGCAGTATGGTGATGGGCTGTGTTAGCCCACTGTTACTGCACTAGTTCTCTGTGCAGATGCTGTATGAGTTGCCTCATGGTACTTAGCCTTTCTGTAAAAGTTAAGTACTATTATTGTCCCATTTACATTTTTGTTTAAAAAACCAGGCAGAGAGAGAGAGAGAGATTCAGTGACTTGCCCATCCATGTTCATACAGCTAGGAAGCCAGCTGCAAGAATCCTGGCTTAGGGAATAGCTGAATATACTCCCCTCCTCTTTTCACTTTGTGCTGCAGCCCAGGCCCCCAACCTGGCTGCCTGTAATAACCTCTAGGCAACATGGACATTTCAAGAATGAGTGGCAGGGCAGGTTTTGGCAGCTAAGACAGTGGTTAACATACCGCTTGGGATGTCCTTACACTCCCTGTCGGAGTGCCTGACTTCAAGTACTGGCTCTGTTCTGCTTTCTGCTATTTTGTGTCCCTGAGGAAGCAGGTGATGGCACAAGCAATTGCATCCCTGCCACCATGTAGGAGACTGGGGACCCAGCTTCTGACCTGGCGCTTCTGGCTGGCCCAGCCCTGTGTGTCGTGGACATTTGGATAGTGAACAAGAAGCTTGGAGTTCTTTCCCTTGTCCTTTCTTCTTCTTTTTTAATCGCTGCTGCACTCCTCTGCTCCTTTCTTCTCCCCTCTTCTCAAATTATTGATTTATTTGAAAGGGAGTTATAGAGAGAGGGAAGGAGGGAGGGGAAGAGAGGGAGAGATCTTTCATCTGTTGGTTCACTCCCCAATGGCCACAATGGCTGGGGCTGAGCCAGGCTGTAACTATGAACCTGGAGTTCTGTCTGGGATTCCCACACAGGTGGAAGGGACCCAGGCACCCGTGCCATCTTTCTTTGCTTTCCCAGAGCGGTACTGGGAACTGCCATCTTCCACTAATTTGCCAAGGTAATGAACACAAAGGAAGAGGAGAGGTACCTGATACATGTTCTACAGATCTTTTAGAGAAGATGGACTTTGGCCAAACACACAAGCAGGTTTACAAGAAGGGTGACATTGTAGACATTGAGGGAATGGGGCCTGTTCAGAAAGAGAGGCCCTATAAATGTTACCATGGCAACCCTGAAAGAGTCTACAATGTTACCCAGCATACTGTTGGCATTATTGTCAACAAACAAGGGCAAGATTCTTACCAAGAAAATAAATGTGTGTATTGAGCATATTAAACACTCTAAGAATTGAGACAGCTTCCTGAAACATGTGAAGAAAAATGGCAAGAAAAAGAAGAAAGTCAAAGAGAATGTACCCAGGTTCAGCTAAAGTCCAGCCTGCTCTGCCCAGAGCAGTCCATTCTGTTAGAACCCACGGAAAGAAGCCTGGACTGCTGGATCCCTCTCCCTATGAATTCATGGCATAGTAAGTGTAAAAAAAATAGATAAAACACCTCTGGACTGTAAAAAAACAAGCTGGCACCACAGGTGGTGACTTAGTCCACTGTGCCACAACACCAGCCCCAGGATGGGTACCCTTCCTAGCTGCCTATCTCTGTGTGCCTTAAAATACATACAATTTAGAAAAGAATAAAACTTGCAAGAAAAGAACAAACTGGATAAAACAGCAGAAACTACAAGACAGTAGTACCTTCCTCAGGAATGTCCCCGGGAAAGAGGAAGAAAAGATGGCCCTTTCTTTCTCCTTGCCACCAGCTGAATACTTTCTGAGCCGCAGTTTATCCTTTGCTAGACATGGCCAAGGTGAGAGCAGTAGCAGCGGACGTGTTGTTGAGGGGGTAAGCCAAGCTGCCCTGAGATCTAGAACCCAGACATTCTGGATCAAATGCTAATCAGTCATTCGGTATGTGTCCTTCACCAAGTTGTTTAACTACAACCAAGTTGTTTGTTTTCCTCACCTGGAACATAACTGTAGGGTTCTTGTAGACTTTAAATGAAATACATAATCTCATATAAGTATAAGCAGTGCTCATTTATTACTGGCTGTTGTTCAACTAAATCAGATGGTTCCAGATATATGATACCTGGGGCAGCTGAGAAAATAATGTATTTGTCAAGCATGGTGACATATCTGTAGTGTCCCAAGCACGGTGATGGACACCATCTCTGTCGACCCCTGGGAAGCACCACTCCATGTGTCACTCTTTAGTGTTCATGAACACTGGGGCCTCCCAGCAGGTGACAGTGGCAAGTTAGCACTTTGCATCATTTGTGAAGCCATCATTACACCTTCGATTTGCTTTTGTGTTCTGCACTACTAGGTCAATTTACCATGAATAAATATTTAGACATTTTGTTTCCCAATCATTATGGTACTCAAACTGAAAATCCTGTTAAGAATGAAGTAAGGAACGTTTGTGTATGTTATTAGCTAAATCAACATAGCTTTTAAAATTAATGACTATATAGATATCTCTTTTATGACCAGTAAGTGGGAATTAGCAGCATTTCTTAAAAGTCATGTAGCTAAATGTTGTAACAGAAATCGATATTAAACAATATCGGTCATTAACTGAGCCACTGGTCAGCCATCATTTACAAACAATGTATTATGTGCAACATGTACATGAAGGAAGGAACAGAGTCTGTTGTCAAGAGGCCTGCAATTTAGCTTTGGCTGTGTTGCAGGATAACCTTGGCCAGTTGCCATTCTCCCTTCTGTGAAAACAGGATATAATATTCTTTGCCAATTCTCATCATAGAAGTATTAGGATGATCAAATATTAACAGATACAAAAATATAAGATATTCATATTTTCTTTCTGTCTCTCCCCAAACCTCTTCCTATGTCTATTCTTTTTAACTGGATTGTTTTCATGAGATTTATCTCATGAAAGATGTAAAACCAAATCCATGGACTATTTTTCTGTAAGATCATACTAGAATATGTTTGGATGGAAGCATATCTATGGTGCAGTTGCCTTGGAATGTTCCACATCTGGATTTATAGCCTAGTCATGAGTATTGGAGGAAACTGAATTCACTGCACACTGAGAGGGCTACTTGCCAAATGTTGGAAGGGTCCAGGAAACAAGGGATGCTGAGGTATGTGGACAGCACTGACGGGGGGATCTTCACTAGCCTTAGAAGGAGGAAATCATGTCCCCAGAGCCCATTTAGACCTGGCACCACAGAATGCAGCCACTGGCAGAGGGACTGGGGAAGAAATACCCCAACCTTTCTCTTTCCTGATCTTTTAATCTGCTGGTGCCCCTAACTGTCCAACCCTAACTGGAAATCAGCGCAGAAGGGGGTCCAGGAGACAAAATCTGCAGGGGTCAACCTCCAAGGGCATAGAGAAAGGCAGAGTGGATTTAGGGAGGAGAGTGGAGATTAGCTGTAGGCAGCATCAAACCCACTTGATGCCTGTGGAGATTCTGTGCCAAAGACGTTTAACAAATGGTGATTGTATCCACTCTCATATTTCTTAAGACTTCTTCTAATAGCACTCAGCTGTTTACACAACATAAAGGATCTCCCAAAAAATCATGGAAATGCTTGATATGGAAAAGACTATGGATGGATTTCAATTTTTTTTGCAATAAAATAAACCTCACCTTTTAATTTCAGCTTTCCACAAACTTTTTGAAGTTTCCACATACTTCCTTTCCTCTCTCTCTGCCACCTCTGGTGTCTTTGGCAGCAGGTAATACTCAGGCTGTGTCTCTAGATCTTCCTTGATGGCTCCAGCTCCTTCAAGGTGGCCATGACCGTAGCCCTGTCTCCTGCCAGCCAGTGCTGATTTTCTGGACTCTGGTGATGTCATCTCTTCCTGGTGTCCCTCCAGAGGTGGTACTAGTGTCTCATTCTTACCAACCTGTGGTTGTTTCACTGACTGCTGTTTGGCTTCTTGTCACCTATTTCACAGGTTCTCTATGTTAAATTCACCTTTTTTTTTGAGACACCTCAGGTATTTCATTTTGCTTGGTTGGATCATGTAAAATATGACCTCCTGTTTTTCCCCAGCCTGATTTTGAACCTTGCAAAAGCTTGAAGAACCTGCTTAATGATCTCAATTGGATGTCAGTAGTGTGTGGCATGAAACAAGTGCCATGATCCTTTAGTATCTGAGGAGAGTCAACTTTCAGAAAAATTTTCATTAAAAGAATCATCTGATCTCAGAAGAATGAAGTATGCATTATGTGTCTGGGTTGCTCTGTGAATGTTGGGATCCTCCTTATCAGTATTCCAGGATTTTCTTTGTTTTGACTACTGGTTCTTTATCTGTACTCAAGTCCTACATCATTGATAAAAATTTCTTCTGATGGAAAATGAAATTAGTACTGCATTTAGAATATGTATTTCAATCAACTTGACTCCAAATAATCTGTAAGCAAAGGTTGTTCAGTTACAACTGTGTCATCCTGTCCAGTTGAAATATTATCTGTTTGTTTCGTTTGTGTACTATGAAGACATTCTTCTAGTAGCAATTAATCTAGATTAGTATATACTTTGAAGATATTATTTGGAAATGTAAGCACTTAAGACTTGCAAAAATTGTTTTCAAGTGATTTTTTGCATTCTTTTTAAAGAGATGATCTTGACAGGAAGCTGCAAGCTATTGCTGTTTCAAAGCTACTGAGAAACAGCTCCCATCAAGTGCTATTTCTGGGCTACATCACTTCAGCACCTGGCTCCAGAGATTATCTACAGCTCACTAAACATGGCAATGTGAAGGTAACACAATCTCAATAGGATTTATGACTTCCTAAGTAAAATGCTGCTTTTTCTTTCCTGTAGGAAAAAAAAATTCACCATCCCAACACGTAATATATATTCTGATTTTCAGATTCTCCGCAGAAAGCAGCCACAAAGCATACTGTATTAAAACAGCAGACAGTGAGTATTTGCTTACAGATCTGCAGTTTAGACAGGAGTCAACAGGAATAGTTTATTTGTATTTCATGCAGGAGCAGCGAGGGGCTTCAGCCCCTCATCGAAGAGTCCTTTTCGCAGGTGATTCACAGATGGAAAGTTGGAGTTTGTGGCTTGAGATGTTGGTGTCTCTTTGTGGGCCACTTGGGCCTTCGTGGCAGTTGTGTTCCAGGAGTTCCCTAAAAGAGGCAAGAAGTCCCTGTGTTGCCTGCTAGGATTTACTCTGTAAGTCATTCCATGTCACTGCAGTTGTCATAGCAAGCTCCATCATTTAGAAAAAGTAATCCCACCTCTTGGGAGAAGGAATGCTAAAGTCACATAAAACCATACTATGACTTGTTAGATATTGTAGCTATGCATGGGAACTACAATCTGCCAAATCATTTAGCTTAATTTTGATGTTGAGAGTAAAAGACACAATGAAATGTCACAAAGGAAAATTGGTTTATCAGCCACACAGAATCTCAACAAATGAATCTGAATTAGCATTTACCTTTTCAGGTTTAAAACACTGGAATTTGTCATTGTACTCAGATATAAACATGCCCTAGGGAAGTGAAATATAAATAAAATCCTTAGAAGACTGTTAAATGTTAAATGCATTAATTTAAAATGAGAAATATAATTGTAACTATATTTAGTTTTTTTCATTTTGAGCTTCATATCTTAGTATATGCAGGGAAAAATGCCCTTTTAATGCTGATTTTACTACATTAACTCTCCTTAGAGTATACTGTTGCTTACTGAGTGGTGTGAAAGACAGGTGAAGTACAGAATGGCATAATGAGGGTTTTCTATATGTGATAGAGACACAAGTAACATGGTTTATGTAACAAAGAAGTATAGTTGTTTATGTAAAAGTCCAGACAGGTAAATTCATGGTGTCTGGTATCTGTGCTGTTTTATCTGTGGTTCCATCTGACAAGAATTTCATTTCCAAGTTTGCCTTGGGGTCTAAGTTGGTGGAATATATGTTCTAGTTGACTCCATAAAAGAAAGAATCAAGAAGGTTAGGAACAAGTACGAGTTATGGCTAAAGCCAAGTTCCAGGAAACTGACCTTCAACTTTCGTGCTTACACTTCATTGGCTGGAATTTAGCCATATTGCCACACCTTGCTGTTTGAAAAGCTGGGAGGTACAGTGTTTGATCTTGCTGGCCATATACCCAGCTAAAGATCCTTTAATATTGGAAATGGAACAGGGCAGATACTGGGAAGACAAACCAATCTCTGAATTCATGGCTAAGACAGCAAACAGTCCTTCTGAATTCCTGATTTTTGGCTCCAGAGTATGTATGGTGGTGATATTTGTTATTATAGAGAATACATTAGGAAGAAGGTAAATTCAACTTTGGGGTGAGTTTGAGGCATCTGTAGGACATTAATGGAAATGTTCAAGAGGCAGGTGGATTTGGTGGGTCTGAAATTCAAAAGGTGATCAGCAGTAGTGATATGAGTTAAAGGGTTGCCACTATACAGATGACACTGAAACTCTGAGGCATGAGCAATATTGCTATGGGGTTAGAGAAGTACGAAAGTAAGACTAAAGAAAACTTCCCAAAAGGCCACTTTAATTTGGCTATCATGTGTGTGGTGGGTATGGGAAGAGAAGACCAATTATCTAGGGAAAGAGCTTAAGGAGAATTCTGAAGAGTCACAAGAAAAGGTGGAATGTATGGAACCCCAGGCTATGTTAGCTTTTCAGCATAGTAGAAAAAAATTCCTCAAAATGAAGTGGTTAGAACTGTACCATTTAATGTTTTAGGATTTCATGAGTTGACTTGGGTGACTTTCTGTTCTTGTCTGCATGTACTGATATAGTCAGCTGGTAGCTGTGCTGTGGCTGGATGGGCCATGATGGTTCCAGTCAACCTGCTAGGGCCTTTAATTGTGTGTGTGTGTGTGTGTGTGTGTGTGTGTGTGTGTTTAAATGTGCGTGCATGTAAAAAGTATACAGTATGCATTTGAAAAGAGGAATCTTATTTGATTTTTATTTAATCCTTTGTTGGTTCCTACTATCATGGACAGGAGCTGTGCCAGGATTGGCAATGGATTCTGATATTGTCTTGTTTACTAGGAAGTTTATTAATGTGGAGAGGGGTTTTATCATAAATGCTTAGATGTGAACAGATTTTTCCCTGTAAGAAATGAGCACTTAAATTCTGAAGTGTTAAACATTTGACAGTATCTTTGTAAAGCCTAATAAAATAAAATAGTAGTTAAACAGATTTATTAGTTTATTACTCCCAGTATATGCAGATGAATAACTAAAGTTGTGTTCTTCATGGGGTAAACTAGAACTTTATTTCTTTATTTTCTCAACATTAAAGATTTTAATTAAGAATTTTAAATGCATTATACATTTTCATGTATACTCAAGGAATATATGTAATAGAAATCATAATGAAGATTATGTAATAGTCCACGTGTCTAGCCCCAAACATAAGAAACATATTTAAGAAGTGGATAATAAGTTGTAGTATGTTTATGATTTTTATAATGTTTTAATTGGATTTTAATGGTGAAAATGATTTTTTAAAAGTCAGGTCTAATTTTATAGAATGTTTAAAAGGAAGAAAATGGAAATTTTTTCCTTCAACATTAAGGTTCCGTAGTTACAGTTTTCCCCAACTGTAAAGGGCTTCATTCCCAAGATTGCCTCAGGGTCCAAGTTGGTGGCATCTATGTTCTAGTTAGCTCCATAGAAGAAGGAATCAAGAAGGTTAGGAACAAGTGCAAGTTATCACTAAAACCATTACAGAAAAATACATTATAGAAAAAATGTGTTTCTGTTCCACTTCTCTGGTGAAAAATAGCCCTGATCTCAAACATCAAAAAGACCCATGATTGGTTTCAAAATGTGTTTATTTCCATGATTCAGTTTAGCAAGCACAGGTTGAACACATGCTGAATGTCAGGCTTTCTGCTAAGTACCAGGCAACCAAGAGTGGCCCAGAGTCTCTCTGACCAGGAAGGAGAGGGTGGAGACACAAACAAATGACTGTGGCAACATGGGACCTCAACAGAGGATGACCCATGAAGCTGCAGGTGACTGTGCTTGGATGAATCAGCAGGAGAGACCCAGGGAGCGAGGGCCAATGTACAGGTTAGCAGTTGACTGATTCCCGCCCTAGGACAACCTCCTCTTGGTATTCCCAGCAGGTAGCATAGGAGCTAGATGGGTACAGAGGAACATCTGTGGATGAACAAGTCGTGGGATCTAAGGATCTGTAGGAGCCATGCAGAGGTGACAGGATGCAGAAGGGCACAGTTCTCACTGTGGCCCATGTGCATTTGGCAGTTCAGACTAGAATATTCTTCCTTTAAACCTTCTCTCTGCTCTTTGCCAGGATATTGACAGCACAGATCTTGACAGGTGGTGTGAATACATCATGTATCGTGGGCTGATCAGGTGAGCACAGGTGTTTTGTTTTTATCTATTATTACTGTGATCTTTTGGGTCTTTTCCAGAACAAAAAACTTTAAGAAGGTAAGATTTTTTTCTACAACCCACTTACTTAGTCTCAGCTAGAATGAAAGTTCCATGAGGGCCAGAACTTCCCTTTGTTTAGAACATAGCCCACTACTGAAAAACAGTGCTGTGTGTAGGAGGAATTCAGTCTACATTTGCTTTATTGGGTATGTAAATGACTTAAGCTGGAATTCTTTTTTTTTTTTAAGAGCCAAGTAAAAATTAGGTGAATTCTTTGCTGCTCCCAGTTGCTGTATTTTCCCCTCTGAGCTTCTCTGTAGGAACTATTTGTACCTAAGGGCCCTGGAGCCCTGGAGAACTGAAAGCTCTAGGCCAAAACAGGATGTGGATTTTTATTTTTCAGACAGAAAATATTTGATTTTTGACTTGGAAGTGTGACTGAAAATATATATATGGTAGGATTTGATTTTTTAAAGGAAAAAATTAGGCATATACTTCTATCAATCATACAGTCATGTGGAAGCAATATGTCTAGATGGAATATTCTTTAGTGCAAAAAGTAAAGTTGGTACTTAGTGAAACATATGTACACACTCCTGAGTTATAAAATTTTTTTCTATGAATATTTAGAGTCATAAGTCAAGCTAATTCTCATGATATACAGAGTCAAGTTAGAAAGGGGACATTGGCTGAATAATCAAAATGCTCTCTACTAGGTTCCATTACAATTTATATGATAATACAGTCCTTATAAACTGTTTCTCTTTCTCCTACAGGTTAGGTTATGCCAGAATCTCCCATGCTGAGCTGAGTGATTCAGAAATTCAGATGGCTAAATTTAGGATCCCTGATGACCCTGTTAATTATAGAGACAATCAGAGAATGGTCATAGATCACAGGAAAGTTCCCGAAAAAATCCATTTCAATCCAAGGTAAGCGAGTTTCTTTATATTGTAGACCATAGATACATGCCTGTCATTTCCCCTCACCCTGAGAACCTAAGTATTCCTGCAAAATGAATTGGAAGTTGTATTGAATTCAAGAGGTTCATTCCAGGGAAGGGAGCATACGGTATGAATGATAGAATCTCACTTGGGTTGAAATTATGGGCCTTGCTTTCTGGAATGGAGAACTATGTCCTGGCCTCAGCTGAAAATGGTCCTATGAGCATCACTGTCATCAACTTCATCCCCCATTATCACTACCGCAATAGTCACCATTTGAAGCTACTCTGTCCCAAGCCTCATTCTAGGTGGTTTGTGTGTGATATCAGTCCATTTATTGGGTGGGTACTCCTGTGACCCCCCCCATTTTCCAGCAAAAGAAGCATAGGCTGAGGACTGTGTTATGTTGCGAGTCACTGGGAAGGAAGCCTGCCAGCACCATGGGATTGTTGTGCTTCTCAGCTTTGGCTGCATAGTAGTCACCTTGCCTTAGTCCCATCCCTGACCAATCAGTCAGGGCCTCCTGAGGTGCTGCCTTGGCTTTGGCATGTATTTGCTTTTTTTTATTTGAATGGCAGAGCAAGTGCACATGGAGATAAATCTTTCATCCACTGGTTCACTCCTCAGAACTCCACCTTAGCCGGGGAGGGTCGGGTGGGGAGTGGGCCAGGCTGAGGCCAAGAACCTGGAACTCCATCTGGCTCTCCAGTGACAGCAATCCAAGTACTTGAGTCACCACCTGCTGCCTGCCAGGGTGTAGATTAGCAGAAAGTTAGAAACAGGGTCAGGACAAACCTAGACATTCTGATATGCGATGTGGATGTGCCAAGTGCATCTGCCTCCCAAGTCTTGATTTGCTTCCATTTTAGTATTTATCTCACCGCAGGTAAGTGGAATGTGGCTGTGCAGAGTGTGGTCTCTGTGGGCTGGCTCCTGGCTCCAGTCCTCTCACTTGCCCTCGGCTGGGTAATTGTGGGTCAGTTGCTTTTCTACGCCTCCTGTTCCTCACCTAAAAAAAAAGCAGTTAGTGCATACCTGCTAAGGTAGTTTAAGTTTTGAATGATATGTGAAGTTCCTAGAAAGGTACCTTGTGACTGCCCAGTGCTGACAAGTAGCTGGAGCAATGGTTCCTAGTATTTGTGGTAGTAAGGTAGAGATAGAAAGGAATGTTTCCTTTCTTTGGCTTTTGAGATGACATCTAAATGAAGCTAAAAAAAAAATCTGGGAAGTTGTTTTTTTCTTCTTGGTTTCCTTATTCTTCATATCCCAGGAGTGTGGAGAAATCCAAAATAAAATATTTTTGGCTAACTACAAACTCAGACTGAACCAGACCAACTGTTAAGGGAGCTACATCTGCTTTCTCACTCAGTTTAATTATGAAAATCACAACAACATAAGTAGAAGGGCTGCTTGACTTTAAAAATTGGGGATGAGACTATGTAAGGCCTCCTCACTTAGCATCTTTCAAGTGCATGTGTTGTTATCAAGGGAAGTCACAGGCTTCTACAACAGTTCTCTGGAACTTACCCTAACTGAAGCATAGTCCAGGATCTCCACACCCTGGAAACCACCATTCTGCTTTGAACCTATGAGTTCAGCGTTTTTAGTTTCCTTGTGTAAGTGAGAACATTCAGTATTAATCATTCTGGGCCCAACCTTCATCACTTGGCAGAAGAATATTGTCATTGTTCAGGAGCACCCTGATTGCCATAAATGGCAGAATTTCCTTCTTCATAAGGGGTTAATATTCTGTTGTGTCTGTGGGGGCCACATCTTCAAAATTTATTCGTCTGTCAGTGCACACATAGGTTGATTCCTTTTCTCGGCACATGCAAGGAAAGGATTTTAGCCTCCTGTCTACCTCATCAGGCCTCAAGGGACTCATTTTAGTGTCTTTGGGCATATTTCTGATTGCTTTCCTAGGATTTGGTCCTAGATATGCTATAAAAAGCAAGATAAAAAATTGGGCAAAATTTTACTATTTTTTAAAAAATGTTTATTTATTTGAAAGGTAGAGAAACATATATCTTTTATGTGCTTGTTCTTTTCCCAAATACCCACAATAACCAGTGCTGGGCCAGACCAAAGCCAGGAGACAGGAATTCCATCCTGGTATCCCACATGGGTGCCAGAGACTCAAGTACGTGAACCGTTACTTGCACCTTCCCACGAGTACATTAGCATGAAACTGGACCAGAAGCAGAGTAGCTGGGACTTAAACCCAGCACTGTGATAGGCACTGTGGACATCCAAAATAGAGACTTAATCCAGTACACCACCTGTTCAACCTTCTTTGCTACTTCTAAATGACAAAGTAAATACATCACCCATGTCCCACACTAGAAGGACTAGTTGAGTATCATAGTTGCTTGGAAAGGCAATGGCCTCACTTGCTTAGGTCTTTGTTTCCTTTCCGTTGCTTTTTTGTATTGCACCATATCAACCACAGCTGTGTAATTAATTATTCACCAACAAAGAATTAATTTGCAGCAACTGAGCACTTGTTGAATATCTAGTACTTTTGTCTGCTTATGTTGTGCATGCACAAATATGCCATAAATGTTTTCCTTTGCCTAGGAATTGGATATTATTCAAACTGAATGCCAAACAGAATTGAAACTTTTTTTCCAGCAGTGCTGTCAGCCATCACTTCTTGAACAGTTGGCACTTTGGAATGAGGACTTTGGAGGTTAAAATTCTAGAATTCCTTTCCCTGTTTTATAGATTGGTCACATCAATCCCGACTTTACAATATATAAATAAGCTCACATAGGAACATATCCTGAAATTTTTTACATGTCAATTACTTTTTCTTCTTTTCTCTAGATTTGGATCCTACAAAGAAGGACACAATTATGAAAACAATCATCATTTTCATATGAATACTCCCAAATACTTTTTATGAACTATTTAAAACCAGAAGTGGTCGGCTAAAAATCTAAGGGAAAATATACAAGAAGATTTTAATGACAATTGGACCATGTACTCAGAGAACCTCAGCCTTCAAAAATATGGTATCTATGTAGTAGAATTATATCACTCTATAAAATATATTATTTAATAAAAGCATTCCTCCAAATTATTTTTCTTAACTTTGTGATAACAAAAACTAGGATATGGGATAATATAACAGAGTTATACCATGGAACAAAAAACACTAGGGACTGGCATTGTTGTGTAGTATATAAACCTGCTGCTTACAATGTTAGCATCTCATATGGGTGCCAGTTCAAATCTGGGCTACTCCACTTTCAATCTACATCCTTGTTTATGAACCTGGGAAAGCAGCAGAGGGTGCACCCATGTAGGAGACCCAGATAAAGCTTTTGGTTCCTGGCTCTTGCAGCTATTTGTAGAGTGAACCAGCCAATGAAAAAATCTCTCTTCTTCTCTCTCTGTAACTCTTTCAAAATAAAGAAATATCTAAAAAATGAAAAAAAGTAATTTAAAAAGTCTGAATGTTTTAATGCCTGAAAATACGAAATTAACTGATTAGCAAATTGGACTATTTAGGAAAGATTAAGCATCCTCAAAGCCTTCTTGGGACAGAGTGGGGAAGACATGCCCTTCCATGTGCTGATTCACTCTCTAATTTATTGGTCATAATGCTCAGGGCTGGGTGGGGCTGAAACCCGGAGCCAGGAGCTTCATCCTTATAGGTGCAGGGGTCCAAGCCTTTGGACCATTTTCCATTGCTTTCCCAGGTTCATTAGCTGATTTGGAAGTGTAGCAGCCAAAACTCAAGCTGGAGCTCTTAGGCAATACCAGCAACTCAGCCAGTGGCTTAACTTGCTGTTACGGAGTGTATTTTCTTGTTCCAATTAATCTAAGCTAGAACCAAATAAGAGGATAATTAGAAACCCACAAATACTTGAAATAGGGTAATAAACTTCTATGGGTCAAAAAGGAGATTCTAGCAGAAATGCTTTGAACTGAAAGGTAATGAAAATATCTCACATTAACGGTTGTGGACTACAGGCTTGTGTGTGGAAGCAAATGTATATCCTTAAATGCACGGATTGGAAAAGAACAAAGACTGAAACTTGATTACCTGAGTACCCATCAGGAGAAGTTTGCAAGTACATAGAAAATTAACTCCAAAGAGAAAACAGTAACTAAAGAGCCAAAATAAATGAAATGGAAAATCAAACAGATAGAAATCAACAAGACTGAAATTTGGTTCCTTTGAGAAACTAATAAAATAGAAAAACCCTTGATTGGACTCATCAAAAAAAGGAGAGCAAAAAAGACAAACAAGACCAATGTCAGAAGGGAGAAAGCAGAGACCCCAAACATTATAAAGAAACTGTGATTCATAAATCCACACCAATTAATCTGCTGAAAAAACAGCGGCACCACTGATACAAGAAAATATGGGAAAACTGACACAAAATCAAAATTTAAAAATATAAAACGTTGGGACCAAACCATCAAGGCCATAGGCAAGAAAAACCGACATGACTTCAGTGTGCCCTCAAGTACTCCAGTTCGTGTGTGGCTCGTGGCTTGCTCTTGCTGTCCCTTACCATCATCCCTTCAGACTTCCTGCTCCAGCCCCAGGCCAGAAGCCACCTGCCTTCCAGAGCCCACATAAGCAGCTCACAGTTCGTGTAAGGGCAACTCTCTGGAGTAAGCCCTTGTGCATATTCCGGTGCTTCTGCTAATCCTGCCTAATCCAACTTCCTCCTGTGAACCCATCTTCCCAGGCCCAGAGAACCTACCAGTGAATTTTGCCAAATATTTAAGGAAGAAATGACACCTGTCTTATAGTGAATAGAAAAACAGGAATACTGCCAGTGCACCTGGGAAGGCAACAGATAACGAACGGCCCAAATATTGGGAGACCTGGCTGCAGTTCCTGGCTCCTGGCTCCTGGCTCTAGCCTGGCTCAGCCCTGGCTACTGTCAGTTGAGAAGTAAACCAGCAAATGGAAGATCACTCTCTCTCTTTAACCCTCCATCTCTTTGTCACTTCTTCAAATAAATAAATAAAAATATTTTTAAAGTGCCATGGCAGGTTTGTAAAGAAAATTAAAATGTTGGTTTCTCTAGAATATATTAGTGAACTTTAGAGTTCAATGAACAGTTTAACCTCAGAATAGACAAATAGTTGGAGGAAATGTATTAACTCAAGATAGGATGGATGACTCTTCCCCTGCAGAGGGGGAGGAAGGGAGAATTTAATTCAAATGCATCTGTTTAATATTTACCAAGGCACACTCCCTCTTTCACTTGTAATACGCACCTCATTAATAATCCCTCTGTTCCTTTGCAAGTGGTATACATTGTGCAAGTCAAAGTGTGCCCATTTTGCTAGTGTTGATGGAGAGTACATCCCAGACACATAGTGTAATTCTTGGTATCTCAATCACTGGGGTCTCAAGGATTCTCATGGTTGCTAAATCCTGGGGCATGAGAAAGGCCCTGGTATTTCAGGTGGGGTGAGGTTATGACTGAACGCGGATCCTCTGACTGCTGGGAGCTTCTGCCCTGCAGAAGGAGGCCGAGGCCTGTGGGAGGTTGTGGGGGTAGGAATAGGCTGTTCAGGGAACTGACAAGGGAACACTCTGGAGACGCTGATAAGGTGGTCTAACTTGACATGATTAGTAAACTGGCATAATCTGTGAACTTTGCCAAAATACAAAATGTTCTTTAGCTCTCCTTACTTTCAAGGTTTCTGAGGGAATCTGTTGGGAATTCAATCAGTTCTTTAGAAATGTGTTGTGCTTGTTAATAGCAGCCAATGCCACCAATATTCTGTTACTAGGTCCAGGATGCTTGGGAGTTCTGGGAACCTTATTCCTCTTCAGTCACAGCTCACTTGGAAAAGGAGCAAAGTGTGTGGATTCCTCAGGTCGCTTACTATAGCATAGAACACTGGGCAAACATGTATGATTGTGGTTTTTTTTTTTTTTTTTGCCACAATAGAAACCTCCCAACATTTCCTAATGTTTCTGTCAGTTTTCCTTCCCTTCCATCTCTTCCTTCCCTTTTCCATTTCTCATTTTTTTCTTTCCTTTTCTTTTTAAAAAACATTGCTATGCAGTAAGATATTATATTTGAATTATTCTTCCCCAAATGTTTCCTTTTCTTAAAAAAATTTACTTATCATTTTTACTTGAAAGTCAGAGTTACAGAGAGAGAGGAGAGAGATCTTCCATCTGCTAGTTCACTTCCCAAATGGTTGCAACAGCCAGAGCTAGGCCAAGCTGAAGCTGGGAGCCAAGAGCTTCCTCTAGGTCTCTGACATGCGTGCAGGGTCCCAAGGCCTTTGGCCATTCTCTGCTGCTTTCCCAAGCCATAAGCAGGGAGCTGAATGGGAATGCAGTAGTGGGACTTGAACTGGCATCCATATGGGATGTTGGTGCTGCAGGCAGAGAATTAGTTCTGCCGGTCCCGCCTTGCCCCCCAAATGCTTTTCCAAGCTAAGATAAAATACACATATTTCTCTTATTTCTTGAGATTGCCCTTAGGGTGTTGGGCTTCAAAAACCCAGCAACACCCACCCTGGGCTGTTGTGGTCAATAGGCTGATGAAGGAGGAATCCTCTGGGGACATGGACTGCCTGAGTCTCTCCTTTGCTTCCCACTAGATATTCTAACACAAACTTGTTGAAATCCCCATGTATATTTATAGGAATCAGCTCTGCACAGGTTTAGGTATTCACTGTGGTTCTTGAAATGTATCCCTTGCAGGCTGGGGAGGGGCTGTGGATGAGGAGATGGGGGAGGGACTACTATAGCTATTAATTCTCTTGGGTATGGGATGCGTTTGATTATTTAAGCTATAGTTATGAGCTAATATCAATATAGTTTTCACTTTGCCCTCTCCCCCACATTTTTTTCTCTCTCAGTTAAACTACCTTGACCTATATTAAGGAATTCTGGAGCAGCAGTATCGTTAAGTTATTTCAGAATAAAGCCATTAAAAAGACTTAGAATGAGAACCACTTAGCCAAACATTGATCTGGTTGAATATGTTTTATGAGGCTTTATAAAAAGGTGGCTACATGTAATTAGAGGTGGGATTTATTTTTTTTAACTCTAAAATGTAATATGACATGTGCAATAAAATATCCTATATGAGATTCCATTGCCTATGTTTTTGAAATATTATCATTGATGTGAAATTTCCATTGGCAAATGAATTTATGTTTCGAACACTCAATTCATAAATTAAGTCTGGAATATAATCCCATCAAGAGTTTAGATTTCCTGAGCTCCTTACCAAGGCAAGAAAATTGATAAAGTATTTTGGAAAGATCTAAACAAGGAATATCAATGAAATGTTCAAGTAATTAATTAGAATGCCATATTCTGAATATTCTTGTTAGGAGAGCTGGTGTCTTTAAAATACTCTGCAGTTAAATAGTCATAAAATGAAAGAAATCATTGCTCCAAATTCATTAGACAAGTCATCAGCCTATGTTCTTTTTCCAGCTGTAGAGAAAGCCCTCACTCTCATCAAAGTCAATCAGAAGTTGAATGTTTCTCTTAGTCTGCCTCCTGCAACATGATGATGATTGATTTTGCATCTCCACACAGAGAGCCACGGCAGATGTCACAAGGAATTACAATTCATAATTGTGAACCCCTTGTTCAAGGTACATCTGTTCTTTTGTATAATATGGAAAATGCAGGTGACTTCCAAGTTTCATGGTCAGTTCCCATACATTGTTGTCCGTCAGTGTCCAGGCGGCATTTACTCCAGGAGCTCCCTTAGATACCAAAATCCCTGGATGCCCAAGTCTGTCATATGAAATGACATAGTGCTTGCCTACACACCACACACACACACACACACACACACACACACACCCCTATGCATAATTTAAATCATCTGTAGGGCCCGGCGTGATGGTCCAATGGCTAAATCCTCACTTTGCACTCACTGGGATCCCATATGGGCACAAGTTTGTGCCCTGTCTGCTTTGCTTTCCTTCCAGCTCTCTGCTTGTGACCTGGAAAAGCAACAGAGGGTGGCCCAAAGCCTTGGGACCTTGCACCCATGTGGGAGACCTAGAGGAAGCTCCTGGCTCAGCTCCAGCTGTTGAAGCCACTTGGAAAGTAAACCAGCAGATGAAAAACCTCTCTCTGTCTCTTCTTCCCTCTATAAATCTGCCTTTCCAATAAAATTAATAAATATCTTAAAAAGTTTCATGTCAAGATTCACAATATTTTTATAAAGTAACTTTTGTATCTGTTGTTGCTAATTAAGCTATGTCTCATGATATTTTGGGCTAGGAGTTTGGGCAGATGTAGCTAGGTAATCAGCCTTGCTCCTTGAAGAACTGATGGCTGAGCTGGGCTGTGAGGCCTGAGCTGGCTTCACTCACATGAATGTGCTTGAGGAGGATAGCTAGGAGGCTGGATCACCCCCAGCTACTTTGTTACAAAGTTGAACTTTATATAGGATGGCTCAAGGCTCCTAAATCAAGTGTTGAAGGGATAGAAAATGGAAACTTCCAGAATAATAACAATCTGAAATTCTGCTGTGTTCTAGTCACCAAAGTAATTCTGAATTCAAGGAAAAGGAGCCAGGATATCACATCTCAATAGAGAAGGCTTCAAATGAGTATGACCATTTAAAATCTATTATGGCTGTATTTCAGGAGGCAGTGTGAGTATTTGCGTTTCTACATGAGAGAAGTAAAACTAGGCTAATGGGACCACTTTTGCAGTGTAGCCAATCTAGTAAATGGTAAAGGTGGGACAGTACCCAATGACTACTGACTCCAAATCAGTGAGCTTTTTTTTTTTTTTAAATTGTCTTTGTTTATTTGAAAGGCAGAAAGAGACAGATATAAACAGAAGAAGAGGACATCTTTCACCTGCTGGTTCACTCTTACCATAGCCATGGCTAAGCCAGGTTGAAGCCAGGAACCAGGAATTCATAATTTCATATTGCACATGAGTGGCAGGATCCCATGTATTTGAGCCATCACCTGCTCTCCCAGAATATGCATTAAGAGGAAACTGGATTGAAAGCAGAAGAGGTAGAATTCAAACCAGGCATTCATATATGGGGTGTGGTTGTGTCAAGTGACATTAAAAAAATTATCTCTTTAAAAGGTAGAGTGACAGAGAAGAGAGAGATCGTCTATCCACTGGTTCATTCCCCAAATGGCTGTGAAACTCAGAGCTGTCCAGGCCAAAGCTAGGAACCAAGAACTCCATCAAGGTCTCCCATGTGGGTATCAGGAACTCAAGTACTTGGGCCATGATATGTTGCCTCCTAGGGTGCACACTGACAGAAAATCAGATTGGAAAACAGAGAAACTGGGATTTGAACTGGCACTTCAATATGGGGTGTAGGCATCCTAAGTGATGACATAACCTGCTGGGCCACAATGCCCATCCCACTAAGCGAATGCTTACTCCCAAACCCAATGTGTTTTCTACCCTCCAAAAAATATGTATATACCACTGGACACTGTGTTGGGCCCAAATAAAGAGTTTCTGAAGAACATAACTTCCTGGATACTCTTCTATTTTACTCTTCCTCTTTTATAGCTTACAGGAGATTTCAAGACAGGTGAGAATCTAGATGGTCCCTCCTTGTGTCTGGGTTTCTGATGCTTATGTCACCAGCACTCCTCGTCTGACTTGCAGACCTTTGGGAGGTGGACAGAGATAAGGACCTGAAGAGGAAGGGTGCAGGGCCTTTTCCCTAGGATGGAAGGGCTGGGATAATTGTAGCAATGCCAGATACTGCCTTTAATATATGGATGTGACTTAATAGTTCTGAGCAAGCAAGGGGCTCACCTGTGGAAGAAACCCCATTGGTCTGAGATGAATGAAAGGTAGGAATGTAAATAGGAAGTGAGCAGCCCCGGCCAGGGTGGTTCATGTATGAACCATTTTGTCAATTGGTGTGAACCAGCCTCTTGGAATCTGATTGCAAACTGAGATGTCTAACAAAGCCAGGGGCATGTTCCACAGCAGTGTTCTTGTACGTTACAAATAGCTTTTGAAAGAGAACATCCTGGTCCATGAAATTTGGTCTGTGGTTCAGATTCAGTCACAGGAAATCCTGGGGCTATCTCTGGCAGATGCCGCTCTGTGCCAATAAGCTATGTTTTCACTTTCCTCTTCTTAAAACTCCAAAAGATGTTCCATTTCCTTTCCAGTGAAGTAGTGGCTAATGCCAATGCTTCGCTTTTTTCTTATTGCAGAGGAATTTCTTGCAAGATTACCCTTTAGTTTGAATCCATGCTCCAAGTCTCTGCAAGCATAGTCTCTGCTTTTTTCAAGTTCTGGAATCTGTTTCATTTATAAACCCGCCTCATTGTTCACCATATGACAAACACGCTGAAAATCCTAGAAATCTATATCACATTTGAGCAAGCAAACAGTCCCTTCCAAGTGTTTTGAACATGACCCAGGCAGAACAACTCATTTCTTATGTGGAGTGAAAACTTCAAAGTTACAGAAAAATTAAAATTCCATTGAAGTGTCATACCCTGGGAACATTTTTGCTTTGTGGCTATCAGGTACTCCAGGTACTTGTGATGACTAGAACAACAGGAGAGCTAGATTGCATTACTTAAAAGTGATGGTGGCTATTATCACCAAGGAGGAAAAATGAAGGCAGAGAAAATATTATGGGAATAGAATTAGCTAAAAATGAAAAGCAGAGGGCCTGAGCCTTGACTACAAGGCCTGTGATTTGGACTGACAGCTGTGCCTATCTGATGTGCCTCTCTATTATCTCCTTCAGTGGCAGTGTCTGTGGCTGGGAACCCTGTGTGGCTTGTGATGTGCCATCTATCTTGTCTTGCAGTGTGGTGTTGTTGAGCGCAAATGGGCTTCTTGCTTCAAGGTTTGCATAAGATTATTTTCTGGGATGTGGGGAAAAATAGAGTTACTCCTTTATTCCCTTGTATTTCAAAGGTCTATTTGAGGATTATGTTTATAGCAAAATGTCATTCAAAGGAGATCCATTTCAGGCAGCAACAACGTCACTTAGCGACTAGCTGGAACAAGGCAAATTCTTGGGTCCCACCTCAAATCTTCTGAATGTTTGCGACTCCAGGGGTGGGGCTGATGGTACCTGTGCTTTAACAAGTGCACCAGGTGACTCTGCTCCTGCTAGAATTGGAAGAGCAAACATAGAGGGGGGAAACAGGTTCAGAAAGGTTTAGTGATAGGCTGAAGTCTGAAGATGATGCTATGTTGGCAACTTGCTGACTCAGAAACCACAAAATTTCTATTCCCCTGTTTTTCTCATTTTGCTATATAATCCTGGCATTGGGAACGTTATTTAAGCCTCTTTCACTTCCTAGGCAAGCTTATGCAAGTTACTTAGTCACTCTGAGAAATGAGAATGCAATGACATGTCACTATTTCATGTGACTGTTAAGACCCACAGCGTGTGGTGAACCTTGAGCATCAGACGGATACTTGGTTCCTCTTGTTCCAGTGAGCTGTGGCTCCCACCAGCAGTGTCAGGTCTCCTGCATGACAGGAAACATTTGTCCTCAAACTCATCAGTGCATTGTGTGTAAGAAAGCCTAGAAAGTCTCTTAAGGTCTTCTATGATCTGTGAAACCTTGACAATAAAGGCAGAGGGAAAGAACAAGGTGGTTTGACATAAATCTACCCTTTCCAAGAGCTGCAGGTAACTTCATTGAAACTCCAAACTGCAGAAAATAGCAGGATGTGATGCTGGAGATGATCAATATCCCATTGTTGTTGGAAAGCTGGAAAAGCCACATGGCTGATTATCTGCATAGAACAAGTATCCAGAGTCTGACTTAGGCTGTGCCTGCTTTAGCCTCACAGCTGAAAATAGATGAGTGAATTCATGGGAGATTATGATGAGTGTTGGCCAAAGTCTTTCTGTAAGAGACCTGGGAAAGAGTGCCTACCCTTTGATATTCATAAGAATCACCTGGAGTGCTTGTACAATTGACACATTTTGGGTCTCAATTCCAGAGATTTTGATTCAAAAGTATGAAGTGGGCCTAGAAAACTGTATTGTTAACAAGTTCCATAGGTGATTCTGTTTTAAGTGGTTCATGCAGAAGAGAATTTTTATGACTAGAGTCACAGGTGTTTTACAGCCAATAAGCACTTTAGATTTCATTTGGTGTAAGATTTCTTAATCTTTTTCCCTTCATAAGAGCCAAAATGATTGTCATTAAGATAAATGCATGATACTTTCAAGTTAATATATTCAGCCTTGACAAAGCCATGAATATTAGAAAGAATTTTTTTAAACAGCCGCAATATGGACAGTAGTCACTCACTGTACCCTGGGGCGTGGATGAGGCTGTCGGTATGCTTCATTCAGCTCCCTGCTGTTGAATTTAACATCTCAAGAAATTTTACCACTCAAGAAAACTTATCAGAATGCAAGGGAGAGAGAATAAGTGGTCACACAGGGATGGCCTTGAATCCGCTCATGTTTTTAGACTAGCTCATTAGTAATCACGGACAGTTTTTGAAAAGATTTAATTAATTATTTATTATCGGAAAGTCAGATATATGAAGAGGAGGAGACACGGAGAGGAAGATTTTCCATCCGATGATTCGCTCTCCCCAAGTGACCACAATGGCCAGAGCTGAGCCAATCCAAAGCCAGGACCCAGGACCCAGGAGTTCTTCCAGGTCTCCCACATGGGTGCAGAGTCCCAAGACCTTGGGCCGCACTTGACTGTTTTCCCAGGCCACAAGCAGGGAGGTGGATGGGAAACAGGGTCACCAAGATCAGAACTGGCACCGATATGGGAGTCTGGTGCTTGCAAGGCAAGGACATTGGCCACTAGGCTACCACATTGGGCCCCCCATGGACACTTTCATAGAAATAGTTTTTTTTTTCTTTTAATTTGAAGGTAAAATGACAGAGTAAAAGAGATCTTCTTATCCATTAGTTGATTCCCCCAATGTCCTCCAGGGTTGGATTTTAGACTGTCTGAAACCAGGAACCTGGAAATTCTTTTGGGTTTCTGTCATGCATGGCAGGGGCCCAGGTATTGGGTCATCTTTTGCTGCCTTTCTAGGTTTGTTATCAAGGAGCTGGATCAGCAGTAGAGTAGCAGGGACTCAAACTGGCACCCTAATTTTGGATGGGGGTGTCCCACGTGGTAAATTCACCTGCTGTGCCACAAGGCAGCCCCTGAATATTTTATTAGTAACACATTACCAGGTGATATAAGGCACAACTGAGACATTGTTCCAGGGTGACTCTTAGTCCTTTTCCCTTTGACCTATGTAAGAGCCTTATTTAACAAGGCATGTAGGCACCCAGAATAAAAGACTACATTTCCCAGCATCTCTTGCCACTAGGCATGGTCATGGGACTTAGTTATTGTCAACAGGATAAAGAAGTATTAAGTGTGACTTCTAGGCAATGTCCTCAAAGAGAAGGGCACATTTTTCTTTCTTTCTGGCGGTTGAATGTGAAGGTGAAGCTAGAGCAGCCATCTTGGCCTGTATTGGGGGACCTGTATTGGGGGACCCCTGTGTTGAGGGTGGCGAGGGAAGAACTGCACAGAAGGAGCTTAGGTCCCTGAAGATGTGGGACCTGTCATTGGGAGCCCTGGGTTGTCTATATGTGTGGAATACATGTTATCTTGCTTAAGCCACTGATATTTCGGACTTTTCAGTTCCCAGCCAAACTCTCTCATGTTATAGTTGAGAAGAAACCTGTGGAGGTGAGTGACTTGCCTGGGTCCATATAGCCTGTGAGGCAATCAGAATTACAGGAGTCTGGGGGCCTCTTGGCTTCTAGGCTCTTTTCTTTTTAAACTACCCTAGGCTTTCTCAAGGTCACTGGGAAGCCATGTCTAGTGCTAAGATCATAGTTTTGCAGTTGAATCAAGATGGTGCCTACTTGTCCAAGGTGCTGTTTAAAAGGCAGGAACAAATACTTTTATAAAAAGTGAATCCATAGGGGTCTGGCATAATTGGTAAAGCCATCCCCTGCAGTGGTGGCATCCTACATAGGCACCAGTTGAAGTCCTGGCTGCTTCATTTCCAATCCTGATGCCTGCTAACGTGTCTGGAAAAGCAGTGGAAAATGGCCTAAGTACTTGTTCCTGGCTCCTGGCTTTGGAGCATCTAGCTCCAGCTATTGTGGCCTTTTGGAGGAATGTATCAATGATTATAAGATCTCTTTCCCTCTCCGCCTCTCCCTCTCTGTCTGTAACTCTGCATTTCAAATAAAATAAATGGATCTTCAAAAAAAATAAATCTGTAATAGTGTAAGAATATAGGAAAGTATAAGTATTATTAGATCATCAGTGATTTTGCATGTTTCTGAGAATATTATTGAGAAATTTATAAAAAGCAGCACAGAGGTTAAGAATGGAGAAGTGGATTTAGCAATTGGCTACCTTCATTCACACCTCTTCATCCATCTCTGATTTCAATGCCACTTGGTACACACTGTATATCTATATGGTTTTCTAACTTTAAATTTCTTAGATGCACTGGGAGCTTTCCCAGTTCTTCTGGAGGCAATATGGAGCTGTAACGTAATAATCTTGGTCTCAAACAGTGGGACCTTTTTCAAGCTGATACTGGCAGGGGTGAGTAGGGAAGTGTCACTGCTTCATATCTTTTAGTCCCAGTGGACTTGAAATCCTATCACCCCAAAGTAGCCCTGAAAATGCCGTCATGACTGGGTTTTCATCTTTGAATTTTTTCCCCTTCTCTCTCCTGCTTCCCTGAATTACCTCCAGAACAAATTGTTTTCTCCTGTCAGCTGATTTCAGGTTCTGCTTGTGTGAGAACTCAATGCAAGTCAATGGAGAATCAATGGCTGAGAAAACTGCAGCCTGAAATTGCTGCAGAGCTAAGTAGATGTTCAGGGCTATTGGAAGGCCAGAGTCAACAAATAGCAAAGGCCAAATGGAGGACTTGTAAAACTCAGAGGGTAATTAATTAACATTGTTTATTCAAAATTGAACTTAAATGGATTCTCCCTTATGTCAGATTTCTTAGGAGCCCAGCTATCAGGAACACATTCACTGAGTAGTTTGGGAGACATTGCTTAAGACTGTGGGGTTGAGAGCTAGTAAACACTAGTAAACGCTTCAGCGCCCTAACTCAGGACATAGCTCTCCTATCCCCTGCTCTCAAGGTACAGAATGAATAGCTAAAGAATGGCCCTTGGTGGAGGAAAACACCCACAAACATGACAAGTTTAAGTTTTAGGGGTAACATCACATATAACAAAATGGAACATAACAAAAATTGACATAGGCATTAACTTACAGGAGCAAATAACCACGTTATATATGTATCTGTTCTTGTGGCTCCATAGATAGCACATCAGGGAATCCTACTGATTATGAAGCTGAGTTTATGGACATCTTGCTAAGTATGAAATATCACCATGACTTTGGCAGGGTCTTAGTAGAAAAGGGCCTTATAAGGCTTGGAGGGCTGGACTTTGTCATAGGTTGGGTTTATGGAAGATATTCATAGAAGTTATAAGCCTGGAACATTTCTGGAACTGTCCAGAGATTTTGGAGTAGACAATTCCATGTGGAATTATTGTTGCTATGGTATTATCTTGGAATATATGGTTCTGAACGAGCTAGTGCTAAAAATAACTTGGATTGAGATAGTTTATTTTGCATATTGTGGTTTGGTAGTTTTGTTTGCAAACCACTTTGCAGATAATGTGTTCCATTTCTTTTTTGGTAGTAGTATCATGCACAATGTCAGAGTAAGCACTTAATGAATGTTTGAGTAAATAAACTAATGAATTAATTTTAAAAAGGACAATCAAGAATGAAGTGGATGGTTTGCCAAGGTTTATATATGAAAACATACAGCAGCAGAACTTGATAAAGTCACCTCCCTTATTGTTTGGTTTAGTAGAGCTTGTTTGGGAACAGGTGTGCATGAATGTTAACAAGCTGAAGAAATGAGACCTTACAAGTATCTCTGGGACTTGGTGAAACAGGACAGATAACTGAACCAAGGCAATCAAGAATGACCAACACTGAGGCCAGCACAGTGGTATAGCAAGCTAACCCTCTACCTGTGGCACTAGCATCCCAAATAGGTGCCAGTTCTAGTCCCAGCTGCTTCACTTCTGATCCAGCTCTGTGCTTATGATCTGGGACATCAACAGAGGATGACTCAAGTCCTTGGCCCCTGTAACCTTGTGGGAGACCTGGAGGAAGCTTATCTCCAGCTTCAGCTCCAGCTGTGGAAGTCATTTGGAGAGTGAGCCAGTGGATGAAAGATCTCTCTCTGTTTCTCATTCTCTCTACAAGTCTGCTTTTCAAATAAATGTATGTTTAAGAATGTTATATCCTGGGCCTGGCGCGGTAGTCTAGCAGCTAAAGTCTTTGCCTTGCATGAGCCAGGATCCCATATGGGTGTCAGTTTGTATTCCGGCAGCCCTGCTTCCCATCCAGCTCCCTGCTTGTGGCCTGGGGAAGCAGTTGAGTATGACCCAGAGCCTTGGGATCCTGCACCTGCACGTGAAACCCAGAAGAAGCTCTTGGCTCCTGGCTTTGGATTGGCTCACCTCTGGCCATTGTGGCCACTTGGGGAGTAAACCAGTGGTAGGAAGATCTTCCTTTCTGTATATCTAACTTTCCAATAAAAATTAAATAAATCTTTGAAAAAAAAAAGAATGTTATATCCTTCAAGATAAGTTGACAGTAGAGGAAGCAGAATGAATTGCAAATACAAGTAGACAACTTGATAACAGCCCATACATTTGTGTGTAAAGCACATGGTGGTGAACTTGCAGGAATTAAAGGGAAGAGAAATAAATGTATATTTTGGGGACCATGGGGAAGCCACTGTGGCATAGTGGGTAAATCTGCAGCCTATGCCACATCTCATCTGGGCATTGGTTTGAGTCCCAGCTGCTCTGCTTGAAGTACAGCTCCTACTAATGGGCAAGGGAAGGCACCAGATGACGACACAAGTGCTTGGGCTCCTGCACCAACATGAGAGACCTGAAGAAGCTCCTGTCTCCTGGCTTTGGAATGGCCCTGCTCTGGCCATTGCAGTCATTTGGGAAGTGAACCAATGGATGAAAGACCTTTGTCTATGTTCTTTCCCTCTCTGTGTAACTTTGCCTTTCAAGTAAATACATAAGAGTACACTTCAGATGACCTAGTCTTGATATACTATGAGATAAGTTGGTTGGTCATTTGTAGTAACAATGAAATGCCTGCTTGAATGCTTTAAAAAATGGTGATGAAATTCCCAGCACATCATGTTAGTCATCTTAAAGTGGTTTCTGGAATTTAATATATTTACAATGTTGTGTGATAACCACTTCTGTCTAGTTCCTGAAATTCTTATCACTCTGTATCCATTAAGTAGTCATTTTCTACTCTGCCGTTTTCCTAGCTCCTGGCAACCACCAATCTGTTCTCTGTCTCTATGGATTTACAGGAATGCTTCCTATGAATGGAATCATACAATATGTGACCTTTCATGCTTAATTTCTTTCACCAAAATATTTCCAAGATTCATCCACATTAAAGCTCATCCACATTACATGTAACAGCACTCCATTCCTTTTTGTGACTCATGATATTCCATTATATATACACTACAATTTGTCTATTCATCCATCCATCTGTGAACATTTGGGTTGTTTTCCTCTTTTGTCTATTGTAAAAAGTGCTACTACTCATATGCAAGTACTTGCTTGGGTACTGTCTTCAGTTCTTTTGGTCATATACCTAGGAGTAGAATTGCTAGGTCAGATATAATTCTGTTTGATTTTTTGAGAAACTGCCCAGCTGTTTTCTACAGTGGCTGAACATTCTACATTCCCGCCAGAAATGTATCAGGAGCCCCATCTACCCACATCCTCTCTAGCAGTTGTGATGCTCTGCTTTTGTTTTTGTTCTGAATTGTAACCATCCTGGTAGGTGTAAGGTGGCATCTCATTGTGGTTTTGATTTGCCTTTACTTAATAACTAATGATGCTGATCATCTTTTTTATTTGTAGATTATTTGTGTATCTTCTTTGCAGGAATGTCTATCTAATTCTCTTCTCTATTTTATAATTTGGGTTTGTTTTTTGGTTTGAATTGTAAGAGTTTTTTTTTAATAGATTCTGACTTGATTTTCAAATATGTTCTCTCATTCTATTTGTTCTAGATAAATTGGGAACATTCAAAATTATCTTTATATTAAAAGTGATTTTACTCCTTTGCGTTCTTTTTTTTCTAATTTGATTTTTATTATATTTTTGACAATCTTTACATTGTTAATTAGGACTCCTTTGCGTTCTAACTTTCTTGAGTGACAGACTTGGTTAGAGCCCTGTATACATGAATGCCTATGCCATTTATTGTCCCACTCCTAATCTTAATAAGTCTGTGTAAACAAGTAACTCCTAGGAATATTATTTTTCTTTTTTTTTAAAAAAAAGATTTATTTATTTTTATTGGAAAGGCAGATTTACAGAGACAGGGAGATACAGAGAAAAAGCTCTTATATCCACTGGTTCAGCTCCAAGTGGCTGCACAGCTGGAGCTAAGCAGAGCCAAAGCCAGGAGCCAAGGGCTTCTTTTGGGTCTCCCACACAGACACAGATCCCAAGGCTTTGGGCCATCCTCTGCTGCTTTCCCGGGCCACAAGCAGGGAACTGGAAGGGAAGTGGAGCAGCTGGAACACCAACCAATGCCCATACAGGATCCTGGCACTTGCAAGGTCCTGGAACATTACTTTTTTTTTTTTAAAGATTTATTTATTTTATTACAGCCAGATATACACAGAGGAGGAGAGACAGAGGGGAAGATCTTCCGTCCAATGATTCACTCCCCAAGTGAGCTGCAACAGGCCGATGTGCGCCAATCCGAAGCCAGGAACCAGGAACCTCTTCCAGGTCTCCCACACGGGTGCAGTGTCCCAATGCATTGGGCACAAGCAGGGAGCTGGATGGGAAGTGGAGCTGCTGGGATTAGAACCGGCGCCCATATGGGATCCCGGGGCTTTTAAGGCGAGGACTTTAGCCGCTAGGCCACGCCGCCGGGCCCGGAACATTACTTTTCAAGTAAAGGATAGAGAACTGCTTTTCCAGGCAAGATGTCTAAATTCAGAAATATAAGCATGTACTCCTAATTGCTGGATACCAAGACCTAGTACACAGGTAGGAAATAATAACACGAGGAGAAACCACCCTCTCTATAAAATGTCCTGCTCTTCATTCCGTTCTATCATTAGCAACATTGAAATATAATTATTGATAACTTTTTCTTGTTTTCCATATCTCCCCTTGGAATATATGCTCCATGAAGCTATTTTTATTTTATTTTATTTTATTATTGTTTTGATGATTTTTAAAAAATTTATTTATTATTATTAATTCATTAATTACATTGTATTATGTGACACAGTTTCATAGGTACTTGGATTCTCCCCACCCCTCCCCAAACCCTCCCACCATGGTAGATTCCTCCACCTTGTTGCATAACCACAGTTGATGATTTTTACATAGTTGATTAGGGTGATATAGGGTCAAGGGCTACAGGAAGGTGGGTGAGACCATTATTTTCACATTCTCTCTTTTTTCCTTCTTGTATCTTGGGGAAGGGGGGAGACAAAGGGAGAAGCCCCACCCAGTCCCTCAAATGTCTCTATACCTTGGGATGGAGGATAGCCAGCTGTCAACACCCCAGGGTCCCCGGTGTGGGGCATGCTTTGAGAGTCCTGCTCAAGAGGTTTTGATAGCTCAACAGTTTTGAATTACTGCTGATCGTGTCACTCCAAGCATGAGGAAATCTCTCCAAAATCCACTGGCTAACATAATCCACCTTAGGAGCCTCCATTTACTTAGTCACTGTCAACCAACACTTGGCTTTGGTAATTGATCCATTTGTTCTGTCCTCTCTACTAGGTGTGATCTACAGACTCCAATGTACTGCCATACCTTCCAAGTACATGTGGATATGCTGTCCACTGCTCCATCTAAGCCACTGAGGAGGCCCAGCTCTGACACATGCACTCCATGGTCAGACCATGGAACCTGCAATTCTCTCCATGATTGGAGTTCTGAGTCCAGCAATTCATCTGAGAAACTTCATCTGAGCTGATCCCAGACCTGATTCTTGTGTGTGCTTGCCAATACAGGATCTGCCACAGTCTGGTAAGCCCAAATCAGCTTATGCACATGCTGGTAGTTGCAATTGCTGGGTAAGTTCTGTCTCCAGCCGTCTTCTACACAAACCCATGGGTGTTGCAGCCCAGCCCAGCCCGATCCTGCCCACCACACACTCAGTCCTAACGCAAACCAGTAGGAGCTGCGGCTTAGTAGGAGCGGTCCGCAATAACCCCCAGCAGGCCCGCCCCCTGCCCTGATTCCCATGCTTGCCAATATGTACAGCAGACTGGTTCAGTCTGTCCCCCATCCCATTCAGCTGTCATACATGTCAGTGGGCCTTGAAGCCTAGTTCAACCCAACCAGCCCACACACGCGCTGAAGGGTGCCACTCTGTCTAGCCATGCCTGTCCCAGTCCTTGTTCTCATGCTCTCCAATGGGAGTGGCAACCCAAGAAGAAGGTGCCCAATGTTTCCCACTGGGCCCACTCCCAATCCTGAATCTTGCATGGTGGTTCTGCAGTTTAACTTGATAGAGTTTGCCCCCTGTGTCAGCATCTGCCAGCTGATGCTGTGACAAAGCCCAATCAACCCACACCCACTTTGGCTGATACATGCACCAGTAGGAAGAGTCAACCCAGCCTGGCTTTTCCCTGATCCAGTTCACATGAGGCCAGCAGGAGTTGTACCCCTGCCTGGCCTGATCTGCCCTCATCCCAACCGATGCTCACCAGTGTTGGGGGGGTGGCCCAGCAGTGGAGCCCCACATAGCCCCACCACCATATTTACCCCCTCTCCACAGGAACTCATGTGTGCTGTTTGGGTGCTGTGGTCCAGTCCAGCATGGCCTGCCTCACCTCGGCTTTTGCCAGTAGGTGTTGTAGCCTGGCAGGGCCCGGCCCACCCCCAGTTCCAGCTCATACTAGTTGGGGCTACAGCCTAGCTCAGCCCAGCCAGCCTCCAGTCCTGGCCATCATGTGAACTGGCTTGTGTTGCGGCCCAACCTGGCCTGACCCACATTCCATTCTGGTGCTCAGATTTGCCAGAGGGTGATGTGAACTGGCCCAGCCTGGTTGCTGTGACCCATTTTGGCATAGTCCCTCCCGTGTCTTGGCCTTTGCCTTTGGATGCTGTAGTCAGGGCTAACCTGGTCTTCCCCAGTCCCACCTCTCAGTGGTGGGTACTGGAACCTGGCCCACTTGGTCTGCTCCTATCCTTGGCTCATGCAAACTGGTAGGTATGACAGCCTTTGCCTGGCATGATCTGTGCTCTCCCCTGTTTTCTGCACTTGCCAGTGAGCTAAGGTTTGCTTGGTCCTGTCCTGTCTTCTCCTTTCCAAAACCAACGCACAAATTTGCCAACAGTTGGAGCTACCTTACCCAGCCTGCCTGACCCCTAGGCCTGGACCATGTACTCACCAGCAGGAGCTATTAGCTACTAGGGTAGTTTTCCAAGTTCTCCCACTCGGCCTACTCCCAGACCCAGAGCCCATGCATGCCAGCAGGTGCTAGGCCCTTGCCTGGCATAGCCTGCCCCTCCATCTTGGCCTTTTATGAACTGGTTAAGGTTGCCACCTGGCCTGCCCCACACCCTGTTTTAGGATGCTCATGTGGGTGCTGCAGACCGGACCTGCCCAGACTATTCTCAATCCCCTTTGGTAGGTTCCATTGCCATACCTAGCTCAGCCATCACCACCCTTACTCTTGAGCTAACCAGTGGGACTTTTAATTCCATAAGGTTTGGCCCACATATTCCCCACAAAATTTATCTCCAGACCTGGTTCTCTCACATGCTAGTCAGTGTCATTGCCCTGCCTAATGTGACCCATCCCTTGTTCTGATATTCAGTATAAAGACCTTTACACTTTCAGCTCTTACACTTAGGTCTATATTCTACTTTGAGTTAAGTTTGCATATGGCATGAGGCAGCAGTAATAGCTCAACTTTATCATTAGGCTGAGGATACCCAGGTGTCCTAGTACAATTTGTTAAAAAGACTATCCTTTCATTTCAAATTGTTTTGGCATTCTTATTGGAAATTAATTGCCCATAAATACTCACATTTTTGTTTCAATGCTCTGAATTTTATTCCATAAATCTATAAATCTAACATTGTGTCAATACTATACTGAACTAATTATTGTAGGTTTGTGGTAAACTTAAAATCTGCAAGTATGATGAATCTCCTTGAATTTCCATATTTGATTTTTTAACTGTTTTATTCGTTGCCAAGTCCCAAGAGTATAACATAGTGCATTGTACATAATAAGTGCTACAAAATTATTACTTGATCAATGAATATATTCTGATCATAGAACAATAAAATCAATTATAAAGAAGATTTAAACAATTTTTGCTAAATATTTCTTTCCTTGGGCCCAGCATGATGTCTCAACTGGCTAATCTTTCCCCCTGCAAGCATTGAGATCCCATGTGGGCACCAGTTTCTGTCCCAGAAGCTCTACTTCTCATCCAGCTTCCTGCTTATGGCCTGGGAAAGTGGTGGAGGATGGCCTGAAGTCTTGGGACCCTGCACCCGTGGGGAAGAACTGGAAGAAACTCCTGGCTTCAGATTGGCTCAGCTTGAGCCATTGTGTCCATATGGGGCGTGAACCAGCAGATGGAAGATCTTTCAGTTTCTCCTTCTCTGTATAAACCTGCATTTCTAATAAAAATAAATGAATCTTTTTAAAAATGTCCTTTTCTCTGCTCTTCTGGAAGCAACACACATTTTATGGTCGGGGGAGGGCAACTGCCACTTCCCTATTAGCTTCATATTGTTCTCTTGGCGCCTCCAATCATAGTATAAAATGCCCTCACCTCAGAAGAGAGCGTACGATTCAGACCTAGACAATTTTGTTTCATCCCCTACCATATTGCTGGACTTAGCTACAAACAAGCAATTTACGTCCTGTCAAGTAGAATTCTGTGCTGAGATGACACATTTTAAGGAATGAACCTGAACTACAAGATGGAAACTGTGCAATACGACAAACAAACAAAAACCATCAGTACAATAAAACAACTGAAAACCTGGATGGAAGGAGACATAAAAGCATGTCTTATTGAGTTCTGGGTCCTAGAGCTAGTTGACCCTGAAGCTGAACTATCTTGTGGAATGTGGCCATTTCTTTGATGTCTACAACAGGCTCTAGTTAACTTACACACATGAAAAACTCCATGGGAGAGAATTGAGAGCTCACAGGGTGCCTGGAAAGGTTGAAAAACCTAGCTCAAGCATGAAACAGTCCAAAGTGTCATCAAGCTCCTACCATGCAGAAGGGCTCTGCTTGGCATGTTGCTGTTGGCACCATGCTCTCCACATACTTCCGCCCCATGCTGGACTCTGCCATCCTGCATTCTCTTTGCCACTGGATTCTCAGGGTTTTTTTTTTTCAATTAGATTTTCACTAATTTCCTCTTGTACCTTTGGGGCACCATAGTCTTACAATGTAAAGTCCTGGGCAGGAACATCAGCTTTTCTTCTGGGGCCTCAGGTCAGCTGCCCTGTTTGCTCTCAACCACGGCCAAGGCTCAGTAAACACCTTTGCTTCACGATTACACCTGCTTTAACTTGCTTTCGTAATGTGGCCCAAACAATCACGCAAACATTAGTTTCTACAAATCTAAACTGTATTGTTGAAGTTTTGCCATTTATAGCAGAAGAGACAGAGTGAGAGGAATTAAAAACAATAGGCTCAGCTTTCACAATTTATGGAATTTTTACTGAGTCCTGGGATTAGTACTTTACATACCGTAT
The DNA here is from genome assembly GCF_030435755.1 of Ochotona princeps. Classification (NCBI taxonomy): domain Eukaryota; kingdom Metazoa; phylum Chordata; class Mammalia; order Lagomorpha; family Ochotonidae; genus Ochotona; species Ochotona princeps. The sequence continues at coordinate 43,200,845 of NC_080842.1, read as the reverse complement.
TAGTTTATTACAACTGCTACACTTTGTCTTAGCCAAAAGGCCGAGAAGCGATAGTTTCTTACAACTGCTGTAACAGAGTCCCACATAGATAGTACACATTCTGAATCAGAAGTCCAAGATGGATCTCATGGGGTCTAAAGTCTAAAGGCTCTGGGGGAATCCAATTCCTCGCCTGGTTCAGCTTCTAGAAGCATGGAGTGCGTATGTGGACACCCTTGTGGATAATGCATGTCTATATTTTAGTCCTTGCGCAGGGGCCATGCTAATCTTCTCTGTATCGTTCCAATTTTAGTATATGTGCTGCTAAAGCGAGCACTGTGTTTTAGTCCTCCTCACTCTACCTGAGTTAGGCAGTACTGTATACTCTAGTTAGAATGGAGTGTTGCTCTCATAATATAATACAGAGATAGAGCCCTTAGGGGATGATGAAGTATCATTTTTTAAAGTTTTTTTTTCCTATTGGAAAGGAAGATCCACACACACACAAAGAGAGAGAGAGAAAGAGAGAGAGAGAGAGAGAGATCTTCCATCTGCTGGCTTACTCCCCAAATGAACACAACAGCTGCAGCTTAGTGAATCCAAAGCCAGGATCTGGAAGCCTCTTCCAGGTCTCCCACATGGTTGCAGTATCCCTAGTATTTAGGCCATCCTCTTCTGTTTTCCCAGGCTAAACGCAGGGAGCTGAATGGGAAGTGGAGCATCTGTGACGTAAACTGGTTACCATAGGGGGATGCTGACACTTGCAGTCACCCTCAATTAAAAGATCACCCAATTGAGCCATTGCACTGGGCCCTTAAGTATCATTATTAGAGGGTTTGGGAAGGCGGCTGCTGGATCCAGCTTCCTGTGAATGTGGATCCTGAGAGGCAGCAAGTGATGGCTCCATGTATTGGGTGCCTGCTGCCCACGTGGGAAATGTGGATTGAGTTCCTGGCCTCTGGCTTTGGCCTTGGTCGAGCTCTGGCCCCCGCAGGTGTGTAGGTCAGTGAACCAACAGATGATCTCTCTCTTTCTCTCTCTGTTTGCCTCTCAAATAAATGGATGCAAATTTAAAAACACGAACTAGCTAGGTCCACTTTGCCCTGCCTTCCACCATTTGAGCACACAGTGCTTTTCTGCTTTGCCTTTCTCACTTCTGCCATGTGAAGACAGCAAGAGGCCCCTGGCCAGACACTGCATGCTTTGATCTTATACTTTCCAGCCCCTTCCCAGCTTCCAGACACTAAGAAATAAATCTTTATTTTTTATAAACACTCGGTCTGTGGGTATTTTGTTACAGCCACTTGCATGGACTCAGTGCCTCTTTTAAAGATAAGGAATTCTTGTGCAGAGAGACCTGATGAGTGACAGTCAACATTCAGGACTTGACTTCATTCCAGACACCTAGATGGGGGAACTTTTTGCAATCCCTCTACCTGACTTCAACAGATTTGCTTAATTCTGTAGTCTTGGTGATGAAAGTTAAGCATGGGCTCCGAGAGATGCACCACCTTTGTATCTCTCCTCCCATCTGACGAACTGTGGCAAAGAATCCTATCTTTTGAAACTCTTGGATCCCCAGATGTAGTAAAGAAAAGCAAGCTAATTCTGTGATGCTTATTCCCAAACGTTGGTGTAGGCAGCAGCCCCCATAGGGACTGTCTAGAGTTTGAGTCAATAGTGTCTGACTTAAGACATGAGGTCCACACAAGCCCTAAATACCAGCTTCTTTTTTTTTTTGATTATAATAGTTTTTTTTATTAAGTTTATTCATTAATTACAATGTGTTAATACCAGCTTCTTTTACAACATCAAGAGCAGGAGCAGTGTGAGACACAGTCTGAAGTCCTGCAGTTGGAGATATCTGCCCAGAACAATGACTGCCCTTAATGCGGGAATGATACATAGACTAAAGGGAAGGCAGACTGAGCTGGGCTGATAAAAACCACAGAGGATTTTGCATTACATGATATTCCTCAAGAAGGCCCTAATGTAAATGAAGCACAAAGCAAAACCTAGCTTTAGAATTCTGCTATAGGCTTTCAGATTAGACCTGGAAAGCACCTGATCTTAAAGGCTGCCCACTGGGCACAAAGCACATAGAGTAAAAAGCTGCCAACTCCTGCCATTGTGAAATCAATCCTTTCAGCAAATAATAGCGAAGTTGTAGACCAATCAGAACCACCTGTTGACATCAGCACAACTCCAAGGCTGCAAACGCTCATGGACAGTAGACACCCACAGGTGATCTTCGTGGGTGAGGAGAGTCATATGAAAAGGCACCCCGTCCCTCCAGCCTTCAGCACTTCTCCTGGCCACAGTGAGCGAGCACAGAGTCCACCAAACCTGGATGTATGGTCTATTTCCTAAGTGTCACTAAAGCCCTGAAGATGGAGTCTTTGCTCAAAAGGAAATGAAGTTCTGGCCCGGCACCATGGCCTAGCAGCTAAAGTCCTCAACTTGAACGTGCCAGAATTCCATATGGGCACCGGTTCTAATCCCAGCAGCCCCACTTCCCATGCAGCTCCCTGCTTGTGCCCTGGGAATGCAATCGAGGACGGCCCAAGGCCTTGGGACCCTGCACCCGTGTGGGAGACCTGGAAGAGGTTCCTGGATCCTGGCTTGGGATGAGCACAGCACTGGCCTTGCGGTCACTTGGGGAGTGAATCATCGGACGGAAGATCTTTCTCACTGTCTCTCCTCCTCTCTGTATATCTGACTTTGCAATAAAAATAAAATATATCTTAAAAAAAAAAAGAAAGAAAGGAAAGGAAGCTCCAGGGAGCAAGAGTGTTCATCATGGAAGAATAAGGTCTGGCACATATAACCAATTCCTTCTCCCTGCATTGGCCCAGGCTTGGTAGGAAGAACAGTTGGATGGAACCTGGTTCAGTGGCTAGGACTCTCCCAGCTGCTATGTGGCTAATTCTAATGGGAACAATGGCAACAGACTATAATGCCAGCTGGGAGATCAGTGGCCTCGAAGCTCTGCCAGGCTGCGGGAGCCACTGGAACTGGGGACCAAAATACCATTAGCACAAGGCCATTTAATGGATGGCTCCTGGGGCCTGGCAAGTTCCTCACTCACACCCAGCTCATTTCACTATTCACGGGACTCAGCTCACCTCCTCAGAAGAAGCCCTCTCCCACCACTCATGTTCCTGTGTGGATCACACCCGGAGTCTTGACTGGTCTCTTCAGGCTTTTGGGACAATTCAGTAGGAGCTGATCCCCTTGGGTGGACAATGTCAGTGTGAAAGAATGTCATGGCCTTCTGGTAGACAAACAGTGCTTCCCACCAGGGCTCAGGGGTGGTGACTGGGGTCTAAGTGGGCTTTCAGCTGCGCTTCCTCCATGATCTGTGCTCTTTCACTCAGTGCACAAACTGCACAACTGAACACAGCTGCTGGGCCAGGTCCCCTTGGTAGATGCTCTCAGAAAAACTCTATTTTCCTCTGCCTGCTTGCTAAAATGGCAGTTTTGTTGTGCTCACATGATTATTTAAGAAATGTTTTGGGACTTCTGTTGTGGCACTTGCAATGCTGGAGTCCCAGTGGTGTTACTTTCGATCCAGCTCCCTGTTAATACACCTGGGAAAGCAGTGGAGGATGGCCCAAGAGCTCGGGTCCCTGCACTCATGTGGGAGAGCCAGGAGAAGCTCTGGGCTCCTGGCTTTGGCCTGGCCCAGCACTGGCCATTGTGGCCATTTGAGGAGTGAACCAGTGGGTGAAAGACCTCTCTCTCCTTGTCTCTTCTCCTCTGTTACTGCCTTTCAAATAAATCTAAAAAAAAATATTCAAAAGGAAATGTGTCCCATCAGCATGTAAGTCCCACTAGGACAGCATCATGATCTGTTTTACTCATTATGTTCTTCCTATAGACTGGCAAAGCCTGTGGCATATGGAAAGCCCTTGATAGATAATGAATGAAATGAAAGGTTAAGTGAATGAGTGTTTTCGTTTCTTCCTCTTGGCTTTTTTCTATGAGGGAGGAGCCATGATTTCTGGCAATATGAATTCGTACATGGATTTGGTGCTTCTCCTTAATTCTCATTTGAATATTCCAGTGAAGGAGGCTACTTGGTCTGGCCAAGGTCACATGCTTACTGGAGAGGTAGGCAGCTTGACTGACAACCCCCATCAAAGCTCTGTGCGCTAAATGATGGGATTAGCTACTCCCCCAAAGAGGAGGGAGTCCTTTAGGAAGAAAGGAGTTTGACAAAGCAGGAACAACTCTGGGTGCCCTGGGCCGGTCACTTGGGTGTCTGTGTCTCCTGGCCTAGGAAATGAAAGAATGTGATGGGCTTGCCTGCAGATTGTCCAACCTCAGAATTCCACCCCTTGTTGTCTGGATTCTAGTTCTCCTCCCAGATTCCATTCTGGCACTGCAGGTGGTTGGTGGACAAGGACATGAATCTGGGCAGCTTCAGTCAAGGAAGGCTTCATGGAGGTGAGATTTTGGGAGAGCTGAAGGTGGGGAGGCAGAAGTGACTAAAGAGTGAGAATGCCTCTTGGAGACTATGTTAGGTGTTATTGCTGAGATGTTTGTTGAGTCTTTTTCAATTTTTTCTGTATTGAACACATCTTTGTAAGGAGTAATAGCTGCATTTTCTTCTCAATTAGCTTATCCAAGAACAGCAAGCTGGCCATCAACAAGGATCTGAGGGAATGAGACACTGGACAGGTACACTTTGATAAGGGCAAGCACATCCATAGGTCCTGTTATATGAGCAGCTTTAAGGTCTATGAGGCAGGTTGATTGTGCTGGTGGCTGTTCTGTGGATTTGAGTGGTGCTCGGTGCTCCAGCAGCCTGGACTGAGGGTGACCCAGGGAGGCAGGGGGAGAAAAGAAATACATCCATTTCATGAGAGTAAAAAGGCAAAGGCACTCTCACACATGGTTGGTGCTGTCAGTCAAGTTTCATCACTACACCTAAATAACTCACACAGAATAGCTATGCAGTATTGCTGTCCAACATTGGAGGGTTGAGGTGGGTGGCAGAATGTGTGAAGCAGGATTATGTGAGTCGGGAAGCAGGGAGCCGCCTGCGGCTTGGGCAGCCATCCCTCTCTAGCTGATTGTCTTCCCAATCCTCTGATGACCTAAGGCCCACCAGGCCTACTGCCTAATCCCCATGGACAGGATCATGTCTGTATGCTGTCCCCACAGCACCACCCTGGGGCCCAGCTTTTAACCCCTGGGCCTTTGTGGGACGCTGAAACTGACATCTAAACAACAGTATCCGCCTAGAATCACTAGGATACAATAATCCTGGCGTCTGGCAGCTCCCTTTCCAACTCTTCAGCCTACTAGCTGATTTCAGTCAGCTTCAGCCTATGAACAAGGTTGGAGAATGAACGAGTCTGCCTTCCCTTGAAAATGGAGAGCCATCCACCAGGAGTTGTGGGCACCTGGAAGTGGGAGCTTTGTAAAGGGACAACAGCCTCACATGGTGCTGTGGGAGGCATGGGAGCAAGTAGTGTATAGCTCATCCTTGGACCCCGTCATCCGTTACAGCTGCTGCACATGGACTGTCATGAGATTTTGCTCCATTAGGGCCCCTCTCTTACGTGTCCCAACCTGTGGGCTTGTTTCTGGATTCTGTAACCCATTTAACAAGGAACAGAATAAAGGTACATTCCTCGGAACAGGGGAGAATGTTTCACGTGGCCATTAATGATAAACAGAGGGAACACAGATGGGCTTTGGCTCCCAAGTTCTATGTTAAATGCGACTGCTTACTGGTACTAGATAAACAAGTATAGCAGCCACATTAAAGTATGTGCAGTGTGTACTGGGATGCAAGTGCATAGAGGGCAAGCCAGCCTCTGCAAAGTGCTGCACCAAGAAACAATGACATGCAGATCTGCAGCCGGCCTGCTGGGGTTTCATTGTAATTTTCGGCAAGTAGCTTATCTATGCTTAAACTTCTCTACATGCAAAATGCATTTTACAAGAGCATGTACCTCATGGGACTACTGTGTGGAGACGGAGAGGGGGAGTGGTTAACATGAGGATTTAGAACAACACCTACTAGTAAAATGCAAGCAGTCCTTATGTGTTTGTCAGTATTCCTGTCACTCAATCTATGGATTCGAGTTGTTTCCCAGTGCTGATGTTATAAAATGTGAGTGGAGGTTTACAACAGACTAAGGTTGTGGTAAGAAAGACTTGAAGTCAGAAAAAGTGATTATAAGCTGACGGCATGAATAATAAAAGAAGGGAGCAGTGTAATAGCCTGTTGGCTAAATAAATCTTCACCTTGTATCCTCCGGGATCCCATATGGGAGCCGGTTCGAGTCCTGGCTGCTCCACTTCCCATCCAGCTCCCTGCTTGTAGTCTGGGAAAGCAGTCAAGGATAGCCCAAAACCTTGTCTCTCTAATTTCTGCCTTCCCAATAAAAAAATAAGATTTATCTTAATCGGAAAGTCAGATACACAGAGAGGAAGAGAGAAAGAGAGGAAGATCTTCTGTTCATTGATTTACTCCCCAAGTGGCTGAAATGGCCTCTCCCAGGTCTCCCACGTGGGTGCAGGGTCCCAAGGCCTTGGGCCATCCTCGACTGCTTTCCCAGGCCACAAGCAGGGAGCTGGATGGGAAGTGGAGCAACTGGGACACAATCCGGCACCCATATTAGGAACCTGGTGTATGCAAGGCGAGGACTTTAGCCACTAGGCTACCATACCAGGTCCTAAGATAAATCTTAAAAATAAAATTAAAAGAAAGGATAAAAGAGAAGTCACGGGCTCAAGCTTGGACCTTCAGGATAAACTGGCTTGAGTAGGAGTGAGGCAGGGAAGCTGAGAGGCCAAGTGCCACAAGAGCTGCCACTTCTAGGACTCCCAGTGCTGCCCGGAGCTTTCATGCGCTCAGGAAATGAAGGGATAAGCCATTCTGTGAATGACTTTGCCTGTTTTTTTTTATTATTTTTCTTTTCTGTTGTTGTGGCTTGTAATGGAATGCCTGGGACTGAGTAATTTATAAAGGGAAGAAGTTTATTTTGGCTCACAGTAGCTAAGGCCAGGAAGTCCAAGAGTCTGGTTGGTGACTGCCTGGGTTCTGGAGAGGGCCTTGGGTTGCCTGAGAACATGGTCCAAAGTGGAAGAGCAGGCAGTGCATTCGGCAGAGACACAGCTGCGAGGAAGGGGACTTTCTCGGTCACGGCACACTCTCTGGTTGCTAATCTAGGCCCAGGAGAACGGCATTCAGCTTTCTTAACGATTTAATCACTTCAGGTTATAGCTCTCAACTGTCTATATGATGACACTGTCACATGTCAAAGTAGCAATGAGAGAAGCCAAAGAGAGACTGTGCGCGGGTGGGAACTGGAAGGGAATACAACCTAGAAGAGGGAACAGTTTATTCTTGACATCTCCTCTCCAAAGAGCACCTGTCTCTTGTTCCTCGTCTGACACCTTCATACTTCCTTGGAGATGCTGTCTGTGAGCCAAGGGCCCCTCCTCTACCACTGTCCCACAGTTTGAAACTGTCTGCTTTACCTGCCACGTCCCCAACAAAATGTCCCTGATTTGGGCACAGGCTCAGCTGTCAGCCATATGAAGAAAGCTAACAAAATGAAACCAATCTCTCAGTAAGACATTACAGAAAGCACTAACTATTCCCGACAGCCCCTCAATGTTAAAAGGGAAATACTTGTTAACGCAAGTAAAAGTCTAATTTAGAAGTTCTTAATTTAGGAGGTGATAGAAGAGTGGGCATAGGTGGGTTTTAGGCCTCAGATACAGCAACATCTTTTTGAATAATTTCTTTAAGACCCCAAAATATAAAAGGAATTTACTTTAACTTAACTGGGCTGAGGCAATATAATAAACTAAAACTGAAACCTAAATTGAAAGAAAATATTTTCAACAGGGTAGGCTAGTGATCTGTGTATTGCATGTATACACAGGGATGCACAGCACATCTGCAGAGTAAATATGCTTGTGAATCCAAATTATTTTCTATTTCAATTTCGAAACCATGAGTTTTTTTCTTAAATATTTGGATTCATTGCTTTTCCCCTCACCAACATGGCTCCCATAGTATCTTCAACTGGAAGTTCAGGTTGGAGTGTTGGGAGGCACCGGGTGGCTAGGCAGCTGTGGTAGAGTCTGAACTGCTTAGTCATGGGTTTTGACATCCTATAGTCTCTTCCTTTCTAGAATAGGAAGTTCTTATTTCCATAGCACACTATTATCTCAAGGAAGTGAGTGAGCATATATTTTCCACAACCCCCATCCTCCTCTTCCCTCCCCTTTTTCCTACTGCTTTTTGCTTTCTCCATCCACTCTCCCAGAATGCTTCACTTTGAGATAATGAGATGCTCGGCTGCCTTGCAGCCACCGACGTTTGGAGATGGATGGGGGTCTCCTATACTGCACTGAGAGGGATGTTAAAAAGGCATTGTGTTCATGGAGGCAAGCTGGAGAAGTCGAGAAGTGAAAAGCCTGACAACATCCAGAAGCCATTGTCCAAGGAAATGGTTATTCTTTCTGTCCTTCCCCTACTAGCTGAAGTAATTGAAGCCATGCTGTATTTATGGAAGTCGCTGTAAAGGTCAGGCATTGTTTAGAGTCAATTGGAAAATTATACCTTCTGAGATCAAATTAAACGCAGCATCATTAGTATTTGATTAGCTCACTGTGGAGTAAGGTGAAATACCCAATTCTATGAAGAATATGTGGTAATGAATGAGTACATATTTATTCAAATACTGTTAATCCTCTAGATAGGTGTTATTTCCATAAAATAAAAGGCCTTATGTAAAAAGGAAGAGTCTGCCTAAACATTTTACAGCTGCGCTGGAGAAAAAGATTTACAAAAAGACTTATTAATACCATCCTGGTAGTCACGTATTAACAAATCCTGAAAGTGAGAAATAGTCTTAAAAATAAATGAAACTTAAATAAAAGATAAATGAAATTTCCTTTATATAGGCAAGTGACAAAAATTCATTGTTAAATGAAATTGAAATGGAAATACTGATGTCAAATCTAATTATAACTGGTAAATTCTTAGCTTTTCTGAGATACCTATGATGACTACTTTCATAAAGAAACAAAACAGCATTTTCTAGAAAATTTAAAAGTACAGATTTATTTTACTTGAAATTTCCTTAAGCAGAAGAATTAGACATGTGTTTCTCACACAGTTGCTTTAGAACCCCAAGGAAACATGTGAAGGTGTCGCATAACTGGCACCCGTGCATTCATTCCTGCTTTCCTCTTGCACTGTCACTCATGCTCTTATATTTTTTATCTGGTTTATAGCCCTTATTTCTTCCTGGAAGAAATTATTTATTTTTATAGAAGGAATTGAGGCCCAGATAACACCTTGTTCAAGGTTGTAAATGGTGGAGTCTGAATGTTAATCCAGGCTGGCTCAAGGGTAATACTTAAAAACATTTGTTTTCACCTCTGGTACAGCAGATTAAACATGTTTCTAAGTGAATAATGACGCTTTCAGAGAAGGTTAATATTACTTCAAAGTACTAGGAAGATAAATCATTTATTATGGGAACACAATAGGCGTCTCCATTCATGTAGAATCCCTTATAATTTACTACCATCTGTTTCCTTTAGAAGGAAACCATCCTCCTACATTTCCAGGAATTTTCTATAATCATTCAAACTCTCAATTTATTCTCATTAATCTAGCTTTTCAATGAGTTTGATTGATGTGACATTAATATTAGGTCTTATTTTTTTTTCTTTGTTGTGTAAAGTTTCTTCATTAGGATTTAACTTTAAGTTTAGCTCAAGTTTCACATTTAGCAATGAATGTCCAGTAATAAAACATAGTGACAAAAATAATAATAATTAAGTAGAAGACAAAACAAAAACCATAGTGACAGCAGAGTAAAAGGGGTTCGCTTACAGGGAAAGGAAGATTTGGGGTGACAAACTGAATGTGCTGAGAAAGGGTTTATTCAGCAATGTGATGGTACTGTAGGGTGCCACAGCATCCACGGGAGCCTTGTCCCTTGGGTATTAGCTGAGTATCTCTGTGTGCCTGGTATTGTTAAGAGTGCTACTTGTATTTATTCATTTAATGCTCACATAGCCCTCATGAGGCTATGCGGAAACCAGGGCGCAGAGCTATGAAGTCATTTCTTCTTTAGTGGTAGAATCACCAGATTTTAATCTATGCCATCTGGTTCCAGAAAAATAATGCTCTGCTTTTGAAAAAAACAAAACAAAACAAAACAAAACAGCAAAAATGCTCCCAGAGCCAAAATGTCCAATGAAGAGTTGGATCCAGAAAGTTCCTGCTGCCAATTGTGTAAGTTTTTTTTTTATTTTGTTTTTTAAATTTTGGGTAATACATTATATTCCTAATGGAGGCTATTAAAAAAAAGATAATCTCTTGAAATTGTATTGTAATTCCCTACTTCAAGGACCTATAAACTGTATCACCTGTAATGATGGGAAGGTAGTCAATTGCTTGTTTTTAAGGTTCAATTTTCGGACCTCTAGAAGCTGATGCAAGAAAATATATACTAAAGGAAGACAGCTGATAAGTGCGCCCGTTCTGAGAGAATGTCCTCATAGGCTCAATGAGGGAAAGACCTACTATTGTGTTCTCTCCACTAATTGGGGCCTGACTGTATACAAGCATTGAAAAATAAAGATTTTTACTATCCTATTAACATCTGGCAAGTAATTATTTGCAAAACTGTTTTCTGAAAAGCAACATATGCTATGGTGATGTTCTGTGCTATTATAAGCGTAAGAGATGAAATTGAGCCCCAGTAACGCTGGCTGAAAGGTTAACAGCCAGGACCCAAACCCCTTCTCGGGGATATAGCCAAGCAGAAAACTGAAGCTAGGCATTTGGCCCAATAATTAGATGCTTCCATCCTGGATTAGGGTGGGTGGGTTGGACACCCCTCTCTGGCTTCTGATTCCAACTTCCTGCCGGCACATGCCCTGGAAGACAACCTTTTTGGTGCAAGTAATTGTGTTCTTTCAGGCATGTGAGTGATCTGGAATGATCTCAGCGCCTGGCTTTGGCACAGCCTAGATCTGGCCCTTGCGGGCATTTGGGGAGTGAACCAGTAAATGGAAGCTCGCTGTCTCTTTCTCCCTTTCAAAAAAAAAAAAAAAAAAAAAGGTCCTGTGGTAGGCTAAAGGCTAAATGCTCACCTTGCATGTGTTGGGATCCAATATGGACACTGGTTCAAGTCCCAGCTGCTCCACTTCCCATCCAACTCCCTGCTTTGTGGCCTGAGAATGCAGTCGAGGATTTCCCATATCCTTGGCACCCTACACCTGCACGGAAGACCCAGAAAAAGCTCCGGGATCCTGGCAATGGCTCAGCTCCAGCCATTGCGGCCACTTGGGGAGTAAATCAGCGGTGGAAGATCTTTCTATCTCTCTTCTCTGTAAATCTGACTTTCCAATAAAAATGAATACATCTTTTAAAAAATTAATTCAATAAATAAATTAAAAAGTTTGGTAGAGAATGAGTTAGATTTAGCAGATCCTCATTAGTACACTGGACACATAATCTCATTCAGATATGGAAGAAATTTTTCTGACTCAAGCTTTTCATAATAATTTTTTATAAAGGCTGTTTGGGAGGCTAAAGAATCAACCCTGGAAGGAGTTGTGGCTTCAATATTTATTTTTACTTTTATTTTTTTGATTTCTAATTTTATTTGAAAGTCAAAGAAAGAGCATGCACTCCCATTTGCTTGTTCCCTCTTTTTTTTTTTTAAGATTTACTTATTTTTATTGCAAAGTCAGATATACAGAGAGGAGAGACACAGAGGAAGACCTTCAGTCCGATGATCCACTCCCCAAGTGACCGCAACGGCTGCAGCTGCGCCAACCCGAAGCCAGGAGCCCCAGGAACTTCTTCCGGGTCTCCCATGTGGGTGCAGTGTCGCAAGGCTTTGGGCTGTCCTTGACTGCTTTTCCAAAGCCCACAAGCAGGGAGCTGGATGGGGAGCAGGGCTGCCAGATTAGAACCGGCACCCATATGGGATCCCGGTGCGTTCAAGATGAGGACTTTAGCCATTAGGCTACTGTGCCAGGTCTTGTTCCCTCTTTAAGATGCCATAAGATCCGGGGCTGGGCCGGGCCAAGAACTCCATTTCCCACTTGGGTGGCAGGTGCCCAAGTACTTGGACCATCTTTTAATACTTTCCCAAGCATTTTAGCAGGGAGTTGGATCAGAAGTGGAGCAGTTGGAACTTAAACTGGTGCTCATATGGGATGTCAGCATCATAGGCGATGGCTAAACCTGTGGTGCCAAAATGCCAGCCTCTCACTATTTTTTATGTACTTTTAAAAAGTACATTCATATCCATACTAAGTATCCTTATATTCCTGCGGTATGAAGGGGTCTTCAAAGAGTTAATGGAAAATGTATATTATGAAAAAACTTGAATGGATATGGATTTCCATTGTTTCTTCTCCTTAATTCGACCTCCGCACTAAGTTTGTGAGATACTCTTGTATTTCTTGTACTTGATGGGAAGGACAAGGAGCTGAAGTGTGGTGGGGGAGTATTACACACTGGACATTTGGGTCAGTTATATTTACTAGCTGGTTATTGATGCTGTCTAAATCTCAGCTGAGGATAATATTAATACCCCATTGGACTGTTATGAGGGTTGGTAAAACAGTTATAACTATAGCACAATTAGTGTCTATCGCATAGGAAGCATTAAAAAAAAACAGTCATGACTTGGAAAAGGAAACTCTCACTGAGTTTGAAGAGAAAACTTTGCCTGTTCTCTATGGATACATTTACTTTGTTGTTTTGTTTTTCATTTCCATGTCCTGGAAACTCACTTGGCTTGATGTTTTATAACTAGAAAGGTACAGAAGCTCCATATATTCTCTCACTGTAATCTAAGGGTGAATTAATTACCCCCTGTCATATGTTCTTTCTTGCTCTCTTCAAATCATACAGAACCATATTGATCTATTTGTCTGAGAAAGCCTAACTGTATTTCAGTCTTGAGGATGATATTCTCCATTCTGTCCCGTCCAACCCAACATGTCATAGTGGGAGTTTGTGATATCTGGAGAGAAGCTTAAAATTTTCCTGAAGAACTCTGCTGTTTTTTTCTCTCACTAGATTTTCCCATAGTAAATTATGATACAGACTTATGGCACTTAAAATTATATCTAGGGCCTAGCGGCGTGGCCTAGCAGCTAAAGTCCTCGACTTGAACACACTGGGATCCCATATGGGCACCGGTTCTAATCCCGGCAGCTCTACTTCCCATCCAGCTCCCTGCTTGTGACCTGGGAAAGCAGTCTAGGACAGCCCAAAGCCTTGGGACCCTGCACCCGTGTGGGAGACCTGGAAGAAGTTCCAGGATCCTGGCTTCAGATTGGCATAGTATCGGCTGTTGCGGTCATTGGGGAGTGAATTACCGGATGGAAGATCTTTCTCACTGTCTCTCCTCCTCTCTGTATATCTGACTTTACAACAAAAATAAATAAATCTTTAAAAAAAATAAAATTATATCTGGTTAAAATTAACATTGTATATTTGATAAGAAAAACTATTAAATTAGGTATTAACTTGAGGTCACTTGATTTAATTTGGTTAAAGCACTCGTGACTTGGCTTCTGGTTCCAGCTTCCTGTTAATGTGCACCCGGAGCGGCAGCAGGGATAGCACAGTCACATGGGTCTCTGCCATCCACATGGGAGACCTGGATTGAGTTCTGGGGCCTTAGCTTTCATCTAGCCCAACCCTGGCTGTTGTAGGCATCTGGGGGAAGAAAGAGGATTTGTATCAGGTTGACATACTAACTTCTAAATGGGAAAGAGTGTATCTGTCCATCTTTGGAATTTGTACAGTGTGTAAGGAAAGCACCTGGCTGGACAGTTGGGAAACCTGAGTACAAGTATTGCTTTGTTATTGGCTAGCTGAGTGATCTGAATTAGATTTCACTCCCGTGAACCTCAAGTTGAGGAAAGTGCAATCAATAGTATGCAAAATTCCTTCCAGATCCTAAATTTCCATCAATCAACATTCAGGTTGCTGTAAGGAACAATTAAGCAGTGCCTCCTTCCAAGTGCTCTTCTAGGTGCTAGGGAAATAAAAAGGCAAACAGAACAAGCTTCCTGACCTCAAAGGTTTAACATCTTGTGGATTATTAAGATGACTAGGTAATATTTGCAGACCATTATGTTGTCATTTTATTATACCTGTTTTATTATTCATAAAACACATGGGTTGGTGAGGTTCAGGAGACTAAGAATGAGCTAAGTGTCTCTCAATCCTTAGGCTGTGGCTGGCCCACTGCAAAGATCTGGGTGAATTGCTAGGGCTATGTTTTGTTTTGTTTTTTTTTTTTTACCTGAAAATAATCATACTGTCCCAGTTTACAGCAAAGGTGAGAAATGACAACGGTTGAATATACTGGACATTTTTATGGATACCATGAATATGCCAAGAGCGTGCTGACAGCTGGGGAGCAAATGGGTCACACAGCTCCAGCACATATACGTGATTACAAAGTTTATTGCAAATCAATCAATACAGTAAAAGGCTAGCTGAAACAAATGAATTGCAAGTTTTTTGCGCAAAATAACATCTGTCTCAAGCCCTTGAAGTATCACCGATAAGCAGTAAAACAAAACTAAACAAAAACCCCCCAGAAAACTATAGAAATGTTACACACACACAAAGATTAGAAAACTACAAATCTGCATGTCATTAATATTCCCTTTGATCAGGCCGAAAACAGCTCATAGTGTGGTTTTTCTTACAATTAAACCTGCCCACCAAGCACTTGCCCATAGTCCAGCGGTACCTATAACCCGCTCTGTGTGGGCGCCAGCTGAGGTCGTGGGAGAGGCCATCCCCAGGGGATGGGCTATTCTGGTCTCCACAAGGATCACCATTCTGTGACCAGATGAAGCCGTTCATTCATAAATGTCTGAACGCCAAAAACAGGACAGAAGTTAAGAAAAACAACACTAAAGATGCAGTTTACTCAAGACAAGTTGGGGATTAGGAGAGACTATGGCAGTAGGAGTACTGTGGGGACACAGAACAGGTAGGTACCCGTGGCCCTTGTTGGAATATCTTGATTCCTCATGATATTTATGTTCTGATAAGAAACTTACATTTCAGAAACTGGAACCTTGAAAGTCTTGGTTGTAGAAATGTACAAAACCAAAAACGCCTGATGATTTCGTTCCATGCAGACCGGGGATGCTGTTCATTCTGAGGCGGGAAGTAGTGGGCGTCCTTACTGGACTCGAGCCTTTGTTAATGTTAACCCGCTATCAGTAACTTGGTGTGATGAGTTGGTCACAAACATGGGAAGAAAAAAAAAGGGAGGGGGCGGAATTTATCAACATGGTGTGAATTCTTGGAAGAACTCCAGGATCGGAATTCTCCTCAACTAACAGTCCCCCGCCTGCCCAGGGCACGGGCAGTTTCGCTTTCTGCACGCCGTGTCCAAGTCCCTGACTGGGGTGTTCTTGGATGTCGCTTGTCCTGAATGGGCTGGTGACCTGCGGCCGAGCCACTCCCGGCGCAAAGCGCGGCCCTGGGCTCCCTGAGGTGCCGCCTGCTCGGGGCCCACGGACGTGGAGGGCACACAATGCCTGTGGAACCTTCGAAGTCTTTGTAACGAGCTCGGCTGGCACACGCGGCGGGACGGAGTGGTGTGGACTCCGGAAAGGAAGCCCGTTTTCCGAAGTGTGGAGAGGACGGATCGTCTCCCGAGAGGCAGGATTCCCTTCCCCACCAGAAGGTCTGCTGGGAACGAAGACGCGACTGATTCCTGACACGGTTTCCTGCGGTAGGAGAAACAACAAGCTGGCCGCGAGAAGTCGGGGCTGAGTTCGGAACAGCCTGCATTGCCCCTCAGAGCCAAGCCGCTCTGCGGCGTCGCGGCACCCGTGGTGGGAGAGCCCGAGGCGGCGTGCCGGGCGCTGCGCAGGGGGGCTGCCCTGCCTACTTCGTGCAACAGGAGACACCCCAAGCGCGCGTCCGCCCCGCAGTTCTCCGGGGAACACTTGGCATGCTTTGTTTCAGACGCCGACCCGTCTTTTCTCAGCGGGTTCCAGCTCCACCAATCCCGCCCGCCGTGGGGCGGGGCTTCAGGGTCAAGGTGGACCAGTTCCCCAGCCTCGCCCCTACACGCGCTTTCGGACCCCCGGGGATGACTGACAGCTAGCAGGTCCAACCTGCGACTCCTGAGCGTGGCTTCCGCTAGGGGCGTTACGGAGACGAGGCCTCGCGACCAATGGCTTTAGAGCCCTGGGGCGGGGCCTCTCCGGCAGCTTCAGACAGGAGCTATCGGCACTCCTGCTGTCCAATGAGAGCCGCAGAGAGGCGGTCTCTCGGCTGAGGCTCAGCCAATGGAGCAGACGAGGGGGCGGGCCCCGAGTGCCTGGCGGCGGGTCCTCAGCTCCCCAGCCGAGGTGCGGCGAGCCGGTGTGGGGGGAACCGCGAGGCGAGCGCGGGAGCCTGGGAGGCACACCGGGTGTGAGCTGCCCGAAAATGCACTCGGATGCCGCAGCTGTCAGTGAGTTTGGGGAGAGCCGACGATCACTTTCCACTCGAGTCCCGCAGTCCCCGCCCCACGCCTCCTGTCCCAAAAAGCGTCCGGGAGCCCCTGCCTGGGGAGCCAGCCCTTCCCCTCGGGGGCCGGGGCGGGCGCTGACGCTGCGGGCGGCGCGGGGCGGAGGCGGGCGTGGGGGGGAAGGGGCCGGCCTGCCGGGGAGGGCGGAGGTGAGGGGGGTGGGGACTGGCTCCATTTCAGTGTGGGGGGAAGGGGGGCGGGCCGTGAGATGAAGGGCCCGGCCCGGAGTGTCCGGAGTGAATGGAGGTGGAGGCGGCGGCGGGCGCTGGCGGGCAGGCCCGGGGGTGGCACCGGCGGGGAGGGGGCGGGAGCGAGCGAGCGCCGGGGCGCAGGGCTGAGGGTTTCCCAGGCTGTGCGGTGCGGGCGGCTCCGGGAGCCGGGCGGGTGAGTGCGAGGGGAGCGCGGGGGCGGGGACAATGGGAAGCCGGGCTGGCTGGCGGGGGTGGGGGAACAATGGGGCCGCCCGCGCGGGGCAGGGGGCGAGGGCTGATGTAACGGGAGGGCTTGGGGGGTGTGATGGAAGAGTTGGGGAGTCCGGCGGGCGGGAGGGGCCCTGGAAGGGTTGGCGGGGTAACGGAGTGGTGGGAAGGGACGAGGTGTGGTGGTCGTCGGCTAGGGCAGGTGTTGGGACGGTGGGCTCCTGGGGGGAGGCTTTGGGGTGGCAGGATGGGGGCAGGGGTCCAGGCGATGAGGTGGGGGTGAAGAGCTAGTTGGGGAGGAAGAAGAGGTGGGGAGGGGCTGGAGTAGGGGCCGGACTGTCACGTCCAGATTGGGTCCGGCCCCGGGCTGGGGGGCGGCGGGTGCTGGTTGCGGGGACTGTGTTTGGGGGAGGCGCTTGCCCCGCGCAGTCGAGGCAGGGTCCCTGGAGGGGGTATGGGGGTGGGAAAGCCCAGACCTTGGGCGTGCGGGGAGGGGAGGCGGGGCCGAGGTGGAGGGGACGGGGGAGGTGTCCCGAGGCTGGCTCCGGCGGCGGGAAGCGAGGTTAGCGCTGGCGCGGGCTCCGGCTGCGGGATTGGGAGGTGGGGCAGAGGCGCAGGCTGCGGGTTTTCCCGCGGCGGGAGCCGGAGGGCTCAGGCCCTTGAGAGTCTGGGTTTGGGCTGGGGGATTGCGCAGGGGAGGTGTCGGGGTCCCTCGCGATCCCTGCATTTGGCAGTCTGTGACGCAGTTGTCTAATTTCTGGCTGTCAGGTGGGGAGGCTGGTGGCTTAGGACCCGCTCGCCAGCAGGGAGAGCGTGCCCGGAGGCCTAGCGCCGCGCCGCGGGGGCGCGACCTCTCCCTGGTATGCGGGTAGGGCGCTTTAGGGGTTTCCTTAGGGTCTGGTTCCAGTCGCCGGGTGTGAAGGGGAAAGGCAGTCGCGCGGAATTTTGGGATTTGTAGTCCCGGACGCGCCGGGCCGCGGTTGGGTTGAGTGCACGTGGGTAACTGTGGAAACGAGCCCCACAATGCAGCGCGCCCTTCGTAGCCTCCCAGCTCTGCCAACTCGCTTTTTTCCCCAGCTGACCCGAGCTCCGGTCCAGTCCTCAGGGACTGGAGCGGATCCCTGGACCTCTTGCCTGTATGGGCGGGAGAAGGACAGCCTAAGCAAATAAGCAAAGCCCAGTTGTTTCACACTTGAGGTTTTTTTTTTTAATCTACTAGTTAATTATTTTCCACTGTGTTTGGTGGCCTTACTTGGTCGAATAAGTTCTAATTCTCGAAGCCACTGAACATACTTAATCGTGGAACACATGGAAAAACAACACAGCCTGAGGCAGTTTTAGGATGGTGTGTTTATTGTGGCTTTTGGTGTGTGTAAGCACTAGTTCAAAAGGTTCAGTCTTGCATAGTATGGGAGCGCAGTAAAGATGACTGTGACCCTCAGGAGGATGATATAAACTAGGCCTTGAACTGTTTGGATTGCTCAAAGAGAAGAGTTGTCATTATTTTAAAAGAAGATTTTCCTAAACTGAGTGGTGGAGAGGCTGTTGCTTGGGACTTGGGGTAGAAATGATGGCATAGAATGAAAATGGGAAGGTGAGCCAAAGAGATTGTGATGTCTTCAGTTTGCAGAAACGCTTGGAAAGCTAATGAGAGGGAGACAAACTATACAGCAGGGGAGAACCTTAACAGTTATTATGCGTGCTTTGTTTTTAACTATAGCTATAATTCCCTCTCTCTAATATTAGAGATCTTCCTCATTCTACAGACTCTCAAACATCACATCTTTTGCTAGTTCTTTACCTTTTTATTTTATTTTTAAAGATGTGTTTATTTGAAAGGCAGAGAGGGAGGGAAGGAGGGACTGAGAGAGTTAGCCAGTGATCCCAATTCCATCTGCTGCTTAACTCCCCGAGTGTGGCAGTGGGTGGAGAAGCCAGGAGCCTGGAACTCCATTCAAGTCTCCCATGTGGGTGCAGGGGCATAAGTACTTAGATCATCCTCTGCTGCTCTCCCAGGCACGTAGACAGGGAGCTGGATCCAGAGCAGAGTGATCTGGACAGGAACTAGCACCTCTGGGATGTTGATGTCCCAACGAGTGCCACAATGTCGACCCCTCCCTTTAGCAGTAGATATATATATATGTACACATATAGATACATACATACACATATATATACACATATATACATATATATACATATATATATATACACACAAGATACAAGGAGAAGATTGGCAACATAAGTTTCCAGAAGAATGTTCTAGTGACCATCATGATAAAAATGTTACCAGGCAGTCCTTAGATCTGGAAACCTTTTGCTACAATTGCAGAAATACTGAACTTGCATACTGGATTGCATGATGGTTCTTTTTGTATTGTCTGAAACCTTGGGCAGTGTGTGGTGTTTTTGGGAAATAACTTAAACCTCTACAGTCTTAAACCTCTACACTCTTCTTGACTTGTAATATGGACAGTTTTCAAAAAAGTGCTCATTTACCAGTGGCGTTTGCGCTTGCAGAGGGTAAAATGATGAGGTTGACAAATACTGAGGAGGTGTAGTTATAGTCAAGACAGTGTTTTATAGGAAAATATTAGGCTGGTCAAATCCTTTCTGTTACATCCCAGAGAACAGGTGCCCTCATAACACACCTGCTGCCAGCCGCCCCAAAGCCCTGCGCTCCCCACACATACCTCCTGTGTTGGATTTCAGGTTACTCTTCAGTGTCTTGACTCTTGAGGACATGCCTTATTTTCTTTTGAATTTAGCTGTGTCTTTAAACAGCTGTTTCTTGTTCTTCACCCCAAATATTGCAGAAAATTTTTTAGGTAGTCTTGTCTGTAGTAACACTGCCAGACTTCATTTGTGTATATCTATTTTCTTCTTTCTTTATTGCTACCTCTAAGAAGTATCCTTACTGGTACTTGATCTCATTTCTGTAAACTTTTTATCTTCTTTCCTTGTCTGTTTTTATTTTTAGCTGCTCTTGGCAATTCTCTACAGCTTCTTGCATTATTCTTTGCTCTATGTTTGTGTTATTCTCATCTCAATGGTAGCTAATAATCCTGCTACCTCAGCAGTAATAGAAATCAGCCTGTCAGAAACTGACCGACCTCATGGTGACCGACCTACATGGTGTATCAGTTAGGATGCTTTTGGCAAATAACGATAGTCAACTAAAAATGGTTTATTTTAAGAAAAATAGTTTCATGTGAAATGTGGTGAGCAAGGTGGAGAGAGAGATTTTATCTGCTGGTTCACTCCCCAGCTGCCCTCAGTGAGGGCTGGGACCTGGCCAAAACTGGAAGCCTAGACCTTGATCCAGTTTTCCCATGTGAGTGGTAGGGACCCAAGTACTTGAGCCATCATGCGCTGCCTCCCAGAACACAGAATGCGTGTTAGCGGAAAGCTGGATCGGAAGTGGAGTAGCAGGGACTTGAACCAGACACTCCAGAGTGGGGTGTGAGTGTCCCAGATGGTGATTTGACAGCTGGGCTGAGGGCCCCACCCAAAGTAAGGTTGGTTATTGCCCAGCAGCAAGAAATCCCAAGGCAGGCAGTTCTAAGGCTGGTGGTGGCTTAATGACATCATGGAGTTAGATCTTTGGATCTTTCTCCTCTCAGGTTTAAACCTGACAGCTGTAGTATGGTTGATGCAGTGCTACACATCTTGCCTCTGGAAGAAAATGGGGAGGGGCAGAGTGTATTACCTTGGAACTCCCTCTTAGGACGCAGGGAAATCTTCCAGAAGCTCACGTTGGGAACTTTGATCTCAGTGTCATTAGGTAGGAATGATCTCATGCTTCTGCCACAAGCGTGGCTTAAGATGTGACTTTCTGGCATTTTCAGCTTCTGTTGCAGGCTGTGGGCTTTTCTGAGGTGGAAGGAGGGCGGAGAGAATGCTGAGGGGTTGGCAACCCACCCATTCCAGCCCAGGACAAGTTGCTCTGGCATGCTCTTAGGCTTTTTTAATCTGTTAACTTGTTTCTCTCTTGCTGGAAAAGGATTAGGAATGGCTTACTAAATGCAGATAAAATGTTGTCAAGAAAAGGAAAATAAATTATATATAGACTTATAGGGTGCAAAAAAATACTTAAAATGCTTGCAATATGTTGGAAATCGGTTATGTATTTGTGAGCTACTTAGAAGCCAACACAGAAAAAAAAACGAATTAAACTGTGTTAATTTTAATAGCCATATTGGAATCTTAGACGTTTTTCTTTTTTTTTTTCCAAGACATTTATTTTTATTGGAAAGTCAGATATACAGAGAGGAGAAGAGACAGAGAGGAAGATCTTCCGTCCGATGATTCACTCCCCAAGTGAGTGCAACGGCTGATGCTATGCCGATCTGAAGCCAGGATCCAGGAAATTCCTCCAGGTCTCCCACATGGGTGTAGGGTCCCAAGGTTTTAGGACGTCCTCGACTGCTTTCCCAGGCCACAAGCAGGGAGCTGGATGGGAAGTGGAGCTGCTGGGATTAGAAATGGTGCCCATATGGGATCCCAGTGCTTTCAAGGCGAGGACTTTAGCCGCTAGGCCACGCTACCGGGCCCAGAGGTTTTTCATCTTTGCTTTCCATGCTTGCCCTTTGTCCCCTGTGCCTGTTTACCATTTCTCCTGGGGTCTGGCCCAGCCTTTCTTCTCTTGTGGCAATGACCCGGAATGCTTGGCCAGGTTTGGCCTCCTCTGCTAGCGTTTGAATGGTGTTTGGTGTTAAGAGTTGTTCTGCCCAACAGCCTTGAATGCTTCTAGTTGCTTACTGAAGTGTGGACTCCACAGGGCCAGGTGGGCTTGAAGCTCTTCCTTTGCCCTTGGAATGCTAGTGCTTCCCAACAAACTACTGTCGGTGCTGCTGTCTTGAGCTGGGCCTGAGTGCGTTCCTCTCCTTTCCACTCTCCCTCCTGCACTGCAGGCCTCTGTCACTTAGTTGCAGGCCAGATAAGCATGGCTGGGTGTATATTGCTTCTCCTCTTCCTCAGTTTAATTTTCCCCCCTGGAGATCTGGGAGCACGTCTTAGTGTCCACTTGAGTGTCTTGTTTGATGTCTTGCTTAGATATTTCAGTTAGCAGTGTGTTCAA
The DNA here is from genome assembly GCF_030435755.1 of Ochotona princeps. Taxonomy (NCBI): domain Eukaryota; kingdom Metazoa; phylum Chordata; class Mammalia; order Lagomorpha; family Ochotonidae; genus Ochotona; species Ochotona princeps. The sequence goes on along the minus strand of NC_080842.1, from coordinate 43,178,799 downwards.
AAATGATCATGGAAAATGGAATTGCAAGCTTATTTATCAGATATAAAGAATGTTTAAGGGGCTGATATTGTGATGTAGTAGGCTAAGTTTCTGCCCGTGACATTGACATACCATATGGTCGCTGGTTCAAGTCCCGGCTGCTCCACTTCCCAACAGCCCCTTGCTATGGCTTGGGAAAACAGTGGAAGATGGCTCAAGTCCTTGGTACTCTGCACTCATATGGAGACACAGAATACTCTGTTGGCTCCTGACTTCACATGGGGTTAGCTCCAGCCATTGTGGCCATTTGGGAAGTGAACCAGTAGATGGAAGATCCCTGCTTCTATCTATGACTGTCTTTCAAACAAATAAATAAATGGATCCATGCAACTCTGCCTTTCAAATAAATAAATAAATAAATAAATAAATAAATGTTTGGATCCATGCATATGTAGGATCTGCAAAAAGCTCATGGAAAATCCATATTATGAAAAAAACTGTATGGATTTTCAACTTAAATGGTTAACTGTTCAATAGTTCAGTGAATTATCTGAAAAATATCATTCTTTCTGCTGCTATTCAACATACTTTTGAGTCTTCTTTCATTGTCCTTAAAATTTTCTTCAAGGAATGAAAACTATTATTCATTACCTTTTTCTTTTTTTGTCAGCTATATGCACTCTAAAGGCTTTTCTTTTTAAAATACGTGCAGATGCGAGTTTTGAAGGATTTCTATGACAGAGGAAGAGCAGACGGATGGGGCTGTGTGGGCAGCAGAGGAGTGTGTGGCAGTGTGGTGCCCATTCCGGATCTCCTATCCTGAGTGCAGGGGAAGGTGAGGTGAGGCAGGGCTTGCAGCTCTGGTGTGGAGGGGCCTGGAGGGTTTCTACTTTGCCCCTCTTTTTTTTATGATTTAATCCTGACTGTAAGAATTTATGTCTTTAGCTAACAATGTAGTGAGGTTGCTTAAAGGCTTGCTTTATTTGGAAAAGGAAAGTAAAATGGATAATTTGGAGGTAAAATTTGTAGTAAATCTGACATTGGTGCTGATAAGTTTTTATAGTTGGTCAGCTTGAATTGATGTTGATAGCTTTACATTTCTTATCCTGAAATTTAGGTTAGAAATACTTGTTGAGAAATACTCTTTGAAGAACATGCACTTAAAAATATGTTTTGTGTAACATTCTAAATGGAATGATGTAGTTTAACAATCATTGCATGGAGTTTCAGATTAAGAATTATTTTCCTAGGGTATCTAGTATTCTAATAAAGTGTCTCTGCTACTTCAGATTTGAATTGTTGTTCTTTGAATTAGAAAACACCGCTAATGAAGAATTATTCTAAATCTAGGAACATAGGCTTGTATGTAGATTTTGAAAATAATATGCTGAAGAAACGAACTCTGCTGCAGATAGCATTGTCTCCAGGTATGATGGCTTGTTTTTTGGTTGGTTAAAGTGCTATCATTGAGGGTTTCTTCCTTGTGAATGTAATGTTGAAAACTTTTCATAGCTTGCTGGTCTGTGTCAGTAGGAGTTGAAGAGGCAGGAGTAATCCAGTTGTGTCTGAAGTGGGTATTGTGTGTCTTCATGGGTCCTAGCGCTTCTTCTGATTGGAGAATTCCTGCCTCAGTGGGCAGAGGGGCTCAGATGCATATTTCCCAGAGTCAGTGTGAAGAGGGAGGCCAGTGAGGGGAGGGAAGACTCCAGGAGCCCATGGACACTGTAAGGTGTGGAAGTGTGGAAGGTGCCCGGGCGACAGCTACACTCTTCCTGGAAGCCAGTTCTAGCCACATGGCCGGTGCAGTCTGACACATGCTTTTAGGCCTTGCTTTGTTGTAGTTAAATGGGCTTGATTCTTTGGATTTCCTGGAGATTCCACAAACTTTTCAATAGCTCTTAAAAAATCAATTTCCTGTGTAAATTAGGCAGAAGTGGCTTTTCTGATGCTCACAACTAAGACTCCTGACCATGCCGCACCCAGAGCAGTATGGGCTGTGGCCCTCGTGGGGCGCAGAGGGGCTGGCCTGTGGACTTTGTTTAGAGGTGACCCAAGGGATCTAGGGCCTCAGTTGTAGGTCACAAGAGCAGTCTGTTCTGGCAGTCAGCCCTACATTTGGTATGTTTTAGGACTGGCTTTTTCCCTAGTTTACTGTCCCTAAGAAGTCAGCTAGAGACAAGTGAGGCTCTGCTTGGGTGTTTCTTAAGATTTCACTGGGGAGTATTAGCTATGGAGGTGACAAATGTGGGTTTTGTTTGTTTGTGGAATATTTTCTTTGGCTAAGAATTATGTCTGATAGTGCTAATGACAGCTTTATTGAGCTATGATTTACATATTAAAATTATGTAAAAAATTAAGTACAGAGATTGCTAGCTTTTGGTAACTACTGTCTTTTTTTTTGGTCTAAAGACTACCAGATTAAGATATAGGACATTTTTTTTACTAAGTAAAGTTTTCTTGTGCCGCCTATAGTCAGCACTTCCTCCCTAAACTCAGTGCAATGTTTTTTTGTCCTGGGTTCAGTGTGGTGGCTCAGTTGACTAATCAAGCACCCTTTGCAAGCACCAGTATTCCATATGGTCACTGATGTGTTCCTGGCTGCTCCACTTCCCATCCAGCTCCATGCTTGTGGCCTAGGAAGGAAGTGGAGGATGGCTCAAGTCCTTGGAACCCTACACCCATGTGGGAGGTTGGAGTCATCTCCTAGCTTCTTGCTTTGGATCAGCTCAGCTCTGGCTGTTGTAGCGATTTGAAGAGTAAACCAGCAGATGAAGACCTTTATCTCTGTCTCTCCTTCTCTCTGTAACTCGCCTTCCCAATAAAAATAAATTTTAAAAAAGATACGAGTTATTCTAGGCTGCATCCATGTTAGTTGATAATTTGTCATTTTGCTGTTCATGAGATATTATAAAGTTAACATTGCAATGCATTTTTTTTCTATTCCTCCTATCCCCACTTCTCTAAATCCAAAGAAAACTAGCAGTGCCAGGCAGTCCACATCTAGCTTCCTACAAATGCAGCCGGCAGGCAGCAGATGATGACCCAAGTGCTTGGGTTCCTTCTGTTCATGTAGGAGACCCAGATGCATTTACTGGCTTCTGATTTGAACCTTTTCTAGTTTCAGCTATTACAGCATTTGGGGATTGAACCAGTGGATGGAAGATACCTCAGTCTTGCTTTCTCTTTCTGCGTGTCTTTCCTTCTGTCATTCTCCTCCCTGCCCCCTTTGTTTCCTCCTTTGAAATAAATCAGTCCTGGAGGAAAAAAAATTTAGATGGTGATGGCTGTTGTGATTCCCTTACAAACTAAACCAAATCAAACAAACCCCAAAAACCCAATGAAAACCAAAGCAACCTCCCCCATAAAACAACCAAGGGAAAAAAAAATCAAAACCTAAACCTCAAAAAGCTATCATTGCTATGTAAATTATAAATCTAGTAGTACTTTACCATATGGAATTGTCTTGAGTTGGGTAACTTTTTTGATGTGCTATTCTGGGCCCAAAGATATATAATGCTAGCACTTGCTGCTTCAATGTTGCCTTTATTACTTTGTCCTTTAGGCAGCAAGTCTGGATTCAGATCTGTACAGATCCGTACAGATTTCTACTCTGTGCCCTTCAAAATCTTATGTATAAGAACTACCTGGAGCCGGGTCTGGATGTGGCTAGTCACCAAGTGTTTATTGAGCACCAACTGCATACCAGGTGCTGTTCTAGGCATTCCTGCAACAGGACTCAAGGGTCCCTGAGTGGAAGACTTGCAGTGAATGAGTTTCCTGGTAGAGGCAGCAGAGTAATGGGCAGCTGAAATGTGGAATGATGGTGGCCAGCTTAGATGGATGCTCAGAGTACTTTGGAAACATATGGGTAGTCATTAAAATTCAACTTCCAAGGAGGGTGGCAGTTGTCACGGGACAGTTCTCATTGTGTGAAGAAAAGGACCTATGTGCATGTGGGCACATAGTGGGTGACATGGAAGGGTGAGTTTCTAGCAGAGGGAAGAATGGGGGAACATAGAGACCAGGGGCAGGGAAATAGATATGTGCTGATGAAAATAAAGCAATCAGACAGATAGGAACCAGACAGGGAGGTGTTGGGGAGTACTGCAAAGTGGTGCTGGAGAGAATACCTGAGCAGAAAGAGAGAAACCGGAGGTGGGGCACAACTAACTCAGGCACTGAGTGTTTGCCTCAGTGGGTTTGCCTGCATTGACCAGTGTCATCAGTGGGTTTACCTGCATTGACCGATGTCATCCTCACAGCAACTTTCTGAAGGGACTGTTAGGCCTATTTCACAGATGAGGAAGCCGAGTTGCACAAAGATTAGCCTCAAGGTCATACAGCTTAGAAGTGGTGAATTCAGATTTTCCCTCAGGCATTGGTGACTCCAGGGTCTAGGTGTCACTCCATTATCAGAAAAATAATTTCTTCATGTTTTATTTGTGCTTTTTGGCTTATCTTTACAGTCCCTCAGCAAGCACACTGGGCTTCCTTTTGGGTGCAACTCTCTCATGAATGATAATGATGACAGAGCCAGTGGATATGGATTATCATTTTGCTTTTGGGTCTTGGCGTGAATTCCAACCAGTTCAGGGTCTAGAATTTCTGAATCACATCTCCCCTACTCTTTGTTTCTGTTGGTTTGCTTGCATTGACAGCAGGCCTTTAACACTGACCTTGCTGGGCTACTGGATCCATGTAGCAAAGTATTTCCATATTTCTTCTGTTCACTAAAGAAAATTCACTTTTTAGCCTTCTTAGATTTTATTTGATAGCTGTGTATTAAAATACTCTTGAAATATTATGTTCTTTTTAATTATAGGAGATATCAAACTACCTTGTAGAAAATCTGAAAAGCATGAAACTTACCTCTTAGTAGAACTACTAACTAGAAATTTTGTAACATTTTTAAATAGTTTCTTCTTTTTACAGTTTAGGAAAGTTTGTGTCCCCAACTCTCCCCCCTGCACTCCTTTCGTATCTTTCTACAGATGCCATTCCCCCACGCTACATCACGGATGTAATTACCCCACAGGCAACTGAGAAAGACAATGCACACTTCTGTGTCTGTTGAATTAATAGCTTTGAAGACTCATCACCTTGTTAATTTTCCTGTTCCACCTTTACTTATTGCTGTTTTAGCTTCAGAGTGCCTCAGTCTCGTCTATGTGTTAATAATAATGGGAATAAAATAATGAACCTTGCTGGCTCTATATGGGCTAACACTATACCAGGTGGCTGATACAGACCATCTCATTTAATCCCCACAATGCATGAGAACACTGAGGCACAACAAAGTTGGGTAACACCTGCAGGGTCATTCAGCTAGGTTTTGACAGAGGTGGGACTTGAACCCAGGGCTTCTGGTGCCACCTCGGACATTTTTGTACCAGAATCTAGGTTCTTGTAATGTTGGTGAGTTTAAAGGATGTTTTTTTCTCTGAATGGTCAAGTGAGTCTGTGTTCTCTGTGGGCAGGTGGAGTGAGAAGCAATCTAGGGCTGTTGGGAGTGCAGCCAAGCCATGTCCTGATGTGGCTGGTTCCTTTGAGATGGCACTTGCAGGCACAGCCATGTGGTGGGTGAAGGGTGCGAGGTGTCAGGTTCCCTCTCCTGGGTGGCTGGTTTCTAATCCCAGCCTCTTGTATGGGATCTGTGAGAGAAGCCAGCTGTGCTTGGGTGTCTGTAACTTTGGGTCTTATATTCAGTGAAAATGCTGAGTCACTTACAGTGACACGATCCCTTCTCTACTTACCCTTTTCCATGGCTCCTCCTTTTGGCTTTGTTACCTTGTATATCGCAAATATTTACTGAAGAGGGGAAAGGCATTATCACCTTGCTCATTTGCTGCATTGCTTCCTTTCCTTTTCACGTGGCTTTTCAACCCTGCGAGCTTTTACCTGAAACTGGCCCTTTACTGCTGTGCTGAGAGGTTGTCCTTGAATCGGTTAGAGCCCTGTCTGGTCTGTGTCAAGGTGGCTGCAGGAGTGCTTGACTGTTGGCAGGTCAGGGATGAGATGCTCCTGTCTGCTGTGGCACCTGTTGGCTGCACATTTGACTTTCATGGGCTGCTGGAGAAGATGGAGGCCCTGCCACCTGTTTTACTCACTGGGGCCCTGGTAGAGGTGTATGTTTTAAGCTCCCCAGGAGATGTTGATGTGCAGCCAGTGGATGAAGTTGGTTTGTTTTTTAAAGTAGTTTTATTAGTGAGCTGGATTTGATGTGGGCTGTGAGGGAGAGGGTTCAAAAGATGCTAGAACTCATTTTCCATGGGCACTGCACCTGCCTGCTGGCACCTTTCTCACACACTTTCTGATGTCATAGTCAACACTTGGGTAGTGCCCTGCTGCCCCCTGTCGCCAACCCTGTGCCAGGCACTGTTCTATGCACATACACCTAAGAGGTAGGCACTGTTGTTATCTATTTTATGAAAAATAGCCTAGTGGCTAAGGTCCTCGCCTTGATCCCATATGGCTGCTGGTTCTAATCCCGGCAGCTCCACTTCCTCTCTGTCTCTCCTCCTCTCAGTGTATCTGACTTTGTAATAAAAATAAAATAAATCTTTAAAAAAAAAAAAGATGTGAAATACTAAGATTTAAAAAAAAAAAAAAAAGAAAAAGAAATTTCTATTCCCAGTGATGAAGGGAATGAGACAGACCCGTGAACCTGCTTGTGATTCTGCCTCATTTTGGATAGGGCAAATTCATTTCAAATCTTTGTGATTTACTAATTGAGCCTCAAATGTGAATTTTTTTAAGGTTTATTTTTATTTGAAAGGAGGATTTTTATATAGAGAGAGCAGACGGAGGTGTTTCATCTGCTGATTCTCTCCACAAATGGTCACAATGGCTGGAGCTGAGCTGGTGTGAAGCTGGGGATCCTGAGCTTCTGCTGAGAGTTCCATGTGGGCACAGGAGCCCAAGGACTTAAGGCATCCTCCATTGTGTTCCCAGGCCTTAAGCAAGGAGCTGGTTCATAAGTGGAGGAGCCAGGTAGACATGAACTAGCAACCATGTGGGTTATTGGCCTAGCAGTGGAGGCCTGATAGATATGCTATTGTGCTGTGCCCATATATTTGTTTCTACAAATGAAACGGGCCTGTGCCATCTCATACAGCTGATGACTATCTGTTGATATGCAAAGTTGGGATTGGCATTACACTTCCTTTAATATGCTATTTTGTGTAGTTCAGACATGGAGTATACTCCACTGTATGGCAATTTTTACATGTTAAGCATTTCAGGTTAAAATTATAACATAATCTTTTTTTTTTTTTTGTATTTCGGATTTTTTGCTTTTCTTTTGAAACCACATGTATTTTGTAGTTTTGAACTCATCTATAGATCTGCACTGATGTATGCTTGTTCCACCTGTTCACACTCGGATGCTCTTCACAGCTGTACCTTTCCAGGACACTAAGTAGGTCTCACATCAGCATTTTAAACATGTTCAGCTTTCACCATCATAAAATCCAGACTCAGTTCTCAAAACTGCATTGTGTCTGTGACCGCCTTCACAGCCAGACTTCTTGGACAACTTGTGTGTACTTGTCTTGGTCTGTTTCTTCAACTGCACTCTCCTTTGGCCTCAGTTCTGTCACTGCAGTCTTTGCTGAGATCATGGAGTAACATTCATGTGTCTAAGTCTAGTGACTTATATATATATATATATATATATAATTTTTTTTTTTTAAGGTAGAATCAGAGAAAGAGAAACAGAGTGAGAATGCAATGGAAATGGACCTTTTCTCATATATTGGTTCACTGTTTTAAGTGCTTGGATGGGAAGGGCTGAAGCAGACCTAACTAGGAGCCAAAAACTCCATCTGGGTCTCCCCCACAGGTGTCAGGAGCCTAAGTACCAATGTCTGTGATGCCGGCATCTCATATGGGCATCAGTCTGTGGCCTGGCTACTCCATTTCAGTCAAGCTTCCTAGTAATGGTTTGAAAAAAAAAAAAAAAAAACAGCAGAAGATGGCCCAAGTGTTTGGCTCCTGCCACCATGCGGGAGACCTGTGTTACAGCTTCTGACCCTGGCCTCACCCAACCCTGGCTGTTGCAGGATTCTGGAGAGTGAAGCACTGGATGAAAGATACCTCTCTCTATCTGCTCTTTTCCCTCTTTCCCTCTCTCTGAAACTCTTGACTTTCAAAATAAAATAAACTTTAAAAAATAATGTGTGAAATGTTTGATATGTTAATTATATCTTAACAAAACAATCAGTGTATTAAGAGGAAGTGTAAGTTCTGTGAAAAAAATTTAAATTCAGTAGGGAGGTGGAGGTATTGTTTTGGACAGGCAAGATCTCTGAGGAGATGCTATTTGGGTATTTTAGTAAAGACGGTTGTCAGGCATTTTGAACATCAGGGATCATTGGCATAGTAGATGCCAATGCCCTGGGGCAGGGACTCACTGGAGTTTTTAAGGAGGCATGTGGCTGGAAGGGAGTGAGCAAAGATAATCTAGGATAGATCATTTAAGATTTTGTAAGGACTTATTTGGTTTTTTTGAGTGCTTCAGTAAGAAGTCCAAAATCTCGGTGACTGAAATCAAAGGTTGTTATATGTCCTTTTTGGGTTGACAGGGGTCTATGCTCCAAATCCCTGGAAGACACCAGTGTCTGTTGTGTAAGGAAGGAGTCAAGGCAGACCTCAGCAATGGACCCCAACCACAGCACCTGGACCGGAACAGCACTTTGTTTGCTTCTGCTGTATCACTTAGTAAGATAAGGAGGGATCTGCGTTACCCTTGGCGCATCCCTAAGTATCCCAGGTTGAATCTTGAGAGGCAGGCCTGCGCCACTGGCTCACATCCTTTCTGTGATCCAGAGACAGTTAACAGTGAATGCTGATGATAACAACAGTTCATTTAGGGTTTGTTTTTGGGGGGGTGGTCATTAAAGTCATTATTTTTCAATAACCCTCCCTCTGACCCCTCATTTTTTCAGGTTTAATTAATCATTTTCCTGATCATCACAAAGCATTTGTGTTAAACATATCACACGTTTATAGCAGGAATTGGCAAAATTATGGTGCATAGACCAAGTCTGGCTCATGGCTTGATTTTTGCAAAGTTGTATTAGAAAGTAGTCATACTCATTATGTATTGTTTTTAGCTGCGTTTTAGCCCCAGTTGCCTAGCTGCAACAGAGGTATGGCCCAGAAAGACAAAAATATGTATATTTTGGCCCTTTACAGAGAGTCCACCAGCCTCTGCTTTATACCATTTTGGGTCTCTTTGATGATTTCTGTGCCAGTCTAGCATGTTTATTCTTCCCAGTGAACCCTAGTGCCAATCTGCCCCACTTGCCTGACTACCTTCCTTTTCCTCACTTCTTTTTTGGGGTGGAGAACTGAGGAGCAGGCGAAATAGAACTTGGCCTGTGTTTAATTTACAAGTTAGCGAAGAGGGCTGGATTGCTTTCCCAGTTTTGGTCTCTTCCGTTCCAGAAAGATATCATCTCTATGTTTCAGTTCTTCAGAGAACTTTTATTGTTGCTTCATGTTGTTGACTGACTGTTTTAAAAAAACGTTTTATTTCCTTAATTATGCTGTTGCCTTTTGTTGCTGTTACAATGGAGATCTTCCAGTTATATTTCACACGTGACTGTGATACAAGGGAAGCTTTTGCTGGTGAATTTAAATTCTGGTTTTGACCCTCTTGTGGACATACATTTTAGGACTGTTAACTTGATGGCAAGGACCTAGGTGCTTGAGCCATCACCTACTGCCTTCCAGGTGTTCATTAACAAGGAGCTGGGACTCAAACCCAGCACTCCACTGCGGGTGTCAGGTGGTTTAACTGCTGTGCTGTGTGCCTGCTCCCAGACTTGTCATTTGTTAATATTTCCTTTGTTAACAGTCATTGTGCTTACTAGCGGTGGTTTTTTCCCCCTCATATTTATGTGTCTGCCTATAATGTGGGTTCTGTCACAAGGGTAGTGTAGCGGTGGTCACTTTCCCTCTTTTATATTGTGTAGGTCACAGCAAATGGTAATTGAAACAACAAAACCAAGGAATTTTTTGTCCAGTCAACATGTATTGGACAGTTTTAAGACTTCTCCGAAGGTAATGAGGGCAAGCAGGTAGTGCCTTTTTGCAGAGCCAGTTGTTGCTTTGAAGATGCAATATAGAATTTGCATGCCCTGTGAGAGGATAACATCCAATTGCTGCTTTGCCATGGCAAGCAATTTGATCCTAGAATATAGTTGATTTAATATCAGGCATTTATCCTTTGGAATTTAAATATGAACGGAAGGAAATTTTCATGAAACAGTGGTTTCCTAAATAGGTTCTTGGTAAAGCATGTGATCTCTACCTTTAACATCTATGCCTCAAGGATGTGAAATCTACTTTAGATGTTTAAGGTCTATTATTACTTGCCCTGAGCACTAAACAGATGAACCATAAATCCAGTATTTGTTAACCTGATTGAATATTTTTTTAAAGATTTATTTTTCTTGGAAAGACAGATGTACAAGAGGAGAGACAAACAGATATTTCATCTACTAGTTCACTCTCTAAGTGACCACAATGACTGGAGCTGAGCTAATCAGAAACCAGGAGTCAGGAGCTTCTTCTGGGTGTCCCACGCAGGTGCAGGGTCTCAGGGGTTTGGACAATCTTCCTCTGCTTTCTCAGGTCACATGCAAGGAACTGGGTGGGAAGTAGAGCAACTGGGACACAAACTGGCACCCATATGGGATCCCAGCTCTTGGAAGGAGGATTAGCCAATCAAGCCATTGCACCGAGCCCTAAGTATATGTTTTAATATTATTTTTTTATTCCCCCCTGAGTTTGTGTCTTCTACTTAACTTCTCTTTATGTTGGTGAAACTAAAGAATGATTTATGTTGGTGGTATTAATTTTTTTCGTTTCCTCTTCTCCCCCTCTTTATTTGAGTGAACTGAAGACAGTTGTAGGGATTGGATATGGAAATGGGTAATTGCTAACATATGGTACTCGGTTTGTGATGTGAACCTATAATAAAATAAAACTTCATGTATAGAACTTGGTATTGTGATTACCTACATCTATCACTGTAAACATCAGTTGGTGACCTGTGAATATCACAGTGCCATTTTAGGCCTTAGAGCTATATCGGGCCTCTTGCTGCCATTACAGAGGGACCTCTGACTTTGCAATCTCTGATGAGGGACTAGAGTTGAGCCAACACAAGAGAGAAGCTATTTGAGACAGCTCTGTGATGGTGAGGAACAATATGCAGATGCAGTTGTAATTTGTATCCCTGTTGAGCACTTACTATGTCCCGGATATTGTGAAGTCTAGGCATTGTAATAGGCGTCTGATTGCATGTTTTCATCCTTACAACATTACTATGAACAGTCATTTCTTAGTCTCACTTTACAGATGAGACAATGGAAATGAAGTTTAAATAACTGGTAGACCTGAGATTTGAACCAACTACTGGGCTCGGGTCTGGTTGTCATGCAGAGTATATTTTAGACAGGAACAGTGTTAAGTGTGTGTACACATGGAGCATGTGTGCGTACTGGACTGTGAGAGTTTACGGACGATAATGGGCAGGCCAACTGCTGTTAGAAAGAAGGGTTTTGTGGAGTGGTGTGCTGATGGGAAGTTTTTAAATATTCAGCCTAATTCATGGAAGTCCAGGAATCCCAAGGTTTCCATTCCTTCCATATTCATATTAAGGAGAGAGAAAGATTGAGTACTTTCACTTTGTTTAGCTTTTCATATGTGAATTCTGACAGCTGAATTATGGGCAGGGTGATGAAATGACAAAAGGATAGCATGGGGAATCAGAAGAGACCTCACTGCAGCATGGCCTTGGGGAAGCTCCTTTCTTTCATCCCTCCTGCTGCGGCCAGTTGGGAAGGGAGCTCAGTGAAGAGACAGACAATCTAGAGTCTAAGGTTTTGATTTGATCCTTCAGGAGTTTCAGGAATCTAATTAGTGTTTTAAGTTGATAATAGAATGTTTGTCCTGCATTTTTAAATTGGCAGAATTTAAGGGAGTTATGGCTTAATAGTAGATGGGAGAAGTGTGTACGTGGGTGTTTAAGTGCCTCATGACCTTTAGCAAGTCAAGAAAGGATCATATCTTCTGGCTTGAAAGACTCCTGTACATGCTTGTTTAACATAAATGTAAGTCAGTCTGTCCACACACAGGCCTGTGCTTACACATGTACATATTTCCTGTGCAGTTGTACTCAGTGAGACAAAAACACTAGGATTCCATGTCCCATGCTGCCATCATTTATTTTCCACAAGGCTGGACTGTTAGGTGCCAAATGATTGACACATGTCTATATAGGAGGCCTGGTTGGAGCCTGAAGCCTATCCTTGGCTCTTGGAGCCCCCAGCACTGTTTCTTTGGACCTTTCTCAATGGCCGTTGCTTTGGTGTGAGACTATTGGCTGCCTCTGGGCTTGCTGGAACATTGCACGTGTACGTGTGCAGGTGTGGCTGCTGCTCCTGACTCCAGCAGGTAATACCAGGGACTCTGCTGCCTGCCCACTTACTCCTCTGTCCAGCATGTCCAGCATAGACGAAAGTAAAGCTTTCTAACCACTTGCACAGGATCGGCTTCTTTCTGAATTGCAAGTAGCAGTCCTTCAAGTTGTAGCCATAGCACACACAACTTCTATTGTAGCATCTGCTCTGTGCATCTGATGATGTGGTGTCCCAAATAAAGATTCCAGGAAAGGGTGATTATTTTTTCTTCTTTCCTTCCTTCCTTGCATAACTTGGAGAGTTACAGTATCTTTTCAAGGTCATTTTCATACTAACTTTTATGATAGGAAAGAAACTAATACAGATCCTGCTGTTTCCTGACAATGCCTCTATTGATGCTCATTCATAAATTTTCGACTTGTATGTATATAGCACACTAGACAGGCAGGTGTCCTTAACTTCTACAAACATTGGAAGTAGGGATTAAAGTCAGTAACTCGGCTTAGGATTTTAGTATGTGCAGGACTTTGTGATGGAGCAACCTCGCTTGTCTTTGTGCATGACTTGGGGTGGAACTCAGGTGTGGAGAGGGGACACAGGCCTCCACTCCCTGACCTGCACGTATTTCTGGAGAAGAGAGCTCTCTCTCTGGTTCTGGTTCTGGGTGCTCTGTAGTACTGCAATGCTTGCAAAGAATTTAACAAACACTATCCCTGGGCTCTGCTCTCTCAGACTGGAAGCTTGCAGGATGTATCTTTGGTTTATCTGGCTTGTTTGGGAAGTGTGGGAGGGCTTAGCTTTTGCTTTAACTGTAAAAACAAGAAACTCACATAAGTGTTAAACCTTGTGTTTCTCCGGTATCATTTTGTTGCTGGGAGTTTGCTTATTGTACCAGAAATTCTGAATATAGAAAGGGGAAGGGGACAGGGAATACTTCACTTGAGATTTCTTCTGTTTGTGTAAGTCATAATTTGTTAACATTATTGATATTTTTCTATTAAATTCTAGTTCATTATTGTAAGAATTTTGTAGCTATTGAGGCATTTTTGCTTTAGAATTCACATAAAACTTCAATGAGCTTTTAAACATTTGGTTGAGAATTTAACCTTACTGTCAGACTTTATGTCTATGAGATGGATTAGTAATTGTATGTTGTTTTTTTAAAAGCATCAAAGTAATTGAGATAATATTCACTGCATCAAACCATTTGTTTGTCTTAACTTTTTTAACAGCCTTTTTTGCAGTTTGGGAAATAACATTGAATTTTCTGTTTTTTTTTTTTTTTTTTTTTTTTTTTTTAAAGACTTTCAGCTGAACTCTCATCTCTCAACACTGGCAAATATTCATAAGATCTACCACACCCTTAATAAGCTAGTAAGTCAGTCTTCTAAAGCTAAACTATCAATTGCATCAAGTAGGCATTTCATGTAAGATTTTGATAAAAATTATATTGTGGATATCACAATGTCAACTGCTTATGAAAATAGTGAATTTTTAAAGCTTCCATGTGGTATCTGACATCTTTAATAATGAACATGTTTTTTGCAGAACTTAACGGAAGACGTTGGCCAAGACGATCACCAAACAGGTATCCATAAACGTTAACTCTACTTATGAAAGAGAAATACTAGCCACAGATGCTCTGCATCGTCACGGTAGACTTGATTAACAAGTTGTTATTTGGTTGTATGTGTTTTTCAGGAACAGTGAAGGCAGCCATTATAGCCCCTTCTCAGTAAGAAGTCTCTTCTGGAGCTCCACTTTAATCCCTGTGAAAGGCAGTGGATTCTCTAGTGATTTCAAAACAGTGGCTTTTTTTTTCCTTTGTGGAAATATTTTAGTTTATGCTGAAAATGTGCTACAGCAATACAGTTTGTAAAGTATTTCATAAATATTTGTTAAATTGAGCTGCAAGAGGATTTGATTAATAGGAATGTGTGTGTGTGTCCTGCATTGTTTCTGGAGCTTTATGAATGATAAAATTTGGAATTTTGATTGACACAAGTTATTCTCTAGCGCTGCAATTCTCAAAGTTCAGCCAGCATTGCAATGACCTGAGGAGGACTTGTTTAAAACACAGATTGCAGGGTTGGTGTTGTGGCATAGTTGATTAACCCCGTTTGTTACACCAGAATTCCATGTAGGCACTACCTTTTTTTTTTTTTTCCAAGATTTATTTATTTTTTATTGGAAAGGCAGATGTACAGAGAGGAAAGATCTTCCTTCTGATGATTCACTCTCCAAGTGACCACACCAGCCAGAGCTGAGCCAGTCTGAAGCCAGGAGCCTGGAGCCTTTTCTGGGTCTCACGTGGGTGCAGGGTCCCAAGCCATTTGGCCGTCCTTGACTGCTTTCCCAGGTCACAAGCAGGGAGCTGGATGGGAAGCAGGGCTGCCGGGATTAGAACCAGCGCCCAAATGGGATTCCGGTGCATGCAAGGCTAGGGCTTTAGCCATTAGGCTACCGCACTGGGCCCTAGGCACTACTTTAATTCCTGGCTCCTCTACTTATGATCCAATTCCATGTTAATGTGCCTGGAAAAGCAGTGGAAGATTGGCCCAGTACTTGAGCCACTGCATCCCTATGGGAGAGCTGGATGAGATTCCTGGCTCCTGGTTTCAGTCTGGAGCAGACTTGGCAATTGTGGTCTTTTGGAAGATCTGTCTCACCCTTTGTCTCTGTAACTCTGCCTTTCAAATAGATACATAAATCTTGAAAAAGTGAAAATAAAAAATAAATTCCCAGATTTCTAGTCTCTACCTCTTTCTTTAAAACTTTCTTTAAAAACTTAAAACTTTCTTTAAAAAGTTTTATTTGACAGGCGGAGAGGAGACTGAAAGCTACCTTAGTTTTACTTCCCAAATGCTCAGAACAGACAGGGCTGGGTCAGGCTGAAGCCAGGAGCCAGGATCGCAATCTGGGTCTCCCATATGTGGGGCAGACCCCACCCCATCCAACCTCGGCACTCATTAGCAGGAAGCTGGAATTCAGTGTGGAGCCCAGACTCTAACCCTGTCCCTTCTCAGTGAGTTGGAGGAACCCTAAGCAACGTCTTCACTCAATGTGGAATGTTTGTCCCAGTCCCTGGAGTTTCTGATTCTTTAGGTTTGGGATGAGGCCTGAGAGGTTGCAATTCTTTTGTTTTCTCATCTTCACTTTTCTTCCCTTTTTTTTTTTTTTAAGTTGTTTTCATTTTGTTTGAAAGACACACAGAGAGAGAGAGACAAATACAGAAGATCTTCCTTCTGCTGGTTCACTCTAATTGCCAGCAGCAGCTGGGGCTGGCCAGGCCCAGGAGCCTGGAATTTTTGTTTTCATTTTTTTATTATATTTTTGACAATCTTAACACAGCTAATTAGGGTTAAAAGGTTCAAGGGCTATAGGAAAGTGGGTAAGACTATTATTTCAATATCGTTTCCTTCATGTATCTGAGGTAAAGAGGGACATTGAGGGAGAAGCCCTACCCAGTTTCCCACCCACCCCAGGTCCCGGATGTGGGGCATGCTCTGAGATACTTGCTCAAGTGGTTTTGATAGTTCACCAGTTATGAATTGCTGCCAGTCTTGCCACTCCAAGCACGATGAGGTCATTGAGGAATCCACAGATTGACATTGTCCATCATAGAGTCTCCATTTGCCCAGTATTTCGCTGCCAACATATAGCTGAGGTGGTTGATTGACTTGTTCTGTCTTCTGTCTTTTCATTGTTAGGGTTCTGAGTCCAGCATTTCAACTGGGGAGATCCCCAAAGAAACTTTGTCTGAGGTGTTCCCAGACCAGATTCTTGTATGTTCTAGCAAGCACAGGGCCTGGCACAGTCCATTGCCTGGATCAGTTGTTGGTTGCAATTGCTGGGTTGGTTGGTTTCAGCCCCGACTTCCACTGGAACCAATGGGTGTTGCAGTCCAGCCTGGTTCTGCCCAGCACACACTCGGCCCTCACATAAACCAGTGGGAGCTGCAGCCTAGTCAGAGTGACCCACAGTAACCCCCACCATACCCACCCCCTACCTTGGTTTGCCAGTATGTGTAGCAGACTAGTCCAGTCTGTCCCACATCCCGTTTGGCTCTCATACATGTCGATGGGTATTGAAGCTTAGTTCCATCTAACCAGCTCAACTATCCAGCTCTCACAGATGTTGTTGACTGCCTCTCTGTCTAGCCACCCCAGCCCCTGTCCTAGTTTTCGTGCCCTCCTGTGGGATTGGTAACCCAAGAGGGAAGAGCCTACTATTTCCCTCCCAGGTCTCTCTCACTCCTGGATTATGTACTCTCCAGGTGGTTCTGTGGTTTGACTTGACAGAATTAGCCCCCAGTGTCAGCTTCTGCCAGCTGATGCTGCGGGAGCCTGGAATTTATTGCAGGTTTTCTGAGTGCTGGCATGCACCCGAGTGCTTGAGCACCTTCTGCCTCCCAGGATGTGTGTTAGTAGGAAGCCAGCTGGGAAGCAGAGGAAGCAGGTCCAGAGTTAGTGATTCTAACAGGCTGCCATGTGGTGCTGGTGTTGCTGGTCTGGAGAACCAGCTCTCTTGAGTTACTAGTAACCATAAAACTCTGAAACTTGCAGAAAAAATATTAAAATGATCCAAAGTCTTGAAAAGTGCTGTAGTAATATAGGAATCTGTGCATGTTTTAGTCGGCTTGGGCTACTGTCACGTTTCCCTTAGCCTTCGTAGGTCATAAACAGAACAGGTGTGTGCTCACGACCCAGAGGCGGGCAAGTCTGACACTGAGGCCTGGCAGATGGTGTGTCTGGTGAGGCCTGTTTCTCATTGATGGTGGCTTCTGGCAGAAGGGGCAGGCAGCTCTCTCAGGCCTCTTTGTAAGGCCCTAATCATCTTCATGGGGTCTGTGCTCCTACCTGCAAAGTTCTGGGTGACCCTCCTTCCCAGAGGTCCCAGCTGTCTTAATAGCAGCACATTGAGAATTGGGGAGCAACATACGAATTGGAGGGGCACACACAGCCTGGCCCTAGTAACGCTTGTTGGAGAATTTGGTAGCATAGAAGTAAATAGAGTGAAAAATGACAGACCTGTTTCATGTGGCCCAGACCCAGCCTTTCTTCCCAGCACACTGTTAGATGTATGTGTTTCTTGCAGACACTTCTGTGTATGTGTTTGTTAATTTAGCATCACTGATACAGTACTCTACATGGAATCCTGCATTTTTTAATTTAAGGTATTTCTTGGGAGACTCTTGAGATTCAGAATTTTCCCCCTTTTCTCCAAATTGGTTCTGAATCAAATTTTGCTGTAAGATGCAGACTGAAGTAAAGTTTTGTTGTATAGCTCAGGTATACAGCAAGAATGGAAGGCTTTTCAGTGTTTCAACTGGGTCATTGCAACAGTTAAATAAGCACAGGCCAGCCTACCTGCTACCCTCCTCTCAGCTGGCCCTCTGACAGCAGAAGGGTTCATCTGCTTTCTGTCTGCTTGACTGGAGGTACTCTTCTAGCAGGGCTCAGAGGTGCCGCGCTGTTTGCTTGTTTCTGGATCTCTGGTCATCAGTCAAACCACTGTTCCTTCCTGAAGAAGTGAGAGATGGCAGGGACTTCCAGGCGTGTTCTTGAGGGTCCGCAGATATTGAGGATCCTTCGCATGGTCTTTTCATATGAGTAAATTCAGATCAACTCAAGGGCAGTCAAAAACAGTTTTCTTAGTAATTGTAAACCAATATATGCACATGGCTTTTCATTTATTTATTTGAGAGGGAGACGGAGTAAGAGCATGTGCTTGGGTTTACTGATTTGTGTACAAATGGCTGCAATGACTGGGGCTGTGCCAGGCCAAAGCTAGGAACTGGGAACTCAGTCCAGGTCTCCCAGAGTGGATCACAGGGTTCCAACCACCTCTGCCATCACTGCTGCCTCCAAGGGTGTGCATTAGCAAGAACCTAGAATCATGAGCTGGGACTTGAACTTAGTCACTCCAGTAGCAGATGTGGACTTCCCAAGTGGCATCTTGTCTTCCGTGTCTAACCCCGAGTGTGCATGTGGTTTTGCTACACTTGATCTTAGTCCAAAGGCCGAGAAGCGATTGTGCATGTGGTTTTAAATGAAGCACTGGGAATGTATAGTACAAAAAATGAAGGCTTCTGTCCTGTTTTACCAGTTCTCTCTTCTACCCCTTACTTGTCCTCCATTCTTGATTTTCCAAAGGTAACTCTTACTTTTCCCCTTAAATTTAAGTGTACATTTATATGTGTGTATCTTTTTGTCACTTAGTGTGTCTTTGAGATCTCTTCACAGTAGCACATTTATAAAGCATGGCTTTTCTTTTGCAATGGCTGTGTGATTTCCTGACCCATACTAGGATGTACAAGTATGTTTGTCCAGCCTCCGATTCATAGACATTTGTATGTTTCATTTTTAGCTACTACCAGTAATGCTGAAATTAAAATTTCAGGGCTAGTTTTTTTTTTCTTTTTTTAAGATTTATTTTTATTGAAAAGGCAGACACACAGAGAGAAGGAGAGACAGAGATCTTCCATATACTGGTTCACTCCCCAAGGGTCCTCAGCAGCTAGAGCTGAGCCAATCCAAAGCCAGAAGCCAGGAGTTTCTTCCAGGTCTCCCATGTGGGTTCAGGATCCCAAGGCTTTGGCCTTCCCCCATTGCCTTCCTTGGCCACAAGCAGTATGGGAAATGTATGGGAAAGGTATGGGAAATGTAGCAGCTGGTACAGGAACCAGCACCCACATGGGACCCCGGTGCATACAAAGTGAGGATCCAGCCACTAGGCCATCGCAATCGCACTGGGACCTCAGGGTTAGTTTTAACAGTTAAGGAAAAATATGACATCTCTCTCTTATTCTGAAACAATATTCATGGCTTTTATGATTAAGACAAAAGGGGAAAGTATGTTTGACCTGATGCTTTCTATTTTGCCCTTGGGGAAAGCAGAAGTGCCAGCTATTTGGAGTATGATTGGTACTTCAGAAAGTGCCCAGGGTTGGTTAGTGTTCATAATGTCTTCAAGGAGGCCATTTAGCATTTTCCTACCTGGTTGGAGCCTTTCTTGTGATTCCCATCCATAGAAGGATATATATTTAAAATTGAGCAACAGATTTGTGCTGTTTGGAAATCTGAGAAAGTCGAATTGCTGTCATGTTTTGTTGACTGTGTTGGCGCAGCCGTGGGCTGAGCAGGATGTAGAAGACCAGGCCTGCATCAGAAGGAGCCCGGATCTCCCTGCTCTGTCTTGTCTAACACTCTTCCTTGGTGCCTAGTCTACTTCCCATCAAAAGTGAAAATGGAGAAAGTGAAAGAAGAGGATAGAAGAAAATTAGTAGCTGATCTTAGAAAAATAGCTCATAATAGAGGGCGTGAAATAAAATAAAAAGCCCAACAAAGGACACAGATCTGAGGAAGGAAGATGAAGATGCAAGTATTATTTATGGAGAAAGGTGAGGAAATTGCTTTGTCTTAAATAGGTTGAGAACTTGTGCATTTAAAAACAGTTTCACTCAAACAAGCAAGTAGTTCATTGTTCTGTTCAAGATAGTGAAATATCAGGTGCTGGTAGGGTGTCTTAAAAAGCAGTCTATTTAGCAACCTAAATTGCTGTGTCTTTGTGACATTGTTCACTGAAATGTGAGTAAAACAGGTTTATAACAAGTCCTAAAGTGGCAGGATGGTCCTTGTAAAATGTCACTAAGTGAAGCAAGGTTTTGAGACAACAAGCCCACAAAAGTGAAAAATTAGACAGGGATTTTTGTGTTGGGAACTTGGCATTTGCATAAAGTTTGGATAAGTCAGAAAAAATTCTGTGGTTGTGTAGACCTGCTTGAGGATGTTTGGAAATTGGGCTCACAGTTTGATGTGTTTATGAAAATTAATCCTGACAGGGACTCTTTTCTTAAAGCCCATCAAGCAAAAAGGTTAAAAAAAAAAAAAGGTGGTGAGACACCATTTATAAAGAATAGCATCCTTATTTCTTACCAAAACAAGCTGCATAAAACAGCAAGCTGCATAGACATTAAAGAATCTTTAGTCTCAGCCAGGCAAACTCAAGATGTCCTTTAAATTTGGAGTTTCTGGGGCAAACACCTGGATAGACTTGTTAAAAGATGCTGGCTGTGTTTCTAGCTGCTTAACATGGGATGAAGGACTTCATTCAATTACTCTTGTTTGAAAATATGGTCAGTTAAAAATATTTATTTAATTTTTTCTTATTTGCTTAATAAAACTTTTCTCTAGTTTGTAGTAGTCTAGGTGTTGCAAATTCTGAGTGTGAAGTTTATATTTAATACAAGTGAATATAAATTTGTAGAACATATTCACTTAGATTCAAATATTTTTATTATAAAAAAAGACTTTGCAGACCATATTAAGAAGCAAACACTCCTCAAATATTTGTGTTTAAAAAGAGTCTTAAATTATTTTTTTTAACTGATGAATAAGGAAATTTGAAATGTTGGTGTATTATACATTTATTAGGGTGTTTTATGTCTGGAAATATACTGATTTTTTTTTTTAGCAGAATTTGATTTACGTATGTTTTAGGGACACATTTAGTCAACAAATATTGAGAGTGTGCTGTAGGACTCAGTCATGTCTATATCTTATTACAGTAATGAGATACTTTGTCAGCTGCTGGGTATGCAGTGAACCAATCAGGACCCTGTAGGTCAAGATGTGCTTTTTTGTACATACAGTTGAAAACCAAGTTGCTACCCCTGCCACTTAGGGTCCTGGCAAATTGCCTTAGTTGTGTGCTCTGTGTGTATTTTGTTGATTTTTAGTTCATGTAGGCAAATTATTAATTATTTTCCGTAGCATAAAAAATACACTTTTTATGTAATCTGAAACTTTACACGGTTACTCTGGGTTCTTGAAGAGTCAAGCTGTGTGGTCCTTGGGAACATCCCTTCCCTGGGTTGAGTTTGCCTCATTCTTCCTGTGAGGCTGCTGTGAGATTGAGTCAGAATGCCAGTAGAGGACAGGGGTCAGTGGGAGATGAGCAGACATGTGAACAATGGTTCCATAAACCGCCACTGGCTGAAGCTGATGATTACAGTAGAACTGAATAAAAGTTTTGCCTGTTAGCTAAGAGATGGCATTTTAAAAATTATTGTAAGTTTATTTGAAAGGTTAACAGAGAGAGAGAAACAGAGATCTTCTGTCTGCTAGTTCACTCCCCAAATGGTCTGCAACAGCTGTGCTTCACTAAAGCCAGGAGCCTAGAGGTTTCCTATGTGGGTTATAAGAACCCTAGTATTTGAGCCACCACCTGTTCCTCCTCAGGTGTGCATTAAGAAGGAAGCTAGATTGGAAGCCAAAGAGCCAGGACTTAAACCAGCCACAGTGTATCAGTGTTGTTTGTGAAGAGGACACTGGTTTATAAAGGTGATGAACGGAGTGTGCAACTGATGAGTACCCTCTCTGGTTCGTTCTCCTAGTTTCCATGTTGTCGTGGGGAGAAATTGGGATTTGCTGTGTCTGAAGAACCCTCTACTCTTGCCCTCTACTCTTGCAGGATAGGATCAAGTTGGACCTCTAGAAAAGGTGGCTGAGGGTTCTGTTTAGACCTGTTTAGGTTTTGGTTCTGTGTGGAGGGAACAGTGGGGAACCTGGCCCATGCATTGTTAGGAGGCATGGGCAGGAGCCTCATCCTAGGCTGCAGGGCCAGTTTCTCACACACATTTCCCATTGCAGTGTTCCTAAAGCATGTCACAGTGGTA
Source organism: Ochotona princeps (assembly GCF_030435755.1). Lineage (NCBI taxonomy): Eukaryota > Metazoa > Chordata > Mammalia > Lagomorpha > Ochotonidae > Ochotona > Ochotona princeps. The sequence goes on along the minus strand of NC_080842.1, from coordinate 43,156,710 downwards.
GAAGCCACAACCTGAACTGGGATTCAGGATCTAGTTCTGACTGGTAGCTGCTGCCAACTCCCTCCAGGCTTTCAGAACACATGTTCACCTTCACCATGTCCACTGCCTCACCTGGCATCTGTCTCTGGCCTGTTGCAGCCTGGTCTCCCCTGCTAGTGTCTGCTGGCTGTTCGCTGAGAAACCCAGGGTGTGCCTTCTCCCATCACCTGAGTTGACCTCTGTGCTGCAGTGAACACTCCCTCCTTGACACATGTTTTATCCTGCCAGGGCACTGATGCCCTGAGTTCTCTCCCAGCTCAGATTCATACCTTCTTTTCCCAGTTGCTTGAAAACCACACTCCCCAGGGCTCTGTTCTGAGTTATCTGCTTCCCAGTCTCTGATTGTGTAGCCTTACAGAGATGGCAGCAAATGGTGGCTGAGAGCTTGGGTTCACACCTCCGCTTTGGGGGCTGTTTTCTAGCTGCTGCTTAATCTCTCTGAGCTTCAGTTTCCTCATATATAAAAATGGAGGTGCTAATAATACCTGCATGCGAATGTACTGGGTTGATTTTGTGGGCGCTAAGGCCAGCCATGAGTACTGCAAGCCTGCCTGCCTCAGTGGAGCCACTTGAACCCATTTCTTTACATCACCAACTCCAAGCATAAAACCTGGCACCTGAGCTCTTTACTGAAGGGATGTTTCCCTTTCATAAAATCCGAGGACGGACAAGTCACAGCTCTCATTCTTTTTTTAAGGTTTATTAAGGAGTCTTTATTAACCAAGTTTGGTGATAATCGAGCCCACTAGAAATAGCAAATCACAAGTCCATGTGGCAATCCAATCATCTTAACCCCAAGAGGAACAAATGATCATTACCCTGAAGTCCATCCATTAAGCTGAAGACCTATGTCCCAGCTTCCCCAACAGTGTAAGTTATCCTAAGAGACATGCAATGACTAACCTGGACACACTTCCAAAGCTGTAGACATTCATCTTTCCCTGGCTTCTCTGCTCACATTCCACTACTTATAGGCCTCACCTCTCCTCGAACTCCCGATAGTACACAAATTAGAAATACAAAGCATCTTAGCATTGCTATCTTCATTGTCCCACTCAAGCAGTGAACAGAGGATGAGTAATATAGACACAGGGGCCATGCTCAGGGGATACCTGTCCTCAGAGGTACTGGGGAGGCCAAGAGTTGGAGTACCAGAGCAACGGAAGCATGTGACCAAGAGCACAGCTCTCATTCTTCAAGTGATAAGTGTAAGCCCCAGAAAGGGTTTGTGATTGGCTGACTCACGTAGTTGTGTGAAAGGCTAGACTGATTGCAGCTTATTCCAGCCCCAGCACCCTTATGCTGTCTCTTGTACCCCGGCTTGCTGTGCACCCAGTGCATTCACCTAGAACTTCATGGAAAGGGACATTGGGGTCCAGTTCACCACTTCCGACTTCCAAGACCTTGGAAAATCACCTGAATGTCTATTTTTCTGTTAAAGATAAGTAATTATCTTTGCCTCGCCTATCATCCCATGTCATTGTATGAACAGAATGACATGTGTTAGTAGCACTTTGGTCAAGAATGTAATATTTTAATTATCTTATGGTTTACAATGCTTTGTCTGAACTGAAACTGCCTGGGTTTCGATTGCAGATTTGTCACTTCCCTAGCCTGCCTCTGCCTCTGCTTTCTTGCCTGTGTGAAGCCATAGTGGTTCTTTCTTCAGAGACTTATTCTGAGTTTAAATGAGCTATTACCTGCAAGTTAAGAGCAGGGCCTGTGTTCCAGCAAGGCCTTGAGAAGTGTTCCCTGTCATTATCGTCTGTGGCTTTTATATTTTAGTATTTAGTGCCACATGGAAGTCATGCTTCTTTATTGAAAACCGTGGCTGAAAGTAGCAGAATTGTCTTTATATGGCAGAAACACACACACAATTATTGTGGAAGTTTTGTTTAAGGTCATGTCAGATTTCTGTTCTAAAACCCAAATCCTGTATTACATCATATATCCCTTAAAACCTAGGACATACCATGATTGATGTGATTTTATGTATTTTAGAGTTGATATCTGGTTGAGCTGGTTTTGCCTCATCAAGTGCATAAATGAGATGGCAGCAGAATTTTTGTTGAAGGAACATGGGCAGTAAAAGTGGAAAGCTTAGATGATATATCAGGGGTTTCAGAGAGTAAATTAAATTGTAGTTAGTTTTATTTCCGGTATGATTTGGGGCAGTGGAAAAAGTGAACTTTTGTTATTGTCAGGTTTACTTCTTCACTAAAATGTATTTTAGAAAGGAACTACAAGCTATTTTCTTCCTTCATAGCATTTGCAGATAACATCTAAACCTTTCCAAGCCATGTCAGTTTTTAATTTAGCAGTAATGGACTTTGGAAGTGTTATGATGCAACATACCTTAATTTGTGTGTTTTGGATTTGTGTTGTAGGATATCTGCGGTCTTGCAGTTCTTCGGACTGCTTTAATAAAGTGATGCCACCAAGGAAAAAGAGAAGACCTGCTCCTGGAGATGATTTATCTGCCAAGAAAAGCAGACATGATAGGTATGGGGCTGGGAGAGTGCTTTACAGCTGATGACGCGGAAGAGGGGGAGCATGTCCCAGTGTGGCTCTTCCGGATGTGCGCTTGCTGCTTGGGATATTGTTTTGGTTCTGTCACAAAGTCTTTAATATCAGAATTTATAAAATGTAGAAACAAATTTCTTCAGACATTAGAATTTTGCCTTAATCCATTGGCCCACAAGAAGTGATCCAGAGTTTATTTCTTTGCATTTAAAACCTGGCAGGCTGTGCTTGTTGAGGAATCTGCCTCTGCTCTTTCAGGGGGTCTCATTCACTAAATGCAGTGACAGAGCTGGGAACAGCTTCCTGTAGTGATTATTCAACACTTGATTGGAATAACAGTCAAGCTGAGGTCAATTCTCATGTAGGTGAGAACTGTTAGGAACTTTAGAAAATAAAGCTGCTTAAACCATTTCTGTTTCAGCTAAGTGAACTCCTAATTTTGGTAACCCCAAAGTTTTGTAGACTTGTTTACTTTGGATATCCTTACTGTTTTGCTTCAGTTTAAAAAGAGGTTGAGAGACATGGATAAAGCGCCCCATTAGCCAATTCAGTCCCTAAATGCTGGTGATGGCAGGTGGTGGACTGGGCCAAAACTGGGGGCTGGGAACTCAGTAAAGTTCTTGTATGTTGGTGTTGGGAGACCACGTATTTAAGCCTTGGCTTTTTTTCATCTTTCCCCATTTTTGCTCTATGATTGACTTCATTTAGGGGTGTGATTTCTACATCTCTGTGACAGAGGAATTTAGATGAAATTCTTTGTTTCTTTTTGGCTGTCATATTTTGCATGTTGTAACTTAAGTGGAGGGATAAAAAAGTCTGAAAATGCGAAAATAGCATCACTGTTCATATCTTAAATGAGTAGAAAATAGGATCCAGAAGGAGATTGTGATTTAGAAGGTCTTTAGGCCAAAGGACTCAAAAATAATTTACAAAACCCAGTTACTTGATACTCTTTGAGAGATAATCACATAAGCATGTCTTGATTATATGATACTTTTTAAAACTGTTTACATCCTATAAAATTTATCTATAGTCAGTGATTTTTATGTCAGAACTGAGTTATGCAAGCCATCACTGCAGACCAATTCTAGAATATTTCCATCATCTTGGTCAAATCCCTGATGCCTTTTCACACTTGCTTCCTGTAATCTCTTGCAGCCCTAGGCAACCACTAATCTACTCTTATGTCCTTTACAGATTTGCCCTTTGTGATTTTTTTTTGTTGTTGTTATGAATAGTCTTTTTGGTCTTGTTCATTCCTTTTATTTGCCGACTGGTATTCCAGTGTATGATTTTGGTGTTTTTTCATGTAGAGTATTTTTAAGCAATTCATGTGTTACAGTGTCATATATTGGTCTCCACACCATAGACAATTTTACAGACTTTGAGCTAAGATAGAAATAACAGGAGCCCAGGGAAGGAACATGTTTGTGTTGAACCCTTTGGCCAGAATCCACCATTGTTTCCAGGTAATATAATTGTCTTTTGTAAGAGAGACACTCCTGGTGGTTTCTGGGTTCAGTAAATTAACACCTGTAACCTTGTTCCTTTTTGGTGTTGAAATCCAGAATCAGGAGTTAAGTGTTTAATGCTACAGTCAAGATGCTGTTTGGGATGCCTATATCCCGTATTCAGGGGCCTGGGTTTAAGTCCCGGCCCAGCCCTGGATCCCAGCTCCCAGCAAATGCAGACCCTGGGGGGCGGCAGGTCACGGTTTAACTGGTGTTGACCCTGTTGCCCGTGTGAGAGACCTAGACTGCATTCCCAGCTCCCAACTTGGGCTTGACCCAGCTCCGGCTGTTGTGAGCATTTGGGGAGTGAACCTGCAAGTGAGAGGTCTCTGCCTCTTAGATAAATACATAAAAATTTGTGTCTCTCAAGTAAAAATTAAGGCTATGAAGGTATCTTCCATGGAGGGTTAAAGAAAAAAACCCTAGAATCTTTAATCACAGACATAAATAGATAATTTGGTGAATGTCTGCACTATGAATAAATGTTTGAAAAATGAGCTATATGATATTTCTGTTAGATATATAAATAAAAGCCGTGTTCATCTATCTTTATGTACATTACTAGGTAGTTTACATATAAATAAGGGATATAAATTGTATACACTCACAATTTTTATAACCAACTCACTGTTTCCAGGCTTTCTTTTCCCCTCCATGTAGAAATTACCTTGGTGCTCAGTACCTGATTGTCTATAAGTAGGGGGTTCTGGCAGAGGTTGGTGGGATTGGAGGAGACTACTGTTCTTCCCAACTCAGTGTGTAGCGTTTGCTGGGCGTGTGTACTGCACTGGAGTTTCAAGGCAACAGCAAGAGCCAGGGTTCTCTATACTTCTCTTTTCTGAGGTTTTGAAAGTGAGATTAAGAAACTAGCCCAAGAACTTTCTGACATCAGTTTTATGCCAGAGTTTATTTTCTTCCTGAAAGCTTGACCATGAGTTGATGTTTCTTTTTATTTGCCTCATGATTTCATGGCTTATCTTTTTTGTTTTTATTTTTAAAGATTTATTTATTTATTCATTTATTTATTTGAAAGTTAGGGGAGTTACAGAGAGTGACACAGAGACAGAGGTCTTCCATATGCTGGTTCACTCCCCCAGATGGCCTCGAATAGCCCTTGTAGCCAAGGCCGGGCCAAGGCGAAGCCAGGAGGGAGTCGGGAGCTTCTTCTGGGTCTCCTGTATGGAAGACAGCAGCGTCTTCTGCTGCTCTTTCCAGGCCATTAGCAGGAAACTGGATCAGAAGTGGGGCAGCCAGGACCAAACTGGATCCTATATGGGAGTCCAGCCTCACAATACCAGATCCTCATAGGGTGTCTCAAAACTGATACATTTTTCTTAGATGACTTGTAATACCAGGAGGTCAGGAGAACTTGATGGAGATTTATGAGTGAGTAATCTTGAGGGTCATCAGTTAAATTCAGTGTCCTTTATATTTCTTGCCTCCACAGTTGAGGCACATATCAAATATCAATTATTTGTTATTCTGTGAAGAACAGTAAGTGGTAACCATTCTTTACTAATGTATTATTATTTCTAAGCATTGTAGTTATAAAGGTTGAAGCTTGCTAAGGGGAAAGAAAATGTTAAAAATGAGCTTTAAATGCCAATTGAATAAATTGATGGTTCCAGTGAAAGAATAAAAATTTGCTACTTAAAGAATTTAATATCTTTAAGTGACTTAAACTACTTTTCAATTCCTAGCATGTATAGAAAATATGACTCAACTAGAATAAAGACTGAAGAAGAAGTATTTTCGAGTAAAAGGTGCTTAGAGTGGTTCTATGAATATGCAGGTAGGTAATCGTTGACTTTGTCTATGATCCTTAATAGAGTGTCATCAGAGAGGTGATTAAGGAGTTAAAGGTGTACTTTTCAAATGTGGTGTACGTTCATGCGTGTGTGTGTGTGTGTGTCCTTGCTTGGGGGAGAGGGAACGGGAGGGAGGGAGGGGAGATACATAGCTGAAACAAATCACTAAATGTCCTATTTATAGTCAGCAGCTAAGCCAAAGAATTTAGAACACTAGAAGAGAACTGAACAGATGAAATGTACTTGGGAGAAATACTTTGGATTGCTAGGAAACCTGTTTAGAATACCGGTAATGGGTAATTATTTGGTTTAAGTACCAAAGTTAAAATAAGCTTTGCTGCTTTGAACCGTCATGTACTGCCGTGAAATTTCTTTATACTAAGTGTCTCTGTTTTGAAAGATTGTTTGGCAGAGAATGTTTGTTTTGTCATTTCAAATGTCTTAAATTCAGTCTCATTTTTATAATTTGCCAATTAGATAATATAATAACCACAATCTAGAACTTATTTGTTTTTGTGACTGTGTGTGGTGTAGCCAAAAAGAAAAAAAAAAAAAAAGCATCAGAAATGTTTGCTCTTGAAGGCGTTCTTACCCTCCTTGTTTTGCTCATCTTAATTCGGGCCCTTTGAAAACCTGTCACCTTGACTCTCCAACAGCCTTTGATCCAATTTTTCTATTATCAGTTTGCGCTTCAGACCAGGTTTCCAAAGCAAAGAAGTAAACTACACAGATAGTGCATATCATTCTCTAAGAATTCCTTCATCCTTTACTTCAACATCCCTGCTACCTTCAGGATGAGTGACAGCTAACTTGCTCTCTGCTTGTCAGGCCCATATTTTTTCACTTTCCATCTGCCAAGTCTGTAAGCCCCATGTTTAGTTTAATAATCTTTTTTGTTCTCCTACGGGACATTTTGATTCCCATTTATTGTGAATCAGCATGAGGATTTCCTGCTGTGGTCTGAGAAGTCACTTTTCATCCCCTTCCCTTCTGCCCATGCCCTGCTCCCAGACACAGTTGCCCCTTTGGCCACAGAAATTGGCCTTGGATCTGGCAGGTAATCCATGCCATACCGGTCACAGAGTTTCTGGGAATTTCGAGATTGAAGCTGGGAGAAGAGTGCCATTCTGCTCTGGAGGTGCGCTTGGAAGGATATAGTCCTGAATCTTTACTATTGCTTTGGATTTTTGTAAACCACTCCAATTTATTTCTAGCGAATTATCTTTCATTACTTTATTTGGTTCTCAAGGCAAGGACAGTAGTATGGACACACAGCATTAGACTGTGTTTTTCTGGTTACTTTATTAGAACATGAATCTGTTGCAGGTATTTTGTCATCCAAGTGAAGGTGGTTGACATTGCCAAAGAGTGTTGAGTATTGAATGTTGAAGTGTTTTCTCATATTTCTACTACTTATGGAGATAATTCGTTTTCCTGTAGTGATTCACATTAAGTGATATGAAGTTATGTTGTACAAAAGAAATTTTAAAAGAAAAACCCATTAGTTCAGGTGCTTTTGGTATATTCTTTTGTCTTCTTTTATAAGCAAGCATAAAACTTCTGTTTCTTTAAAAATAAATAGATAAATAAAAGAGCAAAGCCAAAGAAGGCCTTCTTGTTTTCCTTTCTCTGGCTTCCAAAAGGTGGTATTTTTGGAGTAAAGAGTAAAGAGTAAGTCACATTATTTGGGTTCCCAGCGATTCCTGCTGGGTGATTCCTAGCAGTTCGTCCCTGTGGAAAATATGTATGCATGTGGTTTTCCCTGGTCTCACCCTTCCCACCTTCCAATTTGGTTGCTTTTCTTGTGTCTTATTCATGAGAAAATGGCTTGGACTCAGGAGTAATTGAAGGTATGGTTGGTATCTGCCTTTTGTTAAGTACCAGCAACCTCATGAACTGAAACTGTAGGTCACAAATCTCCAGGGAAGTGATTTTAGAGAAGAACCAGGGAGGTACTGTGGGATGAATCCGTGGGAGCAGGCGGAGAAGCTGCAGGTGCTCTGGGTCCCAGCAAGTGGGGCCTGAGCACCAGGACTGTGCTCATTTTCTCCAGGAGAGAGCCCACTGATTTGCACAGCAGATAAACTGACTATCAGCCTGTTCATCTGGAGTGGGTTGGCGGAACTGTTAGGTACCTGTGTGCAGCTGTTTGGTGTGGATGGCCCTTTGTAGGGTTGTCAGCTCTACTTTTCACCCTGCCTGCCCTCTGCTTGCCGTAACTCCTGTGGCCCACCTTCTCCCAGCTTCTATTCTGGCTTTTTAACTCTTGACATCCATTGTACATCCAGCTCACAGCTTGTTATTTTCTTTTCTAAGATTTTAAAATTTTTACTGGAAAATCAGACTTACAGAGAAAAAGATGTTCCATCAGTTGGTTCACCGCCCAAGTGGCCACAACGGCCAGTGCTGAGCTGATCCAAAGCCAGGAGCTGGGAGCTTCTTCCAGGTCTCCCTCATGGAAGGAGGGTCCCAAGACTTTGGGCCATCCTCTACCACGTTCTCAGGCCACAAACACAGAGTTGAAAGGGAAATGGAGCAGCTGGGATGTGAACTGGAGCTGATAAGGGATCCTGGTGTGTACAAGGTTAGGACTTTAGCCACTAGGCTACTGTGCTGGGCTCAGCTTCTCATCTTTTTGGAAAAACAGTTCAATATCAGATTTCCACCCCCCTACCCCCCAGCTAGAAGCTCTTCCTCCTGTTCTCTGTGGCTATAGGTTTATACTCTTGTATTTCAGTGGTCTGTGACTTTAGAGCCAGCTAGGATTTGAAGGTAGTGTGTACTGTTTAGACGACTCCGTCTAAAACTGGAACCCCAATTCTTTTCACTTGAATTAATAAAGCTAGTTTTATGTAAATCACTTATCAGAAAACTTCTGTTTCTTAAATATATCTAATACTATTTAATAATTAAATCAGATGACAATTTGTAGAAAATGTATATCAAATGGGAACTATGCATGGTCTTCAAAAGATTTTTCACCAAAAAATATTTAAAATTCCATTTTCATGAACTGTTTGAAGTTCCCATGTACACAATAGGTGCCAACATTGACTTTTCAAAATTATACCAAAGCGCATATTTATGAGTCATGATGATTCTCGAAGTGCTGACTGTGGTCTCTGTTTTATGTTAAATTTTGTGGAAGACTTGTTATTTGGTTTAGCAGAATGACACTGGAGACCAGAATTAGGTGCTAATAGTCACAAACGATACAGGAAGTGCGGAAGTGGTCTGACCGTGAAGGAGGAGCTGTTCAGAGTTACACAGGAGATGCTTGAAGCCACCTTGGCCTCAGCAGTACGTGTGGTAGACTTAGAAAAATTTGAACATGAGGAATTTGGTCATATCAAGAGAAGATATATAATTAGTTCACGATGCCTGGTTCAGATAGCAGGGTAAGTGCGAGGACCAACTCCCCCCCCCCCCAGATTTTTATTGGTATGTCTAAATGTATCATCCATATCCGGTCAGCCAGGGCATTCCATAGCTTATTATTTTTGACAGAATTTTGTTTTAACCACCTCTCTGTCTTGCTTCTAAACCAGTTTTATATTAGCCAGGGAAAACTTATATCTTGCTTGTCAAAGATTAATTGTCTTATCCTACTCATGCATGAATTGATAAATTTTGGATAAAACATAAGCAAGATTCCAGTGCACAGTGTGATGACCATGAGATTTATATGAGGGGAAAAAAAGTATTTCAATGTGTATTTGACCTTACATAGCAAAAAGGTCTGAAAGGAAGAATGCTGAGCTGATAAAGGGAGGAAGGGGCTAACTTTACAACAACAACTACTTATTTTACTATCTTTATATTCTATTTGGGCATTTTAACCACATGAATGTATTAAGGTATAGTGTGCATGATAAATATGTGAGTGCACTCTCAGACGCAAAGCTGGCAATGTATCAAATGGCAGACTGCTAAGTGTATTCCCACTGAAGTCAGGAATGGGTTACATGCCCTCCCTCTTCTCACTGCTCTTTGCTATTGTTTTAGATGCTACTAACTAGCAGCACTGTTTGACAAGAGAAAGAATTAGGGGGCATACAGAATGGAGAAGAGGAGGCAAAAATCTTTATTCATTGACAGTGACATTAAATAATTTAATGTCTAGAAGGCTGGAGAATTTCCTGGAGAAATGTAGACATATTAGATATAAATAGACAAATGGATGGATTGGTAGGTAGGTAGATAGATGCCATGTGCATGGCTTAGAGACAAACGCACATACACATATAATCCTTCCATGTAGAATGTTCTAGATGACTGATTCTTGTCTCTGAGAAGGGAAAATTTGTTTTTTAAAAAAGATTTTTATTTCCACCTCCGAAAGCAATTTTGTATCATGTTTGTGAGTTAATGTACGAAATCCCTAAGTTAAATGAACTGTTATTAATTCTTCCCCAGTAATTGAGAAAATTAAGAAAACATAGGAAAAAAGATAAGAGTTGCAGGGAAAGGAAATACGTGTGAGCATATGAAACAAAACATTTTATATCAGAATAGCAAATCTGTGATTAAAAGGAAAATGATGACATGGAAGGAGGGATTTGCTTGGGTCAGGATATGAGTTAGTGCTTGGGTTTGAACTTTGGTTGGGGGAGGAATGGGTTCGAAGCAGAGAAGTGACAGGACTTCATAATAAGCTCTGTTGGTAGGACTCATTAAAGGGATTGACCTTTGTTGAGGACAGTCACTACTGTTTTTGCATTGCAGCTATCATACTGTGTTGAGATTATTCCTGTGCTTTCTCTACCTTCATGGAGGGCAAGGGCCATGTTTTATTCTTGTATCTAAAGCAGATAACGCAGTGCATAGCTCCCAGAAGTGTCTAGTAAATGGCATCTGAACCAGTGATGGATTCTGCCAGACTTGGTGACTTCCTGGATCTGGAGGCCATGGGAGGATTTAGAGTGGTTGCTATATTCCAGTACTTATTCATTCGTTCAATAAACTTTTTTTTTTTAAGATTTATTTATTTTTATTACAAAGTCAGATATACAGAGAGAGGAGGAGAGACAGAGAGGAAGATCTTTTGTCCGAAGATTCACTCCCCAAGTGACTGCAACGGGCCAATGTGCGCCGATCCGATGCTGGGAACCTGGAACCTCTTCCGGGTCTCCCACGCGGGTGCAGGGTCCCACTGCATTGGGCCGTCCTCGACTGCCTTCCCAGGCCACAAGCAGGGAGCTGGATGGGAAGTGGAGCTGCCAGGATTAGAACCGGCGCCCATATGGGATCCCGGGGCGTTCAAGGCGAGGACTTTTAGCCGCTAGGCCATGCCGCCAGGCCCTCAATAAACTTTTATTGGTGGTATGCTGAGGTTGTAAGAAGAATAAAATAACTCTTATGCTTGAGGTATTCAAAGTGAAAGACAAGTGGGATGGGACTTTGAGTATAACAGTGGAATAAGAATGTGAGAAAACCATTCCCAGTGTTGCTTGGAGCTGGTCCTCAGGACAGCCTGTGTGGTCTCAGCGATTGATACTGGATAAATTCACTGGGGACCGCTGGGACAGAGCAGGGGAGAAGAGGGCGGAAAGGGAGATGGACTGAACCACCAAGAGTAGGATGATGTTAGGTACATGTCAGGACACAGGGCAGAACTGAACTGCAAGTAAGCATATGTGCCTAAGACTTGATTTTTTTATTTAGCAGTATTTGTTGATTGATTGCTAAGCTTACTTCTAAAGAAATTGGCAAATTTGTAAGTGGAAGGATATGAGACTGAAGGGGAAGGGAGACACTAGATCATAGGTACATTTGCTTTGCCAAAGACTTGAAATTTATCTTTAGGCATAGGGAGCCCTTGAGGGAATTCCAGCCAACGTGGGATTGTGTTTGCGAGAGACCTGCTACAGGCCGTGTGCAGATGGGTGCTCATGGGGCTGTGGGAGCAGGCTGTCGCTTGAGGAGATTCCAGGGAGACTGCTCTGAGAGAATAAACCCTGAAACAGGGTGGTGCAGAAGTGCAGTTAGGTAATGTTTAGAAGGTGAATTGGCAGTCCACACGATGATTGATTGTGTAGAGTGTGGGAAAAGGGAGGAGTAATACAAGAAGACTCCCAGGTTTCTATTTCTGTTGGCGCTACAAGCTGAGACAGAATGCAGGAGGATAAGCAGTCTTGGCCTGGGGAGATGACTAGCTCAGTTTTGTACAGTGGTGCTTGAAAATGGGACATGCAGGAAGTGTGTGGCAGAGATGAATTTAATGTAATTATGGCAGTTAAATGGAGGTGGACTGCCCGATGGTGACATGGCAGACCATCCAGGAGTAAGGGGAAGGGGATGGCTGTCAGAGACATGGCAGTACGTGAATCCCGTGGGCAGGGTATATAGAGTGGACTAGAAGAAATTTAAGGGTGGACCTCTGTACATTTAATGAGTTAGAAGAAACAAAGGAACCAAAAAAGGAGAAGAAGGAAAACTCAGTGAAAAGGGTGCTTCTGGAAGCCAATTTTGTGAAGAAAGAATTTCAAGATCCCAGTACTTCAGAGAAAGCAAATAAAGGTTGACGGTGTCTATTAGGTTGGACAATTAGAGGATTACGGTCATCTTGGCAAGAACACTTTCAATGAGAGAATAAAGCAGGAGAAGCCAAATTATGGTAGTTGCAAAATAATTGGTGGGCACAGTGGAGGTGGAACATGTGGGCAGTTCTTTCAGGAAGTAGCAGGTCAAGAGTGGAGACAGGATGAGCAGGTACCAGGGAAGTGATTCTGTTAGTTTTCAACTGGTTGTGTAGAAAATATTGTGTGGTTCTTTACTATCTCACCAAAAATTATGGTGTGCAAGAAAATTATTCTGAAAATTAAAGTAGAACCTTAAGTTCATTAAAGAGCAGGAATTAAACTTAGGTTGTCTCTTTAGAGACAGTGATACGTACCTTATTCCAAAGATTGAAGAATATGATGATAATTTAAAGGATGTTATAGGGAGCAATTTTACTTCAGAAAAGTAATTTGAAAAATTCTGGAATTTTAAAATATCTTAATTTATACTTGATTTCCTTGTTCTAAAAAGAGGATCTTGAAATCTTACTTAATGACAGGATTATACTACTACAGCAGTAATTATGTACATGGTCAAGCTCAATTTATATAAGCTTGTATTTGATTGCAGGTACTGATGATGTTGTAGGTCCTGAAGGCATGGAGAAGTTTTGTGAAGACATTGGTGTTGAGCCAGAGAATGTAAGTCCGAGTCAAGTGAATCATCGTGTTTCTCACTTAACTCTTGTTTTAAGATTTATTTATTTTTATTGGAAAGTCAGGTATAGGAAGAAGGGACACAGAGGAAGATCTTCAGTCTGGTGATTCACTCCCCAAGTGACTGCAATGGCCGGAACTAAGCCAATCCGAAGTCAGGAGCCTTCTTCCGGGTCCCCCACACGGGTGCGGGGTCCCAAGGCTTTGGGCCGTCCTCGACTGCTTTCCCAGGCCACAAGCAGGGAGCTGGATGGGAAGTGGGGCTGCCAGAATTAAAATCGGGTTCCGTATGGGATCCCCAGTGCTTGCAAGGCGAGGACTTTTACCACCAGGCCACTGCGCCGGGCCCCTCACTTAAATCTTTTGTTGCTTAACCAAAAGCAGTCTTAAAGAAGTAATGGTATGCTAGGTTTTACAGATATAATTTAAGAAATAAGTTCCAATTCTTGTTTGATTCATAAATAAATCTTTTTCATGTAAGTGCTATGGTGTAATTATAATTATCCCCCCCATCCCATTGAATTTCTTATCTTTAAAAGGTACAGAAACTAATTAGACTTAACTAGATGTTTAAAAAGTGGTGTGGGCCAGTGTCCTAACAGTGACTGGTCAGCTAGAGGACTCAGTCACTGTCTCCATCAGTAGTTGACATAGCCTGATCTATGATGAGTGCAAGACCTTGAATAATTATTTGGGGCTTAGATTAGGTTGTAATTATGACTTCTTCACAGATCTTTCACTTCTCATTGAGTGTAGCCCAAAAAGTGTTTGCTTTTTAGGTGTATTAATCCTAAGTCTGAGTATTTCCTTTAAGAATTTCAAACTATCTTATATGTTGAATTGGTTTTGCTTAATTCTTAGCCCTGTGTTGTTACTGAATATGCAGTTTTTCCTATTCCCTCATCATCTCTTACACTAAAGTAAGAATTATGCAGTTTTGCTTATGCATGTGTCCTGGCTCAGTAATTCGGGTTTAGTATTGTGTTGGCCTCCAATTTAACAAATGTTCCCTGGATCCTAAATAAATTTACTAATTGGAAGATATCACCCCTGCATTCAGACTGTGAAGCATCTGGTGCCCATGCTTGTAAGTCATGCTTTTAGAGAAAGCTGGGAATTAAGGCTTCACACTATTAAGCTTTTTACTTTGGTCATTTCTGGGTCTCATTCATCTACCACCCTGTCTCACCCCCAACAATACTTCAAGCCTTTGGGATGGCTTTCTGTCACTGCATTTTGTTGTTGTTTTTTGATTGTTTGTTTCTTAATTTAAGTGTATTCCAGTTCAGATATCTTGGTAAATTATTTCAGTTGGTGTAAAAGGTGGGGGACAGCTGGGTCAATAGTGTTTCACTTGACCCAGTCCGGAGGCCTCAGGAAAGACTGTTCTGCTGGGAGCCAGGCCTAGCTTGGCAGAGTATTTTCTGAAGATCATAATCAGGAGGGCATGAGAGGAGATGTCCCCTTGTGGATGGTTGTCAGCTGTGAGCTCCAGCACCCAAATCTGGTCCTGGGATGAGCTGAACTGAGCCAGGGGTTGATTCTCTGGCAGAAACCACTCTGGTGGTGCCAGTGGCAATTCTCTCTGAAAAAGAATGAGAGGCCTTGCTTTTTAACGTTATCATCCCAAGGAGATGCCTGTTATTTTCACCCTGCTGTGATGGCTTTGAGTCCTTTAGCAAGAGAAATCGTTTTGAGGTGGTGAAGTATATTCGAGACCGAAAGGCCAAATTCAGAGTGTTCTTCCAAGTATTCAGTGCTGCTCTTCTGTTCTCAGATGCCATCAGTGGCTGGGATGTTTTATATCATCACTAAGAAAGGAAAAGTGTTGCTAAGTGAACTCTGCCATGCTCTTGGTTGTGTGGCTGCAGTCCTGTGTTAGAGGTTCTAGCATTTGAAAAACAAGCTGTGAAATGCAGCATTGCTGAACTGGCACTTGCAAAGTATTTAAAACCTTCACCTCATCTGATATTTATAGCTTATGAAATCTGAGCAGGCTTGTAAAATTCAATACTACTTTGATTTACCCAGATAAGGGCAAAATCCTGCATTTCAGTAGTTACTTTCCTTATTAGTTAACTTAAGACAGGGTTTTATGCATAAATTGTTTCCTATTGTGACTGGCTGACTGCAGCCTTAGCTGAGGAGCTGTTTCATGCGTACTTGTGTGTGCTCCTGCGCCCCTACTGTGGTTCTTACTGCCTTTCTCTGTAGTGTTCATGCAGATTGTTAAATCTTTCTGATAGAAGGCTTAAGGGAGGAACAGTTTGGGAACATGTGTAATTTGCATTAGAAAATGTGGGTTAGTTCACCTAGGCAAATGGATACATAGGAGTCAGTTCCAAGAAACCTGAGGGGAGGAGTTTATATGTGGCTAATTTGAAGTGTTGGCAGTTACTTCTTTTTTGGGGAAATGCTTATAGCCTGTTGCTCTCTAAATGATAATCTATTAAACTTTTAAAAACTGCTTTAACAATCACCACTTAATAATCTTTTTAAATCTGGTAAATCTATTGAGTTGAAAAAATGATATATACAAATTTGTTTGATGAAGGGGATCTAGAAATTTTTATTTATTTATTTTAAAATATTTATTTACTTGAAAAAGAGTTACAGAGAGAGAAAAGGAGCATGAGAGAGATCTTCCATCTGCTGATTCATTCCTTAAATGGCCACAATGGCCAGTGCTGGGCAGGGCCAAAGCTAACAGCTTCATCTGGGTCTCCATGTGCATGACAGGAGCCCAAACACCCTGGTTATCTTCTGCTTTTCCCAGGCCATGAGCAGAGAACCAGATCAGAACTGAAATAGCCTGAAAATGAATTGGTATCATTTTAATGTGAATTTAGCTGTCCATAGATAGCCAAACCCAAAATGGCAAGGTGGTCTTAGGAAGTTTCTATCCTTCTCATTGGTTGTTTTAGGACTAATACATTCTTTTTCAGTTATCCCTCAGCTTTTTTGGATCTCTGAGGTAACCAGGGAGGAGGCTTCAACCTGTCCCTTGCAGGACTTCAGGTGGCTTGAAGCTGGAGCACCGTCACACCTTGTGTATTTCCGATGACTTGATGACTCGCTGCAGGCAGTTCTCTGTGATGTTCTGTCCCTGAATTAGTTCTGTGAAAACAGTGATAGAGCAGTGGCATGAACCACTCCTGATAACTGTCATAGCTCCTGATAACTGTGGGGAGAGTGAAGCTGAGGACCTGACCCCCCTGAGGAGTAGTTGGGCCACACTGTGTCCTCAGCTCCTTGCAGGCAAGATGCTGTTTAAGTGCACTGTTGGGGGAGGGGGTAATTTCACAGTGATTTCCCTCAGGAAATAATCATCCCCTCAGGGATTCACAAACAGTGATCTGTATGTGCTGTAACTCCACTGTATATTTCCCATCACCCAGCGTGTTGTTTGTTAACATTCTGCTCTGTACTTTGCTGTTTCGCCTAATAAATCTTGAAGATTATTCCAGATCTGCCCACTTCATTTGTCTTAATGGTGTTGTAGTATTCCTGTGTGTGGAGTGTGTTCAGCAAAAAGGTGTTTAAGCAGACTAATGAGCATGGAGTGATCTTTTTTGTATCTGCATATTGTATTTTAGTGAGTAGTTGAATATACGTACATAAGCATATCTAAGATAACTTTCTGGGAGTGGAATTGCAGTCAGTACCTGCTTTTGATCTTAAGATACTGCACATGTGCCCTCTGGAGAGGCTAACTGTTTTATACCTTCTTCATCGTGTGTTGTCAGGATGTCCATTTCTCCAAGCCCTCATTAGCAGATTCCATCAAACATTTTAGGCATTTGCCAAACTAAAACCCATTTTGAAGTTGCTCTGTGTTTCTGTGACTCAACAGTTGTGAACAGAATCATTGGCGCAGTGTTAATACATTTCATTGCTGAGATTTTTTTTCTTTCTCTTTTTTTACATAGGTGGTTATGCTTGTCCTAGCTTGGAAATTGGATGCACAGAACATGGGTTATTTTACTCTACAGGAATGGTTGAAAGGAATGACTTCTCTACAGTAAGTCCTGAGGCTGTAGCAGTGGGATCCTTACCCTCCCTGTGCGGATGCCCCCTTCCTGGGACCTCATGATGCTTTTGACCAAATGGAAGGAAGACGGGTGGTCTGGACAGACTTCCCCTATGTAAAGAACAAGACCCCCTTTGAGGACATAATATTATGGGTGAATTCTAATAATTTAGGTATAATAGATACTGTGTGTCATGTATGTGTGTCTACATGATAAGCCTTCAAAACTGATGTGCATTTCACGCTTAGGATCCACTCAGTTTGTATTAGTTGTATTTCAAGTGCTCAGCGGTGAATTGCGCCTCGCGCTTATCATATTGCTCAGTGCAAATCTATAGCCTAAAACCCATGTGTTCTGTGTTACAGCTAGTGAGAAAAATTTGAGTAAAGTATAACTTAAATGTAAGCACTTGATATCTTTTCTTTTATATATATGTATATTCTGATTTTAGCTTTGGACCAACTTAGAACAACATGACAACAACGATGATGATGATGATGATGATAAAGTCTTTGATACCTCATTCAGAATAAGAAAAAATCAAGTTTTGTGTGTTTACCTTGTGCTTGTGCATATGTGTGTATATGTGTGTACATGTGTGGGGAACTGAACATGGCAAGTGATAGTACAGTGAATTCTTTGCATTGAGGCTTTAATCTGAAGTGCTTGGGACAGACTTAACGTTTTTCTTTTGATTTGAACTATGAGTAATCCAGCTTATTTTTTGCTGATTAGTTGGGGTTGAAATGTTTCATTTAAATGAAATTTGTCAGCTTGCATGATGTTTATCCATTTGTCGTGGTTAATAATGCTTTGTTTGCATTGGACCTTAGTGGTTTGTTCATGTTTGGGTCTCCTGGCTATCTGGCAGCAGGATGGTGGAGGCGTTATTCTGGACATTGGAGAAGCGAGGGAGCTGAGGCCTAGAGGGAATGGTTCACACACGACAGTGATGGAGGTGGGAAAAAAATTTGTGACTGAGTCCTCACGAAAATGAGTTTGAGGAAAAACAAAAAACAAAAAACCAAGCCATCCTTTTATAACTTCACTTCCTGATCAGCATGCTCTAGAATTTAGGGTTAAGTCATTTGCCATGTAGGAAAACATATCCTTAACAATCTTCAGCCTACTGGCTCATTATTTTCCCCATTGCTTTTCTTTTGGAAGGCGCAAGCAAGCTCCCATGGGCTTCCTTAAGAAGTCTTCTAATCCACATGTGAAGGCTTCTTCCTCATGACCTGAATCACCTCTGAATGTTGCCACCTTCAGGATTGGGGTTTCAACATAAGAGTTTTGGGAAAGCACAGTCGTTCAGACGAAAGCAGTATATGTGGTTAAAATTCTGAGTTACAAGTTGCTACATGCATTTTGGAACCGTTTGGGGGGCTTGGTTCCCTCACTGCCTGGGTGGCTCGGGCTAGTCTCTCCAAGCCAGGACAGTTGTGTGTTAATGACGTGTGGCTTACAGCTAGCCAGCCACATATTGGTCTTCTTGATGCTGTCTGGAGGAATTGGATGCCTGGCCTCTCCGGGACTTGCCAGTTGGAAACCAAGCACTGATGTGTGCGAAGGCTGGATACAGACAGTGCTGCTGCGACTCTGCAAGTCATTCGCCATCAGAAGACACAGCTCTGGCTTGGACTGCTGTTTTATTTATTACCTTGTTCTAATGTATGGGTTTAGGATTACTTCTGATATGTTTAATAGTGGGAGTGTTTAAACCTGGCCAAGTGAGTTAGAATTTTGTCTAATTTTGTAGCTTCTGGGAGTCTTAAGCACAGTACACAGAAAATGCATGGGTTGAAGATAGAGCAGCTTTTAAAAAAATCTGTTGCTTAACGTTTCTAAGCCTGTGTCGTCACAGCCCTGTCCCTCTCCCAGAGGGCCTGGTTGAATGGCCACTAGAGGGCAACCTGTGGCTCCACTCTTAGCAGTGGCTCTAATCTATATCACATGCATCCTTCATGCATATGTGAAGTGAGAATTTTTTGTTTTGTGGGTTTAAAACATTCAGTGCACTATTTCCTGTCTGTCAGATGACATCTCTGCGTATCTTTCAACCACAGGGACATCTTTGTGCCAGGGTGGCTGGGCTCAGTCCCGGGTGTGCTATAGAACTTCACATTTCACTTTACAGCTCTGTCCCCAGATTCACAGTTACTTTATTGTGCTGTAGCTGTGCTGTAGTTATCACAGTGAGAGATGCCTTGCTCCTGAATCCGTTAAAACCACTGCTGTTTTTCCTCTCATTGGGTAGGACTAACCTGAAATCTGGTCTGTTTCCTGTGGCTTTGGTCCATGACCTTACTTTCCAGTGAAGAGCAGGGACCTGAACCTTGCATGTTTTTGGGATAGCTGATTTCTCTTACATCAAATGATAGTTAGATAGATAGATAAATAGATAGATAGATTGATTGATTGATTTCCCACTTATATCAAACAATAAATAGAGAAGAATCCCCTCAGCATAGCTCACAGCTGTCCCTTAAGGGCTGACTTCTCTCTCATGTTTCTCAAGCCATCCTCTTCACAGGGGTTTGCTTTAGTTCTCTAAATTTATCTGTGCCCTTTTTGAACTGGGTCTTTGCACTTGCTTTTCCTACCCACCTTGCCAAGAACTTCTGCTTCCTAGTTAGCAGATTAAATATTTAATGTTTGTCTTTTAGATCGATCATGGGGTCTTATATGTATTAGCTACAAAGAGTTTTTATCAATGTTTTTGCTAAAAATAGATCAGGTACTCTTATAAGCTGTATTTTAGTTACATAGTATACAGAACATTTCTATGGATGATAATTGCTAGATGAATTAGCACTACTTAGTAGTAGGTGAAGCATCATAGAGAAACACAAGGGAGCATCCAACATTGGAAAGGTTTACTATTGCTGGTAAAACCAGTGACTGTTAATCTCAGTCCTCAATCTTACGGGCTAGAGACTGCAAACAGAAAATTAACTTATAAAACAATGTATTAGTCTACATCCCTATGAAAAGTAAATACTGTTGCTTAGTGGTAAAAATAGGTTGCCACCACCAGGGGTCCCCTGAGAAATGGCTGATTGCAAGTCTGGAGCAAGCAAAGAACAAGGTGAGCTGGAACATATTGTGCCAGAAAGCGAGGAAGTGCTCTGAGACTGGTGGGGACGTGTCAGAAAGACTCAAGCAGCTTTAAAGGTCCCTTGCCAAAATTGGGGCAGAACAGATTATAACACATTAAATTAAAAGCCAAAGATCTCCAGTCCAGAAAATAGGAAAGGTAGTATGTATAAGAATTATAGTGACTACAGATAGAATAATAATAGTATTAGAAAAATTTAATGTCCTGCCTCTTCAGATATAGTCACTGATTCAACAGATGCTTAACTTACTATATTATGAATTGGGGAGTATGTCTCCCTTGTGGGATTTTTGAAAATCATTCCAACATGGCTACATAAATTATACTCAGAAAGGCATGTGAAATTGAAGACTTCTTGTACTCACAGATGCTGGCAAGGGTGCACCACACAGGGGCCAAATGGAAACAGCTCCCAGGGAGGGACTCCTCCAAGCAGGTGAGGAGCTGAGAGTGCAGTGAGGACCTGTGGGCAGATGTTTTACTGGAGGCTAACAGGAGTACACCAGCTCAAGATCCAAGAGTATGGAGTTGAGTATCTCTTGGTCATAATCATGGGAGGGCTGAAAGCAGCCGTGCCAGCCTACTGTACCTGGTCCTCTAGGCAGCATGGTCACCACTTGTTGGTTGGCATGTCAAGGCATCAATAAATGAGGGAGTTTGTAAAAATGTGGTATGCGTATTGAATGAGAGGTGGGGAGTAGGGTATTCAGAGTCTGAAGGTATCATCGCACAGATTACTTACTGTCTCAGAAGGAAGGAAAGTAGCTGGCAGTGGTGAATCTGGTGGACACTGCCTTAACCATGTGAGTTAACTTAATAGAGCAGGTTGGTATGCTGGGCCTGCCACTGGGTGCCATGGAGGGACACAGCATCACATGTAGTTTTCCTGTCAGAAGTGTTTAAGTACAACCATGGGGAAATTATCTGACAGTTGCCTTTCTACAAGCAGTCTAGAAAATGACATTGTCAAGACAGGTAGAAAAAGTAGAGCTCTCTTCTAGACCCTAAGGAGGACCAACAACTAAAAGCAGTGCATGATCTTTGGTTGGATCTGAGGTTGAAAATAGCAGCTGTGAAGGAGAGTTGAACAGTTGAGGACTGCGCCTGTGGGGTGTGTATTAGGTGTTGTCTTCAGTGTGGGAATGTTAACAGTGATACAGTATGAAGAGTGCTGGTGATACTGATGTGGTTGGGAGTAAAGTGACATTGTGGTTGCAGCCTTCAGGTGATGTAAAAAGGCACGACTGTGAGCATGAGTGCACACTTGTGAGAAAATACTGCAGGAGCGAGGGGATGAGCATGCAGATGCTTATTACTCTGTATGTTTGAAATTGTTTTAAAATATAGAAAAAGAGGGTCTCATGGAGATGTTCCTTCTTCAGGCTGTTCTCCTTTCCTTGGTGATGTGTTCTGCAGCACCATGATGGAAGAGAATTTCAAAACCTCAGGTTTTAATTTGCCTTTATTTTATCTTTTTAGATGTGACACAACAGAAAAACTCAGAAACACTTTGGATTACTTAAGGTCGTTACTAAATGATTCTACAAACTTTAAACTTATCTACAGATACGCGTTTGACTTTGCACGGGTGAGTTCTCTGGAGCCTCTCCAGGAGCTTTCCTCCCTCCCCTCCCCCAGCCCTTGCCGTTTGAGGTTTGTTTGGACATGCCGCACTGTGCGCAACTTCAATACATTTCTCCCAGAATACTAGTTAGTACTTCATTCTACATTTATGCTTTTCAAACTAACCCTGATATGAGGCAAAAAATTTTACTTGTTAGTGAAAAGCTGTAATGGCAGAGCTTAACTTGCTCTCGTGTCTGGCTTGGAATTAACCGAAACATGGGCATAGAATGGACACTGCTGGAAATACCTCGCTGATTAGAAAAAAACTCCTTGTTACAAACAGCAAATCTTCACCCTTCACTCATCAAGCTTACCTAGAACAAGCTAATCACACCTAGTCGGGTACTGTTAGTATAGTGAAAATCACACAAAACTCAAACCTAAGCAAATTTTAGTCAATGTTTCTATAGGTAGTGAACATGTATTTCTAATCCTCAATTTGAAGAGTGGTTGTTATGTTTGTCACCTGTTAAGTCAAATCTAGGTATGTAAGGATATTCTGTTGAGGTGAAGTAGGTTTTACATGTGAGTCTGTCTGGTCCCCATAGGTAGTGAATGTTGAAACAGCGGTTGGCATTGTATTTGTTCAGATAGCGACAGTCCATGTAATTGTAGTTTTTTCTAGGACAATGCTTTCTAATATGTCTGTGTTGTGTGGATTCAAATGACTAATCTTTCTTCGTTGTGTTTTTTAAAATTTTAACTTTTTTAAAGTAGAGAAGTCATTGATAAATTATTTTTTTAAACTTTTCTAGTCTGTTTAGCTGTTAGTTCAACACCAAGTTTCAGTGTTGAACTAGCGCAGCTAGTTTCAGAATTCTGATGCATCTGCACAAACATTTGGTTGTTCTTCCTGCTAAGCTCATAAATGCATTTCTCCGTTTTCAAACCTTCTATTAAAATCATGCCATGCATGAAAATTTGTTGATGCTTGAAAGAATAAGGCAAGATTCAGACTGCTTCACTGCATAGCACCTGTGTAACTGTATACGGAAATTATCTACCAGCTGCTTTAGAGTAGACAAAATAGTGGTCTCAGATGAAATCGTTTATTAAGTGAGGTTTATTTTTCCCTCCCAAAGTCAGCTTTTTTTTTTTTTAATATTTATTTTTATTTGAAAGGCAGATTGCAGCAAGAAGAGACAGAAGGATCTGCTATCTGCTGGTTCACTCTGCTTATGGCTGCAATGGTTAGAGTTTAGCTGATCTGAAGCCAGGAAGCAGGGACTTCATCTGGGTCTCCCACATGGGTGGGTTCAGGGTCATGCCATCCTTTGTTGCTTTCCCGGGTCATTAAGCAGGGAGCTGCATCAGGAGTGGAGCAGTTGGGACACAGACAGGTGCACATAGGGAATTCTGGTACCTGCAGGCAGAGGACCAGGATGCTATACAACCAACCGCTCCACTGTTCTTATAGTAGTAGTAGGAATTCTTTCAGGCATCATACAACTTTTTCTACCCCAGTCTTTGTTTGGGAGCCTCAAAATTCTCCCAGACATCCACTGCTGTTTACATCTGGGTTGTCTCCTCCTCCCTGGCTCCTGTCCCACTCTGGGTCTTAATTAGTGTGCTGTAGCCATTCTGCATTTAATGTAATTATTGGGATGGTTGAGTTTTAACTCCCATCTTGCTGTTTTCCTCCTGTTTGTCCCATCTTGTTTTTTATTCTTTTGTTTGTGTCTTCTTTTGGATTCTTTCTTTGGCTAAATGATTCCTCCACCCCCTGCCCCTTGCCTTATCAACTGTATCTCTTTTTTTTAGTAGCTGCTCTAGGCTTTAAAGTATACATCTTTATATGTTCAGTCTGTTCTTAAATAATGTTATACCACCTTTTGTGTAGTGGAAGAACCTTTATACCAGAATACACTGGTTGTGCTCCCTCTACTTTATGCTGTTCTTGTCTTATACTCTACTCAGTAGGGTTCATCTCACAAGATGCTATTCACATTTTTGCCAAAAATAGGCAGAAATCTGTGGTGGCTGCTGATTCCTGTTGCTCTTTACTTGGGTGTATATCCGGATTTCTATCTGGCATCATTTGCCTTTCTTTTTACTACTTTTCATTAAGATGGTGATGATGTGACTTGGTATAGTTTTTCTTATGTTTATTCTAGTTGGGGTTTGTTGAAGTTTTTGAATCTATGGGGTTTATGGTTTGTGTTAAGTTAGGAAATCTTTCAGCTTTTATTGCTTCAGATTTTTTTTTAAAGATTTATTTATTTTTATTACAAAGTCAGATATACAGAGAGGAGGAGAGACAGAGGAAGATCTTCTGTCCAATGATTCACTCCCCAAGTGAGCGCAATGGCCAGTGCTGCGCCGGTCTGAAGCCGGGAACCTGGTACCTCTTCCGGGTCTCCCACGCAGGTGCAAGGTCCTAAATCTTTGGGCCATCCTCGACTGCTTTCCCAGGCCACAAGCAGGGAGTTGGATGGGAAGTGGAGCTGCTGGGATTAGAACCGGCACCCATATGGGATTCCAGTGCGTTCAAGGTGAGGACTTTAGCCACTAGGCCACGCCGCTGGGCCCTGCTTCAGATTTTTAAGAAAGTATTTTTTATTTATTCAAAATACAGAATGAAGGTGAAGAAAAGATATAAGCAGAGAGAGATGGAGGGAGATATCTTCCATGAAGTGTGACTATGTTTCTGCTTCCTGTTCCTGTGGAGGACACTTATACCTTAATTTAACTGCTTAATGTTGCCTCCACATGCCATTAATACTATGTTCATTTTCTTCCTCTGTTTCAATTTAGGGGATTTTAATTTGTATGTTTCTAATATATTAATCTTTCCTTTTATTCATATTAATCTTTCCTGCTATTAATTTCAACCAGATATTTTAACTTATACATTTAGATACTGTGCTTTTCATCCCTGGAAATTTCATTTAGATCTTTTAAAATATTTCATGTTTCTCCTTATGAGGTAATATTTCCTTCTACCCCCTTAAATATAGAGTATGTTTGTAGGAAGTATTAGCAACCTTGTTTTCTGTCTCCATCATCTATGTCATTTCTGGGTCTCTTTCTATTGGCTGATTATTCTCTTGATTATTGATCATGTTTAGTTTCTAAGTTCTGTTGTGCCGGTTTCTGAAATCCCCAGATGATCATCAAGTTTGAAGTCCGTGCTAAGGCAAAAAGGTGGTTTATTCAAACAAACCTAGGTCTCCCAGCCACCTCCCCCAGCCCAGCATGGCTGGGCGGGGGAGGGGCAGCCGCTGCAGGATCCCCAGGAATAGCAAACAGCGAGCGCGGGAGCCAGAGAGAGAGCCCGAGAGAAAGACCCCCGAGAGCCCAAGCCCCCCAGGTTTTATACATTTCAGGCTATTAATTATACAGTCATGATCTAGCAGGCTTCTATTGGTGGGTTTGAAATTGGCAACTTTCAAAAAGTACAAATTGATGAGCTATAGGGCGGTGGATCTTATCAAACACCAGGTACCTCCTTCCTGAGGAGTGGTCTGCCTACGTGACCTGCCAAGTGTCCTGCCGGGTGTCACGTAGACTATCAGGGCTGGAGTTCACACAGCCCCTAGCCAAGCCATTAAGGCGGAATCACAAAAGGCAGAAAACTTCCAGGTTCTTCAGTTCTAGTAAGGTTTTCTTGTTTTTTGATTGGAGTTGGCTAACGTAAATTCTATGTTGACTGTTGTTATTGTATTCCTTTAAATAGTATTGAATATTTTCCTCTCTGGTACATAGTTGAGTAGAATCAGTTTAATCCTTGAAAGGGCTGATCCTAAGAATACTTTAACTAAAGGTGAGGTAGTCGCTCTCTAAGCTACATACTCTGGAAGATTCTGCCCACTGCCTTATATTTTACGGAATCTGTGCTCGCTGGTGGCAGGACAAGCTGTTCCAAGCCCTGTGGAGGCCCTTGGTATTTCTGCTGCTTTCTCATTGCAGTGACTCTCCAGGCGTGCTTTTATTCCTCTCACCGTGTGCAGATCAGAGGACAGCCAAAAACCCTAGCAGGCCATTTGGGAGTCTCTAGATCTCTCTGTGGCATTCCCACCTCGCTTGCATTCCCTCCAGGAATAATGGTTGCCTTTGTCTCCTTGAAATCAGATCTTCTCCAGCACTGCTGGGTGTGGTTTTGGTTTTCATTTCCTTTGCTGTGGCCTGGAAACCTGCATAGAGTAAGCTCATGTCATGTAGACCCTACCTTGGGTCTCCTCTTTTGTCTCAGGACTCACAATGTGGTGCTGCCCAATTTCCAGTGTGTGAAATCTGTCATTGCTTTAATTAATTAATTAATGGAAAGGCAGAGTTACAGAGCCAGAAGGAGAGGCAAAGAGAGAGAGAATCTTCCATCTGCTGACTGACTTCCCAAATGGCCTCAGTAGTTGGCATTGTGCTGGTATGAAGCTGCGATCCCAGAGCTTCCTGCAGGTCTCCCGTGTGTGCAGGGCCCCTAGGATTGGGCCAGCCTCTGCTGCTTTCCCAGGCCGTAAGTAGGGAGATGGATCAGAAGTAGAACAGCCCATATGAGACTATTACTGCAGGCAGGGGCTAAGCTTGCTGTTACCACTGTGCCAGCCCCTGAAATCCATAGTTTCTTACCTTTTTGTCCAATTTTCTGATTGTTCCTAAGTGAAAAGGGAAATTAATTTATATTGGTCCATTTTAGCTGGAAGTAGAACTCAAATCACCTTTTCCACCTCCACCCCGGCTTTATTTTTTTTCCTACTTGGAAAAGTCATCTAAAGGTAGTAATTTATTAACAAATTAACACAACAGACCTCTTCAGAATAATTTTTAATATCCTAAGTATTATAATTTAGGGTTCTAAATTACTTCTAATACCCTCTATATTTTAAATAACAACGGTGTCATACATTAGGCAATTTCAATTATACTTTGTGAAAGCAGGAAAGAAACTACAGCCCAATACCAGAAAATGATGAAATGACAACTTTACTCCAGCTATAAGCAACTGTTTAGGTTGTCTTGTACTACCTTGTAGTTAATACTGCTGGGAGAAAAACAACCAGTAGGAGGTAGACATTCTGGGCCTCGTTAATGCCAAAGTTGTGTTAACAGGTGTGCCAGCATGGTTGCCTATTCTATTTTTTTAGACTTTTTTTTTTTTTTTTTTTTTTTTACTTTTTTCCTTTTAAGATAAGTGAGAAAGGCAGGGGACTGCAGGCTGGAACATGTCAGCCATCCTGGCCCCCAGGAGGGGGTGCTATATACTGCCTGGAGAAAGGGGTCTAGGTGTATGGGAATAGGAGCAGCTAAGGGCATGTTTGACAGGGAAGGAATGACTTCTAGAGTCTTCCACGGACCAGGCCGCTGCACTCACAGGTAGGAGAGGGAACTGAGATGGGATGGCTTAGAGGAGGGAAATTGGAGGGTATGTGCAGGTCAGGCAAGGCACCTGCCTATTTGAGAGGCCTGGGCTGGGTAGCATCACCTGCCACTTGCTGGCACGTGCAAAAGCTGGGGCTGGGGGGCATGTCTAGCTGGGCTAGGCCGCAGTACCCACCCACGAGTGTCAGAGGAGGGGAGTGGGACACATCAGTTTGGGCCACAACAACCACCAGAGAACCAGGTCTGGGGGGCAAATTCTGTAGGGGACTTGCGTGACTACAACACCTTCCAGTTTACATGGAGAGCTGGGCTGAGCCAGGCTGGACTGCAGAACTCACCTGACACTTAATAGGAGCCAGGGCTTGAAGGGGGCCAGAATGGGCCACGTTGCAGTATCCGCCAGCACCTGCAAGGGCCAGGACTGAGAGTAGACTATGCCAACCAGGGCTGCAGCACCCACCAACACATATGATATCCAGGGCTGGGAGTGGGCCTCATAGGGGAACTTGGGGAACTGTCCTGTTAGGCTGTAGCTCCTGCTGGTGGAGTACAAGAGCTGGAGCTGGGAGCAGGCCAGGCCAGGCAGGGCTGCAGCATCTGTCAGCAAACATGTAGGCCAGCCAGGTCTGGCAGCAAGTTGGGCTGAGCTAAGCGACAGCACCCATGGTTGTACATGAGAACCAGATGTGATGCAGAACCAACTGGGCTAGGCCACAGTCATGCTGGCACATGCAAAACCGAGGCTTAGGGTAGTTGTTGTGGTAGTTATTGGGAGTTGCACTCACTAGGCTGTGGCTCCCACTAACATGGGCGAAGACCAAGCCTGTGGCTGACCTGAGCTATGCTAGGTGGGCAGTTTGTGTGATAGATGGGACTGGAGGCAAAATTTGAGAGGCAGCTGCATCCACCGGTATATATATTGGCTGGTGCATGTGACAGACTGAACCTGTCCTTGCACTAGCTAATGCACACAAGAATTAAGTGTGAGGTCACCCCAGGCAAAGTGCTAGAGTTGGGGACTGGACCTCCTCAGTCACTGATGCCTGTGCAGTAGACAGCATGACAGGAAGCGCAGCAGACGTGACAGGAACTCATCTATACTAGCAGAGGATGTTGGGTGCCTTGTCAGAGGACAGAAAGCAGTGGACATCTCTCCTTGCCACGCTTTACAACGTGTTCCTGGACCTGTGGGTGTACTGAGGTGGACTTGGTCAGCCAACAGACTTTGGAAAGATTTTCTCAACCCTGGTGCAATGAAGCCAGCAATGTCTCAGAACTATCAAAACCACTCAAGTAACACCCTTGGCATACTGTTCCCCACATTAGGACCTCTAAGGTATCATCAAATAACTGTTCCCCCATCCCCAGGTTCTGATGTGGTTTGATAGCAAAGAGTGCCCCCCCCCCCCGCCCCCAACAGCCACTGAGGATACAGAAGAAAAAAAATGGAAACATTTGTCCCACCCACCTTCCTCCATTCCTGTACTTTCCCCACCCTAATCAGAGACCTACATGGGCATGCATGTGTCTCAAATATGTAAACAATGTCAAAAATAAAATAAAATTTTAAAGAATGGCACTTTTAGCATCTCTCCAGGTTGTGGTTCCTTTGAGGGAGGGGACAGGGGTAGTGTGATCATTTCTTTCCTCACATTCTAATCCTGTGGCTGATTAGATTTATTTTAATGGACATCATGGAAACCTGAAACTTTAAGGGTAAAGGAAAGCATAGTGGTCCCTGGTCCTCTCTTGTCAGTATCCAAATGAGAGAGCGAGAGACAAGGGGCAGTCTGAGAGTCCACGATCCACCCAGGCAAGCAGGCCAGGACCCCTTCACAGGGCTACCCTGCCTTCCCTCACTCAAAACGGCTCCTCTTGGCTGCTGTCTTGCCAGAGGAAGGGGTGGGATATAAATTCAGGGCTTACAGACTCAGTTCTCTTTTATTATTGCAAATCTGTCTCACTATCCTTAGTGCTTATGCATATGGTATTTCCCTCTCAATGTCAACGTTATTTACAGTATAAACAAAATGATGTTGCATGGGTTTTAGAAAATGAAGTAGGCATTTTTCTTCTATTTTTCAAAAAGACCTAGTGATAGTAATCAGACTGGGAAGAGAGAATTGGATAAAACTAAATCTGGTAAATTTTTATTGATGTGAGAATAATCAATAAATGAAAATACATATTAATACATACAGTATATATTGTAAGTATCTCAGGCATGTAGGCAGCCTACTGTGCCAAGCATCTAGGACAAAGTTGGCACTTGGCATTTTGGAAAATGTGAATGTTGGGTTGAGTGAAATGCTGGTTACAAGGTCGAGTACCAGATTAGAAGAGGAGTGAATACACAGCACTGACCTCCATGGCAGTGGGACTTTGTTTAGCAGGTGCAGTCCTGCCATGCTGCAGGAAGAGATGAATTTAAGGGGATCAGATTGTGGCCCAGAGCATGGATATTGAAAGGAATGTGGTGGAGTGGAATCAGGAAGGAAGTGAAGTTAGGGCCCACCAAGACAGGGAGAGCAGCAGAAAGGAATATTTCTTCAAGCAAGGAGAAAGTTCTTGCTTCCTTGCTCCTGAAATGGATATTAAAGTTGAGTGGAAGATCTTGTGGAGGCAGAAGATACCAGTGGTAATCTGTTAATGAGAGGCCTTCTTGTGACAGATTAATTTAAACAAGTTCAAACTAGTCAGCCCCTTAGTATTGTCAGCCTTCAAGCACTAGGTACCAACTGAGAGGGTGTTTCAGGGATTTCTATGATGTTATATAAATTAAGGTGAAGTGTCTGTTCTTCATATAAGTAAAACAGCAGCTAAACCGAGAGCCATTATGAATGCAACTCAGAATTTACCAAAGAAAAATGTCCTAGATCTTAACGTTCATCACGTATTATTGGAGTTTCTTCTGAAATCTAACCTAAAATTACTGTGACCTTCAGATTCACTTCATCTTCTAATTAGAATCACTTTTTCACTTACTAGCCTGTGTGTTTGTCTAATTGCCCTCTCAACACAACTCCCTGCAGTGCACCTGCTTGCACACTCTGTCTGAGGGGAGGGCAAGAATAGGAATGTAGGCATCGAATCCCAGGGAAAGCGTGTTAGTTTTGTCTGTAAAATTCCGCTTTGGTTATTGCAGAGTCACACAGATTTGTTCAGCAGTTACTTCTGCAGCTAACTGGCCTGATTACCCAGTAATGTTTCAGTCCCTCTTCCCTTACTGCTCCTTTGGGAAGTGATCCGTGCAGTGAAGAGCCCAGGCTTGGAGTCAGGCCTCTGGGTTCCAGCCCAAGCCCGGCCTTTCTTTGTGACAATCCCTAACTCCCCATGTCCAGCTTCCTTATCCATAAGTTAGAGGGAACAATTGTACTTAGGGCAATTTTTGGGTCATTGTAAAATCTCAGTAAAAATTAGCCTAGAATTAGAACTAGTTGTTTAATTCTTCTTCACTGACATTATTTAAGTATCTGCAAGCCTCTAGATTTAAGTAATGGACATGCTTTCTGAGTGTTACAGTAATAGACTCTGAGTGCTTCAGATGGAAGCAGTAGGGAAAGACCTTGTGTGTAGTGGCACTGTAGAACTGTCAGTAGATGAGCATAGTTAATTGCCTTGCAAACATTATCTGTAAACCAGTGTTGGCTAAATTGTAAGAGGATAATAGTTTTAACTATGTAAGATACCATTTTCCCAGTGAGAGACTGCGGTTGGGTTTTCTTTCTTGTTCTTCTTTGTTAATACACCTTTTAAAAAAAAAAAACTCCAACTAATGAAAGTATTGATGTTATATTCCATGAACTGAACCATAATATTTGACATTGGAGCTCTCTTGAGTCCTCTGGTTTCACCTTGCTTTTGTGTAGGTTACTGTGTTCTGAAGTGGGAATGCCAGGGTGTGTGTTGTGGGTATTTCTGGCCTTTGGTTTTCACATGCCAGTTTTGTACTGGTGCTTGCCATGTATGTTGGAGTCATGACTACTTATTTTGTTTCTTGAACTTCAGGATTTTTTTTTTCCTATTGAAGTTTTTTTTTCTTTATAATTTCTATAATGTAAGGTTCTGCTTTGCACACAATTTCAAGCTAAATATTAAAACCTGGTGAAAACTGGAAATTAGTTGTCTGAAATAGAGGTCTCTGCTGCAACATTTATGGATACCTAAGTATTTGAAAATTAAATTTTGTAATATGTTTACGTTTATGCATTTACAGTTTATTTGTTGGTGTTTCCTAACATTTGTGCCACTTCAGAAAAAAGTTTTTGTCGTTTATTATAGAAGGACCTATACAAGAATAGTTTTACATAGACAAAGGCACTATTTGTTATTATTTTTATTTCAGAGTTCCATTATTCCGTTAGCTGTTAGTCTAACTCTAGACATGCATTTATTCCATTTGTAAATGGAATCCTTCATTTTTGCAGCTGTGCAATTAGAGACAGCCCTGAACCTTCTGGGTCCTGATGTTTTTAGTCTTAAGTTTAATTATGTGTTATACAGGGTTGATATGTCTTCCCAGTTCCTGCTGTTTGAAAAATGACACAAAATTGTTTTTCTGTTTGAGAAAATTAAAGTTTGTGAAATGTATGTGAACCTGTTTTCAGTCACGAGATGAATATGAAGAAAAGGTTGTGTTTCCTTCCCTCTTAGCCTTGGCCAACATTCTGAGGCTGCGGAGTGACTCCTGGCAGGCTTAGGTTTAGATTCTATCGGGCTGCTGCTTTTTACACCAGAAGCAGAGGGTCACAGCGTTGGTGTTGACGGTACTGCCTTATTTTTTTTACAAAGAGCTTTGGGATGGCCTTGTGTGCTCCTTTAATTTGTTAAGGAAATTCTTTTTTTAAAGTGCTCATAGTGTTGATGGCTGCCTGTTAGCATCATGGGAAGTTCATTTTACTTCTGGTTGGGAAATCCTTTGTGGAGGATGCCTTGCTGTCAGAGAATCCTCTGGGAGTATCTCCATTTTCGTGGTAATAAGTACTTGCAGAGGGATCTCTAGACTGTTGGACCTAGGAATTTTGAGTTCTTCCAGTGATGGCCATTTGTGCTTAGCTCAAGTCCACCCCTCGGCAATGCTGGTTAAGAGTGAGACACCGCTGTTCAGACTGAGTGCATCCATACTCTTTTCTTATTTGCTAAGCAGAAGATGGTACCAGTGCCTGTGAGCTGCTGGCTGGCACCCTGGCAGAGCAGGAGTGTGTGAGTGCTGTTCACTTTCCCACCCTGTGAGTCTCATCCTTTCCTCTGTGTTTTGGCACCACTGCCAGACTCCTACATTGAAATCCTTCAGGACCGTCATCAGTTGGGTGGATGATAGCATTATTGCAAAGGGTCTGTCCAGTTCTTTTGTATTTTGTTTTTTTGTCACCTTAGTGTATGTCTGTCGTGATGGGGACATAGTCTGGTGATGATGATGATGATGATGATGACGACAACGTAAAAAGATGCAGTGCCTATCAAAGCAAGACTAGAGGTTGGACTTTAGTGACTCTGACTGCCAGTGCTGTCAGCCTGGTGCTGCTTGAGCTGTTGTTTTGACAAGTAGATGTGGCCTGGTCTTGTGGCGCCACTTGTGTTTCCTCACAGTTCTTCCTGTGGGTTGCTTCTTTGTATGGCATAATAGTGCCGTCTGCCACACCTCTGTTACGGAGTGAAGAGAAAGCTGCCATTTGCCCAGTGCATTGCAGAAGTAGAAGGATTTAAAACAACAAACCCATGAGGCTTGGTTGGCAAAAGGCAGGCAATCTCCAGAATGCCTCTCCTACTGTCCTCTTCTGCATTGAGAGTTTTGCATCCCAAAAAAGGAAGTGTGCATGGTCGAGAGACAGGCAGAGAATGCTTTGGAGAGGAGGCTCCTCTTACTTTCATAAACTGGGGGGGCGTTAGAACATCCCTGCCATCATCAGACTGAAGTTGTATGTCCTCCAATAGAGGAGGGTGACCTTTCTAGTTATGAACAGTGGTTACATTTTAGGGCTGGGACCAAAACTCACATCTACAGCACATCTTCCTTAACTGTCAAGTTTCATCTCCTTTGTGTGCTGTTGCTGAGCAAGGTCCTTGAATTGGTTGTATTTTTTCTTTGCTTTTAAATTTAGTGTCATGGCTGAAAATTCTTTGTGTACTGGAGAGCACTTTGATGTTAGAATCCTTGAGGTCACAGTTAATTCTATCTGTAGGCTCATGTGGCTGCACGTCATAGCCTTGTCTTTTACTTTGTGAATATTTAGATTCAATTCCAGTGAGATAGCCAGGCACTTGCTCCCTTTGTTGAAATATTTGCATGTGTTTCTGCTGTTGTTAAGAAACTATGTTGTGGCTAGCTTGGGATATGTAAGCTTATTACCACTGGTCCTAGGCCCTCCGTCCACTTCCAATCTAGAACTACAGTGGAAGCTTGAGAGAAAAAGCAGAACAGGAATTCAGGATTCTTAAGAGCAAATGTCAGTGGAGGAAACTTAAATCTAGGTTTGTGTACTGTCTTTTCTGGGTTCCTTATAAAATATTTGTTGCCTGGTTACTGGTCTGGGACTGTTTGATGAAGGAGATTCATGTGTAAGACCCCTAAGGTAAGAAGGGCTTTGCATAAAAAATTGCCGGCCCAGGATAACATATCCAGCAAAGCTTTCCTTTGTCTTTGAAAAGGAAATAAAATTCTTCCACAGTAAAGAAATTAAAAGAATTTGCCTCTTTCAAACCTGCCCTACAAATGATACTGAAAGTTGTTCTCTTGATAGAGAAGAGGAATAGCAGCCACCAAAACTAAAGGCAAATGTGAAAAACATCCCGGTAAAATGACAACAGAAGACTCAATGAATAACCCATTGCTAAGATGACCAAATTACCACCCATACATATTAACCCTGAATGTAAATGGCTTAAGCTCAATCAACGTCATAGATTAGTAGACTGGATTAAAAAGCAAAACCCATCAGTTATTTGTTGTCTACAGGAAACACATTTCACCAACAAAAATCGGCGGAAACTATATCATTGATTTTGATTTTTTGTTGTTGTTTATTTCATCTCTTCAAAACACTTTATTCTGATTAAATTCTTCAGTGACTCATAGATCAGAGAGTAGCATCATTTTCTTCAAGAAGGTTCTTGATTTTAATTTCTTCAGCGACTCATTAGTCATTCAATAACATTATTTAACTTCATGGTGTTGTTAATTTCTTTTTTCTTTCTGTTGTTGAGTTTGTTCCGTGGCTTTTCATTTAAGGGGATGTATAGTAACTGTGTAATGGAGACTGTCATATTTAGTAGCATGTTATTTAACTTCATGGCATTGTAAATTTCTATTCTTAGTATTGTTGATTTTGTATTGTGGCTTTTCATTTAAGGGGATGTACAGTAACTGTGAAATGGAGACTAACATATCCAGATGTGAGGATACAATGTAATATGCATCTCTACTTCCAGACTAAAGATGGACTTACAATGAAACTGTTTACTGTATGACAATAGGATGCTGGACTCTCTGCCATTGTCCATGCCCACAATGATGGACATGAATATGTATGAAGAACTATACTTTAGTAAAGATATTTGGGAAATCCCAGGGCTAGAATTGGGGAGGGGATATGGGAAACACCAAGGGCCTATGGAACTGTGTCATAAAATGATAATAATAATAATAATAAAAGATTTAAAAAAATTTTTAAAAAGAAGAGCTTTAAAGACAGACACCCTATTCCCCCCAAAGCATGTGGGTGAGCACCTCCTGTTATTTGGGGGGCCTAAAGCCCCAACTGTCAGGAGCAGAACTGAATAACAGCATGTTTAGGTATGAGAACAATATTTAACCTCATAAAGCAAAACAATTTAAAAAAAGGATTTTTTTAGAGGAAAGATGTTTCTTAAGGATGGAAATAATCAAAACCTTTAAACTTCATCTAATTATGAACTTTAAGATCAATAACTGTGATCTAGATAATTATAAATGGCAAACAAGCAAGCTATTGAGTTATAGAGTTTTACTTTTCCTGAGAAATAATTGTGAATATTGATACTACATAACTTATGGACTTTGTGTTAAGGTCATCATTAAATTGACATGAATTTCTCATATTAAATTTATATGGTACTGACAATCACACCCACCATTGGATCCAGCTTCCTTCCTTTGCCCTGACTTAGCTTTAGATTCAGAGTTTTTATGGGTGTATGATAAATGAGCTGTTTACTAATTTTTTGCTGGCATGAAATACAAATTTGAATGATTGGAATTTGTTCTGTGGGACATCTGGCTCATCCTTGTTTTTGTTTGTTAAACAGGAAAAGGACCAGCGCAGCCTAGACATAAACACTGCCAAGTGCATGTTGGGACTGTTATTAGGAAAAATTTGGCCCCTTTTTCCAGTTTTTCACCAGTTCTTAGAGGTATCAAATTGTTATTTTATGAAATATATGTATGTTTGCTTAGAACTACCAAATACATTTTAACCATTTTATGTAATTTTTTGTTGTACTTTTCTGCCTGTAGGAATTCTGGTGACATACTTGCTGTCAGTTCAGCAATGACTTCTCTTCTCGGAGCGCATCTGTGTATGCGTGTCGCGTTGTGTTGCTTCACCCCACGTTGCAGATGTCAGAACGGCCACAGCTCTGTCCCGTTCTCTCCTTTCTCATCCCCGCTTTAAAAGCTACATTTTGTCTAGATTTTCCCTGTTCTTTATAACAATAGAGAAGATTGACCTTCTTTTGGAGGAATTTTCACTTTTATTAAGTAAAAGTTAAACAGTTGTCTACCTTCTTATCAAAAATCAGTTTATAGTCACTTCTTATCCACTTTTAGTCTGCAAGGAACTTGGGGACCCTAGCTCAATCTAGTCCCAGGTAAACTGCCAGTATCTCCTTTGGTTTAAATTTTCTTCAGATTTGTATTGGAAATAATCCACCACTTTACTCCATCATGGCTTTTTGCTGAAGTATTAGTGACCAAAGATTCTGGGTTTGTTGAAATGTCATCATGCAAGACCTGGAAGAATCTGAGATATAAGTTTGATATTTGGGTGTTCTTGTGTTCTTGTATCTTGTCTAAGCCATGTTTTTAAAAAAATGCCTTTAGCTTACAAAGATGTGTATGTTGGCTCTCCCAAAAAATCCTGGACCTCACCTTGGCTCCAACTTCCCTCTTGAAGTAATGTTTTCTACAGCTTATATGTAATGGTCCAGAAAAACTTAGCAACTTATACACTTCCTTGAGGACTGTTAATAAAATTGCTTTTTACTATAAAGAAGTATTTGTTTAGATGCTCATTCGTAACCACATTCCATGTGTGGTTGTTCTGACTTCTCAGTTAGCCCCATGAGATAAGTTAGCACTATTTGGAAAAGGAAATTGATTCTTGCTCTCTGCAAGCACAGCAGGATCTGAGCTCGAGTATGAAGACATTGCCAGTTTGCCTTAGTACAATTCCAGGAGCACTGTCTCAACTATTTGGAGACTAGTTTTTGTTTTTTAGGTGTTTAGAAAGTTAAAAGAAAGCAGTAATTCTTTCATTTCTGCTTTTCTTGTGTTTGCAAGTCTTTAAAGTCTTCGACTTGACTTTCTTGGTTTTTTTATGTGCTTGTTTTATTTCATGATATTTCTTGATTTTAGTGGTGAGGATTTACAAATTGTTGGCTCCAGATTTTATTTCTAAATTTATATAGTTAGACAAGAACATTGTATTTACAAAATACACCATGGCTAATTTCTTGTCTAAGAGGAATAAAAATACTATGGCATGGCTGTTCTGATTTCTTTTATGATGAGATTCAAGTTTTGAATTACTAGAATAGTCATTTTCTTCTCTTGCATAGGCATCTAGCTCTAAGACTGCTTGTAGCACTTCAGGGTTTTAATTGAGTGGCCCATGCTGCGTGTGCTTCAAGCCAATGAACAGTGCCGATCATGGCAGGGATTAGTAATGGGTGCTATGTATGAATTATATAGATGCTCTCTCTTACTCTTTGCAGTGTCTCTGTGAAGTAGATGTTGTCCCCATTTTATACAGAAGAGCTTTGCTGTTTAAGAAATTTTACTTCTGGAGATACACAATTGTTTCTTTGATGTGCTTGCCATTTTGTGTTGCTGTAGTATTTTTGTAATCAAAACTGTCATCTTAAGTTCTATTGCTCTCATTCCCGATCCTCCTAGATTGATACTTGACACCTCAGGTGGAAAGAGGCTCCCCACATGAACATTATGAAGTTGATTCATATAGCAATTTAAATCCTCCCATGTGTTCATTTCCAGTGTTAGTAATTGATATTACTTTCCCCTTCACCAGCAATCAAAATACAAAGTTATTAACAAAGACCAGTGGTGCAATGTGCTAGAGTTTAGCCGAACAATTAATCTCGACCTCAGCAACTACGACGAAGACGGAGCATGTGAGTACCAGGGCCAAGCAGGCATGCCCTCCTCCCCATCCGTGTACATTTGCCTGTCTTAGTCTCCTCAAAAACAGCCTTGGAGCCACTTGTTTCCTCTCTCTCCCCAGGGCCAGTTTTGTTGGACGAGTTTGTGGAGTGGTATAAAGACAAACAGATGTCGTAGGACTTCATGCACAGCAGCGAGAGAGTCACTGTTACCACAGTCATGTCAACCGTTAGCCATAAACTGCTGTTTGTATCAAAGCGCATGCTGCTTTCCTTGTACTGTCTCCCTTTGGCAGGGATGTTTTGGTGTTTGCTATTGACTGGACCGGCTCTGTTTGCTGTGTAGCATTGTTCTCTTGAACGGCTGCTTTGCAGTTTGTATTTACACTACAGATTGGTGAATTTGCCAACGTCCTCACTGTGATTATGTGTATATTGCTGTTTAAATTTTGTATATGTGTATAAAAAGAAAAAGCTTCACCTAGAGATTATTTCTGCAAAAATGTATTGTACAAATAATTTTGTGGCATATTTCTAGTCCCTTTTTTTTTTTTCAAATGAACCTATTATACTTCATTTGGTCTCAAATGTAGCATTTCAGAAGATGAGACAAAACAACTTTAGCATGAGCAAACATTGCCAGAATTAACCTTATTGTCAAAGAGGCTGTTTTGGAAGGAGGTGGGAGTCATAATTCTTCAGTGGCATAGGCCAAATACCATTTGGTTTACCTAGCAATTTTAGTGTCTTAGAATGATGAAGTTGAAGACTTAAAACATGCCACCTGTCATCTCCGCCATGTGAGGCCCAGGATTTGGCTCTGCAGTGTTAAAACTGTAGTAGTTTGAATTTAGACACAAATGAACAAATTAAAGTTGTATCTTTTTATTTTTTTAATTGGATTTTAAATTCTTATAAGCATTATTTAATAGTTTTTCCCCCGAACCACCCTCCCCTTTTCTTTGTTTTTTGTTTTTGCATTCTTCTAGCCAGTGTTGGATCTGCTGATGCTTTCTATGCCACTCTAAGTAAAATTTATTTTGCCTCCCCCGTGAAAACCTAACGGTTTGCTGGCCATTTATAACTAACTGCTGAGCACTTTTAGTTGTGGCTTGTATTTTTAGTTAAGCTTTTATGGTGTCTAATTTTCTAGGTTTTCTGTTTTGTTTTGAAAAAGAGCTGTGAGAAGTGTTCGGTTTCATTTTAGTTTGTTTTCTTGGTTTTGTTTCTTTCATGCTAGACTTTTCCTAGCAGCATGTCCATTGCTGGCAGTGGACACAAAACCACCAGCATTGAGCTAACCTATTACATGGTAGGACCTTTCCTGGAGGGGCCATTTGTCATTGCCTGAGTCTTGTACAGAAGGGGGGCAACCGTTATTTATGTGGATGAGGAAATAAGAGTAATAACAGAATGATAGTTTTAGATTTGTGTTTTATGGTTGTTCTTTTTTCTTCTTTTTCTTTCTTTTTTCTTCTTGAGAAATGTGTAAATAACATGTTTTTGCCCAACTATCTGGTGCTATTGAATGACTAATTCAGTCCCTAAAGTTTTATAAAGACACATAATGTAGTGATTTCACCCAAGAAAAGAGTTGATGATTCATTTGAGCAAGTAAACACTGTAGTTGTGAGCAGGATCCACGACTGAACAAGAAGAAGTTTGGAATTATCTTGAAATCTGGCCAAAAACATCTTTTAGCTTAAATGTGAACCTTTAAAAGGCATTCAATGAGTAAAGCACACGGACAATGCTACTCTTGACCGCTGATGTAGTTTCTTTGCAAACAGTGTTCAGATTTTCATATTATTTTTTTTCCCTAATGGAACCACCAAAGACAGAAATTTTGTATGTATATACAATACGTGAGCATATACAAAATCATGATATGGTAGAAGAATGCAACTACTCCCTCTTTCTACCAAATAGAAAAGGTTTGGTTTGCTGTGAAATAAACCAGAAGTTTAAAAAACTCTGCAGTGATTAAGCATACTTAACCATTCCTTGTCTATATTCTTCTATATTCTTCTTTTAACCTTACACTCTTATCAGCTTGCATAAATTGACACCTGAAAGCATAGCACATGTTGGCAGCAAGTAGCCACTATCGAGATTATCTTGTTGAGAAAATTCTGATGGATGGGTGCATGTTACAGCAGTAATTGGCCACAGGCAGACTCGGATCCATGGAAGTGATTCAGAAGTACCCCCATGAAGTTCCAAATGTACCCTTTATAGGCAACATTTTTAAAATTTGATCAGTCATAGTTGTGTTTAAAGCAAGTGTAAATCATAGATGAAATTATTTTGAATATTATATTAGAATCTAGAGAATTGTTTTACTGCTCAGCACAGTTAGTCCTAAATTAAAAGGGTTGTTCCAGGGGG
The DNA here is from genome assembly GCF_030435755.1 of Ochotona princeps. Taxonomy (NCBI): domain Eukaryota; kingdom Metazoa; phylum Chordata; class Mammalia; order Lagomorpha; family Ochotonidae; genus Ochotona; species Ochotona princeps. The sequence goes on along the minus strand of NC_080842.1, from coordinate 43,116,759 downwards.
AGGTGTTAGCATTTTATTTACAGTGAACCTGTTCCTGACAGGAGGACCACCCAAGTAGGAATGATCTCACGATATGTGATATGTAAGTAAGCATTGCAAAGGGATAATCTTGCCTGTTTAGAAAACTCCAAATAATCTTTAAACTGCCTTGAAACACAGACTTCTGTGACTCCATGGGGTTGCAGAATGCGTGCCCTTGGATTTCTGATTTCCTGTAGTTATTTTTAAGAGAAGAAGGAATCAGACCAAGTAGTAAGATGCTTTTGCTTTAAGTTACATGAAGTTGAATGATCATAAGTTATTTACTGATTCATGTTAAATATGTTAGGGTGCCTTCTGATTTTACTCCAGTACCTGAGTCTATACCCTCTCACTCTTTGTTTTGTTGTGTTGTGAACTCCACGTTACAATACTATGTCGTAATGGAGCACAGCTCCTCGGGGTTACTGCTGCAGTGGGTCAAAAATTTTGTTCCCTTAGTTGCCACAAACATCCACTGTAACGTTTCATGCGCCGTTTAGGAAGCATGAACTCTGAATTAAGGTTTTATAAATCTGACTAGACAAACCTCTAGATTCTGGTTCAGATTTCTGTTGCCTGTCAGTTTCCCTTTCAACAGTGCTTTTGAAGTTTATACAGAAAGCTTTAAAAGTTAGTTTGTGCCCTTTGGTTTTTATTCTTAAAACTACTAAAATACCTCTGTAAGCCTTATCCTATATTCTTTCATATGTTGTATAATAAATGTAAAGAATTCATTGACCAACTAAAATGTTGGGTGTCTGTAAATGAGACCAAAATGTGGATTGCTTTTTTCCATAAAATAATTTCTATAAGGGGTTCCTGCTAAATGAACAGCAGCTGTTCTATAACTGTGAATGCTTTGTGTCGTCAGTATCTGCATTACATTCATAAAAGTGTGCAAATTCTGTGACTCCCAGCTTAACTAAAATACTGTTATGCCACCTAACTTGAGTTCAGCAAACTGGTTTTAGGTTTTAATGGAATTGATGTAAAATGATATCCCGTAAATAAAAAGTATTTGTGTTTGATTTCAGACCTGATTTGTCAATCCTTTTTCCTTTCTGGTTTGCTGGTTTAAAAAAAAAAAAGCTTTTTGAAGTATTATATTTATGAGCTTCTTGAGTAAATCATATCATGATCCCTCACATTTAGTTTCTTGAAATATCGACCTCCCATAGCTGTGATGCTGTGATCACACTCAAGATGTTTGACAGTGATGCAGGATGTTATCTGGCATGCAGTCCACAGTTACACCCCCAGTTGGTACCAACACTGTCCTTGCTGCCTATTTTGTTTCATATCCGAGGATACTGGTTTGAATGTCTTGCTTCTTCTAATCTAGAATACCTCCAGATAATATTTTAAATGTTTTGATTAAGCTAAGTGTGGACACCACTTAGGCCAGTGATGATTTTTAAAAATGTAACTACTGTGTGTTATGTATTTCTAATCTTTGAGCTCATCAGAAATGACCATTTTGAGACCACCACACTTTATTTTACACATGAGTATCAGCCTTGGCCATCACTTTTCCAAGACTGTCTCATAACAGAATGGAAGCTTCCTGAGAGCAGAAGCTCTGCACATTGCAGATGGCTGGGAAATATGTGCAGAAGAGGCAAGGAACAGACTCCAGTCTGACAGCAAGTTGCCGGCATCAGAGAAACCTTAGGGAAAGATCTGGAAATCCAGTAAGAGTTGGTAGTTTGTAAGATGTTTCAAAACTAGAAAGCAAGAGTCCCCAAAACAAAATCCAGGTGCTTATTTAAATCAGTACTGTAGATGGTTCTTTCAGCTGTTACTGGGTCTAAAAATTGAGCAGCAAACTAAGAAGACATGTGTTCTTCCAGATTTATTTATGTATTTACTTGAAAGGCAGAGTTAGAGAACCTTCCATCCACTGGTTCTCCCAAATGCACTCCAAATGGACTCAGCAGCTAGAACTGGGCCAGGCATTTCTTCCAAGTCTCCTACATTGATGTAAGAGCCCAACTACTTGGACCATCCTCTGTTGCTTTCCCAAGCACATTAACAGGGAGCTGGATTGGAAGTGGAGCAGCTGGGACTTGGTCCAGCATCAACAGTGACTTAACCTGCAACACAATACTGACCTCACCATGGAGAATTCGTAATGTAGGGAATGGCAAAACTGTAGAAAGTCAAGGGTACATTAACCAGTAATAGAAAAATAGGCCCAAAAGATGCATTGTGCTAGAGGTTACTAGCAATTTACATGTAAATGAACAGGAGTTGAAATAAAGGTCTCCAACAACATGATTGGAAAAAGCTAGGCTAGGGAGAGAATAATCACTAATACTGCTCTGAACAAAACCCCAGCCCAGGTACACTGCAGATATACTCATGAAGAAAGGAAGCTGTGCAAGGGTCACTGCAGGAACATTAACAATCTAAAACTGTATTGATTCAAGAGGCACAGAGACTGAGAGACAAACAGGCATTGATTGCTCAAATGACTACAGCTAGTGCTGGGACAGGCTGAAGCGAGGAGCCAGGAACTCAATGGGTATGAGTCTTAATGGCTTGAGCCAACACTGCTGCTGCTGCTGTCTGCATTGGTGGGATGCTGTAATCAAGAGTTGGAGGCAGGAATCAAATCTAATACAGTCATCTTAACTGGCATCCCACCTGGTAGGCCAATTGTCTGCACTAGGAAGGATGTTTTTAAGCTTTTTTAAATAGTGTGATGGAGAGGAAAATGAATTGGAAGCAATGAAGGGAAACTATTCTCCCAGATAAAAAGACTGAAGGTCTTTGGGTCAGCCCCAGGACTGAAGAAATGAAGAGGAGGATTGGTGGGTACTGGACATCCATCTGCTTGATGTGCTTGCTCGCATGTGAAGGCAGGACACGCTGTCCATCGGCATTGGTTTGGTTTGGTTTGGTTTCTGTCCATCGGTACTGTAAGGGTCCTGTGACAGCCGGACAACCTGCTCAGGTGCTATCTGCTGTGAAGAGTAAATTTTATGCAGGAGATCAAAAGACTAACATTCCTTTAGGAAGAACTAGCGGGGGCGGGAGGGTGGTGCGGGGAGACCATCCCATGAAGAAATAACACATCAAGACAAAAACAAACAAAACAACAACAAAACTTATCCAGAGCCTGCCCCTGCCTGCTTCTCTAAGCTGACAAGATGGTAGATGATCCCCATGTGAACACAGTTGCCACTAAGGACACATTGACATTGAGCAAGAAAGTATTGGTTTGTCTCATGCCTGGGTTTGTTCCTAGTGCAGGTCTGTAGAGACAGCCTTAACAAAAAATCATTACAAAAGTGCTGCTCTCAAGTCATGGTGAATAAATGGGCTTCACCAAGAAAAACTGCTGGAAAGTAGAAAATAAATGGACTTGTCACAAAACAGAAATTTTGGGAAATGTGATTGACAATGTGAATTCTTCTGAAGAAATGAATTTGGTCTTTTGAAAGAGATTCCCTTGCAGTCGCTCTGAAGAATAAGCCTGTCTATGAGCAAGTTGGTTGTGAAGAAGCCTATCTATGAGCAAGTTGGCTAAAGAGCTTTCGTTTGTTTGCTTGCTTGTTTGTTTTCTTTCTGATGCTTTCTAGCAGAGCCATCTCAGACTTGTTCAGATTGGAGTTATTTAGAAGTCTTAGCCTAAAGTGTGTGATAATAAAGACAGCTGCAGCTGTATCCTTATCACCAGTGAACTGACAGACTATCATTTTTGAGGGCATATTGAGAGCCATTGCATCATTTTCTGTGTCTCTACTGGCTATTTTTGACTCATGACTTGTGGTGGTTCCTACATAATCTATTTCGAGAGTAGAATTCAGACAAGGGTTCTAATCCTGTCATAAACTCCCCAAATCATGGGTAATGTCTTCAAATACTCATTATTCCTTCAAGTCCCTCCTACATCTATTTTCAAAATCCCAGTGTAGTCACTTTGCATCAGCAAGCTTTCATTGTGTGTTAGGCAGAGTTCCTTTGTGAAACAGATAATGTAGGCATTCAAGCTCATAAGAATGCATAGAAGACAAAATGAACGAACAGAGGAATTCAGGACTTGGAAGGAGAGGTCTTTATGTGTGTTGAGTCTAAGTGACAGCCACTTACAAGTGGTAGGCCCGAAAGATACTGACTTGATAGGAGCTGAACATTCCTTTGGGGGAGCAGATTGTTGTAGGGACAGATGAGAAGTCAGTGAAGGGCTGTTCTTAGGCACCACTTGCTTTCTTGTGGATCTTGTCTTGTGAATTGTTGCTCTGGAGCCTGGCTAAAGGCAAACCAATCGATTTTAGGAATGACGTCCAGGAAGCCACTTGGTGGCTTATTGATATCATTCAGCATCCTTTGGAAGAAGAGAGTCAGTCAGGCGATTGCTTTACTCTGAGCTCATTGGATACCTTTAAGCATTCATGTGTACCGTATGGAGAAAGCAGATTCAGAAACACCAAGTAATTTTTGTAAAGTCATACCACTGGGAACTTAAGCAGCTGATTTCAACTCGGGGGAAGCCCCAAGATGTAAACAAAGGCATGCTAGGAGCTAGGCAGGTGCAGGCATGTAAGCGCTGGGTGCTGTTTGGCTTATTCACTAATTTCCTGGTTCTGCTTTGCAGGAACTCCTCTGTGTCCACAGAACCTTGCATCTGTGGAATATGTTCTCTCCTGCCTCCTCTCTTCTCCCTCCCTTTGTATCCTCTTGTTTTGGACTTCTTTCACTTTACTGGAATACTTTTGGGATTAAAGCACATTTCATTGGTTCCTTCCTATTTATTGTTGAGCAATGTTTCCTTGGGTGGATGTGACAAAACCTTAGTGGATATTTGAATCATTCCAAATTCTTGGCACTTACGAATAAAATTGCCATAAATATTCACATATGGATCGTTTTTGTGTGGTCGTACACTTCTATTTCTGTTGCCATTTTGGAATTTAGTGGGATAGCTGGGTCATATGGTAAGTGATGTTTAATTTATCAGAAGGGAGCAAATTGTTTTCCAAAACTGTTCCATTTAGCATTTCTACCAGTGATCTACCTGATTCTAGTGGGTCCCCATTCCCTCATCAGCATTTAGTATTGCTGGTTTTCGTTTCAGTACAAGAATGTTGCCAGCCTTTTTAGTACTTCTGACGTCAAAAGTATATGGAATATATAGTGGCAGGTTAGTTAACCAGGGCCACTTGATTCATTTATACTTTGAGCAAATTCAGCTTTCTCTAACCAATATATTCTGTGGGTTAGTTGAGTAAGTGCAGTGCCCTTTAACAGGATGTTCAAAATCTATGGTCAGCGTGTTTGCTGCTAAAGCTTACAAGTGCAGTCTGTGACTTAAGAGCAGTTCAGTATTCTGCGTACCTGTTGAGTCTTTATAGCAGTATTAGGAGAAGTTATAGCTTTTGGTAACCAGAGATTCCTGATGTATATTTTGTGTATGTGAGCCTTTCTCCACTTGGCCAGTATCCTTTGCTCACCTCATCACCATGGTTATCAGAATGTAATTCCTCTCTTCCTTGAGAACCATTTTGGCCCATTCAAACGATTGGGAATTAAGAGTATTTCAGGGCCCGGCATGATAGCATAGTGGTTAAAGTCCTCGCCTTGAACGCTCCGGGATCCCATATGGGTGCCAGTTCTAATCCCAGCGGCTCCACTTCCCATCCAGCTCCCTGCTTGTGGCCTGGAAAGACAGACGAGGACGTCCCAAAGCCTTGAGACACTGCACCCGTGTGGGAGACCCAGAAGAGGCTCCTGGTGTCGGATTGGCTCAGCTCCAGCCGTTGCGGTCACTTGGGGAGTGAACTGTTAGACAGAAGATCTTCTCTTTCTCTCCTCCTCTCTATATATCTGCCTTTCCAATAAAAATAAATAGATCTTTTTTTAAAAAGTACTTCAGTGAGATTATTTTCTCTGAAGTTTTGGACAGCTCCTTTTTGATTTTTAACCAAGGGTAGATCCAAATTGGAGAGGCTTTTATACACAGTTTACAAACTATTTTCTACATGGAATCTTTCATTTGAGTCATACACCATGAGGTAGACAAAAAAACAAAACCAAACAAAACAGAAATTTTAATAAACACAAGAATTTACAATGATGGACTTAGGTCATTGAGGAGGATGTGACCAGAACCTGTATCTTCTAATTCAAAATCCCACATGCTTTTTTCCATCCTAACCCACCCTGTCCCACAGCTGTTCTGCTCTGTGCTTCCTGCTGAAAGCCTCAGGCCAGCTCACCTGTGGCAGGGCAGCTGAGGGTGTGATCTGCCCTGAGATCCCCCATGCTGCTGTAGGCTCTACTAAACCCTCTGCAGTGGAGCCTAGGTGACCCTCATTGTTGCCTTGGGAAGATTGGAGCAAAGGGGAGGACCCACACAAAGGAGCAAAGGCAACACACAAAGCCAGTCGTGAAGTCTGGCTGAGTTGGCTGGGACCAGTGCAGCAGCGATCATGACAGTCTCGCTCGTAGTAGATAGCAAAGCAGAAAGGGGGCCCTTGGACACTGCCTGTGTCAGCACAGTGATAGGGCTTGAGTAGAAGACCTGGTCCTCACCCTTAAGTTTTACGTTCTAGACATCTGTGAATAAAATGCACCCTTTTATGTCAGGTTTCGACAGAGGCATTCAGAGTGTGATGGCGAGGAAGGGGCAAAGTGGGCAGATGGATGGGTGCATTAGTATTCTCTAGACACACAGGACCAATAGGGTAGGTAGATGGAACGATAGGAATTGGCTCATGCAGTAATGGAGACTGAGAAGTCCCAAGTGTATAGTCAGAGAGAAGAGGTGATGAGTAGTTCCAGGTCAAGCCTGAAGGCCTAACGACTGGGGAAGATGGGCCGAGTCAGTTGCAGCCCAACTCTGAAAGCCTGAGATCCAGATGACGTCAGTTCAGTCCAATAGCCAGTCAACTGAAGATGAAAAGAGCTGAAGTTTCAGTCTGGTAGGAAGGAAGAACCCTGTGTTCAAGGGCCAGCGCTCAGGCAGGATATGTCCCCCTCTTACCAGCTTTTCAGTTCTATTCAGGTCTACAGTTGGGAGGATGAGGACCATTCACCTTAGGGTGCACAGTTAGTTGACTTTCCTCAATCTTTGGTTCCCATGCTCAGATCAGACATACACAAGATAATGTAGGCCAAATGTCTGAACACCTGGGTGTCCCACTCAAGCTGACACATAAAATGAACTAACACAAATCCTCCCTCTGTCAGCACAGAGCCATGTCTGCTTAAAGCTGTCAACTTCAGGTAGATGGTAACAGTCCTACTTCTGCCTAACATGAAATGACAGAAGATACATGGATTGCGTCAGAAGAAATGAGGCATTTGGGTTCCATTTGCTGTTTTCCTTGCTATTCCATAACTTAAATGCTTTGAGATAAGTGCCTGGCAAGGTGGCAAAATCCTCACCTTGCATGTGCCAGCCCATATGGGTACCAGTTCATGTCCTGACTGCTCCATTTCCCATCCAGCTCCCTGCCTGTAGCCTGGGAAAGCAGTCAAGGATGGCCCAAAGCCTTAAGACCCTGCACCCACATGGGAAACCCAGGAGAAGCTCCTGGCTCCTGGCTTCAGATGGGGCCAGCTCCAGCTCAGCTCCAGCCATTGTGGCCACTTAGGGAGTGAGCCAGCGGATGGAAGATCTTTCTCTCTGTATCTCCTTTCTGTGGATCTACCTTTCTCATACAAATACATCATTTTATAAACAAACAACAAATCAATACTTTGAATAAACAAACAAGCAAACAACAAATCAATACTTGGAGGTAAAATTGCCAGGGTGTAGTGGGTGTTTGGAACAGCAGGTGAGACACTATTTGAAAGGCTCCAGTCTCATATTGAGGCACCTGAGTTTTGGTCTGGCTCCGCTTCTGCTTCCAGCTTCCTGCTAATGTACACCCTGGGACACAGAGGGGATGGTTCACATAGCTGGGTCCCTGCCAATCATGTGGAGACCCAGAATGGAGACCCAGAACCTGATTCTTGGGGTCACACTGGCCTAGCCATGGCTGTTGAAGGCATGCAGAGAGTGAACCAGTGGATGGCACATCTGTGTTGGTTTGCTGTTAAATAAATAATAAGTAAAAAAAAAAGCCCATACTTAAATACAATAATATGAAATCCAATAAATCTTATGTACAAAGTAGGGGAATAGAAAACAAACTCCTTTTATAGAGATCAAATATTTGTGACCTTTCCAAAGTACTGATGTTGTAATCCTAATCTCCAGTGAGATGCCAGTAGGGGCTATTTCTTTGAAAAGTAATTAGGTGTTGAAGGTGGGGTCTGCAGGAATGGGATTAATGCCCTTTGGTAAAGGTACCCAGAGAAACCTCTTTTCACTAGAGAAGGCTCCAAGGAGAAGTTGGCAGTCTTGAACCTGGAGGAGAGCCCTCGCCAGCAGTGGACCAGGCTGGCACGCTGGCCTCCGACTTCTGGCCTCCTGAGCTGAGAAATAAATGTCTGTTGTTGATGGAGTGCTCAGTCTGTTGTACTTTGTTTCAGCTGCTTCAACACACACACACACACACACACACACACACACACCACTGCCATTCTTGACAAAATAGGGAAGAAATACTCATGACAACTCTAGTTCTCATTTCTATAACTTGCCTTCAGCAAGCATATCAGCTTGTCATTGTTCTCTACTTGGAAGAGTGATCCACTTTTCATTCCTGAATGGTCTTGGCTGTTGGTGGGCCTGCCTGGATTGGGCACTTGTTGTTTTCCGTTGATCTTAATCACAGGGTGTGTTAATACTAAGGAGACATCTCTGGGATCTCCCGGGTTCCAGGCAGGCTTTTCCTTACTAATGTTCTGGAAGAAAAAAATGTAATTTCCCATTCATAGTGTGGACCAGTCACCTTAGCTAGCTTTTTTAAAAATCTAATTTCTATATCTCATTTTTTTTAGAAACATGAGGGGCCCACAGGGGCAAGTGGCAATCTTAGCTTCCAGTCCAATGGAATTACTCATTGTTCTGTCTCCTGGCAGAAGAGTTCCTCCCTTGGGCACTAAGATTCCTGGGTCAACAGAGCAAAAGTCATCATAACAGGAAGCAGGGCTTGGCTAGTGAGTCACTAGGGGTAATAGTGAGTGGTGCCACTCCTCTGTCTCCCCCTGCATACTTGAACCCAAGAGTCAGAGGAAGAGTGTCATTTGTCAGTGCTGACACAGAGCAATAGAATCTTCTGGGGAGACTTGCCATTGTCCTGCCAGCTGTTGTCCCTTTTCGAATATTCAAAAAGCTGTTACATAATTTTGTTGAGCTGACTGCTTCTGGATGATGGGGAGCCTGGTAAGGCTTGTGAATTCTGTACGTATTAGCCCATTGGTGCACTTCTTAGGCTGTGAGTTCCTTCACCAGGAACAATGCTATAGAGAATACTATGGCCGTTCATGGTACATTCTGTTAGTTCACATGTGCTAGTTTGGATAGATGTATTGCATGCAGGGAAGGCAGATTCATATCCAGACTAGATGTCTATTCCAGTAAGAACAAAACATTGCCTCTCCAGGCTGGAAAAGGTCCAGTAGAATCAACCCCCAATGGTACCTGGCTGGTCACCCTAGGGTATGGTCCATATTGGGATCTCAGTGTTATTTTTGGGTTTTATTTATTTGAAAGTTAAAAAGGAAGAAAGAAGAAGGAAGATAAACAGGAGAGAAAAATAATGGAAAAACAGGAAGAAAGGAATGGAGGTACAGAGAACTCCCTCTCTACTAGTTTCCTCCCAAAGTTGGGGCTGGGGCAGACCAAAGCCACAGACCTGGAATTCAGTCCATGTCTTCCATCTGGGTGGCAGAGACCCAGCTATTGGAGCCCTCACTTACTGCCTCCAACAGTGGGCATTGGTAGGATCTGGAAAAGGAAGCAGAGTGGGACTGGAATGCAAGCACTCTGATGTGGGGGACAGGGTCCCCAAGCTGTGCCTTAACTTCTAGACCAACTGCCCACCCTCCAGTTGGTCTTTGCTGCTGGAAGACTGAACATCAGCACTGGCTATATCTGGGTTAACTTTGGTGAGTTCATGTTGCTGAGCCCATGCATAGAACTGATTTCCCTGCCATCATGCTACCTTGCTTATGAGCTCACTGGGAAATGGCAGGAACAGCTGGGAAAGAGGTTGAATGGTGTCCTCAGAATGGGTGATCCTATCACCTAATTATTAAAATTATCCAGTGGAAGTCATTATTGATGAACATTCATACAGGACTCAAATAACTTCACAATTTTGCCCATTCAGAGAGGTCTAAGGTCGAAGGGCCATTTAATGAGGGGCTACTTGTGGTGGGACACTGCTGAGTCTTGAGGTGTCACTGGATGAAGGTAGCTGAAAGTCACATGCAGACCCTCTTCCTGTGGCTGCCTGAATTACACTGCAAGTTGTGTTCCAACATTGAAGAAGTGAGAGCAAGGATTGAAAGAATCAACTTCTGTAAATGAGGATGGGGACATGAAGAAAGAACCACATGAATATGGGGACATTGTACACCTAAATTCTGATGAGTTGTGTTTGCTGATGAGAGAATTCTCCCAAACCCAGCACAGGAAGTTTTTCTAGCCCTGACTGAGGGGCCCAACTCTACAATGCTTGTGGAAACTGGAATGCAGCAAGTACTTTTTATCAAGATGTAACTGCATCATAAGTTAAGGTAAATTTGTACATGGACTTGGCTGGGCCTTTCATTTTCCTCACCTACTACCCTTCAAGTGAGTGCAAGCACCTGCATGAAGATACAGGTACATTGATGTTTTGCTTTGCTTATCTGTCAGTAAGCAAGATGTGAAAACTGACAAGAATATATGAAATATTGTGTTGTTCTAGGAGGGATGAATTGGACAGCTTTAGTCTCCAAAGTTTCAGACCCAGAGTTCATTTTTCCAGCTGTCATTGTTCTGCTTTTTGGTGTTAGTTATTGGATGAAGCTTTGAAGTAAGCCTTCTTTTGTCTTAAAAAGGTACCATCCAGAATCTTTGATCTCTGTGGGTTTTATAATGTATTGTTAGCAATCAATAATAACCCAGAAAAAATTAAAAGAAAAACCCTTTTTAAAGGGAGAAAATATCAGTGGAGAAAAGACCCCCTAAGAGATTCAGATATTCAGCGATCTGATGTAGACTGTAACATTACTACAAATATGAGTAAGAAATCCTAAGATAGGGGCTGGCATTGTAGTGCAGCACGTTAAGGCGCCTCCTGCAATGCCAGCATCTCTGTATGAGCACCGTTTCCAATCCCAGCTATTCCATTTCGGATCCACCCACATGGAAGTCCCAGATGGAGTTTCCAGGTTTCTAGCTTCAGCCTGGCACATTCCTAGCCAAGCCATTTGAGGAGTACATGAGCAGATGGGAAATTCTGTTTTCTCTCTCCCTTCGTTTCTCCCGCTGTGTTTTGTTCCCCTCTCTTCAACTCGGCCTATCAAATAGTCAAATCTTTAAAAAAAAAAGCACTCAGAAGACAGATTTCAACAGAAAAATTGAAACTACATAATCAATCATGGAAATTCTAGAACTTAAAAATCCAATATATGAAATCAGCAAAAATGTATGAAATTTATCAGAACATTAGAGAGAATATGGGTAGAGGGGCTGGCAGTTATTCTTGATTCTTTTTTTTTTTTTAATGCAACTCATTTTATTACAGTCAGATATACACAGAGGAGGAGGAGAGACAGACAGGAAGATCTTCCATCCGATGATTCACTCCCCAAGTGAGCCACAACGGGCCGGTGCACGCCAAACCGAAGCCAGGAACCTGGAACCTCTTCTGGGTCTCCCACGCGGGTGCAGGGTCCCAAAGCCTTGGGCCGTCCTCAACTGCTTTCCCAGGCCACAAGCAGGGAGCTGGATGGGAAGTGGAGCTGCTGGGATAAGAACTGGCGCCCATATGGGATCCCAGGGCGTTCAAGGCGAGGACTTTAGCCGCTAGGCCATGCCGCCGGGCCCTATCCTTGATTCTAAGACACCTGTTAAGATGCCTGTGTTTTATATGGGTGTACTCAGCTCTAGACTCTCACTACTGTCTCTTGCTACTGCAGCCCACAGGAGGCAGTGGTGATAATTCAAATAATTGGGTTCTTGCCACCCATATGAGAGAGACCTGAATTGAGTTCAAGGCCCCCATTTGAATCACAGTCATTGCAGGCATTTCCCTTTCCATTCCCTTATCTGACTCTCAAATAAATTTTAAAAATTACAAATAAATTAGTAAATAGAAAACAGGTCAGAAAAGACCTGAACTAAAGCGCAGAGGTCAAACCTAACAGAATACATGGACAAGAGCCAAGGGATTTGTGTCCCATGTGAAGGTCTGGAATACGTGTTATTGAAGTCCTGGGGAAAAGTGGTAATAGACAGTGGGTGGAAGGATTAGCACATTTCTCAATATCTGATAGAATAAGTTGATAAATTAACATTAAAGATATTCACCATTGGGACAATACAATTCTAGGGTTTGACCTGATTAACTTACATAGCAAACTGCTTTCAATAATTCTGGAATAAGATTTTGTTTTCCAGTACCCACAAGATAATACTAACCATATGCTAGGTCAAACGGTGAGTTTAGACAGATTTCCAGTCAAGTACCAGAACAACATTAAAGCATTGAAGCATCGCCTTAGAAATCAGGATAGTGTCTACCCCGAGGAAGGGAGTCTGTGGCTGGCAGAAGGCAAGAAATGGGCATCAGAGAGCAGGTGATGTTCTGTTTCTCAGGTTGGGCACTGATCATGTGACTTTGCAGATTACGAAAATGCACTGAACTGTTTGAACCCATTTATATTCTTCTGTGCATGCTACTTAAGAAGTTAAAAGCCTGGCTGTAAGACAAAATGAAGCATAACACCAAGCTGAGATGGGCTTTCCAATGAATTTTTCCAAGCAGTTGAGAATAACATAAGTCTAGCATTTTGACACTTGTTCTGTAATGTCAGTGTAACCTAGGAACTTCACCAAAAAGAATATTTTTATGTTCTTTTATGAACATAGGTGCAAACACATTAGCAAAGTATTATCAAATTGAATTGAACAAAAATATGAAAGTCATCAAATGGCCCTTATTCCAGGAACGGAGTTATTTTAACTTTTGAAAATCATTCAATGCATTCTGTTTCCAAAATGAAAAAAAAAAATATTGTAAATAATTGCAAAAGATACAGAAAAAAAAAAGACCTGTGCAATTAGGCATCCAGTCATCTGGAAAATGCAAATGAAAACCTTAACAAAGCACTTGCATTCTGACCCTAGAATGCTAAAATTAGAAATAAAATGACTGGCAAGAATCAGTTTCAGTGAGGATCTAGAGCAACTGGAACCTTTCCACAAGTCTGGCCTATGTTTGGTGGAAGGAAGGCTCTTTAGTGCTGTTGGATGTGATCTACTTAAGCTGAATACTTACGTGTCCTGCGACTTGTCATTTCTCTCACAGGCAGCTCATCAAAAACACCTGCACTAGTGTACCAAGTGACAATGAAGCATATCTTCAGAGTAACCTGCCCCAGTGCATAGTAGCTTAGATAATTAGAAGTCAGGAGCGTGGCAACCATGGAGTCTGGGTGAGAAAGCATGGGGAAATTGGGGGAGGGTAGTTTCCTAAGTTGCAGCAATGAATCGTGTTTGTCTCAGCATGGTGATTATACAGGCTTCCTCACTTTGTGATTCCTCAACTATCTGTACACTTAATGTTTGTACCCCCTGCATTGCTACTTGTATAGGAGAGTTTACATTGACACAATATTATATGAGACCATTCATTTTACTGAAGTTCTATAATTTTTTTCAGTCATTTTTATTTGAAGGGCAGAGTTAGGGAAAGGAGAGACAGAGATCTTCCATCTGCTGGCTCACTCCCCAAATGGCCACAAAGACCAGGGCTGAGATGATCTGAAGCCAGGAGTCAGGAGCTTCTTTGGGATCTCCCATTTGGCTACAGAGACCCGAGAACTTGAATCACCATCCTCTGCATTTCCAAGACCATTAACAGGGAGCTAGATCAGCAGTGGAATAGCCCTAAACAAACCAACACTAGGGATACTAGTGCTGCAGGCAGACATTCAGTCTGATATGCCACAGTGCCAGTTCCAGTTCTTTGATCTTTAAATCACTAGATATATAGTGCTCACACTTACCCTGTAAGACAGCAACAGCTCATCCTGTGAGTGTGTGAATCTAATATAGCCCAAGAATCAGTGCAGGAGGCTCCGTGGAGTGTGGCATGTGAGTCATCCGAAGAGATCTCTGGGCACTGATGTAGGATCACAGAGAGGATAAGAAGAGAACACTTTGAGAAAGATCCTTTGTGGAGCAGGGCCTTTGATGAAGGCTCAGTTAAATAGATCCCCTCTGGAATTCTTAGATGTCTGTCTTGTGGGCTCACAGAGGGTGCCTTGTGGATCACAAGCATTTGGAGGAAAACTCTGACACTAGAATCATTGGAGGTGGCCTCTGCTTTCTGTGAGCCAGAGTTGGCCCTGAGATTAGTCCTCACTGCAACCCTGTGGGTGGGTATTAGGACAGGATGAGTCTCCTCACACAGAAAGGTGGATGGTATTATTATCACGCAGATGGAAAAAACCAGTGGCACCTAGTGGGCCATTACCCTGAGGTCACAGAGTTAATCAGTGAAGCGGTGAGCTGTGGCAGCAAGCCGTCTAGCTCCTGTGTCTACACTGCACCTCCAGGCGCTCTGGTGCCTTCACAAGCTGCTATAGCATCTGTGTTCAGCCCTGGTATAGAATGTACATTCCTAGGTGCTGGAGAGATAGAATTTCCTATGCAGAGGGAGGAGTGCTTCCCCTCCACTGACTGTGCTTGGAAACACAAGTGTGTAGACAGCTGGGGCTGTGCCTGCTTGGCCATCGAAGGGAGGGGGCTTTGCCAGAGGGAGGCTACTGTCCGAGTAGAGGCTTCTGCCTTCTGCAGGGCTCAGTGTGACTGTGAGCATCCATCAGGTACTTTAACGAGTCCTCTTGCTCTGGAAGGTTGGTTCCTGCTCCTCATTTCCTGGGAAGAGGGGAGATTATAGACTGCCTGTGGTTTTCTACCATCAGTTTTCTCTCACTGGGATTCCATTTAGCACCTTTGGTGGGCCAGGTGTCAGAGCTTCCTAGTTCTGACGGATCTAATTGGAAGGTCTATGAGGTTACAGGAGAACAACTGTTGTGTCTTCCATGAGTGAATGGGGCCAGAGGGGAAACTGTTGATCATGATTTTGACATTCTCCTGCACCCCGAAGACATTCAGAACCTTTTGTTTTTCCATTGATTCAAGTTTCTGCTTTATCTGACTTCATTTCACAGCTGGGGAAAGCTGGTGACTTTCTTTCGGTTCAGCATTAAGCATTTCAGTGGACTGTGTGTTAGGGATTTACTCCCTGCTAAACTAGAAACATTTCGTATCGTTTTGATGCATTTCTTTGGGAATATCTGTGTGTCTGGAAATGCTTGATTGAAGAATGTACTACAAGAGGAGGCAAATGCAGCCCTGACCTGGCTCAGCCTGCTCCTGGTGCCGAGCTGTCTGGGAACACTATGATTGCAACCCAGGTAACCGCTGGGCGTCAGCAGATGGCGAAGTGTTTGTTTGCTGGGATGAAGCTTGAAGGAAGCCAACAGGAATTTTTCTAACGACTGCAGTGTTTCTGCTTGTCCAGGCAAGGGTTTCAACTTGTGAGAGCTGCTACTTGTGACTTATCTCACGCGATTTAATGATATGAGTCCTAATTTTACAGATACATGCCAACTTTTTTTTTAAGTCTTCAAATAAAGCACAGAAAGACGTAGACATGCCAAGTTTGCAGTGGGCCAACAATTCTTTGACTTACAATTTATATTTCTTAGACAGGAGCCAATGCAGATTTTTGTCAAGGGAACAGGTTTGAGTTCTGTTGTTTTGGTGCTGTGTTCCCTGAATGCAACAGCAGCAGCCACAGTGTGTGTGACAGGGACACTGTGCATATAGCTCATGAGTCAGTAATGAATACATGGTTTGCGGCCTTTACGTAGTTTTCAAATATTTTTTATCAGAGTAATGTATGAATGTGTGTGTGAGCTGCATAACTCTATAAAGCTTCTATTGAAACCCAACAACCGTCTTGCCATTCATCTCCAGCCTGTAATGTTCCCCATTGTATTGTATTTCTAACATCCAACAGTTCTTTGATGACTTGCTCTCCAATTTCTGTGTTTGCTACTGAGTCATTGTATTCTATTGGTTTTTCATGGCCTCCTCTCCTGAACAACCTGGGCCTCATTCAAATGAATGATGACCTGCCAGGAAAATCCTGCAAATTTACATTAGGTTCTTGAAGCTTATCAGAGAGTTGAGATTGCAGGATACAAGCAACTAAATTGAGATCTAAGGACAGACTAGCAGATCCAAGGAAGAAGGGTCTGGAACACTTCCCTGCCCAGGGCAGGTGCTTTGCCATTCAAGTAGGTAAGAAGAATTTTACTGACTTTTGAAGATCCAGAGTGCTTAATGATTTGCTAGAGGCTGCATGTGAACAAACCTAATAATAAAGAACCTTTGCTGGCAGGTTCTCCACTGGAATTCCTCAGGCACTCAGGGGAAAGCATGCGGCAAGGTGAATGGATTATGTGTTGGTCCAGGAGCACTGGCTGGAGAAAGATGCTTCATCATGCTATAGGTTCTTCCCTGTAAACACAGCCTTGAGAAGCGGCAGGGAACAGGGTGTCAGCTGTGCATCCCCCTTAAGATCCTGTAGGACCCTCACATGATGATTGTATGTCCCAACAAGATCCAGAAACCCTTCTCAGAAGACTGGGGACAATGGCTTCCACAGCGCAGGGAAGACCCTGTGGTTGCCCCGTGATGTCCTGGCTACAGGCTTGCTGTTGAGGACAGGAGAACATGAACCACGGCAGGGAAAAGTTGGAAACCTGCCCCTTCCGGTCCTGAGGGCTCATGGGAGTTGATTACAGAGGAAGCAGGGACAGAGCAATGAGATGTCTTTCATTCATGTGGCAGGAGGGATGTGGATTTCGGGAGGCCAGGAAGATGCTGAGGGCTTCAGTCAGAGCTTTGAGGGGCAGGGAGAGGGGAGCATGCCTGAGGCAGCCTGGCAAGGGCCCTGGCAGCTGGGAGACAGTGATGTGGTGGGGAAAACAGTGGGGCCTACTCTCTGTCCCACTGTGGTGTGGCCCAGACCTAAAATCACCATCCACCCCCCACCCTGGTAGGTCCATTGGATTTTCCAGTGTCGACAAGAGAATTACAGTAAGAAGAGAAACCACTGGCACTTCAGAGATACCTCTTACAAGATCACATTTGCAGAATCTTCCTTGCAAAGCCTCAAAACTGAAGTGTGAGCCTTTTATATCCAGAGGCAGAAAAGAATGAGGAGGATACACTACTCACCAATGAAAAGGCTGTCCAGGGTGGTGGGGGTCCCACAAAGAATGTTCTAGATGAAAGGAAAAAATTGCATTTCTTACTCTGCAAGTCTACATAGCTTGTGGGTGACTTTGTGACTCTGCACTAACGTGCTACCATGATAGAAGAAATCATTCTGGGGCATTTTGGTGCAGTGGGTAAGGGTGCTGTCTGTGGTGTCGGCATCCCATGCAGGCACCAGTTTGAGTCCCAGCTGCTCCACCTCCTATCAAACTCCCTGCCAATGGCCACAAAAAGCAGTGGAGGATGGCCCAAGTACTTGGGTCCCTGCACTATGTGGGAGACCCAGAAGAGACTGCTGGCTTCTGTATTTGGCCTGGCCGAACCCTGGCCATTGTGGCCATTTGGGAAGTGAATCAACAAATGGAAGATATTCTCTCTCTCTCTCTCTCTCTCTCTCTCTCTTTCTCTCTCTCTCTCTCTCTCTCACACACACACACACACACACTTTGCCTTTCAAGTAAATAAACCTTTAAAAAATAAAAGAAGAGAGACTTGGCTGTGGGTCAACATGGTGTATGCAAGATGGCACCAAAGAATACACAGCAGGCATGAACATGGTGGTCAACTTGGAGAGTTCAATCCCTTTCAACATGGCTGTTTGATTAAATTTATGATTCTAAGGCAGAGATTGCAAGCTGCAAATGCCTCTGTGGTCCAGACAGATAACACAAATGTAAAGCAGACCAGAGGGGCACTTGGGTGAGCTGGAACACATAGGGCCTGTATAAAGAAGGAAACTGACTCTTGCAGGAAAGAATGGTCCATGTGTCCAGATAACAGCTAACATTTACCATGTGTTAGGGAAGTAGATGACCTCATCTTAAACTCACAGTAAGCCTGTGCAGGAGGTACTAATGTTATTCCTGCTTTTCAGATGAGGAAAATAACTTGAGTTGCTTTTAGTTCTAAGGCACCAGGTAGTTAAGTAACTTAATGAAGGTCAAACAAGTCAAAAGCAGCAAAGCTGGGATTTACACTCAAGCAGTCTGACTCTAGACTAAGCCTGACAATGACAGCACAATTTTGCCACTTTTTAACAATCAGTCAGATATTTGTATCAGAAAAAAATCAAAACAAGATCTGATTTAAAAGTTCAGAATTTAATAAAAAGATACACTCTGCAAGCTTAGGAAAACCTTAGTGCAGCCCAGAGATGGCCAGTGGCTTGCCAACTTTTCATTCCAAGAGAATGAGTTATGAGAGATCATTGAAAAGCAATGCTTTTGTGATTCCCTTCCCCCAAAGTATTCATAAAGGAGTTTAAAAAGGGAGATTTTTCCTTATGGTAGTCAAGTTTGGTCCTTACACACTCTTCCAAATAATGCTGCCATTGCTCAAAATATTTGGAGAATGATTCTTTTCGCAGTGCCTTCAGAAAGGTTTACAAAGCAGTTATTTTATAGTCCTACCTCATTTTTGATGACAGTAGCATTTTCCTGCATGATCCCAATCATCTTCATCAGATGTGGTTCCAGTTATTTTCAGAAATCACATTCATTTTGAATATATGGTGATATCCTGTCCAGGGAATCATTCAAAAGAATATGTTCCAAAATCATTAAGATACGCGTGTAGCCTTCAAACTAGCAATCTTTAAAAGGCCATACAAGTTAACCTCTTCCTGTTCTTACTGATTCAAAGAACATCCACTAATAAGACTTCCCCCTTAATTTTAGTTGGGCTGAGTGTTCTGAGTGGTGCTGTGACACTATCCCTTGTAAATTCTGCCATTTGAAAGCAATTATATCTGTTACTGATGTCAGGGATTATAAGCAAAGGTCTGCAGCCTGAAGAGTTTAGGTCTGCTAGAGGGTATTGCTTTAAATAACATCTGAAATCTTGAAAACCTGATTGGTATAGTCTGTTTTTTCTCACACTATTCGCAGTGCCTAGGGTACCTCTGTGTAATATATTTCTGAATTGTACCTGTGATGTGCAATTTCCCGTAAGTTCCTGTGTTTTGAAATGAATTCCAGCATAGTTATTGGTTCCGATTTATGTAAACAGGAAACGGAATCTAAAGCCAGATAGAAACAATGGTCAATTGAATGGGTCACTACGCTTCTGTTGTGTCTAACCTCAGCTACTGGCTCAGTTGGGACGCGTGGGGTTAGGTGCAGCTCCACGGCCCCTGGAGTCAATCCAAATAAATCAGAGTTGGTAAAATTGACTTTGACCTAAATAGTTTATTATTCTGTCTCTATGTTATCTATAATGGAATCAGTTTATTTTGTCTTTTCTTACCCCAAGTGCTCTTCCTTAAGAAACAGATTGCTAGATTTGGGTTTCATGATATCTGAACTTTTCTTTTAATGCTAAGGATTGATATAACAGTGTCCACTTTGATTTATCCACAAGATATTCGAAGGAAAGTGTCTGTAATTTCTATCATTTGATGATAGAAGGAGGATTTTCACTTAAAAAATAAGTAAGACACAATTCTAGAAGAAAGGTCAATGGAATAAATGTCTTAAAAGTGCCTTATGTAATTACAACTGTGAGGATGTCTATTATTAAGAAAAAAACAGAAAATGCAAGTGTTAGCTGCAGAGGAAATTGGAAGTTTCCTTAAGAACAGAAAAGCAGAATTGTCATGATTCAGCCATTTCTCTTCTGGGTGAAAGAACTGGAAGTAAGGATTGAACAGATAATACATGTATGCGTGTACTTAGCAGCATTATATACAACAGCAAAAGATGGAAGCAACCCAAGTGTACATGGCCAGATGGCCAGATTAGCAGAATGTGATGCATACACACAGCGGAATACTTTTCAAACGAAGAAAGATAGGTAATTCTGACACATGCTATATACCATGGATGAACCTTGAGAACCTAATAGTAAGTGACAAAAATTTAGTGAAAACCCAGCTGTTTCAGGTACCCAGAATAATCAAATTCAAGAAGTCTAGGTAGAATGGTCATTTCCAGGGCTCGGGGAAAGGGAGGAATTCTAAGTAGTTTTAGTGAGCAGCATGGCAGTTTTGTAATACGAAAAAGTTGTGTAATCTACTGCATGAACCTGTGATGATGCTTAATACAACTGCACACTTAAAAATGGTGAAGATGAAAAATTTGCATATTTTTCCTTGCATTAAAAGCTTCGAATAAATGATGTTGTGTGTCTTCATTTTTGAAAAACTTTAATCCCTGTATTTTGTGTTTCTGGCAAGACTCACATGCCAGCAGGTGGCTGCAGCCTTTCACACAATAGGGTTCAGATCTCTGTGACTATTTGGGAATTGTTGGGTCAGTCTTTATACCCGATTTCTAAGCTAGAAACAAAGAAGAAGTGAAGTGTTCCTGGCCTCAGTCAGCAAGGAAGTTAACCTGAGTCAGGGCAGATGTTTGCAAGGAGCCCCGGGGTGACTCCAACACAGAGGAAGCTTGCTGATTGCCATCCCTCCTCGAGCTCGGCCAGGGAATGTGTAGTTTCATCTGTTCCCTTAGCATGAAGCTGTATTTATCGATTTTCAAGAGAAGGCACTGATTGGTGGAGGTGATGTTTGCTGAGTACCAGGGCAGGGAATGACAGCCCTTTGCCACTAGGCTGGGCATGCAGTCTTTGACATCGATGGGAAGCTTTGGAAGGAGTGAGGAAGCTGTTGAATGCCAGCTAGTACAGAGATGTTGTCATTCTGGTGCAGACTGGCTAAGACCAGCCCAACACTAGCCTACACTTTGGTTTCTAGTAAAAATTTGCTGTGGCTCCCAAACCCTGCTGCGCTGAACTGCAGAGCAAGAGATTTTTGTTCTTGGTCGTGGAGTAAGTTTCCCTGGAGAAGCAAAGTGATCAAGATCACATTTAGGGTGCAGTGAAGGGAGCTGTGTAGGAGTGGTCAGCAGCTAGCCCAGCTGTTGTGAGCATGAGGGCAGAGAGGAGGCACTGGGGAGTTAGAAAAACACCCTCTCTGCCTTCTTTTCAAGGTTGCATGCTTGAAAAGGGGCAGAAGCAGCTGAGCATGTCCAGCTCTGGCTCAATAATTAACCTTACAAAGATTCTAGGTGCGGACACTTGATAGTATCCCCCTCATCCCACCACTACTCAAGCGCATACCAAATCACACGGCAGGGTTTCTGAAGCCAGCAGGCCACGAGATAGTTGGTCAGTTCATGTTCGTGTTCGTGCACCTTCAGGGTCAGCCATGTCTTGGCACCTCATGGGCGCAGCCTCAGGGCAGCTTTCCTTCCCTTTGTCCATCAAGAAGAGATGACGTTGGCAGAAAATGCTAAAAGCCGAACAGGAAGTGGAAAGAGAGCAAAGGCAGCCAAGAGCTGGTAGAGTATCTGAAATGGTGGACACAGCACCTTCTGTGGGGAAGCTCTGAACATTGCAGTGCAAACCTGAGGCTCCTCCCCTTGGGGGGTGCAGGGCATGCACACCTGCGCCCAGGTGCATACACAGACACACACATGCACAAGCACCCACACACGTGCCTCTGCTTATATTCTGCCGGTGAAGAAACAGACAGGCAGAGAGCATCACGTGTTCAGCACAACAGCGAACTGAAGTCTAGCAGTGGTGAAGCACTACCAACCACTGGGCTTACTTTGCATTTCTGTTGCTCTTGTGCACAATCCCTCGCCTCCCTTTCCCATATTCACAGGATCTGTGATTTGAAATGAGCCACAGTGGAGTTTGGAGAAATGGTCACAGATCATAGGAGGGTAAGGGAAATTGAAGCTAGCAGGTTCATCTGGGACATGGCAGGGCTGGATCTGTTTGCAGTTCTTCCAAAAGATTCATTCATTTTATTTGAAAGGGAGAAAGGAACCCAGGTGGAGAACTCTGATAGAGTTCCTGCTTCCTGGTTCCCTCCTGGCCCAGTCTTGGCTGATGGGCCATTTAAGGAGTGAAACACTGGATGGTCTCTGTCTTTGTTTTGCTCTATTATTCTGCCTTTTAAATAAATAAATCTTAAAAAGCAATCCTTCTTAGAGCAGAAGTTGTATTGGCAAAGGAGAGAAAGGGGTGAGTTAAAAGTTTTTTTTTTTTTTTTTTTTAAGATTTATTCTTTATTACAAAGTCAGATATACACAGAGGAGGAGGAGAGACAGACAGGAAGATCTTCCGTCCGATGATTCACTCCCCAAGTGAGCCGCAACGGCCGGTGCGCTCCGATCCGAAGCTGGGAACCTGGAACCTCTTCCGGGTCTCCCACACGGGTGCAGGGTCCCAAAGCATTGGGCCGTCCTCGACTGCCTTCCCAGGCCACAAGCAGGGAGCTGGATGGGAAGTGGAGCTGCTGGGATCAGAACTGGCGGCCATATGGGATCCCGGGGCGTTCAAGGCGAGGACCCTAGCTGCTAGGCCACGCCACAGGGCCCAAAAGGTTTTTTTTTTTAGTGTTTTTTCAGAAAGCAATCTAGAGATAATAGCTTTTCATTATTCTTAGCCCAGTAGTGTGGAAGTTGAGTCAAAGATCCATGATCAGTTCATATCAACCCGCCAGGACTTGGAGCTGAGCACAAAGTTCCATAAATTCTTTCTGCATGAGAGGCTTGTTTTAGTGAGTTTTAAAAGGCAGCACTCTTGCCTTGTTCCAAAAGACCTGGAAGAACTTCAGGTTTAATCCACATGCCTTCTAAGGCAGTAAGGGGCAGAGGCAGCAGGGGAAACTTTTAGGAGCACTTAGAAAGTTTGTGGAGTAATTGAACTAAAAGGAACACTTATTTTTGGTGCAAAAATACTTGAAAGCCATCATTGTGTTCATTGTGCATTTCCTGTGCACTTTCTGAAGGTCGCTTCTAGAACATCTCTGGAGGTTATGGGTTTCAAGCACCAGGTTTCTGTAACTCCTCTAAAGCTAACCACAGAGGGCCACTGGTGGAGTTGGGGCACTTTCCAAATTCTTCCTTGTTCTTCTGTGTTGCTTCGGGTACCCAAGCTGAATGCTTGCAGCGAGTGCTCTGGCTTGGCCAGGGCTGTTGGCAGTGTGCTTTGTTTGATATGTGTGAATAATGGGGCAGGCTGTCGGGAAAGGCTTTGGACTGCATTCTAGCACATATAGTAGCTGGTTGCTTTAGGTACACTTCTCTGAGCCTGGTGCTGCCCTTTGTAACAAAGAAGGTTGCTGCTAATGCAGCTCTTGGAAGACAGCAGGGTTGGTTCGAGGAGTTCAGTTCCCATCGCCCACACGGGAGGCCTGGATAGAGATCCAGCTCCTTGCTCCTGCCCAACCCAGGCCCGACCCTGGCTGGCTTTTGGGGAATTAATCAGTAAATGGAAGATCTCTGTCTGTCTCTGTCTCTTTGCCTGCAATTTACAGGTGAGGAACCAAACACAAAGCAATTGGGAAGATCTAGGCAGTAGGGTACATGAATATTTAAGTTTTCAGGCAGGGGTATACACCTGGCTTGAGGCAGAGATGAAAGGGGCCTACATGGCTGGAGCAGCCCCTTGAAGGGACCTAGGAGCACAGGATCTGAGAAGCCAGGCCGGAATCCTGTTGTATCACTGCAGAATCTTCTGGGTCTGAGGCTCACTCCAGAGGAATGATGAACACCTGTGGATACTTACTCCCAGCCGCCACTTCCCTCACCATGGGTACCACTGAGGCAGAAGTTCACACTGCCATGCAGGGCAGATGGTCACCTCAGCCCACAAACCCCACCCCCCAGCGTCCTAGATGACTCCCTCAGCATCGTCTAGCCTCCTTGAATACACATCCCTCCCATTGTGTTAGGGAAGGACATCTCTCTCCTGCCTTTCTGCAACCCTCCACTGGGGTGGTTCCCAACATTCTGTCCTCAATTGTGAGCCTGTGGCCAGGGTATCACTAAAGCAGACATGGGGTCCTCCGCATGCCGTGGACTCCACTCTCGGCCGAATCTTCTAAGACTGGATTTCGGGACACTTTGTGATCCTGCCGTGGCTGCTGGCCACTTCTCAGAGTTGTGTTTGCAGGAAACAGCCTAAAGTGTGAGCAAACAGCTCAGCCCAGACAGAGAGCAAGCTCTGTGTAGACTCTGTAGTCGTTTTTCCTTGGCCAGAAAGCAAACCATTGTCACCCTGCTCCAAGCCTGCTTGTGAGCATCTGGCAAGGTTTCCGTGAAAAACTTGGACAGCGGACTGATTCACAGCGTCTGTGAGTTTTTACATGGTAGGCGGCTTGTGTCCAGGGCTGAGATTCAGCCTGCATATGTACAAAGCAGCGGAGCTCACTGTTTCCATAAACACTCATTTCTCAGCTTCCTAGCTCTGGAGCACCTGGCCTGAGATTTGATGCAAGCTTGGACAGAGCATTGAAAGGAAGATAAAATGATTGCTTGTCTTCCTTTTAAGGTTTGCAAGGTTATTTCTTGACCCCAAGGGCCATGCACACTCCTCTGAGAAGTTTTTTTTACGAACACAAGACGCACTGAAGGTCTCACAGTAGATGTGTGGGGGTATCTCTGTGGACCACCTGTGCCTGCCATCCCAGGTTTACAGACTGAGCTGCTGCACCAAGAGAATTGGGTAAACTCACTGCTTGCTCTAGGACAGGGGCCAATGTTGAGGTGCAATGGATTAAGCCTCCACCTGCAACTCCAGTCACTCAGTTGGTCATGGGTTCAAGTTCTGCTGCTCCACTTCTGATCCAGCTCCCTGCTAACAGTCTGGGAAGGCAGTGGAGGATGACCCGAGTCCCTTGGATTCTGCTTGTGAGGAGTGATTCGAACATCCCATCTTGGACCTGGCTCCACTTTCTGCTTCCCCTTTCCTACTGCTCGCAAAATTTGCATTGTTCCGGTTATCCACCAGTGACATGTAACCTTGTGGCCTCTTACCTGAGAATCCCATCCAACAATCTCTCACGGCCCCTCCCCCGAGTCCCCACCCATCTACTTGTGGCTTAGATAGTCTCAGTCACCAGTCCCTTGGGGCCCGCCCACAGCTCTTCCTCCCAACCAATTCCCATGCTCCCCACACCTTGCAGGGTCACCTGTTTTGTATAAATGAGCCTCCCCGTGTGTTCCCTTCCCTTCTCTTCTCTTCCTCTTCTTCCCCTTCCCTTTTTACCTAGCTCTCCCCTGTCCTCCATCTTGCCTGTTTCTTCTGCCCTGGCAGTCCCCACCCTGCCATTATGACAAGAGACATGTCCCTTCTAGTTTTCTCCCCCTCATTCCCCGTTCCCATTGCTACCCTGCCGGAATAAAGGACCTCCTAATACCTCGTTGTATCTGGTATTTTGGCTCATGATAAACGAATCATGTAAAGAGGACTTGGCTGTGGGAATTAGCTGTGCGTAAGAACTTTAAGTGTGTATAAAACATAACAGCACTCATGTGGGAGACCTGGATGAAGTCTTGGCTTCTGGTTTCATCCTGGCCATTGCAGCCATTTGGGGAATGAACCAATGGATGGAAGACTTTCTTTCTGTAAATCTGCCTTTCAATTGAAAAACACATACACACCGCAAAAACCAACCAACCAACCAACCAACCAGGCAGAAAAAGTACGGCCAAGACTACTGTCTTTAAATGATGCAAGTTGTCATAGAGCAGGGGCTTGGAGCCTTTTTTACCGAAGTCTTGTGAAAGCTTTATCCTCAGAACAAGGTACACCAAGGGACATAGTAAACATTCTCCTTTTAATTTTTTAATATTCTGGAACACGAAATGCTTCCCAAGGAATCACATCAAGTTATTATGAAAGGGGATCAAATGCCTTTCTGGGGATGACCAGTCTGGGGCCTTCTGTCTGTCCCTGAGACATGTCCTTTCTAACACAAATATGCTGAGAAGTTCTATTTCTGCCTGGTTTGCCTGGAATACAAATGTGCCTTCCTGGTCAGTAACTATTTACTGAGTAACTACTTTCTTCCGACACCTTCCAAAGCCCAGGGATTGATGCAATGACCCAGAAAAATCAGATTTTTTCCCTATTGGGAAGATACACAAGACGCAAGGAAACACTTCCATAAACAGTAGTTTAGTCGATCATTTGAGGCAATAGGAAGATAAGAAACAGCCAAAAGTGATAGAACAGCATAAAGCGGAGCTCTGTTTAGACAGGTTGAACATCCATGGGCTAGGATCTTTATTTCCCGAGGAAACTGTGGTGGGGACAATGAAAACCACATTCTATGGTGGACAGAATAAACATGAAGGCTCCAGAGTGGCATTAGATGACATGTTGTGGGTCAAAGAAGAACCATCATAGTTGAGATAGTGCCACAAGGAAACCAGCTGGCAGGGACTTTGGTGAGAAAGAGGCACAGGCTGTTGTGGCACCAGATGCTGGGGGCCACGATCAAAGCTGAGCCAGGTTTTTTGTAGTCAGTTACTTAGCAGTGACCCAGTCCGGTGTGGATTTCCTGCTATGCTTTAATGGAGACTCTCAGAGAATCATTTGTATATTTGCTCCTGGGCCAGGACTCACAATTATAACAAGGAAAAAAATGAAATACCTCGTATTTTTGTTTCATGATTATCTTATTCTTAGAAAAATAAATGCATATTTTCTTTCTCTCCTGTGCATTGAAGTTTGCCCACATATGAGTTTATAACATGGCATACTCAGAAATAACACTTCCATGCACTTCCATCTGTCAATTCAGGCAGTCCTAAGTGGTTGGGTCTTCATAAGCAACTGTAAATAGAATCTTGTTTATGATTTTGCAGATTGATTTTTCTTCTGCTGACCCACATAAGGCCATAGCCCATTACAGTTTGGTATTTCTGAATGCAGTTTAACATCTATTATTTAGATATATGGGCTCAGCGACAACTGGTGTTTCTTCTTGACAAATCCCTAAATTATTCTCTCTTTTTTTTTTTATTGGAAAGGCAGATGTACAGAGAGGAGGAGAGACAGAGAGGAAGATCTTCCATCCGATGATTCACTCCCCAAGTGAGCGCAACGATAGGTGCTGCGCCAATCTGAAGCCAGGAGTCAGGAACCTCTTCCGGGTCTCCCACACAGGTGCAGGTAGAAATTGCCTTCAGCCTTGGGCCGTCCTCAACTGCTTTCCCAGGTCACAAGCAAGGACCTGAATGGGACGTGGAGCTGCCGGGATTAGAACTGGCGACCATATGGGATCCTGGCGCGTTCAAGTTGAGGACCTTAACTGCTACACTATCCTGCCGGGGACCCTAAATTACTCTTGAATACAGGTAAATGTCTTGCATGCAAACTTCCCACCTCCTTCATCTCTCATTCCTTCTCTTTCTGCTCCATCCCTTCCTAATAGAGCATGGAACTGATAGTGCAGGAAGTTCACCTTGGTGAAACATCCGCTACTAAATTCTAAGCTCTATGAGGGCAGAACTGTGTGGGGCTACTAGCCTTGACCCCTGGCCTCCTTTTCACCCCCTGGCTCCGTTCTTGCCCCATACTTCATCTCCTGGTCTGCTCAGTAGTTTTGCACACTGGAGGTATTTGGATGAATTGGGTAATAAGACAGGAGGATTTCCATGCAAGTGCACATATGATTTAGCAACCCACAGTGATAGTCCTGGTGTTCGTGGAGTTAGCTGAAGGCAATTTCTCCCAGGTTGCTGAATCAGCTGCAGCAAACACTGATGCATCCTGAAGGCCTGAGGTCAGTGGGTGGGTAGGGGTGTGTGTGTGAGCGAGTGGTGAGAATTGTCTCCCCACTGGAAGGCTGTCTCTGGTTGAAACTGTGATCTAGGACCTCATCCATGTTCCCTATAACTGCCTCTTGGCGTCCTTGTGGGGTCACGCTCTTGCCATCACTGCGTTGGATTTTATTTGGTTTGCCTTTGGCCGCTGCCGGCAGGACTTGCCATTCTGGGCTGGATCTGAATGTGAGTGGATTTCCAGTTGTTACTTTTCTGTAAATCATTGCCTTGGTGTTAAAGGAGGCTGTTATGCAGGCATGGGTGGTATGTGCTGAATGTCTCATCCAGAACATAAAAGATTCCTAATCCCGCCTTTGCTGCAGCAAACCTAGCCCAGCCACTTTCGCCCTTCTCTGCCCTTGCTAGAACTGCGTGGCTTTCCTACGCATTGCATGGGAGACCTTTTTTCTCCCCATTCATTTTACTGGAATATTTAAAATAGGATTGCCAGAGCCCCTCAGTTGAATCTGAATTCCCCAACAATGAATAACACTTTAGCACAAAAAGGTCCAAATAGGAGCCTGGTATTTGTCATTGATCAGAAACTCAAGCTCAGCTCATGCCCTATGTGTTTCTCCATTGGAGCTGGTGGCAGTGCTGCGTGACCCACTGGCTTGGTAAATGGGCTACAGCCACTTGGGGTAGTCTTCCTCTTAAAGATCTTCTGCCCTACCCAGACCTTTCAGGTGAATGCAGCCAGGCCTGCAAGTGTGGGGCTACCTAAAGAACTGGTGGTGGGCCAGGAGGTCAGGCTCAGTGCTACAGGGCTGATGTGAGCTGGGTTGAGGGCATCTTGCACAGGAACTATTTCAGAAGAAACACACTCCAGATGTTGCAAAGAAAACGAGTGGCAAATGGCCCTGTTGTTCCTGCTGTTGTGGGTGCAGAGGTTCTCTGCTACCTGGAATAGTGTATGCTCTGAGAAACCCGAAGGAATGGCTTTCTAGAGACCGAGGAGGAATCACAGGGGATGCGGATGCAGAGGGAGTGATCTTTAAAACTGGCTCTGCAGGGCTATTCTTGGAAGGGTAGGAAGGACAGGCTGGAGCTAGGGGAAGCATAGAGCGAAGCCCAGGTAGTGGACAGCACCAGGCTTGCAGCTGAGAGGCGTTGTCTCCTTGAGGGCTGGGATTTCCCTGGTGAGTGAGCAAGTCCACGGGGTGGGACGGATGGGCATAGGGACCAAGACTGGCCGTCCACCATGGGAGATATCCAAGTGGATTCCTGTTGGAAACTAGGACCAGTGGGGTGAGCTTAAGCATTTAAACTTACTAATCTGTTACCATTTGTGGACTGACAGTCTAATTTTGGTTGAAAAGATGGGCCCTTCTGTCTGGTTTCATTGATCCACTTTCTGGAAACTTCTAGAAATCATAATGATGCAGTTAGGGAGAGGAAATAGGGAAAGAGGGATTGGGGGAGAAGTCCATTTGTATTCTCTGAATAATTATTAGCATTATTTCTCATGTTCCAACACCAGAGAGTCATTCTTCCATCAAGACAGAGCTGTATCACACCCATGAGCTGGTACAAGACTGAAAGAAACAAAGGCTAGTTAGACGTCCAAGGTTGGTGTTTGGGGAACATGGAAAAAGGAATGAGGCAAGTGGAATCTGGAACAATTGGTAGAGACTTTGCAAAGACATGATCAACTTCTGAGCTGAATCTTGAAGGGTGGGTGGAATAGCCTTGGGAAACCAATCTAGAAATATGAGTCTTTGGCACAGAAACAGCAGGATTGCCAGCGAATAAACATAAGGAAATGACATCACAGGGAAGCAGTCAGCCAGATCTAGAAAGTAGGTCACTCTGAGGGACAATTTACTGCTTCTGTAGCAAGCCAGTGGTGTGGAAAGAGGTGATGGTACATCCAGGTTGAATGTAGGATTAATTTAGATTTTAAAAGATCCACTGTGTCGCAGTGTTCCAGAATTTCCTCCCCTATTCCTCCCTGCCTCTTTTCTTTCCTCCACTCTATGTTTGACAAGTATTGGTTCTGTTTTTATTATGTGGCAGACATTGGGGTTGGGCAGCTGTCAGTGTGGATCCTGTCCTTAGAATTGTCTCTCAGGTGGGATGAACCTTTCATTTTTGTGTGCCTGCCCTTGTTGCTGCTGTCTTGGCTGGCACCCTCATGAATGAAAGCCCAGCCAAAGCCATGGCTCTAATTTCATGCCTGTTTTAGCACTGTAAAGCTAACGTAAAAGGTAGAAGGAAGCACGAGGGAGAGGCTCCAAGACATTGATCTGGGCAATGATTTCTTGGACAAACCTCAAAAAATACAGATGGCAACAGCAAAAATAGACAAATGGGGTTGTATTTGTTTCCTCAACACTGTTTATTGAAAAGGCTGACTTTAAGTTATAAATAATTCTGTGACTTGGCAGATTATAAAAGAAAAGTTAAAGTTTGGAATAGGGACTAAGGTTTACAGTAGGTCTGCCATACAGCAAATCTAAAATTTGAAAGCGTAAATGTGCACTCATCTATGCAATGATCTTATCCAGCTGTACCTCTAAAGCTGTCCAACAATAGTCCCCCAACTCCACACACAAAACCAATACCCTATTGTGCCTCTTCCTGTCTACTTGTTACACTCAGTACACTGTATCTTCCATCTTCTGGTTAACTACCTTCAAACAAACCCCTTAACTGGCTTGAAACAATCATTTGTTATTGTTAAAGGGGTTGATGGGTTCAGCTGAATCGCAATTATTTTGGGCTTTATGAAGTTGCAATCAGGTATTAACTGTGCGTGAATTAACCTTCTTTACTCAAATGTCTTTCTGCCATGGAATGCTTAGGGTAACTGGGAGTCAAGCCAAACACCTTTCTGTCCTTGTGACTTGCCCACATGATTAGCTCAGGCTTGCCTACAGTATGACAGACTTTTTAATGTGATGGCTACCTTCATTCACAACACACAGTTCAAGATACCCAGGCATAAGCAGTGTAGCTTTTCATGACAATCTCCAAGCCCCACATATCAATGCTGCAATGCTCTCTCTATTGGTTAAAGCAGTCATAGTTAACTCAGATTCCAAAAGCTAGAAGAAGAACCTTCAACTCTCTAAGTACTTTTTATGTACTAAGAGGTAAGAGATGGATGGTTTTACACAGCATGTTTCTATATTGTGAGTTAATTTCTCTGCCATTAAAAACTGCCCTCAGTCCACCCTACAAGTTGTGTTGGAGCATAGCAGATTATTTTCTCCCCTTAGGCAAGGAGAGCTGGAAGAGCAGGAGTAGAATGACAACTTTTAGCAAGAAAGGGAAAAATCTCAGACCTCAGCTGCTCTATGGGCACAAGCGTCCTTCAGCTGTAATTTCTAAAAATCGAAGATGAATGTCTGTAACTCGCTCTCTGGGGAGCATTCTTGGCTCCTGCATCTGAGCTTTCTCATTGCGCACTGGCGGCCTGGCACCCTGAACTCTGCTCTATCTAACTAGACTGTGGCCAGGATTTTCACCTCGTGGTTTATGTGAATTTTTAACCTCTGCTGTTACTGCCTCAAGTGACTCTTGGCGGCCTGCCTGGCCATCCAAGGTGAGACCCAAGGTACCAATGATTTTTTATTTATTTTTTTTTTTTTTGTGCTCTGGTTATGAGATTGAATACCTTTTGTGTGGTCTCCCTGACTTTGCCCTATAAGCTCAATGATTTTTAGTGGGTGTTTTTGCAAAAGTACATGATTCTTTTGCAAAAGTACATGTGAAATAAATTTCACATTACAGTAGAAAACCCTGAACATCTTCTCCTTTGAAACAAACAAGGCTCCTTGGAGAGGAGCCAATTTCACCCTTGGGATCATATTTTAGATTGACTTGGGACATTTATTGCCTGAAAGCAAAGCTGCTTTAGAGATGCTGGAGAAAGACCAGCTGAAAGGGGCAATCTTTTGGGTTCAGTTGTGATAACCTTGAGCATTAGAAAATGAAGCAAAAATTGTGATTAAGATATTAATTAAAATGTTTGGTGTTATGAAAAAAGTTAATGTTATCCAAATAATGATAGCAATGAAAATATTCTTTTCAAATAGTAACTGTTATATTTGGTTGTATTTTTTTTAATGAGTGATATGTCATTTATATTTAATGACAGGAAGAGCTTCTGGACTGCAAATACACGCATACTTATAGGCAGATAAAATACATGTCAGCTAATGACTGAGAATGTTTCATATCCTGGCGTGTGGAATGTCCTTGTCCATATGACAAGGGAAGAATCCCCGTTACTTACTAAATTATTAATAGAGGCCTCAAGCATTTCAAATTCAGTAACATTTTCATTGCCTACATTTTCTAGAATTTTCAGGCAATAGCAAGACATGAAAGTGTCAGTTTGAAAAAATATACTAAGGTTGGTGCAATTTTATAGTTGTAAGTGTTGCCTTCAAATTCTCATGAATACGGAATTCTCAAGCATCAGAAAGATGGTACTCTTTTCCTTGATTGGTGTACCAGTTTAAGTAACCTCTTCCAACATGTCTGTGGCCTGCCACTTATTCGATGACACGTTAATCTCGTTTGAAGAACTAATGGCATGCATCAAAACTTCTTAAGACGTAAGAGTGCTTTTTCTTTTCTCATCTTGGGTCTGAAAGTACTTGGCTAGAGTGGATTTTTGCCTTTTAAATAGGCTAGAAATGTGAGTACACCTTTTTTGCACGCATTTGCTGTTCAGTGGCTTTAACAATTATTTATTATTCTTGGTTTCTCCCTTGATTTCCCCCTCACCCAGCACTGTCACTGAAAAGACCTTACCAAAGTTTTCCTGGGAGAGAGACAGAGCCCCAGACCTCACACCCTGGATCATTCTAGAGGACTTGGGGTGGGACTGGGGAGGGGCAGGGCGTGGATCTGAAAATCCAAAGTGTTTTTGAACCTAAAGAGATTTTAAGATACAACATTCAAAAGGCAGTGCATAGTTGGCACTTATTTCTCTTCTGGGTGTATATACTGTCTTGTATTTTGATCTTGCATCCATTAGCCCAGGTATTTAATGGTTTTAGAAATACATCAAGGTAGATTGTGTAAGAGACTAAAAAAAAAGGTTTCTTTGGCTACTATATGCAGATGTAGCATTGCTAGACTGATTTAAAAAATGTATTTGAGTTACCCTGCTAAAGAAAGTAAAAAAGATTATCTTAATGAAAAGTGAAACATTTCTCAGAGGTCATATAACTAGAGACATACTGAAATGAATGGAATTAAGAGAAGAATAAAAGTGGGACAAAGAAACTCTATAGAATTTAAATAGCTTAAATATTTTTTAGATTTATTTTTATTTCAGTCAGATATTCAGGGAGGAGGAGAGACAGAAAGGAAGATTTCTGTCCGATGATTCATTCCTCATGTGGCCACAGTGGTTGGTGCTGAGCTAATCTGAAGCCAGGAGTCAGGAGCCTGTTCCGGTTTTCCCGTGTGGGTGCAGGGTTCCAAAGTTTTGGGCCATCCTTCACTGCTTTCCCAGGACACAAGCAGGGAGCTGGATGGGAAGCAGGGCTGGGATTAGAACCAGCACCCATATGGAATCCTGGCGCATTCAAGGCGAGGACTTAAGCCGGTAGGCTACCACATTGGGTCCCTGATAATTTAACTTTGAAGGCAGTTTGGGAACAAACTTCAAGGTGCGTTATCTTGAAAGTCAGGAAGCATCAGTTCTTAAATCTCACTCACATGAGCAATATCAGCAAAGCTTACAACAGGCATATTGTGCAGGGTTTTAAAAATTCATTTTTATAAGAATCCAGGGGCTTACTGAGAAATAGAGCTGCTTAACAGCAACACCTCTGATGTTTATGCTGTGCTACCAGAAGCTTTCTTTAGAAGTCTGGACCAAAAGGAAAATATTAAAAATTGTATAAATGCTTTTTCCTTGTACTAGTTGAAAAGAAAGTACATTTTCTTGTTATGAAATATCTGCTAAGTGTAAGGTGACTTTCACAGTCTGGATTCCATGTGGGGACTGAAGTTCACTTAGGAGTTGGAAGTTTGCCACTTAAGAGCCTAGTAGGTCTCAATCAAGTTATGTGAACCTTCTGCTTTCACAAACACAGAGCACAGTGGAGACCCAGTGGAAGGAGGAGTGGCTGTCTCTGCAGGTGTGGAATGCTTGGTTAAGAAAGACTTACAGAAGAGATAACCTGCAAATTTAGTCTTGAAAGAAGAGTAGATAATTCCAGGTCGATAAGCTAGGGTAGCTGAAAGGTCAAATGTGCAGTCTGGAAATCCAGGCACAAAGCAGATAGAAATATGTGCCAAGGCCAAGTGGAATGGCATACTCCAATGTGTCTCTAGCTGCAAGCAGTGTGGTACCACTGGCTTAAACTCTGGCAGTCAGGAATGGAGCAGCGTCCAGTAAATTACAAGTTGGATGACGAGCAAAGCCAGTTCGTAGATGTCATTGGTTGCTATGCTGAAGAGTTTGCTCAGGCATTCATTTATTCAGTAAATGCATGTATTGGAAACTGAAAAATTTCAGACTGTATGTGTTTATTCTCATGGAGTTTATAGTATGAGAAAACAAGATGTTAAATGATAATCATACAAATCATTTTATGTAATTTTATCTGTGATAAGCTAACTTATGTTCAGAGCAATGCTAAATAATCATACAGTTGATAATAGGGAACTTTAACTTTAGTCTGGGGTCCCAGAAGTTTTTGCTGAGGGAGCAACAAAAAAAACTCAGATACAAGTATGAGCAAGCCAGCTAAAAGAGGGCTTATTTAGGTGGGGTTGAAAGAGCTGCTTGGACATAAGCAATAGAGGCAATGACCTGGATACAGGTTTCATGTGCAGCTTTAGAAAGGCCTTGTCTTCCTCACAGCAAGCTCCTCCAAGCGATGGTCAGTGACTCCACTCCATTCTCTCTTCAGTGCAATGGCAGACTTTAGCACTCCGTTCTTTAACTTGAGCCAGTAAAGGTCACCAGTAACCTCCAATTGCTGCTCACCATGGAATCAGGAGTCTTCATCAGTGGAAACCTTTACAGCGTTTGGCACTGTTTAGCTACTCCCTATCTTTAGACATCATACTTGCATGAAGTTTTTATTCTCTCTGTAACATTAACATAAGACTTTGGGGGTTAATGTCTGTGCCATTTGGAGAGACAAATCTAATTCAAACTAACACTGGTCTTTTAGAAGGCAAGCAGAAAAAAAGTGGCAGGAAGAGAAAAAGGAAAATGTCAGAGGAGTATAAAGACAATGGATCCCAGCTCATAAGAGCTCAGCTTGGAGTGTCACATCAAGGAACGGTGGTTAGTCAGGGATAACGGCAGAACACCTTTCTCTTCTACAGAAAAGATTTCTCTTCTAAAAGTTTTTAATTTACATTTCCTTTTAGGAAATGGTTCTTCTTCTCTTTTAACATGATGTTCTAAAAAATATTTAGAATTTCCTTGAACCCTTCCAATTTTGCAGTTTTACTATCAGCTTTCAGAACACCGTGCCAGTCTTTGTGCAGAACTCAATTCACATCTGTTCAGCATTTTTACACAAGTACTTCGTGTTACCAAAAACGTCCCTGGAGTTCCTCTGATAGCAAGGTGAGATCCTTGTTTTGGTTGCAGTAGAGCTTTTCCTCACAGAGAGAACCACTCCCACCAGGCTGCTATGGGTCTGCATCTCCGTATGCAACTTAAAATCATCTTCTAAACACAACAGATCCTCTGAATATTCATTGCAGTCTCCATCACTGCACTGTTCTTGTGTTCTTAGTGAATGGGTTGATGTGGAAGTTCTTGTAAAATAAAAATAAAGCTTTGCTATTAGAATTGTCTTCACCATATTTTCCTCATTTTGTACTGAGACACTGAGAAACAGATTTATCACCATAGGATTTTAACAACTGTGCTTGGCTTTTAGTTTTCCTGGGATCATAATCTTCAAGTGGATGTACAGACCTCACATTTGTCTCAGCTTTCATCTGGCTGGAATCCATGTCATCTCCTTGAGGATTTTGTTGTTAAAGTCTTAAGTGGTGACCTGGAAAGGAATACCTTTTTGAGCTGTGTCTATTCCCTGAAAGAAAGCATCATATTCTCCTTTTAGTCTGAGTCTATTTCATGGCAGTCACCCTCCTCAGGATCTGCGGGAACTCCAGCATTTGAAAATATGAGGTCTTTAAGTGAGCAATGCCACTCTACTGCTTGGGGCTGAGGAGTTATGTCATAATCATAATGGAATGTACTTGAAACCTCACCACTCACAGGACTGCCACCCAGCGAGCTGGGCAACGCTAGTGGATTTTCAAATCTATGGGTATCAGAGACACTTTCCAGATGAGTGTTACCCAAACCAGAGTCTGGACAGGAAATCGAAAGTTTTTTGAAATGATCTTTGTGATTCTCATAGTTCCTCAGAAACTTTTGGGAGGTGGTGGTATCCTCAAGACTTCCTTCTGATATAATATTTTCCCCACTAACTCCTGAGTTCTTGTCCTGCAGGGACCCACTGACCCCACAGCATTCCTCCCCATGTGTTTCCTCTTTAGCCACATCTCTTGCACCTTCTGAGCTTGTTGAACTGAGAGTGAACAAAGATCCTTCATCAGAGTCATAGTCACTTTCTAAATTGTACTGAGGGTCAAAATGAGCATATTTTTGCATTGGCTCCTCATTGGCAGGAGTGACACCCTGGTCATAGCCCCATCTTTGAGGAAAGTCGGGAGGGTCTGTGCCTTCTGGGTCACCGTGGGTGACCCCACTGTAATAGAGTGGAAGATCTGCTTTGGCACCAGCCCCTGCAACCTGGATCTGCTGTGTGCTCAGCCAGTTCCTGTCAGAGCTCAGTTGCGTTTCCTTAGAGAATTCCACTGGAAAGCCTGGGATTCCTGAAGGTAACTGTTCAGTACTTCCCGTCTCCTGATTCTCCCCAGTCCTCTGGGCATTGGTGTGTGTGAGCATTTGAGAGGCAGTAACTGGCTTTTCTTTTGAGAGTGGCTGGCCAGATTCATTCACATCATGAGTGGAGCTGGATAGCACTTGTGATGTGCCAGCTACTGAAGCGTTGCCCACCGAGCGCCCCGTGGGCAGACACTCCTGGGCCACACTTTCGTGGTTGAAATCCCCAGGAAAATCATTCGCGTAGACGGGCTGTGGTGCTCCTGAGGTGACTTGCTGATTGATGTCCCGGGAGACACTGCCAGTCAGAAGCATCCTGTCATATGTATGTCCGGCCCTGGTGTTGCTATCCCCATGTGGTTCTGAGCTCCGCCAGTTGCTCCTCCCTAGGGTTCTGTCAGGAAGGACGGTGAGGTATGTGTTTGGCTCTGTTTCCAAGAAATCTTCCTGGTTCTCATAGAGGTTTGGATTGTGAACCGATTGCTGCCGCTCCATCCTGGAGTGCTGCATGTCCCTGGCAGCCACTGCGTCGTCATAGAAACCCTCATTCGTGTAGGTACTGGCTGGGCCGGGGCTCCTGTTCCGGCATCCTTGTAGCCGCAGTTTGTCAACATAGGGCCTCGTGAGGGCCCCCAGAATGAAAGCCACGACAAACGTGATGAACACCGACAGGCACACGGCCAGGACCAGGTCCTGGTGCTCCTCATTCTCCTCCTGTCTGTCAGAGGCCTGCACGTCCCGGGCGGCCCTAACCCTTCTGGGCGGCCATTTCCGCTCCTCGCTGACGCCAGAGCTCTGGTGCGCATGTCTGCCGGGAGTGGGACGAGGCATGCGCCTTCCTCGCGGCTCCACTCGGCGCCCTTGTTGGTGTTTCACTTGATGGAGTTCCGTGGGAAGAAGGAGCGGCACCGTGGAAGTCCGGCCTTGAGGCGTCTCCCCAGGCGTCTCCCCAGGCGCCTCCTCAGTTCCTGCAAGTGTGGGAGGAAAACACACAGGTGAGCAGACCTTGAGTTTCCAAAATGTGTATCGGGGAACCTTGTAAAGTCCATGGGCTTTCGTTCCCTCGTTCCTTCGCGTCCACTGCCCTCGCTGTGTACGCAAAGATGCTGGGCTCTGTGTGTGCCCGGCTGCCACATGTGGCTTTTGTGAGGGAGCAAAACACGTGTGTCTGCCAGCATGCAGACCTCACTCTCCATGGATTTTTTTCTGGCCCTGAAAAAGCAAAGCCATGTTTTCTACTTTTGGGTAGTCCTGAATGGAGCAGAGGCGAAGACTCGTTTGTAAAAAGAGGTTTTTGTTGTTGTTTTTTTCCTAATTAGGAATTTGAAATTTAACCAAGATATCTAATAGTGAAAACCAAAAAGTGGAAAACCTTCCCAGAACGTCCAACATCAATAACAGTTTCTAGAACTCTGGGAGAGGGGTGAGAAACAAATCAAAGGAGAATAACACTTTTGAAATGAGTGGGTTTGCTTTGCATGTAGGTGGGATCACATTTATGGATGGTGAGCAGTCATTTAAAGTAATGATGTTTCTGTTTTTAAAGATAATTTGTTTCATCACTTGCTGCTAAGGATAGGAATAAAATGCTGACATGTTGGGGCATCAGGGTAAAATTGCCTCTTAGCAAAATTTCTTTTTTGAACTTAATCCAGTTGTTTTTTAGTAACTTGGTCTGGTTATGTGAAGAAAATCGTTTGTGACCTAAGGAAAGCAGCAAGGTACCAATGACTGTGGAATTACCTAGTGTCACAGGAGCTAACCCAAGGGCCCAGCACACCTGCTTTAAGTGGGAGTACTGGTGTTTCAAATGTGGCACATGTTTGTGGATGTACGTCTTACAGTTCGAATGAAAGGACTCAGAAAGAGGAGGAGCCACTGATTTACCTGTAGATTTGCTGCAAATCACACTCCACTTTTCCCTCCAGGATTCGGAGAGGGAATTTTGGAAGAGGGTCACACTCTGATCACACTGCCACAGGTTGTTAGCCAAGTCAACATTCAGCTGGGGGAGTTGCAGAGCCATGACCATCATGGGTAGGACAGTGGTCAGAGCGTTGTTGCTGAGGTCTAAGACCTGTTAAAGAAGAAACAGATTGAGGAGTCTCTGGGAATAAAGACGTTTAGAGGCAAGATAAATGAGTTACAGAAAGCTATTGTTTACATTTCTATGGAGGTATTATATAAGGGCGATTTTAAAAGCTGAAGGAAAAAAGTTAATAAGAAGATATATTTATTTTGGTGCAAAATAATTTTGAAATCCATGCATTGTTTTGTTGGAATACACTCATTTACCATGAACTTTTGGACTACCCTGTTGCAATTTTAGCATTGGTCTGAGAGTCAGAATGCTGGATTTAAGTTGCTGCCTTTCCCCCTAACACCCTGAGTCTTGGTAAATTGTGTATCCTTATGAGATTCTAAGGGCTGTTAAAAGGATACATTGTATGTGCAAGTTTTAAAGTATGGTTCCTATATTAGGTGTTCTGTCATTTTCCCTTACTTGTTTCTATGAGTCATAATTTGTATAGTTGAATAAAACCTACACTTGGGTGTGATCAAGACCAAGAATGGGATAACAGGTCTAGAATTTCTGGAAACTCTGTGACCTTGAAAGTGTGCAAGATATAGGATGTTGAAACACAGAACACAGAAGAATTGTGGTTGCCCAGAAGTAGCAAAGTGTTTTTTTTTTCTTTTTGCATCCAATATTCTATCAAAGGTTGTCATGTATTTGTTTGCATCCACAACTATTCAGTATATACAGAATGATGATTACTTCCTCTAGTCTAACGAGAAACAAAAGGGAAATCCAGGGAACAGAAGGGCTTCATGGTTCTGGAGATGCAGAACAGAGACTGCTGGCGTTGGACGCAGCAGAAACAGGTGGCTGTTGGGAAGTATGGCTGCTGTTTCTCTGGGTGCCACTGTTGGATATCAGGAACTCTCCTGGGAGCTTGAATATGTTTTTGCTAGCCCTTCCAACAACTTCATTTTCCTTCTTTTCACAGATGAGGAAACTTGGCTAAAACCGTATTAGTATAGCCCACATTAGGCTCTAGCATGGGGGCCTGGTACACAACAGGTTCTTAATATATGTTTGACAGGAATGGTAGAATTAGATCTGATCTGGTTCTCAGCTGAGTGTCTGCACTGCACGAGAGTGAAGGAAGCATCGGTTGAGGAAGCCTGGAATATGTGGCACCAGAGTGGGGGGCATGGAGTTTGCAGAGGTGTGTAAGAGGGGTTATTAGGAGGAGAACAATCATAAAAGAGAAAATGCAATCCTTCCTTTAAAACAAAAATAGGACTATGGATGGAAACCAGAAATGCTGAATGTTATCAAGGCTTAAAAAAAAAAAAGAAAAATCAGCATTAACATTTTGGGTTGTATAAAGTTGCAAGAGATGATACTGTGACTTTAGAAGCACAGCTTTTTGTGGAGTTCAGGTAGTGAGGGTGATCTTTCCAGTATTGAGTAGCCAACAATCCTCACTCTTGAAGGAATGAAGCAAAAAATAGAAAGTAGGAGAGTTTGGATAGGGAAGAACAAACACTGTGCTTGGGCCTTGCCTTGCCCAAGAGAAGTGGATTCCTTAGGAACCTCAGAGCTCTAGCTACAAATTGAAATATTCTGATGATTTTCTGGCAGTCATTTTATTTTTAGTGCATAGTGACATTTTTTTTTTCAACCCAACATCTTATTATGTTACAAATTGTAGAACTGAAAACAAAACCGGAGGAAAGATAGATTAATGAAATGATTCAGGAGGAATAATTTCCGAGAAAGGATGAAATTTCTTAGTCCAATTTGGCTAAAGGAGTAGCCATCTACTAGCATTTGAAAGGGTGTTTGTCACGGAAACACTGGAAGAAGCATGTAATACTGCTGCACAAATTACTGTATCTAGGAAGAGTGGGACAATTAGGAAAAGAAATGCTAATTTGAGATGTCAGTGAAACTTATTTCATTCCTTTTAAGCTCAGTAATGAATTTATGCTTTGAAAAAGCTCTCCATTTTTTAAAAGATTCCCACATGGGAAGGAACATAGAATAGTGCAAATATTAAATTCATCTCCTAGAAAAAAACAACATCCATTTTGATATTTGGCTTTCTGATACCAAATATGTTCATTATATTCCAAGACTAGTTCTTAGAGTTCTCGCCAGCCATGTAGAGTGGATCATAAAGAAAGAGAAATTGCATGATTCTGGGCACTTGCACTTGAAATTTATAGCTGTTTTTAAAACACTCTCAGAGCTGATTTTTGGTTTTGCCTCTTGCATCTATTCCCTGGAAACTGCAGAAGTCTCATATGGCATGATAAAAGAGCAAATAAAATTTTAAGAAACATAGGGCAAGTGACATATACAAATACAGTCAGTATGTGGTATCCCAAATGGGATTTCAGACAAATTTCAACCTACTTATGGTGAACCAAGGAGTACTTCCATCTGCTGTAATCACTACTGTGGCAGACAGACTCAAGCATCCAGTTACCTCCCTGGGAGTACACATGCCATAGAACATTCTCTTCCCCTTGGGTGTGGACAAGACCAGGGATTAGCCTCCTGCCAACAGACTCCTGCAAAAGCAGTAAGATGTCTCTTTGTGATGCATTGCACTAAAATGACAATGATCCTGCCATGCTGTGTCCCTGGTTGGCCCCAGAGCAATCTGCCACATTGGAAAAGACCACAGGGCACAAAAGTGAGGATCTTATTGGTCTAACAGCCAGATAGGGAACTGAGTCCTGCACTCAACTGAGAAGGCCTGGAGGGGAGTCCTTTGCCAGCTGGGCAGACAACACACCAGCCTTGCTAACACTCTGACTGCGGCCTCTTAAGAGGCCGTGAAGCAAAGGCTCCAGCTAAGCCAGGTCTGGATTCTTGACTGATAGAAATTATGGCATAATTTATGTTTGTGTGGTTTTAAGTAACTGGATTTATAGTAATTTTTTCAAAGCAGTAGATAAATAAACCCCCATCCATGCTCATCATTTGTTCATTCATCCCTTTGTTTATGTGACAAGTATTTTAAACATGTATTAGATGCTGGGTGCTTACTCAGCACTGGAAAGTGAAACAGAGTTGCTAGGAGCCCTCACAGAGCTTACTGTTTAGTAGAAGAGCTCAGGAGGCAGAGGTGCCAACAGCCAAGACTTAAGATGAAATGCTGTCAGTTAGGGATGTTGAGGCAACAGGTAGAGCGTGTGCTAAGTGTGTCGAAGTGGGACTTGATTCATTCTGAAGCCCAGGGAAGGCCTCCTTGAGGAGGTGATATTTAAACAAAAGCTGGAGGAATTAGTTGGTGCTAGGCCAAGGGTCATCATGAGGAGGGCTTGTGGTGACAAGAGCGGCAGGAAAGAAGGGAGCAGAGGGAGAGTGGCTCCAAGTGAGGCTGACAGGCAGACGGGAACCAGGCCC
This sequence comes from Ochotona princeps, assembly GCF_030435755.1. NCBI lineage: Eukaryota > Metazoa > Chordata > Mammalia > Lagomorpha > Ochotonidae > Ochotona > Ochotona princeps. Next base: position 43,074,487 of record NC_080842.1, on the reverse strand, counting down.
TGGCTGTGAGCTCCTGGAAGAGTTCCAGCTGAGGAATGGCGTCATCAGATGTGTATGTTAGGAAAGCAGACTCACTGTGAGCACGTTAGAATTTCTATATGCGGTGTACTCTGACAAAGAGCTTACAAAATTCCCTGTACTACCCTGGGCACCTTACATCTGTTGAAGCACTTCTCATCAAACTCTAGGAGATGACACTACTAAGGCACCCCATGGACCCAGGGGTGTTCCAGTTTGCCTAAAAACCCTGAGACCTCTGGTCTTACACTTTAAGGAGGTGGTCTTACAACTCAGATTTAATTTCTTGCCAAGTGGTAAATGGAAACTGGGAATGTGATTTAGTTTGATTTAGAAAAAATAATGTTGCCAGTTCTTGCTACTGAGTAGTATTTTTTTAGTTCAATTCATGTCCATTACTGTGGCCTTTTAAGTTTTAGGCAAGGAAAGATACTTAAATTCTTTATGGGATCTTAAAATACACTTAGTTTTTTTTTATTAATAACTAGTACAGCTGGACACAAAGGAACTCTGCAATGGACATATTCTCCTCATGTCACTGATAATATGTTTGATGCTTGAAATATTACATAAATAGTTTTAGAACCTGTAGGTTTTTTACGTCCTTGAAGGCATCAGGATGTATTTTGAATATCTTGTTGCTCTTTAAGTAGAGGTTCTTCAGTTGCAGGCAGTTGTGGAAATCAGAAAACCCAATTTGCAATATCCTGTTGAATGAAAGATCCAGACTCTGCAGTGACTTCAATTTCCATAATCCTGTTGAAAGTAGAAAGTAAAATACATCATAAACTGGTGCTATTTACTGCAGCATTGATTGTAATGGTAAAAAAAATAGAGACAACATTAATGGTTCTGCATTGGGAAAAGTGTTAAAGCATGGTTTATTAAAATTGTGCCATACCAGGTAGTCTTAGTGCAGATCAGCAGGAAGGAGAACGCTGCAGGGCTCTATGGAGCTTAATTCCAGTGGTCTGTGGAAAAAGCGCATATGCCAACACACAGCAATATTCTGAGTGAGCAGAAGAAAGGTTCAGAAGAAGACAGCAAACTGTTGGAAACAGTTACACTTTGGAGTAGGCTGGTCAAGGCAGATGGGCAGGGATGTGTGAAGAAACTGTTTTTTTATGTGTGCACTGATTGGGGCATGTTTGGATGTCCCCCAAAATTCATGTGTTGGAAGATTGGTTCCCAGGCTAATGGAGTTGGGAGGCAGCATGGAATTTTTGGAAGATAGGGCCTCATGGGATGTCAGTTGGTCAGTGGAAGACATCCCCTCCAAAGGGATTAGGGCCTTTCTTGTGGGGCAATCTTGAGTTCTAAGGGTTTGATAAAAGCCTGAGATTGGGAAGGCAACATGGGGTAGCAGGTTAAGCCTCTGATTGTGTGCTGGCATCCCATATGGGCACCCATTCAAATCCTAGATATTCATTTCTGATCCACTTTCTTCCTTGGAAGGCAGCAAAGGATGGCCCAAATCCTTGGACAATTTCACCTACATGGAACACCCAGAAGAAGGTTCTGGCTCCTGGGTTTGGTCTGGCCCTGGCCTGGCTGTTGCAGCCATTTGGAGAGTGAATCAATGGATGGAAGATCTGTCTTGTCTTCTCTCTCTGTGCCTTTCAAGTAAAAAGAAAATTTAAAAATTAAAAGAAATAAAAAGCCTGAGACTGGTTGCAGGCAGTTTCTGGCTTCCTGCATCAGGATGTGATCTTTTGTCCCAGGGACTCTTCCCCTGCCACCTGCTAAGACGTGATACAGCTGAGAGGGGCCTCCCTGAGAGCATAGCTGACTGTAGGCATCCGAGTCCTGGAGTCACCAGGACCATGAGCTAGATTAACTGCTTCGCTTCCTAAGTAGCTTATCTCAGGTATTTTATAAGGAAAAGTTGACCAACACGAGACTCATTTGAATTCTTTCTTTCAATGAGCATGTGCTATTTTTAAATTATAAACAGTGATTAAAACTCTACTCTTGATTAAAGTCAATATTTGATTACACTGTGGGAAAAACTGAATAATGTTATGTTAATAGAGAAAAAAGTTGTTGTGATGCTTTGCTACATGGATGAATTCTTCAAGTTTTGAGATTTTTTATTTTATAGTCATATCTTTTATTGTATTTTCTTAGTTTCTGATATTGTGGCTATTTTATAGGCCTTATTGTATTTTCTATGGTAATTAAGTTAGAGCTAGATTTTTTTCTTCAGCAACATCACTGCATTGACTTTTGTTCCTTGCTTTTGTATTTCAATTGATTCCTGAGATACCAGGAAGGTTGTTTGGCACTGAAAATAATCAAATGTTGAGCGTGAGCTGCCAGTCACAACATAATCCCAAATTTGATTTCCCATATGGGTCTCTGAAGGAAGTGCTTGCATATTTACATTTTTTTGTGCTCTGTTCTTGCATGTGGGCTGTGTCTGTAACAGCTACTACAAAGAAGAGCCCTGGTTCGTTCCATTCTAGAAGGGTTTATTCCTACTGTCTGCAAGGTACTTGTAAGTTTGATTATGCAGAGAGGTGATGATTTAATAGAAATTATTGCCCTGTTTAGATTGTCATATGGTCATTTTAGTTGTACAAATTAAGCAAGAAGCCATTAGGGCAATAAACTAACCAAAATATTAACAGTAAGGCACTTTGTACTGGGGACAAGTATAGCACAGAACCTTCACTCTTAAGGACTTGAATTTGGTCAGTGATGAGACACAGAAGAAAAGGTTGCCAGTTACACAAACTAGTCCATCACATGCAGCACCCACTATAAAATTACCACTTATTGTTTTGCCTGTATGTCCATAAGATGAACGATTCTCCTCAGGGGATCATTCACATATTTGAACACTTGCCATACCTGGTATACAGCAGACACTCAATAGACCCACGTTCACACTGCTTAGCTGCACAGAGATTTAGAAATTATTGACCCCAAACTAAAGAGGCAATACAGAAATCTGCCTTTTCTGTTCTGTTGGAAGTTCCAACTGTTAGTGACACTAGTTGGCTATAGCCAAACAAGGACTGTCTGCTTTAGATGAGAGGGGTGCACAGAATTAGCTTGTAGAAGAGTGTGATTTGTTTGTATTCACGTTTCTATGAAAAATGGAAAAGATCATTATGTGCTTGCAAAACTTGGAGAGAATAAATGCTGATATTCAGCTGGCATAAGAGTAAGAAATATTTCTTTGTTGGCTTATAAAAAGCCATTGCCCAAGTCCTGTGTGTTGCCCCACTGCCCTGGATCATGTTTATTCCCACAGCCTTAATCCTCAGGATGTTGATGCAGTGTTGTAGCCAGGAGTTGTCTAACTGGAGGCTGGGGGTTGGAGGTTAATTGTTAAATATTTTGAATATAACCCTTGGATGAAAGATGTTGCTCTGTAGAGAACAATTCTATTATATGTTGCAATCTGCAAACACAAGGGGCTATGAAAGAAAATGAGATAAAGAGACCAGCGTGAAAGCAGCTGTAGCTTTCTGAACATTTTCACGGTACCTACTTGTTCCATGCAGAGATGTGAAATGAAGGTTCCTAAAGTATCTTAGTGTTTAATTGAATTGCGTAAATACCACAGGAGCTCAGTGGAGGGAAAGATCATGGCTAGCTTTGAAGTGAGGGAAAGGATTATTATTATTTTAAAGATTTTTTTTCAATGGAAAGTCAGATTTACAGAGAGGAGAGACAGAGAGGAAAGATCTTCTATCTGCCGTCCCATTCCCCAAGTGACTGTAACGGCCAGAACTGAGCTGATCAGAAGCCAGGAGCCAGGAGCTTCTTCTGGGTCTCCCCATGGGTACAGGGTCATAAGACCTTGGGCCTTCCTGCACTGATTTCCCAGACCACAAGCATGGAGCTGGATGGGAAGAGGAGGGCAGCTGCGATGTGAACCAGGGCCCACATAGGATCCTGATGTATGCCAAGTGAGGATGTTAGCCCTTAGGCTATCACATTGGGCCCAGGAAGGAGTTATTTTTAAACTATATTATATTGTTGTTAGCTCTGAGCATTTCAGAGATTATCTCCTTTTAGTGTTCACAAAGCCCTTGGGGGTATCACTATTTTATAAATGAAAAAAAAATTAAAAAAACCAACCTGGGCTTAGCTAAGTTAAGGACTTGTTTAACATGGTAGGTAGAGCAAGAATAAAGTCTCACAAAAAAAGCTGGGCTTTGAGCTTGAGGTTAGAAAAAGAAAAAGGCTGAGAGGAGGACTCTGGGTAGAAGGATGGCCTGGGCCGTGGCACACACAGTGTTTGCTGAAGGTATTGGGGGTTGTTTAGTTATTTTGCATCAAGGGGCTAGTTCAGGTTCTGGCTACAGATCTGATACTGAGTTTTATTGTATCCTTGTGACTTTTTTTATGTGAGTCAGGGAATGCCACTTAAGGTTTTCAGGCCTTGATTATCTCCCTAAAATTGGTGTCTCACAATTGACAACTTTGCTTATTATGCTCTTGAAGCCTTTTGAGCTCAAGGGAAGCCAGGTCCAGTGGTCTGGATTATTGATCAGGAAATATTCAACCTCCTGGGGATGGAATTTACTTCCTCACCCCACTGAATTAAGTCTGACTACGTGGCTTGCAGTGGCCGATGGAATATCAGCACAACTGTTAGCACGGATTCAGAATGTGTGTACGTGACAAGACTTGGTCTGCTGGCTCGTGCCAGAGCCTCAGAAGAAGCCTGGACTGGCTGGCCATCTGGCCCAAAGGAGGGACATGTGGAACAGACTTGTACCAAATGGTCACCTCAAGTTACAAAAGATCCAGTCTGTAGAGGGGTAACGGTTAACTGTGTAAGAGTAGGATTAGAATTGCCCTTGGCTGCTGAAAGGTTTTTCTTATTTGAACAATCTGTTGTTAGGTGAGATCAGCCTCAGGTCACTGCAAGTGAATGATGTTTGACCAAGTGTTGTAAGTGCTGATGTATTACCCATGATGGGACGATGTCAGGATGAAGATGAAGATGGAAACTGGACGGCTAGCATCAGATCTGATTTACCAGTTCTGGTCAGTAAAAAACCCAGGGCATACACCCTGTGACCCTGATGCAGGTGGGCCTGGGGTGTTCTGAGTTCAAGGTTTCCTGAGAAGAGGTCCTAATAAAGTAATCTGACCTCACCGAAGTCCAGAGCTCAACTGCACACCATGTTCTGATACCCACACAGCAAATTCCAGTTGGAATAAAGGGTAATCTGCCTGAAAAAGTCTGGCATTTTCGTTATGTTTGGAGTAGGAACATATGCAAAGAAGAGCTTGGTGGAGTTGTACCTAGGAGAAGCTGTTTTCTGAGAATGCAAAGAAAAAATTGCAACTTAATAATAATAAGGAATCTAACTAAAAAATTTAAATTGAGTATGTTAGGGACTCTATATAAAGGAACAGAGATAAGAGTAAGAGCAGATTTCTTACTGGAATAGTGAAAATTAAATACAGTGGACTAGCAACGTAAAAGTTAGAATTCTTTGTTAAGTAGGAATATATTTTTTAAATGAAATGTAAATAAAGACCTTTTTCAGATTACTAAGACTTGAAAGAACTCATCAGCAGTAGGTCCAAACTAGGAATGTTAAAGGAAGTCCTTTAATTGGAAGAAAAATGAAAACATATGGAAGTCTGGATCTACACAAAAGAATACAGAGTTCTAGAAATGGTAACTGTGTGAGTTAACGCAGGTTTTTTTTCTTATTTAAATGTCTTTCAAAGGTAATCAAACATTTAAAGTAAAAATAGGAGAAATGTTCTGTGCAATTTATAACACATAAATGTATGCCAACACTTGCACTAAGTTCAGAAGAAGAAAATGGAATAATACTGTTATAAGGTTCTTACGTTATCAGCAAACAGTGTAATATCACATCGGAATGGACTGTGATATTAGGATATGTGTTAGAGACTCCAAAAGCAACCCATCACATGGTAACAAGCCGCAGAGAAGTATAGCTAATTATAGCCTAGTAATGGGATAAACTAGGTTCAGTTAAAAGGTAGAAAAAGTTAAAATAGTTAACGCAATTTGTTTTAAAGGAGAAAATGAGGAAGAGGAGAAGGAAAAGCAGAGGGAACAAATGGAAGAATTTATGGAGATTGGCAGATTTGAACTATAACCTCCCAAGGAAAAGGCAAGGACTTTTCAGTATGTAGAAAAAAGCAAGACAATTATATATCTAAAAAAAGGACCATTACTCATGAAATCACATGGAGGTTAACTATTAAAAGGACAGAAAAAGGCAGACTTTTAAACAGATGTTGGAACAATTGGACATCTATGTGCAAAAGAAGAAAATAAAAGAACCTGGATCCATACCTTTTATGTAAAAGTTAAAACAAATCTAAAAGTAGTGCTTACAAATTATGGCACTTCTCTTCAGACCATAGATGGTCTCCCCAAGAAACTGTTGAATTTGTCTGAACAATACGATGCTGGACTCTATGCTTGGTATATGTTTGCAACGAAAGAATCTTGACTTAATTTGAACTGTAATACTACAACAAGGTGGAGGAATCCACCATGGGGGGAGGGCACGGAGAGGGGTTGGGGGAATCCCAGAGCCTATGAAACTGTGTCACATAATGCAACGTAATAAATAATTAAAAAAATTCCGGCACTTCTAAAAGAAAACCTGAAATTTGTGAGACTCTGGGTCAGGCAAAATGTTTTAGGTATGATAGCAAAATATAATCAGTCAAAAGTAATTAAATTTGATTTTAAAATAGAAAACATCTGTTCTTCAAGAGAACTGGGAAGAGAATGAAAAGACAAACCACAGAGTGGACAAGAAAAATCTTTGTGAAGGATTTATCTTATAATCAGCATATCTATTTTTAAAAGTCTCAAAACTCAGCAAAGGTAAAACACATAATCCAATTTTAAAATAAGGATTTGATGACACTTCAGCAAAGGAACGTGAGTAAGTCACACGAAAAGATGCTCAGCCTTGTTAGAGAACATGCAGACTGAAACCGCAAGGAGACAGCACTGCTCATCTGTTAATTCCAATGACCGAGATGTGAGGACATTGAGAATGTGGAGGAACCACGTTACAGCCACTTTGGAAACAGCTTGATAGTTTCCTAAAAAAATTTGAAGATGAAAATTAACCATACAGTTACGTGTGCCATATGACCTAGGTTTCCATTGCCACCTGTTTAGTCAAGAATAAGGGAAATATATTTACATATAAATTTTATACCAGCTTTTTTGGTAACAACCCCAAACTTGAAACAATCAAGTGCCCATTAGTGGGTAAAGAAAACAAATAGGATAATATGTGGAATAGAGTAATGCATGCACCCAAATAGATTAGTCTCACAATGTATGATGCCAGGCAAAGAAGTACATATACTCACAGTACATGGTGTACTTATATGTACCCTAGGAAATGTGACAGTGTGTAATGACATAAATTACATCAGTGACAGCTTGGGTATGAGGGAAAGAAGGATGGAATTACTACAGGGCGTGAGGAAACTTGGGCATGATGGATACACTCACTGTTGTGCATGTTGCTGGCTTCACAGGTATACACATGTAGAAGCATCAAGCTTCACACTTCAATGTGTACAGTTTATTATGTCAATTATACTTGATAATATTGTCCTTCAGAATTAAATAAATGGAGCCTGCCTGCTAGTATTTATGGGGTTTATTTTCTGGGTGATAAAAATTTACAATTAGATAATAGTTGTATCATTTTGTGAATATGCTCAAGACACTGAATTTTGCACTTTAGAATAATGAATTTGTGTTCGCTTTGGCAGCACATATACTAAAATTGGAATGATACAGAGAAGATAAGCATGGCCCCTGCGCAAGAATAATGAATTTTTCTGTTACAAAACTATATCTCCACAACGTTGTAAAAAGAAGTAGAGGGAATGGCGCAGAGATGTGTAACAAGCTAACCCTCCACCTGCAATGCTGGCATCTATATGGGCTCCAGTTCCCATCCCAGCTGCTCTACTTCTGTTCCAGCTCCCTGCTTATGGCCTGGGAAAGCAGTGGAGGATGGTCCAAGCCCTTGGCATCCTGCACCCATGTAGAAGATCTGGAGTAAGCTCCTGGCAGTGAGCTAGCAATAGTAGATCTGTCTGTCTCACTCTCTCAAAATCTGCCTTTTGAGTAAAAATAAAAAAATCTTTAAAAAAATTGTAACAAAAAACCAAGGTGGCTATATTAATATAAAACAGAGTTCAGAGAATACTACGAGGGATAAAGATCAAGAAGATTATTCATTAAGAATTGAAGACCATTATGCTAAAAGAAACGAGCCATTCCCAAAAGATCAGATACCACATATTTGCTCTAATAGAAGATAACTTCCATCAAGAATCTCAGTGCTAATATCAGTAGGGGTTGTTTGCTCATTTCTTATGGAATGGCTCTTTCTTGTTTCAGTTTGCAGTTTTGTAGTATCAAATCTGTTTTTGCTGTAAATCTTATCTTTTTTGCACTTCCTAGTTATTTGTGTCTCTTCCAATAAGTTCTTGTGATTCATTAATTGATTATCCGTAAGAGATGGAATGCTTGCAAACACTTGAGATTGTACATGTACATTTCAACACTGTTCTGCTACATATCATGAGTAATGAAGGTGTAACTTTTAACTGTAATTCCTTCAGTGCCACAAGGGTCACGCACTAGCATCTATTCCTACAAGAAGGTTTTTGATTCCCGTTTTCACCACTCTTGTTTTTTTATTTTTGTAGCATGTTTGTTAACTTCATGTTGATGAAAATTGATTGTTTTCACCCCGTTGTGGACTGTGTCACTGGTTCTGTATTTTAGGGGTTATATAATGGAAATGTAGCAGGGACTGATATGTTCAGATATGGAGACAAAGTGCTATATGTCTCTATACAAACAGACCAAAGACAGACTCCCAGTGAAAGAACTGAATACATCCTAACAGTAAGATGATGGACTCTCTGACAATGTCCATGCCTACATTGTCAGGAAACACTTCAATAACAGCATGATGGATTTGTGACTGTTCATGAAAGACATCCATTGTAAAACTAAAGGGGAAATCAATGGTGGGGGCGGGGGAGGGAGGGACTTGGGGAAAGGCATGGGCAACCCCAGAACCTATGGAACTATATCATAAACCAAAATAAAATATTTTTAAATGTAAAAAAGAATACATGTTAATCAGACTTACATACAAAATTACCACCTCCAAACCTGATAGAACTGCATAGTTCTCTACAGTTGTGATAAAAAGATGTTAATACCACTGTCTAAATAGCTGACAAAACATGTAAACAGAAAACCAGCAAAACAAAATATAAAGAATTCCATCAACTAATGACAAAATATCCCACCCAGCAACACAGACTATACTTTGAGATATGAAACAAGTAATAAATTGAAAACAATTCAAGAAACAGAAAATATGTTCTTTGACCAAGGTGGCATTAAATTAGAGACCAATAACAAAGATCTCTGGTAAGCCTATAAATAATTGGAAATTCATAACATACTTCTAAATAAACTTATGGAACAAAGAAGAAATCATAAGGGGAATAAAACTTTCTGACTTGAATGAAAATTGAAAATACCACATATCGTAATTTATGAGATGCAGCCAAGGCAGATTTTGAGGGAAATTTATTGCACCCAGACCTGTATTAGAACAAAAAATGTCTTAAAACAATGACCTTAATTTCTCTGAAGAAACTTGTAAGAGTGACTGAAACTGAATGTGAGCAGAAAAATAGCAAAGGTCTTGGAAGAAATAACAAATAGAAAATGGAGAAGTAACACAAAAGCGATTAAATTATGTTGATACTTTAAAATGAACTAAAATTTTTTAAAAATTGACAGGCTGATCACATAAGCAGAAATGAAACAGATGTCATTGCTGCAGAGTCTGCAGATATTTAAATTACAGTGGAACATTGTGAACAAATTTATGTCACTGAGTTTGACAGCTTAGATAAAATGGGCAAATTCCTTGAAAGAGACAGATTATCGATACTAGGCTCAAAAAATGCTAGCCTGGATTCCCTGACAGCCTATTTAAAAATTGAACTTATAGTTAAATGTCCTACCACAAGGAAGACTCCAGGTTTATAGAGCTTCACTGGAGAACCCTACCAAACATTTATGGAAGAAAGAAAAACAGTTGCAAACATAATCTCCCAGAAAATTGAAGAGGAAGGAAAATATTCCAGATCATTTTCTGAGGCCTGCCTTACTCTGATTCCAAAGCTAGATGGTGATACTACAAGGAAACAACCCAATAATCTTCATAACTATAAATGCTAAATATCTTAACAAAATTATCGCAAATTGAATCTGACAGTGTAGGAAAAAGATAATACATGATGGGACTAAGGAATGGAATTTTTTTAATCTTAGAAATTTTATATGATTCTCCATATTAACAGATTGAAAAGAAAATTCGTATGATAAAAATCTGACATCTCTTCTAGATAAAACATTCTGATCAAAGTTGGGAATACAGAGAAGGTCTTTAACCCAATTCAGAGTTTTTTATGAAAAACCTATAATTAATATCACATTGGGGGAAAGACGTTGTGCTCCTTCTAAAATTAGAAACAAGTCACTTTCACTGCTGGTCAGCACTGTATTGGAGATTCTAGTCAGTGCAACAAGGCAAGAAAAAGGCAACCAGAATGGAAAAAAGAAATGAAGTTTATTTACAGAACCCACGATCATTTTCACAGAATATCTTGTAAAAATTTAGGAACTGATGGAAACTAAGAAGTAAGTTTGGTAAGGTTTAAGGATAAAAGGTTAATAGTAATGCACAATCTGAAATTGGAATTGAATAATATATATAAATACATAATTTCATCTGAAACAACATAAAAAATATAAAAGAGGTAAATCTGAAAAAATCTGGACACTACAGTTTCCTTGAAAAAATCCACGATGTTGTTGAGAGAAAATGGCAAATAAACACACAGGAAGTTGTTCAGTATCATTTAGGGACACCTAAATTAAACAGCAATGGACCACTGTACACTAATTCCTATGGCTGTCATGAAAAAAAAAAACTAACCATATTTGGTGTGGGTGAGGATGTAGAACAACTGAAATTTTCAAAAATTACTGATGGGAGTTTAAAATGGTACAGCCGCTTTGCAAAACAATTTTGCACTTTCTTAAAAAGTTAAAATATATGCCCAACATATGACGCAGTCATTCTAATTCTAGGTTAATTACCCAATTAAAATGCAAGCATGTGTTGCCGCAGAGACTTCATTATTTTTAAAATGTCAACGGGAACAGTGTTGACGGCCATTCATTCATCTCTCCTATCAGATTCGTGGCTTCTTGCTCTTATGAAAGGAGTAGATGGAGTCTGCTTTAATTATTATTTCTTCTGCTTGTGTTTGGTTTACAAAGCTCTTTTTTCCCCCTCTAATTTCGTAGGGTGAAAACTTAGGTTAACAATTTAAAATTTTTGTTCTTGAATATGTGCAATTTAATGCTAGAATTTCCTTTTAAGCAGTACTGTTACTGTATCCCACAAGTTTTAATGCTACATTTTTATTCTCATTTAGCTCAACATATTTTTAATTTCTCTTGAGATTCCTCTTATCCATGTCTTATTTAGAAATTTGTGCTTAGTTTCCGGAGATTTAAAGAGTTTTCCAGTTCTCTTTGTTATTCATTTCTAGTATAAATTCACTGTAACCTGAGAGTTTACTTTTTTGATTTCTATTCTTTTTTATGTAAAAAATTTTTTTTTACTTTTTTTTATTAATTATTATGCATTATGTGACAGTTTCATAGGCTCTGGGAATCCCCCCACCCCTCCCCACACCCCTCCCCCCTGGTGGATTCCTCCTCCTTGGTGCAGTATTACAGTTCAAATCCAATCAAGATTCTTTCCTTGCAAACATATACCAAACATAGAGTCCAGCTACTTATTGTCCAGATGGGTTGAACAGTTTCTTGGGGAGACCATTTCTGGTCCAAAGTTAGAGCTGGTAGAATATCATCCCTGTCAATTAAGAGTCCTCTTTCCAATGTGTTAAGTGTGTTTTATAGACCAGAATGTGGTCCATTTTGGTGGATGATTCCTATGAGTTTGTGCACAAAAACTTCAAAGAGTTTGTAGCAAAATGGAATGAAAGAGTAAGGTTTATTTTGGTGCATTTTTAAAAATCCATGTTTCTTTCATAATTTGCATTTCCCATGAACATTTTGAAGATTTCTTATATTCTGTTGTTGGATAAATTATTCTGTGTGCATTTGATAAAGTTGATTGTGTTAGTGCTATTTACATCAGCTGCATTCTTACTGGTTACTTGCCTGTCTAATCTAGGATTCGTAAGAAGGTACAGAAGTCTACCAAGTGCATAGTGAAGTTGGCCGTATCTCCATAAAGTCTGTCTGCTTTTCCCTCATAGACACTGATTGTCTGTTGTTAGGTGCATTTTAAGTTTAGGATTATTATGTCATCTTCTGTGAATGACAAGCATATTGTTATGTAGTAATTTCTTTACATTGCATCATTTTCTTTGTTCTAATATTTGGTTTGTCTGAAATAATGGAATGATTCCATTTTTTTTACTAGTATACATTTAATGGTTTTTCTCCATCCCTTTAACTAGCACTTTATTTCTAGTAGCCAAAAAAAAAAAAAAATCCTGAATGTTCATCAGCAGGCTAATGAATATGCGTGCAATGGGATCCCATTCAGCAATAAGAAGAAACAGTTTTCATATATGTGACAATTTGGGAGCAAATCAAAATAATTATGCTAAAAGAAAGAAACTGCATAACCAAAAAGAAAAGTATATGTAGTTTCTCCTCAATTTATGATGGGGTTAAACCTATCATAAATTGAAAACATCGTAGGTCAAGGATTAATACACCTAACCTGCTGAACATCAAAGCTTAGCTACATGGTGCCCCCTAGAGTGTTGATTGTTTACCACTGAGATAACAGGCATCATTGCACCAATCCACACCATTAGAATCTGACCCCAGGTTGTTATCCAAAAAGATGCAAAATATAAAATGCAAACTACAATTTCTACTAAATGTGTATCACTTTCACACCATCATAGAGTTGGAAAAATATATGAACTATCATCAGCTGGTAACTGGGATTTATATTGTTTGAGTCCATTTGTATGTTAGAGGATACAAATGAGTCTATACAGACAGAAAAAAGATCAGCAGTCGCCTGGGTTCAGAATGGGGATGGGTGGGAAAGACAGATCCCTAAAGGGCTTGAGGAAACGTTTAAGTTGCTGGACAACTTGCCTCCTTGACAGTGGTGATGGAGTCACAGTTCAGTGTGTTCCAGTCTGAGGACACATGAGAGCACTCAGGGAAAGGAAGAACAGTGACCTCCCACATTATCCATAAACATGAATGGCAGGAGTGTTGGCTGAAACTTTCACCCGAGGGTAGTTCTGGGCTTCAGGAGAGGAGATGAACATTGGAAGGAAACTATGGAGATCCTTGTACAGAAATGGAATTACTTATGGACCATGCAGACCACAGCAGGCACAATGTGGTTAGCCTTTGCACTGAACTGACTAGAGGCAGTTTTGCTATTTTTTTTTTTTTTTTTTTGCTATTTTCAAAACATCTCAGTGTCTGTTAGAAAACAGGCCATAGGGGGAATGCTAGGCATTACATTACTAAACATTCTTTCTGGATTATGAAATTATTCAGTGTTTTCCCATAAAACAATGATATCCATGGGTTATGCCTCCAGTTCAAAGATAATTTGGCATTAGAGTCCAGAATGACCATGGATAGTTTAGTCATAGGTCAGCTCTTCTTGTGGCCAAATATAAGTAAGCCAGACTCCTTGCTTCAATGTCCTACATATTTTTTGATTCTTTAGAACCTGTACTGATCTTGGGGACTTTTAGTGGTGGAGTGCTTCCATGAGCCAGTGACAAACAGGATGAAAATTTTAATTCCCAATGAATAAGAGAAAAGCAGCTTTGTTTTTATAACATACTGGTTATATGCTTTAAAAATTACCAGTTTTCAAATTTCAGATATTACATCCTCTCATTTAGAATACATGTATCTCGTGGATTCTGGAACTCTGTGGGTTATTGTGCCCCTGCTGTCATCTTGTCTGACTGGATTGCCAATAAGGCATTGGTCATGATACTTTACCAGACAGCCCTGTGGGCACTCTGAAAATATTGCTGGTGAAGGTGGGACAGTTTAACCACAGACTGATCCCATGTTGAGAAACAGTTCAGAAGTTATTTTTCAGTTATTAACACTATACCTGAAAAATAGGTGAGGAAAGCATTACAGTGGTTTAGGTTAAATCATGGCAGGTTTCCCATTTTGTAAACTGCATTAGCCAGCACCTCTCCTAGATGTTTGTCCAGCACAAAGCTTGTTGATGATGTCACAGATGACTAAGGATAAAGATTAGCTGACTTTGGGTTGGTCTGTATGGTATTTCACCCTTACAAAACATTGGCTTTCCCACTTTTTCACCATTTATAAACACATCTATAATCCATCTAAAATCATGAGGACAGCTATGATTTTAGATGAGTTTTGCCACCAATGTAGAACCAGGCACACGTGATTTTCTATGAGTTACCCCATTGACAATAATGTGTAATGGCTGTTTAACATCTTTAAAGGACAACTTGAGAATTTGATAAAAAATAATTAGTTGTTTTGAAGTACACTACTACTCTGAATTAGTGCCAAGCAAGTAAATAAAACTAATATTTGTAAAGTACAAGTTGGCAAAAGTACTTTTCACATATGTTGATCGCTACAAATTATTATGCTCAATACTGTTATGTTCTTGAGATACATTTCCATTTAACTCTCACAATTAAGTACACCTGATATTACCCAGCCACAAAGGGGAACAAAATGAAGGCTAGGTATGGGCTGGCACTAGCAGCACCTCTCTCCTACCAACTCTTTCCATCCAAAACTAAATTTCAAAGACAGAGGTAGTCACACTCAGAGAATCTCAAATGGTGAGTTGTCTGAGGAGACTCAGCCTAGTAAAAATGGACAGTTTATGATGATTCTGGAAAAGTAATTCAAATGACAAATGTCATGGGTAAAAGGACTCTGGATTAAATGCAATTAGGCGTATGGCTTACATTGGACAGATGTTTTATTCATCTCTATGATTTCATTTGCTAAAATCCTGATAGAATTTCAGTTATAAAATTCATACATTTTACTTTTTTTTTCCTTTGCAAATTTAATATTATTTCCTGATATTTGGAGAGACACAACTTTAACTTGAAAAAGGAACACAGGCCTGTTTCTGCATTTATGTGATATTTAGTACTTAAGTGGAATTGTATAAAACCCAACAATCAGTTGGCTCTGGGGAATTAATCTGCTGACAGTTCTCTACTTTTCTGATGGAATAACATCTTTTTTAAAACTCTATTTATTTTACTTGGAGGTCAGAGTTACAGTGAGATAGAGGGAGAGAAAGATAGATACCTTCCATCCTCTGGTTCACTCCCCAGATGGCCACAACATCCAGAGCTGAGCTGAGCTGAAGCTGGGAGCCAGGTCTTCCCTGTGGATACAGGGGCCCAAAGACGTGGGTTATGCTTTGCTGCCCTCTCAGGCCATCAGAAGGGAGCTGGATCGGAAATGGACTAGTACCCATATGGGATGCTGGCGCTGCAGGTGGAGTAGCAGCTTGTGCCACTGTGCCAGTCCCTGGTGGAATAATGTCTTGAAACTAATCTTTTACTCCCTTTCCTTTCTTTTTCTCCCCATCAGGTAGAAAGCAGATTGTGTTTGTGTCTCAGGGACAATACAGGACAAAACAAAAGTCAGGGAACCTGTGAGTCTGCCAGGTGTGGTGTTTTCCAAAAACCTCTATGTTTTGAAGAGAGGGATTACACACACACACACACACACACACACACACACACACATACACAGAGCTTGGTGCTTTGGCAGCATGAAGGGTATTAGAGGTTGTAGGAAAAGGCAGAGGACATTAAGTATCCATACAAACCAACCCCTAGTGGAAGCTCAGAATTAGCATATTGTTTCAGACAACAGAAGTTTGTTTGACTAGGACACTTGAATTTGTGGAGTGAGATTCATGTCTGCCTTATTAGTTTAAAAATGCCTTATGATAAGGCACTGATAAGGATGTTCACTAAAATGGAAATAGCCTGAATATTGTTGGGTTACACTATGAAATATATGTATACAAAAAAACCTCTTCATTTAAAAGATTTATTAGATTGCCTAGTCATATAACTATTTGAAAAATATTTCATGATATGAAATTATAAATCATGAAATATCTAAAAGATGATCAAGGTTTGGAAAAAATGTAGGTATAGGTATAAAGGATAAATTTGGAGTATATGCAATGTATGATTTAAAAAAATTTTTTTCTACTGCTAACTTCAATTCCTAGGTATTCTATAACATGTATTCCTTTTGCAATAAGAACAGTAGGAAGTTACATTCGCATTTGCAAAATAAAATGCAACCAACCTACACTTCACACTGAAAATACTATATGTTGCTTTAAGGAAGAAGTCAGAGAGAAAATACTCATGCCTTCTTTACACAGTTCTGTTCACATGGGAACTTGAACAGTCATTTCCTCACCAGCTGTTAGTGACAAAATGATGCTTCAGGACAGAAGCCTGAGGGAAGTCCAAAATAAAAGTACCAAAGGGAAGAACTGGAAAATCAGAAAGTTCAGATATGTCCTACTTGAGATGGAGGAAGAAGACACTGCCTGGATGCTTTGATTTTTAAAGGATTGTGTTGTATAAAGGAGGTGCTTTGCAAACACCAAACAAGAATCAACGAACACGAGGAAACAGACTGTTCTAATGCTTTGTAATGTTAAAAGGGCAAAGCATATTTGGCTTCATGAACTTGAAATATTTTCAAAATAACACTTGGCATATTAGTAAAAACATTCTATTGTGTAGCCTTGAATATCAGATCAGAATTCATGATAATAGGAGGACAAAGGCAAGTATCGTGTTAGGAGCTAGGATAAGGCAATCTGAGCTTCATTTGAGCATACAAAAGTTTACATAGTAATACGTAAAATTAACCAACTTCTAGTCTACACTTGGATGAAAACTAGATAAGTGTAAGCAAAAGGTATTGTAAGATGATCAAATATAATAGCATTTAATTTGAATTGTTACATTTTTTAAAGCTGAATTAGTTATTTCTCAGTGGTTTTCTGTATTAACAAGTAATTTAGTAGATAAAGTCATGCATTTTAACTTAGCACTAAATACTTCCTAGTGTCTCTTGAAAAATCCATATAAATTGGTGGGAGTTATACTAAATGGGAGATTAAATATCATTGACTGTGAGTTCTGTGTATAATAACTTCCAATTCTGCCAAGAAATTAAATTTATTTGTTCTGATCAAATTACTTCACTTTCAGTGCTTTGCTTCAAACTAAAGAAATAATATGAAATTCTTGTTGACATAAAACACTCTCTGTATGTACATTGTTCTTCTGTCATCTCCATCTTATTGAAAGAGGCAGAGAGGGGGAGGAAGGGACTGTTAGAGTGTGTACATCCTCTAATCTGTTAATTCACTTTTCAAATGCCCACGACAACTAAACTGGGCAAGGTCAAAGCCAGAAGCCTTGAACTCAACCTGTATCTCCCACCAGGCTGGCAAGGACACAGGTACTTGAACCATTACCAGCTGCCTCCCAGGGTGCACATTAGCACAAAGCTGGAATCAAGAATGGAACTGAGGATTTGAACCCAGGCCCCCTGAGGCGGAATGTGGGTGTTGTAGTTGGCATCCTAACTACCAAATCAAACACCCACCTCAGGGCCAGTGCCATGGCGTAGTAGGCTAAGCCTTTGCCTGTGGCACCAGCTTCCAGTGTGGGCACTGATTTGTGTCCACTTCTGTTCAAGCTCTTTGATTATGGTCTTAGCAGCAGAGAGGATGGCTCAAGTCCTTGGATCCCTGCACCCATGTGGTGCACCTGGAAGAACTCCTGGTCCCTAGCTTTGGATTGGCCCAGCTCTGGCCTTGATGACCGTTCGGGGAGCAAACCAGCAGAAAAAAGGTGGATATCTCTGTCTCTCCTCTCTGTAACTCTGTCTTTGAAATAAAAATAAAATCCTTAAGAAAACACCACCCAACTTTGCACCTCTACTTCATCTTCTAAAATTGTACTTACCCTTGGGGGTGTCACTAAGCTGATTTCGTTGAAGAATTAGCACCTTTAGAAATGGAAGTCCATCTCTGAAGCTGCTTCCGTGGCGTTTCAACTGTGAGGATGCAAGACTGGGCACATCTAATGAGATGGACCAGATGGCATTGTTGCTGAGGTTTAGTATTTCCAGAGCAGGTGCATACTGGAGAGAGCTTAAGGTCATGTTTGATATGAGACTGTTACTGAGGTCCAGGTGTTTGATTTTCCACTCTTCTTGTTTCATGTGAGAACGTAAGAGAACTCTGAAGAAATTGAAACTGGCATAGACTGTGGCTGTTGCTTGCAATCCCTCATATTCTCCAGGGAAGGAACCATTGGTGTGAAGGTGTTCATTGCCTTGGCATTCAGAATTGACAGAACCACTGCTCTTCCCTGTTGGATTTGCCACTGTCCCAGCAAAACAAAGACCTAGAACTATGACAGTGGCTCTAAAATGGAGGTTTCTCATCATGCCTGGAAAAAGGAAAATGAACTTACTCAAAATCCCTTACATAAAAACGAACAGCAAAGTAGATTTCATTTTCTGTTTTGCTTTGATTGCTGATTTCAGTGTCTGATTTCTTAGAAACTGAGGTATTAAAACCCAGCTCCCAGAGTGATAAGGCTAAAGTATAAAATATTGTCGCATTTTAAAAAAAGATGTTCCACATCCCTGAATTTTTAGAAAATACACACTCAGGTTTTGCCACCACAGCTACTTTCCTGGTCTCCATCCACCAGGCCGTCTGCCTCCCAGTGCCTGAAAACTTATCCAGCTCACAACCTTCCCTTTCTCTGCCAGTCGTTAGTATGGAGCAAAGTCTCATGCTTATCTATAGCACTGTAGTCAGTCATGTGATTCATTGCATGAATGACATCCACCTGGCTCCATTGTGAACCTTCCAGTGTAGTCTGAGTGGAAAGATCAACTCACAAAGAATTGAACTATTTTTTTTTTTTTTTTTAACAACCAGAAGTACAGGTTTGGCTCTGTGGCGTTTGTGACGTTTTAAGTCATTTAAATATATACAGCATAAATAAGATGATAAAAAGGAGGTTCTGTCTCAGAACCAGGAAAATGAAATAAGATATAGACATCAAGAATATTTTTCTTGAGAAGCAACTGAAAATTTTAAAACAACTATATGCAAATCACAAGGGATAATTGCACATGTAAAACAAAGTAAATGAGTAGTTTCTGTGATTTAAATTCCATTTAAAAACCAACATGAATAAAGCTAATCACATATTCTAAAGATTTGTTTTTTATTGAAAAGCCAGATTTATGACAAGAGGAGAGAGATTTTCCATCTGCTCGTTCACTCCTCAAGTGGCCACAGTGGCCAGAGCTCAACCAATCTGATCTGAAGCCAGGAGCCAGGAGCTTCCTCTGGATCTCCCAAGCAGGTGCAGGGTCCCAAGGCTTTGGGCAGTCCTCTACTGCTTTCCCAGGCCACAAACAGGGAACTGGATGGGAAGTGGAGCAGCTGGAACACATGGATCTGGGGTATGCAAAATGAGGACCTCAGTCACAAGCACTGGGCCCCACATTATTCTACATGTCAGTTTAAAATAAACCCTCTCTTTCTTTCTGGTCCAAGGGTACTTAGTGTCATTCCCACCATTATAGTCTGAGATCCTAGAATAGCTTAACTGGTTTTTCTGCCTCTGCCTCTGGCCGTTCCTTCTTGACCATCCTAGGTCATTTCAGAGGATTATTTTCCCATACTATCCCTAAGATCATTGCTTCGTTCAGAATTCTCCCTGGGCTCCTTGCATTCCCTCTAGTCCAAATCCCCAAGTGGAGGCTGTTTGCTAGCTAACCTTGTGAACTTGTTTGATAAGAATGTGTGGAGCAACTTGAAAGATGTGACTTTGTGCAAAACCAGTGGGACTAAACAAAGCAAATTTTAGCATGTGGAGTATATATATGATATCTCAAATAAGCAATTTGCTTTAGTTCAATCCAGATTCCAAGTTCAGTATATTTTTTACCCTTTTAATCCAACTTGTAGGTATCCTGTCACCTAAGACCGCCTTTTCCTGCTTTAGCCACTATTTTTTTTTATTTTCAGAAATCTTTTAGTAAAGAATGAATGTTGGTAACCTTGAGTTTGAATGTAAATGCTATATCATGCATGGTTAGTGCCTTGCTCTGTGTGTTTTGAACTTCTCCAAAGATTAGGACTGTGATATGTGTTGTATAAACACCCATGTTTCATATTTTAATAGTCTGCATTCTGTCATGGTGCTATACCCTGTCTCCATGAATGAAATCTATGAAGTAAATTTTAAACTTGTTTCATGCAAGGTCAGTTCCCTCGTATTTTGAAGGGCGTCTAAATTCAGGCACATGTGGCCATGAACTGTTAAGGTGCCCTACGGCGTGGAACAGTTACTTGTTTTTATAGTGTGCTTCTTAGAAAATACCAGAAATTGAATTAATTTGCCCAGTGAAAAAGATACATGCTTCTCCGGAGGACGCTGTAGTCATCACATGCGCAGTGGTACACCAAGCTACTGTGATAGTGACAATAAACCGTCCATCTGCAGAGGCACACAACTTGGCAGTATTGACATCAATGATTTTTCTTAGAAAAAAAAATGATTTTAAAATGTACTCTCTGCTTTTTGTAAAGTTGACAAGATTTATAGATTAGCTAATAGAGCTCAAGACAGCTAGCAGAGGGTAATCGGGCACCTCCAAGAGAATGGTACTCATTTGTAAAGAAAAATGATCGACATTTACATACAAATTGATATATCCTAAGTAAGCCACCACTGGAAACTCCAGAAAAAGTTCCTGAGGAAATGGGGAATAATTAGGTAAATGTCAATATCAAAATGGACACAAACTGAAGTCCAGTATGAAGTGTGTGTCTTAGATAGGGAAAAGGAAACAGAGAAACAAAGTAGGAGGGAAACTCAGAGATGATCTTATATACAAGGAAAGGGAGATGACCCATCAGAAGAAAAGCAACCACCACACAGAAGGCATACCTTCAGTCCTGCCGGTCGTCCCAGTGGATCCGGGGCTGGGTCCAGCCAGGTGGGGGTATCTGACCCACGCCTGGCTGGTTCCACCCAGCCTGCCTCAGAGCCTGGCCTACGACAGGCCCTCACAGCTTCATCTCGGGGCTCTGGCCTGCGGCTGGCCAGCTCACTGTGGCCACCGGGAGCCCGTTTCCTGTAGGTGCAGGAGAGAGGCCTTTCAGAGGCACAGCCTGGCGGGGAAGTACACTTTGGACTTCTGGGATTCCACAGCGCTTACACAAACCCCGACAGTCCCGTTCCTGAGCCACACTCAGACTCATCGTGTGCGCATGACTAGGCAGCAATGTGTTAATATATAACCATTAAGAACTCACAGCAGACTGTTAATAGAACTTTTATTGTGAGTAGAAGGCATTAATAGTTATGACTACAAATAAAACTCCTGAACCTTTAGGTTGCAAGCTGAATCATTTTCTCTATGATGCAATTTGTAATCCTTGCCCCTCTCAATATTTTTAAAACAATAAAATGATCAGAATTTCAGTGATAGCTTCTTTGCTAAGTTCAGCACCATAGAATTCTTTAAATGCACTCATTCGGAACGTCCACTTTTCATTGTTGAAGCTGTCACACAGAATGTGTTATCACAATGCAGAAAGACTACAGTAAGTCCATTTTAAAATACTGTACCCTGGGAAGTCCCTTGCATTTTTCCTACCTGTCCATTACACAGTCTAAAAAGATATTACACGGAATGCTATTTGTTGCCCTTGTTTTTCCATCCTGGGGCTGCCTTTGTCACCGATCTATTCCTGGGCCTCTGCTCCTGCTGCCAGCGTGCAGGACAGGGCAGTGGACACACACCAGAAGGAATGTCTTCAGATGACAGAGAAGTAGCTTCTGGTGGTGAGGAGCAGTCGCGAGGCCACACTGCATCACCAGGGATCGTGGGTAGAAATGGGTGGAACATGGCGGAAGTGCCCATGTGCTGCTTGGTTTGACTTGTGTTTCAGGGAGGAAAAGCAAGGTCTTCCTGTTGAGTATCCTAAATTCCCTGTTATCAACCAGTTCTAGAAAGATATTCAAATTCCCTTTTGGGTCAAAAGCATTTAATGGAGATGCATAAAAAAAAAACATGTGTTTCTCAAAGAGCAGTAAAAATAGATTGTCTCATGAGTTACTTTCAATAATATTTTCTAACATAGCGTTCTGTGGTTTTTGGAAAAATATTTATTTAAGGAAACTTTCAAAACCAAATCTAAATAGAGCAGACAAGTAATAAATGTACAATTTAAAAATAGGCCAAGTATCTAGATGAAAATTCCAACTATGGCTGCTGAGTACCATCACATACTAAATGATACTGAGTATATCCAAATGGGTTCAAATAGCACTACAACCAGGAACATTCAGAGGTCAGAACTCATTTAAAAACTGTACTTGGTTAGATATAACTTTTTGTTTAAAAACTGTACTTTTATTCAGTATAATTTATAATTATAATTTATAATTTAATTCTAAAGTATTTGGCTTTTCTATCAGAGAGAACTCTTGACAGTACTGACTAGGAATTGCGTTTGGATTGATTTTCTTATCCAGTGGAACATTACCACGACAGAACCACCTGACAGTTGCACCTGACTGCGGGGGAGAGGGGGCCTAACCGTACGTCTCTGCATACCAAGTTCCTGATCTTTTTTTAAAAATTTTATTTTTGATGTTGTTCATATAGTTGACAAGAATGCACACCTATGAGGGCCACTGAATAGGGTGGGAGGCTTGAGGTATGAGAGAAGGTGGGTGGGACAAATCCAAGTCCCTGATCTTGTGGATGCCTTAATTATTGCAGTTTCTTTCCAAATATGAAATACATTTAAAAAATCAACAGGCTTGAGGACTATAAAGAATTACAATGGGACAGTGACATCAAGGGTATGGATAAACCCTGGTACGTGACAACTTCCTGTGTTACCTCCTGCATTAGCCCCCTGTCATCCAGTGTTTCCCGACACCCAGGCATGGCACACAAAAATGGTGTGATTATGTGCCAACTGTGAAACGCACTAGGCCTCTGCTACCCCACAGGCCTTGTTTGGGCCCACGGCCTGCCCACTTTGCACTGTGTTGCCTGGAGAACTGATGGTGGAAATATCTATCTCCCTGGCACCCATTCAGGTACTTCAGGGGGCAAGGCTTACAGGTTAGGGAACTTGGGTAAGCCATAAGCAGGCCCGTTAGACCTCTCCCTGGGACGATACCTTATAATCAGCTCAAAAGGGTTCAGAACGTGACAGTGATTGGTCGTCTTTTAATCTGACATGAGATCTAGTATTTTAACTAGAATCAGCATATTTGTTTTGTGATTCCCACTTGTTTGGGTAAGTTTGAATTGGCCTTTGCTCCTCTGTCTGGAGTTGTAACAACTGAAAAATTCAGTGCAGATAGCAACAACATGGCATTTGCAGTCACCTGAATTGACAACATGATTGCAGGCAAATGTCCTCACGTCTCTGGTTCCCAGTGCTCTGTGGATAAAGGGAGCCAACAGTATCTGTTCCCAGCGTTGTGGTGGGTACCAGCCATCTTACACATGCACTGCCCAGGACACACAAGATGCTCTGTGACATCTCTCACTGTGACTCAGAAGTTAATGCTGAGATTGTGTTTTAGTTTATATCACATTGTGAACACTTAATAGTTCTCATCATTTTAAGTACACATCCGATTATGGAGTCTTTTCTTTCAGTCCACAGTTTCTTACCATCTCACATAGGCTGAGTTCTTGCATGTAGCATGTGGCTTCAGGGCAAAGTGCTAAAATCTACAGCTCTCCCTCTGCAAGCCTAAAGCCACAGATAGAAACACTGACTCTGTTTTTTGATGGCTTCGGTGCTGGGGGTTGCTCCCTTGTGAGGTCTGAAAGCTCACCTCTACATGGGGCTCAGCAGCTGCTTCGTCCTTTATCCTCAGACAGAGCAGAGTGGGGATTGAAATAAACACCTCTTGGAAAATGAGTTTTGATGCTATTCATTTCTCATGATTCCTCATGAGCACGGTCCTTGGCAGATCAGTGCAACTTAATGTGTAAGAATTAGACTCTCTGAGAACTAGTGTGAAATGTGGTGACCACGTGGCAAGGCAAAGCCGCGCTCTGCAGTTCAGATTTGTCGTGGTTGAGTTCTTGCACACTGTGGAGAAACGAGGGTTCGCATGCACCTGCGTAACAAAAGGCCGAGTCTGACTGGGAGCCCTCAGTGGCTTGTGAGGGCCGCCTAGTAAGTGCTCCCACACGGATTGTCGGCGGTTTGGCAGCCCATGTTCTGGCTGGTGACTTGCACTTTGAAGAGGGTGCCGTCGGCACACATGCAAAGCTTGTAACGCACCCAGTCGCTGCTGCCCAGCTGGTCTGTGCCGGATGCACTCGGCAGGCGGGTTGTACTGACCATCACTGTCCCATTGAGGATGATGCTGTTTTCCTGTTGGGAGAAATGTGATAGATTTAACTGACCTCCAGGAGTAGGTCTAGTTTCCAGGCTGGACTCACTGGGTCTCAGCAGTGAGAGTAGCTATGGCCAAAACAACAGCGACAAGGGCAGCCAGAGCTGGCCTCCAGACTTGGCAAGCGGACCCAGTTTGTGCTTAACGCACGTCAACACAGCTGTAACTTCCGTCTGTTCCTCAGTGACTGGCTACAGTTCCAGAAGGCTTCCCTCAGTGGGTCTTAAATTTGAGTGTGATAAAATTTCGGATCATTTTCCTTTATTAACTCATGAGAGTTGTAACAGTTAATGGTGAGTCTGTGATGATGAGACTATTTTTCTCCTAGACAGGGTGAAATTTAGCATCAATCTTTCTGTGACACACAATACACATTCTAGCTGTGTGGATGTTTATGCGCAGGCACCCAGAGGAAGCTCTCTGGAGAGCTGCTTTGTCAGCCCACTGTCCCTTGCATGTCAGGTTCAGAACCCTTCCTTTTCAGGGACGCCCTCTCTCTCTTCTTTCATTCTTTTGCCTGATGATCAGTATGTGCTGACCAAGGACAGTCACTCCGCTAGGGGCTGCAGATGCAGACTAACACAGGCCAAGTCCTAGCTCTCACGGTGTTGGTATTGTAACGGTGTGGGACTGTCACGTGGACACATGCTGGGAAGAGGCTGGGTGGGTGAAGCAGAGTACAGGGACCAACAGATAGGTGAGGAGCCAAGAGATCAGTGGTGAGGAGACATCAGTATCTGAGGAATGGTCGCTTGCTTGTGTTCCAGAATGGGTGGGAAGCCAGCTCGAGGGTCCCGAATAGGGCAGTGACAGGATCCTTTTAAAAAGTACACTCTGCCTGCCATGTGGAGTCGGACGACAAGGACCAGGGATTGACTGGGAGGCTGCTCCTGCAGCCCAGACCAGCAGTGAGGGTGGTTTACAGCATGGTGGAGGTCATGGAAATGATCCGACTCAAGACATCTTTGGGAGGTACAGCCATAAGGACTGAGGGACACCCGTGTGCACAATGGGGACCATGGAGGGATGCCTGTGTGCTGTGAAGGAGGACATTAAGATGTTAAGACTTGTTACATTTGCTGGGTTCACCCTAGAGAAGGTAGGTGGATAGTTGGATGCATGAGTCTTAGTTCGGGGGAGAAGTGGAAGCAGTGTGGGCAGAGTATTTGAAGCAGCAAGAGAAAGTTGGTTGTAAAGAGCAGTGGCTGATTAAGCAGCAATGGTACCTGCAGTCACTGCAATGGCTGAGGGACCGGAGTTCCAGTTTTGTTCCATTGCTGCCACCTGATGGTCATTCAGCTGTACTTTCTCTAAAAATGGTTTCTCAAGCAGTGTTTTCCAGAGTAATTGATGATTCTTTCTTAGTGGCTAGCTCAGTTAACCACTGGTATGTGTGTGCATGCCTGTTTCAAAGCATCTAAATCTTTGTTAAATTGACAGGGTAGAACAGGAGAAGACATTTTAAGTGAAAAACAAAAGATTTCGGAAATTTGCTGATGGTTTCTATAACATCTCTCCTGTAATTCTGTGCTTTGGAAGGCAGACAGCACTCGCCCCACGGTGACCCGTCCTGCAGGGCTTCCCACTGTGATGGTGGCCGTGTACAAAGCACTCACCCTGGCTACTGAGCTCCCACCCGCGATCCCACAGCAGGCTCTTCATTACTAGCCAGGAGCGGGTTGCAGGATTTAGGGGGAAATGTGTTGACGAAAGCCAAACAGCCACTTAATATTTTAAAGTTTGTTGTTTTAGAATGATGAAATTGGATTCCTTTTTTTTTAAGAAAGAAAGACTTATGATAAGGTTTTAGTTTGCTTTTGTTTTATAAAGAAAGCATGGTTAGACCAGCTGAGTCGGTGTTGGGTTAGCACCTGGCAGCACCCGAGGTGTTCTGATGAAAGATGCTTGGCCCAGATGTGCATGGCAGCACAGCTCGTGGCTCCTTTATGTGAAGCTTGATACCTGTTAATGCTCAGATATAAAGTGGGAAGCACAAAGAAAACTGTTTCTAACAGCCACAATACAGGCAAACATCTTTTTTCTTTCCTAACTGTGGTTTCTGGCACCCACTGGTGGGAGGAGGGCAGCCGTAGAACATACCTCCCTTGGGCCGAGGGGACAGTAGAAATACAAGTGATTGCTATGCCTCCCCTCACATCTAGAAAATACAAGTTAGCAGAAATAAGTGGAATTCTCTGTGGTCCTGCTGCCTACTGCTAAATTTTGTTGTATTTTCATATACACTTCTAGGTTTTTATAAACATAAATATGTTCTAAAAAATAAACATGCAATATTTCACAAACTTTTGCATCTTTGCTTCACTCTACAATCCATTTTTAATAAATTTCCAAGACAGAAAATATACAGCTACATCATCATTTTTAATGACTGTATATTCCACACATGGATTTAAATATCTAAAGACCTAATAATTCTCTTAAACTCTAAAAAATAATGCTTAAAATAATACTCACAGCCTTCAGCTCCATGTTACCGCCCATGTGAAATTCAATGGTTTTGCCCATAATGAAAACACCTTCATTTCCACGCACAATAGCTCTCCCATCGACTTTTATATTTAAATCACTGGTGGCATTGCTGGTAATCTGAAAATGTTTTTAAAAAAGTACTGAAAAGAACTTTAAGATGAACAAAAAGTTTCAAATATGACATAGGAAATGCAAGTTTTTCGTTCATCTTACAGACATGGAAATGGAGATAGACATGACTTATGAATTGGTCAATAAGCTGAAGACAGAGCTAGAACCAGTCCTGAGCAATCTGCACACCGCTTACAGCAGTGAAGCTGCCCGCCGCAATGCTCTCCCCTCCGAGCAGACAACATAAGTCATACCCTTTCAGTGGATGCTTTTTGAACATTCAAACTTTTCACACCACTTGGCAAATGAAACTCATGAGTTTCATAGTCTGTGCTGAATAAGACATTCTGTGTCCTTGGGTCCACGAACTGCATACCAATGTCACTCGTAATGGACGTCTTGTTCTTCTCCACACTGAGCTTTGTTGTCCCTTGCTGGAAAACAATCTGCAGAGAAACATCTTACTGGGAACGTGTTTTCAAAGACTGTGGCTAAAATTCACAAAGAATGTGATCTTGAAAAATATGCAGTTATTTTTAAAAACTGCAATAATGGGCTAACTCCACATGCTGTATCTGTGCCTTCCCTCCCCTCTGCCCCCAGAAGAACCTTCTAAAATGAAGGCTCTGAGGCGGGCGTTTTGCACTGGCAGTCAGGACGCTGCTCGGGATGCCCGCATGCCCTGCTGGAGTGCTGGACCGAGTCCTTGCTTGTGTCCCAGGCTAGCTTCCTGCTAATGCACAGCCTGAGATGGCAGGTGATCAGCGCCCCCCGCCCCCTGCCCCGGCACTCACGGAGCTCCTGGCTCCTGGTAGCCAGGGCAGCCAAGGATGGAATCTCTGCCTGTCTCTTTCTGCCTCTCAGGTTACTTAATTAAAATTCTGAAGATTAAACGAAGGCTTCTCTGCTTGTTTAACTGCCCTGCCCAAGCACCTGGGTCAGTGGGAACCCAGTCCAAGGCCCACACTGAGCACAGCAGCAGTGAGGATGCTTCCTGGAGGTTTTTGCTCACTTGAAAACCTGTTACAGTAGCCACTGCCTAGACTGACTTGTTATCTTCCAGATTCCTGGAAAATCCAGGCATTTTCCTAGGGAAAGGTTATTCTTCAGTGGCGTTCCCAGGGGGAAAACAGTGTCCTCTATGACTCTAAGGACAGCTGTCACAGAAAACACAACTATGGACCAATGCCTACAACGTTAAGAAAGCAGCTGACTTCTACTGATTCTAAGACCAATAATGTGACTAAATCTTGATGACTTAATTATTACACAGTCAGTATTATACATGCTTAGGAATGTACACCAGAAACATACCAATTTCCTCTATGGGAAAATGTCTATTTCTAATAACCAGCTTTAGGTTTTTGCAAACACTTTTCCTCTAATGCCATCCCCCGCCCCCTGTCCATGCCTTCCCCCTGTCCCTGCCTTCCCCTGCCTTCCCCTGCCTTCCCCTGCCTTCCCCATGCTGGACTTCAGGCAGCAGGGTTACTCACAGGCTGGTTGTTGCCAGTGATGACCAAATTCTCATTCCTCCTTCCTCCCACGGTGCTCCTGTAGAGAGGGTGAATAACCCCCATGTCAGACACTTGCTTGAAGCGGAGCAGGCCACTTTCGTGGAACTCCAGGCTGTCGCAGCCATTTGGCCCGATGCGAATCACAGCCCAGATAACAAGTGTTATCTGAAAAACAACGTGAGCCCGCTGTTGATAGCATACATTCAACACAAGTAGGAGACAAATAGAAAACTTCATGGACCCCAAGTTGAAATACTTCCTAAAATATATCAATTGATTTTCTGCTTTTACATAGAACCAGTTTTGTTTTTATCGAAGTATCATGCAAAAACAGCTAACAGTCAGAATGCACCAGGGGTAATTAAAACAATATATTTCTTCTACCCAGTCTACATTTTGTTCTCCAGAGCCAACCCTTTTCAGTAATTCTAGCTATTCCTTCTAGATTTTTCTATGTCTAAATAATACTTGGATGGTATTATTTCTTTGCTTATTAATTTTAGATTGTAACTAGTGACTTTCTATTTTAGCGGATGAAAATTTGAGGACATTTATACCCCTTTTTTTCTGGTAATTGCAGTCGCACGGCTCAGTTAAATCCTGCTCAGTTTTACGACCAGGTGCATACTGCTTGCCACTGCAGCTGACATCGGGCTCTGGGGCCAGTGCACTCTGCTTCGCAGAGCTCAATATTCCTGTCTTTAACTCACTGAGTTTCTTGGAAAATCTAAACCTCAAGCCTTACAATACAAATGTAAGATCCCTCAATAAAAAGTGCTCCACGTCCAGTCTTCTCAGATAATGAGTCGGTCCTATCCCTCCCAGTATGTTTTTTTCTGGAGCCCGTATGTTCCTGCGCCAGGGGAGACGGGTGCCTCCCCAAGCCTCCTGCACAGCCCACTTCACTGTCTAGGTCTTCACACTCCCATCATGCTCTGGTGCTGGATATCCCATCTCCCATCTCCCCTTCTTCATGAACTCCCTTGGCTTATTGCCTTCTTCCTGAAAGGTGAATCCTCCAGTGGCTTGCTCAGAAACAAAGTATGAGAAGGCAGACTTCCACAAGGTGCAGACACAAATGTGTCTTTAGAACCCTCCATATCCAGCTGACGGTCTGGCTAGGAGGACAGTTCTAGATTTGAAATTAGGTTCTTTCTGAACATGCAAAGTTCCTGCTTTACTGTCTCCCAGGACCCAAGGCTGCTTCTGCGAGGGCCAGTGACACCTGAATGTATATTCATCATACATAATCCATTTCTGCTCTGAAGGGTTTAAGGTCTTTTATATTCCTGATTTTTATGCTAATTATTTTAAAAATTATTTAAGAACCAGAGAGAGAGAGGAGAGAGAATGGGATGAGAGTATTTTCGTCGCCAAGTGCCTGCAAATGGCCAGGAGGGAGCTAGGATGCCAGTCCACATTTCCCATAGGGTGGCAGGGACCCAGTGAACTGAGTGCTCCAAGGTGTGCACTAGCACGAAGCTGCAGTCAGCAGCGGAGCTGTGAGTCTAGCCCAGGTGCTCTAATGCGAGAAGTTCAAGTGCTGGCCCGAACACCTGTCCCAGTCCTGACTTGCTTAACTTCCACATTGACAGCCTTAGCATAATTCTTTTTTATGCACTATGCGGGACAGAATGATGATTTTCAATCTGTTCTAGGATATTTTAATTTATCTAATAACCTTATCTCTAATGTCTTCCCTTCTGAAACTCCTATTAACAGCATGTTAGAGCTCCTACACTAGGTTCTTTAAATTTGTTGAGCTTTCTGGATTAGTTTGTTTTATCTATTGTTTATTTACTTATTTATCCATACTTCTATCCATATATATATATGTATGTATATGCATCCATTTTACATA
Source organism: Ochotona princeps (assembly GCF_030435755.1). Lineage (NCBI taxonomy): Eukaryota > Metazoa > Chordata > Mammalia > Lagomorpha > Ochotonidae > Ochotona > Ochotona princeps. Next base: position 43,043,830 of record NC_080842.1, on the reverse strand, counting down.
TAGCTATCCATCCATATCTTTATGTAGGCACATTTTTCTGAGTTAATTGTTCCCTTTAAATGGCATATTATTCTTGGTTTATGGATATAATATCCTCTTTTTTTTTTTTTCAAGATATTTATGTTTGGGGGGATTTCTGTAATTCACTGCATTTTCCCCATCTTCCTGAATTTCTGTTTTCTGTTTGTTTTGTGTGTTTGGGGTCGCTATCATTTTTCAGGGCTTGGAGATTTCTTCCAAAGCCATTGACTCCTGGCTCAGAATTCACGCCACAGGGAGGCTGTCAGCCAGAGACTGGGTCGAGGAGACTGGATGACTTTTCACTCATTTGGTGGGAGGGAGTGGTGCTGAGAGGAAGCAGCCTCCAGGCTGGTGGAAAGGAGGGCAGGCCAGGCACTGCCCTGCTCCCCATAGGATCTGCCCACCCAGCTCTGCTCTCAGGCCTGGCTGTGCCTGCTGGCTGCAGGCCCAGCCCCTGAGGCACACGGGTGAGCGGCTGCTCCCTCCCCCAACTCTTAGTCCTTGTGGCCCACACTTAGGCTTCCAGGGGGGTTCTGTCACTCTGGCATGAGCTTGTGGAGAGAAGGATAGACAGTTTTTGTTCTGCTATCTGAAATGGGCATCTCTGATGAAGTACGTGTGCAAAATCAATACAGAATATGTGCCCCTCCTAATTTTCTTCCTGAATGAGGAATTAGAAGACATTTTGGATGCCCATCAAATGCCTGGCTTAAGTATATTACAAGTCAAAAACGAAATACACAGAATCACACTGGAATGTGCAACCATGGTCGTCATCAGTAGTCCCAGGCTGCCCAGTGGTTACTTGCTCTGAAATGTCGGCCTGCAGCCTCGAGGGTTGCTGGGTACCCCTCGCACAACCCCAGCCTCGGCCTAGGGAGCCGCCTTCTATGAAATAACAGGGACCTCAGACAGGCAACCTGTCTGGCCTTGAGCACCACGTGTGCATCAGCTTCCCATGCTCATCCCTTCTTATACAACAGGGAGTCAGGACTTCAAGATGCCACCCTCCGCTGTCAGCAGTGGAAAAGGCACCAGGGTTTTTCCACTGAAAATCAAGCTGAAGAGGCAACAGGAAAAGCAGGAAAAGTGATATGAAAATAGAAAGGATTCTGTTTTTTTCTTTCTTATAAGAGACCAATGGCAATTAAATCACAAGTTCTCTTCTATTAACTCCACCCTGATTAAAAGATAAGGAAGCTACTGACATCTTTTCCTAAATGATCTGACGCCATGGAAATATTACCATATCATGGTTTTTATGCATAAAGTATTGATTGAATCCAGTGGGAAATAAAACTTGCATGAAAAAGCAGAAAACAAGCAAGTCCCAGTGAAGGTTACAGACAACAAGTCCATAACCTTACGGGGCTAATGCACAGGGTACCCCCTCAGCCCCAGCCCCGGCAGCCACAGAGAGCTCTGTGCTGCTCACTCACAATCAGGTTGATGACGGCCAGGATGAAGAGCAGGATGATCACACAAATGGCCAGGTTGCCCTTTCTGCCCCGCAGCCCAGTTTTATGGAGACGGTCCTCATCAATGGGAATATATCCGGCCTTAAAATTACTGTTGTGCTCTTTATTCACGTTCCGCCTCTCCACAGCCTTCTCCCGCATGGACTTCTTGACGGGGCCATTGGAACTTTGCTGAGGACAAAACACAACACAATGGAACTGCTTCAGTGTTTATAATACACCTGTTTGCTAAGTGTTGGCTGTACCTGCAGGTCACACTGAGTTGCAGACTCCAAGTAAGGACATCACTGTGCTTAGAGGCACAGCGGAGAAGATCCCTCTAGGACTGGTGTCAGCATGGCACGTGTGCTGTTGGCGTCCCATATGGGTGCCAGTTCAAGTTCCAGCTGCCCCACTTTCAATCCAGCTCCCAGATGATAGCCTGGGAAAGCAGTGGAGGATGGCTCAAAGTCCTTGGGCCTCTGCACCCACATTGGAGAATGCAGGAAGCTCCTGGTTCTTGGCTTCAGCCCAGTCCAGTCCCTACTGTTGTGGCTATTTGGGAAATGAACCAGTAAATAGAAGATCTCTCTGTCCCTCTCTGCTGGCTGACAAGCTGATAGCATATTTCCCCTCTTTGTTTTCAATAGTTCTAGAGCTCAGCTTCAGCCTGAGTTGACATGTGCTCCCTACAGTACACAATCTTGTTTTTTTAGTAATGATTTATTACTTTGTTTACATGTATGTATCATATGTAGGAAAAGAATTTGGAATGGCTGGCACAGTCTGTTACTTGTAATTCTACTGACTAAAAAGCTAATATTACCCAAACTAATAATTCTCAAGTGTAGATAGGGGCTGTTGTTGAGATGTGTTGTCAGTTGTGCATTTTGCAGGGTTGGCATGTTAAATATATTTTATAGTAACACTGAGGCATTATTTCTTGGTTTACTGTCTTCAAGAAGGTGCAAAGGAGTTTTCCAAAAGCTACATGACCATATGTGATGACATCATCACATCTTATACATTCCTGTGTCTTAACATTTTGTTTTAATTTCTGGTATAATAAATATCAACTGATAAAGCCCATATAAAGAAAGCTCTCAGGTGTAAAGAGAAACAAGTGGCCAGAATCGTGGCCCTGTAGGTTAACCCACTTGCCTATGATACTGATACCCCATTTGGGTACTGGTTCCAGTCTTGGCTGCTTCATTTCCAATCCATCTCCTTGCCAGTACACCCTAGAAAGCTGCAAAGGAAGACGCTAGGACCTGGGCTCCTGGTTTCAGTAGGATTCAGCCCCGCTCACTGTGGTCATTTGGAGAGTGAACTAGCATATGGGAGGCTGTCTGTCTATCTGTCTCTCTTTTTCTCTGTAACTCTGAATTTCAAATGAAAAATTTTGAAAAAATGTTAGGACCTCTTATCTGGACTATGGTTAAAACAGTTTAGGTAGTAATCTTGTATGTCACTCACACACACAAAAGGAATAAACAAAAATATTTAATGTCCAACTTATAAAATGTTTAGAGTTCTGAGAAAACTTGCTTACTGAAGAAACTCATATTAAGCATTTATGCCAAAACACTGGCACTGTAAACAGGAGTATATAACATGTATAAGGCAGGATCCTTGTCTTCTGGGCATTACAGATGGGATCTGTTGATGTCAAGAGTTAACAATGCAGTGAGAAGTGCTCCGTTTGTCCTGGTGTTTAGCACAGCTAATCCATGCTGCCAAGTTCAAAGGAAAGAGGATAACCTGGAGTCATTAGGAAAATGGGCGGAAGGGAGTGTGATCCAGCTCTGCTGGGAGAATTGGTCTTGGCGGGTAAGATACAGGATGTTGGAGGTGTGGGAGCTTGGGGAAGGAGAGAACAGCCATGCATAGGTTGCTGGGGATGTTGTGGCAAACGGAGGGCTGAGGTGAGAGGAAGAAGATGGAAAAAGAGACACTAAAAATGATCCTTCAGGATGGGATATACTCCCCACACATTATCATGTTTATTGAACTGTGACTAGTTAGTGAGGAATGAGGGAGAAGACAACTCCATATGTTACACATGAACTGAAGGGGAAACACCACTGCTTCAGAGGCATCAGGGAGGACAGTCACCTGGGACTGGCCAGACAGTCAGGGGTCCTGGGCCCAGAGATGAAGTCAGGCTCTGAGAATGCAGATGCTCACTGTGTAGCATGGCACAGAGGGGTGGGCAAGGAGTCAGCCCTGGGAAGCAGACGTGCGCAGGAGGCCCGACAGTGGGAAAGCAGAGGATGGCAAGACCACCAATGATGCATGCTGTGGCTGAACGTGACCCGTCAAGGACTGAGGGCCTGTGAAGCCTTCAGATGCCAGCTCTGAGTAGCAGATTGGTAAGGAGGGAACAGACAAGTCCCCAAAGGGGCCCACACTTACAGTCAAGCCCTGCAGAGGGAGCAGACAGGTCCCCAAAGGGGTCCACAAATACACATCTATATTCAAGGCCAGAAAAGAAAAGTAGAGAGAAGACTGCAAAAGAATTATCAGCTGCCAGAGGAAAGCTGTGTCTTAGTGCTTCCCCCCACCTTAATGTGGGGGCATACTTAACTGTGCGGTGATGGTGGGGTGGAGCAGCCAAGCGGGGTGAAGACCTAGAGCTCCACACCGCACAGGATGAGGTGGGGCAGGATCTTTCAAGAAGCAGAAAAGAACTGCCTTAAAGGGCAGGGTTTGCTCCATTCGGAACTTGATGAACTTGATGACATGGTTCACAGCAAGAGGCATTAGGGCTGGAGCAGGCAGGCTCCGGCCACAGGGAGTGGGGAGGGCACTGCTATTAGAGTATTTACTTAAGAGGCAGAGACAGAGGCCGAGTTAAAGAGAGCACTCCTGTCCTCTGCTTGACTGCAAATGCACACAACAGCTGGGAATGCAGTCCTGGTCTCCAGGGTGGCGGGAATGGATCACCTGAGCCACCCTGCCCACTGAGTCTGCAGTCACAGGAAGCCAGAATGTGAGACCACTGGCACCTGAACTGTGAGGTGAAATGCCCGGTCTGCCACGGGAAGCTTAATATGGTGGCAGGGGCAGCAGAAAAAAAGCCCGGAATTGTCACGCAGCAGATTAGGCTTTTACAATTCCATGAGGTAGTAAGGAAGATGCCATAAAAGATACAATAATTAATAAGATTTAGTAATCAAATAAGCTGCTGAATATCAGCTGCTGTAGGTTGTACACTGTACAAGGCTACAACCTCCAAGAGGAGGACTGACACCAGAATATGTTAGAGTTGCATCTGTAGTTTTGTGTTTCAGCTGGTGGCAGTAAGTGACAGCCTTAGTTAGTAGATGAGCAACATACAAATCTTAGCTACAGTTTGAATATGAGTCCACATACAGGAGAGAAAGGGGAAAACGTAGCCCTCCTAGGACTCATCCATTTCTTTTCTCTACCAAGGTTATGATCTAACTTGATGCAGTTACCGTTTATTGAACAGTTACCACACTCCATGTGCTCCAGACTACCAAGTTGGACATGACACAGGCATCCTTCAAGGAGCTCACATCTCGGCTCATGGTGGAGACAGATAAGCAACAGGTGCAGTCACCGGGGCAGAGCCTGCCAGCACAGGCAGTTCCTGAGGAGGTGCAGCGGTGGAATGCAGCTCCACTTCAGAGAGCACAGCACTCAGGGAAGGTGTGGCAACAGCTGATGTATGAGAGGAATCTTGGAGGACAGACAGTTGTTAACCAGGCAAAGGCGCAGAGAGGGGCATTCAGGACAGAACAGCTGGGAGGACTTAAGAACAAGTCATCTCTGGGCGAGCTAATTTTGGTAGGAAGGATGAAAAACAAAGATGTGGTTATGGGCCAGTAAATGACACAAGAACTATGACAAGAAATGACAGATTATACCTGGAAGATGATGGGGACCAATGAGTATCCAAAATGGGTTAGTGGAACAATCCAATTCACCCTAGTAAGAAGACATGCTGGACTAGAAGAGCCCAGAGAAAAAGATGCCCAGCGCAGTTCCCTCAAGCAGTCCCCACGAGGGCATGGTTCAGCACCAGCACTGGCAAGGAAGGCGACACTGGTGAAATACAGTAAGAGAGACTGATAGGACCTGGAGTCTAACTGGATGTGTGACAGGAGGGTTGGGGACAGGGTTTGGGAACATCCAGTCCACAGGCCATGAGATCGCCAAGGCCACCCCAGATAAGACGCCACACATCTATATAACAGGCTGATTCTGAAGTTGATCATTGCCTTTGGCCCAAGCAAATGATGCTATAAATATCCACATGGCCCTTGGCATGTAAAAGGTTCCCCACCCTAGCCATGGCCCAGCAAGACAAGCCCAGCCACACAACTTGTGGCCAGGCTCCATGTTCAACCACCTACGTTTACCAAGGCGCTCCCCTGTGGCAGCCCTACTAAGCATACTCATGGTGATCTGGTCTGGGGGTGAGCATATTCCTGGATCTGAGACTTCCTATAAAAAACTCAGTTCAGGACACAAGTGTGAACCAGGACGGGACCAGCTTACATGTCTGAGAAAGAAGAGAACTTGCTGAGGACCAACAGGTAGGATGTAGCTGGCGGGAGAGTGCACTCCAGGGGCTGCTCAGCCAGAAGGGGAACGAGCAAAGCCCAGCCCCCATTTTCATCTCAACAGTGCTGACTGCTGTTCCCCATCTCATCTGTCTACCATCAGCCTGGTTTTTCTGCAGCTTTAAGCTCCTTGAGGCCGACCTCGCGTCCTCCAGGGACAGCTAAAAGGCTTCCAATCCAGCTCATTATCTACTGGGGAAAATCTCTGCAAAGACTCCACGGAATGTGGCCAACTGGATTGTTTTTTCCAACAACGATGACTAGTAAGACTTCTTTAAAAGAAATGATCAAACATAGTTACATTGAAAGGTCAGCAACAGTGAAGAAGTGCCCGTGAAAATCAAGAGCATTTCTTTTATGATAATAAGCAACTTCGCACGTTTACATTGTGCACCCATATTCATTCTGTCACCCCCCCACACACACACACACACAGTAAATGATGCATATGTAGGCACAAGATAGTTTGATGTTGGGAAGTCTTTTAAACTACCAAGTTACAAGTCTACCAAGTAAATCAGGAAAGTACTTCAGAGAGCATTTGGAAAAGTGACTTGAAACCTACTGGACAGGAGATAATTTTACACTGGTGACTCAAACTCCCAAAACTCACAAAGGGGAGGGAATCCCGTGCCATCCCCAAGCCAGGGATTGCAGAGACCAGAATTGGCCACCAGCTGACACCCAGCCAAGGGTTGCAGGGTTCTTGGCTGGGGCCAGGGTTATTTTTAGCTGCATCTTGCTGGCAGCGCGGGCCAGGCACGTCCCGGCGCAGGCTCTGGGCTGGAATGGTGGTCCCAGGGTCCTCGGGGGGCGACTACTTCTCACCTCCTCCGAGGGACCCAGGGAGGCTCAGGGCTGCGGCGGGGTCCCCGCTCCCGGAGTCCCTCCCCCAAGGTCCCGCCCGGCCCTGCCCAGCATCCCCGGGGCGGACAGTTCCCCCGCCCCGCCCGCCGCTCCTCACGCCCGGCTCTCCGGGGGTCGGCACTGTCGTTGGTCCGGCCCACAGCCCCCGACCTCCCTGCTCCTGCAGGCCCCGGGGCCGCGGGGCTCACAAACCTGCTCGGCCGCTGCCGCAGCTGCCGCCGCCGCCGCCATCTTCCCGCGCCCCGCGCCCCGCGCCCGGCCGTGCCCGCCGCCCCCGGCGAGCGTGCGCCTGCGCCACGGCGGGGGCGAGGACGGCCGCGCGCACAGTCCCGCCCCGCCGCTGCCCTGGGGACCGCGAGCCCGAGCGCGCTGCCCCGCGCGGCATCCCCTGGCAGGCCGGAGGGTCCCCGGCCAGGGCGTCCTCCACGCACTGTCAGCCACGGACTCCTGGCTTCGTGAGTCTGGGATGGTGTGGAACGTCCCCGTGGGCGGGGACCACGGTGGTGTCAATGTGGACTCAAGAGAACAGTTGCTAGCTAACTAGGTGGTTGACAGCTTGAAAATGGGGAGTCCCCGGGGAAGATTCCGAGGCACGTGAGCACCGCTTCTTTACTTTTTACTGCCACGTTGAGAGTGGAGTTCTCCATTTGGTATTGGGGATAATGTTAACGAGTTGTGCCATTGGGAAACCACTTAACGGGGACTAACTGCATTCTGGGACCCATCCAGGTGTAAACACCTTGCTCACAAATTCATCGCCTGTTTCCACGCAATCCAGTAATCCTGTTAGCTGTATGTTTTGCTTGGTTGGTTATTTTTTATGCAGTGAAGCCAACAGCAACCAAAATGGGCCTGCGCGATGGTTTAATGGCTAAATCCTGGCATGAACCAGAATGCCATATGGGCACCGCTACATATGGGCACCAATTTGTGTTCTGCGAATCCACTTCCCATTCAGCTCCCCGCCTGTGGCCTGGGAAAGCAGTGGAGGATGGTCCAAAGCCTTGGGACCTTGAACCTGCGTGAGAGAACAGAAGAAGCTCCTGGTTTCTGGCTTTGGATCGGCTCAGCTCTGGCTATTGTGGCCACGTGAGGAGCGAACTATAAATCCGTCAATCTGTCTTTCCAATAAAAAATAAATGAAAGAAATGTTTAAAAATTTAAATAATAAAAGATGTGGAAAATGTTCTTGAGTTGAACCTTAGCCCTAACTGGGCACAATCATTGGGGACCAGCCAGTGAAAGGTTTTAGGATCAGGTGGGTTTTTGCTTTTCGATGACTGAAACAGTTCTTTTGCTGTGCTTTCTGCTTGGTGTCAGAGCATTGCTATAAAGCTCCAGATCAGGTCATGTGTCACAGTGCTCCCCAGTCTTTCTGCCCTCTTTCCTGATTTTGGCTGTCAGTACCTAACTGGCCATCGATCTCTGTGTATTTTCTTCCTTTCCTTCTTTTACATCTTTTTGAAAGGTGGAGTGTTGGAGACAAAAATAGAAGAGAGTGTTCGCCCATCTGCTGGGCATGCCCTTAAAGGCCTCGAAGGTTGTGTGAAAACCAGGAGCCAGGGGCTTCTTCCACGGCTCCCACGTGGGTGCAGGGGCCCAAGGACTGAGCCATCCTTTGCTGCTTTCACAGGTCACAAGCAGGGAGTTGGATCAGAAGTGGAATAGGAGGGACACGAACCAGCACCATATGGGATGCTGACACTGCAGGTGGAGGATCACCTGGCTGTGCCACAGCACCAGCCCTGTATAGCCCATTCTTAAAGCCTGGCCAGCTGAGAGTTTGCAACTTTCCTCAGTGAAGAAGGCCTGGAACTCAACATGAGGGTCCCCTTGGATGTTCTTGCAGCTTATCGTACCTGTTTATATTTGCTGTGAACTATGGACACATAACTTCACGGAGTGAATTCAATTTGGTTTTTGTTGGTTTCTTAAAATCTGAAAATAAAAATCTCCAATTGACTACTGTTGGCAAAACTCAGAATAGGCAAAATTAAGAACCATGAGGAAGTGTATTCTGTCTGGGTGTTTGACACACTCCTCTAGAGCAGATGTCTCGTGGCATTAACGTAGAATGATAATACTTCAACGACAACTAACCATCTGTTACATTTACCTTCTACCTCAGGGGGATTATAATATCAGCTACAAAACAGCCAATCATTACCTTCCTTCTTTCTTCTTTTCCCATCTTCTCTTTACTGCCCCTCTTTACTTTTTTTCTCATAAGCCCTGCTGAATAAGCTTCTTCCTTTTTCTTTAAGAAGCTTATTAGAGGCAGACAAATATGTTTATGAGGATGGGAAAAGCATCAGAGAGAGAGAAAGCCTGAGGAACAGAGAGGTGATGTCTGAGAGGTTAGAGGAGTTAGGACAAGTTTTTCAGTTTGAAGTGGATTTACATGCATAAAAAAGTACAACTGTACTAAAATTCTGTAATTATTGGAGGCTAGAAGTAGGAATTATTTCAGCAGAGTACATTTTACTTGGGAAAAGGGCTTAACTTTTGGTGATTGGCTAATGCTGTCAGAATTGAGACTGGGCCCAACTTTAACTGAAAATGTAGCAAAGAACATGGTTTGCTGAGCCCTAAATCTGAGCAGTGTGTTCAGAATGTCAGCACTGCGAGTGGATATCCTTATAGGTGCCCTTGGGCTCATCTTGCCCATGATTTTCATTTTACAGATTAAGAAAGGTGCATGTTGGAGACTGCACTAGGAAGCAGAGTGTGAGACACAGCAGCTGTGCCCATGTTCAAGTTTGCTGTTCATTCCGCTTCTCCAAAGTAATGCTAAGTGGACAGTCCATATGGGATAAACTTAGAACAGCAAAATATTTCCCAAATAAAATCTGGTATTTTCTTCTTTCATATCCATGGAAAAGTTAACTTACTTTTTGAATCAAATCTGACCCATGTTAACTGCATGCTTATAATGTGAAACACATGGACCTTTCCAGAATCAGTGACATGAATTGATTGGCGTTCCTCTAAAATTGAGTGGTATTCAGCACCCACCAAATACCTCATGGAGGGCAGTTATCATGAAGGGCACCTATAAGGATATCCACTTACTCCTGTAGGTATGGAGAGTCTAAGCTTGTGTCACGTAGCATCATATGAGAGCTCAGAAATGGGGGCATCAATTGCTTGACCTAATCTTTGATGATGTGATCATGTTGGCATCCAATTGACTCCTAGCAAATCCTATCAACATTGTCTTGGTTAGATATACTAGAGGTGGAAGCAAGATGGTAGCTGAATCAGATACTCTGCTGACCACTCCCAAGATACAATCTGACATATGTACAACACACTAAGCCACCTTCCTAAGGGCCACAGAAATCAGCCCTGCATCTGTGGACCGTCTCTGGACTTGTCCAGTATCAGGTGAAGAGCTACACTCATTCTGGCATGCATCAGCATCACCTTCTCATGTGGTGTGCACGGGACCTGTGATTCAGCAAACTAAGGTCTGCCTGGTATCTGGGGACCTTGTGCCCTTCCAACAAACACCAGCAACAAGCAGATTCTGATGGTTCCTTGTCATAGGCCAGTGTACTTGGACTTGTGTCCATGCCCGGGGAGTTGTTTGGCCCTGGCCCTATTAGCCTAGCTGGCATCGCCAGTGACTGGTGGGGTCAATGTTGGGCAGTGAGTCCCCTCAGCAACAGATAGGCCACAGCAGGCTTGGCATTAGTACCACTCCCAGGCTGCACTGGTCTTGATGGGCTATGGTCTCTAGATGGGATCCAGCCTTGTGGCAGGGAAAGGAGCCTACCACGGGCTCAGGCAAAACCTGCTAGAGACAAACTAACCCTTATATAGTCACATCCCCAGCTCATACTGAACACACCCACTGCAGATTTAGAACAAGTTTACTTTGAGTCAAGTTCACAGTAGAAATGTGTAAAATCAAAGTATAAAATCACTGATAGTCATACACATTGCATAATTTGACATATTATTGTGCTTTTTCACTTATCCTCTAATAATGAGAATTCCTAGGTTTTCAATGCTCTTCAAAAACCAGATGATTTAGTGAGCAACATTTCATTGACAGGTTTGCTGAATCATTGCCAACTGTTGATGAAGATCCAGTTTTCCTTATTAAGTACAATACTGTGATTTACAACCCTAAAAATAGCGATAGCATTTATCACCTACTACAGCAAGTGCCAAATACTGTGCTGAATACCTCAAAGGAATTACCTCAGTCTCATAAGAATCATACAGAGTTTAAAAAACAAACAAAAAACCGATTATCCATGTTGTACAGATCGATGAAGCCAAGCATTAGAAGTCCATTAAGTTGGGCAAATGGAGACCCTAAGGTGGACTATGTCAACCAATGGGCCTTGGAAGGATTTCTTCATCCTTGGAGTGGAGAATCGACAGCATTTCAGAACTACCAAAACCACACGAGCTGAGCCCTTGGAATGTGCTCCACAACCAGGGACCATGGGATGGCATAGGGTGATGGCTCCCCATCCTGGGATATTGGGGAGGCTGGGAGGCTGGGTGTGGCTTCTCCCCTTGTCTCCCTCCTTCCCCCATATGCAGGAAGAGAAAGGAGAGTTTGGAAACAATGATCTCACTCACTCTCCCCCAGTTCTCGATCCTTCCCACCTTCACCAACTCTATGAACATCATTAAAAAAAAAAAAAAAAAGCCAGTTAAGTTGCCCACAACATCAAGTGAGAGGATTTAATCTTTGTTTTACAAAAGCTCTAATGTGCCACAGTTTGGGTTTCATGAATATGTAAACAGGACTGTTCAAGGGTTCCAATTACCTGTACTAACATGTTGCTCGCACATGAAGAAATCTGAACTCTTCTCCTTTCCCTTTCTTCCTTATTATGTAAATATGCCCAGGAAATATTGTATACTAATAGACAAAGTTCAATGACTGTTTAGTATTTCAATTTATCAATTATTGTATCATAACACGTTTACTGCTTACGATCCTTGCTTTGTGGTCTGGGAGCATTCGCTCTAGCATTGAGCTTTTCATTTTCATTTTGCTTCATGGGCAGTGCCATCCCTGTCCTCAAGCAACATTAGGACAACACGTGGTGAAAACTCTGAATTTTGTTACTTAGAAATATGCAAGGTTCATATAATGTTAAATGCCGGAAGAAACGGGCCAGACTTAGCCTAGCTGGACAGAAAGCTCTGTGGCACCCCCATCGCTTTAATGGGCAGGGCATAACTTGGCAAGGGATAGAACAAGGCTTACTTCTGTGTCAGAAGCATTGGGCAGCTCTAACTAGCGGCTGCAGTCGCAGGGCACGCCCCCGGGGCGGTGTGAACTGTAACAAAGTCCCAGCCAGAGAATGTAGAATGCAGTGAGGCTGTCCAGGGCATCCTTGCAGTCAAAACTACCCTCAAATACTCCCGGCCACTTACCCAAACCCGTGCAGGAAACCTCGATCTGTGAACACGCTGCAGCTGGAGGCTACTGTCCTGCACGCCCACCCAGGGAGGCCAAGGGGAAAAAAGCCAAAGATAGAAGTGGGGAGGGGAGTTGAAACTTGAGTTACAGCACACTTCACCCAAGAGGATCCCAGGTATCACCCAGGAAGGGTCACGGGAGTGCAAGGCCCAAACAAGAGTGCTTCCCAGCACGCTCACCAAAGACGCCTGGGGGAGTTAGCGTTGCCCTAGGTCCACACGCCTGCGGCTGCCCCCCAGCCCGCGCCGCGGCCCGTCGAGGCCCCTCCGCCGATCTCGCCACCGCCGCCAGCCGGGGTCTCGGCTCCCGAAAGCTGGCGGTCCAATCCCCAGTCCCGGTGGCTCGGGCGCCCTCGCCTTCAGCCATCAGCAACACCAGCATGAGGAGGAGGATAAAAAGGAGCAGCAGCAGCAGCAGCGACATGGTCCTGCCCTGGCGGGGCCCGACCCCGGGCCTGCAGGCCTGAGGAGGGCGCGGCGGGGGCGGGGTGCCCGAGCGTTGCCCCAACGCGGGGCAGCGCGCGTCTCCGGCAGCAGGCCCGCCCACGTCAAGGTTTGTTTAATAATCGCTGAGTGAGGGAGGGCGGGGAGGGTATTTATGGCTGGGTCCGGGGGTGGCGGCGGCGGGGCAGCCAGAAGACCGCGCCGGGCAGCGGAGGAGGCGCTGCGGCTGCGGCCCAGGGCACCTCCCCCCGGCTTCCCGAACCCTGCCCGGTCCCACCCGAGGGGGAGGATGGACAGCACAGCGGCGCTCTGAGCCTCTCCGGAAGATCCCCGGCTCCCCGCTTTACCACCCCACTGACCTGAGGAAGCCCCCCGCCGCGCCCCTCCGGGTCTCCATCTCCAGAGCCTGGCTGAGCCAAAAAGCGAGCAATGGCGGAAAGCCTGCGGAGGCTGGTCTCCAACGAATCTTTACGGGTGTTGCAGGAAAAGTTGGAGTCCTGGATGAAGGAATACAACGTGAGTCGGGGCGGGAGGCCACCGCAGCTTGCCAGGCCGTGGTTCCCTGGATAGCTCTGGCCTGAGGAGTTCTTAAGGGAGGAAAGAGGGTTGCCTCCGGCGGCCGCTTTGCAAACACCCGGTGCGCGTGATTGCTTACGGGACTAGGCACTTACAGATAGGGAAACTGCTCCGTAACCAAGGACGCTGTCGGCCCTAGCAACGGGAAAGTGGGCGATTTTCAACCGGTCTGGCTGCTCCCTCCACCAGAGCCTAACACACACCACTCACTCCCGTCGTTCTCCACACTCTAGTTTAACTCCACACCAGCCTTTCTGCAAGTCTTTCACTCCAAGGCCCTGCAGGGGTTATCTCAGAATGGATATATTATAAACCTGTACCCAGGAAGTGATATCCAGCAGTGAGTTAAGTGCATGTTAACTTGGCCAGTTTCGTGCTGGTCGCGCAGCACCTTTGCAACAGCAAGGCAAAGCGAAGAAATCCTGTTGCTAGGACATAATGTAAGGAGCCAATGGCCTCAAAGCACTCTGAGAGTCTCATTAATCTACGACCCTCACACCCACCAAAGTATTGGTGTGAATTCTGACTTCTGGTCTGCTGGACCCAGGTTGTAAGACCGACAGGCATGAACTGGGTCTGGCTCTGACCAGAGCAATTGTATAACAACCCGGCCGATCTGTTTCCCCTCCTTGAGTCTCAGAGCCTCTTCTGAGAAATGGGAGCGATTGCACTGGGTGATGTTCCTTTCCAGGCTTCACGTTTTTGGAGCCTGAGCCTGTTTCTGGCTGTTAGCTGCCTGGAGCCCTTTGAACTTTTCCATTCTCCCTCTCAAGCGACCGTTTTCTTCTAAGCCTTCCTTTCTGGTGTCCGGCGTTTCCTCACTTTGTCTCCTCTAAAGAACATTACATTTCCAAAGAGAAATAATTCAGGGAGGTTAACCATGACCTCTGTCACAAAAGATTAAGTTCCCCTCACTACTTGAAGTCCCCACTTGCTCTACCTGGTTTCGGGATATTGAGAACAACACATGCTCATACATCTATATTCCTGTTTGTATTGTCCTGTGGCCTAACAAAATCCTGCATTTCACAGAGTATGTTGTTTGTCGGTTTGACACAAATGACACTAGAACTTGACTGGAACAAGATAAGTGATTGTTTGGAAACTTCCTAAGTACTGAACAAGGACATACTTGACCACAGTTTCCCATCTCGGTGACATCTCATTGTCCTGTTGTTGAGACACCTTCCCTGTGGCTTCAGCTTGCACCACTGCTTGGCAGAGATGGAGAATGCACGTGCACAGACGCTAGAACTTGGCGGTCATTTTCCAGTCTCTGCCACTTTTCTGGGGCTTTTGTCATACCTGTCACATGGGCGTGGCGACACTCCCATTCTCATCCCCCTGTTGGCTTCCTCATACACGATGCTGATAAAGCGCATCTGTCTCCAGTCAGGGCCAGTTCTCATCCCAGCTTTCACTTCCCGGATTGCCCATGGAACAGCCTCAGTCAAAAGCCAGTCACTCTCCAAGTGAGTGTAGCCTTTCCCAGGCTCCAAACACAAACCTCCTTCCCAATTTGACTTTCTTCATTGTGACATATTCTGCATCCTTTCCACCAGCAAATGTCTGTCCCAACCCCAAAATCTATACAGAAGCTGGAAAGTTTCGCCACTTCCACTACTAGGTCCCTGTTCAATCATTTTTTGTCTAGATTATTTAAAAAAATAGTAACTCAGAGAGGGTTGTCTCCATGTCAGATCAGATCAACTTATTCCTCGGGTGAGTCCTTCAACCTTCAACCAATGTTTCTCTCGGCATGAAAGGCAAAGATTCCCCACGTATCTTCAGAGTCATGCATGGCTGTATCACTTTATCATCTCTGATCTCATTGCCAAGTCTGCCGGCCTTTCCTGGAGAGTATTGCCCACAGAGCTTTTCTTGGGTTTGGGAATGTTCTGCACCTGCATGTTCCAGGATGGGGCCTGTTAGATACTTGAGATGTGGCCAGTACATACTGAGGACCTGAGTTTTTAATTTCACTTCAGTTCAATTTGAACCCAAAGAACCGTATGTAGTTAGTGGCCACCGTTTGGGCTGGCACTGTTCCAGAGAATGCTAGCCATGTTCCTGTTTCAGGGCATTTTGCTCTTAGCTAGTCTGTGTTAAAAGCTTTTCACTGATTGATTATGTTATCTCCATGGCTTTCTTACCTCCTTAAAGCCTTAAGTAAATGTCATCTTCCAAGAGGTGTCCACCTGCACATCCTGTTTAGAATTACCATCTCCCATCCTCATACCTAGACATGCACTGTTTCCTTTTCCTTCTTCCAGAATGCCTAAATCTTTTTGAAAAAATATTTTTTTTTTTAGAAAGAGAGAAAGAGAGAGAGAGAGAGAGATCTTTCATCCACTGATTCACTCCCTAGATGTCCACAACAGCCAGGGCTGGGCCATGCCAAAGGTAGAATCCAGGAGTTTTACTCAGATCTCTAACATGGGTAGCAGAGGCCCAAACACTTGGGCCACCTGCTGCTTTTCCCAGGCCATTAGCAGGGAGCTGGGTCAGATATAAATAAGCTAGGACTCAAATTGGTACCCATTTGCGACACCAGTATTGCAGGTGGGAGTTTTACCTGCTACAACACAACACCAGCCCCAATGCTTATACCTATTAATTTTTATTTATTCAGTAATTTGTTTTCTCATCAGAATTCCTACTCCCTCCACTGGAATGTGAACTGAAGAGGACAGAGATTTCTGCCTTGTGCTACTCAGTGCTGTAGAACAGTAGTTGACAGTGGTAGATGATCAACAACTACTTAACAATGAGTTAAGCCACACAGTTTCTTTGACTAATTCTTCTTAAAAATTTCATATCCAGTGTAGAGTTAAAAGGATTCACCAAGGACCCATAACTCAGTCTTTATGAAAATTGCTTTGAGTAGTGAGTATCTAGTGCAGTGGTTGAGACACCCTCCCCCATGTTGGAGTGCTTGGTGTGGGTCCCAGCTCCTCTGTTTCTGATTCAACTTCCTGCTAGTACGCACCTTGGAAGGAGGTAGATAAAGGCTCATAGAATAATAGATTTAGATGGTTGGGTGCCTGTCACCCACATGGGAGACCCAGATTGAGTTCCTGGATCCTGTGTTCAGTCTGAACCAACCCTAAATGTTGAAGGCATTTAGAGATTTGGAGAGTGAGCCAGTGGGTGGAAAATTCCCCCCTCCCTTTCTCTCCCTGGTTGTCTGTCTCTGTCTCTTTCCTTCCCTCTCTGCCTTTCAAATAAAATAAAAATGAATGAATTTGTAAAAAATAATTTAAAAATTGCACTGGAACTTGAAGCCACAGGTTCCATTTTGGGGCATATTTGTAAGGATGGAAGTGCTTTTAGCAGAGATTCTTTGTGTAGTTAAAGAGAGAGGATGAGATAGTAATTATCGATCTCTTAACATAAAATCTAAGTTGTACATCCAAACTTCCCTTGAATTTTAAGCTAGTGATGCCTGGTTTAAGTTCTGATCAATTGCTAAATGCTCTCTCAGAACACTTCAAAAAACTCAAAAATTAGTTTCAGGGACTTGAAACCATAGATGAAGAATATTCGCTATGGCAGTAAAACGTTGGCTGTAGGGAACATATTTGCTTATTAAAAACAAACTGTGCTTGCTGTGGAAAGTTGGTTTTTCTGTGACAACATTGATTTAGTTCTAATTAACTTGAGCAAATGAAAAAGCCATAGTATTCTTTTAGAGTTAGGAATGTGAGTACAGTCTTCCCCCTGGGAAGAAGTTATTTGCAAGGAAGAGAAATACTTAGATTAATTCTAAGACATAAATTTTTTCCTCCTGTTAGCTATATTGGGTTAGCACTCACACCTTAGTTTTCTTCTGTGTCTCCCTCATGTAATTTCCTTCTTATCCATTCCCATCACCTCTACCTTAATTCTGCCATCACACTCCACTGTTGCCTTTATCTGTGCTATAGGGTTTGCTTCATTGTATTCTGGACAGTAGTTGTGTATTAACCAGTTTTGCATTCAATAGATTTAGTTACCTATGCTGCAAGTAAAAATGGAAAATTCCAGAAATAAACAATTCATACTTTTTAAAAAAGATCTATTTGTGTTTATCGGAATGGCAGATATACAGAGAGGAGGAGAGACAGAGAAGATCTTCCATCTGATGATTCACTCCCAAAGTGGCTGCAATGGCTGAAGCTGAGTTGATGCAAAGCCAGAAGCCAGGAGCTTCCTTCAGGTCTCCCATGTGGGTGCAGCTGCCCAAGGCTTTGGGCCGTCCTCGACTGCTTTCCCAGGCCACAAGCAAGGAGTTGGATGGGAAGCAGGGCCTCTGGGATTAGATTAGCACCCATATGGGATCCCGGCATGTGCAAGGAGAGAACTTTAGTGGCTAGGCTATCACGCCAGGATCCAATTCATACTTTTTAAACTGTGCAGTGTTCTGCAGAGCATGATGAAATCTCATGCTGTTCTACGTTGTCTGTGACTCATCCCTTTGTCCAGTGTATCTGTGCTGGGGCACTGCCTGCTTAGAGTCATGTAGGAGATATTTTGGTTGTCAGACCAACTGTCATGCTATTGCAGTGCTTGTATGTTCAACTAGCCCTTATTTTACTTAATCATGGTCCCAGAGAGTAGTGAGACTGGCCATTTATATATGCCAAAGAGAAACTATAAACTACTTCCTTTAAATGAAATGCTGGATGATATCAATTTAATAAGGAAAAATGCCGAGATTGCCAAGATTTATGGTACTAATGAGTCATCTGTGAAATTGTGAAGAAGGAAAAATAAATGAGTACTAGTTTTGTTCAGTTACACTTCAATCTGAGACGTTATGGTCACAGTGCATGATAAGTACTTTGGAAATATGGAGAAGACATTAAATTATAGTGTTTATTATTATCTTTAATTTTTTATGTCTAACACAGGATTTTTGGAATCGACCATCATATGCACAAATATATTAGAGACAGTAAATTCTTGAATACTGTAATTGCTTATCCTAAAGCCTTTTTTGTTTACTTGTTGGCTTATATATACATATGTGTTAAATATGTATATAATTTAAGAGAGAAAGATAGAAGGCACTTTCACTTGCTAATTCTTTCTAAATGGCAGCAACAGCCAGGGCTGGGCAAAGGCAGATCCTGGAACCAGCACACAATTCAGGTTTCTTACATAGGTGATGGGGACTCCGTCTCACACAGCTGATGGGGACTCTGTTCTCCCACGCTATACACCAACCTCAAGCTGGAGTCTGGAGTCTGCATTGGGAATCCAACCCAGTGCTCCAAAGTGGGATGCAGGCATCTTGACTGGCTTGTAATTCTAGGCTAAATGCTCACCTTTGTTGGCTGGTTTTTAATCTTAAACAACAACTAGCAGCCTTCCAGGTCCTAGAAAGAACTACTTCCGGCCAAATCACTTTTAAAACCTTCCAAGGAGGACTATTTTTTGAGCCTGCCCTCTCCTCCAAGAACATACTAAGAACAACAGCAAACATTGCCCATTAATTTTGTTTCAGTCATTAAAGGAATGCAGAATCAGTGTAGTGACTGAGCATCTACCTGGTGGGTTAAAGGCCATTTACAATCATCATGGTGTGCATTATTCAATAATTTTTGACAGATATTTTTTCCTACCACTTCTGATGTGCTTGTGTGTGTGTGCTGTGGTTAGTGGGGAAATTGGGAGCTGTAGGGACAAGAAACATGTTAGGAAAGAGATTACATGAAGCAACCTCTCGTAAAGTAGCTGTTCGTTTAGTGAACAAGAGCAAAGACTCAAAAACAAAAAAAAGAGAGCAGACTCAGAATGGTCATTAAGGTTCACGTAAGTATACACTGTCCCAAATGCCTGAACTTCTAGTACAATGTCTGTATGATTTTATTGATCGGTTGTGAAAGAGGCTCAAATAACATTCTATACAGAAATGAATTCTGGTTATGCAAGTACACCTTGGAGGGATGTTCATTTGAGAAGAGAAATTAACCTGACCATATTAGCAGATCCCAGAGGAGGTCATTTTGTTTCTCCCCAGCGTCCTGTAGATGAGGGAATTAATCTGGATGAGATGCTCTGAGATTTTTTATTCTAAAAATGTAGGTATTCTATATGATTATAGTAGTAAGGGTTGAAATCTTAATATATCCTTGATAAGCCCATTGCCAAGGTAGAAGATTACATTTCATAAAGTAAACAATAGACACCAGCACCTTGCAACCCAGAAGCTTTTGTTATTCAGTCTGCAAGTAGCAATGGTGAGAAGGTGCTAATGTAAGACATTCTCAGACAATACTTTTCCTCTGGTGTGTTTCTGAAATGTGTGCTGAGCACTGAGACAGTGCATTCGGGATCTCTGTACAAAAGGGAGATCTTAAGGAGGCGTCCTGTTTGCCTTTGAAACATCTTTGTGGTTAGAATAGAAGCTTCCTCTCTGCCAGAACATGCCTGGTTTCTGGTACAGAAGGTTGTTAGGGCTGATATGTTGCCATGGTGTATTCAAACAGACTCTTGGCCCACCTTCACCCCTCCTGCTTAGTCAACATGCTTTTATGTTTTTGAGCATTCAATCCAGATGGTAAGCCTACAGAGGACATTTTTCCTTCCTTTTAGGACCTTTATCTGAGCCAGCCAGAGTCCTCTACATTGTGGTAGCAGAAGACGAGAGAGAAAGAGAATCACACAAGAGGCTTTCTTCTCCATCATGGTCATGCTGCCACATCACTTCCCAACCCATTCATTGTAACTCAGTTACATGGCCATACGACCTGCCAGGGATAATGAATGTGTTCAGGGCCAAAGGGCACGGGTTTTGGCTGACCACACAGTAGTCACTGTGCTCGTAACCTACCTGATCCAGACCTCCCTTGGGTCAATCAAGGCCATTGTCTTCTTCCCAGAGTGAAGGATTGTACTGATAGTTTGTATTTTGGCTTCACAGAACAACTCATGTGATCAGAATCTAAATCTCTGCCTTGAGCTCATTGAACAAGTGGCCAAAATCCAGGGACAACTCTTTGGGATCCTCACTACAGCAGCCCAAGAAGGTGAGAATGGCCATGATTTCCATATAATTCTCCTGTCCTTTTCTCTTTGTGTGTGTGTATGTGTGTGTGTGTGTCCTCTGCCAGAGTGAGTGTGGCTGAACTTCCCTTGCTGACTTGATGTGTGTACTGTTCCAGGAGGACATAATGAGGGTGTGGAAACCATCAAGTCCCGCCTTCTGCCTTGGTTGGAGGCTTCCTTCACTGCTGCTTCCATGGGGAAACCTGTTGACAGCAAGGTGCCCTCTCTACAGGTAAGGGTGCATAAGACTAACTCCAGATTCTCTGAAACAGGGAAATAAAACTCATTGAAACTTCCTAAATGGGAAGAAAGCTTAGTTCCTGTAGACTGAAGTATAGGGTCATATTTCACAATCAACACTGATGGTGTCCATGGAGAGAGTGCGTTTTCCAACAGCTGGAGATCAAACTAAGAAGAAAACACAAACCTTACTTAAAGGTATCAGTGTTACTATGAACAAAACCATGTGTATCTGTAATTAAACATGTTAATATGCATTTGAAGACATTCCTTCCTAAAAGGGAGGCTTTTAGGGTGGACAGTGCCAAGTAAGAGGGCCTTAGGAAGGAGTGGCTGGAGGACTCCTACTGGGGAGAACACCACTGCCTCTTCTATGACCCCCGGGGATGTATCTAACCTTCTATGTCTCAGTTGCCTTATTTGCTGGATGGACACAATGATTTTACTAATCTCCTAAGGTCACTGGGAATATTAGGAGTGGTAAGTCTGAGAAACAGTTTGCATAGGGCCTCTCATGTGGAAAGTCAGCACTCCATAGACCAGTAGTTCACGAATCAATGTTTTCCAGTGAGGACTTATTCCAGCATACTTGTAAAAGTTTGTGGAAAATAAAATTAAGAGATAAGTTTATTTTGCTGCAAAATATTTGAAGTCCATGTGGAAGCTTTTCATAATTTGCATTTCATGAGCTTTTTGATGACTCTTCACCAATTTTTTAAAAATTTATTTGAAAAGCAAAGAGAGAGAGAGAGATTGACAGCTGGTGAACTATTTGCTGGTTCACTTCACGATGTTCACAATGGCCAGGCCTGGGCCGGATTGAAGCTTGGGGCCTGGAATTCAATCCAGGTCCTCCAAATGAATGGCAGGAGCCCATATGCTTGAGCCATCACAGTTGCCTCTGAGTGAACATTAGCCAGAAACTGGAGTTAGGAGCTAGAGTTGGTGTCAACCCAAGTACTCTAGTGTGAGATGTGGATATTTTAACTGGCATCTGAAACACTATTCTGAATGTCTGCCCCATGTCAACTTAACTTTTAAGTTCTTTTCCCATGAACTTTTTGGAATTACCCTTAGGTAGCATGAAATTCACAGGTTGACAGATTTTGACAGCTGCATATAATCATGTAATTCACACCGCCATTGACATATAAAACATTCCCATCACTTCAGAGCATTCCTCATGCCACTCCCCAGAGCAACCACTGTTATGATTTGTGTCATCAGAGATGAACATCATCTGCATTAGACTGATTGTAATACAGTATGTGCTATTTTATACCTGGTGTTTGCTTAGCATGTTTTGATGTTTTGGGAATTCAGCCAAGTCTTTTTCTGAACCCAGACTATGTCTTGATCTGTGCTTCTAGGACACGTTCGACAGGGAGAGACATAAAGACTTGGGTCCTCGGGAGCGAGATTATCAACTGGACTATGAATTAAACACAACCCGTGTTCAGGTTCAAGACGAGTAAGAGGAATGCAAGTTATCTTTCCCAAAAAGTGTTGTTGTCAGTTCATTTGCTTTACATGTCAAATGTAGAGATTTGGGAATGAAGTGTGTGTGTGCGCACTGTGAGTCAGAATCTTTGGTTTGGGGACAGAATTTTCTATACTGTATTGTGATCCTTGGTCCCTTAGCTCCATTTCTGCAGCAACTTTCCTAATCCTGTCATCAGTGCATATTTACAAACAGGATGGTCAGATGCAAATCTGACCATTGGGAGAAAATGGTTTTTTTCCTTATAGATAGTTGAGGTTCTGAACTTGAACTGTGGTTATGCAACAAGGTGGAGGAATCCACCATGGGGGGAGGGTTTGGGGAGGGGTGGGGAGAATCCCAGTACCTATGAAACTGTGTCACATAATACAATGTAATTAATGAATGTATTAAAAAAAAAGATAGTTGAGGTTTCTTTTCTTTTTTAAAAAGGTTCATCTATTGGGCCTAGCACGATAGTCCAGTGGCATCCACTGGGATCCCATATGGGCACTGGTTTGTATTCTAGCTGCTCTACTTCCGTTACAGCAGTAGAAGACGTCCCAAAGCCTGGGGACTCTGTACCCATGTGGGGGACCTGGAAGAAGCTCCTGGCTTCTGGCTTCAGATTGGCTCAGCTTTGGCTGTTGTGGCCACTTTTGGGGAGTGAATCAGCGGACAGAAGATCTTTTTCTCTGTATCTCCTTCTCTCTGTATGTCTACCTTTCCAATAAAAATTTTAAAAAATCTTTTTTTAAAAAGAGATTTATGTATTTGTTTGGAAGGCAGACTGAAAGAGAGAGAGAGAGAGAGAGAGAGAGAGAGAGAGAGAGAGAGAGGGAGAGAGAGAGGGAGAGAGAGAGAGATTGAGAGATTTTCCTAATGAGATGAAGAAAGAGTGAGCCAGGGCAGCCAGGTTAGGGAATCACTGCAAATAAAATTGCGGGCTTTGGGTTTGGAGTTGAGGAAGTCAGACAAATGTATGAGACTCCATCAGTGAGGTGCTTCTCCTGCCATAGCATTGCTCCACTACCGACGTGAATGAGACAGCAAAGAAGTCCACTCTAGGTAGTGAAGGCTTGTGTCAGAGTAGCGTGTGACATTCTGGCTTGTTCTCTGATGCAGTTTCCTTCTTTTTCCTGTAATGGAAAATATCTTTTGATTTAGTTTTGACTAATTATACAAGTGCCATGAAGGTTCTTCTCTAAATGCATCAAATAAATAAAAATGTGAGGTTGAAGATTGTCCATCTCATCTTTATGAACATTTTGGTATTTTTTTGTATGTACTTGCTCCTACACACACACACACACACACACACACACACACACACACACATTCATTTTTCTTTTCTCTTTTTTTAAGGCTTTTTTTTTCCATTGGAAAATCAGGTTTACAGAAAAGGAGACAGATAGAAAGATCTGTCTGCTGATTCACTCCCTAAGTTCCGCAATGGCCGGAGCTGAGATGAGCTGATCTGAAGCCAGGAGCCTCTTCCGGGTCTCCCACATGGGTGTAGAGTCCTGAGGCTTTCAGCTGTTCTTTAGTTTTTTTGCAGGACAGAAGCAGGGAGCTGGATGAGAAGTGGGGCCATTGGGACATGAATGGGCAACCATATGGGATCCTGGCGCATGCAAGATGAGGACTTCAGCCACTCAGCTACTGTGACGGGCCCCATTCATTTTTCTAATCAGCTGTGTAGTCAATGGAGAGTTGTTTAGCTGCCACAGTCAAAATTTACAACTGTACTGTGCAGAGAAGCACATTTCTCTGAGTTTTTATAGTTCTTTTCAACTCATATCGGTTGTTTTTGGACTTGAGGGAGTAACATCCTTAAAAGTGCCACTTCACTGCCCCATGACCCCTTTTGGATTATTCTAGTTGCTTCATGTAAATGCTAAGTCTATCCCAAGTGGGAATTTGCCCGAGGAGCTGTTTTAGCTCTCCTGTAGGGTCTCCAATTCCCTCATCCTTCCTTAGATGGGCAGCTGCTGGTGGGATGCTTGTGTCCTGCCATGGTGCTGAAGGGGAGGGGTTTAGAGCTTGTCCTGCTCTCTGGTTCTTGCTGGTTTTGGCTCCACCTGGGCTCTAGTGTCTTCTGGTGTTGGATCCTGAGCTGTGCCTCATCTGGGGAGGTTTCCTGGGGGCAGTCACTGCAGGTGATGGGGAACCCTATCTACTTGCCTTCAAGATGCTGCTGATTCCTGATGTCTTGGATCACTTGCTGGAGAGAGAAATAACCCCTGTCCTATCTTGTTATAGTCAGCACTGTTATTCAGGAAAGACCACCAGGGACCAAGAAACTATGAAAACAGGCATGTTCTTATCTTTGAAAATAAATTCAAGCAGAAAATTTGCATGAACAGTTCTGGGAACATACGCATACCCTCTTGCATGCCTTCTGCCCTATTGGATTTTTCAGTTATGTGTATACTCTGTCTAGCCATACTCCTCTCACTCCCAGAAGCATTTGAAAGTTGCGTACATGACAGGGATTGCAGCTTCTCCTGGATTCTCAAGTTTTGTTTTAGCCTACCTATAGTTCTTATTCTATTTCTAAAATGTATGGCTTCACAAGTGGCAGGAGTCTGCTCCTCATATTCTATGGCAGTCAGCTCTCTGTTCCTCTGCCTGCATGTCTCTTAGGTCCAGAATACTACCTGCTGTGGAGTGAATGAATGGCCCTCCAGAGGATGTACTCCATGCCTACCCTTATGGAGACTGGTTAGGTTCTGACTCAGTTCCACAGGTACAAATTTCAATAATAGCAAGGACAGGGGTAGGACTCCCTAGCTGGATGAAACGCCAGACAAGGAACGGCTGGTAGATTCGGTGCCTCTGGACAGGAGCTCATTTTTCCTCATTCTTGTATCTAACCTATTAGAACATCCAGCTAAATCTACCTCTAATGCATCCCTCACACTTGTCCCTTTTCGTTTTATTCCATTACCCCCTACCAAAAGGGGGTTCTGAAATGTCTTGACCTGGTCGCCTTCCAACCAGCTTTCTTGCTTCTATTCTTGCTCAACTACAATCCATTTTCCACTTAGAAAACATGTTTGTTTTTACTGTATAAAGTCGCCTCCCAGTTTAAAAGCTATTTATATTCTGTTATAATTAGAGAAAAACTTCTGTGTTCCTGGTCAGGGCTCTTACAGTGTCCTGCCTGGGCTAGCATGGACTCTGCGTTCTGTGTAGCTCCCCCGACTCCATCACTGTCTCGTTCCTGACCATGAAGCCTTTGCCTGTGTTCTTCCACTGGCCTGAGAGAACTTTCCAATCTGCCCCTGGCTCACTCTTTGTGTGGCTGGCTCTTCATGCTCTTTTAGTTTTCAGCCTAATGATAACTTTCCCAGAGTCTCTCTGTGGCCACCATACATCCCTGTCCCCTTTAATTCTCTTTCACAGCAGTAGAATTTGCTCAAAATGGCATTGGCCACCATTGGGAACTTTGAAAACTGAACTTGCTTTTGCAACTTTATGATGTCACCCCAATTAGACGGGAAGCTCCAAAGAATTTGCTGTATGAATTTTGTAGGAGGGGGCTTCAAGAGCCTCATGGAAAGTGGAGAATATGTGTTATGAAAAAAAAACTCATGTATAGATTTCAAATTTTTGCGTCAAAATAAGCTTGTCTTTTTACTCCATTCCCATGAACGCCTGGAAGGAAGCATGCTCTGTCCCTGTGTTGTTGTTGTTGCTGTATCACCAGCACCGAGCATCACGTGTGGCCCCCATGAATTCTTAATGATCTGCTTAGTGAATGAATAAGCTTTTAACAAAACACTTAAATAAAGGGCTAGCCTGATTAAAAAGCACAGTTCTTGGCATATGAATGTGCTTCACTTTCCTCTCTGCATGGCATCCAGGCGTGTGAAATTGGCACATGTGTTTGCTTCTCATGTGCTCACACATTTATGTCATGTATTGGGAAAAAAGTTAAACTTCCTCCTTATTCCTGTTGGCCCCTTCCTTCCTTTCTCAGTCTGTTTTCTTTCCTTTTTCGTATTCCATGGTGTTTTCCTTCTTAAAAGTCATATTGTGTTCACATTTGAATTAAATCCAGCTCGGTTGCTTTCAACCTCCAGTAGTCATATTGTGATACTGTTGCTACTTCGGTTTTCCTTTAGCCTTTAGTCATTTGATTTTATTCCTTCATCCATGCATTTACTTTTTATTAAAAAAAAAAGTCTACCATGTGACAGGCACTGTCTGAACTGCTTGGGGCAGAAACAAATCAAATAAAACCCTCCCCCTTTACCCCAGATACAGAAAAAAAGTAATAATGTGGAAACAATAGTTTTACCCACTTTTCTGCAGCCCTTGACCTTTTGTGCCCTAATCAACTATGTAAAGATTGCCAAAAATAAAGAAAAAAAATTAAACCCTTGTGAATGCAATGAGATGCATGTGGATGAAGCTGAGGGCGAAGGGGCACAGCTTTGCTTCAGACAGGTGCGTGAGAGCACTCGCTGGGTGGTGTTTAGTGGTGGAGGAGGAAGGCTGGGTGGAATTCACAGTGTCTGTTGGTTGGGAATCTACAGATTGACAGAGATATTGTTAGCCCATGACTTCTCAATCTGCCTCCGTCTGTAGGTGAAGATGCCTGTGTTTTACCTTCTACTGTTTTTTCACCTAAAGAGAAGAAGAGGAGGGGTGGTGGTGTGTTGCCTCCCGGCCTCAGGACAGCAGTGATGAGGAAAACTGGATTTGCTAGGCAGGCAAGCTCAGAGAAGTCAGGAAGCGTTTAGTGACCCCCGATGCTTAGGGGCTGTTGGTTTTCGTCCATGCCATCCTTTCCATGTCCATTTGTTCTGAAGTTTAGATAGACCCAAAGAAAGAGTATGGTTGAGTACAATTTATGTGCAGTGAGGAACATCCTTGAAACAAACAATGGCCAACCTATGTAGAAAAAAAGGGAATTTTGCTCAGAAAATTGAGGACTGCAGAGGCAGGCAACATGAAATGCTTGGTAGTCAAGGGTGGAGAACTTTCTCTACAGGTGGGTGACTAATTTTTCTTCTTCTTCTTTTTTTAATGTTTAGGAAACCTGTGAGAAGAAGTCAAAAGCAGCTCTACAGTACAATGAATGAGAATAGGTACTGGTATATTGTAAAAAAAAAAGGGGTTTCTGGACAAAGGCAGGCTAGGAATCTGGTGTAATAGCACACTGAGATTAGGAGGACAAGAAAGAGGAATATAGTACACTTCTTTGTTCTCTTACATTCTAACACTAATAATTATTTCATAGTCTTTTAGGGGGTAGTAGCTCTATAACATGTGCTTGACATTGAGCAAAGGATGAAAGCATGGTTTGGTATACAACTCCACCATAACATTTGCAATACAATTTGAATGTCGGGGCCTTCAATCTGATCTTATTTATCTTTAGTTTCTGTCACATGCCAAAAATTCTCGAAAGAACCAATTCAGAAGGACTGCCAATTTTGAAAAAATTCTGCCTTCAGTTACGGATTTCTCTTACAGTCGGACTGAAACAGAAAGGAATCTTGAAGAAAGCAAGAACAGATCGGCCATATCCCTTTTGGCTGCAGAGGAGGAAATAAATCAGCTAAAAAAGCAGTAAGGAAAAAATTTGGCAGGGTTTTTGCAGCCTGCTGATTAATTGTTGAACTTAGATTTTTTTTTTTGGTGCTTTATTACAATTTGAAAGAGTCTGCTCACAGAGAAGAAGAGACAGTATTCTCAATTACTGTTTCATGTATTTTTCTTACAGCAGCAATGGTGTCTAGGTACTATAGAAAGTACAACATTGTATAAAGAAATCTAAAAACTCTCTTAATGCTGGTGTCAGTTGCTTTTACCATTCAACAGTCTTCTCAGTAGAACATATTTTAAAAAATGAGAGTACTACAAAAAGTTCTTAGGAAATGGAATTAAAAGATAAACAGTGCATCTGGCACGAAATATTTTTGAAACTTGTGTAGTTTTTTTTAATACAGTTTTTCCATGAATTTTCCAAGCTTCACTCAGATTCAATAAAGTACATAAGTGTACAACTAGGGGCTTTTAAAAAAAATGTAGCTTTCCTATTTTCAGTAAGAAAATTGTCCTGTAGACTTAGTTTTAAATAAACTCATTGTATTTTATTACTTGGCTGTTTATCAAACATGGAATATTTACTTAGATACTAATTTTCAACATTGAGAATAACTTTGGGATAATTTGGGGGAAAATCTTAAATTTTAATTTATTCCCTAAAGTTAAATTGCTAGAAGGAAGAAGTAAACAATGATCCTTTTAAACACTCCTTGATAGTAATTTTATTCCCCCACCCCCCAAAAACCAAATGGTAAGCATATTTTACACATATTATGTATACACTACTCCAGTTCTGATTTTTTTCAGGAATACTCAGGCACCTTGGTTTAGTTTCTTTCTATTTGGTTCATTGATTATTTCATTTACTAATTTATTAGGCACCTTGGTTTTATTCTGGCCCAATTCTGATGTAGTTTTTAACTGTGCTGTGAATTTTTAGTTACTTTATATCCTTCCTAATTCTACCTCCTTCCTTTCCAGTTTATTTAGATCACTGTTATTTTCATCACAGCACGTTCTCTTCTATTGGCTTTGATTTCTGCCTACACAGTGGACATGCTTCTTTGTAACTGGAGGAGGCTGCCACTCTCATTTGCAGAGTTTGTTTGTTTCTGCGCTATAGCATTTTCATAGTCCACACTTCCAGCTAGTCTTGTGGATGTGGTTCCATTTCCATCATCATTTCCTCCATATTCTATTTACTGAGAGGATTGAAGTGTTGGTGAGGCTGGGAGATGATGTCTTAGGCTAGCTTCTAGACTAGGATCTGAAGGGCATAAGTTTTTGGAATTGTGTGTAGTTAGTATCAGGACAGTGAGGAACAACTATAGGACCCGAAGGCTATTCTGCTTTCACTAGAGAATCATCCTGAGTATCCTTTCCAATGCAGGCTGCAGATGTGGAGTGGCACCCTGGCCCTGGTACTTCTCCTCCATGCTAATGTGTTCATGTTTGTGTTTCCGTCACATGTAGTAATAGCATAGCAAATAGCCTTCCAACTGTGAAGTCTTACAGTGATTGTTACTGTTGCTTCTTTCTTACCCCCCTTCCTCTCCTTTCCATCCTCCTCCTCCTCCACCACCTCTTCTTCTCTCTATGACATCTCTCTCCTGCCCCCTCCTCCCCTCTCTGTCTTTCTGCTCTTCAGGCTTAAATCTCTTCAAGCCCAGGAGGATGCCCGCCATAGGAGCGCAGAGCCCAGGCGCTCTGAACAGCGGAAATCTGAACCACGGGCCTCCAGGCGGAGCCCAGAAGAGCAGGACACAGATGTGATTTCTGATTATGAGAAACAGCTCCGAACCCTGAAGGATGAGATAGCTGTGCTGTCTGCTGAGAAAGCCAATCTCCAAGGAAGGTCTGACAAATTCTTACAGATCATCTCATTTAAGCATTCCCTCTACCCCGCCTTTTTTCCCCCAACTTAACGGCAAAAGTCTGGACTGGGAAGGAAAAGACACAGGAAAATAGCACCCCAAACCCCAACAACATGGGGAGTTTGAGTCATAAGGGGATTGTTTTTCTTCACCTGGACTCTCCCAGGGAGAGAGAAGGCACCTCCTGGGTTGCCAGTACTTGGGCACCTATTAATTGTGGGCTGAGAAATAGAAGGGAGGTTCTTTCATTTGAAACAGGCTTATGGGAGTCTGCAAAGCAAGTGGTGCCCATGTGGAAAGAATGTTCCATAGCAGGAAGCTCCTTTCCTTCGAGGCCATGGAGTTCCCTCTCCGCCTGTTTTATGGCAGGCTATTTCCCTTGTCTAGTGTGCTTGGTTTGGCCTTTCTGTGAGGGGCCTCTGCACTGTGGGCATTGGCAAACAGCGTTAATGAAAGTTTGCCCAAACCAACCTGCTCTTGACTGCCTCTATAGCACAGCACTGCTCTGCTTTGCATTGGCCTTTGATTCCATAGTTTCTCTGCTAAAATTTCCCTTTTGGGGGTGGGGTTGAGGGTGGAGGGGAACTTTTCCTTTGAACCAGCTAGTCTGATAACTTGCACTTGGTGTAATACAAGTAGATTTTGCATATTTGGTAGCAGTATACTTTTTAGTGAAAGAGTGCAGCTTTTATCAAGTGGTTCTGTATGCATTAGTTGTCCCGGCCCTTTCTCCCCAAACCCCAAAACAGGACAATAGTTATGTTTGTAAAAGCTAAGGCACAAGGAGGGGGATGTTTGCAGGGATCCTACTGGTGTGATGTGGTGGAGCTGGATGAGAACATCTAACTGCTTTGCCTTGTTCGGTCTGTGTCTATTCCATTTTACACCAACTACAAAGCCCAAGGGATGTGCTTGTGTGCAGTGTTGGTCAATGAGCTCAGGGTAAGCAATACTAAACGCTGGTTTCTGCTATACATCTGGATCTTGCTAGCTGAGTTACCCCAGGATGAGCCCATGAGCCTCTCTGACCTTGACTCCTCGTCTGTGAAGTGAGCAGTCTCCCAGAGCTGTTAAAAGGCTTACTGGAAGTTCTGCATGAGTGCAAGTACTTTATAAATCCTAAGTGACCCCGCAGCCACGGAGTTATTCTTGTTTGCAGTTGGAATTCAGGGTTCTTTGCTATTTTTGCGGGGAGGAGAACCCGAATCCAGAGACCACAGGGAGGTAGGGAGCGGGTTTCTGGCTGATTTTTGCTCACCGACAGATCGGACAGGAGCCGGTCTCCTAGCCCAGACGCTCGCAGCCGCAGCCAGAGCCGCAGCCAGAGCCACAGCCAGAGCCGCAGCCAGAGTCGCAGCCAGAGTCGCAGCCAGAGTCGCAGCCGGTCTGCCAGTCCCTCCACCGCAGTCGCCAAAATCAGGAGCCCGTCGCCGAACCGAGCCAAGCTGTCCAGCGTGGCGCGCAAAGCTGCCCTCCTTTCTCGCTTCAGCGATGC
Organism: Ochotona princeps; assembly: GCF_030435755.1. Classification (NCBI taxonomy): domain Eukaryota; kingdom Metazoa; phylum Chordata; class Mammalia; order Lagomorpha; family Ochotonidae; genus Ochotona; species Ochotona princeps. Next base: position 43,012,739 of record NC_080842.1, on the reverse strand, counting down.
CTATTCCCAGGCCCGCCTGGACGCGCAAGGCTTGCTGCGGCGCTGCATCGACAAAGCGGATATGGTGCAGCGAATCATCTACATCGCCACCGTGGTACGTGTGCACCTGCAGCCCGGCTGGTCCCTGGAGCTTCAGACCCACTGCGGGGCAATGGAGGGGACAACTGTGTGGTGGGAGATCCGGAGGTCTCCAAAGGAAGGGGGCAGCACAGATCCCCCGACTTTGCTTTGCTTCCCTTCTTTCCTTCTATCCCAAATACTTGGCGATGACTCATTCTTCACAGTCAACAACACTGCACTCGTTCACGCGTTGCTTACATCGACCAGACATTTGTTGAAGAAGGACCTGTAAACCGATGGCCGTCTCCAGTGGGTGTCCATGAAGTTGAAATTGCTTTGTACCTTTTGTCCTATATGGGCACATTCGTGTGTGTGCGCGCACACACACATACACACACGCACACACAGAGAGAGACGTTTTTGTTTGTTTTGCTAGGAATGATCACTTGGTTTCTTTCAAGTCTTGGGGGAAAGAAAATCATGATGTGGTTGGGTTAACTCTTCCGTTTAAGAGTGATCACTAAGACCATCAACCTAACCTAAGAATCCAGGAGATGTTGTTTAGCCCACCAGTGAAGACTCCTGAATTTGATTCCCACTCTAGTTCCTGCAATCATGTCGGAGGCAGCACTGACAGCTCAGCTGGTTGGCTCCCTGACACCTCCGTTGAGCCTTGGGCTGAGTTCCCAGCTCCTGGCTTTGGCAGCTGTAGGCATTTGTTAGTAAACCAGCAGGTGAGAGCTCACTTTCATTCTCTAATATAAATTGAAAAAAAAAAAAAAACAATTTTTTTTGGAAGTACTCAAATATAATCCAGATTTACAAAGCAAATGCATTTGTAAGTACCATGTTGCAATACTTGGAGTGCAATCAAAGCGTTACTGGGGACAGTAGAAATGTCAAAACTACTGACCTGTGTTCATTCATCTCCTTCAGGGGTCATCAGCAAACCACCTATGAGCCATACCAGACCTTGACCTGAATTTCTGGTTGAAAAAACTCTCTGAAGGCTAAGAACTGACAATGGTTTTTGCACTTTCAGAAAGTTAAAAAAAAAAAAAAAGGAAAGAAAGGAGTATATGACACACTGAGTGTGGCCTGCCAGGTCTAAAATATTTGTAACTTGGGTCTTTAAAAAAAAAAAGATTTATTTATCTTTATTGGGAAGTCAAATATACAGAGAGGAGAAGAGACAGAGAGGAAGAACTTTCATCTGCTGATTCACTCCCCAAATGATCACAACGGCCGGAGCTGAGCTCATCTGAAGCCAGGAACCAGGAGCTTCTTCTGGGTCTCCGACATGGGTACAGGGTCCCAAGGCTTTGGGCTGTCCTCTACTGCTTTCCAAGGGTACAAGCAAGAAGCTGGATGGGAAGCGGGGCTGCTGGGATTAGAACCGGCGCCCATATGGGATCCTGGCACTTCAAGATGAAGACTTTAGCTGCTAGGCTACTGTGCCGGGACCCCACTTGGGTCTTTAGGCAAAGCAGCTCACCATTTCTAGGTCCTTATTCTATTTCATTGAGTATTGATTGAACTGGTTAGAACCCTGAAATCAGAGCTCTGCTCTTTCAGGCACAGTTGAGTTTTCCTAATGCCTGTTGCATAAAAGGGATGTAATGAAAGTTTCTGGAGTTAATATATGCCAGAAAGCATACCTGACTTGTTATGTATTTATAAAATACAAATGTGTTCCTCTTATGAAATAAGAAGCCTTCCAAGCAGAGGATTTATTTTCTTGGATCTCTACCCTGTCCCACCACTTGCACACAGAAATACCAGAGCAGTGGTGAGTTATCTTGAAATCAGTGAGTGTGAATTGTCATAGCCAGCGGTCTCTCCTTATTTGTGAAGGTGCTGTTCCAGTGAGCACCTGAAATCACTGAACCCTATGCATATGATGTGTTTTCATGTATACACATATATACCAACAATGAGGCTTAATTTATAAAAGAGATTATAATTTATAAAAGAGACACATCAAGAGATTAACAACAATAGCATTAGAAAGCAATAGAAAGTTCTTTATATGTGATCTCTCACTGTTTTAAAATCATAATTTATCATTGCACTATAGTAGTATTGTTGAGCCACAATTGACTATAGGTAACTGAACCCGTGGGGAAGGGAGCACTACTGGATGTGTTTATGTATTTTTCAAAATGTATTTTCTCCTAGAATAAAATACTTTTGATCAAGTTCATTCAGTTGTCAAGAGACCAATATGTTGTTGAATTTTTTATTCTTTCTGATTCCTTGCATTGGACCTCTTTCCCCACCTCCTGCCACCAAACAAATGTGCTGTGTTTTTACACGCAGGAGGCATTCCATGTAGCTAAAATGGCCTTCAGACATTTCAAGATCCGTGTGCGGAAATCACTGACCCCATCCTATGCAGCATCGAATGACTTTGAGAATGTCGTCTCAGACTACATCATTTGTCATCTTGATCTCTATGACTCCCAAAGCAGTGTTAACGTGAGTGTGGGATCTCTTGGGAGGGCTTTCTCCCACTGCTCGTGTCTCCTCTGGGTGTTGAGAACTCAGGAACTGTTCTATGTGATGGGAGGCAAGAAAGGAGAAGCAACTGATTCCCTAGCGGTGCTGGTCATTGTCGGCTCTTTCTTGGACATTATAACAGGAAAAAAAAATGTTCTGAGCTTCGGAGTTCTATTCTATAGTTAAACTGGGAGACAGAATGCCATGGTGCTTCAGAGCAAGGGCTTTGAGAAAATGTGCACCACATCCTGACCCTGCCACATGCCTGCTGTGTGACTTTACACATTTGCTTAATTTATCTGTGCCTTTGTTTGCTAACTTTTAAATGGGAACAGCTGTGGTCATTACCCGGTGGAATTGTTGAGAGAAAGGAGGTGGGTCATTTGCTTAGGGCAATACTTGTCACATTCTTGGTAATTTTTATGGGCTATGAACACATCAGAGTTCTGTTTTGGAACACCATATACACTTAACCAGAATAGCAAAGTAAGAAAGTGATACACAAGGTCCCAGATGGTTTTGTTGCGTGGATGTTCTGGAGGGGTGTCCCTAGGCTCCAGTGTAGGTGCTCTGGTGTTTTCCTCCTTTCCTATTGAGTGGCAACATCCTTCTCCTTTGAGCATGTTGGGCTTGGGTTCACTCATGTGCCTTCTCCCCATCAATCAGAACATCCCTGGGGTGCTGGAGTCTCTTGTCAACAGTTGGTAACAAGACAATGCTATACCTTGTTTTTCAGGATGTGATCCGAGCCATGAATGTCAACCCCAAGATTTCGTTCCCTCCTGAGGTAGACTTCTGCCTCCTCAGCGACTTCATCCAGGAGATATGCTGCATCGCTTTTGCCATGCAATCCTTAGAACCACCTCTGGATATTGCATTTGGGGCAGATGGAGAGATTTTTAATGATTGCAAGTAAGAAATACTGGAGAAGACACTAAGGGATGCCTTATTAGTGCACAGTCTTGTCTCCATTCTCTGGGCATTGCTTATGGAAGGGAGCTCTGAGTGGGGAGAGCAATAGATGTCATGTGCTTGCTAGGCCCTGCAGTGTGCTTCCCTCCATTACATGGCAGAGCCCTCTCCTAGTGCCATTTGCCATTGAGCACATCGTCTTTGGGAAGAACTAATGAGTACCCCCAAACTGCTCGAAACCTTTTTTATATAAAGAAATGTCATATGTAAATACAAATGTGTATCACATTAAATTGATTTTTTTAAGATAGAGAAGCTTTATTTGTGAAAGTGACTAGGTGAGTGTGGAAAGAAAAGGCATCTCCCAGAAGAGGGCAGGAAAAGAGGGTACTTCTTGAAAGAGGGAGAGACACTGAAGGTTTTCAGAAGGATCTTGGGGTGTTATGCATTCCTAATACTCAGGAAGTATTAGTCTGGGTCTCTGTTCGGGTCATAGAATTATGGGCTGGAGGCTGCCTAGCATCCCTGCACACTTGATGATAAAGTACAATGATGGGCTTTCTGGGTCAGTGTAATGCATCAAATTTTCTTGTTAATGTTTCTGGTTTCTCCCTGCTAACTGCTGTCAGCATGCATCTACTCATGGAAGAGCTAGATGTTAGGATAATGTATGGATCCTGTTGGTTACCTAACAGAAGATATTAATCCACCTGCCTTTACTGCTTTCTCTTATGGATGACAGACAGTGCCACTCTGAAGCACTCACCTATTTTAGTTTATGTAGCCTGCACATTTACAGACATTGGACTTCTTGCTTATCCAACTGAGTTACCTGAGCCATCACCACTGCCTCCAGGATCTGCATTAGCACAAAAACAAAACTGAGCTGGGAATGAAGCCCAGCTTCTCCAGTGTGGGACATCCGAACTGGTGTCTTCACTGCCAGGCTGAATGCCTGCCTTTTACTTCTTTCTTTCCTCTCTCCTCCCTCCTTCTTTTCCTCCTCCCTCCCTTCCTCCGTTTCACTTTCCCTCTTTCCTTTCTTCCTTTCTTTTTCCTTCCATTCCAGTTCCTTCTTTCTTTCCATTCTTCCCTCCTTTCTTTCTCTTCTTATCTTTCTTACTTTCTGCTTTATGACACTCTTGACTCATTTTAAGTACAACTGAAATCTATTATGGTCTTACTTGTACTCTGACTAAGTCATATTTTGGGCAGCTAAATACTTCTTAGACTCAACTTCAAGATCTTAATGTGTGTCCACACTGCAGTTTGTGTTATTAGCTCCGGCTTATTGTTCCAACCTACTGAGGTGTTGGAGTTTTTTTGGTACTGTTATTTGTTATAATTTTTTCTTTTGCTAACTGCCCCCACCTTTGAGCATATGTTCTACATTTTTAACAAGTTATCGATAAACATCTTGACATCACTGCATTAAGAGGGAGCTCTCATCGTCATTCAGACTCCTATTGACTCATTATTCATCCCTCTTTAGATATGATCATTGAGCCAGTCTCCAATCCACCTGTTTATTATCCACCTGTGTTTCCTTTATTTTGTTCAGAGGGATAGTGTGCGAGATTTGGTAGGAATCTTACAGACTTCCCGTAATTTATGACTCCAGATGTTTCCTGAATTATAGTTCTTGTGATCCTGAAAATAAGAATAAAATGGAGTGATATTCCTTGGTCGCAATGTCCATGCTGGGGCTTAAGTACCGCTGGTTCCTATTCTGAAGGCCCACAGTCATGTTCATCTAGGTCTGGGTGTAATGTAATGATGTCTCCTGTCCCCCCCACCCCATCATGCTATATAATGGCAGTGGCCTACCCTTCCGTTCTTACTGCTTGCTTCTTTGCACCAGGTACCGCCGCAGCTATGACTCCGATTTCACAGCTCCATTGGTTTTGTATCACGTGTGGCCTGCACTCATGGAGAACGACTGTGTCATCATGAAGGGAGAAGCTGTCACCAGGAGAGGGGCTTTTGTACGCTGGCCTTGCATAGTGACAATTCAACCCAAGTGTTTGATTCACAAGTTCGAGAACATTTATAAACCCAGAGATTCTATAAAGGAAATTCATAAAAAGTTGGTTGGATAATAGTTCATACCAAGGAGGGGAAAGAGATGGTCTGAGGAACAATAGTATCTCCCCCTTTGATTCTCCCATGATTCTGCATCATTTGCTGCTCGTGATAACGCCACTGGTGGCTTTGTAGGATACAGGCTTTTGGTAATTCTAAGCATTGAGAAGTGACTTACTATCAGGAAATCATTTGTCAAAATTTTGCTGCCAATTCTCCATTTTGGGAAACCGATTGTGCCATTTTTCTCTCCTTGGAATGATGTATAGGGAGGGGGGAGGCGGGGAGCAAAGAGGGTGGAGAAGATGGAGACAGAGAAGCCAATCAGCTTTGAAAGTTGCTTCTTACGTACATTACTTATGGAATGCTTTAGAAATGTTAAACAGTGAAGCTGTCTTTAAGTGGGATTCTAGGGGGGGGTGTGTGTGTTGATGTGCCTGGGGGGATGGGGCTGGAATTTATTGGAATGAGAGCTTGGAAATTCTATATAGTTTCTCTTTTGTTATTGTTAAAGATTGATTTTATTTGAAAGGCAGGGTTACAAAGAGAGAGAGAGGTAGGAACCTTCCATCTTTTGGGTCACTTCCGAAATGACCGCAATGGCCAGGTCTGAGCCAGAAGGAAGTCAGGAGCTGGAAGCTTCTTCCAGGTCATAGAAGAAGGAGCCCAAGCACGTGGCTGCTTTCCCAGGTTCATTAGCAAGAAGCAGAATAAAAAATAGAATAACCAGTACTCCAACTGGTGCCCTTGTGGGATGCCATCATTGCAAGAGGCAGTTTTACCTGCTACTCCACAATGCTGGCCCTGTAGTTTGTATTGTGTCATTGTTATGATTACATTTCCTAGAAAGAGCTAAATCAATTCTGAAGTGAAGTCCCGTAGTCTGGAGTAAAGCCACTCTGGCTGCTTTCTGTCCTTGTTCCCCTAGAACGGGTGAATGGAGGAGTTGCTGAGTGGCAGCTCAGCACACTTACAGGGAAGGCGAGTCCTTCCTTTTCAACAACAGCAACAGAGAATTTTTGCAGTTTAAAAATCCCCAGTGAATACTATCATAATAAAAATTGCTGCCCTATGGAGCCCTTAGTATTGGATTTTGTGGCTCTGACCATCACAGGTGCTGCATAGTGAATGATCTCACACAACATTTTTCTTGCCCTTACAACCATCACTGTCCATTAAGAAACTCTCATTGTGCAAATCTCATTTTACTCATAGAGTTTTTGAGAGTAGATGGGCAACAATGGCGTTTCATTGATTTCATTCAGTGAGACCTATTTATGTAGTCATTACTTAGGACCCAAGCACTGTGTCTAATGGTGAGGAATTTTTTGCAATCAATAAAACTCACAAAAATCCCTTGCCACACAGAGCTTACATTCTCCAGTGCCTGAAAACTCAAACACAAATTCTTAGCAGCTTACTCATAGAATCAATTTCACTAGGCCCAAGAACCTAATATTCTTTAGTTCACTGGGGAAGAGATTGTATGGGTGAAGTTCCCTAAGTCATTGCCAGATACTAGGCAGTTCTAGGAACTGAAGGGAGCTTACAAGCTGATCAGGAATGGGCAAGTGTTATGATCTCATCAGTAGAACTGGTCATCCGTGGGATCTGCCTGTTGCCTTAAGCTATCTGAGCTTCCCCAGACCCCTGATCATTTTTCTTGCCCTCTCTTTTTTTTCCAGTGGAATTCCGTACGGTCTGTAACTCGGTGTCGAAGCAGGAGTTTGAGTCCAGTCTGTCCTCGCAGCCGTATTGGTCTAAGCACGGTACATAGCTGTCTAATCATTTTTATCCAAAACATCCTGAGGTCAATATTTTGTTTGCTTTAACAGTCACCTATAACAAAGTGATTATAAATTGATAAGTAGAAAAGAACCTGCTGCCATAACATTAACCACCAAATGATGGTCAAATTACTGTGGGCTAAGGAATTCATCAGACTGGAATGAAAGAAATAGAGATGTTTTTGCACAAATTACTTTAAAGAATAATAGAATTTATTTCATAATTTTATTTCTGTCTTTGGATGGAATGCACTATTAGAGATCAGATAGTCCTTTTAAAAAATTTATCTTATCTATTTTATTGGAAAGACAGATCCACAGAGAGAAGGAAAGACAGAGAGAAAGATCTTCCATCTGCTGGTTCACTCCCCAAGTGGCCACAATGGCTAGAGCTGAACCATTCCAAAGCCAGGAGCCAGAAACTACTTCCAGGTCTCCCATATCTGGAGTTACAAGACTTTTGGCCATCCTCTACTGCTTTTCCAGGTCATAAGCATGGACCTGGCTGGGAAGTGGAGTAGTTGGGACACGATCTGGCACCCATATGGAATGCTGGCATGGGCAAGGCAAGGATTTAATCACAACCATTGCACTGGGCCCAGATAGTCTTCTGAATATACAGTGTGGACAAGCCCCTGATTTCTGTAGAAATTATTGTGAAAATTTGGAGAAATTGTTCAAATGGTCTGAACTTTATGAAGTGCATTTCAGGAATTCATTTCTCCCAACTTTATAGTAGGAAAAAAATAAGATTAATTTCTGTATGTGTTAATTCTAATAACATCCCTCAGACTATTATGAATCATCACTATTTGCTTATTCCAAAACCAATATTTAGTCAATGCCTTTTGGCTAGACTAAGACATGTAGGTGTTATATAGGCTAACAACCCATTGTTCCTCTTCTGAAAATTCTTTAAACATTTGTTCATCTGGGTTGAAGAGAGAGAGGTGGAGGAGAGCCATGTATGGCAACCCTAAACTTCTACAGAATTGTCTCCAGCAGCGCAGCTGTATAAAGTTGCAAGACCTCACCAAAACAAAACCTGAGATAAGCAAGAAAGTCCTGGGGCTAGGAGGACTAGCCATTCTTACTGAGTTCAGTAGGCTCTGTCATTGTGCTGCTTCTCAAGCACACCTTCTGTAAGTGCAGGAGGTTGGGTTTGGGAAGGACGAGAAAGTGACTAAAAGAGATTCTCTTTCCTGAGTGAATGACAGTATAGGAGAAGAGCAATGAACTGAATGTGGTCCAGTCTGTAAGTAACGATGAAGTCCACCTTGTGACACAATGCTATGTAGCCAGCATAGGAGCCAGAAGTTCCTTTTGAGTCTGACAGTGTGGGAAGGGCCTTGGCATATGATTTAATCTTTGAGAAAGGGTAGGATTTCTAGGGCCAGGGAATTGGAGAGGCATATTAAGGTGGAGCAAAAGGCATGGGAATTACTGACAAAGTAGGAAAGACATGCCTTTAACAGTCTTTTTGCTCTTTGAGATATTATTATAGCTTAATGATCCCAATTTTCAAATAGGACAGTATATTTAGTAAACTGATAAATAAAAAAGAATGTTGGGAACATTATCCCAGGGAAGTCACAGTTCTTGCCATTCTGAGAGGAATGGCCTATTGGAAGAAAGAGTGGTGTTAGGCTCCATGTGCTCAACCCTGGGGCACGCTGAGTGAGGATTCTCAGGGGAAGGCTTGTCTGTGGCAGTGTCGCTTGGCCAGTCCTTGCACTTATCTGGGCCTCTTCTGCCTCTCTTTCCTTCTGTGCTAAGAGAGGACCAACAAGTTTCAATTTTTTTCTCAAGGGTAAGCCAGCTTTCTCATTTCATCATTCTCACCCCACGGTGAAACTGAGTACAAGCAAAATCCAAGAGAAGTGTTTTTCGTTGGCCTGGTTTGGGAATTTTTGAGATCCCGGCAGCTGGTCATTTCTGAGCTCTAACTGACATGACAGTGCCTGTGGGGCAAGTACAAGCAAGATCTGAAAAAAAATGGCTCTTTTCTGGCTGCTGGGGACCTTAACAAGGCAGAACTTTGGACACCTGGGATAATTTATGATAAGTGTTCACCAGAGATATAGCTCTAAGGGTTAAGTATTGTTTCCTACAAAGCACTTCATTCGATATGGCTGCTCCTAAGCCGTTGCACCAACTTTTATCAATAAGATGATTCAAAACAAACTGTGTGTCGATTTACTCTAACGGACATTGATGATATCACTGTGGTCAACCTTGGGGAAAAAAAATCATAGTTCTGGAGTGCCTCTGAGACTTTAGGAAAAAACATTTCAGAAAGATTCACCCCCTTGAGCTCTACCATTCACATCTCATTTTTGTATTTTCCAGTTATCTCGAAGTCGGAGCCCTTCTCCAATAAGATGTACATTGCCAAGTAAGTGAGATGGTTCCAATGGATCTAGTTCTTTTGTGGTTTTCACACTGTGCACCCAAATGGATGTTTGCTTTTGAAAAAGCATTCTTTCCCCATACCCACACCTTGCAGTCCCGGGCTCCCTTTGCTGGTCATTCCTTAGTAGATCTGTAGGAGAATATTCCATTTGTAAGGTTTTATGGCTGTAAGCCTAGCCCAAGCACCTGCTTTCTTTTAGGTATATTCAAAAGAAAATCTAAGGAAGGGTCCAGAATAATGAGCTATGTGTCTTTATCCCTAGGGTTTTAAAGCCACCAGATGTGTTCCTTTGTCACAGTCCACCATCACAACCAACATCTGCAGTCTCCATCTACCCGCCTTATCTGCCTCCGTCCTCACTTACGTTAATGTGAAAAGGCAACTCTGTGTACCACTCCACAGAGACAGTTAAATGTTTTGGCTTAGCACATTTGTAACTGTAGATACATTGCATTTTATTTTATATTTTATAGATACAAATTGCATTAATTTCATAAAAATGATTGCATAGGTGTTTAGGATCATATTCATTTGAAGCAAAATCCATTATGAAGGTTCTGGATTTCTATGCTGAACTAACCAGGCTGTTTGAAAGCAACTCTGTGAGCAAACATGGAAAGTGTTTGAGTCCAGGAGAAAGGACAAATGAGTTCCCAGTTTGACCAAAGTGTTATAATTGTTGGCATCAGCTATTACCGTGAAACCAATATTGGGTTTTTAAATTTCCTTTTAAGCTTTGGATGTTAGCCCTACTAAAAGACTGGAGAAGTTCTGTGGATAGCAGCGAGTTAAGTCTAAATGCAGAAGATGGTAACTAAAGAAAATCATACTAGTTAGCTTGCCTCGCTGTTCTAGAGAGTGCCTGATTTGCTTCAGTTGAGTACTTAATGTTGAAGCTACTCGGTTGAGAGAATTTTCCTTCTTCGTTATTGTGAGGCAGTGATTTGATTAGAAGCCAGGTTCTAGACAAAGGTTCATCATTTCCTGTTTATTTTCTGGCAATGTTTCATACTGTTGTAATGCAGGTGTTAAATACAAAGTTGTCAGGGACACGCCCTGTACCTATTTTGCCTACTTGTTTGCAGATCAGACCTCCTAAGTGCTATCTGACCAAAATCCCAAAACCCAAGAGGGGGCCCATTTATTGACTACAACTTGATAATGTATCCCTTGATTTGCTCACTTTCAAATGTACTCAAAAGTACACATTCTAGGTAAGAATACAAAGTGCTGCTTTCCTGAGACAAGCACTGTTCTTGCCTTGTTTGTCACCTTCAAACCAGCTTTACACACAAGCCTTACATACAAGGGTCTCTGATCCCTCTGGAGACCTCTTGCAGTGAAACCCTGACTTGGCCATGGCTCAGTTTGAAAAAGTGCATTGCCAAAATCAGCACCTGAGGCCTTTCAGGTAAAAAACAAACAAGCTTCTGTAAAAATTCTGCGCCTGAATTGGAGGATGATGGGGACCTACTTGGTCCCTGCCCTTCAAATCTAGTGGTGACAACTCACACTGAGAGGTGTGAGTTTAATTTTTCTCCTTCTGGTCATGTTTATCTTCATCCATTTGAGGCCACGTAAAATGGTGGAAGGAGTGGAAGGAGCATGCTAGGTGCCTAGATAACTCCTAGTCCCAGTGTGGTCATTAGTTGGCTTTGTAGCCTTGATAAGTTACTTCACCTCTCTTGAGCCCAGTTTCATTGCAAAGTGAGCAGGTTGGATGAAATTGGTGGTTCTATTAATCCTGCACGGGCTCGCTGTTTCCTATACTCAAATACTCTGAATTTCCAGAAACGAAAGTTGAAGTTAATCTATATGCATGTATCATTTCAACAGCGAATACCATAATTATAACATTAAAGCAGAAAAAAAGGAAAGTGATTCTTTAAAAAAAATGCATTTAATAACAAAATCCTTAATATAACCATGTAGAATATAACTCCATGTAGAATCACTGACTACAAATGCAGATCAATGATTGTTGTATTGGCAACAGAAGATCACAGCATTAACACTGGCCAGACCTTTCTGAAGCAATGGGCAATTTTTGGTCTTGCAATTGCATTTCTGGGAAATTCAGCATGTTTTTAAAACTATGTAACAGTTACTCTGAGTTGTGTGTGTTATATGTAAAAAGATCATGTCTAAAATCTCACCAAATATTGGAATGCCTACATACCAGATTTCATCCCCAATGGCTAAATGTATATCCTAATTTGGGAAAAGGTCACACATAAGCTCCATTTATTTGCTCCATATCCTGTCTGGCTACTTGCCATTTCTCAAGTTTCTAATTTGCACTTGAACTATACAGGGAGAGCTGAAAAGTCTAGAGTACGTTTTGGAAACAGCCCATGACCCCAAAAGAGGCTGACTTGTGCTCTGTTCAACTGAGTTTGTGTCTTAGTCCTAGAGACTTTGAAAAATGAAGAGCTTTTGTTAACTGGGTAAATGTTCAACTCTGTATTACTGATTTAACGTCTAATAATAAAATCAAGAGAAATTGCTTTTGTAACTGTTGGTTCTTTGCAAGGAAATGCTTTCCTCCCAAAGTGTCAAGTTCAGTGATGTCCTTCCCCCATTTCTGACCTGTGAGACCTTCCAGTAATTCAGTAACTATTGGATATATCCTGTATGAGGTTGACCCAGAGGCAAAGTTCTGTGCTATAGCTTGGTTGTTAATTGTATTTTATTCTGTTCACAGCTCGCTGTCATTTGTGACGCTTTGAGTGTTGCTTTAGCATTTTCGTTTAACATTCTGTCAGTTGTTCCTCACTGCAAATCCAGGTGTGTCTTCGACTTTATAGCAAAGGAATCTCTTCAGTGAATATACTCTGTAGTCTCGTTCCAGCACTTTTTATGTCAAAGTAAAACCCTATTCTATTCTCTTCTATTCCTTTATGTTACATAGCATCAGTTCTTTTGCTACTGGTTTTTCATTTATTGAGTCACACTTGCTGAATACTTGCTGACTATTTTCAAATAAGAGTTACAGAAAACATTACTATGAAGCTGGGGGCAGACATGGGCTGCCTTCTATGAGTTTAATGTTATATCCAGTTGCATCCTTTTGTGATTCTGTGGTGAAGAGCCAATCTGACGGAAGAAATGGAATCATAGAGGAAGTTTGTAATAAGAAGTTAGGATAAGTTGGCTGTGATTTGTAGGTTGCTACAAATATGTGGGGTTTAACACGTTAATAATAAGGGATGCTGGGTGTGGGGGAAATGGGGTCTCTTTGTAAAATTCTACAGTTTTTGTTTTATAATTTTTTTTAAAGATTTATTCATTATTTATTACAGCCAGATATACACAGAGGAGGAGAGACAGAGAGGAAGATCTTCCGTCCGATGATTCACTCCCCAAGTAAGCCGCAACGGGCCGATGCGCGCCGATCCGAAGCCGGGAACCAGGAACCCCCTCCGGGTCTCCCACGCGGGTGCGGTGTCCCAATGCATTGGGCCGTCCTCAACTGCTTTCCCAGGCCACAGGCAGGGAGCTGGATGGGAAGTGGCGCTGCCGGGATTAGAACCGGCACCCATATGGGATCCCGGGGCTTTCAAGGCAAGGACTTTAGCCGCTAGGCCACGCCGCCGGGCCCTTTTGTTTTATAATTTTAAAAGCATTCCAAAGTGAGACACTTCAAATATGAAGTCAGAGTATAGCAAGTTTATAAGAGAAAATAGTACATACCAATAAGATGATTTAAGCACATTAATTTATGAAGCAGATATTTGTATAAAATCTGTAAAAGGGAATAGGATATGAATATTATGGTGAAGTACACAAGGGAAAGTAAGCCAATAATGGCATCTGCAGGTGAATAACTCCGTCCTTTAACACACAGTTTTTGTGCCTCTCTTCTATGATTGTTGAGTGTTGAGGGCAAGGAGAAGGGAGGATGATACTAATAGACACCTTGTATGCCATGGCTGTGTGCCTCTCCTGCTATCTCCCCAGGTAACAAGGCACTTTGAAGACCACTCTTACTCATTTTTGGATAGCCCACGTACACTTTCTCACAGGACAGATGACTGCTAGTAGCATTCTATGGTTTGGGCTGAGTGGAAGATTTCTTGGTGGTATTGTTTAGAAAAATTTTATGTCTATTAGGAAGACTAAGGTGTTAGGGAGTTTTCTTTTTAGTATGACTTAAGTAGTGCCTTTAATGTAGAATTAGCAGGAACAATTCTTTCTTGACTTAAATAGGTTCCTCTGCCTAGTTTTTTTGTTTGTTTGTTTTAGATTTATTTTACTTGGAAAGTCAGAGTTACAGAGACAGAAGGAGAAACAAAGAGAGGGAGAGATCTTCCATTTGCTGGTTCACTTCACAAATGGCTTCAATGACCAGAGCTGCACCAAACCAAAGCCAAGAGTCAGGAGTTACTTCCAAGTCTCCCAGATGGTGCTGCTTTCCCAGGCCTTATGCAGGGAACTGGATTGGAAAGTGGAGCAGCTGGAATGCAAACTGGATCCAGAATAAGATGCCAGTGCCAATGGCAGAAAATTAGCTAGCTATGCCACTGTGCCAGCCTCAGGGAGCTTTGTTATTGAAATCTGAGTCCAGCAATAAGATGCTGGACTCTGTTTGGTATATGCTTGCAATGAGGGAATCTCAACTGAACTTGAACTGTGGTTATGCAACAAGGTGGAGGAATCCACCATGGGGAGAGGGTTTGGGGAGGGGTGGGGAGAATCCCAGTACCTATGAAACTGTGTCACATAATACAATGTAATTAATGAATAAAAAAAAAAAGAAATCTGAGTCCAGATATACCATTGAAATGCCAAAGAACTGAAGTGTGTTGGCCTTAACACTGGAAGTAAAGCAGAATCTCATTTTCTTATTCCACAATGAAATGTAATGACACAATTTCAAATCTAAAATCACCCACTGGTGTCAGCATGGCCTTGATACCTGCCAGGCCCTAACTATTGCTTACCAAAATGAATGGTGATCTCCTTCTTATGTCTGGTAGACAACCAACGAATGAGATCAATGGGTATGATACTGGTTTATTTCATTATAACTGAAACCATGATTTTAGGGATACAATTGATATGATGCATTCAAATATGATCTAAAACATAGTAATTGGGCAAGTGTGAGATTATCTCAGTAGCCCTGAACAAATCAGATCATCTGGCTACTGCTTTCTGGCTTTGGATTGCTGGGACTGGGGTGCTGTAATTCTGTCCTGTTTACTCCTATCTTTTAGCGTAGGTGATAAATTTAGAGTAATATGGTTGGTCCAACTCTCCTCGTGACAAGCTTGCAGTTAGAATGGGAATATGTTACCTGATGGCTCACTGTGCATTTCAGAAACATTTGCTGATGCTGTCAAATGATGCTGTAGGCACAATGTGAGGCTTGTTAATCACCTCCCACTTTGGAAACTAACCAGAAGCATGAAAAATTTATGGAAAATGTGTACCCTGAAGAACTACATATTTTTGAACATTTTAACAGCGAAATATACTTAGTTCTCAGTTCCATTTCCCCATGAATGTTTTCAAGGACCTTCATAATTTGACAGCAGTTTCCCTGAGAAATAAATGGAGTTAGCCCCAAGGTGGCAGTGTTGCTTAGTAAGTGGAGAGACACTCCATTTGGGAGAGTCCAACTGGGGAATATTTGTAAAAAGCCCTCGTTGAGATAAAATTGACAACTTAGTCCCTGATGTTACTGTTTTCCATAAATTCAAATAAATCCATGAAGAATGTCCAGGCACAAAATACTAATAGTGTGATAGCAAGGGTGACGTGTCGATAGCTATGTCAGTGTACTTAATAAAAGGATTTAAGTATTTGATCCTGATTAAATGCAGTTTTTCTGCTAGGAAAAAGAACTTAAAAAATCCTTAAGCAACTCAATACAAGAGTCATGTTGACTAAAGAGTTCTTACTGAGATCCAAGGCAATTTGGTAGTAAATATTTTATATGTAGCCTTTTGCTCTTAAGAATGTAATAGGATGTACTGATATTTCTTTCATAATGTTCTACAATTTCCAAGATTCTTCAAATATCAGTATTTCACATGGTGCAAACTCTGTCAGGTCTCCGTTTCACAGTCTTCTAGGTTTATTTCAAGCAAGTATTTTAGTTTCCACATGGATGATGACACCATAGCACATGAAACAAAAGAAAAACAAGTATAATTATATCAACTAGCAAGCTTCTGGACACTAAACCGTTAATAAAATGAAGATGCAATCTCCCCAGAACAAGGGAAAATAGAACTGATAAGAGATTGACATCCAAAAAATACAGTGCTGCCGTGTAACTCTGTAGCAATAAATAAATAAACACACACATTCAAAAGTGGGTAAAGAATCTGCATGAACTTGTCTCCGAAGAAGTTATAGAAATAGTCAAGAGAGGGCCTGATGTGATGGCTCAATTAGCTGATCCTCCCCTTGCAAGCACTGGAAACACTGGCTCGTGTCTTGGCTGATCTACTCCCCATCCACCTCCTTGTTTGTGGCCTGGGAAAGCAGTGGAGGATGGCCCACAGCCTTGGGACCCTGAATCCACATGAGAAACCTAGAAGAAACTCTTGGCTCCTGGCTTCAGATCCTGAAACCAGTGGACAAAAGACCTTTCTTTCTGTTTCTCCTTTTCTGTAAATCTACGTTTTGCAATTAAAACAGATATTTTGAAATATGTATTTGAAAAACATAGTTATTGCGAGGGAGGGAGGGAGGGAGAGAGAGAGAGAGAGAGAGAGAGAGAGAGAGAAATCTTCAATGCACTGATTCATTCCCCCCAATGGGCACAACAGTCAGGATGGTGCCATTACAAACCTGGATCCTGGAAATACAACTGGGTCTTCCATGCGGGTACCAGGAGCCCAAGTATGTGAACATCTACTGTTCCTTTCCTGGCACATCAACAGGAAGTTGAACTGCAATCAGGACTCCCACTGCTACACAAGTGGGATTCTAGCATCATGGACTATAGTTTAACAAACTATACAACACTGGCCCCTTAATCATTATACTGAGATATGATTGACATGTAGTATTCTCAGGTATAGGTGCTATGCTGTTAGCTAGAGCTCCAGATGTTATTGTATAACTGAAATTGGTACCTTTTAACCATACTTAGCCATTTTCCCCACACTGGAACTTCCAGAAAACACCATTCCATTCTCTAAATCTAAGAGTTTGACTATGTTAGGTTTCAGATAAAAATGAGTCCACACAGGTATGCTTTTATCTTCATTTTTATTCTTTCGCATAGCATAATGCTATCCAGTTCTGTCCACAAAAGACAGGATTTCATTACTTTTTAGATGAAATAAGATAGAATTGTTGGCATATACTGCATTTTTAAAGTCTATTTACTCATTCAGAGACATTCAAGTTGCTCCTACATCTTGTTTACTGTGAATAAATGCTGCTGTGGACAAAGAGATGCAGATATCAAAATCCCCATTTCAATTCCCTTGGGATTGCTGGACCATAACTTAGTTCTGTTTAGTGTTTCAGAAACCTCTATCTTGTGTTATGTTTTAGCACCACTAATTTACATTCTCACCAGTAGTGTTCAAGGGTTCCATTTCTCAATGTTAGTATTCCCTTTATATCTTTTTCAAAACAATATTCACTGCTTTTGCTATTTAGAGTGTGAGATGATCTCATTATGTCTTTCGCATTTTCTTATGACTGATTACTTTGAGCACATTATCATATAGGAATGTGATCTCTTCACTACTTTTTAAAGATTTGCTTACTTTTATTGGGAAGACAGATTTACAGAGAGGCGAGACAGAGAGACATCTCTTCCATCCACTGGCTCACTCCCCAAGTGGCCTCAATGGCCAGAGATGAGCCGACCCAAAGCCAAGAGTCAGGAGCCTCATCTGGGTCTCCTATATGGGTTTAGGTTCCCAAGACTTTGGGCTGTCCTCGCCTCCTTTCCCAGGCCACAAGTAACATGGGAAGTGGAGCAACCAGGACACAAACTGGCACCCACATGGGGTCTCGGTGCATGCAAGGAGAGGATTTAGCCACTAAGCCATCAAGCTGGGTCCTCAAATAATTTTTTTAAATGGTTCTTTAAAATCTTGGTAGGTTAATAACAGAAAGAGGGGGATGTATGTTTCCATGTGTATTTGTGTGTGTGTGCACACGCTATTAAGATTTAAGGAGGAAAATGTTCCTAAATCCATACATCTAACTCTAATACATCTAAGGATTTTGAATTCAAGTGCAGAACTCCTTTTGAGTTATTCCACTTAAAGAGGACTTGGGAATAAATGGATAACCATTCAGTTACTTCCTTGCCTCTGAAGAATGCCTCCTGATTCTGGCAAGCAAGAAGCTTACACATTCATACAGTGAGAGAAGCACTATACTATAAGCAAAGCACTTTGGGAATTCTGACTAGTAGTGAGTAGGATGCTTATCTGAAGGGCTAATGAAGTCTAGGAAGAACTCACTAAATATCTGGTCACTGAACAAATCAACTGTTTCTCAACATAGTCAATTTATTTTTAACTTAATAAAGATGTCTACTGGCTCATTGACTTTAATCTGTTGCCAGAAGGTTTGCAGTGTATGTTCCCATTTAACAAGGTTTGCTGGTCAAAACTGTGCACCCTCATCTTTCAAGAGAACTGAGCGTCCAGCAAAACTGAACACCCAGTCTTCCCACACAGTCCTTCCACAAATACAGTAGACTTCTGACAATGACTGCCCTAATGAGGTTCAGAAGGGAACCTATTATCCCAAGACATTCCACTAATACTAGAACCCTGGACGGAAGTCTTTGTCTCCTGGAAATGAAGCCAAACTTTATTCTTTATTCAGCTGTGGTGACTGTGGTCCTCGTCTTCATGAGCCAAGTTCTACCAGGTAATGCCATCAACACTGAAGGAACACTGTTTAGAGATCTTGAGGGGAATCCAGTACTCAAAGCAAGATCGCCATCCCTTAATCCTGAAAGGGGGTGCCAAAGAGAAACTTAGAAGACCCATAGGCTGAGAGACTGCAGCCACCTGACTCATCATTTCTCCATAGCCGGTATCATTTAGATGGAATGAAGGCCAGGATGTTTCCAAGAGTTTGAAACCCTCTTTACTACATCAATAAATGTGCACTTAATTGGAATGTGCAGCACATTACACACAAAACTGTTGGCCCTTGGGCTTGTCCTTTAAAGCTCCATCCCAACCTCTGTATGTACCTCTTTCCTTTTGTGTCTAATCTGTTGTGGAACTAAAGCACCGTCATCAAGGATGACCCTGCAATAGAGTTTCCTCCTACATTCAGCATGAAAATGTGAATCGTGCGGATAAGTCATCCTCACAGACATCCTCTCAGAGTGCTGGCCACACAATCATAACAGATCAGGATGTTTCTTAGAATTCCTGAATGTGTAAAGCTTTGGAAGAATAAGAAATGATTGCTCTATATCAGGTAGAATGTTTTACCTATATTTTCTGAGAATTCAGAACCTTAAGGTTGTGAATAGTAGGGCAGTGATCATAGGCACATACGATAATGTGGAAAACTAATATTTTCAGAAACTACTTTTTTTGCTACAACTTATTTTTGTAGAAAGACACTTTCTATACCTGAGTTTTGAGGGACTATACAAATGGGTATGTAGTCTTTCAGGCTTAGGGATGAGAGAAAGGATGTGAAAAAAATCCAATTTTTTTTTCAGGAAAACTAATTGAAAGAGTAACATGGAAAGATTGAAATGGGAGAGGGAATTGAAGCTGAATATAGGTTCAGTACATTAGATATTTTGACAATTCAGTATATTTTTGGCCCTTGTTAGGAAACAGGTGTACGAAGAACAGAAACATGCAGTGACCCTCAACTCCACAGAAGACACGGGTCAGTCACTCCATATAGTCTATGGGAAAGTCAATAAATCCCTAAAATCAAACTCAGCCACAAGATGAAGGAAACACATCTTTAGTGAGAGCTATGAGATAAAGAGCATGTGTTTAAAAGACAGCAGAAAACCTAGGCACTAAGCCGCAAGGGATATGACTGTTGGAGCAAGCTCTGTGAGGAAGTCCTAAGTTAAGCATAAAAAGTGAGCTGCTGATACAAGGTCTTCATCTGCACCTTTCCTTTGATGTGTGTGTGTGTGTGTGTGTGTGCGAAGTATATATTATTCCCACACTGCGCGTGGGTTTTAGAGTGAATGACAGGCGATTTGGAGCTATATCCCCAGGGCTATATGGGTAAGCTGTGCCAGCATATGAAGCCACCACCGGAAAGAGCCAACATGTAAGAGATCCATTGAACATTTCATAGATCACCTTAAAAATGCTCTCTTGTTTTGTAAAGGAAGAATAATTTTTAAAACTTTTGCTAAGTAAAAGCCCATATTGACTGAGCCTAGGTGCTTTTAGTAGATTTTTTTTTCATCAAACCCTTAAGTTCACCAAGCATCAATGCTCAGTCTTTAGGTGGGCATTGCAGATATTTTTGGAGGAAAACTGGAGAGAGCAGTGCAGAGTGGAAGGTGCAGAGAAGCGGAAGGAGGAGAAAGCAGAATGGAGTTAGGACACAAACTTCAGCCTGTTCTGTCACCTCCTTCACCAGATCAGTATGTGTTTTGTGCAAGTTACTTCATTTCCCTGCCACTAATTTCCTCATCCATTTGGTAAGTGATTAGACAAATTATCCTGTTATTAGATAAACTATCCTGTTCAATGTTTAATCAATCTGAAAGCAGGAGCTTTTTCCGGGTCTCCGACATGCGTACAGGGTCCCAAGGCTTTGGGCCGTCCTCTGCTGCTTTTCCAGGCCATAAGCAGGGAGCTGAATGGGAAGTGGAGTGGCTGGAACATGAATTGAAGCCAAATGGGATACCAACGTTTGCAGACCGAGGATTAGACAGTTGAACCATTGCACTGGCCCCTCTCTTGTTTCTAAAGCAAGTAGAAATGTAGTGTGCAAGGTTCATTAGTCAAGACTTTTGAATGTGACTTGAATTCTTACAAATGAGCGATTGCATGTGAAGGTTTTACAGCACAACTTTCTGGTTTGAAAATTTAATGTTTGTCATAGCCCCCTGTAGCAAAATATCACACATAACTAGTTCCAGGAACATGAATGGAGAGTAACAGCATATTTCTATGCAAGCATGTCAAAGAATGAAAAATATAATTAGATTGTATGTTTATTGAATATCTAGTACACACCAAGGCATGAACTGAATTCTGATACTTGTGTGTGTGTCCATGTAAGTGTGTGTATGCACAGAGAAGAATAAGATGTAATTCTTGCCCTCAAGGAATTCATCACCAAGAAGTGCGATGGCATGAGGAATCAATAACCACAGTACAATGAGACGAGTTTCATGACAGAGGGAGATTCAAAAGCGATTTGGCACACATTGCAACCACATGTCAGTCAATTTTCCTTAATAATCTCAGTTCACCCTTGCAGATGCAATAAGCCAAGTTTAGCTAAGGATAAATGAAGCCTGTGCAAAGATAGTAGTTGACTAGTTACATTTAATGTATGAAGAGGTTTCTAGAGCAAGGCTGCGACCTCCAAGACCAGTGCCACAAACAGAGGACTATGAGAATGAAGCAAGAGGATGTAACAAACACCAGCATATTTGCTTATGGAATATAGGAATATTGTTCCCTTTTGCAGAAAAAAATCCTGCTTCCCAATTTCCTTGGAAAATCCTCTTCTAGATTTACAGTTTAGTTCCACTTTTCAAAGATAAAATTATGATCTAACATAAATGAAAAACCTTCAAAATGTCTATGGAAAATGTGCTATGTAAAAAAGTTTGGCTTTTGATTTTTTTTGCCCCTGAATCAACATGTATTTTAAATTAGTTTTTTTTTCATTAAGTTTTGGAAGTTCTCTCTTAGGTTTATGCAATATATATTCCATAGCTTTGTTTGCTCTCTGTATAACTATCAAGGACATATTTTTCTCTAAAATCTTTCTTTTACTCTAGGAAAATCACAAGTAAAAGCCATGATGCTAAAGAAAACCATTCTCTGCCATCAGTTTAGGAGATAATAAAGAGTAAGAGAAATAAATGAACTCTGCTCCAGCCTCTTGTTACATAATGGCACCCAATATTCTCACTTTTTCAAGAATGCCCAAAATACAATCTTTGAGTAACATCAGATTTTAAAGTCTTATTATTATTATTATTATTATTATTTTAAAAATCAAATAACAGCAGCAAAAATTCACACAGTAGTGTTTTCTGACACTGTCCCCAGCCACATGCAATTACATTTTCAGGAGTATTTTCTTTCTTTTTTTTTTTTTAAGATTTATTTTCATTGCAAAGTCAGATATACAGAAAGGAGGAGAGACAGAAAGGAAGATCTTCCGTCTGATAGTTCACACCCCTAGCAGTCTCAGTGGCTGTTGTTGTGCTGATCAGAAGCCAGGAGCCTCTTCCGGGTCTCCTACGCGAGTGCAGGGTCCCACAGCTTTGGGCCGTCCTCGACTGCTTTCCCAGGCCACAAGCAGGGAGCTTCATGGAAGGCAGGGTTGCCGGGATTAGAACCAGTACCCATACAGGATCCCGGCACATGCAAGGTAAGGACTTTAGCCGCTAGGCCACCACCTTTAAGGGATATTAATAAACAATTGCAATAACTCACTTCTGTGTGCAGTCAGAAGCAACTTGAGGGAAATCTGTGAGCGCCCAGATGGCTCTTGCCGGAGGTTCTGCATCAAAACAGAAACCCACATTGGAAGATGCTTGAATAACAGACGTTGCTGCCTGCCACTGGGGAAACAACCGAGAATTGAGAGTGCATCCAAGACCTGAAGTCTGTTGGTCTGCTGTTTTCATAAATTTTCATTCTCATATTCTCTCTCTCTCTCCCCCATTTCTCTCTATTTCTGTTTGGACTTTATCTCCTTTCTATCTTTATTTTTTTCCTCTCTTGAATTACATCTCAAGAAATAATAAAGCAAAACTAATAAACACAAAGCTCATTTTGAAACTTCATGCTTTTTTATTATCGCTTGATTAATGTTTGCTTCTTCATACATCTCATTCTCCTGTCTGGCTGCAGGAACACTTGGTTGAACTTAACTGTAGGTGAAGTGAGGAAATTGTACAATCTGCCTTTGGGGAGACGACTCCTACTTACTACACTATGGTGTTGTCAAGATGCACTCTGCCATTGCAGTGGTCTCCCTGCTCATAAAGGGGCAGCCTATAGGGCAGCGTGCAGTCTGATTTCATATCCCTCAGCCTTCGCTACAAATCAGCCTCCCTTTTCCATTTTGTTGGACTCAGGTGATCACATTGGGCACAACTGGATAGTCCAAGATAATTTCCCTATCTTAAACTCAGTTTATCAGCAGCCATACCCCCACCTGCAACCTCAGCTTCCTTTTGCCATAAAAGGTAGCATATTAATAGATTTCCTTAGTGAGAATATGGACAAATTTGACTGTGGATATTATTCTGTCTCCCATATCTATTGAATGTTTTCCACATGTTACCATTTCATTTCACTTTAACATCATTTTAGTTGCTTTGTGTAGAGAGATTTTCACTGGCAGAGTTCTGTGTGTAAAAATGCGGATCCCAGAGTATCAAATCAGGATATTTAAAGATACAATAATTGACTTTTGTTGTCCAAAATTCCTGATTTGGCAAAATGATATGTTAATTTGTGCTACATGGATGACGTGAAATCTCAGAATTCAAAACACCGTACTCAAAATCTCAGAGACTCACAGACATTCCAACCCACTCAACTTCTGTTGAAGTGTCAACTTTTTATTAATGTTGTTCTTGAAGTTAGATCAGTAACTAACCTTTTAATTTACTTTTGCAATGAATATTTCTTATTCCTTGCATTAAGTAAGCACCTTTCTGGAAGAGAAAAATGCTCAGCAAGTCTTAGACAGTCTTCTATTATTATCTCACAATATAGGAGGTGGGTTACTTCAAAAAGAAGTGTTTGATTTTTGGCTCATGGTTCTGGAGGTACAAAGTCTAAACACAATTGTACAGGCTCTTGTGAAAATGCTCCTGAAATGTATCATAGTTGGGCAGGAAAATGTGTTTAACTGTGTGGTTTCTCTCCCTCTCCTTATAAAGCCACGGCGGTTCACTCATGGGGGATCCACCCTAATAACCTAACCTAACCTAACCTAACCTAACCTAACCTAACCTGATTATTTCCCCAAAGCTCCACCTCCAAACAGCACAAGTGGATTAAATTTCCAATCTCTGAGTATCATTTACCTAAGACTTCGAAGATTAGCTCCTGTTTGAGTTCAAGGGAATAAATAATTTTCAAATCATAGCAAGCAAGTGCATGGAGATCTTCACAGTGAATGCTTTTCTTATCTTATTATCATGTTGCTCCTTCTTACAGATTCATACTCGGTTCCACCATTGCAGAAGGTTTTCTTTTGATTCTGTTTTATTCACAATTATTTTGCTTTGAACTAGACATCTTTATTGTGCACAGAGTTACCTCTCAAATTACTTATAGTTCATCATCGCAATTATGAACCAATGAATGATTAACTGATTCACAAATTTGATATTCCTTTATGCTTGCTATTTTCCTCCTGGTTTTATTTATATTTTCTCTGGTTCTTACTTCTCTACTTCAATATTTGAAAGGAATTAAATTACAGTCTAAATTGATATGACAGAGACAAAAGACAACATGGAAGTCATTTTGGCTTACATTTTAAAAAACCCAAATATACTGGATAGCTCAGCATAGCAAAAAAGATACGTAAAACAACATTTATTTGCTACTAACTCCCAATTCCCAGATTAAGATCTGCTTGAAGAGAGTGCAGATATAGCTTACAAGATGGCCAGAGAATTTCCGTGGCACTGCACCAATGTAATTTGGAATTCTGTCCCCAGGTGTGGATGACTAGCTGTCCTCTAGGAGATCAGCAACAAATGTTCATCTGGAGGTGTCTTATTAGAAACAATCCACTAGGAAGCTACCACAGCCAACAGGCATGCATGCTGTTGATTTCCAGGCACTGCAGGGAGTGAGAGCTAGAGAACCTAGGTGCGTGTAGGAGCTGGATGTTTGGGAAGCTGCTTTCTCTGCAGCAGCTTGAATGGACTATGGCCACACGCTGCAGGACCCTGAGGAACAAGTACCCTGCATTAAGGAGCAAACACTTTACCTTCTGCAGTGTTGTTCCATTGCCTCTCAATTGACACAGTGTAGTATTGGCAATAATCATGTTAGTAATCATGGGACCTCTAGAAACTTCATTGAAGTGCTGAATAGCTGATTGTTTGTGGTTCAGCTTCCACCCTAAATTTTATTATATGTTTTAGTGCTTACTAAGTGCTCATATTGTGTCTTGCCCACGTCTTGTCTGTTATTTTTTCTGGTCCAACAGATCTAATTAGCAAAATTTGTCAATGTTGTTGAAGAGTGCAATGTCTTGTGAAGTACCAAAGAATCTCCATTTCTGTGGAGAGTATTATCACCAAGTGAAGGGAAATTGACAGAACCGTGAAGTAACATTGTGAAAGTGCTGGCTCTGTCTTCAGACCAGAGAGGGTATACCTAAGAAGCCGTTGAACTTGACTGGACAATAAAATGCTGGACTCTATGTTTGGTATATGCTTGCAATGGGGGAATCTCAACTGAACTTGAGCTGTGGTTATGCAACAAGGTGGAGGAATCCACCATGGTGGAAGGGTTTGGGGAGGGGTGGGGAGAATCCAAGTACCTATGTAACTGTGTCACATAATACAATGTAATTGATGAATTAAAAATAATAAATAAATTTTAAAAAAAGAAAGTGTACCACTGGCCCTTCCAGATAAAATCTCTAGGAGCACTTGAGAATTGCAGGGAGAAGCAGGAATTGGGTCAACATCTGCATACTAATTTCCAGAGATGTGTGGAGATTCATTTAGTAAAGATGCTACATGTGGGGTAGCACCTAGAACTGAATCATTTCTTGATTATGTTTATGACCGTCCACAGTTAAAGGTCCATCTGACTTCTGTGCTGGTCAAGCTGGTAAGTTAAATGGCAATATACTTGATGTCTTCACATCTGCTTCTTTTAGGTCTTTTATTGTGGTGTAAATATCTGAAATCCCTCAGAGCTTTGATGTTATTTTTGGTGTTATTTTTGCTTTACAATCTTGGAATACAGTGGAAGCCTGAAGGATCTAAACTTAGTTCTCCTTCCATAATGGCTCTTGACATGTGGGTCAGTGGACAACTGAGATTCTCCCAATTGCTAACACATCCATTCCAATTATATAGTTAGGAGCTGAGGGAATAACCACCACATTATTTATGATTATCTGGACCCGGCAGAACCCATCTGCCAACTGCCAACAATGACCTCCATGGTGACAACCTATACTCATCTTTGGGTTCCTAGGAATTTCCAACCATGCAAAGACAGCATTTATTCATCCCTTAAAGTCTGGACATTTCCTTTTCCCCAATGCACAGTCACTCTAGTAAACATTTGCAGGCATATTTGGAGGTTGGTTGGAGGAATGAATACATGATATACTTTCGGTAATCAAAGGTCTTTCAGTCTGTGACTAAGACTATAGATCTGGAAATGAGATAAATGGCTGTGACTCTATGCAATGGAGACCTCAGTTATGGTTTTGGCTTCCCACACAAGGCTTTCCTTCCATGTTAAGACATACTGTAAAATGCTTCCCATCTATTTCTTTCCTATTTCTTTTTCTTGATCAATTAGCCATTGTCATAATTCTCGTTGGGTCAAATTATGCTGATCACCTATAGACACTTGATATTATTTATGGACACAATGTCTTTTGTAGCTCTAATCAACTACCTGCCCTCTAATACTCTAGGATCCAGTGCTCTAAGACTCAGTTATTGCTGAAATCAGAGAGACAATCTCAAGTATGGCCTTTGCTGATCTGCAAAGAGGTTTTTAATGAGGTAGGCACTAGCCAACTAGTATGTTTTTCAACAATTGAATAAAGAAAGAATCTTCTGGGCCTGCTTAGGTAATATAATTTGGGAGAGTTGTAGAGTTCACACAAGAGAAACACTCCTATCTCTATGAGATATTAATGGGTTCTCTCCTCCACATTATGCCACAGCAATAAAGGCAAAGTGTCTCAACCTTAACAGTGATTGGCCACTATGAGCCCAAGGTTTAGTCAGTTTACTAAGTGAGGTGAGGTGTTACATACATCTCCCAAGATGTCTGAAAGTCTAAAAACTGCTAGCAGTTGTTCTTATATTAACAAGTTCTCTTTGGTCAAATATCCTGAGAATCTACTTCTATGCTCTACATCTCTGCTGCTATATAGTAACAATGTCTAGCAATTCTTTTGACCTATAATCCATTTAATCATAGAATAGTGGAAACAACATGAGGGATGCTGCCTGTGCCTCCTGCTGGAGATGCTTTGAAAATTTTAGAGAGAATAGAGCCATCATATACATTGCTTACGAATGTATATACTACTCGATCCATACAATTGTATGCAAATTTTCATAAATAGATGTCACTGTATGTATGTAAAGCATATCTCAATAAATCTGAAAAAAATAAGACAAAGAAAATATAAACACTCTTCCAGTGTTAAGGTTTTGCTATTCCCTTTATCTGATATTTTATATTTGTTCATTTTCATGTACTTAAAAGGCAAAATGATAGAGAAAAACTCTCACTTGGGTCACAGGAGGCTAAGCTTGAGCCTCCTACTGTCTATCTATCTCACACGGTGCTTGATCAAAGTAGATTAACTAGGACTCAGCTGGGATACAGGCATCCCAAATGGCAGTTACCCACTGCTCCACACCTGCCCTTTATCTGACTCTTAACAGCTTACACCTTCTTCTTACCCAGCTAAAACACAATGACATGATTTACACACAAGTATTTGCTATATTCCTCAGAACATGGCCTTCCAGTAACATGGCCTTCCGGAGTCACCACTGCTTTCTCCCCCATAATCGTCCTGTACTCTGAGGTCTGGCATAACTACAGAGACAGGTAACGACCTAGGGGTGGTTTAATCATGCAGAAAACACTTCTACATGATGCTCCCCTACAGTACAAAGTACAGAATCTGTGCCCAGATTACTGCATAATAACGAAGAGTCCATTTGATCTTGTTTCTGATATAGTCATAACTCCAACTTTTTCTGGTTGTAACACAGTCATACTTAAGTTCAGCCTAATCCCTAATGAGTAGTCTAAATGACTAGAAAAAGAAATCTTGGATGAAGATGTAGCTTCTGTAGACCAGGGTCTTCAGATAGAGATGATTGGCCCCAACACAAAATTGGCAATGTCTGAAGTGTTTTCTGTTGTTTGTCTAGAAATGTGATACTGGCATCTGACAGGTAAAGAAAATGGATAGTACTAAACATCATATGGTGTACAGAGCAAATATCCAAAGAAATACCTGGCACAAAATATTAATAGGACTGCTATTGAGAAATACTGTTGGTGGCTTTACCTGGCATAATCCTTTCCATTAGTTGCACATTTATTGCTGTATTTTACCCATGGACATTGTCTACTTAATAAAAAGTTATCAAAGGAACTACAAGTGAGTTTAAAACAGACTCAATTAAAGCATCTATGTGTCAAAAGATAGGTGTGATCACTTGAAATGTTAGACACTTCTGTGGCAGGTTCCACTTCTTTGTTGCTGATGCTATCACTACTCTATCCTATAAACATGTAGGATGACAGGTGTGGGTACCCAGTGGATAATGGACAAAGAAGAATGCACACTCCATTTCACATTTCATCATTTATAACTGACCAAGTTGGTCAAATATACATTCAAACCGTAGAGGACTTGAAGCAGCCATTTGCAAGATGAAAGTTAGAAGACTTAAGTTCAACTTTAAACACTAGAAATATGAGACATAATTTCATTTTTATTTGATACAGAACATAAAGAACTGACTGTTTTATTCTTCCCAATATCCTCAACAGTTTCTTCTCAAAAAAATAGCATAGATATATACTTTTGATCACAATGAAATGCAACTAGAATTTAGTAAAACATCAAAATGTAAATAAGAGAGCTTTAAGATAATTCAAGGGCATTCTTTTTAAAGATTTATTTATTTATTATTGGAAAATGAGATATACAGAGAAGAGGAGAGACAGAGAGGAAGATCTTCTGTCCACTGACTCACTCCTCAAGAGGCCACATGCACTGAACTGAAGCCAGGAGTCTCCTCTAGATCTCCCACTTGGGTATAGGGTCCCAAGGCTTTACGTCATCCTCCACTGCTTCCCCAGGACACAAGCAGGGAGCTGAATGGGAAGCTGGGCTGCTGGGTTTAGAACCGGTGCCCGCATAGGATCCCAGTGTGTGCAAGGCAAGGACCTCAGTCGCTAGGCTACTGCAACGGGCCCCAAGGACATTCTTCACCATGAAGAATATAAAACTGAAAGTAGGAACCAGTGTTGTAGTAAATTGGGTTAAACTGCCATCTGCAACATCAGCATCTCTTATTGTTTGAATCCTAGCTGCTTCATTTCTGATCCAGCTTCTTGTTACTGTGCCTGGGAAAACAGTGGAGGATGGCCCAAGTGCTAAGAAGATGGCCATGTGTGTGGGAGACCAAGACGGGAGCTCCATTTCCAGGGTTCTGGCTTTTAGCTTGTGCCTGGTCACTTTCAGTGGAGTCCACTTGAGGTCCTACATCTGCATGTGCATATTTTATTTTAAAACTTAAGAATTTTTCTGTTATGATTTTATTTAACAGGTTCTTAGTACCTTATTCCTCCTATTCTTCAGAAATCCATAATATGGATGTTTAATTACTTTATAATACCAATATTGCATGCAAGCATTCTCAATTCTAATTCTTTTCTCTTTATTGTTGTCTAAGTTATTTCAAATGTCCTCAGTTCAGAAGTTCTTTCCTTTGTTTGGTCTATTCTGCCATTGAAAGTCTTGATTTTAATTTTAATTTTTTATTTTTTTGGTTGAACTCTCTTTAGAGAAACCTTTGTTTATAATATATATTTTTTGTGTAAAAAATTTACTTATTTTGGGCCTGGCACAATAACCAAGTGGCTTTATCCTTGCCTTATATGCGCCAGGATCCCATATGGATGGCCCAAAACCTTGAGATCCTGTACCCACATGGGAGACTCGGAAGAAGCTCCTGGTTCCTGGCTTCAGATCGGCTCAGCTCCAGTGGATGAGTATCTTTCTCTTTATTTCCTTCTCTCTGTATATTTGCCTCTCCAGCAAAAATAAATAAATCTTTATTCTATTTTATTTATTTTTATTAGGTATTGGTCCATCCTTCATTGCTTTACCAGGTCACAAGCAGAGAGCTGGATGGAAAATGAAGCAGCCGAGACATGAACTGAGCCCATATGGGATCCCAGCATATGCAAGTCGAGAATGTAGCCACTGAGCCCTTGCACCAGACCTGATTATAATGTATTAAAAACACGTTATCTTAAGGCCAGTGCCATAGCTCAGGAAGCTACAGATAGAAAACACAGATAGGGCTTCTATCCATTGGCTTAATCCCCAAGTGCCTGTAATAGCTAGGACTGGACTCTCAGCTGGACTGGTTCTGAGAACTCATCCTAGGCCTCTGAGATGGGTAGCAGAATCCTATTTGCTTGAGTTGTTATTGCTACCTCCAGGGGTATGCACTAGCAAGAAACTGGAGTTAGGATTGGAACCAGGTATTGAACGCTGGCATTTTGATATGGCTCACAGCTATCCTGACTACCAGGTCAAATTCTCAACCCCAATTTGTTTTCTAAAATACAATAGAAAAATGTCTTTATGTAACTGGAGTTTATATATCCTATTCTTACAAATTGAAAAATGTTAATGGGTTAGCATATTATTCAAGTAAATCTAATGAATTTCACCAAAATCCTATTAAATGCTCACCAATTGGTTTAGTATAATACTAAGCATTTAAAATTGCATCTGTGGCTAGTGCCATGGAGTAGTTAGTAAACCCTCCACCAACAGTGCCAGGTTTGAATCCTGGCTACACCATTTCCAATTTAGTGCTGTGCTAACGTACCCGGGAAAGCAGTGAAAAACGGCCTGAATTCTTGGACCCTGCATCTATGTGACAGATCCCGAAGAAGTTCCAGGCTCCTGGCTTTGGACCAGCTCATCCCCAATTGTTGCAGCCGTTTAAAAAGTCAACCAGCAGATGGAAGATCTCTATTTCTCTCTCTTTCCTTCTTTCTCTGTAAATCTTTTTTAAATTATAATTTAAAAATTGAAAAGCACGAGTGTTTAGTCTAGCTGTAAAATTTGCATGGCACATCTGACTGCATAAATCTTTCATATATACATACATAGTCACAGCTAATGCATGCAAGGCAGATAGAATTGCTTGTATGATCATTTACAAAAGTTTTCTGGCACCTGGCACAGTAGCCTAGCAGCTCGAGTCCTCATTTTGCAAGCACCAGGATCCCATATGAACACCCGTTCATGTCCCAGCTGCCCCACTTCCCATTCAGCTCCCTGCTTGTGGCCTGGGAAAGCAGTCAAGAATGGCCCAAAGCCTTGGGAACCTGCACCTGTGTAGAAGATCCGGAAGAAGCTCCAGGCTCCTGGCTTTGGATCAGCTCAGTTCTGGCCGTTGTGGTCACTTGGGGAGTGAATCAGTAGATGGAAGATCTTCTTCTCTGTGTCTCCTCTCTGTATATCTGACTTTCTAATAAAAATAAATAAATCTTTAAATTTCTTTCTGTATTTACCTTCTTAATACACGAATAAGAAATACCTAAAATTATTGGGCACTTGCTGCCCTTGTGTTTGTCTGAAGCATTTTTACTGGAAGAGAGACCCATTCTTACATCATCAGTTATCTGTGGCTACAGAACACATGCTCCTGAAGCATAGCATCTAAGCACAATTGACATTTACTAACACCTTATATGGTGAGACTTAACTAAGTGCTTCTGACTCAGATACTTTTATGAGATCTCTCTCAAACTTTTGGAATTCATCTGAAGGCTGGACTGTGGGTGGCTAGATGGAATCTTCTCTCTAGCTCACTCTTGTCTGTTGACATTCTAATGTCTTCATTGGTCGATACAACAGGATTATTAATCCTTTGTCATGTGAGTTTCATAAGGTATCTCAGAACATGGTGACTGACTTCCTGAAGAGGAAGTGAGTGAGCCAAAAAGTGGGTAAGTGCTGGGGTCGCCATGGTCCTCTTCTAGGTTGTGACTTCTTAACTCATGTTTAATTCCTTACAAGTGAGTTAGTAACTCCAGTCTGTTTTTAAAGGAGGGTGACTGCATGAAGGCATGAACATAAGGAGGTAAAAACAGCTGGGGACTTTTGTGAAATTATCATGTGACTCAGTAGAATTTTATCCAGACTGTTTAATTTAGGTTAAAAGTACAATTATTTAAATAGTTGGACTTAGGCTAAAAACTACAGTTACTAGCAAAAAGAGCTAGCAAAAACAATACATGTACTGGGAAACTATCCCAAAATCTTTAACTCTGATTGAATTTCAATCATGGAATGATGTATAATATAATTTTTCTGTTTTTCTACATTTTCTACATTTTCTGGTTTATAGATTTTAATTGAAATATAAATATTTCTAAAAATAGATTTACTTTTTTTTAAATAAAGCAAACATTTATTAAATTGTGATAAAAACATTCCATCAAATTACAAAACCTGAGTAAGAAAAACAAACGGCACATGCTTAACTGTAGTTGATATTCAAATAAAATTTGCATTCCCGAAATATTAGTAATTAGAAAATACCAGCCAAAGTAATATTAGGATACTTTTACGTGCGGTCTCAACAAATTTGAACAGAAGCAAATTTTAACAAAGGTAAATTTTACAGTGAGCATAGCAGTAGATTAAGGATCTTAACATGTTTGTTTTACTGCTATTTGACACTATGATACAAAAATAAGAGGATTTACTTGACATTTTTAATAAATATCTCATGGGCTGTTGAGTGCCTTACTGGTGAAAAGATTTACCTGGCTAATCTCATCAATCCATTTTGTACATTTAGTAAGCATCAACTCTGCCCTACATAACTCTTAATGCAAAATAGATTTACTTTTAGAAACCACAGTATTTAAAAAATGAATCTGCCTCCAATATTATTATGTTGCTACAAATATAAGATAACTTCATTTTTCTCCAGCTATATTGGGATGTAACTGATGACCAAATAGTTATAAATAACTGGTGTATATAATATGATGAGCT
This sequence comes from Ochotona princeps, assembly GCF_030435755.1. Classification (NCBI taxonomy): domain Eukaryota; kingdom Metazoa; phylum Chordata; class Mammalia; order Lagomorpha; family Ochotonidae; genus Ochotona; species Ochotona princeps. The sequence continues at coordinate 42,979,796 of NC_080842.1, read as the reverse complement.
GCGATTTACATACATAGTTGAGTTGCTATAACCATAGGCCAGAAAATGAAAACATCCCTCTGTAAGTTTCCTTATACCCCTTTATTATTACTTTTCTTACTTTCTTGACCCCATTTTCAGAACATCAAATTTGATATTTCCCTCTTCACAAAATTTTTAAGATTATACTACCTCTTTGTTAACAATAGACATTATTTTTACATCAAATCTCTAGAATTTGCAGTTTTATACCCACCAACTTTCAACACCCCCTTGCCCACTCCAAGGACATATTAGTCTTTTAGATGAAATCCCATAGAATCTCTCTTACATAGCCTTTCTAAAGTTCCTGTCATCCCCTCCCCACACCTACCCCCACAAACATAGCTACTGGCTGCTTTGGATGACTGTGTCTATGACACAGATTTACATGTAACATGCTTGTATGCACTCATTTAGCACTTCATCTCCAGTTGCATGATTGTGGACTATTTGATGCACCTTCAGTTCCAATAAGAACATTGCCTAACACACAGATGTAATGAAGCATGATCTAGGATTGATGCTTGTGTGTACAGAAAATACAGCAGACAGCACTGATAAGAAGGATATCCTGAATCTTGGGGAAATGCACATCATTAACTCTCTGCTTTCTCATCCGTTAAGCTGTCTCTACATTTATGTACTTTTGTGTCCACAAAATTTCCTGTAAGAGAGCAATTTATTCTCTTTTTTGTTAGGCTCTATTAGTCAAGGACAAAGTACAAGTTCATATATATCATCACAAACGTCCTTGTATTTGCCTTGCCCAAACCAGGGGAATGCCTCTTCTCTTCACTGGCCCATCAGCCATGAAACTTCATTTCTTTCTCTCTACTCTAATCCTCTTTTTGACTCTCCTACCCCCAGGTAAGTTGGTGGCTAAATATACGGGTCCATAGTTTGGAAAGCTATCTGGCTGGTAAGACAAGTTTTTGGAATAAGTCTTATGGGTTCAGAAACTTAATATCAGGTTCATTGAAATTGTAACAGAAAAACATAGAAAAAAAGGACATTCCACTGTCATTAACCAAACTACCCAATGAGATCACATCCTGATTATGTATCTTGGTGTGCCTTGACAGGGCATAAACGTTTGTTTGCTACATTTCAGAGTATCGTACTATAGCAACTTCTGTTACCACATTTACTCACTAATCAGAAGAGTTTGATTGAAACCCATTAACAGGCCTGTGCTGAGCGAGTCTTACGATGAAATTTTAAACATTAAAGTGATTATTTGAAATAAATGAAAAGTTAAGGAGTAGTTGTTTGGTAACATGGAGTTATAGTTGGAGGGAAATCATCCTTTTTGAGGCAGTGGTCAAAGCACACACAAACAACATCGTACTCTGCAGAAGAAATCACAATGGGATGTGGTTATACGACAGATGGCTTGAAACTTGAAGCCAAGATCAAGACAGAGAATTGGACTTTGGTTAAGTGAAGCAGTAATGAGTAAAATCACCAAAAATGAGATGGTTACATATAATACATGTTCATAGCACAAGAATGAATAACATGTAACTATGGCTAAAAAAAATACTGAGTGAAATTTCATGGGCTAAGATTGTTACTTGAGACTTCAGAAAAATAGGCATAACCTAAAACAGGTTGAGAGATGCAATTGATAAATCGCAAATATAAAGAAATACATATTGACAAATGAGATAAAACACAAGTATAATAAAGATCAACAAGGTAAAATGTTACTTTAAAACATCAGTTCACGAATCTCAACTGAACTTGAACTGTGGTTATGCAACATGGTGGAGTAATCCACCATGGGGGGAGGGTGTGGGGAGGGGTGGGGTGAATCCCAGTACCTATGAAACTCTGTCACATAATACAATGTAATTAATGAATAAAACAAAACGAAACAAAAAAAAAACAAGAAAGCATCAGTTCACTTTATGATGTGATGATATTGCTCAGAAAAAGATGCTTAGAATAAGCATTTCAGAATTTATTAGGTTGACATCCTGCAGAAGTTCCAGAGAGTTACAGAAAATTTAAATACATATACATTAAAATTTCTACACTATCTATATTCCGTCCTTTCTTGTATACTTAGAACTTCTCTGTAGCAGTTCACTATTTATTTTTATTTCTCTTAGATTGTTACCAGCAACCTAAAAATATGCTATTTTATTTTAATTTTTTAAAGATTTGGTGTATTTTTTTAATTATTGGAAAGACAGTTTTCCAAAAAGAAGGAAAGACAGACAGAAAGATCTCCCATTCATTGGTTGACTCCCCAAGTGGCCTCAATGGTTGGGGCTGAGCTGATCCAAAGCCAGGAGCCAGGGGCTTCTTCCGGGTTCACATGTGGGTGCAGGGCCCCAAGGCTTTGGTCTATCCTCTACTGCTTTCCCAGGCCACAAGCAGGGACCTGGATAGGAAGTGGAGCAGCTGGGGCACAAATTAGCGCCCATATGGGATGTTGGTCCTTGCAAGGGGAGAAGCAGATTGAATCATGCCAGGCCCTACTTCTCTAATCTTTTTTTTTTTTTAAGGTTTATTTATTTTTATTGACAAGTCAGATATGCAGAGAGGAGAAGAGACAGAGAGGAAGATCTTCTGTCCGATGATTCGCTCCCCAAGTGGACGCAACGGCTGGAGCTGAGCTGATCCAAACCCAGGAGCCTCTTCCAAATCTCCCACACATATGCAGGTTCCCAAAGCTTTGCGCCATCCTCCACTGCTTTCCCAGGCCACAGCAAGAAGCTGGAGGGGAAGCATGAATGCTGGGACATGAACCAGCACCCATAAGGGAATCCCAGAGTGTGTAAGGTGAGGACTTTAGCTCTTAGGCTACTGTGCCAGGCCCTACTTCTTTAATCTTAAGAACAAAATTATTTTTTTTGGTTTTCTTCTGATGCCTACTCTCACTGATTTCCTTTGTTCCACTTTACAGCAAAATGCCTAAGGCAATTGTCTGCAATTCCTTTCATTCTCCCGCACATTCTAATTAGGTGTTCTCCCCATTCTCCCAATTCTGCTGCTAAGACTTATTTCATTAAAGTCATCTATAATCTCTATGGCACTGGATCCAATGGTTATTTCTTCTTGGAACCTTCCCGTACCTATTACAGTCATGGGACAACAGTGGCCACCCCATGTATCACACATCTTTTCATTTGACTTCATATGGCATCAGTTGCCTATTAGCATTATTGACTGGAGATACTTCCTCAGTTCCCTGTGTTTCTCCCTCTTCTTTAGAGGACAAAGCTTCTGTTTCTCTTCTTTTCTCTCTGTACATCTACTCTTGGGAATTCACAGCCAGACTTGTCCTTTTAAATGAACCTCTTTGCTGAACTCCACGCTGGTAAGGAATTATCTAGTGGCATGACTGGCAGCTCTACTTGAGCTTGCAGTCTCAGAAGTAGTATATCAAAAATCAAACTCATGATTTCCTTGACAGACCTGGTTGTGTCATTTCTCTCCCCACAGAATATTGTGACTATTGTGCCTTGGAGTTTTCTTAGTGCACCTGTACCCTTAACCCCCAGTTTACACCCCTGCAGTTCAATGGTTCTCTTTCCTGTTGTTTGCCCAGCCTCAGGCAATGGCTGCTCCACATTTAGTGTCTGAAGGCATGGGCATTGGCTTCCTTGCCCTGCTCTCAGACCGCATTAGGCTACTCGACTCCAGCTCCTCTGACGGGAGGGAGTGGAGATTCTCTCAGCCTCCCAAACAGTGGCATAGGCTACTGCCTGGTATCCATGAACACCCTCAAACAGGTGTGGAACAGGCCGGGCCGCACCAGCTCATACAAAGGATGGGACAGATGGGACAGGCCATGTTGGGTAAGGGTCAAGAACCTGCTGACATGCATGACATTGGGTCTGGGAATGGCCCAAGCCAGGAAAACATGGGAAACTCCCCTAGTGGGTCATAGTTCCCACTGATAAGCATGTGGTCCAGGCCTCAGTGTTGGGCAGGCTGGGTAAGGTAGCTCCATCTGTCGGCAAGTATGTGAGCTGGTTTTGAAAGGGGGTGGACTGGGCAAAGCCGAACAAACCATAGCCCACTGGCAAGTGCAAAAACCAGGATGGAGTACAGGTCGTGCCAGGCTAGGCTGCACACCTACTGAGTTGTATGAGCCAGGGATAAGAGCAGATTGAGCAGGGCCAGGTTCCAGCACCTATCAGTGAGAGTTGGGACTTGGAGCAGGCTGGGTCAAGCCAGGCTGCAGCATCCAAAGGCAAAGGCCAAGAGAGGGGAGGGACTATGCCAAACTGAGTCAGAGAAAGCACTGACATACACGAGATCTATGGCTGGGAACAGGTCTGGTTGGGGAGCTAAGGGGACACCCTGGCTGGATTTGGGTCTCACTGGTGAGTGTGAGAGCCAGAGTGGGGGCTGTGGTCTAGTCTGGACATGGCTGCAATGTCCATTGGCACGTATGGACTGGGTCTGGGATGTGCAAGACTGGGCTAGACTCCAGCACCCATTGGAGCACATAAGAATCAGTACTGGTGTAAGATGGGCTGGGCTAGGTCTCTGTCCTGCTGAGCCATGCGTAAACTGTGTCTAGATGTGGATCAGGCTTGGCTAGGCTGTAGCATCCAACAGTAAGAGCCAGATGGGTGAAGTCCAGTCAGGAAAGGCCACTGTTTCTACTAGGACAAGAGATGGACTAAATAGAGCTGACTCTTGGACCCACCAGTAAGATGCACAAGATCTGGTATTGAGAGAGGTTCTGAGGGAGGAAGCTGGGCAACTCCTCTGTCAGAACACAGTCCCTGCAGGTGAGTTTAAGAACCAAGATGGGGAGCAGTCCAGGCCAAGTCAGGTAATGGTCTGACTTTTGTATATCCACAGATATACATTTGGTTCAGTTCTGGGGCAATCCAGCGTGGGCCAGTTCATATCACCCACTGGCAAATCTGAAAGCCAGAATGGGGTATGAGTCAGGACAGGTCGGGCTGCAATACCAGCCAGGTCACTCTAGGGCCAGGACTGGGAGCTGGCTTGGTTGGCTAGGCTGTTGTCCGCACCAGTATGAGCTGGAATTGTGGGTGAGCCAGGCTAGGTCTGGCTGCAACACCCACTGGCAAATGTCGAGCTGAGGCAAGCCATAACAGATTGGGCCACAGCATCCAACCAGCACATGTGAGACCTGGGGGAAAATGGGCAAACCCGGTAGGCAGGGGAGGGGGGAAGGGAGGATTGCAAGAAGATCCCCCTGCTGGGCCATTATTCCCTCTGGTGAGTATGAGAGAGCTGGAATTGGGGGCAGATCAGGCTGGGCAGGGCTACAACGTCTGTTGGCCTGCATGTGAGCTGGATTGGGGAAAAGCCAGCCTAGGTTGACTGTTCCTACTGGTACATGCATAAACCAGAGTGGGTGAGGTTTGGTTGGAAAACTATGCCGAGCTAAACTGCAGTACCACCTGGAGAGTGCAAGACCTGGGATTGAGAGTGGACCAAGTAGAGAAATAGTGGACCCCTCTCTCTTGGGTTGCCACTCTGAGAATGAGAACCAGGACTGGGGTGGGTGTGGCTAGACAGAGAGTGGCACCTGCCAGCATGTGTGTGGGCTGGATAGTGGAGCTGGTTGGGTTGAACTGGGCTTCAATGTGCATTGAAATGTATGAGAGCTAAATGGGATATGGGATATGGGACAGACAGGACCAATCTGCTGTACATGCTGGCAAGCATAGGAAACAGGGCAGGAGGTGGGCCTTATGGGAGTTATTGTGGGCCACTCTGATAAGGCTACAACTCCCAATGGTTTGCATGGGGGACCGAGTGTTTGGTGAGTAGGATTGGGCTGGACTATAACACCCATGGGTTTGTGTAAAAGACAGGGCTGGAGAAAACTGACCCAGCAATTGCAACTAACAGTGTGCATGTAGGCTAATTGGGGCAACAGACTGTGCCAGACCCTGTGTTGGCATGCACACACAAAAATCAGGTCTGAGATCACCTCAGATGAAGTTTCTTTGGGAATCCCCCCCAAGTGAACCGCTGGACTCAGAATCCCAACCATGGAGAAAATTGTAATTTCCATGGTCTGATCATGGAGTGTATGTCAGAGCTGGGCCTCCTCAGTGGCTTAGATGGAGCAGTGGACAGCATATCCAGGTGCACATGGAAGACATGGCAGTACACTGGAGCCTGCAGAGGACACTTGGTACCATAACAGAGGATGGAGGACAGAACAAATTGATCAACTACCCTGGTCAAGAGTTGGCAGTGAGTACCTGGGCAAAAGGAGATTCTAAAGTGGATTATGTCAACCAGTGGATTCTGGAGAGATTTCATTGTGGTTGGAGTGGTGAAATCAGCAGCAATGCAGAACTGTTGAATATCAAAATCCCTTGAGCAGGACCCTCAGAGCATGCCCCACATCGGAGACCCAGGGATGGTTGAAAGGCTGGGTGTGGCTTCTCTCCTTATCCCTCCCCTCAGATACAGGAAGGAAAAAGAGAATGTGAAAACAATAGTCTCACCCACTTTCCTCTAGCCCTTGACCCTTCACACCCTAATCAAATATGTAAAAAGTTTCAAAAATGGAATTAATATAATTGAAAAGAGAAAGAAAAAATTAACTTAGCAGAGCTGCAAGATGCAAAATCAATGTACAAAAATAAGTAACTTTTGTTATATATGAGTGTTCTAATTTTGAAACAACCCGAGAATAATCTTATTTATACTAGCTATAAAAAAATACTCAAGAATGAATTTAGTAAAGGAGGACAAATATCCATACACTGAAAAATATAAAATGTTGGTGAAAATAAAAGATGTGGATATATAGAAAAACACATCATGTGCAAAAAAATTCCAAGAAACACACAAAAAGGAGCTACAAATTCAATGCAATTCTTTTTTTTCCTTTTTTAAAATTTATTCATTAATTACATTGTATTATGTGACACAGTTTCATAGATACTGGGATTCTCCCCACCCCTCCGCAAACCCTCCCCCCATGGTGGATTCCTCTACCTTGTTGCATAACCACAATTCAAGTTCAGTTGAGATTCCCCCATTGCAAGCATATACCAAACAGAGTCCAGCATCTTATTGTCCAGTCAAGTTCAACGGCTTCTTAGGTAGACCCTCTCTGATTTGAAGACAGAGCCAGCAGAGTATCATCCCCATCAATTAAAAGCTCCAACATACCATCAGCAAAAATTTACATCATTATGGAATTAATTGACATAGTAATGAGTAACCAATATGTTAAAAATCAATGCGAGTTCTTAACCACATTCTGTGACCACCTCATTGACAATTCTTATCAAAATTCCAGTTGCATTTTCACAGAATTAGAAAAAAGGCACCTATAGGTCATATGTAGTCACAAAAGACCCCTAATTTACAAAATAATCCTGAACAAAAAGAACACGTATACAGGGATTGCACACCCTCCTTTCATCATCAACTACAAAGCTATAGTAATCAAAACATCCTGGTGCTGCTATAAAAGCACACACAGAGTAATGGAGCAGAATTGAGAACTCATAAATGAATCTGTACAGACACAGTCAATTTATTTTCAACAAAGATGCCAGGAACACACAAAGAAGAAGAAACCGATTCTCCAATATGTGATATCTTCAGATATAGAAGAATAAATCTGGACTCTTTTGGTATACCCAAAAAAATGAATGCAAAATGGGTTACGGGCTTCACTGTGAGCTCCGGCTGAAATGTCTAGCAAAAGCACAGAAGAAAACTGTTGCATTATCCTGAGCAGTGAGATTTTATTATGACTCCCAAATCACAAATAGCCAAAGCAAGACTAGACTGATGAGATTCCATCAAACAAAACGCTTTTGAACGGCGAAAGGAAGCAATCAATGAAGAGATTATTTGGTCTGGAAAAGGTGTTGATTAGCATGGATGGAAAATGTTATGAGTCTTTGAATTGAGTCTCATCAGAATGATGAGAATGAAAAGCTAAGCCAATGCTTCTGTGAAATCATTGTGGCCGTATGGAATAGCAAAAGCAAGGGCTGACATGAGACCTGTGCTCTTACAGCACACTGGAAGAGAAATACCTTTTAAAAACAATAAAGCGAAGTAAAATACAGGGTCAAAATAATGTATAGCTTGTAAATGAGAATAACCTGAAATTTCATAATGTAATGTGGCAGTACTTTGATTCAGTCCCCTTGGTGATCCCGATGGCTAATAATTCTTCTAAAATGTTTATTCTTTTATCTTTTTCGGTGCATTCTTTCTCTCTCTATCCATTTAGCTAGGAGAAGAGTGAAGGTCTCCTGGGAAAAGACTGCTATCATTTGATTGTGGTGTTAGTATACCTTAAGCTAAAAATTCTTTTTTAAAAGTTGTTTACTTAATTGATCAAGAAAAAATTTTATATATGTATGGGGTACATCATGCCTTCATATAGTTATGTATTGTGGAGTGACTAAGTCGGGTTAATTAACTTCTGTGCTTTTTCACATATTTTCACTTCTTTTTTTGGTGGTGGTGGTGACACTTTATATTCCCTTGGCGATTTAAAAATACACAATACTTTATTTTCTCAAATACCTGTTGAATTTATGCATCCTTTCAAATGCCTGCCACAGATTGGCTAAGGCCCCAGAACTAGAACTCAGTCTAGGACTCTTGTGTATTTCTGGTATTAACCTCTTAGCTGATATTGCATTGTTTTGTTCTAAGAATTTACATTTTCTGAATTCTACATTCATGTTTGTGTCATTAGGTTTTCAACAAGGACTGTAAGTTCCCCTTAAAGTCAGAGAAATTTCAGCCATTTTTCATTGTTTTATGCAAAGTACAAAGAAAATGGCAGGAGATGGGCCCGGCGGCGTGGCCTAGCGGCTAAAATCCTCACCTTGAACGCTCCCGGGATCCCATATGGGCGCTGGTTCTAATCCTGGCGGCTCCACTTCCCATCCAGCTCCCTGCTTGTGGCCTGGGAAAGCAGTCGAGGATGGCCCAAAGCGTTGGGACCCTGCACCCATGTGGGAGACCTGGAAGAGGTTCCTGGTTCCTGGCTTCGGATCGGCACAGCACCGGCCGTTGCGGCTCACTTGGGGAGTGAACCATAGGACAGAAGATCTTCCTCTCTGTCTCTCCTCTGTGTATATCTGATTTTGAAAAAAAAAAAATGGCAGGAGATTCACAAATCCAAATAAAGAAATAAAGGAATGAAAAACTCTTTGTATTTAGGACAGATAAATCATCCACACCCTTGCTATTTCAGTTTGATAATTACCAAAGTTCCTTTTGAAGCCTAAATTAGACTTGGGAAGAATTTGTAAAAAAAATTGAAAGAGTTTGTTAGTACTTGGTCAGTTGGGCAAAGAAGAAAGAGAATGAACACAGAGTCAGAGTGATGGAGCAGCTAGCCAAATCCTTTGTCTAGCTTTTTTTTTCATTTCTTTTCTTTTCTTTTTTGCCTTATAAAAAATGCTCATACCAGAATTATTCTATTCTCATGCTTAAGGGAGTTTAAAGTTTTTATAGTTTGTTCTTACTGACTCTTTTCTGCAGTAAGAAGTGGCATGGGTGCTGCTGAAAACCATTGTTACAATTTGTCTGGCGTGTGCCGAAGGGACATCTGCAAAACTACAGAAGATGAAATTGGTGGCTGCCGAAGAAGGTGGAAATGCTGTAGGATGTGGTGGATTCAAATGCCCATTCCAACGCCAGTGGTCTTTTCAGATTATCAAGAGCCCTTAAAGGGAAAGTTGAAATGAAACACAGAAAAGCACCCAATGAAAAATTCTTTGCAACTAACATTAGAACATACATATTAAACTCTTCTGGCTTCATAATCAGTTTCTCTTTTCCATTGTCAATAAAAATAAATGAATATTGATTTCAGATCAACCCAGATGCCATTTCTGGATTCATTTGAAAAAATCAAACAATACCTTTTAAGGAAGAAATCCTACTGATTTCTAACATAGTCTTTGTACTTTCATTGAACTCTCAGTGGAGTGTAAAGCCTTTGACGATGACGTAAAGATATGCTATCTCAAGAATTTAACTTTTTTCATATTTTCACAAACCCTCAAGAGATTAACATAAAAATTGTGACAATAATAAAATTGTATAAAAACACAGTTACACAGACACAGAGGATATAGTTGAATAGTGGGAAGCATTCAAGACTATAGCTACATGAAGATAAAAAGAAAAAATAAGCAAAAATACAGTGGTTGTTATTTGGGCATAGTAAGTGAAGCTACACTTGCAATACCAGCATCCCATGTGACTGCTAGCTGGAGTCCCAGCTGATCCAAGGCTGATCTGACTCCCTGCTAATGGGCTGGGAGAAGAACCAAGTGTTTGAGCCTTTGTACTCTTGTGAGAGACACAGATGAAGGTTTCTGCTCTTGATGATAGCCTTCCCCAGCATTGGCTGCTGCAGCCATCTTCAGTAGACTGAAGATCTCTCTTTCTCTGTCTCTATTACTCTGTAACTATGACTTTCAAAGAAATAAGTCAACCTTAAAAGCAAAAGTGAAATAAAGGAAAGACCGCATTCCCAGGCACACTGACAAAAATGCAGATGTTTTCAGTATGCAGGCTCCACTGCTCAGACGTGCTCAGACTCTTCGGACTAGTGCTTACCACAGTCCTCACTATCCTCAACATTGGCTCCCACCTTGGCAGATCTGGGTAATGATCTCACTGTACTTTATAGCACAGGACTGTAACAAACAGTACTGATTTCCTCAGGCCTGCTGGCATTTGTTTGGTGAATCATAGGGAAGAACCTGCCTGTACGCCACCTCTCTGGACCCATATGTACCCTCGCAAAATTTCCCATATATCACAGAGTCACCCTGTAGAGCTGGATCAAGGGTCGGTTCCCAGCTGTTCTACTTCTGAGATAGCTTCATGCTAATGTACCTTGAAAAACAGCAGGAGGTGGCCCAAGTCCTTAGGTACCTGCACCCATGTGGCAAACCCATATACAGCTCCTGCCTCCTGGATTTGGCCTGACCCAAACCCTGTTGTTATGGCCATTTGAAAAGTGAACCAAGAGATGGAAGATTCTCCCCTTCTCTCCCCCTCCCTCTCTCCAACTCTGCCTTTCAAATAAATACAATATGTGTTTAAACAAACACAATATAAGTGGCCAACAGCCACATTAAATAATGTTCAAGCTCACTAGCCATCATGGAAAAATAATAAGAATAAAAGCAACAATAATAATGAAAACCACAATGAACTGTCACCTCATTCCAGTGAGAATGGCTGTTATCTGAATACCAAAAACAGCAAATGCTAGAGAAATTGTGGAAAAAAGAGTACAATGGTATATTGCTGATAGGAAGGCAAATTGGTACGGCCATTAAAGAAAACAGTATGGACATTCCTCAGAAAAAGTAAAAATAGGCCTATCATACGACCCAGCTATATCCTTCCTGGAAATATATCCAAAGTAAGTAAAATCAACATATGAAAAAGATGTTTGCATTTCCATGTTTATAGCAGGTCAATTCAGAACAGTAAATATAGGGAACCAACCCAGATGTCCAGCAGCTGATGTTTGCAAAAAGAAAATGTAATTTATATACACAAAGGGCTGTTATTCACTCACGAAACATAATGATACTCTGACATTTGCAACACAGTTAGATGGACCTGAATGTCCTTATGCAACATGAAATAAACCAGACTCAGAAAGGCAAGTATCATCCTTTATTTGTGGAAGTAAATATAGAGCATAAAACTTGTGTGGATGTTATATCATCTGGTGGATATTATAAACATTTCTTCACTGACTCGTATCATATAAATGACAATATACTTTCCTTTCCCTACATTATGATCAGTGTTATAAGTCTTTTTAAGGAAAAACAATGGTATATGTGTATGTAATGTGCATATCTGAAGTTAATGCAACAAAATGCTAAAGAGAAAACCCTGCAAAATAATTTGTAAAATGTATAAAGGTAAACTAAGGGACAATAAAAATGTTTAGCTACCAAAAAATTTGAAGTGGGGTCTGGTGGAAGCTGAAGAGAAAGGGAGCGTCAATGAGCTCTCTTGCTTCTGTCCTTTCTAAAGGATGCTTTCTGTTGATTAAAAGCTTTATTTCTGGGTGTATGCTTCTGGATACTGGTTTGGAAGAGTGTTTTAGCTTTAGTTGTGGTCATATTTACAGCATTCTCTTCTCATGCTTTTATTTGCAAAGAGGAGGATGCCCGTAGCAGGAATCTGGGCTTTTTCTGTGGCTCATTGTCGACACAGAGACTCCTAATACACAGATTTCCAGCTGTCTCTCAAGGGAGGACCTGGTTTGATGAGCATCTCAAGTGTTGGGAGGAGGTCTAGCTGGTACTGTGGGTATACCTGGCACATAGATTCCTAGGCAGCATCCAAGACAGGCACTGGCATTTCAAAATCAGTGCTGGCTCTAGCAACTTGGTGGACCTAAAAATTCCAACTGCTGGCTGGATCCAGAGCTGTAAGAGTTGCCTGAATTCTGGGTGGAGAAAGTGCAACCTAAGAGATACTGTCTGAGAGGGTGGCTGGATCTCTGAAAGTGAGTTTGGCTCTTATAACAGCAAGGCAAGCTGTCTTGTGTGCTGATCACTGGATCGGGTTGGGTACAACCACTTTTGGACCAAGTATCAAGTGAACAGAGGCTCTCAAACTCTGGTAGCTTCCATAAGAGAGATGGAGCTGAAAATCCTGACCCTACACTGAGCTTGGGCAGGGCACAAACATCCTGAGCCAGAGACCCCAGCAAGTTATAGTGTTGTACAGGGTTACGCTCAAACCAAAGAGCCCAGTTGTGAGTCCAGTTAAGCTAGTTGTTAGCTAAATGGAGCTCGTATGGCTTACAGCAGAGCTCATGGGGCATGCACTTGGGTGGACCGGGAGCTCTGGCCATTCTTTGTGGGAGAGGCAAGAGACTAGATTCCCCGGGATGAGCATCATATAGCATCTCTGATTACTGTAAGTGGGAATGGAGTGACATGGATGTGGAAGTCAACTGATGTGTTCTGTCTCCCAGCCCTTTACTGCGCCAAACTGAACCAGCTGATTCACTTGTCAGAGAATGCAGCTCATCCACTCAGATATGTGCACCATCTGGAGCATCAACACACTCTGTGATTCACCCTCCAGCCCCACCAGGAGAACTGTCCCAGGGTGTAGAGAACTTTAAGTAAACTAGGCAGATGCACAGGAACCAAGCCACAACCTGCAGTTTTCAAGTGGTTGAGGGAACAGAGGCAATGGGCAAGAGGATGACATCCAATTCTTTAAAAAAAAAAAAAGATTTATTTATTTCTATTGGAAAATCAAATATACAAACAGGAGATACAGAAAGATTTTTCCATCTGTTGGTTCACTCTCCAACTGGCCTCAACAACCGTACCTGAGCTGATCAGAAGTCAGGAGCCACGAGCCTCCTCCGGGTCTCATATGTGGGTGCAGGGTCCCAAGGCTTTGATGATCTCCAACTCTTAAGGAATGAATTTGCTTATTTCCAGAGTTCTAGGGGTTGTCTATGCCAGCTACCTTGCTCCAATGGTGTATTGCTTGCAGTGCAGAGTGGTATATGGGTTAGAGTTCTGAAGTCATCATTGCCCTGTTTTGCCCAGTTGGACCCTTGGGACTTAGTCTAACTTTCTAGCAATTTCTTTGGATTCACTTGGCTTCTGTCACAGTCCCCTCTCAAGAGAGTGCCTCCCTGAGAGGCACTGACATGGTCCCTGTCCTAAGTGGTGCAGGAGGAAATTGTGCTAAGTTCCTTCTCTGAAGTCGAGGAGCTCCAAGTTTTGCAGGGAGTGTTCCCTGGTCCAGCTGTTGGTGTGTGGTGGTTGGATTCTTCTCCAGAGGATTGCCTGAGCTCACGCTCTTTTTCCCCTTTCTCCTGTCTCCTTGCAGCAGTGCTGCCACTGGTGAGCCACAGTGCTCCTGCCATGCTCCCACAGCCTCGGCCCCTCCTGCTTGGACACTCACTTGCAGACTCAGTGGCTTTGGGCTTTCTTGACAGAGGAGGAAGCGAGCGTTGGACTTCTCTAGACTGCCATCTTGAATTTCATTCAGAGGAATTGTTTAAGCAATGGTGATTAGAATGTTGGTAGGACAGAAGAGACCATGCTGAAGCAGTCTCAACTGGAAATGAGGAATTTCTCAGTGACCACTGGAGTAGAATTGTGCTTGGGATGAAGTCACAGCAAACGCCTGCATGATAGCTGTCCCCAGTAGCTTTACCGCTCAACTTTAACAGCCATTAAGTAAGACACTGGCAGAAGAAATGTTAAGCAAAATAGGAAAGAGGCTATGTGGCTTCTTTTGACTGCATATCCAAAATGGGAGAAGAGGGGTCTTATTTTACAGGCTTGTAAACAGGCTGAGGCAGACATGGACTAGCTAGCTACAGGCCTTAGAACTTATACAGACAGAATAAAGAAAAGCCTCGGTGAGGACAGGTGGAATACGTCACCTCTTATACAATGACCGCTCAAGTAACACTTCCAGGACATGCCGTACCCATCCCTCCTTCAACCAAGGTCTCCAAGGTGGCATCCAAGACCATTGTGCACCCTCTCCCTCCCCCATTACCACAGACACATCTCTCTCACCCCTCCTCCCCACCCTGACCCTCTCCATCCTTCCCAGAAGTCCATATGAGTCTGCAATTCCCATCCCCTCACCTCTGTAATAAAAGTCAAAGAATTAATGAAGTTCAGGCATGATAGCCTAAGGGCTAAATTCTTACCTTCTAAGTGTCTGGATCCCATATGGACTATAATTTGTGTCCCAGCTGCTCTACTTCCCATCCAGCTCCTTGCTTGTAGCCTGGGAAAGCAGTGGAGCATGGCCCAAGTTTTTGGGATCCTACACCCATGTGGCAGACCTGGAAGAAGTTCCTGGCTCCTGGTTTTGGGTCAGCTCAGCTCCAGCCACTGCGGCCACCTGGGGAGTGATCTTAAGGAGCAAGCAGAGCCAAAATATCTGGAAAATGCCATGTAAAAAAAATGTTCATAGCAGCACAATCAATAATTGCAAAAACTTGGAAGCAACCAAAATGCCCATCAACAGAAGACTGGGTAAGGAAACTATGGTTCATCTACTCTATGGAATACTACTTAACTATTAAAAAAATGAAATGCATTTCTTCGTGGCCAAATGGGTCCAATTGGAAACCATTATGCTAAGAGAAATGGGCCAATCTGAAAAGGTTAGATACCACATGTTTGCCTTAATTTGAGATGAACTGATGTCAATCCTAAAAATAGTATCTATAAATTGCAATATTGTTATACCCTCTAACAGCCTGTATTACATGCTATAAGATATTGTGATGTAACCAATGAACCAATAATCAATGAGAGACAGCTTATCAAAAAACTGAAAAGCCTGATATGCTTTTAATACCCTATGTTATTCCGCAATGGGTCAGAAGAGCAAAGAAATCTTCCACTTTCTTAGAGTATGTGAGGAAAATGTGAAGTATAATCAAGATTGTAACAGGTAACTTGCAGACAGCAGACTCAAATCTGCATTAGACATTAGCAAAAACTATAAAGTCATACAGTGTGGGATCCAAGAGCGATCCTGACAGCCTCTTAAGAGTAGGTTATATGCACAGAGCAGGAGGGGACCCCACAGTGGAGCAGGACAGGGGGAGGCTTATATCCTAACCCCAGAGACTTCTAGTACCTCACCAAGGACTATCAGTATGGGCACCAAGGACTATATCCAAACTGCCAAAGAGATCACAGGAAATTTGAATGCCCTCCTAGGCCGAGAACTCTGAGGTCAACCATTCTCTACCGAATCTCCCACTTGGGATGGAAGAGGCCCAGAACCTTCTCACAGGGTTTAATGACATCAGAACGACAGCCAGGAGCCCTGAATGGTCCTCAGAAACAGAAGAACAGTAAACTTCCTTCAGAACTCAGGAGAGAAGATTTCTCTGGTCCTTATTTAGTTCCAACTTTGGCTCCCCATCCTCTCTTGCAATGACCGTCAGGGTCGCTCTGAAGCCCCAAACATTAGATCAGATAGCCAGAGAGAGACCAATAAGGAAAGCTTAGAACAGACAAGAAAAAGTCAGCTTGAACTCATATACTTCACTAGGTACGACGCAAAGATTAGTTACTCCTCACTAAGGTATTGAAGATTTCCCTGGGCATCCCTTCTAAAACTGTCTGCTCCTCAATAGTTAATATATGGCTTGTCAGAGTTATAAGCCTGTTCGGATTATCCTAAAATTCACAAAGTTTAGTAAAACCATGCTTGAATGCTATAAGCTGCTAAACATAAATATGAAGGAAAAAAAAAAGACACGAGACAGCTGAATAGTACCCTATAAGCATTTTAAGGCTTATAGCAGTCGATTATATATAAACTAAAATTGAGATGTCAATGAAGTAGTTACAGGATGTGGTTAAGAACTTGCATTTTCTAACACATTGGTCACTTGGTAGCATGTCAATTAACTTTAAGATGTTGTAAATGTCCATGTTTCTTCCTATTGTGGAATTTGTGTTATGGCTTTTCATTTGAGCAGATGATATTCTGTCAGCTCTACTTTCAGATCAAAGATGGTTTCCCAATGCAACCTTTGAATTTATCTGGACAATAAGATGCTGGACTCTCTGCATGGTCCACGCCCACAATGATGGAATTATGACTGTTTATGAGCTGTACTACTGTAATAATATGGAGGAAATCAATATGGGAGGAGGGCGTGGGGAGAGGTTGAGAGAATCCCAGAGCCTTTGGAACTGTGTTATAAAATGAAATAATAATAATAAGATCTGAAAATTCAGGCTGGTGGAATTTATCCCTGGCATGCAGGAATGGTTTAACATTCACAAATCAATAGATGTGATACACCATGTCAGCAAGTTGAAAAGTAAAAACCATATGATCATTTGAACAGATGCAGAGCAGGCATTTGATAAAGTCCAACACCACTTCATGCTGAAAACTTAAGTAAGATAGGCATAGAAGGAACATTTCATAACACAATCAAAGCAAATACTAAAAGCTCAATACCAGCATCATAATAAATAGGGAAGGTAGAAGTTTTTCCACTGAGATCTGGAACTAGACAAGGATGCTCACTTTCAGCACTGCTGTTCAATACAGTATTAGTCTTTGTCACAGCTATTAGGCAAGAAAAACAAATTAAAGGAATGTCAAAGTATTTAAATTTTATTTATTTATCTGAAAGGCTAAGAGCCATAGTGAGAAGAAACACAGAGAAAGATCCATAATCTACAATTTCAGTCCCCAGGGGCTTAGCCACGCTAAAGCCAGGGTCCTGGAACTCAACCTAGATTTCCCATCTGGGTCATAGAGACGCAGGTACTTGCGCCATCACCTGTTTCCTCCTGTGGTGCACAGTAACAGGAAGCTGGGATCAGGAGTGGGACTCTGACTTGAACCCAGGCCTTTTGAGATGGAATGCAGAGCTCCCCAACAGCATCTTCTTGCTCACTAAGCCATAGACTTATTTCCAAAATATTTGAAAATTTTCCCAAAAAATGGCTGATATATTTTCCATCATAGATGCAAATATAAATAGAAAAATAATGAATTCAGGGCAATGTTTTACTAAGCAGTGGATCAGCAGGTAAAGTGAGTTTGGGTCTGAGCCTTGCTCTCGTGTTGATGCACAGTGGAGTAGAATGAGAGGATGGAAAGTTTCTTTAAGCTGTGAACAGTCTCACAGCAAGAGGTGATTCCTAAAGATACCAAAAGCATTTTACCCTGTCTGAGCTTTACCTCTTCTGATCTGTGCTTACAGAACATTTTTTACAAGCGATCATTAACAGGTGGGAAAGTACAGAGGGTCTTCAAAAAGCTCATTGAAAATGGATATAATGGGGCAGGCGTTGTGGCACAGCAAATTAACCCCACTTTGGACACCTACATCTCCTACAGAGTGACTGCTTCAAGTCCTGCCTCTGCCTTTTTCAGTCATGTAGTTCATCTTGCAGGCAGTAATTGATGGCTCAAATACCTGAGTCCCTATAATTCACTTTGGAGATACAGATGGAGTTCTGGCTGCTGGTTTCAGCCTGGCCCAGCCCTGGCTGTTGCAGACATTTCGGGAATAAACCAACAGTGGGACTATCTCTTTGTCTATGTATTTATGTATATGTGTATCTGTCTTCCTCTCTCTGTCACTCTGCCTTTCAAATAAACAAGAATAAATAAATGTTATAAAATGTGTTTTATAAAAAGCATTATATGTGAATTATAAATTTTTGCATCAAAATAAACTATCTTTTAACTCCTTTTATTCAGGAATGTTTGAAGTCCTCTTGCATTAATTTGCAGTATACATGGAGTGCATTTGTGTTCCAGACACCATTAAAAATGTTATATACATGTGATATTTGTTCCCTTTTTAAGGAATAGTTTAATAGAGAACAGGATTCTCTTTCTATCAATGGGCTCCAGACAATTATCTTATATTATCTTATCCCTGTTGTGGAAAATCCTGAATTGTGAGAATGTACTCATAGAAGTCAGAGTATTTTTGATAAGCAGGACTTCACTTTTCTATACCAGCATGTCCTTAATTCTTGGCCCTTTCAATAGAAAACTAACAGTACTGATCTCTGGTGAATGTATAAGCCCAGAGGGAAAAAGGAGAGGGTTAGCCACCTGGTTTCCTTTCATTGAGTTAATTTGTCACCAAATTTAGAAACTACGAGGTTTGAAAATATTCCAACGGAAGCTATTTCATTTCTTTATTTGTTAAGCTTCACTAACCAAGAGGAAGCCCAGGCCCCCAGAAGTAAATAAAAGATCTACTCTACCATCCCTAATCATACTCCACTCTACTGAGCACTCAACCATGGGACTCTTTTCCCTTATTTCTGTTCTCCTCCTGCTTGTGACTATAATACCAAAAGGTAAGATGGCACATGATTGCAGAGGTAGGTGCCTTAAAGGTCTAATAGGATGCTAAGTTCTACCTTGGTCACCGTAACTCAGATGCTAGTGCATAGCTTTAGGGATTCAGAAGTCTGACAATCATCTTCTTTATTTAAAAACATTAATTCTTCATATTTTATTTGGAAGGTAGAGAGACAGAGATCTTCCATCTAGTGGTTCATTCCCTGAATGCCCACAAGAGTTGTAGCTTGGACAGATGAAAGCTTGGAGCTCAAAACTCAATCTGGGTGTTCCATGAAGGTGGCAGGGACACAATTACAGGAACGATCATTTGCTACTTCGCAGGGTATGCATTAGCAGGATTCTGGAATTGGAGGCATAACCAGAGCGTGAGCCCAGGCAATCCAATATGGGATGGGCACATCGCAAATGACACCTTAACTACTTTGCTAAATATCCACTTCAATCATCTCCTTTAGAACTAGAGGTCAAAATTAGGAAGCCATTCAAGGAATTTCAACACAGAAAGGGATCCAAGAGCTAAATGATTAGGAAATGGGGCTCAAATAGAAACAGGTCTAAAATCTTTGGGATGCCACTTACCATTTATAGTCTACAAGGCAAATAGCTCATAGTCATCACCAGAAGACCACTGTCCTAAAGGGAGAACAGGGATGACAGCTGTTGGCTCATGCTTGGTCAGGGTATGGAAGCTCACAAGGTCAATTGGTGAGGAATATTTATGAAGAGCGGAAGTTAGCACATAAGACAAAGCTTATAAGATAATACTGCATCAAGTTGTTCAAGACCAATACAATTTTGGTAGCAGGAAAGCTTGAAAAAAATAGTATACAAGTGACTTTTCAAGGGCAAAATATTAAGCCTAAACTAAGTAGGACATAAGTATCATTTCTGGAAGTTGAGCTGCCATCTAAGAAGGGCCCATAATTCAGAAGTTTGAATACGAAAAGAGAATATAGTTATCATCAAGCTACTTTATCCAGATCCTGATAAAAAGAGATAAAATCTTTTTTCTACTGTTCAGGGCAGGATATTCAATTCCATTAAATAATGTCTGTGACTATTGAACCTTGGTTCATCTCTCAGTCTATTAAATACTAAGTTGTTTACTTGTCTGATCTTGGCCTAATTGATGAGCTTCTTGGGGTCCACCTGACATACAGCTGTTTCCTCCCAAAGGAGTAGATGGTCAGAAGACACAACTATGGATTCTTTGTAGTCACAACTGAGGTAAAAAGGATGTCATGTTAATGATGAAAAATTAGGAAATGCTTTAATGGTCAAATCTTCATTTTAAAAAGGAGAAGCCATGCCTACATACCTGATCATGCAAATCCTATCAGATAAAAACAATCATTGTCTTCATGAAGAAAATTTCTCTTTAGAAACCATATAATAAAATATTGGTTTATCACCCAAGAGTCAAATAAATTTTAAGGGATCATTGATCAAATACATATCTTCATATATCTTTGTATCTCTCAAAAAAGAATGCATGCTATACCTATGATATAAATATTTATCCATATTATTCATACATATATGTGGATATATATATGTGGATATATGTGGATATATGTGGATATATATATATATTTGTGTATGTGCATGCCTGTGCTGAGTGTATCGGCATAGAGGTAAAAATAAGAAAACTCTTCAGTTAATTCATTAGACCCCTGAGAAGTAAGATTAGTTATAGCATTCTTATGCTGATTTTGGAGGAGAGTATAATAATTAGACAATCACAGTGAACAAGAGAAAAAGCTTGAATTTTGTGTTATGCAGAGGGAAGAAGGTTGCCATTTAATTTTGTAGTTGAATTTTCTTTGTATAAAGATTTATTTATGGGCCCAGCGGAGTGACCTAGCGGCTAAAGTCCTCGCCTTGAACACCCCTGGATCCCACATGGGCACCAGTTCTAATCCCGGCAGCTCCACTTCCCATCCAGCTCCCTGCTTGTGGCCTGGGAAAGCAGTCGAGGATGGCCCAAAGCGTTGGGACCCTGCACCCGCGTGCAGTGTCTGACTTTGTAATAAAATAAATAAATCTTTAAAAAAAAGATTTATTTATTTATTGGAAAGTGAGATACACAGAGAGGAGAAAAGAGAAAGGAAGATCTTCCGCATTGGCTAGAGCTGAGTCAATCCGAAGCCAGGAACCAGGAGCGTTTTCTCGGTCTCCCACATGGGTGCATGGTCCTAAGTCTTTGGGGCATCATTGATTGCTTTCCCAGGCCGTAAGCAGGGAGTTGGATGGGAAATGGGGCCTCTGGGGTTAGCCTGGCACCCATATGGGATCCCAGTGGGTTCAAGGTGAGGACTTTAGCTGCTAGGCCCTAGTTGAATTTTCAAGAAGAGCCTCTCTCCACCCCAATCATACCCACCACCACACAGAGAGTTTAGTAACTCCATGAGTTGTGATGCTCAGAAGTCATACCTGGTTAGAGATTAAATGGGTGTAATACCACATGACATTTCATTTAATTGCAATTCTATTTTCTCCCTTCTGTAGCATGGGAACACAGCTAGATAAGTGAACGCCCAAACTCTATCTTTTCCCAATAACAACAGTTAAATATGTATCCTTTCTCTCATCACCCCTGCATATGTAACTATTACAAAATGTCATTATAAATTCTGAAATTTCTTAGAAAGTTGGCTTCTTCTATTGCTTTTATAAGTCTATTCTTGTGCCAATAAGTCTGAAAGTAAATTATTATGTAGAAATACCTTTCCTCATGGATCAGATCATTTGATACCATTTTGCTGACTTGAATGAGTGTTTTGGCAGAGAGGGTACACACAGACATCGGTGCAACAGAGATTATAACTCTGACTTCCTGCTCAGAGATTGCCTCCTTAGATGAAGTCACACGAGAGGCATTTCCCGAGTAGAGAGAATGATACTATCTGAGGTCAAGGGCTAGATAAGAAGGCTGAACTGTGCAGTCTACCTGGTTAAGAGTCTCTACTCAGCTGGGGGAGAGATGAGCTCTCTGCAGTTACAGACTAACACATTCCACTTCATTCTCCATGGGATACGTCTTTGCTACTATACCCTACTTCTTACAATACTTTTCAGTTCTAATAAGCCTTGGTTTTAACATTGGAAAACCTGACAGTCTTACCAGTCTCGCCCTAAATGCATTGACAATTATTGGGGAAAGAACAGCTCCTGACTGCAGGCCTGCTATGGTGCTGAGCGTGAAGTTCGTTCTCTGTAGAGACAGTATTGCTTCCTCAATGTTTTCCACAATTGACTACTGAGACTCCAGTTTTTGCCCTGAAAGGCATTTTGTCTCCAAGTACAGTCCTGGGAAGACAGAGGCAGGATTACAAGGTATTATTATTCTCCAATAGCATGTCATTTTCTTGTTGCACAGACTCTGGGTTAAGGACTCAATAACAAATGAAAGAGCTGATTGCACTGGGCTGAAGCTTCTAACACAGCCCTGCACAGGTTATGAACACTCAGTTCCAAAGGTCTGTACCAGTGTATGTGGTTATGGCATGTTTCTACAGGGTAGAGATGCAACAGTGAGAGTCTAATTTTAGCACACAATGACAATAACAGCAGAAAGATCTAGAGCCAAAATTTTAAAAATATATCAAACATTTAGTCAAAGAATAGAAGTTAGACAACAATGCAGCCAGTCAGGGTTGGTCTATTAAAGGATAGTTTGAAAACTAACTTCCAGTAAAAGCAAAAGCAGAAGTCTGTCTTCAGTAGCATTCCCTGAAGTCCACGGTGGATACAAGCTTGTGCTGGAAAGAGAAGAGCAAGGAAACCACCCTGTTGGCACTCACATCTAGTTATGAACTGGTCAGGGTCAAGCGAATGACGAATGCATACAGATAAACTCAGGGAAAACACCTTTGGACTCCGAAAGGAATTCTATTGTGCATCTGCATACAATGTCCATTGAACAACACAAATCTGCAGTCTGGAGCATCGGTAGGCTTTCCCTAAAAGGCGGTAGAGATGAGACTGAGGGCTCCATGCTAAGGACTGGTGCCAGCACAGTCAGCGCAGAGGGAGGACAAAGCACTTCTTGATGGAGGCATTGTTGGCACTGGGTCAGGCAACCATCAGTGCTGTGCCATCCCCACAACATCTCAAAGACACCTTCCCAGTCTGAGTGAAAGCACCAGTTCCACGTATTGTAAAACACACCCCTGCAGCTGAAGACAGAATCAAAAACATTTTAGAAATCAGCTTGCCCCTCCACAATGCTCAGAGTGCCTGTAGCTTAAGGCGTCGTTTTTGTCCAAGTGTCTGGTCCTTCCAAACAGATAATGTCATCTCCTACCCTGAAACTATCCTCTTGGGAGCCAATGGATATAGGGATACCTCTAGTAATTTTATGATGAATTAATGATGTTATTAAATCTCTTCCTGTGCAGGAAACACTGGTGTTATTCCAGGACAAAAAC
This sequence comes from Ochotona princeps, assembly GCF_030435755.1. Lineage (NCBI taxonomy): Eukaryota > Metazoa > Chordata > Mammalia > Lagomorpha > Ochotonidae > Ochotona > Ochotona princeps. The sequence goes on along the minus strand of NC_080842.1, from coordinate 42,956,496 downwards.
AGTGCCTTAAATTGAAAGGACTCTGCAAAGATGGTGGATGTACCACCACGGAAGACACCATTGGCGTCTGTAACCATGAAAAAAAATGTTGCAGGAAATGGTGGATATTCGAACCATATGCAACACCAGTTCCTAAAGGAAAATCCAATTAGATGCAGACAGACTGTAAACTCTCTCCAAACATCAGAATCCATGTACAAATCAGTCAGACTTCTGATAAACTAAATTAATTTTTTTGGTCTCTTAACTGGAAATAAATATTGTTCTAATTCCACAGGTTATAAGTCTTGGGGGCATTTTTTCATGATGCACATGCAGGTCTTTCAAGAACTCAAAGAATAAACTAGACACTAGAAAAACCTCACACTCTAAAGTTAGGGATGCAATAGATGGGTGTGTAAGAAAAATGAGAGAGGCAAAATGTTTAGATGTGCAACATAATATACTATAAAATGGTAACAGGTGGTGCCTGAAGTAGACATACCAAACCATCTGAAGTAGAATATCAATCCGCTTCTCATCTGTCTCTGAAAAAGTGTCATTTTCGTCACTTCCGGAGGTCTCCTTGGAGAATATAGGTTAAAATTCACTAACCGAATGGCGTTGCTAATTCCGCACCTGAGAATTAGGCACATGGATTTGGGCTCTACTCTCAAAAGATATTCTCAAATGCCATATCCTGAATGTTTAAAACTTTAAAAAGATAAAAATATCAAAAGTACAAAAGCTAGAAAGATTAAAATCACAAAAAAGTTTGGAAATATTTTTAAATTTACTTTCTTTCGTTTCAGTTTATAGACAGAGAATGAGAGGCAGAGAGATGAAGAGACAGAGATCTTCTGTTTCTTAGATAAAACCCAAATGTTGGCATGGACAGGAACCAGGAACTCAGTTGGGATCTCTCATGTGGGTAGTAGAAAGCACAGTACGTGAGTACCTACTGCCTCCCAGGAGGCACATTCAGCAGCAACCTGGAGCTCAAGTGGTGGAGCCAGGATTTGAACCAGGCTCTGTGACATGGGATATGAACATCTCAAGTGGCTACTGAACTGAGGCACCAAACCCGTGCCCCTGGAAAAAATGAAAAAAAAAAAATTTTAAGGTGTTTGTTTACCTTGTAAAAGGACTATTTACTTGAGTAGCATATAAAATCATGATAAAATACTTCATCAACCACAATACACAGTAAAATAGACAATAACAACACACATATTTTTGCAAGCAGAAACTCTCAGGTATGCCAATGACAGCCACTCAGGTATAAGACAAAACATATTTTAAAAAATAGTTCAGAAAACCAAATGTCAGACAAATACTACATGTTTTTCTTTATATGTGGAAGCTAAGCTGTTTTTAAATCTGGAAAAAAAAAGGAATAAATAAATGTGTATCAATTTTACTGGAAAACAGGGCTTTGTGAGATTTGGTTTTCAAATTGCCAAGAATTATGTAACACTATACTGTCTGAATGATTTCCATTTCAAAATGACCTTCCTATGTGTGAAATTGAACAAACTTCCATGTGTTTATTGTTTATAGCCTTTGCCCATTTTTCCTGTTGACTTAGTCTTTTTACTTTTATTTGTTGAAATCTTTATCTATATGAGCATTAAAGCTTTCATTATAATGTAAATTAAAAACATGTTATTTAGGCTCAGTGTGATGGCTCAAATTGCTAATCCTCCTCCTCTAAGCACCTGCATCCCATATGGGCACCGGTTTGTGTCCCAACTTCTCCACATCCCATCCAGCTACCTGTCTGTGACCTGGGAAAGCAGTAGAGGATGGCGCAAATCCTTGGGATCCTGCACCTGTGTAGGAGACCCAGAAGAAACTCCTGGCTTCTGGGTTTGGATCAGCTTAGCTCTGGCCATTGAAGACCCTTTGGAGAGTGAACCTGTGGATCAAAGATCTTTCTGTCTCTTTTTCTTTCTGGAAATCTGCCTTTTCAATAAAAATGAATAAATATTATAAAAATAATGTTGTCTCAAAAATAATAAAATGAATTGATAAACCAAATAAACAACAAAAATAGCAAAATGCATAAATGCATGCCTCTGTCAGTGTGTGTGTGTGTTCACCTTTATAATTGAGGCCATCTGAAATATGACAAACTGTTTTGTGACAATCAATCAAAATTCATAATGGATCACCATTGCATATACAGTGGCCCAAAAGCCTGAGATTGTAAGAAATTTCATCTTTTATAAAGACATAAACACAAAAGAGTATTTCTTCATTTATCAGTGAAGTTCCAACCTTTTCATGTCTATACATAATGCTTGCACACAAAGTTAATATTGTGAGACTTAACTTTCTTGATGTCAAATATACAAAAATCCATAAAATAAATCAGACCTTTCTGAAAGTCTTGATATAATTTATATCTCTGGAATTCCAAATGATATGAAAATGAAATACATACTAAAGCACATTATAAAAGAGCAATACTGCTCATCTTAAATAGTGGGGGAAATAAAAGAGAAACAGAAATAAAAAGAAAATTTGATACATGAAAAGGTACATGACAATATCAGATGATGGCAATTTCTTGGACATAGTTCATATGCTAACTGACTTTCAAAATTATTAACCATAATTTCAAGGCATAGTAACTAACAATTATGCTTTTTTTCTTTTAAGGCATGACTTGTCAGAAAATGTGTTTGGGGCCCAGCACGTTACCCCAGTGTTTGACGTCCTCACTTTGCATGTGCTGGGATCCCATATGGGTACCAGTTCTAATCCCGGCAGCTCTGTTCCCCATCCAGCTCCCTGCTTGTGGCCGGGGAAAGCAGCCGAGGATGCCCCAAAGCGTTCGGACTCTGCACCCACATGAGAGACCTGGAGGAAGCTCCTGGTTCTTGGTTCCTGGTTTCAGATTGGTTCAACTCCAGCCGTCGTGGTCACTTAAAGGGTGAATTATTGGGGGCCCGGCGGCGTGACCTAGCAGCGAAAGTCCTCACCTTGAACACACCGGGATCCCACATGGGCGCCAGTTCTAATCCCGGCAGCTCCACTTCCCATCCAGCTCCCTGCTTGTGGCCTGGGAAAGCAGTCGAGGACGGCCCAATGCCTTGGGACCCTGCACCTGCGTGGGAGACCTGGAGGAAGTTCCTGGTTCCCGGCTTCGGATCGGCGCAGCACCGGCCGTTGCGGCTGACTTGGGGAGTGAATCATCGGACAGAAGATCTTCCTCTTTGTCTCTCCTCCTCTGTATATCTGGCTTTGTAATAAAATAAATAAATCTTTAAAAAAAAAAGAGTGAATTATTGGACAGAAGATCTTCCTCTCTGTCTCTCCTCTTCTCTGTATATCTTACTTTCCAATAAAAATAAAATAAATCTTTAAAAAAAAAAGTGTTCATACCCATTTTCTCTAGGATTCTATTTTTAAGTTTTTCTATAGTTTGATGTGCAGTGACATGAACATGTTGTTTCTATGTGAATATCCATGTCAGCTGCACAGACTAGAGATCGGACAGAAATAACACTGGTGATGGAACAACAAGAGTGTTGTGTATGCCTTTTAAAACTTTATTTATTTATTCATTTATTTATTTATTTATTTATTTATTTATTTGGAAAACAAAGTTACAGAGAAAGAGAGTGATACAACCACAGAGCTTCAACCAGCTTGCTCATTCTCCAAATGATCACAATGGCCAGAGATCAGCTGTTCTTAACCCAGGAGCCAGGAACTCCATCAGGGTCTCCCACACGAGGAGGCCCAAGGATTTGGGCCGTTTTTCATTGCTTTCCTAGGGGAGCATCCGGGACATGAGCCAGATCCAAAATGGGATGCCAGCCTTGCAGGCCGTGACTTTTACCAGCTAGCCTCAGTGCCAGCCCCTGTGGGTGCTTCTGATCTTACCTGGGTATGGCAGTCATTTCAGAAAAGTCAGGAGGTGACAGCATCTTTGATTCACTGAAAGCTATTCACTTCATCAGCAAGAATGAATGCCAAGTCAGTCCAATGACACACTGTCAAGTGAGTTTTTGTCATCGCTGTATTGTGTGGCCAATACCCAGAATTTCAGCTTCTACCCCACTTACAAGATCCCTTTTTGTGAAATCTGTGGTTCTGAGGATTGTAGCTTCCAACATTGCAGCAGCAGGGTTGCAGACTTTCAGGAATGAGATTTTCAGAATTTTAGACTTTAAGAATATTGATCATGTGAGATTTTGAATTTTCCCAGAATCATTTGTAGAAGGACAGTCCTTTCTTCAGGGATTGATTTTAGTACAAATGTCAAAGATAGGTTGGGTGTAAATGCAGGGTTTTATTTCTGGGGCTTCTATTATGTTCCATTGGCCTACATGTCTATTTTTGTGCCAGTATCAGGCTGTTTTTGATTATAACTTCCTTCTGTGTTATGCCTTGAAATCTGGTATTATGATGCCTATGACTTTGTTTTTTGTATAAAGACCAAACATGTTAGACTCCAACTGAATCACTTTATTTTTTCCATTTTTAAATTATCATTATTATTTTATGATACTGTTCCATAAGCTCTGGGATTTCCCTAAACACCTCCCCAAACTTCTTCCCCCCCCAACACATTGAGTGCCCCATATTACTATTATAGTACAGTTCTTCATAAACAGTCATGTTCTTCATAAAGAGTCATATGTCTTTCATTGCAGGCAAGGACAATGGCAAAGAGTGCAGCATCCTATTGTCAAGATGTAGTCACTTTCATAGGCAGTCCATCTTTGATCCGGAAGTAGAGATGCATACTATACTATATCCTCACATCTGGATATGATAGTCTCCATTCCACAGTTACTATGCATCCCCTTGAATGAAAAGCCATAAAACAAAATCAGCACTGCACTGCCAATAATGGATAGAACATATACATATAAGGGCCCAGTGTTGTGGCATAGCCAGCTAATCCTCCACCTGTGATGTGGACATCCTATTCAGATGCTAGTTCCTATCCTGGCTTCTCCATTCCTGATCCAGCTTCCTGTTAATGGCTTGGGAAAGCAGCAGAAGATGGCCCCAAGTCCTTGGACGCCTCTAGCCATTTGAAAGACTTAGAAGGTCCTGGCTCTAGCTTCAGGCCAGCCCAGTTTGGGTGTGGCAGCCATCTGGGGAGTGAACCAGTGTATGGAAGGTCTCTCTATTTCTCCCTCTATTTGTAACTCTGATTTTTAAATGAAATTTAAAAATCTGTTTAAGAAAAGGAAGAATGCACATACATATATGTAAAGTTAATAAACACTGACTAGAAAAATATTATAGGCAAACAGAATGTAGCAAGAATATAAAGAACTTTCTCTGGCTTTCTCTGCACATCAGGAGTATTCTTCAGGCTAGATCACACATTAGAGAACAAAATAAATTTTAACAAATTTAAGATCAAAGACATGTTAAGAACTCTTGCCCCATAATTGATGAAACTAGAAATCAAAATATTAATAAAAATAGAAAATTTATAAACACTTAGAAAATCAAAAACATACCTTGAATTACCACTAGGTGAAAGAAAAGTCAAAGGCAAGTTTTAAAAGTATCTTAATTTAAAATGATATGATGTTATGTATAACATGTTATGTTATGAATGTTATATGTTGTGTATAAACTAAAATTGAAGTGTAGGTGAGGTGGTCACAGAAGGTGGCTGGGAACTCGCATTTACTTTTAACATATTGGTTACTCATTACTATGTCAATTAATTCCATAATGATGTAAATTTTTGCTGATGGTATGTTGGAGCTTTCAATTGACTGGGATGATACTCTGCTGGCTCTGTCTTCAGATCAGAGAGGGTATACCTAAGAAGCCGTTGAACTTGACTGGACAATAAGATGCTGGACTCTATGTTTGGTATATGCTTGCAATGGGGGAATCTCAACTGAACTTGAACTGTGGTTATGCAACAAGGTGGAGGAATCCACCATGGTGGGAGGGTTTGGGGAGGGGTGGGGAGAACCCAAGTACCTATGTAACTGTGTCACGTAATACAATGTAATTAATGAAGTAAAAATAATAAATAATTAAAAGAAAAAAAAAGTATCTAGAAACACACAAAAAAGAAAACTTACTTTATGGGATAGATCAAAGTAATTCTAAAAAGATAGTTAATCATAAGTAACTACTTCATTAAAAGAAGGAGCATCTCAGATTAAAATCTTAAATTTAAACGAAAATAATTAGAAATATAACTGACTAAATCTATAAACAACAAAGATTAGAGAAGAACCTAAACCAAACAGACTAGAAAAACTGTAGAAAAATCAACAAAATTGAACTGCTTTTCTGAAAAAATTAAATTGACCATTTCTTAGCCAGACTAAGTAAAAGGAAGATTCAACTAAATAATCATACTTGGAAAAGGAGACATTTAAAAAGAAATAAGTAAGGGTCTATTATAAATTTAAAAAGAAAAATAAGTAAGGGTCTGTTATAAACAATCAGCCCCCCCCCACAAAAAAATGGATAACAAAGAAGTTTCTAGAAAAGTACAATTTATCAAAACTAAATCAAGAAGAAACAGTAAGCCTTACTAAATCAATAGTAAGTAAGGATGTTGAATCATTCTCATAGCTAGTATCATAGACAATGGGGGAAAGAGCTGGGTTTCCCTCCAAGATCCAGAAAAGGAGTGTTTGCTCCTGTCACTCACGGGCAACAGAGAACCCAAAGTCCTCAAGGAGCGATTACACATCAAAAGAACAGCAAGGTAACCAAACAGGAGAGGAAGAAAGAAAACTTTTTCTGTTTACACTTTATAATGTATCTAGAAAATTCTAAAGACTCAACCAAAAAAAAAATGCTAAATGTAGTGATGAGAGAGATATTAATCAATGTCAAAGAAAAAAACTGCAGTTACGCTGGAGGAATAAACTCAGGGCACGTGTTCTGCAACGTGATAACTATAATTAATAATGACATATACTTGAAACTGTTACAAGGGTCGATTTCAAATGCTTTCACCACACAAAAAATGGTAATTATGTGAGCAACAGATTTGTTAATTTGCATGATTAAGATACCCCAATGTGTACAAATATTTCAAAACATCATATTATTTATCAAAAATGTATGTAATTTTATTTTTATTTGTCAGTTATAAATACATAAATACATAGACATTCCTACAAGGCTAAAATAGTAAAGAAATTGACACTGGCATAAATACTAACTATAAATCAATAAAATGGAATATATTCCAAAATAAATACTTATATTTATGATAAATTAAATGTTGACATAAGCATTCAAGATACTGTCTAGGTCCACATTCTGTTGCTGTAATATCATATCTGAGTCTGGGTTTTTTATAATAGAAATTTGTTTAGGAAATAGTGTTGGAGGCTGAGAAGGTCAAGATTGGACTGGCAGTCCGTAAGAAGGGCTGCTCCTTGAGGACTTTGTGTTGCTGTGCAACACGCACTTGATGCCCATCTCTGTTTCTGCTTCACAGACATGTTAAAGCACCTATCTGCCCCCACTGAGGCACTATGCAACCTGGCCACAGGCTGCCTTGTAACACCTGGGGCCAGGCAGCCAACCCTCAGGATTCTGTGAGCCTTCCTTTTGCCCTTCCTTTGATGTCTTTGACTGCCAGCCCACGGGTTGCACAGTGTTCTTGACCTTCCTGGGCAGCACTCCAAGTCTGCCTTCTGGCTCCAGATCTATCAGGCTGGGAAATCAACACTGGTGGAAAACTACAGAGGCCCTGAAATCTCTACCTTTAGTGTTCCGTAAAAGATTCAACTGCTTGTTCTCACAATCTTATTTGCTTTGCTATGTAAATTGTGCTTTCAAAGCATTTTCTTCTGATCAAGAAGCCAAAAGCAGCCAGAGACATGAGACAGATCAGGAAATTCAGGATTCAACTTCAGGGATGCTAAGTATCGCATGCCAGTGTAGTCTGAGCGAATGGTGCATCCTCCAAAAACCCCAAGACTCCTCTTGGAGCTTCTAGGGTCCTGGGAGGGCCTCATGCCCAGGTGCAGCTGCCCTGGGATTGAGAGTAGAAAGGACCTGAATCCAGTCCCAAGTGCCAGAACGTCCATTCCCCTTATTGGCCCCCCTCAGGCTCCAATCTGTGAAGTGTGCCCCTTCTGGAGCAACCATTCAAGTTCCCACAAGCCACCACTCACCCAGGTTCAACCCAAGATATCATTTTCAGCATTTCAATAGCCAAGGGAGACTGGCTTCAGTACTGTAACTGCAGATTCCTTTCATGGAAACCCAGAAGTCAAAGGGGCAACCAGAGGAAGGCATGGCAGGAAAAGAGTTTCCTTCAAGGGGCTTAACCGAGAACATAAGCCTCCAGGAAGCCATGAGGATGAAACAGCATGGAGAATACAGTTTCTGAAGCTGGTAGACTTACCAATGCATTCTTAAATATTCCCTGGGTCTCCCAGGCTGTTGTAATTTTTCATCATGTTTATTATCTTGGCATCTGGAAGGTAATTTGTACCACCTCATAAGAAGTATGTCCATGTTCCATTGACTCATTTATTTTATTAGCTTCTTAGGGGCATTATATGTTCCCTGAAACACACTCCTCTTTCTTGGATTCCCCTCATATCATGCGTTAGTGTGATGTGTAACTAAACTTGTGTTCCTTGATACCTTAAGTATAAAGATTGATTCATCTCATTCAGTTTCTTGGAGAAATAATCATGCCAAAGCTGTCTTGCTAAGTTGTGTGTGGTTTCAAATCTAATTTCAGGGCTTCATTATGCATTATTCATTTTCCAAAATCGTAACATATAGGTTTGCTGTTGTACCTAGTACATCTCTCCCTATCACCGGGGAAATAAAGTGAGTATGTTGACTCCATGAAAGCTGAATTCACATTCACGGTTCCCCCAAGAAACTGTAAAAACAATGCTCATTTTTTAAAAGTCTCCTCATTTCCCTGTTTAAGCACTGTGTATGTCCTTCGCCCAAAACCCTATCAGCCTTTTACACATCTTTAACTGATGACCATGTCCTTTGCCTGCTGTCTCCTGATTTAAAGTCTCACTATGACACAAAAATGTTCTTGCTACTGAAAGATTCCATAAACTTACTGTAGGTCACCCTAGAGGACTACACAAAAAAAGAAGCTCTTCTCATCCCCAGCCCAGGGTTCCTTGTAACTTAACCTATTCAACAATGAGAGTCTTGTTTTTCATTCCTGGAGTTCTGGTCTTATTGGTCCCTGGTTCTGCCAGGTAAGACAGAAACTTTATATTCCAACATTATAAAAATGTAAATAAAAAAGCATGCAAGGTCTTCCGAGAGTTTGTCAATAAACTCAGGTGCAGGGCAGGTGTTACTGTAGTATGAAGGCTGGGCCGAGGTTTGGAGGGTTGGTGCTCTGACTGTGTGGGAGATTCCCTTAGTGACTGAGGAGTCTGTTTGATCCAGAAAATGTAAGAGGATGTTCATGGAACACAGGGAATTTGGAGAACTACATAACAGATAGAGAAGAATGGTTGGAAGAAGGGCTGGGGGTGAAGAAGCCATTGCTCCACCACAACCCTTGCTACATAGAATATACCCATGATACAGCTAATCAGGGGCCTACTTTAAGATGCTCTTTAAAGTTAGATAAAACATTGATGATTTATTTAATGTAATAGCAATTGTTTTATTTGCAGTTGGAGTTAAGATTTCATTCTAGTTCTAATCAAATAATTTCCCAATTTTATAGACATATTTATTGAATAATCAATGTAATATTCCCGAACTAACTTTGGAGTTCATTAACACTGCATAACAAATATTAATCTTCGGGCTTATTCCTAATATTAATTTATATCATATTTTTGATGCACATGCTAATTTCATTTCAATGGCTTATCAATCAAAATTTCTCATTGCTATTTTAAGTTTTTATGAAGCTATAATTTCCAGTAAATTCACTCTTTTAAAAGATTGTCCTCTTCTGATTAAATTTTTCAATGATTGATAGATCATACAGTAGAATGATTTTCTTCAAGAAGGTTCTTGATTTTCTTTTTCATTTCTTCAGCGACACATTAGTAAATCAATATTATGTTACTTAACTTCATGGTGTTGTTAATTTCTTTCTTTTCTTCCTGTTGTTGATTTTGTTTTATGGCTTTTCATTTAAGGGGATGTATACTAACTACGTAATGGAGACTATCATATTCAGATGTGAAAATACAATGCAATATGCATCTCTACTTCCAGATCAAAGATGGACTTCCTATGAAACTGTTAAATATATCACGGCAATAGGAAGCTGGACACTGCCAATATCCTTGCCTGCAATGAAGGACATATGACTCTTTATGAAGAACTATATTATAGTAATAATATAGGTGAACTCTCTGTGCGGGGGAGGGGATAACAGAAATCCCAGGGCCAATGGAACTGTATCATAAAATGATAATAATAAAAAGAAGTAAAAATAAATAAATAAAAGATTGTCCTCAGTAGTTCTCAGAATAGCCTTTAAATTGTGCAACCAGGTCCATATCTTAGCCCTTGTGAATAAAGCAGCAATAACTATGAAGTGTAGCCATCTCTTTGGCATGCTGATTTCATCAGTCTGCTATCCAGAGACAGGCTTACTGAATCATACAATGGATCTGTTTTCACTTTACTGAGGCAGCCCATGTTGCTTTCCATGAAAGCTGTACTAATTCACATTCCCACCAACAGTGTTCAAGAGTTTCCTCTTTTCCACATCCCCATCAGCATTCGTTATTTTTTTTGTCTTTTTGTTAATATCTCTTCTGAGTTGCATGCTATCTATTGATGCAATGTTATTCTACTTAAGTAATCTAGGAGTGGTTAATTGGTGGTAAGGATTGAAAACAAAGGAAAGATATGGATTTATTTCAGAAGTAAGGTTGATAACATTTATCAGCCAGATGAGAAGGCATGAAAACTAGTCCTGAGATTTCAATGATGATGACCTAGAGATAGATGGCAGAATAGCTCACTAACTTAGAGAACCAGGAGAGCAATGGGGTTGAGAGTGGGAGTGAGGTGGGAGTCAATGAAGAGGTGTATGTAAGGAATGTGACTCTAAGTCCACTAGGCACATTTACGAAAGTCTAACTTTATTTGTGTATAACTTAATTTCCATTGTGAATTTCATTCTACTTGGTCACAAAAACTGAAACTTAACTCAGTTCAGAGTTAGTCAACTTTTTTACAAGTTACTTTTAAGTTCAAGGGGAGAGAAGCAATGGAGTAGTATCTGGGTGAGCATTGATTATGTTCACATGATTAACATGTTTGACACATTCTGATTTTTCTGTACTTAACCCGGGTGCAACTGTTGGGCTGTCTCTGTCTTAGTCTCAATCAAATTCTTGAAGCTGTTTGGTGTGTTGCATGATTCTCTAACTCATGTGCTACCCTTGCTCATCAGATGGGAATACCCGTGGTTTCACTACCTTCATGCTATTCTGAGACATTCAGTGATTTGCTAACATTCCCTCCCAAGACAGAAGAACCTGTGTGAGAGAAGGGAAACTGACCGTCTGAAATTGTCCCAGATCTGTTGAGTGAGGAAAGTGGTGGAACTGATGCCTTGCTGTAGTCCTCCCCTATGCCTCCCTTGCGCTTCTCCTCCCCAGGAAAGGATACAACAACAATGGTCCATGACTGTTAAGCTGGCCACCTCCCTTCACCCCTGACTCTGCATGAACGCAGGACACCTTAGTGAATTACATCACATTAATAGAATAAGTTGAAAATGATGGGGTTGTTGCTGTTGAGATCAGATTACAAAAAGGGTTCTGGCTTCCAGCTCATTCACCCATTCTTGGTCTTTGGAAGCCAGTTTCTAAAATATGTTCTGACCAATGAGAAATGAGCAAAGGAGGTCTCCAGACAAGAGTGAAAAACTGAGGCTGTCAGTCCAACAGTGAGTAGAACTTTGCCAGTGAACATGTAACAGAGCGTGTGCCAGGATCCCAGCTGCTGTACTTCCCATCCAGCTCCCTGCTTCTGGCCTAGGAAAGTAGTCGAGGACAGCCCAAAGCTTTGGGACCCTGTGCCCACATGGGAGACCTAGAGGAAGCTCCTGGCTTCAGATAGGCTCAACTCCATGGCCATTATAGCCACTTGGAGGAGTGAATTAGCAGTTGGAAGATCTTTCTGCTTCTGCTTCTCTGTGTAAATCTGCCTTTCCAATAAAAATAAGTGAATCTTTAAAAAAAAAAAAAAAGACACACACGCGTATGTCAGGCTATAAAGTTGAGTGCCTAATTATAAAAAATACTGAGTTTATAAGCAAGTAAAAGAAACCATTAAACATGGCGTAGAGAAAATTCTCTTTAAGAAGCTCATGCAAGAGATACCTGCAAGATGGGGTCCTTCTTTGTCATTTTTAATATGTCACAAATTTCCTAAGAGTAACATTTGCATTTTGCTGCAAGGTAAGGGTAAACGTGAACAAAAATATATATTGTTTGTTAAAAAAAGAAAAGTCCTGGGCCTGGCGTGATGACTTAATTGACTAATTCCTCTTCCTTGCAAGAACCAGGATACCGTGTGGGCCCCAGTTCATGTCCCAGATGCTCCACTTACCATCCAGATCCCTGTTTCTGGCCTGGGAAAGCAGTCGAGGACCCTGCACCCATGTGGGAGACCCAGAAAAAGGTCCTGGCCCCTGCCTTTGAATCAGCTCAGCTCTAACCATTGTGGCCACTTGGGACTGTGTGACCAGTAGATGGAACATCTTTCTCTCTCTCTCTCTCCTTCTGTCTGGAAATCTTTCTTTCCGTGAAAAATAAATAAATCTTTAAGAAAAAAGAAACGAAAGGCCCCTAGCCCTCAGGCTGCTGCTGTAGGACTCTGGTGAGCCCAGCTCCTGGATAATGCCTTGGAGAACAGGGAAAGCTGTAGAACAGGAAAGGACTGTCAGTGTGGTGCCCCAGTGTTCCGATGAACTTCAGCAGCCCAGCTGCCCCAGGGGTGTTCAGCGTAGCCTCACAGCCTGGAACAAGGCATGCCTCCCTCGCCTCCCTGAGAGTTTCCTGCAGCAGGTGTCTCAGCCACCGCCTTCTCTCCGTCCATTGTTCTCTTGCAGCGTCAGGCTCTGTGTGCAGTCTCTCAAACGGCAATTCCCAGCCATGAAGTCTCTTCTCATCGTGGTGGTTCTTCTGTCCTCTTGGGATGCCGCCCTCGCAGGTAAGATGTAAATCTTCCAGCTAAGGGAGGCAGGTGCTTTGACTAGAGATGCCATTCTAACCAGAGATGTCCTTGTAACCAAGCAGCCTTGTAAACATCCTGCTACTATGGACCCTTTCATCCCCCAAGCAGCGAAAGCATCAACCGGTTTTGCTGTCAGCAAGACCTGATCGTCAATCCTGACTCTCTGATGTGTTAGCACTAGGACTTTGAACAAAGAACCGAGCTCCTCTGAGCCTTAGATCCTTCATTTAAATAAAAAAAAAAAAAAGGAAACCATAAGACCTTTCACCTTGGAATCTCACAGTGATGAAATGGGATTGTGTCTAGACTATGTCTATGCCTAGTGAGAAAAATATTCAACTCATCCCATCACGTCCCATGATATAGAATCATTAATAATGCTCCATCCTGTTTTGCTACTGCTGTTTTCTCTAGATATGATAGTCTGCATAGGTACTGATAGCACAGTGTATTAAGCTTTTTAAGACACTGAAAGCTCGTTTAGGATTTGTGGATCCGTCAGGTGCATGAAAAAGTTTCAGGAGACCCACATTGCACTGTCTATGAGAGCAAGAATGTCTACTCAGACAAGGTGGCCTCGAGGGAGGAGGCAAGGGAGGCACAACTCAACATCCTTCTCTGACTGTGGAGGTCTCATCTGGAGTTACTGAGCCACTCTACGCCCTCTCCTCATAACTGCCCACCTAACTTTTCAGGCTCCATGATGTGTTCTCTAGCAGATGAAGCAAATTTTCAAATCATAAGGGAGCACATTGGGTTTGAGAATTCATAGGCTCCAGGCCTAGAGCTAGAGGCATCAGTAATGGCTTCTGATAACTGATTCATATCCTGCCAGCGGTCAGCAGCTCCATTAGTCCACATATATCCTATTCCATCCTTGCATCTGTGCGACTATCTTCCTTCATTACATGGATATTACATTTTATCAACCCAGTAGAGCTACAGCTTCTCCTCATGGATTTCCACCTTGACATCTAAGTAACACTGATCATTTTTCTCTTGTAGGGCAATTGTCATCAAGGGCATGTTGATTTAGATAGGGTATGTATTGGTTCAAATTTTCTGTGAAGAGCCAAATAACTGCATTCTTTTTCTTCTGAATACCTTCTTCCATATTAATATAGGAAAATATTTATGATGGTTTATTCTAAGGGAGAGCATGTGTACAAAATTTAGAAATGACTTCATCCATCTTCAAACCCACAAAACCATTCCATATCACACACTGCACTGCACTTGTCATGTTTTCCCCTTTGATATTTTGTGTTTTTTCTGTCTAGATTGAAATTTTAGTGAAACTAATCTCAGCATATTGCTCAAATGTACCTCAACAGTACCCAGTTCACTAGTTCTTTAGACACCTGCTTGAGAATTGAGTAGCTAAACATTTAAATAGTTAAATACCGAGGGAATGACTGCACACACAGCTAACCTGATTGCTTAGATTATATTAACTGAGCAATGCAGGAGAACTTCCAATTACCAGTGACCTTATTGAAATCAGGCTGCCACAACAACAACAACAACAATAAAAAAAAATGCAAACTGAATGGCTTAGACAAAATCTACTTCCTCTAGAAGCAAAGAACTCCAAGATCAAGATCAATTGACTGAGTTTCTGGTGAGGGCTTTTTTCCTGGATTATAGACAGTCATCCTCTTGCTCTGTCTTCAACTAATAAGGCCATCAATCCTACTAGATTAGGCTACTGATCTTCCTGGATTAGAGTATCACTATTATTACTTCTTTGAAACTAGATTACCTCCAGAAAAAGTATGTCTCTGAAAAAAAAATCAGAAGTTAGGATTTCAAAATATGAATTTGGGTGCAATGCAATTTTTTTCCTGTCACAAAATCAATTCTTTTGACCAAGCATCCTTGGAATTCAGTTGAATAAATATTGAGGGGATAGTCATTGCATTGACCACCAAAGACCTGAGGTGAATTGTCTTTTCATTCATTTTCCTTCCAGGTTTCAATCTAATATCACCAGAATGGCGCAAGAAATGCTCTGAGAATGGTGTCTGCAGATTTGAGTGCTATGGAAGTGAAATGCTGGTCGACTACTGTATGTCACGTCTAGAATGCTGTGTCAGAGGAAACCCCGTACCCTGACATGAGAAGCCAGTCAATGCCTGCTGCCTTGAAAGCCTTTGACACTGACATCTTTCAGAAAGCCAGATGCTATAGTCAAACTACAATATTGTGACGCGCCCCAGTGAAGAATACTTAGTATTTTTTCATGAGCCGTTAAAATCTCATGATCTCAGATTTGAAGAGTAAAATGAAACCTTCTCATAAAGAGTGAGGCTTCTCATGAAAACCACTTGTAATATGTATTCTGATTTCAGAGTAATCTCCACTATTCAGTTACTTTCTCCATAACCATAGAAAGTATGCCATGGGAAGCTACAATAGAGTCAGCTTACTATATCTTACTCCTACCCTACTGTCTATAGAGGAACAGATTTGCAACTTAACTGAGTCTGACCTTGAAGTTCTTGAAATGGGAAAGAGCCCATCTTGGGATGGGTTTTCACAAGGTACTCTCTTGCCCATCTCCCATTTCCCCGGCTACAGGCTATAAGGCAGCTTGGTTCTCAGTGGAAAACCTTCAGCAGCTAAGCACACACCTCCACTGCTCTGCATCAACCGACCCCTCTAGCACTCCACCTGAGTGCCAGTCCAAAGGCCTAGACCTAATATCATGCTGATCTTGCTGTTTCTACATGTAAGTGAGAAACTCTCTAAATCCATTTGGACTCAGGTGTTTTCTGGGCCAGCCAGTCTCCTGAAGGTACAAACAGAAAGCCTAGCTCTAGGGCTGGTGGTGCTGCTGGCAATAGCACTGCTGTTGCCTTCCTGCATGGCTGGTTGTTGAACATGACCAGTTCATATGCAGAGGCATGAATACGTTAGTTCTGCAGGGCTGCTCAGAGCCAAGAGCAGGGTGGCCCAAGAGACTGAATTCCAACTGTGTTGTAGTTTTCTACAGCATGAGGGCTGCATACGGCTTGGACTCTGGTGATTCTGAGAATTCGGGACTCTAGCTGCAGACAATTATTGATCTGCTACAAATTGGAGAATCAGTAGCTAAACTGCTAGGCTGAAACTCTGCACCCAGCCCTCCATGATGTTCTATGTTTGAGCAAATCAAGTGATATCTATGGGAAGAGATATACTAAAAATGTATTAGAGTGTGTCCTCCTCTCATAGGTCCAAACTTCCCAATGGAGTCTGTAGAAGAGGTAAGTTGAAGTGGACCCTCACTTCAGAAAAGTCCCACCCCCAGCCCGAAGGACAAGTCTCCAACAAATGGCCTTTTGAGTATCAAGCTACAGCCACAACATAGCCCCTGCTCATTTCCCATGTTATTCTCCCAAACTGGGTGCAAGTTTCTACATGCATACACACAGAGAAACCTGAAGGTAACCCTGCCTATGGACAGTCTGAAGATCTAGGGGAGATATTGCTAAAAGAGACCAATGAGCAAGCTGAGCCCAAAAGCTGAGAGGCAACTTCCTCCACTGAAATAATCAGATTCTCCCTTGAAAATAAATCAGGAGATCAGTCCTGCACTGCCTTCACCTTCCTATCCTTCAAACCCAAACCTCAGCCTTCACCACGCCAGCCAGAAAGTAGCTTCTGTTACAATGCTTGCTAGACACTCCTTTATTCTTTTGAAAGAAAGTATGCATGTTACAAGAGCATATGGAAGCTCTGCTAGGCTTCTTTAAATAGGGAACCTGATAAATTATAAATTGGATACCTTTGGTTTACCTCTGCACGTTAACATATCCAAAGGCTCTGCCTACCACTGCCATGTTGCCATGTTGGTGGGTGGAGTCAACGTAAGTCTGTCTGGGCAAAGGCGCAGGTAAGTGTCTTGAATCTCCCAGTCACGTAGCTGTGACTGGGGGAATCAACGCTGGGCCAGGATTCCTGCTGCGGATCCTAGCTCCCAGTCCATCACAGCCAGGCTGTGCACAAATCCGGAGCTTGTCCAAGCACAAGGTCCGAGAATTTCCTCTGTCCATAGCGATCGTGCTGTGGGAGGATCTCAGACGGCTCTGAGCATGGCTCAGGACCATGGCTCTGCTCACCGCCACCAGGTAAGTCTGGGCAGAGGCACGGGTGTGTGAATCTCCTAGCCACGTCATAGCAGGAACGCAGCTTCACGTGCTGGCCACCCAGCAACAAGCTCTGGGGTCTTGGGGGTGTGGAATTACTGCCTAGGAACATCCATGGATAAGGTCACTGTACATGTAGGTGAGGGATCAATCCTGAGGAAACCCAATGACAGGACCACTGTTTTGGAGGTAAGTGAGGGGGCTGAGACATGGTGGTTTGCAGGGGAGAGACCTGAAGATCTTTATGGGTCAGACTGATGCACCAGCCCACATGGGAGTCCTGGGTTGGGCTTATTAGCATGGACATGGCTGCCTAATACCTGCCAAAGCACATGCAAGCTGTGGCTGGGAGCCTGTCTGGCAGGGCTAGATGCCAGTACCTGACTGAATGTTAGAACAGGGGATGGGTCACATTAGGCAGGGCCAGGACACTAACCAGTACATGAGAGAACCAGGTCTGGGGGTAAATTTTGTGGGGGATATGTGGGCCCAACCCTGTGGAAATATAAGTCCCATTGGTTTTCTCAAGAGTTAGGGTGGTGATGGACTAAACTAGGTGTGACCATGGAACCTGCCAACACTCATAGGTACAGGGACTGAGAAAAGTCTGGGCAGGTCCAGGCTGCAGCACCCACATTTGCATCCTAAAATAGGATGTGGGGTGGTCTGGGCTGCAACATCCTCCAGCTCATACAAGGCCAAGATGCAGAGGCAGGCTATGCTGGGAAAGGGTCTAGCAGCCACTGGCATGCATGAGATTTGGGTCTAGGAGTAGGCTGAGTGCAGGAACTTAGGCAACTCCCCTAGTGGGTCATAGCTCCCACTGGTTAACATGTGATCCAGGCCTGGGGGTCAGGCAGGCTGGGTAAGGTAGCTCCAACTGTTGGCAAATGTGTGGGTTGGTTTTGGAAGGGGGCAGACCAAGCAGGGCCAAGCAAGTGCTCACTGGCAAGTACAGAAATCAGGCTGGAGGGCAGGTCATGCCAGGCTAGGCTGCCACACCTGCTGAGTTTGCATGAGCCAAGTATGGGAGCAGACTGAAGACTGAGCAGGGCCAGGTTCCAGCACCCATCAGTGAGAGTTGGGTCTTGGAACAGGCTGGGTCAAGCCAGGCTGCAGCATCCAAAGGCAAAGGCCAAGAGAGGGGAGGGACTATGCCAAGCTGGGTCAGAGAAACCACTGGTATGCGTAAAATCTGTGGCTGGGAACAGGTCTGGTTGAAGAGTTAAGAGGACACCCTAGCTGGGTTGGGGGTCCCACTGGTGAGTGCGTGGTCCAGAGTGGGGACTGTGGTCTGGTCTGGACATGGCTGCAGTGTCCATTGGCACAAGTTTGGACTCGGTCTGGGACACGCAAGACTGGACTAGACTCCAGTACTCATTGCTGCTCATAAGAACCAGGATGGGTGTAGGACAGACCGGGCTAGCTCTCTAGAATGGAGTGTAGGTCAGGCTGGTTTGGGCCTGGTTGAACCTCAGCACAAACCAGTTCACAAGAGGACTGGGACTGGGGGCCAGATGGGCTGGGCTAGGCTGTAGGCCCAACCAGTGTGAGCTGGAATTGGGAAGTGAGCCAGGCCCAGCCAGGATACAGCACCCTCTGGCAAATGCCAAGGTGAGACAGGCCATGCCAGACTGTGCCACAGCACCCAAACAGCACTCATGAGACACAGAGGGAGAGAGGGTGAACCCGGCAGGAGAGACTGCATGACTGTTGTACTGCTAGACTACCACTCCCACTGGGAGTGTGAGAGTTGGGCTGGAGCAGATCATGCCAGGCAGGACTACAACACCTGCTGGCCTCATGTGAGCTGGATCATGGGAAAGCCAGGGTGGACTGACTGTTCCTATTGGTGTATGCATAAACCAGAGTGGGTGTTGGTTGGTTGGACTTTGCCACTGCATCAGCTAGCAGATGCTGGCATGGGAGTGGGGGAGTAAATTCTGTCAAGTTAAATTGCAGAACTACCTGGAGAGTGCAAGATCCGGGATTGGGAGTGGACCAAGTAGAGAAACAGTAGGCATTTCACTCTTGGGTTGCCGCTCTGACTGGTGAGAATCAGAACCAGGACTGGGGCAGGCATAGCTAGACAGAGAGTGGCACCTGCCAGCACGTGTGTGGGCTGGATAGTGGAGCTGGTTGGGTTGAACTGGACTTCAATGTGCATTAAAATGTATGAGAGCTAAATGGGATATGGGACAGACAGGACCAGTCTGCTGTACATGCTGGCAAGCACAGGAAACAGAGCAGGGGGCAGAACTGGTGGGGGTTATTGTGGGTCACTCCAACTAGGCTACAACTCCCAATGGTTTGCATGGGGGACCAAGTGGGTAGGATTGGGCTGGACTATAACACCCATGGGTTTGTGTAAAAGACAGGGCTAGAGACAGAATTGACCCAGCAAGTGCAAAAGCTGATTGGGGTGACAGACTGTGTAAGACCCTGTATTGACATGCACATACAAGAATCAGGTCTGAGATCATCTCAGATGAAGTTTCTTTGGGAATCCCCCCCAACTGAACTGCTGGACTCAGAGCCCCAACCATGAAGAGAATTGCAGGTTCCATGGTCTGACCGTGGAATGTATGTGTCAGAGCTGGGCCTCCTCAGTGGCTTAGATGGAGCAGTGGACAGCATATCCAGGTGCACATGGAAGACATGGCAATACACTGGAGCCTGCAGAGGACACTTGGTACCATAACAGAGATGGAGGACAGAACAAAACAATCAACTACCCTAACCAAGAGTTGGCAGTGAGTACCTGGGCAAACAGAGACTCTAAGGTGGACTATGTCAATCAGTGGATTCTGGAGAAATTTCATTGTGGTTGGAGTGGTGAAATCAGCAGTAATTCACAATTGTTGAACTATCAAAACCTCTTGAGCAGGGCCTTTGGAGTGTGCCCCACATGGGAGACTCTGGGGTGGTGTCGGGTGGCTGTCTACCCCCCAGGGTACAGAGGCAATTGGGAGGCTGGGTGTGGCTTCTCCTTTCATCTACTCCCTTCCCCCAGATAGAGGAAGAAAAAACAGAGAATGTGGAAATAATGGTCACACCCACCTTCCAGTAGGCCTTGACCCTTATCACCTTAATAAACTATGTAAAAATCATCAAAGGAGGCAGATCTACAGAAAGGAGAGACAAAGATTTTTCATCCACTAGTTCACTCCCCAAGTGGCTGCAATGGCCGGAACTGAGCTGATGCAAAGCCAGGAGCCAGGAGCTTCCTCCAGGTCTCCCACGGGGATGCAGGGTCCCAAGGCTTTAGGCCATTCTCCACTGCTTTCCCAGGCCACAAGCAGGGAGCTGGATGGGAAGTGGAACATCTGGGATACAAACTGGCGCCCATATGGGATCCCAGCATGTGCAAGTTGAGGACTTTAGCCACTAGACTACCACGCTGGGCCCACAATTGTTTTTATACAAAATTCAAAAGCAGGTGTCAGGGCTTTGCCATTAGAAGTCAGACTAGGTATTTCAGAACTATGAAAACCACTTGAACAGTATCCTTGGAGCTTGTCCCACATCAAGGACCCTGGAATGCCATCAGGTGGCTGTCCCTCATCCCTGAGTACTAATGCAGTTAGAATACTGGGTGCGGCTTCTTCTCATCTATCACCTCTTCCCTCAGATACAGGGAAAAAAAAGAAAGAAAGTAAGAAAGAAAGAAAAATGGAAACAATGGTCTCATCCACTTTCCCCTAGTCCCTGGCCTTTCCTTTCCTAATCAGTGGTCCACATGCGCATACAATGTTTCTCAACTATGAAAATATCAAAAAACAAATTTCTAAAGAATTTTAAAAAAAGAAGTCAGGCTAAGTCTGCAGTGGACAGAATGTCCAGAAGCATGCAGGGAACATGACAGCCAGCTCATTTAGGCCAGCAGGGGACGTCAACTGTCTCATCAAAGGATGGAAAGCAGAACAGATTGAGCAACTCTCCCGAGCAAGCTTTGTAACATGTTTGAGTCTGTCTCTGGACTTTGCCAACCAGTAGACCTTGGAAAGATTTTCTAAACCCTGAAGCAATAAAACCAACATCACAGGTCTAATGACACCACTCAACTAATACCCTTGGAACACTCTTCCCCATATCGGGGTTTCTAGCATCATCTACTGTCCCCAGTTGCTGACGTGGTTTGACAGCCAGGAGCGACCCTCTCTGCCTCCTGCCCTGCACACATAGGAGGGGAAAAAAAAAAGACCAAAACATGTGTCCCATTGACTTTCCTCCATTCATGACCCTCTCCACCCAAATAGTGGCTTACAAGGACATGCATCCTTCTCAACTATGTAAACAATATTAAAAAAATTTTTTTTAAGAAGTCAAGCTAGAAATTCTCATTGGTGAGGCAGTAACTGGTCATGCTAGAATGTTCTTTTCTTTCTTTTTAAATTTATTTCCACTTTATCTGAAAGGCAAAGGAACTTGAGACATCATACACTACCTACCAAAGTGCATATTAATCAACAGGAAACTGGTACTGGGAGCACAGTGAGGACTCAGAGCAAGCCAATCCTTCCCAAGGGGTGCCGTCACCACGGCACCCCATGACCACCACATATATTCTTTTCCTGATCTAAGTGCTGGTTACAACAGCCTATGAATGAAATTTGTGGAATTCATCAGCATTTATTTATTTATACTTTGCATACTTTCTAATTGCATGGCATGCTTCAAAAAAGAAGTTCTCAGGAAACTTGGTAAGTCACAAGTTCTCAAAAACAAAATAACACTGAAGACAGGAACTGCAACTAGGAGAGTGTTTCTGTAGGATAGACACAGCCAACACAGCCACATGGGTGGATTAAAGCCATGATTTTAATGGGGTGGCGCCGCTGAGAGGGATCTGGAGTCCCAGAAAACATCTGCAGGAGGCTTCCTGAGCTCACAGCTATCACCCAACAAGCACAGGCAAATCTTTTTTGGAGATACAGCAAAGATGATAATTGTTACAAAAAATGTGATAGATTTCACTGTCTGCACATTTTAACTTGCAAGTACCTTTCAATCGCCAGCAGGTTTCAAAGATCTTCTTGAGGTAAGCATTTGGTCCACTTTTAGCTGTCAATGGAAAGCAAAGTGCAGGCAGTCAGTGTCTTGCTAGCATCGCGAAGGCTACACTTTAGACCTAATCAAAGCCATCTAAAACATCTTGTGGCTGAGTGCTCCTTTTTCAGTTGTTTTTACCTGATTTTGCACTGGCCCTGGTCGAGACCAATTAGCTCCTCTGGTCCATGCTTACATGAATCACTAATCAACAAAATCGAAGCACCAGGGTCCCTCAGACTGTTCTTGGGACTGTTTGTTATGGAAAGCCCATTCAGATGTTGAAGAGATCTCAGATGTCTGCACAGACCTCATATTGGGAAGCAGGCACAGTCAAGGACTCAAAGCTGTGCATGGTTATTAAAGTGTTTGCATGAGGATAGAAAGTCCCTTAAATAAGGTTTCGAAAGTCCCTTAAATAAGGTTTCAAAAGTCCATGGTCCTAGCTCTGGGTTCACCAACAACGTTCCTGCTGACTTGTGCCAAGTGTCTTACTATTTTCCCTGGCTTGATCACAAGGCACTTAAGAGAATACTATGCAATGAGTAAAAAGTGATTTTACATAGTCATTTTCTTAGCTGATAAGATTAATATGAGGTACTTCTGAACTGCAAGAGGTAAGGAAACAATGGTAGGAAGAAGTTTAAGAGGGGTGGGGTGGCCCTGAGTCACCCCATTCTTGGGTGTTGAGCCTTCTTATTGTCTTGTCAGTCACCCAGATGGTGATGGTGTCTGGGTTGCATGAAATAATAGGTGCAATGTGCCTTTGTGCTTTGCTAGCAGATTTGCCCACTCTGTGCTTCCTGGCTCTGGAGCACCTGTCTGGAAACAAAGGAATCTGGTGGAGAGATAGTGAAAATTTCTGAACATTATGATCATGTGTAAGCAACAAAGCCTCAACATGACCCTCATCTATGTTCCATCTTGGACATATCTAACACGTAGCCCTTCAGGGACTCTGTGTCTGTGAAGGCTGGAAGCAAGGGCTAAGAGCCTTCTGTAGATTCTATAAAACCCCAAGCAATTTTGAGAACATCGGTGACTTCAGTGGTGTTTTCTCAGGAACATTGACCACTGTTCTCAGAGTGTAAATTCCTCAAACTGATGTTCTGTGGGATCTCATCATTTTAGAAGTTGATTGGATATGTTTTAACAACCAGCACTGCTCACCAAGCCTGCTGAGCATGATAACTATATTAACTGGAGTTCTACAAGTAGTAAGTAACACAGGCTCATACTATGTAACTCTGATTATTATTCTTTAAGAATTCAGTGTCTAAAAGACAAGATAGCTAGCAAATTTGAGAGGAAGTCCTCAAGGAACAGCCTCCCTCCCAACCTCTACCTGTCTTCTAAAAAAAAATTTTTTTTTTTGGTCCTACCCCACTTTCACTAACGCCAACAGTCCAACCTTCCCCCATCAAACTATGTGGACTCCCTAGACCAAAATCCAGAACAAGATTCCTCTCTGAAGACGGTGACCTGCTAGCACATGCCTTTGGCCTCTCCTCTCCATTCCCTGGCATTGCTTAGTGCAAGCGTCACTACTCACATCTCTGCTGGATTCCTTCCCTTTGTCTTAGTTCTGTCTTTTTCTCACTCTTGTAGAATCAAATACCCCTTTGGCTTTCACCATTCCTAATTCCACAGGGAGGAGAACCCATGTTACCTGGTGGAACAGAGCAGAGCAAGACAAGAACCAGGAGGATCAACAGTGAACCCCTCATGGCCAAACCAATGAGCCAAGAGGCAAATGAGAGGCTGGGTGGGGAGGCAGTATATATGTAGCTTTTGGGAGATGGGGCACTGCGTGGCTAGTGAACCTTTTGGAACAAGAACACCTGCTTGCTCCAGTGAACAATCCAATAAAGGAAAGGCCTCATTTTGAGCAAGACATCTCCCCATCAAAGCACCCATCCTGGATGTCACTTGTGTGCTAAGCGTCTGAATTCACAGGGTGTGAACAACCCTAATCTCAATCTGGGAAAGATGCCTTGTCGATATCATTGTATCTTTATTGCAGACTCATCTGCTGTACACAGATGCCTCTGTGCACAGAAAATCATAAGGACTACCTTACATGATTGACCAAGTGGTTTTGTTTTGTTTTGTTTTAAAAATTTATTTATTTTCATTGGAAAGGAAGATTCATAGAGAAGGAGAGACAGAAAATTTTTTCATGCACTGATTCACTATCCAAATGACTGCAATGGTTGGAACTGAGCTGATCCAAAGCTAGAAGTCAGGACCCTCTTAAAGGTCTCCCATGTGGGTACATAGTCCCAAGGCTTTGGACCAACATCCACTGCTTTCCAAGGTGCATTGGCAGGGAACTGAATGGAAATAAAGTGGAACAACCAGGACATGAACCAGTGACCATATGGGATCCCAGTGCTTGCAAGGTGAGGATATAGCCCTTGAGCCATTGTGCCGGGCTCAGCAATATGAGTCTTCAGTGAATAAATGACTTTCCTGGGTTCCCAAAGATGGTAAATGGCAGCAAAACAATTTACACACAGATTTTGTTGGTTGCTATATATAGAAGAGGATATCAAAGGCTCATGGAAATAAAATCAAATGATGTTTCTTTTTCTACCACCACCCCCAAATCTCTGAAATCCAGGTGTAGGCAGGGTCTTCAAAAGTATTCCTGTACATGGAAGAGTTAAAGTATGACCTGGTTCAAACTTCTTAGAAAATCAGGGCTGCTGCGATAGTATGGACAGGTCCCTGGAACAGCAGCATCATGAGCCAGGAGACACATGGAGTTTTATAGATCCCTAGTAAGCACATGCCTTGTACTGGTCTTCTAGTGGCACTGTGGGTTGTATAAAGACTCTATAGAAATATTCTTGCTTGGGGATGACACAATGGTGTAGTGGATTGGGTCTCCACCTGCAGCATGCATCCCATATGAGTGCTGGCTCCAATCCTGATTGCCCTACTTTCAAGCCAGCTTCCTGATGTGCCTGGGAAAGCAACAGAAGATGGCCTAAGTACTCTGACCCCTGCATCCATGTGGGAGACCCACAAGAAACTTCAGGCTCTTAGCTTTGGACTGGCCCAGCTCCAATCTTTGAGACCATTTGGGGAGTGAATCATGAATAGATCTGTCTCTCCTTCTCTCTCTGTAACTCTGCCTTTCAAAAAAAATAAATCTGTAAAAACTATATTCCTGTTTTGAGTGACTGGAGGCTGAAAATGATGGTTTTCAAAGTGTTTTAAATTTTACAACCCTATCTGACAGTATGTCAAGAACCCAGAATCAAAAAAGTTAGTTGCTGGGGTAGGTGCTATGGAGTAGATGGCTAAGCATCCCACATCACAGTGCTGGTTCAATTCCTGAATACTCTGCTTTGGACCCAGTTTCCTGCTGTGTATCCTGGGAAGACAGCAGATGATGATTCAAGAGCTTGGAGTCCTAATCTCCACTTGGAAAATCCAGATAGCGTTTCCAGCTTCTGACTTTAGCCTGACCCAGCCCTGGCTGTTGTGGGCATTTAGGGAAGAAGATATAAGATAGATAGATTAAGATAGACAGATGATGATGATAGATAGATAGATAGATAGATAGATAGATAGATAGATAGATAGAATCTCCCTTTGGTAAAACTCTTTTGTTTCCAGCATTGGGAAGTTTGTAGTGTGGTTGAAATTATAGACCTGCAGAAGACTCATCAAAGAATTAACAGAGCAGAAAATCAATAAGTAAAGAAAGAGTAGTGAATGTGAGTTGGGTGGAGCCTCAGGGGAAATGGTCATGGCACATGGATGCACAGAGAAGTCTTCAGAGGATGGCTTTTCAGCCCAGGGCATTGCAGGTGGCCAGGCATGCCCACCCCCGGCTCCCATGATGCTGAGAGCGTCTCCCTAGGCTGCATCCCAACCATTCTCACTCTGCCCTTCAGAACCCTGGTTCCTGCTGAACACATCCCTGCAACTTCTCACACTCAGAGGACCACAGTACACTGCACTTGGTGTCTTGGGCACTGTTTCCTGGAAGCCTTTGGTGATTGCTGGCTGTTCATCTGCACAGGCTGACCATACCATGGGCCAGTCATGAGGCATGCAACAATTTTCCAACAACCCCATACCATTTCCAGAACATCCTTCCTTGCCGTTTCCCCTTTTGCATTGAATGATTTTTCACGTGTTACCAACTCTGCCTCCACCATGCACCTCCCAGTCATCTGATTCCCTTCATCTCCACTATTGTCACTCAATCCAAACCATCCCCACCTGCCACAATCTAAATGGTCTTCTTATCCAGCTCCCAGATACTTACCCTTCATCCTCCCCTCAGTAACCAAAGTGACCTTCATAATACTGAAAGTGGGTCATGCATTTGGCTTGTGTACATACCCTTTAGTGGCTTCCTTTTGGGTTGTTGTAGAAACTGCTTGTTGTTAGCACCCTGATCTGGTCCCTGGTTTCTTCTCCCTACCCAGCATTTCTCACTCATTCTGTCTCATTGTAATGCACTCTACTGCCTTTCCCTTTCTCACACATGCCTACCTTAAACCTTCCCTGTGCGCAAGCCCTGGCCTGGCCAACTGCAGCACTGTCTCTCCCTCATCTTCACTGCCAGGTATTCATTTGAAGGGAGTGGCTCAGCCTCTGCTGCAGAATGGATACTCCTGAACCGTCTTCATAAAAAATAGGTTTTCCTCTGTAAGTGTCTGTCTTAGGACTTTCTTTCATCATTTACATTTAAAATACGATAATTCCATATTTCTGCATTCTTTAGCATTTTCTCCCTCCATTTGACTGTAAGCTTCACAAGAACATGGACTGTGTACATCAATAGGCATGTGACACCACATAAGTGAAATCCATTTCGTTTTCTAGAACATTATCAGTTTTCTCAAAGCGCTAAAACAAAGTATCAGGCAAGTAGATGTATCAAGCAAGAAATGTATTGTCTCACAGTCTGAGAGACAGTGAATCTAAAATTAAGATGTCAGTAGGGTTGGTTCCCTCAATGTGGGGAGCCATGCAGTTGGGTCGGATGGCATGAGTGAGTGATGAGCACCGCTCCTCGGTTAGCAAGGCTACGAGGAGTTTCTGGCAGCGAGGCAAGGCCCGGCGGAATGTCTCTGGTCACCTCATTGCTGCCTCACCCCATTGTGTGGACACTCAATCACTCTCTGATGTTTCATAGAATTCTCTGGAGGGTGTTGCTGTTGTTTTTCTGCTAATGTGAAGTGATTCCTGTAACTGGTATGATACCTCAAATTGATCAATCATATTATGATAAAAACATCTTTAGCGACATAAGGCTATGACACACAATTAAAAGTATACAATAGTACAATTGAGCCCACAATGTTTCCAAACATCCTGTTATGTGCCCACTTTTGTCCTGGAATTTGCCCTAGTATAAGTAATGTTTTCCTTAAGAAATAGCTTGATAATATCTTGCAACTAATGGCAATCATGGAGGTACAAAGAGTTTGTTTACCATGCGCCTCGAACTGTTACAACACATGATATGACGTATTCTAGTTTCTCACCACAGAAAGCAAAAGTATATGGGGCATCTTCTAAAGGGAAACAAATGTGAACCCCCCCAAAATGGCTTAAAATCTCAATCTTATATTGGCACTTATGTTTAGGGAAAGAAAACAGTTTATAAAGATAAAAGGAAGTTTCTTGTAAAGGCCCTCTGTAGATTGGCTGTGCTGCCTTGATCCCCTTCACTGCCCTTTAACAAAAGAACAAAAAACAATTGAATCAGTACTAGGTGAAGGTGACGGTAATTAATGCATGACTTGATTATAAGATTTAGCAAAGAATCTATGTTATATGCTTTTATAAGATCCTTTTATGATCTTTTAATTCTGTACTCTTAATATTCTAAGCAATATTAGTTTGTGTTTAGTAAAAATTGATTTTAAGTATAAGTAAATCATTTGTCACTATGTAACCACATGCACTGCTATCTGTGGAGTTCCTGGCTTTAGCCAGGTGATTACAGGTTTCAGTCAGTAATGGTTGTTGAAAATGTTTTTCTTAGGATTGTTTTTTTGTATTCTCTTAATCATGATGTAAAAATGAAAGAAGTGGATATTGTGCAAAAGCTTGTGATGATTTGTGTATAAATAAAGAAGGCAGCTTTTCTGAGTTGTCCATTATGAGCATCAAGCCATAGTGGTCCGTGTCTTATCTTTTCCTCTTACAGTCTCGCTGATCCACGCATCCTTTGCAAGCTCTCAGTCAGCTGGAGCTGGTCTCCGGCACCTCAAGAGCTATCAGAGAACGGTCTGTTTCAGGCTTCTCCTTAAGCTTCTAGAAGCCTCAGGCATTTCTTGGCCTGGAGACAATGTTGTCTTTCTATCTTTCCATCATGTTCTATATATATATGTGTACCTGAGTTCAATGCTTCCCTTGTTATAAAGATATAGTCATAGTGGTTAGGGCCTACACTAATGACTTCATCTTAACCTGGTCATTTGCAAAAACACTGCTTTCAAATTAGGTCACATTACAAGAACTAAAACTCAGGGCTTCAACATACCTTAGGAAGAGAAAATTTAACCCAAAATAGGTGTTTATCTTCCTTCCATGTTCCTAGGTGACCTCAATGATGTCACGTCAACCACTTTTACCTCTAGATCACTACCTTAATCTCTCAACAACCATCTATCTAGATGAAAAAGACAAATTTGTGACTTTTGAAAGGTACTGGAGAGTGTCACACAACTCTGTAGAAGGCTGAGTCTAGAAATTAAGCCAATCGCACTTCAGATCTGGGTCTGAAAATGGACCTGGTAGAGGAAGTTGGGGAACTCCCCTACTAGGCCACAGCTCCCTCTTGTGAATATGAGAACCAGGGCTGAGGGTGGGCCAAGCCAGGCAAGGCTGCACTAACTCTTAATCATGTGTTTGGGCTGGCTTGGTGGGAGGTGTAGCTGGTCTTGGCCAAGCCTTAACACCCACTGGCACACACAGGGACCTGGACAGGGTGTGGGCCATGTTGGGCTAGGTTACTTCACCAGCTGATTCGCATGAAAGCCAAAGAATGAGGCAAGCTAGACAGGACTAGGCCTCAGCACCCACTGGCGAGAGTTAGGACTGAAGACAGGCTGGGCACCGTCAGGCTGCGGCATATACTGGCAAGTGTCAAGACTGGGAGAGGGTCATGTCAGACTGGGTCAGAGAAATCACTCACACAGCCAAGATGTAAACTGAGAGCAAACCTGCTGGGGAACTAAGAGTACTCTTCTGCTAGACTGCAGGTCCCACTGGTGAGTGCAAGAGCCGGGGCTAGGAGCAGATCTGGTTGAACATGGATGCAGCACTCCTCAACATATGAGAGTAAGATGCTATGGTATGCAGAAGTGACTAGAATGTGTGCAAGGAATGGATTCATTTAATCTCAGCAGATGTTCTAGCTTTTCATCTCACAGAGAAAACAGAGATCAGAGGGTTTAAATTAATTGAACTTGACACACCAATCCCCACCCTACCTACCCGTATCTATGCCCACTTTCCTTTTTTTCTTCTTCTTCAGAGAAATAGGTAGAAATTCTCTTCCTAAGTTGTATCCTTGTACCCACACTCTAGTTACATCCCCACCCATCTTCTCAGGCACACTGCTTCGTCAATAGCCCTCCTCTAAATTTGGGGCTGGAGCTGTAGTGTAGCTGGTTCAGCATCTTTTTGTGAAACCTGCATCTCACAGTTCAAGTTCCAATTCCTCTGCATCCGATCCAGCTTCCTACCAGTGTTCCTAGAAAAAGTAGATGATACCCTATATTTTCTATTTGAAATAGAAAAACAGGGGAGAAAATACATTCAAGTGCTTGCACTGTTATTGTCTATATTCAAACTTAGAGCAGTGCATTTATACTTTCAGAATGTCATTAGTCTAGAATGTCATTAGCACACCCTGCATCAGTGTGCTGTGATGCAGGGTGTTAAGCCACAACATGAAGCAACAACATCCCACATCTGAGCACTGGTTCAGGTCCAACTATTACATTTCTAAATAACTCCCTGCTAATGCACGTAGGAAGGGAGTGGAAGAAGGTCAAGGTGCTTGGGCCCCTGCCACCCACGTGGGAGACAAAGATAAAGTTTGGGTCCTGGATTCAGCCTGGTCCAGCCCTGGTTATTGTGACATGACCATTTGGGGAGTGAATCAATATATTAATACATGATTCATATATTGATAGATTCTCATTCTCTCTCTCCCCCAACACACAAACACATCCGGCTATTGTGACCATTTGGGGAGTGAACCAATATATGATTTTCTCCTCTTCCTTCTCTGCCTCCTCCTTTCCCTGTCACTCTGCCTTTCAAATAAATAAATAAGTGGGTGTTTTTCAAATCCTGTTGTAAATAATTTCACTTTAGAGCACTTTAGTGATTAAGATACCTGCATTCCACATCCAAGTGCTTGGGTTTGATTTACAGCTGTTCCTTCCTGAGCCCAGCCTCCCACCAGAGCAGATGCAAGTGACGGCTCAAGTGAGGGATCCTTACCACCTGCCAGCGAGACCTGGATTGCATTCCTGGGTCCAGCAAAGCACAGCCCCGGCCACTGTCTACGTTTGGGAAGTGAACCAGCAGATACAATCAATTCCGTATTTTTCCTTCCTGCAACTCTAACTATGGAAGGCCATAAATCTTTAGCACCTAAGACCCTTCCAGATTAGAGACTGGATATCTGATGTGTGAGTGGTGGGATCCTTTAATTTGACATAAAAGTGGGCATTGGCAAGTTTATTGGTTGGTTTCTTACCATTATGTTGGGTCCCCCTGGGTTTTTCATCCACATGATTGTTAATAGTCATGCAGTTTCATAAACATCCTGTTGTATATAATTTTTCTGTAGTGGTTAGGATCTGCTGTGTTGAAAACAATGGGGAATGATTTAAACATAAAAACTTAAATAAGAGCTTGTCAATCTTATGTCCTATAAAGGAGAGCTAGGAAAAAGAAGAAATGGAAATCCATCGAGCAGCAGGAAAGCACATATCCTCCCAGCTCGGAATCAGTCAGGAGAAGACCACCTGCCTTCCACAGACTCCACGATCAACGACTTGTTGGACACAATAAAAAGTTCCCTCCATCTTAAAAGATAACAAAAGAAGTAGTGTAAAAGTACACTTTACCCATGATGCCATGATGTAATCCTCAAAATTAACTAGAACACAAACCAAAGACAGACCAATGTAGGGTATGCAAGGCTTCACGCCCATCCCCGTAAGAAACATTTTCTAACCAAACTTGGGCCAATGTAATGATGAGCACAGAATCCTTCAACTATTATTACTGTTTCTTAGCCTTTTGGCAAAGATCAAGTGTAAAATACTTGAACTGCTTCTACCCTCCTCCAACAGGGCATCAGGGGTGCACCTCTGATGCAAATACTTCTATAAACTGATCTTGGAGCTGGTTTTATGTGAATGTGATAACTCCTAAAGTTAGAGTTGTGCCCACTGCCACTGTTTCTCCTCTCCCACAATCCTTGGTGGTTTTCCTTTCCAATGTGGGCCCTCAAAGAAGGGTGGCAAGATGAAGTGGGGTTGTTCAGCTCATCAACATAGCGGTAATCCACACCACCACCATCAAGCACTCCCAAGTGCATCCATGGAGTGGGGATCAGGACCAACACTCCTCAGGCACTCAGAGAGTGGCATAAGTTGGCCATGAAGGAGGTGGTGGTCCCAGCTATGCACATAGACACTGGGCTCCACAAAGCCATTCTGGCCAAAAGGGAAGGAATGTCCCAATCTGCAGCCACCTGCAATTGTCCACAAAATGTGACAAGGATGATGACTCATCAAGCAAGCTTGATGCTTTGGTTACCTGTGTATCTGTCATCACCTTCAAAACTCCACAGGCAAGTGAGTGGTTGAGAACTAACAGCTAGTTAAAGTTAGACAGCTGCCTCTGTGTTTCAGTTTTACTTTTTTCAACAGCATGGACTATTCAAGCAAGGACTAAGCAGGTTTAGAATGTCCCAATTCATTCTGACATAACCATTTTTCTAGAAATCAAATAAGATTTGCACCTTTTGCATTTTAATAAATGACTCTAAAGTTAGGTAATTGATAGCATCTGCGATTTCATAAAATGAAAAACCCCTGAAGTTTGGGTGTGCTTTGGAAGAGCATAAAAGCAAGGGATAAACTCTGGGTTTGGAGAAATACACAAGCATAATATGGAACCTAAGATTGGACCACTCTTCTCCACATATTGTATTTGCCCACTCAATCTCTGCACAGGCTTCCTCATACAACACCACCTTTCTTGTCAACAGTTCTACAGTGCACATTGCCTGCTTGAACCATGCCTCTGTGTAAAGGACAGCCCAAAAGAGGTGTTGGGTAAAACCTGAAAAACCTGGGCTTGGCGCAATGGCTTAGCAGCTAAATCCTCACCTTGCAAGCTCTGGGATCCCATATATGAGCTGGCTCATAT
Organism: Ochotona princeps; assembly: GCF_030435755.1. NCBI lineage: Eukaryota > Metazoa > Chordata > Mammalia > Lagomorpha > Ochotonidae > Ochotona > Ochotona princeps. Next base: position 42,923,734 of record NC_080842.1, on the reverse strand, counting down.
CCTAGCTACTCCATTTCCCAACCAGCTCCCTGCTTGTGGCCTAGGAAAGCAACGGAGGACAGCCCAAAGCCTTGCGACCCTGCACCCACATGGGAGACTTGCAAAAAGCTCCTGGTTCTTGGCTTTGGATCGGCTCAGCTCCAGCCGTTGAGGCCACTTGGAGAGTGAACCAGTAGATGGAAGATCTTTGTCTCTCCTTCTCTCTGTAGATCTGCCTTTTTAAAACAACTAAAAAAATCTTTTTAAATAAATAAATAAATCCTTTCTTTAAAAGGAGCCGGAAAACCTGGCTATTCTCCGGCCTGCTGCAGAATTCTTCACCCCTTCACCATGTTTCTCTGACGCTGTACTGGAACATGACATAGATTGCAGGGTAATTTGTGGCCCCCAGCTCACGTAGACCCTTGTAATCTCTGAGAATGGCTTTGGACCCAAACTCAAGCAGGGGCACTCCAGATGGTTACACAACACAGCTCTTAGACACAAAGATAATAAAGACATCCTGTCCACTCCAGGGAATTTGAGAGGGACAGGGAGGTGAAGCTGGTCTCCCCAAATGATCAAGAAAGATATTTGCCTGGAAAGGCCTGTAGAACCATACCTGGTAAGACTAGGTTCTATCTGGGGTCTTATGACATTGCCTGAGGAGACATGGGTTTGAAACTTGCTCTTCTTGGCTGTTCACGGCACAGAAAGACTTCAGCACTTGCTATCAAGTTCAGATGCCCTTGAGCACTGGGCCCAGAGTCCTCCGGGCTCACTTGCTTCTTTCTCAGCTTCTGACAAACTGGCCACAGAACACAACATTTTCCTCTGGGCACTTCGGTGTCTTCCCCTCCTCCCATGTCTTCTCATGGCTATAATAACCAGGGTTATCTTCATTGCCTGGAACTCCTGGGTAGGACTGAGACATCATGGATAAGGGCCTCTCTCCGGCTCCTCAATTTAATTACATGGGCCAAGTCCAATTTGGACAAGGCAGGTTCATAGGTTCTGTGGATGAGGCATTGCAGAATCACTGAGGAGGGGTGAGGGGCACCACAGATGCCATAAAAAAAAGTAAACTGGCCATCAGCTTTGTGGCACAGTAGGTTAAGCAACTTTCTGTGATGCCCGCATCATTCCATCCAATGTTGGTTCAAGTATCGGCTACTCCCACATGTCATCCAGCTCCCTGGTAATGCACCTGAGAAAGCAGTGGAAGATGACCCAAGTGTTTGAGCTCTTGCTACCCACATGGGACATCCAGATGGAGCTCAGACTTCTGGCATTTGCTTGGTCCAGCCCCGGCCATTGTGGCCACTGAGGATTGAATCAGTGGATGGAAGATCTCTCTTTTTCCTTCCCCATAACTCTGCTTTCAAATAAATAAATAAATCTTAAAACACAACAGCATCTTTAAAGATAGTTTTTTTTAAAAGCACCAGCTGGTATGGTGGCATATGAGACTGATCCTCCACTCTATGGTGCTAGCATCCTGTGTGGGCAGCAGCTTGGTTCCTGATTGCTCCACTTCTATTCAGCTCCCTGCTTATGGCCCAAGAAGGCAGCAGAGGATGGCCCAAAGCCTTGGGCACCTGCACCCACATGGGAGACCTGGAGGACGCTCCTGGCTTCTGGCTTCAGATCAGCCATTACAGCCATTACAGCCATTTCAGGAGTGCTCAGGCAGATGGAAGATCTCTCTCCTCTCTCTCCCTCTCTCTCTAGCTTTCAAGTAAAAGAAGAAAGAAAGGAAGCAAGCAAGCAAGCAAGCAGACTGCTAAAATGTAGTTTAGTCAAAGATACTTGTTGCATATAGTAGTATCAAAGGGTGCATAGATGGAACATGTCCTGAATAATTCACAAACTATTTTACATGGTTAAAAATCAACGAAAAAGATAGGCCACAGACTTGAATAGATTTAAACAAAATATATTTTTTAACGAGATTTACTTATTTTTAATGGAAAGTCATATTTACAGAGAGAAGAAGAGACAGAGAGAAAGATGTTCTGTCCACTAGCTCACTCCCCAAGTGTCCGCAATGGCCGGAGCTGTGCCAACCCAAAGCCAGGAGCCAGGAGCTTCTTCCAGGTCTCTCACGTGGGTGCAGGATCCCAAGGCTTTGGGCCACCCTCCATTGCTTTCCCAGGTCACAAGCAGGGAGCTGGTGGGAAGTAGAGGATCCAGGATATGAACCAGTTCCCATATGGGATCCTGGTGTATGCACAGTGAGGACTTTCGCCACTAGGCTACTGCACCAGGCCCATAAAATGTGTTTAATAGCAATGTATTTGTTGCTGCCATTTCTGTGTATGTCTAAAGCAGTCAGAGTCAATTACATGACTTCATAATGCAGACTGGCAGGTGCATATCATGAGGGGAAGGCAGAGCAGGTGACCATTTGAGCCAGGTGGGAAGGCCGCCTCTGTGACCATCATAGGCGTGTGCTGGCGCATGACTTCATGCTGGAAAGTCATACTGCTATGATCTCAGTGGTGCTTACTCAATGCTTGCTCCCTAGGGAGCAATGAAGTGTGACTAGGACTCATTCATTTTTCTTTATACATATTACATCTCTTATCAAGAGTTTATTTTCAAAAGTTAATAATACAAATTACATGAAAATGTGAGTTTGTAAGGAGGAAAATCAGAGTGAGCTCATTGTCCCCAGGAACCATCTGGCTGTGAATGACAAAGTTGAAGGGAGGAAGATGCTAGGCTGAATGCTTTATTCTTTAAGACATATACATATTTAATGTGAAAGGCAAACTTTACAGAGAGAATAGAATGAGAAAAGGTCTTCCATCTGCTGGTTCACTCCATAAATGGCTGCCATAGTCAGAGCTGAGCTGATCCAAAGCTGGGAGCCAGGAGCCTCTTCTGGATCTCCCAACGCAGGTGTGGGGGCCCAAGGACTTGAGCCATCATGCGTTGCTTTCCCAGGCCATAAGCAGAGAGCTGGATTGGAAGTGGTACAGCTAGAACAGGAAGGACTGGCACCCATATCTGGGATGTTGGTGCTTGCAAGTGGAGGATTAGCCAATTGCATTATCACGCCGGTCCCTATATGCTTTATTCTCAAAGGTACAAATGGCAAAGGCAGTGTAGGAGCTCTAGAAAACTAGGGACAAAAGAACACACAAGGAGAGCCACACTGATGGGGAGACCAGGAGGCCGTTTTTATCTCCCTGGCAGCTTCTCCCAACAAGCCCAGGGGCAGACTCGGGGCCTGCTGGGCTCCACTGGAAGAAAGAACCACCTTCCCGTGGTGGGGGGCGCTCAGCAAGGACGGGAGTGGGATCAGGAAAAGGCCATCCTGAACACGCATGGCTCTCTAAGCACAGTTCAGATCCGCTTTTTCAAAATTGTGCAATTCTTGGAGATGGCTCATGTGCCCTTAGAAAATGTTAGAATCAGACTTTCTGTGTTGACTAACAAATGTGTGGGCAACTTTAAAAATAGGTGAAAGACAGGGTTCTGAGCAAGGAGGCCTGACGTGGGACTCCCCGCAGCCCACTGTAGCCAATCTCTCCGGCCAGCCCATCTCTGAGCTTTGCTTTTCCTATCTCTGAAAGCACAAGGGCTTGCCCTGGAGCCAGTCCCATGTCTATGGGTGCAAGTTGCTGACATGAGGCCCAAGCAACATGGGACCATTTTGGTGATCTAATTGAATAGTGGCAAGTTCCTGACACATACCAACTTGGATGTAAAGCATTTTATAAGCCCTCCTTCATTTTCTTTTCAAAATGCACTACCTACAGAGAGGACCCTGAGACTCAAAGAAGCCAAAAGATGTGCCCAAGGGCGTGCACCTGCTGAGTGGAGATGATAAAACCACATTCTGTGGCCTCATCAGAGACTTGGATTCCTACAGATGTGAGCTACCTGAGTACAAGCTTACCTCCAGGGGCCCACTCAAATCAAAGTCAGCCTTTTCTTAGTCACCCATTGTTACACCCAAGAGAGACAGGTCTTCCCCTGGGGCTGTGTGTCAGTAGTTGCAAGGAAGTGCTGTCTAATCCTGTCCACCCAACCTTGAACGCTGCCGTGGCGAGAGATGAAGCGAGCGTCCCAACCTATGCACTTCAAAGTGGAAACTTCTCCCAGAACCTTCACGGTCCAACTCCCAAGCCACGCTTCACGCTAGGCTAGCCTGTTTGGAAGACAAAGCCGTCTGAGCCTGCTTTTCTGGACAATATTGCTGCCAGGCAGGTCAGTCACCTCCTACCAGCAGAGGGAGCTGTTGATCACTGTTTTGAACTAGCTGACTCGATCTGCGTTTGATGCCTTGAGGCAAAATGTTCTTGCTTACACACTTCCATGGGCATCACATCTCTGGGCTCCTGTGCCCTTAGTGAGACTCCAGAAGTTTCTAGGCCTTTCTGCTATCAGTAAGAGGGGAAAGTTCTGGGGCCTGGCCAGGAAGAGCTGGCTTCTGGCCCTGCACTGCTTTGGGAGGAAGCATCTGAAGCTTGGCCAAACCTCTTCTGCTCTTGGGATTTGTAGGCAAGAACACAGCAAGACATGACTCCAGGGCTGGTCTCTCCCTCACCCTGAGGACTCTCCTCCAGAAAGGGTTAGGCTGGAGTCAAGCCCCACCCACCCTGGCCTGTCTCTATAAAAGGACCGCCCGAGCTACCTGCAAAGGCACTGGCTCTGCGCACTCTCAGTCATGAGCCTCGCTCTGTCCGGGATGCTCTGCCTCCTGCTACTTTCATTGCCCTCAGGTAAGACGGCAGATCTGGGACACACTATAGGCAGACAAGCCAGCCAGGGAGCCATGGGTGCCAGATAAGGCAGCAGGCCGGGGCAGGGGTACCTGTGAGTGAGTACCCAGAAGAACTAAGAGAAGGACTCGGCTTCGGGCTATACACAGTTCCCCTGCAAGCCTCCAGAGTCTGGCTTCTAATGAAAGCCTGGTTGAGTTGCAAGAGGAGGGCTGAGGATGGGATGGCCCCAGCAATGGATTCCAAACTCACAAGCCCTCTCCAGGAAACAGAGCCTGATCCAGGCAGGTTCCCATGTCCACCTTGTTATGTTTTGTTTTCCTGCAGGCAATGCCTTGCTTGGGAACGACGGCGTACAAATCCGTACTTGCACTGCACTGAGAGGCAGGTGTTTCTTCGGCTGTAAACCAGGATGGACCTGGGTGGCTTTCTGCCACAACATACTGTCTTGTTGTACAAGGATGAGAAAGGATTTGCCCCCACAAGCCAAAGATTTTTGATTCCCACCTCATAGGTTCAGTCAAAAAGATACATAAACCACTGAAAGGACTCCGGCTGACTGTTTGTAAGGATCTAAGCGCTCGCAGTTGGGCTGTGGGTAGCGAACAGGACACCTGCTTGTAGCCAGCTTCTTGATCCAGATTTACGAGTACTTTGTTAAAGCTGACATTGCAGTGTAAGTCACCTCCTGTTGCTTTTTCTGTCCTCTCCTCTCCAGCCACCGATCCTGTTTCCAAGTAAAAATTAACTGATTAATGCAAGTGCAATGGCCAGAGAATGATCACCTATGCTGAGCTTGGAAACCATAGCTTGCCAACTGGTTTAAAATTCCTCACCACACAATCTAGGCTTTTTCTTATCTTTGCACATGAAGAAACTTATCCAAGGTCACACACGCCTGGCCAGAGTTCGGCAGCATTGGGCTTGAACCCACACAGCCTTGATCCAGTGATGCTGGTTAAGCTGGACCGGCTGTCACCCAGTTAAGAGGAAAACCTAGCTGGATTGGAGTTTCAGTGAGGAGTCGAGAATCCTGCTGGCTCCCTAGAACAGTCAGTGGTTCCCCACTCTTCCTGTGGCTTCCTGACAGCCATAATGCTTCTACTTGCCAAGTCTCCTGTCAGTTCCAGTACCCCCCTAAGGCGCCACCCACCCAACACTGCTGCTCTCAGCAACTGTGCTAAGAGCAGCGCATCATTCACACCCACACCCAGATGCCCAGTGGAGTGCAGGACTGCCCTGGGCCAGCAGCACCACCTTGCTAGAATGGCCAGGGTCCCCACCCAGCGGCAGAGGCCACAGATCTTCATCAAAACCCTCGTCCTTCTCTGTGAAGAAAAGAGAAAACAGTAAGTTTTAGAATCCGCCTTCTCCAAAGAGGGTCTCCAGGGAACATGTGGACTGTCTGCACCGCAGGGAGGACCTGCCTGCTCACAGCAGCCCCAACCCTACCCTGCCAAGGTCCAACCAGAACAGAAACACCAGGGGTTGAGACGAGTTTACACATTGGACTCCTAGGCACTGTATTTAGCAGGTACTTTGGACATGTCTGGGGATGTTCTATAGAATCAGGCTACCTGCATTTGCTCACTTAAATCAACTGTTTTTACAAAAAGAAAGAAAGAAAAACTGGAGAGGGAAGTAGGAAAGCTCATGAAAGCATATAAATGTGATGGTACTGACATAAAAATAGCAAAGTACAAACTGAGTGAAAGGGAAAAGCAAGTGTTCCTTCACCAGATTGTGAAATGATCCGCAGCTCAAAAAGCAAAGGCTAAAAATCCAAACCCTACAGTCACCAAGGCCATGATTTAGCAGCCACAGGGTCGTCTGCTCTAACATTTACAGCGGGTACGAGAACTGACACACAGGGCTGGCTAAGCTACTTGCAGCACTGGCATCCCATGTGAGACTACCAGGAGGTCACCCCACTTCTGATCCAGTTCCTTGCTACTTTGCCTGGAAAGCAGCATCAGATGGCCCAAGTGCTCGAACCATGCAGGTGGGAGACCTTGGTGGAGTTCCAGGCTCCTGAACCCAGCCTAGTCTGTACCATGATGTTGCACACTCCTTTTGGGGGGAAGGGGATGTGAACCCATGAGTGGAAGGTCTCTTTCTCTCTGTCACTCTGCCTTTCAAATAAATAAATATTTAAAAAATATATAATCTTCACACAATCCTCTCCAGCAGAGTTCAGAAAGGATTGGAATAGTTCAGATTATCTTGGCTGAAAAGCTCACACAGGAAACAAATTAGAATACTGAGTTATCATGCATGAGATCCACTCTATACTGATGTGCACCCCCATGGTTGAGCCTTAGAGGTAGAAGCCAGCCCCTTTGAGGATACTGATGGTGGAATTCTTGCTCTCCACATCCCAGGACAGCCATAGCAGGTTCTCTAGTTCAAGCTCAACACATCAGAAATGTGATTAGGATGCATGCCATTCCCATGGGGGTACTCGGGCCATGGCTCTTCAAGCTCCCTGGGTTTGTGGTAACAGCCTGTTCTGAGGTCCTGCCATCTTCCAAGTACATCCCATTGGGTTTTAAATACCCAGAATTGCAGCTCTAGCGTTCAGCATTGCCTCCATTGTAACCTCCTAGAGTCTTGGCGTGCTGACGACCCTGGGGCCTGAGAGGGCCTTGTGAGATGAGAATTCTCCCAGCAGCACCAGAGTGCTTGCTTCTGCCCAGTACCCCTGGGATTGTGTCAGAAGAATCCTGTGAGCAAAGCTAGCCAGCCCTCCCCCTGGACACTTGGCATTGCAGAGCGAGATCAGAGGCCTCCTGAGTGCCCCTGGACTGACCTCTAGCAGGAGTACATGTCTCTTCGCTCTCTGATACTTTCACCGTGCTGACCTCATGGCCAACTGGCTCAGCAGACAGGACCAAGTGTGGTGTGGCTGAGGAGTCATGGGTAGACCCAAGGTCCTTGTCTGCACTCCTCCCCACCCCCGCCTCGTGGGGACCCAGGCAGTGTCATCCCCACAAAACCTGGGTGGAAGCCTTGGTTCCTTGAACCTTCTGTACCAGGCACCAGCAGGAAGCTTGCTGCTGACCCCATGAGACAAGGAAGACTGCTTGCCATCTGTTGGGACTCCAGCACTTTCTCCACCTGTTGATGGCTTGATTTGGGAACAGACACAGCTTTCTCCCCAAATGTCAGGGGTTCTGAACTCATCCTTCCAAACCCTGACACCTGCCTCTGAGAACAATAGTGACTGTGGGGCACAGGGCTGGGAGGGGTGGTAATTCCTTAAGCTCTCTGCCTCCAGAGCCCCCAAATGCTGCATGTGTGCAGTGGTCCCCACAAGGGTCCCAGTCCTGGCAGCACCAGTGGCCACATGCCAAGATAACAGTGACTGAACTCCTGTAGACGTTAGCTGCCTGAAGGCACAGCTTCTGGACTCAGACTAGACTGAGGCAGGGTGAAACACAGGGTTTATTTACTATGAATGTCGGGTGTTTGCACACATCCCTGATCCTGTTGTTGTGGGCCTGGTGCTTTGGCCTAGTGGCAAAATCCTTGCCTTACATGCACTGGGATCCTACATGGGTGCCTATTACTGTCCCGGCAGCCCCGCTTCCCATCCAGTTCCCTATCTGTGACCTGAAAAAACATTTGAGGATGGCCCAAAGCCTTGGGACTCTGCACCCACGTGGAAGACCTGGAAGAAGCTTCTGGCTCCTGACTTCAGATCAGTTCAGCTCAGGCCATTTGCAGCCATGTGGGGAGTGAACCAGAATATCTTTGTCTCTGTCTCTCTGTCTCTCTCTTTTTTTCCAATCTGCCTTTCCAATAAAGAATGTCTTTTAAAATAAATAAAATAAAAAGAAAACCTGTTGTTGCTTGGGATGCCTGCACCCAATATCAGTGTGCCTGGTTCCAGGCCCAGCCACTCTTCTCTGCTCCAGCTTCCTGTGAGACCTAGCCTGGGAGGCGGCAGGCTGTGGTTCATGCAGTGGGTCACTGCCTCCTGTGTGAGGGACCCAGAAGGAGTTCCAGCCTTGCACACTCAGCCTGGTGCGGTTCCGATGGTTGTGGGCATCTGAGGAATGAATCAGCCTATACAAGATCTCTCTCGTGCTTGTTCACTCTGTGTGTATATGTGAGTATACCTTTCCAAAACAACCACAACAAAAAAGAAAATTTAAAACATGTTTAGAAGCTAACATTCAGAGCAGGTGAGACAATCTCCCAACACCAATGATCCAATGGGTAGAATCAGGACTCCGACACAGGACTAGCGCCCCCTGTTTCCTGACCTGTAGGTGAAGCCCCTGGGCTCCCCGAGAGAGCCCACCTGTGCTGGAAGTGAAGCACCAAGCCTGAGACAGAGGAGATGATGTCAGGTGGAAGAGGAACACAAGAAGAAAGCCAGCCTCTGAGAGGGACCTGGGACTGAGATCAGGAAAGGCGCACAATTGATCTTGGCCTGTGCCACGTTTCCTGTCAGTACCATCTGGTGCCCCATGTCTGCTCACACTGTGCTGAGCTAGACAAGAGGAACCAGGAAGACAGGAGAAGCAGCCAAACATTCCATTGAGCAACCAGTTCAGCCCCACAGGGACGCATCTAGAGGGGGGTCTCTCTCTGGGACCTTGGGGCAGCATGGCCTCCTCACGGCCCCAACCAGTGCAGTCCCATCTTGGTGCCTAAGGTGGGAGAAGTAAGCAGGTGCCCAGTGGCACTGTGGACTCTCTTCTGTAGAGCAAATCCTGCCCAGCCTACAGATAGGCACCTACAGGAATGCCCAAGTCCTCTCTCTCCCTCCGTCTGGGAATTCACAATTCTCTGGTGTCCCCACACGGGCCCCGACACTGAGCAGGCACTCTGCCATGTGACCTGCGCACACCAGAAATAAGCAAACCTGCTGTCTGGCTCCACGAGCCTTATGTCTCCGGGAGTTAGTTACCACAAGCTAATTGCTTCTTGGGACGCTGGCCAGATTGAGTGAGAACTTCTGTTTGCTCCATCCGGCTCACCCCAAAGCCTGAGGACCATAAGCCAAGGCCAAATGCAAGCATAAAAGCTCCTGGGTGGAGGCAGTGCTGTGGGCGTCTAGGCTGGTGTGCCAAGTCTGTGGTTCACCTGCTGCAGGCCCGGAAGCCTGTGTTCTTCCGAAGCGTTAGGCTCATTTTGTTTTGCTTTCGGTGTTAGACGTGAGAGTGGGAAAGGATTCACTTCCACAAATCTCAAGCAAGGGGGAGGACAGGTGCTTCCTGTCTACAGATGGAGGCCTAAAGAGGAAGAGTCTCTTTCTCTCTCTCGTCTCTCTCGTTCTCCCCCTCCCCTTTCTGTCCGACCTTCCCCTGGCCTATTCTCACCCAGGTAAAACAACATTCAAAGGAAGCAGTGACTGTTTAGGGCCAGGCATCTGGCACTGCAGCTAACTCACAGCTCACCGCACCTGCATCCCTCACCAGAGGGTTCAAGTTCCCAGCTGACCAGCTGACAACCTACACACAACTGCTGCTGCAAATCCTGGGAGAGAGCAGGAGACAACGCAAATCCATGGGTCTCTGCCACCAGATGGGAGATCCAGATGGAGTTCCTGGCTCCTGGATTCAGTCAGGCCAAGTCCTGATGTCTGTGCACATCGGGGAGTGAACCAGTCCATGGAAAATCTCTGTCTCTCACATTCTCTCCCTCTTTCAAGCAAAATGAGAAAAATTTTTAGAGAAAGTAATCACTCGTACATACACTAGTACTCTCTTCCTGAAGTTTCATTTTCCACATCTTCAGTTGCACTGGGTCAACTACAGAGGTCCTCCCATGGGCCTCCTGGTATGAGGAAGGGGGTGACGCCATCGCAAGCAGGTGGACACCTAGCGATTACATGGTGCTGCCAAAAGCTCCACATGGTCATGATGTCCCCCGCAGGGTGCGGATGAAGCAGACACACCCCAGGAAAAGGGGGACTTTGTCTTCTATCAATACACATAGCCCAGGCTGGCTGTCCAGGATGGCCTGAGATAGAGCAACCACAGGCTTGCATGCTTGCTGCCTGAGAGAGTGTGAGTTTGGTTGTCCCGGGCAATAGATTCCTACAAGGGGTTTCATGAGACCTAGCAGGATTCCCTCCTATTGTGATAGAAAAACTCGCTAGGAAGTGGACCTCCTCCTGGCGGCTTCCTGAGGGAATCAGAAAGTGTAGCTAAGCGTTTCTGCCACAGAGTACAACAGCCTTGGATCACACAATGGACACTCCGCTGACCATCCTGCCTTTGGCAGGTGCACTTGGTCCACGTGGCTCACAAGAACAGGCAGAATGTTCCTCTGTGTGCACCTATGAGGAACCTGGGCAGGGGGCCTGGGGAGGCATGGATGCGTGTGAAATGTTTTAAAAACTTAGGATACTATGAAAGTTAATATTTTTTTTTTCTTTCTAAGTACTGATTTCTCAGTAAACAGCCATTTCCAAGCTAGTCGCTCCACTGTAGCTCCCACCAGCAGTGAGGGAGCATGCCAGTTCCCCTTAGGAGAACTCGGAATCGTCAGCCTTAAATTTTTACCATTCTGGTGGCTGGGCAGTGGTATCTGCTGGTATTTTAAATTGTGCTCTCCTTGCCCAGCTGTAGGCAACAGCCCAGGATGTATTGTACGTGCACAAGTGTTACACTGCTGGGATAGAAGCAGCTAAGAGCTGGGGGCATTCTGGACCTGGTTAATGCCAGATTTGTGTTAACTATACCCGTGTGTCAGCAGACTCATATATTCATTTTTTTTTAAGATATTTGGTCAGTGGTGGAGGGCACAGATACCAGCACACCAACAGACAGAGTCTGGGGACCTGCACTCAAGCCTGTGTGGGTCCTGGGTAGGCAGGCAGGGTCCCAGGCTGGCATGGCACACTGCCAGAGGACTGGGAATGGGGGGCAGTCTGTGGATTGCTCAGAGATGCGGGTCTGGAGATGTATAGGAGTGAGAGCTGCTAGGGGGAGCTGCAGGGGCTCTCCAGCTGGGTCACTGCTCCTGCTGCTGAGCGTGAGAACTGGAACCGAGGGCAGACCAGGCTGGGCAGGGCTACAGCACCCTTTGGCATGCATATGTGCTGGCTTAGGGGAAGAGCCAGGCTGGGCTGAGCGATCATATCCGCTGGGGCACATATGAGCCAGAGTAAGTGCAGGCTGGTTGGGCTTTGCCGCACCAGCAGCTGGCAAGTGCTGGGACTGGGGACAAGTTATGTCAAGCTAGACAGCAGAAGAGTACAAGTACTGGGGCTGGGAGTGGGCTCAGGAGGCCACCTGTAGGCACCCCTCTGATGGGATGCAGCCAGAGGGCCTTGGAAGGATTTCTCAGCTGTGAAGCAATGAAATCAGTGGCATCTCAGAACTACCCAAATAATTCAGGAATATCCTTGGAACACACTCCCCATTGGGGTCCCTGGGATGATCTCGGGTGGACTTTCCCCATTTCTGGGTACTGATGTGGTTGGGTGGCTGGGAGCAGCCTTCCTCCCTTTTCTCTCTACTTTCCCAGATACCAGAAAAAAAAAAGGAGATTGGAGGCAATTGTCTAATCCACTTTCCCGCATTCCTCACCCCTGCACCCTCAGCTCACAGAGCCTGCACCCTCAGCTCACAGAGCCTGCACCCTCAACTCACAGAGCCTGCACCCTCAGCTCACAGAGCCTGCACCCTCAGCTCACAGAGTCTGCACCCTCATATCACAGAGCCTGCACCCTCAGATCACAGAGTCTGCACCCTCAATTCACAGAGCCTGCACCCCCAGCTCACAGAGCCTGCACCCTCATATCACAGAGCCTGCACCCTCAGCTCACAGAGCCTGCACCCTCAGCTCACAGAGTCTGCACCCTCATATCACAGAGCCTGCACCCTCAGATCACAGAGTCTGCACCCTCAATTCACAGAGCCTGCACCCTCAGCTCACAGAGCCTGCACCCTCATATCACAGAGCCTGCACCCCCATATCACAGAGCCTGCACCCCCATATCACAGAGCCTGAACCCTCAGCTCACAGAGCCTGCACCCTCATATCACAAAGCCTGCACCCTCAGCTCACAGAGCCTGCACCCTCATATCACAGAGCCTGCACCCTCAGCTCACAGAGCCTGCACCCCCATATCACAGAGCCTGCACCCTCAGCTCACAGAGCCTGCACCCTCAACTCACAGAGCCTGCACCCCCATATCACAGAGCCTGCACCCTCAGCTCACAGAGCCTGCACCCTCAGCTCACAGAGCCTGAACCCCCATATCACAGAGCCTGCACCCTCAGATCACAGAGTCTGCACCCTCAACTCACAGAGCCTGCACCCCCAGCTCACAGAGCCTGCACCCTCAGATCACAGAGCCTGAACCGCCAGCTCACAGAGCCTGCACCCTCAGCTCACAGAGCCTGAACCCCCATATCACAGAGCCTGCACCCTCATATCACAGAGCCTGCACCCCCAGATCACGGTGCCTACACCCCCAGATTACAGAGCCTGCACCCCCATATCACAGAGCCTGCACCCCCATATCACAGAGCCTGCACCCCCAGATCACAGAGCCTACACCCCCAGATCACGGTGCCTACACCCCCAGATCACGGTGCCTGCTTCAAGTCCCAGCTCCTTGGCTTTCTGCTAATGCACATCCTGAATGTGCAGATGATGGCTTGGGTATTTGGGCCCCTCGCACTCACCTGTCAGACCCGGATGGCGTTCCCATCTCCTGGCTTCCGCCTAGGCTAGTCCTGGATGTTGTAGACACTGGGGGGATGCACCAGCAGGTAGAAGATTTGTCCTTCAACTTTATAGCAAATAAAGTGAAAATAAATGAATTAATAAACATTTAAAAGAAATTGCTCATGCTTTTATTTAAGCATATATGATAAAATGCTAATGAAAAGGAAAGGCATTATTTTGGGGGAAAAATTCTTTTACTTAAAAGTTGGAATTTTTTTTTTTAATCTGCTGGCTCACTGTTCAAATGGCCACACAACCAGAGCTGAGCCAATTGAAGCCAGGAGCCTCTCCTGGTCCCCCACGCAGGTGCAGCGTCCCAAGATATTGGAGCATCCTCTACTGCTTTTCCGTAAGTTGGAATGGAAGTGGGGCATCAGAGACTTGAGCCAGTCTCTGCATGGGATGGCTCACCACCATACCCGCCTGCTTTTCTAAGCCATTAACAATTTAGTAAAATTACCAAGTTGTAAAGGAAGTACTTTATATCATTATCTCTTACTACATAATCATTACCTGTCATATAGACCAAGTCCAGATACATTACAGAGATGAAGAAAGACCACTCAGAAGAAGGCACGGAGAGCGTTTGTTTATCCAGGACTTCCTGTTGTTCTCTGGGCCTGACAATAAGTTCTAAGTGTTCCACTCTTTTCCTGTTTCCTGATTTTTGTTTTATTGCACCGCCAGAAACAAGCCTTGTGAGTTATGGTGCTTTCTGGCCACCAGAGGGCAGACGTTGCCCGTCTTTGCTCCTTTTCACACCCTTTGCACAATTGCCTAGCGTTCCCCAGGTCTCCCACCGGCAAGGCTGCACCTCAATTAGAGAGGCAGAGGGAGGCAGGACCCCTTAATCTGGTTCACTCCTCCAGATACAAAGAGCAGGCCAAACATGACAGCCGGAGGCAAAACCCTGATCTCCTACGTGCCTGGCAGGAGCCCAGGGACTTGAGCCGTCCTTGCCGCCTCCCAAGGTCTGTACTAGTAGGAAGCTGAACTCACAGCCAAAGGAGGACTTGAGTGCAGATGGTCCGCCATAGGGCACAGGTGTGCTCATCGGTGTCTTCACCATTCCACCAAACCCCTTTTTCCTCAACGCATCCCTGTTACTTCCCTTTCTGACCAGTACCAGGCCGGTGCTATGTTCATTTCACACCAGGTGAAGTGAGGACAGAGGTTTGCTTTGCTGAGATCAAGGTCTAGACACATGTTGCATAACAACGTATACACAGTTAGCACTTCCAATCTGTGTACTTAAACAGTAGATCCGTATCTACCCGACCATTTGCATCCCACACATTGGCTCTACTGGCTGATTCCCATCTCAAAGTGCCGAAATCCCATATGGGCGCCGGTTCCTATCTCAGCAGCTCCACTTCCCATCCAGCTCCCTGCTTACTGCCTGGGAAAGTAGTTGAGGACAGCCCAAAACCTTGGAATCCTGCACTTGTGTGGGAGACGTGGGAAGTAATTAGTGAATAAATGGTCTCTCTCTCTCTCTCTTTCTCTTTCTCTCTCTCCAACTGTGCCTTTCAGATAAATAAAAGTAAACTTTTAAAATAGTAAGACAAAAATTTAAAAGTGAGTTAGCTCGCCCCCACAGGGCAGTTTATGGAACGCAGAGAGAGAGTAAGCTGTGAACTTTGGTCACTCAGCAAGTGGAAGCCACAGTTCACACAAAGATTGACAAGTGAGGCTGGACCAAACGGACCTGCAGCCACAGTGAGATCCTGGATGGCCTGCAGCCCTGGGCAGATCCCCAGGTAAAACCAAACACGCAGGTGCCTGGAAGGGCCTGGGAGACCCTCTGGAAACCAGCGCAACTGATGAGAAAGTTAAGGTTCAGGGGAGGGCAGGATCCTCCCCACTTCCTGTGGGGCCGCTTGCTCACCTGCTGGCCTCATCCGAACCCAAAGGCTAGGCCAGCAGGTGAACCCAGCGCTCAGTTCCCATTTCCGCCAGCAGAGGGCGCGGCCTGCTTGCTTTCTTGCTAGTGTAGGCAGCTTTCCCATCCAAGGCTAGGGGGACCACACTCTGTCTCTTGCAGCTTCAAAATTACCAGAAGCACTTTTACCGACTTCTAGAAAGCTTTGGAAGTGATAGAGGAAAGGCGTGAACTTGGGTGAAAGCCACCCACCGTAATTTTAGGGGAGGGTCAGACGTTGGAGCAGGAGGTGGGGAGAAGGAATTCGATAAATTGATGTCAGTTTTTTAAGTGTAGTTGATTTCTGACGGTTGTAAGTCTTGGAAATCTTTAGCAGAAATGATGACTGACACGATTGGCATTTAGATGGGGTTTAGGGTTTTGTTTTGTTTTGTTTTTAATTATACAGGTAAAGATGTCTGCAAGGAAAGGATAGAATTTGAAAAACCTCTATTCCAAAGAGCCAGTGAGGAAGACCACACTGAACTGTGATCTCTACAAAGCCTTGATTTCCCCCGGGCCAGAGTGTTGCTAATGAACTGAGGGACATTGGCAACTTCATTATTCATTCACAAAGAGGAAAAATCCACAGGTGCCAGAACCCGGGTGAGCCGTGGTCTGTGCCACATGTGGAATGTGGTGGAAATCCGGCAGGTGCCCCGCGGTCTGACTTGAGAGCCCGAGACCTCTTCCATGGCGTGTGCAACGTACTTTCTTATCTAGCATTTCTAGCTTTCCAAACAATCCTCTTTTAGCATTGGTACAGACAAACCTTAGTCAGCTAGAGGCCCATTGACAAAAAGCAGCCTTAAATAGCAAACTAAAATTTCATACAGGGAAGAGACATAACAAGGAACATGCAAACACTCGTGTGAACATGGTTCTAAAATCTTGTGGCAGAACCAGGGTCTTGGGAGTGGCACCGTGAGCTAGGCCACCACTGCAATGTGCCAGCTTGATTCCAGGCTGCTCTGCAGCCAGACCAGCCCAAGTCCCAAGGGCTCCTGTCGCCCCATGGGAGGCCCAGACAGAATTTCTGGCTACTAGCTTCAGCGTGGCCCAGCCATCTGAGGTGTGAACTAGTGGATGCAAGATCTCCTCTGACTCTGGTGTTTCCTTTTCTTGCTCTGTAACTCTTTCAAGTAAATAAGTCTTAAAGAGAGAGAGAGGGGGCCCAGCGCAGTGACCTAGCGGCTAAAGTCCTTGCCTTGCATGCAGTAGGATCCCATATAGGTGCTGGTTCTAGTCCTGGCGGCCCCACTTCCCATCCAGCTCCCTGCTTGTGGCCTGGGAAAGCAGTCAAGGATGGCCCAGAGCCTTGGGCTCCTGCACCGGCACAGGAGACCCGGAAGAAGCTCCTGGCTCCTAGCTTCAGATCAGCTCAGTTCTGGCTGTTGCAGTCAGTTGGGGATTAAACCAGAGGACAGAAGATTTGGCTTTTCTTTTCTCTGTAAATCTATCTTTCCAATAAAAATAAACAAAGCTTTTTTAAACAAGAAAACAGGCATGTCATTTCAGCAATTGTAGACAACACAAAGCCATTAACTTCTACACCAAAAGTCAAGCAAAGAAAACAATCAGGAAATACAGTAACTCCTAGAATTTTACAAGTGAAAGTGTCCAATCAAAATCTTTTGTAATTTTAGTTAAATTGATTAAACTTACTTCTCTGGATATTTATTTTTGCCTGAATTTTTATGTATCTTATTTGAAGAATAGAGATTTCTCATTTGCTGGCCTACTCCCCAAATACTGGCTATAACCAGCCTCCTGTTTTTTTTTTCTTTTTTAAAGATTTAATTATTTTTATTGCAAAATCAGATATACAGAGAGGAGGAGAGACAGGATGAACTTTCATCTGATGGTTCACTCCCCAAGTGGCTGCAACGACCGGAGCTGATCCGAACCGAAGCCAGGAGCCAGGAGCTTCCTACAGGTCTCCCACGCAGGTGCAGGGTCTTAAGGCTTTGGGCAGTACGTATTTTTGATTTTTCACTTTAATGCCCGAAGGAGCTACAGACAATTCCTGCTCGCATTTCTCCATTTTTTCATAATCATTATCTGTGGGACACCTTAGTCACACAGCAGGTGGCAATACTTAGTTTAAGCCATTTTTATAATCACTCAAAAATTTGCAAGTATCATGAAGTTTACAGTCTTCCTTTTATTTTTAAAAATGTAATGTTTATTTATTCGAAAAGCAGAGAGAGAGAGAAAATGCCATTAGGAAGTGTGCCTCCTCGCTCTTGATAAAAATGGACCTGCAGCCCCGCTCTCCCAGGGAGCGCAAAGCCACCAAACAGCTGCATGTGACAAACAGCCGGGGTACTTGGAGAGCCAAGCGCAGACTTGCAACCGCGAAGGCCACTCGGGTCCCTTTCAATTTCTTACGGCGCCTCTGGGTCAACGAAAAACACACTGCAGGCCAAAACCAAGCCCTGCACACCAGTCTGTGCCCTCGGGGGTCCCGGCCTCTCGCCGCCGCGATGGGCACTCCCCAGACAAGACCCAGGCAGTCCCCAGCCCGTGGCGCCAGCCTAGCCACGCCTCCGCCTGCTCCCACCTACCCATCCCTTCCCTTCCCTGGCACCAAAACAGATGACTTCATCTGCGGGGCCAGCTCCTATCAGCCGGCGGGGCCTCCCCGGGACAGGAGCGAGTGGGATCCCAGAGGCAGGGGCCAGCCCAGGCTCTGTGGAGTGTCAGCCACAGCCTTCGGGTGCCACAAGCCACGGCGCCCCTCCACCCCACCTCCGCACTTGGCTACTCCCCTAGCCTGACCCCTCCATCACAGAAGGACAGCAGGAATCAGAGACAGCAGCCCCCGGGGCTAACACCCCCCCCCCCCCATTGGTTCATTCATTCTTTCTGTCCAAGTTAAAGGGCTGGGTCCACCACGGTTTTTTCCCATCTGACACAGCCCGCAGAGCCAGCCTTCTGCTCATTTCCTGTGTGATGATGTGTGACTGGAGATAGGGGTGTCCCTCAGGGAGTCTAGGGGAAACCTTCTCACGTGGGCGATATCCCGTTTTAGTGGCCCGCCTTTTGGAAAATGAATTAGGACCCACAAGGCCATCTTGGGCTTCCACTTGCCAGGAAATAGGACCCACAGGGCACCCTCCGCCCACACCCAGGACAAGACACACGGCAGTTCCCATCTGCATGGTAACTGCTGCTGACCTCCGAAACTGCTGGATGCAGCCGTGGACTTTGCCCATTGGCTGCAGAGGACGCACCCCACGGGGAGGAGGTACCTGAGGCTCCGCAGGTAAATGCCGCACCAGCTGTGCCTGGATAGCTGCTTCCCTTCCGGTGCAGCAGAGCCAGGCCAGGCCCCTCCCTGGCACCTTGGGGTGGAGTCTCAGGGCCCCTGCTTCACTCACAGCCGCCTCCTGCATGGACAGGGCCTCTGACTTACACAAAGGATGTGAGGCCAGGTCGGTCAGAGAGGAGCAGAGAACAGCAGCGGCTTAGACACAGCCCATCAACAGATTTCACATTTTTAGCTGACACCTCCAAGGGCTTACTGCCTCTTTTACAGCATTTGTTATTTTAAAAATAAGTTTTATTTTACTTAAAGGCAAAGAGAGGGCGAATCTTGCACCTGCTGGCTTGCTCTCCAAATGACCCCAAAGAGCCAAGACTGGGGGTAGTCTTTGATGGCTTTCCCAGGAGCATGAGTAGCAAGCAGAGCAGCAGAATATGAACTGATACTCCCATGTGGGATGCTGACATCGCAAGCAGCAGTGTCACTCCCCGTACCACCGCACCGGCTTCAGCTTCCTGCATTTTGAATAAGGGTTTCTCTTCCCAGTCCTTGGCTTTTGCACACATTTCAGCTCCCCCCCCCCAACACCTCCTTGTGTTGGATGAGTACCTCATTGTCTCCGCTTCTCGCTTGGACAAAGAAAGCCCGCACCCTGCTGGCTGCGCCCCTGGATGGATTAGAAGTGGAGCAAGGGCCTGGCAGGATAGCCTTGTGGTTAAAGTCCTCACCTTACATCCACTGGGATCCCATATGGGTGCTGGCTCCTATCACAGCTGCTCCACTTCGCATCCCATCTCCCTGCTTGTGGTCTGGGAAAGCAGTCAAGGACGGCCCAAAGCCTTGGGACCCTGCACCCATGTGGGAGACCAAGAAGCTCCTGATTCCTGGCTTTAGAATGTTTCAGCCTCAGCCGTTGCGGCCACTTGGTGAGTGAACCAGTGGATGGATCTTTCTCTCTACATCTCCTTCTCTCTGTATATCTGCCTTTCCAATTAAAAAGAAAGTGGAGAAAACTGGGACTCGGACTGGCATGCACATGGGATACTGGCTCTGCAGACAGCAGCCTTTTCCACTACACCACAGCGTCAATCCCAGGATGCCAGATTTCTACCACAGAGGCCTGGCTCCTGCACTTCCCAGCCCATGCAGCCCTAGATGAGTCACTGACACCACCTGGCACTTCTAATCCCCACCCCCACCCCCAGGGAACAGAAGCAAGAAGCCCTGCTTGGGGCCCTTACGGTGATGAGGATTTTGTGAGAATACCTGAGCAGGTGACCGCCATGCTCTGTGCAGCCCAAGCCCAACATGGAGCAACGAGAAACACTGTGTTCTCAGCCTGGGTCAGTATAGATCTGCCCACCATCCCTCCACAGCTTGTCCCCCAAGTGCCTTGCCTGGAGGAAGAGACTTCAAATAGTTACTAATGGCAAGCGGGACCATAGGACCACGACCCTAAGCATCATACGTGGCAGTAAGAAACCACGGAGGGACATCATCTGGTTTGACAATGCTGCAAGGGAGGTGAAGACTCACCAGACCATGGAGCACAGGAACGTGACTTACTGTCCTTGATGCGCTCAGGGCTGCACTGTGGGGGCTGTGCGAGAGGCCAGAGGCCACGCAGGGCCCAGAGATCCTCCCACCCAAAAATACCCTGGGGAGGAAGAAGGACAGGCCCACTCTACAGCTCAGCTTTGCCACCCTCAAACCCCTTGTGGCTAGCCTAACACCTCCAACTGGTCACAATCACAGATACCCTGGGCGACAAGGATGCTGGCCACCCATCTAGTTGCCGCCTACGACCAGGAATGCTGGAATTGGGGGCTTAGCTCCTCCTCCTGAGCCATGGCTGTCCACTCGGCTGGTCCACTCAGCTCCTGCCATGCATAGAATCCTCCATGACCCCGCCTGAGGCCAGACCCTAGCACAGCTCTGGCCGCTGGACTGATGCAGAGGGCGGGCAATGGGGAGCTGCAGGGAGCCTGTCAGGCCAGGTGGTATTGTCCAGACCTCGGGGAGCACTTATCTGGGACGCCCACACAGGGAAATAAGATAGCTGGGCAGCACTTTTCCCACTAATACTCTTATCTTGACTGGAAAAAGGAGGCTGTGTTTGCATGTAAAGATGTGTGTGTGTGTGTGTGTGACTTTGCACACTCCTGTGTGGCTGTTTCGGGATATTTTTCAGCCTGTGACTTCTGACCATGTGAACTTATGCCTGTGTCATTACATGTCTTGAAAGTGACGCATCAGTCTGTGAAGTGTGTATGTGTGTGTGTGACATGTTGTAGGCAAAGCAGACAGCAAGAAGGGCGACCATGGGACAGGAAATGGAAATCCAGCCAACTGGATGGAAAAGCCTTTGAAGATGGAAAACAGAAGTGGGTACAGGATGGTCACTGCAGAATTATTTGTAGTAGCAAAATTTCTGAGCAACCGAAGCATCCACAGACAAGGCCATGGTACCATATGTTACAGAAAGGCATATGGCACCCTGCAGAATCTGCCAACCAGAATGAGTAACACCAAAACCTCTACACCAAAATGCCAAAAGACTCTTCCAAATAGATCGGGTTAAAGACTGTGGCAGGGAGTATTTAGGTGATGCCACATAACAAAGGAAAGGAGGACGATACAGAGACAGTCCCTTTAGGAGGGGGGAGTCAATCGAGAATGTCTCGGGTGTGTCATCCAGGGACAATGGCTGTGTGACCCTCAACCATCAACCCTGTCCAACGTGTGTGTGTGTGTGTGTGTATGTGTGTGTGTGTGTGTTTGTGCACGCAGATGCCAAGTGGACTTGCAGTGCTGGTCAGAGTACAGTGCCAGACATTCCAGTATGTCCTACACTGGGAAACAATCTTTTTCTATTAAGGTAAAATGTACATAGCATGAAATTGACCATGTTAAACACCCTAAATAAAAGCCTGGTGAACCATTTTCAGGAATGTTTAGGCACATTTGCACCACTGTACAACCAGCACCACCATCATTTCCCTGACTTGTCCCAAACTGAAACCCTGCCCCCATAGAGCAGGAACTCCCGGCTCTGCTCTGCCCTGAGCCCTGAGAGCCACGTGAGACTTTCTGTCTCTATGATTGCACCACTCCAGTCCCTCCTGTTAGTGGGATCATGACCCTCCAGAGCCGCCTTTCTTCTTTGAAGAAAGAGTTTTCAATCTTGCCTCAGAATCAACTGAGAATGTTTTTTAAATCCCAGGAATGCAGATGATTATATTCAAACCTCTGATTTAAAACTGAATTGTTAAAAATACATAATGCCTAAACAATATTACAACACACATGAGAGATAAAAAAAAAAAACATGATGTGGGGCTGGCATTGTTTCCCAGTCAGTTAAGACACCACGTGGAGTGCTGGCATCCGTGTCGGGGTGCCACGTCCCTTTGCTTCTGGCTCCAGCTTCCCTGTTAATGTGCACCCTGGGGGAGGGAAGCAGTGACAGCTGCAAGAGTTGGATCCCCACCCACATCTACCCATGGTGCCCAGCATCCCATATGGGCACTGGTTACTTTTTCTCTTTGTTTTAAAAATGGTTTTTGTAAATTTATTTTCATTTTAAATGATGCTTACATAGTTCAGAGGATGTATTCCTATGTGGACCACTGATTAGGGTGGGGAGGACTGAGGCATGGGGCAAAGTGGGTGAGACAATTACTTTCATTTTTTTTCTTCCTGTGTCTGAGAAGGGGAGAGAGCTGCTCCCCAACCACATTGGTTTCCGGGGATGTGAGATGGCCACTCAGTGTCATCCCAGGGTCCCCTATGTGGAGCATGTTCCAAGGATGCTGCTTAAGTGGTTTCAATAGTTCTGAGATGCTATTGATTTGGTTGCTCCAAGGTTGAGGAAATCCTCCCACGGTCCATTGGCTGACACAGTCCACTTTAGAGTCTCCATTCACCCAAATACTTGCAGTCAAAACTGGACCAGGATTGTTGTCCAATTTGTTCTGCCCTCCTTCCATTGATACATCCTCCATATCCTCTATTCAGTGAGCTGTCATGGGCACCAGTTCTAGTCCCAGCTGCTCCACTTCTAATCCAGCTCCCTGCTAATGATCTGGGAAAGCAGTAGAGGACAGTCCAAGTCTTTGGGGTCTGTAAGCACTTAGAGGACCTGGAAGAGGCTCCTGACTCCCAGTGTTGGACCAGCCCAACTCTGGCCATTATAGCCACTTGAGGAGTGAACCAGCAGGTGGAAGATCTCTCTGTCTTTCCCTCTCTCTCTTTCTGTAACTCTTTCAAGTGAAATAAACAGTTGGTTCCCTGCCACATGTGTGGGAGACCTGGGTTGAATTCCTGCCTCCTGGCCTTGGCCTCGCCAAGGTGAGCGTTTGGGGAGTGAGCCAGCAGCTTGAACCCGCAGCTAGAAGACCTCTGTCTCTATTTCTTTCCCCTGCCTCTCTTTCAAAATAAATAAATATTTTAAAATATAGTATGCACTAAATAATAAAATACAATAATCTTTACTATTATTATAAAATAGCTTACACAGAGATAAATACAGAAAAAAACAGACCTCAACATGACTGACCAGCTGAAATTTTAATAGATGTTAATACTTTGCCACAGTGGCTTCAGATGGCTTTAAAGAAAACAAAACAATAATAATAACTGTAAACAGCCTTACTAAGTCCCCATCTGCACCTAACCCAGAGGTAACTACTAAGCTGGAAGTTGTGCTTATCACTAACAGGAATTTTGGGACTGTTCGTCCATGTGCACACATCCATAGTGCATGTGTTGAAACTTTCTGCACACATGAAAATGTGTTTGGATGAAGGGAAGGGCAAGCTACCCACGCACTTGCAGAACTCACACATCCCAGTAGATGTCGCTAGAGTCCCAGCCAACAAGGGAGACCAATTGGGATTTCCCGCAAGATACTGCGAACTATAGGTGCTTTAGCGTTCAGAGCTTAAAGCAACACTGGATGTGCACGCGTGCAGTGAAGCAGTTAAGACACCTGCAGGCTGTGTCGGAAGCCTGGGTGCAATGCCTGCTTCTGGCTCCTGACTCCAGCTTCCTGTTAATGCACCCTTTGAGAGGCAACAGGGATGGCTCACATGCTTAGGCACCTGCCACCCACATCAGAAACCTGGATAGACTTCCTAGCTCCTGACTCTGGCCCCTTCCAGATCTAGCTGTTGTGGACATTCAGAAGGTCACTTTTTCATCTCTCTTCTTTCTCTGTCTCCGAGTCTCAAATAAAATTTTTTTTTAATGTTTAAATGCAACACTGGAAACAGTTATCCTTCAGTTCTGCCCCCCCACACACCAATTTTTTCCTTAGAGAGAGAAAAGATTGAAAACCTGCACCCCAGATCCAACTGGAGTTAACCTAGGCTGTGTGGACTTGGGCAGGCCCATGAGCTCTGGCTTTGGGGCACTCCTCTGAGAAGAGGAGCCAGCTCATCGTTGCACCTGACACCAACTTACAGCCTTGGATGCTTGCTCTGGGCAGAGGCAGATGAAATCCATGATGGGCAAGCAATGGAATGGAAGAAGGGCAGAAGTGGCCACACTGCAATAAGGAGATCATCTTTGAAGGCCCCTCAACTCTCCTCCATCCACCCCTGAGATCACAGCCCACGGCCAAGAGCAGCATTCCACCATCTCGGGGGCACACAGGGGTCACTGCTGGAGTGGAGCTGTCTTATGTGAAGGTACGAAGGCTTTGCCTGAGGGACCTTAAAGTTCAACAGAGCTGTACTCAACAGCTAATCGAGCTCACGGTAAGGCCACAGTTGGGGTACTGGAAATGGCCTCTTCCCCCACTTCCTCACTGGCTACCACGTACCAGCAGATACAGCTGAGGTGATGAAGAAAGAAAAAGTCCAGAAAGGGGATTGCTGCCAGCCGGATGGTGTTCCAAGGCTGGGGATTGTCCAGAAGCAGGATGTGGGCTGATCGGCTTGGAAAGGCCCAGGGCCTTGCAGCCCTGGCCCCTTCCCCAGCTTCTGGAAGGCCCGGAGCAGTGTGGCCACCGGCCTGTGCTCGCCGGCCGCCCCCTCCCAGCAGCCTTCCCTGACCTGCCCTCTCTCTGGCCTGAAGAGGCCGTGGGAGTTTGGCTACCATTATCCGGCCCTTATCACCGCCAACGTCCAGGCTGACACTGAGCCCCCTTAGTTCAATGGCTTGGGGCCGGCCTGAGGTCATGCCTGTCTCCAGAGAGCCAGCACTATCTCAGTGACCCGTGGAAACCTTGGCATGAGCTCATGCCTCCTGACGACAGAGAGGACGCGGCCCTATCGCAGCCCCGCCCCCAGCGTCTGGCGTGAGCCCCGCCAAGGCTCCACCATTACTCACCGAAATAGCAACACTGATAACTGCAGCACACAGAACCACATTGATGAATTTTCAGGCGGAAAAGCCCCCTCCTGCAGCTCTCCCCTCCAAGTGTACCCACTGGAAGGACAGCCCAGCCGCGGGAGCCAGAGCCATTCCCAGACGCAGCCTCCAAATGTCACCTAGCCTGCTCTCAGGGAAGTCAGACTACAGCCAGCGTGCTTTCTGCTCCCTTAAGAAAATACCGTGGGGGTCGCAGAGCTGGGTAAGCCATCACCTGCAATACCAGCTCCCACATGGGTCCCAGCTTGAGTTGTGGGTGCTCTGCTTCTGATCCAACTCCCTGAAGATGAAGGCCCATGTGGTTTGGCCCCTGCACGCACAAGGGAGACCGACCCACCGAGAAGAAGCTCTCGGCTCCGGGATTCTACCTGACCCAGCCCTGGCCATTTTGGCCATTTCGGGAATGAACCAATGGATGGAAGACCTCTCTCTATGTCTCTCCACCTAACTCTGCCATTTGAATAAATAAGATAAATACTTTTAACTGAAAAATGTTTTGATTTAAATGGTGTATGCTCGTTTCAACTCACATATTCATCTCCTGTCTCAGATGTTTTTTGCATCTCAGCCCTTTCTGCTGCGTCTGCCTTACCGTCTAACGGCAGTGCATCCTACAGCACTCCCTTCTGCGAGTCTAACATCAGAACTTTTTTTTTTAAAGATTTATTTATTTTATTACAAAGTCAGATACAGAGAGACAGAGAGGAAGATCTTCCGTCCGATGATTCACTCCCCAAGTGAGCCGCAACGTGCCGGTGCGCGCCGATCCGATGCCGGGAACCAGGAACCTCTTCCGGGTCTCCCACGCTGGTGCAGGGTCCCAATGCATTGGGCCGTCCTCAACTGCTTTCCCAGGCCACAAGCAGGGAGCTGGATGGGAAGTGGAGCCGCCGGGATTAGAACCGGCGCCCATATGGGATCCCGGGGTGTTGAAGGCAAGGACTTTAGCCGCTAGGCCACGCCGCCGGGCCCACATCAGAACTTTTATATCAGAACTTACTTATCTGAAAGGCAAACAGACTGGAACAGATCTCCCATCCATTGGTTCACTTCCCAAATTCCTGCAACAGCTGGACCTGAGTTAGAGCCAAAATCAGAAGCTTCTTCTGGGTCTTCCATGTAGGTAGCAGGGGCCCGAGGACTTGGGTCTGCATTCCCAGACGCATTCGCAGGCAAGAAGATCAGAAGTGGAGCAGCAGGGATTCGAGCCAACTCCACATGGGATGCCAGCACTGCGGATGGAGGCTTAGCCTTATATGCTATGGCGCCAGCTCCCTGACTGATCTAATAGTCAAAGTATTGACAGAGCTGCCGCTGCCATCTGTTCTTCCTGCTGACCCTCCTTACAGCGCCTTGTTTTCTTTTGGTGCCATGCTACTTTTCACTGTATCATTCTCATTCTCCTTAAAACATAACTTGTAACAATAATTCAGGTTCAAGATGAAACTGTCTCCAAAGAGGACTTTGCTTGCCTCCCTCAGAGAGCATGGATCATCTCCAGCTACCTTAAGCTCCATTTAGAGTTGGATGCTCCTTCTATCAAGCAGGCAATATAAACCACAGTGGCTAATGCGCTGGAAAAATGTACACATCTGGTCTACCTCTAGTCTACAGCTTGTGACACCAGCTTAATGTAGCAGAAAATTTCTATTAGACATCCTGACTTAACTGGGCTTAGACTTCTATTTCTGTCTCCCATCATCCCTGAAGCTACAGGGAAAGTCTAAATTAGCCGGGATCAATAAATGTTCTCAGAGCAAAGTAGTTTTCCACATCCACTTTTATCTCAGGTGCTTGCTTATGTCCCCGTTCTAGCTTAATAATCTGATACTTTCTGTCCATACTTAAATGCCTTTAAGATATATATTCATAAACACATACATATATCTATAAATACATATACATATATATATACATATATATTCAGAGAGAGAGAGAGAATCTTCCATATACTGGCTCACACACACCCCAAATAACCTTGTCCTGGCAGAAACAGGAGGAGCCAACAGCTCCAGCTGGATCTTGCCTGTGAGTCCAGGGGCCCATGTACTTGGGTCATCTTCTGCTGTTTTCCTGGGTGTATTAGCAGGGAGCTGGATTGGAAGTGGTGCAGCCGGGACTTGAACCAGCACTCTGACATGGGATGCAGGTGTTGACTTCGCCAGCCCCTTATGGGCTTTTTTTTTTTTTTCTGCAAAACATGTTGTTTTAAGTGAGAGAATTTGGTTCAAAGAACCTATTCTGCCATGAGTTTATTTAACATGTATTCATGTTTGGTGATTTCCCTCAATCAAATAAAACTGTCTTAGAGGAAGAGATTGAGACAGACAGCTGATAGGATTTTGAAAAACCAGTTCTTGAGCCCCTTGCAAGCACCAGGATCTCATCTGAGCACTGGCTCCTGTCCTGGATGTTCCACTTTATCCAGCTCCCTGTCTGTGGCCTGGGAAAGCAGTGAAAGGTGAGCCAAAGCCTTGGACCCTGCACCCGTGTAGGAGACCTGGAAGAAGCTCCTGGTCCTGGCTTCGGAACGGCTCAGCTCTGGCTGCTGAGGCCACTTGGGGAGTAAACCAGTAGATGGAAGATCTTCCTCTCTGTCTCTCTTTCTTTCTGTAAATCTGCCTTTCCAATAAACAACAAATCTTTAAAAAAAAAAAAAAATCTGCTTGTGTTGTCATCATGGGCAAAAGTTAAAAAAAAAAAGCTTGTTGTTTTAATCTTTGATTTTTCTGGCTAAGATAATGCCCATCATTCTTCACATTACTCGCTATCTGTCTGGATTTTGAACAACCACGCAATCCCAAACTCAGAGCCTTAAAACGACATCTGTTGGTAGCTCCTAGTTTCTTTGAGTCAGGAATGCCTTAGCTGGGGCCTCCTTTCGGGTTCTCCCACAAGTCTGCCTTCAACCCGTCAGCCAGGGCTGGGCCTCATCCGAAGTCTCAGCTCTGGAAGGAGCCTGCTCCAGGCTCACCCACATGGCAGGATTCCACCCCTCGTGTGCTGCTGGACTGAAGGTCTCCATCCACACCTGGCTGTTGGCCTGCAGATGCCCTCACAGCCTGGCCTTGGGAGCCTCCCAAACTCACTTTATCAAAGTCAACAAGAGCCTGCTTTCCGGGTAGCTGTCATGTCTCAGGTCTCATCACAGAGGTAAACTACTCACGGGCGTGAACCCAGCAGGCAGGGCTGCCTGGGGATCATAATGCTGTTACATTCTGCAGGGCCCAAGCAGTGCTTAGCCTGCCCTCTAGAGGGCGTTGTGCTCCAAAGTCAGCCAAGACATGTACGAATTCAGGCTCCATCACAGAAGAGTTGAGTGACCTTGAAGGAGTGCCTGAACTTCCAGGACCCTAGTTTCCTAATCTGCGAACTAAGAAAATAAATAATCTCAAAGGGTTTATGTAAGCTAATATTCAGCCAGAATGCACCAATACAGGCTCAGCTGTTCTTAAACTACTTAGACGTGTTCAACCCAGTTGGTAAAATCCTTATTTCCCTGGGGGGTTTGTGGATGTCCCTAGGGCCGCCCTCATATTGCTGACCTCTCCCTGTGGACCTTCTGGAACCCCATTCTCTAGAAACCACCGGAAAAACATGCAGCACAAGTGACTTCTGAGACTCCAGCTTCAACGCCAGGCGGGCCATTCCATCCTGAACGTACACTGTCCTGATGCTCCTGCTTGTTTCCTGCTGAGTGTAAATGTTTTTTTTAATCTCAGACAGCACTCAATCAACAGAAACCAATTGTCCTGCTCGAATTCTGAGATGTGTTAGAGAAGGAGTTAAGCCACAGGGAGAAGTAGGCTGTGACTTTCTTGCCAGGTGGGTTAATGGAGTCTCAGAACTAGGAAGCCTGGCTAGGGAAGGTGCCAGTGGTCCTCAGGGAATACCAGTCCCCCAGGCCCAGGACAGTGGGACTATTTCACCCAGATACCACGTTACCCAACTTACACAGCAGAGAAAATTTCACTTGCGTATTCAGAGACCAGAGCCTGGGCCTCAGGTGTGACTCCATAGTGGGCACTGAGTTCAAATCCAGGCTCTGCCAGCAACTTCATGTATGGCTTTTCACTTCCCTAGGAACTATCCCACGCTGTTACTAAGTTAACTGATGTCAGACTGCCTGGCGTGACTCCCCAAACCTACCAGCCCCCCAGGGGATGGACCAATGTTGAGCCCCATTTCTGCATCTCTGCTGTCCCTTAGGGTTTGGTGAGATCCAATGAAGTCACACACATGGGTAATTGAGAGTCTACACATAAGCATGCATAACAAGTGAATAAATAAACCACACGGTCCTCAGAACTTCCTAAGTGTCCAGTCATAATCATTAATCCTGCCTCAACTTACTCATCTATAAGATGGAAATAATTATACTCACTTCAAAACGCAGAGCATGCTTAATGAAATGATATAACTGCAAGGCAAGTTAGTTCATTCATCTAAACGTCTCATTTTACAGACCTCTTTTTATCCCTTCCCCTAAGGGATGCAAGGGCAAAGATGATGAGGGCAGTTAGAAAAACAGAGTGGAGACTGGTGCTATGGCACGGCAGGCTAAGCTTCCACATGCGTCACTGGCATCCCACATGAGCACTGATTGTAGTTCTGGCTGTCCCACTTCTGATCCAGCTCTCTGCTTAGGACCCTAGAAAAGCAGCAGAGGATGGCCGAAGTCCTTGGAACTCTGTACCCATGTGGAAAACCTGGAAGAAGATCCTGGCTCCTGAATTTGGATGAGCTCAGCCCTAATCATTGTGGTTATTTGGGAAGTGAATCTGTGGATGAAAGATCTTTCTCCCTGCCTGTCTCTCCTTTCTTTAACTGCATCTCAAATAAAAATACAAATTTTTTAAATAGAAAAGAAAAATCAGAGCACCTGTTAAGGAAAGGGCCTGGGAAATGGGCTTAGAACAGGGACAGGGGGTCAGTTCCATCTCTTTCAGACAAGCCACCTCTGGGCATTCCAACCAGCTGTCACGAAGACCCCTCCCTTTTTTAGTCAGGGAGAGATCTTTCTTAAAATATGCTTTCTCCATGTCTTCTGGAAGAGGCCCAAATCTGTGAGCTCAGAGACTTGAGAGAGGCTGTGGAAAGCACCTGCTTCAGACTCTTCATCTAACAAAAACACGAGGCAGAGGAGTGACTAGCCCTGAGTCACAGGGCAGCCATGTCCTCTGTGGGCGGGAGCCAGCTGGCACTCACACCCCGCCCAAGGCCAGCTGTGCCTGCACCTGACTCCACAGAAGAGACCATGTGGAGAAGAGGATGCCCAAAGAAGGAAGGGGCAGGTCTCTGGCAGCAGCCTGGATTCCCTACTTGGCTGCCACATTTGAAACTCTTTGTTTCTATTCCGACTACAAGCATGGATGAGGGCTTCTTTGGTCTTTGGAATGTCTGGCAAATGCGGCTCATCCCATTTCCCATTGCCACGCCAGCCAGCGGCCTCTCCCAGATAGCCAGTGCACCGTTGGATGTCTGCTATGACACTTGCAACATTGATAGGGACCACAGTTCAGGGTTTGGTTCCTACTTGGCCATTGGTTAAACTACTAGTCTGACATCCACCATGCACGCCCAACCCTGTGCTGGACTCTGGGACACAGTCTCTGTCAGCAAGATTGGAGAACTAGCTCACCTGGAAGGGAAGCTAATGAAAGTAACGGAGCCAGCACAAGGTTTATAGGAGCTGGAGGAGCAACAGTCTTACTGACCCTCTCTGGCCAGGACACCCAAGCTGAGTCCTAAAGCTGAACAGGTGCTGCCCAGGCTAATGAGAATAGGAGGGATTCACAAGAGACAACCAGCAAAGAAGGCTTAGGAAGGGGGTGAGAGTAAAGGTGAGCCAAAAGGGCACAGGCACAGTGGCTAGCAGGTGCTCAGGACGGCGCACGGAAGCTAAAGAAGCCACCAGCTGAACAATCCCATCCAAGCTTTGTGCCAGGTTTGACCACCCTGACCAGGGCAGGCATTGGGTGCAGCAGCTAAGCTGCCACTAGAGACAGCTGCGTCCCCAACCAGAGGGTCTCCATTTGAATCCCGGCTCCACTTCCAGCTCCAACCACCTGCTCACGCACACCCTAAGAGGCAGCAGGTGACGGCTGCTGCCCACATGCGAAATCCAGACTGAGTTCCAGGCTATGGGCTTTGGCCTGGCCTGGTTCAGCCCTTGCTGATCTGTGCACTTGGGAAGTGAACCAGCAGTTGGCTCACACATTGGTCTGCCTCTGTCATACTGCCTTTCAAATACAAATAAATAAACAACTACCTAAAACAAACAAAACAAAACAAAAATCTCTTGACTTCTTAGGGTTTCTTTTAGGGTCTTTTCCCCCTTTGTTTAAGCATCTGACAATGTGCCCTTGGCTGAGACCCTTCAGTGACTGTTCAAGCCCCCAGCACCCCATCTTTCCCTCCTCAGACCTGAGTTGCTGCCATCTCCAGCCAGGGGTCTGTGGCCCCTGTCCCCACAGCCATCCTCTCCTCTTGGCTCTGTGTCTGCAGCCAAATCCAGGAGTCACATGTCTCTGAGGAGCCCCTAAGGCTGGGGGCAATGGACATGCAGGCGACCTTGCCAGGAGACCCTGGGGAAACCCACGGTGCTGTTGGGGAGCTGCAAACAGGAAGGTGGAGGTGATAAGGCAAAAGCCCCAAGGGAACCAGAATGTGGTGTACAAAACATCAAAGCCCGGCAAAATCCTGGCCTGAAAAAGAGACTTTCTGGGGGCCTGGCGTGACAGCATCGTGGTTAAAGTCCTCACCTTGAACGTGTAGGGATCCTATATGGGTGCCAGTTCTAATCCTGGTGGCTCCACTTCCCATCCAGCTCCCTGCTTGTAACCTGGGAAAGCAGTTGAGGATGGCCCAAAGCTTTAGGACCCTGAACCTGTGTAGGAGGCCCAGAAGAAGCTCCTGGCTTCGGATTGGCTAAGCTCCAGTCATTGCGGTCACTTGGTGAGTGAACCATCAGATGGAAGGTCTCTCCTCTCTGTATATCTGCCTTTCCAATAAAAATAAATAAATCTTTAAAAAAAGAGAAGTTCTGGGTCGCAGAGATCAGAGCTCAGCACAGGGACACGGAGGGAGCTGGGGCTGCTGCTGCTGCTGCCGCAAGGCACTGCTGCTAGGGGTCAGCTCCATCTGGATCACGGACCTGTCACCCTTATGTTTTGCACAAACACACAATGGGGTAGGTCATCCCTAACCTCCTACTGAAGCTGTCACGATGTCCCTCAGCTAGTCCCCAGGGCCTCTTCGCAAGCAGCAAGAGTACAAATTGTGGTCCCCATCATAAAACCTGCCCCTGTGCTCTCCCTACCCCCATTTCTGTCCTACACCCCACCACACACACACACACACACACACACACACACACACACACACACGGCAATCGAGTCATGACCCCTGGAGACTGGCTTATAGTGCACAATTTGCATTTCACTCCACTCTCTCAAGGTTGGACCTCTAAGAACCCACCCAAACCTTGGACATGGCCTCAGCAACACTTGGACCTGAACTTTTGAGGCCCTGAGAAGTCAGAATAGAATCCAGAACAATTTGAGCTTGCAATGGACATGGTCCCTTGAACTGGCAGGCTCCTCACTCAGGAAGGGGGTGGGGCAGGTCCTCTAAATTGTGGGTGTTGGGCCAGAGGTCCCTCCTGTCCAGGGTTAAGCTGGGGAATGCCCTTCGCTTACTTTGAACCTAGAAGATCTCTCTCACTCTGTCTCTCCCTCTCTTTACTTCTCTCTCTGTGTTACTATACCCTTTCAACAAAACTAATCACTTAAAAAAAATAGAAGAACCCAACAGCACCCTAGGTTTTCCCAGGGTCTCCTGCATGTTAAAGACGATTAGCTCTTGGGGTCTGGCTCTGTGGTATAGGGGGTAAAACTCACCTGTGATGCCAGCCTCTATTATGGGTACCATTTAGCGTCCCAGGTACTCCACTTCTGATCTCGCTTCCTGCTAATGCACCTGGGAAAGCAGCAAAAGATAGCCCAAGTGCTTGGGCCCTTGCCACCCACATGGGAGATCTGAATGGAATTCCATGCTCCTGGCTTCAGCCTGGTTCAGCCCCAGGTGTTGTGGCCATCTGGGGAGTGAACCAGCAGATGGGAGATATCTCTCTCTCTCTCTCTCTCTCTCTCTCTCCTTTGCTCTCCAACTTTGGCTTTAAATAAATAAATAAATCTTTTTTTAAAAAATAGGCTTCTTCAACCAGGCCTAGAACCAGATTTTGTGACCATTGCAAGGTAAACCAGCAGCTGGAAGATCTTTCTCTTTCTCTCCCATCTCTGCTTTTGAAATCAATGAGTAACAATTTGCACAACAGTAGTTATCAGAGTACCAGGATAATAGTGGGTCTCAATTTTCCCTGGAACTGTTTCATAGAGAAGAATACACACAGTATCTTCGTAATTCAGAGAGTGAACAGGACACGTGCACACATCCAGCATGGATGTTTGGATAGGTGCAGGTGAGCCAGGGGACAGGACTTCCAAACGCAGGGAATGGCACTGCTTGTAATGGGGAGACAGCAAATCATGGAGATGTTTCAGGACACTGGGAGCCCACCTGCCTGGCTAGATAATAGTTGGAGTCATGCCTGGAAGGGTGGGTTCCCAGGAGAGCACCCCCTAGGTCACCCAGAGCTGGAGGAGCCTGGTGTCCAGAAAGCTGTGGGGCAGGTAGAGGTCAGGCGGAGGCTGGGGCAGGTAGAGGCACAGGTACAAGCGCAGGTACGTGCAGGGGTGGATGTGGGTGTGGTAGGGTGTGGGTCATCCAGGCACCTTCACGTGCCTTTCAAATATGTTGTGGGACATACAGGAGGGACAAAGATAGACAAACCCTATCCTCAAACGCCACTCCTGCAGGGACAGGAAGAGGGAAACGCACATCCTGGCGCTCAGCACAGGAACACAGCTCCTGACTCCGCGGACCCGCCGCTTAGTGGCGCTGCGGGCACAAAGGGGGCGCCGCGGGCGGCCTGAGCCGGGCGTCCGCGCACCCGCTTCGGTGCGGATTTGGTCCCGGGGCTCCCCGACTCGCTGGCCAAAATTCGGACCCTGTGCAGACCGGGAGGAGGCCAGGGCTAACCTGTCCTGGCTGGAAAGGACAGGACCGGCGGGGACTGTCCGTGCTATGATTGAAGAAGCTGTGCTTCCTTGAATGCGGTGGCACCTGCTCAGATTTCTTTGGCTCCAAAGTCCAATGAGCTCAGCCGCTT
The DNA here is from genome assembly GCF_030435755.1 of Ochotona princeps. Taxonomy (NCBI): domain Eukaryota; kingdom Metazoa; phylum Chordata; class Mammalia; order Lagomorpha; family Ochotonidae; genus Ochotona; species Ochotona princeps. The sequence goes on along the minus strand of NC_080842.1, from coordinate 42,889,532 downwards.
CTCTTGTTTGTTTTGTGAACAGTGAGCATTTGTGTGATAAGTAAAAATGGAATGAGCGGGACTCCACAGAGAACTGGTGGGGCCGAACTGCCGCCAGGCAGATTGGGGTGGAACAACAAAAAGCATGAGCCCTGACCATTGGCGCCATTCCAAGCTGTGCTAGGCACGACCACCGCGAGTCTCCCCCAGCCAAGGAAAATTCTGGCTCCTTCTCCTGACCTCTGGGAACCTTGCTTAGTTGAACTGTAAAATGGTGTTGGCCAATCCCCGCCCAACACAGAGGGAGAACTAGAGTAGGCAAGGAGATATTTGATACATCAAAAAAAGCATGAAAGTCATCATCCCAGTCCTCATTATTGTTATAAGACCTCAGTTAGCTCCCACAGAGCTACAAAACCTACTGAGGTAGCCCAGCAAAGGCTGTGTTTGTTTATTTGAAAGGCGGGGTTACACAAAGAGAGAGAGAGAGAGACAGATCTTCCATCTGCAGGCTCACTCCCCAAATGGCCACAATAATGGGGTGCTGGGCCAGGCAGGAGCCTGGAGCTTCTTCCAGATCCTTCCCCTCCCTCCGTGAATGACAGGGGTCCAAACATGTGGGCCATCTTCTGCTGCTTTTCCCAGCCCATTAACAGGGAACAAACTCAGCCATGGAGCAGCTGGGAAGCAAACAAGCCTATATGAAATGCCAGTGTTACATTTCCCTGCTATGCTGGGCCAGTCTGAAGCCAGGAACCAGGAGCCAGGGGCTTCTTCCAGGTCACTCACATGGAGGATTACAGGAGCCCAGGAGGAAGCTGGATTGGAAACAAGGAAGCAAGACTTGAATCAGCAGTTTGATATGGGGTGTGTGGCAATGGGCAGCTTACCACATTGTACTGCAACACCGGCTCCAACAAACCACACACTTGTTGCTTCTGTTTTACTCATAATTCAACTCATAATTAACCTAACTATTTTCACCTTGCAGCCAAATGTATAAATCTATAGTTTGAGGAATAATCAACCTGTGGTCATGTGGGTGCTATGACCAGAAAGTGTGTCAGGGCTCCCAAATTCAACCACCTCTGCCACAGATCGTGTTTCAGAGGTTATAACATTGTCAGACACCTGCTGAGCTCACCTCTCTCCCCTTCTCCTCCTGCCCTGCTTCCTGCCCCACCATGTGACTGCTTTGCTGAGTTTATGCCAGGACCTGTGGTTGCTCCATCCCCAACACAATGAGAACAGTGAGGTCTTAGACATTAGGGGGACAACTGGACACAGACTATTGTCTCCAAGTACAAAAAGCCTTCATCTTCATAGCTCTGACTAGCTTGCATGCTATCCACCAAGAAGAAGATAAACACATCTACATGTAATGCAGCAGTTTTAGATACTAGAGGAAAATTAAAACGTGGCAGCTTTCTTCATAATAGCCCAGAAACAAAAGCCCAAGCTTCCACCAATAGGTGAATTAATAAATAAACCAAGATCTAGCTACCCAAAAGAACATTAATCACCAGCAAAAAAAAAGGTTCAGGCAAGTCCCAACTGCTCCACTTCTGATCCAGCTCCATGCTAATGGCCTGGGAAAAACAGCAGAAGATGATTCAAGTGTTTAGGCCATAGGAAGAAGCTCCAGGCTCCTGGCTTTATCTTGGCCCAGCCCTGGTCGTTGCAGCCATTTGGGGAGTGAATCAGCACACTGAAGATCTCTCTCAGCTAGGAATGACCATGGAACCCCCAGACACTCATGGGTACTGGGGTTGGGTACAGGCTAGGTTGTTCTAGGCTGTAGCACCCGCAGACATACCCAAGAATATAGTATGGGGCATACTGGGCCACAACATCCACTGTTTATACATATGTAGGACAGAGTCGGTAGCCTGTGACCAATAAGGACCCAGCATACACTGGCATGGGCAAAATCAGAGTCTGGATGTGAGTCTGGTGGGGGAACTAGGAAAACTGATTGGCCATTGATCCTGCTGGTGAGCATGTGATTCAGGCCTAGGGGTTGGTCAGACCGAGCAGACTAGATCCACCTGTCCACATGTGTATCAGGTGGTTTTGGAACGGGGTGGACCAGGCAGGACCAAGCCAACCTTAGCTCACTGGCAAGTTCAGGAGCCAGGCTGGATTGCTGGGCATGCTGGGCTAGGCTATCACACATACTGGTTTGAATGAGTCAGGGATGAGAACGGACTGGGCAAGGCTTGGCTTGTAGCACTTGCCAGTGAGAGTTGGGACTGAAGGCAGGTTGAATCAGTCCAGGCTGCAGCATCCAACGGAAAAGGTCAAGATGGGGATGGGGTATGCCAAATTGGGTCAGAGCAACTACTGGCATGCATAAGATCTGGATCTGGGAACAAGACTGGTTGGAGCTAAGGGGATGCCCCGGCTAGATTATGGTTCTTACTGGTGAATGCAACACCCAGAATGTGGGTGGTGGTCTGGGCTGGACATGACTGCAGTGTCCCTTGGCATGGGTGTGGCCATGATCTGGGGTGTGTCAGACTGGGATAGACTCCAGCATCTACTGGTGCTCATGAGAGCCACAACGGATATAGGATGGACTGGGCTAGGTTTCTGCTTGCATTAGACCACTTGAGAGCTGTGTCAGGGCGAGGACCAGGATTGGCTAGACTGTAACACACAGCAGTAAGAACTGGGTTGGTTATGGACCAGTTGGGCAAGGCTATTGTTCCTGCCAGGACAGGAGGCGAACTAAATCATCCCAGGCCAAGGACCCACCAGTGTACATGAATCTGCCACTGAGAGGAGACCCAACAGAGAAGCTTGGGGAACTCCTTTGTTGGGGCACAGTCCCCGCAGGTGAGCGCAAGAACCAAAGCAAGGAGCAGCTCAGAGCAGACCAGGTTACAGTACCAGCCAGCATACATGTGGTTCAGGTAGGGGGATGGGCCAGGCTGGGTCTGGCTGAATCATCAGCCAGTTCATATTAGGGCTGGGACTGGGGGCCAGCTGTGCTAGGTTGAGTAGCAGCTCAAGCCAGCACAAGATAGATTAGGGGCAAACCAGACCGGGCCAGGCTGCACCACCTACCAGTAAATGCCAAGGTGAGAAAGGCCACGCTAGACTGGACTGCTGCATCCTCCAACACATGTTAGATTGGGGCGGGGTAGTGAGACTGGAAGGGGAGTAGTGGGGACCCAGCTGCTGGGCCACTGCTCATGCTGGTAAGCATGAGAGCTGGAACTGGGGGCAGACCAGGCTGGGCAGGGTCTACCTGTTGGCCTACATGCGAACTGGGTTAGGGAGAGAGCCAGGCTGTGGTATCTGATTGTATCCACTGGTACAGGCATGAGCCAGAATAAGAGCAGGCGGGTTAGGCTTTGCCTCATCATTAGCTAGCAAGTGCTGGGACTGGGGACAAGTCCTGTCAAGTTAGACTGCAGAACCACTTGGAGAGTGCAATATCTGGGGCAAGGAGTTGGTCCATGGGGAGGTTATGGGCTCCTCTCTGATGGGCTGCAACTGCACTGGTGAATATGAGAACCAGGACTGGGGTCAAGCCTGGCTGGACAGGGAATGGCACCCTCTGGCACGAGTGTGTACTGGATGGTGGAGTCAGTTGGGTTGAGTTAGGCTTCAGTGCCCAATGATGTACGCAAGATCTCAATGGGATGTGGGGCAGAATGGACCAATCCACTGCACGTGCTGGCAGACACAGAAACCAGAGCTGGGGGGCCAAGCCAGTGGGGGTTATTGGGGGCTGCTCTGATTGGGCTGCAGCTCCCCCTGTGGGAACAAGTGTGTGGTGGGCAAGGCTTGAGTTGGGCTGCAGCACCCATTGGATTGCTGAGGATGGAGAGCAAACTGATCAACTACCCCAGTGAAGCTTGACAGCAAATATCTGGGCTAATGGAGACTGGGAGGTGGACTATGACAACCAATCGATCTTGGAAGGATTTTCTCATCCGTGGAGCAGTGATATCAGCAGCATCTCAGAACTATTGAAAGCACATGAACAAAACCCTCAGAAAATGCTCCACGTGGGGACCCTGGGATGACATTAGGTGGCAACTCCCCATCCCCTGGGTAGTGCAGCAGTTGGGAGGCTGGGTGTGGTTTCTCCTTTTGTACCCCCCTCTTTCCCATATACAAGAAGAAGAGAAAGAAAATGTGTAAACAATGGTCTCACCCACTATCCCCTGACCCCACTCTGATCAACTGTGTAAACATCATCAAAAATAAAATAAAATAAAAACAGAAAAAAAGAAAATCTCTTTGTAACTCTTTCAAATAAATAAAATCTTACAAAAAAGAAACCATAAAAAGAATATAAATGCATAATGTATTTGAGATTCTATTTCTGCAATATCCCATTTACATAAAACCCTGGAAATGCAAATGAATGTGCAATGAGTGCCAAATCAGTGGATGCTTGGGGAAAGAAGCAGGAGAAAGTGGCTCTAAAGAAACAGGGACAATGTGGAGGGTGAACAGTGCACTTGTCACTGTGGTTGTAGTGATGCTTCCACAGGGAATATGACTTGAAACTTACCCAAATGTGCACTTAAAATACATGTCGATGGTGGCACGTGGCCTTGGAACTTATACACAGGGAACAATGAAGAATCCCTGTAAGGACAAATAGAATAGGTCACCTCTGAGACAAGAATCACTCCAGCAACACCCGCAGGACATTCTTCCCACCACTGAGGCCCTGGAGGCAGCATCCAGAAACCATCTCCACCCCAAGTCGTCTGACAACAAGGAACAGTCTGTGGCCTATACTCTGCCCACCCCACACCTCACCCAGGACACATCTTTCTCGCTGTCCTTCCGCTCCCTCAGTCCCTCCCCAACCCTACCAGTGGCCCACGTGGCCTGTAACCCCCATTCCCTCATCTCTGTAATTAAATTAGAGAGAGAGAGAAAAACAAGCTAAGCCTCATGGCAAGCAAGAGATCAGCCCAGCCGGAGGGTGAAGCTTTCTGCAGATCTACTGGCCTGGCTTCGTGTCAGATCAGTGTCATCACAGAAGGGCTAACTCCAGTCGCTAGTTAAGAGACACAAACACCAGAGACCACCCAGACAGGACATTTCAGACACTGCTTGGAGTGGGTCTGGATGATATTAAGGAATTGTTATTTTTTTTTAAATAATGTATTTAATTGAGAGAGACAGATCTTCTACATGCTGTTTTACTCTCTGTATACCCACAGCAGCGAGGGCTGAGCCAGGCAGAAGCCAGAAGCCAGGAACTCCATCTGGGTTACCCCATGTAGGACAGAGACCAAAGTCCTTGAGCCATCATTTGCTGCTTCCCGGGATGGACATCAGCAGGAAACCGGGTCAGAAGCAAAGTGAGGACTCTCCCAGGCACTCTGATGTAGGCTGGGGGCAGCCCAAGTGGCAGCTTAACCCTTGATGCCACAGTTCCCTCCTCTCTCAACTATAGCTCAGCAGAAGATAACATATGAGCAGCGATGGGCAGAGCATTCATCACAAAACACAAGGGCTAAGTCAGTTCGTGCCTTTTCACTTCCTGCTATGTCACTGACTTCCTTGAGCTTAATTTCTCTTTAAAAATAATGGGATCGGGGGAGCAGATATTTAGCCGAGTGATTAACATGCCCACATTCCCCTGGGCTGCACATCTGGCTCTAATTCCTGGCCCTACAGTCCTCCCTGCTGATATGGGAGACAGAGGGTGATGGCTCAAGTGGTCGAATTCCTGCCCCCTATCTGAGAGACTTGGTTTGGGTTCCCGGCTCATGGGTTTGGCTTGATCCAGCCCTAGCTATTTATAGGCATTTGGGAAGTGACCACCAGAGGCAAACTCACTCTCTCCCTCTTAAATAAACAAGTGAATTTTTAAATGTTATATGAAGACGCTAACTTAAAACTTTACTTACAGGATCTAATGTGTAGGTTCAGGGAAGACCCTTCACAAATGCTAGTTCTCCATTCTAATGGCACTTTCCCCGCTCTCATCCTCCCACTTAAAGATAACATCTTCTCTTGGGCCTGGTGCAATGGCTCAGTGAGTAAATCCTCGCCTTGCAAGTGCCAGGATCCCATATAGGTGCTAGTTTGTGTCCAGGCTACTCTATCTCCCATCTAGCTGCCTGATTCTGGCCTCGGAAAGTACTTGAGGATGGCCTAAGTTCTTGGGACCCTGCACCCACATGGGAGACCTGGAAGAAGCTCCTGGCTCCTGGCTTCAGATGGGCTCAGCTCCAGCTGTTGCGGCTGCTTGGGGAGTAAATCATCGGATGGAAGATCTTCCTCTCTATCTCTCCTCTGTATATCTGCCTTTCCAATAAAAATAAATAAAAGATTTTTTAAAAAAAGCAAAGTGGGATATTCTCACCTATAAAATGAACTTGAAAAACCTGGCTTTGGTGTCATTGTGGGAATCAAACAGAAGTCTGTTCTTGGAGAGACTGTAAACTCAGAGGTCTGCATGATGGCTCAACTGGCTAATCCTCTACCTTCAAGCACTGGCATCCTATGTGGGCTCCACTTCCCATCCAACTCCTTGCTTATGGCTTTGGACAGCAGTGGAGGATGGTCCAAAGCGTTGGGACCCTGCACCCACATGGGTTACTGGCTCCTGGCTTAAGATTGCTCAGCTCCAGCTATTGCAGCCATTTGGGGAGTGAACCAGCAGATGGAAAATCTTTCTTTCTGTATCTTTTTCTTTCCATCCTCGTCTTTTCAATGAAAATAAATTAAAAATATATATATTTTTAAAGAGACGAACCTCAACAGAACTAAGAAATGCTATGGTCCGCATTTAAGGGTCTGTCTCGGGGTTGGGGAGACCGAAGTCAGGGGTTCTGCCTCATTCTGTCCTGTGCTGGTGTTACATGGTCGTGGGCAGAAAACCACAGGAAGACTCCTGCTGACATCAGGCCTCTGTGCCAACTGTTGCTCAAGAGGTGGTGGTGCTTTGCAAAGCTCAAACTCCAAAGTAGAGAAAGGCATGTGATTCCAGGGTCAGGTGACGCTGAGCCCATGAACATAGGCCAGACCCAGAGAGGAAGCAAGAATACAGTGTCCTGCATGAGGACAGCTGTGGAAGACAGCCGAGCACGGCTGCAGGCAATGCTCGTGCCCTCTTGGCCTGGGCAGTCCAAGGCCCAGGGCCTGGCAGCTCCTGCCTCCCCAGCCTGCACCCTATCTTCAAGCCCTGCTAGATGGGAGCTGACCTGAGGATGTGGGGAACAAGCAATGCCATCAACAAGCTGGTTTAATGCTCCTTGCGGTGCGTGGCTGGTCAGGTGCAAACCAAGCCCACAGGGAGGCAGATAGGGAAAGCAAAAGAGGCGCCAGCACTATAGGCTGAGCATGCTTGAAACCTGCTCCTCCAAAGGTTGCTATTGTTATCCAGAAGCACTTCTTAAAATATTACTATGATTTCCACTGACAAAGGTACTTTTAGGGACCAGCATGGTGGAGACTAGAGGCTAATCCTCTGCTTCCAAGCACCAGGATCCCACATGAGCACCAGTTCATGCCCTGCCCTTCCCGTCCAGCTCCCTGCTTGTGGCCTGGCAAAGCAGTCGAGGACAGCCCAAAGTCCCGGGACTCTGCACCTGCATGGGAGACCTGGAAGAGGCTCCAGGCTCCTGGCTTCAGATTGGCTTAGCTCCAGCCATTGAGGCCGCTTGGGGAGTGAACCATCTGACAGATCTTCCTTTCTGTCTCTCCTCCTCTCTGTCTCTTCTACTCTCTGTACATCTGCCTTTCCAATAAAAATAAATACACCTTAAAAAAAAAAGAGAGAAAAAAAATAAGCTCCTGGCTCACAGTTTCAGACTGGCCCAGCTCTGGCCATTACAGTCATTGGGGAGTGAACTAGCAGATGGAAGATCTCTGTTTCTCTCATCCCTCTCTCTGTAACTCTGGCTTTCCCAGTACAATAAATACATCTTTTTAAAAAGTATTTTTAAAAGACAAAAAATTATGTAAATTATTTTTATCTTGATTTCTTTCTTTCAATGTGCCTACCACACAGATACATTAAGTATTTTTTCAAAAAGTAAAGCTTTCACAGTTCCAACATCTATATTTTAACTCATATTATCTCCCTTACTTCCACAGATGTTGTTTTCTGTGGTTTTTTTTATTTGTTTGTTTTTAGATTTATTTAAAAGCAGAGTTACCGGGGAGGGGGAAAGAGAGAAAGAGAGAGAAATATCTTCCATCATTGTTTTGTTCCACAAATGGTCGCAACAGAGAGAGCTGGACTGGTCCATCAGTCAGCAGCTTCTTCCATGTTTCCTACATGGGTGCAGGGGCCCAAGGACTTGAGCCATCTTCTGTTGGTTCCTCAGCATTAGCAAGCAGCTGGATTGGAAGTACAGGAGCCAGGACTTGAACCGGCGCCCATGTGAGATGCTGGCACCACAGGTGCTGGTTTAGTACTCCACCACAATGCTGGCCCCAAGATTTTCTTACATAATTTCAGCCATACTGGCAAACTGCATATACACCGTCTTTACAGGATTCTGGGGAAACATGTATTAAAAAAATAACAGAGATAGATTGCAAAATGCTTTGCCCCCGGGTTGCGTGGCAGTTAAGATACCACATCCTGCGTTGGAGTACCCAGCTACAGCTCCCGACTGCAGTTTCCTACTAAGGCAGCCCCTGGGAATTGGGGTGATGGCCATTGCTTAAGGAATTGGTTCCCTAGAAACGACGTGGGAGGCTGGGTGGTGTTGCTGACTCCCACTTGCTGTAGGCATTTGGGGCAGTGACTCAGCAGATGCGAGCGCTCTGTCGCTCTCTGTATCTCCAGTACCTAAGTAAACTTTCCATGAACTTTTCCAATTGAGTGTATACTTCTTGTTTTTGCTTTTATCATATATAAGTAGTATGCCAAATTTCCTAAAATCTCTAAAATCATCCTTCTTAACAGCCACACAGTGGAATAAATAAAATCCTTGCAAAAATGTCAAGAATCCTAACGACTTTGGTATAAATAAAACTGATTTTTTTTTTTTAGAGAAAATGAATATGTTGATGTATTGGTCTATAGGGAATTGCCATAACAGCTCAGCACAGATGGCACAACTCAAAACAACAGGAATAGATTATCCCAAAACACAGGAGGGTTTTTTTTTTTTTTAATTATTTATTATTTAACTTCATTAATTACATTGTATTATGTGACACAGTTACATAGATACTTGGGTTCTCCCAACACAGGAGGTTAAAAATCTGAGATTAGGTCTTGTGTTCCCCGGAAATCCCTAGAGAGACCAGCATTGTGGCATAGTAAATTAAGCTTCCAACTGTGACACCAGCACCCCATAGGGATGCCAGTTTGAGTCCCAGATGCACCACTTTCAATCCAGCTCCCTGCTAAGGGCCTGGGAAAGACAGCAGGAAGTCAACCCAGGGCTTGGGTACTTGTCACCCATATGGGAGACCCAGAGGAAGTTTCTGGTTCCTAGGTTCTGTTGACAATCCTTGTTCCTTGGTGTGTGGCCGATCACACTGCGCTCCGCCTCTGTGTCCACATCTGGTTTTCTCTGTGTCTCTGTGTCCTCCCCTCTCCTCGTCAGCACACACTCCAACCCAGTGCATTCTCGGTTATACCTACCATGAGCCGATTTTCAAATAAGGTCACACCCTCTGGTTCTGAGTAGACATCAGTTGGAGGGGGTGGGAGACACCATTTCACTCACCGTAACTACCTACTCTTAAGACTCTGGACCACCAAAAGCTGGCTGTGAAATGAGGCAACCAGCCCAGAAATACTACCTGCAGCCTTCTACAATAGGAGGATTGAGTCGGTCGGGATGGGGTGATTCAGCCAAAGCCCTTGCGTCATCAATCAGAAATGGGAGGGGCCATGGTATGGAACTGAGGTCTGGGTACTGCACCTCCTATGATATTCACGTGGTACGTCTCAGGTCTGTGCCCACTGTGAGCTGTGTAAGTCAGTTTTCCACTACTAAGTACCTGAGAAGAGCTGATCAGATCACCAAGGGAAATGCTTGCTTTGCCTTAGAGTGTTGGAGGCTCCAAGCTCAGGCATCTAGTGAGCACGGATCCTGGCAGGGGCAGAGTGTGTGCCCAAGGAAGCTCACATGGTGAGGCAGGAAGCAGAGAGACAGAGAGGGCACACTCATCTTCCCTGCCCACATGTCTCCCTATCTGAACCTGCTTCAGGTGTTTGGTTCCCTGCCTCCCACCTGGGAACCTGGACAGAGTTCTGGGCTCCTGGCTTCAGCCTGGCACAGCCCTGGCTGTTGCAAGCATTTAGGGAAATTCTCGTTCTGTCTTTTTGCTTTACAAATAACATGAAAATTAATTAATTAAACACTTGAAAGTTTTATTTGAGGAAGAGCCGATGTTGTGGTGCAACGAGTCGAGCTACTGCCTGTAATATGGGCATTCCATATGATTACTGATTTGAGTCCTGGCTGTTTCAGTTTCAATCCACATCCCTGTTAATGCTCCTGGGAAGGCAATGAAAGATGCAAATCCACTCAGGTGGGAAACCTGGATGGAGTTCCTGTCTCACCTCACCTCACATCTCCTCACCTCACATCACCTCACCTCATTTCCCTCCTCTTTCCTCCCTGATTCCCTGGAACACAGATCCTCCTGGCTCTCCTCCTTCCCAAGCTGCTTCTCTGATTTTTCCTTTCTGGCTCTTTCTCTGACATTTTCTGCTTGCAGAATCTTTTTTTTAAAAAAATAAATTATATATTCTATTTTTTTCTGGCATATTAACTGCTAAGAAATTATTCTTTTACCTCTGAAATAGGTATTTATTTTTAATTTTTTATTTTTTCATCTTATGATACAATTCTGCTTTCAGACTATGTGGAAATCTCTTTTAAAATTTTTACTTATTTTTGGGCCCGGCACAGTGGGCTAACAGCCAAAGTCCTCGCCTTGAATAACCTGGTTCCCTTATGAGCACTGGTTCTAATCCTGGCAGTCCTACTTCCCATCCAGCTCCCTGCCTGTGGCCTGGGAAAGCAGTCGAGGACAGCCCAATGCTTTGGGACCCTGCACCAACATGGGAGAACCAGAAGAAGCTTCTGATTCCTGGCTTGGATCAGCTCAGCTCCAGCCATTGAGGTCACTTGGGAAGCCATCAGACACAAGATCTTTCTGTCTCTCTTCTTCTCTGTATATTTGACTTTGCAATAAAAATAAATAAATCTTTTATTTGTACTTGAAAGGCAGATTTTATAAAAGAGAGACAGAGAGAAAGATCTTCCATCAACAGATTCACTCCCCAAATGGCCACAACAGCTGGAGTTCAACTGATCTGAAACCAGAAGCCAGGAGCTTCTTCCAGGTCTCCCGTGCAGGTCCAGGGATCCAAGCACCTTAAGCCCATCCTCCACTGCTCTCCCAGGCACATTAATAGGAAGCTTGATTAGGAGTGGAATATCTGGGACTCAGGCCAGCACCCATCTGGGATGCCAGCACCATAGGTACCAGCCCTGAAGGAATTTAAAAAATACCCATAAAAATGTAATTGAAAGATAAAAATATAAACCTTATTTCTCAACCTAAGCTCCATGATGATACCAGCTGTTCAATCCATCTGAAGAACTGAGGACCCAGGGAACTGAACCATGTTCATGTCCATGCCCTTTTGACATCACTCACTGAAGACTAATCAGTGCCCTTTAAAGATGTGTAAGATTAGGGAACAAGCAAAAGTCAGAAGAAGTCAAATCAGGACAGTAAGTATTACTGGATCAAACCAGAGCGGGGAGTTGAGAAGGGGAAAGATTAAGTAACCTAGGGGAAAGGCAGTTCTCTTGCTTCAAAATCTGCTTTTTTTACCCCATGCGTCAACAGGAGGAGTTTTTAAGGGAAGGAGGCAGCTTCAGGGGGAAGTTAGCAAACACCACTGACTCTAGTCCACTGATTTGTAGGCACAGTTTGGATGTGTCCTGCTGCCTCTCTGGCCCTTGTCAGATGGCCGTGCCCTTTATTTGGAGCTCAGTTACTTGTAGCATGCACTTACAGTTTTCTTTCCTCTGCCATTCAGGTCATTTCCTTTCAGTGGACTCCTGATATTTTTAGACAAACACAAGTCACAAGACAAGAAACATCACATGCCCAGCTGACCAAAAGACCTTCTGCTAGGCCCATCTTCTAGATATCATTATCGGACAGCATCTCCACCCTTAGCTCATTAACCATTAACACGACTCCATTAACTGTTAACAACAATTATGGGGAGGACTAAACCTTCAATACTTAGGCCTTTGGGGACACCCAAACCAATAGCAAAACCATAGCAACAATGAACTTCTAGAACAGTGTGAACACACAGCAGGTAGAATGCTTGAATTAGCACCACTTGTATCCTTGGAAATTTGTAATAGAAATATCACAAATGGGGCCTGGCACGATAGCCTAGTGGCTGAAGTCCTCACCTTGCACATACCAGGATTTTATATGGGCACCAGTTCATGTCCTAGATGCTGCATTTCCCTCCCAGCGCCCCACTTGTGGCCTGGGAAAGCAGTAGAGAATGGCCAAAAACCTTGGAACCCTGCACCTGTGTGGGAGGCCTGGAAGAAGCTCCTGGCTCCTGGCTTCAGATGGGCTCAGCTCCAGCTGTTGCGGCTGCTTGGGGAGTGAACCAGTGGACAGAAGATCTTCCTCCCTGTCTCTTCTTCTCTCTGTGTATCTGACTTTTCAATAAAAATAAACAAATTTTAGGAAAAAAAATCACAAATGCACAATAGAATTTTAGTCTTTCTGTATAAAAACTTCTGTAAGCAATAAAAAAGGTGAGATCTTGAAAGTTGTATAGAAACAAAGAATAATGTTTCAAACCAAAGTATAAAGTGGTTATGTGCAATATGATTACAAGGATCTAAAATACGTTATTCATGTGGTGTTCAAGGAAACCTGGTGCCTGAAAACTTGCCACCAAAGGTGGAAGAGGCTGTGAAGCCAAGAGGAAAGCAACTCCAGGATGACCTGCACACAGTCCATGCAGGGACAGACGCCTGGTCTTCAGAGGCTGCCTGCCAGACCAAACCCTGAGGCAGTAGGCTGACATTTTTGTTTTCCTAAGGAGTTATTTTATTGTTTTATTTTATTTTATTTGAAAGGCAAATTTATAGAGAGAAGGGGAGACAGGGAAGGAAAGATTGTCCATCTTCTGGTTCTCTCCAAATGGCCACAACAGCTGGAGCTCAGCTGATCCAAGGTCTGGAGCCAGGAGCTTCTTCCAGGTCTCCTGTGTAGATGCAGGGGGCCAAGGACTTGAGCCGTCCTCCACTGCTTTCCCAGACCACAAACAGGGAGCTGGATGGGAAGTGGAGTAGCTGGCACATGAACCAGGGCCCATATGGGATGCTGGTGGATTAACTTGCTATACCAACTGTGCTAGCCCCACTAATGCCAATTTATTTTTAAAGACTTTGCTACCCTACCAGCTAGTCTCATTTTGTACAGCTCCTTTTGGTTGTTGCTCCACATGTAGGGACCCAACATAGCACGACCACACCACCTTGTTTGTAACTGCCATGTTTCCCAGACCCTGGTAGTAATTCCAAACCTATGGGATAAACCATGTCATTAACAGTCACCAAGTATCCCCACGCTGGGCACTGATGCCTGGAATGCCCATAGCGGCTGCCTCACCAGTGAATGTTTCTTGAGATGGTCTTGGTTTATCCCAGTTGGTCACAGGCCACCTCTTTCCAGCTTAGCCTACAGATTTCAGTTTACTAGGCCTAGTTCCTGGCTTTAGACTAGCTCAGCTCTGGAACCTGCACCTGAAAGTGAATCAGCAGATGGAAGATCTCTGTCTCTCCTTCTCTCATTGTAAAATCTGCCTTTCAAATGAAAATAAATAATTTTTTTTAAAAGTAAGCAGTGATTTTTTTCTTCAGGGTGATAATACGGAGCTGAAACTTCACTTTTAAAAAGAGATCTTAAAAAAAGAGAGAGAGAGATCTTATATCTTTTTGCGAGATTAACACAGGCAAAATTTAAAAATGAATGTTCAGGGTCTTGCAGAGCAGCCTAGTGGCTAAAGTTCTTGCCTTGCAATCACAAGCATCCCATATGGGCGCTGGTTCTAATCCTGGTGGCCCTATTTCCCAACTAGCTCCCTGCCTGTGGTCTGGGAAAGCAGTTGAGGACAGTCCAAAGCCTTGGGACCCTGCAACTGCATGGGAAACCTAGAAGAGGCCCCTGGCTCCCAGCTTAGCTCTGGCTGCTGCGGCCACTTGGGAAGTATACCAATGGACAGAAGATCTTCCTCTCTGTCTCCTCCTCTTCTCTGTATATCTGCCTTTCCAATAAAATAAATAAATCTTGTACTCGTTTCGGCAGCACATATACTAAAATTGGAATGATACAGAGAAGATTAGCATGGCCCCTGTGCAAGGATGATATGCAAATATGTGAAGCATTCCATATTAAAACAATAATAAAAAATAAATAAATCTTAACAAAAAATATGTTCAAAAATTAGTATTATTTTCCTCAGTTGCTGATACCTGTGCAGTCAGTGGTCAGCATGCCCAGATGCACACAGGGGACATGATGGTGGCTCATCTGGACCAGGAAAAGACATTGCCTTATTGGAAAATGGAAAGAACAAGTTGGACCACCCTCCTGGCCAAGCTTTGCAACATGTTCTTCTTTTTTTTTTTTTTTTTTAAGATTTATTTAAGGTAGACTTTGTCAGCCTATTCACCTTGGAAAAATTTTTCGACCCCAGTCAATAAAGCCAATGATGTCTCAGAACCACTCAAGTAACACCCCTGAAACACTCTTTCCGACATAGAGGGTCTCCAAGCCATTATCAAACAACTAAAACAACTATGCCCTCATCTGCAGGTGCTGATGTAGTTCAACAGCAAGGAGAGGACCTCTCCTCTTCCCTCCCTATGGACACAGGAGAAAAAAAATTTGAAACATTTGTTCCACTGGCCTTCCTCCACATATCAACTCTCTCCACCCTAATCAGAAACCCACATGGGCATGCAACTCTCTCTACTATGTAAACAATGTTAAAAATAAATAAATGGGGCCTGGCGGCGTGGCCTAGAGGCTAAAGTCCTCGCCTTGAATGCACCGGGATCCCATATGAGCGCCGGTTCTAATCCTGGCAGCTCCACTTCCCATCCAGTTCCCTGCTTGTGGCCTGGGAAAGCAGTTGAGGACGACCCAAAGCCTTGGGACCCTGCACCCACGTGGGAAACCTGGAAGAGGCTCCTGGTTCCCGGCTTCGGATCGGCACAGCACCGGCCGTTGCGGTCACTTGGGGAGTGAATCGTTGGACAGAAGATCTTCCTCTCTTTCTCTTCTCCTCTCTGTACATCTGACTTTGTAATAAAAATAAACAAATATTTAATAAATAAATAAAATTAGAATTATCAATTAAAATTAATTATTATTAATATTCGAACTCTTCCATGTGACAGGTTTTCTTTTTTCTTTTTTTTTTTTTACACAAAATCTCATTTATTCTCACAAAGGCAGACTCGATGCTGTGTTGGTAAGGAATTAACAACTCAGTGGCAAAAGCAAGACCAAGCTTATAACAAAGCATTGGTCAACTCCTGTGGGTAGTCAGCTCTAGCCACAATGACATTGTATTACACATCACCCCACAATCCCAACAGGTGACTGATCTCTTGTTTATGTAGGTTTGCAGGTCAACTGGTGGCCCAGTATCTTTTCCTTGGTTGGTAGTTCCTCTGGAGAGAGTAAATCAGTAAGTTAGGGAGGAGACACACTGGTAAAGCTAGAGCTGCGAGCCTGAATCAGCAGCTCCATTGGCCCCTGTTGTTGACCTAAGTAACCGCTTGGGTCTAGCCTCTACTAGCTTTGCAGGTGCTCACAGGCCCTGAGCAAAGCCCATACACAGTCCACCCTTAGACTGAGACAGACTGGGGCCTTCTTTGCCATTCGTAAAACAACAGCAGCAAATAGCCCCTGTCACTGATCAATCAAAAGAAAGCCAAGTGCACTGTAGACCGGATGCCCACACAAGAGCTGACCATACAAGGCATCTAACCACCTTCCAACTGTGATTCTCTGATTTCCCCCCCACCACCACCACTTCTTTTTTTTTTTTCCCCTTTTAAAGACTTATTTATTTGAAAGGATGAAGGACACACAGAGAGAGGGAGAGACAGAAATCCTTCCATCCACTGGCTTACTTCCCAAACAACCGTAACAATCGAGGTTGGGCCAGATGGAAGCCTGGAGCCAGGAACTCTGTCCTACTTTAACCTGCTACACCATAGTACCTAGCCCCAAAGGGCTGCCTTTAATCCCTTAGGGAATCCCAAATAGATCAATGGCTCCCTCGACGCCATGTTCTGTATATTGTAAATAAGCTACTGTCTGCACTGGCCTAGCATCAGTAATTCATTTACTGCTGTCAGATAAATGGTGCCAGTTTTGCAGGTTCTAAGGCAATTCTACCAATCAGTGTTCAGGGTGGTTTGTATAACCGTGCAGGTCTAAACTGGCAGTCTCAGCTGCAGACCATGGGTTTACTCAGTTCATATCAGCTTCGAGTTTGTTCTAAGGTCCAAACACCCCTAGGAACACGTGCTTAACCAGCAACTTTCCCTATGGGAGCCCTTCCAATATCCTTTCTAAATATATATGTATTTATTTATTTGAAGGGCAGAGTGACAGAGAGATGGGAGAGAACTCTTTCATGCACTAGTCCAGTTCCTAAGCGGCCACACCAGCCAGGAATGAGCCAGGCTGAAGTTGGAATACCATCCAGTCCTCCACATGGATGGCAAGGGCCCAAGGACTTGGGCCATCTTCCACTGCTTTCCCTGAGCATAACTTGACTTGAACCTGCACACATGGGGTACTGGCTTCACAGGCAGTGGCTTACCATGTTGTGCCACGACATCAGTCACTACACATGTCCTTTTGCTTGGAACACTGCCCTTTTTACTTCTGGTGAAAACCTCAGGAGTGGTGTTACTTTTAAGAAATCAACATCCAGGGCCCAGCACAATAGCCTAGCAGCTAAATCCTCACCTTGCATGTGCTAGATTCCCATACAGGCACCAGTTTGTGTTCCAGCTGCTCCACTTCCATCCAGCTCCCTGCCTGTGGCCTGGGAAAGCAGTAGAGGATGGTCCAAAGTCCTGGGACCCTGCATCCACATGGGAGACTGAAAAGAAGATCCCGACTCCTGGCTTCAGATCAGCTGAGTTCTGGGTGTTTCGACCACTTGGAGACTGAACCAGTGAATGAAAGATCTTCCTCTCTGTAAATCTGCCTTTCAAAAATAAATAAATAAATAAGTAAATAGATCTTTTAAAAGGGGAAAGAAAGAAAAAGAAAAAGAAAATCACCCAGGACCCGGTGCAATGGCTCAAAGGCTAAATCCTCACCTTATACACACCAGGATCCTTTATGGGTGCTGATTCTAACCGTGGCTGCTCCACTTCCCTTCCAGCTCCCTACTTGTTGTCTGGGAAAGCAGTAGAGGACGGCCCAAAGCCTTGGGACCCTGCACCTGTGTGGGAGACCCCAAGGGAGCTCCTGGCTCCTGGCTTCAGATTGGCTCAGCTATGGCCATTGCAGCTACTTGGTGAGTGAATCAGTGGATGCAAGATCTTTCCTCTGTCTCTCCTCTCTGTGAATCTGCTTTTCAAATATATATATTAAAATAAAAGAAGTCAGCACTCAGAACTGTTACATGCATTGAAAATGCCATGTTCTTAAGGGAAGAGAGTTGCCAAATCTAGAACTAAATTGGCATTTGTTCAACCATTCGGTAGGCAGCATGACACAAGGAAACCTGAGAAAAATCTTTACACTTCTTTTCTCTGTCCAAAAGCAGAGACCCTCTGAGAAATACTTCAAGTATCTGTTACCGACACACCTAGAAGTTGAAGCTTCACCCTTGCCAACTCCCATTCTTAAATGTAAAAAAAGCAGTAACTGCACCTTTGTGTGAGACTGAAAGGGAAATTCCCAATGCAGACAGGCCTGGATGCTTCTGGGGACAGTCCCCAGCGTCTCTCAGGGAGGCAGCCCAACCACGGACAGCATCATCAGGAAGGCCGGAGCAGTGCTCACCCCCTGAGAGAGGGGACGGTGAGCAAGCCAGCCAAGGTTAATGATACACCTGGCAGAGCAGGTGGGCCGCTCAGCAGAAAGTAGAGAGCTGAATGTGTGCTCAACCTGGAGTTGCTGTGGGAATGGGGTGATACTCCCCTGATTCTCCTGCCCCATCTCCTCTCCAGATTGCTACTGGAAAGAAAACTTCCAGGGTTCAGGGAAACTCCCATTCTCCAGGGAGTGTTTTAGGACCGGCAGATATCCAGGCCTGGAGCCTCCCTTATAGTATTACTGGATGAGATTTTTCTTAAAGATTTATTTATTTTTATTGTAAAGGCAGATTATAGAGAGAAGGAGGGACAGAGAAAAAGATCTTCCATCCACTGGCTCACTCCCTAAGTGACCCCAACAGCCAGAGTTGAGCCAATTTAAAGCCAGGAGCCAGGAGCTTCTTCCAGGTATCCCATGTGGGTGCAGGGCCCCAAGGCCTCTGCTGCTTTCTCAGACCATAAGTAAGGAACTGGATGGGAAGTGGTGCAGCCAGGACATGAACCAGAGTTCATATGGGATGCTGGTGCTTGCAGAAGAAGGACTAGCCCATTGAGCCATTGCAACAACCCCTACATGAACTCTTCATTCTTCATGTCCCTCCCCTGCCTAACCTGTATATAGTGACCAACTTGGTGCCTGGAGACTCCTCTGCATTTTATTTGCTATGTCACAGGGAAGCCTTGGGAGATGGGAGGAGTTCTTGGGAGTAGGAGAGAGCTGTTTGTCATCACAGAAGCATTTAGCTACATTATGACTATAAAGTCACACTCCTACATCCACACTGATGGCCATCCCTAGACATTAAACAGCCCAGCCATGCCAAAAGACTGTAGAACCAAGCTAATAACCAGACAGCAATAGGAGTGGCAAGGTCATTTGAATATTGGGATCCTGGGAGGAGAGGCAGAGAGAGCCTGTCCATCCAGGAACTCAGGCCCCAAAGACTGGAGTCATAGCAGCCAGCGCCAGGAGAAGGTGGCAAAAACCAGGCAGCTAGGTCCTCTCTGTAGAAAAGCCTGCAGCTCCCATATCCATGCCAGAAATTCTCACACCTACATGCTGTGTCCCCAAGAAAGTCTTAGCACAGGAGGCACAGTCGCCAATGGGAGGTTTTTTTTTTTTTTTTTTTTTTTTTATTTTATTTTATTTTAAATTCATTAATTACATTGTATTATGTGACACAGTTTCATAGGTACTGGGATTCTCCCCGCCCCTCCCCAAACCCTCCCACCATGGTGGATTCCTCCACCTTGTTGCATAACCACAGTTCAAGTTCAGTTGAGATTCCCCCATTGCAAGCATATACCAAACATAGAGTCCAGCATCTTATTGTCCAGATAAGTTCAACGGCTTCTTAGGTATACACTCTCTGGTCTGAAGACAGAGCCAGCAGACTATCATCCCGATCAATTAAAAGCTCCAACATACCATCAGCAAAAATTTACATCACCATGGAATTAATTGACATAGTAACGAGTAACCAATATGGTAAAAGTAAATGCGATTTCTTATCCACCTTCTGTGACCACCTCGCCAATGGGAGGTTTTAAAGATGGAATGTGAGCTCATTCACAGTGCCTTGAATGTAGACGCCACGCTGCGCCAGCTCCCAGGCGCCCAGCCTCCCCAGCCCACCCACCACTTACTAAAATTACCTCCCCAAACCGAGGCAGTGCTACTGACGTCATTTGTCTCTCCAATAGATAGTATCTCGATGTGCGAGCTGGTCCTGAGGGATTTCTGCTCCCGGAATGGCAGGTCCCAGGGCAGCCAGTAACTGCCACCCGCCCACAGCCCCAGACTAAAGCCCACTTTTCTGTTAGAAAGGCCACAGACTTGCAGACCCATCAAGGAAGACCACAATCACAGCTAATTCAGCAGGAACCTGCGCACATTGCTAACACACACCCTGTGACTGCAATCCGTGAGAACCTTCAGCACCACCCCCACCAGCCAGCCTGGAGGCAGGGTTGGGAGTCAGCAACTGCTGCCAGCTCCTTGTCTGAACTTGGCACTGAAATGCTTCCTTTCTCCCTTGACTCCAGCCAACCTGGTGCTGGTGAGTGGTTTTCTGTAAGTCCTTTTGGCGGTTCTGTAGAACTCCTCTCTTATCCCTTAGTTTCTTCCTGGCACTGAGGCTGGATGTTAGTCACCACTGGTTACAGTCCCGGAACTTGTTTTCTTATAATACAGAAGCATTTCTCTGTACATGACTCTCTCAAACACAAGAAGGGGAGGGGTCCAGGTGTTGTGAGATGCCTACATCCCGTAACAGAGTGCCTGGCATTAAGTTTTATTTCTTCTCCTCCTCTATATTTTTTAAAGATTTGTTTATTTTGATTGGAAAGTCAGATTTACAGAGCGAAGGAGAGACAGAAAGGAAGATCTTACACGTAATGGTTCAATCCCCAAGCTAAACCAATCTGAAACCAGGAGCCAGGAGCTTCTTCCAGGTCTCCCATGCAGGTGCAGGGTGCAAAGGCTTTGGGCTGTCCTCAACTGCTTTCCCAGGCCACATGCAGGGAGCTGGAAGGGAAATGGAGCAGCCGGGACACAAACAGGCACCCATATGGGATACAAGGTGAGGACTTTAGCCATTAGGCTGTCATGCTGGGTCCCCTTCCTTCTTTTTAAAGATGCATTTTTATTTGAAAGGCAGAGGTACAGAGGAAGAGAGGGAGGCAGAGAGAGAGAGAGATCTCCCATCCTCTGATTCACTGCCCATATGGCCACAGCACCTGGCCACCTTCCACATGGGTTGCAGGGACCCAAGCACCTGAAGCACCTTCGCCTCCCCAGGCACATTAGCAGGGAGCTGGATCAGAGGAGGAGCAGCTGAAACTCCAGCCAGCGCTCACACGGCATCACAGGCAGCAGCTGAGCCTACAACACTGTGCTCCCATACCCTGCTGCACCCATCCACTTTGACCCAACTTCCTACTGATGTCCCTGGTAAGCAGCAGCAGATGCTGGCCCACGTACCTGAGCCCCTATGAGTGCACCCCAGAGGGAGTTCCTGACTCCTGGCTTTGACCTGGCCCAGCCCTGACTTTGATGGACATTTGAGAAATGAACCACAGAGATGGAAGATCTCTCTCCCTTCTGTCACTCTGCCTTTCAAATAAACAAAGAAGTAATGGAAAAAAGAACTCAGACTTGCCAACACATGGAAGCCTGTCTTCTCTGTCCAGCCTGTTTGCTGGGGAGGGGACCACATGTCTTGGTGAAGCATCTCAAGACTAGATAACAGCTACAGTTTTTCCAGTGGCCTTGTGCTCCAAGAACCTCCAAGGTGACTTTCCAGCACCAACTGCCGCATGTTTGGGAAATCAGAGCTCACTTCCCTTCACTGCAATCAATAACACTTCAGGGAAGAGATGCATTTACTCTTGGCTCCAAGCTCTGGGGTGTAGATGGTGAGTGGGGAGGGTATTTGAAGTACAGGCAGCAGCAAAAACAAAGATCAAAGGCAAGGTTGTGAAAGGCCAAGGCCGGGTGAGAATGTCCATACCCCTATTGTGGCTGGAGCCCCTCCCTTCCCCAGGTTCCACACCCAGCCCTCCTCCTCCTGGGGAGAAGGGGTGCTGAAAAAATTCAAAAAACTCCAGTTCTGCAAAGTTGAGGGTCTACTTTCTGGAGAATTAACACTGTCTCTCTTTGCGGTAAGTAGGGAGACCATACAGAATCATTCCTGTGGCACCCCACGCAGGGGTCATCAGTGGTCTCTGATTTGAAGAAGAAATGGACATGCAGCCACCTGCTCACGCAGGTACAGGTCAGAAACACGCTCCAGCACTGGCCATGTGTGACGGCAATGGGGCTAAGTCCTCTGGGGAAAGAGGCCTCCTTGCTGCAATGGAGGGCAGGGTGACGCCTTTGCTGACCCACTGCACAGGTGTTGTTCCCAGAGCCAGGTCTGGAGTAGTCCAGGACAGCTGGGGATGACGTCTGTCCCCAGAGTAAACCGGAAAACCTGAAAAACATTGTTGAAAACATCAGGTGCTTTTAGAATCTGTAATCTAAACAAGTCACAGCCAAGACGTGTGTACTAGACAGGGTAGTCGCTGGTGACACTTTTTTGTAGATTCTTAGCCAGGAAGAGCCTTTGTGATTCTCCCAGCCACCTTCTTTTTCTTTCTCCACCAATTTCTCTCTCTCTCTCTCTTTTTCTCTGTGTGTGTGTGTGTGTGTGTGTGTATGTGTGTGTGCGTGTTATAAAGTGCCAGCTCAGCCGGGCCCACTCTGCTGTCAGCACACCCCTCCCCTCCATCCTCTTGCCACACCTGGCCCCAGGAGGGCTCTCGGTCTCGGTGCCTGCTCCTGACTGACTTGCTGAGGCCCAGGCACCAAGCTGGGACGAGGCTCTGGCCTTGCTGACTCACTCTGGGACCTTGAACAGATTACCTCACTCCCTCCGCCTCAGTTTCCTCATCTGCCAAAAGATGTCAAAGGGGGGATGATTTAAGAACTGAATGGGGTCCGGCGGCGTGGCCTAGCAGCTAAAGTCCTCGCCTTGAAAGCCCCAGGATCCCATATGGGCGCCGGTTCTAATCCCAGCAGCTCCACTTCCCATCCAGCTCCCTGCTTGTGGCCTGGGAAAGCAGTTGAGGACAGCCCAATGCATTGGGACACTGCACCCACGTGGGAGACCCGGAAGAGGTTCCTGGTTCCCGGCATCGGATTGGCGTGCACCGGCCCGTTGCGGCTCACTTGGGGAATGAATCATCGGACAGAAGATCTTCTTCTCTGTCTCTCCTCCTCTGTGTTTATCTGGCTGTAATAAAATGAATAAATCTTTAAAAAAAAAAAAAAGAACTGAATGAATGAAAATAAAGTTTAAAACAAACAAACAACTCTGGGAGGCAGCAGAAGACAGCTCAGGTATTGGGGTCCCCGTGACTTACAAAGCAGACCCGAATGGAGTTCTGGGTTCCTGGCTCTGGTGTGGCCACCCCCTGTTACTGTGGGCTGGACTACCTCTCAGGTGGAAGGTTATCATCTGACTCTCTGCCTTTCAAGAAAAAAAAAGGAAAATAAATTATTTTTCTAAAAGAATGGAGTGGCATTACATACTAAAAGTGTATGATATTATTATCACTTAGACTGACTAGGATTTCTTTTTTCCCTCAAGATTTATTTGAAGTCAGAGCTAGAGAGATGGAGAGACCAAGAAAGAGATCTTTTATCCTCTGATTCACTCCCCAAATGGCCATGATGGCCAGCACTGGATCAGGCCAAAGCTAGAACCAGGGATTTCATCTGGCTCTCCCACATGGGGAGCAGAGACTCAAGTACCGGGGCCATCCCCTACTGCTTTCCCAAGTGTAACAGCAGAGAGCTAGTTAGGAAGTGGAGCAGCCAGGTCTTGAACAGGTCTTGAACTGGTGCCTGTAT
This sequence comes from Ochotona princeps, assembly GCF_030435755.1. NCBI lineage: Eukaryota > Metazoa > Chordata > Mammalia > Lagomorpha > Ochotonidae > Ochotona > Ochotona princeps. The sequence continues at coordinate 42,866,072 of NC_080842.1, read as the reverse complement.
CGCAGGCAGCAACTTCACTGGCTATACCTTAACGCCGGCCCCAACTGACTTGTTAAGCATACAAAACATGGAGTTGGCCTGCTGTACCCACATTTTCCAAACTCTCAGATTTAAACAAAATTGAACATAAACTGCTTTGAAAGAAATGGTCCAAGTTACTGACGCACACCCTGTAACGAAGCTCACAATGGTCGTACCTGTACTGAACATGCACAGAACGGTTCCAGGCATTGTTCCCTAAGTAACAGTGTAATAACTGCATGCACAGTATTTACACTGTACCAGGCTTTAGGAGCAATCTTGACGTGATTTATGTATCTGGGAGACTGCACATAGCTTATTGGCAAATACCAGGCTGCTATATGAGGAGCCCTGTGCATTCACCCATTTGGGTATCCTGGGGCCAGGAGCCAGCTCTTTGAAGATGACAAGACACAAAGCCAACTGCAGTCTTTAATCTGCTTTGGAAATTTGCAAGGTAAGTCTCACCTTGTGCCCAGGGAGAAGAATCTGCTTCACTGACAACAATGACCTGCCAAGAGTGTCATGGTGACCTGGGACTATCCTAGAAACAAAAAACAATTCCTGTCATTCTCTTCACAGCTCAAACCACGGTCCGGCTTTTAGAAATGCAGTGGATATGGGCCTGACACAATCGCTCAATTAGCTAATCTTTATCTTGCAAGCACTGGTATATCATATGGGTGCCGGTTTGTGTCCCAGCTGCTCCACTTCCAATCCAGCTCCCTGCTAATGGCCTAGGAAAACAATAGAGGACAGCCCAAAGCCTTGGGATCCTGCACCCACGTGGGAGACCCGGAAGATGCTCCTGACCTTGGATTGACTCAGCTCCAGCCATTGTGACCATGAGGGGAATGAACCAGCAGGTGAAAGACCATTGTCTCTCCTCTCTGTAAATGCATTTTCACTAAAAATAAATAAATGTTTGCTTTTTTAAAAAGGGAGAAATGCAATGGATATTTAGCACAGGGCCTTCCCTGCCCCTACCCCAGACTTCCTGTAGCCTGGCAACATTAATAATTATGATCCTATTATCATTCATGAGAGTAAATATGAGAGAAAAGACCAGCAGTTAGCACAGTGGTTAGGACACCTGCATGACCACACTGCAGTTTCTAGATGTGATTCCTAGCTCCAGCTCATGACTCCAGCTTCCTGCTAAGGTAGGCCCTGGGAGGCAGAGGCAGTGACTCCAGGAGTCAGATCCCTGCCACCTATGTAGGAAAACAAGGTTAAGTTTCCAGCTCCCAACTTTGTCCCTGGTCCCAGGAGTGGTGGGCGTTTAGCCAGGAAACCCATGAATGAGAGCTCTCTCTGTCTCCTTACATGTTAGATAAATAAATAAATAAATTTTGAAAAATTAATCTTAAGATGAATAAATCCATAAGTAACTGCAGAACTTGAAAGGGGCTGTAGCACAGTAGGCTAAGCTGGCACTTAGGACACTTGGAGCCCATGTTCAAGTGCTTGGGAAACAATTCTGCCTCGCTTTCAATCTGTTTCTTGCTAATGCACACTCAGCAAGGCAGCAGACGATGGCTCAGACATTTGGATCCCTGACAACATGTCGAACATTGGAGGACTTGCTGGCTGCTGGCTTTGGCTTGGTCCAGCTCCAGATACTGTTAGCATTTGAGGAATGAACCAGTGGATAGAAGATCTCTCTCTCTTTCTCTCTCTCTCTTTCTTTCTCTGCAATTGCTCTGCCTTTCATATAAGTAAATAAACTTTTTTATATTTTATTTATTTTAATTTGAAAGATAGATTTACAGAGAGAAGGCGAGATAAGGAGAAAGATCTTCTGTCCACTGGTTCATTTCCTAAGTGGGAGCTGAGCTGATACAAAATCGGGAGCCAAAAGCTTCTTCCCTGTCTCCCATGTGGGTACAGGGTCCCAAGGCTTTGGGCCATCCTCTACCACTTTCCCAAGCCACAAGTGGGGAGCTAGAAGGGAAGTAGAGCAGCCAGGGATATGAACTGGTGTCTATACGGGATCCCAGCAGGTGCAAGGCAAGAACTTTAGCCACTAGACTATCACTCCAGGACCCAAGTACATAAACTTTCAAAGAGTGTCTTTCTCTGTGTAACTTCGACTTGCAAATAAATAAATACATTTTAACAACAGCAACAACCTTAAAAAAGGAGGGTACTGCTACACTGCAAACTCTTTGGTACTCGAGTCTGTCAGTCCCTCTTGTACCCCCAACATCCAGCGAAGGACCAGCCACACAAAACATCCTCAGACACAGTGTGCCATTACACTTTTAAAAAAATATGTATTTATTTATTTACCTCAAAGGCAGTTATGGTGGTGGTGGGGGGGAGAAATCTCCCATCTACTAGTTCACTCCCCAAAAGGCAACAATGGCGGGGACTTGACCAAGTCCAAGCCAGGAAACTGGAACTCCACCCGGGTCTCTCACATAAGTGTAGGGGCCCAAGCACTTGAACCACCGTTTGCTGTTATCCCACCCGCAATAGCAGGGATGTAAATTGGAAGTAGAGCAGCCAGGACTCAAACCAAAGCCTAGATGGGATACAGCCATCACAGGTGGCAGCTTAACCCACTGCACCAGAATGTTGGCTCCTGCCTTTGCATTTTAAGATTAGACATAATTTTGGGGACCAGCACGATGGCCCAACTGGCTAATCCCCTCTTGCAAGCATGGGCATCCCATATGGGTACCAGTTCATATCTCAGCTGCTCCGTTCTCATCCGTTCCCTGCTTGTGGCCTGTATAGCTCAAGTCCTGGGGACCCTGCACCCATGTGGGAGACCTGGAGGAGGCTTCTGATTTCTGGCTTTAGACCAGCTCTGGCCTTTATGGCCATTTGGGGAATGAACCAGTGGACAAAAGATCTTTCTCTCTATATCTCCTTCTCTCTATAAATCTGCATTTCCAGTAAAAATAAATAAATTTTTAAAAAAACCTTCCCACAAGAGACTCCACTCACTAGGAATGTGACAGTGTGATATACAGTAAGAGTTATGTGTTTAATCCTCATCCCTATTTCCCAAAGTACGGTTCCTAAAACCCCGGGAAGGTGATGTCATTTCTTGTGTGCTAGTAAGATGACTGATCAGGGCGGCACCTAAATGGCCCGAGGATGGAGACTAGGTGCTGAGGAACCAATCATGTGATTACAGGCTATAATTTTTGCCTAGACAGTCTAGTCTCCTCCCCTAGCACCAGGGAGAAGAGAGGGACCGGGGCAATGTGTGGATCACCAATATCCTGTGATGTCATCAGTCACATTGTGTGATAAAACCTCCCTAGAAACCCAAAAGATCATGGTTAGGAAAGCTTCCCGGTTGCTGAACATATGCAAGTGGGTGCTGGGTGGCCAGTGTAGGAGACCGCAGGGACCTCCCTGCCCTCTCCCTGTATCTTGCCCTCTCGGTCCTTTCATCTCATCCTTCAGAGCGAACAGGTAATGAGTCAAGTTCTGTGAACCATTCTAGCAAGTTACCAGACCCAAGGAGGGGGTTGTTGGAGCCCTAATTGGTGGGCCTGAAGCACAGGTTACAACCTGGGACTTGCCATTGGCATCCAAAGCAAGGAGGCGGGGCAAACTTGTGTGACTCCAGGCCCAAAATGTCAGGATAGATAGTAAGTGTCTATGGGTGGTCAGTGTGTGGGGAGGTTCTTTCTACGCCCGGCATCGCAGCGAGGAGCAAGAGAAAGCCAGCGAGTTGGCTCTTGCTCCACATGACAGAAAAGAACACCTTTTTCTGCTGCCTGCCCCCATTCGCATCCTCAGGCAGCAAGCAACCCGTGGCAGTGGGCAATGTAACAGAAACAAGCAGGAGCTGTAAAAGGTCCATATCCATTTCACTCAGGGCAGTGTCTGGCTGTGCTTCTCCAACTCAGATCATTCAGTGACTTGCAACAAGCCATTCCCCTAAATGGTCAAACTGTGGTCAGAATGGATACAGTATACCATGAGCATATACGCTGCCTGGGCTCCCCAGAGAAAGGATTTAGGCACTGATTGACCAAAACACCATCAGAAATAGGGAGGGTCCGCAAAAAGATGCCTAGAAGGAAGGCCACTGATTAATGTTTAAGGAGGGCGTTTCTGGAATGGGTAAGGGACATACAGATAAAGAACTAAGGATTGCACAAGGTGACTCCAAATGGTTAAGGCAACATAGACACTTTTGGGGCACCACCGGGTAGAACTATACCTGATAGATAAGGTAAGTAGTTTTGTCCTGCCAAGACATGGGCAAACCTCAGTAGGCATTTTCCTTGAACGCTTTGAAAGCTGTTGAAGGGCATTTTGTTCTCGGGCAGGCAAGTGGAGTTGAACCACACAGCATGTTTTTTACTTGGTTCCAACACATCCCAGAATATTCTAGAACCAGCAAAACCAAGTCTTGGTAAAATTGATGTGGGTCTTCAGGTCTTGAGTCTCACAGGGATAAGAGTTTTAGAGGGCGCAGTAATGTGCACAAGTAGAAATAGCATTTATCTAACAGTGAGGGAGGAAACACACATTCACTCACAAGGTGGACTACTCTCCACGGAAGATCACCTGTCATGAGTGGGCCACAGGGTTGCTCAGAGAGAGTGAGAGAGCAAGAGGGAGGAGAGAAAGACAGAACAAGAAGACTGAATAGCACCCCAACTGTGGTCGGGGACACAAAGCAAGCTCTCCCCCATTTTGAGTCATTTTTATGAGGTGGAGGTTGGTGCCTTAGCATACATAAAACTATCAGGGAATTTTATGGTATCTCAAGGTGAAGGTTAATATGCCTGTGGCTGTGATGTGTCCTCCTCGTTTTTTGCCCTGAGTAAGACACAGGGCATCCTGGGAAGGTGAACGTTTGTGACAGGTAAAGAGATAACGTGAAATTGCAGGGCTTGCAATACTCGTAGCTCACGTAGAGCTCACCAGCTGCCTGCCTATTCATATCATACCAGTATTAGCCCCAGAGAATACCTGAGGGTAGACGCTGTTTTAGAAGCCATGCTGTTTTCTGTCTTGACATTAATTAGTTTTGATTATATAAAAAAAATCACTATTAAGTCTTTCAGAATTACCAACTCCAAAACACCACACATATGCTGCAGAATTAAGACATCGTCAGAGAGGGTCGGCTCCGTAGCACACAAGTAAAGCTGTGATGCTGGTATCCCACATGGGGGCTGTTCAAGTCCCAACTGCTCCACTTCTGATCCAGCTCCATGCTAGTGCACCTGGGAAAGCAGTGGAGGATGGCTCAAATCCTTGGATCCCTCCACCCATGGGGGAGACCTGGAAGAAGCTCCTGGCTCCAGACTTGGTACTGGCCCAGCTCCAGCCATTGTGGTTATTTGGGAAGTGAACCAGTGGATGGAAGACCTTTCTGTGTTTCTCCCTGCAATTCTGCCTCTCAAAGCAAGAAGAAAAGACTTGCAGGAGGTCACAGTATTGAGTACCTCAGGGGGCCACTCAGCAGATTCTTTCTCTTGTGTTATGGGCTGGGGAATGTGCCCCCTAAACTCCTGTGGCGACGCTCTGGCCTGCAGGGTCTCAGGAGGGACTCTCCTGGGGTAAGGCCCTTTACAGAGGTGCTTCAGCTAGCCCTGCAGCCAGCCTCACTGGCCTCCCTGAGTTCCGTGAGCCTTCCTGGTACATAAGGAACCCAAGGAGGACATCACAGGGATCCTAGTTTATGGCTGGTGGACCAGAGGCATGGGTCACAGCCCAGGTCTTGCCATTGACATCCTCAGTGACCAACAGTCCAGTGAGATAGAGGCTCCAACCTGGAGGAGCTGCCACTTACCCCCCAGGGAGATGGGGTCACAGTTAAATGAGAAGGGACTGGGTGCACAGAGATACCAAAGGTACCCAAGCACAGAGCAAAGACCAATGGGCAGCCATTAGGCCTGCACCTTGATCCTGGACCTGATCTTGCAGCCTCCTGAACTGTGAGAAAAGATACAGCAGTGGAGGAAGCCCCCTGGCATGTGCAGTGATCATGGCAGCCCTGGCAAGCCGACATATCCATGCTGTTTCATTTCACCCTGGGAACTACCACGCCTTTTCCCAGTTTTGCAGAAGAAATCATGGCTCACTAAACCAGTTTGCCTCAGCTCCCCCATGCAGTGAATGTTAGAGGCAGGGTCTAAAGTCAGGTTGAGGATACTACAGAATCCATCCTCTTTCGGCCTCAACTAGAAAATGTCTACTGGAAATACTCCAGGACTTACCCAGTACTGGACCAGTTATTGGAGGATATCCCAAAGGAAAGAATTATTACAAAAAAAAAAAAAAAAGATTTATTTGGGTTCCAGCATGGTAGCTTAGTGGCTAAATTCCTCGCCTTGAACACACAGGGATCTAATACGGGTACCGGTTCTAATCGCAGTGGCCCCACTTCCCATTCAGCTCTCTGCTTGTGGCCTGGGAAAGCAGTAGAGGATGGCCCAAATCCTTGGGACCCTGCACCCACATGTGAGACCTGGAGAAAGCTCCTGGCTTCTGGCTTCAGATTGTCTCAGCTCCAGCTCTTGCGATCACCTGGGGAGTGAATTGTCGGATGGAAGACCAACAATTCTCTCTGTCTCTCTCTTCTCTGCATATTTGACTTTGTAACAAAAATAGCATATTTGACTCTGTAACAAAAATAAATAAATATTTTTAAAATAAATATTTATTTTAATTGGAACGCAGATTTTACAGAGAGAAAGTGAGACACAGAAAAAGATCTTTCGTTCACTGGATCACTTTCCAAATGTCCGCAATGGCAAGAGCTGAACTAATCTGAAACCAGGAGCCAGAAGCCTCCTCCAGGTCTGCCCCACAGGAGTGCAGGGTCCCAAGCTTTGGACCATCCTCCACTACTTGCCTAGGCCACAAGCAGGAAGCTGGATGGCAAATGAAGCAGTTGGGGCACTAACTGGCACCCATGTGGGATGCCAGCACTGCAAGACAAAGGATTAGCCAATTGAGTCATCGCAGTGGCCCTAGAAGAGATTATCTTGCGAAGACCATGGGACAACAGGGCTACTCCTACATTACCATTACTCATGGCAAATTCGTATGAACCTCTGGATGCTCCACCAAGTACTCAAATCCTTTTGTGTCTCAAACATTAGTGTCATGGGGTGTTGGACAGATCCACAGGAAGCACCTGTCAGAGGGAAGGGAAGCACAGAGGTGGGTTTTGTTTGTTTGTTTACACAGTGAAGGTTGCACTGACATTATGCCAAGCCTGAGCCCCACCTTTATCCTCAGGATGCCAGACACTGAGGCCCCTTGCCATATGACAATAATGGTGATGATGACCATTACCTGTGACTTAACAGCCCCTCCAATGGCATAAGTCATTTCTAATCATTCACCCATTAGGGGAGGTGAATATTATTCACATGCCATGGGTGATGCAGCTGTTGAGAAGGGTACCCCACCAGGAGTGAACCAAAGATGACTTACAGACAGCATGCTCTGCCAAGCCATTTCAGTAGCTGCTGGCATGCCATTCTCCTGTCACTGCATGCCCTTTATCCCCACTCCAACATGCAGCCAGGGGGCAGGAGAAGCAGCCAGCATCAACACCATGACCTTGGTGCTTGTTAACTCAGGTCTAGGTAACATGAGCATGAGGCTGATTCCTATCAGTTGAATCCTATGTCATGTTTGTTGACATCTGTACCAAGGGGTGATGTCAGTCTGTCCTTTGGGTGTGCCCCAAAGGACAGACAGTGTGGGTGCAGGGGATTCAGAACCACAATGCTTTATCCAGTGGTTGAAGTTCAAATGGTGTTTCTCTGGGCCTGATCCTCCTCACTTCTGATAAGGGAGTAGAGCACACCACTTTCTGAAGGTTGGTAAAATACCCTGGGGTTTTGCTCTCATCCAGAATGGTTGTACCAAACTCTCACATAGGAATCAGAGTCATTCTTTAGAATGTATACATTTATCGCTCTGCTCAACTACAAAGTGCTAACATGAACCAAGTATTGAAAGAGGTACAGAAAGACCTAGGGGCAAAAGTAGGGGAGCCCCAGAGAGTCTCTGGACCAGAGCCCAAACATTCCTGTGGGTGGTTGCGTTGGCTGTCTTAGGATTTGTGTCTCTCCACCAAGGGGCTTGCCCCTCAATTCTCCCTGCCAGTATAGTGCCTGGCACAAAACAGGCAAGATAAATATCAAAGGCTTTCAGCATAGGGAAGATTGTTGCTTTCCTATGAATGCAAACATGGACATGGTGTTGTAAGCCCTGGGAAAGGCCAAACCTCTGAGATGGCTCCTGAGAGGCAAAATGAGCCTAAGATTCAAAACTCAGCCCAGCAGCCGTCTGCTGACCAGTGAGTTCTGTGCTCTGTTATGCTGTGTTCCTGGGAAAACCACTTGACACCCTTACCAGGGCCTATTCTGGTTTCAGCTACTGAGATAAACAGTCTTTGAGAAGTCCCAAGTCAACAGCCAGGCCTGACCAATGGACTGTGACTCAGTCCTGCGGGTCAGTTAGTCAAGGGCAGGCGTGTGGCCTAGTGGTTAGGATGGTACTTGGGGAGATACCCATATCCTTTCTCAGAAGGCCTGAGCACACACTCTGGCTCTGTGTCTGATGTTCTGATATGTGTACCCTAAGAGGAAGTAGCAGCTGATGATGGCTCAGGGACTTGGGTCTCTGCCATTCACATGGGAGACCTAGAGGGAGTTCTGGGCTCCTGCGTTCAGCCTGGCCCAGCCCTAAACATACAGATGGAAGATTCTCTCTCTCTCTCTCTCTCTGTCTCTCTCTCTCTCTCTCTCTCCCTCTTTCTCCCCTCCTTGCTGTCTCTCTCTCCCTCTCTTCCCCCATCCCTCTCACTCTCTCCTCTTCCTCCTCCCTCCCAATCTCTCCCTTTCCCTGTTCCCCCACTTCTTTCTCATTCAAATAAATAAATTAAAAATGTTTTAAAATCAGTGCTTACATAAAGCCTTGCATCTCTGGCCCAGCGTGGTAGCCTAGTGGCTAATGTCCTTGCCTGTATGCACCGGGATCCCATATGGGTGCTGGTTCCAATCCTGGTGGCCCTGCTTCCCATCCAGCTCCCTGCTTATGGCCTGGAAAAGCAGTCAAGCATGGCCCAAAGCCTTGAAACCCTGTACCCATGAGACCCGGAAAAGCTCCTGGTTCCTGGCTTCAGATCAGCTCAGCTCCAGCCATTGCAGCCACTTGGGGAGTGAATCATTGGATGGAAGATCTTCTCTGTCTATCCTCCTCTCTGTATATCTGAGTTTCCTATTGAAAAAAAAAAAAACTTGCACCTCTCTTTCACCTGCTAGATTGGAGGGAGAACCTGGGAGGGAAACTTCTCTATGTAAGACAGCCCTGCCCTCTGTTCCTTCCAAGCACATTGCTTTTGCATCCATGAATGCTGACTGCTTCATGAAACACAGCTTCTGTTTTTATCCAGAAGTATTTTCCAGCGAACTTTTGTGGACAGTATTTTAGAAGGTTAAGCCATATCTCACATCCATTTTTCAGATGAAAACCATAGGGTAAGTGTGCTACCCAGACATGTCTTTGGAACATGCTCTATTGAGAGAGCTCTTGGGATCACACAAACACAGCGATTATGTCCTTTGGGCACCCTCCTCCAGCTGCCAGGTATTTTCTATGGGCACACCTGGGACTGAGGGGGTTGGCCCAATGCCACACCTCCATGTACAAACAACCTTCCCAGCAGTCCTGCCCTAACCTTCTTAATTGAGCTGACTAAAATTCAACACAGTGAACTTTACTAGAGAAAGGAAATGAATGGCAGGGAGTGTGGCTGGCCCCAGAATTCTGAATGGGGCAGGAAGTCTATAGTCTAAAGAGACCAGGTGAAGCCCCGTAGGACAGCAGCAAGAACTGAAGCAGAGAGAGGGAAGGAGGCTGTTCTTACTGGGACAAGGAAGACAGGGTGGGAAGGGAAGACCTGCAAGGGAAGGGGAAAGGCCTAAGAAGGGGATAGAGAACCAAAAAGGGTGGAAAAATCAAGATGCAATGAAAGTCAGCAAGGCAGTGGCTCCAATGACTATGTCCAGAAGGAGAAGTCTGTGTTCCAAGTGTGTTTTTCCCTCATCACTTGGCTACCTTGTTCCCATCCCCAACACTCCAGAGAGGCCTGCCACACTCCCAGTGATTCATATATGTGTGGAAATTCCAGCGAAGAGTTAAGTTTTGTGGTCAGAGCAAGACATGCCCAGAAGGCAAGACTTGGAAGAGAAACAAGCTAATGGGCAAGAGACGTTGCGAGATGCCACAGTCTCTGGCCCCAGACCTTCCTCCATCACCAAGAAGATGGGCAATGTCTTGAAAACAATGTCTTTTTGCTTTTTAAAGACTTGTTTTATTTACTTGAAAGGCAGAGGGACAAGGAGGGAAAGAAAGAGAAAGAGTTTCCATATACTTTTTCTTTTTTTTTTTAAAGATTTATTTTTATTACAAAGTCAGATATACACAGAGGAGAGACAGAGAGGAAGATCTTCCGTCCGATCATTCACTCTCCAAGTGAGCTGCAACGGGCCGATGTGCGTCGATCCGATGCCGGGAACCAGGAACCTCTTCCAGGTCTCCCACACGGGTGCAGGGTCCCAAGGCTTTGGGCCGTCCTCAACTGCTTTCCCAGGCCACAAGCAAGGAGCTGGATGGGAAGTGGAGCTGCCAGGATTAGAACCGGCGCCCATATGGGATCCCGGGGCGTTCAAGGCAAGGACTTTAGCCACTAGGCCACGCCACCGGGCCCTCCATATACTCTTTCATTCCCCAAATGGCTACAAAGCCTAAGGATAGACCAGGCTGAAACCAAGAGCCTGGCACTCCGTTTGAGTTTATTGTGTGGTAGCTGAGATTCACACACTGGGGCCACCTTCTGCTGCTGTCCCAGGCAGGGAAGCATCAGCAGGAAGCTGGGTCGGAAGCAGGGGAGCTAGGCCTCGAACCAGCATTCTGATATGGCATACTGGAGTCATCTAGGTGGCTACTGCACCACAACACCAATCCCTTGACTTTCAACAACCAGGAACCAGAGAAATGGAAGGTTTCTGTCCAACTTACAGGACAGACCACTTAGAGGTCAAGTGAGAGGGTAGAAAGGCATACAAGGGAGAAAGTAACAGAGCTCAGGCTGATTTACATATTCATGTACTCTTTTGTTTAACTTATGTCCATCTGGGACACACAGACTATGGTTCCCCTCTGGTCCTTGATCTATGACTGATACACTGATTCATTGCAGAAGCTGGCTTCAGGCTTCGGCAGTTTGGCCTCCTGCTCAGACCCTTGTTACCAGTGGCTCTGACCACACATTAGAGTGTGCTGGAAGCCTGCCTCCTCACAGCACCTTTCCTCTGTTGTTCAAAGGAAATTTCTCGGACAGGTTTATTCACCAGTGACCCCAAGCCAGACCTGCTATAGGCCTGCTCCAGCTCAGGACGCTTCTGTTGAACATATATGTCAGTAACCAGAGGAGGATGAAGGAGGATTCTGACCTGCCCAATGCTCATCTCTTCTCTACTTCTCTCCCACACAAAAAGGAGAAATACTCCATATATCCACTGTCGTACACATGACAATTAGAGGAAGTCCTCATGTCTACACAGAACTCCACATACATCAACAGGGGTGGCGTGTTCAGATAGGTGAACATCTGGGGTGACAAAGGAGTTCATGTTTCAGCGTGGATCTGACATCCAAAGACCTCCTCAAGCCAAAGCAGAACTCATCAATCCAACCACTTTTTTGAAGACCGGTACAGTTTTCCTTTTTTTGACCAATATAGTTTTGAAAACAACATACTAACCACCCTCACAATCTTACCAATACTTTTGAAAACAAACAAGGACTGTTCTTCCCCCTGCACCCCCCTTACCCGGTGGACTGATTTTGCTGGTATTGAAGTGACTTGGAGCAGCAGGAATGCATAGAAATGACAGTTGTCTATTCTCTGTCTTCCCTTAACAAAAGGGTTCCTCAAAAACTTCTCTGTGTCCTGTGGCCTGTGTCAAAATGATCAAGAAAAAGATGAGTAAAGGACTTTCCAATTGTCATTCTTCTTCAGCCACAACTGAGAACTTTCCTGGGGAGATAGAACCCACAGGCAACAGCCCAGAGCTCCTTTGCACAGAGAGCTAAGTCAGTAGATCTATCCACAGGGGAAATGCTCTGAAACATCCCACGAGAGTCCAAAGTGCGGAAGCAGAAGTCCACAGCCTACCTCGCTGACGGTCAGTTTCCCAGCAGCCCTGGAGCAGCTCCAGGGGATGGCAGAGTCCCAAGGGTGAGGGCCGTGATCTCAACGAGAGCTGAGTCAGAGGCTCAGCTACTTACGTGCCATGTGACCTTGGCAAACATCCCAGCCTTCCTTCAGTCTTCTCATCCGTAACGTGCCTGCCTCGCAACACTGCAGAGTGGCTCAAATGAGGAGAGCTTCCAAAGACAAGGAGCTGGAGGGCAGCTGCGACTCACAAGGGTACTCAGTAGAGTCAGCCTTTGTTGTTGTCTTAAGATGTATTCATTTTTATTGGAAGGATAGATTTACAGAGAAAAGGAGAGACAGAGGGAAAGATCTTCCATCTGCTGCTTCACTCCTCAAATGGCTTTAATAGCTAGAGCTGAATTGAGCCAGCAGCCTCCTCTGGGTCTCCCATGTGGGTACAGGGTCCCAAGGCTTTGGGCCATCCTCCACTATTTTTCCAGGACAAAAGCAGGGAGCTGAATGAAAGTGGAGCAGCTGGGACTTGAACTGGCACCCATATGGAATGTCCATGCTTGCAGACAGAGGAGTCGCCAAATGAGCCATTGCACCAGCCCCTACAATCAACCTTTGTGTCTGCAAAACCCCACACCCAGATTCCACCTATCTCGGATGGAAAAGACTGGGGAGGAAAAGCATTCAACATACACAGACATGTTTTAAATATAATGTGGGACCCAGCACGACATCTCAGTGGCTAAATCCTTACCTTGTAAGCACCAGGATCCCATTTGTATACCAGCTCATGTCCTAGTGGTTCCATTTCCCATCCAACTCCCTGCATATGGCCTGGGAAAGCAGCAGAGGATGGCCCAAAGATTTGGAGCCCTGCATCCATGTGGGAGACCTGGAAGAAGCTCCTGGCTTTGGAGGAGTTCAATTCTGACTGTTAAGGCTATTTGGGGAGTGAACCAGAGGCTAGACTTTTCTCTTAGTCTCTCCTTCTCTTTGTAAATCTGATATTTCTTTTAAAAATTATTTTTCTTTTAAAAACATATATATATGTATATATATTCATTTCCTATGTTCTCCTTGTTTGAAAGGCATACACACACACAGGAGGAGGGGAGAGAGAGATCTTCCAACCATTGGTTCTCTTCCCAAATACATACAATAGTTAAGGTTGGGCAAGCCCAAAACCAGGATCCTGGAACTCAACTTGAGTCTCCCACAGAGGTGAAACATCTGAAAAGAAAATGCTAGGAGGTAAAGGAAGTGCTGAAGATACCCACGGCCTCTCCTTGGGGTGGCAACAACCTGCATATTTGAGTCATCATCTGTTTCTTTCCAAGGATTAACAGGAAGTTGGAATCACAAGATCTTAGAGGCAGGCATTGATCCCAGGCACTCCACTGTGCAAGCAGTATCCTGAAGGGCAGCTGCAGCACCTTGCCAAATGTGTACTCTCATATATATATATATTTGTCAAAAAATCATGTGCAATAGAGATAGTTTTACAGAAAGCTCCCAACACTGGTTCACTCTCCTAAATGACTACAGTGGCTGCAACTGGGTGGGAGCTGAAGCAAGGGGCCAGGAACTCAAACCAAGACTCCTGCATAGGTAGCAGGGACCCAGCTACTTGAGCCATCGCCTGCTGCCTTCTAGCAAGGAAGCTGGAATTAGAGGCAGAGCCAGGAATTAACCCAGGGACTCTAATGTGGGACTGGGATGTCTCAGCCACTAGGCTGGCTGCCCAAATCCAGACTTTATTCTTGTCACTTTCTCAAAACAGCACAGAATAGCAACTACTATATGGCATTTACTTTATACTGCATATTTTAAGTAACTTAGAAATGATTTAAAGCATGCAGGAGGGTTATATACAAATACTAGGCCATTTTATAGGAAGAATTTGAGCATCCAGAGTTTTGGGATCTGTGGAGGGGAGAAAGAAATCCCCTGTGCAAACTGAGGGATGATGCACCCATGATCTGGAGCAGCCGGGAGCGGAGCTGATGCTTCTGGAGCTTGTTCTGGGCAAGGCATTGAGTGTCCTGTGAGTAAAAACACCTCCCCACATCTCTATGGCTCAGCTACATCATTGCCAGAACTCGACAAATGAGGAAAGCAGGCCCAAAGGCTTTCAGGAGCTTCCCCAAGTCTCTGAAGTGGGAAGTGGTGGGACCAGGCTCATGAGCCTGTGGCAATGACAAGCCAGAACTGAGCAAACCCCATGTCTTTGTTCTGGGCTCCCAGGCAGGCAGCTAAACCATACTTTCCAGCCTTCTGACAGCCACACAGCCTCCATCACCGGACCTCCCGCAGATCATGCACAGTCAAAGGTGACCAGGAGGTAATGGGGGTTTTCCCACTCCCCCTCTTCCCTCCTGAAAGGTTCTCAGCATCTGTGTGTAGGAGACAAGAATGTAAGGACTCAGGAATCTGTGTGAATTCCCCCTAACCAACCTCAAGGGTCTCAAACTTGAATGAGAAACTCAGTACAGCCTGGGGCTGCCTCCTGGCTGTGCTCCCCCAACTCTAGTTTCCTAACATAGATCTTGGGAAGCACTGTGCTAGGTCACGTGATTAGGGTCCCACCAGCTACATGGGAGACCTGGATTGAGGGCCCAGTTCCTCACTTCAATCCTGGCTAAATAAATAAAATTCACTGTCAAGTATTTTTAAAAGAGAAAAGGTGAAAACTATTGTTGTTGGATAGGCCTGTTTGTCATAGAGACTGGAATTTTTTTAAAAATATTTTTTCTGGTCTATTTCTTTGAAAGGTAGAAAGACAAAAACAGAGATCCTCTATCTACTGGTTCATCCAGATGTCCACAACATCCGAAGCTAGACCAGCAGCCAACAACTCCATCTGGGTCTCCCATGTGGGTGGCAGGGACACAAGTGCTGGATCTGTCACCTGCTGCCTACCACAGTGTGCATTAGCAGAAAGTCGGAGTCAGAAAAGCAGCAAGGAGGCCAGAGTTGCGGTGTAGCAAGTGAAGACACCTCCTGTGACATCCAGTCGTTCATATCCAACCCATTCCACTTCTGATCCAGACCCCTGTGAACGGCCTGGGAAAGGCAGTGGAAGATGGCCCACATGCATGGTTCCCCACCAGCCACAGGGGAGATCTGAATGAAGCTCCTGACTTCCATCTGACCCAGCGCTGATCATTGTGACCATCCTGGAAGTAAACTCTCTGACCCTATATACAACCTTATAATTCCATCTTCCAAATAAATTGATTTTTTAAGAGATTAGAAAGGCATATTTTCAGAGAGAAAGATTCTCCATCTGCTGCTTCACTCCCCAAAAGGGTGCAATGGCCAAAGCTGAGCTAATCTGAAGCCAGAAGCCAGGAGCCTCTTCCAGGTCTCCCAAGCAGGCACAGGGTCACAAGAACTTTGGCATTCCTCTGCTGCTTTCCCAGGCCACAAGCAGGGAGCTGGATGGAAGTGGAGCAGCCAGGACTCGAACCAGTACCCATATAGAATGCCTGTGCTGCAGGCAGAGAACTGGCATGCTTTGCCACAGAGCTAGCTCATCTCTTTTTTTTAATATACATTTTTCATGAACTCTTTGAAAATGCCTAGTATTCAAAGAATTTTCTTCTTCTTTTTTTTGGGGGGGAGGGTACTAAAATACACTTACTTTCTCTAGCAATATCCTGATTTTGATGGTATCAACAATGGTTTCAACAGAAAGGCGCTTGGAAACTGCAGTTCTGGCTCTCCATGATGACCACACGTTCAGCCAGAGGCA
The DNA here is from genome assembly GCF_030435755.1 of Ochotona princeps. Classification (NCBI taxonomy): domain Eukaryota; kingdom Metazoa; phylum Chordata; class Mammalia; order Lagomorpha; family Ochotonidae; genus Ochotona; species Ochotona princeps. The sequence goes on along the minus strand of NC_080842.1, from coordinate 42,850,119 downwards.
GACACAGGATGTCTTTGTTTAGATTCAGCGCCTCACCACCTCTGCTGACATCGTCACCTGCCATCCCCGGTAATGGATGCCCCGTGCGAAATGCACACACCCTCTAAAAAAAAAGCCAGGCCTCCAGCTTCCTGGGGCTACTCATCTCACTCTATTTCTCTTGCAGGGAAACAACAACAACAAAAAAAACCCCTTGGTTGAGTCACTACATAGCTGCCAGGAATACAAGCTCTCTGGAGACGGGCTCACACAGGGCTGCCGGCAGGTTCACCAGGTAACTCTCCAGGCTGGGCAGACCTCGTGATGGCCCAAGCAGCCGATGACCCCTGCACCTCCCTCAGCCCATGTAGGGTGGCCTGGAGGCACAGACTTGCTGTGGCCTCTGAATAGTACAGGTAGACTACAACAGCAAACTGCTGCTGCCCTTGGGCAGGGAAGTCCGTGTGGGATTCAGGACAGAGCATGATGGAGAGTCAGTCCTGGAGCCCAGGGTGCAGCCCTCTCTAAATAGACACCCAACCTCTTCTCTATGCCACCACATGTCATTATACAACAGTAATGCCCAAACCTGCATGAGTTTGAGAATCCCCCAGAGGGGAAATTTGAAAAAAGATAGATAGGAGTCAGCACAATGGCTCAACTGGCTAATATGGGTGCTGGTTCATGTACCGGCTGCTCCACTTCTCTTCCAGCTCTCTACTTGTGGCCTGGGAAAACAGTAGAGGACAGCCCAAAATCTTGAGATCTGTACCTGTTTGGGAGACCCAGAAGAAGCTCCTGACTCCTGGCTTTAAATCAGCTCAGCTCTGTTTTTCCTTCATTCTGTAAATCTGACTTTCCAATAAAAAAATAAAATGAATCTTTTTTTTAAAATGCAGATGGCCAAGTCTGCCCAGATCCATTTGCTAGAGCTCTTCACAGTCAAATGCCTGAGTCGGAGTTGTGTGGCTCAACACATCAAGCCACGGCTTGGGATGCCCACAGCCCAGCCCAGGTTCGATCCTGGCTGTTCTGTTTTTGATGCAACATCCCAGGTGATGGTCCAAGTGCTTGAGCCTCTGCTGCTCACATGAGACACCTAGATGGAGTTCTTGGCTCCTGACTTCAGCCTGGTCCAAGACCTGGCTATTGGCTATTGCAGGCAATTGGGGAGCGAACCAATGTGTGGAACATCTCTATCTCTCTCTCTGTTGCTCTTCCTTTCTTGAAGATGAAAATGAACACATGTTTGGGTTGTTTTTTCTAAGTAGTCAAAAGTTGCGAAAATGAGAAATATGAGAAGTTGGGTATGTTTATAGCTACAGAAACTGATTGAGACAATAGACACATCTGACACGGAAGATGGTGAGTGAAGGATGTGGATCCCAGTGAGGATGACAAGGTCAGGGTTACACAGACACCCACAGAAAAAGTCAACAGCTAGGCATCCAGGAGGCAAAGCTGGAGGGTAGTTGCATTTGCTTAAGCCCTGGCAGCAGGTACACATGGCTTCCATCCCACAAAGGTGCCTGGCAAGGCTGAGACCCTGGGCAGGACAGATAAGACCCCATGTCTTGTTTATCCTCAACCCAAGAAAGTCCACAGAGGCAACACTGGTACAAGAATAAAGAGTTTTCTTCCTGGAAACCAATAGAAGAGGGCTCTACTGAGAAATTTAGAAACTGCTGGAACATGGAACACATCCATGTTGCCTGTGTCTAGTGATGGTCACCCCCAAGGAAAGAGCCATCAATCAGGCAGGAAAATGGAGGTGTCCCAGTGCATAGCACATACCTCCTTGCTGGAGGGAGAAGAACCAAGAGGATGAAACTGATACAATAGACGGGGGCCCTTCCCCAAAGCAACTGAGTTCAGAGAGGAAATGAAAGAACATGTTTATGAAAATACTTAAAATCGGGAAATTGGGAAATCTGCTCAGCTCAGCACTATGAATCAGGCACTGTGAGGTGTCCAAGGATAATTTTTAATGTTTATTTATTTCTTTTAATGAACTTGACAGGCTAAGAGTCAGGGGGAGAGAGAGAGAAAGATCTTCCATCTGCTGGTTCACTCTCCAAATGTTGACAACAGTAGAGACCAGGCCAGGTCAAAGCCAGGAGCCTGGAACTCCATCCTGGACTCCAAGGTTGGTGGCAGATCCTAAGGACTAGGGTCACCTTTTGCTTCTTTCCAGGTGCCTCAGCAGGGAGCTGAACTAGAGATGGACCACCCAGAATTCAACTAAGCATGCATCACTACACTTATCCAATGATTTTTTTTTAATTAAAATCCTGAGTGTCAAATAGAGATTTTTTTAAAAAAAGTACATGTATCAGAGGGCTTGTCAAACTTCTTCATGAGGAAACTGGTGCAGTGTTGTAAGGCTCCAAAGGAGGAACATAAAGGCAAACACACATATGGAGCAGCAACATGCCTGCAGGCAAATGGGAGCCCAGCCGTCAGCTCCAGCAGGTGCAGAGGTACCAAATCTCTGTGATACAACTTGCTCGTGTAAGGAGGAAATTATTTTGCCTTGCTGTCAGTTACCTGCAGATTATAGGAATAGAGCACAATTAACTACATACAAGCAGAATCCTATAACCCACAACGGCGTACTCTGGAAATGAGACATGGTCCCTGCATTCTACCAGCTAACAAAGTACTGAGGGCCACGATAGGGATTGGCTACACAGAAACCATAGCAAGAAAAGTGGTGACAGCGAAGCTGCCAGGCACCTGGGCTGTATGACCAGCTCTGTGGCTGGCAGCCAGCCCAGTGGGCCTGCAGAGGTAGGATCAAGCATCTTTGACTAGGCAACTGGCTAGGCCAATGTTTTGGAACAAGGGATATTCTCGCCTACCCTTGAAGAATAGCTTTGTGAAGTCATTTTTGTTTTAGATTTTGTTTTCATGGTGACACTAAAAGACCAGAACTTTATTCCAAGGCCCTGTGTTCTGTGAACATTTTTAAGAAGCAACAAAATTGAGAGCATTTTCAGTGAATTTTCACAATGAACACTGGGATGCCTGTCACCTAAATTCTACTATGAATGCTTTACTTCAACTGCCCTACCACAGGTCCATCCAGCTACCCTGCCTCCCGCCATCCATCCATCAGTCCAGCATGTTAATGCACTTCAAAGTAAACTGTGGTATCTGTAGCTTTCCTTTCAGCATTCTTATCATCTACCAGTGTCCACATTTGCTTACAGCAGTTTCTTTTGATGTTCAATGTATCTATAATGACAAAACACACACATCTGAAGTGTATAGTCACCAAGCGTTGACAAGCACATCTACTCATGTTAGAAGACACAGAACAAAGTCATCACTTACAAAATTCTCTGGGGCCTTTGCCCATGAATTCCCACCCACGGAGACAATCAGTTATGATACTGTCCCTCCACAGATAAGTCTTGCCTATTCCAGAACTTCATTTACAAAGAATCCTGTGCTAGGTACTTTGTTGGGTAAGAGCATTCACATGATTTTTGAAGCAGATTGCTTTTCTTTAAAAATTACTGCAGATAACTCTCAGTACTTAGGAATTACTGTTGCATATTCAATAGCTCTTGATCTGTTTTGTTATACATGATATCTGATCTCTTTCCAGTTCCTAGCTGTCAGGAAAAAAAAACAAGACTATTCCTGCACAAGTATTTTTGTAACTATATAACTTCCCTTCTCTGGGATTATTATATAAAAATGCATAGGCACAGCAGTTAAGACACTGCTTGAGGCACATGCATCCCCTATCTTTGCATCAGAGAGCCAGACTCCAGCCCCAGCTCCCTTTCCAGGCCAGTCTCCTGCTAATGCAAACCCTGGGAGGCAGCAGGTGACAGGGTGACAGCATTTAGGGTCAGGTCCCTATTGGAATGAGAAAAGGGGGAGTCTCTTTAGAAGTGGATCAGGGTTCATGAAACCAACCCCCACCTAGCAAGTGGGCCCAGGATCTGGGCCAGGTGACCCACACCCCACCAGTGGGGTGGGAAATCTGGCGGGGCTTGGGTCTCCTGGCCCAGGTATCAGGGCCATTCCACTAGGTGGGTGCGGGTTTGTGAGCCCCAGCAGAGGGGCATTCAAAGATGCTTGGGACACCTGGCCTAGCTACTTGAACTCGCCTGCAAGAACATCCCCTACTTAATGAAAAAGGTGGAGCAATGAACACAGGCCCTGTTATAAAAGTGTGAACCAGCAGATGAAAGATTTCTCTGTCTCTCCTCTCCTCAAATCTGATCTGCCTTTCCAATAAAAAATAAACACATCTTTAAGGAATAATCATAAATATGCTTACAGATAAAATAAAAAGATTCCACTTCGATGAGGTTCTGGATCTTCCTCTCTTGGGGCGGGCCCCTGATGACTGCAGGGGCAGTTGGTGACTTTAAGCCCAGCTTTGTTCACTGCTTCGGCAATGAGAGATTCCCCAGAGAAGACAGGAGGCCAGGATGCCTTCTGTTGTGCTATTTTAGCTATGACAATGGCTCAGTACTTGGGCTCCTGGTCTCCTTCTGGGGAAACCCTAGCTGGATTCCTAGTTTCTAGCTCAGGTCTGCTTGTTGCAGGCATTTTGATAGTGAAACTGAAATGGAAAATCTCTGTGTCTATTGTTCTGTAGTCCAAATAAATAATTTTTAAAAATAAGAACACGATTTCTGGGTCACAGGGTAATAAGGTATTCAGCTTTGGCCTTAAAAAATCACTGATACTCTTTAGTATTTTTTAAATAAAGACTTTTTGATTTTTATTGGAAAGGCAGATTCACAGAGAAGGAGAGACAGAGAGGAAGATCTTCTGTCCACTGGTTCACTCCCCAAATGACCACAATGTCTGGAGCTGAGCCAATCAAAACCCAGGAGCCAGGAGCTTCTTCTGGGTCTCCCAAGTGGGTGCGGAGTCCCAAGAACTTGAGCCTTCTTCAACTGCTTTCCCAGGCCACAGCAGAGAGCTGGCTGGGAACTGGAGTAGCTGAGACACAAAACAACACACATATGGGATTCCAGCGCATGCAAGGCAATGATTTAGCCATAGGCTATCGCGCCAGGCCCAGTTTTAAATACTGCTTAAGGTGGGTTGCATTCTTTTATGCTGCCACCAGTAGTATAGGAGAGCCCCACAGCCAGTGCTGCATGGCCTTGCTGACATCTGCTGTTGTCCATGTTTACCTCTCGTGAACTTTTCATGTAGCTGGCTGTGGTTGTTGGACAAATCAAGGGGATCTGCCACCACTGTGCGTTGTATCTACAGGCGTGGTGCTTGGGGCACTCTACAGAACCTAATATCAATATATTTCTTAAAATATAGTTGAAAAAACTGGGACTAGCACCATGCCTCACAGGCTAATCCTTCACCTGCAAGCACCAGTATCCCATAAGGACACTGGTTCATGTCCCAGCTGTTCCCTGCTTATGGCCTGGGAAAGCAGTGGAGGATGGCCCAAAGACTTGGGACCCTGTACCCTCTTAGGAGAAATGGAAGAAGCTTCTGGATCCTGGCTTTGGACCAACTCAGCTCTGGTTTTGGCAGCCATTTGTGAGTGAACCAGTGGATGGAAGATAATTCTCTCTGTGTTTCCTTCTCTCTGCAACTCTGCCTTTCAAGCAAAAATAAATCTTTAAATAAATATAATTGAGAAAATTAAAACAGGGCCAGCATTGTGGCACAGTGTAAGAGGCTGTCAACTATAGTTCCCACATGAGTGCCAGTTGGAGTCCCGGCTGTCACACTTCTGATCCTGCTCCCTGCTGATGCACCTGGGAAAGTGGCAGAAGATGGCCAGGTTCTGTGTCCCCGCCAGGAGACCCAACATGACTGCTGTGCAGGAGAGCTGCACTGGCTTCAGATTTCCCAGGGGGTGTTCTAAAAGTCTGTGGCAGGAGTACATTGTCAAACCACAGCTTACCAGAGCTGCTCTGGCTACTGTTAGAGCATGTGGGTCTCTGAGGTCTGGAGGAACCCACGAGGTTACCAGTGCCTGAACTCCAGTGGCCACCGATGGGTAATCTAAAGGTGAGCATAATGTCTACTGCTCAGGAAAGCCCCACACCTGGGACATTCCAAGCTGCTAAAACAATGCATTGCCAAATTCCCCAAGGAGCCCATCTGCTTCTTCCCTGCCCAACTTATCAGGGCCCCCTGTGGTGCTCTGGACATCCCAACAAGCAGCTTCGGAGGGAGACTCTGCCCTCTGTTCAGATGAGATGAAGCCTGGCTTCACAAACCCCCCACCCCGTCCTCTATTTCAGCAGGCTTAACTCCACTCTCTTAACCCTGCCCTTGTTCTGTTCCCACTAAACTCAATTCTTTTCTACTTTAGCCACCTTGTGGCCTTTTCCCAACCCTACAGTCCTAAAACCTAATAGCTACAATTTACTAGAATTTCCCTTTTTCCTTAATCTATAAAATAATGTGTGTAGGGATTGATCGGCATGAGGCCTCAATTGGCTGATCTTCCTCCTCCAAGTGCTGGCATCCATATGGGTGCCAGTTTGTGTCCTAGTTGCTCCACTTCCCTTCCAGCTCCCTGCTTACGGCCTGGGAAAGCAGTCAAGCATGGCCCAAAGTTTGGGACCCTGCGTCTGTGTGGGAGACCCAGAAGAAGCTCCTGGTTCCTGGATTCAGGTCAATCAGCTCCAGCAGTTGTGGCCATTTGGGGAATGAGCCAGCAGATGGAAGATTTTTCTCTCTGTCTCTCCTTCTCTCTGTAGAGCTGCTTTTACAATAATAGTAAATAGAACTTTAGAAAAAATAGTGTGTGTTGAAAGCTGGAAATCGTTGTTCTCACGTCACAGAGTACTCAAAATCTGCTTTAAAAAAATGAGCCTTGGGCCCGGCACAATAGCCTAGTGGTTAAAGTCCTCATCTTGCACCCGCTGGGATCCCATATGGGTGTCAGTTCATGTCCTGGATGCTCTACTTTCCCATTCATCTCCATGTTTTTGGCCTGGGAAACAGCAGGGGATGGTCCAAAGTCTTGGGACCCTGTATCCACATGGGAGACCCAGAAGAAGCTCCTGGCTCCTGGCTTTGGATCAGCTCAGCTTACTTGGGGAGAGAACAAGCAGGCAAAAGATCTTTCCATCTGCCTTTCCAATAAAAATTTTAAAAATAAAATAATGTGCCTTGGGTTGATGTTGTAGCACAGCAGCTTTAGCCATGTTTGAGACACCCACATTCCATATCAGCGTGCCTGTTTGAGCCCCAGCTCCTTCACTTCTGATTCTGTTTGTCTTTCAGCAGATAGATTCTTCCTCTCTTTCAAAATAAATAAATAAATCTTAAAAAAAAAAAAAGAAGAAGAATCTTGAGGCAAAAGCATGCAAAGGGGTGGCTATATCACGATCCTAATCTGTGTGCTCCCCATGGGTGCTAACCCATGAGGCCTTCTTAGTCGTGTGTAGCGGACGACTTGTCAAAGCCCCGATGTGCAATCTGGAGTCCCCAGTTCTCAGGATACAACCGGAGGAGGGGTGGGAAGCAGGCAGCTGGGGAGGCCTCGACTGCCAGTATCTTCTGCTGTTGTCCCAAATTCCCTGTCTCCCCACACAGCTGGGTGCTCAGTAACCAGGCTTAGAGGCCCTCCACTGCAGTCTAATTGGTGCCACCTAGGTGGGCATGGAAGTGTGCAGATAGCTCCCTGACAGGGCCTGGCAGGTGCAGGAGCTGTGTGACACATGAAGGGTAGGTGGCTGGACCTACAGCCTTCGGTTTCTTTGGCGTTAAGGAGAGCCTGGATGAGATGCCAGACTTTGATTTCAGCTGGGGTCACCATATCTACCTTGCTAGGTTGTCAGGAGGGTTAAAGAGATTGGGGCAGGGGTCACAGTACCATCTCCATTTGCCTCTCCAGTATGTCCATCATGGGCTCAGATTTCTCTTGACCTCTCCTGTTTGGGGTCCCCAGCGGTGGGAAGAGGCCCCGGACCAACTATCAGACAGGGCAGGTCCCAGAACTCTCCGGCTAACTCTTACACAGAAAGACCAAGCAAGGCTCCAATCTTCTAGCTTTACTGCCCGGTTTGCTGGAGCAGGGTCTGGGTGCTAGGACTTAGCTTGGGGAACAGAAATTCTGGCTTCTGTGTCCACGTTGGGGGAGAAAAGGTCAAAAGCTCTTGCCTGTGAGCCTTTTCCTTCGATTCAAAACAGCACACAGAGGCACCGCATTTGGGATGCCTGGTTCTTTCTCAGAATGCTAAGCTTCAGAGGTTGGCTGTCCCGGAACCGCCAACCCCAGCCCTGCTTTGTGAATTAATAAAATAAGCCACCGCCACCCACTTCCCACGCAAGCACCCAGCAGCTTGACAAGCTATCTGGCCTGCAGCAAAGGACCACGGGGTAGGTTTCTGCGGCGGTGGCGACACAGGTCCACCTCCCCCTCCTCCCGGTCCCATCAAACCCGCCTGGATGGTCGCCGCCTCGGGGATTCAGGCGGGGCAGGAGCCCGGGCGGGGGTGCAGAGCCCGCAGGCCAGGCCAGGCGAGGCGGAGCGGGCGTCACGTGGCGAGTCAGCCGGGCGCCGGGCGGGCGGGGCCGGCCGGGTAAAAGGGCGCGGGGCGGGCGGCGGGGCTACGGCGGCTGCTCGGCACCGGCGGCGGGCGTGCGAAGAGGCTGCAAGCCAGGCTCTCCCGGCTGCGCTCGGTGAGCGGGGACTGTGGGCGCGCGGGCCGGGGCGCGGGTGACCCCTGCCGCTGCCTGGGCGGAGAAGGCGGACGTTCTCAGTCGGCGAAAGAGGGGCCTCTCGTGCACCCTTCGCTGCTGGGCGAGCCAGGGTGGCTCCGGCGGCTCGCCTAGCTGCCTTTGCGCCATCACTGGGCTCGGTGACCCCGGCCTGCTCGGCCCACGTTTAGGGCCCGGCCCAGGCGCAGTGACGTAGGAGATGGGGGTGGGGAATGCCCCGGGCAGAGTTTGGCCTGGATTGTCCTGCCAGCTGGAAGCTTGCGTTTGGGGCTGTGGGTTCTTGAGAGACCCAGATTATCAGCTGAGCTAATAATCTCTCTTGCCGTCATTGTGGATTTGGTTCGTCTCTCCTGCTCCGTTTCCCCGCCACCATCGTTCTGCAAGGTTTGCCGGGGCGCATCTTTCTACACTCCATTCCTGGAACCCCGTGAGACAGGTCCTTTTGAAAGCAGGAACCTGAAACTGGGTGGCTAGTGTGGGACCGGAGGAATGAGATATGTAAACAGGAAGAGAAGCTGCGCGGAGGAGAGAAGGCTGGCTTAGGCTTGGGGCGCCCCTCTTGTGCCCTGGGAGCTTGGGCTGTGGCAGGAGCAGGGCTGTGCCCGCACCGGGGTGGAGGAGGTGGAAGCCAGGCAGTACCCAAGCCGGCCTTGGGTGCCATGGGGTCAGGGGAACTGGGCGAGTCCCTGGGGCATCACTTCCTCTGCAGTTCCCGCCCCTGGGGAGAAGGATTTGGCACTGGGGCAGCAGCAGTTGCTGGCCCAGTTGGCAGACAGACCAGGGTTGGTGAATTGGACTGGGTTTCTTAGCAGGTGTAGATCACCCCTTCCCCAAGTCAGGTGTAGGTCACACCCTTCACTGAGTGCTGGGGTGAAGTCCCAAAGTATGGCTCAGGCCACATTTGTCTCCATCTAACCTTGGAGAGACACCCCACCCCACCCCCACTGATTGTGGGGTGCAGAGGGCGGCCTAGCATCTCTGCTTGGTGTCTGGGGAAAAACTGTCTCCAGGTGCCTGTCACTGGTGGAGCCTGGCCTGAGTGAGTCCACCCTGGCTGTGTAGACAGAGGGAGAAGTGAGTGATGAGGCACAGATGAGTGGTTAGCTGGCCAGGGAAAGGCCACTCCTTCCGCATATCCGTTCCCAAGGGGAGGCCTGTTGCCTCGTAGCCCTGCTGATGGAGAACCTCAGGCCCTGGAGTTCTATAGCAGGAAGCGGCAGGGCTGCACAAGCTGTGATGTTGCCTCTGAAAGTTGAAGGTGCCCCACCAAGAAGTTAACACAACTGGGGGTGACTCAGGGGTGCTGGCCGGTCCTGTGGCTGCATCTGTGACCCTGGGTTGGACGGAGCCACAGCTGCCTTTGACACTGGCTCAGGTCACATGTTTAGGTGTCCAGACTGGTCAGGTGGGGGATGGAGAGTGGGTGGAAACCCTTCAGCTGCAAGTTGGAATGGCCCCTGTGGTGCTGACTCAGCAACTCAGGCTGAGACCCTGGCTGTAGACAGCTGTTTTCTTTTCTCCTCCCCCACCACCCCTGGGCCTGGGAGTTGGAATTGGTCACAGAAATTTCGGGTGGAAGATGATATTTTGTTCTTGGCAGTGGATTGAGAAGGAAAGGGACACTGCTGTTGCATGCTTTAAAAAAATTTTTTTTTCATTTCATTTTATTTGGAAGGCAGAGAGAGACCCAGAGCTCTCGTCCATTGATTTCCCTCTCCATTATGGTCACAGCAACCCAGATCAGGCCAGGCTGTAGTTTTAAGGCCTGGAAGACCATCTGTGTCTCCCACAAGGATAGCAGGACCCAAGTAGTGTGCCATCACCTGCTGCCTCCTGAGTTGCCCGGAGCTGGGCCTCCCACTGGTGGAATGTGGGTGTCCGAAGCAGCATCTTAGCTGCTCCCCCACATGCAGCTTAAAGGGATTAGTAAATTGTACAGACTGCCCCAGGCTTGGGAGATTTGGGCTTACCTATCTGGGGGCAGTGTCAGGGGTCTGCTGCCTGCTTGCTTCTGGTGTTCTGGCCTAAGGAGAGCATTGGAACTGCATGAGGCTGAACTACATGAAACGAGAGCTTTCCACTTGCTCAGAATTCTCAGGAAGGGAGGGTGCTGAGGGAGGAGTCTATCTGGGGGTGTATTTACTTACTGAATATTGGGGTGCAGTCAGCTGTCTACATCTGGTGAGGTTCCAGGAGGTGTGGGAGGTGAAGCTTGTGTGGGGTATCCTCGTGTGGGTGTTGGTGTTCCTCCCGGGTTCATGTGGGATGTGAGTCCAGGGCTGGACCCTAGGACTCGCTGAGTTTGAACCAGTCCTCTTGTTTTTCCTTCCCTGCCTTGCAGATGTGGGACCTTCCATCGCAGGGTTGTCTGAGGAGCCCCCGACTGAAGCAGCAGGGTCCTGTTCTCTGTCCTGTTGTGTCAATTGCTGTCCCTGAGTCTCTTGCCCAGGGACACTGTATCACCTGCGTGCTCCTCCTCCCCAGGTCTCCTGTGATGTTTGGGTCCTTTTGCTACTCTGTTTCAATCCAGAAGCAACATCATATATCTTCAGCTATATGGCATGCATAATCTCATTTGTGAGATTTCTTTCCTTCTTAAATGTACAGTGTGCTTTTTACTGTTACTGTGTGCTATAGTAGGTATCCTTGTTTTTCTCAGACACTTAAAAGAGTTGGGACAAAAGAAGTGGAGTTTAGTGCTAGACCACAGGGCAGGGGTGTCTTCCATGATTACATGCTACCAGAGTGTTATCCAGTACCCATGTATCGACTTGTACCCCAGCAGTGTGGAAAGTTCTAGCTCCTCATCTTTAATAACACTCGATATGACCAGACTTTAATTTTTGCCAGTCTGGTGAGTTTGAAATGGTATTGCTGTTACAGTGTCTGGCACCAAAATTTTACATTTAATTCTCTGCCTTGGGAAAACACTGATGTAAGTGAAAATTTTCCTATTCTTGTGGTTGGTCAGTGATAGATAGCACTTGTTTAATATTTAGGGAGAGAGAGAGAAGGAGAGACACAGAGAGATCTGCTGGTTCACTTCCCAGCGGGTTGCAACAGATGTAGCTAAGCTGGTCCAAAGCCAAGAGCCTGGAGTTTCTTTTGGCTCTCCCACATGGGTACAGGGGCCCAAGGACTTGGACTATCTTCTGCTGTATTCCAGGCACATTAGCAGGGAGCTGCATGGGAAGCAGAGCAGCTGGACTTGCATTGGTTCCCATTTGCGATTCCAGCACTAGAGGTGGAGTCCTGCTATGCCATAGCACTGGCTAGAATTTGATCACCTGATGGCTAGCAGTTTCTACTAAGGGACACCTCAGTGTCCGTTTTCCTCACCTGGAAAATGGAACTCTTATACAAATGCGAAGGTCCTGGTGTTAATGTAAACATGGCCTGTGCTGGGGAGGATGTGTGGCTTGTAGCCTTGACCATGTTATCTGTAATGACCAGACCAGTAACTTCTTTGGTCTGGTCAAGATAGTCTGATGTTACCAGATAGCATGGGTGGAGGAGAAAGGCATTGTAGTGCGCGGATAGTCAGCAGACCTTGCACAGCGCCCTGGGGATCAGCAGGGTGTTCCCACAGAGGCTGGTAGGGTCTGGGCCGCTTTCTGTTCCTCTGCTACTCTATTCACTAACCCTGTGGTACTAGAAATGTGACTTGTTTGGTTAGTCACAGCACAGTAAATAAAAAGACCCTGGGGCAGCAGGTGCCACCTGCCATACACTGGGGAGATGTGGATCCCCCTCTCCCAGATGCGGAGGGTTCCTGGGCTGTATCTCCCTCCGTGTCCCAGCACTACCCTACTCCCCAGAGCTCAGAGAGGGAAGCAGTGCGGAGCTGGAAGTGCTGGAGGTGTGGAGTATTTCCATACCTTGCCATCGAACTTCTGGTGGCGAAGTAATCTAGCCTACAATCCAGTTAGGCTGCCTAGATGCTATACAGGCCAGAGAAGCCAGGAACACCAATCTCCTTCAACTCTCAAAGGATCTGAAGCTTTTGTGTGAAGCAGATCCGGCATCCTTCAGTATCTAGGCAGAATGCCCACTTTAGAATCAGAGATGTGCATCTCATTAAGTGGGTAATAGAGCTGGAGAGAGCAGAGCTGGTGAACAGAAGCATCCAGAACTTTCTGGAACATTGTGCCACCAACAATAAACACATTTTGAACTGCTGGGAGCTCTCATGGTATCTGAGGCTGTGGGCCTCATTTTCTTTGATGTGTGGAGCATGGGGTTTACTGCGCTGAATTGCAAGCATGGGTATTATAACAGTGAGACATTCCCCAGGCATGCAGGGGAGTAGCTTGAGTAGGCTGGCCTTGTGCACCTGGTGCACAGGAGTGACTTATTTTGCATAGGTGATTGACAGGTGGGCAGCAGGGGCAGTGCCTGTGGTTGGGCTTAAGGGCTCAGGTGACTCAACTGGATGGGGTCTTTTAGCAGCTTCTCCTGGCTCCAGGGCTGGCCAGCAGCCTGTCAACTTCCCCCGGACTGCTGTGGGTCACACACAAATTGGCTACAGTGGAGCCCAGCTTTAGCGGAGAGATAGGCAGCTGGTGGGTGTCTGTTCCTAAGGAGATGGATGGGGCTGAGCCTGGATGCACTTTTTTGGGTTTTATCCTTAAATACTGTCAAGTAAAAAGGTGTTAAATATCACGAGGAGCAGCAACCTATGCTGAGAAACCACATCAAGACTGTGATTCAGCCTCAGGTCTGTTCCGAGCGTAGGTCAACACGTTCCCACCTGCCATGGCGCCGCCTGTGTCTAGCTAGGCCACAGCAGGAAGGCAGAACAGTAAGGCCTTGGCTGGAGATGTGCTCAAGTGGTCCACACTCAAAACCACTGCCTCTGATGAGAGGTAAAGCCCCGAGGCTTTTATAGAGAATAGAAGGGCTTCGGGGGTTCTCAGGCCAGGGCTTGCCCAGGCCTCCCTGCCCTCCCACCTTCACCATCCCCCTAATCTAGGACATGTCTGTAAGCAGCTGTGTCATGGCGGTAGCTGGGAAGACATGGGCACTTGGTTTTTTTCATTGTTGAGAGTGGACTGTAGAAGAAGCCAGCACTATTTCCACTTCCGCCACTGGCCGCTACACCATGTCATTAGATGTTCACTCACTTCTTTAAAAATGCTCAGTTTCTTCCTTCTAATTGAAAGGTGGAGCAACAGAGGGAGAGTAACTTCCATCCACTGGTTTACTCCTTCAAATGGCCACAACAGTCTGGGCTGGGGCAGTCCAAAGCCAGGAACCATAAACGCCATCCAGGGCTCCCACAGGCTTGCAAGGGCCCAGACACCCTGGCCATCTCCCAGGTTGCATTAGCAGGAAGTTGGATCCAAAGCAGAGGAGGCAGGACTAGAACCAGCACCCTGATCTGGGATGCAGCCATCCCAGGCTGGGCAGCTCCTTAAAAGGTACCAATATGCCATTCCTCCTGCAACTTGGCACGAGCAGAAGGTGATCCAGGCAATGACAACATTGTACGTGCCTTCTGTGGCACACAGTGGCCCCTGAGTGCTGTGCATGGGTTTGAAAAGGGAAGACATGAGTAGCACATGTGCATTTTTGCCTGGGATTGGCTTAGGGAATGGGCAGAGCAGTGTGGTGGCAGCCATGTCTGCCCCAGAGCTCAGCTGGGCCTGAGCACTGCAAGTAGCATCTGCTCCTAGCTGTTGTCCCCGCCCGGGCCCCTTCCGGAGAAAGGGGTCTGCTGACTTCCCAGCTGCTCTCCCTCTTCCTGGGCCTCTTCCCCTTTCCTCATGAGATCAGTACTTTCTGTTCTTCCTTTCCTAGGATTAGAAAACAGAAAACCATGGGATTGAGAAATCAAGGGGAGTGTTTGTTTCCCCAAGGGGAAGAGATGGTCGGGCATGGCTCTGTGCTCAGGCCTGGGGTGCCCAGGAGTGGCTTGTTAAGAGCGTGGCCTGGCCTTCTCACCCCTTGCCCATGTCCAGCGTGACAGGTGCTCACTGGTGTGACATGCAAAGGGACACCTGGCTTCATATTTTTTGGGATTTCTATAGTCTCAGAGACCTTCAAAGTACCAAGGATGCCCTTTGGGGCACTGAGCCTGCAGAATAGGTGTGATTCAAAGCTTGTTTCAATGCAGACTTTTGTGATGTTGGAAGTATTTTTTCTCTTTCGTTTCAAAATTTTTTATTGGAAAGGCAGATTTATATATAGAGAGGAGAGACAGAAAAATCTTCCATCCTCTGGTTCACTCTCCAGATGGCTGCAGTACCTAAAGCTGAGCTGATCTGAAGTCAGGAGCCAGGAGTTTTTTCCAGGTCTCCCACATGGGTACAGGGAGGCTTTGGGCGGTCCTCGACTGCTTTCACAGGCCACAAGCAGGGAGCTGGATGGGAAGAGGAGCAACCAGGATACGAACCAGTGCCCATATGGGATGTCTGTGCTTGTAGGGGGAGGATTAGCCAAATGAGCCATTGCGCTGGGTCCTGGAGTTACTTTCAGTTAGTTTGGAGTGAAGGGAATTATTTGACCTAGGCTAGAATTGGAAGGAAGAGAAGAAAGGAGGGCAGCAAAGCTGCTTTCATTACATTCTCACTAGGCCCCAGGCCAGGAGCTTTGTTCACCCTCAGTTCATTCTTGACTTCCTCCCAGAGACACAGTGCCTGTTTATTGTTTTACAGGCAGAGGGGGATGGGGAAAGCTGAGGTTTAGTGAAGATCAGTGAACAGGTGGCAGAGCTAAGGACCCACAAGCAGGGCTCCTCCCTGCTCTAAGCCCTGGAGCCCGACTCGACTCTGGTTTGACATGCCTGTGTGCAGCATCCTGCCTTGTGGGAGGCTTCCCTAAGGACCCAGCCAGGTCCCACGGGCTGCCCTGGCCGGAGAACCCCGGGGGTGGCAGCCCTGTGTGCCCAACTCCACCTGCAGGAAGTGGATACCCTGGTGATGGTGTTCTTGCACCTGCCTCTCCCATCTTGCAGAAAGGTTAAAGTGTCACATGTAAGTCAGAGGGTGCCACCGAGGAGAAAAGAACCAGCCTCCCATGCCTGGGTGCCCAGCGACCCGTTTACCTAACAGCTTGGAGGCTGTGTGGGTAGCTGACATGTGGTCATGTGACATTCAGTCTCTGTGAGTCACTGGAAACACGAGGTGAAGTGCGTGAACCCAGAGTTGCCAGGAAGCAGTCTCGGAAATCACTGAGAACACGTGTGGCAAGCAGATGTCTGTTGGTTCTGTGGTCTGAGGTCTTGGAAGCAGTCCCACCATTCTTCCTAAAAGAAATGAAACTTGAAAATGCAAGAACAAGTTTCTTGCATTTTTTAAAGATTTATTTTATTTTATTTATTGGAAAGTCAGATATACAGAGAGAAAAATCTTCCATCCTTTGATTCACTCCCCAAGCAGCCGAAACAGCCAGAGCTGCACTGATCCAAAGCCAGGAGCCTGAAGCCTCTTCCAGGTCTCCCACACAGGTGCAGAGTCCCAAAGCCTTGGGCCGTCCTCAACTGCTTTCCCAGGCCACAAGCAGGGAGCTGGATGGAAAGTGGAGCTGCTGGGACTAGAACTGGCGCCCATATGGGATCCCGGGGCTTTCAAGGCGAGGACTTTAACCGCTAGGCCACGCCGGCCCGCCGGGCCCAGTTTCTTGCATTTTTAAAAAACTTACTTAAGAGGCAGGCAGGTCTCCCATTATCCACTAGTTCATCACATCCCTTCCCCATGCCTGCAGTGTCTGGAACTGGGAGACAGGAGCTCAATCCAGGGGCCCCTTGTGGGTGGCAGGGACCCGAGTACCTTAGCCATGACCAGCAGGAAACAGGAGTCAGGTGTTGAACCCAGGGACTGGAAGGGAGTGTGGTGACAAGTCTCCCTCCCACAGTTCCTTACTACTCTTGCAGCCTTCCTGTGTTATTTTGGATTTGGTAACAAGGATGCATCCACCTGTGCACACTGCGTAATGGACTCAGATTAATCCTTCACACTTCCGGTTTGGTGTGGGCGTTTTATTCTATCTGTGATAGAACCACTTAGCCTGCGTGGTTCTTCAGTGGCTACTTTGTATTCCATTTGATCACTTACTGTAAGTCATGTTATTTGGTTATTAGGCACTTGGCTTTGTTTCTGGTGTTTTGTTACTACAAGCCAGGACTACTTTGTGAAAATCCTGTAATGGTATCTATGCTTTTAGGAGTTGATATAAACGTCAGGTGAATTTTTTAAATGTTCACTTGCTGGGTGCCACAGCCGACAGATTTAAGGATTAGAAGAATTCCTAGGTGCTCACCTTGGCAGCACATACACTAAAATTGAAGCAGTATAGAAGGTATCCCAGGCTGGCCCCGACATGGCTGGCCCTGCCCCTGGGTACCCGTTATTAGTAAGAAACCTGTCCGACCTTTCCCTGTTTGATCTGTAATGAACATCTTGATTTTATCTACATGCCTCTGAGGCTGAATATTTGTATATCTACATTGCCATTTGTAGTTTTCTATAAAGTCACTTTATATCTTTTTTTTTTTCCTATTTTATCATGCTGCTTCTGTTTTTCTGAATTTTTTTTTGTTACATTTACAAATTTATTTGAAAGGCAGAGTTACAGAGAGAGGGCGAGACAGAGATCTTCATCTGCTGGTTCACTCCCCAAATGGGTGCAATAATCAGGACTGGGCCAGGCTGTAACCAAGAGCCTGGAACTCCACTCTGGTCTGCCACATGGGTGGCAGGGGCCCAAGTGCCTGCCTGCTGTCTTCCCAGTCTCATTAACAAAGAGTTAAATTGGGAAGTCAAGCAGATAGGCTGGCACTGGCACTCACACGGGGTGCTAGCATAGCAGGTGGCAGCTGAGCCAAGCTCACCGCAGTGCTATTCCCATGTTGCTACTTTTTAAAGAGGGGAAGAGACAGATTGACGGGGAATTCCCATCTGCTGGTTCACTTCCCCAAATAAGCACAGCAGCTGAGCCAGGTGGAAGCTGGGCACTAGAAACTCCGTCCAGGTCTCCCCCCTGGGTAGCAGGATTCCAGCTTTGAGCCATCTGCACTGGCAGGAAGCTGGGACCCCAGGCCAGGCTCTCTGATACAGGGCTCAGGCATTCTTGCTGCTAGATTTCATGCCCACCTTAGTTTTTGATTCCCAACAACCTTTGGTAGATCAAGGAAACAAAGTCTTACATATTTGTTGGTATTTGTTTTTAAAACTTTTTTGTTCTTTGTTTGTTTTTCATTTTTCTCTTTAGAGACTTTTTCACATCATCAGATATCTCCCCTTGTAGGCCCTATTGTGTATCAGTCTTGGGCATTCCTTAAAACGAAGCTACAATTCTGATAGAACATTGATTTTCTTCATAAAACTTTTGATTTAAATTTTTTTTTTTTTTTGCATTTGTTATAGTTATCTTGTTGGTGGTACTTTTTTTAGGAGTCAGGATTCAACCTTACTTCCCACCCCCCACCCTTAAATGGACAGCAGTGGTGCAGGCAACACCTTCCTCTGTGGCCTTGCCTAGGGCCTGTGTGCACTCCCACCCAGTCATTGTGCGTCTGTGTGTCACGTTGGTGGCCTGGCTCCTGGGCCAGCATTGCCTGATGGTGTGTGGTGCCTGCTGGCTACCCTGGAGGCCTGGGCTTCCATCAGAACCCATATTCTGGGCCCGGCGGCGTGGCCTAGCGGCTAAAGTCCTCGCCTTGAAAGCCCCGGGATCCCATATGGGCACCGGTTCTAGTCCCGGCAGCTCCACTTCCCATCCAGCTCCCTGCTTGTGGCCTGGGAAAGCAGTTGAGGACGGCCCAAGGCTTTGGGACTCTGCACCCGCGTGGGAGACCCGGAAGAGGTTCCAGGTTCCCGGCCCGTTGCAGCTCACTTGGGGAGTGAATCAAAAGATGGAAGATCTTCTTCTCTGTCTCTCCTCCTCTGTGTATATCTGGCTGTAATAAAATGAATAAATCTTTAAAAAAAAACAAAAAGAACCCCTTTTCTGGAGCGATCCTGCGCTCCTCCCACATCTGCCTTTCCACATGAATGGTTGTATGAACTAAGGCACAGTGAACCTGAGATTTTCCCTGCAATGAGGACTCCATGTGTGCAAGGCAGAGCATCTACGTGGCACCTGCGTCAGGTCGGGGCCAGGTGCTCACGAGGCCCCAGGTGCTGGCCTCAGGGAGGGCTTCTTGCCTTTGTGCCCGCCACTTGTGCAAGAGGTTGAATCATGGGATCAAGCTGCAGCTCGCTGGTTTCTTAATCAAGGAGCCAGTCAAAGGTCAAAGACTGTGGCATGGATGTGAGGATTTTCCATAAGCTTCATCTCGGAGGCTGGAAGCAGAACCCTGGGCTTACCAGAAAATCCAGAGTAGAACACTGGAGACTGGTACCACTGGCCAGACCAGCTGCACGCCCAGGCTGGCACCTCGCCAGGCACACCTGGGCCTGCATGTGTTATGTTGCGAATGGGGCTCCAGGGTCACAGTTTTTTTCTGTTTGGTTTCTGCTATCCCTTTAGTCTTCGTCTTAGGACATAATTCTGCAGAGACCTGTCTCTTTCAGATCTCTGATGCAGCTTAAGTCTCAAGCTTTGTTCCACAGATCTGCTTGTCCCTGAAGCTGGAAGGAAGAAAGGAAGGAAGGAAGGAAGGAAGGAAGGAAGGAAGGAAGGAAGGAAGGAAGGAAGGAAGCGAGGAGCTGGGCCCTGTCTCCCTGTAGGTGCATTATAGGCTGGCTCTGGCACTTCTGACCCAGACAGGGCATACACGTGGCTGTGCGCTCTGGGCACAGGGTGAGACTGTGAGACACAGCTGGGAGCCCTTTGGACATCTGTGGTTCTTGAGGGCTTGCTGCCCTCCCATCAGGCTTTGCTGAAGAGGAAATGAGAGGGGACAGAGCAGGGATGAGGATCCACCTAGACGGCACCCTGTGAGCAGAGCATGGGAGATCAGTGAAGGAGAAACAGACTGATGTTTGCTGTCCTGTCCTCCCCAGGGCCATCGAGGATCCAACTTGCAGGATGTGGCGGCTCTTGGCCCCTCTCTGCTGCCTGCTGGCACTCACCAGTGCCTGGAGCAACTCTCATCTGCACCCACTGTCGGATGAGCTGGTCAACTTCATCAACAAGCAGAACACGACGTGGCAGGTGCGGGGGAGCTGCTCTGGCTGTGGCTCTGCACACAGATGCCCACACTGGCCACAGGCCATTTGTCTTGGACAGTTAAAGCTCAGGACCATGCCCTTGCCTTCCCATCCTGTATGCTATGTGTGTGTTAGAGGGCATGTGTGTGTGGGTCTGTGGGGGGTGGACAGGAGAGTGAGTGAGCTTCAGAAACATTCACTGCCAGGGAGGCCCTGTGAAGCCCTCTCAGAGGACATACAGTGCTTCATCAGTACTGGCCACTGCTCAGGGCTGGGGAGCAAGTTCAGGCCTGGTTAGCTGCAGACAGTGGCCGTCAGAGGGGATGCTGAGGGCCATGTTCTGCCTGTGGGTTCCTGTGGCTCTTCCCCAGTCTGCCTGCACTCTACCTTGGCTCCCTTGCTCTCCTGGGCTGGATATGCATCCCTTGCTTGCAGCCTCCAGAGCGGGCAGTGTACCTCCCTACAGCACCCCACCGCATCCCCATCCCAGGCATCTCCTCTGTCTGGTGGTGGCTGACGGGGAGGACGACTATCTTCTAGGCTGGGCACAACTTCTACAATGTGGAGGTGAGCTACCTGAAGAAGCTGTGCGGCACCATCCTGGGTGGGCCCAAGCTGCCCCGGAGGTGAGTGTCTGATCGTGGGGTGAGCACACCTGTCCAAGCCAGTGGGTGTTTGTTGGACAGGTGGGGAGGAGGGGACAGAGAATGCTCCTGAGACTTGCTGACCCCACAGGGCTGCCGAAGTCACAGGAGGTGAGGGGCTGTCGTCAAGTGCTGGAGTTTCCTGCTGGGTTGCTCCCAGGGGTCTCGGAGCCAGGGGCAGTCCCCAGGTGTGATGGCATTGGTCCAGGTCTGCTGGGTCTGCAGGGTGAGAGCTAAGAAAAACCATGTGATCTGCCGTTAAAGTTTTCCTTTCCTAACAAAATCTTTAGGGCACATTTTCCCACAGATACTGTCTCGGGTAGGCTTCAGGTGTCTCCCTGAGGCTGGGGCAGTTGAGTTTTGGGACTGCACCATCTATACGGTGGTGAAGATAGTGATGTCAGGAGCCTGGGAGTGTGTGTGTGTGACTAGGAGTGGGAGAAACAGGAAGCTATGTCTGCACCCTGTGGTTGTACCATGATGTAGCTCTGGAAGGAAGCCAGCAAAAGGCCAGGTCGCATTGAACAAAATAATTAGGTTTTGTGAAATGCCAAGGACAAAATCCCTGCAGACTTCATGCTATCTTGTGCCTCATTTCCTGTCTGGGTAAGTGTAGCCCAGCCAAGCCAGCTCTTCTCTGTTTATTTTAAGATTTATTTATTTGAAAGTTTGAGTTATAGAGAAAGAATGAGAGGGCCTGGCGCCGCGGCCTAGCAGCTAAAGTCCTCGCCTTGAATGCACCAGGATTCCATATGGGTGCTGGTTCTAATCCCGGCAGCTCCACTTCCCATCCAGCTCCCTGCTTGTGACCTAGGAAAGCAGTCGATGACGGCCCAAAGCCTTGGGATGCTACACCTCTGTGGGAGACCTGGAAGAGACTCCATGCTCCTGACTTCGAATCGGTGCAGTACCGGATTGCAGTCACTTGAGGAGTGAATCATGAGATGGAAGTTCTTCCTCTCTGTCTCTCCTCCTCTCTGTACATCTGACTTTGCAATAAAAATAAATAAATCCTAAAAAACCAAAAAAAGAAGAAGAATGAAAGAGAACGTCAGTCTGCTGGCATTGGGATGGTCCAAAGATAGGGGGAAGGAGATTTCTTCCAGGTCTTGCACATGGGCACAGGGTCCTAGGCATTTGGGCTGCCCTGCACTGCTTTCCCAGGTGCATTAACAAGGAGCTGGATTGCTAAGTGTAGCAGCCAGGACTTGAACCAACATCCTTGGGGGATGCCGGTACCACAGGCAATAGCTTTATCCACTAATTCACTGCACCGGCCCCAGCTAGTCAACTGCTGCTTAAACTGAGCAGACCCTGCAGGGTGGGGTGGTGGGACTAAGTCATGGGATGAGCATGGCTGAGAAACACCTTTTTTTAACCAGAGTTCAGTTTGCTGATGACATACAACTGCCTGAAAGCTTCGACGCCCGGGAGCAGTGGCCGAACTGCCCAACCATCAAGGAGATCAGAGACCAGGGTTCCTGCGGCTCCTGCTGGGTGAGTCGCTGATGCTGAGTAGCCAGGAGCTGCCTGGAGCAGGGAGTACTGAGGGGCAGGACCAGCTGTGACAAAGCCAGCCACATGAAATTTCCAGAGCCATTGTTTCCATCCATTCAAACAATCTTAGGCATTGTTTTTATCGGGAGCTGTGGTGCAGATGAGGTGTGACCACAGCTGTGCAGAAGCACCTGCAGGCTGGCTGTGCAGCTGAGTCCCTCCCCGTGGCCCACCTCCTCAGCACATCATAGCAGCTCTGACCATGGCTTCGGGAAAGGGTCCCAGTATGCTGTCTGGGCTTTGCTTCCTTGTACTAAGAGCTATAGAGCAGGGCCATGGAAGCCTCATGGCCGTTTGTAAGCCCATGGTCCAGCTGCATTCAGTCCCTTCCCCATACCTGCCGACACTGCTCTCCACACCCGCAGAGCCCTGCCAGTCCCACATTGCTCCCTGGTTCTGTGCCTTTACTGGAGCACTTCTTTAAGAAGAACCCAGCCAACCCTACATGTCTCGGAAACAGGGTTGGGTAGTTCTTATGGAAAAGCCAAGTTAGAGCCCAGGTGCTGAGCACCCAGTGTACAGAGAGAGCACCCACCCCTGGCTCCCTCATCCCTGGAAGGTCTGGAGTCCTCCAGCTGGAGAGGGCCACCTACCACCCAGTGAGGCGGCCTCCTTATGCCAGGGACTTTGTTCTGCAGGCATTTGGGGCCGTGGAAGCCATCTCGGACCGGATCTGCATCCACACCAATGGACACGTCAACGTGGAGGTGTCGGCTGAGGACATGCTCACCTGCTGTGGCGGCCAGTGTGGGGATGGGTGAGTCTGCCTCCCTGGACCCTGGGGGTACTTGGGTGTTGGAGGGGGGCACACTCCTGAGATCCAAAGCCAATTGTGACTGAGACACGGGTACTGGGCTGGGAGGGAGGCCATCGGCCAGCAGGGGCCAAAATCCAGGGTCTTGGCAAAGCTGGATCTCCTAAACCTTGGGGAAGCAGCACACCCCATGTTCTTCTTCATCCTCACGAGTACCCCTGTCGGCTGCTTTGCTGAGTTCCCACATGGGCAACAGGGCTTCCCAGGGCCTGGGCTCTCCTGCTGTGGCTACAGATGGACAATACCTAGCAGGAAGGGGAAGCAGAACACATGAGTGCTTGTCCCAAACCAGCGGAATCTGAACCTGCAGCCCTGGCAGCTTGTCTGAAGTCTGGAGCTCCCCTTCCCTCTTACCTGTGAGGCACTTGCTAAAGACCCCTGGTGGCTGCCTGTGCCAGGTCCATCATGTTTTCTCCATCCGTGCACACACTCGCAATGCCTCATCCATCTTCACTGAGTGCATAAACATGCGCAACACCTGTGCCGTTTCATACTTCACACACTTTTTCATGTAAAGAAAAGCAGTTTTCGCGTTCTTGCCATACCCAAACGGGCCCACTAAGAAGTAAAGCAAGGGTGACTTGAAGGCAGGTCACTGTTGCGCTACTGTGGTTGATCCAACCACCAAACTAAGCACCCAGTAGCTGACAGGCAGGGTGTGCATAAGGCGTGGACACTCTCCAGATGTGATGGGCCACGGGTCACTGAAGCTGCAGCATACGAAACCCGCCGATGATGGGGTGGACTGTAGGGGGCTGCTAATATTCACTTTGGGGAAGTGCAGCGAGAGAAAAAGAAGGTGCTCAGTGTTAGTGTGGTGTGACGTGAGTCCCATCTTCCTGAGGCTCCGTAGTGGGGGGGGTGTGGGCAATCCCCTAGAGGAGAGACATACCTCTCAGGCGGAGGGGCTGAGGTTTGCAGGGGCTTTGAGGGCTGCCGTGCCAGGTGCCCTAGGCAGTGATGGACTCAGGTGTGCCCCTGGCTCCTTGGTACCTGGCTGTGGTCTGCAGAGCCACTAGAAGGTCTCACAGTGACTCTAACAAGAACATCACCCCACTTTTTTATTGTAGCTGTAATGGTGGCTACCCCGCTGGCGCTTGGAACTTCTGGACCAAGAAAGGCCTGGTGTCCGGAGGCCTCTATGACTCCCACGTTGGTGAGTGTGCACCCTGAGCCCCGGGTTGCCCAGAGGGAGGGTTGGAAAAGCTCTGAGTTATGCTGGCTCCCTCCTCTGTTATAATGTCAGTTCAGGGCACAGGCCCAGCTGCATGGCAGGGTAGACATATACCAGCCCTCTTACTAGCAGAGTCAGTTGTGCTGCTGCCACAGACAGAAGACCCGCCTACTTCTGCCTGGCCTCACCTTGCCTTGGAGTGGGGCTCTGTCTCAGTGAGGGCTGTTGGCTGACCTCTGCTGTTCTCCTTGGATGCCTTAGGTTGCAAACCCTACTCCATCCCTCCGTGCGAGCACCACGTCAATGGCACCCGGCCCGCGTGCACAGGAGAGGGAGACACACCCAGGTGCAGCAAGACCTGCGAGCCTGGCTATGCCCCATCCTACAAGGACGATAAGCACTACGGTAAGCAGGCTGGAGGGCTCCTGGCACCCTCTTGCAGCCACAGGGTAGAGGAAGGAAGGACAGCCAGTTGGCTCTGCCTGGCCAGAGGCCGAGGAACACTTCTTACCTTTGCTTGTGAGCTGGAAGGGGTGGGGAGCTCCCAGGGACCCTCCTAGGGCCTTTCCCGCAGGGTACCTGTCCTCAGGGAAGCCTACTGCTGGGAAGCCTGTGTCCCTCACCTCCACTGGGTAGCAGGAGATCAGTGGGTGACAGCTGGTCACCTTGCCTGGTTGCTTCCTTAGGCTACAGTTCATACAGTGTCACCAGCGACGAGAATGAGATCAAGGCGGAGATCTATAAGAACGGCCCCGTGGAGGGCGCCTTCACCGTGTACTCAGACTTCCTGATGTACAAGTCAGGTGTGTGCATATGATGTAGGGTGGGGGCCACCAAGCTCCATGCCAGGGGGTGGGAAAGGAACATCTGGGGGGTTGGCAGCAGACCCGGCCTTGCCTACTGCCTCAAGGCAGCCCAGCTGGCACCAGATGCCAAGTCTGTCTTCTTAACGTATTTTTATTTATTTGAAAAAAAGGTTGGTATGGGGTAGGAGACAGAAAGGTCTTGAATCATGCCCAAAGTGGCACAGTAGCCTGGTCAGAATCTCATTTTCCTTTTTGGTAGGGCTGGAAGGCACTCCCGAGGCATCTGCTTGGGCAGATCCGAGTAGGAGGGGCCTGCATTGTAGAAGGCCTTGGTATGCATGGCCGAGAAATGTTTTCATGATGACATTTACTCTACTAGTGGGTTCTTACAGCCGAGCAGTGACCCTGGGTCACAGAAGCCTGCTTTCGGTGGGGAGGAACGTCAGGGGATGGGTGCTTCCCTTGTGGGGAGTCTCCAGGTCCCACTGGAGCCTGTGTCTCCTAGAGCGGATGCTGAGGGAGGAAGGGTGGTGACACAGGTGTGACGGGGCTGGTTGCCTTCCCTAGGGGTGTACCAGCACTTGACCGGTGAAATCATGGGCGGCCATGCCATCCGCATCCTGGGCTGGGGCGTGGAGGACGGCTCCCCCTACTGGCTGGTGGCCAACTCATGGAACACTGACTGGGGTGACAAAGGTGAGTGGCAGCCTGCTCCCACCCAAAGGCAGGGAGCTGGTGACCAGGACTTGGCGGGAGTACACTTTGCTTGGCCATGCTGGGTCCTTGCTTCCAGGAGCATGTGGCTCCCTGCACACCAGGTGGCTGCATCATGGAACAGACCCTGCTGTCTGGGACAGGCTTGGTGGCTGGCTCCTCCTGGGTCTCTTGGGGGATGAGGATGTCCATTGTGATGAGAGTCCAGGTCCCAGGCCCACCGTGAAAGCACCTTTTCTTCTCCCGTAGGCTTCTTCAAAATCCTCCGAGGGCAAGACCACTGCGGCATCGAGTCGGAAGTGGTGGCCGGAATCCCACGCACCGATCAGTACTGGCGACAGATCTAATTGGGTGGCGGACTGGCCAGCCCCCTCCCCCATCCTGGGGGAGTCACCCCTCGCTGTATCCAAGTCGGGCTGGGGATGAGAAGAGTTGGGGTGGGGGTGGGTAGGAATGTCTTTCCACACAAGATGCAGGAGATTTTTGACAGGGCCTGAAGGACTGGACTGGGCCCAGCTTGTGGCCACTGTCAAAGCATCTCTTCCACGGAGATGCTTCAGAGGCCGGCCCCCTTCTAGCCTGCTTGGCAGACAGTGGTCATGACACAACAGGCCCTGGGGGCCACCATTGTGAGCACAGGATTCCCTTTCCCTGTCGCCCCCTCCCCCCCATAAACTAGGCTGTTTGTCACCCCTGCTGCTCCCAGCTCTGGCTGTTACCCTCTGCCCCTCCTCTCTCCAGAGACCTGTCAGTATTGGGATTCCTGACAACGACTGTTATCCCTCCGGCGCAGCACCTCCGAGCAAGTGGCCTCTTGGATTCATACCTCGTTTGGAGGAGAGAGGGAGGCAGCAGCCCACCCAAAAAGCCACTTTCCCCCAGGGTCCCTGCACCTTGGCAAGCTCTGCAGTGTCAGAAACCCCCTCTGGCTTTGTCTTCAGCATGGTCCTTTTTTAATAGAAGTTTTATTTTTTTGCATACTTCCACTGATCATGTGAACAAACAGATGTAAGGGTTGGAAGAGCTGTACTTGTTTGACAGATCATCTCCCAATGATATGGCTTAGAACAGAACAAAAACAAACCCCAGTGGCCTGGATTTGCTGCTGGTCTCTCCTGACATCAACTAGCACAGTGAGACTAGCGTGGGAGAAACCAGCTTTTACTGTTTGATAAAAATCACTGCTTTGCCCTGTCAGTTTAACAAGGAATGACTGTGCCAATAAAAGGTTTCTCCTTCCACCCAAGCTCTGTGCTCTGCTGGTGTCTGACCCCTGCTCACCTTGCAGCCCAGTGGCTGCTCTCTGCACTCCTGCCCACAAAGGGAGCATCCTGTGGGCGTGGAACCATATGTCCTGGCTACTGCAATTAAAGCTCTCACCATGCAAACCTATTTCCAGGCCGTAGCGTCCTTTTAGCTCCCTGCCACCCTCAACGGTCTGTAAATCCACATACTGCATGCATCCCAGCCTTTGGCATGCTGGCCCCTCCTTCCAACATGAAGGGCATATTAACTGCAAACCAGTGCAACCAGGCTGAGAGAGGATGCTGCCTGGCAACAGGCAGGCGTGCCGTGTCTCAGGGAACCAAGACGCCATCCTACCTGGGCACCTGTTCCCTTGGGGGTCCTCAGGGTGGGTGGAGCCAGAGCCCTGTGTACAGCATTTTGAGAATT
Source organism: Ochotona princeps (assembly GCF_030435755.1). Classification (NCBI taxonomy): domain Eukaryota; kingdom Metazoa; phylum Chordata; class Mammalia; order Lagomorpha; family Ochotonidae; genus Ochotona; species Ochotona princeps. The sequence goes on along the minus strand of NC_080842.1, from coordinate 42,822,985 downwards.
TTCTGCCTCTGTCACTGGTTTACTCTACTGGTCAAGAATTTTCCCATTGTTTCATGCTGGTTGAGAATTGTAACCCAGAGCACGGAAACAGAGACCAGAAGAATCCACACAAAATCCTGCTGGCCAGTTCCAATGCCTTTTATTTCCCTTCTAGCCGAGTGCCTGAGTTGGGCTGGCTCTTTGCCGAAGTATGGAAAGCCTGGCTTCTGCCAGCGCTCCACTTTCTCAAGTAAGCTCTCAAAACCCAAATGTCATGAGCAAAAAACTGTGATCCTGCGATTAACAGTGGTTCCGTGTGGTCACTTTATTCTTGGGATTTCAAATAAATTCATAGCTTCCGAGTTCCTTGCTCAGACCTAGCTCTTCCTGCCCCCAAACTGAGTACTTCTACTCCCGTGTTGCTTTCTCCCCCCCCCCCCCCCTTACCACAATTCTACCCTTGCCCCTTGGAACCAACCGAGATGTGTTCAGTAAAATAGGAAGTATGAGGCATCCCTACACATGAGGCAGCTTGTAGTGGAGGAACCTGCCCTGGCCCTGTGGTGGCCGTGGTAGCTCTCAGCAGATGCACCTCCCATGAATTGTCGCAGTTCAGTGCCTTCTTCAGTGCTTGCCCATGGCGGGGAAGACAGATGATGCTGGCGCTGCCTTTATAGCCTTAGAGAAGGGCATTCTTTGAGGCGGTCAGGATTTAGAGGTTCCAGCAAAGGTAGGCAGGCCTGCCAGCCTTTTCCTCTCTCACAAGCCTCGGCAAGCCCTGCTATTCCCAGTTGTCTGCAGACCGACGGCAGGCCTGGCCGTCCCCAAGGGCCTGCTGGAGATGCACTTGAGATGCATGGTACACAAGCACCCTGGCCAGCAGCAGCTGCAGGGCTGGAAGATCTCTGACAGGTTTAAGCTCACAGCCTTGCAGCTCTGCCTCTGATGTTCAGAATGCTTTATTTGGCAGATGCCTGGCTGTCCCTCTCTGTACAGCCAAGCCCCTGGGACACAATGGGGGGAGCCTCTCAGTGGGGGCCAGACAACTCAGGGGCAGAGGGTCTGCATGTGTCTTACCTAGGCTTGCACAAGTACCCCAGGCCAAGACCAGGTTCTTGCTCCCAATGTCATTTTTATTTTAAGCCGCGTTCAAATGGGTCTGGTGTTCTGAATAAAACTCAGCGGTTAAATAGGAACCAAATAGACTGAAGACCTACTAGAGGTGGAGACTGGAGGGTGGGTTTGCCAGATTTAGCCAAGTAAAAATAGAAGGTGTACAACTAAATCCTGAATTTCAGATACATAATTTTTAGTATAAATGTCCTATGCATTTATATAATTATACTAAAAAAAAGTTTAATCTGAAATTCAAGTTTAATTGGGCAACTTGTATTTTTCCTGGTAACCTTCCATACCTAGGAAACCAATGTTATTAGTATATTATCACTATAATGAAATGCCTAAGGCAGCTGACTGGTAAGCTAACTTTGGCGGCCTCCATTGTAGGTTTAGCCTGACAATGACATTCTTGCTGGCAGAGTCCCAGGGTAGCACAGGGTATCACATGAAATAAGCTACCAGGATCTTATCACAACCCCACCCAAACTACTTCCCAAAGCGCCACCTCCAAATATCATTAGTGCATTGTTTCTGCCCTCCCAAGACCATGAGTCTCAGATTTTGGAAGAGCAAGCCATTAGGTTTTGAAGGACAATGTTCAAACCGCAGCAAGTCTTTCAAAGAGCTGCTGAATGAGCTAAGAAGACCTTAGTTTGAGGCAGTGATGGAAAAACTAACAAAGCTTTAGCGTCCAGTATGTGCACCCCCAGTCAAGGCTCTTTCACCAGGCAGTCCTCCGTCTTACCGTGAACCTGAGAACAGAATCCCAGATTCTGACACATGAATTGTAACAACTGACCTTGGCATCTCTAGCCAGGCTGGAGCCAGGAGCTAGGTGTATCAGTCTGGAGCTCCCACATGGGAAGCGGGCCCTGGCCATCTTACCTGCAGCCTCTCAGGGATTAAAACTGCAACACAAGCTGCAGGTATCCCAAGCAGTATTCCCCAACCTGTGAGCCAAACACCTCCCTCAAACCAAGTTTTAATCAATTATTGGATTGGCTTGTAATCTAGCTATACTCCATGGAATGGCACCTGCCTGATTTAGCAACTGGATTTTGTGCCCAGAAAGGATTAGTGATGATTCGGAGTGAGCCAGTTTTCCCAAGTCAGCCGTGTTATAAAGAGAAAGCTGGGGCCTAGCGTGATGGCTCAATTGGCTACTCCTACTCCTTCAAGTGCCAGGATCCCAAATGGGCTCTGGTTCAGTCCCAGCTGCTCCACTTCCCATCCATCCCCCTGCTTGTGGCCTGGGAAAGCAGCAGAGTATGGCCCAAAGCCTTGGGACCCTGCACCCCGTGTGGGAGACCTAGAAAAAGCTCCTGATCCGGCCAGCTCTGGCCATTGTGGCCATTTAGGCAGTGAACCAGCAGATGGAAGATCTTTGTCTCTCCTTCTCTTTGTAAATCTGCCTTTCCAATAAAAATAAAGCTTTTGAAAATAAAGACTACTCTTTACATCCTGAAAAAAAAAAAAGAAGAGGAGGCCTACCCCTTCTTCCATGCTCCTATCCCACTATGCCATCTCTTCTGTACGAGCGCCCACCATTGTGATATCCTCTGCCATGAGGCCCTCACCAGAGCCCCAGCAATGGGGCGGCCCTTGGACAGCCAAACCTATGAGCTACTTACACTTCTTTTAATGCGGAACTCGGCTTCAGGCCAACCCAGAGATCGAGCGCATCAGTGGCTTCTGCAGTCTTCCAATGACCTATGGCACCGCTTTTCAACCTATGTTTGTTTTTTTTTTTCCCAAACACACCCCTGGCAAAGGGCTACATCCTCTCTTTTGCTCATGCTGAGAATCTCTGTGAGTGGCTCTTGTTGAGAATACACCACACATCCCAGCCATGCTGGTAGAAAGAGGAAGGGGAATACCACTGTGGCAAGAGGAAAAGATCAAGCACAATGGCCGAAAATACCCTGACCTTTCTTCAGATTTCTGTACATAGCTGGTAATAGTAATATGCAAAGTAAAACTTCTGGATGTTGCTAAGAGACTTAGCCCTGGGTACAGGCTGGTGGTGACTGTGACTGTGAGGTGCTGCGGCTGCCAGCTGTGGCCAGCGGCATGTCCTCCCGGCTCCCGCTGGCTGGCGTTAACAGTGAGAGCAGATGGCTCCCCATTCCTCAGTCACTAATCCCTTTCATCAGACTTTCAAGTGAACTGCACTTGACAAATACAGAATCATTAAATTCTTTATTTTAAAACTCCCCCTTGAAATGTCAGCCTTAGCTGGAGGCCAAGCCTCTAAAATGAGGTCTGAGGCGTTCCTGCTGTCTCTGAAAGCCCTACCCTCTTTAAGACAGAGAATAATATCAGGACACCCAGAATTTTATTCCCAGCCTTCAGAAGCAGAAGCCAAGCCTGCATTCCAGGGAAGCACAGAAATGTCACCTGGAACCCTCAACGCTCAGATGTGCCACATTCAGACAAATGAAACAATGGCGAGAAAACAGGAACTGGACAGAAAGAGAATTCACTTCATTTTCCACTATGATAGGTACTCAAAGGTTGCTTTAAATTAAATATATTTAATTATCCCTCCAGCCTGGATGTACTCCGGTTGACATGCTGGGACAGTCCCCCATGTGGCTGCGTCAGTCACCTCAGCTGCAACCAGGACTCAGAGCTGTCACTGTGGGAGCCAGCGGGGGGCCAGGCGACCTTCCTTTTTGTGTGTGTGTGTCGTCTTAACTGCACTTCACAGCTTCAAAGGTTCAAGCACACACATCTCCAAGGAGATTAAAATCGGAAGAAACAATATAACAAAAGAGAAGCCAACATCGGTCCCTGAAGGGGAAGCCAGGTCAAGCCAGGTTCTGGTGAATCGCAGCTCAGGCACCTGCCACTCAGTGTTCTCCAGTCTGAACATAGTCTTCTGTGACCTGCGACAGGGTGCTCAGGTACTGCCAGCTCAGGGCGGCCAAGAGCATGACAAACGACAAGTAGAAGGGCGAGTAGTGGCTCCGGGAGATGAGCTGGCAGTTGGGGAGGTTCTGTGTCCTGATGCTGGAGATGATCTGTCGGGTTTTCCCAGAGGACGGGTCGGAGTTGGGGATTCTTTGATAAATCTGTGAAAGGCAGGGGAGATGCAGTCAGTGCTGGGTGTCAGCGACCAGCCTCTTCACACACACTGCATGGCTTTGCTTGATACTAAACAGGTGGGCATTAAAAAAAGTGATCTGTTTGAAAGGCAGAGCTATAGAGAAAAGAACTTGCATTCCCTGGTTCATACTCCCCAAACAACAGCAATGGCCAGAGCTGACCTGGTCTGAAGCCAGAATCCAGGAACCACACCCAGGTCTCTCATGTGGGTGTGGGGGCCCAAACAGTTGGGCTATCCTTTGCTCTTTCCCAGGCACATAATCAGAGAGCTAAAATGCAGACTTTCTGGCTGTAGCCCCTGGCCGGCGCTTCCCAGTTTCTGAGAGGGGGCTGGGATCTGTGTGTTTTAACACCCTCCCAAGTGCAAAGTTTTGAGAACCACTGGCACAAACAGGAAAGCAAAGATAGACAGAAAAGGACCAGTCAGGATACCCAAGGAAAAATAAGCTGTGGCCTATACAAGGGCAGTGCTTACTATAGCCTGCTCCGTTACAGGATAAACCTGACAGCTACAACTACCTGGGATCTGTGTAATGCTGTAGCAAGTTAGCCCTCAACTTGTGGTGCCAGCATCCCATATGAATGCCAATTTGAGGCCTACTACCTGCTAATGGCCTGGGAAAATAGCAGAAGAAGGCCCAAGTCCTTGGGCCCCTGTACCCGAGACCAAGGAGAAGTTTCTGGCTCCTGCCTTCGGACTGGCACAGCTTTAGCTATTGCAGCCATTTGCAGAAAGAACCAGCAAACAGAAGATCTCTATTTCCTCCTCTCTCTATCTCAGTAACTTGTTCAAGTAAGATAAATAAATCTTAAAAAACAACAATAACAACCTCTTATTAGCAAGAAGCTTGTAAACTCAATTCTAGCTAAGACAGGATATTTGAAAAACAGTTCACCTCAAATTTCACATTTGAAAATACTTTAGATGTATCCTGTACCTTTACAAGCAATGTGCATATATCAGATGACAGCAGTAGTATCAAATTATACAATCATAACTGGCTACATTCCTGGGGCTTTTTGATCTCCTAACTTCAGTCTTTTATTTTTTTTCTTACCTGCTACTATCTGTTAGCCTCTTTGGACCCCATGTATAACTATAAGCTGCTTTGTCTTTTGGGAAAAAGGTTTATTTGGAATCAATTACCAAAAATAAAAATTATAGTAAAACTGGAGAACTCCAAAAGCATTTAAATAAACCCTCCCTCGACAGAAAGGTGAACAAACATAGAGCAACACTAGCTGCCAATGACCCTTGGGAGGAAGATCAGTGAGGAAACTGTGAGTCCTTCTGATCGTCACGTCTCACACCCAGGTGGCAGGCTCGCGGGGGAGGCTACCAACACTGCTCATGCAGAGGTGAGCTATCCACACTGAATGAGGCCCAAGTGACTGTTCACCTGCTACCTTGTACTTTCACTCTGCATCTTGGGTTTTTCCCTGTGTGATTATTCAGCTCCTGCTTCCCTGGTAACTCATGAGATGACACAGCTTGTTCGCAGGGACCTGCTTGTCCCAATCAGGGAATTCCATTTGCATTACAAGGGCAGACTACCAAAGTCTTCACAGGAACACCCAGCCAGCACTGTCTGAGTCAAGCAGACTTGGATCTGATTACATGTTATAGAAATAGTGGCACACTCAGACAGCTCCTCTCCGAGTGCAAGTGATGTCAGCAGCCGCACACAGAACAGCCTCCCAGCTACTTGCATATCTCACGAGTAAATGTGTAAAGTTCCAATAGAGCACAAACACCACTCCAAAACCCAGGACAATTCTAATTCAGTCATTCTGAGCAAGGATTGAGGGTGTCACAGCCCCCAAGGACATGGATGCTGCTGGACAAAGGACCAAACGTGGGCAGGAGGATAGGTGGCCCTGGAAGCTTCCTGGCTCTCCAAGGAATTCACTTGGCCAGAGGAGAACCAAAGTGTCCAGCTGTCTGCCCATGTGTCTGTTCTTTCCCCACAAAGTCGGGTGATCTCCTGAGCCATCAGATGGGCTGGTCTCCAGCTAAGGCTGCTCCAGCTGGAGCAGACAGCCCTGCAGAGTCATGTCCACCTGTTCAGGAGGACCAAGTGTGCATCCCATCTCCTCATGTAAGCATCACTGCTGCACACGGAGCTCCTCTTTAAAGGCCATCTCAGGGGCACTCAGGCCACAACCAAGCCTAGAGGCTGAATCCGTGATAAGTGGGCAGAGACAAGCTGAGTTTTAATATTTTCAAGCCAGCAAAAGACCAGATCATTCATGGACCTCACATGGAAAGTTTTTATTTAAAACCTTCTTTGCAAAATGTTCTTAGTACTGACATGAAAACATTTATCAGATTCTATTGTGTTAGACTTACAACCGAGACTTTTCTAAGTGGAATCAACTTGCATGTGAACATTTCCTCCAAATTAACCTGAGCTCCACTAGAGTCACACTGAACAACATAACCCTTTAAGTGTGAAGTAGGCACATTTTCCCTTAAGGAGCCAAGAACCATTTTGAGCTTGCTGGGCCACCTTCTGTTGCAGCTCTGTCATTACACCATGACAACAGCCATAGATGAAATAATCAACAAACAGGTATGACAAGAGGAAGAGCAAAGATTCATTTATGAAAACAATGAGTCAACCAACCACAGCTTACTCAACTTTGCTCTCAAAGTATCAATCACAATTAGGAATTAGCTCCAACACTTAAGAAAAATCTAAGTAAAACCTGGATGGTAATGGGATTCCCCACAAAACTCAGAAAAAAAGGAGAGTTGGATGGGAAATTTCCCAAAATTAGATAACAGGCTAGGTGTTTGGGGCAGCAGTTAAAACCCAGCATGGATGCTTACATCCCACACCAAAGGGTTTGAGTTTGAATCCTGCCTCTATTCCTATCCCAGCTGCATGTTAATGCCCTCAGAGGAGCTGTAAAACTCCAGTGGTTGTAGCCTTGCCACCCATGTGGGAGAGGCCCAGAACGAGATACTGGCCCCAGCTTCAGCCTGCCTTGGTTCCAGCTGTTGCAGGTATCTGGGGAATAAAACAGTGAATAAGACATACCTGACATACCTGTCTAGCTTTCAAATACAGAAAACTATTTTTTAAATGCTATCTATTTTTTCAGTTTGTTTAATTTGAAAGGCAAAGAGACAGAGAGAAGGACGGGTTTACTCTCCAAATGCCAACAACAGGCAGGGCTGGGCCAGGCTGAAATCACAGAACTCACTTTGGGTCTCTCATACGGGTGTCCAGGGACTCAAGTACCTGAGCCATCCACAGCTGTCATCCAGAGGTGCATCAGCAGGAAGCTGGACCAGAAGCAGAGCTAGGACCTAAACCAAGGCGCTCTGCTATTAGGTAAAATGTCCCAAGCACTGCTTAAAACTCCTCGCCAAATGGCCACCCTCTAAAATCATTTTTTAAAAACTGATTCACTGATTTAAAAGGAGGAGTTATAGAAAGAGAGAGGCAGAGGTAAAGACAGAAATCTTCCATCCATTGATTCATTCCCCAAATGGCAGAAATGGCTGGGGCTGGGACTAGGCTAAGCCAGAGCCAGGAGCCTGGAGCTTCTTCCCATGTGGGTATAGGAGTCGAAGCAATTCAGGCCATTTTTCACTGCTTTCCCAGGTGCGTTAGCAGGGAGCTGAATCAGAAGTGGGGCAGCCTACTTGATCTCTTTGGAAGGATTCAGCACGAGTAGATGATAAACATTAAAGGGGTAAGGGTGGTTTCTTTAAAACAGTAATCAATAAGTCATTCATAAATTTAAATAAAACAAAATTGGAGTTGAAAAATAAATAGGCTATTTATTCTGTTTTTCTTTAAAAAAATAAACATATTCTTAATCAAACAAAAAGAAGTGGAGCAGCTGGGACTTGAACCCTGGGCATGTATAGGATGCTGACTCTGTAGCTGGTGTATTAATGTGGAATGCCACAGTGCTGGCCCCCTAAAATAATTTTTTTTAATTATAAAATTTTTAAAGTTACTTTGGGGGCTGATATTGTGGTATAGCAAGTTAAGCCACCACCTGGAATGCCAGCATCCCATACCAGAGTGCCAGTCCAAATCCTAGTTGCTCTGTTCCCAATCCAGTTGCCTGATGATATGCCTGGGAAAGCAGTAGAAATGTTATGGAGAGTCCTGCCAACCATGTGGGATATGCAGAGGGAATTCCCAGCTCCTGGCTTCAACCTGAATGAGCCCTTCTAGTGACAGCCAGTTGTTTGGCAAGTGAACCAGCAGATGGAAGATTTCTCTCCCTCTTTTTCTGATGCCTTTCAAACAGCCAGGTCTGAATCAACCTAGAGCTAAGAACCAGGAACTCACTCCATTCAATTACTTCAAGTGGGAGGCAGGGGTCCAAGTACTTGGTCCACTCCTGCTACCTTCCCAGGTACATAGGCAGGGAGTTGGATCAGAAGCAGAGCAGCCAAGACTAGAGCTGAACCCTGATGTGAAACGTGGGTTTTGTGGATACCAGCCCCAGTAAACAAATCTTAAAAAAACAAACAAACACAAAAATTAGTGGGGCTGGCACCATGGCTTATCCTTCACCTGCAGTGCCAATTTCTCACATGGTTCAAGTCCCAGTTACTCCACTTCCTTATCCAACCCCCTGCTTATGTCCTGGGAAAGCAGCAGAGGTTGGTAAGGTGGGAGATCCTGCACTCATATGGGACACCTGGAAGGAGCTCCTGGCTTTAGATTGGCTCAGCTTCAGCTACTGCAACCATTTAAGGAGTGAACCAGTGAATGAAAAATCTTTTTTCTCCTTCTTCTCTCTGCAAATCAGCGTTTTAAATAAAAACAATATTTCAAAAAATATATATTAGAAAAAAACTAGAGGGCCTGGTGCAATGGTCTAGGGGCTGAAGTCCTCCCCTTGAATGTGCTGGGATCCCATATAGGTGCCGGTTCTAATCCTGGCAGCTCCACTTCCCATCCAGCTCCCTGCTTGTGGCCTGGGAAAGCAGTTGAGGACGGCCCAAAGTCTTGGGACCCTGCACCGGTGTGGGAGACCTGGAAGAGGCTCCAGGCTCCTGGCTTTGGATTGGCTCAGCTCCAGCCTTTGCAGTCTCTCGGGGAGCGAATCATCGGATGGAAAATCTTCCTCTCTGTCTTTCCTCCTCTCTATAACTGACTTTGTAATAAAAATAAAATAAAATCTTAAAAAAAAAGAAAAAAATTAGAAAATCAAAATGCTCCCTTAACAACAGACTATATAAATGTTTCTAACTTACAGAAAATGAAGAAACAGCATACAGTGTGACACTACTCTATTTAGAAAGGTAATTTAGCTGCTTAGAACCATGGTCAACAGTGTAGGCTGTGAAATTAGAGAGGCCTTTCTCCAAGCGCTGGGTCTGGCCATGAAGCTGGGGCCTCCAGTCTCCCTGGCAACACCAGCACTCAGCTGTCTGCTTCCTGTAACTGCTGCATGCTGATGACGACTGTTCCAGCAGTAATCGTTTTTAAACCAATGGCTGAATGTGCACATCTACCCACTAACATTTCAGGTGTTAAAACAAAGCTTCAATCTTCCCTTAGCCCACAAACAGGTAGATGCCTCTGGCAGAAAGGTTGAGGTTTACAACTTGTCAGGTGGAAGGCAGGGAGGAAATGCAGCAGGTAATGCAAGGAGAATATGTGGTGCAGTGGGCTTCTGTGTAGAGGAAAGCCCTGTGACCAACAATATCCCTACAAAAGCTTAACAAGGGGCCTGGCAGGCCACACAGACTGCTGAGGGGCTCACTCAGGAGGGAGCACAGCCTCGGGAAGACCAGGGTCTTTTTTGTTTTGTTTTCATAAACTTCTGTAGCATGTCCAACGTCAACCAGATCATATCTAAGGATCATGTCAGACCTCGACAGCTGCCACAGCACCTGTTCCTGTTCTTCATGACACACAGAAACTCTCCAGACACTGACCGCCTAGCAGCTGCAGTGGAGCAACACAGGAAGGCAGGAGGAAAAGTCCTCTCGGAGAACCACCTCGGGGCCCAGAATTAGAGTTCAGGCCTCCGGGAAGATCATTTTTGAACCCTTCACGGTCGGAGACATGACCTGAATAGGCATATTTTGCTTTGTCGCATAGTTTGGAATTTGAAATTACATTTGCAGAAGAAAGCTTCCCAATCACTGGAATTCCAGGTTGTAGTTTCTCAGCTGAGCTACGGCACAACAGTCGGGGATGAGGACATGGACAGTGCCTGAGGTCCACTCTGTCATGCCCCATGCAAGCACACCCAAGTTCTGCCTCACACACTCCTCACCCTGAAACAAGGAGCCCAGGGGGCTCTAACCCCACCTCCCAGCTCAAGACACACAACTCCACTTAGCTGAGGCCTAGCCCTGGCTCCACTGCCGGGCCCCTTCCTGGGGCCCCAAGCACTTCTGAACCCAGCTCCTGTGCACATATTTGTCTCCTAGGAAGGATACAGATTCCTGTAAGCCGTTAGTACATATCACATGACTACATACTGGCATGACTTAGATCACAAAAGTAACTACAACTCATCCAGGTGAAACCCACCTCTTCCATATACTGGCATATTATAGCTTTGACGGCTGGCATATTGGTGGCATCCATCATGAGGGTGACTGCCTGCCCCTTCCGAATCTTCACGACCCCCTTGAAAACCTGCTGATTGTTGTAACAGGCAGCCAAAGTAGCGATGGCCATTACCTACAGAAGACAAGGAGAATGAGAAAGAAAACCAAATGCATTTCATTTCATGATAAAAAACTAGAAATGGTGCTACAAGCAGTTGTCCTCAGGAAAAGATTGAGACTTTCTGTAAATGAACAACATCCAAAACGCAAAGAGCTAATGAGTCAAGAAAAATTATCCGTAAAGACAGTATTTTAAGATTAATACTTTTCCTACTGCTCCCATTACAGAGAGATGGGGAGAGACAGAGTTCTTCCATCCATTAGTACGTTCCCCAAATGGTCACAATAATTAAAGCTAGGCTGGTCTGAAACCAGCAGCCAGAATCATCTTCTTGGGCTCCCATGCAGGTGCAGAGGTCCAAGAACTTGGGCTCTCCTCTGTAGCCTTCCTAGGCCACTAGCAGAGAGCTGGTTTGGGAGTGGAGGTGCTGGGATTCAAACTGGTGGCCATATAGGCTGCTGACATCACAGGTGGAGGCTTAGCGAGCCACACTACAGCACAAGTATCGCCCACTCCCTTTTTTTTCGCCAACACAATCAAGCAGTCTTTTAGAAAAAAATTTATTGTTTCTTTTTACATTTTTATTTGAAAGGCAGATATACCTACAGACAGAAAGACATACAGAAAGAAAAAATGAGAAATATCTTCCATCCACAGCTCCATGCCCCATATGAGAACAATGGCCAGGGTTGTGCCAGGCCAAAGCTAGGAGCCTGGAGCCTCTAATGATTCTTGCATCTGGGTGGCCGGGACCCAAGCACGTGGGCCATCTTCTGCTGCTCTCCCAGGTGCATTAGCAGGGAGCTGGATCGGAAGTGGAGCGGCTGATACTCAAACCGGTACACACACCAAGTGCCAGCATCGCAGACAGTGGCTCAAGCTAAGCTGCATCAACAGCCCATCAAGTAGTTTTTTCAATCCAAAATGATTCTGTCATTTAGCCACAGTGGTTCCACTTTATTTGGGAGAAATAAATATGAGCAAACGACACACTTCCCATGTAACAGTATAAAGTTATTCGATAACAAATATGCATTTCAAAATGGTATCAGGAAAAGTTCTTCTATTTTTTGTTGCTTTCCTATTTTTCCTACAACGAACATTCACTGTATATTAAAAACTGGAGGGGAGGATGTTTAATGCAACAGTTGGGACATCACTTGGGACATCTGCACCTCTCATGAGAGTCCTGAGTTTGAGTTCCAGTTCTACTTCCAATCCAGCTTCTTGTTAACGTATACCCTGGGAGGCCGCGGGGACAGCTGAAGTAGCCGGGTTCCTGACACTGAAGAGCCTGGAAGTTTTCTGCCCTTTGTGATCCCGCCTTGATGGCTTGGCTGGGGGCTGTGTGGATTCTAGGCCTGACACCCAGCAGGACACCTGGCAGGTCACGTAGGCAGACCACTCCTCAGGAAGGAGGTACCTGGTGTTTGATAAGATCCACCGCCCTATAGCTCATCGACTTGTACTTTTTGAAAGTTGCTAGTTTCAAACCCACCAATAGAAGCCTGCTAGATCATAACTGTTTAATTAATAGCCTGAAATGTATAAAAACTGGGGAGCTTGGGCTCTCGGGGTCTTTTTTTCTCTCGAGCTCTCTCTGGCTTGCGGGCTTGCTGTTTGCTAGCCCTGCGGATCCTGCAGCGGCTGCCCCTCCCCCGCCCGGCCATGCTGGGCTGGGGGAGGTGGCTGGGAGACCTGGGCTGATCTGAATAAACCACTTTTATGCCTTAGCACCGGCTTCAGACTTGATGATTATCTGGGGATTTCAGAAACCGGCACAACAACACCAGGTGGGAGACAAGGATTGAGTTCTGGGCTCCTGGTTTCAGCCTGGCCCAGACTTAACTGTTGCAGGCATGTGCAGGAATAAACCAGTAGATGGAAGATCTTTCTGCCTCTCTGCCTTTCAAATGAAAAACAAAAGAATACAGGAGGGTGATCAGAGGGAGATGATTTCCTCAAAGGTAATTTCTAGAATAGCTGGAGACCTAAGGCAGGGATACAGATTTTAGTTTCAGCTACAATTCAAAGCTGGTCCTTAGAACAAGAACAGCCAAGTTTCCCCAATCAGTTAAATCCTACTACTTTCTTCACTTATTTGATTAATAATTGAAGTAACCTTTAAAGGCAACTGGGGTCAACTCCTAGAATATCAGGGGTTAGGTCTGTAAGCTCAAGTTTTGTAATCCCGAATCTAGAAAAAGGACAGTAGTCATAAGCTGCTCAGTAACAACTTCATCAACTTTTACCTAGCACTCCCAATGAAAATAGACTGAAGCCCTCAATTCAACATACTTGATCTAGTGAGTTCAGAAAAACTGACAGAAGGGCCCTGTGTGATAGCCTAGAGGCTAAAGTCCTCACCTTGCACACAATGGGATGCCATATGGGCCCCGGGTTCATGTCCCGGTGGCCCCACTTCCCATCCAGTTTCCTACCTGTGGCCCGGGACAGCCCAAAGCCTTGGAACCCTGCACCCATGTGGGAGACCTGGAAGAGGCTCCTGGCTCTTGGCTTTGGATTGGCGCAGCACTGACAGTTGCAGTCGCTTGGGGAGTGAATCAGCAGACAGAAGATCTTACTCTCTGTCTCTCTTCCTCTCTGTATATCTGACTTTCCAATTAAAAAAAAAATTGATAGAAAAGTCCAAAAGGAAGCTGGGGGGAGGGGGAAGGGAGAGTAGACTTAGCCTGGAGGCAGAGCTAAGAAAATGGCGGGGAGACAATGGGGGGCTTGTGAATCACTTCCTGTCCAGCAGCAACAGCAAATGGGCATCTTTGAAAGGACTCACACCCCTGAAATACAGCAGAGCCAAACACTGAGTGCACCCACCCACCCTCACCAGCACCCTGCTCCCTTTAGCTCCTGCTTCGCCTTGGCACCAAGAGGAGCCCCCTTCCATACCTGTGGGATAGCGCAGAAGTTAAACACACTCTGATTTCTGAGTCTTGAAAGATAGGTAATGACATCTGGGATGTGGTGCAGGGCATTGGTTATCAGTTCATTCAGGCACTGCACAGCCAAGTCAATATTCTCTGGCTTAGCAAAATCCCCCAGCTTCTTGACATATCTGCTCCAAACCTAGACAGATAAACAGCGAGTCAACACGTGTAGCAGGGGTGAATTTACAAATGATAATAAGGGATCATTGGGAGTAGGAACTGTAATACACAGTAAAAATTCCCTTTGCCATTGACTCATCTAGCAACTCCAGGGAGGTTTCAATGCCATAGCCATTTAAAACCACCATTCAGGGCCCAATCACAACGCCGGAGTGAGTTAATAGGAATGTCCTTTGAGACAGTTATTGCAGCATGTACAAAGCAGTATTTTAATGACCTCAACTGAGGAGGAGTTTATTCCTGAAAATTAAAAAAAAAAAACAACACCTATCTATAAACAAAATTAGTTACAACAGTACTACAGGCTACATCATTAAACACTGCCAAGATGACCAGGCCTAAGATAATAAATGATTAACATTAGAGTGCTCCATCGGGTAAGAATGCAGGACAAGCACATGTGGGGAGAACAAGCAGGTCTATAGTCTAACATTCACCTCCCTGGATCTCAGCAGCATCAGCCTATCCGAAGCAGACTAAATCTTCACCTATTTTACACTACACTGCCTAAGGCAGTTTGACCTGCATTCTGTCACTTCCAACTACAAACAATTTATGATTAGTTTACAGAGCATGTCTAAAAGTATTTTTCCCCCCCAAATATTCTGAATCTTGTTACCTCTTGAGGCCAAAACTCTCTCCCTTCTCGCTGGTCTTCCAGATAATCACGAATTATGTTTGTTTTTTGCAGAAACAGGCCCATAGAGTTGGCACGCTCTACATCTTCACCAACTAAGGGGTCTTCAAACTCCGAGGCTGAGAACAGCCGGGAAAGGCCAATTCCCACCAGTCCAGCGACATAGTGACAGTACTGTAAAAGGTCATTTTTAAAGTACTTCAGTAGTCATGCTAACCAAAATGGAAACATCAGAGATAATTAGTTACAGAAAAGGCAGGTTCCAAGCAGAATGTTCAAGATCTCATTTGATTATAAAACACAAGTAAACAAGTATGTGCCGGCACATGGAAGGACTGTGCACAGAAGACTTAACATTGACCGCCATCTAATGAGAACTCAGAACAAAGTATCCCGACCACGCCTTCACACTGTTGGAAGCACTCTGCGTTTTCAGTCATCAAGGACATCTTATCACCATGATATCACAGAGGAGGAAACCAAGACGCCAGAGATCCAAAACCAGAAAATCCAGTTTAAGAGCTATACTTTTATAACATTAGTAAAACCCTTCATCTCTCAGCTGAGGTCTCAGTAAATGTGATTTTTAATTCTTAACAGGTACTTGTCAAACTAGAAAACCTGGAGCTAGCACACTTCTTCCTTGTTCTTCACTCCAAGATGAAGACCACTGGGTTTCAGCCCACATCCCATGCTCAGACACTAGTTCACAGACACTGACCTTATCCCACTCCTGTTCAGAGGTCACGTGCTTCTCCAAAAACTCTGCCATCCCCATTCCCATCCTCCGGCAAATGTCAGCAATCACCGTTTGATATTTCTCAGCCAAATTTCTAAATTCTAGGGAGATCTGAAAAGCAGAGAGAAAACAGAACACATGAGCCACTCCCTCAGGATGTCCCCCCAACGGTTAATCTGTACAGCCTGCCCCAATTATACTTCCCTATATTCCAAATAATAAGCTCTATACATTTCATAAAAAAACAAAACTGAAATGCTAATGCTTCAAGACTCAAATGAAATTCAAACTCTCATTGTACATTCATATTTCTGATACACAATGAATGAGCTGCTTCTACACATAGTAGGACCTACGTGTAAGAATTTTAGGAAGAATGTCTTGCTTCACAGAAACCTTGTTATGGCCAAGATTCATTTGTGTGTCCATGTACCAAGTCATTTCTATCTGACAAGTCCTGCTCTAGGCACTGGGAATAGACATTAGGGAGAGAAACACAAACTTCTAGCCTTATTGGTCCTATTCTAGCTGTGAGATCGGCCAGCCATACCCTAGTTATCAGTTTCTGAATCCATAGCATGAAGCCATAGTGTATCCTCTCAATATAAGGCTATATTTAATTTCCTTAAGCACCTTGACTCAATATGAGGTAGTATTCTTTCTTCTAGTGGCCCAAGCTCTGATGTAGGAAAGTAACAGTGATGGGGGCTGGCGAGGTGGCTCAGTAGGCTAAGCCTCTCTCTTGCAGCGCCGACATCCCATGTAGGCAGTATCTTGTGTCCCAGCTGCTCTACTTCAGATCCAACTGCCTCCTTATGCCCTGAGAAAAGCAGTGGGTGATGGCCCAAGGCCTCAGGTCCCTGTACCCACGTGGGTGACCCTGAAGGGGGCTGTTGGCTCCTGGCTTTGGATTTGTTCAGGCCCAGCCTCCTGGGGCCATTTAGGGAGTGAACTAGCAGAAAGATCTGTCGCTCCTTCCCTTTATGCAACCCAGTTTTTAAAAAAAAAATTTAAAAGAACGGTAGCACTGATATTTAAGTTCATTGCTACTGCAGAAACATCTTGTTTAAATTCAAAATGTTGAGGTTATCAAAATAAACTATTAACAAATCATGACACTTGTTAAATCCATTGTTAAATCCCCCAAAACCGATAAAATCAATTTCCAAGCCCTGCTCCTTCCAGAACAGCTGTTCTAAGTCAGCCCACAGGGGATTCCAAGCGAGGACAGAACACATGTGCACCTCGTGCTGGAGTTCTGTGAACCCCAAGTCTCTCTAGGACTCTTCTTTACACAGATCCTTGGCCAGCCCAGTTCTATTTATAGAAGAAAAGGCCAGTGAGGGTGGGGAGGAGGAGCTAAAAATAAACACTTTCTCACTTCTTTTGCAATGCCCCTTTTTAAAAATCAAAACATTTTTTGCTTGTTTGTTTTGTCCCGTTTCTTTAGAAGGTGAGGAAGCCACAGGAACACACTGAGGGACAGAGTGGGTACAGCAGGGGAAGGTGGGCCAGAGACGTTCCTGCACTCATCTTGTGTCCGCAGAGACAGAGATGACGCCCCCTCCCCCAGTAACTTTTTAAATTGTGCAATTCTAAACATGAAAATAAAAATATCCAAGAAGTGAGTGAACTCAAGGGCAGAAGAGGGCTTTGCCAGCTCCAGGCTCTGTGCCCAGCTGTGCACGCTCCACAGGCACAGCAACCAGTGCTGCTGTGAGAGGGCAGCCCCTCAGCAGCCCCTCCAGCCAGGAGCTCTAGCCCAGGGGATGCCTCGGTCCTCAGGCCACTTCCCAGCGACTATGAGCACACAAAGCAAGCATGTTATGGCAGTCCACAGGCAGAATGGGCAAAGGCCAAATCCCAATTCCCCTGTAAATTCTAACTCCCCTTATCATAAATGGTGGAACACTGTTTTTCAAATGCTAATATACTTAGAAGTGGGTTGTTTTTTTTTTTTTTTTTTTTGCTTGATTTTTTTTTAACAGTTTATAACAGGCAGCTACTTATTTCAATGATCAAGTACAAAACAGTCTGAATTTGAATCTGGATTCTACCACTTCACAGGTAATCATAGAAAACACTGATATGAGGCCTGTGGGTACTGTAAGCAGGCCAAGCCTCCACCTAGGGGGCTAGCATCCCATATGGGCACCAGTTTGAGTCCAAGCAGCTCCCTGCCTAATGACCTGGGAAGGCATCAGAGGAGAGCCCAAGTTGCTGGGCTCCTGCACCCACATGGGTGATTCCTGATTCCTGGCTTCAGATTGGCTCAGCTCTGGCCAGAAAAAAAAGCAATTCAGTCTATCAATTAAGAAGCCTGTGTGTATGGGCACAGCACAATGGCTCAACCAGTTAAATCCTCATCATATAAGCACCGGGATTCCCATATGGGTGCCAGTTTGTGTCCTGGCTGCTCCAGTTCCCATCCAACTCCCTGCTTGTGGCCTGGAAAAGCAGTAGAGCATGGCCCAAAGCCTTGGGATCCTGCACCCATGTTAGAGACCAGGGAGAAGCTCCTGGTTCCTGGCTTTGGATTGGCTCAGCTCTGGCCATTGTGGCCATTTAGGGAGTGAACCAGTGGACAGAAGATCTTTTTCTCTCCTTCTCTCAATAAATCTGCTTTCCCAATAAAAATAAACAAATGTTTAAAAAAAGAAAATAGGCCTGTGTACCACATCAGAGTGCCTGGATTTAATCCAGGTGATCCAAGCAATGAGGTCCCTGCCACTCATCCGGGAGACCTGGATGACATTCCTGCTCCCAGCTCCAGGCCAGCCCAGCCTCAGCTATTGTGGACATTTAGGAAGTGAATCAATGGACAAGTGCTCTCTCTCAAAATGACATAAAAATAATTTTAAAAAGTCAAACACTATATTACTCCCTGCACTAAGACTTGCGGTAAGATGCTATGTGGGTTTCCATATGCATGGGCTCTACATCTTTGGATTCTATCAACTGCACACTGAAAACATTCCTAAACAAAATGTGTTGATACCGAACATGCAGACTTTGTGTCATTCCCCCTAGGATTACACAGTACAGTAATGATCATAGGGTATACACTACATGAGATATCAGAAGTCTAGGCAGGACTGAAGCACGGGGAAGACCGCAAATATTGTACCACTTTGTACAAGGGACTTGCATATCCAGTGATTTTCTCCAGAGACCAAGGGACAACGACCCTTTAACTGGATCTATATTACACAAGAATTCTAGGAAGCATGACTTGAAATAGTATCAAAAAATGATATCTAAGTATTAAAGCACCAGGTTTAATCTCAAGACATAAACGGGCTGTACAGAGGTCAAGTTACTTGGTTAGATTATGTTATCTAGGCTTGGTCCTGAATTCTGTGGACCTGGGACACAAGGGCAATGGCGACCCATATACCAAACGTAGCTAAAACGTCTGAAATAATGCACTGAACTTGTTAAGTATGTTCTCTCCTCCTGCCCTGACAGCCTGGATGGCTCAGGTTTGAATCTAAAATGCTTGGTCCCTAACAGTTTTGCTCCAAGATGCAGCAGAGCAGAGACTGTGGATCCCCAGCTCCCTTCCCATCCCACCCCCGTTCTGTGTATGGCCCTGGGTAGGACTTCACACTTGTCTGTAAGGATACTCCAGCCAGTAGGAACAGCTTCATCCATAATCCTCCCAAACACAGTCCCTGGTCATCACTCAGGCCTCAGGGCACAGTTTCTGGTGGCATGTTCCATTATAGAAGACATGATCTTAAGGAAGCAGAGTCAGACCCTGGACACAGCCTCAGGGAATGACAGAGACCAGGGATTCCAGACATCCATAACAGTGGTTGAGAAGAGGAAGGGCATAAGATATGGCCAAATTCATTCCCAAGGCTCCAGGCACTCCTTGCACCTTTGAGGCAAGGAGGCCCAGAGTCAGGCAGACTGAGGAGCCCCTTAGGGCAAGCATTGTGATAGTCTTAAGCTAGTGTGTAGGATGCTAGCCTCCTATTTTGGGGTACAGGTTTGAATCCTGGGTACTTTGTGCTTTCATTCCAGCTCCCTACTGATGAGCTGGGAGCCAGTGGATGATGGCTCAAGTACTTGGGTTCTTATCATCTGTGGGAGACCTGGATTGAGTTCCTGGATCCTGGGAATATTAAAAAAAAATTAAGTAAGTCTAAGAGCAGAACTACGCAAATGAGGCCAAACTCCCAATCCTTTAAGCTACTTGTTCTATCCTAAGACCTTGTCAAAACCTAACAGTAGCCTAACACCAGGCAACTAACTGAACCACTCACCAGCGCATGCACAGGTCATTTCCTAACAAGACAATTTCTATCTATTCCTATCTCCTGCTGAATCAGACTGAAAGGAACTCAGACTTAAGAAGCTTAAAATCATACATGTGCACAAAACGTAGCTTCATACAGCTTGACATTCCAAGGTTATAAAAAGCTAACAACCACCAGCACAACCACAGTACCTGTCCTGAGCTTTCTGCTTCCTTTATTCTGTCTGTAGTGATAAGCCTCTGCTTTCAAGGAGTTGTAGCTCTGCTTTCTATTCCCACTACCCAAAACGGAAGAGATGCATTTCATATTCACTGGGATGCTATAAATACAGAGGGTCTTAAGTTTGACAAATATGTTGAAATAGTGCCTGGAAATGTATCAGCTTTACTACCCAAAATTGTTCAAGTCAATTTTTAAAAATCTATCACTTTGTTTATTTTCTACAAACATGTGAAAGGCAGGGAGAGAAATAAAGAGAAATCTTCCATCCACTCGTCTACTCCAACAAAAGTTGGCCTAGACTAAGCCAGGAACTAGAAACTCAACATGGGTCTCTCCTACACAGGTAGCAGGGGCCCACATACTTGATTTATCACCCGCTGCCTCCTGGGGTACACATTAGCAGGAAGACAGGGTTGGAAGAGCAGCTGGGACTCCTCTGGCACTTTGGTACTGGATGCCCATATGATGGGTACGAGTGCCCCAAGCCAGGCCTTAACTGCTATACCAAATGCCCATCCCAGCCTTGTTTTTTGTATTACCTAAAGCATTGATCCCATGACCATAAATTATATGTACAGAATCTAATCAATGCAAAAGGAGTCTGGAAAGGCTATTTTTGCCTTTGGCAGACACCAGTTTATTTTTAAGTAAAAACATAGTATGAGTGGTGTGTGCCCAATCTGCAGCACTAAACCCGCCTTAAAGGGTCCAAAGGCTCATCTGTCAACAGTCACAGATGTCCAGTCAGGGCCCTGCCCTGGTCAGCAGGAGTCCCGTGACAGCTAAATCACCAGCACCTGTCCTAGATTGCAGCTCTAATGTCTCAATCTTCACAGACTCTTTATTATTGGGATCATTCCGTATTATATTTTGGACCCTGACACTAGACATGCGACTTCAGCCATCAGAAGTAGCCCTTGGTCTGAAAGCCTTCTGAAATGTCCTTTTGTAGTAAGTGGACTCTCCGCTGCACACGCAGCTTCCTCCCACACAAGCACTGTCCTGCTCCCCAAGTCGGGCAAATGTATACAACATGGACTTCTTTAGGCTATTAAGGAACTTTGATATATCCAACTTTTACTGATACAAAAAGGAAGAATCCATTATTTATGTGCTAAGACATGAAAATCCTAGGAAAGCGGGACACAGTCACACACTACAAATGTGAGGAACACTATAGCTCAAGGTTCTAATTACAACTTTTATCCACCAAGATGGACAACATAGTTAATATTCAGAGAACAATGAGTATGCACCAAGTGTGATCACTACTCTAAGTATATGACAGGTATGGAATTATCTGATCCGCACACTTCTACCTTTACAAAAAGACAGTGAGGCACTACTCCCAGGGTCACACAGCTGAGCACCCTCCTGCTTCTCAACCCTATGTCCAGCTGGGAAACAAGCTCCGCCCCCCCCCGCCCATGTTCCTAACCCTCCTGAGCAGCAATCTCATGCCACAAGGCCCAGCATGTTCTAGAACTCAGTCATATCACATGGTGAGTGTGGGAGCTATCCTCAAAGTCCATCTTCCACAACACTGCCATTGGGATGCATTTTACCACAGGAAGACACACTGGATTTCAATGCAACACACTGGCCATCAAACAGCAGCTGGTTCTGTTCCAAGAACTTTCCTCTATCAACTCCTTTAATCCTCACAACAATGCTATATAGTAGGTACCACCACACTCCCTATATTATAGATGAAAAGAACAGAGGCTTACAGAAACTGTAAAGCCAATCACCAGGATAGCAACCCGGGCAGTCAGCTCCAGGTTCTTGGCTGCCCAGGTCCTTGCCCATCCCTGTGTGCTGCTTTCACACACTGCTGACTTTACTGTTCTCCATGGCATGCAGGCTGACAACTATAGAACCCAGGACAAACACAAATGTGGGCAGAAGAGCCATGGAATGAATGCCACTACCGTTGGGAAGTCCTCCAACACTTGTCGGTCCTTCTCCTTGCTCTCCATATATCGCCACTCTGGTTCATAAAGGAAAGAGTGAAAGTTGTGCAACAGTGGAATCTTCTTTTCCACGCTGATGGTCATGTCATCTTCCAGGGTGTCTAGAGCCCGGAGAACCAGATAAAATATGCATACTGCATGGCTGTGAGAAAGGAGGAACCATTAACACAATAGAACATCCAAAGACACATAGCTCAAAATAACATCTAATTTGTGCAGGCCATTTTCTTTTACTTTTACCCTCCTACCCTGCCAAGATTTTTTTTTTTTTTAAAGAGTTACAAAGAGAGGGCAACACAGATCTCCCTTTATGGGTTCACTCCCTAGACAGTTGCCAACAGCCAGTGCTGGGCCAGCACCAAGAATGGAGCTTCATCTAGGTCTCCCATGTGAGAGCTCAAACACTTGGGCCATTTTCCACTCATTTTCTCAGGTCATTAGGAGGGAGTTGGACTGGGACTGGAGCAACAGGGACATGGACCAGTACCCATATAGGATGCTAGAGTTGCATACAGTGGCTCAACCCACCATGCAACAACACTGGCCCCATATGCAGGCCAATTTCTTTTCTTTTCCTTTTTTTTTAAGCTTTAATTTTATTGGAAAGGCAGATATACAGAGAGGAGGAGAGACAAAGAGAAAAATCTTCTGTCTGCTGATTCACTCCCCAAGTGGGCACAATGGTTGGAGTGCCGATCCGAAGCCGGGAGCCTGGAGCCTCTTCCAGGTCTCCCACATGAGTACAGGATCCCAAGGCTTTGGGCTGTCCTCGACTGGACGGGAAGCGGGGCCACCAGGATTAGAACCAGTATACACATGGGATCTAGCATGTACAAGGCGAGGACTTTAGCCACTAGGTTATCACGCTGGGTCCTGCAGGTCAATTTCTAAACCTACCGTTACTTCAACACTATAGAACTGTGAAAGGATACCCAAGGCCTCTCACACTAAATGAATCTTACACTAGCTTTCTTTTCTTAGTTGTAACAGATCTCTGCAGTTTATTTTAAATAAAACTACCAGCTGAGTTATTAACTTCCGGCATGAGTTAATTTAACTGATGTAGAACAACTGCATGGACCCAATGCTGAGACCAAACTAATACTCTGCAGACCAAAAAGAAAGCTGCCTCTTTGCCTGCTGCTCACATCACATGGAGGTGGAGGCCTGGCTGCGTTCAAGACTCAGCTTCACCCATAACCCACCACCATGGCCAAGGAAGGCACTGCTGCTGCCAGGGGCCATGGACATTACTGCTGCTTTACAAGAGGTATCAAAGACTGGCCTCATCCACAATGGCCTAGCATGTGCAGTCAGGAAGCTGCCAAGGCCTTAGCCAGGTGCCAAACCCACCTTTGGGCACCTGCATGTAATCATGATGGGTCCATGGATGCCAAGCTGGCACAGGCCCAGAGTGCTGACCACCAGATCCTCCCTATAAAGGTTGATGACAAGAAACCTGGGCAATGGATAGTCCTCTGTAAAACTGATCGAAAGGCAACCCCATAAAGTGGCCGGCTGCAGGTGGTGAAGGATTCCGGCAAAATTCCCTCAGGACAAAGATGGCATTAAAGACTACTTCAACTGCAAGAAGTGAGCAAATAGAAATTTGACTTGCACACCAAAAAAACAAAGAAAAACACAACTCATTATACAAGAGATCGCCATAAAGGCAGCTGGTGTAGACTGCTATACATACTCCGCACAAAAGCAGCTTCAGAGGAATTAACCTGCAATGCCAGAAACGCAAGGCAGAGTAAGGGAAGCAAAGGAAATACATGACCTACTAGGAGGTAGGTTCAGCAGCCAGGACTAAAAAAAGTGAATAAACATCCCCATCCCCCATCCCTTCTCCCTGAAAGCGTTGGGCCTACAGGGACACTAGTAGATGGCTAGGTGCCTGGAAGGGCATTCTAAAGTAAACACACAGACATCTCCAGCCCCGAACAGTTCCTGCACGCAGGCGAGGCCACGTTCTGGCCAAGTCGTAAGCAAGCGCTCCGAAAGTAGTTTCCAATGACTCAACGGTCCCTGGAAAATCTTTCCTCCCCCAAGACTGAGGCCTCACCGCCCATCTGTCACTCACCGCATTTCCCCATCCAGCGCCTCAATGACAGCTGCGAAACTGCGACTGGTCTGATTTAGATACTTGTAACAAGTTTTCATGCTGCTGCTGAGCGAGTCCTGCGGGCAGAGAACACACACAGCGCTGGGTGGCGTGGAGCAGCAGGAGTGGGACTGGGGCAGGCGGCCAGCTGTTGCTGGGCTCCACAGCCTGCCGCCAATGCCCTCTCCCCGCAGCCAGTCCTTGGAGGGCCAGGCGGCAGGAGGCAAGGGGCAGCCCCTCGGTGGGGCACCAGTGCTGGGGCCCCTGGGTGCTGCAGCGGGGCTCAGCACCAAGGTGCGCTTGAACAGGGCCATGGTCTTGGTGCTGCAAGCGGCTGAGGCCATGGGAATGGAGGGCCCAGCGGAGTTTTTCCTCCATAGAGCCCAGCAGAGCTGGGAAGCTCCCAATGAGGGGCGCAACGGGATCTCCGAATACACAAAACTGCGTAGGCTGAGTCGGGCCAACTCCCGCCCGCCCCACACGTGGAGGCCGCCCCGCCCCGCCCCAGGCCACGCCCACTCAGTCCCCTCCCATCACAGCCGAGTTGGGCCAGCGCTCGCCCGCCCCACACGTGGAGGCCTCCCCGCCCCAGGCCCCGCCCACCCCGGTAGCTGCAGAAGGAACCCAGGCCATCTGGGCGCAGCTTGGGCTTCCTCTCGAACAGTCTCTCCAGGACCGAACTTCAGACGGGTTCCGCTGAATTCCCAACTCTACCTGCACCTTGGTTCGGAGCCGCCCCTTTTCCGTCCTGGCCTCCTATCCACCCAGGGCGCCACTGTGACCTCCCTTTTTCTTTGTACATATTTGGAACTATGCGCAGTTCTCCACACAACTTTTCTCTACCTGTTGCAATCTTTTTTCCCCCCAAAATACAACTCTGCTTTTACTACTTCATTACTGTCTAGCTGTCATTTTTCTTACACCTGCGAAGCCTCTAGAGTCTTTTGGAAGCTGGCTCCCTCTTGTAGGATTTCTTCTTGCCTTTTCCTTTGAAATTAGTGAAATGCAGTGAGCCTTTTCCTGAACTTTGCTCTTCCCTAAAGAAAACAAACAGTGTGTTTCTGGGGGGTGAGAGAGGAAAGCCTTATTTTCAACGAATTGCCACTTCTCTGTGTGTAGCCTGTTACATAGGCTTTTCCTTTGAAAAGCAGTTTTGAGTACAAAGTACCAAGAGTTCCCCATAAGTCTCCTCCACCTTCTTAAAAAAAAGTTTGAAAGCAGAGAAGGGGAAAGAGATAAGACAGAAAGAGAGATTTTGCTGGTTCATTCTCCAAATGGCCACAACAGCCTGGGCTCAGTCAATGAGTTCCATCTGGGTCTCCCACACGAGTGGCATCAGACGACTTGGGTCATCTTGCCCTGGGTTCCCAGGCCCAACCTGTTTTTAAGAGACTTGGGAGACACTGGAAATACATAACAGATGAGTGATTAAAAAGACATACAAGGCTTATTTACCAGTAGGAAATCACATGAAGTCACACTGGAATATTAAGCGGGTCCTAAGGGGATCACAGCACACTATGTTGTTTTTTCTCATGTACATTTTCAAAATTTTCTTTCTTTTTTTATTTGAAAGGCAGATTTACAGAGAGGACAGACAAGCAGAAAGATCTCCCATCTCCTGATTCACTCCCCAAATGGCCACAATGATGGGGCTGGGCTGATCTGAAGCAGGGAGCCAGGAGCTTCCACTGGGTCTCCCACTGGATGCAGGGACCCAAGGACCTGAGCCATCCTCCACTGCTTTCCCAGGCCATAAGCAGGGAGCGGCATAGGAAGTGGAACAGTGGGATGCTGGTGCTTGCAAATGCAGGATTAGCCAGCTCAGCCACTGTACTGATCTCCACTCCTCCGCTGCAAATTTCCTCACTGATGAATAGTATCTTCTCCAAAAGAATAAGGCTTTTTTCTTTTAAAAAGAATCATACAGTGTGGATAGTTTCATTTTATTGCCATTTCCAACAATTATTAGCAAAAACTATTATTTGAAGGCTTGATGATTAAATGAATGCACTCAGCATATTTGAGAACAATTCACCAGGGGTTGGCACTGTGGCACAGCCAAGTCACCTGCATCCCTAGCATCCCATATGGGGCCAGTACCAGTCAAGGCTACTCCACTTCTGGTACAGCTCCCTGCTAATACACAAGGGAAAGCAGCAGAAGATGGCCCAAGTGCTGGGTTCCATCCCCCATGTGGAAGACAGAGGAAGCTCCTGGCTTCCACCTGGCCCAGTCTTACAAACTCCCAGCAGACAGATATTCTCTTCTCTTTTCTCTCTCTCTCTCTCTCTCTCTCTGTCTTTCTACCTCCTCCTCTCTCTGTTACTCTGACTTTCAAAATAGTATTAAAAAAGAAAAGAAAAGTGCACCACAAACGGGGGACAGACACGATTTTATGGTACAAGAGCAGATGTTCTTTCTGGAGTTGCAGAACCTTCACAGAACCTGCCTGAGCTCCAGCTCCAGGGAGCTCCTCACTGCTCTGCCAGAACTTTCTATCCGCAGCTGCAACTAGTGCTTTTGGAGCTAATATGAATAAATGCAAATGTATAGTCTCAGTAGATCTGAACAGCTACAGTCTCAAAACTCTCCCTCTTCCCTACAGCTCCAGCCCAGGGGACATGTTCAAGAACTGCCTTTGGGTCATCTGTTTCAGTCCCTCAAACTACAAAGAATGAACGCCATACAGGAAGCTGAGAATGTGGGGCTCACCATCAACGTTTCCCACTACTGGTCGGCTCCAGGGGGCACTGCCAGCCTAGCCCTAAAGCCGAACTCAGGCAGTTTCCTAGGGATCTCTGGCAGACAGTGCTCTCCCCAGCACTGCCAAGTGAGAGAACAGCCAAAGGGCACAGTACAGAAAGAAGCCGGCAGAGGGGGGACTTCCTGGACAAGGTCGAACTCCCAGATCTGGGGTCCAGCTCAAGCTAAAAGAGTGCCACAGCCTTCCTTCCTGAGAAAAAGCAGGTTCTGTCAGGGGGGGTTGGGAACCCACAAAGTCCTACAAACTTGTACAGCAAAAAGAGGAGTTACCGTTAGTTAGGCAGCCTATATGTAGCTTGTAATCCTTACTAAAAGCCTTTAAGGGAGGTTATCATAGGCCCACAATCTTGCTGAGACATTCGTGGCCAGACATAGCACAGAAGTGTTAAGGATTTTTTGTGTTTTTACCAAACAGGCAACACAAACCCTGCAGAGCCCTCGCCAATGTGGGGTACCATCTCCAGCTGGTCCATACCAGGACACTCCCTGCCCCCTTTCTACTGCCACGACAAGGTTCACTCATGGTTGAATTCTTGGAACTAAGTCACAAGCTTGGTTTTCCAAAAATTATAGTAAAATTGGAGGGCACATGGGACACCCACATTCCAAATCAGATTGCCTGTGATCCAGTCCTGCCTCTGCTTACAAACCAGCTCCCTGCTACAGCGCATCTCAGGAGGCAGAAGAGGATGGTCTAAGTAGTGGGATTCCTGCAACCAATGTGGGAAACCTAGATGAGAATTCCTGGCTCCTGATGACGGCTTGGCCCAGGCATCGTTTATTGGGGACTTTAGGGCATAAACTTAAAGTAAATGCCAAGATCTCTATTATTCTGCCTGTGAAATCAAATGAAAAACAACCAAATAGCTTTTTGTCCGACATCTTGCAAGGCTGCAGTAGTAGTCCCCAGAGCTCTGCAAACTTCACACGCTGCCCAAGGACGTGGAGAAAGACGCTGTAAAGTCGGCCGAGAAACATAAAGACCCCATGATCAAACCAGGAGGTGAGGCTAAAAAGAAATGGTCCAAAGATAGAGCTGGAAACAAGTTCAATCACGTGGTTTTGTTGGTCTAGGCTTCGTACGACAAATTCTGTAAGGAGGTTCCCCACTCTAAGCTTGTGGCTCCATTTTGGTCTTTGAGATTTGGTCTCCCTTCAGGAGCTCCAAACTGGATTCGTAGCACAAAGTTCAAGTGATTTATGCAGGAAATATCATGACTGGAGAACACAGCCTGAATTTCATATTGGAAAAACAAAAGCGTGTTAAATAAAAAATAACTTTTTAAAAAATTGTGGAACTATATCTGATTCACTGCTGCGCAAAAAAGAGGGTGGAGGATCTCTCTAATTCTACCTTTCAAAAAAATCTTTAAAAATATATTGTTGTGGACCCGGCAGCGTGGCCTAGTGGCTAAAGTCCTCGCCTTGAACGCACTGGGATCCCATATGGGCACCGGTTCTAATCCCGGCAGCTCCACTTCCCATCCAGCTCCCTGCTTGTGGCCTGGGAAAGCAGTCAAGGATAGCTCAAAGCCTTGGGACCCTGCACCTGCATGGGAGACCTGGAAGAAGTTCCTGGATCCTGGCTTCGGATTGGCATAGCACTGGCCGTTGCGGCTCACTTGGGGAGTGAATCATTGGACAGAACATCTTTCTCTCTGTCTCTCCTCCTCTCTGTCTATCTGACTTTCTAATAAAAATAAAATAAACCTTTTTAAAAAATTGTTGTACTACATATATGCATATATTTAAAAAACATAGGGCCCAGCACGGTAGCCTAGTGGCTAAAGTCCTTGCCTTGCACATGCCAGGATCCCATATGGGCACTGGTTCTAATTCCAGTGGCCCCCGCTTCTTATCCAACTCCCTGCTCTGGCCTGGGAAAGCAGTTGAGGTTGGCCCAAAGCCTTGGGACCAGTGTCCGCATGGAAGACCAAGGGGGCTCCAGGCTCCTGGCTTTGGATTGGCTCAGCTGCAGCCTTGTGGCCACTTGAGGGGTTTAATCAATGGATGGAGGATCTTCCTCTCTGTCTCTCCTCCTCTCTGTATATCTGACTTTCCAAAAAAAATAAATCTTTAAAAAAAAAAACATAAAATTTATCATCCTAGGGATGAACACTGTGGCACAGCACATTAAGTTGCTATTTACAATGCCAGTGTCCAATATCATCAGTGTGGAGGGCTCAAATCCTGGCTGTTCTGCTTCTTCTTCAGTTCTCAGCTAACGTACCTGGTACAAGTATTTGGGTCCCCACCACCCATGTGGAAGACTGAGAACAAGTTCCTGGCTCCTGGCTTAATCCTGACCTAGACCTGGTTATAGGGCCATTTGGGGAGTGAACCAGCAAATGGAAGATCTGGCTTTCCCTCTCTGTTGCTGTGTCTTTCAAAAATGTTTATTAAAAATGTCCACCTTAAATTTATTTACACATTTCTTTAAATTGGAGGCAGAGAGACAGACAGAGAGACAGACAGAGCTCCCATCTTCTGGTTCACTCCCCAACAGCAGTGACAAGGACCCAGCTACGCCAGGGCCAGGCCAGAGCCAGGAGCCAAGAACTCAATCCAGGTCTTCTACATGCGTGTCAAGGACAAAACTACCCGAGAGATTGCTGCTGCCTGTTGTGCACAGCAAGGAAGTCAGAATCAGGAACTAGATATATGATGCACTCTAGTGTATGATTCAGGTGCCTTAACCACTAGACCAAAGGCCTGTCCTTTAGCCGGTTTTAAAGTAGGCAGTTCAATAGTATTAACTACATTCACCTACACTGTTGTGCAACTCCAGAACTACTAAGTTGTGGGGTGGTGTGTCACTCAACACCAGCTAAATGGTGCAACAGACCTCAAGAGCTTAGCGTAATGCCTGGTGAACAATTCTTTAAGAATCTATGCATATTGCTTCTCGGCCTTTTGGCTAAGATCAAGTGAAGAATCTATGCATAATAAAATCACAATTTGGCTACTTTAACTGTCAATATAACCTGCCAAATTAGGGTTCCAAAAACACTGTTTTTGAGTCTCACTTAGTAGACACCACTTCTGGAAGCCCTACACATTAATGGAACTTTCTAGTCACCTTTTTCACTTCCTGCCAGACTGCTTCCCTTACACAATTCCTGTCTGAACTCTGAACAGGTGAGGTGAAGGGAGTGAGCGCTGTAGTTGGAATACAGAGTTATACCCTGGCTGCTCTGCCACTGAAAGCTACTGGGTGTTCGGCAATTAAACTCTGTACCTGCTTCCTCATGTATAAATTAGGTAAAACAACTCCAACTTCCTCATAAGGTCATTGGAGGTTTAAATATTACATGCTTATGGCCTGGGAAAGCAGTGGAGGATGGCCTATGTTCTGGGGACCCTGTACCCTGTGGAAGAACCAGAAAGAAGCTCCCGGCTCCTGGCTTCAGATCACCTCATCAGATGGACGATCTCTCTCTCTCTCTCTCTCCCCTTTCCTCTGTAAATCTGCCTTTACCAACAAAAATAAATAAATTTTGAGCAAGCCTTCCAGGAGCGGGTGTTGTGGGGATTAAGCCATTGCTTGCGACCCTGAGGACACTGTTACCTGACTTCAGAAGGCCAGTTCAAGTTCTGCCTACTCCTCTTCTAGTCCAGCTTTGTGTTAATGGGCCTAGGAAGGCAGCTGAGTGGTGGTCCTGCCATCCATGTGGAGATGTGGTGAGCTAGCTGCTGCAACCATTTGGAGAGGCGAACCAGCAGATGAAAGATCTCTTTCTCTCCTTATCTCTCTTTCTCTCATTCTGCCTTTCAAATAAATAAACTTTAAAAAAAAGAATAAAGAAATAAAAGGTCTTTCAGTGGGAGACCGTTATGGGAGACTGGGGGAAAAAGGGAGTTAGCTGTAGAAAAAAGACGAAGCAAATATGGCAAAAAGTATATTTTATCTCACAGATGGCCACAAAATGTTTATATCATTATTTTCAGAATTTCCCTATTCATTTGAGATATATTATAATCACAAATGTATTTTTAAATTAAAATTAAATTAGGGCCCGGTGTGGTGGCCTAGTAGCTGAAGTCCTCGTCTTGAACGCACCGAGATCCCATATGAGCGCCGGTTCTGGTCCCCACGGCTCCACTTCCCATCCAGCTCCCTGCTTGTGGCCTGGGAGCGCAGCCAAGGACAGCCCAAGGCCTTGGGACCCTGCACCTGCATGGGAGACCTGGAGGAGGTTCCTGGCTCCTGGCTTTGGATCGGCACAGCACTGGCTGTTGCACTCACTTGGGGAATGAATTATCGGACTGAGAGTCTTCCTCTGTCTCTCCTCCTCTCTGTATATCTGACTTTGCAATAAAAATAAATAAATCTTTAAAGAAATTAAATTAAAGGAACTTTTTTTTTTCTGAAGAGTTATGCATCCAGGAGTTGGAGTTGTGGTGTAGTACGGTAAAGCTGTCTGTGACTCTGGCATCCCTTACGAGCACTGGATCATGTCCCTGCCGCTCCACTTTCAAGCCAGTTCCCTCTTATGTACCTGGGAAAGCAGTGAAGAACAGCCCAAGTATTTGGGCTCCTGCACTCACTTTAGGAAACTCAAAGAAAACTCCCAGCTTCTGGCTTTGGTCTGGTCCAGCCCCAGCTGTTGCAGCCATCTGGGGAGTGAATCAGAAGATGGAAGATATCTCTCCACCTCTCTTTTAAATAAATAAAATAAATCTTTTTTTCTTTTTTTTTTTTTTTTTTAATAAGTACTCATCCATTTAAAGTCAGAGTTTCAAAGGGAGATGGAAGCAAGACAGAAGAGAGATCTTCCATCTGCTGGCTGACTCTCCAGACGGCCACCCAAGTGGCTGAGATGGGGCTCCCAGGAGGGTAGCAGGGCTTCCTAAGCACTTGGGTTATCTTCTGCTGCCTTTCCCAGGCTCATGAAGAGTGAGCTGGACAGGAAGCGGAATAACCAGGGCTCAAACCAGTACCCCATATGGGATGCTGGCATCACACACAGCGACTCTACCAGCTATGCCACAACACCAGCTGCAAATTAAAGCAATCTTAAACTATATCAAATAAAATGAACAACATCCAAAAGAAAAGAATGTAAAGTTCTGAAGTGGCCAGACCACACCTAAAGTATTGTACAACTCTAAGCAGGTCAGTAAACCACTGGGGAAGAGAGACATACGACATCGAGAGGAAGAACCTACAGCACTGGATTTGCACATCACGATTCTTAAGTGAGAACATGAGAGTTCCCTTAAAATACTTAAAAGTGCTAGATTACAAAACAGGGATTAGATTCTCTGGTTTGGAAGGGGAACAAAGTGTAAAAGTGCGATTTACCCTAAGGTAACACTTCCAAATGCCAGAACCACCCAGAAACTTTGTTGGCCGCCTCCAGAGGCAGTGAAATATCAGTAGAGGTATTCAGCAAATTATACACCCTATATTGTTGGGTTCAGGTCATAGATCCCTTGGAAGAATATGGCAACAGAGAACACAGCTCTCCTCCCCACAGGATGTACAAATGTGGGAAGGCATGTGGCCTGGCTGGGTCAAGCACTTGGGTCCCAGCCTCTTGGCTTCCATCTGGCCCAGCCTCAAATGTTGTGGGCACTTGGGGAACAAACTAAAGGATGAACAATCTCTGGTTCTTGCCTTTCAAATAAAATGAACAAAGAAAAAAAAAACTTTCAAAACCAAATATATGGGCCCAGTGCGATAGCATAATGGTTAAAGTCCTAGCCTTGAACGCGCCGGGATCCCATATGGGCGCTGGTTCTAATCCCGGCAGCTCCACTTCCCATCCAGCTCCCTGCACTGGGAAAGCAGTTGAGGACGGCCCAAAGCCTTGGGATCCTGCACCCATGTGGGAGACCCAGAAAGAAGTTCCTGGCTCCTGGCTTCGGATTGGCGCAACACCGGCCGTTGCGGCCACTTGGGGAGTAAATCATCAGATGTAAGATGTTCCTCTCTGTCTTTCCTCCTCTCTGTACATTTGCCTTTCCAATAAAATAAATACATCTTTTTAAAAAAAAAAACTAAATGTACAATAACAAGTATAGTTGATCCCTTATCTGAGGTGCTTGGAAACAGAAGTGCTTGAACCTCAGATTCAGAATGTGTCCCTAAGCAGGAGGGTCATCCTGAAATCAGCCACAAGCTAAACAGAAAATTCATTTGCTGCATAAACCTGATACACAGAGTCTGAAGATAATTTTATCCAGTGTCTTTAGTGCATCTGTATTTTTTACTATGACCTGTCACGCAAGACCAGATGTGGAATTTTCCACTCCTGGCTTCAACTTGGTGCTCAAAAAGTTTTTAGCATTCTGGAACTCTGGTCTTCAGGTGAGATATTCCCAACCTATATGTGCAAATAATCTCCAGCATACCCTAAGTAAAAAATCCCAATAAGAATCTCTAGCTAAACAAATACTTATTCAACAAGATACAAGAACAATTTTAATCTGTATTTCTTTGAGGTTTCTTGCCATCAACAAATTATATTCCTATGCTAGCTAGCCAACAGTGAATTGCTCCTTTTGTAAATATCCTATACATTTACTATCTTTTCCTATCCTGTTTACTTTCTTTAAAAAAAAAAATAGCTCCTTGAGGCGGGGCGCCCATCCTTTGCGCATTAATTCACCTTGATGTGTGTTGACAGGTTACTGTGATCAGGCACGGTAGACAGATCACATCCAAAAAAGATTCCTATCTGCAAATAGCTTAAACCTCAGAATCAGAAGATCTCAAATCTGAAAAGATTTTGGGACTATAAAACCAATGCACAGATAAGCCAAGGCAACCCAACAGAGGGGCAGAAGACAACCCAGCTAAGGGGTGTGTTGTCTTCTCAAAGTGTTCTACAGTTTCATAACATTTCATTGCCCTGGCAGCTGGGTGAGATAGCTGGGCAAGGGTGTCTTTCTGTCACGTTGCACCCCAAAAATGCCAGACCTGCGGACAGGTGCCCAAAAGTGCTGACCAGCCAGCAGCATTCACCCTAAAAGATAAGAAGCATTCTTAGTTACAAGACAAAAGGGGAAAATTACTTCTCTGACATAAAATTAAAGTGTTTTTACTAAAAACAAATAAACAAACAAACAAAAACCCAACTAGAGGTCCACTGAAACTAAGTGTAGTACTGGTGATATTTCTGGTGGGGATATAAAACTACTGATGGGACTGTATGTGTGCATCAGGTAAGAATAACTGTTGAAATAAAAACCTCTGAAGTTATTCATTCAATAAAGAAAATGAACAGGAGGCAGATGAGCCATCAATAAAATCCGGTTCTGGCCTCCAAGCAACCGATACCTCTGCCAGTCCTCAGCACAAGAGCTCAAAGACGCAGGTGTGTCAAACAAGAAGCGGCCGAGGAGCAGCAGCCTGATGCAAGAGGTGGCATGATGGAAAACGTTTAGATTTCATTCCAGAAGGGGTATTCACGTAACACAGGCACAGTTCATCATGGTCACACATATCCAAAAATGACTACAAGCTCGCTCTCCCACTTAACCTGTCTGGATCCTCTCTATTCTGGAACCCTGCGCCCACACCGCGTGACGCAGAGTTCCCTGAAAACCCCACGGAGCACCTCGGGACCTCGAGGCCACAGGTCAGCAGGACACAGTCCACCGAACCCCGCCGCAGGACGGCTCTCTCCCCGTGGGAATGGAGGCGCCTGAGGCCTCGGGCCGCGGAAGCCGCCGCCGCGCGCAGCCTCCCGCCGGGCGGAGATGCTAGGATGCTCGGCCCACCTGGTCCATCTTGGGTATCACCTTCTGTCTGCCCCCCAGCCGGAAGCGCAGCAGGTTGTAGAACTCCTCCGGGTGACTCAAGCACTTCAAGAACTCCATCACGGCAGCCAGGGTCCGTACTCCGTGATCACCTCTCCGGCAATCTCCCGCTCGCACCCGCCGCGCTCGGGGAACAGCCGGGCCGAGGCGGTTCGGCGTGTGGGCGGGGAGGGGGCGGGTCCAGGGCGATGGTGTCCCGCCTACTTCCCCGCCCACCTCAACCGACCTCGGGCGCTGGCGCCGCTGAACTCCGGGCTCGCGGAGTGAGCTGACGGATGTTGATTGGTCAGGGCGACTCGCACCAGGAAGACACCGGCCAACCACAGGCGAGAAGAGCCTGGCGTGACGACCACACCCTGGCAGCTCATTGGAGGGCGAAAAGAGTCCGGCTAACAGGATTGGTGCTGCCGGTGGGCGGGCTTTTGTTTTGCTTTGCTCGTCAGCACCCAAAGGGGTAGCGAGCACCGCGGGGCGCTTACCGCTGGGGCCGCCCGCGTGTTTGGTTTTGTTTGCAGCTGATGGCTGGGTTAGCGCCTCGGGGTCCGTCACCGAGTTGGCAAAAGCCGCCGGGTAGCCCAAGCTGCCGCCTGAGGAACTGACCCGCCTCTCACGGCGTCCAGGCCCGGGGCCGCCCTCTGCTATGTTGGGACCTCACGGCTCGCCGAGCGCCCTCAGCCTCAGCCCCCCTCCTGGAGTGTTTGTTGCAGAGAGAGCTCAGTCACAGAGATTAGAAAGTGCATTTAGCTGTCACGGCCCCAAAGCCCCCTGCGGCCTATCAGAGCACAGCTTGCAGTGAGCCTTAACATCCCAGTCAGCCCCTTTCTACCCCCTCCCCCGCCGCTGTCTCTCTGCTTCCCTTGGAGTAAGAGTTCTAGTGACCTCTGGGGTCTCCAAGGCCATTACCTCCCAGACGTCCGTCTTTCTGCGTACCGGGCTTTTGTGTCTGGCTGTTGTTCAGTTTTCTCAGTGTTTTCCTTCTAGGTGGTTGGTTTAAAGCCCTCACCTCTTAATTCCCATTGGGGTCACTCGGTGGTTGGCCCTATTTGACAGCTGCACTCTCACCCCACCTTCAGCCCGCCTATCCTCCCAACGTAATCACACGCACACGGGATTGATCATATTCTAATATAACACATAATTTACTTACCAATGTTTAGTATCTGCGTCCCGCTACCACAATGTCACTGTAAATGCCCTTCTTGGTTTTCTCCCCCCAACTAATCATACACAAATTCTTATACAGTCTCCATCCTTTAAAAAATTAACTCTCATGATGGGTGTTTGGACACATGGATTGGGATGCCTACATCAAATTCCTCATTCCTGTTTCCTGCTATGTGGATCCTGGGAAGCAACGGTGATGGCTCAAGTATTTGAGTTCATGCCACGCATATGCGAGACCTAGATTTGGATTAAGTTCACGCAAGGACTGCTTGTCCACACTATAAAACCCTTCTCTTAGCAGAATGCTTCTTTGAGCTAAAGCTGTGTTCCTAATTTCTAATTTCTAAGTCTACTCTACACTTAAGTAAAAACTGTCTTTGCTTTTCCTTTAAGCCCACTCAGTTGGCAATCCCACCTGGTTTGCTATGACTGTGCCTCCAAGCCCAACCTGTATGTGTGGGGAGCCAGGGCCACTTCCTGCCTTAGTTATTCCCTGGGCTCAGGTGGTACAGTCGCCTCTCCAGCTCACCTCAGGGCCTGGTGAGTGACCTCCTGCACCTGCCCCTTCCCCCTCTGAGGGAGGGATGAGAGGACCCTGCTGGCTGTCTTCGGTGTACCTGAGCAGCGTCAGCTCTTTCCCCTTCCCCCTAGGTTCCCACATTTGGCCAACAGATTCCTATGGTTCCTATTTTCCATGTCTCTTCTCTCTTGCTGCCACACTGAACTTCATATCTTTCTAGACAGCTAGCTGTAACAGCATTTTTCTTGTTTACCAATTCCAACTGGGATGGATGCCCAGTCCCCGCCAACTTCCGCCAACTGTGGTACCTTCTCCATGGTGTCTGTGGAGCCATCCCACACCCCTCCCTTGTAGACATTGGCTCAGAAGAAATTGTTTCACCACCAGCTTTGTCCTAGGATATGCTACCATATTTACTCTTGTACCATCCTATATGGGTTAGAAGTAAATTTGAAAAATTACATATTTTTATATGTGCATACATTCATATAGGTGTATTTCAATGTATGTTCTTCCAGAAACACATAATTTACTACTCAAGTATTTGTATATCAGCTGGTCTGGAAGTAGGATTTTACAAACTAATCTAACCTTCAAACGGGAAGGGAGGTAAGAGAAAGACTACCTCTGTGTAGTTCTGCATTTTCTCTATATCCCTTGTGTAGCCTGTAATAGACTAAGCATGACCCCCTAAAACTGCTATGCTGTAGTCCTAAATTTTAATTTGGCTGTGTTTGGCGATAAGGCCTTCCAAGAGGTGGTTAAGGTTAAATGAAGGCTGACCCCCACAAGTGATATCAGTAGTATGCATGGTCACAGAGACTACATGGGCATAGACCGAGTAGCTGGCATCTACACTCCAAGGAGAGATTTCAGGGGAACCAATCTTGCTGGCAACTTGACCTTGGACTGTCAGTATCTGCTGGCTAAGAACACTCTGTAATTTGGAAGCCCTGACTGATCAAGAGAATGACACAGAAGGCCTATGGAACACAGAAATGAAAGGCAAGCATATATTGGAGGAAAAATGATGCCATGTGTAATCTTTTTTTTAATATTCATTTTATTTTTATTGGAAAGTCAGATCTATAAAGAGGAGAGACAGAGAGGAAGATCTTCCCTCCATTGATTCACTCCCCAAGTGGCTGCAAGCCTCTTCTGGGTCTCCCATGCAGGTGCAGGGTCCCAAGGCTTTGAGCCATCCTTGACTGCTTTTTCAGGTCACAAGCAGGGAGCTGGAAGGAAAGCAGATCTGCTGAGATATGAACCAGCACCCATATGGGATCCTGGCATGTGCAAGGAGAGGACTTCAGCCACTAGACTACCACGCTGGGCCCCATGTGTAATCTTTTTATAGTATTTTCCACTAATATTTTGAGGATCTTTTAAAAAGAATATTCATTCAATTATTTGGAAGGCAAAGTTAGAGAGAGAGGAGAGACACAGCGAGAACTTCCATCAGCTGATTTTCTCCCCTAATGGCCATGATGGCCACAATGGCTGGGCCAGGCCGAAGCCAAGGAGTTAAGAGCTTCCTCTGGGTCTCCCAAGTGGATGCCAGAGGCCCAGGGGCTTGGGCCATCTGCTGCTGCTTTCCCAGGTGCATTAGCAGGGAGCTGGATCAGAAGAGGAGCAGCCAGAACATGAACCACTGCCCACATGGGAGGCTATCCCTGTAGAAACCAGCTTCACCTTCTGAAAGCCTGCTCCTTTAAAAAAGTTCAAAGACTTCTGCACCAAAATATATTTATCTTTTAAACTCAATTTTCCATGAGCTTTTTGAAGTTCCCATGTACATAGTGTAAGGCACATTTTAACACATAAAACAGCTTTTGAAGTATCAAGTGTACAATACATAGAAGTCACCAAGTAAATATGAGGAAAGCCAGCAGCAAGTGAACAGGATTTGGATTAGCTACAAGGCTGTAAACTTTTGACTGTAGCTGCACGTACTGGTTCCACAGTGGAGTTATTGGAACACTGCCACCACTGCACCCTCAGTCAAATGTTGCACAAGCCTGGGAACTGATAAATTCTAATGGCACTGTCTACAATGTGTTCCAAGGGGTAGGAAAGTTACACTTGGAAATGCAAAGGAAAGCAAAATTGGATTTCTGAGTGATCACTGTTCCTATTTCTTTGCTGATGGAGCAAAGAAAACTTGGCTACTTTGAGGGACACATTGCCGGGGTTCCAGGTGCTGTGGGCCAGGCCACTGCAGCTCCTGTGATGCAGCTGCTGTATACCATGGAGGGGCTGCAGTGCAGTGGTGAGTAGAAAGGACAGGGCTGTCGGGTACTCAGTGTGCCATCCCAAAATTCATGAGGCCCTTGGAGATGGGGTCTTGGGAAGCTGACTGATTTCAAGAGGTCTTATGAGTGCACCACAGTGACTATGCCAGGGGCTGTGGGACAGAAGTAAAAGTCCATCTCTGCTCACCTGAGTCAAACAGCCAGTGTGCTGGCAAGCCCTTATGAGGACTCCTTCAGAAAGCGTTCAGTTATTTACAGCATAAGACCCCTCGCTGCCAAATAACGATGAGACGAGAAGGGAACAAATAACTTTATTTTCACACTATCTTCTTTTCACCTAGTTGTTGCCAACTCTAACCCTTGATTCCTGACATGTTCAACATTTCCATGATCACAGCTAACACTAGCATAAGGAGGAAATGAGCGGCTCACCCCTGAAGGCCCAGTGCATGCCAGGAAGGAAGCCAGCTCCCTGCAACCTACACACATACTCTTTTTTCCTCTTCAGCAGGGAAGACCCAGGCAGGAGGCCCAACCGCTGCTGCTATGCTCCTGCTACTCCCTCCAGGGGAACAATGAAACCATATTTTGTGTCTCAAAATGGAAAGTCTTGACTTCAACCAAAGATCATACACAAACAAAGCTCAAAACCCCTGAGGCCACTTTAGCAGCTTTCACATTTTAAGTCCCATTTCCATTCTGGGAGGAGGAACTCTTACCCACCATTAGGGTTTTTCTCATTTTTTTCCCCAACAGCAGAATTACACTGGAAGAATAAACTAGAAAAAGAAAAGCAAATCTCTAACCCTGGGATAACTCTTAGACCTCCAGTGAGATGAACATAGAGAACACAGACAGCTAGCTCCCTGCCCACCCTCTGCCCAAGCCCCACCCTGCCCACGTACCCTCCTTTCTGGATGCTTGGACACCATGTACCCCAGGGAGCAAGTTCCAGGAGGAAGGGCTCCAGGTGACTAGCAGAGCTGGGGTTGATGTGGCCCCTCGGGTGGGAACTGGGGCTGGCACTGTGGGCACCACCATGTCAGCCTCTGGAACCCACCAGGGGGCCCAAATTCGTCCTTCATGACCGGATGCCCAGCAGGGCACTGCTCCTTCTGGTAGATCTGGGTGTGCTGCTGCTTGCCCTGCAGTTTGTCCTGAAGCCAGTTTGTGCTGAACTCCACCACGTGGTCCACGAGGGCTTCTAGGTGTGTAGGACTCAGAAGTGACCCAAGGGACAGGGGGTGAACCCTGGCTCTGTACAGGACTTCGTTCTTGATGATGTTCCCTGAAACAGCGCACAGAGAGTAAGATGAGGATAAACACACCCACCAAGGGAGCCAACCAAGTGGAGCGGGCGCACTGAAGGTGGCATGGCAGCCACAGGGAAGTACAGCAGAAGACCTGAATTTGGCTATGCCACGAACCACAGGTTCCAGGGCAAGTCTGCAATCTCTGTCAGTTTCTGTCTGTAAAATGGGTTAGACTATTCTTGCCTCCAAAGTTATTATGTGGATGAGATGGAAATAGAACTCAGGGACAGCCTCCGTCATAGCAAAGAGATAATCCAAAAGGGCCTTGGCCCCTGATTTAAATCCTACCCATGTGGCCTTGGCAGGTCGCTGAGCCACTCAGTGCTCCCAGCTGTTCCCCGTCTGTAACACAGGAATGGTTTACCTCATTTCTGTGAGCAGTAAAGGCTGAGCACAGGGGCTGGTACCTTGACATATCAGTACTTAACATATATGGACTGTTCTTACCATGCAAAAGGTGGAAAGCTTTATGAGGTATTACAGTCCTGTTCTTCTATTCCTGCCTCATTCTCTACAGAGTCAGCCTTGAACTCTCCTTCTATAATCTGGAGCTCTGTTTCCACAGTGCCTTTACTAGGCATTTTCACAATCCATGCTTCCAGGATCATGAGACAAGATGCTGCCTCAGGGAGGAGCAAGCCTGCCCCAGGCCAAGGGTTCCAAGCATCCGCAGGGAAGGGCTAAGCTGAACCAAGAACTCTGAGGTCAACCGCTGGCTGCACACAAAGTCATTAGCAGATAACTTGCATTCATACTCTATCTGCTTGACTTAACCAGCAATGGACCCTTTTTGTTTACCTGTTTTCTAAATAAAGGGACAACTACTACCTTATCTTACCACACAGTAATGAGCATGAGACTATGTGCCAACACAGTGCAGTTCCACGAAAAACACTGCCTGCTGTGATGGCTACTACTGTGCCACTGGTTCGTAAAGCCCCTTTGGGAACCCTCTTTGCTCCTCCAAACACAGGGACCTCCCCTCCCCACCTCCCAAGGCTCTAAATGATGACGCGAGACCAGTGTCTGGTGAATGCCCATCACGAAGGAGCTCTGCCTGCTGCAGCAATGCCACACTGTACATATGGAGGGGACTTTGTCGTGAGCATCCTGCCCGACGGCTTCAGCATTCACTTCAGGAATAGTATATTCTCCTAATCCAGCTAAGTGGCTGTTATCTATTTTATCACATGGTTCAGTTTTCTCCTCCACTTCCAAATACTTATAGGTCATTTGAACAAAGAGGGGAAGCTGCTCCTTCACTCCAATCTTACATGTGCAGGTTCTAATAAGAATATAAGGTTGGCCTGAGACACCTGTGCCTTCTACCAGAAAGTTCCATCTATCCAAGAGCAGCACTAGCAAACTATAGGACTTCTGTTCCCAGCAGGGCCTCATCAGGTACCTATATATGCTGGGCTATGTGTAGGGCAGCAGAAGGCACAAGGGAGCATGAGCATGACCCCTGCTCTTTAATACGTCATACTTCAATGCAACTATTAACAAGTTAACACCTGGGGCTGGTGTGGTGACTCAACAGGCTAATCTTCTACCTGCAAGCACCAGTATCCTGTATGGGTGCTGGTTCATGTCCTAGATGCTCCACTTGCAATCCAGCTCTCTGCCTGAGAAAGCAGTAAAGGATGGCCAAAGTCCTTGGGAACCTGCACCTGCATGGGAGACCCAGAAGCAGCTCAAGGCTCCTGGCTTTGTATTGGCTCAGCTTCAACTGTTGTGGCCATTTGGGAAGTGAGCCGGCAGTTGTAAATCTGCCTTTCTAATAAAAGAAAAAATAAGTTAAGTCTTTTTGAAAATACAAAACAACAATAACAACAACAATCAGTGAACTCTGGTGTCCTGTGTCACATTTTCTTGGTTCCATCATGCTCTTGTCACATAAAAAAGTATGTGTGGGGGCGTGGCTAACAACTGAATTTTAAAACCAAGAAAGTTAGAAACTACAAAAGGGCCTGTGTTGGACATATCAGATTAAGCCACTACCCAAGACCCTGCATCTTTATGTAAGTGCAGGTTCAAATCCTAGCTACTCCATTTCCAATCCAACTCCCTGGGAAAGCAGTGGAAGAAAGGAAGGAAGGAAGGAAGGAAAAAAAGAAGAGAGAGGGAGAGAGAAAGAAAGGAGGAAGGGAAGAAAGGAAGAGGGAGGGAGGGAGGGAGACAGGGAGGGAGGGAGACAGGGAGGGAGGGAGAAATAAATGCCTAACCTAACACATCCATTGGGGAAAAAAAAAAAAAGACAAAAGAAATACAGGTGATACGTTAAGCTGCTGCCAACAACAATGGCATGACTGGGGGGTGAGTCTCATGACTCCCTGACAAATGGCTTTTCCAGGAGCAATTCTGTGCAGCCCGTCCCTTTTCCATAGCTCATACCTAACCCTGAGAAGTATCTCTGGTCCAGCAGCGTGTAGCAGACAGGCTGGGCCTGGCTCAAAGCTTTCAGGGCTTGTCCTCGATGGAACTTCTCAGACAGGATGTCAGAGGTGGGCCTGACCACTGGGGAACAACTCCAAGACATCTGACAATTATAAAATGCCAGAAAGCCACCACCGCCAAAATGAAGGACCAACCTGAAAGAAAGCACAGGTCACACATACACACAGTTATCCCAAGTCAGGTAGTTTGCTTATACAGCTAATACGTACAGTCACATCATGTGCACAGCTTCCAGCCTCCAGTCTTGATTCACCTGTGGAAAGCAGGACCCTGAAAGAGAATGTATCTTGCAGAACCATAAACCTCTCAAGTCTGGAGGATCCAGAAATGGATGCAGAAGAAGCCCAGTCTCAGGCTAGACTTATCAAAAAGACATAGCTAGAGGCAGGCATGTGCTGAACTGATTAAATTTCTTGGTATATTCAAATCCCACAGAGGAGTGCTTGGGTTCAAGTCCCAGCTCCATTCTCCAATGCAGCTTCCTGCTAATGTACAACCTGAAGGAAAACTGGTTCAAGCAGTTGAGTTCTTGCCACTCACTTGGGAGATCTGAAGTTTACAGCTCCCGAGTTCAGCCTGGCCTAGCCCTAGATTTTGTGAGCACTTGAAGCGTGAACCAGCAAATAGGAAA
The DNA here is from genome assembly GCF_030435755.1 of Ochotona princeps. Classification (NCBI taxonomy): domain Eukaryota; kingdom Metazoa; phylum Chordata; class Mammalia; order Lagomorpha; family Ochotonidae; genus Ochotona; species Ochotona princeps. The sequence goes on along the minus strand of NC_080842.1, from coordinate 42,780,179 downwards.
TCTATCTCTGTCCTTGTCTCTCCCTTCCCTCTCCTGCCTTCCCCAAACAAACCAAAACAAAACAGGACAAAGCAGAAGATACACCTCCCGGTACTCTCCTGAGCTTCCTGGATGACAAGGACCGAGCAGAGATCTCAGAAATACTGATACGTAACAGTGGGTTCCTTTGTAAGGGAAGACAGTCGAGCTGGATCTGGACTCTACACTGAAGAAGAAACCCTTAGAATCTTCTATGACAGTAAAAGGGAACTCTTGATGAGCAGGGACTCACTGAGTAGTGCCTGAAGCAATTATTCAAGGAAAAACACAAACTTAACAGAAATGAAATTAACAAGGTAGAGGAGAGACTCCAACCCAACTTTGGCCATGAAAGCCATTGCCATTTTTGACTTTGTACTAATTCAGATATCTGCTACTCCTTTCCCACAGCTTGCAAATGTTGTGCTGTTCCAGTTGCCCACCAATCCCTCATGGCCCCTCCCCCCAATCCCTGCCCACCTACCGATCCCCTGGGCTCTGACAATCCTATCCACAATCCCTCACGGCCACCCTCCACACTCTTCCACTTCTTCCCTCTTTCTCCTCACTCCCCTGCAAGTGCTGTGACTTTCCCGGCTGGCTCCCTCCTGTTCTTCATCTTGCCCCCTTCCCGTTCCCCTTGTAGGGATCTCCTGCCAGGAGACATTTCCCTTCTCTCTCTCTCTCCCCCTCCACCCCTGCTCCCATTCCTACCTTGGTGGAATAAAAGAACCTCCTAGATACCTCGTTGCTTCTGGTACTTTGGCTCTGTGACAAATGTATTGTGAAAAGAGGACTTGGCTGTGGGAATTAGCAGCATGTAAGGCCTTAATGTGTATAAAAACTAACAAAGGGTGTCAAGACAGGGGCGACAGAGAAAGAGGAATGTCAGCTCCAGACGGATTGTGGTAATGTGTGGCTGAGGCCGATTCAAGGATTACAAAACACCTCCTACATCTAGCTATTTTAGCATGTATTTAGTATCAATTGCATTATTTGATATCTAACTATAGTGCAATTAATATTATTCACTAATTTAATAATCCAGAATAGAAATACTGAACCAACCAGCTAGGTAAACTCAGGAGTTGAGTGGATATATTGGAGAAAAGAAATAGCAGGTAGCTCATATCCTGGGGAAGCAGCTACAGACACCACTCACATGGGAGAGCTGGATGAAAGCTCCTGTCCAGGCTGTGGTCTGACCCAACTCTGGCCACTGCAGCCATTTGGACACTGTACAAGCAGATGAAGGATCTCGTGCTTTCCTTCTGTCTCTCAGTAATTGCATTTCAAATAAAATAAATATATGATTACATCTTTAAAAAGAAAATAAAGGTAGCAGGTAAAAATGTTAATGGACTTATCCCAAAGGTGAGGAGAGTGAGCAAAAAATTAGATTGAATGATGAGAAGAATTATTAATGTTGATGTAATTTAAAACTTTGTAGTAAATAACTAATAGAAAAAAATCACATTTCATTTAAAGAAAAAATGATTACTAATAGAATGAAAAGTAATGGCAATATGTCTGAAGAAACTCAAGAGTCATGGGTATAAAAGGAAGAAAAGAAACTTGGTACATTCAATAGAAGAAAACAAAGTCCAATAAACAGCCCATGGAACAAAATCCAAATTCCACACTTCTCGCATTTCCAAACAGAGTTTTCACTGGAGTTTCAAAGGTCACAAAAACTTCTTACAAGAAACACCTCAAACCACTGAGAACCAAGTTTAAAGATATGCCTGAAATGACATGGAAAACACTAAGAAACAGATAAATTGCACAAACAGTGGCAAAACTGTTAATGCAAAGAAAAATCTTAGCTTAAGAGTGAAGGCAGAGAAGTCCTGTGCTGCCTGACAGTGATGCTGCCTCCGCGAGGAAGACCTGCAAGACAGGGAGGTGATGCAGCAACACACATAAACCCCACATGCTTCGTGAGAGACAAGGAGAAAACGTAAAACCTGTACCCACCCCAGGAGACTTGGCTGCTCTTTCCAAGCTTAGGAAAAACAAAAAGTAAGAAACGCAAAAAATTTCAGTTACCAAAACAACAACTGAGTTCATTTGTACACAGTGTTAATGACTGAAGAGTTAATGCTTACTCTTCATACTATGTTCCTAAAAAACTTCTTCAGGAAGTCTTCATCTAGATACAGAAAATGTTAACAATGGCCAAACTCAACAGATGCCAAAGTTGAAAAGTTACCGGCTGTGCTCATGGTCTGGGTTGGTATCTGGCCTGGCAGCTAAGTCATCAGTTACAACACTGTAGCTCAAGGAAGAGTGCCTGAGTTCAGGGCAGGACTCAGCCCTCCCTCCAGCTCTCCGCTCGTGCAGAACTCGCGAGGTGGCAGGTGCGGCATCCAGTGGCCGGGTTGTTGCTGTCCACTAGGAAGGCCTGAACTGAGGTCCCAGTTCAGGTACTCTGGCTATCCAGAGAGTGAGCTAGTGGATAGCAGCTCTGTATCTCTTAAATTGTTTGGAAAAATCATCCTAAGCCCTAGGTAGATTAGGAAATACTGACCTGTATGGAAAGAGAACATAAAGCTAACAATAATAAAATAAACCCAGATAAGCCCAACAAGGACAATGACACTAAAGGATAGAGCAAAACACACCATGTGAAAAATGAGGATACAACTTGACAACAAGAGATACAAAAGCAATGAAGTGATACATGTTTATTTTCTGATGCTAAGCCATAAACATGAAATCTGGGCAAGGCTATTCCATGGAAGGTTGCTCCTGTTCCCCAGCTACAGGCCAAGCCAAGAATCAGTAGGGAAAACTACAGGCAACAGGAGGTTTGCTGAGAACGCACTCCTGGCTCATCTCAGCTTCCACAATGGACCCTCCCTCCTCCCCTAGTTGTCCTCTTGAGAGAATACAAAGCCAGGAACTGTAACTGCACCTTGCTGTTTGTCTATGGACAAAACCAATATGCGGCAAAGTACAAGGCTGGGGGATCACAAGAACGTGGGGCCAGAACCTGGGAGCTGAGGCAAATCCAACTCCCCTCTCCCTTTAACTTGCAATTATATGAGTCAAAAAATTCCTTCACCATGTAAGCTACTCTGAGTTGTTTTTACAATTAAATAAAAAAACACCCTATGACCATTATATCACATCACATGGGGGGGCATGTGGTGCAGTGATTAAGATGCTGCTTTGGATGCAACATCCCATACCACAGTGCCTGATTTTTCTTTTTAAAGGGCTTATTTATTTTTATTGGAAATGCAGATTTACAGAAAAGAGAAAGATTTTTCCATCCACTGGTTCACTCCATAAGTGCCTGCAATGGCTGAGCTAAGTCGATCCAAAGCCGAGAGCCAGGAGCTTCTTCCAGGTCTCACGTGTGGGAACAGGGTCCCAACATTTTGGGCCATCCTCCACTGTCTTCCTAGGCCACAAATAGGGAACTGGAGGGGAAGTGGAGCAGCTGGGATACCAACTGTCACCTATATGGAATCCTGGCACTTGCAGGATGAGGATCTAGCCACTGAGTCATGGCACTAGGCCCTAGTACCTAGGTTTGAGTCCAGCTTCCTGGTAATGTGCATCCTGTAAGGCAGTAGGTGATGGCTCAAGTAACTGGGTCCCTGCCACCCAAATAGAAGATCTGGACTGAATTGCAGTCTGGCCCAGCTCCAAATGTTGCAGGCATTTAGGGAATGAACAAACTAATGGAAGATACCTCTTGTCTTTCAAATAAACTTCAAAATATTTTTTCAAAGACTACAACTCACACACACACACCAAATAAAAACCTTTAAAAGATAGAAAATGTGTGTGTAGGAGCTGGGATTATGGTGTAGTGAGTTAAGTCACCACCTGTGACACCAGCATCTCCCATCAGAGAATCAGTTCAAGTCCTGGCTACTCCACTTTTGATCCAGCTGCCTGCTCATGTGCCCAGGAAGGCAGTAGATGCTGGCTCATGTGCTTGGCCCCTGCTACCCACGAGGGAGACCTGGATGCAGTTCCAACCTCCTGGCTTCAGGATCCTGGCCACTGTGATCATCTGGGGAATGAACCAGCAGATGAAAGATTCTCCCTCTCCACAAAGATAACTCTGAGGTAGAAGACAACTTCTTCAGTAAGAGGAAATATTTGAACAAATACTCATAAGAAATACTGACCATTAACTACATAAAATAAAATTCTGGACCACTAAAAAGCACATGATAGTCAAAGAATGTGGCATAGGCTTGGGACAACACAGATAACATATACCGCCAAGATGAACAGACGTCAAAGAAATTGACAGAAGTAAATAAGCAACCTGATGACAATGACAATTCAGGTTAAGCCAGTTTTATAAGGCCATAAAAACATGTGGCTTTAACAAACTTAATTGTTTTTAACCAGCAATTACTTCTCTGGGAACAGATACTAAGAAAGAATACCCAAACAAAGAGTTTTATGCACAAAGATATTGTTCTCAACATTCACAGATTAAAACTGGGAAAATCCTGCCCTTAAATTCAGAATGCATGAGTCAAGCCACAGAATGTTCTTGAGCCCTTCTGCTATCAGTGCTGTGTTTGCTGGAAAAGCATCCTCCTTTTCTAAGCTATTCAGTGTGCTATGAAACCTCTTTTGGATGCAGACCAGAGTCTATTTTCTTTTCTAATTAATTAATTTGAAACTCAGACTACAGAGACAGATAGGCAAGGCATGAGGAAGGAAGAGAGAGCTATTCCACTTGCTGGTTCAGTTCCCAAATGGCTGCAATAGCCAGTGCTTGGCCAGGCAGAAACCAGGAGCTAAGAGCTTCATCCGGGACTTCTACGTGGGTGGCAGTGGACCAAACACCCAAGTCACCTGCTGCTGCTTTCCCAGGCCCATGAGCAGGGAGCCAGATTAGAAGCAGAGCAGCCTGGATGTGAACTGACACCTGTATGGGATGGCAGCATCACAGACGGCAGCTTAAAATTGCCATATATATTACAACACAGGCCTCCATAGTTCACCTTCTATTATGAATACATATGGGAGGTCTTCAGAAAGTTCATGGAAAATGTGTATTACAGGAATGGTGCCATGGCCTAGTGGCTAAAGTCCTTGTCTTAAACACGCTGGGATCCCATATGGGTGCTGGTTCTAATCCCGGTAGCTCCACTTCCCATCCAGTTCCCTGCTTGTGACCTGGGAAAGCAGTCGAGGATGAAAGAAAAGCCTTTGGACCCTGCACCCACTTGGGAAACCGGAGGAAGTTCCTGGCTCCTAGCTTCAGACCAGCACAGCACCGGCCGCTGTGGTCACTTGGGGAGTGAATCATCAACTAAAGATCTTCCTCTCTGTCTCTCTTCCTCTCTGTATATCTGACTTTGTAATGAAAATAAAATAGATCTTAAAAAAAAAAGAAAGAAAATGTGTATTACAAGTAACCTATGTAAGGAGTTCAGAATGTTTTACATCAAAGTAAACTTATCTTTAATTCCATTTCCCCACAACCTCTTCCAAGTACCATTGCACAGCAGTGTCTCCTGTCTCTGGGGAGCAAGCTGGAGGACCCCACTGCCTAGGCCCCAAGGAAACCGCAGAACCTGCAAAGCCAAAGACAGCTGCATCCTTACCTGGGAGCAGGATCCCTCCAGTCCCCCCTCTTGTTGGCTTTCTTGGCTCTGGAGAACTCATTCACCCAAACGCTGCCAAACAAGCCAAAGCTGACTTGCAGCCATCTCTCAACACGTGTCGCGGGGCGACGTGCCCCGAGACACTCGGGACCCTTGTCTCCATCCGGAATGGCAAGCTCTGTGGGATGGGAAGCCTCCTGTCTGCTGGGCACATTGGCCTGCCCTAGGACTGCAGCCTTCTCCTCCTGCAAAATCTCTCCTTTCCCGAGAGACTTTGGGGGTGCATCATCACCATGGAGCCCCAATTCTTCATCTGGATCAAATCTAAGGAACAATTTCTTTCCATGGACCTGGAAAGAAAATGAACATGGTGCTCAGATTTACTCAGAAAAGGACGGAAGAGGGGTATGCCAATATTTATTTTACTGTAAATTGTTTCCTTATCTCCTCCCAGAAGCTTGTCCCACAGCTAGGATTAGGGCCCTGTCTTGCTTCACAGCTTGGTGAAGCACACGGCTTTCAAAACAACTGGAATCAGTGGAACAATTATAGCATCAAAAAAGCATATTGATGAAGTAGCAGGGTCACCCTCCATGTCCAACAACTGGTGCCAATTTTTTTTCATGGATCAGTGAAAATTATAAAGACAAACTGTCATTCCGGAAATGACCAGCACACAGAGAGACATCATCTAACGACAACACATTGTGTAAGGCAGTATCTCTTTCCACACACCCACAGCACACTGGACTTGATAAAAATCACAAGAGAACTCATGATTCAAAATCAAAATCTTAAACACCAAAAAAATAAATCAATCAGATTATCACTGTTAAACACATAGGCAAAAATTCACCTCATCACAAAGAACATAATTTTAGTCAAAGAAAATGAAAACTGGAAATGTGTCAAAATGTGTCAAAGAAGGTTACAGCTGATTTGTGCTCTGTTTTCATATTGCCAATTCCTCCTATGGGACACCAGCATGCCCAGATGCCAGGATTCTGCACAACCTGAAGGTCAGGCAGTCTTTCAAAGACTTAAAGCATTTGCCACTTATACTGGAAATACCTCTGTGTGTGTGGGTGTCCACGCGCGTGCACGGGTGTTTGTTTAAGATTTAATCATTTACTTGAAAGGCAGATTTACAGAGAGAGGGGGAAGAAAAAAAAACAGATATTGAGAGAGAGATTTGAGATTCTGGCCACTGGTTCACTTTTCAGATGCCTGTTAGTGGTTACGGTTGGACTAGGCTGAAGCCAGGACCTGGAACTCAATCCAGCTCTTCTCAACATGATGCAGGGAGTCATATGGAAGCCAGCAGCTCTGCCTCCCAGGGTGCATGTCAGCAGGAACTAGAATCAGAAGCAGAGCCAGGACTTAAAGCCAGGTACTCTGATAGGGTATGGGCATTCTAAGCAGTGCCTGCCCCCTAGCAGCATTGTTCTTCATGTCAAAAGTGGAAACAGGGGCCTGGCGGCGTGGCCTAGCAGCTAAAGTCCTCACTTTGAACGCCCCGGGATCCCATATGGCCGCCGGTTCTAATCCCGGCAGCTCCACTTCCCATCCAGCTCCCTGCTTGTAGCCTGGGAAAGCAGTCGAGGATGGCCCAAAGCCTTGGGATCCTGTACCCAAGTGGGAGACCTGAAAGAGGTTCCTGGTTCCTGGCTTCGGATCGGTGCAGCACCGGCCGTTGCAGCTCACTTGGGGAGTGAATCATCGGATGGAAGATCTTCCTCTCTGTCTCTCCTCCTCTCTGTATATCCACCTTTCCAATAAAAATGAATAAGTCTTTTAAAAAAAAAAGTGGAAACAACTGGGACATCTATCAACTGGTGAATCGACATTACTTCTCAAACAATGTCTACCGGAATTAGAACTGGTGCCCATATGGGATCCTAGCGTGTACAAGGCAAGAACTTAAGCCACCAGTGTACCGAGCCAGGCCCGGCTCATTCCCATTTTACCACTGAAGAAATTAGGGCTGAGGGACTGGGCAACTTGCTTGAGATTACACAGTCAAGAAAGAACAGAGGCTGTGTGAACAGCCCATTCCCCTAGGTGTCATGTGGTGGGGACATAAGAATGACAAGGACACAGCCCTTCCCTACGTATCCACCTGCTCCATTCCACAGGCAGGCCAGTCAGCAGGAAGGCTGCGGAAGAGGGGGCTCAAGGTGTCCTGGAAACATAGAGGATCCTAAAGCAGGCAGAACAGGTTACGCAGAAGGGGAAATTGCCAAGCAGCATCCAAAAGACAGAAAATAAACTGGCCATGGACACAGGCAGGGCTAGGCGGAAAGGGAGCCCTGCTCAAGCTGATCCAGCAGCAACTTGAGAGCATGAGCAACAAAGGCTATTGGAAGAGCTGCTGGGGTCCAAGGGCAGGGCAAGAAGGTGGGAGAGCAAAGCAAAACGCAGCCCAGAGTACACTGGGAGCCCTGCTCACGGCAGACAGGGGCGAGCCGGACTCAGGGCCTGCAGCTTTCCTTACTGCCCGGTGATCCCAACTAGAGGTGCTTGTCAGGCATGGCTAATGAACCAGAGGCACTCTAGACTCTGAATCAGGGGCTCCACAATCCAAACTGAAAGATGAGGAGCAGGGGGCAGTGTGGTGGCTCAGATTAATCTTCTATTTGCAAGCACTAGCATCCCACATGGGCATCTATTCGTGTCCTGGCTGCTCCACTTCCCATCTAGCTCCCTGCTTGTGGCCTGGGAAAGCAGTGGAGGACAGCCCAAAGCCTTGCAACCCTGCACCCACGTGGGAGACCTGGAGGACGTTCCTGGCTCCTGGTTTCAGACCAGCCCAGCTGCTACCATTGTGTCCTTCTGAGGAGTGAACCAGTGGATGGAAGATCTTTCTCTCTGTGTCACTCCAATCTGTAAACCTGTCTTCCAATAAAAACACATAAAGACACAGACAAGGAGATGTCTGGGGTTCCCAGCAGTGACAAAGCTGGGACTTTTTAGGACAGATTCCAGATTCCAGGGAACTCACCTGGGTGTCTTGGAGCCACAGAGACTGCATGTCGGGTGGGTGTAGTTTCTTGCTGCTGCCCCCGGTCTTGACCACCTGCTGGCCCACGAAGGGGGAGACCAAATGGTGAAACTTTCTCACAGACGGCCCTTCAGGCATGGCTGCAAGCAGAAACTGGCAAAGGAGACCACTGCTTAGCTCAGTTCTCTCCTGAACACGGTCCAGCATGAAGTTCCCAACAGTTCCACAGTTGGTGGCATCAAGTTCCTCTGATGCCACCAACTATGAAGCAGACAGGGTGTAGAAGGCAAAGTGCTGGGGAGCGGTGTGGGTCAGCTCACAGATGTGGGCTTCCTCCTTTCCCTTCCCAACCCCGCAAACACTCATCACGCACCTAAAGTTTGCAAAGCACTCCATAACAAGCACCATCCATGTAGATCCCAGCAGTCAGCCCTTGGGTCTTCCTGCTTGGACTGGGGACCCCTACACTCATCTCCAGGCTTTCTCTGTCCACAACCTTCCTCTCTCCCACAGATGTGGATGGGGCTTTCCAGAATCTCCACCCCTTAATGGGTAGGTGCACGAACCGCTCTGAGCACTGAGTGAGTGCAATCAGACAAGCCAGTGCAGAGGACGGAGGGGTGGCACCTGGCATTAACTACAGAACTGGATCCTTAATAATGAGACACACATGACCCTGTGCGATAACCTCGTAGCTTAAGTCCTCGCTTTGAACGCTCTGGGATCCTACATGGGTGCTGGTTCTAATTCCAGTGGCCCCGCTTCCCATCTAGCTCCCTGCCTGTGGCCTGGGGAAACAGTTGAGGACAGCCCAAGGCTGTAGGACCTTGCACCCACATGGGAGACCCAGAAGCTCCTGGCTCCGGGCTATGAATCGGCTCAGCTCCAGTCGTTGCAGCCGCTTGGGGAGTGAACCATCGGATGGAAGATCTTCCTCTCTGTCTCTCCTCCTCTCTGTATATCTGCCTTTCCAATAAAAACAAATCTTAAAAAAAAAAAAAACTAAAAACAAAATGGGACACAGTTATGTAGTTGTGGTTTCTGTGGTCCCTGCCCCAAATCTCAGATGTACTGAGAGTCACCCACACGAGGCAGCAGTAGCATCGCGACAAGAAGTCTGTGTGGCTCTTGGCGGTCTGCGTGCATGGCTCTTGGCATATGGCCCCCACCCTGTTTTGGGCTGCCTAAGGAGCTCCTTAACCACCCTGTTTCCTCACCCGCACCATGACTCTGTGGCCAGGGGCATACACTAAAAAAAGCCAGTGTTCCTGCCAGGTGCATCTCAGAAACACATGCTCACAGCTTAGTCGGGGGCACAGAGTCACAGAATAAACAGGTTTCCACTAAGTCAGAATTTGAAGAAGTTCTGGAAGGATCCTGGCTACTCCTTGGGCAAGATGCAGCCCATCTGGAAGGTTCTGGAGCCACCTCCTCGGGACACTGGGACCTGCCTCTTCGAGGTAATCTTGTCCAGCAAGACAAGCAGGTGTCAGGCCAGGGCGCTGCCCACCCAAGTGGGGGGACCCTCCCCGCGAGGGGGTTACTGCTTACGTCATATGGCTGGGGCCCTGCGGGAGAGTCATAACCTCCCATGGAAAACCTACAATATTTTCTGTGCGCAGCTCTCTTCAGAGGGGCGGAGAGCAGCGGGCACAGAGAGGGGACTGAGGGCCACTGGCCACTCAGAATAAATAAGTTCACCGCGGACGGGGGCTGGGCGTCGGGGAACCCTTCCTAATTTTCCTGTTATTTAGTTTTCACTCCGAAGCTAGCCGCGGTGCGCGCCCGTCTGGTACAGGCTCCTGCAAGGCGGGGAGCTGCATCGCGCACACTCCGCGGGGGTCTCGGGCCGGGTGCCGCGCGGCCCTGTCCACGGCCACTCCTCGGCAGGCCCCGAGTTCAAGCGAGGCTCCCGCCGGGCCAAGAAGGAGGGCGAGTGCGGAAGGAACGAAGGCTGCGGAACTCACCGGCTCCGCGGCGGCCGCCACAGGCCCGCCTTGGCTCCCGTACGCCGCTCGCACTCGCCCTTCGTACGCCAACCCAAGGCGCACAGAGCGCACGGCGCACCGGGGCAGGGCGAGTCCCCGGCTCCTCCCCGGGCGTGGGCGGAGCTCTGCTCGGGGATTGGGGCGGCGGGGCAGACGCCGAGAACTGAGAACATAGCTGTGAGAGCCTATCGGTTTCGGGGACTGGGAGCTGGAGGCTGCAGGGAAGCACAACACCCAGTAAGGGAGCTGATCCGTGCGTTACTGAAGGGGAGTATTTCGTTGGGTGCAGACAAAAGACAAAAAGCTGTAAGACAGAAAGCTGTCTTTTGGTTCTGCTCCTCCTCCAAGCCCGGTCTGGGTGAAAAGGCTTCGGGTTGTCAAGAAGTTCTCCTGCAGTTTTTAAAGGTTGACTTTTTTAAATTAAGTTTTCACTGTCAGTTTATTTTGTGTTAAATTTTTATTTTTTTTTTTAAAGATGATTTGTGGTGCAGCAAGCAAATCCCCCTTCTGAAGTGCAGGCAACCACTATGGGTGCCAATTCAAATTCCAGCTGCCCCTCTTCCGATCCAGCTCCCAACTAATGACCTGGGAAAGTAGAGGAAGATAACCCAAGTGTTTGGGTCCCTGTCACCCACGTGGGAGATCCAGATGAAATTCATGGCCTTAGCATTGGGCCAGCCCAGCCCTGGTCATTGCAGCAGTCTGGGAGGTAAACCAGTAAATGAAAGATCTCTCTGTTCCTTCCTCTCTGTAATTTTTCCTTTCAGGAAAAAAAAAAATCCCTCCCAAAAAAGATAAAATAATAGATTATTCAAAGATAGAATATGTCTTGTTACTGTTGGTTCTCTATGGAGAATGACCAGTACTTTCAAGAAGTAAGCAGGAAAGTTTTGGGAAGTACCCAAGCAGGTGTTCAGGAAACAGCCAGCTGCAGGGCGGAGGCCTTGACCAGCACCCAGAGCCAAGCCCAGCCACTCTCAGAGACCACCACGTCCTGCTGACTGTCAGGGGGCTGTACAGCAGAAAGCGCAGAGAGGAGTCTGGATCCTCAGCCTGGAGAGAAACCCCAGGGACAGAGGGCATGAGGCCTGAGGTCAAGGGATTTGGGGAGCAGGCCTCCCATTTTGGGTATTTGGCCTGTTCTGAAGGGTAACATCCCCTCCACAGGATGCCTCCTGTGGTAGAGTCAGACACCCCCAGAAGGTGGTTTCTGGAGCCCCTGCCTCCTTTGTGGCTTGTGGCTGCATTGGGAGGGAAACCATGGCCACAATCCTTGCCTCACAAGATCATGCACATGCTTGGTCTCTTCAGGGGCCAAGGGCTAGGCAGTTGACAGTCCCGAAGAATACACATCCTGGACCCATCATGTTAAGTATAGCTATTGTTCCTTGAGCAATACTATCTGCAAGACACAATTGTAAGGTCTTTAGATGTATTGCCTCATTGTGTCTGCCCTGCTGAGGCAGTATGGGTAGACGATCCGGCGCATCGATTAACATGTCACTTGGGATACCTGCACCCCTTATCAAAGTGTCTGGGTTCAGCTCCCACTCTGCTTCTGGTTCCAGCTTCCTGCTGATGCCTATCCTGGGAGGCAGCAGGTGATGGTTCAAATATATGCATTCCAGCCACTCACCCATGTAGGTAACCTAGACTGACTTCCAAGATGGCCTGGCCCATCCTGGAGTAAATCAATGGATGGAAGATCTCTTTCTGTAACCTCCAAGAGTGACTTGCCATGCATGGACCTCAAGGCCAGTATATTGGCATAGCCAATTAAGGTGCTACCTGCAATGCTGGCTAGTTCAATTCTTTGCTGTTTCACTTAGGATCTAGTTTTCTGGTAATTGCCTTGAACAGGAGCAGAAGATGATCCAGGTGCTTTGGACTCTGCATCCATGTGGGAGACCTGGATGAAGTTTTTGCTCCCTTGCTGTGGTCTGGTCTAGTACCAGCTCTAGCGCTGTGCCAACCATTTGGGGAGTAAATTAGTAAATGGAACATTTCTCTCACTGTCTCTGCTTTTCTCTTTTTAACTGCCTTTCAAATAAGTAAATAAATCTTTTTTTTTAATGCACGGATCCAATCTTACAGGTGTGCAGAATGTGACTGTGGGAATATGTAAGTTTTATTCTGTGGCTATATAAATCTCCAAGTGGTGTCTGGCATGCAATAGTGCTCTAAGAATTTGAAGTGACCTCAGATAGCTTGAAAACATGGTATGCAGGAGAGCACACGGGCGCCCCCACATGGCTGTTGTGCTAACTGCCAGTGGTTCTTGCATCATTCAGGACTTTCCCAGTAAGGGCAGGTGGTGAACACAGGTACTTTGCCCCATATCTGTCCTGAGGTTTGGCCAAATTCCCTCCACAGCAAAATAAAAGAGTTCTGGCCACTTGGTTCCTGAGACCCCCTTAAAGATGGAGAAAAATGAGTCCAGCTTTTTATGTCATTCTTGGCTTCTTTTTTTTTTCTATTCATTTATTCATTAATTACATTGTATTACATGACACAATTTCATAGGTACTGGGATTCTCCCCCCTTCACCCCATACCCCTCCCCCATGGTGAGTTCCTTCACCTTGATGCATAACCACAGCTCAAGTTCCGTTGAGATTCCCTAATTAAAAGCTCACACCATACAGAGTCAGCATCCCACTTGTCCAGAATGGGGTATCTTGCTGGACAAGCCCGAATTTTGCTTTTGAAGGGACTGGTGTTGGTAATCTGCACTATAAAGTGACTACAGGTTCTTCAGAGGAAGATTTACTGCCATTGAGAATCTTAAGGACTAATACACATTCTCAGAGAACTGTGGGTTCAGCATGGAGTGACTCCTGTAGCATATCAAAGGAATCAAATTCCAGAATTTCCTGGCCGGGCGACCAGCAGGCGCAGCCTGGCGCCAAATGGCGCACTGGCTGCCCGCGAGCCGCTCACCCCATGTACGTACGTACGTGGTGGTAAGCCTGGCTGTGATAGGCTGGACTCGTGGCGGGGCACCCGAGCACCCCGGGCAGCATGGCTGCCCGAGGTTTGAGACACTCAGGCCTCCACCCGGATCCTCCTAGCTCCTCCCCCATTCTTGGCTTCTTTTCTCACAGCAGTGTTCTGGATTTTGGACTGCAGCACCTCCTCAGAGCTCAGAGCAACCCCAGGGGCCTAGACTGCAGTTCTGAAACTATTTGATTGCTTTACTTCATAGCCGAAACAGAGGATTCACTCTTCACCAAGCACCAGCCAGTCTAGATGAAGTTAACTGGTCTTTGTACTACACCAAATCCTCTGAGCACGGGTTTTTAACATGGGGTGTGTGAAGGCTATCTAGAGTTCATAAAATCCTCTAAAATGATATATGCTGCACAAAATCTCAAGTGTTGTATATTTCTCCGGGGAAAGTAGGCAGAACTTTTGTACATTTTCACAGAGATCTGTGGCTCCCAAACGTTAACACACACACACACACACACACACACACAGTCCCAAAATGCTGCCATGACTGCAAGCATTCTCTATGCAGGACCCTATAAGAAACCTTGGAGCTGTTCCACTTAATGACCTACAGCTCTCTTATGCCTACCCAGCACAGGTGCATCATGAGACAATGCCAAGAGCATTGGATAGGTTTGAGAAGACACACTGAACAAAAGCATGCAATGTTGCCTCTTTGGGGTTGCAGCTTAGGACTTGGGAACATTCCCCACAAAGCTGTGCTTGCTGGAATTCCTCAGAGCGCACAAACTGTTCTTCAACAGGTTCTCACACAGAAATCAAGTTAGAAATCTGTATAACTCCAGTGGTGGTGTTGGGGATGGGCAAAGGAGAGACCCCAAAACCTTGGGGGCTGGCACTGTGCTGCTGCAGGTTAGGCTGCCGCCTGTGATACTTGCATCCCACATGGATGTCAGTTCAAACTCTCCAGTTGCTCCCTGCTAACATACCTGGGAAAGCCGCGGGAGGTTGCTCACTTGCTTGGGACTAGATACTCATGTGGGAGACCTGGAAGAAGCTCCAAGATCCTAGTTTTGACCTAGCACAGCCCAGCCATTTGGGGAGTGAACCTGTGGATGAAAGATCTCTTTTTGTCTGTATCTCTCACTCTGTTAACTTTGCCTTTCAGATAAATCAACTTTAAGAATAACACACACACACAGAAAATCAAGCCCACGATTTCCCAGGTGTTCACCAGAGTGAGCTAGCAATGAAGACGAACAGAAGAAATGACAAAACAAACAAACAAAAACCTGGACTTTGAAGAAAACAAGTCTGTTTTAATGTCCTTTTGGCTTTATTTTGTTTTTGCTTGTTATCAGTCTTTTTACAAATGCCACTGCTGCAGCTCTCTGGAGAACTGTGTAAGTCAGTGGAAGCCAGGACTTCTGAGGCAGCCCCACAATCCTGGGGGATCACTTGGGGTTCCGAAGCCAGGGCCTCAGTAACGGAGCACAGCTGTGTTGGGTGGCAGACCAAAGGTAGCCAGATTCCTGGAGAAACCACTTCTAGAACTATACCTGGAAGCTCCAAGGCTGGTCTGTGGTTGTGGCATGACACACAGCTGTGTTCCAGCTTCAAGCACTGCAAGGATCTGCATCCTGAAGAGTAGTTTCCAATCCAAAAACCAACTAGCTCAAAGCGACACATTCACCTACTCTAGCAGCAGCTTCCCCAGGGGCTGTGTCCCACACACTCAGTGTTCAAGTCAGGAAAGCAAGTTCTGGGCGTGCTGGGGTGGGAGTTCATCCACATACTCTCCACCCCTGCACCCTTCGGGATAGGGTAGATGGATATCAACCTAATTTGCATTTATTTCCAACCCACATCAAGCTTAACTCAGTCTGCTCCTGCAGATTACCCCTTTAAAGGTGACCACTAGTCAACTACTGAAGAGTAATTCTCTCCACTGCTACATGACTGCACCTGGTATTCAGTGACTTTGTTAAAGCCAAAGGCATGACTGTACGGGAATGGGAGAGATCGTACACACAGCCATGCACTCAACGCAACGTCACTCGCTCCACTAGACCATCACCTATTCTTTTTAAAGAATCTATTATTTTTTAAAAAGATTTATTTTTATTGCAAAGTCAGATCTACAGAAAGGAGAAGGGACAGAGAGGAAGATCTTCCATCCGATGTTTCACTCCCCAAGTGACCACAATGGCCGGTGCTGCGCCAATCCAAAGTCAGGAGCCAGGAACTTCCTCCAGGTCTCCCATGCAGGTACAGGGTCCCAAGGCTTTCCTTTCATCCTTGACTGCTTTCCCAGGCCACAGGCTGGGAGCTGGATGGGAAGTGGGGCTGCCGGGATTAGAACCAGCGCCCATATGGGATCCCAGTGTATTCAAGGCGAGGACTTTGGCCACTAGGCCATGCCGCCGGGTCCACCATCACTTATTCTAAGGAGCTTGAGCAGCTACTCCCATGCCCAGTTTTCCCTCAGCCACTTCCCAACCATCTTCTATTATATCCTATTTGGTGGCAACTTGATCTTCTCTGGATACGCTTGACTAAAGGAAGCAACACCAAGTCTGGTGGGCATGGATGGCAAACAGCACAGTTTTGTGGGAAGGACACGTGCTAAGAAGAGTTGAGTCCAGTCTGCTGATATTGCTATTACTTTGTTCTGACAGTCATTACATAAGGAGAAGTGGTAAGATGGTTTCATCAATCAAAGGGGACTCTTGCTCACCCTCTCCACATACAGTTAAATTGAAGCAACTGAGCAATTCTGTCTCCTAGGAAGGTGAAGACAAAAATGAACCACAGAGAGAAAGTTGCAGTCTCCTCTCTCTCTGGGGTGCAGCAGCATCTGCCTCTGTTTGGGGCCCAACCATAAAGGAAAAGCAACAAGGGTTGCTCAGGGCTCCTCGCCAACACACATCTTGAATTGGGTGGGCCTGGCAATGAATTCATTTATTCTCTGTTGAATGAAGCCTCATTCTCCAACCCCTACCCACCACCCTGTCTGGAGGGGAGCTCTAAAACTGCCCTACTTGTTCAGCAACATCTGTTGGACCTCAAGGAACCTTAGTAAATGGTCAGGCCAACCTACTCCTAAAGCCCCAGGGTGACCTGCCCAGAGTCCCCTGTTGGTCACTGTCAGGGTTTGGCAGTAGCGTGCTGTTGCCCATGCTCCCACAGAGGAAGTCCTGGCCGGCTGCCAAAGGGGACACGGTGGAAATGGACTTCTAAAGAAGCCCACGAATGGGTCTGTGGACAACAGCATTTGCACCTGAGGGAGGAGCAGACAAAGAGGAATACAGATAAATTTATTAGTTAAATACTGATTTTACAGCCATTTCACCTTAAGACAATGTTAAGAGGTTTCATGGGGTCAGGAAGGAACAAGAGGGTGGCCTTCAGGAAGAAAACAATGTAAATGATGATTAAAGCAGATTCTCGGTTTAAAAGGTCTTCTCTGCTACAGCCAATAGGATTGGGGTGGGTGGGTGGGGTAGGACGTAGTAACACCACAGTCTGCTTCAGCGCTGCTGACAATGAGAACAAGGACAGAGCAGTCTTTCTGGGAACCAGTGTGTGGAGAAGGCCAACTCCGGAACAGCACAGAGCTGTCCCACATGGTCCCCAGCCACTTCTTCCCTCTGTCCTTTCTTTCCGAGAGCTTTGTTTTGCTGTTTGTTGGCTCTTAGTTTACGTTGCAAGATCTTTGCTCTTTGTCTCTTGGATACCCGGTTTCTGCTGGGAAAAGCTTTCAGGCCCCAGGTGCTTGTGGATGCACGCCACTGTCTGAGTCAGGGTCCCGGGAGAATCCCCTGTCCTCCACGCAGGACGCTGTCCACCAGACACCATCTCCAAAAAGGTCTGAGATCTCACATGCATGTTTGCCAAACTGAAGCAGCAGAACCTCTTGTCCTGGCTCAGAACAGCTGTGTGAGCAACGGGGTGGATGGAGGACGCTGGGTGGGTGTGTGCTGTTTGGCTCAACTATCGAGCTCTGTTTTTGCAAAGGGAAGAGACCTGTACAGGCTGCAGGCAGAGCTGAATCACTCAGAGCAGGAGGGGTTTTATTTAAGAGGCCTTGGGAGTGAAGAAAAGGAGTGAAGGATGCAACCTTCAGCAAGGCAAGGCACTCGGGAGAGGGGGTGCTGCCACACTGTGATTTGATGAAGCTGTGGCAGGTGGCAGGTGACACAGCCCGCTCCACTGTCTCCCCAGGAAGCACTCAGTAACATCCGGGTTGCACCCTGTGCTTTTGGAGTCAGATTTGTATGGGGACGGAGGGGAGGATGCAGAGATGCGCCAGGCCTCCAGGGGAGTGTTGGGCAAGGGCAGAGGGCTGCCTGGAGGGGCCTGCCACTTCCAAGTCCAAGTCAGACAGGTGCCTTCATTCAGGTTGCACAGGGACTCCAGGCCCTGCCTCCTCTGGCTGCCCTCAGGGCTCTGGGGCTGGGAACACAGTGGAGAAACCACCACCACAGGTCACCACAGTGAACAGGAGAGACCCCTTGTCTCATGGGAGGTGGGGTGGGTGGAGAACAAGCAAGCAGTCTCCAGCTCCATGGGAGACACTTAGTGTGCTTGTGGTGGAGGGCAGGCCCAGAGTATGGGTTCCTCCCAGCACCCCCACTCTCACTTCGAAAAGTCATCAGAGGAAATCCAGCACCTACATCCCCGAACCGAATCGTCGACTTCAAGTTTCTTCCCAGTTGTTCTTCTGGAGTCATTCCCAGACACGGGGGCCAGCCCTGGGGAGCCCAGAGCCTTGCTCTCTGCTGGCCTCCAGGTCCCAGGTCCATGCGGGATTTTGAGGCGGGAAGGAGGGGGTGATTACGCAGTGATGATGTCCCCATGACTGTCAGCCAAGACCAGGCTGTTCCAAGAGTCCTGCTTGGAGCTGGCCTGTGGGGACTGGCTGACAGGAGACGCATAGCCCTGGGGGGACAGCTTCAGGGCCGAGAGGACCGGGTGGATGGAGGGCCCGTGGCCAGACATGGCGCTGACTGAGAACGTCTGAAAGGCAGAAGGCACATGGTAAGACAGGCAGAGTGGCTTCTACAGGGTCAGGAGGGGATTCCAACCCTGGGGGACAGAGCCAGGGGCCCAGACAAGCCTCTCACTTGTGCCTAATCCCTACCATCTGGAAACTCATCAGCTGCATTTGACACAACTAGGCCAGGGTTGTGCTGCTCAGAAGGCTCCAGGAGTTACATGAGACATGCCCTGAATCTCATCACCAACAGCAGGTGTCCTCCCCACCCTGAAGGCTCCTTATATCCCTGGTTCCCAGACAATGAGGTGCCCCAGAGCTCATTAGGATGCAGTCTTTTGCGTTAACGGCAGAGAAGACACAGGAATGGGGCCAGAAAAGGGAGTGCATGATGAAGCTTGGAGTATCCTAACACCCAAGGAGGCCAGGAGGCAGCGATGCCATTGTGTCACCCCTAAGAGGGGCACAGCTGTGTCATTGCTGGATGTGATGAGGGCATCATGGAAATAGCATCCTGCCTGTTTCTTCCTTATCCACTGCCACTTACACAGCCCACCCTGTGCATTTGCCCTGCAGTGCCCTAGCCAGGAAGATCCTCTTTCTTCTCCTTCACCTGTTAAAATCCTTCAAGGCCAGGGTTCAACAACCCTGTTCTAAAGAGATGAAATTGTCTTGAGAGGTCCCCGTCTGCCCCCAACCCCCTCATTCCAACACAAGCAGGTCGCAGGTGGGTGTGGCCTTCGCACCCCTCCAGAGTGGGTGCCAGCCCCAGGACTCCCTTCCTATCTCTACAAGCCATGTACGCAGGAGCTACCAAACACCTTTGTGCCACAGTTCTGTGTCTAGATCACCGAAACTTGGTGAGCTGTGCTGAAACCCAGCCATGACCCCCTGCCAACAGCCTTGGGAGGAGCCCCAAGGGCACCAGCCAACTCAGAGGCCTGCCTATGTAGCTCAGCAAGGGCAGCTTGCCACTGGGCACCTGGGACTCTGCAGTCAGTTTTCCCACACATAGTCCTGTCCTCACCCATGGGCATACCTGGGACATGGAGCTGCTGTGGCCATAGTGAGATGACAGCCCAGGCTCTGTCTTGATGGGACGCATCTCTTCACTGCTGCTGCTGCTGGTGGCATTGCTGGAGGTGCTGGAAGCACTGCTGGTAGGAGGAAGGCTCTCACTGCCTGCAGGACCTGGAATACAGCAGAGTGAGGATGTTAGATCAGGACAGGGACAGATGGCGGGTTGCCCTTTGTGACAACTAGGACTTCTTTGCATTTACTGGGGAGTGAGGTAGGGGTCAATACCAGTGGAGTAACAGTTTTCTTTCTTTCTTTTTTTTTTTTTTTAAAGATTTATTCATTTTATTACAGCCAGATATACACAGAGGAGGGGAGACAGAGAGGAAGATCTTCCGTCCGATGATTCACTCCCCAAGTGAGCTGCAACGGGCCGATGCGCGCCAATCTGATGCCGGGAACCTGGAACCTCTTCCGGGTCTCCCACGCGGGTGCAGGGTCCCAATGCATTGGGCCGTCCTCGACTGCTTTCCCAGGCCACAAGCAGGGAGCTGGATGGGAAGTGGAGCTGCCGGGATTAGAACCGGCGCCCATATGGGATCCCGGGGCTTTCAAGGCGAGGACTTTAGCCGCTAGGCCATGCCGCCGGGCCCGAGTAACAGTTTTCAAAATGAGGCAGAGGTGGCAGAATTCCAAGGAGACTTATTCAAATGCTGTGCTCACTCTCTTCCCATCCAGATCCCAAACCATTAAGGTCTTGTATTTGAGGATTCAACAGAAGCACAAATAGGAATGAGAGCTTAGCCTAGCAGTTAAGATACCTGTGGGGGCCGGTACTTGGCATAGTAGGAGCGGCCACCACCTGCAATGTCAGTATCTCATGTGGGTGCTGGTTCAAATCCCAGCTGCTCTGCTTTCCAATCTAGCTCCCCGCTAATGCACCTGGGAAAGCAGTGAAGGATGGCCTGAGTGCGTGGGCTCTTATACCCACATAATAGCCCCAGTCAAAGTTCCTGGCTCCTGGCTTCAAATTAGTCCATCCCCACCACTGCTGCCATTTGGGGAGTGAACCAGTGGATAGAAGAACTCTGTGTTTCTCTCTGATTCTATATTTCAAATAAATAAACAACACATCTCAAAAAAAAAAAAAAAAAAAAAGCCTGTATCCTATGCCAGAATGTCTCGGTTCAAAATCCAGTTCTAGCTCCACTCCAGTTTTGATAATGCAGAGCTGGCATCAGTACTTGAGGAGTTAAGTAATTGGGTTCTTGTCATCTTGACTGAGTTCCTGGCTCCCTGCTTTGGGGCAGCTAAGACAGTTGTGGGCATCTGGGGAGTGAAAAGGCAGATGGAAGCATGCTCTCTCTCCCCCTCAAGCACATGAGCAAAAACCAAAGAGCAAATGCAAAATACTGTATGTTATAGGCTACTTCTAGCAGGGTACCCATAATTACATACATTACTATTGCTACAGTAAAATGTAAACATCTATGGTAACTGGGATAAATAGAGACTACAAAGAACTTTGTGTCTGTTCTGAATAGGTTTGCTATCAAATCTAGCTTCCTGGAGTTGGGAAGGGGTCATTCACCCTCACTAATTGTGGCTCTATCTGTGGGTGAGGAAATCAGGTTACTAATGGGGTCCTGCTGTGCTTGTAGGCAGCAAGACAGGCGGAAGCCCTCAGGCTTCAGACACTGGACGTTCTTGTTAGAAACAAACCTGCCAGAAGGAGCAAGTCCTGGGTGACTAGAAAGGCACGGCCCTGGTCATCATCTTGGTTTTAGCAGTGGGTCATGTACCTGACTTTGTCATGCCTTTGATTCAAAGATAAACTTCCTATTAGGTCAACAGATTGTCTCTGCAACAATGGCATTGATCAGTTGAGTTTTGAATTTGGCAGCAATACTGAATAGGGAATGCTCTTGGTAGGGTTGGTAGCCCTCATTCTTCTTCTTTAAAGATTTATTTATTTTTATTGGAAAGGCAGATCAGATTTATAGAAAGGAGAGGCAAAGAGAAAGATCTTCCATCTGCTGGCTCACTCCCCAAATGGCTTCAATGGCCAGAGCTGAGCTGATCTGACGCCAGAAGCCAGGATCTTCGTCCAGGTCTTCCACATGGGTGCAGGGGCCCAAGGGCCTGAGCCATCCTCTGCTGCCTTTCCAGGTCACAGGTAGGGAGTTGGATTTGAAGTGGGGCAGCCAGGGTATGAACTGGTGCCCATATGGGATGCCAGCATGGAAAGCAGAGGATCAGGCCAATGAGCCACTGTACTGGGCCAAAATTCATTCATCTTTAACAAAAATGAGTAAAACACAAAATGGGAGTAATAAATTGATTCTCATAGCAATTCTGTAAGATCACTGAGGTAGTGTTCGTCCAGAGGCTTGCTAAAGCACAAGACACAGCCTGATATTGGCTATGCATTGATCCACAGCTCCGTCTGCTGGGAGCATGATTAATAGATCCTGGCGCCTTGAGCCCAGTTAGCCCAAGGAGACAGAAAGCAACTGAGTTCCTGGGTGATAGAATACCGAAGAGGAGGGAGTAAATAACATTCCTCTTTCCTACAGGCTGGGCCAGTCCACCTGCTGCAGTCTCTGCGATGGGCAACAAGCAGACGACAAGGTGAGCTCCCCCAATCTACACCACAGGGATGCCACTTCCTGGGCTATCTGCTCTGACCTGCAACACTGGGGCTGGGCGGTATCATCATTACACTTCTCTGCCTGTGTTGCAGCTCACGCACGTTCCCAGTCATCACATTCAGGTCTTTTCCTCACCTGCTGGTGCCTTGGATTTATTCAGATTCTTGGGCTTTCGTTTTCTAGTTTGAATCCCCTCTTTCCGCATCGCAAGAGGCCTGGGGACCTGGAGGGTCATAAATCAATATGTCAGGGTTTCCATTTGTACATCATCTGCACACAATTCCAGTTAAGCAGGTGGACAGGCACACATACACTGCAGGGAAGGTAATACCCGTGCAATCCCTCCCCATGCCATCTCTCTACAGACCTTGGGTTGAGACTGGGGGCACAGGATCCTGCCGCCATTGCTGAGAAAGAACTCAATGTACTAAGTATCTAGGCTACATGATGGACATTTTATTAGGCCTTGGAAAAGTAGACAATTAGATTTAAAAGTTCATCGTCCAGTGAGAGAGAGAGATGACTAGAAATAATAGGGCTCTATTAGGTGGTACAGGAAAGAAGGGAGAAAATAATCAACTCTGTCCCTGTGTGGGAAGGGGCCTGGAGTGAATACAGGAAGGCTTCACTGAGGAAGTGACACGTGAGTAGATAGAATGCACCCATTTCAGGCAGCAGGAACACTGTTGTAAAAGCAGCTGTGACCCCCAGAAGCCCACCTTGACCTCACAAAACACCTGCCTTCTTGCTTGCTCCCATACATTTTAGTATAGCTTTTCACAAAAGTGCGAAGCCATGCTTGAGCAAACTGTTCAGTAGTGCTAAGCACACTCATACTGTTCTGTAACCATCACCAGCATCCCTCCCCAGAACTCCTTTCATCTGATTAACCCCAAACACAGAGTCCATTAAACAACAGCTCCCAGACCTCCCTCTCCTGACCCTGGCGACTGCCTTGCACTGTCTATGGGTTTGACTGGAACCCTCATATTACTACACTCAGACTCTTTTGGTATCTTTTTGTGACTGCTTTATTTCACTTAGCATAATGTCCTCAAGGGTCAACTATGTTGTATCATATATTAGAATGCCCATCCTTTTTAATGCAGAACAATATTCAATATTCCCAATGTGCATATTACATTGTGTTTAGCCATCCATCAGTGGACATTTGCATATTGTGAATGATGCTGCTATGATCTCAGATGTACAAACATGCATTTCTTTTGGAAACACACACACACACCCAGAGGTGGCATTGATGGACCATGATTTTTCTTTTATTTTTTGAGGTTATAACCTGTATGTTTCCCTACCAGTTTCTCTTGCCATTTCCTTACTAATAATAGCAACACTTCCTTTAATCATTTTTTCTCTTGAAAATTGTTTTCTCCATTTAAGTGATTTAGCAAACATCCTCATATACACTTTTTTTTACATAAAGAGATATATATTCTTGATGTGTATTCTCAACTACGTTTTTAGACATCTTTTTTGGCTCATCATAGCAAAAAACCATGACAAGATTTGAGATTAAGTTAATGACACCATCAGCATCAATCTTATCCCCATCAGCCTAGTGGATTTAGCATCTCATTAGGGAGTCTTACAGTTTAGAGAGTTCTCAGGTGTGTGCATACACTTGCATGGAGTGTCATATACAGACAAGAAGTTCTTAAGGCTGGCACCATGGTGTAGTAGGCTAAGCTTCCACCTGCAGTATGAGTATCCCACATGGGTGTCTACTCGAGTCTTGTCTGTTTCATTTCTGATTCAGCTCTCCACTAATATGCCTGGGAAAGCAACAAAAGATGGCCCAAGTCCTTGGGCCCCTGCACCCACTGGGGAGACCAAGAAGCTCCAGGCTCCTAGCTTTGAACTAGCCAGCACCAGCCATTTCTGTCCAATTTTCCACATTATGAGATAGTCCTTAGTTTATTTAACCATTCCTTTATGGTTCCCTAAAGTTGTTTCTAGTTGTGCCATTATAAGCACTGCAGGAATAAATAATTCATGTCCTGGTTCCTTTGTTTCTTTGTAGACGAGTAACCCAATTGTAAAGTGCTGATTTATTAAAAAAAAAAAAAAAACACAAAACCCCTCTGTGTGATTATTTGTTATTTGGTTTTTATTTGAGTAGAAAAAAAAAAAAAAAGATGAAGAAAGTCACAACCCCTTGGTTCACTCTTCCAAATGCCTGCAACAGCTGGGCTGGGCTGAAGTTGGGAGCTGGGAGTGCAGTCTGCTTCTCCCTCGTGAGTGGTGGGAACCCAGAGGCTCGAGCCTCCACTGCTGCCTCACAGAGTCTGCATTGACAGGAAGCTGGACTCAAGAGCCAGGCCAGAAACTGAACTCAAGCACTCCAGTATGTGACATCAGCATCTCAACCTCCCGGCTAAATGCCAACCCCAGCATGTACATGTTTAACCTTAGTCAGTACTGCTAGGTTAATTCCTTGGGGAAAAAAATATGTAGTAACTTTCATACAAATCAATGATACTCAAATATTTATTTCCCCAAATCCATACTCACACTATATTGTTTATACACATTTTAGGGAGTAAACCAGCAGTTGGGAGCTCAGTCTGTCTGTCTCTTTCTCTCTCTCTTTCCCTCTCTCCCTCCTATTTTTCCTTTCAATTTCATAAATTAAAAAACAAAATTTAAACAATAAAATATTATATAATGGAGATTGTTCCAAATCAGACTGTAATGTGCTTTGCAAAAGCTCTTTGTTTCCTGAAAACATAACCCTTTCCTGACATTTGCTTTTAGTTTTTGCTGTAACTTTCCATGCTCTAACATTAAATGTTTATAGAAATCTATCTAACTTATATGGCTTACATTTTTTTAAAAGATTTATTTTCATTGCAAAGTCTCCTGCTATATATATATATATATATAGCAGGAGAGACAGAGAAGAAGATCTTCCATCTGATGATTCACTCCACAAATGACCACAACGATCTGAGCTGCGCCGATCTGAAACTGAAGCCAGGAGCCAGGAACTTCCTCCAGGTCTCCCACGCGGGTGCAGGGTCCCAATGCATTCGGCAATCCTCCACTGCTTTCCCAGGCCATAGGCAGGGAGTTGGATGGGAAGTGGAGCTGCCGGGATTAGAACCGGCGCCCATATGGGATCCCGGGGCTTTCAAGGCGAGGACTTTAGCCGCTAGGCCACAGTGCCAGGCCCCGCTTACATGTTTTTAAAACCTGCTTAAGAAGTTCTCCTTCCACACCCAAGGTTATCCAAAAACTCCTTGCATTTTCTTCTAGTACTTTTTTTTGAAATTTTGTTAATTCATTATTTTATTATATCTCCAAATGTCTATTTATAAAAAGCTCCAATACTTACTAGGTAAATAGGAACCAACAGAAAAGAAGGTTAAGTTGCCAAGATGAATACATGAAAAAAATCAATTGCAAAGAAAAGAGTATAATTTCAAACAATATAAAAAGTGCTGAAACTTTGAACACTTCTTTTTCACACTGAGGGAAGTTGTTCAGAACATTATGTTTGACACAATGTTTTATTTAAAGCAGAGGGGCACTAATGAAATTGCCTATTCAGAAAGTCATAAATAAGAGCAAAAATATCCCTAAATCTTTAGGTATCAATTTTCCACATCAATCATCTCTGTTTTTCTCAAAACTAGCATTGCTCTATAATGTTTTCTCATTCCCCTGACATCTTGGTTTTGCACAATATGACTTCAGAAACAACTGTCAAAACAACTGATTTGATTATATCCAAGATTTTAAAGACTGACTAAACAAGTGCTTTATAGAAATAGCTCATTTTACAAAGCTCTGATATTTTCTTGTATTTTCTTCATTTATTTATTTATTTTTTATTAATTACTTCTAGTACTTTTTACTAGAAAAATATTTACTAAATAAAGAATATTTACTAGATAAAAAAATACTTTTTACTAGAAAAATATTACTATATTTATTATTGCCTAGAATCTTATTTCAAAGATGTTTTCCATTTAGTATTTTTTTAAAGATTTATTTTTATTGAAAAGTTAGATACACAGAGTGGAGAAGAGTCAGAGAGGAAGCTCTTAAGTCTGATGATTCACTCCAAGTGACCACAATGGTCGGAGGTATGCTGATCCGAAACCAGGAGCCCAGGGCCTCTTCAGGGTCTCCCACATGGGTGAGGGTTCCAAGGCTTTGAGCCGTCCCCGACTGCTTTCCCAGGCCACAAGCAGGGAGCTGGATGGGAAGCAGGGCTGCTGGCACTAGAACTGGTGTCCATATGGGATCCTGGTGCTTGCAAGGTGAGGACTTCAGCCACGAGGCTACCGCGCCAGACCCATTTAGTATTTTTAATTGAACCAGTTGTGAGGTAGGAAGTGGACACAGTCAATATGCTTAAATAAGCTGTTGTATCCACTGAAACAAACCACATGTGAATTAAACTCATACAACATTAAAGATGGATGGACCAGTAAATTTACTAAGAAACCATCCAAGTCTGTGTCTTCGTTAGGGAGGGTGACATGGATTTGAGCCTCAAGGGCAGACCAGTGAGGACTGGGGACAGCAAAGAGAGCTGGCAACCTGCCAGGTGGCAGTTGGGGTTGTGGTGGGTGCCAGGAGGTGGCATTCACTTACACCGTGGAGCTTCATGTAGAGGCCACAGGCGTTGCAGACAGGCTCCCCCTCAGCATTGCGGCGCCACAGTGTGGTGGTGGTTGTCTGGCAGTTGGCACAGGAGAGGCCCACCCGGCGGGAAGCAGACTGCAACACAGAGAGGAGAGCCTTGGAAGCTGCTTCTGCAGAGCCAGCCTCCCTGAACAGGCGGCAGGCTCCAGCCAGGCCCAGTCATGCCATTTCATGGCAGAAGAAAGGCTATGCCAGCAGAAAAGCAGCTCTGTAGGCAGAGAAGCATCTGACAGAGTGGGAATTCACATAGACTGCAGGTGTGGATGGGAATCACTACATCCCCATGGCTTCCAAGGCAGAATGGACCTTGGGATTTGAAGAAAGGGATGTATTATTTGACTCCTCTATCCCTCGCCATCTCCCATCTAATATCATGAAAGCCAGTGATGCTGATCAAAACTAAATTACCTTTTAAAAGAGCATGGAACCAAGAACCAAATTTCAGTTCTAGTCAATGAACCTAATGCAAATTGCTTAACCTCTGGGCTTGGGATTTTAGCAACCTTCCTCATGGGGCTACTGTGAATGTAGAAGACCTTCAAGTCAACACTGGCTGGGGAGCCAATGAGTCTGGGTTCCGACTGCATGTGGGAGACTCCCTGTTGCTGTGACTGTGGGGGAGCTTCACTGGCTTTCTGAGTCCCACTTCTCACTTCGCTATATCAGAGGGGTTGAACTTGAAGGTTTAGTACACCCTGGCAATTCATGCCAAACCCAAAGGTGGGAGAAATTACTCACTTCCAGTCCCCTACCCAGCCTCTCAACCCACACCCTCAAGTCCCCAAATTCAAAAGCAGAGGCTGTCCAGCTAAGGTGAGAGCCTTGGAGCTAGGTACCAGGAGGAGCGGGGTGCAGAGGAGCCCCGCTGCACAGGACTCTGCTTACCAGCCGGCGCTGTGGCTTGATAAGGGGCCTGTTGATGCCGTTCATCTTGTGGTAGAGGCCACAGGCATTGCACAGGTAGTGTCCCGTCCCATCCCGCCTCCACAGCGGAGTGGACATGGCCCCGCAGTTGACACATTCTCTGCCTTCTGAGAAGTCATCAAACATATCTACTGGATGAGAGAAGAGAGGGGGGAAGACACAGAGGATTAACTCTTTGCCGATGTCCAGCAACCTTGTGTTTGAACATTTGGAAACCACAGAAATAAGGCCCCTTCCACAGGAAAAAAGAAGGACCACTTTGAGTTGCTTGCCGCTCCCTTCCTCTCACTCCAACACACAGGGCAGCAGTTCCATGGACTGCAATGGGAAGTGGACATTTCGGCCCAGTTGCTGCAGGTGTAGCAGGCTTTTTGGAGCCGGAAAGGTGTGAGTAGGTAGCGGCCACCAGCAGCCCATGCTGGAAGGCAGGACAAGATTTCACCCAGCTCCTGCCTTCAGGGCTCAGAGCCCCCAAGTCTGAGATCGGAAAGACCTTCTCCCACCCTGTCCCCAACTCAAAATTAAGATTATTTTCCTTTTGGAATAAAAATACAACAGCTATGTTCTTTAGGAAAATGAGAAAGTGTAAACAAGTATATAGAAAATAATTATTTTTACCAGAGTTTAAGGATTTTGTTCTATTACATCCTTGGCAAAAGTTTCTAGGGTGACAGATGATTTCTGCCTGAGCGAGGTCAAGCTGTATAATTTGAGCCCTTCTTTTGCGTAATACCAAAGTATTTCTCTATATCATGAGTTTTTATTACCTAATTTTAGCACAGTGTAAGATCGTTGCATGTGAACACTCCATATTTAACTGTTATTGTTCAATGATTACTCTGTCCTTCCTAATTTTGTTTGTTTCACAGATCATTTCATGGGTTTGTCTTTATTCCTTAGGATACTCTCCTAGAATTAAAATTGTCTAAGTCAAAGGGAGCAGCTTTCTTCCTAAGTTTTTGAAACCCCCAAACTGAGTTCATTCCCCCCTGTTTCTGTATGTCCTGCTAACATATTGGCCGTATTTTCTTGCTTACTGGCGCTTAAAGTCAAGGTATACATTTAAGTCAAGGCACCTTGAAGCTGACCACGTGCGAGTTTACCCTTGCACTCAAGGTTGCCATCCTTCACTTTCACTCACTCAACCCTCCTTCCCCATCCCCTGTATCTTCAGAAAGGGCAAGTTTCACTTTCTCGCTGTCTTAGTGAAGGGAGGATGGGCTAGTTTTCGGCTCCCTGTCATCTGTATAATTCCTGGTTCAGAACTTCAAGAAGCCCCTGAGACTCCATGCTATCCTGATTTTCTGTTCCTAACCATAGCTACCTTGGTCTTTACATTATCGTTGTCCTATTGCCAGAGCAAGTGTACAGAGCCCTGCTTCCAGTGCAGAGGGATATATGAGGGGCAGGGGACAGGTGGATGGAGGGTCTGTCCAATAGGATCCAGCTCTAGGATTTAAAGCTGGACCCTCTGCTAGTTCCACAGATCAGCTCCTTGCTGTAAGGGAATGTGGGCAGGAGGAGAATAGGGCAGTGGGCAGGGGTTGGGGGAGTAAGGACTTACCCCTCAACTCTGTGTACACAAACAGTCATTTGCACCTGCAAACAGGTAGCTGTGTGCCCGCACCAAGTAAATAGTATGCAGGTGTGAGGGGCTGTTTGCTTAGGCCAGGGAGCTGAGCACAGCTGGCACAAGAAAGGCTATTTTTACACCTGGGTCACATGGAGGGCCTGCCACAAGGTCACCTGCCTTCAGGGGTGACTGCTATCTGTGGCTCATTCCCATCTAGACTCTGTCATCTGCGCCATCCTCACCACCTCTGCAGCCTGTCAGTCCGGCTCCTTGAACTGGACCCTCCGGTGAAGAACTATAAAGGCCAGGAGTTTACAAAAGGAACTAGGACCCCGCTCAGCTCCAAGGGGCAGGGAATGCTAGCGGTGTCATTTTGTCCAGCTTTGTGTCAAACACTAGATGGCACTACAGTTTCAAAACTAAACCGAGACTCCACAGTTGGGTCTTATTCTCACTTGGGGGAGATTCTGCAGATCATCTTTCTAGTCCAAATCTAGCACATACTCAAAAATGGACAGGATATTAAAATGAACTCTGATTTAACTATTATCCAACCTCCAACAACTTGTGCCTAATCTTGTCCCACCTTTATACCTCTGCCCACTTCCCCCTTTCCTGTATTACTGAAGGAAATCCCAGATAGCCTTATCATTTATTCATAAATGTCCCAGTATGTTGCTCTAAAAGATAAAGATTCACATTCTTCCTCTTTTAAAGATAAGCAAACCAGCTTCTTTCCTACATCCTGGTCTATTTTAAACACAACAAAAAGAAAGAAAGAAAAAAAAACTCATGGTGTTTTTTCTGGTTTGGAAGAAAGACTGTCCCTTCTCATCTTGAATCCTGTTTTATACACAATGACAGAATCTTATGGAAAGATCTAGAACTCTGGCAATTATTCCTCAGCTACTGCAAAGTTCCTTTAGGCTTGCCTCAGAGAAAGGGTTACACGTTCAAGCAGCTATTTCACTGGCCAGGTAAAGTCATTGGAGGTTGGCAAATATGTATTTGTCACTGACAAATATTTACTAAGCATCTGTATTTAAGCACACCCATGGCTGTCACAGGAGCTAACAGAGAGCTTTGTTCTCAGAATGCCAATGATCTAGTGAGGCCAATTGGATGTGAATATCAATAATGAGTAACGCTATTACTCAATGCATTTTCGGAACATACCTTCAACTGACTGGTGAAACTGGTGGCAGGCTCTACCCAGACAGAATAGGAGGTATGGAAGTCCAACCCAGATACTAGTTTGACCTAGATAGAAGGGTCATGTGTTACCAGAACAGCCAAAGGAAAGATTTGGATGGAAGGGACTGGCCATATTTCCTCAGGACACCCAGTGAGCCACATGCAGGTCACCCTACAACCACACCTGCAAATCTTCAGGAGTTTCCACATTTTCTACTACAAAATCCTGCCTTCTGTGCCTGGTGCGGTAGACTAGTGGATCCCTTATGGGGACCAGTTCTAATCCTGCAGGCCCCATTTACCATCCAGCTCCCTGCTTGTGGCCTGGGAAAGCAGTCAATGATGGCCCAAAGCCTTGGGACCCTGTACCCTCATGGGAAACCCAGAAAAGGCTCCTGGCTCCTGGCTTCAGATTGGCTCAATTCTGGCCATTGTGGCCACTTGGGGAGTGAATCATCAGATGGAAGATCTTCCTGTCTGTCTCTCCTCCTCCTCCCTGTAGATCTCATTTTCCAATAAAAATAAATATTTAAAAAAATCCTTCCAATCTACCTACCTGCTCAATGAGATGTTACATACATTTTTAAAATGACATTATATAGACAAGGCACTCATGGAGTCATATGTCCCATGATGTTAAATTCAGAAATGCAGCACACAAAATACCAAATGTACTAACAGGAAAGACTACCAGGCACTTTCATAAGATCAAAGATCAAATTCCATGAACTTTTCTTTTGTAAAAGCAACATCCTAGGAAGTCATAATTTCCTACTTTTTTTTAAAGATTTATTTATTTTTATTACAAAGTCAGATATACAGAGAGGAGGAGAGACAGAGAGGAAGATCTTCCATCTGATGATTCACTCCCCAAGTGAGCCGCAACGGCCAGTGCGCGCCAATCCGAAGCCAGGAACCAGGAACCTCCTCCAGGTCTCGCATGTGGGTGCAGGGTCCCAGTGCTCTGGGTTGTCCTCGATTGCTTTCCCAGGCCACAAGCAGGGAGCTGGATGGGAAGTGGAGCTGCCGGGATTAGAACCGGTGCCCATATGGGATCCCAGGGCTTTCAAGGCGAGGACTTTAGCCGCTAGGCCACGCCACTGGGCCCCATAATTTCCTACTTTAAAATTTTTTGACAAAATACAGGCAGGCATTTGGTGCAGCAGCTAAGATGCCCCTTGTAATGCCTGCACTGACACCAGCATCCCATTTGTGGGGCCTGGTTCAAATCCTGGCTGCTATGCTCTGGCTCAGCTTCCCGACAATGCACACCTGGAGAGGCAGCAGAAGCCAGTTCAAGTGGTCTCTGCCAACCACACTGGGGATACCTGGATTAAATTTCATATCCTTGGCATCGGTCTGGCTTCACCCTGGCTACTGTGGGTATTTGGAGAATAAACTAGCACATGAATGCTCTCTCTCATCAAATAAACCAAAATCAAATCAAACATAGCTGCAGCTCCTAACCCACACTGGGGAAGAGATGATTGGATCTCTGAGCTCTGACATGCATTTTTTTCCCTCCTGGACTGAAGGACTGAGGGAATAAATTTCAAACCCTGCTGCCTAAGCACCCAGCTTGGGGGAAGTAGGGCTTAAAGGCTATGAGCCCCGAACTAGAACCTTCCTATACCATTACAGGAAAGGCTTTGGGGGCAACCATAATGCAAGGGAGAAAGTCAGAGTTATGGCATCTGCTGGAACACAGTCACACCTACCCAGTGCTGGGCAGCAAGGGAATGAGTCCAACCCCTTGGGAGACAGTGGGAATCCAGCCCTGGGAAGCCGGTCAGCATCACCCCCACCTTGGAAGGAAAGAGTTGTAATAATAGTTGTAAAGTCCTCTGCAAATAAGAGGAAAAACTTACAACAATGGCTGTAAAGTGCTCTGCAAACACCAAATGAGATAACAATGATGGATTATTGTTGGGAGCCTGGAGTTGGAGAAGCTGCAGGCAAGAGGGAAGTCCAGGGACAAACCTTAGTGCTGGGTTATTGGGGAGGAGGGAGGTCAGATAAAATAGCTAGGAGATTCGGGAATCTGACCTTTTCTCAAACCATTGGGGCCATTCCCAGAATAGCCTATTGCCTCCAGACTTGCCTGGGGGTTTGAACCTGCAGATTGGGAACTGCCTGCAGCACAAGACTTGATAGTCAGTGTGCCATGATGGGTGAGTTCTCAAAGCTGCTTCTCAGGAGTAACACCAATTAATAATCATTATAGCAAGCAGAAACACTAAATGGGTCCTAACCCAGAAGATGAGGATCTAACTCATTTCTACCCATGCACCACATCAGCCTGACTGCCTAGGCTTCTAAGGTAGAGTGGAAATTCCTAGGAATTAAGGCAAAATTACTCCAGCTCTGAAAGAAAATGCAGGCCAGGAGGTTGAAGGATCCCACCCCTGAATTCCCTACAGAGAAACCGCTGCAAACACTCTGACCTCTCCCCTGACCTGTCCCATCCATCTTGGGGCACCCATCCACCTAGGCTTTGCTAGAGGGACAGATAAAAGGAAACAATCCATGGTGGGAGAAAAAAAGGTAGAGGATGAAGGGAGAGGGAGATAAGAGGGACATCAGAAGCCGGGATCATGGCTGGCAGTATCTGCCTTGCAGTTCTCTGCTCACTGCAAGGAGACCCTCACCCTGGCATTCTCTACTGGGCTTCATACAGCTCAAACATTTGCTGTGTCTGCTGTTGTGGCCCCTACAGGGAGTACAAGACATACAGGCACATACCAGAAAATTGGGAGTCAAGTCTCCATGCAGAGGTGTTGGGGTCTAGCTGGAGACACATAAAACAAAAGCCAGGAGAAGCTTCCTGGGGAAGGCCCTAGAGGGACTACTATGGAGTGGCCGCCTGTCCAGAGACAGACCTTCCTCTGGGAACAGAAGAGGCTTCAGGAACAAAGTCCCTGACTCCACCCAGATGTTCCACCCAGAGGTCTCCAGAGACTGGGCCTGGATCTGGGCCTTGGCTAGCGGCTGGGCCTGGGGCATAAGCAGCAAACAAATCCCAAGGTCTTTCTGCCAGCCCTTGAGCCTTTGTTCTGGGCTTCGTCAGGCCCAGGCAGATGCTTGTGACAGGAGGCTGCAAGGGGAGGGCCTGTGGCTCCACAGCGCTGGCCAGATGGGGATTACAGTGCCTATTTTGGAAGCTCCCGCAGTGGTTGCTCAGAAGTGGTTAGTACAAGGCCTAGCTGGGGTGGCCCAGTGGTGCGAGACCTCTGCCGCTGGCTACAAAAGAGCAGACTGAGGATGGTGGAGGTGGCACTGGGCCACCAGCTATGGGTCTCCTAGCAGAGCTCCAGCATTGGCCTTGGGTTTTAACAAAAATCAGCAAAGACATCATGAAAGGAAGGCAGAAGCAAGAAAACCCTCAAGAAAGGAGGAAGAGGGGGAGGAAGGAGGCAGAAATAGAGGAGCAGGAGGTGTAAGGGTGAATGCTCTAGGAGAGTCTTCAGTATGTCTTCAAGTCCTAAGGAAGGAGGGCTTACACACTGCAGAGAGGACTCCCGGTGCCCTGTGCAGAGTCAAATTGTAGTCCATCCCTGTGGGCCATGCAACTCCCTTAGCAGACCAAAAGTTCCCTGTTCCCTGCCTGTGCTCCCAAGTGGTCTGCATCCTAGAGGGGTCCTGTGGGAGGCTGGCTCAGGAAAGGGATGTTGCTGAGGCCTATTGCTTTAAATGATTTTTTTTTTTAATCTGCTTGAAAGGCAAAGAAAGAGAAAGAGAGAGAGAAAGAAAAAAAGAAAAAGAGAAAGAGAAAGAAAGAAAGAAAGAAGGAAAGAAAGAAAGAAAGAAAGAAAGAAAGAAAGAAAGAAAGAAAGAAAGAAAGAAAGAAAGAAAGAAAGAAAGAAAGAAAGAAAGAAAGAGAAAGAGAGAGAGAGAAAGAAGCAGGGAAGAAGTGGTTGGGGAGCAAACTTCCATTCTCTGGTTCACTCGGAAGCGAAAAGCTGGAACTCGGCCTGACAAGGACTTAAGTTTTTGAGCCATCACCCGCTGCCTCCCGGAGTATTCAGGAAGCTGCTTTGGAAACCAGAGTGGCCAGGACTGGAACTGTCATTCCAATATGAAGTGTGGGCATCCCCAGTACACAATGTAGTTTAGAAAACAAGCCGAGGGCCTGGCACCGTGGCCTAGTGGCTAAAGTCCTCGCCTTGAATGCACCAGGATCCCATATGGGCACTGGTTCTAATCCCGCAGCTCCATTTCCCATCCAGTTCCCTGCTTGTGGCCTGGGAAAGCAGTGGAGGACAAAAGGAAAGCCTTGGGACCCTGCACAAGCGTGGGAGGCCTGGAGGAAATTCCTGGTTCCTGGCTTCAGTTTCAGATTGGCACAGTACCAGCCGTTGTGCTCACTTGAGGAGTGAATCATCAGACAGAAGATCTTCCTCTCTGTCTCTCCTCTTCTCTCTATATCTGACTTTGAAATAAAAATAAATAAATCTTGAAAAAGAAAACAAGCTGAATCCAGCACCCATGCCTTGGTTTTTCAACAAAAGTAAAACAAAACAAACAAACAAATAAAAACAAAAAAAAGAAAGAAAAAGGAAACAAGCCTTACCCAGGACCAACAGCCAGTAAACAGTAGTGCTGGGACTAAACCCAAGCTGGCCCATCAACCTCATAAACCCAGTACAACTCCATCAGCTCCTGCCTAAACATACCTTGATTATCCTATTGAGGCTCAACTCTGCCCAGATGCAGGTGGGAGTTCAAAACTCACTTGCAATGTACATTGTTGGCAAAGGCTGTAAGCAGCCCAGGACCTACCATGCACGCCAACTCCCCCAGTTCATCTGCTCTCTGAAACTTTCCATGCCTGTTTCAATATTCTCTACAGCCCACCTATTCAAGGAAATGCTTCCTCACCTTCATCATTGTCAAGATTAGGCAGTGAGAACTTCAAGAGTCCCTACATATGGGAACATAATGACAGCATGAAAGATTTCCCAGCAAAACACAGGGTCAGTCACACGTTCCAGGAGAAGTCTCTGCAGGTTTTAGAATTCACACTTGAGCTTCAGCCATGATTCTGTCAGGGGAGCCTGCACTGTGCAGTGCTAAGTCTGCATGGGATAGACTGCTGATTACTATTGAGAATACGAAGTATGGTGTCAGTCTCAACAGTCACAGCCCTTAGATGGCCAGGAAATGGTCACCTGGGCCCTTCCCACCTGCAAATGAAGGACTGAGACACTGCTTCAAAGGTAGGAAAAGTAAAGGGTATATTGGAAAGACTGTATTGTGTTTTAAATTTATATATATATATGGAAGATAGAGTCATGGTAGGAGAGAGAGAGATAAAGATCTTCCATCTGCTTGGTTCACTTCCTACACAACTGCAAGAGCCAGGGCTAGGCCAGGCTGGAGCCAGGAGCCAGGAGCCAGTTCCAGGTCTCCTAAGCAGTTAGCTGGCAGGGACCCAAGGACTTGGGCAGTCTTCCACTGCTCTCCCAGTTACATCAGAAAGGAGCAGGATAGGAAGTGGAGTAACAGAGACTTGAACTGGCATCCATATGAGGCAGCTTAATTTGTTATGCCACAACACTAGCCCTTTAAATAGCTAATTTGAAAACTTTACTATATATATCTATATATATATATATACACACACATAATACTATAAATATATGTATATATGTGTATATATGTATATACTTGACTACCTCTATATCTATTTATTTTGTACTTTGCGTAAAGGTTTTTTTAATATCAGAAAGAACATATGCCAAAGTGAATTAGTAGCCCACACTGGTGACAGACCGTATCTCTCCATATCCAGTTCCATGCTGCTCTTGGCTGGGCTGTACCACCTACAGGGCCCTGCACACCACAGAAACACAATGCACACCAACCCCTGTGATCTCATCAGAACCCACAGTGTCTGGAGAGGTAGCAGACCTACGGCAGGACAGTGAGAATTAGAGTGCTTGCTCCAGGCCTGCATGGCTGTCTGGCCACTGAGCTGCCATGTCCCCACACATACCTCATAGTTCAGCTATGACAGTCATCTATGTGGGCCAGAGGGCAGAACATAGGTTACAAACGTATACATGTTGAGTGCACTAAGATCCAGCCCATTCTTCCCAGAGGTAAAAATTGCTCTCATAACTCACTGCAAAACATTTTTAAAGGGGGAAATGTTATCTTTAAGATGTTCATGACAGGGCATGCACAGCATTTTAAGTTGTCACCTGCAGTGCCTGTCTCCCATATGGGGCGGGTTTGAATCCCAGCTGCTCCACTTCTGATCCAGTTCTCTGTTAATGATGGGAAAGCAGCAGAAGATGCCTCTAGGACTTGTAGGGTTTGGGCCCCTCCACCCACCTGGGAGACCCGAATGAAGCTCCTGCCCAGTCTAGCTTTGGCTGATGTAGCCATTTGAGGAATGAACAGAATGAATCACTGGATCTTTCTCTCTCTCTCCCACTTTGCTTTCAAACACACAAGTAAATTTTAAGATATATATATTATGTTCATGCCAAAACACTAAAAACAATCCAAATGCCTCATGGTAGGAGAAAAATATGGAAATGTGAGTTTTCTTTCTTTCTTTCTTTTTTTCTTTTTTTTAAGGTTTATCTGTTTTTACTGGAAAGTCAGATCTACAGAGAGACAGAGAAAGATCTTTCATTCCCTGGTTCTCTCCCCAAGTGGACACAATGGTTAGACCTGAGCTGATCTGAAATCAGGAGCTAAGAGCTTCTTCTGGATTTCCCACATGGGTGCAGGGTCCCAAGGCTTTGGACCATCCTCTACAGCTTTCTCAGGCCAAAAGCAGGAAGTGGACGGAAGTGGAGCATCAGGGATATGAACCCGCACCCATATGGGATTTTAGCGCTTGGGGGTAGAGGATTAGCTAGCTGAGCCAATGAGCCATTCCTTGATTTTAAAATAAAAAAAAACACAACAATTCTAAGAGCCACAGTCTCAAAAGTTTCTTTCCTATAACATGACTTGCAGTAGATAAGAACTTAACAAGCATCTCTAGGTAGAGTTGGAAGATTAGAGATGTCTACTCTATTTTCACTTTCCTAGGTCTTCTGTACCTAGGCACTTTTTTCTCCTCCTTGGGCTCTGGAGTTCTAACGATTGACAGCCCCCTCTGGGCTCAGGTGTCTGTTACAGCCTGACTGTCCTTCCCAGCCCTCCCAAGGGTACTGCTTCAGCAAGTGTGGGATGTGACATGAAGTTCTTACCCATACCCAAATCTGCCTGCCTCCAACACCTTACGATTCACAGGGAATGGGAAGTGTGGGGACGAGCCCTTACAGGGAGAGTGAAACAGCACAGTCCACAGGGAAGGCAGTTTGGCAATGTCTACCACCAGCTACAGTGCTGGCACCCCATATGGGTGCTGGTTTTGAGTCCCAGCGGCTCCACTTCTAATCCAGCTCCTTGCCAGCTGCCTGGAAAAGCAACAGAGGACAGCTCAAGTGCCTTGGCTCCTGCACACAGGTGACAGACCCGGAAGAAACTGCTGGTACCTAGTTTTAGCCTGCCTCAGTCTAGCCATTGTAGCTATTTGAGGAGTGAATCAATAGAAGGAAGAGCTCTCTGCATTTCTCTCTTTGTAGCTCTGCCTTTCAAGTAAATAAATCCAGGTGCACATGGAGGACACGGCAGTACATTGGAGTCTGCAGAGAACACCTGGTACCACAACAGAAGACAGAGGACAGAACAAATTCATCAATTACCCCAGCCAAGTGTTGGCTGTGAATATTTGGGCAAACGGAGGTTTTAAGGTGGACTATGTCAACCAATGGATTCTAGAGATTTCATTGTTCTTGGAGTGGTGAGATCAGCAGTAATTCAGAACTGCTGAGCTATCTAAACCTCTTGGGCAAGACCCTCAGAGCATGCTCCACATCAGGGACCCTTGGGTGGTATCGGGTGGCTGGACCCAGGGTGCAGAGGCATTTGGGAGGCTGGGTGTGGCTTCTCTTCTTATTCCCCCCCCTTCTCCCCGCAGGTACAGGAAGGGAAAAAAAAAACGAATGTGGAAATGGTGATCTCACCCACCTTCCTGTAGCCCTTGACCCTTATCACCCTAATCAACTATGCAAAAATCATCAAAAAATTTTAAAAAATGTATAAGTACACATGATCCAGAAATTCCATTTGCAAAAAGTAATCCTACAGAGATAGTGCCACTTGTGTGAAATGGCTTATGTACCAGGAAAGACATGGTGGTCTTTTTTTGCAATAACAGAAAACTGGAAAAATAAGTTTTATGTTCAACAGCAGGGTATTGGTGGATTCAATTAGGATATGCAATGTAGCCATAAAGATTAGCTCTTACTGTAGCAACATGGAAAGCTTTCCAATACAAGCTGTGAAATAGCAGAAGCAAAGAATAGTACACATGATACTCCCTTACAGAAAGAAGGTGAGCAGAATCCATATATGACTTATTGTGTGTTTATACAAAGGGCAGAAAAGGTTGTTTCCAGGGAGACATTCAGCAGCTCAGAGACATTTCTCACTGTGTGCATTGGGTATTTTTTAATACACGGGGATTGATTCCTAGCTGTAATAAAATTATATGCTCAATAAAGCAAATAAATATGCCATAGCATCCTTACTATTTCATGTAGTGACATATTTAGTTTAAAACAAGCAGGCTCCATTTTCTGATCTTTCCATAAATGCATCCGATTTTCTATGTGGCAGAGCAGATTTCATTTTTCAAGGGGGTCCTCAGGTTTGCTGTACTGAAGCTGCACCTACTGTCGCTTCTCACAGCACCCTAGTTCCTGCCCCAAGGAACCCCCAGCACCCTCTCCAAAGCAGGCTGGGGCCCCAGCCCCTGAGAGTTTTGGCTCATGGCCCTTGCTCCCTTCTTTATTATATGAAGATCAAGTTGGAGCTTTAGCCAAGGGTGACTTACAGCAGGCCAGTGTGAGCTGTGGGACACTGTGAGCCCTATCCGTTTGTCACAAGCTGGCAGGCTGGAAAGGAAATATTGAACAAATTGCCAGGGCAGCTCCCTCAGGACTTGAGACAATGGGCTGCAGGGAAAGGCCTTTCCTTCCAGGCCTGCAGCCGCCTGTCCAGAGAAAACAACTTCCCCTTCACTGTAAGCAATGGCAGCAGCCAGCCAGCCAGCCAGCAGGGGAGATTTATGGAGATATAATGTGACCTCTTTATTGCCCTGAGTGCTTGGAGGCGTTTCAGGGGAGATTTACGCCTTTCCGAAGGGGAGGTGAGCAAGGGTGTAGAAATTTATACGGGGAGACTGTTTTCCCCTCTCAAGGGTTTCTTGGGGATTACTTAATCAAACCAAGGTTAAGCTCCAATCGCCAGCACTTCACATCTTCTTCTCCTGCTAATCCACCCAGTTACCCTGCTACCCTGCAAGCTTTCTGCAGGAAACAAGAAACTCGGTGCCTAAGGTGAGTTGGGAGGGCTCTGGTTAGCTCTGACGGCAGTTATCACCAAGCCAAACCAGAAGTAAGGATGGAGACCACCTTCTGCAGGGCCAGGAGCTGGGCAGTATACACACTGCTGGTCTAGTCCTCAGGTCTTCTCTGTAGAGTGAGGCTGTTAAGTTGCACAACCCAGGTCCTTTTGAGCTAGAAAGTTCTTCAGATCAATCTCAGATCAATGCCGAGTCTATAAATTACTCTGCAATGCTGATTTTTCTGTCATTTGTTCCTTTCAGCTGCATAACCTTTTATCACAAGAAAATCTTGCTTGAGGAGGTCTGACTTAAACAGGGACAGGATTGTAGCTGATTGGGAAAAAGATAATGGGATGTCCTCCTCTCCAGTCCCCTCCCCATAGTGTCACACCCTCAAGGAAGGTCCTCCAAGCTCCATAGGATGTGGGGAACTGCCAAGAATTATCCAGGACTCTATACAAGTAAGGTGATTAGAGTCAACATAGGAGCTACTTATCAGAATTAAAGGAAGGGCAATGAAGACAAATTCCAGAATCAGAGGTGGAAATGTCCAACAACAGTAATTTTATATCCCCTGGTCTGGTCTCTAGAACTTGAAATATAAAGCTGATTTTCATTGGAAATACAGATTTTCAGAGACGCAGACACAGAAAGATCTCCGTCTGCTGGTTCATTCCCCAAACGGCCAGAGCGGAACCAATCTGAAGCCAACAGTCAGTTTTTTCTAGCTTTCCCAATGCAGATACAGGATCCCTAGGCTTTCAGCCATTCTCCTCTGCTTTCCCGGGCCATAAGCAGGGAGCTGGATGGGAAGTGGAGTAATCCCCAGTGACTATACAGGATCCCAGCGCTTGCAAGGGGAGGATGAGCCAGTTAAGCTCCTAATTCCTACAAAAATTACAACAGTGTAGAAAAATAATATGAAAACAAAATCATTATTATTTATTCCCAGAGGCAATAATGAGGTTGATACTTTATTATTCTCAAATCTTTCATGTCATTATTTTTATTTTAAAAATTTTAATTGTGGAAAGTCTGAGGAATAACGCCATCATTCCTTATTTCCTTCTACCATCTCAAATGTGACTACTATTCTGAATTTTGTGTACAGCCTTCCAAATTCATTTTCATACTTTCATATATAAATGTGCCACTGTACTGTTCTATGGATTTTTAAATGTGTATGAATACCTTCACACTATACATGACATTTATAAATTTATTTTAGAAAATATGAGCTATCTGGGCCCGGCGGCATGGCCTAGCGGCTAAAGTCCTCGCCTTGAAAGCACCAGGATCCCATATAGGCGCCGGTTCTAATCCCGGCAGCTCCACTTCCCATCCAGCTCCCTGCTTGTGGCCTGGGAAAGCAGTGGAGGACGGCCCAAAGCTTTGGGACCCTGCACCAGCGTGGGAGACCTGGAAGAGGTTCCTGGTTCCCGGCATCAGATTGGCGCATACCGGCCCATTGCAGCTCACTTGGGGAGTGAAACATCGGATGGAAGATCTTCCTCTCTGTCTCTCCTCTTCTCTGTATATCCAGCTTTCCAATAATAATAAAAAAAATCTTAAAAAAAAATATGAGCTATCTCCATCAATGAAAAAATAACAGCCTGGAACCCTCTATCCACTTTTGTGTAATGTTAACGTTTTACCACATTTGCATTGGCTACATTGAAACAATACAATGCAGATACCATCCACTGCTCTGTGCGTCTTATTATTCTAGTCTTTTTTTAAACCTACTGACATGTCTGAGTTTAAATTATGCATTTAATTAAAAGATATACATGAATCTATTTTGTGTTGATTTACAGCTTTTCATCATTTTATTTTTTCGTTTCCTAATTGTTAAGGATTTGAATGTATCCCTCAAAATTCATAGGTTGAAATCCTAGCCCTAAGGTGGAACCTTTGGGAGGTCCTAAGGTCATGAGGGTGGAACCCTCATGAACAGGATTAGTGACCTCATGAGACAGAAGAGCTTTCTCCCCTGACCTGCTCACATGAAGTCAGAGCAACAAGATGGCCACGGCAAGTCAGGAAGGAATCCCTCACCAGACACTGGACTGCCAAATAAATACCTTGGTATTGGACTACCTGCATTCCAAAACTGTGAAAAATACCATTATTGTTTAAGTCACCCCATCTAACCACGGTGTTCTTGTTCTGATATGGCAGTTAAAGTGTCCAAGACATTTACCAGTGCATATTTAGGTTGCTTTCCATCTTTGCTCTAATGGTAATGCTTCCTCAGGCATCCTTGTACATATCTGTTCATACATACAAGAAAAATTTCTCAAGGATATGTTAGACATGTCACAGCCAATTTCAGACGTATATACATAAAATATGTATATATGCTTCAATTTGGTTCTGCTTAACAACATATTGGTTAGCTGTTTCTAAGTTAAGCTGTAACAAACAGCCCCCAATCTCAGTGGCTTAGAACAGCAAGGATCTTTTCCTCCTTGCTGTTCACACTATATTTAAGTTGGCTGAAGTTTTGCTGGAGCTGAGTGCTTCTGTCTGGAAGTCAGGCTGAACAAGAAACTTCTGTCTGAGTCACACCAGCCTCTTAGCAAGGGGCACAAGGGTTGGGAGAACATGTAATGGAGCTCAGTGTTTCTGCAGCAACTTCAAGTCACCTGTCTTGGATCAAAGTTAAGTCTTACAGCCTGCCCATGCCATTGGAGTGGGGGATGAACAGGGCAGTGGCCACTGATCCTAACTGGAACCTCACCACAAATGGCACATACTGAGAAATTTTTCCACATTTCAGCTTTAGGAGGATATTTTAGTTTTATGATGTAAAGGTACAGAACATTCACATTCTACTCCATAATTCCCACAGTTGTTCAGCTATACTTGATAGAAGGATCCAACGCTATGCCGGTCTTTTTAATACCATGGCTTCCCCATCCCTAATGCTTTGGCTGTATTTCAGCAAGTAAGTTTTCACTGCTGTAATATGCGGTAATGCGCATCACTGCTTTAGTTTCTGTGCCAGCACCTCTTTATTTTGCTTTGTTTTGATTTCTGATAGGGTGAGTTCTACTTTCTTAAGACTTCTTTTTAAAAATTTTCCTGGCTAGTATTGTATAATAACTCTTCCATATAAATTCTATAATCAGTTTGACAAGCTGCTTTTACAAAACTTTTTTGGGACGTTTCCTGGGATTGCATTAAAATTACAGATTTGGGGGAGGTTTGCATACAGAAAACTGCTAACCTTTCCAGTCCAACAGTATAGTACCTTCTCCCATCTAGCCATGGATGTTTTCATGACCATCAGGAAACTGAGTTTATTTCACAGTGATCTTGCCTAGATTTCCCATAATACAGATTATCTATAAACTCTTCATATTTATTTTAAAAAAAAGTGTACCAAATAATCTTGCCTTTAAATATACATATACACATACCTGATTTACTTGAAAGCCAGAATGAGCGGGGGGGGGGGGGGGGGGAGGGGGAGAGGGGGAGAGAGAGAGAGAGAGAGAGAGAGAGAAATCTTCCATCCAATGGCTTACCGCCCAAATAACTGCAACAGCGGGACAGCAGGAGTTAGGCCAGGCCGAAGCCAGGAGCCTGGAACCCCATCAAGGTCTCCCAAATGACTGACAGGGGCCCGTATACTTGGAGCCGACCACGCTGCCTTTCTGTCACATTTGCAAGAAGCAAAATTGGAGATGGAACAGTCAGAACTTCAACTGGCATTCCAACAGTGGTGCGCTGGCGTTGTACCACAACACAGGAAAAAATCCCACTTTCCACGAATTTCAGAAGTGC
This sequence comes from Ochotona princeps, assembly GCF_030435755.1. Classification (NCBI taxonomy): domain Eukaryota; kingdom Metazoa; phylum Chordata; class Mammalia; order Lagomorpha; family Ochotonidae; genus Ochotona; species Ochotona princeps. The sequence goes on along the minus strand of NC_080842.1, from coordinate 42,736,400 downwards.
TCTCCTATTTACTAATGTTGACCAATAATCTGTACATAACAAAAATATTAACCCTTCCTTTCCAATCTCATTTATCTTATTAACCAAGATAAGTTTCTGCCAAACTGAAGATGGAGAAGTATGACTAGCTCTTCAAAGCGTTTTGCTCAATGAGGTGAGAATTTCTATTATACTTGGCAGTATCTCTGCAGCTGGGGTGTGAGTCGTTCTAACTTCTCCAGAGAGGTAACTGGAATGTACTTCACGGGCTTTCTTTGCCTGGTGAGGTGGTCTTCCAGAAGAAAGAGGAAAACACATACCTCTTCTCTGCCATATTCCACAGGAAGTCTCTCCTGTCCCTTGGCCCATTCAGACTTCCTCCTCAAATTCTTATACCTGCTCTTCCCCTACAGCCTTCCCACTCAGGCTAGTCCAATGTCTCTGTGAATTTATAAAGCAGTCAATCACCTTCTATTACAAATTGTTTATTTTGCCCTTACCTCGCAACACTATGTGAATCTTTTGGTGCTACTTCAGTCTTTTTTTCTAAATTGTATTTTGGTTCTAAACCAAAGGTTAGGTATACAGATATCAGGGTGTATCTCCTCTTTTCCCCTGTGAATTGCACTGCTCTTAGTTCCGTATTTAAGTGGCATCATAAAATCTGTCCTTTCATGACTGGCTTATTTCACTCAGATTAGTATCTGCAAGGCTAATCCACGCTGCAGTTCAGGTCAGAACTGCCTTCCTTGTAAAGACTGGAAGATATTCCACTGTTCATGTAGGTCACATTTTCCTTATTTATTCATCCACTGATGGGTACTTGGGTTGCCTCTGTCTTGGCTATTGTCTCTCTTTTCTAAATAAACATATACACTTTTACAAAAAAATTGAAAGTTAGGGGAAGACATTTGGCATTGTAGCTAAGATACCACTTGTAATTCCTGCATCTCAGAGTGTTGAGGTTAAAGTTCCGGCTCCACCCCCAATTCCAGCTTCTGACTAATATATACCCCAGAAGGCAGTAGGTGATGGCTTAAGTAATTGGGAGACCTGCATTGATTTTTCCAGCTCCCAAATTCAGCCTGGTGTTATAGGCACTTAAGGAGTAAGCCAGTACATGGAAGATACCTTTTTGTTTCTGCCTTTCAAAATAAACTAAAATTAGGAACAACGCAGCAGTAAAATGAATCCATCATTACCATGTGGCTCTCGCTGACTAAGTCAGGGAGATGAGACGCCTTGAGGCAACATTTTTGTTAAGATCCATGCTTTTAGAAAGAAACTCAGAGGACTGTCATACCGACTCGTGGAGAAATGATTAAGAATATTGGAGTCAAGGAAAGCAAAGAGAAAAGGAAGGAAGGAAGGTAAGGAGATAGAAAGGGAGAAGTGAAGGAGGAAGAAAGAAAGCAGGAAGGAAGGGGGAAGAGGGAGGGTAAAGGAAAAGAGAGGGAAAAGGAGGGAAAGAGAAGAGGAAGAGAGGTGAGGCAGGAGGAGGGAAGCAGAAAGGAATAGGGGAAGGAAGAGAAAGAAACAGAGAGTGAGTGTGTGAAAGGAGATGAATGGATGGATGGATGATGGGAAGGAGATAAAAGAAAAGGGTAAAACAAGTTAGGACCAAAAAAGCCCTGTAGCATCAAGATCTAGCGAGCAGGAAGGTCAGCCAAGTCACCAGTCTGGAGGAAGGATGAGGAGGTGTCCTCCCTTAGCGATACTGACGCCAGGGAGGAGAAGGTGACCCACCCACTTCAGCCCTTGCGACCTTGTTTTCTTCATCTGATCATGACCATGACCATTCTGCCCACAGACCACTCATTGGAAATTAATGCTACAACAGTGCTAGAGGGGAGTGGGTCACAGAAGTGCTGCTGGGGCTCCATACTACCACCAGTCAGCATAGCTTTCCTTTACAGAGGTGTCAAAGCCCTCTGCTCCTGACGGTCACGGCACAAGCAATCATCCATCATGTCTTCCAATTTTTCACATTTTACTCCCATATATTGTAGAATCTTAAGCTATCCCCCCTACAAGTATTTACCTCTCAACTCTCAGGATCTGTCAAAGCTGTAAGAGCCCACAGGTCTAAGAGGCATCTGGGTCCAATTCACTTATTTTTAGAAAGAAACGGAAGGATCTGGGATGCCCACCTGGTTCCTCCAGGATGCATACCAAGCCCATATCACTTCTGAGTAAAGATGGAGGCACAAAGAAACTTGAATCTTATTCCCAACCCATTGAGCTAGGCAGCAGAAGGAACTCCCAGGAAGTACATACTGAGATATCACAGGACATGTTTCAACCACAGCCCAGCAACAGTGCAGTAATGATGGATGGGTTGGCAACCTCAATCCTGCAGTCCCAGGAAAGCTGGACAGTATGCTGCCACTGTGGGGACACAAGATGTTGGCCTTCCATCCCATGATCCTGCCCAACATCCTGTTATTCCGACTTTGAAGTTCAGCTCCACAAAATCAAGATTCATCATCTGGTAGTGGATGAGAAATATTTTGAGAATGGGCTCAGTTGTCCAGCAAGGCTTGGAGCAGCCCAAGGTTGCAGGTACAAGTCATCCATGCTGAACCATGGGACAAAGGAGACAGGGAAACAGCAGGACAGCAGGGATATGTGGAGGATTTCAAGGTGTTGAACAAGAGGAACTGTTCTACATCATTACAAATTATTTATTCTAAAGTAATCCCTCAAGTAAGTGATGGATCTTAAAACACACACAGGCTCCCTGCAGAGCAGAACCCCTAGATTTATATTTATGGGGTACACAAAGCCCCCTACAGATATGTGGGCCTAGTTGAATTCTTCCTTGATGATGAAGGAAATCTAGATGTGAAGGTAGGGGGAGGATGTGTTATGATCGTCAGAGAAATGCTGCTATTTTTTTTACAAAACTCGATTGGTAGTCCTACTTTTCTCCAAGAAGATCAAGAAACATAAGTTAGGCCGGAGCAGTTCCTTGTGGCTAAAGTCCTCACCTTGCACACGCCAAGATTCCATATGGGTGCCAGTTCTAATCCCAGCATCCCCACTTTCCATCCAGCTCCCCGCCTGTGGCCTGGGAAAGCAGTCAAGCACAGTCCAAAGCCTTGGGACCCTGCACCCACATGGGAGACCTGGAGGAAGTTCCTGGCTCCTGGCTTCAGATCGGTGCAGTACTGGCCATTGCAGTCACTTGGGGAGCGAATCATCGGACAGACGATCTTTTTCTCTGTCTCTGCTCTTCTCTGTATATCTGACTTTCCAAAATAAATAAATAAATAACAAAAAAATTAAATAAGTCTGACTTTTCAAAATAAATAACTCTTTAAAAAAAAAGAAGCAGAAGTCATCACTGGGAGGACCATGGGTCTCTAGTTTTGACAGAGAAGGAGAAAGAATAGGAGCAGCTGGAGTGTGACGCTGAAGAAATGGAGAAGGTAGAAACCCAGGCGTGGCAGGTGTAGAAGAAGGTGCAGAAATTGCAGCTGAAGTCATGATTAAAGAGAGAAAGAACAGAGATCAGGAAAAAGAGAAAGAAATGAGAAGTAGAAGATGAGATTGAGACTATGATAAGCAAAGAGGCACTGACCAAGAAAAGGAGAGGGAAGTCAAGAGAACAGTCCAAAGAACAAAACAGTGGGGTGAGGCAGAAGAGAAGAAACACAATGACAAAGAGCACAGAGACACAAAAAAGATTCCAGGAAGGGAAGAAACACAGCAGTGAAAGCAGGAGGAGGAAACACGGCAGCAAAGAGAGGGAATGCAGGGAAAAGAAGAGAGAAGCAGGAGCAAAGAAAAATCAAGTGAAACACAAAAATGAAACCAAAGAAAAACAAATAAACAAAGTAAAAGTGGCAGCCAAGGAAGACCTGACAGTGTCAAGAAAAAAAACAATCAAAGAAACAGGAGCACAGCCACAGTAAAGAAAATTTTAGAAATTGTAAAAGAAGCAAAAAATTGCTTCCACAGTGAGATCACAGTGACAAGCTGGATAAACAGGGTTGTGGACGGAGCTAAGAGTAAGACTAGAAGGGCCCAGCGCGATAGCATAGCAGCTAAAGTCCTCACCTTGAACGCACCAGGATCCCATATGGTTGCCAGTTCTAATCCCCGCGGCCCCGTTTCCCTTCTAGCTCCCTGCCTATGGCCTGGGAAAGCAGTCGAGGACAGCTCAAAGCTTTGGGACCTGCACCTGCGTGGGAGACACCGAGGAAGCTCCTGGCTCCGGGCTTTGGATTGGCTCAGCTCCAGCCGTTGTGGCCGCTTGGTGAGTGAACCATGGGGTGGAAGATCTTCCTCTCTGTTTCTCCTCCTCTCTGTATATCTGCCTTTCCAATAAAAAAATAAATAAATCTTAAAGAAAAAATAAATAAGACCAGAGCGCCAGGAAAAATGGCATTAAGACAAGGATGGGACTGTGTGAAGATATGTTTGTATTTGTGTCAGGAAGTGTCTTGGTAATCCCATTTGTTGCATTGATCTTTTCACCCAGTTGTTCAGCTGAATACATGAGGCACAGGTTGTTCTTGAATTTTGGTTTGTTTTTACAACATTCAGTCTAAAAGTATGTCTTTAAATTGTTTGAATCCAGTTGATAAGGCTGTCATACTAGTTAAACGTGTATGAGGCAGTAAAGTACCATGGATTCTGTTTTTGTTTCATAACTGCAGGATCCTGGTGTGTGGAATATGGTTAGCATGGCTATGCTTTTCATAACAGAGTGGTAAAGCCTTTCACAATGTATCTTGGATGTCTATTAGGAGTAACGTGTTTTCAACATCCATGAAAGCTGTAATTGTAGAAGTAACAGTTTTGTCCACTGTCTACTAGCCTGGAAGGCTTTTCCAAATATGTTATATTTCATATTCTCTAGCGTTAACTTGGAGAATTTATGAAAAACTAGCTTATGGTGCAAAAGTTTAAATTGGGCTGTGGTGTGATTCCAAGTCCTTTCTGCATTCTCTGTCAAAGGAATACTGCTAGCATGTTGAAATTTACTCCCTTAGTTTTCCTTATTTATCTGTAAAAAAAAAATCATGGCATCATATGTTTTTTGTTGATTGCCTTCTGAGATTTTTAAAGTTCTCTGTTAAACAAAACAAATTAATGTCTAATGCTAAGTATTCTTGCAGCAACCGAATACAAATGTGTAGTTGGGAGAGGAGCAACAAAGGAATAGCGAGATAGATTCAAGACTCAGTTTAAAGCATTTTTTTTAAGATTTATGAATTTTGTTGAAAAGGCAGATTTACAGAGAGAAGAACAGAGAGAAAGATCTTCTATCCGTTGGTTCACTCCCCAAATGGCTACAACAGCCAGAGCTGAGCAATCTGAAGCCAGGAGCCAGGAGATTCTTTCGTGTCTCCCATGTGGGTACAGGGTCCCAAGGCTTTGGGCCATCCCTGACTGCTTTCCCAGGCCAATAAACAGAGAGCTGGATAGGAAGTGGAGCAGCCAGGACATGAACTGGCATCCATATGAGATGCTAGTACCATAAGCAAAGGTTCATCCTGTTACACCACCACACCAGCCCCCAAAACTTTCTATTTCAAATAAATGATATCACCTTTAATGATAATAGCTAGCATTGTTAATAGGTGACTAATGGCTAATGTTTAGGAGATATGACTTGGATGCTAAGTATTATGCTTCATGGATTTATTTTATTTTGCAATAACCCCAAGAAGCAGCTTCTATTCAACTTTATATGTGTGAAAACTGGGAACATTATAAGGGATACAGTTGAAATTTTAAAGCAGGTCTGATTCTGGATCAGCTTCCTTAGCCACAAGATTCTACTGTCATTCCTTTATCACCTGCCAATGAGTAAAAACCTTGGAGGTCCCAACAAGAAATATAAGCAAAAGTTCTCCAAAGCAAAGAAAACAAGTCTGGCTAATGGATTCTCCTTTCCCCACGAACAGCTGGTCACGCGGTCCATTGTGGCCAGCTTTCTCCTTCTCAGCAGATCTCTTCATCACCTTCCATCTCTCCCCACTGCCCCTTGGCTCTGTACTGGGGAAAGGGTTCCCATTATTAATGCCATGCCTAGAGATGTGTTTACACAGGGCAGGAAACCTAATATCAACATCACCCGCAGGAGAGTGTCTCGTCACTTTGGTGAAGCACTTCAGGCAGGGAGACTATCCTCGAAAATCAACAGGCACTTACACGTTTTAAACAGAGGCTGATGGGAGAGTTTGTTTCTGTAGGGAACCTTTCGAGTTCCTGAGCCGGTTTGTTATGATGAGGTTGAGAGGTGGTTTCAGGGGTATACACAAATTCTCCCCTTAGGCCCCCCCGCTGGGCTCTCTGTGAAGGATCTCTGCCATCTACTTGCAGGCAGGAGGAGGCAAACAGTGGATGGAACCCCTCTCCCATGGCAAAGGACAAACTGGATGAGTGAAAGCACCAGAGTCTAGGGAGAGTGGAACAGACCCGGCTCTGGGCCTGGGAGACTATGGGAAAGAGCCCTTCAGAAGAGCAAGGAGGCACCATGGACTCACGCAATGTGGCTGGTGGTTTTTCTGAAGGTACTCACTGGGCCCTCCCCCTGAAGCCTTCTCCCCCCAACACCCTGCTCTGTTTTTTAGCCTCCCTCTGCCAGCAGGGCTGTTGTTCATGAGGCTCCACATCCCTCAGCTTCATTGCAAGTCAGCTCTTCTGGGCTTCCCTCCACTGTCCTGGGTACAATCTTGTTTAAAAAGCTTCAGAGACAATGATCCTAGAGCTGCACCAGGCGGCGACCCTGAAATTCCTGCCATGACCACACTTGCTTCCTGGATGCTTCCACCCAGGCAACCTGCTTCCCTGCCTCAGCACCCCGACACTCTGAGGGCAGATCCACCCTCCAGGGGCCCTGCTCCCACTGTGGCAGAAGTTGGCTACAGAGATGAGGCCAGCCTGGGCCCGCAATGAGACCAATCCCCCATTCCATGTAATTGGAAGGTCCGCCTTCTCCTGGCCCCTGGTTAGTGACAGGCAGTGGGAACTTGCGTTCTCTGATTCTCCCTTTTTGTCTCTAGTTCTTACAGAGTCATAGGTGAGAAAAGACACAAAGTGTCTGCATCACAAGATATTACAGAATCATTTCTTAAAGATTTATTTATTCAATTTGAAAGAGTTACAGAAAGAAAGAGATGTCTTCCACCTGCTGGTTCATTTCCTAAATGGTCATAATGGTCAAAAGCTGAGCTGATCTGAAGTTGGGAGACAGGAGCATCTTCCTAATCTCTCACATGGCTGCAGGGTGCAGGGGTCCAAGGACTTGGGCCATTCTCTGATGCTTTCCCAAGCCATAGGCAGGGAGCTGGTTGGAAAATGGAGCACTAGAACTTGAACTAAAGCCCAAATGGGATACTGGTGCTGCAGGCACAGTATTAGCCTGATATGCCACAGCACCTTACCCTTGCCCCCCATCCCAACATGGAATTCTCAAGATGGACAGGGCACAGCAGACTATCAACCACCAGATGGATTGCCACGGTGCTTACATCATTCAGCATCCTGTGAGCCTAGACTCTGATTTTATGTACTTAACCACAGTGACAGACTACAGCAAGCCTGACCTGCCAAGACATGAACCAGGCTCACAAGTTCCACTTATCTTGGCCTTCCCTACAAAGACCAAGACTCATGGCAGCCTAAGCAGTAAAACCCAGGGGACTCTCCAGAAATGTGATAGAATCTGCCTTTCTTCCAACAGCCAACCTGTCAAAGGCAGTTACCAGTTCTTGCACTTTGCCCTCCCGACAAGTGCCCCAAGTGCCTATCCCATCAGTCCAGGAAGCTGCTAGTCAGAAGGAACAAGAGAGGAATCCAATTCCCCAGCCTGGGACAATAGAAGGATGGGAAATTCTGTAACTTCTACGTCTTTAAAAAAAAAAATGTATTTATCTATTTTTTATTTATTTTTATTTTTTATAATTTTTTAAAGATTTATTTATTTTTATTGGAAAGGCAGATATACAGAGAGGAGGAGAGACAGAGAGAAAGATCTTCCGTCCGATGATTCACTCTCCAAGTGACTGCAATGGCTGGAGCTGAGCCAATCCAAAGGTAGGATCCCAGAGCTTCCTCCAGGTCTCCCATGTGGGTGCAGGATCCCAAAGCTTTGGGCTTTGGGCCATCCTCCATTGCTTTCCCAGGCCACAAGCAGGGAGCTGGATGAGAAGTGGAGCTGCCGGGATTAGAACCGGCGCCCATATGGGATCCTGGCACGTTCAAGGTGAGGACTTTAGCCGATAGGCCACCACACCGGGCCCAACTTCTATGTCTTCCTTAAAATTGATTCAGCCCCTTATCCAAAAGGTCCTCTAGACCTTTTTCAACCCAGCAAACTAAGCAACTGGGGAAAAAATGTCGGTCTGAGTTCCATATGGGTCACAGATAGGTCAATGATGAGGAATCTCCAATCCAAAATTCTTGGCTTGTTCCAGGATTCATTTCTCATAACACACTTTTCCTCACCTTCCTCGCCTCCGTCCTCAACACACAGGGAGTGCATCAGTTAAGCAGAAAGTTTTACAATACAAGGAATGACTTGCTAGACAGCATGAAGGACAGCCCAGAAACCACATGCAGATGTTAGTCTGGGTAGAAGATGACATGAGGGTGAGTCACTGCACGTGTGCTGTGGAGGATATGAGGTGCAGGGAAGATACCTTACATATGCTCCCCCACACTTCTCTTCACAATGCAGTCCGAGATGCTTGAGAGAAAATGACAGTGACATCCCCTATGGTCTTCCTCTCCCAATGGGACATGGCATCTTTGCCTGGCTTTTCCTTCCATGTCTTCCGCCATCACAGACTCACTCTCAAGGCCAGATGAAACCTCTCACTGCTTCTCCTCTGACCTCCCTATAGTTAGCCCCCAAGCCAATACTTCTTCTGACACACGCATATACACTCCTCCTTATGAGGGGGCACATGCCCAATTTACTGCTCCAATCACACCTGCCCTCTATTCATTAGGTTCCAAATCTCTCAACATGATTTCCAAGGATCTATATATCTAGATCCAGTTGCATCAGCCCTTTTGTACCTTGAGAGAAAACAAGACCACTGGGAAGGTGGGGAAAGCTACAAGACATAGGTGATGATGTCCAAGTAGGAGCCACCAGCTCATGTGCATCCCCACACATGTAGCGGAAGAAGAATCTAAAATCAAGAACTAGAAAACAGGTGCACAAGATGGGTTTTAGCAATCATACTATTGGTGAAAGTGTTGGTTTTATTACTTTGAGACTGTGTGACTATCATGGCATAAAGGAAATGAGAAATGAGGCTGGAGTTAAGAATGGGACTTTGGATAGGGATGCAAAATCAGGCAGTCATTTGGGAAGACAGCCTGGTGGTTCCTGAAAACCACATAGAATTATTGTATGATATAGAAATGCTACCTCTAGATACATATTTACAAGATTAGAATAGGAGCCCAAATAGGTAATTGTCCATGTAAAAATGGAGCACCACTAGTAATAGTCAAAGTGCAGAAGCAGCCCAAATGCCCATAGAAAGATGATGGACAGAGAGATGAAATGCGGGCTTATACCTACAGTGGAATATGACTCATTCTTGAAAGGAAAGGGAACTCTGATGCATGTTGTAACATGGATGAACCTTGAGGACAATATGCTAAGTGACAGAAGCCAGACATAAATGAACAAAAGACCACACAATCTCCTTCTAGGTACCTAGAGCAGTCAACTGTATAGAGACAGGAAATAGAGTGGCAGCTGCCTGAGGTGGGAAAAAGAGCATATAGAGATTGATTATTTAATGGCTGTAGACTTTTAGCTGCGGAAGATGAGAAATTTCTGGAGATAAATGATGGTGACAGTTACACAACAACGTGCATGTGTTTAATACCACTGAACTCTGCACTTAAAAAGGTTTAAAATGGCAGCTTTTATATTTGGTATATCTTACTACAATTTTTAACAAATGCACAGTGATATAAAATCCCTTTAGTCCTAAATTTGAATTGGAAGCATTGGTAGGAACACATGACAGAGTTTATCTTATCTTTGGGGTAGGCGGGGGAAGTATTTCCTAGCTCTGCTCAGTGCCTAACCCAATCGTAATAAGCACAACTAGGACAGCAAGCGCCAAGAGTGTTCTCCAAGGAGCATTCCTCATGAAAAAGAGCCAGAGTTTCCTGGGGAAATGGCCAAAGTCAGGTCTGGGTGGAGAAAATGCAGAAGTAGAGCTTAGAACATTTTGTAGTACAAAATGCAGGAAACTACTAAACTAACATTTTGTCAAAAGTTCTCGAGAGCCAATTTGATTAAGTTCCCACTGGCAAAAGCCAGGACACTCTGAGCATCAGGATAGAGGGTTAAAAACACATCCTGTACTCATCTGTTCAAATCCAGGAGTTCTTAAATGACACTAAAAAGTCCATTTCCCTAGTCATTTTTGAAAGATGCTAGAGTGCTGTGCTCATTTGTTATTTTGAGCAGTGAAGTGAAAGTAACATGCATTTACCCTCCCTTTCCTATACAAACTTTACCTCAGGGTAATCAAATATTTGATAAGCTAAAAATGTATTCATTATTACAGAACAATTCCAGCTAATAAATAAAGAAGAAATGACAGTGTCGAGACATTATCATTTGCAACCCCAAATGATCCAAGCCTCCACCTGCATGTGATCAAGCCTATTTTTCCAATCACAGATGTGTATGAAAAATAGCAGACTGAGCAGTGTGTTAAATGGCATTCAGAATAAACAGTCAATAAAACCCAGACACTGGAATTGTTACAAAAAAAGTCTAATCTCTTTAGCAACATATTGCAAGCATAAGAGAGGTTGAAGGCGAACCCTACAGATGAAAACAAACTTAAAAGATGTCAGCAGAGGCAACATGTGCACCTTCCTTAGATCCTGATTTGAACAAAAGGTGAAAGGAATTGGGACAAATGGGAACACTGATTGGACACTCAAAATATTAAGTGTAATCAATGAGAGGCCAGCACGGTGGCGTAGCACACTAATCCTCTACCTGCAGCACTAGCATTCCATATAGGTACTGGCTTAAGTTCAAGTTGTTCTACTTCCAATCTGTCTCCCTTTTTATGGCCTCAGAAAACAGTGAAGGGTGGCTTAGGTCCTTGGTCTCCTGCACCCACAAGGGAACTTGGAAGAAGCTCTTAGCTCCTGGCTCCTGACTAAGGATCAGCTCAGCTCCAGCCAGTGCAGCCATTGGGGAATGAACCAGCAGATGAAAGACCTGCCTCTCATTCTCTTCTCTGTAAAATCTACCTTTCAATCAATCAATTTGGGAGGGGAAAAAAAAAGAGTAACCAGTGAATTTTTTTTTTCAGGGTAATACTATAGAACTGAAGTTCTACTTTTAAAAAGAGACTTTATGGGACCTGTGCAGTAGTCCAGTGACTAAAGTCCTTGTCTTGCACATGCCGGGATCCCGTATGGTCACCAGTTCTAATCCTGGTGGCTCCACTTCCCATTCAGCTCCCTGCTTGTGGCCTGGGAAAGCAGTAAAGGGTGGCCCAAAGCCTTGGGATCCTGCACCTGCGTGGGAGACTCAGAAGAGGTTCCTGGCTCCTGGCTTTGGATCAGCTCAGCTCTGGCCATTGTGGTCATTTGAGGAGTGAATCAGAAGATGGAAGATCTTTCTCTCTGTCTCTCCTCCTCTCTGTATATCTGACTTTGCAATAAAAATAAATAAATCTTTAAAAAAGAGACAGACACACACATGAGCATTTAGAGGTGTTATGACATGCTGTCTGAAATTGACTTCAAAACGGCAGGTTCAGGGGAAATTGAGTCTGGATATGAATGAAGCAGTGGTCATGGATTGATATTTCTTGAGACTGGGGCTAGATATTCAACTCCCCAATTTTATATATGTTGAAGATTTCCATATTTAAAAATTAGATTAAAAGGCAAGAACTGAACTTAAGGAGTGATGAGTCAAAGGGAGGGAGATGTCAAAAGAAGAGAGGTTAATTCCAGTCCTTCAACCTGCCCTTCACACCTCCTGAGAGGTAAGTATGCTGACCAGCCCATGTTGAAGGGTCTGGTGAAGCACACTTTACCTCCAGTATTTTCTCCTTTGATTATTATCTTTGTCCCTATTCAAGGCCACCTTGCCACCCTCCTCCCCTAAAAAGTACAGGGAAGAGGGCAGGGCTACAAAAGGCTCTGCCTCCTACCTCAAACTCACCTCATTCCTCTCCTTCCTAGGAGCAGGGATCCAGGAGTGTGGACTAGAACCAACCTCCATTTTCCATCCTGTCCCCATCAGCTTGTACACAAATCACACAGCCATCTGTGCCCTGCTTCTAGAGTACACACAGAGAACTCTCCTAGAATATGCTGGTAGTGTGTGGCTACAAATGAATCAGAGTTCTTGCTCTGAATAGACGATGCAGGATGGGACAGGATGTCAAGCACTGCCCAGAATAAAAAAAAATGCAAAAATAGCATCAACAGCCACATAACCAAAGTCATCTCTCTGAAGGGCTACTCTAATTCTGTTCTACTTTCTTTTTTTTTTTTAAGATTTATTTATTTTTGTTGAAAAGTCAGATATACAAAGAGGAGGACAGAGGAACATCTTCCGTCTGATGATTCACTCCCCAAGCGGCCACAACGGCCAGTGCTACACCGATCCGAAGCCAGCAGCCAGAAACTTCCTCCAGGTCTGCCACACAGGTGCAGGGTCCCAAGGTTTTAGGCCATCCTTTACTGCTTTCCCAGGCCACAAGCAGGAAGTTGGATGGGAAGTGGGGCTACTGGGATTAGAACCTGTGGCCATATGGGATCCCGGAGGACTTGAGCCACTAGGCTACTGCACCTTGATGCATTTGCTTACTTTCCAGTCTTGTAAACCTTACCTTACAACTGCAAAGCGGCCGTCCCTTCTGTACATGGCAAACTCCTACTCATCCTTTAGCACTCAGCAAAGGTATCCCTTCTACAACAAGTCTGGTCTCAATTTCCTGTGCCATGGCCTGCTTAGGTCTCCTCAGGGCTCCCATGGGAGCAGATACAGCCCATTATAGCTCTTCCTACTCTGCCCTGAGATGATGCACTCACTTTCTATGACATCAACAGACTGTTAGCATTCAGAAACCATCATGCATATTTTGTATCTCTAAAGCCAAGCACTCAGAGCACAGGGAATAGGAAAGAAACATCTTGGCTAGCCAACTGATGGAACAAAGAATGTGTCTGCTATTGGCATTTATTTGTCCCACTCTACCCTCTATGAATCTCCTCCACAACCAAAGAACCTAGGTCACTGAATGGGTTTATTAACAAACTGAAGGAACAATAAATTGAGACCACTTGGAGATCACTAGCCCATGATTTCCCAAAGTTTGCTTTAGGTTTTAGAGGTTAGCTATTTTGTTATATGTAAGAAAGGACAAATCAGTCTAACAAGCCCAAGCTTCACAGATCCTGAGGCTTAAAGTGAGGCAGGTAGCCAGCCTTAAGTTTTCATGTGTCCACTTGACATGTGAGTGTGCTGTGCAGGCAAGCCCGTGTAAGGTAAATGGTCATGTGCAGCCCTGCCAGTGGTAACCTTGAATGATTTTCACAGGGGAGCCTATTTCTGGGGAGGCAGATTTCCAAATCCCAAAAGGACTCTGGCGTGGCCCTTCTCACTATGTCTCTGATCTGAGGTCTTTACCATACAAGTGGATACACAAGCAAAGAGAAGCCTTTTGAGTCTCCCACCACTGTACAGAGAAGTGAGGGCATGGGACAGAACAGGGTTCCTCAGCCTCAGACAGCAGGGCTCTTTTACCAGCCATGGATGCTGGGTTGCTACCACTTCCCTATACTTCTACTAGCATGTTGAGAGCTAAGGTGAGCCAAACTTCACCAAGCATCAGCCTGCAAGGGGTAGGGAGCGTCTGCTTGAAACTCAGATACATGCCAACTTCAAACTTCTGTCACTTTCCTACAAACACTTGTTTTAACTCCCAGCTCTCGCACTCGATGGGCTTTCTTCCACTCACAGTTCTTTTGCTGGGTTTTCCACTTTTGTGCTGTTTAAGGGATAAGTCCTGAGGGAGCCAGTCTGGGTCACTAATCTCAAAGAAACTGTCTTCAGTGCTGAAGTGGCTTTAAACAGTAACTTTTATGACTATTTAAAAATATACTCATGCTTGTGTATTATAGTAACTAAAAAGTCAAGGATTAATGCCTAACAGTGGTTATCTCTGGTTGGTAAGATTACCAATTATTTGCACATTGGTTTGCCTGAGTTTTCATTTTTCCACATTAAACATAAATCAAGTTTAATAAAAAGGATTAAAATTTTACTAATTTTATTTCAGGAGAAGGGGGAAAAAAATGCTACTTATTTCTGTGAAGCCATTTTGACCAGGAAAATATTTTCTTTTTTGTTTTTTAAATAAGCAGTATTTTCCTACTAACTATGCGCTCCATGGGAACCACATTCTTTATTTAGGGTCAAGTTAAGTTCTCCTTATATGCCAGAGAAAGGTTTTATTTGTTGTTTGTTCTTCCCCGCCTACTCAATTTTGAGGGGCAACTTGTATTATTGCCTCTCTTTACCCAGTTTGATTTATGATCTTGGAAGTCAGGTCATTCTTTCCTACCATGAAGAAAGAAAGAAAAAAAGTCCCCCCTTCTAATACCTGATAAAATATCTGAAAAGCTCATTGCAGACCTTGACAGAGACACATGCAATTTTAACCCAATCTGATAAAACAACAACTAGAACACTTTTATCAGACAAAAATGTAACTTGCCATTTCCCAGCTCAATTGATGAACTTTTTTTATCTGAAATGACAGACATCATAAGATAGGACAAGCTACAGATAAGAAACCAAATTGAGTTGTCTTGAATCAGATCCGATTGTCTGCCCTCTGGTTCAAACTCCCACACCTGCCTGGAATGGGTCAATGGGTGCCTCTTGGCATGGTCCCTGAGGGGTTTGGAAACATTGCAAAAGGGGTGAACTTTGAGACTTCGGCGTTTATTCTGCGATTATAATTAACCTGCTCACCAGTTGCTATCGATCAACTCCAAATGGAGTGATAAAGTTTGACTGAATTTCTAGAAGTAGAAGTGGAGATTTAAACTGTGGCAGAGGCAGAGGAGAAAGATCAAGAAAATAATTTAAGGATTGATTTCTTAAGAAGTAAAGTCAGATGCTCATTTGGGGGGGTATAAAAGCTCCTGGCTTAATAATCCTTAAAAATCTAAGTGATAACATGTTGATTTCTCAACCAAAATAAAACCTAGCAGTGATTATCCAATACAAAGCAAAAGACTACCTCAAATTCCGTTGGCGGAAACTTTTCAACAATTGAGCGATATGGAATAACTTACTATCAGAATCAGACTCCTCTTTTAAGAGGAAAATATATTAACAAATACCAAGTCAATTATTGGGCTCCTGCAAAATGCTAAGGACCAGAAAACCAAATTCCCTTCATTCTGATAAGAAGCTTGAATACCCTAGCTCAATTCTGATTACAGAGCAGTAATAGATAAAGCCATAGGCTACCTGCCAGAAGCAAGCAAACTTCCACAGATTGGATGTTGCATCCAGCTCAAACCATTTTGATGCAGCTCTTCCTGCCTGCAGCTTCCTTAACTTCTTGATCCATGACCCTATTCTCAACTGTATTAAAATCAAAACTACTTTCCCTCCCATTTTCTGCTCCTACCACAAATGCCCCTGAAACCTTGTTTTTGTCTTTTTAAAGATTTATTTTGACTGAAAAGGCAGATTTAGAGAGAGAGGAGTCACAGATTTTCCATTCTCTGGTTCACTCCCCAAATGGCTGCAATGACTAAAGCTGAGCTGATCCAAAGACAGGAGCCAAAAGCCTCCTCTGGGTCTCACACATAAACACAGGGTCCCAAGGCTTTGGGCCATCTGCCACTGCTTTCCCGGGCCACAAGCAGGGAGCTGGGATGGGAAGTGGAGCAACCGGGACACGAACTGGTGTCTATATGAGACACCGGTGCTAGGAGGTGGAGGATTAGTCAGTTGAGCCATCACACCAGCCCTACACCAAGGAAATCTTCAGAGAAAAGTGAAGACAAAGGAGACGCTGCAGATCTTGCATGCCAAAGGGTTGTCTGATCAGGCTGCTGTTTTGAAGCAGCCAGCAGCTTCCTCAGAGTTAGTTTGGAGGAACTGAAGCCTAGGAATGTCTCTTTAATTCTGTGTACACTAAAGCCAAAAGGCTGAAGAGCAGTTTGTGCAAGGCTGGAGTCCCTGACATTGCATTCCCTGACTGACTGAGTCTGTGGGATCAGAGTGGCTCCAGACATTAAGCTTGGGGAGACGCAAACTGTTGTGAAGCAGGGACCACAGAAGCTAGCCTAGTGAAATGAAGCAGGTGGAAAACAAGTAATGGAAAATCTTCAGGTTCAACAGAATCCTTTAACCACCACAGGACTTCTGGTTCCAAAAGGACCAATGCCTTTGCCTCAAATCTGGCAAACACAAAGTGTGGGGAAAAGGAGAAAGGACCCACAGCAGGTCCTGGACTTCCTGGGTTCAGAGCCACAGCTCCCTTGTTTCCTTCCTATAGAGACTTGGGCAGATTTTTCTGAGCATCATATGGAGATCATAGGATCTACCTAGACTTTTTAAAGTCTGAGTCACTAATGACTCACCCTGACAAGGGATTCAACAATGAGAAGGGATTCACTATGAGATGCTAGGCAAAAACACAGGCGACAACTCCCAAGGCATTATGAACTACCATCCACACACCTAGGCTGCAACATGTACATATTTGTTTTGTATAAGTCCAATTGGCTTTGTAGAAACTGAAACAGAGTCAAGATAATGTTTATTGCAGTCCCACTCATATAATTTTCCCTGCTCTTCTTTACAAGATAACAAAGGAATAGTTCTATATACAGCCAATGAAACTGTTCAAATAATCCATTCCTGCAGTGTACCATGTCACGGTCCACCAAAGGGCAAAGTAGCAGAGCAGTACTTGTTCCCAGGAGGAGGATGTATAGACCAAAGAGGTCCCCAGAACACAAATCTTTGAGTTGTCAAAACAGTCCCTTCAAGTACGTAAAGCAGAACCCTAACTCTGCATGAACTGTCTCTAAACTTTACTTTTTCTTATGCAAACAGAAACAACATTTGTAAAGGGCATGGTCCTAAAACAACACATTGGAAGGGGTCCCCCACCTCACCCCTGGCCCAATGGCTCAACTGGCTAATCCTCCCCCTTCAAGTGCCAGGATCCCATAAAGGGCAGGTGCCAGTTTGTGTCCTGGTTGCTCCACTTTCCATCCAACTCCCCACTTGTGACTTAGGAAAGCAGTGGAAAATGGCTCAAAATCTTGGGACCTTGCATCCATGTGGGAGACCGAGAAGAAGCTCCTAGATCCTGGCTTCAGATGGGCTAAGCCTACTTGGGGAATAAACTAGCAGATGGAAGGTCTTTCTGTCTTTCTCTGTAAATCTGTCTTTCCAATAAAAATAAATAAATCTTATTAAACACACACATACACCCCTGGAGAAAGGCAACTTGTTCTCAAACACAATTCCATCATGGTGGTTTCCTAGCCTGTTCCAGCAGCCCCAGTACAGCTGCAGTGCCTGTGCCTAACAGGGGTCTTAGCAGGCCATGGGCAAGCCTATTGGGGTCAGGGAGCACTTGACAACTACTAACTTAACATCCAGGATCAGTACTGAGATCAGGAGCAGAGAATTCCCTCCTCAGTGAAACCTCCTGTGGAATAAGGAAATTCAAAAGCTCAGTGAGCACAATAGCTAGGGAGGGTGCTGACACCTGAATTGAAGAAGCTTGGGTGCCCAGGAAAGCTTCCTAGGAGTTTTTAAAGGATAGGTAAAAACCAAATTCAGACAGCAATGATCTGTGTTTTGACTGTATTCATAATTACAAATACAGAATTCCCTTTTTAAGGAAAAGAGAGAAACTTTCAGAAACCTAAAATAAGAATATCACATTTTATTTTTGAAAACTTAATTAGTGGGGCTAGTGCTGTACCACAGTGAGTTAAGCCTCTGCCTGCAATGCTGGCATCACACATGGGCAACCAGTTCCAGTCCCTGCTGCTCCATTTCCCATGCACCTGGGAAAAACAGCAAAACACAGCCCAAGTACCTGGATCCTTGCCACTCACATGAGGGACCCAGATGAAGCTCTTGGCTCCTAGCAATGGCCTGGCGCAGCCCAGCCTGACAACTGCAGCCATTTACGGAGTGAACCAGTGGACTGAAGATTTCATTATGTCCTACCCCTTCTTTGTTAATTGCCTTTCCAATAAAGTTAAAATCTTACATAAAATTCCCACTTAATTTGATTAGCAAGCTTTTAAAAAAAAGATTTATTTATTAGAGGGCCCGGCATGATAGCCTAGCGGCTAAAGTCCTTTCTCCTATGGGTGCTAGTTCATGTTCTGGTAGCTCCACTTCCCTTCTAGTTCCCTGCTTGTGGCCTGGGAAAGCAGTTGAGACTGGCCCAAAGCCTTGGGACCCTGCACCCACGTGGGAGACCCAGAATAAGCTCCTGGCTCCTGGCTTCAGATCAGTTTTATGCAGAGAAGGAGACACAGAGAAAGATTTTCCATCTGCTGGTTCACTCCACAAATGGTCACAAAAACCAGAGCTGAGCCAATCCAAAGTCAAGATACAGGAGCTTCTTCTGGGTCTCCCACATGCATGTAGGATCCCAAGGCTTTGGACCATCCTCTACTGCTTTCCCAGGCCATAAGCAGAGAGCTGGATGGGAAGCAGAGCAGCTGGGACATGAACTGGCACTCATGTGGGATCCCAGAACTTACAAGGTGATGATTTAGCCATTGAACCGTCACACTGAGCCCTGACATCATATCTTACAGCTTGGAAGTACCCTAGGTATGCAGGCTCCTAATGGTAATTTTGGTATTACAAATAATGCTGCAGTACATGCGTATGTGTCTATTTGTAGACTGCATTCCTAGAAGTCAACATCTTGAAATCAAGGTTATCGAGTTTATAATCTGAGGGCCTTACCAAGGACTCCACAGAAAGGTTGCACCAATTTACATTTCCACTCACAAGTATCAGAGTTCCTGTTTCCCCATACAGAGTATGTTTATTTTCTTAGTGCATTCAAGTAAGAAAAAAAAAATGGAGCGGGATATGGAAGAAAGGGTTATCTAACCTGTCTCCTGTGCATCCTCCACCTGAGTACTGTGAGGGGGTCTGGCAGAGGTGGCTTGACCTTCAGATAGGACACAATTGAGCAAGTGGCAGGTCTCACTTGAAGGAGTGACATGCCCCTGGCCACTCCAACACACCTTCCTGATGTAACTGGCTGTCCCCCCTGCACCACAGAGCAGCCCTAACACTGACTGACCTGCAGGGGGGTGGTAACCGGAAAGTTAAACAACTTTAGCTTTCCTGAAAACTGACAAATCTTTCTCTAACCAAACAAGCTGCTTCAGAGCTGGTCTCACAAAGTTCCTTGCATAAATGAACTGGCACTGAAAGCAACTGGCCGAGGCGATAAGCATTCCAGGAAATACTGCAGTGCTCTCCACTGACCTCCACCACCAGCCGACTCTCCAAACACCTTGAGCAGTGCTCCCACCTCACCCCAAAGGAGGCGAAGCTTCTTTGAAAGACGTGTGGGTGACGACACTGCATGGTTTGCACACATCCCACTATGTGGCTGTTTTCATCAACTCTTCACATGAGACAAATTTCTCAGTCCTTCGAGAATATTAAAATGGCTTCTTTTCCCACTACACAAGAGTCTTGTTATTCCATAGCAAAAATGTCTTTCCCTAGCCTTTCCAGGGAAGGCTAAATACTTCAATGCATTTTGTCACCATCACACTGTATCTTCTGATGTATATTTATAAATAATTCCCATTTCAGTCTCTTTTTCACCATTAATTGATACAAAACCAATTCTTTTGTGGCGTGTTATACATACAACCAAAGATTCACACCTCTATGAGTATTGCCAAATGCCTAGGCTTATGAACCACAGTATGATTGGGTGAGACACTTGTACTCATATTATCCTGGGAGAGTGATGACACAAAACCACACACATGTGCACATGCATGCAGGCACACACACACACACACACACCCCAGCGCTTAAAATGTTAAGCAGTGCCTCGACTGTTTCACAGGCTCCAAAGCGATGTAACCCAGTTAATTCTGAAGACAAGCAACCATTGTGTGAAGAGTCCTTTTCACATCTTGCATCTAAGAGCAACATCAAGTTGAAAGGTCGTAGGCTATTCTTGTCTTTCACATATTTTGGCACTGTCACCCTCTCTGCTGCTCTTGTCCACTCAGCGAGTTCTGTGATGTAAAGTACCCGTGTTCCCAATGGCTCCCCACGGCTTCCAGAACCCACTTCCATGCTTCTCTCTGTTCTCTAGGGTATTCCAGTTTGCTGCTTTAGAAAGTCAAGTAGCCATTCTATGCGGTTTGACCAGGCAGGGCACAGTTCTGGGGCAACTATTTTCTAGATCTCTACTCAAATATTTGCTAAGTGCCCGGCATGTGCCAGGCACTTAAAAATGAGTAAGACTCTGTACCGGCTAGGAGGAAGGATACAGAATTCCATTAATGCAGCCTAATTAACCATTTCGATAGTTGTTTCAAAGTCTTTTGTTCACATTGAACTTGGAATGAATTAAAGTTCACATCCGCTGCAATCAGGGTAGAACAATTTTCCAATGTAAGTGCAGGGCTTCACAGACATCCATGCTTGCTTCTGTTATTTTGATTTTTGCCTTATTCCAATAACCAACACAAGGACTCTAGCAAGATGTTGACTTATAATATGCTAATATTTGGTAGAAAAATAAAGGTAGCTATTATTCCTACTCATTGAAATTAAGCTACTTCTGACTTGGGGTATTAGTCTGTGTGGTATTGCCTACAGTATCAAATATATTGCTTAAATAAAAGCTGAGGTATTCTGTGGTATTTTAAGGCATTACACACATATCAGTCAACATGGACCCCAGCTTCTCTCTTTGCTTGATTTGTGTGTGTGTGTGTGTGTGTGTGTGTGTGCGCAGTTCCTTTCCCTGGCAAGCCCCAACTCATTCCCTCAAAGCCAAATGTGAATGGCAGTACAGAGGTGGAGACTTCCAGAAGAACTGTTTCTGCTTCTCTTCCTTGCCTTTCAAATTCAAAACCATGTCACCACAAGGAGATCCTTTATCCACATTCATGTCATAGCCCCATTTATTGGGCACTGCCCAGGTTTAGCACAAAAACCCCAAGTCCCAGGAAACCCCTTAGTCCTGGACCAGTCAGAGGACACTAGCAATTCCATGTGACAGTGAACAACTGATAAAATTGCTGTCGTGGATGACGGGCCAAAGCCAGGTGTTTCACAAATGTTACCTTAGCGTTCCCATTCAAGATAACACTAAAAGTTGTATGATGATGATTCCACCTCACAGAAGATCACAGAAGATCACACCTAGAACTGCACATAGCTTTGCCAAAATTCAAATGCTGGTGCTCCTACCTCCACGTGATTACCATGTAATCCTCAGCTCAGCTCTGAATCAATGCCAATGAATGTGTGCTGACCCTCTCTCAAGCTACCTGCTGGGTTTTCACAGCAAGCACCCCAAGGATGGGAAATACACCTAAAAATCATGCCCAAGGGTACTGCTTGCAAGCCAACATGCTCTTAGATAAGGGCTACTTCCAGAGCACAGTCAAGACCAGGATGGTAACAAATTCAACTGCACAGAGATACATTGGCAGTTCACAAAGCTTGACTGTTGGGAGCATTTGGCCAGGGGCAGAAAGAATAATCCAACCACCAGGCCAGACCTACAAACTGCCTTCTGGTGACACCTCAATGCAGGGGTGAGCACAGAGCACACAGCCCAAGGGCCAGAGGGCAGCTTTGGACAGCAGACTCTTTTTGGAGGTCAGCTTGCCCTTGACCACTTGGGAACTTGGGAAACACTTCCTGCACAGTATGTTTTACATTTTTAAAAACCTAAGCCCCCCACTGTGCACACTTAAACACAATAATTTTTGCTTGATTCTATGCTGCTGAGTTATAACTGTACCCTTCTCTTTTCTTCTTAACCAAAGACCAAATTCTCAGTCCAGAAGTTACCAAATTCTTCCTTTCCCCACCTCCACCAAAGTGAGAAGAAAGTGGAATTCTAGAGACCACTCCTCCTGAGGTGACATTAGAACCAAGAAAGGCAGTTCTGGAATGAATTTAGAATGGCTAGGACACAAGGCCAGGGAGCCTTCCCCCCCACCCCCTCTGCACTCCCTGCCACCCGGTCCCAGAATGCCCAGCCAGAACTGCCATTGTATGGAGATGCTCTGTGAGCCCTCCTCAAGCTCAGAGGCTTGGGGACTCTGGCCGGCGCCACGACCTTGGTTAATCAATTTACCTGGGATGTGGATTTGGCTGGGCCCCCCACCTGGGGGACCTCCCCTCACTGCCTAGGGACAGATCCAAATTTAAAAGCTCTTCAAAGCCAGCACCCTTTCTGGGAGCTGGCCCAAGACTGGAAGCCCGGGAGGGCCAATCTTTGCTCTTCAAAGCGATAACAAAAGTAGAAGATTTAGCACTTAGTAGGCAGTCGGTAAATGTTAACCCGGTGGTCAGGCCTGACCATCCCCACCCTTCCCAGCGGGAGCCAGCAAGATCTGACCCCACCCCCACAACAAACTCCCTTCCCGAAATTCCCCTAAGCCAAGGGCTGACCACCGCCTAGTGCTTGCTGCCCCAAGACCCAAGTCCGATGGAAACAGCCCTAGGCGCCAGCCACAGGTTATTTCTAATCTGGCCCCTGTCAGCCCTGTAAATTGGGGGACGCCCTAGTATACCCTTCCCTTAGGCCCTGACCCTGGTGGGAATGAAGTCTACACCACCAGCACAGTTAAGTCACACTTCAATTCCGAGGCCGTTCAACCCATTTCCCCTTCAGCCTCCTTTGTTCCCTGTGTGAACCGCCGCCCCCCCACCCGCCCACGCCCAGGAAAATCATCTGTCCCTTGGAGGGACCCTCCAGCTGGGCCGCCAAATGGCCCAGAAGATCTCGGGTGCAAGCCAACGTAATCAGCTCCTGGCCATCTCTGAGGAAACGGCGCCGTCTATCCCGGCTCCAACGGCTGCCCCTCCTGGTCCATCAGGGAGTCGGTCAGCCTCCTGCGGGGCGGGGGTGAGGGCTATCCCTTGTCTGACACCTGGGTCTGTGCCAGGAGGGGGACTCACTCAGGCCCCATCGCCCTCTTAAGGACAGCAATGACCCACCCCCTCAGCTCATTGCCACCAGCTTCTTCTGTGTCCCGAGGTTGCCATGTTTAGAAACCCAACAGCCACCAGCAACACCTACCCCGGCCCCAGAGCACACACTTGGAAGAAAAGCAAATGCTCCCCATCCCCAAAGAGGACCCTTAGGTCCCAGCCCTGTGTGCTGAACACTCACCCAGATTAGGATGTCGGGCGGCGGGGTTGGCCCGTCCGGGCAGGCTGTGCAGGACCGGACTGTCAAAGGGGCCCGCAGAGGCGGCTGCAGCCGCGGCCCAGGACGCACCCACGTCGGCCATGTAGGCGGGATACGGGCTGGAGTAGGAACCCGCGAAGCTGGCACGGCCGTACTGCTCGCGGCCTGCCAGGCCCGCGCCTGCCGCGCCGCCACCAGAGCTGTAGGCCGCGGCTTCGCGGGCTGCAGCAGCGGCTGCAGCAGCGGCCAGAGACCCAGTGGTCCCCGGGAAGGAGAAGCGCGGTGACACCGGTGGCGGAGTGTAGGCAGCGCCCTCGGCTCCCGCCTGACTCCACACCGGGCTGCCCTGCTGCGTCCCGGGCCCTGCACCCGACGGGGCTGCCCCAGAGCTGCTGCCAGAGGCTGCTGCAGACGCAGCGCCGCCGCCTCCGCCCTGGAGGTAGGATAAGCCCAGCACCGAGGAGGGCACTCGCGGCGTGGGCACATAGACCGGTGAGGTCGTGGCGCCCGCACCGTGCATGAAGGCACCAGGGCCGCCTGCCTCGTAGGCTCCGGCAGGGGGGCCATGGTTGGCCGCCATGGCCAGGCTCTGGTACATCGTCCTTGGTCCTGAGTCCTTCCTCCCTCTGTGTTTTCAGATCCGGAGCTACGCGGAGAGACGGAA
The DNA here is from genome assembly GCF_030435755.1 of Ochotona princeps. Lineage (NCBI taxonomy): Eukaryota > Metazoa > Chordata > Mammalia > Lagomorpha > Ochotonidae > Ochotona > Ochotona princeps. The sequence continues at coordinate 42,712,301 of NC_080842.1, read as the reverse complement.
TAATAATAACAATAATAATGGACGTGTGAGACAATTCTCGAAATAAAGAGCAAAAAATCAAAGGGGAGGGGAAAAAAACCCCAAAACCACTCAAAAGTATCTGTATCTTAAATCCAGCGTTGAGCAAAAAAGACTCTAGGTTCTTCTTTGTTCAGGGGAAAACAAAACAAAACAAAAAAATGTTTTTCTTCTCAAACTAAATTTCAGGTTGCTCCAGAATGGTGCAAGACAGGCCGAATCCATGCGGGGCCTGGTGGCGCCGAGCACCTACTGGCGGGTGCCTGGGCGCAGTGTGCCGCTCCGGCCTCCGAATCACCCACGCGTCCAGCCAGGAGACCTTGGTCAAGATGCACCGCCTCCAGGACAGCCGAGTGCGCAGAATCTGTAAACAGCCCCCAGAGGAGGTCCTCGGTCAGCAGAGGTCCTAGATGGAATGACAAAAGAGAAGTTCAGAACAGAACTTCCAGAGTCCACCTGCTTGCAGCAGCCGCCAGTTCCCGGCCCACCCTGGGCGGGCCCCAGCACCTTAAGGGAAGTGGTTCCCTTTGTCTTGCGGGGCTGCCCTGTTCCTCCGCCTGCCCGAGGCGAACTTCAAGGAGCGCAAAGCACCAACAGCCTGCGGACATTCCGGGTTCTAGGGCATGCAGTCAGTGGTTGTGAGTGAGGTCAACTATTTCTGAACTGCTTCTCAAGAGGGCCTTGTCTTTTACCTTTTTCTTCAAGCATATTTTGAATATTTTTGCTGGGGTGTAAAGTCTTAGATTTTCCAGTTCCCAGGGAGTCCCATTGCCTCTCCCCTAAGCCTTCTAGTCCAAAAAAGAACTTGACTGAAGGTAGGGAGAAAATGACAAACTTCATAAAAACCAGCAAACTATGAAAGTTCTGTTTGCAATCTTAAAAAAAAAACCTAGACGTTGAGTCTAAATGTTTATAAATGAACAAATGTCTGCTAAATCTCCTCAAAAGGCATTATGAAACCCTCATATACATTACAAGGTATATGTCAAACGAGTTTCATGTTCCTTGCAAATACTTACATTTTAGACAATCTGCAGGGTGTGTATCAGGACCAGGAAAATGACAGGAATAGACAAGGTCACTTAAGAGTACTACTCTCAAGCAATGAACCAGGCTTTTTTTTACAGTCACCAGGGCCACCCATTTGCAGAACCGGAGGTGAGCCTGCCTAGGAAAAGGATGATGGTGTGTAGGGCTTCCTAGCACCCTTGGTTTCCATGTGATGGGGGACTGGTTTAAAACTGAGGGAACAGGCACTCCTCTTTCCTGAAGAAGCTGCGGAGTTTCCAGGTCCTGGTCTGTATCCCTGGATCAAGTAAAGGTGTCTCCCTTTTTGCAAAAGACGGAACTGAAGCATTGGAAAGTTTTGAAACTTGGCTAAGATCAAAGTGCAATTAAAGGGTGTGGGGGGTGGGATCAGGGATTTAAAGCTAGTCTTCTGCTACACCCACATTTTTCTCAAGAAGCTGTAACTACTCCCGACAGTTATTTCTTTCTTTTTTGTTTTACTGGAATATTCTCACTGAACCATATACTAAATCTAGGCTCTGCCACATACTGATTGAATGACTTCAAATTACTTTACTTAACACGCTGTGTTTAAGTTCCTCAAATGTAAAATGTAAAAAAAAAAAAAAGATACCTATCTTGCAGCCATTGAAAAGTTTATGATTATAATTAACATGTGTACAACATTTATAACAGGGCCTTTCTAAACTGTTAAAACTGTACGCAAAGAAAGTTACATAGAGATTTCTAATATACCAACTGAAGGTACCTCACCTGCAATATATACTCTAATAAATGATCATCTTAATTGTGAAGATTCTGGAGATGTGGTCTGTAATACTTATATATCACCCACCACTTTTCAACAGTTTTTGCAACATCACTGGTAACAATAAAGGGATTAGTGGGATTGTAGTACACAGTCCTCTGGTAACAAAATGCTTTATCTTTTAGTTTTGAAATATAAAATAACTACTGGCTTAATGGTCACTCCCTTCCTCAGTAGTTTGGTTAAATGATAGGTGAAAATAAAAATTAACCTGAAGCCACCAACTTTTACCTTTTTGATTTTATTTTTTAAAAAGGCAAATCACCAAGACCTTCAGGTTATCTCTGTTTCAGCAAGTGAAGATCTAGGCTGATCTTAATTAAATACCCCATTGTTTAATCTTGAAATCAGGTATCAGGGACCTGCTGATTTTCTGCAATACTCAACTCCTGCAGTTCTAAAAGATAAGATTGTAAATGTTCTTTTCTCACATAACTGCAGAAAAGGAAGGAGATTTGGAATTTTGTGATACACTTGTATACATACAAGTGCTAACTTGCAAGCTTTAAAGTGTAAACGCTTAAAATATTCTAAATCTAACATGTCTTTATTACATTCTCCACCTTTTCAAATTGCCTACGGATCACCTAGAAGCTGGAAGATTACTGGATCAATAGAAGGTGAAAAAAATACTCCCTCTATGCCTTTCTAGAAAGACATGGAATAGTTCCTGAAAATGCCTCTTGCTTATTTCTGTACTGGAGCCCAGGGCCGCCAGGCACAGTCAAAGCCCAGCAAGCTGCTGCAACTGGGGCCCATATCTGGCCTGTACCCCCATTTTCTCTCCTAATCCATACTCATCCCTGTTCAATCCAAGTCCATAGACCCACGGGAAATGCCTCTTAGGATCAACTACCCCTTTCTGATCTATTTTCTGAGTGTGGGACGCATGCAAGTCCACCCCATTTGTAAGTCCTTCCTTACCTTTCCACTTGGCTTGAGACCCGCAGCGCGCAAAACTGCCACCTAAGCCAGGGCCGGGGATCTGGAGACGCCCACTTGCGGGGGGGTGGGGACAACACAGCATTGCCCCTCCAAAACCAGGGAACCCCTCTTTATGTAAAAGCCTTCCTTTTCCAGAGAACCTTAAGACACACTTGCACTTCGATTTCGGCTCTGCACGGGCCCTGTTGCCCGAGAATTTCTACCGTGGTCCCTCGCCATCCACTTCTCCTAAAGTAACTACCCCCTGGCAGTTGAGCACCTGGCACCCTTCTCATCCCAGGTAGACCGCCCACCGCAGGCCCAAACCAAGTGGCCTCGGAGGAGTCGTGGATCCTTGAGTGGAGGCCAGGGAAAGAACATCACAGCCCTTCCCCCTGGATTCCAGGCCTCCGCCTGCCGGTTTCTCCCAGAAGCAGTGTGGATTGTGGGTGACTCGGGTGTTCACCACCTGGACCTCAGTCAAGAAGACCAGAAGCCTAGCCAGGAAGAGTAAGGGAGACCTGGCCCGGGCCCCCGCGGCGCCATCTCCCACCACCCCCTGTAGTCAACGGCGGGCGAGGGTGTGCTAGCTGCCCAGTGGCCTGGCCCAGGTTCCTCTGCTAGCGCGACTTCAACGCAGGCACCATCGCCACCCCGGCCATGGCCTCCGAGGTGCAAACAAGGGCTTAAGAAACAGTACAGCGGAGCTGGACTAGCAACGTTCAAGTTCACACAGCCAGAACCCCAGACTCGCTCTGCCTCCCTCTCCGCGGCGCCCCCAAAACTCACTTTGATTTAAAGGAGCTGCCAATCCAAAGTCAAAAAGAGTAGGGTCTCGACAGCCGGAGGGTGGGGGAGTGACCGACGTCTCCTTTCCACGAACCAGCCACCTTTTTACTTCCCAGGCGAACGCCCAAGGAGGAGCGCTGACTTTGGAAGACAGAGCGGAGGAGCAAAGGGAGGTGGGGGAAAGCCCTACCTGCCCGGCCTCCAGCTTTTCCGGGAGCTCCGCGTTCTCTCCTGGGCGCTCCCGGAGCTGCGGCAGCGGCGGCCGCGGAGCCTCAGCGGCCACTGTGCCCGCCGCCCCCGAGTCCCGGGTCTCCCGGTGCGGTTCCCTCGGCCCCTGCGCTCCGGCTAGCGCGCGCTGAGTGGCCTGCGCGAGTCACGTGCCAGGGCGGGGGCGGGGGTGCGCGGCAGCAGCTGCACCTCCACCCGGCGCGCGGCTGCGGGGCTGTTCGGAAAGCTCCCCCAGCAGGCAAAGTCCAGGCGCAGGAACCTGCTCGCGAAACGCCAAAGCGCTCGCGTCACGGCGCGGGGCTTTGCCCACCTGCTCCAGACCGAGGTCGATTCGGTTTGCTTTTGGAGGGGTGCCTGAGTCGGCTTTTAAAATGAGCCTTTCCCTCCCCACCCCCACTCTCCTGCCCCAGCCTGGTCTTGCGGCGGTGGGCGAGGGGCGGGGCTGGGGAGTGGGAGACCTCCCGAGCTCAACTTCGAATTGCCAGCAGGGCACTGGGTCACCGTGGTGCCCTGCTGGCCGCAGCTTTCCACTCAGGACTATAGGGGGATCTTCCCAGCTCGGCACTTCGGGGAGGTTCAGGAAACCCTAAACCTTGGAACTGGTCACTAATATCAAAGCTGAAGACTGAAGCCCTCCCGGGGAGCTTGGGGGAGAAAGGCCAGGCGCGGAGAATCCCAGCACCAGCCTGCAATTTTACGTTATGTGTACAAAACGTGCACCCTTTCCCGGAGACGCCTGCCTTCTTCTGCGGCGTCCTTCCTCACTCCTGATTTTTCCCTGTTTTGCTCAGCAGTCTGCAGCGGCCACAGCCATGGTCTAAAAGAACACGGCGGGGGATTGGGGGGACTCCGCAGACCAGGGGAGCTAGCCCGAGGTGAAGATTTTTGCTGTGACTGCAAGCGTCTCCTCCCTGGAGTGGGGGCAGGGAGGGTGTCAGCCAGAGTTTGGAGCCGGCGTCAGCGCCTGGAGGCCCCCGCGCAGCGGGACTGCGAGCCGGAGAGTCCCTCAGACGGGTCTAAAGGTTAATAGAGCAATCACAGGGCCCTATTACCGCGTAAAAATAACCCATCGATTACCACAGCCTTCAGTTCCAGATAACAGCAGGCCTGTGGCTCTCACGCTTTCGGTTAAACCTCTCTCTCTCTCTCTCTCCTCCCGACCCCTCCCCGAACACAAGTCTCTCTAAAGGGAATGAGAGGCAGGCAACGGAGGGGGCTGAGATACCACCCAACACCAAACCTGCGCTACTCCGAAAAAAACCTGGGGCGACACCCGCTTCTGCAGTCGCAAATCAGTAGTGCATTCCCGGTGCGCGTTTCAGAGCGACGCGGCCACCGAGTACCAGGCTAGGACACCGGGCTCATTGGAAGCAAAACCCCCCGATGGGATTGTGGCCAACTCCTGAGCATTCTCAGGAAAATCCCAGAGGAAGAAGTGAGCGCGGCTGCGCGGGGAATTCTCTTTCCTAAACAAGAGGTGCGGAGGTGCAAAGGAGGCCCCAGCCGAGCAGAGAAAACCGAGAGTGGGCGGGATGCGCGAGGCCTAGGGTACCCAAAGCGACCTCCTCACTTCCAGCCGCGCTTCATGGAGCCTTTCGGTGTGCCCCAGACAGAAGCCAAGAGGAGCTTCCACAAGGGAAACCTTTTTTGGCTTCCCCGACCCCTAACCAGCTTGTCTGCAGAATCTGGCGTGCCAGATCCGAAGCCTGGAAACGAAAATGAGTGGGTCCCAGAGAGGGGGGAGGGAGCCAGGGGGAGGGCATGTCCTCTGCACGCCGCGATCCGTGCACCCTCACACGCATCAGAATGTACAGTAAGACCCCTGCCCTGTTTGAAAGGAGCCTCCTCTTCATTGAGTTGAGCGGGAAAGGCAAGTGGCCAAAGGCCACCCAAAAGGGTCAGAAATGGCTTTCTGGAAAATTCAAAGTCTGGGTCTGGGGTAACCTGGAATTGCCCCCAACTCACTCTACATAGATTAGGGGTCCTAAAGCTTCCTTTCTCCCTCCTCCCACACTTGGCATTCAGATAGCAAAAAGGGGCTTGCCTATGGACTTGGCGTAGGCAGTGGATTTTCGGGGGTAGGGGCGGACACACAAGCCAGGAGCTTGGGGCTTAGCGCTGGCGGAGCGGCGGGCTGTGTCCTTTCCGCTGGGAAGCTCGCAGGCCACCACCCCACGAGGTGCCTGCCGCGCAGCCTAGGCGCTCGAGTGGGCGCCTAGCTGGCTCTGCCTTGAGTCCGGTGAGACCCCCCCACGTGCAGCGGCCTGAATCGCTGGGCCGAGGCTCTGCGCCAGGTCCCAGAGTGCGGTCCCTTAGGCGCACCTCCCGCTGGGCCCAAACCCGGAAACTCGGGGCCTCGGAACATTCCTTTGCCTCTCCTAGACAGGGGATCTGCGCGTCGGTTTCCCGCGGTATTTCCCTGTGGGCCAACATCCCAACTTTCTCCTGAAAGGTCCCTGCTGCGCAGGGACCAAGAAAGAATGGTCTGCCCTTACAGGGTGTCTTTCTCCCCCTTTGCTCCCACTGTCACTCCGCTGGCTGGCCCCCTTTCTCCCCGAGGCGAGATGGGAGCTCAGCGTTGCCAGGAGGCGGGGGTATGTCAAGGCCTCGCCGGCCCCGCAGGCTGGAGGAGGTTTATCGGCTGCCTTTCTAGGTTCCCAGACTTCTCCTTAGCTCTGGAGACGGCGGAGGCGGGGGTCTGGGTGCTCGAAGCCGCACCCTCTCAGCTGTTTTTAAGGGGGACGTCTGTGGCCTGGCCTGGGAGGTCCTTATTCTCTCCACTCCCTGTCTCCCACTCCCCTCGTCCTTTTTCCGCTTTTCGTTCCCACAATCTAAGAGGATAGTCTCATACCGTGGCCACTTAAAAAAATAAAGGTCTGGGGCTAATGATCTAACGTCAAGTTGTAAGATTTTGAGACGAGACTCAGATATACCTTGCTCTTTAAAAATTTAATTAATAAATAAAAAGATCTCTCCAGGACACAACCAAAACTTCCTTCCTGGGACTTGAGTCGGCCTAGGAGAGGCAAAACTATGAACATGTTATCCGGAGAAATCAAAAAACAGTAAGACAGCGGATGATGGAATTCAGAGGGGTTCTGAAATATTCCCTGTGGGACGCGCCCCGGTTTGCTTTAAGAAGAACGCTCCCTCTGCCGCCACAGTATCCAGTTCGTGCGGGCAGATAGGCCCTCCCTACCCGGTGGGAGTCGGAGAAAAACGGCACCCAAGGTCCCCAAGGTCGCTGGGAGTCCTTTCCTCGGAAACAAGAAACTCCCGGCAAGGGAGGGAGAGCCAGAAGAGGAGCCTACAGATGCCAGCCAACCCTCGTGAAGAGGAAGGCGCTCCACCGAGCCGCCGCCGCCCCTGCAGGACTCGGGCACCTCACGACCCGCTCCGAACGAACGAACACCCTGCGCATTCCCCGCAGGCGCGGCTTGCTTTGCTCCCGCCGATTTTGGGCCCACACTGGGCCTGCCCTGCCTTTAGCGCAATCCTACCCCCACTCGTCTCCCCACCTCCACCCTCGTCCAGCCGGGCGGAGCCTATCCCTGCTGCTGGTAAAAGGAAGAACGGATTGATCTGGAAGACCACGCAGACCCACCTTTCTTGCCTGTCTGTTCCCTTGCTTCGCACCCCTGAAATTCTATGTATGTTCTGGGGAAGCATATACAGGTGCCCGCGCGACATATGGGAAACCGAACTCTACCTTGAATGAGTTAGCCGCTAGGACAGAGAGAGAATGAGGGAGCCACGCTTTAGACTTCTCATGCTTGCATAAAATAAACCAAAATCCTAATAAGTGTGGCAAAAAGAAGCCGAGCTCGCTCCCACGGCGCACCGCCAACACTTCGTGGAGCTTCCAGCCCCGTGGACCGAGTTTGTGGTACACCTCTTGTATTTTGTATTGATCTCCAGGTCCCAGAACACTCTCAAATCGCACTTTTCTCTAGAAAACGATAACCTTGCCACGTTAGAGGAAGGGAGGAAGGTTTGACCACGTTTTCTGCTAGCATACAGGGACAGCCAAAGAGGTTAGGACCCTTGCCGCCTCTGGCAAGCCCCTGTAGTAGCAGCCGGCCTGAGTTCCCCAGTCGTTGCTGTTTTTCTATCCTACCTACGTAGACTTTCCACCAGGAAACATTTCTGTCCCCATAATTTCATTATTCAAGCAGGAAATCTCCTTTCCTGAGCACGTGTGACATTTAAAAATTCAGATTCAGGTAAAGTCGTTGGTGTCCCACGCAGGGAGGGCCACAGAAGAAGGAAGGGGCCGGTCAGCCACGAGCACGTCTGTCCGCCAACCTTGGGAGTATGCCAGCACCTGGCAGAGCCGGGAGGGTGCTGCTCCGGCCGGGGCCGCGCTCTAGACGCCCGCAAGTCCCGGCCCTGCAGCCAGCTCTGAGAGCACCGGCCTCGCGGAGGCGGCGCCAAGGGTCCTCCCTGCTCTGTCTCCCCCTGCTCATCCAAGGAGCTCTGCGGAGAGCTAGTTTGCACAGCCAGCACCCAGCCGCGGCTGGCTGCCGGCCTGCAGGCATTGAGAGCTGTGCGCAGGGAGCGTTCTCTTTGGGGACAGAAGGCGCCACTTCTGGGCTTTCTCTCTCTGCCGTAGGCCCCCCAAATCTGCCGGTTGCAGGTGCTCCCCTCCTCCCGGCCTAGCGCCTTTTGAAGCTCCAGAACCACTGGCTCTGATCGCAAAGCAAAAGCACCGCTGTTCACATCCCTGCACTGTCCGTTGGCTTCATTCACTGGTCTTTTGCCCCCTGCAGTTATAAATTCGTTTATCTGCAGTTGACTGCACACACTGCCGCCTCCATCCTCCAGTCCCAGAAAGCAGGTTCCAGGACGGCTGCACAGGGAGTGGGACAGCACACAGTAGGTGCTTCTAATTGTGGGACGAAAACTGCAAACTCGGTTGCCTATAGCATTCCCCCGCGGTGGCTGGGAGCTACGGCGACCTTGAACACCTCCAGTTCAGGGTCAAACACAGTGGTGCGCTGCACCGCTTCCTCAACCGCGGTCGCCCAGGCTCAGGTCGCAGGCGGAGGGAGGGGTTAGTCCGCGTGGCACAAATGCCACTTGAGAGTTCGTCTGCCATCTCACAGCCGCCTGCTGCCTGGCCTTATCCTAAGAAAACAGCCTACCCCGCCCCGAAATAACCTGGATCCTAGAGTTTGGAAAGAAGGAGTTTCGGGAATCCCACCCCTACCCCCGCAGTCAGGATTTCGTCAGTCGCGCTCCACTGGGGCACCCGGGTAGGCAGTTAATCAGGTGTCAGGTGCACGGCTTCCCGCAGCTCCAAGAGCTCAGGACGGGTCTCGGGAAGGGTCGAAGCAGACAATTGTACAGAAGACAAAAAGTGCGAGAGAAGAAACGAAAGGAAAGAGAAAAAAAGAGACAGCGGGGAACAGGCAGAGGCCAGGAGGAGAGAACGGAGCTTCAAGGGCAGTTAGAGGGCCAGCTCCTCGAAATGGAGAGGGATGAGTTCGCTCAGCAGCTCTTCGACGTTTACTGTCTTTGATTCATCCTTTCTTCATTTCTGGGGAGCTCTGTGCCCACAACATCGGAACTGTGGTTTCCAGCATGTGCGGAAACCAATGAGCGCTCTCCTTGGGAACCTCGCACTGGGAACGTAAAGGCCATTCTATAGGGTGCAAAGTGGTGGTGGTGGCGGAGGCAAAACAGGGAATGGCCGGGAGTAGAGAGGGGCAAGGACGGAGTGGCGGGGGAGGGGAAGCGATGAGAAGAAGACACACAGACCCTGGGAAAGCAGGCCATCTAGGGCTCCAGGGACTGGGGGTTAGGGAGGAAGGGCAGGAAAGAGAGAGCGCCCCTCCTCCCCCAGGCCAGCCAGCCAGGGCTCTGGCCGGAGAGGAAAGGCGACCAGTCCAGAAAAGCTGCGCCCAGAGTCGGAGGGTTGGTGCCCGGGGAGGGCAGTGGTGGTGACCCGCGCCGCGCTGCCTACCGCAGGGCTGTCTAGGTACCCTCGGAGACTCAGCGTCCCCAGGTCCAGCTCAGGCTCATTTCCGCACAGCCCTCCTCGACCTGGAGGGATCCGCAACCCCCAACCCATTCTGCCAAGCACCCGTCCCCTCACTCCGGAGCCCGTGGTGACCCCGAGTTGGGGAAGACGCCCAGGCAGGCGCCACGACCTGGCTCGACAGGAAGCTCGAAGCCTAAGTGCGAAAACGGACTCTCGCCTGGCAAAAGCTTCCCCTCCTGCCGGGGTCGCTGAGGCCCGGGAGGGGCAGGCAGGACTGTGGGGGTGGTGGTGGGTAGAGGGGGTCCCTGAGGTCTTCCTCGCTGTTGAGAACCCAGCCAGCTCAGACCTGGGCTATCCTGACCGGATGGCCCTTCTCTTTCTTTCCCTCATCTCGCGCAAGTGTGGCAGGTACCCGCGGAGCTGCCAGCTTCGCTCACAGCCTGATGGCTGCAATTAGGAAATCGTTGGCGTCTTGCAAGGGCAGAAGGCACAAAGGGGAGACATGAGCTTGGAATAACTAGCTAGCCCGTGCTTTGTCTGTCAAAAATGGTATTCACTGCTTTCTGAACTGAGTGATTTTAAAAGATTGGAAGGTTCTTCCATCCGTTTCCCCGCGGGTGACCTCCGCTAGCATCAGTTTAGTTAGGGGTGTGTGTGGTAGTGGAAGAATCAGGATGCCTCACTTACTGACGTTTGATATCTTTGGCAGCCCCATCTGCCCTGGGCCAGAATGCAAATGAGCAGCGAGCTGTCCGAGGGCGGGAAGTAAAGGAGAGGAAAAACCACGGGCAAGGAGTAAGTCGGCCCTGGGAACACCTGGCAGGCACCTGTGCAGAGGGGAGTCCGGGATCTCCCTTCCGAAGGTGCACAGCTATCTCTGTGTCTCTGGGTCTTATCTCCTCTTTCCCTTCCCATCACACACCTCTGCTTCTCACTTCTGGCTGGATCTGGGACTTCTCCCTGGTGTGCATGTGAGAGTGGGGCAGAAACACTCCCCCCCTACACTCATCCCTGTCCAGTCCCAATAGCCTATGCACTCAACGAGGGGACAGTGGGAGCCAGAGGCTCAACATGCATCCAGTAAGGATCAATCTGTTCATCACTGTGAGAGGACCTGTCTTTGCCCCAAAGCTCTACATCCGCGGGTTTCCTTTCTCCCCTGATAGCTCCACCCCATCTATAAGGCACTTTATGTTAAGTCTGTGTCCTTCTCATCCATTTCTAGGAACATGGTTCATCAAAGGGACTATTTTCCACCTGCCTAAGGATTAGAAACACTCAATGGAAGTGTCAGTCTGGTATTGTCAAAATCTACAGCTTTATTCCTAATTGTCCCCAACTGGACACCATATAAATGATTCCCAAGTAGGGAGCAGATAAACAAACTGAGATACCTCCATACAGTGAAACACAACTCAGCAGCAAGAATCAATGAATCACAAATGTATCCAAGGACAAGACTGACTTTTTAAGGCATCCAGCTAAATGAAACAAGGCTCAAAAGAACCCAGACCGCAGGTTGTGACGACAGGCACTGGGCAGAAAGTTGACTGCAAAAGGGAAAGAAATTTAGGGAGTGTTGTGACTATTCAAATATCTTGGCTGCGGGTGGTGGTGGTTACACAATTTGTGTAACTGTTGCACACTACATGAAATGAATTTGTCATGGGTAAATTATACATCCATAAATCTTGATCAAACAGAAAAAGAGTATTTGGGGCAGGGTAAGGTACTTCATACCCACCACCCCCATTTTTCCATCCCCCACCCCCAGCCTTCCGGGAGACTTCACATCCCTGGTACATCTTAAACTCCCACCTACAACACTTCAGCAGAGTGATTTATACACTGAAGAAAGCAATTCTTCTTAAAGGATCCAGTTCCCAAGGCAGATCCTCCCCATGTTCCTCCTAGGTGCACAGAATTACCACATGGCAGGCCATGCCAGGTATGGCTAATACTAAAACACAGCCACACTCACAGCACACTGAGGGGTGTGGCACTGGCTTTAGCACCTCCCAGAGACCTGGGCCAAATGGCTGAAGCTCAGGAACTGCTAAGTCACCTTTCACCCTGACAACTGGGATTGGGTGCTGAGGAGTGGGAAGACCCAGTCAGCCTGCAGAGACTGGGTCCAGCTGGTCCCGGGAGACCACGGAAGCCAAGACCAGGCCTTGAAGTTGGAATGGGTTCCTAGGAATGACTTCCTGAATGGATGGTGGGAGCGAGCAGAAGGGAATGGGGAGGGGGAAGGCATTTGGTGGAACATGGGCATTCTGGTATAAAATTAGAGGCAGTCCTTGCAATAGCTGTGTTCTGATGCTTACTACAAGCTTCATCACACTCAGCTGTAGTTCACATGTTCATATAGATGGGCTACTAGGCAGGTGAGGGTAGCAGGGAGAGAAAGTGTGCTCTGTGCTTGATAAAGCTACTAGCAACTTGCTGTGCTGTATTCACAAACAGTGTAGCGTAGCAGACATCATACAAAGCCACTGAGTATGTACCTGGGTCACAGGATGGCTTCACCACCTTTTCTCTCTACTAAAAGGAATGTGGGTGTGTGTGTGTGTGTGAAAGAGAGAGAGAGAGAGAGAGAGAGAGAGAGAGAGAGAGAGAGAGAGAGAGATTGCTTCTCTAGTCAAACCTCAGTAGTAAAGAAAGAAAACTAATGGGTGCTGAGGTTCACACTCATCATGAGTTTTAATTCCATCCTTCACACTTGAATTAAAAGCCAACAAATGGAATTAAAACCCAACAACACCAGGCTAAGAAAACACCACCACCACCAATAAAACAAAAACAAAAAACCGACAAAATACTGTGCTTCCTGCTCCCAACAAAGTCAACAATTTGGCTTTGTCCATTTCCCTGATACCTCAACCTCCCCCATTGCAGAGGTTGTTAATTAAGCAGAAGGAGCAAAAGGTGGGAAAGGGGAGAGAGAAGTGCAAAGGACGCAGCAGATAGCCTGGCAGTGTGGGGGCAGGGGAGGTGCAGACAGCGCTCTCAATTTCTTTCTCTCCTTCTGGCTTTCAAATAAAGCAATAAAGAGCGTATTTAAAAAAAAAAAAGGTAGGGATTCCTCGGGGTCTTGCCAGGAATAAGAAAGTCAGCACTGGGACTCCTATTTCCCTCTTAGCAAAGGAGATTGCACTCCCGAATGACCTTGAGTTCTTTCAACTTCCAAGTCCTCTGAACTATCTGAAGTTCCCTGGAATGTGTTGTAATCCGTGCAGGGAACGCTCACGGAGAGGAACTCTAGTTTCCACCTTTCAGCTGGTCAGAGCATCGAAGAGGCCTTAGGACTAGGAGAAGCGAAACTGGGAGCTGGAAAACCATGTTGCCTCCTCAGGGGAAAGGGTAGGTGGGACAGGAAATAGTAAAGGAGGGTTTTCAATGCGCACGCGTGCGTACACACACACGCGCGCGCGGCGTGGCCTGCATGAAGGCAGGAATGACTCGAACCCTGCACAGTCCGGGCATTGAGTGGCACAGCCAGAATTCAAGAAACGCACGACACGGATTCTGCGCACTCTGCCAACGCGAACAGCACACCGGTTCCAAGTTTGGTGTCCAGAGACACGGACTCCGGCGGTTTCCGCCACCTCTCAGCTGCGCGGCCTCGGGCCCGCACGCCAACCCGCCAGCCCGCCAGCCCGCCACTCTGGCCCTCAGTCTCTTTGGTTAGTACGTGCGTTATGCTAAGCTCCAGTACGGGTCTCTAACAACAAATGACCTTATCTGTGAAAGATACACTAGGAGTAGCAAGAGGAATTAAGCCACGTGTTTGTGGACGCACGGAAGACTGTCGTCCCCGAGCCACGCGGCGGGCTGTTGGGGTACCCTCCCCTCCCGCCGTAAGCGCAGGGATGCCGGTTGCTGTGCCTTCCAGCAGCCTTGTGCGCACGGGGCCGGGACGGAGCCGTGCGGCGGGCGCAGGGAGGTCCCGTCCGGCTCCCTGCCCAGAGCCCGCGCCCGCACCCCGCGGCCGTGATGGATGGCCGCGGAGCCGGCGGTCTGTCAGGCCTTATTGATGAGGTGCGCGTTGACGGCCGCCGCGTAACCCGAGGCGGCAAGAGGCGAGCGCGGGCCGGCGGGCGGGCGCAGACACGGCGGCGCTCGGGGTCAGCCCCTGGCCTGCAGGCCGACCGCCCCCGCCCGCCGGCGCGCCCCTCTCGGCTCCGCGGAGGGGAAGCGCCTCCCGGACCTGGCGCCCGGAGTGCCGGCCCCGCTTCCTTCCCGCCCTCCACTGGTCCCGCACGCCCGGCGTAGGGGATCCGGGCGACGCCGCCCTCCCGGCCTCCCTGACGGGCCGAGCTTCCCTCTCCCGTTCCCCCGCCCCCAGCACCCGTCTCGGCCTCCACTCTTACCCGGGCCCGCCAGTCGATGGAGGCGAGGAGGCCTCGGCGGCGGCCGCTACGTGCGGCGCCCAGAGCCGAGTCCTGCCTCCGGGAAGGGGCCGAGCGTTTCGAGGCGGAGACTCGCTGCTCGAAAGCAGTACGGTCCAAAAGGAAAATTCGGCTTCTCGGGGGATTACGAGAACAGCCGGGTCAGGGACTGCCTCAATCGCCTGTGGTTAAGAGGTCGCTCGACTTGGAACACGGTGGTAATGAGATGGGTGGGGAAATAACAGGCACACACGTACGCAAGGACGGTGACGTCCCGCGCGGTGTTTTTCTTTTTTTCTTTTTTCTTTTTTGCGCGTCTCTGAGTTTCTCAGTGGGCACGTGTTCCTTGCCAGCCGCGGACACCCTAGATCACTGTCCTTAACAAGCTATGGAGTTCAGTTCCTTCTCAACCTTGCCGCTCCATTCCCCAGCCGCCACCTTCCTGCCTCTTGTTGGCTTGCTTGCCAATGCCACCAGCCGCCGGGCTCTCCTCCGGGGCTGGCAGGCTGCACACCCGGGCGACCCCCACTCGCTTGCCTGCCCCGCCCCCTGGGCTGCCCTCTCTGTGAGGGACACTAACGGGCAGGCTTCTTGCAAAGCCCTTTGGGAAATAGCACAGAGAGTGTGTAGGGGCTGAGGATGCCCCACCTCCTTTGAACTCGTTGCTAGTTCGGGACAGGTAAGGGACTTCACGCTGCTGTACAGATGACCTTAGAACTATTCTCTGGGACAGAGAGGAGGGAGGAGTCCCAAGTTGCTACGACCCAAGAGCTCCCTGTAGATTGCTGTTTTAGGTACTGACGACCATGGGGGGAGCTCCCTGGATTCTAACCTTGCCACTGTGTGAGTGCCACTATCTCAGGCAAATCACTTGATCTCTCTCTCTCTCTCTTTCTTTGCTTGCCAAAAAAGACAATGAGCTAAATGATTCCCTGGGTCCCTTGTCACAGCAGCATTCTGGGACTCTAACTACCCCCCACACCCTCTGTGCCTCCAGCCCTAGAGGGGCTCTCCCCCAACACCCCGTCCTTAATCTGCACTCAGTACTTGCCTGGATGAGTGTGTACAGGGAAGAGCTCAAATGGGAGGTGAAGGGCTTTGATCAAATGAAAACTTCAACCCAGTTACTTGGCAAACATTTATTAACAGCAAAACCCTGGGCATTAGTACATGCCAGGCCTGGTGCCAAGTATGTTGTGGGATGAAGAACCTCATTTATCTACACAGTCACTTTACACACTCACCCCTCCCATTTCATCAATGAAGAAACTAAGGGACAAAAGATTCAGGAACTTGCCTAGCCGGAGAGTTGGCGGAGCCAAGACTTAAACTCAAGCAGTTTGATTCCAGAACTTACAAGCTGAATTTTTGAGGGATGTAAAAAACCATGAAGGCATGCCTCCTACCTGTATCTTCATTCTTTTCAAAGTCCCATCACCATTCCATAATTAGTCCCTCCCCCCCTCTGGTTCTGCATCTTCCAACAGACTGCATTTGGATTTAATCACTGCACCTGTCTGACCTGTTGCGTGTACTCTCCTCTCCTCAGATTCAGTCTCCTCGAGGGCGGGAATCCTTTGTTGGACATGTTTTAATTTCCTACAGTTTCTGGCAGGCAGATGTCTGAGAGAAGTTTACTGAGTGCAGTAAATGGATTTTTCAGCTTGTTTCTGTACACTGTAAATGCTTGTCCTGCATGACCTGCAAGGCAGTATCAGGGGTGTAGGTGAAAATTCACATGCTATGTTCCTTCCCACCATGTACAAATCCATGGAGCCATGTGATGCCTCCTCAGCACCTTGGCTTGAGGCGCCTGTTGGTGGGAGGTGACCATGGCCCCATGTACCTTTGGTCCACTTATCAGTCAAGGAACAGCCTCTCGGACACTGATGATGAACCCTCTAGTTACAAGGGAGCTCAGGGAATCTGGTCATTTTATAGGGAAGGCAATTAGGACACAGAGAGGGCTAGACTGACCCTGGGTCACACAGCTGTTTAGGGCATAGTCAGGACTAGGTACCCTGAGACCCTGGTTGTGCCCTGCTCTGTCATTTCAACATGCTGTTATCACATATCTCCCCTCCATAAATCTAAAATCTAAGACCCAACTTCCCCACTGTGATGCAATCACCTGGTCGGTGGGAGGGTTAGTGACAAAGCAAAGTGAGGCTCTGCAGAGAGCCTTGAAGTCTAGGGGCCTGGCTAGCCCTGCCACCTTCTGTCCTCAGCCCTTCACAAGCAGGGAAAGACAGGGTCACAGGTCCGGACACTGGAAACTGAAGTCATTCCCTGCCCTCTGTAGATTGGGGACAAACTGAGTCACAATGGGCTCCAGGTCCAGCTTACATTTCTGGATGGATGAACTGTGGACTCATAAATGAGAAAATAAGGCGACAAAGTGTAGGGAGAACTTGACTAGGTCCTTGTCGTGGTTCTATACTATTGAATAAGGTGAGCCAATGTCCTCACACTATCGGAGTCAGGCCCAGTTTATGCCTACTGTCCTTGTGTAGTCTATGCATTCACTGGTAACTGAATGCAAGTCCTTTGGGATTAATGAATAAACCTCACTTTCTCCATCCACGAAGGAAGCAATTTGAGTAAATATCTTCCGAATTCTCTTTTTGCAACTGTATGTGTGTGGGTCCAAAGATGAATGGTGGCTTGTCTGAAGATGCAGGTCAGTCCCAGGAGAGGGAAGGGAAATGGAGGCTGTACACAAGATGACTTGCAGCTAGCTTCTTGTCTGCCCTGCTGAGAGCAAAGTCGCTTATTGGATTTCTGGCTGCTCTGTGATTGACATTGAACTTTGGGCCTCAAGTCCACCATTGGCAAACTGGGATTGATAAAATATAAAAATAAAGCTGCCTTGAGGATTTTCTTTCTTAGTAAAATTCTCTATTGGTTTTGTCCATTTGCAGCCTGCTGTAAATATCGTAACCTTCATTACTCCCTTTGGGTTCCCCATACAGCTCTCCACCAGTTTGCACTTAAGGATTTTTTTGAATGAGTTTCTTAATTGGGGACGTCAATTCACTGTCTCCCTTTCTGCCTATAAAATCCCCAACCCCTTCTAAAGAAATCTGTAACACCCCAGCCACTCCCTGGCCCAGCCAGGCTCCTCCTTGTTGTGGCTGCCCCAGAGAGGATCAGGATTTGCTTCTTCCCTCTTTGTTCTGGTTCCCAACACCTACACTCCCCAGCACACATTCCAGGCACCTACAGGCTCTGGACATTATGCAAAGTCCTCATCCTAAAAGGCTCATAAGGTTGAGATTCAGAGGTGTGTGTGTGTGTAAGCTTAAAAGGTTCTAGATGGCTAGACTAGTATTTAATAGTGCTAAGACGAGTAGTATTGAACAATACCAGTCCTCACAGTGCACTGCATGCCATAGATATCTAATACATACACAAAAGAATGAGGGAATTTGAAACCAAGTATGATTCTGCATGAGAAAGGTACCTGTTTGTGAAATGCAAATAATTCACCTAAATCACTCCCCTTTTTCAAATTTCAGGGGACCTTGGGTATAGACATATTATGAATGGATGGCTTTGTAAACCATTTTGTTTTCTCTGTTTTGATCTCAAGTGTGTAGGGGTTCTTGAACTGCTATTTGCTCCACTTTATAACTTGTACCTTGGAGAGGCTGGATGATAAATGAGAGATGAATAATTCCTTATTGCTACTTATCTGCCCAATCTATAAACTAGTGTCAGCATTTACTCAGTTGGGTTTAAAGCTGTGGCTGGTATACTTATTAACCTGCTTAAAATAAGCCATAAAAATGGGCTTGGTAGGCAGTTGTTTTAACTAATTTTAAAAATGAGATTGGTCATTTTCAAATAATTTATGGGGTGACCTTTGGCTAATCACTTAACCTCCCTGGGCCACACCTGCGTAACAAAGGGGTGGGGAGTAGGGCTTGATCAGCTCTCGCTGCAGTGCAGCTCTCTCATTCCTTAACTCTGCAATTTTCAGATGAGTAGATTAAGGAATCCTAGTCACAAATATCAGTACAATTACGAATCAGTCCCCACATCTCCTTTGTCTTCAGCATGTTGGGAGTAGCACTTCATGATTAGAATTGGGCGTTTTGTTTCATTTTGTTCCTTATTAGTGGATCTTTGTCAGTGCATTTCTGGGTCTCAGTTTCTTCATCTATTAAATGGGAACAATACTGTAATAACATTCACACTGATTACCCAAAGAGGGTGGCTATGTGGATCAAATCTGGTACATACGTGAAAACCTATTGATGAACCATACATGTTACTCAATTGTCCCCAATTTACAAATGAGGGGACTGAGGTACCGGCTAAGCAGTTTGTAGCAGGGCTAAGGAAGGGATTGCATGACTTCCCCCATTCTGTTTTGATTACAATTGGAAATTAGAAATCGCAACAAGACTGAGCCAAGGAGATTTCTCTGGGATCTCTGAGTGTTTAACAATAGCCTGTGTTTAGGAACACATTTCTGGGAATGGCCACTGGTACAGTGATGAGAAAGGCAGTCCTTGCCTTGAAACTCTTCTGCTAGTGGAGCATGAAGCCATTGTTTTGGGAGGCACAGGACTTGGGAGACACAAGTGCTCTGTTCTCCCATTGCTGGGAAATGCACCCCAGCGGCACCAATATATATTTGATCTGTTTAAGGCTCTGGGTTGGATTTCCTTCATAGTGCCAAGAAATCTGTTGTTAATGAGGATTTAGTTCACAGAAAGTCTAGCCCATGTGAGACTTCCAAAACAGCACCTACCCCCTTGCTTGTGCAGTGCAGAGGGCTGACAGCTGTGTTATGTAGATACCCATGATGCCTAACTGGGCCCTGCTTGCCTTGTAGCCAGAGAAAGACAGAGATGAGCTGGAATGGAGCTGGCTGCACTCTATAATCACCTAAAAAATGGTGTTTGGATAAATTCCATTCATATTCCTTTACCAACAACTATCCATTCATGTACCTGACCAACCAACCAACCAAGGCTGACCTCCAAGTTAAAAAGTGTAGACCTTAGGGAAAGAGAGTACAGTGGTGTTATTAAGTCCGTAAGCCTATTATATTCAGAATAAAATATATTCACTGTTTACTTGCTAATCCACAAAAAAATGAAGCTAGTCTTTATGTTAGCTTTGTCTTCTGTTCAATGAAGTGTGTAATATTAAGACAAAAACTAAAAGCAATTTCTTTTAAAAGGTTTTGTGTGTTTATGGTGGAATTTGGTTCTATATGTTCCCACTCGGCATCCCACCCCGTACACACACCATCCTATACTGCTTGTAAAGTCGAGGAAAACAACCAGTTTCTAAACTCCTGCTTGTTTCTCACAAACTCAAGCCATCTCCTTTCCAAGTGGCACTAAGAAGCACTCAAGATTCACTTGGTTCTCATTCCTGTTCTGAGCTCTCACCCCACTGGCCCTGATAGAGTGCTGACTTTCCTCTCCCATGGCGACGGGGCTGCCTGTGCTTATATTTGCAGCTGGCCCTGCACCTGGCCTTTTCTTCCTCCACAGCCTGCTCTTGCCAGAGCAGAGAAAAAAGTTACAAGAACTTCCACTATTGTTTTCAATTTCAGAAACATTCAAGGTTGCAAGTGAAATTCTGAGACAATCTGGGTGGCTGTGGAATCATAAAGGCCAAAGAGAAAACTCTTAGTGGAAAAAATTGCTCCCAACCACTGTTGACCTATCTAGCCAGGAATGGCGAGTGCAGAATCAGTCTAAGGAGTTGGAGTGCACTGAGTTTTGGGGACAAGCCATGGACAGCACAAGGACCATACTGATCTCAGGAAGCTTGGCTCACCCTGGATCCAGCCAGTCCTCACTCCTCTCAAAATATTTCCTTTTGCTAACTTCAAATAAACATGGGCTCACTGTAGTTCATTTGGAAACAGAAAAATCTAACAAGGAAAACAAAACATGTCTTTAAACATACTACACAATAAGAGCACTAGGCTTCTCACTTCTCTATGTAAAACACAAGTTGTATATTGTTTAGGGTGTTTTGCAATCATCTGCTCTCACTTCTCTGTAAAACACAAGTCGTGTATTATTTAGGGTATTTTGCAATCAGCTCTTTATTTTTTTTTAAAGTCATGAAACCTTCCTGTGTTACTAGTTATCTCAACACAGTGTAAGCTCTAATTGATCAGAATGTCAGAATATAAATTATTTTCCATTTTTAGTACAATAAATAAATAATTGAGGTCAAATCGTAAATTCAGGTATCTTCTAAGTATCTGACTATTTCCTTAAGGTAACTTTCTGTTACTAGAAAAAAGTGGATGAAATGATATGATTATTTCTAGGATTTTGGATATATGCTGCCAGTTGCCTTCCAGAAAGATTGTACTCCCACCCGCAATACTCAGTTTTGGGAAAGGCAATTAAAATATATTTCTAAAACTTCCCAGGTAAAGTTTCATCTCTTAATAGACATATTTCTAAAGAGTTTTGAAGTTATAATTAAGAAACTAAAACAACCCCCCTCAAAGCTAAACAAAAACAAGGGAATCTTCATATCATACTGTGGAGATTATTTTAGGAATTTGGCAAACCATCTCCTCTAAAGGTTATGAGGATTTTAAAGGACAAGAAATGGAAGCCCAGCAAAGTTAAGGAAGTTGCTCAAGATAACACAGCTAGTGAGTCATGGAGACAAATCACATTATTCCTGCACTGGATTTTAAACTGTCCTACTGCCCAGGGACAACATGCACACAGTATCTCTCCAAGTTTTAAAAGGTGTTGCACTGGTTCCCCAGAAGTCACTTTCAGAGAAAGTTTGCCTTTGACAAAGCGGCCTCCTCAGCTATTGAGTAGCACATTTGTATATCTCCTAGACAGAAGGAAAGCAGACAGCTTGCTCAGTCACCCTGGGGGTTGGTAGCCATGCAGGACTAATGCCTGGGGTGTGGTCTCTTCCCCAACAAGTATCCCGATGAACACCCGTGGAAGGTCATCTTGGCTGAGGCCTAGGCCTTCATGTTCCAAGGAGCTTAGTGTCCAGCAACTTCGGCTTTCTAGTCCCAAGGGAAGGGAAAGGTGACACAATTGCATTAGAGGCCAGTCAACAGGGTTGAGAAAAGGATGGTAGAAGCCTTGCTCTTAGAGCACAAGCCAAGCCAAAACCCTGGGGACACCCAGCAGCCTAAAGAGACAGCCCTCTGAGCCCAGCATGGGAGGACTCTTTTTCTCCCAGGGAGAGACAGTCCCTTAGATGGAGTACCCTTAGATGGAAAGCCTTCACCAAAGTTGGTGGTTCCCAGAATTGGGAGAAGAGGGGAGGGCTGGCGCTGGCCCTCTGGGGAGGGGATTTCTGCATTGAATAGAAGGCAGGACTAGATAACCTTGTGGCCAGCCCTTCCCGTTGCCCATGTCTCTGATTTGTATGTCTAGGGGGAAAGCAGGAAGCTTTCCTGGGACTTGCAATAGTTGATTTAGGGTCCCACCCCAGTTGCTAGCATAGTCCTCATCTTGGGCAAATAATTTAACCTGTCAGCACAAGGCACAATGTCTGGCATGGAGTAAAACCCTGTCAATGTTTGCTGAGTGAATGAATGAAAGAATGGGTGGATGGATTTAAGTCTCCCCAGTCTCCTGGAATTGGGCTGGAATTGGATCTCACATTGTCCTGTGATTGCTGAGTTTAAATGAGGCCCCGTAAAGCACGTTGAACTTTAAAATGATCCCTCCAGCCCAAAGGGATTCTAGATTTTCCTTATACTGACTATGGGTAGAATTATAGCTTACTAGCATAAATGAGAATAATAGGCAATGATGAGTTTTTGCATGTTCACACGACTGCTTCATTAACAACACTGCTTTCTCCCTCCCCACCCTCACCCCCCATCAGTCTAATGCAAAGTGCAATGTGGCAACCCATCATCTCCCAGGGCTGGGTGGGGCACACCGGCCCCTATGGCTCCCTCCTCCCCACCCCGGGTAAATGCCGGGCTCTAATGGATTGGTCATACTGCTGTCCAGATTAGATAGCAAGCCCCTCCGTTATCACGGCTGGAGTAAACCCCAGTGGTCACCAAGCCGAGAACTTCCCAGGGCAGCCCATGGACGCTGGGGAATCCAGAGGGCGAGGGCACCAAAAACCCAGGAGCACCGGGGCTCTTCCCAGTACTCTCCCCAAGTCCTGAGTGTTCCCCTCCCCCAAGCTCACAGAGCTTTCAAGGAAGCAGGTATCCCGGGCTTCCACAGCACAGTTCTGAGACAGTAACTCTTAGATTCTGCTTGCTAGCCTCTCAGAAGCCAGGAATGCAGTGAGGCATGCTTAATAATGAAGTGGGGGAGTGGAGTGTTTTTGCACAAGTGGGGACTATTGGATCCCACAAGTAGGACAGTCATTTCCCTCATTTTCGTTGCTCCTGGCTTTCCGACTTCCCGTCCAAATGTTCCACAGTCAATGTTAATGATCTTGACTAAAAAATTTCGTTAGAGGTTTTTTTGATTGACTTTTTAAAAAGTTTCTTGCAAAATGAAACTTACTATTTTCTCTATATAGACTGATTTTTTTCTATCTCTGGTCATTCTCTAAAAGCAAAAACAAACAAACAAAAAAACCACAAAAACTACTAGTGACCCGCACTATTGTATATAAAATTTTCACATGAGCTGTACCAACAAATCCTACAGAGAACAAGTAATAAGCATTCAAAAGCATTATTTATCTACAAGGTATGAACGATTAATCGTTCTATCATTACTGCGATAGAACGACTCTGATCTAACAGAAAGCAAATAGAATCTTAGCTAGTGAACAAGGAAAAGTTATCTGTTTAATACCATATCAATTTCCTGTTAAATCTTTGGAGTTAGTGGAAAGCGTATACTGTGGCAGGATAAATTATCTGCCTCAATTTTAGAACTTTCTATAGCATTTAAAAATTCTACATCACGTTTTTGAGTGAATCAAGGCTGATTTCTATTTTCCTTAAAGGCAAACAGCTACTGTGCAGTTTAATGTGTAGAAATTGAACTAAGTTTTAAAAGGTGGGGGCAGGCTTCCAATTAATTGTACAAGACGACTTTATCCAGTTACTACAGTGTTCAGGTCATACCCCTGAGACAACAAAAACGAATTTATCGTCAGGTGCGAGAAGCTCAGGTTGGGATGGAACAAGAGGAGGCAGAGGCAGAGGGAACAGTACAGGTGTGTGTCTGAGAGCATCCTGCAGCCAGCCAGAATTGGTCAGCAGCTATCATAAATGGAACAAAACAGAAAGGCATGCTCGTGGCCAAAACTAAGTTTTATGGGGAAAGACCAGAGCAAGCAGGAGAGGATTTTGCCTAAGTAAGAGAAGGAAAAGAAACAAAAAAAAAAAAACAGAGAGACAGAGAGAGAGAGAGAGAGAGAGAGACAGACAGACAGACAGACAGAGAATGGAAACCAAAGACAGCTCAAATCAATGCTCAACAAATTCAGAAAATCCCTGCAAAGGGCGGGCAAGACAGGTGGAAGTGGGAGAAACAACTAAGAAACTGGGGAAGAAACCGTTTCTGCCCCACATTCAGCGACTAGCGGAACGGGAAGGGTCTGCCAGGAGTGTTTGTGAGAGCCGGGAGGATGCGCGCCAGAGATTCGTCCCAGGCGGGAAGTGGAGAGAGGACTAAGAGAAGGCAGGGCTGCTCCCAGAGGATCGCGAGTCTCCGAGTGGTGCCACTCCTCCCCCCTCAAGACCCCATGTGTCCCAGGGCGAGACAGTGGCCGCAATACGGGGTCTTCCTCCCACCGAGCCCAAGGAGGACGCCTGGGCCGGTATGACGCGGTCCCTGGCCCCACGAAACTGAGATGCCATCCATGCTGGCCAATGTCTCTTCAAAAGCTGCCGGAGAAAGAAGGGGTTTAATTGGGTCCGTGTCTTGTGGCCCTGACACTCGACTGCGCAGGGTTTCTCCGTAGGGGGACATTGAGTCCGGGGGTGTAACCACCATTTCCATGAACGCCCCGGCCCATTCAAGGGGCTCGGTGCCTCGCTGTCCACGTCACCGGGGCAAGC
Source organism: Ochotona princeps (assembly GCF_030435755.1). Taxonomy (NCBI): domain Eukaryota; kingdom Metazoa; phylum Chordata; class Mammalia; order Lagomorpha; family Ochotonidae; genus Ochotona; species Ochotona princeps. The sequence continues at coordinate 42,688,122 of NC_080842.1, read as the reverse complement.
AGGTCGAGGACCCAGGGCACTTGGCACGTGGAGAGGCACGCAGACAGCCAGAGGCAGGACTGTCCCGTGTAAGCGCCGAGCCAGGACCTGTCCGACCTATGCCAGGTCCAGGACGGACGTCCTGTGTGCAGGACCGCGGCACACGTCCTGCGGCCTGCCTACCAGCCTGCGCTCCCCGAGCGCTGCTCCTTGGACAACCGCGACCTTGTAGTACGTGGGGCGACACCGGTCCGAGGTGACCCGACTCACCCGGCGCCAGATTGGTTGACATTTGCATTCAAGGCAATCCAGCCTCTGCTAGGCCAAGAGCAGGTGGGGGGCGGGAGGAGGAGAACCTTCTCTACAGCGCGGGTCCAGCGGGGTGGGGACAAAGCGCTGAAGGCTGGGAAGGGCGCGCTGCAGCCCACCTGCCCACTCGGGGTTTGACGTCGCTGTCGGTGCCCTTCTCCCCTTTTACCCTCGCTGGCGTCCCCCAGCTGGGAAGATCTGCTGCTATGAGGATCGTCCCCCCAAATACTCAAGACCCTGAGAGCTAAAGAAGCTGGCGCGCTGTCTGGCGCTGCGGAGAAAGGATGGACAGACAGCGAGGAGTTAATTCACATTAGCGCCCTGCCCCTCCCCATCTTTTTCTCCTTTGGGTCCTGTTTACTGCCTCTTTGAAAGGAAGAGGGTGGGGGGGTGCTTCTTAAATGTTTCAATCACTGGGGGTCTTCACGTTTAAATCCACTCCACCCTCGCCCTTCTAAAAATGTCCATTGCCGTTCCCTTTCTACAATCCCAGGAGAGTTTGGATAGCTCCTGTGAGGGTGCTGGGGCCTGGAGAGCTGAGGGCACCGTGCACCCTCTGCCCCTCAGCCCCACGTGGGCGGGGGACCCCCGCTTCCAGAGTCGCGGGTTCCTTTTCTTTTTGTCGATGGCCTCTCCCGCGGCTCCCTCCCTGCCCGCCCCCCCCCCCCCCCCCCCCGCCGGCCGCCCCACGCCCCGGAGCCTGACGCCGCCGGGTTTATTGACCTTAGATCGGCTTGGGACCTTTATCAGGCCGAGTAGGGGCGTCCCGCAGCGCAGCGCCGCTCCCCAGTGGCTTGGCCGGAGCCCCTCGGAGTCTTCTGGAAACCTCCCACTCCTTTTCCAACCCTGCGACTCTGGGCCGAGAATCTATAAGCGTGGGGGCGGGGGGACGCCTGGATTCGCACGTCGGTGGAGAGCCGAGGCTGGGTGTTCGGGCCTTGGCGCTTTTTCTCTTGTCGCGCTTTTGTCTAGAAAATTCGGGTGAAAGTAGCCCTCTCCCAATAATTCGTATAATTGCCTGAAGCGCCCCTTGGTGCTGTGTTTAGACACTTGAAGATGGATGGTTCGGGTTGTGCTTCTTGGCGCTGCCCCCGCCTTACCCTCCCCCCCACCTACCGTTTTTTTTTTTTTTTTGCTCTGAGACACCCTTGGACTTAACACAGGAGAAGTGTAATTTTCCGACCTGTAAATCACTTTGCAAATGTAACAAGGCATGAGAGCCGTTTGAAATGGATATTTTATTGGGCTTTGGAAACGGGACCGGGACCGGGACCAAGAGCAGCTTAGGACCATTTCATCAATCCAAATCGCACAAAACTCTATCTCCCCACCCACCCCATTAAAAATGCAACATCTCTTTTAGGGACAGATTACTGGGAGGAAAGTCATGGCGACGAATGCTGGTAATAACGTTCACAGAGTGAGACTTCTGATATCGAAACCTCTTTGGTTACGGACAAGGAAATTAGCTTAATTTTGTGATGGGCAATCATAGGATTTTAGCAGTCAGATTTTTCCCTGCATTCAGATTGGCGTTTGCTTGATTTTCTCAGCTACTAACATTTCCAATTTCCCCCTTCAGAGAATGCAAGGAGGAGCAAGGCTATCTACATTGCGGAGGGGAAAAAAATGAGCAAAACTAAGGAAGCCAGGAAGTCAGGCAGGGAAAACAGAAGTAAGTGGAGGAGTGGATTTTCCAAGACCTCTGGAAAGGCCATGATACCTAACGGGAAGCTAAGGTTTATAGTAAGTGTTGCAAGACCATCAGCCTGTACATCTGATCCTGCCCAATTCCAGAACAGCACTAGCTTTAGCCCATTCTCAGCCCCAGGGTTGAAATATGCCACTATCTGCTTTCAATCTTGGGGCAAGTGGAGCTTGCAGGGGTAGTAGTGCTTCTGTTGTTGGGGATCTAACTCCCTGGTGGGCCCCCAGCCTCCCTGCCTCTCTCTCCTGTGTCCTTCCTTTGCTTTCAAATGCAGCCGCTTTCTCAGCTACAAAAAGGAGCCACAGCTCGTCAGCCCAGACCACAGACACTGGCACCACAGAGGGACATTTGACCTGCCTGCAAAAGCAAAGGCTTTCAGTTGTGTGCAACCAGGCACCTGCAGGTGTGCAGCAAGCTCTCTGGGAGGAAAAAGGCACCATGGGGCAACCCCTCTCCCCGCCACAGCTCCCGAATCAACAAAATTTCACCTTACACCAAAACTTTTGCCTGTGGCTGGGCAAAAACAGTCTCAGAGTCAGAAAACTAAGAGGTCAAGTAATGAAGCCGATCAGAAACCCCACAGAGGTTTCCAGATTTCCCGACCGGGAAGCATACAATGCCCCCAGGGTGTAGGGGTTGGCAGGGACCCAGAAGCCTTCACCACAGCTTTCCAGGGCTTGTTCCTTCAGGGGGGCAGGTAGAAAGCTGTGTGCCTGGAGGTGTACAGAAGGGAAAAGCCCAGGGGCTGGAACACCTGCTGCAAGCCCCTGGGCTTCTGAGATGCTACTTGTTTCAGTTTTGTTCTGAGAGACTGACCATTCCCTTCCATTTCCATTTCCGACTGTTGGTGTGGGAGGCTGAGGCCGGAAATGGAGAAATTCAGAAGTCTCGGGTTTGTAAAAGAAGCAGAGGGAGAATGGAGCAGAGAATGAAAGGAGGGCAGAAAGCTGGGCCCTAGGCTGAGACCTGCAGTTCCATCTGGGCTGCCTCCAGCAGCCAGCGCCTCAGTGATACCCAGGGCTGGCCTTCGCCTCTGCCCACCAGCATCAGGTGGTCAGCAAGGTCAGCAAGGAAAGCCTTCCCTTTCTCCCAGCCCCTTTGCTGCTCCTGGACTTCTCCCCACCCCAGAAGGGGCCCCCAGAAGGCCGGGAGGGGACTCACCAGCCGTGGGAGTGGTGTCCCGGTGGCTCCTCCAGGCCTGGCAGACAGGAGGCTGACTCTCAGGGCCTGCCTCCACCCCTCGACCCAGAGATTCCAGGCTGTTCTCACCCGGGTGGGAGGGAGACACTGTAAGCCACGTCTCCTAGCTCCCTGGAGCTCCCAGCTTTCCTCTCCAATTAGATAACAGGAAGAGAAGATAAGAGAAGTGGTTCATTAATTCAGCAAGCTTTTTTTTTTTTTTTTTGGTCATGTGTAGAAGTAGAATGAAAGCCTGCTAGGAACTGAAACCCCCGCTGGACTTTATTAATTTTTTAAAGTCAGTGTTCAGGAGGTCCCAGAGATGCTTCTGGAAGGTCACTTGGAAGGACATAGAAAACAAGCCCGAGAAATGGTGCTTGGTGGGGCTGGAGAGGCTCTGGTCCTAGTGAGCGCTCCTCTCATTCTCAGACATGACTCCTGGCTTTTCACTGTAATCGCCCTCTGAGAGTCTGAGGTAAAAATAGTAACAATCGTGCTACTTACTCCTTGCTAGGATGCAACAACAAAGAAATTGCAGGGTTGTTTTTGTAGCAAATTTTAAAAATGATTTTATATATTTTTATTGGAAGGGCAGATATACAAAGAAAAGGAGAGACAGAAAGATTCTCCATCCACTGTTTCATTTCCTAAGTGAACACAACAGCTGGAGCTGAGTCGATCTGAAGCCAGAAACCAGGAAATTCTTCCAGGTCTCCCATGTGGGTACAGGGGCCCAGGGCTTTGGGCCATCCTCCACTGCTTTCCCAGGCCACAAGCAGGGAGCTGGATAGGAAGTGAAGCAGCTGGGACACAAACTGGTGTCCATATGAGCTAGCAGGTGGAGGATTAGTCTAATACACTACCATGTTGGACCCCCATAACAGGTTTTTGAAGAGCTGCTTATATAGAATTTCCAGGCTCCTTACAAGGGCAGGTAGGAAGATTATGTCATTACCCTGAATGAGGTAGAAACATGCTCAAAGAAGTTAGAAACATGCTTGTGATCAAGTTACACAGCAAGGAAGAGATAGAACCTGTGCTGGTTTCCAGGCCAGAGATCCAGTGATTTGTTTTTTTAATGACTTTTTTTTTAAAGTCAGTTAAAAAAGAGAGGGAAAGAGAGAGGGAGGGACAGATCTTCTATCCACTGGCTTACTCCCTGGAGAGTTTCAACAATCAGATCTGAACCACGCCAAAGCCAGGAGGAGCCAGTAGCTTCACTGGGTTGTCCCACTTGGATGTCAGGGACCCAAGTACATGGGTTGTTGTCCTCTGCAAATTTTCCCAGACCATTAGCAGGGAACTGAATTGCAAGTGGAGCAGCCAGGACTTGAACCACAGCCTATTTAGGATACCAGAGTTGCAGGTGGTCGTTTTATCCTCTACCTCAAAACACCAGCCCCAGATCAACTGATTTTTTTTCACTATATTTTTATCTTGAATTTTGAATTATGTGGTACAATTTCATTTAGGCTGAGACTCCCCCCAAAACTCCTACCCCCGACAGATTTTCCCCATTTTACTACAATAGTGTAGTCCTTCATAAAGAATCATAATTCTATTAGTCTCTTATTTAAGTGTACCCCGACATTGTTAGTACAGACAATGTCAGACAGTTCAGCATCCCATTGTCTACACATGTCCAACAGTTTCATTGAGAATCTATCTTTCGTCTGAAAGCAGGGATGCATGTTCCATTATTCCCCCACATCTGTGTATGATAGACCCCAGTACTCCATTTCAACTGAGTATTAATCCAGCAATAAAGAAAGCACTAAGTTCTTAGAAGGGGAGAAACCTTGGAGTTCTAATCTCCTACCCAAAGCAGGCATCTCCTGCATTCTATTTGAATACTCTTGGTGATGGGGACCTCACTCTCCACGTGCCAGGGATGTGCAGCTCTGCCAGCCACTCTACCTTGCTGTCCCCCAAGTGACTGAGCGTTACAGGGTCCGGCACACCGAAAGGCATGGGAGCAGTGGTGGTGGTGCAGTTTGGGAAGCCAGGTGAAAGAGACCCACTCTGGAATCCTCTCCACTCTTGTTTTATTTATGGTAGGCATCCTCTGCAGCATCATAATGTCCCAATGGCGGTTCTTGCTAATCAGCACAATGCACAACACCTCTCTATTTTAAAATATCTCCCTGCTCAATGTCTTCTGGGATGTTTACAACAATTTCTGCAAGATAGGCAGAGACTGGACAAGTGAATATATTAATTTCCATCCATGGAGCAGGGATCTGCAATGGAGCAGGTAAGTGAGCTGCTAGATTTCAGAGAACAAATGTGTGGTGGGAAAAGAGCTAGAGGGGAGAAGGCCTGAAAGAAAGGGGGAAGACATAACTGAGCTATGAAGGCGTTTTCCCTTCCAAGAGTTTGTAGTGACGAACATTTTTGTAAGTGATGCATAAGGTGTCCATTACAGTTATCTCATTTTACACTCTTTCTCTGCCAAATGACTTGTAGGCACTATGCCATGGGAAGATTTTAGGGTAAAACTGCTTGTCCTGTCAGGTCATTAAAATTCCTGCAGAGTGAGCTGAACAGCTTGAGGCACAGACACCAAGCCAGGCCAGGCCTTGGGCCTATAGGAGCCCTGCTGTCTCCACCAGGGGAGAGCCTTGTTCATACATAGGCTTCTCCCAGACTGATTCTTGTTATTGTTGTGATTGTAAATGCATATGACTCAGTTTCCAGTACACAGCCTGGTGGCACGGAGTAGACTCCTGCTCTTGGCCCACTAATATTCCACTCATCTCCAGAACTCTGATTTTCCATGACTGAAGCTCTGTACCTGTTAGACACTAACTTCCCACTATCCCTTCCTCCACTATCAGTACTCACCACTCTGCTTTCTGTCCCTGAAATGGACCCCTCCAGGGGTCTTCCTCTGAGGGAAATCCTACAGTGTTTGTCTCTTGTGAGTGGCTTATTCACTGAGCATAATATCCTCAATGCTTGCCCATGTTGTGTATATGCTAGAATTTTCTTTTTTGAGGCTAAATAATAAGTATAGACCTTTGTGAGGCTAAATAATAAGTATAGACCTCTTTGTGCTTTGTCCATTCAGCTCTTGAGGACATTTTTTTTTTAAACTTTTTGGCTATTGAGAATGATTCTGCTATGAACATTGGTGTACAAACATCTGTGGTAGCTTCTTTCGATTGGTTTTAAGGGGTTAGATGTCCAGAAGTGAAGTTGTTGGATCACATGGGTTGTCTTACATTTACTTTTTTTGAGTAACTTTCAGAGTGTTTTTTACGCTTTATGGATCATAAGTCTCCATCCTCCTGTCTAAATAGCAAATAACAGAGCAATGACACTTATCCACTTATTATTATTATTTAAGATTTGTTTATTTGAAAGACAGAGTTAAAGAGAGAGGAAAGACTTTCCATGTGCTGATTTACTCCCCATATAGTTCCGATAGCCAAAGCTGCAACAGACTGAAGCCAGGATCCTGGAGCTTCATCTGGGTCTCACATGTGGGTACAGGAGTCCAAGTACTTGGGCCATCTTCTACTGCTTTGTGTGGCACTTTAGCAAGGAACTGGATCAGAAGTGGAGCAGGGCTGACTAAAACCCAGTGCCAACACTGCAGGTGGTAGCTTTACCTGATAAACCGCAACACTGGCCCCATTGATCTATTTGTGACTGAAACAGATTGGGGCTGATATTGTAGCACAGCTAGTTAAGCCACCATCTATGACTCTGGCATTCTGCATTAGAACACTGGTTCAAATCCCAGCTGCTCAGCTCCTTATTCAACTCCCTACATGTGTGTTTGGGTAGGTAGCAGAAAATGGACCAAGTACTTGAGTCTTTGCCCCCTAAGTGGAACAACCAGATGGATTTCCTGGCTCCTGGCTTTGCTTTGGCAAAAATTCTGCCTTTGTGTTCATCTGGGGTTTGAATTAGAAAATGAGATTTTCTTGGTGTGTGTGTCTTTCCCTCTTTGTTATTTTGAGTATCAAATAAATAAGCCTTAAAAATAAAATCTGTCTGCTCAATAAAATCTGTCTGCTCAACATGCAGGCACATGGAGGCACACACTTTGATCCAGTCTTCCTTATGGAAGTGTCCCATCTGCATTGCTCAAATTTAAAGTGCTATAGAAGGTAGAAAACAACCATCTCTTTATCATCTACCCTCTTCTTTTTACCAGACAGCTCTTGAATTGTATAAACAGAATAGTTTTGCAACAAGGAAAAGGTGAAACATTGAGTTCACTTGAAGATAAAATTGGAGTAGAAAGCTCTCTCCTGTATTTAAAGATTGGGGAGGGGTTGACATTGTGGTACAGCAAGTTAAACTTCTGCTTCTAGTACTGGTATTTCAAAAGGGTACCAGTTCTAGTCCCGGCTGCTTGACTTCTGATCCAGCTCCTTGCTAATGTGCCTAAGAAAGTAGTGGCAATGAAGGATCATCCAAGTCCTGGGCCTCCTGCCCTCACATGGGAGACCTGGAAGAAGCTTCTTGTTTCTGACCCAGCCTCAGTTAATGTGGACATTTGGGAGGTGAAACAGTGAGTGAAAAAGATAACTCTCTCTCTTTCTCCCTCACTTTCAAATAAATAAATAAATAAATCTTGCAAAAGCAGTGGGGAGGAAGACTTGCAGTATCAAGGTGCTGTAATAAGAGATCTGTGTTTACTCACTCCCCAGGCATCTTTTTGCCTCAGTCGTCTGTGTAACAACAGGAATCTAGTGGCCTCACTGTGTCAAGGCCACCAGTGTACAGGGAGAAAAACAAGTCATGGAGAACACAGGTTGTATTTCATACAGAGTAAAAGTGATCATGGAAACGGTCATGCAACTTCTTGTATTTTCATTTTGTCCTACAATTCTGAATTTGTTTTTGTGAGGTGGAAGGAATCTTATTTTTAAACCTTTCAGAAATTTTATATGTATTTGGAGGAATACAAGTCTTTACCCATCCCTACCCCCTCACCAATGCCTGGCTCAAGGCTCTATTGAGTGTGTCTTTCTGAAGACAAAACTGGAGTCCTACTGCCCAGGGTTGTGGAGTGGGGGAAGATGGGACATGAGATAGGCCCAGGGCACCCAAGAGTCCTTGAAAGTGCCAGCTACTCTTGTGTGTCCCTCATACTCCCGTGCTTGTCCCACAGGATCGGAGGGCCAGCCTGGTAATGACAGTGAATTTGCTGATGCAACCACCAGTCAGAGCTCTGGACTCAAAAGCCACACCAGTGAGCGTCCCAGAGAGGCTTCTGAACACTGGACCATGATCCTGTCTATTCTTCATTACCCCCCACCACCCTAACATGCAGGCACATGGAGGCACACACTTTGATCCAGTCTTCCTTATGGAAGTGTCCCATCTGCATTGCTCAAATTTAAAGTGCTATAGAAGGTAGAAAACAACCATCTCTTTATCATCTACCCTCTTCTTTTTACCAGACAGCTCTTGAATTCTGCTAGCCCCTCTGAGGGCTGTCCTTTTTGGAGGTAACTTGTCATTGAGCAGGTGATTAAGATACTGTCTGTGGAAATGATATTTCTTCCTCCGATGTGAGCCCATTAATGAATAGCTTTAAGTCTCAGTTTTATAAATCTGCTAAATACTTGTAATAATATTTCCTGTCTCTTAGAATTCCCAACAAGGTTAAAGGGGATGACTGAGGGAATGCCTGATGCTGCAAAGTTAACTCTTACTACCACTACTGTTATTATTAGTAGCTGTGGACAGGAAGTTAGGTCTACCTTCAGCCCAGGGACCCAGTTCTGGACCTTGTTTTGGCTTCCTACGCCAGCCTACATCCAGGGCAATAAACGTACAAACAGCTGCCTAGAGGGGGGTGGTGTCTATGACCGCTACAGGCCCAGGCCACTTCCCTGGATTGAATGTCGCCTTGGAATGAGGATGCTGAAAGTGAAAGTGAGTAACTCCTACTGGGGTGACCCTTTCTTGGAACCTGATTCTCCAAAAAAGCTGAATAACTCTAGAATTACCCCCAAGTCTCTGGGCAGAGGGGGAAAGCATCAGAAAGACTTATTTTATATATTTACAAGGCACAGCTAGAGAATGTGTGTGTGTGTGTGAGAGAGAGAGAGAGAGAGAGACAGAGAGAGACAGAGAGACAGAGACAGAGAAAGAGAATGCAGTAGATTGAGAGAAGTCTTCCATCTGCTGGTCAACTCCCCACATGCTTGTACCTGCCACACGTGGGTCAGGCCAAGGCCAGGAACCAAGAACTTCCATCTGGCTCTCCCAGTGGGTTGCCATAGCCCATGCACTTGGGCCATCACCTAGCTCCTGCCAGCACATTAGTAGGAAACTGGATCAGAAGCAGAATAGTGAGCTTCAGTGGGCCATCTTATAGGGGTTGTGAGTGTCCCAAGCAGCAACCAGCTGTGCCATCGTTCTCTCTCTTGATCATGCTCTTTGCTAAGTGGCCTTAAGTTTACAACTTACAAAACATTCAAATCTGTTATCCTACTTGATCCTCCCATCAATTTTGTGTGTGTGAGGCTGCAAATAGTTTTCATACTATCCCTCCTCTGAGCTGGCTTCTAGAAGTCTCCTACATCAGGTTCTGCTGGTCCCAGTCCCTTGGGATATCAGTTCAATAATTCATTAACTGCTCTTGACTGACATCCTACTCAGATCAGTCTCAAGGTCCAGTCTATGCATATGCATTCTATGCATTCTCCTATCTCCTCTTACAACATGAGTTCCACAAAAGCAGCAGGGAACCATCTGGCCTTTCTTTCTTAAGGGTTGAGAGGATCTGTTTGGAGGACTAGTGACAGCACATCACTGCTTTCACCTATCTTTTCTCCTTTTTTCTTCCTTTCTTTCTTTCTTTCTTTCAGATTTATTTTATTTTTATTTATATATGTGCTTCTGAAATGAGCACTTATTTTTGCTTTAAAAAGCAGAGAGAAGAAAAAAAAAAAAAGAAAGAGGGTACTTGGAGAGGGGGTAAAGGAAATCCCAGGGCCTATGGAACTGTATCATAAAATGATAATGATAATAAAAAAGTAAAAAAAAAAAAAAAGCAGAGAGAAGGGCCCGGCGGCGTGTCCTAGTGGATAAAGTCCTCGCCTTGAACGCCCCGGGATCCCATATGGGCACCGGTTCTAATCCTGGCAGCTCCACTTCTCATCCAGCTCCCTGCTTGTGGCCTGGGAAAGCAGTGAAGGATGGCCCAATGCATTGGGACCCTGCACCCGCGTGGGAGACCTGGAAGAGGTTCCTGGTTCCCGGCTTCGGATCGGCGCGCACCGGCCGTTGCAGCTCACTTGGGGAGTGAATCATCGGACGGAAGATCTTCCTCGCTGTCTCTCCTCTGTGTATAGCTGACTTTGTAATAAAATAAATAAATCTTTAAAAAAAAAAAAAAGCAGAGAGAAGAGGAGAAAGAGAGAGAGAGAGAAAAGAGAGAGAGTGGTCTTCTATGTAGGTTCACACCTTATTGGCTGCAATGGCTGATGCTGAGCCAATCTGTAGCTAGGAGCCAGGAGCTTCTTCCAGGTCTGCAACATGGGTGCAGATCCACAAGCAGCTGAGCAAGCAGGCCATCCTGCATTGCTTTTCCAGGCAACAAGCAGAGAGCTGAATGGGAAGTGGAGCAGCTGGGACAAGAACCAACATCCATATGGGATGCTAGTGTTGCAGGTGGAGGTTTAATCTATGATGCTACAGTGCTGGCCACTCTTCCCTCTTTCTTTAAGTGGCTAATTTGAGAGGTTTTGGGGGACACTTTCAACTGAAAGAGTACTACTGTAGCAGAGCCACCAACACAGAATAATCCATAATTTTGTTGATGGATCAGCTCATACAAACAAGGAAATGGGAACAGAGGATGCACTATATCAGTGACTCTATTAGTATGCATAGCCCTTATCATCAGAGCTATATTTTCCTCATTTTCAAAATTGTTGTGGTTATTTCAATTCTTTAGCCTTTGTACACAAACTTTGGAAAAATTTTTCCTGTCAGGGTATGCATCATGCCACAGTGACTCAAGTTACTTGCTTGGGACACCTGCATCCCATATTGGAATATTTGGGACGAAGTCCATTTCTAATGCAGTTTTCTGCTAATGCACCTGAAAAGCAGCAGCTGATGAAGAGTCTCAGGTCCCTGTCATGTATGTGGGAGACTTGGATAGAGTTCCTGGCTCTAAAATTCATCAAGGCTGTGTCCCAGAAGATGGAAGATCTTTCTGTTTCTCTTTCTCTGACACTCTGAATTTCAAATAAATAAATTAGTAAATAAGTAAATATTTAGAAAATTTGTTTTGGGCTCCACACAATGACTCAATGGCTAAATCTCATCCTGCATGCACCGGGATCCTATACAGGCACTGGTTCATGTCCTGGCTGCTCCACTTCACATCTAGCTTCCTGCTTGTGGCGTTGGGTAGCAGATGAGGATAGTCCAAAGTCTTGGGACCCTGCACCTGCATAGGAGATTCGGAGGAGGCTTCAGATCGGCTCAGTTCTGGCCATTGCAGCCATTTGGGGAGTGAACCAGTGAATGGGGGATCTTTTTCTCTCTCTTTCTCTACATAAATCTGATTTGCCTTTCCAATAAAAATAAATAAAGCTTAAAAAAAAAATCTTTGTCTATAAAAAATCCTGCTGAGAATTTTCCAGGGCACTATATTTATGTATGAGTTTTGGAAGTCTTTACTTCCGAAATAAATTTTGACATTGTTACTGTGTTGAGTATTCCAAATTATGTGGTAACACACCAAAGGGAAGTAGACAGTACTATTACCTGCAAGATACATTCCAGGGATGCAGAACTGGTTTAATAATTGGAAGTCAATCGATGTAATATCCCACATTAATAGTGTAAAGAAAATAAATCCTATGCTCACTTCAGTTGGCAAAGAAAGCTTTTAACAAACATGGGTATCCTTTCATGATAAAAGCATTCTGAAAATGAGGAATGGAGGAAAGTGTCTCTACTTGATAAAGAGAGACCTGTGCCTGTAGGACACTCAGTGATGAAGGCTAGACGCTTTCCCTGGAAATTGGGACTAAGACAGATTTCCCGGGGTGGGTTTTGTGGCATAGGGAGACTGGACTGCAATGTCCCTTTTTAGTGTGTTTATCTTGTTTGGCATTGGTGGAAAACTGGCTTCTTAAAATTCAATGGGAAATGTTACCGCTGTTTTCATTTTCTGAAACAGACTGTGATATTATTTCTTCATAAATATGGTGGAATTCTTCATTGAAATCATGTGGGTCTGGATATTTCTTTTTAGATGTTTTGATTACAAAGTCACCTTTCTTAGGAGTTATTGAGTCATCTAATTGGTCTTTTTCATATTATTTAAGTTGTAGTAATTTGTCCCCACCCTTTTTTTTTTCCGAAAGGAATTGGTCTCTTTTGTATCAATTGTCGAATGTATGCATGTAGAGGTTGTCTCCCGGTGTAATAAAAACATCATTTTATTACCCTTTGATGTCTGCAGTTTTCCGAAGTAACATCTCATTTCATTCTTAAGTTGTATAATTTATGTCTCTGAAATCTTACTTTTATTGATCTCTTCTATGAGTCAGTGTTATGCTGCATTAATTTTTCTCTTATTTTCTGTTTTCAATTTCACTGATGTCTGCTCTTGTCATTATTCTTTCTATCTATTTTGAATTTATTTTGCTCTTATTTTTCTTGTTTCTTCTGGTGGGAACTTAGATAATTCATTGGAGACTTTTCCTCTTTTCTGATAGAAGCACTTAGTGTGATAAAATTTCCATTCTGCACTGCCTTGCTATGTCCTTCAAATTTTGTTATGTTGTATTTTCAATTTTATTTGGTTTAATTTATCATCTTTATTTTTCTTGAGAATTCCTCTTTGAACCACAAATAATTTACACACATATCAGTTTCCAGGTCTGTTAAGATTTCCTAGTCATCTTTCTGCTATTGATTTCTTATTTGATTTTGTTATGGTCAGAGAACAAATGTGGTGTGATGTCAACTCTGCTAAATACATTGAGATTTGTCTTATGGCCCAGAGTATGCTGTATCTTGATTCCACGACGTTTGAAAAGAAAGTGTATTCTGCTTTGTTGGGTGGAGTGCTGTATAAATGTTGATTATATCGTGTTGCTTGATGTTGTTCTTGAGTGCCTTTGTTTGCCTGCTGATTTTCTGTTCAGTTGTTCTTTCAGCTCCTGATAAAGGGGCATTGAAATCTCTTATGTCTTTATTTATGCCCCTTTTTAGTTCTGTTGATTTTTGTTTCACCTATTTTGGAGTTGTGTTGTTTGATGGAGCACTCACTTCCTTGGTGTATTGTGAACCTCTCGATCCCTGGTAACGTCCTTTGCTCTGAAGCCTAGTTTATGTCATCTTATTATAGTCATTCCTACTTTCTTTTGATTGGTATTTGCAAGGTCTATCTTTTTTTTTCCTTTGTTTTTCAAGCTCTCTGCATTATTTGAAGAGTTTCTTCTAGGCAAAAAGGGCTGACGATTTTCAATACACTCTGCTAAGCCTGATTTTTAATGGCTGTATTGAGACCATTTAAAATGAATGTAATTATTTTTTTTTAAGATTTATTATTATTGGAAAGCCGGATATACAGAGAGGAGGAGAGACAGAGAGGAAGATCTTCCATCCGATGTTTCACTCCCCAAGTGAGCCGCAACGGGCCAGTGCGCGCCAATCCGAAACTGGGAACCAGGAACCTCTTCCAGGTCTCCCACGTGGGTGCAGGGTCCCAAGGCTTTGGGCCGTCCTCAACTGCTTTCCCAGGCCACAAGCAGGGAGCTGGATGGGAAGTGGAGCAGCTGGGATTAGAACTGGTGCCCATATGGGATCCTGGTGCGTTCAAGGCGAGGACTTTAGCCGCTAGGCCACGCCGCCGGGCCTAGAATGTAATTATTTTTTTTAAGATTTATTTGTTTTTATTACAAAGTTAGATATACAGAGAGGAAGAGAGAGAGAGGAATATCTTCCATCTAATGATTCATTCCCCAAGTGTCCACAACGGCTGGTGCTGCGCCAATCTGAAGTCAGGAGCCCAGATCCTCTTCCCAGTCTTCCACACGGGTGCAGGGTCCCAAGGCTTTGGGTCATCCTCAACTGTTTTCCCAGGCCACAAGCAGGGAGCTGGATTGGAAGTGGAGCTGCTGGGATTAGAACTGGCGCCCATATGGGATCCCAGCACTTTCAAGGCGAGGACGTTCGCCACTAGACCATAGCACCAGGCCCAATGAATGTAATTATTGATGTTAGGGTGTAAGTTAGCCTTAATCTTTTTTGCTGTTATGTTTTTATCTTTAATTCTCTTTTGTTTTGCCTTCCTTTTGACACTTGAATGTTTTTTAAGATTCCATTTTGTTTTCTCCTGTGCTGTTGAGATCATCTTCTTACAATTTTTAAGTGGGTATATATATATCGGTATAACATTAGATGTACGTTGCCTACTGATGTTGGATTTTTACCATTTTGAGTGAAGTGTAGAAACCCTTAATACCTTTGGTTGGTGCCATGGCTCAGAAGGCTAATTCTCCACCCTGTTGTGCCAGCATTCCATATGGGCACCAGTTTATGTTCCAGTTTCTCCACTTCCTATCCAGCTCTCTGCTTGTGGCCTAGGAAAGCAGTGGAGGATGGTCAAGAACCTTGAAGCCTTGTGCTCATGTGGGATACCTGGAGGAGGTTTCTGGCTCCTGGCTTTGGATTTGCTTGGCTCCAGCCATTGCAGCCTCCTGGGAAGTGAACCAGCTGTTGGAACATACAGCTGTTCTCTGTGTCTCCTTTGTAAATGTGACTTTCCAATGAAAATAAATCAATCTTTAAAAAAAAGAAAAAAGATTTATGGGGTGTTTATGGCAGAAGCAGAGAATGGGAGGGAAAAAACACAATCATTTTGAGTTTAATAAGGATGAGAATTGGGGCATGGATCAAGAAGATGAATGTGGGCCCAGCGTAGTAGTGTAGTGGCTAAATCCTTGCCACTTGGATTCCATATGTGTGCTAGTTAATGTCCTGGATGCTCCACTCCCTAACCAGCTCTCTGCTTGTAGCCTGGGAAAGCAGTAGAGAATGACCCAAAGCCTTGGGACCCTGTACCCATGAGGGACATCTGGAAGAAGTGCCTGGCTGCTGGTTTCAGATCGGCTCAGCTCCGCCTATTGTGGTCATTTGGGGAGTAAACAACTAGATGGAAGATCTCTGTCTTTCCTTCTCTATGTATCTCTGCCTTTCAAATAAAAATACATATATCCTTTTTTTAAGAAAGAGAACCTTAATTACCTTTATTTTACTTTATTCTATAACATTTATGGTGTAATTATCATAAGTATTTCTTTTTTAAAAAAATTTATCTTATTGGAAAGGCAGATGTACAGAGAGAAGGAGAGAGAGGAAGATCTTCCATCTGCTGATTTACTCACCAAGTGGCTGCAATGGCTTGAGTTGAGCTGATCAAAGCCAGGAGCCAGGAGTTTCTTCTGGGTTAGCCACACAGCTTCAGGGTCCCAAAGCTTTGGGCCATCCTTGACTGGCTTTCTCAAGCCATAAGCAGGGAGCTGAATGGGAAGTGGAGCATCTGGGATACGATCTGACGCCCATTTGGGTATCCTGATGCTTACCATATGAGGTCTTAGCTGTTGAGCTATAGTACCAGGCCCTTCATCTCACTTTTGTCTGCTGGGAGTGGTAGTTCAGGTTCTCCTTTGGCCTCAGCTAGTCCTGGAATGGAGAGAAGACAAGAAGCTGCTCCTGGTTATCGCTGGTCAACACAAGAAGGTCAGGTTCCCTTCCAAGCTTCTAATGATGCCAATCTGTTTCAGACTATCCTGGGTGTCCTCACTGCTCTCCAGGTGGCTCCACTCAGATTGTGAGAGGGGGTTCCCATGGCCACAGCATGGTAGTGAGGTACCAGCTCTCCATTAAGCTTCCCGCTCAGCAGAGAGGGGTTGCCCTATTGTTGGTGAGTGGATTGAACTCCCTACATGGTCTTCATCGACAATGCGTCCCAAGCAGCCTCATCACTATCTCACTGGATGAAAGTCCCATGTGCTGGCTTGACATTCTGAGCTTCACCTTTTGGGAGAGTATGAGTGTCCTTACCCTAGCCAAGCGAAGGGAGACGTCTAGCATGCTCACGCAGCCTTTGTGAGTGTGGTGAAGCCAGAGTGTTTTTCTGAGATGTTTGGCTGGCCTAGGGTAAATCAGTTATCAGTTTTTTTCTTTCCAGAAATAATCTCCTCTCTAGACCCTGTTAGAAATATCTGAATCACCTGTCAATCACCCCTCTCCCCTCACAAGCGTGGGTCCCACTCCAGGGGCTTCTCCTTCTGATGCTGAGATGCTTTCAACCTGTCCCTTGGAATGCCCAGACTTAGGGGTAGGAGCTCTCTGGCAGTTTCTACCTTTATAACACCTTATAACTATCTTTTTGCTTTTCTAGTTTTCTAAAACACAGTTATTAAGTTGTCTATTTACTAATTATCTCTACTAAATTGACTGATGCACTCTCTTTGGGTAGTATTTGTCCAGTGTACAAACTCATAAGATACTTTAATATGGCAGCTCACTACAAAATAAATATTCTTCAAAATTAGCTTTCAGGGGTCAGTGCTGTGGTATAAACCTCCCCCTCCCATGCCAGCATCCCAAGTGGGTGTCAACTTGAGTCCTAGCTGTTCCACTTCTGATCCAATTTCCTGATATTGGCCTAGGAGAACAGGGAACTGGCCCAAGCCATGAGCTCCTGTACCTGTGTGGGATACCCAGAGGAAGTTCCTGGCTCCTAGTTTTGTGTTGGCTCAGCTTTGGTTATTGAGGTCATTTGGGGAGTGAACCAGCAGCTGAACCTTTTAAATGGAAAAAAAAAAAGAAGTCTTTACAAAAATTAGCTTTTATTCCAACACTAACTTATTAAGAAAAATGATTTGTTGTGTCTGAATTCAAATTTATCTGAATATCTTGTATTTTTATTTACTAAAGCTGGCAAATGCAGTCATAGAGCTGTGCTGTATGTGTTTTGGGGTCGAGGCCTGGGTTTGTGAATGGCGTGTGCGCGGGAGGAGAATCCTACACAGGGTTGCTTGCATTGTGAAAGTCTCCCATTCCCAAGTTTAGTACCTCTGAGGAGCCAGTGTTGAAAATGAATTAATGTTTTAGAAATAAAGTGCTTGAACTTGGCTATGAAGCAGGATGTCCCAGAAATGTAACCCACGTAAGTGACAACACATGAAAAAATTTATGGAAAATGGAATAAAAATGTTTGTTTTGGTGCAAAAATCTTTGAAATTCATAACAATTCTACTTTTTTTTAATGTGCATTTCCACTAACTTCTTGAAAATCTCCTTGATCCACAAATCTCAACATTTTTGTATCAAAAGAAGCTTATCTTTTTTCTTTCTTTTTAAAATTTATTTATTATTTTTAATTCATTAATTACATTGTGTTATGTGACACAGTTTCATAGGTACTTGGATTCTACCCACCCCTCCCCCAACCCTCCCACCATGGTGGATTCCTCCACCTTGTTGCATAACCACAGTTCAAGTTCAGTTGAGATTCCCCCATTGCAAGCATATACCAAACATAGAGTACAGCATTTTATTGTCCAGTCAAGTTCAACGGAAGTTTTTGGAAAATGTTTTATTCTGTCAACTTGGGTTTTAATAAAAGTAATTTATTTACTAAATTTCTTTGAGAGGCAGAGCAACAGAGAAAGATCTCCCATGTAGTCCTTTACTCCCTAAATGCCGGAAACAGCCAGGAATGGTCAGGACCGGCCAGGTCGAAGCCAGGACCTGGGAATTCAATCCAGATCTCCCGGGTGGATGGCAGGAACCCAGTACTTGAGCCGTCATCCGCTGCCCACCAGGATTCACCTGAGCAGGAAGCTAGAACAAGGAGCCGAGTAGGTACTCAAACCCTGGGCCCTTTGATAAGGGAGGCAGTTGTTACTAGTTACTTGCAACAATCAGTCGTTAAACTCATCCTTTACTTTCATCTTTCCAGGAACTTCATGGAGTACTTTCCTATTAGAAATCATAAAGCCCACTCTGCCTACTATATGGTCATTCTCATTTTATTATTTGTTCTTGGCAAGTCCCTCACGCACTCTGACTCCTCCGGTATCTCAGAGCCTCCTCCATCAAACTGACCTCTGTCCAGGAGGCCCACAGCCTGGGAATCCTGGGAGCAGAAGGGGAGGAGCTGGCCCCCAGGAGCCAGGCTGAGTCAGTGTCTCTGTGGGAGTGAAGTCTGCCCTGAGGGAGAGGAAGGGGATTGAACTCTGTTCTCAGGCAGTTCTTGGTCACACTTTCCTGGTGGCGGGGTGAGAGAGCATCCTCCCTGGAATGCTTGTTGCCACGGAACAGCTTGTTCTTGTTTGTTAGCAAGTGATACTGAACATTTCCACCACCGCCCTTTTTAAATTGAAAAACACACAAGCAGGGCTGGGCAGTGGGGCACAGCAGGTTAAGCTGGCACTTGCAATCCTGGTATCCCACACTTGAGTGCCAGTTCCAGGCCCAGCTGCCCCACTTCCAATCCAGCTCCCTACTAATGCGCCTGGGGCGACAGCAGATATTGGTGGGCACAGGTGCCTGGACCTCTGCCACACACCTGGGAGACCTGGATGAAGCTCCTGGCTCTTGGCCTGCCCCAGCCCCGGCTGTTGTAGTCATTTTGGGGAGTGTCAAAAGAAGGCTTTACAAAGAGAATGATATGATTTGTTAATAGACAAGGAACAAAGGAGAAATGTTAGAATTTTAGAACAAAACCATTCCGTAACAAAACTACTGTCATCCCTTTTGAAATACTGTCTCCTGTTATTAGGTAAAACTGTGTGGCAGCCGTAGAAGGCCCACTACATATGTGTGGCAGCCTGGCCTGCCAGTCATCACAGATGCTTTCTCAGGTTGCTAAGTCTTCTCTCTAAGTTTGACTTTTCCGGACAGAAAAGGTCAACTGGGATCCGGCGCAATGGCCTAGCGGCTAAAGTCCTCGCCTTGAACACGCTGGGATCTCACATGGGCACCAGTTCTAATCCCGGCAGCTCCATTTCCCATCCAGCTCCCTGCTTGTGGCCTAGGAAAGAAGTCGAGGATGGCCCAAAGTCTTGGGACCCTGCACAAGCGTGGGAGGCCCGGAGGAAGTTCCTGGCTCCTGGCTTCGGATTGGCACAGCACCGGCTGTTGCGGTCATTTGGGGAGTGAATCATTGGACGGAAGATATTCCTCTCTCTGTCTCTCCTTCTCTCTGTATATTTGACTTTGAAATAAAAATAAACAGATCTTTAAAAATAAAAGAAAAGGTCAACTGGGAGTAGCCAACAATTTGCAATTTGCAGCACAATTATTTCTTCTTCTTTTTAAAAAAGATTTATGTTTTTATTTGAAAGGCAAAGATATAGAAAGAGAGAGTTTCCATTGTTGGTTTATTCCCCAAATGGCCGATATGGCCAGGGCTGAGCCAATCTGAAGCCAGGAGCTTCCTTTGGATCTCCCATATGGGTGCAGGCTCCCAAGGACTTGAGCTATCAGCAGAGAACTGGACTAGATGTGGAGCAATTGGAGTACGAACCGATGGTCATATAGGTTGTCAGAGCCTCAGGTTGAAGCTTAGTGTACTGTGCCACAGCACTGCATCCAAATTCTTTCTTGAGCCCTGCTGCAATGACTCTAACAAAGAGGAGGTAGTGGTGGGACCTTTTATCTGGGCAAGTCCCTTTTCTTTCTTTCTTTCTTTGTTTTTTTTTTTTTTTTTTTGGACCTCAGGGTTGTGTGTGTGCGTGTGTGTGTGTGTGTGTGTGTGTGTGCGTTTTCCCAATCTGCAAAGTGAGTCCCTGAAAGCAGATCTGCCAGGGGTCCTCTCCAGCTATCATCTATTACTTTCATGAAGCACATCATAAATAACCATCATTTGGACATAATTCTCTGTAAATCTGTATTTAATCCACCAGTCTTCCTGTTTGAGGATCACTTGGCGTAAGGCAGGCCATTTATCCTCGTGATAGATACGGTTTGTGGATATAATTATCCCTGTCACAGATGGAGAAACTGAGTCCAGGGGTGTGGGATGATCTGCCACAGTTTTCATGTCTTATCGGGGCCGCCCTGGGCTTAGCTTCCCTGCATGATGGCTGATGGATAGCAGAGGAGAGCCCCCCGGGGTGGGGGGAGGAGCAGACAACAGGAGGCAGCGAGAGTATGATTATGAAACAGATCCATCAATCGCCTGCCACTTCCCCCTTTTTTCCTTGTTGAATTCCAAGTCCCTCTTTCCCTGTGGCATTTTTTGAGGACATATTCATGAATGGACCTTTGGAGTTTTACACACATACACATGCACATGTGTACACACACACATACACAGAGGACAATTTGGTCACACCTAAGAGGCAGATAAAGCTGAAGGGAGCCTGCAAAAGGATCTGTAGATAAAAAAAAGTCCGGTATCTGGGCAGGTAACACCCAATTACAACAGAGCAGTGTTGACTTACACTTTTCCTTATCGAGGGGGAATCAGGTATTCGTGTAAATCAGAAAGGAGTTTGATGGATGCCAGTTCATCGGCGTCTCCAGCCAACGGACAGCTTTGGTTAAACAAAATATATATTCCCCTTATCTGCAGTGGCGACGATCACTGCAACTCCCCGGCTCCCCTCCACTCCTCCATGACCTATAAAAACCAGGGCTTATCTGGAGTTTGTAATAGCCTAATGTCTAGCAGGGCCCGTGCTAAAATCACTCTGACAACACGGCAACTCAGGCCCAGCCCAAGTCATTTTGGCAGACAGATGATCTTTTCTTATCTCCAATTGTCTTGGCAATAAATGTCTTTTTCTTAAGATGCTTGTTTAGACTGCCCCTGGGGGGAGAGGAAGAACAGGTACGAGGAGCTCTTTCCAAGGGAGAAGTTCTTGGGAGTCTGAGTTTTACATACTCGTTCCACTTGCTCTCCATGGTTTGAGGGCTGTGTTGTGGGGAGTGGCTGCACACGTGTACAGAGTGACAATGGCAGTGGTGACCACATATGCTATATGAGCCATGGAGAAAGCAGGAAGTGTTTGCTTAATAAGGATGGGGGCAGAATGGAAAGATGAAGAAGGTCAGAGGAGGGAACGTAGCTTGTGTGAGACATGAGGAAGATGCTGGAATGTCAGGGCTGCTTTTAGAATGAGATGATGGCTTCTCTGCCCACAGTTTCATCACCCAGGTGAACACCAGCTGGAGATATGAGTGAATACAGCCCTGGTAAGTCAGAGACCTGGATGAAGCTTTACCTTACACCTTGCCTGCTGAGATTTTTAAAGATTTATTTATTTGTAATTTTTTTAAAGATTTATTTATTTTTCATTACAAAGTCAGCTATACAGAGAGGAGGAGAGAGAGGAAGATCTTCCGTCTGATGATTCACCCCCCAAGTGAGCGCAATGGCCGATACTGTGCCGATCCAATGCCGGGAACCAGGAACCTCCTCCAGGTCTCCCACGTGGGTGCAGGGTCCCAAAGCTTTGGGCCGTCCTCAACTGCTTTCCCAGGCCACAAGCAGGGAGCTGGATGGAAAGTGGAGCTGCCGGGATTAGAACTGGCACCTATATGGGATCCCGAGGTGTTCAAAGCGAGGACTTTAGCCTCTAGGCCACGCCGCTGGGCCCAAGATTTATTTATTTGTTTGAAAGTCAGAGTTACCAAAACAGAGATATCTTCCATCTGCCCTCTCACTGCCCTGGTGGCAACAATTGTCGGGACTGGGCCAAGCTTAAGCCAGGAGCCAAAAGCCTCTTCTGGAACTCTCCCATAGGTGGAAGGGGCCCAAACACTTTGGCCATTTTCTGCTGCTTTTCCCAGGCCATACCAGGGAGCTGGATTGGAGGTGGAGCAGCTGGGACATGAACTGGCATTCATATGGGATCCTGATGTTGCAAGGACCAACTTTACATGCTGCTATCACATTGCCCACACCTGCCTGCTGAGGTCTTAACTCTGCCCTCTCCATCTGGACTCCAGGGCTGGCCTGTGGGAGGAGGGTCCACATTGGACGCCCAAGGTCCAGATCAACAGGAAGACAGCAGTGAGCTCTGTCTGGTCACAGAACTGGGTAAAGACCAATTGGCCTTGAATTTGTCCTTTCAACTATTTTGGGGCGTTCTCACCATTCCTGGGTGTGTACAAGTCCCTTTGTGATCATTTATCACAACACCTCCCTTTCTTAGTCCCTAACATTTCCCTAACACTTAGAGATGCTTAGCATCTGTTCAAGTAAATGCTGATCAACTGTCTGTAAACTCGGAAATGCCAATGCAAACTCTCTGCACATTTTAAAATCTGGTTGTTTTTGTTGCTGTATTGTGGAAGTTTTTATAGATCCTAGAGATTGACCTCTACTTGTATATATGGTTTGCAAATGTTGTCTTCCCTTCCATAGGATGTACTTTTACTCCACTGATTGTGTCCTTTGACACAAGTTTTGACATTTCACTGATTTTTTCCACATTTGCTGTCTGTGCCTTTGGGGTCACCTTTTTTTGCTTTGAATTTATTTTTTTTCAGTACCTAAGATAACCAGGGCTTGGAACATTCACTTCACTTAGGGAGAGAAACTCTCTGTTTTGTATTTGGACAACCTTAACATCATAGAAATGTCCTCTCCTGGGAGCCCCAGGTGGAATTTGGGATGCAGCCTTGGTATTTACTTCCACTCTGCTTGGTCGGCCTAGCCTTGTTTCAACAGCATAGCCTCATCCTTTCCCTCCAGACCATACTTTTCTAGATTGTGAGACTGCTTGCTTTCCTGAGAGAGACATTTCAGGACAGTTTCAGTGTCCTTACGCTGTCAGCTGGACAGAATAGGAAAGGACAGGAGAACCAGGAGTGGCCACTCCCAACAAGACAGTTCTCAGGTGGAAAGAAGAGTCTAGTGCTGTGGCCCTGTCTGCTTTTTGCTGGAGCCCACATATCCTGGAGTCTGTGTGAAGTTGGGGGTGTGGTGAAGACAGACAGAAATAGCTATTAAAGCCATTTACTTTCTCCTCTCCCATGGTGGAGTTCGACACTTCTGGTAATATTTGGGTTGGAATTTGCTTTTCCTTCTCCGTGCTGACCCTGAGTTGAGCTCCTAACTATTCTCTAATGTGACTGTTTGTTGGAAAACAGACAGCTAGGTTGACAGACATACATCACTGCTGCCTTTCAGGGAATGCATTATTAGCAGGAAGCTGGAATCAGATGCTGAAGCTGGATATGCTGCTCAGGTACTTTGATGTGGGTTGTGAGTACCCTAACCAGTGGTTTTTTGTTTGTTTGTTTGTTTGTCTATTTGTTTTAAGATTTATTTGAAGGATTTATTTGAAGCGTAACACACAGAGAGAGAGAGAGAGAGAGAGAGAGAGAGAGAGAGAGAGAGAATATCTTCCATCTGTAGGTTCATTTCTCAAATGACCACAACAGCTGGGGCTGGACTAGGCTGAACCCAGGAGCCTGAACCTCCCATGTGGGTGGCAAGGGCCCAAGCACTTGGGCCATCTTCTGTTGCTTTCCCAGATGCATTAGCAGGAAGCTGGATCAGAAGTAGAGCAACTGGGACTTGAAGTGGTGCTCCTATAAGATGTAGATGTTGTAGACAGCAATCTAACCCACTGTATTACAACACCAACTCTAACCAATGTCTTAGCCATTGCCAAACACCAGCTGGAGATGCATGTCTCACAGTTGAGGTAGTCCTTTATTTCATACCTCTTTTTATCTTCTCCAATGTCTAAAACCCACCTTCCTTCTCTGTTTCCTGTCTCATTGAGAAAACAGAAGTTGTCCTGTGACCCACTGCTTGCCTGTCTGACCTTCCTCCTGCCTGTGCACGGTTGCTCTGTTCTTCCTTTGCTGTGAAGCCTCTTCTTTCTCCCCTATTGGGCTGGATCCCAAACCTCCAAGTGCCCGTCATCTCCCCTCTGGTTCATACATCCCTGCTCTGCTTTTACCTCATCCCCTCCACCATGAGACCCAGTACATCTCCCACCTCTAAAAACAAAATTATGTTACTTAATTACACATCCTCCTGAGGAAGAAAAGCAACCATGCATGCCTCTGGCATGAACAGCAGGTGCATTTAGCCATGGTGGAAATTTCAAGACTCAGGAGGTGGGTGATGAGTTTGGAAGGGAAGCTGGAAGTCTCAGTGTCAGGACTTTTTGTGCCTTATCCTACAGAAGATAGGGAATCCTTTTGGGTGGATAAGGCCATGGGGGATTATAGCATTGCCTTGCCTGTTACTCTGGCAGCAGTGATGAAGGGGACAGAGGCTTTGGGAGCTCAGCATCCTAACCAGGGCAGGAAGTGCCTTCAGTGAGGAAGGTAGTGGACTGGAGAGGAAGCTATCTGCAGGGGACCAGGTCCACCTGGGTAGTTGGGATCCAGGAAATAGAGGAGGAGTGAAGAAAATGGATCTCTCTCTCTCTCTCTTTCTTGTTTCTCCCATTTCTCTCCTTAATAGGTCCAAGGAGAAAATGAAAGCTGCATGATTTCTAGCCATGGAGTGGGCAGCCCCTTCTGAAAGAGCCACTTCCCCTGCAGAGAAGGGTGGCAGGTTAAGTCACTTGGATCTTTCAGAGTGGACTGGGGTGCTCCTGGGGCAGCAAGTGTGGGAGGCACCAGGAACCCACAGAAGAGCCTGACTTGTCCCTGTCTCCAGGCCCCATCACTGGGAATGACTGCCTTGCAGCAGTAGTGGGGGTAGGCATGGGGCTGGCAGGTACAATCGGGAGCCAGGGAGAATGCTGCTGGGAGAACAGCCTGTGGTTGTTCCTCATTTACAGCGATGTAAGTGAGGCCCCATTGGGGGGATTTCCCTGGAGAATAGCAAACGTGCTTTGAAAGCCAACATGGGATCTCAGGGAAGGAACACAGGGTGGGCAGAGGTTATAGTGGAGGTCGGGGTTGTTCTGCACAGTCGCAGGTGCCCAGGGGCCAGGGTTAGAGGTGCAGATGGAGACAAGCAGGGACTGTAGAGTCCTGAAGATGACTTATCCCACAAGGAATGAGTCTCAAGGAGGCGCCTCACAAACTTTGCAAGGAATCTTGGGTGCTCCTCCCTATGTGTGTGAAAGGTGATGTTTCACTCTTGAACTTGGAAAGGAAAACCCCCCATAGCCTCTCCCCTGGCTTTGGGAGTGCCAACGGCCAGGGGTTATTTCTTCCTTTCTAATCCTGTCGTTTTATGGGGCAGTAAATAAGAACAGCAGGGAATTAATGAAAAAGGTGGAGCCAAGGCAAATAGCAGAGTCCTCGCCCATGTGGCACTTGCAGTCTAAAGGTGCACGTGTTACAGCCGTGTGCCCAGGAGGGCTGGGTGGAGCTGCCCTGTGTTGCCTGGGTGCGGGGAAGGTGGCCTCCGCATGTGAAAACTATCAAGAGAAGGGGCTTCTTCCAGGACTGAAGGGAACTGATGGTGGGGCATGCAGGTGGGTATTGGTGGAGGCAGCTGGCATTGGTGTAGAGCGAATGGAAGGACCAAATCAGTCTCTATCTTTTTTTTTTTTTTAGAGAAGCAGAGGGAGAGGTTTGTAGTTGGGTTGGTGGAATTGTAGAATGAGGCCAGTGAGTGCCAAATTCAGTGGGAGGAGCTGCCAAACCCAGCAGGCAGTTGCTAACTCTTCAAGTGTGTGAGGAGATGTGACCCCAATGAGTTGAAAAGGCCTGTGCAGCAATTCCAGGGAAGATTCCCCCCAAACAAACCAGGGAATGCAGTGTGTTTGGTACTGCAGCAAGGTTTGGAAGGATGATGAGGCCTGTTCCCTCAGACAAGCTTCAGGAGAAGACATTGGCAGGGAGAGAGGAGGGGGTGGACACATGGGTGGTCACCTGTGGCAGACCCTGGGTATTAGGTCCCTTAGTGGGCAAGGCTGACTTCCAGACCATAGACTCTGGGTGAGGGTTCTTATAAGCCCTGAGGTCAACCTTGAAGACATGATGCTAAATGAAAAAGTACCATACTGTATGTCACACTTGTACAAGTTCAAATTCATACAGGCCACAAGTAGAATGGGGATTTCTGGTGGCTGGGACAAGAGACTGGGGAGTTGGTGTTTAATGCAGACAGAATTTCAGCTAGGGGAAGATTAAAAAAAATCCTGGAGTCACATAGTGGTGATGGGGGTACCACATTGTGACTGTGCTGAATGTTGCAGCACCACACATTTCATAGTAGCTATAACAGTGAATTTATGTTGGGTGTCTTTTATCACCAATAAAACACATCAGTGAAATCCCTAAGTTCCTTGGCATGAATCTTCTGTACACCAAGCTGGTCCTGACTCAGTAGATGGAGGCTCACAGGGCCAGGAACTCGGTCACCATCCGATCATAACAGATGGTTACACAAGACCACGTTTTCAAGTCCATCCCCTCTGAGCAGTAATTACCACCCTGTGAGTGATAACCCACCTGCCCCTGTGAGTCTGCTCACCCCTAAGGTAAAGGAGGCAGAGCAGCGCTAGGACTGAAAGAGGGAGGTAATGGGAAGCCCAATGCCCTCACTGACCACCAAAGCAAAGAGACAGTAAGACAGTGCTTGTGATCCCAGCCAGCATGGGCTTTGGAGTCTGACACTGCAGCCCCATCACTAATGGGCAAGCTGCATCACCCAGCGGCTGTCTTGTCTGCCTAATGCCTCATCAAGAGTTATCCTCAGGGCTGTGAAGCATCTGGAGTGTAAAATAGGCAGATTTCCAAGCATGTTGCTGTTTAGGAGGTACCAATTCCCTTTCCCGCCTGGTCTCCCTCCCTTGCCCATCATTTTTTAATACTATGATTTTCTTATTTTTTAAAAAAATTAATTTGTTTCACTGGAAAGTCAGATTTACAGAAAGAAGGAGACACAGAGAGAAAGATTCTCCATTTGCTGTTTCACTCCTCAAATGGCCACAAAGGCTGAAGCAGCGCCGATCCGAAGCCAGGAGCCAGGAGCCTCTTCCGGGTCTCCTACGCAGGTGTAGGGTCCCAAGACTTTGAGCCTTCCTCCACTGCTTTCCCAGGCCACAAGCAGGGAGCTGGATGGGAAGTGGAACAACCAAGACAGGAACCAGCGACTATATGGGATACTGGTGCTTGGAGGTAGAGGATTAACCAGTTGAGCCATTACACTGGCCCCACAGTTTTTTTTTTCATGGACATAGCATTTTATTAAGATAAAACCATTGCCAGTGACACAGACACTACCTGCCTAAGCTGAAATCCATAGAATTTATAAGAAGATCTAGGTATACAGATTATTTTTTAAATTTTTATTGTTATTTTTTAAGATTTATTTTTGGATATCATTTATTTGGAAAAGCAGAATTACAGAGAGGGAATGGAGAAAGAGAAAGAGTGAGCTCCCAGCTGCTGGTTCATTCTCCAAATGGCTGCAATGGCCAAGCTGAAGCCTGGAGCCTGGAATTCCATCTGGGTCTCCCATGTGGTATAGAGGCCCAAGTACATAGGTCATTTTCTGCTGTTTTCCCAGGTACATCATCAGGGAGGTGGATTGCAAGTGGAGTAATGGGGGCTCAAACTGGCATTCACACGGGATGCTGGCGTGACAGATGGTGGCTTGATGGCTGCACCAAACACTGTCTGCTAGCTGTACAAATTAGAAACAAATAACAAGTTCAAAACCACAGGGACACATCCCAATGAAGAACTGCACATTCATTTCAAGGTGTTCTGGAGTTGCTGGGTGGGCATAGCTTCCCCACAGGCAAGAAGGCCAGCAGCTCCTGCACGCAGCCCCGCTCTGTGTGTGACGTGGGAAACGCATCATGCAGCTTTGGTCACTCCCACTGTTCTCCAGCTGCTCGCTCAGCTGGCTAGGGGTCTGCTACTTCCTCCTCTTCCTCTTCTTCCTCCTTGGGATCTCTGGCTACTACTGGCACCGCTTGTGCATCCTCCAGTCTCATGTGTAGCTATGGCTCTGCACTCAGCACCAGCAGACACAGCGGTGCCCATGCCTCTCCTTTGGAGTCAGGAAGTCAATGGTACTGTGTAAGAAATATTCATCTTGTTGCCTTCCCTTGGGTTGCTAAGAAGGGGTGGATGTATCTCTGCCTTGGGGTTGGGGAGGCAAAGTATGGGTGGAGTGTCTCTGAAGGCTGCTCTACCACGTAGGGACTTCCTCAGGTATGTCTAGGGTGGAGCTTAGCAAGATCACCACTGACCCTTGAGTGTGCAGTGGATAGGCCTCGGTTTGCTTTTCAGCCCTTCAGTTTTCAAGAGGTAAAGCCAGGGTCACTGGCCATCAGGGACCTGTTGGGGGCACAACAGGTGCCCCCCACAGCAAGTCATGGTGACCTCCACGCAGCTCGAGGCCAGAAGCCAAACCGGATGCAGCAAGAAGCATCAATTCCTCTGAATATTGATTCGATAGGATGTGAAACATCTGGTGCTAGGAGGCACACCAGAAATCAGAGATCGGAAAGAAAATGGCCTTGTGAGGCTGCACTTTCCACTCTGTGCTGGCCTCAGTGGAGAGACTAGGAACTGTGGCTAGGGGGATGGGACTGAGTTCTGGGTCCAGCTGGAGCCTACTCAGGGACTTTGGCTGAGAGTCTGGGTGTCTCTGTCCTGAGAAGGGATGGAGGAAGCAGTCTGCCGCCAGGCCAGGGAGCAGGAGGGTGGAGTGACTGGCAGAGAAGCAGAGCAGGCATGGATCCAGAGCTAGGGCTTTGCTTGGGAGCAGTACACTGAGGACTCAGTAATTTGGTGACTGACTGGCAAGTGGGTAGAAGCGTCAGTCTCCTCATCTGTGAAGTGGGGCCGATGAGGCATCTTCCTTCTCATGACTCTTGTGGCCCCAGTCCTCTAGTCTTCAGACCAGTGGCTTATTCACCAGGCCTTAGTATGGGTGGAAGAGGGAAGGTCCCAGGGTTTCTGAGGGCCCTGGGGCTACCCCAAGAGAAAATTCCTTCCAGATTCCCTACACCTGCAAGCTGACCTCCTCCTGCTCTTGCCACGTCTCCTCCTCAGATGCTCTGGTTCCTCCTTGCTGCGCTGCATGCAAGCTCAAAGTCCCTCTCCCTTTGACCAGGCAGGACAAAGTGTA
This sequence comes from Ochotona princeps, assembly GCF_030435755.1. Classification (NCBI taxonomy): domain Eukaryota; kingdom Metazoa; phylum Chordata; class Mammalia; order Lagomorpha; family Ochotonidae; genus Ochotona; species Ochotona princeps. The sequence goes on along the minus strand of NC_080842.1, from coordinate 42,658,918 downwards.
CATGTGGCTGAGAAATCCTGAAATAGGGGATGAATCTTGCAGCCCTGGCAGTCCATCATGTCTAGTTTGGCCACACTGTGCTGCTAATGCTGAAGAACACTCAGTGCATCAGAGGCACTGGCTCAGGACTCCATGCATGTTAGTGCAGGGCTCCGAGTCCTGCAGGTTGAGACTTGGGTGTGAACTTAGCCCTGCTGTGCTTTGTTCAGTCATTGTGAGCAAGCTACTTGAGAGGTCTATGTCTCAGGGCTGGCTTAATGGCTCAGCTGGTTAATCCTCTACCTGCAAGTGCCAACATCTCATGCAGGTTCTTGGTTCATAGCCTGGATGTTCCACTTCTGATCCAGCTCCTTGCTTAGGCCTGAGGAAGCAGCAGAGGATAGGCCAAACCCTTGAGACCCTGCACCTGTGTGGGAGGCTTGGAAGAAGCTTCTGGCTCCTGGTTTCAGGTTGGCTCCGCTCTAGCCATTGTAGCCATCTGAGGAGTGAACCAGCAGATGGAAAATCTATCTCTCCTCTCTGTAAATCTGCTTTACCAAAAGAAAAAAAGAATGTAAGATTCACATAACAGCAAGTACAAGGAACCGCGAATCACTGGAAAAATGCAAATCAAAACCACATTGAGATATCACCTTACCCCAAACCATAATGAGATAGCACCTCAGGATAGTTACCGCAGATAACACAAACAGAAGACAAATGGTGGCAGGGTGTGGAGATATCAAAACCCTCAGATGTTCTTGGACATCACAGCGTGCAGACACTGAAAAGCAGCTCAGCAGTTCCCTCAGACCTGAGCTGAATCGCCATGGAATCCCATAGTCCCACCTCTGAGCACACTCATATCCAAAAGAATCAACAACTAGGTCCCAGAGAGAAATGTGTGTGCCCACGTTTGCAGCAACAACTTTCACATTAGCTGCAAGATGGAAGAAGTCCAAAGGCCCATTATCAGATGAACGGTTAAATAAAGCATGATTTGTCCATGCAATAGAACACTATTTGCACTTCAATAGGAGGGCGGTTCTGGAACAAACTACCATGTGGAGTCACCTTGAAGACATTATGCTAAATGAAATATCACACACACACACACACCATTAAATGAGTAGTTAGCTTCATGGAGATGGAACATTAGAATGGGGAGTTCCAGGGGCTGGTGTAGGGAGAATAAGGACTATTGCTTATATTTAAAGAAACATAAAAAAAAAAAATTAAGAAAGTAAGAGGGAGAGAGAAGGATTTCTCAGCCACACGTACATATGTTGACTCACTCTCTCAAATGCCCACAATGTTTGGGATTATGCCAGTTGAAGCTAGGAGATAGAAATGCAATCCAGGTCTCTACAGGGTGACCGGAACACAGTGCCTGAGCCATCATTGCAGCATCCCAGGGCCAGCATCAGCAGGCCACTGGAGTCAGGAGGCAGCACCAGAACCACACCTGTACACTGCAGTGTGGGATGTAGGTGTCTTATGTGCTAGGCTAACTCCCACCCTCCAGTTGATGTGTCACAGGTCTGGAGACGGCGGTAATGATGGCTATAAATATGACCCAGGCATTTCATGTCACCAGGCTGCACACTTTAAAGGTTAGGGTGGTACATTTGGGGTCCTTTATACTTTTCTTCCATTGTTTGAAAAAGAAAAAAAAAAAACAACAGACAAGTCCTTTGTTTCGATTTGCTCATCTTTAAAGTTGAAGGAAAACCTCCATTTCCTATCTGAGTTGGCAAGGTTGGACTTGTGACCACCTCTGCCAGCCCTGGAGAAGGATTGAGGACTGTCCTGCTGGCCAGCGCCCAGGGATGGTTAGTCGATCCTTGGACACAACCCTTCCTTTTGTTGAGCCTCAGTGTGCTCCCCACAAAAGGAGGTGAGGGCGGGCAACAACCTCCAGGCATCTTTCCTGTCTGCAGTGTGTCCCATGCTGGCTGCGCATGGAACTTGGAGCTGGCGTTGCAGTGAGTGAGGGTGGCTGGTACTTCCGTTCTGATGCTTGGACCGCTAGGGGGTGAACTGCAGTGAGTGGCCTGAGCCCCCCTAACCTGCAGTGACGCCCGCCCCTGCAGGCTGTCACCAGTGGTCCTGGTGTGTACTGCAGGGACTGCACACATGTGGCTGTGTGTGTGTGTGTGTGTGTGCACATCCACCTGGTGCTGTGCCTGTTCACTAGCGCTGCTGCAGATGAGAATGTGGCATGGTGGGCACAGAGAGCAAGGGGTACTCCTTTTGTGTGCCACTCTGGGGGATAAGGGATGAGGAAGAGCCTGGCAGCATTTTCTCACGCTTGGCTGCACAGCAGGGTGAAGCTTACAAGAACACTGGGGCTTGGATCTCACCTCAGAGCTCTGGCTTAACTGGTGAGGTGGCCAAAGGCCAAAATTCTTCAAACTTCCCTCAGGGGGAAGTGTGGGATGCTTCAGGAAAGCTGGGTATTCCTTTGGGATCTCAGCCCAGCCCCAGTAGGGGCTGAGAAAGCATGTGGAGCTGGGGAAGCTACCTGTAAGCTGTTTATTGCCTGCTTGAATTACTCAGCAAATATTGACTGGAGACTTGGGTATCCCGTGAGCTACCTGTTGCTTCTACAGGCGCATCCGTGGTGTGGCAGGGATGAATTTGTCTGGTCTGGCGCTGGGTGGACAAAACAGGGGCCAGGTGTGCTCCTAAGGGACCTGGTGCCATGGTTTTCTTTTTTTTTTTTTTTAAAGATTTATTTTTATTACAAAGTCAGATATACTGAGAGGAGGAGAGACAGAGAGGAAGTGGAGCTGCCGGGATCAGAACCAGCAGCCATATGGGATCAAGGCGAGGACCTCAGCCACTAGGCCACGCTGCCGAGCCCTGGTGCCATGGTTTTCCCAGGTAGCACTGGGCTGCTCCAGCAGACAAGTTGATATGCAGGAGGAGGCCCTGGTCCTGGGTTTGGACTAAGTGTTGCTTAGGTGAGCTGGGTGGATTTGGGCAGCATATTTTTTAAAGATTTAATTACTTTTATTTGAAAGGCAAAGTTAGTGATAGAGAGAGATAGAGAAAGAGAGAGGGTTCACTCCCCAAATGGCCAGAATGGAGCTGAGCTGATCTGAAGCTAGAAGGCAGGAGGTTTTTTTGGGATTCCCACATGGATAAAGGGACCCAAGTTCTTGGGCCATCCTTTGCAGCTGCCCCAAACCCTAGACAGGGAGCTGGATTAGAAGTGGGGCACTTCTCAAACAGGTGCCCATATGGAATAGGAAGCTCCAGAAGATGGCTTAATTAACTGGCTAAGCCATGGCACCAGCCCCAAACCTCATCCTTCAAATGTGGTTGGCAAGAATACCAGGAACTGCTAACAATGCTACTGTGAGGACCAGCTGGCACCCTGGGCACAAGGACCCTGTCGTATGTGAGTTATTTAGGGATGCGGGTTTCTTGTTTTTCCAGGTGACTGCTTACACTGTGAGGAGGCACTTGTGTCTGCCTGTGAGGTTAGCAGTCATTAACTAGTGACAATCTGACATCTCTCCCCGCCAGGAAGATCCTGGGCTCATCTCTTCCCTGTTAGGGGCTGACATGGACTGAAGTCTCGGCCTCCAGAACCTACAGAATGTTACTGTATTTGGAGAGCAGGTTTTTGAGGAGCTGGTTAGGTTAAAAGCTATCACTACATGAGTCCATCTGCCTGGTGCCCTCACAGGGAGCTGAGACAAGTGTGGAGGCAGGACCACAGTGGACATGGGGGGAAGATTGTCACCTGCCACCCCAGAAGAGAGGCCTCAGGAGGGCTGCTGATAGTGTTGATCTTGGACTTGAGGAAGTGAATTACTGCTGTTTAATCCCCGTGAGATGGAATCAGCCCAGCAGCTCCTTGCTGATTTTGTGTCTCCCCATCCCTCCCCACCACAGCCACAGCCATGTTGGTTCATATCTCCTGGGACTCTGCAGTCTTACTAGACCTGTCCTCCCACTACCCTGCCCCTGCAGGCCACAGCAATCACCAAGTCCCTGAACCCCCAGCTTCTCCCATCCCGGTCCTCACCTTCAGTTCCACCAGGACCTTTGACCTCTGCCCTGCGTCTTCTCCCCGTGGCTATCCCACTCTGGCTCATCTCCTGCCACAGGTCCCTCTCCATCCACAGGAGGGTTTATCAGCTTCATGTGGGAGCCCAGCACCGAGCTGAGTGTGGATCCCGATGTGAGGGTGCAGACTGTCTGCAGCCATCGACCCTCCATGTCTGGCCCCTGCCTCTCCTCCCCCTGAGGGCTGGGCTGCTCTCCCACCTCTGGGTCTCAGAGCCATCCTCTCTGCTTTGCCTGTCAAAATCCTGTTCACACTCCATTGGCCTCTCTCTGTGTCCCTGGACCTTTGCAAGAGCAGAAATTCCTTTCGCTTCCCTCTTCCCTCCCAGCCCGGTTCACCAGTCTCCTCCTCATGTTTATAATGTTCGCTTGCATGCCTGATGTACTCAGGAGCCATGACCTGGGAACCCTGACAGCCCCCGTACCCAGACCAATGTCCGAGCACAGCTGGTACTCAGTGGATGCTTCTCAAATGAAGGAGAAAAATGAAGAGTACAGGGTTGGCTCTGTGCATCCCACAATTCTGTCCCACTGGGGCTGTTTGTGCCTGAAGGGGCATTTATCAGCCACATCCCCACCTTTTCTCCACCATGCATCGATGGCCCAAACCCTAAGGGGAGAAGATGCACTTCCCTTACTGAGCCAAAGCTCTGATGGTACTTGCTGTTGCACCTGTTCCACCTCGCTCCTTGCCATTTCTTATTGATGTGCTTTGAAGTCACTGTGGCCCCTAGGTTTCCTTGGCAGGGCTCCCAACACAGCCCTCCGGTAAGCATTGATGCTTTCAATGCGCCCTGTGCACCTGTGCACACTATCTGCCTTGATATCCTCCATGAAGGGTCCCTCTGCTCCCCTGCTTTGCCCACACCACCGAGGTGGCTGCAGAAAGAACAAGGTCCCTTCTGCATGGCTCCTGGCTTGCCCCATGGGGTGAGCAGGGCCTATTTCTAATCTTCCTGGCTTCTGCTTCCTCTTTGGAGTAATGATGATGATAGCTTGTTATGACTGCAGGCTGGGAAGTACCTGACATTCCTGTAGGTTCAGGCCCAGGGCTTTATTCTTTTTTTTTTTTTTTAAAGATTTATTTATTTTATTACAAAGTCAGATATACAGAGAGGAGGAAAGACAGAGAGGAAGATTTTCCGATGTTTCACTCCCCAAGTGAGCCGCAACGGCCGGTGCGTGTCAATCCGAAGCTGGGAACCAGGAACCTCTTCCAGGTCTCCTACACGGGGTGCAGGGTCCCAAGGCTTTGGGCCATCCTTGACTGCTTTCCCAGGCCATAAGCAGGGAGCTGGATGGGAAGTGGAGCAGCCGGGATTAGAACCGGCGCCTATATGGGATCCCGGTGCGTTCAAGGCGAGGACTTTAGCCACTAGGCCACGCCGCCGGGCCCCCAGGGCTTTATTCTTGAGAGTAAGAGTGGCCAGATACATTGCCCTTCCTGCTTGGAAGCCAATTCTTGGGGTGAATGTTTAGTCTAGCAGCTAGGACATCCACATCCCATATCAGGGTGCTTGTCTTTGACACCTAACTCTTGATTCCAGCTTCCTCCTGATGCAGATCACGAGGACAGCAGGTGATGATGGTTTAAGTGATGAATTCCCTGACACCTACCATGGGAGACTTGGGTTGCTCACTTTGGACACAACTAGGATTTGGGGCTTGTTGCTGGCATTTGGGGAAGTCAACCAGCACACATGAAAACTCTCTCTGTACCTCAAATATATATTTTAAAAAGATTTATGTACTTGCATCGCAAAGGCAGATTTACAGAGAGGAGAAGCAGAGAGAAAGACTTTCCATCTGCAATTTTACTGAGACCAGGAGCCAGGAGCTTCTTCTAGGTTTCCTATATGTGCAGGGTCCCAAGGCTCTGGGCCATCCTTGACTGCATTCCCAGGCCACAAGCAGGTAGTTGGATAGGAAGTGGAGGAGCTGGGACTAGAATTGGTGCCAATATGGGATCCCAGTGTTTTGCAAGGTGAGAATTTAGCCATTGAGCCATCATGTGGCCCCCCCTTTTAATTATTATTTTATTTTATTATAATTGAAGATTTATTTGTTTATTTTTATTGGAAAGTCAGATTTACAGAGAAAAGGAGAGACAGAGAGAAAGACCTTCCATCTGCTGGTTTACCCCCTTAGGCTGAAATGGTGGGAGCTGAGCCAATCCAAAGCCAGGAGCCAGGAGCTTCTTCTGGGTATCCCACATGAGTGCAGGATTCCAAGGCCCTGGGCCATCCTCGACTGCTTTGCCAGGCCACAAGCAGGGAGCTAGAAGGGAAGCGGAGCAGCCAGGATGTGAACCGGCACCCGTATGGGATCCTGGTGTGCACAGTGAGGACTTTAGTCACCAGGCTACTGTACCAGCCTTCCTTCCCTTTAAAAAAATATTTATTTTTATTGGAAAGGCAAATTTATAGAGAGAAGGAGAGACAGAAATAATCAAAATTTTGAAAAATTTGAATGATGCTTCTTGGAGCTGGTACTTTGTACTATGTTTAGGCCACCACCTGGAATGCCCATAATATCATATCAAAGCACCTGGGCTTGGTACTATCTGTTCTCTCTGTTCAACTTTCTGCCAGTGTGCACTTTGGGAATCAATACGTGATGGCTCAAGTACTACCACCTGTGCTGGAGACCTAGCTGAAGCTCCTGGCTATGGCTTCTGCCAGCCCCAGGCCTAGTTGTTATGGGTATTTGGGAAGTGGTAGATCTTTTTCTCTCTCGGCCTTTCTGTCATGCTGCTTTCAAATGCATAAAATAAATTTAAAACATCAACAACCAAAATGACATTTTTTTAAAGAAAAAATTTTAAATCCTTGAGCAAGGAAACTCCTCCCACTTGGAAGAATATGCAGGCCCACAAACTCTGTTTTCTTTAATTTAAAAAAGAATCAGGTGTTTATTCATGTGTTTTCATTTTGTTTGTAAGGCAAAGACACAGAGACAGAGAGATCTTCCATACCCTGATTCACTCCACATATGCCCATAAAAGAACCCATTCTGTTCTTGGCAAAAACCCAGGTACTTGAGCCATCATTCATTGCTTTCCAGGGTGCACTTTAGCAGAAAGCTGGATTGGAACCAGAATAGCCAGGACTCAAACTGGGCCAGCCGCTATAGGATGTGGATGTCCCAAAAGGATGCCTAACCATGGCCCTACATCCCTGCCCCTGGATTTCTTAACTACATTATTATCTACTATCATCCTTCACTAAAAATAAGCTGCTCTCTCTTTTGTTAAGAAGAGTTATTTATTGATTTATTTAAAAGTCCAAGTTAACTGGTGTTATGACTTGAATAGGATTTGGAACCCCCAAATTTGTGCAGATGCTTTTTTCAAGGTGTTTTTTTTTTTAAGATTTTTATTGGAAAATCAGGTGTACATAGAGGAGAGACATAGAGGAAGCTCTTCCATCTGCTGAATTACTACCCAAGTAATAGCAACAGCTGAAGCTGAGCTGATCCAAAGCCATGAGCCTGGAGCTTCTTCTAGGTCTACCACATAGGTGCAGGGTCCCAAGTCTTTGGGCCATCCTTGACTGTTTTCCCAAACCACAAGCAGGGAGATGAATAGGAAGTGGAGCCACTGGGATTAGAACCAGTGCCTATATGGGATCCTGGTGCATGCAAGGCAAGGATTTTAGCCATTAGGCCACCACACCGGGCCCTGTGTAGATGCTTAAACCCCAAAGTCTCACTGGTTGATGGATTAGTGGCTGATGGGTCAGGTTAGATCTGAAGGTGATGCCTTTGGGATGTGATTGAATTAGATAAATTTGTTCCAGCGGGGACCCCAAAACTGACTAAGGAAAGACCACAGGGGACTGAGGAGAGGGTACTCCCTATCTCTGCTTGCTGGTTCCTACATGATCCTTCCTCTGCATTGGTTTCACCACTGCCAGCCTCCAATCCACAACAGACAAGCCAGGCTACCTGATCCTGGACTATAAACCTGCAAACTGTAAGCCGAAGCAGCGTTACCCTGCCACGTGGCTAGTTCCAAGAATTTTAAAGTAACAAAAAGCTGGTGAGTACAGCTGGGCAATATGCATTTTTTGTGTGCTACACCTGGCAATCTTACTCACTGATTATTTATACTTCCAGGAAATACACTCATTAGATGCTCTTCAGAGATCTGGTGAAGCAGGAAGAAACTAGATATTATATTCTTGAACCACTTTGTTAGTGGTGACTAGTGCAGTAGCCCTGATAAGGCTTTTTGGATGGACTGGTTGACCAGTTGTGTCTTATCTGTCATGTAGCCTCTTGCAAAAAATAACGCTGTTGGGTACCCTTTCTGATCTTGTGGCTTTCATATGAAACACATATGTGAAGCTTCTGTGTTGGCCTCCTTTGCTCAACAGTTTTGGCACACAAGACCCAAAACTAGCTTCTGGGGAAATTATTTATTTAGTATTAATGGGACAAAGCTGGATTTGGCGAGACGCTTCAAGTAAACAGGATCACTCCACACAGAGTTGTTTGAGATTTCCTGTGACCCTCAGAGTTTTAACAAGAGCCAGAGAAGCAGCTATATTTATAGAAACCCTGTGAATCTTACCCCTCTCGTCCCCCACCATCTAATCCCAAATACAACAAATCCCGGAATGTCTCCAGACAGTGGGCTGTTTGATGGATGGGGCTGGAAGGGATTCCTGGATGCAGTTGTGCTGGTGAATGGAAGCCTGAGGCTGAACTGCTATGGTGGGCCAAGGAGGGGGCAGGGGTGCCAGTGAAACTGCAAACACTGCTGACCAATCAAAACGACGTAACTGAATGAGAATGCCCAACCTCAGCTCATGGGGTCTTTGGCGCAAGTTTCTCAGAGGGCTTTGCCCATCGCTCCTGCTCCCAGCAGCTGAAGAGAGTCCCCAGACAGAGATGGAAGCAAGGTGGCTTTTGTTCGTTTATTGCTTTCTGCTTCTTCTGGGGCAGGTCACTGTCTTTGAGTACCTCTCGAGCACTGGCTCAGGCACTTAGTGGCTGCTGACTCTGGTTGACATCCCCCTTGGAGGGGCAACCAACTAAAGGCTAGAGCTCTGTAAGAGGCCAAGAGACATTCCCTCCATTCAGGACCTTCCAAGTCTTGTCAGCACATGAGAATCAGAAGAGATTCCCAGAGAAGTTTCCTATCAGCACACTGGGATTATCATGACTTGGGATGCCCACATCCTATACTGGAGTACCTGATTTGAGTCCCACCTGCCCTGCTTCTGATCTAGCTTTCTGCTAATGCACATGTGGTGCCTGAAGTACTTGGGTACTTGAGTGGCTGCCGCATCTGTGGGAGAGCTAGATGAACTTCTAGGCTCTTGGCTTTTGCCCGGCCCTGGCTCTGGCTATGGTGGACATTTGGTGCATGAAGCAGCAGATGGAAGGTTTGTCTATGTTTTCTTCTGTCTCTCTTTCAAATAAAATGAAAAAAAAAGTGTAAGTTCATGGAAAAATTGAAAGATGAGTTTATTGTTTAAAAATGCTGGGATGGACATCAGGGTGGTCCATTACAGAAGCAGCAGAAGGCATGGAGCACAGCGTCCTATGTTGCAGCATCTGGGTCTATTCTGCTCCTGGTTCTAGTTTTCCAGCTAATGGGAGGCCATGGTGATGGCTCAGATTGGGTTCCTGGCTCCTGGCTTCAACCAGCTCCAGTCCTGCCTGTTGCAGGCATTTGAGGGTGAACCAGTGGATGGGAGCTCTTTATTTAAACATCTGTTTCTTACACTCTAGGAACACATTCCTAGCTATAACAACCAAGTCACAGGTGGCCTTAGAAAACTCAACTACCTACGTGGTCTGATGCATCAGACTTGCTTAACTGGTGGATCAAGTTGGTAACAGCTGACTTTGTATGGAGAAAGCTTGAAGCCAACTGAAAAAGTGTACAGAGGTGCATTGGGTCAGACAACTCAACTTAACATACCTTCTGGACAGAAGGGAGAAGAGACACCTCTCTCCTTCTTTCCATCTCCATCTTTTCTCATTTGCTTCCCCACTCTTCCCTTTGTTTTTGCCTGTTTCCACCTGGATCATGCTGTTTCCAAAGCAGTACTCTGGTTGGTAAACAGCTGTCCATGGTGCATATTTTCCCCAGCAAAGTAGCTAAAACCCATGTGCAAATCCTCATTCTGTTAACCATATGCCTTCTAACTGCTTGTTGAACACAGGTTAAATCAACCTAACATTCTCCCGCTGTGATTGTTAACATTCTTACAATCCCCAATTCTCAGGCTTGTTCATCTGGAACAATTTCCCAGTTTCCTTTGCTTATAAAAAGTCTCCAAAGATATGGCCACTAGCAGAAAAGTAATGATCACCTCTTCTGGCAGGAAAATCCTCAGAGACGAACAATCAAATGGAAATGGATTCTTTTTCCTAGACTAGCGCGAGTGCTCTACCGCATCTTCTTAGTATGATTGTAGATTGTGTTCCTGACTTCACACTTTAACTCTGGAAAAAAAAAAAAAAACACTGCTAACAGCTTCCTCCTCTCAAAGCCCTGCGGCCTCGTGTCTGCCGTGCCTTCCGTAAAGGGAACTGGGTCTCTTGGAAGTGGCTTGAAATGAAACATCTTCGGAGAGGTGCGTGGAGCAGCCACCAAAGCCGCCTCTGTCAGTGCTGATGTTCAAGAGCATTTGCCAAGGTAAAACAAATGTGCAAATAATAGGGGAAAGTGTGTGGGGGGGGCAGTGGAGGTGTGGAGGGGAAGGGGACGGAGAAGCTGGGACAGCCATTAGCCTGTAAAACAAGTCAACTGAGTGGGGGTAGAATGGAGAACACAGGGAGGAAGCTTCTAGAAAGGTGTGCAGTGACAAGCAAGTGTAGTAAAGCAGTGGTGGGGTCACTGAACTCACATTGGCCACCAGGGTTCAGCCCTTTCTGGCCTAGGTCTGCCTGGTGGCCCTGCTGCCCTCAGGAGCTGGGAGTTGCTGTGGAAGTGGGAAGCCAGACCTTCCTATAAATGCTGCTTCGAGGAGAAAACCCTGGCCAGCTGGACTTTCTGTAATTGGCAGTCTTCAAGGTGATGTCTCACGGCCATGTGGCCAACCTGGCCATTTTTTTCACTAATTTTTGTAAACACCTTCTGGCCTCTTTACCTCTCTGCTGTTTGAAGATACCTCTGTAATAATCAAGACCTTCCTGTTTTGCTCTTGGTTACTTGCTGCAGGTCATGTGCTGAATAAGCTTGCTGCTTCCAATGCAGCCCATCAGCCTCCCCAGGGTTGGGTTCACAGGTTCTGTAGTTGGAAAAAGCAGGCAGTGCGGGCAGTGGCTGTGTGACAGGGCATCACTGGGTCCCCAGGGGTGGCTTTGCCAGGGCCCCAGTCCTGCCAGCAGCCTGGGCTCATGTTCTCATGGAGCAGGTGAGGTGACCTCTCTTGCAGGGAGGTGATGAACCTTTTGTGTTCTGTGGTATGTGAGGGGTTTACCCAGTGTTAGAGGTTTCCCTGCTCTTTTGTAATTTAGCTGAAGTTGGCTCTGATCTTATGCCACGGCCTGGAAAGCCCTAATGCTCCTGGGAGTCCCATGAGCGGCCTGCCACACTTTCATAAGGCCTGTAGGCACTTCTATAAGAACCCATTGACAGGTGTGGCTTCCCCATTCCTTTACCTGCCAGCGAACTTGACTCTGAGTACTTCAGTGCTGAGGCAACAACCCTAATTATACTCCTGCTCATCAAGGTCCATAAATTCACCTGCAGCTTCTGGTTTGTGGGCAGGAGTCGTTTTGGGTATATCCTTCTCCCATCCTATCTAAAATCCTGTGTTCCTTGGGATCCCCCTGCTCCCACTGCAGCCCTCTGGGGACATAAGGACAAAAAGTCCAAGTGCCTCTCTCCCAGCCCCTTCCCCACCCAAAGCTTGCCTTCCCTCCCTAGGCTCTTGGAATTCAGGGCAATGGATCTCTCCTCTTTACAATCTCTTTGAAAGGGAAAGAGACAGAGGGATAGATGGAGAGAGAGCTTCCACCTGCTGGTTCATTTCCCAATTACCCGTGGCAGCCAGGGCTGAAGCTAGGAACCACATGAGTGGCAGGGGCCCAAAGACTTGAGCTGTTACCTGCTGCCATGCAGGGTGTGCAATGACAGGAAGTTAGGATCAGAGGGAGCCTGGACTTGAACCAGGCACTCCAATATGGATGAGGGTATCTCAAGCAGCAATGTATTTGCTGCACTGAACACCCATCCCATGATCATATTTTCATATTTTGCCCCAAATAATTTCACAATTATAAGAAGTTGCAAGGGCCCAGCACGGTAGCCTAGTGGCTGAAGTCCTCACCTTGAACATGCCGGGATCCCATATGGGTGCTGGTTCTGATCCCAGCACCCCACTTCCCATCCAGCTTCCTGCTTGTGGCCTGGGAAGGCAGTGGAGGATGGCCCAAAGCCTTAGGACCCTGTACCCATGTGGGAGACCTGGAAGAGGCTCCTGGCTCCTGGCTCCTGGCTTCAGCTTGGCTCAGTTCTGGCCATTGTGGTTACTTGAGGAGTGAATCAGCGGACAGAGGATCTTCCTCTCTGTCTCTCTTCCTCTCTGTATATCTGACTTTGCAATAAAAATAAATAATTTTTTTAAAGATTTATTTTTATTACAAAGTCAGATATACAGAGAGAAGGAGAGACAGAGAGGAAGATCTTCCGTCCAATGATTCACTCCCCAAGTGAGCCGCAACAGCTGGTGCTGCGCCAATCCAATGCCGGGAACCTGGAACCTCTTCCAGGTCTCCCACGCGGGTGCAGGGTCCCAACGCATTGGGCCGTCCTCGACTGCTTTCCCAGGCCACAAGCAGGGAGCTGGATGGGAAGTGGAGCTGCTGGGACCAGAACCGGCGCCCATATGGGATCCTGGCGCACTCAAGGCGAGGACTTTAGCTGCTAGGCCACGCCACCGGGCCCAAAAATAAATAAATCATTAAAAAAAGTTTGCAAAACAGTGAACATCGCAAACATCTCACCAAACCACAGGGCAATGACCCATATCAAGTAACTGGCGCTGATACTTTTTATTATCTGCTCAGCGGTTCTCATTGAAATGTTGCCAGTTGTTCTGTAAACGTCCTCTTTCTGGTCTGGAATCCAATGTAAGACAGGCTCACACATTGTGTTTGTTATCGCCTCACCTAAATGTTGTAATCCAGAGTCTAAGAAAGGGGTCAGTAACTTTTTGTTTCTGTAAAACACCAGAAAGTAGATATTTTAGATCTTTGTAGGCTGCTGATCTCTTACAATTACTTTTTTTTTTTCTTAGTTTCACCTTCAGATTTTATTTAGTCCTTTTTTTTTTTTTTTTTTTTAATTTTAGGTGATGTTAACATTGTTGATCAGAATGGTTTGGATCAAGAGTTAGGGAAAAGTGGATGTGATCATTGTTTCCAAATTTTCTGCTTCTCCTTTTTTGGGGGTGGTGCAGGGAGGAGGGATAAGGGGAGAAGCCATATTCAACCTCCCAACCATTCCAGAACCCAGGGATGGAGAATGGCCACTTGATATCAAACCAGGATCCCAAGGTGGTCCATACTCCAAGGTGGTTTCGATAGTTCTGAAATGTTGATCTCGCCCATCCAAGGATGAGGAAACCCTTTCAATGTCCATTGGCTGACATAGTCAACCTCAGAGTCTCCATTCACCCAGATATTTACTGACATCTTTTGATAATGTTGTCTGTTTTGTTCTGCCCTCTTTCCTCTAGAATGGTACAGATGTCCCCTGCAGGACTCAATGGGCTGGCATATCCTCTATGTGGATCTGGGCCAGCTGTCCACTACTCTGTCTTTTCCACTGAGGAGGAACAGTTCTCACAGGTGGGCCAAGGACCCTAACCAGGTGATCCGAGCCCAGCTGGATCCACTGCCCCTGAGGCTCATGGACCTAGTTGCCACCGCATAGGCAGGCTAAGGACCCAGGCCAGGAGACCAGGGTCCTACCAGACTCCCTACCCCTGGGGCTCATGGACCCAGACCCCACTTAGCAGGTGGGCCAAGGACCTAGGCTGGATGACCCGATTCCTGGCAGACCTCCCACCCCTATGGATCAATGGGCTAGTACCCATTGTGTAAGTGGGCCAAGAACCTGGGCCAGGGGACCAGGGTCCTGCTGGACCCCTCACCCCCGGGGATCAAGGACCTGGCACCCACCACACAAGTGGGTTAAGAACCCAGGCCAGGCAACCTAGGCCCCACTGGACACCATGCCCCTGAGGCTCAGGGCCCCAGTACCCACCAGGTAGTTGGGCCATGAACCTGGGCAAGGCAACCTGGGCCCTGCTGAACCCCTGCCCCCCTGGAGCTCATGGACCCAGCCCCCACCATGCAGTCTGTTCTTTTGCAGTAAATTGAAGCCAGTAGACGCTGAAGATGAAACACACACACACCCTGTTCCTAAAGTGATATTTCCTCATTTACAGTGGCTATGAATCCATTGTATTTGAAACAAACTGATCAGGGAAGTAGGGATAGAGATCATATCTGTGACACTGGTTGGATCTGGAGGGAGCAGATTGGACCTTGGGCAGTCACATGCATGGGTTGGCAGCACAGCCCTGCTTGTCTACTTTGTGACATCTTCCACAGGAGATCACTGGGCTCCCAGGCTGAGACCGCCTGGGCTACTGCTTCTCCATCCCTCCAGCCTTATCACCCCTACAGAATGTCCCAGGGCTAGTCAGATTTCATCCCCCTTTTAGAGCTTCCCTAACGTGACACCCCTGGAGCCTCCAGACTGGCAGACAGGGAACTGGTGGCTGGGGACTAAGGGAGAAGCTGGGATGATGGGCACCAGAGGGAGGGGGTGGGGCAGATCTGTGCCTCCTTTCCCATCAAAGCCAGCATTGTTCTCAAAGAGTTAACTTGCATACCAGGCTTGCAATTAGCAAGGAATAATGGGGTGTGATGGGTGTAGAACAGCGGCTGGAACTGATTTTCAGCCTATGGTGAGAAATTACCTGCTGATTCCCCTTGCTTATTTCCTGGTAACTTGCTGCAAGCAGGCTCAGTAGAGCAGAAATCCTTGGGGTAGGGGGAGTAAAGAGCAATCTGTCTCAAAATAATTTCAACAATGCGGCACAGTCGAGTTAAATGGAGCTTATCCAATGTTACACCTCTTAAAGCTGCAATCGGAGGCGACGGGTATTTACTACGAAACTCCCATTCAGCTTGCAGAGAATCCAACAGAGCACCAGAGCTGTTCCTTCCTGAAAAGGAAGGGCAATTTGAGAGGTGCTGGGACACAGGGTGAGATCCCAAAGCTACGTCAAGGAGCAGAGATGAGGACGGGACAAGGACAGGTGGTCACTGGACACCTGGTGTGCATAGGGTGGTAGGACTTTTTAGCTTGGGTTGTTTCCTGTAAACTTTGCCCTGAGCTCTCCAGGCTGCATGCTGTTATTTGCATGCATTCTTAATAGCCAAGGGAGGAATCACTGAAGACCAGCTCACTTGCAAATATTAGGAAACTCTGACTCCAGCTGGCCTCAGCAAAAGGATGTTTTCTCTCAGGAGGCTAGGAGGCCTAGTGGATGGGCTTGATGCAGGGATCCAAGGCTGTCACCAGGAACCCAGTTCTGCTCCTCTCTGGGTTCTGCCTTGTGCCAGGTTGGCTTGGGGCTCAAGCTCCTTGAGAAGGTCAGACATCAGCAGCCATGCTGATCCCTACATCCTGGTAAGAAAGAATTGCTCTGTGTCCTGCACATTGAAGCATGACTTCCAGCTCCAGCCGAGGTAGAGTGACAGGACCAGATGCACTCCTGCTTTAACATGATGGAAACCCAGTCACAGAGCACAGGACAATAGTCTTTTTTGGTGTTGTTGCTGTGAGTGACAGATAAGGAAGCAAGCACATGGAGCCTATTGGTTCCATGAATGTGTAGCTGGGACAAGGGCCTTGGGGTGATTAGACTTGATTGTGTGAATCAACACAGATGTGTGATGCACTGAGACCCTGGATGTGACTTGGTCAGAGGAATGGGAATGAGGGAACAGTCTTGGTGTCACTGGATTAACTTATATGTACAACAAATCTTTCCCCAAATATGATTTCCGTGTTTCCTTTATATCATTTTAAGAATACTGTGGAGGGCCTGGTGCAATAGTGTAGTGGTAAAAGTCCTTGCCTTGAACGCGCCGGAATCCCATGTGGGTGCCAGTTCTAATCCTGGCAGCCCCGCTTCCCATCTAGCTCCCTGCCTGTGACCTAGGAAAGCAGTAGAGGATGACCCAAAACTTTGGGACCCTGCACCCGCATGGGAGATCTTCGGATTGGTGCAGCACCGGTCGTTGCGGTCACGTGGGGAGTGAATCATCAGACAGAAGATCTTCCTCTCTCTCCTCCTCCTCTCTGTATATCTGCCTTTCCAATAAAAATAAATAAAAATCTAAAAAAAAAAAAATACTGGGGAAAAATCATTCTCCAACAGCTCTTCCTCTGTAAATGTTGAAACTCCCTGCATTGCTTTTCTTTATCTGTGTCCACCACCCTACGACCCCCAAGCAAGCGTTCATGTCATTGTTTGAGGGCACTGCCTGGGATATGGGAATCCAGACTCAGCTCACTTTGCAGCTGGAACCCAGGAGGATGGTCCTTAGTTTGGAAAAGTCACATTTTGGGGCCCGGCGGCGTGGCCTAGTGGCTAAAGTCCTCGCCTTGAAAGCACCGGGATCCCATATGGGCGCCAGTTCTAATCCCGGCAGCTCCACTTCCCATCCAGCTCCCTGCTTGTGGCCTGGGAAAGCAGTTGAGGATGGCCCAAAGCTTTGGGACCCTGCACCTGCTTGGGAGACCTGGAGGAGGTTCCTGGTTCCTGGCTTCGGATTGGCGCGCACCGGCCGTTGCGGCTCACTTGGGGAGTGAACCATCGGATGGAAGATCTTCCTCTCTGTCTCTCCTCCTCTCTGTATATCCGGCTTTCCAATAATAATAAATCTTAAAAAAAAAAGTCACATTTTGCAC
Source organism: Ochotona princeps (assembly GCF_030435755.1). Taxonomy (NCBI): domain Eukaryota; kingdom Metazoa; phylum Chordata; class Mammalia; order Lagomorpha; family Ochotonidae; genus Ochotona; species Ochotona princeps. The sequence goes on along the minus strand of NC_080842.1, from coordinate 42,641,904 downwards.
ACCTCAAGTACACATGAAGACCTCTGTTACCAGTTCTCTAGGCAATAGATAATACTTCTGTTAGATGGCTGTCAGGTTAGGAGGGCTAGGCAGCCATGTCAGTGACAAATGACTGAAGAATATTTGCCACAAGATTGAAAGAACGTGACGCTACATGTGGGGCCTGTGCAGAGATGCCAAAGGAGGAGGAGAGTCAGGTGTGTAGGGGACACAGAGAATCTTCTTTACTCACTGTGACTCTCCTGTCCCTTGCCTCCGTCATGTAGGCCCTTGGCAGCCATTTGAAAAAAGCAGCCATTAAAAAAATACTTAGTTATTTTATTTGAATGTATGAATGACAGAGAGAGAGAGTTCTTCCACCTTCTGATTCACCAAATCTGCAACAGCAAGGGCTGGGCCAGGCCAAACCCAGTATCCGGGAACTCCTTCTGTGTCTCCCACTTGGGTGGTAGGAACCCGAGCACTTGGGCTGCCATCTGCTCCCTCCCAGGTATATTATCAGGAAGCTGAGTTGGAAGCTCTGGGTAGCCAGGACTGAAACTAGCATAAAGGCAGGCATGCTAAGCAGTAGCTTAATGAACTTTACCACCACACCATTCCCACTAACGCCACTAACAGATACTTTCTGTAGCATGGTCCTGTGGATATTTTTATTGAAATTTCAGGTTTGTTTATTTGAAGAACCGAGTTAGAGAAAGATAAAAATCTTCCATTTGCTGGTTTATTCCCCAAACGGCTGCAATGGCTCAGGCAAGACCAGGCTGAAGCCAAAAGCTAGGAGTTTCCTCTGGGTCTCTCATGTGGTTGCAGAGACCCAAGCACTTGATCCATCCTCTGCTGCTTCCTCAAACCATCAGCAGGAAGCTGGACTGAAAGTGGAACAGCCAGGACTCAAACCAGTGCTTGTATGGGATATTGGTCTCTCAGGTAGCAGCTTAATTTACTGTGTTGATACCAGCCCTGAAAAATATTACTGCCCAATATGACTGTTTCTTGATGCTAAAGTAACACAAAGATGCCTCCATGACCCCTGAGATGTGTAAAGCTATTTGCCTTGGAGTAATTTCCCACAGTGGTCTGCTTTTCATATGCTAAGTATATGATTTCATCTTTGGGTGTCAGTTTTTGCTAATATGTGTACATTTATCTCTTGAATCTTCTCCAGTCTGCTGAGGGTCAGACCGCATGCGTAAGTGCACACATATGCCTCAGCCTCCAGCCTGACCATTGGTGGCTAACCAAGTGGAGTTTTGCAGCTGGGATCCCACCTGGACAACTGTCCCACAGGGCAGGAGAGGATTGCAGTGTTATTGGTGTCTCTGGGAAGCCTGTCCCAGGCTCCTCCCTCTGGGTTCCTTGCCCCTGCCACACAGGAACATTGCAGCCTCCTCTCCAATCCCGGCTTCTGAGTTTCTTGTACAGTTCACACCTAGATTCTGATTTTCGAGTTGCTTTTTATGCAAGCAAGTTTGAGAGGTGCATGGTCTTAGTCACTGCCAAGCACTGTTTTCACTCATTCTTATTGCTGCTTCTGAAGCATTTGATTTACACTCTAGTCCTTGTAGGCTCTAGATCCCACATCAAGTGCACACATTCAGTCTCAGGCATCCCAGAATCTCTCCTTTTTGTCATTAGACCTACTTTGTATAGACACACTGACTTCCTCAAAGCTGCATAGCTCTTTTTTTTTAAAAAAAGATTTTTATTATTATTGGAAAGCTGGATATACAGAGAGGAGGAGAGACAGAGAGGAAGATCTTCCATCCGATGTTTCACTCCCCAAGTGAGCCGCAACGGGCTGGTACGCGCCAATCCAATGCCGGGACCAGGAACCTCTTCCAGGTCTCCCACGTGGGTGCAGGGTCCCAAGGCCTTGGGCCATCCTCAACTGCTTTCCCAGGCCACAAGCAGGGAGCTGGATGGGAAGTGGAGCTGCCGGGATTAGAACTGGCGCCCATATGGGATCCCGGTGCTTTCAAAGCGAGGACTTTAGCTGCTAGGCCACGCCGGGCCCTGCATAGCTCTTTGTGTGACAGTTATAAATTATTTGACCTGCCATGCATAGCATACACAGTATGAAACTAGTCTATTATCAGCATCAATTCATTAGCTATAATTACTTTTGTAAATGGAGATTCATTACAATATCATCTACCACTTTAAACTTACCATCAATTTTATGCTGAAGTATTTTAAAGTGAATTATGTTACATATCCCTGAATGTTTATGAATACATCTCTAATAAATGAGATTATTTTCTTATACAGTCAGAATAGCATTATAATATAAGAAAATGACTAATAATTTTTTTAGTGTTCTCTGACATTGACTTGAATTTATATTTCCCTGGATGTGCTCATTAGAATCCAACCTGTGACTGGACATTGCACCTGGTTGTTATATCCCATAAGTCTATACATCCAGGCCACTGGCTTATTGGGACCACAGCCAATAGTTTCATACAATGTCTTCCTTTCTAGATTTGCCCGGCTGTTTCCTCCATGATTTCTTTGAGCGTCTTTCCATGTCCCCCTGTGGATTCTGCACCCATGGGTTCAAGATGCCACCCTGTTTTCCTTACTGACCCAAGCAGATATCCTAATAGTTAGAGGAAAGTGCCATGAGCCAAGGGTGATAGAATGGTTAGAGGGATAGCCAGAAGTCACAGGAGGTGACTTTTAGGGATAAAGGAGACATTTCTGATGTTAAACACTAGAAGTCAATAAAACAGAAGCTGACAAAAGCACCTGATGTTTAAGAACTGGGAAGTCAAGTGGTTTGAGCACAGTAGAAGGAATAGAACAGTGGCTTCATCTTCCGCAGATGGGTTCATCCCACAAATGGGATCAAAAGACAGTGTCAGAATATGGGACTCAAGTAGGTGAGGTCAAAGTCACTTCTGCTCAAACTCATGCAGTGTGAGGCCCATGCCCCTTCTACAGGTGTGGCTGCTGCAAGCACTCACTGGTCTGAGCCAACAGTGCCAGAGAGCTGTCCCTTGGTTCCCACAGAAGCCACTGCTCCATCTAACCCACCCTCAGCACAGCGAGGCTGACCCATCTGAGTCTCTCACCTGGCTGTGGAGCAGCCAGGGCTCCAGGCTGTCTGACATTCAATTCCATTCTTTTTGAGGATTCAAATCCCAAACGAAGATCATGAGAGTGGCTTTGCAGGAACCTCCAGGGCAGTCAGAGCAGTTTCTATGGGGACCGAGTGTAGTTCTCTGCCTTTAAAGATTCCCACAGGGCACAAGGGTTGTGCATGAGCTGGAGCCCCTTGTCCTGTCTTCCCAGCCTTAGAGATGGGCTCTGAACATCAATGTGGCAGTCAAAGCTGGTAGCTTCTCTACACGCATGCATGCACACATGCAACAGCTGGGCACGCTGCAACCATGCATGCACTTGCACTACTCACAAGTAACACATGTGCACACGTTAACATAGTTGTGTGTACACATTGACACACACATACACACAACATGGATAGCCTGAGGCCATAGAACTGTTTCCAAGCACTTTTCTTTCTTGTCCTGGCCGATGGTTTAAAGCACTTGGAAAATGTCAGGCGCGGGAGGCCTTTCAGTCTTGCATTGGGGTAAAACTCCCTCCACATATTTGGAGGGCATCCAGGCCCTGCAAGTGCCCTTGCAGAGCAGATAGCAGTGACCTTGCTGTGGAGGGAGGACGGCTCAGCTGAGGCCATGGAGCTGCTGGCGGCTGCCTAAGGTCACCTCCCCTCCCTGCTGCACCTGGGCTGGCTCCGGGTTTCTGGCCTTCGGGACTTGTGTCCTTTGGTGAGAAGCATGTTGCTCAGTCCCCCAGGAAAGGAGAGCAGTGTGCAGGCCCACAGGGTCAAGGTAGAGAAGAGTTCAGCTCCACATGGGACACTGCCGTCTAACAGTCAAACTCCAATCTCATTCCATAGCCACAAAGCTTTCCTCCCCAGAATGGTGACAATCACCAAGGCCGTATTCAGTTGGCATAGGCCCTGCTCTGAGTACTTCCATGGCCTATTCTGGTGGGCCCTTGATTGAGCCAGAGTTGTTGTACGGGTGTGGAGGGGGTCCCAGGAACTAAACTGTTCCTTGGAGTCCTGAAACTTGAAGGCCACAGGGGTCCCTCCTGCATACAGGAGTCTTCTGCTACCTATTCCTCATCAAGGACTCACTCCATGTGGTAGGAAATTTATCAGCTCCAGGAACAGACTATTTTGTTTTAATTCCCTTGTTCTTAAAAAACAAAAATAAACAAAAACAAAAAACAAGTTGTTTATGGGGCCAGTGTTGTGGCATAGTGGATAGTATTACCATCTGTGGCACCGGCAGCGTATATGGGTGCCCATTTGAGTCATGGCTGCTCCACTTCTGATCCAACTTCCTGCTGATGTGCTTGGGGCAGGAGGCGATAAGGATGGCCCAGGAGCCTGGGCTGCTACACCCATGTCGGGAGACCCAGAGGAAGCTCCTGGCTTCTGGCTTCAGCCTGGCCAAGCTCTAGTTGTCAAGGCCATTTGGGGAATGAATCAGTGGATGGAAGATTTCTCTTTCTGTCTCTCCCTCTATCTCTCTGTGGCTCTGAATTTCAAATAAATAGATAAATCTTTTAAAACATTTTATCTATGATTTGAAAGGCAAGGAGACAAACAGTTGTAAATCTATGCACTGATGCACTCCCCAAATACCTGTAATGACAGGGTTGAGCTGACTTGAAACTAGGGGCCTGGAACTCAATCTGGGCCACTCCATGTGGCCCAGATGTGCTGGGGTGGGGGGTAGGGTGGCAGGGATCCAAGTGCTTGAGCTGTCCACATGGCCTGCCAAGGTGAGCATTAGCAGGAAGCCATTTCAGAAGCTGAACCAGTCCTGGAATACAAGCGCTCTGACAAAGGAGGCAGGTGTTCCAAGCAGCATTCTAACCACTCGGCCATGTGCCCATCTCAAACTTACTGTATTGATGAATCCCACTAGCTTCCTGACTGTCTGTTGCTTCCATCCAGCAGTTCAGATCAGATCTCTGGGGCTGTTCATACTGGGACCCAGCTGCCTTCAGTGTAATAGCCTTTGCAATCTTGCAAATAGCCTGCCTTCTTGTATATTTATCAAACACAGATGGGGCACCAGGCACTATGCTGGCAGTTGGGGACACACACATGGTCAGCAGTTGACTTTGGTCCAGCAGAGCAGGCAGAGAAACAACAGCAGGCCTCATGTAGGTTGTTGAGCCTGGGGGAGAGGCTGGCAAGCCACACGCAGGAGATGGCAGATTACAGATTATTCAGATGGTGGTAGCGGCTGGTGACACTGCAGACAGAGCATGTACAAAGGCTACAGGCACCTGTGACTTGTCCGAATACATGAGACACAGGCAGCTGTGGGGCATGGGAGGCATCCAGACATTGCCTCATCCTGAGGGTCGTGAGCAGGTAGGTGTTAGTGTTCCCAAGAGTTTGAGGCACACAGAAGTTTTTGTGTGGCCATCTGACTGTGAGGTCCAGTAGGAGGTTCAGGGACCATTCTGGGGTTTAAGCAGAAGACAGTGCAGGAGGCAGTGGGTGCCTCAGTGGAGATGGTGGCCTTGAGGACAGTTGGCAGCAGGTGTACTGGAGAGGTTGGCCATCTCCCCTGGGGACACATGGCTCCTGATTGTGCATGCATGTCTTTCTAACATGATTTGGTAGGGCCCCTGGCTGACTAGCTCAGCTTCCACGACTGGGCTCTCATTTTCAGAGTAGGGAAAATTCAAGCTGTTGTTCAGCATGGCAAGCTGTATTTTAGATGACAGCTAAGTGTGAAGTATTTTTGGTTGTTTTGCCTCTTTCTTTTAGGTCTGTATCCTTTTCTGCTGTGACTTGAATCTGGGGGAATCTTGCCCATGGCAGCTGTTTCAAGGCCACATGGCCCATTTTGGAACTTGGCCATTGGTGTCCAGCATCTACCATCAGGGGCACACATTTATTTTTATGTTTTGCCTTTAGCCTATGAAATCTGATTTTCTTGGACTCGGTGTTCCCTGACCCCTCCACCTCTGACTTCACCGCCTTTGTATAGCAGAACTCTGGGTGAGAAGCTTGGGGCATTGGCCTGTGGGATGACATATGACTTTCACCTTGCTTCCATCTGCTGTGTGCAAGAACAATGTTCCTTTGCATCCCACAGAATTTGAAGATTTTACATTTAGAAAGAATTTGCTTTAGAAGTTCTTGTGGAAGATATTACTGTTCTGGTTTTTAGGCAGCAGGTGTGACACAAGCTATGGAGTGAAGGTGGTGGGTGAGGCCTGTCAGCTCCATCCCTCTCCTTGGCCCATGGGTCTAATACCTCCACTTGCTCCTGGTAACTGGCAGTGATGCTGTAAGCCACTCTTCCAGAACCTGCAAGGGCCCAGGCACGAATGTGTGTGTGTGTGTGTGTGTGTGTGTGTGTGTGTGTGTGTGTGTGTGAAGTGGGGTCAGGTTATTAGGGGTGGAGGGAAGAGAACTGTTTGATTAATGGGTGTCCTGTGAACCTGCACATTTGCCCAAGGCTGCATTCCTGGGCTTTCAAACCCGGGCAGTTTGATAAGCTGAGACCAAAGTCCTCTTTCCTCACAGCAAAGAGAACAAACAGGGCCACTTGCTAATCCCAGCCCTGGCCTCTGGGGCCGTCTCTCAGCAACCAGCCTGCCAAGTGGTCTTTCACAGGCCGATCAATGAGGTGGCCCCAGACCCCTGGGAGGCCACAGCTCCCTGGACCCTGGCACGCAGTCCCCTAGACCCGGTCTTGGCAGGTGAGGCCCTCCACAATGACAGTGCCTTTGTGCAGCCTCCTAATCCCTCGTACAAGCATTGCCACCTGGAAAGCTTCTCAGTGGGGGCTTTTGCTCTCTCCATGCCCCCAGAGCTTCCCAGAATGTTCTTCCCAACACCACAGCCTGCAAGCTGCTGCCCTGGTTCTTTCTCCTCCAAGAAACTTTCCCTAACAACTCCCGCCTGGGCCCCTCCCTGAAGCCCAGTCCACTCTCCAACCTGCTCACGTGTGTTGATTTGGGATCTCTCAATGGTAAACACAGTTAGAACAGAACTTCAACTTTGGGAGGCCATCCCTAGCTGTGAAAGACACTTTAGGAGGATCCTGCCAGAAGGGTGGACTTCTGGGGAGACAAGCCAGATCCAGGGGTACAGATCTGAGGCTAGGAAACTCAGTCCTAGCAAGCTGGAATGGGGTGGAGGCTTGAAATGAGAGATAGCTGTCAGTCAAGATGGGATGAGGTAATGGGTGCACATTTCCAGGCAGCCATAGGAGCTGTGGGTGGCAGTTGCCCAGGCTGCCACCACCACCACCGCCGCCACCATCCATCCTCCTCCATGAGGTCTGTTTCTCTTCTTTCTGGTGATATAGCTGATTAGTGTTTGCAACACTGCATCCCACACTCTTGACCAGTGATGATTTAGCACAGGTGGATTCTGGTATGCCCTCTCTGGAGATTGGAGCTAAGCACCAAGGAAGACACATCTCCTATTCTGGGTCTGAGCAGGTGGAGGAGAGGCAGACTAGCTATGGTTGACTGCAGGAAAGAGTTGTGGAAGCCAGTCTTGGAGTGGGAGGCATAGCTGCAGGTGAAACACAAACCAGGAGCATGCAAACGGGCCCTGCAGGTCAACTCAAGTCAACTCCTGAGGGCTGGAAACCATGAAGATTGTCTTGCAGGATCTGAGAAGTTGCTAGAGAGGCTGCTTAAACTTGCTCATACGTGTACAACCCATAAAAAAAAAAAACTTGAACCTTGTGCTACCAGGTTTCAGAGTCCAGGCATAATCTGCTTGATTCTCAATAGCTTTCTAGATTCTCATCTCTCATGAGACTTTTCTACATTCAGTTCCATGAAACACCAGAAAAACATGCCTGAAACCAGTATAATAAGGTTTTGTTTATCTCTCTTCTATCCATTTCTCTGTCCATCCTTCTCCCCATCTACCCATCCACCACTCACCCCTTCCTTCTATCATCTGTTCACCCACTAATCCTTTTACCATTCTTACATCATTCAAACCCAGAATGAAACTTGCCCCAGAAATCTACCTCTCCAACATGGAGTTAGTAAAGCTTTGCTTACATCCTGGAGCACAGAGGTCTGGAGAATGTTTTTTACAATGAGGAAGGGTCAGCCTCCACATCACCACCTGGGGTCAAGGTCAGGTACTTGGATACTTGGATGTCCCCTAAGAAGCCCGAGGAATTCTGGGAGAGGGTGGCTTGAGAGAATAGTTCAGAAACAGGCAGCCAAGACCAGAGTCTCAGCACCTTCTCCTGACAGTGGGGAACATGCCAGTGGTGGCAGAGGGCATCATGTAGGAACTCAGGTGAGCAGAGAAAGTCATGGTCAGCTTTGTCCATCATAACAATATCACAAGGGCAGCAGTGGAAAGAATGCCCCGCTCACTTTGCCTCCATGGAACAGGCAACCTTTCACACTCATTCCTAATTGGAGCTTCCACAGTGAAGGAGGAAGACAAAAACCTGGTCCAGGACAAAAAACAAAAACAAAAACAAAAACAAAAAAAACCCAACCAACCAACCAATCAACCAAAACCAAATAGAAAACCCAAGAGCAGTTAGGCTGGGTCGTGATGAGATTGATTGGGATTTTAGGGGCTGCACTGAATGAAGGAATCACAACTGTCCTTAGCATCTCTGGGAGCCATGTACTCCCCAAATTTCCCTGCTTTGGTTCTTATGCAACCTCTTGGTATGGAGGGTGAGATGAAATGACCAGACCCCCATGGCCCACCAGATGCAGGTACCAGCAGATTCTGGGGTTATGTCTGTCCTGACCTCTCCCCACAGGCGAGCGAGGGTACAGGACTTTGTCTTCTTCCTACAAATCAGATGTCTCAACCTCCTCACAGCACCTGTCCCTGCTACCAGCCAATGCCTGCTCCAGCTGCTGGCTGTGTTCTGGAACAAGCAGTTCACCCCCAGCATGCCCTGCACCCTCTCCCCTCATGCCTCCCTCACCATCTGCAGTAAAAACCCTACTCTACGCCCAACTGCCTTTGGGAACCTCTCTCCCCCCTCTTCCTCATTAGAATGCAGGAGAAGAAAAAGAGTTTCTTTGCTATTTATCCTTGGGCCAGCGTCCATCTGGGAGGAGTTGAAGGACACGCAGCCACAACGTGTGAAAACAGGTCTATGCTTGCCAGCCGGGCCCCAATATAGTTACTTTAATCATGTATAACAGCGTCCTTTTCATGGAAAATTTTCTACTCCAACACCTGTGTTCATTAAAGGCACCCTCAGCTGTTTCTCCCCCAGCCCTCCCCAGGCTCCTGGGGGTCACTCTCTGGCCCAGGCTGGCTGCCAGTTCAGGTGATTATTCCCGCTGCCCTTCCTCTCTGCCTCCCTCGGGCCTGCTGGATGCAGGGAGCAGTTCTCCCTCTTCCTCTACCCCTCTCCCGCCACACCAATCTGGGATTTTTTTTTTTAAAGATTTATTTATATTAATTAGAAGATCAGATTTACAGAGAGAAGGAGGGAAAGAGAAAGACATAGAAAGATCTTCCGCCCATTGGTTTACTCTCCAAGTGGCTGCAGCTTGGGGAGTGAAATGAGCTAATTCAAAGCCAGGAGCCAGGAGCTTCTTTCAGGTCTCTACATGGGTGCAGGGTCACAAGGCTTTGGGCTGTTTGCTATACTGCTTTTCCAGGCCATAAGCAGGGAGCTGGATGGGAAGTAGGAGCAGCCAGGACAAGAACTGGTGCCCAAATGGCATCCCAGCACATGCAAGGCGAGGATTTAGCCACTAGGCTTTCATGTCAGGCCCAATCTGGGCTTCTTGGACCATACCCCTCCCTGTTCTGTGTGGCTCTCACTTCCCACCTTGCTGTGGGGCTTCCTCTGCTGCGCACCCTGGAGGGAGCCCAGAACCTTCCACTCTCTGGCCCAAAGTGTTGTGCATCGCCAAACCCAAAGCTAACAGAGAGCTGTATTTCTTTTCCAGGTGGTACATGCTGAGTTAGGTTTGTAAAAGTTGGTCAATGCCCTTGGAGACAGTTGCTGTCCCTTCTTTAGGTCACGGTTACAAGCTGGTCCCCAGAGAGGCCGAGCGATGGACCCAGGTCCTGCAGTTCAATTGGGGAAGGCCTGGGAAGAGCCAGTGTTTGGAAGGTAAAGCTTCCCCAGGAAGGGCTCCTCTCCCCACTCCCTCCACCATGTTCTTACTTGCTTCACAGCCCATCTCTGTGTCATCTCCTGTCACCACAAAATGGAAACAGCGTTGAATCAGGGTAACCCTGACCTCAGGGTCCTAGCTCTCCTTACTTTGGCCTAGCAGCAGCATCAGACATCAGCAAGTGCATCCAGACCCCCAGTTTGATATGCTTTCCCTTAACTACCTTTCCAGTTATCCCCCTTTCCTCCTATGTGGAGCTCATTCCTCTAGCACTGTCCTCCTGGCTTGTATTCTAGGTTGGCATGCTTTGCAATCTCACCCAGCACTGCTGCTTCTACCACCACCTCTGTGTTTCTAGCCCTATCTTTGCCTTGAGCTCTACTTGCCTCCTAACTGATGCCCTCTGCATGCCACAAAGATGTCTCAAGCTTAACCTGTTTTAGGCTGAGTTATCACAGGACTCCTGTGTGGTACAGGAGCCATTAAACAGAGTAGTGCCCTGTTTTTCTCCTGGTTCCTGAACTTACTCAGCAGGACCAACCAACCAGGGCTGCTGGCCAAATATACCAGTCACCTTTGACACCTCCCAGGCCTATCCCTTTGCTGTGGGAAACCCAACACCTGGGCCAGCACTGTATGCAAGCTGCCATTGCCTGTGCAGCAGGTGCTGAATGGTCTACCCACATTCCAATGTAAACGTAATATCCAGGGCAGTTAAAGTAGTAGTGGGGGCAAGACACAGAGACTGACTGTTGAGATGCTCTTACTGTGACTTTGGATGATATCTCTACAGGAAAACGTTTTTATGGAACTGAATCATGTTAAGAAAGCAAGCACATTGGGGCCAGCACGATGGCTCAACTGATTAATTCTCCATTTTTAAACACTAGGATCCCACTAGGGCTCCAATTCACGTCCTGGTTGCTCCACTTCCCATCTAGCTCCATACTTATGGACTGCAAAAGCAGCAGCTTTAGGACACTGCATCTTTGTGGGAGACCTGCTCCTGACTTTGGATTGGCTCAACTCAAGGCATTATGATCATTTGGGGAGTAAACCAAAGGATGGTAAGATCTTTGTCTCTATAAAATGAAACAAAACAAAACAAAAACTGCCCTTACAATTAAAAAATTGAATCTTATCAAAACAAACAAACAAACAAAAAACAAGCAAGTACATGGCCATGGTGCATCCTGATTTCAGCCATGTAACAGTTTGTACCAAGTTACTTAGTTTGGACCGATCTCTGTAAGTAGCTGGCCTTTCCTTTATATACATACACATATTTATAAAGATTTATTTGTTTTTATTTAAAAGATAAAGTTACAGTGAATGAGGGAGTGACCGAGAGGAAAGAGATTTCATCAGATAGTTCACTGCCCAAATGGCTACAATTACTGGAGCCAGGCCAAAGCCAATAGCCTGGGAGTCCATCTACTCTGTGAGTGGCACTTGAGTCATCTTCTGCTGCTCCTCACAGGTGTGTTAATTGGGAGTTGGATCTGATGGGATTCAAACCAGTGTTCATATGGAATGCTGACATTGCAGGTGGAGACTTAACCTATTGTGGCTCAATACTGGCCCCAGTAATGGCCTCTCCTGTCCGTTTATTTTTCCATGTTAGGCCACGTATTTATGCCTTAGCAATTAAATAAAATTGGAAGTAATACCCAAATGAATGAAAAAATAGGACTTCCTTTTAAAAAAAAACATGTATTTATTTTTTTGTTGGAAAGACAGATTTACAGAGAGAAGGAGAAACAGAGAGAAAGATTTTCCATCTGCTGGTTCACTTCCAAAGTGGCCACAATGCCCAGAGCTGAGCTAGTCTGAAGCCAGGAGCTTCTTCCAGCTCGCCCACATGGGTGCAGGGGTCCAGTGCTTTCACCTATCTTCCACTGCTTTCTCAGGCCCCAAGCAGGGAGCTGGATTGCAACTGGAGCAGCCTAGACATGAACTGGTGCCCATACGGGATGCTGGCACTTGCATGTAGAAGATTAGCCCATTAAACCACTGCACCAGCCCTGGGACTTTCAAAATAGTTAAAATTCCCCCTGAAGTCATTCAAATGTAAAATGATCCACTTATCCTCAGAGAATGGGGCATGAAGCTAATCTGTCTTTGTATTACCCACAGTACTCATCCTGGCACCTAGTGTGCAGTAGTTTCCTATAACCATTTTTGAGTAAATAAATGTGTTTCTCCTGAAACTTAACTCCAGTGCATTGGCCAACTGAAAGAAAATATCAAGCATAATTCAAGGAGAGTCAGAGGAGACCATGATGGTGACCACATCTTTAAATTTCTTCCGGGTGCAGATTTCTCTTTCCTCTCATGATTCAGTTTTTTCTAGAAAACCTTTACTGGACATCTAGTAAGGATCTGGCTTCAGCTGGTCAGATGTAAGGTATGGGGTTTGTGGTAGGGAAACTTTCTCACACAACACACTGGTACCTGGGTTCTCAACATGGTTATCCTATTGGTTCATTGGGACGAGATCATTGAAAACTTCCAGTTCCACTCTAAGTAAGAGGGTAAGAAGGAAACCAGTTGCCTCTGCTTTGAAGAGGCATAAAATAAGACCCCAGGGGAAGATGTGGTTTGCTGAGGATGTCTAGAGAGTTGGTGACAAATCTGTAATCGTAACCCGGATCTCAAGGATCTTCCTTTTGTAAGGTACCTTCAACCACAACTCCCTCAACTATACCAAGTTACTTCTCAGAATGGCTAGGGTGCATCTCACCAATCACAAGAGCCCTTCCTGTAATAAACAATGTCCATTTGCCAAAATAATAGTGAAATGGAAGAGTAGAGTTGGAAGAGTCACATTTCCCAATTTATTTTATTTTGTTATTATTATTTAACGAGAGAGTATTCTTTTTTAAGAGTTTATTTTGATTGGAAAAGCAGATCAGATTTACGGAGAGAGAGATAAAGAGAAAGCTCTTCTATAGTCACAATGGCCAGAGCTGAGCCAACCTGAAGCCAGGAGCCAGGAGCTTCTTCCAAGTCTCCCATGTGGATGCAGGGTCCCAAGGCTTTGGACTGTCCTTGACTGCTTTTCCAGGCCACAAGCAGAGAGCCGGAAGGGAAGTGGAATAGCTGGGGTATGAATTGGTGCTGATATGGGATCCAGAGTTTGCCAGGTGAGGATTTAGCCACTGAACCATGGCACTGGGCCCACATTTCCCAATTTAAAAACTTATTCCAAACTTGAAGTAATCCAAATGCTTTAGTATGGGTGCTAATACAGGCGTCTAGGTGAATGGACTAGAACCAAACTGAAATAAGCCAGGAAAAAACCCCTTCACCTCTTCAGCAAATGACACTGGAACAACTGAATAGCCATATGCAAAACAACGAAATTGGATCCTTGCATCAAACCATTCCCAAACTCACTTCAAAGTAATCAATACATATATGTGGGACCTAAATTATAAGATTATTTTAGAAGAAGACATAAAGATCAGTCATCATGAACTTAATTTGATTCTTAGATATGACATCAAAGCTATGTCTGAGCAATAAAATTTTTAAAATAGACCCATTTTTACCTATCAAAATGTAAAACTTTTGTGTATTAAGTGAAAAAGTAACTACATGATAAGGGGGAGAGACAGGTTAGGCTAATTAATTGTATCCACTGGTACACGTGTGAGCCAGAACAAGGGCAGGCGGGTTGGGCTTTGCCGCAGCATCAGCTGGCAGTCCTGGGACTGGGGGCAAGTCCTGTCAAGCTAGACTACAAAACCACTTGGAGAGTGTGAAATCCAGGGTGGGGAGTAGGGCCAGTGGAAGGGTTGTGGGCTCCTCTCTGATGGGCTGCAACTGGTGAGCATGAGAACCAGGATTGGGTCAGGCCTGGCTGGACAGGCGGTGGCACCCATTGGCATGAGTATGTGCTGGAAGGATGGAGTCAAGGATGGAGTTAGGCTTCAATGCTCAGTGATGTATACAAGATTTCAATGGAATGTGGGGGCAAACCAGACCAGTCCACTGCACATGCTGGCAGACACAGGAACCGGAACTGGGAGCCAGTCCAGTGGGGGTTATTGAGGGTCACTCTGACTTGGCTGGAGCTCCCCCAGTGGTATGTGAGGGCCAAGTGTGTATTGGACAGGGCTGAGCTAGACCACAGCACCCATTGGTTTGCTAAGGATAGAGGGCAGAACAAATTGATCAACAACCCCAGTGAAACTTGACAACAAATTTCCGGGCCAGTGGAGACTCAGAGGTGGGCTCTGACAGCCAATCAACTTCAGAAAGATTTTCTCATTCATGGAGCAGCAATATCAGCAGCATCTCAGAACTATTGAAAACAAATGAACATAAAGAACCCTCAGAAAATGCTTTACAATGGGGTTTGGGATGACATCAGGTTGTAGTTCCCCATTCCCCAGGGTAATATGGCGATTGGGAGACTTGGTGTAGTTTTTCCTCTTGTATCACCTCTCTCCCTCACATATGGGAAGAAGAAGAAAATGCATAAACAAGGGTCTCACCCACTATTCCTTCATTCTCAACCCTTCCCACTCTGATCAACTATGTAATCAGCATCAAAAATACAATGAAAAAAATTTTAAAGACCCAGAATACATTAAAGTTACCTATAACTCAACAACAGAAATAGAATCTAATCCGAAAGTGAGTAAGGAACTTGAATGCACGTTTCTTCAAAATAAACAAGAGAGGTACTCTTGTGATGGCTAAATATGCTAACTCTCCACCTACATCCCATATGGGCACTGGTTCCTGTCCTGGCTGCTCCACTTCCCATCTAGCTCTTTGATTATGGCCTGAGAAAGCAGTAGAGTCTAGTCCAAGTCTTTGGGACCCTGCAGCCATGTAGGAGACCTGGAAGAAGCTCCCGGCTCCTGACTTTGGATCGGCTCAACTCTGGCCATTATGATTATTTGGGGAATGAACCAGCAGATGGAAGATCTCTCTGTCTCTCCTTCTCTCTGTAATCTTTCTTTCCAACAAAGATTTAATATTTTTTTAAAAGGTAAGCAATAGGGTCAGGCACAGTGGCCTAGCAGCTTAAGTCCTTGCCTTGAACGTGCCGAGATCCCATATGGGCATCGGTTCACATCCCAGCAGCCCCGCTTCATATACAGCTCCCTGCTTGTGGCCTGGGAAAGTAGCCAAGGAAAGCCCAAAACCTTGGGTCCCTGCACCTGTGAGGGAGACCCAGAAGAAGCTCCTGACTTCGGCTCGACTCAACTCAAGCCATTGCTGACATTTGAGGAGTGAATCATCAGATGGAAGATCTTCCTCTCTGTCTCTCCTGCTCTCTGTAAATCTGCCTTTCCAATAAAAAGAACTAAATCTTCAAAAAAAAAAAAAAAGATAGGCAATAGACTAGCAAGTCGTGAAAGGATGCTGTATATCATTAGTCACTGAGGAAAGGCAATTCCAAACCACAATAAGATACCAGTTCACACCCACTAGAATGGTTTCAATGATAACCGCAGAAAGAGACATGTCACTGTGGATGTAAACAGACTGGATCCATCGTGCATTACTGATGGAAACGTAAACTGGCTTAGCCACTGGGGATGACAGTATGGTGGTTTCTAAAAACATTAAACAAGATTACCATGTGTTTGAGAAATTTCACTACTACATGAATGAGGGAAATTTTTTTAAATTCATAGAAATTTCATATTATAAGAAAACTATGCATGCATAGATTGCAACATTTCTTGGGCCAAAATAAGCCTATTTTTAAACTCCATTTCCACAAACTTTTTGAGACAACTTGGTATGCCACCTTCCATCCACATAATTTACCTGTGAGGCACCATGCCACCTGCCGAGGTTATGACAGTGAACACAAAGACACTGTCCAGGTCATTCCAGAGTCCATGTTTAGTAGAAAAGACAGATATAAAAGAGTAATTATAGGAGAAGGATGCGCAGTAACTACTGGGGGCATTGAAAGTAGTCAGAGGACTCAGGGGAGCTTCACTGAAGAAGTGGAATTGAGACTCACCCATATGGGAAACACTTGGATTCAGGAAGCATATTTGAACCTATTTCTTTTAAGAAGAAACAAGGAGTGACTATAACCAGTGTGTGGTCATCATCAGATACTGTGTCTGGCACACAGAAGACATTCAGTAAACCGAGCTCTTGCTGCTGCCGATAACTTCTGGATTAAGCAAAGAAGGAGCACTAATTCCCACTCCCATGCCAATGGTCCTGTCTCCTGTTCTGATGGAGAAGGATGGAGGTGTCTGGAATGTAGATTAGCAGATGATAAAAGAAGGAGCCCTCCGCTTGGGTGGGAGAGCTCCCTCATTGCTGGAACTGTCTGGTGAACATACATTGATTCAGTGGCCACCCAGCCTCGCTAATGATAAATTATTTTAAAAGCAAACTTTTTGTCTTGGTATTTGGGAGCATATCTTGGATTCTATGTAAACAATTTTCTAACCACTAATTTGATAGTAAACCATTTGTGGTTAGGGGCTACATATTTTCAGTCTAATTAAACAAATCCAGCAAATACTTATTAAGTGCCAACTATGTGCCAAGGGTGGGCTGGCCACTGAGGCTGGAGAGAGGGAAGACAGTGCTCTCTTGAGACGAATCCAGGGAGGAGAGAGAGAAATGGCAGTTATGATTCAGAGTGGGTACCAGGTAGAATAGGTGTTTTTCAGTGTGGGAGAAGTAGAGGAGTAAGGAGCTGATTCTGCCTGGGGCAGGTGATAAGTGGCCAGGTGAAGATGACACTGAAGGATAAAAACATCCCCAAGGGGGCAAGGGCATTCCAGGTTGGGGTGCACAGTGGGCAGAAGTTTCAAAGTTACATTATGTCCTGTGGCTTCTGCTTAGTGTGTGTTTCTGAGCAGGAAGGTGGAAACTAAGTCTGGAGTAGGAGGTTGGGTGTAAATGTTTGTCAGGATGACTGGACATTCTGGAAAGTTCCCTGAGGCACAAATGTGAGGAGTGAGCTGGGAGTGGGATACTGGGGCAAAAAGGCCCCGGGTAGTGGCCACCGGGACCAGGACAGCAAGGATGAGCCCTTGGCCTCTGGCTGGTGTGAACTGAAGAACAGAGAATGTTGCTGGCAGTTCAGCAACCTTGCTGAAGGCAGGAGTGTCAGGAAGTTGAGGAGGCATAGTCCTAGGGAAGAGAGGAGGGCTGTAGTCTGGTTCCCTGGGAGAAGCAGAGGACGAGGACAAGGGCGTACAGCTGGGCACAGGCATGTGGGTGGTGCAGACAGGCAGCTGCCTTGGCAAGTACTGTCCCTCTCCTGAGATGGCACGGAGAGATGTTCCTAGAGGGAAGCCAGTGGTCCAGCCACCAAGAGGTGTGGCCAGAGCCTTGCACAGAGGCCTTGGGGAACCATCAAAGCTTTCCAGAGTGACAATTGCTTTCTTTGCAATTTTTATGGGCTCAGTGGCTGATGTGGGCAGCCGGACTAGGAAGCTAAGAAAAAGCAACATGAGTACAAGAAAGAGTTCTTGGAAATGAAAACAGGGAAAAAGAAAGTGACTTTACAGGACAGTGTGAAGATGAAGTTGAAAACACCTCCCTGAAAGTAGCATAGAGTATAGAAACACTGTGTGTGGTCACCCATGGGCACAGCTGTGTGCGGTCACCCGTGGGTGCAGCTGTGTGTGGTCACCGTGGGTACAGCTGTGTGCGGTCACCGTGGGTACAGCTGTGTGCGGTCACCCGTGGGTACAGCTGTGTGCGGTCACCTGTGGGTGCAGCTGTGTGTGGTCACCGTGGGCGCAGCTGTGTGTGGTCACCGTGGGTGCAGCTGTGTGTGGTCACCGTGGGTGCAGCTGTGTGTGGTCACCCGTGGGTGCAGCTGTGTGTGGTCACCGTGGGCGCAGCTGTGTGTGGTCACCGTGGGTACAGCTGTGTGTGGTCACCGTGGGTACAGCTGTGTGTGGTCACCCTTGGGTGCAGCTGTGTGTGGTCACCGTGGGTGCAGCTGTGTGTGGTCACCCGTGGGTGCAGCTGTGTGTGGTCACCGTGGGCGCAGCTGTGTGTGGTCACCGTGGGTGCAGCTGTGTGTGGTCACCCGTGGGTGCAGCTGCTTGGGATGCTGTGTTTCACATCAAGCACAGTGCAGGTTTGAGGTTTGAGTTCCAATTGCTCTGCTATTAATTAAGTAATTAATTATATTGAAAAGTCAGATATGCAGAGACGAAGAGAGACAGAGAGGAAGATTTTTTGTCCATTGAGTCACTCCCCAAGAGGCTATAGTGGGCTGAGCTGATCTGATCTGAAGCCAGAAGCCAGGAGCTTCCTCCAGGTCTCCCACGCGGATGCAGGGTCCCAAGGCTTTGGGCCGTCCTCTGCTGCTTTCCCAGACCACAAGCAGGGAGATGAATGGGAAGCAGGGCCACTGGGACACAATCCAGTGCCCATATGTGATCCGGCACATGCAAAACAAGGACTTTAACCACTAGGCTACTGCATTGGGCCCCAACTGTTCCGCTTTCAATCCAGCTTCCTGTTAATGCATCTTGGGAGGCTTAGGCTTAGGCTCCTGCTACATGCATGAGACA
The DNA here is from genome assembly GCF_030435755.1 of Ochotona princeps. Classification (NCBI taxonomy): domain Eukaryota; kingdom Metazoa; phylum Chordata; class Mammalia; order Lagomorpha; family Ochotonidae; genus Ochotona; species Ochotona princeps. Next base: position 42,623,227 of record NC_080842.1, on the reverse strand, counting down.
CCCAATGGGCTCCGGGATCCTGTCTGCCGTGGACACTGAGGTGGAAGATCTCTTTCCTCTCTGTTGCTCTGCCTTTCAAGTAGATTAAAGCAAACATCTTTTTTTTTTTTTTTTAAGACAGAGGGATAGAAATCGGAAATAAAAGATGAGACATTTAGATGATCAGTCTAGAGAGTATCTAATATCCAATGAGTAAAACTTGTACAAAGGGATAGGGAAGGGTACAAACAAGAAATAATAGCTTTTTCCCAGAGTTGAAGGGGATGCCTCTCCAGTTGGTCAGAACCTATTGAGTATCTGGAACATTAATGAAAAAGACACAGGCTAGGTGATAGCTCAGTAAACTTGTAACAGCAGGATAGAAAAAAAAATGTCTTAGAGTTTCCAGTGAAAAAATAAGACAGATATCCTACAAAAACTCAGGAACTGGGATGGTGTCAGACTAGCAAGCAAGAGAGCAATTCTTTTCCAATACCCAGGAAAGCTGATTTCCAACCTAGAACTCCTAACCAGATTAAAAATGGAGGATCCTGAAGGAGGTATTCTCCCAGGACATGGCTTCTAGTAATCACTGATTATTGAAAGTAATCCCCAAACTCCACTGGAAGGATGGAGAAGAAAAGAAGGGAAGGACAATGACATTGCTAATTTCTCGTTGTGAGAGAAAGTGCCTAGACATATCTAGTAGTGTGAGTGAGCGCACAGCAGCTTAGGGCGCTGTTTAGAAAGAGCCACTGAAGCTAATATCTGGAGTGGCAGCTGGGAGCCCACCCTGGAGGGTGCCACGAGGGAACCCGGGTAGGTAGAGGAGCATCAGCAAGGTGTTGGCTTCAACAAGAAGCCTATTGTGTTATTGATTCCTTTAATATCTGGGAGAAGAGACTTGAAGTACAAAAAGCTATTTGTCCATATAACTGTGACTAAAATGAAGCAAATTTCTATGAAAAATCAATGAATGAAACCCATTAGTGACACTGTCAAACCAACATGGTCCTGCCTAACCCTGGCCTCACCTTCCAGTTGCAGGAGCCGACCAAGAAAGGCCTCTGCAGCAGGTTCCATACAGAGCAGCTGGCGCCTAAGGAGCAAAAACACTTCAGACCATGGACTTGGCCCAGGATTTGCCACGCCCCGTTGCTGAGGTCCGGTTCTGGGCCCTGCAAGCATTGCTGGGCGCCCCAGACCTGGCCCTCCCAGGACCATCTGGCCCTGCGCCCCCTGGTCTTTCCCCCCCTTCAACGCTTCCCCACTGCCTCCCCACCCTCTCAGCCGCCGCGCTCCAGGTGCAGCCCCCATCTCCGCCCTCCGCGGCGCTTGGCCGGTGCCCGGGACCGCCGGGACCGCCCCTCCCCCCCGCCACTGCCTGAAGCCGCTGGAATCCCTGTCGCCCCGGGGACTCAGCTGACAGCGGACAGACAATGGTATTTCCCATCAGCCTGGGTATCAGGAGCCGGTCTTATCCAGCGGTGTTTTTCTATTAGTCTAACACCCCATTGTCCACCCCTTATCGCTGCAATGTTGATGTCATGCCTGGCTTGGAAGTGGTTTCTGCATCTTGGCGGCACTGGGCAGCTCCGCATTAATTGGGGGAGGGGGAGGGGTAGAGAAGCCCATTTATCAGAATTCTCATGAGAATCCGCCCCTTGCCTGTTTCCAGCCCAACCTCCGAGGGCGCCATGGAGGGGTGGGATCTCCAGCCTCCTGTTGCTGTCTGTTCTTGGCCTCCTGGGCACTCAGGCCCGCTGGTCTCCATGGCCTCCCTCAGAACTGAAATGCTGAGCACATTGGGAAGACCACGGTGGTGTATGTGTGTGTGTATATGGAGGGCACTTTGGTCCCAGTGGCTTGGTTCTCTTGGGTTTTAGGGACCTGTCATCCACCCCTCATCCCTACCCTATCCCTGGGTAGCCAGTGAGCCCTGGTTGGTCCCAGGGGCTTTTCCTTCTTCTCCAATCTCCCCCACCCCTTACCCTCTCCTCAGTAAGGGCTCAAGGGGTCAGGGGAAGGGCTGAGGGCCCAGTGTGACAAGATGGGAGATTTGGACCTGTTTGCCTCTCTCTTCCTTCTCCATCCTCTCCTAACCACCTTCACCTTCCCACTGTGCCAAGTCCTAAGGAAAGTTCTAGAAATTCGATCCGTGGTCCCCCAGGTTCCCCAGAACATCTCACATCAGACACAGAGGAGCTCTAGGTACAGGGAGACAGTCAGTGTGTAAATCCATGTGTGCATGTGTGTGCTGTTGTGAAACCCTCAAGATGCAAATTGCTTGAATTATTAAAACTTTATTTTATCTTTTATTTATTTTTGTTTGAAAGGCATATGTCCAGATAGAAGGAGAGACAGAGAGGTTCTTCCATCCTCTGGTTCATTCTGCCAATGACCGCAACAGTATCATAGGATCCAGCAACTTCTTCAGGGCCTCCTACATGAGTGTAGGGGTCCAAGGACTTGAGCTGTCTTCTGCTGCTTTCCCAGTCTATAAGCAGTGAGATGGATGGAAGTCGAGCATCCTGGACTTGTCGATGCCCATATGGAATGGTGGTACTGCAGTCAGAGGATTAGTCTGTTAAGCCACCATGCTGGCCTCAAATTGCTTCACTTTTTTACTTATTTGAAAATTTTTATGTATTTCAAAGAGAGATGACCTTCCATATGTTGATTCTCTCCCCTCCAAATCTGCAACAGCTGGGGCTGGGGCTGGGCCAGGCTGAAGCCAGGAGTCAGGAACTCCCATCTAGGTCTTCCATATAGGTAGTAGGGCCTCAGGTACTTGGGACATCAATGGTTCCCTCCTCCCAAAAGCACATTAGCAGGAGCTGGGACTCGAAGTCAGGCCCTCTGATGTAGGATGTGGGCATTCCAAGCATTGTCTCAGCCACTGTGCCGGATGTTTACCTGTTGTTTAGCCTTCGGATGACCTGGCATCGTTGTCTGTTAGACTCCCACAATATGACGGTTTCTCAGGCGATTCTGGTGAGAGCTGGAATGGTGCAATAAGGCGCTGAAGTTGGTGCCTGGCACACAGTATGGATTTTATGAGTGACAGCCATTGGTACCACAGCCTGTTAGGCAGAGCTGGTGAAGGGGGCAGAGAAATAGCTGTTGAGTTCTCCTTGGAGAGGTGGAGTCCCTGTGGGCTGGGCCATAGGGAAAGAGCTCAAAATCTTGTTTTCAATTTTAAAAAGAAAGTAAATGCAGTCCAGGTAAGCGTGAGTAAGCTACTGTGGCTGGTACAGTCTCTGGATGGGCGGTCATTGGGAGCCCTGTGAGCAAGCTCCACTTGAAGTGAGGAGTGTGGAGCAGGTGGCAGGCAGAGGGGTGTTACCCGGGCCAAACAATCTCTAGGTAAAGCTAATGTGTCATACACACACACACACACACACACACACACACACACACACACATACACAAACACTGCAAACAGTCCTACCTGGTCACACAGAGAACATGGAGGTTCCCTTGGGCCTCCAGTGCCCAGTTGCCTTATCCCAGCTCCCAGAGCAGCTGCTTAGCACAAAGACTGACACTGACCCTCCTGGGAAGGGCTACTGAGGACCCTATGGGAGACACATGGGTAACAGAGAGCTAGAAAGTCAGCCTGGGTTTTTTGAGTACAAATGCAGCCCCTTTTCCATGACATCAAGTGACAACAGATAAAGCACTTGACTTTGCCTCTTCAGCAGGCATTCCTGGGATGAAAAGAGGCTTAGAAAAGCAGGGGAAGAGGGTGTAGGACTGTTTTATTGCTGGATTTGCCATGTTGTGCTCTTCCTTGGGGTCTTGCAGTGTTTGGGGATCTGGGCTGAGAGATCAGGATAGAGACAAGGCCAGAAGTGCAGGAAGGGGCTTATGTCCTGGTCCTCAATTGCAGTAGGAAACCCGTTTTCTCCTTTCTGTTAGTACTGTCTTCTGGAATTCTAGGGGACAGGGAGGTGGCAAGGACAAGTCCTACCAGGAGGGACTTGCTTAGATCTTTGTAAGGAAAGATGATACTCCCTCCCGCCTTCCATGCACACACATACTGGACCTAGTGAAGCCAGGGGTTTCATCCTGGTTTCCCAAGCAGATGCAGGAGCTTGAGCACTTGGGCGATCTCCTACTGTCTTCCCAAGTGTATTAACAGGGAGCTGAATTGGAAGTGGAGCAGCCAAGACATGAACTGGTGTTCATACGTATGCGGCATTGCAGGTGGTTGGCTGCTTTACCTGCTACACCACAATGTTGTCTCCCCTCATCTGTCTTATTTGAAGGCACAGGTGTTTCCAGGTAGGCAGACCCCACCCCCCCCCAGGTCACGAACCCGTTAGTGTGAATGAGTGCCAATGTAAAACACAGAAGAAGAACAGCTAACAAGAAGAACAAGGCGTAGAACTCAAGACAAACTGTCCACTGCATAAGCTGGTCCTTCTGTGGTAGGAATGGCATTGCCTGTCCTGCAAAGCTCTGTGTTCAAAGCATACATTCCTGTGGTAGTGTCTCCTTTGACATCAGTATTTTCAGGGTGTCACTTTGCTCAACTGTGCAATGATGTTCTAGAAGCTTCTGTCTGCTCAGTGACTGACTTTCACATGGTTAGACAGCCTGGCTGGTTTTTCTTAGGAAATTCTTCCATGCACTGAAGTGCTTTCTCCCAGCCCAGAACTAGCAATTGTATGTAGAGTTCTCAGATCCTCGCTTCACATCACAAATATTGTCTTAGTATCTAGTGCCCGGTTCCTCTCTCTTATTTCCTCTTTCTCCCTCTGTCCTGGGATGTCACTGTTCTCTCTCCTATCTCCCCTGGGGTTTGTGGTCTTGTGTGTGACATACTGTGTGATTCAAGAAGTCAGAGATCCAGGTGAGCAAATGACAGTTTCTTTGACCACTCGCCTGAATGTGAAAGTGTCCACCCCAATCGTTATCTTTCACAAACTCCTTCATAGCACTGACTGTGCGTTGTAGTGTCTGTAGTGGTCACTGCAGTAATTGTTTCACACTGGTCCCCTCTGTAGTCCCATGTGCAGCACGCAGAGGTGTTCGGCCCATGCAAGGTGAGTGATGATGCATGAATGAATGAGGAAGCTGCTAAAAGCTGGGGTGCTATGCAATGGCCAGTGATTCTGAGGAGAGGGGGCTGAGTGTCAGAGACAGGTTTTATAGGGAAGGGACAAGATTGGGGTGCAGGCTGAGTGGCCTCCCTGAACTGAGAAAAGAGTGTGGTCATCCTCCTGCTGTGGGGCCGCTGCAGATCACTAGGAACAAACCAAGCAGGAGCTGAGGTTCCAAAAGGAAGCCTGCTTGCTAGGGTCACACTACAGGGGACTGTCCCCGCTGGCGCCATCTCTTCCCTGAGGCCTCAGTGCCTAACCCAGCCTCTGGGAGGATGTAGGGCAGGGGCAGGTGTCCTCCAGGGTGCCCGGGTCAGAACCCTGCATTGAAGCGAATCCCAGGCTGTGGTGCTGACAGAGCCTGAAGACGCCTCTCACCCCCACCCCCAAGAAATCACGATTCACCCCAGCAACATCTCTTCCTTCAGCGGTGGCTGCAGAGACGCCCCCCCACCCAGGCTGCTGTGGAGATAATAGGAAGGAAGCAGACAGTGCTGGAAGCTGCTTTTAGGAAAGCAGGAAGTGGCCATTTAGTGGAGCGGCCGCTTGTACCAGCTCCTTAAGCTACAGCAGCGCCTTCATTCTTCTCACAGCAGCCCACTCTGGAGAGGGCAGGGTTTGCTGAGGTCTGAGTGAGCCAGTGCTCAGCGCTGCCTAGGGTTATTTGTCAACGTGCAGGCCCACATCAGTCAGCGTGGTCAGAGTCGTGTCCGCGAGACCTTCCGCTTCCTCGCTGTCTTCCTCCATCCCGCGGCCGCTCCTCCCTGGCTCCACGGGTCTGTGGTCTGCCGCCCCGGCCTCCCCTTTATCTTGTCTCCCCGCGTCTCCACCGCTATCAGCCATTGTCTAGCGCGATCCCCCCCTCACCCTGGCCAGGCCTTGCAGGAAGCCAGCCTGTGAGTCCCCTGTCCGCTCTCCATCCTCTTCCTTCTCCAGAGACAAAAGCAAAAACAGCCTGTTAGCAGATCTGCTGCTTCCCCCTGGCTCCTTGACTCCTACTTCCCACTCTCATTTTTCCACAGGCTCCAGGTTTCCACCACCAGGCTGTCCTCAGGAGCCAGTGCGACCTAAGGCCTGAAGGCTGGGGGTGGATGACATCACTTCCTCCCGGCCTGTCTGCAGCCGACAGGGAACCTGCTCTCACCCCCCCCCCACCCCGTCCCCAAAGTCAAAGCTGCGCCACCCGCCTCTTATCCTGGTTCAGATCAGTTCAGCCAGAGACAGCAGTGGCCGTCTGGCTGGCTGAGCCCAGGCTAGGGCTGGACAGAGCTCTGGCCTTCCTCATTAATGGGAGCTCCATGTTCCTTCCTCCCCTGTGCTGGTCGTGGCTCTGATGATAGCAACAGGAGGTTGTTTCTGGTCAAAGAGCATCCTGCAGCCATTTAGTACTTCATGGATCACACACACATTCCGTGTGCACTTCCCACATGGCTGCAGGAGACCCAGAAAGTGGCAAAGCCACCAGACCCCTCTATCCTCCTCACAACACACAATCCACTCCATGGGGAGGCCAACAGACTGTACCAAGTGCCCAATAGACTTTGCTGGAGGGAAGAAGGAAACAAAACATAAGTTTATTATTGTGAAAACAATTCCGAAATCCATGAATAGTATTTTGTTTTTTTAAGGTTTGCTTGTTTTGAAAGGTGGATCAATGGTGGGAGACACAGAAATGAAGTTACCTTTCATCTGCTGGCTCACTCCACAAATGGCCTCATCACCTGGTGCTGATTCATGCCCAAACCAAGAGTTTGGAACTCCATCCAAACCCTTGGACACTTAAATGTGGGGGGCAAGAGTCCAAGTACTTGAGCTATCATCCTTGCTTCCCCAGGTGCATCAGCAGGGAGTTAGATCAGAAGCAAGGGCAGCTGGGACTCCGACCTGGGCTCTGACTGGACAGTCAGGCATTGTAGGCTGTGACTCAACACCCCAGTGTCACAATGCCAGTCCCATAGTGTTTCCATGAGCTTTTTGAAGACCCATCATATGCACAGAGTTCGAAACATTTTGTATTCAAAGAAACATATCTTTGAATTCCCTTCTCTGTAAATGTTTTGAAGCCCTCTTGGTAGAAGTTGCTCTGGGCAACCAGAGGGGTGAGAAGCAGGTGAAGGAGCATTCTGTGGGGACGAGGGGGAGATGTTTGTTCACCAGAGAGCACATGGTTCCTCTGGGGCAGGCATAAGGCCTTGTTCTCCTCGAGAAAACCCACAGGGGCAAGTGTGAGACTCACTGCCAGCTTACAGAGGAAGAGACTGAAGCTTAGAAGAGAAATCATGGCCATGCGCACAAGCTGGCGTCCCCATTCATCCATAGTCCAGCTCAGATACCATCTGCTTACTGTCCTCCTCGCCAGCCTCCACAAGTCCCTTGGTCTACAAGAAGCTTGTCCTATGGAGCCTCAGTTTCCCCCTCTGTGAAAGGGGCCAGTACAGTCTGGGTCCTGTAGGTCTGCTATGACTTAAACAGACAGTGTGTATGTGCGACTGGCTTAAAAAAAAAAACCACACACACACACAACATTTTATTTAAAAGGTAAAGTTTACGGAGAGGGGAGACAGAAAGAGAGGTCTTCCCCTCTGTTGGTTTACTACTCAAATAGGTGCAGTGGTTGGAACTCAGCCCATCTGAAGCCAGGAGCTAGGAACTTCTTCCAAGTCTCCCATGTGGGTGCAGGGTCCCAAGGCTTTGGGCCGTCCTCTGCTGCTTTCCTAGGCCACAAGCAGGAACCTGGGGGAGGAGGAGAAGCAGGATAGCTGGGATTAGAACCAGTGCTCATATGGGATCCCGGCGCATGCAAGGCAAGGACTTTAGACATTAGGCTACAGTGTTGGGCCCCAATTTTTTTAAAAAAAGATTTATTTTATTTGAAAGGTAGTTACAGAGAAAGAAATCTTCCATCTCCTGGTTTATTTCCTAGATGGGTGCAATGACTAGGGATAGATCAGATTGAAGCTAGGAGCCAAGAACTTTCTTTGCATCTCCCACATGTGTGCAGGGCCCCAAGGCCCTGGGTCATCCTCCACCTGCTCTCCCAGGTACACTAGCAGGGATCCAAATCAAAAGTAGGGCTGCTGATACCCAAGCCAGTGTGCATATGGGATGATGGAGTTGAAAGAGATGGAGAGGCAGAGAAAGAGTCTTCCAACTGCTGGTTCACTCCCCAGAAAGTCACAATGGCCAGGGCTGAGCCAGGTTGAAGCCAGGAACCAGGAACTCCATTTGGGTCTCCCATGTGAGTGGCAAGAGCCTGTGAACTTGCACCATCATCCACTGCTTTTCCAGGTACATGAGCAGAGAGCTGGATTGGAAGCAGAGCAGCTGGGACTAAGGCTGGCACTCTGATATGTGTTGATGACATTGTAAATGACAGTTTAACATGCTGCACAACATTGCCCACCTGATGTTTAAGATTGAGATGAACTGCTTTGCTGACACTCCATTCCAGGTCTTCCCCACAGCTATGCTAGGGTATCAGTTTCCCTCACCAGCCAGTGTCTCTGCTCTGCTGATGATAGGCAACTTGTGCAAGTGCAGTCGTCCCACTTTAGGATATGCTTCTACCAGCGGGGGTCTCATCACCTCAGAACATTGTTCCTGATTGGGCATACGTCTTATTGTTGGCAAGTCCTTTTTATGAACAGTAAGATCAAATTCTGCTGTGTTGCTTCTTTACTGTCGTGGTGACCCCCATTTATCTGCTCTCTGTCTATGAGGTGTCAGGTGCAGATCCAGCATTCGTGTCCCTCTACAAGCCAACTGCAGGTTGCTAGCTATGGAAGACCAGCATGGACCATGGAGGCCAGCAAATCCATGCCGAGTGCTCACAAAGCAGCCCCTCTCCTGAGCCAGCACAGACGCCAACAAGGCTAGAGGCTGCCACTCCCTTCTGCAGGGAGGGAGAGTTATTGGAGGGAAACCCTGGGGCCCTGAGGAGTTAACTCACCCCTACTCAGACCAGAGCCCTTGGTCTCTCGGGAGACCATCATTCATTATGCACCCCCGGGACCAGGCTCAATGTCAGGGCTGAGCGTGGCTTTCTTCTCCCCACTCAGACACCCATAAATCTCCCTTATTAGTGGATCAGCTCTTCAGAGAGATGCAGACCAGCTGGCCAAAGTTTGGTCTCCAGAGGGCTTCTGGGCAGCAGGAGGGGACACTTCAGGGACATGGGGACCTGACACTCCAGATGTCAGAGCTCGGCTGGGGCTGCTCTGGGAGCCAGCCAACCCTCCCACAATGGGTACCTGTGAGACAGGAAGACTCCAGCTTGGGTGTTGCCCAGGGCTTTCTGGAACAGAACCAGGAGAAGGCGAGTATGGGCCATGGCACTGAGTTCTGATCCTGGGGAGCACTGGACCATGGTCTGTGGTTAATATTTCTGGGACCCAGTGTTGCTGCAAACCTGTGCCCTGAGGAATTGGGTTTTTGCTGTTCTCATCTGCTTGTCAGGAGAGGGAGGTGAGATTTTGCCAGCCAGTTGCTAGGGCTTGTGTGACTCTCAATATATACCGTGTTTGCCATCGCATGAAGCAATTCTTAAGCAACCAAGTTGTTTTCCCACTGATCTAAATGTCTGCTTCTGTTGTGTCTCAGGATCCTGCCTAGGCTTGAGTGTCTGCGTGATATCTCAGTCTGTTCACTGCTGCTGTGACAAAATGCCTGACACCAGGTAACTGATACAGAAAAGAAGTTCTGTGTGGTCAGAGTTCTGGAGTCTATAAAGTTGAAGGACATGGTGCCTGCATTTGGTTGGCATCTGGTGGGGTCTCTTGCTGCCTCCTGATGTGGTGGAGGATATCTCATGATAAGGTAGACCAAAAGCATTGGCCAGGGCTCTGTTCCTTTTCTGATAAAGTCACAAGTTCCATTATGGGGTCCCTACCCTCATGATTTAATCCTAACCCCCACAAAGGTTTCACCTCCAAATACTCTCAAGCTGTGAATTTGAGAATTAAACTTTCAACACTTGAAATTTGGGTGACACCTTCAATCCACAGCAGGGGATGAAAATTCTGTTTGTGAAGGCCATGTCCCCTCCGAGAGGTGTGCACTATATCCTCAGTGTGACCCTAAAGGAATCTCACAAGACACATTGGAAATAGTCCTGATCTCAACCACAGTGATCACTCCTGGAACCTCTGCTGCATGGTATAAGATGTTATGGCTAGGAATGGCATTGTGGCATAACAGGTAAAACCTCAGCAATGTTGGCATCCCATAGGAGCCCTGGTTCTAGCCCTGGATACTCCACTTCCAATCCCATTCCCTGCTAATGGCATGGAAAAAGCACCAGAAGATGGTCCAAGTGTTGGACTCCCTCTCACCCACTTAGGCGAGCTGGATGAAGCTCTTGGGTTCTGGCTTCAGGATGGCTCAGTGCCAGCCATAGTGGCCATTTCAGGAATGAGCCAGTGAATAGAAGATCTGTTTCTCTCTCTCTCACACACATTCACTTCAACTTGACTTTCAAACAAATAAGTAAGTTTTCAAATATGGTATTATGGGCCCTGATGCATTGACTCAACTGACTAACCTGCAATTACCAGGTTCCCATATAGGCACTAGGTCATGTCCCAGCTATTGCACTTCCCATCCAGTTGCCTACTTATGGCATGGGAAAGCAGTGGAGGATGGCCCAAAGTCTTGGAACCCTGTACCTGCTTGTGAGGATAGGAAGAAGCTCCTAGTTTCTGGCTTCAGATGAGCTCTGCTCTGGTCACTGTAGCCATTTGGAGAGTGAGCCTGCAGTTGGAAGATCCTTCTCTCCTCTCTGTATATCTGCCTCTCCAATAAAAATAAATAACTTTTTTTTTAAAAAGATTTAAAACACCTCTCTCGAGACACAGCCCAACTTGTAGTGGGGTCTGTGTCCCTTGGCCTGGGAACTTGGAGAATGGCTCAGGCCCCTGCTCCCTCTGGCTTCACTGTGGCTTTACCAAGTGCCAGACATGCTACCACCTTCTGAGTGCTGAGGAAGGCACTGCTTTGGGGAGATACAGTCAAGGTAGCACCCATTCTGTCTCCCAAGATCAAAGGCTTAGAAATGCCAGGACACAAAGTTCTCTCAATTTGGGATTTCCCTGTGGGACTTGGGGAGCTTGTGTGCTGACGGACCAGGCATGCGCTGCGCTAGAGCCTGTGGAACTATCCAAGGTCCTGCAGTCTCATTGACCTGTGCTCTGTGTTATCCATTGGCTCCATCTTTCCACCTATGTCTTTAGCCTTTCCTGATTTTGGACCTTATCAAGATTTGCTTATGTGACCTACCATATGATCTTCCTTCATTTACTTCCTAGCCCCTGTTGATCTGAGTTCACTTGATGCAATCCACCATGACCGTCAGTCCAATTTTGCAACTGACCAAAGACTTTCTCTCTCTCTCAAGGCAGAGTTACACACACATACACACACATACACACACACACACACACTCACACACATCTATTCACTGGTTCACCCCCTAAATTGCTGTAATGACTAAGGCTAGGCCAGGGTGAAGCCATGAGCCTGGAACTTCATCTGTCGAAGGCAGGGGCCTAAGCATTTGGGTCATCTTCCATTGCTTCCCAGGTGTATTGTCAGGGAACTAGATTGCGAGTGGAGCAGCCAGGACATCATCTAGGATGCCAGTGTGTTGGGCAGTGACTTAATTTGTTCTGTATGCTACAACACCAGCCCTGCCAAGGTTTACTCTTAATTGTAGTAGCCCCTGCCAAGAGCAATTGACCCAGCATTGCACCTATTGTTTCATGGTGTTTTGTCTCCTACATCTTCTCATAGTTACCTGAATTCTTGGGTGGTTATTTCTTGGAATATGGTTGCTTTTCAAGAGTCAACCAATGTGTTGATTTGTTGTTCCTACCTCCTTCTTTGTTGTTCCTAAAACTAGTATTTTATAAACTGAGATTACAGATTAGAACAGTGGTGATATTCTCATCTAATAAGACCTATCACTTGAGCTGTGATTCTGTCCCATCATGTGGTCATATCTGTTTTAACATAGCAAGCTGACACTCGAGAACTGGTTAGAAAATAAGCTCCCTTTGAAATGTGCCAACTTTCTCATGAGAATCAGCATTCTGGTGTCTTAGTCCCGACATCTGACAAGTCATCTTAGTTATGGATCCTGTCACACCTTCGGTGATTCGTTTGCTTTCTCATAGACACTGCCTGTGTGCCGTACTCAGAGCACAAGGTAGATGCCAGGGTGCCCCCACAAGCAGACACAGTCTGTGCCTTCAGGGACTAGTCCTATTTCAAAATCAATGTAATATAGTAAATGATCACAGAAATAGGAGCCAAATGTCAAGGGCACATCAAACTGAACCATCAGTTTCCTTATCTTGAAAGGCTTTTCCCACCTTATATGACTCACTCCCTTGCTTCTAACAGCTCTTGGGTGAAATGTTACTCCTGGAGAGGCCTTCCCTGACCAATGGAAAAACACGCCCACCTCCATTCCGAGTGCACTGTGTATCTCTTTTTGCTTTATTTTTCTCTACTGCATGTATCCTATTTCCTGGAGGAGGAAGGACACCCTTATCTGCAGAGTAAAGATCAAACCAGTAGCTCCTGCAGTGGCTTCATTGGTGGCCCCCAACAAGGCACATCCCTGCCCTAACACCTGGGCCTGTGCACACTGCGTCTTTGTGGATATATCTGAAGATAAGATCATCTTGGGCTTCCCAGGGGGGATCCTGAGTCCAGTGACAAGTGTCCTTAGAGGACACAAAAGAGGAGTGGATGTGGGCACACTGGGAAAGCCCCATGAAGATGGAGGCAGAGGCCGGAACCACACAGCTCTTAGCCAAGAAACTCCTGGAACCCCAGAAGCTATAAAAGGCCAAGAGAGTTTATTCTTAGAGCCATGGGAGTGGTGGGAGTTGGGGAGTTGAGACCTACCTCACACTTGGTCAGGCTTCTGACTCCCAGAATGCCCAGAGGGCTACGTTTCTGTGTCTTCAAGCCACCAGGTGTGTGATCATTTACTGTGAGAGCCCCAGAAAACTAACTTTATCTCTACAAGTTATCTCCAGGGCCAAGAGTCTGAAGCCTATGTTAGAATTCAATGTAAGAACTCACTCTTTCCATGAGTCTGTGGCTGCATTTGTGGAAGTGGACACAATTTGGGAGAGAAAGCAGGACACGGGCCATGTTAGGCACATGGTAAGGCACCTGTAGACTCTCCCATGCTGCATCTGGCTCCAGTGGGAATGCGGACACCAGCCTAGCCTAGACAGCAAGCAAAGGGGAGGGAAAGTCCTCCGAAGGCATGCACAGATGACAACACCTCCCCCTCCAGGAGGATATCAGAGAGGAACATTGCTTCGCTTGCTTTCGTGATTTTGTTTTCACCATGACTTGAGTCACTCAAAAGCTCTTTCTTTGAACAACAGGCAGAAGTCACTTCAGCTGAGTGTAACGAAAAGGGCTCTCATTCAGCCAGGGTGGAGGGAGGAGGGAGGAACTATGGGCTGTTCTAAGCGCTGCAGGCTAAAATGTTGCCTCCATTGCTTGGGCTCCTCCTCCAGAAGTCCCAGGACCTAGCGTTCCAGAGAGTGCCATCTTAGCAAAGCAGAGCACGGGGGACACTGACCCTTTATCAGGACTCAGATGTCAGCCCCTTGACGTTTCCTGCTAACATGTTCTCTACATGAAACCAGCAAATTCTCTCCTTGTCCTTCCCTGCTGCTTGTGTTGGACCACCCTCTCCCCAAAGGGTTCATCTTTGAGCCCACACTATCTAGCCTGGTGCCAGGCAAACAGAGGCCAAGCAATTTCTATCTCTTTAGATTATGAGACTGACATACTACCTACTGTGCCAGCAAGGTACCTGCAATTTCTGTTTCTTAAATGGAACCTGAGTCAGTGTGAAAGCCGTGTTCGGGTTCCAGAGCTGCTGTTGCTAGATCCCTTGGCTTAAACAACTGATGGTGATTTTCTCACAGTGGCAGGGGTCTGAGGGCCCGAGGTGGAGGTATGGAGTGGGCAGGGTCGCTTTCTCCTGAGACAGTTCTCTCAATGGCCTGAAGCTTTCATCTCCCTGGGTTCTCTGTCGGTCTTCCCTGTGCACATGCCCTGTGTTCTGCTCCCTAGTCCTACTGGATTAGGGCTGAGCCCAGTGACCTCCGTTTACCTGAATGACCACTTTCAAGGTTCATGAGGTGGAGGTGGGTTAGGACTTCAGCAGGGGACACTGATGGAATTATCCAGTCCACAGTCAGTAAGCCCAGAAGCCTGACTGGCTTACCCCAGTGGCAGCGCTCAGGGCAGCCTCTAGTCTTGGAGGGTGGAGGAGCACAACCTTGAGCCCATCTTCTAAAAGATGCAGGAGAACATGAGGCCCAAGGCCCAAGCATTGCTAGGCTGAAGTCTCCAGGGGGTTGCTTGCTGGTATTCCAGAAAGAAGGATGCGGAGGCGACTTGTGTTTGGAAAATGAACTGAGGTTATGAGCTTTGCAAGAGGCTTGTTTTTATTTATCACCACTAGTAATTGCTTCAAGCCAAAAGGGGATACCAAAGCCTGTGGCTGCGCCTGTGTTTTCTGGCCTTGACCTCCGCTATTGCTGAGCTCCCAGTCTCCGTCTCCTGCTGCTATTTCTTCCACACTGTTACTTTCTCCTGGTCCAGCCCACACAGCATGCAACATCTTCAAGGCCTTGGGCTCCAGGGCAGGAGGAGGCCTCAGAATGGAATTTCAGACTAAACTTGCACTGGCCAAGTTGCCTCATCAAGGGCACAGAGATGTCTCAGGCAACAGCTGCAGCTGCCCAGGGAATGCCAGAAAGTTCATGAAAGGGAAAGGGCTTGAAAGGCAGTTTACTCTGGGAAAGTGTCACACAGGGACCTACTCCTGAGGGCCTACCCGTCTTGGACCCCAGGTGGTAGCTGGGAAATTTGCAGGACTGAGGAGGGAGGTTGCAACATTTTGCAACTGCTGGTTTTGTGCCATGGATGAGGCTAGGATGTGGCTACTCTGGGAATCAGGCTTTGTTTCATCAGGTGCTCGGAGCAGATGATGGAGCAGCACCCAGTCTGCTTAGTCGAGGGTGAGGAGCGTGCATCTGCTCACATATCTGTCTTGCAGAGGAGGCTCAGAGAGGCGGATGGCTTGTGTCAGCAGCTCAGGTAGTAGGTGGTGGAACAGCTGTACTTGCAGGAGCCTGGCTCAGCCCCTCAACCGTCCCCAGCAGCATCTGGCAGTGTGTCCCTCAGGTAAAATGGATGTCCAGAGATCACAGGAGTGACCAAGATCCCACAACCGGCTGGAGGCAGAGTTGACATCAATGAGTTCTCCTGACATCAGATTTGGACAGATGTCATACCCAGGAGAGCAGCTTTGGACAGAGCCCTGTCCTCAAGGTACTTACAATCCAGTGGCTTGAGGCAGAGGATGGCTGGCAGGATGGGAGTCCCAGTGGGAGTATGCACACACATGGCTTGGACATTGGGATTACTCTGGCCATACTCAAGTCTGGAGCTTCTTCTCAAGCCTGGAGCTGTGCAGGTGTATAGAGTGAGGCTGAGTTTAGGACCTGTCCTTTGGCCAACACCTTCTGCTGGTGAAAGGAAAGAGGAAGAGGAGGCAGATGTCACAGAAGGCACATGGTGACCCTGTGCAGGTCAGTTCGGTGTCCTGAGCTTTGGTTTTTCTAAAGCAAAAGCAATCACACCTGCTCAGGAGGACCCCTGAAGGATGACAATGAGACCCTGCTTATCTACCATCCAGCTCTCCACCTGACTCCGAGTAACTAAGTATCTAGCAGCTCAAACCATTAGTATTAGCAGGGCTGCCTGGTCCTAAACAAATGTGTGAGTACTTGTGGCTCCAAACAGGTTATTGGGTCACTCATGTGCCTCCCTTGCACACCTGTCATCCTTCTATGCCCACTTTGCACCAAAGGTGGGTGGGCGAGCATTTGAATCGCTTCTGTGGGACCTTGGACGATGTACTTTTCCTCATCCATAGAGTAGGATCATGAAGCTCTGAGCCATTCAGAGGAGGTTGTGTGGGGAAGAACTCAACACAAAGCCTGTTTCCAATCAGCATGAGCCATCTCCAGCATCACTGCCAACGTGCCTGTGTCACCTGCCTCCTCTGTACAGGAGATGCACACCAAGGGGCCTGGGGCTTTTGTCTGGGCCCAGCAGAACAGCGCCTTAGCTGACTGTGTGCACAAGTGGACTGGTACCTAAGACCCGTAGATTCCCTAACCAGGAAGTCTTCTCTATGTGGGTTTCAGTGACCTTTCTTATTGGTGAGCGAGTCAGGCTGACAGAGAGAGAGAGAGAGAAAAAGTCAGGAGCCAGGAGCTACATCCAGGTCTTTCATGTGGGTGCAGGGCCCCAAGCACCAGGACCATGTTCTGTTGCTTTCTCAGATCATTAACAGGGAGCTGGATAGGAAGTGGAGCAGCCAGAACTCAAACGGGCAGCCATATGGGATGGCTTGACTCGCTGCCATAGCACTGTCGCCAATGCTGTTTGCCTGTGTCTTGTTTATACCTGCTATCCCTCCTGTGAGGTGGGCAGTGAATGAACTCAAATGCAGGCTCAGAGGGTTCCAGTCACGTGCTGCAAGTCACAGAGCTAATGGGCTGTGAGTGGGTTGTGGGGGTAGGGTTTGGTGGGATGGCCCTAGGACTTTTTCCCCCCTGTATAGACCAGCTTTTCTTTTAGGGCATAGGATCCAGCCACGATAACCCTGGGGTGAGCGAATGAAATACCCCTTCCAAACAGACCCACTGTGAAGCACCAGGCCCCTTAAGCTAGGTTTAAAAATAAACCTCAAGGTTGCCTACATGTTTAAAAAAAAAATACTGTGTACTGAGTTTGTAGCTTTCGTGCTTGGCTTCCCCTCATGTACAGGGTCCCTCCCACTGTCCTCCCTTCAGCCCAAGGTCTCAGGAACACTCAAGCTCCAAGAGGGGGCTGGAGAAGCTCCATTTATCAACAACCTTGAGACAGTCCCAGGGCAGGGCTGGGGTGGGGTGGGGGTGGGGAGGAAGCGCCCGCCCAAGCCCTGGAGGGCCTTAGCCCATTTCCCCAGAGGGGAGGGCCCAAGCTGTGGGAGTGGAGAGGGAGAGAGGGCAGAGGCGGAGAGAAGATAAGCCTGCGATCATTTGTCTTTTTAATTGGCTCAAATGCTCTGAGGAGAGCCTCGTGTTATCCCTGCTCTGGGCTGGACTGGGTCCAAGCATCGGGCTGAACAGCATGCAGTATGAGCCACAGAGGGAGACCCCAGGCTGCCCTTGCCTGGGAGGGGCCTGGCAGGAGTGGGTG
The DNA here is from genome assembly GCF_030435755.1 of Ochotona princeps. Classification (NCBI taxonomy): domain Eukaryota; kingdom Metazoa; phylum Chordata; class Mammalia; order Lagomorpha; family Ochotonidae; genus Ochotona; species Ochotona princeps. The sequence continues at coordinate 42,605,852 of NC_080842.1, read as the reverse complement.
GGGGCAGGGAGGATGGGTTCAGGGAGACTGGAGTGGGAGGCAGCAAACATGGCCCCGGAGCAGCTTTTGCCTCTCCGGCATCTCAGAAATGCAAAGCAGTCTTTCAGGGACGGAAGGAGACATATTTTAAAGACCCTGTGACAACTGGAGGACCCTCCTAGTTCATTCTTCTGTCCACAGTGGTGCCGGGCATTATCCATAGGCAAGAGAGTTTAGACGGGTTGGGAACTTAGGAACTTCCCAGTAGAATCGGCAGTATTGGCCCACATATGGTGCCCTGGTGCAGCACAGCCCTTCCTGCTGACTACCAGCTGAGTTCGAATCAGCCACGCCCTGCTGTGTGCCTTTTGGTCTCCATTTGGGTCTCCAGAACAGCACAGGTGTACTTCCTCCATCTGCTAGCTTTAGCCACAGCAGCCCAGAGGTGCTGAAGGATGGGCCCTGAGGTGCCCGGCCCTGCAGTCGTGGCTCACACTCAGGCCTCCTCACCTACATCTGTGATATAGGGGATGTCACAGGGCAGACACAGATGGGTATCCCATGAGGCAGTTCAGCTTCTGGGACAGGCAGCTCTATGCAAGTCTTTCCCTGAGAGCCCTGGCCATGGAGGAAGCAGGGGTGGAGGAAAAGGAGGCTTCCAGGAACAGACTTGGTCTAGAGGGAATGAGTAGTAACAGCAGAGTGAAGGAGATGATGGGATCTAGATAGTCTGTTGGAGGGTAGGGTCATGTGGTAGGTGTACCTGCCATACCTAGGCCCTGAGAATATTCTGAGGAAGGTGCCATCTCAGTCTAGACTTAAGCATAAAACTGTGGCTCACGCATTGTGCTCCCATTAAATCTCTGAGCCCACAGCAAAGCAGGACAAATTCATATCACTGCCTTAAAACCTCCAGGTCCTGGGGAGGAAATGGCTCAGTCTTGGTGGTGGTGATGGTGGTGGTGGCAGAGCGCTTTATACAGGGTCCTGCCTGTTCCTGTTGGCTTTCTGCAGGGAGAAGCTATGCCTTGACCCCCTCCTCCAGCTACTCTCACTTCCCAGAACTACCCCCAGACATGCCAGTAAGGCCCCCAGCCCCTGCCTTCCAAACTCTGAACACTAGCCCTTTGCTTGCTGCCAGGGCAAGCCTTGGAGACAGAGACCACCATCATCTCAGTTTGGGGACAGGACTCAGTCAGGAAGAGGAAGCCACAGAGGGTATATGGCCCAGCACCTGTGCCTGGACAGCATCCTGGAGGGCAGCGGGTGGGCAGCTTAGCAGGGAACGGGAGGCTGGAGGGAGGGGCCTTGCAGGTTGACCCACAGCCAGGGCTGGAAGCCACAATAGGGTGGAGCTGGGGAAGGGACCTGAGTGAGGCACTTGGCCGAGGACTGCCCCCGAGAGCGTGCTGGGAGTAGCCCGGGCTGCTGTGGGTGAAGTGACCCACAGGGTGGGTACCCTGGAGCCAGGCGCAAGCAGGAGTCAGACTTCCAGCACGGGCTGAGGTGGAGCCCCATCAACAGGGCTGGGCAGCCTGGCAGTCTGATCCCAGAACTGACCCCAAGGTCACCAGCCCCAGACCAGCCCAGGGGTTGGAGCTGACTCACCTGGGTTTGCCTTGGTGACCCCCATCCAGGGCAGGGCCCAACTGGCACAGCCAGCGTGGAGCCAGAGGGCCTCCTCCTCACTGAGCACCCCCAGCCCAGTAGCTGCCTGGCTGGACAGGAGGGTGCCTGGGCGCTCTGGTCTGAGTCCCCAGCCAGGGAGCTAGAACATGAAGTCTGTGCTAAGGAGAGTGCATGGGTCTCCCTCTGCCTGCCTCAGACCCCCCACCCACAAGGTACACCTACCTGTCTTCCACAGCCTCTAGCTCTTTGTTATTCCTGGGTTTCCTCTGTGGATGCCCAAGACTGGTTTCTGCCCTCTGCCCTTGCCCATCTTGGAGACCTCTCTGTGCCCCCTTGTTGGGCTTTCCGGCAATTCAGAACAACTAGTTCTTCAGCTTAAGTTTCCACTGCCTCAAACCTCAGCGTGTAGTCCTCTTTCCTTCTAGAGCTGACCCATGCATCTGCCAAGGAGAAAGACCTTCATTTTAAGAACAAGATGGAGCAAGATGCTGAGGAGCTTCAGGGATGGTCATGTGGGGATGCTGGGATTTGAATCAAGCCTGGTTGAGTCCACAGCCTGTGCCATTCCCATGGCGTTGGCCATTCAGTCCCACCTGCTCCTCAGCAGCCTATCAGAGAGGGCCTGAGCGGTGACTGGGAGGGTGACACTTTTTTTCTCAGAAGGAGATTGAGGAACTCTCCCCAAATGAATAAGATGTGTGCCCCACTTCCGTTCTCACTGGGGACACTCTGAGCTTACACTTGGACTGTTCCCATCCATCTCCAGTTTCTATACCTACCTATGTGTGTTTTTCAAAAACGCATGATATTATTATCTCAAAGTACGCATCACCCCACATTTGCCATCTCAGCCATGAAGGGTTAGGAGCAGGTGGAGGCTCTGGCTAAGGAGTGGTGAGTACATTCACAGTGTGCTTTCTCACCTTCCCAGTCCACAGTCCTGTGCCCCTAAGCACTAACTGCATCTCACCTCCCCTAGTCCCCACCTCGTCTCTCCGTGAGCTTCCCCACTTCAGGCACATCCTGTAAGTGGGATCACCCATCGTCCCCTGTGACTGGCTAATTCTACTGCACGCAAGGGCCTCACAGCCGTCCCCACACGGGAGCCTGTGCTGGGTTCACTTCCACTTGAATGAGCTGCATCCGCTGTAGGGGTTGCACCACAGTCCACCTTCACCAACCCACCTGTTGTCGACGGCTCTTCTGCAGCATCACCACCCTCAGGAGCCAGTGTACCCGCTGCAGCTGAGCACTGAGAACCTGCAATGGGTGATGGGGCCGGGGGCATGAAGATAGCAGAGTGCAGGACCCTTATTGGCCACTCTTGGCACCAGGTAGCCAGGCAAGGAGTCCAGGGAATGCAGATCCATCAGAGGCCAAGATTATATGAAGAAGGGAAAGAGGCTGCAACTGGTGGGATCATGTGGCATCTTTCAGAATTTGGAGAAGGATCCCTTTAAGTGCCTAAGAACCTGTTGCTTGATTTTCAGAAAATAATTTTAAAAAATTTAGTTGGGGGCCTGGTTCCATGGTATAATGGGTTAAGCCTCTGCCTGCGGTGCTGGCATCCCATACGGATGCTGCTTCCAGTCTTGGCTGCTTCAATTCTGACTCAGTTCCCTGCTAATGAATTGGGGAAAATGGCAGAGAATGGCCCAAGTCCTTGAGCCGCTGCACCTACATGGGAGATCCAGAAGAAGCTCCTGGCTTTAGATGGGCCCTGTTCTTGCCATTGTGCTGTTTGGTGAGTGAACCAGTGGATGGAGGTTCTCTCTCTGTCTCTCTCTGTAAAATCTGCCTTTCAAAAAATAAAATCTTTTTAACAATTACATTGGCTTTTAACCTGATATCACTAATTTCCTTCCAGTGTGGAGGATCCTAAGCTTTCTCTTTTCTCACAGCCTAAGCGGAAATGGAAGAGAGAGGGAGGAAATGGATGGAGGAGGAGGGAGAGAGAGAGAGAGACAGGCAGGCTGTCTGGGAGGAACTAGCACAAGCCACAGTGGGGTGTGTGCCCCTGCACTGGTGCCTATGCACTGCATAGCAGCATTGCTGCCACTTCCCAGCAGGTGGCAGTAGTGTTTTTGGCCAAGAGGCACTTTTCCACTGTAGTTGACACAAAGGACCTGTGTGGGTGGCCCTGGGAAGGGTGAAAGGTGTGACCACGGGGAGTGTGGGCCATGGCCTGCTGTGGAGTAGGACCTGCGAGTGGTCTGGGGTCTACCCTACACCAGATCTGTGATGATGGCTTCCATTTGTTCCACTTGGTCCCTAAGATTTCATGCTGTTGGAAGGCACATGTTGCCCTATACCAGTAAGAACTTTATGATAATAATAAAGTCCCAGAGGTGGTGAGGTGGTCAGCCCTCAGAGGCTTCAAGCTCAAGAAGATACTTTTCGGGGAAACCTGAAACTTAAGGCGAGCTTTGACATGGTGTACTCCCAGCATCTCCTCCCAGCCTTCGAGCCTGGGGACCGCAAGACCTTGAACCCCTTGAGCCAAGGAGTGGGTCTGTTTGTCACTACTCACCTGTTCCTCAGGCACATCTGATAAACGTGTCATCAATAGAGTGGGCCTCAAGGAATGAGTGGTGTCAGCACAATGGGTCCAGGCTGTGCCCTTGGCGATGGTGGTTACTCCATCTAGACTGCCGTATGGAGACTTTAGGGGGTTCATTCATAAAACCTCCCAACATCTGACATGGGCCAGGGTGGTTAGTGTGTCTTTCTTTTCTCCGTTGGGATAAGGAGTAAGGGTTGGGGTTGTGGAGAGGATTCTCAGCTTTGCAACAACTACAGGCACTGCCCTACGCCCTGCCAGGACTCTTGAGGTCTTTGCGACACCAGCCGCCATCTCCCACAGGCCCCCAGCTGCGGGAACTCTTGACAGTAACCACACGCTTGGCCCCACGTCACTCAAAGGGCCCTTGGCAAATGTCAGCCACAGTTGCTTATAATCTTCAGGGCAGGTAAGGCGGTGCCAGAAGTGGCCGGGGCCTTTATCCACATCGCCCAGATATAAACAATATCGGGGACTAATGACAGGGAGATCCTTCCAGGCCGTCCCCCAAACCATCTCTCCCGGAGTAGAGTGCCTGAGAAGTTTGGGGCCCTAATGGCTGTGTGTGTGTAGGTGGGGGGGTGGAGGAGGTAGCTTATTATTCTTATCTCCTGGAGGCAAAAGCACCTCAGTGAAAGACGTTTTTGGTGCCGTGTTCTGGATGTCTCGGTAATCCTCTCATTTATGTATGCAGACAAGGAGATCAAAGTCCCCTGGGGATGCATAAAACACGTCAAAGCTGGGAGCCTTACATCCATTAAAGCTGACAAATGCTTTGTCCAGCGGATGGGGCAGCCAGATAACCGCCCCGCTGCACTGGAGGCCTAGAGAGTTGGGAGGAGGAGGTGGCGGCCAGGCGGCAGGCACTGGCCAGGAAGGCACAGGGACCGGGAGAGGCCAGGGCTGAGCCAACTGCCCATCCGCCAGTTTGCCCACTAACCTCTGTATGGGATAGGGAGGAGTGGTGGTGGGGAGACTTTCCCCCCACCATCCCCAATAAAGAAACCATGGAGCAGAAAGCAAGATGACTGGCAGTTTCCTTCAGGTAGACGAGGCAGGTGCACAGGAAAAAGAGAAGAGAGCTGGTGGGCAGGTGTGAGCCTTCCCTGCTCCCTTCCTTCCAGTAGTGTTACCTGGATGAGGGTGGCCAGGATGACACAAGGCAAACCTACAGCCCTCACTCTGGGCATGAATTCCTGCTTTCTGCACTTATAGGCCTCCCAGACCAGTCCCTGAGAGCACTTAAATTCCAGGTTCCCACAGTGCCTGTGGGGGCAGGAGCTTCTGGACCAACTTTGTCTCTCTGCCTTGGGCCATCTCTGTCTGTGTCCTCTGGCATACATGTAAATGCAAAGTAGAAGTAACGACTCTCCAGAAGAAATTCGTCACAGTTGTCCTGATAGAGGAGAGGAGAGATCAGAACCAAAAAGTTCTAAGTCCCTGAGGACTCCACTTTATTGATCAATTCCTGGGTCGTTATTTTCTGACCCCAGTGGAGGCTGGGGTAATGTCTCCCAACTCTATCCTCACCAGGGTGAGGGATTGAGACCCTGGTCTGTTTCAAGGGCTCAAGAGAAGGAATGGGGCTGACTAAGGCAGGGTGAAGAAGCCAGAGGACACAGGAAGAGGTGGTATGAGGGAAAAGAGGCTGGGACAGAGTGGGTTAAGAGCCCTAGAGCCCAGGGACCTGGGAGCATGTGGGCCAGGGAGCAGAAATGTGAGAGTCCCTCATACACACTCATTGAACTACAATTTACTGAGCAGTTACTATATGCCAAACCCTCCCCTAGGCAACAGGGACAACCCCAAATGCGCTCATAGCATGCTGTGCTTGGATGAATGGCCATTGCTAGGAGTCAATGGGGTTTCCCTCAGATCTAAGAGGTTCAAATCCCTCTGTTCCTCTCTTCCCTTTCCTTATTAAGCAATTGACTAACTAATTAATTATCGAAGGGATTAGGTAGGTAGAATAGAGGCCTGCTTTAGGCACAGTATCTGTGCCCCAGTGCCAAGAGGTCAAAAACAAACAGGAGGACCCACCTCCTACATCTGTAAGACATAATAAGCTCCTGGGCTGGCATGGTGGTGCAGTGAATTCAGTTGCTGCCTGTGACACTGGATCCCATATCAGAACACTGAATTGACTCCCAGTTGCACCATTTCTGATCCAGCATCCTGCTAGTGTGTCTGGGAAAGCAACGGAAGATGGTCCAAGTCCTTGTACCTACTTGGGAGACCCAGATGGAGTTTCTGACTCCTGGCTTCCTCCTGGACCAACCTGTAACATTTCAGCCATTTGGGGCAATGAATGGGCAGATGGAATCGCTCTGTGTGTGTCCCTTCCTGTCTGTAACTCTGTCTTTCAGATAAATCAATAAAAAATTTTTTAAAGACATGTGTGCTCTTAATCCCCTGTGATTTCTGTGACTGTGATGTAATTAAATCACATGCCCTTTGTGGATGGGGCTCATGCCTGACCACATCCCAGAGCCCAGCACAGTGGAGGTGAGAACTCTGATAACACAAGAGAGCTGCGGAGAGCTGGGAGTGGGAGTGCCTGGCACCTAGCAAGTGCCCACCAGCACCTGCAGTCTGTACAGATTCATACCTCATAACCATAGAGTCAGCCTTCCATCTCAGGGCTGCACAGCCCATCCTCCCAGACTGACCATTTTACTTCTTCCCTGGACGTGGAGGGAAGAAGCAGGGGCAGCAGCTATATGAGTCTGATCCCAGGCTAAACTTGGGAGCTGCTTCCCTGCTTGGGCCCTTGGAAGCATTGCAAGCAGCAAGTGAGAACTTTATGGGTGTGATGCATGTTCTTGAACCTCATCATATTCTTGTACCTCACCAGGAGGCCTTGTTATCATCCCCACAGGTGGATCAGACTAAGTGCTTGCTCCAAATCCACACAGCCAGTGCATGAAATTCCATCCCAACTAGAAACTGAGCCACAAGCCCCATTGCAAAGGATGAAATGTTTGTGTAACTCAACAATTGTATGTTGATGTTTTTCTTTTTTTTTTTTAAAGATTTTATTATTATTGGAAAGCCAGATATACAGAGAGGAGGAGAGACAGAGAGGAAGATTTTCCATCCGATGATTCACTCCCCAAGTGAGCCGCAACGGGCCGGTACGCGCCAATCCGATGCTGAGAACCAGGAACCTCTTCCGGGTCTCCCACGCGGGTGCAGTGTTCCAAAGCTTTGGGCTGTCCTCGACTGCTTTCCCAGGCCACAAGCAGGGAGCTGGATGGGAAGTGGAGCTTCTGGGATTAGAACAGCATCCATATGGGATCCCGGGGCTTTCAAGGCGAGGACTCTAGCCGCTAGGCCACGCCGCCGGGCCCGTATGTTGATGTTTTTCACTAACATGGAGTCTTTGAGAGATAAATGGGTCTTTTAAAAAAGATTTATTATTCATTTACTTTTATTTACTTTTATTGGAAAGGTAGATCAGATTTACAGAGAGAAAGATTTTCGGTCTGCTAGTTCATTGCCCCAAATGACTGCAACAGCTTGAGCTGAGTTGATCTGAAGCTGGGAGCCAGGAGCTTCTTGTGGGTGTCCCATGGGGGTACAGGGTCCCAAGATGTTGAACCATCTTCCACTGCTTTCTCATGCCAGAAGCAAGGAGCTGGATGGGAAGTGGAGCAGCAGGGACACGAACCAGCACCATATGGGATCTCAGCACTTGCAAGGTAAAGATTTAGCTATTGAGTCATTGCACCAGGTTGCACATCAGTCTTGACAGTGGAATGCTCCTGAAGCATCTTAGAGAACCTAGAGAACTCCTGCCTTTCTTCTCCCACAGGAAAGTACAGCAAGAAGGCAGCCCTCATCCAAACCAGCTCGTGTTGGCAGTCTGAGCTCCATCATCCAGCTGAGAAATACCTTGTCTATGTGTAAGTCTCCCAGCAGGTGGAGAGGCCCCAGAAGTCTCCCATAGAGAATTGCATCAGGTCTGCGCTGGCTTAGTTCTGAAGCACCATTCAGCTTCAAAGGTCTGATACTCTTTTGTTGATCAATGCTCCAGGGAAGACTGCCTCCGGGGTCTATCCCAGGGTCCCATGCATCTTGGAAAAGGACTTTGGGAGAGGCTGGTTTCATCTCCATGTTCTGACTGCCAGGGAGGGGTGCTTAGGTCCTCAGCCCTGCACCTGGCTTAGCAGGGCGAAAGGGGGAAGGGGCAGGGGATATTATCCTCCATTTGTATAGGGGAGACCAAGATGCATGGTGGGTTTATGGGGTCCAGAGGAAAACCCAAGGGAATGGCAGCAATCAACAGAAGGCACATGGGCAGTGGTTGGGATGAGGGTAGGATGGCCCTTAATGTGTCACACACACATGGTGCCCAGTATACCCTTGTGGGCATTGGGTCCTGGAGTGGGCCTTCCTGTGCTGGCCTTGCTCTGAGGCTCCTGGCCAAGGGGGAAGTATTTCCAGCTCATCCAGACTGGTTGCACATGCTTCATGCTCACACCATCTTCTCTGCAGTGAGAGCTGGAGCCTCAGCACAGCCCCTCCCAGAGGCAGGCAGAGTGGAGATGCCTGACCAGCTGCTGGCCTCAGGCTGACCCCTGTGACCCTAGCATTATCACAGGGAGACTGTCTTGTGGTGGGTCGGGGACCACCAACAAAGTAGCTGAAACAAGGGTGGGGGTGGGTGGGGAGCAAAGGGAGAAACTACAGGGAGTGTTTCTTCAGCCTTGGACCTGTCCTGGCCCCATGACATGTGCTTAAGCAATGCCGGCCACTGGAAACAGTGGAGAAGCACCAGCCAGTATCTACGGAGCAGTTTACTTTTATTTATTCATATTTTTATTTTTGATGATGCTTACATAGTTGACCAGGGTGGGAAGGAACGAAGGTTAGGGAAAAGTGGGTGTGACCATCGCTCTCAAATTTTCTATTTCCTCTTCCTGTATCTGGGGGAAGGGGAGAGATAAGGGGAGAAGTCATACCCAGCCTTACAATAGCCCCAGTACCCAGGGATGTGGAACAGCCACTTGGTATCAGCCCAGGGTCCAAATGTGCCACATGCTCCAAGGATTCTGCCCAAGTGGTTTCAATAGTTCTGAAATGCTTTTGATCTCACCAATCCAAGGATGAGGAATCCCTTCCAATGTCCATTGGCTGACATAGTTGACCTTAGAGTCTCCATTTTCCCAGATGTTTGCTGTCATCGTTTGGCTGGGGTGTTTGTCCAATTTGTTCTGTCTTCCTTCCTCTGCTATAGTATCAGATGTCCTCTTCTGGCCCCAATAGGCTGCCATATCCCTATGAAGCACTTTATGGACAATGTCCTTGAGTCTCCCCTCGTCCCTGGGAGGTGAGGGACTATTACGAACCAGTCCCCGAGACACCCAGCAGAGAGTCCATCCTTGCTGGAGGTTCCTGAGCCTGGTAAGTGGCTGAATGGGATTTTCCTCCAAGTGTGTCCACCTCCACTTCCTTCCCCTCACTCCTCTGCCCTGGACAAAGCACAGTGCATACCTGCTGAGCCTTCACCTCCACATTTGTGGTCAGGGGCCTTTGTGCGGCAAGGATGTACCTGGAGAGCTGGGGAGGGGAACCGTAAATGCTTCCAGTGAGTGCAGTGACTCATCCCACCCCTCTCCCACTACTGCAATGTGACTTCCTCAAACACACGCAGCTGCTGCATGAGTATCCATCTGTCCTGCCACACATGGCCTCTCTGGGTGGGTGGTTGCTATAGCAACTCCTGAGACCCAGTGTAGGTCCAATGAGGCTGGTCATAGTTGCAATTCAACTCAAGGGACAAGCCACAGAGTCCTTGAGGTAGACAGAGGTCATTTTCTCTGGCCTCCTGCCTCCTTTCATCTATCTGTCCTGTATGACGAAGCTCTAACCCAGAGCCCAAGAGGAAGTTGACAAAGATTTCACGGGCTCTCCCTTTTCAATACTGTTAGGTTGCAGTGTGCAAGATTGTTAATGTTCACTTTTTTCTGATCCATAGCAATGACACTTTCATGGTTTCAAAGGGTCCAACCTCATTCTTGAGAGGGTTGCACTAATCTAGTAGGATTTGCTGGGAATTCCTGATTGAACCCCATAAGTCACACTGTACTCCAAGTTCTTTCCTACCTGGCCAGCTGATCCTGGCCAAGTGCTGTCCAGGGCAAGTTGGGTTGGAATAGTTATGTCCCAGAGAATCAAGAAATGTCATCAACTCTGTCAGTTCAAGCCACAGAACTTCAGGCAATTCACCTGCCTACCTGTGCCTTGGTTTCCTCATCTGTACTTTATGATTGGGCTTTTATACCAGGAGACAAAGTGATGTAGGTGAAGTCTCTAGCTCCCAGCAAGGCACGGGTGCTGGCTGGGTATGTGTGGGTGAACTGGATTCACCAAGAACTCAGAGCCCTCATGGAGTAGCCTGGATGAGCTGATAACCTCAGCATGATCCCATCCTCTGGATCTTCCTTGGACCCCAAGGAATGGTACTCCCTGACTTGCAGTTGAACTGCAAACTGATTCAGGCAGAATGGAACAGGGTCACCCTGACCTTGGGAAAACAAAGATATGACATATCTCCAAGATCATTTCCTCTGCATCTTAACTGTTGCCTCCCAGGAACTAGAAAAGACACTGGACATGAACTTTCTTGGTGTCGGGTCCTATGAAAAGCGAGGATAGAGCCAGACAAGGTGCAGGTGACTGCCCCAACGACTGGAGCTTCCTGCTCCCTAAACTCAAGGGGTTTTATCCAGAATTTTCCAAAGCTCCCCAGATTGCAGTTTGCCTCCAACTCTTCTGAGATGATGCATCATGGATACCCCTTCTTTGCTGCCATGCTAACTCTTCACAGAGGAGTAAGACCCAGGCTAGATCTTCTGCAAGGTGGGAGATTTGAGATCATTTGCTATTTCAAGGAGGAAACAATTCAAGAGAGGTGAACGGAGTATGGTTGCTATTCAATTAATGTTGGGGTTTTGGTGTCTCATTTTACTGAACACTGTAGCTTTGTGCCTGTACAGTACATTGTAATGAATACTGTAGCTTTGTACCAGTATAGTACACTGTAGTGCATCTGTTAGTCACTTCCCCTGTGATCGTGACAGTGGGGCTGTCAGCTCCTGCTCAGTATTGTCAAATGTTATCACACAGCTAGCCTAGGAAAAGCTGGAAGGTCAACATTGGTGTTGTCCACTTGTTGTGCTATCGTAAAGTTGAAAATTGTCAAACTCTCCCTAGTTGGGGCCAACTGTACCATCAGGTACAGGAATGCATGGGGTCAGCGCCATGGTGTAGCAGCCAAAGCTACCAGCTTGCAATGCCAGAATCCCATATGGACACTGGTTCTAGTCCTGGCTACTTCTGATCAGTTCTCTGCTTATCACCTGGGAAAGCAATAGAGCATGACTCAAGTGTTTGGACCCTGCCACCAATGTGGGAGACACAGAAGAAGCTCCTGGCTCCTAGCTTCAGTCTGACCCAGCCCTGGCTATTGTGACTACTCGACCTGTGAACCGCTGGATGGAAGATCTCTCTCTCTGCCTCTTTCTGTATAAGTCTGTCTTTAATGTGTGTGTGTGTATTTTTTTTTTAAAGAGAAGCATATTCCTGGTGGGTACTTTTAGTAGGAGTCTGGAGCTACTTAGGAGACTTTGCAAGTTCTTTCCTCTACTTGGAGGAAAGAAATATCAACTCCCCCCTTCGCCCCCATTTACACTGCTCTGGCAAGCCTGAACTCCTCAAGGAGAATACCAAAAATCCTCACCTGGCTTTTTCAGAATTAGGACTGGAGATCACAAAAATGGTTCCACCTCTTAACCTTAAACAAGGGGCAGTCACAGCTCAGGTGCAGACGATGAACTCCAGCTCCTGGCCCTGCGTGCTCTTGACTGCCTCTTAGGGGATGAGATGGCCACTGCCTTCCCCCTCAAGTACTTGGCATCTGCTTTGCTTCCGTGGGTACTTTTATGTACTACATCCAACTGAAAAGATGCCTGGCTACCACGTGGCAGGTGCCGATTCCACCAAGTGCTCTTTCCATGGGACCCACTGTCCAGAGAAGCCAGGAGCCACTCGCTCCTGTATCCCATTCACGCTGTTAGCTTGAGAGGTGCTTCTCACTGCGGCCACTCCCATGGGGGCAAGGTCCCTCACACTGAGCCACTGGGGGTCCATTGGGCCTGCCTGCTTTCTGTGCACAAATCAGAACCATGGTTCCTGTGTTCAGAGTCACAGGGCCCTGGGTTCAAATCCTGGCTCTGCTGCATATTTGTGGTGATCTGGATCCTTTAATGTCCGTTAGCTGTTCTTCATGTGAGAGGCAGGTGCCACAAGTCCTGCTCCTCAGGGCTGTTTAAATGTGGGAATGAAGGCAGGTACTACTGTGGTCATGGGGACAGAGGGTGGTGGCCCAATGTCCTTCCTTGTGGTGCCTTAGTGGTGGAGGAGCCCTTGGTGGCCTGGAGTTGTCCCCGTGGTTGCGGAGGCCAGTCTGGCTGTGTACTGGGAGGCTGTCCAGCCTCCCTCACAGAGATAAGTGGGAGCATCCTGGTTCCTCTGAGGCCCGCGCTGCCCAGGAGTGATAACCTGCAGGAAGGCGGAAATGCGGCAGAGCCAGGCAGTCTGTAAAACAGGCTGGGTGACTGCAGGTCCAGGTTGCTTAGAGCCCAAGGGCAGGACCCCACCCCTGGGGGTCATGTCATCCATTCTCTGCCACCCGGCACAATTGCACGAAGCCATCCATCACTGCCACCTGCCTGGCTTTTTTTTTTGTCTCCGAGTGCATTAATGTTTTCTCACTCTAAAAGACTCAGAGAAATGTGCCGGTCCTTCCTTGTCCACCTCTGCCCCATTAGCCCCTGCCCCCGCCCTGGAGTCAGGCCTCGTACTCCTGGGTGGGTACCAGAGAGGATCCTTTGTTGCACATTGACATAGGTAAGTGATGTGTGTGGCAAATGCAACATTGTGTGTGTGTGTATGTGTGCACGTGTATAATCATACCATACATGCATGTGGTTTCTGCCCCACCTGCTATGCTGTGGCTCTATTTCCATACGTGTCTCTAATCAAGACCCCATGCATTTAACCTGAGGGTCCTCCCCAGGGCGAATGTGCCCTGATTTCCTTACATTTCTCCTAGTTTCATAGGTGGTGTTATTGCCACTGTGGTGACGAGCACATTACCAGAAGGGTCCTGCTGTTTATCTTCAGGGTAAGGCAATGCTCTGGACACGTAGCAGCCAAAATGGTGGGGTGCTGCTGCACCGAGTGCTTCCCTTCCCCCCAAGGGCTTTTTCACACTATCTGCCCATCAGCCCTCAGCCAAATGACCCTGCCTCCCCATCTACACCAATACGACTGCTTTGCTATTCAATATTGCCTTTTCATCTCACAGCAGAAAAACTTGCTCTTACCTGACCTACCCCTTTCCAGGTGCTGGTGTGGCGGACTGCCTTTTGCGGTGTCCGTTGGTGGTTTCTAGTTCTCTTTCGGTGCAGCCTCTTCTTATCTCACGTCTGTTTGTCTCTGGGCTGTTTAGGAACAGGAAACACTCCTGAGCTTGCTGTGGAGAAATCCTTTGTCACACAGGCACTACACAGATGTCCTTCCCACTTGACAGTGAGGATCAACTCGTTCACCAGCTTTCCCTCGGCTGGATCAGAGGCTATCCCCTCCTCTGCTTCTGGACCCGCGTCTGACCCACAGATTTCTGGCTTATATCCCTTGGATGCCTATGCCAGGCGCTCGGTGGAGGACTGCAGAAGGTACTGCTTTGCCCATTCGGGAATGCTTTTGGCTTTGGGGGCACAGTCTGGAGAGCTGACTGCCTTACCCAAGGCCGTTGAGGAGGACTTCAATAGGAACATTGGGCCCACAGTTGTAGCTTCTGCTGCAGCTTCTCCGTCCTCTTCCTGCTCTTCCTCTCCCCTTCCGTGTTTCCTTTCTAATTTCTCCTTCCCCTTCTGGTTCTTCAGTTTCCTTTCATTCTTTTTGAGCAGTGGAAGAACCCACACAGAGACAGAGAGCTCCCATCTGCTGCCTCTCTCTCCAAATGTCCACATGGCACCAGCAGAGGGTGCCTGACACTGGGGACTGAAAAGCCAACCCAGGTCTCCCAGAGGGTGGCAGACACCCAGCTACTTGACCCATTGTTGCTGACTCCTGGAGGAGTGGGAGTGCTCTTCAGCAGGAAACTGAGTCAGGAGCTGGAACTGGGAATTGAACCCAGGAATTCTGGTGTGGGACACGGCAGGCCCAATAGAAACCTTAATTGCTGGGGAAAAATATTTAAAAAAAAATGTTTGGTTAACATGTAATGTTTGCACATTTTTATGGGATATGGTGCAATATTTCAACACATACACACAGCATAAACCAATAAAAGTGATTGCCTTATCTTTTGTTTGATGTCCACCAACTCCTTTCTGCCAGTTCCTCACATGGTATGTAACATATTTTCTGGAACTCTGTTCACTTCACTGTGATGTCACAGAACTTCGGCGCTGGTGCGCTGGTGTAATGGGTTAATCTTCCACATACAACCTGCCAGGATCCCATTTGAGCACCGGTTCATGTCTTGGTTGCTCCACTTTCCATCCAGCTCCCTGCTTGTGGTCTGGGAAAGCAGTCGAGGACGGCCCAAAGCCTTGGGATCTTGCACCCACATGGGAGACCTGGAAGAAGCTCCTGGCTTTGGATCAGCTCGGCTCTAACCGTTGTGGTCACTTGGGGAGTGAATCAGCAAATGGAAAATATATCTCTTATTCTCTCTGTAAATCCAGTTTTCAAATAAAAAATAAATAACTCTTTTTTTTTTTTTTTTAAAGATGTTTCACTCCCCAAGTGAGCCGCAACAGCCGGTGAGTGCCGATCCGATACCGGGACCAGGAACCTCTTCCGGGTCTCCCACGCGGGTGCAGGGTCCCAAAGCATTGGGCCGTCCTCCACTGCTCTCCCAGGCCACAAGCAGGGAGCTGGATGGGAAGTGGAGCTGCCGGGATTAGAACCGGCGCCCATATGGGATCCCGGGGCTTTCAGGGCGAGGACTTTAGCCGCTAGGCCACGCTGCTGGGCCCAAATAAATAACTCTTTAAAAAGAACTCTGATTTCTGTGTTTTGCTCCCCGTAACCTGACTCCCTTCTAATCTCATTCCCTCATCCTTCCCAGTCTTTGCTGGCCACACTGGTAAGTTCAGCTCCCATATTTTTCTGTAGCTTCTACATTTCAGAAAGAAAGTATATGGCATTTGTCTTTCTGTGTCTGGTTTATTTCACTTAACATCTTGACCTCCAGTTTCATCCATTTTGAAGTAAATGTTTAAATATTTCATTCTTTTTATGGCTGAATAATATTCCAGTGTGTGTGTGTGTGTGTGTGTGTGTGTGTGTGTTTGTAATACCATTTTCTTTATTCACTCATTTATTGAGCTGGACATGGGAGTTGATTCCATTTCTTGGCTATTGTGAATACTGCTGCAATTAACATGAAAGTACTAAAATTTCTTTTATATGGTAATTTCCCCCTTATACATACACCCAGCAGCTGGGTATCTGGGTGACCTATTTTTAGTTTTTTCTTGGAGGAGACCCTTATACTGATCTCCTTAATGGCTGTACTAACTTGAATTCCCACCAACAGGGTATAAGGGTTCCTCTTCTCAACATCCCTGCCAGCATTTTGTTTTGTTTTTTTGCTTTTTGATAACAGTCATTCTAACTGGAGTGAGATGGTGTCTCATTGTAATTTGATTTCCATTTACCTGATTGTTAGTTATAGTTATATTTTCTCATGTATGTGTCCATCATTCGAATTTCTTCTTCTTTTTTTAAAGAAAGATATACTTATTTTTCTTGAAAAGTCAGATTTACAGAAAGAAGGAGAGACAGACAGACAGATTTTCCATCTGCTGGCTCACTCCCCAAGTGGTCACAATGGCTGGAGCTAACCCAAAGCCAGAAGCCAGGAGCCTCCTCTGGATCTCCCAGGTGGGTGCAGGGTCCCAAGGCTTTGGGCCGTCCTGTGCTGCTTTCTCAGGCCACCGGCAGGGAGCTGGATGGGAAATGGGGCAGCCAGGATGTGAACTGGGGTCCACGTGGGATCCAAGCACATGCAGGGCGAAAACTCCAGCCACTAGGCTATGGCGCCGAGTCCAGAATTTCTTCTTTTGAAAGTTGTTTATTCAGATTTTTTTGCCTATTTTTTTTGACTGGATCTGATGTTGGATTTAGTTTTTTATATAGCCTAGATAGTAATGTTTTGTCTCATGAATAACTTGTAAATAATCTTTTCCATTTTGTAGGTTGTCTCCTTGCTTTGTGGATTGTTTCCTTTGCTGTGCAGAGGTTTTTAGCTTGAAATAATTGCATTTGTCTGGTTTTGTTTCTGTTGCTTGTATCTTCGGATCCTTTCCAAAAGCATTGTCTATGTCAATGTCTTAAAGTATTTCTCCTAAACCATCTATGGATTTCATAGTTTTAGATGCTACAGTTAGATCTTTGGTTCATTTTGAGTTAGTTTTGTGTAGAGTGAGAGATTTGTGTGTTTGAGGGGGCAGCAAGCTTAAATCTCTGGCATGTGAATACCCAGTTTTTCCAGCACCATTTATTGATAAGACTGTCCTTTGTCCAGTATATGCTTTTGACACTTTTGTCAAGAATCAGTTGGCTGAAGTGCGCAGGCTCATTTCTGGAGACTGTTCTATTCCACTGAGGTGTGTGTCTGGATTTGGGCTAGTGTCACACCATTTGTGTCGCAATAGCTCAAGAGTATGTCTCAAAATTAGGTCTTCTGATGCATCCAACTTTGTTCTTTTTGTTCCAGATTATTTTGACTATTCAGGGCCTTTGGTGCTTCCTTACAAATTTTAAGGCTGTTTTTCTAATTCTGTGAAGAATCTCAGAGGTATCTGGATGTGAAATGTGTTAAATCTTTACATTGCTTTGCACGTTTTAATTGTATTAATTCTTCCAATCCGTGAACATGGGAGGTCTTTCCGATTGTGTGTGTGTTCCTCGTTTTCTTTATTTATATTTTGCAATTTTCATTGAAGAGGCTTTCCACAGCTTTGGTTAGATTTATTCTAAGGTATCTTTTGGTGGCTATTGTGGAAAGGATTTCTCTTATAATTTCTTTCTCAGTAAATGCTGTTGCTCTTTTTTTCTGGTGCTAATTTTGTATCCTGTAACTTCACAGAATAGTTTATCAGTTCTTACAGTTTCTTGGTTGAGTTTTTAAATTTCTCTTTCTATAGAATCCTAGCATCTGAAAACAAAGATAATTTGACTTTCTTCTTCCTTACTTAAATGCCTTCTGTTTCTTTCTCTTGCCTACTTATTTTTGCTAAAACTTCCAATACTACTTTGAATAATAGCAATGAGAGTACAATCTTTTTTTTTTTAATTATTTATTTGTATTGGGAAGGCAGATTCACAGAGAGAAGAAGAGACAAAGATCTTCCACCTTCTGGTTCACTCCCCAAGTGGCCACAATGGGTGGAACTGAGCTAGACCAAAACCAGGTCTCACGTGTGAGTACAGGGTCCCAGGGCTTTGGGCCATTCTGCTCTGCTTTCCCAGGCCACAAGCAGGAAGCTGGGTGGGAAGTGAAGCAGCTGGAACATAAACCAGCACCCATATGGTTTGCACCCGATACTTGTAAGGGGAAGAATAGCCAATTGAACCATTGTGTTTGGCCCAGATTTCTTTCTATAGAATCCTGTCAACTGAAAACAAGAATAATTCCACTTCCTTCTCTCCTACTTAAATGCCTTCTATTTCTTTCTATTGCCTATTTACTCAGTCTAAAACTTCCAACACTGTTTTGAATAACAGGAACAAGAGTGGACATCCTTGTCTAGTTCAAGATCTCAAGGAACTATTTCTAGCTTTTCTTTGGCTGTGGGTTTCTCATATACAGCTTTTATGAGGTTGAAGTGTGTTCTTTCTATAACCAATCTGCTCAAAACTTGTTTTCTTTATCATCAATGGATGTTGGACTTCATCAAGCGCTTCCCCCCCAGTTTATCTGTTCAGATGATCCTACGTATTTTTAGTCTTCATTCTACTGAAGTGATAGTTGTTTATTAATTTGTGTTTGCTGAAGCATTCTTGTGTCTCTGAGAAAATTTCACTTGATTATGAAGAATGAACTTTTTGTTGCACTGTTGGGTCCCATTTGCTCGTATTTTGTTGAGACCTTCTCATCTATGTTCATCAGGATTTTAATCTGTAGCTTTCCTTTCTGTATCTACTCCCAGCGTATGGACCACAATGCTTCTTATCTTCTTAGTTTCAGATGGTTTCCCTGACAGTAGACATCATCTTGACTGAGCCTGATGGAGCCATATTGTTCTGGGGTATGGACAAAGAACCAGAAGATAGGCTCATCTCCTTCATTCAAGTATTTAACAAAGATCCATGAATACTTCCTGTGTGCCAAGCTCTGCTCAGGGAATACAGTAGGGAGAAGATATGGCCCAGCTCATCAGAAGGGACAGCTTGGCTGAATCATTCCTTATTTTGCTTAAGCACTTGTTCATTCACTCACATACATATGTATGAGTTCCCTGGGCTACAGGAACTTAGCATGTTTTCTTAATGTCAGGTGCACTAGAGGGGCTGGCATAGAGGCTCCTGTTTAATGAGAGAGGCTAGAAAGGACTAAGGTGATGTCATCAACTGTCACACAGTAGCCCTGGAGGTGAGCAGACAGTAGTCCACATGCTGCTGAGGGTGACTGTCTCCTGCCTAGGTGTCCTGGGGGGAAGGTTGTGACAATACAGGTACGTGCCCCACCTTCCCCAGATGCCAGGGCAGGCTGCCTGTTTGCTCTCTGGAGAGCAGAGGGCATGTTGCCCAGCCTTGTGTATGCATGAGGCCAGGCCTTGGTGCTTCATGGGAAAAGGCCACTTGCAGTCCAGAGTAATGAGCAGAAAGCTAATTTTAACCAAGAGCAGCATCGTGACCTTGGCACAGAAGGGGACGGCTCTAGCAGAGATGCCCCTAGATGGTACCCTGGCCCTTCCAGAAACATCAGGTAGAGATTAGCAAGCTCTCCTTGCCCTGGGCCTCCCCCCTGCTGCTGTCAGCTCCCAGGCAGCCATCCCTCTTCACCTCATCAGTCCTCAGTAATCTGCCTTCAGACCCTCTGGGACTGGCTCCCATCAGGCCCTGTCAGTCTGCGCTGCCCACAGCGACCCACAGCCCATGCTGCTGGCTGGAACCGGAGCAGCATGGGTTGTGGGTGGCACCGGCAGGGGCTCTGGCAGCTTGAGATCTGAGATGATGCCACAGAAGGCGCTTACTGGCCTGGGCATTGGTGTTCCAGTGTGCTTGGAGGGAGTGCGCACTGACTGATACACACAACAACACACAGCTCAGCTCATCCCTAACTTCCCTTGAGGCAGGTGTGTGTGTGTGTGTGTGTGTGCGTGTGTGTGTGTGTATTCGATTTTATTTTACTGATTTGATTTTTATTGGAAAGGCAGATTTGCAGAAAAAAGATCTTCCATCTGTTGATTTACTTCCCAAGTAGCTGCAACAGCTAGAGCTGAGCCAATCCAAAGCCAGGAGCCAGCAACTTCCTCTAGACCTCCCACATGGGTTCAGGGTCCCAAGGCTTTGGGCTGGCCTCTACTGCTTTCCCAAGCCACATGCAGGGAGCTGGGTGGGAAGTGGAGCAGCCAGGACATGAACTGGCGCCCATATGGGATCCTGGTATTTTTGTAAAGGAAGGATTAGTAAATTGAGCCACTGTGAAGGGCCCATGTGTGTCCATTTTATAAACGGTGACACTGAGGCTCAGGAAGTTAATAGCTGGCCCCTTTCCTAGCCATGGCAACTCTGGTTGTGGGTGGGACTCTAATCCCAAATGTGGGGACTTAGTGGGCATCCTCACTGCTCATCAGAGCCTTGGATTTTTCATGTACAAAATCAGCCCAATAACAGAATCTACATGTAAGATGTGGTGGTCAAGCCCATGCCCAGTGCCTGGCACACTGGAAGCAAGATGGCGTCACAGCTCTGGGATGGCGTGCAGGCACTTTCGGCTTACATGCAGGCTACAAGCTTGTGTTTGGGAGCTAGGACAGTGGCTGCCGCAGCCTCGCAAGAACAAACCCCCATTTTATCCCAGAGTCCTGAGCCTGGGTGCCCGTTTGTAGGGACGTCATGGGGGAGCCACAGACTCCATGTCCCTGCCTTCCTGCCATCCCAGGTGAACAGAGATGAAGTGGACCATACACATGGGAGGCGTCTGGGCAGAGTACCAAGGTGAGGGCTGGGGATGCCTGGCAACTGTGGGGTGCAGTGCCCACTGGAGCCTCAGGCCCTTAAGTAAAGAGATGCCCTGTCGTACTCAGGCCATGACCTGACCCAAACAGTTCTCAGTGGTTTCTATTTTCAGAAAAATGTGACGTGGACTAGTGTCTGGCTGCCAGCAACCCAGGGAGGCCTGGAGATATTGGATAGAGGAGGAGGGCCTTGATGGCTGCTTCCACAGTGTGACCAGGACCTCAGCCTCTCCCTTGGCTGGGTTTCAGTTTTTCATTTGTAACAAGGGGGCTACACTGTTGGACTAGTTGACTGGTTTTCAGTAAAATGTGCAAGTCAGACTCTGTTTAACAAGAAGCACCAACAGAGCAGAATGGATGCAAGAGGCATGGCTGTATCCGGGCAGTGGGGAGGGGATGCCCACAGGTGGCAAACTCAGCGTGGTGGCAGAGGCAGCATCCCCAAGGTCAGGCACCCAGGGGTCTCTCCTGGCCCCTGCACCTCCATCATGTGTCTAGAGCCTAGCCTCCTCTCTCCCCAACCATGAAGGCTCATCTGGGGATACCTGGTTAGGAGAATAAATACAGCGAAGTGAAATCTTGCCATACCAACCAGAAAGGTACATGCCCATCTTCCCTCCCTCTCTCTCTGGCCCCCCAACACCCCACTCTGCCATTTCACTTTCTGGCAGGGAGTTGAAAGTCTCCCTGTTCTATACAAGCCGATTTAGGGGCCTGGCACAGTGGCTCAATTAATTAACACTTCTCTTTCAGGCACCAGCATCCTATTCAGGTTCTGATTCATGTCCTGGCTGTTCCACTTCCCATCCAGCTCTGTATTTATGGCCTGGGAAAGCAGTAGAGGATGGCCCAAAGCCTTGGGACCCTGCACCCATGTGGGAGACCTGGAAGAAGCTCCTGGCTTTGCATTGGCTTAGCTTCAGCCATTGCAGCCTTTTGGGGAGTGAACCCGTCGACGGAAGATCTCTGTCTCTCCTCTCAGGTAGATCTGCCTTTGCAATATAAAGAAATAAATCTTAAAAAAAAAAAAAAAAGGTTTAATGCCTAGAAAAACCACCAGAAAACTGTTTCAGCTCTGACCACCACCACAGCAATGCTGCCTCCTAGTGGAGGAAAACTTGTCCTGCAAGGAAAACCTGGCAAGAGCAGCAGAAATCCTGTGTGTGTGTGTTTTAAGTATTTATTTGAAAGGCAGAGAGAAAGAGAGATGAGAGGTTGATCTTTTATCTGCTGTTTCATTTCCCAGATGCCCACAGTCACTGGGGCTGGGTCAGGCTGAAGCCAGAAGCCTGGAACTCCTCCCCCAGGTTTCCCACAAGGGTGGCAAGGACCCAGGTACTTGAACCATGCAGACACATTAGCAGGGAGTGGGAATGGAAGCGGAGCAGTGCTCTGATGGGGGATGTGAGGGACCCACTGCCGCAATGCTCATCCCATTGTGGATTCCTTTTGTGGGCTCTTCAGGCTGTCATTAGCACATCAAGATTGGGAAAATCCTGGCGCACCAGTCGGTCCTGCAGGGCCTGGACCTGACCTCCAACTCACACATACACCCCTCCCACACATACACGCCAGCCCTCGTGGAAGGGGCATCAGCCCCGGGGGGACTTTAAGCCACTGTTGCCCATCTCCCACATCTCCGCACTCCACGTCATCCAGTTCTACCCGGGCAGTCAGGGCTGAGGGCTTGGGGCAGCACTGAGGCTGACCTCTGCAGGGTTGCTGAAGACCACCTGAGAGCAGGAGGTCCGGGGAGGGGCAGAAGACACCTATAGGACCCTAGAGGATAACTATGACCCTAGAGGGGACCTCCTCCCCAGGGGAGACCCCGATGAAGCTGCAGGCCAGGTCCCTGTGAATAGGGGGTTAAGCCACACCCCATCCTCATACTGCAACTTATCACCGAGATGACAGTGAGGTTTCTGCCTCAGCTTACCTTTCTGTAAATGGGGCATGGGCGTATGGGGACATCACTCCGCTTATTTTTCTGTCAATCTGACTACACAAATCAGGTGTATTATGTACAACAATTTAAACATGAGAAGTGGGAGACCCTCCTTGGTACGCGGGGTGAGTGGGGGTTCCCGACGTCCCCCACCCCCAACGATCCACGGCCCCTCTGGGCAATCAACCCCAACCCCAACCCGCCCCACCTCCACCCAAGCGCACCCCACGACAGGGCCCAAGGAAGCCTACCCAGGCAGGTGTCCATGGACCGGGGATTTGTGGGGTGAGCTCGCCCCCTGCTGGGCCAAAAAAGCTACATCGGGGCTCCCCACGCTCCGGGGCGGAAGGGCGGGCAGGCATCCCGGCGCTGCCAAGTGAAGACGCTGAGGGGTCAGACTCACGTGACTTTATCACAGAAAAATCCCAAAGTGCGGGGTGCAGTCTGGGTCAGGGCCCCGCAACGACAGGGCGCGACTCCGGGCCAGAGGTGACACCTGCTCCAGGCCAGGCCCTGCCCTGCCCACCTCGCCCGGGGTGCCCGGGTCGGCCTCAGTGCAAACGCGCTGCGGGGATGCGCCCTGGGGCCTATCCGGTTTTAGTAAGGAGCCAGGGCGCAGGGACACCAGGCTAGTGCAGCAGGGGACGGTGGGGGCCGGGACCCGCCTCCACCTCGGCTTTGCTTATCTGACACATGGGCACGCAGGGCACTTCCCTGCCTCCCCCCATCCCATTTGGCTCATCTGGGGCCTGAAGACGACCCGGGAGGTGAGCGGGAGGTGAGCGGGGCTTCGCGGAGGCTTCACGTGGATCGGCAGGTGCGGCCCATCCCTCGGCCTCAGAGGCTGGCGCAGGTGAGCCGGCGGGGTCTCAGGGCTGCAGCTCGTACTGGCGCTCGGTGGCGGTGTAGAAATCCTCCAGCACCGACTGCAGGAACTCGAAGGTGGGCCGCTCCTCTGGCCGGCTTCGCCAGCACTCGGTGATGACATCGCGGTACAGCTCTGGCGGACAGGAGTCCGGGCGCGGCATGCGGTAGCCACGCTCCAGGCTGCGGATGACCTCGGGGTTGCTCATGCCTGAGAGGAGAGGACAGAGCAGGATGGGGCTGGGGAGAGGGGACAAGATCCGTGCCACACCCATGCGGGCAGACCCTGGACTCCACCCGGCAGGCCCCCTCCTGCTAGTGTTTGCCACAGAGTTGCAAAGAGGCGGAGCGTTTCCTCTGGAAGACCGAGCCCTCCGCCGCCTGGGTCTCTGTTGTCACTGACAGGTCCCACTGGGCCCCTGGCAAACACCGGCAGCCCAGGAGCCAAGCCTGGCATCTGAAAATGGAGTGAGAGGGGGGACAGTCCCCTACCTGGGTAGGGCACACGTCCGTAGGTAACAATCTCCATCAAGAGGATTCCAAAGGACCACACGTCGGCTTTGATAGTGAACACCCCGAAGTGGATGGCTTCCGGCGCTGTCCACTTGATGGGGAACTTGGCTCCTACAGGGGAAAGGCGGC
Organism: Ochotona princeps; assembly: GCF_030435755.1. Classification (NCBI taxonomy): domain Eukaryota; kingdom Metazoa; phylum Chordata; class Mammalia; order Lagomorpha; family Ochotonidae; genus Ochotona; species Ochotona princeps. The sequence goes on along the minus strand of NC_080842.1, from coordinate 42,581,965 downwards.
TGACTCAGAGGCCCATCCTGGATGCCTGTAGGCTCCACCCTTCCCCACCGTGGGGCCCCAGGCCCTAAGATGCCAGAGACACATGAGCACCAGCTGGATGCAGCACTGGGGCACCCTGTTAAGTCTTTGAAAACAGAGTAATGTTAACTTCTGAGAGCCTGTGTTCATCTGGGAGAGCAGAATCATCCTCCCCTCCAAGTCCTTCCAAACCCTAGCTCCCTTCCAACTTCACACTGGCCTTGCCTAAAAACATGACCCATGGTGTGGGCAGGCCCCTTGGACTGGTCCATGCCCTGGGCAGGTGTTTCCTGCAGCCTGGGGATGGCGGCTTGGGACTGCCCCCCACGGTGGCTGCCGCCCTGCACTGGCTGTGGCCTGGGAGGCATAGCTGTATTCTGGCAGCCAGCCTGACTGCCGTCATCCAGGTGACAAGTGCATCTCTCCTGCCTGCCTGCACCAGCTGTATAGCTCCGCCTAGCGCTTGTCGTGGATAGAAGCACTCCATCGATCCTCTCCTGAGCTCCCTTGATAGCTTGGGGCACAGCTTACCTCTGCTGTCAGGTGTGCAGCCTGGGTTACAGGTCTTTTTCTAAAACTTTAAGGGAACTAAGTGGGGAGGGGGGCAGTCCTGGAGGCTCACAGTAGTTTGAGACCTAGGGAAGGTTGCTGGGAGACTTCTTGGTGCTTTTACCACAGTGCCTTGACTAAGAATCATCTCAAAGGTGTGGGAGTGGGGGACATGGAGCAGACAGTACCCCCAAACCTGTCTCCCCCCAAAGGCCTGCCCTGAGGAAGGCACTTGGGAGACAATATGCAGCCGTGGGCACCTCAGAACTGAGGCCCTTTCACACATGGGGGCTGGGGAGTTGTGTGGCTCACCCTCCTGGGCGGTATACTCGCTGTCGATGATGCGGGCTAGGCCAAAGTCAGCAATTTTGCAGCTCAGCGCCTCTGACACCAGGATGTTGGCCGCCCTCAGGTCGCGGTGGATAGAATTCATGTGCTCTATGTACGCCATGCCTTCAGCAATCTGGGGGTGAGGTGAAGGGCCATGTGGGCTGGGCTGGCACACACTCTGCACTGCCCATAAGCAGGGAGGGAGGGTGGGCCCATGCTGACCCAGCAGCCTGGCTACTCACGCATTCCCAAGGCCAGGAGGGGAAGGCAGGGGTGGTAAGCTTTGGTCTACCAGCTTCTGCTGGCTTCACGGGGCTGAGGTAGGGGGTAGGGAGCAGAGCTGTCACTGGGGGAGGCACACGGGAGGCAGTGCTCCCCCAGCTGGTTCATCTCCAGCACCAAGAAGCCCAGAATAACAGGGATGAGGTCAACAGAGGCAAAGGGGCCACCTGTCCTGTGTGTCAGGGCAAGGATAAGAAAGGCATCTGGAAAGAAAAATGAAGCCACAAGAAGGAAGGAGGGAGGCAACGAAGGGAGGGGGAAAAAAGGATTTTCCTTCCTTGGCAAGGTGGACGCCCACTGCTCTGGGAGCTGGGAGACTCCCCCCAGTCCTACTCCCCATCCTCTGGGAATCCCTGACCCTCAGCAATGCTTAACCTTCCTGAGGGGCCTGGAACCAAGGGAGGTATCTGCAGGGCATGGACTCGAGCACAGCCCTGGAGGCAGTGATCTGCAGTCGGGGTGCCTGACCCTGCACCTGCCCCTCAAGTGGCTGTGGGGAGCAGGAGCAGCGCCCAGGTGCAAGAGAGAGCCAAGGACAGGAACCTGGGACTGGGGACGGCTGCTTGTAGGCACCGCTGCCTCTTAGCTGAGAAAGCTAAGGTTTTATTCACCCAACAGGTGGATGAAAAACAGCCAGTGTACCCCTTGAACCCACGACTGCAAGGAGCCAGCACTGCCACAGATCCCACCTGGCTTTCCACAAGCACAGGTGTCTGCATGGATGCATTCTCTTGTTTCCTCTGTGTGTGCTTTCTAGTGTGGGGATGTAAAATTATGCCAAGCACCTCCTATCTGAGCAAGCCTCTCTCATAAGGTGGCACTGATTGAGCAGTTGTGGAAATCGAGATGTAAAAGAGAAGGCAAGCAGGGCGCAGACCAGCTCCGAAGGAAAAGAAAGTGCTGGATGAGTGCTGCAGAGCACACACTGGGCAGGGCCCACCAGCGGGACATGTCTGGCTGGGGTCCCTGGAGCTTCCTGCCAGATGTGAGGCCTGGGGGTTACACTGGGTGGAGAGAGGTATGAGAGGGCATTGAGGTGGGCAAAGCTTCACTGTCATGGCTGCCCAGAACTGGGACCACCATCCCTGGGCTCTGGGTAGCTGGAATGAACATGACATATGGTAGCCAGGGCCCAGGAGGGAGGGCCAAAGGAAGATCCCTGGAGGCTTCTGTCCTCTGACTTCTTCCTGCCAGCTGAGAACAGCATTGGATGGCATAACATGTGCAGCTGCGGGGCAGCTCGTTGCGATCCCTGAGGGGAAGCAGAACCCCAAGCATGGCCTTCAAGCTGACTGACACACCCTCTCAATACTTGATTATGGCAGCCGGTGTTGTCTACTCCACTTTCTGCCCAGCTTACTGCTGATGTGCCTAGAAAGTAGTAGAGGGTCGCCCATGTGCTTGGGGGCCTGCTATCCATATAGAAGACCCAGATGTAGTTCCAAACTCTTGACATGGCCTGATCCAGCCCTCACCAGTGTGGCTATTTTGGGGGGAGTTAACCAACAGAGGAAAGGTCTCTCTCCTGTCCCCCTACTCTCACCCTGTCACTCTGAATTTCAAATAATAAAGCCCAGAGCAGAGAGGAGAGGGATATGGGCAGGAACAAGGGCATCACGTGTGGGGAGCAGGGCGCTGAAACCACTCCAGGATTGATAGGGGCCGGCGCAAGATAGCGGCTGGCCCAGGGCCAGGAGGTGAGTTTGGTCTCACCAGCAGGTAAACAGGAAGTCACAGGGATAGGCTAATGCCCTCGCTGTGATCATTGGCCTATCACATAGCGCCAAGTGGACCCATGGGGAGAAGTGATTGGTGGAGAATGATATAAAAGTAGCCGGTAAAAGCAGTATGGGAGAGGTGGGGACAAGAACAGAGAAATGCAGCAGAAAGTACGGGAAGAAGTATGGGAAGAAGGGTGGCAGAGAGCGAGCTGGAGAAGCGGTGGAGGAAAGCTTAGACCAATAGGGACAGGAGCAGCAGAGATAAGGATTTAAACGCAGCCGCTTTTGACAGTGAGGGGCCTGGTTGCGGTTCCGGCTTTTCCCGGACCCTCGAGAGCATGCTCCATCTTTTTAGTGTAGTTGCTGCTGGGCGGTGGTGACAATCATCCCTCCAGGCTTCCCCCTCCCCCCCCCCACCCGTGCACCTGGCAGGTCACTCACTTGGGCTGACATGTCAATCAGCTGCGGGAGGGATAATTTGCTACCTTCGTCTGTCTTCAGGAAATCCAGCAAGCAGCCTGAGAAAACAATAGTTACAATTAGACCTCTACAAGGCCACCCAAACCTGGCTGCACCAGCCTCACCCCTCCTGGTGGTGGGAAGTGGCTCAGGACCCAGAGTCAGTAAGGAAACACATAGTGGATGCAGGTGGGCCTGGGTCCAGTGCAGAGGCACCAAGGCAATTGCTGTATGGAATCCAATGACTGGAGGGGAGACTAGGCTGGGCTTGCAGCTCAGAGGTGTACTGTGTCTGAGCAGCCCCCTTCGTGGCAATGCTGGGGGACCAGGATCAGCACAGCCATGGAAGGGTCCTACAGGAGCAGCATGTCGCCAGGGTCAGAGGAAAGGCAGGAAGGTAGTCAAGGGTGGAGGCTAGCCCTAGGTCCACTTCCCCTCTGGGAGCCTGCTGGGGCCCTTAGAGACTGGCCAGGTTTGTATAATGTTCTGATAGCAAAGTTCCATGGCTGGGAAGTGGGCAGAACGCAGCCGGCAGCTAGCTCTTTGCTCCCTGCAATGCTTTACCCTTTCAGCAAGCCCTGAAGGGTGCAAAGAAAGACTGCAGACCTATGGATCTGTTGGCTGTGTTCTGCTCTTTAAGCATCCTTCAGTCTCCTATTCCTCATCCTCTTTCCTGCCCCTGCACCCGTTCTCCAAGACAATGCAATGTCCTCCACCTGGAGCTCACAAACCCATGACCTGGCAAGCCTGGGACTCCCCTGCCCCACCTCAGCATGACAACAAAGCCCCTTGCAGAAGGCACTACCTCGGGCCATGTACTCGGTGACGATGTAGATGGGCTCCTTGGTGACCACGGCATAGAGCCGGACCAGCCTCTCATGCTGTAGGGTCTTCATGAGGTTGGCCTCACCCAGGAAGGCTTCTGGAGACATAGTTCCTTCCTTCAAGGTCTTGATGGCCACCTTCACACTGTTCTTGTAGTAACCTGAGGCCCGAAGCGGGAGTGGGGAAGGGTAGGGAGGATGAAGCCACCATTCAGAAGGGTTGCTTGGAAACTGTGCCTGCATTAGCCCACAGAAGCACCCAGCACCACCCTGTTCTCCCAGAGGGGACCTGAGCTGGAAAAGCAGCCCCTGCAGGTGATGAGCACACAGGTGCATCTCTTGGGAGGAGGACCAGAACCCATCTCTACCCCTCTGTCCGCACTGAGGTCTCAGGCAGCCGCGGAACTCGCCCTGACTGGGAACAGGGTGGTGGGGCTCCCCTTTCAGCTCCACATCTGGGCCTGAGTACCACCCCTTGGCCCTGCCTGTGCCCTGCCTCCCACCCCTCCACAGGGTGGGGTGGTTGGGCACACAGTCCTCATCTTCCCTCCTCGATTCCTCAGAGCTCCTGCAGCCTCAGGCTCACCCTGGGTGAGACTATGACTCTGTCTCAGGTAGAGGCACTGGAGCACCAGGCAGCTTCCTGCCAAAGCCCCTCAGGGTTCAGCCCTGGCTTATACAGATGTAGGGAGGCTTCCAGTATGAGTGCCCTGGGGATGTGAACCAGGGCAGGGTCCCATCAGCTATGAGTGCAAGGTGGGGAAACAGGACTAGCGGGTTAAGGGACTAGGTCAAAGTCGCATGGCAGAAGCTCCTGGTTCACTGCTCACTGTGGCTCAATGCCAGCTTCCATCTGGGAGAGTCAAACTAAGGGGTCAACCAGATGGCCAAACTCACACAGTGGAAAAGCAGGGCTGCCACCAGGCAGGGAAGAACAAGCAGGGACCCGCCTTGGGGGTTAGGGAGCTGGATTTTTTTCTCCCAGCATGGCATCCTTACAGCCATGGACAGGACACCTCAGGGTTCTATGCCTCCATCACCACTTCCAGAAAATGGGCATCACCACTTCTGTCTCTCTCCCCACACAGGGCTGCAGGGGGAAGCGTAGGCTGAGCCTTCTGCCTCCCACGGCCACTCCCACGCCTTAGGACCCAGGGCATGGAGGGGCTTGAGTGCAGCACAACTCACCCATCCAGACTTCGCCGAATTGCCCAGCCCCAAGCTTCCGGACCAGCTTGAGAGACTGCCGGGGGATCTCCCACTCGTCCTGCGCCCAGGGGCTCTGAGGAGCCACACGTACACAGGGCAGGGTCAGCTTCTGGCATAGCCCATCGCCCTTCTCTGTGTTGGGGAAGAGAGGACGGAGCTGGAGGTTACCAGAACAGGCCGGCACCCCCACTGGGTCCCCTGTGTTTCCACCAAGCCCTGCCTCTGAGTGTGTGTTCACACACACAGCTCTTCCCATTCATTCTGCACACAGCAGTTGCACTCCATCAACCTGCTCTTGCTAAGACTACAAATCCCTTTGCTGCTACAGGAGGGGTCCCATACTGAGTCTGGAAAGGGGATTAGAGCCCCCAAGTTGGGATCACCACGTGGAGAGTGGCTGACCTTAGGTCTAGTTTGGGGGCCATCTCCCCACTTCACAGTGACACACATGAGTCACATGACTCAGGATTTCAGGGACAGACACAAGGGCTCCTGAGGTCCAAGCCTCCCTGCTCCCCAGCAGGCATGCCCTCTTACCAGAATAGTGCTCCACCAGGGCTTGCAGGGAGGGGAAGGTGGCACGGGGCGAGATGTAGTATCCCCCTTCGTCCAGGGAGCGGATCTTATAGTGCTTGATCACCTCCCCCTGGGGGCAGGCATCCTTCACCGACAGAGAGAAGGCACCTACAGAGAAGAGAACAGCCTGGGGAAGTGGGCTTCACTGCAGTACTTTGGAGATAGCGCCCCCAATCGTGCTCTCTGTGTTCGTTCTTTCATCACGAGTTCCTCTTTCACTCATCTCAACCCCACCCCTAATTAGTTCCTCCAGACCATGCTCTCGGCAGGATAGTCAACAGCTGGGCACCAGGGGACCCTTTGCTAGGGAATCTTGGGAAATGTTAAGGTGGCGGCTGCTGCTGTAGTGGGTGGTGAGGGGAGAGATAGCAGTTTCATTTCTTTTTCCAGCAGATGAGGCTGATTCAAATCAAGCAAACAGCAGATCAGAACCTCAGGTACTGTGCCCAGGGTGGAGCGCATCATAAACTGCTTCCCAGCCCTTCTTATACACTGGTGACAATGTCACTGGGTGCTGTGCCTCTGCACACAACTTAGGAGGTAGCAGTTTCTGCTTTCCATGAACTTGAGGCTTCCCTAAGACTCTCCTGTCCAGCTGTCTAAGTTTCATGGGTACTTCCTGACCCCCAACTACCCCAGCTCTGGAAGACCTCGCTCCCCAGCGGCAGTGGCCTTGGGGCACGCCCTGCAGTACCCACAATCCGCCGCCAGGGGCCAGGCGCGGGCCTTTTCTCTTCAGCATGGAGGCTGCCTTTCTGAGCTGAAGTTGGAGCTCAACCTTGGAACTCTTGCCTTTCCTGTTGAAACTGCACCCCGTCTCAACTCTCCTGGGGTGCCTTCTCACCACCTGTGGCTAGCACGACACCTCAAGGTCCTGACCCCAGTGGCAGCCCTAGTACTGCCAATCACCTCCTCAGCCCATATGGGCCTGGTGCTCTGGGTCTCCAAGTATGATGAGCTGGGCTCAGGGGCACTCAGTGACCCTTGTGCCACCTGGGCAGGGTTTTTTTTGCCTCTTCTCATGGGTGCCACTGTGGTGGGGGCCTCTTCTCCCCGGGGCCAGGCTGCTAGGCATGTGGGTCACCACCATCTCCCCACCCCACATCCAAGGACCTGGACTAAACATCTTTGGATGATGTTGTATCCTTCTGAAGAGCTTGTCCAGATCCAGACATGCTGGGTAGGTTTTCTGAGATTTAGATTTTCTGGTGTGGGAAGGTCCTCCTGCTAGGACCCAGGCAGCTGGGCCATCTTATGTTGTTTTCCCAGTGCATTAACAGGGAGCAGAATTGGAAGTAGAAGAGCTGGGACTCGAACCAGCACCCAAGTGGAGGCTAAGTGTGTTATTCCACAATGCTGGCCCCATTACATGTATTTTGTACTATAAATAGCAAGAAGGGAAGAGTCAGTGCTGGGCAAAGTAGGTGAGCCACTGGCTGGGAGGCCCACATTCTGTTTCAGAGTACTTGGGTTCAAATCCCAGCTCTGCGCCCTAGTCCAGCTTCCTGCTCACACACACGCTAGGAGGCAGTAGGTGATGGCTCAAGCACTTGGGTCCCCACCACCCATGTGGCAAACCTGACTTGAGTTTCTAGCTTCTGGTACTGGTTGTTGCTGGTATTTGGGGAATGTGCCAGTGGATGGAAGCTCTACCTCTCCTCCTAGCTTTCAAATAAATAATTTGTTTATTTATTAGCCCCAAAGGTGGCAGCGACAATGTTTGTTCAGTTATCAAGTTTGATTTCCCCAGTCTTGGGGACCCCGTGTCCACAGTCACGGTCCTTGGCTTTTATGTGGGCCTAGGCACAGGGCACCTCCTAAACCAGGTCACCCACCAGCGCCCTCCCCCCCGCCCGCCTGGCTGAGAGGATCTCAGGATGCACAGAGTTTGCCAGTCTTTGAATGCCACATCACAGCTGGGGTACACGCTGCCCTCCTTGGTCCCCACCAGCCTTGTTTTCCTGCTGACCAGGTGGCATGGTCAGGATGGCAGGGTTGGGGGGCTCCCACTGGCCTCTGCTGCCTGTTGTCTAGGTGGTGTCCAGTCTGGGTGATAGCCGAGGGGTGAGGGTGGGGCGGAGATGCTTCTGTGGACAGCCTCAAGGTCCTGTGCTGGGAAGTCCCCAGTTCTCCAAGCTGGGATCCCTTTCCCCTCCCCAGACCTCTAGTGGGCTTCCCAAGGAGTCCAGAGCAGGGCAGACAGAGGCCGCCCCGCCTACCTTTACTGGTCTCGCTCTCTCTGATGAGGAAGGCGCCCACCTTGTTGACTGGAGCAAGCAGCTGCCTCTCTGCCTCTTTCCGGCTGATTGACTTAAAAAACCACCTGAAAAAAAACGCAGGGCAGGTGACCCTCACAGAGTCACCCGCCTCAGGGAATATTCTTTCATTCTTTCTTTTTAATGATTTTGTTTTCAAAGACCTACACAGAGAGGAGAGAGATTTGCCATTTGTTGGTTCAGTCCCTGGATGGCGACGAAGACCAGGACAGGTCGGGTCAGAACCAGGAGCCCAGACAGGCAGGCCAGGAGCAGCTGAATGCTATTCACCGCGGACCCGTCCTTGGGCAGCGTGCGCGCATGCTCCCATGCGCCGAGCGCGCCATTTCCCGGCGTGTCTAGCTGATCCAGGCCGTGTTTCAGTTCCCGTGGCTTACCCGCTGCCTGGACCCGGAAGGTGACCACTCTCCCATCCTCCCTGCTGGGTTCTGCAATCACTTGTGTGTTGGCTTTTTGGCCCTGCCGTGCTTGGGCACAGCAGAAGCAGGCTTGAGGGAACTTAAGCTTGACCACCTACTTTTCCACCTCCAAGGTCTCTACTCCGGCCACGAAGTTGCTGGGCACATAGCCTTCTCTCCCGGTGACGAGCGACTTTGCCAACCACCAGTCTCCGGTTCTAAGGGAGGGAAGAAGCAGCAATACCATGAAGGCCCCGGCCACGGCAGTCTCCCCGGATCCCCCCGCCACATCGCCGCCCCCATCCCTGGCAGGTGGGTAGGGAACTGGTGCTGGTGCACAGTGTGGCAAATGGTTGGAGTTGGTGTATGTTGCTCAGCCACGCGGGGCTATGTGGGTTCTCTCCGTTGTGCAGGGAATGACACAGGCAAGACGATGGATACAGCTTCTGGGGTGGGGTGGAGGCGCAGCCTGGCCAGCCCAGGAAGACTGTGCCTTCCCTTGAGCACTGGTCACTCTTAAGTAAAAGGACACCTTTGAATGAGTGTGGGATTCTGCTGGACAGACAGAATCAAGAGGGCTGGTGACAGACAGAAGGAAGGTGGCCTGTGGCTGGTTCAAATCCTCAGGAACTAAGTCAGGCTGTCAGGGTTCCCTGGAACAGAGGTGTTGGGAGGAGTCTCTGGGAAGGAACCAAGGACATGGGTTAAAGCTGAAGCCTCACGTGTGAAATCTTGTCCAGCATGGGACAGGCACGTGCACAACTGAGTCCTGTACAAAGCTCTCATGAAATAGCCAGGCAGGTGCTGCAGGGCCCAATGAGGGAGTGCCTCTCCACCCCACCCACTCCAGGAGCCAGGAGGGCTGCCCAGAGGCAGCAATTCAGGGATGGGTTTTGAAGGCTGTGGAGGAGCCTGACAGTGGAGCAAGAGGCTGTGGCTGTAAGCCCACTCTGGACAGGAATGGGATGGGGGAGGGGAGTGGGCACTCTGGAGTCAGCCCTGCAGGGCTGGCCGGTGTGTGGGGTGAGGAAGTAGGCAAAGAAAGGGTGCATGAAGATGCTGGTCAGGAGCCGGCATCCCCCAAACTCACTCCTTCAAGACCTGCAGCTTCTCCCCCTTCACCATCTGCAGATCCTGGTCATTGGCAGCGGCGTAGTCATACAGGGCCACCACAAAATGTGCCTCTGGAAGGAACAGGGAAGAGATGGCCACCATGCAGGTCCACAGGAGGGGTGGCAGGGGCTGGACCTGGTGTGTGGGCCAAGTTACCTTCAAGCTAGAAGGTTAGGGACAGGCAGGGATGGGGCAGCCAAGGAGAGGGTCTCCTTGCACAGCCACCCCTACCCTGGAGAGGACAGGCCTCTGACCTTGTGTCTACTTCAGGGCTGGGCTGCCCCTAGGAGCCCACCCTCTCTATGTCCTCCAAGATGGCACTGAGAGGCTCTAAGGCCTGGACACAGATGTGGATGACAGTTTGCATGGAGGCAGCCATTGTCAGGTGCCTGCTACCTGGAGACCCTTGCGTGGGAAGCCAAGCAAGCTGGCCCCTCGCCCTACCTTCCCCTTCCCCCTCTGAGGCATATGAGTTCCTCCTCCCCCCCATCAAGCCTCTATCTTAAAGAGGCAATGTTTTTTGAACAAAGTAGCTATAGCCTTGACCTCTCCCAGGCCATCCCAGTGGGCTTCCGACTGCTGGGCAGTGCCCCTGGGCCTGCTTTTCTCTGACTTTCTGGTGGCCCCAGGACAGAGGTAGGAAGAGGGCTTGGTGGCTTGGCCATTGCTGGGGATGAGGGCTCCCTGCAGACTCCGTGGTCTCCCCAGGAGCGGATGACTTGGCTTGGTCACCAAGGAGTATTGTGACTTCCTGGAGCTGGCCTCCTTCCCTGGATGGGAAAGAGGGGTTGCAGGGAATGACAAGAGGACTTCACAGTGGTAAGGTTCAAGTTCTTGCATCAGGACTCCCTTGCCAGGAAGTGAAGGGTGGATGGCCCTATCAGGTGTCAATGCTGTCCCCAGCAGGACAAGGGATCCCAAATAAGGGCACTTTGCTAGTGACAGGGACAAATTGAGCCTGTCCTGGAAGCCAGGCATTATCCGTGGTTATGGTCTCACCAGCCCTGGGACAGAGCAGAGCCTGTGCTGCATGCTCTAGGCCCCAGGGGCTGTGTGGATGAATGAGAATCTGCTGGCCCAGGCAGACCTCCCTGTGCTGTGCAGAAGTGGATGGTGGAGATGTTGGGAGAAGCTGGTGCTGGACATGGTCACTCCCCAGCCTGGGGAGCCCTCTAAGGTCTCTCAGCCTGTGGTTCATAGTGTGCACTTGAGAGAGGGGGCTTTGGAACTTGGCTGAGAAGGTGCGAGACAGGGTGGTGCTACCATGGGAAATGGAACCAGAGCATTTGGCTTCAGGCCTTTGAGGCGGGAAATCTTTGTGAACTTGGATTCGAGGACACTGTTAGAATTCCCTACAAAGATTGTAATTTTGAAAAATCCCACCAGGCTTAGGAAGCTGAGCGTGGTCCTGGCAAGATGGTCAAGGCACATGTGGACCCAGACCTCTGTCAGCCTCTCTGGATGCCATCTTCTCTTCTCCATCCCTGGCAGGTCAGTAGGGAAAGGCTGTGGAGCCTCAGTGCCCTGGCCTAACATCCTTACCTTGGTCCGGGAGTTCACTGGGAGGTGGGGGGTCCAGGTGGTTCGGGACGACCTGGAGCAGAAACACACAGGCCCTGAGTTAGTGCAGCCCCTGCAGAGTGAGCAGGGGCTGGCAGGATGGAAATGTGAAGCAGGCCCATGATACGTGTGGGCACCTGCTGGGTTGGAAGCAAGGTGGGAGGTGTGGCACAGGCAAGTATTTTCCTAATGCAACAGCTACCCGGAGTACCATGACACCCTCAGACACACACGAGACTTTGCTGTCGCCTCCTGGCCTGTGCGGGGATGCCCCCACCAGGATGAGGAAACCCACAGCCACCTAACCTAAGGGTTAAGCCCTTAGTCCTCTCAGTGGAAGATGAAGCTGCAAAAGGGTATTTGTTGATAGAAAAAAATACTTCAAAAGTACACATCCCTAAAACTCGATGAATACAGTCAGATCTGTTTTAGACATATACTCTGGGGAGAAGCTGCTGCATATAAGTACCAGGAAACATACAAGAATGCTCCCTGAGTAATCATTAGGCATAAACATTTACAAAATGATCCTTATTGCCAATGGCAGGTTTATAGACAAATTGCAACAACCGAGGGCTCTTCAAAAAGCTTGGGCAAAATGCATATTATGAAAAACTATGGCACAAATGCCAACATTTTTTCCATAAACACAATTTTTAAGAGGAATTTTAAATTTATTTTTCTCTGCCACAACCACTGGTTCACCCCACTCCTCCCAAGTGCCACATGGTCGATGCTGGACCAAGCCAAAACCAGGAGTTCCAAGCGGCAGCTTGACATGCTATGCTACTGTCCCCGCCCCCAGGCTTATGTTTTAATTCTCTTGTTTTCTGTGGACCTCTGGAAGTTCCCTTGTAACTGTGTAGTGAAGTAATTCAACTGCAGTTACATGCATCAATGTCGATAATCTCGCAGATGTAATGTTGAACCTAAACTCCAGTCTCAGAGGGTACCCGCTGCTTGAATCAGTTGATTTCAAGTTGACAGTGTGGAAAATGAACCTTCAGTGCTGTGGATGAGCACTCACATGTGTGGTAATATGGAAAAGCAAGTTGAGGCTAGATGTATACTCTTGGGAGGTGGGAGTCTGGGTTAAGGAAGATGACCTGGCAAAGGCACAGGAGGAGGCCAAGGAGGCTTGAGGCTGGGTGGAGGCCGAATATTGCACCCTTTCAACCCCGGCGTGCATGTTGTAATGTTTTGTTTTTGTAGCCTGTATTTCCTGAACACCATCTTAACATAGCATTTTGCAAGGTGCCAAGTGTGGATTCATCCCATTAAAAACACAAACATAAAAGGAATATGCAGAAATGGCGGCAGGAGCTCCCAGAGTTGACTGCAGGTGTCTGAGATAGCGAGGAACTGGCATTTCTTTTTCTGTGGTTAATCCAGGTCATGTGGCTTTTCTTAAATTAAAACATATCAGGTTCTACCACTTACTGAAGGCAACTTTGGGGAAATGACTCCATCTCTCTCCAGTCCAAGTCTGTAGATTTGTTCATTCATTCACTCAACAGACATCTCACTTTTGTGAGGTGAGGTCAGAGCTAGGCAGAGATGCCCAGGCTCAGCCATGGAACGAGTTTAGCAATCTCTACTTCATATCAAGACCCTGTGAGGGGCTGCCGTAGCATATCAGGTAAAGCCACCATGTGCAGTGCCAGCATCCCTCCAGCTCCCTGCTGATACGCCTAGGGAAACAATGGAGGATGGCTCAAGTGCTTGGGCCCCTGCACCTACATGGAAGACCTGGAAGAAGCTCCTGGCTTCTGGCTTTGATCTGGTACAGCCCCGGCTATTATGTGGCCATTTGGGGGGATGTTTCTGCCTCTCTGTAATGCTGCCTTTCAAATAAATGAAATCAATCAAAAGCCAAAAAATCCTGTGTGGAGAAAAAGGGCTGACCACGTGGACATACCCTTGGTGACAGAGGAGTTGGGGTCCAGGCATGACTCCCAAGTGCCCCAAACCAAAAGGAGGTACATGGTTCATCAGTGAGGGTGCAAACTGGCACCTAAAAACATGTCCTTGGAAATGCAGTGGTTGTTATAGGATGCTGACTACTTTGCAAACAAATCAGAACTGTGTTTAAGGGAAAATAGATTTGGGGCTGGCATTATTGTGCAGTGGGTTAAAATGCTGTTTGCAACAAGCCAGCATCCCATGTCAGAGTGCTACATTGGGTCTCTACTACTGCATTTCCCATTCACTTTCCAGCAAAGGCAGGCGCCTGCCTCCCACATGACAGACTCGAATGAATCCCTGCTCTGGCTTCAGCATGGCCCAGACCTGCCTGTCACATCATTGGAGCAGTAAACCAGTGGATGGATGATATTTCTCTCTCTCTCCTCCCTCTCTTCTCTTTCTGCCTTTGAAATAGATCTATTCTAAAAGCAAAGGAAAATAGGTTCCCCAGTAATAAAACGTTTTCACTTGACTTTTCCCTCTTTTCGTTCTGTGGGAAGCCATCTGTCTGTGTAATGGCTGGGGGTCGCAGGCAGACTGAGTGCTGGAGGGAGGATAAGGGCCCTCTGGTCTCAGGGTGCTCCCCTTTTAACACTGGTCCCAGTGCTGCACGGGGACAACATCCAGTTGCTTCTGGGGAGACAACGGTGCACCTGTGGCTAGAAGTCTGGCCCCTTCCCTGACACTCCCTCCCACACCCATCTTTCTGGTTTCTGCCTTGAGATGAGAACACTGGCTGAACCTTCTGGGGGCTGACCCTGCCTGGCCCTGTGCTGCTATCTGGCTGCCTGCCACACCACTTAGATACTGTGAGATGTTCCCTTGCTAGCAGGAAGGCACTTCTACTCTCTCTGTTAGATGTGGAAACTGAGGCACGAGGGGTGCTCAGAACACACAGGTAAGAGCTCTATACTCAGGCAGTTGGGTTGCTAAGCATTCTACTCCACTGCCACATTGGTGTGTGCTGTGGTGAGCTTGTGAGCAGCTGGCAGCAGGAGCCTCAGGGAGCTGCAGCCAAGAGCCTGTCACTCACCAGGGGCGGCAGTGGTGGGGGCGCCTTGCTCTGAGTGCTGACCGTCACGGAGCTCCAGTGGCTCTTGCCCTTCTTCGCCTGCTTCTTGCTGCTCACCAGCCCCATCCTGTGGAAAGTACACAGCAGATTGATGGGGTGAGAGCAGAGACAATGGAAGAGCTCCGTCAGTCTCTGCAATTAGGAGGGTCAAGGGAAAAGGGTGCTTAGAAGGCAGTGGGCAAGCTGAGCTTGTGTCCATCAAGCTTCAATGGCCCACAGAGGAGAAATGCCTATATTCGGAGCGTATGAGATGAGATCATCAGTTTGGAGACAATAGCAAAACTGCCGGGATGGATCCTGGTCCTCTGGACAAGTGTCCGGGAACGGGGCTCTTCAGTGTTGCAGAAAGAGCCTGGTGGGGTCTGGTATGATTCCTCAGTTGGCTAATTTCCCCTTTGCAAGCACCAGCACCCCATGCAGGCACTAATTCATGTCCCGACTGCTCCACTTCCCATCCAGCTCCCTGCTTATGGCCTGGGAAAGCAGTGAAGGATGGCCCAAAACCTTGGGATCCTGTGCCCATGTAGGAGACCCAAAGGAGGCTACTGGCTTCTGACTTCAGAACAGCTCAGCTCTGTCATTTTGGCCATTTGGGGAGTGAACCAGCGGACGGAAGATCTTTGAGTTTCTCCTTCTCTCTGTAAATCTGCCTTTCCAATAAAAAAAATAAATCTTAAGTAAAAATCCTGGCTAATGCATTAGATGGTGTAGGCTTAAGTCTTTAGCCACCAGCTGCATCAGGAGGGACTGCCCCGTTTTATCTTTGGGCCCGTGGGCTCCCTTGTAAGTGGCGTAGTTGCAAGGTGATTTTCAGATGAGGTGCTACAATGGAGGGGAGGCTGGTGGTGCCAGCATCTTGGGCTAATGGCAGCTCCTCAGGAAGATCTGGCATCTTCTTTAGAGAAGGAAAAACTATGGACAAGAGTGTTCTCGGGTAAAAATTCTAGGATGACAGACCATGCTTGTGTGCCAGGAGGTCATACTCTTTAGGGAGGCCAATGTTCCAGCCTGTTAAACAGCTTGTTCCCGCCTGTTAAACAGCTTGTTCCCTGTGAACTGATAGGCCAGTGCAGAGCTAGTCCCAGGTCCTGGCCAACACTGGGCTGCCATACCCTGTACTCAGCTGGTACAGGCCTGAGATACAGACATTCATGACAAAAAGGTTCCTCTAGTCACTTCCTATCTTCAGTATGAATTGAGTGGGGATTTTTTTGGGGGGGGGGTGTGGGGAATGTGAACACCATTTTTCATTATTTTAAGATGTGCCTTTCATGACATTTCAGCATCTCTGAAACCAGGATGTGTCCAGCAATCAATGCTGATGTGTAGTGCAGTTTGTAACAGCATTTTTTTCTGCTAGTGATAATAAAATTAATGCTAGTTTCCCCTCATAGGTACCTTAACACTTAATAATGCATTTCTATGAGAGAGTCAAAAGCATGTTCCTCATTACCTCTTTCCTAAAACTTACCTTGGAACAAAAGGAAAAGGGGGCCAGTAATGTGGCATAGCAGGTAACACCGCCACCAGCAACTCCAGCATTCCACATGGGTGCTTCTTTGTGCCCTGGCTGCTCACTTCCAATCCAAGTCCCTGCTACTGCACCTGAGGGTGGTGCATATACTTGGGAGACATGGATGAAACTCTTGGTTTTGAGCTTCAGTCTGGCCAAGCCCTGGCCATTGCAGCCTCTTGTCAACTTAGAGAGTGAACCAGTGAAAGGAAGATGCTCTCTTACTGTGTTTCTACAACTCTGAATTTTAAATGAATAAATAAAATATTTTTTAAGACTCATCTTCAAAAAGGAAAAGACTGAGTAGTTTTGAGCATAGGAAAGAGAGCCACAGAACAAATAAACCACAGACATACTTGCTAGAGTATACCTTGTACATAGAATATATCCTAATTTACATTTTTATTAAATAACAAATATTCTTTATATTTAAGTAGTTGATATGACTGCAGATCAGTTTTTTCACCAGTTAAATTTAATTGCCAAGTCACTTTAGTTTTCAGAGTTTGGGGTTTTTGGAAGATTGGTTACAGGATTGTAGGTTTGCCTAAGGAATGGCTTCTGAATTTTATCAGGTGCTTATTCAGTATCTTTCCATAAAACAACACTTCTGTTTTAATTCATTGAGATAATGAATTATGTTAGTGCATTTTCTGTTGTTGAAATGTTCTTGCACTCCTGAAATAAGAGCTACTTGGCCTATTAGTCTCTTTGATGCAAAGGTGCATGCTACTTGCTGAAGTTTTATTTAGGATGACAGTCCACATTCCCGAAGGAAGTTCCTCTCTGAGGGTTAGCATTAAGATGATGTTGGCTTCGTGACACACAGGGAGCGCCTTGTTTTTTGCTGTGGTGGTCAATGGTTTTTATTAACACTGGCATGCTTTGTTCTTAAAAGACTAGGGAGAACTCAGCCTTCAATGACTGTTCCTGGGGCCCTTTACAAGGAGCCCTTTAAATGTATTTACAACTTCTAAGGAAATTGTTCTTCTGTAGTTTTTCCTTCCTTTTATGCCATTGAGATTTGTAAGACATCTTGGGAAACCTGATCTCTGAAATCCTCTGCATTTTGCCATTTGTTTCTGAGTCCCAATTCTGTTGCTGACTCTAGCTTTGCAGAGACAGAGAACCCCATCCATTAGTTCACTCCCCCAAATGCCTGTAATGGCTGAGGCCAGAGGCAGGAAGCAGGAGGCAGGAGCACGGAGCACTGTCTAGGCAGCCAGCATCTAATGATGTGCACCATGGCTGCTGGCTCCCGTGGAGAGCAGGGGCAGGAAGCTGGAGTCAGGTGTCAGGGCTGGGAACTGAACTCCAGCACTCCGGTGTGGGAATACGTAACTGCTAGGCTGAACTTACACTTTTTATATTAATAATTTCTAATTGGATAAAATTAATCTGAAAGCTTACATGATCGGATTAACTTTAAAACCAGTTCAATACTAGGAAACAGAAGACTACAGCCAAAATAACATGAAATTTGTGAAAGAACAGTGGAGCAGAACAATGAGCACATAAGATTCTGAAAAATATGAGACAGCACAAATGAAAAATTAGTTTATTTTAATATTTATTTTTTGAAAAGTAGAGCAACAGAGAGAGAGAGAGAGGAAGACAGTTTTTCCTTGTGGTGACTCACCTCCAAATGGCCCCAACAGTGGGGGCTGGGCCAGGCTGAAGGCAGGAGTTAGGGCCTTCACCAGGAAGGGTACATGGGTGGCAGAGGCTCGGGTACTTGGACCATCTTCCCTGCCTTCCCAGGTGTGTCTACAGGAGTCTGGATTGGAAGTGGAATAGTCAGGGTTCTAACTAACACTCATATATGGTTTAGCCACTGCAGAATAATGTTGATCTCAAAGATATGAAAATGTTTATTGTGGGGCCAGTACTATGGCTTACCAGGCTAAGCCTCTGCCTGTGGAGCTGGCATTCCATATAGTCACTGGTTTGAGTCCCAGCTGCTCCACTTCCCAACCAGCTCCCTGCTTATGCCTGGAAAAGCAGTGGAGGATGACCTAAGTACCTGGGATCTTGTACCTGCACGGGAGACCTAGAAGAAGCTCCTGGTTTCAGGCTGATCCAGCTCTGGCTGTTGAGCCATTTGGGGATTGAACCCACAGATGGAAGATCTCTCTGTCTCCTTGTCTCTTCTCTCTTTGTTACTCTGCCTTTCTTTTTTTAAAGATTTATTTATTTTTATTACAAAGTCAGATATA
Source organism: Ochotona princeps (assembly GCF_030435755.1). Lineage (NCBI taxonomy): Eukaryota > Metazoa > Chordata > Mammalia > Lagomorpha > Ochotonidae > Ochotona > Ochotona princeps. The sequence goes on along the minus strand of NC_080842.1, from coordinate 42,563,884 downwards.
CAGAGAGGAGGAGACAGAGAGGAAGATCTTCCGTCTGATGATTCACTCCCCAAGTGAGCGCAATGGCCGGTGCTGCGCCGATCTGAAGCCAGGAACTAGGAACCTCTTCCGGGTCTCCCACACGGGTGCAGGGTCCCAAAGCTTTGGGCCGTCCTCAACTGCTTTCCCAGGCCACAAGCAGGGAGCTGGATGGGAAGTGGAGCTGCCGGGATTAGAACAGTGTCCATATGGGATCCCGGGGCGCGTTCAAGGCAAGGACTTCAGCCGCTAGGCCATGGTGCTGGGCCCTACTCTGCCTTTCAAATGAAGAAGTAAATCTTTTAAAATATATTTTTAAAATGTTTATTACTATAGTATTCATAACTGAATGAAACCCACACAAAACTCAACAGTGTACCTGCTCATTAGTTAGGGAACTGTTGAAAAAAAAATCTAAACTCTATAAAAATCTCTGAATTATTACACAACAATTAAAAAAAAAAAGAGTGAGCTGGATCTTGCCATAAGAGTAAGTAGAATTTCTACAGTGTGTTGTCTCATGAGAAAAGCAATGTGCTCACAGGTGCACAGCTGAGAGGGGACCACTTTGGGACACACAGAGCTAAGCCACTGCCTGAAACACTGGTAAACCATGTGGGTGCCAGTTCAAACCCTGGCTGCTCCACTTCCAATTTAGCTCCCTGCTATTGTACCTGGGAAAGCAGCAGGGGATGACCCGGTGCTGAGTCCCTGCTACCTATGGAGAAACCCGGATGGAATTCTAGCTTCCTTGCTTTTGGTCTGGTCCAACCCTGGCCAGTATGGCCATTTGGGGAATAAACCAGAGGATAGGAGGGGTGTGTGTGTGTGTGTGTGTGTGTGTGTGTGTGTCTGTCTGTCTGTCTTAGCAACTCTGCATGTGAGATAAATAATTAAATCTTGAAAAGATAAAGAAGTACATGGTACAGTCGCATGTCCAGAGACACTTGAGAATGAGAAAAGAACCCCCATGCAGGCCCATGAGTGTGTTTGTGTAGGAGATAGAGTAGATTTGGGAGAATGGACACCAGAGTCTTTATTGGCAGAGTCGGGGCTGGGGTGGGGGAGGTTGAAGCAGGAAACAGAGGTGGAAGGGCCCCTCAAAAAGCAAATTTCAGCAATTGTGTGTTTGTGGGTGTGTATGCAAAGCAATGTGCCCAAAAGATTACTTCCTAAAATGTTAATATTGTTTATCTTGGATGGTAAGACTTTTTGTGACTTTAACTTTTTTTGGTAGCATTTTGTATATTCATTGAGTTCTTTAAAGGTTTAATAGTGAATATGTATTGTCAGTACAAGTAGGCAAGCTGAAAGGAGAGGTGACTGATTTGCTCAACAAGGGAGAGGCCTACAGCCAGGAGTCAGCTGGCCAGGGATGCCTGAGCCTCAGGCCTGACCTCTCTGCCTTCCTGGCTCAGCCAAGCAATAGATTGCCTCAACAATCTTGTGTGCAGTTTTGTGCTTTCCTGGGCAAACATTTACATACCTGTTAGCCACAGAAGTGGGCATTTTAAAGAACCCAACAGAAAGGACAATTCCTGAAATGCAACAATGCATGACTTACACTTCTTTGTTCTTCAACTCTAGCAGCTTATGGACAGTTTTCTATTGACACCATGAATGCTCAGGCTCGCCATGCACGCCTCGGCCACAACAGCTCTAACTGTAAACCAGAGTCGCCCAGAGAGGCCGAGTGACAACCAGGACTGTGACTGGGGCTCGGGCCGCCCCAATGCAGTTTTAAGTTGGGGGGAACCAGGAAGTGCAGAGGACCACACAGAAGCCGAAGGAGCCATGTTGACCTTTCCAGCCCAGGGGCTCCAGGAGCCTGTGCTGTGTGGAGGGCACCTGGCCTTCTTTCCCACGGGGGATGATTGGGGGATAGGTCTGTGTGATAGAGAAAAAGAGAAGGAGCAAGCCTGTGCATGCACCTGTGCATGCGTGTATTTGCATAAGGTTTGTGTGCTTGTATTTCTTTGCAGAGACAGCATGTACATGCTCGTGTGTGTGTGTGTGCGTGCGCGCACATGCACATTGTAGAAGGGTCAGCCAAAGGAGAGGAAGGGAGAGAGCAGGAATTGCCTCCATGAAATAGGTTAGACCTTCTGTGCAGATGTTCATGGCATGGGAGAGACTGGGAGACCAGTGTTTGCCCCCCAGGGAAATGCTCAGAATTTGAAACATAGCTTCAGCCCAACAGGGGATATGGTGAAGGCTAAAGATAGAGAATTCAGAAACCCCTTATGCTTACCCAGCAGGTCATGGCTGATGTACATGATGGTTTTGATAGCATCAATAGATTGGCTGCAATTATCCTAATTTCACAACTAAAGAAAGCAAAGCCAGGTGGCTTGCTAAGGTCACACTGAAGGCAACAGAAGCTGGAGCCGGAAGGTGTCATCCACCACCAGTGCTGTCCAAGCTCCCTGTCCAAAGCAGGCATGGGTGCATGTGGCCCTGCCTGGGGCTCCATTCCCTCCTGTCAGTCCCTACCCTGTAGGCTGCTGTGTGACTCAGGTTCAGTAGAGCGGCTCTGGGATTTGAGGCAGAGACTTGGGCAGCTTTCTCCCTCCTCCAGCAGGGGTACTGACTGACTCCAGGAGCCCATGCACTGGGCAAGTGACCTGGGCAGGTTACTTAGACTGCTTCAGGATCTTCCTGAAGATAAGGAATAGTTCCTGTTTTTATACCAACAGTTGGCTGAAAAAGTCTCCTCAAAGACAAAGCTAAAAAAGTCAAACGGTCCTGTTGGGAAGAGACAGTTGTGTTTCTGCAGAAGGAAGCCAAGTCATACGATTCTTTATTTTATCTTGCGTCTTTGACAAATCTCCCCAATCTATTTTCAGCCTCTCACAGATGTCTTCAAATTATACACACTCCCCATTGGGCTGAATTCCAATAACTGTTGGACTATTTATGTGAAATGAAGGGGGAAATATACCAACATCTCAAACATTTCTGCAAACACTGTTCCCCCAATGAAAATAGTTGTTCCACTACAGCTGAGCTGTTGGCAGGTAGGTGGCAGCCCCACACTCATCTATACCCTCGGCCCTGTAGTGGCTGTGAGTGCTCATTCACTAGATGCTGTGCTCAAGTTTAAACTCAGCACATGGGAAAAGCTTGGGGAAGTTGACATGTAATGAACAAATACATAGGTTTTTATAGGGTCAAGGGCAATAGTCTGTACATAATTCACATGGTTGTCAGGCAAACCAAACAAGATGAGGGTGATGAAAAAACAAGATGCTAAGCAAATATTTTATGTTGTTCTTGCCTGAACTTTATTTTTGATTGACACCCAATTATGACATATATTTCTAAATAAATATGAGCTAGCAGGAGGCCCACCAATCTTGAGTAGTACTTATGCTCCTCAGTGCTTTATGCAAAGGCAGACCTAGGCGCCAGGGGGCTTTTCTTCCCTTCTTCTGGGGCTGGGGCCTGCTCTGAGGAGCAAGGGGCATTGGTGGTGGTAGGTTGTGGGCAGGGGGACAAAGCAGAGTATCCATTGTGCTACTGGGTGAGAGGGGATGTGTGGAGCACACCACGTGCTACTTCAGGGTTAACTGACTTAGAAACTAAGCAGGTTATTTTACAGCCTGGGGGATTCTTGGTGGAAAAAACATGTCACCCATGATGTCAAGCCTGGGATGGCAGGTGGTTTCATGACATAATGTTCCATTTGACTCTGGTTTGTTTTTTTTGTTTGAATCGTGGATGCTGTCTTGTGTTACATGTTTTTTGTGTGCTAAAAGCTGGGTCACATACCTGCCCCTACAGGAACCTCACAGCACGGCAGACAAGGATTTTGAGAGTTCATTGTTAGGTTTGCTATTTCATGCTGTTTGTCTATTGGTAAACTGTTGAATGCTTCAGTCTCTTAATCCTGAGATAATCATTTCTACCTCTAGAATGTTGTAGGGATTAAATTAGTTTTTATATTCTATTAGCACATCTAATAGAATATAGAACAGTAAGTAAGAACAGTGACTTGCTAATGGTGTCTAACAAAAAATTCACTGTTATTCCATATGCACAAAGACCCAATAATAATTCCCATGGGAACTGGGTGAGGTAAGCATTACTACTCATTCCTACAGCTAAAACAGACTCAGAGACATTAGCAGCTTGCCAAGGTCATGTAGGTGTGAACTGTGGGGCCAGCCATAAATACAACTCACATGGCTTCTTAACTCATGCTGGAAACCTTGCCATATTACTAATTGAAAGTTTTGCCATTCTGACTGTACATGCTTGGCACAGGGGTATCCAAATAGGATACGTGAACCAATTGGCAGAGAAACTCATCCTGGAAATTGGTGGTCATGATGGGTCATTGTACTTCCCATTGTGAGACCTCTCAGCAAGCCTTTGGCTGAGGTCCAAGCATTCCAAGTTCTTTCACAGCATCAGCCTACTAGTGCTGTCCCCATTTCATAGAAGCACCAAGAACAGTGACTGGCCTACAACCCTGAATTTAAAAGAAGCAAAGAGCATGGATTAACATCCACTGCTCATGTCTCAGTTCAAGGTTGGTCTATCTCAACCGAATGGGGCCCCCTCACCTTCACTCCAGTAGCGATCCATCCACATCTGAACGTGAAACAGCCCCAGGGAGGGCTATTGGAGCTCTGTACTCTTTTCTTCCTTGGGTCTCATTCGGTCCTTGTCTGCCATCTACTGTGTCAGGTATAGCAGAAAATACAGATTGCAAACAAGCAAAAAAAAAAAAAAAAAGAATCTACCCTTATGGTAAGAGGTAAGATGAGCACCAAAATCACAGTTTGAGGTAGGTAGACTACATACAGAAGAGAGGCCTGGTAAGGGGTTTCCCAAGGTTGGTTAGAAATCTCCATCTGGGAGAAATGGCAGCCAGGCTGGAGAAAGATGGATTAGATATGATTTTCTAGATTGAAATTGTTTTATATGGAATAGTTCAAGATATATTAAAGAGCATAAAAAACTTATATATTATTACCCTGATGATATTTATAATTATCTTCAATTGTTTTCTTTATTGAAGTTTTATAAGACAAATCATTTTGTTAGATAAATGTATGAGGCTTTGAAATGACACAATTGACTTGAAGTACATCTTTTCCCCTCTCCATACTTTGCCTGTGTTTCTATAACATGGGAATATTTTCTCATATAGCCACTATGCCATTTTGTCTCACCTAAAAAACCCAGCAGTGATTCTACAATATCATTGAACCATCCAGCCATCTAATTCAATCCATAATTAAACTCCAGCAACTGTCTCACAAGTGGCTTCTTGATTGATTTGTCCTCCTGAGGATTCACAAGAGTAACTTGTAGTTACTGTGCTCTTCAGGCACCTTTAAATGAGTTGCTGGTGCCATGCCATTGGTTTATAAAAGACAATCCTATGGAATGGCTTGCATTTCATACTTGCTTCTTTGTAATGATTCATAATTTTTATATCTCTAATTCTGAAATAAGGGGGCCTGGAAAAGTCTGTGGAGGGTGGACTTAAATTTATTTTCATGCAAGAAAGCCTTGAAATCCACGCACATGAGCAGTCTTCAGAAAGTTCTTATGAGTTTTGTTTTATGAAAAGCTAAGCTTGGACTTCAGTTTTTTTTTAACCCAAATAAGTTTGCTCTATAGGCTCAATTAGATCCAGGTTCATCTTTTTCTAGCCAGAATGGTATGTGCTCCATAGTTCATGTTTTTGAGCAGCTTACCATGTCTAGCTGTATCACTTAATGATGCTAAAACAGACTAGGCCCTAGCCCTCTCTCAGCTAATGGTTTCAATAGAGATTGCCAAAGGCCAGTATCTGATTCCATGATTGCTTCAATTTTTCTTAGTTAAAAATTGAGAGTGAAAGGATAAGAAAGTGAGAGTAGCAGATAAAACAATACCAAGCTTAATGTCCCCCAGTGTCTTTTCCTCAAAAATGGAAAATATGTAAAACAAAGTGTTTCCATTGGCTGTACTGTAGACTGTGTGATAAAATTGTTGAAGAAAGCAAGTCAGTGCCTTGTGCAATATTAAGACCCAGTAGACTGTTTCCTCAGGGTTGATGCAGGGACTGAGAGAGAGGCACTGCTCCTGGGCTCCTGACTGAGTGTGTGGGGGCCATTGGGTATGTATAGCCACTTGGGAAAGGGTGAGCTAGCAGCAAACAGCTTGTGTGTGCCGTGGACCAAAGTGGCTGCTAACTTGACCACAGTGAGGAGGGGATACCTGTGTTTCATTTTAATAAGTTGAACACGTGTGGAAATTTGTCCTCATCATGGTAGAGTGGATCGAAAAGCTTTCCAGCCCACGCAAGTTTGAGGGTGCTAAGTGAAACCTCGGGATGATGGCCATGTCCAGTCAGGGAGAGCCGTGTTCATGGGGTCACCTGTGTTTGATTGTGCTGACATGGAGAAGCCAGAATTTGTGAAGCAGTTCAGCAGACAAATACAACTCTTTTCCATCCATGAAATTCCTTTGTTGTGAGATACCACAGAAGCTTATGTTTAAAAGAACCAGTGGAAACAATTGCAAACAGTAATGATAACATGATCAAAAGACTGTTAGATCTGCTATCAATAGGACTGTGGACCCGAACATACTCTTTGGTGTCTAGTTTTCTTGGCATTATGTTCCTTCTTAAAAATTAAGCAAAAAAATAAATAAATAAATAAATAAAATTAAGCAAAAAATTAAATCATAATTTCATCATTTCCTGATGGGATCAGTGATGATCTTTGCCACAATGATACTGAAGCCTCAGCTTGCATTACAACCAGCCAGGGAGTCAGCGGGCCCCAAGCCCAGTCCCGGCTGTTGTGAACAGAAATCCAGGGTCTTCAGGATCTGTACTTGTTAAGACGTGTCCAAGAAGTTGCTGATGTGGGCAGTGTGCAGACCTCACTTCGCAAATCACTTTCTTTCATCCTGACCATGCTTTTGATACTGACTTAGAGAAAGAGTTGACAGACAGCCCCCAGAGATTAATGTTCATCATTTCATGCCAGGGATGCTATTGTCTCTAAGGGAAATACCATTTTCCCTCTGTATGCCATATAGGCATTTCATACATAGAGTGATAGCTCTGCAGTGTCTTTTTCCATTGGAGAAATAGCTTCCTTTCCTGCAGTAACTGGATATCTCATCTCCTCCACTTCCTATTCATCTCTTTACTTGTGGCCTGGAAGGATGGAGAAGGAGCCTTGGAGCTTGGAGCCTTGGACCCCTATACCCATGTGGGAGACCTGAAGGAGAGTTCTGGCTCCTGGCTTTGGCTCAGCTCAGATCTGCCATTGTGACCATGTGGGGAATGATACAGCAGATGAAGGATCTCTCTCTCTCTCTCTCTCTCTCTCTCTCTCTCTCTTTGTAACTCTATCTTTCAAATAAATAAAAATAGATCTTAAAAAATGTACAGGTGAAACTGCTAAGCTCAGTTGTATAACTTTATTAAGTCTTTTTAAAAAAATATTTATTCATTTTATTATAGCCAGATATACACAGAGGAGGAGAGACAGAGAGGAAGATCTTCTGTCCGATGATTCACTCCCCAAGTGAGCCGCAACAGCCGGTGCTGCGCCGATCCGAAGCCAGGAACCTGGAACCTCTTCCAGGTCTCCCACGCGGGTGCAGGGTCCCAAAGCTTTGGGCCGTCCTCAACTGCTTTCCCAAGCCACAAGCAGGGAGCTGGATGGGAAGTGGAGCTGCCGGGATTAGAACTGGCGCCCATATGGGATCCCGGGGCTTTCAAGGCGAGGACTTTAGCCGCTAGGCCATGCCGCCGGGCCCAACTTTATTAAGTCTTATGATACATTTTGTCAATTTGTCCTTTAGATATTCCTCTTTTTTAAGATTTATTTTATTTTTATTGGTGTGACAGGGTGCATCTAAGATAGAAGCTCGTAACAGTGGACAGATACGTCTACATTTTGGTTCCTTGACTGTTTCAAGCATAGCTAACTGTAGCTTTCTGCTTCTATAAGCATGCTTGCTAGCTGATTGACTTAAAGTGTGGTCTGAGCTTAAGTTGATTGGGTTGTATGCCACCTAAACTGATTGGATGATTTGTAATGCGCACCATTTTGGTTGATTGGGAAACCCTGACTGCTGTTCACCAAAGGGAGCTTAAAACCCCTGACTTTGTCCATGACATAGTGGTTCCTGGAGCATAACGGAGCTGCCGTGGTCAGGCTTAGCTAATAAAGACTCCTGCCTACATCCTGTGCTTGTGTCCAGCATGATATCTTCCATTCTCCATACATTGGAAAGGCAGATTTACGCAGAGAAGGAGAGACAGAAAGGTCTTCCATTTACTGGTTCACTCCCTAAATAGCTGCAGTGGCCAGAGCTGCCAGGAGCCAGGAGTCCCCAGCTCCCTCCTAGTCTCCCACATAGGTGTAAGTGCAGGATCCTAATGCTTTGGACCATCCTCTACTACTTTCCTTAGCCACAAGCAAGAAGCTGACTGGGAAGTGAAGCAGCTGGGACATGAACTGGTACCCACATGGGATGCCAGAGTTTGCAAGCATAGTATTAGGAAACTGAGCCATTATCCAGGGCCCTGTTTTTATGATATTATACATAATAATGTATGTGCTTATGTTGCCCTACTTTCTCTAGTAACAGTTATTATTTCTTTAATTCATTCTAAGATAATTTAGTGAATAGTTATTTTACTTGTCATTCTCAATTTTTACTAAGCAAGCAATAAATATGCAGAAAATTAGAAAATTCTGGTTTATGCAAAGAACAAAATAAAAATCACCTATAACCCCATCACTTTTGGAAAACCACTGTGAACATTTCATGTATGTAGTACTAGAGATTTTACTTGTACATAACACTGAAAAAGTGAGCCCAGCTGTCTAGTGAGATAACATGGTTATTTCCATAAACACTACAGTGCAAATTTTATATAAATAAATGTAATTTTTAGAACACATTACTAACTGCAGGTCATTGTATAGATTAATCGTTAATTTATTCAACCATGTTTGATCAAATAGGCTATTTTCAACCTTTGGCTATTGTAAGTAAGATTGCTGACTATTCCACAGTCAGCAATCTTTAAAACATCAATTTAGGGCTTGGTGGCGTGGCCTAGTGGCTAAGGTCCTTGCCTTGATCCCATATAGCTGCTGGTTCTGGTCCCGGCGGCTCCACTTCCTCTCTATCTCTCCTCCTCTCAGTATATCTGACTTTGTAATAAAAATAAAATAAATCTTTAAAAAAAAAAAACATCAATTTAACTGTTTGGGCAGTATTTTCAAAGCTATTTTTCTATAGGTGACCTTAGGACATAAAAAAATGTTTTTATCTTTTAAGGTTCCTGAGCCATAGGTGCACTGACTGTGGAATGGGAGCCAGCTAAGAACAGGATAAGCTGAGTTCAGAGAATCCCAGTGCCCTGACCGGGGTGGGGTCACTGCCTTACAAACAGCCGCAGCCTGGGCTTCCCACTTGATGCAGAAAGTCTGAGATGGGTCCAGTACTCGACAGCTTTAACCACTCTCTCCAAGAATGTGATGAGCAGCCAGGGCTGGAATGGACACCTGCTACTCCTGGCCACTGCATAGGCATATTAGCCAAGGAGCCTGCCAGCGGCTGTATGGCCAGTTCAGGGAGGAGGCTTAGGATGAGACCATGGCCCAGAGGTAGGGAGAAGAGAATACAGAGCAGAGAGGGTCAGAAAGGAAACCCAGGGGCCACATGGCCAGGAGCAGCAACTCTGCCCTGGGCCACTTGCACTCTCCAGTGTCTCCTCTTCTGTCCCCAGGCTCCCCTGGCTTCTCTTCCACCTCTGAGCTCAGACCCAGGAACCACCCTCTCTTCTGCACTCAGGGGCTGGGGAGACGTCAAGTGGCTTGCTGGGCCTCAGCCTGCCCTATGGGAGCCCACCGTGGAGCCCCTGCCTGCAGCACCCAGACCTTGTTGCGAGGTCTTCTTGGGGCTGTATCTTCTAGTGAACTGAGGTGCATTGTCTCATGACTGAGGGACATCTGGGTTTCTGCACAGTGATCTGAGCAGGGTGTGATCACCACAGGGACCAAGCATGGCTCAGTTTTCTCAGTCGTGTTTTCCAGCTGAGCTGGGATAACCCCTTGGCTCAGCCTGGTCAAGGGGAGCAGACACAGGGAGCTTGCCTAGATCCTATACATACAGAAAACAAGGGTTGCCTTTGTTTCCTGAGACACTGAAACAACATAGTCCAACATTGTATGTCCTTTGTTGCTTCCGGATTGATTAGTTTCAACATCAGAAGACACTATACCCTTCGGGACCTCGGGACCTCCCTGCCACCAATATTGCCCTCACAAAAGACAGGCTAACGTGTTCTAAAGGCACAGACTGCTCAGAGTTCTGGCAGTTTCAGAAATCCAGCTAAGCCAGCATCAGGGATACTCTGGTTACCCAAGTCTCATTCACAGCATCTACCCAGTGCAAGTCTAGCAGCTGACCATATTCATATAACATAAAGGTCAATAAATGTCTCCAGTGTGCTAGACACACACTGCATAGCTCTGACTGTCCATTCAGAGGGCCTCATGGCATTGTAATGCTTCAAAGGTCTCACTGGTATTGAATTCTACAGTCCACGGCGCAGCCTTAGGCATGTCAATCATCTGTTTGATGAGGGCTTTAGATGGAGGCTGTGTGAGTTGTCCCTGCCCTAAAGCCGGGGGCTCCTAATTCTTCTGCAGATTTTCAGAAGTGCTGAAGAGTAGGAGGGTAATCTAGGCTCTCCCTAGTGATGTTGAGAAAGAGGGTAGGACATGAAGCTGATTCAGTTCCTGCACTCTTGGCACACAGAGGAACTCAAGACAGCTCCCAAGAGGAATGACTTGCTATCCTCCCCATCACCACTCCAGCTCCTCTGTCTCCAACATGACGCATGAGTCACTGGTCTTCACTCTGCTGGATTCACGCTCATTTCCCTACCTTTGCCTACCCTCTTCTGCCTGCCCTACTGCCTATTGACATCTTCTTCAAGGATCATATCCTGATTCAACCACATAAGGTGTCTCAGTTAGGGCCAGTGTGTACATGGAGGAGGATGAGGCCTGGAACCAGATGTGTCTGCTGTGACCCAGCCCCAGAGGCTCATCTGGGCAGTGAAGTGTGGTGATAAAACAAGAGATGTACATTTCATCAGTGGCACAAAAGAACTTTGAGAGAACCCTCTTTCATCCCTGTTTAGCAAATAATTGAGTGTTGAGAAAGGTGATAATGTGATGTTGTCCAAAGGATCTTAGAAGGTAGCTTTTGAGTAATATAATCATGATTGCTTTCCTTAAGTTTTATTTACAAAATAGTAGTAGAAATGTGTCCTGGTTGTCTTAGAAGATCCATAATATTTACAATAAATAATAGCTAAGTGATTATGAAATATAAAAAACCCATGCAAAAATCACTCTGTTGAGACCAAATTATAAAACCAAAAAGTTTAGTATCACTCGTCTTCTATACTATCCACATTCATGCCAGGTGACTGACATGTTGTTAGAGTAATGTTGGTGCAGTGTTTAAAATAAGGATTTGAACACGTTAATGAGGATACTGACAAAACCATGTTAAGAAATTATCACGGGCCCCAGCGCCGTGGCCTAGCGGCTAAAGTCCTCGCCTTGAAAGCCCTGGGATTCCATATGGGTGCCGGTTCTAATCCCAGCAGCTCCACTTCCCATCCAGCTCCCTGCTTGTGGCTTGGGAAAGCAGTTGAGGACAGCCCAATGCATTGGGACCCTGCACCCGCGTGGGAGAGCTGGAAGAGGTTCCTGGTTCCCGGCTTCGGATCGGCGCGCACCAGCCCGTTGCGGCTCACTTGGGGAGTGAATCATCGGATGGAGGATCTTCCTCTCTGTCTCTCCTCCTCTCTGTATGTCTGACTTTGTAATAAAATGAATAAATCTTTTAAAAAAAAAAAAAAGAAAGAAATTATCACAAGCTCCAGAAAAGATCCAGGCAAACACTTGATCCTGTTTTCCTTGGTCTCTTCAGTGGGTCTGCCTAGAGAACTGGTGCTGTTCAAGATACAGTTCAAGTCCAGACCCTGTGGCCATAAGCCTTCCCTTCCAGTGAGCTCACAGTGCTGCTTGCAAACCTGGAACACAGCATCTAAATTACATGCTCATTATTTTCATCCTTGGATCTTCAGGCCCAGTCCTCACACTTGGAACAGAGTCTGCTTGAAGTCTTTTTCTGGTTGGAGTGAATGAATGACTAAACCCTTCAATCAAGAAAAACTCAAGCATAAGAAAACATACCTATTTACTGTCCCCAGTATCCCACTGCCATAAAAAGCAGATAGCTTAATTGACCAGGACAATGGCTGGAAGATGTCATTCACTCCAACATCTAGTATTATCCTACACACAAATTCTTTTTTTTAAGAGTATGTATTTATTTGAAAGAGTTATAGAGCAAGTGAGAAACCTTTCATCTACTAGTTCATGGTCACCACATCTGGGACCATGGCAGACCAAAGTCAGGAGCCAGAGCTTCTTCCTGATTTACCACATAAGTGCAAGATCTTAAGTACTTGGGCTATCCTCTGCTGCTTTCCCAGGCACATTAGCAAGGAACTGGACAGAAGTAGAGCTGCCAGGACTTGAACCAGTGCTTCTATGGGATGCTGACATCACAAGAGGCAGCTTTACCCACTATACCACAGCACCAGTCCACTGTGTCAATTGCCAATACTTCAGCACCATCTAAGGATTAATGTTGCACCATATTGAAAATGTGCAGGCTAGAAGTATAATTTGCTCTTTTATTGCACGACTGTTTACACAGTTTAAGAAGCCTCTCCTGTTTATTCACTGCTAATTTTCAATAATAAGAAGTCGGTGACTTAGCAGAGTCTCTGGGAAAGCCAAGAGGAATGGGGTTGAATGCCGCCACCCTTCACCCGCTTCTTTGCCTCCACATGTGCAGACACAGTTGAGTATAGGGAAATAACAGTCTGAGAAAGGAGATCAGCTGGTTAGGAAGTCAGAGTTGTTCACTGTGCTAGATACTTTGTTGTGAATAAAAACAGCTCATAGAAAGGATCAGACCCAGTGAGGAAGTCACTGCGCTGGCCTCCCCCAACTACCCTGCTGGGTCAACTGTGTGGCTCAGGTTCTTGAATTTCAGTTGTTTTCACCTTTTTGGGCCTTCAGTAAGAGCACTTAAGTCTGATAAATACGGCTTCCCTCCTCTGGTTACTGCTTACAGCAGGCCAGAACAATTCACCAACCACAGCCATTTCTGTTTGTCCGACTCCCTGCTGAGAAATGCAAAGCTTGTGGGATCAATCTATTTTAAAAACATTTCATTAAGTTAAAAACCGCTGACGGCCATGATCTGGGCAGAAGCTCTTTAACATATTAGCAAGAAACTTTGGTGAAAGAAACTGAACCAGCAGTGACGACTTGAGGAGGCAGCACCTTAGTCTAGTGGGTTCCTGTGCATACACCTGGCAAGGAGATTTGGGTTCAAACCTAAAGTTCCTCACTGGCTAACAGTATGTCCCTTTGCAGGTGCTGCTCTGCCTCAGTTCCCACATCCTTAAAATGGGAGTAATTAGTTCTTATCGCATTGCTAGAATAGGATGTAAACACAGATCTTTAGATCTCTCTTTTTTTTTTTTCAGTCTCAGAATTCTCCAAACTGAATGAGAGAGAGAGCTGTTTTCAAAATATATTTTTGGAGGGGAGGATAGTTCCTTGGAAAGCTGATGAAACTACAGACATTATCCACTGAAAATATACTTATACATCCATGCCAAATTGGTGGTCTATTTCCAGATCCCTCCCCGACCACCCCACACAACCCTGGAGCGATTCACAGACCTCTGATTAAGAACAAATGAGGCCAAGCTCTTGGGGGTTGCGTATCTTTTGAGTCATTGCATTTCACTGAGAGGAAAGTCTATTCTCCAGCCAAAGACCACATCAGTAACCCCGGCCAGCTAATATGGTTGTCAGGGAGCTAAATGACAGAGGCTGAACAATTCAGGCCTCTGTCACCATGAACTAAAATACAGTTCCAAGCCCACCCCACACCTCCCCCAAAATGAACGTTAGCTCTTCCCATGTAATTGTCATTCTTTGGTGGTATTGGCAAAGAAAGTCTGCAGCTTTGCAAGCTGCATGATATTTTGGTGGTGATCATAGCCCCCTATTATGGCACCAGAGTCCAACTGTGAGAGAGTTTATACAATGAAAAGCCAAGCAGCTTTGAAATGTCCATTGTCAGGCTGCGTCCCATGTCAGAACACTGGTTCAAGTCTCAGCTGCTGCTCCACCTCCTAACGTGCCTGGGAAAGCACAGGAGGAGAGCATCCATGGGAGAAACCCAGATGAAGGTTCAGTTCCGAGCTTCAGGCACAGCCCCAGCTGTCTCAGCCGTTGGGCACATGGCCAGTAAATGGAAGAACTCTCTCTGTCTCTGTCATTTGACATTTCAGATGAATAAATCTTAAAAAAAAAAAAAAAAAAGAGAAGAGTTCATTGTGAAGACACAGGAAAGAAGCTCATCTTGAGAAAAGGAAGTAAAAAAGGCAGCATGAAAGTGTGACACCCATCCCGACTCCAATGATGGAAACTATGCATCACATGAAACTCCCACGGGTGGTGCTGAGGTCAGGAACCTGGGGCAGCAGAAAGCCCTCTGGCATCTCTCTGGTGTCAAGGACCTCTGAAGTTATATAACGTTGCTAGTTTTCAAGTCGGGAGACAAATGATACATCTGTGCAAAATCAGTCTGGGGCCCATTTGCCTCCCTGACATAGCCAGCTCCGTCTGCAGCTTTGCTTCTCCTGAGGCTGGGCTGGGGCAGACCCTGCAGCATCTCCCGGGATTCAGATGCAGACGGCCACAAAACTCAGCCTCATGATTAAAAAGAGCCACCAGGGCATATTCAACTTTTCCAGTGCCTGCCTGGTTCCTATCAGAGCTTGCTTGGTTTATGTCTGTGGCTTGGCATTGACTGGCTCATGGGAGCAGAATGTGCAATGTCCATGTCTGATCCATGGGCATTCTGAACTCACGTCATGTTGAAATAGACAGATGGAAATGACTTCTCTCGGGGTGACAGAGCACGGGTGGTAGGGAGCAGTAGAACCCTTCAGCTGGTAGGCATAGTTGGTGGCCAGACTTCCTGCTGGAATCTACTGATGGACCTCATGGGTGCCAGAACATTAGGCACTCCCACAATAGTCACAACAGAATCTGAAGGAGGGCAGTAGCTCCAATGACCAGGGGGAGGCCTTTGTTGTCAGGTTAGAGGTCAAAGTCAGCACCCAGTCACTAACTTGACATCTCAAATAAAAACAGCAAAAGTTACCTGCAACCCTCACCTCCAGGTCTACTCTCTGCCTGAGGGTGGGGCACCCAACAGCTTCCCTGCAGTTCCTGGTGAGCCCACAGCTGTGGGGGGAAGTGAGTAAAAATGACTACTGCCAGTCCCCAGCAGCATTTCCTGCCCACAGGCCAGGGCTTCCCCTGAGGCTTGTGAAAACCCCTGCACAACCCTGACACACCCTGCAGGGCCTCTGTGATGGTGCCCACTGCAGTTGGACTCAAAGCGGAAGGACCAGGGAGCACACCTGGCTCTGCTTCCGTGCCCCAGGCACCCTGGGCTGCAGTGTCTAACTTCCTGAATGTCCCAATAAGTAGTGATAGACAAGTGACTGTCCTGATGCTGAGAGATGAAGAAGCTGAAAGAGAGAGAAGACTGATCCCAAAGGTGAATGATGGGCAGGTGTGGGGAATAGTGGAGTCATGGAAGGCCACGGCTAGGGCCTGAGCGACTGGATCAACAGGCATACCACTAGGAAGGGACACGGGAAGACTCCTAACACTGGCTGATGGAGCAGGACATGAGAGGTGCTCTTGTTCCCAGATGAGCTCACCCCAAGAGATGCCCGGTACTGAAGAATTTTCCTCAGTCAGAGCCTTCCTGATTCCTATGGTTACCAGCACACAGTTCTGTGTGAGCACAGCTCTCGATGGCCGTTCAATTACCACAGATGGCTCTGAACTCTGGATGATGTCACAGGTGTGCCCAGCCCTCACCCAGATGCCAATCTTCTCTTGCCCATTGCAGTGCCAAGGCAGTGGCTAATACGGCTGGTGGAGAGTTCAGGGCACGGGTTTTGGAGGCACACAGACCTGAGTTTGCATCTTGGCTCTGGTCCTTTCTGGCCCTGAACCCTTAGGCAGCTTCCTGATGACACTGACATCCCAAGCTGTTAAGTGAGTTCAAGGGTACAAAGCACCCGTCATAGTTCTCAGCCCTCAAGTACAGGCAGCTCTTCCGAATTTGACTAGCATGACCTCCGAGGTCATTTGGTCCACCCCACCTCAATGAACAGCATACAGACCTGAACCCCAGAGAGAGGAAACCACCCAGACAAGATGGCAAGGCCAGTGTAGTTGTAGAAGTACAATAATACTAGCCTGGCACAGACTAACATTCTTTTTTTTTTTTTTTAAAGATTTATTTTATTTCCATCACAAAGTCAGATATACTGAGAGGAGGAGAGACAGAGAGGAAGTGGAGCTGCCGGGATTAGGACCAGCGGCCATATGGGATCAAGGCGAGGACCTTAGCCACTAGGCCACGCTGCCGAGCCCATGGACTAACATTCTTCAGCAAACCCTTCCGGCACTCCCAGCTCCAGTCCCATTATGAACCCAGTGTCCTGTTCACTCAAGTTATTTGCTCCCCTGGGTCCTGTTGGTGTTGATGGCCCACTCTGTCTCCCCAAGGACTTCTATGTCTTCCCTCATTTTCAGGTTGACCTGTTGGACTCTGGTTGGCCTAAAGTCAAGCACTTGGCCATTTCTGGCCTAGGCCTTTCCTGTCCACATGTGAATAGGCCATGGGTCCCTTTAATATTGCTCCCAGGTACTGATTTCCTATCCTCTAAAAGTTCCCAACAGCCCTGCAAAGTGGGAGGGTAGCTTCATCAGTCTGGGGGACCACCCTGGCCCTCCTTAGGGGCAGGGCCTATGAGCAATGTCCTCCTTGCAGCTCAGGCCAAGATCTTTCCCAGGGGCAGGGTTTGCCACAGGTGAGAAGCTAAAACAACCCCGTTCTGTTTTACAATCCCCTCCCTGCCATCTTAACTAGTTTGCAGGCCATTCTTCTTCCCAATCCTGCCTCCCCTCCCTTCTCTCACCTCCCTTCTCTCTGCCCACCTCCCCTCGACTTTGAAAATGCAGCCTGCAAACACCATTATCATTTGTGCTCTGTGTCGGGCAAAATATCAAAGCTATAAGCTCAGAGCTAGAACAGGATCCCTGCTGCTTTAAGATATGTATGGATTGTTCTTTCTTCTATTAGCTTATTATTCTGCTCCCCACCCACACTTGGATCCACCCATGGCTTTTTTTTATCACCTGCTGCCACCAGGAAACAGGAAGTAGAAGCACAAGGGCTTTGTGGGCTTAGGCCAGTAAACATGGGCATGGTCAATAGAGGGAGGTTCCTGGGCCAGTCTGGGCAGATGGGAGCTCAGATAGCCTCATGGAGTGGATGGGAGTGACACAAGGAGGGAAGAGAACATTCCAGCTGATCGTTGGAGCTATGCTAAGATGGCTGTTTTGGCTAGTATTTAGATCTTTACCTGCATGAGGGAATAGTCTTTTCTAGAAATGCTGGGGTAACTCATCACTTTTAGCAAGGATTGCATACCAGCCTGAGCAGTGTATTAGGTCAAGGAATGTCTGTGAGAGCCAGAATGGAGCAAGATCTGGCTCTTCCTTTGTTGCCCAAGCTATGCTGCTTTGTGGCCTCTCCTGACTCTGTCCCCCTGAGCCTCATGGAGCTGCTGAGCTACAGGGAGGAGCCATCAGAGCTGTCTCCCTTCTGCACACCTGCTCAGTCTAGAGGACAGAGGTTTCTTGTCACTTGATAACCAAAAACCTTGCACAACAGGAAGAGTGGAAAGAACTTTGGGACGGATGGTGTCCCAGCAACACCATTTCTACAATATGAATGAGGTCATGGAACTCTTACAGCATGGAATTTATTTACTCACTTGTGCTGCAATGATACTTGTTATGGTGTGTGGTTTCGTTGTTTTTGGCAAGGGTGTGTGTGCACTTGCATATTTGTGCCTGCATGTGTGTGTCTGTGTGTATCGCTTTGGGGTAGGTATAGCTCTGCATGTATCTAAACGTATATGTGCCTACATGTCTTACATCAGTAACCTCTTAGCCTGTGACATAGCTGCAGAGATGTTCTTAGCGTTAGCCCATATTCTACCTGCCAGAGAGCTCTGGGGTACTCATCATTAAACTTGCCATCCCCCACTTCCAAGATCTGTGCTCAGAGGGGAGGGGAGAGGGCACCTTTCTTGGTCACTTGGACTGTCCTTTCCTGCATATCACCTTCCTGGGGACATTGTTTGAGCTCATGGACAGCAGTCACTGCCACTTGTGATTAAGCTACGAGCTTTTGGCCATGTAGAAATGATCTTAAAGACACGATTTCTGTGCCAACCAACATATAGCTAAAGCCAGTTCATAAAGGCCTGCCTTCTGCCCTGTGCATGACCCAGGAAGGGCCTTTCCTTCATGTGTCAGCTGCTCTTCCAGCCAATAGGAGAAGAAATACCAAACAGCATGTTGTCTATTTTCGTATGTGTGGCTATGTTGACAGCCCAAAAATACACAGGAAGGCTGGGGAGAGTGTGTGGAGTCATACCGGGAAAGGTGATGGTGTTAGACACAGCCAGTGACCAGGGGAGCTTGACCTGGCCCTGGGCATGGCTGGATGCTGCTGCGTGAATGCAGTGGGGGGATGTGCTGCCTGCTGCTGCTCTTGCTGCCCGCTTCAAGGGGGCTCAGAGAGAAAGGTCCAAAACCCTTTTCCTTCCCCTCAAAGATATATGACCTTTCTGCCAAGCAGAGCAAGGAAATCCCTGCCTAGCAGCAAGCACACAGTGGGGCCACCCAGGTCCCCAGCAACAGGCTCAGGGCTCAAGGAAGTCTAGGAGGCAACAGCTGACCCTCCATTGGTCCCTGTGTAAGAGAGCCAGACTCTAGGTGGCCCCTGACTGCAGACTGCCTCTCAGCAGGGACACAAGTGGCTGCTGCTTTGTGTTGCTTTGCTAAAGCCAACTGTCAACTTGTTGGGAATTTTGTGAGCAGGTAGTTATGCCCATCATTACTCAAAACTTAATTATAAGACTCCATATGAAATTGTAAAGTTATTGAAATTATACTGAAACCAATTTTGGCCAATTTTAATAATATTATCTGAGCCCACTATCAAGGTTATGTAAGATGAAGTACTATGTCAGGGGATGCTACTCTGCCTCTCAATTCTGTTCAGCCAAATCATGTAGGGAACTTGAAATTGAACCTAGCAGCAGCATTTAGACCGTAAGAATAGACAAATGCTACAAACTGCAGGTTGATTTGTTAATTTTCTACACTTGTAAATCTGTCCTACACACTGTAAATAGCACAAAAATATGAGCAAACCGTTTTTTTGAGCATTTAAAGTGAATATCCAGTTTAGTGCGTCAAGAATTAGGACTGTAGTTGTTGTTCTATTTTGATTTACTCATTAGCATAAGTGCAAAGATGCAGGCAGGTATTGTGGTGGAGAAGTTAAGCCCCGACGTGAAATACCTCCCTCCCATGGCGAAGTGCCTGGGATTTAGTCACACTATGGCTGCTAATCCAGCTTCTTGGCAATACACATAGGAGGCAGTGGAAGATGATTCAAGCTGGGTTCCTGCCACCCATCAGGGAGACCCAGATGGAGTTCCTGGCTGCCGTCTTTAGCCTGCCGTCTTTAGCCCTATCTGTTACAGCCATTCGGAGAAGAGAGCAGTGAATAGGAGCTCAAATGTGCTTTTTCTCTATCACTCTACCTTTTAAATCAATCAATCAATCAATCAATCAATCAATGTTTTAAAAAATGAAAATACCAATCAGTATACATGCCAACACCACACTTGTTCATCAACGGCAGCCATCACTTGACTACAGATACAAGCAGCCATCACTTGACTACAGATACAAGCAGCAAAAGTCAGTGAGAGCATTCCACTGTTGGCTACATGGTATTTACAATAAAAACATTATACATGCTGTGTAAATTCCTTGGACTGTTATTGTGTAACTCATAATAGGGACATTATTACATATTGATCAAAAAACACAAACGTTTGTGAAATGTAAAAGAAAATCACATAAAAAGAATATTTCCTGTTTTGTTATTATTTGTAAATGATGTGTTATATATCCTTCATAGCAGTACGTTTTATACCAAATGGGAGTATGTGGCCAGCACATCTGTTTCTAAGGGAGCTAGGAGCTGGTTGTGAAAAATTTACCAGCATACCAAGCTCTCAGTCTGCCAGCCACCTGTCCTAACCTGACACTTACCACTATGCGCACAGATACCTGGAGGCCCAGCTCATAGACAGGAAGCCACTACAAAATTCAAGTGATTCATTTTTCCATGTTGTATAGACAAAGGAGACTTCAGCTTTTCCCTTATAGGCATCTAAATAATTTGAATCTGTTTTCATAAGTGATGTCTTTTTATAATAAAGCATGTAATTTCAAAATGTCTAGAGAGGCAGGCATTGGCATAACAGTTCAGCTGCCTCTTAGGATGCCACAGCCCACACTGGAGAACTAGTCCGAGTCCCAGATCTGCTCTGAGTTCAGCTTCCTGCTCACGTGCATCCTTGGAGGAAGCAGGTGATGGCCCAAGGATGCAGGTCCCTGCCACTCACAGGGGAGAGCTGAATGCAGTTACCGACTCCTGCCTTAAGCCTGGCCCAGCCCTGGCTGCTGCATTTGTAGAATAAATCAATAGGTGGGAGATCTCTATCTTCCCTTCTGTGTCTCTGCATTTCACATGATGTAAATAAATAAAAATAAAACCCAATTGTACCACAGTATAACAGGGATAAAAGAGTTTTCAAATGAAACAATTTTATTAAATTTTAACAACGCATAGGGAGTATATGTAAAAGCAGACAATTGAAACTAGCTTTTTATGTAACTGTAATAGACCCTCAGCTACATATTTCACCATGGTCAGGTAGTGAGAGTTCCCTTATTTTTTGTACATAAAAAGGAAACATTCTTGTTGAGCACACACACTACGCCCTGGATTCTTTGAAAAGCACTGTTCTGTGTATATTTGTATGTTCATTCATGTCCTGGTGTCCCTAAAAAAAAAGTTGAGGCCACTTTCAAACATAATGTAATGAGAGAAAAATAGAGAAAGAAATCAGATCAGTGTGTTAAGACAGAAAAAGAAGCATGGCTAGAGAGCTGGTGCCGGCCATCGTTGGGAAGTGATGAGACTCAGGCAACACCCACTGCTCCTGAGAGGCCCGGGCTGCCTTCTCTGGAGTCCAAGAGGAACTCCCCCAAGTCCCTGTATGGAGCTCCTGGATGGAATGGTGGCATCTCAGGCCCCAAGGCCACCATGAGACAAATCCTGTACAAGCCACGTATGAGGTGACCAGCAGCCAAGGGTCACAAGCTCGAGTCAGAGCAGGGGTGTCTCCGAGCAGCCCACGCACTGAGGTCCAAACACATGGGCTCTTGACCTAACTGGCTTGATAACAAGGATGCACCTGACCCGTCAAGCTCCCTGCGTCTCATTCGCATCAAGTTGTTTTCCTCTTTTGAGAAGTATAATAAAACCAAACTATCCTTTTTAAAGATTTCCAACAAGTATCATGCATAAAAATAAGCCAAAGAAGTGTTAAATGTCTTTTCCACCCACAGGGGCTGCCCCGGTGATTCCAGCTCAGAGAGTTGGGCCAGGTGTAGGCTAAGGGCAGTGCTGCCTGCTCACCAGAGTCAGCTCATTCAGGAGTTAAGGCTTTGGGTTAATCACATCCTGTGTTGCACTGTTCTCAACAGATAAGGAAGACTGAGAGCAAAGCTACTGTTCCAGAGCTAGGTAGAAGTGACTGTAGAAACTGGAGTCAATCTGTCACCTCAGGAAGAGACTCAGCAACTTGCCCAGTGTCCCACAGCCAGGGGTGGCTGGGCTAACCTTGGACTCAGTCCCTTGTGTGCCTTCTCACTCCCATCCCCAAGTCCTTCTCGCTTCTGGATAGCCACACCAAGAGATAAAATGAAATTACCTCACTAAACCTTTGACTTATAGATTCCAAATACTTCTGAGCTGGCAAACGTAAAAGCTATGGTGCTCTTCGCAGATGGGCGTCCACCAACGTGAATGTTGGCATGTAAGGTCAAGGAGTTTATTATTACCAGGAAATTGCCCAAGAGGCCCTGGTCTCGAAGCTCAACGCCAATAAAATTAAGCCCAGCGCGTCTAGTGCCCTCACAGACACGACTTGTGGTAGTGCTTTTCACACTTACATAAATAGTTCCTGCATGTGGATGGCCCCAGCAGGGAGGGAGGGCCAGCCTCCTTGAGTTCTATGCCTCAAGGTATACCTGCCTCCAGTCCTGGCTCAGCGTCTCCAGTGTCTGGGTATACAGAGAGGCCAGCAGAGAGGGGCAGTGACACTGTTCCCAGGCAGGAGGGCTGTCCTCTTGACCCCCAAGCCCCAGCCCCTTAGCCAGGGGGTGCTGTGAAGACAGGGTGCCCTGGAAGGACCCTGCTCTGAGCCTTGAGCTTCAGCCAGACTGCCATCAGGTGAATCTTTTCAGCTCTGGCACCTGTTCTTGATGAGGCTGTAGCTGCTGCTACTTCACAGAGCAGGAGCCTGAAGTACAGACAGGACATTGGCTCACAGTCCCCCAAGGGACAGAGACAGATCTCAGTGCCCTCCCGGCTGGCACCAGGGGCCAATGCTCTCTTTTGCACCCCACGACTGAGCAGGAAGCAGAGCTGCCAAGGCCCGAGTCCAGAACCCAGCAGGGGAAGTGCAACATCGCCACAGGAGGTCTTTAAATAAATCTGCTCTTTTCCGCAGCTGTAAAGACTTCTCCCGAGAAGCATGTCTCGGCCTGTGCTTGCTCTCAAGGTTGTGTCCTTGTTTCCATCACCCAGGCCTCATTTTAGGGGTACTGCCTGCCATCACCCTTAGGCCAGATGCTGTGCTGGATACTGAACCTAGAGGAGCCTGGAGAGCTTGCCTGTGCCCTCAAGAAGCTCGAGCTAACCTGCCAGCCACATCCCTAAGCAGGTGCTGAGGTTCCTGGGGACGCAGGGATGAACCAGGTACAAGGATGAAGAGGAGCTGTTCATGGCAGGCCTGAGCCTTAGAAGGGGAGGATGGGAAGTTGGGGAGGAGATTCCACAACAGAGGATGAGCAGGGCAAGCATAATGCATTCCAGAAACTGCAGGGGCCAGTGTAATTTGCAAAGGAAATGGCCATGGAGGATTCGGATGTGATGGGAGGGGAACCTGTTGGGTCTCCGCCATAGTCACTGCTATAGAGTTCTGATTTTACGTGAGGCATCTCATGGTTTTCACTGAGGTGTTGTGACATTTCACCGGAGTGCTGGCTTGCTACAACTTCACAGCTCTGGCTCCTTCCTCACCTGCGCCTGAAACCTTTCACCTGGTGGGGCCATCACCTTTGAGCAGGTGCACATGCTCTGTGGAGTCGGCAGAGGGGAGTCGGGGAGGAATCATCTGCTTCATGTCGGTATTCCCTCTTTACCTGCCTACACCTGAGGAGTGGGGTGCTGGCCATGGAGGAGCTGTCGCTGAGGCTGTAGACTCCAGGGTGGCAGGGTGGCTTCCGGAAGTAGGATCCTCCCTCACACAAGTGCTGGCACCTTCAGTTCCCCATGCTACACCCCACTGGCCACAGTGGGCTCTTGGGGGGAAGAGCTGACCATCAGGGCTCACATCCCCTTGGCTGACCATTAGGTCCTGGGGGTAGACAGCAGCAGCAACCTGAGATTTACAGAGTCCATTCAGATAGCAGGCTGTGTGCCATTGGGGTCTGGGCCCTGCACTACTTCCGTACTCAGCCTTCTGATCCTTCCCAGAAAGGAGTCAAGTGTGGGTCTGTGCTCGGAGAGCCTGCACCAGCCCATGAGCCCCACCGCAGGTCAGGAAGGCTTGTAGTCTTCCACCCCTTGACACAGAACTGGGCTCAGAGAGCTGGGCTGAGAATTGTGAGGAGTGTGGGTGGAGAAGGACACAGACCTTTCCTGGACGTAGCTGGAGGTTGAGAGAACAGTGGAAAACACAAATGGCCTGCTGTGTTCCAGAATGGAACCTCAGATGCCAATTTTCCCAACAGTGCACTCCATCTGTTTCTGTTCCATGATGGGATGAGTGCATTTTTTTCTTTAAAACTTTTCATTTGGGATGGTTTTAGGTGTACAGAAAAGATGTCACCACGGCAGTACAGACAACTCTTATGGAGACACCAG
Organism: Ochotona princeps; assembly: GCF_030435755.1. NCBI lineage: Eukaryota > Metazoa > Chordata > Mammalia > Lagomorpha > Ochotonidae > Ochotona > Ochotona princeps. Next base: position 42,539,539 of record NC_080842.1, on the reverse strand, counting down.
CCACCCTCTCCTAATGGTCCCATGTGTCCGCAGGACCAGAACCAAACCATTCACACTGGTGCCTTCATATCAGCATCATTCTAGACTGTAACTGTGTTTCACCTGGTTCTCCGCTAACGCCTGCGTGGCTCTTGATCGGGACTGTGAATTCTGGCTTTCATTGCCCGGCCTCCCTAGCCTGGCCTGAGCCTGGCAGTTGCTGTGTCTTGTTTGTCGTGATGTTGGCAGTCCTGGAGGTGAAGTCTGGCACTGCATCATCCCTTAGTTTGGGTTTGTTTTGTGATAAGACAGGACTGTATAATGTTGGGGGAGGTGGGAGGAGGATTTCCTGATGGCAGAAGCTCACAATGATAGTGTAGCTTGGTGGCTGTTAACCTTGCATTTCTCCATTGTAGGGTTACCATCTTCCACTTTCCTCCTAAGCCCAGGCCTCAATCAGAATGAGCGCCACCTCCTGGAGGGAGGATCTACATACATCCAGAGAACGCTTAGTCACCGCAGATGCACAAATGGTAGCAGTTCTTTCAGTTCTTGGTAATGAAACCAATGGCCCGTTTCAAAATGGCTGGAAAAGTTGCCAAAGTCCTAGACATTCTTACAAAATTTTCTCAAACTATGTTATTAACTATCATTCCAGCAGTTGGCTTTCTCTTAGCCAGAAAAAGCATCCTTAAGCCCTTGCTGCAAATGTGTGACACATGGAACAGCCCTGCACTGAAACAAAATAAAGCGAGAGTGGAGCCAGACATCACCATACATCCTCTCATCCGAGCCTTTCTCCAGGGAGGACAGTGCCCTTGTTCTGAGCCCTGAAGCTCTCAGTGTGTGCCTGTCCACTCCACTCCTACGACCCATGAATTTCCCATCTGCTGTGCTAGCTTTTCCAGCCTCAGAGAACCCAAAACTCAACAACTACCCAGATGGATAAACCTTCATAGGTGAAAAACAACAAAACCTCTAAAATAGAAACACAGAACAGGCTGGTCCATACTTGGCTGTGGCACAGGTTGCGTTTATTCCTTCTCCATCAACAACACTGTAGCATCTCCCTGCCCCGGCTGTAGGCCTTGGAGCACTGTGCCGTTTAGAGTAACGAGAGATAGCCAGGAACCCGGAAGGGCCAGAGACTCACCTTGCCGGCACTTCAGTGGCGTCTCACCATTGCTGTCTAAATCACAGCGCCTTTATGGTGGTGCAGCCTCCTGTCTCCAATCAGAGTCTCACAGGGCAGTCCTCAAGAAAAGGCCCACGGCCGGATGAATTCTTCCCATCCCTGCTGGTTGGTGGACCTCATGGCTTCCACAGCCTGCCCAGGCTGTGATGAGAGCCACTGCCCCCAAGAGGCGACCCGCAGCAAGAGCCCCGCCCCTCCCAGCCAGGCACTCTCTTCTGTGAGCTCACTAGGTCCCGTATGTCCCAGGGGACCCCTTGTCCCAGACAGGCTCCGGAGGAAGGACCAGGCATGGCTGTGCTTTCACACCCTGGGCCATGCTGGCTGTGAGACCCCTCTGCCACCAGAAAATTTGCTACTGGGGCTTTGGTTTGGCAACATGGCAGGTGATTTTTTTCCCCCAGACATACCCTACAAGGGATTCTGCTCTGCCTTGTAGCCAAAGCCTGACATGCCAGCTGCATGAGCCACAGCACCTGTTCTCTCAGCCTCATTGGTTTGGTTTTGTCTTTTAAATGATGCTAAGAATAGCTGGCTCACAGGATGCTGTGAACATTAAAAGGTCGATTGGAGAGTGGCAGGCCCAGCACTGGTGCTCAATAAGTGTTAATTCCCACCATGGGTTTTATTTGGTTTTGCGGGATGGGGTCTGGGGGGTGATGCAATAGTTCACAGTGATCTCAGAGCTTCAATCATACCACTTCTTTGGCTACAAAAACTCAGAGGAACACAGACTGTGGAAGGGATGGTCCCACATGACCCCAGTTCGGGAAGAGTGGGCTCGCAGCTGTGGAGAGCCACCAGCCAGCTGCCTGTGCCTTTAGGACCTGAGGACCGGGGGCGGGGGGTGGTCAGTCAGGTATATGGTGTCTGTGCCCTCCGCAGTTTCTTTCCTTGCGTGGTAGGGCCATTCACCGGCCGTTACCGATAGGGAAGTATTTCTCTAATGGTGTGGGTAGCAGTAGCTGTTGCAACAACAACCCAGCATTATGGGTTTTGAGGCGCTATGGAAAGAATCTGCTTCATTTCCCCAAAGGGCTTTGGTAAAAATGAGAGAATTTCCCATTACAGTATGACCAAGCCCCACATCTTCTTTTTCTTAAGATTAATTTACTTTTATTGGAAAGGCTGATTAGCTTTATAGAGAGAAGGAGACAGAAAGATCTTCCATCTGCTGTTTCACTCCCCAAATTGCTGCAATGGCTGGAGCTGAGCTGATCCAAAGCCAGGAGCCAGGAACTTCTTCTGGATCTCCTACGTGGGTACAAGGGTCCCAAGGCTTTAGGCCATCCTTGACTACTTTCCCAGGCCACAAGCAGGGAGCTGGATGGGAAGTAGTGCAGCGAGGGACACAAACCCATGCCTATATGGGATAATGGCGGTTACAAGGTAAGGATTTAGTCATCGTGCCGGACCCCAAGCTCCACATCTGAATTATAAGATGGTTTCATCTTCTCTGCTTGGTAACTGGGTGTGGTCCATACAAGGTAGCTATTATTATTATTAATTATTATTACACTGGCTTTTTCACAACTAAGAGTTAGACTCAACCTAAACACAAGTTAGAAGAGTTCCAAACTCCTTTCAAGTTAAGGAAACTGAATGGCTTGAGATGTGCTAACTGTGTCTTATTTCCATTCAGTGAACACAACATGCTTTTCTGCACACCTGCTCTGTGGTCAGCACAGACCAGAGGCTGTGGGGCCAGATGTCAATGGGCTTAACCCTTCATTGGGTACCCAGACTTAGGAGGTGGGGGGAGGAGGTACAGAAAACAGACAGCCACTGTGGGCAGATAGGGGTGGCCCCACAAGGCACAGTGTGGCGATGGGGTGGGAGCAATGACCCCATCCATAATGGCTGGTAGGGACTCCCAAGGAGGTGGCTCTGAGCAGCTCATGTGACCATAAACCCAACAAACTCAGAGAGCTCCTGGGTTGTCTATTTTACTGATCAAGGAGCCTCCTAAAGATAGGAGTTTTGGACAACTTGTGTCTTCATTGGCTAGAGTACATAGAGAGTACTGCAGGGAGCAGGAAATATAGCTGCTACAGAGAAAATCCATTTTCCTGGGTCTATTGCTGTCTGTTGAAGGGTAAAGTGGGTTGGGGTGGACAGGGGGCTGAGCTCAGGGATGCTGGCCTTTGTGTGTCTGGAGAAAAGTTTTTCTTTTCATAAAAAAGATTTACTTATTTTTACTTGACAGAGTTCCAGAGAAGGAGAGACAGAGAGAGACATGCTCCATCTACTGGTTCACTCCCAGATGTCCGCAAAAGCCAGAGCTGAACCAGTCTGAAGCTGGGAGTCAGGTGGTTCTTTTGGTTCTCCAACGTGGATGCAGGGGCCCAAACACTTGAGCCATTCTCCATTGCTTTGCCCGGCCATTAGCAGGGAGCTGGATCAGAAGTGGAGCAGCTAGGACTCAAACTGGTATCCATATGGGATGCCAGTGCTACAGGCAGAGGATTAGCATACTGTGCCACTGTTCTAGCCCTGGAAGTTTCCCTTTTGTTTCACCCCAGTGGATGGATGTTTGAAGCACACACACATTTGTACATACACAGACACCCAGGGATTCTAGCAGCCACTCCAAAAGACCAAGGAGGAAATGACATCATCGATCTCCGGTTTCAGACACCTGAACAGAAGTGGAAATAAATTTCAGTCATTTCCACTCTCATAGAGTGAGAGGGGCCATGAGAGAGCCAGAACAGAGAGGAGGAAGGCCCCAGGGAGAGATGGGCAGCAGTGAGGCTGGGGATGGGTGTGTCAGGTGCCTTTGTTAGGAAGCCCCCATAAGGGCTTCTTCTCAGGGCTGGGCTGTGATGGGAACTCAGCTCTATAAGTGGCAAGTCAGTATTGGCTTTTGCTGGTTCTCCCAGCTGTGTTTGCACCTTTGGGGTGATTTATGCAAAATTCAGAGGTCTCCCGCCATACATCTGTACAACTTCCTGTCACCAGCTCACCTCAGATTAAAATCACTACCTGTGGGCCATGGCGTAGTGGAGGGGAAGAAACACTAAGAGAATCCAGTCTGGGGTTCACCCCAGGAACACTGCTGGGAAAAGTCCATTTCCTCTGGAAGAAAGCATGTATAAGGCTAGGAAAATGTCAGAAACAACCATCTCAGGGAAGGTCTGGCACAGTAGTCTTTCCTTGCCTTGCACGTACTGGGATCCCATATGGGTGCCGATTCTAATCCAGGCAGCCCCACTTCCCTTCCAGCTCCCTGCTTGTGGCCTGGGAAAGATGTCCAGAACATTCCTAAGCCTTGGGCCTGGCAGCATGGCCTAGCGGCTAAAGTCCTCACCTTGATCACGCCCCAGGATCCCATATGGGCGCCAGTTCTAATCCCGGCAGCTCCACTTCCCATCCAGCTGCCTGCTTGTGGTCTGGGAAATCAGTCGAGGATGGCCCAAGGCTTTGGGACCCTGCACCCGCGTGGGAGACCTGGACGAGGTTCCTGGTTCCTGGCTTTGGATCGGCACAGCAACGGCCATTGTGCTCACTTGGGGAGTGAATCATTGGACGGAAGATCTTCCTCTCTGTCTCTCCTCTCTGTATAGCTGACTTTGTAATAAAAATAATGTGTGGGACACCTAGAGGAAGTTCCTGGCTCTTACTTCGGATCTGCTCAGCTCCAGCCATTGTGGCCGCTTGGGGAGTGAATCACCGATGGAGGATCCTCCCCTCTGTCTCTCGTCCTCTCTGTATATCAGACTTTCAATAAAAATAAAATAAATCTTAAAAAAAAAAAGTGCAACCATCTTGGGGAACTGAAAAATGATCAGACAAAACAAATCTCAGAAAGCTGCTACAGCCCCAGAAGGGCCATCGGTCCGTGATCTTGGCTGGGGCTGCCTCGTATCCCCGGACTGGAGAGCTGTGAGGAGAAAGCCCAGTGGGAGTGGCAGGTCTGGTTTGTGAATCGTAGTAGGAAACAGCAGCTTTGTTGAGTGATGCAGAGGATGAGGTCAGGTGGGACACATGCAAAGCTGAGTTATATAGGTTAAAGGTCATGGGATCAGTTGTAGACAGGAGGTAAATAACTACAGCTTTATCGGTGTGAGGCTAAAACCTTGACTGCACGTGCACAGAAAGCCAGCCAGAATTGTAAAGGAGAGATCTCAGCAGTGAGAGACACATGTGCTGTGGCATAGCATGTAAAGCTGCTGGCTGCGATGCCAGCATCCCATCTTGGCACCAGTTTGAGACCTGGCTGTTCCACTTCCAATCTAGCTCCCTACCAATAACCTGGGCAAGCAGTGGAAAGTTGTCAGGGTGGTTGGTCCTCTGCACAACGTGGGAGACCTGGAAGATGCTGCTGGCTCCTGGCTTTGGATAGGCTCAGCTCTGGCCGTTGCCGTCATTCAGTGGGTAAGCCAACAGATGGAGGATCTTTGTCCATTCCCCACATCTGCCTCCTGCCACCCTGTAGCACTGCCATTCAAATAAACATAAATCTTTATTTTCAAAAAGGAAACACACAGAATGACTGAGATAATAAGCTCCCCTCACACTCCTGGCTAACTGGTGGCAAAGATATGCATCAGTGTGGCGGAGTTGGCGGTGAGGGGACGTCCAGCTAAGGGAAAGCTGAGGACTTTAGGTAGATTCGAATGTATTTCTCCAGTCATACACAGCCTGAGCAGCTGCTAGATGGCTACTTGCTTATCTCTGACCAACCAATTACCCAAGCATTATATAACACAGGAAGAGAAGACATCCATTGAGAACCAGACAAAAACCACTAACCAATACAACCAGTACCATGAGGGTCAGTGGTAAGGACAGGTCAATCCCATAGCACAGTGCTAGTTTGAGTCCTGGCTGCTCGGCTTCTGATCCAGTCTCCTGCCGACTTGCCCAGAGAAGCAGCAGGTGACGGGCTAAGTACTTGGGTCTCTGCCACCCATGTCGGAGTTCTTTCAGATGGAAGAAAATGATATCATATGATAACCTAGTCCTCCGAAGGGAAAAAGGCACCAAGAATGGCAAGCATGCAGAGAAATTAAAAATACGCAATCATCAAAACAAAATATTAATTTATGAAGGGATTTTCAAAAAGGTCACAACGAATTTCAGAAATTTTTTGAATCAAAATAGACATATTTCAATTCTGTTTTCCAATGAACTTCTTTAAAAATATTTTTATTTATTTTTATTGGAAAGGCAGATTTACAGAGAGAAGAAGAAACAGAGAGAAAGATCTTGCATCTGTTATTTCGCTTCACAAATGGGTTCAATGGCTGGAGCTGGGTTGATCCAAAGCCAGGAGCCAGGAGCTTCTTTACAAGTTCCCATGTGGGAGCAGGGTCCCAAGGTTTTGAGCCATCCTCTACTGCGTTTCTAGACCACAAGCACGAAAATGAATGAGAAGCAGAACAGCTGGAACATGAAATGTTCTTTTATATGGGATCCTGGTGCATGCAAGATGAGGATTTAGCCAATAGGCCATCATGCCGGGCTCCCCATAAACTTTTTGAACTATGTTTAAGTAAGTATAGCCACAGTTGCATTCTTTTAGTTACCATTAGCATGGAATATCTTTTCTAATTTCTTTACTTTTAACCTGTGAGTGTCCTCAAATATAAAATAAGTTTCTTTTATTTTTAAAATTAATTTATTTACTGGAAAGATGAGTTACAGAGAAAGAGTTGGTGGGAGAGACCGTGAGTTTTCCATCTGCTGGCTCATTCCCCAGATGGCTGTGATTGCCAGGGTTTGGCCAAGCCACAGCCAGCAGCCTGGAACTCCATCTCTGTGTTTCATGTGAGTGGCAATGACCCAGAGGCGGTCTCCTACTGCTCTCCCAGGTGCTTTGTCAGGACGCTGGACAGGAAGCAGAGCAGCCAGGTCTCAAACTGGTGCTCATTTGGATGTTGGCTTTGCAGTCATTGACTTCAGTGGCGCCACACACGGATTCCAAGTTTTCTATGGGAAGTTTTTTTTTTCCCGTCTCTCGTACGTTTTGTTCCTCTTGCTGTCTGTCTTTGTTATATGATCATTGTTAGCTACTACATCTTATGCTGAGATTAAAAGTAATGTACACGTCACCATCGCCTTGTTACATTATTCTGTTTTTTCCTCTAACAATAAGACATGTCTTTTATATGCTGTTTCATTGCTATCTAGTGTATTTTTCTTTCAGTTCAAAAGCTTAAATATTTCTTGTAGAGCAAGTAAGGCTCTTGAAGATGAGCTCCCTCCATTTTGGTTTGTTTAGAAAGGACATTATCTCTTGGCAGCCAATAATTTTGCCTGATATTGTTGTTGGCTGGCATTCTCTTTGGTACTCTGGAGAAGTGTGTAGAATTCCACTCTCCTGACTTGCAAGGCTTTTACTGAGAAATACACCTGCTAGGTGACAGAGATTCCTTTACCTATGGCCAAATTGCTTTTCTCTTGCTGCTTTCACAATTCCCGTTTTGTCCTAGACTTGTAACAGTTTGACTTCTAGTATTTCCATATGGCCTTCCAGGGGGTTGTAATTTAGCAGTTAGGATGCTGGATCTCTTTGCAATTTCAGCTTCCTGCTAATGTGCACCCTGGGAGGCAACAGATGATGGTTGAAGTACTTAAGTCTCTGCCACCCTTGTGGGAGACCTGAATTGAGTTCCAACCTCTTGCCCAGCTGTTGTAGGCATTTGTGGAGTGAACCAATGAACAGAAGATCTCTCCTTGTCTGTCTCTCTGCCTTTCAATTAATAGATTTAAAAATATCTTTTGAAAAGTAATAATGGTTGAAAACTTCCTCAGACGTTGGAGAGAAATGGACAGCTAGATTCTCTAATATCAAAGGGGCTCCAGGGGATCTAGTGGTGGTTCCAGCTCTTGGTGAAAGATGGGTGGTGTTGGTACACAGAGGTTTGCATTCTGGGCAACACCATTAACTGGAGTCAGAGTTAGTGAAGATTGCATAGTCCTCAATGGCTAAGGCTGTGGATGCCCGTGGCCGAGTCCAGAGCTGCTAGTGTCCTCCCTGGCTAAGGCTACCAGATTCCTCCGGCTCTTCCTATCTGTGGAAGAAAGTCATGGCCAAGGTGATAGCTCCTAGCACTGAGCTGTGCTGGCCTGAGGTTGTGGTGAGGCATAGAAACTACTCCCTGTACTTTTCTATGTGTCTGTCCTCAGTCTTGAGTTAGGGAACTGCTGCTTCCCCACTGTGCTCTGAAGCTGTTGGCATCTGTGAGTCTTCATTTAATCACTGTTTTTATGGTAATTGAGGGGTGGGATTATCCAATCTGCCTTACTGTTGATGTCAGTTCTTCACTGTTTCTTTTTCACATCTGAAAGTATTTTATTTTGGTTTATGATATAGTTCCATAGGTTCTGGGGTTACCCATGGCCTTCCCCAAGGTCCCCCCTTCCCATTGATTTCCCCTTTAGTTTTACAGTGGGTGTCCTTCATATTGCCATTGAAGTGTTTCCCAACAATGTAGGCTTTGGATAATGTCAGAGAGTCCATCATCTTACTGTTAGGATATTTTAATTCTTTCATTGGGTGTCTGTCTTTGGTCTGTATGCATAGAGACATATAGCTCTTTGTCTCCATATCTGAACATATTAGTCCCCACTATACTACCATTATATATCCCCTAAAATACAGATCCAGTGAGCATAGTCCATAAGAGGGTGAGAATAATAAATTTTCATCAACATAAAGTTTGCTGTTTCATTTTTTAAGTGTTGATTTTTTTTTAAAGATTTATTTTTATTACAAAGTCAGATATACTGAGAGGAGGAGAGATAGAGAGGAAGTGGAGCTGCCGGGATTAGAACCAGCGGCCATATGGGATCAAGGCAAGGACCTTAACCACTAGCCCACACTGCCGTGCCCTTAAGTGTTGATTTTGACCAAACAAAATTGATTCTTGTTATCACTAAGACATCAAACACTACAAAGAAAAACAGGTGGTAGGAAAAGGACTTGAGGGCATATTTCAGGCCTGGATCACACCTAGGTGATAGCAGCCTTTGCACCATGCACTTAGAGTTGAGATCCCAGAGAGTTCCCTGGAACCATCCCCCTGGTATTTACCTGTGTATTTGGAAGAGTCAAAGAGAGTGAGAGAGAAAGAGAGAGAGAGTCTTTCCTGTGTAAATTCACTCTCCGGATGGCTTCAACAGATAGAGCTGAGCCAGCCCAAAGCCAGGAGCCAGCAGATCCTCTGGATCTCCCACATGGGTGGCAGGAGCCCAAGCATTTTTGCTACTTTTTCAGGCATGTTAGTAGGAACCTGGATTGGAAGTGGAGCAACTGGAACTCGAACTGGCACTGCAGGTGATGGCTTAATGCAATCGTAAACCGGGAGCTTTATCTTTGAATTCAGATTCTTGTCTATTTGGAAAAGCCCTCAGGAGTCTCAAGCAGGGCAGCAGAGCCTAGGTCACCCCTTATCTGGAGCCCTTGCCACCATCTCTCATAGCATTTAGGTTTCCATTTCAGCCATGTGGTATTGTTTTGTTTGTTGTAGTTGAGTTAATGGTTCAGCACCACCATTGCTGTGTTGCCAGTTCCTGAGGCATAGGGCTCATGTTCTTCACTCCTTTCCTCCAGGCAGCAAACCCCACAAGCTCTGCTCCCAACATGAATGATCTGGAGCCACTCCCCCTGCTCCGGCCAGCAGAGCCAGTAATGGGGACATGGAGAGGGTCTGGGGATGAAGCACCGACAGGAGACCAGTGATGGTGGAAGTCTCTCCAAAGCCTCCCTTTATTATTCTTTTTATACTCTTTCCCCCAAGCCCTTTAACCAAACAATAGGATGCCAATGAGTCCGATTAGACCAGGTGCTTTTAGCCGCAAACCCATTTCCTGTTACTGCTCAGCTTAACGAGTGCTAATCAACTCCTTAGCCCACAACATCCCCCGACCCGTCTCCATGTCTATCACCCAGGACAAGGTGGCAGTGGCCTTGGCAGTTGCCACCTTTGATCACTTTTAAATGTCAGCTTCCCTTTCATGACATTACATATTGCTTTCTTGATGGTTCTTATCAATAAATACTTAGTGGTAACTTGTCCATTGCTTTGCTCAATTGTTGGCTCCTGGCTTGGCTTACTGGGCTACAAGTGAGACCCACAGAAGGAGCCACACCATTCCTGTCCATCAATGCTCCCTCCCTAGTACATAGAAGGTGTTCAGTAGTGGCGACTGAGGAATCCTCTTAGCTGGGCCTTCCCATCCTTGTTTGTCAGGGTTAAGAAGGGAAAGAGATTCGCTCATAGCCGCAAGCCAGCAAGCAGTGACGCTGTGCCAGACCCCGGGTCTCCTAACTCCTAAGCCCAGTGCTCTTTTCTTCCCAGCCAGATTTCTACTCTGCAATCCCACTAATGATAGGTTTGAGTTGAGAGCAGATGTTCTGGGAACTAAGAATCCTGAAGGTCAAGTTGCCACAAATGTAACTTTCTCTGTAATTTAAAGCGAATCAGGGACATCTATAGCTCAGTTACTCCAGGCCTGCCACTCCCACCCCCAAAAGATCCAGAGGGGTCACTACCCCGACCCCTGCCTTGTGGGGGGCCACATTTGGTGAGTCATGGTCAAGGCAGTGGAAGCTATCTCCCACATGATTGGCTGGGAGGCTTCTGACCCTACCAGGTAGCAAATGTTTTTTTTTTTTTAATTGTTGACAATCTTTACATAGTTAATTATGATAAAAAGGTTCAGGGGCTATAGGGAAGTGGGTAAGACTATTATGTCCATATTGTTTCCTTCTTGTATCTGAGGTAAAGGGGGATATTGAGGGAGAAGCCCCACCCAGTTTCCCACTCACCCGAAGTCCCAGATGTGGGGCATGCTCAGAGATACTTGCTCAAGTGGTTTTAATAGTTCACCAGTTATGAATTGCTGCCAGTTTCACCACTCCCAGCTCGATGAGGTCGCCCATATGGGATCCCAGCGCATTCAAGGCGAGGACTTTAGCCGCTAGGCCACAGCATCGGGCCCAAAACATTTTTTTTGATAATGAAAGAAGCTGTTAAGTGGGTGGGAATGAGTGAGAGGAGGAAATAGGAATAGAGAAGAGTGAAGAGTAAAAACACAGACCCCACAGCTCAAACACCACAGGATCCAAGAAAGAGGGAACCCCTGGTACTCAAAGGAGTCCGTGTTGTTCATTCCTTTTTTCTCCCTGATGTTGATTTTGTTTTGTGGCTCTTCATTTAAGGGGATGTATAGTAGCTGTGTAATGGAGACTTTCATATCTAGTAACATGTCATTTAACTTCATGGCATTGTAAATTTCTATTTTTCTTTCTATTGTTGATTTTGTATCATGACTTTTCATTTGAAGGGATGTACAGTAGCTGTGAAATGGAGACTAACATCCAGATGTGAGGATACAATGCAGTATGTATTTCTGCTTCCAGACAAAGATGGACTTACAATGAAACTGTTTACTATATCTTGACAATAGGATTCTGGACTCTCTGCCATTGTCCATGCCCTCAATGATGGACATATGACTGAGTATGAAGAACTATATGTTCGTAATGATATAGAGGAACTAGGTGTGTGGGGGGGGAGGGAATTGGGAAGGGGATAAGGGAACATGGAACTGTCTCATAAAATGATAATAGTAATAAAATGTAAAAAAAAAAAAAAAGGAAAAAAAAAGAAGTCGGTGTCTCCTGGGGCTGAAATCACAGAGGCGTACCTGCTGCTCCAGCATGCCCGGTAGCCGCCACTAGAGGGCGCTCTGTACAGCACGAGACACAGCCTAGCCAGTGCTGCTGCCAGAAGCTCAGGGGCTACCTCCCACAGTGTGAACACTGCATGTCACTGAGTACACAGGAAAGTCAGCAGACCCAGAGGAAGACCCTTTGGACATGGGTGCTTGGCAAGACAGGCTGTGGACAGATCATGCTAACACGCTGGACTTCAGTTTCCTAGTCCATTAAAGGAAGGTAATACCCCCTCATTCAGTGAATCGGTGTAAGGATTAGTCAAACTGTATGTGTGCCACTGTGTTATGGAGCTATGATTATTAAAACAGTGTGGTATCGATTGGATCGGGGCAGATAACTAAATCGGTAGCACTAAATAAAATGACCCGTGCACATATGGAAATAAAGAGCATTAAAATGTAGGGCATGGTTTTTTAAACCAATGGAGCAAGCATAAATAATTCAATAAGTGGTATTGGAGCACTTGACATGCATACAAAAGAAATAAATTCTGTGCCCAACCTCAGTGGTGAGCAGAGAAATGAGATAATGTACTGTGAGGAATTGGCTTGCTTAGTGGGGAAATGGGCAGTGCTGGCTGGGATGTCAGTGGCCACTTAATCAGTCTGTGGAGGAATATGGGTCACAGTGTCCAGCGAAATGGAAAGTATGTGGGCCCAGTTACCCACATTAGCCCCTCTGGGCAGCCGTGTTGGAGATGCAGGGCTGGACATGATGTGACTGTGGGCAACTGAAATGCACATCAGGAAGAGAGTGGGTTCTTGGGCTAGCTTTGACTTATACATGTCAACATCAGATCCCTACTGCGGAGCCGAACATGTCACATTCAACCATCAGGAAAAAGTAAACTAAGACAAGAGTAACGGTGTAGGCACTCGACAGCCATGTGGTCATAGAGAATAAAACAACAAATTAGAAAAGCAGGCAACTTGCTAGGTGGGCGAGGAGGGGAGTAGGAATGTAGCAGGTTGGAGAAGCTGGTCACACAGGACTGACCCAGAACAGCCTAATGTTTGTAAAGAAGCTCTGTGCAGATTGCAGCTCTCTGCTCATGTACACCCTGGACAACAGCAGGAGATGGCTCAAGCACATGGGTCTCTCCCCACTCTGGGAGACCTGGGCTTGAGTTCGTGCTTCCCGATTTCAGCCTGGCCCAACCTTGTCAGTTACAGGCATTTGGGGAGTAAGTCAAAGAATGAAAGATATCTCTCACCTCGTTCAACCTCCACTTTAAATGTATTTTTTAAAAGATTTATGGCTCGGCACCATAGCCTAGCGGCTAAAGTCCTCACCTTGAAAGCACTGGGATCCCATATGGGCACCATTTCTAATCCCAGCAGTTCCACTTTCCATCCAGCTCCCTGCTTGTGGCCTGGGAAAGCAGTTGAGGACGACCCAAAGCCTTGGGACCCTGCACCCGTGTGGGAGACCCGGATGAGGCTCCAGGCTCCAGACTCCTGGCTTTGGATTGACTCAGCTCCAGCCTTTGCAGTCAGTTGGGGAGTGAATCATCAGATGGAAGTTCTACATCTCTGTCTCTCCTCCTCTCTGTATATCTAACTTTGCAATAAAAATAAATCTTAAAAAAAGATTTATTTATTTTTTGATGCGGGGGAGAAAGGCAGATTTACAGAGAGAAGGATAGAGATCTTCCATCCACTGGTTCACTCCCTAAGTGGCTGCAATGTCCAGAGCTGAGCCAATCCGAAGCAGGGAGCTCAGAGCTTCTCCCAGGTGTCTCAGGTGGGTGTAGAGTCCCAAGGCTTTAGGCTCTCGACTGCATGGAGCTAGATGGGAAATGGAGCAGCCTGGACTTAAACCGGTATCCATGTGAGATGCCAGTGCATGCTAGGCAAGAATTTAGCCACTGAGCCATCACAACAGATCATAAAATATATGTATTTTTAAGGTTTATTTTTGTGTTGGAAAGTCTGATTTACAGGGAGAAGGAGAGACACAGAGGAAGATCTTCCATCTGCTGGTTCACTCCCCAAGTGGCTACAATGGCCGGAGCTGAGCCAATCTGAAGCCAGGAGCCAGGAGCTTCTTTCGGTTCTCCACACAGGTGCAGAGTCCTAAGGCTTTGGACCATCCTCAGCTGCTTTCCCAAGCCACAAGCAGGGACCTGGAAGGGAAGTACAGCAGTCGGGATGCGAACAGGTGTCCATATGGAATCCCAGCACATGCAAAGCAAGGACTTTAGCCACTAGGCTATTGTGCCTGGCCTTAAAATATGTTTTTTAAATCAAAATCCTACCAGAGTATAGGAAACTAGTGCTCTGCATCTCCTCACTGAGTTTTTTCCCTTTTTGGTAGCCAGGACCAGGGTAAGGAAAGGTTTTATGACACTAAAGTGTAAAGAGTCGGATTGGATGGGAAAAGAGAGGACAGCTCTGGAACTGGCAGCAGCCTGGTGGGGGAGGGGAGTCAGGAAAACCAGCACTGATGGGCTGAGAAGGGCCCAGGGATGGGGGACTGGGGCTCCAAAGGGCAGGCCAGGGTGTGGGAATGCCAGGCAGGACCAGGGGCTGCAGCCAGCTGGGTCCTCCCTGTCTCTTCCCTGTGACCTGACTTTTCAGCCCTACCAATGCCTGGAGGGCAGAGGGCAGCTCAGCTTCTCTCAATCTCCCCTACCCCCACCAACTTTTGCCCCTTGTCATTCATGAGGAGCAGACTCTAGGGAATGCACAGACGGGGAGGGTGGAGGTTGCCCTTCGGGAGGGGATCTTTGTTGCCCTGGTCATTAGGCCCTCAGTCCCCCTCCTCCCAGAAGGCAGGGAGCCTCTTGTTGGCCCTCGTGGGCTCCTCCCTTCCCATGGCTCCCTGTCTCTTCCCTCACAGGCTCTGGCCTCCCCTCAGCCTTAACCTCCACATCCCAGCTGAAGTGAGACTTCCCGAAACCTTGCTGACCCACACAGAACCTCTTGACAAAGGGCATTCACTCCCTGGCTCGAGTGAGGGCTCTGATCCACCGGGGGTGATGTCAGTGCAGGGGCCTGCCCCGCCCCCCCCCCCCCCCCCCCCCGTCCCCACTCTGGGGATATTTAGCTCAGCTGCCTGGGCCTCCGGGCAGGAGGACAAGTCATGGAGTTGTTTCCTGTTGTAACTGCTGAGCAGGGACATTCTACTGGGTTTGGCTTTTGAACTCAATGCCCAAGGCTGGGGCAGGGGACCAGGGAGAGGAGAAGAACCTGGGTGGGACCCTGTGCATGCCATCTGCATGCTACAGGGGTGGCGAGCCTGAGCCCACAGCAGCTTCCTAAATTGGGCTGGGGAAACACCTTGTAGGGTGACCTCTCCAAAGCCTTGGTCTTTTCTGCAGAAAGGAAATCCCAGAGTCAGTCACTGACTGATTGCTTGGAAAGGGAGTTGAAACAGTCCAGGACTACTTTTAATTCCCAAGAAGGGTGCAGAGAGCTGTCCCTGCCTTCCTGTAATGAGTTTGGGGAGGGCAGGGGTGGCCAAACCACATCTCAGATTAAGTAAGAGACGCCTATAAGCTCCTTTCCTACTTTTCCAGAACTTTCTCTCCACCTGCTTCATTCTTCAGGTGGAAGGGACAAAAGGCCCAGCTCACACCGTCCACCTAATTGTCAGCTGCCCATCCGAAATATTCCTGGCTTCCTGAAATGTTGTCCCCCAGGTTAGCCTGTCTCCTATTCCTTCCTGCTTTAACAAAGGGAATTCAGCAGAAAGTGTGAGAAGAATGCACGTTCATTCACACTGATTCATTTATACACTTACATATGCATGAGACTGGCAGCCACTGTGTCCCAGCCCTTTGCAGGGGACTAGGAATGTATCCCGGTGTGGGAATGAGTAAGATGCCATCCCTACCCCCAGCAGAACTTAGAATCCACTGGGAGGACGGAGGGAGATAACCAAACAGAGGAGGGGCGTAGAGTGGTGTTGGCCCAGGTGAAACAGGTGAGGGGCAACAATTCCATTGAGGGCAGGAGAGAGGAGAGAAAGATGCCAGTAACACATTTAGGGCAAAATCACAGATACTGTGTATTCTAAGACCTGCACAGCAGTGTATCTGGCAAGGTTGATTCAATCAGATCACATAGCTTAGGGCTGGACCAATTGTCTTTTTTTTTTTTTTTAATGATGCTTACATAGTTGATCAGGGTGGGAGGGTTCTGGAGTTAGGGAAAAGTGGGTGTGATCATTGTTTCCAAGTTTTCCATTTCTTTTTCCTGTATCTGGTGGAGGGGAAGGGAGAGACCAGGGGAGAAGTCACACCCAGCTTCCCACTTGCCCCAGCACTGGGAATGGGGAACAGTCACCCAAAATTGATCTGGGTCCTAATGTGAACGCTCTGAGGGTTCTGCCCAGGTGGTTCTGATAGTTCTGAAATGTTGTGGATCCCGCCAGTCCAAGGATGAGGGAACGCTTTCAATATCCATCGGGTGACATAGTTGACCTTAGAGACTATCCACCAGATGTTTGCTGTCATCATTGGGCTGGAGTAGATGTCCAATTTGTTCTGTTCTCCTTCCTCTGCTGTGGTAGCAGAGATCTTATGCAGGCCCCCATGGGTTGCAATAAGCTCAATGTGGATCTGAGCCAGGCAATATTTATCTAAAATGTGAATTAGAAGAAGGCACACAAGAAGAAAGAAATTTTGGGCCCAGCAGCATAGCCTAGCGGCTAAAGTCCTCGCCTTGAAAGCCCCGGATCCCATATGGGCGCCGGTTCTAATCCCAGCAGCTCCACTTCCCATCCAGCTCCCTGCTTGTGGCCTGGGAAAGCGGTCAAGGATGGCCCAATGCATTGGGACCCTGCACCCATGTGGGAGACCCGGAAGAGGTTCCTGGTTCCCGGCTTCGGATTGGCGTGCACTGGCCGTTGCGCTCACTTGGGGAGTGAATCATCGGACGGAAGATCTTCCTCTCTGTGTCTCCTCTCTGTATATCTGACTTTGTAATAAAAAAATAAATAAATCTTTAAAAAAAAAAAAAAGAAGAAAGAAATTTTTTCTATCCACTAAATCAGTCCCCAAATAGCTGCAACACCTAGGACTGGGTCAGGCCAGATCTAAGAGCCTGGAACTCCATCTGGGTCTCCCGTGTGGATGGCAGAAGCCAAAGTAGTTGTGCCATCTTTTCCCAGGCACATTAGCAGCCTTGGTGGTAGAGGTGTTGTATTGTACGAGTGTTTGTGTGTGTGATGTGGCGATAGAGGGGTAGTGACTCTGCACACAGGATGAATCTTCTAACAAAAAGTCCCTGCAGGGTCCGGTGGCATGGCTTAGCGGCTAAAGTCCTCGCCTTGATCGCGCCCTGGGATCGCATGTGGACGCTGGTTCTAATCCCGGCAGTTCCACTTCCCATCTAGCTCCCTGCTTGTGGCCTGGGAAAGCAGTCAAGGACAGCCCAAAGCCTTGGGACCCTGCACCTGTGTGGGAGATCTGGAGGAAGTTCCTGGCTCCGGATCGGCGCTCACCGGCTGTTGTGGCTCACTTGGGGAGTGAATCATCAGGCAAAAGATCTTCCTGTCTCTCCTCCTCTCTGTATATCTGACTTTGTAATTTAAAAAAAAAAAAAGCAAAAAAAGTCCCGCTGCCTGATTTCTTCCTCTCTCCGTCTGATTTCTTTTTTCTTTCTTTTTTTTTTAATGATCTCAGTGGCCTGGCGGAGTTTGGGGTTAGATGGGCCTGTTGGGGGTGTTAAGCACAGTTTAGGGAGTCCTGCCCAGGTGCTGATGTTCTCTGCTTACTGAACAGATCAGTCTTCCTCCTTGGAAAACCTCGTAGACAGTCCAACACCTCCCATACCAATATCATGCCCATGGATGCAGGACGCCTACAGAAGAGGCTGGCTGGGGAAGTGGGTTGAAGGAGAATGGGGACAGAGGACCAGCCCCATTCGCATAGCGAGCGCACAGTGAGGCCGTTCTGAGCTGGGTTGCCCCTGCTTGGGTCTGGCTGCAGATCTCACAGCTCCAGTTGAAGTCAGCCTTCCTTCGTGCAGCTGCTGGACTGCCCCAGCCTGCTCATCCCAGAGCCTTTCTGAGGGAAGCAGAACAGCAGGTCAGGGCGCTAGTTCATCCTGACAGTATTCTGCCAGCTGGCACTGGGACACCAGGCAGGAAAGAAATGCATCTCACTGTGGTCACAAGCCGCTCCCTGCCTTCTCAGAAGCCAGTGGCATCACCCCCAAGCAGCCATTCTCACAGAGTGCTGACTCTGTTTGCCACTTGCTTCCATCAGAACAAAGGGTTTAGCCAGGAGCAGCGGGTCCCTGAGAAGTAGGCAGGGATAAAGTGTGGGGTGTGTGTGCGTGTGTTCTGCACCCGGCTCCCCGGCCTCCAGACACACTCTAACCCTGTCCTCATGCACTCCCTTTTTCTACCTGCTGCTCCCACTAGCTCTCTGAGCCAGGAATGGTGAGCTGTGAGTCAGGCACAGCTAAGCATGCTGGTGCTGGAGTGGTCTCCTACAGGGCATGTTTGTCTTCTGTTCTCCGTCCTTGTTTGGCTGGTGTCAGATTCCAAACAGGGCTCCCTCAAGCTAGGAGCAGGTATGGACAAGGCAGCCAAGGTGGTCAAGAGCCCTGCTGGTGTGATGGGTGGGTGTCTGCTCATGCTGGGAGGTAGACGGTCAACTAGAAGGTGTGACAGGCCTAGCCCTTTTCTAGTGGTCCTCAAGCGTGCAGACAGGCTAGGACATATGGTTTGTTGGGTGTCTGTTCCCTACCAGACATTGCTTCAGGCACTGTTTTATATCCCAGTTGCATGGAAGACAAAGTTGAGGCTCAAAAGGCTAAAAGGTTTGTCTAGAAGCAGCCCTTTGGCATGGGCAGAGCCAGGGCAGGCAGCATGGGCTCCTGTCCCTGCTCAGGGTTGGGCTGCTGGAGAAAGCAAATGTGTACCACCTTCATTTTTATAAGTCAGATGATGGTTTGATTAATGGACACAATTATTTTCTTCACAGGCAAAAACACAATTTCAAATGACAACATATTGAGGACTTGTTTCTAAATTATAAAATTAATAAACTTTGAGTATGTTATTAATTACATTTAACCACTGTTAGTAAACTAACTGGTTTGCCCAAATTTGCAAGTACTTCAGATTCTTTTTGGACATAAAGTTCATTTAAAAAGGTTATTGTAACCAGGCTGCATCTGTTCTTTTTTAAAATTATTTTTATTCTTTTCCATGTTACAGTTTTGTGGATACAGGGGTTTCCCCCTTTCCCTCCTCTTTCCCCCTTCCCATTTACTCCTCCCATCATTTCCCCATATTATTACACTAGTATAGTTAACATTCTGCTATTTAAGTACATAATGAAGTTATTGGTATAGACAAAAATAGGAATCGAGAATCCTATTGGCAAGGTACAGGTAATTATTCTGCTGGGAGTCGTCCTTTTATTTCGGAGTAGAAATGCTGACTATGACACATCTTCACCAGGAGGGCTGTTGAGTCAGGCTGAAAGGCAAGGCCCTAGTTCAGGCCCTGCTCTTCCTCCTCTTGTCTGTGCCCCTGGATTTGAAACAGCCAGAGGACCAGCAGGCTCTCTTCCAGGGCACGGAACTCGTCTTGATCATAAGTATCTTGTGGCCAGTTCTCACCAGGGCCGTGGGGGCAAATCTGTGTCCCTCCACCACACTATCCTGGACCCTCCTGTTGGCCCCGATGTACAGTGTCCCTCTATATCCTCCTACTGTGCACTTTTTCATTACCTCCTGCCACTGCCCAACTTGAGAGATTCTGTTAGATGCAGAGTACTGTGGAGCTGGGGGTCAGAGATGCCAGCGTTTGCTCTCCTTGCAGTGAGGTATCTAAAAAGTAACAAAGTGGGACCTACAACCTGGATCTCCCAATTCCTATCCAGAGCCCCTCCCACAACTCAGGGGAGCAAGGCTCCTCAAGAGAGGTGATGCTCACAGCCGTATCCCAAAGGCTGACCCTTGCCCATCAGGGTTGGCACACCGACTGCTGCTGTCGGGCATGATGTCATTGATTTCCTGCAAATACTGCACCTGCTGAGAGCCTTCTAACCACTTGTCTCCAGGTGTGCAGGTGCCTGATCCAGAAACATTTTCTTAGTGACAATGCTGTCAAGTGTGCACAACATAAGAGAACTCACTGCAAACTCCCAGACACCATGACAGAGAGGAGAGGGAAGAGATAACTCATACTCATGTGCACCCTACCCTGTCATCTGCTGCTGCAACAAACCAGGCAGACGGACCACAGTCACGCCCACAACTGACATTTGAGACTTCCAAAGCAAATGCAGCAAAGGAGGCCACATGCCATGTGTCTAAATATTTGAAAGTTATAAATCAGGCTGATAAACTGCAAAGGCAGTTCTGTGCTTTCCTCTCGCTTTGACGAACAGACCTTTATAACAAACTCAAGGGCCAGGCTCTGGCACACATCACTGGAGTCCCAGAGCATGGAGGGGGCAGGCAGAGTAAGGCTCCAGCTCACACCTGTGGTCTCCTTCTTCTCCTTCCCCAGGGGGCTTGTACTTGAGTGTGGGAACACCCCCAACCTGAGAGTCCAGCCTCCATCCAGAGCCCACAGATCGAGGCAGAGGCTGCCCAGGCCCAAATGTAAAATCCTTGGGTTTTAGCACAGAGCAGCAGCAGGGTGTGGACTTACAGTGAACCTGTCTCCTGGAGACAGCCCAGAGCAGATCCGTACACAGGGCAAGGTTCTCTTGCCTGTGAATTATTTGCATTTTATTGATGACATAATAAAGATCAGAAAATTTCAGTGCTTGCTCACAGGCATATACTAATCACAGGAAGAGGAAGTACTCCAGTGCTTGCTGCCCTCATCTTCAACATCTGGAACTTTGATTGCTTCTAGCCACCCATTCAGGGGCTTCTGAGCCTCGTCTCATCAGGCACTCGGCTTCTCTAAGAGGTGGAGTGTTAACATGCTCTTTTCCTAATCATGTCACCCCTCCTGCCTTCTGCTGTTGACCTCAGCCAGCCAGCTGCCTCCTGCCTCACAGATAGGTCATGATGTATACACATACACACACACTCTCTCTCACACTCCCCCTGCTGCCTCTCCTAGCCGAAAGCTACCCCTCCTGGGCTCAGATGGCAATGGTCACCTCCCCAGTTGTAGAATTAGGGGGGCCCTGTGCATGAAAACTGCTTCTTACTCTTCTTCCTACAGATAAACTGTGTGTGCCATGCCTAGCATTAGGTGGCAGAGAGTCCCCTGCTGCTCTGAGAGCCGACCCCACTACCCTTCCACAGTTGAACTCATACCTGTAAGGCATAGGCTCAAGAAGAGTCCTTGCTGTTAAGTAGGCACGGTGACAGCCACTTGCTGGTTCCTGTTGGAAGCCCCAGACCTCCTGATGCCAAAGTCCCTTCAAAAGGCAGATGGCAGAAGCTGGCAGACCCTGGCCAAGGACCACAAGACTTGCTTGCTCTCTGGAGTGAAAAGGGCTGTCATCACCCTCTGTAGAAAGAGAAACAAATCCTGTCCTGCCCAAAGCTCTCATTTAATGGACATCAGGATGATGAGGGGCTCACAGGGGCCCCAGACACAGCGCTGCCTTGTGTCGCTTAGCAACTTATGTGGAACAGGGCAGCTGATGTAAGGGATGCTTTATAACTTGGAAGTGCCAAGAACATAAGGGACCCCTGCAGCTGTGCCTTCTCTCCTGGGATGGCAGGTCCCCTCCATGGTCTGCCAGGCCCTGGGAATTTGCTGTGGCCCCTTAGCCAGAGTTCACTCTGACCTTATCTCCTCACCTCAGGCTCACTGCACTCCAGCTGGGAGGTGCCCTGGCTGTTGGGTGCAATAGGCATGATAGTTCATACTGTGCCTGGACACTTCCTATCCCCATTCCAGGAACACCTTTTCTCAGACCCCAGGAGCCCAATTCCCTCACCTCCTTCAAATGTTTGCTCAGAATGGAATGGATTACGAGACCATGCCCATCTACCTTGTTTCAGAATGCAATCTCCCTTTTCTTCCATTCCTTCCCACCCCAGGTTTCTCTTCTGTTGTTCTGTAATCCCCAATATTGCTAATCCAATATGCTTAGGGTTTCCTATAAGCCTCTCTTCTCTAGCAAGAGTATGAGCTCTCAAGGGTAAGGATATCTTTCTAAATTCTTCACTGACGTTTATCAAGAGCTTAGAATAGTATCTGGTACCCAATGGGTGCTAATAAACATTTATCGTCCAAATGAATGGATGGGTCTGGAGAAACACTGAAAACACATGGGTAGTTTTGATTTTCCAATTTTAAAATCTTGAAAGTAAAGGCAGAGTTTCTTCTTCTCTTCACCTCAATTTGACTGGAAATAAAGCCTCAGCAAGGTGACAGTGAGAAAGATCATGGGTGGGAAGGGAAGAGCACAGAGTCCACCGGCTCTTAGCTTGCCTAGGTCTATGTGGAAGGAGCTTCCGGCCCCCACACCAATAGAGACAGTACAAGTGAGGCAGGCCTGTGACAGGTAGACAGATGGGTTCCAAGCAATGTTCCAAAGAGAAGGAACCCAGGTGGCTATGGGACCATCCTTGAGCAGGCCAGGGCCTTGGGGATAGGTTCCAAGTGCATCTCAGACTCCCTGTTTGTTTCAGAACAGCACCCCTGTATCTCCTCTGTCCTCCAGCCATTCCACACAGGACACACACTCCCTCTGAAATTTGGAACACAATGTTACTGAGCCATTTCCTCTAGTCAGTGAATCAACCCACACTTTGTGTCTTAGGAGATCATCCTGTCTACCATCATACAGTGACCTAAGGGAAGGTGCTGTGGCAGCTGATGTGTGCAAATGTCAGTAGTTTACTGCTTTATGATTTGCACACACAGCTGTCCCTGCTCATAAACCCCCATGTGGAGCCAACCAACTCAGAGCCTGGAACGGCTGGGTGGAGAGAGGGGTGTGCAAGAGGCCAGCTGATGGCTGCCCAGCCTGAGAGGGAAAGAGGTGCCCCTTGCAGCCATGCCAGTGTGAGTCTAGGGACAGGGGATGTCTAGCCACACAGTGGGGATCTCCATGGACCCTGGAACTGAATCCCAGGCACCTCATCCTACACAACACAGACCTCCTAACCACAGCAGGGCCACCTCAGTGACCACATGGCATTTGATCATCAGATGCCATGGCAGAGCGAGTGCTGCTGGCTGCCCCCTGTCCTGCCCTCTGGGCTCCCCGGCTTCAACTTCAGGCACTCCAGCCCATCTGGGATATAGTGCTTCCGCCAGTATCTGCACTGTAACCAGTGAGATGGCAGATGAGAGGAGTCGGCAGAGGTGAAATTCTGATGCAGCCAAACTCCCCACATGCCCTAAACCCCCTCCACCCGGAGGCCCCACCACTGCTAGCGGGATGGCTGAATGCAGCGCCAAACAGCTCTCCTAGGTTTTTGCTTTCCATCTATAAATACATAGTTCAAAACTTTCTGTATTGGTTTTCATTTTACCTGAAAGACAGACACAGAAACACCCACTGATAGGTAGAGATCTTCTCTCCACCAGTTGACAAATGCGAGTAGCAGTCAGGGCCTGGCAGAAGCAAGGAACCAGGCACTCCATCTGGGTTTCCCACTTGTTTGGCAGGGACACATGTCCTTCAGCCATCACCTACTGCCGCTCTGGGTCGGCATTACCAGGAAGCTGGGTGCCTGGGAATTGGAGCAGCCAGGACTCAAAGTGGACACTCTGAGATGGGATGCAGATATCCAAAGCAGGGGCCCAAACTGTTGTGCCAAATACCTGGTCTCTTCCATAAATGTTAATTTGCCTAAAGCACAGACAATCATGCCACCTTCTCTGCTCAGCTTCCTCCTGTGACTCTCCCAGCCTTTTGAAGTGAAATTCACGAGTCCTTACTACAGTGTTCAAAATGTCCAAGTGACTCTTGCCTGCCTGCCTGCCTTCTTTCTAATTGTTCCCTTTCCAATTCAGTGTCCTGGTGGGCCTCTTAGAGAAACAACTGTTTATTTGGAAGGCAGAGAGAGAAAGGATCTGCCCACTGGTTCATTCCCCTAAATGTC
This sequence comes from Ochotona princeps, assembly GCF_030435755.1. Taxonomy (NCBI): domain Eukaryota; kingdom Metazoa; phylum Chordata; class Mammalia; order Lagomorpha; family Ochotonidae; genus Ochotona; species Ochotona princeps. Next base: position 42,515,685 of record NC_080842.1, on the reverse strand, counting down.
TTTTAACAGCCAGGACCCCAGAACCCCGTCCAGATCTCGCACATGGGTGGCAAGAAGCCAATTCCTTGAGCCTTTGCCTGCCACCTTACCCAGGAGCTATGTATTTGCAGGAAGCTGGAATCAGAGGCAAACTCGGGCCTGAAACACAGGCACTCCATTATGAGTATCCCAAGTGGTGTGTTAAGCATCACACCAGACACCTGTTTCTGACTCCTCTAGTTCACAGGGCTTCTGTAGGCTCCCCAGAAGAAGCTGCAGAGGAGGCACACCAAGGTGGCCCTTTCTCCTCGGGACTCCCGATCCTCTCACCCATGACATGGCTCTGGCGCAGCTTCAGCACACCTCACATAAAAGGGTGTCCCACACGTAACTGGAGATGGCAGTTCCAGCTACTCCACTTCTGATCCAGCTCTCTACCAACGTGCTTGGGAAAGCAGTAGAAGTTGGCCCAAGTCCTTGGATCCCTGCACTCAAGTTGAAGATGCAGATAGAATTTGAGGTTTCTGACTTTGGTCTGACCCAGCCCTGAATGTTACAGGCATTTGGGGAGCGACCCAGAAGATGGAAGTGTGCTCTAGCTCGCTTTCCTTAAAGTAACTAAGTAACTAAATAACTAAATAAATAACTTTAAAAAATAAAACTCCATTATCCTGCCACCACAATCACAGCAAATATTTTCACACTTGCTTCCCATCTTGAATCTACCCGTACATACTATAGATATTGGAATGAAAGGTTTCATTATGTATACAGGATTTGGTACCTATCTTAGTTACTTAGCACTAAATCATTAGTATTTTCCTTTATCATCCAAGTTTTTTTGGATTTATTTATTTTTATTGCAAAGTCAGACATATTCAGAGAGGAGAGGAGGTGAAACAGAGAGAAATAGCTTCTGTCCGATTCACTCCCCAAGCAGACACAATGGCTGGTGCTGCGCTGATCCGAAGTCAAGAGCCTAGATCCCCTTCTGGGTCTCCCATGTGGGTGCAGGGTCCCAAGGCTTTGGGCCATCCTTGACTACTTTCCCAGGCCACAAGCAGGGAGCTGGATGGGAAGTGGGGCTGCTGGGATCCCAGCACATTCAAGGTGAGGACTTTAGCTGCTAGGCCACAGTGCCGGGCCCTATCATCAAACTTTTTAAAAAATGTGCATGTGTGCCATTTTATAGCTCTTGTACTTAACTGCTCCATGACTTGATGTTAGAACTGGGCTGTTCCACCAGAGACTTTTGTCTTTCCTTTTCCTCTTCCCTCTCGGCCCCTGTCTTCCTTGTCCCCATCCCTGATGGCACACAGGCACATGCCAGTGAACACACTGCCCTCTCCATTTGAGACATACAGCAGCTTTCACATGCTGTGGTCTGAGCGTCCCCAACAAAATCCTTGTCTTGGAAACTCCATCTCCAATGTGACCGTGTGGAAAAGTGGTACCTTTAGCAGTAACTAAGGAAAGCTCTGTCCTCATGACTGCCATCATATCAAAAGTGGGTTAGTTATTGTAGGAGAGGGTTCTTGATTCAGTAAGAGTAGAGCTCCCTTCTGCACACACACATGCACTAACACAGTCTCCTGCCTTCTGCCATGGTGCGATGCAGTACGGAAGGCCTCACCAAATGCAAGCTCCTGCACCTGGGATTTCCCAGCCTCCAGAATGTAAATCTCTATTCTTTCACAACAACCCGACCTCAGGTGCTGTGTTCAGGAGCACAGAGTGGACTAAGCTGCCCCATCGAGAAGCATCTACATTTTCAGAAACAGAAGCTGTAAAATAGGGGAGGGGGTGCAGTGTTTGCACATGGGACTGGACGACTCCACTGGAAGGCCAGGTAGCGGGGCCAGGAACACTGCTGTGAACAGTGGGGCTGAGCCCAGCATTCTGCGTCAGGGGCTGTGGTCAGGACAGCCGCATTCAGGGTCTGCGGTGGACCCCAGGCTGGTTCAAGCTTCCTGCTCACAGCACATGCTTCCTGCCCCTCCCAAAGTCCATCTCTTGAGAGAAAGACAGCCATCCAGTGGCCCCTCAAAGCCACACAGACCTGCAGCTGGTCCTTAGGGAGGAGGTTGGGTTGTGCTCATCTGAGAACTTTGGGGGGTTTTCAGCAGGGGGAAGCCAGGAAGGGAGTTCCATGTTGCAGGCTCTGTGCTGAATATGGAGGGATTGGTTGGCTGGGAGGGGATGGAGAGTGGGTATAAGCTGGCAGTTCCGGGAGTGGTGGTGGTGGTGGGGAGCTGGTGCTGGCTGGGGCTGGGGAGAAGTGGAAAGGATTAGAGCTGTGTTTTAGAGCTAGGGTCACAGAGGTCTGGGCCTACGCTGAGACTCTCCGAAAGCCTGCTGTTAACATGCACCTGCTAGCTTAGAATGATTAACCTGTGCTCACCAACAGGCTGCTGCACTGGCCGGGAGGCTCCTTACAGTCCTCCTTAGGTGGGGGGTGGGGTGGGAAGAGAAGGAAGTAGGTGGAGTGACAATGAAGAAAGGACGCCCCCATCTGCAGTGGTAGAAGCAAGGCCAGCCTGGACCTTCTACCCGCCTCAGGGAACATGCTTGTCCTGAGAGATAGAGGTCCGGCCCGCTTCGCGTGTGGTTTTCCACATAGAGCCCTTCCGCTCAGGAGATGGCGGAGTGTCTGTAAACTGGAGCACCCTGACTGTGTGCTGTTTTCGAATGCAGCCAGGATCTTCAAAGGCGCCTGTAGCAGGGGCGGGATGATGCACGGTGAGACCTGAGGCTACCCAAGACAACCCCCAGGCTCTGCACCTGATTTCACCTTAGCCCGCCTGTACCTGTGTGAGCCTGTGAGGGTGCCAGCTGTTGGTCCCTCAGGCAAGGTCACTACCAAGCCAGCCTGGGTGGGTGGAGGACTGGGATCCAGGCATGGCGTTCCCGGCCCCTCCACACAAACTGCTGACAGAGGCAAAGCCACATTGCCAGGCTTGTGGGAAAACTTGCCTGGGTCTCTGGTTTAATGAGAAAAATGGATGTTTGGGTTTGGTTTCGTCTGGGATTTGGCGGATGCGTGCGATCCGCCTCCCACCGCGAGGACCTGGAAGGGTGGGTTGCTTGGCGCCCCCAATCCCCCGGCAGTGGCAGTGTTTCAGGCAAACTCGGGGAGCTTTAGGACCCGGCACCGCGCTCGGACCCCGGGCAGCTGTCCCGGGAGAGGCCCGAGCGGGCTGAGGCTTGAATGAGAAGCCGGGACTCGCGCTGCGGAAAGGCTGGCGGTGGAATAGCTCTGCCGTCGCCAGGCAACCGTCCTGACGCAACGTGGAAAAAAAAAGTCCCTCAGCAAAAGAACAGTGCGGAGAATTCCAAGGCGCACGGGAGCTGGTCAGTGGCGGGGGACCTTGGCGGTGACATCTCTGCGCGTCCAGGAGGTGGGTGCACGCCAGGTGGCCACGGGGCTGGGGCGACGCAGGCTGGCCAGGTCCCCAGGGCGCAGGGGATTCTGTATGGCGGCTCCTGGGGTCTCGGTGCCCCCTCCCCAGGCAGTGGGTAGCTACTGCTGGAATCCATCTTCCCTGTCTTCGCTGGCCCCTGCTAGGGTCAGAATTCTACAAGGAGATTGAGGTGTGTGGGGGGGTACTGCCATGTGAGAAGGAGGAAGGACCCCACTTAGAGTCCATCACAATGTCCCAGATCATGGCGAGGGTGGGGGACAGCCCACACTGGTTGCCCTGCCTGCCTCATGTGCCTTGAAATGGACATTTCTACCTTCCAAGGAGGCTCTCTCTAAACTCAGGAGAAGTGACCAGGAGCATTTGGCCCAAGGGTGGAGCCGGGGTGATTTGTGGAAGCAGGACCTGCATAGCTGGAGGGCTCTCTGAGAGTGATCAGATCAGTCATGAAGCTGGGACAGCCCCACACTCCCTGAACCAGGACAGAGGACCCCTAGGTGACGTTTGCTGGGAGGAGATGGGGTGGGTGTGTGGGAACCCCTGCAGCAGCATCTTATTCCTCATGGTGTGGGGAGGCAGCCACCGTGGGGCGGCCCTTCTTGGAAGACCTGGGCAGTGGGGGATAGGTGGGTGGGTGGGCTCCAGTACAGTACCCACAACCAACCGCAGGTTCTTCTGCATCAAGTTTCTCCATAGTCTGTGCTGGAGAGTCCCAGGGGGTAAGGCCATGTCCAGTGAGTCCAAGGGAGAAGAGGTTCCCAAGCAGCTTCCCTTGGATGCCACCTCAGCAGGCCCAGGAGGGAGAGGAGAGTGTGTTGGCCCCGTCCGAGTAGAGTGGAAGTGGCTGTGGTGCAAGTGGTCTGACAACAGTGTCGTGGGCCAGGGGCTTCTGCCAGTGTGTTTGAGAGTGGTTGGGGAGGGGGGGGCTTGGCAGAGTGGCACCAGCCAGCCTTAAAGTGGATGCAGATGACAGCTCCTGTGTCCCCATTGTGCCCTGCTGGGAGCCTTGGCATCCATGAAGTACTTGATCTGTACCACTGCCATGTGAGGGGAAAATTACCCACCTTGTTCCTGATATGAACTTGCAGGGGTCTCAGTAACTTTGGTGGTGTTTACATGGAGGTTCCATCTCAGGGGCTCAACTCCAGGAGGTGCGGAGGGAAGCTGCTTTGGGGGAAGCCAAGGGGCATGAGGCCTGGGGAGGTGGAAGAAACCAGGGGCTGATGAGGCCAGGAATGCCATTTCTCGTGCCAGGAGCCTGAACGGCTTGCCTGCGTTGGACCTGATCAGGCTTACGCCTTCTTTTCTGGAAGCAGAGAGGAGGAACACGCCTGCTTCTTCTCTTCGCAGACCCAAAGACCTCCGCCTCCGTGTGTGCTTGTTCCTGGGCTTCCCAGTGACCTGTGTGGTTTTCCCTAAATTATCCAAGCCTTCTTCCACATCTCCCAGCTTGGCCTCCCTTCAGGAGGGAGCTGAAGTGCATTAAGGCAGTGAGTGCCCGCTGGCTGTGTGAGATCCACAGCACCCCAGGCCAGTGGGCAAGAAACTACTTGTTAGGCTCTGCACACACTCTGCTGGCTGTGTCTCAAGGTAAAACTGGCTGGTTGGAAAATTGCCTTGGTCCACCAGGAGTGTCTGGAATTCCCAGAGCCCTCTGGGAGCTGGGCAATCCCCCCACCCCCTGTTCAGCCCCCAAGTCTCCACAATGGCTCAGTGGGTGGTTGAGTTGCTTATACAGGTGTAAGATTAATGACAATGTGAGCTGTTGGCTGTCTGGTTTATAGCCCGGTTTCAAAGAGTCCTCACCCACCATCACTGGGAAATTCCTTGGGGTTTTCCATATGCACTGGTTCTTAATATGCCAAGGCACCCTGGGATTTGGATTGGGGTGAGGAGAAAAGGGGGGCAGGGCTCGTTTGGAAGCAGAGGGTGTAACAGAAGGTGAGGAAGGGCCTAAATAGAGGGTAGGGGGCACATATGGGTGGGCTGGTGTGGGGAAGGTGGCAGGTGAGCCTTGTTCATCTGACAGGTACCTGTCAGTTCAGAGCTTTCCCAGAGTTGACTCAAGTTAGCAGAACGAGCTTGCACAGTTGCAGGTCCCAGCTTCTCCCTGGCTAGAGCAGTGGCCCTGACCATGAAAACCCACTTCTTTCCTCACCAGACTCCTCACGGCACCCATTCTTCCCCCACACTTCTAGTAGAAGTGTGGGCTCCTACATCCCCAATCCCATCCCTGTCCCTCCTCAGCACTGCCTGACCACCCCATCCAACGCTAGCAACAGAGCTCTTCTGTCTGTACTCCTCAACAGCAAGAAACATGTTGCCCCATAGCCCCAGTGCCTATGGGCAGCAGGAGTACCCTCTACTCAGTGGGGGTGCTGGTGCACATCCCCTAGCGTGCAGTAGCTGCCCTCCAGTGGATCATCTCTGCTGGGGGAGAGGTAGCCTTGTCTTGTGCCATTCAGTGGAGCTTCCTCCCTAGCAGTGTTTGCAGGGGCCTGGGAAGGAATAGGGGTTTGGCTTCTCTTCCTGCAGGCGTAGACTAATTCCTTCTTTTCTTCTCTCTCTCTCTCTCCCTCTCTCTCTCTCTCTCCCTCTCTCTCTCTCTCTCTCTCTCTCTCTTTAATTTAGTTACTGATTTGAAAGGCAGAGAAAGGGAGAGAGAAGCCAGGATTGGGCCAGGTTGAAGCCAGGAGTTTCTTCCAGGTCTTGTCAGGGGTGCAGGGGCCCAAGCACTTGAGCTGTCTTTTGTTGCTTTTTTTGTTGCTTTTACAGGCCATTAACAAGGAGCTGTGGTTCCCATTTCATCAGGATGGTTGCTCTGATGTGACCAGGGATTCCTTTCAGGGGTGTCCAAGTGTGGGATCTGGTAACTCTCCCTCACAGGCTTGTCCCCTGGGACCTAGAGGAGCGGGCCAGGTCAGAGCCTGTTGGCCATGTAGAAGGGCAGGCTTGGGATGAGCCAGGCAGTGGCCTCTGTGGTGTGATCACAGTGTACCAGGGCATCTTGAAAGTTAGACAGCACTTCCTCATTCCAGGAAATCAGTTGAGCCTGTGTGTGTGTGTAAGCTTGGAATAGGGACAGCAGCAGGGGGGAGACCCTCAGGGTGATGAGCTCCCAGCACACTTGTGGATGAGGGTCCCTGGTAGGGACCCTCATTTAGGGACCTGACCCCCCACTGTCAATCGTGAAGTCAAAGGTGACACTGCCTATTCAGTGCTGTGAGCATTTGCACCTGCTGTGCCCTGGGGCCACTGGCTAGATGGGAACTGACCTAAGCCCATTGGGTCAGACAGGCATAGCTGTCAGGTTCAAGTGCATTGTATTGTTTGACAGCCATCACTCAAAACCTGGGGGAAGGGGAAGGCAAGCCTCAGATCAGATTCTGGCAGTTTTGAACACATATTTGTAAGCGGGTCTAGCCCAGGTCAGACAGCTTGCCCCGTGGCAGTCTGGCTCTCTGGTGCCCTGACCACATCTCCCTAAGAGAACTCACTAGGTTTTTCCACCTGCTCTTTCCAGAGTAGAGCATCTCAAAATTCATTTTAACAGTGTACATAGCTTGCATACCTTTGCCTTCACCAAATGAGAATGCACTTCTAGCATTGATGGTGCTAATTACTAAATACCTGGTGCTGACTCCTGATGAAAACAACTGAGTGTGCCTGGGAGGACTGAGTATTGAGGAGGAGGACAAGGGTGTCTGAATTTGAATGCACCGGGATTGAACGTGTCTGGGTTGCCACCAGCTTCATGCAAACACAAAGAACAGTTTCCTGTTCCTGAAGGATTTTAGAATCAATGACAGTCACCCAGCCAAGGCCGCTTCAGAGCAGGGCCCTGCCCTCAAGGAGCGTGGAGCCCAGTCTGGGCTGCTGAGGTGCAAGGGCAGTTATTGCTGCCCAGGTTACAGAGCTGACAGTCAAGGGATGCCGTGTATGCGTGGCTTGGAGTACAGAGATGCTTCAGAATCATTCCCCATTGCTTCCCAAGGAGAAAGGCTGGCTGTGTAGTCACAGACAGAGGGTCACAGCCATAGAGGAAGTGCAGCTAATAGCTCATATACACTTTGTCTTATTCAAACTTTCAAAGGCTGTGAGGTCATTTGCACTATGATCCCACTGTATAGATATGGAACCTGGGGCCCAGCAAGGGGGTAGGTGACCAAGGCCACAGAAGTAGGTGTGTATGGGGAGGGGAAGGGTTTCCAACACCCAGCTCTATCTCTTCCTCCCTCCCTCAATGGAGTGTGAATGCATAAGGAAGGAAGCAGGGATACAATCCCACTTTAGGTCCAGCTCCAGCCCAACCTGCCCTCCAAGCCCCATTGTGCGCCCAATGCAGCCTCCTGCTGAGGCTGTGCTACTGTGACACTCCTGGGACCAGCCCTGCTGGGCCCCCAGGAAGGATTTGCTAAGGACCCTCCAGCCCCTAAGAGGCAGCCCTTCTAACCAAATAGGGGGTGACTTTGAGCCTCTTGCGATACTGCTGTAAGACCTCGCAAAAACTCTGGCACGGAAAACACAATGGCAGGCCAAGTGCCCAGGCGAGCTGTAGTTCATTGACTCTGCTTATGTGAAGTTGCCACCCCTATCCTGTCCTAGATCTGCTTCCTGTAGGAGCTGAGATGAAGGTCAGGCTGGCAGAGTGCAGGTGTCTTGGTGCCCTTAGCCATGAAATGAGCCCTGACATGCACCCCTTTCTGCTGGTGGAGCCAGGACCCTCACCCACCAAGGCAGTGATCCACTTTCCTCCCTGCTAGTGGCATCTGCTGTCTGGGCCCTTGTTCCTGCTGCTGTGGCCTTTGGCCAGAAGAGTCCAGCAGTAATGATCACGTGCAGTGGTTAGCTATAGTGATTGATGGCAGACTGCCTTAGCACCCTCCTGGGCAGCAGGGCTTTGTCCAGCACATTTCCCATGGTCGGTTCCCAGCCCAGCGCTGTCAATTGCCATTCAGAGCAGCCCTCGGAGGTGTATGACAATGGCACAGGGTGTCCTAGCAGCCCCTGTGCCCCTGCATTGGCCCCTAATACCATCAGCTCTCCTTTCAGGGGAGCCATAAATTAAATCTATGGCTCCCCAGAGCCAGAGCCTATCAGCACCAACAGGGAAGCACAACTTTTTCTTGTATTTTCTCAGCGACTTCTTTTCACCAGGTGAAAGGAAAGGTTTCCGTGCCCAGCCCAGCCATTCACTCATTCACTAGCTCTCTAGGAATCTGCACAGTCAGGGCCCATCAGTTGTTCAACATGGACTTTGCATTTTTTGAACTGCCAAAGGTCTGATCCTTCTCTCATGATATCCTAGAAAGCAGAAGGAATCTCTCCTCCACTTTCTAGGCCACAAAGTAAGGCCTAAGTTGGAGAAAAGGCTCAAGTTAGAAGGCCTACACAGCCTGATGCCCAGCACCAGGTGACACTGACGAATTCTGTGACTTTTCTGGTTTGCAGAGTTTCTGTGACATGACTCTGGGGAAGGCCTCTTCGCCCAGGCCATGGAGGGGGTGAGGAGGGAGGATTTACCATTCACAGTGCAATGGATACATGTTGGTAATCACACTTGTTCTGGAAGCTTGTCATTCTGAGTCGAGGTACATGGGACTCTGTGAACCAAGCCTCACTGGGACTGTTCCCCAGGAGAATATGGGGCCATTGGGCCCCTCTGCTGCCTGCACAGGAAGTGTGCCTCTGGTTAGGCTGCAGTGGTGACTCCACCACCAGCTGCTCTGGTCTGAGACCCAGCACATGGGAGGCCAGGAGGAAGTAGGCATTGTGACACTCCAGCTCTGCACCCACCCACAGAGCAGCAGAAGCTCTTGGAATGGAAGTTGGTTGCCACGGCCCCTCAGGGTGGGACAGGACCCGTGGACTGACTCCCAGGCCATGAGATTCTTTTTTCTCACCTTGGGCTGAACGGGTTCAAGCCAGTTCTCATGCCTGTCTCCCAGCAGCAGTCCTTCGACCTCAGTAACAGGCACCCTGAGGTGCTGCCCAAGCAGGAAAGTGACAAACAAGCAAGGCACCCCATTGTGGCTCCCTGGCTTTCCCCAGGGTTCTGTATTGGGCCCTACCCCAACTACCCAGGATCTGAGTCCACCGTTTGTGGGGTCTATATCCAGGCTGGCCCCAGGAGCCAGAATCACACTGGACAAGTGAAATGGCTCCCATCCCACTGGAGTGCAGAATCCCATGGTGTGTGCAGGGTGTTGTGGCAGAGGTTTGCCTGGGCTGGATCTCCTAGCTGCGAGTGAGGTCTTGCCTGCAGGTGATGGCTCCAGTCTGGGAAGCCAACTTTGCTCTTGCATGTAGCAGGCATCTACGTCCTAGGTGTTAGCATCTCTTCCTCCTCAGAAGCAAGACACCACTGTGGGAATATTGAAATGTTACTTGCCCCTGGGGTATCTCAGAATGTGCGTTGTTAAAATATGGAAATAATCGAAAACACATGTTCCTGTTACTTTTCTATGTAAGAAGTCTTTTGGGAACTTGGTCTCAGGCTGAAATGATGGTTCCTTCAGTGAGCTGCACCTGGCCTTGAGCCTCTTGCCAAGGGGTTTTCCCTTGGCTGCAGTAGCAGTAGCACTCGTGGAGTCTGAGAGGGTCAAGGGCTGAACTACCCTTGCATGCTCCCTGCTACCAAGTTACCCAATGGAATGATTCTCTTCTCCATACCTCTGGCTTCTAAGAATTTCCATCTTGCTGTGTTCAGATAGGAAGTTGGTTGCTCATATGTTCCTTTTATTTATACAGTGAATGTGTAATGAAGTTGAGCAGGTTGTAGCAACACATGCCTACGAGAAGTGAGTCAAGAATGAGAGTCGGATCACAAGGCTCTCTTAGTGCCACGAGACTCCAAGCTATGTCTCATGGTTCAAGAGATCAGCAGTGCCTTTCCCTATAAATGAACTGGGTATCTGGGCAGGACAGGACTCTCTCACAGTTCAAGGTCATTGCAGCCAGCATACAGGGAGCATGAGAGAAGCCAGGGCTGGGAGGATTCAGAAAAAGTGCCCTGGAAAATGGGAATCCTAGAAGGCTTCGTAGAGAAAGTGAGCTTTCTGCAGGCATAAAGCAGATCAGGACGTGACTACCCCAGGAAGAGCAGAGATTCCCAGCCTGTGGATGGGGATAGAGGGACATTGAGGGATAAAGCAGACTGCCTGGGAAGTCATCCTTCTCTTACTCATTCTTTCTTTCATTCACTTATATATACTCATTCACTCACTGGGCGTGTTTACTCAGCATTGACTGTGCCAGGTGCTGTTCTGAAGGCTGAGGTCCTGGTGGGGGAACAAGAGAGCCACAGCCCACCCCCACCCCTGCTCCTGCCCTCGGGCTCCTGTCCCAGAGGATGGGCTGTACAGTCAGCCAGGCAGCAGCATGAAGCAGGTGAGAGGGAGGCAAAAGGTCAAAGCAGGACACCGGTCTCAGCAGTAGCTCAGTGAAGACACAAGAGAGCAGCGGGTATGTGAGAGCATGGGGCACAGCTGTGCCTAGAAGACATGGGGACCCCAGGGCTGGGTGGGCAGCGTGCACCCAGGATGAGGTTGCACCTGCTGCAGCACAGACCCTGTGTACAGCTGAGGGTGACCCCCAAGGAACCACCCCTATTCCTCACTAGCAGCGGTACCCACTGCCAGCAGACACCCAGGGAGCCACCTCCTCAGCCACACTCACACACACATACACACACACACACACACACACACACACACACACACACACACATACACACACACACACACAAAGGGACAAGGGTTTCGTCTCTGCAGAATGCCATTCTCTCCTCTCAGGGACTCCCGACATTGGTTCTGACCAAGACTTGGAATAAACACAGGCCTGGGAAGGGAAGAGATGATTGGCATAGGCCAGACCAACAGTGTCCCTCCTGCTTTGGTCACCATGGCAACTCCTGAGGAATGGAGGGAGGAAAGCACTCTGGGCAGCTCCCGGCTGCTGTCAGCCATGGCTGTTGGGTGCAGGGCTGCAGCCCCTCCTCTAAGCCACCGGCTGGGGAGATGAGGCACACTTGTCTTTCAGGCACAGACTGTTGTGTGACAGCCTCCACCTCCAAGCTGAGTGCAGCCCAGGGGCAGCCCCAACATCCTACCACTACCCCAGCGGGATTCTTCATATCAGATGGGCAGCATGTTTGTGATTCAGCCCAGACAGAAAATCCTGGGGAGCCCGAACCAGGCAGGGTAAGGCAGGAGTGGGCTTGGGCTCCTGCCAGGGTCCCTGTTCCCACTTAGTGCCCTGACCTCTGCCATCTTAAAACTCCCCCTTTGCTGGCACTGGGACATCTGAGAGGCAAAATGGATGCCTCTCTCCCGCTCCTACCTTCTCCACTCCCACATGTACCGGGGAGAATTAGGCACCACTTCCCAGAGCCAGTCAGCGACTCTCTCAGATGAGGGGCTTAAACCTGGAGACAAAACACAGTGCACTTGACCCTGGAGCACAGACTCCTGTGCACACACTTGTGCAGCTCTGGCCACTGTCTAGGCCTGCCCCGGCTCCAGCAGGTAATGTCAGGGCAGAATGTCCCCTGCACCACCCCTGTCCCCAGGCCTACCTGGCTGAGGAGATCCAGCACCTGCAAGGGCCCAAGCCAGGTCGTGGCCACTTCTCCATGCCAGAGGCTGCAGACCGGGAGCTCCCCACATGGGGAGGGCCGGGGCTTGTGGTCGTCAACCATGTCCTGTGCTGAGGGAGGACAGGTGTGGAAGCCATGAGGAGGGTGGGCAACTGGCTCTGGAGTGCTGGGGACCTGGGCCATCACCCAAGCTCCCATCCTCAGTTTGCCCAGCTGCACGGTGGGATGGGCAGATGTGCATGACCTTGCTCGCAGTGGGAGTGTCAGCCACAAGCCCAGTGCAGGTGGCTGTCACGGAGAGGTGTGCAGTGTCACAGTGCAGCTAGCTCCAGGGGGCCGCTTGGCTCTCAGGGCTGCTTGTGACTGGTTACATGCAAACAGAGAGGGGAGAGAGACACCAAGCCCCAGCCTTTCCCAAACCTGCCCTCCCCTCCACCCTACCGGCAGTTGTGCAGCTGCTTCTAGGCTCTGTTCAGCCAGGTACAGGTACTTTTAGGCCAGTTTCTTTGTGTCTCTGAGCCTTAGTATTTGCAGCTATACACTAGGCTGATCACAGGACATGCTTCACAAGGCCCTCATGTGTTTTTATAGCATCTCAACCGGATTTCTTGTTTTTGGCACCAAAATATATTTATCTGTTCATTCCACTTTTCATATACATTTTGAATTACCCTCACATTACGTGCCTGATGAGTGCTTGCAACCTATTATTTGGTAGGAGCATTATTGGGAAGCAGGGCAAGACCTGAGCTGCATTTTTAGAAAGGTGAATGGTATCATGACAAAGGTGGGTAAGACCCGAGGATTCCCAGTAAGGCATCTGGGAATAGCAGCATGTCCTCAAGGCCAGGCTGGGGGCTGGGGTGCGGGAGTCTGGGGCAAGCAGCTTTGAGAGGTGCAGAGACAATGGAGAGAATGCAGAGGACCCCAGTTCTCCTGCAGCAGCCCCACACTGGTGAGTGCCTGTTCCTCTGGCCCGAGGAGCATGCTGTGTGAAATGAGAAGGGGTGAGGCAAGAATGCATGTGAACTGTAAGGTGTCATGGCTACCACTTTTCCCCTGCATTTGTACCTGCTAAAGGAGGCACCTTGCACCTGGGCTAGGACCCCAGCTCCAGCCCTGTTGCTCTTAGGAGCCAGAGCCTCTGCTTCCTCCCCTTGTAGAGTGGGGATTCTGCAATGTCGCTGCTGCAGACGCAGACACGAAGGGACCCTGGGCTTGGGGTTGATTTTGTAAGGCCAAGAGGGCGGTGAGCTGCAAGAGCCAGGATGATTCCATGAACAGAGCGGCTGCTTCTGTATTCACTGAGGCTTAGCCCACTTCTTCAGGAGCCACCACGCTCTCGAGACAGCCCAGGAGTCACCCCTTCCCAAAAGAGGGGCATGTGATCAGGCCAGGGAGCCCCTAACCTGCACACTCTGATTCCTGGAGGCTCAGCTGGAGCCCAGCTCACAGGACCATGAGCCCCAAGGCATGTCCACTGTGTCCAGGCCCTGGGGTAGCATTTGAGCCAGGAACAGGGCCACAGGCAGTGATTCTGCCTTATCCTGCCTTGCCTGCCATTGAGTGTGCATGGGAAAATGTATCAACCATGAATGTGGGTGAGCTCTGTGAAATCACAATGAGGGGACAGTGTTCACCTGATCTGTGCCTGTCAATGTGAGGTGGCACCATCCCCTTATAGGGACACCCAGAGATAGGGCCAGAGCCACCTTTGGTTGTCCCATTGCCTGATGCCACTCAGCTCTTGGTTCTGCATTTTGCCACCCTGAATGAGTTGTATGTTTGTCCCCCTTATTTCACTCAGGATCCCTGCCTGCAAGCAGCAGCAAGAGGCAAATTTGCAAGGCTCCTTGGCACTCAAAGCATTGGTAGGAGGCAAAGACCCAGGGGAGAAAGCAGATATAAACAGGGCAGCTTCAGGAGGTCCAGTGACAGCCCTTTAACACGATGTTCAGACCAAGATGTGGCTAATACCTCTGCACTTCACATCTGCTTCCAGGGCTGGTGCCAACCCTTGGTGTAGGCACACAGGAGGCCTCACTGCCTCTGCATGTGGGCTCTCACACACCAAAGTCACATCCAAATCCTGAGCCTAAAACTGGCCCAAACTCAAGTCCACACTCTCAAACCAGTTGCCAGGGCCTGGCCAAGAAACAGGGAAGACCTGGTGTTGTTGTAGAAGACAGAAAAGCTGCCCAGCTTGCCTGCTGTCCCACAGGAAGCGGGGACAGCCCTAGTCACAGGACACAGAGTGGGGTGGCATCCAGACTAACAGCAGCACTGTGCCTGCTAATGTCCACCCTGCTCTGTGTGAGGCATTCTGTTCTACATATACCTGCTGGCTGAGTTGGAAAGGACTGAAGCCCAGCTCAGAGTAGCTGAAGTTGGAGAGAGGAAGGAAAAGTGAGGTAGCTTCCCACAGGCCTGGTGATGGGCCTCAGACCCTTGGCTCTGCTGAGCTGAGTGGGCAGGCTGGACCCTGCCCATAGGAGGAGTGGGGAGACACAAGCAGGGCTAGCTTTTCAGGGTCTGGTGCACCAGCAGGAAGCAGTGACTGCCCCTAAGATGCCCCAGAGGTGGACACCCCACAGGGAAGGCAACTTTGCTTTCTGGGAGGTGGTCCTCTCTGGGTCCAACTCAAAGTTCCAGGATCTGGTGCTAAGCCAAAACTGCTCCTGTCTTTGTCCCACCCCAGGCCAGGGCTGCACCCTTGCATCCAGGAATTCCCAGGGCTGGGCTCAGAGTCCTCCTTCCTCCCACTGCTGCCTGAGGTCATCCAGGCAGACTTTGATCTGTTCCCTGTTCAGTCTGTCAAATGCAGCAGGAGCAGCATCACACTGTGTGCTGAAGGTTCCAGGCCAAGGGGCCTGGTTTTTGCCGGGTAAAGAACAGGGAGTGCAATGGCTTAGGAGGGGGCAGTAGGCCTGGAGCTGAACTGCAAGGGTTCAAATTCCGGCCTCGCCACTTCCTGTCCTTGCTTGTGCCTCTTGGTCTATGAAGCAAGGATGGTGACTCACAGTGCCATGTGAGGATTAAACATGGATAACTTTTATGACAACACCTGCGCAGGAGCTCTGCGTAAGTGTTGCTCATCTTGTCATGATGACGTAATTGTTTCTCCCTCATGATCTCATTGTTGAATGCTTACACACAATCCAGCCAGGGCAAATCCAGGAAGGCTTCCTGCAGGAGCAAGATCCCTGAGAACTGAGACCAAGAAGGGAAGGAGCAGCATAAGCAGGACAATGGAAGCAGAGCCAGCAAGTGTGGCATTCAGCAGGCAGGAGCTGGGAGGATGGTATGTTATGGAGAGGAAATCGGAGTCTTAATGAAGTCTCCCAAGCCTGGGTGGAAGCAGGTCCATGGAGGGATAGGAGAGGGCTGGTGAGCAGCTCCTGCAGCCTTCCCTGTGCAGAGGGCCCAGCCAGGAAGGGCATGTGGAGGCATTGCAGGTACACAAGTGAGGTCATGATGAGACCAGGTGTTGGCCGCATGACAGAGCTGCGCCACCTGGCTCCTCCGGTAGCCACAGGAATTAGCTCCAGGCAGTAAAGCCTCCTTCCAGGCAGCCAGAGAACGTGTTGGGACAGTAGGCCTGTGGTGCAGTGTGGGTTCTGGGCGCCGGCCCTTGGCTGCTTGGCACTCCCACACTTGTCCTTGCTGCCACTAGGAGCCTGCCTGGGCCAGTGGGAATCACAAAATCCACACTTTTCAGCTTCCCAGGCTCTGTGCCCACTCACCCCCACACCGCCAACCTCCAGAGAAGACCTGGATCAGATGCAGAGAAGGCACAGGTGCCTGGGGTGTTGTAGAGCTTGGCTGCAGGGATCCAGTGAGTCCCACAAGGCCCTGGTTTGTGCAGCCACTCCTGGGGACAGAACGTGGGGCATGGTATAATGGAAAATAAGAATTAAAAAAATGCTTTCTCAGAAAAAAAAAGTCTCTGGATGGTGGTGCAGGGGGGGTGGGTTCTAACTTACCCAGTCTGGTCTGGTTTCTTCACAATCCATTACTATGAAACATTGCTTCTCATTGCCCAGGGATGCCCATGGCTGCCCAGGGATACCCATGGCAAGGGCTGGCTCTCAGCACTGCCTTGGTCAGACCTCCATTGCAAGCTGCCATATGAACGTGGCTGGGTCAGGCAGCCCTGCTTTTCCAGGAGGCATCTCCACGGTCAGCGGGAAAGAAATCCCACACCTCGTGGGGTGGCCCGGCCTCATCTCCCATTTGCTCACTTCCCAGCCACCCCAACCCATCGCAACTGCCAGTATAATTTCATTTTTTGAGTATCTGCAAGTCAGTAAAAACCCATCTGTCTTTTCTTCCCTTTAGCACACTCTCCTGGCTGCTGAGCCTCCTGTGTGTGTGCTTTAAGTTTCATCTTGAACCTTGGTCCATATCCATCACTCTTACAGCTGTACTCTTTCAGCACTGATTTTAAATCTCCCCTCTAAAAGCCCAGGACTCTTCTCCTTGGCCCCAAGCCAAACACCCCCATTTACCTGCTCTCTTTTGGAGGCAGGGATACAGGGCTATCTCTAACCCCAAGGTAAAAGGCAGTTACCAGCATTGTGGCATAGCAAATTGAGCTGTTGGCTACAATGCCAGCTTCCCATGTAGTTGTGATTCAAGTCCCAGCTGTTCCACTTCCATGCTAGCATTCCTACTAATGTCTTGAGAAAAGCAGTGGAAGATGACCCAAGTGTCTGGGACCCTACCACACATATGGGAGACCTGGATAAAGCTCCTGGCCCCTGTGTACCAGCTCTGAGGAGTGACAAGCAAATGGAAGATCTTTTTTTTATGCCACTCTGCCTTTCAAAGGGAGACAAGTCTTGGCTTCCGCCTCCTCCCTGGAGAGGAGGAGGCCACATCTGAGCCCAAGGTTTGCGTCCTTGCCAGACAGGTGCTACTGTGTGGGCATGGTGGCTCAGCTGGTGAGTCACCAGCCACAGCATGATGTGCCTCCTGCTATGGGAAGGCAGCGCAAGGCAATGAGGCAAGGGGCACCTGAGGAGCAGGGGTGGGAGGGGGTCATGCCCCTCCATGGTGCACTTGGGTTGGTAAGGGGCTTCACCCTCTGCCTGGCAGCTTCCAGCACCCTCAGGCTGCAACTGCTGGGAGTCAGATGCCCTGGGCTTGCTTGTTGTTTGTTGGGAGAACTTGGTGAGTCTCGGAGGCTTGGATGCCTGTGTTTTAAGATGAGCATCAGCACCAGGGACTCTGCACCAGGGTGATATGTTAGAAGTGCAGTTGCTTTCTAAAGGGTAGAATGCTGCCTGGTGTATGGGTCTGCCAGGTTGCAGTTGCCTCACATCCAGGCCTTGCCCAGCCACTTTCAGCCTCAGGGCTGGGAAGGGATTAGAACTAACCTGGTCCCTGCAGGGCCTTACACCTGCCCTTTCCCCACAGAAAAGAGCCCGGCTGCTTCCCCACCCATCGGAACACCTCCAGGACAGACAGATCTCAGGGAAGGCTGCCTCCGAAGCTTCCTATTCTCGCCTGTCTGCCTACTGGGAGCCGTGACACCCACGGTGGGGTTATAGGACAAATCACAGGCTCCCAATGCTGCCTCACCTCCAAGACCTACTCTCATCCTGAAGACACCCTTGGACGCTGCCTGGGCCCCAGCTGAATGAGGCTCTTGGGGAGCAGGACTCACCCGTATTCCCCAGCAAACCCCCGGCCATCCCCCAGGGCTGGCTGCCCGGGCAGGCGGTAGGATGTCTGTGCCCCAGATCCAAGTGGAAGAAGTGGGTGGCAAGGAGGGGCCCACAGGAGCAGCTGCACCCACTGATGACCACCTCCGGAGCCTGAAGGCCCTGACAGAGAAGCTGAAGCTGGAGACGCGCAGGCCGTCCTACCAGGAATGGCAGGCTAAGCTGGAGGAACACGCGTGGCCCTTCCCCAGGCCGGCTGTGGAGCAGGAGACCAACTTGGAGCAGGGGGAGCTGGCCCGGGAGGAGCGCCAGTCCCCACAGGCGGAGTCCAGGCAGCAGTCCACCCCCTCTGAGGGTGCGGGACAGGCTGGAGATGTGCCCCTGGCCACCGGCAAGCTGGAAGGTTTTCAAAGTATTGATGAAGCCTTAGCCTGGCTCAGGAAGGAGCTGGTGAGTGGCTGCCCCCAATCCCCACTCCCAAGAGAAAAGACCACGCCCCTCTCTGATGCCTCTCTACCCTACTTTTGCCCACGTCCCCAACTGCACACCTGTGTCAGTCAAAGACCAGTCTTTGCCATGTGGGTCCAGGGGACCCAGGTGAGAGGCAGCCCCTGATGGCAGGCACGTATGGAGGAGGCAGATGTTGCCTTGAGAACTTGAGAGGCTGCTAACATGTGTCCCCTGTCCCAACCTCCTGATACCTCTCCTGGCCTCAGACTCTTATACTCTCACCTGCAGCTTCTGGGACCTTCTGTGGCTCAGCTGTCCCCTTAGCCCTTTTCAGCTGAATCCCCTGCCTGTGGCTCCTCGGTCCCCCACTGGGCTGCCTTGGGTGACATTGGGACAGGGATGCTGATTGTTCTGGAGTGAAGTGGCTCAGGGCTGGTCATGCATGCTGAAGCTCTGTAAGTGAAGAGCAGTGGCAGAGCTCGGGTGGAGGCCTGCAGGGGTGCAGGACGAGGCCCAGAAATTTTGCCTGGAGCCCAGCTTTGCAGGTGAGATGCGTGTGACTAGGGGTAAGTTGCATATGGGCTGGAAGAAGCAGCAGCTTCCACCCTTTCTCTTGGCCACAGGCAACGCAGATATCCTTCAGAACAGTTCCCCACTCACAGTGAGTCCCTGTTTGAGCATGGTGGTGGGGCTGGGAGATGCATGGTCTGTCCCTCCCTGTGGGGCATTGCAGGTGGCAGGGAAGGCAGGAGGGAGGAACTGCTGGTCCCTGGTGTGGTAACTGGCGGCTTCTTGGCAGAGCCAGACTTGAAGCTCACCCTCTCCCATGCTCTTACCCCCATACCCTGGCCCAGGTAACACCTGCCAGGTCAGGCCCTTTGGAAACTCACTGCCTTCCCAAGCCAGCCTTAACTCGGTGGTTTTCAGAATCCTCAAAACCCAGTTCTGCTGGGGCCTGGAATTCTTCATGAGCTGTAACAGTGGAACGAACTCAGGGCATGCGGCAGATCAGGGCCTCTGGTGTCTCTGATGAACTGGAAGCCTTAGTTGGTTTTCATCTCTGAGGCTGGGAAATCATCTCTGATCTGCCATCCAGCTGTGTCCGTCTTTACAACCAGAGTGTGTGCATGTGTGTGCTGCTGCTGGCCTTTGTACAGACAGTGCCATGGGTTCCAGCACTGCTGCTGGGTGCTCATCAGGGATAGACATGCTGCACCCTAAGGTGGACCCTAGAAGCTGGTCCTTGGATCCCCGAGGCTGCATGGCTTTGATTTGTTTTTATGAAGAGGAACAAAAGAAAGATTCCCATTCATTAAGGAGACTGGGTGTTGATTTGGGGTTCATTTGGGATTTTATTGCTGCTGGAAACGGAGGCTGTTTGCTTTGTAAATAAGTTAGTGCTCTTTGTGGGGATGCCTCTGGGGCAGTGACTAGAGGATGCAGGTGGGACTTGCCAGAGCTTCTCCCCGTCATCCTACAGGTAGAAGCTGCCTGAGACCCACTTGAGAAGGGTGTGTCCAGGCCACGCTCAAGATCAAATGACTGTGAGTGTGTGTATTGGGGGGTGAGTCCCAGGCACCTGTGGTTTTCAAAGCTCCCATGAGCTTGTGATGTATGGGTGAGGCTGAGATCCAGGGAGATGTACTGGCTGGGAACAGGCAGGTGGTCCATGCAGGCAGGCAAGACAATAATTGTGGATACTAATTCAGTTGCCAAAGACTTCTTCCTGGTCTCCCATGTAGACGCAGGGGCTCAAGGCTTTGAGCCACCCTCCACTGCTTAGGTTGTAAGCAGGGAGCTGCTGATTTGTCAAGCTCATGTGCAACTTTGCTTCTGTTCTTAGGTGGCCCAGGAAAAAAAGACACAGAGTCTGCAATTCAGTGTGTCCTGCAGGTGTTTCCCCTACATGGGGCCAAATGCCCAGCTTGGTGGAAATTTTGAAGTCAGTTGCAGTTTCCAACACAGCAGGCCAACTAGTGGGTCTTTTGGGACCCATTTGTGCAGCAAGGGGGGGTCATTCTCAGTGTAGCTACATGTGTACATGGGTGGTGATTGTGTCTGTCCACGTCTCCTACAAGGCAAGCTAAGAGGAAGAGGGACAGCCTGAACTTGTCTTCTTTCCAAGCTCCTGAAGCCCCCTCGGACTTTCCCGTTCAGTTTGTGCTGTGAAGAAATCAATGGTAGCTGCTGATGCCCCCAGGGACCTGTGAGTGGATGAAGTTTTACTTCAGCCTAAAGCACTGGCCACTCAGGAGAGGGGGAGACCCACCCCCAAAGCCCGGTAGTATGTCTCCTCCAGCTAGAGTCTGTCCACATGCTTCCAAGATGTTGTTGCCACCTGACTGTGGCAAACAGGACTCCGCCCATGCACTGGGTGGTTTTGAACCACCTGAGTTTCCCAGAGTTGTTATCCCTGGGACACGGACTCAGGGTTCAGTGAGGTGGCCACTGTGCAGCCCTGTTGATTCCAGCATGCTCTTGAGTCACAGCCACCAGCTGTCCCACCTCCCTTACGGGCCTCCCTAGGTTGGTAGCCAAGCGACCAGGGTGCAGGCAATGCCGTGGGGAAGGATGAGCTGGGAAGGACAAGCCCCCCATGCTGCAGGCTTCTGTCTCTAGAACATTGTGCCAATGAATGCCTCTGGCTGGGCTTTGGTCCTGAAGCCAGCCTCATGCCTTGGGCCTTGAGCATCCAGCACTAGAAGAAAGGGCCCCTCTGTCTGGCTTCCCTCTGTAGTCGAGTGGAGAAGTCCCCTTGCCACCCTGACGGATGAAGAATAGGGACGGGAAAGTCTTCCACTTGGCCAGGTGGTGCCAAAACGATAACAACATTCCAGCTTCTAACGGTTGTCTTTGTGAGAAGCCCTGGAGCCCACAGACAGGTCTTTTCCTGTTTGATCTCCACATACTAAGCCCAGAAAGCATTGAAGTTGCCAGGAAAAGGGAAAAGAAAACCGACAAGTTTTCATCTTGGAGCATCTGCTTGACAGGAGGCCTGCAGACCTGGCTGCACCTGCAAGTTAACCATCTCGGGCATGTGCAGGCACAGCCCTCAGCTGGTCTTGCCTCTGTCTGCAGACTGGCATGACCTGGGACAAGACACACTCACTTGGCATCTCCAGATGGAGATGAAAGTGCCTTCCTGGCATTGCTCCTTGTGCTCCTGCAGTCGGGTGTTAACGCGGCCCCCTTTTTGCAGATTCTTGAAGTCTTTGATTTGCTTTAGGCTTGTAGACAACAGGTCCTTGGTCCCAAGAAAGTCTGGCTGTCACCTGCCAGTGAAGGCATTTGCTGCCCTCGAATGTGAAGAAATCATTCAGGGTCTTCTACAAGAAAGAAGATGCCTTGCAAGCAGGCAGGGCACCCTGGGGAGGGACACACAATCTCCAGACACCTCAGGAGCCTTTGGCAAAGAGAAAATCACAATCTCGCCCTCTGTGGCCACCTTCTCCAACCCACATTACAGAGCCCCCCAGCATGCTATCACAGAGAATCCCGCGAGTGCCCACTGTCACTCTAGTTAGCACAGGCACCACAGAGAGGCCTTCTGCGGTCCCCACCAGGACCCTCAGTCACCAGTACCTGCACCCATGATGTGACCAACAGGATGGCCAATCCTTCCCTGTTTGGGATTCAGGTTTCCAGAGTGTGGGGTTCTTAATGCCAAAAACCAGTTCTTAGCCAAGCAGGCTGAGCTAGTCATCCAATATCTGTGGACTTGTTGTAATGGGAACACATACATCATAGACCAGGTGCTATTTTTATATGCATCAAGTGCATTCACCTCGTTGCACAACTGTTGCCAGCACCCACTCCTGAACCAGCTCCTCTTCCCCAGCTGGAATGCTGCCTGGGAAACACTAGCTCTCACTCTCCCTCCCCCAGTCCCTTGCCATCTCCATGCTACTTTCTGTCCCTGAGAGCCTGGTGACTCTAGTACTGTGTAGAACTAGAATCCCACATTGTTTACCCTTTGTGACTGGCTACATTACATCCTCAAGGTGCGTCCATGGGCCAGGATTTCCTGCCTTCAAAGTTGAGTGCTTTTCATCCATCTGGACGGTCCATGCCATGCTCACTCATTCACCTGGGTTGCTCCCATCATTTGGCTGTTGTGAGTGAAGCTTCTGTGAACGTGAGTGTGCAGGTATCAGTCCTGGCCTTCTGTTGCATGCCAACAAGTGGAATGGTTGGGTGATATGACAGGGCGGTGTCAGTTTTTGAGATCCCACTGTCTCTCTGCAGCCAACTCCATGGCTGGTCAGGTCCTCTTCCAACTCCTGTGTACAGCACCAGATAGGAAAGACCTCCCTGCAGGCCACAGGCACACTCTTCTGAGGTCATTCTGCTTCTTGGTCATCCTTCCTGGGCTTTCCTTTACTTCCCTTTATTTAAAGACTCTGTTCAAGAGGGATACTCTTACACACAGAGAGAAGGGCAGGTGGGGGAATCTTTCATCCATTGGTTCATTCCCCAAACAGCTGCAGTGGCTGGGACTGGGCTAGACGGAAGCCAGGAGTCAGGAACTCCATCTGGGTCTCCCACATGGGTGGCTTGAGCCCATGTACTTGGGCCATATACTGCTGCCTTCCCGGGTGCATTGGGCAAGGAGCTTGGAGCAGAGATGATACTTGAACTTGCACCCTTTATGGGATGCTGGCATCGCAGATGGCAGCATCACCCTTTCCCCCTTCCCCATGTGCTAGGTTTTCCTCTCTAGTCCCTTCCCCAAGAGCTCCTTGCCTTCTCTCATGCAGCCTCTTGCTACACTTCAGCTGGCAAAGCCCTGGAAAGCTCTTTCCTCCTCTTGTTGAGCCCTTTAATTACCATCTTCAGTGCCTTAATCTTGCCCTTTGGGCTTCGTCTTCTACAGAGAAACAGTGCGGCTCCAGGAAGAAGCCTTCCTGTCTGCCCCCAAAGAGCCAAACCTCAGTTTGCCCCAGCAGATGGTGCCCACAAGCATGGCTGTGCCCTCCTTTTCCCTCCCTCTCTCTGGGCACATCCCCCCTGACATCAGCCCTGGCACTGCAATGTTCCCACCCTCTCCAAGCACTATGCCCTAATTAAGGAATTTGCTGGAATAACAGGCTGCACCTCTGAGCACCAGCAAATACCTCTGTCAATGCAGAGGAGCCTTGGGCCACCCGGGAAGAGGGCGACAGGAAATTGGCATTGCCTGCAGTTGAGCCTTTGCCTGGGTCAGCTTAAAACCCAGCCCAGGAGTTGAGGATGAAGGGCTGACCCTCAGAGCAGCATCTTGGGCTCCCAGCTGTTGGCTACAAGCTGGGAGGTCCCTTGTTGCATGCAGCTGTGCCCCACCAGCATGCTCCTCTTCACAGCATGCTGTTTGCTGTTTGACATCCTTGGAAGGGGTGTCTGTAGATGAGTAGGAAAAAATTTCAAGGAGCATTACCTAGTCCAAAGCCACCTAACCGGTGAGGAGAGAGGCTCCACTTGAGCCTATAGTCTAACTTTGAGCTGTGAGCTTCCTGTCTCTGCTACCCCTGAGGCCCAGCTCTCCTCGGGGTGGACGAGAGCTAGACAGACCACCCTGCACTGGGCTCTGACCAGCCTTGTGCCACAGGTGCTGCTAAGCAGGACAAACTGCTCACAACAAGATGATACTGTAGGATTGCACACATTATGTTGCTGGTGCAGTCAGCTTCACAGAAAGCCAGATGGTGGGTGCTTGGAGCAGGGAAATCAGGAGCCAGTGTCTCTTGGGTGTCAGTCTGGAGAGAAGAAAAAGCTCTGGAGACAGATGCCAGCAGAATGTGCAGTCAAGGCTGTGGAACCATACACTTGAAAAATGACAGAGACAGCAACCTTGATGCAGTGTGTCTGCTACCAGTTTCCATTTTTAATTCTGGAGATGAAGCCTCTTATCCCTGTATGTTTTACTCGGGTTTCTCTGCATGGATTTGGCTCGGCAGCAGTTAATCCAGGGCTAAAGTCATGTTTAAGGCAGGAATTCACTTTGAAAGTCATTGTGCAGCCTCTGAGTGGGTGAGAGCGGTCCCTCATAGCCTGGGAGCAACACTGACGTAAGTGGGAGGTGGAGGCAGGTGCTGGTTCACATTCAGGGGTCATCACACAATGCAGTACTTACTATCTCTCAACTTCTGAAGAGCAGGACCTGTGGGGGTCCTGGGGGATACCCTTGGGCTCTCAGCACCTGCTGAGGAACCCAGTCCAGCCCCCTCCACTTGGTCCCTTCCAGGTGGGACAGATTGGCTGGAGCTCCTGGTCCCATGGAACCTAGGGTCTTATTGTTCTTCTTTCCTTCCTGCACAGCTGAATACATTGAAGCTGTTGGATGTGTAGTGATAGCACACAGGAGCAGAGGTGTCAGGTCAAAGGAAGATACACTCATGCTCTCCGAACATCCCTCCTCTTAGTTGACTCCAATAAGATAAACGAAACTTTGACGAGTTTTGTTATTTTTGTTCATTGTTAGTGAGGTGGAGGAGAGGGCAAGACACTCTCCTATCTGCTGGTCACTCCCCAAATGCCCACGAAGGCTGGAACTGGACCAGAATAAAGTCAGAAACCAGGAGTTCAATCTGGATCTTGCATGTGGGTGGCAAGAACCCAATTGCTTGAGCCATTTGCCACTGTTTCCCAGGGTCTATCTCAGCAGGAAGCTGGAGTCAGGAGCTGGAGTTGAGTACCAAACTCAGGCACCCCAACATTGGCATGGAAACCAGCATCAGCTGCTGGGCCATGCAGCTTTTCCTAAAGAAACTTAATGTCTGGATTGTTTTCTGACCTTTGGAAGGATCAATCTCCATAGAAAAGTCTCCCCTTTCTCACGAGCCCACCACAAGCTGTACCTCTCAGATACCTGGTGAGACCTGAAATTTTTCAACTCTTGAGAATCTTTTTTTAAGCAAGAGTTGACCTCAAATTTTTGAGGCCAAAGTTCAAATCTAAACCACAGGGTTTCTAGCTTTTCCAAGTTACACAGTCCTGCAGAGTGGTGGTTGGGCTGAGCTCCCGAGGACTAGATAGATCGAGCAGGGCTATGTGTTGGAGCCAGCCCCATCTTTCAGACAGGGTTGGCTGCTTCTCCTTCGGGAGGGTCTGGGCAGCATTTGGCTCCGTTATGGACACAGTTGGGGGCTCTGTAACAAATGTATGAATGACCATCCCCTGTGTCAGACTGCCATCAGTAGTCTGGTGGTAGGCTGGATCAATAGAACTGATTGGCCACTACTTTGAGTTCCAGTGCCCAAGGAATGAAATGTAAACTAGAGGATCAGGACTAGGAGTATAAATCTTAATTTTACTATCAAATAGCTGCCTGTCCTCCAAGCAGTACTTAATATTTTTCTCACCTATGAAGTGAAAGAGAGCTATGGGAGAGTTTAACAAAACAGAAGGAAAAGAAAAACCCACATGGAAGTGCTCACTGGGAAAGTCCCTGATTTTTCCACTTTGCAATGCACTTGAATGGAGAAAGGGAGAACATTTCCATCAATGTGTGCAATCACCGGGAGGGGCCCTCTGGAATATCTAAATCAGCTTTGCTCCAGGTAATGACACAGTTGAGTATGAGAACACAAAAATATGAAAATGGCACCATTTGCAAGTGAAGTGGCCAGTGAGAAGAAATCGAAGCAGTAGCTGGGGACTTTAGTGGCACAATGTTGTTGAGGGAAAGGCTCCTTGCTGACGCCACCCCCTCCCTACCATGCCACAATGGTGGAACCTGTGACCTCCTGACCTGTACTACCCTGCTGGTGCTCCCAGCAAGGGTAACTATGTACCTGACCTTTATAATCTGCCAAACATGAGACCTGGCAAGTTGTTAACATTCCTCCTCCATCAGGAACCAGGTGCTGAGAACATTAAGAACCTTGTAGAAGGTTACTGAACACACACCTGGCTCCATACCCCATGTTCCAGCTCTGCCTTAAGGTACAGAAAAACCTTAGTTGTCTCGACTTTTTGGGTTGCTAGCCCTAGCTCCTCCACTGAAGAAAGCCATGAGCTGACAGAGGTAGTGTGAGTTTGCTGTGCCCTGAGTCCTCCATCTGTAGATGTGGATGGTGGTGGGTAATGGTGGCTCCTTCATGTTACAAATTGTACTGAGGATGAACTGTCTCATGTTCATATAACCATGGAGCTGAAAACTGTATCTGGCTCCTAGTCAAACTTAGTAAGTAGTCTATCTTTATGCTTGGATCCTTGAAAAACATATTACAATGTCCAGGTGTTCGAAAATGTTTCGATGATATGACAGCATGCCTGCCCCCAGCATCCAGTATAGATATTGCCATCTGAGTCATACTCCCTCCACCCCACCCAGAGGGCATCACAGTCTTGAACTTGGCGTTAGACCTTCCATGCATTGGTTCATATGCTTGCTCATTCTGAACAAGGAGAATGATCTTTTCAAGGATTTGGTTGTTTGAAAGGGGAAGTTACAGGTAAGAGTGATAGGTAAGAGTGATAGGAGTAAGGAGAGAGAGAGAGAGAAAGAGATCTTCCATTCACTGGTTCGCTTTCCAAATGGCTGCACTAACTTGAAGCCAGGACCCAGGAACTGTATCCAGGGCCTCCTATGAGAGTGGCACATTAGCAAGCAGCTGGATTGGAAGTGAGGCAGCTGGGAGTTGACCTGGTACCCATAGGGGATGCTGGTGTGACCTGTTATGCTACAATGCAGGGTTCAGAACTGGAAATATCTTGAGTACAGCAGAGACATGCACCCCTTTCAGGAGGATTTGTGTCCATGGCTAACCAAGATCACTCTTATCTGTCACCCCCACTATTATATTTTCATCTCCCAGAACTGGGAAAGTGCTCGGGTTTCCAGGTGGACCAACTGATGGCCAGGACATTAAGTAGGATTCCTGTGAGTGGGTCTGCACTTGTTGGGGTCTGTACAGTTTTCCCTTCTTCCCCCACCCACCCCCTGCCTTCACACCTGGTTGCTTCCCCCACCACCTCTGTCCTTTCTTCTCTTCCAGACAGAGATGCGCCTGCAGGACCAGCAGCTGGCCAGGCAGCTCATGCGCCTACGCGGGGACATCAACAAACTGAAGATTGAGCAGACCTGCCGCCTCCACCGCAGGATGCTTAACGATGCCACTTACGAGCTGGAGGAGCGGGATGAGCTAGCCGACCTCTTCTGCGACTCGCCCCTGGCCTCCTCCTTCAGTCTTTCCACCCCGCTCAAGCTCATCGGGGTCACCAAGATGAACATCAACTCCCGGAGGTTCTCCCTGTGCTGAGAGGCCCCGGGGAGGCGCTGGAGGAGCCAGGACACAGCGCTTGGGAGGGCGCTGATGCTGAGGCACCCAGAGGGTCTCCCCAGAGGCCCCCTAGGCCTGCAGGAAGGTGCTTCTCCCCACCCCTCCAGAGAGCCATGACTCGCTTTTGTTTCTGCTCTGAAGGAGGGCCATCCCAAGCCACTGTTCCCTAACAGATGGCGTCCCAGGGTAATCCAACTCAGTTCCTCTCCATGTGGCCCACATTCTGGTCCCCTGCAATCACTGGTGCTTTAAATTGGGGTTCCCAAAGTATGGGTCTGGGGGGATCTCCCACTGGGAAAATCAGCTGTGTTCGGAGGGCCCATCCCATGTGCCATGACCGTCCTCCGAGTACCACCCTGTAGTCATGCTCATGGTGTGATTTGGCATCGTGATGAGCCTGCAGGAAAGAAAACCCTAACGGAGTGACAGGTGGGCTGGAGAATGCAAGCTCAAAAGTATGACGCCCTCTGGCGGGGTGGAGGGAATGTGACTCAGATGGTAAGGCAGCTCCCAGGACACTGAAGAGCACATGGCCAAGGCTGTGGTGGCTGCAGCTTCGGCATGCCGTGCAGGTGTAGGGGCATGGTGGCGTGGCGTGGCATGGGTAGGGCAAGCACAGGCAGCTGCTTTTGCCTGCCATGGCCACTAGTTACAAAATCCACAGAGCCCCCTTGCCACCACCCCACAACCCTGATAGGAGCACCAAGAAGCCTCCAGTAAGCACACCAGGCAGGCAGTGGAGTTCTTTAACTTAGTTTTCCCCAAGAGAACACAGCAGAGACCTCCCAGTGGGCTCTGAAGGGGTCACCTATATTGCTTGATTCCTGCCCCCCAAAATGCCCTGAAATTGGGCCTGAGCTTTCCTCAAGATCTCCTGTGCCTGACCTAAGCAACTCCTTTTCATTGAATACGACTGTTATGTGTAGCTAACTTGCTATTAGCTGTTGGGTGTTTGTACAAATGGGGAAGCAGTTTGATCAGGTCAAGTGCCGAGCTTAGGGTCTGATTTTAAACATTGTTCTTCAAGATCAGCAAGTGAAGAGCTGGTGCAGTGGCTTGGAGGGCAGAGGGCTCTGTGCATTGCTGTTTTTTTGGCTAAGTCCTCTCCTTAACAAAGGAGCAGAGTAAAATGCCAGAGAAGGGACCATGTCTTTTCTACGTGGCTGTTTAGCGGGTGTAGAGTATTTTGATGTGTGGAATTGCTAACAATGCCCAATCAAGTCAGAGGCCAATCTACTTGAACTCCAAAGATGGGCCAAACCCTCAGATTGCCTGTGCCTCTCTGCATCTCACTTTGTTCCTGCCTACACCTGCTGGAGTGGGAGCAGTATGGTGCCACAGCATTGGTCCCACAGGGTGTGTATCCCTAATCACATGCCCTGGTCCACATGTGCTGTGGCTGTAATGGCGCTCGTTTCTCCTCCCTGTGTAATGGCTGCAGAATCCAGTCCAGGACCCGCCTAAGGGAAGGGGCCACTCTCCCTGTGTGGGCAGCATGGGGAGGCAAAATGAATGGCCAGTGGTAGACAGAGGAACTTGGTCTCCTCCTGGGGGTCTCCAAGAGCCAGAGAGCTGAGGCTGCCTTCCAAGATGGTAGAGCAACATGGCTGGGACACAGCAGCCCCACGGTGCCTGCTCCCTGCCGTGCCTCCTCCATGGCTGTGCGCGGTGCCACCATGTCCCTTCCAGGCACTCTCCTCCTCTTGGCAACACACACACCTGCTCAGGCTACAGCAAGCACACACATCCTGCAGGCTGGGTACAGGAAGCCAAGTTTTCTTTATAAAAGATCAGTCATTAAAAAAAGTTATTACAGTGACACAAAAAATTCACAGAAAGCTGAGTGCTAGAGTGTGCTCAGAGTGATTGGATTAGGGGTGCTCGGGTGACCTGAGGTACCCTCTCTTTGGGCTCTGGGAGGAAATGAAGACCATATTTTTTTTTCAGGTGGGTTGGATGTCTCAGCTGCCTCGCCTCCTAAAAGGATTGTCCACTTTAGGGGAAAGTGGGGAAGAGGAGGGGACAGGCGGATGTTTTCCTTTGCTTTCCAGTGGACATTGGTCCTCCCCCGTCCACGGTGAACTTGGCTCCCCAGTCAGCCAGCCCTGTGTCCGTATGGGAAGGGCTGAGGTCAGTGGCAGCATTTGGCCACGCCCCCACTGCCGGCTGTCTGGCTGCCGTGTGTGTACAGTCTTACTGCTTGTCCATTTCTCCACTTCCCCCCAAGGATCCCCAAGTGTCCGACAAGGGGTGTCCCTTAACACTGTTGTGTGTGGGGGAGGGGGAAGAGGAGGGTATCTGATGCCATGGTCTCTGTAGCAACCACAGAGGCCTGAAGGGCATGGCAGCTTGACCTTGTCCTGGCCTAGGCCAAGACCTGTCCCCTGTAGCAATACCAAGTGCTATTACCTAATCAATAGATGATTTATAATGTTATTTTTTTATGATGATTTGTTTCTATATTGCTGTTAGAAAAAGTGAAGTAAAATGATCTCAAAAGATATCCACACACAGAGAAATTCACTCCCTCCTGGCTTGTGTCTTACAATATGCACAGTACTTCCTGTAAGAAAGGATGGATGGCAGATGAGTGGACGGAGGATGCCTGGGTAGATAGGTGAACAGATGCGTGGCTGGATGGGTGGCTGGCAGTCGGAGGAAGGTATGGAAGGAAGGGAAGATTCACCACAACTACTGTTCTTCCTTTCTCGTGCCTCCTTGCCCCCTGGCTTCCTGCTGCTGGGCAAGCAGCAGATGATGGCTCAGGCACCCGGGACGTGTTCCCCACAGGGGGCATGCAGACTGGGTTGCAGGCTCCCGGCTTCCATCTGGCCCCATGCCACTGTTGCAGGCATTTGGGATGAACTAGCAGATGATCTCTGTCTTTCAAATACAAATGCTTTTGTGGGGGTGGGGGAGAAGATTCACTTATTTTTTTTTTTTTATTGGAAAGTCAGATTTACAGATCTTCCATCTGCTGGTTCACTCCCCAAGTGGCTGCAACTGCCAGAGCTGAGTGGATCCAAAGCCATGAGCCAGGAGCTGCCTTCTGGGTCTCCCATGAGGGTGCAGGGTCCCACCCTCTACTACTGCTTTCCCAGGCCACAAGCAGGGATCTGGATGCAAAGTGGAGCAGCCAGGACACAAACCAGTGACCATATGGGATCCCAGCACATGCAAGGTGAGGATTTAACCACTAGGCTACTGCATCAGGCCCCCAAATAAAGGATTTTTTTTTTTAATCCTGCAGCTTCCAGAACCCACTGAAGACCCAGCAGTCTTAGCTGCAGCAGGGACCTTGAGCTCTTCCCCTGCACTGGCTTGTGGCTCCTCGGGAGGAGGGCAGAAGCGTTCCTCTTGTTTGTTCTCCAAGTCACAGGCCAGCCCTGGAGCCTGTGGCCTGGGGCAGGAGGCTGCAGCAGCTGCTGGGAAAGCAAGAGACCCGCAGTCAAACAGGCCCTGCCACATGGACAGGCCTGCCCGTCCCAGGCCCTATCTGACAATTGCTACTCCAAGGTGGAGCTTGCCCACACAGCTATTTTTAAACACCCACTCTGGGCTCAAAACCGATATGGAGACAACTAGGCTGTCCCAGAAGGAAATTGATTCGGGAGGAGAAACCTCAAAAGTGAAGGTCTGGGAAGTGGTCACCCACACTTGCTGTGAGAGGTCTGCTCCCAACCGCTCAGCAGAGAGAGCAATGGGGTGGCCTAAGGGCTGTGTTAGTGTCCTGGGGTTCCTCCTCCTACCCCTCCTCCTTGCAGGGCCACGCAGGAAAGACACCTGCCAGAGATGCTCCAGGCCCCCGAGGGAAATCTCTGGAAATCTCCTCTCCAGCAGGTACACTTGCCAGGTAAGCCCAGCCCAGGCCCTGAAGGTGGGGGATCAGGGAGCTGCCCTCTGTGCCCCACACCTGCTATGCTAGCAGCCTCACTGGGAAGGTGTGCAGAGTTTGGGGGGAGTACAGAAGCTTCCCTACCGTGTCCCTCCTGCCCAGGGCGTGGGCTGGGAGATAGAACCATGCTCACTCTTGCACGGGAGGGGAGGACTTGCTGTTGGGAGCCAGTGAGGTGGGCTTCCCTCACTTCCACAGGTGGCAGGTGGTGCCCGTGTGGCTCTCTGTGCATGGCTCTGCCTGTTGCAGAGAGACCTGGATGGAGCTCCTGGCTTCATGCTAGCCATGCCCTGGCTCTTGGGGGCATTTGGGGAGAGAGCCAACAGAAGGAAAATTCTCTTTCTCTCTTTCATCCCGCCCCCAACAAATAAGCAGATCCGTGAAAAGATGACCACTCCTCAAAGTATCTTGCATTTCTCCCTTCTTCCCTCAAATCGTCTCTAACTGTGCAGTAACACACTTCGTCTCTCCAGGGAGTAGCACAGATCCTCCTGACGGACGGCAGCCGCTCACAGAGGTTGGCAGATGGCATTACTGTGGCCGCAGGCTATGCCCAGTGAGGTACAAGGAGGAGGAGGAGGAGGCTGCTTCTCCTGAGGGTGGCCAAGCATCCTCCTATCTCCGTGGCTTCCACCTGCACGTTCCCCAGGCCAGCACTAAGTAGGCAGAGCCTTGGAGAACAAGTCTGTGCGTTCCTCCCCACCGGCGCTGACACGTTTCGTTAAGGAAGTCCTTGTGCGCCCCCTGCTGGAGGGACCGTGTAACTGTGGAGCTGGCTTACATCCGCGCCAGTTGAGCAATAGCAATACTTACTGGCATTTGCTGGATATTCAAAGTTCACACGCTGCCTTCCGCTGCCTCAAAGCCTATGTCACAGTTCACCTCTACAAAGTATCTATTTTACTTACTTTTAAAGATTTATTTTTATTGAAAAGGAAGATTTGTGAAGAAGGAGAGAGATCTTCCATCCACTGGTTGACTCCCCAAATGGATGTAACAGCGATGGCTGAGCCAGGAGCTAGGAACTTGTTCCAGGTCTCCCACATGGGTGTAGGATCTCAAGGCTTTGGGCCGTTCTCTACTGCTTTCCCAGGCCACAAGCAGGGAGCTGATGGGAAGTGGAGCTGCCGGAACATGAACCAGTGCCAATATGGCATACCAGCAACTTGCAAGACAAGGATCAACCGATCGAACCTTCATGCCAGGCCCAATCACAATGGATCTTTTAAAAGTGCACAGAAAATGCAAATGATGAAAAACTGACACATCTATCATAGGTTTTACAACAAACACGAATGCCTTTTTTGCCTTTTTTAAAAAAGAAAAAAGCTTATTTTTATGTATTTGAAAAGCAGAGTGACAGGGAGACACTGATCTTCATTTGCCAGTTCACTCCTCCTCCCCCAAATTCTTACAGTAGCCAGAACTGAGCCAAGCTAAAGCCAGGATGCCAGCCATCAGTCTGGTCTCCCTCGTGGGTGGCAGGGACCCAACTACGTCAACCATCACCTGCTGCCTCCAGGGCCGACAGAAACTAAAGGCAAGATGCAAGCCCATGCCCTCGGGCTAGGGATGACTCATCCTAAACAGTGGCTTAACCCACAACAGCAGCTCCCACATTTTAATTTCATTTTTTGTGTACTTTTAAATAGTGTCCTATTTTAATGTTTTATAAAAGATTTATTGGTTTATTTTTATTGGAAAGATAGAGAGAAAGATCTTCCATCTGATGATTCACTCCCCAAGTGGCCACAATAGCTGGAGCTGAGCTGAATCGAAGCCAGGAGCCAGGAGCCAGGAGCCTCTTCTGGGTCTCCTACATGCGTGCAGGGTCCCAAGGCCATCCTTGACTGCTTGATGCCCATAGGGGATCCCAGTACATGCAAGGCAAGGACTTTAGCCACTAGGCTACCACATCAGGTCCCATTTTTAATCTTTTTTAAAAAGATAAGAGAGGAGCCCGGCGGCGTGGCCTAGCGGCTAAAGTCCTCGCCTTGAACGCCCCGGGATCCCATATAGGTGCTGGTTCTAGTCCCGGCAGCTCCACTTCCCATCCAGCTCCCTGCTTGTGGCCTGGGAAAGCAGTCGAGGATGGCTCAAAGCCTTGGGACCATGCACCCACATGGGAGACCTGGAGGAAGTTCCTGGCTCCTGGCTTTGAATTGGCTCAGCTCTGGCTGTTGTGACCACCTGGGGAGTGAATCAGCAGATGGATCTTCCTCTCTGTCTCTCCTCCTCTCTTATCTTTTTTTTTTTTTGTAAGTTTTTATTATTATTGGAAAGCCGGATATACAGAGAGGAGAGACAGAGAGGAAGATCTTTCATCCGATGGTTCACTCCCCAAGTGGCCGCAACAGCCAGAGCTGAGCCGATCCAAAGTCAGGAGCCTCTTCTGGGTCTCCCACATGGGTGCAGGGTCCCAAAGCTTTGGGCCATCCTCGACTGTTTTCCCAGGCCACAATAAGGGAGCTGGTTAGGAAGTGGGGCAGCCAGGATACGAACCAGCACCCGTATGGGATCCCAGAGGTTGCAAGGCAAGGATTTAGCCACTAGGCTATTGCACCATGCCCTTTTAATCTTATTTTTATCTGCTAGTTTTATTTTAAAGGCTAAGAGGGAGAGAGAGAGAGAGACAGACAGACAGACAGACATCTCCTGTGTTGGTTCACTCCCCAAATGTCTGTACCATCCAGAACTGGGCTACGCTGAAGCCAGGAGCCAGGAACTCAGACTCCTACATAGGCAGCAGGGACCCAAGTACTTAAACCCAAACCTGCTGCCTCTCAGGAAGCTGAAGTTAAGGATAGAGCTGGGACTTGCGCCCAGCCATTCTGAGAGTGGGACACGGCATCCCAGTGGTGTCTTCACGGCTATGGCACTCTTTCATATCCACTACCTGCCAGCTCTGGGAAGCAAGGTGTTAGAAAGTAAAGCTACAGAGAACACTGAACTCCACCTTCACCACAATCGCCTGCCATTCGTAATTCCTCTCTGCTCTGGAACCCAACCCTTTGGGTTTTTTGTTTTTGTTTTTAAAGATTTATTTATTTTTATTGGAAAGCTGGATATACAGAGAGGAGGAGAGACAGAGAGAAAGGTCTTCCATCCATTGATTCACTCCCCAAGTAGTTGCAATGGCTGGAGCTGAGCCAATCCGAAGCCAGGAATCAGGAGCTTCTTCCAGGTCTCCCACACAGGTGCAGGGTCCCAAGACTTTGGGCTGTCCTCAACTGTCTTCCCGGGCTACAGGCAGGGAGCTGGATGGGAAGCGGGGCTGCCGGGATTAGAACCGGCGCCCATATGGGATCCCGGCACGTTCAAGGTGAGGACCTTAACTGCTACACTATCACGCCAGGCCCTGGAACCCAACCCTTTGTAAAGAAAACAGCCATTGTTAGCCTGAAAATACATGATACATTTTCAAATCTGCAAACTAACTTTTGAAAACAACAGTACATGGGCCTGGTGCCGTGGCCTAGCAGCTAAAGTCCTCGCCTTGCACGCACTGAGATCCCATATGATCGCTGGTTCTAATCCCAGCAGCCGTGCTTCACTTCCAGCTCTCTACCTGTGGCCTGGGAAAGCAGCTGAGGACAGCCCAAAGCCTTGGGACCCTGAATCCGCGTGGGAGACCTGGAAGAAGCTCCTGGCTCCTGGCTTTGGATAGGCTCAGCTCCGGCTGTTGCCTTCACTTGGGGAGTGAATCATCGGATGGAAGAGCTTCCTCTCTGTTTGTCTCCTCTCTGTATATCTGACTTTACAATAAAAATAAATCATTCAAAAAACAAAACAAAACAAAAAACAGTACCTAATTGAAACAGCCATTTCCCCTATTTTCATGGAAAAGTCAGAAGTTCTCACATCTTCCGTCACTTCCTCTTGTTTGAAATCCCTACTACGTCTCTGGATTGTCCTGTGCCGGTGCCAGCCAGTTTCAATGTTCTCGACCAGTCTTTAGCAGCCCATAGCTAAAAGGCCACTTCCTCTCTGGGAGATAAAACTCTCTCGGATTCTAACTCAGGGCTTTGCCACCACCTCCCCACAGCCCACCCCTGCCTTGGCTTTTCTTCCCTTAAATCAGAAATAAAAGGATGACAGGTGCACAGGCCCACTTGTGCCTTCCACTAAGTGTCCATAGGATGAACTCTCCCTGACTGTTTGATTTGCTCTTCATGGTCTGCTTGGTCCCCACTGTTACAAGATGCTGCACTTCCTCAAGTGCGCCACCTGTCACCACAGCAGGTGGATCCGCACCTGCATTCTATCTGGCCCCTTGCCAGACACAGGCGACTCGGGTAAGTCGAGTCACTGTGGCAAGTTGCTGTGACAGTCTGTGCCTCTTCAACACAAATGCTTGATAAGGTTCCAGGGTGAGTGCGTGGTCACTAGGTAAGAGGCCCACATCCCGCATTACCGTGCCTGGGGTGGAGTCCCGCCTCCAGCTGCCAATTGAGCGTCCTGCAGATGAAGGGGTAGCAATGAGGGCTCAGGTCGTTGGTCCTTGTCACCCACCTGGGGCCTTCGATTGAGTTCCTGGCTCCTGGCTCAGCCTCGACTGGGTCCCAGCAGTTCTGGGCATTTGGGAAATGAGGCAGCTGAGTGGCATTTTCTATCCATGTCTGTCTGTCTCCCAGTCTTACAAAAAAAATTTTTTATTGCAAAGTCAGAGATACAGAGAGGAGGAGAAACAGAGAGGAAAATCTTCCGTCTGATGATTCATTCCCCAAGTGAAGGCAACGGCCGGTGCTGCGACGATCCATAGCCAGGAGCCAGGAACCTCTTCCAGGTCACCCACACAAGTGCAGAGTCCCAAGGCTTTGGGCTGTCCTCGACTGCTTTCCCAGACCACAAGCAGGGAGCTGGATGGGAAGTGGAGCTGCCGGGATTAGAACCAGCGCCCATATGGGATCCCAGCGTGCTCAAGGCGAGGACTTCACCTGCTAGGCCACGGCGCTGGGGCCCAGTCTTACAAATTGAAAGAGGTTTTTCAAGCTTAAGATGAATTCAAGTCCAAGGAAGAATGTAACTTACACCTATGATTTTTCTTGAAACCTGAATGGATAAATGATTGAAATGAAGGATTTCATAATCAGAGCAGTCCAAATAGACCTAGCTTAGATTAAGTGGCTAAATTGTACAGTAACCCACACCAGTAGAATCTCACCGATTGTCTAGGTCAAGGCTGTGAACTCACACCTATACGTTAGAGATCAGATGGATGCTGTATGCCCATGCCAAAGTCCTAGGCCGAACAAGTCAGGGAGACGCCCTGGGCAACAGGTCAGAGCTTGCACACTCGCTGGTCTCTTCCCTACCCTCACCCCTTTGAGTAACAACTGGTTCTCTTTTCCCACATGTAATTCAACTCCACAGAAGCTAACTCTATAAATTCCCAACACATAATCCAGTACTCCACAGACCAAACCTCAGTCAATGAAGACAAATGACTCAGACTTGCTTCGAGAGGCTCATCTCTCTCAAGGGATTATGATGAGTGGCTGTTTGGATTTCGGGAGGAGAACATTACAGTTGCATGGTTGTGCGAGAGCTCTGTCCCAACTGGGCATTCTAGACCTGGACAGTGAGTGACTGCCTCTGGGCTGAGTCGCTGGCGCCCTCTGCTGGTGCTCATCGTAATTGTCATCTGCAAATCCAGACTTGATTCCTCAAAGGTGCAGTCAACCTCAGAAGTGTTCTTGGGAGGAAGATATCACATTTGGCTCTCATTAAACATTAGGAATAACAGTTGGAAATGAAATTCTTGACTTTACACTTCCTAAATAGAGACCAAAGCATGAGCAGCAAACTGAAAACATCCCTTCTCTGGATCTAATAGGGAACTCCTCCCACAATTGGAAGCTAAGCATCCTATGATTAAATAACCTCTGAGTCAAAGAAGCAGCAAAGGGGGAAATCAGAATATATTTCCAATGGGCACATGCTATATCAAAATTTATAGATAAAATAGTGACAAAAGGAACACTTTCTGTAAATAGGTCTAACACGGAATTTCTACCTAAAGAATTTAGAGGGAAAAAAAAAGAACAAATTAAGCCTGAAATAAGCTGAGAGAAGACAACAGTAAGCAGTAGCCCCCATAAAATCAACTAAATAGGGAAGGAAAACGTGGAAGCGGAGGAGGAATCCTTATACCTACAAAACTGTATCATGGAAAATAACAACAAAAGACCAATTCAATGATTCTACAAGTTGGATTTTTAATCAAGAAGTTTAGTGCAATTGATAGCTCTCTAGCTAGATTAATAATGAAAAAGGAATAGGTATATTATGGAATATTATGGAAAATATAAGCACTGAATTGACGACTTGGAAAATCTGAAGGACATAAACTGAAACTGACTAATGAAAAAGTAAAAAAAAAAAAAATCTGACCACATAGCTTTTCCAGAAACTAGATTTCTAATGAAAATCCCCCTTCAGGTCTAGCTGGTCTCATTGATGAGTTATTCTTAGAAAAAGATGATCAATTCTCTGCAAACCCTCTCAGAAAATATAGAAGGATTGCTTCTGGACTTTCAGGGAGACATTGTTTACGCTAACAGCAAACCATTTAGAGACAGAAAAATAGAGAACAGCATCTTCCATTTAAAAAACCAGAAATATTTTTACTTTAATAACATCTACAATATGGAATGCATCCCAGATACTCAGGGTTGCTTAATGTTTGAAAATCAACTAGTATGTCCCCGGATAAGTCTCAGTTAACATGCAGACTATTTGAAAAAGACTCTATTTCTGCTGATGTTAGAAATTCTTAGAAAGACTAGATTCAGATCTTCTTCAAATTGGTAAAGATATGAAAAATCTAGAATGAATTTAATGATAAAAGACAATGCTTTCACCTCTTGCTTAGGAATGAAGTAAATATCTTTACTTACATACTCATGGTCTCTCTTCAACAATGTAATCAGGCAAGGAACAGAAATATTGGAAAGTGAAACAACTCCATTGCAAATCCGCCATGACCGTGTGGGTGGCAAGTCCCACGGAATCTGCTGGAAGAGACATCAGAACTAGTGAGGGAGGGAGCACAACTCAGGCGGCAAGGTGGACATCGAAATGTTTGTTAAAATAATACATGAAAACATGAAATAACTGCATAAATTCAAGATTTGTGTCAGAAACGCGAAACGCTGTCGAGAGAAGCTGGAGAGGTTTAAACCGATGGAGATCCGTGTTGTTATGGTTTGGAAAACTTCATCTCCCTGTGAACCTGCACACCTGACAGTGTAAGACAATCCCCATCCAAAGCCCAGTAGACTCTGGTGTGGGTGTTTCCTTTCTAAGTTGGTTCTGTATGGAGGGGGAAGTGTTTGGTCAGAGAAAGTAGAGAGTTTTCCGAGATCACACACCAAACAAAACCTGACTCCGTTCCACAGGCCAAAACACTTCGCTTTCCCAGTTCTCTCAGCTCCCCTGTTCTCTCCTCCTGGGGGAAAAATAATGAATTAGTAAGATTGATGGATTTATTTGAGGGACAGAATTATAGAGAGAAGAGACAGAGAGACCTATCAACTGGTGCATTCCCCAGATGGCTGCAATAGCCAGAGTAGAACTGGTTCAAAGCAAGCAGCCAGGAGCTTCCTCTGGGTCTCCCACATGGGTGCAGGGGCCTAAGCACTTGGGTCACGCTCCCCTACTTTCCCAGGCACATCAACAGGGAAGTGGATTGGATGTGGAGCTGCCAAGACTTAAACTGGCACTCATGTAGGATGCTGGTGCCACAGGCAGAGGCTTAGCCTGTTACTCTGGGGTGCTGGCCAGTGACTTAATCCGTATGTAATTAACTGGAGTGGTCACGATGCAGCACTGCGGTGCAGCATTCACTGCTGCTCCCTCCAGTCTGCATGTCATTCTGAACAGAGTGTAATTCAGCACGTTGTATTCATGCTTCCTCACTGGTGTTTCGGTTCAACAAATATCCTCTGTCCGTTCTCTGAGAGGAGCTGGGTGTGCAGAAGCGAGTAACGCATGATCCTAGCCTCTCGGGAGTTTCAAAGTTGGTACTCAATACTCTCTTTTTGCTCAGGACTATTCTATGCACGGCTCTGACGTCAACTGTGTTTCTTGCCGAAACCTCATCAGACCCTTGCAGCAACTCAGACGGGGTAAGTGCATCCAGATTTTCTGTTCTGCAAACAGAAATACGACCATGGCACCCAGGATCTGATAGTTCCGAAGGCATCAGTATTCACGGTAGAAAAGGCTACGTCTGCATTCCTAGCTCAAGGAATCCCCAAGACAACAAGGCTGGGAAGCGTTGGGAGCCAGAAGCCTAAGAGCCTTAAACTGCCTGAACATGCACCCCGTTACTGGAGAGTTGTGGGTGTTTTTGTTTGTTTATAACATGGCCAGGTCTGCTTGACTTAAGCAAACTCAACTGGCAAGGGCTCCCTGGGGCTTCCACTACAGATTTTAAAACCGTCTTTCGCTTCGGTCACCTTAAGTGGCAAACCTTTCTGTGGGAAGGGAGGTGGTATATGGAGGCATGTTAGCCTTGTGCATTGTTACTGTATTAGCCATTACTCTCAGGCTGTTGAGGGAGTGGGAGGGCAACAGAAGACTATGATTCCAGCTTTCTAGAAGGATACTGAAGGAATCAAGGAAAGCAGAAAGGACATCTTGGTTTTGTATATCTCAATCCTTTGTAAGAATTGTGTTTATTCTCTATTACCACATCACACATGGAACTGAAAAAAGGGAATTCCTATGAACTTTTCTTGGCATGTGTTATAATATAGAAAATAAATGAATTGCATAGCAGTTGGCTTACATGGATATATAGGGAAGCAGAAAGGGTGACATGCAAGCCATAACCCCAGTGCCCTCAGCCACAGCCTGCCCCTCCAGGTGCATTGCCACTGTGTGACCCACGGAGGCGCCATTGTCATCTCGGACTCACAGGGCCGCCAGCACCAGGGCGGCTGCTGGTGAAAGCATTTTGTCCAACTGTTTGACAGCAAATGTATTAAACTTTAAATTAGTCAGTGCTTGATAAATGAGTTTTCCAATTATAATTATCAAATATTTTATACATGTTTTATAAAATATGCATAAATTTAGTTTCAAAAAAATCTTTCGGTAACTTGAAACCTTAATGTCATTCTAAAGGAAATACTGGTTATTTATTGAATGTCTGGGGGCTTACGCACCCTAGTATCACTTATCAAGTGTTGTAAGTTTAAGTTTATCTACTTTGGCACCTTGTTTTTTTATATGGTATAGAGAAGTTCAATATTTGGGTTTGTGAAACATGTGAAGAATCACATGGTTCCAGAAATTATGAAGCCCAGACTGAGTGAATTGTAAACAACTGATATTTCTATTTGATGATTCTAAAAGCTGGGAAGTTCAGCGCTGCAGGGCCAACTCTGGCTAGGGTTGCCTTATCTTGCTACCCTAGGGCAGAAAGGAGAGAGAGGGCAGGAGGGAGAAGAAAGGGGGAGTTTAGTCCTGCCCTGATGGCGTCAATCCATGCACAAGGCGAGCCACCTCTTGGGGGCCCCACTCCCCAGTGCTGTAAGGATGGCAGTTCAATTCCAACCCGAACTTTGGTGGGAGCTTTCAGAGTGTAGCAGCTGGTACATGACAGATCCTGAATGCCAAGTGTTAAACATGTCATTGAAACTACTAGAAATAAGAAAGGAATGGGGTCCATGTGCAGCATACACAAGGAAAGTACTGAGTGTGGTGCGGACGGAGAGCTGAAGGGGTACAGCTGTCCTTTCTGTCGAAGGAATTGTTCCAGAATGAGAGAGAAGAAAGAGAAAGGACAAAATGATAGAGGCCTTCAGAGGCTGTGGTAAAAGCATCTCGGCAAAATCTCACACGTTGGCACTGGCTGATCCCGGATGCATTTGTTCCTAAGGTTTTCCTTAAACTAGCTTTAGTAATGAATAATTCATGGGTGTGAAACGAGAATTTGATCTTCTCGGATAACACAACAAAGTCCTCTTGAACTTTGAGATTGTAAAGGGTTTCTTCATCCTTTATTGATTGGTCTAAGCAACAAGGAGTTTGTGTTTGTCAAAGTGATTGGCTTCTCATGCTTCATGCTGTCTCCTCTTAGGGTTTGAAACATAGGTCTTCTCAACAACAAAAGAGCTAAGTTCTTTTTAACTTTCTATATTTGCCTTTCTGGTTTTTGTCATTTTTGGTATTATTTTGACAATGATCTGTGATTATTTTAAACCAAGTATACCAAACCTTTTGATTTTTTTAAAAAAAAAGTATTGATTTACATGAAAGGCAGTGTTAGAAGAAAGAGAGAAAGCGCGCTTCTGTCTACTGGTTCATTCCCCAGATAACTGCAATGGCTGGGGCTGGGCCAGCTGAAAGCCAGAAGCCCAGAGCCTCCTCCTGGGCTCCCAGGCACCTGGGCCATCTTCCACTGTTGCTTTCCCAGGCACATTAGCAGGGAGCTGGATTGCAAGAGGAGCAGCCTCTCTAGAACGGAAATCCCTTGGCTCTGCCCGTGGCAGTTTTACCTACTATGCTACAGCACTGGTCCTACTTTTTAAAATATTTTTGACAACCTTCCAAAACCAAATCCTTAATTAATTAAAAAATATTTTTAATTGTGTCTATTTATGTGAAAGAGCTACAGAGGAGGGGGAGAGGGAGAAAGAGAGAGAGAGAGGGAGGGGGAAGATGTAGTAGCATAGCAGCTAAAGTCCTCACCTTGAACACACCAGGATCCCATATGGGCGCCAGTTCTAATCCTGGCTGCTCCACTTCCCATCCAGCTCCCTGCTTGTGGCCTGGGAAAGCAGAAGAGGATGGTCCAAAGCTTTGGTACCCTGCACCCATGTGGGAGACCCAGAAGAGGCTCCTGGCTTTGGATCGGCTCAGCTCTGGCTGTTGCGGCCACTTGGGGAGTGAACCATCAGATGGAAGATCTTCCTCTCAGTCTCTCCTCCTCTCTGTATATCTGCCTTTCCAATAAAACTAAATAAATAAATATATAAATAAATAAGATCTTCCAGTCACTAGTTCACTCCCTAGATGACTGCAAGGTTAGGGATGGACCAATTGGAATCTGAGAGCCAGGAGAGCTACTTGAGTCTCCCTTGTGCTTGTAGGAGCACTTGGGTTATCCTTTGCTGCTTTTCCTAGCCATTACCAGGGAGCCGGATTCAGAATTAGACCAGCAGCTGGGTCACCAACCTGCTCCCCTATGGGAGACCAGCATCACAGCCTACACAGGCCCATGGATTAAATCTTTTGACTTCAAATTAACTTTAGGATGTTCCAGAAGTCTCCTAGAAGGCCTCCAAGGACTTTTGTCTCAGCTTGTAAAGGAGAGACCTTAAACTAAGTAGGCTAATTGGATATGACAAATTTTACAAGATGCATAAAATAATAGGTGATGATAAACCTTCAAGTTATATTGATGGCTATGCTATTGCTTTGAGTGTACCAGAAGATAAATGAAATTTCTAGAAATCTGGCATGT
The DNA here is from genome assembly GCF_030435755.1 of Ochotona princeps. Classification (NCBI taxonomy): domain Eukaryota; kingdom Metazoa; phylum Chordata; class Mammalia; order Lagomorpha; family Ochotonidae; genus Ochotona; species Ochotona princeps. Next base: position 42,472,944 of record NC_080842.1, on the reverse strand, counting down.
ATCTGTATGTTATCAGTCATAATTTATTATTATGTGTAAAGTGTGGAATACCTAAGAACTAACCAATTTCCTTGTCAATGATATCATTTATTATAATGAACACTCAGATCTTTAATCAGGGCCAGTTTAAGTATTTAACAATCTTAAATCTTTCATCATCCACAGAAAGATATCTCTTTACTCTGACTCCTGAAAGCACTTACATGAGCAATAGTCTACAACTGCTGCTCCTTCAAGGACCTGGAGCAACACTCTGCTGTGCAGCTGCTGCTGTCTGTGACGTCACACCGCTGGCCTGGGTGAGAACTTCCAGAACTCTAGGCTAGACACCGAAGGGCTCACCCAACTGCTGCGCAAGCGGCACAGGGGCTCACTATGTGGACTAATGAACCGGTGAGGATCACTTTCACGGCATTAGTTTGAAATATTACTGGTTCTTTAAGTGTTTTATGTCCCAGATATAAGGAAACTTTTTTTCTTTTAATTTGTCTACAGTTTACAATAATTTGATAAAGCATATTTGGGAACAAAAATGGAAATTTGGAATTTTTTTCTCATCTAATCCTTCTAGAATTCATAAGCTATTTGTGAGTATTCTTATTTTCATGGTGATAGAGTTTTCTGTTCTCTTTGTGTAAGTACACAGTTGGAAATGCTTTGCCTGGAATGCCGTATTTTCGGATATGCCCTTGTTTTAAGGAATTAACTTTATCAAACCAATGAGGATCTCCTTGGAATAAGTGGTCTGGCTCCAGAAGGGCTCCAAGCTTCACAAATAACAAGGAATGCCATTGGCAGGTCCCAGAAATGTCTGGCTATTTTAGGGGCCTTGAGATTTCACCCAAATAGATATGAACGGAAGTTCCCAGCTAACCGGCGCAGCACCGGCCGTTGCGGTCACTTGGGGAGTGAATCATTGGACGGAAGATCTTCCTCTCTGTCTCTCCTCCTCTCTGTATATCTGACTTTGTAAAAAAATAAAATAAATCTTTTAAAAAAAAAGTTTCTGGCTAACCTCCCAACCTCAAGAGGTTGTGAAAATTCAAACCAAGATTCCTTATCAAAAAATTCCAGCAAAACAAATGTCGAAAGAGCCCACATTGCTAGTCATGCTTCTTGTTGCATTTAAATAACCAGGCCAACTTTAATAGGACTAGATTTATTCTGCAAATTAATTAGTCTTAATTAGTCTCACTTTGAATTATCTTTGATAAAAATTGGAGCTACTAAAGATAGAAAAATTAAATTTCTTGGGCTCAGCACTATGGGCTCTGTCTGCAGCAATAGCATCCCATATGAGTGCCAGTTAGAGTCCCAGCTGCTCCACTTTTGATCCAGCTCCCTGCTAATGTACTTGGGAAAGCAGCAGAAGTTGACCTAAGTCCTTGGGCCGCTGTACCAAGTAGGAGACCTGGAAGAGGCTCCAGGTTCCTAGAACCTAGTCCAGACTTAGCCATTGAAGCCATTTGGGGAGTGAAGAGCAGATGAAAAATCTCCCTCTCTCTGTCTGTCCTCTTCTCTCTGTAACCCTGCCTTTCAAATGAAAATAAATAAATCCTGAGACAAAAAAAAAAAATGTATTGCAGAAGAAATCTAGGCCATCCACTGTTAGATCATAGCACAATGATTTTGAGCCTTTGCTCTTTATCTACAACCTGGACTGGATCTTGAATTCCTCTGTTTTCCTCCTAGCATGTGGCCTCAGTTATTCAAGTTAAAATTCCTAACCTTTCTCCCATCTTTCAGGATGAAAGATGAGAGAGAAGTAAAATGGCTTTTTTTTCTGAAGTCATGCCTGTTGAAACCGGATCTGCCTTCAGAGAGATCCCCAGGGCAGCTTGTGTGGACCAGCCTCAGGCCTGCTGCCCAGGAGACTGCTCTGAAAGCAGCAGCAAACAGCTATCTGTGCAATAGCCGTTGCCTGCCCTCCCTCTAACTGAAAGTGCTTGCAAACATGGCTTCCCTCTGCACTCAAAAATGAAGTTGATAGTTTCTTCTGCCATTAGCCTTTGTTTTTATTTTTTTCCCCCCTGTAGAAATGCCTGATTGCATGTACCCTATAGAAGCCTAGATAGCTATTGACTGAACAGAACTGAGCTATTCTCAGGACCTAGAAACTGACCCAGTGATCTACAAGACAATCCACCAACCCAGTGCCCGTACCCTCAGAGTGGGTGGGCAGGCTCAGGACAGGAGATCCTGAGTTGTGGTGCCTTGGCATGCCCAGGATCCTGTAGCTCAAAGAGATAAAAAGTCTCTCTGGCCTCCTCCCCTACAGTTGTCTCCTACCCATGCTGCTCCTCCCATGTGAGTCATGAAAACTACAATTTCCTGTAAGATCTACAAGCTTCACTCCGGCTTCCTCCCAGAAGGCTTCCATGTGATCTGTCCCATATGTGGTTTCCTGGTGTTTGTTTTTTAAAAGATTTTTAAAATTTTCATTTGAAAGGTAGATTTGGCAGAGAGAGAAGAGACAAAGATTCCAACCATTTGTTTGCTCCCCAAATGGCCACAATGGCCAGAGCTGAGCTGATCCAAAGCCAGGAGCTTCTTTTTGCGTCTGTTACAGGGTACAAGGACCCAAGGACTTGAGCCATCCTCTGTTGCCTTTCTAGGTCACAAGCAGGGAGCTGTATCATAACTGGAGCAGCCAGGACTAGAGCCAGCATTCATTCGCGATGCCAGCATTGCAGACAGAAAATGTCTGTTATGCCACAGTGCTGACCTCACTCCTAGGCTATTTACCATAGTCTCATGTTCCTTTTTCACCACTCACGTTTCTCCACAATTCTTCACTCTTTTCATTAGACTTGGCATTAAAATCTACAGCTTTCTGTGGGTCTTTGAATCTATATGTGAAGACTGCTGTGCTGTGTACATGGTTTAATACACTTGTCAGGCTTTTCTCTTGTTGATCTCTTTTGCTACAGAGGTGAGTTCAGCCATGGACTTTGTATACGGTTGGGAAAAGATGTTGCTCTCCGCTACTTATTAACTCTGACCAACTCAAAGTGGGCTGGGAAAGACCCTGGAGCCCATAGGATTAAAGGAAAGGCTTGGGGACAGGCAATAGGACTTCAAGACTTGGTCCCCTCCATCCATCTCCTCATTCTCTGAGAGCATGTGATGGGAAGAGACCCAGTTTCTCACTCTCCAGCTTAGTAACTCTGATGAAAATGTCTTTCCCAGGAAGGACCCCCCATTAGATTCCCAGGACTGCTGTCATCAAGTACCACCCACCGAGAGGGCAACCGTGCATTTGTATGCGTGCATTTGTATGCTCACAGCTCTGCAGGCTGCAGGTCCTGGGGGCCAATTCCTTGGGAGACCTCCCTGAGTGTAGACGGCTGTCTGCTCGCTGCGTGCTCACACCGTTTTCTTCTTTTCCATGTCTGCCTCTGTCCAGATATTCTCCTCTCACGAGGACATTAGCCATATTAGATCAGAGCCCACCCTGGGGACCCTACTTTGCCTTAGAAATGTCGGTCTACACCCTACCTCCCAGTATGATTACAATCTGTGGCCCTAAAGGTTGGGATATCAGTGTACCTGTAGGAGATACAGTTCAACCCATAGCAAGCTGCATACACCTTTATCTAGAACACCTTGGATATCATGTGCCCCAGGGGATAGGTCACTTGAATTGGTGACATGACAGCACAGAAGGAACTGTGAGAATAATCTCTCCTGAACTGAAAAAGAAACTTCTCGAAGGAAGGGATGGTATGACAGTCACAAAAATGTTGATTAGCACATTCAGTAGCAGGATTTATTGAACCAACCTCCCTCTGCACCAAGGTAAGGAGAGCTGTGCTATCTATGGTGTAATCTGATATTCATAAATGTGTGTGATAGTCACACACAAATGGCCAAGATTCTTCAGCTCATGACATGTGAATTTCTAGGCATGTACATCTAGCATAACAACAGTGTGAGCCATAAAGTTTCATCCTTCTCATTTATTCTTTTTAAAAAATATTTATTTTTATCTGAGAAGGCAGATTTAGAGAGAGGAGAAATAGAGATTCCATCTGTTGCTTCACTTCCAGAATGGCTGCAATGGTCTGAACTGAGCTAATCCAATGCCAAGAGCCTAGAGCTTCTTCCAGGTATCCCATGTGGTTGCAGGGACCCAAAGACTTGAGCCATTCTCTGCTGTTTTTCCAAGCCAGATGCAGGAGGCTGGATCAGAAGTGGAGCAGCTGGAACTTGAACTGGCATCCATATGGGATGCTGGCACTGCAGGAGGAGGATTAGCCTGATAAGCCACCATGCTGGCCCCTTATTTATTCTTAGAATCCCCATTTTAGTCCCTTTCAGAGCTAGTATTAAGTTTAGTAAGAATGAAAGAATGCTGGGAAAAAGTAGTTTTGTCTTGGTAGTCTTACTAGCCTGGGAGTAAGACACCTGTCCAGAGGCCCAATTCTGGTGCTAACAAGTACAGAACATGGACAAGTCCCTTTCCCTCTCTGGGATCCAGTTTTTTTCATGTATGAAATAAGTCTACTTCTTGACTGGAAAGATCTCCAAGATATATTGGTTAAGTTAACAAAGCAAGATGCATATGTTCCCAAAAGAGTTGGCTGGCAAGTGCGTGCTCGCTTGCTCTCTCCTTTTCTTTCTCTTTCCTTCTCCCTCTCTTTTCTCCCTCCTCTCCCCCCCTCGTCTCTGTCTCTCTCTGTCACACACATACACACACACACACACACACACACAAAACAGTACCATTGTTCCCAATAGTTCTATCGTGGTAGCGACCCACTTGTCCACAGATGTATAACCAGGTAAGGAAAATTTGGTCTATACATACAATGGAACATGATTCAGCCTTAAAAAGGAAGGATGCTACAATGTGGATGAGCCATAAGGACATCATGCTAAGTGAAACAGATCAATCACACAGAGACAAATACTGTATGACATACTTACATGTGGCATCTGGGGTAGTTAAATTCCTGAAGACAGAATGTAGCCGGGGAGCTGGGGGAGGAAGACATCCTGAGTTGTTACTGGTTGTTAATGAGCTTCACTCTCATATGATAAACAGCTCTGTAGGCACTGTAGACTCTGTAGACCACTGTGGACACAGTGGTGGTTGTACAATGACATGAATGTACAACTGAAGAGTGCACTTAAGCATGATTACAATGGTAAATGTTACCTGTATTTTATCACAATTTTAAAATGGGGACAAAAAAAAAAACGGTGCAAAACCATAAGAAAAGCAAATTATTGTGTGAAAGCAGAGAGGGGAGCATGAGCCTGGTGTTTGCTTGGAGATGTATTGTTAAAGCCATGGAGACGTGTGTAAGAAACTATAAGTTTACCCAGGGAGGTGGGAACAGGGCAGGTGGAGGGTGGATGTACTTGTTACCATGACCTTTATTATTTCAGTGTAAACAGGTCTCCCAAGGGCCCAGCTGCTAGTGGAAAGGGTCGCGATCCCGTGACCTCCTCTTTCTACCTGCAGTTACCTTGACGTGTCATTGACCAGGGATTTGTTTTTTCAGACCTGCCTAGGCTTGGAGCCTTGCCCCAGCTGGAGCTGGTTCTGTCTTCCCCTGGACCATCCATGTCTTTTGGAATGCTCTTTCACTGGGTGCTCTAACCCTGGGAACTCCCAGATTTGCTCCGTCTGCAAATCTTGTGGTCCAACAGGAAGAGGAAACAACACCCTCTTCTGAGCCTTAGCTGGGCCTCTGGCCACTCAGTGAGCTCAGGGAGAGGCGGGGAGGCACACCCTGGGGGACACTCCCTCTCCACCCCGGAGTGATTACTCTGTGTCTCTCCTCATCCTTCCCTACTCAGCAAAGGGCCTGAGGGTGTGGTCCCTGGTTCCTTGCTTACCATCCTGGGGCCTGGCCCGCCAGGCCTCCCCACTCAGCGTTGCCCTGCCCAGACAGCTCTGCATGACAGCATTCTCCCCTCCCGCTCACCTGCCCGGTGACCCTAGAAGGGCTCATGAACCTGCTGTGTCTCCTTTGTAAAAGGAGCACGGGGTCAACATTCAAGCAAGTGAAACATGCACACTGCCTCCCTGAGAGGAGTGGATGGGTGCTCCACAGACGCTTAGGGGAGCTGACAGGTTGCGGTTCTGGAGCAAGCTGGCAGCTTCCCAGGATTGTGTCTCATCAGTCCTTGGTAAACGGTGTGTTTTCATTTTAGGCATTTGCTATGTGTATGGTATACAACACGATTTCCAGAGAAGAATCTGAAAATCTTCAGACTTGTAGGAGAGGATGTCAGGGGCTGGATACTTGCTAATTTAGCCTTTCCCTTCCCATCTTGTTCCAGCTCATCCCATCCAGTCTGGTCCTGTCCGTGGCTGAGCCAACCCCTGAGCAGAAAAGCTAGTCTCGTTTCAGGCAGCAGGTCCGATGATGGAGAAGCAGCAGCATCACCTGAGCCTGTATTAGAGCTACCTGGAGGAATCGAGAAACACCTGTTCCTCAGCAGCACCCTGGAGCAGAATGTTACAGGCAGGAGGCTCCAGAAGACATCTCATCAACCACTTGCTACATCTGCCCCTCTACTTCTTCCCCAAGCCTGTTACGCCAGTACCCTAGTGGTCCTCATTTTGCAGGTGAGAAAACTGAGGCTCGGTGAGGTTGACTGGGGTCACTGAGTAGGAGTAGTGGGGTCAGACTCTGAGACCGGGTCCACATGGCTCTCTAGGCCACCCCTCTCCCACAAGACTGCTTTTTCTAAATATCACCCACAGGGTCTGGTAGAGTAGTGTTTGTCCGAGTTCTAAGTGTACCACACATTGCCGGGACATCTGGCTAATTCTGAGCCAGGCAGTCCAGAGCAGGGTCTGGGGAGGCTGCATGGCCAGCAAGCCCAAGGCCAGTGCTGCCAACCAGGGACCTCACGTTGGGCAGCCCAGCAGGGGAGGGCTCAGGGAGCGTGTAAATGTGAACCAGCTGTTCCCAGGCTCCTCTCATTGAGGAAGGAGGGACACCTGACTGCCATACTCTCCAGCACTGCCTTCCTGGAGGGCCCTGTGCCTGTGGGTGCTGCCCCCATTCTGCCATCATCAAAGCTCAGCTCTCTGCCTGCTATCCCTGTGGGCTTGAGGCCCTAAGACCTTCCTGGAGATGTAAGGAGGTGATAGAGGAAGTCCCTCTGCCTTGTTTCTTTCCATGTGCCACACCTGGGCCAGGGCTGCAGCTGCTGCGGGGCAGGGAGTACCTGTTCACGAGTTCTGTTCACCAGCATGCGCGTGTGCTTAGTCATTAGAGCAGCAGACTGGACAGGGAGGGGGCCGCTTTCAGACCAGAGGGTGGGGACCTGCTTGCCTCTCTCCTGGGGACTCTGCCTATGGAGATCTGACTCTGAGAAGCTGGGTCACATGGACAGCACCTGCCCTTACCCAGGTTGAGCAGGTGCCACTCATTGTAGCCTGGTTATTTGGGCTGTTTCACCACGAGCAATCTAGGTGGCTTCCTTCTCCAGCTCTTAAGAAATTTGCTTCAGCAAGAATGTGAAGGTAGGAGAAGTCTTTCAAGTCTGCAAGTCTTGCAGGTACGGTTTGCCATAAATCCCAGCATGATACGTTGCCCACACGGCATGAAGTGTTTTCAGAGCTCCCTCTCCAGCTTGGAGTGCCGCAGCAACTCAGGACTGGTGCCTCTGGCATGTTCCCAATGGCCGAGGCTGTGTCCTCTTTGCCACGCTCCCTGCTGTGACTTTGTCTTCAAGCCCTTTCCAAAGGCTGGGAACCTCTTGTGGTTTCTGTGCACCCTACATCCTGCAAATGCTCATCTCTACCTCCTCCACCACGGCAACCAGGCTCTGCCACATCCCAGGGCTGTTTGTCCAAAGCTCCCTCCCCAGCAGGGAGGGATCCCACGTGTGTCTGTGGTTTTCAGGAGCACGGGAGCCTGGACAGTGGTGAGAAGAGAAGCCTGTGGGACCCAGCTTTAAAGAACGGTGGGTCCTAACAGATCTCGGAGAGCTGGAGGCTGGGAGCAATTTTTGCCCTTGGACCCATGGTCCCAAATAACCATTGCAGGTCCTTATGGGGAGAGAAGGTAAGGGAAGCAAAGACCAAGGGGCCTGCCACTTGTCCACCTTGGTGATAACCAGTGTTTACTCTCCTAGCTTCACAGGACTGAGGCCAGGTTGACTCCAGCACCCTGTAAGCTTCCAAGACCTGAGCCTAGCCCAAGGACAGAGCAGCTGATAAGCTAAGAGAGGCCTGAAACTGCTCCAGTGCAGCACACACCTGCCTTGTTTTTCTCTGGCACAAACAGAGCTGAGCCTGGAGAGAACTGCCTGGCTCTCAGGCCCATGCAGAAGGTGGGAGTAAGATGGCTGGGTGGCACGCTTGGACCCATAAGGTTGAACCTCTGGCATTTGCTTCCAAAGGCTGTTGCACTCTCCAACTTCCAGGATGTGACTTTGGGCTCAGCCATCTTGACTCCAGATCTGTGGAGTTAGGAAACCCCCATGTCAACCTGGATAACTCACCTAATCTTAGGCGTTCTGTTAGAGCAGTGAAAAATGGACAGGACACCTTTTCTTCTTTAAAAAAAAAAATGTGATAACTAGTATGCAGAGGCATGAGGGTTTTGGATCTCTCTGAGACCTGAGTGATGAACAGATGGGATAAGAAGTCAGGAAAGGTGGGGTGAGCACTGTGATGTGACAGGTGAAGCCTGGCCTATGATGCCAACATCCTATATCGGAGCTCTGGTTCAGGTCCTGGCTGCTCTGCATTTGATCCATCCGCTTGCTAATGTGCCAAGGAAAGCAGTAGAAGATGGCCCAAATACTTAGGCCCTTGTCAGAAATCCAGATGGCGTTTTAGGCTCCTGGTTTTGGCCTAACACAGTCCCAGCTGTTGGGGCCATTTGGGGAGTGACCCAGCAGAGGGAAGATCTCTTTTTCTCTCTGTTTCTCAATGTCAGTCTGTTTCTTAAATAAATAAGTAACTCTTAAAGAGGTTGGGAAAAATGCTTCGAGGGTGGCATGTGTAACTCCCTGGAGGAAGGGAAGTAGGCACTGGAAAAAGTGTTAGCCGCAAGAAGACAGAGGAGAGATAGGCTGCATGACCTCAGAAGACTAATGGAATGAAGAAAGGATGCAAGATTCCCAAACAGTGGAGGCAGGCATAAGCTAAGCATTTTCTGATTTTGACTATCACCTGGCCAGAGGAGTTTCCAGAAAGAAGCCACAGTCACTCCAGAAAGGCTTAAGGAGTGACATGGAAGTCTCTCCTCACTCCCTTTTCTCTGTGAGTCGTAGTAAATAATTTTTAATGTTTGTTTATCTGAAAGGCAAAGGGACAGAGTGAGAGATGGAGATCTTCCATCTGCTTCTATCTCCAAGTGACTCAACAGCCGGGACTGGGCCAGGCCCAAGCCAGGAGCCAAGAAATCCATCAGAGTTTCTCATGTGGGTAGCAGGGACCCAAGTAATTGAGCCATCATCATCTGTTGCCAGACAGGAAGGATGTTAGCAAGAAGGTTGAGTAGAAACAAGGCGAGACTCAATCCTAGGCTCCTTAGTGTAGATGTGAGCACCCTAGGCAGCAGCTTATCCCACTGTCCTCCATGCCTGCCCTTTAGTAAATTATTTTTTAAAGATGTGATAAGTTGTGTGTGACCTTGTGGGTTTGGACAACTGTCAGACTTGGCTGTTGTGGTGGACAGACCTTAAATCTCTGCTCCCTGTTGCTTCTTTCTCACAGTATTCTTTCCCCTTGCATGTAGATTAAAAACTTACCTCTCAGTTAAAGAGTATGACAAAAGTGATGGAATGCTGTCCCTTGGTTAAGTTAGCTATGTGAGAGTTTATCTCATACTCTGGCTCACTCTGGAGACTTTCTCTGACCTAACTACTCCCAGTTCACACACCCTGGATGGAGATGAGACAGGTGTTCCTAAGTCCCACCCTTCCCTATGCCTCAGATCCGCCCCCCTCCCCACCTCCCACCTCATATCTTCAGCCCAGGTCCTGCAGCATACTGGTTGCTATAGGAGGTTGATACAGGCTTCTCCAGGCTCCTTGAGGGATCCTGATATCATGGTTCCTGTGGCCTTAAGTACAAGTCAGCAGCTGCAGGCAGTGGATAGAATATCTGTACATTGCCAAAGATCAAAGCCCTTGGTGAGCTAGTAACCCTATCAACTTGATTCCACAGGGCTGATGGCTGCAGGGATGGGAGCCAAGCAAGCTGTTACCAAGGTGGGATAGAACAAAATGCCTGCAGTCTCCATGGCACCTGGCCCAAGACAGAGTTAGCCCTTCTGGGCCCCAAGTGGATTTCATCCTGGCTGTATCAGATTCCTTGAGAGGCAAGAATGAAAGGTAGGTCTTGGATCCTGGATTTTCTGGGGAGGTCTGGGAGCCAGCCCAGCCATTCAGATTTCAGATGAAATACAGATATAGATTTAAATGTATCTGTTTTGCTCCAGGCGCAGTGCAGTGGTTTCACCAACACACACTGCTTTTCTCACAACAATCCAGTAAAACATACAGGATTTTAAAAAAAGATTCATTTATTTATTTATTTATTTATTTATATTTTTTAAAAAGATTTTATTATTATTGGAAAGCCGGATATACAGAGAGGAGGAGAGACAGAGAGGAAGATCTTCCATCTGATGTTTCACTCCCCAAGTGAGCCGCAACGTGCCGTTGCGTGCCAATCCTATGCCGGGAACCAGGAACCTCCTCCGGGTCTTCCACACGGGTGCAGGGTCCCAAAGCCTTGGGCCGTCCTCGAGTGCTTTCCCAGGCCACAGGCAGGGAGCTGGATGGGAAGTGGACCAGAACCGGCGCCCATATGGGATCCCAGGGCGCTGAAGGCGAGGACCTTAGCCGCTAGGCCATTGCACCGGGCCCGATTCATTTGTTTATTAATGAACAGTCAGATTTACAGAGAGAAGGAGAGACAGTCTGCTGGTTCAGTCCCCAAGTGGCTGCAATGGCTGGAAATGAGCTGATCCAAAGCCAGGAACCAGGAGCCAGGAGCTGCTTCTGGATCTCCTAGGTGGATGCAGGATCCCCAAATGCCGGAGTCCAGCTCCAGCCGAGAGTTCGGAGCTCGGGAAGGGTGCGTGGAGTCGGCGATAAAGAAAGACACAGACACTGACTCTTGATGGCTTCTTGCTATATGCTTTATTCTCAAAAAGAAGCTGTCCTTTTTATTTACTTAGACACATCACTAGCCTCTGCCCAAACGTTTGATTTTTTATCTTTAACTTTAGAACTAAGACAGCATACACAGATGTTCAATTAATTTTTACTTCATGGTCAACCAGGTGCTCTTAAAGATAATTCTGTAAGTTACTATAATCAGTTTCTTTAAAGCAAACCATTATTCATTCTTCAGAAGTAGCCATTAGGTGACAGCCAGAACTCCAAGGCCGAGGCACAGGTGGTTACCTACTAATCAGTAAAACATTCCTACCTACTACATTTTATTTTCACAACTTATCTATCACTTAATGGGAAAAATACATCAAAAGAAAAAGAACATAAGGATCTAAGGCAAAAAGTTTCAAACATTAAATCCCCCTACAACTGCAAACCCTACAACCCCACAAACAATTAAACAATAATCAAAAGTATATCTCTGTGATGTTAGTAGAATTGCCCTATATTTCCTCTAGTTAAAAAATTGTAAAAGCGGCTAAAACAGCTACATTTTCTATGCTCTAAAAGTTGCAAGGACAGGCTAACCTTTAAGGTCACAGTAACTATATTTTTTGCCATAGCAGTTTCCACTCATACTGCCATCAATTCTGTTAGTTTGTAAAATTCTTATTAAGCCATTTCCCAGAAGGCATGCTATATGTCTGGGCCAGATTTCAGGACAATGGGTAGGCACACAACAAGGTGTCCAGAAATGGCATGGGTTTAATTGTACTCCTGTGCGCAGTTAAAGGCCCACTCACCAAGACATTATCAGTAACATTAACTCTCAAGCTCATATTACTTGCCAAAGCCATCTCACAGGGGCAAACAATGCCTCAATAGATTACAGGATTCTTAGCGGGGTGCTTGAGTGTCCATGCAAAAGGGTGGTGAGCCTGCATCAAGGTGGTCAGAGAGAAATCCGCCGGGCCCTGCCAAACAGCTGGAACCTCCCCCAGGCCCTGCCAAGCAGGGGAGCTGTTCTCTTCACACCTTCGTGCCATCTACACCTACTGCACGGTCCCCTGCACCCAAACTTTGGCCCATCCTCTGTTGCTTTCCCAGGCCAGAAGCGAAGTGTTGGATGAGAAGTGGAGTACCTGGGACCTGAACTGGTGCCCATATGGAATCCCAGTGCTTGGACGTAGAGGATTAGCAAGTTGAGCTATTGTGCTGGACCCAACAAACAGCATTCTAAACACTGTTCACGTGGCAGGTTGCTTCTCCTGGAACTTTGTTCCATCATGAGCATGTGTTTGAAGCAGAGCTGAGCACACTCGGCCAGCAGAAGAGCTTATAGTCCAGAGGGTGATTTATTTCTCGATCATTATTGCATCTTTCTTTTAAATATTTGTTTATTTATATTTGCTTAAAAGGAAGAGTGACAGAGAAAGAGAGATCAATCTTCATTTCCCAAATGGCTGTAACAGCCAAAGCTGAGCCAGACCAAAGCCAGGAGCCAGGAGCGTTATCCAGGCCTCTCACATGGCTGTAGGGGTCAACGTGCATGGGGCATCTTCTGCTGTTTTCCCAGGCCATTAGCAGGGAGCTAGCCAGACCCACTGATGCTTATTGTATAGTATAACAAATGTACTCATTTTCATAACTTTAACCCAAATGTCTCTGCTAAGTGAACTTGGATGTCTTAGACAATCCCTTTAGCAGAATGGCAAGTTCCTGACTCAGTATTCTGTGTTCACATATCATCTTTAGGCATTCTGAAAGTACAAAAACAAACACAGTAATTCATATGATCCCAATGGGTAGCCTGAGTACACAACTAAGAAGCAACACCATATAGACTCAAGACTAGGTCTAGTAACCAATGTTTCTGCATCTCATAATACTTAGATATGTAGGTATCTAGGCATCATGCACTAATTAAGCAACATCAGCCCCAGGTTCAAAAGCAGCAACATCAACACCCTCCCTAGACATGCAGCCCCTCAGGCAATAGCACACTTAGAGGGGCTCATGGTTTTGTACTTGCAACTTTAGCTAGAGGTAAAAAAAAAAAAATGCAAAGAATTGCAGAAATGCCAGAATCATGAGTTGACCTTGACTTGTATAAAAAACTGAAGAGCTGTTCTTGATGCCAGATGCAGAATTCATTGATTTGGACTAAAAATGGACACCAAAAACAAAACAGAAAGGCCGTCATTTCTTATGTAACAAAAATAGGTTTAAAGCCTATTTTTGGGTTGGGATGGGGCAGACCAGATCAGGCAGGGCTTCAACACCTGTGGGACTCATGTGCGCTAGATCAGGGAAAAGCCAGGTTGGGCTGATTGTTCCTACTGGTGCAAACAAAAGTTAGAGTGGGTGAGGGTTGGTTGGGCTTTGCCACAGCATCAGCTGGCTGAGACTGGTACTGGGGGCTAAATCTGTCAAGTTAAACTCCAGAACCACCTGGAGAGTGCCTAATCCGGGAGTGGGAGTGGCCTAGGAGGGAAATAGTGGGCACTTCCCTCTTGGGTTACCACTTCCACTGGAGAGCATGAAAACTAGTACTGGGGCAGGTGTGGCTAGACAGAAAGGCACCCGCCAGTAAGTGTGTGGGCCGAATAGTAGGGTTGGTTGGGTTGAACTAGGCTTCAATACCCATTGACATATACGAGAGCTAAATGGATTTGGGACAAACTGAACAAGTCTGCGGTACATACTGGCAAGCATGGGAACCAGGGGAGGGGAACAGACTGGTGGGGTTATGGGGAGTCGCCCCGACTAGGCTGCAGTTCCCACTGGTTTGCGTGAGGGCCAAGTGTGAAGTGGGCAGGATCAGGCTGGACTGCAACACCCATTGGTTCACGTGGAAGACAGGGCTGGAAACAGAACTGACCCAACAATTGCAACCACCAGCATATGCATAAGCTGATTAGGGAGACAGATTGTGCCGGACCCTGTACTGGCAAGTACACACAAGAATGAGGTCTGGGATCACCTCAGACGAAGTTTCTTTGGGGATCCCTCCAACTGAACTGCTGATCTCAGAACCCCAACTATGAAGAGGACTATGTTGGCCAGTGGATTCAGAAGAGATTTCATCATGCTTGGAATGGTGAGATTGGCAGCAATTCAGAACTGTTGAACTATCGAAACTGCTTGAGCAGGACCCTCGGAGCATGCCCCACATCCGGGACCTAGGATAGTTGGGAGGCTGGGTGGGGTTTCTCCCTTTGTTTCTCTCCGACCCCAGATACATGGGGAAAAAAAGATCATTAGTGTGGGGGAAAAAATAAAAACCTCTAAAATCACCTTGAGGCTGCTATCCAGCGGGACTTGCTTACCAGCCACTGGGGATCAGAAATAAAAACAAAAACCTAATGTCAACAGGAAGGCGAGGAGGAAGCTAGAGAAGCAGAGAATGAGCAAAATTAAAGTTCTGTTGCTTTTGCTGTTGGGGCTCACTCTGTGAGTATGGAAAAGGTGTGCTCCAGGCTTAAGCCAGCAGAGGGGATGTAGTTTCTGCAGCACAGTTCACCCTGTCCTGTGAAAACACAGCATTTCAGGACGTGACCTCCAAAACCAATAAAAATATATTTAATATTGTGACTTTGATACATATAAAAAAAAGGCTCTGTGTAACTCCTGAGTTAATGAGAGAATCAGTAAGGTGTTATAATTGCCTTTAAATGAATTAAAAGATCACCCACACACATCATATGCAATGAGGAATGCCAAAATAAATTTGCTGACAGATGCAAAACTGTCTTTTGGTAGGAGAGAATTGACTGTATCTCCGCCAAACAAAATCTATGTGCATTTCTATGGATGGAAATTATTTGCATAATTTTTAGTCAACTCACAGAGCTGTAAACTAGCTCAAAAACAAGACTGTGAAAGGCACAGATAATCTAAAAGTGTATGCTAATTACCTTTTTGCCCTTTGAGTTTCTTTTGCAAATTTTCCTGACATTCGTTTGGGACAAGCCAAGTTGGAGATATCCGCAAATAAAATTTATTTATTTATTTATTTATTTATTTATTTTTTTTTTTTTTTTTTTTTAAAATTATATTGTTGACAATGTTTACATAGTTTATTACGGTAAAAAGGTTCAGGGGCTATAGGGAGGTAGGTAAGACTATTATGTCCAATTGTTTCCTTCTTATATCTGAGGTAAAGGGGGATATTGAGGGAGAAGCCCCACCCAGTTTCCCACCCACCCCAAGTCCTGGATGTGGGGCATGCTCTGAGATACTTGCTCAAGTGGTTTTAATAATTCATCAGTTATGAATCGCTGCCATTTTTGCCACTCCAAGCATGATGAGGTCACTGAAGAATCCACTGATTGACATAGAGTCAATCATAGAGTCATAGAGTCTCCATTTGCCCAGTATTTTGCTGCCAACATATAGCTGAGGTGGTTGATCGACTTGTTCTTTCTTCTGTCTTTTCTTGGCTAGGGTTCTGAGTCCAACATTTCGATTGGGGAGATCCCCAAAGAAACTTTGAGGTATTCCCAGACCAGATTCTTGTATGTTCTAGCAAGCACAGGGCCCAGCACAGTCCATCGCCTGGATCAGCTGGTGGTTGCAATTGCTGGGTTGGTTCTGTTTTCAGTCCCGGCTTCCACTGGGACCAATGGGTGTTACAGTCCAGCCTGGTTCTGCCCAGCACATACTCGGCCCTCACATCAACCAGTGGGAGCTGCAGCCTAGTCGGGGCGACCCACAATAACCCCCACCAGGCCCACCCTCTACCCTGGTTTGCCAGTATGTATAGCAGACTAGTCCAGTCTATCCTACATCCCATTTGGCTCTCATACTTGTCAATGGATATTAAAGCTTAGTTCCATCTAACCAGCTCAACTATCCAGCCCTCACGGATGTTGTTGAGTGCCTCTCTGTCTAGCCACCCCAGCCCCCATACTAGTTTTCATGCCCTCCTGAGGAAGTAGTAACCCAAGAGGGAGGAACCCACTATTTCCCTCCCGGGTCTCTCTCAATCCTGGTTTATGCATCCATCACCATACACTGTAACAGCCTTTTAAAGTTTTTCTATGTCTGCCCTCTGAACTCTTAGTCTCTCGGGAGAAGCACTATTCTTTATCAGACCAGAATCCCCACTCAGAAGAGATGCTTGCCAAAGGAGAGAGAGAGTTGCAACCACACTCTTTTCCCATTCTGAGATCCACCTGAGAATTAGATCAAGGTCTTGGTAATCTCATCCCAACATCCCAGTCCTGTGATAACATGGAAGCAGGAGAAGCAGATTGGAAAGATGTCATGAGCTGTGTCCACCCCCAGGCATGAATAAAAGAGTAAGTGGATAAATTAATTCTTTGACAAGCCAATGAAACATTTATGTAAAAGACCACATGGAGACTCATAGAAATTGGAATGGCAATGAAGAAAAAGGCATTTGGAGGAAGAGAGAGGTGACCCCATTGGTATAGTGGTTAAGAAGCCCCACCCCAAGTCAAGGTGCCTGGGTTCAAGTTCCAGCTCTGCTCTAATCCGGCTTCCTGCTAATGACAGTCAGCAGGTGAGACTCAAGTACTTAGATCCTGCCAGCCACGTGGAAGAGCCGGGTTGAGTTCTGGGCTCCTGGATTTGGCTGGCCCAGCCCCAGATGTTGCAGCACTTGAGAAATGAACCAGTAAACTAAAGATTTATTCTCTGTTTCTCTCCCTCTTTGCATTTCAAATACATTTAAAAAAAGAGTGAGAGAGATTTTTAAAATCTCTTAAAAGGAAAAGGAGAGAACAAGGAAGTTCTGAAGCAAAACAGCAGGACCAGTGTGGGGACACACAGATTGGTCAGCCAGCATGATTCCACACAACACAGTGCTCGCTTTGGCAACATACGTGCTTCAACATCACATGAGGGAGCCCGTGGGAACAAATGGGGCAGGATCCTAGACCGGAAATGAAATGTTGGGCCTTTAAAATGGGGACCTTAAAACGTATGCTGTGGACAGAGAGAAACCAGACTTACCAGGCTGCTTTGTGCTAAGCATTTATTTAAAAAGGGAAATTAGGAGCAGAGTCATCAACAAAGCCACTCAGTGGTTCTTGTGTAAAATTAGTAGCTAATCCTAGTGGCTGCTTTTGTACATTCTGTATAATTTCTACGCAGTCAATCAGAGTGTCTAGTGATAATGGCAGTAGAAGTTCTCCTTGTCTCACAGGACTTCACTGGCTAGAACCTCCAGGGAAAGGGAATAGTAGCTGTGAGTGGATATCCTTGTCTTGTTTCCCGTTTGGGGAAGGAAGAGTCAGTGCTTCACCATTGAGTATGATGTTAGCTGGTGTTTGTTCAAGGGGGTTCCTCTCTCTTATTAAAGCATTGAAGGTTCGTTTTTTTTTTTTTTATAAAGACAGGTTGTTGAATTTTGTCAAATGCCTTCTCATCATCTGTTGAAACGATTTTGCAAATGTAAATTTCAATTTTGAGTTACTGGTTGCTAGTATACAAAAACTGAGTTCTTTATATAAATCTTATGTCCTGAAACTTTGCTGAATTTCATTTTTAGTTCTAAGTTTATTTTGTGTGTGTCAATCCATTTGTATTTAACCCATTTGTCTATATTTAAAATATATTCTTTATTTTCAAGCATTTTTTAATTTATATAAGGGAACGCATTTTATAGATTCCATATCTACAGTTTGAAAACCATAATGATACTTCCCAATCTACCTGCCTTTCCATTCTTGCTCCCATTCATGGTAAAAAGCAGAGTACAAAAAACATAATGTACGTGAGTGAAGTTGACATTTTGAGGTCTAATTACTGTTTATATCTCTTGTTTATTTTCTTGAGGAACAGTGGTGTTTCTACTTACTACAAACCAGGGAAAACATATTTGCCTTTAAGAACTGGCTTATTTTGCTACTAGTCTCCAATTGCATTCATTTTGTTGTGAAAGACAGGATTTCATTCATTTTTATGGCTAAGTAGTGCCTCATTGTATATGATCTAATATATATATATAAATAATATATGATCTAATATATATAAAATAGTTGTGATATATGTATGTAAATATGTACATATATGTGTATATATGTATATATGTGTATGTATATACGTATATATGTATATATATATCACAACTATTTTATCCAGTCATCAGTGGACATCTAGGTTAATTCCATATCTTAAATACTGTGAGTTTGAGCTGCTATAAACATGGGAGTACAATAGCCACTTCATATACTGATTTCATTTTCTTTAAATAAATTTTTGGGAGTGAATGGCGGGGTCATCTGATAGATCTATTTTCAAATTTCTGAGGAATCTCTGTGCTGTCTTCCATAATGTTATGCTAATTTACATTCTCACCAGCAGTGGAGTCGGGATCTTTCCTACCGCCCCCCCCTAGATGTTTGCCAACATGTGTTAGTTTTTGATTTTTGGATGTTAGTCATTCTAACCAAGATACGGTGAAACTATTTCACAAATGGAAAGTGATCCTGACCATTTTTTAATGCGTCTCTTGGCTGTTTGTATTTTCTTTGAAAATAAAAGTTTATCTCCTTAGCCCATTTCTTTCTTTTTTCCAATTGTGTTTTATTTGAAAGACAGAGTTACTTGAAAGGGAAAGACAGACCATCTTCTGGTTTACTCCCCAGATGACCGCAATGGTCAGTGAGTGGAGAAGCAGGGACTCGCACTGGCACACATGGGAATCCCTCAGCTGCAGGTGGTGTGGAACCTACTGTTGCACAGCACTGCACAGCACTGCTTTCTTCACCCGTGTACTAACAGGATTAACATATTGGTTTGTTGTTGTTGAGTTTCTTGAGTTCCTTATATATTGTGAGCATTAAGCCTTTATCAGATGTATAGCTTACAAATATTTTCTCCCACTCTGGCAGTTACCTCTTTATGTTGTATTCTGTGTTGTATCGAAGCTTCTTGGCTGATGTAATTCCATTTGCTTACATTTGCCTCTATTGCCTGTGCTTCTAGGTTCTTATCCAAGAAGTCTCTGCCTAGGCCAATATTTTTCGGTGTTTGCCTAAGTTTTCTTCTAGTAATTGATGGTTGCAAATTTTAGATTTAGATCCTTGATACATTGTGAATTGATTTTTATATAGGGTGTAAGGCAGAGGTTTTGTTTGAAATTTATTCGTGCAGAGACCCAATTTTCCAACACCATTTGTTGAAGAGGCTGTCCTTTCTGCAGGGGTTGATTTTAGCTTGGTTGTCAAAGATTAGTTGATTGTAAACACATGGGTTAATTTCTGGGGTCTCTAATCTGTTTCATTGGACCACACGTCTATTCTTGTGGCAATATCAGGCTGTGTTGACTAAAACTCCTGCAATATGTCCTGAAATTTGGTATTGTGATGGCTCTACCTTTATTTTTGTTAAAATTGCTTTAGATGTTAAGATTCTCTTGTGATTCCATATGAATTTTAGGGTCTTTTTTTTTCCAAGCTGAGAATGTCTTTGGTATTTTGACTAGGATAACCTTGAATCTATAAATTGCTTTGGGTAGTATGGACACCGTGATTATATTCATTCTTCCAATTCATGAACATGGATTCTTTTTCCATTTTTTGACTTCTATTTCTTTCTTTAATAATTCATAATTTTTATTATAAAAACTTTCATGAAAATCCTTGACCAAATTTATCCCAAGATACTTAAATTATTTTGTGACTTATTAATGGGACTGATCTTACAAATTCCTTCCCTGCCATGACCTCGTCTGTGTATACAAATGCCATTAACTGTTGTGTGCTGATTTTATATACCACAACTTTGCCAACAATTAAGAATTCCAATAATTTCTTAGGCATTTAAATGGGAAGGGATTTTTAAATTAGATCCCCAAAGTACAGGAAACAGAAGTAAGAATATACAAATGGGATCTCGTCAAACTGAAGAAAAAGCAAAGGAAACAACAGAGGGAAGATAGCATGCAGAATGGGGGGAGATATTGTGAACTATACATCTGACAAGTGATTGTCAATCAAAATACACAAGGAATTCACACATCTCAGTACAAAAATAATAACAATAACAATATAATTAAAATGTGGGCAGTATATCCAAATAGACATTTCTTAATGGAAAACATACAAATGCTCTACTAGTACTTGAAAAAATACTCAACATTACTAATGATCAGAGAAATGCAAATTGAAACTACAAGGAGATATCATCTCACTTTAGTTTACTTAGGTATTACCAAAAACACAAATGATAACAAGTATTGGTGAGGGAAGCCAGTGTCATGGCACAGCATGCTAGGCCTCCACCTGCAGCACAGGCATCCCATATGGGAGCCAGTTTGGATCCAGGTTGCTCCATGTCTAGTCCAGCTTCCTGCTTGGGGAGGCAGCAGAGGAAGGTCCAAGTCCTACACCCACATGGGAGACTTGCAAGAAGCTACTGACTACACACAGGTTTGTCTCCGGCCATTTAGGGATTCAACCAACAGATTGAAAGATCTCTCTCTGGATATCTCTCCCTATCTATAACTCTTTTTAGAAAATGAGTATTGGTGAGAAAGTAGAAAAAAGGGAACCACGATACACTATTGGTGGTAATGTAAATTAGCTCCCATCATGGGGAAACAGTATGGAGGTTTCCCAAAATACTATAACTAGAGCCATCAAATGATCCAGCAATCCCATTCCTGGATATTTTTCCAAGGGAAATGAAATCAGTCCGTGGAAGAGACATCTTACTGCCATGTGTATTGCAGCACTATTTCCAACAGGCAGGAAATGGAAACAACCTGAGTGTCCACTGATCAAGATGTGGTTCCCATACACCATGGAACACTCATCCATGACGAAGAATCTTGTCATTCGCAATGGCATGAATGGAACCAGCAAGCATTGTATTACACACAACAAGCCAAGCTCAGAAAGAGAAGTATCACATTTTTGCTCACATGTAGAGTATTTTTCAAAAAGGTGATCTCATAGAACTGATAAGTGTAATGGCAGTTACCAGGAGTCTGGGAGGGAAGGGGATTTAGAGAAAGGGCAAATGTTGATTAATTCATACTGTTAGAGTTAAATAGGAATAATAAGTTCTGAGATTGTATTACACAGTAGGGTGATTAAATAAATAATTTCTCCATTAAAAAAAAAAATAGGGGCAAGCCAGGCTTAGCTGTAGCACATATCAGCATACATGTGGGCTGGGTTTGAGAGGCCAGGCAAGACCAGCCCGACGACACACACTGGCATGAGCGGGAGCCAGGATGGGGTGCAGGCCAAGCTGGGGTGGACTGCAACACCCACAAGTTCACCTGAGGACTAGGGCTGGGAGTAGGTCAGACTGCGCTTGACTGTTGCACCTGCCAGCAAGAGCTAGGACTGTAGGGGGCCAGGCTGCAGCACCTGTTGGCAAATACTGAGACTAGGGGCAGGCTGTCTCCTACTGGGCTGAGAGCAGGCCTGGTGGGGGAATCTCAGGGAGTTCCCTACTGGGTCATGGCTTTTACTGGTGAGCATGAGAGCTAGAACTGGGGGCAGGCCAGTCAGAGCAGGAATGCAGCAACCATTAGCTGGCATTTGGGCTGGGTCTGGGGATGGGCCTGGCAGGGCTAGGCTGCCATACCTGCTAGCATGAATGAGTTAGAATGGGTGTGGGCCCCCTGGGCTAGACTGCAGCACTACTGGCAAGTGCATGGACCGGGTACAAGTCATGTTAGGCTGGACCACAAGTAGGTGCAAGATCTAGGGTTGGCAGCAGGCCTTGTAGAAGAACTATAGGCACTCTTCTGCTGGGCTGCAGCCCCTACTAGTAAGGAGAGCCAGGACTGAGGGTAAACCAGGCTGGGCAAGAGAGCAGTATGCATAGCGTACATGTGGACTCAGTCTGGGGGTGGGTCAGGTTGAGCTAAGCCTTAGCACCTGTGGGTGTGCACGAGAGCCAGATGGGATACAGGACAGTGTGTATGGATACACACTGAGGTGGACCTTGTCAGCCAATAGACCTTGGAAAGACTTCTCGCAACCCTGGTACAACAAGGCCAGTGATGTCTCAAAATTATCAATATACTCAAGTAACACCCTTGGAACACTCTTCACCACATTGGGGTCTCTAAAGCATTATCAAATAACCTCCCCCATCCCAGGGTGCTGATGTAATTTGACAGCAAGGAATAGTTCTCCCTCCCCGACCCAAGAAAGCAGCAGAATAAAAAGAACTTAATCATTTGTCCTACCCATCTTCCTCCATACCTCAGCTCTCTCTGCCCTAGTTGGAGGCCCACATGGGTGTACATCCCTCTCAACTATGTAAACAATATTAAACACAAATTTTTTTTTTTAATTTTTAAAAAATCTAGGGACAGGTTCAGGGGTTAATTTGCCACTTGGGACACTGGAATCCCAAGTGATGACTCAAGTGCTTGGGCAATCGCTACTGATGTGGGAAACCCAGAGGAGTTCCTTTGAGTTTCTGCCTTTGACCTGGCCAGTCCTGGCTGTTAAGTACATAGAGGAATGAACCAAGTGATGGAAGATCTTTCTTACACATAAGCCCTTCAAATAAATAAAAATAACTAGTCTTAAAAAAGAAAAAGATTCGGGCCCTGCACAGTAGCCTAGTGGCTAAAGTCCTCGCTGTGCACGTGCTGGGATCTCATATAGGTACCAGTTTGTGTCCCGGCGGCCCCACTTCCCATCAAGCTCCCTGCTTGTGGCCTGGGAAAGCAGTTGAGGACGGCCCAAAGCTTTGGGACCCTGTACCCGCGTGGGAGACCCGGAAGAGGTTCCTGGTTCCCGGCTTCGGATCGGCGCACACCGGCAGTGGCGGCTCACTTGGGGAGTGAATCATCGGACGGAAGATCTTCCTCTCTGTCTCTCCTCCTCTATATATATCTGACTGTAATAAAATAAATAATAAATCTTAAAAAAAAAAAAAACAATTATTTTTTATTGGAAAGTCAGATATACAGAGAAGGAAAAAAAGAGAGGAAGATCATCTGTTCACTGATTCACTCCCCAAGTGACCTTAATGACCGGAGCTGCACCAATCAGGAGCCAGGAGCCTCCTGATCTCCCACGTGGGTGCAAGGTCCCAAGGCTTTGGGCCATCCTCAACTGCTTTCCCAGGCCACAAGCAGGGAGCTGGATGGGAAGTGGAGCTGCCCGGTTTAGAACCGGCGCCCATATGGGATCCCGGGGCATTCAAGGCGAGGACTTTAGCCACTAGGCCACGCCGCCAGGCCCTAATTGTTTTTTAAAAATGAAGATTTCAATTATAAAAAAAGCTTGAAAAAATAACTTTTTAAAAAGATTTATTTATTTTTCATTACAAAGTCAGATATACAGAGAGGAGAGATAAGAGGAAGATCGTCCGTCCGATGATTCACTCCCCAAGTGGCCGCAAAGGCCGGTGCTGTGCTGATCTGAAGCCAGGAGCCAGGAACTTCTTCCAGGTCTCCCACACAGGTGCAGAGTCCCAAGGCTTTGGGCCGCCCTTGACTGCTTTCCCAGGCCACAAGCAGGGAGCTGGATGGGAAGTGGAGCTGCCGGGATTAGAACGAGTGCCCATATGGGATCCCGGCGCGTTCAAAGCGAGGACTTTAGCTGCTAGGCCATGGCACTGGGCCCAAAAAAATAACTTTAAAGTTGTAATCTTTTGAAAGCTCAAAAGGAAAAAACTTTTAGGGACTTCAAATAAATGTACCCACAGAAAATATTACATTTACACTTGATCTAAAGCAATATTTGTCACCAAAGTATTCTTTATACTAACATTGTATTTGAGATACAAAAGTCTTCTGTAGAATCCTAAATATAGCCAGTAACCTGAAAATGACTTTTATGGAAACACTAGCCTCAAACAGCTGTATGCAGTGCTAGCATCCATCGGGTGCTGGCAGGAGTCAAGGAGAAAGGCCAACAGCAGTGATCCCTGGGATTACCCAACACATACTGTAGAAGACTGCTTACAGAAGCTACTCACAAAAGACATTGCATTTAGGAGACAAGTATTGAGACAGAAAGTTGACTGGTAGTTGCCTGGGGTAGGGAGGGCTTCTGTGAGGTTTCCTTCATGTATGAAAGACTTTAAATGGTTGAATTTTATGATTGGTAAACTACATCTCAAAGCTGTAAAGACAAAATAATTCATTACTAGCTGTTTGGCTTTAGAAAATAAAATCTAAGATTGCAAATGTAAGCTTCACCACACTAAATGGGTCAAGAACTATTAATAGACTCATTAATTCTGTTATTTGTAGGTCCTCCAAGTAGGCCAAATTGTTTTTTTAAGATTTGTAATTGAAAGGTAGATTTTACATAGAGAGGAGAGACAAAAAGATTTTCTATTCACTGGTGCACTTTGAATCAGACAGAAAATGGCCAGCATGGATTTACTCATACCTCACTAGGTGGGGCACAAAGATTAGTTACTCCTCACTGGGGTATTGGGGATTTCTCTGCACACCCTCCAAAAAATGTTCTGCACCTAAACTGTTGATGTTATGTTGGAGCTTTTAATTGATCGGGATGATACTCTGCTGGCTCTACCTTCAGACCAGAGAAGGTCTCCCCAACAAGCCGTTGAATGTATCTGGACAATAAGATGCTGGACTCTATGCTTGGTATATGCTTGCAATGAAAGAATCTCAACTGAACTTGAACTGTGGTTATGCAACAAGGTGGAGGCATCCACCGTGGGGGGAGGGTTAGGGGAGGGGTGGGGGGAATCCCAGTACCTATAAAACTGTGCCACATAATACAATGTAATTAATAAGTAAATTAATTAAAATTTTTTAAAAAGTAAAAAGATTCATAATTGAAAGGCAGATTTTACATAGAGAGGTGAGACAAAAAGATTTTCTATTCACTGGTGCACTTCTCAAATGGCCACAGTGGCTGGAGCTGAGCCAATCTGACTCCAGAAACCAGGAGCTTTTTCCAGGTTTCCCACATTGATACAGGGTCCCAAGAACTTGGGCCATCCTCTGCAGCTTTCCCAGGCCATAAGCAGGAAACTGGATCAGAAGTGCAGCAGCAGCTGAACCTCAAACCAGTGTGCATATAGGATGCTGGTGCTACAAGAAGAGGTTTAGTCTTATGCCATGACATGGGCCCCGAACATCACCACTTTTGATGTTTTGATCCAACAGTAAGGTGCATTTTTTGACTTTTTTTGGGGGGGGGGGCAAGTGAGATATACAGAGAGGAGGAGAGACAGAGAGGAAGGTCTTTGGTCCGATGGTTCACTCCCAAAATGACTGCAATAGCCAGAGCTGAGCCAATCCGAAGCCAGGAGCCTGGAGCTTCTGGGTCTCCCACGCAGATGCAGGGTCCCAAGGCTTTGGGCCATCCTCAACTGCTTTCCCAGGCCACAAGCAGGGAGCTGGGTGGGAAGGAGGCTGCCAGGATCAGAACCAATGCCCATATGGGATCCCTGTATGTTCAAGGCAAGGACTTTAACTGCTACGCTATCACACCAGGCCCAGTAAGGTGCATTTTTAGAGTATTTTTTTTAAGGTTTTTACAAAGTAATCTTTGGTCTCTAATCAACAGAATAACAGAGTCTTAGGAATGATATTTAAATTGCACTTAATTAAATAGAAATCACACACACTTCCATGTTCTTAAATATATTTACTTCATATTCATGAATGAAATGGAAGCTGTCACCACTCCATTCTTCATTCTATGTATTTGGACAATTTTAGGCAAAGAGCAATGACTAAGAAGTCCTAACCACAAAGCTGTAACAATTTGAAAATGTTTCAAGCTAACTCCATGTGGCAGTTCAATATGAGCTGCCAGACTGAGTGCAATTAGTCCTTCAAGTGCAGATAACACGGGTTCCTTGGGATCCGGGATGCCCAGCAGCTCCTCCCACTGGTTCCCCGTCAGCTGGCGCGGGCAAGTCTGCTGTCAGCCCCATGGAAGTTTAACATCGTAGTCACCAGCTCCGGCAGGTCAAAATCGTGCTTCCAGCCCCAGTCCTTCCGTGCATTGCTATCATCGAAGTTCATTGGCCAACTATCCGCTAGGACAAGAAATGCAAGAGTAACTCAAGTTAGCTGAGCTCCAATTGGCCAAAAAGGTCTACAGCATTTTCTAGAAGGTCTATCATATACAAAATAAGACATTTTGTCTAAGCCTGGCAGAACAGCTAGGTGCGCACAGTCACCTGCTCCACAAAGTTTATTCTGCACCTCTACCTTCAAGCACTGTGCATTTTACATATTAAAATACCAGACAGAATGTTACACTCAAAACCAGGCTCTGGGCCACCAGTGGCACCAGTATGATATCTGAAAACCTCTGGATATCCTCATACTCTCTCAACTTGTTTCCACTGCTCCTGGCCTTCTGGGTAAACTATCCGAGCAGTGAGATGCTGGCAGGCGGTTTGTCTGGAATGGAAAACACCCACGTTAGGCATCCGTTCCCCAAATCAAAGCACCTGCTGGTTCTGATGCAACACTGGCTTCTCCCAGGACCCTTGGAAGCAAGCTGTGCTCTCGTCATCCCTTCCAAGGCATGTGCCCTCCCGACCTCACAGTGCTGGCAAAAGCTGCATTTTGGCTTTGAAAATGCTGGCCGGGATGTGCACTGACCTATGGCCTGGCGAACTGGATCCACGTTGTAGGTGATCTGGAATTCTGGCACATGCTTGAGGAGCTCCTGGGCCAGCTCCTCTGGGGTGAAACTCATGGCGTTGACGTTGTAGGTCCTCATGGAGAGCGACTCTGCGGGCGCCTCCATGACCTCCAGGGTGGCCCGCAGGCAGTCATCAATATACATCATGGGCAGCCGTGTGCTGGCTTTCAGGTTGCACTCGAACTTGCCGTTCTTGGTGGCATCATGGAAAATCTGCACAGCATAGTCTGGAAAAGAACCCCGGTGTCTGTGGGCTTTCCTAGAGCAGTGAGCGAGCCTTTCAGGTTGAATCAATGGTTCCCATGTGTGTTCAACTCAAAACCTCTTTAGACTCCTATAAATGGAAGTTTCTTAAGCAAAAGTGACTGTGGTGTTTGTAGTAATACTGCATTACATAGTGTTCACTGAGCATCATTTTGAAATATTAATTTATTTTTTCAGATTTATTTTGTGTGTCTCAGGATCGCTGAGAGGAGAAAAATCCTTAATGTGGGACTTACTGAATGTAATGCATGTTGAAGCCCAAAATCATAAGATGGGTTCCATTTAAATATGTAATGAGCACTTGTGGAGTGCTCCTTAAGCCACCTCTTCCTCCTGTTAAGAAGCAAAGCCTTGGGGTGGACGTTAGACCTGGTGGTTAAGTCACTGGGTGAGACCCTACACCTCCCAGCCCTGCTCCTGGTTCTAGCTCCCAGTGAATGCAGGCCCTGGCAGGAAACAGGCCATGCACCAAGCACTTTGGTCTCTGCCATTCACAGGGAGACCCAGACTGAGATCCTGCGTCCCTGGTTTGGCCCAGCCCTGTCTTGGCCATCATGGGTGATAAGCCAGGAGATGAGAGATCTGCCTCTTTCTCTCCCTTCCTTTCCAACTAAAATCTAAAGGATACTTAAAGGATATTCTAAGGAAGAGACTGCTGCTGCTTGGGGGAGGCGAGAGGCCCTTCTGCCCCAGGAGTAATGGATTTGCTGGGCAACCTTGTGTCTTATTCCAGCACTGACAAAGGGCTGTTGGGTGCTGCCCTTGATCATGTAAGTCAACAGGGTTCAAAGTGTTTCTCAGACACACATGTGGAGGGCATGCAGAACTCCACTGGCAGGCTCACTCCTGGCAGAAACTCTTGTTAGCAGTAAGAATGCACAAAAGAATCAGAAAAGCTACACTTACCAGTTGTGCCCCCTCCAGGTTGGGAATCTGCCGAAATGATTCCAGGGTATCTCAGGCACCGAAAATCTAACCCGTACCGGTAATAATAGTACTGTGAAGAGAAAACATACTCGAGAAAGATTCTTTTTCAATTAGAGCAATATGACAAAAAAATCATTTTCTGAAGCATGAATTTATATAACAACAAAAGAGGAGAGTTTAGAAGCTTTTAGAGTCATTCCCTTTAATAAACAACTTTCTAACGAG
This sequence comes from Ochotona princeps, assembly GCF_030435755.1. Classification (NCBI taxonomy): domain Eukaryota; kingdom Metazoa; phylum Chordata; class Mammalia; order Lagomorpha; family Ochotonidae; genus Ochotona; species Ochotona princeps. The sequence continues at coordinate 42,444,832 of NC_080842.1, read as the reverse complement.
TTTGATCTTTAGACAGCCACCATGTTTATGACACAGCAGCACTGCACAGTCTTGGTCTATAATAGGAGTTTCCAAACTTGGGAGAAGGCAGTTACTGCTGACCGCCCGCAACAGTTCTGGATGAGTGCGTTGCTGGGATGCAGGCTTGGAATGCGAAGGGTGGAGGCAGCAGGTGAAAGGGCGACATGAAGAATGAGACACCAATGACAAATTACTACAGCAATACAAAGAGTATTAAAAACATAAAACCACAAAAGGCATTCATGGTTTTCCATAACTACCAATACCAGAGCCTTTAAAAAACAAACAAAAAATACAGGGGCCAGCATGGTGGCATAGTAATAAAAGCTAAGATGCCAACAATTCATATGGTTCAAGCCCCGGCTGCTCTACTTCTAATCCAGCTCCCTGCCTGGGAAAGCAGAGGGTGGCCCAAGTGTTTGGGTTTCTGTACCCACGTGGGAGACAGAGAGAAGCCCCTGGCTCCTTTCTTCAGTCTGTCCCAGCCCCAGCTGTTACGGTCATTTGGGGAATGAACCAGCAAATGAAAGCTCTCTCTCATACTCTTTCAAATAAAGAAATAAATCTTTTTGTAAAAAATGGTATGGCAGAAGGCAGGTTGCCAACAAAGCAAGGGAGCTATTGAGAGAGCAGAGGCAGCTGAGAATGGCTGTGAAAAGTGCCCCCTGTCACCAAGTTCTTCAGGAGCCACAGGTGCCTGGCCAATAGCAAACACAGTGAACTCTGCAAAGTATCTCTGGAAAGGGATCCATCAGCGCTTGAGGCACAAAAATGGAAGAGAAACAGAGTCTTCGTGCCCAGGGTACATGCAGCAACCTTGTGGTGCTCACCTCGCCCATGAGCTCAGCATGGACCTTGGACACCCCATAGATGGTCCTGGGTCTCTGAATACAGAGGTCAGGGGTCGGGTTCCGGGGAGAGGTGGGGCCGAAAGCCCCGATCGTGCTAGGAATGAACAGTCTCAGCTTGTGTTCTGCCGCAACATCCAGAATGTTGTGCAATCCTGTAACAGACATGATCATAATCTGTTAAAAAAAAATCTTGTCAAAGAACTGGAAAAACTGGAGAACAGATCGCCTTGGGCTGGAACCAGACACTCACCGGTGATATTCACGTCTTTTGCCAAGGACACATTTGCTTCCCCTACAGCGCTGAGCAAGGCGCTATAATGGAAGAGCCAAGTGATGCGGTTGTTGACCACAATCTCGCGAAGGTTCTTGTAATCCAAAATATCAGAGTAAATACATGGGCCTGTGAGGGGGACAGAGTGGAACCACAGAAGTGAAGAAGTTTGGGGACTGAATAGCTAAATGAACACTTCTCCCCGTTCCCAACTGACTTGTGGGGTTCCCTGATATCAATTGTTCCATCTGGACCCCAGGCAGCATTTTTCTACTGGAAGGGCCAACAGACAGCAATGCCCCGTGAGTACTAACGCCTCCACGAGCCTGCAACTGTCCCATAGGCTCTGCACCTATTTCATGGCCACACAGCCATGGATACAGGTTCCGGATGAGGACACCGAGGCACAGACCGGTTGAGCCACTGCCTGGATCAGGATGGAAGTGGAAGCACTGGTTTCACAGGTTTCTGCCTCTGAAGATGGTGCTGTTAACATTAACCCTACAGATATAGAGTCATCTCACTCGGCCTGAAGATGGCATATCTTAAAAAGAAATAGGGAAATGCATTTATTTAGAAGAAAATTTCTCTAGGGAGGAATCACATATCATGAGCTCATTCTTTCACTAGATGGGGGGGGGCCATCTGTGGTCAGCACCAATTTTCCCTACAGCATGTTGCCGCTCCCTTGACAGTGAGCCACAAAGGCTGGGAACTGACCTAGGATGGTAACTAACCTCTCAAAAAGGATCAAAGCTTTTCTTCCAAAGATATTAATCCAAATATTAAAAGGTATCATCGCCAAACTTCACTTCAAGCTTAAAAGAATTTCCGGTGTTTTTAAAATCTTTTTTTAATATTGTTTACGTAATTGAGAGGGATGCATACCCATGTGGGCCTCTGATTAGGGAGGGGAAGGCGGAGGTATAAAGGAAGGTGGGTGAGAAAAATGTTCCAGCTTTTTTTTCCTCCTGTGTCCACTGTGGGGGTTGGGGAGGAGGCCACTCCTTGCTGTCAAGCTCCTCTGTGCTTCTAACCACTGAACAAGCAGCAACATGAAAAACATGTAAAATATTTTTAAGATGCAGTGTAGGTTAGGAAAAAAAAAACATTTAACAAGTTAAAATATGTTTAAGGGTTATAACTGCCTTGATTTCTTTCTGTGCTTCACTGATAGTTATAAGCTACTACATTCTGTGAGTTCCCTTATTAACTGTATTTAAGATTCAAAGTAAGAACTAGGCCCCCCAGTCTCTTACCACTATGGAAGACATGATCAGGGGGTTTCCTTATGTCAGATAGAATCACGTTGTCCTTCCCAAATCGTTTCCTGGGGGGTAAAAGCAAAATACCCAGTTGGCAATGTCTAGGATACCACAGGTTCGACAAAACCCTGTCTTAAATCTCTTTTCATCCTTGACAGACATCTTTAGCTCCTGCTTCTCTCATGTCCAGGCTTCTCTTTCACTGCCCATCACCCTGTCTCCTCTTTCTTCCTTTTCAAATGGCAGAGAGAGAAAGAGAGAGAGAGAGAGAGAGAGAGAGCGAGAGCGAGAGCGAGCGAGCTTTATTCACTGGTTTACTTTCCAAGTGTGTACATCAGCCAGGAACCTAGAACTCAAGTCACCCTCAAGGGTGGCAGGGACCCTAGCTATTACCCACAATCTCCCAGAGTTCATATTAGCAGGAACCTGGAATCGGAAATGGAGCTGGTACTAAAAAATAGAAATTCCTCTACAGGGTGCAGGTACCCCATCTGGCAACTGACCCAAAAGCCCACCCAGTCTTTGAGCCCATGATCACTTTAGGCTTGCCACCAGTTTCCTCTAGTGCACCATGAGTTTTTAGTGCTCTCCAAATCTCACACTGTCCTATACCTACTTCCTTCTCCCCCCAAAACAATGAAGAACCAAGTGATTCATTTGGAGTTGTGTCTCACTTTTCCCAAGTCAGAAAAGAGAGCAAAAGATCACTGCGGAGCAGAGCCTGCAGCCAGTGTGTGGTGTTCAGAGGGAAACAGCTCAATTGAAGCAATGGTTTAGGTATCTTTAGAGAAGTTAGTTAAGGGCCAAAGAGAGAACAGATGACTAAATGGTACCAAAGACAAGCTTGACAAACTCATAAATAAGATTTTACATTTCTGGTTTTAGGGCTCTTACCTCAAAAGTTTAGCAAGCCCCACTCCTAGCTGGCCAAGACCTCCTAGAAGAAAAACAGTGGAAGTTTAACCCACATGTAACAAGTTCAATTATTCCCAGAATGAATAACTTGAATAAGACTATTTTTTTATTATTATTATACACAGAGGAGGAGAGACAGGAAGATCTTCCATCCGATGTTTCACTCCCCAAGTGAGCCGCAACGGGCCGGTGCGCGCCGATCTGAAGCCGGGAACCTGGAACCCCCCCCCCCCCGGGTCTCCCACGCGGGTGCAGTGTCCCAATGCATTGGGCCGTCCTCGACTGCTTTCCCAGGCCACAAGCAGGGAGCTGGATGGGAAGTGGAGCTGCCGGGTTTAGAACCGGCGCCCATATGGGATCCCGGGGCTTTCAAGGCGAGGACTTTAGGTGCTAGGCCATACCGCCGGGCCCGAATAAGACTATTTTTAATATCAGCTAACTGGAAGTCATAGATGGAGCTGAATAATTGCTGCTTCTTTCACTTCTCAGCAACACTCCAAACCAGGACACAGTTCAACACAGGCCAAACTGGCTCCAGAGATGAAGTTATCTCCAGCTTGGAGCAGCTTAGGGGATGAGGGGAAGCTAGCACATGAGAGAACCAGGCAGGAATTCACACATGGCTTCCATTATTCTGATGGACTCTGACTCTCGTCTACCACCAGTGCTCCAAACACCTCAAAACCCAACATCAATGGTTCAATATCAACCTCTAGCAGAAGTCTCCAAAATCCCAAACTTAGCACACATACAGACTGCGAGGGGATGGAGGAGGACAGTGATGCGAATCTGAGGGAACAATCACACCACAGTGGGCTTGGGCTCACTGCTAGTGCCGCACACGTGATGGCACACAGGGTAAAGTGAAGAGGGCACAGAATCAGGTACTGGGGAGCCCTGTGGTGAGAAGGATTTGTCCAAGGATGATGGATGATGATAAGCTCAGCAAGGTGCTAACAACTTCTCATCTCAAATTCCCAACACACAAGAGTGCAGTTAACAGTTTGGGATGCACCATATGGGGTTTGGCTGAGGGACCAGGTGAAGGAAAGAGGTATGTGATTCCAGAATCAATGCTCTGGTCCATGCACCCGTCCCATCTGTTAACCTTTGTTTCCTATGCCAGTCCTCACAAAGGAGGGAACAAGTCCACAATGACAACAACACAAATCAGGGAAACCAAGGGCTGGTGATGGTGATGCAGAAAGGATCAGAGATTTTCAACAGGTTAGAGAAAATCTGTTTTATGTTCCACCTGCTACAGGGATGAGCAGTATGAGGGAGGTTATGGCTGGAATAACAAACATTCCCAGCATATCCAGTTGCTCAGAAGCAACACAGACAAGAATCAAGCCACAAACACACAAACAAGAGGAGGATTGAGAGACTAACCTGTAATTAAGACTCGTGGGTGGTCCGTTTCAGAGAAAGACACCGAGTGGAAGTTGGCGTCAACTGGGATCTGCCGAGGGGAAATGGCCAGGAACCGGACGGGCCCAGTCAAAGGCCAGCAGCCACAGCGTGTGCTCTGCACTGTCTGACCCACCACCTGTCGCAGCATCCTGATGACTGGCATTTGTCTCCCAGGCCCTGCTGGGAGAAAAGCAGCAGAGTTAACTTCATAACCCTTTATGGCTCCAGTTGCTGAACCTCACTGAGATGGACAGCAACATGGCTGTCTTAGGATTCCAAAAGTGAGTTACTGAGAGCGTTGAGCATCGCTTCTCGGCCTTTTGGCTTAGGTCAAGTGCAGAGCCTGCTGAGCCTGCTGCTAGGAGACCATCACGTGCCTATTGTGATCGAGGGACCTGGTCAAAGGGATGATGTAAAAATGACCCTGCAGGGGCCCAGCATGGTAGCCTAGCAGCTAAAATCCTTGCCGTGAATGCGCTGGGATCTCATATGGGCGTTGGTTCTAATCCCGGCAGCTCCACTTCCCATCCAGCTCCCTGCTTGTGGCCTGGGAAAGCAGTTGAAATGGCCCAAAGCCTTGGGACCCTGCACCTGTGTGGGAGACCCAGAAGAATCTCCGGGCATCAGATTAGTGCAGCTGCAGCCATTGCGGTCACCTGGGGAGTGAATCAGTGGACAGAAGATCTTCTTCTCTCCCTCCTCCTCTCTGTATATCTGACTTTCCAATAAAATAATAATAATAATAATCTTTTTAAAAAATGACCCTGCAGGATGCTGGAACTAAGTGAGATGTGAAACAGCACAGGAGTTCAGTATACTGAGAGTTGGAACAGCAGTCAGTGGAGGCGTAGTGGAGGGTTTAAACCTCGGCTACTACTGTCGTGAGTTTATCCATGCACCGAGGACACAAACCGGTTACCCAGACTGAGTTACAGGGTCCTTGAGAACCCTGCGCTAACACTCACACTATCTCTGGAATGAACAGGACCAGAAAAGCAGACGGGTACAAAGCACAGGCCCAAAGCAGTATTTAGTAAACTGAATATTTTTTGTCTTCCTGCTTTCTTTTTAGAACAGATCTTTTAGAAAAACCCTTCTCATGTTGCGACCTGAGTCCTGCCTTCAGGGCTAAGGCTCAAACACATCTGGCTAGAGACCTCCACTTCCCCCCACTATCCCCAGCAACCAGGCAAGCACATAGGTAAAGCAGAGCCGCCCAGATGGCTGTGCTGGTTCTGACAGCAAACTCCCCGTCTCCTGAGAGCCAGGTCTGTGGCAGGTGGCACACCGACCTCACACACAGGGCAGGTGAGCCTTCTCTCTGCATCCTACCCTTAGCACAGTTAACAGAGTTCATATTGCCACCAGCTTATAGTTTGCACTGCAAAGACAGGAAATTTACACCATTTACAGATAAAGCAATTTCCAGTAAATCTTGAACGTGGACTCATCTCAGATACCTAGAGTGGACTTAAGGCAGTTAAAATCAATGAAAGCAGAAGCTGACCTAGTAATTGCCAAGGCCAACTTATAGCATACAAAAGGAGAATACTGTCTTTTGAAAACAAACACTTTCACACCCTTAATGAATCAGGAAGGTTTTGTGCTGTGATATGCTGAGATAAGACAGGTGGAGCCCTGGAAGGTTCTCTCTGCATCAGCCAAGAATGCAAGGCCCTTTATCCTGGCTCCCGCGCCTCAGGGTACACAGAGGAGCTTCCTCTGCAAAGGCATCTCAGGCCTCAGTGCACAGGGGGAGGGCTGGGAGGGAGGTGTCCATCATGAGCCATGTTAGGGACATCAACCCAGGGGCCACTGTTGGCATCTGAGACCAGGTAAGAACTTTGCTTTCTAGAGTTACTTATTTCACTGAGACCAGGTGAGAACTTTGCTTCTTGGAGTTACTTATTTCACAAGTTCAAAAGTTCAGAGAGAGAGCCTAAAAGTCTAGACAAATTCCCAAATTGTCAAAGACAATTCCCAAAAGCAAAATAATAGCCAGAGTTGAAAGTGCATGTCCCTTTGTGTGTATATTTAAGCCTGAGGAGACTAGAATCAGAAAAAGCACAAACCCTAAAGACACAAAACTCTTCTTCTCCCACAAGGAAAAGCATGAAGAAGCACTCATGAAATTTGCAATAGAATGGAGTGTGTCTTAGTTCAAAAAGTTGAACTATTCAAAGTCAGATGGACTCTATAATTTGCTATAACAGCTAACATCTGGTGCACTGTGTGTATAGGCTGGCAAGTTCTCAGGCACCACGATGTTCTGTGGCAACCAGCACCCTTGGAACTCCAGCAGGAAGTGACTCCACCACCTCTGTAACAGAATGGCCTGATAAATAATGTGTATTAAAACTTTTAAAGATATTCTTTATTTAAGCCTAAAGAAATGAACAAACTTTTAAGATTTATTTTTTGAAAGGCAGGTTTCACAGAGAGGAGAGCTAGAAGATCTTCCATCTACTGGTTCACTTCCATTTCAAATGGCCACAACAGCCAGAGCTGAGCTGGTCCAAAGCTGGTTGCCAGAAGTTTCTTTCAGGTCTCCCTCACCGGCACAGGGTTCCAAAAACTTGGGCCACCTTCCACTGTTTGCCCAGGCACAAGCAGAGAACTGAATCATAAGTGGAGTAGCCAGGACACAAACCAGAGTCATAAGGCCTGCTGGCATCATAGTATGCAGGAATGACCCATTGCGGCACTGCACCATGAACAAACAATTTTATAATAAGATTTTCCAAAGGAAAACAAAAATAAGGAAAATGCCCCCATTTTACATTTTGGATTTCTTTGATGTTTATCTTAGAAAACAGATGGCTTTACATATCTGCTTTTGCTCTCAATCTGTTTGTTGTTTTGGTTGAAGTAGATGTAGAAAAATATACACAATGAAGTTATTGGGAGATGGGATGGTATTTTACCAGCCTTTTCAGATAATTCTTGATATCCATCCCTGATAACACTCCAAAACTCAACATGTGGGAGTTTTTGTTAAAGGTTAATTGCACTGTGTCATATGAAGGGAAGCAACTACACCTTGCTACATTAAAAACCCACTGCACGGGCCTGGCGCAATATCCCAGCGGCTAAAGTCCTCACCTTGTGCACTCCAGGATCCCATATGGGCGCCGGTTCTAATCCCAGCAGCTCCACTTCCCATCCAGCTCCCTGCTTGTGGCCTGGGAAAGCAGTTGAGAATGGCCCAAAGCCTTGGGACCCTGCACCTGTGTGGGAGACCAGGAAGAAGTTTCTGGCTCCTGGCTTCGGATTGGCGCAGCACCGGCCCGTTGCGGTCACTTGGGGAGTGAATCATGGGATGGAAGATCTTCCTCTCTGTCTCTCCTTCTCTCTGTATGTCTGACTTTGCAGTAAAAAATAAATAATTCTAAAAAAAAAGCCACTGCTCCTCCATCATTCAACAATGTCGCACACTTTTTTTGGGAAAGCACTGATGAGTTTTATACATCTTCCATATGTTAACATATGTCACTCTATAACAAAAAGTCACACTGGTTAATATCAACACTGACCTCACCAATTCGCCTCCAAGTGCAGGGAAGTGACAGGGCTCATTTGATTGAGGTGACAGCCTCTCCCTGCTCACTTTCTAGAATGTGTCTGCCAGTTATGCCTGGGGGACTAACTATCATTTTTCAGTCACCCTTTCAAGCAAGGGAGTGTTCCTGGAGACAAGTGGGTAAGTTAGCTCAGAATTTGATCAAATGCTTTACTTCAAGACACACTTGGATGTGCAACAAGAATACTGTATGGGAGTTCATTCATCACACAAAACAGTAAAAAGATGTGGATTCAGAAGTGAAGAGTTAATAAAAATTGTTGGTTATGACTTTGTTAAGCTGGCCATTTATTTTTGATTAAAAGATTATAGAGGTGAAAAATGTAAGTACTCCTAGCATAGTCTAGTGCCCTTGCCTGGCCCCCTAAAAACACCGATTTTACTCAGTATTCCCGTTGTAGCATCATTGCAGTTGTTCCAGAATAAACCATGAAACTGACAAAGTCATTCAACACTTTCACCATGTTGGCACTACTTGGTAATGCTGCCAAGCATTCACTCAAAGTATATTCTGCCAAAGTATATTCTGGTGCTGATATCAGAATACCAGCTTAGCTGGAAATTCTTCCACATGAAGAGCCAAATACACTTCTACCGGCAAGGCACTCAGTCCTCATTCAGGTCTGCAGCTGCGTGCTAAGCTGACACATCACCGCCTCCCTGAGAAGCAGTACCATGATCCCTCCCTTCACTCTTCCACCTGCACAAGGCTTGCTTTCAGGTTGTGCCAGCCATTGCAACTTGATAACTCAACCTGCTTGGTGCTTCAAGCAAATCATTTTTTGGCTTTTAAAAAGCTCCTCTTATCCAAAGCTAAAGCTAACTGCTTTACAGGGCTTAGAATGGTTGGTCTCAAAATGTTGCTTCTGGTGTCACTGTACTATTCAACAGGGTTTTATAGTATAAGATGCAAACAGCAACTCAGTAACACCTGAGAAACAATTCCAGTTTTCGTGGACTTTATTTTTTTAAAGATTTATTTTTTTGGAAAGGCAGATTACAGAGAAGAGAGACAGAAATATCTTCCATACCTTGATTCACTCCCCCCAAGTTGCAGCAACAGCCAGACCTGAGCTGATCCGAAGCCAGGAGCCTGGAACCTCCTCTGGGTCTCCCACGTGGGTGCAGGGTCCCAAGGTTTTGGGCTGTCCTTGACTGCTTTCTCAGGCCACAAGTAGGGAGCTGGATATGAAGTAGATAGAGCAGCTGGGACACGAACTGGCACCCATATGAGATCCTGGTGCATGCAAGGCAAGGACTTTAGTCACTAGGCTATTGCGCCAGGCCCTCTTGTGGACTTTTGCCAACTTCTCTGGAGTATTTTCCTCCTTCCTGTGAATCAGGGACAACTGATCCACTCTTCTTAGCATTTGATGGCACAGATGGTACAGATCTCAGATTGAAAAAATCAAATCTTCTAACAGTCCCTTTTTAAGCTGGTGATCTATCCCAGAATATATAAACTTATGTCCTTTTAGAAAATACTAAGTTCAAAACTCATTTTATAACATTTAAAAATTTAGAAAAGTTTTCTTTTTATTATTATTATTATTATTAATTCATTAATTACATTGTATTATGTGACACAGTTTCATAGGTACTTGGATTCTCCCCACCCCTCCCCAAACCCTCCCACCATGGTGGATTCCTCCACCTCATTGCATAACCACAGCTCAAGTTAGAAAAGTTTTCAAATCAAGATCACAAAGTGCACTTACTTTTTTTTCCACACAGTCAATGGGAGACTCAGATTTCCTAGTAGTAACTTATTAAAAGAGAATGAGATTCAAGATAATAGAAGGTATACGTGATAATAGAGCTACTGTGCATTTTCTGGGTAAGCACCCACTGAGTTCCAACTGCAGAGTATACATATTTGTAACTTAAGCCTACTGTCTTGGGTGATTCTAGAAACACAGGGACACACAAGCATCAGAGGATCAGATCATGGCAAGTTGTGCAGCCTCTAGAAAAGTCCACCCCATGCTGGTGTGAGTAGAAATGGAAAAGGCAATAATGTCTTCAACCTCTGTTCAAGACAGTCCTGACCTCCTGAATCCTATGGCCATTCTCAGCTGCCCCCAGCTCACCCTCTGAGAACAAGAGATCTAAAGGAATGTGTGCTTTGCCACACGGTTATTAAATTTATAGAGACATCATCAAAGAGTACACTCAGTATCTCCTCCTTAAAGATCAAATGTGAGTTCTGGGAAAGACGTGCTCTCCCAGGCAAAAGCATATGTTCAAGGGATGAAAAAGGAACAAGTCAGCTGACGCTCCTGCCCTCACAGAGCAGGCACACTGACCTGGCACCAGCAGCAGCCGTCAGGTGGGGGCAGGGGAGCGCAGCGATGGAGATGCAGCCGCAGCTGTGACTGTTTGCTGAGGATAACATTACTTTCTGATTGGAGCTGCTGCAAGAATGAGCTTCCTGGAGAAGCCAGAAGCTGGGCAGAGAGGTAGCTGACTTCCGCACCCACTGGTATGGGGTGCCAGGAGACCTCTTTGCCTCTCCCACGAGATGGTCAGCTCTCCTAGGCAACTCAGAGCGGTGTCCAATGCACAACAGTGCTCACTTTGAGAAAGGCTGTAAGGAGTGATCGGCCGGGGTTTGTCTGTCTATGCAATGAAAAGAAATGCCCTTGTTCGCAGAAAAACAGTACTCTAATTTCTCAGGAAATCTTTAGTCAATTGTAGTTACTCTGAAGGTGTATGATTCCTTTAATAGTCCTGAAACAGAACATGCTGTCTGAAACACCAATGACCAAGAAAACGGGTCTTTCCCCATGGGGTTGTGCCGTCACTCTTTCCTCAATAGTCCCAAAGACTTCACACCACTTCCTGCTCTAACCAATCCCAGCCCTAGAATCAGTAACTAAAGTAATACTTCTAGCTAAGCACAGATGTGTAAGTACCCCTGCCTCCAATGAAAAGAGGAACAAAAATGTGGCCCACATATACAATGGAAATCATCCAGGCTTAATTAAACACAAAGAAAATGTGGGTAGGCATTGCAGCAAAGTTGAGTTCAGGAACTTTCTATGTCAGCCATTCCGGTTCTGCTGCTTGCTCATGCACTCGGGAGGAGGAGGATGACACCTCAAAAGCCTGAGTTTTAGATACCCATGTGAGAGACCAACTGCCGTTCCTGGCTTCTGGCTTCAGCCTGGCAAAGTTCAGTTCTGTTGTAGATCTCTCTTTTCTCTATGTGTGTGCCTCAAAGTTCTGGCTGTTGTAGGGGGAGTGAATCAGCAAATGAAAGATCTCTCTTTTCTCTATGTGTGTGCCTGCCACTCTGCCTTTCAAATCAATCAATCTTTGGGGGAAAACAAAGAAGAAAAGGAAATCCTGACAAACACTCCTGGGCAAACTGCAAAGACACAATGATAACTGGGGCACGAGGACACAAGATTCCCTCATGCGGAAAGTTCATTACCTACCTCAAGTCATTAACTATCACTGAAACACAAAATAGAAAATTGGTTGCCATGGACTGGGGAGAGAACAGAGGACCCAACGGGAAAAATATCAGGGTCCTCAAAGTTGAAATTATATTTAAGAGCACCAAGCTTGAGTTCTGTAGCATGAGAAAGTTTTGGAGAGCAACAATGTGAACACACTTGATGCACACGAATATGCTTTAAGTTACTTAAAGTAGAGGGGCAGATGGTCGGCACAGTGCTGGTTGCACCATCCTATGCCTGCATCCCGTGTGGGAGACCCCAGTTTCCTGCTACTGTCTATGATGGGAGAGAACAGGTGATGGTTCAGGCACTTGAATTCTACCTGGGAGACGCAGACTGAACTCCAAGTCCCTAGCTTTAGCTTGATCCAGCCTTTGCTGCTGTAGGCATTTGGAGAAGAATCCAAGACCAGATCTCTCTTTCTGCCTTCCAAGTAAATAATAAATTTAAACTTTAAGCAATTATTTTTTTTAAAGATTTATTCATTTTATTACAGCCAGATATACACAGAGGAGGAGAGACAGAGAGGAAGATCTTCCGTCCGATGATTCACTCCCCAAGTGAGCCGCAACGGGCCGATGCGCACCGATCCAAAGTCGGGAACCTGGAACCCCCCCCCCCCCCGGGTCTCCCACGTGGGTGCAGTGTCCCAATGCATTGGGTCGTCCTCAACTGCTTTCCCAGGCCACAAGCAGGGAGCTGGATGGGAAGTGGAGCTGCCGGGATTAGAACCGACGCCCACATGGGATCCCGGGGTGTCCAAGGCGAGGACTTTAGCCGCTAGGCCACGCCGCCAGGCCCTTAAGCAATTATTAAGTTGGTAAATCCAACACTACCTGGCTGTAGCTACAGGTTTAAAAAATGGAATTTAAAAGAAGCACCCAGCCTCAGGAAATAGTCTGCATACACTGTGTGGCTGAGAAGGCCCATTGCCCATCCCTGATGCTGCCCTCGGAGCCAGGTTAGCCCCAGGCCACACCATGACCCCACACCCCAGCACTGCTACCCTACTCTACCTCGCATTGGCTTGGTGCCTTTCCCTCCCCTTACAAAGCCACCAAACCCTACTGCTCCCCTTCACCTTGCCTTCCAGTGTCAGTCAAATTGTCTGCGTCGCCTCTGCCTTCACACCCTCCAAATGCAGGCTTCCTCCTTCTCACTTTCAAGACAGTCAGGGCCGCCACCTGGCCCCACGTCCTCTCCATCCTTCCTGATGGCCATGCCTACCCTTGCTTCCCCTGGCCTGGGCCCTTCTGCTTCAGTCCTCCTCTCCTGCTTGAAGAAGCAACAACCTCCCTCAGACACGTTTGTTCTTGTGCCACAGTCTCAGCTTTCAATTCTCTGATTCGTTGAATAACAAACGTGTCTCCTTTATGCCAAGGACCCAAGGGGAAAAATATTAGGTGCCTCAAAGTTGAAGAAGCACCTGCTTTCCTGAACTTTTATTGAACCCTTGCACCCTGCCCAAGGTCAGGTAGATCTGAACTCCCGGCGGGTTGAGGGATGGGGAAGCGAGGGGGGTGGAAAGGGGATGGAGTCAGGTCCACTGTTCCCCAGCCCCTTCTCTTCCAGCACCGAGTGTTCTGCCCCAACAAAACAGATCATCAAATACCCAAGAGAGAAGCACACACAGGAACACACCTTCAGCCTGCAGCTCCCCACCCCCAGCACCTTCCGGCAGCCCCGCAGCTCAGCAACATCCTCCACGCCCCTCCCCAGGAAGCAGGCTCCAGATCAGCCAGGGCTTCGAGGCCACCTGCCACACCACTTGCCTCGCTGTGACCTCGGTCCAGCACTGTGCCAAACCCAACTTTCCTAATGCCCGGAAAGGTGGCAAGACTAGTATCACATATTAGATCTAAGCAACGCAGCCAGGCGGGGAGAAGCACCTGGGGAATCGCTGCGACCTGTCGATTCCCATCCACGGTAGTGTTTTTGTTTGCTTTGAGTCTCTGAATCGGTAAAAAGTCTGGGCTTTCCGCTGGACTGTTCCTTAAGCCAGAGCGAGTCGGGAAAATCTCCCGAAATTGCAGGGTATCTCAGAGAGAGATCTACATTTGTGAGATTGGCACCCCCTTCTCCGGTCCACACCCGCCCGGAGAGGGGCCCACGCAGGGGCTTCGGCAGCGCACGGGTCTCAGTGCCAAAGCCTGGACCCTGTGTGAAGGACATGGAGTTTCAGCCTTCCAGCGAGTTGGCTTCGTCTAAGACTGGGTAAACTGGTTTTGTAAGCGCAGCCGGCCCCGCCCCATTCCCTGCTGCCGGAGGGTAGTCCGGAGGGGGTCTTCCCAAAATTGGAAAAGAACGCCAAGTTCTCCGGGCCCTCTTCCCAAGCCCAGATCCTTTAGCCGATCTCCCAGCTCCTTGACAACTGCCAGAGCCCCGCACTCACGCCCGGGAGCGCAGAATCCGCGGTGCGGCACCTAAACATACCGACTCCAGCCAGTCTCGGGTCCCACGGACTCGCCGAGACCCGGCGCACAGGCAGTTCTCTGCTCCCTTGACACTCGCCCTGGGGAGAAACGTCCCCAATCTCCCACACTGACCTTCAGCCACAGTGTGGTGAGATGCTGCGAATGCGTCGCTGGAGTCCGGTAGAGCACGTGCAGCGGCCCAGCACAGCCGGCGAACGAAAGAAGCACGGCTGGTGCCACGCCTTTATGCTCTTGCCGCCTAAGCCCGCCCCTCCACTCACCAATCCCCTGGCTCGGCAGACCCTACGGAGCAAGGCAGGGTGCTGGTTGCCACGGCAACTCCTCTCCCCCCCACCTCTACACCACCTCCAGAGGTTCCTGGCGGGATCCCCAGGGAGGGTGCGCCCCCTGACACTGGCCTGGAGCTCACATTGCACTTTGGGGCAGTTGGGAAACCTCCGCTGTGTGCATCCCCTCCTCCGTGGCAACTGCAGGGAACAACCCTCACAACTGCCGCTGGCGCCCGCTGTGGCAAGGCTTCCCCACAGCAGAGCATGGTCCCTTGGAGCCAACAAGAATGAGCCTGGGCAGAATTTCTGTGTCCCCAGCCTTCAGTTGACCTGAAGTGGGGAGGGGGGAGGAGATGAGGGCCGCATAGAAGACAGCTGGGAAGAGATCTGCTGAGGAAATTTTCGGCCCAGTACCCGGATTCCAGAGGGCTGCCTCTTGTCCAACATCTTAGTAAAGATGTTGGAACAAACATTGTAGGATAAAATTTTAAGAACATCACCTGTTACAGCATCACACTGCAGGCAGAACGCGGTCACAACAATGTTAAATGTCCTTGAAGGAAGTCCAATTTCTGTTGCAAAGCTAGCACAGCAGATCTATAAGTAATTGTCCCAATTTGGAGTTCCAAGGGCACAGACAGCCAACATGGTTATGCTGTTTACAGTTCTTACAGTCTAGATGGTCTGAGTCAAGGGCAGCATAGACTTTGCGGTGGCAGCCACGTGGTCACAAGGGAGACAGCAGCCAAGTGCGAGCTGCGTCTGGTGCAGAATGGAAAGGAGAATCCCACCGTGTGCTTGCTTTCAAGGTCCCTTCCACTGTCATTGAGCTGGACTGGAATCCATAGTGCTGGCGCCGTTCTTTTTTTTTTTTTTTTAATCTATTTTATTGTATTGTTGTTGACAATCTTTACATAGTTAATTACAGTTAAAGGAAGAAAAAGAAAAAGAAAAGGTTCAAGGGGATAGGGAAGTGGGTAATACTATTATGTCCATATTGTTTCCATCATGTATCTGAGGTAAAGGGGGATATTGAGGGAGAAGCCCCACCCGGTTTCCCGCCCACTCCGAGTCCCGGATGTGGGGCATGCTCTGAGATATGTGCTCGAGTGGTGTTAATAGTTCTCCGGTTATGAATCGCTGCCAGTTTCGCTCGATGAGGTCGTCCACTGATTGATATGGTCCATTATAAAGTCTCCGTTTGCCCCATATTTCACTGCCAACATATAGCTGAGATGAATGATTGATCTGCTCTGTCTTCTGTCTTTTCTTGATTAGAGTTTTGAGTCCAGCAGTTCGATTGGGGAGATCTCCAAAGAAACTTTGAGGTATTCCCAGACTAGTTTCTTGTATGTTCTAGCAAGCACAGGGCCCGGCACAGTCCATCACCCCGATCAGCTGGTGGTTTCAATTGCTGGGTTGGTTCTGTTTTCGGTCCCGAGTTGCACTGGAACCAATGGGTGTTACAGTCCAGCCTGGTTCTGCCCTTACGTCAACCAGTGGGAGCTGCAGCCTAGTCGGGGCGACCCACAATAACCCCCATCAGGCCCACCCCCTACCCTGGTTTGCCAGTATGTGCAGCAGAAGACCAGTCTGTCCCCCATCCCATTTGGCTCTTGTACTTGTCAATGGGTATTAAAGCTTAGTTCCATCTAACCAACTCAACCATCCAGCCCTCACGGGTGTTGTTGAGTGCCTCTCTATCTAGCCATCCCAGCTCCCGTCCTAGTTTTCATGCCCTCCCATGGGAATAGTGACCCAAGAAGGGGGAACCCACTTTTTCCCTCTCAGGTCTCTCTGTCCCCGTTTATGCACTCTTTATGTGGTTCTGTGATTTGACTTGACAGAATTAGTCCCCAGTGCCAGCTTTTGCGGCTATGCCCATACATCCCTCACCCACTCTAGTTTATGCTTGCACTAGCAGGAATAATCCACCCAGCCTGGCTTTTCCCTAGTCTAATCCACATGCAGCGCACAGGTGTTGTAGCCTTGCTTAGTCTGGTCTGTCCTCATCCCAGCCCACGCTCTCCAGTGAGAGTAGCTGTCCAGCGAGGGGACCAGCCCCTTAATCCCCCTGCCAGTTCTGCCCCTCCCTTCCTGGTTCTCACGTGTGCTGGTTGGATGCTGCACTCATATCCAGTACAGGCAACCATGCCCTGGCATTCCATAATGTGTACTGGTTTTGTCGCGACCAAACCGGGCTCATCCCACACTCTGTTCTGGTGATCGGATTTGCCAGTGGGTGACATGAACTGATTCAGCCTGGTCTGCTCCTGACCCATGCTGAATGTGTGCCAGTGGGAGACTTTCCATGGCCTATTCTGGGCTGTTTCCTATCATACTTCTTGCGCTTACTTGCAGGGACTGTGTCCTGCCAGAGGAGTTGCCCAGGCTCCTCCATCAGAACCCCTCCCAATGGCAGGTTTTGCGCATGCCAGGGGGTCCTTGAGCCAACCC
The DNA here is from genome assembly GCF_030435755.1 of Ochotona princeps. Lineage (NCBI taxonomy): Eukaryota > Metazoa > Chordata > Mammalia > Lagomorpha > Ochotonidae > Ochotona > Ochotona princeps. Next base: position 42,427,891 of record NC_080842.1, on the reverse strand, counting down.
TACCCAGTTCACCTCCTGTCCTAGCAGGAACAGTGGCTTTTCCTGGCTGGCCTTCAACCCATTCTGGTTCTTGTTGTTGGATGTTTCAGCCCAGCCATGGCTCGTCCATACCCACATACGGCTCACGCATGGCTCAAGAGGGGTGTGAGATCCAGCCTAATCAGTCCCACATCTACCCTGTGGTTCTCCATGACACCAGATGGTGTTGGGATTTGAACTGGCCTGGTGCATCCAATCCCAGCCCACACTAGTGCCTCGGGTGACTACAACTGTTTCCTAGATAGAATGCAGCCCCCATTCCAGCACACGCACCCCATGGTGGGAACCTCAACCCAGTTAAGGTGTCCCCATGCCTCCCCAACCAGGCCTGTTCCTAGCCGTAGATCACGTGCCTGCCAGTGGTTGCTCTGACTCAGCTTATCTCAGTCCCTCACTTGTCCTGGCCTCTGCCTTAGTCAGTGTGACTTAGCGTCCTTGACTCAACTAGCTACCTAAGCAGCAATTCAGACAACCTACCCCAGAGCTCCCTGGCCGGGCGGTCAGCAGGCAGAGCCTGGCACCACATGGTGCACTGGCCGCCCTGGGGAAGGCCGAGGACTCGTTCACTGCCTTGCGGCAGTGTCTTTGGCGTGAGCCCCCAGCATTGGGTCCGACCCGGCAGGGGCACCCCCCACAGCCGCCACACTGTGAGGAGCGGCACTTGCCCCCGAATCCCAAGGCCCGAACCCCTCCCAAACTCACCTGGCACCGTTCTTGTCACAAAGATTTTTATTTTTTTTTTCCAAATTCTTGTATACATTTTTTACTGTTGTATTCTTGAAATTCTTCACTGGTTTTATACCAGTGGTTGGCATCACAAAGATTTTTAAAGACATATTAAGCCACACTTAAACACAAGTGGTGAGATGCAAAATGAAAATATCACTAATACTAGTAAAGACTATGCGATTTCAAATGCACGAGTGATCATTCTTTTTTTCATATCAGCAAACTTGGTCTTTTTTTTTTTAGGTTCCTATTTTTTTTTTATTATATTTTGACAATCTTTACATAGTTACCTACGGTAAAAACGTTCAGCGGCCATAGGGAAGTGGGTAAGACTATTATGTCCATATTGTTTCCTTCATGTATCTGAGGTAAAGGGGGATACTGAGGGAGAAGCCCCACCCAAATTTCCCACCCACCCCAGGTCCCAGATGTGAGGCACGCTCTGAGATACTTGCTCAAGTGGTTTTGATAGTTCACTGTTATGAATCGCTGTCAGTCTCGCCACTCCAAGCATGATGAGGTCGCTGAAGAATCCACTGATTGACATAGTCCATCATAGAGTCTCCATTTGCCCAGTATTTCGCTGCCAACATATAGCTGAGGTGGTTGATCGACTTGTTCTTTCTTCTGTCTTTTCTTGGCTAGGGTTCTGAGTCCAACATTTCGATTGGGGAGATCCCCAAAGAAACTTTGAGGTATTCCCAGACCAGATTCTTGTATGTTCTAGCAAGCACAGGGCCCGGCACAGTCCATCGCCTGGATCAGCTGGTGGTTGCAATTGCTGGGTTGGTTCTGTTTTCAGTCCCGGCTTCCACTGGGACCAATGGGTGTTACAGTCCAGCCTGGTTCTGCCCAGCACATACTCGGCCCTCACATCAACCAGTGGGAGCTGCAGCCTAGTCGGGGCGACCCACAATAACCCCCACCAGGCCCACCCCCTACCCTGGTTTGCCAGTATGTATAGCAGACTAGTCCAGTCTATCCCACCTCCCATTTGGCTCTCATACTTGTCAATGGGTATTAAAGCTTAGTTCCATCTAACCAGCTCAACTATCCAGCCCTCACGGGTGTTGTTGAGTGCCTCTCTGTCTAGCCCCCCTAGCCCCTGTCCTAGTTTTCATGCTCTCCTGTGGGAGTAGTAACCCAAAAGGGAGGAGCCCACTATTTCCCTCCCAGGTCTCTTTCAATCCTGGTTTATGCACTCTTCGGGTGGTTCTCTGGTTTGACTTGACAGAATTAGCCCCCAGTGCCAGCTTCTGCCAGCTGATGCTGCGGCTAAGCCCAAACAATCCTCACCCACTCTAATTTATGCTTGCACCAGTAGGAATAATCCACCCAGCCTGGCTTTTCCCTAGTCTAATCCACATGCAGCGCACAGGTGTTGTAGCCCTGCCCAGTCTGGTCTGTCCCCATCCCAGCTCATGCTCTCCAGTGGGAGTAGCTGTCTGGCAAGGGGACCACCCCCTTATTCCCCCTGCCAGCTCTGCCCCTCCCTTCCTGGTTCTCACTTGTGCTGGTTGGGTGCTGCAGTCACATCCAGTACAGGCAACCATGCCCTGGCATTCCATATTGTGCACTGGTTTTTGTTGCAACCAAACCTGGCTCGACCCACACTCTGTTCTGGTGTTCGGATTTGCCAGTGGATGACATGAACTGATTCAGCTGGTCTGCCCCCAACCCATGCCAAAAGTATGCCAGTGGGAAACTTTCCATGGCCTATTCTGGGCTGTTTCCTATCATGCTTCTTGCACTTACCTGCAGGGACTGCGTCCTGCCAGAGGAGTTGCCCAGGCTCCTCCATCAGAACCCCTCCCAGTGCCAGATTTTGCACTTACCAGGGGGTCCATGAGCCGGCCCTACTCAGTTCACCTCCTGTCCTAGCAGGAACAGTGGCTTTTCTTGGCTGACTTTCACCCCATTCTGGTTCTTGTTGTTGGATGTTTCAGCCCAGCCATGGCTCGTCCATACCCACATACGGCTCACATATGGCTCAGTAGGGGTTGAGACCTAGCCTCGTCCATCCCACATCTACCCTGGTCCTCCAGGACATCAGGCGGTGTTGGGGTCTGGCCTGGCCTGGTGCATACATTCCCAGTCCACACTACTGCCAAGGGAGACTACGACTGTCTCCTGGTTAGAACGCAGCCCCCATTCCAGCACACGCACCCCTTGGTGGGAACCTCAACCCAGTTAGGGTGTCCCCTTAGCTCCCCAACCAGGCCTGTTCCCAGCCATAGATCACGCGCATGCCAGTGGTTGTTATGACCCAGCTGGGCTCAGTCCCTCACTTGTCCTGGCCTCTGCCTTAGACATTGTGGTTTAGCGTCCTTGACTCACCTAGACCAGTAGGTGCATTGCTCAGCACGACCTGTGCTCCATCCTGGTTCTCATACATGCCAATGGGTTTTAGGCCAGTGCCCGGCACAGCCTGGCCTTCCATTTGGCCGTGTATGAGCTGGTGAATGTTGCAGCCCAGCCCACCCCACACCCTATTCAGGATGCTCAATCAGGTGCTGCTGCCTTGACCAGTCCAGACTGTTGTGGGTTCCTTTACCTGTGATTGATGGCAGGCTCCTTGGTCACACCTAGCTTAGTCCCTCACCACCCAAACTCTTGAGCTAACTAGTGGGGCTAGAATTTCCACAGGGTGTGGCCCACACATCCCACACAGAATATACCCCCGGATATGGCTCTCGAGTGCTAGTTAATGTCATGGCCTTGCCTAATGTGGCCAGTCTCCTGATCCATCATCATGTCAGGTAATAGGATATCCTGCTGGACAAGCCCCGACCCTTAGCTTTTGCATGAACTGCTGTTCGGTGCTCAGCATTGTTCAGTGATTACAAGTTCTTCAAAGGAAAAGTTACTGTCATTGGGAATCTTTAGGATTGACTCAGATCCCAGAAGCACAGTGGGATCAACCTAGAGTTACCTAAGCAGCGATTCAAAGAACCAAAACCCCAGAGCTCCCTGGCCAGGCGGCCAGCAGGCAGAGCAGGGCGCCATTTGGGATCCAAGCAAGACACCCCATCCTGAGGCCCACCAGCAGCCGGGAAGCTGTTGGAAGTTTAAACCCCCCACGTATGAGGCCAAGGAGGCCAAATGAGGAGTAAAAGGTAACTTCACCAGGGACTAGAGACCCTAACTGCCTTGTCCATCTGACTCTTCACATTCTCCCCTTAGAAGAACAGACCCTAACTGCTGTTACAGACAGGGATGACCACTCTGGCTGTTTCATGCTAAAAAGGGACATTGGAAGGCCAAGGACAGCAGTAAGGCATTCTCCAGGGAGTCAGACTAGAGGTCCCTGATAGAAGGTAAAAGTCATCAGGTTTCTGAAGTTCTGATTAGAGCGTAGAGGCTTCTCTTTGAAGTCAAGATAACAAAACATAACATAGTTATACTTTCTTCCAAGCTAGTATGTCTTTAGCACTTACGTTTGAAACTTCTGCCAGAGTAAACATTAGACCTGGCCACTTTAGGTTAAGATTCATAAACAATTAACTCAATGAAGGCAACAAAGCACATGAAGTGTCCCTGAGCTGTGTAGGATTGTAACCTAGATTATGTAAGAAGCACAGGAACAATGAAAGGGTTGGCATTAAAGATGGGCTGTCAGCCCACCACAGAGGACAGTTATTTATAACTTTAATTTCAGCATTCCCATGGAGTCACATCTTATTTGGCATCAACAGTTTTGAATTAAGGAAAGTCTTTTGGGAGAGTATATCAAATTTCAACCCAAAATTATTTAAGCTTACTTGAACTTTGAAAAAGCTAAAGCCATTTTTGTATGTAGGAAGGAAATAGGCAAATATTAGATTCTCTAAAACAATTATAAAACAATTATACTTTATCAATTGTTGTAAACCCTAAAATCTTTGAAAGGTGTTTATCCTAGAACATAAAGCATAACAACAAAATGCTTGTTATAAGACTTCAATGAATCATAGCATAGTTGGCAAAAGATCTAAATTTGGTTTTGATTTACAATAACCCAGCAGTTTATAGCACTCTAGCAAGATTTTACAGAACTTTAAAATTAAATAGTTCTGCAGTTCTGACAAGTCATAGATCAACAATTCCAGAACAGAACAATCTTAGGTTGGTGAACAAAGGAATCCTGAATAAGTTAATGAACAAGGAAGACATGAACCCTGCATCAGAGCAGTAAGGGTGTCATACCTCAGTGGAATCCAGTAAAAACTAAGAGTGGAATTGGCAAACAGCCCCATAGGGGCCTGGCCAGTGGTACAGGCTGCACAGAGACCAGCCAATTTCTGGATTTTCTAAAATGCTGTATTAGTTTCTATAGCCCCATAGGGGCCTGGCCAATGGTACAGGCTGCACAGTTTTTAGAGACCAGCCAATTTCTGGATTTTCTAAAATTCTGTATTAGTTTCTATCTCTGTTTTAAATAAGAACAATAGTCTTTATCTGAGCTAAGCTGGGGCTCTTGAGAGACCCTCATGGTCACTGTAAAAGAGGAAAGGGTACCAAAGCTAGAGCTAAGGACAGAGAAAGCTGCTCTCCCATGTCAAGAAGGAAATTCACAAGTTTCCCTTCATTATGAGAACCACCCAAGAATCGCTTCTTGGCCTTTTGGCTAAGATCAAGTGAGAACCACCTAAGGCTCCTGGGTGCTGATCTGGTGTGGCACCGGAGTCTGTGGAGGATTCTGGGCTGTTTCAGTTCCATGTGGGAGACCCAATAAGAAATGGCTGATCTCAAAGTTCTTGCACTTCGAGGGCAGTTAAGTTTCCAGTGATCCTTGGCAGCTGGCACATGGTCCTGGTTGTCCTTTTTGACAGTCCTTGGCAAAGTATCTACTGCTTCTGCAATGAAAGCTCTTGGAAGATTCGCAAGGGTGTCACGGGGACCAGGATTACAAACCTCTTCTCCTCCTGCTCTGTTATGGGATCCCCTCCTGGTCTGTGTTATAAGACCATGTGACCACCTTTAAAATGTTGTCAGGTGCTCTCAGGTCCCACTACAAGTCTCTAAGCTTTTTCTTAATGTCCAGGGCAGTTAAGAATCTGTCATTTATAAATCACCTGTTTCTTACATAGTTAGGATCTGAGGATTCTTAAAATCTTCCTTGTAGAAGGACATTGTGACCCTAGAAGGTCACCTAGAAGTGAACGTTCTGGCTCCTGCATCTCCGTAACAGTCCAGGAGCTTGCTGACAGAAGCTCCACAACCAGGAGCCAGGAGCTCTTCCAGGTCTCCCACACGAATGCAGGGTCCCAAGGCTTTGGGCCATCCTCAACTGCTTTCCCTGGCCACAAACAGGGAGCTGGATGGGAAGCAGGGCCGCTGGGATTAGAAGCGGTGCCCCTATGCGATCCCAGTGCGTTCAAGGCAAGGATTTTAGCTGCTAGGCCACAGCGCCAGGGCCCTACCAAGCAAGTTTGGCGAGGTTTTATTCCTCTTCTTTTTCTTTTATAGAGATATCTAGGAAGTGACTGGCCATATGAGCACTGAATTGGGAGATTTAGGAATATATTCCAGACGACCGGAAAAAAAAAACAGAAATGGCCAGCTGCTGGCAGTAGGCAACCAGATTAACCAAAATAATAACTCAAGAACAGCCCTTAGAGTCATACACTCCACTAAACCCCTAGTGAGTGGGTCTCACTTCCTTCCCATTCAAATTCAGAATGGGATTCTGCCTTACTGCCCTGTGAGAAACTTGTCTCCAAGGCAGATTTCAACACGCTGCTCCCAAGAGCTCCAACAGAAGGAGTCAATTTCCTCTGACACAAAGATTGAATTAAAGGATGATATATCTTTGCACACATGGGTAGAAAGGCGAGGACAAGATTCCAGGTGTTCCAAAGGAATGATAACAATTAGTCTGGGGGAATTCATTTGAGGGAATCCTACAAACCAGGACATGAACATAGCCCAGTGCCATTGGGGCCATAATAGTGCCCGAACTAGGGCAAGAGCAAGAGCCCACTGTCAATGGGGCTGAATTAGTGTCCTTTGAACCAGGGTATGATTAGGGCCCACTGTCAACAGGGTGGAGGCCTCACCCAAACTTACCTAATGTCTTCAAGTCCCTGTTCAGGCACCAGTTCTTGAAGGTTTCTTGACCAGCAGGCCCTGAGACTACCGAGGGGTGAGGCAATGGTGTTCTTTGGCCACAGAATCGTCAGACACAGACTGATGAGGGATGTCCATTTATTGGGGTGAATTTACACATTTATATAGTATTACAAAAGGGGGAAGGTAGAAGGACAGTACCAGTAGTACTCCCACCCAACAATGACATTATAAGTGCCTAGTAAGCATGTGTATTGCTCCGGACCCTCTAACCAAATCACAGGTTACATTCCTCATACACAGCTGGAAGCTGAGCCTCATACCAAGGGCAGGTACGCCTTGACTTAGCACAAAAGCTAGCACCTAGGCAGAAATCTGTGTCCTGGGTTATGGACAGGTGAGCTGTGAGCCGTGCCCACCAGGTAACAGGCAGAGATCCATGGGTGACTTCCCACAGGAATTGGGGATGAGATGTGGATAATCAGCTCGTATCCTAGTTCCTGGTTGGTCAGTGATGCTGTGCTCTTTAGGGGATTTATGATGGCCAAATGAGCTCCAAGTGGTAGGTGGTTACATGAAGGTGGCAGCTACATTCTGGCCAGACCTGAAATTCCCCTACAGAAAACACTGCAAGATAGTATTGGCCACTGAAGTTCTCATCTATTGGAGAGGCAATGATTAGACCCAGTGGAGAGTCCAGTGATTAGACCCTTGTAAAAAGTGCTCTGGGTCACTCCTCCAAATCTAGTGAGCTCTCTTTTCCTAGAGGTTAGTTAAGGATGCCTTGGGCTAAGGCAGACAGGCAAAAGACTAGGTCCCGCTTTTACATTAGGGGAACTCGGTTACAAAACTCACAGTGCCCAGGCTGCATGCCAAGACCAGCTTGCTTGCTGCTAGAAAGTCAATACACTAGAGAGGAAAGTTGGTGTGGGAAGGTGCTATATTGGAGTGGCCACTAGATCTGCGAACAGCAGGGAGCTCTTTAAAAGAGAAAGGGTACTTATGGGGGTCTGGGGAGACAACAGAATTAGTCACAGTAAGGAGATTTGGAGTTAGTTTTTATTAAAGAGTGAAGAGGAGGGAAGGGATTGTCATCTTAAATGTTATAAATGGCCCAGCATTCACTGCACAACCATGGGCTAGGTTAGGAGTGACCACTGCATTCTGATTGCTTTGTTTTGTTGTGCGTGTGGGCTGAGAACCAGGTGGCTGTGTTGTGGTTTTAGAATGGAAAGGTTAGACATAGTGAAATGTATCTTTGGTTTTCCCCTATGGAGACAGCAAGTCACAGACATTTGTTGCATGAGTTTAGATCTTTGCTTACAAAGTTTCTGTACACATCATGACTTTAAGCCCTATGTAAATTCTTAATACTATTACCAGGGATGTTCATCCTAACTTTTAAATTTCTTTAAAATGGAAAATCCAGAGGGCATTCAAAAAACAAACAAACAAAAAAACCAAATGATAAAACCAGTCTAGTTCCTCAGAAGATGGATTATTTGACAAGGTAGCTCCTGCATGATGTCTCCTACAGGTGCATCATCGTTTCACAGAACTGATAAAAGCAAAAACATGTTTATATTCCTGTACTGAAAATGCAAATCAGAAAGGCCAGCAGCTTTGTCACTAAGTGCTTAGAGCCACTGGTTAGGCTCAGGGTGGGGATCAGAGTGTTAAACTAATTGGGCATTCTTTGGAGAGCTGGGAAAGTGTTCCCTGGGTTGTACATACAACATTTTAAAAAGCATTTATTTGAAAAGCAGATTTTCAGAGAGGACAAAGACATTGTCCATCCCAAAGGGCTGCATTCCCCCAAAAAGCCCTTTCTTCATAGCCACTGGGGCTTATGTTTCAGTCTAGAGCCGACACCAGTGACTCCTTCTTAACTTCCATATTTCCTTCTTGTCATCTTTTTCTAAAAATCATCCTGGATCAGTCCTCCAATAGCTGAGCTCTGTGTGTTTGTTTCCTATTGCCAGGGTGAATTTCCTTCTGGTTGTTTGGTCTTATATGGTCCTACACTCATTAGGGAAGGTAGGGGGTTGACCTTCAGGAATCCATGCTAGAAACCCTGTGACAGTCCCATCTTAGCTACAAACAGGCGAAGTTTACCTGCACTCCATTGCTACAAATAGCACTGTCACTTCTGGGGATGACAGCCAACATCTCAAAGTGCCAGGCCAGCATCTTGCTGGCATTTGTACTTTCATAGAATTCTGACAGGCAACAAGCTCAAAACTCAAAAAGGGAAATATATAACAAAATCAACTAGCACATGAAAAATTGAGTTTGTATACTGGAAAAATTGAGTTTGTTAATTGAAAACAATTAAGTTATAGTTTTACAGCAGACATTGTAATTTGTTGACTATTTGTACCAAGCATAATAGGAAAAGCCAATTTACTATACAATAAGTTCAGCTTTGGAAAACTCACCAAGTCAGCTAACCAAAGAAGTATTACAGTAGATCTTTTTCTTTTACATCTGCAACATCTAATCAAGTGACCATTTTATTTACTCAATGCCAATAGCCCTTGGAGTCAGGTTGTCTTAAGACTCAGTTGTCTGAACATTCAAAACCCAATAGAGCAGAGAAGTATGAGATTATCTTAATAAAACATAACATCTCTTTTCTTCATTTAATTACCAGGGGTAGAGTAAGATCTTGTGTAGTGTGTTTCTCCTGAGAGGATACCCCTCCAGGTAACTTGGAAGTCAAACCTGGTGGAAAAGCATTCAGATTTAATTAGATGTCAGAATAATATATGTCTAAGGTTATAAGTGTGCATGATATTATAAAAGGGCATGAAAACACTGAATAGGAGCAAAAGCAGGTGAAAGTGTCTAATTATGTGTGGCGTTATTTAAGCACATCAAGAAGAGCCCAGAGCAGAGAATCAAGCTAGCCTAGCATCCTGAGCTTCTAAGCTAAACAATTTTAGTATCAGACAACAAATGTGCAACCAAGAAGGAAAAACAGCTTAGAGGCAATAATTTGATATTTAATAGTCATCAATTAAACAGAAACCATTAAGAGGAGAAACTGCAATTAAAGCAGATTTCAAACTTGAAGATCAAGACTTTTATAGGTATTTATTAACATTAATATACATATGTATAATCTTTAGCTTATTGCTTTAGCATAGAGGGCCAAATTCTAGCTCTGTGTTGGTGGGTTTTGATAATTGTTTAATGTTTAATCTCACATTAGACCCCTCTTTCAAAAGCCCTTCTGCAGTATTCTTACATTCCCTCTTTATTTGTCTTGTCTTGTTCTTCTGTCTCCTAGCTGAACATTGGCTCCTTCACTTTAGGATAAATATAGTTGCTTGCCCAGTTGGTCGAAGCACACCTTCTATCCTACAGCTTTACTTACTAAGACACAGCCTCAAAGTCAGAGCTTCTTTTATATTCCTCTCCTCCATGCCTACTGGTTCCTTAATTTTCATTCTGAAATAAAACTTTTACAGTCTCTAAATGAAGAGAAAAACATTTTTAATAAAAGAGCATATCAAATTTTAAAACTAAATACCTCTAAAGTAGTCTTAAGTTGTTGTAAAGCAGCAATTTATCGGGACATATTTGCAATGCCTTCTGCAGAGTTTTAGGAAGCCAAGAATACATTAATTTATATTTAGATACATTTATCTCCTTTATATTTACCTGATTTATTTTTAGCAATTATGCTTAGATTACTTAAGAAATGAAAATTCCAGTTAAGCATGGTTATTATCTTAAATCATGTGCTTGTCAAAGAACAGCTATAGAATCAAAGTTGTGCCTCATACATAGGAGGCAATGAATATTGCATCATACCTCACCTGGATTAGTTGCTCTTAGGTGAAAATTGCACCTTTATTACTGTAAATATCTAACAAAAGTAGAAATAACTTGGCTTCACCAATAAATCCAGACCAAAAAAAAATATCCAACAGCTCTGAAAACATCTTTACTTTGTTTTTACCAACAAATTTTTTCAAAAGACTTATTTTTATTGGGGAGACAGATTTACACAGAGAAGGAGAGGCAGAGAAATTTCTTCCATCTGCTGAATCAGTCCCCATACGGCTGCAATGGCCAGAGCTAAGCCAATCCAAACCCAGGAGCTGCTAATGTGTCTTCCACATAGCTGTAGGGTCCCAAGACTCTGGACCATCCTTGGCTGCTTTCCCAGGCCACAGTCAGGGAGCTGGATGGGAAGTGGAGCAGCTGGAACACAATCCAGCACCCATATGGTATGCCAGCACTTACAGGTAGAGGATTAGCCAATTGAGCCATCTTGTAGACCCATACCAACAAATTTAAAACAGCCTATTTATCAAAAAAAAATTTTTGTCATGTGAACCAAAAGGTACTTTGGTCGATTTAATAGCATTAATTTATATAAGCACTCCTATCTACAGGTGAACTAAAATAGACCTTTTAAAGATTTTGTTTTACACAAGGACACAACATATTTAACACATATATCACCTCTAAAATCTTTACTTTTTAAATTACCACCAACTGACTAGTAACCTTAATTAACTATAACTTTTCTCAGAACCTGCAAGGCAGGGGTAAAAAACTTTACTTGAGCAGTTAGTTGGGAAGATAATGCTAGTCCCATTATTGGAGTTGAACATTTTCAGTTGTAAAGAAAAGCATGTCTTCATTTCAGATTCAGTTGACAGTGATAGAGAATTGCTTTTGTTGTTGCATTAAAGATTTGTTTTATTTCTGTTGGAAAGGCAGGTTTACAGAGAAGAGGAGAGACACAGAGAAAGATCTTTCATCTGCTGGTTCACTCCCCAAGTGGCTGCAATGGCCAGAGCTGGGCTGATTCAAAACCAGGAGTCAGCTCTTCTTCTGGGTCTCCCATGCAGGTGCACGGTCCCAAGGCTTTGGGCCATCCTCCATTGCTTTTCCAGGCCAAAATCAGGGAGCTGGGAGTGAGGAGCATGCAGGACACCAATTGGCCCCCATATGGGATATGGATGATTATAAAGTGAGGATTTAGCCACTGAGCTATCACTCCAGGCCAGTTGCATTGTTCTATGATTCTTGATCTGCACTGTCAGGTGCTCCAGGGGCTTCTGTGGCGATTACAACTGGCTTTAAAAAACCAAGGGCAGTCCCTGGGTCAACTCATTCTTCAGAATCTAGCATGCACAAAAGTCATGCAATGTTACCAATATTTTCTTAGTCACAGTACCATAACTATAGGCTCCCCTAACTATCTGGGATATGGCTTGGGAGGGTTTTGGATAGAATTAAGTGGTCCAATTTTACCAAAGAGAAACAAATTCTTATACAAAACACTCTTTCAAACCAAGTCCTTTTTGTGGAGGTGTTAGGGTGATGTCTTATCTGTTCAGCAGCTGGTATTAGGACAAGCTGCCTAAGCTATGTCCAGACGGCACAGAGCCTTCCAGCAGCAGATCAAGAGGATCCCTGGTGTGCACTTGCTTCCACTCACCCAGTCCTGGCGCCCATTGACTCCTTACCCAAATTGCCTTTCCACTGTCCCCTCCCTCAATGCTGGTTCCCTGCACCAATAAGTGTTCATAGGAGACTAATGCCACATCAGGTAGAGAAGAGAGTCCTCAATAAAAAGGATTCCTGTCAGTTCCTTGAGATACCCCTGAAATCTGTTTTGGGCTCAGATCATCCACAAGGAGCATGGACATACAACTCTGCCCCCCTTCCAGTGTGGCGGGGGACTAGGTCACTTGAACTATGCACTAATGTACCTGCTGTGGCCACCATAATTTTATAATTGAGCCCAGGCTGCTCGATGCTGGACCATCATTATACCAGGGAGATAAGCGGATGCAAGAAGAGGGCACATTTTCAAGTAACCACTAGGGGACGGCAGAGCGCAGGGTTGCAAATATGTTCTTCCCCAATTTGCAAGCCAGCAGAACAACTCTGAAAGGAGGAAGGGTAGTTGTGCAGGTAGTGCTTGCTTGCTTTTGTGAACAAGTACTTAAGGCAAATGTCTGGTCCACATTCCCAAATGTGTTAGCAGAGAGCTGGAGCAGAAGTGGAGCAACCAGGACTCCAACCGATACCCATATGGGATGCTGACATTGCAGGCAGCAGTTGAACCCCCTGAATCACAATGCCAGCCCCCAAACAGATTCCTTAAAGTAACTTCATGAGACCTAGATCTCTTCCCCATTATGGTGAAAAACCTCATCAGGGAGTTAACCTGCCAATAGCAGGAGAAGAGGAAGACAAAACATATCAGCTGGAACGAGTAACAGCCTCAACAGAAATGAATGACAAAAGTGAAGATTTTACTCATCTCATTGCTTTTGTGAACAAGTATTTAGGGTTCCCAGTTGGCTCATAGGAGTAGGCAGAATTAACTTCTGCATGTGCCTGTGATGAGCCAAACAGTGGAGACTTCAAGCCATTTCAAACATGCCCTCTCCCTAGTGGCAAGCCTTCTTGGAGGCCCTGCTTGTCAGTGCATTTCCTTAGTTAACGTGGATGGTCCTCTTTCTATTCTGCCCTGCTGTGGGCAATAGTTACCTTCAGAGGTTCCAGAAATGTCTGGCTGAGAGCTAAGATCTCTCTCCAGGCTTCATCGGAGTCCTCTGCAGTCTAAGCTTCCTCAGCTCATCACTGCATGTGTACAGCGCAGGAAAAGTGCAGCTGAAGTCTCTGTAAAGATGGACTATTAGGACTTTTCCCAGCCTTGGAGCTGAAGCCCTAGGTGCCAGTGCCTAGGCTTACCACCTGAGTAAGATCCACCATGGCACAGTCTGTCTTTCTAACTCTATCCTTCATAAAACTACTGCCACCAGTAAACGGTTCAACATCTGGGTTTTTCCAAGGGTGCATCTCCTGATTCAAGCCTTCTGGAAGGGACCCACTCCATGCTAGACAGGAGTGAGTGAGAAAGTTGTTGGATTCAGGACTCACATACCTGAAGAATTATTTACATGATTCTAAAAGAAGAGCCTGGGCTAGCATTGTGGCACACTGAGTTAAGCTACTGTATGCAATACAAGCATTCTATATTGGTGCTGATTTGAGTCCCAGCCACTTCACTTCTAATCTAGCTCCCTGCTGATACATCTGGGAAAGTGGCAGAAGGTGACCCAGGTGGTTGGCTAACTGCCACTTACATGGGACACCTGGTTGGAGTTTCACACTCCCAAACTCTGCCCAGCCCAGCTTTGGTCATTGGTATCATTTGGTGAGGAACTAGCAGATGGGACATCTATCTCTCATGTAGAGCCTTGCCTTGTGCCAGGGTCCAAGGTTCCCACACCTAAAACACTTCCTTTTGGGCCTTTTTGCTGCAGCAGAACACCCCCCCGGACTAACCCTGAGGCTGCTGGGTGCTGGATGCTGTGACTGAGGCCCCTGGAGTCTGCTGTCTGGGCTGATTGCCCTGTTGGAGTACCATTTCCTCTTCAAGTTCTGTTATTAAACTTCTGAAATGTTACATGTAGCATCTGGTTCACGGGGAATTCGGGAGTCCCATGACATGGTTCTGAAGTCTCCTAGTAATTAAGTAGACGCCCTAGGGGTGGAGAATGAATGTGATTATCCATAGCTGGAAAATTACTTCATGAGCTAGGAAGATAAATTGAGGCATAACTCTGTGTGAGCCCGGCATGCTCAGGGGTTCCTCAGGGATTAGGGGAGATGTGGTATCCCAGGATTTCTTTCCTGCAGCTGAGGGTGAAGCTTCCGAGGGAACTGTGTCGCACCTCTCTGTGGCTTCTTGTGGGTTCACAGAGACCTGAGATGCTATCCCAGACCCCAGATTTCAGATGCAACCGCTCTGCACCTTGCTCATTTTTAGAGGCTTTACTGCTGCACTTAGGGGGCTTGGCTCCTGTGGGGAGTCTCCCCTATGCCTAGGATCCTTGGCCGTGAGAGATATTCTACTGCACTCCGGGCCTAGTGGGAGGCTAAATCACACACAGGTTCTGGTTCAAACCTTCAAGTTAAACCCATGACCAGGCATCCTCAGACTCTAAAGCTACAACCTGTGCCCAACTTTGAGCTTGAATCTCAGGGATAAACGAGCAAGTGATGGAGTGCTTGGTCATGAGATACACCGAGACCCAGGTAGCTCATAGCAGTCAGACCCCTCCTGAACAGAGCAGAGTGGCCCACATCGATGCCCATGGAGGCCAGCACGCCACAGGAGCCCTGCAAATGCTATTTCCAGGCCACAAGTAAGTCCAGCACTGGCCCTGCTGTCCCATGCACATGGCTGCAGACCTTTGGGGTTCAAGCCAGCTGATATTGCCATGAAGGGTGGCAGAGTGTGCAACACAGATGTGTTAGACCCCTCAGGTAGATAAATGCAACAATTCCACGTCTGGGGGTGGTGGCAGTAAGAGTGCATGCTGTATCAGAGCTAGAAGTTGGATCCCTGGTCCCACCTCCCATAGCAGGTAGTGACCTGTTTCTGCTCCCCAGTTCCTGGATCTGGGAGTCTGTGGTCCTGAGCTTTTAGCTGCCTGAGACCTGCCCCTCCTCACCCCCCACCACCCCTGCCCAGACAGGTAAACAAATGGGCTCAAGTTATAGGCCACAGGCGTGCTGGCCAGGGGACCTGTCCCTGAGAAGCTGACCTTTTGTTTGTTTGTTTGTTTGTTTGTATTTGAAAAGCAGATTTACAGAGGGAAGGTGTTCGATCCTCTGGGTCACTCCCAAATGACTGCAACAGCCAAAGTAGAGCCAATCCAAAGCCAGAAACCAGGAGCTTCTCGGTCTCCCATGTGGGCACAGGGTCCTAGGTTTTGGGCCTTCCTCCACTGCCTTCCCAGGCCATCAGCAGAATGCTTCTCATCCTTTTGGCTAGGATCGGATGTAGCACAGCTGGACCGAAAGTGGAGCAGCCACTGTACAAACCAGTGCCCTTTTGGGATGCTGGCATCGCAGGGTGGAGCATAAGCCTGCGATGCCAGCTTATGACACTGACCTTTTAAATTCACTGTATCACAGGCCATTGTACTGACCTTTTGCCTTCCTTTTGAAAGTTGTATTGTGGGCTCAGCATGATAGCCTAGCGGCTAAAGTCCTCACCTTGAACGCTCCAGGATCTGATATGGATGCTGGTTCTATCCCGGTGGCCCTGCTTCCCATCCAGGTCCCTGCTTGTGGCCTGGGAAGGCACTCGAGGACAACCCAAAGCCTTGGGATCCTGAACCCATGTGGGAGACCTGGAAGAAGTTCTTGGTTCCTGGCTTCAGATTGGCTCAGCTCCAGCCCTTGCAGCCGCTTGGGGAGTGAATCATCAGAAGATCTTCCTCTCTGTCTCTCCTCCTCTCTGTACATCTGCCTTTCCAATAAAAATAAATATATCTTTTTAAAAAGAAAATTGTATTGTACATAAGATGTGTTAAATAAAATTTCACAGGAGCCTGTGGATTTGAAGTGGGCACTGCTCTGGGCCTCACAGACTAAACCAATAAGGAGTTTAATTATGTGGCTAGGATTGATGGCAAGAAGTTCTGTAGCCAGTTAAGCCGTAAACAGTTGACTAAGCTGTTACCTATTAAGAAGCTTGTTGCACCTGCCTTCTGTTTTCCATAAATGCCATTGGATTTGAGCATTGGCTGAGGTTCTCAGATGCTCGCAGCAGCTCGGTTCCTAGGTTGCCTTCATGTTGCTCTGCTCAAGCTATTAAACCTCATGGCCTCAGATATTTCCCCGTTCACAGCACTGGTCTCCTTGGAAGACACAGGGGTCCCAGAGAGCCCAGGGCGCTTGAGGGACCCTTCCAGGTATGTCTGAGCTCACCATGCTATTTTCCTGCTATTTCTGGGGGTTGTGGTTAAATTCTTTCTTTGTGATAATCCACAAATGCACGTTTACAGCTCTCTGAATTCAAGTGAGCAAATGTTTTTGCTTGAAAGTTCCAGCAGAAACAGCACTGGGTTCTACAGGAGAATCTCGGGTGTTTTGGCAGTCAGAACTTGAACTGAGTTCAGTAGGAGCAGGGCTGGGTGCTATACAGAGCCCTCCAGCATCCGATGGGTCCGACCAGAAGAGGCTCAGCCAGACTCAATGAGACAACAACAACAGTGTGTCCATGGAGTGCTAGTGCCTGTAACCAGCGTGTGCTGTGTGAGGGCATCTGACCTTTTTGGGCTTTTGCCACAGCTGTCTGGACTGGGAGAGAAACTGAACTAGGGCAGGGATTTGGAAACCTTCCATTTGGAACTTTAGGTAATTTCATAAGTAGGGATTCCCAGAATCTATATAAGAAATGGTGAACCTTACTGTAAGTAACTTGGATAGGGACCACATTGAGATAGTTTGGATTTGGGAAAGAAAAAAACTGATTGTGGGGCACATTTGATAAAAGTTGCAGCCCACCCCCCGGAAGGCATGAGATGCAGTTTTAAAGGAGCACCTTGGGGAATTTTAGAAGACTTGGTGTGGGGGAGTGGTTTATGGAAGCTTGGTTCACAGAATGCTGGGTCTCTAATCATCCTTCTGTCTTGGTTAAAATCTTTAACTCAGAGCAGTAGGGTAAGTTATCTTCATTTGCCCTGCTTGTTAAGGGGGCCTCTGTGAAAGTAGCACAGGCTGGGTTGAGAAGTTGCTGGAAGTCTCTCCCTCCAAGCTCTTCAAAAAGGAAGACTAAATTCTGGAACCTTTTACAGTGGCGATGTTGTGGGCCATAGGGCTCCCCTAGCTGTATCTAATCCAAGTTCTTGTCCCACGGAGAGGGGAGAATTCAGAGACATAAAGGGCATGATCAGGAGCAAGACTGATTCAAGCAGATGATACACACTCAGAAGTGAATGCAAGCAGCCTGAGAAACACACTCGAGGTCACCTGCCCCTTCATTGGGAAGGGGGTGATGCCCTAACTGTACATAAAAACTGAGTGTAGTTTGTGTGGGGCTTAGTGTGGGAGTGTAATCTCCAAGAAGCACTTCAGGTTTTACCCCACGGAGGCAGCACAAACGTGTTCAGCATGGCGTTGTCTTCAAGATGGACAAGGCTCAGGTGCCTCATGTTAATGTGGGTGTGCTGGACTGGCAGGGAAGGGGGTAGAGTCAGTTAATGGTGTAGAGCTACAGCACATGGGTTCCCATAAGCCTCTTGGTTCCTTCGATCATTAACTAGTTCCCTGCCCTGCCCTGCCCATATAGAGAAGCCAAAAATATTTGAGGCTCACCTTTGTCCACTTTTGCCTTACCTAGGCTCCTACTCTGCTTTGTGTGGGTGATGTTTAGGCCTAGAAATCTGATTTATTGCAATAATCGGGCAGATCATCAAGAATAGGGTAGGGGTTGGTGCTGTCGGGTAATGGGTAAAGCCAACACTTGTAGCATTGATACCCCATGTGGACTCCAGTCCAAGTCCCAGCTGCTCTACTTCTGACCCAGTTCTCTGTTAATGTACCTGGGCAAGCAGTCAAGGATGACCTCAGTGCTTGGGCCCTTGCACCCATGTGGGAAACCCAGAAAGAAGCTCCTGTATCCACATGGCCATTGTAGCCATTTGGGGGGTAAACCAGTGAATAGATTGACCACTCCCCTCTTCCCTCCTCTTCTCCCTCCTTTTTTGCTCCTCTTCCTTTCATAACTAAATCCTATTACTTAAATAAAAAACAAAACTAGAAGCGGCTTCTACAAGGTTAGGGGTGGTGAGTTAATCTCCAGAGGATTGACGGCAGGTGGTCCCTGGGAAGCTCATGAGTTACATGAAAGAACTTAGTCTTGCATGTGCGGCTTCTCTTAAAGTCCTCACCATACTATAGTGAAGATACATTTGGTATTTCTAGATCTAAGAATTGTAAAATACTGTTCATCTAGACAAATGCTGTGTAAAAGTTCCAACTGCTTGTTTCCTGGATTTTACTAGTGATTTTTGAAAGTGAAATTCTAAAGGTAAATAATTATGCTAGAGGAAGTAAGGTAGGTTGGGGTGCAACATAGGATATAGAAAACTTTCTAAATGACTTAATTTATCTTCTAAAGATTTTTATTGGAAATGCAGATTCACAGGGAAGAAGAGATAGCAAGATCTTCCACCCGTTGGTTCACGCCCCAGGCAGCCGCAATGGCATAGCTCTGCCACTCCAAAGCCAGGAGCTAGGAGCTTTTTCAGAGTCTGCCATGTGGGTGTAGGGTCCCAAGGCTTTGAGCTGTCCTTGACTGCTTTCCCAGGCCACAGGAGGCAGGGAGCTGGATGGGAAGTGGAGCTGCTAGAAATGAACTGGTGCCCATATGGGATGATCCTGGTACTTGAAGGAGGAGGATTAGCCAGTTGAGCAATTGTGTTGGGCCCAGTTTGTGCTTTTTTTTTTTAATTTTTATTTTTCTCTGCTTTTAAAGTTTTCATTCCACAAGGACAACAGAGACCCAAGTACTTGAGCCATCACCTGCTATTTCCCAGGAATGCATTAGCAGGAAAGTGTGATTGGGATTCAGAGCTGAGTTTTGGCCCTGTCATTTTGGCGATGTGTTGTTCTAAATTAGGTCTTATGTTAGCGTTTTAATTGGATGAGCTGAGTTTTGAACCCAGGCACTAGATATGGGATGCAGGCATCTTGGCTGTCAGCAGAATGACTGTCCTGTCCCAATGTTTTTCCCCTTTGCCCTAAAGCTAGGCAATTAATGATTCCAAAATAGGAAGAAATAGGAGGAATAACCAGATGGAGAAGCAGGGTTGTGTATAATGAATCTTGTGAATAGAATTAGATATAATCTATTGGCTAAAATTAAAAGAAAAATTTAAGTTTTTCAAAGAATTGAGCATTATATTAAAGGTAAAAATCTGCACACTGGAATGTGGCTCCCCACATTAAAACAGGAGTTTCTTGGAACTTGATCAGCCCCTAGTGGAGAGTGGCGTTTATGAGATTGTGTGATGACCTAGGAAAACTGCCTTCCCACTAAAGATCTAGATTTTTTGCTTGACTGTGACTTTTCTCTATTAACTTTTAAAATCTTTCTAATTGTCATTTTGGTCAATTGACTGTCGTGCAGTGACCTATGTGATCTGATCAAGTTTTGAACCTTTATTATTTTTGGACTGATTTCCAAAAATCAAATCCTCTGACCTCTAACTTTCAGATATTCCAGAAGACCCTAAAGCTTCTGAAAAGAAGGTCTTCGCACTATTTGATCAGTTGGATGGAAAGCATTCTGAGATATGATGCCAGCTCTTTAGTTGTATCTGTAGCAACATGTTAATATGTGTTTCAAAATTTCTATGAAAATCATAGAAAGCTGAAAATTCGGGGAGTGGGGAAGAGAGTAAGCTTTCCCATGGGTTGGTTCACTCTCCAAATGTATACATGAGGCATGGCCAGAGTCTCCAGCCAGATCTTTCACATGAGTTACAGAAACCTAAAGACCCGAGTCCTCACCATTATCTCCCATAATATGCATGAGGAAGAAGGTGGTATCAGAGCCACAGCCCAGTCCCGAATCCAGGCCCGCCAGTCTGGCCACCAGTGTCTTACCTGCACCTCATCAGATGTTGAATCATGGCCACTTCCAGTGTTGTAACTTCATGGCTGCTTAATTTTATTCTCTGTCCTGAAGTGTTATATCCTCCTCTGTTCTGTCATTCTTCTCTTCTGGAAAACTTTGAAAGGGTACGTAACATTCTTTTTAAAGATTTTATTATTATTGGAAAGCCGGATATACAGAGAGGGGGAGAGACGGAGAGGAAGATCTTCCATCTGATGTTTCACTCCCCAAGTGAGCCGCAACGGGCCGGTGCGCCGATCCGAAGCCGGGAACCAGGAACCTCTTCCGGGTCTCCCACGCGGGTGCAGGGTCCCAATGCTTGAGCTTCCTCGACTGCTTTCCCAGGCCACAAGCAGGGAGCTGGATGGGAAGTGGAGCTGCCGGGTTTACAACCGGCGCCCATATGGGATCCTGGGGTTTTCAACGCGAGGACTTTAGCCGCTAGGCCACGCCGGGCCCTATTTATTAATTTTTTAATCACAAAGGCAGATACAGAGAAGGGGAGGCAGAAAGATCTTCCATCTGCTGGTTCACTCCCCAAATGGCTGCAACAGGCATAACTGAGCTGATTCAGAGCCAGGAGCTTCTTCCGGGTCTCCAACATGGGTTCATGGTCCCAGGGCTTTTTGTTTTCCCAAACCACAGGCAGGGAGCTGGATGGGAAGTGGAGCAGCAGGGATACAAACCTGCGCCCATGTGGAATCTGGCAGATGCAAGGCAATGATTTAGCCACTAGGCTACTGCACCAGGCTCTGTGTGTTAGTTTTGTGCTAGCACCGTGATATTTTACTTACTAAAGGTTACAAACCTTAGTCGGGTATTGTGATGCCTCCAGCTGGATTTTTTTGTTTGTTTTTGGCTCATGATCATTTTGACTATTACATATCTTTTTATTTCATATGAATTTTAGGATTCCTTTTTCTAATTCTGTAAAGAATATCATTGGTAGTTTATAGATTTAATCTATAGATTTAATGTTTTCATTCTTCCAGTCAGTGAGCAAATAATATCTTCATTTTTGTGTGAGTCCTTGGTGGTTTCTTTCAGTGTTTCATAATTTACATTGTATAGATATTTCACCTTTTGGTTAAACTTATTCACAAATTGGCGGAGGGGAACAAAAGAATAAATTTATTCAAAAAATTTTGGTGCTATTGTGCATGAGATTTATTTCATTTTGTTTAAATGACATAAAATGAGTACATTTCACATTTCTCAAAACACAGATTAAGAAGCAGAGGGACTACCCCTTCTTTATCTTGCCACGTTATTTTTCCCAAAATAATTATATTTGCATATGCATTCACTTTACAGTAACAAGCTTAGTTTTCTAATGTATAAAGGTATCAGGACATAGTAAGTGGAGGGAAAAAATAACAGTGATTACTTTTTTTGTGCTGTATGTATTAGTTGTCACAGATCAGAGTGAACATGATATTTGTTTTTTGAGACTGGCTTATTTCACCAAGTATGGTTTCCAGCTAAGTCTATTTTGTTATGAACAATAGTTCATTCTTTTTGTGGCTGAATAGTAGTACATGGTATAAATACAGTATTTTATCCATTCATGTGTTGATGGACGATTAAGTTGATTCCATATATTGGCTATTGTGCTGCTGTAAACATGTTTTCACTTTGGATATATTCTCAGGAGTGGGATGTCTGAGTCATGACTCTCCATTGTGATTTCACTGTGGTTGTAGCAGTTGATATTCCCACCGACAGCAGACTAGCCTACCTTTTCCCCTCACATCCTTGCTAGTAATTACGATTAGTTGATTTCTGTTTGTAGGCCATTCCCACTGAGTTAGGTGGAACCGCATTGTGGTTTTATTTGCATTTCCGTGATAACTAGAGAACCTGAACATATTTTGTATATAGTCTGTTAGCCCTTTGACTTGATATTTTGAAAAATATCTGAAAAGAGAAATCTGTTCATGTGCTTTGCCCATTTTCTTAACTGATTTGTTTTTGCTGTTGTTGAGTTTCTGGAGTTCTGTGTAAATCCTGAATAGCAGTCCTTTATTTGTAGTGTGAAATTTTGTCCTAGTCTATTGGTTGTCTCACTTTATTGACCTTTTTCCTTGTAGTCCAGAAGCCTGTGAGCCTTATGTAGTCCCATTTGATTATTGTTCTAATTGCCTGTACTTTGGGGGTCTTTTCCGTGAAGTCTTTGCCTACACTAAGCCTTAGGGTATCACTATACCAATGTCTTCCTGTGCTAACTTGATTGTGTCATGTCACAAATTTAGACTTTTGATCCAAGTAGGGTTTTTTTTTTCTTTTTGTATGAGGTGTAAGGTAGGCGTCTTGTTCTGCACTTGTGGATCCAATTTTCCCAGCATCATTTGTTAAAGAGCCTGTTATTTCTCCATGGGTTGATTTGTTTGTCAAAAATAAGTTGGCTATAGATGCATGGGTTCACTTCTAGGGTTTCTATTAAGCATAGGTCTTCATGTCTGGTTTTATGCCCGTGCTAGGCTGTGTTGATTAGTTGCCTTCTAGTACAACTTGAAGTTTGGGATGGAGTATGCCTCCAGGTTTGATTGCTTTAGCTATTCAGGGTCTTTGTTTTCACATGAACTTTAGCATTGGTTTTTTTTTTCTAGATCTGAGAAAAAATGTCGGTATTTAGATGGGATCATACTCAATCTATAGATTACTTTTAGCAATATGGACACTTCGATATTCTATCAATCCACAAACGGCAAATTTTTTTTCATGCTTTGTTGTCTTCCATTTCTTTCCATACTGTTTTGTAGTTTTCATCATAGGGATTTCTTATGTCCTTGGTTAATTTATTCCAAGGTATTTAAGGTTTTTCTTTGTTTTGTTTTGCCACATTAGTGAATGGGGCAAAAGAATCTTACAAGTTCTTTCTCAGCCATGAAATTGTTTATGTATACAAAGACTACTGAGTTTTGTGTTATTTCCTTCAAGCTTACCAAACTCCCTTGAGTTCCAACAAAACTTTTTTCATTCCACTTCATAGAGAATCATATCTGCAAACAGGCATAAATTGACTTCTTCCTTTCCAATGTGTAACCCTTTGATTTTTTTTAAATTATTATAGAATACCTCTGGACAGAACTTCCAGGGATATACAGAATAGTAATAGTGAGAGTGGACAACCTTACCTGATTCTGAATCTTAGCAGAAATGCCTCTGACTTTTCCCCATTCAGTATTGGGTTCTTCATATATTGTCTTGATTGTGTTAAGGAATGATTCTTCTGCACCTAACTTACTTAAGGTTTTAGCATGAAAAGATGTTTTATTGAATGCTTGCTCTGTGTCTATTGAATTACTCATGTTTTTATTCTTCAGCTTATTAATGTGGTACATCAAATTAAATGATTTGCATATGTTGAGCCTTGCCTGCATACCAGAGATAAATCCCGCCTGGTCTAGGTGAATGATGTTTCTGATGCGCTGCTGCATTCAATTTGCAAGTACTTTGAGGACTTTGCGTGTATATTCCTTAGGAATATTGGGTCTATCGTGATTTTTTTTTTGTGTGTGTGTGTTTTCAAAAGTGTTGTAGCTATTATTTTCTTTTTTATTATTATTATTATTTTTAATTCATTAATTACATTGTATTATGTGACACAGTTTCATAGGTACTTGGGTTCTCCCCACCCCTCCCCAAACCCTCCCACCATGGTGGATTCCTCCACCTTGTTGCATAACCACAGCTCAAGTTCAGTTGAGATTCCCCCATTGCAAGCGTATACCAAACATAGAGTCCAGCATCTTATTGTCCAGTCAAGTTCAACGGCTTCTTTAGGCATACCCTTTCTGGTCTGAAGACAGAGCCAGCAGAGTATCATCCCAGTCAATTGAAAGCTCCAACATACCATCAGCAAAAATTTACATCATTGTGGAATTAATTGACATAGTAATGAGTAACCAGTATGTTAAAAGTAAATGCGAGTTCCTAGCCACCTTCTGTGACCACCTCACTTACATTTCAATTTTAGTTTATACACAACATATAACATTAATGGGCTCGGCGGCGTGGCCTGGTGCCTAAGGTCCTCGCCTTGATCCCATATGGTCGCTGGTTCTAATCCTGGCAGCTCCACTTCCTCTCTATCTCTCCTCCTCTCAGTATATCTGACTTTGTAATAAAAATAAAATAAATCTTTAATAAAAAAAACATATAACATTCATAACATAACATGTTATACATAACATCATATCATCTTAAGGCAAACATGTGGTATTTAACCTTTTGGGATTGGCTCATTTCCCTTAGCATTATGGTTTCCAGTTTGGCCCATTTGGCCACAAAGAACTGCATTTTGTTTTTTTTAATAGCTGAGTAGTATTCCATGGAGTAGATGAACCATAGCTTTCTTATTCAATCCTCTGTTGATGGGCATTTTGGTTGCTTCCATGTTTTTGCAATTACTGATTGTGCTGCTATGAACATAGGAGTGCATGTTGGTTTCTCATAAAATAATTGTTCTGGATATATTCCTAGGAGTGCTATTGCTGGATCATACGGTATGTTGATTTTGAGTTGTTTGAATATTCTCCATACTGATTTCCATAGAGGCTGTACCAGCCTGCAGCCCCACCAGCAGTGGAGTAGGGTTCCCTTTTCCCCGCAACCTCGCCAACAAGTGTTGTTGGTGCTTTTATTCATGTGGGCCAGTCTTACTGGCGTTAGGTGGTACCTCATTGATGTTTTAATTTGGATTTCCCTTATTGCCAGGGAACTTGAGCATTTTTTCATATGTTTATTTGCCATTTGGGTTTGTTCCTTTGTGAAATGTTTGCCCATTTCCCGTGCCCATTTCTTGAGTGGCTTGTTTGTTTTGACATTTTGGTTGTTTTGTAGCTCTTTGTATATTCTGGAGATTAGCCCTCTATCACCTATGTTGTGTGCAAAGATCTTCTCCCATTCTGTGGGTTGCCTTTTTACTTTGTTGATTGTTTCTCTAGCTGTACAGAAGCTTCTTAGTTTGAGGTCCCAATTGTTTATTTTGCTCTCGATTTCTACTGTTTTTGGAATCTTTTTTAGGAAGTGAGGGCCTACCCCTAAGTGTTCCAGTGTGTTTCCAACATTTTCTTCCAAAAGTTTGAGGGTTTCTGGATGTAGGTTTAGATCTGTTATCCATTTAGATCTGATCTTAGTGTATGGTGAGAGATGTGGATATATCTTTTTGTTTCTGCAGGCTATTAACCAGTTGTCCCAACAGCATTTATTGAACAGACCTTCCCATTTGCCTGGATTGTCGGTTGTCTTTTTGTCAAAGATTATTTGGCTGTACCTGTTTGGGTTCCCTTCTGGTGTTTCTATTCTGCTCCATTGATCTTCCTCTCTATCTTTGTGCCAGTACCACGCTGTTTTGATAACCAGAGGTCCGGAACTGTGATTCCCCCTGCTAACTTCCTATTCTTCAGGATGGTTCTAGCTATCCGTGGTTTTTTGTGTTTCCAGATGAACCTTTGGATCATTGTTTCCAGTTCCATGAAGAATGTTTTGGGCAATTTGATTGGGATTGCGTTGAATGTATATATTGCTTTTGGCAGTATAGACATTTTAATGATATTGATTTTACCTATCCAGGAGCATGGGATGTTATTCCATCTTTTGAGGTCTTGTTCAATTTCTTTTTTAAGTAGTTTGTAGTTTTCTTCAAATAAGTCTCGTACATTTTTGGTTAGATTTATTCCCAGATATTTCATACTTTTCTCTGTTATTTTGAATGGTATCTTGCTGGTTAAATCTTTTTCCATCTTGGGGCTGTTCGCATACACTATGGCTGTTGATTTTTGTTCATTAATTTTGTACCCTGCCACTCTACCAAACTCTCGTACAAGTTCTAGCGGTATCTGTATTGAGTCTCTTGGCTCTTCTACATAAAGAATCATATCATCTGCATATAGTGAGAGCTTGACTTCTTCATTTCCCATTTGGATTCCTCTTTCTTTTTCTTGTCTTATGGCCTCAGAGAGTACCTCTAGGACTATGTTGAATAGTAGTGGAGAAAGTGGACATCCCTGTCTTGTTCCAGATCTCAGTGGGAAGGGTTCCAGTTTTTCTCCATTCAGTATGATGCTGGCGTTGGGTTTTTCATATATGGCTTTAATTATGTTGTGGATTTTTCCATCTATGCCTACCTTGGTTAGAGTTTTTAGTAGGAAGTGGTGTTGGATTTTGTCAAGCTTTTTCTGCATCTATTGATACTATCATGTGATTCTTGTTTTTCAGTTTTTGGATGTGGTATATCACATTTATGGATTTCCGAATGTTGAACCATCCCTGCATTCCAGGGATGAATCCTACTTGATCTGGATGAATGATCTGTCTGATGTGTTTTTGAATTCTGTTGGCTAGGATTTTGTTGAGAATCTTAGCATCAATGTTCATCAAAGAGATAGGTCTGTAGTTTTCCTTCTCTGTTAGTTCTCTGGTTTTGGGATTAAGGTAATGTTGGCTTCATAGAATGAGTTTGGAAGGGTTGCTTCTTTTTCTATTGTTTTGAAGAGTTTGTAGAGGGTTGGGGTCAGTTCTGTTCGGAATGTTTTGTAGAATTCTGTAGTGAAGCCGTCTGGGCCTGGGCTTTTCTTTGTTGGGAGGTCTTTAATCACTGATTCAATCTCTGCTTCAGTTATGGTTTTGTTCAGGTCGTTTGTTGCCTCTGGGCTAAGTTTTGGCAGGTGGTAGAAGTCTAAGAACTTTTCCATTTCTTGGTGATCTTCTGATTTGTTGTACAGTGCTTTGTAGAAATTTCTAATTATGTCCTTAATGGATGCAGTGTCTGTTGTTGCCTTTTTCATCTTTGATGCTGTTAATTCTTGCCTTCTCTTGTTTTTTCTTTGTCAGTCGGGGCAGTGGGGTGTCTGTCTTGTTTATCTTCTCAAAAAACCAGCTTTTTGATTTTGTGTATGGTTTTTTTATTTCTATCTGATTAATTTCCTCCCTTGTTTTGATGATTTCCTGTTTCCTATTGTGTGGGGGGCTCTTCTGCTGTTGTTTTTCCAATTCCTGGAGGTGTGTGTTTAGTTCCTGTATTTGACGCCTCTCTTGGGCCTTGACATGAGCTCCAATTGCGATGAGTTTACCCCGTAGCACTGCTTTGGCAGTGTCCCACAAATTTTGGAATGTTGTGTCAGAGTTTTCATTGGTTTCCATAAATTTTTTGATCTCATCTTTGATTTCTTCTCTGATCCATTGTTCGTTTAATAGCATATTGTTCAGCCTCCAAGAGTTTCTGTATTTCCTGGGGCATTTTGAATTGCTGATTTCCAGTTTCATTCCGTGGTGGTCTGAGAGGGTACATGGTATGATTCCTATCTTTTTGAAGTTATTTAGGTTTGCTTTGTGTCCTATCATGTGGTCGATCCTGGAGAAGATGCCATGCACTGCTGAAAAAAAATGTATAATCTGTGGCTTTAGGATAAAAAATTCTATAAATATCTATCATGTCCAGTTGTTCTATTGTTTGTATAAGCTCTGTTGTTTCTTTGTTGAGTTTTTGTTTTGTTGATCTGTCTATTGTTGTTAGTGGGGTGTTAAGATCACCCACTATTATTGTATGCATATCTATGTCTCCCCTTAAGTCCGTAAGTAATTGCTTCACGTAGCTAGGTGCGTTTGAATTTGGTGCATATATGTTCACAATGGTAATTACTTCCTGATGGATCAGTCCCTTCACCAATATATAATGTCCTTCCTTGTCCTTTTTGATGTGTGTCAGATTGAAGTCCACATCATCTGAAATTAAGACAGCTACCCCAGCCTTTTTTTCTCATCCATTGGCATGAAATATCTGTTTCCAACCTTTCACTTTCAGTTTCTTAGAATCTCTTCTGGTTAGATATGTCTCTTGTAGGCAACAGATAGTTGGGTGTTGTTTGATAATCCATTCTGTTAATCTATGCCTTTTGATTGGTGAGTTCAGGCCATTTGTGTTAAGAGTTAAAATTGAGAGGTTGTGATTTTGCCCTGCCTTACTTGTTTTTGTGGGTGTTGATATCTGTGTAATTGCCCTTCCTTGTGTGGACTTTAGTGGGGAGACCTTCCTGTTTGCCATCTTTGCTTATGATTCACCTCCTTTTTCTCTGGATTTAGTGCATTTCTAAGGAGATTTTGTAGAGCTGGTTTTGTGCTGGCACATTCTTCTAATTTCTCTTTGCTATGAAAGTATCTGATTTCGTTCTCAAATACAAATGAGATCTTTGCTGGGTACAATATTCTTGGTTGACAGTTGTTCTGATTCAGGATTTGGAAGATCTTTGTCCATTCTCTTCTTGCTTGTAAGGTCTCTTCAGAGAAGTCAGCAGTGATCCTGATTGGTTTTCCCCGGTATGTGATCTTTTCTCTGCTTCGTACTTGTCTCAGGATTCTTTCTTTGTCTTCGTTGGAGTGGAACTTGAGCACCATATGTCTGGGTGAAGATCGCTTTGGGTCATATCTGCTGGGAGGCCTCTGACCGTCCTGGATTTGGGCTGGGTTCATGTTCCAAGTGTTTTGGAAGTTTTCCTGTATAATTTCGTCGAGCACCATTTGCATTCCTGACTCTTTTTCCACTCCTTCAGGAAGGCCAATAATCCTAATATTCGATTTTCTGAGGTTGTCTTTCATTTCTTGTATGGTCTTATTGGTTTTGTTCAGACTTGTCTCCAGCTGTTTAATGAACTGGGTATGTTCGTTTTGTGTGTCTTCCGTTTCAGAGATCCTCTCTTCTGCTGTATTTGTTCTGTTGGTTAGGCTCTCAATTTTGTGCTCTAAGTCAAGGATTTTACTTTTCATTTGTTGTATTTCTGAGGCTATGTGGTTCTTGAATTCCTTGAAGTCCTCCCAATTCTTCTCATTGTCTCTGACATATTTTAACATTATTTTTTTGAATTCCTTGTCTGGTAGATCTTCTATGTCTTCGTCTCGCATCTCCGAAATAGACATTGGCTTTTGATCCTTTATTGGTGGGGTGTTGGCTCTCTCATCTGTATCATTACCTTTTCTGGAATTTCTTCCCATTGTGTTAGTGTTTCTTTTTTGAGAGACCTAGGCACCAGTGTGCTGAGGGGTCTCCAAGCACTATCCCATAGAGATCGGAGTCTGCAGGCGTGGAGTAGCAGGGTGTGGGAATTTTCAAGGCACTTCTGGTGCGTCTCCAGAACACTGGACCTCAGGGCGCCCCTTCCAGGGCCGAGCGGATTCAAAGCGCACTCTCAGCTCGTCCCCTACAGGTATGCTCAGGTTCTTGCAGTCTGCCTCTTCCTCTGGTGGGAACCCTCGCCGCAGGTGCGTCTCCTGGTGACTGCATCTGGTGCAGGTCCTGGCGGGTCCTGATGGGACCTGGAGACTGCGGCAGGTGCAGGTCATGGCGGGACTTGGTGACTAGGGTGGGCGGATGCCAGCGGGTCCTGATGACTTCAGGTCCTGATGTCTGCAGCGGGTGCAGGTCCTGGCAGGTCCTGGCGACTAGGGTGGGCAGGTGCCAGCGGGTCCTGATCACTAGTGGTCCTCACGGCCACAGTGTCTGCGGGTCTACTGCGGCTCTCAGCGGCTACACTCAAAGGTGACTCAGCAGGTCAGGAACAGAAAGCCGTCTTCCCTGCCCTTTGTTTTCTTTTTCCCTGGTTGTTCTTCCAAGTTGTGTGGATTTTTTTGGCTCCACACTGTCCAGGGAACTTCACGTTCTTTTCCCTGTAGCTCTATGCTGCTCCACTTACGCTTTTGTCACGTACTAGCCCTCTCTGTCTGTGAGCTCCCTCACAGTCTTCCTCCTATGTCGGCCATCTTGCGAGTCTCGGGTCTATCGTGATCTTTATCTTTTTTGGTTTGGGAATTAAGGTGATGTTGGCCTTATTGGAATTTGGCAGGACTTCCCCTTTAACGATTCGAATAGATTGTGAAGAATTGGAATTAATTCTTGTAGAATTCAGCAGTGAAGCTTTCTGGTTCTGGACTACTTGGGAGAGGGTTTGTTATTGATTCAATCTCTGTCCTAGTTATTGATATAAGAACATCAAAAATCTAAATGACTAGATTTTCGGATTACATGTGCCAGATGTCTAATCCGTTTCTTCTGGATTTTCCAGCTTGTTACCATTTAGCCGTATTAGTCATTCCTGATGATTCTCTGATTATCTGTGGTATTCGCTTTATTTCCTTTTTCATCTCTGATTTTATTGACTTCAGTCCTTCCCTCTTTCTTAGTTTGGCCAATGGTCTATCAGTTTTGTTTTCAAAACTAGCTCTTTGATTCATTGATCTAATGTATCTTTTTGTTTATTCTCTAATTTTAATTGTTTCTGCTAATCTTGGCTTGGGCTTACTGGTTTTCTAAGTCCTTTGAGATGTATTGATCATTCGATGTCTAATTCTTGACATACACGCTAACTTCTATAAAATTCTTTCTTAGCACTGCTTTTGCTGTATCTCACATTTTGATATGTTGCAAGGTTCTTCATTTGTAGGAATAATCTTATATTTTATTTCTTCTATATCCCACTGTTTATTCAGAGGCATAATGTTCAGATCCAGTGCATTTGCAAATTTTCTGGAGTTCCCTGAGTTACTGATTTCTGTTCGCATATTTTCTGGAATTTCTTAAGGTACTGGTTTCCAGTTTCATTCTTGTTTATAAAGTGAGGTTCTTTTAGGCAGCATATAGCTGGGTCTTGAATTTTTTAATTCATTCAGCCAATCTAACTATTTTGACAAGAGAATTTAAATCATTTACAGTCAAGGATAGTACTGAAAGATTACACTAACACCTCTCGTTGTATTGAGTAGAGTTACTAATTGTATCTGTTCTCTTAGCAAATTTGGTAATGTTGTGTTTCCATTATACTTCTTTCTAATTTAAGATTCCCTGAAGAGTTTCTTTTAAGGTTTGTCTGGTGAATTGTTTGTTTAGCTATGAAGTATGTTTTGCTTACTTCTAAGGGATAGTTTCACTGGATAGAATATTCTTGGATGAAAGCTTAAGGCCTTGAAAATACTGTCACACTCTCTTGGCCTGTAGGGTTTCTGCTAATAAGTCTGCTGCTAGTCCAGTTGATTTCCTTTGTACATAATTTAATGCTTTTCTCTGCTGTCTTTAGGATTCTCTTCTTATGATTAACTTCTGACGCTTTGTCCACAGTATGCCTTGGGGAAGATTTTTGGATAGCCCACTAAGGGACCTCTGAGCTTCCCGAATCCGGATGTTTTTGAAAACTTGGAGTTTTGAACTATTTCATTTAGCAGATTTTCACCACCTTTTTCATTCAGAAATATCTATAATACAAATATTTGGCTGTTTGATGGTATCCCATTTTTCACATAAGTTTTCTTCATTCTTTTTTTAAAGGTTTATTTTTATTGCAAAGTCAGAGACACAGAAAGGAAGAGAGACAAAGAACTCCCATCTGTTGATTCACTCCCCAAATGGCCGCAACGGCCAGAGCTGAACCTATCCAGAGCCAGGAGCCAGGAGCCAGGGACCTCCTCCGGGTCTCCCACACAGGTGCAGGGTCTCAAAGCTTTGGGCCGTCCTCAACTGCTTTCCCAGGCCACAAGCAGGGAGCTGGATGGGAAGCAGGGCTGCCAGGATTGAACCGGCGCCCATATGGGATCCTGCAGCGTTCAAGGTGAAGACTTTAGCCGCTAGGCCATTACGCCAGGCC
Source organism: Ochotona princeps (assembly GCF_030435755.1). Taxonomy (NCBI): domain Eukaryota; kingdom Metazoa; phylum Chordata; class Mammalia; order Lagomorpha; family Ochotonidae; genus Ochotona; species Ochotona princeps. The sequence goes on along the minus strand of NC_080842.1, from coordinate 42,395,992 downwards.
CTCTTTATTCTTTCCTTATTACTTTGTTTTTACTTTCCTTATTTTAAAAGTCTTATTCTAGGTCAGAAATTCTTTCTTCAACTTGATGTACTTTGCTGTTTATCATTTTTTTTCATTAATCAGTTTTCAGTCCTAAAACTTGTTTGGTTCTCTTTCATGAGTCCTATCTTCATAGTGGATTTTTTATTTGTGTCACCTATCATTTTCCTCACTTCTTTAAGTTAACTAATGGTTTCCTTATGATCATTATTTTGACTTGTATTTTTGGCATTAAATTTTTGTCAGATCACGATCTTTCTGGAGACTATCTGTGTTCTTTAGACATGTCATGCTACCTTTCTTGCTCATTCAAGACCAACTGTCTCTACATCTGGAATAGATGCTCCTTCATGTAATAGTTTTCCTTTTGTTTAGATGAAATGCAGGGTATCATTTGGTTTTTTGCTTTGCTTCAGCTTTGGTTTTACGTGAGTCTGTAAATGCACCCTCAGATTAGTTTCTATGACTAGTGTCAGTTGTGTCTAGTAATAACACAATGGTATCCTCTGTAGCAATTTGCAAGAGCAGAAGTATGACTTTAAAGGTTAATGTGGGCTTCCTCAAGTGTGTTATCTTCACTCCCAGAGAATTTCTCACCAACAATTGCGAGAGCCATGGCCTTGTTCTTGGTGCTTGGGAACACTAATGGGGGCTCTCCACTTGTCTCACTGGCACACTTGTGATGCTGGGACTTGTGCACCAACAGCTGTAGCTGTAGCATTGTATGGCATGACTGAGACCTTACCCAGATCCTCTGCAGGAGCAGTCCAATTGGAACTGGGACTTGCAACACCAAAAGCCCTGGTCCCAGCACGGGGGATGTTACCTGACTCTTGCTCCAATCCTGTAGGGACTTGAAAGGTATATAGAAGAGTTTTGAACTGGAAGGTGTGAGCCTGGAGAGGTGGGATGCAGGCAGGTGATTCCCCGGGTCCCATCAGGTAGAGTCCCTTGGGTTTGAGGAAATTCATCCTGGTTATTACAGTCCAGGTGTTGCAAGAGATAATGGGGTTGTTTCCCTTATCTCCTAGGGTAGGAGCTACATGCTGGGGATGGTGGTGCCACCTGCAAAAAGCAGAGCTATGCATTCAAAGCACTGCAGGTACTGTGAGCTCACACAGGAATTAATCCAACTGTGCACAACATATACAACCGTGCTTAGTGATCCTGGCATGCTGTCATATCAGTTCTTTCTTCATCAGGGGCAAGGTTTTAGGAAATGCAAGTAATAGTAGTCTGCAGTAGTTCTAAGGGACTTAACATCATACTTCAGTTTCAGCCCCCTTTCTATGACTATGGAAAGAAGAAAGATGGAAAGTTGTGGTTTTGGAGGAATGATCCCCTGGGAGTGGCAACTATTGTGTGGGACAACTGCTTGCCTTCATTTTCTTAGTTTGGATAGCCTGCAATGTAAGGGTTGAAGAATGGGGAAGGGTTTGCACAGGAAGGAGGATGTGGACTGGATCTAGAAAAGCAGGATATAAATGTGGGAAGAGGAGGAGAGAGAGGGGACAATCCCAGCGGGCAAGGCATAGTAAGAGAAAAGACACAGAGGGACTTGGAAGTACTATGAACGGGGACTGGTAAATTCCTTGGGTAGAAAGTCACATGAAAGGGAACAGTGGGGGCTGGTGCTGTGGCTCAACAGGTTGATTCTTCATCTACTAACATCAGCATCCCATATAGTCACCATTTTGTGTCCCAGCTTTTCCACTTTCAAGCCAACTCCCTGCCTGTGGGCCTGGGAAAGAAGTAGAGGGTAGTTCAAGTCCTTGGGACTCTGTACCCATGTGGGAGACCCAGAAGAGACTGTTGGCCCTTGGCTTCAGATAAGCTTAGCTCCAACCCTTGCAGCCAATTAGGGAGTGAAGCAGTGGATGGGAGAACTCTGTCTCCTCTACTCTCTGTAAATCTGCCCTTCAGATAAAATTAGTCCCAAGATTGTAATATCAACCATCCCAGCTCTGCAAAGCACAAGGAGAGCTACCCCCAGTTCTTACATGCCATCCATGCAACAGTGGCACTGGGTCTTGTGCCCAGGGCTCTGGGCATCAATGAGCTTGGAGGTACAGGGGGAACTGCCTTGGGTTGAGTCCATTTCTTTGAGTTGCTGCTGGTTCCAACTCCAAGAAGCTGGGCAGGGAGGCAGGGGGAGGGATTCTCTGGGAACATGCAGAGTGAATGAGTGCAGCTCCAGGGCTCATGCCCAGAACCCCTATGACTGAATCACACAGCGTGTCCATTCTAAACTGCCTGACTCTTGGCCTGGTCTACACAGAAACAGAGGTGCTGGCAGCATGGCCTGCTCAGATGGTGTCTTTCTTTCCCTGCTGTCCCAGAAATTGCCCTGTCTGTCCTCCATTGACAGTTTCTCAGTCTCCTGGGACCCTAGGACCAGGAGTCTGACTGTTTTTCTGGTATTTTTCTGTGGCTGAGGTCAGGGTAGCTTCTCGCTCTCCAACCATCTTGGATCTCAGAAACTTACATGAATTTTCTATTGATAAAGCCAGCCTTATGCACTTACGCTATTCCTATGCCACACCCCATTTTTCTGTTCCCTGCCTTTTGTTTGGAAACTTGAAAGTGTAACCGAATTAATCTATTGAGGCAGAACAAGAAAGAGAGAGATCTTCCTCCTCTATCACATTCTCTAAATGGTCACAATCATCAGAGCTGAGCTGAAGCCAGGAGCTTCCCTCAGTTGGTGCAGGAGCAAAAGTACTAGGCCATCTTCTGCATTTACAGGAGCATCAGCAGGGAGCTGGATCAGGAGTTGAACAGCTGGGACTCAAACCAGCTCCCACAAAGGATGCTAGCACCACAAGTAGAGGCTTCATCTACTATCCCACAGCTCCAGCTCTGATTCAGTTACATTGTAAAGAAACTACTGATAAGGACTTTTGCCATTTTTCTTTGAAATTCCTTATTCCGTTTCTGTTGTCTTGCATATGGAGCTGGCTTAAAGAATTCTTTAAATTTTTTTTTTTTTAATTTGAAAGGCAGATTAACATGGAAGATAAACAGAAAGATCTTCCATTTGCTGATTCACTCTGCAACAGTCGAAATGGCTAGAGCTGAGCTGATTCCAAAACTAGGAGCTTCTTCCAGGTCTTCTACATGGGTGCTGGGCCCAAGGACTTGGGCCACCCTCCACTGCTTTCCAGGGCATCAGCAGGGAGGTGGATTGGAAATGGAATGGGCGGGACACAAACCAGCACCTACATTGGATGCCAGAGCTAAAGGTAGAGGATCAGCCTGCTATGTTACCACACTGGCCCCTAAGAATTCTGTTGTTAAGTATGCACACACTCCTGTCCACTGGTTCATTTACCAAATCCCGACAACAGCTTGGGTAGGGGTGAGGCTGAAGCCAGGATCTCAAGGCAGGTCTGCTATGTGGGAGGCAGGGCCCCCACTACGTAAGCCACCACCTCTGCCTCCAAGGGTCTGCATTAGCAGGAACCTAGACTCTAGGAACTTAACTCGGATACTGAGATTTCTGGCATTCAACTAGTGTCGTAACCAGTAGGCCAAACACTTGCCCTGTATTGGCTTTTTGTAGTAATCTTTTGATTCCTACATTTTCTTTTGTAGTTACTTACCAGCATTATATTTAAAAATCCAAAGTACTAATGATCTGGGACAGGTGTTTGACCTAGTGGCCAGAGAGACACAGTGACTGAGAGAGAAACCAAGACAGAGACCACTACAACAGGGAGAGGCATGCAGAGATAGGGCACGGACATGAGAGGCAGACCAGAGACTGGGAGACCCAGAGACAGAAGACACAGTGAGACACACAAGAGGGAGACATGGCAGAGCCGGAGGGGGAGCAAGATAGACAGTGACAGACTGAGAGCAAGAGACTAAGATCAACAGGGTGACAAAGGGAGACAGACACAAGATAGAAGCAGAAATAGACCACGAGAAGACAGAGTTCAAGAGACAGACACACAAACGCATAGAGGGACAAGAGCCAGAAACACGAATACACAGAAAAAGGGAGACACAGTGAGAGCAGGACAGTCAGGGAGAGAGAGACTGAGGGACAGAGTGAACAGGAGACAGAAACAGCAAGACAGAAACAGTGAGGAGTGAGAGCCAGAGCGGCAGTCAGAGAGGGAGACACACAGAGACACAAAGAGATGCAGAGATGGAGATAAGAGGAGAGGGAGAGAAGACGGAGACGTCAGGCTGTCAGGCGGACAGATGGGGACAGAGAAACAGCGTCAGCGGGAGGGAGATGGCGAGCAAGAGATGGTCAGAGGGACAGACACAGAAGACAGGGAGACAGAGTGACAGAAGATAGTGACAAATACAGAAGGAGAGAGAAAAGAGGAAAGGGAGCAAGAGACAGTAAGGGAGACAGGGAAGGAAAGACAGACACACAGAGCGATGAATACGCACAGAAGGAATGAGAAACCCAGAGAGAAACAGCGAGATAGATCACTGCAGTGACCGACAGCCTGAGTGAGCCTGAGACCAGCACATCCAGAGGAGACAGAGTGAGTGAGAGATAGAAGTGAGACAAAAAGAGCAACAAAGACGGAGGGGAGAGGGAAAGACAGAGACATGCAGACAGAGGCAGAGATGAGACTTGGAGAGAGGCACAGGAATGTGCAGAGACAAGAGACAGAAACAGCAAGGGGTGAGAGACAGAGATAAAACAGAATGTGCCAAAGAGTGAGAGCAGGAGTGAGGGAGAAAGCGAGAGACAGAGGGATCCAGAGATGGACACACGGGAGACAGCAAGACAGCGAGAGCAAGAGACACAGGGACAGAGCGAGGGAGCGAGAAAGAGAAACAGTGATGGGAAGACAGAGGGAGCAAGAAACAGGAGTGAGGGAGAGATGGAAGACAGAGCAAGTGAGACAAAGACAATGACACAGGCAGGAGACAGGAAGTGACTGAGGAGACAAAGCAGATGCAGAGGGGCACAGAAAGACAAATGTAAAGACTTGACTGATTCCATCAGCTGGTTCATTCTCCACAGGGCTGCAGCAGCCAAGGTTGGTTCAGGCTGACACCAGGTGCTTCTGGTCTCCCACGTGGATGCAGAGGCCAAATTACTTGGGTCATTTTCCTGATTTCTTTGGTAATAGACCATAAATGGGGAGCAAGTTCAGAAGTGGAGAAGCCAAAACTTGAAACAGCAACTAGGTGAGATTCTGGTATCCTAGGAGGAAGCTTAGCGTGCCACACCATAATGCTGGACCCGTGTACAGTTCAGTAGTGTCAAACATTTACATTGTATAAAAGAGCTCCAGGACTTTTCAGCTTGCAAATCTAATTCTACACCATAAAGAACCCTCCTCCTCCTCTGCCGTAGCTGACAGGCATCATTCACCATCTTTTGATTCTGCAAGTCTAACTACTTTGGAAGTCTCATTAAGTGGAATCATTCAATGTTTCTAGTTTTGTTGACTGGCATGAGTCATCCTTGTAGTATGTGATAGGACTTTCTCCCTTTTTGAGGCGGAATAGTATTATCACCTATGTAGAGCACATTTTCTATATCCATTTACCTATTATGGGCATTTGACTGCATGCCCATTTACGAGCATTGTTATACCAAACATCAGTGTACAAGAAACTCATCAATGGGTTCCCATACTGTCTTCCATAGCAGTTGTACCATTTTATTCCTACTCAGTGAGCAAAGTTTTGATTTCTTCACATTCTAACATTTTGATAAGTCATCCGTAAGTGTGATCTCTCCCTGATTTTGATTTGCGTCTCAATAATTAGTGTCATCTTCCGTTGTTAGCTGTATGTACATCATCTTTGAGTCCATTGAGTTGTCTTAAATTTTAGATGTTAATATGATTTGCAATTTTCTAACATTCCATAATTTGTGGTTCTGTTTGTTTTGATATAAAGAAACTTAAAATTTTTGATGTGGTGCTCTTGGTTTTTTGTTTCTCGTGTCACATTTCCCCCCCCCCCAAATGGTCAAATCCAATGTCTTGAAGGTTTTTCCTTATTTTAGGAAATTTACAGCTTTAGAGTTTTCATTTCGATCTTTAAAGACTTAAAGAAAGGGTCCCAGCTTCATTCTTTCCCTCTGGATTTCCAGTTTTTCCAATACTATTTGAAGGGTCCATCCTTTTCCCATTATGTTGTTGTAGTATCCTTGTCAAAGATCATTTGATATTTACATATTTATCACAGTGAACTCTTTCCCCATTCATTATTTATTTATGGGAGGACTACAGTTTTGATTACTGCAGTTTCATAGTATACTGAACTCTGGTACATCAACCTTTTTAAGCTGTTTTAATTTAAAGTGCAGAGTTAACACAAGAGAGGGAGATGGAAGACCTCCATCTACTGGCTCACTCTCTAAATGGCTGCAACGACCCTGGGGTGAGTTGGATTAATGCAGGAGCTTCTTCTAGGTCTTCCATATAGATTCAGGGGTCCAAGCACACTGGCTTGTGTGTCCTGCACAGCAGGTGCTTCCAGAAGAGGGACTAAAGGGGAATGAATGCAAAGCTCAAAGTACAGTGGGGGATCAGGGAGCCATTCAAAGCAGTAACAGTCCTAACCTTGAAGAACCTACAGCTTTTACTGAGTAAAGCCTTGGTGACAAAAACAAGCCTATCAGTGGTTTGAATGTAAACAAATTGTTTTACATAGTTTCCTCAAGCATATCCCAGGCACTACATCCAGCTTTGACACAGAAAACTTTTTGTTGGAATACACTTAATAGCTTTGCTTCACTTATTGGCAAAAACCTCACCTCCAAACACTGCATTCTTGAAACTTTTCCAAACGGTTGCATCTACTGGTTTTCCATCACATCAAGGGCTTGAATGTCCCTTCATGCAGGTGGTCCTCGGCAGTAGGCCATCCTCCATTACTTTCCCAGGTATATAAGGTAGGGAAGTGGATCCAGAAATAGATCAGAGCAGTCAGAGCACAGACCAGAGCCTACATTAGATGCCAGCAGTGCAGGGCACTGGCTTTACCCACCACAATGCTGACCTCCCATCCTTTTTTAATCTAGGCCAATTCTCTTTACAGCACAGTTGGAATTTGCTTTAGAAGCCAACTTTGAAGATCTTTAATGAATTAAGCCCATCACTAATTACTGATAGGACTAATATTTGACTTCAACTGTCATTGTTTACCATTCATGTTTAGTGCATTTCTGTATATTGCCTATACCAAAGGAAATTAGAGACTCCAAAGACTGATTCATGCTCTTGCTAGTAGCTTACAATATTGCTTATGTTTAGACTCCGTTTCTCTTAAGAGCAAGTTGAAGATTAACTCCTATGACAAATTAACTCCCCCCCCCTTTTAAAATATACTGAGTGTTTATTTCCTGTTGAGATCTTATTTGTGAGGAAATGAGAGCTCCCATCCACTGGCTCACTTCCTAAATTCCTGCATTAGATAGGACTGAGCCAGACAAAGCCAGAACTCAACCTAGGTCGCCCATGTGGGTAGCAGGAACTTGACCTACTCAAGCCATCACTTGCTGCTTCCTATGGCCTGCATTAGCAGCAAGCTGGAATCCAGCATGGATTCAGAACTCAAACCCAGGTTGGCATCCCAACTGGTAGCCAAAGTGCTAGGCTGGAACCATCTGTTTCATTTTAAAAACTGCAGTTTCTACTTTGCCAAAACATGTAGACCTGCATGACATCTTTCTTTGTCTCTATTTGCTAGTCTTGGATCTACTATTACAATATATTTAGAACTTACCATCAGTCCTTTTGTTGTGGTCTTACTCATTGCTTAACTGGATAAAACATCCTTTCCCTGCAGAATTCCCCAAGTTCTTGTTTTCAAAAGGCTTGAGTTTTGAAGCTCAGGTAAAGTTGGCTGTATATAAAATGCTTGCCTCATCCTTCCTTTTCTTACATCTTAAATACTGTTCATGCTTTATTTGCATGCAGTTGAGAACTCCAGTGGCAATTTGTGCTCTTAGCTTGGGTTTGGAAAATGTTATTTAAATCTAATGACTTGACTAGGTTATGTTTTGGAGTTGGCCAATCTGGATCCAGTTTTACTCCAACATCTTATTCTAGAAACTTGGGACTATAGACTTATTTTGTGCCTTTACTGTATTTTTCAGGGATTCTTTTTGTTCTGTACATCAATTACTTTCCTTCTGTTCTCTTCACTTATTTTCAGGCTTTAAGCAATGCCCTTTAAGCTTTTGGTTGGGATAATTTTTTTGGGCTCCTGTGCTAGCTGTGTTCTCAGTGGACTAGATCATAAGGCATTGCAATGGTATCAATGGGTTCCATTATTAGTGATATTAACTTTTTGGATGAAGTGACATCAGATTCCTTCACTACAAAGGCAATAATGTTTCCACTTATAACCAGTAAGTAGCTCGTAAAAAGACAGTATGTTCCTCACAAACCTTTACTGGCTAGTTTCAGTATTAACTGATAACATGGTCTAAATAAAATTCCCAGGGCTCACTGTAGTATCCTGCTAGCTAAAAGCCTCACCTTGTATGCACCGGGATCCCATACAGGCACTGGTTTGTATCCTGGCTGCTCCACTTCCCTTCCAGCTCCCTGCTTGTGACCTGGGAAAGCAGTAGAGGATGACACCCAAGGCCTTGGGACCCTGCACCCATGTGGGAGAAGCTCCTGGCTTCAGATCGGTTCAACTGCAGCCATTGTGGCTGCTTGCAGCAAATCAGTGGATGGAGGATCTTTCTATTAATCTTTCTTATAACTTTAAAAAAACCATCATTCTTTCTACATGTAATTGGTAATCTAACAAAGCTTTCCCCTCATTAATTTACTTGACACATTCCAAGAACCAATACTATGTACTGCATATACTATTGATTTAGAAGACACCTGAGGTTTAGAAACAAGGACCATGATATTTGCAGTTTGCTTGTAAATATTTCAGCAAAATAGCAGGTAGTAAGAAATTAAGCAAGTATGGGAAATGTTATTCACTTAACTGGACAGCATGTGGCAGATCATTATACTATTCCAACTTCTCTGCAGGTCAAGTTTTTCAGAATATAAAAAAAACATATAAAGCAGTTTTAATTAGAGCATTAAGCCTTCATAAATCTGAGAAAAAAGTCTAGAGATGTTATTTGAATAAATTCAAATTTTATTACCATGGTCTATAGCATCTGTCCTCTGAGACAGAGGGCAAACACAAACAGTACACATAAGATAACAACATGGTGTTTGGTAAGATTGCTTCTTGATGTGGTAAAGCAAGCTGGACAAATTGGCCAACTCAAGGTGATGGTTCCAGTTACAGAAGTGATCTTACCACCTAGTGAACATTACGAATTTTAAAATGTTCCACATACTTAGAAAAGCTCAGACATTTTTCCTAAGACAATATAGACAGGTTCACAATGTAAACCTGTACCTTACAGCACTCTGGGGTTTAGCAAAGCATACACTGACACACTTGCCATACAGTGCAATTTTAGTAAGACAGGAATAATAGTGCACTTAAATCGAGTCCCATTCAAATATATCAAGAGTACAATTCAGATACCCGGCTATTGAAGAAATACATATTTTCTTATAAACTATGTTGTACAAGTACAATATTGTTAGTGTAGATGGTAATAGTTCAATAAGGATTCCAAACAATGGTGTGTGGGGGGGGTAATTGTGTGGAATAATTCGCCTCTCCAAAGACAATGCATTTTTAAAGTGAAGCCAATGTTTTGGTCCAACAGACACAGGCAGTGTTGCACAAGTCAATGTCACTAACAGTCACTCCTTAGACTTGCTGAGGGTTCAACACAATGGCTTTAAAGAGTCAGTAAGCTTGCCCCAGGATAATGTAATGTCTGTAGTGCCCCCATGTTATGTGCCACAAAACAGTAGAAACTACTGCTCAGTGTCTGTCACTCAAGTGACAGGGCACTGTTTCTTCAAAGGGGACCTAGACTATAAGTACAATATTTTAAAAACTAAGTCGTAGAACTTCAGAGCATTTCTTCTGAGACTACTGAGTTTTAAAGAAGAGTCTGCACAGTAGATGGAAAGAGTAAGTGAAGACAGAAGTAGTTCTAGTGAAGAAAATAACAATTTCTTCTAACTGATTGCTACCTGATGTTAGAAGAAATCTAGCGTTTTAGACCATCCACACATAGATGGTAAAATCAGTCTACCATTAATATGGTGAGTAACAAAGATACTACTGGGCAAATAACACTAGCTCTGGAAGGGAAAAAAATTATGTGGCCCATGTTACAGAACAAAAAGCAACTATTCAATGTTGCCAGGAGGGATAGCATCAACCCGTACCAAATGTACTGAAACTTCATAAGCTCAACTTATAGAACAGGGAAACCCTAAATATTATCCACTGTTTATCAGAAAGGCATTTCCGAGACAAACAGTGCCTGTAACAGCTCTGTGAAGGTTTTGCTAAATCTGAAAGTGGGCAAAGAGCAAAACCTGTGCCTCTGAAGGTCTGATTGGAAGTAAACTTGTGACCTCCTACAATTCAGCTTCTCCTGAAACAGTCCTCAAAATGCTACTACTAAAAGCAGTGGTCAAATCCTTTTCATGATAAACTACTAATTGAATTAGATTAAATCCTACTAAATTCTCTTTTACAATAAATGTGATCTCACCTAAATCGGACAAGTTTACAAAATTCAGAGCTTTATTTTACATTAATATTTTAAGTTTTCCTAAGTCACTTTAATTTTGCTTAGACTATATTTACAACCTACTGAATTTTACTATTTCATCCTGTTTAGCAAAAATTCGACCAAATTGCTGAAAAGTCTTACTCTTAAGATTTAGTAACCAACTACTTTTCTGATTTTTCAATAAATTAAGTATAAGGGTCTTTGCACTGCTGATAAAGAACAAATAATTCTTTTTAACTTTAAAATGCTCTTGGTAAGAAATAACTTATGAAACATTCTCCCAACTGTAAACCAGCATTCACTACAAATGCACAGAAAGATGATTAAAATATATATTCGAGTTTCTTTCAAGGGCAACTGGTTCCAGTAGCACAACTTGTGTTAATTCTGCCAAACTTCCAAAACCAAACTAACTTTACAGACTGACTGTTCACAGCTATATTTGAGAATGTCTATTTTGCTGTAACCTAATGGAGGGTAACTTAGTACTAAATGAAATTGTTTGACAAAGTTATCACATTTGGGAAAACGCTAATATTTGCATTATTAATCAACACTTGTGAAAGCACAATGTTACTAAAAGTTTGCTTTTAAAGTTTATAAGTAGATGAAGTTTGCATAACCCCTAATTATAAAATATTAAATTGCAAACTTGTCAAACAGTAAAGGTTGCTATGTCAATAAGAATGAAAATGGAATATAATTGTACTCAGGCTCACGATATCCAATGTTTATCAAGAAACAGGCATAAATAGCATATAATCTCTCCATGTCCAAACCTAGCCAAATTAAAATTTCTACCCATGGAAGCCCAATGGCCAATCAATATAAACACTGAAGTCACTTTTAAAGAAATCATTTAACAATACAGTCTATATACATGTATGAATGAAGAAAAAGACTACCTTTTTGTTCTGGGGGGGGGAATAAAAGCATAACACAAAGGTCAGCCTCATGAACAAAGAGCAATTTCAACAAACCACAAACAAATGAGGTTATTTTTCCTTTTTAGATAATGAAGATATTTCACATAACACCAACTCTCCGAATGAAACACCTCTTACGTTCTTTCCCTTAACCTTCTTATTGCACTTTAATGCCCCCAGATTCTTAACTACACCCACAAAATTATGAAGCTGAACTTAGTGAAGAGGACCAGGACCTCCGACTGTGGTTGAGCCCTGCTACATGGAGGAAGCTTAGTCAACTGCAAGTAGGAAATATGGCCATAGATTTTACTAGAGTTGAATTAATTCTTAGTTCAATACACAGCTATAAAACAGGGCTCAGTGTAATGTATTCCACCCAGAAATGTATACAGACATGGTAAAAATGGTATTATGAGTACTGTCACAACACAAAAACATGGAAAGCACGAGCCAGAAACAGAGTTGCAGGTGTAAACAACCAGAGCACGAAGGGAGCCCCCATGGCTTCTGTAACACAGAAACTGCAAGTCTGGTTCTGAAGACTGAAGCACAGGGCTGCACCACATTTAAAAATGTCCTCCACTGTTTGTGTTAAGGTATTTGCTTAAATACATAAGACAAATCAGCAGAGTCAAGATCAACTTGCAGATAGCTCAAGCCAACATTAAAATTTTAAGCTTAGTAAACCATTAAGTACTTAGACATACATATATAAACCAGTGCAATAAGAACTTCAAACAAGGGCAGTGTGCCTCTGGTTTAAGGACATCATAATTGCTAAAATACGACAAACAACCTGATGCTAAATGACTTCATTTCACACCCAGCATTTGATAAACATTTTGTATGCTCAAAAACTTTGAAAAACCAATTCAACAGTAACAGTCCTATCAGTAACAAATCCATGTTAATTCTATATTGCACGAGATTTTAGTGTCTAACTCAACATAAATATCAGAGGATGATACCTGTTGCCTTTGTAGAAATAACAAGTATTCAGATTTATTCCTGACAAACCAGAATAAGTCGAATTATTTTAAAGAGAAAGGTTATATAGCAAAGATATTGGAAATGATCTGTTAAACACAATTCTGGGTTTAGCAACCATTTCAATTTTGAAGAATACTTCCACGCTAAAAGTCCTTAAAAGTCTGAGCCACTTTAAGTCCCTAAAGTGATTCACTGCTTCCTAGACTGGACTGGAGCACTATTTGGAAAGTGGACATAGAAAGCTTCAGGTGAAAGGGCGTATAACACAAATGGCCTTAAATTGGTCACCTATTTCACATAAAATGACTAGCACCTCCTACCTGCTCCCAAAGTAAAGAGGCCTAACGGGCCACAAAAATTATGAGTAATATTAAGCTTCATTCTTACAATGAGAAATCCGTGAGCTTAGAGCAGTTCCCCATATAAAGCCTCAGGGTCAAGGCTGCTGCGTTCAGAATAAACAAGGACAGAAGGAGAGGCAGGCCGCAGGTCCAGGAAGCTCCTCAAGGCACAGTGTCCAACCTCTCAGGGACTCTCCTGCAGCCCGTCTTCTGTTTCCAGTTCTGCCAACTGCCTCCTGAGGAGATTGACTTTTGCTTGTAGCTCTTTGTTATATTCAATAATGTTAACCATTTCTTCATATGCTTCATCCAAGTACTTAGAGGATCTATTCCAGCGTAGGAAAATACCTATTGAATCCAGAAATGGAAAACAGAAGGGAGAAAGACAGTCACTAACGTATTTGTGGATATAATATCTAATTTCTTATATTTGTATTCTCCCATTTGTTTCATTACTTCAAATTTTATTATACTCCAAGTATATAAGAATCAAGATACTATTTTATATATAAAAGCCTGATCTTCAGCACATGTGCCCTGTTAGTTGAAGAAGCTGTCTTTCAATACTGTAGGTAATCCCTTCCTCCCCCCCGCTTTTTTTTTATTATAGAATAAATAAATACGGCCATGCCTCAGTAGAATTGGTTCCAAAAAGCCACGTCGATCCCCAAGGTGAGGATGCTCAAATTTGATACAGTGGAAATGCCATGTAAACAGTTCATATACGAGTAGTGTAGCTACAGAATGACAAGAAAAATAGGTTGCACAGGTTGTTACCTTTTTAAAATTTCCTTGTGCAATCAGTCCTCTATAAGTGTCCTCATCCTCAAGTTTTACCCAATTGCAGAGACAGCAATTCTTTCAGTAATTTATTTGTTCAGAATTGAATTCAAAAGTTTTTTGGCACTCAAGTCAAATTTCATGGAGATCATACAGAAAGATACATGAATTTCAAAATACTTGGGTACCAAGAACTTTAATTAGAAAAGTGCCCTCTACCCCCATCTGCTGATTCACTCCTCCAAATGTCTGCAATAGACTGCAATATCAGTCTGGAGCCAAGACCTGGAAACTCAATCAAGGTAACCCATGTAGATGGCAGGGACCTAATCACTTAACCCATCACCTGCCACTTGCCAATCTTACATGTTAATTTGTGGCTTACTGACAAAATCAAATGCCTGTCTGAAAGTTATCTTAATTCCATTTTCCCCAAGAATTTTGGGAAGCATCCTCAAATTTTCTTCTACCTGGACTGTGACTATTAACTGTATCATCCTAAAATAATGCCTTAAAGATATTTAAGAACATAAAAACTTTCTAGGCTACAGCATGTTAGTAATTGGCAATTCTATAATGGCTTTATGATTCAATAAGAGTACTATTTTATAGGGGCCAGCATTGTGGTATAGTAGGTTAAGTCTCTACCTGCCAACACTGCCATTTATATGGGCAATGGTTTGAATCCTGGATGCTGTAATTCCAATCCAGCTCCCTGCCAGTGGCCTGGGAAAAGCAGAAGATGAGCCATGTGCTTGAGTTCCTGCTACCCATGTGGGAAACCTGCAGGAAGCTCCTGGCTCAGTGTTGGCCATTGCAACCATCAAGGAAGTGAATTAGCAGATGGAGGAGCATTCGTTCTCTCACTTTCAGATAAGTAAACCTTTAAAAGTTTATCAAATATTTTTAATGCTATAAACTGTCATAGGCCCAGCAAGTCCTTCCATATAATATAATCAGTGCTACTAGAAGAAATAGAACCATAGCTTAAAGGTGAACTGATGTGATTTTTCTATTCTACAAGCCTTCATTGTACAAATTAAGTTAGCTATAATGGAAATATTAACAGCAGATACATGTTAAGGCCAGGGAACAATCTTTAACATGCTTATGAAACACATGCTATCGTAAGAGTTTACCTAATACAAGATTTCTCCCAACTAGAAAGCAAGGAGGCACTAAACACACACTCAAACTCTGTTCTTAATGGCGTGCTAAGAATCCATCCACATAAGAAAATGAGGCCAGTACTATGGCATAGTAAGCTAAGTCACTGCCTTGTGGTGCTGGCATTGGGGCATCAGTTCAAGTCCCGGCTGCTCCATTTCTAATCCAGCTCCCTGCTTATGGCCTGCAAAGCAGGGGAAGATGATC
Source organism: Ochotona princeps (assembly GCF_030435755.1). Taxonomy (NCBI): domain Eukaryota; kingdom Metazoa; phylum Chordata; class Mammalia; order Lagomorpha; family Ochotonidae; genus Ochotona; species Ochotona princeps. The sequence continues at coordinate 42,380,924 of NC_080842.1, read as the reverse complement.
CTGAGCCTTGAAACCCTACACCTACATGGGAGACTGAGAAGCTCCTGATTCTGGATCACCAGAGTCCAGCTCTTGCAGCCATGTGAGGGTGAACCACCACATTAAGATCTGTCTCCCCTTCTGTTACTCTACCCTTATTAATCCTTTTAAGGGTGGGCTCTTTTAAATTCAAGCTTCCTTTACCACTTAATCCCTAAATCCTCCATGAGGTTTGGGTGGACTGAAAATGACTGAACTAGTTCTTCCCAACTACCAAACTTGGCTTTTCTCCCACACAGCTAGCCTCTCGTTTCACTTATTCAATGTTTACAGTGACATTTAAGAAAATTATCCCAGAAGTCTGAAGTACAGCTGTTATCTCTTGAAGCTCCTGATCCTCTACAACCATCCTGAAATCAAAGTTCAGAGCAGTCAGAAGTCCTTGCTGAAAGCAAAGCTGATACTCAGAACGTGGAGAATATCTGAGGCCATTTTCCCACACTTCTAACAAGTGGGAATGCCTCAGCAGGTAAGATGAGAAGCATAACCTGCAGAGGAAGGAAACAGCCAGTGACAGAACAAAAGGAACAAGTGACAGCTGACATCTAGAGAAGGTACAGGAATAGATGTGATCTCACTTCCAGGAAACAAAAAAATCCAGGCCCCTTTTATACAAAGGGCAAAGTTATCCACGCCAGGGAGCCCACTGAGGGCATGACACATTAGAAGAGAGACTAATAACTGACACTGATGGTAACTGGGTTTAATTTACCAAACAGCTATCATGCTCATGTTTTATGCAGCTTAATACAATCATGAATAAAGATGTGTTTACTGCTTAAATGATTTAAAATTGAATAGCATATTATGATCTGTTTAATGAGCACAGTTATTACATTTTTAGATTTTGGAAAACAAGCTTTGCTCTTCAAGGGCATATCCATTAACAGTGAGCTTATCTGCATTACTGCACTTAGGATATTTGTCCATTTGAAGACCTACTGAGACAGCCAGTCCCGAAACCCTTGAATAGTGTTTAACCTAAAATTTACCTAAATGACTGTTGTGCTCAAAGTATTACTAAACATCTATTTGAAAGGCAGACTTAGACAAAGGGAATAACAGATTTTCCATCTGCTGGTTCATTCCTCAAATGGCCAGGTCTGTTCAAAGCAAAAGCAAGAAGCCCTGAGCTGCTTCCATTGGTTTCCCACATGGGTGCAGAGCCCCAAGCACTTGGGCCATCTTACACTGCTTCCCCAGGAGCTTTAGCAGGGAGCTGGACTTGAAGTGGAACAGCCAGGTCTTGAATTTGCACCCATTTGGGATACCAGTGTTGTAGGCAGCAGTTTAACCAATCATGCCACAGCACCAGCCCTGCAATATGATTTCTTATCCAGGGAAAATATCCAACATAAACACCATCACTATTAAATAATCACTAGTTTCTCAGATGGGACTGAAAAACTGACTGGACAACTGATGTAAATCACAATGGTATAACAGGCTGATCTTCCGCCTATAAGCACCGTACATCTCGGGTGCTGGTTTGTCGTGTTGTGTTCAGCTCCCTGTTTCTGGCCTCAAAGCAGCGGGGGATGACTCAAGATCTTGTGCCTCGGGCCCAGCGCAATGGCCTAGCGGCTAAAGTCCTCGCCTTGAACGCCCCAGGTTCCCATATGGGCGCCGGTTCTAATCCTGGCAGCTCCACTTCCCATCCAGCTCCCTGCTTGTGGCCTGGGAAAGCAGTCGAGGACGGCCCAAAGCTTTGGGCCCTGCACCCGTGTGGGAGACCTGGAAGAGGTTCCCGGCTTCAGATCGGCGCGCATCGGCCATTGTGCTCACTTGGGGAGTGAATCATCGGACGGAAGATCTTCCTCTCTCTCCTCCTCTCTGTATATCTGACTTTGTAATAAAATAAATAAATCTTTTATAAAAAAAAAAGATCTTGTGCCTCCACACGCATGTGGGAAACCCTGAAGAAGCTCCTGGCTTCGGGTTGGGTCAGCTCAGTCCTGGCCATTGTGAGCATCTGGGGAATAACCCAGCAGATGGAAGATCTCTGTTCTCCTTCCCTCTAAATTCTGCCTTTCAAATAAAAACAAATCTTAAAATATTGGGCTAGTAGCATGTTATTTAACTTCATGGCACTATAATTTTCTATTTTTCTTCCTGTTTTTGCATTGTGGCTTTTCATTTAAGGGGATGTATAGTAACTGTGTAATGGAGACTATCATATCCAGATGTGAGGATACAATACTTCCATATCCAAAGATAGACTCCCACTGAAACTGTTTACTACATCTTGACAATAGGATGCTGGACTCTGCCATTGTCCATGCCCACAGTGATGGATATATCACTGTGTATGAAGAACTATACAAATCATTATAGGGGAACTTGGTGAGGAGGGAGGGAATTGTGGCGGGGATAAGGGAAATTCCAGGGCCTATGGAATTGTATCATAAAATGATAGTAGTAAAAAAATAGATATATTGGGAACACAGTTATATAGGAATCTGACTCACACTCCTTGGGAATTAACAGCAGCAGCTTGCACTGACAGAGAAAAGCAAGACCACCCCACTGCAAATGAAAAGCTTGCAATGGATAACTGGCTTACCTTCCCACAGCTGAAGACTCTGTGGAGCCACGGAAGGCCAGATGACGAGGGCATTGGCTTCATAGAGAGGGTTGGTGAATTTACTCAGCTCACTGGGGCGGTTGACCCAGGACCACAGGGACATCGTTTTCTGCTGGAGCTTCAACTTACACCTGATTACAAAGGAAAATCGACATACAAGCAGTTTGTTTATAACAACCACTATTAAATATCCCTCTTAATGATTACTATATATGGTGTAAGATAGAACACACAGAATGTAAGATAGAAACCTAAAGACGTGGAACTATGAGGAAAATTACAAAACCTTGAAAAAACTTTTAAAAAATGAAGAAATACACCATGTTCCTGCATCATCAAAATGTCCAAATTCCAGACCTTGACACATTAATGGCCAGTAGTAAAAGTCTGTACCAGTACCAGAAACAGAGGAAGATCAATGGACCAGAACAGAAACACCAGAAGAGAGCTTACACATGTACAGCCAACTAATCAAGAAAACAGAAAACCTAGGGAAAAATGTTCTATTCAACAAATGTTGTTGGGACAATTGGATAGCAGCCTGCAGAAGAAAAACCCTTACCTTTCACCATACACAAAGATCAAATCTCAATGGATGAAGGATCTAAATCTACACTCAGAAACCACCAAACGATTAGAAGAAAACATAGGAAGCACTCCACAAGATATAGGCACAAGCAAAGACTTCCTAGAAAAGTCATTAAAAGCCGGGCCCGGCGCAATGGCCTAGCAGCTAAAGTCCTCACCTTAAACGCCCCGGGATCCCATATGGGCGCCGGTTCTAAACCAGGCAGCACCACTTCCCATCCAGCTCCCTGCTTGTGGCCTGAGAAAGCAGTCGAGGACGGCCCAAAGCCTTGGGACTCCGCACCTGTGTGGGAGACCTGGAAGAAGTTCCTGGATCCTGGCTTCGGATCGCCATAGTACTGGCCGTTGCACTCACTTGGGGAGTGAGTCATCGGATGGAAGATCTTTCTCTCTGTCTCTCCTCCTCTCTGTATATCTGACTTTCCAATAAAAATAAATATTTTTTAAAAAAAGAAAAGTCATTAAAAGCACAGTCAAAGCCAATATAAATGAGACTACAAACTAAGAAGCTTCCACAAGCAGTCAACAAAGAACAATCAACAGAGTGGGAGAAAATCTTTGCACACTATACAACAAATAGGGGCTAATATCCAGTATATACAAAGAACTGGAGAAAGAGTAACAAAACAAACCAGTTAAGAAATGGACAAAGGGGATGTGAGGGCGATCTGACTGCGACATCTGTCACCCCATTGATCGCCGGGGTTGATTCGGCTGATCTGGCTGGCTAGACGGGTGTCCCCTTCCTCCTCCACTGCTCCATGTGCGTCCCTCCCGAAGCTGTGCGCTCGGTTGAAGAGGACGACCATCCCCGCTAGAGGAGACTGGTCTTCAGTCAAGGGTATACAAGTAGCTGCGCTCCCCTGCTAGAACCTCCAAACAAGCTCTCAATAAATGGACAAAGGAAATGAGCATTTTTCAAAGGAACAAATTCAAATGGCTAATAGACATATGAAAAAATGCCCAAACTCACTAGCAATAAGGGAAATACAAATAAAAAGCACACTGAAGTTCCACTTAACCCCAGTGAGAATAGCCTACATACAGGAAACTACTAACACCTGCTGGCAAGGATGTGAGAACAAAAACGAACCCTACTCCACTGCTGGTGGGTCTGTAACTCAGTGCAGCCACTATGAAGTTGGTATGGAGAATACTCCGGCAACTGAAAATTCACCTACTGTATGACCCAGCAGCAATCCCACTCCTGAGAATATATCCAAAAGAACTGATATATATATATACATGTGTGTGTGTGTGTGTGTGTGTATATATATATGAAATGCAACCTGCATCCCTGTACTCACTGCAGCACAATCAACAATCCAAAAACATGGAAACTTAGATATCCACTGGGATAAAGAAACTGGTACACCTACTCTATGGAATACTACTCAGCCAGTAAAAACAAAATACTACTAATTTCAACCAACTGTTCCCAACTGGAGGTCATTTTGCTCAAAGAAATGAGCCAATCCTAAAAGAACAAATATCATGTTCACTCTAAGACAACCTCCATCCAAAATAAAAATAAAAAAACATATATAAGTACACACTTGTAATCTCACAAAAGATGTGAAGACCAGAGCACCAGGAATTAAAGATCAACACACTGCATCTCGACTCCTGAATAAAAGGCCCCAATGAAATATCTGAATATACCTAGACTATACAATACTAGACTTTCTACCATTGCTTCTACATACAATGTCATGACCCATGCAAAGATGAGAATGCTGGAGTCAAGACTACAGCTGAAGGACTACATTGCTGTAAAACACAGTGAACATTGGGGAGGAGGGGAGAAGCGGAAGGGAGGAGGGAAGGGAGGATGCCCTATACCTGCAAAATTGTAAAATAGAAAATAACAAAAATTCAGGAAATTCAGCAAAAGCAGTGCTTAGAGAAAAAAATTTAAATATCTACATGAAAAAGATTTAAAATGACAACCCAAACTTACATGTTAAGCAACTAGAAAAATAAGAGCAAACTAAAGCAACACCAGCAGAAGGAGGGAGAAAAGATTAGTGCACAGTTAAAATGGAACAGAAAATAAAATCAAGCTAAAGGACAAGTTCTTTGGAAAAGAAAGTGACAATTCTTTTTATAAAAGTACCAGCTTTCACCACCACTTTAAGCTCTGGAATGAAAAAGCATGAAAATTGAAAATGGAAAAGCAAAACTAGATGGAGAAAATTGATCTTATGTAAAATCCTCAGAAACACATGCACAAAACAAAAACTATTCAATCTAATAAACCTAGTGGGATGACTGGATCACAAGAGCAAACACATGATGATGATGTGGAGAAACTGGAACCATATATAATGAGTGTGAGCAGGAACAGGGGGGTGAGACGCGTCTGCGGTTTTGCTTCACAGATCCTCAAAATGCACAAGTTACCACACAACCCAGCAATTCCGCTTCCAGGTTGAACCCTAACACAAGTGAAGTGGTGTCCATTCAAAAACTTAGCTTACACTTATCATGGCATTACTGATAGTCAAGTCCACAATCCAAATGTTCACTAATCACTGGATATGATTACACAACACTATATTTAATATAAAGGAATGAAGTACACAATATTCCACAACATGGATGAACCTTGGAAACGTCATGCTAATCGAAAAAAAAGCAGTTATAAAAGACTACCTTTTGACCTAAAATAGACAAACAACAAAAAGTAGAGCTTGGAATCTGACAGGAAAGAGCTGGTGTGGATTGGCTCATGCCTCGCTGGGTGGGACACAAAGATTAGTCACTCCTCACCATGGTGTTGAGGATTTTCCTGCACACCCCCCCCCAAAAAAAATGTTCTGCACCTTAATTGTCGACAAATGTCTTGTTAGAGTTACAAGCCAGTCTAGATTATCCTAAAATCTGCCAAGATCAGCAAAATTATACTTCAACACAACAAATGGCTAAATACTAAAATGAAATAGACACAAGACAGCTGAATGGTACCTTATAGCCATTTTAAGGTATACAGCAACCGGTCCTGTATATAAACTAAAATTGAAATGTCAATGAGCTAATCAGAGGTTGTGGTTAAGAACTTTTTTTTTTTTTTTAACATACTGGTTACTCAAAACCATGTCAATTCCATAATGTTGCAAATTGCTGTTGATGTTATATTGGGCCTCTTAATTGACTGGGATGATATTCTACCAGCTCTAACTTCGGACCAGAGATGGTCTCCCCAAGAAACTGTTCAACCCATCTGGACAATAAGTAGCTGGACTCTATGCTTGGTATACGTTTGCAAGGAAAGAATCTTGATTGAATCTGAACTGTAATACTGCATCAAGGTGGAGGAATCCACCAGGGGGGAGGGGCGTTGGGAGGGGTGGGAGGATTCCCAGAGCCTATGAAACTGTCACATAATACAAAATAATTAATAATAAAAAAAAAAGACTACCTTTTGGAGCCAGCTTGGTGGTTTACAGGCTAATCCTCTAGCAACCTGCACCAGCATCCCATATGGTCACCAATTCGTGGCCCAGTTTCTCCACTTCCAATCAAGCTTGCTGTTCACGGCCTGGGAAAGCAGTGAATGATGGCTCAAATACTTGGGCCCTGCACCCACAAGGGAAACACAGAAGCAGCTCCTGGCTTTTGAGCATCAGCTCAGCTCTGGCCATTGTGGTCTTCTGGGAAGTGAATCAGTGGATGGAAGACCTATCTCTCCCCTTCTCTCTAAAGCTGGCTTCCAAAATAATTTCTAAGACCACATATTGTTTAATTCCATTGATAAGAAATATCAAAATCAGCAAATCTGTAGATACAGAGTAGTACTGTTCTAGGAAAAGGGAGTGTGAAGAGGGAGAATGGAGAGTGATGGTGACATTTGGGGTTCGTCTTAAGGGTGACTGGGTGTGGTAATGGTTGCACAAGTCTGAATTTACTTATGTGTAAGTGATTATCTCAAAAGTTTTTAAATCTTGCTCTTTTCCCTCTATTCAACTCACCCTTTTAAAAATATTTGGAAGTCAGAACAATGAAAGTAGTGATCTTTCAACCACTGGTTCATTCCCTCAAATGCCAGCAACAGCTGGGCCTGGCTGAGTCCAAAACCAGGAGCCTAGAACTCCATCACAGTCTCACACAGGTGGCAGGAACCAAAGTACTTGGAGCCATCATATGCTGCCTCCCAGGATACACATTTGCAGGAAGCAGAATGGGAGATGGAGGTGCATTTCAAACTCCTCTCAAACCCAGGCACTCCAATATGGGATGGAGACATCTCAAGCAGAAGTTCACCCCTTTCACCACACTACTTTATCTCAAGAAATTTCAGTATTTTGTAAGGTTGGGTTTTTTTTTGTTTTGTTTTGTTTTGTTTGTTTTTACAGAACCAGTACTATTCCAATCTCTCCAGATTCATAAGATTCAAGTCATCTGTGTTCATAGGAACCCTAAAACGTCTTGTAGTTGGGTATATAAACATATAAAATGACAATGGTATGACCATTGCTTTCAATTAGCTTATCTGTTCTGATAATTTATGACTAGAAAAATTCTTTATCTTAGAGATACACAATGCTACTGTCACCTGCTCTCAGAAAACAGAAAAAAATGAACTTATGTTCAGTTGAATTAACCATGCTGTCACAAAATAATTTCTAGGAAAAGTTAAATGCTTATGGTACTTCCACTGTGAGTCAACTTCAATTCCACTTTTTTTTTCCTTTGGCATAAGTAGTACACAATTATAATCATTACAAAAAACAAGACCAAAATATCAAACGTAAATTTTCCCCATCTGCATGTTTTAAAGAGGTTTGAGTTCATAATATCAGTTTAAGACATTTCAACTGAAATATGCCTAGGAACAAGTTAACTAGAGTTGAGCAGGATTAAGGAAAACACTTAGAGCAAATAAGGAAACTATATAAAATGTAAATGTATCAAAATTTTTTTTTAATCAAACTAATACAAATAACATGCTGATGTGGCAACTTTAGCAACAGTACAGACAGGAAACTATGACAACAACATTTTCTACAGCATTCAGGTCCAATTGTTTTTCTACAACTGAAGACAAAATCTATGACACACTAATGATGAAAAATTTGTCAATTCTGCTATAAACACATTGCTCTGCTTGAGTTTTAAGTGGTACTCAGATTTACTACTCAACTACACGTTCACTGTTACCCAAAGGAAGCCTGTTAAAGCATGGATTTGCAGTCAGGCACTTTTATGGATCATTCTGATGCTATCTCATAAATACACCTTTCAACTTGATGGCATCCGAGATGTGCAGCGATGATGGTTTCTATAATCTCGGGCTATCAGCAGGAGTAGGAAGAACTGTACTCCAGGTCATATTGTAAAGACTGACACGTTATCACTTCTCGGCTTTTTGGCTAAGATCAAGTGTGCTAAACACTGACACGTTACTTATCTGGATTATGCTTTCTTGATTTGATAACGCTGGATGTACAAAGGCTTTGTCTGCATGTAAGAGCCCACATCAGAAATTAACATAAAATGATTGTCTTATTCAAAGAGTTTTAGGTCAGTACGTGAGCCAATTGTAACAGACTAAATTCTAAGATATATTTTCAACTAGCAAGCGATGGGCTCAGACTATCCTTCATGTAATTTAGGTTATACCGAAGTGTAGCCTCTATCTTACATAAATGGCATTCATACAGAACTGAATCCTGGCCTCTTTTAGGAGATGATGAAAATACCTAAAAGCAAAATATCTTCATGTGAGCAGTATACCCACCTTTCACTTTCATTGTTGCCCAGGAATGTTCCAAATTGTGAAGCATAGGCATGCTCAAAAAGCATGATAAGGAAATTCTCATTGAACTCAAAAGAACAAGGAAACTGACGAAGTATCTGCCAAACACAGTCCAAAAAGAGAAGAAACACAGGTGCTTCCCACTTCTGTTTACTATTACAATAGGCTGACTGTGCACAGCGCTGCTGGAATGGGTGACCAGCCTAAGGAAAACAGGGAAATATGACAGTCACATTGAATGAAATCACATTCTAGCACATGTATTAAACACCTCCCCCCCGGTTACGATGAAATTCATAATAATTCAATAGTTCCTGTGTAGACTGATTTTCGTTTAAAATGACAATCTCAGCAATTGAGGAAAAAGAATTTCTTCACAAGGGTATGTTTAGGACATGATCATAGGACTACAATTGTCACTGGAATATTAAAGAATGATGAATTTAATGACATCTACAAAATAAACTCAAGTCTGTAAATTCTGGAGCAGAGATCATAACCTTTCAGGTACAAAGGCATCACCTATCTAAAATAATGCAGTTCATGTTACAAGGTACTTAAGCTCTCTGGAGATAAATATGGGACCTCTGATGGTCAGCTCTGATATTAAATCTTAATTACATATGAGAAAAGCTATCATCTTGAAGAGATTTTATACTGTACCTTTTAACTAAAGATACCACTGTCCTCAGTTACCTTCTTCTAACCAAGAGTAAATGTAACTATTACTTGACCCTCATACCCAAAACACAACCTTGTTACCTTTCTCTCTTCCAGCTATCTCACATGCCTGCTTCTGTCTTTGGGCCCTTATACTACGGAAACTGACAAAGGTTATGCCATGAAAATTTTCCAGTTTAATGATCTGTGAAAGCCTATTAAAATGATATGTTATAAATATGTAAAACATATTCATTTGTTTAGCTACATTCTTCATGGTACACAGCACGTAAACAATTACAGAAGGTAAGTTTAGAATAGTCTGACATAGTTGTCAGACACAGTAGACAAGGTATATATAACAGTATTAACAGAATATATGTGCATTATAATTAAGAGCCAGAAGTTCTTTTTCACCAGAGATGTAGCCACTTTTGATATATACCGAAATTGGAAAGTGAAAGTATATTTATAAATTGATCTGATGAGGAGAACTTTCATCTATAAGATTAATAGTCATCCAATATTATATGAAGTATTGTGTTCTTTCCTAGGGATAACAGATGATTAGAGAATAGTTTTGTGATCTCAAGTCAGTTTTGGAAGATCTAACTTAACCAGACATGAAAAAAAAAAGCAACATTTTTATCTGTGAAGAAGGTTACGGTCTCAGAAACTTCATGCAAGCAAAGAAGTTTAGTTGGTTCTTAAATGCTCACCAGGTTAGAGAAGGGAAGGATGCAGGCAAGACAAAGGGCCAGGGGTGCCAAATACCTTCTTCATAATCACAGTTCCCACTTTCATTCCCTGTTTGACTTTTACCTCCATGAAGATTAAGCTTAGGAGACCAGACTATGTCTCACAATGTATTTCCACTGTTTGTAGCAAAGTATAGGTTGAGTACTCCTAATTCAGATGTGTTCCACTTTGGAAAGTTTGCACATATGTAATGAGATGTTTTGGGGGGTGTGGGCCCCAGTATGAATATGAAATTCATTTTTATCTCATATTTGATTCACATAGCCTAAAGGTAAATTATACGATATTTCCAGTGTGTCTGCATTTTAACTGACTGTCACACAAGGTCAAGTTTCAATGCTCAACAAGTTTCAGATTTGGAGCAGTACACAATTTCAGGTTAGGGATGTTCAACCTACCCAGCTAACAAGAGTTTAAGTAAATGAAGTACAGGGTCCAGCACAATAACCTAGTGGTAAACCCTTGCCTTGCATATGTTGGGATCCCAAATGGGACTGGTTCACGTTCTAGTTCTCCACTTCCCATCCAGCTCCCTGCTGTGACCTGGGAAAACAGTAGAGGACGGCCTGAATTCTTGGAACCCTGCTTCCATGTGGGAGACCCAGAAGAAGCTTCTGGCTCCTAGCTCTGGATTGGCTCCGGCTGTTGCGAGCACTTGGGGAATAAACCAACTGATGGAAGATCTGTCTCTCCTCTCTGTAAATCTGACTTTCCAATAAACATAAACAAACCTTTTTAAAAATGTAAATGAAGTTCCTAGGTGAGGAATGTAAGCAAAGGGAGATCCAGAAATTCAGAGGTAATAAAGATGAACACTTATTGAGAAAAAGATAGGTCTTACAGAAAACAGTACACACAACTAAAAATCTGAGTTAATCAAAATTTCTCTCTATGTCAATTAATTCCATAACATTATAAATTGTTGCTGATGTCATGTTGGGGCCTTTAATTGATCAGGATGATACTCTGCTGGCTCTACCTTCAGACCAGAGAAGGTCTCCCCAACAAGCCGTTGAACTTGACTGGACAATAAGATGCTGGACTCTATGTTTGGTATATGCTTGCAATGAAGGAATCTCAACTGAACTTGAACTGTGGTTATGCAACAAGGTGGAGGAATCCACCATGGGGGGAGGGATAGGGGAGGGGTGGGGGGAATCCCAATACCTATGAAACTATGTCACATAATACAATGTAATTAAAAAAAATTTTTTCTCCCATGAAGTCATCTACCACAAACCAGGATCACAAGAATTTTCAGCAGTCAGTTCAAACAGCTTTCTTCACCTGCAGCCATTCTCTTTCTATGAGAGCCTCAAAACCTCGGATGGTCCTGCTTCTTGGTTCCAAGATGATCTGAGCCAAGGAGGTCACCTGAAGTGTGGAATCCGTGCCTTCTGTTCCATGAATCAACACTGAAGCTCCTTCCCTGATAGAAAAGCCCAAAGAATAAATGGGATTCTCCTGACATAGTCAGTGAACTCTGATTATAATATCTTAGTCTTAATGCATTCTATTCTGTCGAGTAAGGGATACAGAGTCTATATAAGAAATGTGATTGATAAAAGTTTCTCTTGGGGGAAAAAAAAACTATAATAAGCCCCAAATTTCACATGGCAAGAACCCAATTAGGTTATGACAAATTTCGTGAAACAACTGGTTTTTCTCTCCCTTTTTAAAACAGTCCTCATTACAGAAGGCACTTACACTTGCTGCCTCAGTAGTTTGTTAAAGCCTTTCTCAAACCCTAAACACATATGCTTATAGTTGTTTCCGACCTTGTGCCAGCTAACAATGTGATGACAGAACTTATACCTACCCACCGTTTCAGTGGGAATCTCTTCCTAAAAGGATATTTGAGTTTCTGCAACAATTTGTACTAATTCTTTTGTCTCTGCTCAAGTCTTCTGACTCATGTTTCAAGAATTAGCAGCCCTTTAAGCAAATGCCTAAACCAAAATCACTTCATAATACAACACTACTATTAGGAATTTTCAACTTGAGATCCAGATACAACAGCACATGACAAGTGATTTGTAATAAGTCAAAGGAGATACTGAAATATCACGTTACTGTGTAACAAAACATGTTTCCTTTCATTGTTATTTCAAAAGTAAGGAGGTCAGTCTGGCCTCCAAAAAGAAATAAAACTTCCTTTCATTCTTTTTCAGTTTAAGAAAATTGGTGAACTCACAACTTAAGGATTTTATAGAAAACTAAACCCATTATAACTTAAAAATTGTCATGGAAGATGTGTGTATATATACACAGTTCATTCAATGAGCATTGATTATTAAATGCCATGTCTATGCACATTCTTCACCAATAATTGATGATAATTTCATGTAGTAATGCATAAAATGATCTGAACCTGAGATATAGAATAGGCATAAAATTTAACAAAATCTATAAACATGTCTGAATAGATACAAAGTCCAGGTATCAGTGTATGTCTCTTTCTAGAAGAGTTAAGGACACTTCACCTGTCAATACACTGGGCTGCCAGGCAGGCAGTTGTCAGAATTTCCTTGATGTGAGTCAGCCAGTTGGAGGCCTCCAGCTTACTGAGCCAGCGGTCCATGTTATGCGTTTGGTCATTACAAGCTTCCACAAGTTTGATTAAACTCTCCTGAAGGACGTGATACCTTTTAAAAATAAGAAATGAAAGCAAGAAAACAATGAAGAAAGAATTCAGACAACAAAAATCAGTTTCCACGGCCCGGCACAGTAGCCTAGTGGCTAAAGTCCTTCCCTTGCATGCACCAGGATCCCACATGGGAATCAGATTTAAGCTATAAGTCTGTTCTCCTTGGCAGCTGCCCATGCAAATATGGCTTTTTTCATCTCCAAAGTACAGTATCACAGGTTGGTCACTGTGCCACTGGCAGTGAACCAAACTCATTCAGTAACGGGGTCAAATGCTGGTCAAAGAATACAACGTTTCAGTCAAGCAGGAGTAAATTCTAGAAACTTACAGTTGTGGTGACTATAGTTAATAATGACATATTGTGCACCTGAAAATCCCTAGGCTTGAATCTTAAATGTTTTCATCCCCAAAAGTATGTAAGGTGATGCATATGTTAATTAGCTGATATAATCATTCATGTGTACATACATCAAAACTATTTTACCCAATGCATACAATTTTTGTCCACTAAACCTTAATAAGGTTGACCCCATCCTTAAGAAAACCCACACATGAAAGATTTTTAGCTAAACTGATCCTAAATTAATGTGTAGGCTTCGTTTAAGCACTTGCATTTTTTGAATAGCTAGTGTCACCCTCTTCTAATAAGCTTCAAATCAGGACCCTGCCTATCTCTAGATGATTACCTCTCAATGGACTTATGAATCCTCCTCCACTGGGGATAATGAGCTTCTTGTTCAAAGCCACCTCCTTTGGCTCTAGCTTGCTGTGCCACATTCAGAGATCGTGTGTCAATGATGTAGCCGCGTTTCCCTGCCCTGAGCGTAGCATTTATTAACTTCTCATCTTCCTTGCACCTTTTCCCGTTTGTACCACTTAGTGGCTGACCACTTCGTATAATTACCTAGAAGCACAAGAAAGCTGAAAATTCAATGCCTAGTTAAAATACAAAGGAATGAGCTAGATTAAAAATATCTCAAAAATGATTATGCAGCACCTTGGAGATGGATTTGAAGCAAAAACAACGAAATATTTGCACATATTAAACAATTATTCTTCCCACTATCTCACAATACTTTCACATAATGAATTCTGTCACCTAAGACAAAATATTGTCATTCACTTAGTTCATGAGTTGAATTTTTAGTAGACCTAGACCTATAATGACGACAGCAATGGCCAGTGAGCCAATAAAACCTGACCTTGTGGGAAAGTAAACTATCCTGTCCTAAATATCTCTCTTTGGAGTATTTCAGGTTGGTTATTCAGATCAACTGCTCACTTCTGCAAGTACAGGAATGGCTCTGAAAAGTTGTCCTGTGAAATAAAATTTACTACCATCTACATTAGCAAATAGCAGATGCAACACAGGCTGTTCTGGTATCCACCTCTTTCTGGTTAGGAGGGATCCTAACAGAGAGTATGGCCCAAGAGGAGATCAGCACTGGTGGCCATTATGGGGCATCTCTGCATAACAAGACAAACTCAGGGTCTTTCCTAGCCTGCTGCATCTCCCTTCCCCAAGGACAGCCTTCAGCTAATCTCTACATAAGGTCTCCTACTCCCTGCATGTTCTTTTTCCCTCTACATTTAAGCTTATTTAATAGGCTAAATTATCAACCCTTCAGAGGGAAAATTACATTTATGACTTTCCTATAAGTTCAACTAAATATGCACAAGGATAACAATTATGAAAAGTACTAATAGCAAAACTTGAAAGTTCATGCACTATTTTTATTCAGAAAATCATCTGAAGTATCTCAAAAGCTCCTTATCTTCTGCAGCCCTCTCCCATACTTCTTAGTACTTCCAGGACTATTTGTCTCCAAATACTCTTTTGTCAGTAAATCGGTGTTATTGTACTACTTTCATCCCAGGTGAATACTATAGGTATAAACAGGCTGCTGCAGCCCTAGGCAGGGTCAGGAGCTTGAAAACCACACCGCCCCCCTTTCTGCCCACCTGTGACGCTTCCCTTCCTCACCTGGACCCTGAGACGTGGTGGTTTTGTGTTGTTGCATAACCACTCCCCTCACAAACCCCCATAAAGGGCCCATGATAGGAAGGGGCTCGCTCTCTTGGTCCTGTGCTTCCATCGCTCTTGCACTCCAACCCTTGGCCTCTGCATTTCCCACTTGCTCTCTGGCTTTCCAAGGACAGGTAGTCCCTGAACATGGCCCCTGTATGTCTGAATTCCTCATCCTCTGTTCACTGCTTGGGTGAGTCAGTGAAGATGCAAATGCTAAGATGCTTTGTATTTCTAATTTGCCTAATTTCCAGAGTTCCAGGAGAGGTGAAGCCTAGCAGTAATGGAATGTGGACAGAAAAGGTGAATGTCTGGGGCCCGGCATAGTGGCCTAGCGGCTAAAGTCCTTGCCTTGAAAGCCCTGGGATCCCATATGGGCGCCGGTTCTAATCCCGGCAGCTCCACTTCCCATCCAGCTCCCTGCTTGTGGCCTGGGAAAGCAGTCGAGGACGGCCCAATGCATTGGGAAACTGCACCCGCGTGGGAGACCTGGAAGAGGTTCCAGGTTCCCGGCTTCGGATCGGCCCGTTGCGGCTCACTTGGGGAGTGAAACATCGGATGGAAGATCTTCCTCTCTGTCTCTCCTCCTCTGTGTATATCTGGCTGTAATAAAATGAATAAATCTTTAAAAAAAAAAAGGTGAATGTCTGCAGCTTTGTAAGGGTGTCCAGGTTGTTTACTGCATGTCTTTTAGGATAACTTCTATTGTTGCGGAAGCTGAGACATAGGTCTTCAGTTTAATGGATGGGTTTCATGGTAATGGCCATTTATTCCTCTCAGGGTTTTGATTCAGACTGTATTGCCACTGGACTTGTCATTTGCTAATTTCTAGTACGCGCAGATATCACCAAGCTACATCCTAGACTTCTCTGGTTTTGATCTCTCTTGCACCCCACAATAAAGTCATCACTATTTGCTGTTAAATTAGCTACCATGAAACTTAACATGACCAAGAAAGGTCCTCTAGAGGATGGCGATGGTTAATTTTTGGCAGGTTTACCTTCAGACGGTCACAGCACTCGGCCTTAGTATTGGCTGGTATAATGCTTTTTACTCAATCTTCTGAAGCGCACTGCTGCTGAGCATGCAGGACAGGTGGCCTGATGTTCAAGCAGTATGGTTTTTAAAACTGTTTATCCTAAACACCGACTTCTGTTACATTAGGAGGAAACAGGAGCAGTTTATTGACTGAGAAAAGATTAACTATTTTAGAAACGTGTACAGAGAAAGCCCATGGCTACTCAATTCCTAACTCTTGCACTTACTTATGTTATGACCTAATGACATCAGACTTCCCTTTAAGAAAAACATTTCAAGAATTGAAGGATGTTTATCATTTTTCTGATAAATTTTAAATAAGAATAAAGCTACAAGCAAACACACACTGGGTTCTTTTGTCCTGCATTTAGAAGCTAGAACTATATGGGCTTTTCTAAGCTTGAGTAGCATCAGAGATTGAATTCAGAGGCATGTTTTCATTGCAGAACACACTCTGTTTCTGACTCCTTATAGTTTACAAGAAGGAAGTCCTGGTAAGGAGAGACCTGGCTAATCATTACAATGAACAGGGATACAGAAGAAAACATTCCAAGGATTTCCCAAACCCACCTTCTAAGCAAGCAATAGTTCTGTACTCTTACCATTCCATTTTTTTTATGATAATAGCTTAGTACTGGGAAGCGACCACCATGTCGAAACACAGCCACCTTTCGAAGAGCTTCATCATCAATGGTCTTGGGCACTATGACAATTGGTGGGTAGGAGGGACAAACAGCAAATTCCTTATTGACATAGCTTAGCCTCCATTCACTGGTCTGAAAAAAAAAAAACACACACTTCAAAGCTGAGTAATGATCTTAATATCACAAAATCAACTGAAACATTTTAAAGGACTTTAGGGATTAACTTTCACTGATAAAAGAAACCATTGCTCAAAAATTTGACAGAATACCTAAAACATGAGGGAACTTCAGAAATCTCACAAAGAAATGAAATTGAAAAATTAAGATATTTATCAACTTACAAGTTATCAAATTTAATGCACATTTTAAAAGTTGTTCATTTTCTTTGAAAGTTAGAGGAGACAGACCTCCCATTCTAGTTTATTCCCCAAATGTCCACATGGCTGGTGTTACTCCAGGCCAAAACCAGGTGTTGACTGAGGCAAGCAATGAGCAGCAGCATTGTTACAATGAAGGGTTCTCTATGGAAGTTCCCCCAGGCATTTGTCCTGTGGCTAACTTTGTCAAGGCACTCTCCTCCCAACAAATGCAATCATTCTGTGACCCTCGGAAACTAACAAGCAAAATATCTTGAGCATCCCCAAAGAGCTGTTGCTCTCACCTTTGCTCCTGACAACTTCACCTGAACTTTGGATAGCTTCTACCTTTTAGTGGCCACAGTTTTGTCTTCAGAATCATACTGTTAAAGTCAGGTTTCAGCTGTTCCAAGAAACTCTGGGACCTTGATCCCACTTGCCAAATTTCTATTAAAGTTCTGCTCTTGCTTTCATTTAATCTGTGCACACCCATCAACTGAACACACAGCTTTAATTTTTTCAGCCAGAATTGTGTAATCTAAACCAACTGAGATATCCAGGAGGTGGACTACTGGCTCTAATGTTAACATTGGTTCTCTTCAATTAGGGCAAGAACAAAATAATTTGTTTCCTTACAAATTATTATGTGGGGGGCCTGGCATAGTAGCCTAGCGGCTAAAGTCCTCGCCTTGAACGCCCCAGGATCCCATATGGGCGCCAGTTCTAATCCCGGCCGCTCCACTTCCCATCCAGCTCCCTGCCTGTGGCCTGGAAAAGCAGTTGAGGACGGCCCAATGCATTGGTACCCTGCACCAGCGTGGGAGACCCGAAGAGGTTCCTGGTTCCCGGCATCGGATCGGCGCAGCACTGGCCATTGCGGCTCACTTGGGGAGTGAATCATCAGACGGAAGATCTTCCTCTCTGTCTCTCCTCCTTTCTGTATACCTGACTTTGTAATAAAATAAATATTTTTAAAAAATTATCATGTGTGACCTGCCACTATGGGCTCCTTTTTGATACTATCTCCTATCAACTTAAAACAGAGTTACCCATCTGTAAACTTCTGGTTACTTCATGGCATTGTCCCCACAAAGCATCAGTGATCTCACCATTCTTCCACCCAGGCTTCACCCTAACTTTAATGCTTGTTCCTGCTCCAGTTTAAGTGGGATACACAGTGCTTTATAGTGGCTCTGATGTTTTCTGTTTTAGTACATTAAACTAGGTCCTGTTGAGCCATGTTACAACAAAGTAGAAGTCTATTTTGAGGCAAAAAAAAAATTAAGTCAAAATGCATAGTTGTTTCTTTCATGAGCTTTTTGAAGACCTTTCACACTTACAGTTAAAAAAAATAGAGTTTGGGCCCGGCGGCGTGGCCTAGCAGCTAAAGTCCTCGCCTTGAAAGCCCCGGGATCCCATATGGGAGCCGGTTCTAATCCCGGCAGCTCCACTTCCCATCCAGCTCCCTGCTTGTGGCCTGGAAAAGCAGTTGAGGACGGCCCAAAGCTTTGGGACCCTGCACCCGCATGGGAGACCTGGAAGAGGTTCCTGGTTCCCAGCATCAGATTGGCGCGCACCGGCCCGTTGCGGCTCACTTGGGGAGTGAAACATCGGATGGAAGATCTTCCTCTCTGTCTCTCCTCCTCTCTGTATATCCGGCTTTCCAATAATAATATCTTAAAAAAAAAATAGAGTTCAATCTTTTAGGGCCAACTTTCTGCATTCCTACATATCACTAGTTCTTAAAAAGTTCTTCCTCATATTGGTAAAGCCTGTTGCTCTGTAACTTTTTCTATTGTTTTTACCACGATTTCAGATAACAGAGTACAAATTCCCTATTACATATGGCATTCTATCAAATACTTGAAAGACAATTGTTTCCCTTTAGTCCTTCTCCAAGTTAAACATATTAAGTCTATTCATATTTATCATAGCTTTCTGTATTTAAAAAACGAAAGGGAACCAGTTGTGTCACAGCTCGTTAAGCTGCTACTTGCAACACTAGACTCTCATACTGAAGCACCAGTTGAGCCTTGACTACTCTGCTTCTGATCCAGCTCCTTATTAACACACCTGGGAAAGCAGCAGGACAATGACCCCAAGTGCTTGGGCCCCTGCTACCCATGTGGAGATCGAGATGGAGTTCCAGGTTCCTTGCTTCAGCCTGGGCCAGCCCCATCCATTATGGTGTGAGCAGACAGATGGAGGCTATGCTGCACATGTCCTTCCTTCCTCTCTCCTCCACACACCTCTGTTCCCTCTCCCTCCCCCGTCATCCTATCAATTATTTTTAAAAGATTTATTTTATTTTTATTGGAAAGGCATATATACAGAGAGGAGGGAGAGAGAGAAAGATCGTCCGTCCGATGATTCACTCCCCAAGCGGCCACAACAGCCAGAGCTGAGCCAATCCGAAGCTAGGAGCCTCTTCCGGTCTCCCACATGGGTACAGGGTCCCAAGGATTTAGGCCGTCCTCTCCTGCTTTCCCAGGTCACAGGCATGGAGCTGGATGGGAAGTGGGGCAAGCCGGGGTTAGAAGCGGCGCCCATATAGGATTCCAGGGCGTGCAAGGCGAGGACCCTAAGCACAACGCCATCACACCAGGCCCTATCAATTTTTTTTAAATGAAAGGAAAAAGTTTAAGACGTGTAACATCTTTCCTAAAACATTAGCAATTCACTGCTTAAAGAAAGGTTACAATCAAGAATTACTAATCTTTAACAATTACTCTAAGGAGTAGAAATATGCAAAATAATACTGTCAAGTAACAACTTATTTCAAATATCAGAACTGAAAACTGCTTAAAATTATAAAAGTCACATCACAAAAGCAAATATCAGTAGGTTTCTATGAATCTGAGGTAGTCCGAGACACCAAACACAGGTTAATATTATACTATTAAGAGGATGAATTTGACCAGTATATTACATGTACTATAAAACAAGAACACTGCTTTTCTTTTAAGAATTTTTATTAATTTTTATTACAAAGTCAGATATACAGAGAAGAGGAGAGACAGAGGAAGATCTGCTGCGCTGATCCGAAGTCGTGAATCTCCCACACGGGTACAAGGTCCCAAAGCTTTGGGCCATCCTCGACTGCTTTCCAGGGCACAAGCAGGGAGCTGGATGGGAAGTGGAGCTGCCGGGATTAGAACCGGCGCCCATATGGGATCCCAGCACATCCAAGGCGAGGACTTTAGCTGCTAGGCCATGCCACTGGGCCCAAGAACACTACTTTTTAAAATACTTATGTAAGATTAAATATTGGAGGATGGCACTGTGGCATATTATGTTAAGCCTCTGCTTTCAGAGTCAGCATTCCACATGGGCACTGGCTTAAGTTCTGGCTGTTCTACTTCTGATCCAGTTCCCTGCTAATGTACCTGGAAAAGCAGCCAAGGATGGTCCAAGTTCTTGGGCCCCTGCACCCACATGGGAGACCTGAAGGAAGCTCCCGACTCCTGGCTTCAAACCAACCCAGGCAAGGAGAAAGATCTTCCATCCATACGTTCACTACCCAAAAGGCCACAACAGCCAGGGGATCGGCCAGGCCCAAGCCAGGAGCTTCTTCTAGATCTCCCACATAGGTCAAGGACCCAAGGATTTGGGAATCTCCTGAATCTTTCTATAGGTTCCATGGTCTGACCATGAAGCACAAAAATGTCAGAGCTTGGCCTCCTCAGTTGCTCAGACAGAGCAGTGGACAGCATATCCAAATGTAGATGGAGGATATGGCAGTACATTGGCGTATCCAGAGGACACCTGGTACCATGGCAGAGGACGGAGGACAGAACAAATTGATCAACAATCCCAGCCAAGCATTGGCAGTAAAGACCTGGGCAGACGGAGACTCTAAGGTGGACTATAGCAGTCAGTGAACTCAGGAGAGATTTCATCACGACTGGAGTGGCGGGATTGCCAGCAATTTAGGACTGTTGAACTATCAAAACCTCTTGAGAAATCCTTGGCATTGTAAATTTCTATTTTTCTTCCTGTTGTTGATTTTGTATTGTGGCTTTTCATTCAAGGGGGATGTGTGGTGACTGTGTAATGGAGACTATCATGTCCAGATGTGAGGATGCAGTGCAGTGTGCATCTCTACTTCCAGATCAAAGATGGACTACTAATGAAACTATTAGTTGTACCTTGACAATGGGAGGCTGGACTCTGCTATTGTCCATGCTCGCAATGATGAACATGTGACTGTTTATGAAGAGCTATGTTATAGTAATATAGGGGAATTCGGACAGGGCAAGGGGGGAGGCCTTGGGGAGGAGTCAGGGGAAATCCCAGGGCCTATGGAACTGCATCATCAAATAATTTAAAAAGGAGTAAAAACAAATTTAAAAAAGAAATGGTCACATGACAGTGAATTTACAAAAATATCAGTGTTCAGCTGAGCTAAACATTTCTAAACAGATAGTAAATTTTCTGTTATGTATGTTTCCTTAGAATAAAAATATCCATTTTCAATCAATCAAATAAATACCTTGGCATCCTGGTTTCTGCTTCTTGATATTCTTAGTACCCATTTATGAGGAAAGCAGTAGCAAAATAGCCAAGACCAGTGAGGAAAACTAAGTTTTAATAAACTGGTCTTGGGCCCGGTGCAATGGCCTAGCAGCTGAAGTCCTCGCCTTGAATGCCCCGGGATCCCATATGGGCGCCGGTTCTAATCCTGGCAGCTCCACTTCCCATCCAGCTCCCTGCTTGTGGCCTGGGAAAGCAGTCAAGGACAGCCCAAAGCCTTGGGACCCTGCACCCGCGTGGGAGACCTGGAAGAGGTTCCTGGCTCCTGGTTGTGGATCAGCGCAGCACCGGCCGTTGCGGCGCACTTGGGGAGTGAATCATCAGATGGAAGATCTTCCTCTCTCTCCTCCTCTCTGTATATCTGACTTTGTAATAAAAATAAATAAATATTTAAAAAAAAACAAATAAATAAACTTGTCTTGGCCTGGGAAAGCAGTTGGGGATGGCCCAAAGCCTTGGGACCCTGTACCTGCATGGGAGACCCAGAAGGGGCTCCTGGCTTCTGGCTCCAGCCATTGCAGCCACCTGAGGAGTGAATCAACAAGACAGAAGATATTCCCTTCTGTCTCTCCTCCTCTTCTCTGTGTATCTGATTTTCCAATAAAAATAAATTAAAAATTTTTTAAATCACTCTAACACAATACCTATTTATAAAATTATTTGTAGGGGTGGGCACTATGGCGGGGGTGGCTTAATCCACTGTGCCATAGTGCGCACCCCTACAAACAAGCAGGAAGCTAGATGGAAAGTCAGGCTGCTGGGACATGAATAGGCACCCAAATTGGATCCTGGCGCATGCTAGGCAAAGACTTTAGGCACTATTGTACCGGGCCCATGAGTGATTTTTATAAAGAATGTTTTCTGCATGAGTGCCAAAGGCAGTACTAGAGAATCATTGAATCCGTTTGGTTGGTTGGGTGTGTGTGTGTTTAATTTGGGTTGCCATGGCTGCATCTTATATCAGAGGTGTCTGGTTCTAGTCCCATCTACAATACTTCGAATCCAGCTTCTTGCTAATATATCATCATCCTGAAGACAACAGAGGATGGCTAAAGTACTTGGGTTCCTGCCACCCACATGGGAGAATCAGAGAGAGTTCTTAATTTTGGTGTAGCCTAGCCCTGGCTATTGCAGGAATCTGGAGAATGAACTAGCAGATGAAAAATCTCTTCCACACCCACTCTTACTCTGGCTCTTTATTTTTCAAAATTGTTTCTTGGGTCGGGGGAGGTCTGATATGGTTGTATAACAGGCTAACCCTCTGCCTGCTGGCACCAACATCCCATTTCAGCGGCAGTTCTAGTTTTTGCTGCTCCATTTTCCAACCCAGCTTCCTATTTATGGCCTGGATAATCAGCAGAGGATGGCCAAGGTCATCCCCATGGGAAACCTGGAAGGTGATTCCAACTCTCAACTTTGGACCGGCGCAGGAGTGAACCAGCAAATGGAGGCTCTCCTGGTTTCTCTTTCTCTCTGAAACTGTGACATTCTAAGTAAAGTAAATAAATCTTTAAAATTATAGAAATAAAATGTTTCTTGGGACCAGCGTCATGGCATAACATGCTAAGCCTCAGCCTGCAGCACTATTATTCCATATGGGAGCCTGTTCCTGTCCCAGCTTTTCCAGTTCCAACACAGGACCTTACTAGTGGCCTGCAGCAGAGGAAGGATCAAGTTCTTAGAACCCTGCATCTACATGGGCTACACAAGGGAGACCCACAGGAAACTCCTGGCGTCAGACCAGCCAGCTGTGGCCATGGTGGCCTTTTGGATTGTGAAGCTCTCTGCCTTTCCCTCCTGCTTTTTCCCTTCCTCCCTCCCTCTCCTCTTTCAGTAACTCTGCCTTTTAAATAAAAATAAATCTTTTAAAAACTTGTTTCTAAATATACACTTTTAAAGTACTCAATTCATAATACATTAGGACTATCTATTAGATCTCACTGTTTTACCAATGTCACTTTAAGATTTTTTAAATTATTTTGAATACAGTAAATCCAGAGGAAGGAAAGTTACATTAGCTACAGTACTGAGAACAAATTGTACAAATCTCTAAATGACAGAGGCCGCAGCACTAATTACTAAAACATATGAGGATGTTTTCCAAAAGCTTGTGAAAACTGTATTATCAAACAAAAAAAAGTATTCATGGATTTAAAATTTGGTAGATCAGGGCCTGGCGTGATAGCCTAGTGGCTAGAGTTCTCACCTTGCATGTGCCAGTATCCTACATGAGCACTGGTTTATGTGCCGACTGCACCTGCACGGGAGACCCAGAAGAATTCCTAGTTTCTGGCTCCTAGCTTTGAATGGGCTCAGCTCTGGCCATTACAGCTGCTTGGGGAGTGAATCAGTGGACAAAAGATTTTTGTCTCTCTTCTCTGTAAATCTGACTTTCCAGTTAAAATTAAATTTTTTTTCAACCAAAACAAATTGATCTCTTAATTGCATTTTACAAGAAACTTTCTGAAGTACACTGGTACTTACTAGGAGTATATGAAAGTCAACTTCACTTTATTACTCTTCAAAGGGAAGTGATCATTTTCTCAAGTAAAATGAGTTGTTGGGGTTATTTCTCATTAGACATATTTCTCAAAAGTTAACTCACAGCTGGGCCCGGCGGCGTGGCCTAGCGGCTAAAGTCCTCGCCTTGAAAGCCCCGGGATCCCATACGGGCACCGGTTCTAATCCCGGCAGCTCCACTTCCCATCCAGCTCCCTGCTTGTGGCCTGGGAAAGCAGTTGAGGACAGCCCAAAGCTTTGGGACTCTGCACCAGTGTGGGAGACCTGGAAGAGGTTGCTGGTTCCCAGCTTCGGATCGGCGCAGCACCGGCCCGCTGTGGCTCACTTGGGGAGTGAAACATCGGACGGAAGATCTTCCTCTCTGTCTCTCCTCTGTGTATATCCGGCTGTAATAAAATGAATAAATCTTAAAAGAAAAAAAAAAGTTAACTCACAGCTGAGGAGTAGAGTTCAAACTCTTGCTCAGGAAGGAAAGAATGCCAGCCATCTTCCACCACTTCAAACATGGGCCGGTAGAAGAAAGGGTACATCAGGGTGATGGAGTCCAGAGTGGACAGCGCCTATGAGCAGAAAGCAAGCCAGCAAGTGGGAATCGATCGCAACCGGCAACACATGGCACTGACTCAGCACAACAGCTTTCTGATGTCACTACTCCCATTTAACAACCACAACCACACAAAATCCAAGTTACAGACTTTTAAGATACTGCCTCCTTTAAATTGCTACACCAAAAACATGTTTTTAGACACAAAACCCAGATTGTGTGAGGCAAGGACAGAAAAAAATTGTCTCTACAACTACACAGAAAATATTGTAAACATAAGGTTAATTTAGTTATGATTTAAAATGAGGCAATTCAAAATTTAAATGTGTACTAAAATGGTTAGAATGGGTAAAAAAAAAATGGAAGTTTAAGCTCTTCAGATTTTAAATTATTCAAGCAAAATTTATACTAGTTGTAATGTGGACCAGTATCTAATGCTGCTTATGTAAATAGAAGTTAGCACTTCCTATCTGAAACTGACAAAAACAAAAGGCTATAGTCGGGCTCGGCAGTGTAGCCTGGTGGCTAAGGTCCTCGCCTTGATCCCATATGGCTGCTGGTTCTGGTCCCAGCAGCTCCACTTCCTCTCTATCTTTCCTCCTCTCAGTATATCTGACTTTGTAATAAAAATAAAATAAATCTTTAAAAAAAAAAAGGCTATAGTCATTCATAATTACTTGCTTCAGAAAATAAATCACTTTTGAAAAATCTTATAATCTTATTTATATACCCCCAGAACAGAAAACTATTCAGTCTTACAAATTCTGTCACAATTCACAGCATCAGGGAGGTAAATACTGCAAGATAAATACTGCACAATTCCACTTAAATGAGGAATCTAGAGTGGTCAAATTGAGACAAAGTGAATGGGAATTGTGGCTATCAGGAATTAAGGACATGGAAAAGAGGAATTGTTGCTAAGTGAGTATAGAATTTCATTTATGGGAGAGGATTGGATAAGAAAGCTATGGTTCATCTACTCCATGGAATACTACTCAGCTATTAAAAAAAACAAAATGCAGTTCTTTGTGGCCAAATGGGCCAAACTGGAAACCATAATGCTAAGGGAAATGAGCCAATCCCAAAAGGTTAAATACCACATGTTTGCCTTAATTTAAGATGATATGATGTTATATATAACATGTTATGTTATGAATGTTATATGTTGTGTATAAACTAAAATTGAAATGTAAGTGAGGTGGTCACAGAAGGTGGCTAGGAACTCGCATTTACTTTTAACATATTGGTTACTCATTACTATGTCAATTAATTCCACAATGATGCAAATTTTTGCTGATGGTATGTTGGAGCTTTCAATTGACTGGGATGATACTCTGCTAGCTCTGTCTTCAGACCAGAAAGGGTATACCTAAGAAGCCGTTGAACTTGACTGGACAATAAGATGCTGGACTCTATGTTTGGTATACTCTTGCAATGGGGGAATCTCAACTGAACTTGAGCTGTGGTTATGCAACAAGGTGGAGGAATCCACCATGGTGGGAGGGTTTGGGGAGGGGTGGGGAGAACCCAAGTACCTATGAAACTGTGTCACATAATACAATGTAATTAATGAGTTAAAAATAATAAATAATAATAAAAAAAAAAGAATTTCATTTATGGGGTTGGCACTGTAGTGCGGAAGGGTAAACACTGCCTGTGATGCCGGCATCCATATGAGCATCTCTGCTCCTCTACTGCTGATCCAGCTTCCCTGTTAATGCAACTCAGGAGGCAGCAGACAGTAGTCCAGTCGTTTGGGCTCTTGGCACCCACATGGAATACCAGGACCAAGTTCCTGGCTCATGGCTTCAGCCTGGCCCATTCCTGGCTGTTGCGGCCATCTGGGGACCCAGTGGATGGTAAAATCTCTTTGCATTTCCTCTTCTCTCTCTACCTTTCAAATTAGTAAATCCTGAAGCTTTTTTTTTCATCTGTAGGATGAAGATGTTCTGGAAAGCTGTTTACAATGTGTAAGTGTAGCAATGCTTAAAATGGTTACGATGGAGACAGGCATTTCACCTAGTACTTAAGATGCCTGTGTTTCACGTCACATGCCCCAGGTCTAATTCCCAGTTCCAGCTCCAGACCCATTTCTTACAAAAGTAGACCCTGAGAGGCCGTTGTGACGGCTCAAGGAACTGGGTCCTACCACCCACGAGAGAAATCCACTGAGGTCTCAGTTCCCAGCTTGCATCAGCTATTGCAAACATTTCAGGAATGTACCAGCAAATGGACCTTTCCATCTCTGTATCTCAAACAAAAAAGAAAAGCACTAAAATTCTAAACTTTCCTTTTTTTAAACCAAAATTTAAAAATAAAAAGCTGAGTTATGAAAGGAGGCCCTAAAATGGTAAATCGTTGCCAAGTATTATTGTGCCTAAGATAGTAACATTTTTACAATACCCTAAGAAGTAGATAAGAGTATCTTCATTTAAAAAAAAACAAAAACATTTATTGGACCCAACAGGATGCATTAGTAGCTAAATCCTCACCTTGCAAGTGCTGGGATCCTATACGGTTGCAGGTTCATATCCTGGCTGCTCCACTTCCCATCCAGCACCCTGCTTATGGCCTGGGAAAACAGTACAGGATGGCCAAAGTCTTGGATCCTACACCCACGTGGGAGACCCAGAAAGAAACTCCTGGCACTGGATCAGCTCGGCTCCGGCCATTGTGGCCATTTAAGGAGTAAACCAGTGAACAGAAGATCTTTCTGTATCTTCTTCTCTACATAATTCTGATCAGCATTTCCAATAAAAATCTTTCAAAGTTATTTTATTCATTTGAAAGGAAAAGTTACAGAGAGAGGGGTAGACACATGCACACAGAAAGATCCTCCATCCACTGGCTCATGCTCCAAATGGCCACAATGGCTGGAGCTGGAACAGGCTGAAACCAGGAGTCTCCCAAGTGGGGCTCCCAGGTGGGTGACAGGGGTACAAGGACTTGGGGCATCTCATGCAGCTGTCTCACACGCATTAGCAGGGGCTAGACTGAAGTGGAGCAACCAGGTTACATATCAGCACCCATTTGGGATGCCAGCACCACAGGCTGCTATTTAACCTACTACACCAGCCCAATATTTGCTTTATTTTTATAAAAAGCAAACTGTCAGGCCTTGTGATAGAGGGTCACAAGGTCCCAAGTGGTAAAAATCAAGAATCAAACTGTGCTGAATCATATTTACTGTTTTTATTCAAGTTTCTAGAGTCCACCTATTATGAAAGATAAACTAGTATATTTCAGAAAAAAACAATACTGCTTTAGGATATTAATCTAGTAAACACTATACCCAATTAACTCACTCCTGCAGAACTCCTCAGAGGGAAGGTGGGAAAGGTGAAGGTCACAGAGGCTTCCAGCTACCCTTGACACCTGACCATAGTAACCTGACCAATAGTAACTCTAGCTGTATTTGTTTTGTTGTTTCAAAATTCCACATTAAGATTTCAATTGAGCAGGGCCCGGCGGCGTGGCCTAGCAGCTAAAGTCCTCGCCTTGAATGCACCGGGATTCCACATGGGAGCCGGTTCTAATTCCTGGATGCTCCACTTCCCATCCAGCTCCCTGCTTGTGGCCTGGGAGAGCAGTTGAGAACGGCCCAAGGCTTTGGGACCCTGCACCCGCGTGGGAGACCCGGAAGAGGTTCCAGGTTCCCGGCTTCGGATCAGTGCAGCACCAGCCGTTGCGGCTCACTTGGGGAGTGAACCGTCGGACAGAAGATCTTCCTCTGTCTCTCCTCTCTGTATATCTGACTTTGCAATAAAAAATTAATAAATCTTTAAAGAAACAAAAACAACAACAAAAAGATTTCAATTGAGCAAATTCATTAGAGCAGAAAATAAAGCTCACAAACTCTTTGGTACAAAGAAAGTTTCAAGATTTGTATACTGAACATGAAATGTCAAGGAAAAGTAAAATTTCTCCTGAGAGAAGTACACTGTGGCAAGGTGGCTAAAATTAAACCACTGATTGGGAGGGCCACATCTCATGTCAGAGTATTTGGGCTTAAGAGCCAGGATCATTTCTGAGTTGATTTGAAAGGCAGAGTAACAGAGAGGCAGAGAAAGAGACTTCTACTGGTTCACCCCTTAAAGGGCTTCAATGGCCAGGGCTGAGCCAGACCAACGCCAAGCGCTTCATTCAGGTAGTCCATGTGTGTGCAGGGGCCTAAGAACTTGAACAATTCTTTGCTTCCTTCCCAGGTACATTCGCAGACAACTAGATTAGAAGCAGAGAAGCCTGGACTTGAACCAGTGCCCATATGGAATATCAGCACTGCAAAATGTGACTTTAACTGCTATCCCATAGTACCGAGAATAGCTTCTGATCCAGCTTCATGCTTATGTGCATCCTGGAGTTAGCAAGTGATGGCTTAAGAACTTGAGTACCTGTCTCCCACTGGGAAGACCCAAATGGAGTTCCAAACTCCTGGCTCTAGGCTGGCCAAACCCCAGCCCAAAATGCTGTTGTGAGCATGTGAGGAATAGACCAGCAGATGGAAGATCTCTCCCCATCTGCCTTTCAAATAAAATTTAACTATGTTAATAAAATGAAGTTTCTCCTAAGAGTATCTTTACTCAATTATCCAATGGTTTTTCTGAGTAAGTTTTCATGCATACCGAAGTGAAATAGCATCTATTATTTAATCAACATGAACTCATGAAAATTCCAAAAAGCAACTAAAATGAAGTTATCAAGCGACTCATGGGATTGATCTTACCAATAAATTCTCAGTACACTCATTTAACAACAAATCATGATGAGTCTGCAGGACCCAAATCCGAGAACAAGACCAAATGTCTAATGAAGAAACGTAGCAGCTATACTGAAATAGATTTTTTAAATCAGATTTCGCTTTAAAATTTCTTACCTCAATGGAACTAGCTATGTTCAAGCATTCCTCCATTCCAGGAATATCCAGCTGAATAATTCGAAAATCTTTGCATTTTATGATGACAGTACCCAGAGATCCCACAAATCTGTAAAATAAGTAAATAATTACAAAGCATGCTTAGGAACACATACATTTCTGATGTTTAAATGTTTCTCTGATTAGACCATCATTGGGATCACCATATAGCTTAATTTTCTTCTTCCTAATTAGCACAGTAAGAAAGAGTCAAGCCTGCATTACTAAACTGTAAGCCATAAAATAGTTTAAAGTATATTTTTTTAAGTTTCAAATACATAAGATAAATCACATTAGGTTAATTCATTTAGTGGAGATTTATCAGAGTAAAGTCAATATCTAACCATAAAATTTTCATGATTAACTTTTCATACAAATTTGAATTTTACCTCAGTTGGGATATTTATGTTCTTTCATCTACACTTTCTGAGAATTCTGAGTTTTCCTTTACCTTGTCACTTATTGCCCTGATTATTTTCCACTAAAACTTCTGAGTATTGTATTATTGATCAAAAGCAAATAATGTATATTCTATCCAATTTAAAAATAACTCTTCCAAGTTCCACCTCAATTGTAAGCACTCCACTGTGTCACATAACTATGCTGTTTATCTTGACAAACATCAACATGGGTTTTAGCCTATCAAAGAAAATTCCACAAGATGTCCCAAAATAGATGAACACAACGGAATGCCTCTTATTAAAACACATTTTCAAAAATCAAACTCTTGGTATTTCTATTGTCAGTGACAGTAGGATGACAGGGACTTGAAAGTATATGGAATGATTCTTTTCAAGTCACTCATCACCAAGCAACAAAGAATAGTGATCCCATAGAAACAGGAAACAAGCTAAGTCCTGTGACTGCTCCAACTCATGAGCATTCTGAATATCCAGGTTACACTAGATGGAGAGGGAACCCAAGTGGAGGTGGCCATCTGAAAGGAGACCAGAAGGGCTAGAGTTCACACACTGAGAAACAGAACTCCAGAGATCTATCGAGGGTACACCTTAAGTCCCGAGCAAAAACTCTGACTGGTATATAATGACAGAAAACCACCTCAGGCTCGTATTGTGGTTTGAATGTGTCCCCCAAAGTTCATGTGCTAGAAACTTACTGTCTCTTGGGCATCCATGCAATAGCCTAGTGGCTTAAGTCCTCACCTTGCATGTGCTGGGATCTCATATGGGTTCCAGTTCATGTGCCAGCTGCTCTACTTCCCATCCAGCTCCCTGCTTGTGGCCTGGATGGGCAGTTGGGAATGGCCCAAAGCCTTGGGACCTGCACCTGCGTGGGAGCCCCCAAAGAAGCTTCTGGCTCCTGGTTTTGGATCAGCTCAGCTCCAACTATTGTAGCCACTTAGGGGATGAACTAGCAGACAGATCGTTCTTTCTGTCTCTCCTTCTCTTTATAAATCTCAGTTTCCAATAAAAAGAAATAAACAAGTGTTTTTTAAAAATTCTATTGGGCCCGGCGGCGTGGCCTAGCGGCTAAAGTCCTCGCCTTGAAAGCCCCGGGATCCCATATGGGCGCCGGTTCTAATCCCGGCAGCTCCACTTCCCATCCAGCTCCCTGCTTGTGGCCTGGGAAAGCAGTTGAGGACGGCCCAATGCATTGGGACCCTGCACCAGCGTGGGAGACCCGAAGAGGTTCCAGGTTCCCGGCTTCGGATCGGCGCGCACCGGCCCGTTGCGGCTCACTTGCGGAGTGAATCATCGGACGGAAGATCTTCCTCTCTGTCTCTCCTCCTCTGTGTATATCTGGCTGTAATAAAATGAATAAAATCTTTAAAAAAAACAACAACAAAAAAAGAAAGCCCCGGGATCCCATATGGACGCTGTTCTAATCCCGGCAGCTCCACTTCCCATCCAGCTCCCTGCTTGTGGCCTGGGAAAGCAGGAGAGGACGGCCCAAAGCTTTGGGACCCTGCACCCACGTGGGAGACCCGGAGGAGGTTCCTGGTCCCGGCATCGGATTGGCGCGTACCGGCCCGTTGCAGCTCACTTGGGGAGTGAAACATCGGATGGAAGATCTTCCTCTGTCTCTCCTCCTCTCTGTATATCTGGCTTTCCAATAATAATAAAATCTTAAAAAAAAAATTCTATTAAAGGCAGAGATAGATCAGACTTTAGGAGGATCCATCATTTTTACCATAATAAACACACTTTTACTACGAAGCAACAGATGGGATACACATAAACTGATGCAAAATATATACCATACCAACCCTAGTTATATTGCTATCAAAGCAATTTCACAATGAAGATTAGGCATAATGAAAGTCCTTACAAAGTGATAACAATTCATCAAAAGGATATAACAAACCTAAATATTTACACATTTAATATTGCTTTAAAATGAATCCTACAATTCTAATCAGAGATTTCAATATCCTTTCCTCAACAAATGATAAAAACAAAGAAATATTGAAGGCTGGAAAATTAATGATAACTTTAACCAACTGTTATTGATAAAATAATCCAGAAAACAGACATTCTTTTTTGGAATATATAGTAAGACAAGCTGTCTTTTGGGCCATAATGCCAGGTCTGTGAGCACTATCCCAAGGGTGGGGGATCCGATGGGGCTAGGGTAGCCCTGCCTGGGTTCTTGGGCCCACATGTGAAGTGGGTACTGGGATCACAAGCCCCAGAAGCAGGATAACCAGCCTGGGTCACTTGGCCCAGATTCTTGGGATTGCCCGTGAGGTGGGTGCCAGATTCATGAGCCCCTGGGGCGGGGGATCCAGCAGAGCTCAGTTCACCTGATCCAGGTCCTTGGGCCCGCCTATTAGTGAAAAAGGTGGAGCAATGGATACAGACCCCGACGCACATGCAGAATATGGCAGCTCATTGGATACCATAGCAGAGGAAGCAGAGCTGAACAGATTGGATAATTATCTCTGCCAAACAAAGACAGCAAAGAGCTGGGTGAACGGAGAGCTGAGGTCTACTGTCAGCCAACAGACACTGGAAGGAAAGCTTTACCCTTGGATAGGCAAAATCAACAGAATTTCAGAACTATCTAAACTGCTTGGGCAGAACCCCTGGACCATGCACCACATCAAGACCCTGGGTTGATATTGGGTAGCAGTTACCCATTCCCTGTGTACTGGGACAACTGGGAGGCTGGGTGTGTCTTCCCCCTTTGTCTCTCCCCTTCTCCCAGAGACAAGAAGAAACAGAAAATTCGGAAGCAATGATTTCACTCACTTTTCCCTCTCAATCCTTCCCACCCTGATCAACCATAGAATCATCATCAAAAGTTTTAAAAAAAAAGTAAAGGACTGGGCTTTGGGCAATGGCTTAATTGTCTAATCCTCCTTCTGCAACCACCAGGATCCCCTGTGGGTGCCGGTTCATGTTCCAGCTGCTCCACTTCCCATCCAGCTCCCTGCTTATCACCTGGGAAGGCAGTGGAGGATGGCTGAGGTCCTTGGGTTCCTGTACTCTTGCGGGAGCCCCAGAGAAAGCTCCTGGCTTTGGATTAGCTCAGGTCCAGCCATTGCAGCCATTTGCAGAGTGACCGACAGATGGAACATCTTTGTCTCTCCTCTCTGTAAATCTGCCTTTCCAATAAAAATAAATCTTAAAAAAAAAAACCTGAAATAAAAAAAATACTTCACAACTAATGAAAGTTTATCTTAGAAATGAAAGACTAGGGAGGAATCAGCATGGCAGAATAGGGTAAGGATACGATTAAACAGATGGAGAATCATTAGCCAGAGTGAAGCAGAGAGGGTATATTCCAGGAAATAGAAGACAGGCCAGCAGCAGAGGGACACCTGGAGACTGATGGACGCAAGAAAGCAGTGGAGACAACAGTGTGGCGTTGCAGTGACCATATACCCCAGGAGCAGTCAGTGAGCAACGAACTGAGCTTGACCAGCAGCCAGGTGGGGAGAGTTCACTGGGAGTTCAGGAAGTGAACCCAAAGAACTGCCCATCCTGCTGTTTGATTCAACCAGGAGCAGAGACAGAGCAGCAGATGCCAAACAGGCAGTGCAGGAACAGAGTGGATCTGACAGCCCAGACCCACACTCCCCACCACCAGTCGCATTGGGCACCATTTTGTATAGGAAGGCATAGGTTGTAGGACAAGACTGCACATGCACTGAGCTAGGACTGAACTCATTTCTGGCTTAGTGCACTGCACAGACATAGGTTCCATCCAAAATAGGTCCAGGTAGCCCCCAGACCTAATGGCCAAAAGATACAGAACTCCACTAGTGGCACATCAGGCACCATTTTGTTCAGTGTGGTAAAGGCTGTGAGACTGGAGGGACAACAGTAGGCTGTGCATGTGCTGAGCTGGGAGCAAACCATCGCTTCTCGGCCTTTTGGCTAAGATCAAGTGAGCTGGGAGCAAACTCACTGAGCTCAATGCATTGCACCAGTCTCACACAAAAAATAATACAAACTTTGGCATCTTACAGGTCAAAATTGGTCCTTAAGACCCTCAGTCCTAACAGCCAGCAGGTTCCAGCAAGATCAACAACACAAACAACCTAATTATTTAGGACCAATGGTGTCTCTCTAATCCTTGGACCTGCTCAGATCTGAAGTGGGAGAAAAGTTGTACAGACAGCAGTATAACCACATCTCGGGATCACAGGAGGTGGAGAGTGGTAAGCCAGGAGCTGGGGCTTTGGATACCATGGTAGGAACCTAACCCAAGAGCCCAGACCTGAAACTCACTAGGAGTGGCACAAGTGACTACAAACAAAGTACCGGGTACCAAACTCAATAAGTAAAATTGAGCTGCAGACCTGTGAGTGACACAAGTTAGAAACCTGCCCCAAGCAGAAGAATCTGCTAACCAGAAGTACAATGACTTGGAGTAAAAGAAGAGACAGAGGCACAATGAATATTACTGAAGACTACCCTGCAAAGGAGCACAAAGCCTTTGCCTACCTCAGAGT
This sequence comes from Ochotona princeps, assembly GCF_030435755.1. Taxonomy (NCBI): domain Eukaryota; kingdom Metazoa; phylum Chordata; class Mammalia; order Lagomorpha; family Ochotonidae; genus Ochotona; species Ochotona princeps. Next base: position 42,346,395 of record NC_080842.1, on the reverse strand, counting down.
TAACTGAGGAATACATTGAGAAAATGGGGGATACAGAATTCAGACAACTCATTATAAACCTTATCAAAAAGAAGCATATACAGGAGTTCAAGGAATTTAAGGAGTGAGTAAGTAACGCTGGAAATAGCAACACTGAAACAAAATCAAGTTGAATTATTGGAAATAAAGGACACAATAGAGCAAATTAAAAATTCAGTGAAAGGCTCCATAATAGAATGAAAGAGGCAGAAGAAAGAATCTCAGAATTGAAAAATATTTCTTGTCACCATGGGGAAACAATCAAAAAGCTGGAAGCAGAGCTGGGTCAAGCTAAAAAAAAAAGTATTCAAGAATTAAGACACTATTAAAAGGCCAAATCTAATAGTTATGGGAGTTTCAGGAAGGGGAAAGAGAAGCTGGGTTTTAAAATATACTCAATGAAATAAAGGAAAACTTCCCTATTATGGAGAAAGAATTGGGAAACATAATACAGGAGGAGCACAGAACTCCCAACAGGGTTAACGAAAAGCAATCTTCACCATGACACATGATAATCAAGCTCTCTTCAATCAAACATAAGGAAAAGATCTTTAAATGTGCACATGAAAAAAAAAATTGACATACAGAGGAACTCCAATGAGACTCAGAGCTGACCTCTCACAGGAAACTCTACAGGCTAAAAGAGAATGGAGTGACATATTCCAGATTCTAAAAGGAAAAAAACTGTTGGCCCAGAGTAACATACCCAGCAAAGGTTCTTTTGTTTTTGAAAATGAAATAAAATTCTTCCACGGTAAAGAAAAGCTCAAAGAATGCACCTCTTCCAGACCTTCCCTACAAATGATAATTAAATCATATCCAGATACAAGAATGCATCTCTACTTCCAGATCAAAGATGGGCTACAAATGAAACTGTTAAATTTATTTTGACAATAGGATGCTGGACTCTAATTGTCCATGGCCACAATAATAGACTCATGACTGCTTATGAAAAACTATACTATTGTAATATAGGGGAACCCAGTGAGAGGGAGAAAATTCTGGGAGGGGGTAAGGGAAATCTCAGGGTCTATACAACTGTACCATAAAATAATAAAAGTGGGAAAAAAGCCAAAAAAAAAAAAAAGCACAAGAAATGATAGACTGGTTTAACAACTGAAATCAATAAACCCACCACACTGAAAAACTAAAAGCATACATTTTCTCAAGAGATGTAAAAAAGACATTAGACAAAAATTAATGTCCATTTGCCATTATAAAACTAAAAACCTTTCAACACACTAGGAATATAAGAGTACTTCCTCAATCTGATTTAAAAAAAAATTTACGAAGACACTAGCACAGCAGGTGAAGGTGCTGTCTACTTCTGATCCATCCCCATGCTAACGTCCCTGGGAAAGCAGTAATGTATGCCACCCACAAAGAAGAACCTGATAAAGCACCTGGTTTTTGGTTTCCATGCAGCCCAGCCCACCTCCACCCAACTTTGGGACATTTGAGTGAAAATTAATGGAAGGTATCTACTCAACTCTGTCTTCTTTGTAGCTATCAAGTATATAATCCAAAAAATTACCAAAAAGAGCAGTCTCTTAAGCTAATAATGCATTTTCTCTTTATTATCATTTTGATACAGTTCCATAGGCCCTAGGATTTCCCTTACTCCCTCCCCTAAATCTTTTCCTCTCTACCCTCTGCGTGAGTTCCCCATATTATTACTAGTGTACAGTTCTTCATGAACAGTCATATGTCCATCCTTGTGGGCAGGAACAATGGCAGAGTCCAGCATCCCATTGTCAAGGTACACAGTAAACAGTTTCAGTGGGAGTCCATCTTTGTCTGGAAGTAGAGATGCATACTGCATCGTATCCTCACATTTCCATGTGATAGTCTCCATTACATAGTTACTATACAACTCATTAAATGAAAAGCCACAATACAAAAACAGGAAGAAAAATAGAGATTTACAATGCCATGAAGTTAAATAATATGCTACTGGATACGACAGTCTCCATTACACGATTACCGTACATCCGCTTAAATAAAAAGCCACAAAAAAAAAAAAAACAGGAAAAATTAAAAACACCATAAAGTTAAATAACATGCTACTGAATGACTAATATGGCACTGAAGAAATGAAAATCAAGAACCCTGGGCCTGGCACAAGAGAATAGTGGCGGGCCCGGCAGCATGGCCTAGCGGCTAAAGTCCTCGCCTTGAAAGCCCCGGGATCCCATATGGGAGCCGGTTCTAATCCCGGCAGCTCCATTTCCCATCCAGCTCCCTGCTTGTGGCCTGGGAAAGCAGGAGAGGACGGCCCAAAGTTTTGGGACCCTGCACCCGCGTGGGAGACCCGGAGGAGGTTCCTGGTTCCCAGCTTCGGATCGGCGCGGCACCGGCCCGTTGTGGCTCACTTGGGGAGTGAAACATCGGACAGAAGATCTTCCTCTCTGTCTCTCCTCCTCTATGTATATACGGCTTTCCAATAATAAAAAAATCTAAAAAAAAAAAAAAAAAAGAAGAGCCTAGTGGCTAAAGTCCTTGCCTTGTGTCAGGATCTCCCAGCTTTGGATAAGCACAGCTCCGGCCACTGGAATGAATCAACGGACAGAAGATCTTCCTCCTTGTCTCTTATCTCTATATCTGACTTTCCAATACAATATTTTTTTAAAAAAGAAAATCAAGAAACTTATTGAAGAAACTTATGCTACTGTATGATCTACGAGTCAGTGAAAAATTTAATGAGAAAGACTTTTGAAGAGATGAAACTAAAAAAAAAAAAAATCAAAATCCATGAGATACAGTTTCTGCTGATCTTTGTTGGCGAGATAGGTCTCCCATAGGCAACAACTGGAAGGGTTTTGCTTTTTCAATCCAGTGGCAGAGAAGAGGAACAGCACCCACCAAAACCAAAGGCAAATGTGAAGAACATCCCAGTAAAACAACAGAAGACTGAATCAATGAACAACCCACTGCTAAAATGACAGGACGAAATTACCACCCATTCATATTAACCCTAGATGTAAATGGCTTAAACTCATCAATCAAAGGTCATAGATTAGTAGATAATTAATAATGCATTTAATAATGAAAGACTGTATTCTTTTCCTTAAGATCATAGTATTTACTCTGACCACTTCCATTCAAAGTTGTATTGAAGGTAACAGTATATAAAAGCAATAGGCACCCAGACTGAAAAGGAAGAAATAAAACTATTTGCAGGATACATAATTGCCACTTTAAAATTCCAATGAAAACTGCAAAAGTTGTTAGAATTAAAATGTGGGTTTTACTAGGGTCAATACGTCAATATACAAAAAAATCAGCAGCACTTTTACTTACTACTACTTACAACGTTTTAAATGAACCCAGGATTTTGTTTTTACTCAGGTATGATGAAGTCAATGAATTAGAAGACAACAGCCATAAAGAATAGTTTTTAGGGGCTGTTGCGGTGGCCCAGTAGGCTAATCCTCCTCCTACAGTGCTAGCATCCAACATGGACACCCATTCCCGTCCTGGCTGCTGCACTTAGAATACAGCTTCCTGCAAAAGGCCTGGGAAATCAGCAAAGGATGGCCCAACTCCTTGGGACTCTGCATGCATGTGGGAGATCTGGAAGAAGCTCCTAGCTCTCAGCTTCGGACCAGTCCAGCTCTAGCCATAGTGGCTACTTAGGGAGTAAACTAGCAGGTGTAAAATCTCCCTTTCCTCTGTAATTTTGACTTTCAAGTAAAATAACTGAATCTCATAGGAAAAAAGAAAACTGCTTGTTACAGTTCGCAAGAGCGAGCAGATGTGGTGCCAGGGCATGGGAGGTCAGAGACATGCACCAGAGTGGGTCAGAAGACAGGAGGGAGGCTAAAGCACTGGCCAGAGTTTTTTTTAATCATGGCTTTCATGGGGGAAAAGATAGGCAGGCTGAACACATTTAGGTCTGGATAGTTTAATTTTAGAGGCTGTGGGAGGTAGAAGTGAGCCCTTATTTTCCGGTATCTGGCTCCCAGTGGCTTTAGGCAGAAGAGTGGCCTCAACTGCAATAGCTTGATCTAAATTGATGAGAGGTATGGACTTGAGTCTGTTTGGTTTGCACATCTAAGGCATGCTTGCAGGCAAGGTAAATTTACTATCTATTGAAAGCAAACAACTCCAGCAAAGACGGTCTCTTCCCAGGTCTGCAAACTTGGGATATGAAAGCATCCCAAACTAGGGAAAACAAAAACTATGATTAGGGCCTGGCGCAATGGCCTAGTGGCTAAAGTCCTCACCTTGCACACACTGGAATCCCATAAGGTTGCCTGTTAGTATCTCAGCTGCTCCACTTCTCATTCAGCTCTCTACTTGTGGACTGGGAAAACAGCAGATAATGGCCCAAAGCCTTGGGACCCTGCACCCGTGTGGGAGACCTGGAGGAAACTCCTGGCTTTGGTTGGCTCAGCTCCATCCGTTCGGGCTACTCGGGCTACTTGTTTATCTCTGTAAATCTGCCTTTCTAATAATTAATAAATAGCCAAAATAATTTTTAAAAAGAACAAAGACATAGTTTACATGCCTACTGTCAGGACTTACTATAAAGCTACAGCAATTAAGACAGCAAAATGATGACATAAATAGATGAATTAAAAAAAAAGGTTCTCATCACATATGGACAAAAGTGGAAAGATAACTCACTGAAGAGCAGTCTTTTCCAACAAATGGAACTGAAAGAATGTGAATATCTGCTTTTAAAAAAGAAAAGAATTTAGGACCTGCACAGTGGCACAGCAAGCTAATCATTCACCTGTGGTGCTGGTATCCCATATGGGCATCAGTTCGACTGCAGGCTGTCTGACTTCTGATTGAGCCCCCTGTAATGGCCTGGGAAAGCAGCAGAGGAAGATGCAAGGCCTTGGGTCCCTACACCCACATGGGAGATCTGGAAGAAGCTCTTGAATGACTTCAGACAAACCAACTTTGGCGGTTGTGCACATTTGGAAATTGAACTAGAGGATGAAAAATCTATCTTTCCCCCTTTCTCTAGCTCTTTCAAGTAAAATTTTTTAAAAAAGCGAATCAATCATATAGAGTAATTCAGAATGAAATCTTACTTTTAAATGAATCTTCTACAGTTGTAAAAATGCTCGAAGAAAATAACTGTGGTCTCATGTTAGGAAATCACTTTTTTTAAAGAGATTTATTTATTTTTATTGAGAAGTCAGATCTACAGAGAGAGGAGAGAGAGGAAGATCCTTTATCTCATGGTTCACTCCCCAAATAGCCACAACAACCAAAGCTAAGCCAATCTGAAGCCAGGAGCCTCTTCTGGGACTCCCACATGGGTGCAGTGTCCCAAAGCTTTGGGCCGTCCTCTACTGCTTTCCCAGTAGTGGACAGCCCAAAGTTTTGGGAACCTATGGCAGACCAGAATAAGCTTCTGGCTTTTGGCTTCAGATCAGCTCAGCTCTGCCTGTAGGGCCATTTGGGAGTGACCCAGCAGATGGAAGATTTTTCTGTCTGTCCTCTCTGTAAATGTGCCTTTCCGATTAAAAAATATATAAACCTTAAAAAAGGGGGGCGGGGGAGACCAGATTGGATGAGGCAGATAACTTTCTAGCAACAACTATCTAATGAAGATGTCTTTTGTTCATGTGTTCCACTTCACCCAAGGTGACCTAAGGCCATTCTTAGCTTAACCTTCCAAACATCCACATTGTCTCCTATTACCACCATCCTGAGACCAAACACCTGAGGCTTTGCAGGATAAACCATAGCTAAACTGTATTAGCAGAAAACAGAATTTACTTTATGAAAGAAGCTGGTAGGGCAGAAACAGATGAGGAAATTTATAAGATGATAACCATGTGTGTCTGCATCTTTTTCATTTACATACCAATCAATCACAAAGCATGCGAAGAAAGTGAAGCAGCTGGGGCACAAACCAGCGCCTGTATGCATATGTGTGCTGCCGAAGCGAGCACCAGCGCCTGCATGCGATGCCAGCACTTGCAAGTGGAAGATTAGCTTATTGAGTCACCATGCTGACCTCTGGCTTCTCACATCCTATCTCTACACCTGCTCCTACCATTGCCATTCATGGTGTGATGCGGCCAGCAGCTTGCTCACCAGGACTGATCAATGCCAGCACCACAAACCTCCAAAAATGCAAGCTAAATATAACTGTTTTCTTTTAAATTCAACCTGAGTTATTTCATTATACTACAGAAAAGCTAACATGTTGATTTAGTATTACAAGGAATGAATGACAAGACCAGTTAAAAATGATTGCTACTTTATTAAACTACTTTCATTTGCTCAATGTTTTTTAGTCACAAATTCTGAGCCAAAAACTACTTTTGAAAGGCCCAAAAGTTGCACAAATTCCCAAGACTCACATCAATTCTCAGATTCAGTTCTCTTTGATTACTTTCTCTGTATACATGCCTATCCTAGAACTTAAAAATACAGAAAACGCTTTATCAGCTGCTAGCTTGCATACTTATTTCTTACACAGTTTTAAGCCCTCTGACACACAAAAAAAGACTGATTTCGATCTACGTGCTTGGTTCCTGAACAGTACCTGGCATGTGTGTAATCCTAATGCTCCATCCTGGAACACCAAGGAAGATCTGAATCAATGAGGACAGTACCATCATTCTCACACGCCAATACATCAGTTTGACTCCAAAAGACTTCCATTTTCAATGCCCCTATGAGTTTCCATTAAGAGTATTAAGTTGTATTAACAGTATCACACCAGTGTCAACGTCTTACTTTGGATATTACATTTAGTCACAGTAGACATCATCACCTAGAGGAAGCTGCATGAAGAATTAGCAAGTCTTTACGTGCTATTTTTACAATTTCTTGTGAATCTGCAGTCATTTTAAAATAAAAGTTTTTTTTAAATCGTATGAATATGCAAAGTTTTTTAAATTGCATCGAGACATAAAGGTGCGAACATTGTTGTCGATTTTTTAAGCAGATGCTTAAGGAGAGGGAAATAGCACCAATCTTAAGACAACAAAACCATGGAAGGAAAAAGTATAATGATGTAAGAACAGACTAACAAACTAGTAGATTAGGACTGTGAACTCAAATAGACAAAATTGCTAAGAAGTATATAAAGAAACATTTAAACTCAGCAATAACTAGTGAAATGCACACAAAATGTCTTCAGACTGACAGAACACTGGAGGGAATGTGGAGAATAGAGATCTGCTCCTGCACCAACAGGGGAAGATGAATTGCAAGAGTCCCTGCAGAAAGCAGTCCGGCATCAGGTGTGAAGCGAGGCACTCATTTGCTTTACAGCCCAGGCCCTTCCTATGCACAAGACTGTCATGGAACATGGGTAAATGTCCTGATCAGAGCTGTTTCTGAAGCAGGAAGATGGAAGTTTTCTAAACAGCTTGACAAAGTTATCTTAGACATTTGAAACTATGTTGCAGTTAGAAGCAATGAAATGGCTGCACACCATTGTAAAAAGAATATTGAATAAGATCTTTTTAAAGATTTATTTTTATTGGAAAGTCAGATTTACAGAAGAGAGACAAAGATCCTCCATCTGCTGGCTCACTCCCTGAGTAGCTGCAACAGCCAGAGCTAAGCCAATCTCAAACCAGGAGCCAGGAACTTCCTCTGGGTCTCCCACGCGGGTGCAGGGTCCCAAGGCTTTGGGCCTTCCTCGACTGCTTTCCCAGGCCACAAGCAGGGAGTTGGATGGGAAGTCGAGCAGCTGAGACACTAACAGGCAACCATATGGGATTCCAGTGTGTGCAAGGTGAGGACTTTGGCCACCAGACTACCATGCCAGGCCCCTAAATAAGATATTCTTAAGAATATTGAGTACAAAGTCTCAAAGAAATAGAACAAGATGGACAGTATACTCCCAGTCAGGTAAAGGAAGCCCTCTTAACACTATGTGGATACACTCACACATCACTGCACAATCCAGTTTACAAAATCTCCTGACACAGCTGCCAGTGGATGGGAAATCAGCATGAAAATAAGGATTGAGAAAGAATAAGGCTTAAAAAAAAAGGAAATCTTTGAAAGAATCAAGAAAATCATGAGTCATCAGTTCAATATTCTACATCTAAGGTCCATAGAAAGCAAAACTGGCGTAACTGTGGAACCATGTACAACCTTATATGTTGAAAGGATCAAAAAATGATGTAAAAGTATTCTGTAGACTTTTGCAGCATTATTCAAATATAAACTAATCTGTGATCTGAGAGGTGGGATCCAACTGTGGTTCAGGAAGGTTAAACAGCTTGCCCAAGGACACCTTTCTACCATTACAAGGCACAACTCAAGGAGTCATCCTCACTGACTTTCTCCTTTCCCTATTTACAATTCCCAGCAAGGCATGGCAGCCTACCCTTCAAAACACATCCCAAACCTGCCAGTTTGTGACCACTTTATTGCTTCCACTCTAATAGATCAGGAGTTGAGAACGGGCGCTTAGGGCAGTGGTTAAGACCGCACATGAGACACCCAGGTCCCCCCCAGAGGGCCTGGATTCAGCCCTGGCTCTGCCTCCATTCCAGCCTCACACCAGTGTGCACTCCGGGAGGCAGCAGGTGATGGCTCAAGCACCGGTCCCTGACACCCACGCGGGACACCTGGACTGATTCCTGGCTTTGGCTTGGGCCAGCCCCACAGCTGTGGACATTTAAGGAGTAAATCAGCAAATGGAACACCTCCATCTGTTTTTCAAACAATGATAACGTTGACGATTCAATGCTGAGCTCAGTTTTGGAGGTTCAAGGGCACAGTGTCAGTACTGGTTTAATTTTGTCACACTGTGGTGATGGCAATGGCAGGAGAAGATCAGATCTCGTTACAGGAAGCCAGAGAGAGCCAGGGTGGGGTTTTGGTTAACTGTTCTATCTAGAGAAGGAACAGACTCCAAAGAGATCTTAGGCTTTTTCAAGGGCATGGCCCATATCCACCCAAGTACCTTCCGCATTAGACCCACCTCTTACAGATTCCACATCACCTCCCAGGATCGCTACCCTGGAGACCATGCCTCAAAAGAGCCTAGGAGGGCACAACATCTAAACCGTACTTGGCTACCATCATCCTTCATCTGAGCTACTCAGTCTCCTCACAGCCTACTGCTCCTTCTCTTGTCCCCTATAATCCATTTACTGACAGCCAAAATTCTTCCTTTAAAAAAATCTACCAGTTGAGGGGACTGGAGCAATGACTGAATTGGCTAATCCTCCACCTCCAAGTGCTGGGATCCCACATGGATGCCATTTTGTATCCCAGCTGCTCCGTGTACCATCCAGCTCCCTGCTTGTGGCCTCAGAAAGCAGTGGAGGACACCCCAAGTCTTTGGGATTCTGTACTTGCATGGGAGCCCCAGAAGCAGCTCCTGGTTTCACACTGGCTCAGTTCCAGCCACTGCGGCCATTTGGGGAGTGAACTAGAGGATGGAAATCTTTCTGTATCTCCTCTCAGTACCTCTGCCTTGCCAATGAAAATAAATCTTTTTAACAACAACAACAAAAAAGTATCAGCTAGAGCAGGCAATTGGCACAGTTAAGATAATCCCAGTCCTAGCTCATCCACCTCTGCTCCAGCTTTCTGCTAATGTGCACCCTGGGAGGCAGTGGTGATAGTTCAAGTACCTCAGTCGCTGCCACCACAGGGGAAACCCACATGGAGTTTCAGGGCTTTGGGTCGGCAACGGCCTGGCCTAGCTCTGGCTACTGCAGGCATCTGGAGAGTGGATCAGCACATCAAAGATCTGTTACTGTCTTTCAAAGTAAGATCAACTTTTTCAAAAGATTTATTTATTTTGTGCCTGGTGCTATGGCTCAATAGCTAAATCCTCACCTTCTATGTGCCAACATCCCATGTGGGCACCAGTTCATGTCTCAGCTATGCCACGTCCCTTCCAGCTCCCCGCTTCTGGCCCGATATGCCGTACAAGATGGCTCAAAGCCTTGGACCCCTGCACTCGTGTGGGAGATGTGGGAGACCCGGGAGAAGCTCCAGGCTCCTAGCTTTAGATTGGCTCAGCTATGGCTGTTGTGGTCAACTGGAGAGGATCTTTCTGTCTCTCCTTCTCTCCATAAATCTGATTTGCCTTTCCAATAACAAATAAATCTGAAAAAACTGAGAAAGATTTTTCATTCACTGGTTTACTCCTCAACTGGCTACAATGGTTGGAACTAACTGCATTCCCAAACCAGAAGCTCTTCCAGTTGTGCCCTGCAAGCTTTGGGCCGTCCTCTGCTGCTTTCCCAGGCCATAATCAGGGAGCTGGATGGAAGTGAAGCAACCGGGACACGAATGAGCACCCATAAGGAATGCCGGTTCTTGCAAATGGAGGGTTAGCCTGTTGTCATCACACCAGCCCTGATCAATTTTTTTTGAAAGTATCAGCTGTTGGGCCCGGCAGCGTGGCCTAGCGGCAAAAGTCCTCGCCCTGAATGCCCCGGGATCCCATATGGGAGCCGGTTCTAATCCCGGCAGCTCCACTTCCCATCCAGCTCTCTGTGGCCAGGGAAAGCAGTTGAGGATGGCCCAATGCATTGGGACCCTGCACCAGCGTGGGAGACCCGGAAGAGGTTCCTGGTTCCCAGCATCAGATCGGCGCAGAACTGGCCGTTGCGGCTCACTTGGGGAGTGAACTATCGGACAGAAGATCTTCCTCTGTCTCTCCTCCTCTCTGTATATCCGGCTTTCCAATAATAATAAAATCTTCAAAAAAAAAAAAAGTATCAGTTGTTACTTCCCATGAAAACCATACAATGGCCTACAAGGCTCTCCAAGATCTATACTCTACTTATATCCCTCTAACCACCTTCCCCTCTACCATTTCATCAGTCCCTCACACTTATCACTGCATTCCACTCACACCTGTGTTACTTGCTATTTGCTGTATATGTCAAACCCGTTCCTGATCCGGAGTAGCCTGTGGCTAAAGTCCTCACCTTGCACACACTGGGATCCCATATGGGCGCCGGTTCTAATCCCAGCTGCTCCACTTCCCATCCAGCTCCCTGTTTTGGCCTGGGAAAGCAGTAGAGGATGGGCCAAAGCCTTGAGACCTGCACCTGCATGGGAGACCTGGAAGAAGCGCCTGGTTCCTGGCCTTGAACTTGCTCAGCTATGGCTGTTGGAGTTACTTACAGAGTGAATCAGCGGATTGGAAGATCTTTGTCTATCTCTCCTTCTCTGTGTAAATCTGACTTTCCAATAAAAAGTCTTCAAAAATTTTGTTTTTATTGGAAAGATAAATGTTTAGGAAGAAAGATCCATCCACCCACTGAGTTTGTCGTTCCTCTACATGTATTAAAAACTCCATAAACTAGGCCCTTGTGAGGCCTAGCACCAAATACTAAGCGAACATTAAGAAATGAATTAGAAAAGTAACAATAGAAAAAAGCCAATCCAGGAAAAAAGTTACAACTGATTTGTATTCCAAGGCACCAATGACAATCAGTAGCCAATTCTTTTATTTCCTATGTGCCCAGGTGTCTAAGCCACAGATATGAATTATGAAGCAGATAAAAATGAATCAAGGGCCCAGCGCAATGGCCTAGCAGCTAAAGTCCTCGCCTTGAACATGCCGGGATCCCATATGGGCGCTGGTTCTAATGCTGGCAGCTCCACTTCCCATCCAGCTCCCTGCTTGTGGCCTGGGAAAGCAGTCGAGGATGGCCCAAACCCTTGGGACTCTGCACCCACGTGGGAGACCTGGAGGAGTTTCCTGGTTCCTGGCTTCGGGTCGGTGCAGCACCAGCTGTTGTGGTCACTTGGGGAGTGAATCATCAGACAGAAGATCTTCCTCTCTATCTATCCTCCTCTCTGTATATCTGACTTTGCAACAAAAAATAAATCTTTTAAAAAATGCATCAAATGGGGCCTGGCATAGTGGCCTAGCAGCTAAAGTCCTCGCCTTGAACACCCCAGGATCCCATATGGGAGCCGGTTCTAATCCCGGCAGCTCCACTTCCCATCCAGCTCCCTGCTTGTGGTATGGGAAAGCAGTTGAGGACGGCCCAAAGCTTTGGGACCCTGCACCTGCGTGGGAGACCCAGAAGAGGTTCCAGGTTCCCGGCTTCGGATCGGCGCGCACCGGCCTGTTGCGGCTCACTTGGGGAGTGAATCATCAGACGAAGATCTTCCTCTCTGTCTCTCCTCCTCTCTGTATATCTGGCTGTAATAAAATGAATAAATCTTTAAAAAAATGCATCAAATGGAAGCATTAACTTCAAAGAGTCAACAGATAGATAATCATTAAAATCAAGTTTTGGGCTGGCGCAGCTGCTCCATTTCTGATCCGGCTGCCCGCTTGTGGCTTGGGAAAGCAGTCTAGACTGGCAAGTCCTTGGGTCTCTGCACCCACATGAGACCTGGAAAAAGTTCCTGTCTCCCTGCTTCAGGCTAGCCCAGCTCTGGCCAGCATGGCTATTTAGGGAGTGAAGCAGCAGTTAAAGATCTCTGGGTCTCTCCTAATTCTGTCTCTCCAATAAAAATTTTTAAATCTTCCTAATATACTTAAGAAAATATAAAATGAAGAGCTACAGAATTTCCAGGTGAGGAGAATTACTTCTAGTAATTAACAAACTAACAAAAGACTGGATCTGGCTAAACTGCATGATAGATTAACAGTTGGAAGATGATCTAATTTCTGAAAGAACTACATTTTATTTATCCTGGCGCCCTTAATGCTTTACAAACTGACTGTAGCATAAAGTCATTGGGTTTATATTTAACAAACAGGAGGAGCAAGGCATTCCGGCAGAAGGAAAAGGTGAGTAACGCACGACGTAACTGGGCAGCAAAAGACAGGGAGGACTGACCAGCAGCAAAGAAAGGTGCAGGAAAGGAAACGGCGGGTTCAAGAAAAGCTGGGAGGACATGAGGTGAACACATTAGGGCCAGAACATGGACTGCCTCAAATGCAAGCCACCAGACCACTAAAATCATATACACAGGGAAAGGTGATTTGGGGGATCTAGGGGAAACCTCTGTTTGAATGAGTTAAACAAGCTGTTTACCACTGCTAACCCCTCCCCCTAAGCCAGAAATGACTTAGCTTCTACAGGAATCTTCACAGCCGCGTTCTGCTGCGAGGTTACAGAAAAATCTACCCTTCACTTACACTTCCGTTATCAACTGGATGACAAATTTGCCTTCTCGCTAGAGTACACAGAGCCACTAGGGAGCGGGATTTTGATGCCACCCAAGTGTAACTTTGGAAAATCAGCCTGAATCGCAAGAGGAGTGAGAAAGGGAGGAGGGTGCTAATTAGTTCATTCCTTCACAGCCAATCCCCCCCCCCCTTTTTTTTCTCAAAACCTGAACCGAGTAAACATGAAGACAGTTTCACCTCGTTCGTGTTACGTTCAGTTGGTGACCCGAGAAGTCAGACATGATCACCAGGACTTCACAGCATGGAAACCTTCAAAGCTGTTGAGTTTTCCTCCAAAATGGAAAGGAGTTTACCTCAGTCACATCCAATCATAATTTCACCAACTGCGACTGACAACCAATAAGGAATCGAGGAAATGATGGAGAAAACTATCTATTCAGATGGTGTTGCGTACCAACAAGGACCATCAGGATGACAAATACCCCAGAGCCCTCCGCCCAGATCTAGTAGAAACTAGGAATCCCAGGGAATAGCTCTGTGCCTCCAAAAGCTCAAATCCTGCATCTAGGCCAGACAGGACTCTGTGCCGGCTGCTAGGGCGACGGGCACCCTTCCTGCGGCGGCCACGGCAGGACCCCGGCTCTCCGCCCAACGTGCACTCACCGCTTGTCAATGGCGTCGATGTTTGAATGAAGGAGCCACAGCTCCTCGGTGTTGTCCTGCCGGGAGGACAGGATCAGGTGGTGGCCAGTGAGGCACAGGGTCCCTTCGACGGCCGGGTAGAAAGGCCGGTGCAGCACCACGTTGTCCACTCGTGGGGTCTTGATGAGCTCCGCGAACTCCATGCCTCACAGCCTGGCAGGCGCCCCGAGACTGCTGCGCCCGGCGGTGCGGGCAGGTAGCTCCGCCGCAGCGCCGCGAGGACCCGGCCCTGCACTGGCCGGAGGGGCGGGGATAGGGCGGGGAGGCCGGACTCCGCCCCAGGCTGGGGGCGGCGCGGCGGGGCCTGCCGCAGGGACGAGGTCGGCCCCGGCGTGTGCCCCGCACGGCCTCGTCAACCCGGACCAGGACTCGCCCGGGGCCTAACAGTCGCCTCCACCAGCTGAGCGTCCGATGGAGAAGGAGGCGGCCGTTTGAGAGCCGGTTTCCAAGCCGCTAGGGACTCCTGGCGGAAGTAGCTGTTCGCCCCCAGCAACTACGGGCGGAAGCACCGGAACCCGAGGAAGTCATGCCGGAAGTTGGTTCTCCCTATAGGTCCGATTGACACGCCTCGGAAAACACGGACGGACCTGAAGATTTGCGTTCCTACGTGCAGAGTTTTTCTTTACCGTCCCAGCCTCTCCAGCTACTCCTTATCAGAAAAATACTCAGGAAGATGGGACAACAGGTCCCTGCCCTCTCGCGCGTACTATTCCATCCAAGGGTTCTTAGAGCGATCGGATAAATTGTGGCGATGTTCATGCAGTCGCCATAAAGAGCGTTCAGTTATGGGATTGAATCCGTGAAGAAGCCTGCAGTTAAGAAGGGCTGCCTAGTCGGCACCTGACCCGAGGAGAGTAACCACAATGGTGGTGACCTTGAACAAGAAAAAGAAGCAAATATCTGAGGGACCTGAGGGGATATAGATGCAGTAGACACACTAGAAGCTACCCAGCCAATTATACCCAGTTATACCTAATTAAATCCACACATCTCCCCCATTAAATCCACCTGTGCTGTGTTCCAAGCTACCTAAATTACATAAGAAAGCCTCCTTGCTCGTCCTCCCCCCTTTAAATGCACCATTTTGTGTTTGAATCTAGGTTTGCTGTTACTTCATCAGCCTTTGAAATCCTTGCTCTGTAGTATCAAAGAACAATGAATTGACAAAAAACGTTTGTGTTCACAAACCTCAAATCACTTAACTCTTGATCCTTTTTCTTTTTGTTCTTGAAGTTCCCTTCTTAAAATACATAAGGTTTTTGGGCCCGGCATAGTGGCCTAGCAGCTAAAGTCCTCGCCTTGAACACCCCAGGATCCCATATGGGCGCCGGTTCTAATCCCGGCAGCTCCACTTCCCACCCAGCTCCCTGCTTGTGGCCTGGGAAAGCAGTTGAGGATGGCCCAAAGCTTTGGGACCCTGCACCCATGTGGGAGACCTGGAAGAGGTTCCTGGTTCCCGGCTTCGGATAGGCGCACACCGGCCGTTGCGGCTCACTTGGGGAGTGAATCATCAGACAGAAGATCTTCCTCTCTGTCTTTCCTCCTCTGTGTATATCTGGCTGTAATAAAAAAATGAATAAATCTTTAAAAAAAATACATAAGGTTTTTTTAATTCCTAGGATAACAATTTATCGCATTTGTCTTCGCAAGAAAAAATAAGAGCAAATAGTGAGGGATTCTTTGTCTTCCTTTATGTAATTCATTACAACAATTACCAGTTGTGGAAGGGAAGACAAATTTACAGAATGAAGACTCACAGAAAGCTTTACACTAAAAAAGTATGTGCAATTTAAAAAGAAAAAAATGCCTTAAAAGAGGAGTAAGGTTTATACTCTGAATGCAGTGTGATCTAGATATCCAATATTTGCTAGAGTTGGGAGAAAAACTGCCTAGTAATTACACAGACTTGTTTAGTTTTCCTGAAAACAGCTTCTAAAAAGACCATGATGTTTAAATTCAAGATATTCAATATTATATAAAACCAAAAAGTTTCTGCCAGTGAGGGGGAAATTATCTATGTCTCCTGGAGTATTATCAGAAACTAATTATTACACCAAATGGAAATCGAACCTCAAAGCATGGTGAGCCCTTATAACCTGAGCAAAGCAAAAATTCGCTAGTAGAGTTGCGTGTGGAGAAAGCAATGTATCCTTGCCACATGAACAGTAGGTGGCAGTCGAGTTCAACAGTAAGGAGATGGAACCGTACCCACCCTGAACCTGCTGGATCAGAATCTGTATCTTGGTAAGATTCCTAAATGAGTTAATTATTTCTCCTCAAAATTTGTGGAAGTAGTGTTTTCAATAAGATGTCATTTCTGCCTGACATACAGTTGTTACCTCCCTCCCATTATTGCCTTTCATCTACTAATTTCTACCATACTTCATATTTATCAGTATTTTCCAAAAAAGAGCAATATTATATATGTAATATATATCAAATATGTTATATATGTAATTAGGCATGTGATTATGTTAATATATATATATATATATTAGATCATGTGATTATGACAGCTGAGAAGTCCCCAAAAGGGTTGTCTGTGAGATAAGACCCTGGGGTACTGTCTCATGACTTGGCAGGAATCCAAAGGTCTCAGAAAAAGAAACTAATGATGTACCTCTGAAGTTCAAGGCTGAAAGCCAAATGCCCACGGAGGAGGGCACTGGTCCAAGTCCTGGAGTTCTGATATCCACGGGGTGAGAGAAATGAGCATGTCCCGGCTTTGGGGGTGAGTGGGGAGGGTCACCAGTTCAGCTGCTATGTTTTCTCCAGGCCCTTTAGCTGATTGGATGCTGTTTGCCCATGTTGACAGTCAATCTTCCCCCAGCAAAGCTGCTCAGACTTACATGCTCGACCCCCTTACACCTGCACAGATACTTACTGTAACACTTTTCCACACTTGTAGACTGGACTTCATCCAAACTGACATCTAAAATTAACCAATACGGATATCAATAACAGCCGTGATCTTTATTACCTCCATGTTATAATATTGCCATCGTCTATAACTTAGGCATACTTTGGTTACTGATTTAACTACTGAGTAAACTGCCTTGAAAGAGACCCTTCACATATCTGCAACACCCCATTGAGTAAGCTGCTTGAATGCAGAGCCCCAGTCCCTACATAGAGTGCATATACATAGTAACCGCAACATATATTTGTCACAGTGCATTTCCCTTAGCCTATTCCACCCTCCTCTATGCCGATCTGAATGACTTTATATTATTAGATATTTATAGTGGTGTTTTGGTGAGAGTAAGGGAACAGCGTATTATGTTACTCCCACTTGCAGACGAGAAAATGAAAGCTGATGACTAACAATCTCTTATGATTACCATGACAGAGTTTACAAAATGTTTTCAGATATACTTTCACATGTAATGCTGTCAGTCTGCTGGCAGTGACAAGACAGATGTTGCTCCAAATTCCAAGAGAAATACCAGAGACTCAGAGGAATAGTGATGTCCTCTGAATAACCAAGCTTTGAGGCAGAAACCCAAAGACGCTTCTGAGTCCCAAGGCCAAGCCCTTGCCATCACACTAGCTTAAGATTGCTCTACTTTTGTTGAGATTGAGTTTTTGCTGTTAGAAGACCACCTATCTGTGGACAAAGATTTCATTGCACACAGCAACAAAAGGAAAGTTCTGGAAATGACACAACTTTCAATCTGTGCGTTCAGATATAACAACCTAATAGGTACATTCCCTGTGCCTAAGTCTTGTGTCTTAATCATTGAACCATTTCATTTTTGAAATGGTTAAAAAATCAAAGTATAAAAGGAATGAAGTATAAAAAGAATCATACATGAAATATAAAAAGAATCATAAATCCCCTTAGAAGAAAGTGACAAAGCAGAAGAGGGACTATAATGTTAGTACTTAAGAACATCACTCAAATTAGTTATTTGAAGATTTAGTTCATTGATAGAGCCGTAATTATAGGAGAGCGGGTGACAAAGCACTGGAGGATGTTCAGCATCCCACTTTGCCACCTCAGAACCTGTCTGGTTTCCTTGGGGGCCAGCTTGCTATTCCTGCTAGAATAGTGGCCTCAGAGTAGCCAGGCTACTACACAGCAGTTGTGAATGTCAGGAGTATTTTCAGTAGAGGCTGCATCACCTTTCAGGACATAGGCTTGGTGTTACTTCCACGGTGCCCTGTTGGTCTAAGCAGTTAGCAAAGCCCACCCCACTTCCAGACAACATAGTTCTCTCTCAGCACGATCAACTCTTAAGAATTTGTGCTGCAGGAACCCTGCTGAAAGTAGAAAGTATGAATGATTTTAACTTTCCAGTACACATTGTCAGAAAGAAGGCTAGAGAGGCTCTGTGGAAACTTAGTCTTGGCAAAGTACTTTTCTACTCACAGCCATAATGAAGTAAGAATGATTACATATAGTTGAATATAATAAAAATAAGGAGACCTGTGCCAAAGAAAGGCCTGATTAAGAATTAGGAAAACGGAAACTGTTGAATGTATCTTGACAATAGGATGCTTGGCTCTGCCATTGTTCATGCCTGCAGTGTCAGGATACACTCAAACAGCAGAATGATTCTCTTACAACTGATTGTGAAGGACTATACTAATGTAGTGATACGGGGGAAATCAGTAGGGGGGGGGGGAACTTGGGAAGGGGGAGAAGGGAAATCTTGGAGCCTATGGAACTGTATCACCAAATAATAAATTTTTTAAAAAATAGGAAAATAATTAGCAGGGAGCGAAGGCCAGCAATGGTAAGCCAGGGATTACTATGTGGGTTTAATTCATTGTCATTGAACCTAAATCAGGGCCCGTGTCCAACAAAGCAAGGAAGCTACCTAAATCTTTCAACTCTTATCACACCTCCCTAGCTTCACATTTTCTTTATTCATCCTATTAAATGAAGCTTTATGAATGGTCATCACTGTGGTCAAGTGGGAACAGCACAACCTCCATTTACAGTCTTGGTGTGACACTGATGAGATGTGCTTACCCCAGTGTTGTGGTTTGGCCCTCAGGGTTCAGTAATGCTACCAAAGAGGTGATAGAACCTAGAAGCAGGAGGCCTTGTCCTGGGAGGTGGTTAGGTCACTGGAGGCACATACTCAGGAAGGATTCCCGTAGCTCTCATGGGACTGCATGAGTGCTTGGTTTCCATGATACTTAGTTGTTACACAGAGTGAGCCAAGCTCCAGAAACCTTCTATGACCTTTCTAGACATGTGATCTCACTGAGCACACGGCTGCTCCCTTTCTGCTGCTCTGCCTGGAGGCGTCAAAGGGCTCTTTCCTAGGGGAAAATCAATGAAATTGCCGATTCTTAGACTTAGCCTCCAAAACTGTGAGTTAACTAAATCTTTTCTTTTTCTAGTACCCAGCTCCAGAAATTTAGAAAACAGACTACAATACATGGTTACTACTGCAACATAGCATGCTTAGTCTGACCTAAGCAGGAGCAGACCATCAGATAGCAGCAATTCAACAGGAAACTGCACTGTGCCAAGACTTCAATACCATAGAAAACAAAAATAACACCCCGGAGGACCACCCCTAGCTGAAAAAGGCTGAAAGGGACACAACAACCACAACAAAGCATAAAGCTTTGAGCAAATCCTCGATCAGCAAAATGCCTCAGCAAACATTTAGGGGAAATGCAAACATGGACTGTACTTGTTGACACCTTCAAGTTAATATGGATTTTCTTAGGTAATCATAATGTGGTTATGTAAATGATGTCCTTTTTCTCCAGAGAAACTCATCAGGTCCACAACTTACCTACCACTGTTTCCCAGTAAATGTACACAATTATGTATGTGTTCATGCATCATTTATATATGTATATGTATATACACAGAAATGTAGCGAATTATTGTCAACTGGCTAATCTAGATGGAGAGTTTAAAAAAAACAAAAAAACTTTTTAAAAGATTTTTTATTGGAAAGTCATATTTACAGAGGAAAGATTTTTCCATCATCTAGTTCACTCCTCAGGTGGCCACAACGGCTAGAGCTAAGCTGATCTGAAGCCAGGAATCAGGAAGTTTTTCCAGGTCTCCCATGCAGGTGCAGGATCCTAAGACTTTGGGCCATCCTCAACTGCTTTACCAGGCCACAAGCAGGGAGCTGGAAGGGAAGTAGAGCAGTTGGGATATAAACTGGTACCCATATGGGATCCCAGCAGATGCAAGGTGAGGACTTTAGCCTTGAGGCTACCACACCAGGCCCTTAAAAAGGTTTGATTGTACTGCTATTCTTTCAGCTTTTCTTTTTCTGAAATATATTTTTATAATCAATTTTGAAAAATAAAGTTTTAACATACTGTAATGTGATAGGCGTTATTAACACAAGTTCTGCCACTAGGTGGCCAATGATCCGATGAAGCACATGGTGTTATGACTTAACATCAGATCTGGAGCAGCCTGTGTTGGTAATTCAATCATGTGAAATTATTGAAGTGATGTGAAATGACTTAGCTAAGATTATAAGGATAGTCAATAGCAGATGTGAGAATACCATTATTTGAACTATTGAATAATTATGGTTTTTGATTTAATTATTTAATAAATACTTATATAATTCAAATTCAATTCATTTTAAATATCAGGAGATTAGTAATTGCTCAACACTGGCTGGCCTCTAGTCTCTGCTCCCTTCAGCTTCTCATACCAAGGGAAGAGGAACCATACGAGATTTCCAAAAGTTTGTGAAAAAATAGTTTAAATTAGTTTATTTTTGGTGCAAAATAATCTGATGCCAAAAAAGTTTGTAGGAAAAAAAATATGTAGGAAATGCATATTATAAAAAACTCCACATAATTTCCAAAAAGCACTAAAATAAGACTCTTTACACTAAAACAGAAGATAATTTTCAAAAGAATACAATGACATGAATGACGTCATCACTAGCAATCAAGGAAATGCAAATCACAACCATAAGGAAGATGGACTCCCAGTGAAACAGTTGAAAATGTTCTAACAGTAGGATACTGGACTCTGACATTGTCCATGCCCACAATGTTAGGAGATATTTCTAGAACAGCATGTTGGCCTTATGACTATTCATAAATATTAGAGGGGAAATCAATGGGGAGGGGTTATGGGGAGGGAGTGGGAAAACCTAGAGCCTATGGAACTGTATCAAAAAATAAAAAAAAAGAACTTAAAACATAAGGAGACATTACCGCATGCTGTCGGAACGACTTATCAGAAAGAGCAGAGGATGCTGGCAAGGATGTGGAGAAAGGGGAACTCCTACCCACCATTGGTGAGGTGTCCATTGTGCAGCTATACTCTGGAAAACACTGTGGAGATTCCCCTAAAAGCTGGAACTGAAACTGCCATGTGGCTCAGCCATCATCCCTTTACAGGGTACATACCCAGAAGACATACACTCATCGTGTTAGAGACATGAACTCATGGTCTATAGTGGTAGCTTCTCAACAGCCAAAATAGCCAGTGTTCAGATGAACAAAGAAAATGTGTCACATATATACAGTTATATGATGGTATACGATTTACTCACAAAAAAAGATGAAATCCTACCGTTTGTAGTAAAATGGATGGAACTGGAGGACATCATGGTGAGTGGGGTAAGCTAGACAAAGGACAAAGACCACATGGTCCCCCTTACATGTGGGAGCTAAATTTCAGCAACACACACATACACAAATGAATAAACCAAAAAGTAAATAAAAATACCTCAGTGTAAACACAGGATGTTGATTCCTAGAGGCTAGGAGTGGTGGGAGAATTGGTTTAGCTTAAAAAAAAAAAATAGGGGAAATTGGCTGTGGTTTATTCATTGTAACAAATACACTTACCTAAGATGTTACAGGGGAAGTGGGAGGGATAATATAGGAACTTTCTGTGTTAACTACAATAAGCTCTTTTGTAAGCTTAAAACTATTCTTGGGGCCCGGCACCATGGCCTAGAGGCTAAAGTCCTCTCCTTGAGCATGCAGGGATCCCATATGGGCACCGGTTCTAATCCCAGCAGCTCCACTTCCCATCTAGCTCCCTGCTTGTGGCCTGGGAAAGCAGTCAAGTAGGGCCCAAAGCCTTGGGACCCTGCACCTGTGTGGGAGACTTGGAAGAGGCACCCACTTGGGAGACTTGGAGGAAGTTCCAGGCTCCTAGCTTCGGGTGGGCGCAGCACCAGCCATTGCGGTCACTCGGGGAGTGAACCATCACATGGAGATCTTCCTCTCTGTTTCTCCTCCTCTCTGTATATCTGAATTTGCAATAAAAATAAAATAAATCCTAAAAAAATAAGAGTGGGTAGTAGCACAACTTCGGAACAAATAAGGAATCCTGCAAGTTTTACAAGCAATAGCTAAGATCTGTCAATGATCTACACTTAATAGTATCGGACAGAAAAATCCAGAATGCCTGCTAAACTGACTAGAACAATATGCTAGGATCCGGCCACAATAGTTGGACAGCATAACATTCCATAAACAATCGCTATGGCAAAAGAACGCTAAACAAGCAACCCAATACTGCACTAAAAAAATTTTTCCCCAAGAACCTCAGAATCTTTACAGGCCATTACACAAACCACAACATTTTCAGAAGGTTCAACTCCATTGCCAGTTTGTCTTAAACATGTTTTGGAGATTTAAGAGATGACTCCAGGCTCAGAGCTGCGCTCTCAATTCCAGAAGATATCCAAATGTCTTTAGGCCTGTTGCCTACCTCATCCAGGACTCTGAAGCAGAGAGTATATATTGCTGCTGCGACTTGGAAACCAGTGAGCTCTTGTCTGGTGTGATGATACAACCAGGCAGGCAAGCGATCACTATATCTGAGTGCTGAGTATTTGGGAGTGTCTCCCAAGGTCGGGGGCTTCAACAGGAGTTTATAATGTCCCAGGTCCAGTGGCTGAAAATCCCAGATTCAGCTCTGTCTACCCCATATGAATTTGAAATTTCCCAGAGCAGAACTTCAGGATAAATGTTAGACTATGTTATCAAACAGCCCCCATGCACAAATTTTAAAGGATTCAAATAATACAATGTATGTTCTCTTATCTCAATGGAATAAAATTAGAAATAATAGAAAGTGGCTGGGGAAACTCACAAGTAAGTAGAAATTAAACAATATAGTCCTAAATTGCCCATGGGGCTAAGGAGAAATCAAATCGGAAATTAGAAAACATTGAGATAAATGAAAATTAAGCTACAACAAACCAAAGTTGTGGAATTCAGCTAAAGAAGTGCCCAAGAGATTTTACAACTATAGAAGTATTTAAACACGCACACACACAAAATGGGGGGAGTGTTTGGCCCACTGTTTAAACCACCTTTTAGGACACCCGTGTGGCACAACAACGTGCCCAAGTTCAATGGTAGCTGTGCTCCTGACTCAAGCTTCTTCCCAGTGTGGACCATGGGAGGCCACAGTGACGGCTCAGGTACCCGACCACCTGCTGCCTACGTGGCAGACCTGGGCAGAATGTCCAGTCGCCAGCTTCAGGGCCTGGCCCACAGTCACTGCAGGCATTTGAGAGTGAACTAACAGACTCTCACTTTCGCTTGCTCTCCTTCTGCTTCTCGAAGAAATTGAAGAAAGCCCTCAATAAAATACTGGCAAACAAAATCCAGTGGATATAAAAGGTCTTACACACCATGGCTAAGGATGATTTATCCTAGGACTGCAACTTCAAAATCAAGTGTTGTAATGCATCAGACTAACAGAATAAAAAGGAAAAACCAGGAGCAAAGCCTTGGTCTTGAAAACCTCGGTGTTTTCTGCTTTTGTGATTTCTGCCTTACTTGCTTGGCTGGGGGCTGTGTGAATTCCAGGCCTGAAGGTCTACATGACCCCCAGCAGTATACCTGGCAGGTAGCAAAAGATGGCCCAAGTCCTTGGGCTCCTACACCCACATGGGAGACCTAGAAGTGCCAGGCTTCAGACTAGCCCAGGTTTAGACACTGCAGCCATTTGAGGAGTAAACCTGCAGATGGAGGATCTATCAGTCTGCCCCTCAAAAACAAAATTTCAAGGCCCAGCATAGTAGCCTAGTGGCTAAAGTCCTTACCTTACATGCGCTGGGATCCCATATGGGTATTAGTTCATGTCCTGGTTGCTCTACTTCCCATCCGCTCCTTGTGGTCTGAGAAAACAGTACAGGATGGCCCAAAGCCTTGGGACCCTGGACCCACTTAGGAAACCTGGAAGAAGCTCCTGGATGCTGGCTTCAGATTGGCTAAGTGGCTAAGTGGCTAAGTGGCCATTGCGGCCACTTAGGGAGTGAATCAGCAGGTGGAAGATCTTTCTGTCTCCTCTCTGTATATCGGCCTAATAAAACCTGATAAAGCTTTTTTTAAAAAAATGAAATTTACAAGAAAAATCCCCTGGTGAAAAAGGCTTAAAGGCTAAAGCCTCACCTTGCATCTGCTGGGATCCCATAAGAGCGCCAGTTCAGGTGCTGGCTGCTCCATTTCCCTTCCAGCTCCCTGCTCGTGGCCTGTGAAAGCAGTAGAGGGCAACTCAAAGCCTTGGGGCTCTGTACTCAGAGACCTGGGAGAAGCTCCCAATTCCTGGCTTCACATCAATTCAGCTCTGGTCATTGTGGCCATTTGGAGTGAACCAATGGATGGAAGATCTTTCTCTCTTCCTCTCCCTAAGTCTAATCTTTCCAAGAAAAATAAATCCAAGAAAAATAAATCTTCTAAAAGAAAGTGTTTAGATTCTAATAGTAAAATTTTTTAAAAGGTTATTTTATTTGATATGTAAATTTTACAGAGAGGGAAAGACAAAGAAAGATCTTATGTCTACTAGTTTACTCCCAAAATGACCACAACAGCTAAAGCTGAGCCTACCCAAAGCCAGGAGGCAGGAGCCAGGAACTTCTGGGTCTGTCATATGGGTGCAAGGGCCAAATCTTTGGGTCATCCTACACTATTTTCCCAGACCATAAGCAAGGAGATGGATGGGAAGTGGAGCAGCTGGAACACCAACTGATGCTTACATAGGATGCCAGCACTTTGAGTTGGAGAACTAGGCAGTTTTGAGTCATTGTACTGACTTCAATACATTTATTCACACATGAATGATCTTGTACATCAAAAGCCCTAAATCATCCACTAGAAATCTATATTTAATAAACAAGCTCAAGAAGGTTGTAGGACACAAAATCAATATAAGTAAATTGTATTACTGCATACTTGAAATGAACAATTTTTAAAATGTCATTACTAATGGCATTAGATAGAATAAAATGTTTGGGAATACATTTAACAAATAACAAATTTTTTTCTGAGAACTATAAAATATTGTTGAAAGAAATCAAAGACTGAGTAAATGGAAAGGCACTCTGTCCGTAGGAAGCCATAGTATTGCCAAGCTGGGTGCTCCTTGAAGACACCGCAGGCTTACTAATAGCAGAATTCCACCTAGCATCTTGTATAAATGAATGGGCTGAATGATTTTAGGATTTATATGGTATTACAAGGATCTTAGAATAACCAAAACAATGTTTAAAAAGAGCCAAATTGAAGAACTGATACTTCAACACAAAAACAGTAGTAAGACACTGTAATGCCTGCTTAAGGAGAAAATGATCAATTGAGAATTGAGAGTCCAGAAATAAACTCACATATATATAGATGATAGGTTTGTGGCAAGGGCGTCAAGGCCATTCAATGGTGGGGAGGAAGTCTTTAACAAATGGTATTGGACTACCTGGGTGGGTGATAGGCAGAAAAATCAAGCTGAACTTCTCCCTCATACCAGGCAACAATGAACTCCAAATGGGTCAAAGATCTAAATGTAAGCAATAGAAATATAAAATGAGTGGAAGACACTGAAACATTATTCATGGTTGGCTAGATATGGGTCCACTCATGCCCATCACACAATGCCATGTGCGCCCTCAACCTCAGTACAGTCCCACTTAGGCTTATCCAAGGAGGAGATCATATCATCACTCATAACACAGAGGAACCTAGCAGGTGTTACAGTAAGTCAGAGAAGCAAAGCAGACAAATCCTTAGTTTCACATGCGAGATCTAGAAAAACCAAGCTTTTTGGACAATAGAGTGCAACAGGGGGAGCAAGCTTGTTCTGTGTCTCTAGGTCTCTCTGTATAAATCATCAATTGATCATGGGGAACCCATCTTTGCAACCTAATCCAATCAACCACTTCCCCAAAACCACACTTTAGGTACAATCAGGGTTCTATCCTCTTCAGCATCATTAACGCAAGACTATGGCATTTAAGTGACTGTCTGACTTAGTCAATTCTTGCTCAAATCCACAACAGATGTCCATTCAAAAAACTTTACATGGATGCGTTATTTGGCATTATGTATTATATGTAAAAACCAGAAATCCAAATACCAACTTACCAGCAAATGGATAAGCATATTGTGATATATTCATGCAATAAAATATTAGTTGGTTTTTAGAAAGTAAAATATTGATACATGCTAAAACATGAAATAAAGTTTGAAAATAATAATCCTGAGAATGAAAGCAGTTACAAAAGACTGCATAATATAGGGTATATCTGCATGAAAGCTACAGAATCAGCCAATCTACAGAGACAAGAAACAGAAGCGTGACTGCCTGTAGTTAGGGAGGTGGGGAGGTAGAGGGCGATAGCTAAAGGGTATGATGGAAATATGCTAAACGTGGACTTTGAGGATGGTTGCACACACAACTTTTATCTGAAAACCTTGAGGGAAATACTTCCAGCAAATGAACTATACCTCAATGGAGTCATCAAGACAAAATGGAAGAACACAGCTAATAGCAGCCACTGCTGCTTAGGGCAGACAAGCAAATGAATGTCAGGTTAACACTTCACTGCTATCCCGTCTAAATCGGCACTGTCCAGTTGAATTCAAGTGATTCCCATACAGTAACAATTAGGAACTCTGGGTGTTGAACACCAGAAATATGTCTAGAGAATTAGGAACCCAACTGTCCAGTTGGTTAGTACACACTGACATTGTTGTCACCAGCCAACGTCCCTGTCAGCTCAGAAGTCTTCCCAGGGACACAGCCGTCTCAGGATCCCATAAGCCTCTGCTGTTCTCTGCAACCGCCTCCCAGGTTTTCAGTCATGTTCACGGAAGAGATGTGCCCACTGGTCACCCAGGACTGGCTCAGACACTTGCAAGAGCAACACCATATGCAGCTCAGGTGGGAGCCAAGGGTCATTGTTTACTCCGTTCTGAGGAGTGTTAGAGTTTATGACTTTTTCTATAATATACACCCATTGGAGCAGGATTCTGAGCTGCCCCTAGGTAGTCCTATACCCTGCCTGGGAAGACAGGAGCCTCCCCTGTTCCGTGTTCCTTTTCCCCTAAAGTAAGCCCAGCCACCTCTGGTGTTCCAGTGGACATGGGAGCTTGGAAGCCATCCTCCCCTCCCCCCGCCACACACACACACACACACACACACACACACACACACGCCTCACTGATTTGCTGCAGCCATATTGCTTTGTGTGACACTTGGCACATTTCCTAGAACTCACTAGGAGGCAGGCCCATAATCTGGGTGGGAGGGTAATGTTCATGGTTGTTCTGGTTCTACCCAACGCATTGTTTCACCAAACAGCTTCCTAATTTTGTACGTTTATATATTACAGGAAAGATCTTCAGAACTAGTGTAAAAGCTGGGCCCAGTGCAATAGCCTACTGGCTAAGGTCCTCGCCTTACTACACTTCCCATTCAGCACCCCGCTTGTGTCCCAAAAGAGCAGTGGAAGATGGTCCAAAGCCTTGGAACCCTGCATCCACGTAGGACACCCAGAAGAAGCTCCTGCCTTTAGATCGGCTCAGCTCTGGCCAATGCGGCCACCTGGGGAGTGAACCAGCAGATGGAAGAGCTTTTTGTCTCTCCTTCACTGTAAATCTGAATTTCCAATAAAAACTAAATCTTAAAAACAACAACAAAAAAAACAAAATCGCACAGCCGCTTTTCCTCTAGTTTGAAGCTAGTGTTTGGCGTCCTCTAGTGGACAGCAAGAAAATAGCAATATCGGACCCACAAATTTGTTTCTTTCATTGCATATTAGGAACCACACATTGAGCAGAATGGGATCTCATCCTTAAAGTTGCCTGCAAGTTAGGAGTCCGATTCCAGTCTTAAAAATTAAAAGGATTATCTCAGAAAAGAAACTTGACTATCATAATATAGGAGCCAAGTGGCAACGCTGGGAATCAAGTTAATTTTCATGCCAGAGCCCATGAGTTGGACAGCAGCAACATCAGTTCCACATCTGAGCCTGGGAGTGGCAGTGAATTGCACTTGTGGTCAAAAACGGACTAAAGCAGCTTTGTTGTTCACAATGTGTTTAAAGGCTTTATTTATATGGAAAATGGAAGAGAAAAGGGAGAGTGGAGTGGGACCAAGGGAGAAGAGGAGATGGCATTTTTCCATCTATTTTGGCTCACTCCCAAAATAGCTGGGGTTGGTCCAGGCCAAAACCAGGGTCCCGGAACTCCATCTTTGCCTTCCAAGTGGGTGGCAAGGATGTTGGTCTTTGGGCCATTCTCCGTTGCTGCCCCAGGTGCATCAGCAGGGAGCTGGCTTGGAAACAGCAGCTGGGACTCCTGTAGGTTTTCTTATGGGGGATGCTGGCTTCACAAGCAGTAGCTTAACATTGGCCCCTTTGAAATATTTTAAAGAACTTTATGTGAGAGCCACACAGAGAGAAAGAACTTTCCACAGCTGCCTCCCTCCCTAAATGCCTGGGACAGCTGGGGTGGGTCTCCATATGGGTGGCAGGGGCCCAGCAGCTTGAGCCATCATCTGCTGCCTCCTATGGAGGGCAGGGGGAAGGGAAGTAGCCAAGTCTCAAACCCAGGTTCTCCACCAGGGGCTGTGGGCACCCTGTGGTGTCTTAACTGCTATGCCAAATGGCTGCCCCCTATATTGGTATTTCAGCCCTACTCAAGGAAGTATTTCCCTCTTTCTCCTATTTATGTGAGTCAGTGGGCTCTGTGGATGAACCCTGGGTGTTGCCCCTTTCTCTAGCCGCTGCTCTGCTCTCCTCCTTCTAGGAAGTGGCTCCTCCTCAAGCTTTGCTTAAATCCAAGCTTTTTCATTACAAGTAGCCAAGGAGTACTCTGATGGTTCGCTGCACCATTCTGTTTTTAAATGTTCTGTTACTGGAGAAGCTGAAGTTTAGTGAAGCCAGGAGACAATCTGTTACAGGCATCAGGAGGAAGGGGCAGCCCATGCCACAAGGGCCACACCGGATGGTACCTGGAAAGCAGAGTGCAAGGGAGTGGAACTGGGCGGGAGAGAACCTCAATTGTGGTTTCTGCAGGAACAGGTGAGGCTGTGTGAGCAGGCAGAGGATAGGCTAAGTCAGGATCATTTCAGGAAGTGCTAAGACTTAGGGGCTGTTTTCTGATGGGCTGGGGTGATAGTGATCCAGTGTGGACTCTGCATTGCTTGCTTGGCATTTGGAAGGCAGCTTCGCCTAAGAGGGCAAGGTTGACACTCTGGAGGACCTAGCGAGGTCTAGGAGGAGCGGTTCCTTCAGAAATCAGATCATCAGCAAGTAGGAAAAAATGGGGTGTGTATCACGGACAGAGGTTAAGGCACTATTGGGTAACTCCACACCCCACATTGGAGTGCCTGTGTGAGAACCCTACCTCCTGCGTCTGGGCCAGCTTCCTGCTCATGTGTGCCCTGACAGGCAGCAGGTGTTAAGCCAAGTTCATTATTGGAAAGTCAGATATACAGAGAGGAAGATCTTCAGTCCACTGATTCACTGCCCAAGTGGCTACAATGGCCAAAGCTGAGCCAATCTGAAGCCAGGAGCATCTTCTGGGTCTCCCACATGGATGCAGGGTCCCAAGGCCTTGGCTGTCTGACAGCTTTCCCAGGCCACAAGCATAGTGCTGGATGGGAAGCGGGGCTGCCAGATTTAGAACCGGTGCCCATATGGGATTTCAATGCATGCAAGGCAAGGACTTTAGCCACCAGGCCACCCCGGCAGGCCCAATAGGCATGGCATCCTGCCATTTGTGTGGGAGACCCAGGTGGAGTTCCTGGCTTCTGATTTCAGCCTGCTCCAACCATGTTTATTGCAAGCACTTGAGGAACCAACCAGCAGATGGAAGCGCTCACTCACTTCAATAAACAGCTTTTAAAATACATGTAGAGAGCCCGGCATAGTGGCCTAGTGGCTAAAGTCCTCGCCTTGAACATGCCGGGATCCCATATGGCTGCCGGTTCTAATCTCGGCAGCTCCACTTCCCATCCAGCTCCCTGCTTGTGGCCTGGGAAAGCAGTCGAGGACGGCCCAAAGCCTTGGGACCCTGCACCCGCATGGGAGACCTAGAAGAAGTTCCTGGCTCCTGGCTTCGGATCAACACAGCACCAGCCATTGCGATCACTTGGGGAGTGAACTATCGGACAGAAGATCTTCCTCTCTGTCTCTCCTCCTCTCTGTATATCTGACTTTGCAGTAAAAATAAATAAGTCTTTAAAAAATAAAAAATACATGTAGAAAAGACATGGCTAAAATAACATCCAGCTGTTTACATAATGAAATAGACTGTTTTGCTATAAGCTACTTTACTTCAGTTTACCATTTAAATTAAACGTGGGACATTAACTCGTCTTTAAAAGCCATGAGTAGTTATATAGCTCTTCCTTTGGAGATAGGCAAAGAGGTACAAATTCCTATTGCAAAATAGGGCAAGGATCTGGTGACACTGATTTTCACATGTGAGAAATCCGAGGCCCAAGGAGAACACGTGGCTCTCTCTCGAGCCACGCCACAGCGGCACAATCTTAGAATCTAGTTGTTTCCAGGCCTGAACACGGGGCACCAGGCAGCTAAGTTTCCCTGGCTACTCAGGTCAAATCCAGGAGGAGCCAGAAGCTTCTTCCAGGTTTTCCATGTAGCTACATGGACATTAGGGGCAATAGGAGGGATCAAAAGTAAAGTAGCCAGGACTCAAACCCTCCCTTCCAACCCTAGAATTAACGTGCTCTCGATAAACCCCTAGTGGCCTCACATGGGAAAGCCAGCTGTGAGTAGTTAACAGCAGCACCATGCCCCTAACACCAGGTTCGTGTTTCACCTTCTGGCAAGCCTGGAGAGGCAGAGCACTCATCCCACACACACCCCACACCTGGCCTTTACTTCCTCTGCTTCTCCATCGGCCAACTGCAGGCAGTGGTTTTCCCTCCACCTTTTATGCCCCCTCCACTTGCCAGCTTCTCCAAAAGACCTCCAACCTACCACCTCTTCCCCTCACCCAGGCGTGGGTTCCCCTGGCCGGGGTTTCTCCACGGGCTCAGATCCTCCCAGGGATGCTTGAGAAGGCAGGTGTGCTGCTTCCAGTCAGCCCACCACCCCCCTAGGCCCTGGGGAATCACATTCAGACCAGAGACACTTGAGCAGTCTATGTTGGTAGCAGTCTACCAACCATACCAGTCTACGTTCTGTTGCCAATTCCACAACACCACAGAAGAGTAAATCCCAAGGAAAAGAGAATTGTCAGGCTCACAGTTCTAGTTAAGGCATCCTCGTCCCAGATTCGCGGGCTGGCAGGGTCCTGGGGCACACAGGGCATCGCATGCTGAGAGACGGGGAACACAGGAGAGTCCTTACGGTGCCGGCTCACACAGCAGACCTGCTTGCAGGATGGGCCTGCTCCACTTGGCAGGTGGACAGGATGAGCCGTTTATACAGGCTGAGCCCTAATCACCGCTTAAAGGCGCCACCTGGCCCTGCCTCTTACCCACTCATCCTAAGGGCTAGAGGGCCTCTTGAGTTTCCTAGGGAGCCTATTCAAACAATGGTACCAATAGTTCCCAACCCAGATTTCTCTGTTAAGAGGGCAGCTTTTGAAAACTATGGCTTTTCAGCAACCCCATCACAGTCTCCGAAAGCAGAGCCCAGTGAGAGGAACTTCTAGAAGCTTTCCAGATAGTTCAGCTCCTCAGCCTGACAGGGAAGCATTCTCCCAAACAACCTTGAACCAGACCATTTACAAGGCATGGTAAATTCATGTGAAATTGCTTTCAGAAGGAAGCACATGGCAGCTGTTGCAAACCTACAGTAATCACGACGTGTTTCCTTGCTTAGGCCGGATTCCAAGAACTGTACCTTCTCACGCAATTACAGGACCAGAGCAGATGGGAACGCGAGCTAAAGCAATCTTGCCGTGTTAATATCTTATTTACATTCTTACATGTGCTTGCACCTCTCTTAAGACGATGGTTGTGGTTGCCAGAAACCCAAGTGGAGACATTTTACTGCAACACGACTAAAAAATCAGGACTTTGATGTATATTCTAGGAGATTCTCATGGTTGTGTAACTCAGGGTGTCCTGCATTTGCAGGGGTGGTCCTTTTCTTTGTCTCAGTCAGCAGTTTGGAGTCATCCTGACCCTTCCCAGAGTCAGAGAGGCCCCAGTCTCTGTCTGAGAGACATAAAGGCACTGACAGTACAGCTGTAGCTCCCAATTTAAAGGTCCTTCCAAGCTCAAAACA
The DNA here is from genome assembly GCF_030435755.1 of Ochotona princeps. NCBI lineage: Eukaryota > Metazoa > Chordata > Mammalia > Lagomorpha > Ochotonidae > Ochotona > Ochotona princeps. Next base: position 42,314,163 of record NC_080842.1, on the reverse strand, counting down.
GAAAAGCACTGCTTTCTAGGTACTATCTGGTGTGGCCCTTGTGGCATGGGCTGCCCCTGCTTCCCATCCAGTTTCCTGCTTGTGGCCTAGGAAAGCAGTCGAGGATGGCCCATGGCCTTGGGACCCTGCATCCATGTGGGAGACCTAGAAGAGGTTCCTGGCTCCTGGCTTCAGATCAACGCAGCATCAGCCATTGTGGTCACTTGGGGAGTAAATCATCAGACGGAAGAGCTTCCTCTCTGTCTCTCCTCCTCTTTGAACATCTGACTTTGCAATAAAAATAAATAAATCTTAAAAAAAAAAAGCTGGACCCACTCTAGTCAGAGGTGAGCAAGTAGCTGATGCGCTGAGTGAGCCCTGTCCCAATGCTGGTGCGTGGAGTCATGTGAGCAGCCATCAGCCTGGTCACACAGGCCACAGGGGAGAAGATGGCAAGGCAATGCACAAAGCACTTGGTGTGCGTGGGAGCTGTGTCTCCTGTCCTAGCAGGTGCACAGTACCTGTGTACTCACCAGGAGACACGAGGAACTTGCGGTGCATCAGACATCTGTGTAATGCTCTTAAGCACCTGCTGCCTTCAGATGCCTTTCTTAGATAAGCGGGTTCCCTCCCAAACCCCACTGCAAATCACTAAGTGCCAACAGCACAGATGCTTGCTGGGGCTGCTGGCCGTGCCACCTGAGGCTGCTCTTTGAGGAAGATAATCGGCTGGGGCCGTTCGGAAAGCAGGATTCCAGAGCTCACTGATTTCCCTCCAGTGTTTTAAAATCATTCTTTCTGGCTGTAGATGAATTCTCACCCAAGAGGGTAGATGGAAGTTGTGAGCTTGTTAAGAGTTCCCTGGTGATGTGAGCATAAGTAGCACACTTCCTCCTGAATCCCATCCACCCCCTGCCCACTTCGTCTTTGTCACTTCTTCATCTTCTTCTAGTTCTGAGGAGAATAAAAACATTTTAACTGAAACATAAAAATCATATGAGTTTAAGTTCTGATATCCATACATACTGTGTGGTGTTCAAATTAGGGTAAATGTGGACCTTAAAAAGAAGGATTTGGGGACCAGTGCTGTAGCATAGCACATAAAGCCATTACCTGCAACACAGGCATCCCACATGAAAGCTGGCTTGAGACCTGGCTGCCCAACTTTCAAAAAAATTTATTTTTGATGATGTTTACATAGTGGATCAGGGTCAGAAGGGTTGAGGATCAGAGGATAGTGGGCAAAAATAGACGCACCTCTTCTTTGCAATATCACAGGGGTGTCCACCATCAAAGTATACTCTTACAAGGGTGGTGCTGTGGCATAACAGGTTAAGTTACCATCTTCAGTGCCAGCATCCTATATGGGTGCCAGTTCATATCCTGGCTCCACTTTCAATCCAGTTCCCTGCTGGTGTGCTTGAGAAAGCAGCAGAAGACGATCCATGCACTTGGGCCCATGCCACTCATGTGGGAGACCTAGATGAAGTTCCTGGCTCCTGGCTTTGACCTGGCCCAGCCCTACCTGCTGCAGCCGTTTGAGATATGGACCAGCAGATGGAAGATCTCTTTTCCTCTCCCACCCTCTCTCCTTCCCTCCTTCCTTCCCCCCTCATTATCTCTCCCTCCGGAAATAATTCCTATTTTAGAAAAAAGTAGATATTTAATATATATTGAATTGAAGATATATTAAAGGGGTTTGGCCAACTGATAGCAATGGTAGCTCTTACTCTTCATACTAATGAAAAATATCATTCCACTTCAGCAAATATTTATGGACTATTATGTGCTCCAGGCACTGGATAAACCTAAACAAGCAAAATATTACTCCTTTGATTAATAAGAACATGGTTGGTCAGTTGATCAATGGAGATAAGCAAGGACTAGTTCATGTAAAATGATGACTACTACACCTTGGGTGGTAACAAAATACTACACCAAAGGTTTTCAACCATGTCTGCACATTCAAATCCAGGAGTTTGAAAAATTAATTCCATGTTGGACTGTATTGATTGTCTACTATTGCAAAAAAATAAACTTTTATTGCATTACACTACTTTTTGTGCATGTAGAATTTGAGAGCAGCTTACCTAGATGGTGTTGGTATTGCTATTGTGGTCTTTCATGGAATTGCATTCAAGACGCCAGGAGGGGCTACAGTCATCTGAAAGCTTGGCTGCAACTGGAGGACCTTCTTCCAAAGTGCCTCACTCATGAGAAGCAAGTTGGCAGGTGACCTCAATTCCTCACCACATGGACCTATCCATAAGGCCCTTTCTGTCTTTGTGGTATATCTTTCCCCAGAGAAAGTGACCCAGAGGACAGAACAAGGCATAATGGAAATGCTGTCTCCATCATAGATCCTATAACTGCATCGCATTACTTCCACAGTGCTCTACTGGCTACGCAGGGAAGCTCCATGCACTTGTGTGAGATGACTACATATGATAGTGAATACTTGGCTGGCAGCCTCTATGCCTGGATGGGCTCCAGAGTTCCTTGTTTGTTTTCTTTTCTTTTTATAATCTTCCTATCTTTTAAACTCATTAAGATATAAGGCACACATATCCTAAGCCTTGAGCTGCATAGGTTTGCACAAAGGGTACACAGCTACACAACCTCACCTACATCAAGACATGAAACACTACCATCAGCCCAGAAGCATTGATTCTTTAGCACATATCCAGCCACTAAAACCTTCAAGAACATGCCCTGCTGACTCAGCATGGACCTATTTCTGGCATCTCTGTGTGTTCTGTTGGTCCACTTGCCTGTCTCTGTAGCACAAAGTCTTAGTAGTTTAATCCTTAGTGTTTTGGAAGTATCCTACCCCCAACTCCCAAATGAGGAACAAGGTGAAGTCATGCACTCATCAGTTCTACTCAACATTGTCCTGGTGGTCCTGGGACAACATAAAACTACAGGAAAGGAGAGAGGTCTGAGCTTTGGGAAGGGAGAGAGAAGATTGCATTTGCAGACAACATGAACCCTAAGTAAACATATCTAGGCTTCCAGATTGAGGGGTCAATGCATCAGGGCCAAAAATCTTTCCCTATGTTAACAACAAACAGGAAATAAACATTTCTAAACGTCATTTACGGTGACCTCAGAAACTAAGAGCTATCAAGCCTCTACACTGAAAACTACAAACTGTTTGGAGAGATTCAAAACTCATCCAGATAGATGGAAAGATATGTCAATGTTATTGAACAGAAATATTTACTATTCAATGTAATCTCAAACCAAACCCTAGCAAGGGATGTGTGTACATTTGACTTAATTAAATATATATATATACATATATATACTTAATTAAATATATATATACACACACATATATATATATAAAATCTCAATCCCAAGTAGCAGATGGGTCCACACTCTCCCTGCAAAAGAAAAGAAGGAAGATAAGAATTAAATGGCATTTAGTGAGCATTTCATAAAAATGGAGAGCATTGGCGTAACATCATGGATGTTAGAATGTACACAGCATGTTTCAGGAACTAGAGGTTAGATTTAATGAGAACGGTATAATGAATGAGAGATAAGGTGAAAATGTAAATTGATGGCTAGAATGTGAAAGGCTTTCATAAATCAAGTCAAAATATGAAATGTATCAGGAGAAACCTGAGGCAAAGCGAGATTGAGAAACTTGTTCAGCCAGAAGATGTTGCTTACAGAAGGAAGACAGGGTTTGATCCAGGCCGACTGGTCCTTGATTCTATATATACAATCAGTACAAGCAGTGCCCATAATGTGCTACCTCTCACTATTCAAACATCATTCAACACCACACTAGCAAGAGCGTCCAAGCTGGTTTGGTGGTTGTAATGGGAAAATACCTGGATAGAGAGATAGTTAGGAGGCAGTCAGCATCAACTTTCTGAAGTTTATCAGTGGCAATGGAAATGGAGAAGAAAGGATAGATTTAGCTAGTGGCACTGAACTCAGATGGCACATTTTGTGATCAACTAAACTGGATAGAATGAAAGGAGATAAGCAAAAGTAAGACAATGAACAAACCCCAAATAAAAGCAGTGCCTGTTTCCTTACACAGCTTTTTTTAAAAGATTTATTAATTTTTTACTACAGAGTCAGATATACATAGAGGAGGAGAGACAGAGAGGAAGATCTTCTGTCCGATGTTTCACTCCCCAAGTGAGCCGCAGCGGCCAGTTCTGCGCCGATCTGATGATGGGAACCAGGAACCTCTTCCGGGTCTCCCACATGGGTGCAGTGTCCCAAAGCTTTGGGCTGTCCTCAACTGCTTTCCCAGGCCACAAGCAGGGAGCTGGATGGGAAGTGGAGCTGCCGGGATTAGAACCGGCGCCCACATGGGATTCCTGCTGTGTTCAAGGCGAGGACTTTAGCCACTAGTCCATGTCGCCGGGCCCTCCTTACATAGTTTTTTGTGGTGCACATATATGGCAACAACAGCAGTGGCAACAAGAACGCAGCAGAGCCAGAGGTGCTGAGATTGAAGGGAGGAGGGAGACCTCTTCTCTTCCCTCTTTCTCTTAGTCCCTCCTGACCCTTCCCTGCCTCCTCCACTCTGTCCCTCCTCTTGCTCCTTCAGCCTCCCTGGCTTCCATCTAAATCACTCTTCTCCTTTTCTTGCTCCATGTTCTGGGAGATTTGGGCAGCTGTGCTCTTAACTGTCCCTGCCCCAGCAGCTCCTCCTCCCCAATGGTAAACCCCAGAGGCATCACCAGTAGAGAAGTCCTTACAGTGGGTTGGGAGGACCACGAGTTTTACATCACAGCAATGCAAATGACTTAAAATTTGGGTGTTCATAGTCCTGCCCCTCATGGTCCCTAAATTGCTTCTGTTTTCCTGTTCCTTAGCCCTCCACTCCTTAGTTATCCTTTATCTATCCTGGAGCTCCTTTTAATGTCTTTGACACTGCATCACTCTATTCAGATGCTGACACTGTACTTGCATTTGAATGCGTAAAAAACGAGCATTAATGCAATCCTCAGGTGTGTGTGCCAGGGAGAACAAGTACCTGGAAGGGCTTGGAGACAGGCAGGGTCCTAGGCTTCTCTCCTAAAATATTCTTTTTAGTTGATGTGCAGAAGGGCCAAGCTCTCTCCCTTTTTGACGCCTTTAAGTGCTCCGCCCCTGCTCCAGATGGTCTTGAGGAAGGTGGTTCTCACACCATGCTGAGAAGTCAGGCTGGCGTGGGTGGGAACACTGCTCTAATCCTCTGCCTCCAGCCCTGGGAGTCCATTCCCAGCCTCCTGAGTAGCTGGCCCCAGCTAAACACTTGACATCATGGTTCATTTCTCAGCAATCTGTGAAATAGCTGCTGTGATACTCTTCCTGTCAGAGGGAAGGAGACTGAAGCTCAGAAGCCTCGACTGGCTCCAGGTTTCACCACTGGTACTCAGGCATTCCTTGATTCACCCTGCACGTATGTACCACCATATGCTAAGCACTATTCTGGGTGCCTGTAGGCGGCTGAGCAAGGATGTGAACTCGGAACTCGGAACTCATGCTCTTAACCATGATGGCGTCATGTCTTCCTAAAACATCATAAAGGCAGCCTTGCAGATGTGCAGGCTGTGCGTGATAGGCCAGAGGTTACAGGAATGGAAGAGGTTTCATGCTGCTGGCCTGGTACTGAATTGAGGTCTCTAGGAAGTGCTCACAGAGTCTGTTGACCTGAAAAGGGTGTCCTAGGACCAGACAGTACCCTGCAGATTGAAGGCATGGAGGCAGGCCACTAGGACCAAGCATGGCAACAACAGCAGTGGCAACAAGGACTCAGCAGAGCCGGAGGTGTAGAGGGAAGGTGTTGTTCAAAACAAGTTGACCTCTCCCCTTCCTTCTTTCTCTCAGTCCTTCCTGACCCTTCCCTGCCTCCTCTGCTTCGTCTTTCCTCTTGCTTCTTCAGCCTCCCTGGTTTCCTTCTTGATCACTCTTCCTCCTCCTTGTCTTGCTCCCTGTTCTGGGAGATCTGGGCAGCTCTCTCTCTGCCCCTGCAGCCCCTCCTCCCCATTGGTGAGCTCTTTCCATGTCCCTGCTTGATCCTTCTCAGCCCTAGGTTCAAGAACCAGTCATGGCATAGAACAAGGCCATGTTGCTCAGCCAACCTCACCTGAGCCCACCTGTATTCCAAGATCCAGTTAGAGGGCTTTGAGAACTCAGAGAGTAAGAAGGGTAAAGTCTTTGTCCCCAAGACATCAGAGTCCTAAGATACAAAGAGAGGGGACAGGAGCATGGTATAAACTAGGAGAATGCTATGAGAGAGACACACAAATAGGAACTCAATTCAAATAAATGGCTTCCTCCTTAGCTACATTCTGACAACCATTGCCTTAGTCCATTTTTTATGAACTGGGTTGCTACATTACTGTGTGGCTACTCAGCAACTTTAAAGTTGTTGAACCCAGATCACTGGGCTCCTTCTCCAGCAGTTCTGATGCAATACATTTGGGGAGGGGCCAAAAAAAATTTTTTTTAAGATTATTTTGTTTTTATTGGAAAGGTGGGTTTACAGAGAGACAGTGACAAGATCTTCCACCAGCTGATTAACTCCCCAAGTGGTTGCAATAGCTGGAGCTGAGGCAATTTGAAGCCAGGGGTCAGGAACTTCTGGGTCTCCCACAAGGGTGCAAGGTCCCAAGGTCTTGGGCCATTTTCCACTGCTTTCCCAGACCACAGCGGGAACTGCATGGGAAGTGGAGCAGCCAGGATATGAACCAGTGCCCATATTCGGGATCCCAGCACTTGCAAGAGAAAGATTAGCTAATTGAGAAATCAGGCTGAGCTCAGAAAATACATTTCTTTCCTTCTTTCTTTTCTTTTCAGAAAATATATTTCTGACAAGTTGCAGGTGCTACACCAACAGCCCAAGCATTGAATCTCAGGAATTTCTGTTCTAACTGATCTAGCCCCAGCTCTCAACCACTCCCCACCCCTCCCCCCGCAAGGAATTTGAGCACAACTGGTATGAGCTGGGCTTTCAAACACAGAAATTTGAGGCTAACATTTAGGTGTCATATTGAGATCCCCCCCCCGCCCAGACATGCCCAAATCTTACATCAAATGCCTTGGGTTATATCTCAGCTCCCTTCTAATTGCAGCTTGCTGCTAATGTACACCCTTAGGATGACTCAACATGATGACTCAAGCAAGTACTTAGGTCTCTGCCTCCCATGAGGGGAGACCCAGAGTGAGTTCTGGGCTCCTTAGTCCTGACCCACACCTGACTGTGGCAGTGATCTGGGTGAATGAATCAGTAGACAGAGGCTCTATATCTCTCCTTCTGTCACTATAGCTCTGCTTTTTAAAGAAAGAAAGCAAAAAACAGATTTTTCCAATAAAGAAATAAATTTGGACCCTGAAATGGAGTTGTAGCTCATATGCTTGCCTGTATTGGCCTTTTTTTAATCTCATCTTTCACCTTCGGCTCTAATGGTGCATTCATTCCCATGTTCCTTTGCTGGCTTGTGACACCAGGTACTGCCATCTCACATGCCGCTACCCACCTCCATCTATAGAACCAGCCTTGAGCCATTTGTCGGATTCTCCCCAAGCCACATGCCCAAATCTAAGAGTCCACCCTGCTATTCATTTCCCCTTCCTGCCTTCTATCTAGGGATCCACCTGCTCCTTCCAGGGCATGTGACAGCAGATGCCGCAAGTTGTGTCTCTTTGCTTCTGGTGTTTTCCATGTGGGTGGTAACACATCTAAAAGTGAGTGTCTCTGCAGAGTAAGTTCTCTTCCTCAGTCTGGGTACACTCATGAGTCTCCTGACCCTTTAAGAATGGAAATTTCAATGAACTCAAAAGCGGAGATAAGCTCTGATTTTTTTTAAAAAATGCAAATTTTTCCTTTGTATTTCCAACAGTATAATAGCAACAGGCACTGTTTTAAGCCCTTGGATAATTTGATCTTAATTACATAGTGTGCAGAGGCACTAATAAGTTTACAAATCTGCCAGCAACACTAAACACATATGTCTTAGAAAATGCTACCCTTTTCCTTGCTTATTGTAGGACTGGGAACCTGAGTAATTGGGAACAATTAAGAGGGAGTGGCCAAGTGGTGAATCAGAGGAAGCCTCCAGAGAGGCGGACAGGAACTCAAGTCTACAGGATGGGCAGGGGGCACCCAAGGGTTGGGAAAGGCACCTGTGATCTGGGATTGTGGTTGATCCATCACAGCTGAACAAGTTGAGTTGCAGGACAGTAGGCCAAGAAGCCAAGAAGGGGTGGGTGTTGGGTGCAACAGATGAGGCACAGCTGGGGATGCCTGCAACCCATATTAGAATGCATGAGTTCAAATCCTGACTGCACTCCTAGTAAGGCACACCCCAGGAGATGATAGCTCAAATGCTTGTGCCCATACCACCTCTGAAAGAAACCTAGCCTGAGTTCTGTGTTTATGGCACTAGCTTGACCCAGGCCTGGCTGTTGCAGGTATTTGGGTAGTAAACCAACAGATGAAAGACCTCACTGTCTGTTATTCTATTTCTCTACATTCCACAGAGTAATAATTTTAAAAATCCAGGTTTAACACAAAGAGAATGCCAGGAAAAAAAAAAATGTTCTTCCTTACCTTAAATGGCTACCACGTGGCCTAGTGATGGCCTTGAGGGTCTCAGAAGAGAATCACTGGGCAGCTGCTCCTTCCAGGGCCTCTTGCCAAGGGTAGAGTAGGGCCTGTGAGTTCAAGATCCGATAGTTTGCATGACTCAGGCTTGGCTCCTACAGCCCATAGCTAACTACCATTGTGAAAGTCACTCTCCCTCTCAAGGGTGCTTCTTTTTAGAACCAGAAAAATCTTTGCCCCAGGGCAGAGGTGGGGTGTCAGGTTCACATTAACAAGATGAATTCTCAGCAGATGTCCTGGAATTTGATTGTTATGCAAATCAGTTTCATTCACTTTCGTCCCTGCCTCCTTTCTTTGCAAGGATTTTACTAAGGTCACCAATAATGATTTGGATATTCCTTGGCCATAGGAGGTTTTGTTTACTTGCTTGTTTGTTTGTTTGTTTGTTTGTCTTGAGATTGATTAATTTGAAAGACCAAGCTACAGAGGGAGATACAGAAAGAGACAAAAATCTTCCATCTGCTGATTCACTCCTCGAATGGCTGCAGCTGCTGGCACTGGGTCAAGCCAAAGTGAGGTGCCTAGAGCTTCTTTCAGGTTTCCCATGTAGGTTCAGGGGTCCAAATACTTGAGCCATCCTCTGTTGCCTTCCTACATGCATTAGCAGGGAGCTGGATTGGAAGTAGAGCAGCCAGGTCTCAAAACACTGTCCATATGGCATGCTGGCATCCCAGGTAGTGGTTTTACTCATTACATCACAGCACATTTATTTTCATTCTAGTTTTTTTTAAGTGTTATTTATTTTTACTGGAAAGGCAGATTTACAGAACAAAGGAGGTAGAGAAAGATCTTTCATCTGCTAGTTCACTCCCTAAGTGACCACACTGACTGGAACTGAGCTGATTTGAAGCCAAGAGCTAGCAACTTCTAGATTTCCCACATGGGTACAGGGTCCCAAGGCTTTGGGCCATCCTCTACTACCTTCCCAGAGCACAAGCAGAAGGCTGGATCAGAAATTCAGCAGCCAGGACATGAACTAGCATCCATATGGGATCTCAGAGCATTGAAAGTGAGGATTTAGCCACTGGGCCATTACATAGGGCACCCTTTGTTTTATTAGGGCAGAGAGTCAGAAAGACAGACTGACAAATCAAGAACCACATTCCATCTGCTGGTTCATTCCCCAAATGACTACAATAGCCAGGGCTGGGCCAGGCTGGAATTAGGAGTCTGGGATTCCATCTGACAGGGCCTCAAGCACTTGAGCCATAAGTTGCAGCCTTCTAGGATGTGCATTAGCAGGAAGCTGGATCTACAGCAGGGTAGCCAGGACTAGAGCTAGGTACTAAGAAATGCAGGTATCCCAAGCAGTAACTGACTGCCTGTCTTGTGTAAGAGGTGCTTGATCAGCTATTACTCAAGGGAGAAATAACTCATAAATATGGCTTACTATTAAAGCAAGGAACTCAAACTCAGAGAGACTCAATCACTTGGCCAAAGTACACAGCATAATCAAAGTCGAGGTGACAGAAGCAGCTGGCCCTTACGCCTTGACCTTGGTCCAGAAATGGCAATATTTCTAAGTGGGAAGAAAATGAAACACCTCAAAGCCAAATAGAGTGTGAACACGTGACTACAGGCTTTTGTGGATGAAATGAAAACCTTGTTTCTGCAATACCTGTATCTGGGAAAATTAAATTCATTTTTGATGACAAGCCCCAGAATCAAAGAACAATAATTCATGAAAGGAGGAGTCCTAGAGGGAGGAGAAGAAAAAGTCATGAGTCAGTTCTCTCAGGACTGCTGTCTCTTGGAGAGCCAAGGGGAGGGCCCTGTGGCAGCTTCCCACTCCCTAAATCACCCACTCCACCAAGCACAGAGAACATACCCTCTGCTCTGTCAGCACCCAACACATTTTCTAACCTTCTCCACCTGGTCTATCCTCAACACCTCCCAAGTTTCATGGCATTTTGGGAAATCCGAATCAATCTCTAGAGACCAATTGAAATGATAAATCCCTTGTAAGTCCTTTCCTAGCAGGAAACGATTGTTCCTTCAGCAATCCCAAAGAACCTGGTACTTCCATTCATCTAAATCGGTCTTGTATTAAGATGACATTTATTTACCATGGTGTCTAATTTCCCCTCTGCATCTGTAAACACCCTCTTGGTCCCCTACCTTCAGTCTTTTGAATTTGAAAACAGTATTCAAAGAATGTTTGTTGTTAGGGACCTATATAAATGTCTAGAACCAGGTGTGATACAGTCAGGCAGTGCGGTTTTATCCCATCATTAAAAACACTGTGTGTATTTATACAGTACCAAGGCACTGGGTAGCTGTCAGTTGTCGCATCTTTGCAACCCCAGTAAGTTCAAGGCTTACTGTTCTGTCTGCATTTGCGGTGCGTTTCTAGCCAATGGCATGAGAAAATAAGCGGCTCTGCCAAGGCAAGGAGAGACTCAATCTGACCCTCTAGACTTTGGCACCTGAGATGGCCAGAGGGTCCCGACAGTGCCACTCCATGCATTATCTCCATCAGTGGGTGCTTGAGTGACCACATGGAACAGAGGCAGGACGGATATGCGACCAAAGGGAGAAACCTTGGTGTGCTAAGCCACTGAGACTTTGGTGAGTGAAATGAAAGACAGCCATGTGAGCAGCTCCCTGTCTAGGCTTTTGTAACAATCAAATGATCTTACATATGTGAGGATACTTAGAAAAAGTTCAGAGAAAATGGAATTAAAAGATAAATTTGTTTTAGTGCAATAAAGTCAATGCATCTAAGGAGTTTTCACAAAGTTCAAGAAAAAAATGCATATTTATGAAAGAAAAACCTTCATAGCTTTTAGCTTTTTAGCAATAAAAGAAATTTATCTTTGAAATCAATGTGGTGGCACAGCTAGCTAATCCTCCACCTTGCAGCACTGGCATTCCATATGGGTGTTGGTTTGTATCCAGGCTGCTCCACTTCCAATCCAGTTCTCTGCTTATGGCCTGGGAAGGCAGCAGATGATGGCTGTAGTCCTTGGGCTCCTGCACCCACGTTAAAGACCAAGAAGAAGCTCCTAATCACAAGATTCCCAGCTGCAGCTGCAGCTCAGCTCTAGCCATTGTGCTCATGTGGGGAGTGAACCAGTGGGTGGAAGATCTTCTATCTACCTCTCCTCTTTTTCTGTAAAAATTTGTCTTTCAAATAAAAATAAACAAATCTTTAAAAAATAAACTTATCTTTAAATTTCATGTTCCACAACCTTCTCATAATACTTTTCTATATGTGTACTTTCTAATGTGGTGCTTGGCGAATTTGTAGATGCTAGTCCCCCTCTTCCCCTCTATTCTTTTATTCTTTTAAAAGATTTATTTATGTGTTTATTATTGGAAAGTCAGCTATACAGAGAGGAGGAGAGACAGAGAGAAAGATATTATGTCCTCTGTTTCACTCCTCAAGTGGCTGCAATGGACGGACCTAAGCTGCTCCAAAGCCAGGAGCCCACGGCTTTGGGCCATCCTCGACTGCTTTCCCAGGCCACAAGTAGGGCGCTGGATGGGAAGCGGGGCCTCAGGGATTATAACTGGTGCCCATATGGGATCCCAGGCACATGCAAGGCAAGGACCTTAGCCACTAGGCTACTGCACTAGGCCTCCCTCTAGTCTTCAAGGTGATAAATTGCAAACAACACATGACTAAGTCCAGTTATCCAGCAGAGGGGAGCTCAGGACCAGAAAGTTGTGATGAAGGAATAAAAAGAGGTCCACAACATCCGAAGCTGTTCTAAGGTCCACAACACCCCAGGTGAGGCAGTTAGAAATCAGTGAACAGAGCATACGAAGTCGTGAAGAACTGGATTTTTAGCTCTTGTAGCAGGGTGCACATTATCTCACAGGATGACGCACTGAGACATAGAAAGTGAGAGTTTTTATACTTTTACGAAAAACAGTGCAACTGGTGGGAAAGCAGGTGTGTGGAGTACAGATTAGCTGAGTTTGCACAAGGGCAGATTAGCCCATAACAGTTCCAATCACAGGGTAGATAAGCAGCTCTCCTGTGGAACAACAAAATATCAGACACAGAGGTTAGGTCTTCCATGACTCCAGGCCTATCTACAGCTCTTGCACGTACACAGGAGGTCCTCTGCTTTATGTCTCTCTTGGAATGTCTGCCAAGCATCCGCATCATAAGTCACTGTGACAGAAACTCTGGGAAGAACAGCCTGAATGCAGAAATTGGTAGGGGAGGCAGGTAGAGAGTGGAAGAGGAGGTAGCGTGGGGAGAAGTGGAACTAGGCTGTTGTATTGCTTGCCCTGTCTTGCATAACAGGACCCATTTGGTGGAGCAAAGGAAGAGGGAGATAAGAGAAATACCCAGCCATTTGCCATGACAGCCAGACTAGAGGTATCTAGGTTGTGGAACGGAATAAAACACTGCAAAAGGAACAACAGGAAAAGTGTCACATTTAATCCTATTTGTCCTGTGAGAATTTTCCAAAGCCAAAGGAAATGTTATCTGATGGCTGGTCTCACCTGCAGGCCATCCCAGACAGTCTTTTCTGTTTGTTTTGTTGTTGTTGTTGTTGTTTTAATCCCTGCTATTGAAAATGCTTTGTTAGGCATGGAAGGAAGGGACTCCTTGGTACATGCAGCCCACCTGCCCTCTCCACAGAGTGCTGTGTGCATTCATAAGAGGTTGCCGTGGGCCCAAACGCTCCCTAGAAGGAAGCGTTTTTGCCAATCCATCTTGGCAGAGTGGCAGGAACAGTAGGGGTGGGAGGCTGGATGCTGCCTGGGGTAATTTTCTTCTTTTTCCCAAGGTGTTTCAGACCCACTGCTGGGGAAGACCCCAGGGAGGAAGAAGCACCTGTTCTGGGTTCTTCCTCCAAGCTCCCGGGCCAGAGCTGGCACCTTCATGTGTCCCAGCTGTTGGGTTTTAAACTTTGTGGAGGAAGGACATCTGAACCTTGTAAAGTTCCTTAACCATATGGAACCAAGTAAAAGCCATTAGAATAGTGAGGCAAAAAGGCAGTTGAGAAGTACTTTGACTCCTTGTCTCTGTAAAATAGCTGAAAGTGGTTCTGAGTGCCCTGGTACAGAGCTTTGGATGCCAATATTAGAATGGCAGAAAATGATCTAAAAACAACGACCTGTCCAGACTGTGGTCCCAACCCTCTTGTGACTGTTCCCATCTCACAGGTGGCACAATGAGACCCACTATATGAAGAATGGAGGCTAACAGCTATCCAAGTCTCCTGGCTCCAACCCCATTTTTTGGTTTCACCAAACCAAAAAAAAAAAAAAAAAAAAAAAAAAAAGTACTATACCAGTCAAAGGCAAAACACACCAAGAAAAAGTAACAACGATACACTCCCCTCAACTGATACCAGCTCTTCGGAAGTAGTGAGGAAAGTCTTCATAGATAGCTTGGATTAGGGGATTCAGAGCCAATTTTGGATTATTTTTGCTTAGAAAGCATAATATGGCTTGGTTTCCTTAAGCCAAAGGGGTAGGAGAGCAGCTCTGTGGAGAGTTTAGAGGCAGGAAAGAAGAGAACAAGTTCTCAGCTGCAGACAGCAGAGCTGGGGTGGTGAGCAGCAAGGGGTTTCAGAGAAAACAGCAGAAAAACTCAGGGCCTGTGGTTAGTTTTATTGGACTCCAGAAGCATTGAAAGACCTGTGTGGGTTTCTGAGGAGTGACACAGAGCAAACTACTCAAGGGATGATTTTTTACTGCATCTGGAGCCATGTGAAAAGGATGGCAGTTGGGAGCATGATGGGAGAAGAAATGATAGACCTTTGACAAAACTTCTGTGCAAGACAGTCACCCTTGATTTTAGAACCAAAGATTGGGGAGAATGAATGAGGTTGAAAGTTGATGAGAACTCCTTTATATAATGAAGATCTAATCTTCTCCACACACCTGTTCTCATATCTGCCCCTCAAGATTCCAGGTAGCCTCCCTGAAACAGTTGGGCATGTACTGCAAGGTGCTCCTCAGGTGATTCTGACATGCAATGCAAAGAGGGATGACAAGAAAAACCTCACATGAGAGCGCTTAGTACTAACAGTTAAATTGATAGTGAACTGAAACTGCAACATGCTGTGTAATATGATACGATGGAAGTACATAGAAAGTTCTAGAAATTCATGTAATTGGAGTGCTTCATCTTACATAGACAAAAAGGAGGTTCATAAGAGGCATCCTTCATCCTGGCTGTACATTTCAACTCACCAGTTAAGGGCCCAGAGCGATATCCTAGTGGCTAAATCCTTGCCTTGCATCTGCTGCGCTCCCCTATGGCTGCCAGTTCGTGTCCCTGCTGCACCACTTCCAGAAGAAACTCCTGGCTCTTGGTAGCTCTGGCCATTGCCGCCACTTGAGGAGTTATCCAGAGGATGTAATATCTTTCTCTCGGGTCTTCTTCACTCTGTATATCTGCTTTTCCAATAAAAAAAGAAAAAGATAAAAAGAAAAATCAGCCAGTTAAATTCAGCTCCTTGAATGTGGGGGGGTAGGGTAATGATGGGGTTTATAAATTCCAGGTGATTCTAACATAAGGAGAGCTGAGAACAGCAGTTAGAGAATGGAGGCAAGTTACTGTAGCCTTTGAAGTAGTCGTTTTCTAGGCAAAGAGTAGCAGAATGGAGAAAAGCCCTGTGTGTCTAGAGCTGTGACTTGTAAGAAGATATTGCAAAGCCAAGATAGGCGTTGAGAAGAAGATGATAATACAACAAGGTGGGGCTGGTGTTGTGGCACAGCAAGTAAAGTTAGTGTCTGTGATGCTTACATCCCATATGGATGCGGGTTCCAGTCCCAGCTGCTCCACTTCTGGTTCAGCTCCCTGCTAATGACCTAGGAAAAGCAGAAGTTGGTTGTTGGGCCACGTGGGAGATCTGGAGGAGTCTCCTGTTCCTGGCTTTGGCCTGAGCTATTGCTGGTCATTGTGGCCATCTAGGGAGGGAGTCAGCAGATGGAAGATCTCTGTCTCTCCCTCTGACTTTCAAATAAATAAGTAAATCTTTGAAAAGCAGATGAGAGGGCCTAGTATGATAGCCTAGTGACTGAAGTTTTCACCTCATACATGCCAGGATTCCGATGGACACCGGTTCATGTCCTGGCTGCCCCTAGGAAAGCAGTCGAGGACAGCCCAAAGTCTTGGGACCCTGAACCAACCTGGGAAACTAGGAAGTAGCTCCTGGCTCCTGGCTTTGGATTGGCTCAGCTCTGGCCATTGTGGCTACTTGGGGAGTGAACCAAAGTATGGAAAATCTTTCTCTATCTCTCCTTCTCTCTGTAAAGTTTACTTTCCAATAAAAAGTAAAACCTTAAAAAGATGAATTAGTTGATTCCTTAAGAATATAGAAGGATTGTTTTGAAAGTGTACAATAAACATTTGGGTTTCACCAGAAGGATTTTTTTAAAGATTTATTTATTTTTATTGCAAAGTCAGATATACAGAGAGGAAGAGAGACAGAGAGGAAGATCCTCTGTCCAATGATTCACTCCCCAAGTGAGCCGCAACGGCCGGTGCTGTGCTGATCTGAAGCCAGGAACCAGGAACCTCTTCTGGGTCTCCCACGCGGGTGCAGGATCCCAAAGCTTTGGACCATCCTCGACTGCTTTCCCAGGCCACAAGCAGGGAGCTGGATGGGAAGTGGAGCTGCCGGGACTAGAACCAGCACCCATATGGGATCCCGGGGCGTTCAAGGCAAGGACTTAAACCACTAGGCCTCTATGCCGGGCCCCTGTTGTGCATTTAAAATGTATTGACTTGATAGGCAGAGAGAAAAGAGACAGTGAGAGAGTTACCTTCCATGGCTAGTTCACTCCCCAAATGCCAGCTATAACCAGGACCAGACCCAGCTGAAGCCAGGAGCCAGAAATTCAACCTGGGTGGTAGGGGCCCAAGTACTTAAGCCATCACCTGCTGTTTGCCAGGGTTGTATATTAGCAGGAAGATGGAATCCAAAATAGAGCTGAGACGCAAGGTGGTGGTTGTCATTGCATTTTGTTAAAGATAGTGTAACAAAGAAAGGCTAAAGTAAATGACCCAAATTCACACAGTTAGTGGGATGGAGACAGGAGTAGAATTAGGATTTGAACCTAGGTATCCAAGCACTGGAATCCTTGCTGTTAATATTCATGGAAGATATGTGTGTGTGTGTGTGTGTGATACCAGACATGCAATATGGTGCATCATGGCAATGCTTCTTGGGCCCTGGGCATCACAGGATTCTCTATGGGCTGTTTTAGAGCTTCAGCGTGGGTCCCCAATGGTTCAAGTATTTGTCCAATCACCATGATCTGGGAGTTGTTTGGAACATTTTAAGCTGGGGCCAACGGCCATTGTCCAATACTGTTGTAAGACAATTAACAGAATTCTGTGAAAATATGCTTACATATAGTAAACATCTAACATGTGTTGGATGAATAAATGCATGAATAGTAACTGAGTATAATATTTACATGTGTAACAGATGCCTAAAATTTCATGGGATATTTCTGAGTAGTAGGAATACCAATGATTTGCATTTACATTTTTTCAGGTCCTTTGAAAGATTTATTTTATTTTTATTGGGAAAGCAGATTTAGAGAGAAGGAGAGATAAAGAGCTCCCATCCCCTGTGGCCACAGCGGCCGGAGCTGAGCCGATCCAAAGCCAGGAGGTTCTTCCGGGTCTTCCACGCTTGTGCAGGGTCCCAAGGCTTTGGGCAGTCCTCTACTGCTTTCTCAGGCCACAAGCAGGGAGCTGGATGGGAAGCAGGGCTGCCAGGACACAAACTGGTGCCCATGTGGGATTCTGGCACGTACAATGTGAGGACTTTAGCCACTAGGCTATTGCCCTGGGCCCTGTTTCAAGTTTTGAAAAACACATATCCCTCTTTTAAAAAAAAATCAGAAAAATAATTTCTGAAGAAATAGGACAGTCACAGGCAACAACGTTTAGTTTCTGTGCATTACGTCGCAAAATGAGGAAATATTTCAGTTTATGTGTCCTCAGTGTGAATTTTAATTTAGATGCTCAGTGAAGACTTGCTGTCATGATATGTGTTAATAACACATCCTGCTTGTATTATACCCTGTCATTCCTGATGGAAAATAAATACAATTACAAATACCATCGCATACTAAATGAAACTTAAAATGATGGAATTGGAAAAAGCACAGACGCTCATGATACATGGAATCATATTAATCATTTGTAAGCGCACAGGAGTTTGAAGCACTAATTTTTTCCTGCATGTTTTTTGCTGCTTTCAATTCAAACAAGTGTTTCGTTCCCCTTGGATGCTCGCAGCAGACAGGAAGCAGAGGGATCTACTGCCTCTCTGGACCTTTGTTTTAAAAAGATGAATGCATGAAGGACTATCGTGTCTGGACTGGCAAGGATCTTGCCTCAAACCCAGAAGAGCGACTCCCATTTGGATGATAGAAACAAGAATAGGGCACTGGAAGCAGAGGCCTCTCTGCCACCACCCTTGGACACAGGGTGGTGGTAAGGTGGTTTCTTGCCTGATCCCTAGCGAGCTCCATAGTGGGACCATGAGCAGCACAGCAACCTTGCCTCGTAAATGCAGGCTAAATTCATTTACTTAAGTTGTATGACTCAAACTTACTGCCCAGGCTGTTTGTTTGCTTGCATGTTGAGCTTGCTGTTTTGTAGCTAAAAGGATTTGTGTTTACTTCTACTCTCTGTTAGTCTCTTTTTATGTGTCTCTTGTAGAACTCATTATTTTATGACCCATTGAAAGGTTGTTCAATTTTTCACATATTTATTATTTCTGGGAAGGGTTGTTGGTTAAATTGATCTAAGTGTATTTAGTTATTTTCATTTTGATTGAAAGATGGAGAGCTAGAAAGAGATTTTCCGTCTATTGCTTCACTTCCCAAATGCCTGCTAAAGCCAGGGTGGGGCGCCAGATTCAAGCCAGGAAGCCAGAATTCAAACCCCGTCTCCTGTGTAAGTGGCAGAGATCTACTTGCTTGAGCCATCATCTGCTATCTTCCAGGGTGTGCACTGCAGGAATCTGGATCAGAAGCAATGCATCCAGGACTTAAATCAGCCACTCCAATGTGGGATGTGGGCACCCCAGGCAGCAATTTTTTTATTATTTATTATTTTTAATTCATTAATTACACTGTATTATGTGACACAGTTTCATAGATACTTGGGTTCTCCCCACCCCTCCCCAAACCCTCCCACCATGGTGGATTCCTCCACCTTGTTGCATAACCACAGTTCAAGTTCAGTTGCAGGCAGCAATTTAACTGCTGTGCCAAATGCCCAATTTTTATTTGTAAGTGTTCAGAATACACACATACACACACACACGAGAAAAATGTACTTCAAGAAATTCATGGAAAACTGAGCTAAAAGCTGTCTGGTGCATTTTTGAAATCCATGTCCTTTTTAAAAAAAAATGTGAATTTTCCATGAACTTTTTAAAGTCTCTTTTTTACACACACACACACACACACCCCTATGTCTGAGTATTTTTCCCTGTCGGGAAGCTTCCTAAAAAGGTTCCAGTAATGAAACTTGGGATGAGAAATCAGAAACCAAATTCCCAAGTTTGCATCTGTTTTTGCTGATAGGAGACAGAGTAGACCAACAATAAACAAAGCAAGCAATGGAAAAGGCTTTGAGACTTTTGTGATTTTATCAGCAGATGGTAAGTGTAATTTAATGTAGATGAACTACTAATTAATTAGGGAGCAAAGAAACCAGTCCAGTGATATGTCTGGGCAAGAAGCAACCCTGTAGCATACAGATCAAGAAAAGGATTTAGGGATTATTTTAGAAAAGTCATTAAAACTCTTAGTCTAGTGCATGGTTGTGGGAACTAAGACAAAATATAGGATCAGCAAAGAGAATACACCAAAAAACTGGGGTAGGCAACTGGGATTTTGAAAAAGGTTTGCTCAATCTATTCAGGAATATCATTGAGTCAGCAATTGCTATTAACAAAGTGATAGAAGCTTCATGAAATCCAAGAAATAAATGTAATACACTTAGACCGGGGCACACAAACGCCAGTTTTTTCAAGAATCAAGTAGGTGGGCAAGTAGGTGAAGTTTATCATGGTGAGACTTTTGGGAATGACGGGAACTAGATCAGATGGAGCATGCTTCAAGGTTTCAAAGTCACCTACCCATTGTCTTAACCAAACAAATCACACCTGCCTACTCAACCCAACTCTGGCCACCACCAATGGCAACCTCAGGACTTGGAAAGTTCTGTTTTGTGCATCTCGTCCACCTCTTCTCTAATCTGAGAATTCCTGGAAGATTGCACTGCGTCTCCTTCAGTCTTGCATCTTTGCTCAATGGTTAAGGGTCAGCCATGTCTAAATGAAGGACCATGCCTACAGAGCCGACCGAGCTGACTGGTGTCTGCTGTACCTAGTGCTCCATTGCCACAGTGTCTAAAAGAGCTCATGTGTGGGCCCCAAATGCCAGTTCCGTGCCTGACTCAGCCCTGCAGTACCTGATTTGCATGCTGCGTGTGAATTATTTCTGTCTAAGATTTGTGTAAATCTGCCTTTTTCCCTCTCTCGTGTGTTCCTCTTACTGACCTTGGTCTTTCGTTCTCCAAGCTCTTTCCTGCCCCTTGTTGAGCACTTCCAAAAGTAGCTTCGCAGTTGGCCTCTCCCTTTCTGCCCTCTCATCCTGATTTGTTTTGTTCTTTATCCTCTTTTTTCTCCTTATACCTATGCTGCAAACGAGGGAAGATGACAACAATCTCGAGGCATTCTAGCCTCAAGATGTGTGTTAGGAGGGTGAACAAGGCTGTGCTAAACTGACATCCCACTACCTTAAATGGCACAACCTTTTTCTGGTAGGAAATATTTCTAGATTACCCAAATACTTACAATCTTAATAATTTAGGCTAATGTGAGGTTTACATATTTAAATTCAGCAATATTAGATCTATACAAGATAATCTCTATCACATTTTCTCTCTCTAAATACAGATATATATATATATATATATAGATCTATCTATATTTATATAGCTCTCTGTCTCTCTGTATTTTATGTATATATAATATACACATTTTATATATATATAGCCACAGGTCCTATTTATAGTAAAGGGGAGGGAATGATGCAAAGATTTAAAGACCATGAGGCAAACACGTCATGGGTTCAGTTTTGATTTGTTGTCATTTGCTCCTCATTTTCTTCTGGTTAAGCATGAAGAATTCATTCCTTATAAGCTAAACATAAGTATGGTGAAGATATATTATACCATGTTCCTTGGGCAATTATAAAGTTCATTACTGTAACTTAGACAATATATAAAAATATAAGGAAGCTCAAGAAGGGTTTAAATCAATTCACAAAGGGCAGGAGTCAGGTGCAGTGGCTAAGTCAGTGCTTGGGGCACCTGCATCTCCTGTTGAAATGCCTCATTACTCCACTACCAGTTCAGTTTCCTATTAATGTCCACCTTGGGAGGCAGCAGATGATGGTTTACCCGCTTGGGTTCCTGCCGCCCACATTGGAGACCTAGATGCAGTTCTGTCCTCCTGGCTTTGACCTGACCCACCCCTGGCTGTTGTAGGCATTTAGAGAGTGAACCAGTGGACAGATCTTCGTCTTTCTGCCTTTCAAATAAACACACAGATGTCAAAGCTGTAACTACTTAATAATAAAAAAGATTTATCAGAGAATTGAGGAAGGGGAGACAGTAGAAGAGGAGAGAGAGAAATGGATCCACAGGTTTACTTCCTAAATGACTACAACAGCTGATACTGGAAAAAGCTGAAGCTAGTAGCCAGGTTTTCTGGCCTCCCACTTGGATAGCAGGGCTCTAAGGCTTTGGATAATCTTCCAGGGACTTCCTAGGCACATTGGCAGGAAGTTGTGCAGAAAGTTGAGCAACTGGAACTCAAACAAGGTTGTTATGAGTGATGACTTAACGTGCTATGCCACAACACTGGCTTCCCGTGACCATTTGTTAATAAACAAAGGCCGTGACAAAATCCTGCACAATGGTGTTAAGCTCTCAGGGAATACAGATGCAGCTACCCCTTTGTTTCCAGTAGTCTCTGCAATGCTGCATGGCTTGGCCTTCTACTTGCCTTTCCTTTTCCTGTCTGTTTACACCATTTGTCTACCACCAGCTTCTAGGTGGTCATTTTGTTGCTTAGGTCTCTTTAGAGCTGTTTTATGTGCATGTAAATAAGCAGGAATAGATTATCTTTCCACTCCCCTATTGTTTTTTTCCCACAGAAAATATATCATGCACTATTTTTTTTAAATTGACTTATTTTTTATTGGAAAGTCAGATTTACAAAGAGAAGGAGAGACAAAGAGAAGGATATTCTATACGCTGGTTCACTCCCCAAGTGGTTGCAATGGATGGAACTGAGCTGATCTGAATCCCGGAGCCAGGATCTTCTTCTGAGTCTTCCATCCAGGTGTATAAGCCCAAGGCTTTGGGCTGTCCTTGACTGCTTTCCCAGGCCGCAAGCAGGGAGCTGGAAGGGAAATGGAGCAGCCAGGACATGAATTGGTGTCACATGGGATCCTGGAGCATGCAAGATGAGGACTTTAGCCACTAGGTTACCACACTGGGTCCGCACTATTGGTTTTTACCTTGCTCCTTTTAACAAAGCAGACTGCAACTCTTCCTATATCAGTAAAAACAAAATTATGTGTTTTTTTTTTTCCAGAACTTGTATTCTGCATTGTGGATGTACAACCTTTAGGTTGATTCTTAAGTATTTTCCCTCCATTTAAAGACAATATCTGGGGATGAGGGGGAAGGGCCTGTGTTGTGGCATATCAACCCAAACCTCCACTTGCAATGCTGGCATCCCATATGGGTGCCAGTTCTAGACCTTGTTGCTCCACTTCTGATCTACCTTCTTGCTAATATTCCTGGGAAAGCAGTAAAATATGTTCCAAGTCCTTGAGCCCCTGCATCTATGTGGAGACCAAGAAACTCCACCGCCAGGCTGTTGGCCATTGTGGCCATCCCGGGGAGTAAATCAGTGGATGGAAGATTCTCTCTGACTTTCAAATAAAATTTATTTTAATTTTTTTTCAAATAAAAATTTAAAAAAACAAAAAATAATGAAAATAATATATGAATAACCTTGTATAGGTGCAATTTCTTTTTTTTAAGATTTATTTATTTTTATTGGAAAGATCCATAGAGAGGAGAGACAGAGAGAAAGATCTTCCATCTGCTGGTTCACTCCCCAAGTGACTGAAATGACCAGAGATAAGCCAATCTGAAGCCAGGAACCAGGAGCTTCTTCTGGGTTTTCCATGAAGGTTCAGGGTTCCAAGGCTTTGGACCATCCTCATCTGCTTTCCCGGACCAGAAGCAGGGAGCTGGATGGGAAGTGGAGCAGCTGGGACATGAACCAGTATCCATATGGGATCCTGGTGCATGCAAGGTGAGGACTTTACCCACTAGACTACCATGCCAGCCCATAGATGTAATTTCTGAAACGTGCACGTTTATTTGTAGCATTAATTTCCCCAAGAAGGGCTGCTGCCTCAGAGGATCTTGTGTTTATAATTTTGATACCATCAGATTTCCTTCTGTAAAGATTGTACCCACAATAATGTAAGAGAGTGCTTGTTGGTGTTAGAGTTCTTCACATCAAATACACGAGACAGCTTCTAGAAATAATGAATTCTATGATCTCACTCCACAGTACTCAAGGAGATCCTGTATCCATAGAATTCAGTTAAGACACCAGATTGGGTTGAAGGCCAGTCAGGAAAAGCCACTGTTCCTGCTAGGACAGGAGGTGAACTGAGTAGGGCTGGCTCATGGACCCACTGGTATGCGTGAAACCTGGCACTGGGAGAGGTTCTGATGGAGGAGCCTGGGCAACTTCTCTGGCAGGACACAGTCCCTGCAGGGAAGCACAAGAAGCACAATAGGAAACAGCCCAGAATAGGCCATGGAAATTATCCCACTGGCAAACACTTGGCATGGGTTGGGGGTAGACCAGGCTGAACCCGTTCACATCACCTGCTGTCGAATCCGAGCACCAGAACAGAGTGTGGGTTGGGCCAGGTTCGGTTGTGACACATACCAGTACACATTAAGGAATGCCAGGGCGAGATGAGCCATACCAGATGTGGTTGCAGCACCCAACCAGCACATGTGAAAACTGGGAGAGGAGGCAAAGCCGACGGGAATGTGGACTCCCCTGCTGGACAACTACTTTCATTGGAAAACGTGAGTCAGGATGGGGGCAGACCAGACTAAGCAGGGCTATAACACCTGTGGGCCTCATGTGAGCTAGATAAGGGAAGGGCTGATCTCAGAACCCCAACCATGAAGAGACTATGTCAGCCAATGGACTCTGAATAGGTTTCATTGCGATTGGAATGGAGAAATTGGCAGCAATCCAGAACTGTTGAACTATCAAAACTGCTTGAGCTGGACCCTCAGAGCGTGCCTCACGTTGGGGATCTGGGATGGGTGGGAGGCTGGGTGGGGCTTTTCCCTTTGTTTCTCCCCTGACCCCAGATACAGGGAAAAAAAATGATAATATTAGTGTTGAAATAATGGTATTACCTATTTTCACCCTGTAGCCCTTGACCTTTCGTACCCTAATCAACTAAGTAAGATTATTAAAAAAGAAGAAGAATTCAGTTAAGACACAAGGCACAGATAGATGAGGATGACATTCATCTAGGGTTTTGATGCTCTACCCAAGCTCCAGGCAGGGGAACCAGGTAAAGAATATATGAGTGCACGCTGTGACAATGCTCTTAGGCAGCCATTGCTGCACTGGATCTGCCTCCTAGACACACACTGGCACCTTTTTTGGAATCCTTCCATGATGAACACAATTACACTGACTACAATTAGAGGTGGCAACAGCTGCCTGGTCCAGGCAGAGGAGATGCCTCAGGCTTTGAAATCACAGACGTTTGGAAAAGGATCCTGATGGTGACCCGCCTCTTGAGGGTATGGCTTGGTAAGTTACTTGGCAGGTTGTTTTTTAGACCATTAAAATGGGGATAGTTATCCTCATGCTTTTTTCCCCTGAAACATCCTAAGATTAAAAATAATATTCTGGAGAATATTTAAGAAATAACTTTACCATGTTAAAAAAAAGGTGGGGGTTTTAGGTAGAATGGCAGAAAGAGAGAGAACACAAGCAGAGAGTAAGAGATCTTCCACCTGCTGATTTACCACTCAAGTGAGCACCATGGTTGGGGCTGAGCCCAGCCCAAAGACCCAGAACTCCACTCAGGTCTTTCACATGCATGCAGGGTCTAAATATTTAAGCCATCATCTATTGCTTCCTCAGGAGCATTAGCAGGCAGCTAGATTGTAAGCAAAGCAGTCAGGACTTGAACAGGTCTCCAGTGTGGGGTACCAGTGTCATAGGTAGTGACACTGCTACATCACAATACCAGTTCCAACTTTACTCTTATGGCTTTCTGTAAATAACAAAGAATTAGGAAAGACCACTCCCTTCAACATACACATTTCAGACTTTTGCAAAGCCAAAATTATGATAAAGCTCTTGTACTTTATTTGTAGAAAAGGCTCCAAAAAACTACTTGGCTTTATTTTACACATACTTTCAACATCTTGGTAGTTTGGCTTCTCAGACTAAAGTGCAGGGGAAGTAAAGGGATCAAAACTGTGAAATGACTGAACTACCAAGGCAGAAATTCACAAAAAGAAAAAAAATTGTTAGAAAAAAATTACTGCTACAATAACCATCAACAAATACCCCAGCAAATCTGGGCAGGGACAGCTAATCATAGCCTCTTAACAGAAGGTCCCCTGAAGTTCTGATTGTTGAGAAAAGGTTAAACAGGAACTGTAGCACATATACATATATTAAACCTCTGCTTATAATGCCAGTATCTTGTATCAGAGTGTAGTTTCATTTCAAGTCCTAGAGGCTGCACTTCAGATCTGGCTTCCTGTTAATGCACCTGGAAAGGCAGCTGAAAATATCCCAAGTATTTGGGTTCTTGCCATCCACACTGGAGGCCAGGATTAAATTTCTGGCTCTTTGTTTCAGCCTTAACCTTGGCAGTTGCAGCAATTACAGGAGATGGAAGATCTGTTACTCTGCCTTTCAAATAAACGAATATATAAAACACAAAAGGTTAGCTATCTGCCTGGTGTACAGAAAGCAAAGCACAGAGCAATGCATTGTTTTCATTTATTTTTCCTTCTAATTAACAGGTGTTTTTTTTTTTAGATTTGTAAGGCAGCGTTAGTGTGTGTGTGTGTGTGTGTGTGTGTGTGCATGTGTGTGTGAGAGACAGAGAGAAAGATTTCTTTCATCTGCCAGTTCACTTACAAATGGTTGCAATGGGAAGGGCTGGGTCAGGCTGAATCGAGGAGCCAGGAGAGGAGTCAGGATGCCCATCTAGTGTTTCATGTGAGTGGCAGGGGCCCAAGCACTTGGACCATCTGCTGCTGCTTTCCCAGATACATTAGCAGGGAGCTGGATTGGAAGTAGAGCACTCACATGCGATGCATGCATTGTGGGTGCTGGCCCTTAACAAAAGTTTTGAGGTAATTCTGCAATATGGCAGTGAGTTTCAAAAAGACTTTTAAGATTCATTATAAAGTGAAATATATTTTGGACCCTGGAGAAGTTAAATGTCAGTTATCTGGAAAATTAACTCAACTCACTCATTTAACATTTTTTGAGTGATCATTACATGTTCAGTGTTGTGCTAAGTGCTGAGCTTTCTTGGAGCATTTGCTTCACTATTCTAGGTAAAAAAAAGGAGCACATTCATAGCACAGTCTAAATTTATGCTAATCTTTCAGTGAATTTTATTGATACATTTATGATCACTGTATCATTTTAATTTAGAACTTGTGGGTTCTACAATATGTCCTTTTCTAACTAAAGACTGATAAAGTTGTTCACATGGTAAATGCAAAGTTGAAGTTAACTGACTGTGAATCTCACATATCTTCCTGAAACTCCAGTTGTGATACTTTTGACTCATAGTCTCAATTTTGTCAGCCTTATATAGTGAGTGTAATTTACTTAGCTAATTTCACTAGTAGATTATGCTATTTCTAGGCACAGAGAAATAGGAATCATAAATATGCCTTTACCACTTCCTTTTGTATCTCTTTTCATAGCCTGAAAGTTTAAATTGAGAAAATACATTTTAAAACGCAAATTAATTGCACCTATTTCCTTGGAGTAGTTCAACATGCTTTATTAGAGACACCAAATCTATTCAATGATGTAATTTAAGCAGATACATGTTAGTATGATGCAGACATATCAACAATAGCATTGGGAATAAAATTATAGCAGCTACTGCATATGTAGTGCTTGTTACCTAGTGGGTGTCATATTGAGAGCTTTGAATGGCTTTTCACCTTTAATACACCCAGCACCTTTTCAAAGCAAGCATTCTTGTTATCTCCAGTAAATGAAAGCAGCAGCTGAGGTCTAAAGGGGTCATCTTACTCCTGTTACTCATAGTATTATTTTAGTGGAACTGTGGTCCAAAGCTGGGAGTCTTCCTCTACACTTATGTCATTGAAAGTGTTGTTCATTCAAATTCCATAGAGTCAAAATCCTATCCATATGAAGATATAATCTTTACTTGATGGCTGTGTTTTATCAACAACAAGGTAGGGTTTAAAAAAAAAAAAACAGCATTGAATAAAATTTGATTGGTTTCCAAAAGCAGATTTTGGAGTCATCTGTTTCTCCTCCTCAAATACCCAGGATGAGAATTTTCTGTTCCTACTTTCTGTAAAGTCTTTATAGATTTAACATTGGCATTCATATTCTTAAAAATGCAGGTCTTTGAATGTGGTGACTTCATTTTGTCCTACTCCACTCTAAAACTTCTCTAGGTACTGCAGGGCTAAATATCATACAGATCAAAGTAACCATTAATGTTCTCTTCCAAGGAACCTCACTGACATACAAATGTTACCTAACTTGCTCTCTTCACATCCTAAAGCATGTTATTAGCATTTATTAGAAGATTTTACTGTAAGAAGTGGACAGAATCATAAAAACGAGTATAAAAGTCTGGGGAGCTCAATGAGAAACTCCAGGGTTTTAAACTTTTTTTTATTTTGTGTTTTAACTTCAAAATGATTACTTCAACAGATCAGTGACAACTGTAACCACACAGCTTGTTTATCTGGTGTCTAATACACTTTGGAAGGTCATTATCATTCAAATCCATTCAGTGCTGCTGCACTTTTGCAACCTGTTAGCTATGTAGTGTACCCTGCACCTACTTTAATGACTTAGCACCTTGATAACATCTTCACTCATTTAAAGCCACGTTTACCCACAGAGCTTTAGCACCCTCCCCCCTCCAAAAAATATTTTTTAAAAGGCAATCTTCACATATTTGAATAGCCTGATACACACAGGCTCTGGATTTTCCAGGTCAAGGTTAAGGAATTTTTAAATCGCATACTTAAAGAAAAAGTTGGTAGATATTTATTGCAACAGTGCAGTAACCACATTCAAGGTCACAGTATCCCACGTCTATCCCCACTCCAACACGTGAGAAACAACCAGACTGATTTCTGCTTGTGGAGTTTTCTGAAGGGAATGGTGCAAGATGGTGAAGTTGTCAGTGAGGAGGAAATCAGGGGTCAACAGAGGAAAGAGAAGTGTCCTCTTATGGGGATCTAAACTGACCTGAGTAATTTTTAGAGCCCCTCAAACGAAGAAAAATGTAACAGTGAAATTTAAAGTAAGAAAGGAACATCCAAGAGGTGAGACACATTAAGATGGGGTGGGGGGGGAGATGTGAGTCTAACTACACAATGAGGTCATCCTATCTCCCGGAAGTGACACATAATCACCTGCTTTGCACGAGCTCCGCCCCTTCCCTCAGAGGTCCCGCCCCTCCGCCAGCAGCCGGGAGGGTGTTAGGGGGCGTTTCTCCAGGAGGAAAGCTGTGAACTGCGACGCTGAGGAAGGGGACCCCAAAACGTCTGGCACTGCCCCCTCCAGGGATCACTTTGGATCGCTTCACTCGGCCCAGCGGGATTCTGAAAAGCCGAGGGGTCAACCTGATGGCTTTCGGGGTCAACGGAAGAGGGGAAGGGGAGCCCTGGCGGGGAGAACCCCCCGGTCCCCCGCCCAGCAGCTGAGGCACAGGAGGGCGGCCATCTTGGCCGGGAGGGTAGGGCTGGGGAGAAGCGGGCGCCGTGCGATTGGGGGGCTCGCCCGGAAGTGACGCCAACTACCCGGAAGCGGAGGGGGTTCCCTGGCCCACTCCCCCCTCGCTCGTTTGCTCCCCCGCTTCTTCCCCGCCCCCCTTCCTCTCCATTCGTTCCCCCCTCCCCGTTCCCTGCCTTCTTCCCCCCCCAACCCGTCCCTCCCCCCCCAACCTCCGGAGCTGGGAAGAGAGTCAAGATGGCGGCGAAATCCGATGGCGGTGGCGTGGGGGTGGGCTTCGCCCAGCTTCACAACCTGGACGAGGCGGTGGGCAGCGGCGGCGAGGAGGACGGGGAGCCCGGGGGAGGCGGCTGCGGCGGCGGCGGCGGCGACGGCAGCGAGCCCGGCGAGAGCAGCTCGCTGCACATCTGCCACTGCTGCAACACCTCCTCGTGCTACTGGGGCTGCCGCTCCGCCTGCCTGCGCTCCCTCCTGGGCAAGAAGCCGCGCCGCAGCGCCGCCGCCGCCGCCGACGGGGGGGACCAGCCGCTGCAGCCGCCCGGGGCCGCCGGCCGCCACCCCTCGACGCCCTCGGCCGCGCGGCCGCCGCAGCCGCCGCAGGTGGAGCGGCCGTGGCTCGACTGCCTGTGGATCGTGCTGGCGCTGCTGGTCTTCTTTGGGGACGTGGGCACCGACCTGTGGCTGGCCCTCGACTACTACCGCAAGGGGGACTACGGCTTCTTCGGGCTGACCCTCTTCTTCGTGCTGGTGCCGTCGCTGCTGGTGCAGAGCCTGAGCTTCCGCTGGTTCGTGCAGGACTACACGGGCGGCGGGCTGGGCGCCGTGGAGGGGCTCAGCAGCCGGGGCCCCCCCATGATGGGTGCCGGCTACGGGCACGGCGCGGCCCGCGGAGCCCCGGGCGCCGGGGTCTCGGCCACGCCGGGGGCGCAGCGCCTGTGTCGCCTCTCCGTGTGGATCTGGCAGTCGGTCATCCACCTGCTGCAGATGGGGCAGGTGTGGAGGTAAGAGCACTGCGGGGTTGGGGGCAGGGGCGGGCGGCTGTACGGACGGGGCCTCGCTGCCCGCCAGGTGCTTCGCGGGTCGGCCCTTGGACGGGCCCGCCGGGGCGCGGGGGTGAAGGGTTGGCAGAGAGGGATGGCCGCGCACTTGCCCTGGCGTCTCGAAGGGACCATCGTGTGATTTGGATTCCTGGCCACGCCTTTTGGCCAGGAGAGGCCCGGGTCCTGCGGTTTGCCTGCCTTCATCCCGGGTTTAGCACTTAGCGGAGACCCTGCTTCCCCTTTCTCCCTTCCCTTCCCCTCCTCCTTCTCTGCAGACCTCTGTATCCCGGTTGTCCCTTTGCCTTCCATCCCAAGGTAACCAGCCGCTAGCGCTTCCTCTCTGCACCCGGGTTCGCGTCCTGGCGCGCAGGGCGCCGGGGGCGGGAGGCGGTGGGCGACGGGAGGGGCACCTTCCCAGAGCCGATATGCACTCGGTTTTGCGCCCCCCACCCCCCGAGCGAGACATCGTTCCCTTTTCCCCCACGTTTTCTCGCCGCAGTGGTCTGTGTTGTGGAGCCCTGTGGAAAAACCTCCACTGCCTCTCTTTTATTCCACCCCGCCATCCCCTTCCCCTCTCCTCCCCCCGCAGTTCCCAGCTCTGCCAGTGGCTCCAAACTGCTACCCCCCCTTGAAAGGAAAACGACTTTGTTGCTTTTTGTTTTTCCTGGATGTGACGTGCCCTTTCCTCAGTGACAGGTAAAATATTGGGTAGTATGTGATGAACGCAAAGCGTTTGGTGTAACTCTCACGTCCAGAAGAATCAGTGCTTCCCCCCACCCCCGCCACACTTGGGCCGCTGTTTTGATTGCCAGGCTGGTACATAAGTGATTAGTATTTGTTAAGTGTATTTGTGTTGGCATTCCAGCCCTTTCTCCTTTAAGCGATCCCTGAAAAACCACTTGCAGATGCTCCTTTTGCTGGGAGCCTTAACTGACTACTTCACCTGCTAAGCCAAGGGAACGATCTTGTTAAAACCTTAGTAGCTCTGCGGCCTCCAGCTTAAATCAGCTTGAGTGCATTCTGGGAATAGTAAATTTAGGTGAGACGATTTTCAGTTGGAAAAAAATCTTCCCGAAGGAAGATGTGACGGGAAAGCTCTTCAGGTACATTGCTGCTGGGAGAAGACATTTTCCCAGATGACCC
Source organism: Ochotona princeps (assembly GCF_030435755.1). Classification (NCBI taxonomy): domain Eukaryota; kingdom Metazoa; phylum Chordata; class Mammalia; order Lagomorpha; family Ochotonidae; genus Ochotona; species Ochotona princeps. The sequence continues at coordinate 42,283,312 of NC_080842.1, read as the reverse complement.
TGCTTCCTGTCCCTGGTAGAAGGTGTCAGTCAGGCAGTGCTTTAGGGCACCAAGAGCACCGGATAGGCTTGAGTTCTTACACCTGGTGGGAGGTTTTAGGCCCTCTGCAGTTCAGGTAAGTGACAGACTCAGGTGAGCTGAAATGAAATCCCGTGGCTTTTGAATGGTTTGTCCAGATCTTTGTTCAGAATTGTAAGTAGGAAAAGAATGGCATGAAGTCGTAGCTGGAGAGTGAACGCCACAACTTGATGTATGGAATTGACAGGCAGGTTCAAGAGGGTGGAAGGCAGGGTGGTTCCTGCCTTCTGCTGGTCCTCATCAGTTGCTGACTGCTGTTTCTATGTTGCCTGCAACCTTTTCTTCAGCTGCATTTGTCTGCAGGTAATTTATGTCCTGCTGATAGGTTGATAAGAAGAGGGAAGAAAACACAGAAAAAGTGATGATGAACTTTCAGCTGTTATGGATATAACATGGAAGCAAATAACGTTTTGAAATTCTTTGAATTTGAAATCTAATTTCCCCTCCCCCCTCCCCCACTAAAATGCCCCCAAACAGCCCAAATCCATACTGAATCAAAGGTAATATGTTTAGAATTGGGGATACTTTATGTGATCATCTTTTGGTTTCATTCAGACTGGTAAGATGCAAAGAATGGGGGAGAGAGATTTTGGACTTCCCTGTTTAGCAATGAGGCATTCACTGAACCGACAAGCTGGTCACCTGTCTCTAGGGCTGAGTGTCTTAACTGTAGTGTGTTGGGTTAGAATTCCTGAGAGAATTGTAATCTGCCCTGGGCATTTTAGGAGTAGCATACTTGGGGCATAATGAAGTTGCGATTTAACTTCTCCGTCTTCTTAGGCAGATTAGTTCCATCCCTCTAATTGCACTAGTTCCACCATCTCATTGTGTATGGGCAAAGTATTCATGGGAGTACAGAAAGAGGACAAACTGGAAAGTACATTTCATCTGTGAATTTAGTTTCAGTAGTTGTTTCAATAAGGGTGTGTTTTTTTTTTTCTTGATCTTCATTTCACTTTCAAGCGCTCTGTTTGTGTATGTATGTGTTATATAAATGTATGTAAAACTTCAAGGATGCTGTGATTTTTGGCTATGTCTGCTTTAGAAAAAGTCACTTTTTTGGAGATTAGAATGTTTCTGAATTTTTCATAAAGTTAAGATACTGAAAGAGTAATTCAGCTAAGTTATTTCTTCTATCGTAGCTATGCTTTAAAAGTAATACATACTGAAGAAAGATTACTTTTGAACATTTTATTTTTTCAATAGACTGATTTTGTTTGAAATACTCTAGGAGCAAGGTCTGCTTTTTAATACCCACTAGACATGTTGCTTGCACCTAAGTCATTCATATGTGAGAACTTTAGAGGAAGATTTTTATTCTTGTTTGATTCTGCTTGCTAGTGTGTAGAAGCACATCTTTTACCATAGGTTTTCTGAGGCCATCTCTGCTTCCTTAATCATATTTGTGCTTCTGTTTTACTCTTTCCTGTGATCACATAACGTAAAGTTTATGGTCTAGAAGCTCTGTCATTGGTAGAGATATACACATGTCCAAGAAAAGATGTAAGTGAAGTTGTGCACTATCAAAACTGCTTCCGTTAAGGTGAAAGTCCTTGGCTCTTACTGGCTAGACTGCAGTGTCTATTTAAGAACATGCAGTGTTCCCTGAAGTGAAAGTGGCAGTGCTTCTGTCCATGTTACCTTTCCTGTCAGGTGGGCAAACTCCTGTCATCTCTTTCAGCAGATGATTTCACAGTGGTAGAAAGTATTTTGGACTGGAACAGAATTGGAGCAAGGAAGAGCAGGTGTCTGTAGGGTGATTTGGTGTCGTGAACCTGCTTCTTTAGTGCACATGTGTGACTCGGGTCTATGGAACACATGCTTTCCTCTCACTAATGACTGAATGGGGAACTTGCTGTATGGCTCTGTGCTGTTTCCATGTGCTTTTCTCGGGGAGAATGGGCGTCTGAGTCACCCAACCCAGGAGTATGAGTCACATCAGGCTCTGTCTCTGCACTGTGTGGTGTTATTAGAAAGTGTGATCATTTTCTTGGATGGTTTGACAGTGGGAACCGTGTGATTTAGTTTATACCTGCGTTATTGTGTTTTCCTTCCATATATTCTCCCTTTGCTTTTGTGCACTCTTTCCAGGATACTTGGTGTGTTTGTGCTTGTCAACAGCTGTTTGGCTAAAATTTCATGTAAGTTTATGATTATCTCAGACAAATAGTTAATCTGTTTTTATGTATGTGTTTACACACTTGTTTCACAGAGTAAAAGAGGTTTTAAATTCTTTGTAGTGCTGACCATTTTCAAAGTGAAGGTCACTGATATTTTCTTGGGAGATGAGGGTAGAGTAAAGGGAGAGAAAGTAAAAAACATTTCCTACTTCATCAGGGCATGGTTACTGTAAAGGGAAAGCTTTGTTGTGGTATTTCGTTGTGTTTTGAGACATTGGCAATATAGGAACAGGGTTCTCTGTATAATCAGTGGAGAATGTTGCTGGTAAGATGATGTTTTTAATCCAATCCACCTTCCCCCTTCTCAATTCTCGTATGTGGGAGTATTAAGAGCCTTTGTTTACATTGAATATTTACAATAGTAGTTCTTAATTCGGGCTGAGAGTAGAGCTTCCTGCAGCTGTAGAACTGGAAATACCTGAGCGCTGCTGCAGGCTGAAGTACCCTCCCAAGTCCTGTTTCTAGAAGCTCCACAGGTGATCAGAGGAATAGGTCAGCTAGGGAATTGCGTTCTAAGCTTTTTCCATTTGAGGCTTGATGTTGGGTTTGTGATCTCGGTAAATATGATGGGGTTTTTGGGAAAGGAATCGTTTTGATACTCTGAACTTTGCAGCTGAACAGCACTGGTATAGAATGCCTGCACTTGTAAAGTGAGAGTGAGTGTCTAAAGAGTATGGGACTGTCTGAAGGGCGTGTGGTTCAAGTTCCCAGTGTTTCCTGTTTCTTTGAGTCCAGCTATGAATTTCATTCTGAAAGGATTCTCCAATTCATACTGGTCTTCAATAAATGTGGTCAACTTGTTTTCCTTTTATGTGATACAGGTAGAACTTTTATGAATATGTTGTATGTAAAGGATATCTGTTTTCTTTTAGGCAGAGTTGGGGAAAGCATAACTGCGCTTACAGTGGCAGCAAATGATCGGATGTGTCCCAGGAGCTCTTATTTTGTGATTTAAGAATGGAAATGGTACTTGACAAATAAGGAATTCACTTGTTGGCACAGGATGCCATCCACAGTCACATTAAAATACTGTATATACACATATCTGTGTGTGAGGGAGCTTTGTATCTGCTTACTAGAGGGTGGGAATTTCAGTATTGTAAAACCAATATTTAAGAAGAGCTTGTCCACAAACTTAATGGAATTTGGTTAAAAATTAGAAACTCAGTGGATTTTTTTGTTCTTTGAAGAGAAATAAAATTGGTGCAAAAAAGTTAAATGTATTTGAGTAGTTAGAAAAAGTTTGAAAAAAAAATCGAGACTTTATTCTGTTAGGAAGTAGATATGCTTTAAAGTGTCATTAATGAGACCAATGTGTTGTTGGCAAAAAAGTTAAACAAATATGGTGAGGGAGAACAAAATCTGAAGAGTCTGGAAGGAGTGTTCTGTTTATGAGAATTTAATTCTAAGGTTAGCATTTCATAACAGTGAATTTTTAACATGATACTGAGGCAGTTGGCCACCTGGTTGAAAAAAATAAGAATGGATCTCTACCATATCTAAACAAAAATTCAAAAAAAAGCTAGAAACAAAATGTTATTGTAAAACTGCTAGAAGAAAATGCAAGATGGTGTTTATCATCTTGAAGTGGGGAAAATCTTTTGGTGCCATGTAAAGATGCCTCATGTGGGTTTTTTCTTCTCTTTCCTCCTACCTGAAAATCTATTAATACCTGGTTAGCTTTGAGGATTGGAGAGTTAAATTTAGACTGAAATATTTCCTCAAGGAGAATGAATATGAAGAGTGCTTTTCTTTTTTTTTTTTTTAAAGATTTATTTATTTTTTATTACAAAGTCAGATATACAGAGAGGAAGAGAGACAGAGAGGAAGATCTTCCGTCCGATGATTCACTCCCCAAGTGAGCCACAACGGGCCGGTGTGCGTCGATCCACAACCAGGAGCCAGGAACCTCTTCCAAGTCTCCCACATGGGTGCAGTGTCCCAATGCATTGGGCCGTCCTCCACTGCTTTCCCAGGCCACAAGCAGGGAGCTGGATGGGAAGTGGAGCTGCCGGGATTAGAATCGGCGCCCATATGGGATCCCGGGGCGTTCAAGACGAGGACTTTAGCCACTAGGCCATGCCGCCGGGCCCGAAGTGTGCTTTTCTGAAGAAAATTAAAAAAAAATTATTTCTGTTGCAAAGTCAGATACACAGAGGAGGAGAGACAGAGAGGAAGATCTTCCCTGTGTTGATTCACTCCCCAAGAGGCTCCAGTGGCCAGAGCTGAGCCGATTGGAAACCAGAACCCTGGAGACTCTTCTTGGTCTCCCACGTGGTTGCAGGGTCCCAAGGCTTTGGGCTGTCCTCGACTGCTTTCCCAGGCCATAAGCAGGGAGCTGGATGGGAAGTGGAGCTCGTGGGATCCTGACACGTTGAAGGCGAGAACTTTAGCCGTTAGACTACCACGTTGAGCCCTGAAGATAAATTTTTTTAAATGAACAGTAACAGCCAAAATTTGAAATTTATGATACCATATCAAGAAATGCAGTTTTAAAAATGGCCAGCATTCGCCGGTTCTAATCCCGGCAGCTCCACTTTCCATCCAGCTCCCTGCCTGTGGCCTGGGAAGGCAGTCAAGGACGGCCCAATGCATTGGGACCCTGCACCCGTGAGGGAGACCCAGAAGAGGTTCCTGGCTGCTGGTTGTGGATCGGCGCGCACTAGCCTGTTGCGGCTCACTTGGGGAGTGAATCATCGGACGGAAGATCTTCCTCTCTGTCTCTCCTCCTCTCTCTGTATATCTGACTTTGCAATAAAAATAAATCTTAAAAAAAGAAAAAATGGCCAGCATTGGAGGGAGGTTGCAACTAGTGATGAATTTTAGTATTTTCAAATGATCCAGAAACAACATCATAATTTGTGTTATAGAAGTCTAGCATCCTAGTAAGCATGTATCAGAAATCACAGGTGTTCATGTCAACATCATTTGTTTTGAATGTAAAAACATAATCCGTGAGGTCAGTCAGTGAGCTTGATGTAAGGGATATGTTCTGGAATGTTGGGTTCCGTGGGATATAAACATGTCATTTTTGTCATGGGATAGTTGATATTCCGGTTCTCTCTCTGCAAACAAACCTGTGACTAAAATTTCAGCTTCCTTCCCATGCTATTTTGTATATCTAGTTCATTCTAGTCAGAAATTCTGCATTTCTTATTTAGCTGTAGAAGAGTTAAATATTATAGCTTCATTTTAAAAGTCCAGTGAGGGCCTGGCAGTAGCCTAGCAGCTAAAGTCCTTGCCTTGCACGCGCTGGGATCCCTTATGGGCACCAGTTATAATTCTTGCGGCCCTGCTTCTCATCCAGCTCCCTGCTTGTGGCCTGGAAAAACCTTGGGATCCTGCACCCACATGGGAGACCAGGAAGAGTCTCTGCGCTCCTGGCTTTGGATCGGTGCAGCTCCAGCCATTGTGGCTGCTTAGGGAGTGAACCATCAGATGAAATATCTTCCTCTCTGTCTCTCCTTCTCTCTGCATATCTGCCTTTCCAATAAAAATAAAAATTTAAAAAATCTTAAAAAAATGGTGAGTTGTCTAGTGTTTTTTTTTCCCCTAAGTCACAGAGTAAGGCATGGTATAAAGGGAACAGACATTGAAATTAAGAAATCAGGTTTAGGGCCTGATGTGATAGCCTCTTGGCTAAATCCTTCCTTGCCTTGAGTGCACTGGGATCCCATATGGGTGCTGGATCCCGTATGGGCACTGGTTTGTATTCCGGCTGTTATACTTCCTCTCCAGTTTCCTGCTTGTGACCTGGGAAAGCAGTCAGGGATGACCCAAAGCCTACCCTGCACCTCTGTAGAAGACTAGGAAGCCTCTCCTAGCTCCTGGCTTTGGATTTTCTCAGCTGTGGGACAGCACATGGGGACCTGTCTACATGGGGGCTACATGGGGAGTAGACCAGCAGATGGAAGATCTTGATCTCCTTCTCTCTGTATATCTGTCTTTCCAATTAAAAAAAAAAAAAAAAAGAAATGAGACTTGCTGTAGTGCAATGCTGGCCCTGAAACCAAAGAAGGTATTTCTAACTCTGAAGAATTAAAAAACATTTTAAGTGTTTCCCAGTAAGTGATTTGAAATGCAGGTCATAGTTCTAGTACCTATTCCTTTGACTTAGTAACTTCTCATTATTTTTTGAAAGGAAGTGTTTATATAAAGGGAGGGAGAAGGAGATGGGGAGGGAGAGAGCAGGCCTCTTCCACTGACTCATGCCCCAAAAGGCTGCAGCCATGTAGGCTGAAGACAGGAGCAAGGAACTCCAGCTTGGTTTCTTGCATGGGTGGCAGGGACCCAAACACTTGAACCACCTTCTGCTGCCTTCCCAGGTGTGCATTAGTAGGAAACTGTATTGGAAGCAGAGCAGCTGGGATTCAAAGCAGCACTTTGATATGAGATGCTGATGTTGGGCTAGCAGTTCAACCTGGTGCATCACCGTGTCCAGTGCCTTCATTGCTTTCATTTCATTTGAAGAACTTCATTTTAGAGTAAGAGGTCTGCTGGTGACTAGCTCATCACCCAAACACCTGCAGTAGCCAGGGATGGAGCAGGAACCTGAACCCAATTCAGGCCTCCTTTGCACATGAGCAGAAAACCCATATTTTTAAAAAGATTTACTTACTTTTTTGAAAATCAGAGTCAGTACACAACGGGACAGATCTTTCATCCACTAATTTACTCCTCAGATGGGCTCAATGGCCAGGCGTAAGTTGGTAACTTCTTTCTAGGCCTTTCACATGTGTAGCAGGGGTCCAAACACTTAGGCCATCTCCTGTTGCTTTTCCCAGGCCATTAGCTGGGAACTGGATCAGAAGTGGTGCATGCGGGACTTGAACTAGTGTCCATTTGGGATGCCAGTGTTGGAGGCAGTGACAGCTTTCCTCATTAAACAATAAGCAGTGGGGACCAGAGTGGTATCCTAGTGGCTAAAAGTCCTTGTCTTGCACGCACCGGGATCTCATATGGGTACCAGTTTGTGTTCTGGCTGTTCCACTTCCCATCCAGCTCCCTGCTTGTGATCTGGGAAAGCAGTTGAGGATGGCCCAAAGCCCCGGGACCCTGCACTCGTGTAGGAGGCATGAAAGAGGCACCTTGAAGCTCAAGGCGAGGGTTTAACCACTGAACTATTGTGTTGGGCCCTGAAGAAAATACTTTTTTGAATGCAGAATTTTTTTCAGTGTGATAAAGTTGATTGTTTTATATTGATCATTATAGAGTATGGATTACAGAGCATTCATACCTATTCTCTTTAAGATTTTTTTTTTTTTTTTAATTTTTATTGGAAAGCCGGATATACAGAGAGGAGGAGAGACAGAGAGGAAGATCTTCCATCCGATGTTTCACTCCCCAAGTGAGCCGCAACGGGCCGATGCGCGCCAATCCGATGCCGGGACCAGGAACCTCTTCTGGGTCTCCCACGTGGGTGCAGGGTCCCAAAGCTTTGGGCCGTCCTCTCCTGCTTTCCCAGGCCGCCAGCAGGGAGCTGGATGGGAAGTGGAGCTACCGGGATTAGAACCGGCTCCCATATGGGATCCTGGGGCATTCAAGGCGAGGACTTTAGCCGCTAGGCCACGCCGCTGGGCCCTACCTATTCTCTTTAAAAAAGAGATTTATTTCTTTGGAAGTTAGAACTAGAGAGGTAGATCTTCATTGCACTGGCTCACTCTTCAAATGCTCTTAATATCCTGGGCTAAGCTAGGCTGAAACCAGGAGCCAGGAGCTTCATTCAAGGCTGCCAGTATGTGGACCATCTTCTATTTTTTTCTCAGGCACATTAGCAGGAAGCTGGAGCAGAAGTGAAGCAATTGGGACTTGAACTGGTACCCTCATGGAATGCTGATGCTGCAGGTGGTGGCTTAACCCTCTATGCCACAGTGCTGGCCCCAGGCTGTGTATTTTTGTCAGACATACTGCATTCTGTTTCATGTTACATCACATCAGTAGGTACTCAGTACTTGGCTTGTCTTGATGTTAGTGAAGCTGAATTTTACCTCTTGAATAAGGTTCTGATGCTAAATTTCTCCAATAAAGGAACACTGTTTTCTTGGCAATCAGTAACTCACTCGTGAGGTGTTATTCTGACAAGATATAGCTGTTTTCTTTCCTATAAACCGTTTACCTTTGAGTTTGGTGTCCTTCAAGAAACATTAAAATTGATGTTTGGCAGATGTCTGTGTTGGGGTGTGTGTGTGTGTGTGTGTGTGTGTGTGTGTGTGATGGGATTTCTATTTTACGCAAGTTCATGTAATTCTAATGTTCTTTAAGGTTTTGATAATCATAGTTCAACTTGAATTAGGATTTGCAAATAAAAATGGTAATGTGCTCTGAAGAAGTGAGTGTGAATCTGAGCACTGATATGTTTGAATAGGTTGGTTATAAAAAGTAATAAGGTTAAACTTCATGGCTCTCCAACTCCTAAGTTAGGGTTGGAGGGGACTGCATGTAATAGTTGTGGTAAACTGAGGTAAGCATTCCAAAGAAGTATTAAACAACATATTAGAATGTGTGATTAGGATTAAAGGAACTTGGAAGAGTCATAGAGAAATAATTAAGGAGGAAGGGAAAATGTGTTCAAGAGGCTTCAACAAGCTCTTGGAAAATGAGATTGAAACATAATATATGAATTTTCTATGCAATTTAGAGTCCCCTGCATACACTGAAATCTGTATATAAATGATCTCATTTATTTTCCTTTTTTTTGCGCATTTTACAAATGAAGAAATAGATTTAGAGTGGTTAAATAACCTATGCCACAGGTAACTAGGGAAGGAAAGTTTGAAGCCAGACCTTACTGATGATAGCAAAGTGAGTCCTGCTGTCTAGAAGGATGACTCTGCTGTCTGCTAACCCAGACATCTGAGCTTTGCAGTCGGGATTCCATAGCTTTACTTTGAGACCTCACTGTTCTGGCCTGTTGGAAGTGGAGGAATCTGTGTTCTTCAAACCTTGGGACCGCATGGTGTATAAACTGACTGAGGTTCTTCCAGACTTATGGTTGCTATTGTAGCCTATTACACTGTGGAGTTTAGGTAGGCTTCTAAGTCTTGCAGTTAATCATGATGCTATATACAGCTAAGTAGTATGCCTAGATCTGTCTTAGGACATTGTTTTCAGTGCTTCACCTGAATCTGAGTGTAAATGCATCTTCCATCTGTTTTTCCATAAAAGGGAGTATATGTCTTAGCCACTGCTAGCCCTGCAGGTCGTATCTGAATGCTGCGCCCATGGGTTTGTTCTCTGTTGACTTGTTGGAAACACTAGAGCAACAGTACTATACTTAAGGATATGAAATTGTTGTTTCCAAACCTTGGCTGTGCGTTGGAATCTCCTGAGGAGTCAGATATTTCGATTCCACTATGAGAGATTATGAACCAGGAGGTCTGGATTGCACTGAGAATCTACATATTTTAAAAGCCTAGGTTTTCAGACAGTTTTCCAAGCAATGTACAGACAGCTGTATAGTTGTAGTAGACTGGTTTCTATTATTATTTACAGTTCCCAAGGAAGCGTATGTATTAGGATCACTTGGGAGTGTTTTTGGGTAAGCTTCAGCTCTGGGCATGTTAGATGCACAGGAGCAGAATGCATAAAAGAAGCTTTGCAAGGCTCAGCTTGGTAACCTAGCGGCTGAAATCCTTGACTTGCATGTGCTTGGATCTCACATGGGTGCTGGTTTGTGTCCCGGCTGCCCTGCTTCCCAAGCAGCTCTCTGCTTGTAGTCTGGGAAAGCAGTTGAGGATAGCCCAAGGCCTTGGGACACTGCATTCATCTGGTAAACCCGGGGGAGTCTCCTGGCTCTTGGCTTCAGATCAGCTCAGCTCTAACCCTTGCAGCCACTTGGGGATTGCATCAGCGGATGGAGTATCTTTCTGCTTCTCCTCTCTGTGGATCTGCCTTTCCAATAAGAATAAGTAAATTTTTTTAAGTTCTTTGGTGATTGTAAGAAAACACCAGTGTTTAAATAGACTCTGATTGGATCTTTTGCCTGGTATAGATTAGTAAAAAGTGTTGTTAATCAAACATTTTTAACTGCTGTATGTGTACTATAGGTAACATCTGGAATGTAGTGAAAACATTTACTGTCAAAGCTATGTGCATTATGATGTGCTATTCCTTTGATTCAGAAGCTTCTTTGGATGTTTGAAGTATTTCAGAGTTATTAGGAACATAATGGTCTATTGATATATATTTATTTATTTTTTAAATTAATTACATTGCATTATGTGACATAGCTTTATAGGCACTGGGATTCTGCTCACCCCTCCCCAAACCCTCCCCACATTGTGGATTCCTCCATCTTGTTGCATTACCATAGTTCAAATTCAGTTGAGATTCTTTCATTGGAAGTATTTACCAAGCATAAAGTCCAGCATCTTATTGTGCTGGTAAGTTCAATGGTTTCTTGGTGAGACCATCTCTGGTGTGAAGGTAGAGCTGGCAGAGTATCATCCCAATCAATTAAAAGCCCCAACATAATATCTACAACAATTTACAACGTTATGGTATTAATTGACATGGTATTGATTAACCAATATGTTAATAGGAAAATGCAGGTTCTCAACCACATCCTGTGACTTCTTCATAGACATTTCAATTTTGGTTTATATTCAGCCAGGTTCTATACACCTTAAAATGGCTATAGATTACTATTCAGCTGTCTCATGTCTATTTTCATTGTAGTATTTAGCTGTTTATAGTGTTGAAGCATGATTTTGCTGAACTTAGTTGTTTTTTGAGTGGTCTGAACTGGCTTATAACTCTAACAAGACATGTCAACAGTTTAGGTGCAGAACATACTGATATTTATTTATTTTAAAAGGCCAGGTTGTGGGCATTTTATTGTGTTGGGACAGTTGACATATGTCCAGATTGTTTTGTCTCTCACATTGTCAGAAACATTGTTGAAATCAGTGCTGAGGATAGGATTCTGAATAAGAAACTGTTGAATGAAAGGGAAGAAGGGATTTAATGGGTACTAAGAGAGTATCATTGGAGACCTGAAGGAAGGGACTAGTGCTTGATAGATCTTTGGGAGGATAGCCCTGGCTCAGGAGTGCAGAAGTTGGCATACAGTATTTGACTACTGATAAGATACTAGGACTATGTATTGTCAAGCACACCCCAAATTTACACACCAAAATGACATCTCTTTGAGCTCTATCTAGCAGTGTACTCTGGTTATAATAACAGTTAAAAAACTTTGTAACCAGGAAGCTCAGGGTGACTGACAGAGATGGGACCCAGGAGTATGTGGGAGTGCCTTGGGCAGGCTGATATGGGTGCTGTGATAAATGAAGATTCTGGGTCAAAAAGAAAAAGTGCTGACTTCTTTGTTTTATTATAAGAAATGCAACTTGTGAGTAGTTAGTAAGCAGTTTGTGAATAGTCTTGTAGTTCAGGATACTGTCGTTTTGCCTTCTCTAGCAAACTGAATCAGGATGAAGAGTGTACTTTCTAATGAAGAAGTAGTATATTCAAAGTTTAAGACTCTCCAGTGGTTTCCGTTAGACTTATTTGCTGAGGGTATGCCTTTGGAATGGAACAAGGAGAACTCAAATGAAGGATCCATGACCCAGTTTGTCGATTAAACAAAAGTTGTCAAAACAAAACCAAAGTTAAAAGTAGTTTATAAATTTGGAAAAATAGAGAATTCGAACGTTTGCAGTATCTGTGTACAAATTTGGAGCTTGGTGGAGACCACATGATCATTTGTAGGCAGTTTTTGAGATGCAGTAAGTCTTAGTAGTTTTTGAGGGAAGGGATTGAAGTGTACTTCCGAAGTCTTTGTGGTTGAATGAGGTAGTTACCTGGCATGTCATATGATTAGAGTGGGGGCTGGTGAGGTTGCACTATGTCATTTGGCTCATGGCTTGGCATTTGCAGTTTACTATCTGTGCTATAATGTAGTACACACTTTCCTGAAGCTCTCAGTCTGCAAATTCACAAGCCAAAAATAACAGGGCTTAGGGAAAAATTGAATTAAGGCCAGAGTACCTAAAATTATTAAACTCTGTAGCCAAAGCATTAGTGGAAGCAGTGATAATCCAAATAAAAAAATTCTATCTGAGCTTACTTTCTCCTGACATTTGCACCCAGCCTTATGTCCAGGTGATTTTCGGCCTTATTTGATCCTGGACTTGTGGGTTCTTATGATGTTAGCTTCTACTGGAATTGAAGCTCTGTTTAATACTTGCCCTTCACATAAACCACTGACATCACTGCCCAGTAGAATGCTTAGCTGTGGAAGCCACAAACCAGTTATCTGCTACTAGAGCAGAAGGAACGTGCTTTGATAAGATTCTCTTTTTTTAAAAAACAAAAAAGTTTTATTTATTTTTGTTGCCAAGTCGTTCCTGTTATTTTGTGGAAAATGACCCTGATAGCTTTAGTGTGTTAGCACACCGGTAGGAATCACTCCTGAAACAGCGCTGTTTCGTAGCTGGGCAGCTGTTCCCATTCCTCCAGGCGTGTGTGGAGGATGCATGTTTTACAAGCACTCATTGTGACTTGAGAAGTTTGAATTCATGGTGGTGTTGAGATGCAACTCTTGAAAATGTCAAGGTTCTATTGCTTTATGAAGGTATTCTACAGTGCTTCAAGGTTAAGTGACAAGTCTTTTGTTAGCCGTTATATACACTAAAGAAGTGAAGAGGGGCTATTTTAATCCACTTTTAAATGTCAGCTTCTAGTGATCTAGTCATTGGATAATGTGTGCTAATGTGCTAATGCTACATCTGCACTGGAACCAATAGATATGGAGTAGGATTGGTTTTAAATTTGGATATATTTGAAATATGGTTATAATGAGGTTTTTAAATTAAAATTCATCTGAGCATATAGTAAATGGAAAAAAAGAGCAATAGTAGCCAGTTGTCAAGGAAAAGACTGATGGGTAAAATAAACAGACGCCTTCCTGCAATATAAACAATCTGTTTTCATAGTTTTTCTTTTTGTTGGGTTTTTTTTTTTTTTGAAGGATGATTGGGAGAACTTCCAAATTAAGAAGTTAGTTAAATGTGAAAGGCAGTAAGCCTACGATGTGTAAGTGATTATCACAGTTTGTTTCCTCAGTAACTTTAATAACAAAAATGTCAGTCACTTAGCAATAGCAGCGTGTTGTCTGGTGTGGGTGGTCCTGGCTGGTGGTGCCTTAGATATTTTTTGGGGAATTCATCACCATCAGAAAGTGCAGCTACTCCTTAAGGACTCTGGCTTGCAGTAATACTGCATTTTGGTAGAGATTCTGAAAGAAGTGGTTCTGTACTTGGACCAGGTACTCTCCAGATTAGGAAGGGGAAGAAATGTTTATACTTATTTGTAAAATGCTACTGTTTATAGAGTGTAAGGCAGTTTCTTTTTTTTTTTAAATGATGAATTATTTATTTGAAAAGTAGATGATAGGAAGGGTGCAGCGATCAGTGTCAGGCCAGGCGGGAGCCAAAAGCCAGGAACTGGAGTGCTTGGGCCATCATCTGCTGCTTCCCAGGCGCATTAGCAGGAACCTGGATTGGAGGTGGAGTAGCTGAAATATAAACCAGCCACGCAGTTGTGGAATGCAGTTGTCTTAAGAGGCAAACTCACTGCGCTATAATACCCAATCTTATAGTTCCTTTTAAAACTTTGATATCTAGGGGCTGGTGGCATGGTGAACAGGCTAATCCTTCGCCTGTAGTGCCAGCCTCCTGTGTGGGCACAGATTCATGTCGCTAGCTGCTCTACTTCCCATTCCAGCTTCCTGCTTTTGGCCTGGAAAAGTAGTGGATGATGGCTCAAATCCTTGGGACCCTGCACCCATGCGGGATACTGGGAACAAATTCCTGGCTCCTGGCTTTGAATCAGCTCAGCTGTGGTCATTGCAGCCATTTGGGAGTGAACCAGCAGATGCAGAATCTCTTTCTCTTTCTTCCTTTTTCTTTGTAGCTCTTTCAAGTTAAATAAGTGGTTTTTTTTCTAAACACTTTGATATCTATTGTGATTTGGAGCTTGATAGGGTTTCTATGTAAAGAAATACTTTAGGGTTTGTAGACTGTAAAGCCTGTGCTACATAGTACCTTTTTTCCCCCCTCTCTCTTTAAGATTGCAGAGTTATAGAGAATGATAGAGGTCTCGTATCTGCTGGTTCACTCCCCAGTTGTGGCATTGGCCATAACAGCTTGAGCTGGGCTGGTGAAGCCAGGAGCCAGAAGCCTTCTCTGAGTCTCCCACGTAGTTACAGGGGTCCAAGCATTTGGGCCATCTTCTGTTGCCTGCCTTTAGTAGGAGACTGGATCAGAAGTGGGGCAGCTAGGCCTTGCACTGTTGACCATATTGGATGCCATGCCACAGGTGGAGGCTTAGACTGCTCTGCCATGATTTTGGCCTCAGCTAGTACCTTTTAAAAGTACCTGCAAAAATCAGGATAGGGGTTAAACCTGATGATGAAGCTTGTATCCGTGTAAGAAGTGTGTGGGTTTGATTCCCAGATCTGGCTTCTGACTCTAGCTTCCTTCTAATGCAGATCCTGGGAGACAAGGGATGGCAGTGGAAAAAAAAATGGGTTACCCTCGTGGCACATGGGAGTGTTCTTGCTCTTGCTATCTTTTTGTCTGTCTCTCAGGTAAATAAACAAATAACAAGGTTGCATGGAAGTGGACCAACTCCTGTTTTTATTGGTCAGATTAAACAAGTAACTAAAAATTGAAAGCCAGGTTCAGTTGTTTTAAATATGAGGCATTCAAAATATAATAAATGATCAGGCACTGAAACAATTAACTGAAGTTTCTGATCATTTCTCTTCAGGTGAAATTTCACTGAGGTAAAAGTGGTGTTCACAGATTCAATAGCAAGTATAACCTCTGTACCTAAGACTCAGTGTTTCAGGTCTTAACAGATGTTTCATCTGGTTTAGAAAAAAATGAGATCTGGAATAGTGACCGTAGCTAATTCAACTTTGACAAAGTCATGTCCCATACTTGGAGACCTTATTGGGTCCTAGTCTCCAAATAATTACCCTTAAAAGTGACATCTCATTTTCATTTGTAATTTGTGTAGAACACTGAATATAATACCAAAACAATGGGCAGATTTATAGCTAAAATTAGAAATTTAATGTTTCTATACTGAAACATACTGAAGTCTATTAGAAGGCTTGTTAGTAACCCTTGAATTGGGCCCGGCGGCGTGGCCTAGTGGCTGAGGTCCTCGCTTTGAATGCCCCGGGATCCCATATGGGCGCCGGTTCTAGTCCCGGCAGCTCTACTTCCCATCCAGCTCCCTGCTTGTGGCCTGGGAAAGCAGTGGAGGATGGCCCAGGGCTTTGGGACCCTGCACCCGCTTGGGAAACTTGGAGGAGGTTCCTGGTTCCCAGATCGGCGCATCGGCCCGTTGCGGCTCACTTGGGGAGTGAATCATCGGACAGAAGATCTTCTTCTCTGTCTCTCCTTCTGTCTGTATATCTTTGTAATAAAAATAAATCTTTAAAAAAATAGAAAAAAAAGTAACCCTTGAATGAATTAAAATTATTTAAAAATTTCTTAAGTCATATTTAAAATTCTTAAATATGACTTAAATGTAAAACTGAGCCTAAAATTGTCTATTAGTATATAAATTCATCAGTTTAAAGAAAGGATTTATTTATTTTTATTGGAAAGGCAAATTTACAGAGAGAAAAATCTTCCATCTGTTAGTTCACTCCCCAAGTGGCCGCAGTGGCTTGAGGTGAGCCGATTCAAAGCCAGGAGCAGGAGCCTCCTCCAGGTTTCCCACACAGGTGCAGGGTCCCAAGGCTTTGGACCGTCTTCTAATGCTTTCCCAGGCCGTAAGCAGGGAGGTGGATGGAATTTGGAGCAGCCAGGACATGAACTGGCACCACTATGGAATCCTGGCACGTGCAAGGCAAGGATTTTAGCCATTAAGCCATTGTGCGGGGCCCAAATTCATCAGTTTTATGCATTTTTATACATAAAATATTTTGAAAAATGGAGACTTTCATTAATGTCTTTGATAGTCATTTTACAATAGCTTTTCTGTTAGTTCTGAATATTCATGGGGGTACATTTTCTGGTGTTCTTTTTAAAGATTTGTTTACTTATCTGAAAGGCAGAATTACAAACAGAGGGAGAGAGACAGACTGGTAGACTTACAGACAGACACAGACAGAGATCTTGCATTTGTGGGCTCACTCCCAAATGGCTGTAATAACTGGGGCTGGACCAGGCTGAAGACTTCATTTGAGTCTTCTGTGGGGGTGGCAGGGGCCCAAACACTTAAGCCAGCTTCTGCTGCTTTTCCCAAGCCATTACTAGGAAGCTGGATTGGAAGTGGAGCAGATGGGACATGAGCCAGCTCTTGAATGGGATGCCAACATAGCAGGCAGCCATTTAGCCCTCTGCTGCACAATGCTGTGTTGCTAGCAAGTAGTACCCTTTCAGATCACTGTACTTGAGATTCAACTGCCAATTATTATTAGAATGAAAACTATACACTGATATCTATGCCTGTAATAGACTGGTACCGTGGATCAACTATGCACTATGTGTGTGACAGTTCATTGTCTAGTTGATCTTAATAATATAGGTTTAATACTTTTCCATTATGTTTACTTGTATTGTCTAGTGTTGGCTTATGCTTATTCTCACACTTCTGTTATAGTCAGGAATGTTAGTTATCTGACCTTAATGGTCCTTTTCCCTTAATATTGTATAAGGTCACTGGTTGGTTCTATTTGAGCTTGTTCCAAATAAATACTATTACATATATTGCTTCTAAAACTGCTGCAAATGTTGTAATTCTTATGCTGCATTTAAAATGATAATCATGAATTTTCATTTTATAAAGCCACTTTGGTGGATTGTCCATAAATTTTAGTGACTTTATGGTGATATTAATTGATGCAGATTTTAGGAAGTCTTTTAAAATCAAGTAGTAAGTTGGCTAATTTTACATTATAGTTAATCTCAATTCATAAATTAAAAAAAAATTTTTTTTAAACTTCAGAAAGTAACTCCTCAAATCATTATGTAGCTCTAAAATGGTGGGGCTGCTCTGGAAAAACATTGTCTTATATTTTCCTAAGAAAGCAAAATAGGGAGTTACTTTACAACCCAGCAGTCTCATTTCTGAGTATATGCACAAAGGAATTGAAAGCAGGGTCTCAGAGATTATTATACACTCATAGCAGTATCATTTATAAAGGTTAAAATGTGGGAAAGAAAAACAGATATCCATCAGCAAGTGAACAAATAAACAAAATATGTTGTGTACATGTTAGTCTTAAAAAGGGAGGAAGTTCTGACCAATGCTACAACATATATGACTGTTTCATGATCTAATGTGTTTCTTTTTTTTTTTTTTTTAAGATTTGTTTGTTTATTTATTTGAAAGTGAGAGATCTTCCATCTAGTGATTTCATTTGCCAGGTGACTGAGCAGCCAGGGCCGGGCCATGCCAAAACCAGGAGTCAGGAGCTTTGTTCAGGTCTTACATGTAGGTGGCAGGGGCCCAAACACTTTGGTCATATTCTGTTGCTTTTCCCATGCTATTAGCTGGAATCTGAATTAGAAGCATGAACTGATTCCCTTATGGGATGGTCACGTTGCCTTTGGTAGCTTTACCTGCTGTGCCACAATATTGGCTCTGTTATAATCTATTTTTAATACATTAAGCTTTTTTGGCCTGTTTGTAAATTCTCAAAGTTTTATATTAGTCTTTTAATTTGCTGCAGATCAATCTCAGAGCTGATAAACTTTGGACAAATTAAGCCAGAGTAGACTGATTTATTGTTGAGTGTGTGAAATTGTTTCAAGTATATGTTTATGACCTGTCTTGAGCTGCCGGCAGCTGAAGAATGTGCTGTGTGCTTTGCCAGGTGTGACAGCAATCATTTGCCTCCCATGAAGCCAGGCGTGATGGGATCCCTTCTGTCTGGTCGTGATTGGCAAGGATCTCAGATGCTTGGCCCTCCAGTTCAGAGAAGGCGCAGTGGACCTTTGGGTCTTAGTGAGGGCTTTAGGTTGAGCCATGTGCTATGCTATTGTAACTATTTACTCCCAAAGGCTATGTAACAAGATAGCACACACCAGGCAGTTTGAAAGAGTAGAAATTTACTTTTTCACAGTTTGGAGGCTGCAAATCTGGAATCGAGGTGTGAGCAGGGTTGTGCTTCTTCTGAGACTCTGGGTAAAATCCTTCCGCATCCCTTGCTAGCTTCTGGTGGTGATTTGTTGAGTTGTAGCTGCATGACATCTGCCTTTTGTCACTGGCCGTTTCCCTGCCTGTGTCCGGATTTGACTTTTGTGATTCTAGATTAAGGGTTCAGTGTGACCTCTTTTTCTTGCTTATGTAGTCACCCTATTTTGAAATGAAGTTGCATTCTGAGCTATAGTACATTTGAGCTTCCACCTAAGTTTTTTGGAGACTTATTCAACCCATAACACCTGTGCTTTTTTCCCAATAGGTAGCAGGTTTTTAAAAAACCTGAAGAGTTGATCCAATGTTAGCCTTAACTAAGAAATGAAGGCAGTTTGTTTTCTTGAAGTTTGGTATAGGTAATCCTTCAGATAGGGGCGATGTTACTGCAGGTTGTGTCACTGGAGAGTGTGGCATGAGATCATGGGAAGAGCTGTAGGCCTTGTTCAGGAGGCCTCAGGGGAGAGCTGGTTCTGGAGGAATGCTCCAGGCAGGGTCTGTACCCTGTAAACCAGGGTAACCTCTGAGTGGATTAATAACAACCAAATGAAGCCACTTTGTGTTCCTTGTAACAGTCACCACCACTTTGTTCCTTGTGTCAAGGGAAAGAACAGAATGTCTTAATTATAATAATCATCTATTAATTACAATATTTTGCATTCATTTTCTTTTAAAAATCTATTTGAGTAACTACTAGCCTTCAGAAGCTGCTGGAAAATAGTATTTAGGCGGCAGCTGGCAGCTCACAGTGTTGGAATTGGGTAGTGCTCAGCTCCTAACAGATTTCCTAAGTTGGGCATACACTTTGGTTTCCTTACTGCCACCCTAGTATGTTCTGGTGAGCAGCTGCTTTGGAAGGGGATACACAATAAATATTTCTCCACTTGTTTCAAGGATGTGGGGTTTGCTGGAGTGTCGCCTGCCATCTGGAAAAGAGAGGAGTGAGTGACTGAACTCACAGAAAGAAAGGGTTTGCCATTGTTCGTAATGCATGCTGAGGTCCTCCCTAAATTCTCCATTCCTCAAGAGGAGATAACTGGCAGCTGCAATCATTCTGTTCAGTCAGACCCTTAGTGGCGAGCCACATGGCACTCACCATTGTAGAAGTATGCTTTCAGTCCCCAATCAGGTGAAGTGAATGCAAGTTATCAATGTGGATATTATGGAGTTGTTGAAACATAGAGCATGGCAGATGTTGCTTAACTGCCTGCTGTAGGACCGCCATCCTAGGGGTTGGCTTGACTCACGGGAACATTTTCTTCAGGCATCATCTCTTGTGTTGTACACCTGCTGTCTTTCTGTGGGACCTCCTTGCTTTCTGGCTTTTGCTCCTGATGAGTAGGCAAATATATCTGGAGATAGCCAGGAGTAAACTTTGCAATTTAAAGTTGATCTGTGTGGAAGCTTTTCTTTTGGTTCAAAAATATGGGGGAGGGGAAACCCACAAAACCCTACCTTCCTTGCTATATGTCCATCCCTGGCATAGTAAACCAAGTTTGTTTCCTTCCAGGGCAGGCATGGTTGTATGAAAGGCATGCAGAACAGAGGAGGCAGATGCTGATTTGGTGATGGCTTCCATGAGAAGTGATTGTGGAAAAAAGCTTCCACACAGGATATTTGTTTGATTGTGTTTTTTAAACAGAGCAAAAATCAAAACGGGACAAAGTGGCCTAAAATGTGTGTCTTGGTGGAGTAATGGCTTTTGGAGAACTGCAGGTTTTTTTTTTTCTAAGATTTATTTTTATCAGAAAGGCAGATTTACAAAGAAGTAGGAGAGACAAAGATCTTCCGTCTACTGGTTCACTCCCCAAATGACCACAGTGGTCCAGAGCTGTGCCAACCCAAAGCCAGGAGCCTCAAGTCTCTTCTGGACCTTCCACATGTATACAGGGCCCCAAGGCTTTGGGCCATACTCTGCTTTCCCAGGTTGTAAGCAGGGAACTGGATGGAAGTGGAGCAGCCAGGACATGAACTGAAGCCCACATGGGATGCTGCAATTGGAGGGAAAGGATTAGCCATTGAGCTATTGTATCAGCTGTTTTTTAATTTTTGAAAGCTGAAGAAATAGATGGGGGAGATTGATCTTCCATCTGTGAGTTTATTCCCCAAATATGAACAACTAGCTGGGCCAGGCAAAAGTCAGGAGCCCAGAAGTCAGAGTGGGTCTCCTAAATGGCCCTTGAACAATGCCCCCCAGGGTGTACATTTGCTGGAAGATGGGTGGTAGCACAGCGGCAAGGACTCTAACCACGGACTTCCCATCGGAATACAGGTATTCCAAATAGCCACTTAGCTATTTAGCCAAATGCCTGCCCAACCAGCAAGAAAAGATTCACCTACTTGCTTGAAAGACTGAGTGGTGGAGAAGAGAAGGGAGGTAGGACAGGAGAGAGAGAGGGAGTTTCTCTACACTGGTTCACTTTCCACAGCTGTTGGAGCTAGTCCAGATCAGATTGAAAGCCAAGAGCTCCATCCTGCTCTTCCTTGTGTGTGGCAGAGTTCCCAGGAGTTGGAGTGTCCTCCATGGCCTTCCCAGGCATGCTAGCAAGAAGCTAGATTGGAAGTGGAGCAACAGAGACTTGAACTTTTGCTTTGATGTGGGATGACAGCATTGTATTAACAGCTCAGCTCACTATACCACAATATTGGCCTTGACAACTTTAAAAAAAAATTTATTTTTAAAATTAATTTACTTGAAGGGCAAAGTTACAGAGAGAAGGTAAGACAAAGAGAGTTTCTATCCATTGGTTAACTCCCCTAATATTGCAATGACTGGTAAGGCCGGTTTGGAGCCAGGAGCTTCTTCAGGTTTCTCACAGAGTGCAGGAGCCCAAGCACTTGGATCATCTCCACCAGTGTCCTGCCTTCCTCCCAGCCAAATTCTTCATGGTGAATTTTGTTTCAAATGTCTGATGAGCAATTGGGTTGTATGACTGAACTGACTGCACTTCAGTAGATCCTTTCGTTTTTTTTGTTTGTTTGTTTTTGTTCCCAATTTTTATTGGAAAGTCAGATATACAGAGAGGAGGAGAGACAGAGAAGAAGACCTTCTGTCTGATAATTCACTCCCCAAGTGGCTGCAGTGGCCAGAGCTGAGCTGATCCAAAGTCTCCCACGCAGGTGCAAGATTCCAAGGCTTTGGACCGTCCTTAACTGCTTTCCCAGGCCACAAGCAGGGAGCTAGTTGGGAAGCAGGGTTGCTGTGATTAGAACTGGTGCCCATATGGGATCCTGGTGCATGCAAAGCAAGGACTTTAGCTATTAGGCTACTGTGGTCAGCCTGCTAGATCCTTTCTTAGCTGTTCTGTCTTCTTGCTTGATCATGTATATGATGCAGAATATGTGGACTTTAAGAAGTGAAGAATACTGTTTTAAGAGATGATAAAATATTTTCTCGGTTCTGTTTCATATTTTCTAAAGTAAAGCTTCCTGAACATATGTGGATTCAAGAGTGCTAATCTAAATCCTTACATTGGAGTAGTCTTTATGAAGGGTGATAGATTATCATTCTCCTTTCAGTGAAAGGTTTAACATAATTTTTCTTTGCAAATTATGCAGGCCTAAGAATATTTTCAAATACTGCAAAGACTTGATGAATAAGGGTAGCTTTGGGGAATGTACTGTGTGTGTAGATGTGTTTGTTTTTCCCCGCTCCCAGGATTCTGCTTCAGTACTTAGCAGGTGGATCAGAGGGTCATAATGATGTTTGGGAGTTTTGTTAAAATATAATTCATATACTGTACTGTTAATCCATCTAGAACATGCAGTCTCATCTTTGTGGTGTATTCACAGAATTGCCTAACCATCACCAAAGTAGAATTTTAGCATATTTTCATCCTCCAGAAAAGCAGTCTTTGTGTTTCTTGTCGGTATGCCTCACTTTGCCTTTCCCCAGCCTTAGACCTATGGTCTGTGTCTGTAGAGTGGCCCACTCCGGACAATCATACAATGTGTGACCTGTGTGGCCGATTGGCTTTCACTTTTCCCATGCTTCAAGATTGGTCTGGAGTGTGGTGTGACCAAAGACTCCATTCCTTTTTATGACCAAATAATACTCCATTGGATGGATGCACTGTATTTAGTTGATTCCTTTCGCTGTCAAGGTAAGTTATATAACCTAAGAGTGGACTTACTAGGTTCTGTGGTAATTGTTTGCTTGCATGTTTGTGGAGCTGTAAAGGGCCACAGCTTAGCACTATCATTTATTCTTTGTTAAGTTCAAGGTCTAATAATCAAAAATAGGGTTTTAATTGTTCAGGGTCCATTGAAATTCCATGTTATTGTAAGGATTGACTTTTCCACTTCTGCAGGAAAGGCTAGGGGGGTTTGGGCAAAAATTGCATTGAATGGATAGATTGCTTTGGGTAGTATTGCCTTTGTAAAAATATTAAATTTTCCCTTTCTTTCCTGACTTCCTGCCTTCTTTCCAATACGGGATACTGGTGCCGCAGGTAGAGGCTTAATATGCTATGTCACAGTGCTGGCTACCCAGTATTAAATTTTCTAAATCCATATGTGCAGGTATCTCTTTCCAATTGATTAGGTCCTTTAACGTTTTAAAAACAAAAGCTTCATAGTATACATGTCTTCCACTTCCTTGATTAAATTTATTCCTAGTGTTTTATTCTGGATAAAAATGATGTTTTGATGCTGTTTGATAATTTATCAGATCTGTGAATAGAGAAAGTTTTACTTTCTTTTCAGTTGGGATGCTTTCTGTTCTTTTTCTGTCTGTTTTAGTCAGAACCTCCTTCACACTACTGAATAACAATGATGAAAGCAGATATTCTTAGTTTTCGCAATGTTGAGGAAAAAAAACCTTTCAGTCATCATTGTTTGATATTTTTTCCATAACCATCCTTTAGTATGTTGAAGACTTTCCTTCAATTCCTAGTTTTCTGATCATATTTATTTTGAAAGGCCTACATTTTCTCAAATGTGTCATGTAAGTTGAGTTGGTTGTGCATTTCTTTCACTTTGTGAATGTGGTATATTGCACTGAGCAATATACCACAAGATATGTTGATCCGTCCTTGCATTGTGGGAGTACATCTCACTTTGATCATGAGGTATCATTTTAATGTAGTGTTGAATTTGGTTTGCTACTGTTTTGTTCAGGATTTTGTGTATATTTTCATTAAGGATATTGGTTTATATTTTTGTTGTGGTATCTTTAGCTGGGTCTAATACAGTGGTTTGGAAAGTGTTCTCCTTGGAAGAGTTTTAGAAGGATTAATGTTAATTCTTTAAAAATTTGGTAGACTTCAGTATGAAAGTCATTTATTTCTTCGTTGCGACATTTTGAGTGAGTACTTTATAGTACTTTATAGTTCTGCTGAGATTTTTCTACTATTGGGTCAGTTTCTTTTTGTAATTTGTGTGTTAAAGGATTTTGTCCATTTCATCCAGGTTAAGCGATTTTTTTGATATGAAATTGTTCCTAGTGTTAATCTTTTTTTTAAAGACTCATTTAATTTTTTTGCTTTCTTTTTTTACCTCTTTTTTATTGCATTTTTTTACATTGTATTATTCTTGCTATCATATTATGATACAGCTCCATATTCCCTTATCCCCTCCCCAATTCCTTCACCCCCACCTAGTTCCTGTATATCATTACTAACATATAGTTCTTCATACTCAGTCATATGTCCATCATTGCGGGCATGGACAATGGCAGAGAGTCCAGAATCCTATTGTCAATGATATAGTAAGCAGTTTCATTGTAAGTCCATCTTTGTCTGGAAGCAGAAATGCATACCACACTGCATCCTCACATCTGGATGTCAGTCTCCATTTCACAGCTACTGTACATCCCTTTAAATGAAAAGTCATGATACAAAATCAACAATAGAAAGAAAAATAGAAATTTACAATGCCCTGAAGTTAAATGACATGTTACTAGATATGACAGTCTCCATTACACAGCTACTATACATCCCCTTAAATGAAGAGCCATAAAACAAAATCAACATCCGGGAGAAAAAAGAAATTGACAACACCAAGAAGTTAAATAACATGCTATTAAATGACTAATGTGTAGCTGAAGAAATGAAAATCAAGAACCTTCTTGAAGAAAATGATGCTGCTGCATGATCTACGAGTCATTGAATGATTTAATCAGAAGGAAGTGTTTTGAAGAGATGAAACCAACAGAAAACAACAAAACCCATGTGATATAGTTTCCGCTGATCTTTGTTGAAGTGTGTCTCCTCCAGACAATAAATAGATGGGTTTTGTTTTTTAATCCAGTCTACTAATCTGTGATGTTTGATTGAGCTTGAGCCATTTACATTCAGAGTTTAATATGTATGGGTGTTACTTTGGTCCTGTCATTTTAGGAATGGGTTGTTCATTGGTTTAGTCTTCTGTTGTCATTTTATTGGGATGTTCTTCCCATTTGCCTTTGGTTTTGGTAGGTGCTATTCCTCTTCTCTGTCAAGAGAACATCTTGAAGTATCATTTGTAGGGCAGGTTTGAAAGAGGCAAATTCTTGGGGTCCGGCCGCGTGGCCTAGCGGCTAAAGTCCTCGCCTTGAAAGCCCCGGGATCCCATGTAGGCACCGGTTCTAATCCTGGCAGCACCACTTCTCATCCAGCTCCCTGCTTGTGGCCTGGGAAGGCAGTTGAGGACGGCCCAAAGCTTTGGGACCCTGCACCCGCGTGGGAGACCCGGAAGAGGTTCCAGGTTCCCGGCATCGGATCGGTGCGCACTGGCCCGTTGCGGCTCACTTGGGGAGTGAAAACATCGGATGGAAGATCTTCCTCTCTTTCTCTCCTCCTCTGTGTATATCTGGCTGTAATAAAATGAATAAATCTTTAAAAAAAGAAAAAGAGGCAAATTCTTTTAACTTTTCTTTACTGTGGAAGAATTTTATTTCATTTTCAAAGACAAAAGAAAGCTTTGCTGGATATGTTATCCTAGGCCGACAATTTTTTTCTTTTAGAATCTGAAATATGTCACTCCATTCTCTTCTTGCCTGTAGAGTTTCCTGTGAGAGATCTCCTGTGAGCTTAATTGGCATTCCTTTGTATGTCAATTGATTTTTTTCATGTGCACATTTAAGGATCTTTTCCTTATGTTCAATGGAAGAGAGCTTGATTATCATATGTCATGGTGAAGATCGCTTTTGATCAAGCCTGTCGGGAGTTCTGTGCCCCTCCTGGATCTTGTTTCCCAATTCTTTCTCCAGATTAGGGAAATTTTCCTTCATTATTTCATTAAATACATTTACAAACTCAGCTTATATTTGGCCTCTTAATAGTGTCTTTCAATTCTTGAATACTTTTTTTGGCCTGATCCAGCTCTGCTTCCAGCTTTTTGTTTGCTTCCCCCTGGTGACAGGAAATACCTTCCAATTCTGAGATTCTTTCTTCTGCTTTCTTCATTCTATTTTGGAGACTTTCCATTGTACTTTTAATTTGCTCTACTGTGTTCTTAATTTCTGATATACCAGCCTTGATTTGCTTTGTTGCTTGCTTAAATTCTTTGAACTCTTGCATGAGCTTCTCATTTTTGATCAGAATCTTTAAGATGAGTCTTATGGATTCTGTGTGCCCCATTTTCTCAATGTCTTCCTCAGTTAACTCTGAGGTTGGCATAGGGTTTTACTCCTTTGCAGGGGAGTTTTCAGTAATATTCATTGTGCCTTTGTCTCTTCTTTTGCTCTTGATCATTGTACTTCTGGTCAGCAGAGTCTTCTCCTTGGGGCAGGTTTCTAAGCTGTGTCACCCTCAGGTCTACTATGCAATTTTACTTATTGCGGTTGGTACACAACTTTTTGCTTGCAGCCACTTGTGCTACAAACTCCAGCGAGTTCCAAGTCTGGGTTCTTATGTCAGATTTCCACCGTGGTCTCCACAGCCCCAGCTCTTGGCTCCACCACTCTCCACCTCCTGTGATACCGTGCTGAGACTGCACCGTTGTCTCTGCAACCTTTCTCCCACTTTCAGTTGGAGCAGGTTCCAGGATTAGAGAGACACCAGGTGTCCTATATAGTTAGGTTGTTGGTGGTGCTGATCTTGTCGGAAACTGTTGGACGTTAGGTCTGGGTGCCACACGGACCTATTTTGACTGGTACGTTGCTACAGTCGGTATTATTTTCCTGCGGGACCAGTGCAATCCTCTGACCTCAGTGAGTTCTTGCGAGCTCAGCACATGCGCAGTTCACTGTTGTTCCCCTGCAGTCCTAAAGCTTTTGCCACAGTGCGCAAAATGGTGCCTGACGTACCACCACTACAGTTCTTGATCTGCTGGCTGTCAGGTCTTAGGGCTACCCAGACCTGTCTTGGGTGGAACCCGTAGAATGCCACATCATTGCAGTTCACCGAGTCAGAAATGAACTCACTCCCAGCTCAGCGCATGCTCCGTCCTTTCCCTTGTCCTTTTCCCCTTACGCAAAATGGCGCCAAATTCAGCTCTAGGGGGCTGACAAGGCTATGAAATCCACTCTGTTCTCTCACTGCCCATCTGAGATCTGCTGCTGTGTCTCTGCTCCTGGTCAGATCAAAAGGACCAGCAGGACAGACAGGTCTTTGGGTTCACCTCCCGAACTCCCAGTGAAAGTCCCTTTCCACCTGGTTGCTGGTGGAGTTCCGGCTGCTGGTGGAGTTCAGATTGCCGTGCTGGAGTATCAGTCACTACAACACCACACTGCTGTGCCCGCTGCTTTCCTGTGTCTGTCAGTTTCTAGTTACCCTCTGCTGTTGTTCTGTTTTTTTTCCTATTTCCTGAAATATGTCCTCTCTGCCTCATCCTGATTAAATGTTTTTCCATCCTTTTAAACGTGCCCTTACCCTATTCCACCATCTTGATTCTCCAAGATTTATGTATTTTTATTACAAATTCAGATATACAGAGAGGAGGAGAAACAGAGAGGAAGATCTTCCGTCCAGTGATTGACTCCCCAAGTGAGTGCAATGGCAGTGCTGTGCCGATCCAAAGCCAGGAGGCAGGAACTTCCTCCAGGTCTCCCACACGGGTGCAGGATCCCAAAGTATTGGGCAGTCCTCCACTGCTTTCCCAGGCCACAAGCAGGAAGCTGGATGGGAAGTGGAGCTGCTGCTATTAGAACCTGCGCTCATATGTGATCCCAGTGCGTTCAAGGCGAGGACTTTAGCCGCTAGGCCATGCTGCTGGGTCCGATCTTTGTTTCTTTAAGGTTGTTGGTAATGTCCCAACTGATTTTAGTGGTTCAATTCTTTTTGTTCTTATTTTTTTTTCCAACTTTGTTGTCTTTTTTGTCTTTTTCAAAGAAGTAGCCTTTGGGTTCTTGGGTTTTCTTTTTTTTTATTTTTTTCTTCAAAGATTTGTTTTTATTGGAAAGGCATATCAGATTTACGGAGAGACAAGATAAAGAGATCTTTCATTACTTGTTCACTTCCCAAACTGCTGCAATGGCTGGAGATGAGCCAATCCGAAGCCGGAAGCCAGGAACTTCTTCCATGTCTCCAACATGGGTGCAGGGTCCTAGGGCTTTGGGCGTTGCTTGACTGCTTTCCCAGGCCACAGGCAGGGAGCCGGATGGGAAGTGGGGGCAATCAGGACACGAACTGGCACCTGTATGGGATTCTGGTGCTTGCAAGGTGAGGATTTAGTCATTGAGCCATTGTGCTGAACCTGGGTCATTGATTTTCTTAACTATTTATTTTTTGTCTATTTCTTTGACCTCCTCCCATATCATTGTGTCCTTCCTTCTGATAAGTTTAGGTTTAGTTTTTTCTTTTAAATGGCCCTTCAGGTAATTTTGGTGTTTATAGTCATTAATGTCTTTCTGAGTAGTTTTGTTGTATCCCATAAGTTTCAATATGTTTTGTTTTCTTTTTCATTCTTTTCAAGGTAGTTCTGAATTTTCCCTGTGATTTCCTTTATAGCTGGTTAGTGTTATTCAAGATGCATAAGTGGGGCAGTGAAAAGGGAGTGGGGTGGGTGGTGGAAGAGAAAGGGAGAGAGAGAGAGAGAGAGAGAGAGAGAGAGAGAGAGAGAGAGAGAGAGAGAGAGAAACGCAGACAGAATTCCCTATGTACTGGTTCATTCCCTGAATGCTTACAACAGCTAGGACTGTTGGTTTTTAAAGGAGTGCTTAATTTTTACATTTGTGGATTTTCCAGTTTTCTTTTTGTTCTTTATTTTGAGCTGCATTCCATTGTAATTACAAATTATATTATATGAGTTTACTCTTACGAAATTTATTTGACTTATTTTGTGGTCTTGCGCAGTCTCCCTGGAGAATATTACATGTGTACATTAGACACATCTAGACATCTATTTTGCTGTTGATTAGAGGGTGTTCTGTATGTCAGGGGTAGTTGATACATGTGTTGTGCAGATGCTCTAATTCCTAGTTTATCTTGTGTTCTGTCCAATATGGAATGGGATATAGTGAGGTCTGCTATTGTTGAGCTTTTTATTCTTTTACTTCTGTCAGTGCTTACCACCTACATTTTGGGATTCGGAGTATGGGACATTTAGCTATTTTTTTTCTAATAAATTGACCACTTTATCCATTTTTTGTCTCAAGTTCAGCATTTAAAAATGTTTATGTATAGTAGCTACTTCTTGGCTATTTCAGACATTCTCTGTCCAGTTTGTTTGCTTCAGTGGACCAGGCCTTGAGGCTGTTGCTGCTGCTGAGCACCCAATGTGTGTTAGGTGCCTTGAGATCAGGTTTCCCTCCTTCCACAAGGATGACTCCTCTCATGCCCCCTTTAAAGGGGGCAGTATCCCGGTTTATTAAGTCATTTTCCTAACTCCTTTGAAAGGGACTATATTTCTTGTTATGTGGGTCATTGAGGTTGCTTTCTCTTAGCTTGTGTTTTAATGATATTTTGACAGATTTCTTTGAATTCTGTGAGCTAAAACGAAGAAAAGTATGTCTGCTAGTTTTACAGCTTGGCCTTTCCTGAGTTTTTCAGCAGTGAACTTGAAGGAAAAAGGCTTATGGTCGTAGGTTTTTGTCAGTGTGTTCCCTCACTGGGCATGTATGTGACTTTCCAAATTCACCACAATTATGGGTGCTTTTGGGTGCCCTGATTTCCGAAAGAAACTTTTCCTTTCCTCTTGAGACTTCTGGTGATCTGTTGTGTACCTCAGTGGTAGTTTCTCAGTTTTGCTGTCTCTGAAGTTTGCGTTGTGTATCAGTCGTTCAGATACCCCTTGTTGGTTGCTGAAGCAGTTTGGGCATACAGGCTGCTGTGTTCCTTTTGGAACCGGAGACCAGGGTCTGGTTCTGGGATCATGGGTTGTTGCTGCACAGGAATTGGATAGTGTTAAGGACAAAACCAAACCAAACCAAACCAAAACAAACCAAACCAAAACAAAACAAAAATACCACAAAGCCTTCTTACCATTCTGAGTTGACTTTTTCTTGTGTTCAGTTAGTTGCTGAAAACCTTTGACTGTTTTCCAGAGTTCTGAAAAAATCAGTTCTGACAGTTGGTGCTTGTTATTTTGATGTTTCTGCTGCCAGGGTGTGGCTGGGCACTTGAAACTGCCTATAGGGACATTTTTTGAGTCAGATTTTATTCTCTTGTAGTTGTTCATTAGAAAACCCGCAGAAAACATTTCCTCTACCACCTCTGCACATTGTGAAGGCAAGAGATGCCCTGTTGCTGGTCTGTTGATTTTTCTTATTTCCATGGCAGTCACTTCAGCTTTTGTTACTCTGCTGTTAGTACACTTGTTACCTAAATAATAAGTATTAATATTTTCCTCTATTAAATATTACATTATGTGCTGGAATCAGGCTAATCCTCAGCCTGTGGCCCCAGCATTCCATTTGGGTGCTGGTTTGAGTCTTAGCTGCTTCACTTCCTGTCCAGCTCCCTGCTTATGACCTGGGAAAGCAGCAGAGGATGGCCCAATGAGCAAGGACCAGGAAGAAACTCCTGGCTCCTGAATTTGGGTTGGCTCATCTCTGACCATTGTAGTCATTTGGGAAGTGAACCGACAGATGAAAGATCTTTCTCTGTTTCTCCTTCTCTCTTAATTCTGCCTTTCAAATAAAGAACATAAATCTTAAAGAAAAAGGAGTAATAGTTAAGAGAAGAAAATGGCTTATAAATTAGTGGAAGAGAAAGAAGACTCTAACAATCACTGTTGCTCCTTGTTGGGCTTGTGTATATGTGTTTTTGTGTCTGTGTATTTATTGTGTTTTGGCATGTACCTTCTATTCTAACTCCTGATTTTTCAGGGAATAGCGGAGCTTTTGAAACAGTGACTTAAAACAAGAGCCTCTTGAATTTTCACTTCTTTCCCACCTCCTTTTTTACTCATTCTGATCTTTCGTTTTCCCCATAGGAGTCTTTAGGGGAGAAGACTTAGAAAAGCATAAATGCAGGGGCAGTAAAACCGAGGGGAAAGGGCTAATGAGAGCTCTGAGTAAGTGCTGGGAACAGAGCTTGAACCCCAGGGGTGGAGAAAAGGAGAAAGGCTAGGGAATGTCTGGAGTAATTGACCTCCTTCCTAGGGTGGCTGCGATGACACAGAGTTGCAGAGTTAGATTTGTAAAGGATCAGAGAACCGTGGGCTCTGCTTGAGGCACTTTCAAACCTCACTGCAGTACCTGAAACGAAGCTGAGGTCTGTGGGATGACTGGCTTTCTGACCGTGAATAGGCAGGCCCCAGTAGGGAAGCAGGTAGGAAGCAGCGCTGACCTAGCCACGGTCAAGTTCCCCCATTGTAGACAGGTGTGTTGTATGCAGGAAGCCAACACCGAGGGACTCTCTTAAACTTATTTTCGCAGTACCATTTAGAAACATGCTTCTGGAACTCACTAAGATAGTGGGGCTGAGGGATGGTTGTCATTTTGATGTTGCTCTGTTCTTTCCAGCAAGCATTTTTCAATGAGAGCTGAGGCAGGGACCACAGAGATTGAGGACAAAGTGAAATTTAAACCTTTATTTAGCTCTGTGGTCTTGAACAAGCTGCTGAGCTCTCTCTGGCATTGTTCCTCATCTGTTAAATGAGATGGGAATGCTACATCCACTTAATAGCTAAAATACATCAGTTTATAAACACAGTGCTTAGCATGAATGCTGTATAAATGTAACTTGAAACTGAAAAAAGGAAGAGTGGACCATGCAAAGAACAAAATTATACATTTTATTCCACCTAAACAAGTGCCTCTACTTTTTGCTCTTAGATTTGATTATGAGATTGGATTTTATCATGGACATTTATCTCTAACAGATACAGGGAGGTAATTAAATATGTGGCCAGAAAAAGATGCGAAATGCCAGTATTTGGGTGGATTTTGCGAGGCTTCTAATAACAAGTCAAGCCTGAGAAATGACCGTGGTTACAAAAGACAAAGTGTTTGTCCATTGTAGTATCCCTGCATCTAAAAGTATTTATGAGAATTAAACATTTGAAAATGTATTTGATAATATATTATCTTGGGGGAAAACCTGTGTAATGATTACTCTTTGCACAAGACTATTTTTGAAGATTTGTTTTTATTTGAAAGATTTATATAGAAAGAGATGGAGAGGGAGAGAGAGAGAGAGAGAGAGAGAGAGAGAGAGAGATAGATTTCGTTTACCCCCCAAATAGTTGCAATGTCTAGAGCTGGGCTCATCTGAAACCAAGAGGCTGGGTCTCCCCTGTGGGTTCAGGGGCTCCAGGACTTGGACCATCTTTTGTTACTTTCCCAGGCACATGAGCAGGGAGCTGGATTGGAAGTGGAGCAGCCAGACATGAATCACCACCTGTATTGGTTGCTGGGGGTTACAGGTGTCACTCCTAGATGTCAGCCAGACAGAAAGTTTAAACAGTTTTGAAACTTGGAGTTCACTGCTTTGTTGGATTAACCAGTAGATACTTTATAGTAATATTTAACACTTTTTATGGAAGAATTCAGATTTTTTTTTAATGTAAGCTACATACATACATCACATTCACAGGCTTAAGTTTTTGTTTCATGATTTATGGAGAAGAAAATGTGTTTTGTAATTTTTTACTGCCAACTTATTGCAATTTTTCTTTTTACTTTCACTGTTGGTTTACTCCTCAAAGGTTTACAGTAGTCAGGTTGACCAACCTGAAGTCAGGACCATGGCACTCAATCATAAATCATTACTTAAGCCATTACTTAGGTCATTACCTTCTGCTTCCCATAGCATGCATTAGCAAAGCTGAGTTGGAAGGAGAGGAGCTGGACAAACTAGCCACTCTGATATAGGATATGGATGTTGCAAGCAGCTTCTTGGCCACTACAGTGACCACTCTGTTGGAATTTTCATGTTCCAACTTAGTAAACAGAATTACTTTTTCTTCCACGATTGTGACTTTCTACTTTCAAATCACCATTGCAAAAGTAAGATGGATAAAGCCTTGGCTAGTTTAGGGTACTTACTGTAGTTCTTCTGAACCAAGAGGAAAAAGAAGCTTTTGCTGGGTTTACTTTATGGGGGCCTGTCTACTCTGTATTATGTCTAAATGTAGTTTAGTATATACCATTATATACATGTATGAACGTGTCAGCCACAATAAGAAAGGTGCTCTGATCACTTCCACAGAGATTTCTTATTAGTAATGTGTATGAGGGGCTTAAAATGCTGGCAGCTTCATAAAGAACTATAGAGTACTGTGAAAAGAGTTCACAGTGTAGCTGGCAAGATAAATAAAGATCTCAGAAAAGAACAGACCGTCAGGTGCTATGCCTTGTTGTGCTGTAAGTACAACTCAAGTGCCAGGGGTCTGCAAAGAACAGCCAAAAGCCTGCTTCTCCCAACAGCTACCAAGTGCACATGTGAATGAAAAGGCTTAATGAAAGTCTGGGTTTTTAGGGACATGTTGAATTAAGGTGATAGGTTGGTAAAGGGAAAGGGTGAAGGAGAATGTGTATAGCTCTATTGAACACTGAGTAAGAGTGGGAAATTTGTCAGTGTACTTATGGAAAGTGAAAAGTGGAAAGATAGCCCGAGACTGCAGCCAGAGGAGTTTAGATTGGATGTCAGGGGAATATCTGTTCACAGTAGCCGTTCCTTGAATTCTATACCATATTCTTGATTTCTTGAATTTAATTTCTCCTAGCTACTCTGACTGGATTGGGTCCTATTGGCAGTTTTGATCTGATTGAATTATGTTGATGTATTCCATTTTTAAATGGACAATCTGATTCTTTTCCCATTTTCTAGGGTTTTTCCCCCAAATATTTGAAGACGGTTATGGTACCTCCTTCTAAATTTTATTTTCTCCTTCTAAATATTTCACTCTTTTATATTTTAACATTCTGCACTGTTATTTTTGTCCATCTTTTTTTGTATTGCTTATCTTAATGAATACATAGAATTCAACATAATGTGCTTTTGAAAAATTGATTATGTTTGTAGTAGCAAAAACAAAAAGCTTCTTTTTATCTGGTTTAAGAAATGAGAATTTGCTTTTTCTTAGTTCTGTGAGGTACATTTTCATGTTTGAGTATGATTGAAATTGTGTGTGGTACATCTAAGTGAAAGGCAAGTCAGTTAGATCAGCAGCCTTTTCTGTTCTGACAGTTCATAAGTAATGATGCATCATTAAGCATCAGGTCACCATTTGACAATGAGAGGGACCCTTTTTGGTGTTCGTTTTGAAGAGTAAACCAAATCCACAGATGTTGTCCCTCATGGTTAAATTTTCACACAGCCATTTTCAAAATGTCATGGAGAAGATACATGTGATATCACGGTCTCATTGGTTTCCTGTCAGTGGTCCCCAAACTTGTGTGCACCAGGATCACCTGGGGAATTTGTGAAAATCCAGTGTTCCAGGCCCAGCATCTCTGACAGCACACAAGTGCCTTGTAACCAGAGTCAGGGTTGTGTTTGTTCAATATAAGGAAGATCTAGATCTGTATTCCTCTCAGGTGTTGTAAAATTGACATGTGATTATCACCTGTGAGTTGTCCAGAATATATTAGCAGTATGCTGAATTTTGAGAATGATTCGCTTGCACCATAAGCAACTGATCAGATTGAAAATGAGATTTGTTACCCTCTGATGTGCTCTCTTGTTTGTATGTACGGGGCAGGCCCCTAGTCCATGATGACAAAATTGAGCACGCATTTTATGATAAAATGCATACTAATACTAGCTTATGGAGGGTCTGGCATTGTGATATAGTGGGTAAAGTTACCTCCGTGTGACTCCAGCATCCCATATGAGCACCGGTTCTAGCCCTGGTTGCTTCAGATGGCCCAAGTACTTGAGCCCTTGCATCTGCATAAGAGACCTGAATGAAGCTTTTGGCTTTGTACTGGCCCAGTCCCTGCCATTGTGATAGTTTGGGGAATGAACCAGCAGTTGGAAGATTGTACACTTGCTCCCTGTGTATCTCCCTTGTCTGTAACTTTGGCTTTCAAATAAGTAAATGGAAGAAAAAACAAATAGCTGATGAATATTAAGTTATTTGAATGTCAAACTGACTCCAAGCAGTAGCTATCCATATTACTGTTCGTTCACATTACGTAAAGGAGAAACTGAAGCCCCAACAAAATAATTTACGTGGTGTCATGCTGTTTGTTAGTGTGGAGCTGGGTTTCAGAGCATGCGGTATGCCCTCACAGCCCATACCTTTAACCATATATTCCACCGAATGCTGCCAGGCCCTCTGCTGCAGGAAAGGTAAGGCTGAGAGATCGCTTTTTATTTTCGGCTGGTATGCGGTAGGGAGGGAGTAGTATTCTTGTAATTCCTTCCTCCCATTAATCCAGCTCTGCATGTGTTTGTGCCATTGCTTTCTTTGAATGGTGAATGTTAAGTGTAGAACTTAAAGCATTACGTTAACTATGCCAGCTTTTGATATCTGCGTTTTGTAGATAGGATTGCACAGAGATCTATGGGTAAGTATTTAGTTTGTTGTTGAATGTTAAGAATGTGTGGGTGAATCTGCTTTGGGAGGGCGATTGTGTTACATATTGCAAGCTTCATTATCAAGAAATAGACCTCAACCACTGACTTCTAAATTGTATAATTTTCATAATTGTAATGAAACTTGGCAAATTTATGCTTTGGTTTGAATTTAACATTCTCTATAGTATGTCTAATGTAGCTTAATGAAGATTGAACAACTGGTCTGTGTGCTAAATTCTTTTTGAGTTTGAAAACTGGAAATATGAGAGTTTGTAACTAGTTAAACAGACTAAAAAAAATCAAACTTGCTTTTGAATCGTTTTAGGTTGACAGAAACACTATAGGTAACTCAGAGACTTTCTGTACTCCCTGACCCACTTTCTCCATGATCATGTCTTGTTACTATGATACATTTATCTAAACTTAGAACTGACATTGCCACATTCCTTGACTGGATCTCATTTTGCCATTGATGTCTTCTCTGTCTCCAGTGTACAGTTTACCATGCATTTTACTCTCTTGCCTTTTTAACTTTCTCTGGAGTCTGAGAATTTCTGAATCTGTGCTTGCTTTTCATGACCAACTAGTTTTGAGAGGGGCTGGTCAGGTGGTTTGTAGAATGCTCCTCAATTCGGATTGATCTGATATTCATCTCATGATCATTACAATACAGTTATGGATGTTTGGAAAAATGCTCCAGACGCAAAGTATCCTTTGCATCATCTTGGAACAGAGGATGCATGGTAGTCAGGTGACATCATGGGGGAGGTTAAATTTCTAGCATCTGGTTAATGTGAAGTTAGCCAGTCAAAATCATTCTTTTTCCCTTCCCCACTCTTTTTTTTGGAAGCAAGTTACTTTGTCTAGCTTATCCTCCAGAACTCTGTGGGTGTGATCTGTGATCTGATGATCTAACTCCTTCTGTTGGAGTGGGAGTACATGCATGCTGTTTAGATTCTTCTGTCTTGTTTCTTTTTGTCCCCAAAGAGACATCAAACTTTGAAGGATGGTAACAACAGTTTTAAAAAAAATTATTTGTTTGAAAGGTAGAGTTAGAAGAGAGATGGAGAGATAGAAATCTTTCATTTGCTAGTTCATTTCCCAGGTGGCTGCAATGGTCAGGACAGGGCCAGCCTTAAATGAGAAGCCAGCCAGGCACTCCATCTAGGTCTCCTGTATGGGTGGCAAGGGTGCAATAATCTGGATCCTTCTCTGTTATCTTCATAGGTGCATATCAGGGTCCTGGATCAGAAGCAGAGTAGCTTGGAACTTTTAATTGGCTCTCTGACATGGGATCTGTTGTTATCGGCAGCACCTTGACTCACTGTGCAAGGCCTGATGGATGACAATTTAATAGACACTTTTTAGTCATCTACTGTTTTGACTTGTTTGAGGTCACATGCTGTTTGGGAAATTGTTATAGAATTTTCTCCATAGTCATTAATGTGCACAGAAATCTCAAATGATTTTAGGGGTTTTGAAGCTTTTGAGGCTTCAACTAAGAGATTTTCACTTTAGTTATTAAGCCTGAGGAAAAAGAAGAAAGAAATAGAGCCCTGCGTGTTGCCTATGGTCTGGGAGCTCTGCACAAAGTAAGAGGACTAGTTTACTTTGGGTGAGAGGGTAGAAAGAGTGACAGAGGGAATATGCCATTTAAATTTGTTCTTTATGAATGAGGAAAAGTTGGATCAACAAAAAGTTGGCAAAGCACTTAAGCAGAAGGAACAGAACCAGCAATGACTTAGGCACAAGTGGCGTGCATGTTTTCAGGTGTTTTAATTAGAGTTGATGTTGGTTGAGAACTGTGATCTTATCACAGCCAAAGAGTAACTGGGAGGTGGTAGAACATAAAATTGGGGTTAAGGGAGGTAGTAGAAGGCACTCAGTGGAAAAAGAATTATCTAAGTTTCTCAGTTTATACATTTTAAAGTGTTGAAATGACTAATAATTTTGTACATAAGTTATTTTCATCTTCAATTTTATGTCTCTCAGGGAATGAGGAAAAGGTGAAGCAATGCAGAGTAATTTTTTTGTATGATTTATTTATTTATTTTTGTTTGAAAGACTATTACAAAGAGAAAAGGGAGAGCGAGAGAGAAAAACTTCTGCTGGTTCACTCCCTAAGTGGCTGCAGTGGCTAGAGGTGGGTCAGTCCTAAGCCAGGAACTTCTTCCCAATTTTCCACGTGGGTGGCAGAGGCCCATGCACTTGGGACATATTCTGCTTTCTCATGTGCGTTAGCAGGGAGCTGTATCTGAAGTGAAGCAGTCAGAATGTGAACTGATGGCCATTTGGGATGCTTGTGTCACAGATGAAGGTTTAACCTACTATACCATGGCACCGGTCCCAGACTACTTTTTGAAGAACTTTGGATATGAATGAGTTTAAGGAGTGAGAGGACTAGAAGAAAGTATAGAGGTCCACAAAAGTTTGTTTTGTTTTAAGTTGGGAGAGACTTGGTGTGGTTAAATAGCAGGGAAAGTCCCAGTTGAGAAGGAAAGCAAATAATTGAAGTAGGCTCCTGGAAAGGTGGACTGGTTGTGCCAACATAGTAGGTCCTCCCTATTCTGCATGAGAGAGGTGTGATATGTATATGTTGTCTTTGAGAAGATCAAGCTTGTATAAAGTTACAGTTGGCTTGCAATCCACCTGAGGCCTCAGCGTCCCTGTTTTTTGCTATACTTAGTGTGTTTATTCAACTCCTTCAATTATTGTGTCGAAAGTATTTGCCAAGGTCTCATGATAGACGTATTAGAAAGTCCAGGATATAGAGCAAATACATAAAACAATCAAAAACACATGCAGTGTGCGAAATTCTACTGTTCTTTTTTATGCTTTGAGCATCAAGATTTAGTCACTGTAGTTTCTTTTTTTTTTTTAAGATATTTATTTTTTATTGCCAAGTCAGATATACGGAGAGGAGGAGAAACAGAGAGGAAGATCTTCCGTCCAGTGATTGACTCCCCAAACGAGTGCAATGGCTGTGCTGCACCGATCCAAAGCCAGGAGGCAGGAACTTCCTCCAGGTCCCACATGGGTGCAGGGTCCCAATGCTTTGGGCTGTCCTTGACTGCTTTCCCAGGCCACAAGCAGGAAGCTGGATGAGAAGCAGAGCTGCCGGGATTAGAACTGATGTGCGTATGTGATCCCAGTGCGTTCAAGGCGAGGACTTTAGCCTCTAGGCCACCGCACTGGGCCCTACTGTAGCTTCTTAAGTTTTCTAAGGTGTTGGGAGAAATGAAGTTGGGATCTGTGATAGTTTATCTTGTCCTAAATAAATTTAATCTAAAGTTATTTAATGTGTTTCAGAGAGGCAAGAAGATGGGCAGAGAGGGAGAAAGAGAATCTCCCATTTATTGGTTAATTCCTAAATACCCGTAACAGCCAAGGTAAGGAACCAGGAAGTCAGTGTGGTTGGTGGCAGGGACCCACTAACTTGAGCCATCCCCTGCTACCTCCTAGGATGACATTAGCTGGAAGCTGGAGTTCTGAGCTTGACCCCAGGCATTCTGGAGTGGCTTGCTGACATCTTTCCTGTTGTCTCCCACCTCTCAACAATTTCTTATTTAGAAATGAATTCCAGGAGGAATTCCAGGAGGACCTTGCTTAGTGAGACCTCATTGACAGTTTCCCTTTGTTCTTGAAAATTTTATCTGCGAGCTACAAAGGGGACTAATTCTTAAGATGACCTCTTTTCCTTCTTTTCTTTTAACTTGGACCACACTGTTAATTGTTAATTTGTAGTCTGATAGAGTCTATTTATAAAGAATTGAACCTTTTATGAGGGAAATTATGCCTAAATAAAGCACTACAATTTAGCACATGTTTGGGCATAGGTTTTGACCTTATGTTTAACAAAAGGACGTTTTGGTTGTGGTTGTAAAGCCCTTTGGCTATGACATTAATTGACTTTGGAAATTAATTTAAAATGAAACTTCATTAGACAGCCATTTCTTGTGTATCTGTATTTTTTCTTCTCTAAATCCTTAGTGAAATCATAGGCTCCTTACTCAGAATATTTGAACTATATAGTGAATTGTTATTGTTGAAAAACTGTCTAGAACTAGATTAAAAATAAGCAATACTCACTTTAAATAAACTTTCCTTTTCAGATGGATTTCTGTAAAGAATTGTTAATAAAACTACATACTTTATACTAAAAATAGACCAGGGCTTTTAGAGTCAGGACATTTGCTTCATTTATTCATATCCTGTGAAGCATGGTGGATATAGTAGTAACAAAGACATGGTTCCTCTCCGAAGCTTTTAGAATAGTCGAGAAGACATAAGGTGAGGGTGGTTAGTGTTGTGATAGAGCAAGTATCCGAAGTCAGTGAATGATGGATGCTCATAGAAGAACCTCTCTACTCATGTGGGGCCTGCAGCCCTGGGAATGAGTGGATCCTATAGAGGAGGGGGAAAAGGTGTATGAGGCTGAGAGGACTCTTTTGGGGAGTGTGCTAGAGAGAAGCCCATGCACGGGCCTAAGGCTACGTCCTGAGAGGTCTTCTGTTTACTTTGCATTAAGATCTCTGTCTGCATGGAGAGGAGTAGGGCGGTGTGGCAAAGTGACTGTTGGGTTTGATCAAAGGCAGGGAGGCAGGCCAGTTAGCTTCTGTAGTAGTATCTGCAATGATTGAGGTGTGAGCGCTTTGTGAAAAGTCTGTTGAACTCTACTTTCTGAGAGTCTATTGGGAATACAGTGAGATTTTGTGTGAAATAAGCAACTTCTCCCCTGTTTCAGAAGTATACAGCTTTATTGGGTGTGCTTGTAGTTACTGAGTCCTGTGTAAGGATTCTGAATTCCATTAAGGATCCTTATCCTAAATATACAGCTACTGGTAAATTTTATTTATTTCTGAGGGGTGGTGGTGGGCCTTTCTTATTTTACACACTTTTTGATGTTCAATAATAAAACCGTTTGAGCGTACTGATTTAAAAACACCCAGTTTTCCTTTTCTTTTTTTAAAGATACCCAGCTGCCACTCTGGATGGAATACTTGCCTTTTAATTAATTGGTAAGGCAGGGAATTCCATCTGCCCAAAAGTTAAACAGTGCCATTTAAAATTTGGCAGTAAGGCTGTGGTGACCATGCTGAAGGAGGCAGCATTGTTTTGAGTCTTGAAATAGCCTGTAACATGAATGCTGTTAGGGGAGTGTGTGGGATCAGTGCTGGTCAGGTGGGTGTTGGTGGCTGGGGGCCTGAGGCTACACCATGGTTCTGATCAGAAGTTTCCTGCTTGTTTTCCTCCCAAATGCAACTCTCACAGATATGAGGATATATTGCTAGAACACCTTCAGTACTACCCAGTTTGTCATTCCCTTCCTGGAGGAAAAGAAGCTCTCTTTAATTATTTACGGAGGGGATGATAGAATTTTAGAATCCAACTCTTTAAATATTGATTTAAAGGAAAAAATAAAATAAAAAATTAATGAAACAAATCTTTTTGTGGCTGTAGCTGAGCCCATCTGAAGGCAGGAGCAGGGTCCTAAGGCCATTCTTGACTGCTTTCTCAGGCCACAAGCAGGGAGTTATATGGGAAGTGGAGCAGCTGGGATACAAACTGACACCCATACGGAATCCCGGCAGGTGCAAGGTGAGGATTTAGCCCCTGGGCTATCGCACGGGGCCGATTGCTCAGGGTTTTCTGTTGCGACTGGTCTTGAAGGGCAGGGGTGGAAAACAGAACAACTAAGAAGACTATTTGCAGGGATCCAGAGGCAATGGTTAAGAGCTGTGATTCAAGGAGAGAGTATTTGGGAAAGCAGTTAAAACCATGCTTGAGGTCCCAATACGGTAGCCTAGTGGCTAAAGTCCTTGCCTTGCACTCACTGGGATCCCATGTGGTTGCGGTTCTAATCTTGGCGGCCGCACTTCCCATCCAGCTCTCTGCTAGTGCTCTGGGAAGGCATTCCCAGCCCAAAGCCTTGGAACCCTGCACCTGTGTGGGAGACCCGGAAGAGGCTCCTGGCTTTGATGGGCTCAGCTCCAGCTCT
This sequence comes from Ochotona princeps, assembly GCF_030435755.1. Taxonomy (NCBI): domain Eukaryota; kingdom Metazoa; phylum Chordata; class Mammalia; order Lagomorpha; family Ochotonidae; genus Ochotona; species Ochotona princeps. The sequence goes on along the minus strand of NC_080842.1, from coordinate 42,242,066 downwards.
TGTGGTTGCTTGGGGAGTAAATCAACAGATGGAAGATGTTTCTGTCTCTCCTCCTGTGTATTTGACTTTCCAATAAAATAATAAATTAAAAAAAAAAACATGCTTGAGACTCCTGTATTCTATATTGGAGGGCATGCGTTTGAGTCAGGGTTCTTCTCCCAGTTCCAGTTTCTGCTAATGTGCACCCTGACAGGTAGCAGGTGATGACTTAAGTAGCTGGATCCCTGCCACCCACGTGGGAGACTTGGTTTGCGTTCCTGACTCTTGGCTTTGGACTGGCTTAGCCCTGGTCATTGGGCACATTTGAGCCATAAACCAGTAAATGGGAGATTTCCATCTACCTCTGTCTTTCTGTCTTTAAATAGCTAAATACATTTAAATGAGAGCAGTAGACCTAGTCTGAAAACATTTTGAAAGATGTAACAGTGTGTGTGGATGATTAGTATATGTGTATGAGAAAAGGAAAGAATCCAAGTTACCTCTCGAGGCTCCCTTTAAGCAGCTGTAAGGGTGGCATCCTGTTCCTAAAATGCTGGAAAGCTGATTGTCCATTGTAACAACAAGATGGGGGCTGATGTAAAGGCTCAGCTGGTTAGTCCTGAAAGTGCTGCTACCCTATATGGGCACTGGTTTGTGTCCCAGATGCTCCACTTCCCATCCAGATCCCTGCTATGGACTGGGAAAACAGTAGAGGATGACTCAATTCCTTGGGCCCTTACACCCATGTAGGAGACCCCAAGGAGTCTCCCTGCCTCTGGCTTTGGATTGGCTGAGCTCCAGCCTTTGTGGCCATTTGAGGAGTGAACCAGTGGGCAAAAAATCTATCCGTCTGTGTCTGTTCTCTGTAAATTCTACCTTTCCAATAAAAATAAATAAATCTTAAAAAAAAAAACTAGAAGGTTTCCACCTCCATCAGCTAAGAAGAAATCATGTAAACCAGTTCTGTACTAGTCCATTGTAGCTTATGCAGATCATTTGGGGGGAAAAAGGTGCTCCAAATGAACAAAACACTAAGTTGTGTGATGTTAGTACTCATACTCATTTCTTTGTAGTAATAACATCCAAGTTTCTAAGTTTAATTTAGATATTTCTGATTACTTCTGAATGACAGTGGTGGTGGAGTTTGTGGACCTGACATTGTCCAGCCTATCTATAGAGACTGTTTTTGGGAATCTTGGCTCTGTGGGTTGTACATGTTGAATGTCTCAGTTAACGTCATTTTTTTTTTTTTTTCTGATAGAGGTCTTGGTTTCTTCATGCTACGTGTTGATTTGGTGGATGGGTGTTTTGGATCTACTGAGGGTAGTTCTCTGAAGGAATTGTTGCTATTGAGCTCAGCAGTTCATCTCTTCTGTGGTGATGGTGATTATTTTTATACAAGCTCAGTTTCTTCGTTGGGTTAAACTGTGAATGTTGGCACTAGTTCTAATTCTCTGGATTTTGTGGAATCATCCCACGATATTCCACTTATAATCTTAAAATGAGTAGATGAAATCTTTCAGACAGCAGCATTTTGTTAGTATTTCTCTGCATTTATTCTGTGCTCTGGGTAGGAAGAGTAAGCCACCATTCTCATAACCATCTGTTATCAGAATGTTTCCTGTTCTCCTTGACAAATCTGCCTGTTTGTCCTTTATCCTCCCTGTGATGTATTATACATCCAGATTTAAACCTTTAATAAACCCACTAAATACAGTATTAGAATAGTTTTTTTCTTAATGATTTATTTATTTTTATCAGAAGGTCAGATTTACAGAGAGAAGGAGAGACAAAGATCCTCCATGTGCCGGTTCACTCTCCAAATGGCCACAATGGCCAAAACTGAGATGATCTGAAGCCAGGATGCAAGAGCCTCCTTAGGTCTCCCATATGGGTGCAGGGTCCCAAGGCCTAGGCTGTCCTCCAGTGCTTTCCCAAGGCACAAGCAGGGAGCTGAAAGAGAAGTGGAGCAGCCAGGACACGAACTAGCATCCACATTGGATCCTGGCTTACGCAAGGCGAGGACTCCAGCCCGCCTACTGTGTCAGACCCTAGACTGACCTTTTATGTGTGTGCCCTTGAATGATGTAGATACGATTGACTGTGTGCCTGGATATTTGGGGGAACGTAGGATATAAGGGCCTTCTCCAGAGTGCTTCCATTGTGGATGAGCAAGGGTCCTCACATTTCTTCAGGGATGATTTCTCTCAGCCAGGATCCCAAGACTGAGGCCACTCATTTATTCCAGTACTTTTAGCTTCTGTTTTTCAGAAGATCTTATATGAATTCTGTGTATTTTACCAAAAGCTCTATTCTGTTAATTTGAGAGAAACTTTCTTTGTTTTTACAACCATTTTATTGCTTGTAGCTTTTCTCCCATGATTCTCTTTTTTCCTTTTTTTTTAAATTAAAAAAATTTTTTTTCTTATTTTTACCCCAGTGATTCTCTTGACCTTCCCCTGTATGCAGCCTTAAGTTTAATGTCATCCTGAAAAGAACCTGTTCCTTACTTCCCAACAAGGGCTAACAGTGATACCACTTGTTTTCTGTATACATCAGATTGTAATGCAACTTTGTTTATCCTTATTTCCCTCACTGGTGGGAATTATTAGGAATTTTTTTTAAAAAAATTGATTTATTTTCATCGGAAAGGCAGATATAAATATAGAGAGGAGAGACAGAGAGAAAGATCTTCCATCCTTTGGTTCACTCCCCAAGTGGCTGCAGTGGCCAGAGCTGAGCCGGTCCGGAGCCAGGAGCCTCTTCCAGGTCTCCCTCGTGGGTGCAGGGTCCCAATGCTTGCTTTGGGCCGTCCTCTGCTGCTTTCCCAGGCAATAAGCAGGGAGCTGGATGGAAAATGGAGCAGCTGGGATATGAACTGGCGCCTCTGTGGGATCCTGGCGCCACTAGGCTATTATGCTTAGGAACTTTTTACAGGTTTTAAAGTGGAAACAGGAAAGGCAGAATCAAATGTGAATGGCTGTATTGGAAAAGCTTGAGAAAAATACAAGTCAAGGTTTCTGAAGTGGAAGTCTAGATTGGTTTGATCCCAAAGCCCTGTGGAACGATTGCTCTGTTGCTTCTGCTGCCCCACAAATGTATGACCACCAGAGGTGAATTCAATACTTGTCACTTTCAACTGTTTAAATAGTAGAAAATTGTAACAAGTTACCCTTGGGTTCTGTGCTTTTATAGTTATCCTTCATGTACCCAGCATCCAGAGGAAGAAACTAGAACCACAGAAAGCACCCTGGGGCCCGTCAGTCACTAAAATTTGTTTTCCTGCTCTGCCCAGCTCACCAGGAACCACTGTTCCGAATTACACTGTATGTGCAATGTGTATGACTGGGCTCATAAAGAATTATAAAGACTTTTTGGTTTTGTTTTTTAGATTCAAGCATGTTTCTCATGCTACACATACACATTCCAGTATATGAATGTCCAGTCTACGTGTTCTGCTACTCAAGTGCTGAGCCAAATACCCACCCCTTCTGGCAGGAGCCCCTTCCTACCTTTTTCAAGTGATTTTATCTGTGTATATTCCCAGTAGCCATTGTTTCATATCCTTGCTGCTATTTTTATGTCAAAAAGCCTAACTGTATCCAGGAAATCAGAAGAGAAATTAATAGAATTATACACCATCTTCTTTTCAGATTGATTTTTTTTTTACTCAGCATAATTATTTTTAGATTCAGTCATGGTTAGGTGATATTAATAGTTCATTCCTTTTTATTCAGAAGTATTAGAAAACCAATTTGTTGATGGATATTTGAGTTGTTTGCATATTGGGGCTTTTACAAATAAATATGCCACGAACATTTGTACAAGTCTTTGTGTGGACATATGTTCTTATTTCTCTTGGATCATATTGTGTGCTGAATCAGTCTTCTGGGTTCAACACCTGTGAATTCAATTAACCACAGATCAAAAATATTTGGGAAAAATCGCATATGAACTGGACAATACAGACTTTTTATCGTCGCTATTCTGTAAACAGTGAAATCAACTATTTACCTGGCATTTGTGTTGTATGAGAGGATTTCAAAAGTTAATGCAAAATATAGTTTACAAGTTAAATATCTATATTGTGTGGTCAGTCTTCAAAAGCTTCAGGAAAAATACATATGAAGAACTGTGTATGGATTTCAAAATTTGTGCCCAAATAAGCAGAACCCTTTAATTCTATTTTTCTTGAACTTTTTGGAATACCCTCATGTTAAGAGTTATAAGTAACCTAGAGATGATTCAGGTGTATTTATATGGGAGGGGAGTGAGCTTTTAGCGCAGTGCCGGAGTCCAGCTCCAGCCTGGGTTTCGGAACTCGGGAAGGGTGCGTGGACGAGGCGCAGAAAGAAAGAGACGGACCACTAGGATTCCATGATGATAGTGGACACGGCAATAAAGCCGTCCGCTTTATTTATACAGTCAGTCAAACTCTGGCTCAGACTTTTTACGTCATGATCAAATGGGTGTTGCTAAAGATAATTCTGCCGTTTGTCTCACCTAAGGAAAGCTCAACCAGTAACACATGCCTCTTGAATCAGCTAAGGGAGGAATGTGTCCGGGAGGCAGGACCCAAAAGATCAAAGAGAGAAAGAATGGGTTTCCCCTATACCTGGGAAGTTAGCACCCTTGATTAGCATATCGTCAATGGGAGAGGAAAGGCTGTAAACAAGTCCCCACCACCTGAGGACAGAACACCTTTAATTAACATAGCAATGGTGGCAGCCATAGCAGCAGTAGGTAAAAACCTTTATGCTAAAGGCGAATATCAGTAACATCAACTTCCAAGCTCGCACAGATACCACACGTCAGTCAACTGTTAACTCTGCAGGGGCAGACAGTGCCTAGGCAGATTACTGAAAACTCAGTGGGGAAGTCCGGTGTCCGGCAATGGAAAGCGGGCTGCATTCAGGTGATCAAAACAACGTCCCACCGGAGCCCTGCTCGGCGGGGAGTTCCTTCGCGGCCTTGCCTGCAATGGAAGCAATGTTTCTCACACCTTCCTGTTTGTCTACATCCATCACACGGACCCCGGCAGCGCAGTGATTAACATGCCTGCTCTCTCTGTGGGGCAGGGTAGCTAATGTTCCTGCCTCCTGCCTCGTACTAATGCAAACCTTGGAGGCAGTGATACTTCAAGTGGTTTGGTTCTTGCTCCCTGGGAGCAAGCCCTGGATTGCATCCCTGACTTCTGGCTTAAACTTCCGCCATTGTAAGATTTGGGGACTAAACCTGCAGATGAGAGTATGCTTATACTCTCTCTCATATCTGTTTCTATATCTCCGTCTATGTACATTTCCACCAAATAAAAATTTATAAAGTTTGAGGTACATAGGAGTATGTATGTTGAGTATATTTACCTTTTTTAAGCAGGAACCAAAAGCATTTTTGGTTTCTGAGAAGGTCCTGGAACTGACTCCTCATGGCCACCAAAGGACAACTGTGCATTTAGAATTTTAAATTGTCCAATTATTTCTCAAAGTGGTTGACCCATTCTGCATCCCCAGTGGTGGTATGAGATCAGCACTAGTCTCACTCTCTTTTTGAATTTGTTTGAACTGTGGTAACAGAACTGCACCGATTGTAGGGCCAAAGCAGGAAGCTGGTTCCCACAGTGCAGACAGGCTTGGGTTCCTCTGGAGCCCAGCTTCTTGGTATAGAGGTGGCCGCAACTCGCCTCCAGCTGCCGCTCCATGCTTATCTTTCCCCGGTGTGAGCACATCCCTGGTGTTTCTTTCTGTGCCACCTTTCCTCTTGTTACAGGTCTTGGATCAGGTTGGAATGGGCTCCACCCTATGACAGACATTTCGGTTTAATTGCCTCCTTGAAGACTCTTTTAAAGTTGTGTGTTCATTTTGCTTCGAAGCCTTAAGGGCTTTTCCTATGAAGTCTAATACAGTTTTGGGGCTTTTAGTAAATAACATGTGATCTTTTTTTGTTTCATTAAAATTTTCTTAAATTATAGTTTCAGTGTTTGTTGTGCTCCATGGCTTTGTTGTTGCTCGTGGTCCCCTGTTGTCTGCGTTGGATCTCTCTTGGAGGAGTTACAGGGAGAGAGAACATCTTTCATCCTATGATCCACTCCTCAAACGGCCACAATGGCTGGGGCTGGACCAGACCAGAGCCAGGTTCCTCTTCCAGGGAAGACTCCCACTTGTGTGGAGGGGCCGGAGCACTTGGCCCATGTTGCACCACTTTTCCAGGTGCACCAGCAGGGAGCTGGATTGGAAGTGGAGCAGCCAAAAAGTGGAGCCATCTGTATCTGATGCCTGTGTTGCAGGCAGCAAGCAGCATTGGCTTAACTTGCTATGCCACAGTGCTGGGCCCCATCTTTTTTTCCACTCTGCTGTTGTTAATGTTTGTTCCCTTTACAGAATTTGTTGCTCTCTATCTAGGCATCATTCAAAAAATGACTTTTTCTTTTACTGTAATTTTTCCTTGAGTGTATCACTCTTTTCCTGGTTTCTTTGTGAAGATTCTGACATATTCTTACATGCCTTAAATTATGTACTCCATTCATGTTTTACCTCGTGGAACTGCTTCTCTGATGGGCTTTGAGCAGGCGGCTTACTCTATGAGATTTCCGGCTTCCCATCTCCAAGCTTTATCTCACCGTTTTTCCCTTTCCTCTTGGTTGCCCTTGTTTTAATACCACTCTCAGCACTTTGTGCTTGGTGTGATACCTTGGCCTGGAAGTCGGGGTGGCCAGAGAGGGGTTCCTGGAGCCGATGCAGGCCACTTGCCCCTCACCGCTTAGTTTGCAGCTGCTACTCTGGGCATACTGGGTTGTGCCATCCAAGGAGGACCTGGGGCATCTAGGCCTTTGCTCTGCTGGAGCCCATGGCCAAGGCTGCTGTGGGGGCTTGTCCGTCCTCGTCTGTCCACTCTGGGGTCATAGGATTCTTGTCATCTTGTTGGATATGATGTGTGTGAATTTTTTTGGTTTTGTTTCCTAATCTATTTTTATATATTGTTTTGAGAAAATTGTATTTTTACATATAGAAAAGGGAAGAGATTTTATTTCACAAAGAAGAGAATCTGTTTTTACAAAATAGCAGTCTTGTCATGAAGGCATGGAGAGAATTTATTAAAGCTTTGCAATTTGCATTTAACCAAAGGTTAATGATTTTATTGTGGAATTGCCATAGAGAGGTTAGAGAACTAATTGCTTTTATTAATCACTAACAAGCAACTGAAAATTATCTGCGAAGTGGCAACTAGTGGTTGTAAGTATGTTACAGAGAAGTTCATCCTAGAGGTTGATTTCTTATTATCCACTAATGAAGTGGTCCAGATACTTTAGTGTTTAAAATTGTGTCTGAAACCTGTTTTAGATAGTTTTGTCTATTTAGATTAGAGAATGTAACACTTCAAATAAAAATTAGTCATACCATGAAAATGCAGGGAGAAACTGAAAATTAGGTTATTCTTTCTGCTCCATGAATGATACTCACCCTCCTCTCATTAGCGTAAAGACCCCTTTGGTTGTAAGAATGTTTAGAAATTTTTAAAAAATCGACTATCTTTTGTTGCAAAGAATGAGGAAGGGCCCAGGAAAGAGGGTTTAAAAAATTTTTTTTTCTCAATGCCTTCTCAGCCTAGTTATATCCATGAGAATCTAAACTCAGAATAGAGAGCTAATGGAGGCAGACCAGCTGAGAACCAGTGGTATAATTGAGACATTAAGCTGTAACGACCATGGAGTAGCCGTTTGGGTACCTAGCTTATCTGTACTGAGTGATAACTGTTAGTAGAAATTGACTTGTAAAGGGAATCTATGTTTACTTATATTAGGTGTCTAACCAGTGTCCTTTTCTTCAGTCAGGTATTCTCTTTTTCTTAAAAGATTTGTTTATTTTATTGGAGAGGCAGATGTACAGAGAGGAGGAGAGACAGAGAGGAAGATCTTCCGTCCAATGATTCACCGACCACAACGGCTGGTACTGCGCTGATCTGAAGCCAGGAGCCAGGAACTTCTTTCCGGGTCTCCCACGCGGGTGCAGGGTCCCAATACATTGGGCCGTCCTCGACTGCTTTCCCAGGCCAAAAGCAGGGAGCTGGATGGGAAGTGGAGCTGCCGGGTTTAGAATCGGCACCCATATGGGATCCCAGGGCATTCAAGGCGAGGACCTTAACCATTACTCTATCGCGCCGGGCCCCAGTCAGGTATTCTAACTCCTAGTTATTCATGCTGCTGGGGGAAGATGGTGGGAGGGCTTTGTCATTTGCCGGCACTTCACCATGCAACCAGGTAACACAGGGCTTTTCTAGGTAAGGGTGATGCATTTTTAAATGTCTGCAGAATTTCCTTAAGACCCTTACATTTGTAGAATTCTTCTGGAGTTGACTTTAAGGGTAGAGTTTTTGCAGGTGTTTATTCCCAACCTCTTCCAAGGGGGAGGTTGTTGCTTGCTTTAGTAAGGACATTAGAATGGACAGACCTAGAGAGAGTTGTATTAAGAAATAGGGTTTTAGGGGCCAATGCTGTAGATAAGTGAGTTAAGCTGCTTCCTATTGTGCCAGCAATCTGCTTGGACACCTGCCGGAGTCTAGCTCCAGCCGAGAGTTCGGAGCTCGGGAAGGGTGCGTGGAGTCGGCGATAAAGAAAGACACAGACACTGACACTTGGTGCGTTCTCACAACAGCCCAAGAAAAAGCTGTCCTTTTTATTTACTCAAAACCTCACAAGCTTCTGCACAAGCAACTAATTGTTCTATTTTTTTACTTCAAGACTAAGGGGGCATGTACAGACATTTGGTCATTCCGTCTGCACTTCAGGGCTAAGCAGGTGTCCCCAGAGATAATTCTTTAAAACACTGTATTCATATTCTTCAAAGCAAGCCATTATTCATTCTTCAACAGTAGCCATGGAGCAGCAGCCAGGACTCCAAGGCCAAGGCACATGCGATTACCTGCTAATCAGTAGTACATTCCTACCACATTTCTATTTCTACAACTTGCCCATTTTTCAATGGGAAAATAGTTTACAAGGGGAAAAAATATAAATCTAAAAACAAAAATTACAGATATTAAATCCCTCTACAACTACAGACCCTGCAACCCCATAAATAAAACAATAATCAAAAACATTTTTCTTTAATAAAAGCATCCTTAATTCCTCTAGCTAAAAATTATAAAAGCGGCTAAAACAGCTACATTTTCTATGCTCTGAAAAATTGCAAAAACAGGCTAGCCTATAAAATAACAATAAATATACTTATTGCCATAGCAATTTCAGCTCTCACTCCCATCACTTGCATTCCCTTGGGTCCACTGGGTGCTACCTGACTGGCCAGGCCCTGGAAAGGAGGCAGATCCGCCTCACCTGTGACCTCTTGTCTTCCTGCTGCCTCCTGGCCTTGAACCAGTCATTATTTTGGAGCAGGGCACTCTTGCAGTGCTCCCAACAGACACCAGTTCTAGTCTGCTTCATTCCCAAACCAACTGCCTGCTAATGGCCTGGGAAAGCAGTGTAAGATGGCCCACATGCTTGGGCCCTCGTACCACATGGGAAACCCAAACAAAGCTCCGTATTCCTGGCTTTGACCTGGTCCAGTCCCAGCTGTTTGGGGAGCAAATAAGAATATGGAAGAACTTGCTCTCTGTCTCTAATTCTGCTTTTCAGATAAACAAATAGGGTTTGAGGGTAGGCATTGTGGTGCAACAGGCATCCTATATTAGAGCACCTGGGATCAGACTGCCACTGTGAAGCAGATAGACAGTAACACACATGGTGATCAGAGCTGTGCAAGAGGTGTGGAAAAGGCATGCATGCACACAGAGGAGAGGGCATTTTGAGTATTGGGTTCTCCGTGTGGACCAAAATCCGGGGAGTGGTGATGAAGTGTTTTTTTTTTCCCCCTAACTGATAGAGTTCTGTAGGCTCTGGGATTTCCCCTTCCAGACTCTGTCCTTTCCCACTGATTGATGAAGAACTTTTTTTTTTTTTGGAAAGCCAGATACTCAGATTTATGGAGAGGCAGAAAGATCATCCATTCACTGGTCCCCAAGTGGCCACAACAACTGGGGCTGAGGTAATATGAAGCCAGGAGCCGGAAACTTCCTCCAGGTCTTCCACTTGGGTGCAGGGTCCCAAGGCTTTGGGCCATCCTCTGCCTCTTTCCTAGGCCACGAGCAGGGAGCTGGAAGGGGAGTGGAGCATCTGGGATATGAACCAGTAGCCACATGGGATCCTTTTCAGTTGCAGGGCAAGGATTTAGCCACTAGGCTACTGCACTGATCTGGATGAAGGACTTCCATAGTGACAGCTGCTTGTACTAAGGTGGGAAGGCAGTGAGCTTTAGGGAAAGCAAAAGTGATTTGAAGATGTGGCTCTTGATAGAAACTCGGGCCTGGAAGATAAAAGACCAGCTAATAAAAGGGCTCATAGGCAAAGTTACGGGGCTTCCTGCTGGGTTTTAAAGTGGGTGATATGATCCAATTAGGTATATGGAGTAATGCGGGACTAATTAATTAAGGATTAATTAAGGTTTGGGTATGGGATAAGCTTAAGATTTGAGCTTTCCTCAGAAAGTAACTTTGGTCTTAAAAGGAATCAAGGTATTGGAGACAGGGAGGATTTATGGATATGGGTGTTTGAGCTACCTTCCTGTTTTCCAAGCAGTGGATTTAACTCTGCCAGTATCTGTTTTCCAGTATGAGCATCTATACATTGTGTTAACCTTTCTTTCTCAATCTCCTTGGAAAATGTGTATTCTGAGAAAAAAAATTCTCCAGCTCAAGATCTACTGTACAAGGTCTTTCTTGTTCAGGAAAAATTGGGATCCTCATAGTTTCCGCCCCACTCCCAATGGCAGACCCTAAGACGATTGTTGACATACTTATCCCAAGAATCTGGAGTTAGGTCCAGCACACGGAATCATGATAAACTGCTCCAATGCTCCCTCAGCATGCTCCTCACAAAGAAGCAGCCCATATGAAAGCAGCAAAAAATTTGTATAGATCTGTCACAGTACAGTTCTAGCTGGTTACAGGCATAGCTGTGATAGTATTTAATGTCTGGAAGCAGTAAAGCTTTTAATAAATGTGCATTTCAATTTTAGTTCCTGAAACCCATTTGCACACTCTTTTGTATGCTTGTGTTTATTTAAAGCCAACTATATTCATGCTTGCAGCTCAAGATTTCTCCTCACTCTGACATTGGACAGCAAATGAATTTTTTGTCCTCATTTTTCTTACATGTTTTAAAATAAGAATTGGGTAACTTTACTTTCAATTCTTACAACTTGAGTTTATTCAATCTTACTTGAGAAACATATTTTATCCTTGAGTTATTTTATTTTCTCTTTGTACATGTGAGAAATAAGTGGAAAAAAGTATAAGTAATAATAATAATGGTCTTTTCAGAAGGGATCAAATCTGTGTGAATACTGTACAGTTGAAGGTGAGGTGGGTCTCAGGTATGCAGAGATTTGAATAAGGTTTGTTTGTGCCTGGTCAGGGGAACTAGAGCATACTAGAGAACAGGGTATATTGGCGGGAGCTCTTCATCTGTGCTCTTGACAGTGATACACTGGCTTTGATTTTGAGTGTAGGCAATGGCTGCAATTGTCACTCGGTTTTCTAAGCGCTTTTCAGAGTGAGGTTTTGGTATCAGAAGATCATTGAAACCTGGTTTCCGTTTAGAATTTCAGTCTCTTGGACCTACCCCATCCATCAGGGTGAGAACTTCTGCAGGAAGTTTGAGATCTACTGTATTAGAACGTAGGTTACAGAAAAAAAAATGATAGTTCCTTAATAGGGCTGGTATTATAGTGCAGCAGGTTAAGCTGCCACCTGTCATGGCCACATCCCATGTGAGTGCTGGGATGAGTCTTGGTTCCTCTGTTTATGATCCAGCTCCCTGCTGATGCTCCTGGGAAAGCAACAGAAGATGACTGAGGTACTTGGGTTCCTGTCACCTTTGTGGAAGACCCAGATAGAGATCCTTTTTTTTTAAAGATTTATTTATTGTTATTACAAAGTCTGATATACAGAGAGGAGGAGAGACAGAGAGGAAGATCTTCCGTCCAATGATTCACTCCCCAAGTGACCGCAAGGGCCAATGCTGCACCAGTCCAAAGCCAGGAACCTGGAACCTCTTCCGGGTCTCCCACGCAGGTGCAGGGTCCCAAGGCTTTGGGCTGTCCTCAACTTCTTTCCCAGGCCACAAGCAGGAAGCTGGATGGGAAGTGGAGCTGCCGGGACCAGAACCGATGCCCATATGGGATCCCGGCATTCAAGGCGAGGACTTTAGACGCTAGGCCATGCTGCCGGGCCCCCCAGATAGAGATCCTGATTCCTGGCATCAGCCTGGATCAACCCTGGCCATTGTAGCCATTTGAGAAGTGAACGAGTGATTGCATGATCTCCGTCTCTCCAACTCTCCGTAGCTTTGCCTTTTAAGTAAATTATTTCTGCAATTTTTTAAGTCTCTTATCCTAAGGACATCCAGAGGTAATAACCCTTGGGGTCAAGCTTTGAATGCACCCATGGTTTATGCCCTCAGTCCCTCTGAGTCTACAGCAGATGGGTGGGCAGTGGGAGGAGAGGCGACAGTCAGCATGCCCCTGTATAAATCCCCCCACTCTCACCACTTCTCTGTAGATTCCGCACAAGACACGTGTGCTTCAGAACATGCCTCAAGCTTGGGTCTTAACCTGGAACCAAAGAGGAACTGTACTCTGCTTAAACATGTATCATTTTGTGTTAACATGAACTGTAGTCAGAGAGCAGATTAACAACTAGTAAAAGAACAGTCTTCCCAGTGGTTTTCCTGGAATGCTGTCTGATTCTAGAATCCCAGAAATGAAAAGGACTTGTCTTTCCAGAAGTGTCTGTGTTGAGTGAGGTAATTTTTCTCTGACTTTGGGAATTAATATTGGTCCTTTATTACCAGATATTTTAATGTAAGAAATAATATTTGGAATTTCTCATTCCTTCTGGAATTAAATTAAGATGTCAGCTTTATACCTTAAATGTGCCTTTTCTTTCTCTCATGTTATGTATCAAACCGATGAGATTTTTCTAAAGTAAGAATTGGATCAGTTTTATACATTTATTGTGAAATGAAAGAATTGAAAGGATAATCTTCAGAGACATTTGACATGGCTGGGTTAAAAATATTCCCTGTTCTGCTTCCTGTCTTCCTCCCATCTTGAATTAAAGAAAAAAAGGAGATGCAAATGTAGATTTCTCTATCATAGATTCAAGATAAATTAAAACTGGTAAAAAATGAAAGTGATATAACTTATACGTAACTTAGAAAACATTATTAAAAACATAATATGTTCTGATTGGAGTCCTTGTTACCTGCATATGTATATTCATTGAATTGAAAGCTGAGATCTATTCAAGTTCAAGAAATGTTCACTCTACCTCAATTTTAAAAATACAGCAAACCACAAATCTTACCTTAAAAAGGATTTCTGGCTACTGTACTAAACCAGCTGGGAGACAAAGGAAAAATGAAGCAGTTAGTCCCAAGCCAGGCAGGAGGCGATGTTGCCTGGTCTTCTCAAGGTGGTAGAGATGGAGGCTGAAGAAGTGCTCAGAGCCTGGGTATGTGTGGTATATACAGTTAAAGATTTGTTTTATTTGTTTTCTTCATATTTAGTTTTTTAAAATTTATTTTTGTTGGAACATCAGATATACAGAAAGGAGAGACAGAGAGGTAGATCCTGCGTCTGCTGATTTTACTCCCCAAGTGGCTGCAACACGGAGCTGAACCGATCCAGAGCCAGGAGCCAGGAGCTTCTTCCTGGTTTTCCATGTGAGTGCAGGATCCCAAGGTTTTGAGCTGTCCTCTACTGCTTTCCCAGGCCACAAGCAGGGAGCTGGATGGGATCCCAGCCTGTGCAAGGCGAGGACTTTAGCTGTTAGACTACCGCACCTGGCCCTGTTTTATCTATTTGAAAGACAAGAGTTGGAAGCAGGGATAGATTGAGATCTCTTCCATCTGCTGCTTCACTCAGGGAGCTGGATCAGATGTGGAGCAGTCAGGACTCAAACTAGCCACCTTTTTTGTGATGCCAGTATCTCAGATGGCAGCTTTACCCACTATGCCACAAATACACCCTGAGCCTTGGTATATTTTGAAGGTAGAAGAGAATTGATTTGATTATGTGTATGATGGGTATGAGTGAAATAAAAATGAAATAAACAGTGATTTAATTTTAATGTAAATTATGTAATGGAGATAGCTGTGAACTTCGTAGTTAACAGAATTGAGATTTTTTTTTTAGATTTATTTATTTTTACTGCAAAGGCAGATATACAGAGAGGAGGAGAGACAGAGAGGAAGATCTTCCGTCCAGTAGTTCACTCCCCAAGTGAGTACAACGGCCAGTGCTGTGCCGATCAGAAGCCAGGAACCTGAAACTTTCTCCAGGTCTGCCATATGCGTGCAGGAACCCAAGGCTTTGGGTCGTCCTCGACTACTTTCCCAGGTCACAAGCAGGGAGCTGGATGGGAAATGGAGCTACCGGGATTAGAAGCGGCGCCCATATGGGATCCTGGCACGTTCACGGCGAGGACTTTTAGCCACTAGGTCACCATGCCAAGGCCCAGAATTGAGATTTTAAGATAACTTTTTTTTTTTATCAATATAAGCTAAATGCTTAAATGTAGTATAAAAGTGATGCCAAAACTGCAGTATGCTGAATAATGGTGCCGTGGTAGTATTAATGCTGTAACCTCCAAAACCTACGACTAAATTACTTAGTATCGTAGAAGAGACTTTACAGATGTGATAAAGAATTTGGAAATGCAGTGGATACTTTGGATTGCTTGAAGAGCCCGATGTAATCACATGGGGCTGCACAAATGAGAGAGTGTAGCAGCATGGTTAGAGCTTGAAGATGTTGCCCTGTTTTTTTTTTTTTTTTAAAGACGTGAGAAGAGGCCATGAGCCAGTGTAAATAAGTGGTTCCTGGAAGCAGTAAAAGACAGGGAAAGGTGTCTGTCCTGGGAGCTCTGGAAGAAATTCAGCCATTAGGACATCCTCAGTGAAACCCATTTGTGACTTTTCAAAAATTATTTATTATTTTGTTTTATTGAAAAGCAGAAAAACCAAGAAAGAGAGGAGGTCTTCCATCTTCTGGTTCATTCTCCCAAATGCCTGCAATAGCCAGGCCAAAGCAGGAGCCAGAAACTCCAGCTCTCCTGTGTAGGTAAAGTAGTGGAGCCATCAATGGCTGCCCTCCCAAGGTGTGCATTAGTAGGAAACTGGATCAGAAGCACAGTTGGAATTTGAAACAGGCACTCTGAAGTGGGATACAGGCGTCCCAAGTTGCATTTTAATTGCTGTATCAAACACCTGCCCCAGTTTGTTATTTTAAGTCACTAAGAAATTTGTGGTAATTTGTTACAGCAGCAGTAGTGAAATGGGTGTCGTTAAAGATCACATAATTAAGAAAGAAAGAAGTCTGTATGAAGCTTAGCCTTGAATTCAACTAATGTAACTCTAGAGAATAACTTACAGGCCAGCTGAACTTGACTTTAGCCTGGTGGAATGTATTACGTCTCATTAAGAAATGAGATGGCTGTTGGGAAGGGACTTGGCTAGTTACATAATTTGGGGGGGATGTTAAATGATGATTATCCAAGTACTCAACAGAGTAGCCTGTCTTACACTTTGTTGTGCTTGGAATATAATGCTGTTGTAAAGAATGACATGTGAGACTAATTTACCTTACTGTTGTTAAATATATGTTAGATAACTGCTTTGATTTCTATGCTCATTTTTTTTTCTCCATGCTCACTTTTAAAGAGCGTTTGACTGATTTTGCTTTCTGTATTTCACGTCTATGTGGAAAGACTTCATTGAGCAAATGTTGGATCACCTCTGCATCCATCTGTTCTCTTCCTCTTCCTTCCTCCTGATGGACCCTTGGTTTTGTAATCTGTCATCTCTGGGGAACAAATCATGCTTGATCTCAGCCAATAAATGTAGACTCAGTTTCATTGCCAGTTATTGGACAGATTTATCCCTGGGCAGTAAAACATATACTAGGGGTCTTAGGATACAGATATTCCTCCCTAAGAAGAATATTGAAGAAGGGAGAAGTAATCTTCCACTGAATGTTGTCATGGCTGCATGTGATGGCTGAACTCATAGGAGAAATCTTGAAATCACGAAGAATGACTGAACCAATACACTGATGACAGGCCATGAAGACTCTTAGGCCCTTGATCTTATTGCCTTGGAGATGGCTGTCCTTGAGACTCCTACTGAGCAATAAAATCAAAGAGCTGATCTTGGGAAGCTAGTATGTTGTCCTGTCACTGATTTGTTCCAAATTATGTAGCACCAGGATTATTTCTAGCAGAGTTGATCTGAAATGGAAAATGTCATCTTTCCGGGGTATGGTCTTTTTGTTCTTGGAGAGACCAAGCAAAAGTTGAATAAGTACTTGATGACTTGGGATTCCAGCACTGGGAAAAATTGGGAGTACACGACATTGGTTATTGGTGAAGCTTCTAATGGTGAAGATCCCAGCTTCACCATTCTAAGATCAGAATAATCTTCTAAGCCTGGCTGAGACTTAGCAGGGGCTATCTGCCCATAGAATCTCATTTTGGTCCTCCCTAATTTTAAGGTTCTTCACTTTTCATTGAGGGATAGATGTGGAACACTTTCTCATCTTCCTAAGTAGCCTATTTTCTTTTCTCTGAATTTGTTGTTTGTTGGATCTATTATTTCTAAGGGGAAAGAAATGGGAAATAATTGTGTTGTAGTGTAAAAGTTATTTTCTGTTAAGATTTAGGGAAAGAAGAATGTCTTTGAGTAGATGTCAGAAATGTTTGTCTTTGTGTAGTAAACAATCTGAATCTTCGTAGCATGAAATTTCCTTTTGGGAAATGCATCAGTTATTCCAGTCTTAACTAATATGTGTTAGGGGCACAGTGAAGTGATAATACTTTGGAAAACAATAGTAAGAGTAGACATTGTGAAATAAAAAAAACAAAATGCAAAAATCTGTTGTGATCAGTAGCAGAAAAGCCAGAATTAAATCATTCACAGTGTTTAATTTTTAATTTTAGGTTGTCTTATGTTGAAAGTAAGACATAAAAATTTATATTCACGTTCCAGTTTTTAACATGACCTGAATATGCGTAGTGTAGAAGTGGGGAAAGGCTATCCATAAGTGTCCCTTTGAACTTGATTGAAGTTTCTTGGCTTTTTTTTTTTTTTTTTACTCATAATGTTTATTTGACTTAAGCTATAAGGAAAATAATTAACATCTGTAATTTAAAGATGATCATCTTTTGAATGTTTCCACACATTCCAGATGTTGGACGTTGAACTTAAAAGTAGAAAATTGTCTTCTGAATGGTAACCTACCTGTTTGTTTTGTGAGGTTCTTTCTTCTGGCTTAGGCTTCTGTTTTTCTAACTTTTCCCGAGATCCATTCTGTTCATGGAACTTTAGTATGTGTAGGCCCAACTTCTTCCGTCTCCCTGCTTGATAGTCTGTAAAACCAAGGCCAGCCTGAGCAGTCGGTCAGTGTGAGGTCACTTGTCTATGGCATTTTCCTGTCCCTCTTTCTGTTAGATGTTTTAGGTGTGGTGTATGGGTCTTTTCATTTTGCTCTTAGGGAGCCATGTTGACCTTTCCTGGTGAAGGAAAGAGTCTAGATCATCTTTATTATAACCCTGCAATGGCACTTGTCACTTCTGAGTGCTTCCTGCCTAGTAAGCCTCCATCTGTTCTCTGGTAATTAATCTCATACTCAACCATAGAATTGTATATGCAAATATTAGTGTGCTGTCCTCCCTCTCTTTTAAACAGCGGTAACAGCCTGGGACCATCTGAAGATATGGTTTGGTTTTGATAGGTCCTGTAATCTGTGCCCTGGGTGCCTCCTGTAAAGGCCTCCTGTATCTAGAGGTGAATGATTGCTTTAGTTTGCTACTTGCACTAGGAGCTCAGTAAGCAGGGCCACTTGGTTTAGTGTTCTCATTGTAATGTTGAATTGCATGTAATAATTTTTTTAAAGCATGCCTATACACCTGGTTCTGGAAATTCTGTAGTCATTTTGTCAGTGAGTTGTATTCATTGCCTGTGTTTGCTTCCAGCTTGTCTTTGTGAGTTTATGGTGCTGTTCCCTTTTCCTGCCATGTTATAAACCCTGTCTTCTTCCTCTTCATTTCTGCTCACTGAGCCAACCCTGAAATGCTGTTATATTCATGCTGGTTTGGGTTTTTTTCCACAATAGCATAATCAGTTTGCCAGTCAGTTGCAATACTTTCATGAGCTTTTGCGAAGACTTTTTTAACCCCTACTTCTGTTAAGCCTCTAGAGTCCTTTCATTTCTGGCAGTGACTTTTGCACTTCAGAAGTTACGTGTGCCTCTTTTTGATGGGTAACAGTCTGTGTTAATGGTAGTGTAACTGTTGTTGTCGAGTTGTCCCTGGAGCTGAGTTACTGTTGCTCTCAGCATCTGTCGGGATGAGGGATGGAAGTTTGCTGGAGCAGGTCCTGCCTTGCTATTGGTCAGCTGAGGGTGTTGTTTCCTCACTGGTAGAAGGAATGCTGTAGATAATTGAATAACATTACAGATATTTTCCTGCCTTGGGTGATTAGTCTCTAGAACATGGTTTTACGTATAAGAGCCAGAGAGTTAGAATTGTCTATCTGGAGAGGTAGAAAACATGAACAGAAGTATGTTGCATTGTGCTAGGAAGAAAACTCCAGCAGGATTCTAAAGGGGCTGGTTGGGGTGGGATGAGTAGGTGCTAAGTGAGCCAAGGCCGTCTCCCTGAGGAGCTGGCCTTTGAGCTGACACCTTCTTGAGGTGGAGCAACAGTCAGCCTAACTTGTGAAGAACGAGCAGTGCTGGCAGAGGCAGCCCATGTTTAGGTACCTTGGGAAGTAGAAGAGAATGAAGAACTGAAGCACTGTATTATTTATTTCTGAGTAACACCTGCCAGTGAACAGGTATGAAAATAGCTCTCCTGGTTTTGTAGAAGATGGACATTCTACATTACTTCAGAGATTCAGTCATTAACAAACGTACAGATACTTAAATGCAGTGCATTCCTTGGTTTCCAAGGACCCCTCACAGATAGCAAAATCCTAGAATACTGCATTCCTTCATATAAAATACTGTAGTGTTTGCATATGGCTTTTGCATGTCCCCCTGTGTTTTTAAAGTCATTTCTAGATTACTTTATAGTGTGTACTACAATGTAAATGCTATGCAAATAGTTGTTGCATAATAAATAATATGGATGCCATGTCCATTTAAAATGGCAAACCAGGATGCTGCTATAACCACGTCTCTACTCGTGTTCAGACAGATGTTGAGATCATTGGTAACTCAGCTCTGAGGCTGACTCATTGTGAATAGTATATATTATGTTCTTCAGGGAATCATGACTGGAAAAAAGTACAAGTTCAGTATGAATGTGGTTTTCTTCTATTTCATGTGCAGTCTGAACCCGACAATGTGGAATCAATGAATATGGAAAGCCAATTCTTTTTTTTTTTTTAAGATTTATTCATTTTATTACAGCCAGATATACACAGAGGAGAAGAGACAGAGAGGAAGATCTTCCATCCGATGATCCACTCCCCAAGTGAGCCGCAACGGGCCGATGCGCGCCAATCCGAATCGGGGAACCTGGAACCTCTTCTGGGTCTCCCATGTGGGTGCAGGGTCCCAATGCATTGGGCCGTCCTCAACTGCTTTCCCAGGCCACAAGCAGGGAGCTGGATGGGAAGTGGAGCTGCCAATTCTATAGTCATTTATCTTAAGAGTATGTTGTGTTTCTAAGATAAGAAAATCTGCATTTTCTTGTAAGTGTGTACCCGTAGTTCTAATGGATTTTAGACACTTCACATAATTGTTGAAACTAATAACTTGGACATTTCGCCGCACCTATTATAATAAAGTGGAATAAAATGTAAATATGTGATTCTTATTTTCATTTAATAGAGCCATAAGTATGGTAATTGCCTACTAAAATCTATAAATGATAGTGGTCATCAAGTTATTGTGTAAATGTCATAACATTCTATGAAGATACTAAATAGTCTTTGTGAAGGGAATTGTTTAGTTTCTTGCAGAATATAATGGCTAATTAATGTAGGACTATCACTGGCTTGTGTTCTTTGCAATAAAGTAATTAGTTTTCAGTTAAGTGGATATTTTACTTGAATGCAAGTTGTCTAATTTTTATAATTGTATTATGGGAGAACTACAGAATTTCCATATGCCCAACTACTGTTGTAAGCACAGAAAACAGTGATGTAATCTTGTGGTCACAGACTAATAAGGTTTGTAATAGGATGTTTATTTAAGAAATCTATCGTATGAGTTTGTAAATATTTCATCACTACATGACAAAATGAGTAAATTTACATTTTTGCATTGCTGTTACTAGCTTTTCATTAATTTGTTTCTTCTGAGACTGGCATGTCCATTGTGCCAGTTTTTAACACTTTCTGCAAAATGTTGAAAATACTCGAGAAGTAGAGGTTGTGAAAAGGATCGACTGCTCATTTTTTGAAGTTAAGGATAACAGTCATTTAGGAGGTGATTAGTCAGGTGATGAACCCTGAAGAGCCTGTTTGGAGTACTCTGCTGGCCTGCCGGAGAATGGTAGGATTTGAAGTCACGCTGCAAACAGCAGGAGTTGGGATAATCAATAGCTGCAGTCCCCATCACACTGACAATACAGCCCCAAATGTGCATCCCAAACTGGTTGCTCTTGCTTGCTCCTGAGCACCTCTACAGCGCCCTCTGCCTGGAATGCTGCTGCTCCAGTTCTTTTCCTAGTTAATCCCTAGTCAGCCTTTACCTCTCAACTTATATGTCCTTTCCTTCAAGGGACCTCATTTGGACTTCTGTGCACAGGTGCCTGCACACTGCAGAATAGCTGCCCAGTCTAAATCAAGTTTCCCAGTTTCTCACTGCTCCAGATATTTTTTCTTCACTTCCAGGAACATTTTGAACCCATAAATGTGCTAGACTGTTTGTGTAGTGGAACTAGAGGCCCCCTGAGGGAGGGGAGAATCTCGGTTTCTACTTCCAGGTACCGGCACCTAGTTAGTTTTTAGTGAATAAAGTTTTCCCCATGTCTGAACAAATGTGGACAACTCTCGAAATGGGGCAGTAAAGAGAAGGAGGAAGAAAGGCATTAGCTCAAGACAGTGATTGTTGAAGAAAAGGATTCAGGATTGGTCTCAGGATCAAGAAACCTGAATGTGCTGGGAGACGAAAGACAAGGAGTTGTTAAAGGAGAAGCTGAAGGTGGAAGTGAGGGAGGGAAAGGAAGTGTGGGTGATGAGTAAAATGAAGTTGCCCAGGGGGTGTGGGCAAAGAACAAGTCGGCAGAAGGAGAAAGAGATTTGTTTGACCCTGAAAAGGGGGGAAAGGAGACACTGTGAGAAACAAGGGTTTGCAGATAACAGGATCAGCTATTACCAGGTTCTAGTGAGGGCTGAAATAAAATGAGGTAGTGCGAGTCAGTCGGCTGCTGAGAACCACAGCACTTTCAATTCTAGGAGCTTGATACCCAGAGAAAAGTGCTGATGAGCAGTGTTTGAAATCCTATACAGTAAGTGGCAGCAGTAACATAGCTTGGCACACAGTGAGGAGCAAGGCATTGCAGTCATCAGACTTGTGTGTCACGTTTGGGGGTGGGGGAGATGTTTGATGCCAAAGTCTAGCCATGCCAGGCTCATCAGGCTTTCCATTGTCTGGAGCAGTGGGCTAGCTGTGTCATTGAAGAAATGTAAAGTAAGAGGACAAAAATTATTTTGTCTTTTGCTTCCTATCTGAGAGACTTGTTTTCTTTAGTGATATTCCGTGAAAAGCCTGACTAATTTACATATTCTGTCTGTAATGCTGGGTGTCTGGAAACCGACGAGGTGGTACTTTGTAAGGTATTGCCTTATGGCAGAATTGTGTGGCGGCAGCATTGTTTCACTGAGCTGGCTGCTGCTCCAGGACCGTGGGTTTGCAGAACAGTTGACTATTGCTGATTTCCCCAGCACCAGGAGTAACTTCCAGGAGTAACTTCCAGAGCTTATGATATGTCCCTGGTTTACAAGGAGTCAAGAATAAAAGTGGCATTTGCAGAGAACAGTGCAGGTAAAGAACACTGGAAGGAGCAGGCCGTGGCTGGGTGAGAACAGCACAGGCCCAGCCACACCCACAGTGACCACCAAATGTGGTATCCCTCTGTGGCTCTGACCAAAGGACTTGTCATATTCACAAGGTGGCTCATGACAGATAAGACTCGAGTTTTTCTGCTCTACTGCTTTGAGAAATTCAATCCTCAGATTTTTGGAATGCTGCAACAGTGAAGCATCTTTGAAAAAACTGTTGGTAAAATTATTCATGTTACCATAATTATACTATAGAAATATGAAGATGCTGGTTCAAAGCCCTTTTCCTGTTCTCGTGTTTTCGGTTTCTTGGATGGCCTTTTCGGTGCTTCCCAGAATTCTTCCCTCCCTTCCTCCGTCTCCTACTCCCCATCTGCTGTGATCCTCTTACTGTGAAATGAATGGCATCATATACCAGTTCAGCAGTATCACACGTGCAGTTAATAATGTATCTGCAGCACTCTCCGTCAACTACATCAGAGGTGGCATTTTTAAGGAATTAGTGTTCTTGACAAATGTTAGCAATGTTCTGTAGATTTTTTTCTTTTATTTTATGCTAACAGAAGCAAGTAGTTTTCTTACACTTTTTTTTTTAAAGATTTATTTGTATTGAAAAGGCTAAGGTAACAGAGAAGAAAGAGAGATTCTCTACTCACTGGTTTCACTCCGGATAGCTGGAATGTCTGGAGCTTGGCCAATCTGAAGCAGGAGCTGCTTCTTTGTCTCCTACGCGGGTGCATGGTCCCAAGGCTTTGGGCCATCCTCCAGTGCTTTCCCAGGCCATAAGCAGGGAGCTGGATGGAAAGTGGCACTTCTGAGACATGAAAACAGTGCCCGTTTGGATGTCAGTGCTGCATGGTGAGGCTTAGTTCGCTATACTGCTGTGCTGTTCCTAGACATTTTTCTTTACATGTGAGAAGAAACCTGAAGGATTTCATCCTAGAGTCAGATTTCTGGATGAAAGCATGTGGATTTTTAAATTTTGGCTCATAATGACATTCCATTTCACCAAGTACCGATCTGTCCCTCTCTCAGGGCACACGTATCAGTTTCCCATGTACTCGTCATGCTCCTGGTCAGACTGTCCGAATCCCACTTTGGTGTGCATTTCTTTTGAATGGAAGAGATTTTTATATGATACCCTGTTTGTTCTTCCTCAGTGAATTGTAGGTAACTATTAACCATTTTTCATAGCAATTTGTAATAACTTTATCCCTAATATATTTTTGT
The DNA here is from genome assembly GCF_030435755.1 of Ochotona princeps. Lineage (NCBI taxonomy): Eukaryota > Metazoa > Chordata > Mammalia > Lagomorpha > Ochotonidae > Ochotona > Ochotona princeps. The sequence goes on along the minus strand of NC_080842.1, from coordinate 42,218,737 downwards.
ATATATACATGTATTTTATACCTGTGTCCATAAAATTTGTTACAGATACCTCCTATTGTTTATAAGTGATAGTTTATTTGATTTTTGTATTTTTCCTTTTTTTGAAGAAATCTATTGTCCTTTTTTGATTGTGGTCCTTCCTGTGCCTTAATTAACATCTTGCACATTTTCACCTATTTTCTCTAAATACTTTCATGAATTTTGGATATTCATTTTATTTGTCTTTTAAGGATACTTTCAATTTTATTATATTTATTTTTGAATGGTGGGAGGAGAGGCATACATAGACAGGTTTACCCGGTGCGTTGCCAGGCTTAGTCCCTTTCTATCAGAGCCAGTCAAACTAAGGACACAGTTTATCATGAGAATGTTTGTGACATCGGGCATTCTTAAACAGGAATTGTTTGTGTAAGACTTTGGTTCTGTCGTTTATTGGAATTTACAACTAATTCACTGGAATTCATTGATCTGTGAAATGGGAGACCTCCTTGTAACATTCACGAAGTGACAGATGGATTTTTAAGTTTTATGGTTAATATAATTAATGACTGGGAATAAAATTAATAAACCACAGCATGTCTTGTGATTTCATTATATTATCATCAAAGGCCATGATAAAAGTAGAAATAGCAGAAATTATGTAATTGTCACACTATTTGTTATTGTGAATTATATACTAAAACATAGAATTGTTGAAGCAGAAAGGGGAAATGTAGCTGTGAATGTAGTATGGATGAGGATAAAAGAAAATTGAGCATAAGAACTGAGTTGTGGAGAAGCTAGTGAACCTCCTAATTACTTTTTTTTCTTAATTTATTTTTACTGGCAAATCAGATCTACAGAGAGACACAGAAAGATCTTCCAACCTCTGCTTCACTCCCTAAATGGCCACAATGGCTGTAACTGAACCTTTTCGTAGCCAGGAGCCAGGAATTACTACTGGGTCTCCAACGTGGGTGCAGGGTCCCACGGCTTTGGGCTGTCCTCCAGTGCTTTCCCAGGCCACAAGCAGGGAGCTGGATGGGAAGTGGAGCAGCCTGGATGTGAACTGGCACCCACATGGGATCCTGATGCATGTAAGGTGGCGATCTACCCACTGAGACATTGTGCTAAAAAGAGCAGGAGTCTTACATGGAATTGGAGAAGGATGGGCTGCTTGCAGAAAGACCAGTGTGCCATTTCCCTTGACTCAGGCATGGATCTCAGGAAATTAGCCTCGTGACAAGTGACAAAGAATTTACAGAGTTTGTCGATTTAAACTTTGCTATGACTCAGAACAATTCTTTCTTCTAAATATTTATGCGTGAGTTGCAGTATATTGTTTTAAAGCATGATTCTGAGACTTATGCATTTGAAAGTCAAATCATACTTTTGGTGGTAGTTTTTAAGATTTATAAAAAATGAGTAGATTTCACATTTTTCACAGTGTAGATTTAGAAACACTGAGGTTTCTCCCTTTCCATTCTCCCTCTATTTCCCCCTCTTGTTTTTTCCCCAAAGTATTATGATAGTATATTCACTCATTTCACAGCAACAAATCCATCTTCTCTATAAAGGTATCATAACATAGCAAGTAGAGAAAAAAGTTATTAAATTAGATAAAATAAAAATGGAAATCTTAGGAACATAGACATGTGCACTGAATAGCAGTTAATTGCTAAAATGCCAATCTCACTTATAAAGATTGTGTTCTTTGTACTTTGTATATTAGTTGTCATAGATCATATTATGATTTTTTCTTTTTGGGATTGGCTTATTTCATTAAGCGTAATCAAGCCATATAACTTAACATTTGTCTGGATACTAAAGTAGTTGAAGGCTCCAAGGAAAGTAATATATGGATAATCTAACTCTGAAATATGTTTACTGCTCTTTTTAAGATGAACTTGGGGCTTAAATTGAACCAGATGCATATGTTTTGTTGGCTTAGGATGACGTATTTCCCCCAAATTTCATTGGTATATATAGGACCAATAGAGAAACGCAAAACGTTTCACAGTAATGTTAGTATATAGATCCTACTTAATTTTTGAAATACATTTAATCACTGTATGTAGTATGAAATTGTATTTGTCTTCAGTTCATATAGTTAGGGCTGATTCTTTCACTGACTGCAAAATTTATGAATTTTAAATTATCGTGTCAGTTTTAAGTGTTCTCATTAAGTAAGTTTTGAAAAAGATTTTTTAATATTTATTTTTATTGGATAGGCAGATTCACACGAGAGACAGAAAGATCTTCCATCTGCTGGTTAACTTCCCAAATGGCTACAATGGCCAGAGCTGAGACGTTTTGAATCCAGGAGCATCTTCTGGGTCTCCCACGTGGGTACATGGTCTTAAGGCTTTGGAGACATCCTCTGCTTCCTTCCTAGGCCACAAGCATGTGGCTGGACTGGGAGTGGAGCAGCGGGGCATGAAGTGGCACCTAAATGGGAGGTGGAGGATTAGCCAGTTGAGCCAATGTGCTGGCCCCTTCTAAGTGATTTTTGAAAGTACTTCTTGTCTGATTTAACCTTTTAAAATAGTCTGAGGCATTATGTTTAGGATCAAAAATATAGCATTTCCCAAATGAAGGAGAATTAATTTTCAAGATTAACATAGGATTTTGAAAACAAGCTTCACAGTGAAGAGACACAGGATGACTTGAGGTTACTTGCCACATGAAGATTCAGGATTCTTAGTGGATTTTGGTTTTTAAATCCTTCAGTCTCATTTTGTTATCACTTAGTATATCCCAGTCTCCTGTGTCTGTGGAAACACAGAAATCTTCATTTTCAATTTCCTTAGCAGCATAGCATAGACAGAAAACCTCACAGCAGGGAATAGAGACGCCTTGGCTTGCTGAGGAGGTTGGAACCTGTCGCACTCAGCATTTGACTTCTGGCATTTGGAAGCAGTCTTTGTTGAATGAGTGCTTTACTTTAGATAAATTAGTTTTTTTTTAAAATTAAGACTTATTTATTTTTATTGAAAAGGTAGATTTATAGAGTGAAGGAAAGATAGAGAAAGATTTTCATCTGCTGTCCACTTTCCAGATGGCCACAATGGCGGGAGCTGAGCTGATCCAAAGCCAGAAGCCAGGAACTACTTCTGGGTCTCCTGTGCTGGTGCAGAGTCCCAAGGCTTTGGGCCATCCTTGACTGCTTTCCCAGGCAACATAGGGAACTAGAAGGAAGTGGAGCAGCTGGGATTAGAACCGGCACCCACTGCTTGCAAGATGAGGATTTAACCATTGAGTCAACATGCAGGGCCCAAAATTGCTTAATTCTTAATGCATTACTAGCATTGTGCTTGGCAGTAGGAACTCTGAATACACAAAAATGTATTTCCTAGGGCCAGGTCATTGTTAGCACTGTAACATTACACTGTCTCTTCTTGTCCTGGATTGTATCTATGAAAAGACCTAAGTTGCTTTCAGCCTTCGTTAATAATGCTGTCTTAAACCAAAAAGAATAAATCTTTATGATCTCAGGCAGTGAATAAACTGGAACCAACTTAGAACTGAATTGTCATTGTTTGTATATCCAGCAGCTGTAAGAATAATAAGAAAGGCATTCTTTCATTCAAAACAGGATTGTGATTCTCTGTGTAAAAATGTGTGCATTTTCGTTTTTCTGTGGTAAAAATAACTTTGAATTGTATACTTAAGTGTCATGTTAGAGGTCTCATTCCATGATCATTTGTTCATTCACATGTGTTTTTATTTTTAGCTCTAAGCGAAAGACATGAGGCCTCGGCCTGAAATGAGGTTGTGTTGAGGTCATCTGATTTGTGACTAGAAGGTGTGCGGTCGCCTCGTCCAGAAACCACTTCAAACACTATGGTAATGGCAAAACATGAGAGAGAAAGGGGCCTTCCTGTTTTTCCACATCTTTTCTCCTACCCCAGATTCTTTCCTGTTGAATATTGTAAGCTCTTTGAAATTGTGAAGAAAAGGTATTAAACAATGTACTAACTTAACTGATTCAAATATTTAGCAGAAGGATTAACATCGCAAATCTATGTGCTAACCAACTGTTCCCAGTTGTTTAAAATGCATTTTGAAAGTGAAGTATAAAAATAGTGAGCTTTAGTAAACTACTTAAGCTAGTAACAAGATTATTTTATGAAAAAAATAACCTGACCCAGTTAGTTTGTATATTGACACAATCACTTTCTTTGAAAGCCAGCAGGGCTTGCGCTTGAACTAAAACGAATTTGAACTTAAGTTTTTATGCTAGAAAGTCAGAATTCTGGGGGCAGCATCTTTCTGTATGGTAATGTTGATGTGTGTGTGTGTGTGTACGCACGCACGCGCACGCGTGCTAATTTTACTTTTTGCTTTGAGAAGGCCAGTTGTATCAGTCCTGCTTTATTTATTATGCATTCTAAACATATTTTGTAGCTAGAAGTAATGGAACTAGCTTTTTCCATTTTAACAAAATTTGGGGAAGGGATCTTAATTATTGAGTTTATTTTTGTGGACCATGTCCTTTTAAATGTGTTGATGTAACAGTGCTTAGTAGGTCATCATTAGTCTTAATTCCTCTAGGAAGAGAATTCTAATAAAGTTTGTTTAAATTCATATTTACTACTGAACTATTATTTAAAGTAAGTGCTTCTTTGTTACTTTCCTTTACTATGTGTAACAAACAATAGCAAAAGTGGTATCACACCTTTGCTTATATTTAGCCTACATTGTGTTTTAACTGATAAGATGTTAAAAAATTAAAATTCATCCTGTTTTGGAGGGCAATAAAGAGTAGAAACTGAAGAACTGAAAACATCTTACTTTTTAAGAGTCCTATTGATTTGTGTGTTTTCTTTGTGGATACTTGGTTGTCAGCATAGTTGTGTTGATTCCATTTCGCTACCTGCAGTATTTTGTAATCCCTTGATCTCAGGTATCAAGAGTGACTTAAAATTTTAAAACCTTATATGCTTTCTTTTTATTTGTCACTTCATGTAATGATAGAAACAATTGCTTACATGCACTAAGAAAAAAACTAAGGGAGCATGCCATGGAAGTTGGGTCCTGTTAGGAAGCTGTGAGTGCAGTGACTTTCCGTCTGTAGTCTCAGGTTGCACTCCATCTGCTTCCCCAGCCTTGGGAGGAAGCACTACGTGGTGCACTAAGTTCTGTCAGCTGTGCTTTTATCCTCCTGGAAACATGTATCTGAGCTCTCAGTTTTCTGTAGAATAAATATGTAAGTTAGTGGTAGGAAAAGTGTACACATCATTCACTCTCTTTTTAGTCATGTTTTGATAAGAATAGTTACTGATGTTTTTATTTTCGGAAATTTTGATTTATTATATGAAACAAAATTGTTTTGCTGTTTCTTCCTCTTGTACCTCCAATTCCAGCATAAAAGCCTATCTAGATTACTTCTTTTGGGGAAAAACTGAAGGATATTTTGTTTTAGGCTAAAAGTTAGTGTAAAGGAAGGACATTGACTGCATTCATTATTAGTAGGTCAGAGAAGCAGTTTATAAAGATGTATTTTACAACTATGAAATCTATGATATAATTTTATAACTTAAAAAGAGTAATGTCACTTTAAAAGCTCAAATTGTAAATGCAAAGATATTTTGTTCCAGTCAATACTAGACATTTAAGTGTGTTTAAGTGTGGTTTATTAATATGTATTTTACTCTATGTAAGCTGTCTCACTTTTAACAGTATTTTAAGAGCATATGAAGAAATAATTTGAAAATTATAAAGGTGAATATTGACCTTTTCTAAGAAAGTGTTTGACATTGTTTAATTTTTTCCTTTTTGTTTTTTAGGTTTGCAATTTTTTTGGTGATGGCATGTTCAGAATCTTGGATCCCTAAATTGAATATTGGAATTATTTAGGAACCCTGGAAATTACATTTTTGTGTACACAATAACTTACTAGATGAATCAATACATGGAATAAAAATACATAAAAGAACAGCTATTATAATTCTCTGTGTCTGAGTTGGCATGCATGCCTCAGTTGTCAGCTGTCAGTGTTATACTGTGGAGATAGTTGTTTTTAGGATTTGGGGATTCTTGGATCTTGTTTTCCCAGGCAGATTTCTGGATTCCCTTAAGCCTGTTTGGTCAGCCTCTCTGCTTTCTACCTTGCACTGCAGGTTACTTGGTTCAGAGCTAATTATTTGCAGGAAGAGGGAGAAGAATCAAGTGACAATCATAAGGACTATAATTAGAAATTTCAGCCTAGAAATGATCTTGGAATCGCCTAAGTTAGAATATGCAAATTATATTCAAATTAAACCCAGATACTCTTGTGGCAAATGCTGCCAATTTCAAAATTGGACTTTATTGTGTAGGACAAAAGCGTTAATGAGTAGGAAAAAAAGCTGTCCAGTTTCACCTCCTCCTTGTCTCCCTACTGTTTGGTGAATCAATTACTGGGCAATAAAACAACCAAAAGATATGCAGTGTGAATTAAGAGTAGAAGCATCTAATCTCTGGGATTAAAAAAAAAAAAAACCAGAAGTTGACAATATCCCACCCACCTGAACATGCTGTTTAAAGCTGTGACTACTGTCATGTACACCCAGAAGGTGCACTGTGTGCTCTTGGGTGTGGTTGGGGAACTTGGCATTTGATGAAAGAGTCAGATAGTCCTTGAGTGATAGAATGAAGTGTTCTTTGTTATCTTTTTCTTTTGCCTACACTGTTGATTTTGACAGTTCAGGAACATTCTGGGCTAGGTAGTTACTTTGGTGATCAAATGTACTTCCCTATACTTTTGGCCCAAATTGGGTACCATTGATTTTTATCATCACACAAAAACTTGGAATAGGATCAAAAGGGAAAGATGAGAACTGTGGAGGCTTAGTAGGCTCACAAGAATGTTTGCATGTAAATTTGTTGCCTGTTTGATTTTTGATAGTTTGTGCAGTGTCTCTGAACTTAGTGAATAGCCAGAACTTTCTAGTCATTTCTAACAGTAGATAGACTGCCTTATCCTTCCCTTTTTTCTTTTCTTTGTTTTGTTTTCAGAGGAATTGGCTGGTACTTATTTAATAGAAGGTATAATAAAATCATTAGATTTTTAAAAATAAAGGAAGATTTTGATCTAAATTTGTGATGCTTTCCCGTTACAATTGGCTTTTGAAAAACTGTGATATTTCTGTCAGTAGAGGCTTTTCCTCTTAGCTGATTCTAGTTACAATGTTGTCTGGGTCCAAGCACTCGATCCACCCAGAAGGAACTGGCCAGACAGGAAAAAACTTGGTCCCTAGTGGAATGAATATTTAAAAGACCTTAGACTTTGAAAACTGTAGGTACAAATGAAAGAAATCCAAGAGGAAGAAAACTTAAGAATCTAAGAATAAAAAGAGATAGAGGCTATACTCTTACAGAGCTAATCCAAGTGCACTAGAGAGGTGGATTGCTTTCCTTTGGATGATGAGAAATGGGAGGTTGGGGGTTGGGGCCTTGAGCAATAAGAGTTGTGCTGTTGTGTTGGGTACTCACACAACAGGATGCAGGGCAGTGTCACATGATCTCTCCTGACAGTTTTATTTTATCCTGGTAGTTTCTAGAAGGGTATGTGGCTCAAAGACTAAATTAATTCTAAATAAATATCTTAGATATCAGGAAAAGATATTATAAAGATATTTTGTCCTTTTTGTATAACTTTAGAAAATAATGTAGAATTCTGAGTCTAGTAGAGGGATTAATATCACAAAGATACAGTCAGTGCTCAATGTTGCTTCCTAGAAATCCTCAAATTTGTCTTCACTTTTTATGTTGGCCAGAGTTACACTTTAAGAACATTTTAGTATGTGTCTCTTGGGAAATATGTCACTTTTGAGTCACTACTTCGCTAAATTCAGAAGTCTGACTCTTGGGCACTGTGACCTAGTGGCTGAAGTCCTCACCATGAACACGCCGGGATCCTATATGGGTGCCAGTTCTAATCCTGGCAGCTCCACTTCCCATCCAGCTCCCTGCTTGTGGCCTGGGAAAGCAGTCGAGGATGGCCCAAAGCCGTGGGACCCTGCACCAGCGTGGGAGACCTGGAGGAAGTTCCTGACTCCTGGCTTCAGATTGGTGCAGCACAGGCCGTTGCGGTTACTTGGGGAGTGAATCATTGGACGGAAGATCTTTCTCTCTGTCTCTCTTCTCTGTATATTTGACTTTGCAATAAGAAATGAATAAATCTTTAAAAAAAGACACCAATATTCAATTTATTACAAAATAAAACCTGCTGCACCTACAGGAAGGATCTTTTATGGGGTCTGTAGTACACTGGGACCTAATACCTTGGGCTGTGTTCTTACCACCTGCATTTCTGGGTTCACGCTCCAAGTGGCCACAACAGCTGGAGCTGAGCGAATCTGAAGCCAGGAGGCAGAAGCTCTTCCTGGTTTTCCACGCGGGTGCAGGGTCCCAAGGCTTTGGTCCATCCTCAGCTGCATTCCCAGACCACAGGCAGGAAACTGGATGGGAAGCGGGGCAGCTGGGATTAGAACCGGCACCCATATGGGGTCCTGGCACATTGAAGGTGATGACTTTAGCCGCTGTGCTATCACACCAGGTCCTGGTGTCTTATTTTTAAAACGAGAATATTTTATTTGAAACTTGACACTTACGAAGATTTTCTGTTTATATTTGGCTTTTTTCATGTCTTGAGATATCAAATCCATGATGTAAAATGTGTACTTAAGATTATAACAGCAACTAGACTGTTGGGATGCTGTTTTTCTTGTGATTTTTAAATTTGTAGCATATTTTTAGCATAGTTTTCAACATTACCAAATAAATTCATCTTTCTTCCTCTCATTTTCTTATGTGGAGAAAATTCTCTTAGATTTGTATTTTGACCTAGAATGAATGTGTTTGATTTATGTCATTAGAAATGTGTTTCAACAAACAAGTCTGAGTGACTCTAATCTCTGTTTGGAATCTTGGTTGCCTGCCTGTTATTTCACTCATTGGGAGTTTCCTGCAAAACACAGCTTTACTGAGAAGGTCATCTTTGAAAAATCAAGATTGTGAAGAAAATTTAATATCAGGAGCAGTCATGCAAGAAATTTCATCAAAGTGACAGCACAACACATTCTGGAAACATCTTAGAAGGCAGTGTTGTTCATTCAGGAGACAGAATTTGACTGACTTTGATGAACTGGAACATACAAACACAAATGCATGTTTAATATAATCAAAGTATAATTCTCACCTCCTACATATCCTGTGTGTCCATTCTGCTATTGATGACCCATACTGGTGTAGGGGAGCCTGGTCCAGTCAGCCTGACTGAATGGTAGACATCATTTACTCAGAAGTTGAAGATGCATATGTCTTTTATTTTGAAGTACAACATTTTGTGCTTTTACGATACCTCACTATCCATTTCCCCAGAGAAGGTGAGCTCTGGGGAGCCTGGGTCAATCCATGCCTTGGAAACCGGTTCTTACTGCTCCTCCAATTTACAGACTGAAACATGTGGAGGCACTGAGTGCAGTGGGTTCTAGTACTGGTCAGAATGCTGTTAAGTCCATTTGTGTACCCTTCCAAAGTCATTTCCTTCCCTGCTCTTGGTGATTGTACCCCAGTTTTGCCCCTCTGTCTTCAGTAAAGATGGAGGCATTACCATGCAATTCAGGCTTCTTCCCCCTCCTTGTCATGTTTGTCAACTGAAGATGAGAGCTTCTCAGTTGCTTGCCTCCTGCTAAGGCATCCACTTGTTCCCGATGGTTTCCATCGCCCTTGCTGATGTTCTTGGGGAAAGACAGCTGTACATTTCTTTGTTTCCTGATGTGGCTCTTGAGTTGTACTGTTTCAGAGTATCCAGTGGGCTTGTGTGTTTGGGCACTCTGCTGGTGCGTAGTCCCACATCTCCTTTCTTCCTTCCTGACAGTCGTTTACTTCCTGACGCCGGGAGTTGTCCTCAGTATGGTTCAGATGTGGGAAGACCTATCATGGACTTTGGTGAAGGTTTGCTACTCCCTGGAGTTGTGAATTTCAGGAGATTCATTGAGGAATCCATAAGATACCCCTTGAGCTAGAGAGACAAATGATATACAGTGATCATGTCAGTAAGACTTTAGAAGTAAAATTTGTCCAAGAAAACCAGGCAATTTTTATAAAACACACATTAACCTACATTGACTGTCTAGATGTGTGTCTTACTTTAAGAAAACAAATTAACATAACCCGTTAGGAAACATTATCACCATGACAGACTAAAATACTGTATTATTCTAAAGCTTTCACATTTTTAGACATTGCTGATGGATTTTTTGTTAAAAAAGATGTACTATCTGAATGCAGTAAACATAAGTGATCTAATTAGAACAAATAGTTTGAAATTGTTTGAGAAAAAATGTAAAGCTTGGCACTCTTCATGTAATGTACAGAAACACTTAGAAGCTGCTTATATATGTGTGTCTAACAAAATTATTGTTAGCCTGCCACAGTTTTCTCCAGCTGTAGTGTTTGAACTGTGTGTTTGGAATGACCAGGTGTTTGGGATTAACAGTACTGAAAGTTCACAGCAAGCTTTTCTATGTATATAGGAAACTGTCCAAATGAAGCAGCTTTGTGGTCCAAAGGAGCTTTTAGTAAGTGAACTTTTTTTAAGTATTTTTTTTTTTTGGTTACAAGAAAGGAATGCATAATTCAAAAATTAAGGTAATCTGAATGAGGTTTTGCAACTTTTTCTGCTTAAAGTAGCAGTGGTGGTAACGGGATGGTTGTCAGTGGAACAGGGCCATGGAGTCAGGTTGTCAGTGGAACAGGGCACATGTCATTTGAAGGGAAAGGCAAGAGCTGCTCTGAGCGTTGGGAGAAATGTGCTTGCCATATGTTATCTGTGACTTGAACCCAAGGTCAAGGGGTCTTGAGAGTTGGACATCAAACAGCTTCTGCAGGACTGCTGGTGGAGGATGGTACTGATCTGGCAAAACAGGCGAAAGAAAAGAACAGTGTGAGGACTTCACAAGTTTTTAAGTTAAAAAAAAAAACCTTGAAACTTTTATGTTATCACTGTTTTATGCCTGTGAAGTCAGGAATTTCTAAGTTATCTACAGACATTTCACTGATGTTTTTATTAGCTTGTAAAGTCACAAAACTAGTAACCCCCACTTAGTTGGAACTGTACAGAGAATCCTGATTCTGCCTTGATGATGTGTTTAATTGTGTTTGTACCATAGAACATAACTGACAGACTAATGAGGATCCCTGAGAAGACTTGGAAAATTTAGAGCATTATGGCTGTGTTGTGCAATGAGAGACATTGTTTTAAAAGCCCTGTATGGTAGTAGTTAAAAGAACAGTAGTGTCTTCATATTTCAACCAGTGCTTGGAGAGGAAAAGCTTTTTGGAAATCTCTTGAACAAATTTCCAGTAGTTGATTATGAAAACTGAAATCTCTGATGATGCAAAAATTTACCAGGACAAAGGCATTCAAGAAATCATTAATATTACCTTGCAGCTGGTTTTCCAGCCTGCAGAAACACTGTGTGCTGTTAAACAATGAGCATTGATGTAATGATTATCAATCGTGCTTTTTATTTCTGCTCATCTCCATTAGGAAGTTTGAGATTGACTATATCATAGACTATGTGAATTGACTCTTTTTTAATTAACTTTGAAGAAGTGGACAAAAGGGCCCCTAAAGAGAAACATTATCAATCCATGATGCATTTGTGCTGCATGTGATCATTGTCATCCGCAGGATTTTTTTTTTTTTAAGTTTTGTTTTTGTTGGAAAGGCAGATATACAGAGAAAAGGAGAGACAGAAAGATCTTCTGTTTGTTGGATCGTGCCCCAAACTGCCTAATGGCCGGAGGTGAGCTGATTGGAAGCCAGGTCTTTCACATGGGTGCAGGATCCCAAAGGCTTTGGGCCATCCTCAACTGCTTTCTCAGGCCACGAGCAGGGGGCTGGATGGGAAGTAGAGCAGCCAGGATATAAACCAGCAGCCTTATGGGATCCGGCTGCATGCAAGGCAAGGATTTAACCATTAGGCTATCACGCAGAGCCCCTTGGCAGGGCATTTTCTAGACAAATCTTCATGTTTGTACTGTTGGTGTAAATAGACCTGTACTGCTCATTCTGTAGAAGTGACAGTACTCATCTATATAGCAACACATGTTCATGAGCTATTGCTATGTGCTTATGTGTTGACTGTAATTTTAGTAGTTATTTTAGAGTACACAAAACAGATGTTACTGTGAGATGCGGTGCTGTGGATGCCAGCAGCATACGCCTCATGTTTGCTGCATCTCTTGATTGCATTCCACAGGCCCAGTGTAGTGGTTGACCTCCGGTCTAGGTTTGTGTTAAGTACATTCTATGATCTTCCTGCAATCATAGGATTGCCTGAGAACATGTTCCTTAGAATATATGCTGTTAGTAAGCTGTGCCTGACTGTAATACCAATTATTTTATCTTGTCTGTGCAGGTGCCAGCCCCTATTTTAAGTGCTTTGCATGTAATGTGCTCCTTTGCATGTAAGGACTGAATTTCCAAGATAGGTGCTGAGATTTCTTCCTTGACTTCTCTACCATGAGGAATGCATCCCTGTTTAAAGAGGCTGTCAATATCCTTAATCTCCCAGAATGTTGTCAAGTAAGATCTTACTGTATTGCTCATTAAGGAGATCTTGCCATATTCTACAATATGTTTTCCTCTGGGATTTTTTCTAGGGAGACGCAACATTGAATTATTAAACCCTGCACTGTGAATAGTGAGGCAGACACTTGCTGCCTGTGTTTACTGGGATGTGAGAACAAGGATGGAATTCCTAAATAAATTGGCGGAAGGGTTATTACAGTCTTTCTTAGCAGTGCTACCCATCATCTATTCATGCATTCCCAGCAAGGACTTTCAGTTTCACAATCTGAAGAGATATTGGTATTAAAAGTTTGGGTGAATTGTTTTGGACATAACAAATTTTGCAGTAGGGAAAAAAAATCAACAGAAACTGAACAAACCAACACATACCGAAATGATGTCTCCTGAAATACACCATAGCCAGCTATGGTTGTAGGTGTGCAATTTTGTGTTTTGAAGAGAAATCCCAAGTTTCTGGATAGCAGCTGGATGACGCAGGTGTCAGTGGGGGAGCTGAATCTTTCCAGGATCTCAATCTTGCTCCTGGACAAGTGGCGTTGTTAGTGATAAGGTGTCTCAGAAGTTCTTCCTGAGAAGTTGGGCTTTTCTTTAGCTCTCCAGGCTCTAGGTAAAAGCCACATTATGTGTATAAGTTGGCTCACAGTTCAACAGCCCCATTTTTAGTCTTCCAGAAAATATGAAAATAATGAAGGTTGTTGCAGGGTGGTCTTCCCTTTTGAGAATTGAGCAATTACCTTTGCTAAGTGCTAGCCAGATGCAGGATGATGTATTGCTCACAGCTTCCCCAGTTTGTGTGTGGCATGGACTAGCAGATCTGAGAGGCAAGTGCTCTACCTGCACTTTAGAAAATAAAGAAGTAGTTGCTACTTCAGCCTACCTAAAACTCCCACCTTGGACTCACTTCTATATGTAACATATAAAACTAAATTCTGATCTCAAAAATGAGGTTGGATTGAGTGGCGTGGAAGCTTGTGAAAGTCCCTTTTTTGGCCATCACGTGCATCTTACTGGTCCACAGGCTGCCTTTGGTAGTGAGGCAGGTGGCTGCTTTCACAGGTGTGAGGTTTAGACAAGAGCAGGGCACAGGGATGAAGCTAAACTCGTTCTAGTGCAGCAAATGATGTTGGCTTTGCAAGTGTTCCGACTGCGAAACAACTGCATGTTACCTCTGGCCTTCTGAATTCTGTTCATCCTCACCTTCCTCTTATTTGATGGAAACATGAGTTGTTAGGCCTCCTTTCAGTGGCACAAAGAAATGTCTTAGTGCAGTATTACTGCTTGGTGGGCAACCTGTGAGTGGGCAGCATTTATCATCTGTCCTTGGGTTGACTGAGTGATTGAAAAGGAGTTCATTTCTCAATAGCCAGGAGTTGTCCCTGGACATTCTTGCTCTGATTATTCTACCACCCTTTTCATATGAGCATCAATAAAAAAATCATTTCTTCAAAATGCTATTTGGTAGAGGAACTCAGCAGACTTGGTGGTATGGCTGGATTATGCCATTTAATTTTTTTTAATGTTGCTTTTTTTTAATATTTATTTTTATTGGAAAGTCAGATTTACGTAGAGAAGGAGGTACAAAGAGAGAAAGATTTCCGTCTACTGGTTCACTCCCAAGTGGCCGCAACGACTGGAGCTAAGCTGATTTGAAGCCAGGAGACAGAACAACGTCTGAGTCTCCAGCATAGCTGCAGGGTCCCAAGGCTTTGAGCCATCCTCAGCTGCTTTCCCAGGCCCACAGGCAGGGAGCTGGAAGGGAAGTGGAAGAGCTGGGATATGAACTGACACCCATTATATATAGGATCCCAGTGTGTGCAAGGTGAGAACTTTAGGCACTAGGTTATCGCGCTGGACCCAATGTTCTATATTTTAAAATTGTGTAAAAGGTATTCTATTTTATTTATTTGAAACACAGAAACAGGGACAAACCTCCCATCTGCTGGTTCTGGCCCCAGTTGCCTGAGCAGCTAGAGTTGGGACAGGCAAAAGCTGGGAACCCAGAACTCGGTCTGTGTCTCCCTTGTAGGTAACAGAGACTGGGTGTTTTATCTGTCATGTGCTGCTCCCTAGGATTTGCAGTAATGAAAAGTTGGAATAGAGGGTTGAGCTGAGACTTAAACCAAGCCACTTGCAAATGGAGTGGGGTTCCTAAGCTGTAGCTTAACTGCTGTGCCAGGCTACCACTTCTTAAGTAAATTACTCATTTTGAAATGACTTAGTGGGTGCTTTCTCTGTTCTGGGTGATTAGGCAATAAATTACATTAAGTATGGACAAGCAGAAAACAGGAAATAAGAATACAAGAAGGAAAACGGGGCAAGCACAGCAGTCCCTGCCTTGTCTATGGACAGTTTGGCCCAAATTCCCCGGTGGATGCTTGAAGCTGTGGACAGCGTTTTCTCCTGTATACACGCCCTGTATCATGTGGATGTGCTGCACAAAGGGTTGGTTCTCGTCCCAGGTGGGACGGAACTGAATACTGGGAGATTTCATCATGCTGTTAGAACCTGCGATTTGCTTATTCCTGGAATTTATAATTTGATATTTTTGGCTTCTGGTTGAATGCATGTTGTTGATAATGTAAAGAGCAGCAAGCTGCTGTATGCTGAAGATGCTGAATGGGTTGGAGAAGCAGGTGTCAATATTTAGGGGCATCAATATAAACCTCACTTGAAAAGCAAGATTTTACAGAATATTCATGTACCTTAGAGTTGACCAAGAGGTTTTCCTTGAGCACAGGGGGACTGGACATCTGCAGTCTCTCCGTTGAGCTAGTCCTGATGGCATCTCTGTGGCATTCTTTGTGGTATGGTTGTGGCAATGACAAACTAGACTGTGTGGCTAGATGTAAGGAGCAGAGGGTCTCTAGATGGGGCCCTCCCAGGGTAGCCATATGTTTCTTAGGTGTTTTAGGAGGACAGTGTGGGCCAGAGGTGCTGTGAGCCAAAAGCAAGACTGAATGGAAGAGTACCCATAGCCTCTGGTTTGAGAGTTCCCGTTTTCATGCTGAACTCATGTGAGAGTTGAGTTCTGTGGTTCGGGGCTTCTGCTGTCCTCCTTGGTTCCTGCCATGTGGGAGTCTCCACTGCATGAGGCAAAGTTCATTGACCTGTAGGTCCCCAGTTGTTAATGGCGGGGGAAACCGGGATAATTAGTGCAGATTTCTCTCTTCCATCTTCTATTGCCCTTTTCTCCGAAAGGCAGATTTTTTTTTTTCTTTTTTGGTTTCATACAGAGTATATAATTTGTAGAAATATCCAGTGGTGTAGATAGACTGAGTCTACTCTCTGAGGACTGATGGGGTTGTGATCATTGTTGGAGGGATGGTTCTCAGTGGTGTGCAGTGTGTACTATCCTTGCTGGCAGCTTCTCTGTGAATGGGTACTCAGTGTGGGTGGAGCCCGCTGCCTAGTTCTGGAAAGGATGTGCTTCATGAGTTTCACTATTCACATCCTTACCAGATTTGTCACCTTTAGAAACCCAATTTCAGCGGCTATGCTATATAATTTCTGTGCTTATCTGATTATCTCCTTGGGCACTTGGAAAGCTGGGATGTCTCTGACTGAGATGCATAGTCCTAGAGTTTCATACAAGGCACTGCTTTGGAGGAATGTATGTGCGCATGTTTTGCAACACACAGTGTCAACAGCTTCTCCTGTGAGGGCCACATGATAGTGTCGCAGGACAAGCAGGGGAGGTGGGCAGACCAAGGAAGGCCAGTTCCACCCTGTGCAGTGTCCACCCCACCACCTCTGCTTGGGCTGTTGGACAGCCAGTTTTCAAGGCACCTGGGCTCCCAGGCCAATGCCAGCAGAAACCTTTGGAGGATGAAGTGAGTGGTAATAAACCAAAACCAGGTTTATAGATTCTTCCATGAAACTGCTTTGATTACAAGTTATGTAAGTCTATTTATGCAGACCAGAGAACACGTTTGCCTGAAAATCCAAACATCCTGCAGTAGAATTTGCTCTTATTTCTCCAGGGAGGAAGTCTTTCCACGAGTTAAATGTAAATGCTACCCCCATGGTAGTTTTGGGGAAAGGCACTTCTTGGACTTGGGCATTTAGGGTTGCTCAGTCGTGGTCTTCTGAACATGCTAGCTTTCCCAGCCTTTTCTGGTCATAGGACCTGTGGATAGTTTCTAAGCATAAGTGAGTAGAACCCAGAACCATAACAACTCTGTGTATGGAAGGATTTAAATCAGAAATTCTGTTTTCTCTTTTTAGCAATTAACCTACTTAAAAAGTACAGCAGTGCCAGCTCTGTCACCTCTCACCACCCCGTGCATGTGTTCCTCTGTCCTGTGTTCGGGCCCCAGACTTGCTCTTCTTTTTGGTTGCATGCCCCTCCCCCAGGATCTCATGCAGAGTGTCCCCTCACATCGGTCATCTCACCTCTGGCCCGGCTCTGCAGTAGCAGTTCTCTTGTTAGCTGCCTCCTTCCTCATTGCAATGTTTGTGACCTGACTGTAGATTTTTCTTCTCCAGTGAAGTGTAATCTCGGAGAAGACAGGGTTGAAAGGTTTTTGTTTTGTTTGTGGCTCCATCTTCAAGACCTAGAGCAATTCCTGATGTGTTAAAAACTAAATACATATTTGAACGAGCAGGTGAAACCTCCACTTTACAACTTAGCAATTTGTGAAATCACCTGGAGATTTTAAGCATCTGGTTTCAGAAGCAGAGGAAGTAAAGCAGCCTCATAAGCAAGCAGCGACTAGGTTAAGGGAACTGACCTTTAGGCCCCATCTCTAGACAGAGCTGTCTCCTAGCAGCACTATTCCTGTCTCCTGTTCCTTTTCCATTTCCTACCTGAACGTTTGCTGGAAGCCTATAGCCTGCAATTGGGAGTCAACTTGTGCTAATAATAAGCATCATCTTTTGAAAACACTGTAATGGATTAATCCATTCAACAAATCTGGATTATTTTTTGTTGTTGTTTTTAATGGATTAATTTGGAAAGTCAGATGTACAGAGAGGAGGAGAGTCAGAGAAGAAGAGCCTCCATCCTTCTGATTCACTCCCCAAGTGGCCGCCAACAGTCCGAGCTGAGCTGATCTGAAGCCAGGAGCCAGGAACTCTTCGGGTCTCCCACATGAGTGCAGGGTCCCAATGCTTTGGGCCATCCTCAACTGCTTTCCCAGGCTATAAGCAGGGCGCTGGATGGGAAGCAGGGCCCATATGGGATTCAGGTATATGTAAGGTGAGGACTTTGGCTGCTAGGCTACTGTGCTGGGCCCAAATGTGGGTTATTTTTAGATTTACTTATTTGTTTGAAAGAATTACAAAGGAATAAATAGAAATCTTCCATCTACTGGTTCACTCCTCAGATGGCCATGACAGCTGGGGTTGGGTCAGGCCAAAGCCCAGAGCCAGGAGCTTCTTTCAGGTCTCCCACATGGGTAGTGGAGGCGTAAGCGCTTGAACTGTCTTTCACTACTTTCACAGGTACATTAGCAGGGAACTGGAATACCAGTATTTCAGATAGTGACCTTACCTGCTATGCCAGGATGCTGACCCCTCAACAGATATTTATTGAGCAGCAGTCTAGAGCCAGTCATTGTGGAGACCGTGGCTACATGGGTCACCTGGAAAGACTTGCTGAGCTGACAAATGTATGTGGTTGGATAGGATTTGTCCTTCTGTCATTCTCAAGCTATGGACAGGAGGGAGTGGAGTTGAGAGTTGTCAAATGTAGACTGGCTGTTGATGGGAAGACTGTGGTCTGTGGGTGTGGGATGCGATCTTGAAGAGAAGGGCAGGGGTGAGTTAATGACAGCATACCTGCTGGGAGTTGAGTATGGTGGTGGAGAGAGGGTGGTACTTCAAGGCTTAGGGAAGTGGAGGGAGCTTTCATTTCTCTTTTCTTGGACCACAGCAGTAAACCAAGTTCTTACAAGTACTTTCTAGGTTGGATTTCTATTAACAGTCTGTTAAAGTATGTGGGAAATATTCGAGGAAGTTCCAAGATCCAGTCTGTTTAAAACTAGTTCTTAAAAAACAAAGTTTGTGATTCTTCCTTCAAAAGAAAGAAAAAGGAAGACTGGGGTCCATTGTGGTAGCCTATTGCCTGAAGTGCTTGCCTTGCCTGCTCTGGGATCCCATATAGGCACTGGTTCAAGTCCCGGCGGCACTGCTTCCCATCCAGCTCCCTGCTTGTGTCCTGGGAAAGCAGTTGAGGACAGCTCAAAGCCTTGGGACCCTGCACCCACATGGGAGACCCAAAAGAAGCTCCTGGCTACATGCCTTCGGATTGGATCGGCTCTGGCTGTTGGCAGCCACTTGGGGAGTGAATCAGAAGGATGGAAGATCTTCCTTTCTGTCTCTCCCCCTCTCTGTATATCTGACTTTCCAATAAATGTAATAAATTTTTAAATTTTTTAAAGAAAACTAGTAAGTACATGGGCTGACTGAAAGGAAACAGGATTTGTGAGTGGCTTTTCTTGATTACACAAGTACTAAATTTCTTCAAAAATAGATTCTTCAAAGGCAAATTATTGAAATAACCTTTGGAGCAATAGCTAGGTCACCTTTTAGGAATTCTGCATCCCACATTTGAATAATGTGGTTTTCCAGCCTCTCTTTTGCTAATGTACATACTGGAGGCAGTAGGTGCTTGTACCCCTCCCTGCCATCTGTGTGGGAGACCTATATTGAGTTCTGGGCCTCCTGGGTTTGGCCTGGCTGTGATTGGTATGGGCGTTTGGATGAGTGAACTAGTGGATGAAAGATTTTTCCTGTTCCTGCTCCCTCTGATTTCCCTCTGTCTCTCTGCCATTACATAAAAAATAAAACTACATAAATTCTTCAAATACTTTAATAAAAGAAGTACCTTGAATTTCATACAATTTATATTGAAAACAAAAATATGCTACATGCATGCATGAACATATACTCTGCAGTGATAGGGTGGTCTCCCTGAAAAACAGAGAATTCCTCTCCTGGCTATGAAGTGACCAGAACTCAGCTCTACCTTGTGCCTCCTGGCACATCAGTTTCTGCAAGTGAGAAGCACCCCAGCATTACTACCAATGGAAGGAACCAAAGACTGGTCAAAACAGGACCTTGTGTTCATACCATACACTGGGAAACTGCTTACATATGAGCTCCTGGGAGTAATAATACCCAGAGTGACTGGTTTGTGTGGCTCAGTCCTTCTCCAGCTGTGTATGTGTGTATGTGCACTCATCACTTGGGGAACCTGGCTCAATTGTCAGTTTCAGGGTTCACTGGAGTGTTGGTTGGGATTCTGCCCCCCTTACTCTCAGGTAAAGCTGACTGCTGGGCCACAAGACTCAGGTGGGTGCCAAAAACTCAGGCCTATGGTTTTTGTTTTGTGTTAGCAATGCTGTAGTGACCTACTTTGACATATAACAGGCTCAAAAGTGCATATTGCCTAAGGGTGTGATAGACCCCGTGGAATGTTTGAATTTTATTAGTTCTCCTTTGGTTGTGTCAGGAATACAAATGTGGGAAGGGGGTCAAGTGACTTTTTTTTTCCAAAAATGGAAAGTACTCAAATACTTTGAAGTTGATAATAATAGTATCAACTCTTTAAGGTCTTCATGCAAGAGTAAAGAATATGAAACTTACGAGACTTCTTAAGACTTGATATTTGTAGGCAACAAGAAGACATAGCAGATGGTGAGTGTCCTGCTGGTGACTGGGAAAATCTGATTTAACTTGGTTGCAGGCTGCCTCCCATCTTCTGGATAGATCCAAAGCTTGATGGGTGGGTGGTGTTAATGGATGAAGCACCAATCCTGTCAGAGCATGCAAAGAACGTAAAAATCATATGGAAGTGCATTTACAATCAGAAACCGAATTGTCTTTATGCTGGCTGGATTTTAATGTGGTGTTTGGGTAGTGTTCAGTGGGGGTCTTGATTATGCATAGTATTTATATGCTTAGAAATAGCTAAATGTTGCAAAGCAAAGGGGGAAGACACCAGCCTGGAAATAAAAATGACACTGGTGCACCAAGGACCTGTCACCCAGAATCCAGCTGTTGACAGGATGTGAGCAAAGGGATTCTTGGCTGGCTCTGGCTTTCGTAGTTACTTTCTCCAGGGAATGACTGCCTTAATGGATGTTGATTCATCTCCTTTTTCTGAAGTCTTTCTCAAGCACTTGCCACTAAATAATGCAGTGGTAGCACAGAAAGATTCCGTTCATTTGACACTTTATTCACTTCAAATATAGGAATGCCTCCATTTTGCTATGCTCTGGTATTAGCTGGTTAGAAGCAATGCATAATCACTGGAAACATTTTAAAGATTAAAAGAAAGTGGGCCCGGCAGTGTGGCCTAGTGGCTAAAAGTCCTCACCTTGAACGTGCCAGGATCCCATATGGGCATTGGTTCTAATCCTGGCGGCCCCACTTCCCATCCAGCTCCCTGATTGTGGCCTGGGAAAACAGTAGAGAATGGCCCAAAGCCTTGGAACCGTGCACCTGCACCTGCATGGGAGACACCCAGAAGCAGCTCCTGGTTCCTGCCTTTGGATCAGCTCAGCTCTGGCCATTGCAGCCACTTGGGGAGTGAATCATTGGACAGAACATCTTCCTCTCTGTTTCTCTTCGTCTCTGAATAGATGACTTTCCAATAAAAATAAATAAACCTCGAAAGAAAAGATTAAAGGAGAGCATAGAGAAAAGAACATGGGAGTAAGTCAACAAATGAATTATCTCGCTCTGCATTTCAAATAATAAATTAAAAAAATCACTCCTATCATTAAGAAAACTCCAGTTACTATTTTGGGGAGGTATCATTAAATTTCAACAAATTGAGATGATTACACAATTTTTTACTGTTAACATTTTTGTAACCTCTTTTGCGTAAGAATACTAGAATGAGTGGTATATAAAATTCTGAAATATTTAAGAGCACTTTTGGTTAGTTGGTGTTGCATCAAGTGGCTGCACTATACTTGCCAGGGTCATCCCTTGTTGATGGCATTCAGGTTGCTTGTGTTGTTTAATGTGTTGTGTTGCAAGAAAGTCTTGGAGCTAAATCTTTGTGCCAATGTCTGATTATTCTGCTAGGATAAATATTGAGAGGTAGAATCACAGGCTCAAAGGACATATTTAAAATACTTGTTGGATGAATTATTTCTTCATTTCTACAGATGTTTCCCCACGCAGCCTTTGTTCTTTCAGTTTGTTTGCAGTGTTTTGTCACGTTGAGATTTTACACTATCATCTTACCAAAGTTTTCAAGTTTTAATTTTATGCCTTCCATTTTTATACTTAAAATGTCTTCCCAATCCTGAAATAAAATGGTTATTAAAGTTAATAGGCATAATTGGAGTATTGTAGAATTACTAATGGGCATTTTGAGGAAAGCACTACCATTAATTAAGTGTGGTCTAGTTTTAACCAGATCTTTATACCAGAATCACTTATTTGACCTTTGAAACACTACCAATGCCTGGGTTTTATCCCAGATCTACTGAACCAGAAGTTCTTTTCTAGAATTTCATGCTGAAATCCACAGACCTGCAAAGGAGCAGAGCCAAGTTGCACAGAATTTCCTTCTCTGCTTGACTTGCCTGTTAGATTGTTATTAGTGCAGTGGATTTGTTTCTTCCTAGTCATTTCCATCTGTTAACAGTGAGGAACAGAGTGCTGGTTTGCCATGAGGAAGATGGGTCAGAACAGTGGGTACCCCTCTGCGGAAGTACACACTTATGTGAAGGTACCCATCTCCCAAGCCAGCATCCTCATGTGCAAGTGATGACTTCTCATTTCCAAGACTGGTCCCCAGGCCTCTGTTAGAGCCACATTGTAACAGATGGCTTTTTTTTTTTAAAATTTAGAAAGCATTTACCAATGCCTTAGATTTATATCATTTTTATTAACCAAGATTTTTTTCCCTTTTGCTATACAGAATCTTATTTGAAATTGAAAGTGAACTTTACAGATTAATCTCTGCAGCTCAATAGCAAAAAGTCAAATCAAAAATGATCACATTCCTGTTTACAAACTTGAACCA
Source organism: Ochotona princeps (assembly GCF_030435755.1). Lineage (NCBI taxonomy): Eukaryota > Metazoa > Chordata > Mammalia > Lagomorpha > Ochotonidae > Ochotona > Ochotona princeps. Next base: position 42,196,187 of record NC_080842.1, on the reverse strand, counting down.
TGATCAACCGTGAACATTGCAAATGTCCTTGCTCCAACACATAGAATATCTTTGCCTCCTTCTCTCTGAAGATCTGCCTTTTCAAGAAAAAAATATGAATCTTTTTTTATAACCTGCAGTTTTAAATAATCTGCATATGACTTTAAAATGACACACGTGTATATGTGTGTATATACTGAAGTATACATGGAATGCTTAAAAAAGACATTTAGTACAGTGGTTACCATGAAAAGAGGGAATTGTATGTTAAGTGATGTGTTTCTCCAAAAAGAAAATGAAGCTAATGAATGTAAAATGTTACCTTCTGACAAAGGCAAGTGGGTTTTTAAGTGCTCCTTATATTTTACTACCCTTTGTTTTGTGTTAAAAAAGCATTCAATCTCAGCCTGGTACATCATAGTGGGTGCAAAATTAGTATTGCTTCCATGAGAAGGTCCATGCAGAAGCCTCTAAACTTTCCTTTCACCTGACTTGTTGAATTCTACTGCCGCTATTTGCTATTTCAGTTCAGACAAGGCCTTACCTCTAACTCCCCAGTGAGATGCTCGTGACCTGCCACCCTCTGGCTCCAGCCTCTGTCTATAGCTTTGGCTCTACCACTTCCCTTGTTAGAGCTGATATTCCACACATGTGCTCTTGGGTCACTCACTGCTTTGCTAACCCTAAGTCTTGGCTTCTGTGGTTTTGTTAACTGAAATCTCTTCGTCCCTTTACTCAAACTATACAAATGTGACTCTACTTCTCTTTCAAAGCCTAACAAAATGTTACTGGCCCATTTATCTGTCCATCCACCCATTCTAGCCATCTGCCCACCCATCCATCTGTTCACTCACCTTTCCATCTGTCTGTTCATCTATCCATCCACCCACTCATCCATTGACTATAGACAAGGCCATTGCAGCCTATTTGTTTTGCCATATTAGTCATAACTTGCTTAGAATCTCCATGTTGCCTGAGCCCTTTTAACGTGGAATTTATCACATTGAGGCTTATTTTAATCTCATCAAAGTAGGCATTAGAGGCAACATGCCATTCTGTTCTTTTTCAAATGCCTTGCACTTACAGAAGCTCATTAGACATTGGCTAAACGAATGAGTTTCAGATTGTGTGTCTGAAACATTGAGATCCTCATTATGATTCTGATTTAATCCTCATTACTTGAATCACACTTTGTATCTTTATCTCACTGATGTTAATAGGAATATGCTATGCCCTAAAGGATATTGGGTCCCACAGGAGCCACTCTGCCTTCACCTTTATTTAGATTCTAGACGCCTGTATAGCAGTCATCATCCTGTCTCAGGGGAGTTTTTATTTAGGGAGTTTGTATTTAGGTGAAGACAGTGCCACAAAAAATTAGTAACATGACAAAATAGAGTGAGGTGTGAGCTGAATAAATGATGCTGGCATCGTGATCTGAAACCATCCATTATGAAGCAGCTTGTGTTATGCTTGACTCTGAGACTGGTTTTGCAAGATTATTATTTTGCAATGGGGATCTGGGTCAAAATTATCATTTCCTGTCACATTTGGTTTCTATAAAAAATCATTTTGGGGGTTCAAGTACAGATTTAATAAAATCTCTATTATAGGCAGCTGGTACTCCGGTGTGAATTTGAAGATGCCTTCTGATAGCACAATTTTACGAGGTGTGAGCCTGACACAGCTTTCTGACCTGACATTGAATGGAATTTTCTTTATACTTTTTCAAGCAGGTGTCTTTGCATTCTTAAGGCTGCTAAGCTACCTCATGTTCCTGCCTGTTACACTCAGGAGACAGTGCTCATTCTGGCTTGATTTGCAGCTAATAGTTATCAGGGGCTGGTCTTCCTGGTTTTTCTTGTCCAGTTTGGGTTCAAAGAGGGGCTTTTATGTGGAGCTCACTCTTTTTGGGGCACAGGGCTCTGCTTTCTGCCTCTACTTGAGCCTCCTCAATGATGGGAAATGTGTTGTTTCTCACATTGAACATGAGTTCAGTTGTTTCCAGCTGTCTGGACAAAGCAGGTGAGTTGTTCTCTCTTGAACACTGGGATCCATTCAGCATTCTCGTGAGACCCAAATTTCCCTTGGGATCTGTCAGCAGATCCCAGTCTGCTGGGACCATAAGCCTGTTGCAGCTTTTGAGTCGTGGCAATGTTGCTATCCTGACTCCAGGAGTACCGGTCGTGTCCTCTTCAGAACACTCCGAGGGTCACCTGTCCATCAGCCTCTTGGCTGGCGGATAGCAGCATCCAGTTCTGACTGGCTGAGTACAGAGGAGGAGCAGGAAAAATGAACATGAAAGTGGAGGTAGATTTGGGAGTCTTCATGCACACAGAGTTGGAAACCAAATGAGCCTGGGGAAGCTGCAGAGCCCCTCGCCCAGACTTCTCAGAATGGTGTGGCTGTTATGGTTTGTGATTATGAGCCTGGTGTTCTCCTCCCAGCCAGTGCTTCTCATTGGCTGAGGTGGAGTCACATGTCTCCTTCCCCAGCTGAGTCCCAGATGAAGAACTAAGAGGAGAGTGGCTCTCCTGAGTGGGTCAGGATCACCACTTCCTGGCAAGATTGCTCTGTTAAGTGGGTAGGAACCCAGCAGATACTGTTGGTTAATGGGTACCTCAGGGAACCCAAGAGGGATTGCAGACTTTAGAGGAAGCCCTAGGTCGCCACATCGAATGGCATGATACTGCCCATAGAGGAGAAATGTGAATTGGTTTTCTCTTTCCTGTTCTTCCATTTAAGCATTGGCATGCTGGCTCTGTTGGTGGGGAAGGTAAATTTGAGTTAGTAGTGGAAGCAGTGCCAACTTGGCATGGGCTAAAAGGGTCCAGCAGGCTCTTGCCAAGATGAGGCTGAAGCTGACATTGGGAAGTAAATTTCAAAGAGATAATCAGGGACTTCTAGTGACAGTGGGCTCTTTATGTATACCACACATCTCCACCTCTCTCTCTCTCTCTCTCTCTCTCTCTCTCTCTCTCTCTGCTTGACAAGCAGAGAAGGATAAAGACAGATATTTCACATCCACTGGTGTACTTCCCATTTGCCTGCATCATCATGGCTGAAGGCGGAAGCCTGGAACTCAGTACAGGTCTCTACGTTGGTGGCCAGGACACAATGACTTGAGCCAGCACTGGCTGCCTCCCTGAGGGTATGGCAGGGAGAAAGTGGGATCAGGAACAGAGCCCGGACTTGAACCCAGGCACACTCAGTATGGGGTGTGGCCATCCTATACTCACATCTTAACTGCTGGGCTAAGTGCCTGCCTCCCTCTGTGTTTCAGTGATGATGAAGCACAGTTGGTGGTGTGACTGGAATTTCGCTGTTGACGCAAGCTTCATAACTCACAGTTGTGTCAAGTCTATGGGCTTTGTGTGTGGTGTGATGGTCAACGGACTCCTGTCATTTAGACTGTTCCTTGGTCTGCCTCCCTCCCCATAGGTCACCCTCTTATATTGTGTTGGTATCTTCTTTACCTGTTTCCCACCTCCAACCCCTTGCTTTTATACCGCATGACACCTCTCTGCTTGTGCGCTAGGATTTCCTGGTATTCAGTTCTCCAGTCTGGCATTACAGAGAGGTCTTACGGTACCAAAGGATGGTGACTTGGATTCTGGAGTTTGGTTCCCCAGCCTGCACCATCTAGGAATTGTGAACAGAAATAGCAGATGTGGTTTCCATGAGCAGTGGGGCTAACGGCAACACTTGTAAGCACACTGAAGCTTAAAAGTAAATAATGGATGCACAGCCAGCCCAAGAGAAGAGAGTGGGAGCTGATTAAGAGCCAGAGTTGACTGAGAGTGGAAGGACCTGAAGCCTGGGTGTGATCAACTCGCTGATGAAGCCCCAGAAAGGCACAGGCAGAAAAGGATAACCCCTCACCCTGGAGGCTTCCTCGGCCTGGACACTGCTGTCTCCCACGGCATCCTTGTCCGTGTCAGTTTGAAGGAGGTCAGAGGCAGGTCGCGAGGCTCTGATTTAGAGCATGCCATGCAGCCCTGCTTGTAGTGCCAAAACTGGCAGACATACTTCGTGTCTCCGGTGCTGCTCGCCAGGGACCTGGGTTTTTGTTTGTTTGTTTTCTTTCTGATTTACATTGGTGATAGTGAGATTATGTGACCAGCTGGCACCAATGCAGAAATGTCAGCCTTGGCTTTCTCACTGCAGGTAAGAGGAAGACAACTTTCTGGGAAGACAAAAGATGGGATTCTATACCTGCTCCATAGAGCAGCTATGTGACATCAACTGAAGCCCTGGCAGCTGCCACATTGGGTGTGTTTCACTATGATGATAATTCCCTTTTAGGGACACTTTTGGGACTCAATGTGATAACATAATTGAAGCGTCTAGCACAACTTGTCATGCTCACAAACAGTGCCAACTATTTCATGAATGCTGCAGAAAAACATGGTATTTCAGGAACTTTGAGACTGGGCTTGGCCATCGATGACTATAAGATTCCCAGCAGTGACAGGGACTCCATCTGGCACCTATGTGTGATGCCGGCATCACAGGTAGAGACTGAATGTACTGTACCACAACACTGGCCCCTAGTTTGGTTATCTTCAGAATTGAATTGGTATGTGTCACCCAGGGTCACAGAGGTGAGTGAAGATGATAGATGAAGTTGCTTGGGCCATGAGCAATCAATAAGTGGCAGTGATTGTTGGTTTTGCGTCTTTGCTTTCCTTAGCTCGGCTGCGTGCTGCCATAGTGATGGAGGGGTGGAGGAAGGGAATAGGTAGTGTGTTTTTGAGTATGCAGTGCTATCACTGGGGCTTGAGATTGTGGGAGGGCTCATTGTACTGTTCTCCCTCCAAGCTTGGTGCTCTGCAGGTTTACTCCCCCAGCTCCCTTTCCCCTCCTCACCTGCAAGTTGGTGCATCCCAACTTGGAGATGTGTTTGTTGCCAGAGCTTGGAGAACTCCCATACTTTCAGATTTTGTGGACCCTATTTTTCCTAATGAAGGTGTTGATGCAGAAGAAACTGTTTCATGAAGGAACCACTCTAATTTGAAAATGAAAGAAAAATAAAGATTAAAAAAAAGTTTGCTTTATAGAAAACGCCAACCAGACTGTTGCAGATTTAAAGTAGGTGGGGGTTGATTGGACCCTGAGGCCAGTCTAGCCGAGGAAAAACAATGGGATGGTCCTGCCTCTCACAGAATTACAATAGCTTGTGCCTGTGGGTTTACCAAAGCTCTTCCTGGACTCTGAGCAACCGGGTGAAGTAGGCACAGTGGCTGCCTATGAACTGCATCCACACATGTGCCCTGAGTGTAGCTATCCTTGTACATAATTGTCTGTACTTAATAGGTAAGAAAATGAAGGCTTCTAGCAGCACTATAGCAATTTGCATAAATCCCTCCAGCCAGAGAGTAGCTGGGGTGAGATTTAAACTGTGACCATTTGGCTGCACAGTGCAACCATTTCCCCTCCTCCTGGGCAGGTGCAGCTGTTTCCCGCCTTGCACTGCATGTCCGAACCCTCCGGAAGAAAGAGATTTCACTGGCAGCCCTGTTAGGGAGGCATTGCAGATTCAGTGGGCTTTGGAGTCTTCCACTGAGCAGGACTGGGACTTTAACTGTCAGGCTCCTGTGGGCCGGGTCACCAATCACTGGCTGCCAAATTTCTCTGCTAGTAGCATGGATAACTTTGGGGCCAGTGTTGCTGAGTCATGGGGTAAGCCATCCCACATGGGCACTGGTTGGAATCCCAGCTGTTCCACTTCTAATATACTTTCTGCTGATACATCTTGGAAAGCGGTAAAAGATGTTTCAGGTACTTGGGACCCCCACCACCCAGGTGGGAGACTTAGAAGGAGTTCCAGGCTCCTGGCTTTGACCTAGTCAAATCATTTAAGGAATGAACCAGGGGATGGAAGATCTCCTTGTCTCCCCCATCTCTCTCTGTAACTGTCCTTTTGAAACACAAATACATGAAAGAAGAGGATGGTTTTTCTGTAGCACTCATAGTAGGCTTCCACCATACCTCCTTGACCAGACTCCATCATGCTGTGTTTTTCTAATTCATGTCTGGCAAGAGGAGTGGGGTTGCTGGAGCTGGCACGGGGCACTTAGAATATGCCCTGAGTCTGCAATCAGTCACCTTTCCCAAGGGGAGGAGGGTCATCCAGAGTAGAGTCCTGTCAGCCAGGAAGCAGGGGAGAGTGCAGGTGGCTGAAGAGCGAAGAGTGGTGGAGGCTCAGTGCCTTCACCGAGAGGCTGTTGGATATCTGCTAAAAGGATGGATTCAGCAACATGAGAACCTTACAGTCCGACACTATGGTGTGATTGAATCAAGTAGGATGCCAAAGAAAGGGGCTCCAGAAAAAGACCTGAAGCCCAGAGGTGAGGGCAAGATGGAGGACAGTGAGGGACCTCCAGGGTGCATGCATGCGTGCGTGTGTGCTGGCTGTCCACACTGTAGCCCTAGCTACAGTGTAGAGCAGTGTGGGGCATATATTTCCCTGGACATCTCTAGCAAGGGTGGAACTGTTCTCTGTAGGACAGGGCTGACTGGTGACCTTGGAGGCCTCTGCTCGATGCCAGGTGTGTGGGCTGTTCAGAGGATGCTGGTGCAGCTATGCCACCGATGCCTGTGATGGCTGTGGGGGCAGGCCACTACACTTGCTTTGCATTTGAAGTTTCCCTGAGCAGGCAGCAGGATGGAGGAGACAAACACTCCCTGGGATGCCAGAGGCCTGCGTTATTTTTCAGCTGCTGCCAGGGGCTGACTTTGTAGCTGAGGCAAGTCACTTAACCTCATGGCCTCTCTCCCACATGTGTAGCATGCCTGGCCATCCCTGAAAGCTTTTTATTATCTTTGACATTTTAGACTTGTGGGTCCAGCATTGCCTTAACTGTGGGCTGGACCGGGGACTTCAGGCTCTTCTGTGGCTGTGATAAACTGCCAAGACACGGTCTGACAAGTGCCTGTGTGGGTTGAAGCCCACCTCTACTGCACGATGTCATTTGTAGACCCTCACTTGAGAACTTGCTGTGTGCCAGGTGTGTGCATTGCCAGGGTTTCAGCCAAGTCCTCTGGCCTCCAGGACATCCTGCTCAGCCAAGTGTAGTGTCTGCTTAACTGCCATGTAAGTATTCTCTGGGTCACGTGGTGGCTGGCAGTGCCATCAGAGGGGCCCCAAGAGCAGGCCACTTCACCAAAGAAGGCTGCATCCTGCAGCTAAGAAGCCCATCCACCAAACAGCACATGTTAACAGAAAACTGGGAGCATTTAATTGCTTCTGCCCCCCACTGTCTCTCTAGGATGTGCCTACTTACCAGGTAAGGGGCCCAGATTTCAGGTTGGTAATTCTCAGGCTCCAGTGAGCTCAGGAATTGTCTGGGGAGTCTGTAAAGGATGCTGGTTCCTGCTTGTCCCATTCAGATAGTCACACTCAATAGATTTCGCAAGGGCCTAAAATTTACGTCCTCACCGGTCCCCAGGTGATGCCAGGGAGGGCAGCCACAGACCCTGCTCTGGGAATCAGCCAACGGACCTTTGACACCACAGCTGTCCTGGCATAAACGCAGAGCTGTGCTCTCGGGAGGTGGGAGCTGATGCCAGCGACCAGGGGCCGAAGTTGAGTTGAAGTTTTCGAGAAACACAGCTGTGCCCATGAGCAGGGGATACAGGACAAGGGGAGAACTGGCGGCAGTGGAGACCTGGGCTGCCCTAGAGCCACGCTGGCAGCGTGAGGGTGAGACTGTTCCCAGGAGAGGTGTGTAGGGCCCAATGCAGGCTTTCTCCCTGGTCCACCTGGGCTGTAGGGAAAGGGAACAGTTACCAGGAGACTAGCCTGGGGCAGGCACTATTTCCTGGGCTCATGATGGGTGACTCCCCACCCTGGAGTCCCTTATCCTCCACCGTTTGTCTACTCTGTACCTCCCACCCCTGATCAGCCTCTTTTACCCTTTCGTGCATTTGGGGGTGTGAAAGGAGCAACAGCTGTTTCCACACGAGTGGTGTCAGTATGAGGATAGGATTAAAGCCTGCACGTGTGTGAGTGTGCACACGCGCACATGTGAGCTCCTGCCTAGCACTAGCAGGCGTCTGCCACAGGGCACCGGACACAAAGAGTAGGCACCACAGCGTTACCTGTAGGGGTGAGAGAGTGAACCTTGCTTGTCACCAGAGCCATGAAGGCACGCTGCCTCCCTTAATAGCTCCAGGCTCTGCTCAGCACAGCCACCACCTTCCTGGGGTTAGGGAGAGATCAGCCCCAGGGAATGAGAGGAGGGAAGTGTTGATGCCAACAGCTGCATGTGAACCTGTAAACTGATGCGGGATGGAAACGCTTCCTAGCCTGGAAGGAGGAAGAGGAAGGATCTGAGGAAGATGGTAGAAGGCCAGCCCTGACGTGGGGCCTGGTGTGGGGTAGACTGGGGTGGATAATGAGCACCCTTTAGAGGCTTACTCAGCAGGTGCTGACTTTCCTGGGAGTGAGTCTTAGGAGCTAACTAATTGCAAATAGGTGTGGGGAAGAGGCTGGTAGGGTTCCCTTCCACCTAGCATGTGAGCAACCTCTCCCATCCCTTCTGGCTACCAGCCATCCCAGCACCAGCAGAGGAAAGAACTGAAGACCTCCCTGGGTTTGGGAAGGTAGGAAAGATGCTACTGGCAGGGGCCGTTTTTGTAGAGGGGAAAAAAATAGATCCCACACATTAGCTCTAGAAGCTGGTGAAGTCTGGTAACATTTCAACAGATTTGGACCGAGTAAGAGACACACCAGGCTGGTGGGTGAAGCTCTAAATTTACACCTTAATCTCATTAAGAGTGGATAAGATGCTTCATTAGTGTGAGGTGCTATGTAAACAGGAGATATTTCTGAATAAATATTTTCTTCACTTTTTTCCTTGCAAAATTAGGATGTGCTATATGAGAGATGGTGCGGTTTTTAGACACAGGAGAGTTTCATTTTAAAATGACAGCATGCATGGTGTGTAGTTGCTGGGAAGTGCTAAGCGGTGTGGTAGCTTGTGTTTGTGCACAGAAAAGGCGAGTGTGGCCAAGAGTATATATGGCAAATTGCTCTGGACCACTGAGCGAAGCCCATGCAGATGGTGTGCTGACCCCAAACCTCTCGCCTGGTTAAACATCGATGGATGTTTGAAGTCCCAGTCTAATGAGGTCAGAAAGCACTGTTTGTAGATATATGACACTGTTAGAAGTCAGGTCTGCAGGGTACCCAGGCAGTTATGCCATGCACCCAGAGGGGACATTGTGGAAACTGAGGCTTGGAGGGCAGTGCCCATAGCCACATGGTATAATACAGCAGAGACAGTACTTAGGAACCTCAGGAAGGATCCCTTCCTCTCCAGATTCTGACTCCCCCTGCCTGTTCAATTGTACTTATAAAAAGGCATGTAATATTAAAGGGTTTTTGAAAACAACCACAAAAAAGTAGATGCAAGCTTGTAATCTCTCTGTCCCAAAGAGCTTTAAATATGTATTATGTATCTACATTCCCTTACAAAATCGTGAAGTATGCAATTGTAATCATAGATGACGTATAAGTCTGTGTTCTTTGTTTTGTAATGAACGTTTTTGAGTCATCTCCTGATGTGGTTGTGAGTTTTTCATGATTGTTTTTATAGCAGCTTCCCAGAGCTTCCCTTACCACAGAGCATCCCTGCTTGCTGAGCACGTAGAATGCATGCACAGCTTTCATTCCTCTGTGTAATGTTAGGGTGAGCATCTTTACACATTTTGCCTTTGGTCATTGAAGAGTGGCTCCTTGCCCTCTCTCCTCAGTGAAACATCCCCAGGCCCCCGAGGGGAAAATCAGGCCAGTGCTGGTGGAGTTTTTTATTCTGGCCACAGTTTTGACTCAGGTAGAGGAATAGCCCAGTAAGTAGTCTCTTAAAGGTAAATAAAGCAGAGATTCCCAAATGGACACTAGAGAGTGTCGGCATGAAGGAGAAGTGGTGGGATGGGTAGTTAAAGAACCTGGGTGTGTGTGCGTTGGAGGGGTGGGGGACGTAGACTTTGTGGTGCGGGGGGTTATGCTATCACTTGGGACACCCACTTCCCATTTCAGAATGTGGTTTGCTGCTAATGCATCCTAGGAGGCAGCGGATGTTGGCACAAGTATTCTGGGCCCCTGTCACCCACAGGAGAGATATGGATGAGTTCCAGGCTCCAGCTTCCATCTGGTTCCATCCTTGACTGTTGTACACAGTTAGCAAGTGATCCAGTGGCTAGAGGAAGGCTCTCCCTCTACTACTCCCTTTGCCTCTCTGTCTTCTTCTCTGCCACTCTGCCTTTTAAGTAAAAATAAATAAAAATAAGACCTCGTATGGGATACTCACATCCCTTATCAAAATAACTCATTCGGATCCACTTCTGATCCAGCTTCCTGCTGATGTGTCCTTGGAAGCAGCAGGTGATAAGTCCAATACTTAGGTCCCTGCCACTTGTTGGGAGAGCTGGATTCAATTCCAGGCTCCTGGCTTTGGCTTGTCTCAGCCTCGGCTATTTTAGGCATTTAGACAGTGAACCAGAAGATGGAATTCTTCATCTTTCTTTCTGTTTCTCTCTCAACCTGTTTCTTTTCCTTTTGAATATAATTTTAAACAAGAGCAATGAAAAGGAGACATGATGTGTCTTCATGGAAGGTGCTCCCTGCTACTGTCTTAGGCTGTGGATTCTTCAAACCCCCAAGAGAAGGAGGAGGGAGTCTCTCACAGGCCAGTGAGTGTGAAGATCAGGGTGGTAAGGGCAACTCATCCTCAGTGGAGCAGGGTGCTTGCAGGATGCATGCTGGACTGAAAGTATGTTTGGGTGACTGCTCAGCTGTGGGTGCTGCAGCAGGTAGTGGCAGAACATGGGGGACTCCTGGGTCTTTGATGAACACTGGCTGCAGAGGCTCCAGGGGAGCTCCAAGAAAGGCCAAGAGCTGCAGCAGCAGCCCCTCAGTTTCAGAGGAGACCCCAAGGGTCAGAACCAACCCAATGGGAAGATCCTGCAGCATTCAAGTCCCAAACACTCTGTCTGTGGAAGGCCAGCTGGCAGCAGGGAGGAAGAGCTTTACCAGGACTTAGCCATGCTCCTTCAGTGCATCTTGGCATTGCATACTCTTTTGGTAGAAGGCTAAACATGCTAAATATAGACGTGAAAGGCCTCTTCCAAGGACTTGACTTTTGTACTCTCCAGCACATCTCCGCGTCTGGAACCCTAAGTTGCAGTCTCACCGTGAATGCCATTCAGGACAGCATGGAAGGAAAGACCAAATCCTTGGCTGAGGCATGAACATCATCAGATCTGTTGAGAAGAACCATGGGGGCCAGAGGCTGGCTTTTGGGACCTCTTTCCACCATTGGAACAGAGGGCTTGCGCTTTTGCATTTTCCCAGGTTGCAGGTTGAATCACCCAAATGTCAGTACGTTTTGAGATCTACTAACTGTCTTAACTAAGCACTGGCCCTGCCAACTCAGACTCTTGCACTGTGTTTGTAACAGAATTGCTGCGTGTTATTGTTTGAGCTTCATGCTGATTTTTTCTGAGATGTTCCAGGTTCCCAGTGTTAGTAAGATCTCACCAATATGGAGCTGAAGTTTGAATGCCCTAACACCACCAAGTGAGAGTGGGCTACCTTTTCTATGCTGGGAACAGAAATCATCTTGCATTTTCTACATCCAGGTTACAGCTCCTGGCCAGACCGTGGCTTGTTCTCACCATAGAAGGAACAGTCTGTTAAGGAAACCCCAGGCTCCCTGGCTATTTAGCTCACTCCCCTGGAACTCCCTGACCTTGCATTTATTACTTTCCAGATCTCAGGGGCAGAGGGCAGGCAAAATAGGGCATCCACAAGTGCAGTGAGCTGTCCATGACCTCTCTAACTGCTGGGTACCCAATATGGCCCTGAAGAGCAGGAACCATTGGCTTTCCATGTCATTGACACAGGTGATACCTGAATGACCCCTGGGGAGACAATGGAACTTACATTGATCCCTAATGTACTGTAGCAGAAGCCCCCTACTAATTAGCACACATTAAAGCTCTTTCTCTCTGTTGAACCCTGAGACTGTTCTCAGTTGTATCTTCTTTGTGAGCTTCTGTTTCAACTTGATAGTCAGAGCTGGAAGTGGAGGGCCATAGGGAGAGGTGGGTGGATCCCGCCCTAACGAGGCTGCCACCAAAGTGTCCTCTGAACCAGCTGGTGTGGGGATTTCCTGAGAGGCGACAAACTCAGGAGATGAAGCACAGCAGGTGCACTTTTAATTTCCTGATTAAAATGACTTAAATGTCCACTTTTTGATGTGTGATCAAATCGTATTTGAAATACGCTGGGCCGAATATATTTGTGATGAACCTGCTTTGCAGATAATGGAAATGATTTCAATAAAATTTTCATCCATACTGAGACCTTAATCAAGGGATAACCTCTTTGACATTGGATCACAGATAACTGCCTAATTCTGCCTGTGCAGGAAAAGATGTATTCCACTGAAGTGATTAATACATGACAAAGCTGAGGTCATGTAAAAGTTAAAGGCTGTCTTTTGGATTTCTCTCATGCCTTGTGGTTTTCTGTGGGGTCGCTCTAGAGTGTGATTTTCAGGCTTTCCTCCATAGTGCTTGCTTTTCTCAGAATATACAAGACCATACAGTCTGGGGGTGCCCAGCCCTGGAAGAGAGATACTGCTTTTCTCAGGCTGCAAGAAGAGCAGTGCATTGCTGCCACCTAAATGCAGTGACTCACCTTTGCTGCAGGCTTTGCAATGGACAGCATTGTCCTGAGTAGCTCCAGAGTGCAGTGCTGTGTTGATGGGTTTGCATTGTGCTCATGCCGTGCACGTTTTATCATGGTATGATGCCCATCCTGCTCTATGACCCCACTTTCCTCCTGTGCCCAGTGTGGGATGACCATTGCTCCATCCTCTTTCCCAACAGGTTGGCAGTTCAAGTGGGCAAACGGTGCCTGGGGAGGTCTCTGGGAACCACAAAGAGCAGCTAGCCAGCCACAAGGAATATCTGGTTGTATGGCTCTCTGAAAGGCTTCTCTTTCTAATGAAACTACTCACTTCTGCAGCCAAGAGCTCTCTGCTTCTTCCCCACCCACTGCCCAAATTATTTCTGACCTGGAGCCCAGTGCTCAGCGAGACTTCTTGGCTGATGGGCTGAGACAGATATGGGCCAGACACATAGCTTTGAAGACCAATTGGGCAGGCCTGTCACAGTGATGCTGAGGTTGAGAACAGACTTGAGCCTGGAGCAAGTGTTGACTTTGCATCCCTCAGGTTTCAATGATCACACTGTACTGTTCAGAGAACAAGAAATAGATAAATAGCTAAGTTGCTAAAATGAGACCAATAATCAGGTCAGTGAATTGCAGAAGACGTCTTTTGATGTCTACTGATTTTCACCCCCTCCTTCCTCACCCTGCTCTTTCAGTCTGTCATTTCTTATAAAGAGACAAACCCCTAATTTGACGTATGCTAGAGCTTGGGCCAGCTGAATAAGAAGAGATTTCCTGGGCCCGGCGGCGTGGCCTAGCGGCTTAAGTCCTCGCCTTGAACGCCCCAGGATCCCATATGGGCGCCGGTTCTAATCCCGGCAGCTCCACTTCCCATCCAGCTCCCTGCTTGTGGCCTGGGAAAGCAGTCGAGGACGGCCCAATGCATTTGGACCCTGCACCCATGTGGGAGACCTGGAGGAGGTTCCTGGTTCCTGGCATCAGATCGGCGCGCACTGGCCGTTGCGGCTCACTTGGGGAGTGAATCATCAGACGGAAGAACTTCCTCTCTGTCTCTCCTCCTCTCTGTATATCTGACTTTGTAATACAATAAAATAAACCTTTAAAAAAAAAGAAGAGATTTCCTTCTAATCGCTTGCTTAAAACTGGTCTCGTCATGAGGATTTCATGGCTGCAGAATCCCAGGATTTTCTAATAAGGCAGAGTGAAAAATAGACTTCAGTAAAAGGGGAGGGTCTCTGCCAGCACTTGAGATGCTCTCCCGTTAGGGAGTAGCCAGTCTTTTTTAAATAATAAATTCATTTTATTTTTGATGATGTTTGTATGGTTGAGAGGGTTGCATGCCCACGTGGAACACCACTTGGAGTGGGGAGGGTTGAGGAATGGGGGAAAGTGGATGAGACAACTGCCTCCAATCTCCTCTTTATTTCTGGTATCTGGAGAAAGTGGAGAAGAGAGGAGAGGGCCACTTCCAGCAACCCAGTTGCATCAGTGCCCATGAATGGGGGACAGCCACCTGATATCAACCCAGGGTCACTGATGTGGAACATGTTCCAGGGTTATGGCTTAAGTGGTTTTGATGGTTCTGAGATGCTGTTGATTTTTTTGATTTAGGTTTAGGAAATCCTTCCAACGTGCATTGGCTGACATAGTCCACCTTAGAGTCTCCACTTGTCCAGATGCTTGTCGGGAGTACTGTCCAATTTGTTCTGCCCTCCATAGCACTAGATGAACTTGTCATCTGGGCATGCTGTCCACTGCACAAGCCTCAGCAACTACAGAGACCCAGTTCTGATACATGCACTCCATTGTCAGAACCAAAATCCTGTGAGTCTCACTGTTCTGAGTCCAGTGATTTAGTTTTGGGGAGGGGGGTTCCCCACAGAAACCTCGCCAGAGGTGACCCCAGGCCAAACTCCTGTGTGTGCCAGTCAGTGCAGGTTCCAGCTCAGTCCAACACCCACGTCAGCCTACACATACACTGGTGGTTGTATTTACCTGGTCAGTTCTGTCCCAGGCCTATCTAATATGTAAACTAATGAATGCTGCAGTCCAGCCTAACCTTGCCCATCACACACTTGCCCTAACATACACCAATACAGCCTAGTTGGAGCAGCCCCAATAATGCCCGCTAGGCCCATCCCCAGCCCTGGTTCTTGTGCATGCTGGTATATGCAGCAGCTTGGTCCAGTCTGTCCCATATCCTATTCAGCTCTTTTACACATCAGTGGGCATTAGAGCCCAACTCAACACAACTGACCCCCGCTCACACTCATTCCAGTGGGGGTGCCACCACCTGTCTAGCCATGCCCACCCCCAGCCCTGGTTCTCATGCTAACCAGTGGGAGCTGCAGCCCATCAGAGGGATACCTACAGTTTCCCTCCTGAACCAACTGCTGGCCCCCAGATCTTGCACTTTCCAGGTGCTTCTATGGTCTAGTCTGAGAGGACTTGCCCCCATTCCCAGCATTTGCCAGTGATGCTGCAGCAAAGCCCAACCAGCCTATACTTGCTCTGACTCATGCATGCACCAGTGGATGTGGTCGCTTAACTCAACCTGGCTATTCCCCCAACCTAGTTCACATGCAGGCCAACAGGTTTTGTAGTCCGGCCCAGTCTGATCTGCCCCCAATCCCAGCTGTCATGTTCGCCAGCTGGAGCAGTGGCCCAGCACGGGAGCCGGGAGCCCCTGCAGCTCCCCTGCTAGGCAAGTCCCCCTCACCCCCTCCCCCGCCGCCCAATCCTGGGTCTTACATGTGCTGGTTGGAGCTGCGGCCCAAACTGTCATGGCTCACCTCATTCGGCATCCACCAGAGATGGAAGCACCAGACTTAAAGACACACTCTCGGGCATGGCTTAGACTAATGGCTAAAGTCCTCTCCTTGCAAGCTCCCATATGGATGCCAGCTGCTCCACTTCACTTCCAGCTCCCTGGTTGTAGCCTGGAAAAGCAGACAGTCGTTGTAGCCACTTGGGGAGTGAACCAGCGTGTGGAAGATCTTTCTGTCTCTCTCTTCTTCTCTGTGTAAATCCAACTTTTCCAATAAGAATAAATAAATCTTTTTGTTGTTAAAGACACTCTTTCGCTTGCTGTTAGGGGGACTACGTATGATTATGGTATTTATTGTCCATATTGTTGGCTTTTTATTGTAACTATATTACCCGGTTTTTCTTTTTTTTTAAAAAAAAAGATTTATTTTTATTGCAAAGACAAACTTACAAAGAAAAAAGGAGAGACAGAAAGATCTTTCATCTGCTACTTCACTTCCCAAATGACCTCAGTGGCAGGAGCTGAGCCGATCCGAAGCCAGGAACCAGGAGCTTCTTCTGAATTTCCCTCGCAGGTGCAGGAGCTCAAAGACTTGGCCCATTCTCTGTTGTTTTCCAAGGTCATAAGTGGGGAACTGGATGGGAAGTGGAGTAGCCGGGACATGAATCATCACCCATATGGGATGCTGGTGCTTGCAGGTGGAGGATTAACCAATTGAGCCATCATACCAATTTCACCACCTGTTTTTTCTAATGAGATTTCAAGAAGTATGGAATGAAAATCAACATGCTTTGTTTTCTTCCTTTCCCATCTTCCTGAATCTATAAGCCCCTTGCCCTTCCAAAGGTGATGGCTACTGCTAACTGGTACAGTGTAAGCTTCTAGACTATCACTTATTCAAGCCATCTACAAATACACCAATTTTTAAAATTAGATTTATTTGTTTTTTTATTGGAATGTCAGATTTAAAGAGAGAGGAGAGACAGATCTGCCCACTCCCCTCTATTGCTTTTCCAGGCCACAAGCAGGGAGCTGGAAGGGAGGTGGAGCAGATGGAATATGAACCAGTGCCTATATGGGATCCCAGCACATGCAAGGCAAGGATCCACTAGGCTACCACACCAGGCCCAAATACACCAATTTTATTTTAAAATATGCACATAGTGCATCATAGTGCACATATTGTTCTTCAGATTGCTCTACTCATTGTGGACATTTCGCAAGATGGTGATCTGCTTCATTATTTTTAGAAGTATTCTGTTGTTTGAAATACTGCGAAGCACCTGACTGTATTCATTTATTGCCCTATTAATAGGCACTTAGACTATCTCTCACACACTTCCTTTGGCCACTGCAGCTAGCAAGGGGATGTATGTGGAGCTATGCTTCATGGCACCTCTTGCTTTGGAGCCTGTTCTGGTGGGAAGGAGGCATTTTCTGCCTCAACACAGCTGGCTAGAAATGGTCCTGTGTTCTGTCACCCAGCTGTGTGCTTCTTGAAGAGTCAACCAGGTGGTTTTGAGGCTTTACCAGGACAACTGTCCCTCTGCTCCCCATCTCTCTTCTCTCCTCTAGAGATTTCTGGTGTGTTCCGTGGAACCTTTGGCCTTGATCACCAGCCTACTTCAGATTGCTCACAGAGTCAAGGCCACCAGATCATCCTGCCATGGAGGCTGGATTCTGCTTTCTGAGCTCCAGAGTTGAGACTTTAAGGACCATGGGGATCTCACCCCTTCCTGCCACACCATTCTCTGCTTGGCAAGATCCTCCAAATGGGCCCTCAAGGTCAATTGCTAGTCTTCCTGAGTTGCTGTGGAGACCAACTTTGCCTTCACCCTAAGAGAATCCTCCAGATCTTGTGGCTCCGTGGTTCCCTGAATCATAGGATGAGAGTGGGTGTCCTATCAGCTCTGCCCCCATCTCAACCCCAGTTGAGACTTATTGCATTGCACTGCCTTCCTTAAACTTTCCCTCTCTTGGAACTTAGATTCATAGTGAACTTGGGTTGCTGTTAAATAGGAGATGGACTTGACTCTGTATAGGGTCAGCAGCATGGTGGACAATTTGGTGAGGCATGTCAGAAAGGGAGGCCAAATCTGAGTTTGGATTCTTATCGATGTGGCCTCAGATAAGCCATGAGAGCTCTCCAGGCTCCATTTCCTCATCTGTGAAAAGGTCACAACAATCCATTTGACCTGTGGTGCCAGGGTAAGTTGAGGATGTCGATAAGGTCTCAGGGCACAGAGTAAGAAATTCAGTAAGTGTTAGTTCTCTTTTCCCTTTGGAATCCCTTCTCCTGCTTTATCCTCCCAAATGAAATTTAAAAATAGGTCTGTCTTCCCAGTAGGCACAGCAAGACTCAATAAATCTTGGAGGAAGGTAACAAGAGAGGCTGCAGAATGTGTTTTCCCAGAGAGCATGTTGAGCACAGTTGTCTGGAGTGATTGGGGGCCAAGCCCAAGGTCAGTGTTAAGGTCCCTTCCACTAGAATTGCTTCCTCACTTCTGCCCACACGTAGGCCCATACCTGTCCCCAGGGCAAGTTTGCCAGTACAGGTGAATCCTGAGAGTTGTTGGGAGCGTTTTCCTTAACATACCTACCCCTGGGAGGATCTTAGCCTTGCAGAAGAGGAAAATGACAAAAAATACTGTATCTAGGGGCCAGCCTGGAGGGCAGATTCAAACCCAGGTTCGTTCTTTATGCCCAGTGCATTAAACAGGGGTCTCCAAAGAACCTGTACACACACAGCCTTGGGTTACTTATCAGTGAGAATACATTTTGAGAAGTGTGTCATTAAGCAATTTTATCATTGTGTGAACCTCACAGAGTGTAATTGCACAAACCAGAATGGTCCAGTGTCACAAGGCCATGTAATCCTACAGGGCTGTGGTTGCACATGCTGTCTATCATTGATGAAATGTATCGTGAACGTGAGGCTATTCATCATAGGATTTGCCTCATTTAACTACAGAGACCAAGAAGTCCTAAGCTCTGCTGTCTGCCAGATGGAGACCCAGGAGAGTCAGTGGTGGGATTCAGTTCCAGTCTGAAGGCCTGAGAACTAAGGAAGCTGAGGGCATAGCGCAAGTCCTCCTCCAAGTCCAGTGCACTGAGACCCAGGTGCTGCTGTCCAAAGACAGGAGAAGATGGGGGCCGCTCATCAAGTACAAACCATTTGTCCTTCCTCCACCTGTTTTGTTCTGTTTTGATGCCTGGAGAACTGCATTAGTAAATATAGATTTTAGTCTGCCAATTCAAGTACTGATCTCTTATCCTCAGGCATACCCACACACATACTGTCTTAGCTCTGGGTATCCCTTAACCTGGGTAAGAGCAATGTAAAAAGTAACTGTCACACCTAGTCTCTATTTATTTCCTTAATAGGATCAGGCAAGATGTCTAGCTAAGGGAACCAGTTTTCTCTCCAGACTTGAAGTCTTAGCAGTCCTACTTTTCCCACCCAGACGCTATGGAGTGCCTTAGGGGCAGTACTCCTCTTCCTCACTCGATCAGTCCCTCACTAGGAGCAGGGCCACCAGCTAAGTTCTGTGGGCCACCCTTTGGTACTCATCCCGGGTCTCAGTGCTGTTTGTTCTCATCCTACTCCCATAAGACATCTGCTTGCAGAGGCTTAAGCAGCGGGACTCTGTTCAACAGTGATTCGTCAGCTCTTTGTTGGGGCCCAGTGTACCTCCTTAGAGGCCAGACTCCAAAGCACCTCTTGAAGCACATCCCGTTTTGCCATCTCTCCACCTGCTCCCTGTCATACACTGTGTCCTTCCGGGAGCAATGGTGAATCCCCAAGACCTACTGTAACTCTGTACCTGTTAAGCACTCGGAGAATGTTTGTTGATGGAGCAAAGACATCCCCTACCAGACATACTGTCAGTATGGGACTCAGTAACCACCTCCATTTCTCTCTCCATCCCTAACACCTCGGATGGGACCTGGTGTCCAGGGTGTAATTGATAAAATAAATTAATAAAAGGATGGACCAGGAAGCAAAGGCCTCCATCAGCTCAGAGGAGACCTAGCTGCACTGCAGAGTCGATCTTGCTGCCGTATCATCACCACTAAGCTCCACAGTTACTGTGGTTTCCAGATAGTTGGCGGGGCTGTGTGTGTAAGGCTGGGGGCAGGGGGAGATTAGTCCTGGAGTAGGAAAGACCCAACAGGAGAGGAAGGCGGAGAGGCCCACGGGAGTGAAGCTTCTGCAGCTCCGTGTGTCCTGCTTCCTCCTTTTCTGCAAGTGCTGTTGCTGGGGGTGAGGGGGCAGTCCGGTTGCTACAGTCATGAGCTTCAGAGGAAGGATGTTGGAAAACATGTCAGACCCTGCACTGCCCCAATAGGCCCAAAGCTATTGCTTCTGAGAGTCTCACTTTCCTGTTGAAGAGCAGCCTGAAGCCTCCACTTCTTAGCCTCGCACCATGTGGCTCACATTTGTGTTTCTGCACTTCCCTTCCCCCCCCCCCCCCAGTCCTCTTCTCCGAAGCAGCCGGACAGAGCCCTGGGTGTCCCTCCATACACCTGCCTTTTTCCTGGAGGCATTCTGGAGGAGCTACCTACACTTGCATCCATTGAATGGGTTGCCTGTCTACGGGCTGCTCCCTGGGGGCCCCCTGGACTGCACAGCCTGCCCCCAAGGCCTTGGACTTTGTTCTGGAGCTCCCTGTTCCGCACTGGTTCCTCTCAGTCTGCCACAGGGAGCAGAACAGTGCTTTGGTGAGCCCTTGGACTTCTTAATCTGTTTCACAGCCTGTGATTGAACTATGTGCAGTGCAAGCATCTGAATGTAGTGGCATCTTTTAATTCTGTGTTATTGATGAAATTATTTTGGTCTGGAAATAAAAAAACTGGCTTTGGAATTGATTTTCATCCGTTTAATTCATCTCTGCTATTGATCGGTGCATGTGTTACGGTGCAAGACCGAATCTGGGTTGTGCCAGATGAGCAGGAGATGTTACCAGCAGAAGAGTCTGAGTTTGGGGCATCCTCTGGGAGGGTTGTCACCTTAGAGCACATCTCCCGCTGCCTTTAATGACAGTCCTTCAGGTGCAAGACACTTCCTCCCCACAACACAGCCTAGCCTTGTTCAACTATCAGTTCTTTCTGCCAAGATGCATCTATCCCCCACAGATGCCTCAATGTACCTGATGCACAGTGACTCAACCACTGTTTGTTTAAGCACCTTCTCCCGAGTTCATTACAGCCCTTAATTGTTGTTGCCCCAAGAGAGATCACACAAGTGCATGTGAATTCCACTAGGACCAGGATTCTTAGAAAGGGAACTGGAGGTTAATCACAAAAGCTCATGAACAGTTAAGCTTCCCAGGAAAAGAGACAGGAACTTGATTCCAGAATACACTTATCCAAGATGCCTTGGCATGCGGGTCAACTTTGGCTAGTGGACCCATGGCCACACCAATCCTTCCCTTTGGCCACTAGTGTCCCCCTCCCCGAGCCCCCACTCCTGTTGCCTAGGAGATGTGGCCCACACTTCCTCTTCCAGGCACAGAATGGTGCAGAATGGAGAGCCAGATTGGGCACAGAGCTGTCTCCCTTCTCTCTTCATTCTGATTGTGACCTGGGGACTCTCTGGCTGTATTTATGTGAGCTTTGTGGCCATGGCAGGGTCCCATCCCCATCTCTCAGCCTCCAGACCCCCTCGTGCTCCATAGTTATTGTGGGAAATACTTCTGCCTTACTGGTAGGCTCTACCAGAGCACAGGTGGGGATAGTTAATGGCAGTGAAAGTCATGTCGATTATCACTGAGGTCAAGTTGGCTGAGTATCTAAGGGATAACTGGAGATACAGCACAGCTGCTTCTGGAGTTGTATGCTCTGGGATGAGACAGTGAACTCTCAGCCTTGCTTTTTGATTTGTCATCTTTTTAAAATCTCCTGTGTTTTCTCTATGCTCATTTTTGCCAGTGTATTTCTACCGTATCTTTTAATAGAGTTTAAGCTTCTCTTGGGAAGGAAATAGGTCCGTGTATAGTCTGATTTCCTGGCATAACGTGTCCATTCAGTGCACCCAGGAAAGGAAACCAGGATCACCTTGTGATTCTAGCAGAGGATATACCTCCTTATCGTGGTGCCACCTCAGGGTTGTAAGCCTCCCTACTGATGGAGCTGAGCGGAGGCCAACAAACAAGGCCTGGCAGGTGCCCTTCCATTAGCCATGATTAGGAGCACTGAGTGGGGCTGAAATGGAGGCGAGGGAGAACTGCCTCTGTAAGAGGGAGCAGCCTTGGAGCATGCCAGGCACAGCAGCAGAGGGGAGATGAACTGCCTGGAAGCTACTTGTCCTGAAGAAAAAAATCAGTTGTCATCCATGTGGTAGGCACCCAGGGACCTAATGCAACTTACTGCACTTTTTTTTTTTAACAGCATGTTAATTTTGTGTGTGTGTGTGTAAGCGTGAATTGGGGTAACAAGCGTAGCAGGGGCCTGCATCAGCCTGGGGGGAGGGCTGTTTGCTTCTGAGGGTCCCTGTAGGATTCCAGGCTCCCAGAGGACTCCTGGCCACCTGCTTGCTTGTGCAAGACGCTGAATTGTGATGCTTTCTCTAAGGGAAAGTTAGGGTTGGTGGTCTGCATGCTGGTGGGAAACCCAGCTGCTCCCATCTCTACAGGCACAAGGGCAGGGTTGCTGGAAGCCAGCTCCCTGAAGATGCTGGAGAGAGGGAGGAAAATTGTGTTATGCAGGCTGGGAAGGAAAGAAAGACTAGCAGATTCCAGGGACAGGAGGGTAACAGCAAATGGGAATTGGCAAAAGAAACTTCAGCATTGTGAGCAGTGATGAGTGGGTGCTTATGGCAGTGGGTAGACAGTCTGGTGTAGCAGGGACTGTTGCTTGGCCCAGTCCTAACACACTATGTGCTGGTAATGTCCCTTACTCAGTCACCAGGACAACCCAAGCCATCCATAGCCTCCAGTACAACTGCCCCAGTCCCACCTCACCCCAAGGCTATTTCTAGCT
The DNA here is from genome assembly GCF_030435755.1 of Ochotona princeps. Taxonomy (NCBI): domain Eukaryota; kingdom Metazoa; phylum Chordata; class Mammalia; order Lagomorpha; family Ochotonidae; genus Ochotona; species Ochotona princeps. The sequence continues at coordinate 42,173,754 of NC_080842.1, read as the reverse complement.
TAAGATGGGTTTCCAAGGCCTCATCTCTGCCAGTCTGAGATGGTGAAACTGGGGACAACCAACAGTGCATTCAGCCCTCCACACTCTTAAGTGCTACAAAGAACTAAAAGATGCAGTTCCAGCTGCAATGATTTTCCCTAAATCAAAATCGAGTCAGTGGCCTGGTGCGCTAGCTAAAGTCCTTACCTTGCACATGCCAAGATCCCATATGGATGCTGGTTCGTGTTCTGGCTGTTCCACTTCCTTTTAAGCTCCCTGCTTGTGGTCTGGAAAAACAGTGGAAGATGGCCCAAAGCCTTGGGACCCTGCAAGCATGTGGGAGACCCAGAAGAAGCTCCTGGCTTTGGATCGGCTCAGCTCCAACCATTGCAGCTGCTTGGCGAGTAGACCAGCGGATGGAGGATCTTTCTCTATGTCTCTCCTTCTCTCTGTAAATCTGACTTTACTATAAAAAAAATCTTTAAAAAATGAAAATTGAATCAGGCACTGAGATAGACCCTGGAGACACAAAGAGGTGGATATTCAAGGAGCTGAAACTCTAGAAGCAAACCCAGCAGAAAGAACCACTGCACTCACTCAGCACATGGTCCCAGGGGCCACTGCAGGTGGCGGGGGGTAGACAAGCTGACACAGGTGCAGCTGTGGTGACAAATGGGCTCCAAGGGCAAAGGTTCTGCCCCTTGAGCAGCACTGCACCATAGTGTGTTGCATGGGTGTTGGCGGGGGGGATCCACTCCACAACCCAGGAAGCTGAGCCTGCTTCAGCTCAGACAGCACTGCCAGCTGCATGCAGCTGGCTGACAATGGAGCAGGACAGCTGGAGGAAGCAAGTCTACTTCTTTCATTTAAATAGTAGGAAAGATTTTTGGAGGGGATAATGTTGGGTTTACGGAAAATCACAAAGGTAATATAAGGAAATCCTGTATTAGCCACTGCTTAGGTATCATCTTACATTGTACGTTTGTAGAAACCAAGAAAATTTTATTAAGCATATTACTATTCAGTAGTTCCTGGACTTTGGATTTCTGTAGTTTTCACAGGTATTAATTCCAGGACCTGATTCAGAGGGCCATGTCATTCAGTCATTTCTCAGCCTTTGAAGACACTTAGACCTCCTTATCTCCTCCGGACCCACTCTCTAGATGCAGCTACATGAGCTTATCCAACTGCAGGGCACCTGGGGGCTGTTGGCAGCTGTCCCTGCCCAGGGGCATGTGGCAGGAAGGAAAAGAACCCACAGGGGTGGTAGGAGTATAATTTGACCTTTTGTAAATGTCTGTTATTGCTTGGTTAATTTCTAAGGATAAATACAGTTTCATTATGTAAGATGAAGCTAGTAACTCCCAAAATATTGTATAAGTTTAGAATCATGAAATGGTTAATATTATCTCAGGGAGCTTCCTGTGCAACCCTTTTGATATGGAGGAGTCACTGTTGCTCAGAACGGAGGCAACTAGATCAAGGTCACTCCGGCTGCAGGGAACACCTAGTTTGCCACAGTTATTGGTCCAAGTGTCTGGGATCCGAGGGAACCCATGGAGGGATGGAAGTTCAAGCCAGACATACAGGTTGACTGTACAATGTTCAGATTCTTGCCCTTGCCCCTGCCAAGAGGATCACAGCCGCCTCCTCAGCAGCCGGGATGACTCAGACACCTGCGTCATATGTCCCACGCAGACAGACGCTTCCTTCCGTGCCAGCCACTGTGATGACATCTTTCCCCTGCCGTCTGTGCCCTAGGTGGCAGCTGATGTGGGCTTTGTTGCCTGCTGGAAGAAGCACTGCCTCACAGCCCCATCCCCACACTCAACCCTGGCTTGGGACGTGGCCACCCTTTTCATAGCAGCACTTTGCCAAAGCTCCCACACATACCTGTGCAGCTCCATCTCTCTCTTGGCAATAGGAGAGATTTCTCAGCGGGGGATGAAGGGGAGACAATGACCCCTGTGACTCTCAGTGCAGGAGATCAAGAGTATGGGCTCTGGGCTCTGGTTCCTCCTGCTGCTGACACCTGTAGCTTGGGTGCTTCTTTCTCTCTTTTTTAAGACTTATTTTTATCACATAGATTTACAGAGAGGAGAGACACAGAAAGATCTTCCATGATGAGTGAATTACCATACTCCCCAGATGACTGCAGTAGTTGGAGCTGAGCCAGTTAGGAGCCAGGAGCTTCCTCTGGAACCTCTCAGATAGGTGCAGAGTCCCAAGGCTTTGGGCTATCCTTCAGTTTTCCCAGGCCATAAACAGGGACTTGGATGGGAAGTGGAGCAGCTGGGACACGAACTAATGCCCATATGAGATGCCAGCACTTGTAGGTGGAGGATTAGCTGATTGAGCTGTTGTGCCAGCCTTTCTGGTACTCCTCTTGAGCTTTCCCCAGCAAATCCGGGGTTGGGAGCAGGAGGTCTGGGTTGCAAAGATTTGGGAGCATGCTCTAAGCTTTAGCTTAGGTAATGCTTTTCTTTTTTTCTTTTTCTTTTTGAAGATCAAAGGACAGTGCCACAAGGGAGTAATATGTAAGCTCAAGTGTTGTGCACATGCTTCAGAGAGAAAATTCCTTAAAAGACTGGCCTCATTTACTTGTAGAGAAGATTTGTGGGGCTGGCGCTGGGTCCAAGAAGCAGCAAAGTCCGGAAGGAAAGAGATGCTGGCAGCCACAGCTTGACCAACACTGTCTTGCTTTGTAAATGAGATAGTAGGGGCAGGTAATGATTGGAAGCCAAGGCCTAGAAAGGTTAAGCATGTTCTCAAAGTTGTGGAGCCTGTCAGAAGGTAGAAATGTGCCTTGAAAGGAGCCCTTCAGTCACTGTGCAGCTCAATACAAGATTAAATACCAGAATGGACTATATCATTACGTAAGGTCGGCAACTCCAGCGTGTCCCTGAGGATGCAGTAAAAATGGTAGAAAGCAGAGAACTTGAGCAGAGGGGAATAAAAGCTGAAAACATTAGAGTATTCAGAACAGGTAGTGTCCAAAGCCAGTTTGAGGAGTAATTAGGGATAAGAGACTGCCTGGGGTGCAGGGCATCCAAACAAAAGGGTTGTCTGGATCTCAGAATAGCTAAAAATCCCCAAAGTATGGGCCTCCTTTGGGAAACCCAAGCAGCAGGTGAAGCTGAAACCAGGATGCATGATGGACAGTGTATACAGATGTCAGTGCAATCCCAAAGAAAGCAGGACTATTGCGTGGCAATTCAAGATTACAGGGATGCCAGGGTATACCAGGACCCTCTCCTCATTCCCACATCCTTGCCATTCTACACTTGGATTAACTGAAGTCTGAAGAGAAATTTTGCCAGGAACTTGGGCCTTCTGAGCTGAAATCTGATGCCCACCCTAACATGTAGCCATTTACCAGGTGCGTACCACGTGGGTAGTTGCCAGGGGTGTATGGAAGAGCCTGCTCTCTGAAGCTGGTTGCAATGTAGCGGTATGGTGGTGGCAAGGTGAGTGCCCTGCAGCCCACAGAGGCGAGGGCAAGGTCAGGGAGGAGTTGTCAGGAAAGACTCCATGGAGGAGCTGAGACTCAAGCTAGGCTTGAAGGAAAGGCTTGAATTCAAACAGAATGTGGAGAAAGGAATAACAGCGCTCCAAAGAGCTATTCACATACCATGAAGATGTGAGCAGAGTGAAGGAAAAAACAGACTAGTGAGGATGAAGTTGATCTGGCCGATGTGCTGTGCACCGTGACTGTGGCACCTGAGTGACCAGGGAGCACTGTGTCAGAGGATATAGGAGTGCCCATGGCAGGGTACAAGGGATGGGTAACTGATGGAGCCATCAGACAGGGCGGTCAGCCTAAGACTTTGAGAAGCACAGGATCAAAGCTCAGGAATTTTTTCTCTGAAGAGTGACACATGAGATATCTGCCTCTCAGAGTTAGGAAACCATCATCTCTAGCTATGGCTAGGAAAAAATGCAACCCCTTACTCTTCCAATGTTTTCCTCTGTGTTGTGAAGCTTGGAACTAAGTTCTACTTAATGATATTTCCTGGAGTCTAGCCTTTTAAACGAGAGTTATAATTATTCCAACTTCCACATATATACCCCAATTTAGCATGCCTTTTGTCTTTATTTTTATGTAATGATTTTTCAAAATTTTATGCTGTGTCATACCCTTGTAGCAAAGAGGCAGGACATAAAGAAATATTTTCAAATCAGTTCAAAGACATGACTGTAAGAGTAGCCAAGAGGACAGTCACGTAACCGGCTTTCTGGGGATGAGCAGCTGAAGTTGTTGTGCCTCCTGCTTGCTTCCCTTTTGGCTGTGTCTGTAACTGTGTTTGTACTTAAGCTCAACACTCTTATTTTCAATGACAATGAGTGTCCTTAACCTGGGATTCCTAAATCCATGAATCAGGTCCATCATGTCCCTTAACTGACTCTCCCGTTCTTTGATGTGAGAAGCTATTATCTCAATGCCATTTATTGTAGGCAATCATTTGGAAAGTGGAAGCACCATTACATACATGGAGGGGAAGCCAAACCATGATGGAGTATGCAATATTTGAAATATATTAAGGAAATCTGAGAGATGCTGATCTGTATTTCTTAGAATACAGAAAGTGGACTGTTTAAAGAGGGAAAGATTGAGAATAAGTCAAGGACAATTCTTTCAGAATACTTGTTAATAAAATATTTTTTATTCGTTGTTTTGAATGCTGAAATGTGGGGTGGGGAAGAGAGAAACTTCCTCTGTTGATTCCTCCCCAAATGGTTGTATGATTGAGATTGATCACATGGTAGCACATGTACCCACATGGGTAGCAGGGCCCGTAAGTACTTGGGCCATCTGCTGCTGCCTTCCCAGTTGCATTAGCAGGAAGCTGAGTTGGAAGCAAAGTGTCTGGGACCCAAACTGTCATTTCAATATGGGATGTCGGTAGTGCTGCAAGCAACAGCTAAACTTGCTGCACCACAACACTGGCTTCTCTTGCAAGAAACTTTTGATAAACTCCTTTATTTCTTTCTATAAATTACTATACTTCCTTTTCTGGAAGATGCCTGTGAGATAGGACCTTTTTCTGTTTGCACGAGAGGTTAGGACATGTGCGATGAGGAAAGAATGAGCTGCCACCCACAGAAGTGGGGTGGGGTGGGAAGGAGGAAGGATGGTAAGGATGATAACTGCCTGCTGGTTTTTTATTTTACAATCCACTTGGCTAGACTTAGCTAACGCTAAGTTGAATAGGTGTGGAGAGGGAAACTGCTGCTTCCGAGTTGAGAAATGAATAGGCAGGGAGTGGGTTTCAAAGAATTAGTGGGGTGGTGGCTGGCACTCTGGGAAGGGAGGAAATGCCTGGAAGATGAAGGAAACCATTTACTGGGAAAGAAATAGGAAAGAGAGCCCAGCAGAGACTGAGCTGAAGGACTTGAAAAGGCAATGTAGGGAAGTGAAGCATGAATGAGAGAGCCAGCAATGCAGTACAAATGAAGGATTGATGGGCAGCAATATAAAAGAAAGCTAGAGAAGGGTACAAGAAATAGAGGGATGAAACAAGGCACCCAACAAGCTTTTTGTCAGACCCCAATAACAAGTGCTGAAGATTAAGGGAAATTATTAACTCCAGGAAGAAGTTGTAAGAGGAAAATATGCGTTCACTCAATTTCTAATTGAGGAAAAGCTGGACCATCAAAAGGAACCTAAATGTCTAGCAGAATAGTCACTCAGGGGAAGGGTTGGTGATAGGCGGCCAGGTCCACACTTCAGGTGGGGATGGACATTGTGGGAGGAGAGTGTTCCAAATGGTTTTTCCAAGCCAAGTGGACCAGGAATTCTCAGAACTGCATCACTAAACGTTGCTAGCATCAGCACTTCCCCACATATACCTCTTGTTCAGGCCCATCCATTTAATCTGACCCTTACTGGTCCATAACCCCATCTTAACCTGTTCTGCCACATGCTATGGACATAGTAAGTGCTTGTGTTAGATCAGTGGTAGATGCTGTCACAGATAATTATAATCTCAGTTGCATAGTGAGATTTAAATTTATATCTTTCCTGGATATTATTAGTGAGTAGTCTTTCATACGGAGAGACAGAAACCCAGAATATTCCATCCTCCATTTCCAGGGATCTAGACACCTTTACTTCTATCCTGAGGATGATGAAAAGAATGGATAATCCCGTGGGAGAAGTTCTTTCATTCAGATGGAACTTGATGACGTGGCTGCAGTAATTGCTGAGGATTCTGGGAAATGTGGTCCAGGTGTGTACCCAGGAAGATGAGGGAATGGGTATGATAAGTATGCAGCTGTTGATGTCACAGGGATGGAGCTTGTTCCACAAAATAAATTAAACTCAGACCTTAGGAACAGATTACATTAGAGAATATTTATGTTAATTGTTGTGGGATACATTGCTGTCTTAAAGGATCTGGAAAAATGCTTTAACTAGAAACTGTTCCACCTGTGGTGCATGTATCCTGTTAGATCAACCTCGTTTGATTTGGGTCTGTGCAGGAGCAGGAATGGAGAAGAGAGGTAGTGATGGAAAAATTTCCTCACCATGCAGAGTTGGAGCTGCTGAATGTGCAAAGTCCTACCAGGAGGCTGAGAGGGAGAGTTGGGGCTAAATGAACATACATAGCATGGCACTGGTCTAGGAGGAGATCTGATCGCATTCAGCTTATGGATCACATGTTGCAGTTCTGCCCTGGCTCTTCTAAGAGTACTGCCCCACCTTCCTACCTTTGCCCCAGCTCTGTCCTGGGGTGTCAGTCTGTGCTGTTATCTGTCCATGCTTCCTCACCCCTGGGGCCTGGATAATGCTGGCTCACCTGTGGTAGGGCAGGTTGCATGCATCCACTTTCTCCTGCCCTGTCAGACGTCCAGACTGGGCCTGGCTTGCTGTCTGCTCTTAGGTCTGGTTCCTCTTGGTGTCTCAGTTCTCCTGGCCTGACTGCCCTACAAAGTTCTGCATTTTCAGATCATTTTTCCCTGGATGTCTCAGCGTGCTGTTGTCCTGGTTTCACCCCATCATGATTCCTGCCTGCTCTTCAGAGGAGGAGCGCAGGCCAGGGATGCGGCCTGGGAGCTAAGAGCAGCAGTAGCAGCTAATCCTGGCTGTGTCCCCGCCTGACCCGTGCTCACAGACTCATTCTGTCGGCCTTGGGTTAAGTCCTCACAGCTGTCTTCCCACCTTTTTCTCCTCTCCTGTCCAGCCCTCTCTCCTCCCCTTCTTCCTCCATCTTGGGGCCACATAAGTTTACTGGTCTTGCCTTGCCCTTGGCCCAGCTCCCAGTTTGGGGAGTGTCCTCTCTCTGTGCTTTCTCAGCACCCTGGACAGGGCTCCTTTTGCCCTTACTGTTTCCCTCTTGTTGATTGGGATTTGGAGGGTTTTTTTTTTCAAATTTATTTCACTTATATTGGAAAATCAGATATACAGAGAGGAGAGGAGACATAGAGAAAGATCTTCCATTCATTAATTCACTCTCCAAGTGGCCACAATGGCCTGAGCTGAGCCGATCCAAGGCCAGGAGCCCAGAGCCTCTTCTGGGACTCCCAGATGGGTGCAGGGTCCCAAGGCTACGGGTCATCCTCAACTGCTTTCCCAAGCAACAAACAAGGAGCTGGAAGTTAAGTGGGTCCACCGGGATTAGAGCTGGCGTCCATATAGGATCCTGGTATGTGCAAGGCAAGGACTTTAGCCACTATGCTATTGCGCCGGGCCCTGGGATTTGGAGTTCTTGAGGGCAGGGCCAGGTGCATTGGCACATAAGGGCACTTAAGCAGACTTTGGAGTGGCCCCAACAGGCCTGTACTTCTGTCATAAGGGATTGTCAGATGGTGGTTTCAAGGATCGTTGTCTAACCTTTGTGCTTGGTTCAGAGCTTTGAAAACAGGACTCATCCTCAATGAGGGACCTTCACCAGACATGCTGCTGTGGGTCCAGATTATTCTGGAACCTGGAACCAGAGAGGTGGGCCTAGTCCAACAGCCAGCCTTAGGCAGGTGTTTTAGCCAGAACACAGGCCTTGGACCTGTTTCTGAACCCTGCCTTGGAGATCCTCAGGAAATTATTTCTACTCTTTGGACCTGTGATCGCTGGAATTCTTTCTGATGCTCTCTCCTCCCCCACGAGATTTGCTTGTGCTTCATCTTCAAGGCTGCACTGTAGTGTGTGCTGCAGTAAGTATTTATCAGATAAACTGCCAGAGAATACCAAACTTAACACTTGTATGTAATAGATAGACAACCTGTAATGATGATTCCTGCTTGTACTGGTTCCCTCTCCAAGGACTGAGCTCCTCCTCCTCAGTAATGTGTGGCCTTTTCAATCCCATATACCCAATCAAACCCATACCCTCCTCCATCCAGCTGAAAAACCAAACGAAAGCAGGGCCCTGGGTGGGTGAGGAACCAGTTTTGGGGAGCAGTTTCCATGCCTTGCTATCCTTTTCTGAGCATGCAGGGCCCTAGCTGAGGGCATTCGGGCACTACAGAGGCCCTGCTGGGTTGCACAGCAACCAGATCTAGAACCAGATGGTGGCCGAGGAGGGGCCCTAGCACAGGCCTGGAGGGGCAGAGGATAAGGCAGCACTGCGTTTGCCCTCTCCTCGCGTACTACTCCCAACAACTGGCTGTCAGAGCCTGGCTGACCACCTTTTTCCTGGCAGGTGATGCCATCTCCACTGAGGCTGGAATTTTAAGGTTTCTCTGTTTTATCTCCACCAACCTTCCTCCCCAGGCTATGGCCCCGCCTTGGGGCTTGTGGTCACCATAGGAGGGGGAATGGGAATAAAAGTGGTAACCCCAGAAGCGCACTAGGTGTGTGCATGCTCTCATTGTTTTTCTAATGGCATTTCTTTTTTCTGCATACAATGTAGTCCAGGCCTCATCATCTGTATCTCAGAACTGTCAGAAAAAGGAATCCCCCTGTTTTGGGGTAAAACATCACACTGCAGAAACACTGTATAAAATGCTTGAGACCTGACCTGCCACCTACAGTGTTAGGTGCTGCCATACGCATTACCTCATATAATCCTTGTAGAGTCCTGATGATATGTGTGCTCTTATTACAACAGCTTAGCCAATGTTCCAGCCAGGATTAAGAGAGCCAGACCTGAGGCAGGAGTGGAGAGGAAAAGGAGACCACATGGGTATCCGGCTCTCTGTCCCAGTGACTCCTCCCGTCTGGCAGCCACTGTATCTGCCTGGAAGAGGAGCTGTGTTTCTAGCACACGCAGCACGCGGTTTGTAAACAAACACTGGCGCCAACGCCTGCGACACCCTCGCAGCAGATGGCTCCGCAGCTGCCTGATGGACGGTAGCGAACGTGCAGGCTTCACCATGATGGAGAGCGAAGAGGGGGGCGTGGTGGTCAGCTGGTCACCTGTAGCCTGGGGTGCCAGTTTGGAAGGGATCTGGAAGATTGGGAGTGCCAGCAGGCAGCCCCAAGAGCACTCCTGATGATTGGTTTGTTGGCTGAGCAGAGTTGTAATATGCAAGCCTTGAGCTGGTCACTTTGAAAAGCTGGTTTGGAAGGGATCTGGAGATTGGGAGTGCCAGTAGGCAGCCCCAGGAGCACTCCTGATGATTGGTTTGTTGGCTGAGCAGAGTTGTAATGTGCAAATCCTGAGCTGGTCCCTGCTCCCAGATGCTCTGGGTGGGAGTTTGCAGTACCACAGAAAGTGGACCAGAAAGCTCTTATGATGTGAGGCACGATTGAGGACACTTTGAAAAGCTCATAGAAAATGGAGTTCAAGGGTTAATTTGTTTGGGGAGGCCTTTTTCCCATGCTCTTGTTGAAGATGCATGTTTGGACACTTGGATATGGAATTGGGAAAAGCTGGCTAAGATCCTTTTCCTGGCTGGTCACATGATTGAGGGCTCCTGTCTAGGCTTCAGTTTGCTCTTGAGCAAAACAGGGATAATACCACTCACCTGGCAGGAAAGCTGTACAGATTCAGACAACACGTAGCCAGCCCACTGGCTTGTCAGAGCTGCTTCCTAGATGCTAGCAATGGGTGTGTGTGTGTGTGTGTGTGTATTTTTTTTTTATTATTTGAAAGGCAGAACGACAGAGAAAGAGAGATATTTTCCATCTGCTAATTAACTCCCACAAAATGCCCACAACAGCCAGGGCTGGGCCAGGCCAAAGCCCAGAGCCCAGGACTCCATCTGAGTCCTTGATATGAGTGCTACAGATCCGTGTGTTAGAGCTGTCACCTGTTGTCTCCCAGGTACACTGGCAGGAAGCTGGGGTAGAGGCAGAGATGGAATCTGATCCAAGATAACCCCACATGAGAAAAGGGCATTCCAAGTGAGGTTTAACCTAGTGTGTCACAAACCCACTCCACGATGGGTGTGTATAATATCCCCTAAGCCTGCCTTCTGCAGAAATCCATTGCAGAGGTCAAACAGAACACTGTGCCTGGCCCCATGGGTTTTCTCCAAAATACGGTGGTAAAGGGGGATCTGAAGGGCTTTCTTGAAAAGGGGAAAGCTCACTAGGATGTTGAAAATGAGGGAGGAGGACATGGAGGAGGCCCCACTCCTGCCCCAGGTGGAGATGTGAGAAGGGAAGAGGGAGAGCCAGTGTGAAGGTGAAGAGATCTAAGAGCCCACATCCTAGGTAGGGAACAGGTCTGGGTCACGTGTGAATAAAATCTGCCCCCAGGATTCCTTCTACCCAGTCTGTGTCCACCTCTGCCCCAGTCCTCCCTGACCTACCACTCCTGGGGCTCTGGCCTGACTGCAGGCTCCCTCTGTGTCTACTCAAGGGGGCTAGACTTCCACAACCTTTTAGCTCACTTCTTGCTCTTCCCTGGAGAAGCCAAGTTCATCTCATTCTGATGCAAGCTTTAATCAGGGCTTAAGTTCATTGGAACCCCCAAGGATGTTGGTTTGGCTGACCTGATTTCTTAGAAATCCAGTATCCATCTGGGTTTGAGAGTAGCTTCCTTACCACATTAGAAACAGAGGAATCAGGTTTTTCCATTCCCATTAAAATTGGGAAACTGATAATGTTGACTGTGCTTGTGTGAGCAAACTCCTACCTTTCTATGGAATGACTGCTCTAGACACAGTGGGCAGGACACAGTGGTAGTCCCTGAGGAGCTAACACGTTGATCCTGACCCTCGGCACTGGGCTTGGAGATGCACTCCAGTGCCCTCCTGTGGGATGGTCCCATGTGCCGTCCACCTCACCAGCTGCAGGAGCCCCAGGCCTGTGTTTGAATCCATCTCCACCTTCAGTTTTTCAGCACCTCTGTCTGCTGGCAGAGTTAGGCTGAGGGCCATAGTCGGTGTGTGAATCAGCACAGTGCAGCACCTGGCATGAAGGGCCATGGGAGCGTTTTCTCAACATGGAGTTAGCATTAGGCCAGCCTGGCATGACAAGTGTCCTCCCCAGGCCAGGCTTTTGTGTCATGTCCCTGACCCAGACCTTGCTGACCCTGGAAGCACTGACCCACTCAGTAAACCACTCACCCCAAGTACCCTTTTCAAATGTAGACCCACACCCTCACCACTCCTCTTTTGACCTCTCACATTCTTGAGCCTCTGCCCCAGGCTCTCCAGGGCCAAGTACACTGCCCTACATCCAACCAGGGACAGTCCCTGGACCTCTGAGTGCCCTGGATGTATCCCCACTGGGTCTGCTTGTCCTGCAGAAACCTCCCTCTGCCTCTCCCCGGTGGCCATGACAACACACTCTGCCTCTTCCTGTTGGGAACCATTTCAAGAATATTTCTCAGTGACCATCATGCTCTAGTCTGTTGGTCTCCCTGTTTACCAGATGTGTTGTCCTTACATTGTATATTTTTTAAAGTTTTATTTATTTTCATTTGAAAGACATATTTTACAAAGAGAGAAGGAAAGACAGAGAGAGAGAGGGCTTCCCTCCAATGATTCACTCCTAAAATGGCTGTAATGGATGGAGCTGAGTCGATCTGAAGCCAGGAGCCAGGAGTTTCTTCTGTGTCTCCCATATGGGTACAGGGGCGCAAGAACCTAAGCTGTCCTCCTCTGCTTTCCTAGGCCATAATCAGAGAGTTAGATCGGGAAGTGGAGCGGCTAGAATTTGAATCAGTTGCCCATATGGGATGCTGGTTCCACAGGTGGAGAATTAGCCTGGTATGCCACCATGCCAGCCTCCAGATACTGTATTTTAAAGCTCAGGCCTCTGGCAGTGAAGTCATATCTCCCATAGCAGTGCTAGTGTTCTGTAACCGACTTTGTGGAAAAGCCCAAACACTTCTTCTAGAGGCTCTGTTATCCTCTTCTTCCCTTTGGTCTATTCCAAATTGTGTTTTCTTACATTATCCTGAAGTTTGCCCAAAGTCCACTGTTTTTTTTTAAGATTTGTTTATTTTTATTACAAAGTTAGATTTACAGAGAGGAGGAGAGACAGAGAGGAAGCTCTTCTGTCCGATGATTCACTCCCCAAGTGACCGCAACGAGCCAGTGCTGTGCCGATCCGAAGCCGGGAACCAGGAACATCTTCTGGGTCTCCCACACAACTGCAGGGTCCCAAGGCTTTGGGCCGTCCTCAACTGCTTTCCCAGGCCACAAGCAGGGAGCTGGATGGGAAGTGGAGCCACTGGGATTAGAAGTGGCACCCATATGGAATCCCCGGGTGTTCAAGGCGAGGACTTTAGCTGCTAGGCCACGCTGCCGGGCTCAGTCCACTGTTTTTTCCCATCCCTGCCTCAGTGGCCCTCTTTCCCTGTATGAAGACAGAGAAGAGGAGGAAAGAAGAGAAGATGGTTGAGGATGGTGCTCAGGGTGGTGCTTGGGAGCAGACAATGGTGTCTGATTTGGGTACGGCATGCAGGGCCTCCTGAACAGAATCCAAGCCTGGCCAGCCTCTGTGTGACTTGGGCTATTCCTGAACCATCCTCAGATGTGTGTAGTGAGCGCTGCAACAGCACCAAAGTTGGGGCACATCCCAAGGCTGAAGTAAGAGGATGCCTGTGATAAGAGAATGCTGGAATCTCCAAACCAGTGTCACTTTTCATTGTGCATTCATTCATTCATGCCTTTGTTCAACACCCGGGATTTTAGCCCTTACTATGTGCTGGGTCCTGTTTACCTTGTTTGGGTGAACAAAATAGACAAAAATCTCTCCCATGCACAGTGTAAATCTCTCCTATGTACATTGTGGCAGGGGTAAGGTGGGAGGAGGCACAAGGAGACAGACAACTAGTTCGGGAGGAAAGGGAAGAAATTATATTGGGGAGTGCGTGCACAGGAAAGCATTTCTGTAGATAGATGAGGTGTGGGGGGTATCATGACAGGTGCCTAGGTGCGGTTCAAGCCATGCCCCATGATATTCAGGTGCCTGCTCCTGATGCTGAAATTGGAGGAGTGGAGCCAGGCAGCGGGGCGGGTGGGGGGAGACCCTTGGCGGTAGCAAAGGACAGAGTGGGAAGTGGACAACCAAGGATGAGTGCTCTTGTCTGGGCTGCTGGGCCCCATTGTGGGGTGGGAGGTGTGTTACTTGGAGGTTCCTTGGTGCGGATAAGCCAGCCTGGACTTGAAGAACTGATGCCAGAGGTACATCCAGAGACTTAACAACAGAAACAGTTTTGTGCCCTGAGCAGGTCTGTGCCTGGTGCCTGGGAAGGGGAGAGAGGTAAGAAGGTGGACATGGGAGAGTGGACGGAGTGGGAAAGGAGTTGATGGCTCCTTTGTGCATGGAAGAAAAGGTGGTGGATCACAGAGAAGGATTCCAGCTTCACTACAACCAGTGCAGATGGGTCATCATACCCATGTCACTGTTGCCACTGACCATACCGGCTCCAAAACTCTCCGGTCACTGTCACCTCTTCTTCCCCAGACTGGGAAACTAGGGTCAGAATGGCAGAGGTGGTTTAAAGGAGAAAGATTCTCCTTCAGGAATCACCTCTGGGGCAGCCCAAGGTCAAGGGTGTGGCCATGGGCAGGGAGATGTCTGTGCTATCCTCAGCCACTTCCCCATGAGCACAAGCAGTATTGACCCAGCAGTTCTCTGAAGGACCTGCAAGCTGCTGGCCCTCAGGCCCAGTCAGGGGTCTCTGTAATCTAGCAATGTGGAGAATGGAATGGGGATGGGGCAGAAGGGAACATGTGGGAAATGCAGATTAGAGCAATGTAAATGATGAGCTTCCCAGTAATCACATAAATAAAAAGCAGCAGTCCCCAGGGAGCAGTCTTCAGGCTGGCTGGCTTCTGCCTATACGAGCTGGGTGAGAACAGCAGGACATGTCCTATCTGTGATAGAGCAGTCACCTCCACCTGCCAGAGCCCCAGAGCAGAGCCCAGACCCCTGGAGCTGGACTCTCTTATAAGGCATTTAGCAGTGGGAGGGAAGCATTCATGAGCTGTCTTCCCCCATCTCATTTCAGGACCATCATCTCTGGTCCTGTTCAACATTCAGTACCTAGAAACAGCTTACCTTAGATGGGGTGATAGTAGTGGTTCATGGCCAGAGGAGGGAGGGAGATGCTGTTTGTACTCAGTTCCCTTAAGCTGTTGACTTCGCTTAATCACTCTCCTCCTGAGCCATGACAGTCTGTGTTGTTGGAACTTGGCTGCCCTGGTTCCCCCAGCATTCCCACCATATTGGATTTATCATAAAACAGAAGCATCACAAATTTGGAGAGAATTTAGAGAGGAGGAACATCTGCCGCAATTCCATCTTTGTAGTACAGTGGCATAGTGGCTCTTTACATTTCTGTATTTTCTGTGTTCCCTCTGGCACTCACCCATGCACACGTGTTTTTGCACATGGCATGGTAACCCTGTGTGCATACATTGTTAAAAGCACCAGACCTAAGATTCTTTCCCCTCGTCCTTGGTGCAGAAGTGGGGTAGCTGGGAGCGGGGGGAGGGGGGAGCCTGTTTGCTCTCCCTGGAGCTGAAGATATTTGTTGGGATGAAAGGGGAAAATGTGGAGTTCAATGCCATTGGGGGATGTTCTTATTATCCACCAGGCAGTGCAAGAGAATCTTGGTCCCCAAGGAACAGAGGCTGGAAAGAGATTTGATCAATGAAAGCTGTTCCCAGAAAGAACAAGCCATTGATAACAAGCCATTGATAAATCCCATTGCTGCCTGATCTATTTTGATGGGGGGCGGGGGGATAGAGGGATAGAGGGGAGGTGAGTACTGGGCAGGAGGGAGGGCAGGAGGATAGACAGGAGGTAGGAGGGTCCCCCCAACTCTGCAACCTGACAGCCCCACCTCCTGCACATGAATCGTTCGTCACTTCCTGTGTCTGGAAGGGAGGAACAGAGGTGGCCTCCTTAGCAGAAGCAGGCTTCCGGAAGGATCTGCAGCTGGACTGATGAGTTCTCTTGAACTGGTAGGGAACAGGCTGCTCATGGAGAGGGTCCCTCAACACACAGTATGAGTACCTAGGAGGTAAAATAAACCTTATCTTGCTGTCCTTGCCGCTTCTGTGTTTGAACAGCTGGAGAAAGGCCAGGAAGAGCTAGTGGTTTCTGCCTGAGACATCACCTGGCATCCCTGGAAGAGGGGTTCTAGGTTGTTGCTGTCCATACAGGGCTTTCTCGGGCCTGGGAGAAAGCATGGCATCACCCGCGGTGCAGGGTGCAAGCTGGGTTGGGGCTCCTCAGCACTGGAAGCTTGTGCATCCTCGTCTGATGTGGCCTCAAACCACCCTGCTGACCAAGGGGAATGGCCTGTTAGGGCCCCTGGAAGAACTGACTGAGCTGGGGTGGAGAAATGATAGTTGGTCTGCAAGAGTTGAGCCGGAAGGGCAGCTGTCTGAAGAGGGAGCCAGTGACTAGTGCTGAAATTGAGGGCAAGAAACTGGCAGGGAGTGAGAAATGGACAATCCGGGTCAGTGCAGGGGGAGGATCGATCCCATCTCAACAGAGCCTAGGAGCTCTGGGCCAGGGTGGCGGTTCTCAGGGTGCAAGGGAGAGTGAACAAAGTGGCATGCAGGGAAAAACATGCTAGTAAAATAGCTGGCACAAACACTCACATGCATTTGCTTTCATGTGCTTGTAATCAACACCTGTGAGTGACCTGGCCTCTCAGTTTGCCCTTAACCTGGCTCTCTGGGCATCCATGCTGGCTGCAGGAGGAGACCAGAGGCTCCCTGCCAGACATAAATGACCCTCACCTTCCAGAGTCTGGCAGCACAAAGATCTCCTGATCTGTCCAGTGGCTTTTGGATGACCTGGAGGGCTTGGGGCAGGAAGCCAGAATGTGTTCGCCCCAGGCTGGGAGTCATCAAACACATCACCTCATTTATTTGATTCGAACATCTGGATAATGGGGAGGGTGTCATGGACTGCACTGGGGAGGGCTATGAAGAAGAGCTAATTTGGAGGGGAACAAATGCCACATCCTTGTTTCAATTTTTGGAAAGTTTAAGATGCTTATGAAGCATCCTGTGGGGAGAAGCAGGGCTTTGAGGTGTGAAGCTTGGGATCACCTGTGATTGGATGGTATTAAAAGCCGTGGTCCAGAGCCCAGCGCCGTAGTGTAGTGGCTAAAGTCCTCGTCTTGCACGCATCAGGATCCCATATGGGCGCCGGTTCTAATCCCAGCTGCCTTGCTTCCCATCCAGCTCCCTGCTTGTGGCCTGGGAAAGCAGTCGAGGATGGTCCAAAGCCTTGGGACTCTGCACTGGTGTGAGAGACCCGAAAGAGCTCTTGGCTGCTGACTTCAGATTGGCTCAGCTCCAGCCGTTGTGGCTGCTTGGGGAGTAAACCATTGGATGGAAGATCTTCCTCTCTGTCTCTCCTCTTCTCTGTATATCTACCTTTCCAATAAAAATAAAATAAATCTTTTTTTTTTAAGTTTTTATTATTATTGGAAAGCCAGATATACAGAGAGGAGGAGAGACAGAGAGGAAGCTCTTCCTTCTGATGATTCACTCCCCAAGTGAGCCGCAACGAGCTAGTGCGCGGCGATCCGATGCCAGGAACCAGGAACCTCTTCCAGGTCTCCCACGCAGGTGCAGGGTCCCAAAGCTTTGGGCCTTCCTCAACTGCTTTCCCAGGCCACAAGCAGGGAGCTGGATGGGAAGTGGAGCTGCCGGGATCAGAACCGGCGCCCATATGGGATCCCGGGGCTTTCAAGGTGAGGACTTTAGCCGCTAGGCCATGCCGCCGGGCCCAAAATAAAATAAATCTTAAACAAAAGCTCCATGGTCCAGATGAGAGAGAGGCACACATTGAGATCTGAGCTCATAGACACTTGGGCTACAGAAAGTGGGGGAGGCAGCAGGGAGACTAGTATAGCCCCGTGAGTCAGAAAGTCAGAATGGAGTGTCTGGAAGTTGAGGGAAGAAGGGATTCCAGTGGATAAGGGGGTGGAGGGGTCAACCGGCTTGAATGTTGCAGCCGTGCCAGATCAGCTGGGTGCCAGATAATCATTGGCCCTGGGAAGGCTTTGGTCCTCTGGCAAGAATGAGTCTCCTGGGTTGCAGAGGATTTCAGAGAGTGACATGAGTACTGGTAGTGTCTTTGAGAAGTTCTACTCCATGGGGCAGCAGAGACATGAAGGTGGTCTTGGGGTGTCAAAGGCAGTTTTTCATTTTTTTTTAAGATGAGAAATATCAAGGAATGCTTTTCTGAAGTAGAGGGTGATCTAGAAAATAGTGGATGGTGCAGGAAAGAGTAGGGCTGGTTGATCCATCGGGGTCCCAGTGGGTGCTGGCATCTGCGACCTCTCCTCAGCCTTGCAGAGCACAGGGAACTGTAGGCAGCTATGGGTCAGGGATGTGTTCTAAGGGTCTGGCTCCACCTCAGACATTGATCCCCCTGCCTGTGTGCAGAGCTTAATGGAGCACCAGCCTGCAGAAGCTCAGACTCTTTCCACTCGATTCTGATCTGAGACAGTGAGGAGCAGACAGAGGTGTGGCTACTCCTCAAAGCAGGAATAGAGATGCCAAGAGCAGGTGGGGTTAAATGCCCAATAGGCTGCAGCTGCAGGAAGCCCAGATAAGACTTGTCAGAGCAACAAAGGGGTTTTTGGAGCTCCCCAAACCCTAGAGCCATTTCCTTTCCCCCGGGAATGTTTCCTGTCTGCCACCAAGGCCAGACACTTCTGCAGGGTGACCTCCAATACACGATCAGGGCAGTCATGGGACCTTGTCCTGATGAGTTCCCTGCAGATGCCCTGTTGAGCTCATTGACATGAGCCTGCAGGCTGCACAGGCACTGGCCCTCGGGCATGCTGCCATGCTTGGCTTCATTCGCTGGCAGACAGGGTGGCCAGGGCAGGCACGGAATGGGGGCAGTGAATAATTGCAGGTCACAAAGGGAATGGAGCAGAGGCTCCAGGGCTGTCCCAGGACAGCAAAGCCAGAGGCACCAACAAGGCACCTACTGAGGCCAGGGCTCCACAGGGCAGGGAACAACCCGCATGCTGAAGACCAGAGGCCTGTGGGAGAGCCAGGGATGTGCAACCTCCTTGGGCTCCCCAGATCTGGTAGAGACTGGTGGAGTCAGGCAAAGTTACCTTCTCCATTCATGCTGCTTATCACACTCTGCTGTGTGCCTTGCAAATCCAGATATCTAAACTTCACCTGGGAACCCAAACACTCAGGTCCATCACATTCTCAGGTCTGTTTCTTGCTGGTCTGGCCTTCGCAAGCCACTATTGCAGGCTGTGCCATCCTCCAGGAGTTGAGCTCAGATTAAAGCCATCCCCAAAAGCTATGTAACTCTACAGCTGCGCTTTAGGGTAGCATTTTGGGGACCTATAAATGGTTTTATTTAGACCTCCTCCAGCCCTGTCATGGTGGATGAAGAAGGGTAGCTACGCAGGCAGCCCTGGCTTGGAAAAGTGGGAGGTTCTGATGCTGCCTTCTCTAGTGTAAAACTCATTTGCACTTGATAAACGTCAGTTATCACTCTCTGAGTTATCTCACTGCTTGTTTACTGGTTAATTGCCTGTTGCCACCACTAGTATTTTGTTTCCACAAGTGCAGAGGTCTCACTTGTTAGTTTTGCTGCCCTCTGACCAACACTCAGAAACAAGCTGGCACATCAAAGGAGCATTGGCTCTGACTCCTTCTTTGAATTTATGTTACCATACACAAGAAACTTGCAGGGAAACCCCTAGAATCATTTATCTAGGTTTTCTGGGATGCTCCTGACATTCCAGGTCTTTTTCCCTCCCTCTTTCATTCTGTGTTGTCAATGGAAATGCAACAGGATACAGGAATATGCAGCCGAGGCATTTCAGCTCTGACTAGTCAGGACTTAGAAATAGAGGCTGGATACTCTCATGTGGTTGTTTGTTGTTTCCTTGAATGCACCTGCCAGGCAGCATTTGGTGCAGACGATGCCACTGGGAATACCTGCATCCCATGTTGTGGTGCTTCAGTTTGAGTCTTGGATAGGCTTCCAATTCCAGCTTCTGGAGAATGTGTATCCTAGGAGGTGGCATGTGAAGATGCATGTATTGGGTCCCCTGCAGGCCTTAATGGAGTTTCCAGCTCCTTGCTTCAATCTGGCTCTGCTCCAATTGTCGTAGGCATCTGGGAATGAATCAGTGAATGGAAGATATCTTTATTTTGTTTCTCTGCCTTTCAAGTAAGCAAAAACTAGCAACGAAGTAAAATGCATCTACCTGTTAAAGTATAATATTTATATGTACATATATATTACATATCTTATTGCATATATATATGTGTGTGTGTATCTATCTATCTATCTATCTATCTATCTATATGTATATATAATTCAAATCTAGATTGAGCAACATTCTAGGAAAAAAATAGACATTATCCAGGCTCTGCCCACAATCTACTCCTGCTACATTTGGAATATGGTTTTTCCCTTCTGAAACTCATGTTGAAATTTAATTGCATTGTGCTAGTGTTGGAATGTGCTGCCTTTAAGAGACAATTAGAGAGCCTGGTGTGATAGCTTACCAACTAAATCCTTCCTTGCTTGCACCAGGTTGCCATAGGGGCACCAGTTCTAATCCCAGATACCCCACTTCCCATCCAGCTCCCTGCTTGTGGCCTGGGAAAGCAGTGAAGGATTGTCCAAGGCCTTGGGCCCCTGCACCCATGTGGGAGATCCAGAGGAGGCTCCTGGCTGCTGGTTTTGGATTGGCTCAGTTCTGGCTGTTGAGACTACTTTGGGAGTGAACCAGAGGATGGAAGAGCTTTTCTCTAAATTTGACTTTCCAATAAAAAAATAAATAAATCTTAAAAAGAGAGAGAGAGAAAGAGAGCCGATTAGATTGCTAAGAGAAACAAACACCTTTCTCGCAGGACTGGGTTGGTTACCCTTAGGCTGAATGTTACAAAGCAAGGCCAGGTCTCCTCATGTTGTCCCTCCTGCCCATGCCTTCTTGATCTTCTGCTTTCTGGCAGGAGTAGAAGCAGCACCAGGCCCCTGCTGGCAACCTTGCCCTGTGACATCCCAGCCCCGGGATCTGTGAACCAAAATAAGCCAGTACTGCTGGTCTATTTCCAGCCTAATATTCCCTTATAGCAACAGGAAATAGGTAGAGACAACACCTCAGCCCTTTAATATTGATGCATGTAGTAAGAGCTCCCAATCCAATATGTGTTTCCACAAGTCAGAAACTATTTCATTCCAGGGGCAGAGGGATGTCAGTGCTCAGTAGGTAGGGTTATCAGGCCAGGTCTCTGTGAAAACAAGCATTTCCCTTACATACCTTGAAAGACCCACACCAACTTTTTCTCTCAGTGGTCTGCTCTAAGCAGCCTTTTTTTTTTCTTTTTAGAACTGCAGGCAAATCTGGTGGCACAATAAGGGCAAGAAGGCTGCTTGCCTGAGGCACAATATGGCTAGCCAGTAAGGTGTGAAAGTTCAGTGCACCATCTGGGTACTTGCTATAATATTTCCACACGACTGTCCCCACTCAGCTTGAGACTTTCTTGGCTGCTGCTTTGGCTGAGCCTGGAGCAGGGGTATAGAGTGAGAGGTAGAGACATGAGGTTATCACAACTGGGTTGCACAAATGGGGCAGCTGGTCATTGGGGTACTCGAGAGCAGACAGACTTTGAGTCTGACACAGCTGCATTCAAGAACCTGCTTGGCAAGGTAGCTAACCCATCGAATCTTAGTGGCTGCTTCTGCAAAACTGAGACCTGCAACACCAGTGCTAAAGTGATTGCAGAGCAGGGATGGGAACATTTTTCCTATCACAGGGCATGTGGGTATTGATAACATCATCTGCAGGTCATGCAAAACTATCAACATAAAAATGAGCTTACTATAGATTTATTGAATTTTGAGTCCCACATGGCAGGACCAGTCCGAATGATTCTGCAGACCTTGTATGACCCATGGGCCAAATGTTTCCCATCCATGTTGTAGAGAGTAACTGGAAAAAGTGGCGGTTCCTTAGGCTGTTGCTGGGATGGTGTAGTCAGATTCAGTCATTCCATATTCACTGTTAGTGGAATCATAATGAACCTGTTTGGTGGTAAAATAGTCATCATATGAGAAGGCCCATTTTCATAGTTTCACAGGGTGCAGTTCTGTAGCACTGAGCATGTCTCAGGGATACACAGGTGCCACTGCCCTCCATCTGCCCAACTCCTGCCATATCCCAGCTGAAATCTGTCCCCATGAAGCACTCACTCCTCCCTGCCCCAACCCCAGCCCCATCCACCCATTTCCACTGTCTGCTTTTTTGAAACCAATTGCCCAAGGGGCTCCGTGGAAGTGGAATCATATGGCTTTGTTTTTATGACCAGCTTTAAAAAAAATGAAAACCATGGAAATACTACAACATAGTATTTACTGGTTCCATATTTGCACTAAAGGAAAAAAAAAAGCATATAGTAGAACACTATCCTACTAATAGAAGCCATTAAAGTCGTATGGCATCCATGATTTAAAAATCACCAATCTCGGAGTTGGCACAATGGCCCAACTGGATAATCCTCCACTTTCAAGTGCTAGGATCCCATACAGGTGCCAGTGTGTGTTCTGACTGTTCCATTTCTGATCCAGCTGCCTACTTGTGGCCTGGGAAAGCAGTGGAAGGTGACTCAAAGTCCTGGGACCCTGCATTTGTGTGGGAGACCCAGAAGAAGCTCCTGACTCCTGACTTTGACTCAGCTCAGCTCTGGCTGTTGTAGTCATTTTGGGAGTGAACCAGAAGATGGAAGGTCTTTCTCTTTGTCTCTCCTTCCTTCTGTAAGTCTGTCTTGCCAATAAAAATAAATAAATCTTTTTCTTTAATGGCAAGCTAAAGCCTTGTACCCAGAGGGTTTTTTGAGGTGTCTTTTGTGTCACAACTAGGTTTGTGATCCCTGCCTTCCACCTCCAACTCTGCTGAGGTATATTTGCCATAACAAAAGTGTTGCTGATCATACAACACAATGTTTTGCTAGCCATTGTGACATGCCTACCAAAATTAAAGTAATTGACATGTGTATCACCTCACAGTTGTAGCTTTTTTCTTGTGGTGAGAACAATGAAGATCTACTTTAAAAAAGATTTCAAGTATCAGGTACAGCACCATGAGGTGTGGTCAGCGTGCTGTGTGCGAGGGCTCCAGGACATACTCATCTAGATGGATTGAAACTTCATACCCCTGACCCCCCAATCCCTGGCCATCCCCATTTTCCTCTTTATTTCCGTGAGTCAGAGTTTTTGAATTTTGCAAGAGTGAGATCACACAGTGTTTTTCTTTGTGTCTGGCTTATTCCATGTAGCAGTTTCATTCATGTGGGTAATGACAGGATTCCCTCTTCCTCTAGGGATGAATAATTATGCATTAAATATCTACCCATATGTCAATGTCTGTATATCCATGATATGTGTTTCTATGTAACAGATTTTGCTATCCATTCATCCACCAACAGGCATTTAGATTGATCCCACATCTCAGCTATAATGAGTAAACACCCAGCTTAGTTCAGTTAGTGTAATGTCTTCAGGATTCATCTAAGTTGTAGCGTGTGTCAAAATTTCCTTACCTTGTAGGACTGAATAATATTCCATTGTATGAACAGATCACATTTTAATTTCTGCATGTATGAATCCTATGATGGCATTTCACCTTGTTGCTATTTTGAATAATGTTCGTATGGACATGGGTGAGTCTGCTTTCACTTGTTTTGGCGGAATCCCCATTGGGACATTGGTTGCATTGTTTGGTAGCCTCATCTTTAACGTTTTGAGGGGTCACTATTCTATTTTTCACAGTGACTGCACCATTTTATGTTTCCACCAACAATGCATGGGAATTTCAATTTCTCCACATTCTTGCCAACACTTACTATTTTCTCCTCCTCCTATTTTCCTCCTCCTCCTTCTCATTCTCCTCTTCTCTGTAATAATGATCATGCTGCCGTGCTATTGTTTTTTAACCTATAAGTTGTATGTATGCAAGGAGGGGTGGTGTTGGTGATGGGGGGGATATTCCCTAAAGCATGAAAAAGCTAGGAGCAGGAGAAAGACTTGATGTGGCATGCTGGTGTGGGTTTTTTTTTTAATCATCATGGTCAGAGTTAATTGAGCATTTACTTCGTACTTTCCACTGAGCTATGTGTACATGCTGTTTAATGTAAGCTCTCTGATAACTCTGCGAAGCCATTCATAGTAGTATCTCCATATTATGAAAGAAGGAACAGGGACTTAGAACAGTACAAAGAAGCAGGATGGGAGGAACTGTCCTTCTTCCCCTGCTGACTTAATTAGGACAATCAAGATCCAGTTGACACATTCAGTGTCTACAGGGTGGTTTGAAGGTAGAAGATGTAGAACAAATAAGATAATATGGAGTAATCAGCAATCATTGGGGTTAAAACCAGTGTTTTTTTTTTTCACCAGTGATTCGTCTTGTGTAAGCCTCAGTTTTCTCATCTGTAAGATGGGTAAACCATCACCCAGCCTGCTTACAAGATGGCACTAATGAAAGGGTGATGAGAGAACATCTTAGCTTTGCTTGGGTAGCCATAAAGCACAGTTCCTGCTGACAGTGGCATCAGAGAGAAGCTGTGGTCGGGAGTTTGTTCATTTGGTGGAGAGCTCCTGGGCTGAGGCTGCTAGTCTTGGGCCAGTCCTGTCCCTCGGGGGCCTGTGCAGCTGTAGGGCCAAGAGAAAGTGACCAAACCTAAATGCAAGGCTGACTGGGAAGGAAGGATTTCCAAAGAGTCCTGGGTGGATAAAGAGAAGGAAAACAGGGCCAGTCTTGGCGAAGGGGGATGGGGGGCAGAGGCAGGAAGAAGAGGCTGGGAGCCAGGAGGGGACTTGCAGAAGTGGAGCTGCTCAGCACAGTGCTGAGTCCTTGCTGTGCACCCCTCTCTCATCCCTGCCCTCCTTGCTGTGAGTGCCACAGTAAAAGTGTTGATCTTTTCTGTGCTTCAGTAGAGGCACACTGGCATACATGATTTGTGATCATTAAAATAATATTTTATATTTTATGGGTTTAAATATTTCATTCTGTCTTACTGCTCTGAGTCTTGAGTGTTTCATGGAGCACTCACTGACAGGAATCCCTCTGGGCAGGCCTCTGCCCCAGCCAAGGCCAGGGAAGGGGTCTAGGAGACCCGCAGCATGAATCGCAGGCTGCCACTGTCTCTTGACAGCAGCTTGGCTGGTGGGCCACCTCTGCCCAAGGCTGCTACAGCTGGCTGTGTGAGTGATTTTGCTTACAGGACCAACTGTACCCACCTTTACTGGGATGAAGTCCTGGTGAGGGAGGGAGTGCCTGAGTCTCTTCCGGGCTTGGTGATAGGGATACTCCTGTGAACATGCCCCTTGCTTATGCACAGGCAAGTACCATGAATGGACCCTGCTGGGACCCAAGTATTAGGATGAAACTGCCAATATGCTGATGTAAGTGAAGAAGGCAGAAGAGTGTGTTTTGAATGCTTCCCATGAGTAAAAGGCTGGAGGGATCAGAGAGAGTGGTAGTATTTACTTATCTACGCATAAAGAGTCTCTGCAAGATAGTAGTATGCTTACCTTTAGAGCCATGCTGAAATGAGAAGAGGTCTTTAAACGCACATAAATATGTGGGGTGTGTGTGTGTGTGTGTGTGTGTGTGTACACATTGACTTTGGAACCATTTCAGTGAATTAAAACCATTTTAAAGTATCTTGTTTAACCAGTAGTGTGAGGTTCCAAGGCCAGAGGCAAAGGAGTTGTTTTCAAGCCCCCTGGAGCACCTAGGATTCAAGACCTAGCCCTATCTAAGACAACTCATAGTCTCAGCCCTCAGAGGTCCTCAACTGTGAACCACTTGGTTTCTCCCCTTTGCCTTGTTCATGTTTGTATTGTCAGTGTTATCTTCAGGGTCTCAGTTGATATCTTGCTCATTTTGCAGTCCTCTATTTTTTGTAAGCATCTTCTCTAAGTTTGCATTAACTCTTCATGACTACCATATTAAAAATTTGAGGCAGAGAGGCATGGTACAGTGACTTGTACCCTTTGGGCTAAGCAGTGTTTCTGCTGTAGTCCTGGCCAGGGTTGAATCCACTGCCTCAAATGTTTGTGATGCTGTGGAATATACTAATGTCCACAGGCCTATAATATCTATAGTTCCACCGAGCTCACTCATCTACCAAGTCCATGGGTCTATAGTATCCTGATTCACCATGTTCCCAATGTTCACAGGTTCCCCATGTCCATGACTGGCCTACGTCTCCAAGTAGTAAGGAAATGTTCCAAAGCTACCCTAAACATCTGTCAGACTAATGAAACTATCTAAATATTGGAGTCTCCTTCAGGCTTCCCAAACACTGAGATTGTCCCATGAGAATGGTGCAACCACGAACAATGATTCTGACCTTACAGCAGACTACTTGCTTTGTTCTGGATGTTTGTGTCCCCATAAAACTCTGTTGAAATCCCAACCCCAAGGTGCTTCTGTAAGGTGGCTGACTATTCCAGGAAGGTGGAGTCCTTAAAGACAAGATGAGTACTCTTTATAGAAGGTGCAAGGGGGCTGACAGGGATTGCTCATTCACAGCAGGAGGGCACCATCTGTGACTCCAGACAGAAGGTCCTCACCAGAGACTAAACATGCTTAGATCTTGGACTCTTGCAGGCTCCAGGACTGTAAGACAAAATCCACCTGGCAGTCAGAGCCTGAGCAGGCAGAGGCAGGCCTGGAGCTCTGGCAGGCTGTAGAGGAAGAGAGAGGGGTGAGAAGTGATATTTTGGGTGTCTGCTTCCTGTCCTGGAGTCTCTGGAAGGCCATGTCCTTCCTATGGCTGAGGTTCCCTGTTCTCCCTGCTGCCTGAGCTCCTTAATCCTGCAGCAGTTAGGGTGTGAAAGGTGAATGCTGGTGAGGGGCAGGAAACCTAGCCAGGTGGCCTGAATAATTCAGTGTGTCACTACTTAGCGAGCAATGCTTTTAGAGAGCCAATGAGAAGCTTGTTCTGCCAACGGCTGACACTCTTGCTCCTTGTAAAGCAGCTGTCTTGTGTGCTGTGGAACTCTGCCTCGGCCTGCTTGTTGGGGGAGACCTATGCACAGGCAGGGCCTTTGCGTGCAGTGATCCAGTTCACACCTATTCCATCCTCCTGCTGTGTCAGCAGCCACACAGGATTGGGAAGGAACAAGAATCGGTGAGAGTGGGTGGGAGTCCTTGTGGAGGGCTTAAGGCTATGCAGGTAGGCTCAGTGGTTACCAGGGTATGACTCCTGTCCTTGGGGGTCTCCTCCTTTCCTCTCCTTTCCATTCAACAGTCTTGTTCCTCTGTTCACCCTGGATGCTGGGATGGCACTGTGGTGATCTTTGCTTAGGGTCCCCTGTTGGCATCAATCATGTATCTGTCTGGGTCCTTGACCTCATCTTTTGGCTGTGTATGTGTGAGTTCAGTTCTGGGATTTTTATTCTGTTCCATTGATCTTCTCTGTTTTTGTCCCAGTACCAGACTGCTTTGTCACTGCCCTGTAGTATGTCTTTGTATCTGGAGTTGTGATTTCTCTTTATTTTTATTCTTTAGGATAACTTTGGCTATTCGTGGTCTCTTGTGTTTCCAGATGCATTTTCCTATCATCTTTTCTATTTCTGAGAACAATGTTGTTGGGATTTTAGTTGGGACTATATTGAATGGATTTAATTTAGTTGATGTCTACAGAACTTTTCACCCTGCAGATGCAGAATACACTTTTTTTCATCAGTACATGTAATCTTCTCCAGGATTGATCATATTATAGGCCACAAAACAAGCCTCAGCAAATTTAATATGATCAGAATCCTACTATGCATCTTCTTAGACCATCGTGGAGTGAAACTGGGGACCAAGAAGTCAGAATACCCCAGAAGATATGCAAATACTTGGAGACTGAACAATATACTGTTAAATGACAATGGATCATAGGAGAAATCAAAGGAGAAATTAAAAAGTTGCTTGAAACAATTGAAGGCGTCAACACAGTGTATCAGAACTTTTGAGATACAATCAAGGCAGTGTTATAGGAAAAGTTATGAGGCAATCCTTCCAAACTCTATGAAGCCAAATCACCTTAATACCAAAACCAGATAGAGACACAACAGAGAAAGAGAACCACAGACCAATATCCCTGGTGAATACAGATGCAGAAATCCTCAACAAAATAATAGCCAGCAGATTCCAACAATACATCAGACAGATTATTTATCCAGACAAGTGGGATTTACTCCTGGCATGCAGGGATGGTTTATCATGTACAAATCAGTAAATGTGATACACTACATCAACAAATTAAGGAATAAAAACCATATGATCATCGCAGTAGATGTAGAGAAGGCATTTGATAAAATCCAACACCACTTCATGCTAAAACCCTAAACAAGAAGAATAGAAGGAACATTCTATAATACAATCAAAGCAATATACAAAAAACAAAAACAAAAAACAATGCTAGCATCATATTGCATGGGAAAAGACTGGAAACTTGTCCACTAATATCTGGAACTAGACAAGGTGTCCACTTTTACCATTGCTATTCAACATCGTATTAGAAGTCCTTGCTAAAGCTATTAGGCAAAAAAAAAAAAGAAAGATATTAAAGGAATTCAAATTGAAAGTGAGAAATTAAAATTATTCCTGTTCACAGACAACATGATTTTATGCATAGGAGAACCAAAAGACTCAACCAAATGCTACAGGATTTCATAAGAGAGTTTGGCAGGGTAGCAAGATACAAAGTTAATGAACATAAATTGGCCTTCACATACACAAATAACTCCATGGCTGAGAAGGAACTTGTAAGTACAGTCCCCTTTACAATAGTGGAGAAGAATCTTAAAACCTTGGAATGAACCTAACCAAAGATGTGGAAGATCTCTATGATGAACATTATAAAACATTGAATAAAGAAATAGAAGAAGATTCCACTGTGAACAGAAGTGATCCCCTGTCCCTCTTGACAGGTTTTCCATGTGCCTTCAGGAGAGATGAGAGCTTAACAGCCATGAGTCACACTGTGAGAAGTCTTCTGACCAAGTGGATGTTGGAGCATACCATGCTTGCTCTGTGCCCCGCCCCAAACCTGCTACATGGACACACCCAGTTTCTGTGGCAGTTCAGACATGAGGATGTGACCTAACCTGTTGGCCCAGGATGGCCCCCAAGATGTCAACATTTATTGTGTCTCTTGAAGTATAAGAGCTATTTGGGTTTTTTCCCCCCGTAATTGTAGTTTGGGAACATGGTGACATTGATGAGTGAAATTTGCCCCAATTTTTGCTCAAAATCTGGAGACTGGTGTTTCCTTAATCATAATGGGCATCAGACTGAGCTTGTTAAATGTGTACACTTTGGAGATGTGATCCCCTGGAGAGTACGTTAGCATATGGATTCTTGGGTGCTGCCCCTAGAGACTCCAATGTGGCCTGAGAATATGCATTCATCAAAGTTCCCATTAAAGCTGATGCTGCCGGAGCAGAATTCGAGGTCAGCATATGGTCCTGCTGCCTCAGGGTCTCCCACCTCTCTCCCAGGTCAGGAAACAACTGGGGTGGAAGCTTCCAGGCAACTCCATATGCTCTGAAATGCTCTTCTGTCTGTCCCATTGACAGGGACCTGTGTGGGTGATTTCTGCTTGGATTCCCCATGTGTGTCCAATCACAACCGCACAGTGGGTCAAGTCAGACATGCCTTTTACTTTATGTGAACCCTGGCATTTCAGGAAATCCACTCAGCTTCCTCAGTTTCTCCATGTGTGCCTTCCCACAGGGTCGAGGGATCTGAACATGGTTGATGAATGGCCCACCACTATGTGCACATGTATACGGAGCTGTCACAACCTAACGCCAGCAAATCCATCCTTGTGCTATTTCTGGTAGAATGGGGTGTTTCAGGCTTCCACATTCATCAGCAGGCATCTCAAAGTGCAGTTGGATTCTAGAAGTTCGGCTCTAGAGCAAGGCTGCTCACTGGCCTCTAGGGTCCCTCGCCACACCACCCAAAGTCCTCTTCCTGGCTGGGTGGGGCTTCACAGAGCTGCACACTCGGATTTCTTGTCGTTGGAGGTCAGAGAAGCCCATTCTGGGTGCAGAGATTTGATCATAATCCTCTGTTCCTCCTGGGCCTCACACTGCCTGCGGCCTAGAACAAAGAGCTGGTCTGTGTTTTGATCTCCCAGATCCTGCTTGGCCGCTGAGAGCCCTGAGCTGGTATAGCACAGGGAGATGGTTAATTGCTATTGCTGCTGCTGTCTGGGGTCAGACAGAATTCATACTTAGGGTATCTTTTAATGTGAGAAGTTCTGAGATTACTTTATGGTACTTTCAGGAAGGCCCCTTCTGAGTCTTTGAGACTGGGGTCATACATTCCATAGTAGGCAGAGCAGGAGTTTCGATCACCCATCACCAGTAGTATCCTCCTCACTGCGATTGTCGGCTTATCACCATCCTTGCTTTCATAATCATCTTTTCTTCATCACTATTGTCATCACCGGAAGTATCATGATGTTCATCTTCATCGTCATGACCATCACCTTCATTGTCTTCATCACCATACGTCTCAGCACCATTGCCATCATCTTCATCGTCACCATCATTACCATCTTCACCATCACCATCATTTCATCCCTACTCCCAATCTTCTGCACCAAGAAAACAACTACTATTTCCTCAGCACTTACTAGGGGACAGGGCTCCTGTTAATACCTTTCTGGACATCACCTCCTTTGATCTTCTCAAAAGCCCTTGTGAGTTTGTTCTCAAAAAGACAGAAAGAAGGCAGGGCACAGTAGGGAGCCTGGATTTGTGTGGGAGAACATCTGGCCTTCAGGCTATGATGGCTGCACGCGGCTGACCATCCTGCTGTCGGGGTGAGCCTGAGTCCCATCTCCCTGCCCTCACCCAGTGCCTCTCTCGCAGGCCTGCCTTGTTCCAGATGCCTTGTTCAGGTTTGAATCTGATCCAGGCACAACATTTTTCTTGCCACGTTCACAAAACAAAGATTTTATTTTTTCCCTTCTCTCCGACCCCTTCCTGCCTGATCTAAAATCCTGTGAAAATAGCGTGCGTAGCTCAGCCTCGGGCCAATTTGTGTCTTTGGGCTCAGCACACACACTCTGTCTTTCACACCATAAACAGCTTTGCTCAGGAAAAATATGTTTTCTCTCTGCAAAACTGCCATTTTCGGGCAACACATAGAAGGCAAAAAGAGACTCTCACTTTTTCTTCCCCTGGAAAAACCCACCAAGATGTTGTTTTCCTTTGCTTTTTCTGGAGGGGAGATATTTTTGACAGCTTTCGTTGCAAATCTGGCTCTCCACCCTCCGTGTGGTGCCAACTTGTAAAGGAGGCAAGAGGAAAACGAGATGAGCCAAGGCACGATTCTCACAGAAGGGCATTAACACCCTAGAATTCAGGCATTGTAAGGTCCTCCATGTTGAGTGGGGTCTTCTGTTCCACATGGCAGCTCCTCTTAGAAGCCTTTAATGGGGGCACACTCCAGCTTGCAGGGCAGGGGCTGCCTCCTGGGTGGGGGGCACACTTCTTCAACAAATGTCCTTTGAGACTTTTCTTGTGAGGCTGAAGTCCAGGCCAAGTGCTTTCAGGTGGTAAGAATAAGTCACACGTGGGTTCTGCTCCAGGACTTTGCAGTCCGGCACAGGAATGAAGGCATGGAGAGGAGTCCCTATAACACAAAGTAGGAGGTAAAAGATGTTGGCAGGCCGATGTGCACAGTCCACTTCACACTTGAAGTTCATTTTTTGCCAGAGGGCTTAGGAGAGATTCGAAGGACGAGGTGGCACTTGATTATGCTCTAAGTTTCTTCCCTCTGGTATGATGAAATAGGACCTGCCTGGGACCCGTTTGTCCCCTGGCATGTGTCCCTTTATCTGGCTGGCCGCCCCTTGGATGCTGGCAGACAGTTGCTGGTGTCCCCCAGTCCTCACTTTTCTGAGCTCACTTATAAGCATCCTTCATGACCTGGCCTGACCTGTTGTGTGACGCCTGTTGGGTTCCTGGAGCTAGGAGCTCCTGGGCATCACGTTGTCTGCGCAGCTTCTGTGCCATGGTCAGAACTGCTTCTGCCATTTTGCTTAGCATCCTTCCTGACATAGCAGAAGCTCACTGAGCTGGCAGAAGCTCAAAGGGAGTGTCTCAGGAGGCCTAAGGCAAGAGTGCAGCAGGACCTTCAGGTGACCACAGATCAAGAGGCAGAAGTCCAGAGGGTTCTGGACTTTCTCCCCTCTGTGCCTCTCTTTCCACATCTCTCTCTGTTAGTAATTTCTGTTCTAGTACCAAATGATGATCAGCGTAGCTGAGGTCAGGTGTTCTCACGGCCACAGGGTAGAACCCGGAGAGGTGCCTGAGGCTTAGCTTGAGTTAAGAGTTCATCTCTGGGGGTAAAACTGCCACCTGTGATGCCAACAGACCATGTGGGTGCTGATTGAACACCCAGCTGCTCTACTTTCAATCCTCCTTGCTAATGTGAGAGAGGAAGCAGCAAAAGATGGTCAAGTACTTGGATCCCTGCCCCATGTAGGAAACCCAAAAGTTGTTCCTGGCTTTGGGCTGGCCCACCTCTGCTGTTCTGCAGCCATTGGAAGAGTGAATTAGCTGATGGAAGATCTCTCTCTGTAACTCTTTCAAATAAATACATCTTAAAAATAAAAAGCGGGCCCAGCGCAGTAGCCTAATGGTTAAGGTCCTCACCTTGCACGTGCTGGAATCCAATATGGGCGCCAGTTGTAAACCCAGCAGCTCCACTTCCCATCTAGCTCCCTGCTTGTGACCTGGGAAAGTAGTCGAGGATGGCCCAAAACCTTGGGACCCTGCACCCATGTGGGAGACCCAAAAAGAGGTTCCTGGCTCCTGGTTGTGGATCGGCACAGCACCGGCCATTACACTCACTTGGGGAGTGGATTATTAGAACGAAGATCTTCCTCTCTGTCTCTCCTTCTCTCTGTACATCTACCTTTCCAACAAAATTAATGAATCTTTAAAAAAAAAAAAGAATAAAAAAATAAAAAAGCACGGGCTTGGCACGGTAGCATAGTGGCTAAAGTGCTCACCTTGAATGCACCAGGATCCCATGTGGGTGGCGGTTCTAACCTCTGTGGTCCCACTTCCCATCCAGCTCCCTGCTTATGGCCTAGGAAAGTAGTCAAGAATGGCCCAAAGCCTTGGGACCCTACGCCCGCGTAGGAGACTTGGAAGAGGCTCCGGGCTCCTAGCTTCGGATTGGCATAGCTCTGGTTGTTGTGGTCACTTGGGGGGTGAATCATCAGATGGAGGATCTTCCTCTCTGTCTCTCCTCTCTGTATGTCTGGATTTCCCGTGAAAATAAATAAATCTTTTAAAAAAAAAAAAAGATAAAAAATAAATTAAAAAAACATCCATTTCTGATCCAAGTAAGGCCATCAAGGCTCACCCCTGTGAATCCAGGGAAAGTAGTTAGAGGGCAGAAGGCTCACTGTGAACCAGGAGAGAGGCAGTAGCTGTTTGCTATATCACCTGTGCTGTTTACTAGCTGTGCCACTTCTCTCAGCCTCATCTCTAAAATGGTAATAAAACCACCTATTTTCCAGGACTCTGATAATGATTAAACACATTTATTAAGTGGTAGCAATGCAAGTGTGTGATAAAAGGCCCTGGAGTACTCTCTCTAGCTGAGCATTCCATGTGGGAGGTTCTCTGATAAAAGAACCGAAGTAGAGAGGTTTCACACCAGCCCAACGTACCCTTCATGCCTAGGAGATGGCTGTAGACTTGTTAGTGGCGATGAGGCACTGTGTACCACCAGTCTCTGCAAGTGCTCAGTATGCCTTACCCTTGCCCTATAGGAGGCTGTACTGGGGAAGCCTGGTCCTGTCCTTATAACTATAGACATTAAATGACCCCCATATTCATAACACCCCCAAAGGACATCCCAGAGCCAATTGTAAGAGACCATAGCAGGGTCCATTACTGGGGAATTGGTATTCAGCCATATAGCACATTTCTCAAGAGGGCAGCTATATTTTCCAGTGGCTGGGGGGGGGGGTGTCACTAGCACTAATTTGTACTTTTACATTGGTCAGGGGATCACAAACTGAGGACTTCTGAGTTTTTCCTCTCTGTAGGACGTGTTACTGAGAGCCCACTACAAGGCCTATGATCTTATGGTGTTTGGAGTGACACAAGGGCACATAGGCAATCTGAAACCATCAGCAGGTCCGGTAGCTGGACTTTGAACCATTCTGGGAAGCCTATTAGAGCCCAGATGGAAAGGGAAGAGGGAGGAGGACACTCTGGGCCAGGGGACAGTATGTGGAGCCACTCAGGTAGAAATGAGCCCAGCTTGGGCAATAACATAGTTTTCTGGGCTGGAGCTGGGAGAGCTGGGATGGGCACAGGTAAGGACCCACATTGCTGCAGACTGTGAGTATTAGACCAGAAAATGAACCTCAATTGGTAAGGACTGGGAGCTGAGTCACAGCAGGTTGGGAAGTGATGTTCATTGTTTAAGGACTACAATTATTATTACATGGAGGAACAGCTGAAGCGAGCTTAGTGATATAGAGACAATGTACACTATTCTCCTGTTGTGGTGGTAAAAAATGCCCTGAATAGGAACAGAAAGGAGAGGAATCTCCAAGAGAAATTTTGAATTGAGCAGTGAAGACAGAGTAAGAGGAGTTGGAGAGCCCTGGGTTTAGGGCACCAGCAGAAGGACAAGAGGACAAACTATGGAGATGAGAAAATGGGATTGGGACTGACAGGGGACAAGGAGGTCCTTTGGTGACATTATGAGAATCTTCATCAGCTTGGGCTGTTATGACAAGTACCACTGACAGGGCAGCTTCAGTAACTGGTGCTTATTTCTCAGGGTTACAGAGGCTGGAAATTGGAGGTCCACACCTGCATGGTTGATTTCTCATTTGTATCCTCTCATGTTCTTCCTCAGTTCACGCACTTCTTGTCCCAAGGAACACTAATCCCATCAGGTGGGCTCCTCCCTCCGGACCTCATCTGAACCTAGCTGTGGCCCAGAGGTAACACTTCCTGATTCCATCACCTTGGGGGTGAAGGTTTCAAGATATGGATTTGGGGAAGTGTGGGTGTTCAGTCCATATCAGTAAGAGCTAGTAGAAAGGACTTCCTTACAGGATGCACGATGATGGCTCACAGAGCTAGGAGAGAGAGGTCTTTTCACAAGGCCAGACTGAGGACAGGATTTAGGTTCCTTAGCCCAGAAGGAAGATGAGGACTGTGAATTTAGAGGTCTGGAGAGAAGTGATCTGGAGAGAATGGTGGACAAATTGTTGGATCCAGCTCACCAGTGCCTGTGACAGGACTGAGAGAGTCACTGGTGGATGGGGGCCCACTACGGGCAAGGTACCAGGCCCAGACAGAGTAATGGTGGGTTCCAGGTAAGGGAGGACTTCTCTTGGCCCTTAAGGAGTTCAGAGCTGAGTAAGATGGCAAGACATACTGAGGAGAAACCTGACCTTGAGGTTATCCCCAGAGAATTCAAATCTCATATTGTCTGCCCTTCTGGGACAGGCCACTAACTGTGTGTGGTTCTCAGTTTTCCATATGTATAAATGGGGATAATAATGAGGTGCCTCACTCATAGGGTTGCTGTGAGGATTAATGGGATAGTACATGGGGAAACCTTTACCCTGGTGGATAGTACATGGGGAAACCTTTACCCTGGTCCTGATTGTACTAAGGGTTTGCCACTAGCTATGTTTATACCTAAGGGACAAAGGAACATACATGAAGCATTAAGTGCTGTCCCTAGGAACCTCTGTGAGATTATATGGCTGGGATAAAAGTGGAGATCCTAAAAACAAGAATAACATTAGGAGCTCATCAAGTAGAGCAGGAGGCCATATTTATTGCTGGGGAATGCAAAATGGTACGGCCATGTTGGAAGACAGTCTGATGGCTTCTTACAAAACTAAACATAATCTTACCATATGATCCAACTATCATACTCCTCAGTATTTACTCAAAGTAGCTGGAAACTTCTATCCACACAAAAGCCTGCACATGGATGTTTATAGCAACTTTATTCATATTTTCCCACACTTGGAAGCAACCAACATGTTCTTTAGTAAGTATATGAAAAACAAACCATGGTGCATTTATACAATGGAATATTATTCAATGCTAAAAAGAAATGAGCTATGAAACCAGGAAGGAACCTGGAGGAAACATCAATGCATTTTGATAAGCAACAGAAGCTAATCTGGAAGTGCTACATGTTGTATGATTTAAAGTGGATGACATCCTGGAAAAGGCAAATAGTTGCCAGGGATTGGAGGAAAGGATGGGTGAGCAGACAGAGCGTGGAAGATGTTTAGGGTAGGAGAACTAGTCTGTGATCATTTAGTTAGCAGTAAGCATGTTAGCCAAGTGTAATGAAGTGACTACCCCTAACGCATCTCAGGAAAGAAAAAGTTCATGTGTAATACATCACTGGTAGGTGATTCCGTCATACATTTGCCCAGGCCCACAAAATGTGCAGCACCCAGAGTGAACCCTAAAATACCTGGTGGACTCCGGGTGATAATGGTGTAATTGTAGTTGATAGTAAGGAAAGCTGTGTCTGGGTTTGCGGCAGCAAAGAGGTCCGTGAGAAATCCCTGTACCTTCCTCTCTGTTTTGCTGTGAACCTAAAACTGCTATAAAAATAAGATCTATTATTAAAAAGCACGACACACCATGTCGTGTGGCTGTGCAGAAGCCCAACCCTCATTTTAAATCATAACTTCTAAAGACATAATTTGAGCATCACCTCTGATCTTGGCTCTTTTAACGTCAAACAGCAGGGGTGTTGGCAAGAACACACACCATTGCACTCAGATGCCCCTGACGTTGTGTGCAATGACAGCCGCTAATGGGCATTGCAGTACAGGGAACCGAGGAGCAGCCACCAAGTGACTTCAGATCCAAGGGTGGCACCAGGAAAAACAGAGCCTCCAGCTCTTGTCTTAAAGGCTGTAACTGTGGGCCTTAAATGTAGAAGGCTGTGGAAGACAGTCTGTTTTTAGAAGATACGTTATGGTGACAAGTGTCCTACTTGTAACTTAAAGTTTTATACTGTGACAGGATAGCGTGAGCTCCACATTATAGGTAGGGAAGTTGTCAAGAGTAACTATCCCGAAGCCATACAGCCAGTGAACACACTAACTTGGTCTGCATTTTGCTGTAGGACCTTAAGTCACCAATCCATGACAGTCATGGGCTTGAGTAGGTTACTGAGGTCTGGCTGAGACAATGCAGTACTTCTGAATCTCAGCTTGTCTTTAAAATATGGCCAATGCTCACACTGTTGAATTGTGGCAGGAATGGAAGGAATGGAATGATGAAACAGATGTGAATCCTGTAGTTCAAAAAAAAAAAAAAAAGGAATATGGTCCACAAATGGAAACCACATTAGGGATGTTAAGTATTCTGGTAGCCACAATTTGAAAAAGGAAAAAGAAGTAGATATAATTAATTTAAATTTTATGTCTTATAATTAATTTGTTCCAATTGACCTATCAAACATGATTTAAACATGTAATTAATATGAAATTTATTTCTGAGCATTTTGTATTGCTTCTTGGAAATCTGGTATTTAACACTCATAGAACATCTC
Organism: Ochotona princeps; assembly: GCF_030435755.1. Classification (NCBI taxonomy): domain Eukaryota; kingdom Metazoa; phylum Chordata; class Mammalia; order Lagomorpha; family Ochotonidae; genus Ochotona; species Ochotona princeps. Next base: position 42,136,822 of record NC_080842.1, on the reverse strand, counting down.
AGTTTGAAACAGCTGCAACTCAAGTGCTCAGTGGCCACCTGTGGCCAGCAGATGCCATACTGGAGAGTGCAGCTGTATAAAAACAAAAGCGATTTGGGGGCACATTAAGCTGCTGCTTGAGATGTCTACATCCCATAGTCAGAGTGTCTGGTTCAAATCCCCACTACTCCATGCTTCCAATCCAACCTTCTGGTAATATGCACCCTGGGAGGGCACAGATTATGGCTCAAGTACTTGAGTTCCTGGGTCTCCGCAGAGGAGACCCAGATGGAATTTCTGGCTTCTTGCTTTGGCCTGGCCTAGTCTAGTCCTTATAGGCTTTTGAGGAGTAAGCCAGCCAATGAAAAAATCTCTCTTTTTATGTGTTTTCCTATTTCTTTGTCACTCTGCTCAAGTGACCGGGAGAGAAGAAGAGACAGCTAGAGAGAGAGAGAGAGAGAGAGAGAGAGAGAGAGAGAGAGAGATCTTCCATCTCCTGGTTCAGTCCCTGTTTGGTCTGGCTGGGTGAAGCTGAAGCTGAGGCCAGAAACTCCCTTTGGGCCTCCCATGTGGCTGGCAAGGGCACAGTTTCCTGGACCATCTTCTGCTGTCCTCTCAGGTACATCAGAAAAGAACTGAATGGGAAATGGAGCAGCTTCCAACTGTACTCATATAAGATGCCGATATCACAGGTTGTAGCTTAACACTGCACCACAATACTGGACCCCATCAAATAATCAAAATGTTGGCAGGTTCTATCCCTCCCTCAGCAAATGGAAATAACAGTACTACACCCCAAAGCTTCACCCAGGCCTCGTCTGGTTTACACTATTACCTGGCTTCTCTTAGTATTATTGGGTCAAGAGGTTTATCTCATGTACCATGATGTACGTCCACAAGTTCTGAGGAATTCACAGACTTGCAGTCACAGGTCTGTCCAAACACATGAATCAGCCTTTTGCACCTGAGGCACTTTGTGCATAGCTCTTTCTGTGGCTGCACCAAGCCCACGATGCAGTGTAGGAATGTCAGTTTCCCCCTATACTGTCCCTACTCTGGGTTGCCCGTCTTGTCGCAGCAGCCTCTTCCAGCTCCCCAAGTATCCAGCTCTCAGCTGGCCCCAGTCTTCAGTGGGTATTTTCTGGAATAGATCCCATCAACCAAAGGCACAGATTCCTTTCAGGCAGGGAACATATTAGAAAGAAAAGGCTCTTGAAAGGCCCCAGTAACATCACAGATAGCTGCTGGATTGAAGTTGTTATTTGAGTAGAAATGAACCTGGCAGAGGTGAGTCCAGGGCCCCCAAAGATGGGTGTGTGTTTGGGAGATGAAGGAGGAACGGAAATGTCTGGATGTTGGGCACAGGCATTTGAACTCATGTGACACCTGCCAGTCGGCTCAAAGGCATCACAGAGTGGGGAGCACTTTGTTATGCTCCCTACCCACTTTAGATCCTTCCTCCCAGAGATTTGATGCTGCAGTCAGTCCCTTCTGTGGACTTGGGGTGCCAGAAACTACCACTGGAGGAAGCTGACTGAGCAACCTGATGGTTGCAAACCCAGGACGTGCCTGTGGCTGGGTCGGGGGAAGAGGCACAGCCCAGGTTGACACCTTCCCGGGGCTCTCCATTCCCACACTTGGATCTGCCATTTTCAGATTCTCTTCCCTGTTGTGTTTGTGACCCTGGCTCTGTGATTCTTCCATAGGGAGAACAACAAAGCAGGCATCTTGTGACAAGTGGTAAAAAGATGTGGAATGGTGGAGCCATGGCTAGAGGTATGACAGCGCTAGCAGGAGAGTGGTTGAAGTTCTCAAGTGATCCAGCCATGGGTGGTTTGGGGGGTGGGGAGATGGCAGTGGGCTGTGACAGCCCAGTACATGGTTGATGGCAACCCCTGGTGTTTATGATCAGCATGGATAACAGCTCAGTAGCTACCACCTTCTGAATGCTTCTGTGTGCTGGACCTAACGTGGCATTCCTGTCCTGGGGGTCTGTCTCAATGACCTTATTTAACCTCAGGAGCTGGCCCACGAGGTCACTTCTGTCATCTCCCTGTTTCTCAGAGAAGGAAATAGAGATTGGGCAACTTGTCCTCAGTGGCTCAGCTGGCAGCCCCGGGGAACAAGAGACAAATGCAAAGTCATGAAATGGAATAAGGGACAAAGAATAAGCACTTGGGAGACACATACACACACACACACAAAATGGATGTTTGCGGCAACAAGGCAATCAGAATATGAATGATTGCTGCTCAACTCTGACAGGGAATCCTTGGAACAAAGGCTGAAGACTGGGATTGAGTTGTCCACTATCTCAGGACTGCGTCAGCATGGGGAGGATGGGCTGGGTGCTGCTGTCACAGTGCATATAAAGAAATAATTACAGGGACCTTCTTGGATTCATGAGGGGGTTCCTATCCCTGCACTTCCTTCCCACCCCATCCTCATCCTGAGATTGTAAGCTTTTCTGCTGCAAATCTTACTTTGGGAGCCAGCCCCACTGGCTGGGACAGACAGAGACCCCAAGAGGAGACATAGTTTAGGAGGAGTTTGGCAACAATCAGTGGAAGGCATATGGGCGGGGTCGGTGCCTTGGGAGAAAGCCACAGAACGAACCTCGTCCGATGTTATGGGGACCATCCCCACTCAGCCCAGGTTGAGGAATCTGCGGGGCACTAGTAAGCACACGAGCGCATGCGCACTGGGAGAACAGCGCCCCGGGTGGCGCGGAGAAGCGAGACACACAAGGAGACCCGCAAGGAGACCCGCGCCGCCAGCCGGCAGGGACCGGGACCCTGTTTTGTTTTTATATTTCAAGTCAGAGCCTGAGACTGAGCCTTTGCTCTGGAGCTTGAGCAAATTGGAGCTGAAATTACCTCAGCGGGTGACGGGGAGTATGGTTCCATCAGAGCCGGCCGCGGCCAACGCCACTTTCTTTTTTCCGCGGGGCTGTGGGTGTAGCACGCGTCCGCCACTCAGGAGCCCCGAACGTGAATGAGAAGCTCCGAGCTGCCACCCTCGAACCTGGGATGTTGGTGAGGTGCCTGAGGAATCCAGTCTGGACGAGTTAAATATTGATGAACAAGACTAGAGGTAGACATGATCTGTTTTTGTAGGCCGCTTGGACCTTGGTTCAGGGGAAAATAATCTCTGTGACCCTCAGTTTTTGCGTCTGTAAAAGGGAAATAGTCATCAACCTTAGTTTGGGTTGTAAGGGATGAAAGACATAGCTCGCAGGTACTGTGCATGAGGTACTGAAGCAGCTTCTGCCCCATATACCCAACTTCTTGTGTTTGCCTGATGTCTGGCATGCTCCCCACTTCGCGTGGGACCTCTGCAGTGAGCCCAGAGGGACTGTTCAGCCACGGTTTGATCCACAGAGGCATTTTGGCTCTCTGCATGTAGAACAGAAGTAGCCATCTGCACAGTCAACCACAGCTGCTTCTCCTAACATTGGGTGTGATGTCCCACGCAGGACTAGGGACTTGGTCCCTACCCATGGAGCTTGTCTTACAGTGCTGATAAGAACACTTCCTGACAGCTTTTCTTCTTGACTGTCTGGCCCCTGGAGATTGTCTTAATCTTATGAGTGAGAAGAGTTGGAGTTCCTGCACACTGCTCTGGCCATGTTGTGATGTTCCCCAGTGCGCTGTGGTCTCCTCAAGACCTGTGGCTTTGTTTCTTTGCCTTGGTGGTCTTCAATGTCCAGTCTACCCCAGGGCTCAGTGGAAACCACAGACTAGCAAAAAATGTCATTTTGAACCCAGTACTTGGACGTCAGTACCAACCAGTGATGATGATGATGAAGGAGGCAGGCAGGAGAAAGGACATTTATTTGGAATTAAGACAAGCTCCAGGAGATGAGGTTGTAAGGATAGGCTTACCCTCAGAATTCCTTCAGAATTCTGTGTTTTATCACATTGCTCTCTAAAGGCCAATTAGTGTTGCCCTAGTGGAATGAAACAGGAAAGCAAGGAGGAAATATCTGATTGGATGAAAAGATAGCACCAAGAAAATATAGCACACTCTGATGTGCTTGACAGTGAAGTCCTTATTTGGAGACTCTGGAGCTTTGGGGGATCCTGTATTATTTTGGGTTTCTGAGCCAAGCTTTCCTCTACTCTGTCTGAGGTGGGGCTATTTTATGCTTGAAAGACACAGAAGACTAGGAGCTAGTGTAAATTGTGCTGGGCTCTTAAGAAAGAGTCATCAATATATATTTGGGCTATGAATGGAAACTGTTACTTAAACAAAGCAGTGCATCTACCCGGTGGTTGATACACTGAGAGCAGCCTTAATCTGATGGAATTTAATGGGCACCAGCAGCAACTAAAAATTCAGCAGACCATCACTGGTTGTATTGCTTGTTCTACTCCTAACACAACAAAACACACACAGAGAGAGAAAACCAAAACTTTTTATGCAAGTGGTCATAGAAATAGGCAGGACAGGGTCGCTTCCAGCTCTTTCTCTGCCTGTGATTGTTGTAGGGACCTGATGCCTCAGGGTTCACAGTGCCTTGGGACAGAGAGTCTCTGGTCTGGGAGTGTGAAAGACCCGAATCTCCTCCCTGTGGAAGCTGATGGATGGAAATGGTTTAAGGTTTGGAGAGACAAGGGCTTGATATATCTTAAGGTCAGAAGATCCTTGAATCCCTTTGTATAAGGTTGATCTGCATCCATCCTCTTTCCTCCACGGTGAATTGCATCATGATTATAAGGATTTCTCCCTTGCCTGATACCTACTGTGTGCCAGCTGTTGCTCTAAGCACTTTATATAGATTAACTCTCTAGTCTTTATAGCATTCCCTAAGGGCTGATGGCTGTTGTCATCTCCACCATACAATTGAGGAAACTGAGGCAGATAGAGAGGTGACTTGCCTCACATCATACAGTAATTCTGGGGAGTGGGGAGGAGCGTACTTTGGTAAGGATCTCAGAAATGTATCCTAAACCCTCAGATAGGAAAAAGGCTTTGCAGGACAAAGATGGCCCAAGAAACCAGCTCTGGATTGCCAAACAAAGGCTCCTTGGATGGGTTTTCAAAGGCCAAGGAAGGAGGAAGAGGAGTCTGGAGCAGCAAGTCTGCTTTCTTAGAAGCACTCAAAGGACTTTTCCAGCTCTCTGCTAAGTGTATAACCCTTTAGGAGCTGCAAGCACATTTGATATTTTTTCCTCATTTGAGTTTCGCAAACTCCCAGTGAAGCCCAGGTAGAACTGTCACCACTGTACAGGGGAGCTGGCAAGGAGCTTGGCACAGGGTTTGGAATATAGGTGGGACTACATTTTAATTTGTTGGATGAATTCTTGAATGATTCCATTCTGGATCTTTGGACAGATGCTGAGTCACTGGAGGGATGGATGGATGACATGAGATTGGATTCTTGTTTATGGCTGTGGAGTTCACACACACACACACACACACACACACACACACACAGTATCTGCTTCCTGCACTGAAATCAAGGTAACTTGGGCCAACTGTGGTTCCACCAAGCACCCACAACTAACTCTTGAGATCTTTTCTTGAAGTCCACACATCTGCTTTTGTTCTTTGAGTACTTAATGCTCCAGGTATTTGGTGCCTGTGCAAACCTTGCTGAGCTTAGGGAGCAGACCTTGCCTTTTCCTGGAGGAGTGAGGCCCACTGTCTCCCATAGTCTTCTCTAGTGGGATTGGCTCTTCCTTGAATAGGTGCTATTCCCTACCTGGGGGAAGAGGGCCGCTTTCTCTCCTCTCCATTGATTGCCCAATAGCTGCTCTTCCGCTATTTATAACTCACCACTTTCCTGCCATGCCTCAGCCCAGCTGGAGCTGAGCACCACGACCTGTAATTGGATTTCTCTTTCCTGGGTTCAGGCTTATATGGAAGAAAGCATCCTCAGAGGTCATAGTTTCTGAGCCCCCTGGGTACCCAATCAATGCTCCTACTCTTAGATGGAGGTTGGAACCAATTAGCTGTGTTAGCCTCTGGCTCTGGGAGCTGTTGTCTGAAGGCCTGGTTGGGGCCTGTCAGGGTTATGGCCCTGCAGTTTCAGACACCTGTGTTCTGGAGGCTGGAGCCAGCTGTTGCACCACCTTACTCCATTCCCAAATGGGAATGGGCCCAGAACCAGGGCTGGGACTAGCTGAGAATCTTCTAGAGTCTGTCCTGAGTTTCTTGGCTCCATCACCTGATGCCAGGGAGCCCCGTCTCCAACTCCAGAGCTGAAGACCCAGCAGCCTCTCTTTGGGCAGCAGCAGCACTGAAGAGCTGGGTTGGAAGGAGCTCAATTACAAGAGGGTGATGTGAAAGTCCAAATGCGGGCAGCATTTGGCCCCTTGTGCTCTTACAGAGCCTCTGTCTCTTTACCAGGGGTGGCAGCATCCTTGGGTGTACGTGGATCTTCTCATTTAAGCTCTGGCAAAGGTCTTAGAAGCCAAGACAGAGAGGAGGTGTAGGATGTCTCAGTGCTTGCAGTTCACATTGATTCTGACCCTCTGCTAAGTCTCTGAGGAGTAAAGGGCCATGGAAATGAGTAGGAACACGTGCTTGCCTTTCAGGGGTCGTGTACCATGGGGTTGACAGGCACACTTAAGTCTACAGGGTACACAGCAGAATGTGTCCTCCAACATGTTCAAGAATTCAGCCAGGATGCAGGGATTGAATGTTAGCAGGGATAGGAAAGGGCCAAGGACCTGAGGATTGGGATTGAGCCCTGATGGTGCAAATGACCTGACGAAGTGGATGTGGAACAAGGGTGGGCAGGCAGAGGTCAGCTCCAGGAAACAGTGGCACAGGACTTGAACCAGCACCAGTATGGGATGCTGCCACTTCAGGCAGAGGCTTAGCGTGCTATGCCATGGTGCTGGCCCCGGGAAAGAGAATTATAAAGAAGGCCAAGGCCAGCCAGGGTGAGGAGTTTGGAGCTTCTTTCTTAGTAGTGGAGAGCTACTGATGACTGGGAGCAGGAGAGAAATGGGCTGTGTTTCAGCAGGAGTATTTTAGCACTCTGTATGGTGTCACTTTGATGAGAATGACACCATTTGACAAGTAAGTGTGGGCTTCTCCCAAGGATATTCTTAAAAGGTGTCCATGTGTTATAGTGTGGAGTGGTAGGCACTCCTGGCATGACCCCTCATTTCTCCCTGGTCCCCAGACTCTTCTGTTCTCAGCTCCGGCTTTCATCTTCCTTGTCCTCTTCTCTCCTGGGGCACCAAATCTTAAAGAGAGAAGTGCCAGCCTGAAGTCCCAGTAGTAGAAGCAGCTTCTGGCTGACCTCTGCCTTCCCCACCTTTGTTCCCTTCCCACGTTTGTGTACCTCTACAGGTAGCCAGCTGTCTACCACATCCAAGGGCAGGAGCAATTTAGACATCTAGGTCCCATCAGGAAAGACAGGTGTGAACGAGGTGCCCAGTTGTCACCATGGTAACCAGTTACAATCTTAGCTGCTGGCAGGAAGGAAGCTTGGAGCCAGCGGCTGCATCGCCTTGGAGGCTAGTGAGGGAGCCCTGTGCCAGTGTGGCTGTGGGGATTCATGTCAGGCAGAGGGCAATCCCCCCCAACACCCCGACAGAAGCGACACCCTTCAGCATCCAGGGCTGTAGGAGGGCTCACTGGCTCTCAGCCACATTCTGTCCTGAGGATTAGGGCTTCCCCCATTTCCCCATGTCACTTCAGATGCCTGGGGGGCAAATATAGCAGCGGAGTTGTAACAGAAGAAATAAACTGCTCTCAAAGTCTCTTGTCAGGCTGGCCTTGGCTGATCTTCTCTTGCTCTCTGTCCCCCAGCCCCCAGCCTCTGCTGTCATATCAAGATTCCTGTGATCCAGCCCCCACCAAACTACAATCTTCTGGGCACAGACTAATACCTCTGCTATTCCTGTACTGGGTACTCCCCTGTCCATCCTCCTGACTCAGAGCAAATGTTCTCCTCTCCCGTATGTTTTGCAGCGCTGTAACTTCTCCCAAGGCACCTGTCACATGGGGTCTGCCCTCAGGGAGTAGGCATGTACGCTTTGGCCTCTGGGGGGCAGCACCCAACAGTGAGCAGCTGCAGCAGGCTCAGTGGATGCATGTTCAAGGGTGGATGAGTCCCGCCGTGCTAACGGACAGCCCCCCCAAAAATAAGAGTTGCGTGCAAAACATCTCCTGGCAGCTCTGTGGCAACCAGGCCAAGCTACTGCTGTGCTCCGTGATGGAGGGAACTGGAAGCCCCCTACAGTTTGCACCACTCCGGCAGCTAAGAGCCTATGGCTTCATTTCTGTTGAGTAGGCTTCTGGTCTTCTGGGGTCCTCTTGGGTTGGCCCTTCAGGATACTTATGTGTGTCTGTTGAAAAGCCACCCTCCATCTATTTCCTTCCTCCCCTTCTCCCTCCCTCCCTTCCTTTTTCCTACCCTCCTTCCTTCCTTCCTTTTTTTCACTCCCTTACTCCCTCCCTGTCTTGCTTTCTATGGTCAATCTGTGTGTATATCTTTCACCTATATCTGCCAGTTCTTTGTGTTTATCAATTATCTCTGTGTATCTTCCTGTCACCCATACCTATCCATCATCTACTAGTGTCTACGTATCTGTCACGTGTCTCTCTCTCCCTGTTTGGCACAGCCATCTGTCCCCTGCATCCTGTCAGTCTGTCCACCCACCTGCCTGTGATCTATCTGTAGGCATGCATGTCTCTATCATCCATATCTGCCCATCAGATCTGTCTATCTAAGGGAAAGGTGGCTGGCTTGGGATTTGGGTGACAGGGGCTTCAAGAGGGGGGTTAATCGAGGAAGCGCTGTGAATCTGGTGGGAGGGCTGAGAGGCTGGGCGCCAGGAGAGCTGCGGTGGGGGGTGGGGAGGCGGGTAGGCAGAGATGCAGGCACCAGAAGGTGTCGTGCGGGTAGTGGTGGGGGAAGGACCAAGAACGGGGACTCCCGCTCAGGAGAAGCTCAGGCGCTGGCTGCAAAAGGCTGAGGCGCGGGGCGGGCGCTCCAGGGGAATGATGTCATTCGCGGCGAGGAGGAGAGAGGCGGGGGCGCCCGGAACGCCCCGCTGAGGCTCCACAGCCAGCCCGCGGGCGGCGCTCTCTGGAAGTAGATTGCGACTTCCTGCTGACGGTCCGGTGAAGGTCGGGAGTTGCCAAACCTTGGGGCGCAGGAGCTGGCATGACCCAGCCGCGGGGTGCACATCCCTAAGCAAAGATCGCTGCACCCCGCCCCTTCCAACACCATCCCTGGGGTTGCCCGCCTGCCGCACCACCACGCACAGCTCCCACCTTCCCGTTCCGGCCGTGGGCCGAAGGGGACACAGAGGCCTGGAGCCCACCAGGCTAGTCCGTTGGGGGGGCAGAGAAAGATTCCCGGCCTCACCCCCGCCCCCTGGAGAGCCTGGTTTGTGGTGGCCCGCAGTCAGCGCCTGTCCTCACCCCGCTTCCCTCCCCCACCTCCCCCCATCGGCTCTCCCTGTTTTGCAGCCCTGGTAGGCTGCCAGAATTGGAGGGGTAGGGACCCTGGCCGGAACTGCTTGCAGCACCACTGGCCAGTGGGGTCCCACCACCCCGCACAACCCTTGTGCACCCCAAGCCTGGGTCCCAGTGGGTGTAGAATGGATCAATGAGCCCTACACTGCACAGGTGTCTATAGAGCATTTGTTGAGGAAGGGAGGTACTGCCCACAAGGTGACCCCTTCACTTGGTTCTCACTCTACAAGGCCTCCTCTTGCCCAGCTCCCACTCCGCTCCGGGTTACAGTGGTTCTGGGCTCAGCTGGTGGCAGGCAGGGCCCAGCCTCAGTCATCCCTGCCCCAGGGCAGAAGAAGCTCAGAGCCACCTGGCCCATCCCCAGCTCCAGCAAAGTACAAGTTTGGAGATACTCAGTTTCAACCAGCAGCCCACACCTTTGGCTCCACAGGGACCCTCCCGCAGATGGGGGGATCCTTCTAGAGCTGCCCCCCACGCGTTTCCTTCCATCTCAACCTTTCCTAAAAATATTCAGAACTCAGAATCAAGGGAAAGTCAGCCCCCTTTGCAGAGAGTTGGACATCCCAGATGTGCTCAAAGCAGTAAAAATAAAAGTGCAGCATGAGGGGATTTCAGAGCCATGTGAAGGAACATGAAACTGGGACGAGGGGAATTTGGATTACTTTAAAAAAAAAATCAGCTCAGAGCATTTCCCAGAGTGAAAACAGCTAGGCCAACAGCACCCTGATGCAGCTGGTCCCTGGTCCTCAGAAGTGTCCCCATAGGCTTCCCCTAGCCCCAGAGAACCATGTTCCTTTCTGTTCTGGAAGCTTCTGTGAGCAAGCCAGGCAGCCTCTGGCTCACCAGTGGGTGTTTTGTGTGTGGTGGCAGATGCTGGGGAACTTGGATAATCCAAACAAGACAGAGCTCTTCCTAACCCAGAGAGCACAGAGGGGCAGCAGTAGGGGGTCTCTCTGGTCTCAGTTCCTCTTACTGGGGTGATTTTTTTTTTCTGGTGACTCAGAGAATCAATCTGTTGCCCACTATTCAAAGGCTTTCCTCTCCCACCTGTGCCAAATGCCCCACGGCCCTGGGATCTGTGTTTCTCAACACATCAGCTTCCCTTTCCCCAGGAAGGGACTTTGAGCTGAGGGGAATGCTGGAGGAGGTGGCCAGATGAACCTGCCTGCCTTCCTCAGGAGCTGCAGGAGGGTAGGGATGGAAGAGGGGGCAGGCCGCCCACCTTCCTTCCTGGGAGCATTGCATAATAGGGGCTAGTTGCATAAGTAGTATATCCTCAGGGAAGCTGCCCGGGATTTTCCTGGCATCCTTTCCAGGTAAACAACTTCCTTTACATATTTTCCTGCTTTTGAAAATGTGGTCATTAAAAAAAAAAAAAATATATATATATATATATATATATATATGTATGTATATGTATGTGTGTGTATGTATATGTGTATATATGTGTTTGTATATATATACATATATATGTATATATATATATACATATATCAGGAAAGAATCAATTTTCCCCAGAAGGGGTGTGCGGGGCCACTACCCTCCTTTAGAGACTTTCCCCCCTCATGTATAATAAAGATGGAGAATGGGGTAGGGAGAAAAGCTTAGGGGCTGGGAAAATATGGATTATGCAGATGAGCTATTTAAGGACCTTTTAAAAATGCTGACTGGTCTGGGAGTATTTCCTTGTTGGTAGAAAATGCGGATTGTCTAAATGGGCATTTGGGGACCTTTAAATACTCAGATCATGTGGGGTCTAAAGAGCCTAACAGATCCCAGCTGGCTCATTGGTTCTTTCTGCCCTGAGACTAAAGGTGGTGTGGGCAGGCCTTTCTGTAGCAGGGCTCCCTGCTGGATCGGGGTCTGTCTTGCAGACCCGGATGTGGGAGGATAGATGCTGCAGGAGGTTGGTGACCTCACAGGAAGCTGCATAGAGCAGCTGGGGCTCATGTGGGCTGAATGACAGGCCACATGGCCAGCAGCAAATTTCCGCTACTTAGAGACCCCCCTGAAGTCAGTTTTCTTGTTTGTTTCAATCACTCTGCAGTGTGTGGGTAGAGAAATGATAAAAATATGAGGGTGGCAGTTTCCATGCCAACCCCAGTGGGGCTGGAGGGGTGGGGAGTGGGATGTCCTGCCTCCCTGCCAGTTCTAAGAGTCCCTGGATCAACCGATGGTGTGCCGCCTACCTGCAAGGCAGCTCCCTGTCATGGCGTGATCACGGCACATGGCACATGTTGTTGGGAGTATGGTAATGTGAAGAGTGACAGGCTGGGGCTTGCTGGAGCCCTAAGCAGCTGGAGAACACAAGCACTCGTTTCCAACACATTCAGAGCCCTGCTTATCCTCCCAGAAAACCACATGGCAGGGAAGGTCCTCAACCTGCTTCCAGAGGTCACGGACAAGTCCTTAGCCCTCTTGGAGGCCCTCAGGTGCCCTCTCCTGTAAAACAGAGGCCTGCATGGTATGTGCTGTTGGAAGGAAGTGCCTCATGAATGGTAAGGGCTGGTGGAGTGGTGTGGATAGTTCCAGTGCAGCTCACACCTGTTTTGTGTGTAGCCATGGGAAACTTGACTTCTCTTGCTCGGCCCTCTGGGTAAAGAGGGACCTACTAGCTCTTTTGTGCCAAACTTATGCACCTCAGCCAGCTGTGGCCTCTTCCTTGAGGATGGGGAGGAGCAGAGATGCTAGCCAGGATTTGGGTGAAAGCCGTCCTGGAATCTCAGAGAACTACAGTGGAATTACATTGATTATAGCCATTGATTAGAGGCGGCCTGAAAGGAGATGATATGTATTTGTGGTGGTCAGGAGCTGCTAAGGCCCTTTTAGATGAGTTACCTGGGTGGGGAGTAGGAAGCTATGGAAACCATGATAATCCCAGAGGAAAGACTAGAAGTAGATTAATCCAGAAGAAAGGGAGAGGGAAGATCAGAGCAGGAGGGTAGGAGAAAATGGATGTAAGCTGGGACAAGAGTCCTGGTGGAGAGGCATTGGGGCAGAAATCTGTATTTCCAGCTTTTTTCTTCTTCTACAGTGCTAGCTACCTCAGGTAGAGGAAAAATGTAGTTAGCGACGATGATGATGATGACGACGACAATAACAATCTCCCAATACCTGTCATAGACATTAATGCTTCCTGAACTTCTGCTGCTTGCACGTGATGCTGGGACACTTTCATCTACAGTTATCCCCAATTTACAAGGAGGCCACTGTCCTTCCATCCCTCCAACCCAACCCAGCCTGGAGCTCCTTCTGGTTTCCTGGAGATTTTACGTTCCTTAGCCCTGATTCCTGTTGCACTTCCTGCTGGCTCAGTAGAATACTTTGTATTTTCTTTCTTTTTTTTTTTTTTTAGATTTATTTATTTTTATTGCAAAGTCAGATATACAGAGAGGAGAAGAGACAGTGAGAAAGATCTTCTGTCCGATGATTCACTCCCTAAGTGAGTGCAACGGCCGATGCTATGCCAATCCGAAGCCAGGATCCAGGAACCTCCTCCAGGTCTCCCACACGGGTGCAGAGTCCTAAGGCCTTGGGCCGTTCTTGACTGCTTTCCCAGGCCACAGGCAGGGAGCTGGATGGGAAGTGGAGCAACTTGGACTAGAACCGGCGCCCATATGGGATTCCGGCGCATTCAAGGTGAGGACTTTAGCCACTAGGCCACGCTGCCGGGCCCATCAGTAGAATACTTTGGACATGGTATTGTTAAAGTGGTTCCTTTCTGGGCCAGGCTCTCCCATTAGATAGGGGGTTCCTGTAGCATATGGGAGGGAACATAAGTCTGGAGCCAGCTCTGGGATTCTGGGCAGGTCACTCTAATTGTTCGAGCCTGAATTTGCCATCTGTTATGTAGGAATGCCAATTCTGAGTTGATTGGTTTGCTGAGAGAGATGGGGGCAGTGCATACAATATGTGCTTATAGCAAAATTCTTGGCATACAAAAGGCATGGCATGGCATAAGAAAAGTGATCAAATGATGCTATTGTGGCATGGTATAGGGGAGAATCAGGCTAAAGAGATTAGGCTTGAGTCTGTAGGCAATAAGAACTATGGTGGGTGTTCAGACAGGAATACCTCTTCAGGTATTTCACCACGAGAGACAAGCAACGTGGAACTGTAGGACCCACTGGTGCTTTCCTGCAGTCTACTTCCTGGTGAACAGCCAATTGCCACAGTCAGAAAAAGGCAGACACCTACTCACCATCTTTCTCCCAAGGGTCACCCACTTACTTATGGCTGAGCTGGGTTGCCATGCTGTGTTACGAACCCCCTATGCTGCAGCCCTGCCTGTCACTCCCATGAACTCAAGCTCCTGTCCTGGTTACTGCGCTCACATGAGCTGTACATTTTTTTAACCTTTAGGGAAAGGTAACAGGCCCAAATGGAAGCTAGGGACCACTGAAAATGGACCCCAGCATCCTCTCTGGCAGCAACAAAGAATGCACAAAACCTAAGTAGAGGTTCCTTCTGTATTGCTCCCTGACCCTTCCACCATGAGTGCTTCTTTGGAGGAAGAGAGGAGCTGACTCCATCAGACTGTCTCCTCTGTGGCTTTGGCATCGTCTGTTCCCGCACCTGACTCATCAGTATTGATGGCAACAGTGATGATAGCTGGGTGGAAGATACAGTCACAGCTCTGATTCTTTGGGTGTGTGCAGGGCAGCAGGGGAGGGCTGATCTATTCTAAGAGATTTCAGCTTTGGGCATCAGCTGGTTACTGAGACCCAACCTCTGCTGCCAGATCAGCAAGGCTCTCACTTTATCCCCTGGTCTAGGGGTGGGTGTATGACTTAAGATGCACTTGGCTGCGAGCAATGGAGAGGGATTTAATAACAAAGGCATCTAATTATTGTGCATGGCAAGATGCTGGAGAGGGGTAATTCCCAAGAATGCTCCAGCAGTTTCAAACTGTTAGGTTGCTACCCATCCACCCCCCCCATCTCTTCAGCTCTTCTGGCCTGCCCCATATGGTTAAAAATTGGCTACCATAGCTCTAAGCATCAGAACAGCACCTAAAACTGGAAGCAAAGGAATGAATATAAAGTGAGCCTTTCCTTTGATTTCTATTTCCTGTTAGTGAACAATGCAATCTCACCAGAAGCCATCTAATAGGGTTCCTTTAGAACTCATGGGCTAAAAGTTTGTTACAAGTCCATTTCTACACTAATCTCTAGCAAAAGGAGGCAGGAGCCACTGCTCAAGCTACGCAGGCTCGAGTGTTGCAGCTAGAGCAGAGATGGACTTCTATACTGGACAGGAGGGAGATGGCTGCTGGACATGTAGCTTGCAGAGGCAGCTGCAGAGAGCTCCATGTGCACTCAGCTTATTCTGTAAGATCTCCAAGAAATGCTTCAAGTTCTGTTTGTGGCACACTACTGGATTCTCTTTATCCTCTGAGCCTTTGCACATATCGTTCCCTCTGCTTCCAGCCACAAACTCCACTCCCTTGGGCCTGACCTGTATGCCCGCAGGCAGCAGCTTTGTGGGAAAATCTCCTTTGCCTAATCCTGTGTCCCTCTGCTCTGTGCCACCCAGGAGTGCACACCCACCATTGTCTTGGTGCTCTTCACTTGGCAGTTTACTTTTCTGCCTCCCATTAGTAGAGCACACAATCCTGGAGGAGAGAAAAAGTTTCTGGGTCACATCAATGTCTCTAGTGACATAGCCTGGGCATCTCACAGATGGATAAGGAATGGCCAGTGAAGATTGTGGCTGGTGACAATGGTCTGTTTCTTCCACCCCAGCTGTAGGTTTAAGTCATGGCTGCTCATGGTGGGCACTAAGTGAATGGACCTACATCCTGTACAGAAGCCCACAACTGACTCATGCTTCTGTTCCTTCTTTCCCCAGCTCACATCCCTAGGGACTCAATCATTTGATCAAGATCTGTTCCAAGCCTCTCTCCTTTCTTTATTTTTTCAAAAAAATTTATTTTCTTTTATTGGAAAGGCAGATCAGATTTACGGAGAGATAAAAAGATCTTCCATCCCCTGGTTCACTCCCTAAGTGGCCAAAACAGCAGAGCTGAGCTGATTCAAAGCCAGGAGCTGCTTCTGGTTCTTATGTGTGGGTGCAGGGACCCAAAGCTTTGGGCATTTTCAAGCGCTTTCTCAGACCAAACATAATCAGGTAGCTGGATGGGAAGTGGAGCAGCCAGAACATGAACCAGTACCCATATGGGATCCTGGCACTTGCAAGATGAGGATTTGGCCATTGAGCCGTTGTACTGGGGTCCTCTTTAATTTTTTAAAATGCTTTTATTACAAGTTACATTATTCCATTGTAGAAACTTTGAGGGCCTGACACAATAGTGGCTAAATCGTTGCCTTGCAACCTTCAGGATCCCATATGGGCATTGGTTCATATCCTAGCTGCTCCACTTCCCATCCATCTCCCTGCCTGTGGCCTGGGAAAGCAATTGAGGAAGGCCCAAAGCCTTAGGACTGTGTATCCGCGTGGGAAATCCCGAGCTCCTGGCTCCTGGCTTCGGATTGGCTTAGCTTTGGCCGTTGTGGCCGCTTGGGGAATAAATCAATGGAGATGAGATCTTTCTGTCTGTATCTCCTTTTCTCTGTAGATCTGGCTTTCCAATAAAAACAAATCTTTTTAAAAAATCTGAAAGACACAAATTTAAAGAATGAAGCATAACTTCACAGTTCAGAAAGAGCCGCTGTTAGTATTTTGATTCACGTCTTTTAATATATTTCTAGCATATGTATATATAGTTAAAAGATGATTATAACGTAGTGTATTTTCCTTAGCCAACATGTCATAGCACATGTCTGTGTTCTTGCACACCCATCGATTTTTTGTTGTGGTAAAATATAAATAGCAAAATGTACTGTTGTAGCTGTTTTGAAGTGTACAGTTTAGTGACATTAAGCCCCATTGTCATGTAACCGTCATCGTCATCATCACCAGAACACTCTTATATTCCTCCATGTCAGAAAAGCTAGATTCTTTAAATGTTAGCCCCTTTCCCTTCCTTCCAGCCTTTTCACTGTGTGAAAACACGACCTTCAGCGCTACTCTCCATTCCCAGGAGTGTGATCATTCTAAGTACCTCACCTAAGTGGAATTGCAGTTTTTATCCTTTTGTGATAAAATAGTTTCGCTAGCACAAGGTCCTCAGGGTTCATCCATGTCTGTATCAAAATTCTGTTCCTTCTTTTTTTTTTTTTTAAGATTTTTATTGTTATTGGAAAGTCAGATATACAGAGAGGAGGAGAGACAGAGAGGAAGATCTTCCATCCGATGGTTCACTCCCCAAGTGAGCCACAACGGGCCGGTGCGCGCCAATCCGATGCCAGGAACCTGGAACCTCCTCCAGGTCTCCCACACAGGTGCAGAGTCCCAAGGCCTTGGGCCGTCCTCAACTGCCTTCCCAGGCCACAAGCAGGGAGCTGGACGGGAAGTGGAGCTGCCGGGACTAGAACCAGCGCCCATATGGGATCCCGGGGCTTTCAAGGCAAGGACTTTAGCCGCTAGGCTACGCCGCCGGGCCCAAAATTCTGTTCTTTCTTAAAGCTAAATGCTATTCCATTAAAAGTATAGGCCACATGGTGTTTTTTATGTGTGTATTGATGGGCACTTTGGTTGCTTCTACCTTTTGACTGGTGTGAGTAGTGCTGGTGTGAGCTCAAGTGTGCAAATATCTCTTAATTCATTGGTATATGCATGTGTAGGAAAAGTTGCTGGAACACGCCCACACACACAGCTCTAATTACCATAAGGTGGCACTACTCAAATGCACACAACAGCGAGGGCTTGGCCAGGATGAGAACCAGGAACCAGGAACACAGTCCAGGTCTTCCATGTGGGTAGCAGGAGGTCAATGCCTTGAGCCCTCATTGCTGCCTCTAGGGTCTGCATTAGCAGGAAAATAGAATTAGAAATAGAACTGGAAATTGAGGCTAGGCACTCTGATGTGGGGCGAGAGCATCTTAGCTGGTAAGCCAAATGCATACTCCCCAGGTTGCCATTTTTAATAACTGCGGAGTGTTCCATTGCATGTATGAGCAACAAGCTCACTTAATCAGTTTCCTGTTGATGATCTGGTTCACACATCAGAGTCATAAGCCTCCTTGTCTGTAGATACATAGATATAGATATAGAGATAGAGATAGAGACAGAGACAGAGATAGAGATAGAGAAATCTTTGCTTTATATGGAGCGACATCAACTTGAGCATTTTACCTCCCTGGCCCAAGTTGCCACGGGTTCCTCATAACTTGAAGATTTAGTCTTGTCTGCCCAGCCTGAGTGCTGTACAGGCAAATGTTGATCTCCCCAGCTCATTGCTCACTGCCTCTTGCACAGTCTGTGACCTCCTGCTCCCTCGCTGCCCAGAATTCAACCTCTCCCACTCCCTCTTTGAAATACGTGGCCATCCGGCTCTCTGCTTGAGACCCCCATGGCAGGTTCACCGTGACTTTTGCCAACCTTGTGGGCATCTTGCTCATTATCATGGACTTTCTCTGTGTTCCAGAGCTCCTTACTTGTGTCTGCCACAGTACTTTGTCAGTGCTGGCATTATTATTTATTGATGGAGGTTGCCTGGAGAAGAGGGAGGAAGGATTTGTACTCCAATAGTCTTACTCCAAATCTCAGCTCCATGTTAGATTTTTGTGCAGGTTGCCTAGCTTCTCATTTGCTCATTTGTAAAACGGGGTTCATACTTTCTCCTTTTTAAAAAAAGATTTATTTATTTATTTTTATTGGAAAGGCAGATATACAGAAAGGAGGAGAGACAGAGAGGAAGATCTTCCATCCAATGATTCACTCCCCAAGTGAGCGCAACGGCTGGAGCTGAGCCAATCCGAAGCCAGGAGCCAGGAGCTCTTCTGGGTCTCCTACACTAGTGCAGGGTCCCAAGGATTTGGGTCATCCTTCACTGCTTTCCCAGGCCACAAGCAGGGAGCTGGATGGGAAGCAGGGCTACTGGGATTAGAACCGGCACCCATATGGGATCCTGGCGCTTTCAAGGCGAGGACTTTAGCCACTACGCTATCGTACCGGGCCCCATACTTTCTCCTTTAAATGGAAAATGAGAAATGGGGATGATGACTGCAATCATGATACTGACACAAGTGAGGGAAGGCAGCAATGTTAATATCCATGTGGTACCCAAGCTCTTGAAGGTTTCTCTGTGCCCAGGAGGCCCAGAGCCTGGTGCTGTTGGACCCTGATTGGTTGAGAGCAGCTCAGGGTGGACTGTTCACTTGGTTGATGGGAGCCTCTACGTTTTGAAGGTGTCAGGGTCAGAAATTCCTTCTGTATGAATGTCCATCTTCTCTCCATACACAAAACTTTCTTTGCCTTCTGTCCTAACTGCTTGGGTTTCTGGGGTACAGCAATGACCTCAGACCCTCAGTCTTGGGATGCATGGAAGCCTTGCTGACATATGGATGGCCTAAGCTTTGTCAGGGTAGGTATCTGGCCCGGAATTATTGTCCAGAGATCAGCTCCAGGAGGTAAGGAACTTCTTTTTATGCATTAGATAAATGGATGCACAATGGCACTAAACTTCCTACCTTTGTAAATGAGTTTTAAATATATGAATCCCCTGTGAAATGGTTTAATGAAATGCTAAATTTATTTTGGTGCCAAGAAATTTTAAAATCCGCATATAGTTTTTTTAATAGTATGTATTTTACTTGAACATTTTCAAGATCATCGAATGCAAGGATTCCAAAAGAAATTTGACACCACAATCAGTTTGCGTTTTAATTCAATTTTTCATGAATGTTTTTTGAAGTGTGCTTGTATGGGAATCTGGACCCTGCCAATTGCTAGCTGTCTGCTTCCAGTTCGCTTTGAAGAAGCTTTAGAGGAATGTGTTACCAAGAGGCAGTTTTCCAACTGGGTGACTCTGAGCAGGTTGTTTCATTCTCTGAACCTCAGTTTCCCAAAAGTAAAGTTGTTCCTTTGTTGAGCTGTTGTTGAGTAAGAAGAAAATATGCACATGTCATCTAACACTTAGCATATGCTCAATCCATCTTAGTTCCATTTCTCGTTTCCCATGTGCTGACTCATTGCATGAGTCGCTGTCTTCTCCCTGCTATTCATCTTGTGTCCAGCATCCACAAAGAAGAGTGATGTGCACCTTCTGAAGCAGAGGAAGGGATGAGAGGCCCTTGCCTATTGGAGGAGCAGAGGCTGAGCCACAGAAGAAACTTGGGCATCAGGTGAAGGCCAGACAGATAAGCCCTCTGGACTAAGTGTCCAGACAGAGTCCATAGAATCTCATCTGGGGAGTTCTTTTTTAGTCTGAGCACTTTATCAAGCCTTCACATGCAGTGAAAACCAGGCTTCTCCACCTTAAGGAGATGAAACAGCAGAGGGAATGCTTGGTGCCCCACAACGTGTAAGACAGGTATGAGTCTGGTGGAGCACTTACATGTTTGATGGGGAAAACAGCACACACTGTTGCTTGTTTTAGATACCACTGCAGCCTTGTGCACTTTGGCTGCAGAGACCCTGTCCCATCACTAGAGGACGCCAGCAGAGCTGTTCTTGGCTATGTGTTCCTGCTGTTTCCTAGAGCCTTTCAAGAAGCTCCCAGGTCTGCCAACCAGAATCATGGAAAGGAGATGGGAACAGGAGTCAGGAAGGTATGATTCTCATGCAGAGTCTGTGTTCAGTGGCTGTTGCCCCTGGGAGAATCACTTTATCTCACGAAGTCCATTTGTTGAGCTGTAATGTGAGATTGTTGGGATGTGAGTTTGATGATAAGACATGTGGGGATGGCGCAGTTTGGGACCTTCATTCACTTGTATTTATCCTAACCCCGTTTGAGTTTGTAGAGAACACTAGTGCTCTGCCAGTTGGTCTTTGGAGTTTTGGGAAAACCTGCCCCATGATTCACTCACCTGATGGCCTGGAACTCATGGTCTCCTGACTTGTTGATACCAAACAACCAGATACAGAACAAGAGAGATGTCCTTATTATCACTGGGCTGCTTCATTGTTTGAAAAACACCTGCTTTTTTTTCCCCAGAATTTTTCATTTCTTTGGTGATCAGAAGGAGATTCCCCACAACACACATGCATAATGTTGAGCAAATCCTTTTCTCAAAACTGGAGTCTGATGACCATGAGTTTATTTCTTTAAAATTTCTGTTCTGCACATAGAGAAGTCTAAATGAAGAAAGCTTCTTCACTAATAAGCCCTCTTCCTCGAAACCATCTGCCAACATTTCCCCCACTTTCGTTTTAGTATTTTCATTCACATTAATGAGAACAGATTGCAGTTGCAATCTGTGTCTTGTATTTTTCTCTTGACATCATATAGGAGCATTTTCTCAGTCAATAAAATAGAACTCAAATGCCTGTGTGCTGTTTTCTTAGAAGGCATCTCTTCCAAATGACTCCTCAATCGTTTCCTTACTATGGGATGGTGAGCCTGCCACCGGTCTCTCAATGTCACAGCCAGTGCCATGACTGAATCCCTCCATAAAGATAGTGTCTCCCTTACTGACACCGAAAGTGCATTTGATGAATCTGGAAGAGTATGAGAGTTGGGCATATTTCAGAGTTGCGGCTTTTTCCAAGTGTGGAGTGGTGGTAGGGGGTGGGGCGGGGAGCCTCGTGCTTTAGGTAGCTTCTCAGAATAGTCAGAAGAACTTCATTTCACAGATGGGAAGCTAGGATTTGGAGAGATTCCGGAGGGTGACTCGAGTCACAGCTGTAGTCAGTGTCTGCATTGGGATTTGGTCTTGGCTGTCTGGCTGCACACTTTTCTTGTCGTTGGGCTGTCTTGCTACCTGGGAGCAAGAGGAACAGAATCTGTGGGTCCGCCAGCCTATCACATTATAAGGTGGTGTGTGTGTCTGCAGAGAGCTCAGGGGAAAAGAGTCTGCCTGATGGCTGTCATGGGCACTGAGGGAGAGCCGATTTCCTGGCCTCCAATGCATGAAGGCTACCTGTCTGTTTTGCTGGAAACAGAGCCCAGGCCCGAGACCCCTCAGCTTCTGTCCTGCCCACCACATGGTGTATGTACCCCTCCTAATAAACCTGAATTGAGTTTATCTTTTTTGGCTTTATATTCAAAAATTGAAAGTGAAGTTCTTATCCAGTCTTTCAGTTAGATGGAAACAGGAGAGCCAAAAGGAGAGGTGAATTCTAGGAATTAAGGGCTATTTTAAAACTCATGCTTGTTTTTCTAGAGCTTACAGGTCACTGGAACCAGAGAACAATCCTGCAGATGTGACAGCTGGTGTTAAAACAATTAGGCTCAAAATGACAACCAGGGGATGTGAGTGAGTAAGTGAGTGAGTGAGTGAGTAAGTGTGTGTGTGTAGTGCTGTTCTTTTCCATTCTACTGCTTATACTATGGAGAAACTTTCCTGGAAGCGACAGCTCAGGGCCAGCTGTGTCAATGGGAAAAAAAGTGACCTTCAGAGTGGGCACTGGACTGACTATGGCTCAGGAGAAGCAGTGACTCCACACCCCCTGCTGCATCGTGCTGTTTTACCCTCCCAACCCGCACCCCAGATCTATTGTCCCCTCCCTAGTTCAAGTTTCTCTTCTATATAATACAGGGTGGTTTAGGATTCCCCACAGTCCCCCTTCATTCCCAGGAAACATCCTATAGTTGGGCTGCAGATGCCTGCTTGTGTGCTATTCAAGGTCATTACAAAGTCCCTTTCCCGTCTCCCTCATCAGCCCTGATCCTGCCTGGCATCCTGCTCACAGAGTTGATGGCATGGCCGCAGCTAATGTGGAATTCTCTGGGATAAGTGCGAGACAGCCCTGTCCTGCTTCTTATCCTTCAAAATCTCAGTCTCACTGCATTATCTGGATCAACCTGCCTTTTAATTTCCATCATTCCACACTTGCCACTCAAAATTCCTTACCTCTCCTCCCCACTCCCATCCCCAGCCATTCATACCCTTCTTGTCTGTAGGCCGTTGCCTGTGCTGGCAACCTGTGCCACTCACTCCATCTGGAAGGAAAATTCTGCCTGTGGTGACTTCATGGATGTCTGATATGGCCTTCTCCCCAACTTGACAAGGAAGGAAGGGTCCACGCTTCCTCGGCTGCAGCGAGAGCCTAGTCTCTAGAGCCCACTCTCCAGCTCCACCTCCTGACTCTTCTACTTAACTCCTTTGTGATCTCTGCATGTACCTTCTCCTTCACCTGGACCATTAGGATACCTCGTGGAGTTGTTAGAATAATTAAATGGGTTAAAACTCAAAGCTCCTAAAGCCCTGTTGGGTGCATAGGAAAAAATTGGGCATATTTGAGGCATCACTGTTGTGATGTCCCTAGGCTGAGCAGGATGGCCAACACAGCCGGTGCTCTGTAAACCTTTTCTGAGTATAGTTAGTGAAAATAAAATACAAATGAAGCCCATGAGAGTCAGTGAGGCAGATTAAGAGAAGAAATATGGGAATACTGGGTGTCATCCCTTCGGAGAAATTGTATGTGTGTAAGAAGGTGATGGGTTGTGGGGTGTGTTTGTTCTAATTGATGGAGAAAGAAGAGCAACGGTAAAGGCAGAGTGAACAGTTGGTCTTTGCTTATGGAGCACAATACACACACACACACACACACACACACACACACACACACACACACTTCAGTGTACACCATCTCTAGGTACAGAAGACAAAAACCAAAGAGAATGAGGATGGGGGTGTGGTGCTGTATTCTTCAGAAAGGAAAATCGGAGAGCCAATGTGTAATTCGGAAACTTCTATTTCTTGCTCTCAGCAATCTAAAGATGTGCTCTGTTCCTTCTCCCTTCCTTTATACTGTGTATAAAGAATGGGAGGAAAGGAAGCAGAGGCCACAGAAAAGCAATTCAGCCTTTCCTCAGATTAACAGGCAGCAGTGAGAAATGTACTATTGGGAGAGGAATGAAACCTGTGATGGGGAGAGATGCCTGTTGGAGCCTGTGTCACCCGCTGAACTGTGGTTGAGGGTGTTTGTTGTTCCACACACTCCCAGGTTGACCTTGTAGTGGAACAGCAACAACAACAAAGTCATGGTGGCTCACAAAGGGCTATTTTAGGCAATAGCAATGGACAGTGTTATTGATCTGTGAAGTGATAATAGATAATGGTTACTGAAGAAAAGTATTTACTTCTCTAGGCATTGGCTTTTTTTATGAGTTCTACCTCTGTTATGTCTATATGGATCTGTAATAAAGAATTCCAGAACTTTCTCCTTGAAAGGATCTATCCTACTGATAGGGATGCTGAGGTCCAAGAGCAGATAACTCAGCCAAGGACTCAGGCCACTGGGAATAGCATACCCCTCAGATCTCATGCCTCAGTGATAGGATTCACCAGAGAGAAGTGATGGTGTCCATGGGGCCTCAGTCCTTGGGCAATGCCAACAAAGGGGAAAGTGTGCAAAGACTCTACGGGTCATCCCTGGTGGATGTGTCTGACATTCAACAACAGATTGTGCGTACAAGGTGGCTCCTAAACGACCAAAACAGGCTGCTCCCAGGTCAAGAGGCCAGCGGGGATGGGCAGGCAGTGGGGTGTCTGTGACAAGGGTGCCAGGACTTCTGTGTCAGCTGAGGCTTTGCTTTCTGGCTCTGACAGGTGTCTTTGTGCTGTGCTGTCCTGTGGTAGAGGTATAAGGGAGCTTCCTCAGGCTGTTTAAAATAAGGACACTCATCCCATTCCTGAGGGAACCACCTTCATAATCTAGTGGTCTTCTAAAAGCTTTCACCTCCTGATATACCATTGCCATGAGGGTCAGAATTTCATCACAGGAATCTCGGAGGACACTGGCTTTCAGACCATAGATATGGGGTCTGGGTATGGATGCATAACCTCTCAAAACTTGAGCATACACCAGAATCAATTGCTAATCCTGGTCACAGCCATCCAGCCCTCTTGCTCACAGTGAACCTGGAGGAACCTGGGCACTGGAGGAAACCAGAATCTGTGATGAACTTGTTTATTTATTTGTATTGGAAAGGCAGATATACAGAGAGGAAGAGAGACAGAGAGGAAGATCTTTCATCCAATGCTTCACTCCCCAAGTAACCACAATGGTTGGAGCTGAGCCAATCCGAAGCCAGGAAGCCAGGAGCTCTTCGGGTCTCCCATGCGGGTGCAGGGTCCCAAGGCTTTGGGCCGTCCTCGACTGCTTTCCCAATCACAAGCAGGGAGCCGGATGGGAAGCAGGGCTGCTGGGATTAGAGCCGGTGCCCATATGGGATTTTGGCGCTTTCAAGGTGAGGACTTTTAGCCACTAGGCCATGGCGCCAGGCCCTGAACTTGACTTTCACAGAGCATGTTCATGACTCCATTCCACTTTCTGCTCACAATCCATGTAGAAAGAAAAATGAGTATCCTCACCTCCTCTACCTCCTGGGCTCAGTGCTCACCCCCACCTGCCTTATCCCTGTCCAGCTCATGGTATTCCCTAGGATGAGCAACTGTTCAGGCTGGGATGAAAGTTATTCTCTCAAGGATCTCAGAGAGGAGCTCAGATGAATAGTGGGTGCCTGGGAGAGCTGAGCTGGGCAAAGGCAAATTTTAGTTCATGCTCCTATCCCCGCACCCCACCACAGGGTGTCCAGACGATGAAGGCATGGTCTGAGCTCAGTGTAGCTGCCCCAAAACAAGAGGCTCTGGAGCAAGAGCTTGGCTTGCTCCAGGGTGGCTCTCTGAGCAAAGCTGTTCTCTTGCCCTGCATGACAGACAGCAGGAACCAGACTCTACATCACTTTCCTGGGAATTGACTTCCTAAGGAAATTCGAGGCTGCTCTGGTGGCCTGGTATTGCAGTGGTGAGGTGGGAGTGCATGGTGACCTTTCCCTAGGATACAGGCAGCTCAGAGCCCTTGGTCATGGAGCCCATTGCATGGAGTCCGGCTTGGAGCACCTGAGATGCTCTGAAGGCCCTGTCTTTGGAGGTGTCCCCTCTGGCACCACCTGGCTCCATCCAGTGAGGTGGAGGCTCCTCTTCCCCCACTCATTCCAGGCTCAGGCCCTTGCAGCTGCGCCCTTCCAGCTCACAGTGGTGCTTCCTCCTGCCTCTCAACAGCACAGTTCAAAGGCAGTGTCAATAGTTAGACAGCATTAGCTGGCCGATTTCCTGCTGTGGCCCTAGTCCAGCCCCCTACAGCTTCTCTCAGGCTTTGCCCTCTGCCCACGAGAGACTGGTGAATGTAACTCAGGTTGAGCTTTTTCCTTTAAACAACCCTGACTGAGATGTGACTTGTAGTCTAGGTCACATATTTTCTGGGTTTCTTCCTCTGTCCCCTCCTCACGTCATGTTTCTGCTGCCCTCTTGTCCCTTTCTTGGGCTGAAAGCAGAGCAGTCAAGGGCCTTGGGATTAGGTGGGATTTCATTTGCATCCTGGCACTATTATATGAACCTTTTACCTCCTTAGTTCATTTCCTCATCTGTAAAATTGGTATGGTTTTTCCTCTCCTGAAAATATTTTGCTGCTAAGTGGGGGTAATGACTGTATAAGTGGAGAGTAGGGTCTTCACACCTCGCTGTCTCCGATGACTCTGAGGCCCCTGAGCATGGAGATGATGTGGAAACAAGCATGGAGGTGATGTGGAAACAATACAGGTGCATTCCACCTGTGATTGTGGCATCTGGTTCCCAGAGTTTTGGCAGATGTGATGCCATGGTGATCCGATGGGTGGGCAGCAGGAACTCTTCCTGAATGTCCCCCACCAGCCCTGAAAGTTTGGTCTGGACAAGCCTCAGGGACACCCAGGCCCAAGGGTTCTAGAGTTGTGTGGAGAACATAAACTGCAGTAGAGTAAGCTGAGTGTTGTCCGCAGATAAGTCTATCTAGCTGAGGCTACTCCTGAAGGCCGTGCGGTAACTCAGAGTGACAGGTTCTGCGACAGGCCCAGGTTTGATTCAGATTGGTGTTGATTCCTCCCAGCGGTTGGGTACAAAGTGGCCCCCTGGCTGGGTGACAGTGGGCGGCCATGGGGCACTGTGAATACTTTGCACAGTACTACAGCTCCCAGCTCAGTTGGGGTTCCCAACCCAGGGATGGTGGTGCTTGCAGGGGGACTCAATCAAGGAGACTGGCTTCTTAGTGAATTCCAGCTACAGCATGTGAGGGAGACAGCAAACAGGGCCCCAAAACCATGATAGAGGCTCCCTCAGTAAGTGCAGGAATTTGAAGCTGCAGAATTCTTCACAGGCTGTGCGCTGACCAGCATGCAGAGGGACTGGTGGCATTTGGGTGAGGTGGGGTGCGTTCACATGATTGGATTTCACCAGAAGCATTGGTGAGGGTGACAGAGGAGCAACAGGGTGGTGTGAATGGGTCAGACGATTACAGCATTCCCAGCATGGTGAAGAGACAGTGAGAGGCTGAAACTAGGGTGAGGAGAGCCTCTGGGGGACAGCCACTCCTGGATCATGGATCTGATACGTCCCCTGGATCAGTAGCTCCAGGTACTCACAGCCATTGGGCCCTGCAACATGTCTATTATGATGACACAGGCCCTGGGTTGGCTCTCCATGCACCCAGTCCCCAGGTCAAGGGAGTCACACAGATGAGGCAGGCATCCCGAGGTGTGGGACAACTGGGCCAGTGCCTGCTCCTCTCCCCACCAACTCTTTTCTGCCCCATTGCTTTGCTTCCTCCTATGATGTCACCTCGTACCACTGCCTTTATCCCACCCCTCTCACACTCCCCCCATCTCTTCTTGGCCATGAGTCTGCTGCTACAAGTAGTAGATGCTGATTAAGATGGATGGGTTGGTAAGAGGCATTCAATGTGACTGGAATAAAAAGTACCACTGTCTCGCCTGGACACAAGGGCATGTGGCCAGTCAGTGGCATCACCTGGGAGATTACTACTCAAGCTTGTTCTCAAAATAGCAGGCGCCCTCCACATTCTGGTTTGCTAGCCACTTATATAAATGTCAATGTGCACACATATGTATGTTTAAAATGTGAATCTCGCCTCTATTTCCTGCTTCCTCTCCTCTGTCTCCTGTTGCTTGTTAGCAGATCTCACTGAATTTTTTTTAAAGATGTGTTAAAGATCCACAGTCACCAGCAAAAGGTGACTTTCTTCAACCTTAACTGGTGGCTGGGTGTCTCAGGTCAGCTCAAGGCATTGTGTGAACCACCAGGGAGGCAGTGAGAGCATGGACACCCATTGGTGGATACACCCACAAGAACCTGTCCCACTGGGTGTGTTACAGCTACAGCACCACATGTCCTCTTGCAGATTGCCTCCAGGTGCAGTGGCTCAGTACTCTCCTCAGCTGACAACATGGGGAGGTCAGTGAGTTTGTTCAAGGTCATTGACAAGTGGGGCCTTCAGTCTCAGGTCCCCTCTGTTGATGACCAACCTAGGTCTCCCTTCACAAAAGAGGAATTCAAGTTCCTTTTTAACATATTGGATCCAATGTAAAGGTTCACAACCTGCTACTCATTTAAGATTGAAACCAGAGCCTCTCGTCATCCAAAGAAACGTAGACCTTTCTGGGAGCCGTCCTGGAGAGAAGCATAACCGGCAGTACCCTCTGCCTCCCCTCTGTCAAGAGAGCGCCAGGGATGGCTTAGACACAGGAGCTCTGGTTTGGAGGGCTGGGCCTTCAGACAGGTGGAGCTTTCATTGCAGTAAGCAGCCACTATAGCCTCTCTCTCTCTCTCTCTCTCTCTCTCTCTCTCTCTCTCTCTCTCTCTGAAAGAGAGAGAGAGCATGTGATAGCACTAATTCATTATTAAATGATATTACCAGATTTACCGTCATCTTAATTTTTTGTAACCCCTTTAAAAATAATTGACAGCTGAACAGCAACATGGATGATGATGATATCATCACTCTGCTATTTATAGATCTGCATCCCAGGGAGAGTGAGATCTTGGTACTTGGCCTGTGCCAGTCTGTAGGTAGGCTGCATGCCCAGTTCTGGGTTTCCTGCTGTACCTGTCACATGGCTGTCTCATGACATCCGCTGTTAACCACCTGTTTATAGGCAGGAGGCTGAACGATGGATTCAAGATCTAAGTGGAGAATGAAATAATACAGCTCTATTTTTTTCACTTATTTTTTCCCCACTAGATAGTGCTTGCTTCATTTATTTGGAGGCAAGCTAGAGAAGAACAGTGTTAAAAACAAGTTAAAGCCTGGGTATATTCAGAAGTCAAACAAAAATGCTTACACAGAGTGGGGAAAGAAAGTTGAGATTCTGAGAGAGATATTAAAGAAAAATGGCTGAGGAGAGTAATTCTACAACTGTACCCTCAGTGAAATTTAGGTCTGAAACCACGCTTCTGATCTGATCTGATTGACTAGCCGTTGTCCACTTTCCACTCAAGTGCATAAAGAACCTTGCCTGGACTCAGGCCATCCTTTGTATGGAAGGGCTCTCAGAGTATCCTTTCACATTGATTTGAGCTGCTATTTATCTATCAGTCTGTCTGTCTATCTATCTATCTGTGTGTTTGTTTTGACCACAAATTAAGCCAGATGCCAACCTGAGGACCCAGGAAAAACAGGCTCATTCTGTCCAAATCTTAACATCTGAATTAATCTTTAATTGGAACTTATTTGGATAACCTCTGAATCATAATAATCCCTGGGTCAATCAAGCAGAGGAGAAAGGAAAAACTAACATTGGCAGAGAAAGAGGAAGGCCAATTTGAGCTATAGCAAAGCTTTGAAACCTGAGAACAGGTTTGAGCCACAAAGGGTTATAGACAAGGATGGCTGCTGTTTGAGGCCAGAGCAGGGTCAGAACCACAGGCAGCAGCTGTTCCCCCGTCCTTGGTGTGTGGAAACAGTAAATTATTCAACCACAGATCCTCGCTGTAATCTTTTCCAGCTGCTGTGAGATGTTACCATGGACAGCGACTGCAGGAGCCAGAAAAGGAGTTTCAGAACAATGGCCAGCAGCGTGTGCTGCTACTGTTGGAAGAGTAGGAAGACTAAGTTACCAAGCAGCAGCTTCTTCCTCTGTCATCTAGCCACAGTGGGTTGTGACCACGGGCAGCTATTACTGATGCTAGAGCAGGCTGTGCAGGACCAGTGCCTGTAGCTCGCTTCTCCCACTCCCATCCTGGTACTGAGATTAACAGGAAGAGAGCAGCCACTCCACATTTCTTTGCTACCACTGCATTGGAAGTCACTTGCAGGTGTAATCAGCATTCATTCTGGTGCCTTTCTGTCACAGATGTTTTTGTGTGCATAGTGTAATACAGTGGCTCTGTCATTTCTGCAGGCTTTGATGTGAGGGGGGAATATCACGGTCGCAGTCAGGCATGACTGGATTCCCAGTTTGAGACCTGCTCTGCAGGACTCTGATCATCTGGCTAAATCAAGGACACACTCCAAGTGACCCCATTATAAGTAGCAGAGCTCAGTCAGAAGACAGTAGGGGTGAAGCACTGGTTTGGTCAGATGAGTTATTTTTTTCTTTTTTTTTTTTTTAAGATTTTTATTTCTTTTTATTGGAAAGGCAGGTTTAGAGAGAGAGGAGAGACAGAGAGAAAGATCTTCCTTCCGCTGGCTCACTTCCCCAAATAGCCACAATGGCCAAACCTGAGCCAATCCGAAGCCAGGAACAAGGAGTTTCTTTCAGGTTTCCCATGTGGGTGTAGGGTCCCAAGGCTTTGGGTCATCCTCCATTGCTTTCCCAGGCCACAGCAGGGAGCTGAATGGCAAATGGAGCAACCAGGACAAGAACTGGCATTTGGAGGTGAAAGATTAGCCAATAGAGCCATCACACTGGGTCCCTAGCTGATGTAAAATGATACCTATGAGACCACTTTCCATTAAAAGTGATAGAATTCTAGGAAAAGTAATTATCCAAAACAGATACTTATATATATACTTTGCCTCTATGTATCACCACATCTTTGAAGATTTATTGAGAAGGAGATACAGACAGAAAGTTCTTCTGTCCATTGATTAACTCCCCAAGTGGCCACAACGGCCGGAGCTGAGCTGATCTGAAGCCAGGAGCCAGGAGCTTAGGGTCTCCAACGCGGGTGCAGGGTCCCAAAGCTTTGGGTCATCCTTGACTGCTTTCCCAGGCCACAAGCTGGGAACTGGGTGGGAAGCAGGTCAGCCAGGATTAGAACTGGCACCCATATGGGATCCTGGCACATGAAAGGTGAGGACCCTAGCTGCTAGGCTACCGTACTGGGCCTACATCACTTCATATTTTTAAAAAGATTTATTTTTGTGAAGGATGGAGTTACAGAGAGAAAGAGTACACTTCCATTCATTGGTTAATTCCTCAAATGTCTGCAATAGCTAGAGCTGGGCTGGTCCACCACCAATAGCTAGAACTTCTTCCAGGTTTGCCACATGGAAACAGAGACCCAAACACCTGGGCCAGCTTCAACTGCTTTCAAAGACACTAGCAGGGAGCTAAATCAGCAATGGAGCAGCTGGAACTCAAATCGGTGTCTATATGAGATGCCGACACTGTAGGTAGTGACTTTACCTACTATGCTATATTATTGTTGCCCCACACAATATTATTAACCAAACTTTCTGAGCTCAGACTATATATGCTAGCCATTACATTAGGAGCTTTAAATTATTATCTCATGTACTTTTCATAACCTTAGTTCTTTGAGATAGATACTGATTTTTCCTAATTTTATTGAGAAGACAGATTTAGAGTCGTTCAGGAAGTTCCTGAATGTTCTTTCCAACAGGTGGTGGAGTCAATTAAACTCACTCTTCAGCCACCTGTTATATTGAGAGCTGTCATTTTGACCTTATCTTGTCCTCTTATGACTTCTTTAAATTACTGAAATGGATTTTGTTTTAGATGCAAATGTAGATATTGACTGTCTTGTGTTGTCACATGTGGTTTATGATTTGGGGATAGCTAAGTTTTAGTTAACCGTTATGTCCTATCATAAATCATTGCATGATGACCCATTGATGGTCTTGTTTTCTCAGGCAATTCAACCATAGAAGTTATTAGAACAGCATTAACCTATGTGTAGTTTCTATCAGCCTTGGAAATATTGCACTATTCATTTTCCTGACTCCAAGTAAAGAAGTCTTTTTTTGACTATGTCCATCCATGGTGCTGTTCAGGTAATTGAGCTCACCTGGGTATTGGCCATCTTGGGCATTCCTGACTCCATCTGTAACCTCTGTAGAGATCATGCCCGGCTGTAGATATCCCCTGGTTGTCTGCTTGGTAAGGAAAGTCAGTAGATGGGAGCTAACAGAAGGATATGGTTCCCCCTGGTGGTGCTCAATGAATGTCAGAATTGAATCTCATTGCTGGCAGCTGTTAAGTCCTTATTGCCATGTCCAGGATACCGTCCTTGGCCTTGGGCTGTGAGTCTTCTAGAATGCTGTAAGTTTAGGTCATCAAGAAACACACATCTTCAGTCTGCAGTGGGCCTGGGCCAGACTTCAGACATTGAATTTATTGAATCATAGTCCAAATGGAAAAATATTTTAGTTGATCTATAATGTACATAATGGAGTACAGTACAATAATTCAGTACATACACACAATATATAATGATCAAGTCAAGGCAATTGGCATTTCCATCACCTACAATATCGGTGCTTTCAAATTCCTCTCTTCTCATTTTTATTATAAAATATATAATAAATTGTAAATTATTGCCACCCTGCTGTGCTTCAGAATACTAGAAATTATTCTAACTATCTGATTGTATTTTGATACCCATTATCTAATCTCTGTATCAATGCCTCCTCTCCACTCCTACGCTCTACTGAGCACTATTCTACTTTCTACTTCTATATAATCATTTTTTTTAAGCTTCTATGTGAGAGAATATGCGGGGTTTGTCTTTTTGTGCCTATCTTGTTTCACTGAATATAGCATCCTTTGGTTCTATCCATGTCATCACAAGTGACAGGATTTTGTTATTTTTTATAACTAAATCATATTCCATTGTGTATGTCTACCATGTTCTCTTTATGCGTTTATCTGTCAGTAAATGCCTCAATTGATTTCAGTCCTGTTATTGATAATTTACAGCTTTTGAGAGTTTTTTATTTTCCTGTGAAAATAGTTGGGATCGACAACTTTCCTTGATCACTTTTTTCCTCGGATGTCTCGAGTTGGTATTAAATTCTCTAACATGTCCTAGGAAACACCCAGGGCAACTTCTCTTTGTAACTCATGCATCAGAATCTATGTAGTCTTGCTACTCAGCAGCTCTCACTTCTGAATATTCCTGGAATGCACCAGAAGATAAGGGGTGGGGGAGGGATG
Organism: Ochotona princeps; assembly: GCF_030435755.1. NCBI lineage: Eukaryota > Metazoa > Chordata > Mammalia > Lagomorpha > Ochotonidae > Ochotona > Ochotona princeps. The sequence goes on along the minus strand of NC_080842.1, from coordinate 42,104,217 downwards.
GGGCTGGACTCAGTCCTGCACTGTTTGAGCCTCAATTATGTTTGAACAACAGTGGAATGTCTCCAATTCTCCTGGAGCGGATGTTAGTGTCTTTGTGCACCTGGCCTGTAAGGGTTGCTGGGTCTTTCCAAAGAATCAAAGGAAAAGCTTGCAAAGGAGACCAGGTTTCTTTTTTTTTTTAAACATATATTTTTATTGCATTTCATTTTTAAAAATTAATTACATTGCATTATGTGACATAGCTTTATAGGCACTGGGATTCCCCCCACCCCACACCCACACCCTCCCCCCACGGTGGATTGCTCCACCTTGTTGCATTTCCATAGTTCAAATTCAGTTGACATTCTTTCATTGGAGGTATTTACCAAACATAAAGTCCAGCATCTTATTGTCCTGGTAAGTTCAATGGTTTCTTGGTGAGACCATCTCTGGTCTGAAGGTAGAGCCAGCAGAGTATCATCCCAATCAATTAAAAGCCCCAACATAATATTTCCAACCATTTACAACATTGTGGCATTAATTGACATGGTATTGATTAACCAATATGTTAATAGGAAAATGCAGGTTCTCAACCACAACCTGTGACTTCTTCATAGACATTTCAATTTTGGTTTATATTCAGCCATGTTCTATACACCTTAAAATGGCTTAGATTGCTATTCAGCTGTCTCATGCCTATTTTAATTTTAGTCTTTTTATTTATTTATTTTTTTATATATTTATTATTTAACTTCAGTAATTACATTGTATTATGTGACACAATTACATAGATACTTGGGTTCTCCCCACCCCTCCCCAAACCCTCCCACCATGGTGGATTCCTCCACCTTGTTGCATAATTTTAGTCTTTAGCAGTTTATAGCATTGAAGCATGTTTTCGCTGAACCTGGCTGTTTTTCGGGTGGTCTAACTCTATAATTGTAACAGGATATATGTCAACAGTTTAGGTGAGCATGTGTAGGAGGGGTGTGCAGAGAAATCTTCCATACCCCAGTGAGGAATAACTAATCTTTGTGTCCCACCCAGTGAGTTGTAAGTGCATCCCTGCTGACTGTTTCCTGTCTGTTTCTAAGCTTTCCTTGTTGTTCTGTCTATCTATTCTGGTTTTGCTTGTTTGTTTGTTTTGAGGGGTTTCTGGAGCGCTCCTGATGGTTATCCCGAGAGGGGGTGGGGACCCAAAATTGGAAGCAGGCAAGGACCAGAGAAAGCTCCTCTCCCTAGTCCCGAACGAAATTTACTGTTCTTCTGTTTCTGTGGACCGCTCAGGGATCCTGGTTGTTGTTTTGATGACCTTGGATCCTGCAAGCCAGGATTTGGGCTTCTTCCATCCCATGTGGTAGATCCAAATGGAGGTGGGTGACCTCAGAGTTCTTGGTCTCCGAAGGCACTCCAATTCCCCGTGGTCTCCTTGGCAGTAGGGATGTAGTCCTCGGTGCTCATACTGATAGTCCTTGGTGAGGATCTAGGAGTCTTCAGGGTTGGGATAAAAGCCTCCTCCTGTCCGCCTGCTCCACTCTGGGGTCCCCTCCCTGCTCTATGTGTATGACCTCCTGTTAAGAGGTTGTTAGGATTACTCCTGATTCCCCCATATGCCTTTGTAGTTTTGCTATTGTCTAATGCTAATTCGAGTCTGTTGAGGAGACCAGGTTTCACTGAACAAAATAATTATTTCCAAAATGGTGATTGAGCTCATTCATCTGCTAGTCTGTTCCATGACGTATGATGTGCCAGATGCTGGGAAGATGACAGCCAACAAAAGGGATTAAGAGCCCACACCTCGGTGATGTACAATCTGGAGGGGAGTAAGAATATGGACACAGTCAATAAGACAAAGCGTTGGTGAGGGAGAATGCACATAACATCTTGTGGAGGGGAGACAGGTGAAGCCGCTGGGAGTGTGAAATTTTAGATGGGATAGCCAGGGGAAGACCTTTGTTTTTGTTTTTCTTTTTTGTTGTTGTTTTCTTTAAAATAATGTAAATACTCTGAAGTAGAGAGAGTGGTGTCATTCACCCTTGTATACCTGTGACCCAGAGGAAGTGGTTTCTGAATACAAACCTGAGAGCATTGAAGAGTGAGCTATGCAGACGCTGGTCAAAGGGCAGTCCAGGCTTCTCCAGAAGCCCAGAGGGAAGAGCTTATTTAGACTGTCTGTGGACCAGCCAGGCGATCATTCGTGCTGGATGGAAGAAGATAGCAGGGAAGGTGGCAGAGAAGAGCTGAAAGAGGAAGTAGGAACCATGCCATGCAGACAAGGGTAGGGGGAGACCAGCTGGTAGTAATCTATGTGTGTGATAATAAGATCAACTGTATGTTGTTGTCTCACATGTGCTGGCGAGAAAGGATAGAAAAGTGAACATGCATTGGAAGCCACAGTGTGTATTATGTTGGGGTAGGGTGAGAGAAGTTGAAGCTGGCTCTATGGTTTGTGGCTGACTGGCTGGAAGGAGGCTGATTTTCTCAGCTGTGGCTTGATGACTTGTTGAAGATGACTTGTTAATGACTTGATGACTTGTTGAAGAGTCCCCTAGCAGTGCACTCCCAAGCCTACAGGGGCACATCACATACTCTGTAGCTTTTTTAAGATTTAAAGAGGCGAAACATTGTTTCTTAATACATAGATGACGCTTGTAGATCACTATGCTCCATGTATTTAGGCTCTGCCATTACCTATGCCTCTCCTATTACTGACAATAAATAGATAAGATAAGCAAAATTGAGGGGGGGCCACAAGAACTATTGGCCCTAGTCACTCGTTTTTTTTTTCATTATTGAAAATTTTGAGAGAGAAAGAGACTGCTCCCCTCTACTGACTCAGCTCCTGAATGCTCTCAGTAGCTCCAGGATGGACTGGGCTGAAGCCAGGAGCCACGTGTCCCATGTAGGTGGCAGGGGCACCCAACTACTTGAACCATCACTGCTGTGTCTCAGAGTCTGCCTTAGCAGGAAGTTCATGTCAGCAGCTGGAGGTGGGCCTCAAATCCAGGCACCCCCATGTGGGACACAAGTGCCTCATCTTTTAGATTTCATGCTTGCCTCCAGGTTTGTGTAACTTCTAAAGCTGTTTTTGGATGATATAGTACTCTGTCTCCCTATATCCCTCTCTTTCTCATCATGGGGTCTCCCACCTTTATGTAGGGAAAATTTTTGTGTGGAGGTTTTCCTACAGCCTTAGGATTGTGAAATATAAGGATGATGGTAGTGGCCCTTTTATCTTTCCTATGAATTGCAGATCTTTCCAGTTGTTAATTTTGATTTTATGATCCATATTTTTTTTCCACAGAAATTATTTCTTTATCATATTTGTAGATCTTTTTCTCCTGGGCATTGTGTTATATTTAGGAGAGCTGCCTGAATGATGAAATTATAAGAATATTCCAATTCTGTTCTACTTTGATTCAAGTGTTTGGCCCATGTGAAATCCATTTGCAAATGTTGTGAAGTAAGTGTACACTGTCCATGCCCCTCCAGTCCCCAAATAATCCCTTTTCTGTCATCCTTGCCCTTCATTGTATTCCAGCATGCATGGGCCAGTCTCGTCCTAGTTTTTTAGATCTGTCTGCCTCACATGGCAGAACTACTCTGTTTTTCACTATTACATGGCTTTGTAATACAATTACTATCTGTTGATAGTCTCATTTTATGACTTCTGTTCATTTTCAGACATTTCCTAAGTGTTCTTGCTAGCTCATTTTTCCATGTGAGCTTGAAAATCAGTCTATGTATCTAGTTAAATAAAAATTTGCTGTTTTAAAAATTGGGGTCATGTTAAGTCTACAGATTAATTTAGGGACACTTAACCTCTCTACAATGTGGAGACTTTCTTTCTAAGAACACAAAATGTTTTCTCATTGTTTAAGTCTATGATTCCCATAGCAGAGTTTTAATGTTTTCCTCCTACAGATTTCTTATTAAGTATATTCCTGTGCATTTTATTTTTCATGTTATTTTTATTACTAATTGTTTTCACTTGGAAAGCTGATGATTTTTGCTTAGTAATGCTGTGCTTAGCCACCTAGCTGCAATCCTTTACTATTTCAATCATCTATCAGCTGATTGAGCTTTTCATTGGAAAGTAGTGATGCTTTTATGTTCTTTTTTATTTTTGTCCTTCTTTCTTTCTAACTGTGTTGATTGGTGCCTTCATATCAATGTTAATTATTTGTAATAGATGTTCTTGGAATGCTTCCAGCATTTACCAGATAAGCATTTTGAGTTGAGTTTGTGTGTGTGTATGTGTGAGGTGGGATGGAGAAGCAAGCATGAGAGAGAGGAAGAGGTTGTGTATCCATGGAATTTTGTTATATTTTAAAAATAGTTTTACTTTGGTTGCGGATGGATGTTTGATTTTATAATATGCTTTTCCAGTATCTATAGAAATGTTTGTATAGTCTTTCTACTTTGAGAGTATGGAAAGTTATGCTAATAGATTTCCAAATCCATCCTGTGTTTGTGGAATGCATGACTCATTTGTCTAAGGTGTGTCAGTCTCTTACTATGCTAGTAAATTCTGTTTACTAATGTTTTATTTAAGAGTTTTGCAGTAATATTTTTAAGTAAGATTGGTCTAAGTTTTATTTATGTTTTATCTGGGTTTTGATGTCAATGTTATGCTGGTTTTATAAAAAGAAGCTATAAGCTTGCCTTCTTTTTCTATGTTTTGGAACAGTTCAAATAGTGTCACAGTTGCTTGTTTCTCCAGAAGCCAATAGAATTGTTCCATAAAACCAACTGAACTCAATTCCTTTTAGTGAGCTCATCTCAGTGACTATATTTGCTTGATAGCTATTCTGTTCATTTTTTCAGTTCTGTTCATTTATATTTTCTTATTGATTTCATTTTGGTTCGCAGATTTGTTTACATAAATGGGAGCTAGTTTTGCTTGATTCCTTTAATGATGTCTGTGTGTGGTTGTTTCCATTTCTTGTTTTGTGTGTTTGTGCTTTCTTCCATATTAAGAATGTTAACTATTTATTTTCCCTCAAAGAAGAGAGGTCTTGAATTTGTTTATCAATCCTATGTGCTTAAAACTTTTTGTTTCATTAAATTTATAAAATTATAAAATTAATGATCCCACATAGAAGTATGGATGTGGGATCGTTAATTTTATATCAATATTGTTTCTTCGTTTTTTCATTCCTTGGGTTGTTATTGCATTTTTTCTCTCCGTATTCATGCCAGAGGTCACCTTTGAACAGCATCATTCACAAATTGTAAGACATCTCTCTTTCTCTGTCTCATGCCAACAACTCTGTATGTTAGTTGGGCAGTACTCCCGCCCCCATACTTAACAGATAAAAGCTGTGTGACTAAAAAGGTGAGATCATGGGATCCCAGTAGAGCCAACAGACAGAAGAGTCCCTTGGTCACCCTGTTCTCTGACCTTCATCCATGTCTTGTCTTCCTTGCTAGGCTCGACTCAGATCGCTTCCTCATAAGATGAACTGTCTCTTATGCACTGGAACCTTCTCACTAGCACAAACTTGACTGTGACCAGAACACATTTCCTGTTGTTCTTAAATGCAACAGGATTCCTACAGCTCCTTTTCAGCCTTGAGGAAGGATTAAAAAGAATGAGGAGCGCTTTAGTGGAAAAACTGTGCATACATTTCAAAATCTTTTACATCAAAATAAAATATATCTTCTTAGAAATTTATTGTTATTCATATGAAAGGCAAAGAGAGAGAGAAAAGAAGAAGAAGAAGAGAGATAGGAGATGGGGAGAGAAGAAGAGAGAGAGGTCTTCTGTCCACTGTTCCACTCCCCAAATGCTCCCAGCAGACAGAACTGGGCCATGCTGTGTCCATGAACTCCATCTAGATCTCTCACATGGGTGTCAGGGAACCAAGTACTTGGACCATCGCCTGTTGCCTCCAAGGATACTCCTTAGCAGGAAGCTGGTTGTTCCCAGGCATTTAGATGTGGGATATGGACATCCCAGTGACAGCTTACCTTACTGCACCACAATTCCTGCCCCTAAATTTATATTTGAATTCTATTTTCCTATGCACTTTTTGAAATCCTTTTGTACATCAAAAGTCCATATATGGAGTCAGAGAAACATGGATGTTTGTGTTGAGATTGGGGGATGCTCTTAAAGAATGCTGCATTCTCTCTTTTTTAAATATATATTTTTTGTCTAACAACCCAAGAGACAGGAAGAGAGAGAATCTTCTTTCTCTTAACTCAGTCCCCAAATGATCAAGTATCCAGGGCCTGGGTCTGGTTGAGGTCAGGAGGTCAGAACTCACTCTGGATCTCGCTTGTGAGCCATCGCTTGTTACCTCCCAGGATGTGTAGCCGGTATCCCACCCTGCATTGTAACTACTATGCCAAATACCTACCCCATGCGTTTTTTTTTCCCTCTCTCTCTCTCTCTCCTTCTCTCCCTCTCACTTGCTCTCCCTCTCTCTTCGTTTACAGACACGAGACCTAAAGGCCTGGGAATGCATGTCTGTTGCCTTTGAACAGATTAATGCTGTAACATTTTAGAGAGAAACACCAAGACACATAGGAAATCCTCCCAGACTTTTTTCTTTTTTGTGAAACAAAACATTCCATTTACTTTCTTGGAAGCAATTTTCACCTGGGAGAAATCAAGTAGAAAGTACAGTTCTTAGTGGGTCTTTTTAGTGTGTTTTACAGGCTGCTGTGTTTTCTCCTCACCATTTGCCTTGGAAGCAGAATGGGCTGGACAGCCATCATGCCTGAGCAGAGTTGACTAGTGCGGACCTCAATGGGGTAGTGCATTCCATCCTGTGTCCTTTTCCCTTTCAACAGCTCCAGCTTCAAGTGGCTAGCAAGCCTTCTACTGTGACCACAATCACCAGTGTGAGCAAGTTGGAGTTCCCTGAGCTTTGCCCACAGAAGTGGGCAACTGGTCTTAGGAATTTTGAACAGCCTTCATCTGAGTCATGAGCTTTATCTAAGCACTTAGCCTTTGGAATAAGAGCACAATGCGTGGATTTTTCCCAGTTTTCTATCAGCCATCATTTGAACTTGAGAGATCACATCTCTATAGAAGAGATCGCATTGTTCATCACAAATTGGTAGAAAAAAGGAATGATAGAAGCAAGGCTTAACCTAGAAAGGATTAGTTATAAGGAAGAAATTGCTGGAAATGAGGGTAATCAGACACTAAGACATATTGTGGGGAAATCTGATCTCTCCTTCCCCCCAGCCCCAGCTACCTTTAAAAGACATTCTAGGGGCTGTTGTTGTGGAACTGTGGATAAAACTGCCATTTGTGATGCTGGCATCCCATGTAGGAGCCAGTTCATGACCCAACTGCTTCACTTCTAATCCAGCTGCCTGTTAATGAGCCAGAGAAATCAACAGAAGGTGGTTGGGCCCCTACATCAATGTGGGAGACTGACATTAGTTCCTGGCTTTGGTCTGGCCCAGCCCTAGCCAGTGTATCAATTTAGAGAATGAACCAGCAGATGAAAAAAAAATCTCTTTCTCTCTGTAATTCTGGTTTTTAAATAAATAAATCTTTTCAAATTCTGTTACATTTTACCACCTGGGAAGTATAACTGGTGCTAAATTTCAGAGGTTTAATCTGTATTTCCGGGCCCACAGTTCTATCCATTTTTTGATTCAGGAAGATAGGAGACGAGAAGATAGTGGAAATCTCTTACTCTTCAACTACCTCTGTCTAGTGCCTTTGTCAGTGGGATCCACTGGGATCCAGCCACTGCCTGGAAACACCTCGTCTCATTCTATTCTCCATTCGTGTTCTGTTCTCCTCTCCTCCCTATCCTCATCCTGTCAATCAAACCATGTTGACTCTGTCTTGGATGTGTCTCCTCTTCTTGGCCCTTCTGGGCACATTGCTTCTGTGCAGTGTGAGGTCCAGGCCCCCAAGGGCTTCACCTGGAATACTGTTTTAGATCCCAAATGCATAGGCTGTTATGGATGGAATTAGTCTTGCCACGTGCACTATTAATAATTCCACTCTCAGAAAAGTGTATTTACTCTCCCTGTGTGCTCTAAAAATCATAGCCAATGGGGAAAATAACTGCATTGTCTGCCTCCAAATTTTTGAATGAGCTGTTCCCTTTGCATTCCGCTTCTGTATTATATGGGCCTGGCTGAGAGAGGCAAATGATAGCAGAAAATAGGAGTGTTTGGGGGAGATGGATAGAAATTTAAAGTTGAGAAAAAAAAGAGACCTGAATTCTACCTGGTATTTTATCCCTACAAACTTAGGAAGGAACACTATTGCACTCTTTTAAAAATCTTTTTTCTCTGGTCCTTCCAACCTCTTGTTATTGGTCATGATCTATACAAGACTGATCTGTTGATACATAGAGAAACCCACCAGTCATCAAGTCATCATCTACACAATACCATATGAGCACCTACTAGGGACTAGGCACAATCTCAGTGTGGTGGAGACAGCAGTGTACACAGTAGACAAGAATCTTTGGTCCTTTGGAGCTGCCCTTCTCGAGGGGCCTTCCCTAAGGAATTCTGATCTGGTCACGCTCCTGCGCAACTGCTGGTGATAGCTCCCTGTTGCCTCCATGATCCAGTGTAGGCATCCCTGCCTTGAATTCAGATGCTGTGCTGCCTGGTCACAGACGGCCTGTCTGGTCGTCTTTGTCCCTTCCACCTGCAGCCTCAGCTAGCTGAGGCCCTTCTGCAGGCCCTTTGAGCACTCCCGCCAGCTGTTTCCTCTACCTGGAAGGTGCATCTGGATGGGGAGCCCTGGGTCCTCCTGTACCAGCTCAAACATTCCTTCTTCTCTAAGCTCTCCTGGAGACCACCCCTTCTCTGAGCTCCTGGTCTGCAGGGTGCAGCTCCTGCCAGTTCCTTGAGCATTTTCAGAAAAAGAGAGCAGTGAACCTACAAAACCTTCCTTCCCTTTGGCACTTACCTCAGGTTCATGAAAGAGGGAAACATGCAGAGCTGCAGCTCCCCCAGCCCTCTGGAAGCCCTAAGCCTACAAAGTCTTCATGCAAGCTCACTGTCCTGTGTCTCCTCTCCCTAGGGCCCACGGCCCCTGCTCAGAGCTCAGAAGCCAAAGAAGGGATTTGCAGGGGGCCAGAGGGTAAGTCACTGCTGTGGTCATTGGTAGTCCAAGGCAGCCTTGCCTGGTACACTGGAGACCTACAAACATATGGTTATGTATCACCCCCGTGAGAAGACCCAGTTCACCTTACTGAAAAAAAATGAAAAGATTCAGTCTGGTGAAGTGACTTGCACACCTGTCTTGACTTCCAAGGTAACTGAAGGGATAGGGATCTTTGTAAAGGACCTGGCTAGAGGGAGACTGTCAAAGATTTGGTCCTGATGTGTTAGTCTTGCTCCCCAGAAACCAGAAACTTGCTGGCTCCTGGGAACGCTGTGTATGCAGAGAATCCTGGACCGCTGTACCTGCTGCTGTTTCTGCAAAGACAGGGCAAACACAAGTTGTTCTCAAATGTCTCCTTTCTATGAATACATGTTGAACTCCACTGCAGGGGTGAGGGGATGAGGTGAGTGAGTCTTAAAGGAGTCAAAGAGGGTGACTCCTAAGAACCCCCAGAAAAGGGAAGTTCTTCCCTGCTAGGGATTCAGAGAAACTGCAGAGAAGAGATGCTGCTGAAGGTGGAGTTGGACTCTGAAGGCTGAGCAAGAAGCCATTCCTCAGAGGATGTGGTCTCAGGCATGGAAAGGACAGAGTTGGGGGTCTGGGCCTGACACCAGCATCATGCACTCAAGAGAGGGACTTCTGTGTGGCATTTCATAGCCCTGTGGCTGGGAAGCTAGTTGGGCAGCATTCAGGAGGCCTGGGACAGCCAGCTAAGGAGGGGGATTTTGCCCTGGGCTGTGGAGCCATCCTTTTCCTGGGCAGACAAGTGGCACAGGACAAGGCCATGAACCCACCTCCAAGGAGGACTTGTCCAAGTACCTCTGGAGCCAAGGAGGGCAACTGGTGGAGGGGATAAATGGGTGGCTGAGGTTGAAGGTGAGCATTTTTGTCAAAGCAGAGCACCAATACAAGGAGGAGTTGGCCCAGGATCCTGCTAGTGGAGTATGAGAGGAGCCATGGCTTCCTATGAGTGAAGGCTGGATATTGTGTCTCTTTCTCTGGAAGAAAATATATTTGAGACCCTAGTCAAAGCCCAAGTGACAAAATGCACCTATTTCTTATTAAATCAGGCTTTAACAAATGGTCTTCCCTCATCATACTCCATGCATTATTTAATTTGTTTGAGATGAAGTGTACTGCACAGGATGTAGAAATCCATGAACATTTATTAAGTCTTGACAAGAATTGTTGAATGTTCTATTACATTTTTTAAATTGGCCAGAGTTGGATGGCCTAAAAATTATTCATTAATGCATAACATTAAATACCAATAAATTGTGACGGTGTACTTATGAGCTATCTTTGAAAGTTATTAAATATGCATATCAAGCAGTGAATCTCTTCTTCTGTAAGTCTGTTGTGAATTAGGGCAGGTTCCGGTTTAGGTGGTGGCAATATGTGTGGGGGAGAGGGGTGAGGTCACACTCTTCATTGGATGCCATTGGTGCCTAGGAGCTAGGAGCCAATCCTTCCCATCCCCATCAACTTAGCCAGTGAAAAGAAAGGAGGCAAAAGCAGGTGGATGATTTAGGTCTGTGATGTTAACCAGCAGGGCAAATATCCTGAAGCTGGAGGGCTGTGGATGAGCTTCTGCTCCTTGAAGCTGTGTTCTGGGGTCACCACTCAGCAGTTCACTAGCCAGCACCTGCCCTTGATTGAGGGCCTGCTGTGTGCTGTCATGCTGTCGGAGTCACACACAGCCCTGCAAAGTGAGTGCTATTATCCCCAGTCACAGCAGTTGGGTAATTTCCCACATTACTGTCTGATTCTGGCCTCCCTCTTTCTGTGACCCTACTCTGTCAGCATTCCAGAACCAGCCTCCACTAGAAATCCTGAGAGATGGAGGGACTTGTGACAAAATCAACCTTTAGTGTGGGATGCCTGGGCCCATCTTTCGCGTTGTTGTAGTCTGTCTTGGCTCGGTGGTGCTTGTGCAGTGTCACTGGTGTGTATTTTGAGTCCCACCCTGAGCTGCAGTTTAATCTCATCTCAGGTTCCCCTAGGACTGGAGGACACACCCAGCTAAGTCAGTTCTCGTGTGTGTGTGTGTGTGTGTGTGTGTGTGGGTGGGTGGGTGTATTTATTTATTTGGAAGCAGAGTGACATTCAGGGAGGGAGAGACAGAGACATTGAGAAACAGAGACCTTGCATCTGTTTGTTCACTTCCCAAATGGCTGAAACAATCAGGTCTAAGACAGGCCAAAGCCAGGAGCCAGGAACTCCATCTTAGTCTCTATATAGATTACAGGGACCAAGGTACTTGGGCCACTTGCCACTGCTTTCCTAGGTGCGTTAGCAGGAAGCTGGATCTGTGACTGATGCTGGCACTTTGGATATGGAATGTTGTCACAAGCAGTGACTTCATGCACTGTACCTCTTTGCTGGCCCTCACTCTCCTGTTTGTTCACCTGTCCAGAGGATGAGGGATTGACTTCTCAGTCTCCACATCTCCTCTCCAGCTGGCCACAAGGGTCCAGGGTGGTCCTTGGGAGAATTGTTGCAGGCTTGGATTCCTGGATTCCTTTTTAGGATGAGAGTGCAGAACAACCTCTGCCAGCTTGGGAGGCCATAGGACAGTGCCTGAAGAGAGCTCTGGTGAGATGAGGCCTCTCTAGGGATGATAGGGGCTCAGACTTGAAGTTAGTTACCCTCACTTCAAGGCTGTGTGACCTGTGCCCTGACACTTGGATGTTTCAGACATGGGCCTCAGGAGTACGGCAGAGTGATCACCTCCAGAGTGGGGAGAACAGCCCACTTCCACAGGAGGCATCCTCCATGGCGACCCTTCCTGAATGCCCATAGGGTCCTCAAGGGAGTGGGGGGTTAGGCACCAGATGTTTTCAGCTTTCAGGAGGACCATGTCAATTTTTGAAACATTAAAGCAAAATTCTCCTATGTTGCCTGCAAGACTGAAAGAGAGAGAGGGAGAGCGAATGGATGGCTTACTGCATATGGAAGTGAGTCACTAAGCCCCTTCAGTGGCTGTGTCATGTGCTTTCAGGAGTGAGACACTGTGCCCCCCGCCGTGGCTCTTCTGGACCACAGATTTGAACTCTTGAAGGTGGTTACTGTTGTTTACTTTCACGTAACAGACACCCGATAACCATCTTGTGCCTGGATGGACACAGGCTGGCCATAGTGCTCACCAGGTTGGAGGAGGTGTGAAGATGGTGAAGACAGAAGGGTCCAGGGATCCCTGACCTGGCTCAGCGGGTTACAGAGGGACAGCCATGTGCAGGCACCTCTGGATTGCAGTTTTCTGTTCTACAACTGGGAAGGAGCCTACCGCTGTTTCCCAGCTTGGCATCTGGGGTTCGTGTCTTCCTTGGGGCAATTCATGGTTGGGATGTGGCCTCAGAGGCCATCTGGGGCCTTGGCTGATCTTGTTCGCCCCATCACTTTTCCAACAAATACCCTTTGTTGTCCCTGGCCTCTAGATCCTTCCATGACATTTGGGAGCTGGTTCGGATGCCTCTGTTTCCCCAGTGAGGGAGATTAGGAGAGTGAGGGAAATGTGCATGTGGTAGGAACAGGGATTTGAACCCACATCTGCCTGCAGAACACTGTTGAGGCAACCATGGCCTGAGCAGAGAACAACTGGGCTGGGCTGGGATCTGAAGTCTGGCCTCCTGGCTCCCAAGTGCCCGGGCTTCCACTGGGGGGTTTGCTTTCACAGAAAGTTCTGCTGAGGAGTCCCGCAGATGCTGTGCACACATGCCTTGTGCTGCTGCGTGGGCACGAACAGAGGTATAATTTTCCTTCTTTCAGCTGCATACCCAGAGCAGGCTGTGGGTGAGGGCACGAGAACACTCCTGTGGAGAATAGGGCTGTGGTGCTGACCACCTTGGGTGGGGAATGTTTGAAAAGTGCCTCTCAACTGCCTTTTGCTCTGCTTCCTATGAGCCTGGCTCTTGGAATACTTGGGGGTTGTGTCAGTATTGCTTCTTTTCGGGGGCAGCAGTATGCGTTGATGCAGTTGGGGTGGCACCCTCTACACTCTGTTTGCTAGCTCTCTCTCTGCCCAAGGCAGCCTCAAGGCTATTTGCCATTATGAGGCTGCAGCTCCCTCTCCAGCCCCCTGGGGCTGTTGGCGTGACTGTTGGAGATTTGTCCTAGCCCAGGTTGTGGGAACTTTTCAGAACAGGGACCACGTTTCTGAGGAAGAAGCTGGGGCTCAGACAGGCCAGGCAGCTCCCCAAGGCCATGTGCCGCCAAATGGCAGGGAACCTGGGCGTTCTGCTTGTTTCAGTCTTTAAACTGTGATTAAATGCCTAGCACATTAAATGTAGCCATTTATCAGCATTCAGGTCAGTGGCATTAGGTTGTGGGCACTGTGGGGGCAGGTGTCACCATGTCCAGCCCCTGGATGGGGTCCTCCCTCTCCCTAGAAACTCCCAGGATACCCACTCCTCCTCAGCTCTCCTCCCTCCATGGACCTACAACCTGTGCCATTACTCTGCTGCAAGCACCTTTTTCTATGCAAGCAGTTCCTGGGAGAGATGCAGAGGGAGGGGTGGGTATACAGACAGTAGGACAGAGATGTGAACTGATTGGATGCAAACTGGCTCCTCACCTCCTTCCCTTCCTTCCCCTTCCCCTGCCCTGCCACCACAACTTGGGCAGGGCCATGGAATAAAAATTCTTTTTTCTGCGTGTGGCTGAGCTGCCTGGTGCCTAGGTGGTCTAGGTGGTTCATGCACAAGGTACTTTGCTGTCCTCTGTGTGTCTATCTATTGCCCATCAGTGAAGGGTCCTCCTAGCCAGGCTGCGTTCATCCCATACTCGTAAGGTGAAGTGTTTTTTCCAATTCCAGACTCAAAGTTAGATATGAATATCATGACATTCTCTATCTCTCTTTTTTAAAGATTTATTTATTTTTATTGGAAAGGCAGATATATAGAGAGGAGAAGAGACAGAGAGGAAGATCTTCTGTCTGAGAATTCACTCCCCAAGCGGCCACAATGGCTGGAGCTGAGCCGACCCGAAGCAGGGAGCCAGGAGCTTCCTCTGGGGGTCCCAAAGCTTTGGGCCATTCTCAACTGCATTCCCAGGCCACAGGCAGGGAGCTGGAAGGGAAATGGAGCCGCTGGGATTAGAACTGGCGCCATATGGGATCCTGGCGCATTCAAGGCGAGGGCTTTAACTGCTACGCAATTGCACTGGGCCCGACATTCTCTTCATTAAGAGACTTATTTGAAAGGCAGAGAGAGAGAAAGAAAATCTTCTAAGAGTTCACTCCCTAAATGACTACAATAGCCAGGGGTGGACCAGGCTGAAGCCAGGAGCCAGGAATTCCATCCAGGTCTCTCACATGGGTAGCAAGGGCCTAAATATTTGAGCCATAATCTGTTTCTCTCCCAGGCACATTAACAGGAAGTTGGATAGGAAGCATAGCAACCAGGATTTGTACTGCCACTTTGCTTGGGGCCACTGGTGTCACATGCAGCATGTTAGTCCACTGCACCACAGTGCTGGCCCTGGCACAGTATTTTCCAAAGACTGACATGAATCCTGTAGATTCAGTTGAGCCCCAGCTGACTGTCAGGTACCTCCCAAGGTCTTCTCTCCTACCTCCTCACAGAGCCAATTAGAACAGAGTATCTATCACTGGGCTGTTGAAAAACAAGTGTTTGAATATGCCATTTTCACTTGCTGTGTGATCTTGAGTAAATGGCCTAGACTCTCTGAGCCTCATGTCCCCACTTGTAAAAAAAGATGGGATAATGATATTGAGGAAAAAAAAGTGATATATTTAGGAAATAGTGTGCCAACACAAAGCAGACTCAAGAAAAATCAGTAGCAACCTTACACCATGGTGTTCCCTATGAAATGGATTAAAATGATGCCAGAGGCTGGTGGAGAAACTGAATTAAGAAAATGTGTTGGGGCTGGTGTTGTATAGCAAGTTAAGCCACTGCTTCCAACACTGGAATCCCTAACCAGGGCAGTTCAAGTCCTAGCTCCCTACTAATGTGCTTGGGAAAGCAGCAGATAATGGCCCAAGAACTTGAGTCCTTGCCACTCATGTGGGAGACGTGAACAGAACTCCTGCCTTCAGCTTGGTCCAGCTTTGATTGTTGTGGACACTTGGGGAGCGAACCAGAGAATAGAACATCTCTCTCTCTGTGTCTCTCTTTCTCTCTCTCTCTCAAATAAATAATTTGTTTTTTAAAAAAGAAAGAAATGTGTGAGAAAGCCTGGATTTTGTCAATGGAGGCTCAGGTTGGGACCTTGGAGCCCTAAGCTTAGGGAACCCTCTTTAGCCTTTCCATGGCAGTAGACATTTGGTGACTTTTCTGAAAGATTGGAAGATATGCATAATGTGGTATTTTTGCCACTGCTGTTTCTTGATGCTTGGTGACATTCAAGTAAGACACTGGGGCACATACAATGATCAGTCAGAGATATCTTTGCCTTCTCAGTTGCATCATGGCTTAACTTCATTCTTTCAAGATGTGTGTCCCACCAATTCCTGTTTACTAGAACTCTAGCCCTGTGATGCATGTTCTGAAGGAAAATTTCAGAAGGATGTATAGCAACAACCCTCTAGTCCAGAAGCTAATCTGAAACCTCATCTCACAAAGACATATATTCAGGAAACCAGAAAAGACCAAAGTACTACTGAATGGACTAATGAAGTTCCCCAAACCCCATGTATACAGACTCATGAATGCTCCTCCCACAACAAATTGTTGGAAGAACTCTACCATGCCAAGAAAACCTGACAAGAATCTGAAGGAAATTCATTATGGAAAAGTACTCATGACCTAAAAAGGGACCATTCTAACTGGTGGCACTTCAATAGTAGGTTTTCTCACTTTCTGTTACAACCACCAGCATCATGCCATCTCTCTTTCATCTTCCTACCTTGAAATTCCATCCCTGTTGAAAGCAAACTCCCCATTCTCCACCCTCCAGGTGCTGGCAATTCCCAGTCCACTTTTGATCACTATGAATGTGACCATTCTAGGGGTCTCCTCTAAGTGAAATTCTGCAATCTCTGTCCTCCAGATACTGCTTATTTTATCCACATCAGAGCCCGTGTCAGAACATCCACTTTGCAAGGCCACTGTGTGGCTAGACCACACTCTGCTGACCCATGCACTCCCAGCACAAAAAAGCCCAGCAACCACTTGTCCATCCCCACTGTGCTGACTCATGCCAGACCACACACCTATCACTGGTGGCCTTCAGATTCTATGCAGCGCTTTTACGCGTCTGTTCTTTCCGCCTCGCAACCACTTAGTCCAGAGGTCAAGTAATTCGCCCAAAGTCATACATTCGTAATTGGCTAAACAGACACTCTAGCCTGTTGTCTCACCCCATACTTCATGTTCTCGCTCTTGGGAAGCTCTGCTCTGTTTTGGTTGGGCTGGTTATCAAAATATCTAACAACCTGTGAGGCACTAGTGCTGATCAATCCAAAGGGAGCCAGCTGATGTCCCTGATGAGCTGGGCTGGACTTCAGCACAAGTGGGCGGGGCCACTGGCCTTCTGGCCCATGATGAGTCAATGGTTAGTGCAGTTGCTCTACTACAGGTCCATGGTGCTGACACATAACCAGGGAATGCTGCTCTGGGGGCTGGGCTCCACAGGGTCTGAGCAGAGGCTGTGGAAAGGAGAAGGGATTGACAAAGCCATTTTTGGAATTGAAGGTGGAAAACGTGGCCCCAAGAAATGTTTCCATTATAGTTGGAACAACTGGCGCGCCTGCTGATGCAGGTGGATCCCACAGTTGACTCTGGTGGCTAACATCCTGAGGGCTGGGGAGGGAGAGAGGGAGAGACATTGTACAGGGTCCTGGTGACTCCCTCTGCTGTGCCGGCCTCATGACCCTCATCTGTGACCCTAGCCTCCCCGTCAGGAAGAGAAAACATTATCAGGGTCTCCAGAAAAAATTGTACACAAGGTGTTGGGGCCTCTGGATGGGGGGCTGGGCTGATGTTTAAGTCTTCCTTTTAGTCACGAATCAGTACCGATTACCATCAGATGAGTCTCTCAACTCCTCTTGCCCAAGTTTTCTCCTCTAGAAAATAGACTGGTGTCCTGCAATTTTCATGTTCTATGGCTCCCGGAGTACTTATCCTCATTCAATTCCAAAATACATTCAACCTGGTCATAATTTTAAAACATATAGAAATGGAAAACTCAATATAGAATAAAGATGGGCATTATGGGGCAGCATATTAAACTGCCACTCGGGACACCCACATCCCGTATGGGAATGCTTAGTTTGAATCCTGGCTACTGCACCTCCAATCCTGGCTACTTCACACCCTGTGAATCAGCAGTGATGGCTCAGGTGGTTGAGTCCACACTGCCCATGTGAGAGACATGGAGGGAGTGCCTGGCTGCTGGCCTCAGTCTGGCCCAGCCCTGGCTGTTACATGCAGTTACATAGTGAACAAGTGGATGGATGGTCTCTCTTTCTATCTGTCCCTCTGACTCGGCCTTTCAAATAAAATAAAAAGAAGTAAAAATTTAAGCAGAATACATAATAAAAATATATGCTAGTTAGAGGAGCCCGAAGAATAGACAAACCAAACCCACTCATTTCATCTGTGAGCTTCCTGACAGCCAAGGCAAGAAGGGAAAATATCATATTTTCTGATAAGAGTGGTTTGGATTTCCCTTAGGATAGGGCCATCTTGACCCTGGCAGCATTGGTTACTAAGCACCTCATGTCTAAAACAGAAAGGATAGCATCTGGCTGAGGTCTAGTTAGTCATCCTCCACCCTTTCACCAATTTTGTTACCTCATGTAATCTGATGTTTTATCCTAGAGGTTCTCTCCTTAGTTAAAATCATGTCATCCCTTTGTGTTATCTGACAAGACTCATGAGGGAGACCATTGAGAACATGAGAAGAACACAAGCTGTGTCTTGCAAACATCAGATGTCACTGCCACATTGGGGGGATGTCGGGTCATGGTCATTTGGCTTTCTGGACTCTCTGATGAAGAAGGCCTGTTGTGTTGCTAATGTGAGACTGTGTGCCGCCATGCCTACAATGGTGCCAGGTGCAAGAGAGAGACTAAACACTTGTGCAGTTGTATTTGGGATCCAGACAAGGAGAATTCCAGCCAGAAAGGATCCCAGAAAGCTCAGTCTAATGCCCTGATTTTACAGCTGAAATCTGAGGGCTGTGGTACCCTTCCCACAGTCATGTGAGGTTAATGGTGTGTTTGGGGCCTATAAATGGGCCCCAGACCCCTTCTAAGTGCTATGTGACTACCAAGGTTTGGTTCTTGTAGCTGTAGGGCAGCAAGTACATCTGTGCCATGGAGAAGCTACATCTGTCTTTCTTGTCTTCTCCCATGGCGTTGCAATCAGCTCTGGTGGCCCATAGCTCCAGAACAGCTGGAGAGAGGCATCCAACCAGAGCCTACCATGCAGTACCCCTCAGCCCAGAAAAACCATTTCTAAGTGTTCCCTGCCCTGCCTTTTGCAGTGAATGTTGTCACCTGAATGGTGGAAGGTGTCTCAGCAGGGTCAAGAACACCAGGGGTCAGCATGGGGGTTTCATGAAGAGCCCACTTGTGGGTCCCCCTTACATGGGGCAGAAGTGGGGTCCTGAGAGGGGGCCCGGTGTTGTATGTCCTATCCGTGGGCTGCACTGGGGACAAGCTGTCCTGATCAGAGTTGTGCTTGGTGCTAAGGTCTTTTAGGGATGGTTTTGCTCAGTGCGCTTTATCTTCCAGGTTAGGGCCATGGGCTTCGTCCTCAGCATCCGAAGAGCTAGTGCAGCTAGCTCTGTGCCCTGCAGGCTGAGCCCTTCCTGTTCAGGGGACATTCAGAGCTTCTTGTCTCTTGACCAAGTTGGCAGGGTCCCCGTGGCCTTTCATAAGCACTTTCCCTGGCTTCTTTCTTCTTCCTGAACTGCCGTTTTTTGGCCAGGGGTGCTAGCAGAGGTTTGGGCACCCGCATCTGTCATATCCTGGCATATCCTAATTGGGAAATCTGGCATCTCCTAATTGACAGAATCCACCCCATCAGCTTTAATTCAATCTTCTCTGTAACAACCTTTTTCCCTGGAGTTCCCGTGGATGCCACTGATGACAGCCCCAAGCACACCAGACTTGACTGGAGGATGCCGGCGTGGAGTCGTGAAGGCAGCTGGTCAGCCTCCAAGAGCAACGAGGCAGCAAACCGGCCGTTTATAGAAGCTACGGAGCCTTCCAGGCACAGAACATTCATGCTGGAGTTGCTCAGCATGGCATGTAGAGTACCTGCTCCAAGACTCCAGGATGTTTTTAAAAATACTGGCACCTGGGCTCAGCCCCTGAACTAAGAATAAGAAAGTAAGGATTTCTGGAGGTGAAGAGGTGGTGAAGGGTGGTGTGCGACTGAAAGTCGATTTTTATCAAGGACCTCAAACACATGGGATTCTTGGCACAGCCAAACCTGTGTTCTCTGCTCTAAGGAACATTCTAGAATTCCCGGACCTTTCTTGTCACTTCTTAAATGTCAACTTCTAGGTGGAAAATAGGTTTCAATTTCAAGATAATGAATTTGCGGTTACAAACAAAGGACCACCCGTCTCCATTGTAAAAAGGACAGACTGCTAGAGGGGTTGTCCACCGTGCAGAGGGGCAGACCCCAGCAATGTCAGCTCCATGTCTGCCAGGCCGTGCCCAGAGCTCTTTGTCTCCCATTTCCTTCTTGGTTCTCCATAGCAGTCTATCTTCCTCACAGCCTATTCTCTTCTCTCATCTTCTTCCGTTTCTTCACTTTCTCATCCCAGATGGATGTATCAGATGGGGCCCAGGCAGGAAACAGAACCCCTACTTTGGTGACTGAGGAGACTGCAAGACTGATGGGGGGCAGAGTTTGGGCAAAACACAGGAGGCTGGCACAGGACCCTAGAGCTGCCAATAATGTGGAGCTGTTAAGCTCCAGAACTGAGAGTCAGAGGGCACCCATTGCCTACAGTCTGGAGCCAGCCCTGCAGAGAAGGCCGCCTGGCAGAAGCCAGGTCAGAGCCACGACCACAGAGGTGGTCTAACCCTCTTCCCCTCTGCTCTGTCACTCCCTGCTTAACGCTCCCCAAAGGCTGAAGTCAGCCACAGGAGGTGGAGGGAGCCCCCAGGGCAGCTGGGGAGAGGGTCTGTAGGCAAGTGAAGAATGCCAGCCCCACAGGACACCAACACGGATACCTGTAGTTTGGATTTTTATTTTTCTAACTTACTGATGAAACTAGGTTGTGAGATCTTAATTTTTTAAACGAGTGTGTTGTGTCTGGTGTGCAAATGTCATTTATCTTTGGCAGAAAGAGGAACAAGGTCAGCTGACCGCCTGAAAGAGGAGCACAGGAGGCCCTGGAAGGAAAGCGGGAAGCAGGGACCATCCCTTTGAGCACTGAGGTCCCAGGGACATACCCTCTGGATGCAGGCAGGATCAGTCCAAGGATGGTGGCCATCAGGCAAATGGGCCTGCTGGGCCAGGAGGCCTGCTCACTGGAGCCCCCAGCACTGCCTTCAACCTAACAGCTGGGCTCTTCTCCAGCCTTGTGCCTTTTGGGGCTCTACTCCAGGAGAGGAAACATCCTTCCCACCTTCAGTACAGCCTCAGGGAAAGGTCTCTGATCTCCAGTGGACTCACACAACTATGACTATCACATTCAGATTCTCCCTAACTTAGCAGGAGAGAAGTGTTCTGGAAAAGAATGCAGAGGCTGAACTTCCACTCTTGCGTGTTTGTGCTGGACAAGCTGGTGCTGTGCCTCCTGGCTGCTCTGGGGCAGGGAGAGGGAGCTTTTCATCTCCTAGGGTCAGAGAACTTCTTCACCCTGAGGGATGGATACCCTCTAGCCTCAGCCTGTTGCTCCAGGCCAGGCACTGCCACTGCTATCCTCTGACCAGCTTGTTTCTCAGCTCCTGAGTTGGTCTTGGGAGAGAAGGGCATTTTGGGTTCTATGAAGTTTGGAGCAGAAATTTCCCATGCTGTTTTTCAAGCCCCCACAATGAGGCACTTCAAATGTTATCTCATTTTGGCTCTCACAGCTACTACAGTAGAATGCACTGTTACTGAGTTTGCATAATAAACCCATTAGACAGATAAATAAACTGGGCCTTAAAGAAGATGCCTCCTTTGTAGGTGGCACAGCAGGAAGTTTGGGCAGGAGGATGCTATAAGGGAGCTTAACATTTATGATGCCCCTGTCACCTAGGGGCCTGTTGATTGCAGAGCCTGGTTCCATAGCTGGAGGGCCTAATTGATTTCATGTATGACACACTCCAGGTGATGCATGCTCGTCCTCAGACCATATTTTGAGTAGCCATGTTATAGACCTATGGATTCCAAGTTTGGCTATAGGAAATTACCTGGGGAGCTTTAGAAATCACTTAAGGCCTCAATTCACCCCCAGAAATCAAAGCACTACCTTTGCATTAGAAGTGTGTGTAAGATGACTCTATTAAACAACAGATTTCAAGCTTCATAGTCAGAATGCCCCGTGGTTTATTCAAATACAGACTCCTCCGGAGAGCTGAGGGCAGGGCCCAAGAGCTTGCATCCCTAACACATTTCTAGGCAGTGCTGAATGTCAAGGCATCATATATCAGTTATCCATGGGGTGACCCTAGCTAGCTGCAACTTCATTTGTAGACTTCAGAAATGCAGATTCTTAGGCCCCAGCCCCAAGAGAAGGGCCCAGCATTCTGTGTTTCAGCAGCCCCCTCTCCCCTATCCACAGAGTTTAGATGCACCTGCCATAAGAGAATCATCTGGCCCTTTGGGCATAGTTGCACATGCAAAGGATGAGGGCTATGCAAAGGATGAGGGCTCAGCATCTTCAGCGGGATCAGCGGGATAGAAAGGTGAGCATGGTGCCCCTGAGGAATCTTGGCATTTGGGATGCTAGAGGCCATTCCTGGCTTCCAGGGAACCTGGTGGTCCATACTCACTGAAGACAGGAATGGTGCAGAAATCAGAAGCTCCTCACTCAGCCTGCACAGATGCCTGGCAAGCTTCCCCACCTCCATCCCACGGATGGTCGGAAGCGGAAACATCTGTTCCATAGCACTCATGTTGGTGTTTTGTACAGAGTGAGAAAAAATTGCTAATTCCTGTCAGACAGCCGGCTGTCATCACAGTAACACCCTGAGCTGTAGTAAGGGAAAGGCCCCAAGCCCAGCTCCTAGGCTTGCGAGCTGTGCCATCTTGGTTGGCCTGCTGGGAACAACGTGACCAAGAACTGCCACCACAGTGCACCTGAGCTCCTCGTGTAGAGACCAGAAGGGTTCTTGGGTTCCTTCTCCTCTGGCCCAGGGTTGTGCCAGGCAGCAGCAGGACCAACAAGCCAGGACACCAGCTGCATCTAGGCAGGGCCCACATAGGGCCATCTAGGGGTCCCCATGAGCCTCCCACTGTAGTGCTCTCCTTTATAGTAAGCGGATTCAGGTAGGGATCCAGGCTTGGAGCCACACCCCAGCACCAGTGCCCTTGGCAACTGAGCCACAGTGGGTTTTTCTCAGTACTGGGAAAGAGGGACTTGGGATGGACACAGGGACCCACTATCCATGAGGCCAGGGCTGGCTGGCATGCGGGCCTCCTCCCCTGCACAGTGTGATTTTCCCAAGTGGACAGCTAGGAGTCCAGCAGGCAGGCTTACTGAGGCATGAAGTCCAGTTAGGGACCCTGGGCCAGCCCCTTCAAGGAAGTAAGGAAAAAAAGGACAAGGGAAGGGTTAACATCCCTGTGGTAGACTCTAGTTTTCTCAGGGCACCAGAGTGCTGGCCTGCACTGTTAAAAGGGAAGAGGTATTCAAGAATGCTTCAGACCCAAGCCCAGGGCTTGTCCCCAGTGTATCAGGAAGTGGGTCTGGTGGCAAGATCCATCCTGGGCTGAGCTGATCAGGACTCAGTGGGCCCCCCGAGGTGGCTGGAGTGGCTAGGCCAAAGGCTGGGACTGAAATGGCAGCAACTATGCCAGTAATATGCAGGTGCTGATTGAGGAGAGGTGATTTCTTTTTTCTTTGTAGGGTTTTTTTTTTGGCCCCTATTTAAATATTTTCAGGACTAAGATGTAGTCCAGATGCCCTCTAAAGGTTAAGGTGCTGTTTCTACTGAAAGAAATGTCCACAGGCTGAATTTCCTCACAGGCCCCTGGGGAGCTAGGCTGCACACACACAGAGGAGTGATGTGTGTCATAGTTATTCCCTGGCCCTGAGTTTGGAGACTCTGGGGGCTGCTGCCACTGAGACATGTCACTCATTTGTGATTTTGAGCCACCAACCCTGAGGCAGGCTGCATGTCTTCAGGTCAGCCTTTCAGGGGTGCTGAGCAGAGCAGGCAGGTACAGCCAAGACCTGCCTGTGTACCTGGAGCCCAGTGAGTGAGGGGGCAGGGGATGAAGGTAAGGGAGGGAGCAGGGGCCTTTGTGGGGGCAGTGAAGGGGACTCTGCTTGCTGGAGGAGCTGAGCTGAGCATGGCCGTCTGGAGGGACAGTGGTCAGTCTACTGTCTGTGGAGGCTGGACTTGGAGTAGTGGACCAGCTAGGATGCGCAGGGCTTAAGGGCTGTTGTTACTTGGTAATTTGCACAAGTACAGAAACGAAGGTCCTGTCTGGTCTCAAACACAAGCAACTCTTGAGGTTCAACCCCTGGGTGGAGCAGAGGAAGCACAAAACATGGAGTGGAGTCTGTCTTCTGAATTCCAAACGCTGTCAAAGATCAAAAGTGAACAAACATACACCTGCATCTTCTTGAAAAAGTACACCCTCGCCCCGCCTCTGCCGGGCCATGCTTCTGGGAAACAAACAGTCAAGTCCTCTCTTCTTAGAGCATCATGCAACTTCCCTTTCGGAGTTCACCACTGCCGGGCTCTGAGCCCTGCTGTAACAACTTGTACCTGCCAGGCAGAGGTCCCAGAAATGCAGGGCAGTGATTTCTCACCTGAAGCCGGTTATAGGATGGAGTTGTATTATGCCCCTTAATAAACCCTCTACTGGAGGATAATATCATGCTTCAGGGGAAAAAAAGCATGAAAGCCTACTTGTAGTTTACATTTTCTTCTTAAGAAAAGATTGAATGTAAGTCGCCTCGGTGCTCTCAGGAGAACCCACCTCCTCCCCACTCCAGCTTCCCGTGGAGAGTTGTGATCAGGGCAAGCCTTCTTGCACTGTGCTTCAGAAAGCAGTTCGCAGTGAGATCAGCTTTTTAAGTGGAGAAGGCGCTTAGCACCTTCTCTCAGAATAAAAGTTACAGTTCCCACTCCAAGCAAGGCGATGCATAATTAGACATGCATTGGCACTGGAAGAATATTCAGTGCCCCCTTTTATTGCCGATGAAATAACGACTCTTGAAGGGCCCTCAGTATGACTCCAGGCTTCAGCCACACTCACTGGCTTCCCCTGCATTTGGCTGCTCTTCGCCTAGAAAGGCAGGCTCACTCCCACCCAGCCTAAGAACAGGGGACTTGTGGGCATATGTAGTGACCAAGGGACAAGGCCCCATCTCCTTCCTCACCCCTCCCATCCCTTTGAAAAACAAAAAGGAGCAAAGCAACCTGCTGGGCTCTGTCTGGCTCCTTCCGGACACATGTGCAATTGGGTCAGGGTGAGGTTGCTAGTTGGGACTGCTTATGTTGTCCATCTGGGTGGAGTCACACCAGCGGGATCTTGCCTGGAGCAAGAGTCTTGAGTTTCTCTTTGGACATCTTGGTGCATTTGTTGTGTGCTCATTTGCCACACTTGTGTCCAGAAATCCTGTCTTTGAGGGAGCCCACCTGGATCCTATCATTGCAGGCCACGTTCAGTACCCAAGCACTACCCAAAAGGTATCACTGCTCATTGCTGACATGGCTCATTCTCACGATCATTGGAACCACTACCTGGAGTATTGCCAGTAGGCAATTGGCTGCCACACAGCCGCCAGTTCCCTGGCTGATCGGTACACCAAAGTGGGGGTAATGGTCTTAACTGGCAAATTAGATCTTGCTGTGTTTCTGTTTAACTTGTCAGTGGTGTCCCTGGCTCTTAGAGAAAGCCCAGTGTGTGGTTCTGGGCTCTGTCAGCTTGTGTCGCCTCCCCTTAGACTGCAGGTAGTGTCAGCAGCTGTTACCCATTCACTGCAGATTTGTGTTCTCTGCCCCAAGGTTGCTCTCCCAGACCTCTGTGTCTCTAGCTCCATGTCCCTCCCATGCCTCCGGTCAGTCGGTGGCACCTGACCTTCCTCCCCCAACACTCCTTCCCTGGCATCTTGTGTCCCTCTGCTTGTTTCTTTGTTTCCTGATCACCAACAGGAAGCAGGCTGCTTTCCCAAGTTCCTACACTCCTTCCTGCTACACAGTAGACCTGGGAGCAGTATTGACTGGGAGAGTGAGTGGATGAGTGGGTGAGGGAGTGAGACATGAATAAAACTTTGGATGTCAGACCTGAGGTGCCTGTTCTCTGTTACCTCAAGCAAATTCTTGCAGGTCCCTGAGGTCCTTCTTTTTCCTTGTCTGTACATAGAGAGCAACAGCCAGTGGATGCACTGAGTTGGGAATCAAGACAGGCAACTAATCATAAGTGGCAGATGGCGTGACCCCAAGTGGAAATCCCATATTTCCTCTCTAGTAGGGATACAGCACTAGTGCCTAATTCAGGGAAGGGCTCTTTCTATCACTTGATCATTTTCCCTCCTGCTTTAGAGGGGCTTGTGCCCTTAGAGACCAGGGCAGTCCTCTTTACAAGGGTGATGCCTACTTCAATGCCCAATATTTGTGGCTGCCTCCTGGAGGAGACTGTGCCTGAGCTCACCTCCTGTCCTTGAACCCAGCTGCTTCACAAGAGACCTTGGTGTTTATTCCTGAACGGAAGAGAGCTTGAACGAGGGGCAAGTTGAAGACACAGCCATAACAAGGCCAAGATTAAGGTGAATGTCAGTTTTAAGGAGCCCATCACCTTCAGGCTTGTGTAAGCCCAGAGTTGGCCTGTAAGAGTTAGTGCTACCTTAAATTCTGTACCCTGAGCACCTCATTGCTTCACCATGGTTTTAGCCCTGGTTTCGGAGACTCAGGTTTGGAAAGGATCAATGAGATGCACCTCTTACCCATACTGGGGTTTCTCCCAGAGTATTCCTGCTATAGGAATGTGGAGGAAAGGGCCCACGATGGCGCCATTGCATACACAGTTATTCTGCTGAGTCCCCTGAAACTCACATGTTAGAGCCCTGACTCTCAAAGCAGTGGTTATGGGAGGTGGGGGTCTTTGAGAAATGATTAGGTTTAGTTGAGTCTGGATGATGAAATTTGTGTCCCTGAAAGGCAAGGAGGAGGCCCCAGAAGACTGGCTGTCTCCACCAAAGGGAGACAAGAATGGAGCCATTTGCAAGGAGAAGGAGGGCCCTCACCAGAAGCCGAACATGCCAGGAACTTGATATTGGGTTTTCTGGACCACAAAACTGCAAGAAGTGTCTGATGTGAAGCCCCCTAGTCTGTGGCAGTTGGCAACAGTGGCCTGAGTTGGCTGTAGTTTTGGGCAAAACCAGTCTCCCCAGAAGCACTGCGCTCCCTCCTACCTTTACATACCCTGGGGTCACAGAGAACAAAAGTCCCTTTCCATGTGGAGGACAGAGGGGTCCCAGCCCTCTTGCATATGTGTGTGTGGTCTCCCAGCCAGGCCCTGCTGTGGAAGAGGGAAGTTGGAGAGGAGGGGCTGACAGCAAGGAGCTCAAGGAAGTCAATTCTACAATTCTACAGGTCCAGGGCCTGGAGGGACCTGGGAGAAATGGTCACAACCCAGATGTCATTGTCATACACCTTGTGGGCTGTCCGAGTGTATCTCCCAGCCTGCAGGTTGATTAGGCTCTCCTGTGCCCAAGCTTACTGCTTTGCTGTCAGAAGATCCGACATAATGTTTGAGCAAAAGGAAGACCCTGCTTCCACAGCTGCCACGCTCCTGTCCCCTGTCGCTGTCACAATGGCAGCAGCTTCTGATGCACTGGTTCTGTCCCTTTCCTGTCTCTCAGACTCTTGAGTGTTGCTTTCTCATCCAGGAGTGAGTTAGGATAGTGAATGAGAAGCAGGTTGCTCTTTTTCAAAGATAAGAACACGCAGGCAAGCAGACATTGCCAGCCTCGGCTGGTGGCCCATGCCACATCCGAGCTCAAAGCCTGTTCATCTGCCAGAAGAGATGGTTGGCCCGAGTGACAGTCACTGACCTTTCATTGTGGCTTCTCTGAGTCTCCCTGGTAGACACCAGCATCCCAAGTGGTGGAAGCCTCCGACCCCACCCACCTGGCCATGATCACTGGGCACAGAGGTCCTCTTGGGAGAATGGCGTCACCCACTGGGCGGCTTGTTGTCACTTTTGATTTAACCAAATGAAGCACGGCCAAAACCAAGAGGAATGTCCTAATCACATAATTGCATTAGTGGCAGCACCAACAAGCCAGCAGGCCCCCGAGTCCCGGGGTGTGGTGCTCTGTTCCTAATCTTTGCACAGATGGCACAGAGAGAACATTCCTTTTCCAGATGACTTGGCTTGGTCCTTCTCCAAGTGGGAGTTGGAACCTCTTGGAAGGGCATGCAGAGTCCATTGGAGACTATTTGGGGACCCAAGGATTAGATAAACAACCATGAAAGCTGTTTATATTCTCTAGTGAGAGAAACAGATCCAAAGAGGGATGGTGACTTACCCATGACCACACAGCTAGAATCATACATCACATGGATGTTTTTCTTACTTAAATGCAATAGAATTACATCATACCTTTAAAAAAATTTTTCTGTTTAAAGATTTGCTTATTGAAAGGCAGAGTTAGCGAGAGAGAGAGAATCTGGGTCTCCCACATGAGTGGCAGGGGCCCAAGACTTGGGCTGTCTTTTCTGCCTTCCCAAGCACATTAGCAGGGCACTGGATCAGAAGTAGAGCAGCCTTGGACCCGGAGTGGTAGCCTAGTGGCTAAAGTCCTAGCCTTGCATGTGCCAGGATCCCATGTGGGTGCCAATTCATACCCCGTCTGCACCATTTCCCTTCCAGCTCCCTGCTTGTAGCCTGGGAAAGCAGTGGAAGATGGCCCAAAGCCTTGAAACCCTGTACCCATGTGGGAGGCCTAGAGGAGGCTGCTGACTCCTGGCTTCAGATTGGCTCAGCTCCAGTTGTTGCAGCTACTTGGGGAGTGAACCAGCAAATGAAAGATCTTTCTCTCTGCCTCTCCTTCTCTGTATAAATCTAACTTTCCAATAAAAATAAATAAAACCTTTTTTTAAAAAAACCAAAAAGTTAAAGCAGCCTGGACTTGAACTGGTGCTCATCTACTGGCGTCCCAGGCAGTGGCGAAACCCACAGTGTACCATGCCACCAGCCCTAAAATGAAAGTAGAATTACAAATCTCACTACCTCTGACCAGTTCTGTCAAACACTTGGATGAAGAGATGTATGGAGTAGGGATTTTTTTTTTTAGATTAGGTGCACTTCTGAGTTCTTACATTGGCTTAGTTTAAGTTCTTGGATCCAAAATAACTGATACTAATCTCCATGTCTGTCCCCGGTCTCCAGCTTGGCTTGTCCTAAGACAGGAGGCAGAGGATGGTCCTGGGATGTGCAGAGAGCCCACACTGGCCAGCCTGTCTCTTCCCCACTGTGCCTGGAGGAGAGGAAGGCTCTGTGCAGAGCCACTGGGCATCAGGAGTGGGAATTGGCTGCTCTTGGCAGGTGCAGATTCCATCTGCCCTGCAGTCGCCGCTCTCTCTTTCCTGTTGGTAACCACACCTCTATCCCAGGCTCTGCCTGCCTGTCTCCTGGAAGGCTGTAAGACATGCACACTTAATCCTCCAGTCCCTGTGAAGGAATGGACTTGGAGGGCTCAACGTGGCCCTCAAGGTTGGCCTTTTAAGATTCCCTGCAGCTGCTAGACAATGGGGAGGATGCAGACGTCTGATAGGTATAGCCTGTATCTGAGAGCTGAGGGCAGGCAAAGCCCAATTCTACTCCAGTCAGTCAAGCCCACCCTGCTGGCCAAGCAGAGGTGTGGGGCAGGGGGGTAGCCCACCAGTTTGCTATGCAGCCATTGGCTCAACACATTCCTTGCTTTGGTACCTGCCGAGTTTCTCCTGGCAAAGATGATGTGTGCCAGCTGGGAAAGCCCCGTGTGTGCTGTGGATGCCTGGTTCCAGAACTGGCAGTGGGCTGTCCCCTGGCTAGAAGCCAGCAGGGTTACCTCCTGTGGATTCCAAGCCCCATTCCTGAAACATTCTTCTCCCTGACAGCTTCCTACACCCCCTCTGCAGCCTTGAGTTGTGCTCTCATCTCTTGGGGACCCTCCCAGAGAGCATGGGGCAGATTCCATCCTTAGGTTGGTGAGGAAGGCAATGAACTGACACTAAGGACTCAATGCAGGTATGAGGACTTGATGAGTCCTTAGTGTCCACTCCAGGCCCTCTCCAGTGGGCAGGAGGTCACGGGAAGGAATCTGAGTAATGTGGTGGCAACCGACAGGAACAAGGTCATCCAGACCTCAGGCCAGAGGGAGGCTCTGCATGTTGCCTTTTGAGGCTCAGCCCAAGCAGATTGTAAGAGGAACAAAATGTCCCCAGCTCCTCCTGCTGCCGTCTTCTAATAATCCCTAGCTCTGGAAAAGGGCCAAGGAGGGAAGGTGGCTTGGAAAACTCAGGATGGCAGCTCTTTGAGTTGAGGACAAGTTGCAGTGTCAAGGACACACTTCTTGGGCCTTGGTTTTCTGTATCTATGAAGGGAAGAGGCTGCATTCCTGTCCAGGACACCTCTAACTTTCTGAGATTCTGCACAGGATAAGATGGGATGCATTATCTTGCTTGGCTAATGACAAAGGGATGATTATCTGTCAGACTGCAGGTAGGGACTGGGAACAAAGCCCATACTCTGCCCCATGCTAACCTTCTCACCAGATGACTTACAGCCCAACATTGGTGTTGCTGCCTTTTGCCAAGTAGACAAATGCAGGCTCTGCATCCATCTGAGTGGTCTCAGCACTCTTACTCAGCTCAGGCTGCTTTAGTAAAAAGTCATAGACCTGGTGGCTCAGAGAGTGGCATGATTGTTTTCACACTTCTGGAGGCTGGAAGCTCAGGAACCAGCTGTTGGCAGGGCTGGTTTCTGGTGAACACTCACATCTTGGCCTGCAGATAGCTGCCCCTTTTCTCCATGCATATGGGACCTCTCCCAAGAGCCCAGATGTGGAGAAACATCTCTGGGATCTCTGTCTTTCTGTAGGGACATCAGCTCTATCCTCTAAGGACTCCATCATTATGGCTTCATTTAATATCCACTTATCCTTGTAAAGGCCCTGTCTCCAAACATATGCATTTGAGGAGTTGAGAAGGATGACAGAGACACAATTCATTCCACAACAGAAGCCCAGGACAGATGTTTCTGGGAGTGAATTCCCTGTAAACAGGATGACTTGACATTCCAAGAAGCCTAGAGAGAGCCGCATTACCTGGTGGGAGAGTGGGATTTGTTGTTGTTTTTGTTTTTATAAACGTTTATTTATTCAAGATCTTCCCTTGTGAAAGGGCAGATCAGATTTATGGAGAGAAGTACAGAAAAATCTTGTGTCTATTGGTTCACTCTACAAATGGTTACAATGGCTAGAGCTGAGCTGATTCAAAGCCAGGAGCCAGGAGCCTCCTCCAGGTCTCCCACATAGGTGCAGAGTCCCAAAGCTTTGTGCCATCCTCTGCTGCTTCCTTAGGCCATAAGCAGGGAGCTGGATGGGAAGTGATGCAGCCAGGAAATGAACAGGTGCCTGTATGGGATCTTGGTGTTTGCAAGGTGAGGACTTAGCCATTGAGCCATCATGCTGGGCTTGAATGGTTTTGGAGACCCTGATATGGCCAACCTGGACTGTTGTGCATGACTTTGAATATCTCTGGGTGATATCCAGTGAGTCATTAGCTGTTCATGGTCCCAGCATCTTTGTCTGTGAAATGGGAATGCAGAAACCTGCTCCATTTATAGCACAGACTCATAGGAGACAGTGAAAAGTCCAGTGACCCATGTTTGCCCACTTGGGGGGAAAGAAGTATCTTCAAGGTCTGAGGATGGTTGTGTGTCTGGTCATAACAGCTTGAAGGTCAGAGCGAGGAAGGGCTGGTCTCACCCACAGAGGAAGGGATGATAGGGTCTGCACTGCAGTAGAAGGCACACCTTTGTGTTGTCTAAAACGTTGGCTGCCAGTCAACACTATTCCCTTTGTTTTAAGCATTTATCTTCCTTTTTGGAGGGATAATACCTTAAACCACTATCTTCTTAGTGTGAATTAGTTTGATCCATTTTTCCCCTGTGTGGCAAGAGGGATTTAAGTAGCATGGTAATTTTCAGACTATGTGGGCAGGAGGATGGACCAGGGATCGGTAGGTGAGTTCCAGGCTGGCTCCTCTGGGACTCCTGATGAACCATGGCCACTGGCATTGGGCCACTGTGGGCTACATGGTCCTGGGCAGCAAAATCCACCACCAACCACCAAATGAGGAACTCAGTCAGTTGGCCGCTTTCCCTTGGCAGCCAGCAGTCTTCACTGTCCATGGAAATTAGCTGAACAGAAGTTGTGGGCCAGACCCTATGTGAATAAGGAGTACATGGTCTTGTGAAAGAGGCAGAAGGAAAAGGAAAATATGAATATGATGTTATACAGGGAGTGAAGTATCATAAAGAAAGGTGTTGGGAAAAACAGTGGAGCACAGGAGGGATCCCCTAACTCTGGCCTGGGCAGGTACAGATGTAGGGAAGAAGTCAGAATTATTGAAAGTGATGATGGGGCTGGGTCTTGGGTAATGAGGAGTTGGGGTAGTGAGAAGGCAGCCTGAGGCATTGACAGAGCATGGAGGAGAGCAGTGAGGAAGGGTCTGTTTTAGGAGGTGTTGACATGGACTGACTCGGGAATGCCAGGCAGAACTCTGAGGCAGATGGCTGTGGCATTGTGGGCCCCACTTACTTTCTTGCTTTGTGGAAAATTGGAGCCCTCACACACTTTTGGTGAGGTTATAAAATGATACAACCACTATGAAAAGTAGTCTGCTGGTTTCTCAAGAGGTTAAGCATGGAGGTGTGTAACCCAGCAATTCCACCATAAAGTATATTCTCCAAAAGACTGGAGGCATATGTCCATGTAAAAACGTGGACATAATCGTTCATGGCAGCACTTTGTCATCGAAGCAAAACCAAGTGGAAACAACTCAAACGTCCATCAGCTGAGGAGCAGACGAACAAAATGTGGTGTGCATAAATAGTGAGATATTAGCCATAGGAAGGGATGCGGAACCGACACCTGTTGCATCACGGATAAACTCTGGGAACAAATCTCCAGGATCTGCTGATCCTCAGACACAGAGTCAGAGCTTGGTGCTTGCTGAGGCCTGTAGTGAGAAGGAAGAATGGGCCATGACTGCTGGTGTCACTCTGGAGTGATGTGAACGTTCTGGAACTAGATTATGGTGATGGTGGCACAAGTCTGTGGATGTTCTAGAGCCACCAAGTCGTGTACTGTGAGAGCGTGAATTGATTCAGCTGTTATGTAAAAGGCAAGGAGGAGCTGCAGATCGTCCAGGTTGTTCTCAGACACCTGTAAGACAAGATAAGTAGTTCCAGACCCACAGATTGTTGCAAGACTTAGATATCACCATACAAGGGAATAGCAGATCAGGCCATCACAGGAGTGCTAAAAATATGAATGATTCTGATTTATTTGATGAGTGCTTGGTGAGGGGCTCATTGGTGGTGTAGAACATGTGAGTTTCTGTATTGCAGTATGCGAAGGGTCGCTAGCTCTGCTTCCTGAGGTGGGGGGGCGGGCTGCATCCAGGCAGATCTGGAGTTGGGGGCTGGAGATTTTGCTGGGGGAGGATTAGGGAGGCGGCAGGAGGCCTAGCACCAGCCCCTTCTGAGTCTTGAGAAAGGGACACATTCATCACCTGTCCAGCCCCCACCTGCAGATTCAGGTTTA
The DNA here is from genome assembly GCF_030435755.1 of Ochotona princeps. Taxonomy (NCBI): domain Eukaryota; kingdom Metazoa; phylum Chordata; class Mammalia; order Lagomorpha; family Ochotonidae; genus Ochotona; species Ochotona princeps. Next base: position 42,071,234 of record NC_080842.1, on the reverse strand, counting down.
CTCCCTGGTCCCCATCCTCCTCTTAGCCCATCTCCAGATGGTGGAGCTCTCCTGTCACCCTACCTCTGTTCACTGCAGCCTCTGTGCAGAGGTCTTCTTCCTAGTCTGGGGACCATAACTGTTCCTCACTCCTGCCTGCTAACCCCCTTCTGGGCTTAGACCCCCTGTCAGGTCAGGAGGGAAAACGTCATAGAGCCCCCCTTCCTGCCCTCCTGAGAAGACCCAGCCAGCACAGCCCCTCCTGTGCATGGCTACTGGGTGTGGGGTATTATGAGGCCAGGCAAGGTGGTCCGGAGCAGCCCTCCCATCTTGCAGATGAGGACCCTGTGGCCCGGGGAGCTGCTGCTGTGGGACTCACCTAAGAGAACAGGGAGATCTGGGGACCAAAGATGAGAGAGAATAGGTCAGTGTGCAGCGTAACTGTGTTCCTGTTGCTACCAGAAGCTGTCACCAAATTCTGCTGTGATGCAGTCCTGGTGGTCATCTCCACTGTTGTTTTTCCTGTCATACACACATATATGTGCACACACAAGCATATAGATACACTTACAATGCATATGTGTGCACATATAGACATATGCACACATGAATACATATTGGCATGCACACACCCATGCGCTTCTCCTTCCCCATCGCTTTATGTTTCTTACAGCTCTGTAAGCATTTGCTCCTTCATTTATCATCCACCTCTACTTGGAACTCGAATAGGGGATGACCTGGGATGCTGGGGCACTGATTCTAAGGGACTGGCCCAGGATAGTTGCTCTAAGGTGGCTGATGGGTATGTGATGCCATCTAACATGTCTAGAAGACATAGAGCTGAGTGAGGAACACACTGCTGAGATGTTGGGACTCCCAGTCAGTCCCAGCTGTGACTCCCAGCTCCCCTATCCTTGCCAAGTGACCATGGACCAGCAATGGTTCATCCCTGGGCATCAAGTTTCCTGTGTGGGGGACAGCACAGTACAGCAGTGAGATCTGCCTAATGTGGGTGCAGTGAGATAGATGGGAGCCACTTCACGCCAGTTGCCTTCCTGAGCACATGATCAACAGTTACTCCTGGGTGACCTTGGGAGGGAACCGCTGGCCAGTGAGCTGAGGGTCTGTGAGGCTTGCCAGCTGTATCAGATGCTCTCAAGTGCTCATGTTCCCTTCAGAATTTGCTGAGGGATGAGTGGATAAATTATTAAGCAAGCTCTGTCTGAGGAGGGGAGACCAGGCTGTATTTCTGCTCTTGTCGGGTCTTTTCTAAGACTGAAGACCACTGGGACACACGGGCACATTGCTTTCTTCATGTACATCTGAGAGATGCGAGCAACCCAAGTCTTTTTGACCCCATTTCGTAGAGGAGGCCATTGAGGCTCCAGACGTGGAGGTGCCTTCGTCATCTTGGGGCTGATCAGTGGGAAGGACAGCCTGGAGCCCCAGTCCTGGGCACAGCCAGCCTTTCCCTGCCTGGACTGCTGGCACAGCACGGTGCTGTTGGCTTCTGAGAGGTTCTCGGAAGGAGTGTGCACTTCCTCCTGGTGGCTCCTGGGGAGACAGCATCCCTGTGGTTTGGACCTTGAGGTGATGTGTGCCTGCAGGCGTTGGCTGCATTGGGAGCTGACGGCACTGACCTGGTTGGGACTATCCTGCAGGAGTGGAGGCTTCTGTCCCGGAAGGGGTAGAACCCCACCATCCACTGTCTGGAATCTGCTCTTCCTTTGTAACATCTCTAGCCCCTGGTCCCACCCATCCTGACTCTCCTGCATGGGGTCATTCCTGGCAGGCCTACCCAGCCTGACCTCAGCAAGCTCCCAGGGGCAGCTTCCTGGGGAGGAACAAGGGAAAACCAGGTGGAAGGACTGAAGGCATGGCATGGGAGCTCCCAGGCTGAGGCAGACATGGCTTGGACATGGGCTCCCGGGGTCCTCCTTGTAGCTGCCCCCATGACTGTCCTTGGGCCTGGAGCACCCTCCCCTGTGCTGCTGCAGTGCTCCGAGCTCAGGAAGGGATAGCACATCTGCAAGCTTGTGCACTTGGCTGAGATCGTCAAGACTGTTGGCTTCAGGTCCCTCCTCTGTAAATGGGAATGGCAGCATACAGGTCACGTTGAGCAGCAACACCCTGTCACACCCTTCAGGGCAGGGCCTGGAACGCAGGAGGCATAGGTGACTCTTGTGTGGTCAGGTGCGGCTGCTGGAGGTCAGAGCCTTGCAGAGAAGCTGGGGCCTGAGTCCCAGGCTGTGCTTTGTGCTACTGGAGGTCCCTGCTTTCTGAAACAGGAGGGAGCCTCAGGCCACCTCACAGGAAGCTTCAGACGGTAAGGAGGAAGCAGCAGGCCAACACAGGTAGGTCAGAGAAGAGGGATATAAAGAAGTAGGGAGAGAAGGTAAACTGCAAAGTCGCTAAGCCCTTCATCATCGTCACCACTACCATCAGCTGGGACTGCCTGCAAAAGGCAGATGGATGGGTGCCTGGGCAAGGCCCTTCCTGCCTGCGGCCTTCACTTCTGTTCCCCATGCACCTTCTTCCTCCAGCAACTTGGCAGGTGACCAGAGCCCAAAGGCATTTGCTGCTTTCTACCCACTCCAGGTGGAGATGATCAGTGCTTTGGCCAGGCCAGCTCCTTCCAACACCCACATAGCTAAAGGCTTGCCCCACCGCTTGTAATTTTACCACAGTACTGCAGCCCCAAAGGGGAAAGGGGAGGGCATCTGCCAGTCACCCTGTCTAGATTGGAGTTCCTGGCTCAAGTACCAGTACGTTTTTTTTTATTACATTTCATTTTATGACACAGTTTCATAGGCTCTGGGATTCCCCCATCCCCTCCCCATACTCTCCCCCCACGGTGGATTTCTCCACCTTGTTGCAGTATGACAGTTCAAATCCAATCATAATTCTTTCATTGCAAGTGTGTACTTTGCATAGTGTCCAGCATCTTATTGTCCAGATAAATTCAACAGTTTCTTGGGGAGACCGTCTCTGGTCTGAAGGCAGAGCTGGCAGAATATCATCCTGGCCAATTAAAAGCCACAACATAACATCAACAACTGTTTACAACATTATGGGGTTAAATGACATGGTATTGAGTGATCAATATGTTAGAAAATGCAAGTTCTTAACCACATCCTGTGATTATTTCATTGACATTTCAATTTTAGTTTATACACAACTGGCTGCTATGCACCTTAAAATGGCTATAGGGTACTATTCAGCTGTCTCATGTCTATTTTCATTTTTGTATTTAGTAGTTTATAGTTTTGAAGCATAATTTTTACTGAACTTGGTGTATTTGGGATAGTCCATGTTGGCTTATAACTCTAACAAGGCATATGTCAACAGTTGAGGTGCAGAGCAATTTTAGGAGGGGTGTGCAGAGAAATCTTCAATACCTTAGTGAGGAGTAACTTATCTTTGTGTCCTACCTAATAAGGTATATGTGAGTCCAGGCTAACCGTTTCCTGTTTGATGTACCAGTACTTTTGCTTCTGATTCAGCTTCCTGCTGATATAACCCGGGAAGCAGCAGATGATGGTGTTGGCCTGGCCCAACCCTGACTATTGTGATCATTTAGGAAAAAAGTTAGATTCATTCTCTCTCTCTCTCTCTCTCTCTCTCTCTCTCTCTCTCTCTCTCTCTTTCTCTGTCCCTCAAATAAAAATAAGTTAATTAAAAATTAAAACAAGGGGGCAGAAGTTGGATGCCCAAGATCACCACATCTCTGGGCAGGCTGTAAAGGCTATAGTTAGCCCTAAGACCAAGCAATGGGAAAGGAGTTTACACTGTGCAATGGTTCAGCTCTTGATTTTACATAAGATCAGGTAGCTGGGGTGGGAAAGAGGGTCCTCTGGCCTTAGCTGCTCTGGGATCCAGGTGTCCCAGTGGACAGTCCTGCCACCTGGGCATCCCCAGCAGCAAATTTTTTAAAAGGCTGTGAGGAGAGAACAATGTGAGCATGGGACTGTGGCCCACGTTGGACTTCAGGGACCTGCCCGGGGAGGCTGAGGGCCCAGGGTGAGGTCAGGGGAACAGGTGGTGCCCTGCCAACGAGGGCATGCAGGTGTAGAAATGTCACTGACCATGCTGGCAGCTGCCATGTAAATGCAAGGTCCAAGTGATACCTTGGCTCTAGCCTGTTTTCTGGTCAGGCCTCAGGACTGTACATGGGGGAACCCACTATGGAGGAAGCCTTAAGGGAGCAAGCCTGAACTCTAAGGTGGCACCCTTGGGCCCCTCCCATGGCAATAACAGCCTGCAGTGGGGAAGAGGGTTCTGTGGGAAGTAGTGGCCTGAATCCTTCGGGGTGCCCACTGAGCTGGAAGACCCCTAGGCAACAGAAAAGGTCTACAGAGTCACTGTAGAACCAAGGCATGATGTTCATCTGGTCTGATCTGCTCATCCCACCAAGAAGGAGACATAGTGGACAGAGTTTGCCAAGGCCACGAAGGCAGGACAAATTGTGGCAAAGTGTGGTAGGAAAGCCTTGGAGCTGGGCTCCAGGCCATCCATGGGCTGTCACTTGGATTTGGTGGTCCATGCCTCATTCACCACCAACAGTGTGGATGATTAACAAGGTTTCAGGAGTGTGTGTGTGCTATACACACCCACCCTGTGTGGCTGCTGTGATCACATCTACTCATGGGACTGAGATCTCCAGAATAAGAGAGCAGTGCTGTGCTTAGCAGGGTAGACCCAAGTTGGAACCTTAGTGCTCTGATTCTCTGGCTGTGTGACTTTGGGGAGGATTTCCAAACCTCTCCAAACCCAGGTTTCCCTATTGGCAACTGAAGTGACAGCTCTACTCTGTGTAAGGTTGCAATGAACCATTGAGCTATTTAGGTAGTTCTTGTCCTGTGCATGGCAGCCACTCTTCTATCCCAAGGCTGCTTCTCTGAGGTCACTCTCACTTCTCCCTAACCTGCACCTTGAACTTGAAGGGCGCTACTGAGCCAACTCCAGGCCTGGAAGATAGTGAGCAGCTGAGCTTGGGGTTGAAAAGAACACCCGGGAGGGCTCTTTTCTGGAGGGATACAACTGCAGGCCATCCTGTCCCCCACAGATGAGGGCAGGAGCTGATCAGGGCCCAGAGCAGAGGAAACCACAGTTCAGGGGACTGGACAAAAACCCAGGACTTTCAGTCTCAAAACACAGAAGGTTGAAAGCCAAATGCTGAGTCTTGGATGGTGAATGAAAGATATATTCACTAACACATGAGTCCCTTGCTATCCATGGGGGGGGGTGGTCTGGGATCCTCCTCCACCAAAATTTGCAGGTGCTCAAGCTCTCTCTGTAAAAGAGCCTTTACGGAGCACCTACTGGCACCCGCCTCCCTCCCCGATGGCCGGCCATCCCCAATGCTAGGTAAATGTGATGTCGACACTGGAGGAGGAGGTTGGTGCATGCTATTGTTCAGAGGATGATAACAAGGAAAGTCTGTACATGTGCAGAACAGATACAAGTCTTTTAACCACAGATTTCCATTTGGTTGAAGTCACAGATGTGGGATCTGCAGACACAAGAGCAGACGGCGCTGAGGCTATAACTCAGGACCTTCAGTAGTCCTGGCTGAGCTGTTTGTCTCCAGCTTGCCTTGGGCTGGTTAAATGAGCTCCCCCTTTTACCTGGTCACCAGGGAGGCCCCAGTCCCCTCCAAGTTTCTCTTCATGTGAAGCTGAGTGGTGGTGTTGTGGGGCCCTGTGCCGGCTGCTCTCACTCTGCACACTGTCCCCGCTTCACACACAAAGTTCCTCAGCTGTCCAGTCTGTATCCACTGTCCAGATCTCCCTTTTGGGCTTCCTACCAACTCCCGCATCAGTCTGCATGTTCTCTGGTGCCCCAGGCATTCTTGCTCTCAACCTCACTATGTCTGCTATGCCCCATCTCTGGAGCATCTGCTCCACCCACCGTGTCAAGCCAAGCCTCCCTGGCTCCCTTTGTCTCCCTGCTTAGGCGCCAGGATTCTCCCCTTGCCATAGCCTCGGACCCTCCTCGGCCATGTCTTCTGTTCTGATGGCTCTCTGCTGCCACTAGAGGGAGCTCCCCAATACGCACATCTGTGCCTCTCCAAGAAGGCCCTTCTTTTCCATCCTGGCACCTTTCACCCCTTTCCTTCCTGGTGTCCACATGAACCTGATAGGTTCTTTGCCATCCAGTGGCTGGATACCTGCTTGCCCATTCTTGCACACTCCGCTTAATGCCTGTCTTCTAGAAACATTTTCCTGTCGGACGGCGGAATTGGTAGCCTTGCCTCCTGTTCCCAGCCCCCAAGGACTCTCTTTCCTCAGTCCACTCCCAAGATAAAGCATGGCAGGGTCCCCTGGCCCTTGCACAGTGCCTGGCATGCAGTAGGCACTCAGTTATGTCCATTCAGTGTCTGGATGCATCCATAGAGCTCTTGCATCTGAGAGGGATATGCTCAGGGCAATTGAAAGATGTCACAGTCCACAGGATGCACACACGCTTACATACATGCAGGAAGTAGCTGAGGGACATGCAGAAACCTCCTGAAAAGCTCCAGTACATTCATCAATGACAGCTGCACTGTGGGCTGAACAGGACCATGGGCTGTCTTAGTTCCCCTGTACTTGAGGCTTAACTCAAGGACTCAGCACAGCCTCCTTGGGCCACTGCTCTGGGGAGCCTGTGTCGAATGCTTCTGTGTCTGTGTTTGTCACATGATCCAAAGCTCCTGGCAGAGTGCAGGTGATTCCTTTAGATCCACATCCCCCTCATGGCACCCCACCCCCTATTGCAGTGGTGAGGCCCACTCAAACAGAGCTGTCCTCCCTTCCCTGGGCAGTGTACATGTAGACTGCTGGCACTGGATGCTGGAAACTTCACTTCAGCAGGATGCAGGCAGAGCCACTGCAGGAGGGACCTTCTGTCCAAAGTCTTGAGCTCTAATCTGGGTGGAGGGGCCACCGGTGACCTTTCCCACCACTGGTGAGGCAGGGGTCACAGTTTCAGACACAGAACCAGCAGGGCCGCACCTGCGAGGGGCTGGGCTTCCTGGGAAGAGCAGGTGCTGGGTAGAGAGGGACGTCCACACAGCACTGTATTCATTCAGGTCTGAGGTCTCAGGTTGAGTCCAGAGTGAGACTTAAGGACCAAAGAGGCAAGGAAGGAAGAGCAGGAAAGAGCCCACCTTGGGCTCTGGGCTCCATCCAGCTCTCTAATTCCCCTATTGGAGACCTGGGGGAAATGGCGTTTTCTTTACACTCAGCCCAGTGAGAACAATGCAAGGTTCCATAGTTGGAGGACAGCGCCAGCATCACTCCAGTGTGTACATTCACTCATGGAATAACTATCAAATGCCTGTTAAGTATCAGACAGTGCGCCTCATGCCAGAGATATGAAGATCAACCACAACAACATAAACAATCTTTGTCCCCATCCTTCTGGAAACAGAAGGGCAACACTCCAACATCTGCCTTTGCTGAGGTATTTGATCTTCTATGGCCTACTGCAATGCCTTGCTTAGAGAAGGGGGCACCAGGCAGAAGCCCCTGTGCTGGTGTGGAAGTGAGGCTGGCACAAGGTGGGAGGAAGCTGTCTGCACCCAAGGTGTGCTCTCCTGAGCTCAAGAATGCTTCAGGAGCTCCGGCCACCCTGCGAGGGGAACTTGATGGCGGCTACTGCAGCTGTTCCTGTTCCCCAAGGCTGTGAGGTGCCTTCCCTGACGTTTCCTCCACCCCAGGCCCCGGGAGGAAAGGCCATTTCATGCCTGCTCTCCCAGACATGCACTCGAGCCTGCCACGTTGCTCAGCTGATGTCAGGGATGCTGGAAAGAAGGGCTAAAAATAGCTCTGATTTGATGTGCTGCTCTCAGGGGCTGAGCTGGCAGCCGGCCCCTCCATGTTCCTCCGTGCTGAATGAGTCTCAGCTAAAGGAAGGGGAAGGGAGAGGGGTCCTCTAGGCCGGCCAGCCTGCGGAAAGTTCCAGAATCCATTCTCATACTCAGAGGGGACCTGAAGCCCCTTACTCGGGGTGTACTGGTGCCCTGTCCCCAGCCCTCCTGTCCTGCTGGTCCCTCAAGCTACCCGACCTTGCATTTGGACTGGTTCTGAAGGAGCCTGCTGGTAGAAGACAGTATGTGGGTACCAGGGACTTGGCTGTGTGTGGTTGGTGAGCCACCGGAGCAGAGTGCAGCAGCAACCGCTGCCTTCTGAACAGGTGGCAGCTCTCCTCAGCTGGCTTCTCTGTTTCTAACTGTCTGGGAAGGGACACAAGCCTGTCTCCTTGGAGCTGGTTGATGAGTTCTCTTCATATGTTCAACCTTCACTGTCTACCCTTGGGGCAGGATGGCAGACATCTGTTGGCCGAAGGAGACCAACTTTCCAGTGAAACAGAGACTCAATGCCGCTTAGCGCATTCTGGGGGGCACTGGGTGTATAGAGGCCCTTCCTGGGGGCTTACAACCTAACTAGAGAGGATTCTTGACACACAAGTGACCCTTGCAGTGTGGTGTAAGGACAGCTGCTGTAACAGGAGAGAGGTCCCCAAGGTGGAAAGCAGAGGCATGCCCCTGCCAGCCCAGCACTCAGGCTTCAACCTCAGACACATTGTTTACGTTTCTAAGCCTCAGCTTCCTCCTCGGGATGATTGAGCTATCAGAGGAGCTGACTCATGGAGTTGCTGAGAGCACGAAGTGAGGTTGGGTGAAAGGGGCTGCGTGACCAAGGACCAACAGGATTTCAGAAGACCCCAAACTGGAGGCACCATGCCACTTCCTCACTGTGAATCCTGGTGGCGTCTCTAGGGACACACTCTCTTGTTGAGGATGCACTTTGAACTTGGACCTTGAGTCTTTTCCCAAGCTGGTGACCTCGAGATGTTATGCAGTGGTGACCAAGTGACCCTCTCTAGCCTTTAGTGTTGCAAGTTGTGGTGTTTGCTGGCTGAGATGTAATAAGTGCATTTTCGAATGAAAGCGTTTACAACTTACCGCAGGTTTCCCTGGAATGTAACCCCATCGTAGGTCAGGGAACATTGGTAACATGGTTCTAGAGTCCACCATGTGCCAGGCATTCTGTGAAATGCTGAGACACGCCCAGGACCAAGGCAGGTAAGTGAACCAGGACCAGGACCCTCCCTGGGTATGTGCCCACTTCCATGCAGTGCCAGTGCTGTGAGGCCTCTGGCTGCACATAGAAGTGGTTTCTTACACATGTTCCAGATGTGTTTCAAGTGCAGTTAGAGTTCAGTGCCTCTGTGCCATGAGCTGCAGCCAGCTGGAAAACACGTCTGGGGTGGGGAGGGGAGTGGGGCGGCTCCCTGCAAGGGCCCTGGTGACCCAGGGAGAACCCCTGCTCATGCAGAAAACAACAGCCCTGCTGGGGAGACCTGCCCCTTGGTGCTGGGGGAGTGATTCCTACAGTGCACAGTGCACAGTGCAGGTGCTGAGGGTGCAAGCTGGCCGAGGGAATTGGAGCCTTAGCCAGGGGGGAGCTTGAAGGCCAAGGCCAGGCTACAAGTGGTGGTGGGGAAACTTTCTGAGTGTCCCCCCAACCCCGCCCCAGGCTCACAAAACTGGGCTCCTGTAGAGGCCACTGACTAGAGTGGTGGAGCCTGAGATGGTTAAGGGGTCTCAGCTCCTGTCCCTCCTGTTCAAGCTGATTCCCTCCTAAGGGCTGTGGTTCGGCCCCAGGGGACTGGGCCTGTAGGTCAAGGCTGTGGGGTCTGCTCTCCCGAAAGAGCCGTACTCATGTATTCCTTACCCAGGTTGGGGCAGGTTGGCGTGAGGCACTGCAACCCTAGGGCCAGGGGAGCAAGCAGGCCCGTCTCCTTGCCTGGCTCTTCTTGCCTCCTCCTTCCCTCTGGACTCTGTGAAGCCCAGGAACAGGACCTGAAGTGGGGTTTCTTTGGGGCCACTCCATCTGAGATCCTGGGCCAGTTCCCACCATACAAAATGAGGAAAGGCCCCAGATGGCCTCATTTTTGCATCTCACTGAAATGTAAACTCTGGGACCTGTCCTTAATTTTGTATTTGTTATGTTCTCTTCTTCATTAAAATAGTCTTTATTTTGTAAAAGTCATATAAAATATGACTATTTATGTTAGGTACAGTTGTGTTTTAAAGACCTTTGCATTACAGATTCACATAACGACATCTGCCATGGTCACCTGGAACGCTGCCTGACACGCCCCCTTTGAAGCAGGCCCTGGCACCTTCCCATCTTTCCTCTGTCCCTCCTCCGTTCCAGAACACTGTGCCAGTGGAATCCCACGGGATGTGACTGCTTAGACAGTTTCTTCCACTCAGTGCCATGCCTTTGACTTTCACGCATGCTGCTGTGTGCACCTGTTGGTGTGCTCCTTGGTATTCCCGGGCAGTATTCCACAGTGTGGACACACAACACAGCTCATTCGTCCATTCACACATCGGAAGGGTGGCTGGCAGTTAGGAATGCAGCCACTGAAAACATCTGTGTGCACGTTTCTGTATGGACATCAGTTTGTTTCTAGAATAGTAAGACACAGGATTGCCGGGTCACCTGTGAGAGCGTGTTTAGCTTTATCAGGGACTGTCAACTGCTCTCCATTTGCATTCCCACTTGTCATACATGAACATTTCAATTGCTTTGTAATTTTTAAAAAGATTTATTTATTTTTATCGGAAAGGCAGATGTACAGAGAGGAGGAGAGACAGAGAGGAAGATCCTCCGTCCAATGGTTCACTCCCCAAGTGAGCGCAATGCCTGGAGCTGAGCCAATCCAAAGTCAGGAGCCACGAGCTCCTCTGGGTCTCCCACACAGGTGCAGGGTCCCAAGACTTTGGGCCGTCCTCCACTGCCTTCCAAGGTCACAAGCAGGGAGCTGGATGGGAAGCAGGGCCGCTGGGATTAGAACTGGCGACCATATGGGATCCCGGCACATGCAAGGGAAGGACCTTAACCACTATGCTATCATGCCAGGCCCAATTGCTTTGTAATTTCTCCAGCACTTATTATTATCAGCTTTTTGTTCAGTTCAGTCATTTAAATAAATGTGGAGCGCTGTATCACTGTGAATTTTTTTTCTCATTGAATTTTAGTTCACTCATAACTCATGATGTTGATTATGCTTATATACCATTGTTTATCCTTAAAAAAGATTTATCTATTTAAAAGGCATAGTTAGAGAGAGGTCTTCCATCTGCTAATTCACTCCCTGAATGGCTGCAGCAACAGGGGTTGGGGACAGGATGAAGCCAGGAACTTCATCTGGGTCTCCCAAGTGGGTGCAGGGACCATAGCAACTTGGCCTATCCCCCACTGTCCTCCCAGAAACATCAGCAGGGAGCTGATTAGGAAGTGGAACAGCTGGCAGCCTCATCTGCTCTGGCACAATGCCAGCCCCCCCACCATTTTTTTTTTTTGTAAAATAGCTCTCAAAGCTTTAGCCCATTTTAAAAACTCAGTCATTTATCTTCTTACTGATGAGTTTTCAGGATTCTTAGTATATTGCAAGTACCAGCTCTGTTAGATGACTGGCTTTCAAATCTTTTCTCCCAGTAAAAAGATTTTCTTTCCTTTTGTTTTTTAAAGATCTGCTCTTTTTATTGGAAAGGCAGATTTACAGAGAGGAGGAGAGACAGAAAGATCTTCCATTCATTGGTTCACTCCCAAAGTGGTCGCAATGGCTGGAGCTGAGCCAATCCAAAGCCAGGAGCCAGGACCTCTTCCAGGTCTCCCACGCGGGTGGAGGGTCCCAAGGCTTTGGGCCGTCCTCGACTGCTTTCCCAGGCCACAGACAGGGAGCTGGATGGGAAATGGAGCAGCTGGGACATGTTTGGCACCCATGTGAGATCATGGCACATACAGGATGAGGATTTAACCACTGGGCTATTGTACTTGGCCCTGAAGTTTGTCTTGGCACTGTTTTAACAATGTCCTTCACATGACAGAAGTTTCAAATTTTGGTGAAATTTGTTATTTTTTAGACCACACTTTTGTTGAGACATGCATAGATAAAAACTCTGCCTAATGCAAGACATTTTCTCCTATTTTTATCTTCTTCAGATCTTATAGTTTCAGATTTTAACTTATATTATACATTCTAAGTGAGCTGTCACCCTTGAGTGACTGATTGTTCCCACCTATTTGCTGACAAGGCATTCCTTTCTCCATTTCCTCGTCTCTGCATCTTTGGAAAGGATCTCTGCACTGTCTCTGGACCATTTTGTGGTTCTCTGATCCAGGTTTCTCTTTGCTAACATCGGCCTGTTTCAATCACTGTAACTTTAGAGTCAGTCCTAAGTCAGGTAGTAAAATCCTCACGCTTATCCTTCTCATGCTGTAGTGGGCTAGACCATTTCTGTGTCTTCCCATCTGAAGTTTAGAGTCTGTATACAAGTGCAAAACTCCAAGGGAAACGTTTATTGGAATTGGACTCTATCTTGAGGTTAAATAGGACACTGTCATCTTCTCTGTCTTCCAATCCATGAACCTGGGCTGTCTCTCTATTGTTTGGATTTGCTTTAGGGTTTTTTTTTTCATGGCTTTAGCATACACCTTCTACACATTGTATTAGCATGCAAACATTTGCTTTTTAGGTTTAATGTTAAGTATATACTTGCGGAATTTCTGCTTGCAGGTGCTATAGAAATGAAGTAAATGTCTGGGTGCTGACCTTGTACCATGAGGCTTTGCTGAATTTATTAAATAATTGTGTGAATGTTTGAATGGACACTCATGTCATTAGTGACAGGGGCATTGTTACTTCTTCCTGTGCCACCTGTTTGCATTGTCTGTCTGTTTCTGCCTTCTTTTTGTAATGTGCAGAACTCACGGTGTGACATTGACTGCGAGTGGGGAGAGTACTTGTTCCTGATTTTAAGACAAAAGCATAGAATCTGCTATCATTAGGCAGGACATTAACTGTTAGCTTAGTATGTCCCTTTCATCTGTCTCTAGTTTGCTGAGAATTTACATCATGAGTGGACGCTGAGTTCTGTCAGAGGCTTTTTCCTGTGTGGAGTATAACGTGATGTGTGCAAGGCCCGTAAAGAAATCATTGCTCCTTATAGAAGTCACTTCTGCACCATGCACAATGCCATGTGTTTGTCATTATTATGCTGATTGGTTTCTGAATGTCAAGCTAGTCGTCCATTCCCTAGATGAAGCTCACTGGCTCTGCTAGCCTTTTCCTTCTGTAAGTTCCTGGATTTTATCTGTTAACATTTCTGAGAGATGTATTATTTATTTATCCCAAAGGCAGAGTGGCAGAGGGAAGGAAAAGTGGGGAGAGAAGGGGAGGGAGGGAGAAAAAAGAGAAAAAGGAAAGAGGAAGGAAGTGGGAGAGAGAGAGAGAGAGAGAGAGAGAGAGACAGAGACATCTTCCATGCACTGACTTACTCTCCAAGTGTACACAGCAGCCAGAACTGGGTCAGACCAAAGCCAAGAGCTGAGTCTCCCACATGGGTGACAGGGACCCAGGCATGTGGCATACCCTCCACTGCTTTTCCAGCTGCATTAACAGGCAGCTAGATTGGAGGCAAAGCTTCTGATGTGGGATGTGCTCTGATATGGGACATCAACATCATCGGGGTTGGTTTAACCTGTGCTGCCCCCACGCCTTACTAATATTTTGCTGGAGATTTTTGCATCTGTGCTTTTGAGGGATGTAGTCCGTAGTTTTGTTTCTTATGCCACATTGGTCTGGTTTTAGGATCAGAATAATTCTGCCTCATAAAATGAATTGGGAATTCTTTTTATTTTCTGAAAAAGTATATAGAGTTGGTGCTAGGTATACTTTAAAAGTTTGATGGATTTTTTTCCCTTGAAGAAGGATTGTCTAAGCTTCAGGCCCCACAAAGCCTGGACTCACTCACCTGGGGACCAGAGGGTGAGTTGCTCTCTATGGTTACAAATGACCACAGAACCCCCCCCCCATTCTGAGCATGCCGCAGGAAGCCACCAGGGACGGCAGGCCCCAACAGGTGAACACCCTAGGCCTACTGGGCCTTGCACAAATCATGACTCTCTATCCCAGCTGATCAAGCACAGAGCTGTAGCCCACTCCCCAGGGTACCACAGATGGGCAAGACTTGGCTGATATGCCTGGTCCATGGTTGGCTGTGTGACTTTGAGGAAGTTACCTAGTCTCTCTGAGTCAGTTTCAGATGAGAGGGTGACAGCCAGGTCTCCCTGAATGTGCTCAGAGCACTGGAGAACGCTCTTGGAGGCAGGCATGGAGGAGGCACGCCAAGTTTCACTTGTAGTTCACAGGGAGTGCAGGCAGGGGAATTGGGACCAGCTGCAGAAAAGGGCTAGAGACCCCCTCTATTCCCCCCACCCCACCCCCAGGGGCTGCCACCCGCACCAGGACTTCCGGCCTCCCCTGGTGGAGGCACGTTTTCAGCCATCTGTTCAGCACATCCTGGGGCCTCACCCTGCTCGAGGCGATTCGTAGATGAGTACGGGTACTTTCCTCGGGAAGTGACTCGCCCAAGGTCACTCAATCCTGCAGATCCGAATCTAGGCCCAGCTTGTCTGCAGAGTTAACAGCACGATAAGGCATGGCGTTCGCTCGCATCCCCATGCATTTCATACTCCAATGCTCTTGGGGTGGGGGTGTGGGAGAGAAGATGTTGACTAGAGGTGTCGCAAGACATCCCTGCAAAGCGGATGTCTTCTCGTCCAAATCACCTTCCGAGTTGGGGCGAGAGCCTGATGCAGGCTGCCAGGGACGGAGGAAAGAAGGGGAACGTGGCAGCCAAGCTGGTGTTACCCCTACGGTCCCGTGCCCGCCGCACCAAACCTCGCCAACACCCCCTGCTCCGCCCCACACTGTCGCATAGGAGGGCGCCTGCCGTTACGAATGAGATCACCGGCATGGAGTGCATCCTCCCTGCAAGGCTTAGGGGCTGGCGCCACCGTGTGGCCGCGGCCTGTCTTTGCAAGGGCTGCAGCTAGTGAGACAGCCTCCGATGTCACCCAGACCAAAGGAAACTGGACAGGTCCCAGGGAGCCAGGGAGAGGCGCAGTGTTCCTTCCCCGCCCCGGAGTGCTTCTTTGGCTGCTCCTTAACGCCTTGGAGTAGGAATGCCTGGGGAAGTTCAGAGGTGGAGGGCAAGTCCAGAGCTCTGAAGATGGCAGCAGGTGTTAAGGGGCATGAGCAAGGTCAGGGGGTCTGAGGCCCCTTGTGCTATTTCTGGCTCTGTCCCTATGGCTCCTTCAGTGAGCAAGACAAGTCAGTTTCCTTCCTAGTGTCAAGGTCTTTGCCCATAAAGTTGGTGGGGGAGTGAGGCTGGGGCTAGGTTAGGGTCTAAGCCTAATGAAACTGAAAAACAGTTCCCCTCCCTCAGCTTCTGGAAGCCCAAGGGACTAAATGAGTGAAGAGGATGGTGTGGGAGCCAGCAAGAGAGCAGAGTAGGTCTGGCCTGGTGTGCGGAGCCCCAGACTCCTCAACTGCTGCTGTAGGACACCCACAGCTGACTGTGTTCACCACCAGCCTGCACCCTTCCTCCCCTTGGCACGGCCTCCACACCAGCTTCTCTGGGCACATTCAGCATGTGCTGGGCTCAGTGGCTTCCTTTGCATTTGTGGCTGTTGGGCTGGGAAGGCGGGATGCAAACAGTGACTGAGGGAGGGGAAGGACAGGACAGACCTAGGTGAGTTTGAGTCTTGGCTTGAAGTTGGGCTTGCAGTGACTGCAGCATGGGGCTGCTCGGGAGGCTGGGTGAGACAGAGCCAGTGGTCTGAGTGTTGCCCTGAGAGACAGTCCATTGGTCCTCTAGTCCCCAGTGTGAGTCTGCGGCACAAGGCTTTGCGTGCTCTGCAGGGGGCAGCAGCCAGACTGTCTTGAGCACATGGATGTGCTGGGTGCCATTGACCTGCCTAGCCAGCACATCCCTGTGTCCCCCCCCCCCCCAACTCAGCCTTTCCTCCACCTGTCATGTGAGGTCTAGCCCCTGTAGCTCCCTGAATCACCTACATCCATCTCAGGGCCCCTCACCTCCTTCATGCCCCAGCTGCTGTGACACTTCCTGCCCTGCCTGCCTCTTCTCTCTGTCTCCATCTCCATGTCTGTATGTCTGTGTCTGTGTCTGTGTCTCTGAGTCGCACTCTCCCCTCCGTTTCTGTGTCTCCATGTCTGTACATCTCCCTGGGTCTACCTCTCTCTCTTTTGCTCCATCTCTCTCTGCCTCCCAAGCTCTCTCTCGGTGGCTTTGTAAGTCAGGTAGGCCAGCTCCCCTCCTTTTCTGCCTGGTTCTCAGTTTCTTCCCCCACCTGGTTCTCAGGTAGGGACCCCCCCCACCCCCCGAAAAAGGCAAGAAATTCTGGGAAGTGCCCTCAGCTCACAGAACCGAAGCCTTTGTTTTCCCCATGCGTCTAATGCCGACACAGATCTACCCTGTGGGGTTACCATGAGCTGGCTCATCTGGAAGTCCTGGCCCCGGGTCTGGCACACACCGGCACCTTGCCTACCCCTGCCTGCTGGTGCTGCCACAATGGTGCCTCCTTTTACTTCTCAGAAGGAGCATGTGCCACTTCTATCCAGGGGGTGCATGTGTAAAGTTTCTTAGTAATCTGGAGAGAGCTGTGTTGTTATTCCTGAGTCAACCAGTTGGGGGCACACTCTTGCTCACCTGATCATTCTGAGGTCACACCAAGGCCCGGTGGGGTTGCATATCCTGGTGTACAGTGGAGTGGAACCTGGAGTTCCCGTCCATCAGAGGTCAGTCCACCATGGGCATCCTGGAGTCATATACCCCACCACCTATTTTGTGATGGGAGAAGAGTGTGTGCTTTACAGTTCTAAATTCTTCAGCAGACATCTGCTTCCAGGTGCTGGCTTCTAGCGCCTGATTCCCTACGTAGTACCTATAAAAGGCTTCGGGCCATGCCCCAAATCTCCCATAGCCCCTGTAATTCCCCCGTGATGCATTTCAAGAACTCAATGCCAACATGGGCAGGACTGCCTTCAGTGTGCTGGGATAGCATTGTCCCATCCACGCTCAGCCCTGGAGGACAGGGGTCCGGCTCTGATCCATTCACTCCCTGGACACATGCTCCCTGCAGGTCTGCCACATGCCAGGAACTGACTTAGGCACGGGGGCCATGGACAGGCCCCTGCTGACAGGTGCTCCAGAGAAAGAGGGAAAAGGCAGGAGACAGAGAATGGGAGTGGGGGCTCGAGGGCCAGCAGGGACCTGAGCCGTGGGAAGGGGTGTGTGTTTGTCCAGACACACAGGCAGCTTTGGGAGTGTGAGAAGAAGGGAGAGAGACACAGCTGCATGCATGATATTTTGAAAAGCACTTTAGTTGCCACATGGGCTCAGGGAGGGGGTGGGGGTGAAATCCTTAGGGGGCAGGAGTGGACAGTGGGAAACAGTGAGGAGGCTCCTGCATCCCCGCAGGTGGGAGGGGGTGGTGGCTGGGACCAGGCCAGCAATAGCAGTGGGGACACAGTGTCCACCCAGCAGCACCAGGGGTTGGGCTAAGGCGGGGGTCAGCCACGCACTCCTTCTGGCTGAGTCAGACCAGACCAATTGGAAGCCACAGTGATGTGCATAGAATGGGGATTTCCAAGGTCGGACAGGCTCCCTCCCTTGGGTCAGAGTGCCCAGTTGATGGTTCATGCTCTCGCTTCTACCTGGGCTCATGCTCCAAGGTCACTGGCAGGCTGTTAGAGGTACCCTGCAACTTCCTCCTATCTGTGGCCCGGAGGCACAGCTTCCCCGTGGTTTAGGTAAACCTGAGAAGCTAAGGGTTTAGGGGTGCCCACTCTCTGAGCTCTCACTTATTTCCCTATTCATTCTGTAAGGTGCCCCACTGAAGAAAAGAAGCCAAGACATGGGCTAGAAATGACTAGTTCAAGGCCCATGTAAGGTGAACTCACTAGCCTTGCACTCCTGTGCCTGTTTGCTTGGCCCCTGATCCTCTTAGTGGGGGTACTGGGTGTGGTTCTGAGAGAGGGTACCAGTGGAGTTCTAGCTGTACCCTGAGTTGCACCTGGACAGGGCCTCCATGGGGCTTCAGCCTTGCTGGCCAGTGAAGTGGCTTTCTGGAACTCAGCTGTTCCTTGCCTGCCATGCCTAAGGACTATATCTGAGTGTGCCCAGCCCACGGGTGGCGCTTAGCAGGGGCCTCATAGGGGTTTGTTTCCCTTCCTTTCCTCCTCGGGAACACCTGAGCTGGCATCCCTACTAGTGTGCCCCTCCTGTCGCTGGTCCCCCAGGACCCTGGACCAGAGCTCCCCTGAGATGCTCACCTAGTGGGTTCCAGGTGGGGCTGCCCTTCACCTGCTCATTTTTGCAGAGGCTAGCAAGTAGAGGCCAGGAAGGGCAGCCCTCACTGGGGGCCCATCCCTAGCTTCAGTGCCCTGTCCTCTGGGCACTGCATGGTGCAGTTCGAGGAGTGGGAGCTGGGGACAGGATGTGGGCAGGTCAGGGTTTTTAGGGAGCAGGCACCCCCCCACCCACTCTGTGTTGTACCTGTGTCTCCGGCAGGTATATCCGCACTATGTACCTGGGGATTCAGAGCCGGCGGCAGAAGGAACACCAGCGACGCTTCTACTGGGCTATGATGTACGAATATGCAGACGTCAACATGCTGCGCCTCCTTGAAACATTCCTGGAGAGCGCCCCCCAACTGGTGCTACAGCTCTGCATAATGATCCAGAAGAACAGTGCTGAGACGCTGCCCTGTGAGTGCTGCCCCGGGCCCCCGCCCCAGCCATGCCTTGTTCTCTGTAGGCCCCGGGTCAAAGCCGAGGCCCCCCAAACCCCTTCTCTCCACGGGGCTAGCCTCATTCCTTGGGCGCTGGCCCAGCCTGGGTGTTGGCGAGTCTGTGGGACCAACAGAACAGCAGCTGTAGCCATTGGGAACTGTGGTGGCTTGCTTCTAACCCAGCCGTGGCAGATGGTCAGGCTGTTGAGGAGGCTACTCTAACTGCAGAGTTAGGCAGGGTGGAGGGGTCCGGAGCCCACACACCCAGCCACCCACCAGCCTGCACAACCCCTTCGGGCCCATATAGCCCTGGAGGTTGCCCAGAGCACAGTTCAGACATCAGCAATCTCCGTGCATGGGCAGGTTTCCGCAGGCAAGCCTTGATAATGCAAGTCGAGGCTGAGCTTCACACCGGGGAGAAGGCCGCAGCAGCCTGCTAATTCCACATCACACCTTGCAGTGTTTTCCAGATGCTGGATCTAGGGTGGGGAGAGGCCAGAAATGATGATGTCTAGTGTGTGGCGGGGAGCACCTGGGGTGCATGACTGCAGACACCACAAGAGACATCTTGGGGAAGAAGCACAATATGAAAGGGTGGAGGGGCTACAGGGAGACAGCACCATTACAGCAGGTGGGTTCAGCTCTATCCAGCAAGGCGTGGACTGTCTCAGGAAGTAGTGAGTGTCTCATCCCAAGAGGTGTGCTTGCGGAGAAATTGTAGAAGGGCTTGACTCCAGAGCCTGAGGTGTCATCTGGGAGAGCAAGACAGCCAGCTCTTACTGGCCGGTGGCCTTCTTGCAGCCCCACTGTTCCAGCAGCCCTTGGTGCCATCATGCTCACAAGTACCTATGGGGAGCACTCGAGTGGGACCGTCACCTCCATCACCTGTGGTTGGGTGATGGCAGCCCAGCTCCAGCATTTTGGTGAACACCTTTCCTTGCTGGCTGGCTCTCAGGTCGGCTTCTCTTCCAAAGCCAATCAGAGAAGACAGTTGTTGGGGCACTCGGAGTCCAGGGATGTGGGTTCAAATCCCACTCTGCCACCACAGGATCTCCTGGCTGGCGGTTGAAGTCTCCTGTTCCATCTACCCAACCAAGGGAGCCTGAACTGGATACTCCTCAGTGTATAAAGGGGGCCTCAAAGTAGCTCTGTCCATTCCAGAGGTCATCCCTACAGGAGCAAGGAGAGGGGGCTGTGACCAGGCCCAAGCCCCACATGAAACTGAACACCTGCACCTTCAGTGCCAGCCTTCAGCAAAGTGCCAGCTGTGCCAGCTCCCAGGTTCCTGGCAGGCAGTTTGGATAGTGGTGTTTGGTCAGCGCTCACAGCAACACTGGACAGTCAGTTCTGGAAGGAGAGCAACTTCACAGAACTGGCTGGAAGAGAAGCCGCCTTGCTTTATAAATGCAGCCTGAAGAAAACCCTCTGAAAGTGAGGACCCACTTGCAATAGCAGGATGTGGTATCAAATGTCAGGGCAACATCTGGTGCTTCTGCACAGTGGAGCCTCTGTGCGCACCTCACCCTCAGAGGCCGAGAGCTGATGTTGTCAGCCCAGTGCAATGATGCGCTAGTGGGAAGATCCACTTTCTCTCTTGTCCCAGGCCTCCTTTGCCTCAACACCGAAGGTTTGTGCTACTAAAACAAAGTACCTAAGACTGGGCAATATACACAGGAACAGAAATTTATGGTCTGGAAGTTCTGGGGGTTGCTGGGATGTGCTACCAAGAACAGGCACCTGCAAAGGTTATTGGGAGGGACATGGATTCCCACTGGTCTGGGTTTTCGTTCAGGGAAGCTTCTGGCTGCGTACATACCCATGCTCTGTGCTAGAAGCTCGGGCAAGGTGAGCATCGGAGAGTGGGACAGGTGTTTCATAAAGTGGAATTTTGCAGTGAGGTGCATTTGGAAATCCCTGAGCTAAATGAAGGTCCATGATGATCTTTGCTGCTGGGTCATGGATCCCCAAGCCAAGGATGAGGAAGGGCGTGGGTGATCCCTGAGCACAGACTGACTGAGGGATCTGGTGTCATCCTTTCCCTCTTCAAGTGCCTCCTTGTTGGGGGACTATCTTCTTATGATAACAGAGGCCATCCTCCTCTTCTCTGTGAAGAGGCAAGTAGTGCATACGCTTTAAAGCAGGTTAGTTTAGATACTACTAACTAGAAGGAGTTTGTGAATTTGGAAGGGATCTGTTGGTAACCTGGACTGTCTCGACACTTGATCTCTTGGAATGTAGCAACACAGAGTCTTGCTTTCTCACCTGACAGCCGTTGGACCTCTGGTGAACGCTGAGCCTGTCTGACCCTCAGGCAGCTGCCTCTTGTCTAAAGTATGAGTGAGGTCAACATGCATCTTGGAGGATTTTCAGGAACATTAAATGATCTGCCAGATACCAAGAACCCCATAGAGCATCTGGCTATTCTGTTGTTGCCATTTTTATGAATGAGAATTGTTTTATTTTAAACTGCATTTATTTGAATGGCAGAATTGGAGTGAATGTGGGGAGAGATCTTTTATCCACTGGTTCATGCTGCAAAAGACCACAATGGCTGGCCAAAACTGGGCCAGTCTGAAGCCAGGAGCCAGGAGCTTCTTCTGGGTCTCCCACATAGGTGCAGAGGCCCAAGCTGTGAGCCATCCCAGGCACTTCATCAGGGAACTAGATCAGAAGTGAAGCAGCTGGAACTCAAACCAGCACCCATATAGGATATCAGAGCCGCAGACAGCCACAGCACTGGGCCCACACCTGCTGACTTGAATCCCAGACCTTACTAGAGAAAGCTGTAGCTAACTGACCTTGATTTTGTCATCTTGTGGCTGATTCTTGTCCATTTTATACCATTAATGCTAGTAAAGTTGAGCATCTCTAGTCTGAAATCTGCAATACTCCAAAATCTGAAACTTTTTTATACCAAAGTAGAAAATTCCACACCATAAAAAAAATATTTAAAAGGCTATGTATCGTTACCTCCAGGATGTGCGTGTGAAGCAGATAGGAAATATAAATAAACTTTGTGTTTAACTTTGGTCCAGTTCCTAAGGCATCTCATTATGTTTATAAAAATATTCTAAAAATCTGAAACACTTCTGGTCACAAGTATTACAGATAAAGAATATTTAACCTGTTAATGATTTAAAAGATCACCAGCACTTTATTAGGCAAATCCTCATGTATTTTTCCAATTGTAATGTCTTGCTAGCCTTACTATATTCTCCCTGCCAAGTTCCTCGCTAATCAGCCTGAAGATTTCTTCATAATGCAGATCCAAGTAAATAATAACAATAACATGTCATATAGATACTATGCTAGGGCCATCTGGGCATTCCAATGGAGTCATTCTTTTTTTTTTTTTTTTAAGATTTATTTATTTTATTACCAAGTCAGATATACAGAGAGGAGGAGAGACAGAGAGGAAGATCTTCCATCCACTGGTTCACTCCCCAAGTGAGCTGCAATGGCCGGTGCATGCCCATCCGATGCCAGGAACCAGGAACCTCCTCCGGGTCTCCCACATGGGTGCAGGGTCCCAAAGCTTTGGGCTGTCCTCTCCTGCTTTCCCAGGCCACAAGCAGGGAGCTGGCTGGGAAGTGGAGCTGCTGGGATTGGAACCGGCGCCCATATGGGATCCCGGGGCATTCAAGGCGAGAACTTGAGCCGCTAGGCCACGCCGCCGGGCCCCAATGGAGTCATTCTTAAATCTGTGGTGCCTTGAAAATTTAAATCCCCAGCAAGGTCATCATTTTGCTACGAATGAGAGTTAAAGATTTTCCCAAAACTGGGAGAATTTATCACATCAGACCCCTCGTACGCAAGTAAAACTAAAGGGAGTTCTTCAAACTGAAAATAAGTAGGCAGAGTTTAAAAACTCATGGTAAGAGTAGCTATGCAGACAATTGAGAAAGTTATAATATTGTAAATGTGGTATAAAATCATTCACATCTTTAGTATGAAAACTAAGAACCAAAACGATTTAAAATAACACAGTTAATATGTTAAGAGAGGCAATATAGAAAAATGTAAGCTAGGACATAGAAAATTTGTAATGTGGGAAGAAATGGGGTCCAAGTGTATAATCATTTATTAGTATTTTTTACTGTTTTGCTTTTCTTCTCTTTTCTAACATTATCAAGTTGTTATCACTTCAAAAATAGCTTGTTATAACCAAAAAATACTTCTGTTAAGCCTCACAGAGACCACAAAACAATATTGTGTAGTAGACTTACCAAAAATAATGGGGAACTGGGGCTGGCACTGTGGCATGGTGGGTTAAGCCACCACCTGGTGTGTCAGCATCCCACACAGGTACTAGTTCAAATCCTGGGTGCTCCTCATGATTCAGCTCAATGCTAATGTGCCTTGGAAAGCAGTGGAAAACAGACCGATTGCTTGGGTTCCTGTACCTACATGGGAGATATGGATGCAGCTCTTGGCTCCAGGCTTTAGTCTGATCCATCCCTAGCTATTGTGGCCATCTGAGGCATGAACCAGCAGCTGGAAGATCAAAGATCTCTCATTCTAACCCCCCCATAACTCTGCCTTTCAAATAAATAAAACACATCTTTAAAAATTAGAATAAAAAATAGTAACTGGAGGAAAAACCACTTAGCCAAAAAAGGAAGATTGTAAGAGATGGAGAAAAAGGAAAGATACGATAATAAAACCAGAAAGTGTGTATCAAAATGGAAGTTTTAAGAACTCACCTATCAGTAGTTACCATAAATGTGAATGAATTAATTCTCCAATTAAAGGATAGAGTAACTAAATAGATTAAAAAAAATAAGACTCAATTATATGCTGCTTCAAAGAAACTTACTTCACCTCTAAGGTTGCACATGGCTTGAAAGTGAAATGATGGAATAGAATATTCCATGCAAACAGAACTCAGAAGAAAGCAGACATAGCCATACAAAATAGCTTTTAGATAAAAAGCAGGAAAGAGAAACAAGAAAGATCATTATGTAATGATAACGGATTCTGTCTAGCAGGAGAATAAAAGAGTATCCCTGTTAGGAAGAAGGGTGTCACTTGTCCCTGTTTGAAGATGACATGATTTTATGTATTAAAAACCCCCCAAAATTCTACCAACAAATGAGTAAAGTTAATAAATGAATTCAGCAAAGTTGTAGGATTCTAAGTTTATGAGCAAGACTCAGTAACATTTTTATACAACAAATTATCCAAAAAAAAAAATCAAGAGAGCAATCCCATTTCTAATAGTTGCAAGAATGAATCAATTAACTAATTATGTAGGAATAAATTTAGCCAAAGAGTTAAAAAATCTCTAAATTGAAAACTCTAATACAATGATAAAATGAATAGAAGAGGTTACAGAGCAATGAAAAGACATCCCATATTCATGGATAGCAAGATTCAATACCATTAAATCCACATCATACTCAAAACATTTTACAGATTTAATACAATCCCTATCCATGTTTTAATGCATTTTTCACAGAACTAAAAACAGGTACTGTTAAATTTTGTATGAAATCACAAAAGATTCCCCCACCCCCGAAAAGACATTACCTTCTTCATTGAAAAGAAGAAAGCAGAGGCATTGCAGTCCTTGACTTTAGAATATACTATAAAAGTCCAGTAATTAAACAGTGTGGTTATGATGAAAATGGACACACAGACCAATGGTCAGAATAGAGATGATAGCTGTAAGTACATGTGTCTACATCTGTAGTCCACTGATTTTTGACAAGGGTGCTAAGAACATGCATTGGGAAAATGACAGTATTTACAGTAGAAAGTGTTGGAAAGATCACACATGCACTTGCAGAAGAATGACGCTGAACCCCTCTCTCTCAGTATTGTACAAAAATTAACTCAAAATGGATTGAATATCCAAATGTAATACCTAAAACTCTGGAACTCCTAGGAGAAAACATGGGAGAGGTACTCTGGGACATTGAAATAGGAGGCAAGGATTCTTTTCGTCATACTCTCAAAGCGCAGAAAACAATACAAATAGACGAATTGCATCAAATGCCTTTGAAATAACAAATACTTCCTCCAGAAAGTGAGGAAGTATTTGCAAGTGATACATTTGACCATGGGTTCATGACTGGAATAGATAAGAAACTCAGGCAATTCAATAGCAACCGAACCAAATAATCCAGTCTAAAAATAGCTGTAGACTTAAATAGGCTTTTCTTAAGGGAAAATATATGAATGATCAGCAGGCACAGGAAAGAGTGTTCAACATTACTAATCATTAGGTAAATGCAAATCAAAACCACAATGAGATATCACCTCATTCTAGAGGCAAAGATGCCAAATGCTGATGAGAATGTAGATAAAAGGGAGTTTTTGCACCCTGTAGGTGGAAATAAAAAACAGAACAGAATGGAGTTTCTGCAAAAGTTTAAAAGTAGGGAGCTGCTGCAGTAGCCTAGTGGCTAAAGTCCTCATCTTGAATGCACTGAGATCCCATATGGGCACCAATTTGTGTCCTGGCTGCTCCACTTCCCTTCCAGCTCCCTGCTTGTGGCCTGGGAAAGCATCAAGGATGGCTCAAGGCATTGGGACCATGCACCTATATGGGACACCAGAGAAGGCTGCTGACTCCTGGCTTGGATCAGCTCAACTCCAGCCATGGCAGTCACCTGGGGAGTGAACCAGAGGATGGAAGATCTTTCTGTCTCTCCTGTCTGTAAAACTGACTTTCCAATAAAAATAAATAAATCATTTTTAAAAAAACTTGAAAGTAAAACTATCATATGCTGTAGCAGTCTCGTTACTGGGTATATATTCAAAGGAAATAAAATCACCCCAACAGACATCCTTACACGCCATGCTTATTGCAGCACTATTAACCATAGTCAAGATGTGGAGGGCCCGGCACAGTAGCCTACTGGCTAAAGTTCTCGCCTTGAACATGCCGAGATCCCATTTGGGCACTGGTTCTAATCCTGGCTGCCCTGCTTCCAATCCAGCTCCCTGTGGCCTGGGAAAAGCAGTCAAGGATGGTCCAAGGCCTTGGGACCCTGCACCCATGTGGGAGACCTGGAAGAAGCTCCTGACTCCTGACTTTGGATAGGCTCAGCTCCAGCTGTTGTGGTCACTTGGGGAGTGAACCAGTGGATGGAAGATCTTCCTCTCTGTCTCTCCCCACTCTCTGTATATCTGCCTTTCCAATAAAAATAAAATTAAATTTAAAAAAAAAACTTAAAAAAAGTGGAAACAATCAAAGTAAATGCCCACAAGGAATGCATGAAGATAATTCAAGGGATATACACAATGGAATACTACTCAGTCATAAAAATAATGGAAATTTTAGCATTTGGGACAACATGGATGGAAGTGGAGGTCATTGTGCTAAGTGAAATACACCAAGCACAGAAAGACAAGTGTTGCCTGATCTCAATGACAGGTGGAAGCTAGAGCAATTGATGTCATAAGAGTGTGATCACAGTTAACTGAAGCCCAGGAGAGTAGCGAGGAAGGGATGATGGTAGGATGGTGAATGGGTACTAAGCTATAGTTGGGACAAAGAGCTTCTGCTCTTGAGCTGCACGGCAGAGTGAGTATAGAAAATGGCAATGTTGTTTACTTCTCTTTTAAAAAACACTATTGATTTTGAATGAATGATTTGTACAGTAAAAAATGTTAAATTTATGAGGAGACTGATTTGTTTTCTGTGACTGGACACTGCATAAGGTATACATGTAGTGAAACAGCACACGCCATACAACATTAACCTGTATAATTTTTATGTATCAATTAAAAGTCAAAAAGAGGCTAAGGTGAATGTTCAAAGTGGTGATTAAAAAAAAAAGACCAAAGAAAGCTTGTGATTCTGACATGTGACAAGTACCCTGTGCCTCCTGAGGCTTCGCTGGCACTCTGAGTTGTGGCTGGGTTTGGAAGGCAGCCGGGGAGAGTAGGGAAACAGATGGTTGCATGCACATGTCAGCTCTGTCCCGTCCTGAACATGTGATACAGAGCAGTTCCACTCCCTGGCTGGCTTCCTTGTCTCTAAGGCAGAGTACTAGTCCATTTGGGGGCTGTCAAGAAAGTGTGCCGAACTATGCGTACACCTTCCCAATGTGTCACCCAGCACATTATGGGTACTTTGTATAGTCAGCATTCCACAAAAGTTTATTAAGCCAAGCACTGTGCTATGTGGTAGGAATAACAGGAAAGCTAATGTTCTTGTGACTCCCCCATTCTTTATGGGGAAGCAGCACTAACACAGTCACACAGGTGACATGTTTGGCAAGTGCTTTGAAGCAAGCATGACTCTGAGAGGAGGAAGATTGCAGGGCTGGAGCGGAGGAAGCTCCTTTGAGACAGGTGATAAGGAGCCACACACAGGAAGAGCAGAAGCAGCCTTTCAAGCATCGGGAATAGTAGAGGCCCTGAGGTAAGAAAAGTCTGGTTTGTTCCAGAAAGTGAAATAAGTATACCCAACAAGGTACTATGGTGGGGAGACAGAAGCTGGCGAGGAAGACGGCCCCGTTGGGAAGCACCTGGCAGGTCCTCAAGCTAGGATTTCTATCTAGGTTCCCAGGGTTAGGTAAGCAAAGCCTGTGAGGAGAGTCCTTTGTCCTAGAAGTACCTATTAGGGGCTACTTGTCCAGGCCTGGAGACTGTGGAATGGAGGTGGTGAGGGGAACGGGATGAAACACACACAGTAGGGGTCTGTTCTGGAGAGCCAACAAACAAGGCTTTGGAGGACTGATGTGGGATAGAATGGGAGAGGCATGGTGGTGTGTGACCGGTATATTGGATAGAAGAGTGTTGGATCAAGGAGTGCTAGCTCTATGATCTCACCTCACTTTGGAGATTTCCTGATGGTTCCCCACGGTATGGAGGTAAGGAGATTGCTACACCTGCATACCCTGAGGAGGTCTTGATGACCCCTCTCCCGTGTCACACAACTCCATCACGTGTTAGACTCCTGCCTCGGACCAGCTGTAAAGGCAGGGGATTTGCAGAGACACCTACCCTTCTAAAGTTTATGGAGCCCCACACTTGAAGCTTTGCTCCAGATGTACATCCAGGTCCATGGGGAGGACCTGTGTGGGCACAGTGGCCATTCCTGCGGTAAGGAGATGCTCTGACCAGCAGGGCCAGTAATGTGGACAGGGAAAGGGTCTGGGGATGAAGCACCGACAGGAGACCAGTGATGGTGGAAGTCTCTGCAAAGTCTCGTTTTATTGCG
Organism: Ochotona princeps; assembly: GCF_030435755.1. NCBI lineage: Eukaryota > Metazoa > Chordata > Mammalia > Lagomorpha > Ochotonidae > Ochotona > Ochotona princeps. The sequence continues at coordinate 42,043,421 of NC_080842.1, read as the reverse complement.
CCTTCACCTCTCCTAATATACTCTTCCCCCAACATCCTCATTTAGCAGGATATTGGATACAGATAAGTCCAATTAGTCTAGGTGTTTTTAGCCACAAGCCTAGGTCTTGTTCCTGCCCAGTTCCTGTTCCTGCTCAACCTAACGAGCACTAATCGACTCCTTAGGCCACAACAGAGAGAGGCATGAAAGAGGAGGTAGCCTTGATCTGTCTTGATAGATCAATAGGAGCTCATCCAAAAGAGAAGGTTCCAAGGCTCTCTGGGCAGTGGGACCCCAAGTGCTATGGGAGAGAGAGAGAGTGATTCCAAAAGCCCAGGAATGGGGCGTATGATGATGATAATGATAATGATATCAGCAGTGCTAGTTATGACTTTAGGAAGGCTCAGCTGTGTGCCAGAGAATTGTCTAGAAGGTTTTTTTATGAACTAATCAACTCATAAAAGCCCTTAAAGCAGATGTATGAATAGACTATTATCTGTAATTTGCAGAAGATGAAATGGGGTTCTAGAAAGGTCAGGCATGAAGCATGAGGCCACAGGCCCATCAGTGATGGACTGGGGTCTTTACCCAGGCAGTTCAGCTCCCCAGGCCTGTGCCTGTCAGCTGGGGTGACCATGGCTGAGCCTTAATGGATGAATCCTGCAGGAAGCAGACTATACTGCAGGGAGGGAGTAGGGCTTGACATGCACTGTGGCCAAGGTGAGCATGGACATGGCACCACTGTCTCCAGTGTTGCACACATACTACCCGTGTGTGTGCCCCAGATGCCACTCCACTGCCTAGGATAAGGATGCCACTTCTGCCACCTACTCTTAATTCTTTGCCCAAAACCTAGCTTTTTGCACATGTCCTTTCAAAGAGGAGCATCTTGCCCAAGCCAGCTGTTTCAAGGGAAAAGCTTCAAATTTGCTGCAGAGCTGAGCTTGGCCTGCCTGAGGAGTGAGGGAGTAGGCCTGAGTGTAGGGACCATCCCTGCTGCCCAGGACTCTACCAATGAGAAAGTTACATAGGAGTCAGATCCTCTTGGGCAGCTGTACCTTGGGATCACGTCTACTGACCTGACACACAAAGACTTCTGGTCGATCACTCCTAGAGAAACAAGTGGATAAGGGATGATGCAAAGGTACTCACCATCGTGGTGGCCTCCCAAACTTTGAAGACTCTAAGATTCTAGGTAGGTAACAAGATCCCTGCATGTTCTAAGGCTGTTCATCTGTCTCCCTATACAGAAAAGCAGACTGTGTGCTGGAAACAGGGATTTGAGAAATCATATAGTTCAGCACTTGTATATTACAAGTGGAAGCAGAAACTCGTGAGTCCAAGATACTCATCCCAGATGACCTCCCTAATGAGAAACCCAATGTAGTGCATGCTCCTTGTGTCCCCTTAGATCTCAGGGAAACCCCTGAGAACCCTCAGAGGAACCCCAGGCATCCTCAGGGACCCTTTCAGCCACTGTGTTCCCCGTGTCACCTTGAAGCCTCTAAGTCAACTATGGAGCAAGCATGGAGGCTCTGGGTGAAAGCTGGGATTATACTGGGCTGGAACTTGAAAGTAGAGTGACAGGTATTAACACTGCACAAATCAACTATGCTTAGAAGACATCCTTTGGGGCTGGGCTTCTGTCCCAGGCAAGGGAGTTCTCTCAGAGGTGACTCAAAGCAGCTTTGACTTGTTCTCCTGAGTGACACTGCCATCATGCAACCCTCCACAGGAGCTCTGGGCCCCTGGGCATGGAGATGGGGCAGATGCAATCCTCAGGGGCCACCTAGCCCTGCTCCCTCTTGTTTACAGATGGGAGCATGAAGAACAGAGAGGGAAGGAAGTGGCCTGAGATCACATAGCCAGGTTGGAGCTCAGAAAAGGCTCTGCTGCTCCCTGCCACCTTGGGCCTGCGTCCAGGACACAATACCTAGACGATTTTGTTCAAATGGCACACCTGGCTCCATGTAGCCATCAATAACCACTGATGCCTTCTCCCAACTTAGGTCCAAACAAGCTTCTTGACCAAGTCAAGGGAAGTATCGGAAAAATACTCAACCCTGCAGTGAACAGCTGGCTTTCCTTTAAGACAGCGTTGAGCTCTAAGATATGATGAAGGATCTTTCTGTGTGTGTCTTAAGCATCGACCTCCCTTCTGCTTTTCTTCTGACTTAACTTGCAGGTCCAGTGACCTGCACTTCAGCTTCATAGTTGGGTGCTTTTTCTTTCCTTGTAAAGGCTGTGATGGACAGCACCCAGGCAACCCAGAAGGGTGAATGTTCACTTGACCCCATTAAGCTAAGCTGTCTGTGCCTCCCTCTCCAGCTGCTGCCCTGTGAGTGTTTCTTTCTCTCCCCAGGGCCATGAGAAGCATCCATTCCCACTGCTTGTATCTTTGACTGTGGGTCCTTTCTAATGAAAGGCAGATCTTCCTGTGCCGGGAGCTCAGGTAGCCTCAGGACCTGACTCTCAGCTGCCAGACCAGTTGAACACACTCTCTTCCCTCTTCCCCATGGCGGAAGACTCCTGTGTTTACTCCAGGCTCTCCACCCCATGGGAGATTTCATTTTCTGGTCCCTTCCCATCCTGCTCACATGACTTTAGTGGTCATCTGGAATGTAAGAGGTGATTGCTTCATTGCTTTAGTCCATTTTCTGTTGCAATAACACAAGGCCAGAGGCTGGGGGAACTTATAAAAAAAGAGAGAGAGAGAGAGAGGGCTATTTTGTTTCATAACTCTGGAGCCTGAGAGGTTGGTGAGCATGGTGTTAGCATCCATGACACATCCTCACTGTTTCAGTGCAGTATGGCAGATGAGACGTGTAGTGACACAGCAAGCATACTTCAGTGGGGAGTCTGTCTTCCTCTGCTTACAGAGTTGCACTTACCATCATGGGGGGGCCCCACCCTCAGCACCTCCTTTCCTCCCTCTATCTACCATGTACACAGGATGGGGGGATTATTCTTGACTCATGAGCTTTTGAGGCTCTAGGATAAAACAAAGCAACACTGCCACTCAGAAAGCAGCCATGATTCTGGTGGTAGGAGCCAAAGGGAGCAGATCCACGCCTCCATACCAGAACTGTGAATCTCCTACTCTGCTTCCTTGGTCATGGGAAGTCAGCACCATTGTTAAAAACATTAGTTCAATGCATCAGATAGTGAATTACCTTGTCCAAAGCCACAGGCTGTCCCTATGGCCTTGACCCTTGGTCCATGCTCAGTGGCTGCCAGATGGGATGGGAGCTGAGTGAGGCCCATCTGTTCTGACTCATGTGGTGATGGAGGGTCCAGCCATCTCCCAGAAGTACTCAGACCAGTGGGGTACATGGATCTACCAGCATTTGCCCCCAATCCTTCTGGGCTGCTCATCTTGTTTCTGCAGAAAAATAAAGAAGACTTCCCTGAAGGCTCCCTTCTGCTGATTTTCTGGCATCCTTACCCATCACTGAAAAGGAAAAGAGATGCAGTAAAGAATGCGCACCCACAAGCATGAACTTGGCCTTGTCCTCTTTCCAGCTCAGTTTTCTTTCTCCTGGTCAGGCAGTACTGCTAGGAATGTGCTGGTTCTTTCCCCATAGCTTCTCCTCATTTCCATTCCCTGACCAGTCAACTGTGGCTCATAATCCTGCTTCATTTTCAAGGGTTTCATGTTAAGTCACAAATCAAGCATCATACTGCTAAGCAGAAGTTGCTAGAACTTTAAACAGAGAAATCAAACTTTTTGACTTCATCTGTCTAGGTTGACCTAGGCCTTTCCACTGAGGTTGTCTGTAATATCTGGTAAGAGGGAGAGAGTATCCTGTTGTTGCTGTTTGTTTTCTGCAATTTGTTTGAGAGGGGGGCAGACAGGCAAGGAGACAGAACTTGGATCTCCTGGTTTATTCTTCAAATGTCTGCAACAGCCAGGGCTGGACCTGGGCTGGAGCCAGGAGCCTGAAACTCAATCCAAATCTTTCCTGTGAGTAGCACAGTTCCAAGTCCTTGAGCATTAATTGCTGCCTCCTGGGGTCTACTTTGGTGGGAAGCTAAAACTGAGAGCTAGAATCAGGAATCCACCCAGGCCAGAGGTATCTTAACTGACATCTTAACCAGTAAGCCAATACCTGCCCCAGGAGATGGGGGATTCTTAAGGCAGCAGAAGAAAATACCAGAAAGTCAAACTAAAGTGTCTTCATTGTAGTTAACACAGATGAAAAGAATGACCTAGAAAAGAGAATATTCATGTAAACTTCTTAAGCCAGTGCAGGTGGCCAAAGTTGTACACAGGGAAGAGTTTTGGACCACCGACTCACTCAGGAACTGTTTAGGGTTCACTTCTATGTGTCCAGCCTGATTCCAGGAGCTGGGGATGGATTCAGCAATAAAACAGACCCCTGCCCTCTTGAAACTTAACAGTCCTTGTGGAGAGAGGCAGGTAAGGCAATAAACAAAGTGAATGGCTTCTAAGAAGTGCAGGACAGGGCAGCATATCCATGTGCAGTGGTCAGTCAGGTTACCAGAGAAGGGTTTCCCAAGGCTTCCTTGGAGTCAACAAGTGCAGCAGGGGCAGGAGCCAAGCTGGTGATACCTGGAAGCAGGTGCTCCAGGAAGCAAGAGAAATAATGGGAAAGGGGGAGGAGAGCTAACTGGGGGTAACCTCAGTTTCCTGGTGCCAAGGGGTCCTGTGCAGGCAAGCTGGGATCCCTATGCTTCCACAGCTCAGCCCTGCCCTGGCCCATGAGAGTGAGTTGGCTTCCTGAGGCCATGCCCCATGCTCTCTTATGTAAGAAAACCAGTGTGATGTGCTGGGACACTACAAGGGCACAGAGCAGATCTCTCCATCCATATCTTCTGGGGCTCTCCCAAAGGCTTTCCAGTACTGGTTGCCCAAAGCTCTAAGGGAAAGGAAAGGAAAGGAGAGAGGGCTGAGCTAGACTGAGCAGAAGCCATCTTTACTGATCAGTCTAGACCTTTTAAGCAGGAATTCTTGGCTTAGCAGGGGTGGGGTGTGGTGTGGGCAGGATGGAGGGGTACAAAAGGTTCAATGACTCCTAAAGAGCTCTGAAAAACTTCTCTTAGGGTCTCCTGGGTGGGGAGGAGTGTTTGCATAGAGGAGACTCCAAAAAGCAGTCCCTGGGAAGCATGCCTGGAAGCTGCACCCACACCACCCTCTCCCGGCCTTAGCCTGTTCATGGATGAAGCTTACTTCTAAGACCTATTTGATTCTGGATCCACTTCCAGGAGTTCCAGGATTTCATGCCAGAACCAACCTGAAGCCAGGTTGATTCTTCTCTGCTGCTTGCCCAACTAGTAACCTGCAGAGCTTGTAATGCCAAAGAACAGATGCTGTTTCCTGTTGACCTTGTGCAAAGCTGTTAGCTGTGGTCCCCACAGGCCTGGCCCTGCCCACCTGCTGCGTTTCCTCAGGCAATTCCCTAAGCCCCTCTGAGCCTTGGTGCTTTCAGGGAGATTTATAGAGGAGCCACAATGGTCTTTTGTGGCCCCCATCCTCAGCCAGATTCGTTCACCTGGCAGGTCTGGGTGCCATCCGTTGCTGGGTGCTGGGGCTCTGAAGCAGAAACACTGAGAAATCTGTCTTATTTTCCCCTTAATAAACTGGGCATAATCCTGCCTGCCTTCACTATTTACAGCAATGCGGTAGCAACAGCTGAACTCAGCTGTGAGATTTCTTCCTTTGTGGCTAACATTTAGTGGAAACAGGCCACCACCCAACAGATAGATCTAGGAATGACCTAATTTCAAATGGGTATTGAGTATACAGAGAGAGAATGTGTGTATGTGCGTTCCATTATATATACATACATATATACACATATGTATGCACATACACATGTATTATGTGTGTGTGTACTATATTGTCTATACATGTGTGCATAGGTATGTATATATATATACATATGCTAGTCTATATGTGCCACACACTGCATCTACGTGTATCCATATAAAATCCCTGTGTGTATATATATATGTATATAAAGAGAGAGGACAGAATACATACGCTATATTTTAAATTTATACACTATCTTTTACATACTTTATGTCAAATGTATGCATAGAGAGTGCATATATAGTTACCAGGGTACTTGAAAATAGTCATTAGAAAAAAGCAATTAAAAGTTTATTTAGGTGCAAAAGGCTTTGAAATTCCTGTTCTTTCTGAATTTCATGTTGTATAAACTGTTCTTTTTTTCTTTTTTTTTATTAAATTTATTCATTAATTACATTGTGTTGTAATTACATAGAATCTGGGATTCTCCCCCCACCCTCCCCCCATGGTGGGTTCCTCCACCTTGTTGCATAACCATAGTTCAAGTTCAGTTGAAATTCCCTCTTTGCAAGTATATGCCAAGCATAGAGTCCAACATCTTATAGTCCAGTCAAGTCCAACTACTTATTGGGTAGACCCTCTCTGGTCTGAGAGCAGAGACAGCAGAGTATCATCCCGGTCAAATAAAAGCACTAATATACCATCTGCAACAATTAACATCGTTATGGAATTAATTGACATGGTATTGAGCAGTCAACATGTTAAAAATAAATGTGATTTCTTAACCACTTTCTGTGACCCCCAATTCACAGTTCAATTTTAGTTTATATACTACATATGACATAACATCCATAACATAACATGTTATGCTTAACATCATATCATCTTAAATTAAGGCAAACATGTGGTATCTAACCTTTTGGGATTGGTTCATTTCCCTTAGCATTATGGTTTCCAGTTTGGCCCATTTGGCCACAAAGGACTGCATTTTGTTTTTTTTAATAGCTGAGTAGTATTCCATGGAGTAGATGAACCATAGCTTTCTTATCCAATCCTCTGCTGATGGGCATTTTGGTTGTTTCCATGTTTTTGCAATTACTGATTGTGCTGCTATGAACATAGGAGTGCATGTTGGTTTCTCGTAAAACAATTGTTCTGGATATATTCCTAGGAGTGCTATAGCTGGGTCATACGGTATGTTGTATAAACTTTTCAAAGTTCCCTCATATTTATCTTCTCTGCCTCTCCCTACACACACACACACACACACACACACACATACATCCAGAGATGGTGCTCACATGATTTGGATGAATGATTCACATATGATTCATTGGTTACACAAAATATGTATTTTTACACATGGATCAAAAATTTTAAAATAAAACAAAAACGGAGGCTCAGAGGGTCTGATTCCTGCCTAGGAGCATGTGGCTGGACCCAAGACAGGGCTGCTGGTGGCAGAGCTCTTCTCTTCCTCACCACCTCTCACCACCTTTGTTGCAATTCCATCTCCCTGGGAGCAGCATGATGCCGGGCTTGCTTGGCTGATTGCTCCTCGGGGAGCACTTGTGTCCTGGAGTGGCCCCGGGGCCAGCAGGCATGTGCTTCCCTTCTGCCCTGCCAGCTGAGTGGCTGACATTTGTTCTAGACTTGTTCAAGGTTGCCTTGGCTCATCTGCCTACAAAGATGGCATAATGATACATTTGATTGCCTCTTAAGAAGGAGAAACCAGGGAGCAGGGGCCTGGGTTAGCTTTCCATTTTGCTGCCTTCTTCAGATGCAGGTGTTTGTCTTTGCAGTTCCCAAGAGGCACTGTGTTTCCAGGGTGGTCCTGTGCACCATGTAGGCTGAACAGAGGAGCTTCCAGCCGAGCTTCTCACATTGCCATGCTTTCCCTAAAACCACTTGTCAATAGGTTTGGTTCTGCCAGAGTCACTTCATGGGGCTCTGAGCACAGGAACTGTCCTGCTTGTTTGGGACCTGACCCAGGAGTGATTAGGGCAGGGAAACAGTGGCTTGGAGCACGAGAGTTAAAAAAATGAGGTGGGGAGATGTCTGGATTGGTGGGTTTGCATATGACAAGTGAGGTCTCAGTTCATAGTTAAGATTTTACTGTCTATAAGATTGAATGGCTTTGGGAGGGCAGTCCTTCAGGGTCAGTAAGTCCTCAAATGTCAAAGCATCAAGATGAAAAGACACTTTTAATACGGAAACCTTGGAACTAATTGTTTTACTTCTCTGAATCTCAGAAAATGGGTACATTAATAGGCATTCTTATGGGATTATTGTGGGGTTAAACGAAATGACATATATGGGAATGGTGTTGTGGCACAGTGGGATAAGGAACCACCTGGGAAACTAGTTTGTATCCCAGTTACTTTGCTTTTGATCCAGCTTCCTGTTAGTTTGCCTGGGAAAGCAGTGGAAGATAGCCAAGTCCTTGGACTCCTTCATCCATGTAGCAGACCTGGTTAGAGTTCCAGGCATCTGGTTTCAGCTTGGCCCAGCCTGCTGGTGCAGCCATTTGGGGAGTAAGACAATGGGTAGCATATCTGTCTCCCCCATCTCCCACCCTAATCTGTTTCTCCTTTCTCTGTAATTCTGCCTTTCAATTAATTAAATATTTTTTTATTTTTATTTGTTTTTATTAATTACATTGCATTATGTGGCACATTTTTATATGCACTGGGATTCCCCCAGCCCCTCCTCAAATCCTCCCCCCTACATGGCCTAGCGGCTAAAGTCCTTGTCTTGAACGCACCGGGATCCCATATGGGCGCCAGTTCTGGTCCTGGCAGCTCCACTTCCCATCCAGCTCCCTGCTTGTGGCCTGGGAAGGCAGTCGAGGATGGCCCAAGGCTTTGGGACCCTGCACCCATGTGGGAGACCTGGAAGAGGTTCCAGGTTCCCGGCTTCGGATTGGTGCAGCACTGACCATTGCGGTCACTTGGGGAGTGAATCATCAGACAGAGGATCTTCCTCTCTGTCTCTCCTCCTCTCTGTATATCTGACTTTGTAATAAAAATAAAATAAATCTTTAAAACAAAAACAAAAACAAATGAAGTGACAGACATAAAGTGTCTGCAGAACATCCCATGCATTGGGAACTTCAGTAACTAACTCCTTTTTGCTGTCTTCTGCCCTCAGAGTTTTCTTCCTAAAAGACAAAGGTCTAAGTGGAGGCTCCATGAAATACCCCTTCCCACAGATGAAAGGATGGAGGAAGATATCCAGGCCGCTGGGGATCATGGTATCATCCCCTGTCATTTCCTTGAGAACCCAAGCAAAGTAAAAGTACCCACAAAATTCACATGCAGTTCATGGGAGCAGACCAGATCTCATTCATCAGGCACCATAGGAACTAGAAAGAGCCAAAAATAATGAGTAAGACATATGGGAGATCAAGACCATGGGAAATGACATGGTGACAAGTTAAAGGAGAAGGCTAGGAGAGGGGTGCTGCATGGTGGCTGAGAAACTGATGTTTGAGATAAGTTCTCAGTAAGAAGGTGACATTGCAAAGCATGGATATTGGAGAAGAGGGTTTCCAGCCAGGAGATCAAGCAGGTGCTAACAGAGGCAGGAGTGTGCAGGGAGAGCAAAGGGGGCCTGAATGGAGACCTTGAGGCCAGGGAGGGAGAATGGGTTTGCGCTCACTTGAGCCAGAGCTGGCTGAAAGGTGGAGACCAGGAATTGTGAGGCAACACCTACAGCTCCTAGGCAGCCCCCACTGAAGGCCTGTGTGGGGCGCACAGCTTTTGCCCAGGTGGACATGGTGTATCAGCCTGTACAGGCAGGCCAGGCTCAGCCTCAAAGTCCCAGCCCCGATCCAGAAGTCTGAAGCAGCCTGGATTTGCTCTGTGTAGATTTGCTTCATGGTTGTTGGGCTTCTGCTGCAAGTCACTAGTCACTCTTCCTGAAGAGGGGGCACTTCTGTCTAGTAGGGTTACACATCACTGCTGCACCTTGTCAGATACCATCTCAGCTACACTCAAACTCAGGAGTGAAAGTGTGTCCTCCCTACCAGAGGCACTGAAAATCCTTGACCTCTGGCTATCTACCAGGTGTGAGAAGCTGCGTGGAAGGGTATCCTATGGCTTAATCACTGTGGCTGTTGCAGTGCTTATAGACAGCTGGGACAGAGTGAATGCAGGGAAACCCATTACAGGGACCTTTGATAATCCAGGCAGGGAAAATGTATGAGATGTCACTCCTCTGCAGTTGCCAGGATATTCAGCAAAAGGCCTTCTAGGGAAGCAGGGGTGGGACAAGTCAGTCCTCACCTTGGCATTGCTCCTTCTTACAGAGATGACCAGAGGACTGATCTGTATTAACCAAATTGATAAGAAAAATGATGTTCGGACTTGAACACTGCTTCATTCATTGGTGTGTGAGAATGAGAGACACACTTTCCTAATTATTAAAAAAAAATCTAAGGCTCAGATTCAGACAAAATTGTCTTTAAGTCGTAGTTCTACAAGTTTCCAACTGCTTGGTACAGAAAAATTGGATGGGAGCCTGTTTCCTCATCTTAAAAATCAGTCTATTAATCCAGCTAGAATACCAGGGATGAATAACTAAACTTGTCTATGTCACTTGCCTGGCTTGGAGTCTGGGTCCAGTAAAGGGGAGGCAATGTTAGGAATCAGCAGATGACATGGGTGATGAGTAGGGACTCTGAGCCCAAAGAGGACATTTCACAAAGACATGGCCTGGGGGTGGATCAGGCTGAGCTAGACTGCATCACCTGCTGGCGAATGCCAAGAGTGGAGGCAGACTATCTCAGACTGGGTCTGCACACCTGCTGGCATGCACAACACCCAGGGTTGGGAGCAGGCCTGGTAGGGGAACTTCAGGGACTGCCTTGCTGGGCCCCTGCCTCCACTAATGAGCCTGAGAGCTGGGACTGGGGGCAGATCAGGCTGGGCAAGGTGGTAGCACCAGTTGGCATACATATGGGCAGGGTCTGGGGTATGTCAGGCTGGACTGAGCAGTAGCACCCATGGGTGTGCATGAGAATCAGATGGGATGTGGTAGGGATCCAGCTAGGCCACAGTATATGTACACATGCAAAAACCAAGATTGGTGGCAGTCCTAGTGGGAGTTATTAGGGCTTACCACAACTAGACCACAGCACCTGCTAGTGTGCATGAAGACCAGACCTATGGTGGGCTGGATTGAGCTAGGCTGCAGCACCCATCAGTTCTTATGAGAGATGAGACTGGAGGCAGAACAGTCAGTTCTGCATCAACCTGTGTGTGTGTTGGCTGTTGCAGGTGACAGACCGAACCTGACCCTGCATTAGCTGATGCAAGCAAGAATCAAGTCTGAGGTCACCCCAAGTGAGGTTTCTTAAAGGATTCCTGAACTATATAGCTGTACTCAAACCCCAGCCACTGGGAAAATCACAATATATGTGGTCCAACCTTGGAGCACATGTGTCAGAACTGGACCTTCTCAGTTGCTGATGCTGTGCGTTGGTCAGCATGTCCAGATGTACACAAGTGACATCATCATGTTCACATGGGCCAGCAGAGGATGTCAAGTGCCTCATCGGAGGATAGAAAGTGAAACAAGTTGGACCACTGTCCTGGGCAGGTTTTGCAACATGTTCCTGAGTCTGTGCATGCACACTGCAGAGGACTTGGTCAATAGGCTTTGGATTTTCTTAACACTGGTGCAACAAAGGCGATGCTGTCTCAGAACCATCAAATCCATTCAAGTAACACTCTTAGAACACTCTTCCCCACGCTGGAATCTCTAAGGTGTCATCAGACAACCATCCCCCCATCCCCTGGTGCTGATGTAGTTTGACAGCAAGGAATGACCCTCTCTCTTTCCCTCTCTGCAGACATAGGAGAGAAAAAATGTGAAACATTTGTCTCATCTACGTTCCTCCATACCTGGACCCTCCCTACCTTAATTAGAAACCCACATGGGCATGCATCCCTCTTAATTATGTAAACAATATTTTAAAATTTTAAAAGGTAAAAAAAAAAAGTGAAGCCATGGCCAGACTATAACTACTGTTCCTCAGAAGCCACCTGGATAGTGGCCTAGCATTGAATGCCAGCTCTCTGCCAGCTCCCTACATTAAAAATCTTTTCCTTTAGCCAGAGTAACTGGTTGTGGCTTCCCCAAGACATCCCAATTCTCCCTTTATAGGGTGAAAATAGGCCACTCAGGTGAGCCTCGGGCTTGCTGCTACGTCATCAGCCCCGTGTATGCGTCAGGGTGAGGGTGAGGGCCATGGGATAGTGGATGATGTATCTTCTAGTTAAACCCCTCCTGGGGGTCAATTTGGAAGTGTCAGTGGTGACCTGAGCTTACTCCACAGGGAGACTTCTGATGGGGGCTGTGCCCTCTCCAAACACAGAGATGAGAGAGGAGATGGGTATAATCCATGAGTCTGGGGAGTGGAGGCGGCACTCAAGCCAGAGTGTTCAGCAGGAAGTGATTATGACTGTGTTTGAAGTCTAAGTTTTACGAGATTGCTTTCACATTTGCAAGTGAAATAGAATTCTGACTGGTAACCACATAGGACTGTAATTCTGAAAATAATTCAGGCTGGTGGGCACAGGGTGCACACAGAATTCTGGCTGATCGCTAGGCCGCACACATGCATCTGTGGAATGTGGAGGAGGACCCTCTGGGGCCAGGCCCTCTTGCTTTTCATAGATATCCATCAGGCTTGTCACAAAAGATAGTTACTCCTAACTGGGGTGGGAGTAATGGGGTTTCATTTTCATCCGAGTCTCTTCTTTCCCTTAAAAAGCGGCTTAAGTACAGGCACACATACAGAGCACAAAATGATCGTTTATTCAAAAGATAAGAAAGCAAGCACATTTACACATATGGCCATAAATAGAGGGGACCAGAGAGAGAAGGGGATGGGAGAAGGGAGGTAGGGCAAGGAGGACACCCTCAGCACCTTCTCTTGTCCTTGTCTCCACAGAGAAGAGACCAAGCAACCCTCACCCCAGTGCCTCCTTTTATGGGTAATGTGGTCACCTGGGAGATTTATGGGTGCTTCCATAACCTTCTGTGTGAAACTTAGAGTATGTATTTATATGGCAACCCTTCCCCAGGTTCCAGATCACAGTATCCTGGGAATGGGTGTGTTCTCACAGACAGGTAGGATAGAATTAAATGAAGCAGGGCCTTGTGGTTTCTGAACTCCAGTTCAGTGAGCCTTCTTAGCACATGTCACTTATCAGCTGTGTGGTATAGTGTAATGTGATGTGGTGTGGTGTAGTTGAGTGGGGTATGATGTGGTGGGGAGAGGTGGTATTTGGGGTGATGTAGTGTGCTGTGATGTGGTGTGTAGTATGCTAGAGTGGGGTGATGTGTGTGCTGATAAAAGCTCACCCACCAACACTGAGCAGGACCAAGGAGAGCCCTTGTTTGTTGCCTTGCCAATTTCTATGGTGTCAGTATTCTCAGGTGACTGTCTAGCCTCAAACATGACATGCACGACTCTACAAAAGTTCCAAAATGTCAATAGCAGTCAGCTCCAGTGAATAGTCCCAGGCTTCTGTGTCAGCTCTCACACTTACCAGCAATGTGACCTTGGCCTGGCTGGTAGAAGGCAGCCACAGTGCTCACTGCCCTTTTCTCCTTGGCTGCCTTGGAAAGTTGCTCCATGAAATGCCCCCCTCATGGCACCACCTGCATGGTGACAGGACAAGAGACGGCAGCTTCTGCCTAGAGAAGGGTGCACACAACTGCCTTAGCTTTTCCTGGAAACATTCCCAAGGAGAGCCTGGGCTGCCTCAATGTGTAGGATGATAGAGGGCACTGTGCTGCGTACAAAGGAAAGATTGTGGTCTAAAAGGAGATTAGTAGGGGGAAATACAGAGCCGGCATGTAGAGCAAGTGGTGCTCCTGCAAACACAGACATCCCAGGCAGAGAGAAAGAAGATGGGCTGGAGATGGGTAGGTGCTGTCCTTGACTGGCAAGGACTGTTTGGTGGGGGGCAGTCCATCAGGGGTGGTATCACACGAATTGGGTGAGCATGCAGTGTTGGGAAATGGTTCTGACCACCTGCAAGCTTCCTCACTGCAGGTTGACTTTCTTCCACTTATAAAATGGTAAAGTAAGCCCAGCAGGAAAAGGCCATCATGAAGAGTTCAAGCGAGACAAGAGAGGTAGTGACAGGATGTGAAGGACAGAGTGGTCCCTAATACCTGATGTCTCTCAGAGTCCACAGGAGGGCATCCCAGGCCCAGTTCTCCGAATGTTTCACTTGGAACATGATGGTCATTCAGTGAGGGTCCCTTAGTTGGGGTCGGGAGCTCAGCACTATAGGGTGGGAGAACAGGGTGGCAATTGGCCTGCCCTCAGGCAGGTTGACAGAAAGGAGGAATGGCAGCAGGAGAGGGTGTAGGGTTTAGCTGCCCCACTATGCAAGGGGGCAGAGGCTGCCCTGAGCAGCCATGCTGAGTAAGAGAGGTTGAGGAGACTCCGAGGAAAGAGACGAGGAGCTGGGAGCTGGAGGGCCACATTCAGCAGTCTTCCACTGCAGCTCATGCCATCTACCTCGCACTCCTCCAGCTCCCAAGCACATGTTTTCCCTGTGCGCAATGAAACAGTGGCCTGGTTGCTCTATGGCAGAGGGTGGGCAACATAGCCGGCTTGGGCCTACCTTTGCATAGCCTGCTCTGCGCTCTCCACGGCCACTCCTGCTCTGAGGTGGTTGTTCACTGTTTCTGGTGACCTGTAGCTTCCCAGAGCACTCTGATCCCATGTGCTGCATACCCCCTGGGGATATTTCTGGCCATCCTGCTGCCTCCTTTGGGCTCCCTTTCCCAGGATGTTGCAGAACTCCCCACACACTGGCCATTGGTACAGCTCATCCCTGGTAGAGCCTGAGTCTCAGCCCTGCCTTCTTGTCTGATCACAGCCTCCCTGCCTCGCTGTAACAGCCAGGGCTGGAGACTGCTTCAGCCTACCTGCTGCATCACACCCTCTACTCCTCCCTTTGTCTGCTCCTCAAGATTTGGAGCCCACCCTTCCCCAGATACCCTGTCATCTTGCTTCTCACTCTCGGGGAACACTCATGCTCCCATTCTTTGCTTTGTTTCTCAAATGGCAACAGCTCAACTGACAGTTACCCAGGCACATTGCACTGAGACCATTCAACTGGACCTTCCCTGATAACCTTCCCTTGTGCTCCATCCTCTCCATTGGCCATAAAATGTGACCATCCTTTTGAAATTTCAGTACCTGGGGCCTGTGATGGGAGACTGAAGGCCTCTCTCCATGTCTTTGTCAGGGAGGGACCCTCAGGAGGCTTTAGGTCAGCGGCTCCCTGGCACACATAGGATTTGCCTGTCTCCATCTCAGATCAGCAGGCAGGCTGCAAGCCCTGCCTCCCGACTTGCCCTGGAGAAAGCGAGTAAGCTGTGAAGGTCGCTGCCTGGACTTGTCACTGGCATGCATCAAATGTTTCATATTTCTCAGGGTGGGTTTTGGGATGCTGGATGTGAGCAGGCTGTGGGTGGTGGGGGATCCTGAATACTCCCAGGCCTGTTCTGGAGATACATGGAGGGCCTCCGTGGTTGCTGCAGTGGGCTGGGGGATTGCCTGCTGAGTAGAACCCATTGCCTTTTACATCAACCTCAAGTAAGGCAGGAAATCTTCCAGGTGAGCCCACTGCAGAGGGGGAAATGCCAGCACATCTCCCCTCAGTCATGGACCACACTGCAGGCTCCTGGGGAGTAATGGTGCACCAGTGCTAAAGTAACTGCAGTCCACTGGATGGCCATCACCCCTTTCCTGGTGGTTTCAGGAAGGCCAAATTGAATTCAGTTTTGCTTTTGGTTCAATCCTGAAGGATAGGTCTCTGTTTTCTGCAGCCACCACACTTCCTGTCCACTCTCAGTCTTTTGCAGCTTTCATTTCTTTCCCTCACTGGGGCCAGCAACAGGGGCACGGTTGGTGAAGTGCGCGCTCTCAAGACCAACAGAGTCATGCTCTGAGTTTGAATCCTGCTTCAGCCTCATGGCAGGTGTACACCCTGGGAAAGGGTCTTTAATTTTGTTATCAAAAATATGGGATTAGGTAGAGCACTATGTTGACACCATAGACTGGACTGTTTTAGCAATCAATGACATTTATCTTCTTACCACCCTGGAGGCCAGAAGTCCCAGATGGAAGTGAGTGTGGACAGGGTTGGTTTGCCCTAAGGTCTCTGTAACTTGTAAATACTGTCTCCTCCCTGTGTTCTCACATGTTCTCCTGTCGGTGTCTGCATCTTTATCGCCTCATAAGGCCAGCAGCTGTGTATCATTAAGACCCACCCAAGGACATCATGGGGACGCAGTGACCTCTTTAAAAAGCCTCTCTTTAAATACAGGTTCACTTGGAGGTCCAGGGGCTGGGACTTCAGTGCAGCAACTTTGGGAAAGGGAAGCTATTCGGCCCAGCAGGTACCTGCTTTAAGACAATGCATGTGGAATGCTTAGTGACCCATGCCTATGTTCTCTGTGACAGCAGAGGGCATTGGCAGGGGCACTTAGAGCAAAGGATTACATCTTCTCGCCAAGCCCTTCATCCCATACCCCAACGGAGTCCCAAGAATGAGCCAGCCCTACCCAGGCACCCACCCCTAAGGAGTTGCTTTTACAGTTCCTGTGGGCTTGTTGAGGACACAGGCCTTAATCAGAGAGAAGATGGGGAAGTGACCAAGCATAGTAATGTGGGTCCAGACAAGTTCATTTGGGCAGGCTGCATGCAAGTCTGTCTGATGCTCACACCATTGGTTCTTTTTTTTTTTTTTTAAGATTTTATTATTATTGGAAAGCCGGATATACAGAGAGGAGGAGAGACAGAGAGGAAGATCCTCCATCCACTGGTTCACTCCCCGAGTGAGCCGCAACGGGCCGGTGCGCGCCAATCCGAAGCTGGGAACCAGGAACTTCTTCCGGGTCTCCCATGCGGGTGCAGGGTCCCAAAGCCTTGGGCCGTCCTCGACTGCTCTCCCAGGCCACAAGCAGGGAGCTGGATGGGAAGTGGAGCTGCCGGGACTAGAACCAGCGCCCATATGGGATCCCGGGGCTTTCAAGGCGAGGACTTTAGCCGCTAGGCCACGCCGCCGGGCCCACACCATTGGTTCTTGAACCCTCCACGGCAAGGATCACCTCTCAGTTGAGTGTCCAGGAAGAAGACCATCTCCCAAATAGGATTGTCAAATGGCTGTGGTTCTTCTGGTCTCTTCCTTGGGGTGGATTCAGCACTCTAGCAGTAAAACTATGGATCAAAAACCTCTGCCCAGAACCTGGGGGTAAATGGGAAGTTCTTTAGTGAGGTGGTGAGCCAGACAATGGGTTTTGACCACTGCCAGACAATGTCTGCTTTTGGGTCACCCCGTCCATGTTGCTGACAGTGAGAGGGGGATAGGCAGGCCTCTGCCCACCATTCTGGCATACAAACCTACTGGCAGAAGGGCCCCTTTTCCTTTCTCCCAGCCTCCCAATTTCTGATCCATCTGCTTCCTGTGAGTGAATAGGTTGGAGTGCATGATCTGGGAAGCTCCCTGCAATGCAAAATGTGATGATTTATAGCTTTGCCAAGTCAGGGGTAGCTAAGACAGAGACAGAGAATTGGGGCTGGTCAGCCTGGACATCAGCTGGTCAGCTTGTCTTCCATGTAATCAGTTCCCAAGTCTACTTTGTAATTTAGCAGTGCTATTTCTAATACCTGGGAGTACTTGAACTGTGCCATGGAGAGAAATTACCAAAACCCCTACCAAGAACCAAGACAGTGTCAGATCAGCTGAGACAAGAGTGATTTTAGCAACATCTTTGTGTATGATGAGACAAGAACAGAGCACAAGTCCATTTTAAAACCACAATGATGGCTCAAAAAACAACATAATGACCCAGAGGGTGGAAAAGTAAAGGAGGATTGTAGTGTGCTTTATAATTCTGGTTTATATGCCTTTGAATCCCTATTTATTTGCTTTTTAAAAAAAGATTTGTATATTTTTATTACAAAGTCAGATATTCAGAGAGGAAGATCTTCCGTCCGATGATTCACTCCCCAAGTGACCGCAACGGCTGGTGCTATGCCAATCTGGAGCCAGGAACCAGTAACCAGTAACTTTTCCAGGTCTCCCACACGGGTGCAGTATCTCAAGACTTTGGGCCGTCCTTGACTGCTTTCCCAGGCCACAAGCAGGGAGCTGGATGGGAAGTGGAGTGCTGGGATTAGAACCAGTGCCCATATGGGATCCTGGCATGTTCAAGACAACGACTTTAGTCGCTAGGCCACACCCTGGGCCCCCTTATTTGCTTTTGATATGAATGAGGGTAATGTCACAACACAAGAAGCAGGGAGGTCAGGACAGTGAAAACTGTGGACTGTTCCACCGGTGCATCTGCCATCTTTTCAGAAGCACCTTCAGAACTAGACCAAATGAGACAAAATCCAACAAAAGCTGAACTTCCTTCTGCTGTATGAGCTCAGCACTGATGCTTTTCTAAGGGCAAAATAATAAGAAAAAGAATAGATTATATTAAGGGAACACAAAAATCAAGCCTTCTTCCCATCCAGCACTTGCAGAATTCCCCTGTACTTACAAAAGGACTAGAAACATTTATCACATACATCACCATCAACACATCAAAGAGTTCAGGAGAGGGTGTTTGGAACAGTGGTTAAGATACCACTGAGAGGGCCTGGTACAATGGCCCAGTGGCTAAATCCTCACTTTGCATACACCAGGATCCCATGGGGCACTGGTTGTGCTCTGGCTGCTCCACTTCCCATCCAGCTCCCTGCTTCTGGCCTGAGAAGCAGTAGAGGATGGACCAATGTCTTGGGACCCTGCAATCACATGGGAGACCTGGAAGAAGCTCCTGGCCCCTGGCTTCAGACCAGCTTAGCTCTGGCCATTACAGTGGAGCTGAACCAACGGATAGAAGATCTTTCTCTGACTCTCCTCTCTGTGTAAATCTTTCAATTTAAAACAAAACAAATCTTTTTTAAAAAGGACCTCACTTAGACATCCTACTTATGATTCCAGCTTCCAGTGCACAGCCCAAGAGATAGCAGGTACTAGCTCAAGTAGTTGGATTCTTGTTGTCCAAGTGGGAAACCCGAATTGAGTTCCTGGCTCTTGGCTTGGCCCATTCCTGGCTGTTGTGGGCATTTTGGAAGTGAACCAGGAGATGGAAGATTTCTTGCTTGTCTTTCTACCTTTATAATAAAATATAAATCTGAAAAAAGGAGAGAGTTTAGCTAAAGACTGGTAATTGCAAGGATGCTTAAAAGGAACTTTCTGAGGGTGGCCATTGTTGGGAATAAAACAAATATGAGGCTGTTGTTTCACATTCTGTTCCCTCTGGAAAGCCGCAGCTTGCCTCATGTTAATCCTAAAAGGACCCAGCCCCTGCTCATCTTCTCTCAGGACTACATGAACACAGATGGGCTCTAAAAGGTTAGCTGATCAAAAGGCGTGGCCTTGCAGACTTAGGTAAAATGTCCTGTGAGCACCACAAGCAAGGCATTGTGTTTAGAACTTTCCAGAGAAGTAAGAGGAAACATGCCATCCTTGCTCATTAGGTGTCTGGCAGCTGGATTTCCACAGGAAGTTAGGCTCAAGTTTCATTTTCCCTGTTTGTTTTGATTCTCAGTTTTTAGATAACAAAAGCAACACATACTCCTTGGTGACTGTTTACTCTGGAGGTGTTTTCTATGCTTTGCTAATGTACTGGGTGGTTATATCATCATAGGATACAATTGTTTAAACTGAGTCCCTCAGTGTCAACTTGAGATAAGGGGATTAGCGGGTATGTGTTGTGAGGCAGGTGAGCAAGAGCATCTCCTGGGGCGAGTGTCAAGTGGCAGGATTCTGAGCCTCTGTGGAGTTTGGGTCAGGTCAGGGAAATGGGCAGGAAGCCAGGAAAGACACACAGAAGGCTGGAGGTCTAGGGAAGTTTCCTGAATCTCTTGATCTGACCCTTGAACATGATCAATAACATGACTAGGTAACTCTGATCAGTCAGAAAGAATGTGGTTATGGGAAGGAAAGGAATTGGGTAAGGAGATTGTTACCAGTGGGTGAACAGGCATGATTCTAGTTGCCTTCATGTGATGACTTTTTAGGGAAAGGGGCCAAGTAAAGAGGCACTAGATAGAGTGGAAATTACCCATGAGTAGGAAAGGGATAACAAGGGTGATCTTACTTGAGGAGACAACTGTAAGACAATGCTTGGTTAATGACTGCTTGTCTCGGGTAATTTTGGAAAGAGTCCAGTAACTACTGGTGGTGTTTCATTGGGCATAGTTATAAAAATCCAGTAGGCAGAGTTAGAAACAAAATTGTTCTATGGTGGTTGCTAAGACTTGGGATCCAATACACTCAGCCTCTTTAGAACTTGGCATTCTGCAGGAAATGTGGTGCTGAGGCCTTAGAAGGGTCACCAATGGGGCCTGAAGCAATGGCTCAATGGCTAAATTCTCACCTTGCATGTGCCAGGATCCATATGGGCACTGGTTTGTGTCCCAGCTGCTCCACTTCCCTTCCAGCTCCCTGATTGTGGCCTGGGAAAGCATGAGAGGATGGCTCAAAGCCTTGGGACCCTGTACCCGTACAGAGTACCTGGAAGAGCTCCTCGTGTGGGTTTGGATTGGCTTAGCTTTGGCCATTAAAGAAAGAAAAGAGAAGGGGAGGGAAGGGAAGGGAAGAGAAGAGAAAGAAGGAAGGAAGAAACAAAGGAAAGAAGGAAGGAAGGAAGGAAGGAAGGAAGGAAGGAAGGAAGGAAGAAATAGAGAAAAGATAGATCACCAAACCAGAAAGAGGAAGAGGCATGTCCCAAGCATGAGCAAGTGGTATTAAATTTGGAGGGAAGCCAGAGAAGGATGGCCGTATGAGACAAGGTCTAAGAGAACTGGGAGCAGTAGTGGGTTGGGAGAAACAATAAGGGTGAGGAGAGGTGCAGAGAAACCAGAGGGAATGGTAGAGGTGACTGGCTGAGAAGGAAGGATAAGCCAGAGGGTGGCTGTAGGTGGTAGACCAGGAAGGAGTCAAACGGACAAGGTGCTCATTCAGGCTCCTGGCAGGGGGCAGGGGGAGGGCACAATGTCCCCGGTACCTTCTCAGAAGAGTAATTGTGAAATTTGGCCAATGAAGCTATCAGCCTAAGGAGCCACCGGGACTCCCAAGTGCCATTCCTGATGGTGTGTTTCTTCCTCCCTCCTCTAGATCGCCGCTTGCCTGGGCATCTCCTCAGCCGGCAACCCCGTCCGTGCCTCGCGCGGTTGATGTGCCAAGATTTTGACTGTGTGGGTTTGTGTCTTTCCGGCAGGTGTCTCCTCTGTGACTTCCCTGATGTCCCTGGCTTGGGTGCTAGCCTCCTATCACAAGCTGCTGCGGGACTCCAGGGACGACAAGAAGAGCATGAGCTACCGAGGCGCCCTCATCCACCTCTTCTGGCGCCTCTTCACCATCTCATCCCGAGTTATCTCTTTTGCCCTCTTTGCTTCCATCTTCCAGCTCTACTTCGGGATCTTCGTGGTGGTCCACTGGTGCGCCATGGCCTTCTGGATCATCCATGGCGGAACAGACTTCTGCATGTCCAAGTGGGAGGAGATCCTCTTCAACATGGTGGTAGGGATTGTGTACATTTTCTGCTGGTTTAACGTCAAGGAAGGGCGGACTCGATATCGAATGTTTGCATATTATACGATAGTCTTGACGGAGAATGCTGCCTTGACGTTCCTTTGGTATTTTTACAGAAACCCGGAGACCACTGACTCCTATGCGGTGCCAGCACTGTGTTGTGTCTTCATTAGCTTTGTGGCTGGGATTGTACTGATGCTCTTATATTACGGTTTGCTGCATCCCATGGGGCCGCGAGCTAAGATCTTTGCCAGCTCCTGTTGTGCCGAGCTGCTCTGGGGCATCCCTTTGCCCCCCGATGTTGAGCCCATGGCACCTCAGACCCCTGGGTACCGGGGGACCCAGGTCACGCCCACCAGAGCCGTAACGGAACAACAGGAAGATGTCACGGCTGATACTTGCTTGCCCGTGTTCCAAGTGAGACCCATGGGGCCCTTGACCCCGTCGGGGCGTCCTTATCCAGAAGGGCCCCTCATTAAGATTGACATGCCAAGAAAGCGATACCCAGCATGGGATGCTCACTTTGTAGACAGGAGGTTGAGAAGGACTATTAATATCCTACAGTATGTCACTCCCACTGCAGTAGGCATTCGATATCGAGATGGACCGCTCCTCTATGAGTTGCTACAGTATGAGTCTTCCCTCTGAGAGCATCTTGACCCAAGTTGAGAAAGGGACCTTAAGTTTGGTTTGCGGTCAACACCGCTTGCAAGAAATATAACCCTCCCCCCGACCCCCCAGTACACAGAACCACCAACACCACCAACACCACCACCACCAACACCGCCACTAACAACAGACAACAACAAAATTAATAAGTCACCACCCCTTCAGATAAGCTTTCTTTCCAGTCACTGTATGTATACAAAGATATTCTCTATGTTTTGTAAGTAAAAACTAAAAGAAAACCTTTCTTTTATTTTCTACACATAAGAAACAGTATTGAAAAAAATCCCACACTCTGGTTCATTGAGTGGAGAAGGAGGAGGTGTCTCCACTCCAAAAGAAAAAAACACAGTTTTATACCTTACACCAAGTGTAGATCATTTCTGGGATTGGTGCTGATTGAAAGAACAAAACAAAACAAAACAAAACAAACACAAACAAACAAACCTTCAACTGCCTTATGCCCTTAGGTGCTGAGTTTCATTAAGTACTGTCACGTTTTCTCATGCAAAACTCCCGGTGACTTTCACACCAGGAGAGGGAAAATTAAACAATCAAATGAGCTAAATCTTAGAAACACAAAACAACCAACCAATACAACACGAAACACTCGTTCTTCCTATCTAATTATTTGTATTGAAGACAACAAATTTACCAAAAGCAAAGGCATAAAAACCCCTTCCTCTTTCAGTTTCTCTTGCCCTGTCTCCTGCCCCTTCCTCTAGGCAGGAAAAGCCTTCTAGAAGCTGTAGGGCTGTTTGGAACTCAAATGGCTGGAAAAACCTCTTGAAGGCTGACTATGTGCCATTTTAGCATTCACTTAGTGAGAATCATATTTGTTTTGCTAATGAAAAGCAAAACTAAACCACACCAAAAGCCACCCCCATAATTGGGTAAGGATAGGAAATTCTAAAGCAAATCAAAGAGGATTTTCATATGTAATCAAAAAGAATCAGTAATAATAAAACTCAGCATAGTAGCAAAAAGAATGACATCAGTTTAAAGGCACAATACTAAATAATTAGTGACTGGCAACAGTGATCTGTTTGATCATTTTAAGGCTGTGAATGGGATACATTGATCCAATATGATATTGTTTAGGGCCTCTGCTGTCTCCATTTGGTGGGAAGCCTTAAATTGATCTGGAAAGAATTCATTTTTCATTTGTGCTTTTTAAAACAACAACACAAAGAGGAAAACTAGAATA
Source organism: Ochotona princeps (assembly GCF_030435755.1). NCBI lineage: Eukaryota > Metazoa > Chordata > Mammalia > Lagomorpha > Ochotonidae > Ochotona > Ochotona princeps. Next base: position 42,020,167 of record NC_080842.1, on the reverse strand, counting down.
TATACATAGATCTATAAAAAATCAAATTGTAATAACTGACCCATTTCAAAGACTGTTTGGTGCTTCTGTCTTTCACCATTGTGGTTGGCTGAAAAATCTTTCAGCTCACCTGGTGCATCTGGGTTGAATGGGGAATTGTGTGTGTGTGTGTGTGTGTGTATGTGTGTGTTATGTGTGTTTGTGTTCTTGTGTGTGTCCATAGCACACATGTACATGTGTGTATATGCGTGTTTCTGCTGCAAGGTCTTGCCAGAAATATACAAAACTGGTTACTGGTTATGGCTTGGATGCAGTGCCGTGTGTGGGACTGGGAGCTGGGGCTGGTGGGGGTGGAGTGGGGTGGATGGGCTAGTGCCTGCCTGGAGTCCCTGTAGAGAGAGCAAGACACACCAGCAGCCCATTGTGGGTCTTAGAGTCTGTGTTGTCTAGCTGAGGATTTGATTCAACTGTTTATTTTCTCATTGTACCATGTTGAATTTCTGGAGGTGTTGCAAGTATCTTCAGTCTTTTAAAATTTTTGATTTTTCAAAATATTGCTCCTTTAAAGAAGATTTTTATCCTAGGGGCATCATTTCAGTTCCATCGTATATCTACTTGGGCACAAAACAAACAAACAAAAAAAAACAAAAAAAAAGGAAAAGAAAAAAAATCACCACAAAAAAGGATATAAATAAATAAATAAATAAATAAAAATAAATATATATATAAATATATATATATACACACACACAATATTTTTAAGTAAATACTGTTAGTCTCTGTTGCGTGTAGCTGCGGTTTTCTTTTCCTCTTAAATTCCAGATATAACTATTTAGGGTGCAAAACCTCAAATTGAACTATTCTTAAGAGAAGTTCAAAAATTGAGGAACTATTTTTGTGCATTTGTGGGATTTAAAAATTATGATTGTTTAAAGAGGCTTCTCCTTCCTACCCAATTCATTATTTATCTAAATCCCTAAAAACCTCAATCGGTTGTAAAATCGGTTGTAAATTCTGTGTTTGAACCACCTTGACTTCGTGCATGATCACGTAGCTTTGTAGCACATCCTCTCCCTCCCTGACTCAGGTGCTCCTTGAAGTCCTCCCTGGTGGGAAGAAAGAAGTGGAGGAGCCCGTTGTCCCCACCCCACCCCAAACTGGAAAGCTCAACAGACCGGGGCACACTCAGTGAGGAGGGCTGCCTCTTTCCCCATCCTAGCACAGACCTGTGAGCCACTTAGGAGCTGTTTGGGAGTGGCAGTCCCATAATGGGTGCTTCCTTAACTGTGTCTTCTTCCCGCTCTGCTGTCTCTGGAGCACCCAAGTACTCTGCTGCGACTAGAGAAGGTGAGGCCATTTGAGGAGGGGCCAGCCCCTTGCGCTCATTGGGGTCCCAGCCCTTGTCTGCCTCAGGCCTGGGGCTCTGCCAGCATCCATCTCTTGAGCAGTTTTCTCCACATTCTCTGCCACGTGTCCTCTTAAGGGCATCTGGCACTTCAGCTCCATGTCTGTTCTTGGATGCATTTCCTTTTGCTTTCTTGCTTCAGCACTGTGATCAGCTCAGATTTGTGACCTGTTTCATTGTTCCGAATCTGGTGCACACACACATATGCATATATATGTGTGTGCACACATGTATGTGTTCACATTTACTTGGAAGTCTGCTCATGTTGACCTGGAGCCCTTCAAGTTGGGATGGCAGTGTCCAGCTCAGGGAAGGCCTCCTGGGGCATCATTCCCTAGGAACTAAGGAGAAGGGCCCAGGAGACCCTATCAATCCTTTCTTTCAACTCTTGGTGGACTCCATTCCAGGCAGCACATGCTTCCTTTGAAGTGGTCTACCCTTGCCCTCACCTGAACCCCTCCACCCTGCTTATACCAGTCTGAATAATGCAGGTGAAGATGTGTGTGTGTGAGAAGCTGCAGGGAGAGCCACTTTTGCTGAGATAAGAAAAGGAGGGCAGAAAGCAACAAGGAGAAGAGAGAGCCTAGAACACATAAAGGCAGTAACCAGACTCTCGTGGTGTTGGCCTCTGGCACCCTGCACCTGTTCAGTCAAGACAAAACTGTTGTCTAAGCTGCCCCAGGCTACTCCCCTGGAGTCTTCTCTCCACCTCTCCCTTGCCAGTGACCACTCGCTTTAGTGAACTGCAGACAGCCAGCTGCCCTGGGACTCACACACATGTTCACTGCTCTGTCTCCCTCACTGATAGCACTGAGCCTGAAAACCTAGATCTTTAAGGCCACCCTGTGGAAGACTCACTCTGCACCAGGGAGATGTGGTGACCTCATCTGCTATTTTCCTGGGCCTTCAACCCCCTTCCCCTCCAAAACAAGGGCCAACAGCGAGACCCTAGCCCATTCTGTTCAGGCTGCCTACCAGCCTACAATGCTTTTTGAAGAGGTAGCTCTGAACCCATTTCTTCTCCAAGGTCTCCTAATAAAAATAAGCAATTACCAGTATTTAGTGATGGTAAGAAAAGAGTCTGTTGGTAACAGGAGTTCTAGAAGAAAGTAAGGTATTCGCCTTTCTTCCTGTTTTGCTCCCACATCACATGTCCCCACACATATCCATATTTCATTTCTGTAGTGGAGTAGAAAACTCAGCTCTTTTCATTCTCATACACATTAGGGCTTAGGCAGGGGAGGAGTACCCAAATATGGCTGTCTGTGTAGCCTTGTTCCTGTAAGCACTGCCCACCTTGCTTGGGGAGCTCTGTGTTTTCTCCCTGTCTGGAGGGAAGCCTCATTCTGTATGAGTGAGGCATCTCAAGTTCACTGTCACCAGCTTGGGACACCAAGCTGGAGACTTCATGTGCCCAAAGGCCCTGAGACCCTCAGATAGGGCACCTATAGACTTTCCTCCCCGCAAAGCATTTCATATATCAAACCCACTCCTGTACTCTGCCCAGGAGGGTGTCCCCTTGCTCAGCAGGATCACACTCATCCTGAATTAGGTAGCAAGGGTGCCATGGAGCACACATTTACTCCAAGCAGATAGGGAACCAGAATGGAACTGGCCTAATTGTCCTGGAATGGCCCATACTGACTAAATGGCAATGTCTCAGTCAAGGTGTAAAACATTTCTCTGTGGTCTGGGGTTCCCTATAACCCCTCCTCAGGCCCAGAAGCATCTGTGACGCTGTGGTCCCTGTGGCTCTAACCCAAAGCTTCTACAGCCACAGTCCCTTGAGTTCCACGGTGGCTAACAGAGCAGATCCTGTCTAGCTGGTGACCAGATCACCCAGAAAGCAAAATCTTCTGATTTTGTTTTAAAGCACCAAACAACATAATTTTGTCCATTCTCCTTCCATCTGCCTCTGGTCATGGGGCAGAAGAAGAGGTTTCTGGTGCTGATCTTATTTCAAGCAGCTCTGCAATGGGCACAGCCTCTGTTAGTCTCCAGGTAGACTTCCTTCACAATCTCTACATGCCTGCTAGGGAACCTGCATGTTCCTCTCCCATCTGCTGCTTGCGCACAGCAAGTCTGTAACAAGCCCCAAACTGCAATGCCTCCAGATGCGAGCAAGATTCCATGTGCCCATCACCTAAGGCAGGCTACACAGGCTCAGTCTCTGGTATGGAAAAACAGGTCAGATCCTCAGAGGCTATGAAGCTGGGGTGCATTTTGCAGATCCCTGCCCTCATGCTCCTGGTTCTGCCAAGGACTGTGGGGGAGGTGGTCACCTATCCCATTCATTTGGCCCACCCACACAGTGCCATTTTTGCTGCCAAGGAAAGCTGTTACCTCTTAGCGAGAGTCCTTTCAGACTTTGTGTGCGTGCTGACAGGTGTTCTGGATAGGGTCCTCTTGGGTGTACTTATTTGATTTTCTGATCAAGAAGGCAAACCCGTTATTTCTTTGCCAAACTGAAAAACACTAAAAGAACAGGACCAGATTTGGTTGTAGGAGGAGTGGAATTTAACTTTGGAGAGTGTAATGGGAAGAGAGATCCCTGCAATTAATTTCATCCAGACCCAGGTGACATTCTCAGTGTGGGCTAGAAAAATTGCCAGGGAGACCTGGAAGAACTCCAGGAAGACCTAGAATAGGCCACATAAGAATGCAGGGGCAGGAAGGACACAGGGATTTGCCAACCTGACAAATACACACCGAGTGTTTGACTATGTAGGACAGCCCTCCTCATAAAACATCACGCAGGCATCATAACGGAAATGGACTTAGGTCAAGTCTGCTCCTCTCCAAGGTCAAGAGTGTGTATGAGACAGACAGTGAACACTTCCCTCAGGTTTCGGTACACCTTTCTCTGCATCCCACATTTTCCCACTATCATAGAAGCAACATTCCATATTCATGCACAGTTCCACCTCTGGAAAACAGAAGTAACAGAAGATAGCTGATAGCAGGTGACAAACCCAGGGACTTGTAGGAGGACAGCCCCAAGCCTCCTAGAACAATGTGTGCCTGTCTCAACCTCAAAACACATGAAAACACAAAGAGGCAACTTTGCCCTCTCAGAGAGATTTTTTTTTTCTAAGCCACTTACTGGGGAAAAAGATAATGCTTCTTCTAAATTCTTGCAATGGCATCACAAGCCTCTTTTTCATTCATCCTTAGCTATTTTACAGGTTTCCTTTTTCCTTTGTGGCTTAAAACACTGCATCTTGTGCTGTTGGCCAAATAGTAAGACACTGCCTTTGATCTGGCTGTAGCTTTTTTCCTCTGCTTGCCTGGTTCTGTCTGCCTTACTCAGTTCTCCCAGGCACCATCTGCTTCTTCTTGTTTCCTGTGCCTTTCCTTGCAGTGGCTGGCAGGACAGGACTGGAACCTTCTTGAGCCAAAGGTCATGTGTGCTATTAATGACAACCCCTGAGGGCAGCAGATGGAGCATAGCAGGTGATCCCCCTGCTGCAGGCCAACACCTTGTGTTAAGGGCTAAGAATAGACTACAGCGGACATAAGCAGACAGCACCTGGGGGCACCTGCTTGCTCCCGGCTGCCCCATCTCATAAAGAATTTAATGTGCAGGCCCCCTGCCCTGTGTGAGATGAGGCCTTTGCCAAACTCTAATTTTGATCCCCAAATCCCACACCAGAAGAAACTGAAGTCAGTCAGCATTTTTATGACCATGCCCCCAGGGAATTCTACTTCCAGCAGATCATGCTGAAACCAAGGAGGACAAGGAAGTCACAGTGCCAATTGCTAGCCCAGTAAGCATCCCTCAATAGGCAAACAGTGGCCATCTGTCATGGTGGATTTGGATAAGCAGTCATCTACTAAGTGAACACTCAATCTGTTTTTCCGACCCTTGGGGCCTCCGGCTGCAGTGGGCTTGGGAGATCTGTTTCGGCTGCACATCTCCTAGGTGTTCCTCTTTAGACCCAGAAAGATCCGGAAAATGACGCAGGTGGATGCAGGAGCCCCTGCTGTGGCCGTGGATAACTCACTTCACCTCTTGGTGCCTTGCTTTTTCCACCTACAAAGTGGAAACAAAGAAGGCCAACCTCTTCTTTCCTGCTCAGGGATGCTCTTAGGAGGCAGGCTGCGCTGCCTGTTATAGGGAGACAGGTGTCCTCCTTCCTTGGGAAATGTGGAAAAGGCCAGGGCATTTTCCAGTTGCAGTGGCACCCAGGAGCTCCAGGCTGAGCAGGAAGGAGAGCTGGATGGGAAGAAGTTGCACATCCCCATAGTTCTTCGGTACTTCACAGCACTGTGAACCCAGTACAGTGGCATCCCAGTCAGGTGACCCCATCAGCTGGCTCCAGCTGGCCACTTGTAATTTTTAAACCAAATCTCCCTTCGTTAATTTTTTCTAAAGGATGTAAGCATATACAAAAGGATCAACTTGAAAATCCTACGTTTGTTGAGCTTTGTGCTCAACAAGAGGAATGAGCAAGGGACTGTTTGGAAATTGGTTTTATGGTGGTTGGAATCTCTTCGAGAGAAATCAGTCTCTCATCTTAGTTCTTTCTTATAGTTCTTTCTACCTTAAGGCCCTCTTATCAAATAGACTCACCTTCTCTATTCAGCTCTGCAGAGTACAGAAAACAAAGCTTTTTTTTGAAATACAATCATAGTTAGACAAACCCTGTGGGTCCTTTGGTGGCTCTCCATCACCCTGATGAGTGGGACCTGAGGCAGAATCAGAGAAAGACAGGGCTGAGTAATGCCACGATTTCTGTGTGTGTGTCTAAATCAGGGTATTTCCCTGTCATAATTAAAATTGGAAAAGTTCTGTTAATTTTTTCTTTCCTTTTTTTTTAAAAAACTATGGTTTGACTGTTAACATTTCCACAAACAAAAGCACTCTGAGCAAGAAATCAGACTCCTCTAAAGAACTTCTGTGTTCTTCTTAGGACTTAACCCAGAGTGAGGGCAGGTGGGAGTGACAGAAGACACCAGCATTCAGGAGTGCCAATGGTGACATAGGTATCCCATTGGGTCTGAGAAACTTTCCTACAAAGGAAAATTCTAGATGTTTCAACCATTGTGGATCAGTCAACTTGGCCCTAGCCCCTTCCTGGGAGTTCAGGTGTAATCTGATTAAAAAAAAAAATGTCACTCAAAGGAAACAAAAGGCAGGCACCTCCTGAGAGTGTCCAAAAGAACTGTGCCCACACAGGGCAGGTCTCAATAGTTTCTGCTCAATTCTCGTTGCCCTCGGCTGTGGAGCCTTGACCAGATGCCCTTTTCCCACCTGCCCTGACTCTGCTTATTAAGCTTCTTACTGTTGCTATGATGGCACAAGGGAGCAGCTCCCACTTTGGAATTCAGCAAATGACTTCTCTTTGATTTTTGTGTCTGATGGTCCAGTGGATAAGGCCCAATGCTGCTGGGATTTGTTTCTGCAAGGCAATTCTGATGGTAACCCATAAGGAAGGCACACAGGACACCCTATACTTGATGCTCGGCTCTCATCGGCATCCCTTTGGGACTGGCAGATGGACTGTGTGACCTTTGTGCGAGAACTTTGAAGATGGACACGTGCCACCCCAGGGGACTGTGTGACTCAGTAGTGGGTTGGAAGAGAGTAAAGAAGAGGCAAGGGTGGGGGACAAGGGAACTTCTGGACGTGCATGGAAGGAAAATGCCAGCGATCATGTTGTCATCACTTGTTACTCTTGCTAGGGCTGAAATAGCAAAGTAGATTCTTTTTAAGCAGAGGCAGTGACTGCTACATGCATTTTCTTTCCTTGCAAAAGGATCAGAGATTGCATCTAAAGAATGAAGAAGCATATTCTTACTTCCATGCCCCTGAAAGTAAAAAGGCCAGGACTCCATCTCTGCAGGTCTAAGTGGGGCTAATGACTCCTCTATCCAATGGGAAGAATATTGCTTACCTACCTCACAGGGGTGTTGTGAGGATAAAGCAATTCATGTGTCTGGCCAGGCACTTTGAGGAGAAGAGTTATCAAGTTTGCTTCCAATTTCAAATTCTTTTGAACCCTGAGCACCTATGGTGTATAATAAGGCTCTGTGTTTGGGAAAGTGGAGGGTAAGGATGTGATATAGTTCCTCCACTCTTTTTTTTTTTTTTTTGATGAATGAATTCTTGCAGAAAAATGACAAGAGAATAGCAGATGAAGAGTTGTTTCAATGTGGGTCAAGAAAATGACCCACATTTCTTCTTTCTACCCCAGAATGGTTATTCTTCTTTCTTTTCCAAGGGCTTGGACAAGAAGGAAGATTTGTTTTTGTTTTTGTTGTAATGCTTTGGTTTCCATCTGGGGAGGCTGTTTTGAGAAGCAAACACTGGTCGCTCTACCTTCTCTGTGGGAAAATGAAGGCAGCCTTGTGGGAGAGTGCTGTGGGTCCAGCTCCTGTGATTCTGTTACTTCAGTTACTCCTCCCTGGCTTAGCTTCAGCGAAGTCACAGCCTTCATCTTCTCTCTTCGGACCCAGAGAGCATTTGCTTGTGCTGTCCTGGAATGCTAGGGAAGTTTTGGTGGTGGTGGGAAGGGGGGTATCTTTTTCCTTGGAGAGTCTGGTACATTGTTGTTTGCTGGAAATGCTTGGCTTCCAAAGACAAGGGCCTTTAACTAAAAGGCAAATCTAAACATCTAGCTTTTTTTTTTTTAGGGAGCAGAGAGTGGTGTGGTAGGTCTGGAGTCAGGAGGATAGGATGAGTTTTCAATTAGGTAGCTGCCTCACATAAAACAAGGCCTTCTGAAAAATTCTCATTTGCTTTTCTATATGCAAAAAAAAAGAAGAAGAAGAAGAAGAAAAAAAGTCCTTCTCTTCCCCCAAATGCATTCAGTGAACCAAGTCTGGGTTCCAAAACATTCTGAAATATGGCACCTCTGAAATGATTTGTATGTATAGAGTGTTAACACTGGAAGTCCACTCGTTTCTACTAACAGCCAAACCAGCCAAACCTAAGAGTCTAGCCCCTTCTGGAAACTTCCTGGAAATGTTCTCAGGGGTTTGTAGCTTTGGGAGAGCTCTTGCAGTATTACAAGTCTTGTCATCCCCACCTCAAGTCCTTAGAAGTCCTCCTGCCACAGAAAGAACAGCTTCAGACCCCAGCAGGGCCTCCTCTGTGTTTCAGAACCAGAGAGAAACCTCTTGTTATGTTGAAAATCACTACATGAGTTGAGCCTTCAAGGGAAGAAGTGGACTCCTTTGTATACTTTCAGAGAGAAGACGAGACAAAGAGAAAAGAAAGCTTATTTGATTTCAAAAAAACTAAAAATGACCCTTTCGTTGCAAGAAGAGATTGTGGTGTCTCGGTCGTGGTCCCCTTTTTTCTTGAAAGGAGAACTGGGGAGTCCCCAGGTGAATTGCTTTAGGCACCCCAGGCAAGCCCGAGGCTTTGTGTCCTGTTTCCAGAGCCTGAGGAAGGTGTTCCCCTTTTGGTGCTGCTGCCTTGCCCTGGTTCATTCTGAGAGCCCCCTCTCTGCCATTTTTCTACCCTTCTCCAGTCCATGCTTACAAGCAGCTCCCAACAATGGTGTTAATGTGTGGATTGCACAGGGGATTCCCTCTTTGTGGCTGGTCCTTCTATGCCCATTGCTTTAGGTCAGAGCTATTTGTCCGAATACAACCCTCACAGCCTTTCTGCTTGCCTTGGCATCCCTATTATAGCTTGCCTTTGACCAAATGTATCTCCAACTGTCCAGCGACAGTTTGTGCCAGCCCCTGGAGCCATTGCCTCCTGCATTGCTTTGGTCTAGGCCACCTCAAGTCAGGCATGACCATTGTTACTTCCTTCATTTAAATCCATGTGCCTTGAGAAGGCATGGCCCTAAATCCTGGTGGAGATGGCAGGAGAGTTGGACAGGTGACATCGCTTAAATAGGTGGGGCACTCCCTGATAACTGTAAAAGCAGTTTTGGGCCACTCAATGAAAATGGAAATTTGGACAGCTACCTCTAGGTTGTCACAGAAGAGCATTACAACCCCATCCAACCCCACTAACCATGTAGTATCTGCTTGCTAGTAATGGCCTACTTGCATTTTTTAAACTGTCTTAATAAAGAAGCAAGAGAGAAGAGGGGAGAAGAAGAATGCTGAAAACCACATAATCTAAGAGATTATCTGAGTTTATGAAGTTGTTCTAGATGGTATTAGAATGGAGGGGTATATGGCCATATGACAGTATTCTAAGTTTATGGGTCACAGCAGCTACATAAACATGCCAATATTGGACACGCACGCACACACACACCCACACACACACCCACACCCACCCACACACACCCCTTAAAGAGCTTAAAAAGTTTCATGAGACAGAGTACCCTTGCTGGACTTGATATAGACCTAGCCCACACAGAGTTTTCTTCTCTTCCAGGCACAGTGTCCTGAGGACACCTCTGGCCTGAGATATGCCTTCATTACCTCCGGCTGAGAAGAAAGCCAATAGCAGGCTTCAGCTGGGGTTGAAGACATTGCCCAGTTGCTGCCAGGATTCTCAGCAAGTTCAGAGAACTCGAGGAAGGAGCTTTCTAAACACCTCCCTGTCTTCTACAGCAAAGAGACCTGAGCCTCCAGCACAGCATGGCAGTCACCAGAGTAGGGAGAGAGAAAGAGGCAAGGTGTGGAGCATGAACTTGATCACTACTGTTTGGAGCCAGACAACGTTATGTCCTCTCTGGCTTGTGACAAGCATACCTGCCCTCTGTGGCTGCCCTTCATAGTCAGTATCTGCAGATGAGGCTGACCGGGGCTGGCCTGGTGACGCCACACTTGGACTTGGGGAAAGTGACTCCTCTGCCTAAATACAAAGTCCACTTGGCATGTCTGCTGGCCTGGAGGTCTTTGAGCACTTGCCCTGTGAGAGGCAGAGGCAGTTCTACCGCGGGGCCAGCTGCCTTCCCCCTTGCAACAGCAATGCCGCAGCAAATCTGGGACCTGTCCAACAGACCAGTGCACATGACCATGAGGAAGCCGCTCCAACTCCTCTTGCCTTGATGATGGAATTGGCTTGTCTGAAGGGACAGGATGTTTGAGTGTGCTCCAGGAATCCTTCCCAAGAAAGAGAGAGTGCTGTACAGGCCTGTGGGGATAGGGGCTCTCACAGTCGTATTTCCAGCTCCCCCACAGTCTCTCTCCTGAGCTAGATCCTGTTCTGAGCCAGAAAGGCTACCTGCAGAGAAGTGAGACCCTCTCTTGGGATGTTCTAGATGAAGGCCAGTGCTTGCTGAGGTTGTCACCTGCCAATTCAAAGTGCCAGTGGTGATTCTGAAGAAAAACCACAGGGTCTGTCTTCAGTCCTTGGAGACTCTTTTGGGCCCAAATCCAGGAACAGTGTTTAGAGACCCCTCCTCTAGTCTGTCTCTTGTGCACAGTCTGTGTCTCCTGCGTTCAGCCAGCTGCTGCAGACTGCCCAGTCAGCACCATCATGCTGCTCTTCCCTTCCCTCCTTCCACTTGTCCCACAGTGGTCCCAGAGTCACACAGACAGCAAGCCAACTTTGTGCTTTTTCTCTTTTATATCTAAATATATGCCAACTTGCAGGCCAGGAAAATCTTAGGTCCTCTTGTCCACAGTCCCAACCCTCTGAGAATGATAGCCCCAAGATCTCTTCCCCTGGTTTCCAAGAAAAGATGCTTTGCTATAGGTTTACAGAAATGTGGCTCATCAGGGTGGAAGGAAGGCAGCCTGGAGGCAGGATAAGGAGGGGGCAATGAGTGTGCAGTCCTACAGGAACCCTGCTTTCCAGTGCAGTCCCCCCAAGGGCCCTGCCTTCCAGTGCTGGTGTTCTCCTTTACAGTTTAAATAAGTTACATGTGCGTTACAGGAAAAAAAATACCTAGGCAAAGGAAGGAAGGAGGGATACACAAAGAGAATGCAAGGAGGGATGAATGAAGGAAAGGAGATAGATGGGGGAAAAAAGACCAATTCTTGAGGCCTCATTGTCATTCCTTGGTGTCCCTGGGTTTACTGTTCAAAGCAAAAGCATCTATCTCCCTACAGCAGGACTGGGTTTCCCAGCATTTTCCAGCTATGTGCCCACATGTCTGATGTTGCCCTGTGCCAACTCCCTGGGCTCCCTTGTGCCCAGTCCCTAGCTCTCCTGACCTCTCAGTCTGATTCAGAGGGGCAGCCTAAGAGGCAGAGAAGATCAGATCCAATCTCTTCTCTCCATGTGAGGGTTATGTGATGGGCAGGCGAAGGGGACATTTTCTTACCTCTCTTCAGTTTTTCTTGGACACTCTTGTCCCAGTTGTGCTCCCTGCTCTGTAAAGCCCGAAGGTGCTACTATCACTTTACAGAGCAAAACCAGTTGAATTTGTCAGGTAAGGCACAGCTGTGAGTGCATGCAATTTGTAATTTTCCCTAAAGGGCTAATGAAGTATTCTCACTGCTCCTTGTTCACTTCCATCATCACTGTCTTGGGAACAGATCTCTAGGTACATTTGTGAGTTTTAAGAATTTAGTGGTCAACACCATGACTGTTGAGATTTCGAGTATTCCCATTCACTGAACAAGCCATGAGGCTTGATTCTGTAATGGGAACAATCTAGAATTTGGATGTTCTGGGCTAAGGGTGGACACCCATGTTCCATCTCTTTCAGATCCAGTGAGACAGGGAGTTGTCAGTGGCAGCCTTAGTCACCTCAGGAGACACTTCCATGTCCAGCCAGGAGTTTTTTCCTTCCCTTTTTCCCACAGCTCCACAACCATTGTGTCTCAGCTCCACAAATCATTCACTTATTCTGAGAAGAGCTGAGTGAGTAAAGTATAGCTTCTTAAGCTCAAATGTCCTCTTTTATTCTTGAGATTCCTGAAATTAAAATTACAGTAAGCTCTAGGTTAACAATAAAGCCTGTCAGTAGAGCCTTTCCGTCAGGTTCATGTCTGCCTCTGATTAACCCAAGTCTCAGCCTCAAGTCTGGGTTGAAGTGACTCAGCCAAAGTTTCAAGGAAGGACTGGGTGATAACCTTGCCTTGGATCACACCTGCTCCTGACCTGTCTAGGTGGTGGTTGTGCACAACCGTGTGAGTGAGGGATGGAGGAGAGCCTTAATGAGTGTGGCTGGAGGTAAATGATGTATCACAAATGCACGCCTATGCAGGGCATAAGGAGCACTTATCCTTAAAACGAAATTCAGTTTAGCTGGGCAAATGTAATCCTCAAATGAGACGAGGAACTATGAAAATTTGGAAAGGAAGAAGGCTAAGAATGAAATCTCAGCTTGTCATAATAGAGCAGTCTACAGGCTTCCCACAGGAAACTAGCAAGTCTGAGTTATGGCCCCAACACTCTGGGCCAATTACAGTGCCTTTTGGAGTGATCCACTTACTCATTACCCAAATGTTCCTTCTAATTCTAAAATGCCCTGGCTGCAATGACTCAGCCATAAACCTGAGTGCTCCAGTGCAAGGCAGAGCAAGATGACTGCATACAGACTTGAGTCTGTCACTGAGGGAGGCCACAGTAAGGAAGCTCCCCTTCCCTGACCCTGACTCTGAAAGTAACAGGGGGCTGTAGGAGGGGTGGCCTTTGAGCCCTGCCTCACAATGTTTCCCTTCTCAGGGGCCACAGCCTAGTGCACTTGGCTGCATGGATTCCACTTAGCAGAATAATGATAAATTTAGAGCCCTCTCCTTTTCTGCTACTTCCTTGGCCACCAGCAGCAGGATGGTGGGGAGAGTAGGGAGGGGTTGGGGGGGAAGGGGCTGGCTCTCCAGCCCTCCCATCGTGAGAAGCTCAACCCACACTTTCCGATTTAGATGCCACCCACTGTGGGTGCTGGGCCTTGGTCAGCAGCACCATTTACCCTTGTTTGGAGGAAAAGCAGGGGCTTGAGATCAGTAATATCATTCTTGTCCAGAAAGACATTCTAGAAACTTCTGGAAGGAGAGAATAGAAGCCATTCTCCTAAAACTACAGATACACTTCCAAACATAAAGAAGAGACTCAGGGGGAAAGGCTGGGTGCAGCAGGCTTTTCTCCATTTCATGAAGATCTTAGGACTCCTTGGGAAGAAGTTTCTGGATCTTCCCTACTCTCCATACTCCTTGGATTAAAAAAAAAATAGATTGTTGGAAGGTGATAGGAACCATGTGCTCAAGTGGGACTATCACTTTCAGTATAGAAAGCAATTAGAATTTAAATGCCAATTTAAGGGAGACACCATCCTCCATCCCCCCAAATCCTGCCACTAGCAAGCTGGAGGAACCAAAAGGAAAAGCAAGAATTCAACTCAAATCAGTATACAGCAGAGACTGCCATGCCAAAATTTCCCTTTAGCAGCATCTGGCTTCAGGGAATACTTCTGCCCAGGTATGGGGAAAGATGCACTTGCACAGGGAGCCACTTTGATCCAAGTCTAATCCCCATCTTGTCAACAGGGCGTGGCACAGTGAAGAGCAAATCCTGGAAGTCCTGTGGGTCCCAGTCAGGCTGCCTGACTTCCTTTGTCCAGTGCAGACCTGAAGTCAGAAACAGACAGTGGCTGTTGGGAACTCTGCAGCTCAGCCCCACCCTGCATCCAAAACTTCCTGCAGCAAATTCAAGTTCCGTTGTCTGGAGCAAGAAATGTAGGAAGGGATTTATAAAAGCCTGCAAATATGCTAGTAATTAAAACACCACTAGGCATCCACTCTGCAGTCCTCAACTGCCCCCGCCCCAATCTGCTCCTTTTTCTGGTTCATCAGTTGTACATGGAATTCTTGGTGCTCTCAGCTGGCCAACAACTTCCATTTCCTTGGCTAGATGATGAGAATGGAGCCAAGTTGATTCTAAGTTAACACACATGGCTCTCAGATGTATGGACTAATGTGGACACCTGTCTGTCTTCATTCATCTAGACCTGGTGCTATTTATGGCAAACTGTGCCTATGGAGGTAATATCCTTCATTTCCTAGTTTTTTTTTTCCTGATGCATTGCAACCAAGTAATGATGTTAGAAACACTGGATTTCCACGGAGGATTTAACACAAGATTTCTGTCCCTTTTTCTTTCTGTCTTTTTCTTTAGAGAGCCTGGTTTCCAGTGTCTATGTCCCCTTATTTCTTTGAAGAAACTGAAAAGTTTTTCCTTTTCTATTAGCCAAAAAGAAAATTTCATCAAAAGGAACAAGGTCGGACTCTTTCTCCTCTCTCTCCCTGTCGAGTTGGAATGATCATGTGTACTTGAGAGTTTTGGATCCAGTGCCTCCAGGGTCCTTGCTAAAGACAGAGTTTTCTGTTCCCCCTCCCCCACCGCAGAGAGGTCAGGGCAGTGGTAACAAACAATTTAACTTCTCCAAACCTTGTGGTGCCTTTTGCTCGTGGTGCTTCTCTGTTGTGTAACTCCACTCAAGGCAGCCACTTGCAGCAAACAGCAATGCCAGTATCTTCCTTGGTCTCACGTGCCAGGGCAGTATAAGATTTTAATGTATATCTATATAAATAGATAGAGGTATAGATATATCACTATAGTTACATAATTATATAATTGAGGTTCTGATGCAGCTTTGGTGGGAGTGGATTATTCCTCTACAAAAATGTATGCTACTCAACTGAAACTCATGTCTCTCTCTCAAGCATGTGGATGTCTGGAAGGTCTCAGCTGACGAGATGGGTTATTTGCCTATGACAAGTTTCTTCCTTTCTTGTGAAAGTTGCTGTCTCCATAACAGAGAAGGTCTGTCTGGTGAGGGAGCCAAGAGCAGCTTCTTTCAAACTTCCTTTGGTGCTGATATCTTAACACAAATTCTTGGTTGGTTTGTTCTGCTTCCTGGTCAGTGGCCAATAAGCTGCTTTTTCCGAAATATCAACTCACAATGGAAGGCAGCCAAGAGCAGTTTGGGAATAAGAGGCCAGAGTTGGGCAGCTCTGACTTGTTCTAACTCAGTGTCCTTTGTAATCTGAACCAGACTCAGTTTCCCTCACTTTCCCTGACTGCCAAGAGCATCCTGACTCCTTACATCAAAGGGGAAGGGTGACTTCATAGGCTGAACCAGTGGTGTTGAATCACCCTATTTCTAGTGATTTGGAGACAGCAACTTGATGTGTTTTCACAGTTTTGTTTGTACGTGGATAGGATTTTCATCTTGGGTTTGTTTTTGTTCTCTTGCTCCTCCCTCTCTGCCACATTTTACATCCTCTCTTTGGCAATAGCTGTGAATACTGTGTAACTGGTCCGGATTCACCTAGGAAGTTGGGTAGTGCTAACTTCTCCCAAGGGAACAACATCACTAATACTGTCTAAGGTGCTAGAATCAAACCTCATTTTCTATACTTTGGTTCTTAGAAAAAAACAAAACATGCAGAATTCTTTCTGTGAAGCCTTATTATAGATTGTCATAGCCAATTGTTGATCCAAAAAAAAAAAAAAGCGGGAGAGACAGAATAAAAATGAAGGATAAGATGCCGAGATTCTGTATAAAATGTAACTGAAAGACCTGTGCTATTTCCTATATTAAATGTAAACTACCATAAATATATATGTATGCATATATATATGTACATATATATATATATGCTTGAAGCTGATAGAATGGGAAAATATACAGTGTATTCATCTTTATTTTATTTTCCTGTTGGTTCACAACTCTTCATATGTATGCAAGGGAGGGTTTGGTGGGGATGGGGGTGGGGAGCATGTCCTGTGTCACGCAGGAAGCTGTTGGGACTTGTGCTGTGTTCCGTATCTTCTTAAAAGAATAGACTGGAAGAGAGGTAAAGGACACAGCACGTAGACTTGCCTTCTCAAAGTTCTGAAAACGGCTGTTCTGCTGGCTTTGTTTCTTCTTCTGTGGTTTCTCAACAGCACCACCTAGGATGTTAACAGTTAACAAAGCAGGACGTTTTATCTCCTTTCCCCAACCCAACTCTTCAGAAATACCCACTCGACGCCTCCCCCAACCAAAACCTGAGTGGTTTCCACAGAAGTTCCCCTGCACCATGAGAAGTGAGCCAGTGCTGGGGCTTTCCTCTGTCCCTCATCTGCCTGAACCCGGGCCCACCTCCTTCAGTTGCTGCTGAAAGAAAAAAATCTGGTTTGAGAGATGAGTTTGGGCCAAAAGGGGGTTAAAATGTCGCCAAAACATATTGGTGAATCCAGACTTCACCAGAACAGGGTGAGGAAGAGTCCTTTCCAAGACTGGCTATGAAATTCAAGTGTTTAGGGCCCACATGTGTGTGTGAGTGTGTGTTGTACGTGTGTGCAATGTGTATTTGTTTCAACGTATGAAATGTCTGGTGGACAGAGAACAAAATAATTCAAACAGAAATGAAAATAAAACAATATATATCAAATGCTATTTTATCAGATGATGCACTTGTTCACCTTGATGAGAAGCCACTGTTTCACAACTATGCAATCTTCCAGTCTCTCTTCCCTCCCTCCTTCACCTCAAATTTCCAAACTGTATTCCATAGCCCTTGCCAATTTTCCTTTACACAAGAACCACAGTATCCAATCCCAGGTTCAAGGTGAGCATGCTACCATGATTCTTTTCCTAAATTTGAGAGCTAATGGGGGAACAAAAAGATTTTTTTCTTCGATTTGAACTGATTCTATGTAACCCTGTTTGGTTCTGTAAGTGAACTGGTGTGTATTTTGTGTTTGGGTTCTATGTTTACAACTTGCTTTCATCCTCTTCTTGGTTCAAACGACTTGCTTTTTTATCAATGCTACTTTTGATAGTATATGTTTGGGGGATGTGTTGACTTAAGGCAAGAACAAATTTGGCTTAAATGGGACAATGAGCATGTGACCTCTGGGGCTGGAGGGTGGGGATCGGGAATAATGTGCACCTGCAGCTTGAGTGGCACCTGCATCCTGGTTCTGAATAAGGACCATGGCAGGGAGCAGGTATACTCTGGGAAAGTTTTGACCTAGGTGTTTTTACCTTTCCTTATTTGTGGTCATCTAAATGGAGTAACCTGTCCCCAGAGGGTGAACTCATGTTTTCTGCCTTGGCTTAGGCCAACTGCAGCCTTCCCAGCTACTCTACCCACTCTCTCCACTGTACCCAGTGCCAAAGCCTACCTCTCTAACCCCGTACTGCTATCCGCTAATATCTTTCCCTCCTCTGCCAACTCACTGACAGGCAACATACTGGAGTGGGATGATGTATAAACTCTCATTCTGAAGGCCAAATATCAAGGGAGATTCTTGAGAGCCTGCTGTGGAAAGCGCTCAGGAAGTTAGCCCAGAGACCATGTGCCAGTGGGTGGCATTGAAAGCATACTTCCAGCTGATGAGGAGGACAACAGATTCTAACACATGTCCAAACTGCCAGAAAGCCAGTAGGGCTGCCTTGGCATGCCTTTTCAAGGTCTTTCAAAGGAGTGACAGAGAAGAAGAGAGATCATGGGCTTACACAAAGCACAAACTAGGCAGGGGGAGCCCTGCATGCAGAAGGCAGCTTCTCACCTGCTTGGGTTGAGACTCTGCACAAGTCTGAGTTTTGCTCACGGTTTACAAACTCTTGCACAAGGTGGCTGAGCCATCCAAGATAGTTTTTCAAAGAAATTCAGACACTGCCTAACTGCTCCAGCACAACTTGCTCCCACTCCGCGACTAGTGGGAACTTCAGTGGGGTTCCTTTGGAAGGAAAGGGGACATGGATCCTTCGGGGGAGTACATTATTTCTTTTGGCCTCATTTCTTCTCTTCCCCCCTCCTCCCGCTCATTTTCTTAGCTACTCAGGGGAATCTAAACGAAGTGCTGCTCATTTGCTTTTATTCTGTAGATCACACCTGCTGAGACACATCCCAGAAAGCTCTCACTCATTCCTTCTTTGGCCTCCTAAGAAGGAGACCCTCTCACTTTTTGACTTAATAGTGGTATTCTGGAGACCCCCTTGACTTAGCCTCAAATTTGGCCTTGTATCACCAATTCCCAGGGGTCTTGTCCAGAAGCTTACCTGTCTTGCAGGGTCAGAAAATCCCAAGGGGACCAGTTTCAGGAAGTTGGTTAACCCTTTGATGTCTGCAAAAAGTGGCAAGTTGCTGGGGATCGTCTCTCAGGTGGCCTAGTGCCAGCCCTGTGACCTTTCTCCTCTCTGGCCTCCTCCATCAATGTGCAGGCCCGTAGATGGCTTTGGAAATCCAGGTGCTCCAGGCCTTTTAGTAGAATCAGGGTTTGGATAAAATGCAGATAGGTGGGATGGTAGAAGCAGTCGATTTCTTGCTTCTTAGCCCACAGCCTTGTTGGAGCTCTCAACACCCATGTTGGGGATAAAAGATGACTTGCCTCTCTTGGAAAACCTCTGTGGGCTGCTGTGACATGTTTGGATTTTTGCTATAAATCTAGCCCTAAGAAAGTGTGAAGAGGTCTGACAGTTCATTATTATGATTGACAGAACCTTAGCTGAGGAAAACCTTCCTGTTGGAGTGGATAAATCCTACTGTACTGCTGGGACTCACCCTTTCTGTAGGTTCTCACCATCAACACCTGAGACCTGAAAGGACCTGCAGGTATATAGTTATGAATGCCAGAACTGGGGTAACCGGATTTGGCCCAGAACCCTCCCAGGCCAACTGCTTCTCAAGAACAAAGTTTAGTCAGAGATACACTTCCTCCAAAGGGAACAGTTCTTTTGGAGAATTATTTAGCATTACAAGCATCTCAGGAAAATAATGTTTGTGTAAGTCTAACTTGACCTTGGCAAACTAAAACCAGTCTAAACTGGGAAGATAAAAATCTCTGTAAATTCCTAATCCAGGGAATTGAATGTGACAAAAGAGTAGGAGGCTCAAGAAGGTGATATGCATGTCCATGTGAACTTTGTAAAGTGGGAAAGCCACATGAACAGAGCACTTTTGGTGGGGCAGGAGAGCCCACATACAGCTGTGTGCTGATGAAGGGGCATACTTCACAAAATGGATTGGGTTAAATCCTTTGTGATTTTCTTACCAGGTAGAACTCCCACCCTAATTTACTAAATGAGGAAACTGAGGTTCCAGAAGACTATAGCTTGGTGAGGGCCATGTGGCTTGTCAGGGAGTACCAATGGGGTCAGACCTGAGTCTTTTGGTTCTGATCTGTCTCTGTGGACCCTTTTCTTCTTTCCCGTCACTGTAACTCATAGCTCTCAGGTAGCTCATGGTGTCCAACACAGACAGGATGAGACTAAAACCAAGAAGCTTGTGTGTTTTTGTTTCCATTGGGATGGAATGCCAAGAGAAGAAAAGAAAGGCCAAAGTGCTTAATGTAATGGTGGTTTATAAAATAAGGTTCCTACCCCCAAGGGAAAGGACTCCCATTGCCCTCCCAAATATGATCTCTTCAATTACATTCCCAAGAGTCCTACTAGGCCCACCCCAAAGTCTGTTTTGGGGGTTCCTGAAGCCTTATTGACTCCTTTCTTTTTTGTTTGATTTTCTGTTATCTCAAGAGATGCTATTTCAGATAGCTGGGTTTATTCTCTTTGGATCCTGTAGAAGAGCTGAACAAATGGAGTCAGGAAAAAGTAGGTAATTTTTAAGCTTATCTGTGTCAACTTCTAGGTTTTAAAAATTATTTAATTTTTGTTTTGCAAGGCAGAAAGACAGGGAGAGATCTCTCACCCCCATGTTTACTCTGCAAATGCCTACAATATTTAGGGAGGAACCCCACCTAAGCCAGGAACCAGGAACTCAGTCTGGGTGTCAGGGGCCCAAGGACCTGAGCCATCATTGCTGTCTTGCAGGGTGCTCATGAGCAGGAAGCCGAAACAGGGAGCAGAGTCAGGACTCGGACCCACGCACTCTGATATGAGATGTGGGCATCTCAAGCAGTGTTTGAACAGTGGTGTCAAACATCTGCCCTTCTAGAAGGTTTTTGAAGACAGTGGCTGTGACTTGGCAATAACAGAGAGGAACTTGTGCATGCTTGCAGCAAGTGAGTCATTGTGCCAGGATGAAGATGGAGGCGCATAAGATGAGCTTACCTGGGCCCAGCGGCGTGGCCTAGCGGCTAAAGTCCTCGCCCTAAACGCGCTGGGATCCCATACGGGCGCCGGTTCTAATCCCAGCAGCTCCACTTCCCACCCAGCTCCCTGCTTGTGGCCTGGGAAAGCAGTTGAGGACGGCCCAAAGCCTTGGGACCCTGCACCCGCGTGGGAGACCCGGAAGAGGTTCCTGGTTCCTGGCTTCGGATTGGCGCGCACCGGCCCGTTGTGGCTCACTTGGGGAGTGAATCATTGGACGGAAGATCTTCCTCTCTGTCTCTCCTTCTCTATGTATATCCGCCTTTCCAATAAAAATAAAATAAAATAAATAAATCTTAAAAAAAAAAAAAGATGAGCTTACCCAGCTTACCCAGGGACCAAGAACCATGTCTACTCCTGTCTTTACCATTCCTTGGCCAATCTATAGTCTACTATAAGCCTAATTTCCCTCATCTCTAAAATGCAAGGTGAGCTTAACAACCTCCAGGACTCCCTTGATCCAAAGCAGAAAGGTAATAAATCCGCAAGGCCAGAAAACACATTTGGTGAAAGTCTTGACTAATGAACTGATGCCTTTAGATTGATTTAGGAAGATAAAACCACTGTAAATTCCTGAGCTAGGGAAATTAAATGACCAGCATCAAGTTAGTAGGCTTAAGAAAGTAATGTTCCAAAAAAAAAAAAAAAAAAGAAAAGAAAAGAAAATAATGTTCATGGCCATATGAACTGATCCTATGGAAAAGACAACATAAATGAGAAAAGGGGAAAGGAGAGAGAGAGAGAGAGAGAGAGAGAGAGAGAAGGGGAACAAAAACTGGCAGGAAAGAGTAGATTGGAGTGACTTGTGGTAGGGGAATGGTAAGGCTTGTATGCTGTCTTCACAGTTAGCCTCATGCTTTGTAAGTTTGCTGACAGCAACGGTACAGAAGGAGCCCTCTCTGAGCACGTGTAAACAACAGCACACCTGTGATGTTGCTGGTCAGTAGCAGTTAATTACGGGCAAACCCCCTAGCTCTTGTGCAGTGCTGAGGCTTCCAAGGAGCACAAGGAGCAATCGCATCTCAGGGTGTGAAGGGGCCTTGGATGGCACCTAAGTTTGATTCATCCATACCATCACAGAGGGGTGGCTACCAAGCAAGTGGACACTCAAAAGGCCCCTAAGGACATGAGTTGCTCACCAGCACTCACTATCAAATTCCTTGTAGACATAAAATGCTTAGAATTGGTCTAAACACCATCTGTTTCAATCTGGTTGATTTTTTTTGCTTTGAGTCACCTGGGACACTGAGACCTGCTTCCTCGATTAATGAGCTTTTGGATACTTGCAAGTGCCCTTGGCCTCACCAGAACTCTTGAAGGAGACAGTGGAAACCACAAACTCACCTTGTCTTTGTCTCATGAATTTAAGTGCTCTTGGCAAGCAGAAGCCCTCCACCCCAAACTCCCAGCTCCACCAAGCTGAAGATAGCTACTTACCCTGGCTGTAACCTCAGTGTCTGCACAGAATCAGATCAATTCATTTTAGTTCCTTCACCACTGGGGTCAACATCTTGTGTTCAAAATT
Organism: Ochotona princeps; assembly: GCF_030435755.1. Lineage (NCBI taxonomy): Eukaryota > Metazoa > Chordata > Mammalia > Lagomorpha > Ochotonidae > Ochotona > Ochotona princeps. The sequence goes on along the minus strand of NC_080842.1, from coordinate 41,998,350 downwards.
CAAATGTGAATCTTCTCTTGTGATGGGCCAAGGAAGGTAGGAAGAGGATCCTAATATATTCTCTAGGGAAAAAAATGTATTTTCACAGGGATCTACAAGCCAAGCCCTGAAAATACTGCTCATATCTTCTCTTCTGTTCCCAACTGGTCCTCTGACTTGATTTTCTGAAAATGCAGTTCAACCTGAAGGATGCCCTCCTCATGGCCGGTGCTGTGCACAGCATTGGAAAGACAAACAGGAAAGATGATCTCTTTCATTTCTCATAGCCCAGCAGCAAGATGAAGCACAAACACATAAAACAGTTCAGTTAACACTATGGCTTTTGGGTAATAGGACATCCTGCTCAGCATGGGTCAACTTCAAGCCTCCCCAAGGTGGTCACTGCTTATGCCCTTTGTCTTCTCACCCAAGGAGGTCTCCATTCCCTGCCTGCCCCACCCCAAACCCTCCCCAATGGAGCCAGGCATCACACTAAGACCTCTCAATCTCCTACAGCTGTTCCTGGCTCTTTCTCAGTACAACAAATTTCTTAGAAAGCAGGATCGTGTCCAGAGTATTGAACAATGCAAAGGAGCTTGATTTAATTCTGCATTTAGTCCTTTAGATGGTTCTAAGCCTTGTTCCCTTCACACACACCCCTAATTTTTCTAGGGTCTTAGAATCTTCTAATCACTTTTAAAACTTTTTGAAAGTTACTCTTTGCCTTCCTATTGGAAACTCATAGATCTCTACTAACCGCTCTTCTGAGCTGACTCTTGCTTGGTCTGCTATTTCCCTGGTTCTGTTCTCCTAGTCACTGCCTCTACCAGTCAGGGGTCCTCTTTCATTCCATTCTTCTCCCTGCATCCTTCTTCCATTCAGGACACAGACATGAGGATGAGAGGGGAGCTAGTCTTTGCAGTAGCTACCATTGCCACTGCCTGATGATGCATTTGACAGTGAGAACACATTTATAATGAGCATAAGGCTAAAGGTAGCTTTCTTGGTGACTTGGTAAACTCTGAGAAAGAGCTGGATTTTTTTTTTTTTTAAGTTGGAAATGATAAGGAGAAGGAGACCATCCCAGAGTCCCCAACTTGTAGGTGCTCCTTGCTTTAACCCTTCTGAGAGCAGATGAACTCGAATAGGTAAAGCTTTCTAGAGACTTTGTGGCCAAGTGGTATTTTCAGCCAGCATGTTCCAAGAGCCCTCAAAGGCTGGTGGTGGTTCTTACTACAGTAGCTGCAGAGGTGAAGGTCATTGCAGCCTCACCTGGCAAGAACACATAGTGCAACCCTGTGGGGTGGTTACTCCTCATCAAGCAAGTTAAGATTATTGTTTCCCCTGGGCACAAAAAGCAAAAATTTAAAAGTTCTTAATTTTACCAGGGTTTGAAGTTGATGACATTTGATTCCTTGACTTAAATTTTTTTTTTTCTATTTTGAAGCAGGTATTTTCTAATGAGGCTTATTTTTGGATTTGAGATTGATGGGCTTCCTGCCCTGTGAATCAATGCTTGCTGCTGTGTTGAAAATACATACATTGGTGACCACAGTATTAAGCCAAATTTAAAATCTTTAGTCTCCTCCATCTGTAAATGTTATGTATCTACCTCATTATAATTTTTTTGGTTTCCTGTGCTTTCGTGTTGTGTACAATGTCAGAGGTGAAATGTAGATAAAATATATATATATATAAATATATATTTTTGCTTTGCAATAAAGTTCAAAGCTATAACAGAATATTCATGAAATGTCATAACCTTCTATTGTGCTCTGTCTCCTTAGTTGTGAATTGTCCTCGGGAGCCCTTTTGCCTATTCATGAGAGTCAATATTGTTGTGTTTGTCATTTGATGAATGATTCTACTGATTTTACCTATACCTTTTTTGACACATTGAGTAAGACACTAGGATTCTTGAACAACTCTTGGTTTCCAAGGTGCTTTATTTCTGTGGACTCAAGAGATCGCATAGAAGGGAAGTGTTCTGCAGACTTGAATCTCCCAGATACTTTGACTCCAACATCATTGGATATTGAGTTTAGGATGAAATATTTGTGCGTAGGGGGAAAAAGGAAACATTGATTTGGCTTTGACTTCTTGAAGCTTTCAATAATTATTTTATGTCCAACTTTATTTTATTTTTTTTTTTTTATCTTTTTTTTCTTAGTTTCCATTTCTTGGCATGGAATATGGTACTCATGGACTCCCTAGCATTCTTGTCTGATATGACTACTTTTAACTTTTTGACTTTGCTGTTTTCTTGGGATTAATATTATGTGTTGTACTATTTGGTGGTGAATTACCCTTTGCCCAGCCCCCACCTCTTCTCTAAACCTTTGAGAACTCTCTTCCATACCATGTGTTAAGAGTGATGGTTATTTGGAAACATTTGTATTCTCCAAGCCAGCGATGCTGTAAAGATTCAAGTTTTCCAGAACAATCCTGACCGATTGCTGGATAGGCTCATGGGATCTTGAATGAAAGGTGGATTATCTGTCACTGATTTTCTATGTGTCTGACAGAATTACTTTTGTTTATCTAAGCACAATATCATGAGTCCTAGATAATTTATATGGCTCGATAACCTTTGTGTTTTTGTGTCTCTGCTCTAAATATGTAAGGCTTTTCTCAGATTCACTCAATATGTTTTAAATGGGATAAAGAAAGGTCTATAAGATATGGTAAAGAAAAAAATCCTTAAAAATAATAATTGAGCAAAAACTCTATATGTATTTTATTATTTCCCAGCTCTTGGGATCTGGGTAAAAGTGATAATTGAAGAGGGAAAATAATTTCCATAAATGGTAACTTTGTCTCATAAAATACATACAATGAATGAGACAAATAATGAAAAAAAACCCTAAGATAGAATTTCATAATATGTTGGATTTTCTTTTTGTTCTCCTGATAATCTAAAGAATTGCTAGTGTATATGAATGAATAACAGATGTTTTAACTTGTGTAAAGGGAAGTTTGCCTTGTTCTTTAACAATGCCAAACTGAAGTTTGAAAACCATTCTGGCTAGGTTATACGTTGCTGTTCTTGGCTATTTCTCTTTTATGGTATAATGAATGGTCTGTCTATGAATTGAAATGCATATAAAATGTGTGCTGAAGGTGGAACACACTAGTGTCAATTTGAAATGAAGAAGTATAATGATAAACATACATTTGTGTGTATGTACACATGTAAGTAGATGTGTGGGACTATGTACTATAGTCGCACACATACACAAGCACACACATTGACACAAAGCCAATTTGCTTCCAGTGTTGGCTTTTGATTCTGAGGAATTTGCCACCTCACTGAGCTTCCCAAGAGTTCTTTAAAAGTAATTAACTGTTTAAGAAATGCTTTTTTATTTTTAGTTACTAGAAAGCGCAATTTATATTGTTCTCTGTTCTTTTGATTACATAGCTATGGTGGATTCAGTGAAGCCTCTTTCCAGGAAGATTTTTGTGGGGTCCTTTCATGCATATCCACCTTTCATCCTACCCCAATATCAAGAGAAAGTTACTTGCAGAGTTACCCGTACCTGCCTCTGTTGATTGTTTCTGTGAATCTTGGCTCCTCAATTTTTCCACAGAGGAAGTTCCTCTCTGGGCTGCCTTCTCTCTGTGTGCAGGTTCTGGGCTGTTTCCACCCTTGGAGTTGCCCTCTCTGACACCCAAAACCACTGTAGCCTACCCAGGACACAGTTAAGAGGAATTTTAGTGCTAGTGGAAGCAACTTCTTGCTACTTCTGTGGTACAGGCATTTCAAGTATTGGCGGCTCAAAGCATAGGTTTAATCCATTTCTTAAGGAGGAAGAGTTCAAGTAGTCCAAATTCTAAAGGGAACCCAAATAGAGGACATAATGGGGCTTCGGACCATGACCAAAAGGATTTGTCCATGTAGAGATCTGCTTGCTCATGAGAAGATTACCCTTGATTGACAGAGAAATCTCTAGACTAGTGTGGAAAGGAAGGAAAGAAGGCTGAACTCTGCATTGTGGGAAAGAAGGGGGGGAAGGAAGGAAGGAAGGAAGGAAGGAAGGAAGGAAGGAAGGAAGGAAGGAAGGAAGGAAGGAAGAAAGAAAGAAAGGAAGAAAGAAAGAAAAGGTATTTTCTTCTCTGTCCTTCTGTCTCTGTACAGACACATCTCTGCAATGTGAGCTGGTCCTTGCGTTTCACCAGTTTTGTTGGGTTGTTGTGTGGCGTTTTCTGCACTACTAAGAGGTCACTGTATTTTTTTTCCCCTCCTCTTCATCAGGCTGACCCAGGATTTATGATTTCGAATAGAGATTCTATCAACCCTGTGGAAGTCTGCTCGTGATTGTTAGTCGCTCTTAAATATCTAGGGAAATTCCCAGTTTGTAATCTACTTCCCTAGCTGATTTCTAAGTGCGTTGGATAAGAACAAATTCTAGACCTGGGGAAATTTGAAATCACTGAATTAGACATAGCAGGTGTATTTTAGTGAGATATATCAAATGATGCAGTAGTTTCTCTTACCCTGAAATTGAAATGGTGTTCCGATATGGTAGAGATTTTTTACCTTCCACTTCACAAGTTGTTGGGCTTGCCATGCACTGATTTTCCCTGCAAGGGCAAGGTGAACAGATAATGAATGCATAATGAGTATAAAGGTAGGAGCTTTCTTACCAGGACAAATCCCATTTAAAATTAATTCTATCCATGGATTATTAGATATTTGATTTAACACTTGGTATTCCAAGTAAAAGGCTGAACTGTAGGGGTCTAAAGAAGAAACGAGCCCTAAGGAACTTAATAGGAGAAGTAAGATAGATACATAAATAATCTCAATACAGAAGAAAGAACAGGGTTCAAAGACAGGTGCACAGAGCTACAAGCATCCAAAAGAGGAAGTGATAAGGCTTTAAAAAGACTGGCATTTAGGTTGGATTTTTAAGGATTGGTAGATTGTATGACGACAGATCTAAAGGACCAGAAAAGCTCACAGTCCTGGTATGTCATTCATTTACTTCAGATGTAGAGAACTTTCTATTGAGAAAACAAATTAATTTCCATCAATACATATTCAAGCCATGCTGTATCTCCCACTGTTTGTTAATATTCACCCAACTTTGCTGATGGAATAGTCCTTCAGCCGCCTCTAGGTTTACCCTGGGTTAATGTAACCTGGGAATGACTCCTGGTTAGGATAACAAGAAACCATCTTCAAAGGTTTCATGGACATCTTCCAGAGCTGGGCATATGGGTGTTCATTTGTATTCATATATATACTTTGGCTTAAAGTCTCATTCTCTGCAGCTTTTGCATGTCAAAAACTCATCTTCCTAGTTCTACGCACATTGTGTAAGTCCGGAGGAATAAGATTTGAAGTGGACATTGTATGTCTCTACCGGTGAGGGTACACCAGATGACCAGACAATGTTAATGAACTATTCTAAGTCTGATTTATGGAACCAACACAGTTTTTTTAAGGTCTGAGGGGAGAACTTTCAATGATAAAAGAAATTTCTAAAAGCCTACAGCTGCCCAGGAGACACAGAAGAGTTTGTTAAGATTTCAGCACAACTCTTCATGAGGCTAATTTCTGGACCTGCCTACACATGCACAACAACTGAGAGTGATCCCCACAGCTACCCAGGACAATTTGGGCTGTGTAGACTTGATCATTCTTGGGCCCTTGATATAACAGCTTGGGAGCTGGTCATGGTGGGCACAGTATGTTCTAATGAGGGACTGAGTCCTTGGAATTTGAAGTTAAGCCCAATTTCTCCTGAAGTTTGTGGTTTCAGACCTTTCTAGATACCATGAAAGAATATAGAAAAAGAAAAAAAAGAAAAATAGGATCCCCCACCCTTAATGGTCCAAATTCACTCAGATTTTACCCAAATTTGTTCAAGTTAATTTCATGTTCTGAGAGTTTAATACACATACACAGCACGTGCGCGCGTGCACACACACACACACACACACACACACACACACTTCAGACATTAGAAGAGAGGTGCACAGGCACAAAGAATGAAGATAAATCTGAGAACCTCCCCGTGGTTGGTTCTGAGATCAGGCGCGGTCAGGGTGGTATGGCCGTAGACCCGTGGATGGTTCTGAGATTGACACTCACCATTCAAAATGTGGCTTGGCCTTAAATATAGACCTCAGATTCTCAGCTTATCTGAGTGGAAATTCAGAAGATGGCAGTTCCAAATCTTACAACTTACTAAACAGTAGAACAGGTTGTCATAGGGTGCCCCGGATTCGTTCTTTAAGCTCCAGATTCTGTTGTTGTCAACCTGTGGCTTGCAATCTTTTCAGAACAGATAGGATGCTGGCCATCTGCATTCATTAAACTGACAGAAACAACCACATCAGCTCAGCATACATCTAAAAACAACCAGACTTCTGTGTTGCACAAGTCCTGTTCAACTCCAAGCTTCAAGATACTCAATTTGGATAATTCCCATTACCGACCCTTTACCCTGCCTAATTGAACTTTGTGCGGTCATCCCTACAGTGTCACTTCCTTACCTTCACCTACAGCAGCAAAGGACAGTTTAACCCATGATGTATAAACAGTTTGTCTTGAAGTAGGCAAACTGCAGGGACTCTAAGTCATCTGCTTGAGTTTATCACATAGAGAAGAAATCTTTCCCTCTTTCCAAAGATTTTTCATGAAAAACTACCCAACACTGATCCTGTGATGACCTACTTTTGAAGTCAGCTGATGTTTTCTGATCTCCCTCAGGAGGCTGTTGCGGTGGGATCCCTTCATGTTGTAGAAAAGGGTTTAGGGCATTGAGTGGCACCATAATTTTTTGGAATTCAGATTGTCGAGAAGACACTGAGTAGCAAATTTGTGCATCCAAGAAGAATCACTGTATCCAAATTAGCTGCCCTGAGAAATTAGGCTTCAGCAAACTTGAAAAAACCCCATTGCCATTATGACAGCTGTCAAAACTGGCAGCTGTGACTCATGAGGCTAAAAGGAAGAAAGACTGTTTGGAATTGAGGGCTCAGTCAGTTCATTCTGTTCTTCAGTCGGTCTTCATAGTTATTAGCAGCAAAAATCTCAGCCAATTGATAGACCCTTCCCCCAAATATTTCACAGTCAGGCAGGGAATCTAAACCTTTGTGGACACCTCAGGATGAGAGATAAGACTGCAAGAGATAAATACAGACTACACACTCTGGAAGTCCAAGTAATGGAAGGCAACTTCAGCACAGTTGGGCTCGAAGAAAGATAGGAGAGCATCTGTCTTTCTGAAGGACTGCCAAGCATTATGGATTAGAATATCCTGGGTGTAGAACATTAGGGACTGTTTGTGAGGAAACTATAAACATAATGTGACCCTACTCTTTCCCTCCTTTCCCTGAAAGTGATCGCTGATATGCACCAATATGTGGACTCCCTTGACTGACAGTTTTGAAGGCTTTCTATTACCAGATCACAAGGAGCCATTTTCAAAAGCAGTGCTGTCTTAGGAAAGAGTAACTTGACCAGAAAGAAGAGACAAAAACAGTGAGAAGAGTGAAAAGGTCCCTCTTTTCTTGATATAGATTGTTTTAGAAGGAAAGTGAGTGGTTTCACCCATACTGTGCATGCCTTGTTAAGCAAACTGTAAAACAGGCCCCCTGTACTGTTATTTCCAAGAGAAGCGGAAGACTTGGAATTCAACATTCCTGCAACATTCTGGCTATTGTTATTAGTTATCATTTCTTCGTGTCCACAAACTATGTTTCTCCATCCTGGGCCTTATGAACTTAACAAAGTTTAGGTTAAGTGGTTTGCTGTGAATTGGTTCATAGGCTAAAGAGAACAAAAAAGAAGGATATTTTCTTAGTGATTAGCTAACAGAAAAATGGGACCCTGTCGTACGGTATAGCAGTCACCGCAAGTCTCAAAAGTTCGCTGTGAAATAAGAAGCCTTATGCCTATTCCACAATTCCCCTTTAGGCTAACAATGAATTGTCATCAGTCTTAAGAAATGTTTCTTCCTCGTCATTATTACATTGTCACAACAAATAATGAGATATGTCTTAATCAAAGCATGTCATATCCATTGAGTTCATCACTTAACAGGTGCCTAAAACACCATATAGTTATCCCCAAGTCTATTTTAAATCTAAAGATTATGTCAGTAGCAAGTAGTTTTTGAGAAGTCTTTACTGTATAACAATAATGAGAAATAGAGTTATTTTCTCCCTGTCATTTCCTAGTTGCAAGCAGTAAGCAGGACCATTAAATTCTGCCATGAGTTTGTCAGACACTCTTTAAGTATTCTGGGTAAAACGAGGTGGAGAATGGTTTGTCTATATAAAAATGCAAATGAGTTTAGGAAACTATACTGTAGCATTCCAGCACCATGCACAGCTGTATTGTCAGCCCCTCCTCCTCTCCAGTCAGTCTCACACTGCTCTACAGTGAAGTACAGCAGTTGGAGTACCCACTTGTCAACTCATGCACAGTTCCCTCTTTTGAAAAAATGGAAACGATATATCTAAAGTCCTATATTTTCCTAAAGTCCACTTATCCCCTAAATGAGAAAAACAGTTAGTTCTTCCCTTTCTAGCCTACCCTCACATTTACAAGTGTAAGAACCCAGGGAGAAACTTTTGGAATAGAAAATAAACATCTCCTAAATATTGAACTCTATTTTTCTCTTACTTCAAAAGAAATCATGATGCCAACTGCTTGCTGCCCTTCCAAATTTACTCAAAACATCTTTCTTGACGGTGAAAAAACCACTTCTGCCTCCAATCCATTTTCTGTTACTGAGGTCAAGCAGTGTGAATATATTGAGGTGAAGAACAACACACTAGTATGTCATGAGATGAGAATCAGAAACATTGGCTCTACAGAGGTGATTGCTCTAACAAAATGAAAGTAAGTAAAAAGATGCCTGAAGAGCTCACTGTCCTTTACAATTCCACTTAGAGCAGGTGATTGTCTCCCTAAGGACATGCTGTGAGGATGGAAAAGTACTCAACTTTGTTTCTGGTTAAGATGTGATGCTCAATAGAGCTGAATGAGGCTGTCCATCACAGATCTGGAACGCCTGTGGAATGCTTTCTCAGGCGGTATCTTATCCTTCTAATAATACCATGAAGTCATAACCAACGTAAAAATGAGGACACAAATTCAGAGAGGTTAACCTGCCTGAGGTCACACCAAGTAACACAAATTGAGTAAGTCTAAGCTGAAATATGATACTCCAGTCAGTGAGGTTCAAAACAAAGCCCACTGAATGCAGGTGACCAACCTTCCCCTGCACACCCTGACACAGACCTTGTCTCCTTTTCAAACTCCATTCTAGGAATGCCTTCAGCAAGCCAGTGGTGGCTGCATCATATGGGACAAATAAAACCACAGGGTCCCACATGCCAAGATGGGATATCCCGAGCTTGTGCTGGGGGCATTTTCAGGACTCTGGGAGCATTTGCTTTTATCTGGTAATCCATACTGTGTTATCATCTCATCCTTCCATTTCATTCCATGCCTTTCCTCTTGTAAAAACATCTGTGGTCACAAATTATCAAATGTTGTTTCAGCCACACACTGCCAATCAGAAATAAACCATTTGGAGTGTTGATCATCTGGCTAGCCAGAGCTCTAAAGATTTAGTTCATTTTAAAGAAGTGTTTGTTAAGGCCATCCAGGCCAAACACCTTGTATCTTTTGAAAATCCTTCATTTGAGGAAAGACTTGTATTTAGTGGTACCTCGAGACCTCAGCTGACTTAAAGAGACCAGCCACTTCGTGTCACCCAGAGCAATGTGCAGACAGTGCTACCTCTGCACTGTTTAGGGCCAGGCCCTCAGGACTGTGCAAAGAGCACAATGCTTTCAGGACAACCATTTGCTACAGCAAATCATGGAGGAGTGCTGAATTCCAGGAGTGCTTAGGATAAGATGAGATCTGGAATCCCAGAAAGGCAGATCTCTTTGAAACAAAGAGATGAGTGAGTAGGTAAGCACTCTTCACAAAAAGTGAGGGTGTTTTGCCTGAGACACTAACTCCTAGAATAACCACAGTCCACCTGCTAGAAGAAGCCATGTACTGGGACTGAGTATAGCTGTTGACCTCTACAGTGAGAGCAAGACCCCAAGTAGCGTGGACATTGATGAGCCTTGAGCCTCAGATTCTAGGGAAGCAGTCTTTTCTTCTTGAATAAGGTAGCAACATTTTGAGGAAACTTCTTTTAATGGCCAGATCTTAACCAATTAATTGAGTGCTTCCTGGTCTCACAGAACATATCTTTCAAAAATAGAAAAAAATTCTCAACATGGGAGAGGAGTTGGCATTTCTTCCATTTCTTTTGCTGTAGGTATGAGTAAAGGGTTTCTTCATCTATAGGCAGACAAGTTGCTGGTAGGAAGCAGATGGATTAAACCACTGGGCACATCGCAGGGGAGATTGGATAGGTTGCTGCCCACACCTCAATGTAGGACTGGTTAATCTCATGCCCTAGATGGCAGCCTCCTGCTGTCTAAGATAGCTTTATTTTAACACAAGTCAAGAAGAGGTTGCCCCTAATCTGTCGGGAAGGACAGAGATAGGAAGAGACAAATCGAGTGGTTTCAGAGTGCTTTTCTTGGGCTTGGGTACCAGGAGGAAGCTAGAGACGGGACTTACGAGGCCAAAGGCTAACAGGCATGCTGTGTGACTTCCACTAGTTCATGGTGTTCTTTCTGTACCAAGGTGCCAAATGTCCATTCCCTCCTCTTGGACATGAAGGGGAGGTCCAGCTGTACAGTAGCCACACCAGAGTAGGGTCTTTACTAGGAGGCCAGAGTCATCCTTGCTTTTTCCATGTTTTGCAACAGGAACATGAAGAAGGTTACCTGGACACGTTTTAAAAGGCTCAAGTATTTAGCCACATTGTTCTTTCCCAGTATTAACCCCAAGGTGAGGCTCCGAGGGAATGGCAGCTCTTTGCTCAGATGTCTTTTGAGGCTCTTGACACCTGCCCTTCCTTCCCTTCCCTTCCAGAACATGGTAAAATGGGAGTCTAAGCAGAACCATGGCCGTGGTGAGGGTTATCTGTTGGCCAAATGGAGGCTCCTCAGCTTATCCTCCTCCTCCTCCCACCAGCCTCATGGTTCTCCTTTTCCTTCCTAGAAGGGTGGTTCTTGTTGGCACAGTGGAGTGTGACTTTCATTATATTTTTCTTTCATTCAGTGAGGTGGTGCCGCTTCTTCTCCGAACAGCCTGGGACAAAAGGGCTGAAGCACAAGGTAGCATTGCCCCCAAGAGAACATGCAAAATCATGATTTTTTTTTTTTTTAGAAAAATACAATGGGAAAAGCTCAGTGACATGGGAAACTCTCTTCAGATATTCCACCATTCAGCCCCCATTTTTCAGTCCTTTTCTTATTGGAAATTTAATGCCATCTGTTTATTATTATGTTTTTCCATCGAAGAAGAGCCTCATGCTAATGAGTTGTGCAACCGACAGCATTCTTTTCATACTGTTGCAAGGGGTAACGACCGCAATGAACTGTGTTTCTGTTACGATATCCATTTCTTGTGCGGGGTTGATTTCCGACTGGTGCATTCTCACTTATCAGGGACCTCTGATTCTAGCAGAACAAAATCAGCTACTTATTCTAGTTACTGTAAGCAGACACATAACTTTTACTGTAATTTGAAAAACCTTGCACTGTAATGGTTAAAAAAAAGCAAATCTTATTGAAACTGATTTTGTATTTTTGATTACATCTGAATTTTCACATTTTTGTATCCAACCGTGACCACGGTAGTGCTTCCATAGCTTGTGTTCAAGGTCTTGTTTTCTTTCCAGGTTGATTTCTTAAGATTCTGTTGACGCCAACTGTTTAAGGGGCAGGACTGGGGCCTGGCTAGCAGAACCTGTCATGGGGGTTTGTGTCTTCGGCCAGATCACTGGCTGGCAACGGGAAATCTTGCCTAAACGGAGCAAGCTGACGACATATTTCATTGCGTGAATTCCCACAGACAGCTCATATCTCCAACTAATTTAAGGCCAATGGCTTTGGCCAAACCTTTGCCAAGGACTCTCTCAACTGAGCTGCCCCCTACCCCTGCAATTGCCCAGGTTCCTGGGTAAGGGAGGACATTTTTGAAAACAAAACTTGTGACATTAATTTGTGATTATGATTTTTTTTTCTTCTTGCTGAAAACGTGCTGGGAACCAGACAGCATGATGTTAGCGCTCTTTCTGCTTTTCCAAACCAATACACCTGTTGTGCTCCTTGGTTTCTTAGTGAAGAAAATTCTAGACACAGACCTGAATATGAACTCTTTTCCTCCTGTATTTCTGATGAGCAATTCTCCCTATGTATTCCTAACTTGTTGAAGTGTTTTCCTTCTTAGCATTGCTTCTCATATTTTCCTTTATTTTTTTACTGAACAACAGCAACAACAACAAACCGACAAAGGAACAAGTAATCGCTTTCTCTTTTTCTCTCTTTCTCTCTCTGATGTGTAATGTTGTGTTGTCCAGATTCTGTATAAAAATATGTATATGATGTATCTGATATTTAGCAGCCACTGGCTGTTAACTTTAACCAATATAATTAACAAAATGCATAATGTTGGTGTTTAATTTTTTTTTTTTTTACAAAAAAACACAACCTAGTTAAGATGTTTGTGTATTTTTTGCATGGTTAAAATGTACTTAGTGCATTGAGAAATGTTGTGGAGGTACTCAGTGACAAGGCCGGTTTACTTTTTGATTCTATTGGTGACTGGTTGTTGATCAGACTCTTCCCTATGATGTCTGTCTGCTTTGAGTTCACATAATTCTATTTAAACTTGTTTAAGTACTCAAGATTCAGCATAGTGTATCTATCTATCTCTATTGTACTGACTGTTCCTTAAAACCAGGTTGTGGAAGTTCACTTCGTCTGGCACTGACATCTCCATTGCTGATTTCTGTTGAATTGCGTCCCATTTACTTGACTGTACAGTCCAGATCTGAAGCACCCCAGGACCCCATGGACAAGGGCCATCACCTGTCCGCCCAGAGCAGTACTGTGGTTTTTCCCTTGCCATGGAACATCTCCCACCCGCCATCTAGTTATATAAAAGAGGAGAAAAGGACAAGAAGTGAAGTGGGAAGCTAAGAATGATTTATATTTTATACATAAAATTACATAGGATATATTGTGGATATATAAGCAAACAGACAGACTTTAAATACGATTGAGCACAAGGACAAAGGAAGCTATTGAAGGTCTCAGAGATCCTAGGACTTCCTCCCAGGAGTATCACCAGATTGAAAGGAAGACCAAGGAACACATAGTTGTTACTTTTGCCTCAGTTTCCCTATTTGTAACATTGGGAAAGGCAGTGTTGGGTAGGGAGAGGCAGCTTTAGTTTCTTGAGTCTGCAGTGCACGTGAAATGAGAAGTGGCTCTTTAACTATGTAAGACATTTAACTGATGAATGTGAGGAGACAATGCTCGCAGCATCACCTCTGTTTCCCCAGACATCGGGACCTGTTCAGGAGACAGACATGTCTTAAAAGACTCCAGGATTTTTGTCCATGGTGACCCTGTGACCTTCAGCAAGGTCGCCCTTGCACAACTTGAGAGGAGACAGAACTGGCAGGCAACTTTTCTGCTAAGCGGAGTTGAATCTCTGTCCTAGAGTTGTAATTTTTCTCCAAATCCAAATCCATAGGCATGCTTCTCCACTACCCCAAATTATAGAGTTTGCTATCCTCTGTTTTCATACTCAGAATTCTTATAGTCTGTCTCCCCCTAATTATCAGGAATCCACATTCACAGTTGGTGTTAGACACACCCAGATAGATACTTCCAATTTCAATTTTTTTTGTAGATGCCAGTTTTGGGGCAGAATCATGTGTCTCTCAAGGCTGGAGGCAGACTCAGTCCTCTGAAATCCTTGTACTGTTGGGTTGGCAGTGAAACTCCATCCTGGTGGCCAAGGAAATCTCTCTTCAAAGTGAAGAGCTTTGACCTGAAGCACTTCACAACACCCCTTTCTCACTGACATTTCACTCCTGAGTGGCGGGCGCAACTTTAAGCATTGATCCCAGTTGTGTCCTCTGCTGGTGGGCATCTTTCACAGTCTGTTGAATGCTGCATTAGGTTTGCATGCACTTCCTGCTGACTGCCAAAGGACAGGATTCCACAGAGTCATGGTGGCTTGCTGCTCCTCTCCTGCTTAGCTCCTCCAAGGCCAGAATTCAGATGCAGCAATGTGAGCTTGCTGGTAACTGACCAGGAGTCCCAAGAACCTATTGGAAAATGTTCTCATCATTCTCCAGGAATAAGATTTGCTTGCTTGATTTTTGCAAGGCTAATAGTGACTTTCATGATCTAGGATTCAGGTCTAGTCAACATAGACATCAGCTCTCTAGGAGCACAGACTGTAAGTGCTGGAAAGAACTTCGCAGTTCATGTGGCCCAGTCTCCTCCCTTTGCAGATGAAGAAAACAAACCCTATAGAAAGTAATTCACCCAAAGAAAACAGCAGGGAACAGTGTCTGCCAAGGCTCTTTTGTCCCTCTCTTGAGTTACCCCAAGGCTCTTTTGTCCCTCTGTTGAGTTACCCCAAGGCTCTTTTGTCCCTCTCTTGAGTTACCCTTAGTAGTTCAGGGTCCCTTTACTGCATGAAACTCAGATGACATTTTCCAGACTCACACTTGATGTAATTATGGTCCATATGCACATCCCCTTCTCCTAACCCAATCCTATGTAAGTCAGGAGGCCTAGAATTTTGGGTGAGAAATGAGCTAATGTCTTGTTTACCTGTATGTTTTAAGGGATAAAGAAGAACAATGAAAATAAAACAGAGTAGAATCTAAATCTGTAACCGACCCTTACTTAGTCTCATCTCAGGATGTTTTGTACTTCCATCCATCTGCACAGCTCGTGCTCATCCTCCCCCACTTTTCTGGAAGCCTTCCTCTCTGGGGGTACTTGTTCATTCCAGAAAGAACATTCCACAGTTGTCTTAGAAATCTAAGGATATCCAAAGCTGTACGATCAACAAGTCTTCAGAATTGACTCTAAGTTCCTCCTGGATGTGCATTTTTATGCACCCCTCTCTGGAGCCACCAGAGGTCAAAGTGTGTTTCACTCGTGCACACTGACAGGTGTCATTCTCTCAACAATGCTGGCAGGCCTCCTGGCCTCACTGCCTCCCCCACCCCCTGAGAGGTGGAGAAGCCCCTGGCTGGTCTTCTCTCTTTTCCTGGACTCTTGGAGCTTTGTCTGCTAAAGCCTACACAAATCTAACTCTAGCTTGGCTCTTTTCTAGACCTTATCTCTATCTGAATTTTCAGAATCAAATCTGCAGTTTGCTACAGAGACCCCTCAGTTTTTAACAGGGTCATCACCAAGAAGAGCCTGGTGGAGCCTATTTGCCTCCCGCCCCCGCCACCTCCAGCCTCCATTTCTTAAAAGCGTTTTTCTTACCAAAAATGGAGAAATATCTTTGGTTCCTATTAGCTTATGGTGCTGATTCTCGAAAGAGATAAAGTCCCTGAGTTGCAGATTTTCAAAGGGCTTTTTCGCTTCAAAGGGCTTGCCCTTCCAGCCCTTGACACCCTGCCCCCACCAGGCACCCAGTCAGACTCCAGAAAGCAGCCTTGTACCCTGGCCAGGCACCCAGGAGTGAACTTTAGTGTCCTTTCTCAGGGGTTGGGGTGATTTCTAGGAGAAGAGATGAGCAATCCTAGTCTGTCAGACTTCAGAGTTGGAAATTGAGGCCAGGGTTCTACTCTGGAAATGTTGGGCTGAGGAACACCCCCCAGGGGCTTAACGCAGAAAGGAGCATACACAACTGACCAAAGCTGAGGGCAGTTCCCCAGGAAGCCAGCTCTTACAGCAGTCAGGAGGCCCAGGTAAGAGCCATGGTCCCCGAGCTCATTTGTGTCATATAAATAATAGTGACTATGATTATTATCTTTTAAAGCTAGAACACGTGACAGATCTTGAAAGCAGGCTGTTTTGTTATGGCACTGCTGGGCCACAACTCTTCATCCTGGACCGACCTTTCCATCAAGACATCTGGTGTTCTGCTCATCCAAAGATGAGCATATGAGCCACCTACTGGGAGTCATCAAGCTTTGCTTTGGAACATCCTGCTTTGTTTTCAGAACTGGAAATCAGTAGAGCTTCTGTGTTTCTCCCCTTGTTCTTAAGCAAGTCTACCCATAGGCACCACGGTAATGCCAAGACCACATCCAGCAGTCTGCCTGCAGACCAGCTCCCCATGTGCAGTAACACCCCAACCACAGCTGCTGTCCTCACCTAGCAAGCTCAGCCATGGACCTAGGGATTCTTGCCCTGACTACCATGTTCCTTAAGGCCAATTGGCGGCATTGAGTAATATATTCCTGTCCTTCAGCCTGGTAAAGAACAGAGCCAAGCAGCAGGATCCTGAGTTCAAAATATACATTCTGTCAGCATACCATAACCATGCAAAGACAGCCAAGTTCAGGAGCTATCTCTGTAGTAACTGCCTACCCTTACCCAACTGGGTTCTGTCTGGGTGATGAGGGATTAAGTTAGATAACTCTTATCAAAGTAGAATAGTACAAGGAACTCCCACAGAAACCTACCAAGCAATTTGAACTCTGATCATGAACTTGTGGCCAATCTTCTTCTACCCCTACTGTTTTTTATATTATTGATTTGTTATTATAACTCTCAGATGTCTGGATAAAGTATTTCCTGCTTTGCTTAGGGCTCAAACAAGATGATTTCCACCACAGAAAGACCTGGCAGGGAACCCCAGCGGGCTGGGTATTACAAATGCTGGCTTAAACATGCTGGCCCCATGAGCACCCCAGCTTGGAGTGGCCAGGATTCATAAGAGCATGGTATCCCCAGACCACCAGATCGCCCCTCCCCCAGGCCCCAGACCCCTCATGGAAAGCTCTTTCAAGGTGGCCAGCAAGTGCTGGAGGATGGAGGTGGGCTCTGTCTAACCTGCCAAGGTCGCTTAAGTAGGTAGTTGTACCCTTTGGCAAGCACCCACTTGAGAACCAACTCTCCAACTCCAGAACCTTAGCAGGCAGTCACATCCCCAGCCTGTTGCTGGGAGGTGGTCCTGGGTAAAGGACATCTGTGTGCCTGTTTATCAGGCCTGCAGTGCTTGGAGGTAACTGGCCATCTCCTGCACTCCAGAGCCTGGAGGAAGGAAACGGCCTTTCTGTGTGTGCTGTTTGGTCTTCTACATCTGTCCCTGTGAACAGACTCAAGGCCAAGGAGCAGTTGGTACTTCCCTGGAAGCCCAGCCAGGACCCCACATTCCCATGCACACTGGAGCTGTTCTTTCATCTGGTCTAGGGAGCGCATTCCCAGATCCAGAGGGCTTGTTCTCTTCCCCAGCTGAGTGTGGGCAGCTCATGAGACATGGGAGCACCCAGCCTGGCTGAGCAAGACGCATGGTATTGAAGGCCAAATGGTTGATAGCACAGGTCTTGACCTAGCTTCTGCAGAAACCCTGGTGCTGCCACCTCCCACCTGCCAGCTGGGTGACCACAGAAAAAAGATTGTGGGGAGCAAAAGCCTTGCTCAGGGATAGACATTCTTTCCATGGAGCCTTTTAGAGGGCCAGCCGAGAGCTACTGCACAGTATATGTGAGCTTTAGAAGTAAGGCTTCCTGGGCTTAGGGGAGAGGGAGCTGAGGACAAAGGGATCCCTCTCACTTTCTGTTGCCCTTCGATCTGGCTGAGTTTAGCTGCCCTTAAATTCTAGTTGGCTGAAGTCCTTATTGCCTTAACAGTCACCCAGTATGCACTCAGAACCAGAGGAGAAGCTCCTTCCCGGGGGGCATGCCTCAGAAGCCTGACCCTAACACCCTCAACGCTGCTGTGCCTGAACAAAGTGCAAGCCCAGGGTCTGCCTGCTTCTCACAGAGCAGTGTTGTCAGGCTGAGAATAAACCCAGGACTGCTCAGTGCGGACACCCCTCTGCCCTCATTTTCACTGCTGACAACCCAGTCTCCATTGCTTCAGATCTGGACTCCCCCCTCTCCTCCTCCTCCACCTCTGCCCAGATTCTTCCCCTTCCCCATCAACCCCTCCTCCACCCTCCTCATGCTCAGTGCTGTTCCTGAAGACCATGCAGACCTTTTTGTTTGTTTGTTCTCTGGAACATTCGACTCACCTTCAGCTGCAGCAAATTTCTTCAGCCTCTCCACCGAGCTCTTTAAAATGAAAGGCAGTCGCTGTCTTCCCTTGGACAATAATGAATGTATCTATTGTAAGTGCAGACCATGTAGAGAAGTGGCTGGGTTAAGAAAAAAAAAGAGGGTTTTTTTTTGTAAAGCCTGTTTATTTTTTTAAGTCAATTTTGAGCATTTCTATTTTACCACCTTCACATGGTTTTGGGGAACCCAAATTGTATCAAAGTCTCATGCCAAAAACAAGCCAAAAGTTGTTTTCTTTACCTTTTTCCTCCATGCACCATGATTTCAATGATTGTTTCGGTGTCATTTTAAATGTTTTCTTGTGACATGTACTGAAGAAAAAAAAAGTCATCTTGACAAAAAAAAAAGATTTATACATGAATCAGAAAGTATTTATTTCAATTTTGTACCTTTCCATTTTAATACATTATAATGTATTGACTCAACTGAGATAATATAAACAGTTCATTTTAATAACACGTGTGTGTGTGTGCTTTTCCTTTATGCATGGTTGGGGAGGGACAGAGAATGGTGGAGTGGAACGTTCTGGGTGCCAACTGGTGGCAGTGTGAGCAGAGGGTATGCCCTGGCTGGATCACAGGTTTCTGGCACCTGAGAGTTGAAAGCAGCCTCATGCTAGGAGAGGAAGCAATGCTAAAGGGGAAGTGAGGAGAAGAAGGAGGTAAGTGAGTGAGCCTTAAAAGCAGTTACTGCATCCTGATGTGCAGCCCTCCCCAAGTAAAACCAGGCCTGGAACCAGCCAACTTACTCAGAGACTGGCACTCCAAGGTTGAGGGTGCAAGTAGAGGACAACCCAAAGCAGATAAAATGAAAAGAGCTAAAGTATGTCAAAGGAGGGTTGTGAGGATGGGGCAAGGCAGACAAGTTCTGGTGTTTCTGGATATAACATACTCCCCCACTGCCCTCCTACCACCATTCCAATGTCTCTTGCCACAGATTCTCCACCTGGATCCCTGGGCCACCCTGCCTTCAGACCAAGCTCTGACATCCAGTGAGCTAGATTCTTGCCGTTCCGTGAGAGTGCTTGCTTCTTGCTGTGGTAGGGGAACACAAAAGCCCTCCTTCTCAGATGGTGGGCTGGAGGTGAGACAAGCCAGGGAGCTGGCAGGAACAGAGGGTGTGGCAGAATATCCATCCAAAGGGTGAGACCATTCAAGTCCCGCAATACTCTTTGCACCACATCTCTGTGTGTCCACTCCTATTGATGCCATGTCCGAGATGCAGAAGGAGAAACATGGCTTCAGGGTATCCATTCTTCTGTCAGCTCTTTCTCCTCAACAGGTTTTCCCTAAAGCAGTGGGTAGGAAAGCATTCTTATCAGGTAGGGGTGGCCAGGACCACAGAGGGTGGCACCACATTTTGGACAGCCAGCTCTTCACAATCAATTCCTCTCAGTTTCACCATTCTCTCAATTCCCTATGCTTCTTCCTATCTTTTTTAGACTTAGGATTTTCTATAACTCTCATCTTAGGAGGACAGAAGCTCCAGGAAGCTGCCTTTGGTTCCCTCCACTCTATGTTCAGTGTCTTCTAAGATTATGCAAAATGTTGGACAATCGGCTAATTTGTAGAGGATTTCAAGTACTAAACGAGTGAATTGGCATTGAATGAAGCAGGTGCTAACTAATGTATTATTACTTCAGTCCTATAGGAGAGCAAGTCTGGAGACATGCCTTTCAAGAGAGAAACAGAAATTCCATCTATTCATCTCCAAGTCCCTCTTCCAAACCTGTTATAAAACTGATGGGTCAATCATTGGTGTGCAGAAGATTCAGCCACTTGCAGACACTCTGGATTCTAGAAAAAGATGTGGAAGTCTCTTACCAATTGCCTTCAAGTCAAATCCTTTCTAAATTGAGTTTATCCACTTAATATTTTCCTCAACGGCATTCATAGAAGACCCTTTTCTGAGTGATTGCTCTTGGTGAAGTAGTCATACTGGAACATCCCATGGATGTTTCTAGACTTTGTCTTTGGACTGTTGTTAACAAAATCCCATAGACAGCGAGCTTAACATGCAACAGAATTGACTTTTCACAGCCCTGTAAGCTGCAAGTCCAAGGTCAAGGTGTCCGTAGACTCACTGCAGTCTCACTTCCTGGCTCACAGACTGTTCCTTCCTGCTCCACAGGCTGTTGGTGCCCTCTCCTCTGCTATATGCATCTTGTCCATCTCCTCCCCTCCCCTTCACTGCTCTTCCCTGCTTGATTCGACTACCAAGTTTGCTCATACTGTTTTTTTTAAATGTTCATTAGTTTCCACCAGCCCCAAAGTAGCTCTTGACATTCCTGTTTTAGAAGTGAAGAAGTTGACTCAGCAGGGCTAAATAGCTCACAGGTAGAAACAGCAGCCCCCACTGGTTCCAGTCCTCCCTGTGTTCTAACCCATCCAGCACCTTTCCCTATCCAACCATTATTTTCAAAATGTCTGCAGACAGCTCTGGCAATTGTGCAAAGGCAGTTCTCATCTAGATGGAAAGCTCGCACATACCCTGTGATGTTGGAGTTGAACGTTCCCTTGGGCTTTGTGATAAACACAAGGATCTTGGTGCAGAGAAGAGGAAAGCTTAAAGTTGGCAAGGATTTGGATTGTAGTCAGGGTGTTCTGATGCACGACTTGCTTAAACACAGACCCTTGCTTAATACACAGCTGTAATATCTGCTTTCTCTGTTTTTAAAAAGATTTTAGGGCCCGGTGTGGTGGCCTAGCAGCTAAAGTCCTCGCCCTAAACGCGCCAGGATCCCATATGGGCGCCGGTTCCAATCCCGGCAGCTCCACTTCCCATCCAGCTCCCTGCTTGTGGCCTGGGAAAGCAGTCGAGGACGGCCCACAGCCTTGAGACCCTGCACCTATGTGGGAGACCTGGAGGAAGTTCCTGGTTCCTGGCTTCGGATTGGCATAGCACTGGCCATTGTGGTCACTTGGGGAGTGAATCATCAGATGGAAGATCTTCCTCTCTGTCTTTCCTCCTCTTTGTATATCTGACTTTGTAATAAAAATAAATAAATGTTTAAAAATAAAATGATTTTATTGATTTATTTGCAAAGTAGACAGACAGAGAGAGAGTCTTCCAACCACTGGCTCACTTTACAATAGTCAGAATAGCTGGGACTGGGCCAGGCTGAAATCGGGAGCTTTAACACCATCTGAGTCTCCCATGCAAGTATAGGAAATCAAGCACTTAGGCCATCTTCTGTTGCTTTCGTAGGCACCTTAGCAGGGAGTTGGATTGGAAATGAAACAGTTGGGACTCAAATCAATGCTCATACAGAATGCTGCTGTTTCAGGCTGTGAGTTAACCCCTTGTGCCATCATGCCAGTTCCTATCCTTACTTCTTTGTTATTTATCATTCACCCTGAAGTACATGATCCCATGTGGCTAGGTGTTATCATCATCCCCCATTTTCCAGAATATAGAATGAGCCTCAGAGAGGCCAGATCCCCTTGCCTGGTGAGTGACAGTCATGGCCTGGTCCCTAGGTCTGTCCTGATACCTGTGCTCCTCCCTACCACACTGAACTGCCACCCAACCACATTAGACATACAGATCCAAGCCCACTAACACACTCTGGGGGGCAGAGAAAGGGGCATAGTGACAACCATGGGGTCTACACAGAACCATGTTGGGTCTCATTAACCATGGGTATGCCAAGCCCAAGAACAAGAAGCCATCATGAAGAGCTCCTGAGGCCGAGATGGCCATATAGCCGGTTCTGGTGGCAGGCAAGGGACCTGAAAGAAACTAAGACCCAGACCCAAGAGGGCTAGCTGAAATCAGGAGAGACAAACAGTCCTTGAAGGGAAAGCAAGAGACCATGAGAAGACGGGCAGCACAAACAGGCAGCTCAGATGACAGCTAAGATCAGACATCTGGAGGAGAGATGAGAGAAACAGGAGAGGGAAAAAAAGGCAGGCAAAACAGAATACGGCCCAGTAAGCAGCTGGTGAATATGAGGCCAGGGAAGACCTTGGGGAGTTCTTGACGCCTTTTGAGTTACTGTAGCACAATACTTGGGGCTGGGTAACTTTATAAAGAAAAGAGGTTGATTTATTTGATGGTTCTGGAGGTCAACGGGCCTAAAGTCTGCAGGCAATCCTCTTGCAGGCACAGAGTCCCAAGACAGCACATTCACATGGCAAGAGTCAGAAAGACTTGTGTGAGCCCTCTGGTCTTGGTGTCTCTCTCTCTCTCTCTCTTTTTTTCCTGACAAAGCCACCAGGATTCAAGATTAGGACTCTACCCTAGTGAGCTTATCTAATCCTAATCACTTCCCGAAGCCCTCACCTCTAGACACCATAGTTGCAATAAATTTCCATGTTCTAGTCCCTCACAATAAAGAAGAGTTTGTCACATGAAGCCTTGGTGACGGGGGTGGAAGGGAGGAACAGCAGTGTCCCTATCACCACGCCATGACACTGTGAAGATGATAGAAAAGTTAGGGCTTTCTCACAATTGATGGCAAAAACCAGGGCTTTGTAAACATTGTCTCCCAATAGAAGCCAAATCTTAGCGTGTGGAGGTGTCCTCTCCATCACTGGTTTTGAGTTTACCTTGTAGATTCCGTTTCTAAGAATCATAAGTTCTAGGAAAAATGGAAGTGACCATCAAGCAAGAGCTGAGAGCAATGAACGAAGTTGCTTCTGACTGTACCTTGCCGTTACCTGGGCATAGTATGTCCATCCTAGTGCATGACTTCTGATAAACTGAACTGACATCCACGTCTGAGCTCCCACCCTAACTAAGTCTTCCTTCTCTGGTCTAACTCCTTTCCTATGTGGCTAAATATCCACCACCAAACCACACTTGTATATGTCGAGAGGAAGACAGAAAGGACGGGGGAAATCCTGCTGTTAAGAGATACTGCTCAACCAGTCTGCTCCTTTTGCCCCAAGAGACAGAAAGTCACAACCTGGAGTATGGCTCAAGACTTTTAGCATGCTTGGTGACCTTGACTACTAAAAATGTGGTCTAGTTGTTGTCCTGGAATCAAATCCTGTCAGTTCAGTATAGCTTTGTCTTAGGGCAGAATAAGTTACAGGGAAGGGGTAACACACATGCCCTAAATCCCACCCCCTCCTCTGCCAAACCGCTAACAAATACAAAATGTGGACTCTTATTGGAGCAGAGGTGATGCCAGCTGTGTAAGCTAGGACTCCTACCATGGACAGTAGCATGTCATTCTCAGTCAGTGCACACTCACATGGTTCTGTTCAGGGTTATGCTAAAGGTGACATGTGGTTTCCAAGTGTTGACAGATTTCTGTCTTGAGCACCTATGATGCATTCATAACATCCCATGGACTGAGTGGGTAAGCTGGAGCTAAACGCCCCACAGCCCGGGCACTTCCATCTGCTGTACGTGCAGGCCACACTTCGCAAAACAATATGCCCTTCTTCACCAATTAGTGAATACTAGAGACATATAGAAAGAACTCTGAGATGATGAAGATGTACTTTGTGTTGTGACTACTGGGAAGTTCTGACCAAACTGAGATGCACACTGTGTAAATCTTCCCCCATCCTGCTGACACTACCAGTATGAATTGTGAGTCAGAGATTTTCCAGAAGTTTCTATACCTACACGAACTGTATCTGTCTGTGAGTGTGGACTCTTGTAGATACCATTTAAAAGCAGGATTTTTAAAAATGGGGTATCTACCCAATTTGCAAATGGTTAACACTTTTTCACAAGTGCATTTTTTGTGTGTTATTTTTAAGGCACTAATGCAGTCAAGTAACTGCATAAATCACAAACGTCCTCAGGGGGCTGTAGAAATGTCCCCAAAACAGTTTCTGGTGAAGTATTTGTGCACTGTGGTTAAGGCCTCTTCTAGACCCTCCCCTCAGTCACTGCGGACCCCAGCCACGTCCGAGGATATCTCCCATAACTTCTAGGAACCTATGGCCCGTTATCTACACTGGACTCAGAAGTGGGCAGATCAATAGAAATCTTTTTTTTTTTAATTGTTTATTATTTAACTTCAGTAATTACATTGTATTATGTGACACAATTACATAGATACTTGGGTTCTCCCCACCCCTCCCCAAACCCCCCCACCATGGTGGATTCCTCCACCTAGTTGCATAACCACAGCTCAAGTTCAGTTGAGATTCCCCCATTGCAAGCGTATACCAAACATAGAGTCCAGCATCTTATTGTCCAGTCAAGTTCAACGGCTTCTTAGGTATACCCTCTCTGGTCTGAAGACAGAGCCAGCAGAGTATCATCCCAGTCAATTGAAAGCTCCAACATACCATCAGCAAAAATTTACATCATTATGGAATTAATTGACATAGTAATGAGTAACCAATATGTTAAAAGTAAATGCGAGTTCCCAGTCACCTTCTGTGACCACCTCACCTATACTTCAATTTTAGTTTATACACAACATATAACATTCAAAACATAACATGTTATACATAACATCACATCATCTTAAATTAAGGCAAACATGTGGTATTTAACCTTTTGGGATTGGCTCATTTCCCTTAGCATTATGGTTTCCAGTTTGGCCCATTTGGCCACAAAGAACTGCATTTTGTTTTTTTTTAATAGCCGAGTAGTATTCCATGGAGTAGATGAACCATAGCTTTCTTATCCAATCCTCTGTTGATGGGCATTTTGGTTGCTTCCATGTTTTTGCAATTACTGATTGTGCTGCTATGAGCATAGGAGTGCATGTTGGTTTCTCATAAAACAAGTGTTCTGGATATATTCCTAGGAGTGCTATTGCTGGATCATACGGTATGTTGAATTTGAGTTGTTTGAATATTCTCCATACTGATTTCCATAGAGGCTGTACCAGCCTGCAGCCCCACCAGCAGTGGAGTAGGGATCCCTTTTCCCCGCAACCTCGCCAACAAGTGTTGTTGGTGCTTTTATTCATGTGGGCCAGTCTTACTGGCGTTAGGTCTTGACGTACAGTCAAAAAAACAAGACAGAACATGGGCATTCAGCGCAGTGATTGCCATGTCCCTCTAACTAAGGTTTTCCAACGCTGTCCCCGAGACTGTGAGCGGCTGGAGCACAGAGTCCATGGCTTCTTTCCAGCGTGGATTTGACCACGCCGATGATCCAGCTAACCCTTCCCACGCGTTCGCTCTGCGTGGACACAAGCAGGCGGGCGGTCCACCAGCTGCTCGTCCCCTCTTCGCCACGTGGTCGCGGGGGCGGGCGTGCGCTGATGACGTTCGTAGCACGCGCCGGGACGGCTGCCGGCTGCCCGGCGTGAGAGTTTGTCCGCTTCTCCCTCGTCCCGGAGCCCGCAGCCCGGCAGTCGCCAGGTCCCAAGCCGCGGGGTCCCCCGGCTGTGCAACATGTCGATGCTGGCCGAGCGTGAGTGTGGGGTGCGCGGGTGCAGGTGCTGGGTGGCCCTCACGGCGCCCGGAGCGGCAGGGACTGGGGTGGCCGGCGCGCACACTCCGGGCAGGGGTCTCGGAGGCCGGAATCTGGGCTCGGCGTGGCTCGACCTCTCGGCCTGTCGTCCCCAGATAAGTTGGCCGCGGGTTTGCTAGTCTGTCCGACTGCGAGGGTCCCGAAGACGAGCTGCGGCACGTGCGGGGTCCCGGAACTGGCTCTGCCGCCTTCGGTCGTGCGGGCACGGGGGGCTCAGCCTCCTCGGTGCGGGGAAGGCTCGTGCCAGGCTGTGAAGTCCTATTGTTGAAGATGTTGTCGCACCAGGAAAAGAGGCGAAAAGCGTTAGAATGTCAAGCACAAGACGTTAGCCTTGGGGTACGGCACGAGAGGTGGCGGTGCAGGGTTAGGGAATAATTCCAAGATTGATTTTTGCTTGGTTGGAATTACCCCATCCTCGGAGGCTTAGCGTCAACATCCTTCAGTTGGTGTTGGACGTTGAAACACCCGTTTTTGGAGAGAAGTCGTTTAATTCCTTATCTGGGGAGGCTACTGTTGAATGGTATCTGTAACTTAGGTTGCTGCCACCAGATGGCAGTGTGCTTTGCCCACGACTAGCCGGCGCTTCACTTTTCAAAGTTGAGTCGTGAGCCGCTGTATATTCGCATGCCAACGGCAACTGCCACAGGGATGTTGTGAAATCAATGCTACCAGCAGCCTATTGTGTTAGAAACCACCGAAGGGCTGGGAGCACCAGATGAATGAGATGGGCGCTCTCTTGATTCTGCACCAGCAAAAAATGGTTTGCCCCCAAGTCATTGATTTGGAAAGCGGCGACATGGATGCCCTTGACCACAAGGGAAGCTTGCTAGACTCTGGGTGTCCAGGTTTTTTGTTTATTTGCTTGTTTTCTCTGGGAGCTGGTCATGTAGACAGCATTGGCCTAGCTTTGACCTAAGGTCTAGACTTCCAGGTGAACCAGGTGCTCATCAAAAACCACATTATTTGGGCCCCGAGAGTCCCTCCTGTCTACTCTGAGAATGGTGAATGCTTCTGAAATCAGGACTGGTCCCGTGAGAGAGGCTTGCAGAGGATAGGGGTGAGGCCTGCCATGTCAGCTCTACCGTGGTGTCAGCTGGACATAGAGCTGTCTGTGGCATTAGAATAACCACCTCTACTAGAAGTTCAGGGAATAAGTTATGGGTTTGGAGCACATTCAATGAGAAGGAGTCATTTGTAGGTCTTGTGTAGATGGTTGCAGGTCCTAGTGACTGTTGTACAGTGTGTGTTAGGGATGCTTGTCAAAGCTTGGGAGTCAGTAGGACCTGGATTTGTGTAAGGGTCTGATTTTTGCTGGGGGATGCTTTAGGCACATTTCTTTCCTGTAGCCCCAGATTTTTCTCTGAAAGAAGGCGATAACATCTCCCTTCCTTGGGTTACTTTGGATCGTCCTTCATGTGTGTGAAGTCTCTGGCATGTAGTAGACAGCAGTGAACAGGGATGGTTACTGTTGCTTGCTTACTCTGTTTGGTGAACCGGTGTTAACAGGTGTTTGCTGTTGCCAGTGACATAAGTCGAAGGCTCAGTGTGGTATATCAAGTATTTTCTTGCATTTACGGCAAACATTTTAATTTTATTCTTATAAGGTCAGTTTGTGTTCTGAATTACTGAGGAAATCAGAAGCCACCATCAACCCATTAATAATCCTCTCTATGGGGAATCTGATACCATGTCTAATAAAATATATGTAACGTGTCGTGTGTGTGATGAGACATGTTTTCATTTACAGGTCGGCGGAAGCAGAAGTGGGCTCTGGATCCAAGAAATACAGCCTGGAGCAATGATGATTCCAAGTTTGGCCAGAGGATGCTAGAGAAGATGGGGTGGTCTAAAGGAAAGGTATGTGAGAGCAAAGTGGGGAAAAACGGAGCCAGTTAAAGAGGCTATACATCCGGACATTCCAGACATACATACATGTGTGACATCCATAGGAGACTGGGAGGAATTTGTGTTAGATCCATAGTGACTTTACAGAAATAAGTTTTAGTCTGTATGTGATGACAAAATTGGATGTGAGGATATTTGGGGTGAAAATTACATTTATTTTGGAGCAGAAGGACTTTGAAATCGTTGCATAATTTTCCATAATATGCATTTCCATCGGCTTTCTGAAGACCCTTCTAAATGTCAGCTCTTTTATTATGTAAACTGCTGTAAGTAGAAACTTCTAAATTTACTACAAACAGCATCACACCCAACCGTCAGTTTCCTATTGCTAAGAGTGATGGTTTATTCCCCTGTGTAACTAGATTACAGATGCCTTCTCTTTTGTCACATTCTGTGTATTGCTAACCCAGGTGGAGTTTCTGCCGTGTCTGCACCTAAGTGGTTCTTGTCATTGTGTGTGGTGAACTTGTTGTCAAACCAGCAGGCCTTGGCTTTGTTCTCCTGCGGTTTAATCCACTAACAACATTGGAAACAATGGACTACTTTCTCCTTGAAATACTTCCCTCTGGGCTTCCACAGCACCCAGTCTCCTGACCACACTGGCCACTCCCAGAGTTGATGCTGGCTCTTGTTCAGCCACCAGCCATTTCCTGTCTTCAATTCAGGTGGTCTTGTTATTCCTGCACCATGCTTTCAGCTCTGTAACAGTCCCCTTCTGTCCTCTGTGCTCCAACCTTAGAGATTCATCAGTTTTCTGCCTGGAGTTTTCCCCATTTCCTATAAAAGTTTCCTTTTCATAGAAGTACTCCATCCATGACACAGAGGGATGCTACCATCTGTCTGCACACACATGTCACACTTGGTTCCTCAGCTGTTGAACTTTCCACTCCCCTAATTGATACTCTTCTTTATTCAGACTGCCACGCTGGTCTAGTCCCTGCCAACCCCTCAACCTCTCAGCAGCCTCTCAGCTGCTTCCCTGCTGTGGTCCAGTTAATATAAGACAGAATAAATTTTAAAGATCTGGAAATTAAATTATATCATTCCCACTTAAAAATCTAGCAAATTCCTACTGAAACTTCCAAGAATGTCCCATTTGTGAGATCCAGCCCCTTTCTGTCATCTTACTTCCTCTTGGTCCACTCTGCACCAAGGCCTTTCCCATTTTGCATCTTGCACTAGTCTTCCCCTCACAGGGGACATCTTCCAGAGGCCGGAGTGCTGTTTGATGCAGTGGACTGGGAGTTCTCTCCTTCCTTTCTCAGTGTCACTTTGTGAAAGTATCTGATGGGCAGAGCTGTGGACTCCTAACCCCTCCGATGGGCCTCTGTTTTGTAGCAGTGGTCTGCTGCTGAGCATTGGCCAGAGGTATGTACTGGTAGTGTTGGTGTGGGCCTTGTGTTGGTCTCAGTTGGAAGAACTGGCATGTGTTACTGGAAATGTCTCCTGGCTGTTACCTTCTGAGCATCCACTCAACTATGTTCACCATTAGGGCCGTCTTCTAGATCCTTAGTAACTAATTAAACAGTTGATAAAAGATGGAAAAGGGAATCTCTCTACCTGAAACCAAAAAATGCCAGCTTTGTGTTTACTCTCTCCAGGGTTTGGGGGCTCAGGAACAAGGAGCCACAGAACATATTAAAGTTCAAGTTAAAAATAATCACCTGGGCCTTGGAGCTACGATCAATAATGAGGTGAGCAGCATTGTGCCTGCTGGCTGTCGTCCTTATATAATTTGATTTTGTGAATGCGTATGAGCTATTAATCCACTCACACTGATTGATCAGTATTATCTGTGCAAATGTGCAAATGTGTATTGACCATATTTTGGATAACTAAAGATCCCCATTTAAGCTGAATCTTCATTGTGTCTTTCCACTTGCCCTGTTGTCCTTGAGAAGGCTTTCCTTGCTCGTTACTAAGAGAATCAGGTTATTTTTTTTGCTGAACTTTGCAAAACATTTTCTTCCTATGGGAATACTCATTTCAGAGCAGCAAGGAATTTTTGTTCTTACCCATGTTCCAATATTAGCTTGTATCATTGAGGTTGATGACCTGTAATTTAGAAAGGACTTCGAGAAAGTGGAGCTCGTGTCTGCAGCTTTAGTCTGACTTTCAGTGTATAGCAGCTGAATTTATTCACATTTGTTTTTGAAAATTGACGTTTCAAAAATGTAACACTGCCACTAAAAATTAGTGGACTACAATGCTTTTCATTTTGATTATCACTGTTCCCTTTGGGAAGTATCAAAGGTGAAAGTGTTCTTCCTATACTGTTGTAGACAGCAGAATCCGGCAGAAAATTGAAAGAATTACTTTAGGTAGGTTGAATTATTTTGATTTGTTCAGTAGTGCTAAATGGATTGGTATAGCACAGATTTTCTGAACCAAAGGAAAGAATTTGTGCAAGGTTGATTTTGAATGTAGCCTTTGACAGACAGATAACATAGACTTACTTATTTTCTTTGGAGATCCACATTTTCTTATAAAATCAGATTGTTGTAATGAGTTTAGTAGCCAGCCTCTGTGCAAATGCATGCATAGTGTTTCAGGAGACAGAGTTCTCCCTTGTCCCTTCTAAAATTGGAGCTGATGCAAGTCATTACGGTTGTGCCAAATATTTTTTTTTTAAAGATTTATTTATTTTTATTGGAAAGTCAGATATACATAGAGGAGGAGAGACAGAGGGGAAGATCTTCTGTCCGATGATTCACTCCCCAAGTGACCGCAACGGCCAGTGCTGTGCCGATCCGAAGCCAGGAGCCTCCTCCAGATCTCCCATGTCGGTGCAGGGTCTCAAGGCTTTGGGCCATCCTCGACTGCTTTCCCAGGCCACAGGCAGGGAGCTGGATGGGAAGTGGAGTTGCTGGGATTAGAACCAGCGACTATATGGGATCCCGGGGCACGTTCAAAGCGAGAACTTTAGCTGCTAGGCTATTGCGCTGGACCTGCCAAATATTTTTAATACTCCTGGTCAAAGAGGAGAGTTTCCATGTCTCACTGCTGTTGGCCTTTGAGCCATATTATTTCCGTAAGTGGAGAAAAAGGATTTTGTTTTAATATTTAGCACATAGGTAGCCTGTTGGTTTTTGAGTATAGGTTGGCTAGGAATAAGTCATCTGCATTTGGACCCAGGGTTTGGCCAAAAACCTCTTCTTTAATGCTGGTCCAGGTAGATCACATTGCTTGAATCCATGTAGATTTTTTTCAAATATTATTTTAATGAACCATTAAAAATTGTATGTTAACTATCGGATTTTCTTTACTGCAAAATGTATCTTGTTTTATTCAGTACAGGTAAACTCCAGGCTTTATGCTCCTTGTTCTTACGGTATTTTCAGGATAACTGGATTGCTCATCAGGATGATTTTAACCAGCTCCTGGCTCAGCTGAACACTTGTCATGGGCAGGAAACTGCAGGTAGGAAACGTTAGTGTCGTCAGTCATCAGATTTATAGAAGATGTCATCTCAGTGTGAAAGGTCTTTATGGCGCTTTATTGTAAGCAGCTGAACTCTGTGAGTGAAGTGGTGAAAGCTATTGCAAATACTTATTTCTGTTTGTGTTTTAATGGTGTTTTCACTCAGTGAACGTTTAGCCAAATGCAACTCTTTTCCCCATTAAGAATTTGAGCCTGGTAAGATGAATTGATTCAGTTTATATCGGATTTGATAAAGTGATCTTTCCAGGAATACTTAGTTATGAGCAAGATGTTTTTAAAATGCAAAGCAAGGAGGCCTTTAAGCAGTAGCCAGTGAAGGCTTAATAGGAAACCCTTTGTCCTGTTGATTTCAGCCTAGCAGCATTTGTTTCATTTTCACAATTTGTAAGAGGCTCACATTGCCAAGGAAGTCACATTTGTTGCTAAGGGCGGGATTCTAGGCATATTTCATAGCTGAGCTGCATGAGGGGAAAAGAGCAGCATAGCCTTTCTGTGTAAAGAGGGTGGTACCACTGTTGGAAGAGGGAAGAGCAAGGCTGATGGGGCCTCCCCACCCCGCCTCTGGCCATTTGGCAGAAGTGTAGAGTTTAGCAGAAGTTTTTTTCTCATTGGCTGTGTGGAAGACAAGGATATAACTTTAATTCTGTTGTATATTCATAAAGAAGTCTAGGCTTTTTTTCTGAGACTACTTTGTAAAAAATGTAATATTACATATGGTGAAATTTACCATATGTAATACCATATGTAGTTCAGTGAAGTGTGACGTTATGTTAAGTGCGTAGGGTTTTGATGCGCTGCTCTCATCAGTAGGTACACAGAGCTCTTTTTGTGTTGTGAAACCAAATCTCTGTTTCCACTAAGTGTGGCTCCCCAGACTCAGTCCCTGCTCACCACCATTCTACTTTCTGTCTTTACCAGGTTTGACTACTTTACAAACCGTACAGGGCTTGTCCCTTTTTTTAAAAGATGTTATTTGTTTATTCACTTATTTTGAGGGCTGATTTATTTTTATTGGATAGGCAGATGAGGTTTATGGAGAGGAGAGACCAAGAGAAACTTCCAACTTCTGTTTCATTCCCCGAGTGGCCATAACAGCCGGAGCTGAGCTGATCTGAAACCAGGAGCCATGAGCTTCTTCCGGGTCTCCCACATGGATCCTGGGTTCCAAGGCCTTGGGCCATCCTGTACTACTTTCCCAGGCCAAAAGCAGGGAGCTGGATGGGAAGTAGAGCAGGTGGGACACGAACCAACGCCCATCAACTAATTGAGCCATCGCTCCAGATCCAAGATTTATTTTTATTTGAAAGGTAGAGTTACAGAGAAGAGAGACAAAGAAAGATCTTCCATCTGCTGGCTTACTGCTTAGATAACCCCAACAGCCAGAGTTGAGTCAATTCAAAGCCAGAAACCAGGAACTTCCTCTGGGTCTCTCATGTGGGAGGCATCCTTTGCTGCTTTTCAGCCCATAAGCAGGGAGGTGAATGGGAAACCAGGACTTGAACTTGTGCTGAAATGGGATGCTGGCACTGTGGGCAGAAGCTTAGTTTACTATGCCATGGCACCGACCCCTCTCACTTTGCAGGTTCCTTTTCTGCCTGAGGTGTACAAATGTCTTCAGTATTAGGAAAGCTGCTGTGACTAATCCATAGACCACTAGAGGGAGCCAGTCACCCTGCTGTAATTTGCACTATGCAGGGGTGCTTCCATTTCAAAATCAATCCAAACCAGGCCTTTTAAACTGCCAACTCCAGTCCTGAAATGGCATTTAGAATATTTGTTTAAGGGACAGCATTGGGGCCCAAGCACTTTCATTCTCTTTTTTTTTTCCAGCTGCTTCAACAGGGAGATGGATTGGAAGGGAAGCAACTGGGGCTTGAACCAGTGTTCATATGGGATGCCCATGTTATAGAGGGTGGCTTAACATGTTGTGCCACACTACCACCCCTGTGACCATCTTTGTTTCTTCCTTTCTCTCTCTCTCTCTTTTTTTTTTTTTTTTTTTGCTGTTTTAAGATTTATTTATTGTTTAGTTGAAAGATTTTTAGAGAGAGGAGAGACAGAGAGGTCCTCCATCTGCTGATTCACTTCCCAAATTGTTGCAACAGCCGGAGTTGAACTGATCTGCAACTGGGGTCCAGGGACTTCTTCCTGGTCTCCACGTGAGTACAGGGGCCTAAGGTCTTGGGAATCCTCTGTTGGTTTTCTAGGCCATAAACAGAAAGCTGGATTGGAAGTGGAACAGCTGGAACATGAATCAGCACCCATGTGGGATACTGGTGCTTGCAGGCAAAGGATTAGCTTGATATGTGACTGTACTAGCCCCGTGACAAGCTTTCAGTCTGTCTTATCTGTATGTGCTTTTTTGAAAGAAAAAGATGCTCTAGGAGTGGCATCTTGGAGTGCTTATAGCACTCAAAGCCAAGCAATTGAGATTGACATTTAGTGTTACTGTTGATGAGATCACAGAAGTTAACTTTGCTTTTCTGTTTTTCAGCCTTCATTTCTAACATATATGCATGTTTCTGTACAGTTTTATCTCAGTATAGATTCACACTGTCACTACCACATAAATATGCAAAATTATTCTGCTACCACAAAAGGGCTGCCTTGTGCTGTTTCTTTGTGTTTGTTCCCACCTTCCATCCATTGACCTCCTATACCCCATTTTCATACCTTTCCCCCTGGAAACTGGCATTCTTTATCTGCAATTTTGGCCCTTAGAGAATGTAATATAAATGGGATCATATAGTATGTACTCTTTATTGATTAACCTGTGTAGTTTATTTGTTTTAAGAAATTCTATTATTTGAAAGGCAGAGTGATGGAGAGAGAAAGAGGAACAGACAGAGATAAACATATATCATCATTCAGCTATTGGTTTCCTCCCCAAATGCCTACAGCAGCCAGGACTGAGTCAGTCTGAATAGAGAGGGCATCACTCACTGCTTCTGAGGTGCCTTTGCAGGAAGCTGGGTCAGATACTCTTGACATGCGATGCAAGGGTCCCAGGCAGCAACTTAACCTGGTGCCGCAAAGGCCACTGCTAAGTTTTTAATTTGAAAGACAGACAGAGACAGAGCTCTTTGATCCACTGGGTCACTTCCCAAATAGTCTGCAATAGCCAATGCTGGACCAAGGCAAAGCCAGAAGCCCAGAACTCAGTCTGGGCTAATGACCTGAATGACAGCAGTCCATCACTAGCTGTCTTATGTCATGTGCATTAGCAGGAAGCTGAATTTGGAAGCAAAGCCAAGGCTTGAACCCAGGCACTCCAGTATGGGATGTGGGTATTCCTAGTAGCAGCTTAATCATTGTGCCAAACACTGTCCCCAGCTGACCATTTTAGTTATTTGAGAGACAGAAGGAAAAACAGCCAGCCAGGCAGAGGACTCCTATCCCTGGTTCACTCCCCAGATGTCTACATCAACCAGGGTTCAATTTGAATTTCCCATGTGGGTGGCAAGGACCAAGCTACTTGAGCCATTCCCTGCTGCCTCCAGGACGTGTGTTAACAGGAAGATGTAATCTGGGGTTAGACAAGGACTTGAACCCAGGCATGGATGGTATGTTAACTGCCCTGCCAAACACCTACTGCTACATTGCTTTTCTCCTAACTAGAATGTCATGAGGTCCCTCGAAGTGGTTGCATGCCTCAGCAGTGTGGTTCTGTTTATTGTGGACTAGTGTTCCAATGCAAGGATACAACACTGTGCTAAGCCATTCATTCACTCATTGAAGGAATTTTGGGTTATTTCTATTGTTTCATTGCAAACAAGGCTTATGTGGATGTTTGTGTGAAGATTTTTGAGCACATTGTTGTTTCTCTTCCTCCAAGGTTTTATAAATCTCTATAGTATAGTTTTAAAAATATATGTATTTCTAATCAGTTGCTTAGAGTTGAGTAACAAATAGAAGGACTTCCAAAAATTTTGTTTGGATAAGACAGTTTACTGGATGAGGATTGATTGCATGGAGTTTAATGGAATGGTTTTCACTTTTAAGACTCCTCTGACAACAAGGAAAAGAAATCTTTCAGCCTCGAGGAAAAGTCCAAGACTTCCAAAAATCGGGTTCATTATATGAAATTCACAAAAGGTAAGCTGAAGTATTTCTGTATTTGTTTTTGAAATCAAAAGCTGTTGCTGGCAGTGGCTTCTTGTTTTCTGTACAGAATGAGGACTTATAATCCCTGGGATTGATTGCTGTCAGCAGTGTTACTGTGTCTGCATTCTTGGGGCCGCTCAGGGGTCTTGTTAAATGAGAGGAGCCAGGTGAGTTCAGACTGTGAGGAAGTGGAGAGAAGAAGAAATTATAGGAGACTGTGTTAGAACTTGTTGTAACTTGTTGCTCAACCCTTTAAGTCATATTTTCTTAGTTCTCAGAGCTAAGTGTTAGTGCTTAATAGCCCTTAATGCTCCAATTTAGAGACATTTATGTTCCATATCGAGATCTCCAGTGTTATAAATCATACTCCCAAATTGACACTTGTATTGTACCACATTGTTTCTCCAGTTCATGGAGTGTTGACTTGGATATTCCATGTCTGTTACGAAGGTGGGGTTAGAAAACATGTTTGAGAACCAGATGGGAAGTCCTATGTAGCCTCCATCAGCACCACTCCCAAGGCCCCTTCGCAGGCCTGTTGTTTAGGAGTGCAGTCCTCTGTAGCCACTGGGTGGCAGTCTTGTTCTGATAAGAAATAATCACCTCCCCAAATGTTTTCCCATAAAACAGTATCATGAATGAAATGTGCTTTCCAGGTACAAAGTTCTATTTGTTACATAATATACTTAAGGTATAGTAAGTCTGATGTTGACTTTGCTGTGATACCTGGTAATTATTTGTTGGTTTTCTAGAGTAGAATGGTTCTATGTTTCTACTTCCATAAGCCGGGAAAACCACATTGCTTTGCTTTTGCCTTATCAAGCATGCCTGGGGTGTCCTTAACTCTTGGAGGTAGGCTGCATAACAGTAGAAGCTGGAATACCCACTATTGTGAACTCTTTTTTTTTTTTTTAAAGATTTATTCATTTTATTACAAAGTCAGATATACAGAGAGGAGGAGAGACAGAGAGGAAGATCTTCCGTCCGATGATTCACTCCCCAAGTGAGCCGCAATGGTCAGTGCTGCGCCAATCTGAAGCCAGGAACCTGGAACCTCTTCCGGGTCTCCCAGGTGGGTGCAGGGTCCCAAAGCATTGGGCTGTCCTCGAGTGCTTCCCAGGCCACAAGCAGGGAGCTGGATGGGAAGTGGAGCTGCCGGGATTAGAACCGGCGCCCGTATGGGATCCCGGGGCGTTCAAGGCGAGGACTTTTAGCCGCTAGGCCACGCTGCCAGGCCCTACTGTGAACCTTGATGGGGTTTCTCATTTGAGGCCACGATCCCAAAAAGCAGGACTGGGTTTAATTCATATGACAAGACACTACAGAGCTGAGTGGGTTTGGGAGCTGAATAGCTTAGGGATTGTGTGCAGGGATAGACGGGTGTGTTCTAGGGAGCCCTTCCACACTTTCCCTTTCTTTTTCCTCTCAGGCGTGAGGCATCTTTGTTAACCTGTGTGACTTCTGACCAGGACTCCTCTCTACCTTAAACCTGCCCCAGAACAGGAAGCAGGCTTTGTCAGCCTCTCCTTTAGTCCTTGGGAGGAGAGAGTGAATAATCGCTTTCTGTCCAGTTATCACTTCGTGCATAGCCCCTTAAATATTCTGTTTTCATTAGATCCAATAGGGAAAAAGAGCAGGCAATGGAAGGGTGTCCCTACATCGTGAACTACTGAGCGGTGATTAGCCTGGAATGTTTGCAGGGAATGGCAGTGTGTGTAAGCTTTCACTTTTGCAAGTAGTGTCTTCTGATATTTCTTTGGGACCTGACTGCATGCATGATTTCATCTGAAGCATTTGCTGAAGCTCAGATAAACCTCTGTAATCTACTTTAATCTATTGGATACCAGGAGTTGCTTTCTATTTCTAGTTAAGCCACTCCCTTGCTGGGTGACCCTGTCAGACTGATACATTGTGCTTTCGTATTCCCTGGAGAATGGGACTTGTCTGTCTGTCAGGCTAACATGGGGAAGAGGCAACACTGGCATGCAGAGAAGAAGGTGCAAGATGAATTTGAGCGAAGTAGAAGAGCAATGACAGCCTGAGGCTGGGGAGTGCAGGGAGCAGGAGAGCAGGCAAACACACACAGTGAGGAAAGCACTTGTTTACCATCCCTCTTCATAACCCACAGTGAACGCTTATGGTCATTTGCTGAAAGAAGTGTTGCATTTCAGAGTGTGTGTTGTCACTAGCTATGTCTGCTAACATTCTCTAGCCTTGGGCTGCCTTGGGTCACAGGAAGTCCAGGTTCTGGCTGTTCCCCTGTCAGACACATCACTTAACCATTTCCCCTTCTTTCAGACTCATTTTCCTCTTCTATAAAACCAGGAAACACTTGTAAGTCACTCTTAAGCTCCAACCTACGTTGTGTTTTATGTTGTCCAGACTCCTTTTATGGAATTTTTGCATTGTGCATAATAGGAATGTTAGCTGTGGGCATGCTCATATTGAAAGTGATCAATTCAATTATTGGTGAAGCTGATGCATGTCCTAACTCTACTTATGGTCCAGAAAGCTAAAATATAGGAAATTGGCATTTTATATAGCCTGTAAAAAGTTGAGATGAAAGTTTTACTTGGTAAGATTACAGTGGTAAATGGGAAATGGATATTGTGATGCAACAGTTTAAGCTGCCAACACCTCTATCCTTTGAGTGCTTGGGTTTGAGTCCCGCCTCTGCTTCTAATCCAGCTTCCTGCTAATGCACACCTTCAAAGGTAGCAGATGATGCTTTAGGTTCTTGGGTACCTGCTACCCAAGTGGAGAACATGGATGGTGTTCCTGGCTTCTGACTTTGGAGCACTTTTGGGAGCTTCTAAGTATTAAACCAGTGGCTGGAAGATACCTCTCTAGTTAACCATGTTCTGCCTTTGAAATAATGAAAAAAAAAAAATGCAAAACAGAGGTGTTAATAATAAGTAGTAATATAAAATTTGCTATTTCTTAAATAGCAGCCACATCATTTTACTTCTCACACATAAATATTTCTTTTCTATCTCCAAATTCCAAATTTTGAGTTGAAGTATGACTTTGAAAGTTACTTCAATCTGTATTTGTTTTAAAAGTCTAACTCCAACATAGTTTCTTTCAATTGGAGAAATATTCTCCAGAGAGGAAAATATGGATTTAAACAATGAGTTTTGAATGTTTTTAGCTGAATGATGGGCAGTCGTGGGGAGCTGTGATCCTCCCCTCTTCCATGGTGGAGGATGGAAAGCACTATTAGTTGTACAACTTCTTGATGCAGTTTATGCAGCTTCTTATCCCTGTGACTATATGTGACGTGTCTCTGGTGGCTGGTGGCACGTGCAGCCTCGTTAGTCCACGTTGGGCTTTGGTGGAGAGGAGTATTAATTCTTTTGCTGATTCTTGACATTTAAATATGAAGTAGCACCAGGGCAGGATTTTTAAAAATTCAAACTGTTTTCTTACTTGTGAAGGTCTTGGCCTGATTCTTTCACATGTCCTGTGTTTCCATTGTCCCTGAATTGTCTGTATCTTTTGTCCTGTGCTTATTATCAGTCCGTCCCTTAGGCTGCATTAAAGCAACGACAATAATGGTATATTGTTATATTTATCACTTTTGATTTAGGAATGAGCATCAGTTTCCTATATGGTTGAAGGTACCTACATAAACTACTTAGATCTGAAGTATTTTTAACATGTGTTTTTTCTTTGTTTTTATTATTTTTTGATATTGTTTTCATAGTTGAGAGGGATACATACACATGTGGGGCTTTAATTAAGGTGGGGAGGGTCAGATATGGAGAAAAATGGGTGGGACAAATGTTGCAATTTTTTTTTTTCTCCTGTGTTTTCAAGGAGGGTTGGGGGTAGCACTTCTTACTGTCAAACTATGTCAGCACCCAGGGGTGGGGACTGGTCACTTGCCGATGCCTTAGACCATGATGTGGGGAAGAGTTTTCCAAAGGTGTTACTTGAGTGGTTCTGACAGTTTTAAGAAGCTGTTGGTTTCATTGCTCCAGGATTGAGAAAATCTTTCCAAGGTCTATTGGTTGACCAAGTCTACAGGCCCAGGTTGCATCCATAGATCCAGGAACATGTTGCAAAGCTTGACCAGGAGAATTGTCCAGCTT
Organism: Ochotona princeps; assembly: GCF_030435755.1. NCBI lineage: Eukaryota > Metazoa > Chordata > Mammalia > Lagomorpha > Ochotonidae > Ochotona > Ochotona princeps. The sequence goes on along the minus strand of NC_080842.1, from coordinate 41,959,286 downwards.
GTTTTGCTTCCCATCCTCTGACTAGGCAGTTGATGTCCCCTGCTGGCTTAGATGAGATGTCTGTTGTGTCCCCTGTGTGCATCTGATCATGCAGACCATCACACAGACATCAGCATCTGAGGAGGCCCAGTCCTGATATATTCACTTCCAGGTGGACTGTAATACATCCTGTGATTTTCCCTGTGGCCAGGGTCTGAGTCCAGTGATCTACTCGAGGAGTCTCCTAAGAAACCTCACCTGGCGTGAGCTCAGACTAAACTTTTTTTTTTTAAGATTTATTTATTTTTATTGGAAAGTCAGGTTTACAAACAGAAGGCGAGACAGGGAGAAAGATCTTCCATTTGCTGGTTCACTCCCCAAGTAACTGCAATAGCCAGAGATGAGCTGATCTGAAACCAGGAACTAGGAGCTAGGAGCCAGGAGCCTCTTCTGGGTCTTCCACACAAGTGCAGGGTCCCACGACCTTGGGACATCCTCCACTGCTTTCCCAGGCCACAAGCAGGACTGGAAGGGAAATGGAGCAGCCGGGACACAAACCGGTGCCTATATGGGATTCTGGTCTATGCAAGACATGGACTTCAGCCACTAAGCTACTGTGCCCATCCCAGACTTAACTATTGTGTGCACCAGCCGGTGCATTGTCAGGTTCAGTCTGTCACTTGAATTAATCCGCTGCCCAGCCTATTCTGCCCACTACAAACCCAGTACTCACACATACCAGCGGGTGCTGTGGCCCTAGTCGGGGCTACCCCCTAATAAGTACCACCAGGCCTGCCCTGGCTTTTGCAGGTACCAGCCTCTGATGTGGCCTAGCTTGGCCCAGCCAGTTTCCCATCTGACTCGTGCACACCCAGGGGTAAGGAGTCTTAGCTCAGCCTGACCTGTCCCAGACCCAGCTCTCACATAAGCTGACAGGTGCTGCTGCATTGTCCTGCCTCTCTTGTCCCCAGACTGGCCCATATACACCCCCAGTCCCAGCTTTCACACTTACCATTGGAAGCAGCAGCCCAGTAAGGGAGTTCCTGAGTATTTCCTACCAGGCCTGCTCCCAGCCCTGGATCTTGTGTATCAACAGGTTCTGTGGCCCAGACTGAGATGGCCTGCCCCCAGTTTTGGCATTCATCAGAAGGTGCTATCCTGACTCAGCCTGGCCTGCCTTCAGTGCCAGTTCTCACCAGCGGATACAGCACACTAGCCTGATCTGGCCCATCCCCAGCCTCGTGTGAACTAACTGAAAGGTGTTGTGGTCCAGCCTGGTGTGGCCTGTACCCTATTAACAAATATATTTCTAAAGCCTGCGTTTTCTTGTCCTGACTAGTTTACTCTGAGAAGATAACCTCTACTTTTTCTTTCTTTGTTTTTTTTTTTTTTAAATCTCAGGTATAGTTTTGTTCTTAGTACCTATTGAATTATTGCTTTTGCTCTTAAACTAAGTTCTTGTATCTGACTGTTTTAGTCACTTGTCTCCTGAATGGGCTTTAAGGGATTGTACGTGGGCCTGACTACAGCGGTCGCATTCCTCTGGTGTGCTGTGCTGCCAACTGGTCAGCACAGCCACCATAGTCCTAGATGAAGGGCTCTTCTGTGAGTGGACCCCTGTGCATCCTCGCAGGGACTTGGTTACCTCAATCTGCTATCAGAAGTCTAGTGTCTGTTTTCTATTCTATTCAGATTTTTTTATTCTCATTTTCTCTGAGACTTGAGGTTATTGACATTACTTGCTTTGGTCTTACCAGAATTCAGAACTGAGACCAGCAAGCTTTTAAAACTCACATTCAATATGTATTTTATTCAAAATGTGCCATAATTTTATGTTTGTAAACTATTGAGCCACAGACATGAGTGAGTAACTCACAGAATCACTTCCCTCCTCGCATTTTGTCCACGTCAAGTCCCTTTCCTGTGGACTCTGATTCCTGTCTCTTCTCTGTGTTCTTGTTTTCTAGGCCCAATCCAGAGCAAAGCCTGTAACAGTCCTGGTTTCTGCATATACCTAGATATGCTTTGCTAAGGGATAAAAATTTCTGGACCAAGAGCCATCATAAAAACTGTAAAAACTTTGGCCCCTTCATCGGTCCAGCTGACTGTCTTTCCCAGCTTGGCCATTTTCTATTTGATTTTCAGATTTGTTGTTAAGCCTGTGAGTTCATATTTTGACATCCTATCCTACAATTGTGGTTTCCTATGCTCCCTCCGTTACTTAATCCCTCCAGTGCTCCTAATCTTAATTTGCATTTGCTTGTAGGATATTTCCTTTCTTTTGAAAATTACTCTATTATTATCAAATAGAATCACAGTATCCAAAAGGTAATTATGAAGTTCTATGCCCAACTAAGAGGTCCTGCACCGCCCCTCCGACTTGCTGGCGGGATATTTCCTTTCTAAAGGGATAGGGTAGGGGTAGCGCACATTTTGACTTCTGTGCACTTGCAGCTTGGCCCAGCTCCTATCTGAAACAGAAACTGCCTTTCCTCCTGGGCTTTGGCAGGGAAGATGTGCTGTGCTGCCGGTAAGACTGCGTGCAGACCCCTGCCCCTCCTGAGGGCTTCTCAGCCTTGCCCCACCACCACTGCCCTATCTGCTGGCCTCTTCTTGTGGTTCACTTTCTGAGCTCCGCTCTGCGATATGCTTCATTCTGCTCAGACCTAGTTTTTCTCTTTGGTTTTCCTGTACCATTGCTGTTTTATGGTACATTGGAACCAGAAAGGCTGAGTTTCCTGGAGACCCAAAACCGCCTCTCCTCTGAGGACAGGTCAGACTGACTGTACCATTTAACCTGTGCTGCTGCTGCCACCTGTGAAACTGCTTTTGTGTTCAGTTGAAGGGGATTTGGTTTTTTAACTTAATGGAGTCACTGAGCAGTATTGAATGCCCCAGTGATCATCAATGAACTAGAACCTTCTGGGTCATGATATTCTTTGCCAAGTCACTTTGCTGTAGGAAACTAAGAGAACGGGTGAATCCCTGACAGTCATAACTAAATTGGGGTGTCTGTCCCAGCGCCTCAGGGCTTTACATGGAGTGGCTGTTTCAAAATATAATTACCATGAAATTGACAAACAGGAATAGATTTGGCTGACTACTCATAGTGTGTTAATGGATAGATGTAGACATTCCAAAGAAGTGAATTTTAAATTAGTTGGTTTGGAAGTTTGAAATGAAAAAGTTTAGTTTTTGGAATGAGAATCAAAGATCTTTTGGATGCTGCTTTTATCAGAGTCATTTAGTTTCCTAATTTCATTATATATTTATTTAAAGATATAGCCATAAAGGTAAAGAATTTTGTGAACAATAAAATTAGAAGCAATTTTCATTTCATTAATTTTTTCAGATTTATTTATTTTTTATTGGAAAGTCAGATATAAAGAGAGGAAGATCTTCTGTCTGATGGTTCACTCCCCAAATGGCTGCTGTGGCTGGAGCTGAACTGACCTGAAGCCAGAAGCCAGGAGCTTTTCTAGGTCTCCTACATGGCTGCAGGGTTTCCAAGCTCTGAGCCGTCTTTGACTGCTTTCCCAGGCCACAAGCAGGGAGCTGGATGGAAAGCAGAACTGTCAGGATTAGAACTGGCACCCATATTGGATCCTGATACATGGAAAGCAAGGACTTTAGCCACTAGGCTACCACACCAAACCCTTCATTATTTTTTTAAAGTTTCATTCAATTAATAATTGGGCTGTTGAGTCAAATGTGGTGTGTCATCATTCATACACAAAGGCAAAGTTTGAAGACATGTGTCTAGCAATCATTTGTATTCTGCTTTCCATAATCCTAAGAAAGTGAAGTGAAGTCTCTGTGGGATGAGAGAGTTTATTTTATAAATGGGGAGCCCAGAGACCCAGAAAACCCTCCGTAAAGGCACACAGAGAGCGAGGCAACTTTAGGGCGTAGTTCTGGGACCTGTACTCTCTGTTGTTTCTAAAGTTAAAAAGATAGCAGCAAACGTTCTGATTCTGGTTTTCTTAGTTTTTAATTTTCTTTAAGATTTTGTTTATTTTTATTGGAAAAGAAGAGTTACAGAGAGGAGAGACAGAAAGACTTGGTTTTTATATTATATACTTACCAGCAAGAGAGTTGTAATCCACAAGAGAGGGAACAAGAAGTCAGTAGTTACGAAATGGTTCATCTCCTCTCGGGAGCTGTTTTCCCTGGAGGAGTTGTGTCGTTGTGATTGTGCTCCTTACTGCAGAGAGAATGATCGTACTGAAAAGCACCGCATTGTTTTTCCAGGGAAGGATCTATCATCTCGGAGCAAAACGGACCTTGACTGCATTTTTGGGAAAAGACAGAGTAAAAAGACTCTTGAGGTAGGAAGCCACATAGTTGATAATGTTTTAATACCGGCTGCCTTAATACTGGTTGATTTCCAATACAGCTATATTAATAGTTACCCTCTTCCCCCCCTCCTCCAATAACCATTCTTAGAGGCTTCAAGTGAAAGCTAAACGTGACCCTCTTAATGATAGTTGGTAGTAAGGAACCTCAAAAAGGGGACTGTGTGCTGGCTGAGATGTGTATGTTTCTCTGGAGTGAGAACTGGTTGAAGCTCAGGAGAGAGCTCCTACTGCTGATGGACTCCTCAGAAGGGAGCTCGCATGCCGAGCTGCTCTGTGTCTTGCTCGGATTGCTTCCCTGGACTTGGAGTTGGGCTGCACAGGAGCGCCGTCACGTGCGTTCTCCACTCGGTTTCATAAGTGTTTTGAGATGCTGCTAGCTCAGCATTGAGAAGTTGGAAGGGTTTTAACTGGGTATCTCCTCCACTGTACAGTATTGATAATTTCAGAACTAGAGGAATGATGCCACTAAGCTCCCTCCAAACAGAATGACCCTGTAATTCATAATCCAAATTATTAAATTGTGCATTAATATAGCACTGAATATTATGTCATTTCCAAGTATGAGAGATAGCCCTAAGAGGGTTTGAATATCAGAATACTAGGATTCTTTGAAATAATGGATATCTGTCAATAGTGGGAGCAGATGTTTAAAACTGATATTTTCGTAGAAAATTTGGATTGTGTGGTTGCAATGGCTGCTAATTGGCTGTGTTGTACTTTTGCTCTTTTTTTTGTTGTTGTTCCTAACCAAGGCTATTGATGACTACAGAACAAAAAAGATCTGTTTCATTTATTTCTAAGGTGTTTCCAAATGGACAGAAATATTTTCTCCAGGATGGTGGGTAGTATTTGTTACTTAATACTTGTTTTAGAGACTCCAGAAGTACTAGTGGTGAGAGTTTGGTTTGGTGATTTGCTTTGAAGGCTGGGACTGAGGTCCCAGATCAGTGATCCCGTTTCTGCTTCATGTCTTCAGCTAAGCACAGAAAAAGCAGGAGAGCTGACTGACTCCCAGGGGCCTTCCGTGGGTGGTGGCTGTGCAGTCCATGTGGAGTCACAGAAAACATGAGTCCTTAGGCAGAGGACTCCTGCTTCACCACACAGAGCTTCATTTGTAAGGCTGTCGGCATTTGCTCTCACCTCTGCCCTGTGTGCTTATGCTGGGACTGGGGTCAGGCTAGTGACTTGGCCTGTGCCTTAATCAGCCTTCTGCTCTGAGCCTTCTGGCCTCTTCCTTAGCACTGTCAGTGTCCTCCAGAAGAGCCTGCCTTGCAGTTCCTTCCTCTACTGTGCCCTGCCACCTCTCTTCTGTCCTGACAACTGCTGCCATGTGATGCCTGCACCTGGCATCTGCCCCTGCTGACCAGCCTGCTCTCATGGCCACCTAGCTGGTTGGCTTACACTGTCCTGCAGCCCCACTGAGTTGGCTGCCTTCCACCCCTTTCCTTCTCAGAGAGCTTGGTCCTGTCTCTTCCAGTTGCTGATCCCTGCCACCCTCAGCTCTTGTCTTCTGCAGCCGCATCTTAGGTGCCTGACAGTGGAACAACCCAGGGAAAGAGGCAGCATTTGTGGGCTTCAGGTAGAACTTTGAAAGAATTTCAACGATAGCACAGAAAGCTTTTTGGTTTGGGAGGTTGGAGGGAGTCCACTATTTGTGGCTTTGGTTTGTGGACCGCTGAGTATTGAGTATATGAAGTTTTTTTCTGTGCTCTTCTGGGCTCCTTGGCTTGTGGTGGTGTGGTCATAGAGGATCATGTGAAATGAGATCTGTGCCAATGGTTGGAGCTTCAGAACTAATTCCCTAGTGCTAGTCCCTTTTCAGGTGATATGGAGTCAACCCCCTGGGGCAGGATGCTGTGTCCATGCAGGGTTCTTGTCTGGTCATATCCTAATCTCTCTTTTTCTAGCTTAGTGCTTCCTTTGGTTGACACATAGAAGCACTGACTATTAAGAGGTGTTTTTCCATCAGGCGCTGCTCTTGGTCACTAGTATTGATTCAGTAGGCTGCCTTGAGTTGCCTAAGGAGCTTGAAACACATGCCAGTGCCAGCAGCATCCCATCCTAGGCCAGCTCAATCCAAAGCTTGAGTTAGGGTCCAGGTATCAGTTAAAAAAAGAAAAAAAAAAAAAAAAACGTTTTATTTTGTAGATGTAAAGCCTGCTGATTGATGGTGTCTACAGTGTGGTAAGGCATAAGGGCCTGAGAGGGCCAGGCGAGCCGGGTGCACCCTGCTGTCAGGAGAGCCACTGGCTTGGTGACACAGTGTTGTTGAGGACAGAGCTTTGGAGGTGAGTCAGCTGGGAGCCTGCTGCACTGCAGGTTTCCATTGCAGAGACCTGGACAGGGCATGACCGGCAGTCCTGAGGAGCTCCCAGGCGGTGCTGCTGCTGCTCTGTGCAGCACGCTGAGAAGGGCTCCTTACTTAGACATCTGCCTGCATGGTCCAGAAAGCAGAATGTTGTTGTTGTTGTTGTTGTTTTGTTTTGTTTTGTTTTTTTATTTTATTTTTTTTTGGTCACATCTGAGAAAACAAGCAGTTTTTCTCTCCCAAGCAGAATTCTAAATTTACCTTTGACATACTTATGAGTATTCATGTGTTAAGTTTGCTTTTGTTGAGTTACGCTTGTACTTTTCAGAGTAAGCTATTGCTGTGAAACCTTGCAGCATCAGTTACAACAGCCTCATTGCCAAGGACAAGAGAACTTTGGACAGATGTGTTGGAAGTTGCCACCTCTGATGTTTCCCAGTCTCAAAAGAAATTGCACTTTGTTTCCCCTCTTTGTCCTCCTAGCAACACTGACCCAGATTTTTGTTTGGCATTGCAAAATCCCTGGCACTGCTGGAGAAGACACACCCTGAAGATGCCAGGGAGCACACTAGTGCTGGATGTTAAGGCAGAGGTGCTCCCTGGGTGGTGAGACAGAGACCCCCATCCCTTGTCAGCATCTAGTTATGGAACCTCGGCACCAATCACTTGCACCGTGTCTCACCTGTAACCAAGCTTGCTTTTTTTTATTTGTCCAACCTCTGACCATCACATAGAAGTTAAAGCTTTGTTAGGCATCTGTTTGCTGAACACTGCTAGACGCTTGTGATAGCATCTCATTTAATCCTGGTCCCAGTTCTATGAGTAGAAAACAGTGGCTCAGGGAACAGTGTTAGAAACCCCAGTAGCTCAGGTGTTAAATGTGGGTCCCTCTAATTCCAAAGCCAATGTGTTTTTCCTCATATGACACTATTGCCAATAGTAATGAACTTTTTCACATTAAGAGAGCTAAATTGAGTCGACTTAATTATGTATTAGCATTTTCTTTGAACCTTTTGTCAAAGACAACAGCTAGTTCATTCTGTGTGATGGCTTTGTAGGAAAATGCTAATGATCCTGTTTTGTGAAAAAGTTATGGTTTAAATTTCAAAACTTTACTACCTGGCGCTTGTCAGAGGTGGACTATTCTGGGTTTGGAAGTGTGTAACTGGGTGCCTTGGGTGCCTCGGCCAGATGGGGGATGGTGGACCCTGCTTGGAAGAGCTGCAGTCTGGAATGGCAAGAACCGTTTTGAGCTTCTGGAATGTAGACGCTGTACAGCGCTTGGGATGCACACACACACACACAAAAAATCTGCAGCTCCTATGAATGGTTAGAAAGGGTTCTTTTTTTTTTTTTAATAATTCTAAATTGACAGAATTTTGCACAGAGCGCAGAGGGGGTTCTGTGCACTCTTCACCCAGTTTTCCCGCAGGGGTACATCTTGTGTAACTATGATAGCAGGTGGAATAGGAAAATTGGCATTGGTCCCGTCTGTGTGAATAATGCTGTGTCGGTTTATTACATTTATGAATTTTGGGACTGCTTTCTGAGCTGAGATACTGAATTATTCCATCATCACAAAGATTTCTCCCACACTACTCCCAAATAAAGTCACACATCTCTCCATCATCATCTCTAACGCCTAGTGCCAAACCACTTGGAAATGGAATATTATCTCAGTGGGCAGTTTTGTCTTGCAGTCTGATGCTGAATCTGCTCAGAGTAACCTGCGTGTTCACGGTGATTGTAGCTTACCTGCCCTGCCTCCTGTCCTCTGCATGTACTCTACATGAACGCTACAAGCCTTGCCTCCTGTACCAGCTAGGTTTTACATTTCCTATCTCGAGAGAGTTATAGAAGACATGTGGAAATCAGGTTGCTTGGTGTCTTTTAAGTCTATCAGTTACATCCTTCACCTTAGTAGTTTCAGAAGAATATAAATTCAAAGTGATATCTTTATGTGGCAGGTTTCTAATCTCTACCTTGTTGATGTTGGAGTCTTCAGGGCTGTGTCTCCTGTGTCTCAGGGTGTGTTCATTTGAACAAGGTTGAGGACTTCTTTTAAATTGCATGCAAAACTGTGTGAAGGTATGTGTGTGTGGGTACATGTTGATATAGAAAATACAGTGTTGACTAAGTTGTCAAAGACTTAAAATCTAGTACTGATACATTAAAAAACTCCAGTTTTTTAAAAAAAATTTAAAATATAAATTGTCTTTGTGAACGTAGTAGGAGTAGGCTTTTGAATTATTCAGTGGAATAAACTGTCTTAGGCAAAGAATCTAATTTTGTAACTGTTTGGGATAAATATGTAGAAATAAAAATGTTACATTAAAATAAAAACCGAGGAAGTGATCGGAATGCTCTAACTTTTCTAGCACTAGAAACCTACACAGTTGAGAAGCCGTGTAGAACCCCTCTAGCACGAAATGTGGTGCCTGAAAGCCAGTTCCTAGTATAGTAAGCACATTGATGGTGCACATTAAGCACACAGACCTAGGGCACACCTAGAAATTTAAATCTTGCCTTCTGTCCTCTCTCCGGCCTTGGCATATCTAATAAAGATAAACCTTTTTGTCCATGACACACACTGGACAGTGAGCAGCTTAGGGGTGGGACTTGCGTGGTTCTCACCCTTCTGTTCCAGGCATATGATTGGTTCATATGAGGCATGTGCAGGGCTTCAGCAGATTGAAATCTCATTACACTGTTCTTTAGAAATACACAAAATTGCTACTCGCCTTAGTAGTTGTGATTTATATGGCTTCAGCATTGATTGTTGAAATATTTTTATCCAAAATTAACATCTTCTCTGAGAGTGGGAAATAGGCATCAGTCTACCTTCCTTGCCCAGCATAATCTTCTGATGTCTGTAATAGGCTCTTGACAAAGCACTATTGAGTGAATACTTACATCATTTTTTATTTTAAAAATAAGTCTGACCTGCTAGGAATTGGCTTTCAGGCTTTGTATTTTATGCTGAAGGAGTTTTACATGGCTTCTCTGATTTCCAGTCCTGTAAAAGTTAGAATATTCTATCACTTCCTCAGGCTGTAGAAACTGTTGGGAGGCAGTTTCCCTCGCTGAATCTGGCTGTTCACAAGTACCTGCTTAAACAATGAAAGATCATTGCAAACTGCCAATTACTTGGAAAGTTTCTAATAAACTGTCTGGAGAATGGCTGGTCACATGTCTGATTTGCAAATTCTTCCTTTCCCCCACAGTCTTTGTGCTATATTAATTGGAAGACAGTGAAAGCAGTGACATGCTCTCAAATTGGGGTTGTATACACTTTCTACAGAGACAAAGAAATGATCAAATATATTGAATTGAAATTGTAAGGGCCTCTTGAGGCCTGTAGAAGGTACTTAGCAATGGCCAGCTACTGCCAGGAGTTGTCCACATGAGTGTGAATGTGTGTGTGTGTGTGTGTGCGCGCGCACGTGTGTGCACACTCTTACTTGGTTTGCAAGTTGAAGTAGGAGACCTGAAAAACAAATTCCTTTAGTTCCTATCTAGTTGCACTTCCTGATACTCCTGTTTTTTTTTCCCTCTCATTTTTTCCCTCCCCCCCACCTTCCCAGTTTCCTTCCTCTATCCAGCTGGTTTCCTGAGTCAGTCTTATCGCTAGAGAAAATACTCACCATAGTGAGGATTGGCAATGTGAAACTAGCCTTCTCGCTTTGTTTCTCTAAACAACATGCTTCTGGCACAGGTTCCTGGCAAAACTCTTGCCAGTTCCTTCACCTGCATGACCTGATGAAGTTAGAAATTGTGCATTTCTTAGACTTCCAGAATACGCAGTGATGGTCACTGACCTTGAGAGCTTACGATGGCGTTTGCCTTTTGAACCTAAGTGTGGCTTCTTTGCAGTTTGTTTTCTTTTTCATTTGTTATCGTGAATCCAACTTTTTGCTGATTGCCCAGTCTGGAAATTCCTGCCAAGTAGATCCTTCTCTTATTTGACTGAATTCAGGGACTGTTTTGGGCTATTCTTCTGATTGGATTCAGTGCCTTAAGTACTTTGTAGGGAAAATCATGGAGAAATAAGTTCTTTATAAATTCATCTTGAAATATCTTTGAGTTGAAAACTAGTTATCTCGTCATTCTGAATTTTGATGCTAAAAACCTATGCTTGTGAGTTAGGTTGAGCTTCCTAAGTGGTTTACAGTAGATGGATCTCCCTCTTTCTACAACTGCTGTCACCCTGCCTGCTGTTTCCTTGCCCCTGATCTGGGCACCAGCATTCCAGAGCTGAGGGACTTTGCCAGCATAGCTGTTCCTCAAGTGATCTGCTGGTAAAGAATCTTTTAGTTAGAGATAAATTTAAACTAAACCCACAAATAAACTAATGCTCTTGAGTTCTAAAATTTATTTTTTCTCAATAGTAACGAGTTTTATTAGTTCTTACCATCACTTTGACCATTGGTTACAGAATTGGGATTTAAAATAATCTCTAAACTGGGACAACTGGCCAAAATTTTTTTTTCAAAGATTTATTTATTTGAAAGGCAGAGTAACAGAAAGAAAAGTAGAAAGAGGATCTTCCATCCACTGGGTCACCACTTAGATGGCCACAGCAGCTGGGGATGGGCCAGTCCGAGCCTGAGCCAAGATCTTCACCTGTGTCTCCCATATGGATGGCAAGGGCTTAAGGCCATCTTCTGTTCTGGTTGGCCATTAGCAGGGACCTGGATCAGAGTGTAGAGCAGCTGGACACAAAGTAGCACCTGTCTGGGACCTTTCTAGATGGTGACTTTACCTGCTATGTCGCAACACTGGGCCCTGGCTGTAAATTTTTAAGGTGAAATTTTATGAAGACATAAAAAAATCTCATTTGATCCTAGAAAGATCTAATCTGGCAACAGTTAGATGGAAGGTGAAATTGTAGGGTTGGGCATGTAACTTGATCACAAATTTAACTACAATATATATAGCATGGCACTGTCTTGAATGCAGGCTGGGTCCTCATTAGAAGGGTCTTATACTCTGAAGCCAGTAGACTTGTTGCTAGTTTTACAAGTGCTGATGATTGTGTTTGGATGGTTGGATTCTGGCCTGGATTTCTTTTCTTACTTTTTTTTTTTTTTTTTTGAAGATTTATTTATTTTTATTACAAAGTCAGATATACAGAGAGGAGGAGAGACAGACAGGAAGATCCTTCGTCTGATGATTCACTCTCCAAGTGAGTGCAACAGCCTGTGCTACGCCGATCCGGAGCCAGGAGCTAGGAACTTCCTGCAGGTCTCCCACGTGGGTGCAGGATCCCAAAGCATTGGGCTATCCTTGACTGCTTTCCCAGGCCACAAGCAGGGAACTGGATGGCAAGTGGAGCTGCCGGGATTAGAACCAGCACCCACATGGGATCCCAGTGTGTTCAAGGTGAGGACCTTAGGCGCTAGGCCATGCATTTCTTTTCAAAGGATTGCATTCAGAGACTAACATTCAGGGACAGAAGTATCTGGACCCTTTGTTATGTACAGTATAAGATAATTGATCTGTGTTTAGCAGGTGAGTGGATAGGGAAAGGAAGAACTAGTACTTGTGGATGAAATTTACAGAAAGATGTCTACTCAGAAAAAGGAGACTGTGAAGGCTGGCCAACTCTAAGACATTTATCATGATTGGTTTACTGTAGGAATTCTTGTGCTAGCTAAGAACCTGACCTAAATGCTGCTTGAGGTCTGACCTCTATTCTGTAGTAAAGAGAGCACATGGAATCACCCCATTTGAAGTGACGCTGGTGTGTCATTCTTCTAGACTACAAAGGAAGCACATTACTTGGATTCTTTTTCCTGATTTTCATGTATTTGGACAGTTTTGGCTTTAACTTCATATGTTCTTTTTTTTTTTTTTTTTTTTAAGATTTTATCATTATTGGAAAGCCGGATATACAGAGAGAAGGAGAGACAGAGAGGAAGATCTTACATCCGATGGTTCACTCCCCAAGTGAGCCGCAACGGCCGGTGCGCGCCGATCTGAAGCCGGGAACCAGGAACCTCCTCCAGGTCTCCCACGCGGGTGCAGGGTCCCAAGGCTTTGGGCCGTCCTCAACTGCTCTCCCAGGCCACAAGCAGGGAGCTGGATGGGAAGTGGAGCTGCCAGGATTAGAACCGGCGCCCATATGGGATCCCGGGGCGTTCAAGGCGAGGACTTTAGCCGCTAGGCCACGCCGCCGGACCCACTTCATATGTTCTTTATCCAAGATAAAAATGTAAAAAGTCTTTGGTGTGTTCAAATAAGAAGTCAGTCTCAGTGCTAATAAGTCGTCTATGTTAGCAGGTTCAAGAATTCCAAAGGAGCTGGCGCTGAATTTGTGGGGTGAACCAGAGGATGGGAGATGTCGTCTCTGAGATTCTGCCTTTCAAATTAAAATAAGCAAATGTTTTTTTAAAAAATTGCTAGGGTCTGTTATAGTGGCTGTTATAGTAGGATATATATATAGGATATATACAGGTTCTGTTATAGTGGCTGTTATAGTAGGATATGCTAATGCCTACAGTGCTGCTATTCTCTGGGTGCCAGTTCGTGTCCTGGATGTTCCATTTCTGATCTAGCTCTCTTGTGATGTGCTGGTGAAAGCAGCAGCAGAAGGTTGAAGTCCTTAGACCCCTGCACCCATGCAGGGGCCTGAAGGAAGCTCCTGGCTCCTGGTTTCAGCCTGGCCCAGCCATAGCTGTTGTAGCTATTTGAGGGGTGAATCAGTAGATGTAAGATCTGTATGTGTTGGTGTGCCCCTCTTTCTGTGTAACTGCCTTTCAAGTATATCAGTAAATCTTTAAAAAACAAAAATGGAAGAATTGTTAGAAATACTGATTGTTAGAGGCAAATGTGGTGGCCTGGTAGGCTAATCCTTTGCCTGAGGCACCAGCATCCCATGTGGGCACCATTTTGAGTCTCGACTGCTCCACTTCTGATCCAGCTCTCTGCTGATAGCCTGAAAAAGTAGCGGGGAATAGCCCGAGTGCTTTGGCCCTTGTACGCATGTGGAAGATCCAGATGAAGCTCCTGGTTCCTGGCTTTGTACCAGCCCAAGTCCTCCCCTGAAAACTGACCCACAGACATTCTAGTGAAATTGTTATGCCTATTTTAAATTTCATAGTGGTTTATCACATAGATAACATAATGGCCCTGTAAGGATTTATCATTCTTGTGAATCCTTACGATAAATATGATTTATCATGTTGTGACTAAACATTGATGGTAAACCTTTTAGAATCACCTTACCCAGGAAAGAAATTGGGTCATGTAATAATATGTTCTGTTCTGGTTTCTGCCTAAGGAAGACTCGATTTCAATGAATTTTAGTAATATGAACAGGAACTTAAGAGTTTGATAGGCCTGTATTTGAGGCCATGGATAGTTTGAAGACTGTGATTTCAGATAAGTTCTTTATACCTCTCTGAGCCTTAGCTTCATTCATAACATAAAATATCTAGCAAAGACTAAAGTGATAGTCAAGTGCCTATCACATAATAAATGTTCAGTGCATCATAGTTACTACTGCTATGATCACTGCCTTAGTTATTAACACTCAAGCCTTAAGATTCCAGAGACAGACATTAGGCTTAGTGGTTGGGACACCTGCAACCCATTTCAAAGTTGGGTTTGAGTTCCACCTTCAATCCCAAATCTAATTTTCTGCTCCTGCAAACCTAAGAGGCAACAGGTGATAGCTCATGTATGGAAACCTGACACCTACACGGGAGACCTAGATTGAATTCCAGGCTCCTGGCTTCAGCCTGGTCCAGCATTAATTGTTGTGAGCATCTGGGGAGTGAACCATCAGATGGGAGCTCTAGCTCTTAAATAATTAAGGATAGAGTCTTGGGGGTGATGAATAGTAACTTCTATACTGAAGCATCATTTAGAAATGAGAAATATTTATCCTTGTGCACATGATTATATATGAAACTGTTTAATGTAGATGTCAGTATATACTGACTAAACTCAACCCACTGAAGATCAATATTCCTCTTCCATAAAGTCCTTTAGCAAAGTAAAATGTGGTTGCCCTTACAGCAGATATAGAGGACTTTCTAACATTGACATTTTGTATTAATGCTTAAGAAAGTCATGGCGAAGGCAATAATCCTCATCCTAATGTGTTGTCTTTTACAATCCTAGGTAGAATTATAGTTATTTGTTTAGAGTATTAAAAAAAAAACAACCTCATGGTTTTATGGAAAGGAAAAAGCCGAAATAACAGCACTATCAACAGTAGCATTTGTTGAGTACCCATGGAGATGATGGCATTGTGTTTAATAAAATTTTCAAAAGGATTAGATGCTATCCCTATTCCCTCAAAATTTGGAGTTTTAGTACCTTTAGGGTTTGTTTATACAAAGATTAGAGATTCCAAGGACAGAAAGTTCTGTAGGAGCACCTAATTTATGCCACTGTTCCATATAGGGTTGTGTCTGTCAATCATTCTGGAAATTGGAATAATTCCATAAATACTAGGCAAGGAAAAACATTTATAAGGTTCTTTCCAGAAAATGAAAGTAAAGAACCTGCGGCCAGCATGGTGCTTTGGCTTGTTAGCGCATAGCCTGTGATGCTGACTTCCCATGGAAGCCTCAATTCCAGTTCTAGTTGCTCCACTTCCAGTCTAGCCCCTGGGTAACGCATCTAGGAAAGTAGCAGAAGATGGCCAAATTACTTGAACCCCAGTCACCCATGTGAGAAACCTGGATGGAGTTCCAAGCTCCTGGCTTTAGCTTGGCACGACCCTAGCCATTGTGGCCATTTGGGGAGTAAACAGAAAGATGGAAGATCTCTCTCTCTCTTTCTCTGTCTCTCTTCTCCATGTGTGTTGGTCTCTGACTCTTCCTTTAAAGATGCTATGACAAAGAAATTGTCCACAGCGGTTAGAAAATTTACCTTCTGGAGATGTGACACAGAGGAATCAGATGCCATTTGGGAATTCAGACAGGCAGTCCACGTAACAGGCCCCAGAAAACCACTGCTCTTCCCTTCCCTTCTATTGAAATCCATCTGGGTAGCATCACATCTTTGGAGACGGGAAAACTAAGACAAAATAGTAAATGAAATACTGAAGATTCGGGGGTCAAACCAAGACGCTTCTTTGTACATGCTGCTACATTTACTTCTTTGAATTCCCTTAAAGCCAGACATCAAAGCTTCTATGGATTAAATATGTCTGTTTTTTTCTTCCATGAGAAGTAGAGTTTGTTGGTACCTACATGGTCACTGAAGAGCAGAGAATACCTCCAATGCTGTAAATGTTTTTACCACTCTAGAGTACTTACGACGTGCCAGTTATTACTTTGATCTCCCGAGAGACAAAAGACAATAGGACTTGGCCTCTTTTAAAGACTTCTTGGTCCTCTGCCAGAGAAGATAGATTTGTAAACATCTTGAACATGATACATAATCTCTGCCGGAGTCTAATGAAACCTTTTCAAGAGCGTGTTTTTCTCACATAACAATTCGATCTTTTGAAAATGTGATTGAAATCATGGCACTCATGTTGTTCAAAACCTTACAGTAGCCTAAAGTCTGATCCCACCCCTTAAGACCCTTACCCTTTTTTCCCTTCTTCTCCATCCTTCCCCGCCCCCCACAACTGAGTTTTCCTCATACATCCCTTGCTACCTTTGCTGTTGTCACACTGCCCCTTGCCATTAATGCTCCTGCCTCAAATTCTTGATGGTTCCTCTTTGTGGAATGGTTCACCTCCTAACTTCCTCACGTTTTTAATCAAATGTCATCTTAGTTGGCCTTGTTTGATACATCCTGTTTATAATTGAAAAAGCAAACAACAAAAACCCCAACTGTTGTATCATCTTTCTTGCCTTATTTTTCTTCTCACCATCTGACTCGCAGGCTGACTTGTTTACTCTCTGCCTTCCCATAGCCCATGAGATCTCCCTGGAGTGCAGGAGTTTTGTGCTTTCTAGCATCTAGACCCTTGCCTGGGAGGAGGAGGGCGGTTCTTAGAAAGTTTTTGTTTGATTGAATTCAGATGTTGAAGTGCTTCAGGCAGTATGGGAACATAGACCAGGGTACCATTCCTATTAGACAGTAGATCCAGTGTTGTCAGTTGAACTGAGTCTTAAAGGCAAGAGTTCTCTACACAGACAAAACCTGAGTCCCAAACTCCCATGGCAGCAGGGTCTAGGCATGTAACTTGTAAATGTGTAATAAGAAACTTGATTTTGAGATGATAGTGGATGAAAGAAACAGTAATGTTTTCTGTCTGGAGGCCTTTAAGATTCATGAAATTGTTAAGACAGTGCAAATGGTGATGATAAAGTAGAAGAATGCTCCTCAGGAGCTTGTGTATAATCTCTGGAGGCGTTTTAAGTACTCAGATGTGGAATTACACAGCACACTCTAGCCTCGTAGACCCATCTTGTTGGGCGTGCGAGGCAGCATGCTAGACACATTTCAGTTGTGCATCTTTTCTTCTGGAGATGTGAGTGTTTACGTCTATCCTCCTCTGGTGTTTGAACTTGTGGTTTGTGATTCAGAGGAGCCCAGATAACTTGTAGCCCAATGGGAAACTGTCTGACTGGAGTGATTTTGGTGTGCGAATAGTGCTTGAACTGGGTTAGTCATTGGCCTCGTCTAATCCAGAGTACAGGTAAAATCATTCCCGTGAGTAAGAAGCATTACAAGGCTGAGTTTTCTATTGAACACAGCTCCTGATAAAAGGAAGAAGAAGTAGATATTGACTTTTTGGTACCTGTTCTATCAGTGGTCTGTTAATCAACAGAGGATAAATTATTGCTCTTCAGAAACAGGAAAGGAACCCTGGGCACGAAGGCATTTGTACCTTTCTTTTATTTGTTTTTTCTCTTTATTGGTAGAGGATCTTTCCTCTAGCTGTTTACTCCTTGGGGGTTTTGTTAAGGACTGAGGGGAAACTGAAGGCAGCTCTTTTGATTTATCTTCTTGCCTTTCCTTTTGGTCACTCCACAGGGCTAAAATAGCCGAGTTGGCTTTAATATGTTGCCATTAGAGACCAAACATTAGCTGGGATAAACCATCATGCCTCACAATGAAAAATGTCCCCTGATTGGCTAATTAATCAGTCAAAGGGGAATGACATGGCTTTCGGCTTGAGGGACTCTGCTAGAGAGAAACAGGCTGTTGATAAATGGTTTTCCAACAAATTCATATATCAAGGAAACTTAGTCATTTTTTAACTACAGTTTGTGTGACTGCAATTTTTTTCCAACTTTTTCTGCTGCTCTTGCTGTTTAGGCTGCGTTTTTGTGTTGTTGATAGAAAAATGTAGGATTTCAGATAGGAGAAAATACTTTTTATTATTTCATGCTCTTATGGGGATGATGTTCACTATGTAGGTTTGCTAGCAGGTGATTTTCCCCCAAGATAATTTGTAAAATTATCTTTTTCTTGGCACCCATCAAATTATGATCATATTCTGGTCCACATTTCCCGAGTGTAAATCCTGGTCCAGCAGTTGTTGGTAATAAGCTACTGGGCAAGTTATTTAACTTCTCTGTTTTCATTTCCTTATCCTTAGAATGGAAATAGTAAGAGTGTCATCTAATAGGATTGTTGGGAGATTAGCTGAGACCACCTGTAAACCATTTGGAGCAATGTCTGGCACTTAGGGAGGACTCATTAAATGCTCATTGTTACTTTTTTTTTTTAAAGATTTATTAATTTTATTACAGCCAGATATACACAGAGGAGGAGAGACAGAGAGGAAGATCCTCCATCCGATGATTCACTCCCCAAGTGAGCCACAACGGGCCGGTGCGCGCCGATCCGAAGCCGGGAACCAGGAACCTGTTCCGGGTCTCCCACGCGGGTGCAGGGTCCCAATGCATTGGGCCGTCCTCAACTGCTTTCCCCAAAAATAAGTTTAAGTGTTAAAAATCAATACATCAAAAATGTACATGTATGATCTTAAACTGTGATAAAAAAGAATGTTTAAAGAATTAAAGGTGCTTAAGAATTAAAGGAAGCTTAGGAGGTAAAATAGCTAGAAGCGTGAATGAACAATGCTGTTTTCACTGTGCACTGATACACTTAATTTTTTTCTTTTACATTTATGTGCATGTTATGACTTTGATTAAAAAGTAACAATGAGGGCCCGGCGGCGTGGCCTAGCGGCTAAAGTCCTCGCCTTGAAAGCCCCGGGATCCCATATGGGCGCCGGTTCTAGTCGCAGCAGCTCCACTTCCCATCCAGCTCCCTGCTTGTGGCCTGGGAAAGCAGTTGAGGACGGCCCAATGCTTTGGGACACTGCACCCGCGTGGGAGACCTGGAAGAGGTTCCAGGTTCCCGGCATCGGATCGGCGCGCATCGGCCCCGTTGCGGCTCACTTGGGGAGTGAATCATCGGACGGAAGATCTTCCTCTCTGTCTCTCCTCCTCTGTGTATATCTGGCTGTAATAAAATGAATAAATCGTTAAAAAAAAAAAAAAAAAAAAACCCTTATTTTTTGGTGGATATGAATGTGCATTTATTATTCCCTGCTAAACCAAATGGTGTATTACGATGACATTACCTTTTATAATTCTGGGTTGTTTCCTGATGGAAAACAGGCTATACAGGTATATCCGTGTGAATCTTCCCATTCTCTGTAAGAGCCACTTATCAGAGAAGCTCTTGGTTTTGCATTTGTTTCCCCATGGAAGATTCCTTTTTTTCTAAGTTGCTTGCTAGATCTTACCCTCTGCCTTGCTCTTCTCAGCTCTTCACTTATTTCCCAGCAGTTGTTAGAAAGGCACATGTTTGTGGCTGGCATTGTGGCCTAATGGGTAAAGATGCTGCCTGCAGCACCAGCATCTCATGTGGGTGTTGGGCTAAGTTCTGGCTGCTTCACTTCCAGTCCAACTCCCTGCTAATGTTCCTGGGAAAGCAATGGAAGAGGGTCCAAGTCTGTGGGTTCTGCCCACCTCGGGCCTCTGTGGGCATTTGGGCAGTGAATTAACAGATGGAAGATTTCTCTTTCTCATTCTGTCTCTCTTTCAGTAACTCTCTACTCTGTTGTAGGGTGATGGGATGGGGGCCTTTTTCCTTGGTGAGGAGCAACTTCCCCTGATTATGTCAGCGTTTGATGGTGTTTAGGTCAATAGAGTTCAGCATCTCTGGGAAAGCACTCTCTTGTGGGGGAAGATGCTATGGGTCTGGGTACTGGTGTGTGGGTGGGGCAGCGAGGCTGGCTTTTGCCTCCCTCCTCCTGCAGTTCAGGTCCTGCCAGGAGAGGGTCCCAGAGTCAGTTTTTCCAAATTACATATGCCTTCTTCACCTCACTGATTCTTATTCCAGAGGAAGATCAGCTGTTGATCCTCGTCTGCAACTGGATGTAACCTAATGTCTACTTACTAAAGTTACTAACAGAACTAAAGGAAAGATAAGAAACTATTTTTAAAAATCTTTTCAGATCAAAAGGAGAATTACTTTAAAATTTAGCAACCCTTTTCCCCATCCACCAGTTTCAAGTGTAATAAACTATCTTATTCCAAAAAACTCAGAGGCCAGGAAACTTACTGTTTTCGAAGCCTTACCCTAGCATTATTCCCATTGTAAAATAATGAATGCAGAAAATAAATTCTGTTTGCTACTGAGATCTACCTCTTGAGTTGGTATGAACACAAATATTCTTTAAACTTTTTTTATAAAGGTAATTTGTTTGTTTTTATTTATTTGAAAGGCAGAGAGATCTTCCATTCACATGTTTACTTTCCAAATGCCTGCAGCAACCATGGCTGGGTCAGGCCGGAGCAGGAGCCTGGAACCGCGTCCAGGTCTGTCACATGGTGTCAGGACTGAAGTACTTGAGCCGTCATCTGCTGTCTGATAGGTTGGACATTGGCAGGAAGCTGGGTCAGAAGCAGAAACCGAACTGGAACTTGATTCCAGGCAGTCCAGTATGGGATGTAGGTGCCCACACAGCAGCTTATTGCACTCTATCACAGTGCCCACCACAGAAATCCCCCACTTTGAATTGAAGGAGATGGTAATCTGCTCACACTCTTGATTGCCTCAGCGCTGGTGACAGTGTGCCTCAGTTGTCTAAAGCTTATGAAAATATGCCATTTCTGACTTACCTTGCAGAAATGTGGACTGGATTGCTAAAAGTGTTGTGGGCCTCTAGGAATGTGTATTTTTGTTTTGTTTTTAAGTGACAGAGAGACAAAACGACAGACACACACACAGTGACACTTTTATCTTCCATTCATTGGTTCTCTTCACAAATGATTGTAACAAGCCAGAACTAGGCCAGGATGAAACCAGGAATCTATAACTCCTTTTTGATATCCCATGTGGATGGCAAGGACCCAAGGACCCAGGGCTGCTGCCTCTGAGGATACACACTGGTAGGAAGCTGAAACAGTGTAATGGGACTTCAAGCTGGCACTGCAGTATAGACTGTGTATATTCCCAACTGTGGCTTTACCCTCTGGGCCCCAGTACTTGCCTTAGAACATATCATTATTGTCTTGATCTGGAGCCCTTTTGCTAGTGAGCTGTCTGTTTTGTATGCTTCCTCCAAGCACACTGTAAGAG
The DNA here is from genome assembly GCF_030435755.1 of Ochotona princeps. Lineage (NCBI taxonomy): Eukaryota > Metazoa > Chordata > Mammalia > Lagomorpha > Ochotonidae > Ochotona > Ochotona princeps. Next base: position 41,938,127 of record NC_080842.1, on the reverse strand, counting down.
ACCACAAAAGATCAGATATCTTCCACTGGCTTGCATTTTCCTCTCCCACAGGAACAATATAAGGTGTTCTGCTAGAAGAGAGAAGTCTCAGCTATTGAAGATTTGTAGGACTGGGAAAAATTACCTGAAAGCAGCTGTGATATTACAGTAGAAACAACAATGGACCACATGTCAGTGTTCATTTCAGTCTTGGACGTACCTTTGACTTTGAACTAAGTCTCAATTTCTGTGGACCTGCAAGTTCACTTCATATGAGAATATCATAAATGAATTAGACCCTGTACATCAGAGATGTAGGGAAAAAAATAAAAATATTGGACATAATTTTTATCCCTGAGTTTCTCATTTACTCAGAATGGTTAGGTAATAAACTGAGAGTGATCTTCCATTCCTTTTTTCTCTTGACATAATCAGTCAGGCCATCATTGATGCTTGTTGATTTATGCATTTTAAATACTTCTTGGCATTCAATTTGCTTCTCCACTCCCAATGATGAAAACATTCCTAATTTTTATTTTCTCCAAACTCCAATCCTAAGTGACCTCTTTGACCCCAGGTTTTCCTTTTTGGGGACACCCTGTTATCTCTTTTCTACAAATATATGTTTTGTCTATCTATTGTTTATCGATAGTACCTGCCAGTAAAATGCACACTCCGTTGCCCGGATTATCAGACCCCTGACCAGCTCAACCTGAGATGAACTGTGCTGTGTTCTGAATTCTAATGTCTGCTGATCTGTAGATTTCCACTCAGACTGTGCTCACCAGCACTTGTTACTTACAGCACTGGCTCCATGTTCAGGACCCTGGTCTTGTCTAGTCTGCCTGCCAGAGCAAGTCCTACCTCTCCAGTCCAAGTCCTGCTTCCCTTCATTGAGAAAGAAAGAGGAGGAATGTGCAGATGTTCTTATAAGCACCGGTATCGGATCCCTGCCACTCGTGTGAGGACCTAGATGGAGTTCTGGGTTCAGCTTTAGCTTGGCTCATTCACAGTTGTTGCAGATATTCGGGAAATGAAGCAGTAAGTGGAAGATCTCTGTCAGCTTGCCTCTGTTTCTTTGTCTTTCAGTTGGTCTGCCTTTCAAAAAAATACTTCTTAAATTTTTAAAAATTTTATTTTTAATAATTTTTAAATAATCGAGAGGAATTCACACCAGTGTGGGCTTCTGATCAGGGTGGGGAGGGTTGCAGTATGGAGGAAGGTGAGTGGGACAAGTGTTTCCATTCTTTTCGTGTGTGTGTGTATGTGTGTTGTTTTTTTTTTTTTTTTTCCCTCTCCTGTGTCCACTGAGGTGAAAGGAAACGAGGCTGCTCTTTGTTGTCAAACTGCATCAGTGGCTAGGGATGGGAGATGGTTATTTGATTATGCCTTAGAGACCTCGATGTGGGGAAGAATGTGCTGAGGATGTTACTTGAGTAGCGGTTTTAGTAGTTCTAAGACTTTGTCAGCTTTGTGGCACATGGTTGAGAAAATCTGTCCAAGGTCTGTTGGCTTACCAAGTTCACTTTAGTACATTCACAGATTCAGACACTTGTTGTAAAACCTGCCCAGGAGAGTTGTCCAACCTGTTCTGCTTTCCTTCCTCTGATGAAGAACTCAACATCTTTTGCTGGCTGTCATGGCCCCCGTCTGCATGTGGGTGTGTTGTTCACTCCACAGGCATTAGCAACTGAGAAGGCCCAATCCCAGTTCATGCTTTACAGGGTTGAAACATATATATTATGACTTTGTCTGTGGCCAGGGTTTGAGTCCAATGATCTAGTTGGAGACTCCCCCAAGAAACCTCACCTGGGGTGAACTCAGGCTTGACTCTGTGTGCAGGATCAGGTTCGGTCTGTCACCTGTACCAGTCAGTGGATATAACACACACTGGTGGATGCAGTTGCCTGGTCAGTTCCACCCCAGCTCCATCTCTTACATGAGCTTATGGATGCTGTGGCCTAGCCCAGCCTGCCACAGACCCGGTGTTCACACATACCAGCTGTTGCCGTAGCCTAATTGGGGTGACCCGCCCAAAACCCCTAGATCCTGCTCATGCCAGAGAATACTATAGTCCAGCCCTATATGACTCATACTCAATCCTGGCACTTGCCGTGGGTATTACAGCCCAACCTTGCTGGCCCACACCCATTGCGCACACCAGTGGGTATGGCAGCTTAGCCCCAGCCTGACCCAACAGGTGCTATAACCCTGCTTGTACTAGCCTACCTCTAATCCCAGTTCTCATGCTCACCAATGGATGCAGTGGTCTAGCAGAGAAGTGTCTGAAATTCCTGTACCAGTACTACTTCCAGCCCCAGCCCCAGGTCTTTTTTTTTTTTTCAAGATTTATTTATTTTTATTGGTAAGGCAGATATACAGAGAGAAGAAGAGACAGACAGGAAGATCTTCCATCCAGTGGTTCACTGCCCAAGCAGCTGCAACGGCTGGAGCTGAGCCAATCCAAAGCCAGGAGCCAGGAGCTTCTTCCAGGTTTCCTGTGCAGGTGCAGGGTCCTAAAGCTTTGGGCCATGCTTGACTGCTTTCCCAGGCCACAAGCAGGGAGCTGGATGGGAAGCAGGGCTGCCGGGATTAGAACTGGTGCCCATATGGGATCCTGGGGTGTTCAAGGCGAGAACTCTAACCACTGTCACACCGGACTCAGCTCCAGGTTTTGTGTGTGCCAGCAGGTATTGTGGCCAGTTCTGGTGTGGCCCACCCTAGTCTCATTATTTGCTGGCAGGTGTTGCAGTCTGGCTCACCTCCAGACTCTGCTTATATTTCTGCCAATGGATATTGCAACCCAGCCTAACCTGGCTGTCCCCTAGCCCTGGCTCTTGTGTTCACCAGTGGGATCTACCGCCTAGCAGAGAAGTTCCCCCAAGTTCCCTTACCAGGCCTGCTTCCAGTTCTGCATCTTGTGAGTGCTGACAGGTGCTGAGACCCAGTCTGACAAGACCTGCCCCAGTCCCGGCACTTCGCCACTTTTACTGTGGCCTAGCCTGACCAGCCTGTAGCCATTCTGGCTTTGCCAGTGGGTGCTACAGTCTAGCTCAGCCTGGCCCACCCTGAGACCCAGTTCTTACATGAACCAGCAGGTATCATGGCCTGTCCCCAGACTCAGCTCACACGCATGCCAACTGGTGCTGCAGCCTTGCTCAACCTGCTCCAACTCCTGCTCCGGCTGTCATGCTCACCACTGGGAGCTGCAGCCTAGTAGGGGAGTCCCCCAAGTTTCCCTTCCAGGCTTGTTTCTGGACCCAGATCTTGCATGTGCCAGCTGGTACTTCGACCCACCCTGGCATGTCTTATCCCCTAGTCCCATCTCTTACTGGTGGTTTTGCAGTCTAGTCAAGGCCAGTGTGGCCCATACCCCATACTGGCTGACACATGTTTCAGTGTGTGCTGCAGCCTGGTCTGGTCCACTCCTAGCCATAGCTCTTGTGCTTTCCAGCCTAGTAGGAGAGTGCCCCAAATTCCACCACTAGGCTGGCTCCCGGCCCCAGTTCTGCATGCCAGTGGGTGTCATGTCCCTGCTTGGCATCATCTGTCCTCAGTCCCAGCTTTTGCATGTGCTGGTGGGCTGCTGCCTCGCCCAGACCATCCTCCTCCCAGCCCCAGCTCCTGGGAGTGTCGGTGAGTTTCATGGTCCAGCTGGGTTCCTCCCATCACTACTCCAGCTCTTGTGCAAACCAGCCCATGCTGCAGTTCCATAGAAGGAAGTGCACAAATCCCCTACAGAATCTGCCCTCAGATCTGGTTGTCTTGCATTCTGGTAGGTGCTGTGGCCCAACAGCTTGATGTAGCCCACTTGTTGCTCTAACAGTTGCATGTGGGCACTGTGGCCTAGACCAGCCAGGCATGCTTCTCAGTCCCAGCTTTCACACACACTGGCAGGTGACAGGAAATGCCACATAGCACAGCCCAGATCTCCCGTGTGAATGCGTGCCTTGACTGATCCAGACATGCCCTCTGGTTTCCTGCCCTGCTTTAAAGAATCCCACCCATGCCCCAGCTCCCGTGCTACCTGTGAGTGCAGTAGCCTGGTCTGTGGAACTCCCCAGAAGTCACTCTTCTGCTGTCAAACATGCGCTCAGTAGTCCCCACTCCAGCACATCCCCAGACATCCTTTCCTGGGCAGTCTGCAGCCCCTCCCACCATGCATCATGTGTTGCATGCCTGGTGTCCAGGGTGGCATATCTTGAGCCAGCAACCCTCACCCCTTTGCATGTCACCCCCCCCCCAAAAAAAAGAATAGGCAACAACATTGGCACACTGGCATAATTAACACAGATGTGGCATTAACTAGACTCAGAATGCCTACAGCTTTTCTCCCAGCATCAAATAGATACTTGAAGTGAAGAAAATACCTTAAAAAAAACAAATCAAATGACATGTTATTATATCTGCACCAGAGAATGATTTTATTACTTTCTGTGATATGTTCCAAATGTCTTGGTCATCCTCAAAAGGATAGCTGTGGGTGCTCAACTTATTTTTGTACTATTGTGTCCTAGTTTACTCCTTGATTAAGTCCTTGCAATAAGTCTTCTTGTCGTGTGTATTAATATTAAAAAAAGTCAGGGATGAAAAAAACAATAAAAAGTAAAAGAAAGGTAATTCGTGGAATTGTCTTCCTTTGATGGAATGTAATTAACCTGTCCCATGAGGCACCCTCTCTTGCATCCAGAAGTCTGCCACATTCCTTCCATACAGCCTTATTGATCACCTGGACTGCATGGGAGAGAAGAGGTGGAGGAACAGCACAGTTCTTGATTTCTTCTGGATCTGCTCCTATTTATCTGTCTATGACTGCTTGGGTAGTTAAGCTCTGGGGAATAACAAGCAGTTCTGAATGTTTAGGGATGCAGGGTAGGTAATAGGCTTTTGTTATCACTAGGTTCTGCAGAGATGTAAATCCCCAAATGAAGCAGTTCCAAAAATGGTGATTTTTATCATAGGATGGAGGGGTGAATACAAAGCTATTCCAGATCTGGAATATCCGAATTTGCTCAATGTCTTGGAGTGAAAATTGTTTACATATATGTGACATTTGCTTTCGTCAGTGGAATGAGGCTCTCTGAAGGAATGTCTTTATTGTATGAGTAACTCACTGTGTGTAAATCACAGGGGTTGTCTCTGCTGGCAAGGTGACCTAGGTGTGACAAACTCCAGAAACTTATCCTAAAATTATCTGTATGTTCTAGAGGAAGGAGTTCTTGGAGGTGCACGCCACAGGTTTGTAATTTGTTCTATGAAGTTTTTTTTTCCTTTACTGTTCTACATTTTATTTCTCTGCTCTTCCATCTCCAAACTGTCTTTTGCATTTGTTCACTTCTTTGAGGTATATAGGATCTCGTTTTTAATCTTCTGAGGACATTTTTCAGTTCATCAGTAGGGCAAGTGCAATGTTTTGTGCGTCTCTGGCCTCCTTTATGTTGGAGGAGCAGTGCTCCAAATCAGGCACATTCCAGGACTCTTACGTCCATTGTTTTCCTTGCTGCCATCTTGGCCCAGTGAAGTCTTACAGGGTTGTGATGACATCTGTGGTTAGCAGTAGAAGTGCCTTTATCTTTTAGGCAAACATGTTCTTAGAGCAGTTAGGAATCTTGAGATGCTGATACCAAGGTCAGAATGTCCAGGAGTTGGGTTAGAAAGATACCAGGAGTGCTTTTTTTGTAAGAGGGCTTGGCATAATTCTGTAAGTGCTGATTCTCTGCAGTGTCAGGAACAGGTTCAAGTCCTAGTTCTGTCACTTAACCCTCAGTAATTCTGGGCAAGTTGTAGAATTATAGAGCTAGAAAAGAGCATTTCTTTCTTTGACTTTCAGAAAACAGGTCAGTTTTCCTTGTCTACCAGACCGCTGAGCCAGGAGAATTCAAGCCTTAACTTTTGGGTGAGAGTGCCATTCCACCTACCTGGTCACTTACCTGCTCTGAGCTTCTGCTTCTTCACGGGGAAACTATGCATAACCTGTGCTGACCTCACGGTTGATGAAATAGTATGTGTGAAAGCACTTTGGAAATCTCTAAAGGGCAAGTGTGGAGTCAGCATTGTCTTTGAGGAAGTGAGTACAAGCCAATACCCAGCTTCCTTCGACTTTCATACAGGAAAATGAGTTAGAGGTATTCTTTGGTAAGCCATCTCTGGAATCCTCACTTCTTTGTTTTCTCCCACTCTGTCTGCAGGATGAACACAATCGACCTGTGATATTAGGAAAAATCCACAGAAGTTTTTGGGTTCTACAATTCCAATTTTTAGTGGCAGTGGACTTGTGTATTCCTCTCTATATTTCTGAGCTTGTAATAACTTAGTATGTATCTGGAAAGACCTATGCTAAGGATTCAAGGTGCCACATCTTAACCTGTGAAGACTCAGCCAAGCTGAACACCTGGGTCTGGTGTTATGGTTTGAGGCTATGGGAAATTAAAAAGAAAAAAGTAATATCCTTTTTGTTTTGAAGCTGGTATAACATTGAGAACATGTTCTTTATTCTCAAGCAGATCTCAGATCATGGGGATAAAATCCATTCTTTTGTTTGTGTTAACCGTGACCCAGAGAAGCCAATTTGCTTTTTAACAGCACTTTCAGTAAAACCACAAAATGACTGTCATTGCCTTTGTGTAAAACCCTGAGGTAACATGTGATTTCATCAGTCGGTTTAGCAACAGGGTGGCTCCCAAGTTGGACAGGTTCCTTTCACATGCACCATGTTTGTGTTCACCAACCCCTAAGAATGGCACCATATTCTGTGTATCTGACTCTCTGGTCAAAATCCTGCATCCGAGGTCTTGCAGGAAAAATGTGATCTAAGTCAAAACTTAAAGAGCAGAGGTAACCATTGCAAAAATTAGTGCAGTATAGTAGGAAGAGTAGAGGCTTTGTAATCACACATACCTGGCTGGTAATCTCTGCTCTGCCCTTATGAGTCATATGACCCACATAGGAATTTAACCTTTTTGAGCTTTAGCAGTGAGCTTGTGACAAGTAACCCTGCAACTGGTAATCCAGACACTAGTTCAGAGCAAGTTCGCTGTTAGCTTCGTGGAAATTACCTTAGCTCAGAGAAACCTGCCTTGTCCGATAAAGTTTCTAAGACTCACGTTTCAATCCTTAGTCCTTAAATCTTATTCTCCATTGGCCCCCACCAGCCATGTGTTATCTAATGGCCCTGTGGTGGCATGCTGACAACATCATGTATCTTTACTCAGATGCACACAGAGGTCACAGTTGTTAGCTACGGCACCATAGTAGAGATGGTGGGTGGAGTCCATTCAAATTTGCTCTGATTGATAAGGTGGAACACCATGGGGTTCCACGTGGATTTGGTCTGGTTAGTAGAGTGGCATAACTGTGGGATTCCTCTGGGATCTGGTCTGGTGGTTGAACTAGGACAGTGTAGAGTCCCACTCAGATTTGTGGAGTGGCTCTGCTCTTCCTGGGTACTTTCTCCTGGTCAGGCCACTCCCTTGTACCATTTGAGGCTTAGCAAGCCAGGCAGATGTATTGGGAAATGAACTGGAACCTTTTGTGGCAGAAATAGAAGTCAGAGAAAGATGCTTAGCAGATCCAGGGAGCAAAACATAAAAACAGGAGCAGGCATGTTCATTCATCTCAGCAACTGTAAGGCCTCTGGACCTGCAGGGGAGCCATTCACTTATAATGTAAAAGCAGCAACAGACACCAGGATGCTGCAAGCATGAACACACCCTTAAAATCTTGTCAGCTTTACGAAGACCACCTATGATTGTCGTCATATTCACATATAGTTAATAGCTTCGCGGTTTCCACCTGGCTCAGCCCTGACTCTTGCAGGCAGTCAGTGTGTTAGCATGGTAGATCTCTTTCTCTTTCTGTCTTTTTTTTCTCTCACTAGTCTTTGCAGTTATTTCTTCTTTCCAAATATAGTGAGATAGATTCCAAATGCACAGAAATTTAAAAATTGACAAATATACAAAACCTTTCTCAAAATATTGTTTTTTTTGATATATAAACATCATGATACAGCTTATCAGTGTTCAAAGAAAGGAATAATTTTCATCTTTAATTTCTGGAAAAGTGTATTTGGGGATGAGACTCTTTTTCAGTTTATGTGATGAAAGAGAAAGCTTTACAGAGAGCAGAAAATGATGTATAGGCAAAATACAGAGTTGAGCATCAGAAAGGGAAGGGATATTTCCGTTATAGGGTAAGTAGGCAGCCTGTTCTCTGACCTCTGTTAGTGGTGATTGGGAGGATTGTTGTTTTTCTGCCAAATATAGCCAGGCACCATATGACAACATTTTGGTCAACTCATCACCTCCGTAAGAGTGGTCCTATAATATTATATAGATTATAACTGCTAGTGACATCATAGCCATTCTACTTTGAGTCAGTACATGCTGATGTTCACAACAAGGTTGATTAAAAATACACTTCTCAGATGTGTCCCCAGCCTTAACTGATACATGACTAATTGTTTCTTGTGCAGTTTGCAGACTGTGGATATATTCTAAAATGCTGACACCAGGAGGAGCTACTGAGCAGTGATTTATAAACCACATCCCTGTTCTCAGCTGGCACAGGACTTCCCTGGTGAACTTACTAGATATCCATATTTGAGACTCTGGCTGCACTTTGCATTCTTAACAAGCTTCCAGGTAACTGATTTGTAATTTCAGAAACACTGACTCAATAAGAAATCATAGAGTGGCTTTTCTTTTTCAGTTGAAGCAGTCACTAGGAGGAGCTGGAAGGATTTTCATTTTATCCCTGTCACTGTCCTGAACACCCTCCCAAAACCTGTCAGCTGCCTGGTTGGCTTCAGGAGTCTGAGCTGCAAGCTTGATTGATGATGAAAAACAATCACAGCTTTTCTTTAATAATATTCATTGGCCTACTTTCTTTTTTATAAATGAAGTAAAAAGGTACCTATTGTTGACTTTTTTTAAATCATGTCTGAGTTATAACTGAAAACAGTGTTGTGTAACCACTGTACTTCATTCTGATTTGTTGCCATAATGTTAAAAGAAAGTGGATGAGGGACACAGTGCAAATCAACTTTAGATGACAGATGCCTCCCTACGGCGGAGAATTGTGCTTAATATTTTTACAGCAAGCTTTACCTAAGGTAGATATACTCTATGAGAAATTTAGTTAAGTTTTCCAAAACTTTGGCTGACCAGTTTTCTCAAGGAAAGTGTACTGATGTCTTACAAATGTTCCAGGACCACATTTGTGAATAGGGTTAGTCCAAAATGGAATCTTTTTTCTTTACCCAAGAATATATGTTTTTACCTAGTTAAGGAAAGTAGTAGTTTTTAAATTCCTAGTATAGAGCCCTGTGCTTGAATACTTGAAAACGACTGTAAAAATTAAAAAAAAAAAACAAGGGTTGGCTGACAAGCAACCACCCACACCAATACAACCAAATTGCTATCTAAGAATAAAATGCAGATGTTCTAGCAGCAAAACAAACAAACAAACAAACAAAAAAAACGACTGAGATTTTTCTGATCTTGTTTGTTAATGGAGGTTCCTTTTCCCTGTTAGAACCTGAAAGAACATTTATCCCTGCTGCACCATTTCCTAATTATAAATGTTAAAACAAATTGTTATGAATTACTATATTCCTATAATTGAAAATAGCCATTTTCTTTTTCTTTCAATTTTTAAAAAGATTTTTATTTACTTTTATTGGAAAGGCAGATATACCAAGAGGAAAAGAGACAGACAGGAAGATCTTCCATCCTATGGTTCACTCCCCAAGCAGCTGCAACGGCTGGTGCTGAGCCAATCCGGAGCCAGGAGCTTCCTATGGGTCTCCCATGTGGGTGCAGGGACCCAAGGCTTTGGGCCGTCCTTGACTGCTTTCCCAGGCCACAAGCAGGGAGCTGGATGGGAAGCAGGGCCGCCGGGATAAGAACTGATGTCCATATGGGATCTGAGCGCATTCAAGGTGAGGACTTTAACCACTACACTATCACACCGGGCCTTCCAGTTTTTTTTAAAAATACCAAAAGACAGTATGGGGAACTTTAAGTCATGATCATGAATCCCTAGAAATGAGACTGAGTTTTGAGTGTCCATGGTGATCTTCTGTGCTTAGGTTTTCTCAAATTCTGGTTTAGTGGTTCTCTTTTGTTTAGGGAAAAATAATGACTTCCTGATACTACCCAGACTATAGTAATCTCGGTGAGATAAACCCTGTTTGTCTTTAGAAAGGGATGTGTGTGCTTGCACACGTGTGTGTGTTTGTGGGTGTGTGTGTGTGAAAGAGAGAGAGTGGGAGTTGCATTGATTCCTGTAGCCATTAACCAGGAGGAGGGAGGGAGGAGGAGAGAGAGAGCAATAGAGAGATGCATTGACTCCTATAACCATTAACCCAGTGCGCTGAGATTTACATAGTTTCCTTTTTCCTTTTTTTTAATTAAGGATTTATTTTATTTTTATTGGAAAGTCAGATATACAGAGAGGAGGAGAGACAGAGAAGAAGATCTTCCATCTGATAATTCATTCCTCAAGCAGCCACGATGGCCAGAGCTGCCCTGACCTGAAGCCATGAGCCTCTTCCAGGTCTCCCACATGGGTGCAAGGTCTGACGGCTTTGGGCTGTCCTTGACTGCCTTCCCAGACCGGAAGCAGGGAGCTGGATGGGAAGCAGGGCCACTGGGATTAAAACCGGCACCCGTATGGAATCCTGGTGTGTGCAAGGTGAGGACCTTAGCCGCTAGGCTATGGTGCCAGGCCCATAGCTTCCTTTCTGGAATAGCTCAAGCTCTGTCTGGCAGGTTTGAGTTCTGTGTAGAAGATGCACAGCATTAGAGTGGGGCCTTATTTTTAGGGAGTGATTTAATGATGCCTTGTCATTTTTGGAGCTTTGGGTTTCCAGCATGTGTTATTTCCTTCTAGATCTGTTGGATACTCCCAACTGAGAGGTTGGCAGGATAGGAATTCAATGTGAACTGGACTCAGAGAAGTTTGGCCCATACCTAGACTGTCAGAGTCAAGACCCATACTCAGACTCTCACCAGTATTTGCTATGTCCCGCTTTAGTAGGTTCCAGGTAGAAACATATTTCACAGAAAGGAGCCACAGAAATGGAGTCAGCATCTGTTCAAGCTGGTGATGCTGCTGCTGCTTCTGGTTGGTTCTTATTGACAGAAGTGCTATACAGCAGGCCTTGCCTAAGTGTGTTCCCTGGAGTTGCAGATGGGAGTGCTGATCGTTGTCAAGGCACATGCTCAAATACATCTAAAGAAACACCAAAAATACTATTACAACAACTAAATCCTTTTTAGAACCTTTTATATGATGATGAACATGATACATCTTCAAAAACTTTGGTCATTTGACCATAGAATTCCTTTTTATAGCTCTTATTAAAATAAGTTGACAAAGCTGCGCTGCTTAATAAGGGAAGACATGTAAAAATGCAGAGAGAGTAGTGGATTTTTTTTTCTTTTTACAATGTCGATAGCATTGGATTTTTTTTATTTTATTTTATTTTTATTACAAAGTCAGATGTACTGAGAGGAGGAGAGATAGAGAGGAAGTGGAGCCGCCGGGATTAGAACCAGCGGCCATATGGGATCAAGGCGAGGACCTTAGCCACTAGGCCACGCTGCCAAGCCCAGAGAGTAGTGGATTTTATAACCTGTCTGCAGTGAACTTGCTCGATAGTAACCTGGAAGGCAGGCCTCACTGATAGGGGCATTCTCAGTATGTAGTCACGGTGTTTCAGTCCCTGACAGACCACATGTAGCTTTTACATGCCCCAGTTCAACTATTTGACCTCTTGTGTGAATCTGTTAGTAGAGTCCCATGACAGTAATATTTGTTTTACGTTTGTCTTAAGTTAAATCTGTGTAGGTAATAGGAAATGTACAAAATGCTCATGAATGATTCATGTAATCATGACTTGGTGTAACATTAATTGTATTTATGTGGCTGCTTTGGCAGAGATCTCTGAGGCAAGGTGATTTGCAAACTCATCATACACTTATATTTTTGTTTGACTCTTGAAAAGAATGACCTCCAGTAGTCAGAATTAAAATGAATATGTGCACTCTAGTGAATGTGTGTCATGTCTTAGCAGTTTATCTTTTGAAACTTTTAGATTATGTTCTAGGTCAGAACATTTGACTAAATTGAACTCAGAGACAGACTCAGGAAAGCATGCCATCAATGATAATCTGGTTTGGAATTCTTGTTGTACCAGCTAATGGAGGATTATATGGATTTGTGGTCTTTAAAATTATTTAAACACTAGGAAATACATAATTCAGGGCTAGAACTCCTTAAATGTGTATTTCTAGATGCTTCTCAGGGGCAACGACCAGGTTTTCATTACCATCATTTTCATTTCAATCCTACCAAAAGGCTGGCATACAGTATACACCCCCAGAAGATAATGAGGTTTGGTGTAATGCACTGGGAGGCACCCAGGGCGGGGGAGCATGATTGGGCAGATTCACAGAGATAAGAATGAAACAGTGTGGAACAGGGCTGGGGCATGGCCAGAAGTCAGCTTCTGCCTGGGAGTGAAGGATGCTCAACTTGGCATCTCAAATAACAAAATAATATGTTTTTGTAGAATTATGTACATGATATCTTGTAGTGATATGCAGTACACCTAATGTTAGAAGCAATTCATACAGGCTACAGCTGTGTCATCAGTAATACAACATATGCATACATGGGCCATGTCACATCAGAACAATAAAGCAATTGTGTCCCTTAAGTAGTTCTGTTTTTCTATTTCCTATTCCTATTTTAACTGTAGATGGATCTGTTAGACTCAAGATCCCAAAAATATCATGAATAAATTTCATGAACTTTCTGGTGTATGTATGGCATGTCATTTGCAAATATTTCATGAATTCAACTGCTGAAAATATTTCTCTTTATGATGAATCTGCTTTCATTCATGTGAGCCAAAGAAGAAAGGACCACTCCTGGCCAGGCAGACAGTTCAGAGTTGCTCACCATGTCAGGGTATAAAGGATACACCTCAGGTAGAGACTGAGGAAAGGGTATGTGATCCTTAGGGATGCAGGGTGTCCAGAACCTGGGTTTTTGTAATCATTCTAGAAGGACAAACAGGACTTCTACCAGCAATCCCACATCAGGGCCTTGTAGGCCAAGTGCAAAATCCATTGCCTCAAACCAGATGGGAGAGAAGATACCAACACTCTTGCCTTTCTTCCAAGGCTTAGAATCATAGTCATACGTTTTCTAGAAGATCATGTGAGGTCAGTAGATCCAGGACTTGAAGGGTAGCCATGAAGAAAAGGGCTAGGACTTTGTGGACAAAAAATAACTTACCAGCCTTTGAAAAGAAATCAACTGTGGTTCCAACTTTGCGCAAAAGCCTGAATTCTACTTTGTATCTTAGCAAATCAAGAGTCAGCTTTGTTTCCTTAGCACTGTTCATCAGACAGTATGGCATGAGTAGGTCACAGGTGTGCTGGAATGTCAATCCCATCAGTCCTTGGACTGGCTATGGCAGGACCTAGAGCAGCTGATGTCCCTGAGTTGGTCAGTTCCCAGTACCAAGCAGTAGATTCTGCATCCAGCTCCCTAGTGGTGTTGTCTACATATTATTTGTTATATGTCCCTCCACAGAACACAGCTTAGTGTGGAAAGAAAAAGTCTTGTTACAAATCAGTTTTGATTGTTGGGGTGGCCATTGCAAAGTGATCCTAGGCTCCAAAAATAGGGGCGGGGTTTCCTCTGAAAGCCGTATTAGGATGTGTGCTAGGAGCTTAGACTGTATTCATTGTATGATGCACCTTGTAGCTGCCGAGAGATTTGGATAAAAGAGGAGCATGATTGTGTTTCAGAAAGGTCATGTCGACTACAAGAGATAAGAAAATAAGAATAAGGGTGGAACTGGCCCAGACCAAAGGTAGTGAGTTCAGTTCAGAGGCTTTGTTCCAGAGGCCTTGGAAGCCTGGGCTGTGGTTGTATCTGAAAGCTGGGAGAAAAGAATGAATTAGAGGATACTTAATGTTGCTGCTGAGGCTCTGACTCTGTATGGATAGACGGTGGGTAGATGGCAGTAAGCTCTGTTGAAGGAAGAGGCCAGATGGGGGAGGATGTGTGTGAGTGCTAGCAGGCTGCTGGCCATGGCTGCCTTTTTGCCGGTTCACTCTGCTTTTACCTGCCTGCCATTTCATTGTACTGCTGTTAACCTTTGCTTTCTCACCACAGTTGGCCCCGATTCTCTGAGGTTGTTCTTTATCTGCTTTGAGGTACATGTTGATGTCTGCCAAGGCCTTCTCTTCTACTGAGTTGTGTCTTCACCATAAACTTCTGCCATCACTCTGAACTGGCTATTTTCTCACATACTTTGCTAGTAGACTTTGTCTTTCAACCTTATTAGCCTTCCTAAAGACATGAGCTGGAGGCGTGTTAACTTCCTGGAAGTGGAAGCACCAAGAGTATTATGTTAGTCAGCTGTTTGCTACTGCAGTGAACTAACTGAAAGAAACTCTTAACTCCATAGTTTGGGGACTTCAAGTGCAAAACTGAACAGGTGCACTGATCTGGTGTCTGAGAAGAGCAGTGGAGGCCACGCAGAGGGTCACAGACTAGCTGGGAAGTAGAGAAAGTGCTTGTGCCCAAATTTCAGCTTTTATAACAACTCTGTCAGAAAAATTACCCTCAGGGGTTGGCATTGTGGTACCGCAGGTTAATCCACTGCTTGTATGCTGGTGTCCCATACCAGAGTGCTGTTTTAAGTCCCTGCTACTGATATTCCCTGGAGCTGTGACAAAATTCTTGAGATGTTCATAGTTGAACTGCTGTGCTCCCCAGTGAAAGGGAGCTGCTCCCCTTTGGTGAGAAGGTACAGATTTGCAGTTGTAAGATGCTAACTAACTTATAGCATGGGGACTGTGGCAGACAAAGCCTGAATTTGCTAGGGGGTTATATCTGGCATGTCCTACCCTCCCCCACCCCCACACACATACATCTGTTCTTGAAAGGAGATGAAAGTGTTGGTTAACGTGATGTAATGATTTCACATTATATACAGATATAAAAACATCTCATTGTACCCCTTAGATATATGCCGTTATCTCCAGTTGTTTCTCAATAAAGTTGGTAAAAAGAAAGAAGGGTGGGCACACAGTCTGCCTTTCCCTTTCCTGACTGGGCTTTCTTCTCTTTGTCTGGGATTCCCTTGGATACACTGCTGCGGAGAAGATAAGACCATCCATTCTCTGTGCTCTGACTGCCTAGGATGTGTCTGCTCGACCAGGGCGCAAACGCAAGTGGACTAGAAGGAAGCGGGTACTGGGTTTGGCCCTTTAATGCTCCCCTCCTCCACCCTTATCCTGTCAGCCCTTCCTTGCCCCTCATCCTGCCTTTCCCAGTCTCCTCAGTTCCCTGCTATTACATAATATTCCTGTTAGGATCAGTTCCTGTTTTGCCAGGGAGAGGAATTGTGAGCGTTTCAGGGAAAAACCCTGTTCTAACATTAGCAGTGGGTGCCGGTGGCCAATGCATGATCTCATAAGGGAAGCACACCGCTCCACTGGCTTCTGTGTTCCTGTCTGAGTCAGCGCATGAATGACATTACCTTTCAGCATTGCCTGCTTCCCCTCGCCCTGGGTCTTCTGTGGCAGCCCGCCGATATCCCTCTTAAGATAAGGAAACTGCCGCCTTTGGTTAGGTTAGCTAGTTAGTGACTACTTTCACTGAGACTCAGAGGCCGGGCTACTCACTGCACTCGGGGAAACTCCTACTGTCAGGCCTGCACACATGCCCTCACTCTCCAGAGCATTTTCTCTTGGAAAACTTTAAATGCATGTGAAGGGAAACTGAGAGGTTCTCTTTAATGCCCATTCCATGGCTTAACAGTTATTAATTCATGATGAGCCTCATTGCAGCTGTGCTTCCAATCCCCTCACCCATATGTGAGGCAATTCCTAGACGTCCTGCTGTTGTATCTGTATCTGTTACGTCACAACAGCATAGTTCCATCGTCACACCTTACAAAATGAGACGCAGCACCTCAGTGTCACTGTGGGCCTGACTTCTTGGGAAAGAGGCCAGAGACATTGAATACTGACTCAGTCATAGAGCTGCTAGAATCTGTCAACTGATGTTTTCAGGATGTCTTTGAATCCTATTTTCTGCTTTTACTGGAAATTGAAATGTGTTTCTATAAACTGTGCCTCACTAAATGTATAAAGGTGTAAATAGAACCAGAAGTAACACTTCTCAGCTGGAAACAGTATCCTTTACTTTCAAAACTGTGATAAGTTATTGGTATAAACACCAAGTATTGTTTCTCACATTATGCTGCATTTTGTGAAAACTTTAATTTTTCTGTTTTATTACCTTGTGTTGTATGTAGTGCATATTAGGCACTAAATATTGCTCGTAAATTAATTCCCCTGCTCCAGTTTGGAGAATATGAGACTGTAAATACTGGAAGAGCCACTCGACTGATGAGTGAGAAAGACTAGTCAGCCTAAAAGTGTAGATATTCTTGTAAAATTTCAGTATTTTTGTCCTGCCATAGCCAGCTTGCATAATGCAACTGGGATTCTTATGGTTTAGGAAGTCAACAAATTCAAATCATTTGGACATAGTTATCAGTCACAGGATAAAAAAGTGAAAACAAAAATTTAATATATAATAAAATGCTATTTCAAATAGGCATAAATGAATTATTCATAAACAATGTCAAAACATTCTATTTCAAACAAAATTAGATTCTAGCCACATAGTATTTGCCCTGATAAATTCTATATAATTTAAATATGATAGAATAAAATTACTAGATGAGTCCCATACTAAGAACGTAAGTAAGTTCATATTTGATAACTCAGGAAGGAGCTTGTTTCTTACAGAATGATATATCAGAGCCTAAGATCACAGAGTGAAAAGGCAGAAACTCATCCACATAAATATTAAAAAGTAGTTGGTGGATTGCAAAGAAACTCTCAAAGTATGGGGAAAATATTTGAAACCTCACAAAAAGTGAGAGCTGTTAATATATGGTATGCTTTTACAGATTAGTGCGAAACCGTGCAAAGGCTGGGACTTCTGGGAAGAAGTCCTGGGATCAAGCGCTGTTACAGTGGGTCCCTGAGATGGAGCTGTAGGGAGCTGGTAAGAAGTGCTTACAAGGATTGCTAGGTGGAGCTGCGCGGGTGGGGGAAGAGCATGGAGCAGGGAGAGCAGTTTGCCTGGGGTAGAGTCCACATCCTGTGCCAACCCTAAGGGGTGAGGTGGTGGGGGTAGGGGGCTGGGGGGGCTGACTGTAGTAGCTCTGCAGTGACTAATCACTGGGTCTATCCTTCCCCTGCCCCCAGAAATGGTCTGACCACAAGTCAGGTGATACTCTGCAGAGAGGACTGCAAGCTTAGAGATGGCCCTAGGGAGTCAGCCCTTCAGGAGTGCAGGACAGCATTCCTTACTCTTAATACTAAATATGCTAAAATAGACAAGGGAGGGCCCTTGTATAGAGCAGCAAAACCCAGGGATTAGGAGGGGTCGCCCCGCCCCTAACTTCTAAGGATTACAATTTATTCATACTGTCCTCCTAGTCTTCCTGCCTAAGAAAAAAATCATGTGAATATATGTAATCCCAGCTTTTCCTGTTTCCATTCCTCTGTTGGTCCATGACAGCAGTGTCAGAGTCCAGCATCCCTATTGTCAGCATGTATTCAGCTGTTTCATTGGGAGTCCATCTTTGGTCTGGATGCAGTTATACATACTGCACTGTTTCTACATCTGGACATGTCAGTCTCTGCTACACTTCTGTTGTGCATCCCCTTAAATACAGAGCCAGAAAACATACAGGGAGGAAGACAAAAAATTTACATCAACATGGAGTTAAACAACATGCTACAGAGTTACCAATGCATTGCTAAAGTGATGAAAAAGAACGTCAAGAACTTTCTTGTAGAAAATGATGTTACTGCATGACCCATGTGGCACTGAAGAAATAACAGTAATAACAAAAGCATCAATGCCTGTGAGATGTAGCAAAAACAGTATTGAAAGAGACATTTAACACATCAGGTGCTTACAATCAAAATGTCTAATATGAATGATCTGTTAATGAAGTGCAAGGACTTATTGAAAAAGATACGAATGAATAGAAAGTGAGAAAAGGTAAAATTCACTACAAAAACAATTGGATTTGACACCAAAAAAAAAGAAAAACTTGCAAATTGAAACAAGAAAGAACCATTCACTAAGAAGATGAGCAAAGCAGCCCCTCAGCCATATTGGCAATGAACATCACGAGAGGACAACCACTTAAAATTAGAGATGAAAGAGAAATGGTTCCAACTTTTAGCTCATTATGTGGGTCATGACACTGTTGGCATACGCAATAGTAAGGATTGTAATTTTTTGTTGTCTAGGTATATTTAGAATTTTCATTGGGAGTCTACCTTCATTCCTTAGTAGAGATGCATTCTGTTGGGTTTTCCTTGATTCCTGGTACTCTGTTCTCCATTACATCCTTCATTTGTGGGGTTACACATGTGTGTTTATTGTCCTTTTTTTGTTTTGTTTTAAACAATTTTTCTGTTTGTATTTTCTGTGGAAGTTGTCTTATGTTAGAGCAAACATATGATATCCTTTTTGGGACTGGCTCATCTCACTTAGCATAATGTTTTCCGGTTGGGCCTATTTGGATGCAAGTGATAGAATTCGATTCTTTTAAATAGCTGAGTAGTATTCCGTGGAGTAGATGTACCACAGTTTCTTTATACAGTCTCCCTTCAATGGGCATCTTGTTTGATTTCATGTTTTTGTGATTCTTGATTATGCTGCAGTGCATACGGGGTGTACGTTGCTTTCTCATGTATCAGACACTGTGGATATCATTTCAGTATAATCCCAGGAGTGTGATTGCTGGGTCATGTGATAGGTGAATTTTCAGTTGGCTGAGTATTCTCCATACTGACTTTCATAGTGGCTGCACCAGCCTGCAATCCCACAAGCAGTGGAGTAGGTTTCCTTTTTCCCCACATCTTCACCTGCAGGTGTTGTTGGTAGTTTTCTCTATGTGGGCCATTTTCACTGGAGTTAAGTGGAACCTCATTGTTTTTGTTTGAATTTCGCTTATTGCTAAGGAGCCTGAGCATTTTTTCTGTTTGTCTGTTAGCCATTTGGATTTGTTCCTTTGAAAAGTGTCTGCTCATTTCGTTTGCCCATTTCTTGACTGGTTGGTTTGTTTTGTTACGATTTTTCTGGAGTTCTTTGTATATTCTGGATAGTAGCCCCCTGTCTGTTGTGTAGTGTGCAAATTTTCTCCCATTCGGTTGCTTTTTTTTTTAAAGATTTATTTATCTATTGAAAAGTCAGATATATAGAGAGGAGGAGAGACAGAGAGGAAAATCTTCCATCTGATGATTAACTCCCCAAGTGACCACACCGGCTAGTGCTGTGCTCATCTGAAGCCAGCAGCTTCTTTTGGGTCTCCCACTTGGGTGCAGGTTCCCAAGGCTTTGGGCCATCCTCAACTGCTTTCCCAGGCCACAAGCAGGGAGCTGGTTGGGGAGCGGGGCACTGGGATTAGAACTTGGATCCTGGTGCTTGCAAGGTGAGGACTTTAGCCACTAGGCTACCATGCTGGGTCCCTGTTGGTTGCTTTTTTACTTTGTTGATTGTTTCCTTTGCTGTTCAGAAGCTTCTTAGTTTGATGTAGTCCCATTGTGTATTTTGGTCTCAACTGCCTTTGTTTTTGATAATTTTTCCAGCAAGTCTTTGCCTGGGCCTATATCTTGTAAAGTATTTCCTACATTTTCTTCTAAACGTTTGATGGTTTCTGGGTGCAGGTTTAGATCATTTATCCATTTAGATTTGATTTTTGTGTATGGTAAAAGGCACCAAAGAGGTTTTTAACTTATGCTTAAACATTTTGTTTTAGGAATGGCATTGGGGACAGTAGGTGGCAGTAGGTTGGGCCACATACCATGCCTGCATCCCATATGCATGCTAGTTCAAATTGCAGCTATTCCGCTTCTGATTCAGCTTGTTTCTAATGCACCTGGTAAGGCAGCAGAAGATAGTTGAAGTCGTTGGGTTTTTGCACCCACATGGGAAACCTGGATGGAGTTCTAGGTTCCTGACTTCAGCCTGACCCACCCAAATGTATAAAAAAAATTATTTTATGACTTGATTTTGATAAACAAGTTTTCATTGAGTTTCTGTTTCTATAATCAAACCTTATCTGGGAAAGATATTTTACTGAAGTAAACCCAACCACTTGCTATCATCCTTTATTTAAAAAGTAAATAAAAATTATTGTTCACTGCCCAATTGGATGCACTGGCCACAGCTGGGCTGGATGAAACCAAGAGCTAGGAGCCAGAAGCCTCATCTGGCTCTCTCATGTAGGTGCAAGGCCCAAGCACTTGAGCCATCTTTTGCTGCTTTCCCAGGCCATTAGCAGGGAACTGGATAGGAAGCAGAGCAGCTGGAACATGAACCAGTGTCCATATGGGATGCTGACACCACTGGCGGAGGAGTAACGCGTTGCAACACCACACCAGCCCCTATCATCATTCTTTCTGAAAGGAAAGTAGCCTTTATAGATTATTGAACAGATTCCAGAAATCACTTGTTAGTTTTACTTTCTGTGCTTCACTAAAACTTAGAGCATTGATTTTAAAATATCCAATTTCATTCCAGAATTTAAGTTACAGATTAGAATTTGTGTGCTTATTTTGTATTGCTAAGGGGATCCTTTTAAATCTGTTTTAAAAAGCATCATATGCTTGTAAAAAATCACATTTTGTTAAATCAGCCATTGAATCCTAGGTCAGCATCCCACTCATTTTGCCTGTACTCCCTGATAGGATGTGATTAAAGAGGAAGAGCATGAAAGTAATATTATTTTTGTGTTTTGATAGACTCCAGTTACTTTTAATTGAAATAATCATGTCACCTAGCTTGTTGTCATTGTTTCTTAGCTTAGTTTGCATTCGTTGTTAACAGATCTTCTAAGGGTCTGGAACTGTCAAGGCTATCTTGGGCACAATTTCTTAAAACAAATAAATAAGACTAGCTGTTTGAGTTGAAGTTAGATACTTGCTCTTTAGTCATTTGTGTTTTACAACTCTGGAATCAAGTCTTGGCTATCTCAGCATCTTTACACAAAACGGTAGTCCTAGTTTGATTCCAACACCCCATATTCTAATAAATATTAATTCAATTGTGTTCTCCCTTTTTTCACTCCACCCCCTTTCAATTTGTTTTTCTACCTAACTCGGGCCTTTTTTCTTGTCACCAGGAGCATTTTTGGATGACAAACAATTAAGGGAATGAAACATAATCCCTCCTGCAGTCTAGTCAGGAAGTCTGAGACCTTCTTAGCTTCAACTGTGACCTCTGATGCTAGGCCTGAGAACAGTCAGGGAGTCAACTTGCAGAGGCCAGAGCAGGTGTCCATTGTATGGTGGCTGGAAGGATGGGAGGAATAGCAAGGGACCTGATGGAGGAGACTTCTGGGGACAAAGAACTGTGTCTGTAAGATCCACGAGGAAACAAAAAAGGGGAGTGACATATTAATTTGCTTAATCTCTAAATTGCCCAAGGGGGAGGGGGGTGACAGGCATACCCCAACACATCCCCTCCTCCTTTTATTTTAAAAGCATTCCATTCCAGAATCTAGCATCTCATCCATATTTAAAATATTTCAGTACTTCAGTGTTTGTCACTAAAAATGAAGGGACTCTTTGTTTCCACTGCATTAACTCTAGTACCATTATATACTTCATAAAAATTCATAGTAATTGCTGACCTTCCTCATCAGTAAGTTTCCAAGCTTCAATTTGCATGAATATTATAAATTTTGGCTTCTTTACAGTTTCTTTGTTAGAACCAGGATTCAAATAAAGATCACATGGACCAATTGGTTGACATATCTTTTATTTAGAAGCTTTCTAAAATGATAGGGGAGGTCCCTCGCATTCCGCAAAGGAGACCAGTGAATTTTGCTGTTTTCTGTCACTTGTGGATTGAATTCTATTTGGCATGCTTTGGGGCATTGCAGTTGTTTTCTTTATTGATGATCAGATTTTTTTCATCTTTGACCAGTGGAAGCCTCTTCAGGTTGGCTCGAGTACATTTTTAAAAAATAAATTTTATTGTATATATTTAAGGAATAACAACATGATGTTATTGAGATACTTGCATGAATAATAAAATGCTTACACTGTTTAGTCAAACAGATGGACATCATCTGACATATTTATTCGTGCTTCCCCATATGGCAAGAACAACTGTAATCTATTCATCTAGTAAAAAATCCTGAATAAGATACTGTATTAAGAACTCCAGTCCTCATGGTGCACATTCCGTCTTTGCACTTGATCAATCTACACATTTGCTATTTTGTGTCCTGTTACCTACATCTCCTGAGTGTCTTTACCCCGTACTGATAAACACGTTCTTTGGTCTCTGTGTATTTTTTACTTTTTAAAAAAATGTTTTTACTTGAAAGACCAAGCAGAAAGAGATCTTCCATCGCTGACTAACTTCCCAAATTCCCACAGCAGTTGAGGCTGGGTCAGCCCAAAGCCAGGAACCCAGGACTTCATCTAGGTTACCAGTTTGAGTGACAAGGGACCCAACAGCTTGAGCCAACACCTGCTGCCTTCTGGAGCACAGAACATCAAGCAACTGAAGTGGAGGCAGAGCTGGGACTGGAATCCTGGCACCCTGGTGTCAGATTCAGGGGTCTCGAGCAGTGTCTTAATCATTGTACCAAACTTATCCTCACTTTTTTTTGTTTGTTGAGGTTTCTAAGTATCAGTCATGCCCCACACACACATTTTTTGCTCTGTATCTATCTGACTTACAATAATAACCTCCACATCCATACATGTTAGCAGAAATGACAGGATCTCATCCTTTTTAAAGGCTTTATTATACTTTTGTGTGTGTGCGTATCTCACCCCATTTCTTTCTTTGTTATCCATTCATTCATTAGTAGACACATTGTTTGCTTATCTTTACTATTGTTAATGTTGCACTGAATATGGAATTCAAATATCTTTATGGGATGCTAATTTTATTTCCTTTGGGTATATACCCATAATGGGTTGCTATGTTGTGAAATATTTTTAATTTCTCCAGGAACTCCATATTATTTTATATCATTTCATACCAGTTTATATTTTCAGCATCTGTGTACAAGGACTCCCTTTTCCCAGTCCCCACAACAGTGCTTATCTCTTATCGTTTTATACTAGCTATCCTGTTGGGTGTGAGGGGCATTGGTCTGCATTGCCTTGGTGATTAGTGCTGTTGAGCATCTTTTCATAAACCTCTTGGTCGTTTGTATGTTCTTTTGAGGAATGTCTGGGTCCTTTGTTATGTATTTTCTTGCTATTCAGTTGAATGAGTTCTGTATACATTTTGGATGTCAACCCCTTATCAGGAATAAGGTCTGCAAGTGTTTTTTCCTCCAGTTCATAAGTTGCCTTTCCATTTTGTTAATTGTTTCCTGAGCAGAAGTTTTTAGTTTGGTGTAGTCCCATTGATTTTTGCTCTTCTAGCCTAAGTGTTTGGTGTGATACCCAAGAAAACATTGCTGAGGCCAATGTCAAGGAGCTATTCCATTCTGGTTTTTGCTGTTGTATTGTGTACTTCTTCACTGTTCCCTCCATTCTGTTTTTTCTGTTGTGTTGTGCAGTTATTCACTGCTCCATAGTTTAAATTTTGCACAGACTTTAAGAGGAACCAAACTCTTAGATCTTCCTGGTTCACAGTGTTTATTCCACAATAAAAACTCAGCTTTTCTACCATTTGTGATCCTAAGGAGGTAAAGTTAGGTGAAGGCAGTGTTAAGACTTGGCCTGATTGTTTTTCTGACTAAGCCTGGCAAAAAATGTCTTCATTTCTTTTAAGTGGTAATTGCAGAAGCCATAGCTGTTCTCCTAAAGTCACCTGGCAGCTGATGGGTCATGGTGTAATGCCCTCCTGGTTCTCTTTTCACTCCCCTACAAAATTACTGCCATTTTTTTGCATGAAATGCTCATTAACAAAACCTCTCCCTTTAGATAGACAAAACCATCAGAGATTTAACTTCAAGATCTAATCAAGACAGCTCATATTATCCAGATTCTGGCAATTTCTGTTCTAACTGTGTTTTCAAAGAAGGGTCAGCAGAGAACCACATTCATGGCCTATGCAAAGGGCTCCAATCTCAAGTGTGTTTGGGAAATTCTGAAATTTAGCAGTTGCCACATCTCTCTAGTGATGATGTATGTTATGACTCAAACGAGGAGCAGCACAGGTTTGTCCTTTAGATTTGTTTAGCCATGAATCTATCCCAGTTTTTTCATAAAGCAACACAAACACTGAGTAAGACTGCATGAATCAGGGGAACATGGTAATCCTCAAAACATAATTCACGTTATGAGAAAACTGAGGATTATATGGCTTGCTTTTTAGCAACAGATTGCAAAAGCAAGGAAGAGATGGAGTGAGAACTTAGTCTTAAAACAGACAAGGAAAGTATCAGCTGATCACAGTGTATGGACTTTATGTGGAAGCTGATTCAGATTAGTTATAATAGGAAATCAGTTTTAAGACAGTGAAGGCAGGCCTGACACGTTGACCCAGTGGCTAAATCCTCATCTTGCATGTGCTGGGAACCCATATAGGCGCCAGTTCGTGTCCTGGCTGCTCCACTGCCCATCCAGCTCCCTGCCTGTGACTGGGGGAGCAGCTGAGGATGGCCCAAAGCCTTGGGACCCTGCACCCGCGTGGGAGACCCAGAAGAGCTCCTGGCTTTGGATCAGCTCAGCTGTGGCCATTGCAGCCATTTGGCAAGTGAACCTCTGGGTGGAAGATTTTTCTCCTTCTCTCTATAAATCAGCCTTTCCAATAAAAAGAAAATAAATCTTAAAAAAAAAAAAAAGACAATGAAGGCAATGTGAACATGGACTAGATACTTTATGATGTTAAGGAAGATTTATTAATCTTTATTGAAGTAAATAATATTGACGTGAATTTTTCTTGTATTTGGGGGATGCATACTACAGTGTGAGATGCAAGTATGTGGTTCCTGTGATTTACTTTGAATTCATGGAAGAAGAGTGGAATAATGAGTATGTTTTGGATAAAAGATACATTATAGTTGTTTTCTCTGCCTTTCTAAATGTTTGATATTTTTAATAATAAAAATGTTTTGACAGAACATGATCAAACATTTGATTTTCACACAGATTCATTCGAAATAACTGATTCTACACTAAGTATAAATTTTCCTGCTAGATTTTCTCCTGCCTCCTCAGAAATGTCAAGATTTCTAGATAGCAAAAGGCTTGGATTCACAAATGTAATCTGTTGCAGGGAACCAAACAGGTCATCAGTGACATTCTTCTGCACTTGCCCCTTTGCAGTATGGGAACGGAATTGTCTTGTGCGGGTGTGTGTGGCCTGACCCCAGAATACACTGGTTGTCTAATTAGAGGCTTGCGTGCCTGAAGGAGGCATTTCCCATGCATCTTATGCTTTATAGGCACCCGTTGGCACATCTGTCACTCAGTCTGTCTCGTGCTACGTGCCCAGGCGCAGGGCTCAAAGCAAGGAAAGTGATGCTTCAATCCAACCAGAAAGGAAGTTGTCATAAAAACTTCTAACTCTGTTGCTAGAGTTTTAACAAACACAGGTATAAAAGCTATGTGTTTAAAAATAGAAAAGAAATTTTATTTGGGCCAAACCATTTTATGATGTTTAAAGAATTTGTTCTTTTTTTCCTCATTCCACAGCCCTCCCTACTTCACTCTCCCCAGAGCTCAGGTTGTTCACAGCCCAGCCCCCTTAAGCAAGTGTAGTTTATTGCCAGTCGTGGTGCCGTCTGCTTTGGAAAGTCGCAGGAAAAGCTGATAAGGTGCCGAGGACAGAAATCTCGGGTCTTATCTCTGATTCACACATGGTGCCGAGAGTGCATCCTTTTCCTGTCCAAGGACAAGAGACATAAACTGGCCATCTCCTGGCAGCCAGGACTTCAAACAGGCCTGGGGCTGCCTCTACTTTCTGGAGGAGCCAGAAAGCAGAAAATGGGTCACTACTTTTCTGAAAGTTGTTTTAGACCGGTGAAAATATAAGCTGTCTGCTATCTCAGTACATGAACTCCATTTGAAGATGGTCATAATAAAGGCAGAGAAAGAGAAGTGAGAGTAGAGAGAGGGTTCCTGAAACACCCAAGGGCTGCAAGTTGCCGTGCCACTTTGGTTAGACATAGGTTTGGCCTTAATAGATTAGATTTGGCTTTTTGTTTGTTAGCAGCTCAAGCAACTATGTTAAGAAAATTATACCCAGATGGCCTTGTGTGGGAGCAGAAGAGTGGAATGTGGGTTCATGTTCCTTCTGTCCTCTCCATGTTTGACCTGTGACATCAGCACATGTGGGCAAAGAGGAGCCTTTGCACTGGAGTGAGAGCAGTGTGGGTGGTGAAGGTGGGGCTCTGTTGCTTGTGCTGTGGAGGCAGGACAGGACGGGAGCACTCAGCTGAGATGAGCCGGAGTGTCACCTGTCCCCCGGGGCCCAGCCCTGAGCTCCTCACTTACCAAGGACCCAGATTGCACCTACAGATTTGGGAAGAAATTGTCACCTGGACAAATCTAACAGCTAGTTATTAAAATTCGAGAAGTCGATGACAACTTCCAGAATTGCTGTGTTAGTTAAGGTTTCCATTTTATTCCTGAAAACTTGCTACTCTCTTGGTGCTGTGAAATTGTCTAGGCTATAATGAATATTGGACCTGTAACAGACCTTTGAAAATAGAGCTGCCAATTTTACGCTGGGTTCTATGGTATCCCGGAAACCTCAGGCCCTTTAGCAGGAGAGTGGGGAGAAAAGGGACGGGGAGGGCTAGGGAATGAGCTTTGGTTGCCTGCACCCCGCCCCAGCTAGGCCACCTTTGACCCATTGTCCTTGTGTTGAGGCCTGTGATATTAAAAGTGTGTTTGAAAAAGATCCCAAGAAGCCTTATGTCCTTGTCTTGCCAATCTTGTGTGGGAAGCCCTGCAAAGCCATTGATGTGTGCAAGGTCACATATTCTGTCAGTTGTGAATCGAATCTTTTGACTACCAGGACAGTGCCACTTCTATAAGAACTCAGCACCTGTTCTCTTAACTTTGGTAGCTAGCATTCGACAGCAGAGCCACATTAAGTTACAGACCAACCTATAAAACATAAAAATGGAAGGTAAGCATCTAGAAACTTACATGGGGCAGATATCATGGCTCATTGGGTTAAGACACTGCTTGGGAAGTCTTGGTCATTTATCGGAGTGCCTGGGATCAAGTCCTGTCTTGGCTTCCATCCAGCATTCAGTTAATACACATCCTGGGAGCAGTAGATGATGGTGCACAAACTTGAGATCCTGCCACCCATCTGGGAAACCTAGATTGAATTTTGGTTTCAGCCCAGCTCAGCCTGATTGTCATGGGCATTTGGGAAATAAAGAGGTAGAAGCTCTCTTTCTCCCTGTCTCGTCATGTCACTCTGCTTTTCAAATAAATGTTTTAAAGAGGAGACTTTCATATGCAGTTTGATAGTAATCTTTCTAAATTGGAACTTAGATTTTACATGTCTCGATGAGTTTTTGTTTTCTTAATAATTCATTTTAATCAAAAATCTTGACCTACATGAATTGAAGATATAAAAAGCCAAATCAGTAACCTGGTCCTCCAGCCCCGATAGGTGGAGAAGTCCTGGGCTGTAGGGCACAGAACTCCCCAGAGATTATACACATGTTGTTGTCTCGCAGCTTGCAGGAGAGATGAGGCTTGCTCACAGAATCCTTTGGATTCTGAACAGGTGGGTAGGTAATATTTCTTGTCCTTTCTCACATGAACTTTTAATGTCTTTCTGGCTTATAAAATGAAAAGGTTATAGCTTGCGTAAAATCTAGAAAGGGTGTTATTATAGGATTACATGCTTAATGGCAGTACTATTTGTTTTTATAGGCTCTTTGGAATTATAATTTCAATGTAGTTGCTTTGAATTTTTCTGAAATACAATTTCTACAGCTGATTTTGTTGTTCCTAACTGTCCTCAAAATAAATTGCCCTAGTATGCCTTCTTTTATTGTAGGGAGAACACTTAAGATGGGATCTATACAATGTAAGATTTTTTTTTTGTCATTTAAAACATGATTCATTGAGTTCAAACTTTTATTTAATGAACTTTAGTAACTTCACTGTCTTTTAAACATAGAGTGCTTTTGTCTTACTTAATGTACTCCTGAAAGTATGTTTATTTGCTGCCTTGGTTTTTAGTGAATTAAAAAGGGTCTATAAAAATATTACAGTTTTGTAGAATTGAGAGAGGGAGCTTTTTTGGATGATCAGTTATGTTTGCGTCAATTAACTTACTGTTCTCTTAAAAAACAATGTTAACTAGAGGCTGGCATTGTGGTACAAAGCGGTAAGCTGCAGCCTGCTACACTGTCATCACATATGAGCGCTGGCTTGAGTCCTAGCTGCCTCGCTTCCATTCTGGCTTCCTACTGATTTGGCTGGGAAGGCAATAGAAGATGGCTCAAGTAGTTGGGTCTCTCTCACTCACATGGGAAACTTGGTTGCTGGCTTTGGCCTGGCCCCAGCACCGGCCCTTGTGGCCATTTGAGGAGTGAATAGCAGGTAGAAGATCTGTCTGTATGTCTCTCCATCTCTCTGTAGCTCTAACTTTAAATAAGTAAAACCTTAAAGTAATAATAATCTTGGCTATGCATTCCAGAAATTTTATTGATGTTGTGTTCCTAGTTTCAGAATATTTTACTCTCTAATAAATCTTACTCTGTAAAAATCTTAAATCTTAACTCGGTTCAAAAATGGCTGTACTTTTGCAACAGGGAGCCCAGATTGGAATTGTCATAATTCTTAAGCAGTCTTCAGATTTCTGTGGAGTTACGATGGGAGAGACAGAACCCTCTGGAAGCCTGTACTTGTCTGCTTTGAGCTTCACAGAGCAACCACCAGCTATATGGAAAAGCTGCTTACGCCTCTTGAGAGCTGGGGAGAGAACCAGTTGACCTAGAATTATCAAGTTCAGTCGATTTAGGGTATTTTTAGGCTCCGTTCAGAGAAGTCCTTTATCACATTGATCATTCCAGCTTTGGAGGAGCTCATTTATCTCAGAGTGGCCGGTGTGCAGTGAGAAGTGATCACATGAGTCAGTGCAGCTGTTCCAGGCCAGGGGCCCTTCAGGAAGGCCAGAAGTCTGCTTCTCACTTTCCCTCTTCTCCCCAGAAGCCGTGTGATTCTTGTCAGTGCTCGTAATGTCAGGTATTTAAGGAGCCCCTGCAGTAGAGAACCATCCCTTTAGACTATGCCTGCGTTGCCTTTTCTTGATGAATGGTGATTTGAGCAGCTGACTAGGAAAAAGGAAGACAGGACACAGCTTGGTTAGCATTAACCTTCACGTGAGGAATGTAGCATTATTTGTTATTTTTTTCTGCTAAATGCTAGTGAAGAGCGAGGTGTCCTGTCCCTGCTAGTTTCCCCGTTGTCATCTCTGAGATGTCTAACTCTCTTGTGTTTGTTTATTCCAAGCCAAGCTGTGATGCCCGGTTCTTAGATAAGTAGTTCTGCATGCCAAATTATTAGGATTGCTGAGAGCTCTCTGTCTGATACAACCTCACTTCAAACCTCAAATATTATACTTGCTGTTCTTCCTTTGCTGCTCAAAAGCAGGGCCACAGTGAACAGCCTCTCTGTTCTCTGACTTGATACACTAAGGTGGGCATTCTGTCGCTGGTGAGAGAGTCAGATTAGGACTTCATCAAAGCCCACAGTCTTCCCCTTCCACATGGGTATCATCGTCCTCCCACCCCCACACTTAATGGGAATTCCATCTAAAACTTCCTGGGGATGCCTGAAACCAAGGATAGTACTGATTCCTGTAATGTAGTCCTTTTCATCTTTTTATTATTATTTTTTTAAAGATTTTTTTTTTTTTTATTGTTAATTATTTTGCATTATGTGACAGTTTCATAGGCTCTGGGAAAAGATTTATTTTTATTAGGCAGATATACAGAAATGAGGAGAGACAGAGAGAAAGATCTTACATCCTATGATTCACTCCCCAAGTGACCACAACGGCCAAGACTGCGCCAATCTGAATCCGGGAGCCAGGAACCAGGAACTTCTCCAGGTCTCCCACGCGGGTGCATGGTCCCAAGGCTTTGGGCTGTCCTTGACTGCTTTCCCAGTTCACAAGCAGGGAGCTGGATGGGAAGCGGGGCTGCCAGGATTAGAATGGCACCCATATAGGATCCCGGCACGTTCAAGGTGAGGACCTTAACCACTATGCTTTTGCGCAGGCCCTTTTTCATCTTTTTTAAAGATTTGTTTATTTTTGTTTGAAAGGCAGATTTACAGAGAGAAGGAGGGAGCAAACAGGGAACTGGATGGAAAGTGGAGCAGCCTGCACTGCTTATGGCCTGGGAAAACAGTCGAGGACCACCCAAAGTCTTGGGATTCTGTACCCACATGGAAGACCTGGAACAAGCTCCTGGCTCCTGGCTTTGGATTGGCTCAGCTCCGGCTGTTGCAGCCCCTTGGGGAGTGAACCCGCAGATGAAAGATCTTCCCCTCTGTCTCTTCTTCTCTCCGTAAATACGCCTTTCCAATAAAAATAAGTAAATCTTTAAAAAGAGAGAGAGAGAAAGAGTTTCTCACAGTTCTGTAGCCTGGAGGTTCAATAACAAAGTGCCAGTGTCTGGTAAGAACCTTTCTCTTGCCATAGCATATGGCTGCAGTAGGAGGAAAGTAAGTGTTCCAGCCTGGGTCTTTCTTCCCTTTGGAGAAAGCCACTAATGCCATCAAGAGGGCTCTGTGCCCATAATGTTGTTTAACCTTAATCACCTCCTAGAAGGTTCACCTCCTAATGCCTTCAACATAGGCTCTTGGGATTGTTTCAATATAAGAATTTTTTCAAACCGTAGTATTACATCAGGCAAAGCTATGGATTAGGGGACACTGTTCTGTGTGTGTGTTTTCCTGGAAAACACATAATATTCCAAAAATCCAGATGAGTAAGATTCATAAAAGCATATCATATTTTTTTAACCAATCAGTCAGTATGTACTTAGCTCTAATATGTGTGCTTGTTTAAGAGAAAAAATAAATTTACCCCGAATTTGACATATCATGGCTTATTCTTTTGATACCCCTCCTCCCATCTTCAGCCAGCCAGAGATCATTCTGAGCTTGAGGACCTTCTGCAGAGAGATTGGCCCACAGCCATAGTTTATAGAGTTTGTCAGTCCTGTTTCAGAAAGAACCCTTATGGAACACTTGCGTAGTAAACTTTTCACACATACCGTGGGGTCCTGTAGACACACACATAGTTTCCCAGTGTATTTTACAGTTGAGTTGCTGCATACTTCTTGTTCTGTAACTGAATCTTTGATTTTTAACACTGCTTCCGATCAAAACTTACATTCAGCCACTGTGGGTTTTTTATTTGTTTTTAACTTGTGATACTTGCTGATACTTAAAGTGATGGTGATTACAAGTAAATGCCCAAAGGCTAGTTACTACCAAGACTGTATGTCGACCAAGTTCCAGATTTAAAAAAAAAAAACTGATTTCACACTTGGATGAATTTTTGTGAGTATAAAAATAGTTTTCTTTGACATTAAGGCACTGAATGCTTTCAGTTATATAGAAGCCACAAGTAAATGCATAAAACCACAAAACTAGTATTACCAGCACAGTATCACCAGGCTTGCTTTCTAACTAACAGCTGTGAGCTGCTGCCCAGCTTTACCTAGTATGACTCTGAGCAGCAGAAACTTCCCAAGCTGCGTTTGCAGCTGCACTGTAGACTGCACTGGCAGCAATGTGCTACTGGGAGCCTTGGGTGAAACTTTACATCCAGCTGTTTGTCTTCCCCAAATGAGTTCTTCTCTTTGCCTCTGATGTACCCAAGGACCGTCTTGTTTATTTTTCTTATGATGTAGTTTGGCCAATGCAGGACATTACTTGTGCCCTCTGATAGAAGTGTGCAGTCACACACACACACACACACACACACACACACACAGCACCCTGCTTTTTCTGATTGATTTGTGCCTTTGTTGGGTGGCTGTGCTAACATAGAGTAATTAACAGAAGGAAAACGGTATGAATTATTTGAGTTCCTGTTTATGTTGCTAGGGCCACAGGGTGTGATTCTCACACAGCACACAGTTCTTAAATATCTCATAGATTGAGAGATCATTTGCATCTTGAGGGAAGGTCCTGATAAGGAGGGAATGATTTCTTCTCGATGGAAGAATTTATACTGGAAAATTCAGGTTGTCTTTGCTCGTTAACATTAGACCTACTTGATGTGCTGACAAATCCAACGGGTGTGGTTCAGTGGAGGAGGGGGCTGAGGTTGGTTGGTTGGCTTGGTGTCTGTGGCTTTAGGTGAGCACTCACTTTACCTTTGTCCTCATTAGAGAGGGTGAGCTGAGGGCAAATGAAATAAAAAATGATTGTTGCCCTTAAGAATGTTTTTATTCCATTGGGAAGATGGTTACAAAGAAAATTACACAAAAAACAGAAAATAGAAGCAACTACTTGCTAGTTACAGATGGTAAACAAGAGAGGATGTTCCACAGGGGATGAGGTTTATTGAGTGAAGTGGCATGTATCGTCAAGGAATCTGGAAGAACAGTGTAAGGCCCGCGTGGTGAGGGAGTGAACCGGTTCCTTGTGCCCTCCCCCTCAGGAGGAGTGTTGTACACGTGCACCACACTAGAGGTCTTGGCATGTTTCTTCATCCTGATGAGTCTACGAAGTCACTTCATACCTCCTCTCTGTCTTTCCAAAATAGACTAGTGTGATTCTGCCTCTCAGGGATAGAGTTTGAGTTTGTCAAAGTCGCCCAGCTGACAAGCTTGGAAAAGGTACAAGATGGACTGCAAACTGCTCACTTGCCAAGCTTTCTTCATTTTTTAAGAGACTAATCCAGCACACACTGATAACAAACAAGCTCTGGTGGCAGCAAGTGTTTGTTCATCACAGGCAATAGCCATCAGAGCTAATAACCTCAGTTACTAAATCAATTAGCCTTGAGCTCTGGGTATCTTTCTTTCAGTGAGAAAAGTTCATTGAAGAATTATTGTTGCGGCATGACCTCTGTGTCTTAACTTAGCAATCGAAAAGCTTCCATCCTCCTACCACTTCAGGTAGCAGTAATAATGAAGAAGACTGTGAGTTGAAAGGCTTTGCCTTTGAAACCCCTTCCACACTCTGGGGTGTTTGTTTTAAGCAGTAGGAATTGGGGTGTGAGTCCCTGAGAGCTCACCAAGTTCTCTAATCTGACTACTTTGCTCCCCTGTCACAAATGGTACTAACAGTTTTCTTATGAGAATAATAGAGAACCCTCGTTATTTAGGCCTTTCACTGTAATCCATCTTAGTATATATAGTATATATAGGCTTGAATGACAATAGCAAAGCCTACAGAAGCTCATTGAACTGTTAAGTTTCTCGATGGAATACCTAAAGGAAACAAAGAATTAACTGTTAATTCTGTAGATCCTGGAGAAGGGTTGGCACACATAATTTCAGATATGCTTCAGAGCCCTGAGAAGAGTGTGGTAGAATTGGTATATTAGAATGTATCTGTCTCTTTTTCCAAGGTCCTTTATGTCTTGATATCTGCTCATTTCCCTCCTCCTCCTCCCCTCCCCAGTGACAGTTTAGTATTGCTGACAGTGGGCTTGGGCATCAATTTTTTTCAGCTCTGATCATGGCACATGGTATTGACTCTCTACTGCTAATGAGATAACTAAGTCCTAGAGAGCTAATGGTAGAATGCAGCACCACCACCCCACCCCTGCACCCACCCAAGACCCCCAATGGATGCTGAAACTGTGTATAATAGCAAATCATATATATGCCATGTTTATTTCTGTTATATGCTAAAATTTTAATTTGATCACAGTAAGAAATTACCAACAATAGGTTATAATAAAATAGAACAGTGATAGCAATATACAGTAATACAGGTTTTTACTTTGGGGAGAAATTCTGAGCACATTTCATGTTATGCTCTGTCAGTGACTATGATAACTGAGTTGGCACCTAAGACACTAGTGGGTAGATGGCAGGCACAATGCAGGTGCAGTGCAGAGCGGGCGAATGCATAACTGGCAGCACAGAGCAGGGCTGCATTAGATCCCATCACATACTCAGAGTGGCCTGGACATTCTAACTCAGGAAAAGTCTATTTCTGGAATGTTTCATTTTATATTTTTGGACTGCAGGTAACTAAAACCACAGAAAGCAGAACTGCGGAAACAGGGACTACCGAGCCAGCGTTCTGTATTGGAAACGTCCAGGTAGAAATTGGCCAACATCCACCCAGGAAGAGATCCTTGCCTTGTGTTTAGACTTAGGTTTTACTTCCTGCTTTAAAACAGTCACTGTCAAAAAAATATACATGCTCGGGCCCGGCGGCGTGGCCTAGCGGCTAAAGTCCTCGCCTTGAACGCGCCGGGGTCCCATATGGGCACCGGTTCTAATCCCGGCAGCTCCACTTCCCATCCAGCTCCTGCTTGTGGCCTGGGAAAGCAGTCGAGGACGGCCCAAAGCTTTGGGACCCTGCACCCATGTGGGAGACCCGGAAGAGGTTCCTGGTTCCCAGCATCGGATCGGCGCGCACCGGCCCGTTGCGGCTCACTTGGGGAGTGAAACATCAGATGGAAGATCTTCCTGTCTCTCCTTCTCTCTGTATATCCGGCTTTCCAATAATAATAATAAAATCTTAAAAAAATAAATATACATGCTAATTTGGTAAATTAAAAAACAGCCTGGCTTCTGGCTATATTTTATTTGTGTGAATTACAAACTGGATAAGAGAGGTTTGTTCTCTTGTAAAGGTAGTAACTTTCTTTTGACTTTTTTTTCTACGTGAAACTTGCATCAATTAAACTGCGCTCCTCAGAATTAAGAATGTACCTTAGTCCCCACATTATACAGCCATTTGAAATTCGTGTTTTAGTGTTGGGATAGCTTCTGACATGAGAGCAAGGTGACATGTGAATGTGTAGTATAGGCCATGGGTTATGGCACTGCAAAGGACCGAGCAAGGGCTTGGTGCCTGGCAGCCTGGGAGCCAAGCCCTGTTCCTGCCAGTGCGCGACTTTGAGTGCCCTCACAGGAAGCACTGTGATGCTCTCTTGTCTGTCCTACAAAATGGAGATAACACCTCTCTTCTGGCTGCTGGGAAAGTTGTATGAAATGCCACATGACCTTCAGTGCTGGCCTCTGTGTTGGTGGTGGCTAGGCTACCTCCTTCAGCACAGCCAGAATTGGTCTCTTAGGGTGAAGTGTACCCTTGCAGTCTGGCAGCCAGTCCCTTGGGTGTCTTGTTTCTCTGAGCTCTTGAGACCAAGTGGGAAACAGAGCCTACTGAGCTGCCTGTGTTATTCCACTGGGTGGTCACTGTGGGGTTGCAGTCGAATCCTTGGTTGTCACTGGGGAGTGTCAGTCATCAGTGTTTGTAGCACATCATATACACTCAGATACTCTAAAGGCTGCGAGAAGACCATGTAGCTCTCTGAGCAGATGAAGTTAACCCTCCAGATACTTCTTTAGAGCTGTGCAGGAAAGAGTGACTCATACAGAGTGCTTTGAGATCCTACATGCCTTTGCACCTTGTCAATGAAAGGAAAGGCACAACAGTACCAACGTAACATCTTTAGGGACACAAGTTTTTAAACTGTTGTGTTAACTTCCTTACCATTTCTGCTTCTCATTCACTGAGCTCTGCAAAGCTCCTTTGCCTTAGGTGTCCTGTTTGGTCCTTGGCCATGCACACTTAGGGGTTCACTTAGGTGTGATGCTCCTGCCTAGTTGGCTGAGTTTAGAATTGACTTGTGAATCTCGTCATCCACTGGCAAATCCGAGCACCAGAACAGTGTGGATTGAGCCAGGTTCGGTCGCGACAAAAACCAGTGCAAAATACAGAATGCCAAGGTGAGGTTCCCTGTACTGGATGTGACTGCAGCGCTCATGCAGCACACGTGAGAATCAGGAAGGGAGGGGCAGAGCGGGCACGGGAGTAAGGGGTGGTTCCCTTGCTGGACAGCTACTCCCACTGGAGAGCGTGAGCTGGGATGGGGGCAGACCAGACTAAGCAGGGCTACAACACCTGTGCGTCGCATGTGGACTAGATCAGGGAAAAGCCAGGCTGGGCTGATTATTCCTACTGGTGCAAACAAAATTAGAGTGGGTGAGGATTGTTTGGGCTTAGCCGCAGCATCAGCTGGCAGAAGCTGGCAATTGGGGCTAATTCTGTCAGGTTAAACTGCAGATTCTGGTGCATGATCCGGGAGTGGGCCCAGGAGCAAAATAGTGGGTTCCCCCCTCTTGGGTTATCACTCTCACAAAACATGAAAAGTAGGATAGGGGCTGGGGTGGCTAGACAGAGAGGCACTCAACAACATCCGTGAGGGCTGGATAGTTGAGCTGGTTAGATGGAACTAAGCTTTAATATCCATTAACATGTATGAGAGCCGAATGGGATGTGGGACAGACTGGACTAGTCTGCTACACATACTGGCAAACCAGAGTAGGGGGCAGGCCTGGTGGGGATTATTGCGGGTCGCTCTGACTAGGCTGCAGGACCACTGGTTTATGTGAGGGCCAAGTATGTGCTGAGCAGAATCAGGATGGACTGCAACACCCATTAGTTCCATTGGAAGTCAGGGCTGAAAACAGAACCAACCCAGCAACTGCAACCACCAGCTGATCGGGGCGATGGACTGTGGTGGGCCCTGTACTTGCTAGTACATACAAGAATCTGGTCTGGGAACACCTCAGATAAAGCTTCTTTGGGGATCTCCCCAATCAAAATGTCGGACTCAGAACCCCAACCAAGAAAAGACAGAGGACAGAACAAGTCAGTCAGCCACCTCAGCTTTATGTTGGCAGTGAAATACTGGGCAAATGGAGACTCTATGATGGACTATGTCAATCAGTGGATTCTTCAGCGACCTCATTGTGCTTGGAGTGGCGAGACTGACAGCAATTCATAACAGTGAACTATCAAAACCACTTGAGCAAGTATCTCAGAGCGTGCCTCACATCTGGGACTTGGGGTGGGTGGGAAATTGGGTGGGGCTTCTCCCTCAATATCCCCCTTTACCTCAGATACATGAAGGAAACAATATGGTTTGGAAGAGACATATTCTTTTAACTTTTCTTTACTGTGGAAGAATTTAATTTAATTTCAAAGACAAAAGAAAGTTTTGCTGGGTACATTACCCTGGGCCAACAATTTTTTGCTTTTAGAATCTGGAATATGTCGCTTCATTCTCTCCTAGCCTGTAGAGTTTCCTGTGAGAGGTCTCCTATGAGTTTAATTGGCATTCCTTTATATGTCAGTTGATATTTTTTTTTTCATGTGCACATTTAAGGATCTTTTCCTTATGTTGGATTGAAGAGAGCTTGATTATCATGTGTCTTGGTGAAGATCACTTTTGGTCAGGCCTATTGGGAGTTCTGTCCCCCTCTTGGATGTTGTTTCCCAATACTTTCTCTAGATTAAGGAAATTTTCCCTTATTATTTCATTAAATACATTTGTAAACCTAGCTTTCTTTCTGCACCTTCTGGGATTCCCATAACGGTTATATTTGGCCTTTTAATAGTGTCTTTCAGTTCTTGAATATTTTTTTTAGTTTGACCCAGCTCTGCTTCGAGCTTTTTGCTTGTTTTTCCCTGGTGACAGGAAATATCTTCTAATTCTGAGATTCTTTCTTCTGCTTTCTTCAATCTAATTTTGAGACTCTCCATTGTACCTTTAGTTTGCTCCACTGTATTCTTCATTTCTGATATATCAGCTTTCATTTGATTCATTTCCAGTGAGACATATTCCTTGAATTCCTTGAATGCCTGCTTTACATGCTTCTCATTGTTGGTAAGTTTTGAAACAAGTGTTTTGAATTCTGTATCCTCCTTTTCTCAGTGTCTTCCTCAGTGAACTCTGAATTTGGCAGAGCGTTTTGCTCCTTTGCAGGGGAGTCTTCAGTAATAGTCATTGTGCCTTTGTCTCT
The DNA here is from genome assembly GCF_030435755.1 of Ochotona princeps. NCBI lineage: Eukaryota > Metazoa > Chordata > Mammalia > Lagomorpha > Ochotonidae > Ochotona > Ochotona princeps. The sequence continues at coordinate 41,900,116 of NC_080842.1, read as the reverse complement.
TCTTTTGCTCTTGGTCGTTGTACTTCTGGTTATCAGATTCCTCTCTTGGGGCAGGTTTGTAAGCTCTATCACCCACAGGCCTACAGTTCGATTTTACTTATTGTGGTTGGTACACAGCTCTTTGTTTGCAGCCACTTGTTCCACAGCCCCAGCTCCTGGTTCACCAGTCTCCACCTCCTGTGATGCTATGCTGAGACTGCACGGTTTCCTGTACAGTCTTTCTCCCACTTCCGGTTGGAGTAGATCCCAGGATTAGGAACCTATATACCTATGTTGTTGGTGGTTGGTGGTGTTGATCATGCCGGAGCCTGTTGGCCATTAGGTCTCAGGGCCACATGGACCTATTTTGACCGGTACAATGCCGTAACTGGTATTATTTTCCTGTGGGACCAGTGCAATGCACTGAGCTCAGTGAGTTTTTGCTGAGCTTAACACATGCACAGCTCACTGTTGTCCCCTTCAGTCTTAAATTCTTTTCCACGCTGTAAGAAATGGTGCCTGATGTGCCACTACTGGAGTTCTTGATCTGTGGGTCGTCGGTTCTGAAGGCTACCTGGACCTGTCTTGGGTGGAACCTGTAGGATGCCACATTGTTGCAGTGGGTGGAACCTGTAGGATGCCGCGTTGTTGCAGTTCACTGAGTCAGAAATGAGTTCACTTCCAGCTCAGTGCATGCGCAGTCCTGCCCCATAGCCTTTGCCTCCTTAAACAATATGCTGCCCGATACAGCTATAGGAGGTGGACTAGACTATGAAATCCACCCTGTTCCTGCACTGCCCATCTGGGACCTGCTGCTCTGTCTCTGCTTCTGGTGAAATCGAACAGACCAGAAGGCTGGGCAGCTCGCTCAAGTAAATGTCCCTTCCCACCTTGTTGCTGGTGGAGTTCCGTCTGCTGGTGGAGTTCAGATTGTCACTCTAAATGCCACTGGGATATCAGTCACTGCAACATCACACCGTTGTTTTCGTTGCTTTCCTGTGTCTGTAGTCGCCAGGTACCCTTCTGCTGCTGTTCTGTCCACTCCTATTTCCTGCAATGTGCCCCCTCTGCTTCACACTGGCTAATATTTCTCCATCTGTTTAAATGTGTCCTTACCCTGTTCTGCCATCTTGATTCTCCCTAAAGTATTGACTCCAGCAATTTCATCATCACTTTGAGTGTGGCTTTTTAAGCAGTTGTTTACTGAGACTCCCATCAAGAAAACTTGTCAGTTAATGTCTTAAGTAGCCTCTGTCTGTTCAGCTGCTGCCCTTCTTGGTACTCGGCCTCAGGCCCACATGCCCTGTGCTTTGCAGTTCAGGCCGCAGAGAGGAGGAAGGGAGGGGGAGAGCTAGCCATCAGCTGCTGAGTACATGGCCCTGCAAGAACCGTTGACACTTAAAACTGCTTTTTAACTCTTCCTTAGGATGATTCCAGCCCAAGCACTCCAGATGGGGGTGAAACCTCCACGACCACCAGTGCCTTCACCATCCAGGAGTATTTTGCCAAGCGGATGGCTGAGCTCAAGAACAAGGCCCAGGGCACAGCTCCAGAGGCTGATCTTTCAGAGACACAAGTGAAACAGAAGAAGGGAAAGAAAAGAAGCAAAGAAACAACAGATGAAAATGTGGAGGATCACCCCCAACCCAAGGTCAAGCAGCCTAGAAAGGAAAAGTCTGAGGAGGATGGGTACCATAAACCAGCAGTCAAGAAGAAGAGGGCCAGAGACCCGTGTGGGGGTAAGGCTCCTGGTGCTGCTGCGGAGGCTGCAGAGAGCCCGGTAGAGCCAGCTGATGATGAGGACTCCCCCCAAAGGCCCCAGAAAAGGAAAGGAAAGAAAAAGCTGCTGGAGCCAGTGGAGGTAGCAGTGGACACTGCCCTGGATGAAGCACCAGTGAAAAAGAAGAAGAAAAAGAAGAAGGGTTCCAGGTGAATTCCCCAAAGCCAGGGCCTTCCGACCACTCAGCTGTCAGGGTGCTGCCGGGGCAAGCACCTTTGGCCTGAAGTCAGAGCAGCACCAACCCCAGACCGTGTGGGCACATCTTTCAACATGCCCGCCAACTGCCGTGTCTCGCCCGCTCTCCACAGCTGCCCTGGTCCTCTTTCCCAGTGGGGTGGGGGGGGGACACTTTTCTGAATGTTTTCTAAATCATGACTTTGAAAAATAAATTTCTTTTTACATCCTGAACCCTTCATAAGGGTTGTTTCTTGTATACAGGTGTACCCAGGGTGGGATCAGGGGGGGATGTATGTTGACATTTCAAACTGTATTTGAGGTATTTTCCTTCAGTAATAACAAACTGCTTCCTTGTGAAGGACTTAGTCTAATTAAAGGATTAAGAGGGAATAGATTGGATCGAGACAGTTCCTTTGGTTCCACAGCCAGCCATACATTTTTGCCAAGTAGGAATTACAAGACTACGTTCCTAGGTCAGAGGGCTTTGTGTTAATGCTGTGTTTGGGTATTGATGAGGAAACTGTTCAACGCTGTCTCTTCCACCAAGCAGTGACCATCATTGTATGTTGAGGCCTTCTCCCCACTGCCTCTGAGCCCAGAGGTGGGCTGCCCTGATGCTGTGGAGTTGAATGCCCCCATGTCAGGCTTCTGATAGTTTCATTGTTATTGGTAATCAGAGATGTGTCTCCTGTGGGGTCTTGGGAAAGAGTCACCTGCAGTGGCTTTGCCTTGGTTTGCAATGATTAGGGGGTCCTCAGGCAGTTCAGACAGAGGGACTAAGAACACAAAATTAATACGATCTTCAAATCTCGTCTCTAGATTGAGGCTGCCTCTGAGTGTTCTTAAAGTGTTATACAGATAGACACTTTTCAGCTGCTGATACCCTGTGGTGTGGCCTCTCTGAGTTTATGCAGCCTTCTCCTTCCCCATATTGGCCTATCCCTTGTGTGACGACTCAGCCGTCCCTGTGCGAGTCACCCAGATGACCCAGAGGCACTCCACACCCTCTACGGGACACAGAACAGAAGAAAAATAGAGGTGTAAACCATAGAAGGCTGCTAGTCCATTCCAAGCCTCGCATCCTCTCTGCTTTTTCGCTCTCAGTCTTTGCTTAATCATGCCCTCTTCCTGGCACTCCTCCTGCTTTCACTTCCAGTTGTCTTGTACCTTGTTCCCACTTCCCTGCCTCCCCAGCCTGCTGGCGCAGTGTTGCCTCCCGCTGGTCCTGCTTCTGACAGGCCTGTTGGAGCTCTAGGTGTGGCAGGGAAGCCCTGGCAGGTTTATAGTTGGCTGCTGGTAAAAGGAACTAAAACTCACCCACACTGTGGTGACCTTTTGCCCTTGATTTTAACTCTAGAGGTCCTGCATTAGATAGCAAGCATGGTCTCAAAACTTGAAATTGATAAGAGGCATGCAGAATGAATGGTTTTAGTCTCCAGGAATGCTGAACAGTGCTAATTGCTTAAACATGTACACATGGTTCACAGATTCGTATGACTTCAGAATCTGAGGTTATTGTGTCTCCCAGAGTTCAGAACTCCAGGCTATTAAGGCCCCAAAGATATCCTAAGTCACTTTTCTTCACAATAGGTGCTTACAACTACCTCTGCTTGTCTCATTTTTGTGGAAAACTAGAGATCCAGTGGGGAGTGGCGATAATTAAAACTTAAAGAGAGCATCTTTTTAAAATATACAGGAACTGACTGTGTTTTGCCTCTTTGTCTTATTAACTATTAGTAAAAATGAGGACCAAGAAGACATAGCAAATGGTGTGAATTTCTGAAACAGGTGAGATGCATGTGGGTCGGAAGCGGGGTGCAGGCTGTTTGGGGAGATGGGAGGAAGGAGGTGCTGAAGTTCTGGAATGGAGGTGTTGGTAGTTCTGGAATGAGGGTCCCACAGCAGATGAACCACAAGACTGAAAGCCTGCCCTTTATGGAGAGAGTGTGCAGCCTGATGCTTAGTATTTGGACAGGCTGGAGACCGGCATCCCATGGGAGAAGGAAGGTCTGTGCACAGCGGAAAGCAAAGTGACCGTTTGCTGTGAAGAAGATGAAGATGGAACATTTTTCAGCTCTTCTTCCTATCCCCCCAAACCATGTGTTTTCTTTGGGAGCACTTAGTTCTGTAAGTGAAATACATTCTCTGGAAATTTCGTAGGCTTTGATGCTGTTTGAATCATTAGTGTATGAATCTTCTTTCTAAAAATACATTGCATAGGAAATGTAGGTTCCCAGCAAAGTATTTTTCCAGTGAAAAGGTCTGTTGTCTTGAAGCAACCTTTTTTTTTTTTTTTTACCTTTTCTGTTAATTTTAATAATAATTACCATTAGTGAAGTCCGATGGGCCTGGCCTTGTTCTAAGCACTTCAAGCAGATCAACTCGCTTTCCCTGAGAGCTCAGGGAGGTCATTGTTGCCATCTGCTCATTACAGAGCCGCCTTCTCCTTCTGTGGAGTTAGACTGCTCCAGAAACCCAGCCCTGCTCCCGTCCACCCTCTGCCACAGGCATACCCAGCCCCTCGGTCCTTTGTCCTAGCCCGCACCTCATCCTATCTGCCCTTTCTCACCTGCAACTTCTGTGACCACTTGTCTCCCGTGCCATTGAGAACTTTTGAGTGAGGATGTATTTGAGAGCAGCTAGCAGACTGCAAAGGGCTTTATAATTGCTGTGTGTCCTGTGTGTGTGCGCTGCAGAAAGTACTTTGGGGACATAGCACACTAGAAATTCTCAATGGCTTTTCCTCCAGCTTGCCCAAGATGCTGGTGAGAAATTGGATAAGGCAGCCTCTTAAATCCTGTTTGCAAGTCTGTGAAAAGAAAAAGTCTCTTCTAATTTATAGGAAGTGCTGTCGCCTTTGGAAGCAGAAAGCTAAGTGAACATTTGTTTCCTAGCAAGAATCCACACCTCCGCCTCTGCTTCACCTGTTCACTGAGTGGCAGGAACAAGCCAAGACCTGCTTTAAAAAAAAAAAAAAAAAAAAAAAAAAAACAGAATCAGAGAAACGTTTGGGCCTAATCTGGCCAAGTGATCTCAGCCCTCAGCCTTAGACCAGCAGGCACTGCTGTTTGGACTTGAGTAAGAACTTCCTCGCCGCCTGCCACCCTGTTTATCTCACAGGTTCTGCAGCCACTGCAGTTTGGAGTCTGTTGTGCTGGCGTGTGTGGCTGTGGAGGTCAGATTGTGTGCTGCAGTATGTGATTCTCTAGTGCTCGATTATTAGTGAACAAATTAGTCCTGTGTCCTACTGATGTCTAAACTGCTCGCATTGCAGTATGAAATCTATTAAGTATATTGAGGTGATGTGGACAAAGCTACCATGAAACCAGTCAGGGAGAGGCCAGAAAGGCAACAGGCCATGAAGGATGAGTAGGGCTGGGTGGGAGGAGACATGGGTGTTGTGCTGTGGGCTGATGCAGACCTGCTGCATGAGCTGTTTCCTCCTGACTGGAGCTGAATTTTACTGTGAAATTCAAAGAAAGCTGTAGTGAATCCTTCAGCTGAAGAAAGGATTCTGTAAATAGCCATAGTCATAGCTAAACATTTCTGTTTTCTCTTTTGGGTGTCCTTAGAGAAAGGGGGAATGCCTGAAAATATTTACAAAGCACCAATTTGAAGCTGCAGGCTGAATCAAGACAGAGGAATGGGTTCATGAGAGTGTCTTCACAGTCAAGGTCCACCGATTGGTGCCATTTAGAACAGAGTGTTGTGTCTTGTGTTAATCCCAATATGGTTTTCTCAGGACCCAGCCTCTATTGCAGCCACGTGGTATCTCCTTCTGTTTAGTGTTCATGTCAGTGTTATTCATGTTGGGTGGTAAGCTGTGACTTGAACTTAAGGAGTGACTTTATGCTAGCCTCTTCCTTATTAAAATTTCTGATATAAACAAGATGATGTTATTTTTTCCTCATACAGTGCCCTGGAAATGGGTTTTGTTTTAACAGGGAGGCTCTGCCCAGCCCTGCATGAACAGATGATGGGACAGCATCACTGAAGGATCTGTTAAGGGGTCAGGGTGTGGAAGAAAGAGGAGAGAGAACCTTCTTGTAGCCCTACTCCACCCAACCAAGGACACCCACTTGAACCTGGATGGGACAGCAACAGATTTATTGTCATATGTTAAAGAAAAGGAAAAGAAGAAAAAGAAAAATTAAGGCAACACCAACTCTAGTTTCAGAACTTGGAGAAATTACGTTATGGGTATCTGGCTGGTCCACGGCACCTTGGCTGACAGGTGCAGCCTCATAGCGTTATGAGGTTTCCCTGGTGAGTGGCCATTTCACATGAGCTCAGCCTTCCTGTTGTGCTGTCCTGGGCTCTATAAAACTGTCCCTTGTGTCTCCTCCCTTCCTGAGTGCTGCTTGGCTCTTCCTCCGCAGGTAGCAAGAAGGCCTTGAAGGTTCTGCCCTCACCTTCAGACACTGAGGACTCCCCACAGGTGATGTTTCTGCGGCTTCCCGGTGATTCCCAGTCTGCCTCTCCCTGCTCCAAAACTTTCATCCTTGTATCTCCATCTGACAACCCCAAGGACCTGTCACTGAAGAGTACATCTAAAAGGAACTATTATTCATCCTTCCTAGGCCACCTGTTTTATCCCAGCACTGTCACAGGGACCCCGTGCTCTCATTCATTCAGACCCTCTTCAAGAGTCATTTTCAGCAGTTCATCATGATGGAGTGTGTGCCTTCAGCATCCACCAGACAGGTCCTTTCCTTGGAACTCTGCCTGATTGTTGCACCCCCTTATTCGTGGACCTAGCCCTCCCTGCCATCCTCATCGCCTCAATCTACTTCACTGTAATGCTTCTCTCCTGGATCCTGGCACCCAGGCGTGCTGGTCCCCCACCTTCCCTCTGTCCATCTGGTCCATTGCTGTGGCTCTTCTATGTCACCCCCAGCCTCTTTCTTTCGAACTGCCATAGTACCCTCTGAACTCAGTGAAATCTACTTGAATTAGTGCTGTATCACTCCCTGCTCAGCCCTAGGACTCCTGAAGGCAACATTAATTTTTATATCCAAGTGACACCCAAGATGATACTTGGCAGTTAATCGGACTCAAATGAATAACAAATGAACAACTACTCCGAGGCAAGAATGTGTGCTCTGAGACCCGAGGTGTATCTTAGGGTGGGTGTCAGGTGAGGACAGGGACGCCAAAGCCACAGCCCATCCCTGAGCTTGCCTTGGATTCCCAACACTGCATCCAGTCTTTGTGAGACCTCCTCACCTGACTGCCAAATGACTTGAAGAACTTGATTGTGAGTTTCTCCCGACTTCCTTGAAACTGTCAGGGGACCACTGTGATCTCCAATGACCCTTCCCAGGCCCTTATTTTTGAATCTCCCTTCCTCAAAGGGTGGCTGTAAGAGTGAATGAAATATGGGCCTAGCAAAACACCTGACAGTGGGCTCTCAAACCTGCTCTTTTCCCTCACAGCAGGCTCTCTAGAAGGTCTTTAGAGCAGTGAAACTGTTCCCAGTGAAGTTATTCTAGTGAATGTGTGTCATTATGCAGGCATCTGAGTGCAGATGAGACACAACATGGAAGGAGGGCCCTGCTGTGAACTGCGGCCACTGGATGACAATGCTATATGGATGCCGGAGCATGTGTAATCGCAAACAGACCACTCTGCATGGTGTGGAACATCAACGGAGGAGCCGTGCAGTGGAGGAGGAGCATTTGTGGAGGCACAGTGGCTATGGGAGATCTCTGAGCCTACCTCTTAATTTTGCTGTGAAAAAAAGCTCTCAAGGGAAGTGGGAGCCCAGGCATATTCAGGTAGGCCGACATTCTCTGGCAGACAAGGGTAGCCTGGCACTATGGTCCCAGTACTCTGGTCTCCAGCGACTGGCTCAGGATGGGCAGGCTCCAGGGTGAGATGCTGCAAGGTGTGGTCAGGTCATCCTGAAGACAGCAGAGTCCCAGGAGGACTTAGGGCTGGCTACCGGGGGTGGTAACCTGTGAGCATTCCCTGGGGCAGGCTGAGGTGTGGTTACATTGACTCAGACTTCTCAGGTGACAGGCTTCAGGATCCTGCCTTGGCCTGGGACTCCTGGCAGCCCCATGTCGAGCAGGCTGTTGCAATTTAGCCTAGAGGGATTACAAAATCCTGCCATGATGGGGCAAAGCACAACCGTTCAGAGATGATCAGATGATGGCAACTAATCTGGAAAAGGGAGGACAAGCAGATTCTGGACACAGGAGTAAGCCGGTGGGTCTTCCACTCAGAGGATCCTTCCAGGAGTTCATCCCTCAGCTAACGGCTGCTCACCTCTGCCCTGTGAGTGCCCTCTCTATAACATTCCTCATTTTACAAGTAGGAATGAGTTCCTGAGTGCCTGAACCAGTTCAGAAAGTGGCAGGGACTGTCCACCTCACCAGGAGATCTTTCTGGGCTCCAACCCCCCTTTTTCGCTGCTTGGAAGTTAATCGAGATGGTGTGTGAGTTTTGTTGTATTAATTTTCACTTATTCTGCTTCTTGTGTAATTTAGTCCATGTCAGTATCTAAGGCACCTTCATACAAACTATATTTCACAAAAAGAAGTAGAAAATGCCATGGGAAAGCATCACTGGATGAGTTTATTTAAGTGACCAGGGTTCTGTGCTAGAGACTGGGAATACAGGGTGACCCAGACATGGGTCCAACCCTCAAGAGCCCACCATTATTTCCCGGGGTCATGAACACTTGAAAAACAAAACCATTTGCATCTTTTGGATATTCACAAATTTGTATATCCAAATAAAAGGGAAAATGTCAGCCTTACAAGATATCATGAGCCAAGGGAACCACTGATGTGTGGCTGCCTGGGTGGGAATGTTGAGAGGGAAATTCAAGGTTGAACTTGAACCCCTTTGATGGAGTTACATTTTTTAGGTATGAGTTTTACTAAATGAATCTTGGATTTTTGAACAGGAAGGACCTTTAGAAATTTCATCAGATAGGTGCAAATCAGGATAGTGATATAGTGTAGGCCCACACCAGAAGGAAAGGGGCTGCATGGCTTCCAAGGGGCCTCTGGGCTGGGGCCTTCTCCTGTCCCCCAGGGAAGAGTTGTCCATCCCAATTCACACTTTGTGAGGCTTCAGTTTCAGAGACCCGGTGCCTGCTTTCCCCTTGCCCAGTGTTTGCACAGGGGAGAGGAAAAGGTTACGGTGACAGCCGGGAAAGGTGGCTGCTATGTGTGTCATCTTATCAGTCACTAATGATTATCCTTTATTGATCTGGATGCTCCAGAAGTATTTCCTCATTTACCCTCCCAGAAACCTGTAATTGTGATTACTGTCATTCTAGATGTGAGAAAAATGAGATTCTGCTTGATTGACATTTTCTCGTGGTTACCCTGCTGGCAAGCAGCCAGGCCAGGACTGGAGCCCACAACTGCTTAAGTCCAAAGCTCCCACCATTCTTTATGTGCCATAGAATTGCTCAGCTGTTCCCCGGGATCACCATGAATGTGTTGGGGGAAGAAAGCACAGTATATCGATCATCCAAAAATCAGCTGAGCAGCCCCTAGCTCCCTTGGCCACTCTTACTCAGGGTTAGGTACTCTTGCTGTGCTATCCTAGTGCTGCCGTATACCTTTTTCAAAACCTTTCACAAGAGAAGCTTAACTTCACTGTGTCCCTACACCTAGCATGGTATGTATCCCCTACCACATGTTTAAGAAGTAACTTTCTGAAAAATGGTGGAATGAGCAAGCAAATTAATTCATTTTCTTTTGTTCCTACATTTTTCTATACTGTTAGAATAGAATGTTGTTTGATTTTATTCCCAAGATTTATTTTATTTATTTATTTATTTTGTGAGTAAGACCGTTGTTTCCACATCATTGCTTTTTTTTCTGTATCTGGGGTAAAGGGGGAAAAGCCCCACCCAGCCTCCAACCCTTCCCAGGTCCCCAATATGGGGCATGCTCCAAGCGTCCTGCTCAAGCAGGTTTGATAATTCAACAGTTATGCATTGCTGCCAATCTCGCCGTTCCAAGCACAATGAAATTGCTGCAGAATTCACTACTTGACATAGTCCACCTAATGTCTCCTTTTGCTCAGATTTTCACTGCCAACACATGGCTGGGTAGATAACAATTTGTTCTGTCCTCTGTCCTCTGTTATGGTACCAAGTATCCTCTGCAGGTTCTGATGGACTGCCATATCCTCCATATGCACCTGGATAAGCTGTCCAGACCATGGAACCTGCACTTCTCTTCATGGTTGGGGTTCTGAGTCCGGCAGTTCAATTGGGGAGATCCCCAAAGAAACTCTGAGGTGATCCCAGACCAGATTCTTGTATGTACTTGCCAGTACAGGGTCTGGCACAGTAGATCGCTCCCAATTAGCTTGTGGTTGCAATTGCTGGGTCAGTTCTGTTTCCAGCCCTGTCTTGCACAAGAACCAATGGGTGTTGCAGTCCATCCTGATTCTGCCCAGCACACACTCGGCCCTCACGCAGCCTAGTTGGAGTGACCCACAATAACCCCCACCAGGCCTGCCCCCTGCCCTGGTTCCCGTGCTTGCAAGTATGTACAGCACACTAGTCCAATCTGTCCCACATCCCACTTAGCTCTCATACATGTCAATGGGGATTGAAGCACAGTTCAACCCAACCGGCCCCACTATCCAGCCCACATACATGCTGCTGGGTGCCTTTCTGACCAGCCACGTCTACCTCCAGTCCTGGTTTTCATGCTCTCCTGTGGGAGTGATAACCCAGGAGGGAGGTACCCACTATTTCGCTCCTGGGCCCACTCCCAGATCATGCACTTTCCAGGTGTCTCTGCAGTTTAACCTGACAGGATTAGCCCCCAGTGCCAGCATCTGCCAGCTGATGCTGTGGCAAAGCCCAACCAACCCACACCCACTCTGATTAATGCTTGCACCAGTAGGGACAGTGAACCAAGCCTGGCTCTTCCCTGATCTGGCTCTCATGAGGCCCACAGGTGTTGTAACCCTGCCTGGTCTGGTCTATCCCCATCCCAACTCAGGCTCTCCAGTGTGTGAGGTGTTCCAGCAGGAGGCCCTCCACATCCCCCCTACCAGCTTTACCTCTCCCTCCCTGGTTCCTACATGTGCTGGTTGGGCACCATGGCCCACCTCACCTCAGCATTTGCCAGTGGGTGCTGTAGCCTGGCCCAGCCCGGTCCACCCCCAATTCCAGTCGACGCCTAGCCCAGCATGCACCCTATCCCAGCCGTAATGTTTACTAGTATGTGTTGCGATCATACCTGGCCCGACCCACACTGTTCTGGTGCTTAGATTCATCAGTGGGTGATATGACCTGGTTCAGCCTGGTCTGCCCCTGACCTGTATGTATGCCAGTGGGTACCTTTCCCTGGCCTGGTCTTGGCTTCTCTTTATTGTGCTCACCTACAGGGTCTGTGTCCTGCCAGAGGAGTTGCCCAAGCTCCTCCATCAGAACCTCTCCCAACACAAGACCTCGCGCATACCAGTGGGTCCATAAACCAGCCCCACTCAGTTGACTTCCTGTCCTTTACTCGTTGAAGGCCTGTTTCAGCCCAGCCAAGGCTCGTCCATAACCAGATACAATTCACACATGGCTCAGTAAGGGCAGAGACCTACCCTAGTCTGTCCTACATCTACCCTGGTCCTCCAGAGCACCAGATGGTGCTGGAGTCTAGCCCGGAGTGGTGCATGTAGCCCCAGTCCACACTTGTGCCAAGGGGGACTGCAGCCCTATCCAGACCAGAATGCAGCCCCCACTCCAACCCCTGCACTCACCAATGGGAACCCCAACCCAGCTAGGGCCTGTTCTCAGCTATAGATCACATGCATGCCAGTGGTTGCTGTGACTCAGTTTGGCATAGCCCCTCACTTGTCTTGCTCTTTGCCTTAGATGCTGTGTCCTAGCATCCCTGGCTCTGCAGACCAGTAGGTGTAAGAGCCTAGCTTGGCATGACCTGTGCTCCATCCTGACTTCTATTCTTGCTTGTGAGCTGCTCGGCCCTGCCTGGTACACCCCCTTCCATAACCAACCCACACATTAGCCAGCCATTGTAGCTACTTTGCCCAGCTTGTCCAACCCCCAGGCCTAGACCATGTGTTCACCAGTGATAGCTATGACCCACTAGGGGAATTTCCCAAGTTCTTCAACTTGACCCACTCCCAGACCCAGTTCTCATACATGCCAGTGGGTGCTAGGCCAGAGTCTAGCATAGTCTGGCCTTCCATTTGCCCTTGTATGAGCTGGTCAATGTTGCAGCTCAGCCCACCCCACACCCTATTTAGGATGCACGTTTGGGTGCTGCTGCCTTGACCAGCCCAGACTGTTGTCGGTTCCTTTACTCATGAGTGATGGCAGGTTCCTTGGTCACACCAACTCAGCCCATCACCCCAACTCTTGAGCTAACCAGTGGGACTAGTATTTCCACAGGTTTTGGCCCACACATCCCCCACAGAATCTACCCCCAGAAATGGTTCTCTTGTGTGTTGGTTAATGTCATGGCCTTGCCTAATGTGACCCATCCCCTGATGCAACATTCTGTCAGGTGCTAGGATCTGAGCCTGCTAGACAAGGCCCTAGCCTAAGCTTTTGCATGGACTCGTGTGTGCTGGTCAGCATTGTTTGGTGATAACAAGTTCTATACAGGACTCAAAGAAGGCTGGTGTATCAGTCTGATCCATAAAGATCATCTGTTCCCTCTTCTCCAAACCACCAGGTCTCAGTACCCTCGCTTACCTGCAAGGAAAAGTTACTCTGTCACTGGGAGTCTTCAGGATTGATTCGCAATCCAGAAGCACAGTGGGCTCAACATAGAGGTAGCTAGGCAGCAATTCATGCTGCTAAAACTCCAGAGCTCGCCGCTGGGTGGCCAGCAGGTGGAACCTGGTGCCAAATGGCACAGTGGCCGCCCAGGAACAGCTCACCACGTGTTCATGGTGGCTGGAATCAGGGCTCTGAGCATGGAGTTCGACCCGGCCTGGGACCTCCCAACAGCCAAAAGGCTGCTGGAAGTTCTCCCACTCAAACCCCAAAGCAAGATTTATTTTCTTTTTGTTAAGATACATTTTTTTTTTACTTGTCAGAGAGAGAGGAAGAGATAGAGACAGAGGTCTTCCGTCTGTTGATTCACTCCTCCAAAATGGCCATTACAGTCAGAGCTGGGCCAGGCTTCAGACTAGAAGCCAGGCATTTATTCTGGGTCTTCTAAGAGGTGCAGGGACCCAAGAACTTGGGCCATCTTCTGCTGCTTTCCAAGGCCATAAGCAAGGACCTGGATCAGAAGTGGAGCAGCCAGGGTACAAGCAAACATGTGCCCATGTGGGATGTCAGGGCCACAGATGGAGGATTAGCCTGATACACCACTGTACCAACCCCCCTTTTTTTTATGTGAAAGACTGAGTACATAGAAAAGAGGGTATCTTTTCTTCACTCCCCAAGTGGCCACAACAGCCACTGGCAGGCCAAAGCCAGAAGCCCAGTTTCTTCTTGGTCTCCCACGTGGGTGCAGGGACACAAGCACTTGGGCCATATTTCACTGCTTTTTCGGGTGCATTATTAGCAGGGAATTGGAGTGGAAATGGAACATCAGGGACTTGACCCAGTGTCCATATGGGATGTACATGTAGTAGGTGGGGGGCAGATTGACTAAAATTACTCTAAAGCTCTGGAAACCAGCCAAATGAAGCCTATCAGGGAAAAGCCACACTTAAAATTATAGGAAATTTCACGATATTTTTACTTGACTATGTCCATTCAATGAAGGCAGAAGGAAGAGGCTCAACTCCTGGTTCCCATCCTTAGGCAAAAAAAAAGAAAAATGTATGAATTGTTTGCATTGTTCTATCTCATTTGTGGCCTTCCCAAGGAACTAACCTGACCCTGCTGTCAGGTACCACAGAAGGAAGTGATGGATACTGTGGTGAATGAAGTCTTGAACCTGTGGAACTGGGGGCAAGAGATTACACACAAAGGAGCTAGTATGGTGGCTCAGCAGGCTAATCCTTCATCTTGTGGCACCGGCATCTCGTAGCAGTATGATTCATGTCCTGGCTGCTCCACTTCAATCTACTCCTAGGAGGGCAGCAGAAGATGGCCCAAGTCATTTGGGCTACTGCACCCACGTGAGAACTTGGAAGAAACTATAGGCTTCCAGCTTCAAATCAGCTCGGCTCCAGCTGCAGTCATTTGGGGGAGTGAACCAGCAGATGGAAGACCTTCTTTCTGATCTCGCCTTCTCTTTCTATAAAATTTGCCTTTCACGTGAAAATAGATAAATCTTAGGAGAAACATTTTAGCAGAGGAATACAACTAAATATGTTAATGCCTGAGAAGTTAGGAAGAACCTGGAAAATCAAGACACTTGAAAGTAGGCAGGGAAAAAGGGAAGAAAGAGGCACACAGGCCCAAAGAAGAAAGTTCCCAGAAGAGCCTTGAGAATCCCTGAAGCCTCTACCAGGAGCTGACCTCTGGACTCAGAGTAGAGGCCTCCGTGCCAGTCTGGATGCTGTAGGAGGTAGCGTTTTCATTAAAGCATACAAAGAAACTTAGTTCATTCAGAGGAACAAAATAAACTTGCAGAAACTGTGATTGAAGAAACACAGAACAAACTTAGCAGACAAAGACTTTCAAGTGACTGACTTTTGTATGCTCAAGGGCTAAAGGAGGGCCCAGCATGATGGCTCACTTGGCTAATCCATATGGTTCCCAGTTCATGTCCCGGCTGCTCCATTTCTCATCCAGCTCCCTGCTTATGGCCTGGGGAAGCAGTAGAGGACAACCCAAAGCCTTGGGACCCTGTCCCCATGTGGGAAACCTGGAAGAAGCTCCTGGTTCAAATCAACTCAGCACCAACCGTTGCGGCTACTTGGGGAGTAAACTAGCAGATGGAAGATCTTTCTCTCTGTCTCCCTTTCTTTCTGTAAATCTCCCTTTCCAATAAAAATAAATATTTTTCAAAATAGAAGGGGGTGGGGAGGCTAGAAGAAAATGGTCATAACATAAAGGGAAAAACTGTAGAACAAAATAAGTATGTAGACAAAAGATAGAGATTCTTAAAAATAGCAAAAACCAAACAAACTATAGAGCTGAAAATACAGTAAGTGATATACAAATTTACTAGAGGGGTTTAGCTGCACTCAACTAGAAAAAAAAAATCCATTGTCAAGTGTGAGAGCACAAAAGAAAAAAAAAAGAATGAAGGTGAATAAGAGCCTAAGGAACTTATGAGACATGAATAAATGAACCAATACACTTATTAAGAGAGTTCCAAGAACAGAAAGGGGCAGATTATTTGAATATACAACAGCTGAGAGCTTCACAAATACGAAGAAAAATATTAAGAAATGGAATTCAAAGATAAATTTGTTTTTGTGCAAAAATATTTTTAAATTCATGCAGTTTTTCTAATAACATTTTTCTTGAACTTTTTGAAGACCTCATTATACACAGGTGTACAAATTAAAAATGTAAAACTGTCCAAAGAGGAAAAATACAGAGGTGCCCCAAAATATAATCAAACTATTACAAGTTTAAGACAAAGAATTTAAAAATAGGAGGAAAACCATGACATGTACAAGGAATCCCAACTTAGATTATCAATGGATTTATTAGCAGAAACCTAGCAGGTTGAAAACGTTGAATAATATATTTAAAGTGATTAAAATTTTTAAAAAGACTATGAACCGAGAAATCTGTATTTGGTGACTTCAAAACATAGACAGTGATGTAGGCACCATATAGGACATCCACACCCAAGTTAGAATGGTCTGTGTCCTAAAACCATTCCTGATTTCAGTTTCCTGTTAATGTGCATCCTGGGAGGCAGTACCTTAAGCTACCGCTTTCAACACTGGCATCCCATTATCATAGTGTTGATTTGAGTTCCAACTCCTCCACTTTTTTTTTTTTTAAGATTTTATTTTTATTGCAAAGTCAGATATACAGAGAGGAGGAGAGACAGAGAGGAAGATCTTCTGTCTGATGATTCACTTCCCAAGTGACCGCAATGGCCGGTGTTGCACCAATCTGGAGCCAGGAGCTAGGAACTTCCTCCATGTCTCCCACACGGGTGCAGGGTCCCAAGGCATTGGGCCGTCCTCTACTGCTTTCCCAGGCCACAAGCAGGGAGCTGGATGGGAAGTGGAGCTGCCGGGATTAGAATTGGTACCCACATGGGATCCCAGTGTGTTCAAGGTGAGAACTTTTAGCCGCTAGGCCACTGTACCAGACCCGCTCCTCCACTTTCAATCTTACTTCCTACTTATGTACCAGGGATGGAAGTGGAAAATGGCCCAAGTACTTGAGCCTCTGCCACCTTTATGGGAAACCTGGATGGAGTCTCTGGCTTCTGGTTTGGTCTGGCCAGTACCTGACAGTCATCTGGGGAGTGAATCAGCAGATGGAAGATTCTCCCTCTCTCTCTCCCCCCAAGTTTTTCTAATAGATATATATTTTAAACCAATGGAAGAAAATTCTCCAGTAGAATGATTTACTTGTCTACTTGGTCTCAGTGTAATAATAAGCAAGCTTGCTCAGCCTTTGTCACTAATAGCAGCCACAGAGTGTCCCACAGCACATATTCTGGAATCTGAGGTCCTCAGTTATCCCCAAGGAGATGCCCCAATAACTTTGTTTGATGACCTGCTATCTCTCCAAGGGCCTGACACTCAGCCCTGGCACCTACTGATCTAGACCCCCATTAAAATGGTGTCATCCATCTGTAGTTTTGAGAGTGTAGTAGGGAGAGTTTGAAGTTTGGAATTAGAGGAGCTGGCTCAAGGCTCAGTGGCAGCACCTCAGTTTGGAGAAGATCAACAAAACCAAGTATGGATTCTTTTAAAAAAATGTTGTTAAAAAATTTTTTTTTGGAAAGGCAGATTTAGAGAAAGAGACAGAGAGAAAGATCTTCCATCCACTGGTTCAATCCCTAAGTGGCTGCAATGACCAGATATGAGTTGATCCAAAGCCAAGAGCTAGGAGCTTCTTTCTGGTTGCCCACATGGGCGCAGGGTCCCATGTCTTTGGGCCGTCCTGTACTGCTTTCCCAGCCCACAAGCAGGGAGCTGGATGGGAAGTGGAGCAGTCGGGACGAACTGGCACCCGTATGGGATCCTGGCTAAGTGAGGATTTGGCCACTAGGCTACCATACTGAAGTTGAATTCTTAGAAAAGGTAACAAAATTGGTTCACCATTAGATAAATTAACTATGAAAAAAATGGAAGGCGCAAACATAAAAATGAAAAAAAACCATGAATTTTATAAAAATAAAATTACTAAGAACAATTATACATCAATAAATTAGAAACCCTAGATAAAACAAACAAATTTCTAGAAATATACATCCTACTGAGACTGGATCATAAATGAATGCGAAAATCAGAATAGAGCTTTAACTAATTAGAAAATCTAAATAGTTAACAAAAATGTGCCAATTCCATCAAATGCTAACAGAATTAGTAACTTCTCAAAGTCTACTAAAAATGTAAGAAGGGGAAACACTCCCAAATTTGTTCTTTGAGGATGGTATTACTCTGATACCAAATCAGAAAAAGAAAACTGTAGACAATGTCTCTTATGAATATACAGGCAAAATTCCTCAGCTGGTAAACTCGGTTCAAGAAATGCAAGAAAAATATATCGCAAAAATCAATACAATTAACAGATTGAGTGGGAGAAAATGCAATCATCTGACTTGGTGCAGAATGTTGTTTCATTGGGTTAGGTGTTGTGGCACAGTGAGTTAAACCACTACCTAAGAGAACCACATCCCATTTAGGAGAGCCAGTTCAAGTGCTGGCAACTGTTCACAATTCAGCTCCGTACTGAGGCTCCCAGGAGTGGCAGATGATGGCTCATTGAGTTCCTGCCAATTGGAGTTCCTGGCACCATACATTCCAGATACATGATAGAAAACTACAGTTAATAAACAAATTCAGCAAAGTTTTAGGATACAAAATCAATACCCCCAAGTCAGTTACATTTCCATTCATGAACAATGAAAAATTCCCCCAAATTTAAGAAAATAATTCCATTGATAATAATATCAAAACAGGTATTGAGGAATAAACTATATCGAGGAGGTGAAGTATTACACAATGGATGCTGAAAGATGTTAACAAAAAGAAATGGAAAAAACTGAACGTTCATAAATTGGAAAACAGTTTTGTTAAGCTATCAATACTACCAAAGATAGCTACAAACGAGATCCTGTTGGCAAATTTTGGGGCAGAAATAGAAAAATCCATCCTAAAATTATACAGCATCTCAAGAATCCATAATATCTAAAACAGTTTTGAAAAAGAACAAAATTAAGGGTCTCACACTTTCTCTTTTCACAACTTATTACAAATCTAGGATCAAAACAACATGGTAATGTCCAAAAAAAGGCATATATGTAAGTGGAATATGGGCAAGAGTAAAAATAAACCCTCAGGTATATGGTCAAATGAGTCTTTTCTTTGTTAAGCTTTCCTGCAGATTTAGTGCTGTTTTCTCATTTCCTTCAAGCCACAGTAAGTCTGGCTATTTTTTAAAAAAGCTTATTTATTTATTTTTAATTGGAAAGTCATGTGGAGAGGAAGTGAGACAGAGGAAGCTCTTCTGTCTGTTGATTCACTCCCCATTTGACCGCAAAAGCTGGAGCTGAGCCGATCCAAAGCCAGGAGCCAGGAGCCCACACAGGTGCAGGGTCCCAAGTCTTTGGGCCATCCTTGACTGCTTACTGAAGCCACAAGCAGGGAGCTGGATGGAAAGTAGGGCTGCCAGGATTAGAACCGCTTGACAGACGAAGACCCTAGCCACTAGGCTACTGTGCTGGGCCCAGTCAAATGACGTTTAATAGGACAATAAGACCATTCTTAAGGGAAATGATAGTCTTTTCAACAAATAGTTTTGGAAAAGCTGGATGTTCACATACACCCAGCAAAAATAATCGGACCCTTGTCTTGTACCATATTTCAAAATTAGTGAAAGACCCTAAATGTAAGATCTGAAAATGGACTTTTGTATTCTAACCTTGTATTCTGGAAACTTGTTAAAATTGTTTATTAGTTCCTGTTCTTTTCTCAGTTCTCTGGGATTTTCTACATAGACAATCATATTCTCTGTACACAAAGATGGTTTTATTTCTCACTCACCCATTTGTCTACATTTACTTCCCTTTCTTGGCTTACTGCTTTAGCTAGTCCTTCCAGTATAATGTTGAGACAAGTATTATGCTTGCCTTGTTCCTGATCTTAATGGGGAAGTATATAGGTTCTCATCATTAAGTAGGATGTTATCAAGTTGTATAAATTCTTCCTCAATTCCTAGTTGCTGATTCTTTTAAAACTTCTGAATGGGTTTTGGATTTTTTTAATGCTTTTTCTACATCTGTCATTGTGTCCACGGGATTTTTCTTTTTTGTGTTGGCTTTTAATAGATAAAGCCTTAGTTAGGTTGCCTGTTTATTCTTGTATAACTTGTGGAAGGTTGTATCTTTCACATAATTGGTTCATTTCATCTAAGTTGTCATATATGTAGGCATAGAGTTGCTTATAATATCACTTAGTTATACAAAATGTAGTGTCCATTGAATCAGTAGCAGTATCTCATCTTTCATTTCTGAGACTAATAATTTGTATCTTCCTTCTCTTTTTGTTGGTTAGCCTGGCTGGAATTTTATCAGTCTTATTGATCCTTTTAAAGAACAAATTTTGTTTTCATTTTTCGTTATTGATATTTTGTTTTCAGTTTCATTGTTTTCTACTGTCTTTTCTTGCTTACTTTGGGCATAATTTGCTCTCCTTTTTCTAGTTTCCTAGGAAATTAAGCTCAGATCATTGATTTTAGATTTTTTTCCACCCTGATGTATGCATTCAATGCTGTTCCTGTACCCACTGTTTTCTCCTTGTCCTGCAATGTTTGACAAGTCGCATTTTCATTTTTATTTAGTAATGAATATTTTTGAATCTTTCTTTGGATTGTTTGACTTGTGCTATTTAAAAGTATAGTATTTAATCTCCAAGTATTTGGAGGCATTCAAGTTGTCTATTATTGACTGCTAGTCTTAAGAGAATCCATTGCATAATTTAAATTTCTTTAAATTTGTTAAATTGTATTAATAGCTGAGAATGCAGTCTACCCTGATGAGTACTCCATAGGATCTTGAGAAAAGTGTGTGTTCTGTTGTCTTGGGTTCAAGTGATTAATGGATGTAAATTATATCTAGTTCATTCACTGTTGAGTTCAGTCTCCTCACAGTCCTATTGGCTTTCCTCTCTTACTGGTTTCCTTTTTTAAGATTACTCATTTATTATGAGAAAGTCAGAGCAACAGAGAAAGAAAGAGACTGACAGAAAGATCGATCTTTCATTCGCTGGTTCACTCCTCAAACTCCAGCAACAGCCAGGGCTGGCCCAGACTGACACCAGAAGAACAGAGATTCAACTAGTCTACCAAGTGCTTGAACCATCTTCCACTGCGTTCCCAGATACATTAGCAGGTAGCAGTCCAGCACACTGATGTGGGAGGCTGGCATCTCAAGGAACAGCTTAACCCACTGTGCAAATTTTCATTGAAATCTGCTTTGTCTGAAATTAAGGAAGCAACTCTAGATTTCTTTGAATTAGTGATAATAAAGCATCTTTCTCCATCCCTTTACTTTCATTCTGTCTGTATCTTTCATTCTGTCTGTATCTTCATCTTTAAAGTGGGTTTCTTGTAGATAATACAAAGTTGGCTGTTTTTTGTCTTCTCTGACATGTTGATGACTTCTTTTTTAATCAGCTGCCGTTTGATTGGCAATATACATCTTACAACTAAAACTAACTCAAGTTCATTTTCAAATAGCACCATACCACCTCATAGATAGGGCAAGTACTTTATAAGTTAGCATTCCTAATTTTTCCCTCCCATTCTTTAAATCATTACTACAATGCAGCTTGCTTACATTAGTTATAAAATACATTATTTATCTTATCTTGAATGAACTGTTATCTATCAGGCAATTGAAGAATCAGAAATTTTTGAAAGCATCATTTTTATCTTATTCTATCTTTCATGGTCTTTACTTATTATATCTTTCATAGTCTGTCTTTATATAGATCTGATTTTCAAACTCAAATAATTTTTCCTTATCTCCAAAGGAAAAGGGGGATGATGGTCTATTGATGACAGAATCCTTAATTTTTTGTTTATCTGATAACATCTTTATTCCTTTCTGCTTCTTTTGTAAAGGAAAATTTTGCTGGATACGGAACAGTAAGTCAGTGATTTTTTTCAGTGCTTAAATATTTCATTTCATTTTCTTCTTGAATGAAGTAAAAGCTAATGCAATTCTTCTTATCCTCTCCTGCCTATAAATAAGATGACAGAAGTGTTTTCCCTTTGTATTCTTTTAAAGATCTTTTTGTTTTTGTTTTTATTGGAACTATAGATTTACAGAGAGAAGGAGAGAGAGAGAGAGAAAGGTCTTCCATCCACTGGTTCACTCCCCAAGTGGCCGCAACAACTGGAGCTGAGCTAATCCAAAGCCAGGAGCCCAGAGCCTCTTCCGGGTCTCCCACACTGGTACAGGGTCCCGAGGCTTTGGGATGTCCTCAACTCCTTTCCCAAGCCACAAGCAAGGATCTGGAAGGGAAGAAAAGCAGTTGGGGTATGAACTGGTGTTCATATGGGATCCTGGCACGTGCAAGGTGAGCACTTTAGCCATGGCCTACTGTGCTGGCCCTTTTTTTCAATTTTTAAGAGAAGTGAGTAACTGTAGGCTGGGACATGCCACCCCGGGCTCCCCAGAGGTGGAGACTACAGATTCTGGGCAGGGATGGGAGTAGAAGCAGTTGAGGGCATGTTTGACAGGAAAGGAATGACTTCTGGAGTCTTCCATGGGCTGGGCAGGTTGAGGATTAGCTTGTTGAGCCATGGCACCAGCCTCTAAAGTGGGTTTATTATAGGATTCAAGTTGTTGATCCAATCTGGCAATCTCTGCCTGTTAAATGGAGTATTTAACTCAAAAATATTTAATATGATACCCAGTACGATTATATTTTAATCTAACATCTTATCACTTATTATGTTTGCCACATCTGTTGACTATTGTTGGTTCCTCCCCCCCCTTTTTTTTCCTGTTTTGAATTAGTTGGATAAATGGAGTATGTATTTTTGAGGAGCAGAGACACAGTATGAGAGACAAAAAGATTTCCCAGCTTTAGGTCCTTGCAGCAATGCCCCAATGTCCAGAGCTGGACTGGGAGCTAGGGAGATGGGGAGCTGGTTGAGGTCTCGCTTGTGGGAGGCAGGGACTTGACTGCTTCAACCATCACGCTCTGCCTTCCAGGGTCTGCACTGGCAGAAAGTCCGAATCAGGATATTCAGCTACAGGTCAAACCCAGGTACTCTAATCTGAGACATGGGCATCTTTTTAAATTTTTGTTTGTGTAAGATTTATTTATTTTTATTAGAAAGGCAGATTTACAGAATGAAGGAGAGACAGAGAGAAAGATCTTCCGTCTGCTAGTTCGCTTGCTAAATGACCACAACAGCCAGAGCTGAGCCCATCCAAAGCCAGGAGCCAGGAGCTTCTTCTGGGTCTCCCACATGGGTGCAGAATCCCAAGGCTTTGTGTCATCCTCCACTGCATTCCCAGGCCACAAGCAGGGAGCTGGATGGAAGCGGAGCAGCCAGAGTACAAACTGGCACCCATATGGAATCCCAGTACATGCAAAGTAAAAATTTTAGTCAATGAACCATTGTGCCAGACCCAGAATGGGCATCTTAATTGCTGGCACCAAGTTGATTTTTTAAGATACAATTTTATATACATTAATGACCTCCTAGGTCTCTTTAAAGTAATTGCTTTAAAATTCATATTATAGATTTTTGAGCTCATTTACCATCAAAGAATACTATTCCACTTCACACACAGTGCAAGAGCTTCACAGCAATCTGTTTTCATTTCTGTCCTGCTCTTTGTGCTATTGCTATCATAACCTTGGACTTCTATAGATTTCATCAGGATGGGTCTTAGTTTGGTTTCCTTCGGTTTATTCTGTGGTTATTGTGTACCTTTTTAAACCTATGAGTTTATAATTTCCATTAAATTCCTATTTTTAAATATATTTTTCTAACCTTTCATTTCTGATGCTTTAATCACACTTTTTTTTTTACAAGATTTATTTATTTTTATTTGAAAGTCAGATACACAGAGGAGGACAGAGAGGAACATCTTCCCTCTGATGATTCACTCCCCAAGCAGCCTCAACAGCTGGGGCTGAGCCAGTCCGAAGCCAGGTGCTCTTTCTAGTTCTTCCGCGCGGGTGCAGGATCCCAAAGTGCTGGGCCGTCCTCGACTGCTTTCCCAGGCCACAGGCAGGGAGCTGGATGGGAAGCAGGGCTGCTGGGATTAGAACCGGCGCCCACATGGGATCCTGGTGCGTTCAAGGCGAGGACTATGTTATCACTATGTTATCACGCCGGGCCCTTAATCACACATTTACAAATATTCATTTTATTTTTATCTGAAATGCAGATTTACAAAGAGTGGAGAGACAGAGAAGGTGTTCCATCTGCTGGTTTGTTCACCTAGTAGCCAAAACAGCCAAGAGTGAGGAACTTTTTCCAGGCTTTCCACGTGGAGGACTTAAGCCATTCTCCACTACTTTCCCAGTTCATAAGCAGGTAGTTAGATTGGAAATGGAGCAGCCAGGACATGAACTGGACCAATATGGGATGTAGGCACTTGTAGGTAGAGGATTAGCCTTATATGCCACCGCACTAACCCGTTTAATTACATTTTTAGGCCACTCAATATTGTCTCTCAAGTCATTGCTTCTGTGGTTATTTTTAGTTGTTCCTCTGCTTTACATTTTGGAGGGTTTATATCAGCCTGTCTCATGTGTGCTGTTTTCTGCAAGGTTTGCTTTTTCAGTCAATTTTATATAGTCTGCTTTCATTTTAAACACCTTTCAGATTTTGGTTTAGATCATTTCAGGTCTCCTCTCTTTTCCCTGTCCTTGTGTTCCTCTGCCTCCATGACTATATGGCATGTACTTTTACCGTCCACGTCTGCCAGGCCCGTCATCTTTGGCATGTCCAGTTCTGTTTCTGCTGATTGACTGGGGTGTAGTTTCATTTCTTCCCATCAAGCAGTCATCTTCTGAGGATACTACCTGATCTCTTCCTACCCCAACCTGTGGGAGCAGGAACTCTTCCTGTCCTTAGCACAGCTCAGAAAGTTGTTCCTCCTGGTAGCTTTGGTGTTTTTCTCCCACATGTGAAAGTCAGTGTTCAGCTAGATTCAAGGTGATCCCCGCCCCAATCTCCGAATCCCTCCTGCTGTACAGTCTCTCCTCTGGGGCCTCCTCCTTGAGCCCGGAATTTCATCTCTTCACTCTTCTAGACTCCTGGCCTCCAATGTGCCTTCCCCTCCCCATGCCATGGTTGGTAAACCTCCCGCAGACACTGAGCAGAAGCACCCACTGGGTTTCCCACACGTGTTTCTGGATCATTGTCCCACACTGTCTACTGCAGAACATCTGAATACTCCAGGTCCATAGGTTTCCTCCAGGCTGGTGGACCTTTCAGGTGGGCAGGTAATAAATCGGATCCACTGGCGGGAGTTTCTGTAATTTAAGACTACTTTCTTACACCTGATAGTGTTTGAATCCAACCTCATTTGATTTAATCCCTAAATCCTGTGAAGAATTAAGCAATGACTGGAATCCTAGAGAGGGCCTTGGACTGAGTCATTTTACCAGTTCTGCAACTCACTCACTTGCTGTCATTTAATTCCTATAGGCCTCAATGCCTCATCTACAGAGTGGGGGTAGTAATAGTACACCTTCCCTGCTCACCTGGAAAGGTGTTAGGAAACAACATGACGCAGCTCACGTAAATGATATTTACAAGTGCAAACAAGGCGCAGGACATCATGCTCACGAGAATAAAACTTTTTTAAAAAAAAATGAAATGTCTGCTATTTTTTTTTATCAGTTACTTTGGAGTAATTTTGAAAAGCCTTTGAAAGCAATGATGCTGTGTGCAGTTTCTCCTAAATGTGTGTGGAAGGATGAGGGAGAAGGCGGCCTCATCTGAACCTTGGGGGTGGAAAGACTGCTCCTATTCTGTTAGTCATGCTGGTTTTTTGCATCTCACACGTGCCTTGTGGTTAAAAACCACGGCTACAACTCTAACACTCTCTGTTTTGAAAACT
This sequence comes from Ochotona princeps, assembly GCF_030435755.1. Classification (NCBI taxonomy): domain Eukaryota; kingdom Metazoa; phylum Chordata; class Mammalia; order Lagomorpha; family Ochotonidae; genus Ochotona; species Ochotona princeps. Next base: position 41,875,036 of record NC_080842.1, on the reverse strand, counting down.
CGGGGGCTCTCCCTTTTCATCCCTTTGAACCTAGCCAGATTTGTGACTGCTCTGACCAAAAGAATGTGGGCCAAAGGAGCTCTCGAATGCCTTCTGAGCTTGGATCGTCAACGTTTGTGCAGCTTCCGCCTTGTCTGTGCGAGCGCACATTCGTTGGGACTATGAGTTGGTCTGTGTATTCTGGGCCCACTCTGTGAAAAGGCTTCCACCGCCTTATAGAGAAGCTATGTACCAGTCCTCCAGCCAGCAGGACTAGCTTAGTCCTCCCTTTGAGTCACCTCAGCCCTGGCACAAGACTTGTGGGGCCAGAAATCTCCAGGAGATTCCAGCTCCTGACTCTTCCGGTGACCCCTAGTCACTCATATCATTCCAGTTAAGACATCGGACGTCATGAAGTAGACACAGGCCATCCTCGCCCTGCACCGTCTAAATTCCTGACCCCTAGGATCAGGGAGCATCAGCTACAGTTGTTTGGAACTGCTAAGTTCAGGGTGGGCTATGGTTCATCAACTGACCACTAGAGCCCATCCCCTCCAAGTCACTTTCAGGCACTGGTGGAATTTTGGAATGATCCAAGGACTAATTTCACCAGGTGGTCTAGGTGGTCATATGAATGGATGAATATGTTTCCCAGGGAAGTCTGCTGCAAAAGGTCTCTAGGAATGCTGAGCTCTGCCAGCTGTCTGCATGTGGATCCGGAACTCAGGAAACAGGATGTCCTCACTTGGGCACATAGGGCAAGAATACCACATGTGCTTCTTTGACACCTGCATTTGCTCTGGGCAACTCACATCCGTGCTTGTGGGAGGGGAGGCCCTTGAAGGCAGCCCTCTCGGTACCCAACCAGCCAGCTCATTGCGCACCATGTTCTCCCCTATCTTCTTCTCTTCCTCCTTTCATTGAACACTTAGTATAAAGAAAGCATTTAGGGTTCTGAAGTGTCAGGGTTGAATGTACATCCATCACACGTCTGTAACCTCATGCTTTGACATCTGGTCCTTGCCATCCTGGAAGAACTGCCCCTCCTAGAATTAGCCAATCCTTGGAGATAGTAAACAGCTCACCCCGTGAGTGTGTGTTTCAAAGACAAACCAACCAATCCAGAGTTCACACCCCAGCCACTCCCTCCAGCAGGCTCTTAGGTCCAGGTCACTGTGGTTGCAGACAGCCGGGTTGACCCACCTGTCCCAGAATCCATAGCAGTCAGTCACCCCCATACACCCTCAGCCTGCTCACTGCCTGCCACAGGGAGCCCTTCTCCCTTTGCTTACTGAGCAGCCTCACTGCTTTCCTAAAACTCCCCATGGTGTAGATACCCCTCCTCCCCTATAGCAAGTGCTCTTTGTAATGGCAGTCTTCTCAGCTGTCAGCCATAGGATGCCTTATATTTTCTATATTTCAAAACAGAATTATACTCAGTCCCTGTTACAAGGGAACGTGAACGCTGGTGATGTTGGCAGCCTTGTCAGGAGCAGGGCTAGGGGCATTCTGTGTCATGATAGGGGCCCTACTTCTGCAGGTGGATTCCCTTTGTGAAAACTCAGCCAGCAAAAACCCCTGTGCACCCCTATGCAGATAAACTGTACGTCTAATAACATATTATTAAAAAAATAAAATAATAATAGCCTGAAATCCACCAATCGGGGCCAGTTTGTGGCATATCAAGTCAAGCCACCTGTGATGCCAACAACAAATATCAGAGTGCTGGCTGTTCGTTTTCCAATCCAGCTCTTTGCTAATTCCCCTAGGAAAGCAGCAGGAAGTGGCCCAAGCACTCAGGCCCCTGCCACCTGATGAACAACCTAGATGGAGTTCTAAACTCCTGGCTTTAGCCTGGCCCAGGCTGGGCCATTGCAGCCATTTGGGGAGTCAGCCAATAGAAGGAAGATCTCTCTCTCTCCCTCTCTATCTGTCTTCCTTTCAATTTCTCTTTGTTATTCTGCCTTTCAAATTTTTTTTAAATCCACCCATTAAATAATTTCAAAAGCTAAACAAGTACATCTCCTTGGCGTCTCACATTAGACTTGTTCACTGATGACAGAATTCTCTGTGCTCAGGTGTCTCTTGAGCTGGCTCGTCATGCTAGCCATCGTGGTGACACCATTTACCCAGCAATCAGAAGTGTATATAGGAGGCCTAAGAAAAGACTTGTTTTCTTTGATAGGTTATTGTAGGTGGTTTCTCATCAGCTTCACTCCTGGACATTTGGAAGGAAGAGATCACTAGGACAAAGAGAAAAACATAGACCTCACTCCCCCACTCCCTGCCCCGATGATACGACCTTTTCTTTTCCTTATAATTTCTTGGTTTAAGGTCACTTATAAAATGATCAAAATAAAAATCAGCTCTGCACAACCATCTGACATATCTGTCCCTTAATGGAAGCCTGTTAATTGTTCAAGGTGGAAACAAGTAAAGGTAGAAAAAAGCTCCTTGTTGGCTCAGAGCCCGTCTGGCCTTCAGTGCCAGGGAGAAGCTAGCACACATCACAGAATCGGCATAAGCATCTCTCAGACTGGCACAGCCCTCCTGCCAGGGCCTCAGCGGTGCTTCTGACCCTGTGAGTTAACCAGGTAAATGACTGGCTAACATTCGCACAAACCAGTTAGGACAGGTCAGACTGGACATTGGGATTCTGGGCCAAGCTCATGTTCTTCCCACCTTGGAACCCAGCAGCATCCTCTGGGAGACACACTTAGTCAGAGACAGGAAATGGGAGAACTTGCAGTGTGTGTGCATGGGAGAGGGTGATTCTGCTGGAACCAGGAGACCTCAGGAACACTTCCACTTCTGTACTCTCTGCTAGTTTATTGCTGTTAAGCCACACCTACAAAAACTGGAGTCCCAAGGGCTGATGAGAAGCCTCTCCCTGGGAATGTAGGGAGAGGTTGAGGATGGGGAGAGGGAAGCCCTCCCTTGGTGCACTGGAGCAGCAGCAAAGGCCTGGGGGCAAGAAATCCCGGCCCTCCCAGTTGCAGCCAAGCTCATCTGAGAAATGGCTTAATACCCAAGCCTGAAGGGTGGACTTCAGGTTATGTGGGGGCACAGATTAGCCGCTGCAAGGGAACCTGCTTTACAAAGTCAGCCAGTGAGTGAGAACAAAGTGGGTATTCATCAAGACTTCCTATTTCCATGCTGGTGTATAGGGCAGGCGGATTGGGAAGGAGCCCTACCTCCAGCCTGGTTTTGCTTTTTAGCAACAGCAAACACCTGCACCAAACACTGCAAACGCCACGCTGCCCCCAAGGCTTCAGAGCCTGAGACCTGGCCCTGGGGACAGTGAGGGGACCCTGGCAGACTTGCTAGGTTTGAGACCGGATTTGCAGCTATTCCTAGCTGGTGCGAAGGAACCTCTCCTTCTTCTAGTCTCCCTCTTCCTTTCCATCCCCAGAGTGACCCAGATTCCTCCACTTGGAGTAGAATAAGGGTAACTCTCACCTAGGGAAAAGTTTGCACGTTTTTACAGGCGTATTTCACGGGTTCGGGCAGGTTCAGGAGAAGCTTTTGCAACCGCGGTGTCGGTACCCCGTGCTTCGGCTCCGTTTTAGAGGGGAGGAAACTGGGGAGTGATGGGGCAGTCTCTGGCTCTCAGGTCCTGCTGTCCTAGGAACTTGCTATAAAGAGGAAAGGAGAAAGAGGTGGAGAGATGGAGAAGAAAGGGGAAAGGAAGCAAAGAAAGAAAGAAAAAAGGAAGTCTTTTTTGCTAGGAGATGAACCCGTGGTTCACGCAGCTGACATGGGAAAAGCGGGACCGCCCAAAGGTGTGCTGCTGTTTGCGCTCGCGGTGACCAGCGAGGCCAGCGTGGAGGTGCTGGGTCTGCTTCTGTAATCTCCAACATCTGCTGGCGCCTCGGTCCCATCCCGCTGCGGTTCACAATACTGCGCAAGACTCAGCTCCGTAGCACCTGCGTCCCGACTGCTGGCGTTGCCCACGGGTGATTCGCCGCACGGAGTCTCGATCCAGAAGCTGCTAAACCCACGGCGGCCGCGGAGTCCCGGCCAGCACGGGGTTCCCCACAGAGTGCGGGTCCTGACATCTGCAGCTGAGCTCTCCGAGCCCCTTGGCGTTGGACACTTAGTGTCTGGGTAGAACTCGGGAAGGATCAGAACGTGCGGTGACCAGAGAAGTGGAGGGATACGGGAGACCCCGCGTCTCCTGGCATCTCCCGCAGCAGGGCTGACTAGCACTCAGCCGTCCGGATGAATAAACTCATTGCCGCGAATAGAGGAAGGGATGAAAAAGCCTGGGCGATGAGAAGCCCGTGCGCCCACAGCTCTCAGCGCTCCTGGCCACGCCAGTGCCAGCGAGGAGATGATGAACGCACAGCTCCTGGACGGCCCAGGTTCAGTGAGCTGTCTCTGTACGAAATGCCAGAAGTCAAACAATGGGAAATAGCAATCCCAACACGCACTCCCTGCCCCCGCCCCTTTGTTTTCTTGGTGTTTGCCTCCGGTCCCTGGGATTCACCTGGGCCACTCTGCTCTGGCACCCTGACGGGGAGTGCGCGCTCGGCTCTGGGTCACGTCGGGCACCGGAGGACGCAGGACGGGGACCCCTCCTGACCTCTTCAGACCTTCTTCCCTGGGGAGCCCCGTCCCCGCCCTAGCCAGAAGGTGGAAGCAGGAAGATGGGACCGCAGTTCTTCCCAAGGTGCGCCTTCGGGACCCACTCCCTCTCTTGCCCAAAGAGCTACTCTCCTTTAACGGGGTGCAGCCCGCCTTTCTCACCCCCGAACTCGGCAGCACTCGGCCAAGGGAAGAATTTCCGGCAGAGGGGCGTGACCCTGGGAATGGTTTAGGCTTCCCGACGTAGGCTGTCGCCCTAGATGGCAGTCACACCCTCTACAAAGAGCTTCCCTGCCTGGTTCCCGGCGCCAGGCAGCCGGTTTGCTCGGCCTTGGGTTCCAGAACGCTTTCCTGCGAAGAACAACCCACCTTCTCCGCCCGTGCCGCATCTACTCCCCACCCTGTTCTGGCCGCAGCCTGTTCTGGGAGAACCGCAGGTGGAGCAAACGGGCCTGGGGTACCGTTCCTAGACCCCGGTTGGAAGTCACGAGAAATCCCTCCAGCAATGTATTATAAGAGGAAAGGGCATTTTCAGATGAAAATTACTCAAGGTAATTTTCTAAAGGCAGGGCCCACGTCGTGGCTTGGTGGGTAAAGCTGCCCACTACGACCGACCCCCACCCCATCCCTTATGGGCGCTTGTGCCTGTACCAGTTGCTCCCACTTCCCATCCAAGCTCCCTGCTAATGTACCTGGAAAAGCAGCAGAGGATGACCCAAATGAGCCTGGCTTCCACTTATCTCAATCCTAGCCCTTCTGGCCTTTTGGGGCGAAATCAGTGGGTGGAAAATTCTCTCAACTCTCTAACACCGACTCTCAAATAAATCTAAATTTATTGGGATAAATTTATCCAAATAAATTCTAAACATTTTTAGAATTAGGACGCATCAGCGGAGTTGCTTTTCTCCAGGGTCTCGCGGCCAGCCTTGCCTGTACTGCGGGGTGATTGCAGTGGCCGGGACTGGGGCTGGAGGTTTCTGTACCTACGCCCACGCCCAGGGAGTTGATCTCACCGAACCTTCATGTTGGTCCCGGGAGGCCAGTCTTATTGCCCTCCCCGTTTTAGGATTAGGAAAGGAGGCAGAATCACGCATTCAAGTCACCCAAACATTGGGGCGGGTCCTGACTACCAACCTCGCGCGACCCTCCTACCACAAACCGCTGCCTCCTCCCCGAGCCACCTTTGCGGAGTTCCTCACAGGGGTGGTGCTCGGTCAATATTTGTGGATAGAATTCCAAAATCCAGTTCAGGGTATGTCTCAGACGTCCGCCGAGGGTTTATTCACTCACTCAGCCGTTCTTTAAGGTCTAGTATGTGCGGGCCCCAGTGCACACACAGTAAGGGTGCGGGCACAGCCGCAGCCCCTGGAATTCCCGCTTCCTAGTGCGCCCCGGATCCGCAGGCACATTCCACCTGGGATCTTCCAGGTCAAACGGAAGCCACAGGGGACACGAAGGAGGATGGCAGCGACCCCCCCCCCCCCACTCCCCGGAGAGGAGACAGACTGCCTATCGGAATGGAAAAGAGAACAGGAGGAGGAAGGAGTTTAGGGGTGACTGAGCGCAGACCTGGGCCACCCCAAGAGCAGGGTGCGCGTGTGGGGTTGAGACGCCTGAGAATTTGCACCCCACCTACAAGGTGTCCTCCAGGAAGTGGGGGGCTGCGGGTATCCGGGGGTCTCGGGTACGCCCTGCTCAAAATCCAGGCCTCAGCCTCAACCCCAACCTCAGCCCCGGGCTAGCTTCTGCAGGGAGGTGGTCGAAGCAGTCGGTGTGGATTCTCAGTCAAGGACAGTCCGACGGCCGCCGGGGTGGGGGGCTCAATCAAGATGCCGGTGTCCTCCCTTCCAGTCCCCGCACCCGTCCCCCTCCCCCGTGCGCCCCGACGTATTTCGCCAAGGCGGCTTGGGTCGGTTTTCCCGTAGGATCCCTTGCGTCTGAGTTGATGGAGGTTGGCTCAGGGAGGCCGCGGCGGGTCGGGGCAAGGGAGGGCGCTAAGGCATGCAGTGGCAGCTGCGGGCTGCAGCGGTGCGGCACCTGCGGCCGGGAGCGGGCGGGGCTGCGGGCCCAGATCCCAGGCAGGCCGGGGAGCTGGAGGGGCGGGCCCGGGGCGGGCGCCGGCAAGAGGCCTCCCCTCTCTTTCCTCCTCTTCCTCCTCCTTCTCCCGGCAGGTCGGAGCGGGGACGCAGGGAGGGGGCCCGCGCTGCGACCGAGGGAGGGGCCGCGCCGCCTTGGAGAGTCATTGGAGGACGCGGCCACCCGAAGCTGATAAATAAGGGGCCCGGACACGGCTGCCAGCCAAGTTGGACGCCCCGACCCTTACGAGGGCCAGGTCAGCACCGGCCCCGCGAGGCAAAACGAGGCGAACCCCGTGCTGCCATGGCCTCGCTGTTGGGAACTTACTCGTGGCCCGAGGGGCTCGAGTGCCCAGCACTGGAAGCCGAGCTGTCGGATGGGCTGTCACCGCCGGCTGCCCCGCGCCCCTCAGGGGACAAGGGCTCGGAGAGCCGCATCCGGCGGCCCATGAACGCCTTCATGGTGTGGGCCAAGGACGAGAGGAAGCGGCTGGCGGTGCAGAACCCGGACCTGCACAACGCCGAGCTCAGCAAGATGTTGGGTGAGTGGAACGGGCCGGGGGGTTGGCAGGGCGTGGGCACGGCCCAGCTAGTGTGCGCGCGCGTGTGTGAGCGCCTGGCGTCCGGCGTGCCGGGCAGGCACACCTGGGCTGGGCCCAAAGTGAAACCCCGCAGCGCCGGGGACGGGACTGTCCGGCTCAGGGGACACAGTACACACCGACGCGCCAACAGGAGCGCTTGGGCCGGGGAAGGGTCGAAGCGGCAAAACCCACCACTCCACGTGGGACCATTCTCGGCTCAAACTGTGACGGATTCCTGTTTAATAGCTACACGCAAAAAAAGAGTCTACTAAAAAGACGCGCTTCATTTAATGCGTTTCTTGGTAGGAAGCGTGTAGATGCGATTCGGTTGCTCCGGGGAACCAGTGAGGGTCTGTCGCGTAGCCTGGCGTTGGCTGCTGGCTGCGGTACAGACCTGGGCCGCGGGGACCCGGGGAGTGCGTCTGGAGTTCTTGAACCGCCCCGAGTTCCAGCGGAGCTCCTATCCGCCCAGCGTTGCAAGCCAGCGCGGTTACCTGTGGAGGTGATGTTTGCGGGTTTTACTCCTTCGTCCCCCAACTCCCTTGAGAAACCCTGGGTTCTCGTGGCAGGCGCAGGGCCGGGGGAGAAGGACGTGCGTGGTCACCCAAAGCTGGCCTTTCCCAACCCCACCCGGCCCGGAATGGAGCCCTTCCTTTTTCCGCCGGCGCTCAGGGCTTCTTCCCGGGCCGGAACCAAGTGGAGTGCTAGCTGGCGCGCCCCTCTGCTGCTGACCAAAGCTGCACGCCCCAGCAGGGAGCGCCAGGCGCTTCTACACTTCAGACGCCCCTGGCTGCCAAGTCTGCCGCCCTGCCCTGCGCTGTATGCTCAGGGCCTTCTGCCCGCCCAAGGCGCTGCCTGCCCGGCCAAATGTACCCAAAGCATTAGTGCATCAGTGCCTTCCCGGACATGAAATAAATACATAACTTACCAAGATGCCTCAAAAAGTTTTTGGAAAAATAGCATTATTGGATAAGTTTGGATAATGCATACATTTTTTGAAATCTATGCATTTGAAGTGTCTTCAAAAGTTCATCAAAAGTACATAACATTCAAAAACCTCATGGATTTTTAAATTCCATTTCCCATGAACTTTTTGAAGTGCCTTTACAGACTGTATTGACATAGAGGGAAATGTATTTATAAATGCCATAACAAAACATGTTCTTTGACCTACAAACTCATATTTTCCTTCAGATTCTGATATAAATGGAAACTTTTTTGTGTGCCTGGGAGCTTTTTTCCTCCCCACGGACCCTTGGCACCATGCCTATTGATGAGGGCAGGTGGAAAAAGGAAGCCTGGGGTTGTGACCCTGTTAGAACAGGTGCCTGTCCCAGGCCCGGGCCAGAGGTGGGAGAAGAGGGATGGCTGGGGAGTCTTGCCCCTTTGCCTGGAGTCTGCCTGCTGCCAGGAGAGGAGCAAGCAGAGGGACTTCAGGAAACAAATGTGGCTTTTTGAGCCAGGAACTCAGCTCTGAGAAGTTACCGTGCATTCGCAGCAAAGACCCTGATTCCCTCCTGCTCAGCCCCACAGCCCCTGGCTCTGGGTCAGGGACACCAGCACAGGGTTGTTTTGTAAGCTGTGGACTTGGTATAGCTTTTAAAAGCCACCCCCAGGAGCTACTGCCCCCACTCCCAGTCCTCCTTTTTGATCTATGAAAAGGGACCTATGCTGAGTCCCAGTGTTCTCCACCAGCAGTGTTACAACCTTGGGCGTTAATATTGTACCTAGAGCACTAGTATTTCTAGTACATGATGAACAAGGGCCATCCAGGTCCAGGGAGTCACATGTTATATTTGGATCACGGGATCTCGGGTCTCTTGAAACACTGGGCAGCCTCAAGCCACAGACTGGAAACAAGCTTTGAATCCAGAGACCCTAACACTTCAACTCATCCTCTTAAAAGGTGACCACTGATTGTGTTACAGGATGACTCCACAGAATAGAGAATCCACCTCTAACGATGGGTGGGAACAGACCTACAGTAGCTCGCAGCCCCCCATTTGACTGCCTGACCCATGGATACAGTCCAGTGCAGACACAGAACCACAGGTGCATAGCTATGTACATGACCCTGGGGGCCCGCACCAAGTGGAAGCAATGGCCCCTTTCCTATAGGGCTTAGCCAGAGGCATGGACTCTGGGCTAGTAGACGTTGAAGCTCAGGATGCATGAGAGCTAGGAGGGGATCATATTCAACCTGAATCCATGCTGGGAGGTGACAATCCACAGGATCCCCAAAGTTCCCCCCCCTAAGAAAACACTGGAGATAGGTGTGCCACAGACACTAGGAAAAATAACAGAGAGATGGCAAAGTTACTGGCAAAATAGTCAACAGTTGAGGACCGATGGATTGTAAGTCGAGTGCAAGCAGCATTTTATTGTCCATGAGTTCCCAAGGTGGAATGTCACTTAAAGAGGGAGTTCTGAATTGGTTAGTTTCACCGTATCTAATTCAGACTTAGGGAAATAGATACCCAGGGCAGTTCAGGGATTTGTTTTTGTATGTAAAGGCAGTGGCTGAGCAAGTGTCCCATATTAGTCAAAGGGTTATCCACAGAGGGCTTGTGTGTACCTCCGTGTGTATGTGTATGCACCAGGGGGGCAGGAAGACCCTAGCTTCCTGGCTGTGGTTATACAGAGGCGTCCGTTCAACCTCCAGAGGTTAACAAAGAGTCATTTGTTGTTCTCAAAAAGCCTACACTAGACTCCCACCCATGACAGGATGGACAGAGTGAGGCTGTCACAGACAGGGCTATGAGACTTAGGCTGTGAGGGAATACTACAACAGCAGGGGGTTTTCATCACCACGCATGAATGACCAGAATTAACACCCACCTCCCTTCAGAGGTGCAGAGAACCCTGATCAGGGTTGTGGCTTGGTGGCTTTTCCCTGTCCCTGTCACAGAGGCCAGGTGGGCTTGTCGCTGCTGCTCCCCTAGCATTTGTGGCATTTGGTGTCACTTGGTGGCTTTTATCGGAGCAGAGACCCTTCTTCCTGTGTACTTTGCATGAAAAGACCTGACAGGGGAGGCAAGCAGGAAATGCTGGTCCAGGTTGCATTGGCGTTCAGGATCTGGGCTAGGTAGGAATAGAGAGGTTGGAGGTGTGTCAGGCCCCTTGTGGCCATGAGAGGGGGACTGGAGGTGAAGCTGGGCACAGAGGTACAGGGTTTGTGTGCATGCATGCATGCATGTGTGATGCCTGGAGGCCCCAGGCCAGAGGCAGGTGTATTAGCTGGCCCAGCTACGCCAATGCTGAGCGCGGCCCTCTCTGACTTGTGTGAGCAGGAAAATCGTGGAAGGCTCTGACGCTGTCACAGAAGAGGCCTTATGTGGACGAGGCGGAGCGCCTGCGCCTGCAGCACATGCAAGACTACCCCAACTACAAGTACCGGCCCCGCAGGAAGAAGCAAGCCAAGCGCCTCTGCAAACGCGTGGATCCTGGCTTCCTCCTGGGCTCTCTTTCCTCCCGAGACCAGAACACCCTGCCAGAGAAGAGGAGCACCGGTGGCAGCCGGGGGGCACTAGGGGAGAAGGAGGACAGGGGTGAGTACTCCCCGGATACCGCTCTGCCCAGCCTCCAGGGCTGCTACCATGAGGCCACTGCTGGCGGCAGTGGCAGTGGCATCAGCGCTCCGGGGAGTGTGGACACATACCCCTACGGGCTGCCCACGCCCCCAGAAATGTCGCCCCTGGATGTGTTGGAGCCGGAGCAGACCTTCTTCTCCTCCCCCTGCCAGGAGGAACACGCCCACCCCCGCCGCCTCCCTCACCTGCCAGGGCCCCCTTACTCACCTCCCGAATTCGCCTCTAGCCCCCTGCACTGTAGTCACTCCCTAGGCTCCCTGGCCCTCGGCCAGGCCCCAGGAGTCTCCATGATGTCCCCCATCCCTGGCTGTCCCCCATCTCCCGCTTATTACTCCCCTACCACCTACCATTCTCTCCACTCCAACCTCCATGCCCACCTGGGCCAACTCTCCCCGCCTCCTGAGCACCCTGGTTTCGATGCGCTGGATCAACTGAGTCAGGCGGAACTGCTGGGGGACATGGATCGCAATGAGTTCGACCAGTATTTGAACACTCCTGGCCACCCGGACTCTGGCCTCAGCAGCCATACCTCGCTCTCCCAGGTGACCCCCACGGGCCCCACAGAGACGAGTCTCATCTCCGTCCTGGCCGATGCCACGGCCACCTACTATAACAGCTACAGTGTGTCCTAGAGCTGGCAGGCCCAGCCCTGCACCTTCTCCTTCCTGCGCACTGAAAGGAGCCTGGGCAGCACCACCAGCTTCCCTCCAGCTCCCCCTCTGTAGAATTGCCGGGATTTCCCGGAGCCTTCACCCCAAGGCTCCACTCACCCTATTCCCCTCCCCTCCACTCTTCTCCCATACCCCCTCCACCGCCCTGCAGCGTTCCCTTCCAGTGAGTGTCCATGACCACAGCTGGGAGTGAGGGCCTCTACTCCCCCATGGAGACTACACTGCCATCCACTCCTGGTCCCCTTGGTTGAACCCACTGGCTGGAAGCCCCACAAGCAAGCCTAGGAATCTCTCCTGTTTCTGACATGACGGCACCCAACCTCTGTGCTGCTCCAGGGGAGAGGAGTCCTGTGCTGGGATCCAGTCCTGGTTCTGTCCCAGGGGCCTGAAAAGTTCCAGCTCCCCTTCCATTGTTGGTTCTGCTCACTGGCAGGTGGGGCCAGACACTCACCACCGCTATGCTGAACCTCACTGTGATTCCCAAGAAGAGATCTCTCTGAGCCCTGGCTGCCCCACTCCCCAACCTCCCCAAACCAAACGGTTCCAGCCTTCCCCCAAACTTCCTTAGAAGGAGCGGACTTGCTGGTGAACTGAAGATGGCTGCTGGTTTTTCCATGTCAGCATTTTATTGCCTGTATGAAATATGTGTTTTATATACTCTTGTATTATTTTCACCTTATATTTTGCATTGTTGACAGACCCTGTTTTGTCCCCTCCAAGAAGTCTTCTTGTAAAATCATGTATAAGATATAACTAATCCTGAAGCTATTACTGTATATGACATTTGGTAATAAATAATGACTCGGTGATGACATTATTGGTGCACCCAGAATGTGTATTCATAATCTTGTCCAATGGTGTCACAGACATTAAGCTAAACTGTTCCTTTATTGTTGTTGTTGTTGTTGTTGTTGTTAAGAGCTACACATGTTTGGAACAGTTGTACATTTTGATTTGTTGAAAATATTTAATTTAAATAAACGTTTTTGTACCATGATTGTTTTTATCCATTGCAATAGAGTTTTTGCAAGAAGTTAACCAGCAGGTCCCAGAGAGTATAACTGGTGCTGTTTGCAGAATTAATCCTATATGTTTTCTGCAGCAACCTGTAGATTTTGGAAAGCTGCCACCTTCTAGGAGAGGGTTATCTTGAGTTTTGGTAAAGAGGCAATCCCACCATTCTACATGGAGAAGTGCTGTTAGCGTTAAGCCCAACAAAAGCTCCCAATTCATTGTCTAGCAAAAGAACCGTTTTCTCCTGGAGATTTTGGTGCTTGCAAAGTAGCGTGAAGTATGTTGTGTTCTGTCACTTGCTGGCATCAGGCAGCTACCTCACTTTCCTCTTTTTGAAATATTCCTGAAAAGCACTGAGTTGACCTGCTTCCCCTCCACGCACTCATGGGTGTGGTGTGGCAGTGCACCGTGGGCTCTCAAATGTGCGTGGCGGATGCTGGCAGCGTTGGAGTGGAAACGAAGGCTGAATGAAAATCTCAGCCATGGCTGGGAAAGCTACTGCCACTGGGCCTTGACCCAGGTGCCGCGCTGCAGCATGTTCACATGGGAGGCAGCCTTGTGCCCTCCCCCTCCCCCAGCCAAGGACTGGGTCCTGAGAGGGCCCACTCAGGTCTGTACAGCCTTCCATTTGGATCCTAACCTAGACTCAAGACCCTGAGAGTGCTTTGCAGATGCATGGGGCTTTAAGGCAACTTTTACCAGCCACTTCCTCACCCACGGCCCCTTTGCGCAGCAAAGACACTGAGGCCCAGGGTAGGAGCTGCCCCTTGCTCCTCCTGCTTGCCCCCAACTGGGTCTCAGCACATAGTCAGAAGGTGTTCATTGTCAATATTGTTAGCTAGTCTCACAGCTGAAGCCTGTTGTCTTTAAAAAAATTTTTTTTTTCTCATTGCTTCACTATGGTATGGAATCTTTTTTTTTTAAGGTGCGGAGATGGGATTCTACTTGGGGATTAGTTGGTATTACAGATGACAGTGATACCAAAAGCCAATGCTGCTTTACCTCCCCCATACACACTTCACCTCAAATCTGTCAGGTTCTATCCACAGCCTCCCATCAGAACACAGACAGTCTCATTTTGGTGAAAATTAAAGCAACCTAAATGCCAGGCTCGTTCTGTGTTGATGTCACTCCCTCTGCAGATCCATAGTTCTGACTCATTTGCTCAGGGGGCTAGGAGGTCAGCAGGGGCGGAGCCCCAGCAGTCTCCCAGCTCCCTCGCTAGTAGGGTAATAGCCTGAAGACAGACAGGGCTCCTACTTCAGACAGGAAGTTGGCATTGAGGGCAAGGACTGAAGACCAGATCTTACAGGAGAGTTGGAAAACATGGTTCCCTGCCTCATCCTTCTGACTGCACCTTGAACTAAGAAAAAGCATAGAGGTCAGGAGGGGCAGTGTGCTGGGGAGCAGGAATCGGGCCCCCATCACTACTTGCAGCTGGGCCGGCCAGGAGGCAGGTGAGGAAGGGGAGAATTCCTGAGCTAAACCCCCTATGTAAAACGGGGGGCAAAGGAGCCATTTCTCTTATGTTCAGTCTTACGAGAAGCAAGATGAGCCATAGGAGGTTTGCAATGTTTTGGACCTTAGGTTAGCAATGGTCCACACTGGTGATAATGGCTGAGGAGTAGATGAGGTCGGACCAGCTGCCTAGTGAGGTCTGAGGAGTAGCACACTCCAAAGAAGGGCAGACCACAGAAGTCCCAACCAGTCCCCTTGGGGCTGCAGCCTTAGCCCCTGCCCAGCTCTGGCCCAGACTCGAGAGAGGAGCTGCACAGGAGGCGAGCAGGCATGCAGGAGTATACACAGCTATGCTGGTGATGGGAGAAGGCTGGCTCCCTGTTTGGGCCTCACTCGGCTGTTGGGGGGAGAGGAGGCAAAGTCAGCCCAGGGAGGGAAGGAAGCAAGTAGAGATGGCAGGGCTGGTGTTTGATGAGGCGGAAGGCCTTGCTGCTCAGGCCTGTCACTGCGGTGGCAAGCAGGGATGGCTTACAGCATGGTTCAGACAGGGTCTGCCTGGGATAGCCCCCCTTGACACAACCATATGGGCACCTTTGATTTGGGACACAGAATGTTGTGAGTGCTTAGAAGCAGGGGTGCCTGAGAACTTAAACCACCCTTCCTGGATGCCCCACTGCCTTGGTGCCAAGAGCACTGGCCAGGAAGAACCCACAGCCCTGCACACTTATGAACCACTCTTCTTGAATGCAGATGTCACTTTGTCACCCTTTTTCTAGAGACTCTTCAGCACCTGCTGGTCACCAGGACACAGGTGGTCACTTCACCATGGGGCTATTGCCATGCCTGCCCCTTGCCCTCACTTTGGGGTTTTTACCTGCTGGTCGTGTGTCCACTCAATCCATTGTTTTCGATGAATTTTTTGAAAGGTTGCTGCTCATGTGATTGCTCCTGGACCCTCTTTCCAGAATCTTCTCCCACAGCTCCCCTCCCCAAGTGTATCCTTCAGAGGAAACCTGGTGACACACGCTTCTGCATGTTCTCCAATGCCAGCTTCCTGCTGCCATCCCGAGACATCTCAGAATTGTCCAGGCCCAGGCCAGACAGACCCAAGCTCTGCCCAGCTCTCACAGGATGTGGGCAGATTGGTCATGGTAATGGCCTGCCTGGAAGAATCGTTCACTTTGTGTATCCTCCCCAGCAGGGCCAGCCCAGGGTGGCTTCCGGACAAACTAATAAGTGAAGAAATGAATGAACAAGGACAGCATCTGAGATGCCGTGTTTCAGGTGTCCTAATTCAGCGGTCCTTCTGGGTCCTGAGTTTTCCCACTTGTCTCTCTGGAAACCCAGGTGTGACCTTGTTAGGGCAATGAAGCTGGCTCCAATGTGACCATGGTGACTCATTTGCCCCAGCCAAAGAGTAGCTTGGAGTAGACAGGTCAGGCTCTGCGCTTTAGGATAGGGGAAGAGACCGCCTCTCACTTGCTGTGTGGGGGCAGCAGAATAGAGCTGAGGATAGAAGACTCCTAACATTGCTACTCTTTACAATCTTGCCTTTCAAGAAAATTGCTCAAGGAGAGAGAGAGAAGGAGGGAAGGAGGGTCACCCACACATTCTTTTATCTGTCTACACACTCAACCCTGTCCATAATCCATTTATTTATTTCAGTTCCTTCCTTCTCTCCCTCCATCCCCAATCTTCCACCTCTTCCCACCTTCCCCCTTTCCTACCCTCTCTTTCCTGCCCCTCCCTTCTGTCCGTGATCCATCCATCTTCCTTCTCACCTGACTGCTACCTATCATCATCTCTATTCTCAAAAGAGCTGCCTAGCTTTGTAGAAAGCCTTGAAAAAGTAACAGATCATAAAGGAAAAAATAAATCGCCCATTGTCCACATTTTAGAGACATTAGTGGTGATGTGAAGGTCTACATCTCTCTAGCTCCTCTTGTTGATCTTGATGTACGTGTCTTGTATAACAGACCTTTGTATTAATGCTAAACATTTTCCTATGCCATTAAACATTATTTTCCTTGCAAAAGTTATTTTCTTCCTAATTGAAAAAACATTACAAAAAGTTTTTTGGGGAAAAAGGGAACATTTGCTCCATGGCCTTGGTGGAATGTTTTTAACATCCTGGCTGGTGTGCACTGAACTTTCTCTGTTCCTGGATTTGTACGCACACAGTTGTACATGATGTAATCACAGTGCAGTTGGCTCCATCTATTCAGCATCTGATTGTAGAAGTGTTGCCACACTTATATCTAAATTCATACATACTATTTTTTTGATGTAGTTTATTCTGCTTGTCCACTTTCTTGCCATGAGATAACTAAGCTGTTACCCTTTTTGGTGTTATAAATAACACTGCGGGGGGAGCAGCTAGTATAGTGGAGTATCACCCTAATCCTCTGCCTGTAGTGCTGGCATCTTATATAGGCACTGGTTCTAGTGTGGGCTGCTCCACTTCCCTATCTAGCTCCCTGCTGTGGCCTCGGAAACGAAGTAAGGCAACTTACTAGTACCCCTACCTACCCCTGCCCAGTATACATTGTTGAGAACTTCCTGAAGAAACTCCTGACTTTGCATTGGCTTGGCTTTGGCCATTGCCACCATTTGGGGAGTGAGTCTGCAGATGAAAGATCTCTCTCTCCTTCTTCTCTCCTTCTCTCTCTGTAAAATCTGCCTTTCAAATAAAAATAAATAATTCTTTTTTTTAATAGCACCGCAGCGAACATTCATTGATTAATGTTCTTAGCTGGATTCTCTGCTGGGAGCCCTTAGGTCTAAACACGTTGATCTGTTTACAGCTTTTGCTTTTAGTTGCTGGCTTTCACAAGAGCCTCTGTGGCCATCTTCATGGGAGGATCTAAACCACTGGAGATGATTTTTCACCTGACTTCCAGCTGACCAGGCCCAGGTGGCTTCACTTCCCATGATGCCTTTCTCTGCCTAAGGACTCCTGGGCTTGATCCTGATTTCTGTTAGCAAATCTGGGTGTCCCTTTCCCCAGATAACACAGAGAATGATGCACTTCTCCTTGGCTTTTGACCTACTAAGGCTGCTCGCAGCCTGAGATATGAGAAAGTGGCTTTGGTCTGCACTTAGCATCAACTTGTTATACGGGCAAAGGATTGATCTGTTAGCAAGGCAGTTAAATTGGTTCCCCCATGCTCCCAGGCACAACCCGTAAGTGTGTGTGTGTGTGTCTGTGTGTGTGTGTTAGGGTGGGGGTTCCAGAATTCCAGAAGAAGTCAGCATCTGGGGCATGGGTCTATCCTTGCCCATCGATACTTTTGATAGGGTCTTACATAAATCCCTGATTTGGTCTTACCTAAGAAGGTAGTTGACGAAATGTGAAGCCTTAGGTGGATACACAGGAGACCTATTATCTATATTGGATTTCTTGAGACTATTTGAATTTTTGTTAAGCTTAGAGGCCAGGACTAGCTTGAAATTTCTGAAGCCGAGTATTCAGTGATTGTCAGATTGAGACTAAGTGTGTATGAGAAGTAAGGGGAAAGAAACCCTACAGTGTGGCTGAGGGGGCATTACAGGGGAGATCTGCTGAGTTGAGCTAGGGTTGAGACACACCACACAGGTCCTTCCTTGCTCTCTTCTCTTGCATCTGTGGAGGAAGGCCTGCTTGCTGTTCTTGGCAGGTGGGTTTGTGACTCCTTCTGGGAGAACTGTGCACGCTGGTCTAATATGTCCAGTCATCAAACAGTTTTTCTCCCTCATCTGAAAACCTCTGCTTAGCCCAAATCCATAGCTGATGTCACCGATGGCAATGTA
Source organism: Ochotona princeps (assembly GCF_030435755.1). NCBI lineage: Eukaryota > Metazoa > Chordata > Mammalia > Lagomorpha > Ochotonidae > Ochotona > Ochotona princeps. Next base: position 41,857,292 of record NC_080842.1, on the reverse strand, counting down.
GAGTAACATACTCCATTCCTGGCCAGGAAGTTCTCAGCCTTGAAGGCAGGTGATCTTTATCCTCCTTGCCTTTTGGAGGAAAGCCAGGATGGGGTAGTTGTGGCTTTCCCCAGACCTTTTCTCGGGGTCCCCCTTTATGAGAATTAGTATAATAACACATGGGGAGTGGAAAGATCTCATCGTACAAAGGATTGGAAGGGGACGCCAAGTTTCACCAGGGGTTTGAAGAGTGTACTTCCAGAAAGTTTCAGAATGGTGTTAAGTGTTCACACCATGGACCCATGTGGTGGCTTCCCCAACTCTGTCCATTGTCTTTTCAGAGCATCCCTCATCTCCCATCTGTCCAAGGGGTGTGGTCAGTGGCTGAGGTCTGGGACAGGTGGAGAAACCTTAAAGCAGGAAAAAAATGTGCCCTCTGGAAAGGTCTCCAGCTTCCGACAGAGAAAAGATCTTCCCAGCCCCTAAAATCCCCCAGAGAATCTGCATACTGTGTCTTCAATGTTCCTGTGGCAAACTCTACCAGGGAAGGCTGTGGTCCTCAGGGGTATGAGGTCATGCCCACCAGCAGGGCTGGTGACCTCTGCTTGCTCCTGCATGTGCCTCTTCCCGTTGGCTGGTTCTCACTGTACTGGAGAATCTGAATGCCTGCTCAGCCGCCCTTCCCAATCCAAAGGAGCCAGAGAATTCCCTTGCTGGCTGTGAGTACCATGTACACCAGGCTTCATCTCAGGGCACGATAAAGGGCAGGGAGAGCGTGCAGCATCTCACAGCATGCAGGGGGCCGTAGAGGACCAACAGCTTCATCTGAGCCTCCTTAATGGGGGCAGAGGCAACAGAGTCCAACTGTCCCTTAGTGTCCCTAGGGGGAACTCTTGGGTGTAGGAATTCGCCCTTACATGCCGTGGTGGTGTAGTATAAGCAGGCACCTCAGAAAACTCATGGAAAATGGAATTGAAAGACGATTTTACTTTGGAGGAAAAAAGATTGGAAATTCATGCCTAGTACCCCTCCCTACCCCTGCCCAGTATACATTGTTGAGAACTTCCTGAAGGTCCCCTAACCCCTCATGCACATCCTCTCATGTTCTTTACATCCTCTCCCGACCCACCCTCAGAGAGGCAGGCATTGGACACAGTGGTCCAGATACCTCTTGGGATGCCGGCCTGAGCTCATAAGGTCCTGGCTCTTTTTTGGTTGGATTGCTACTTCCTGCTCAAGCACACCCTGGGAGGCAGCAAGGGATGGCTCAAGTCGTTGGGTCCCTGCCACCCACATGGGAGACTGGGATTAAGGTTTTGACTGCTGACTCCAGTCTCACCCAATCCTGGCTGTGTGGGCATTTGGTGGGGGGGCGGGTAAACCAGAAAATAGATGATCTCTGTCTGTCTCTTCTCTCAAACAAATAAAAACAGCTAAACTAAAAACATTTTTAATCGTCTGTTGATTATTTATAATGCCTCATGCACATTTGTTGCACCTTGTTGTTGAGGGAATAATGACAAAAAAGCAAAGTATACACAGGTCTGGAAGCATCAGTATAGACTCAGCTACCCAGAGCACATAAGCCATGATGTAACTTTTCTGAGAAGCAGACACAAGAGTGGGCACGCCTCTGTGTTCACGTCTCAAACACCTGTGAGGGCTGGAGTGAGGCCAGGGCCTAACTCAGGAGCCCAGAACTCAATGCTGATCTCCCACCTGGCTGGCAAGGACCCACTTCACTTGGGCCATCACAGCTGCCTCCTTAGGTCTGCACCGATAGGAAGTTGGAACTGGGAGGTGGGATCAGATACTCTATGAGGCTAAGAACCTACTCCAGCAACTGTTGAGTTTTTGTTTTTGTTTGTTTGCTTTTACCTTTTCATTCTGCGCTTGGCTGAACCTCCTGATGGAAACTTGCGGGTGTGAAGGGCTGACTGTGGTTGCATTTCTACTGAAAAGAGCACTGGATTCTGTGACCTTGAAAACCAAACCAAAACAAAACAATTCTGATTGAGCTGGAAGGAACCATTGTGAGCCTTGTGGATCCCCAGATATGATGGAGAAGGTGGAGGCCCAGAGAGTTCACCCTGGCAGCAGTGGCTGAGGGGTCCACCTGGCCATGGCTATGCAGACAGGAGTGCAGGGAGTGGTTCCCCCGGCTTCACATGTGGCCAAGGACTGGTGGTTCAGGTGCGAGGTGGAGCGGAAAAAGGCAGAAAGACCCTGGGTGGTGTGGGAGGGAGGGAGATAGGCTCAGTGGTGCCGGTATCCTGAGATGGCCCGCAAAGTGCTTGCTGGGGCTTCTTGAAGCCTGTTTCAGAGCTGAGCCAGGCCCAGGACAGTGAAGTTGGAACCTGCCACCCCAGGGGGAGGTGAGTGTGCACCTGTGCCCACACCTTGGGGTGGACAGGCTCTCATGGTATGAGTGGGCACTCTCAAGGCCCTGAGGGGTCAGAGGGACATCCCCTAATGGTGTAGCAGCCAGTGCCCCTTTGTGCTGGGTCTGCCATCCTGCCTGCTCCATCCTGTCTCTGTGGGCCCTGTGACCAGGCTGCAAGGGCGGGAAACAGGGGAGGTCAGGACGTCCAGCGGGGTGGGCAGAGCTGGGAAGGTGGCAGAGCTGGGAAGGTGGCAGAGCTGTGCACACAGTTGGAGACTTGCCCCGCCCAGTAGGCTAGAGGAGGCAGGAGGGGGCAGTGGGGAGGGGAGGGCTGCAAGCTGCTAGAGGGGCCCCTGGGCAGGGCCGAAGAGCAGCGAGCAGCGGCTGCTGACTGTTTTCCTGCCCATGGGAGCTGCTATGACCAGGAGCCTGGAGGATGTGGCCGGAGCCCAGTGTTTCCTGCCTGATAAGAAAGCCCCTCCCTGCAGAGCCCTGGCCGGGTCCTACCTTCACGCCCACCCAGAACCCTGCCCAGGGAAGGGCTGGCTGAGGAGGAGGAAAATCACTTCTCCAGATTAGCTCTCTCAGGCCAAGTCTTCCTCCCCGCCCCAATCCACAGCAGCCGCAGGAAACGGGGGGCCGGGGCCATGCGCGCCCAGAGGTCCCCGGGCTCCAGGCCCGGGGGCTCCAGCCTGTCTCGGGGCCCCGCCACCCAAGTCCCCCAGGAGTGGAAACCTTCCTGTTCCAAGGGCAACTGTTTCCAAGGATGGCAGGGGCTGCGGCCCCTTTGTGTGGGGGTCAGGTCTCAAGGGGCTGGACTCTAAACCTCGTTGGCTTTATTCTCAGGCAGTTCCATGGACCTGCCTCCTCCCTGGCTGGGCAGTGGCTCATTCTGTGACCATCCTAAGGCACCTTCCTCTCTCTAGGATTTGGAACTGGCGTCTGGGTTCCTCTAGGAGCTCCCATTCTGTTCCAGAGGAGCTCAGCAGCATCCCATACCTAGAGGGGCATTCCTGCTATTGGGTATCATTTAGCAGGGCCGTATCTCCGTTTTCTTCTTTTCCTCCATGATGAAGAATCTCCCCTGGTTTTCTTATCCCAGTCCCTGCCCAACTGATGCCAGTCCCACACCTTAGGGAGCTAGGGAGCTGGAACTATGCATGGAATAAAGGGCAGGGGAGCCAGGAGATTGGCTTCTCACAGAGTAGTCACTATGTGCCCTGATTTTGACATAAAGATGGCGGCTTAGAGTGCAGAGTGGCACTACTCAGACTTGGCCATGGGCAGAGATCTGCCTAGACGAAATAGGCTCAGGTAAGCCTCCTTCTATTGAGCACACACCTGCTCCAGACCATCAGCCTGTCACAAAGCACACACCAGCTACAGAGCACACACCTGCCACAGAGCACACAGCAGCCACAGAGCACACACCTGTCACAGAGCACACACCTACCCTCCTACAGAGTACATACCTGCTCCAGACCATCTGCCTGTCACAAAGCACACAGCAGCCACAGAGCACACACCTGTCATAAGGCACATACCTACCCTACTACAGAGCACACACCCGTCACAGAGCACACAACTTCCATAAGCACACACCTGCTACAGAGCACACACCTACCCTGCCATAGAGCACACACTGTCACAGAGCACACGCCTGCTCTACCACAGAGCACACACCTGTCACAGAGCACACACCTACTCTATCACAGAGCACTCACCTACTACAGAGTGCACACCCGTCACAGGGCGCACACCTGCCTCAGGCCCAGGCATTTCCCTCACACCCTGGCTATGTTCCATCTCCTTCCCCATACTCGAGCCTTGCTCCCTCACTTGCCATCAAAGCAGCACCCCTTCCCAGGCTTTGATAGTGAAGACTCACATGCAGGGTGTCTGCTACCCAGAGCTGATAAACACCTGCTCACCTTGGAAACAACGCTTCCAGGTGAGCCAAGACCTGAGTGTGCACATGCATGAAATGCGAAGGTGCTTATGCCCTGCAGAAGCCACGTGGTTGAACGACCAAGGACTCCACCCATGGAGCAGGACACAAAGCCCACCTGTTCTCCTCATTCGCCTCCCTCCCTGACTGCCCTCCCTGGAGTCCTGCCGTGGAGGAGCAGCTTTCTGTGAGACTGCAGGTCTCGGCTGGCCAGGTCCTGATACAGTTGGCTGGTGGTGAGAGGATGACAGGAAATTCTCTGGGTAGTGCACAGCCCGTAGTCTACAGCCATCATCCCTTGGGACCTCCTGGACAAGATGAATAGGGGGGGCTTGGGATTGAGGCCTTTGTCATCCAGCACTAAGTAGGCCCACCTAACCACCTAACCATGAATCTGTTGGCTCATCTCAGGCTGGGCTCTGTCCCTCTGGGCCTCAATAAAGCAGAAAGCAGGACCTGGAAGTTTCTAAGGATTGCAGCTCCCCTCCTCTGACCCCATAGACAGGGAGAAAGGGACAGAGACCTTTGACCTCTGCCCCTGACCTCAGCATGGCTATGGTCCCTGAACAGGTGGGCAGAGGTTGAGTACAGTGTCTCCTGGATGATGGTCCCACTGCACAGAGCTTGTGGCCAGAGAGGAATTCAGGAACTGCTGCTAGCTGGGCTGTCTGCTGCTCTGGGCAGACCCAGCTTTCTGTCACCAGGCCCTGCAGAAAGTCTCCAGACATCTGGCCTGGCCCTGTTCCCATGAGTCACCGACTTAGTCCTGTCTCCTTGGTGCTCTGACCCTCCTGGCCCACATTACCCGATCCTCTACCTCTCTCCACCTGCTCAGGATGGGGCAAGAGGCCCATGTCTGAGCTCAGCCTCGTAGAACCGCATGTAGCCCTGGCAACTGGGAGTGGTCTCCCTGTCAGCTGTGCTGCAGGCAATGGGGCTTCTGGGCCTCCATGGCTTCCCGGATTCTGGCCCCGCACCAGACTGACCTCCGCTGGCTCCCCCCAAGGCCCTCAGCCACTCCCTCTCTGCCATCCCCCTGCCACTCTGCTCCTTCCAGCTAGAGAGACGGGCTGAGGAGATCCAACAGGCATCAACCTCTGACACCTGAAACAACTCGGATCTCACAGAACACGAGGGAATCTGGCTGTCCAGGCCCAGCTTACCTGGGCAGTAGTCTCTCCTCTCTTTCTGGGGCACAGTCAGTTTCCAAGTGGGAGCCATTTCCTTCACATGTCAGTTTTTGTATGTACTGTTCCTTCTGATTGGGATGCCTTTCCCCACATCTTCTCTTCATGGAGCCCCGCTCATGGCTGAAAACAGCTCAGACATGCCCCCTCACCCAAGCCCACCATGGCCCAGTTCCATCCTGAGCCATCTGTGACTCCATTTTCCACTTATCCTTATAGGGAAGCTAGCACTAATAGCGTTAAGTTGCAGCATCTTTGGTTTTGAGTCTGGGGACATATTAATCTGGGAAAAGCATCCTACTCATTCTAATTTCATGGGTGCTGTTCCGGGCCAGGCATGTGGATGTCTGACCAAGAACTGACAGAGTGATGGAGCTGGTGCTGCGGCATAGCTAGTGAAGGACCCACCTTCAGCACCAGCAACCTATACGGGCAGCCAGTTTGAGTCCTGCTGTTCTACTTCCAATCCAGCTTACTACTAATGGCCTAGGAAAGCAGAGGAGGATGGCCCAAGTGCTTGGGCCCCTGCAGCACCATGGCAGACCTGGAAGAAGCTCCAGGCTCCTGGCTTTGGCCTGGCCCAACTCTGGCTGTTGTGGCCAGTTGAGGAGGGCACCAGCAGATGGAAGTTCTCTCTTTCTCTTTCTTTCTTTCTCCCTCTCCCCCTGTTCCTCCTTTTCTGCAAAACTGATTTTTGAATAAATAAAAAATAAAGCATTTAGAAAAAGTGCAGGGTGATGCTCAGTGCTTGGCCTCTGCCAAGGGCTTGATTTTCTGTGTCTGGGCTTTTCCGGTGTAAAAGTGGAATTGTTGGCTTCCAGAGGCTTCAGATGTTGGTAACAAATAGAAACACTGAGGAGAGCCTGGGAGGGGGTCAACAGTGAGTTAGAACTTCCTAATCCTCTTGCCTCTGAGTGATCCCTGGAAAAGTTTAATTCTACACTGGATCCCTGCCCCTTCCTAGGCTGTGTTCACACCCCACCCTTGGCCCTCAGTCAGGAATGAAAGCTATGTGTGATAGTGTCCTCCACAGAGCACAGCTAGGAAGAGAGTGTGCACTGGTTGGGAGTGTGCATACATGCACACACACACACACACACACACACACACACGTTTATCACAGCATCATGCTGCTCTGCAGACCCCTGGGATAGATCATGGGCAGCTGATATTGATGACCCAAGTAAGGACGAGTACAATGGAGCTGCTGCTAATTCTATAGCAATAAAGGGTGCTAAGATCCCGCTGGAAGTAAATGAAGCCTGTTGCTGAGTCACTTTGTTCAGACTCCATTCTAACATCTGTTTACTTCTTGAAGCATGTTATGTGCAGGAAACTTGGAAGGAGAGAGAGAGAGAAAGAGAGAGGCGAGATAACCCCTAAAATTTCACAGCCCAAGGATACCTCCTGTTGCTACTTCATTGTCTTCTTTCTGGACTTGTTTCTAAGTCCATGTGTGTGTTCATAAAAATGTTTTGAAGTACTTTTGGAGAACCAAGAGTCCTCTGTTTTGGAGCATGCAGCTTGGATGTATGCCTGCTCCACCACCGCCTTATGCAGGTTCCAGGGCTGCTTCCCTGAGTCATGCCTCTGCTCCCCATCTCACCAGCTTCCCAACACCCTGGGTTTACTGGGGAGGTGGGGGTGGCCCTCCATGAGCACCCACATCTTCTGTCACTGAGCACCCAGCCTGTTGATTGTACCTGAGGTGCCCAGTCTATGACCTTGAGTATCCTCCCGACCCCACCTCCTGAAGCTGGCACCCCTTTTCAGGGATACAGCCCTTGGACCCTTCTTGTGCTGTTTCCATCACCCAAGAGCATTGCAGGGTTTGTGTGTACGTGTGGCATGGACTGGTGAAAATCCCACTTGAGTTCTTTCCTTTTTAAAATGTTTTCCTAATATTTATTTTTATTTGAAAGGCAAAGTTACAGGGAAGAATAAGGTGAGATCTTCTATTCATTGGTTTACTTCCCAAGAGGCTGCAATGGCTGGGGCTAAGCCAGGCTGAAGCCAGAAGCCTGGAACTCCATCCAGGTCCCACACGTGGCTGCAGGGGCCCAAGCACTTGGACCATCTTCCACTGTCTTCCTAGGCTATCAGCAAGAAGCTGGAGGGGAAGCTGAGCAGCCAGGACTCCAACTGGCACTCCTATGGGATGCTGGTGTCACAGGGGGCAGCTTAACTGGCTGTACCACAACTCTGGTCCCTGTTTTCATGTTGTAAATGTACAGTTCTGTTATGTCACTGGATGTTGACTTTCAGACATGTTCCTGCTATCCCCGTAATAGTGTGACATCTCTCTGCTTAGTTACCTATAGCTGGCCCAGATTACAAAGGCCCATCTGGGAGTCCCAGCCCAGATTAAGGTGGCCACAACACCCCTTCCTCCCTTGCAGTCCCTTGCTGGTTGCCTACGGGGAGAAAGTTGGGTGGTCTTCAGGTTGCAGGGTCAGTCAGCATCATGGCTGCTCTGGAAGGGGTCCCCACCGAGAGCATTGGGAATGGGTCCCCCCTGCCTGGGGCTGCCATGCTGCAGTCATCTTGCTCTGGACAGAAACACCCCTTCCTGGAAGGAGGAAAAATGGGCCTGGGGCGTTCCTGGCCCAAAAGTCTCTCTCTGGTAAAAACTGTGCAGGAGGATTTTTGTGGTCGTGGTGGTGGGGAGATATTTTTCTGTGTGCACTTCCTCTGTCCTGCTGCATGCTGACCATGTGGAACATGCCTCCCCAGGTGGAAGCTTGTAGCTCACTGCTGCAGGGAAGTTGGGGGGTGCTACAGCTAGGGAAGCCATCAGCTGGGCGCTCCCCTCCTCCACTTCCCAGCTGTGAGCCCCGGGCACATCCCTAGCTTTCCCAGAGCCTCAGTTTCCTCAACTGGAAGCACAGCGTCTGGAATTCCATGCTGTCAGCAGTGACTCAGTGCAGACGCCCAGGGAATGGACACTTTTCCTTCGGAATCATTCTGTCCCCACCCAGCTCCATAGTCACAGTGGCTTCCTCCCCCTGGATGGTGCAGCATAAGTCCCAGCCTCCCAGATGCCACCAGCCAGCCTTGAGATCCGCTGGCCCATGTCCTTCCCTCTACCTCCTCCCAGCCACGTGGCACCAGCCATACCGCTCCCAGCAATGTGTCCTTCTGGGCCTGTGGCTTTGTTCTCCTCCAGTGCCCTGCCCTTCCCCACTCCCCACCCCCCACCCCGGCTCCTGAGCCTTCAGCTCCTGGAGGTCAGCCCTGCTGCTGCTGTGACAAGCTCCACCTCTGCCTGTCTGACTGGGACTTCTCATCTAAGGGCAATCTCCCAGACTGAGAGAGGATAGCAAGCATGCACTGGCTGTTTTCTCTTTGGGGAAGAGCGTAGATCATGAGGTCAGAAAGGCCTAGGTTTGAATCCCAGCTAGTTACTTATTAGCTAGGGAACAATAGCAAAGTTGCCCAATTCCTCAGAGCCCCTCTGTGGCTGGTGCTTGGAAAGTGCTCAGCCTCACGTTAGCGATGGCTTCCATGATGTTATTTCTGTAGTCACCTCCACACCTTGTGAATTCCATAGTTCCACTAGTGCTCAGGAAACAGGGAAGCTGTGCGGCGGAGGGGGTCGTGGTTGGGGGAAGGGCAGGCAGTGGCAGTGGGTAGTACTGGCACCCAGGCAGGCCAGCCTTCGCCACAAATGTGGTGTGGGTTACGCATGTTGCGTTTCACAGAGGTCTCATTATTTTGTGCAGGGTCTGAGCTCCCCCCTCAAGCAGCCACACTAAGTGTTTTCACAGGCTCCCCGCTGTGCCTGGCTTTTGAGGACCATCATTTGGAGTATGGCATTTCTGGGGGGGTGAAGATTTGAAAGGAATCAGGGGAGGCAGAGTCCCTGTGGAGGTCAGTACCTCTCTCCCCATCCCGGAGCACTGCAGCGAAGGGAAAGAACCTGGGCTGAGAACCTGAGACAGGCTGATGTGTACCCTGCCAGCAACCACAACAGCAACTTGGGGCAAATCACTACATTCTCTGTTTTTGTTCCCTGAAATCCCATTGGTCCTCTCTGTTGGCAGGTCCCAGATCCAATGGTTCAGCCAACTGCATTACAAAACACTCAAAACATTGCTGCTTTTTGTTTGTTTGTTTGTTTGTTTTTTCAGAAAGAAACTGTGGAGCACCAAGCGCCCTGCTGCACCCATGCTTGGGAGTTCGAGCAGGCACAGGTGCCAGGCTATGAGACCAGCTCATGCAGGTAAAGGGGTGTACCTCCATGCCTGTGCCAACCCTTGTCATGCACCAAGGCACACACTCCAAGTGCTGACACATAGAAGGGGCACAAAGCAATTCAACCTATTTAAAGTGTGAGGGAGTGAGCAGAGGCTGCCCACATAGAGAAATGCTCCTTGTGAGTGGGAAGTGAGATGATTGCCTGATAGTGGGGATGATGGGGGGAGACTGGGATGGCTCCTGGCAATACCCCCAGCCTTGGCTTACTGAGGAAGAGAAAGAGCTTTAGAGGGTGGTGTTTCTCCAAGTGTGAAGTCACCTGGGAATTCACTGACATCTCCACAAGTTACACGTGCAGCTCAATATCCGTGTTTTCATGACCTCTTCCTTGCATGAAGAAGATGTAATCCCAAGAAAGGGGGTAGTTTGGATGTCAAGTAGGAAGATAGAATTCCCTGGGATGAGGGAAGGGGTGGCTTGCAAGTACTGCATCCAGCAGACCTATCTAGCTATCTACCTATCTCATAGCACCGGCACCAGGAGACGAGTCCTGAGGAGGTGCCCGTCCTCAGCTGTGATCCGCTGTAGCGATCTCCTTGCCTGGAGTTCGGCAGTGGGTAAGGCTCCTTGAGACACCTACGATGTCCAGCTGCTGTCTTGCTTGAGACAGTAGCTGCTGGCCTGAGTTCGTGCTGCGAGTCCAGTCTTGGGCAGTGCTGCCCAGTTTTGACTGGCACTGTCATCCTTTTGCTTTAGAAAAATGCCAAAGGCTGTGTCTCCTTGTCTGGCTTAACCTCACTCACAAACTCACTAGGGGTCCCTGGAATCCTCAGGAAGAAAACTCATGACATCAGAGGCTCTTTGCAACTTCCAGCCAGGCCACTTCTCTTGCCTGGAGGGTCAACAGAGGTGGTAGTTCCCCATTCTGCCTCTGGAATGGTGCACCCTGGGCAACCAGATTCATTGTATTGGAAGCTTGGGGTAAGCTTTAGAAACCCATCTCCCAAGTCTCGCTCTGAGACAGGTGCCTTAAAATGTGTCCTGGGAGCCATGTTCTTAGCTGGTGGGAGCAGAAGCGGTCTTTGGACGGACCCAAGAGGAACCTTGCTCATCATCAGTTCAAATATGTGGCCATGGCAAACAGCCTCTGCTACTTCCCTCAAGTTCTGGAGTAGGTATGAAAGAACTAAAGGACTTTACAGAATCTGTGGGAGAGTGTCTTGCAATCTTCTTGGGAAAGTTCTTCACAAGGAACACCGTGAGGAATTTGCAGTGATAAAACACCAGTGGTGGCTGGAAGTCTAGACCCTCCCATGCGCTTCTTAAAGGGGGTGAGGAAGGCCAGTAAATGCACCTGCTGGGTTTGTTCACATCCCCCTCCGCAACTAAGTATGTGTAGCTTTCCAGGTGAGAACTTCCTCACCCTGGACCCTGTATGGTTTTACAAGACTAGATGCTGTGGTCTCCCTCACTGTCCAGAACAAAAGGGTGCTGCTGCCTGGGGAGAGGAGGCATGCCTCCAGGGGGCAGGGTAGAAGCCTGGGCTGTAGGGTTCAGGCTGTCTGAGGCAGTGGTCAGACAGGAGCTCTCACCTCGGAAGGAAGAAGGTCTGGTGATTTCTCTCGGGGCTTCACCCTCAATGAGTCAAGTGACCTTGAGCAATCGTTGCACCTGTCTGAATCTGTTTCCTCATCTATCATGGCTGAACCATTCTCTTCCCTCCCCATCTCACTGACCTCAGTCAAATGATGGGTGTGTGTATACCACTAGGCAGCAGGGTGGGGCTGCTTCCAGGGAGATGAGAATAAGGAGGCAAGTTCTCAATCAGTTGCTTTTCTTTCTTTTTCCCTGCTTCTCTTTGCTGGTGAGTTTTTCTTTTCTTCAACTGGAGTCTCAGCTCCAGCCTGCTCTGGCCTCCTAGGTTCCTCACGACTTTGCAACCAAGAGGAAGAGCACCTGTCAGCATTAGTTGGAAAAAGTCCCAGAATCCACTGTCGTGGGGGAGGGTGTGGTGAGGGAAGTGAGGATGGGGTGCTTTGATGGGTTCAGTTTGCCTTGTGTGCCAACCACTGTAGTTCACAGCCAAAAAGAATGCTATGATTGGGCCATCCTCCCTGGGCCCTGGGGGGAAATCGTAGTTGGGGGACCCCATGAGAACTAACTACCAGGCACTGAGCTTCCAGGCATTAATCCTGTCATTTTGGTATCTTTATCTAAGAGTCCTAGCCCAGTCAAGGTTTGGTAAACAACAGGCACTTAATACGTATCTGCCGAATAGCCTTGGCAGTAAAATTTCTAAAAACCCCAAGGTCACTGGCGTTAATATACCTACCTGTGACCCTAATAGTACAGATCCTGTCATGAGGATCTGTTTAGTTCCTTGTTTGACTTCCTGTTCCTCTAGGTGCAGCCATGACTGCTCTGTGCTCCAAACTCAACTCCAAGTACATTCCTGCTATTAGATTATTTTAGTTGTTTGTTTGTTTTTGTTTGGCTGTTTCTGTTCCAATAGAACCCAGTGAAAATATTGCTTTTATCCAGTGCTAAGATATACTATATTTATGTTTGTATCATCACTTCAAAAATAAGCACTTTTATCTTTAGTGTCGAACTTTGGAGTGAATGTCTCATGGTATTCACAATATTAATAAATGTTTTATCTGCAAAAGAGTCAGTTTGCCAGGCCATTATTTTGCCTGGATTAGTTGAGCAGAGTGAACCATCACAGGCGCTGGCTACTTCTGCTACAAAAGTGTCTGCTTTCATTCCTAGGAAACTGAGCCCATTGAACTGCATGCACAGTTCTACTCTGTAGTTATACTACGATGGTGTACAGGGTAAGTTTATTCTCAGCTTGTGCACAAGAAAACTTAAAACTGACAAAGCACACAGTCAATTTTGTCACTTGATCAGTCGCTGCCATGTGTGTTGAATCATGCATTCTAGCATTGTTTGATTCTAGCAAATCTGGCCTCTTCAGACATGCTGAAATCTGCGTCTTGGGAAGACTGGTGCCTGGCTGCCTAAGTGTTGAGTGACACCATTACTGTTCCCAGGGTCAGTGGTACATACCATTAGCCACGTTCTGTGCCTGTTACAGTTTCATCATTAACTTTCCTGAAAAAGAGAATGTCAAGATAGTTACACTTTACATTCTTGTATTCTTTTGACTTCTGCCAAACTCATGGTTCCCAAAAGGGCTTATTGAAAAAAAATGGAGTAGCAAATGATATGGTAGTTGAATGTCAGCAGGCCCTTGTCACATAGTAAGTTGCAAAGCCACCACAGCAAGGCTGTTTATGAATTTTTTTGGTGTAGATGAGAGCTGGGTCACCGTGTCCCATAACAGTGTATCCAGGCTTGGTTCTTGGTGCTGGCTCCTGATTCCAGCTTCCCACTGATGCAGACCCTGGGAGGGGAAGTAGTAATAATGGCTGAAATGCTTGCATTCCTGCCCTCTATGTGGGAGACCTGAATTGAGTTATTGGCTCTGGCTTCAGCTGGGGCTATGGTGGGCATTTGAAGAGTGAACCAATCTATTGGAGCTTTCTATCTGTCTCCTTAACAACAGTATAAGTGCAGCAGTAGGTGGGTTGCTCATCAGACTTCTCAGGTCTAAGCACACCTAGCTGCAACATCAGTCTAGAGAAATAATTTTGGGTGGGGCCCTCCTTTAGGTCCTTCTGTGGCCAGGGTCTTTGGTGACAGTCCTCCATGGAGTTCCCTGACTCTTCATTTCAGGCTGACCTCCAAAGACAGGCCAACTTTGCCTGCAAACAGACCCAGCCTGGAGTAACTGCCTCACTGCCCTACTTCGGGGGGTGGCAGTCATCCAGCAAGCTGACTGTAGGAGAGGCCACTGTTTCCAGGATAGAGCCCAGAAATAGGAATTGAGAGGAATGACTGAGCTCCAGACCCAGTCTTTGGCTCCCTCGTGCATGACTTTGCCAAGATGCCAACCTTGAACCTTGAAACCTTAAAACTTCTGACATGGGAATAGCACAACCTGCTTTGGTCTCTTCCAGGATGTGACAGTGGGGAGGGGACCTTCAACATCAGCTCCATCCTGCTCCTCTCATGACAGAAGAGACAGAAAGGCTACGGGCAGGGTCAGACAGAATATCCTGCGTCTCAGATCTCCTGGATGACACTAACTTAAAACCTGCCTCAATCAACACAGGGTAACGTCTTTTGGAAGGACATTTCTCAGAGGGCAGTGGCTTGGGATTATCTAGAATGAGATTGTTATGCTGCAGACAGTCCCATTGCAAAAAATCTCAAAAAACAGAATCCCAGAGTCCATTCACTCTGCTGGCAGAAACACTGTGCTAGCTAGAGCAGCTTGCTCGTTCCTCACCTGCAAGTTGTGTCTTCAGGGGGGACTTGGACTTCTCCAGCAAGTGGCATCCAACCCTTACCAAAAGCAGAGCTCTATGTTGCGCACAGGTGCACACCCTTCTATCCATCTGCATAGACATCCATGGGGACTGGATTTCTAGGTAAGAGAAAATGGTTTCCAAAATAGAGACAAATGGGTTTGGTTTGTCTTTGTTTCTTTTAATCACTAGAAGTGTTCGCCTCTTGGGGCTCACCATGCAACCCTTCTCAGAACTGCAGGTGGCTCTTCCTCTTTTAGCATCTTAAATGATGGACGGTTACCTGGGACCTTCTACTTCTTTCCTTTTGCTTTTTTCCCTTTGTTGGCTTTGTTGGGCTTCAGGGATTCATCTTGGCCAGGTTTGCTGGCGATTGGGGGAGGGAATGGGGTGGGAGCATTCAGTTGTAAAGATTTCTTCTGCAACTTCAGGTCCAAAATATCAAAGGCAGTCTGAATCTCACACTGCAGCAGCTCCTGCAGGTACTCCATCTGGATGCGGAGGACCTCACTGATGAGATTCTCCAACTCCTGGAAGACAAAGGAGCTGGCTGGTGAGTGTGACTCTGGCGAAGTCTGCAGACAGAGGCCACAGCTCTGCCCCTGCTCTGTATGAGAGAGCCCCTTCCACTCTTTGCCCACTTTGTACTCTGTGACACTGATTTCTCTCTTTTCAAAAAAAGGTTTATTTTTGTTTTGAAGGCAGAATTATAGGGAGAAGGGACAAAACGAGAAAGAGATCTTCTATACACTGGTTTAATTCCTAAATGGCCACAACAGCAGGAGCTGAGCTGACCCCAATCCAGGAGTCAGGAGCTTCTTCCAAGTCTCCCACACAGGTGCAGGGGCCCAAGGATTTGAGCCAGGTACTTTAGCAGGGACCTGAACTGAAAAATGGAACAACTAGAACCCAAACTGGCTCCTATGTGGGATGCTACTGCCACAGGCAGAGGCTTATCTTGTTTTGTCACAACACTGATTTCCAAGGGCTGCATTTACTGGCTGCGTTGACTCTTGGCTTCTGGGAGGTCTGAAAGTGGAAGGAGAATGAGGTGCCTTATCTTCCTCCCGTCCAGCTGTGGGTTGGTCTTGCTTCATGGTCTCCTGCCCCTCTCCTCCATGGCTGTGGCTTTTCACCCACGGCCACACTTTGGTCTCATTATCTTCTCCTCAGTAGTGAAGGCTCTCTTGTTTTTAGCTCCCAGAAATCACATCTTTCTCATTCCTCTTCAGGCCTTGCAGAGCAAAGATCATGCGACGGATCTGGAGAGGATAGCTGCCTGGGATGCATCTGTTATATTTGAGCAGGACCTGTCCCTCCAAACCTTATGTAGCTGTTTAAATTCTGGTGTCTTAAAGTTTGAAGTACTAATGGGGAGACTGAAGGTCATAGTGATGACTAGTAGGTGGGGCTGGTGGGCAGTTTTGGGGGGTATGCTCTTGGAGGGTGGTTTTGGTGGAATATTTGGCGATTTAAGCTCAAGCTCCAACTCATTGCTGTGGCGCATGGCATCCTAATCACCATATGAGCATATCTTGACACCTGCCATGTACAGCTTCCATCAGATGGCAGCCTATGGGACTTTGCCCAGTCCTGAACTGTAAGCTCCAAATGGTAAGCGGAAATAAACTTCCTTTCTCCAAGGAAAGTGCCCTAGGGAATTTTAATTAAAGGATAAAAGCAGATGAATACAGCATTTCTTTGTTCTCCATTTTTTTTTTTTTAAATGAAAATCCTAGGCACAATTTGACAATCACCTCAGAAGATCCTCCCTTGGCTAATTGATATAAAAGTAGTGTTCTTCGTCTAGATCCTTGGGTAGTGTTTCCAGCTCAGGCATACCACCAGGGGCACACAGTGGGAGGTTTGGGCTCTGGCTGTGCCAGGCAGGGCTCAGCAGCTGTGTGATGGAGGATGGAGGGGAAAAGTGGAGGGGCAGGCAGGAGAGTGGATATAGGATATGTGCAGGGAGCAGGAATGACAGGTGGGGAGCCCCCTCCCACTTTCGACCTAACCCACATGTTCCACAAGTCTCTTGCAATGGACTGGAGACAGGTTGTTGCATGTGACTTCTGGGTCCCTGTTGGATGTCTTGATGCCCTAAGTATGCATGACATCTTGATGTGCTGTGCCTCATTTGGGGAATGAATCTCAAAGGATTCTCTTCCATTCCACTGTGTTAGCTGTTCTCTGGAGATTTTCATACTGAAATCTGTGACTGTAGAATCAACTCCTTGTGGTCCACAGGGAATTAGCTCCTGGACTCTCAGACACCATATCTACAGATGCTCAAACCCCTCATGTTAGATGATATGATATCTGTGTATATCCTATGTATACCCATATGCATACTTTGAATCACCTCTAGATAGCTTATAGTATAAAATACTATGAAAATAAATAGTTGTGTTACTGAATTGTTTAGGGAAGGATGACCAAAGAAAAAGTCTACGTGTTCAGCACATGTGTAGAATTTTTTTCCCAAATATTTTCAAAGATTTCCTTGAATGTGTGGATGCAGAATTCATGGATACTGAGGACAGATTGTAATTGACCTTTAAAGGAATACTGCTTAAAGCCATTTCCTCTTCAACAGACAATTGTGAAACAGATAAATAATAGTCCAGGCACGCAACAGTTGAGTCGCCACTCGGGACACTCCTATTCTACATCAGAGTACTCCTTTCTGCTACTGATCCAGTTCCTTGCTATTGCTCATTCTGGGAGGTAGTAGACGATGGCCCCAATACACAGGTCACTGCCACCCACATGGGGGCCTGGACAGAGGTCCAGACTTCTGTGGGCTTTGCCCTGGACCAGCTCTGGCTATTGCAGGCATTTGGGGGGTGAACCAGTGGATGGAAGATGCCTGTCTCTCAAAAAAAGTGAAAACCCATCAATATTAGGTGACAGCAAATCCCTTTGGAACACCCAGGTCTCATTCCATGACTCTCCACCCCACTCCCAAAGCCCAGAACATGCACACCCACACATTTGCACACACATGCCTGTCTCAGTGTTGCCTGTGTACACATGTAGCCACCAGCTCTATTAGTCTCAGCCAAACCCTCAGTAAGTCAGTGGCCCTCAGGCCTGGCTGATCACTACTGGGGAAGAGCTAGCCACTAGAGGTGCTGGCTACAGGAGCCTGAGCGGTCTTCATAAACCATCAGTGGAGCAGGCTCGTCTCTCACAGCCACATGCCACATGGCTCTGGGACCTCCCTGGCCATCAGCCCTGCCTCCTTGCCTATCTCCTCAAATCACCCCCTAAGCTGTGTCCCAGGTCTCTCTTTCTCTATCTCCCCTCTCCCAGGCCTTGATAGTTGCTGCTTCTGTGGGCCCACAAAATGTGCAGGGAGGCTGTAGCAGCTCTGAGTCTGGTCTGCTAATCCTACTTCTCTTAGGGGAATCTGTCACTGAAGAATGACACAGCAAACAAAACTGGAACTTTAGGGTCCACCAGCCTCAGTCCACGTATGAACTCTGCCGCACGCTACAATGGATGGGTGAGTGGATGCAGTTTTCTGAGCCCCAGTCATCCAGTCACTAAAATGGGAGCATGCATTTTCTACCATGCAGGGATGCCACAAGACAGGAATGCACATGGAGCCTGGGGGAGACACTCAGCTCCTCCTGTGGGTGCTCCTCTGCCCTCCCCCATTGTGAACAGACCACAAGGGCCTTTCTGGAAGTCACTCCAACCTGGGGCACTCACCTCTCTTCTAAGGAGCTGGCCAGGCTGGGTGGGCCTGTCCTCGAAGGCCTTCTGCAGCAGGTGTCTCTGCTCTAGCGTCATGGCCTCCTTCAGGAGCAGCATGTGGGTGCGCTTCTGCACCTCTGCCACCTGAAGCTCGGCCACCTGCTGCTCGTGCTTCCAGACCTCCCTGTCCACACCTGCGGCCAGAGGGAGGGGCTGGAGCGGCACACACACCTCCAGGTGGATGACAGTCAGGTTGACTTCCTGGTCCTGGCCCAGGACGTACTGGAAGAGTCTGTAGTGGCGGATGAAGGTGTTGTGGAAGTAGTCACAGAGGGCCAGCAGGTGGGTGGTGTTGAACTGCCTCTGGTAGTCTCTGAGTTTGTCCCCTAGGATTGCCACCGCCTCGGTGATGGAGCAGCCTAGTGCAGAGTGTCAAGGGGGCAAGAAAGTGTTCATAATTAATCCAGTCTGCACCTAGGCAGTCTGACCCCAGAGCTTATATCCTGGATATTTACTGGCTCTTGGAGGCTGTGGAGATGATCACATTTACCGCCCCCCCCCCTTTTAAAATTATTTATTATTTTATTTGGATAATCTTTACATAATTGATTAGGGCACAAAGGGTCAAGGGCTACAAGAATGTGGGTAAGACCATTGTTTCCACATTATTTTTTTTTCTAGATCTGGGGTGAGGGGAGAGATATAGGGAAAAGCCCCATTCAGCTTCCCACCCATCCCAGGGTTCCTTATGTGGGGCATGCGCCAAGGGTTCTGCTCAAGCAGGTTTGATAGTTCAATAGTTATGAATTGCTGCCAATCTTGCCATTCCAAGCATGATGAAGTCGCTGCAGACCACTGGCTGACATAGTCCACCTTAGAGTCTCCATTAGTCCAGATTTTCACTGCCAACACATGGCTGGGTAGATGACGATTTGTTCTATCCTCCGTCCTCTGTTGTAGTACCAGGTGTTCTCTGCAGGTTCCTGTAGCCTGCCATATCCTCCATGTGCACTTGGATTTGCTGACTACTGCTCTGTCTAAACCTCTGGGGAGGTTCAGCTTTGACACATGTACTCTATGGTTAGACCATAGAACCTGCACTTCTCTTCATGGTTGGGGTTCTGAGATCAGCAATTCAGTTGGAGGGATCCCCAAAGAAACTTTGTCTGAGGTGATCCCTGTTCTGATTCTTATGTGTGCATGCCAGTACAGGGTCTGGCATAGCCCGTCGCCCCAATCAGCTTATGCATATGTTGGTGGTTGCAATTGCTGGGTCACTTCTGTTTCCAGCCCTGTCTTGCACAAGAACCAATGGGTGTTGCAGTCCATCCTGATTCTGCCCAGCATACACTCGGCCCTCACATAAACCAGTGGGAGCAGCAGCCTAGTTGGAATGACCCACAATAACCCCCACCAGGCCTGCTCCCTGCCCTGGTTCCCGTGCTTGCAAGTATGTACAGCACACTAGTCCAATCTGTCCCACATCCCACTTAGCTCTCATACATGTCAATGGGGATTGAAGCACAGTTCAATCCAACCGGCCCCACTATCCAGCCCACATACATGCTGCTGGGTGCCTTTCTGACCAGCCACGTATACCCCAGTCCGGGTTTTCATGCTCCCCAGTGGGAGTGATAACCCAGGAGGGGAGGTACCCACTATGTCGCTCCTGGGCCCACTCTCGGATCATGCACCAGAATCTGCAGTTTAACCTGACAGAATTAGCCCCCAGTGCCAGCATTTGCCAGCTGATGCTGTGGCAAAGCCCAACCAACCCACACCCACTCTGATTAATGCTTGCACCAGTAGGGACAGTCAGCCTAGCCTGGCTTTTCCCTGATCTAGCTCACATGAGACCCACGGCTGTTGTAACCCTGCCTGGTCTGATCTGTCCCCATCCCAACTCAGGCTCTCCAGTGGGAGTGGTGTTCCAGCAGGGGAGCCCTTTATAGTCTCCCTACTAGCTTTACCCCTCCCCCTCTGGGTCTTGCATGTGCTGGTTGGACACCATGGCCTGGTCTGGTATGGCCTGCCTCACCTCAGCATTTGCCAGTGGGTGCTGTAGACTGGCCCGGCCCGGCCCACCCCCAATTCCAGCTCAGGTTGGTGGAGGCTAAAGCCTAGCTCAGTCCAGCCGGCACGCAGTACTGCTATGTGTTGCAACTGGACCCAGCCTGACCCACACTCCATTCTGGTGCTCAGATTCGCCAGCGGGTGGTGTCAACTGGCTCTGCCAGGTTTGCCCCTGACTTGCGCCAAATGTATGCTGCTGACATTTACCCCTTTTTGCCTTGGCTATCAGGAAGCTCAAAATTCATTTTATGGAGTAACTTACACTTACCTTATTCTTTCTCCTTTGATTATCCTACTCCTTACCTGGTTTTGACTTTTGACTTCTGTTTTTAGGACTTAACCTTACCTTTGCTTTATGTTATTTTCATGTTATTTTCCTT
This sequence comes from Ochotona princeps, assembly GCF_030435755.1. Lineage (NCBI taxonomy): Eukaryota > Metazoa > Chordata > Mammalia > Lagomorpha > Ochotonidae > Ochotona > Ochotona princeps. The sequence continues at coordinate 41,837,067 of NC_080842.1, read as the reverse complement.
AGGGAGATGAAATCAAGAGAAGGGAATTCTGATGGGTGTGAGGCAAGGGGTGAGGGCATGCCTTGGGAGGAAGTGGCATTCTCTGGGGCGGGAGAGTCCAAGGGCTGCCTGGAGGAGGTGGGCAAGGTCAGAGGAGTTTCCTGGGAAAAGAAAGGTGAAGAGGGGTGCAGGCCGGGGGAGGTGGGGGAGGTGGGGCATAAATATGTGGCCAAGGAGGCTTGCGGGGAGAGAAGGTGCTAAACAAGCCAGAGACGTGGAGGGGAGGCTTGGAGTGGGCAGCCCCAAGGATGTCCTGCCCACAGAAGTGTCCTTGCCACTGGCACCACCCTCCCCCGGGCACCCTTAAGCACAGCCGCCTGGCCCCACGATCCCGGTGGTCTCTCTCCAGAGCCCTTGTGTGATCTCGTATCTCAAGGATGTCATTTCTATATCTCATCCTCTTCGTCTCGTGAAAGCTGGAGGAGCACTCAGCTTTTTTTTTTTAAGATTAATTTTTATTGGAAAGACAGATATACAGAGAGGAGGAGAGACAGAGAGGAAGATCTGTCCGCTGTTTCAATGACCAGAGCTGAGCCAATCAGAAGTCAGCAGCCAGGAGCTTCTTCTGAGTCTCCCAGATGGGTACAGGGTCCCAAGGCTTTGGACTGTCCTCTACTGCTTTCCTAGGCCACAAGCAGGGAGCTGGATGGGAAGCAGGGCCTCCAGGATTAGAACCAGTGCCCATATGGAATCCTGGTGCTTGCAAGGTGAGGACTTTAGCCACTAGGCTACTGTGCTGGGCCCAGAGCACTCAGCTTTGTTGCTTGCTTGCTGCTGGTGTCTGGCACGCAGCAGACCTGCCACAGATGGGGAGACTTACTGAATGAACATGATTGAATAGGTGGGTCGGGGAGGGAGTCTTCACTCCAAACACATTATTTAGCAAGCACTGCTAGTAACACGTGTAGCCATGGCCTCTGGACAGGGACCTGACTGTGGAATCTGCCAGGTGGGCAGAGCAGGTCTGGGAGGTCAGGCCCAGAGGGGCATCTTAGGGCAGGGAAGGGGGTGATGCCAGGTGTCAGGGAAGAGACTGTGGCAGCAGCAGGAGGAGTGGGCTATGTGGGAAGGAATGGCTGAGGACTTGGGTCAGCTGGTGGCAGGCTCCTGGCCTGGCCTCATACACACCTGTGATGGTGAAGGCCACCTGCTCCCAGTGCCTGGCGGTCCTTCCTGTCCTACTGTCTGCTAGAGTTGAGTGCCGGAGTGTGTTAAGTGTTTCCACTGCAAAAATGTCCGGTGATTGGCCAGAGCTTCCCAGTGGGCTCCGTGAGGACAGCAAGTGAGCCAGAGGTTCATGAGCTTGACATGGGGGATGCTGGCCTGTGTCCCAGAATTTGGGCACCCTATGCTTCCTTGCTACTACTTGTCTCATCTGAGTGACTCTGGGCAAGTGGCCCAAAATCTGTGGACCGCACTTTCCCATCCTGCAGTGGGTTCCCTCAAGCTCCTTGGAAAACAGCTCAACACAGCAGACATTGGTTTTCTGGGTACAGAAAATCTTAGCCCGATGGTCCTTCAATCCTACCCAGTGGCCTCATAGTCCTCAATGCCCTGCAAAGCAAACACATCTATGTCTCCCTTGAGTGCTCACTGTCATGTTGCCTCTGTTCCAGAAACTTGTGGGGAGTTGTGTAGGCCTAGTTGGAGCCTCAGACTGTGTCCCTAAATCCAGAATCACTGGGAGTGTTCTAAAAACACAGACCCTTTGGTTAGCAACTTAAGCTGTTATCTGCAAATATTGGCATCTCCCGTGAGTGCTGATTGGTGTTCTGTCTGCTCCACTTCTGATCCAGCTTTCTGCTAATGTGCCACAGAAAACAGCAGAGGATGGCCCGAGTACTTGGGTTCCTGCGCCCATGTGGGAGATCTGGAAAAAGCTCCTGGCTCCAAGCTTTGGCTTGGCCCAGCCTTGGCCATTGCACCTATTTGGGGAATGAACCAGCAGGTGGATGATCTCCTCTCTGTCTTTCAAAAGAATGAAACAAATCTTAACCACACACGCTTCCAATTGTCTCGTGAAAGCAAGTAAGGGTTCTCAGAGTAGGGTCAGGTTGGGATTTGCTGCTGCATCACTTGGATCAGAGCTGGGAGCCAGACTGAACCAGGGGAGCTTGGTGACTGCCACAGAGACTGACAAAGTCAATGCCCCCAGGTGGCTGGCTCTGCCAGGTGATTGGGCCACACCTGCCTCTCCCCTTCCCTCTCACCCCTGATCTGGGCTGCTGGCTCTCTTCCTGCACAGGTGTGCGCTTCCTGTTGCCTGAAGTCAGTGGGCGAAGAGACAATTCCCAGACCTCGCAGTGTCACCTTCTTCTTGTTAATGGCATCACTACCTTTCACAGATGTCCATAAAGCATCATGTGAGAGTGTCCAGGCAGGTGGCAAAACTGGATACTGATGTAGTGAGGCGGCCCAGTGTGAAGCATGATGAGACAGGGAAGGTGCAGACGTGGGGAGACCATGGGACCCTAGGTGCTCAGGGCAAGGGAGGGAGGTTTCCTGCAACCAGAGATGCTAGAAGCCCAGTGCAGATGAATGAGGAGGAGTTTGGCAGAGGATGGTGGGAAAGATGCCTGAGGCTCAGCGAGAGCAGGGATGAGGACTGGAGCTGGGCCAAGCACAGTGGGGCTGTTGTGTGCACAGGGCCACTGCCAGCTCAGAGCTCCAGGGAGACAGAGCTGGGGGACCTGGAGGGTCGGGGCTCAGTTTGGGGACAGTTTAGACAGAGAAACTCAGGAAGGGGTCCTGTGCAGGACCTCATGAGGGAACCTGAAGCCCTCCAAGGATAGGGTATAGAATGGGCTGGGCTCCTCCAAAAGCACATCCAGAATTTTGCTTGTATTTTTTCCCCTCTTGGTTGAGGCTACCTAGAAAGCTGTAGCAACAGCAGAGGGCAGTGGAGCCCACAGAGGCATGGAGGGGGAGAAGCTGGATGTTGGAAGGTGGGGGGAGGCTGGTGGGGGCAGGGGACACAGAGGTGGGCACAAGGTTGCTGTCTGTGATCATCAAAGCCCGAGCCAGGTGTAATTCATTGAACCTTGTCTGGGCTCCTAAGAGCTAAAGTGGCCAGAAAGAGCCCTGATTTTTCTTGAGCATGGCCTGGCCTGGCAGCACTTGTGGGCAGGGTAACCTGCCCCTTCCAGAGGGGCTGGCCTAGAGCAGCCAAGCACAGAGCCCAGACTTGAATCAGAACTCTGGGAGACCCTTCTGTGACAGTGTTTCAAGTGCTTCTGGCAGCTCAGCCTGCTACTGAGGTCTTATCCCAAGCACGGGTGGGTCACGGAAGACACCTTCCCCACCCCACCCCCAGGTCCACAGGAAAGACACTTTGGGTTTGCAGTTTGGCCAATTCTGGGTTTCAGCAAAGCTCCTCCATGGCTAGTTCCTGAGCCCACACCCCCGAAGCTCCAGGTTGACAAGCTCCTCATGACTCACCCCAGGGATTAAATCGCCAGAAGCCTCTGGCTGCTGGGCGGACGGCAGACAGACGGATGTGTGCCTGCAAGTCGCCCTTCAATAACAGGGAGTGGCCTTCATTTGCATGGGCGGCTGGGAACTTCCTGAACTCGGTCCCCAAGGCCCTGGAGGCCAGCACCTGTGAGGGGGCTGTGGCACAGGGGTGGAGGAGGAGAGGAATGGGGAGCGGAGCAGCGGGGGAGGTTGGCAGATGGCAACGCCAAGCGTATGGGGCTCAGGGCCAGGAAGCATCATGCTGGACCCGCAGTGTTGGGTGCCACCCACCCTCTTCCCCTTGGAGAATAAGGTGAGGGGGCGCAAGGGACAAGGCTCCGTTGCTATGGAGTTGGAGGACCCAAGTGGCACTGGTCACCCCTGACAAACCAGTCTGATTACCTCTGTCTGGGCACCAAGAGGGAGGAACTAAACCAAGTGCCAGCCTGGCCTGATTACTTTTCCCAGTGCCTAAACGTCAACCAGGGCTGGCCCGGGATTGGGGAAAGTGGATGAGAGCCAAGCCTGCCTGCGTTGCCCCTGCTCAACCTCAGCAGCTGCCTCTGCCCACTTTCTACTAGATGAGCTCACCCCAGCACCATGACTGTGCCTATGACAGGGTCAAGCCCACTGCTGTCCCCTGAGTCAGGAGCTCTTACTGCACCAGGCCCTGCACACTGGGACTCTCCTCTGTGCTATTATCCCTTTCTAGTGCTGTGAAGCTGGGGCAGGCACCATCCCCTTTACCCAGGAAGGAAGCTGAAGCTAAAAGAGGATGAGCTTTTTATTCAGGGGTACACACTGGTTGGTGAAAGAGCCAGAATTTAACTATGGCATTCAGCCAGTCAGCCCTGGAGGTAGATGCTGCAGGGACCCACCCCATCCCCTCAGCTTTCTAGAGGAAAGTTCTGCAACAGAGATGACCTCACAAGGAGGGCAAGAGATGCTTGGGGAAACTGAGCCAACCCTCATCAAGCATATGGACTTCCCAGAATATGCTAATAAGAGCAGCTCAAAGTGTGTTGAGCATGTAAGCTGGTGCTCCAGGCTGCTGGAGGCGGGTAGGGGGCAGAGTCGTTCTGGATTGAGGTCACGTCCTGGGAAGTCCTGAGTTTGCCCAGTTCTCCTGTGCTGCAGCTGGGGAAGCTGAAGTCAGAGGGAGGATAGCATGGCTCATGTGGAGCCAAGGCAGAGCTTGCTCTCTAGCCTGGGTGTAGGGGCTCGGCGGTCAGGGCCTGGCGGTGGAGTTGTCTTCTGTTCCTACTGCCATAGTAGGGAAGGCCCATTTCTAGTTTTTATCGTTGCCCCTGGGTCTCTACCACTGTGTGATGGGTCTGTTAGGTCTCAAGAGGGGACTAGGGAAGGTGAGGGGGTGATAAGCCTGGGTCAGATGCTGCCCCTGTTAGCCGTTTGCTGACCACTGGCTTGGGGTTGGGCAGGGATTTGGGGTGAGAGCCTGAAAACTGTCCACCTTAGCTAGGGACCTCCTGTGTAGCCTCTGCATGTCCCTGACTCTCTAGGCTGTTAGCCTCCCTGTAACCTGTGGTACAAAACAACAGTGCCATCAGAAGCACCCTTTCTGGGGATGGCCGGTGGCATTGCTGCCTGCTGAGTCACAGGGGGAGAAGCAGCAGCGGCAGCAGCAGTAGCAGTAGCAGCAGTAGCAAGACTATTATTCTACCCTGGAGGACCACATGGGCTGGGCTAGCTGGCAATGACCCTCTCTGGTTGCTCTGGGACAGTAGCACTGAAGGTTGGATAAGCACAGGTCTGGTCTCAGCCACCATGCAAGTCCCCTGGAGGCCACCTCTGGGCCAGAGCTCCAGGGCACTGAAGATGCCACTGCTGTTGAGGCCCTTGCTCAGAGCCCAGCTCCTCTCCCAGGGCCAGGACATGCACATGCTCACAGCACAGACCCGTGGTTCACAAGCCAAGGGTTCCCGTCTGTCTTCTGCTTCTTGGGCACATGCACAGGTGATGCTGTCTTCTCTGGAGAGGCCTTCGTCCTCTGTCCACTTGGCCTGTGTCAATACTACTCTCTGGCTATTTCGTATGATATTGTAGGACCATAGTGTATAAACAACTGCTTGAGAGTTCTCAGTTATATAGCCAGAAGATTACTGGGTCACATGAGAACTCTATGGAGAATTTGGTGAAGAATTGTATTGTATTGTATTGTATTGTATTGTATTGTACTGTATTTTAGATAAAGCCACAGTTAGATTACTGAAACATCTACCCAAATCCTAGGATTAGAAAGATTTTATTCTTTTAAACATTAGCTTTCTTGCTTACTTGCCTGGGTGGGCTCAAAGAGCAAGCCCAGGACCATCTAGTTCAAAGACCATCGCAGGTGTTTATTTGGTGGTCTGCTTAGCAAATTCACCCCTTGCTGGTCCTCAGTGCTGTTTCCCAAGAAGTTGGCATGCTTAATTAATGCCAAAGAGCTGTAGCAAAGAAGACAGGCTCTGCTGCCCTGTATGACAACTGGCAAGTGACCTAATCCCTCTGAAGCCCAGTTATATGTGTGTGACATGGAGACAGCAGTTTCCATGCCTTCAGTTAGATGATGTAGGTAGAGAGTGCTGGTTACCATGACCCTTAGTGGACGTTCGCTGTTGTTGAGATGGTTGTCATCCTCGCCTTGCCAGGTCCTGCCAGAAGCCTGGAGCTCTGCTCAGCTTAGCCCTCCAACCGCTCAGCATCCTCAAGTGCAGGTGAGTGCCTCCAAGTGCAGCCACCTGGGCTCCAACCCCAGGCACAGTGTTCTGTTGGAGAGTGAGTGAGTAGGGGCAGGACACAGGCCCACCTGCAGTCCTGTATCACTAACAAGTGGTCACATACAAGATACAGCCCTGTACCAGCCTAGGAATCAGTTACTTCCTACACTCTCCTCATCCCCCAGTGATGATTGTGGAAGGGGAGGGCCCAGAGAGCATCTCACTTGGTGTCCTGCTGCTAAAGCAAGGACATGACGTGATAAAGATGAGTAAAGGATTCCTGCAGAGGCCAGCTGAGGGTGCTGGTGCCCTTGGCTCTCACATGGGTAGCACAGCCAGCTGCCAGACACAGAGTATTCTGTTTGTTATGCCTGGGCCACTCTTCATATCGGAGCAGTGTTCTGAGGCCCAGGATCCTGTGAGTAATCCCAGTGACCCAGTGAGGGTTTCTTCTGGTTGCTCCAGGTGCTTGCTCCTCCAGCATACCTACATGCCTTAGCCCAGGCACCATGGGGTGTGTTAGGGGTTGGAGGGTCCTCTCCTGGGCGCCTAAGCTGCTGCATAGGCCAGTAGGTCCCTGGTCTACTACACATCTCCTAATGCAGACAGAATACCTGCAGCACTGGGTCTTCTGCCATCAGATAGACTGGATTCTAATCCCAAGTCCATTCATTCGGGCTACGACCTTGGATAAGGTCTTTAACATTCTGGGCCTCCACATCTTTGACCTGAGAACAATGCCTGTAAAGCCAGCCCAAGCTGTGAGGAGGATGGTGGTATGAAGGATTTCATGCATGCAGACCTCCCTCTGCAACAGGACGGCCACTGGCACAAGGCAAGGGAAGGTGCCTATGACACAGTCTTGGTTTCTGGCTAACTTCTTGAGTTGAGTCTTACCCTGGGAGCTATGTCTTCACTCACTGTTGCAGTTCCCAACACCAAATTCACACATTTAAGTCATGCCCAAGACCCCTGAATGTGACTGCACAGGGCTGGAGTTGTGGCCTAGCACATAAAGCCGTTGCCTGCAGTGCCAGCATCCCATATGGTTGAGTCCTGGATGCTCCACTTCCAATTCAGCTCCCTACTGTGGCTTGGGAAAGGAGTGGAGGATGGCCCAACTTCTTAGGCCCCTGCACACATGTGGGAGATTTGGAAGAAGCTCCTGGGTCATAACTTCTGATTGGCACCCCTGGCTGTTGTGGCCATTTGGGGGAATGAATCAACAGATGGAAGATTTGTCTCTTTCTCCCTCTTTCTCTGCAACTCCTTCAAATAAATAGAATGAATCTTACAAAATAGAATGTGATGGTATTTGGAAAGAGCATCTTTAAAATAGTGATTAGATCAAGTGTGGCCTTGAGATGGGCCTGATCCTGTATGACAGGTGTCCTTGTAAGTAGGTGAGGACAGGGAAACACACATGATGGAAAGCCATGTGAGGATGCTGGGAGAGGGTGGCACCTGCAAGCCAAGGAGAGAGGCCTCAAGGGAAGCTAAACCTGCCCACACCTGTCTCAGTCTCCCTGCTGCTTCAGCCAAGGGCAAATAAGCATCTGTGGCCCAAGTTGTGCAATTGGCGGTCCTCTGTGATGGTGGCCCTGGCCAATCCAGATACTCAGGAAAGTTCTGAAATAACAGCTGCTCCTTGGTCCCTAGAAAAGTTCTCCTGAGATGAGCACCAATGGCCCCTGCAAACTCTACTAGTGTCCAGCAACAAAGGGATCCCAGCCAAAGCCCCTTGAGGTCTGGTCCAGGGCTTAGCCAGGCCACAGGTGGCAGCCCCTGCTTGATGCTCAGGAGACCACCTGCTGGGAGGGCAGCTGTGAGCAAATGTGCCAGTAGGAAAAAGGGTCCCACAGGGTGCACTTCAGAGAGTCATTGTTCCCTGCCAGCCCCAGCAGGCAATGGGGGGGGGATGGGGCAATGAGCTAGTGGCTGCCTTTCCCACCCTGTGGTGGCCTGAGGGATGTTTCCCTAAGACTCAGAAGTGGCACCATGCATGCACTTGGCAGAAGGCAGGCTATAGCATTTTCTGGCTGGTTACCTCATCCACAGCTGGGTCCTCAAAGCCCTCTTCCTTCCAGCCCCACTGCCTCTTCTCCCCACTCCCAGTGGGAAATAGCACCTCTTCCTCCAAGAGGCCAGTGCCCGTGGGATGCTGATGATAGAGAGGAACAGAGGCAGCAGACTGGTCCAGGCGGCCGTCGGCCAAGGAGGGTCCCATAGGTGAGCTGAAGGGGTGCGGCTTGCTCACCTGCAGACTCAGCTCCCTACCAGGTGAGGCTTGAGGCAGGGCAGGCCACCCCTCCTTGCCTGCCCGTCTCTGCCCCAGGCTTCTGAGTGTCCTCCTCCTCTCCTGAGCATGGGTAAGATGCCCGCAATCTGCCCCTTCATGAGATCTCCTCCCACACTTGGAGGTGTCTGCCCTTCTGTGTGATGGCTGGTGACCTCACCCTCCTGTCCCCAGGAGACAGCTGGGTGTGGCCTGCTCAGGGCTGCCTGGGGATTGGCCCAGGAGGGGCCAAGAAAGAACTCTTTCTTCTGTCCTGTGCTGGAGACTAGAACGTCCTTATAAGCCATTTGTGGGGTGGAATTAGCTTGTGCTTTTGAATAAAGGGCCACCCTTGTCCCTCCCTGTCCCGAGGCTTGATGGGGCCAGGAGATAAGCTGAGCTGAAGGCTGCCCTGGCAGAACCATGCATCATTGTTGTGCAAACGTGACCCTCCTTGCATGCTGCCTGCCAGCCTCCTTATCTCCCTGGATGCAAACCGAACTCAATCATGCTCAGTCCAAGATTAGCAACAACAGCACAAGGAGAAGCACCTTCCAAGAAGAAGGCTGCCTAGGGTGAGCTGCTGGAAGCTTCACAGAACGTACAGTGTTGCTGGATGCAGCCTGGGTCCATGTCTGGGACAGCTGGGACAATGGCTGGGATGTGAGATGGGAAGGGTCCCACTTGGGATCTGCTGGGTCATCTGCACCACCTGATTCTGCTCTTGCTACTGGGGTACCTAACAAGAGCAATGGACACTTTCTATCTCTCACTCTGATGAGCAGCGATATTTCCTTACACCTGTGCCCAAATCCGTTATGGGTGTAGGGTAACTGGATTAGAGACCATACCAGGGGTTATCTGGGATTGCATTCTGCTGTCTAAGGTCTGGATCCCTTATCAGTAAGATACAGAGAAGATGAGTCACAGCTAGTGAGAGCCCTGAGAGCAGCATCCAGCCCCATCCTATCTAGGGTAAAGGTCATCTGGAGTTTACTCATGTCCAGAGTGTTGGACACTTGGGAATTAACGTTTACTTGAACATGTACTGGGTAAGGCACCTGTTCCTCATCCTGTTACATGTGTTATCCTATCCTATCTCATTCAAAGATGCATCCACTCTTTTATTTGGAAGAGAACATGATGGAATGGGGGACTAGATACACACTAGGAGAGGATATGTGTGTGAGAGCAGCAGGGGTGGGAGGTGAGGTAGGTGGTGGTAGTGGTAAGGAGAGACGTCCTCTGTCTGCTGGTTTAATCCCCAAGTGGCTGAAAACAACCAGGTCTGTCCTGGCCAAAGTCAGGAGTCAGGAACTCTATCCAGGTCTCCCACTTGAACGGTTAGGGACCAAGTCCTCGACCATCTGTCGTTGCCTTTCTAGGTGCATTAGCAGGGAGCTGGATTGGAAACAGAGCAGCCAAAACTCAAACAGACACTCCGGTATGAGGTGTTAACATCACTATCAGTGGCTTAACTTGCTGTGTCACTAGGCTGGCTCCTTGTCCTATCTCATTTAATCCTTTCAACTGCCCTGTGAATTGGAGACTATTATCACCTCCATTCTTCAAGTAAGGAGGAAGCACAAAGGGGTAAGCTGGCATTTCCAAGATTATGTGGCAGCAGACGAGGAGGTGGGACCTGAACCTAAAGTTTCTGACTGCAGTGCTGGAATCATCCTCACTTTGATGGCTGAGTGATCTTTGATGTCAACAGAGTGCCATAACAGTGGTGAGGGCCCCAACCTCTCCCATGCTCCCAGGCATCCTGGCTGAACCCCATTGACTGTCGAGATCCACTCATTTGTTCACTCACTCATTTCAACACCTGCAGCATGATATGTGCACCGCTTGGCACTGGGAGGACACTGCAGGAGGCAACCTCCTTCTAGGAATTCAATTGACTCCATGACTCGGCTTTGCTTGCTGTGAAGTTGTCAGGCCTTTGACAGGAGTTTGGAATAAGCAGAAAGGAAAGGAAGAAACTGGAGAGAAGCTTGGTCAGCAAGGATGAAGGACCCAGGGAATAGGACAGCTAGGGAGCGCGTCTGCAGGTGCCCAAATCAGAGACAACAGTGGAGGTGCAGGTGCAGCTGTGGGGTGTCAAGGACCTGGAGAGGGCAGGCCAACCCAAGAGCCCTGCTGCCTGTGGTTTAGGTTTCCAAGGATTCCAAAAGAGAATTCCAAACCTTCCAGCCCTATGCATTTGGTGGAAGATTCAAATGAGTGAGTTAGCCATGGAATCTGCAACAACAAAAATTTCAGTTTACAAATGCATCGTTTCCCTGCATTCACATTCCTTCCAGCTGATGAAATTCTAGGAGTTCTAATGAGTTCTACTTCAAGAAGTCAGTGAAGTAATTGGCTTAAAAATGATTGTGCAGGGTAAGTTAAGCAGACACCACACCCTAGTGGATGCTCTCCTACCACCAGAATAATTTGTGGCAGGGATTGGTGTGGAGTCTCAGTTTAAACCACTGCCTTTGATGCCGGCACCGCATATTTGAGCATCAGTTTGAGTACTGGCTGCTCCACCCATGATCCAGCTCCTTGCTAAGGCACCTGGAAAAGCAATGCATGATGGCGCAAGTGGCCCCTGCCATGCATGTGGGAGGCTGAGATGGAACTGCTGGCTGGTTGTTGCATGCATTTGGAAGGAAGATTCCTCTCTCTCTCATGCTTCCAAATAAATACATCTCTCTCTTTTTTAAGGTTTATTTATTGGAAAGGCAGATTTATAGTGTGAAGGAAAGACAAAGCTCTTCCATCCACTGGTTTACTCCCCCAGGTGGCTGCAATGGCCGGAACTGAGTGGATCTGAAGCCAGGACCTGGGAGCTTCTTCTGGGTCTCCCACAAAGGTGCAGAGCCCCAAGGTTTTGGGCCATCCTTGACTGCTTTCCCAGGCTACATGCAGGGAGCTGGATGGGAAGCGGAGCAGGTGGGATTTAAATTGGCACCCATATGGGATCCTGGCAATGCAAGGTGAGGATTTAGCCACTAGGCTATCGTACCAGGTCCAAATAAATAAATGTTTAAGAGAGAGAGAGAATTGCCTGTAGCAACTTTGTGATTTGCATATGCATATCTGAAGCATGGATTTCTGCATTGAAGCCAGGATGATTTAGTTGGGAGAGAGAGGGAATATACATGAGGGAATACAGTGGATTAGAGATGGATTTCAGAGAGAGCCATCCTGCTTAGGAAATGACTGTGAGTGTGCTGTCTGCGGGGAGCCCTGCCCAGAAAAGACAAATGTAGTTCCGCATTGCAGAGCAAGCCTCAGAATGTAGCTAACGACTGTGAGTTGCACCAGCTCTCCTGGGCTTCCTCTGCATGCTGCCCAAGGTCTGTTGCTCTGTGATACTTGGGCACACGTTACATTTTCTTTACTCCTTCTTCTTTATTTTTCTTCTTTTCCCCCGTCCCATCCCTTGTTTTAAATGGTGAGCATCATTTTTTTTTTTAAAGCAATTCAGAGTGCTCTGTATTTCACCTTGACTTCATCTTCCCAGAGTGGAGGTATTGATTGTGTAGAGTTCTCACTCTTTCTATGCATTTCTTTGGCTCATCTGCCTCCATGGCCATACGTTACCACAGTGTTGACTGTGTACGCATGGTACTTGTCTGACAAAACATCGAGTCTTTCTCCACAGCCAAGAGTTGTCATTCTGTGCAACCCGCATTGGTGAAAGATAACATCTCTCAAAATCTTGGTTCTTTAGACTTCTGCAAGTACAGTGGTGACCCATTGTGGTTTTAATTTTTAAAGTGGTATTTATTTTATTTGAAAGGCAGAATGATGTGAGAGAGAGAGAGAGAGATTGTCCATCTGCTGGTTCATTCCACAAATAGCTGCAGCAGCAAGGCCGGGGCCAAGCAGAAGCCAGGGACGTGGAACTCAGTCCGGGTCTCCACTTGGGATACAGGGGCCCATTTGGATCATTTCTCACTGTTCTCCCAGGTGAGATAGCAGGGAACTGGATCAGAAGCAGAGCGGTGAGGACTTGAAGCAGCGCTCCGATATGGGAAGCCAACTTGCAGATGGCACAATGCCAGCTCTTCATCATGGTTTTTGGTGATCTTGTCCAATGGCTTTTGTTCTTTGTCATGGTATTTCATACTGCAGGTACAGAGCTGCGTGTATACTACAATCACCAATAATCATGATGCGCATTTGCACATTTGCTTTTTGACTTATTTCTTCATGACACGGTTCATCTGTTCATAACAGTTTCATCTGTACTTAGTATACCTGAATGTTCAGGCTTGCAAAAATAAATATTATTGTGTCTGTTTTCTTGTGTAAGGTGGCCTATGGAGTGTTCTTTCGTGTATGTGTGTATATGTGTTTAAGGATTTATGTATTTTTATTGGAACGACATATCCAAAGAGAGAAGGCAATACAGAGAAAAAGATCCTTCATCAGTTGTTCACTTCACAAGTGGCCCCAATGGCTGGAGCTAAGCTGAAACCAGGAACCAGCGGCCTCCTCTAGATCTCTTGCAAGCAGGTGCAGGGACCCAAGGCTTTGTTTGGGCCATCCTCTACTGCTCTCCCAGGCCACAGAGAGAGAGCTGGATGGGAAGAGGAGCAGCCAGGATATGAACCAGTGCCCATATGGGGTCCTGGTACATGCAAGGTGAGGATTTAGCCACTGAGCCATTGTGTCAGGTCTTCTGTTGCATTTTTATGTTTTGGAAATGTTGAAATCTTTTCAAGAATATTTTAAGATAATTTTTCCCCAGGATTTTGATCCTTCGGGATTTTAGACATTGGGTTTTTTTGACTTAAACAATTTCAGCCTTTTGAAATATTCGTATATGGGGTACTGTGTGTGGGATTGTGCGTTTCCAAACTTTCCAGAACTGTTTTGATGACCAGAAGCCTGGCTGAAGCAGGGCAGTAAGATACTAGGCTGTGGTGGGGAGTGGCGGTGGGGAGGGTGAAGTGTGGCTGGAAGCCAGCCAGATTACAAACGGTGAGGGATACTCGGGCTATCCAGTGTCGTGTGAAGGTGTGATAGTCACAGTGCACCAAGTCTGATGAGTGTCTTTAAGGCCTGCACTGTGCTTCTAGAAGACAGATTTTTGCATAGCTGCACACGGCTAGATAGGAAGATGAACTGCTTAGTAATGAGAGCTGTTATCCAAAGAAACAAATCACCTGGGAAGGAGGGAGCTCCTTGGGCCTTGGGCCTTGAAGTGGGCTAGGGAGCCCGGCAGGCCGGGTAAGGGCTCCCTGCAGTTGGAAACAGGTTTTTCTGTCTTCCAAGTCTGCTGCCAACTCTACAGCGTGAGATAGGGTTGGGCTGTGTGGGCTAGGGGTGCCATCCTTGGAAACACTGACAGCCCCTGGTCCAACAGTCTCGCCCATTTGCATGTTGGCTTGGTGGTATCACTGCCTGCCTTTCAGAGGCTTGGCCTCCCAAGGTTCCAGCTGACACCTGCAAGACCCTGAACTCCCGCACATGCTCGAGGCTGATGTTCTTCCTGCAGACAGTTTTGGCTCTGGTCACGAGCTTCCTCAGGGCTCCGAGAATGAGGCTGAACTCTACCATGTGCATGTGGTGGTGGGCGACAAGGAGGCAGGGACCCAGAGGAATGTCAAGAAGGCCCTCCCCCACCCCAATCAGTGGGGCTGAGGGTGACACAGAGGGGGAATAAAGCCAGGGATCTCTGAATTCGGCTCACGAACATGGCTGCTGCATCTTGCTCAAGCTTTGGTCTTGAGGCCACTGGGTAGGCATGCTGATCTGAAGGGGAGAAGTGGAGGATGCGCGTACAGGAGCAGTACACAGAGTGAAAGGAGGCCAGTGCAGGTGTGCTCAGGGCACTCTGTGCGAGCTCTGAATGGCTTCAGTCTCAGGAGCAGTACGCAGAATTCTTTGTGGGTCTGGAAAACCCAGAGAGGGGGAAATGACCTGCAGAATCCAAGCTTTGCAAGCAGTGGAACTCTCAAGAGATGCAGATGAAAAATGACAATGGCCATCGGGACGATGAGAGGTAGGCAGATGGGGGCAGGACACTGACATCAACCAGCCTGTGAGGACTGGAAACAATTGCATCGGCCTGTCAAGGCTGGAAATGCCGTGTAGCAGGTGCTGGGGCATTGCCATACGGTAGGTGCTGGATATATGTGTGGTACCTGCCATAATCCTGCCCATGAAGCCAGAGGACAGCATACAACATACCACACACTCTAAAAAATCTGATTATCCTTTTTTGGGAGTGTGGGGGGGAAGCAATTTCAAAACAAAATAAATACAGAAAGTTTGCCAAACTAGGAGGAAGGACACATTCCCAGTCTGCTTAGAGGAAGTGGCCCATCCTTCCCACCCCAGGTCCTTTCATGAGAATCTTCAAACACAAAGGCACTCGTAATCACATCCTTTGGCACTTGGAGCCCATCCCCAGAGCTTGCTCTTGTACTGCCAGTTCCCCCAACCTTTTTCCCAGACAAAAACTTCAACGGGGGCCTCACATTTCCATCAGTGGTCTCAGCTCCCCAGTCCCTGTGGGTTTGGATCAGTTCCCTAGGTCTTGCCTGGGCTTGCAGAGTGTAGGAGTGAGTTGGAACCATGCTCCCAGCCTGCTGTTGCCTACTGTTCTGATGCAGGCCCGGAGTCCCTGCCAGTACCATCACAGAAGGTCACCAGCTGCATCTGGGCAGCTTCTCAGGAGGTGCCTGGAGCCAGGGTCGTCATGCCTAATGATGATGACCCCAAGGGGTCATTTGGTCAAGGAAGTTTCTGTGGGCGTCTGTGCTATTCTCCTTTCTGCCACCATTGGGGTGTTGTTGTGGAGGTGCTGCAAGTATGCAGGTGTCCCTCACATGGTTGCACGTGAACCTCTCCAACGCTGGGTGCTGTGGGGTTGAGTCGAGTGCAATTCTGCTCCACATGCTTGCTTTATGAACAAATCTGCATTTCACAGCCCATGAGGTAGAAGCACGTGACTGCATTCCATTGTGCCATGGGTCAGTTTCCCACCAGAGCCTGCACAGGCCACAGTGGGCTAAATGCTGCCTCCATACATAGCACCTGATGGCAGACATGGCTCATAGAGGTCTCACCCAGACAGCCCACAGCGCAAAGCCTGACAGGGGAATGGTTTGCAGTCTTTCAGGGACTCTCCATGGAGTTTGAGCAGGGAGTGACATGTTGGCACCACTGATTGAAAGTAAGCAAAGCCCCAAACAACATGGGGAGCAAGAGTACCCGGGCTGCTGTGCAAACAGCTTGGCTAGGTGCAGGTGCGCTGACTGAGACACTTGGCAGGCTTGTTCCCCAAACCAGGCGTGAACTTCTTTCTTAAGCAAGTCAGTAGGCAGGAAAGAGAGGGAGGCAGGGGAGGAAAAGCAGAAGGGAGGGAAGAAAGAAGCAAGGGAAGAGAAGGAAGGGAGAGAAGAAGGGGAGGAAGGGAAGGAGACTGGGAGGAAGGAAGAGGGAGAAAAGAGCAGGCCCGGGTTCCTCTGAACACCCTGGGCATGGTGGTGGGCTCCTGGGGGCCTTCAGCCTTGCCAGTTCTCTGTCCCCGTACACCCCGAATACCCCATACCTTTGGCTTCCTTGAGCAGTTCCTCTGTGAACTTGACCACCTGGACCACCTCCACCCACGGGAAGCCTCTGCCCGCTGCAAAGATGATGCTTTCATAGAGGGTGTCCAGCAGGATGCTTCTGCGAGAATCTCTCAGTTCGTCAATCTCTCCCCAGGTCAGGAGCCGCCGCAGGTGCTCCCGGCCCTCTGGCTTCTGTGTGCAGGAGGTGATGGGAGTGGGGTTGGGGAGTCACTAGGCTGTACTTACTGGGAGAGTGCCTCTTGGGGAGGCCCGGGCATCCCGAGCACTGCTGAGTTGCAGGGGTTCAGGCCTGCTGGGAAATGTGCTTGGGGACCGAGGGAGCTGTCTCTCCACTCTCTTGGTCCTTGATCCCTTCCTTCCTCCACAGCGCAGGCCTTGGGTTCAAAATTGTGCCCCTTCCTCTCTCATTGCTTAAACTAAACTTGGCCTCCCACTGAGCCTTCTTTAATCTAGGTAGCTGCCCCAAAGATGTTGATCCAGCAATGAAACATATTAACAGGTTAATGCACAGCAGGGAAAAACCTTGCTATGGCAAAGCTTTAGCCAAAAGAGTGAATCTTAGCTGGTGAAAATTCAGGCACTTGGGGGGCCCGTGCCATGATGCAGTAAGCTAATCCTCCACCTGCGGTGCCAACATCCTATATGGGTACTGGTTCATGTCCCTGCTTGTGGCCTGGGAAGCGGTGGAGGATGACCCAAAGCCTTGGAACCTTGCACCTGCTTGCCGCTCCTGACTGCTGGCTGCAAAATACCCGAGTGCTGGCTGTTGTGGCCATTTGGGGAGTGAACCAGTGGATGAAAGATCTTTCTTTCTGTCTCTCCCATCTTTGTAAAGCCTGACTTCCAAATAAGAATAAATAAGTTTCTTTTTTTCTTTCTTTCTTTTTTTAAATTTTCAGGTGTTCAGGCAGCCTGTGAGGAAAAGACAAGGGGGTGCCTTTCTCCCTATTTGGAGAGTGCCCTGCAGGTCACCAACTTTTTTAGGAAGATCAATGCCACTTAAAGGGTGGGGGTCAGGAGTAGGGTGGGGTCAGGAGTAGTGTGGAGTGGGGCTGACATGGTGACACAGTGGGTTAAGTCACCACCTACTATGCTGGCATCCAAGATGGGGACTGGTTCAAGTTCTGGCTGCTCCACTTTCAACCCAGCTCCCTGTTCATGTGCCTTGGAAAACAGCAGAGAATGGGTCAATTGCTTGGGCCCCTGCCACCCATGTGGGATGTCTGGATGAAGTTCCAGGTTCCTGGCTTTGACCTGGCCCAATCTTGGCTTTGTGGGCATTTGGGAAGGAAACCAGCTGGATGGAAGATCACTCTCTGTCCCTCTCTGTAAGTTTGCCTTTCAAACACATTTTTAATAAATCAATAAACTCTTTAAAAATGCAAAAAAAAAAAAAAAAAGGTGGAGAGTGACATGAAGGAAAATAAAGCAGCCCCCGGGCTGTGTGAACAGCTGGTAGCATATGAGATTTGTGGCCAGGTATTTGCATACCAGGCCTCTGGTGTGAGGGGGCTATGGCTTGATGGTGGGGGAGTGGGGTAGATCCTCAGGGAGCCCTTGGAAGGCTTGGGGATTCCGGGAGGTCCAGAGTCCCATCCTTGGGTCCCAGGAAC
Source organism: Ochotona princeps (assembly GCF_030435755.1). Classification (NCBI taxonomy): domain Eukaryota; kingdom Metazoa; phylum Chordata; class Mammalia; order Lagomorpha; family Ochotonidae; genus Ochotona; species Ochotona princeps. The sequence goes on along the minus strand of NC_080842.1, from coordinate 41,819,387 downwards.
CTCTCTTCCTCTGCCCGACCCTCTCATCAAAGCGGCAGAAGCCCCGACATGGCCTTGGCACATGGATGGTTGAGTCTGGCAGGCCTTAATAGTCCCCCAGGGAGGTGAGTATTTTCTTCTCCTTCCCCTGCACAGGCTCTGCCAAACCCAGGCTATCCCTGTGATCCCCAAAAACCAGCCTGCAAGTTGCAGGAACTGCTGACAAGCTGTTGGCCTGGCACTCTGGGCTCTTGCACCCATGCTCTGTGCTGAGTCCTGGCTGAAGGTGGGAGCCCCTGGGATGAGCCGCTTGCAGCACACACCTCATCCCTGCCCACATCCACCCAAGCATACCTCCTTTTGTAGGTCCTCACCTGACACTGGAAGACTTCCTTGACTCCCTGGGCTGTTAGGAGCGCCATGGCCTGTGTCCAGTCACTGGCCAACATAGCCAGTCCTGACGTAGGGTATCTGGGCCGCTAGGTGAGGGGTGTGCCAGCTTTGTGAGGTCATGAAGCTGTCTTCTGCCTGCCACACCCTCCTCTCAGCCCTGCCCCAGGTCTCTTCTCTCCACGGAGCCTCCAGCCCTTTTCTCTTACCATCAGGTGCTCTTCTTTCTGCACAGCTGGCTTTGCTTCAGCATATGTGTGCACTTTGCTTGCTGTACCTGCTGCTAGCTTAGGCTGTGGTTTCCGTTCCTGCCGAACTGGAGGATTCCTCTCCGGACAAGGCTTGCCTGTGCTTGCTGCCATCATGCCAACACTTGAGCTGTAGCACCCTGGAGATATGGCCTCCACTCTGCCTTCTTTCCTGACTGGTGTCATCTATGTCTCTGTGCTTCTAGCATTTGGTCAGGGGTACCCCAAGTGCAGAGCTCAAGCACTCATATTGTGAGCTGGCAAGTCTAGGCTCCCTTCTACAGCAGTTAGCTTTACCCTGTCTCTTGGAAGTCCCTGGTGTCCATGGGTCACCTGCCTCAAAGTTCACATCAAGGGCTCCAGTAAGGAGAGCCTGGGGACTGGGATGGGGTCAGCATCCAGGCCTCGTGGCTCTCCAGGTTGCACCTCCTCTTTGGGTGCTAGGCTGGGAGGTGGTCCAGTGTCTTTCATCTGCCCTGCTTGTAGCCACCCACCCTCTCTACCTGGTTACTCGATCTTGGGACTCATTCCTATGACCTTTCCAGATACACAGGATGGGGGTGGAGGTGGGCAGCTGGGTTGGAGCCACCTTGCAGATCAGAGACAAGCAGGAGAAGTAGATCAGGCCACTTCTGCTGCCCTCCTTTTGGTTGTTTTTGTCACAGAATGACCAGACCCCCAGGGCTGTGTTGCTGGGCCTCACATTACTTGTCCTTTCTGGCATCCCTGGCAGTGGTTTATCTGGCTTCTCTCTCTGCCTCTCTCTCCTCTTCCTTCTTCTGAGCTGCCTTCTAACATCCACCCTCCCCCAAGGCTGGCACACGTTAGAGCATTTCAGTTTCCCACCCCAGGACACACACATTCTTTAAATCCTCCATTGCCTTTTGAGCACATAGTGGCAAATGTACCGTTTTAACCTTTTTTTTTTTTTTTAAAAAGCACATTTATTTATTTATATTAGAAAGGCAGATTAGATTTATGGAGAGAAGGAGAGGAAGAAAGATCTTCCATCTGCTGGTTCACTCCCCAAATGTCTGCATCGGATGTTGCTGAGCCGATTTGAAGCCAGGAGTCAGAACTTCTTCTGTGTTTCCAACAAGGGTGCAGGGACCTAAGGTTTTGGCCCGTCCTCCCCTGCTCTCCTAGGCCACAAGCAGGGAGCTGGATGGGGAATGGAGCAGCTGGGACACGAACCAGCAATCAAGGGATACCGGCACTTACAAGATGAAGATTTGGCCATTGAGCCATTGCACCGGGCTCTATTTTAACCAATTTAAGCCATCAGCCCAGTGGCGTGAAAGGCATTCGCACAGCTGTGCCACCATCCCTATTTATATCCACCTATCGTTGCTCCATGCCCTGTCATGACACTGCACCCACTCCCAGCCCCTCTGGGTCCTGCCTCCCCATTGCCCCTGGCCTGCTTCCTGTCTACTAGTCTGTTCTCTCTGTCCACATCACTGCCACCCAGATCTCTTGCCTCCCTCCACCCTGACCTCCCCTTTTCCACACACTTTGCCAGACAAGCTTTCAGGAAAGTGTGACTAGGGCCTGGGGTTTGGCAGGCAATGCTCAGGTTTGCATCATGTGTGGGGAGGGGAGGTCACACATTAGCTGTGTGCTCATCACTTAAGATCTCTGAATTTTATTTTATGTAAATAAAAGAAAACTTTCTCTTTCAACACACAAGTACAACACTGGGCTCGGGTAGTTTCTGCTTTTTCAACCATCCATGACTGCTCATAGAACAAACCCCAAAGCCCTCGTGGGGCTTGCGAGGCTCAGTATAGCTCAGATCCTTCTTCTCATTCCAGCCCATCCTGTTCACTGTGTGCATTGCCTTGCAACGTCAGTAACATGGGCCTTGTCTCTTTCAAGGATTTTGCTGTCTTTCTTTTTTAACAACAACAACAAAAGGCAAGAGAAAGAGAGAAAGTTTCCATTCATTTGTTCACTCCCCAAAATCCCTGTCACTGCCATGCTAGGCTGAAGCCAGGAGCCTGACACTTCATCAGGGTCTCCCACGTAGGTGTCAGAGACCCAGTCACTTTTCCTATCATTTTCTGCTTCCCAGGGTGAAGATGGGAGTCAGAAACTGAATTCAGATCTCTTGTGTTGTTGGCAAGAAGCCAGCTGCCATTTTTTAATTTAAGGACTGATTTTGTTTATTGAAAGGCAGAGTGAAAGACAGAGGGTGAGACAGAGAAAGAAATCTTCCAATCACTGGTTCACTCCCCAAATCACCACAAAGCTTAGGACTGGGCCATTCCAAAGGCACGATCCCAGAACTCCATCTGGGTTTCCTACATGGGATAGAGGACCTGAGATGGCACCATTAGTCAGCTGTCGGAGTCAGAACTTGAACTCCAGCCTCTCCTCAGCCACCCTTGCTGTCAGCGGCAATTCCTGTGGATCGTACTGTCTGTCCTTCTTCCTAACTGAGCCCAGATAGGTTCTCCAGAGTGGGGGTGGGGTAGCAAGATGCTTGACTGGGGCTGTGCTGCTTCCAGAGGCAGCGCTTTTTGCCCTGACATGTAAGTGGAAATTTCTAGATAAAATGTTGGGAATCAAGGGTTTAATGAGGGATATAACCAACTGGAACATACTTTTTCTTTTTTGCCTTTTTGTTCTCCTTCCTATCTAGGTTCAATGCCAAGGCTGAGGCTTCAGCAAGCATCTTGAATTATGAGGAAAAGATCTCATCAGAGAGGCCTTGACATTGACACCTGTAATGCTGCAGAGACCCCAGGGTGTGAACTACCTTAGAACCCCTCATTTGATGGCATAAATGGAGGCTCCTCCATCCTCACGAGGGTGATGGATCAGGGAAAGCCTGGCAGAGGGGAGCCACAGAGGACTGTGCTAGGGGAGACTGCCAGAGGGTGAAATAATGTTGGCCACGGCGGTTTTCATCAAGGAATGGAATCTGTAGCCAAGGCCAAGAGCTTTCATGAGGTTTTTTTTTTTTTTAAGATTTATTTATTTTCATTGGAAAGTCAGATATACAGAGAAGAAGAGAGACAGAGAGGAAGATCTTCCATCTGATGATTCATTCCCCAAGTGGCCGACATGGCCAAAGCTGCGCAGATCCAAAGCCAGGAGTTGGGACCCTCCTCCAGGTCTCCCACACTGGTGCAGTGTCCCAAAACTTTGGGCCATCCTCAACTGCTTTCCCAGGCCACAAGCAGATAGCTGGATGGGAAGGGAGACTGCCGGGATTAGAACTGGTGCCCATATGAGATCCTGGTGCATGCAAGGAGAGGACTTTAGCTGGTAGTCTACCACGCTGAACCCCTCATGAGGTTTTGAAGAATATTCTGCGCTTGTCACGGCCCCACGATGGCCGGATGTTTCCCAATCTTTTGTCTTGATGGGAAGTTTTATTACTATTCTTTTCCTTTTCTGCCTATGCCTAGGGGCATGTTGGGGCCAGGCGTTCAGTTTAGAGCTCTGCCACAGGGACCATGTCTAGACTTGAGAGACAATGAGTGCATCACCAGGACAGCTTGTGCCTACCTAAGTAGAACGGCTGAGGGCATGAGCCTGGGAAAGCTGAGAGTGTGTGCAGACAACAAGTAGCACAGGACGCTGGGCTGCTCTAGTGCTTACTGTCTGTCAAGTATGTCCTCCTGGCTCTTCTCACCAGAACCCCAATTTTATTGGACAGAGTTTCTTTTTTTTTTAAAAAAAATATTTATTTATTTTTATTGAGACATTAGATCTACAGAGAGGAGGAGAGACAGAGAAAAATATCTTCCGCCCACTGATTCACTCCCCAAGTGGCCACCATGGCCGGCGTTGAGACGATCTGAAGCCAGGAGCCAGTTGCTTCTTCTGGGTCTTCCACACAGGGGTTAAAGGTCCCAAGTGTTTGAGGGCTGGTCCTCTACTGCTTTCCTAGGCCACAAACATGGAGCTGGATGGGAAGTGGGGCTGCCAGGATTAGATCTGAACTGGCACCTATATTGGATCCTGGCACCTGCAAGGCAAGAACTTTAGCCACTAGGCTACCGCTCAGGGCCCTGGACAATTTTCAAAATGACATTTTGATGTTGCCTTCCAGATTGGTGAGGTCAGGTGACATGATCCCTGGGAAGTTTCTCCAGGCTTTGGGGAGCCCATTTGCTTTTTATTCCTTGCTTTCTTCCATTCAGGAACGCAGAGAGGATTGTTGGAGCAGCAGTAATTATGTTGTGGCCAGGGATTCCCGTGCGAGGAGGCAGGATGCTCTGCATCTGAACACAGTGGACTCATAGTGGCGAAGGGAAGGTGTGTGTGCCCGTTGGCTTTGTGTTACTATCACTGAATACTGAGGTTTAGCTTAAGATCCAGAGTTCACATTGGCACTGGCATTCTGTTGCATCTCCCCACTCTACATCATGGACACAGCTGATAGCATCATGGTGGAAAATCATATGATAAGGGAGCAAGCTACGGAGCAGGGAGGGAGCAGGCTGGCTCTTTTGTAACCATTAGCCAGAGTCTCAAGAGAACTACAGAGACCCCTCCCCCCAAGGGCAACAACCCCAGTGACCATGACCATGTCAGGCTTTGGCTCTCAGAGGTCTCACCCCTTCTCCTATCACTCATGTGGCTCTCAGAGGTCACACCACTTCTCCTATCACCCATGTGGCTCTCAGAGATCTTACCACTTCTTCTATCACCCAAACTTCCAGAACATGAGCCCACTGGGGGACACTGTCAAACCCTACCCAAACTGAAGCATTGTGAGTAGGCAATCAATTTCATGTGTCCCATAAACATGGACTCCCACCAGGATAAGAAGAACCTGGCTGGGAAAAGAAAGATGCAGCTAGACATTGGGAATAGGCAAGAAGAGAAGGGATCTGGGAGCCCTAGGAGGAGGCTGGAGGGAGTGGCATAGCGGAAATATGGGGTCCTGGGTAAGTGTTCGCCAGGAAATTCCTGGATGTTAGGCGAGGGTGATGGACAAGGGTTTGATGTACTGTGGTATGACATAGGCACCTCAGAAAGTGCTCCCTCCTGGGCTGGGAAGTAGACCCAGCTGTCCATGCTTAACCTCAACACCACAGAAAAATCTATACGTCCCAAGATCAGTTTGGGGCAGAGAGAAGCAGCAAGTCAGGATAAGCATGGGGGGCAGTAGTTAAGTTGTCACCTGGGAAGCCCTCACTTTGTACTGAATGCCTGGATTCAAGTCCTGTCTCCATTTCCAGCTTCCTGCAAATGAGTACTGTGAGAGGCAGTAGGGGATGTTTCAAGTACCTAGGCCCCTGCTATCCACATGAGAGATCTGGCTAGATGTTCTGGGTTCCTAGCTTTGGTTAATCCAGCCCTGGCTACTACAGGCAGTCTACTACAGTCTTCTCTCTACCTTTCAAGCTAATAAACATTCTACAAAAGACACGCTGAATTCAAAGGATGTGACAGGTGGAGAAATTTGGCACTAGTGAATCAGTGCCAACTCAGTGAACTCAGGTATAACCAGCTACAAGTGCTGGCCTCCTGAGATCAACTGCCGAGTTTCCGATCCGGGTAGGTTGGAGGTGAGGTCTGATTAGGCCTTTTTCTGAGACATGCTCAAGTCTGATGTTCACTTTGTAACAGTAGAACAAAGATGCCATCACTGCAGAGGATATGGGGTAGGGAGAACAAGTGGGCTGATGGAGTTGGCGGAGGTTAGGAGAGCAGGTCTTGAGGCTAGGGACATGATGGATGCAAGAAGCAAGCCTCACATCCCCCACATCCAAGCAGAGAAGCTAACCTAGTAAAAGCCTGTGCTAGACAGACTTGGGAGAGCTGGGAAGAGGGCGTGTCTGTCACGGTCCAGTTTCCTGAGGGCTTCTTCTAGAGGGAAGGACGCGGCAGGGAGGCTAGAAGCTCTAGTGGACTCAGCATCTAGAAAGGAGTGTGTTGCTGACGGGTGCAGGAAGAGATGGGTGATACCAGCATCTCAGCCCATGAGAGCACTGTGGGCTTGTCTGGCATCTGGGTGCCTACAACAGTGGCAGGCATAGAACAGGGGTTGGGTTTTGATTTGTTGATTATCACAGGAGAAAAGTCGCAGCAAGGTAGCAATTTTGCCACCAGTAGCCCTGCTGGTCAACCAACTGACAGTTGGTTGGGCATCTCAAAAGTGAACCAAAACAGCGGGGAGTGGGTGGAGAAAGAGGTGCCGTGGCATAGTAGGTCAAACCTATACGTTTGATGCCGGCAGCCCATGTGAACTCGTGTCCCAGCTGCTCCACTTCTAATCCAGCTACTTACTTATGACCTGGGAAAGCAGCGGAGAATGGAGATAGGGTGATAGAGATGCCCAAACGGGACCATTTGGGCTTGAAGTGTGTGAATTCAGCTTCAGCAGTGGCTAAAGGGCAGCTGAGACCTAGTCGATACCTTTGAAGAAATGTGTCATGGGGCTACCGATTGACACAAAGGTCTCTGAGCTCCAGGACTGAAGTTCCAGTCACCTTTGCTGAACCTTGTATAATGTGAGTCAGCTCTCTGCAGGATTAAGAGCCACGCAGCTCACAGGATAGCAGTTACTTGCACACAGTCATTCTCAAAGTCAGGGGAGCCCTGGGTCCTGGCTGTTGGGGACTCTCCTGGTTGCTTCCTATAGTCCAGAAACACTTATAGAATCTTGTCTTAGTCCGTTTCCTGTTGCTATTACAACATGTACAAGACCAGATAACTCACAGAGAACAGAGGTTTACTTAGATCACGGGTCTGGAAGTCCAAGGGGCGGACTCCAGCCCCTGCTCAGCATCTGGCAAGGGCCTTCCTGCTACATGGAGAAAAGCAGCTCGTGGTGAGGCAGCGGAGGTGTGCTAGAAAGCTGCTTTAACACAGCCACTCCTCTGATAACCATTAATTAGCCTGTGAGCAGATTAAGCCATTCATTTATTTGGAAGGTGAGGTGACAGAGAGAGAGAGAGGGAGAGGGAGAGGGAGAGACAGAGAGATCTTCCAAACCTTGGTTCATTCCCTAAATGGTCACAACAGTTGGGGCTGGGCAGAGCCAAAGCCAGGAGCCAGGAACTCTTTGTGGACTTCCTGTGTTGGAAGCAGGAGGTCTCAGTACTTGAACTGGATATATCAGCAAGATGCTAAATTGGAAGTGGGGCAGCCAGAGTGCTCTGTCTGATATTGGACACAGGTATTAAAAAGAAGCTTAACCCTTGTGCCACAATGCCAGCCCCGATGAATCCCGCTCCTAAAGACAGACCCCTCAGGACCCCACCACCTTCCAGGGCTCCCACTCCCAAACACCACTAACAGATGAAGTTGGGGGTTAAGTTTCCAACACGCAGTATTTAAAGGAGTCCTTGAAACCAAAGTGTGTCCTATTTCACTCTCCAAAGAGCTTTGATTCCACTGATGAGATGTGTGCTGGTTTGCCCCACAAGAAGACTGAGTTCACCCCTCTTGTTTCAAAAATGCGCACATTGAAGAAACCCTATGCTCTCTTTACTTGCAAAATTCTTCATTATCTTTGCCCTGAAGAAAAAACTCAAGAAATTGTACTGTCCTGGTGCACTCAATTTGCAGTCAGATGACTGGCACTTGTGGTGCGCCAATAGATGCAATCCATCTTGCAGATGCAGTCAGTGTGGACCAAACACCAGCTGGAAGTTCTTTGTACTACCTGTATCCCAGACTTTGCAGAATGAACCTGGACTCCAGCTGATGACTTGGTGACATAGTGTCAAACTCCGGGGGCAAGCCCAGTTTTCACACATGAATGAGTTCCTTCCTGCAACCTGTAAGACTAACCTGCCATGTGTTTCTCTCACCTGCAGTGCATCTTCAGTGATGTGCTTTGCAGAACCCAACCGTTTGCAGCCGAACACATGCCATCTCACTCTTTTCCTTCAGTCCCAGTATGTCCTTGGGGTGGGAGGGGACTCTCACCTGCTTGATTTCCAGGCCATGGGTTATAGCACATCCCATGCCCAAAGCTGCACCACAATACAAGTACTAACTTTACCCTTAGAGAGCATGCATTTAATAATTCTGGACTCCAGTAGTCCCTTACAGGGTGTTTCAACCCAAAATCAAAATGACCAGTTTTGTTCAAAATCAACAAAGACTCTCATGTCAACATTGACAGAGAAGCTGCTGCAGGACCACAGAGCATGGGAACTTTGCAGCCAACCTCCTGTCTGATGCAGCAACACTATCACGTTGTCTTTTCTATGTTTTAGTTTCAGGGGGATAGTGGACCATCAGTCCCCCTTCCCCATGGGAGTCCCTCACTCAAGATACTCTTGCTTGGCACCTGTGCAGGCTGCCTGGGGCCACCCATGCAGATAGCTGGACTCGGTGGGAGGGGGCTCCTACTGCTGGAGGGTGCCCTGTGTGCTCTCCAGGGTGCCTTTCAGGCTTGCAGAGGGTACCCTTGGGCAGAAGGCCAGGAACAATCTGTGTAACTCCACTAAGCTAATTACTCTCTCTGCAGATGGCGTCTGCCCTAATCCTCTTTGGTTGGTCATAATCCAGTCCTCTTCTTGGGAGACCAGCCAGGCTCTGGAGTTCAGTCTCCAGGGGCCATCTGCTTAGTGAATGAGACCTGGGTCCCTGCTCAGCAGGACAAGGCCTCCCAGCTTCCAGCCGAGGAGAGTGTCCCCAAGGAACGTGCAGAGGAGGGTGGCCTGCTCTGTGGACCAGGCCCCAGGCAGCTGTTGGGAGAGAGATGACATTTGCCTCAGCCTGATTGCCTCTGTCAGATGTCCCTCTGGGGCCCAGCAGCTAAGGGCAGCTGAGACATGTTGCTGTGCCCTCTGGAACTCGGTGAGTTGGGGGGTCATGGTCTGGGCAGACAGGTGGCTGGGGATCCTGAGAATCTTAGTTCCGGGGAACCTGGCTGTGGGAAGGACTTTTCCAACCAGATGTGCACAGATTGTGACGCAAGGTTGGTTCCTTCCACAGGCCTGCCGGGTCACTAGGGAGAAGATCATGTTCAAACATGGGACTGCCTGGTTCAGGTTCCTGCTCGTTGTCTTAGGGATGTTAACAACACCGCCTGTCTGGCTCTGCCACCTGGGCCGGAGGGCGAAAGCACAGTCGCTGGAGCCAGAAAGGGAGAACCCAAGGTCTCCCCCAAGCAGCTGGGGCATAAAGAGCCCCCTCCCTATACACTCCCACCCGTGCCCCAGGCTCCTGCAGGGCAAGATTGGCTGTGGTAGGGGGTGGGCTCTGGGGATTTCTCAGGTTGCATCGGTGGACTCAGTCTTCAAGCAGAAGTCTCCAAAGAGCCAGGACAAGCAGCACACAGTGAGGGAATCCTTGTGAACGATCTCATGGAATTTTCTCTGTCAGCTTCAAGGTTAGCTTCCTGCACCCATTTCTGCAGAAGAGATTGAATAATGGAAGGGCCATGCTGGTTAAAAACAAACACACTGACTTTCGTGTATGTGGGTGGCTGTGACATCCCTGGTGTGGGGTGGGTAGCGCAGGTTCATCTCTGTCCTAGGTTTTAGAGGTGAAGCAAGCAGTGGTTTGGGCAACTGGGTGGTATGTGGATCCCAGGGTAGGAGCTACACTCCTTGGGCCAGCTCCAGTGTCACAGTAGTGACTCAGCTCTGTGCTTTCCCACCGCCAACTCACCCCCACTGAAGATTTGGTTCAAGGAGAAGTGGGTCTACCACCCTCAGCTGCTGCACACTGATGGGCGAGGGGCGAAGCCTCTGTCTGCTGCAGAAGGCGCTTAGAGACAGTGGGTCCCCTCCCCTGGCAGGGGCTGCCTGTCCTAGAAAGGCATGTTATGGAGTCAGCATGAGTGCCTCCGGGAAGTGTGACCATGTCACTTTTTACTCATCTTCTTAGTTACAGAAACAGCTTCTGGAAATCCTCTTAACAAATTGTGGTGGCCTCAGAGGAGCCTGCTCTCCTTTTACAAACTAGGACAAAAGAGAAGACTATTGTGTTCAGCACCTTGATGCTTAAATGTGTGTGTTTGTCCATGTGCATAAGCACGATTGGTGTTTGCATATAAGGGCGTGTGCATTCGTGTGTATGTGCATGTATGCACATGTGCATAACCATGTGTGGTATTTCTGTATGGGTGAGTGTGCATTTGTGTGTGTGTGTGTGTGTACAGTTGGAGGGGAGTCCTAGTGTGTGGCAAGATCCCTGCATGGCACCCACGAAGCCTAGATCTGTCCTGGCTGGCTCTGAGGAACGCTGTCCAGGCTGTATCTTGGTATCTCAGATGCAAATTGGGGGATTGGACTTTTTAGGTCCTTTTGGACCTTTCACTTCCAGAGTCCACACATGTGGTATTCAACAGCTTTCTCGGTTCCAAGTGAAATATCCCTAGTTCCTAAAACCTTCCCTTGTAAAATACATTTTCCAATCCTTTAATCATCTTGGTTCTTCTCCTCTGAACTGCCTCCAAGAGACCTGTGTCACTGGATAAGTATGCCATATAAATTAGTCGGTGAATCAATCTGTCAACAGGATCTCTTGAGCAAACAGTCTGCGGCTTGCTGGAGGTGCTGGGCTGATAAATCCACACAGGAACAGAACAGGTTGCACTCTGCTTTAGACTCAGGGGCTAGTGGCCCTGCCAGGGACAGAGACACTGCTGACACGTTGGGAGAAATCGTGGCTCTTACTGTCGATTTGAACATCAGTGGAGCACCTATTCTATTGAGAGCCCCACTTGGCCCTGTGAGGGTTAGCAGTGAGCAGGAGGTAATCTTCAACCACCAATGTGAGTGAGAAGCAGGTGCATAGATTAGAAGCAGGGGGTACAGTGGGTCCTGGTGGGGAGCCCACCAACTTCAATGCTGCAGGAGAGATCTGGAACTGTTTTTGGAAAATCCTCCCCTGCCTCTCCCCTCACCCTGCCCCCAGTGCAGCACGGCTAATAAGAAAGCAAAGTAAAGCAGATCAGGATTTGCAGGAGAGCAGACCTTTGTTTGAGATGATTTTGCCACTCATTAGCTGCATGAGCCTTGGAGACACATCTAATCTCCCAAATCCTGGATGCTTTAAGGTAACACAGGGGTGTTTGTACCAACCAGGAAGGATGACTGGGGCTTAGATGACATCACGCTCGCAAAGTGCCAGGCACACAGTGGTGATCCCTGTGTGTGAAGTCCCTCCTTCTTGACACTCATCACGGGTTGTTTAGAAAGAGGACCCTCCGTCTTCTGACTGGATACCACCAGTGGGGGCAGCAGAGGCGGCAGGGAGGTGGGGCAGCGGGGGTGGAGCTTCAAAGTTCCATGAGTTCACTAGGGGATGTGTTTGGGGTGCCCATTTCTACTAACTGATCCCCAAACTATTTGTTTCAGCCTTCAAGCCTTTTATTTAAAAGCAATCATATTCGTCATGGTTTTATAGTCTTAGATGGACAACTATGACCTTAGCTTTTACTTTATGATTGGTTTTGTATTAATTGTGCTAATTCACTGCATTCGGAGGAGCATCTGACCTATGCCTGTGGCTAACTTCATGGGGATGTTTTTAACCAAATTGCAGAGGAGGCAGCCCAGGTGCAAAGCAGGGCTTCTCAAACTGGAGTGTGTGCCTGGAGGTTTTTGCAGAACATTGATCTTGGGCTCCATCCCTGGAGCTCCTGCCTGGGAAGCCAGCGAGAGGCTGGGGGGAGCCTGAACGTTGGCCTTGTTAGGATGATCCCAGGTGAAACTGGGGTGTGAGAACCAAGGATGCATCCATGGGCGGGACAGCCCCAGAGCGGAGTGGAGTTTGACCATGTCAACTGAGTCTTCTGGACTTGCATCCCTGTTTGCAAGCTGTCACATTCTAAGCCAGGCCGTTCCAGAAGGGGAATCACTTAACACATTATTCGACAGCACTTTCATAAACTAAACCACAATATAGCTGTTATCAGCCCCATGCTCCTCTTCTGCTTTAACTTAGTGACCTACAAAATAGGGGTAACGATGATAGTAAGAAGACCTAGATGAAGCAAGCTCCAGGGAAGCATCTTGTGAAATTATCAGACTGCTGCATCTTACTCTTACTCTTACCAATTTCCTAATCCCCAATTCTCTTATCCATCATATAATGGATGACAATAATAATACTAACAACAGCAATCCATTCATTCCTGGGCCCACCCTAGGGGCAAGGCAGGTGACTATCACATATCTGCATCATGGACCTTTGTGTTTAATGCCCTGCCTGATGTTGTTCTGTGTCCTGTTGGTCCCTTTGGTAAGAGCTGCATTTTGGACCACTGTCACCGATTGAAATGTCCTGTGCCCCAGAAAGCAAAAACCCAGCTAAAAGCAGCTTGAGGAAGACAGGGTTTCTTGTCCCAATGCAGTAGAAGTCCAGAGACACCATGATTCTAGGCTGATTCATTTACTGTCTTGATGAATAATAACTGTGGAGTTTTCTTGGCTTTCTCCTCATGATCCCATGATGGCTGCAGCAGCATCAAGCATCACACACACACACACACACACACACACACACATCCAAAATCAAGTGATGAGTCTCTGACTTGTGCTCCTTTTAACAAGTGGGGCGGGGAGGGGGAGCTTTTTTTTAGAACCCTCTCATTGGCCAGGATTGCATCACATGACCCATGAAAAGGGGACTGGGATTGCACAATTAGCCTAGTCTCATCCTTATTCAGGCACTGGGACTAGGAGAAGCCCATGAAACATGCCCCCCATTCCCACCCCAGTAGGCCTCTGTCAGGGAGCAGGAAGTTGCATGAAACAGCTGGAGGGGACTGAGGATAGCTTCTGCTGCAATCCAGATTCCCTTTCTAACAGAAGCGATGTCCCCAGGGGCTCTCCTTGCACTTTCCAGTCTCAGATGTGGGGAGCTCTTCCTGGTACTGCAAGCATAGGCAGCCAGGGTTCCTGCAGGAGTGCCATGAAGCTGTGAAGCAGGCATTCATGAGCCTGCTCAAAACACTGAGCTCTCCTGGCAGGGGCCAGCTTGGAGTGTGTGTGGGGGGCGGGGGAGGGCAAGAGTAGGGTCAGAATGGGACAGGGCAAGACTGCAGTCTCCAGACTCAGCCAGCTGAGAGCATGTCTCAGGCAGGGCCCACGACCCTCAAGGCTCCCCAGGGATAAGCAAAGCATTGCCACTGTGTGCTGTGCTCCTTCCCACACCTACTGTGAGACTGGGATCCAAAACAGGTTCTGACCTCCCCCTACCCTCCCTCAGACATTTAAGAAAGTCATTTGTGATGGCTTGAGCAGCAGGTGGGCAGGGTAGGAGTGAATACAGGATGCTTTGGCAGTACATTAGATGTAGCAGGTGTTCTAATCTCTACGGGCAGTCTGGAAACAATTCTTCCTACCATGTAGAGACTTTGTGAGCCCACAGCAGTGGCTAATCTGGAGACTTTCTCAGGAAGGGAAACCCTTGTGAGGTTTTTATGCCAAGCAGCAGGCTCCTGTCTGGGCTAAGGCGCAGCCAGGAAGCTCTGGAAGGAGTAAGGCTGGGAAGGGGTGGGGGTTGGCCCCTCATGTCTGGAGGGTGGCTGCCTGGGGTTCCCAAGCCTCCTCCCTCCCTCACTCCCAGGCTCTTAGAAAGTATCTTGGGCAGGCTGTAAAGTTGGGATCAACATAGGTGTCTCCAGGGACAGTATGTACAGAAGGATAAGGCTTGGAAGGCAGGTACTGTGTCTGCTTCCCTTGGGATCGTGGTATCTGTCATGGCTGAGCAAAGGTGAGTAAGCAAGTACCCAGCTAGAATCTCACGCCCAGCATGGGGAGTTGGGAATGGTGCAACTGGCAGTCTTACTGTGCCTCCAGGGGCAGCTCCCATTTGACAGCACAGAGATGGAGGCCAAGGACAGGAAGCTTCCCAGACCTGTCCAACCTTTCCTTGGGGTGCTCGTTTGAAAGCTTAGAAACATCTCTCAGGTCTGTGCAAAGGCAGGATGCTGGAACAACTGGATTCAGGAGCCAGGAGCCAGCAGCCCCTCTGGGAGGGGACTGAATAGCTGCATGGAGAGGCAGCAGCAGCTGCTGTGATGGCTACAGTCTTGGACCCCAGGGGTGGGGTGTGAAGTGAGGTGGCTGCTGCAGACACTGCAAGGAGGTTCCTGAAGAATTAAACCCAGGATCACCGTGAGATCCTGCAATGTTGATGCTAAGCATTTGCCCCCAAAGAACTGAAAGCAAGGTCTTGAAATCATTGTGCCTCTGTGTGCATGGTGGGCTGGCCTGAGCAGCCACGGCAGGAAACCACCAGAGCATGAATGATAGACAACTGTGGTCTCCACACACAGGGGAGTGTAATGAGGCCTTCACAAAGGACACAAATTTTGGCCGCCAACAAGCCAGACACTTGCAGGAGGTGTTTAGAGTGGCTGCAGTCATAGAGACGAAGAGTGGCAGTGGGGTGACCAGGACTGGAGGGAAGGGAGAGTTGGTGTCTGATGGGCACAAAGTTTTATCTTGGTGAGATGAAGAAAGTTCTGGCAATGGCTGGTGGCAATGGTAACTCAGCCAAGGGAATGGACTCTGGGCAGAGAAGCTGTGCTCTGATGGGGTTCAAATGGTTGATTTGGCTACATGTACTTGACTTCGTTTTAAGTTTTATTTATTTGAAAGGTAGAGTGGCAGAAAAAGAGTCAGGGAGACAGAGGAGAGATCTTTCATCTGCTGAATGACTTCTCAAATGGCCACTTGGCTGTGGCTGGGTCAAACAGAAGCCAGGAGTTTGGAGTTCCAGTAGGGTCTCCCGCATGGGTGGCAGAGACCCAAGCACTTGGGCCATCTTCCATTGCTTTCCCAGACAGCTTAGCAAGCCTCTTTGCTATGCCTGGCAGTGAGCAGCCTGGCTCTTTGCTATGGTCTGCTGGCATCACAAGCTGTGGCTTAACCCACTGCACTGCAATGGCTGTCCTGCTGTGTGCCTAAGAAAAAAATTAAAAGCAAAAGCAATGGCGGCAACAGCAGGCTGTAGGCTATAACAGGTTGGCCTTCCCGGGAAGCAGATGCTGAGATGGACATTAATTAATGCTGAGATTAACACCAACCTCTGTGGAGGGCGGCCAAGGAGCAGGTGGCCACAGGAGGAGCTGGGCTGCCATGGAGTCTCCAGGGAGACACAAGCAGGTGCCCAGGAAGTCCTGAAGGCGGGAAAGCCCTCTGCTGTTGTCTCAGCGTGGGGGTGAGGTGGAGGGTGGAGAGGCCTGCAGCCCTGTGTGTGGATCTGCCATTTGGCGTGAGGTCTGTTAAGCTGAAAGTCAAAGCCATCAGCACAAGGACCTATCAAAAATGTTGCCAGTGCTGTGCAGCCTCAAGTTTTCCCCTGTGTGGACCACACAGCTCCCGCCCTTGTGCAGAGCTGGCTGCAAGACAGAGTGACGGGGAGGTTGTTAGAGGAACAGCAGCAAAGGTGGAGCTGGGAGGGGTGGATCTGGGCAGCCATGAGGCAGCCAGCCAGCTGGTGACTCGGAACTGCTGCGGGAGTTGAAGGCACCTTGGCTACCGTTCCCTGGAGCCCTCAGGGAAAGCTGGCGGGAGAGGCAGGGATTTTGTTCTTGTTTCACTGGTAGGGAGGGTTGGAAAAAGTGATGCCCACACGGTGGGTAGATCAATCAAAGACTAGAAAGGCTGGGGGCCAGTGCCTGGGTATCTGTCCTCTGAAGTTGTGGAGTCACCTTGGCCTGCACACACTTGGCTGTCAGTTCTCAGCACAGTCAGGGGGAAGGGGCAAATCCTACCTGGGTGGCTGGGATGCACCTTTAAAGGACGGAGGATGGGCCAGAGAGGAGCAGGGCAGGCTAGGAGTTGAGCCATAGGCTGCTGTGGCTTCCTCTAAAATCACAGACTTTCAGGAGCGGAATTCTCTAGGATCACCTGCTCAAGCCTTCTCTCTCTGTCTCTCTCTCTTCCAAAAAAGCTAAAGTCTACAGACATAGTCCTCATCTGAGCTATGTCATAGGACCAATTGGCTGGCCCATGAATGAAGCTAGGGGTGGGGGTGCGGAAAGCAAGGCAGGGCCAGACAAGTTTTCCCAGCAGGCAGAATCTGGTTGGATGCTCTCAGGACCCAACTTGACCTTGCCCACATCCCAAGCCACTCCCTAACACCACACGCCCCGTTGCTGACACATGTTGGGAGCTTCGGCTGCATCCCCTGACCACCTCCCAGTCCTCTGCCACCCACCCTAGGCCGTGTCTGCCAGCATGGCACAGGCTGTGCCAGGTTTTATGGCTCGGCTCTTGGAAATCAGTTTCTGGTTAACGGGCGGGCTGGTGCCACCCTCTGAATTTCCACAGCTCTCCCAATAGCTTTCTGGAACTGGGTACTTTACCACGCACTGCCACTTGCCCCCGGTGAGAGCTTAGCCTGCGAGGCCTCTGGTGAGAAAGGAGTGTTTTTCCAGCACCCATCTTGGGCTTTGGGCTGCACCAGGATCTTCCCTTCCTCTGGCACAGGGATTAGCGTCCCTGCCCTGTGGCCAGAAGGGCTGCATTCCAGTTGTTTCCAGGTTCCGTGCACCTGGCAAGTCCCCTGGAACATCACCACCCTTGTGCTTCTCTCCTTTCTGAGCCACTCAGAAGGCACTCCCATCACTGACCCCCAGTCCCTACCCCTTGCCCCAGCTCTGGGAAGCTCAGTGCAGACAAACCACCCCGTGGGAGGGGACACAAGGAGGCGGTGAGAGGTGGGGCAGGGAGGCTTGACGTCAGCACCCTCCCCATGCCAGGCCGTTTCAAATGCATGCTCTCATTAGAAAATGGGGGTATTCATATTCATCTGTTCAGATGAGAAAGCTGAGGCTGGGGGTTCCAGTTACTTCACCTCAACTTATGTAACCAATACAGTGTGTGTGTAGGGGAGTGGCTTCTGGGTACAAAGATGATCCTGTGGAAACCAATCAGAATCAAAGTGATACCATCCTGCAGGTAAAATAAAACAAAAAACCTTCATATCCACTCTAAATGGCCCAGGGCGGTGGTTTTATAGCAAAATAGTCAACCCATCTTCCTCATTTATCTTTTACCCTCCAGTTTCTTAGAAGCTTTGGAAGCACTTTTTAAATTCTCATACTAACCTTAACTGGCATGATTATTTTTCCTTCTTTTTGCCTCCCTTTTAATATTTTAATAACTCTTCCCTAAGCTGCTCTAGAACTTCCCAATGGAAATAAATCCAGGCATCTCTGCTCTTAAAATTCTACAAACTGACTCCCAACTCCCTCAACTACAACTAGAACCTAGGCCATCCAATTATCTTTCCTCCATCTGAGGCAGGGGTGGTCGGGATTGAGCCAGGGAACTTAGGGCGGAGAGAACTGCAGCAAACGGCATGATGAGGTGGTGTCCCAACTAGGACTGAATTGATTTAATGCAATGGAAGACCAAATTGAGTGGCTTCATTGAGAAATCCAGAGGCAGTTCCAAACTCGTACGGTATTTCCATGGTCACTCTGGCATCTGAGCCCCTTCTATCTTTTACTCATTTCTATTTTGGTTACAAAATGGTGTCTGTAGCTCCAGTCATTATATACACATCCCAGACATCTGGAAAGGCAGAAAGGAGAGGGAAAGGAGCTTTTAGCAGTTTTAAGGATTTTTTTTGGAAGTTCTTCCATTTGACTTCTTAAAATTCATTGAAAAGTAAATGGGAAGCAGTTTTATTAGGTGGGTGTATTGTAGCCCCGACATATGGCACTTCTGTAAGAGAGTAGGAAAGGAAAAGGTATTAGCAGTTTTTGCAAAATAAAAATGATTTTTATTTTGTCCCTCTTTGGGACTGACATTTTGTTAAAACTTTAAAAAAATGTTTTAAGATTTATTTTATTTTTGTTGGAAAGGCAGATTTATATAGAGAAAGATCTTTTGTCCATTGGGTCACTCCCCAAGTGCCTGCAATGCTGGAGCTGAGTGGATCCAAAGCCAGGAGCTTTTTCCAGTCTCCCAAGACTTTGGGCCATGCTTAACTGCTTTCCCAGGCTACAAGCAGGAAGCTGGATGGGAAGTGGAGCAGTGGGGACACGAACTGGTGCCCATATGGGAACTCAGTGCATGCAAGGTGAGAGTTTAGTCACTAAGCCATCATGCCAGGCCCAAAACTCTCTCTCTCTCTCTCTCTCTTTCTTAAAGAATGAAGCCCTTTGAGGTGATTGGTGATTGTAGATTTATTTCCAGGAATAGCAATTAACACAGGGAAGTCACCTGTACCTTTTATCCAGTTTCCTCCGATGGTAGCATCTCATTAAGTGACAGTTTTATGTCACTCCCAGAACACTGACACTGAAACAATCAAGGTGGAACTTCTGCAGGCTGCAGACAGCTCTCCCTTTGTCCTTCTGTAGCCATGCCCCTTACCTCAAGCCCACTCCTCCTTAACTCCTGGCACTCACTCATCTGTTATCCATTCCATTGTTTCATCACTCCACAAGTGCTATAGAATAGCATGACAGCATTTGTAAAATTTGGGGTCAGGATCTGTTGCATGCACCAACCCTTTGTGCCTTTTGGGATCATGGTCTGCTGTGTCTGTGCCCATGGCTAGTGACTTTGCATGGCCGAGCTGTTTTCCCTGGCACAGATGTACCCCACTGTGTTCAAGCAGCCATTCTTTGAATCACAACTGAGTATCTCTGGTCTTGATCGAATATGAACAAAAGCACTGTAACCAATTGTGGCCACATTTTAGGGGCAAACCCAAGTTTTCATTTCTCTGGAGCAAATATCCAAAAGTGCAACTGCTGGGTTGTGTGTTTCATTTTACAGTGAACTGCCAAACTGGTTTCTACAGCACCTGCATCTGTTTTCATTCCTGCTAGCAACGAGTGTGCTCCCCCACCAGTGTGTGATGGTGTCACAGGGTTTTGCTTTGGACATTCTAAAAGTCAGGTGAATCATCTCATCATGATTTTAGCAGACACTTTTGATTTTTAAAAAAATATTTATTTATTTCAATTGGAAAGGCAGATATACAAAGAGGAGCGACTCGGAGGTCTTCCATCTGCTGGTTGACTCCCTAAATGGCCACAACAGTTGATGCTGGACCAATTGGAAGCCAGGAACTAGGATCCTCCTCTGGGTCTCCCATGTGGGTGCTGAGACTCAAGAACTTGAGCCACCCTCCACTGCCTTCCCAGGTCATAAGCAGGGAACTGAGCAGCTGGGACACAAACCATATAGGATGTTGGCACTGCAAGGTGGAGGATTAGCCTGTTGAGCCACTGTGCCACCCGCTAGCAAGCACTTTCGTAAGGGCCTGTGGCCTGGAGCATCCTTCTGCATACTTAACTGAGATCAGGCATCTTCGTAGTCTTCTGTGGCATAGTTTGTTTCCCCTGTTGAGTTGGTTTTACTGTCTACCAATACTGTCTCCCATTCTGCTGCCTATCTTTTCATCCTCTTCACAGAGTCTTCTATGGAGTCCACGCTGTAAATGCTGACAAAACCCAATTGCATTCATTTTCTTTCCATGGACATTTATTTTGGCTTCAAAACATGAGTTTATGTCCAGCCACTCCCAGATCCTGGGCTTTCTCTCTCAAGGTGTATCACTTCATGTAAAACACGTAAGTCTGTAATCTACTGTGAGATGCTTTTAGTATGATATATGAAGTTTAGACTGAGGGTCTTTCTCTCACTACATTTTTTTTTATTTTTACCTTTCATATACTTGAAAGACAGAGTGACACAGAGGAAGAAATACAAATACACACACACACAAAGACAGAGAGAGAGAGAGAAAGAGAGAGAGAGAGGGAAACTTCTTTCATTTGCTGTTTCACTTCTCAAATTCTTACAACAACCAGCTCTGGGCCAGGTAGAAACTAAGAGCCTGGAACTCCAAGTCTGCCATGTGGATGGCTGGGATTCAAGCACTTGACTCATCCTCTTGCATCCTCTGGGTGAACGTTTACAGAGAGCTGAAGGGGAAGTGGAGGAGCCTGGAATTGATCCAGCAGGCTAAAGTGGCATGCAGGCCTCCCCAGTGGCAGCTTAGCCCCTGGCAGCACCACCCTGGCCCCTGCATTGCTAGGGGTGTCCAGTGGCCCCCACACCAACTGCCTGCTGAAAAGGCTGTCCTGTCCCATTTCCCAGCTTTGTCAGCAATGAGGCAAACACGTGTGTGCAGTTGTGTCTGCGTTCTCCACTCTGTTCTGGCGGGCTACATGTTATCTCACTACCTGTGTTTTGCAGGTTTTTCCAAAAATACTGTTTTCGTTTTAAAATATTATGCATTGAAAATATACAAAAAGGTCAACTTTTTCCTACCAATAGGGAATGTCATTTTTTTTTTAAGTTCTGTAAACCTTCAGGAACGCTTTCCCCTAGGATCTTTGAATGTTGGTTTTCTTTGCATTGTGTTGTCTATTAGTGCAGATTGGCTGGGTTAGTTTGCCATGCTGGAAGATCCCCACATCTCGAAGTCAAGGGAACCTCAGTTCTTTCTCATTGGGCAGGCAGCCTCTGGGCACCCCTCTGGGGGACTGGGCAGGCAGAGGTGAATAGTGGCCCCGGCTCCTTTAGGATTTTGACACAGCAGTGACCTGAGTCAAGTCTGTTCACGTTTCACAGGTCTCCACCTGCCTGCAACAAGCAGGGATTCAAGGAGCGTGGATTCGCATCTGTTGTACCTTGAACCAAAAATGTTGTTGTTTTTTTAAAATTATTTTTTTATTTATTTGAAATGCAGAGTGGCAGAGAGAGGAAGAGAGAGAGATCTGTCTTCATCTGCTGATACACTCTCCAAATGGCTGGGCCAGAGTTAGGTCAGTTCCACCAGAGCAGGGTCAGTCCAAAGCCAGGAGCCTTAAGCTTCTTCTGAGTCTCCCAAGTGGATGCAGGTGTCCAAGTACTTAGTCCATCCCTCACTGCCTGCTCAGGTGCATTAGAAGGGAACTGCATTGCAAGTGAAACATGTGGGAATGGAACCAGCACTCAAACGGATGCTTAGGTTGCAGATAGCAGCGTAATCCACTGTGCTACAGTACCTGGCCTCTGTAGTTCCTTTCATGGGTTAGTATGATCACACAGTCTCTTTCCTGCTTCTTCAACATTCTTTGAATAGCAACATCCTCAAGATAATTTCCAGCATAGAAACCCATCTTAGAATTTTATACAGTGAAACATCTGTGTCCAGGAATCTCACAAGAAATGACTCATTCTCCAACTATGGGGGGTGTCCCAGGGACCCCCACCCTTATCCCTGCTGTTGGGATGAAAGGAGCAAAGCTAAGCCATTTGAATCACCACAGCTTTACACCTGGGCCAGCGTAAGCCTCTTGTCAATCTCACTGGAAACTCTTTCAGCCAGTTTTCATTTTTCGCCTATTATGAGTGTTATTCCAATGCAGCGTTATTTTTGTTTTGCTTTTGAGTGAAATAAAGTTGAGCCAAGAGGCAAACAAGTGAAACACCTGGCCATTCAGAACCCTGGGACATGCGTGTCACCTGCAGCCACTGCCAACACCATCTGCTGGAAGGAGGGGCATGCTGCACACTTGGCCTACACTGTTTTCTTCCATTCTTCCTCACTCAGTCTTTGCCATGAGGAATGTCACTGGTCCTTCAGACCGACCGTGTGGGGATGCCTGTATGGGAATCGGGAAGGTGGTCTCAGTACTGCTAGGTCAAGTTGCCCCTGAGGCCACAAAACAGTGAGGCTTGTAGCAAGGTGCTCCACATTAGCTCAATAACTTGAAATTGCACCCATAAGAAGGGAAGTGTGGGACACATGGGCACACTTAGAATGGAACCATATTACTGGGACCTTGCATAATGCAATGCTTGGGGTTCCCAGCCCCTAACATGAGCCTTTCCCATGGATGATGGGGCTGCAATAACCACCACTGAGGTTGAACCAGCGCCACAGCGGGAACAGAGCCTGCTTGCTCTATCAGAGGGCAGAGGCCAGGATGCCAGGCCCCAGTTGCTCAGCCATGCTCTCTGATGAATCTGCTGGGGAGCTACAGGGCTTTATCTGTGTCCTTCCATGCAATGTCCCATGGCTCATTCTCAGCTCTTGTCTTGATAATTCTAACCCTCAAGGAACTTGTCTCCACCTTTTTCATCTAACTTTGTGAGAAGAAAAGTGAAAATCAAGGTTCCAGACTTTGTGATTCATCCTTTTATTTATTTATTTATTTATTTATTTTTTAAAGATTTTTTATTGTTATTGGAAAGCCGGATATACAGAGAGGAGGAGAGACAGAGAGGAAGATCTTCCATCCGATGTTTCACTCCCCAAGTGAGCCACAACGGGCCGGTACGCGCCGATCCGATGCCGGGACCAGGAACCTCTTCCGGATCTCCCACACGGGTGCAGGATCCCAATGCTTTGGGCCGTCCTCGACTGCTTTCCCAGGCCACAAGCAGGGAGCTGGATGGGAAGTGGAGCTGCCGGGATAAGAACCGGCGCCCATATGGGATCCCGGGGCTTTCAAGACGAGGACTTTAGCCGCTAGGCCACGCCGCCGGGCCCCATCCTTTTATTTTTCCTCCCATTCAAAACAGTCTCAAATTCCTGCTTCAGCCCCCAGCATCCCAGGGATGTTGTCATCTTGTGCTTCTTCTTGTGTTTTACCGTCAAGTCTAAATAAACTATGTTGTTGTTTGGGCAGACATCACAAGTGCCTGTGGGGCAAAGAAAGGGCTCCAATGTGTGTCTGATTTGCAGGGACATGTATAGTCACTATCGCTGGGTTCCCTGGTGTGATCACCGTCAGCTCTACCAGCAACAACCAAGCTTGATGGTGTGCAAGTGAAGTAGGTATTTCCCCAGCATCCTCTTTGGCCAGACACCCAGCTCAGGTTCCTGGCTAAGCAGGACTGGCCTCCCAGAGCATCAGCTCCTGGGGTGGGCAACATCATCTGTGCACAGGGGACCTGGCTCTGGGGCCGCAGGCAGGAGGGTGGGGGCCGTCCTAGGAGCTCCTTATCAGGAGGATACAGAGTCCCGAGCATCCCCCACCCCCGGAGTTCATGTTTCCTTTTGGATGCTTGAGCATCTTTTGATCTTGAAATGAATCCATTTTTCCTCTCTCTTCCTACTTCCGTTCCTCTCCTTCCCCTCCTCCTCTCAACCAACTTGGGGAAAATAAACTCCTCCGAGGGTGATAAGAGACCACAAACAACAGCTGCATTAACTCTTCCTTTACAGGAAGGCTCCGCTGAACTATATTTAACGGATGCACCCAGTTTCTATCAGCTGGATGTAGGGCATGAAATGTGAAGATCTCTTAAGTGCTGTGTTTCTCTGGCTGGGTTTATTCCTCCAATGGAGCACTCTGAGACTCTTAGAGCAGTTTGCAGCTCCTGCACAACGTTCCACTCAGATCCTCACACTCAGTAGATTGTACCTGGGTCCTGGAGGGCTGGCAAGTGGAAACAGGTGCCTCGGAGCGCTGGAAGGAGGGAGCCTGGCTATGAGCCCTGAGTGGGCATTCCTCTCTCCAGGCAACCTGCTCTTTCTTTCTGAAGGCTCTGGCTTTCTCCCTTTGGAAGCTTCTGCCAGGGTCAGGCAGAAAGTGAGTGATGGGTGCTTTGCATTATCATCAACTTTGTCCCCATCCAGGACCCTGCTGGGGTCAGGTCAAAGAGCTCCTGGGGTTGGGTTGGCTTTGGGAGCTATGTGGAGAAAGGGTGGGTGAGGCTGTGATTGGCACCTTCGCAGGAACAGCCCCTGGGACAACGAGGCCAGAGTTGGTTCCCACCTGGTGCAGGCATCAGGCCCAGACTGGAATTACCTAATCCTGGCTAAGAGCATTTCTGATTGCTTGACCTCTGACCTCCTGCAGCTGGATTATCAGATGTGGCTTTGGGGAATAGGCTTGTTTATAATGCCAGAGACAAAGGGAGGAAACTGAGAGCAGTTAAAACAACAGCCTTCCTGTTGCCCCAGCGCCTTTCATCCACAGAGGTCACTGGGAAGTGGGCTCCTGGAGGCCAAGGGCCTGAGATGCAAGGCGAGGGGGAAGGGGAAGGCGGAAGGGCATCCACGGTGCAGGAAGGGTCCGCAAGGCCTGCTACAACCCCATGGGGCAGGTGTGGTGTGGCCAGTGTACAGAGCACGGAGTCCAGGGGCAGAGGTGATGTCGTAATCTGGGGTCCCATGGTTACTTTGAGAGCTGCTTCCCCTCTCTTTGCCTCGTGATGACGTTGTTTCTTTGGACCAAGCAAGGTTCGCCTGCCTCTGATGACCACACTTCCGGCATCCCAGGGCCCTTGTTGGAGATCTAATGTAGGAGCAAATAGCTCATTCTGCAGATGAGAAAACAGACTCAGAGAGGCAAAACAACTTATCCACACCCAACAGCACTTTAGTGCCTTGCTGAAGGTAGGTTATCAACAGGGTTGTTGAGTGAGTGATAGAATTAGCAGCCACAAGCTCCAGAACATGTCTCCCAGCATCTTCAGGTGCTTGGTGCTCACAGGCATGCCCCAGCCTCTTCAATGGAGCAGGTTCCGATACTAATGTCTCACCACCCTATCTTCTGACTCCAAGCATCTGGGTTGTGGTGGGGGGGATTGGGGAGGCTCCAGCTGAATGACTCTTTCTGTCATTGCTGTTGAAATAACTGTGCTTCTTTAAATAATTCCAAACTTACTGACTAGAGGCAAGCAGAGTGCAAAGAACTCCCTCCATCCAAGCTAGTGTCCATGGCACTGACCGTCTGCTTCTTTGGGCACCAAGAGCTCTGTGTTAGGAGGGAAAGGGAAGCAAAGAGCAGAGCACAGTGGAAATGTGGAAGTTCTCAACCTGGGTTCCCTGGAAGAGCTTGTCTCTCTTTCCATTTAATAGTCACCTGAAGACTTAAGCAGAACCTCTCTGCCTTGAGAAGGGACTGGTTTTTTTTTGTTTGTTTTGTTTTGTTTTTTTTTTTTTGGCAATGCCCAGGATTTAGCGAATGCTTGCTGCTAGGATTTGAACATGTCCTCCCATTCATAAGCTATTGGTAGTTGGCATTGTGGTCTTTGGGAGGTAATTAGATCAGCTGAGGTTGCAAAGTTGGGTCCTGGTGATGGCGTTAGTGATTTGACAAGAGGAGAAAGAGGGACTTGAACAGACACGTTTGTTCTGTCTCATGATGTACTGCTCTCTGCCATCCTGCAGTGCCCCAAGAAGGCTCTCATGGGTGAGTGCCGGCACAGCAGCTAAGATGTTACTTGGGCTAATCTCATTCCCTATTGGAGGGCCTAAGGGCCAGATCCTCCTCTTCTGAGTCAGATTCCTGTCTCTGCATACGCTGCGAGAAAGCTCAAATAGTAGTCATGTATTGGGTTCCAGCCTCTTGGCTGCCACCTGACCCAGCCCTGGCTGTTACAGACAGTGGTTGGATTACTTTCTTCTCTTTACCCCCCTATTTTTCAAATCACATAAAAAACATTTATTAGGAAAAAATGGCACTCACCAGATGCTGGACACTTGCCAGCCTCCAGTGCTGGAAGCAAAACAGGCTTCTCAAAGTATTTGAGAATGAAGGAGCAGATTGATCTTGCAGGATGAATAACATGATGTCATCCTTGGCTGTATTCCTCAGGTTACCCATCAGAGAACATGCATGAGGCACCGGGCTCTAGGGATGAGCTAGCAGCAATGAGGTGTGGAGAGGGGCAGAGTGCAGGGTTTCTGGGCACTCCTCTCCTGGAGAAAGTAGCAAAATGATGGGTCTGCAGGGGCTCAAGGGTCACCTGGAGAACACCTGAGACTCCATCTCCCCCTTCACTTTTCACCTGGGATAACCAGGCATCAAGGTGGTCAAGTGACTTCCTCAAGGGTGTTCCCCAGCTGCTCTGAGTTGGATGAGGATGGGGTCTCCTTAGCTCCCAACGTTTGCTTGTTTCCCTCACCCCACATTCACCCAGTTCGGCTGCTCTGCACCTTTCTTTGTCAGCCTGCATTAAGTGAGCAAAGAGAAGTCAGAAAGCTCGTCCTGTACTTGCTTTGACTAGTTGGCCTGCAGGAAGAGAGTGGCTAAGGATGCCCAACCATGTCCTAGGGTTTTGGTGGAGGAATTTCTGTAGGAGATTGAAGGCGAAGAGGATATCATGGCCACTAGAGAGGAGATGACTCTTGGATGGGGTGGGAGGAGCCCAAGTCAGGAGGAAGAGTCATGATGCCAGGAGGTGAGGTTTTTTTTTATCTTCAGGTGGGCTGTGCTCCTCTGGTCTGGTGGGTTCTATGGGCAATGGTGTCCAATAACGTTGGCTATAGCAGCAACTGGCACACTTGCCACTGTGCTTGTAGACTTTTTTCCTTCCCAGTGGGATGGCTCCCAGCATTTCAGATGGCTTCCTAATCCGGCACAAGCCAACCAGCCCTTGAGTATTTTGCAGCTCCTGCAGGAGTAATGCCAGTAGCATCGGAGAAGGCTAATAACTATGAAAACCAAATGCTCCCCAGGCAGCAGCCCTGTGTTTCACCACTATCAAGAATTACCTGACATGAACTTTGAAAAGAGGCTTATTAATCTCATGGTTCTGGATGTTCAAGTGTGTTGCCTGCACTGGCTCAGTTCTAGTGAGGTATATGGCAATAGCAGGAATGCACACAAGAGTAAGCAGATTACACCTCTAGTCAGGAACAGAGAGATACTGGGTAGAGTCAAACTCAGCACTCTCAGGAGAACCACCAAGAGTTTCCTTCTTCCAAAGGTAATTCCTTCAGTGACCTAAGCACCTCCCCTTATGCCTCAACTCCAACAGCTTGTATCCTCTCTCAGTGGCACCACCTTGGGAATCAACTAACCCCTTCACATAGGAAACTTTGGGAGAGATAATTAAGCCATATCCCTACCACGGCCAAGGCCAAGCTCATACCCTAAACACCTTGAGGCTCTGACTGTTTTGCATTCTGTCATCCAAGACTAATTATGATCATGAAAGATCAGTTTGTATTTTTATGGGAGCCTCAAAGATGCCAGTGGAGATGAGGTTGTCTTGTAGGGGACAATTGCTCCGTGTCCCTGTACAGCACAGCCTCCAGCAGCTCCCTCTTGGCTTTCAGGAGAGCAGGTCCTCAAACTTGTTTGCAGAAGAGGGTCTACACAGGCAGATAGAGCTCTTGCAAGAGGGGGGTGATGAGACAGAGTCACAGAGGAGCCAAGGGGACTTCCCTCACTGACACGCTTCTCCCTCCCACAGTGGCAGGTGCTGCATGGCATGAATTCACCACTTATGTCCTGCCCCATCACATCCCTCACTATTCAGACAGTTTGCAGTGTGCAGTATGGTGCCTGTCTGCTTTGCTTCAGGAGCCGATGCTGTCTAAAGCCTGCAGCTAGGGAGCAGGGTAGCTTTGGGTCCATCCTTCTCTGCGGGTTGAGAGAAGACTGGATCACTGGATCATTGGATCGCTGGAAGCCTGGCTTGGGTGCCTCACATCTGGCCCCTGGATTTGTCATCTGGGAAAATGCAGGTAGCGTGGGAAGGGAGGTAATTGCTATAGGCTGTGTGCAATGATATGAGGATGATATGAGTATATGATAAGGTGAAAATGCCTGGTACACAGCGACCCTTCAAGAGGCATTGGTTCCTGAGGTTCATATAATCTAAGTGCAGGTTTGGAGGTTTTCAGAACTCAAGTCTTGGAAGTTTGGTGCCCCCTTTTAGGCACTCTGAGTTGATGAAGGTTCAGAGATGCTCACAGGGCACCTGACATTTTGCCTGAATGAGGGCTATGATGGGTTGATCTGTGCAAGATTCGCTGGGCCCAACACCTAGGAGGGCTACAGAGCACACTGAAAGAGTTGAAGGGCACTCATGGTCTGTACACCACCCATTAAGGTTTTCTTAGGCTGGGAACTGACATGTTCTTTGAAATTTGTATGATTGCCTGGCAAAGTCTAGATTCTATCTCTCCATTCTCTTCCACATTCCTTAGTTATAGACCAACAGCTTCCATCCGTCTCTTAGGGGGTAGAAGGCTGACATGGATTGTTCTAGGACAGCACAACCACTTCCATGTCCTTGATGGGTAAACTGTGTAATGTCAGTCGTGACCAAATGTAAGCAGGGGACTCCGGGATTCCCCCGGGCTCCTGCAGCTGCTGGTGGCTCCAGGTTGGCTGGGGTCACTTGCTGGGAACCAGCCATGGGACAGTGAGAACAGTGCTCTCCCAGCCTTCACCCTGAACCTCCTTCTTGGCTGGGGTCTCCCCATCTTTGAGCTCTTTCCTTCCTCCGTGGAGCTTGTCCTCTTATGGCTCCTGGCAGGCAGGCGCCCTCTCCCACCACCGCCCACGATGTGAAGCACCATGACCAAATGACAAAAACATTCTCAAGGAAATGAGTTGCTCTGGTCGTCCAAGCTGCCGTGAGTGTCAGAGAAAGCAGGTTTGGGAGTTGCTCACTCGGCAGCCCTGGAACGGGTCCAGCTCTGCCGCGCGCTGGCTCCCCTTCCTGTTGTTGACTCCAGACACTTACAGCCGTTGTATCCTCCCAGCCCTGGGGATCCTGGCCGGCCTCATCAGAATCAGCCTGCCTGACTTCCGCCTTCCACCTGCCCTTGTCCGAGTGTTTGCAGTCGGATTTAAGGAGCAAAGCCTAGGGGCCAGGGTCACCCAGGCGAAGACTGCAAAGTCTGGGTTCCTCCCGTGTTTACTGGGATTTCCCAGCCCTCTCCCCTCCTCCCCACTGTTGGTAATTCTAGAATCAGTTGAGATCACTTTTGTGGCCATGGATAATCACTTTGTAAACCAGGCAGAGCTCTACGCTGTCACTCTGTGCTTTGAAGAATCGCCTCACCCCACCACTGTGTGTGTGTGTGTGTGTGTGTGTGTGTGTGTGTGTGTGTTTAGAGGCAGTTGCCATAACAACACCCCACCTGGGCATTACTCACCAATGGCTCTTCAAAGCACCCTATTAGTTGAGCTTATGCGATCACCACTTTCACAACACTAGGACCTGTTCTGAGATCAATCATGGCTCCCAACTGTGGCTTCATGGATAAGCCCTTTCCCAAGCAGCATCATTATTACTCCGGAGAGTGGGCACTTGCTCCCCTCAAGCCTCAGCTCTGCTCTGTCCCTGCACACCTTCCTGTCTTCCTCCATCCCTAATCTCCCCTGGGATTTCTCACCCATATTCCCTAACTGTAAGGATCAGTCTCTACGTAGTGTGCCTCTGCTGCACCCTGAGATGGCACACAGCTGTTCCTGGGGATAGCTCCTTTGCTGACCTGCTCGATTTCCTGTGTCCTGGCTGGGTGAGCCTTCCTGAGGCCAGGACTTTTGCTTACTGCAACCTTTGTGCACACAGCTGGCCATTGACTCACGCCTCCCAGCTGCAGGGGCTGCTTTGCAAGGGGTGATAAACCACTTCATGTGCCATAGCCCTGGCCTCCAGGGGACTTCCTATCCGATTTCTTTTGCTCTTTAGGCCTCCATTCTCAATAGTACTTAGGGAAGTTTGGGGCACTTTTTTGTTGTTGTTGTTAAAGGCAGAGCCACAGGCAGGGAGAGAGACAGGGAGGTATCTTCTATTTGCTGGTTCATTCCCTAAATAACCACACCAGTCAGGGTGGATCTAGGCTGAAGCCAGGAGCCAGGGCCCAAGTAATCCTCAGGTACATCAGCACAGAGGTGGATTGGAAGCATTGAGTAGCTGGGTTTAACTGGAACTCTCGTATGGGATGCTGGAATGGGAAGTGGCACCTTAATTTTCTATATTGCAGTATCAGCCTGCTTCCTCCGCCTCCCTCTCTCCCTCCCTCCTTTCTCTTTCTCTTTCTTTCTTTCCTTCCTTCCTTCTTTCTTTCCTTTCTTTCTTTCTTTCTTTCTTCCTTCCTTTCTTTCTTTCTTTTTCTTTCTTTCTCTTTCTTTTTCCTTCCTTCCTTCCTTCCTTCCTTCCTTCCTTCCTTCCTTCCTTCCTCTTTCTCTCTTTCTTTTGAACAATGTATTTGTGTTTTAACAACTTTATTTTATTCTTCGTGTGACAGATAAAGAAGTACATATATTTAACATGTGTAATTTGGTAGATTTAGACATAGACAAATATGTTTGTGTATGTGTGTGTGTTTAAGGAGTGTTTATTTGTTTGGAAGGTAGAAGTACATGGAAAGATAGAGACGGAGAGACTGAGAGAGACAGATTCTCCATCTACCGTTGTACTCCCTGGATGGCTGCAACAGCCAGGATGGGCCAGGCTAAAGACAGGGACTACCTCTTGGTCTCCCATGTGGGTGACAAAGGCCCAGTTACTTGGGCCATCTCTTACTGCTTTCCTAGGCCATCAGCAGAGAGTTGGATCAAAAGCAGAAAAGCCAAGACACAAATTGGCTTCCATAGGATTTCAGCATTGCAGGTGGCACCTTGCCTCACTGCATCATACACCAGCCCCGGGAAATGCCTTTGACACCAAACCTCTATCAGGGAAACAGCCCCATCCCAAGTCTTGCAGAGTTGCCTGTGTCCATCTGTGCTGATGGTTGGTGCTGATTTTGTGGCGGGATCATAGAACTCAACACGGCTGAGTGTGACAACAGGTTGTTGACCATAGGCACAGTGGGTAACCACAACTCTCCAGCATGCCATCTCAACCCACTGCATTTCATCAAGCCATTCTGCCATCTTCTTTTTTTGTCCCAGTGATGTTGGCTTCTACTGCCAGGTTTGACGTGTTCTCTTCTCACAGGCCAGCAGCTGGCTCTTCTGCTCTTCTCTCATGGCATGTTTGATCGCTGCCACTCCCACTTGAGACTAGGTTTTCCCTGTAGGATGCAAAAACAGGTGATGTCATCAATCTCACCCATCTGTCTTCTCATCCAGGTTGTCCTTCTGGTCACTCCTCCCCATGTGCAGGTTGGAGACAGCCTTGCTGCAGGCCTACTTGCCTGCACACTTTGCATGGCCAGGGGCAGGAAGGCTCCTCTCTCCAGAGATCAGACTATAGTTTGAAGCACTGAGTTCAGGGTGTGGAGATAAATTTAGGGGTTATTTTGCTGATGGGAAAGTGGGAAGTGATAGAGTGATTTGCACACAGCCTCTACCTACAAACTCCTAGTATGATCCCAATAACCCGTTAGCTTAACTCTTTTGTTTTACGGCCAAGGTAACAGAAATACAGAGAAGCACAGAAGCTTGCCTGAAGCCCTGGGAAGCCACTCGGTGAGGCAGAGCCTGTGCTAGAGGCTGCCTGCCCATGGCATTGGGCTCTTTTCTGTGACCCACTCTGGGCTGCCTTCCACTGAGAAGCAGAGACCAAAAGTAAACCCTCTATTCTCCAGCATCCAGCTTCTCAGACTCCCAAACATTGCATTCCCTTCTCTTTCTCCACCCAAATGCCAACAATGGTGGTCACCAGACCTCCCATTCTCAGCTTCCTGTGTGGGTGAGATTGGTAGTTATGCCATGGCCTGTGAACAGAAGCAGTCAGGTGGGGTTTCAAATCAACTTTGTAAGCCTGAGTCAGCAGGTGCCCAGTCCTCTACTCATTTCGTACTGTCCAGAGTGGAGATAGGATGGCAAGGAATGAGGGGTGCAGAGCAAGAGGCATGGGTGGTAGGAGTTGGTTTCCAGCTCCGCACTCCACTCCCACTTGGATAAGGTGAAAGATTCTCCAAGGTCAGAAGTCTTTTGCCCAATCATGCTGCAGGACTGAGCTCTAATCTGCAAATCTGACTCCCATTCAGGGCAGGGCCTCACAGGAGCAGAGAGTAGGTGGTGCTGGTGGACAAGAGACTAAGCAGCAGACCATTAAAGGCAGGCTGAATGGGCTCCCAGGGCCCACAGCAGCCACCTCTCCTCTTGTGTCAAGTTATTTCCTATATGGCATCCTGGCAGAACCTTGGCCCCAGCTCTGCCCATCAGGTCTACTCTGAAGAAATACAATCTCTTTTGTCCAGCTTCCCTCTCTTTCCTTTCTGTCTGCATTTTCCATATTGATTTTCTTGGCCCACCTGAGACGGCTTGCTTGTTGGCCCACTTCGATGCTCTCTCAGCTGCATAGGGCCACAGGTAGCTTGAAAGTAGCTGAGCACTTGCACAGGCCCTCTGCAGCTACTTCCAGCTCTGGCAGCTTCTTCCTTGTCTGCTTCCAGCATGCTCTTAGCCAAGGTCAGGCAGGAGAGCTTTCTCCCCTTGCAGTACCCTCCCTCTTGGATTATTCTTGACTGATGGTGCTTTCACCACTCTTAACCACCACAGGGTTCCCCAGGAATCCTCTGTTCCACTAGCAGCTGTCAAGCTGAGGGGACAGAGAAAAACCAGACCCACTTCCTGCTTTCAAGGAGCTCGGGGCAGGCTGCCCATCCTGCCTTGCCCTGTGATTTTAAGCCCTGGAAATCCAGCCAGTCTGGTTAGCCTACTTCCCCTGTTGATAAGTTGTTTGGAGAATATTAGCAGGTGCGTGTGAGGGGGAAGGGGGGCAGGAAGACGCTCTCATCCTGGTGCTTGTTTTTGTGTTTTTGACAGTTTCCAAGGATTCTACTTCCTGTGTCAATATCAGGTTTCTTGCAGTTCTCAGTCTATCTTCCTGAGGTGTCACGGATGTGTCTATCCTTCCTTTAATTTTCGGGAGAAAGGGAGCTCTCATGGAGGAACAAGAGCATCCATGTTCACAAACACACGTTCGCTGCTTGTGTCTAAGTTACATCAACAGGGCACCATGCCAAGTCTCCTCCCATTTCCCTCTTTTTCCCCCGGTTTCCACATCGCCAAGGATCAGATGAAAACACTTTTTAACCTGGGCCTTGTGGATCTCTAGGGAAGTGTCTCTTCTGAGTCCCATGCCCTTGAAATTGTATGTGATACTTTGTGCATGTGGAAATGACATAGTTCAGAGTTTTCATTGTAAATTTGAAAAGGGTAATTCCTGTAAATCTTAAATAACTAATGTCTTTGGCAATTTCTCAATAGGTTTCCCAGATTCAAGGGCAATGACTTTTCTATAGCATGGTCTCACGTGTGATCTTCTCCTACAAACTCAGCAAAACCTTGCGACCTTTGGTTTATCACCTTTGTTGTATGATTACAGAGGTCAAGGAGCTTGCCCAAAGGCATCACTGGTCACACGGCAAGGCAAGGTGCCAAGGTGGGCTCTCCAGAAGCAAGCAGCCAGGGCACGCGTGAACTAGATGGCAAGGACCCAGGTGCAGAGGCCCTGTCTTCTTTCCTGGGTGATGAGTTCTACAAGGCATGAGCCTGTCTGACCACTCTGTTCCTCAGTCTTGGAGTACATGTCTAACACATGATTGACCCTTGCTGCTAGATTGCATTATGCCTTGTGATCAACAGTACTACACTTACTAAACCATTTTTCCTCCCTCATTCTGTTCCCCTCTATCTCAATTTGCCTCTCAGTACCAGAGCCCCAGGCAGACCCAGTTCTGTGGGGTGCAGCAGTGGGGTGCCACCCTAGCACCTGGCTTTCAGATGATGGCCTTCACCAAATCACCTCTCCTACAGGCAACGCCTCCCACCTCTCTTTTTACATACAAATATTTTATTTTGCACAAACTCTCCCCAATTCACCGTAGAGCTGTAATCCAATGCACCCAGCGTAAGTTGAGAACACTGTTGCAGAACATGTGTGGACTGCCCTCTTAGTGGCTGCACATCACAGCTCAGCCACACAGCACACCCCAGGGCATCTATTGCTGGCTTCATCTTGTGACCGGTACAAGTCCACAATCTGCAGCAGGGCTGCTTCTGAACACGCAGCACATCTGCACTGGTGTCAAGTTGGAAGTCACTGGTCCAGCTGTTATTTAGGGGACTGTGTGCATCTTCTACTGAGGCACAATTTACATAGCATTTACCATTTTGACTGCTTTCAGTGTACAGCTTAGTAGCACAAAGTGCCATCATCTGTTTCCAGAATCTTACCATCTCTCCAAACTGAAATTCTCCCCAGTAAACACGAACTCCTCATTCCTCCTCTAGCCAACGGTGACTCCCTCATTCTTTTTGAAAATTGTGTTTGTTTATTTATTTATTTATTTTTGGAAAGACAGAGAGAAGGAGACAGGGGCAGAAAGATCTTCCATCTGCTGGTTCACTCCCCAGCTGGCAGCAACGCCCTGAGCTGAGCTGATCCAAAGCTAGGAGCCATAAACTTGTGGTTTTTCTCATGTGGGTACAGATTTGAGCCATCCTCCATTGCTTTCCCAGACTGTAAGAAGGGAGTTGGATGGGAAGTGGAGCAGCCAGAACACAAATCAGCGCCCATACAGGATCTCAGCACTTACAGGTAAAGGATTAGCCAGTTGAGCCATCTCATTGGCTCCCATAAACCCATTCTAGTTTGTATGGATTTGACTATGTTGGGTACCTCACATCAGCAGAATCACCCAGTGTTTGCCTTCTAACCACAGTGTTCTCGAGCTTTATCCATGCTGTAGTGTGTGTCAGAATTTCTTTCCTTGTTAAGGTTAAATAATATTCCAGTGTGTATACATAGTTTTGCTTATTCAATCATCTATTGATGACCATTGGGTTGTTTCCACCTTTTGGCTCTTGAGAAAAGTGTTGCCAGGAACACAGGTATGGAAATAGCTCTTTGAGACCCTGCTATCAATTATTTGGGGATGTGTACCCAGAAGTAGAATTGCTGGATGGTACAGTAAATCCATGGCAGGATTTTGAAGGATTGTCATGATGTTTTTCATGGCAGCTGCACCATTACACATTGCCACCAGCAATGTGCCGGTTCCTCCACACCCATGTTGTTGTTGGATGTCTAATGAGCAGGAGGCAGTATGTCCTTTTCCAACCTCATTTACCCATCTGATTGTTGGGAGCGTGTTGGCTCCCTCATGCTGTTATAACCCGAAGTCAGCTGACGTCCCTCTGGGCTAAGCGATGCAGTTTTGTCTTGCCTGTAGACCAGAGGTACCTGGCTCTACGTCACCCTGTGTGCTTCACTGACTTTAATATTTTCAGGTCCAGGGTTCTTATGCCACAATCCCCAAAACTGGAATGCACCTTGCAGTGAATTCCATGTGTCTGTTTGAATTTGTCACGTTCCCTCTTTCCATCCCTCCTTTCCACACCTTTGTGGTTTCACAGGCTCTTCCGGTGCCTGTGGTCTTACAACCTCCAAGAAATGTGATTCACTGAAGAAGGTTGGGGAGGGGGTGGAAAGCTCATATCTGGCCCCAGGGGTCCTGTGCTGACTCCAGTGGCCACGGAGGACCCTAGGAAAGGGCTTCCCGCCCTGCTGCGTGTCAGCAGTTCTTGTTCTTTCTTTGCCCAAAGTCTC
This sequence comes from Ochotona princeps, assembly GCF_030435755.1. NCBI lineage: Eukaryota > Metazoa > Chordata > Mammalia > Lagomorpha > Ochotonidae > Ochotona > Ochotona princeps. The sequence goes on along the minus strand of NC_080842.1, from coordinate 41,783,665 downwards.
TTTCCCTTGAAACTCCTCTTTTCATCTCACCTGGTGCCCCATGTGTGGTGTGGGTCAGCCCTTAGAGGGGTTCAGGCACGGCACCCACTCCCCCGCCTTCCTCAAGGCCACTGGCAGCTCCACTTGCCTGCGGACCCCCTTTCCTCTGTCCCACTGCTCCAGCTGCTTGCTGGGCACCAGCCGCTGGCTGGCCTAGCCCACTTCCAGTACTGCGGCCAAAACCGTTTCCTCCTCCCCTCCATCTCCTAGGCCTGCCAGGCCTAGTTCCTCCCCAGGAGCTGTCACCTTTTGGAACACTTCCTGTGGCTTCTATTTTTTTCTCTCCTTGCCCCTTAGTCTGTTTTGCTCTGCTTCCCCTGCCCCCACTCCCACGCAGCTGGAAGGCTTCCTTCTGAAATCCCCTTCGCCCCCAGACCTCGCCCTTTCCAATCCCAGTTGGCCGCCCCCTCACCCGTCCTGCTGACACAGCCTCCTTGGGCTCTGGCTGCAGGACCTGCTCAGGCCCCTGTTCATCCCTTACGATGGTGGTTCAGTCGTCCTGCTCCCTAAGACCAGAGCCTCACAGCCAGACTCTTTGCTCCCACCCACATGGCCCTGTCCACATCCGTGGGCTCAGAAAGGAGAGGGTCGCACCTCCTCCAGCCCACTCAGCCTTAACATTCCCCAGAGAGGGCTTTCCCCAAGTGGGAGTCAGGGTGGTGAGGTGGAGGGTGTCGGGGGGTTGGGGGTGTGACGTGAAATTCCCTTAAGAGTTCAGTCTTCTTCTTATTTTTAATATTTATGGTTTAAGATTTGTTTAAATGGCAGAGTTAGAGACAAGGAAAAACAGAGAGAGGTCTTCCATCCACTGGTTCACTCCCCCAGATGGCTGTAGCAGCCAGGGCTGAACCCATCCAAAGCCAGGAGCTTGGAGTTTCTTCCAGGTTCCTAAATGGGTGTTGCCATCCCAGGCTATAAACAGGGGGCTGAATTAGAAGTGGAACTGTCGGGACTTGAACTGGTGCCACATATGGGATGTTGGTGCTCAATCATGCACCATGACTGCCCACACGCCCCCTGCGCTTGGAAGCATCACTTACCTGGGCGTGTTATCTCAGCTGGGAGTAGAGATAGAGAGCCCAGAAGCAGATCCTGTCTCACACCCTGCACCACACCTTCTCTTAGCTCTTTTTCCCCCAGATCTCCACGCCGTCCTCTCCTCTTGCCCTTCTCTTGCTGCCCTCATGCCTCCGCAGTTTGTCTGCTCACTCCTGTGGGGCACTCTCCCGGCCTCCATGGGCCCACCTGTCTGTAGCGGCAAAACAGAACTCCACGGATGTACAGCGCCCTCTCTGTTTGGACTGGGCAGGTGTCCCACCTGGCTCATCTTGTTAAACAGGTCACGGCTTCTCTCACTCCTCCTCCTCCGGGAGAGAAAGCTTGTGGTTTCAGGAGGAAGAAAACAATGAAGGGAGAATCGATACTTGCAAACGAATTCCTAGTTCGTGGCCCCATCTCCGCTCTGTGTCCGAGGACCTGTCTGGTGTGTAGTCCTGGGGTGGTTGGCCCTGATGTCTGCTGGCAGATGGCTCTAATCCAGCTTCTGAGCCACACGCAGGACCCCCTGCTGCCCTCCCCTGGCACTCCACATCTGCTAAGCTCTTCCTACTGCACGGGGCAGGACTCAACTCCAATGCCTGGAGCGAAGGAGAGGACAGGCAACTCATAGAACCGAAACGTCCAGTTTGAGCTTCCAACATCTCTCTGCAGGGCTGGCCCAGAGCAACCCCTCTCCACCCTGACTCTGTGGGTAGCCGATCCCGGTATACAGGAAGCCCCGAACCTTCCCCTCCCATCCTGGCAACCACCCATGTCAGGCACGCAGAGCTGGCATCAAGACCATGTCTATTTGTCATGCCCACCCTAACTTCTTCCTCCTGTGGGCATTCCCTCAAGGAGCCTCAGCTCAGAAGTCCTCAGGTCACCTCCTCCAGGAAGTCTGCCCTGACCTGCCATGCAACTTACTCTGTTTTTTCTCGGTCACACCCACTCTGGAAGTTTGCTGTCTGTACACAGAGCACCAAAAGGGGTGTATGTGCTGGCCTCTCTGTCACATGAGAAAGTGAAGGGTTTTAAGGATGGGAATTCTGTCCTGTGGATGGTTGGGTTTCCAGGACCTGACACAGAGCTTGGCAGAAGAGAAGTTCCCAAACTTTGCTGGACACATGAATGACTGAATGTATGAGTGAGTGACTCACTCACCAGGCAGAGTCAGGCTGTTCTGAAGGACAGATATGAAGGTGTGGTCTCTTCTGAGAGGAAGAGCTGCTCACACTCCTGGTGATTCTCACACCGGTTTTGAGCCCAGCCTCCTCTCACCCCTGAGGATCTTTTATTCACCATTCCCACCGGCAGGCGGCGCTGTCCTGGCTGCTTCAGCTTCTCCTGGGCCCTAGCTGCTTCCTCACATGCAGCTGGGAGGCCCCTGCCGTTCTGCTGCAGAGTGAATGCTTTCAGTGCAGGCACATGTCTAAGGCTACTCCAAACCAGTCTTTCCAGGGCCCCAGACTTGGGCACCACCCTGCAGTCAGTGCATGCATTGGCATATGGATTCCCTCATGTCGTTTTCTCTTTAATTCAGGAATTCCAGGGCAGAACAGGGTGGCGCTGTTTGGGAAGACTAGACTGCTGGCAGAGAGTGCCACTTGCAGCCAGGCTCCCCGAGGAGAGAGACGTCAGAGGTTTTTAGCTGAGCTCCTGGCCAGGACCAGCATGCTCTGGAACACCCTTCAGGGCTGTTGTTCTGTGGGATCTGCAGAGGCTGTCTCTGCACAGGAGGTGATGTGGGACCAGAGGCCATCGGAGGAGGCAGAGATGCTGCCAAGGATGTGGTGACTCTGGGGGACATGATGATATTGGGAGACTCCAGGATGTGGGAACATAACTGCACTTCTTACTCTGTGTTCCTCAGTAAGGCCCAAGAAGGATGCTCACAGTTGCCAGTGAAGAAGAGAAGCAAGTGGGATGGAGAACTGGGCTTTAGGGTGGGCGTTGGAGTAGCTGCTTGCAGCAGCTGCAGGGATGCTAGCAAACAGCCTGCTGAGAGCCGCTTGAAGGGAAGAGCAGAGAAGACAAGGAGGCTGATGAAGCCAGTGCCAGAGATGAGGGAGGGCTCCAGGACCTTTTTGTGCACCAACATTTTGAAAACGATGGAACAGTTCTTTCTCTTACAAAGGTGGGGATCATCCAGGCACAGGCTGTATGAGGCCCGTGGAATCATCTTGGTTGGCCCCGCCCAGGCAACTGCAGGCAGGATTCAAAAGGCAGCACATTGTAGCAGGCCCATTTTTAAGGTGATGATTGTACATGGCGCACAGTGATGTCAAAAATACCCAAAGGGTCCTTGGCAGAAAAGAATGTCCTTGTCCCAGGACAGGGGAGGAAAGGAGGGAACCCCACAGAACCCACAAGTGGGCCTGGATAGCCGCAGCAGGGAAGATCAAGCGTGCTTATCCAGTGTACAGCCACAGGGGTCCTGTCGGTTCTGTATCTGCTGTGAGCTGGGAAAGACTTACCTGGTTATAATCATTCAGCCTCATTCTGGGATAAAATTGTGAAATACTGGCATGGTTAATAACCAGTGCTATGTTCAGATAGTCCATGACTTATGGTGGTTTTGTTGATTTTTTTTTAACTTTATGATGGTGCACCACGGATATAGATTCAGTAGGGATGACACTGTGGTGACAGAGCTATGATGCAGTCCCAGTGAGATCCACCATCATATGTGTGGATAAGTCATACTCAGTTGTGCTGTGTTGCTAAGCAAAGGGCATTCTGCAGGCTGGATTACTAATGTGTGTTCAGCTTAGGACATCACCCCATCCTGGGCCCTCCTGTGCTCCATGGATGGAGCTGGGCGCTGTGGGTGAGGCAAGTCCTGTCTCCCAAACCTTGGGGGCATTGGCTGCAAGAGATGCAGGCCTGGGATGTAGGACCTGTGAGGGGAGCTGCCCTGGTAATGGATGTTGCTCTGGGCTAGGGAGGGCTCCATGAAGGAAGGAAGGCAAAGCAGGATACAGAAAGATGGAGCCACCGTGCAGGCAGAAACTCTGAGGCAGGTGGCCAATCAGGGATGGGCAATTTTCAAATGGAAGAACAGCAGATACTGAGGCTCCAGGAAGTAGCTGACCCAAGTGGAAAGAGCCTTGAAGTGGAGGAATAAGGGGCCAGAGCTTTCCTGCACACCCTGGGAAAACACTCGAGGGTTTTCGGGCATGGGATATGTCCAGCTGAAAACTGTTCTGTACTCACAGGCTGGCAGGTGCACAGGACAAGCTGACTGCAAGAGCAGACGGAACTCTTTTGCCTGTGAGGAAGCTGGGCTCCAGAGTAACGGGGATGTGGAGAAGGAAAGAACAATGGAGTGAACAGCTTTTAGTCTACCAAGGTAGACTAAGACCCACTCTCCTGATGGTGGTAGTGGGCTGGGATATTCTGCTATGGGGTCCATCATGCATCATGCAAAGACCTGGGAGAAGGTTATGAGAAGCATTGTTTTATGCAAAGGAAATCACCCTATAATGAAGAAAACATGACATCAGTGGTCTCTTGGAGTTACAGGGGACCCTTGGGGAGGGATTATGCTCCCCAAGTCTTCTGAAATCTGCATTTTGTGTTCGTCTCTCTACCCATCTCTTTAGCAGATAAGCCACAAAAATATTCAAAGGAGTTCAAGGTTCATAGACAAGGGTAAGAACAAGAGCAGGGGGCATGAAAGGAGTAAGGATTTACTGCTTCTTGCACTAGGCCAAGCACCTTATTTGCATAAACCTACTCAATCATTATAGCCACCATTCAGAGGGACTATAGCTGTGTTGAAGAAGGTTTTAAAAGAAATTATTTATTTTATGATATAGTTGCATAGGTTCTGGAATTTCCCCTCCCCTGCCCCCAAGGCCCCTCCTTAATTGATTTCCCCTATATTATTATCATAATATAGTCCTTCAAAAATAATTATAAGTCCATCATTCTGATATTTAAGTGTATCTTGACATTGTAAGCATGAACAATGGCAGATTCTAGTTAAGATATTTAACAGTCATTGGGAGTCCATCATTGATTTGGAGGTAGAGATGCATACTGAGTTGTATCTTCACATCTCGATATGATAGTTTCTAGCATAGAGTTCCTCTAGATGACTGTATGTATATGCATGTTTACCAATAAATCTATTGATCTCATATTTTGCATTAAGGTTGCCTTATATCAAAGGGAACATACGGTATTTGTCCTTTTGGGATGGGCTTGTTTTTCTGAGCATAATGGCCTCTATTTGGAATAGAAAGGCTTTTATTAACCTCCCGAGTTATGCAGGTAGGAAATTGAAGCCTTGGGGTTATATGTGAACTCAGATCCATGTGAGTGCTAACCTTTGGCCTTGGGTCTGTGTGGTGATGGATCAGGCTAATTCCCTGCCTATGGCACCAGCATCCCATATGGTCACTGGTTCGTTTCTCTGTTGCTCTACTTCTGATTCAACTTCCTGTTTGTGGCCTGGGAAAGCAGTTAAGGATGACCCAAGTCTTTGGGCCCCTGCCCCCACATGGGAGACCCAGAAGAAGTTCCTGACTCCTGGTTTCAGATCAGCTCAACTCTGGCTATTTTGGCCAAATGGGGAGCAAACCAAGGAAGGATATTCTCTCTCTCTCTCTCTCTCTCTCTCTGCAAAATCTGTCTTTCAAATAAAAATAAATAAGTTTAACAAACAAACCCTTTGGCCTCCGTTTTAATCCCACGCAGCAAGATTTGGGTGGCTCTCCAAGGCAGAGTGGGGCAAACTTGGGGGAGGGCAGGAAGCACCTTTGTGAAGCAGGGCATAGGGAAGAAGGGAAAATGCAAGGCCTGGCATGGCCCTCTGACTCGCCTCTTCCTTTGCCCATCACAGCTACCTGGGCCTCTGCGCCATGAACGGCGCCCCAAGGGATGGCCAGGGCCCAAGCCACCGAGAATGCCTCCTGCCCTCCGTGGCACGCACCCTCTCTGCCACCCAGGTCACACCTGCCAAGAAGATAACCTTTCTCAAGCGAGGGGACCCCCGGTTTGCAGGGGTGCGCCTGGCAGTGCACCAGCGCACCTTCAAGACCTTCAATGCCCTGATGGATGAGCTCTCTCAGCGGGTGCCTCTTGCCTTTGGAGTGCGCTCAGTCACCACGCCCCGCGGGCTGCACGGCCTCAATGCTCTGGAGCAGCTGCAGGATGGGGGCTGCTACCTCTGCTCGGATAAGCAGCCCCCCAAGACTCCCAGCCGCCTGCAGGGGAGGAGCTCCTCTGCCCTTCAGTCATGGGATCCTGAAGGCCAGGTCGAGGTGCCGGGAACCACGCCTTCCGGGAAGGCCCCCAGGGCTACAAGGAGGATGACACTGGTTAGAAATGGGGACCCGCGATTCCGTCAGACAGTAGTTCTCAGTCACAGAAATACCAGAAACCTGGCGGCCTTTCTCAGCAAAGCCTCGGATCTCCTTCACTTTCCCGTGAAGCAGGTGTATACCTTGAGTGGAAAAAAGGTAGGAGATTTGGGTTGGAAGCTGCCTTTAAGATGTTTTTTTTTGACCCTAGATCAAAATACTTAAAACAGAGGTGATGGAGGTGGTGGTGTGTGTGTGTTGGGGGGGGGGGGAGGGGGGAGGAGTGTTGGGGGGGAGTGGTTATTCCTTAAAAGGAAGCCTTTAACTGCACTGTTTATGAAAGGTGGATGGGATGGGGACATTCAGTGCAGCCAACCACTCCAGCAAACAAGTGTCATTCACATTTTTAGTTTCCATGTAGGATGCAGTGTCATTTTCTTATCTAGTCCTCTCAAACTCTTCTAATGAGATCTAATTGCAGGAAACAGAAACTACCCTAGATCCCTTAAGTAGAAAGTGTTTTAATTCAACCACTAGGGAACTTGGGAGGCAGGGATGGGGGGTGGGTGGGGGCCTGTAGCGTAAAATAGCGTAAAATCTGTACCCCAAATAAATAGAAGCTGCCAGTAATTCTATCTGTGCTGGAAGCTACCATAATGGTTGAGTTCAAGAGCATGTCTATGTAACGGACATCCAAGATGATAAAGCTGGATTTAGGAAGTCAGATCCTATATACCTAAGGAATTCACTGTTTAGCTAGCAGAGACCAAAATTGCCGGAATGGAAAGCAAAATGTTTGGAGCTAGGTCATTGGTGTAACAATTTGAGAAGCCAGTGTACGTGTAGCCAGTGAATTTGCAGTCACAGGAGAAACAGCACCATGAATGAGTTGTTAATTTATAGCCCACGTCACATCTTATGAGACAATGGCTCAGCATCATCAAGGGCTACTTCTCAGCTGGTACCCGAACTGACTCTTTCACAGCATTCATCAGAAACATTTCCCAATGTTCTGTAAGTTCTAGCTGCTTTAGAGTGGTATAGTCCACAGTGTTGGCCTATTTGTCTTATGGTTTTTGCTCTAAAGTCAGTTGTTTGAGAGATCTTTGTAGGTTATGACAATGATGAATAAGTAGTTCCGTTAAGTCCACAGTGGGTGATGCTAAAAGGATGATGGGCAAGGAACAAAGTCGATACCCCAAATAAGTGTCTAGTCCAGTAAATACAAATTGCTGACCATCCCCTTCAGTGAGGGGTTCAGTGTCATCAAGCTTCCCAGCAGGTGCTGAGTCCCTCGAGGTATGACAGAAATTAAGCTCTTAACATTGGTCTCTGCTCTTGACAGGTGAGGCCCTGTGCAGGGATGAGAGCCAGATTTACACAAATGGGGTGGAGCTTATGGTGCTAATTTGTAGGTTCTTTTGCGCTCTGGCTTGTAAGTGGACTGCACCTGCCTTTATAGTCATGTGAAGAGAGACTGACATCCTCTGAGCAAGTCACCTTGTCCATGTGATTACTCATGTGAGACATGAATGTTCCCACTTTCTGGCCCAATTGTGAGAGATGCATTCACAAATTCTCATACAGACTTCCTTGTCACTAGTGCTCATGTCCTGCCCCTTCCGAGTCTTCAGTTGTCGGAGTGAACTTGCAACCACTACCAACAATTATTACAGAATCTCTCGCCATTTCTCTCTCCATGAAAAATATTCAACCAAAACACACAATCCCCTAAACTTTTCCCCTCCAGACTCTAACTGGGTCTGTGATGATACCAAAGCCAACTTGAGGCTCTCCAGGAATCCTCCAAACACAGAAGTAAGTATGCTCCTTCAGTTCATGGGTCCCAGGGAATTTCTCAGGATGTCATGGGTAAAGGTGGAGGCAGGGTGGCAGGGCAGCCAGGGCAGGTGAACGGAGGGTGGAAGCCATCTGCTCAGGTAACTCCTATGCCAATTCTAGCTTCTCAGGCCTGATGCAATGCCTATCACCTCCAACTGTGCCCAGGGCTATTTCAACACCCCTGCTTGCTGGCTTGATCGGGCACATGACCCTCAGTTCAATTGTATGAACGTACTCTAAGGAGTTCATAGAAAATGAAATTAAAAGAGAAAATTCTTGTAGTTAGTGCAAGCATAAACTCATGTAAATGAGATTTCATGTGAATGCATATTATGAAAAAGCTATTCATAGATTTCAAAATTTGGGGCAACAAGATAAATTTATACTTTAATTTCAGTTTTCCATGACCTATCCTTGCATTTTGCAGCCAATAGAATCAATTTCTGCATCCGAGCTTTGGTAACAAGAGAAAAGAAGTTCCCCAGTCCTCTGAACATTGTGAATGGAGAGTTTAGATCTTGAGCTTAACAGTTCTTTCAAAGTCAGAAGCAGCCAGTCCTCTCTGTGACCATAGCACTTCTTACTCTAACAGTCCATCATGACAGCCAGTGGGAGTCAAAATTCTCCTTTTAGTATGAATTGTTTTTACTCTCAGTAGTAACTATTGAGGAACCTCCTTTGTTACTATGCTGCAGGTAATGTCCCATTGCCACCAAGTTATCACCACCTTCAAATCCAACCAGGTCAGAAAACCCACCCCTGATTCTCCTGTGGCCACCTCTGATGCTACAATCTATCATGGTCCAGCACAGGAAGCAGGGTCCTCTCTCAGTATCATATACAAAAAGAAAGTCTACATGGAAAATTCTATGCTTCAAAATTGATGGAAAGGCTGGAGAATCCTAGACTGGTTAAATTCTTGGAAAAGATTCTAGAATGTCACCAATTGACCTGTCAAGGCAGATACCTCTAACACAGGCAAGAAAGTGGATTGTGGGATTGGGATGACTGAATGTGATACCACCCAGCACTGCTGTGATCCAGAATGGGGAGGGTGATGGTAGCAGTGTGCTGATGGTTGTGAAGCCAGTGAATGGGGAGTGGGTACTGGGATAATAAGAGTAGCTTTTGCCCTCCTTGCCGCATGTGCTTCTCTGAACCCCCGACGTTCTTTGCTTGCAGCAACAGTCAAAAGCAAAAGAAAGATGATCTCTGCTCCACCATCATACTTCCTGCCTCATCCAACTGGTGGAATCTGTTTCATGCTGTGAACTCTAGCTGCAAGGGATTGCAGACAATGGGTTTTCAGCCTGTTAATTTCTACAGTACTGGAAAACACCCAAGAAAGAAGGTGAAAGAGAATAGCTTTAGTCTAGGGCTTAGCATCTGCCCCACATGATCATGAGGTAGCTAACATTATTACCCTTTCAGTATTCCAGAAGAACGAAGTACAGGGGCTAAATAACTTGCGGGTAGTTACATAGTGGGCAAAGAACACAGCCAACTTGTAATGCATGAATGTGGTTGTGCCTTCACCAGTAATAGCATGGGCTGTGAAACACATACAGACAAGGAGGACTAGATGCTCATGGTTTATTTGTATACTGAGGAGCAGAGAATAGGAATGGGGAAAGTAAGAAGTTGGAGAAGCAGATGGTAGGATGCTTTCCCAGAGACTCACTGCTGAATTTCCAAGGTTTCTGTAAACATAATGACCTCCTCCCTCTCCATAAAGGACTACATCACAGCTATCAGTATGAGGGTCCCCCAGCTGAGGGGCCCTGGTCCAGGCTCTTTTCCCCATGGAGCTTAGCTTCTCTCTCTCCCAAAGGACAGGGAACATCTCTGAGGCCTCAGTTCAGTCTTCCTTTCTGAAGAACATAGACTTTCCCTTAAGGCCTGGCTAGTTCTACCTGTGATGGACTAGAGCTCTAAAAAAGTGATTTCACACACATTTCTTAACAACCAGATTGAAAGATCTAATGTATAATACATGTCCAGGTCATTTTTGCAGGGGAGGATGTAAGAATTCTTTCTCATTTCCTTGCTAATGAGTATATGCTTCTGATTGGAGATCATGGTAAGAAATATATTTTGTCCTTAACGATGGAAACAAAGGCCCTCACATAGCTAATGAGGCAAACCTGCAGCTTTTACACATGGGTGTAGGAGTCCCAGCACTTGGGGGACCTTCTGCTTTTCTGGGTACATTAGCAAAGAGCTGGATCAGGACTCCAACCAATGTTCATATGGGATGTCAATGACATGGGTGATGGCTTAACTTACTGCAGCACAACACTGGCCCCAAGATCATTGATTTTTTTATGAGTTTGGAGGAGAAAAGAAGCTAATGGTGCCTTGCTCTACTCCATTCCAGGGCAGGACAGTGAGTCAGGTCTCCATGGGGAGCCTGGAGGACTTGCAAATACAGACTCTCTGTCAGAGAAGCATCTTAATGGCTCTGCTGTCATTTTCTTCTGAGGCATCCATGTTGAGCCTTGGTCCCAGGCCTCACACCTGTTGGAAAGAGGGCTGTGGGTGGGAGAGAAAAGGAGAGAGGAAAGAGAAGAGAGGAGAGAGAAAGAGAGAGAAATAGATAGATTGATGATAGATAGATAGATAGATAGATAGATAGATGATAGATAGATAGATACAGATAGATAGGCTGTGAGTGCCCATCCGCCCCCAGCTGGTGACAGAGGTGCTATGGAGAGCGAATGGATCCCTTCACTGGATAAGTGCAGGAATGATGGGAAGGGCTGCGGAGCCTGCATTCTTCCTCCCCAGGGCTGCTGGGTGGGAGTTCTGTAGAGCATGTTCCTGGCTCAGTGTTCTCCTTGCCCAGGTGGACTCTCTGCAGAGCCTGCTGCACTGCCCCTCCGTGTTGGTGTGTGCTGGGAACGAGGCCTTCAGACCTCTGCTGATGGAAGATGCTGCAAGAAATGGGTCAGAAATGCTATCTGGGCTTTCCTCAAGGGGCAAAAACGGTGAGTGCCTTGGGGGGTTTACCCAGTCTCATTGACAATGCATGGGATTCAGTAAGGATGGGCAGAAAACCCTTCTAGACAACCTAGAAAATGTGCCTCTGGCCCCACTTCTTAGGCCTTCTAGTTGCTTTGGGAGTGTCTTTGGCCTCTTCTTGTGTCTTATCAGCATCAGTTTTAACTGCTTCAAACATTTGGTGGTGGGAAGTGGGAGAGTATGAGACAGCACAGTCTAGTGTTTAAAGGGAACATCCACAAGATGTTAACCTGAGGCTGCTGGGGATGTAAGCCAACTTTTATTAAGAACCATGGTGGGCCTCACCTTGTGGAGGCCATTGGCCATGCTACATGGTTTTTGTAACCTTTGAGTCATGGCTGTCTAAGACCAGACAGAGATTAAAAAGGTCTAAACCAAACTTGATCATGAATCAGCCAACCAGTTAACTGTTCACAAAACCTATACGTCGCCACCATCTAGGTGTTAGCATTAAAAACACCAAGCACCTTATTTTGAAAAGCACATTCAATGCATGGAGAATTAAGGTTGAACCACAGTTGGCAAAATGTGACTGAGCCGACTTTGGTAAATAGCAAACACAGTGGCATCCCGTGGGAAAGGCTGTGAGGAAGGCAACAGAGGTTGTGCCTTCAGCAGCACCTGGGTCCCAGGGGCCACCAGCCTCCACTGGGGTCTTCTCCCGTCCTGGCCCACTCAGGGGTCTGACTGCTTTCCTGGGCCATGGCGCAGCCTCTGCTGGCTTTGCCCTTGGGACATGAGACAGAGAAGCACTCCGGGCTGTGTTTCTTAGGGCTCCTTCTTCCTACCCTCTTCTCTTTGTCTTTTTTTTGCATGGGGTGCAGGCTTTTGACTGTCAGGCTCTCTGATCCTGTGTGTCTGGGTCCTTGCTTGCAATCATTTATCAACCCCAGGACTTGATGAGTGTTAGGATGATAAATCACCACTAATAACCACAAAGCATTTTACAGTTTACCATCAGGTCTGTAAGCAACCCCTTATTGATCAGGCTTCCTGGGCTGGGGGTGGGCTACTGTGGTGCTCCATCTGCCACATTGCCTCCTTGGAGGAGCCCAGTGCAGCCAGCAGCTCTGTAGCGAGTCTGGGGGTAGGGGAGCATGACTGTGTCTCACCTAGCAAACCTGTGATATCTCTAGGATGGACCACCCCCTACAGCTCAGAACACTGGCTGTGCCTGAAGCTGCTCCACTGGCAACTGGCAACTGGCAACTCCAGATTCAAGTTCATTCAGCAGGGTTCTGTTGAGACAAAAACAGGCAGCTCTGTGGACAGCCCTTGCGGAGGGCTTTTTGGAAATGTAAGACGTGGGTGGTGGCAGCCCACAACCACTTGTTACTCTTGCCCCCAGAAACTCATGATCTTTTCTTCTCTTCTCTCACTCTTGACTGCGCGCCAGGGAGCTGGGGGCCAGAATCCAAGCAGAGTGTGATCCACGCAAGGACGGGGTCGGGCAGTGGCCAGGCACGGCGACTTGCCCTACTGTCAGAGAGTCGGTCCCACGCCTCTCTTCATCATGCCCAGAGAGGCCCTGCTCCCATCAGGCACCCTCAGGACACACGTGCTGCGCCTGGTCCCTTGGTGGCTGGCGATGACGTGGAGAAGAAGGTCCACCTGAATGAGGATGGCAGCCTGTCGGTGGAGATGAGGGTTCGCTTCCAGCTGCTTGGAGACGAGGCGCTCCTGTGGTCTCAGAGGGTGGGGCGGGCTGCCAGCAGGGAGGACTGCAGCAGCCTGGGGGAGGCAGAACCCTTCAGTTGCACTTGGCAGGGTGCCCCTTGGGGCTCCTCGGAGTCTGGGGCAAGGGCATCCAGAGCTCTGGAAGCAGGATTTCACGGTGCCCTGGGCCACAGCCAGCAGCCAGAACCCAGTTATGAGATCTGGAGGAACCCCCTATACACCTGCCAGGGGGAGGGGCCAGCTGCAGAGGGGAGGCCTGGGGTGGCCCAGCACACCCGCTGCAGGCGCCGCTGGAGCCAAGGAACTACTGGGAGGCAAAGAAGCCTCCAGGACAGCGCCAGCCCAGCCTCCACTGTTGGTTGCCTGGAAAACTCCGAGCTAGAATTCCGAAGCAGCTCTAGGACCGTAGAGGGGGACTTGAACACTGGCAGCCTGCAGCTGGCCTCTCCTGTCCTGAGTAGAGGAGCCGATGACGGTCTCAAAGACAGACCCAGCCCCTGCCCTAAAGCAGTAGTGCCACAGAGCGACTGCAGAAGACATGAGACCCAAGGCTCTGAAGAGGCCCTGTCTGACTGGTCCACCAGCGCTGGGTCTCCTGAGGTGCCCATTGAGGGGAATGGGCTGCACCAGGGCTGCCAGCACCAGGCCAGGGCCCCGTCTTCCCAGTGGCCATGTGCTCAGGGCAGCAGCCTCTGTGCTCCCACACTGAGTCCCTTGTCTTTGGTGAATGAGAATTTACAGGGAGAGAAGCCTGGACAGGGCATCTGGCATGGTCAGGCCAGGAGTGGGTCTGGGTCCATGGGGCCACTCCTGGCTGATGGTCATGATGACCTCCAGCACCCAGAGAGAGGGCATTCCCCACTTGATGCACAGCAAGGCGGGGGGCGACAGATGAGCCCAGCTAATGCTGTGTCCTCACCCTGCTCTCTGGATCATGTGTGCTGCCACCACAGGGGCACCCACCACCTGCTGCACTCTCCAGCAGCCCAGCAAGTGCCCAGGCCACCTGACAGTGTCAGGGCCAGCCCCTGTGGATCCATGCCACAGCTATCAGAACATGAACCGATGATCAGGAAACTGGCCTCAGGGGAACTAAGATCTCCTTCTCTAGGCTCTGTTTATTCTCAGGACCCGCAGTCAGGGGCCTGTGGTGTCACCCTCACACCTGCTACCACTCCCTCCACAGAGCCAGCAGGTGGCACTGAGGACAGAGAGCACCTGCCAGCTCCCACACCTGCAAGCACACCCCATTCCTACCCACAGTCTGGAGCTGGCAGTCAGTGGGGAAAAGCAATGAGTACCCCTGGGCCCTCCCCACCCTTGATTCTGTTGGCTGGCCAGCCTGAAGGCTGGGAGCCAGAAGCCCCGCAAGGTTGTGACTGCTCACCAATTGGGATGCCAGAACACTTCCCTGAGGCCCCCTGGGCATGCAGTGGGTACCACCCCACTCCCCCCGAGGGGCGGCCCTGTGCTAAGAAGCCCCTGAGGAACCTCAGCCACACCAGTAGTGGTGACCCAAGCGCTGATGGCTGGGAGGCAGATGGGGGCCAGCAGGCAGAGGAAAAACTCAAGGAGGGGCCCCTACAGCTCTCAGGCCCTGGGTCAGCAGCAGTAGGGACAACGGTCAAGAGTAGCCTGAACCCCGGAACTGGGCCCAGGGGGATGCTGGAGGTGAAAGCCGCCAGAATAGGGCCAGACCTCAAGGAGCTGGAGGATGACGGCAGCATGACACCCAGTGCCCTGCCCCATGCCTCACCAGACGCTGTGGTCCGCGAGTGGCTGGGCAACATCCCAGAGGAGCCTGTGCTCATGAGATACGAGATGGACGAGACCAGCGGCATGGCCAGGGAGGGTCCTGAGGGCCCCCAGGGGTCACCTGCTGATGATCAGGGTCAAGGTGAACAGCTGCTGCTGGAAGTAGACATCAGTGAACATGTGGCACCTAAAGTGGAGGCAAACGGAGTCCTCCCAGGCCCCAGTGATACAGGCACTGAATCAAGACAGGCTTCTCCCCAGGGCCAAGGTGCAGCCCCAGCTCCAGCATCCGACTCCCCTGTGGAGGTCAGAGCTCTGGCAGGAGCTGCTGGGGCCCTGGGCAGGGCATCATGTGCTCTCCCAGGCAGGGTCTCTGCCTCCACCCAGATCATGAAGGTGCTGATGGGCGCCAAACCAGGCAGGCCCAGCAGCCTCCCTGAACTGTCTGATGTGGTAGCCAAGAGGCTCAGCCACTCTGCTGTGGCCCTCATTGCCTGTCTTGCCAGGCTCCACTTCTTTGACAAAGATCCTGGGTCCCCTGTAGACAAGGTGAGCTTTACTGACTCCCCCCAGTACCAGGAACTGCTGAGCATCTCACAGACCCTGTGGCCAAGATGCAGCTCTGGGCAGGATCTGCTGGACCCTGAGCTCCAAGAGCTCCCTCCACACAAGCCCTTGCCCATGTCTGAGGACCTCACACCCACGTCCTCATCTGGAGTGGATGTCAGCAGTGGCTCTGGAGGGTCAGGGGAGGGCAGCGTGCCCTGTGCCATGGACAGCACTGGGGTTCCTGAGAGGACAGAGCCGCTCCTGAAAACCTCCTCCCCCAGGCCTGGTTCCAGAGCATCGGGGCATGCTGAAAATGTGGAAGAGCCACAGCCAGGGTGTTCTGCAGCCTCTGCTAGCTCCCAAATTGGAACTTATGCCACCAGCAAGCAGGCAGCAGTGGGAGGCAGTAGGGAACAGCTGGTGGGCAACACGTTGGAACAGGAAATTGAAAATGTAGTGCAAGAAGATGGGGTGCAGTTAGAGGAAACAAAAGAAGCAGAAAATGAAGAGCCACATGCGGGCATCCAGGAGCAAGGACTTCCCATGGGGACATGCCTCAGCAGGCTGGGGTCCTCAGAGGCTGGCTCTGCAGGTAGCGAAGGCAGCCAGGATGACCAGAGAAAGCACAAGGAGGAAGCAAGGCCGTGTCCCTCGGACAGGAGCGAGAACCCTTCGGAACCCTCTCAACCTCTCAGCGAGGGCCCTTCAAAAACCAGTGATAGCCAAAGGGGCCCCAAGTCAGATCCAGGATTGGAAGAGCCGCCTACAGCAGCAGCAGCAGTGGGTGTGAGCCACAAGCAAGCCCAGGTCAGGCCGTGGCTGCAGCTGCATGCGGGAGAGGCAAACAGGTGCACAGCTTGCAGGGCATGCCTGGACCCTGACCCCACCTGGGTGTCCAAGTTGCTGAAGAAGATGCAGATGTCCTTCCTGACCCACTTGGCTGATGCCACAGCCCAGCTGCGGGCTCGCTGGAACCTGCAGGATGACGGGCTACTGGACCAGATGGTGGCTGAGCTGGAGCAGGACCTGGGCCAGCGGCTCCAGGCCAGCACTGACAAAGAGCTCCGGAAGATCCAGAGCCGAGCCGGGAGGAGAGCTCAGGGGTCAGGGCCAGCCTGGGAAGTCCTCCGGGGCCAGACGTCCCTGCAGACAGAGCAGCGCCGCCACCGCCTCCATGGCCTGCGCAACCTCTCAGCCCTCACAGATCAGACCTGTGGCAGGGGCCTTTTCTCCCTCAGCCTGGAGGATGCCCGCTCAGCACCCGGGGAGGAGTTCTGCCCCTGTGAAGTGTGCTTGCGGAAAAAAGTGCCCCCCATGGTTTCCCCCAGGGAGGCTGGAGCGCCCATCAAAAAGGCCTTCGACCTGCAGCAGATTCTGAAGAAGAAAGAAGGGTGCCCCAAAGGGGAGACAGAGGCAGTGGCCACTAAGAGGAAACTAGTGACCCCAAAACAGGAGGACCCTGGTGTGGCCATGGACATGTCCAACAGTGGCCAGGGAGCCAGTGGAAGACAGGAGCTGGGATCAGACATAGAGCTTGGGGCCAAGGAGGGTGATGGAGGTGAGGGTAGCCAGAGATTCAGCAGGGACAAGGAGCCCCCAGCTGGAGATGCAGAGGGAGCTGGTGGCCAGGAGAGTGGGGACAGTGATGCCAGGGGCCAAGAGGAGGAGCTGGGTGGTGGGCAAGAGGAGCAAAGACCCATGCTGAAGGGCTCTGAGGATGAGGACAGCTTGGAGGCTGCCGCTTTGGAGGGAAGTAGCTGGACTGCAGGACAGGATGATGGCGGCGCCACAGCTGCAGAGGTCCCGGGAGCTGGAGGAGGAGGGCAGTCAGGCTCAGAAGGAGGCAGCGCAGAGGACACTGAAGGTAGCTCCCAGGGTCACCCAGGAGCCAGCCAGCTAGCAGAGGCATCTGAAAACAGTAGTCCAGACCAAGGGAGGAGGCCTGCATCATCCCCTGCTCCTCAAGGAGACACCCCCAAACAAAGGCCAGACCCCCAACCACGCTCATCCTCCAGTCTGTCAGCCCCGGGATGTGTCTGCCCTCCTGCCCATCAGAAGGGACCAGCATCAGAGCTGCCAAGTGGAGACAGAAGGAACAGCAGCGCCGAACCCCACGGGACCCCTCCCCCAGACACAAGAGTCACTGCAAGGTGCCCAGGAAGCTCCCCTTTGGAGCAGGAAGGGTGCCCTTCATGCCCCAGGACCCCAGAGCAGGGGGCAGGGTATGCCTGCTATGAGTCACAAGGTGAAGAGGTTGCCAGGGGCATCGCCCACACCCAGGTGGGGGACAAGGCAGATGGCTTTGGCCAGGATGACTTGGATTTCTAGAAGTCCAATCCTGAATTTCTAGAAGTCTGATCCTGCCTGACACCTGGAGGTGTCAAGAAAAAAATTTAGAACTTGCCCAGGACACAGCCCATAGCACAGTGCCATCCCGTGATGTTGGAGCAGGATTACCTGCACCTCTGGTCTGGCATGGTGCCAGAGGAGCCCCCACTCGCCTGTGGAGCTGAGCAGGTGGCCAGGGCAGTGTGCATGTACGTCTGCTTCTCACCAGCTCCCATGTGACTCTCTGCCTCCCTGTGGACTTTCTGTTACTGTCGTCCTTGGCCTCTGTGGACTGCACCTTGGCTAGTTTTGGATATATTCACTGACTCTGCCGACGTGACTGGACAAATGCAGTCACGATGCAGGAATGATTCTCCAGGTTCAAAGGTTTCTTACTAATCCGTATACTTTTTGGTGATGGAAAAATGAAAGAAAAAAAAAAGCAGGAAGAAAGACAAGCCATTCATTGCCTGGACTCTCACCACATGGAGAGGATGTAGGTTAGCAGTTAGATGTTCTTCCTTCCCACTGTTCTTTACTCATTTTATAGTCAAAATTACTCTTTGGGGACACATTTATACACTTGCTTTAAAAACTGAAGGATCCAACAATTTATTCCTTTTATCTCAAAGGCTTTTGTAAACTGTCAATTCCCAAATAATGTTCCATTTGGAGAATACCCAATACTTCACTATTTCCCTGGCCTAAGACCATTTAGATGGTATCCATTGTTTTGTTCACAAAACTTTGTTCCTGGGCTTTTGGTTATTTCCTTAAGATAGACTTTCATGTGTAGAATGACTGTGTCAAAGGATATTGGTATTTGTAAGACTCTGGATATCATGCAAATTGTTTTCCTCAAGTCTGATTGCATTGGCAGGCCCACCAGGGGATTGTCAGTCCTCCTCATCTCACTGTGCTATGACATTTGGTAGACATGATCGCGAATGCGATTGAATTTTTTTCTAGGGCTTAAAATGTGATTTGTAGGTGAATGGCATGTCTTTTAACCATCTCTGAGTGAGGTCCTGGCTTTGTCAAATACATTTGTTGGCATGGGCAGTCCTTATTGTCTTTTTTTTCAAAGATTTCCTTTTGCTATTTTAGAGATTTTGAAAATTGCCATCTCTCCATGTCCTCTCGTGGCGGGCTTGAGCCGGAGAGCGGTCAAGGTGGCGGCCCCTGGATGGGGCCGCAGTGCTCTGGCTGTCTCTTGCCTGTTTTCCTGTTCATACTGGGCCGTGGTATCTAGATCTATTTAAAGGGAAACCTGTGCTACATGAACAGATACTACCTGCTGGTTGCTTCAATGTATCCACACACAGTGTGCAATGGGCTGTGCCTGCCTACCCGTCTACCCAACTGATGGAAGGGAGGCTCTTGGTCAGATCGGACATGTGTTTAGAATTTCTGTGGAGGCATTTCTTCAATGTTTTTGTAATAAAAACGTATCTACATTACATCTGGAGACCTGTATTTATTTTAGGAGAGTGTTGCTGCATACTGGTTGGAGGAATGGGGAAGACTGCCAAACTCATGAGGCCCTACCCAGCAGAATAAACAGACCTAGACTAAAGCTGCAGGGGTGGCGGATAGCATTGTGGCATAGCCTCGTAAGCTGCTGCCTATGATGCTGGCATCCTGTATCAGAGTGCTTGCTTGAGTCTTGGGTGCCCTACTTCCAATCCAGCTCCCTGCTAATACACCTGTGAATGCATAAAAGATGGCTCGAGTGGAGACCCCAGTGGAGTTCCTGGCTCCTGACTTCAACCAGGCCTAGCTCTGGCCATTGGAGGCATTTAGGGAGTGAACCATGAAATAAAAATCTCTATCTCAGCATTCAAATAAATAAATAAACAGATCTTTAAAAAAAAAGAGAGAGAGAGAAGCCCCCAGTGGAATGATTTCCTTATGAGCTTGGTCTCTGTGGTGAGAGGCAACATCGCTCAGCTTTGTCATTACTCACAGGCAAAAAAGTGTCCCACAGCACATCTTCTGGGATCCTCAGCTATCCCCAAGCAGATACCCCAACACCTTTGCCTGACTCCCTGCTGCCACCCTAAGGTCCAGTCAGCCGTGGCACCTACTGATCTAGCCCCTCATTGAAGTGGCATCATCCCTCTGTGTGTAGTTTAGAGAATACGATAGGAACAGCTTGAAACCTGGAGTTAGAGGCCCTGGCCCAGAGCTCAGTGGTAAGTGCCTCAGTTTCAACATCTGTGAAATGGGCTTAGTCATGGTTTCCTCACAGTATGGTGAGAAGTAACTGAGACAAAGTATGAAGTGTCATCACACATATGTAGGGAAAAAGCAATGAGTTTAATGATGTCAGCTGTGTGTTTGAGGTGTACCATGTGTCTGGTAGCATACTGAACAAACTCCCACGTACCCTCCCCAATGCACCCATGAACCAGGCATTGCTAGCGCCATCTCTCAAAGGAAGAAAGCGAGACTTAGAAGTGATGCATAAGCTGGCCTGGGCTCACACTCAGATATTTTAGACTCTAAAGTCGTTATCTCTGCATGAATCCTTTTTATTTAAATTTCATCCCTATAAATAAGTGATTAAGAGAAGGAGGCAACACTGTGTTGGATGTATTTACTGCAAGGTAGTTCAGGCTTCAGAAAGTCTGTAGCCAGGGTTGTTTGCTCATGTGATGGCATGAGTCACGTGCCACTCTTCCATGTGGGCATGAGGAATTGGAGCTAATCTGGCTGGAGAACGGCAAGGGTTAACCTGAAACATTACCTCTGTGGAACTCCCGTTTTTACTTACAGACATATCTGTCAAATATTTCAGCCCTTCACGTCGTAAAAGCTCGCTGTTAATGGATGAATGCCCCGAAGTCAACTGTGGTGCACCCTCCCACGTGTCAGCACTTGATAGCTGCAACGGCCAGAGCTGAACTGATCCGAAACCAAGGAGTCAGGAGCTTCTCCTGGGTCTCCCACACTGATGTAGGGTCCCAAGGCTTTGGGGCCATCCTCTACTGCTTCCCCAGGCCACAAGCAGGAGCTGGATGGAAAATGGAACAGCCAGGGCATGAACTGGCACTGGCAAGGTGAGGATTTAGCCGCTGAGTCATGCTGTGCTCTCTTTTCACTCTTATGTACACACACACAGATGTGCACACACATGTGCAGTGGCTGCTTCCATACACACTCACTCATGAATGTGTACACACTCATACACACATACTCTTGTACACACACATGCACATACACAACACTTTCACTTGCCCTCATTATGTAGCCTTCCCAAGAGAATGTGACCAGCCAAGGTCAAGCTCTTTTCTGGGAGGTAATTAGAATGGATATAGAGCACTGTTGTCTATACTTGTGTCCTGAGGTACAGCTGGCAGCCCAAGCCCTTAGTGCCCATGGAAGGGGACTTCCTGGGGACAGACACAGACTTGCACAGCAGTGTTCTCCAACTCCAAACTCAAGCCACACCAGGACAAGTGACCCAAGTTTACTTCAGATACTGCTGATGACAGCCAGACACAGCCTTCTGTTAATTAGCCCAGGTCTTCAAGCCCCTACCTCCCCAGCAACTCTGCCTGGAATCTGAGCCAAGTCCACATGGGTGGGAGGGCAGCCCCCCAGGGTGCTCCCCTTGAACCAGTCCCCACACTCCTGAGCAGCGTTTCCAGAGTCCACCTGAGCCCGTAGCCCTAGAGGGCTGTCAGGCCCCATCTGGGATTCAGGCACCGGCATCATAGCCCAAGGTTCTTGATTTGTTGTTGAGACCAAAGTCCTGCAGGTGGCTGCCACCCTCCCTCCTCACCTCTCACCTACTCTACTCCCAGCACCCACTGTTCCCAGGCTCTGGCACCCCTGTCACCTGCTTTCCATTTCCCAAATGCTGGGGGTGTGTTCTAGTCAACTCCATGATGCTCCTCCCCTCCCACTCTGTGGCCATCCCCAGCCCAAGCCCACCTTGGCCCAGCTGGGGCACCTTGGGGTGAACATGTTCGCTTCTTCCACCTCCCCATTAGTATGGGCCCCTGCCCTCAGTCTGGGTCTCAACCACATGCTTGGACTTTCTGCTGCTCCCTTTGGGCTGATCACCCCAGCTCCATGCTCCACCTCAGCTCCCAATTGCCATTTGTCTTGAAAGCAGCATACCCAGGGCAAAACCCACCTCTTCCTCGGCCTGCTCCTGTTCCTACCCACTGTCCGCAGACCACCCTGTGCCTCAGCTACCCTGACCCCACCTGCTAGCTCCTTCCCCACCTCCCAGCCCCAGTCCACAAAATAAACTTCAGGCCTGGCGGGGTCCTTCCTCACCACCATCACCCCCACCTGTTGGCTACGTGGGAAGCCCCACTCCCAGACCTGCCATCTGGATTCTGTCTTGGCTGTGGTCCCTCTGCCATTTCAGGAGTGAACCTCACCACATTACTCCTATTCATGACCAGCCAAAGGACCCTCACCACCCAAAGACAAGGTCAAGTGCCATGTAAGGGCTCACAGTGCAACCCAATACCAGGGGTCAGCTCCTGTCACTACCTTCCCTCCTTTCCCCCCGTTTTGTGTCTCCACTTCACTGTCCCTCCATCTTCCTCCTCTCCTTCCCTCTTTCCTTAGGTCCTAGGCCTTTATCAGCTCCTGGTTTCCAACAAATTCCGCAGCAGTCTATGGCCTTGGGCTCCAGGGCCTGTGCTGAGTGGAGCACCTGACCCCTTTCCCAGCCAGCACTCCCAGGCTCCTATGCCCTTCCGGTCCCTGCCCTTGCTCTTACATTACCGTGCTATAACCTCTTCAGTCCCATGGACTTTTCTGTAAATGCCTTGGGAAAATCCAATTTTTTCACTAACAAATTTTCCCGAGACTTTGGGAAGAGGTCATTTAGTTAGGATTAAGTTCAAGCCCATCCCTGCCTAGAATGTCAGAAGGCAGTGGTGAGGATGGAGGAGGGGACACTGTGGAGAGGAATGGAGGCCTACAAGCTCACCTGTGCCAGTAGGGGCACTGCCTCCTGAAGAAGGAGGACTTCATCACGCCCACCTTCTGAGTCCAGAGACAGATGCAAGATGACGCTCGGCCAATGGCTGGCTTGTGCCCAATTGCCCAGCCCCCCGGGACTCACTGTCAGCGTCCCCTTGGTGTTTGGTCCTTCGTGCCTAGCACAGTCCAAGATGCCAGAGAAGAGCCTATTTGCACACTTTTGTTTGGGACTTAGAGAGCTACTTCTGTAGCCCTGGCCAGCGTGGTCCAGGGAAAAGAGAGAATTGTGTGGGTGAAGCCTCAGACATGGACAGGGCCCTTTTCAGGGCAATTGCCTAGCAGATCTGCAAGAGCTGAGCCCTGCTGGTCCTCCAATATGGGCAGATGAGGGCAGCAACTTCACATGTGCATGTGATGGCAAAATAAGGGAGCACAGAGGCCCCATGTGTGCCTGGGTGGTGAACAGTGAGTATAGAATGTGTGTGTGTATGTGTGTGTGTGTGTGTGTGTGTGTGTGTGCATAAGGGGGGACACCACTGCTGAGGCTGCTTGGATCCTAGGGCCCCAGGATGACCCTGACCTTTGGGCAGAGGTATTGTGAAGACTGGTTTGGGACTGACTGAGGTCTGCATTCTTGTACTAGACCTTGCCTTTTCCAGTGGGCTGCATCTTTGCCTTTGGAAACTCAGCTCTGTCTACCTTGGAGGGTCTACCTTGTTCTCCCAGGTGCCATTCTCCACCCACCTGCTAGGACACTGGGCTCTTAGGGGCACTGCCCCCTTTCATTGTGGTCACATGGTTATCTGGAATGAAAAGACAGGTTCAGAAGTGGGGCATCCAAGGATGTACAACTGGTCCGTGTTGGGGACAGGATCTGAAACTGAACCTGGCTCCCCCCAAGCATGCTTCCCTCTTCCATGTAGCCCACTGTGAACCCCATACTCTCAGAGCAAAGCTCCAAGTCCTGCCCCCTCCCCTTGCAGCACCATTGGCAGCAAAGACTGTAGCGAAATCCTACTGCACTGCCCCTTCCAGCCATGTGGAAGTCCCGCCCTTGGTTTGCTGGGCAGAACTTTCCTGTCTTCCCCCTTGGGCCCCAGCTGGGTCTTGCCCCACCCTGACGAGCTCCCACTCCCACAGTCTAGCCCTTACAAGGAGCAGGAAACCTATGGTTTTCCAACTGTGGGCAACCCTGGAAAAGTGTTGAACGCTTTTGTTTGTCACAACGACTGGGGTCACGGGGAGGCCAGGATGCTGAACACCCTGCAACACGTGAGACCCTCCCTCTCTAGGAGGGATAGCCCCACCCCAACGCCTCTAGCATTGTTACTGCTGCCCTTTATGCCTGGAAGAGCTGGACTCAGAGCACACAATGCCTTTCCCTCAAGGCTCATGGGCAGGAGTGGACTAGCTTCCTCCCTCCCAATTTCTAGATCCTCCCACTATGTCCCTAAAAGAACAGGATCGATTCCCAATGGTCTAGGCTGGCTTAGGAGCAAGTACCTCAAGGCAAAGAGAGTTGCTGGGTGATTTCTCAGTCATATCAGCCACTCTAGTTTCAGGATAGGGCAAGTTCAGGGGCAGGTACCTGCTGAATGCACAAGGTACATCCGGTTTTGACCTTCCCTGGCATAACGAGCCTGTCCCTGCTCAGTGCTCTAACAGGACAAGCAGCTCCAAGAAGTACACAGAGTATCCAGCATAAAGGAAGAACTTTACAGCTCTTCTGCTCTGCTACCCAGCAGCAATGCACTCTCTTCTGCCTGTCCACCTCAGCTTGCCAGCCATACCTGAGTCCTCCAGATGCAACTCAGAATCAAACCCACAAAGAGTTCTGAATTTCAAGACTGCACATGGGCAGAGAAGACTTGGGCAGCCTCAGCCAGGTCTGTTCCCTCTTGGTTCCAGGGCTAGCGAGTGTCCAGCCCATCCTGGTGTGAGCTGCCAGACCATGTGGCAACAGATAAGGACTCTGCCATGAACCCACTGTGCCCAAGATCCCTCCTTCTTGGATGCACTTGCCATGTGTTCTGCTGGGGCTCATGAATCAGCAGCAGCAACTCCCAAGGGTTGGGAGGAGTCACCTCCTAAGGTCCTGTGTACTTGCCTTGCTCCAAAGACCCATGGCCAGCAGTGACAACCCAGCTGGCGGCTGAAGGACCTGAGCTGTGCAGGCGGAAGTGGCTTCCCCAGCTCTCCCCAGCCAGAGGGAGGTATGGAATCCCCTTTACTATCAAATAAATGAGATGGTACTTTGGCCAATGAGAGTCAGGCCTGCAAGGGTCCAAGGTGTTAGCCAATCCATCTGACAACTCAAAGCACAGATGCAGAAAAGGACAAGTGAGATTCTAACAGAAGAGAAGGCTGCTGGCAGGCTGGCCTTGACCCCTGGAGGGAGAGAAAGCTGAGGACCCTCAGGACCTGAGCCCCTAGGGTGGGAGATCCAGGACATCATGAAGGAGTGGTCTTTTCTCTTCCAGATGTTTCTGCGGGAGGCCATACAGTGTGGCACCACCATGGCCTTCCTTGCTTCATGTGGCTTCTCCCCCTCCACTAAATGGAATATTCAGACTGGGAGTCAAGGGTTCAAGAGGCCCGTCTTGCAACTGGCCACCATGATAGAGGTGCCACTATGAGTGGAGGTGCGGAGGAGGAATTCAGAGCTGCTGATCATGAGCCATGGAAACCCACAAACCCGCTGCATCCCAAGGGCCACGTATCTGCCACAGCCTTGTCCAACTGTGTTCTGTCCCTGTGTGTCACAGGAGCTTGTGTGGTCCAGCAGCCTCCTTGCAAAGATGAGAGCACAGAGGCCCAGAGAAGCTGTATCCATAACCAAGGTCACACAGCCTAGGAGCAAGGTTCCCTGACAAAGAGAAAGAGAGAAAAAACATACATTAGCCCCAGTTCCCGGCGGTCTCCTTGCTCCTAGGGTGGGAGGGTAGAGCAGGCCAGGGAGGGCGGCATCGTGGCCTAATTAGACTCTGTAGGGGGGCAGGGACATGGGGGGCCGTGCTTGGAGATTAGTGCCCCCTCCATAGATCATAGGCATGCCAAGGACATAATAAATAATCTGCCCAAAGGTTTTAAAGGTAAAAATCAGCAAACCATTAATAACGTCCGCGGCACCATACATCACGCTGAAATCTTCCCATTAGTGCTCCCAGAGCCCATGTGCATTTTCCTGGCTGATCCTTTTTCTCCCTCTCCAATGTGCTCTGCCACAGCCTCTAAACCCCTCCCCCATGCCGAGCCTGGGGGATGGGGTGGAGGCATGGGAGACTTTTTAGGCTTCTCTTGCAGTTTTACTCAGGTGTGTGGTGGAGAAAGTGGAGGGGACCATTCCCTTGCTCTGGGCCCATGTTCTGCTTCCATCTCTTCTTCCAATGGATGGGAGGGAAGGGGCCCCCAGCACCCCTCATCCTCACTGTAAGTAGGAGCAGCATAACTGCCTCCCTCCCAGAGATCAAGGAGGTTTAATTAATTAGTGCAACAGGGTGGCTTTAACAAGCCCAAGTGCTGACTGCTATGTGTTCCAATGCCTTGGTGCCTGCCTCCAGGTAGGAAGACAGAGGTGGGCAGCAGGCTCAGAGGCCCTGGCCCACAGCTGGATGGACATACAGGTGAAGGTCTGTGACAGGGTAGGACCAGGGCTCTGCACTGGAGGACAGGTGTGACACTTGGGCAAGTCATACCCCTCCACCCTCACCATCCTCAGCTGCAAGGAGGATGAGTTAGAAGACACTGCTTTCTGGCTCTTGACCATCTGTGTAAACCACTTGGCACTGTCCATCGGCGAAATCTTTGAAGGTCATGTGGCTTGGGCAGCTCCTTGAGCTTGCCAGGAAAGTGGTCTCTTTGATGGAGAATGCTGTATTCGCCTTAGGGGACTGTTGGCAGCCTGTGGAGGTGGGTTCTGGTCGTGGCTCTTTTGTCATAGGTAGATGATCTGGAACAAGCTCCTCCTAGCCCGACTTTCTTGGCCAAACATTCCTGAAGCCTCCTTTGGCTCCAGAGGATGGGGCTGAGTCACCTTCCTGCACCTGCCATTATCCTCACTTGAGTAGAGCTGGAGGTGTCTGCTGGTGGCTTGCAGAACCTCTTGGGCAATCTTGGCTTACAGTCTGGGACCCATCAGCCCTGGCCCTGCTTGACCTTGGCTAAAACAGATCTCATTCCATGACTCAGGCCCCCACCTAATTCCATGTAGCTCTGAGAGAAACACCATGGTGAGTTCCACTGAGCCCATTTGATGAAAGAGGAGACTGAGCAGAGAGAACGAATGGGAAGAGTGGAAAAGTGCTCAGGATGGTGTAACCAAATGTGGGGGCCTGTCATGGTGGACACTTGACATGTGGGCATGCTACCAGAGCCAGTTTTCAAAAAAGAGCCAGCATGAGATGGTCATTCTAAAGAAAGAGGGAATCTCCATGGCAGACATAGCTGGTGGCTGGGTTTGGGGTTCCCAGGGAGGGAGCACTGTTGTCAACAGTATAGGGGCTCAGGACACCGAGGGTGGGGGGCAGCTGGTCCAGAACAGAGGTGGGGGTAGCCTTAAGGCCCAAGTGCCTGGCCCTGAAATGTCCCCTCCTCTCCCCCCAGAGGCCTAGGCCCTGATGACAATGGGCTCTTGGCCAAGCAGCTGTCCTCAGCCACTCTGAGGACTCTGCCTTCCCCATCACTGTGACAGCCCTCGGCCCCTCTTAGGCCTTGATGGATGGTCCCCACACTGGATGTCGTACATCTCCGTCTTCCCAGGAAGCTGTGACACAAGTAATTGGTGTCACCTCTGTGGCTGCATGCCAAGTGCTGACAAAACAGTCCAGAGAGGACCCCAGGTGCTGCCCTTGACTGTGTGGGTAAGGAGGCTGCTGGGAGCTGCCCCAGCATGGACTCTGTATCTTCTTGGAGGTAACTGAGGGAGGGTCTAGGACAGCAGCTGTGAGGGTATTTTGTGTTCTACCTAGAGCAAGTGCTAGGACCCTTCCACCCTGATTCAGGTTGGTTCTGTCTGGAGAGCCACAACTTACCCCCATGGCTGCCCCTGCCTTGGAATACAGCTCTCAGCACAACTCAGTCAACAGCATGGAGGGTCATGCCTCCTGGCTGCTGCCAGCATGGTGGCCATTGTTCCACCTTCACTTGGCCAAATGAGTGTCATCTAAGAGACACAGATGGAGGTGTCAACAAGTGGCATGCTGGGGGAACAGCCCCAGAGGGTGTAGCCAGGTCACACCTTGAACTTCCTCCATAGGAAAGGAGCAGCCATACCTATGGTACAAGGCTTAGCCAAGCAACCTGCCACACCCACAAGGCCTTCCTGACTACTTTCGAAGGCAGAAGTACAGCCTCGTGCAACCTGATGCTCGGCAGAAGTCCCTCCTAGAGGAAACTGAGGTTGTTTGGGGGGTGGGGAGCTGCACTGGAGATCTGCCCCAACTTAAAGCCAAAATAGCAGAGATGGGACCACATGGATCACATGGATCGAGTCACCATTCTTCATTCCAGGGTCTTGCTCCACCAAGCCCCTTCCTAATGCAGATGGAAACCCAGGCAGACAGCAGCCAAGGGATCTAGGGGCTGTGGTCACTGCTCTCTGGCTTTTGTATCAGAAATAACACACTAGGGTTGGGCATGGGTCTAGCAGTCCAGAGGCCTATGGGACTCCCACTTCCCCTGCAGCCTGGCTCTGCTCCCTAGGGGCCGGGGTGAGGAGCGCCCCTACTGGGAAGCTCCCAAACAAGACAACTGAGGGACAAAGGAGGTCACTGGGCACCTGCTGTCAGACCTGTGGTCATCTGGGAGTTCCTCCCCACTATGGAGTAAATTGCAAAGGCCCTCCTGGGGTGTCACAGTTTCCGCTCTGCACTTGTGCTGCCTTCAGTTGCTTGGCACAGGGAGCCCCTAGGCTGCCTGGAGCTCGGGCAGCTGCGCCCCATCCCTCACAGGGAGCCTCTAGGGAGCTGGGCATAGGCCGCCTCCCACACACTGCCCACAGCGCGCAGTCTCCAGCCTGGCCCCTGGGACCTGCAAATCCTTCCTCGATGGTGCTTGGCTTGGGAGAGTCCCCGCGCTATTCATTGTCCCCCCTCTGGCCACTTTTCCTCTGCCGCATTGTTCCTGTTATCAGCATCCTCCACGCTGCTGTGCGGCTGCACAGGAAAGCACCGCTGCCGCCCAGGCGCTTGCCGCAGCCTGTGCGGGACGCCAGGTGTCCTGTGGGGGTGGCCGCTCCCAGTCCCTGGCACCGCACGCCACGCCTGCCCCATAGGCATGCAGTCTGACACTCTGGGGATAGCCTTGTTCTAGAGGAGGGCAGGAGCCCTGGGCCAGACCCCCACTACACAGCGACAACATTGGGTGGGGTCCACAGGCTTTGTAAGGCTCCATATTTGGGTTGAGCGTGCTCCCTCGGCCGGTATCTCCGTCTCCTGCTCTTTGGCCTGATTTTTCTATACTGGCAGCCAAGAAGAGGAAGGGGATTTGCAACCATCCTTGCCTGACAGGAGGATGAGCCTTCCAACTTGGTGGTAGTGACCCACATCAGTCACTGCACACCACCCTCTCTGAGATGAGGGGTTTCTGCCCCAGCAAGCCTAACAAGGCAGCCTCACTCATCCACAGCTTTGGCAAGAAAGGGCTGGGAACCAGGGAGAGAAAAGAGAAGGAACCGTCCCCCACTCCCTTAGTCTGCACTGGAGTAGAATAGTCTGGGACCCTTAAGGAGAGCTGGATGAACAGATAAAACTCTTAGACACCTTGTTAAATCAATCAATCAATCAATCAATCAAACAAACAAGCAAACCTCTGCCTTTTAAAAAGCACACGTCTGTACCATGCAATGTTTGGCACAGATACACTAAGAAATTTTTCTTCATTCAAAATGCAAACGGAATGGGTCATTCTGCCTTTCCTCTGGGAACCGTTCTCTGTTGGGGCTTCCGGAAGGCTGCCCACAGGTGTCTGGAGGCCCAGCCAGGATGGGAGTGAGTGGAGCTACCTTCCTGGATCTGCTCTCTTTCCTAGTTTCTCTCCTGCAGGTGGGGTGGCTCTCAGGGACAGGAAACACTCCAAGTCCGGACCCCCACCCCACCCCCGGCATCCTCCATCTGCCCTTTAAGCCCTATGAAGAAAGGAGATCTGTCCAGCCAGCCTAGGGACCCGCCCAGCCCCTTGATTCCTACAGGTGGGTGTGCTTCACCCTCTGCTGGCATGTTCAGGAATGACAGTTTCTCACTGCAGCATCTTCTTAAGCATCTCCTACTAGTTGAGTGGCATTTAGGGTGTATATATACCCAACTCTATCAGATCTGGGGCAGTCTGAAGTATGTCTATGCATGTGTATGTATAAAGAAGAATTCACCTTTGTGAATCTTTGCTGTCGAGCAATCTAGTTCCTTTAGCTGAGGAGGAATGTGGAAAACACACACACACACACACACACACCACATTATTCACTCATTTTGTGCTCCAGGGGGAAAATCAGAAACTTCCAGGAGCATGCAACATCCTGTAAGGAAATGTTCTCCAGCCTTTAGCAGTTGAGAGCCCCAGGGTGGGATGGCCATGCAGACACATCCCCACCCCTGCCCTTGGTCCACTGTGAGTCAAGTGAGATTCTGAAATCCCTGGCATGAGCACTTACGGTCCCCCCTGTTGCCAGGGATACTTCAATGCTTCCTGTGGTCCCATTTTGCATTGACGCAGGACACTTGTAAATGACAGTTATCTCAGGACCCAGTCCCATCTGTGCTGCTCAGCAGGGGACCGACCCCATCTCTACACGCAGCAGCAAGTGGGGTAATGAAAGATGACTCTTCACTCTATATAATTTCCGTAGCTCCAAATAAAGGCATTTTCTGCAGGAACTTATAGACACTTTTCACTGTCAAGGATCTGTGATCTGCTAGACATCTAGCCTAGCAGCTGAGTTGCTAGTTAGGATGCCCATGCCCCATTAGGGAGCAGCTGGCTCCAGCTCTTGACTCCAGCTTCCTGCTAATGGAAGACAGTGGTGTTAACTAATTAAGTTCCTGCCACCCATGTGGGAGATCTGGGCGGGATTCTAGGCTCCCAGCTTCAGCATAACCCAAGTCCAGGCCCAGCCATTGTGCACATTTTGGGAAATGAATGGAAGCTCTGTCTGCCTTTCTCTGGCTCTAAAAGAAAATTAGTGTGGGGGGGGTTATATTTTGCCATATATTTGGGAAAAGGGGCAGGAGGCAGATGTGAGCCAGAATGGTTGCAAGGGTCTGCTATATCCAAGCAGGGAAGCCTTCGGTTATGTGGGAGCCTCGACGATTTGTAGGACTCTGAAAGAAGCAAACAGTGTGTGTAGTTCAGCTTAAAATTGAGGTGACTAAATAAACCAGAGTAAATGGACACAGATTCCACAGATGTCGTTACTCAGAGGAATTTGGGGGTCAGTGATTTCTCACACACTGCTGGGCCCATAGGGGCCACAGCCCCTGCAGAGGAGTTCATTAGCTGTGATGGGTGATGCATCGCTGTCACCCTGAGACCACTGTGTCCACTAGGGCTGCTTCCTGGGCAGTATCATTTGCCTGTCTGCACAGTGACCCGTGTCCACTACAGCACTGTCACTCAGAACAGCACTGTCACTCAGAATAGCTATACTGCTGGTCACCTGCTCATCCCTCCATTCCTTCCGACCTAGAGACAACCAATCTTTTCCCTCTTTCCAGGGAAATCTATAACTATCACAAAACCTGAAAAAAAAATCCACGTCAGCGACTGTGCCTTTCATCCAGCAGTTACAGTTTTGGCGGGGTGCCTGGGAGCTGCTCTTTGCAGAAACATTAGCACAGAAGTGACTGATATGCATGCGTGTGTGTCCCTAAACTCAGCTAAACAAATTGCCAACTCAACAGTCCCCCAGATTTCCCGCATACCGATGGCCGCTCCAACACTACCCAACCACAGAGCGGGTAGGATGGAGAAACCTTTGTTACCAACCAGTGTGTGTTTAAAATTCCCTACCTGGTCAAGTTTCGCACATTTGCACACTCACACACACACACACACACACACACACACACACACAACTGTCTGAATGTCCTGCCAGAGGCTTGAACCAGCCACATGGAGCCCCTTCATTTACCCTTTGCCAGCCTCACCATCATGTGTTAAGCTCACCAAATTGTCAATGTTATTCACAGTCTAACATTTGGAGAATTACACCAAGGGATTCAGTTATCTTCAGAGTGTTAAATGTTCGGGGGTGTCTTGTTGAAAGCAATTCTGATTTTTGCCTGTTTACTCTGCAAGCTCCTGCAGTGACCAAGTGCGCTTTACTCTGTGATTGTGAGATCGACCTTTAACTTGAGCCCCCCAACAAGTTCAGCTTCCCCTACCCATGTTCAACTTGGGCCTAATTTGCCTGGCCCTTTCCCTACCTGCTCTGCCCTGCCCCCTGTCACAAGAGGAGAGTCCGGTGGTAGTAAATGACTATTAACAGGAATAATAGAGGGAAGACTTCTTGGGGGGAAGCAATTGGACCTGCCGCAATGCAAGCTCTGAGTTCAAAGTCAATGCAACAGAGTGGGAGGAAGTGTCAGACAATGGGTGCAGGGTGGTGTAAGGGTTTCTACACAGGAGGGCGGCTACAGCAGGCTCAGGCTCCTGAGTGAGGCGGGGGGAGGGGGGGCTCCCTGTGAACTTGATAGCCTGGGGCTAACTGGAATCTGGCAAGAGGAGACCATAGAACTAGCTAGGTGAGGGCTCAGAGGATCCCAGTGCGCTGGGTTCCTGCTTGGATTTTAGGTGAACAGTGCCCTCTATTGCCCGACACCTGGCATGACAGCTCACCGGCAAGGATAGCAAGATGCAGCAAGGTGGAAACGACGGGTTGACCTGCAATGCATGGAACATCTTCAACCAACCACTCAAGATGGTTACCTGTGTTTGGATCATGCACAAACAGCTTCCCCGCCTCATCATTATGCCTAGACAACACAGTAAAGCAGCTAGTTACACAGTATTTACACTGCGGTAGACGTTTGAAGTAATCTACAGATGCCTTAAAGTAGCCAAGAGCACAGTTGGTGTGGTGGCACAGTAAGTTAAATCACCACCTGCAATGCCAGCATCTCATGTGGGAATGGGTTTGAGTCCCAGCTGTTCTGCTGCAACAGAGAGCCCAAGGGCTCGGTCACGTGCACAGATGGAGTTCCAGGCTCATGGCTTTGGCCTGGTACAGCCCCAACCATTTGGAGAGTGAACAAGTGGATGGAAGACTCTCTCTTTTCTATAATTCTGACTTTCAAATAAATAGATAAGGCATTAAGCAGATTAAGTATACATGAGGATGTGCATAGGTTGTATGCAGATACAATGCCGTTTTAGATAAGGTACTTGAGCATCTGCAGATGTATCTGTGGAAGATTCTGAAACCAATTGTCTGTGGATTGATATTGAAGTTGACTTAGGTCTGAGACTTAGGTCTCAGTATCAGCCGAGTTCACCATGAGAGCGCTACGGCATGAGAATATCGACATCTGACTGCAGTGTGGGTTGTCCACCTGTTTCGATCCAGTGGATGGGCTGACGTGTGTACGTCACTGGGTCAACCTTTGCAAGCAGAGTGGGAGGCTCTGCCAGAGCAGAGCCCATCCTCAGAAGCAAGAATTCACCACAGGCATTCCTAGACCTCCAATTTTACCTAAGAGAAGTCATAATGCTTAACTCCCACGCTTTCTGTAACTTACATTATCTCCCTGGGAAACCTGAATTTTTCCTATAATGAGTTTGAGGAGATCGCTTGGTGATCAGAGAGTGCCCCAGCTCGGACCTCAGAAATGAAAGCTTTGTGTCTAAGCTCCTTTCATTCCTGACTTTTTTTTTTTTTTTTTTTTTTTTTTTTTGGCAGTGTGGTGACTGCTCCCTTCCCAGCCTGGGCTCACGAGGGGAACACTTGCTCTCTGGCCTACCACTTGCTGAAGGCTGGAGGAGCAGGTAGCCTCCATGGTTTAATTGTCTCACCTTCACCCTGATACCTGTAAAGAAAAGAAATGGTTGAATCAGATGATGTGTATAACATCACAAGGTCTGTCAGATCCAACAATCCCACTATGTTCTCCCCCAAGCTCTTTCCAGGCCCCAGTGAGTTGACCAGTTGCTTTCCTGTGGGGGTGACGAAGTCCCATAGGGAATGGCTAATGCCAAGTAGCGCTGCGTCTACGCTCTGTCATGTATGTATCCACATCTGGGTATAGTACGCCTCTGCCCCTTCCCCATATGACAATAAATGATGCTAAGGAAAGCTCTCCATGGTCAATGGAAAAAGCACAAAGTATGTACATCCATATCACCATTTTGGAAGATTGCACAAATAGTTTCCCAGTCTTCACTGGTCCCATCAGGCAAAAATGTCCACCCATGGCTGTGTTTATGCTTTCATTTTTTAAAAGATTTTTTAAAAATTGGAATGGCAAATATATAGAGAGAAGGAGATAAGAAAAATTTTTTTGTCTACTGGTTCACTCCCCAAGTAGCTACAACAGCCAGAACTGAGCCAATCTGAAGCCAGGATCTTCTTCTGGGTTTCCCATGTGGGTGCAGGGTCCCAAGGCTTTGGGCCATCCGCTACTGTTTTCCCAGGCCATAAGCAGGGAGCTGGATGGGAAGTGGAGCAGCCTGGACATGAACTGATACCCATATGGGATCCTGGCTCATGCAAAGTGAGAATTTAACTGTGAGGTTATCATGTTGGTTTATGTTTTCAAGGCATAAAAGAAGCCAGGAGACTATGCAGATTCATTTTGCATCTAGAGGGGCTGCATGTGAAAAAGCATCCCTTCATGTTCAGGTTGCCGGGCCTGTACCCTCCAGCTCTCCAGGCCAACTCTAGTCTCCCGACCCTCCACGAAGGAGGTGGCTCTTGGTGGCGATCCTCCTCACCCAACTAGGTTCCAATTCACTTCTGCTGCAAGCTCACAGGTAGCTTAGTCCTGGAGCGGAGGGCAGACAGCATTAGAAAGGGATGCGTGCCATCTGGCCAGGTGCACAGACACTCTCCCACTCCAGGGAGCCACCTGCAAAGACAGCACAGCACACAGAGCAGGAGCAGAGACGCGAGCCCACGACTCCTCTTTGATCTTCTGTTTCCTCCATAGGGTCTTGGCGCCTGGGTTCCATGTGGGCTTGAATGTTTTGTTCTCCCTGTCTATGCCCTGCTACACAAACAAAAACTCTAGTTTCCTTCTGACTACAAGGCAATCCCAAGGAGGAGAACCAGGAGGAAACTTCCCCCTGGCCCTGGGGGAGGGAGGAAGGGTGCTGCTTTTCCCTACCCTGTGTCTGGGGAGTCTTGGCACCCTCATCTATGCTGAAGTTCAAGAGGGAGAATTTGGAAAGTGAAAAGCCAGGCTGAACATCCTGTTCAACACACAGGTGCATGCACACACAAGCACTCACACCACATACCACCCCTACACACACACACACACACACACACACACACACACACACACACACAGAGTCACACCCATACCCTTCGGACTGTAAATACAGGATTCGGTCTATAAAAGAAACAATAAGAGTTGGATTCAATGAAGTTCCCCCCTCCCATGAGCACAGTGTTTAGGGTTTTGTTGGGATTCTATTGTGTAGACTGGAGTTTCTTCATACAGTAAGACAGTAAGCAGCTTCCTGTTATGGAAACAGCCAAGCTCTTGCCATTCAGCAAGTCAATCCATACAGCAACTGGATAAACAACCCAGATAATCATCAGCCATAATTGACACAATAGCCAACATGGCATTGCTGGGGGAATAGGGGACTGGCCCAGAGCCAAGCGATTCAGATGAATACAGTACAAACCATCTCCTGGCTAACAATCCCCCATTCAGCGCACCCCTGGCTGCAGCACGCCACCACCCTGGCTGTAGCGGCAGCCCGGAGTGTGCATGCACAAATCTCCACGCTATTTATAGGCCTGCCTGTCGGGAGCTGTGTGTCTGGCCCCCGGCTGACCTTCTGAAAGCCCCGGGACCAGGTGGATGTGAGGCAGTGTAGTGGGACAGGTGGCCCTAGTCTCTGCCACTTGTGGGGGTGAACTTGCAATAAGAGTCCTATGTGTTGCTCCGGAGGCTGTGTAAGTGATCATGCTTTGATAATAGAAGAAGAGACAGCAGACATGGCTTTGTTTGGTTAGGGGTTGCAAGACTAGGTACAGGGAAACTTCCAAGTTGTTCAGTGCCTATCTGCCACCATGTGAGAACTGATCTTGAATCAGCTGTTATTCAACACATAGCTAGAGTTGGCTCTGTGATGCAGCAAGTTAAACCATCACCTATCATGTCAGCATCCCATACAGGCACTTGTTAGAGTCCCAGCTGTTTTACTTCCAGTCCAGCTCCCTGCTGGTGCAGCACAACATGGCTCAAGTGTTTGGGCCCCTGCACCCCACGGGAGACCTGCATGAAGCTTCTAGCTCTTGGCTTTGGCGTGGTCCAGCTCTGCTCTGTGACTCTACCTTTCAAATAAATAAATAAAATTTAAAAGAAAAAACCCTAAATATCCAGCTGGTTAACCTGCCCCCCACACCAACTTAACTTATCACGTAGGGGGCATGGCTGCTCACCCAGGTGCTCTGGCCTGAAGAGCTCTTTAAAAGGTCTTATTATGCAGATGAAACCCGAAGCCTCAGAAGAAGGGTATGAGAGGGCCAAGGTTGCAGAGCAAGTGACTGGCAAGGCGCAGGTGGGCGGCTGGGATTTCTGAGTCCAGCCTTCCTGCCACCATCCACTGCTACCACCCACAGAACCTACAGTGGAGGGAGAAGCCTGAGAACCTCTCCACCGTTCAGCCTCAGGGAGCGGCCCTCCAAGGACCTTGCTACAGCAGTGCCCACACTGAGTGACCCATCTGCCCTCCCTCCAGTCAACCTGCCTCCTGGATGAAGCATCCTTAGGGCTAGCCACACAGTGCTCATATCCCTGGACTTCTGATACAACAACCCCAGGCAGAAGAAAGGCTTGCCAGATGCTCCCTACAGTCCCTGTCCAGTACACGAGGCCCAGCCATGGCAAGAAGAATTCCATGCCTGGCTACCACTCTACATTCCTGGCAGCTCTGTCAACACGAACCACCCCTTTTCAACCTAGGAGAGCTGGGGTGGAACCATGGCCAGCAGATGAACTTCTTGCAAGTCTACAAACTAGGAAAATAAGAAACCAAAAACCTCCTGCTTGCACTACACCTCTCAGTGTATAAAGCACTTTTGGTGGTCCCTATGACTGTGACTGCCTCCTTACTGCCACAATCTCCCAATCACCAAGCCTATAAGCAAGACCACGCATGTCCCAGGACTCAGAGATGGAGCTAATCTCAGGTCCCTAAGCAGCCCTGCGGGTGGGATTACAGCAAGGTCCCCCCAAGCCCCAGCCCCGGGCTCATCCCACAGATCCCCTTCCATTTTCACCCTTCACTACTCCACTGACAGATAACTTCCACATTCATACCAAACACCATGGGCCGGCCGCATTGCAAAAATCCTTGTTTCTGTAAATCTAGAGGTCTTAAAAATAAACAAAGTTTTGATTCTCACACAAGGTGGGTTTGGCATGTGACCTTGTGGCTCGCGTCTCTATGGGCTAAGCAGTGAGTCGTCTGCTGTCACAGGAGGCAGAATCAGAGGCATCCAGGAGCACAGCAAACTTCTGTCCTCCCAGACACGGGTTTGCACCTGGACCTCCTTCTGACGCAAACGACATCTGTGGTCTGGAAGGCAGAATAACAGTGAGCTCTGGCCCAGGACCCACTGTCACCCCTGCCAGGCCCTGTTGTGTCCTTCCCCTAAGGTCTTCTGGCTGGAACCCTGCACCTGGGGCCACCCTCCTCTCCCTTGCTGATTATACAGGCCAGGCACCCTGGCTCGTGCTTCCATGTGGTTCCAATCCAGCTCCAGAACCAGGACTCAGGCTGCTCTGATTTGATGGTGCACGAGGGATTCCTGCTTAGTGGAAATTTGTGTTTGTAAATTGTGACCTGTCCCAATCCAGGCTTAGCATCCGGGACACAATCCTCTCCAGGGATGCTGCTGTGGTCGTAGCCCCAGTGAGCTGTACACCCGTGTGGGCGGCAGCCTGCACCTGTGATGTGCTGTGTGGCTAAGCAGTCATGGTCAGGAGCTTAGGTGTTTGCAATGGCTTTTATGCTTAGAACACTTGTAACCGCCGATGGGACTGTTGGAGTGCATCTGTGTAGCGCCATCATGTTGACGGGCAAGAACTGGCTACCGTTTATTAGACCTAACCATGTTAGGAAAGTTCTGCTAATCTTGAATGTTTGTCTTGTTTAGCCTTCACCACCAATCACATGCTGAATATTATTTCCATTTTGGAGAAAATGTGAACTCAAGCTTGGCGTTTCCCCCTGCACTTTAGCTAATTCCTAACACAGCTATGCAAGGTGCACCTGGCTGTTCTGTAGCACAGCTGGCAAACCTGCATCTGCAAGGTTGACAGAGTTGGAACAAGAGCCCAAGGCTGGGGACTATTCATCTCCTCAGGGCCTCTGGACCCCACTAACACAGTGTGAGGGAGAGTGAGACGCAGGAGACCCTTCACGAAGAAGCCCTGTGCTGAACCAAGGTACAGCAATACGCTGTGGCCTTCAGATGCCCCAGAAGGGCTTCCATTGTTTAACTGAGTGCAGGGGAGGAGGAGGGAGGTGCAGAGGACATGGGTGCTGCTCATGAGAGACTAGACAGCATTGCAGAAAGACCCCAGGAGCAGTGTGTCATTGCTTTTCAGCAACAGTGGAACAAGTCAGAGGAGGTACGAGGCCATTGATCAATGGCAAGTGGAGGTCCCAAGATCTGGAGGGGGTCTGGTCCCCATTACTATCCTTGTGCCATGAGAAAAAATCGGAGCCTCTTCTGACTCTAAGTTGGGGATGGCACCCAGAGCCTATTTCTTGGTGGGTCAATTCATAGAATGAGCACCTACTGGGCACCCCTATAAGCTCTGGGAACACAGCCCAAGACAAGCAAAGACCAGAGCTTTCTTGGTGGGAAGAAGGAGAAAGTGAAACCGCAAGGGAACGACAAACCTGGTGCTTTCAGGTGGTGGCAACTTGGTAACTGCAGCACAGAAACGGCAGAGATAGAGGGAGGGAGGGGCCCGTGCGAGCCTGCCCTGCTCACCGTACTCCTCCTCACTGCCTCCACAGCAGTTGGCTGGCATCCTGCCTTAGCCTTAACATTGGTGAGCTTTACCTTCCCTGCATGTTGGCCATGACATTCTCCCTTCTATTTCTTCTGGCTTTTTCCTCCTTTCCCCGCCCCCAGTGCAAGAGCACAATGATCTTGCTGTTGGCCACATTCGTATATCCTACCTCTGAGGTGATCCCGTTGCTGCTGGGGTATGTTTTCAGCTCTGGGATTGGATATTCGATTACAGGTTCACATATCTCACAATACAACCACAAACCAAGTCAGAAACTTAGGCATAGCTCATCCATGGAGGCCCCAGTCTCTGGCAACTGCAAACTTTTCATTCTTTCCACTTGCCACCCTGCATCCTCCCCAAAGGCATGGCAAACAGAAATCCCACCCTTGTCATAACCACTCCTGCAGGGCAGTAGCTGGTCAGCCAAGGGGAAGCTGAGTGGCACTGTCTTGGAATGCACCTGTGGAACTTTCTGGAAAGTGAGAGTCTGAGCTCAGTGTGCAACAGCAGGAGTGATGTGGACTGGCAGGGGCACAGGGTGAGGAGGGCGTGTCAGAAGCTCGGGGAGAGGGAAGGGCCAGCAGGGAGACTGGGATGGGAAAGGTGAGGAGTGGCTACCAGGGTTTGCTCTCCACATCAAGGTTGTATCTTGCAGGGCGGTTTGGGTATGGCTAACGAGAGGCAGCATGGGTCTTCTGTTCTCACTTTCCTCTTCTGGGTTAAGGTTAGACATCGTAGGGGCCTCCACCATGCAGGCTGTGGGAAGGTAACAGTGACTCCCCGAGAAGGGAGCCAGTGTGGAATCACCAAATCACGAGAGCGGGAGAAACCCAACAAAGTATCTGATTTAATTCCCTCACTTTACAAATGAGGGAATCAGGAGCCAGAGGAGAAAGAACACACACAGCTAAGCTCACACAGCCACTAGACAGCTGCCTTGACATTGCACGCAGACCTGTGTCATTCTGCTAGGTGCTTCTTATTTATCTCATTTTTCATAGACTTTTTTTGTGCCTGCTGGTCCCAAGTCTAATATATATGTGCAGAGTGAAGCATGCAGAAGGCATAGCATTGTGGCTTGCCTTTAAGCTCTAGCAGAGGCCCTGGATATACTTGACTTCTTTATATATATATATATTTTTAATTTGAGAAACATAGAAAGTAAGAGTGAGAGAAAGATCTTCCATATGCTATTTTATTCCCGAAATGGCCACAACAGCCAAGGCTGGGCCAAGCTAAAGCCAGAATCAGAAACTCCGTCCAGTTCTCCCATATGTGTGGCAGGGCCCCAAATCTTTGGGCCTTAATGCACTGCCTATCAGGTGTATTTGCAGGGAGCTGAACTGGAAGTGGAGCAGCTAGACCCATCGCTGCAATATGGGATGTGGGCATCTCAAGCAGTGGCTTGATTCATGGCTTCACAACACCAGCCCCTCTCCCCACCAACTTGGCTCACAAAAGAGTAGGGAAGCATCCATTTCCCGTGTTTCTGCTCAGAGACAACATCACTTGATTCCATGCTGCTTCAGAGTCCCACCTATTCCCCCAGTGTGAGCATCAGTAGTAGCCAGCTATTGGGCAGAACTGCTGTGATTGGCAGTACTCCACAGACTCGAGTTTTTGACCAGGAAGACAAAGGACTGTTTTCTGTCATTGACTAGGTTCAGAGATGTCTGACAATTCCCCATGCTGCTTTGAGTCTCATTGTTCTTTTTGTTTTTAAGATTTATTTGCTTTTGGGTCCGGTGCAGTAGCCTAGTGGGTAAAGTCCTCACCTTGCATGTGCTGGGATCCCATATGGGTGCTGGTTTTTGTCCAAGTTGCTCCACTTTCCATCCAACTCCCTGCTTGTGGCCTGGGAAAGCAGCAGAGGATGGCCCAAGGCCTTGGGACCCTGCATCCATGTGGGAGACCCAGAAGAAGCTCCTGGCTCCTGGCTTCTGATTGGCTCAGCTGTGGCCATTGGGGCCATTTTGGGAGTGAACCAGCAGATGGAAGATCTTTCTGTCTTTCCTTCTCTCCGCAAATCTGCCTTTCCACTATGAAAGTTTTTATCTGTGCATTATCATCGCCCTCATCAAAGTCTATGAAACTGATGGTGTCCCCTCTCTTGGCTACGGTTATGCATAACTCTAATGAGTAATTATCTTAGGCCCCAGGCTATTAGCAGAGATCACACATCTGGGTTGTCTGTGGTTGGAACTGGTGCACCTGACTAAGTCAATGACAGGCCTGCACAATCAATACTGATCTACACAGAGAAGCTGAGAGGCTGAGTCTGAAGGTGGGAGGGGCTGCAGACCACAGCAGGGGTTTCCTCTCCTGCCTTGAGATGCTGCGGGGCAGCAGAGTGATGCCGCGGAACGTGTCTCCGCTGGCATCAGCTATTCACACCCATGGACAACGTCCACTGAGCAGGGATGTGCTGTGAACTGGCCAGGACTTTAATGTTCTCTACCGTAGGAAAACAACTCCTCCCACGTTGGAACACAAGGCTGTCCCATGCAGGGGCGGCATGCCTATGAATCTGCTTGGCTTGAATAGTTGGAGCCCAGTATTAGATACAGGCGTGCCTGTCTGCATTTGAATTCCAGGTCCTTGTCCCCACTCAACAAAATTCAAAGTGGAGGCATCCCTCTAGATTGTACATGTGAGAGCTGGACTCATTGAGAAGTGAGAGAAAGGGCACGCATGGATGAGTGTGGGCTGCCATGCATGGCGGAAGACCTGTTGTAAGTGGGCCAGAGGGTTGCCCACAAGAGAGACAGAAAATGAGCAGTGCCTATAATCATGGTCTGTGGAGAAAAAGACATCTCCTCGCAGTTCTCATCTTTGTCTACGAAGTTGGGTGCTTCCTTTGTGGATAAACAAATGAGGTGTGGTCTTAGCATGCTTTCTGGTCCTGGATGACACACAGGTGCATCCTGGGAAGATGGGTGTGAAGTTGACAGCTAAAGAGATTAACTTGGCATTGCAGGGCTGCACAGAGTTCAGCTCACCTGGGCCTGATGACTGGCCTCATCATATCACATCACAGTGACAGCACATTTGGGGTAGGGAGTCTGCCCTAGTGGGGTCCCTCACCTGGTGGTAAGCAGATTGGAGCTCCATAGGCCGTGTTTCTGACAGTGCGTATCTGAAGATGAGAGAGTGGGCACTGCCCTCCCTGCGCATCCTGCTCCCTACTGTCTTTCCATGGCCAGTGGGGCTCACCTCCCTGTCCTGCCTGGTTGACATGGGTGTTTGAGATGGGAGCCTTATTCCCTGTTGGATAGAGTTATTTTTGTGCTTCTGTCCAGTTTGAGCCAATGGAAGGTACCCCTGGGTGAGTGGGCCATTCCCACCCTGTCATTGGGGACTAAGGGACAGGTTGGTGAGAAGTGTGGCACGCTGGAGATCCCAGGGCAAGTTAGCAAGCATACACCTGGCCCAGAGGACTGTTGGCCCTCACAGGTGGGTAGGTGAGTGGGTGGGGGATCCTTCTTAGAATTTAACCCCAGTCCTCCCTGCTGTTGATGAACTCCTGGTCCTTGGGTCTTTGTCACCTGTAGTTTGGGACCACCCATCTCCCTGTGTACCTGAGTTTCTTTCCGTGAGATCACTGCTATGGAAACTGGGAGAAGGGCAGTGGTTCAGGGAAGCAGCTACCTTCCAGTGGCTTCCATAGATATGGGGGCATGGAGAACCCGGCCACTACAGAACCCCAGAAGCCCAAAGCTCAATGGCCTCTGGTAGCTGGGATGAGGTCAGGGGCATGGAGCAAGGGGACAGGGTCCGGCAGGGGAAGATTTGGCAGCCGTGGCCACCCCCCGAAGCCTGAATGAATGGAAGTCCCGGCGGAAACACCTGGTGGTAACGGAAATCCAGGACAACTTTTATTATCCCTGTTCACGGGTCCATTCAGACTGCATTGGGGCTTCCTATTTCCTCTGCTGGCACTTCACACTCATTCAGGACAAGAAAAGCCATTGTGCTACTGCAATATGGGCCGAGGATCCCTATGGGGCGGGCACTAAACACCTTGGCCTCAAGGCTTATTTTTAAAATCATAACCCCTGTTGAATCACAACTTCTTATTTTTTCCTCCTCCCACAAAGAAAATTTAGAGGGTAGTTTTCTCTCAACCAAGAGGATGGAAACTAACAGTGAAGCCCCTGTCTGATTCTCTTATTGAGAACCCTATAGAATCCTGCTAACTGGGGAGGCAGCATGCCTTGGCTCCAGGTCTAGATTCTAGCTGGATCACACATTCTCTGGTTGGCATGGAGCAAGGAATTTAAACCACCATTGGTTCCCAACAGCCAAGTAAGGGAGCAGGTTGAATCTTTAGGGTCTCTGGGTTCCCATTGGTGAGATCATACCTAGTGGCCACTGAAGAGCCGAATCATTCTCTTGGGTACATTTAGAGAGGACCATGCTGGCTGTACACCATGGTTAACCTCCTGGTAGGATTCAGCAGGGCTCCAGGCATGAAAGCCCCAACATGGAGATTCCCAGCAGCCAACAGTCATGGAAGACTGTCAGGATGGGGGCAAGGAGAGATGTGGGCCATGGACTCTGTCTCCATTTTCCACTCAATAGAGACTCTCAGTTTTGGTAACTGCCACCATAGCAAGCAGTGATCTCCACTCTGCCAAGAGGTCAGCTCAGGGCTCGTGCCAGGAGTGGTGGAAACTTCTATCCATGTCTCAAACTCTCCTCCCCTGAAGCAGGAGTCCCCCAGCCTTGGTCTTCCACCTGACCATGATTCCATTGCTCACTACCTTCGTGATTGCTCCTTGAATC
Organism: Ochotona princeps; assembly: GCF_030435755.1. NCBI lineage: Eukaryota > Metazoa > Chordata > Mammalia > Lagomorpha > Ochotonidae > Ochotona > Ochotona princeps. The sequence goes on along the minus strand of NC_080842.1, from coordinate 41,740,179 downwards.
TGTAGATCAGCCAGGCAGCTTGGAGAACCTATGTTCGATGGAGCATTCCAGGGGCAGTGCTGTGGCATAGCTGGTAAAGCTGCTGCCTGTAGCATCGACATCCCAAAACGGGTGCCAATTCAAGTCATGGCTGATACACTTCCAATTCCGCTCCCTACTAAAGCACCCAGGAAAGCAGCAGAGGATGGCCCAAGTGTTTCAGCTTATGCACCCATGTGGGAGACCCAGAAGAAGCTTCAGCATCCTGGGGTCACCCTGGTCTAGCCCTGCACGTTGTGGCCATTTGGGGAATGAACCACCAATGGAATATCCCTCCCTACCTGCCACACCCCACCCCTTAAACTCTGCCTTTCAAACAAATAAAATAAATATTTTTAAAAAAATGGAACATCCCAACAACAGAGTAAACATGCAAGTGTTGTGTGTTTGGTTTTAATAACACCTGTTAAAGAAAGGACTATATAGACACCTTCTGCGATGGTAAGGAAGGCTCTACTCAGTACAACTACAACAGATATCCAAGTCTTTCAGAATAGGTGGGATGGGATCCAGCCCTAAAGACAAGGGTAGGACCTGGCGCAAGAGCGTAGCGGTTGAAGTCCTCACCTTGAATGCGCCAGGATCCCATATGGGTGCTGGTTCTAATCCCAGCAGCCCCGCTTCCCTTCCAGCTCCCTGCTTGTGGCCTAGAAAGCAGTCGAGGATGGCCCAAAGCTTGGGACCCTGCATCCACATGGGAGACCCAGAAGAAGCTTCTGGCTCCTGGCTTTGGATCCGTACTGCACCAGCCGTTGCGGTCACTTGGGGAGTGAATCATCGGATGGAAGATTTTCCTTTCTGTCTTTCCTCCTCTCTGTATATCTGCCTTTCCGATAAAAATAAAATAAATCTAAAAAAAAAAAGACAAGGATAATGAGAAGTTAATACCAAGGAGAAGATATGCAAGGGGGTGAGATGGTCAGTGAATGGGAAAAGGAGGAGAACTCCAAAGCAGTAGGATTCAGGTTAAACTGATCCAGCAGGATTCTTGCTGAAGCAAGCCAGGATGACCTGGTGTCATCTGATGAACCTTCTCAAGTGTCAAGGGTGGGAGGAGTCTGTCTAAGCCAACTCAGCAGGGCACCCAGTGAAACGGGGCTCTACACTGAGGTAGAAGCCCAAGGAGTTTCGAGTCTGGATGAAGAGGGCTTTGCTGAGCCCAGAACATGGGGTTAACGAGGGAACCCTAACTTTCTCTCAGGGCCCCAACCACCCTGCAGTCCACAGGTTCCTTCTGCTGTCACTTTGGCTGCCGAGATGAGACTGGTTGTCCCCGTGGGAGCTGGGTCCAAATCCTAACTCAGCAGCTTTCTGATGGCAAGTCTGAGATTGGAGAATCACCCTGAGCAGGGTGTGGAGGGCATTGTGCACTGTTGAGTTTGAGGGGCAGAGATGATCATGGCCTGTCTTGGGCCATGTGCTCAGGACCTTGCCTGCCCATGGTGCGGTGGCTCCCTCAACAGTCTGTGCCTGCCTGAGGGAGGGCATGCAGGAGGCAGGCAGGAGGGAGGTCAGGAAGAAGCAGGGGGCTGACCACTCAGGGCTCCAAGCACCTGGTCACAGATCCCTGGGGGAAGGTGTGGCCCCTGGGTTCACTGCAGGTTCTGAGCAGGTCACCTTCTGATCAGGTGTTTTGTCAGTTTGGGAATCACGGCAATTGAAAAACAGAAAAGCAAATGTGCTTGCCAGTGTTGATGAGAGCCAACCAGGAGGCTGAGCAAAGCGGAAAGCCAAGGCCATGCGCCTACAGCTCTGCAGCTGAACCGGCCTCTTGTGCTCTCTGATGGGAGGCAGGAGAGGGGTGGGACTGAGTCTCTACGATGAGCTGCGTGACACGGTTGACTTACTTGATTTGGCAGTGACCACAGATGTCTTCCAATAGGTGAGAATAGCCTCACTCCATTTGACACCTCAAGGCAGTGGGACTCAAAGTGGTTCACTTTGTCTGAGTCACACAGCTGAAAAAGGGACCAAGTGGGGATCCTTGGTCCCAGTACAATGGGGATCGTACTGTCCACTTGGCTTCAGCACCACTGTGAGACCCCATGAAGGCCCCATGGGCTGATGGGTGTGTGCAAAGGCTTCCTGGGATGATTCATGTCACTCTCCATTGAGAGATCTCTCAAACTCTCCTGAAAAATCCCTGTCACTGTCAAGAAGGGACTTCCTGGAGAAACGCAGCTAGCCTGAAGGAAGCCTTTGAAGTCAGTGTGCGCTAGGGGAGAGGCAGGGGCCTCTAGTGCTCCTGATAGACCCAGTGCTCCGTGTGCTGCCTGCCCCTACTCACCTGGACCAAGAGGCCCGGCGCCTGGACTGTAGCCTCCTGTCCCTTGCCTCACCTATGACACACAGACCCTTGAAGTACATGTGGGGTCAGTGTTGGCTGCCATGGGGATTCTTGGCAGTCCTCGCATGGCCTGTTCGAGTGAACAGGTGCAGCATTGCTGGCCACTGCTGACCCCTATGCCTCCTAAGCCATTACAGCCCTTCTCACTGCATCTAAGCCACTTCTCCCTGTGCTCTCTACCCATTGCCCGGCTAATTTCTATCCCTATCACAGATGCCATTATTCTTATACTCAGGCCAGTGTAAGGCCTTACCCCAGATCCCATGGGACTTGAGGCCATCAGAGATGCCCTTAGACTGTACTCTGAAAAGACGGCTGAAATGAAGGACTTCTTAGGAGGAAGACCTCAGAGCTCTTCCAACAGCTACCCTCATGTTGCTTTCTAATCTCATATTTCACAACCTTCCTTTCCATTTGCTTATATCCATTTCTTTGGTCACTCAGCTATTCACAGAATAGGTCCTAGAGACGATCTTAGAGAAGGAGTACCTGGTTCCCCAACTCCGCTGCTGTACAACTGAACTGTGTAATCCCCCATCCCAGGATTAACTTGTTAATGCCCCTATCCTTGGAACCTCAGCATGGGGTATTTGGAAATGGGCCTGCAACTCTTTCTTTCTTTCTTTCTTTCTTTCTTTCTTTCTTTCTTTCTTTCTTTCTTTCTTTCTTTCTTTCTTTCTTCCTTCCTTCCTTCCTTCCTTCCTTCCTTCCTTCCTTCCTTCCTTCCTTCCTTTCTTTTTTGCTTGAGAGGCAGAAAGAGACAGAGACATATGCTGGTTTACTCCCCAGATGCTAACAATGGCGGGGGCTGAAGCTAGGAGCCAAGAACTCAATTGAAGTCTCTCCTGGGTGCAGGCACACAATTGCTTGGGCTGTCACTACTGTCTCACAGAGCCTGCCTTAGCAGGAAGCTAGAGTCAAAAGCTGGAAGGGAGCCATAAACTCAGGCAGGCACTTACATGTGGGGCAGTTTAGCTGTGTCTCCACGGCTACGCTAAACACCCATGAGGACCCTGAGTTTAAAGAGGTGATTAAGGAGGTGAAGGTCATTGGAATGGGCTATGATCCTGTAGGACTGGTATCAACATCCAGAGAGAAGGCTGGAACTCACACACACACACACACACACACACACACACACACACACACACACCACACACACACACGGATGATCCCAGGGAGAAGATGCCACCTGCAAGTCACAGAGAGTGACCTTAGGATGACCTCCAGGCCTCTTGTCCTTGGACTTGTAGCTTGTATTCCCATTGTGTATGGTGTTTTTGAGGGGTAGCTGCAACAAGCTGTGTTCCCTCCTACCCCAGGGGCACGCACAGTGGATGAGGGGACAGTGAGGACACTGGGATATGCTGGCTGCTGTAAGGAAGCATGGAGACTGTTGAAGGCGGAGATGTTTTCCTCCTCATACCCTATCACTACCTAGAGTGTAGAAGGGACTCTGCGACTGTGCGCCCAGCAAACATTCACCCCACCGTGCTGCGAGAACTTCACTGTCTGAGAGAGCTCAGAAACTCCCCTGCATGTGGTTGCTCTGTGTGGATCCACTGCAAATGGGCTGTGGCTGCCCTGGGAGGGTGAGGCAAGAGCTCCTCAGAGCTGGTAGCTGCCATCAGGGAAGGCTCTTAGAGCAAGTGGGTTGTATAGAGTGAGCCAAGTGGGCTCATAGGGGCTGGGGCCATGGGAGGAACAGAGGGAACCCTGCCAGAAGAGAAGGTGGCTTCAGAAAAGGGGTTGCCAGAGGCACCCAGCCCATGGATTTTCTAAGCATAGCTAAGGTACAAGGAGAAGCAGGAAGTAGAAGGGGCCAGGAGAGGGAGAAAATGATGCAACTGTAGGAAAGAGGGAGTAAAGGGAAGAGGGACATGGTCAGCACTGCAGGCCTGGACCTCAGTGCACTGGGGCCATATGTCCCCTGGCACTCTCCTGGACTGCCCGGGGCTTCCACAAGTATACACACTTCCAGTCCCAGGCCTGCACTGGCCTCCCCCAGTGACTTTCTGGTTAGCACCTCCTGGCCTCAGTGTCCCCACTCACACTCTGTTTCCAGTGATGAGTGCTCTGAGCTAAGCAGCTTGCCTTTGAACATGGCATCCTCTTTTGTTGACATGGTCAAGGCCTACAGCAGCCCCCACACCTTTCTCCTGCTTCTGCCTTCTCTGACTCATGCGGAGTAACCTGTCCCTTGACTCCATGCCTACCCCTGCTGGGCCATCCCCATCAGGAACCCCTGGTCTTCTATTGAACTGTTTTATGTTCCTTGTGACTTCCTTGTGACTTCTCCTTGTTGGAGTCCTCTCTGTTAGGTCTTTCTGGAATATTTCTTTTCGGTTTAAGTTCGCCGCCACAAGCCAAAACATCAGACACAGCGAGCCACATAGGAGGCTTTATTTCAACAGGGTAGAAGCCACGGGACAGGATTGGAGGCAGAGAGAGGGAGAGAGACGTCTCCTGCCGTGGTGACAGGAGGGGGCTCCAAAGGAAAGGGTGGAGAGAAGAGGGACAGCAAGACGGAGGACAGGGTAAGGGTGGCACGCAAAGGGACACACACTCGCAGGACTGTGCTTGTTTTATGACTGGGAAAGGGCGTCAGGGCCATGAGGGATTGGTGGACAGGATTGGTAGGTCCAGCGGTGGGCAGGAATTAGGGAAAAGAGGCAGCAAGGGGTTGGTGGATGGGGCCATCGGGTGCAGCGCCATGAGGTTATAGCCGATTGGCAGGAACAGGGTTAGGAAGTTACAGCGGATTGGCATATAGCAAAAATCGACCCTGAATGCCTCCGAAATCTTAAAGAAGCCAAGATCCGAAGGGAAGCACATATTTAAAGTAGTACTGAGTCCAAAATGGTGGGGGGCTTCAGGGCTGATATTCAAGTCACTCCTCACACACTCTATCCATATCAATGTGTTGGTGCTCACGCTCCCTCCACCCATGCCTTTTTAAAATGGTTTTATTTGAAAGGCAGAGTGACACAGAGAGAGGGAAGAAATCTTTCCACAGCAGCAGCAATAGTTGGGATCTGGTTAGGCTGAAGTCAGAAGCTCAGAACTTCTTCTGAGTCTCCCATGTGGGCGCAGAGGTCTAAGCATGTGGGCCATCCTCTGCTGCTTTCCCAGGCGCATTAGCAGGGAGCTGGACTGGGAGAGGTGCAGCCAGAATTCTAACCGGAGCTCTGATACAGCATGTGGGTGCTGTGGGTGGTGGTGTTACTTGCTGCACCACCACGCTGGTCCTTCTCACTGCTCCTTGAAAGCAGTTGTGCTCTGCATGGATGCTGTCCTGTGCCTTGGACTCGGCCTCTTTCCAAAACAGTCCTGGGTTCTCCAGGCTCTTGCCCCTAAAGCCTCCAGAGTTCCAGGCCATCTTATCTGTGTCTGTACCAGTAACCCCCAATCCTCCCTATCCTTCTCAAACCCTCTGCTTCTGCAGCCAACAGATCCAGGGAGGACCCCAGGGCTGGGGTCTGGAAGCTCCCCCCTCCCCCATTCCTTCTGGTTCTTCTAAGAGTTCCCAGGGCCCTGGGTGGGAAGCAGAGGCAACAGAAAAAGGAAGAATCCCTTGTCTGTTTGCCCGGGTCACAATGCTGAAAGTGAGCCAGTTGGGGGCAGGGCTGGGAGCCAACAAACAACCACCCCCAAATGAAATTATGAATGGGCAGCAACAATGCACCAGGCTGGGGGGGGAGGGGCGCGCCTGTTGACAAGCAGCAAGGTCAGGGCCACAGCGCGCCCCATAAACAAGGCTCACAATGCTGTGCTTTCCTCTCAGAGAGGCAGCTCCTCTCCCGGCCCTGTCCCCTGGGCCCAGGCCTCCCCGGCCCTCATCCTTGCCGGCTCTGTCACTGGAAAGCCACTGCCGCTTCCTCAGGGAAAAGCCGGCCCTTTGTGAGCCCGCACTTCCTGCGCCTGTGGGAACCTCGGCCTGGCCTGGGACATCTGCCTCCAGGCGTCTTTCTCAGGGGCCCAAGGTGGGAAAGAGGAGGAGTGCGGGCTGCCGGGGAGGGGGCTGCTGGGATTGTCATCACCAGGCCAGAGAGGGAGAACAATGAGGGGGCCCCCAGCTTCCCCTCACCCCCTCTTCCCACCAGGGCTCCCTTTGTGTGTAGCCAGTGGGGAGGGCAGGGGAATTCTCCTGTTTTTGTTTCCCTATTTTTTTTTTTTTTTTTTTTTTTGGTTTGGCCTTTGGCTAGCCCCATGGGCAGAGGGTCTGTAGGGGGCTGGGGAAGGTTGGTTGCCGCTGGAGAACAGAACAGCGGTGGCATGGGTGGAAGATCTCTCAGTTTCTCCTGAGAGAAGGTGAGGGGTGGCTTCCCTGCTGGGTACCCCAAACTTCCAAGGGCATGTCTGAGACCCTAGGGCCGGGGCGGTGGAGCACAAAGGACAGGTGCCTTTGACCAACAGGCAGGTAGAGTGGCAAGACCAGAGGGCTCTGAACAGAGGGGAGGCCAGGGTAGCTGGCAGTCAGCGATTCAGCCGCTGCTTGCTTCCACACTTGCATTCCAGGAAAAGGGTATGAGACAGCCTTGCCCACGCTCTCAGCTGCCAACACGACCAGCTCTTTGTGGCTGCCACAGATGTGCCAGCTCATTCCCAGGATGTGGGGAAAAACACCCTGACGTAGATTCTCCTTGACTCCAAAGGCCATGGTCCAAAGTTCATAGATTCATAATCCCCGAAAACAGGGCTGTCAGAAGCCAGGGGAATAGTGACAATCACTTTTGGCCCAGTGGCTCAACTGAACTCCCCAGCCAGCTGAAGGGAGGCTGTTTCCTCTCACAAATGAGAGCTGTGTAGACTCCGGTGTGGACACTCACACCCACAGAGAGCCCTACACCTGAGCACATTGGGATAGCAGGGACTACGGAGATGCCACAATCATTGGGGAGTGACTCAAAGATCCCTCAGGAGTCGCCCTTGGAAACTCCTCGTGTCTGGTGCTACACATGGATGAAGTGCCGGCTCCAACCCCGTCAGCTGCAACCCCACAGCATGTGGGAATGCCTCGTTTTGTTCTCGGAGCGGGGCTGCACAGCCCTGGGTACATGGGTGGGCCGAGTCAGGCCGTACAAGGGCTAACACCCGGCACTAGACAGCTTTAATAGAAGATGATGCAGTCATTTCTGATAAAATCAAACAGTGACCATGCAACCCAGCCTTGGCAAACTTGGGCAATGATTCTAGAAAAGAGAAAACTTGTGTATGTACAAAACCTGTACATGGGTGTTCACGGCAGATTTCTTCTTGGCAGCCCCAACATGGGACCAAGTGCAGATGTCCTTCAGCGAGGAAACCTAAGTCCAGAGGAAAGCAGACTCTATGATTCCTTGTATCTGGCATTCTGGAAATTCTACATGATGGAGATGGCCTGTCATTCTCCCTGAGCTGCAGGCAGGGGGCTGGGGGTCAGGAGGCTCTGGGGGTCAGGATGATGAATGAGCTCTGTGCTCCATGAAAACCCTGGGTGCCGGGGTCAGGACTTGGGACGGGGTGAGACCATAGGCATTGCCTGAAGGGTCCCAGTGGCGATGGAACAGTTCTGTATCTTGTAGCAGGTGTGGCTCCACAAAATCTACACAAGTGACAGACATTCACAGCGTCTCCCTGCCACACATGCACACACAAAACTGTCCATGGATTGTAGCAATGTCCTCTTCTTGGTCTTGTTGCTGGGCTATAGTTAGATGTGATGTCGGCCCAGGGGGCAGCTACAGGACGGGTACACAAGATCTCTTGGGCATTATTTTGCAGCATTTGGTGGATTTATGATTCTCAACATTTCAACATCACAGTGGTGAACAGACTCATAGGTGTCATGAGGCTGTTTTATTTAAAAATGAAACCTGAAAATCCAAGCCTCAAGGGAAACAATTATCATCGAGTCAGATTCTTGTCAAGCTCACAAGAGACAAAGGTCTCTCTGTCAACCAGTCACTGTAGGAATCAGAAACCTTATTTTGTACAGATATGGTGGAAAGAATAAATGAGCTCTATTTATAATAAACCAGTGATGCCAGTTACCCACAAGCTTTATCCCCCTTGCCAGAGACCCTGGCCCAGACACTGCTGTGGCTGACGGTATTCAGGTGACACGAGGCCCACCTGCTGTGGAATTACTGTGGCATGTTGGTTTGGATTCTGCAGCCTACTCTGAGTGGAGGGTGGAGCAAGGCTCCATTCTTCATCAAGCCTCCCAGGGTTGGAGACTACGCCATCACAGCCTTTTCATCCAAGACATACACAAACTGCGCTTCATTGCAGCCTGTGTGGGCGTATGCAAGGTCGCAAGGTCGCAAGGTCGCAAGGTCGCAAGGTGGCAGAGCTGTTGCCCTACTGCTTTCTCAGAGTGAGCCCGGGCAGCCCCAGGAATTCTGCCCGTGATGCTGACTGGATGTGTTTCCTCATCTGTTGGTGAACGGGGCTGGTCAGCCTTCCAAGGAAAGCCCCTGGATGGAGGAGTGGGGACTTGGTCCCTGTGGTCAGAGAGTTGCTCAGATGGTTGCAAAAGGCATTTACAATGACCATGAGTTCCAGGGAGACTTTTCTCCTGGACATATTGAGAACATGAAAAGTATCAAATCAGAATGCCTGGCAAGAAAGGGGCACCTGCTAACACACCACAGCTGTGTGGCTGTGTCCAGAACTCTCAGGAATACCTTCTCAGACTGGGAGCAGCCATCACGCACTTACTTGCAAGCATCAAAATGGAAGAATATCAGTGTTTTCACCTACTTGTGGAAATAAATTAGGGTGCGTCCCAGATCCTAGCACCTCATTCTCTTAATGGACCCATTTGTTCATCCAGTCGCTCATTCATCCTGTCCACAGACATTTGAAGTGCCTGACATTGCTTATATTTTCAACTTATTTAGTTTCAAGCTAAATTTAACTTAGTTGGAACTTTGTGTTCAGCTTGAACCTCAAGGTCTCCAGAAAGCCTAAAGTATGTATTGAGTACTAGGTGTCAGTACCCAGACCATGAGGCTATAATGAAGGGAAACACAGGGGTGAGGACTTGGAGTCTCTTAGCTAGGACAGCACCTCTGCATGCTGTTGTCAACAGCCATATCTGCTCGCATCATCCATGGGATGTTCATGAATGTTAATCAAAGAAAGTGCTTCAGAACTGCAGAGGACATTTGATTAGACACATGCAACAGTACCTTTCTCTGTAGGACTTCCTAGAGGCTTTCCTGTTCTCGCCTGCACCATGATTACGGACACAGCTGTGGGGCGCAGCAGTGGGGAGCAGGGAGATAGGGAAAGTTTCTGGTTCCACGGAACACGGGGAATCTTGTGGGATGCTCCGAACAGTCTTGGGGAGATGCTTCTAGTTGTTAAAGACCTGTTGGAGAAGGGACATCTGAATTGGGGCCCCAGGAGAGGCCCAGTTCATGTCAACACCAGTCAGGGCCAGGCAGCAGATGAGGGCAATGGGGAGGGAAAGGAAGATTCCAAACAGGATTTGTGTAGGATCCGGGACTTGAAGCAGTCTGCACCTAACAAGGAGACAGTCTATCGGCAACTGCTTCTCCCTGACGCCTGAAGGACTTAGGAATAAAGGCTGACGCAGCAGCATCAAAAGTGTCGTGTCTCATCTGCGGGAGAATAAAGCGCTTGGGCTGGTCTGGGGTGCAGCAGAGGTTTCCCCACCTGAGGCACCGCAGGGACAAGGAATGGCCTGGCCTAGTCTTCTGCATTGGAATCTTCCCTCACACTTTGGGCATAACAACCCACAACAGCTGCCACCTAGTGGTAGAGAAAAATACACTAAGACTGGGGATCAGACTAGAGCTGGTCAATTTTGTAGTTTAATGTTACTACTTTACAAAAGATTTCTTCAATTTTTAAAATTTATTTGGGCTTTGCTGCAGCATCAGCTGGCAAGTGCTGGGACTGAGGACAAGTTCTGTCAAGTTCGACTGCCGAAGAGTGCAAGATCTGGGGCTGGAAGTGGGCCTAGTAGGGAAACTGTGGGCACCTCTCTGATGTGCAGCAACTCCCACTGATGAGCATGAGAACCAGGGCTGGGGCAGGCATACTTGGCTAGGTGGTGGCACCCACTGCATGAATATAGGCTGGATAGTGGGGTCAGACTGGGTTGAGCTAGGTTTCAATACCCATTGACATGTAAGAGAGCTGAATGGGATGTGGGACACATTGACCTAGTCTGCTGCACAAACTGACAAGCATGTGAACCAGGGCTAAGAGTGGGTCTGGTGGAAGTTACTGGGGATAGCTCTGACTAAGCTGCAGTTCCTGCTGCTGTATGTGAGGGCCAAGTGTGTGGCAGGCAGGGTTGGGCTGGCCAGCAGCATCCATTGGTTTGCAGAAGAGATGGGGCTGAAGACAGAAGTGACCCAGAAATTGCCACTACCAGTGTGTGCATGACCTTGAGGCAGACCCTGTGCTGGTAAGCATACGCAGGAGCCAGGTCTGGGATTACCTCAAAGTTTCTGTGGGGATCCTCCCCCTCCTCTCAGCTGAACCGCTGAACTCAGAACTCCAACCCATAGGATCTGTGGTCTGACTGTGGGGTGCATGTGTCAAGAACTGGGCCTCCTAAGTGGCTAAGACAGAGGCATGGATGACATGCCCAGGCGCATATGGAGGGTATGGTGGTCTGTTGGGGCCTGTAGAGGATGTCTGGTGCCATGGCAGAGGAGAGAGAGCAGAACAAATTGGTCAACTACACCAGACAAGGGTTGACCATAAATATCTGGGCGAATGAAAATTCTTGGGTGGACTGTGTCAACCAGTGGACCTTAGAAGAGTTTCCTCATCCTTGGATCAGTGAGATCGACAGCATTTCAGAATTATCCAAAACACTTGAGCAGAACCCTCGAAGCATGCTCCACAGCAGGGAATCTGGGATGACATTGGGTAGCATTTCCTATCCCTAGGTACTGAGGCAATTGGGAAGCTGGGTGTGGCCTCTCCCCTAATTTACCCCTTCCCCCAAATACAGGGAACATTTTGTCTTATCCACTGTCCGCTAGTCCTTGACCCTTCCCACCATGGTCAACTATGTAAACATCATAATAAATAAATACATAAATAAACATTTATTTATTTACTTACTTATTTTATTAGAAAGGCCATATTTAGTGGGGGAGATTTTGTAATCAGTAGCAGTGGCACTAGTTGGTTCTCCCTGAGTTGCTGTGGGTGCATATAGCATGAAGAAAGCATATTTGGAGTCTGTATAAATATTGACTCTAGGCACTACAGTAAGCTTGGCATTAGAACCAAGGTTCTGGGCAGTAATGCTATGGCCTGCATGGCTGGGGTATCTGCTGTGGCGTGTCTTTCTTGCCTTTCCAATTTCTTTTTTTTTTTTTTTAACTCAGCTGGTATTTTCTTTTTCTGTTCCTTCTTTCTTTCTTTCTTTCTTTCTTTCTTTCTTTCTTTCTTTCTTTCTTTCTTTCTCTGATAATCTTACATAGTTGATTAGGCTACAAAGGGTCAAGGGCTACAGGAAAGTGGGTAATACCATTGTTTCCACACTAATATCATTTTTTCCTACTGTATCTGGGATGGTCATGGGAGAAACAAAGGGAGAAGCCCCATCCAGCCTCCCACCCATCCCAGGTCCCCGATGTGGGGCACACTTCCAGAGTCCTGCTCAAGCAATTTTGATAGTTCAACAGTTCTGGATTGCTGCCAAATCCCTCCCTTCATATCACACAGGTTCTCCAGGTTTCGCTTACAGATCAGGCCTGCTGCATTAGAGCCGCTCTATGGTCTCTACACAGAACTGAGCCAGTATCTTCAGATGGCACAAGAGCAGCTGGATTGAGGACGGAGCATGCTTTCCAAATTCTCTCTGGTCAGCCTAAAATGAGAAGCTGGAGTTTAGTTAGGCACCCTCCTATTAGCCATTGGTGTCCTTTGATCTCTAGAAGCCCTTATCCTTGATGACTGGCCTAGTATCATTTTGTTTCCTCTACTAGGACTGCCCTCCTGCCATCCTGTGGCCGCTGAGTCCATAGACTGTAGGCCACAGACGTGGACCCAACTCAAGACTGGGTACCCCCAGGGCTATCTCTTGTCTTTTAGTTGCAAACACAGTGAAGGGCTTGTCCACATTGGGGATGCCTAGTGCAGGGGCTATTGTCAGCAGGCCCTTAGTCTCTGAAAGGCCCCGTGCTGTTTTCCTGTCCATGCACGTGCATACCAGGATCTTTTATGAGCTCACACAAGGGTTTAGGTATCAACCCACACGCACACATCTAGATCCTTCAGAAGCATCTGGGGATGTCCTTGCCTACATGTGTGCCTGCGGCGAGCCCATACACAGTATGGCTTCCTTTGTCCAAGCGAACAGACATGATTTCTTGGGGTCACGAAGTAGGCTAATTCCTGTTGAGAGAGCTGAGCTTTGTTGGGCAAACCTTGTCTTCATTTCTCTAATATAGCTAAGCTCTGAATGATGTTTTTACCCAAGTCCTGCTTACAGGGATCGCAAATGAAGCTGTCATTGAGTACTGTCAAATGGCCTCATCTTTTTAAGTTGCTTGGGGAGGACCTGGCCAAGAAAATGAGGGGTAAGCCTTGATGATCAGCTGTCTGGGTGTAATGTTGAGAGTCACATCTGAGGACAGATCAGCCTATTCAAAAGCAAACAGATACTGGGATTCTGAATGAAGAAGCATGTAGAAAAAGGCCTAGTTCAGGCCTAGGACTGTGAGCCAAGTTATCCAGGCTAGGACAGCATAGGGATTTGGTGCAGAAGAGTGAAGCAAGATGACAACCTCATTTACAGGCCTAAGGTCCGCTCAACCATTTGATATTCTGTATTTGACTTTAAAACTGGCAGAATAGGGAGCATATTTCAAGGGAACTGACATGGAACCAGAATTGCATGGTTGGGAAATAAGAATAAAACATAATAGGTCTCACTAGCCAGGCTGGGAGAGCCTGCCCAGATCTTCTGAGGGTTCTTGAAGACTGATCTGGCTGGATGCCACCCATGGGTCTCGAGCCAGGCCCTTGGGTGACAGGATCACTGGACATCATCCTGTGCCACAAGCTGCTCCAGGTGAGGCCAATGGTCACTGCAGGCTGACCTCTTAGGCTGGCCGTTTCCCTGGGCTCTGTATGTGACCAGCAAGTGGCTCAGTGAGGGCTGTAGGCAAGCTCACTGCCAAAGGCCAAGTTGGTCATGGAAGAGTTCCTGTATGCAGATTTGCATCCTGAAGTAAAGTAAGTATGAGATGGTGGGGTAGCTCCAGCTGGTCAGAGGAAAATAGGCAAAACAAATGGGCCCCACAGCCACGCACCAGGCCATCAGGTGGCATGAGGGCAGTTTTCCAAGCAGGATATGGAAGCCCTGCCAGGCAGTGAGTGGAGTGAAGAACCAAGACATCTGCAGGAGGCAGCATCTGGGTAGCACTGGGACCCCATTCTCCTCATTGGATAAGAACAGTGATCCATGCTATAAGGTGGCTGTGCACATGCAAGTGTTTGCTGAATGACTGGGCTTCCTGTGGCTGCTGCAATGATGATAACAGCTGAGGAGCTGGGAACAACGGGAATTTGGTGTCTCAGTTCTGGAGGTCAACAGACTGAAATCAGAAGGAGTTGAAACCTAGAGCTCAGTGTGCTGTAGTCCTGGAAGTACTGGGGAGAATCCAGTCCCAGCCTCTCCTAGCTTCTGTGAGTTGCCAGCATCTCTAGGCTTGTGACAGCTTCAGTTGGGTATTCCAGGCCGGCATTGTCGGAGTTCATTCTGCTCCATGTTCATATCACCACCTCCTCTCTCTGGGTCAAACTTCCTTCTGCCAGGACACCTGTGATTGCATTTAGGATACCTCCAGCAATCCAGGATGCTCTCCCTACTCGGAGATGCTCATTCCCATTGGAAAGGCCTATTTTTTCGCCTCTGACGTTTGAGAGAGAGCCTGCTCCAGAGGTTGCATGCCCAGGCTTGGAGCTGGAGTGATCTATCCTCAGGAACATGTGGCACTGGTCTCCTGCTGTAATACAAGTAGGCAGCAAGTGACAACTGCTTACTCCTGAAGGTCTCTCAAGTTCTTCCAAGTTCAGGCTGGCTGGGCCAGGCTTCAGGTATGCCAGCCCTCCCCTCCCACCCTTGTAGCTGCAGCAGATCTGTTCAAGGAGCAACTTTGGGGACCAGGTACCTGAGAGCAGAGGCCTCTGGGCTGGGGGGAGCACTGGATACAGTCGGTAACCTGGGAGCTCAGGAGAGCTGGTGTGCAGGATTGTCTTAGTGCATGGCCTGGTTGGGCTTAAAGTGGGTCAGAAAAAATGTCTTAAGTGAGCAAATTCGATGCCTTCTAAGTAGGCAACAGGCCTACATTGCTGTAATACGTGAGGAGAAATCCAGTAAGACTGATCATTGGTGAATCTGGTAACGGGCTGGCAGGACTTCACAGGACACAAAGGAGGTTCTGGAACTTGATGGAGGCAGTTTTACCAATATGGATGCTCCCATGGTTTCACTTCTCCCAACATCAAGGTTTCCCAAAAGTCCCAACCTTGAAGGCATTTTCAGTTAGGGATGGATTCTGTAGCTTCAATTGCAGAGTTCCTAGCCTTTATTATAAGAGAGAGGAGAGGAGCATCTCTTCCCAGCCAGTCACCCCCAAACCCTGTCTTCCAAAGCATAAAGCGCTCCCCCTCTGCCCTGTGCACCTTAAGGCTCATGGAGGCGAGGCAGGAAACGGAGTGCCAAGTCCCGTTTTCTCCAGCATTTTCTCCAGGAGTCTCCATGCCCAGCACCTCTCCCTACTGTTCTCCCAAGGCTCAGTGGCTCTGTGGTTCTTTGGCCAGGGATTTTTGTAACGCTTCTGTTACTGGAAGTAGTTCGCATTTCCTAGCAAAATGTCAAGGGTATCTATTGGTGCTTTATGGTAACAATGGTCCTGGATTTAACACAAGACACCACACAGTGAAATACTGAGTCTCCCTCTGCCCACTAAAAGGGTAGGGTGGTGACTTTGCCCTAGTTATCAGGAGCCCTAGGGACCAGTGGAGAATGAGGAGATGGCATTCCATCACTCTTGGCCGGCCCCTTTTGCCCCCTCATTGGGGTGCATCAGGATCAGAAAGTGGAGGTCTCTCGGGATTTTCCCTAACTTGAACATGATGGCCCAGTGAACACACTGGTACAGGGAAGCTGGACGCCAGTCCACTGGATCATGCACGTGGCTCAGTCCAGGTCCCTGACTATGTCTATTAGCCTGGGACACTGCTGGAAGCCCAGATCCACCAGCTCCTTCCCAGAGCAGCCACTGTGTCCTGTCTGCCTTTGTGTGGCCTGTCGGCAAGGCCTTGCGCTGATACACTGAGTGAATGAATGGATGGATAGTTGGGTGAAGGGATGAGTGCATTTCGAAGCTAGGAGGGCCTGTCTCACAGGATCATTGTCTTAGGAGGAGCTGGGCCGAGGAGACCTGTGAGGATCTCAAGTGCTGATTGCTTCCTGCGCCTTTTGACCTCCAGCTCTGAAGCACGACCTTTCCTGCTTGTTGAACAACACGGAGGGCTTTTAAAGGATATCCTTCCAGTGCCTCCCAGAAGGAAAGGAGCCGGGATGGTGCTCAAAGCCCCCGCTTTCGGGCCCTTCTGAGCATGCGCTGAGGCAGGAAGACGGTAGGAGGAGGTGGCAGAAGCATGCATGGCACGGCGGTTCTGGAGGAAGCTTTGGTCTGCTTATGGGGAGGGCTATGAGTGTGAGGGGAGGCACCATAACCAAGCATGTATCTTCCCTTCCATCCCTCCCTGCAACCCAAACCAATGCATTCATGCACACGCACATCCACCCATCACAGCCTTTAGACCATGTGCTCTGTGCAATGGGAAGCTGCTCTTCTGAGAAGTTAATGTAGCAAAACCCGGGGGACTATGGCCTGAGTGTCCCCCAACATTGGGACCTGAGATGCACCTGTGTATGTATGAACCCCATACCAGGGCTGCTAGGTACCCTACCCTGGGGTCTGCCTCCCGTGGGCCTTTACCTCCGCCCTGCTGCTTCTGTAGGCCGTGGCTACTTCTCCAGTTGGATCCTCAACCAGGTGGTCTCCACAGATGCCTGTTTCTCTCCAGAAGGCGTAAAATCCAGAACACAAACCTGAGAGGGGCAGCCGGGACTCTCCAAGGAGCAGCACCCTGCTCCCAGCCCTCCCTGGGTGGAGAGTGACCCTCTGCTCCCTGCACCAGAGCCCAATGGGCACTGTGGGAACGAGTGTCAGCTGCCAGGGGGACTCAGCACTGGGAAGACCCTGCAGCACACTCTTACCTGGGGCATGGGACCTGCTCCACACCCACCTGCTTCCTACCCAATAGTTCTTGCCATGTGCTGCAACCCCTTTGAGTGCACCATGGCCACTTCCCAGGCCCACCTCCTCACTCACTGACCCCCATCCGTGCATATCCCCCAGGGGGATGGCTGACTTTCCTGTCTCCCCTTCTTGGCCCAGGGTCAGCAAATGCTCTCTCTAAACAGCCAGGGAGTGTGTATTCCAGGTTCCACGGGCCATGCAATCTTGGGTGAAGCCTCGTAACTCCACCTTTGCAGAAGCTTCTTAACTTATGCCCGAGGTCCAGTTGGAAATATCCTGAACCGCTAGTTCATCCTGCATGGCTCCCTGAACGCACTCGTGGCTCAGCTTGGCCTGCCATAGACACACTCAGAGCACGGCGCTGCTGGGCCATCTCACACAGTGCCTGCTTTACAGTAACATGCTGAACGTCTCGTGTAATCCACCCCATTCTGTGCTGCAAGCGTGAAACAGAATGGCTGCTCTGTTTGGCTCACCCAGGAAAAGATCCAAGTTCAGAATATGAAGTAGGGCTGCTATTGGATGCCTGTTATTTTTTCTGAATTAAAAGGGTTGTTTTTTTCTTTTTAAAAGATTTATTTATATGAAAGGCAGAGTTACAGAGAGGGAGAGATCTTCCACCTTCTGTTTCACTCCCCCAAACGAGCACAATGGCTGGGGCTACACCAAGCTGAAGCCAAAAGCCAGGAGCCTCTTCCGGGTCTCCCACGTGGGTGTGGGAGCCTAAGCACCTGGGTCACCTCCTGCTGCTTTCTCACATAGGCACTGCCGGCTGTGGCTTAACCCAGTATGTGTAGTTCCGGCCTCAGAGGCGAAAACCTTAAGTCGGGGACCATGTACATGGCACAGCAGTACCCATGCATGGTATAAATGGGTAGATATGGCCATGTCCCAATACAAGCTGCCCCAAATGGTCAGCTGCTAGGCTGTGGCTTGACCTTAACGATGAGCTTTGTGCCAAAATGGTGTGGAATTGACCCCGCACTTCTCCGCACAGGGTTCTGTGTGTCACAGGTGCTTCAGAGGCTTTGAGTGCTCTTAGGAGCAGGAGGGCTATGCCAGAAGATAGTAGGGAGCCACAGATGCAAGTGGAATGCTCTGGCTCCATGAACAGACTCTAGCTGCTGTGTCCAGCTGCCCGCATTGTAGCTCTAGGGAGGAGAACTTCCAGGCTGCACGGATCAAATGTGGGCTCAGATGCAGGGTTCACTAACAGAGGGAACAGACGGGCTAAAAGGGACACCTGCTCCAGGTCAGAGACCATAGCTCTCAGCCTAACCTAGGGGCAGCTGTTCAGAGGTGTGAGAATACAGCAGCTCCTGGAAACCCCCCACCAGCTGTCAGGTAAGGTACAGGCTATCTTCCCTGCACCCCAAGGCCATGCCTGTTATTCTTTCAAGTATTCTGATGTCCTGAGCCTTAAATAAGCATCCTTCAGTGAGAGGAACAAGTAACCGTCTTCCCGAGGCCTGGGACTCTGGAGCCACTCCGCCACCTGCTGGCGGCATCGTGGACCTGCAGCTTCTTCATGGTTGGTTCTAAGCAGCACATGGTGCAGGTGCATTTGGTAGCCCCAATTCACTCTGCAAAAGCTCTGTGAAGCTCAGTACAACACAGGCGCCTGACCCCCTGGAATGCTTTTTCTCCGTGTTGCGCCCTGGTACCATCCCTCACTTCCCCTGGCTGACAGGAGGTCAACCCATGATCAAAGTCAGCAGCACCTGTTTGTACTGTGTCTGTTCCCTGTACCCAGACAGCCAGTACTTAGAGGCTGTGCCATTTGTTCTCTGCCCTACCCTTGTGCCTGAAATAGCCCAGCACATCTAAGCCATTGTCTGATAGATGAACAAGCCAACACCACCCCCGCTAGGGCTTTCGTTCCCTCTAAATGTGTAATTTCTGCTCTGTGCAACAGGTTTCCCTATGTGCCGCCGCGTACACAGTTTTCTGCATGTAGGTTTCCACCTGGAATCCACATCCCGAGTAATTTGCCGCCAGCCACATAAGTCAATGTCTGTATCTTCCTTAGCCGTGAACACCACACTGTGGCTGTCGTAAATAGAGTCCCTCCAGCTAGCATTCTGTAGGGGACCCTCTGCCAACTTCTACCTTGCTCTTCCTGGCAGTCTGAGGAAGATGGAAAGCAGGCATCCCAACAGGTCATCCTGTTCCCAGCCTTCATGGATTAGCCCCCGTTGGAGGAGACCTCCATGCCAACAGGATGTCAGGGGAGGTAGTGACAGTGTGGGTGCTGGGGCTCACGCAGAGAGCCTATGGTCTGTAGGAAGGTGGCCTCTCCAGCTTGTGTAACCTCTGCTGGATGAGTGAGCCTCAGGAAGCTTCAGGGGACTTCAAAGCAAAGGTGTTTTTCCTTGAGCCAATGGAAGCGCTCCTGCATCGGTCAGCTCAGTGTCTGTAACAGCATCATGCACTGCTTGGCTGCAGCAACAGGCTTCTTCTTTTTAAAGAAATTATTTATTTATGATTTATTTATTTTATTGGAAAGGCAGATCTACAGAGAGAACGAGATACAGAGAAAAAGATCCTCCATCCAATGGACACAAACTGCCACCCATATGGGATCTCGGCACATGCAAGGCTAGGACCCAGCCACTAGGTTATCATGCCGGGTCCAGCAACAGTCTTCTATGTTCTTGTGGTTTCCAAGGCTGCCATGTGAGACCAGGGTGTGGCCAGGTGGCTTCTTCTAAGGCTGCCTCTTTGGCTTGTGATGGTTGCCTGCTCCCCGCGACCTCACCCACACTCTGCTCTGCCCTTCTTACATTTCCCCTTCCACCTCCACATTTTCCTTTCTTACAACAACAGCAGCCAGATTGGGTGGGAGCCCAGTCCAGAGTCCAGAGGCATTTCTTAACCAGAGTCACCCCTGTAAAACTCCACTTTCCAATACAGTCACATTCCGAGGTCCTGGGGGGCAGAACGTAACACATAACTCTCCTCCCCTCACCTTTGTCCATGCTGGCCAAATATCACCTTATTATTTTTTTTCCTGAGGGTTTCCGGGTGCCTTTCTGTCTGTCACAGCTGCCAGTTGGCTGGCCAGTGACAGAAGAGCAATGTCCCAGGGGTCAGTGATGGAGAGGGTGGAAAAGCCCAGAAGCCATCAGGGCCTTTGGGGGCAGACAAGCTTTGAATATCATGTCCACTTTAGCCAGCCATGGATTAAAATTCTGAGTGAGTGGCGAGGAACTCTGCTAGGAGGAATGCTTCTAGGGCTGGCATCAATACTCTAGGGTTCAGGAAGGCCCATGTAGGGACTGCAGAATCGTCACAGGATGGGGTGGAGGGCAGGAGCACCTCCACAAACAGGGCCAGCCTTTCACTTTCAGGAAGCTCAAAGGGTGAAATCAGTGTGTTGGGGGAGAGAATGGACATGGGATCCCTGGGGGCAATGTCAGGAGCTCTGTGACGCAGGTCTAGACCCCATGTTCACCTTACAGACTCCTCCCTCTTCCAGCTCCCTCTTCTACCTCCCCCCAGGGTGCTGTTTCCACAGGTGTGTCCCCAGGAGGCCCGCAGGTGCAATGAGGTTGCAAGGAGGAGATGTGACAGTTGGCACAGTCCTGGTTCCCTGGGCCAGGGGGCAGTATCTGGGGGCCTGCACACGGCTGTCTGGATGGTCCAGGAGTAGCACCTGGCTGGAGGCCCTCAGCACATGGCGATGTTCTAACCATCAGAGCTGACCAGAGCTGTTGGGGAGGTGAGCTCCCTGTCAGGTGCCGCCAAGGCAGGCAGCTGGTTGCTGGGATTGGGACAGAGCACTCCAAGTGGCACATGAGCCCTTTCTAGGGACAGTGATGATGGATCAGAATGCTGGGGCACCCCAGTCCATTCTTTGTTGCTGTGGCAAAGACCAGAGGCTGGGTCTACACGCAGGAGAGAGGGTTCTCCTGATTCCAGAGGCTACAGGCCCAAGATCAGGCGATGGGGGTTCCCCCTCCGTGTCACCCTCAGTGCCTCTTCAACTAGTGGCAAAAGGCAGGAGGGTGAGGAGGTGCGTGAAGAAGTGGGGAGATACTGGGGGCCGCCTCACTTCGCAACAACCTGGTCTCCTGGTAGTACATTCATGTCACAGGGTGGGAAGTCACGGCACTGAGAATTACCTCATTCATTCATACATGAGGATCCAACCCTTTCCCCTACACCGCGGGGGAGTACCTCCCCCGAGGCCCCACCCTCTTGCCCACCCCACCTCCCTGAGCTCCCTGAGGTCCCCCGAGACTTCCGTGGCTTCCTGCTTGCCAGACTTCGCCCGTGGCTGCAACCCTAGCCTGACACCCTCACAGTGGCCTTGCATTGTTAGGGTTCCCTGCCTGTTGTAGGCAGGGGAGAGAGCTGGCAAGCATTCGTTCATACTGGAAGGGGGTTGCTAAGCCGTGAGCCACAGCCAGCATATTTCTGAACACAACCCCTTCGCTCATGACCACCAAGCTCCAGAGTTCCTAACGTGGCTCAGAATGGGGAATCCAGGCCTTGCCCTGCTCTCTTTGTGGGTGGTGACACCCTGAGTCACCCAGAGGGGCTGCAGTTTCTCTCCCCATCTGTTCCCGCAGCTGCTCCCCAGCAGCTGAGCCGCTGGGTGATGTGAGGACGCTGTGGCTGGCAGGGTGCTCTGCCGCTCAAAGGCCTGCAAGCCCAGAGCGAACCAGCAGGCGCTAAAGATAGGAGAGTGCCTCTCGCTGGCCTGCTGTGATGTAAAGCAACTCAGGGCTCGGAATTAAACAGGCTCTCTGCATCACCACTCAGCCACAGTGCTCAATTCAGCTATTCTGGTCCCCAGGCACGAAGGAGTTTAGCGTGTTTTTATTGCTCAGGGTAATGAATAATACATGAATTCTGCAGTTGCAGCTCCTGCGATGACACGAATCAGGCAGATGGCTGGGTTCCAACGCGGACGTACATCCTCCCATGTCTTGGGCAGCCTGACTGTGGTGGCTGGGCCCTGTGTATCCTGGTGATTGAAGTTTGTATCTTCTAGGCCTGGCACTTTGGCCCAGTGGTTAAGACGCACTCCTGCAGTACATTTGAGCACCTAGGTACAACACTAGGTTCCACTTCTGGACCCCAGCTTCCTGCCAACCAAACTTGGGAGGCAATGAGGATGGCTCAAGGCGGCAGGAAGGCAAACACAGCTATCATTGTTATTTACACTCCTTCCCACCAATACCTGTCATCCCAGAGGGAGGAAGGAGCCAGCCACCCATTCTCTCCCCTTCCGGCGAGCACCCTGGGAAAGAAGGCTTGACTTTGTGAAATCTCCAGTAGCTAGGCCGGACCTCTGAGAAGATGCAATAATGCTATGATTTTTAAAGTGGGAGTCATCTCTGCTAAGTGCTTAGAAGGGTAGACTTGAACTACCTAACAGTGTTTATTAATGCATTATTTTTTTAAAAAAAATCACAGTTTCTTAAACTCCCCTTCCACCCTTCCCATCTCCCCTCCACCCCAACTCTAACAGTGCTTACTGTAAACAATCCTGGTTCTAGTGACTTGCAGCATGATGTTTAGGAAGACACCATGTAAATCACATGCCTAATTGGCAATGAGCGGTAGGTATCTCGACTTGAAACAGCTCTTCCTTCTTCTAAGTGATGCTCCCAACAGCCATAGCTTGGAGATCTTATATGATAAACACAGGCCAAGCAGGTCTCACTGCAGCCTCAGATTCTGCCAATGCCTTATGATCATTAGCACAATAAAATAATTAGGGAAGTTTGATACTGGGCAAGAGATCTGATCCATAAATCTGATGGCCCATCTGGCGCTTAGCACGATTAGTTACTTTCTTTACGTGAGCAACTCTAAGATCTGTTATCTCCTGGCCCAGTCCACTCCCTTGAGCTCCAAACTGTATATTCAAATGTCTACGGAACATCCCTACTGGATGTCAAGATCTCAGTTGCTCCTTTTCTCTCCCTAGAACCAGAAGCACTATCCCCTGAGATGCTCAGAAATAGCCTGAGCAAAGTGGGCTGTGGCTGTGCAGCAGGTGGCGCTCCTACTCAGAGGTGAAATTTCACAAGCTCCTGCATTTGGAAAGGCTGTTCAGTTATCCCCTACCAGACGCTAATGGCACCCAGGAGCTTCTCTCCACACTGTTCAAGGTCGTAGGGACAATCTTTGGAGTTCAGGGTGTGTAAGAGTGAGCCTGGTGCCCTCTGTATCACTCAGAACTCTTCCAATCACAGACCACAGAAAGCAAACTTGAACAAAGAGAAAACCTCATTGGCCGGTGACTAAAAACCTGTGCTTCTGTTAGTATCTCGTAGTGAGTGCCAGAAAGGCAGGAAGTGGTCAAAACAAAGAAACAAACAACAAAACATCGAAATGCTACTTCGACGGAGGCACAAGGTAAGAGAGCACAGTGGTCAAGGCCAGAACACACTGAACAATAAACGAAGCAGAATAGTATTAGAGTATAACCCAAAGCAAACTCATGAATCCATACTTGTATAAAATGATTGAGTTAAGTAAACATGCCAGAGAAGAAAGATGTCTGCCACAGAGAAAAATTCCAAATAAGTGTTGTAGACAACCACCCCCAACCAAAGGAAAAGAAACATAACCCACTTTTAATGTGACTAATGCATTGTGACTCCCTGTCAAAGACTACAAAGTGGAGCAATTCAAAATAAGGAGTTCTGCTGTGGAGATGATGCTGGCTACAGGTGACCAAGGGCAACACCAGCAATTGTACCCCATGTAAGGAGGAGCTACTTGTCACGATGGGATGAGAATGTTTACTTACATTCTTATAATCTTCCTCCCCACACTTGTAAGTCCAAACTAATAACAAAAATAATAATAAAAATTCCAATAAAGGAGTGTCCTACGACATACTTGATCAGAATACCTCCAAACTGTCAAAAACAAGGAGAGGTAGGAAGAGACATCTGTTGCAGCAGGTAAGCCGTGACTTGGGAAGTACCTATCCCCCAATCAGAGTGCCAGAATTTGAGTCCCAGGTCTGCTCTGAGTTCCAGCTTTCTGCTAAAGTGCATCTAGGAGGCATCATGTTCGAGACCCGGATTGAGTTCTCACGTCCTGGCTTTGTTTTGGCTCAGCTTTGTCTGTTCTGGGTACTTGGGGGAATCAGAGCAGTAGATAGGAAGGTTTCTGTCTGTCTCTTTCAGCTAAAATAAACAACCAGCAACTGCGAAGAGCCTCTGCGAATGCATCACAGCCAAGAGGGTCCCTAAGGACACAGGACAAATGAGTGTCATTTTGCATCTTACATGAGAGGAAGGGTGTCAAGTAAAAACGGGGGAATGTGACTCAAACTGCAGAGTTCATGATGATAGATCCAAGTTGATTATTTTTGATTGACTGTTACTAATGTGAGGTTTAAATAATAAGGGGAGCTGTGGGAAGTAGAGAAAGGGTGTTACTGTCTGCTCAATATGAGTCTGAAGCTATGGGTTTCCAAATATTTCAAAACCTAAACCTACTCTAAGAAGTAAGCTTTGTTTCTTTAAAAGTTTTATTTTTATTGAAAAGGCAAATCTACAGAGAGCAGGAGAAACAGAAAGATCCTCTAGCCACCGGTTTATTCCCTAATTGCCTGCAACAGTTACAGCTGAGCCGATCCAAAGCCAAGAATCAGGAGCTTCTTCCTGGTCTCCCACATAGATGTAGGATCTCAAGGTATGAGCCATTCTCTACTGTTTTTCCAGGCCACAAGCAGGGATCTGGATGGGATGTGGAGCAGGTGGAACACGAATCAGCACCTATACGGGATCCCAGCACATGCAAGGTGAAGATTTAGTTACAGAGCCATCATGCCAGGTCCAAGACAGTTCTATTAATCTAAAAAAAGAAATAGGTGCTTCAGGCAGGCCTGCTCTGGAGGCTGTCAAGATGGCGTGAGAACACGGTCTCTTTGTGCCCTTGACCTTGCTTTCAGGGAAAGCCCCAGAAGTGTCAGTCATGTGTCCTGTGCGTCAATCCCAGCGGTCAGTGAGTTGCTCTTGCCTGCGCTGTTCCTAGTTAAAATTCTTCTCACCCCCGGCCAGGACTCTTGGGTAAAAAGCAAATACCTAATGATTGCATTCAGTAGTTGGGTCTCATTGCCTTGTTGCAGATATTGCTGTTGTGCTCCAGTGCATAGATGTCTCTGTGTGTCCCTCATGTCCCTTGGTGGATATGCACAGTGTGGGGACTGAAGGCACCCCTGAGGCTCTAGGTAGGCAGGTAGGATGTTCCACAATCATTGGGTGTTAGGACTAATCACAAGCAAGTTCACTGAATCATGTTTAAGTGTATAATCTCTCTAACCTGGTCAAGCACTGCCATGCTGGGATGTGAAATGACTATCATAGAAGCCCCTTCCCTGTGCTGGAAGGGGTTGGTCAGGGTTCTCTTGTTGTTGGTCAAGGTTCTCCATGGAAGCAGCATGAATAGCAAGCATGTGTTCAAGTGCATAGATAAGGTGTCCCCAATATTACTTCACGGAAAATGTGTAGTACGAATTAAACATGTATGGATTTCAAAAGTGGCTTTCTGGGGGCGGTACCAAAATTATCTTGTCTTTCAATTCTGTTTCCATGAACATGTTGAAGTTTCCTTGTGCACACACATCCTATTAATCACATACCTAATAAGGAGTCTACTTGCTCGGTTATAGAGCCCAGCAGGTGCAGTTCTGCTGTATGAACTGGCAGGCTCCCAGCCAGGGAGAACCAAGGCTGCAGATCCAGCTGGAAGACAAGAAGCAGAGACCCAGAAGAGGCAACCATGCAACTAAAAACCCAAAGGCTACCTGCTAAGGGTTCTCTCTCCACACTGGCTCTGGGGCTGTCAAGATGGCATGAGAACACCATCAGGTAACTTTTTGTACCCTGATTGGATGAGGCTGGTCCAGTCCACATGATGGATAACAATATTGAGTTAAATGTTCATCTCATCCAAAGACACCCCTGAATTGAAACCACCAGCTGATCATGGTGATGGACTGTGCCGGGCCCTGTGCTTGCTAGAACATACAAGAATCTGGTCTGGGAATACCTCAAAGTTTCTTTGGAGATCTCCCCAATCGAACTGCTGGACTCAGAACCCTAGCCAAGAAAAGACAGAGGACAGAGCAAGTCAATCAACCACCTCAGCTATATGTTGGCAGCGAAATACTGGGCAAATGAAGACTCTATGATGGACTGTGTCAATCAGTGGACGACCTCATCGAGTGAAACTGGCAGCGATTCATAACTGGAGAACTATTAAAACCATTTGAGCAAAGATCTCAGAGCATGCCCCACACCCGGGACTTGGGGTGGGTGGGAAACTGGGTGGGGCTTCTCCGTCAATACCCCCCTTTACCTCAGATACATGATGGAAACAGTATGGACATAATACTATTACCCACTTCCCTATACCCCCTGAACCTTTTTTTTTTTTTACCGTAATTAACTATGTAAAGATTGTCAACAAAAATACAATAAAAAAAAGATTCAGAAATGAATCTTCACCAAATGTAAAAACAAACAAAAAAAAAAACAAACAAAAAAAGAAATAGAAGCCACTGTTGTCTTTATAAAACACACACACACACACACACACACACACACACACACACACACAAAAGACACCCCTGGCCAAAAGATGACTAAGTTAGCCCCTGATACCCCAGGCATGGGTTACATCCCCAGGGCAGAACTCAGGGCATGCTCTCACTCACACTCACCTTGAGGACACACTTCTGTCTTTAGACTGTGCAACCTTAAGCTTTCCTCTGGATCCCATTTCTTTTTAAAATATTTATTTTCATTGTAAATAGATATACAGAGGGGAGGAGTAACAAGAAGATCTTCCATTGGCTGACTTCCTCCCTAAGTGGCTGCAACGGCCAGAGCTGAGTCAATCCAGGAGCTTCTTCTGGGTCTTCCATGCAGGTACAGGGTTTCAAGACTTTGCGCCATCCTTGACTGCTTTTCCTGGCCACAAGCAGGGAGCTGGATGGGAAATGGGGCAGGCAAGACACAAACCACCGCCCATATGGGATCCTGGCACAGGCAAGATGAGGATTTAGATGCTGGGCTACCACGCCAGGCCCTGGATCCCATTTCTTAGAAAGACCATTTGAAGCAGACTGGCCCACTCTGTTCCCTCCAGTCTCCACTTGTTACCAGTTCCCTCTTTAGGTTCACCTGGGAGCCATGTGGATGGATAATGCTCACTTCCAACTGGTCCATCACACTGTCCTTTCCTTATCCTCAGACAGGCTTGCTTCACCTGACTGCTAAACTTTCCTCATGGTTCCCCTCCTGGTCGGTTTTGCCAGGCCAGGGCATCCCCTCTCCGAACCTCCCTCTGTGCCTCTCCTGCGCCCTGGGGTGCTCCACATCTTCATCATCACCATGTGCAGGAAGCACCTCAGGTACAGGCTCCTGTGCTCTGCTCACTGAGGCTGGGAGCGGGCGTGCACCTCTCTTCCTCTGGGTTTAGATGCCCCAGGCATTCACCAAGGACCAAAGGGCCAAAGGGAAATACAAAGTTTTCAGTGGGAGTGTGGACTCCTCCCCTGGCCTACAACATGGTCAATTCTGTGAGCAGAATAGCGTCCTTGGTCTCTTTTTCCCCTACTCTAACCTTGCTCCTCGGGTGACCATCCTACAGTAGCAACCCCCAAGAGTAATCTTGGAACTTTGGCTTCCCACCCACACCAGCCAGGCAAGCTCAGGGAAGGCCCACCATCGAGAATGTATTCCATTGAAGGACACCTTTGGTGTCTGTTCCCTCGTTTCTCTTGGGGAGCCACCCTGTTCACCCATTCTTATGTCAACACAGTTCTGCATGGATGGATTTTCTGCCAAGTGCTGGCTAGGCATGTGACTCAGGCTGAGCCTAAGAGAATGTTGCTGTTGGCCAGTGTTTGGAACAGCATAGGGTGCTAGGCTTTACACATCATAAGGGCTAGACCATAGACTGTGCTTGCAGTTTTCTGGAACTAGGCTTGCCCTTGCTCCTGGGCAGCAAAGCTGATAGGACACAAAGCAGAGGTCCTGATACTCATTATGGCTACCACTTAGAAGCCTTTTAGAAGGTGATAGCCACAAACAACATTCCCTGACAATATCTTTCCAGTTTCTAGACTAAGCCATGCCATCCCCTGTTCATTTCTTTGATTGCTTCCTGTTCTATGTATCTACTCAGGGCTCTTCAATTTCAAGGTAACAATCACCTGGAGTGCTGACAGCCCTGCTATTACAGTGACCCAAAGGCCAGACCCAAACTGGGAGCTCTAGCCTGACTTTGTGTTGTCAGCCCCCAGCCCTTTCCTTGGAACTGTAGCCAGTTCTGGTGCTGGCGCCACAGTCTCACGCACTCACCTTGGGTAAAAGAATAGCATCTGTTTTAATCTTAGTAGAAAATAGCTCTTAACAACATATAGAACAGAGGACACAAACGGAGCCAGGATCTGAAATGTCCTGGCACTGGGGAATCAGAGGTCCAGGAGTCCACTTGTTTCTTTTTAGATGTGTTCTCTGGCTCCTTAGAATACAATGGACTTCCATGTAGCTGGGTCACATTCTCGATCCAGCGGTGGTAGTTTATTAACATGGTGTATATTCCTGGTGTGTTCTTCTGTCCACAGCCCTTGCCCCAGCTGATGATACCCACCTGGTACCATTTCTTGTCAGGAGGTTGGGTGCAGACAAGAGGTCCCCCACTATCACCCTGTGGGTAGAAAACAGTTCAGGAGTGAGTTTCATTCTTTTTTTAATTGTTAAAATATTTATTTTATTAGAAAATCAGATGTACAGAAAGGAGGAGAGAGAGAGAGGAAGATCTTCCATCCGATGAGTCACTCCCCAAGTGGGCGCAATGGTTGGAGCTACGCCAATCTGAAGCCAGAAGCCCTGAGCCTTTTCTAGGTCTCCCATATGGTGCAGGTTCCCCAGGCTTTGGGCTGTCCTTGACAGCTTTCCCAGACCACAACCAGGGAGCTGGATGGGAAAAGGGGCTGCCGGGATTAGAACCAGCACCCATATGGGATCACGGCACAGGCAAGGCGAGGACTTTAGCCACTAGGCCACCGTGCCAGGCCCCATGAGTTTCATTCTTAAGGAGCTATTTGGAGCTGAGCACAGCTCATTCAATGTAAGACAATTCATTGATCTTCACTACTGCAGACTGCCAAAGAAGCAATGTCAGTGCCCACTCCAATCCAGCTCCTTGGGAGGGGCATGCTGCAAGTTGAATGGTTCTTGGATTTGGGAGTTGTAGAGAGGAGTCATTGAACCACCAGTTAGCCCAACTACCCTGAATATCTGAGTTCAATTCCAAGTTCTGACTCCTGTTTCCAGCTTTCTGCCAATGCAAACTTCAAAAGGTAGCAGGTGATAGTTCAAGTGACTGGATTCCTACCATCCACAGAGGAGAGCTAGACTGAGTTCCAGACTCCAGTTTCTGTCTGGCCTAGCCTAGGCGATTGATTCATTGCAGGCATTTCAACAGTGAATGCTGTATGGGGACTCTCTCTCTGTATTTTACCATCTCTCTCTGACACTCAAATAAAAGCTTAAAAATCAATCAGTAAAATTGGAGTAGACATTTTGATGTAGAGGGTTCAGCCACCACCAATGACACTAGCATGCCATACTTGAGGGCCAATTTGAACCCTGGCAGCTCTGTGGCTGATCCAGGTTCATGCCAATGCACTTGGGAAAACAATGCATGATGACCCAAGTGTTTGGGTCCCTGACATCCAAGTGGGAGGTCAGGATGGAGTTCCTGGCTCTTGGCTTTAGCTTTGACTAGTCCTGGCTATTATGGTCATTTGGGGAAGTGAATTAGTAGTCAAAATCTTTCTTTCTCTTCCCTCCTCTTCCTCCTCCCTCTGTCACTCTGCTTTTCAAGTAAACAAACAAACATTTTATAAATAAGCCAATAAAAAATCAAAAGGTTACCAAGATTAAACAAACAAACAAAAACTCAATAGTGTATGGATCTGAAACAGGGATACAGAGCAGAGAGGAAGAAGTGAGTTACTGCCTTGAAGGCAGAGGGAAAAAGGAAGACTTGTTCTGTGGGTCAAACACAGGAAAGTGCTAGAAGGGGCAGGAAAGAAAACAGCATAGGAGAAATATGGTTAGGGTGATGAATTGGGCCTGCTTTGATATTCTTGCAGAGGCATGGGGGAGAGTGGCCTTTCTCTGAAATTGTTTGGTATGGGTGTTTGCAAGGGCAAGTCAGCTGAGCTTTCTGGACTAAGTGGTCCCCCAAGAGGACCCTGCCCAACACATATGGCTTCCCTTCTCCTAGGAGGAAAATGAGTCCCCAGGAGGGGAAAGCGTCCTGCTGAAGGTTATGTGGTAGCCCTGCAGGATTTTCTGATGCTGAAGTCCTACCATTACAATACTACTCTCTTGCTGAAGGACGTGGGCAGCTATAGTTTTGTAAGTGGTCTGTCATCAGTGGAGAGGTGGTCTCCATTTCTATGACTCTCACAAACAATGGCTGGGGAGAATGGAATATGCTAACAGACTCTCACAGCAGCCAAGGACAATGCATCTTTTCTGGCCGTGACATTCAAGGTGCAATGTTAGTTCTTGTATTTCCCCCTTAATCAACAGCTTGGTGAGCTGGGTATTTTGATTTCTATTTTGTGACTGGGAAGAGAGAGGTGGATAGAAATCAATAAGATGCAATAATTAGTCATGGATGGACAATGGACATGGATGTTGAGGATGAATGCCAATGTCACAGGCTGCAGAACATGATGAGTCATTGGTGTTTCAGTCAACTTTAGCTTGGCTGTGAAACACATCCCCATGTGGAAGGGTAGCAGATCATCCCAGGAATCTGTAGCAACCTTTGGGCTTGAAGCTGCCTAAAGCAACCCAGCAGGTTGGGCCCAAATCAAAATTACCTTTTTGAGAACAAAGCATCACCTCCGACACTCATCTGCTTTTTGGAGTGGATGCATGTGCATGTCTGTGTGTGTGTCTCAATTTGTGCCACAAAAGGTTGGGGGGTCAATGATAGGTCTAGTAGCTTGGGTCCAAGTTCACTGCTTTACCACATGGTCACTCCTGTCCAACTGGAGGTGGAAAAGGGTGAGCTGACTTCTGAGTCTGGGTCCACCACAACCTGATGTTGAGCTTTGGACAACTCATCTCTATTCTGAATCCCTGTTTTTTCTTTTTTTTTTTTGTTTTTGTTTTTTAAATTTGTTTTACTAGGAGGGTGGGACCTGTCTGGCCAATCTCACCAGGTTAGGGAGAAGATGACTTGATGGAATAAGCTGAGAGAGCTAAAGCCAGTCCCTCAGACAGACAGCGAATGGCATGACTGAGAAGTCTATTAGCATGTTTCTCATTTGTGAAACAGAGCTTGATGAAATGACTTTGCACATTCCTTGCTGGCTTCAAATGCCCGTGACTCTCAATGTCTAGGATTCTGTGGGGGTGGAATAAGACTTCTGTGCAGCTGTCATAGGCAATGTGCTTAAGACAGCATCCTTGGGAGAAGGCCAGGTCTTGATACAAATCAGTTTGGCAGTTCTGTGACTAAACTTACTCAGCAGCCCTGTGGCTGCCAACTTCAGACTCTTGGGTGTTCCTCGGGGGTTCCTGCAGATGTCCCCTCTTCAATGGCTGCTTTGCTGATGGGTACTGATAGGAGGCTTGCTGGATTCCTTTATTTGACAAACACTTGCTGAGCATTGCGTTAGGCAATGGGAATTCGCTCATCAATAAGACACTCATCTGTTCAAGCTGGGGAGACTCAAGAACACAGTGGCTGGTCTACCGGGAGGTCACCTATAGGTCAGGAAGGGCCTTCACCAAAGCATGGCATTACTTCTGGGATATGTTGGAGTTTATATTCTGCTTGATCATGCCACTTCAAAGTTATTTTTTTAGGTCCAGGTTGATGATTCAAGTGGCTAGTCCTCGCCTTGCAAGAGCTGAGATTCCATATGGGTGGCAGTTCATGTACTGGCTGCTCCACTTCCCATCCAGCTCTCTGCTTATGATCTGGGAAAGCAGCAGAATATGGCTCAAAGCATGGGACCGTTTACTCATGTGGAAAACCCAGAAGACGCTCCTGGTTCCTGGCTTTGGATTGGCTCAGTTTCAGTCGTTGGGGCCATTTGGGGGTAAGCCTTGGGGGTGAACCAGCAGATGGAAGATTTTTCTGTCTGTATCTCCTTCTCTCCATAAATCTGCCTTCCCAATTAAAAAAATTTAAGTATCTTTGTAACTGAACTTTCAAATTGTAATTTAAATTTTTAAAGATAATTGAACTCATGAAGAAAATTGGGGGTCCACCCTCAGTTGTGAGAAATAATGCAGAGAGATCCTCACATCCCTTCAGTTTCTCCCAAGAATATCTTGCAAAACTGCAATGCAATATCACAAGGATATTGGTATTGACACAGGAAGAGTGTTTCTCTTATCATGGAATGCTTTATGTTGTCTTTCTATAGCCACACCATCAACCTTCCTTCCCCCAGTCCCTCCTTAATCTCCAGCAACCACTAGTCTGTTCTCTATCATTGCATCATTTCAAGGATGTTATGTAAATAGAATCATGCACTATGGGACTTGACCTGGGATCTGATTTGTTTCACATGGCAGTCTGTCTCTGGAGATCTAGTGACAATCGTTTGTTTCCTTGATATTTCTTTTTTTTTTTTTTAAGGGATAACTGAAAAACCAATTTCCAGATTTGATATCCTTTTATTAGTTTTAAAAAAGATTTATTCATTCTTATTGCAAAGTCAGATATACAGAGCGGAGGAGAGAGAGAGAGAGGAAGAACTTCTGTCTGATGATTCACTCCCCAAGTGACAGCAACGTCTGGTGCTGTGCCAATCCGAAGCCAGGAGCCAGAAAAATCCCTCAGGTCTCCCACATGGGTGCAGGGTCTCAAGACCCTGGGCAGTCCTCGACTGCCCTTCCAGGCCACAAGCAGGGAGCTGGACAGGAAGCGGAACCACCAGGACTAGAACCAGCGCCCTATGGGACTCCAGTGTGTTCAAGGTGAGGACTTTAGCCGCTAGGCTACCGCACTGGGCCCTCCTTGATATTTCTATGTAGTATTTCATAATACATTTATGCCAGTTTACTTAACCCCTACACTCAAGAGCATTTGTTTCCAATTCTTGGTTATTCTGAATAAAGCTGTTATAAACACGCCCATACAGGATTTTATATATGAACTATATCAATACAACCTTTTATTTCTCCCAAAATTACAGTTCAACAGTGACATATTCTGGGATGTAGGGCAAGACATGTTCAGATTTTTATGAGACAAAAAGACTGCTTTTGACAATGATTTGACCACTGCAAACTGCTGCCAACCATGTGGAAATGACCTGCCTTCTTTACATCTTGGCCAGCACTTTTCTGTTACCCTGTTTCATTGGGAACATGCTGAATGACATGTAGTGATGCCTCATTATGGTTTCAGTTTGCACTTTGCACTTCTCCAATGATCGATCAAGCTGATTGTCTTTTTGCATTCTTGTTTGCCATCTGCATATTCTCCTTAGTGAAATATCTGTTCGCATGTTTTGCCTGTTTCCTGACTGGATTATTTGCTTCCCCCCTTTACTTATGTCTTTCTTACTGTTGAGTGTAAGAGTTCCTTATACAGGTTTAGTACAATTATTTGTGCCTGCAGCTTTTCTTTTCAATCTCTTAACAGAAGCAGAAAGTGTTTATCTTTAGTGAAATTCTACTTTTCCTTTTGCTATTGGGTTGTAATATCACGGCTAAACACTTTTATGTAGCCCTTAGCCCCTATCAATTTTTTATAGCTTTACATTTAAGTGCACAATGCATGTTGAGTTAAATTTTAAATGACTTTTTACTTCAGGAATTTAAGACTCCCAATTTGCTTAAAAGTAGCTAATTGCTAGATTTTTTATTTTTCTTTATCCTATGTGTCTGATAAGTTGACTCCAGGTATAATCGTGCAACTGTATTCTAGTTGCGATAAATCCTGGACATGTTGACTGTTACGTTTACAAGGCCTGTTCTCCATTAAATCTTTTAGGAGAACTCTCACAAAACTGGAGTAGTAGAAGGGTTGTGTTCCCTTCTTTCTCTTTATTTAATTTGGAAGTCAGAGTCACAGGGTAAAGGAAGGGGCAGGGGAGAAGGACAGAGAACGAGAACATGAGAATCTTCCATCTGCTGGTTCACTCCCCAGATGGCCACAACAGCCATGTCTGGGCCAAGAACTCCTTTGGGGTCTCCCAAGTGGATGGCAGGGGCCCAAACGCTTGGGCCATCCTCTTTTGCTTTCCCAGTGCATTAGCAGAGAGCTGAAATGAAAGCAGAGCAGCCGGAACCAGCACACATGAGAGCTATTGGCCAGGCAGTGACTTTATCCGATACACCACAGCATCATCTCTGGTGTCAACTTAGTTTGGGGGCTAAGTCCACGCTCCCACTCAGAACAGGTGAATGACCCAGGAAAAGGACATAGGAGTTCGGGGACACTGACTGTCTGTGGTTCAAGATACTCTGAAGGGTTCCACTGGTATGGAGAACACAGTGACTACCAGTCCGTCACTGCTGCGCAGGGGTGAGCACCCTGGCTTTTCCACTAGAATACTGTCCTGGAGGGTGGGGGAAGCAGGATGGCCCAGGCTGTCCACCTGACCTTTGTTGATGAGGTGGGGACTATGTGAGCTTTAAACTTCAGTGTTTGCACGTGATGCATGCTAAATTGTCAAAAAGGTTCCCATTTTGCCAGGTTGTCTTTTTCCTAGTTTCTGCCTGTGCCCACTGGCATTTTGGGATTCTGCAACATCAAGTCTGAGATAAGAAGGACACAAAATCATGGACCATGGGATGAACTCACAGTCCTATCAGTCCTTAAGTATCAGGGACTCCAGCCTGGCTGACTTCCTCCACCTATGGGGCAGAGCTGTGACCAAGGCTTCCTATTCTAGCTGGCAGGAGGAACCAGGAGAAAAAGGCCTGGTCCATCTCTTCTGACACCAGCAGTGTCCATCTTTTAGTCTGTGCTTTATCATGTTTTCAACTGTCCAAAAAACACAAGGTTGGAATGATACCATGTTCTATCCTCAGGGTATTCACCACTTTTGAAAGGGATCCACTTATAGACCTGGTGCAATGTTCCTGGGGTCTACTGCTTCTTACCTTAAAGCCCCTTTTCCTTTCTCTTCTCCCTCATTGCCCCTAATCTCTCCCAGAAATCCTCTATCAAAATCCTATCTCATAGTGTGCCAGGGAAAGTCACCAAGTCTACACATTAAGCAATAATGACTTTTCTATAGACAAATACATATCCTTCCCATGGGGTCACTGCATGCATAGTTTCAAACCAATGGCTAGCCACTGGCTGGCCAATGAGTAGACTCCTAGCCTTTTAGCTGGGACAAAGCAAGGCTACTTAGGGAGGCATATCTGCAGATGGGTGGAGATCTTTGGGCTTTAAACACAAATTTGATCATTCCAAAAGGAACTCATTTCTAATTTTATAAAATGTCCCAGGCAGCGGTCAAAAATGCTGCCCTTTCCAAATGTTTGTGTTCGCTTATTAAAGGAGCAGCTAAGAGACCATCCCTCTGCTGTGTGGAACTAGGTCTCTCTCATGGATCCCCAAAGCCTAGCAGGGTCAGCCAAGTTTGCTGTATTTATAAATTAAAATAATTCCTCATATGGATCTCAAAAACCCCTGGGAATTTTGTTGCTTCATTATTCCTGGAACTGGGGAATGTTTTAGACTCCTGTTTCTGTAGAGTACCAGAAGACCAGAACTATATATGCCAGGGCTATTGACTTCTAGATGTGCCCAGGTAGCTCCAAGGATGCTGCTCCCATAATGAGCACCCAGAATCTCTGAAATCCCTCCCCTATCCCCCTGGCCAAAGGCCCTCATCCCCCACTTGTCTGATCTCAGTGGAGGGAGTATATCCTTGTGTCCATAAAGCTGGCGGTGGGGATCCCCGGGGGTGAGGGCGGGAACTTCACTCAGGTACCTGGCAGGCGTCATAGCTCTTATTACTGTATCCAGCACACATCATATTTTTGGTAAGGTTTGAAAACACCTTGACACATTCCTCCTGATCCATGATGACCATTGGCACTTTCATCAGATCCATTGACATGGACTCTTTGTCATCTGGCCCAGAGAGAAAACACATTAGAAAGAAAAGCCGCTGGAAGCAAGTCCTCACCACTGATGGTGCAGCTGGCTGTGTCAGCCCACCTTACATGCCTCCCTTGCAACGTGCCTTAGCCCCACCCACTGCTTTCCCCCTTCCTCAGTATCCCTCACTTGCCATTTCTTTGGGGTAACCCCAGATCTGAAGTTGCCCCTGCTCCCCAACAATGCCTCACCGACTGGGATTATTCCTCCTGTTTCTAGCCCCTGTGCCTATTTTTCAGCTTTTGCAGCCTCAACCTGTTCGTGGCACTGGCTCGTGACTGCTTTCCTCAGTGTCGTCACTCCTCGTCTGTGTATTTGCCCATTGATGCTTTTTGTCCCATGACAACCCTTCATGTAGGGCCATGGAAAGTGACTTTTCAGCCCTGGTGGAAACACTTTATCATCCAGGGCCCTCTGGGCTGCTGGGTGCCAGGAACTGGCCTGGATTTCTCTTTACCTCATTAATTGCAACCACGAAGAGATTTTAAAATACTTCCTTTTAGTGAGTATGTTTGATTGTGTATGCTTTCTCTGCCTTTCTAACTTCAAAAAACTTATTTTCATTTGAAAGGTCAAAAGAGGGATGAAGGGAGAGGGGAGAAGAGAGAGAATCATATTGCTTCTCAAAAATTTAGTTTACTTTCCCAAATGGCCAGAACTGCCAGGGCTGGGCCAGGTCAAAATTAGGAATCCCGAACTCCTTCCAGATCACTCATGTGGGTGACAGGCACCCAAACCATTTAGTCATCATCTGCCATCTCCCAAGATACACATTTGCATGAAGCTGAGATCAGGAGCAGAGCGGGAACTCAAACCAGACCCCCCGTGAACCATATGGGTGACTCAAATGATACCTTACCCTACTGTGCCAATGCCCTCTCCTCCTTTTTCACTTTTGAATCATGCCTGGAGCCCGCAATCAATGTTCCACCAGTCACCCTCACTCTGCACCTCCCCATCCCGTTGATCACTAAGCTCCTGAAAATATCTGCAAGTCTTCTAGGCCCCAGTTCATTGCAAGCATCCCCACAGTTCCCCATTCTGGCTTGGGCCTGACATGGTGCTATTCTTTCCTCCTCAGCATCCCTCCCGTACACTTATAGCTTCCTGGAGTCTTCTCTGGGGCCAGTCGTGAGAGTCTCTGTTCAACACATCCCTGTCTACTGTTTCAGAAAAGACACAATACCAACATAACAGATTCGCTTCTGGGTTGTGTGAAGCTGAGCCCACAGCAGGAGCCTCGAATGCCTGTAGGACTCAGCTGACAAACATCCATGGGTGATCTCAGGGAGATGTTGGAGAATTAAATGCAGAGGGGCCTCTAGCTCACTGGGGTTTACATCTGATCAAACAAGACAGCACTACATTGACTGAACAAGGTCACACCCAGGGACTATCTTAGGCATGGCCTCTCTAAGATTCCCTCAGTCACAAGAGGCTGATAGCAGGCTTCTGGGCACCCCAGGACCACAGGGATTTGCTCCAATCTGTATCTTTCTTCTCCCACCTTCTCTTGGCTCTCCTTTTCATTCACCTTCAAACCCCATGCCTTCTCCTTCATGTTTAGTAGTGCATGCCCCAACAGCTCCCAGGAGACACTGAATTGTGGCATACCAGTCTTGGTCTGGCCCCATCCTGCCACCCAGCACTCATGCCACTTGGAGGAGCTGGGCAGCGTGGGCAGGCAGATGGGCACTATCAAGTCACCGAATGTGATGGGTGAAGACAGCAGCAGCAAGGCGACGTCATTGTCCATGCTATATTTATCAAAGGCCTTTGGATAAATGATGCTGGTGACACTCCTTTCCAGCCGGGTTGGGCTGGTTAAGTCATTAGTCCCTGCAACGACTTTCAGGTTCGCCACTCTGATGGTGTGGAAGAGGGGGGGTTGGGTAGAAGAGAAGTCAGCAAGTATAGAATGTGCTCTGTCCCTCCCCATCCTGCCCCAAACCCAAACCTCTTATCATTCTGGGGGCCCTTTGGGGCTGATCAAAATGAGATTAAGGCTCAAAATGTGTAATGATTTCAGTAAAATAGAAAATGGCTATGGTGAGAAGACCATAGCTACTCCCCGCTGCTGTCTTTAGGGTCCCAGGAGAAAGGGATCTTCCTATCTAACAGATCAAAGTCAGGGCTCAATTTGGGGCATTCTGGGAATCTCATAATAAATGACTTGACTCAAACAAGCCTTAAGCGAGACAAGGTGCCATTCCCTGTATTCAAATCAACACATCCATCAACTACCGAGACATCTAGGAACAGAGTGTAATCTAGACCTGCTACTAAGTAGAAAGCACATTCAGGGATAAAGTCATCATTCAGGGCCCTTTCCAGGCAAAATAACCATGAACTTTCCCCACAACTGATTCTTTAACCTCAGTGATAGCAGATGCTACTAGGAGCCTAGGTTGTGCCATGATGAAACTTTCCCGACTCTCCATGTACCCTTTAAAATCAGCCTTTTTATGTGTATTTGAACTTTCTAGAATGGGGGTGTTGGAGAAAGAATTTGAATTCTGCCTCTACTTATTCAGTAGGTACTATAGGTACTATAGGTAGCACTATAGGTACTATAGCTAGGTACTTGATCAGTTTCCTTGTGTGCAAAACAGGGATTGATCCTACGAGCCCCAAGTGAACACTGTGTGATTAAAAAGACTCAGGAGTCTGTCTGAGCAGAGTCCAGGCACTTGGTTAATCATCAGCAAATGCTAAGTGGTTCGCCAGTCTAATGGATAACGGAGAAAGTGCCACAAGGAACAGAGAAGGAGGCAGTCATGTGGCACCCAAAACCAGGTGAATCCAGAATTCAGATCTCCTCCTAAAACGGCTAGCATGCCTTAGGAGAGGCAGATGGGTCAAGCCCTTGGGCTCCTTTAGCCAATGGTGCGCTGAGAGAATGGTATAATGTCAGGGTAGCCAAGGTCCAGGGCCATAGTGGTCAACAAGGAAGGGGAGGCCTCAGGTTGGCTGCTTGCACGTCTCCTGGGCAGGCAGTGCAGAGGCATGGGAGGAAGCCATGTGTACCCAATTCCAGACTGGACAGAGTTGAGTGTTCTCTTGGCCGCGAGGTCCTGGCAGAGTGTGTGGGTGCCCTAGGCTGGGCCGTTAGTACTCACATGAGCATCTCAGAATATATGCAGTGAGCAGCCGTGAGAATCCACTGTGCGTTGAGGATGGCACCGCCACAGAAGTGCTGGTTTTCTGTCTGAATACTCACCTGCCATGGAAACTCACCCACCCCAGCCTCTGTCCCCATTATGATTCTGGAATGCCGAGTTTTTTCCTCAAAGGCAGGTCTTTCACCACATCCTGATGTGACAGAGGAAGGGCAGAAGAGAAAAGATGCAACGTTCAGATCGTGGCCACCACAGGCTGGGCCCCTGGGCTTGTAAGTAGGTATCATCATCCCTGTTATAGACAATGTCAGTGAGCCTTCCCTCGTGACATGAGTGAGCTAAAGGATACTTTCCAACGGTTGCTCAGAACTCAGGGTGGGGGTCTGGAGCAGGGCCTCTTACTCCACCCAGCATGGTGAGCCTTAGGCAAGTGCCCCCTCTGAGCTTGCTTCTGTGCTTCCTCAGAGAAAATGGGGAAGATGCTCTCCTGAACAGTACATCCTCCCAGAACTGTCCACCTGCCCTGTCTGGAACCTGAGAAGATGTGAGTTTGCCAGGTGACAGGAATCTTGGAGATGGAATGAAGGGTTTTAATCAGTTAATCCTGACATGGGGAGATAATTCAGGATTTTCTGAGCAGGCCCCGGAAGTGGGGGAGGAGGCAGAAAAAAAACAAAGCCAAGCAGAATCAGATGCAAGGACAGAGGGTTGCACAGGGCTTATTCACCTTTGCCATGTGCCTGCATCTCAGCAGCAGATGGAAAGACCGTGGCCGAGATTCTCTCCCTAGCCTCCAGTGGGCACCCGCATCTTGAACTCAGCCCTGGGAGACCCAGGTTGGCATTGTCCACTCCAGAACTGTAGGAGAAGAGGCTTGTGCTGTGCAAGCCACCAGGTCTCCAGTGAATTATTGTTACAGTGACCCTGGAAAGGATGATTCAGAGAGTTGCCAGGGTGGCACAGGAAGTGTCAGAACCTCCTGCAAAACCCTGCACATTCTCAGCTGTCCATGCATAGCAACTCTTTTCCTGGGGGCTGAGAGCGGAGGCTGTGGCTGCCTGGACAGGGGGAGAGACGTGCCTTCTGGACAGAGGCTGGATCTAGCACCTGGACCTACTCTGCATGTTTGTTTTATGTCCTGAAACAGAGAGTGGGTTTGTATCTAAATGGCCCCAGATCCAGTATGTCTCTCTGTCCTCTCTCTCTGGCTAGGTTTTCAAACAGCAACTCAACAACTGTTCTGAGGATTTTATGGAATGGGTTGGATTGAGTCAGTGATAGTCACCATTGGCTTAAAAAAATAAGAATGGACACTTAAGCAATATGTGGCAGGAGCCTTCAGCTATGGGTGTATGCCACTTCAGAAGTTATGAATCTATCCTTTCATTCCCCAGACAGACATACGAGTTTGCTTGCTGTGTGTCAGGTACATCTACAAGTACTTGATTTTTAGAATCATGATATGAGTCAGTGCTATCATGTGTACTCCCATTTCACGATTGGATCACTGAGTGTATGCAGTGTGCTCAAGGTCACACGGCTGGCCAGTGCTTAAAGCAAAACTTAATTGCAGCCAGTCTGGCATCAGAGTTAGTGGTACATTCTGGTTACAGAATGCAAGCTCTGTAAAAGGGAAGGTGGTGGGCCTGGCTTGCAGCCACCTTGGAACCACAGCTGGCACAGAACAGTGACTCCATGATTCTACTCGTGGACACTTAGCCTAAGAAAAAATCCTGGTACACAGCAAATAGATGTGCTTGAAGATGTCCACTGCTGTAAACTTTGTAACAGTTACAAACTGAAAACAATCAAATCGTTATGATCAACTATAGGAGGATGAACTGCCTCCCTGCCATAAGATTCATGTTCATGAGAGAATTTCTAATGTTGCCGGAAAATGTTTTTGCTATCAAGTTAAGTAGAAAAAAATAGGAGGAATAACATATTTAAAACTTACAATTTCATCAGGTTAAGAAATGTTGACATAACAATCTGGGAAATATTGCATCAAAACCCCAAGAATGTTATGAGTTGGGCTGTGTGATGAGTAACTGGTGTGGGTCTCCACTCCTTTCCCCTCAAGATGCAGAACCAGGCACCTGCTAAGAGCACACAGCTGTACAGACAGTTCAAGCCTCGTTACTTAGTTGTGAATCATTTGGATGAAGTTGCTTTCATTTTTTAAGTTCCTGACATGGGCATAACACCCTATGCAATAAGATGGATGAGTGGGTGAAATCACAGATGCTGACGTCCCACCAAGTGCTTGGGGCAGAATAAAATCTCAAGCCACGCTGTCAGCTGTCAGACTTCCTCAGGGCTGTTGTGCACCCAGGTCCTCACAGGACTGGATACAACGATCCATGCTCCATGTTCTTGGCCCTGCAGAGAAGCCTGGGTGTGACATGTGGCTGGGGGTTCTTCAGGCAGAGAGGGGACTTTTGAAAAGTAGGATTACAAATGTTTTACTGCAAAAAAATGTTTTTTGAAAATGCATTTTTATGTAATTATATATTATTTAAGAATTTTCTGAAGATCTTTCACAGTCCTGCCATTTTCCTGCAGTCTGACTTTGGACAAATCTTCAGGCTCTTTCAGTCTTGGATGTTTTCACTCACACATGGCTAAGAGCAGGAATCCCCCCATCCCGTGGTAGTACAGACATCACAGATAGGAGAGTGCTTGGCTGCTACTAAGGCACCCAGCTTCCTCCCTACATTGGCCATCTCTAGCAAACACATATGACCTCTTGGGAGCTGGGTTAAGCTGACTGCTGAGAACAGAAGTGTCTCTGAACTCGACTGTACTGAGCTATACTTCTGCTTTGAATCTGTAGCTCTTGGGAACTTTGGGCTTCATACGCTCAACCTCGAAGTGACAAGATGCTCAGCCCATCCAGGCACTTGGCTGTGCCTCAGTTTTCCGTGCTAAGACCCAGGTTCACACAGGTAAGTCAGGAGGGTGAGGGACTACAGAGAAAGAGAAGTGGGTTCAAAGAGAGGGCAGATGGGGCAACACCACATGAGGGTTTTGCAAGCTGGCATCCCAGGAGCCAGTGAGCCAGCTTGGAGTCTGCTCTCTCTCTCCTTTAGCCCCTAATGCTCACCACTGACTGGATGAAGGGAGGCAACGAGGCCAGCTGTCAGGCCCAGCCCTTCCCGGGAGAGCCGCCCTGGCCACTGGGAGAGGAGTCCACATACCGACATTTTCGCCCTTGACCCAGGACAGGAGCAGGACAATTGAGAAGAGGAACATAGCCCTTGCTGGGCTGGGGGCCTGGGGAGATGGCTGAGGTCAGAGCCTAGGGGAGTAACAGGGCCCCACTGGTGATGTCACAATGGGCTTGGGTGATGAAACACCAGCAGAAGCCACACAAGACTTCTTTTCTGGGCGATTTGTTTCTCCAATGACTTCACAGCAGGGCCTTATCCCTCCATCTAGGGACCTACTCACCTTTCCCAAACCCTCAGCAAGCACTTTGCTCCTGTGTCTGTCACCGTATCAAATACATCTTTCTACTCTCCTGTATTCTGACAGACAACAGATAACTACTAACTAGCTAGCACATCTGTTCAGTTCAAAAGGTACATTAAGTGTGTATGTGTGTGATTTCTAAAAACCCATCTCAGGGTGGTCTGCTGAAGTTGCAAAGTAATGTGGCCCTCTCTAGTCACCATGATCAGAGGAGTTCTTGCAGCGATGTGTCAAGGGATCCAAGGGGCACAGACCTCAGGGTTGGCTGGCCCTCCTCCTGGTTCATAACATACAGAAG
Organism: Ochotona princeps; assembly: GCF_030435755.1. Classification (NCBI taxonomy): domain Eukaryota; kingdom Metazoa; phylum Chordata; class Mammalia; order Lagomorpha; family Ochotonidae; genus Ochotona; species Ochotona princeps. Next base: position 41,697,435 of record NC_080842.1, on the reverse strand, counting down.
TCTGACTTATCACCTTACTTCACCATTGCTTCTAGGTCCCAGCCGGGTTATGATTTGTAGCTGTTGAATTATGCTGATGCCTCAAGGTCAAGCAAGTTTCTTAACAACCGTGATTGACAAAACACCCTGTTCTCAGACCCATGAGTGGCTTCAGCACCTGACAACCCACCTCTGTCTTGCCATCATCGCCTCCCCAGAAGCACACACTCCCCTTTTTACTCCACACAGAAGCCGCAGGCCACTCTCACTGAGAAGGATCCGGAGGTTCTTGAGACCCAAATATGCTACCGTCCACACCCACCAGTGGATTTTGAAATGTTCTCCTCCACTTTACCTTCTGATCTGGCACCATCCACAAGAAACACTGACCCTTGGGCCTGGCGGCGTGGCCTAGCGGCTAAAGTCCTCGCCTTTAAAGCCCCGGGATCCCATATGGTCGCCAGTTCTAATCCCGGCTGCTCCACTTCCCATCCAGCTCCCTGCTTGTGGCCTGGGAAAGCAGTCGAGGACGGCCCAATGCATTGGGACCCTGCACCCATGTGGGAGACCCGGAAGAGGTTCCAGGTTCCCAGCTTCGGATCGGCGCGCATCGGCCGGTTGCGGCTCACTTGGGGAGTGAATCATCGGACGGAAGATCTTCCTCTCTGTCTCTCCTCCTCTGTGTATATCTGGCTGTAATAAAATGAATAAATCTTTAAAAAAAAAAAAAAGAAACACTGACCCTGTCACATTCACTCCTTCTTTAAGGTTCACATGCCTTTCATTCTGCAGGACTTGTTACCCTCAGCCACTCAGTCACTCATCACACAGCCCAACTCATAGCACTCTTGGGGCTTGTTACCCTCAGAGGTTCTCTGGCAAGGTGTGAGTAAGTCAGGCCTGGGCTATAGGCTCCCAGACTTGCCCTTAGGAAGTGGGGAGCGAGTCCCAGAAACATCTGAGGCCTGTCCCAACACTAACACCCCATGTGGTACAGTGGCCTTCATAGTTCCCTGCTCAAGCTTCCCCAGGTGAGGGATCATCGGGCCTGAGTTCAAGGGTCCAAGCCTCCCCTCACACCCTGATGGGCAGACAACAATCCCTGCTCTCCTCACTTTCCAAGATTTGTTCCACATGGTCCCCAAGTCTCTTGACAGGCCCTTGTTCTTTCTTAGATATCACAATCAAATGGAAAAGTCTGGCCCACAGCCTCACCTGATGTCTGTAAACTCAGCCATGAAGGGCGGATCTGACTAATGTGGTCAAGTTTTTACCTTTCCATGCTCACATACTCTTTTACACTAAAAAGAATGTTGTTTATTTGCAGTTCAAATGCAATTGGTGTTCTGTGTCATCTGGCAACTTGCACTTATTTCTAGATTGTGGGTTCTGATCTTGGTGGTGGTGGGGGGTGCAAGTGGTGGGAGGGCCAGCTATGAGCACTGCCTGTCAATCACCTCTGAGCCACTTTGAGAAACATTCGTGCAGCCTAGTGGAGTGGGCTGCTGCTGAGTAGGGTCCCACAAGGAGAGAGATGCTTCCTGGAGTGGGACAAGGAGACCTCAGAAGCTGGGAAGAACAGAAAGGGACCCCAACTTGGAGATCATCCAGGCTGGGTCTAAGGATTGCAGGAGGAAGGAACTCAAATCCAAGGGTGGGGTGGTACATAGAAGAGCCCATGAAAACACCTCCAAGGTCAGCCCGAAGGTCTGTCAGGCCCAGGAGGACAGTCAGCTGACACGAGAGCTGAGTTCACCTTGACTAGGGCTCCCTTGGCAACCCTGATCCTGAGGAGAGGTAGAGCAGAGAGAAGGACAATGCTTCTCTCAGGACCCATTCTGCAGGAGGGGGACAGACACTGAGCCGGTGTATGGAGTCTCATGAGGGTCTGGCTTCTCCGATATGCAAATTGCTAAAGGGTTTGGATTCAAGCGGCTGCAGGTTATTACTACAAATATTCAGAGAGTGTTTCTGAGTGAGACAAACCGTCCCCACTGAAGGGCTTTTAGAAGGGCAGTGAGAGATGAGAATAAAGCTTAATTTTGGTCTCAGTTTATGTGCTGCTCTGGACCAAACACAGCCATCAGAGGATCCATTCCTCTCCTTGCTGCTTTTGCTCCTGTTTTTCTAGGTCAACAGTGGGAGAGGTCTGGCTGAAACCCCATGATGCTTCTGTTTATAGTACTTTGCTGGACAGTGCCCTAGTAGGAAAACCTGACAAGTCATCCTGTAGGTACAAGTGCCCTGGCACACGGAGAGGCAGATGTGTGCACAGCCACCATGCCCTACCTGCCCCCTGCCACAAGCTCTCATGACAGACAAAGCCATTGCGCCTAACTCCTTTCTACCAAGCTAAGGATTGGTCATGGACTCTCTCAAGTGCAGCTGTGTAAGGCAACTATTTCATGGGATTACACAGAGTCTGTTGTTGTCACTGACCTGTGACCTTTCAAGCACCAGGGCCTCACCAATTTCCAGCAAGCACCAAAGACCCTGGGAAAGTGCATCTTGTCTCCTGTCTCTGCCGTTTGTGTGTGAGGTGGGGACTAGCTGTTTCAAGAAGCTGTCCCTGTGTTCAGGTGGCATCATGGGACCTAAGAAGTGGTTTGCAGTTTGGGCTGGGGAGGGAGCCCTGGACCCAGATCTGCAGATCGTTCCAAATTTACATCTAGCCTCAGGTGGGCTGTGGAGCCTCTCCAAGCTTCACTTATTTCTGCCTGGTGATAACAGGAGGAAGGATCCAGCTTTCAGGGCTGATAAGACAATGAGCTGGGTCCCAAGGAATAACTATACAACAATGCATATGTCCCTAATGTGCTTGCCACCATGGTGGCAGTCATGTTTTGCAGTTCTGGTTGTAACAGCTACCAGTTTGCAACTTCATTCAGCCTTTGCCTGTTCACAGAGGAGATAACCATTGGTAAGTCCAGAGACTGAGCCAAAACCCCAAGCCCTTCAAGACCAATACAGAATTCAAGACTTCTCAAGTCGTACAGGGAGGTGTGAGGGGAGCATGCAGGCACTGTTTGCCTGGGTGTCCCTATAACTGTCACTGCAGAGGGTACACAAGACAAGGAAGAAGTGGGTTGTACAGACCAAGCTAGTCCAGGCTAACTGACATGTCATGCCACTTACCTGATGCCAGAACTCTCTGTGATGTCACTTGGGCCCAGCACTGCCCTGCATTTGTGAAGCCTCTCCCCTCACCCCCACCTTTCCCCTGAAGCAGCTGCAACTGACATTTATTTCATCTGCTTGGACTGGAGGCAAATGATAAGCAACCCTGGAGTCCAATAACAAGAAAAATGCTCTGGCTACTAATCCCACTGCTTGTGGCACTCAAGGGACATGCCCAGGACAATCCAGGTTGGTTTCAGGCTCCCCCAGAGCAGAAGATGGGGGAAGGTTTGCTACCTGGTTCCTAGCACCTGTAGAATGGATTGAGTGACATGTGAGTGGTTGAATTAAGGCCACAGACTCAGGAAATGTGGGGATTATAATCAATGGATCGAAACAGATGTAAGACACTCAGTGAAGATGGCATCTAAATGGATTCCTAGGATCTGCACCCAGATATTTGTAAGCACACGGGACTTGGGGCAACAACTTAGCAGCTGACTGCTTTTTCAGGTTCCACTCTCCTCTTTGCCAAAGCATGAATGGTCTTTTGGGGCACAGCACCTTGGTGCAGGCCGCAGCAGGGGTGCTGGGTCATGGCTTATGTAAAGTGCAACTCCTGTGCTAGACCACATAATCTCACAGTGTGGGATGTGCCAGACCGTGGTGACAATATGTGGAGATGGATTTATGCAGCTTGTTCTGCCCAGCTAGAGGCCTGTGCAAGGCTCCACAGGGCAAAGCTCTGCAGCACATCTGGGAACGCCCAGATGGGAGCATTTTCTGTGGCATTGACAGTGGATAGCCACATACTCAACTTAATGTCATTTTATTATGAAGAACATGTTTGAATTTTATTTAATCTGGTATTCTAGAGGTGCTGCAGATCACACACTCCCATTCTTGCTTGTAACGGTTTCTCTTTCTTCGGGGAGCAAACTGTTCCCATATTTCCATCACTTCTCGTATTTGGATGATTGGCAGGATCTGATTTTGAATGGCATTAGCTCTTTGTCCTATCAATAAGCTACAAGATCGTTTCTTCTAATTCCTTAGTACCTTTTCAACTTCATTTTAGGACAAGCCAAAATGTGAAACTTACTGTAAAAAAGCTTGCTAACAGGTTTACTTGTGTTTTTTGACTCTTGTGGTTGTCTTTAGAAGGGTCTTTTCATATCCAAATTAAAACCCCAATCAGGCCCATGAGAGGTAGCCTAACATGTGTTGAAGCAAAGCCACCTGCAGTCTACTGGCTGCGTGACCTTCAGCTGCATTGCTGAATCTTTCAATTTTCCCACCCATTAAGTGTCCGTATTAGCATAGTTGTGAGAACTAAATATGCATACATCTCTGACAGCAGCGACTGACACCTTGGAAACGCAATTTTTTTTAAAGATCTATTTATTTTATTACAAAGTCAGATATACAGAGAGGAGGAGAGATAGAGAGGAAGATCTTCCGTCCGATGATTCACTCCCCAAGTGAGCCGCAACCGGCCGATGCGCGCCGATCCGATGCCGGGAACCTGGAACCTCTTCCAGCTCTCCCACACGGGTGCAGGGTCCCAAAGCTTTGGGCCGTCCTCGACTGCTTTCCCAGGCCACAAGCAGGGAGCTGGATGGGAAGTGGAGCTGCCGGGATTAGAACTGGCACCCATATGGAATCCCGGGGCTTTAAAGGCGAGGACTTTAGCCTCTAGGCCACGCCGCTGGGCCTGGAAACACAATTTTGTCAGCTGTTGTTATTCCAAAACTCTTCCATCTTGAGTTGGAAAAAATATTTTCCAGATTTTTAAAAATTTTACATTTAGTTGTATAATCTGTTCAGTATCAACTTTTATGCACAATATAAGGGAAGGATCAAGAGTCATTTTTTTTTTAATGTGGATTTCCAATTCTCTCACATCCTGTATTGAGATAGCATTCATTCCGTTTTGCCCTTTGCTCAGAAATTGAGTCTCACTATCCCCAGAAGGCTGGGTATACCCAGAAGCCTCTGCTGGCTTCACCACCATATTTGCTGCTCTGTGTGCCTTGTCACCCTGTCTTCATCTGTATAGTTTGTGACAGTCTAAGTCCTTTAGTGTTGTCAGTCTACAACATGGTGGTGGCTGTTGTTGGCCAAGCATATTTTCATCCCCTCTTCTTCCCTCCCTCTTTCCTTTCTTGGTTTTAAAGCAGAGAAACACAGACAGACAGATGGAGATCTCCTATCTGCTGGTTCATTTCCCAGAAAGCCTAGAACAGTCAGCAAAGGGCCAGCCAGGAGCCAGAAACCCAGAACCCCACCTGGGTCTTCCACATGGGTGGCAGGGATCCAACAACTGGAATCACCATCATTCCTGCCTCCCCTTTGCGCGTTATCAGGAAGCTAGAATTAGAAGCAGAGTCAAAGCTCCAATTCCGGTACCTAGTTACCAGGGGCAGACATCTCTGAGCAGCATCCTGACCAAGTGCATCAAGTGGTTGCCCAGGTCAATTGTACTTTTTAGAATTAAGTTGTCAAGTTCCATAAATCCAAAGAAAAGCACCTTATTGGGATTTTTCTGAGAATTGCACATCTAATTTATTAGATAGCCAGGAAAAACCAATCTCTTAAGTCTTCTGATCAATAGACATGTTTCTTACTTCCATATTTCTCTTAACAAGGTGTGTAATTTGATAAGCTTCCAAATAGTTTATATGATTATGAAGGTAATACAAATGTAAATCTCATTTCATACTGCTGCATCCCACCCAGGACACAAACCAGCCTTAGTCCATTATATTCACACCAAATATGCCGTCGCTGCCTGTTCTTAATCATGTTTTTGTTGTCAGTTCAGTTGTCATGGTATCACAGTACTTGTGTTCCAGGAGCCTTTATTATTTCATAATGAACCCCAAAGCACAAAAATAGTGAAGCTGGCAATTCAGCCATGAAATACTTCCTTTAAGTGACAAGGTGAAAAACTACAATAAGATACTTTGAAAGGGAGAGATTACCTGTAGGTAACTTTATTATAATATGCTATTGTAATTGTTCTATTCTACATTAGCCATTCTTGCTGATCTCTGTGTAAATTAAGACTTTATCACAGTTGTGTATGCAGAGGAAAAAACAGGATGAAATTTGGTACAATCCATGCTTCCAGACAGGCACTGAGGAACCTTGGAACACATCTGCAGATATGAGGCCACTCCTATGTGTCCTGCCCTCCTCTGCAGGGTCTGATTGGATGGACAGTGTATATGAAAGAGTGATAGTGAAACCAGGAAGGTGAAGCCTTGAGTATCCAACATAGATCTTATACCTAGCCATTTTCCAATAAATATTTCTTAAGTGAGCAAAGAATTGATGTATTACTACTAACTGACGTATTACTACTCAAGTTTAACTGTCCTCCACCCCATCCTGAGAGAGAGTGAAGGATGTCCCCAAGACTTCATGCTTTGTAACAATACAATTTTCCAGTTCAAGCCCCTTACTGTACATCCAGAGCATGGTCTGAAGCTCTAAAAGGCAACATTGGCATACATAAATGACAATACCAAGCAGAATCATGTGTAGAAAGCCTTTCTGAATGATTACTCCAAATGGCTGAATAAGCTGAAACTAAGAAGCTCTTAAAATATCCAGGAAATGCTTAGCTTTCTGTATTCACTCCCTTCATCCACACATGCTGATAGAGGTTTCACATGTCCAAAGACTGAGCTACATATTAGCAAAGGAAAAAGGCTAAGATATGGTCTACATGTTTAAGACATTTGTGGTCAGGAAGACATATTTGTTACTGGATCGTGAATGCATGGCTAGTTTCCCTGTTGAAACATTTTTTGGCACTTTGGGACCACAGGGAGGAGCCAAGGGTGTGTCCTGAGGATCGCTTGATGTGGGAGAAACACCCTGTCCATCACCAATGAGGGATTGAGAATGGTGTGCAGAGAGGGGAGAGGAGAGTTACTTTGCACTTTCCCTCTAAGAAATGGGACTGTGCTGTTGGGGTTTTCAGAAGAATTCCCCTCCAAAATGACAGATCACATTGATGGGCTGTGTGGGGGAGCAGAACCTGGAATGACAGTGTGGAGAAAATTCCACAGCCCTGGGAGGTGTGGGACTGGAGGAGAATTAGACTCTGTGCTTCTACGTCTGTGTGCAAGAATCTGGGGGCTGTCAGAGTGGCAGTGTCTGTGAGGAAGGAGTGACAGCTTCACTGGGGACGAGGCAAGACAGGCTGATGCTAATTCATGCTCCCTGTCTCTGATTCAGATGGGGATGAACTGACAGGAGGCAGCAGTGTTGAGAATACCCGACTGCAGTGTTCTGACAGGGCAGCAATAGCGGGGGAGTAGAAGCAGGTGGGGGGAAAAGGATAGTATGTTTCTGGAAAGTGACAGTTCTTAAAATAAATACCAGTTGAGTGTCATAAACTTAGTGTCTTTGGCAAACTATGCTTATTTAAAAATTAAAAATGAAGTGAATGTTTATCATTGTTCAAATGCTACTAGTTAGGAAGTTTGCATGAGTGCTATGACCAGGACTGTTAAATGATTCTACCAGCGTCACCGGTTGTGGGACAAGTTGCTAAAAGTGATGATGGCAGTCTCTGAGAATTGAATACACTCTCTGGATTCATTTTGTTTTTTTTGCAAGTATGAACGGCCTTTATTGTTACCACGTGAAATGGAGGAGGGGATTAAGACAGTTCCTTCTGCTGCAAGAGGCGTCCGCACACTCCCTCACTGCCCTCTGAAAGCTGGATTCATTTTAAATCTACCAATTTGAGAAGAAGCAGTTGACTTTTTATGGTAGAGAGAGCAAGAAGTTATGCCTGCTTCTTAATTTCTTTTTTTTTTAAAAGAGATTTATTTATTTTATTGGAAAGGCAGATATACAGAGAGGAGGAGAGATAGAGAGGAAGATCTTCTGTCCAATGATTCACTCCCCAAGTGCCGCAATGGCCGGTGCTGTGCCAATCCGAAGCCAGGAGCCAGGAACTTCCTTCCGGGTCTCCCACACGGGTGCAGGGTCCCAAGACTTTGGGCCATCCTCGACTGCTTTCCCAGGCCACAAGCAGGGAGCTGGATGGGAAGTGGAGCTGCCAGGATTAGAACCGGCGTCCATCTGGGATTCCAGCACGTTCAAGGCGAGGACCTTAACCATTACACTATCACACCAAGCCCTGCTTCTTAATTTCAATGTGTAACATTGAATGGAGATGTGTAACCAGAATGCAAACTACCCAAAACCGTCTCTAAAGCTGTGTTGAAGTATTGCAGCACGTTCCCACTAGACTATCTATAAAGCTGGTGTGTGTGTGTCTATGGGGTACTGGGATACACTGGCATGACAAGCTGGAGGGGAAAGCAGTGACAAGAGAGAGCAGGGAGAAGAGGAACAAATCAAGAGTGGAGGTGAGGGAAAGGAGCAAAAAACTTCAAGTCTACTATTTTAAGTACAGTACTGTGCAATTTAGAAATCCTAAGAATGTAAAGGGTCAAGAGATGGGATGAGAAATAGCACCCCTGGGGCAGGTGTTTGGTGCAGTGGTTAAGATGCGCTTGGGACACCCTCATCATGTATCAGATTGGCTGAGTGTAAGTCCTGGCTCCGCTTCTGACTCCAGCTCCCTGCTAATACGTACTCTGGCAGGGCAGTAGGTGAAGGCTTTAGTGCCTGGATTGAGTTCTAGGCTCCTGGCTTTAATCTTCTCCAGCCCCAGTAACTCGGGGTAGGCCATGGAGGAGACAACTAAGCAGTTTTATAGAGTTGGCGATGCATTTACCATAAGACCTTGCAGTCTCCATCTAGGTAATTGTCTTAGAGAAATGAAATACCACATTCACATAAAATATCTACTTTTTAAAAAAGATTTAATTATTTTTATTAGAATGTCAGGTATACAGAGAGGAGAGATAGAGAGGAAGATCTTCCATCTGATGATTCACTCCCCAAGTGATCGCAACGTCCAGTGCTGTACCGATCCAAAGCTAAGAGTCTGGAGCCTCTTCTGGGTCTCCCACGTGGGTGCAAGGTGCAAAGGCTTTGGGCTGTCATTGATTGCTTTCCCAGGCCACAAGCAGATTGCTGGATGGGAAGTGGGGCTGCTGGGATTAGAACCGCACCCAAATGGGATCCTGGCGATTGCAAGGCAAGCACTTTAGCTACTAGGCTACCACACTGGGCCCAAAATCTTTCTTTTTAAACCTGTTATTTCTACTTAATTTTCATTGCTTTTCTAATTTATAGCTTTCTCTCCCTCCCTAGCTTGTCTAAAGTATTTTTTCATCTTTTCTTTTCCTAGCTTGACACCTGCTGGTTCATGTTCGACCTGCTTTTCTTCTAATTTCCTTCTTGAGTTTCTCACGTATCATTTATTTTCATAGAGGTTATTTATTTATAAGGTTTTCTTATAATTTATAGCAAAGTGTTTGCTTAGATTTTTTACTTGTTTGGGGTAACATTTTCCTCGAATTTTACCTAGTAAAACTTGCTGTTTCGTCTCTTACTCCCTTTAAAAGAAGTACTATTTTTGTGTCAAATGCCTTTTTATTGCTTCTCGCTTTCCTTAAGTGGATCATTTTTAATGATTGCTTCTGTAGCAAATATTTGCTGGATATTGGTGGCCACTGGGACCTTGTTTGTTGCTTATCTATCCTGCTTCCAATTCCTTACATGCCTTCTTTGGATTCCCTGGAAATTAAATCCTTCACTGCATTGCCCTTCAGCTCCAAATACAACCCTCATAGAGTTGGATTCCACAAGCAACCTTTCTTTCCAGCAAGCACAACATAAAACTTCCTCAGTAGAAGTTTCTGGGAGACACTACAGTAGGAGCCGGATCTGTGTCTGACTTTTATTGCATGATTGCCTGCAGTGTGTGCGTGGTGGGGCACATCAGATGGCACTTGGGTCCAGCCACACCTCCTTCAGCGAATTCCCCCTTTTAGTGACCTTCTGATATGTAGATGAGTAAAAGCTGGCCTCTGTACATTGGCCCAGGTTCTCTGAGGGCCCAGAATCTGAAGTTGCAGGTGCAAGATTCAACTGTCTACACAATTGTTTAAATGAGGTCACCACAAGCCTGCCTACATTACATGAAACTGCACCCAACATCTGCACCTCCCACCTCTGCTGCCCTTGGCACTCTCTGGCCCCAGAGAGCCCGTACCTTGTTGGTGAGTGACATCTCACCTAGGCATGTAAGCTCACTCTCAGATTCCTCCCTCTCCTGGGAGTTCCTTTGTCTTCTAGATGTGCCCCACCTGTCACTCACACCCCTCTGCCTTATCCTCTGGCTGGTGGTCTCACCCAAAAGGCCTGCTTTCCTGCCTGCAAATCTGTCAGAGCATTCCTCAATAAAGACAAGCTGTGCTATCACCACCTTTGGTCACATCTTTCTTTCCATTTGATCAAACCCTGTACACCTCCTTTTAGCTGCAGCTGTCACAATGTTCTTAGGGTACTGGACACTCACATGGTTTCCCACCTCCTGGACGTAGGCAGGTCCCCAATACCCAAACTCCCTCCATGCACTTGCGTGGTGCCATTAGAACACCTACACCCAGGAGGAGTGTTTCTTCGCCCAAGTTCTTTATCCACCTGCTCCCCAGAGTGTGTTCTCTACTCGCTTAGCAACACGTGCCTGCTGGGACCGAACACAACCTAGCAAACTGCGCTCCCTTGGGCTTGATATACACCTTCTCCAGTGAGTTCCAGATCCCAAAGGTGGAAAGGTATTTCCTAGACAAGTTTGCCTCCTCCTTAGCACCCTTTCTCCTGGTCCTGAAGCTTGCTTAGAACCCTTTTGAGCTTTGTAGTTGGTCCTGTTACAGCTTGTGATTCTTCATGCTAAACTTCCCCTGTTCAAGTCACTGCATGGTTTCTGTCTACTGAACGACTCCTGTCTGTTTTGCTGTCTCTCCATTGCCCCTCAAGGATAATGCATCACCTGATGGGGCTCTTCCCCGATTTCCCCAGGTACAACTCCTTTGAGACACATGGAATGGGAGTGTGATTTGCAAGTGTTTGATTCTTTTTTTTTTTTTTTTTTTTTAAAGATTTATTCATTTTATTACAGCCAGATATACACAGAGAAGGAGAGACAGAGAGGAAGATCTTCCATCCGATGATTCACTCCCCAAGTGAGCCACAACGGGCCAGTGCGCACCAATCCGAAGCCGGGAACCAGGAACCTCTTCCAGGTCTCCCACGTGGGTGCAGTGTCCCAATGCATTGGGCCGTCCTCAACTGCTTTCCCAGGCCACAAGCAGGGAGCTGGATGGGAAGTGGAGCTGCCGGGATTAGAACCGGCGCCCATATGGGATCCCGGGGCTTTCAAGGCGAGGACTTTAGCCGTTAGGCCATGCCGCCGGGCCCTGCAAGTGTTTGATTCTAAGATCTGGCACCACTAGACCCGCTCACTTTTTCTTGACTCGGATTTAGCTGGGCTGATGACAGGAGCTAGGGATGAAGATTTCTCTCCTTTCCTGGGTGACAAATGGCTTTCATTCTCATTCAGAGCCAGTTAAATGTGGTTACAGACCTGCTTTTCTAAAGTCAACATGGTTGCCATTTCAAGAACTGCTGGAAGTCCAGAATGGTGAATTTCCATGGCAAGTGAGTATCCAAGCATCTGGGAGACACCTCTGTGGAGGCTCAATCATACATCGCTGGTGGGTTCTGACAGCTGCACATTGCTTCGCAAGAACCTTGTGAGTGTTTGAGGCATTGTCTTAATTAACTGTATATCTTATCCATGTGATTTCTGGGCTGGAGCATACTCACTATGTTCCAATTGTTTTCAGACTCTCCCCTGCTTCCCTCGCCCCCAGTATCTGTTCTTTCCTCACTTGCTCCTCTTTGTCAAATCATAGTCACAGTGGGCTGCTCACTGTGGTCATACATGCAATACTGGAAAATCACTGCCAATGTCTCCTCCCCATCTTCTGTATATGGAGGTAATAGCTTGGATTCATCAAGTGTTCACATAATCATTGAGCTCCTACAGGTTGCTGTTCTAAAGGCTGGGGATATAGTAGCTGGCAAGACAGCCAAGTTTCCTGTCACCAAGGGACTTACAACATCCTCCCTCAAATGGATACAATCCATTTTCTTTGGTTGAGGGAGTTTCTCTGAACTGATAGCTTGTGGACTCAGAGATTAACACCCACAAATCTGATCTTTAATTCATTCTCTTGGCCACTGCAATATATCCCCCACTCTGAACTTCCCAGGATTTAGCTGTGAACCCTATGATCTTGTCTGTGCATGGGAAATACAGTAACTGTTGATAGCATCAGCATCTTTATACTCATTCTCTCTAGGTTAGAAATGGCATTAATGAATATCACTGTGGTCATGGGCACTAGAACATACAGCAATGTCAATATGGAGAGGAAGCAAGTGCAGAAGATCATTATTCACCATGATTATAAACCACCCAACCTTGACAGTGACCTTGCCCTGCTCCTGCTTGCCACACCGGTGAACTTCACCAAGTTCAAGATGCCTATCTGCCTGCAAGAGAAAGAGAGGATCTGGGACCGATGTTGGATGGCAGAGTGGGTATCGGTTCATGGGTATGGTATGTGTCTTCCCTGGGGCACCTGCAGGAGGCCTCCATTTAGATTGCCCTGGGCTGGACAAGTTGATGCTTTGGGTGTGGGAAGACCCGGTTCTGAACTTCAGCTTGACCATTAGTGTTAGCCTAACCACTAGTGTTAACGCTAACTAGTGTTAGTGTTCTCCTTTTCACCTCTAATCTGTAGAATAGCAGTCATTTCTCTCTTAAGTCAATTGTGTGCTTATGTTTCATGAAATTAAGTATACAAAACCCTAAGGAAAATCCTGGGATAGAGAATTTCAAATATGAGAGTAAAGATAGGTTTTGAGACGTTAAAAGCGTCTAATGTAGACCACCATCTCAAAATAACGGGGAGCCAAGTTCAGTCACTGATGACTCCATTCCTTTCACTACAGGATAGCAGCGTAACTATCAGAGAGAACCTCAGGGAGGGAGGCGTGAGACAGGGACAAAGTCAAGGGCTATCTAGCATCATGATCATTTCGTGCCCATAAGCTGGTACCTCCAGGTGTGTCTTCTTCCTGGATTTCCATTTGACTGAGCAAGTTGAGAGGCTGGGTTGTTCTGAACTTCTCTGTAGGGAGAGAGTATGGCTGTGGAGAAATAGTAGGGCCACATACAAAGCTCATTGCAGGGCTGGGACTTTCAAGGGTGGCTTCTGGAAGCAGCGAACTTCCCTTAGTCAAACGTGTTTAGCAGAAAGATCATACTGCTACTGCAGAGGTGACTGAGTACGGGGTTAACATTAGGTTACCTGTACATCTCCCTTCTGCCACCATGATTCTGTGATTTGCTGGACATTACCAGCCTTTTAAAATTTCCACTCTGATCACTCATGAACCTGTAACTATCCATGACCAATGCAGTGCTCATTCTCACACGCATTTCCTCACTTCCCAGGTGACTCCAATGGCTTAAACATGAACCTGAAAAAGCTAAGGGTGATACAGGTTAACCGGAAGGAATGCATCAAGAGGGTAGAACAGCTCTCCACGAGTATGCTTTGTGCCTGGCAGGAACCGAACACCAATGGCAAATGCCGGGTATGTAGCCCCTGCCCAGACACTCCTTCCATATATTCCACTACTTCCTAGGTTCCCAGGAAAGACCCCAGAATGGATGCCCCTCACTGATCCTACCAGGACCCCCACCTTCTATCACAGCCTCTGTTGGAGGTAATGTTGATTGTCTGTAGATAGTACTTCTTCCTTTTCTCATTTCCAGGGAGACAGTGGAGCACCCATGATCTGTGCTACCCGAGGAACTCAAAGGTTCTTCCAAGTGGGTGTTTTCAGCTGGGGCATGAGATCTGGCACCAGAGGAAGGCCTGGCCTGTTTGTGTCTGTGGCTCAGTTTATTCCATGGATACAGGAGGAGACGCAAAAAGAGGGAAGAGCCTTCACCATCTCAGCAGCCCCAAGAAGCTTGCTGATTCCCGTTCCACAGTACCCCTTATTTCTAGGCTTGGGGTCACAAGTGCTGCTTGCCGCCATGTTTATTGGAAATAAACCAAATCTCTAAGCTGTGGACTTGACCTTTCCGTCTTTCTCATCTGTTTTCCCCTCCATCCATATGCAAGTATCTATGGAGTACTTACTCTGTGACAGCCTTGGTACTAGGCTCCAGAAGTTAAAGATAGACTCGGTTCTTCCCAATCTCACAATCTAAGGAAGGAACATCCAACAGTGGGGGAACAATAACTTCTAATGAAGAGAACAAGGCCAACGATTCAGAAAAGCATGGGAAAACATGACAATGACTTCTTGTTTCTGAACCTGGATTTCCACACTCCATGAAAAAGATTTGATCAAACATATTCTTAGTTGTTATATCATCAACATTCTGTAATACCTAGTAATAACTTCTTGTATGTCTCCCACGGAACACAATAACTACTGAGCAGTTTCAATTCCATTGGGTCAAGACTTAACACATACCAAACACCATTAACACTCACAGAGGGTCCCCCGCCTCAGGCACAGCTGCTTGTTTCTTGTGAGTTGGGATCGGCATCCTGTGAGTTAGAATTGGGATTGAGGTCCTGTGTCCAGTTTGGAGATCAAAGCACTGAAATGATGACTTGGGACTTTGAGACCACATTTTTCTTTCCCTCCGTTTAACAGATCCAACTATAAAAATTTTGCATAAATAGAGTGGCTTGAAGGAAGAAATAGCATCTTTCCTTTTAGAAAAGTGGAAGGCTTTTTTTAAAGATCAGTGCTATAAAGTATAGTAAGTGATTGACAGTAGTGTCTTTTTAGGGTTCTTTGTTAGTTAAATCTACCTCATATAGTTGTGAGGGTCTTACAAGAGAGAAAAACATTCATTTATTCAGACACTTTGTGAACACTGAATATGTGCCAGGTGTTGGAAGGATACAGGGATGCAGATATGGGTGGCTCATGACTTCAAGTGCCTTATGCTATGTCCAAATTTGTGTATTATTCATAGAGCTCTCAATTAGTAACTTGTATAGATAATTTCCTTTTATTTATATGTAAAATACTGTTATTTCTATAATACAACATATATACAGATGATACACTCTAAAAGTTTGTGAAAATATGTATCATGAAAAAAATCATGCATGGATCTCAAAACTTTTTAGGCTATTTTTTTCCATGAATGTTTTGAAACCATGTGTGTGAAGAGGGAGATTTATTGTTTAGGCATCAGCCCATGTCATTGTTGAGTTTGGGTAATCTAAAATCTGCAGGATGGCCTGGCAAGCTGGACATCCAGGACTTGCAGTCTTGAGTACAAAAGTCATGTGGGGGCAAAAATTCCTCCTCCTTAAGATGCTCACCTGATTGGATAAGGTCCATGTGCACACTGAAGGGAATTCGCTACAAGTCTGCTGGTATCTTCATCACAGGGCAAAACATCTGTCCCAGTGAGTAAGATGTCTGTGTTCCACAGGCAGGTTGCAGTCCTGGCTCCAGCTCTGATTGCAGCTTTCTACCGGTGCAGATACTAGGAGGCAGCAGTGATGGCTCAGGCAGTTGGAGTCCTCCCGTGTTGGAGACCTGCATTGCATGTTTGGATCCTGGCCTCAGATGCCAGGCTATTGCAAGCATTTGGGGGAATGAATCAAAGGATGACAGCCCTCTGTCCTGCTGTCTGCCAAAGAAACTAACACAATTTTAAAAGAAGTATTTGTGTGCTTATAAAGGAAAATCCTTCATCCCTGGGGGTCTGCAAAGGCCCATGAGGATGGACTTGTGCTGTAACACAGACATTCAGAGTTGGTCCTGATGTGGTGAGAGGAAGTCCATGAGCAGGAGAATGGAACTCTATGCTTGATTATTTTCTTTGTGGAGAAAGAGATGGTATGAGACAGGACCTCACAGGCAGCGCTCGTCAGCTGTTTGGCTGGCCAGGGGCTGAGAATGAGCCAGGCTGGATGATCAGAAACAAGAAGGTTTAGGGGAAGGCCCATGAGCAGGTCTGTAGGAGAGACCTCTGTGCTTCACCTTAGCGCCCACACAGCATGTTCCCTGCAGGGAAAGCTCTGAACAAAAGGGAGGGAAGGCCAGTGACCACAGTGGTAGCTTGTGTAACTCATGCATAGTGAGAAGTAGACCCTACATCAGGGCCTTGTGTGTGCACTCACATATGCACACACATGGAACTAAAGATTTACATGCAACAAAGTTTGTTAGTACTAGTTATAGCCCATTACATTGATATTGTGATCAAATGAGGAGACATGAAATGTGAATTACCACTTAGAAAACATGTAGATGCTTAGGGAAACTGAGTCTTACAAAGCAAGATTTTACCAAAGGTCATTAAAGATCTTAGCCTAAAATTCAATGTGTGTGTGAAACATATAAATCATATACATATACTATATGTATACTACATGTATATGTATACTATACATCCTTCTACTGAGTTAAAAATCCCAGAAAACATAACAGCAATAGAATGTATCTACCTGGCAGAATGCAATTAAGCTTCATGCAAACAAAACACTCTCCTCTATCCAGTGACGCTCTGAGTCATAGATGAAGGTGAAATGAAGACCTTCCAAGACAGGTCAAAATGGAAAGAATCTCACAAACGCAGCCAGCCTTCCCAGTGATACTTAAGGATGCAGAGAAAGACAGCACCATGAAGTTAGAAAATCTCTTACAAGAGCAAAGGAGATTTAAAACAAGGGGAATCTTTCTGGGGGAAAAATAGCAAGAGCTATCATTATTTATTCATAATCTTGAATGCAAACAGATTAAATTCCTTTAATATGTATGCCATCTTCTCCGGGAGTCAGATTTGAACTGATCCCCAGTGAAGTCTATTGGGAGAACTCGAATCATTGCTCTGATGGTGTGAGCAGTGGGGCTGGAGGCCATGGGGGAAAAACCAGTTGCCTGGAAGAATACATTTAATTCAGATGAGTTACTGGGAGTCTTCAGGCAGCAGAGAACTACCCTCGCCAGCCAGGAGAAGAGAGGCTGCTTCTGAAAGGAAGGGTGAATGGTATTTGAAGTATTAAAGTTCACTGACTGATTTTAATCTCCCTGTCTGTCTCATTGCAGTTCTCTTGCACCTTCCTTCCCAATTAACTGCCTTTCTTAAAAGTAGCTGAAGAGATGGTGAATTTCCATTCTACTGTGATACTGCCACCTGCAAGAACAACTCTGGGTATGAATGTTGGTATGTCAGGACCTCTTTTTAGGAGCTTATGAAAGTTACTCTGTCTTGTGGGTTTTAAGTCCAGGATTTTAAGCTCTGAGATTATTGGGTCTTGTTTTGTTTTGTCTTGTTTCGTTTTGTTTTGTTTGAAGGGGTGAGGTTTCAATTACACTCAGTACTACAGTCTGTACTTACCGCTTCCATCACAGCATTTCATGTAAAAGCCACCTGTCTCTTAGAAGGCAACTGGTTCCAGGAATGACCGGGAATAACCTGAGTGATTGACTTGATGCTATATACCATGGACAGCAAGAACCCCATTTTCCACTAATAATGAGATATCATTGTCTACAAATCAAATCAGGCCTAATAACAAACATGTTATTTCTTTTTTATAATGTCTTTCATTTTAAATTGATACATAGTAATTGTATACATTTATAGGCTACAGGGATGTTTTGATGTGTGTCCACATTGTATAATGGTCAAATCAGGGTAATTAGAACATTCATCACCTTAAACATGTACTGTTTCTCTATAGTGAAACATTAAAAATCCTGTCTTTCAGTTATTTTGAAGTATATAATATGCTATCATGTACTATAATGATTCTGCTACACAAGAGAACATCAGAATTTATTTCTCTTGACTAATTGCAACTTTGCATACATTAACCAATCTCTTTCCCACCATAGATCCTGCACAGTTTTTTGTAACCCACCATTGTATTTTCTACTCCTATGAGATCAATATTTGTTAGATCAAATCTGGAGGCATCACATTATTCAAGTTCAAAATGTACTATAAAGCTATAGTATGCAAAATGTCAGGGTATTAGCATTAAAAATAAACATGTGGAGCAGTGGAATAGAGAGCCTAGAAAAAAGTCAACTCACCCATAATCAACTAATGCTCGACCAAGGAGGCAAGTATGTACTTAAGAAAAGTTCCTTCAACACAAATGATGCTGGGAAAATGGGATATTGATGTGAAGAAGAATAAAACCAGACTCTCCTGCCACCTCACAAAAAGCAACTCAAACTGGGCTGATGAATTAAAGGTAAGGCCAGAGTCTATGAGATGACTAGTAGAAAACTAAGAAAGCACTTCATGACTGTGGACTGGGCAACATGTGTTTTAGAAAGATCCCACCAAGCACAGGCTACATAAGCAAAAATAGACAAACAGGATTATGACATGTCTCAGATGCCTACCTTGGTGGATGTATTTCCTGCAACCATGTTCAGTGCTAAATGCTACATCTGCCAAGACGCTGTTGGGAAAACAAAGGATGCTCAATGCATCCCAGGCTGGAAGGGATTTATAATGTGGAGACAGATGCTCAAAAATTTCTGAAAGGGCTTGAGTGCAAAAGTCAGGAAAACTAGCTGCAGGAATCCACTCCGAATGACACGGATTATGGTCTTCAGCCTGAGTGACGACTACAGGAGACCCAAAGTGAATGGCAGAACCTCTCGATCGCCATCTGCTAAAACATGGGGTCCCAAGCACCTGTGTACAGCTCTTATGGGGAGATCCTGACTGCCCCCTTCGCTCTGCCACTTCAAACTTGGCTGAGAATCTAAATTGGAAAGCCAGTGAGATTCAGAGAAACATGGCTTCTTAGCTTGCAGCCTCCACAACATCTGGGCGAGTTGATAGGCAGAGGTGATCCTAGATATCAAAATACAATATCTGCTCTGTGTACCTACTAAATATGAAGAAACAGAGGACCTGTTCTGTCATGGGTTTGTCATGAGGATGGTGAGATGACACTTGCAAAGCCCCATGCATGATGAGTTCTGCACCATAAGGCTCAATCTGGCTAGCTTAGTATCTATAGTAACCTAAGAATCAGAATGGCTGGCAGCTGTTGCCCCTCTGTGCCAGCTGCTGTTGGGCTATCATCTCCCACTTGTTTCCCATTTCTACCCTAAGGACCCAATTGCTGTGTTCCCCCAGTCCTGGAAGGTTGGCTCCCATGGAAACAAATTGCCTTGTATCCTGAATACCACTTGGCTTGCCCTCAGCAAGCACTGTCAGAAGGCACCAGAGCATGAAATGAGAAGACCTGTGGGGTTTCTGTCCTGCCTCTAGCCTGTGTGAGGCCATGATGCTGCCCCTTTCTTGTCCCACTCAGTTTCCCCTTCTTCAGACCTGAAGTTCTCACTGGATTCCAGTGACATGATTTTCCCCTCCTTGTTGCACTAACTTTCTGCTCTGATCAGTCTCTGGGCCCCTGTTATCCTTTCTTGAATCCATTTCCAATGTCCCTCTTTCCAGTACCTTCATCTGAATGTTTGGCGTGGAATTCTGTTTCTTCCTGTAACCTTCTCTAATTGCTACACCCCAATCATCTTCCTAACACAAGGGCCTGCCCACCTCAGAGACATCAGCCTCCTCAGTTCTGACTCCCAGGCACAAGTGGAAACTCAGCAAATCATGTCAGGCTTGGGGAAGGGAGGTGAGGCAATGTGAGCTGCGAGGCAGGACCCGCCACAGTGAGAGCTTTATATCTGAGGTCCCAGGGCTGCTGGCACACAACAATTTCCTCATGAATGCAGAAATTGCACTGTTATCATTCAGAACCCAGGTGTTACAAAAACCCTCCAAGCACACCTGTAGAAGAATCCCCACTCTCATCAAAGCAGCACTGTATGAAGAGAAGGTATCTGGCACCCCTGCCCCTCACCCTGGAGTTGGACCTCTATTACATGGAAGGTAGTGATCCAACTGGCCTGCTATATGCATAAATGAGGGCACTTGCTGAAATCCAAAAGGGAAAAGGGGTGGGCTAAAATCCACAGGGAGCAGTGGTTATTTCCTAATCTGTCTCCTGCCCCAAATAGCGATGCTCTCCACATGCACTGTTGTTTATGTGCTACTTCCCCGGGAGGCGGGGCACTCAAACTAGGTCACAGGGCATCTGGATGTGATCCCTTGGGCCTTGTTGTCTCCTGACCTGACACCCTAGTCCCTAGCCTAGAATCCAAGCATGGGGTGCACCTGACTCCCTGTTCCCCAGAGCATCCTAGCAGTCTCCACTCTGTAGCCATGCAGAGAGGGGTGGGGTCTGTTCCTGAGCTGCCCCTTTTCCTCCCTCCCCTGAAGCTCTCTGCTCCAGACCTCTAAGGATGCCCTTTCTACCTCAGGCAGCCAGCCATGTTCTACCTTGCTTGCCATGTTGCTGGGGGATTGTCTTCCAATAGATCACTGGGAACCCAACTTGTGCTCCCAACATGCAATGAGGGCCACAGTAGGGCGGTGGGTGGGGCACAAATGACAGAATCCAACAATTTGGTCTACATTTGATTTCTAGTTTCAGTTGGCTGAAGTAGAACAAACCTGACGAGAACCAGCCAGCTGGGGAGGGCAGAAACTGGTCCCTCAGGACGACCAACCGACTATTCTCGGCCACAGCTGCTGGGAGGTCCTCTGGCCAGCGCCAAATCCTAGGCACTCCTTTCTCTCTCCAGACATCCAACATCCTGGAAGGATAGGCTTGCTACAATGAACACAATTCACTGTGCTGGGCCAGGGGTTGTGCTCTTTTGCCTGCTTCCCAAATCCACCTGCTGGATCCCTAATTCCCCATGTTGCTGTTTTTGGAGGTGAAGTCAATGAGTATTTTAAGCTCACTGGAGTTAAAGGGGGCCCTGATTGACAATACAATATCCTTATAAATCAGGCATCTGCAAGCCAAGGAGAGCACCTGCACACAGAAAACTTGATTTGGGACTTTCGGTCTTCACAATTGTAAGAAAATAAATGTCTGTTGCTTACTCCACCAAGTATGTGGTATCTGTTACAGCAACCTCAGCAAAGACTGTTAAAAATAACTTCTCACATGATGTATATTTCATGTTCCATCAAACGCACTTTCTGGGGCCCTTCTTGTGGCAAAACCAGGTTAAGCCACAACCTACAGTGTCAGCATCAAGTATAGGCATTGGTTCAAGTCCCAACTGCTCCATTTCTGACCCAGCTCTCTGCTAATGTGCCAGGGAAGGCAATGGGAGATGGTCTAAGGCCTTGAGATGAGGCTCGTGTCTTCTGACATGGGCCTGACCGTTATTGCCATTTGGGGAGAGAACAAGTGGATGGAATCTTTTCTGTGTGGGTCTTTTCCCTCACCCTTCCATGTGACTCTTCCAAATAAATAAAAATAAATCTTTACAATTTTCTTTCAGTAAATGGAGCAATTCTTCTGTGGTTCCCATCAGTGACAAATGCAAACACAGTTTAAAAAGCTTCCTCAGCAGATTTAACCATTGTAAAGTGTACGGTTCTTTGAATTCTGGTGGAGGCATGGCTATATAACCAGTGCCACTATGAGGACATGGAACATTCTCACCAGCCCCAAACTGCTTCCCTTATAATTCTTGCCCTTCTCCATGACCCAGCTGCAGCAGCAACTGAGGGATTCTCTGGGCCTGTGGCTTGGTCTTTGCTAGAATGTATATAAATACAATCATGTGGTGTGTGATTGCTTGCACCCAGCTTCTCCCACTTAGCATCACACATCTACAATCCAGTTGCTACCATAAGTTGTTGCTCTTTCTTGCTGAAGAGTATTGCTGCAGCATGGTTGCACCACAGTTTACCTGCTCACCTGATGATGGGCATTGAGGCTGTTGCCAGTGTCAGTAAGAATGAGTAAAGCCATGATCAACATTGGGTACTGGTTTAGTGTGGACATACACTTTCATACAATGATATTTTGATAAAACTATGAATTCATCTACTGATGTGCTGGAGGAGTTTTGAAACATCTGAGTTCTACATGAAGAGAAGGCATTGGTGTATTCACTGTTCTCTGGGAGCCCATCATGGCAGCTCTGTGGATCAGTGGGGTGGAATGTGAGTTACACTCAGAGTCTCGGAGGTTTTTTTTCTTTCAAGATTTATTTATTTTTATTGGAAAGTCAGATTTACAGAGAGGAGAGACACAGGGATCTTCCATCTGCTGGTTCATTCCCCAAGTGACTGCAACAACAAGACCTGAGCTAATCCAAAGCCAGAATCCAGGAGCTTCTTCTGGGTCTCCTAAATGGGTGCAGGGTCCCAAGGCTTTGGATCATCCACTACTGTTTCCCAAAGCCACAAGCAGGGAGTTAGAAGGGAAGCGGAGCAGCCAGGCTACAAATTGGTGCCCATATGAGATACCCATGTATGCAACGCAAGGACGTTAGCCACCAGGCTACTGTGCTGGGCCCACATTCAGAGTTTTTAATCTATCCTCTTACACACATATATCCTCTGGTGTCCAAAAACTTGTAAATCTTTATAGCCATTATGATGCATTTTGCTCTACTGAGCCCAAATTTGTGATGATTTTAAAGAAATGAGGCAAGAAGACTCTTTCACTTCAGGCCTCACCCAGCAGAGAAAAGATAGTTGGTTGACTTCTAATGCTTTGCTGAGAGCTGTGACAGGTGAATGTTCGTTGTGACAAAATTCCAATAATATGGACCCATGGCCTAATGTTTCATCTGCCTTGACGTTATTCTGATGAAATTCTAGAGCCACACAACAGATGAGGGAAAGAAAAATTCCCATAGTAATTTTTCTTGAAACGGAAATCAATTGTGTGCACAAGTCTGGAAAAATGTTTACAACCACAATTCCTTGCTGATCATCAGGAATAATGGCTGCTGTGCATACCTGTCACATCTTGATGATTTATTATGAAGATTGCTCAGGGGCCCATGGTAGGAAAGATTACATCCTTGTATTTGCGCTTTATTCAGTAAACAGGCCTTTTGCTGACCACTCAACCTTGTCTATCACCTCTCAACAGTTCAGCTGAAGCCGTGCAAACCTGACAATATTCTACTATTTTTGAGCTACTAAAATAGCAATCTCTGCTTTAACTGAGTCTCCCACCTGGCTCCCTACTTTTCTATGTGTTTCCTGCTGATCTGGATAATGTCTGGCTTTGCAAGTGCTGCTGGAAATGAAGTTCCATAAGCAGCATGACTAAGAACAATGAAAACTCACTATCTGGTGTTTAGGTGGCCCAGGTCCACTGCCGCTGAAGGTGCTAGCGAGGGCTGAATTCCAAGTCTCTCCCCTGGCTGTTGCTAGTTACTTGGCTTGTGGCAGACCAACCCCAGCCTCCACTTTGGGGTTCTCCCTGTCAGTCAAAGGGCCCCACCTCACTCTAACATGACCCGATTGTCACTAATTTGTTATCTTCAATGACCCTATTTCCAAATAAAGTCATATTCTTAGGTCTGGAGGTTAGAATTTTAACAGAAATTTGAGGGAGGCACAACCCTCAGCAAACGCCTTCCTACCCTTCCCCAAGGCCATGCCCTACCGACTTAGCCCTGGCAGAACTTACTGTCTAAGGAGAGCTCCCCCGGGGGACCCTTCCTCCCAACAATCACCCACTGCTCACCAAATCCCCTCTCAGCTCCCAGTGATGTGCTTACCCACATGTAGTAAGATACTCTGGTTACTTATGTGTTTCTCTCAGATGTACAACAAGCTTCAAGGGAACAGAGACTACCTGAGGTTCAGCACTGCCACATTCTCCAAGCCAGGCATATATGAAGAGCTCCATGAAAGGCTGGGTGACCTTGTGAATGAAAAAAGGAATGTATGATTGAAAGCCACCCTGCAGTGGATCCAGCACACACCTGTGTTTCATGCATATCTTTGTCATAGAAACTGCTGACTGGGGCCAACACTGTGGCTCAAAAAGCTGATTCTCCACCAGCATCCCACATGGGCATTGGTTCGAGTCTTGGCTACTCCACTTTTTATCCAGCTCGCTGCTTATGGCCTGGGAGAACAACAGAGGATGGTCCAAGTCCTTGGGACCCTGACCCTTCATGGGAGACACAGAAGAAGCTCCTGGCTTTGGATGGACTGAGCTCCAGATGCTGTGGCCATTTGGGGAATAAACCAGCAGATGGAAGATCTTTCTGTAAATCTTTCTTTCAAAGAAAAAAAATCTTAAAAAATGAAAAGAAACTGCTGGTCAAGGTGCCTTCCTTTGCAGAATACATTAGTAGAGATGAAATCACAAAATTGACATCATAGGCTTTGGTGCAATAGAGGTGCCTGCAGGTACTGACTGCTCTCAATTCAAACTTCCTGTTAATGTGCACACCCTGGGAGGCAGAAGCAAGGGCCCAAGTAGTTGGATCCCAATGCACACACCACCAGCAGGTGATGGCTCAGGGAACTGGACCCTACCACCCATGTAGGAGGTCTAAATGGAGATCTAGGCTCCTAGCTTCAGCCTGGTTCAACCTCAAGTTTTACAGACTTTTAGGAAACAACCAGCAGATGGGAGACTGTGTGTGTATGTGTTTCAAATAAATAAAACTCTTAAAAATTGAAAAGTGAACTGAAATTGTGGGTTTGATATTTGCCAAATTCTAAGCTAGTGTATATGCATTTACTTACTAATCCTCCCATCAATATCATGATGTATATGACTATTACTCCCATTTTCAGAGGAGTCATCTGAGGCTCCATGGGTCTCGTATTAAGTGTGACTGGCAAGGGGAGTTTTCTCTAAGAGGGGTTCATTTTGTGCTCTCTTTACCGTATCACCTGACCTATTTCAGGTAGTTGTCTTAACTTTCTGCTCCTTCACTAAGGTTACCTGTGGGGTGAGCCTTCTGCTGATTTGTCCTGATACATTCAGGGATCTGAACCCCTTGTAGGAGAACTGGCTGAGAAATATATGTTTCACCCCTGAACCACAGCTAGGCCTTTACTGCATCCCAGGGGGCTCAAGAGGCCATCTGGCTGCTTTGTCTGGACCAGGCCAGCTCTATCCAGGGCCCTATTGTGACGTCAGTGGCCAGGGTGGACTATGTGCTAGCTAAGACCATGTAACAAGCCCTGCCCTTCATCCTTATGCCTTGCCAGAAGCCTTCCCACTGCTGATGTAAAGACCAGTCCAATGAAAAGATGGAGAGATAGAAATGCAACACTCGTGCTGGTGGTGGCCCTGCAGCTGTTTCAGGCCCCTGATTCCCTGGAATGTAGGTGTCTGTGAGATCCTTGCAGTTGCGTCCTGCCAGGGGTCTTAATCCTCAGTGGGCAGGAGTATCAAGAGGGGTCAAAGATCATTTCCAGGGATGCCGATTCAGTGGCTGTGGGCAGGATCCAGGGCACTACATGCCTAAGAAGCCCCTCAGATGGGCCCTGAGCAGATTCCAAGGCCTCCCTGTGATGGCAAAGTTACCTGTAGAGGAGCTTGTGTGTGTGTGCTTGTGTGTGTGTGTGTGTGTGTGTGTGTGTGAGAGAGAGAGAGAGAGAGAGAGAGAGAGAGAGAGAGAGAGAGAATGAGAATTCATCCTCTGGGCTAGGTAACAGAGATTTTTAGAGTGAATGGCCAAAGTCAGTATACTCTTGGAGTAAGCTCACAGGCTGCCAAGCCAGAGATGCCCACTGGATGCCCATCAGTCACACTGGGCACTGAGGTATGTTTTTCTGAGTATCCTCTACTTACTCACTCTTTGCATCTTCAAGTGAGATGAAATTGCTAGAAGCCACTTATTCTTCTTCCATCCTAGGCTTCCTGGTTTAGAAACTCAAAGGGCAGATAGTTTTGAATTGAAGTTCATCCATTTCCAGATTACTTACACAGGTTCTTGATTGGTTAAGGAATCCTTACCATTGATGTTAGGAACCTTATTGCCTAACCATAGTCTGTCCTTCTATTCAATGAATACATATTGGGATCCTACCATATGGTAGCCTCTTAGGTGTGTAATGCTTGGAGATGACTCCTGCTTCACAAAGGATATTATACTATCATGGTGTTGGGGGGAAACAAATTTTAAGTTAACAGTATCACAGGTACCTAACCAGTAATTATTGTAATTGTACCAAAAAAAAACCCAGAGAATTGAATGTCAAAATAATACTGGGGCTACATGGTAAAAGTCTGAAAGGCCAGGATGGTTTCTAAAACAGCTTTCTAACTGAGCTAAGGTGTAAAGGACACGTGGGAATTCAATAAGTGAAGAGGAGTGAGTCAGACCATGGAGAAGAATGTCGTTTCAGCAGCGATGTGACAAGGACTCTGGCACAGGAAAGAGCAGGACATTTCTGGGACATTGAAGGACCACAGTGCTGTTAGAAAAAAGGTTGACAGGCAGAGGCAAGCCATGACAGGACTATGATTGGTGGTAGTGAGTGTGGGATCAGGGTTGACGTGTGGTAACAAGGTTGTATGGCAAATATGTACACAGAGGTGTAATGATGGGGTTGTGAGGTTGTGTGATTAGGTGGCAAAGTATGTTTTGGGGTTTTATACTACTAGAGTTGTGTGGTTGTGTGATGGTTGGGTATGTGGGGACAGTTTGTGTGATAATTTTATGCAGTGAGATTTAGCAATGTGAGGTTGTATGGTTGTGGGTTTGTGTCATGAAGGCTTGTGTGATGGGTTGTGTGGTGATGGTTTGTGGACTAACAGGCTTGTTTTGTGATGTGGGGTTGTGTGGTGGCAAGATGCATATGATAGTGCTATGTGGTAGTAGGACTGTGAGGGGCTATAGTAACAGGATTGTGTGGCTGTGATAATAGGTGGTGTGGAAACAAGTGGGTGGTTATGATGTGTGGTGTGAAGATGATTGGAATTGAAATGTGTTTTCATGTTCTAAGTTTCTGTGAATCTTCACAGTCATTGCTAATGACTGTGAAGCTAGGCTGCCTATTATATACAGCTCAGGTGTGTTTCTGTCATCGTGCCTTAGTCAAATACCCTGAACTTCAGCTGGCCCTCTGTCACTTTAGGACAGAGGTAAAAAGAGCTTTTAAAGTGGGGGTCATGCTGATTTCATTTATCCTACGGGGTTTGCATGAGAGTTAAATCAAACAGGTGAGAATAGGACCCTGAAAATTGTAAATGCTCAACTATATATATTTTTCTCATTTTCCAGGCAATTTTAGAAAGACATTAGAAGATGTTACAAAACAACCAACCCAACAAAAACCCTCACATAGTAAATGACAAATGTTTTATTTTCCTTATGGCATGAATGCAGATGACCCTTAGACTTAAAATGTGGGTGGAAGCATGTCCAGTAGTGATAATAGGAAATGCAGGAGGTGGGGTGGGAGCTGGAGGTGATTCATTTCCCTTTGCCTGTGGACTGTCTGGTGTGCATGAGATGTCTTCTTGGAAAAGTCTGAGAATATGTGTCCAGATCTAAAAAGGATTTCATAATTGTATTTTCCAATACCACCCTGAAGCCCTGTTTTTCAAATGTCAGTGAGGCTTCATTTCGAATAGATGAATGGTCTCTCCTTGTTTTCCTGGCTTTGGTGCAACAGCCAGATCTGAGCCCAGGACTGGTGGTGGTGAGTCCCTCCCACAGGGAGAACCTTTCCAAGAGGCCACCAGGGCTGCTCACACTCATAGTCCTCACAACTGGGATGGCCTCTGTAGACACACAGGAAGTATCCTATTTGTTAACCTGGCTAAGCCATTGCTGGTTGTGAGCTCAGGAAGAACAGAAATTTCTTCCAAGCCAACCAATCTTGATTATTGGGCTCTGACTCTTTCTTCCCTCTTCCTCTCTTTCCTTCCTTCCTTCCTTCCTTCCTTCCTTCCTTCCTTCCTTCCTTCCTTCCTTCCTTTCTTCCCTCCTCCCCTCTCTCACTCCTTCCTTCCTTTCCTTCTCCCTTCCTCCCTCCCTTCCTTTTCCCTTCCTCCCTTCCTTTCCTTCTTCCTCCCTCCCTCCCTTCCTTCCTTCCTTCCTTCCTTCCTTCCTTCCTTCCTTCCTTCCTTCCTTCTTTCCTAGCAACATGTGGCTACAGAATAAGTGCCAAATTCGAGAAGCCAATTATATCTGGAATCATAGGTGGGGAGCCTGCAAGCATCACAGAGTTCCCATGGCACGTGGGCATCCTTAGCGAAGGGCAGTATCTCTGTGGAGGCACCATTCTCAGTGAGTGGTGGATTCTGACTGCATCCCATTGCTTCATCAAAGCAAGCAGGTAAGTGTTTCAAACAAAATTTTTTAACCAGTGTGGTATAATTTTTGCCCCTAGGTGTTTGTTTTCCTGAAAACTGCACACCTACAAAACCAAAATCGACCTAAATATTGAGCTATGTGGCTGAATAGTACACTTCGCAGGAAGAAGATATGCTACTCTCCTCCTAAGATTTGTAGGAAACCATTATTGTGTATATCCTACCTCACAGAAGAAATGTTGCTTGGACTTTGCATCTTGCTAAGTTCACATGATACTGGCTCAAACATCTGACAAATACTTTTCCTAAGTATTGGTTCTCACTTGGAGAGCTAATGGATTTACTCTGACCATGAAATCAGAGAATTTTTAGAGGAATTGGGGCCCACAGGCAGACATCCAGCCTGATAGAGCTCCTACTTTGTGGCCCAAGACCTGAAAATCACATTTCTTAAGAAGCTGTCCAGTGGTTTGCCCCATAGTTACCCCAGTCCTTGTAAATCAAGGTCAAGTCTCCTTGGTTACTTACACATATAGCATGACTTCCAAACATTGCTTGATGAAACATACAAGTTAGCTCATGCAAGTAGGGCTCATTGGGCCAGGAGATGGTTAACAACAAGGCAGGAGTGAAACTCACGTAGTGGAGTCAGATAGGGCTCTTTTCTTGGCTCTACAAATAAGGCAGGTACATGACCCCAGATGCCGCCATACCCCTGCTTCTAAGGACCACAGCCTCAGTCTGATAGAATCATTTTCTCTCTGACATTGCCTTTTGCCTGTCTACAACCTTTTTATCTCTTTTGTTTTGAATTAGCTCCAACCTCTCAATTGTACACGGCATGGATGACTTCAGCATCCCGAACTTGATGGAGGTGAAAGTGGACAAGCTAATTATCCATTCTGACTTTGACAGCTGGATCTTGGATAATGACATAGCTTTGCTCTTGCTGCAATCCCCATTAAGCCTTGATGTCAACAATGTACCCATCTGCCTCTCAAAGGCCACTGACGTACAGAGGTGGAACGGCTGCTTGGCGACCGGCTGGGGCATTACCCACAGCAGTGAGTTGCCACAAACAAGAGTGGGTGGTACCTGGCTGGTGTATGGGACAGGAAGCAAACCCTGGGGGTCCTGATGGTCCTGGGGAATCCACCTTTCAGATCTGAGAACTTCACATTCTCTGCTCAGGGGCCATGAAGAGTCTTGTCTTTAGTTCAGTCTTGTCTTTTAGTTTAGGTTTTAAGGGTCCTCTGGGGCTTCCACAGTAAGTTGCACACCCAGATGGTAGGCCACGAACAACAGAATAATCCAGAACAGAATAATCCAGGCAGAAGTTGTTAGGAATTGCCTTCAAAAACTGTCTCTGAGCTTTAAAATAATACTAATACTAATAATAATCTGTCTTTTAACTTAGAGTCCCTCAAACTGATGGTCTTGCCCACTTCCCTATAGCCCTTGAACCTTTTTATTGTAATTAACTAAGTAATGATTGTCAAAAATAAAATAACAATCAAAGACAAAAAAACAAAGTTAATTTGTACAGCAAAAAAACAAAAAAACAAAACAAAAAAACCCTTAGAGTTCCTCAAACTTCACTCAACACAAATTCATGAAACCACCTCTCTGTTCCAAGAAAGTGTTCTAGACCTTGGGGATCCAGCAGGACACAGACAGAAACATATTCATCTTGGAGGATGAATATACTAGGTTTTGGATTCACATCCTCAAAAGGAAGTGAACATCATAATTGCCTGACATGAGTCAAGCTTCTGTTTGTCTGTCATGGACCCCAGAACATAACTGGCAATGGATTTTTCCCTTACACTCTCATGGGACTGCACAACACATCTTTTCAGAACCCTAACTGGGGCCTGACACACTTGTGTAGGTGGTGGGATAGTGAATTGTGACTGACAATGAACAAAGACCCAGGACTAGTAAGCTCTGGGTTCAGAGAGGGTGGGCTCAAGACACCGTTTTCCACACTCCCCTCAGTCCTGGCATCCACATGGTGAGTGCTTGACCTCAACCCAAAGGGACCACTTTGAGCTTATGACCTTATCAATTGCTTCTCCTTAGGCTTAGAGACTCCAGGCACTCCAAATTCCAAGCTGCATAAAGTGGACCTCAACCTAATCCACTGGGACAGGTGCTTCCGTGATTTGCCCTTGGTCACCAAGAACATGTTGTGTGCTGGCAATTCTCAAGGTGGAAAGGATTCCTGCAAGGTAATGGACTCCATATGTTTGCAGAGGGCCAGCTAACAGCTCCAGGATAAATCACTTCCCTCTGCCTCTTTGGGATAAGATGTTGTACTGGTTTCTTTGGACTACCCTAAAAACTGACTTCAGACTTGAGTGATTTCAAACAACAGAAAAGATTTTCTCACAGTTTTGGAGATATCATCAGGGCCATACTCCCTTGGAAGGTTCTGGGAGAGGACCCTTCCTTTCTTCTCACAGCTTTTGAATGCAGGTGGCTGGCAGCCCCAGAGACTTTCTGGTTTGCAGACACCTCATTCCAATCTCTGCTTCAGTAGTCACATGGCCTTCTCCCATATGTGTGTGCCCTACCCCATTCTCTTATTCAGACACCAGTCTTGGAGTTAGAGCTCATTCTTATCATCAGAATCTCATCTTAATTTAAGTAATTACATCTGAAAGAGAAACAACAGCTCTAGTTTCAAATTAGATCACAGTCTGAGGTTCCAAGTAGACATGAATTTGGGGAGGATGCTTCTGGCCTAGTAAGATCTTATGAGGATGGATGTTCTGAAACCAAAAGGAGCACTGAGGGGTAGTGATTAGGGGTTCCAGGCCTGAAATTAGGTGACCTGGCTTAACTCCCAGCTCCTCTACTCACTGTCATGACCTAGGCAAGTGATTTCCCTGTGCCTGTGCCTTTTTGTATTTCTTCATCTTTAAAAATGAAAATACAGGGCCATGGTGACACACATTGAGTACCAAGTAAGGTAATGCTAGATATTACATAACTATATAACAACTGTTTTCTTCACCACCACTTTTACATTGATTCCCAGTCCCATACACATCATACCACAAACATACGAAAGTGTTTAATTCTGTGAGACAAATTTATCTCATTGTCAACGGGTAACTGAGGTTCAGAGAAGCCCAAAGCCTTGCTAAGAAGACACCAGCAAATTAAACTACAGATCAGAATTGCAGCAAAGACATCCTGACTTCTGGAGATAGAACAACCTTTCAGGTTCCAATAAAGATCAGCCCCTCAATTTGGCCGTTCCAGATGGGCCTGATCTAACCACCCCAAAACAGGAGCAAAAGACCCACCAAAAAAGCAAAAACCAGACTAAAACAAAAAGTAACAGGTATTACCATGGAGTAAATTCCTTCCATATTTGGGGATCTGTCTTTGGTCACTTCTAACACTCACCCAGCCTTCTGCAAGAGAGGTGTTGTTACCTGAGCAAGTACTGAGCCTTCCAATCACTTGAGAAAATGTTCAAGAACCACACAAGCAAGCCTTCACACTGCAGCTCCGATCAAAGTCTGTCTGTACCACTGTTCTTTGTGATATGTTTCACATACCTTTCTCACCCCCAAAGAAGTCACTTAAAATTCTTCATTTCAAAGTCACTGACTTCCCAACAACTTCAAGGCATTCTGTCAAGAACAGTTGGATTGAAAGTATGTTGTCGGGTTCGAATTACAATATGGTTTGAAAAAAAAAATCAAATATGCCCAGATTCCATTTTGAAGGCTATTTTGTTTTGAATTTAGATTTTTAACACACATGAATGTTTAAAAAAACTTTAGTAATAATAAAAAACTATAATAATAAAACTATAATAATAAAAACTATAATAATAAAAATAAAAAAATAATAAAATAAAATAAAAATAATAAATAAAATAAAATAAAAAACTATAATAATAAAACATGTTAAAAAAAAACTTTGTATGTCACAGAACATTTCCAAATTACAGCTTTGATCGTCATGGAAAAGTATGTACCCCCCCGCCCCAATCCTATTTCTGTAAAACCATGGCATATATACATTTGTGTACAGAGATACGGAAAGTTGTATTTGAAACTGTTAAGAAGAGTGGAATCAGAAGCGTTGTTGATTTCATTCATTTACTTGGCAAAGAAAGCTCAAGTAATACAACGCGAACACAATGAAGAGGAAATTTGTCTCTTACCCTTGTTCCCCAGTTCCGGCCCCAAAGAGAAAACCACTGTCACATGAATGTGTGTTCCTCCCCAAATATTCTCTGCATACACAGTCCTGTGTGTGTGTGTGCATGCGTATTTATATGTAATTGCATCTATTTATATAATGTTCTCTTTATATATTGATTTTTTTTGAGTGATTATCCATTACTCTTCAATGGAATTTTGAAAATATTCCAGATGCTTTGAGACATGCACATTGTGTCTATGCCACATATTCTGGCTGACTTAGCAACCTTTTCATGATGTTTTGGAATTTGTAAGTCATTTAACATGTAATGCTTTAAGGCCACAAAGTTAATTTGGATATTATTTATTTATTTATTTATATACTTATTATTTATTAAGTTTTCTTTTTTTGTATTTGAACTATCTCAGCTTGTGTGCCTACAGGATTCAATCAACAAGCCTAGTATGAAGCATAATGGATTTTTGGTGTTGTTTTGTTTTACTTTTTTTGCAATTAGGAAATGCGCAGAAAGAAAAAAAATGGACTGGCTGAAAAATGGATTTGAGTTGAAAAGCCAAGAGGGATATCTAATGAATTTTGAAAAATATCAAAAGTACTTAGGGAGAGCCGAATTAGAAAATTTGTTCATCAAAAACCAGTACATGGTAGTTAGTGTAGTGGTGCAATGGTTTTAGCTATGTCTGTGATACTGAATTCATTTCCTAACTGCTCTACTTGTGATTCAACTTCCTGCTAGTGCCTGGGAAACCAGCAGAAGAGGGCCCAAGTGTGTCGGTCCCTGCTCTCAAGTGGGACATGCAGATGGAGTTGTGGCCTGACCTAACCAGTCGCAACTATTGCAGCCATTTGGGAAGTGAACAAACAGATGAAAGATCTCTCTCTCTCTCTCTCATCTCTCTCTCTGTCCCTAACTCTACCTTTGAAATAAATAAATCTTTAAGAAACACTATCCCATCAGTAGATGATGAGATGATGATGACAACAGAGATTAAATTCCTATCAAAGAAAAATCTAAAAGTCTATTCATCAAAAGATCCCTATTTTTTTAAAAAATTTTTTATTGTATTTTTGTTGACAATATTTACATAGTTAATTACGGTAAAAAAAAAAAAAGGTTCAGGGGGTATAGGGAAGTGGGTAATAGTATTATGTCCATATTGTTTCCATCATGTATCTGAGGTAAGGGGGCGTATTGACGGAGAAGCCCCACCCAGTTTCCCACCCACCCCAAGTCCCGGATGTGGGGTATGCTCTGAGATCCTTGTTCAAATGGTTTTAATAGTTCTCCAGTTATGAATCGCTGCCAGTTTCACTCGGGGAGGTTGTCCACTGATTGACACAGTCCATCATAGAGTCTTCATTTGCCCAGTATTTCGCTGCCAACATATAGCTGAGATGGTTGATTGACTTGCTCTGTCCTCTGTCTTTTCTTGGCTAGGGTTCTGAGTCCAGCAGTTCGATTGGGGAGATCTCCAAAGAAACTTTGAGGTATTCCCAGACCAGATTCTTGTATGTTCTAGCAAGCACAGAGCCGGGCACAGTCCATCACCCCGATCAGCTGGTGGTTTCAATTGCTGGGTTGGTTCTGTTTTCAGTCCTGATTTCCACTGGAATCAATGGGTGTTGCAGTCCAGCCTGGTTCTGCCCAGCACACACTCGGCCCCCACATCAACCAGTGAGAGCTGCAGCCTAGTCGGGGCGACCCACAATAACCCCCACCAGGCCCGCCCCCTACCCTGGTTTGCCAGTATGTATAGCAGACTAGTCCAGTCTGTCCCACATCCTATTTGGCTCTTGTACTTGTCAGTGGGTATTAAAGCTTAGTTCCATCTAACCAACTCAACTCTCCAGCCCTCACGGATGCTGTTGAGTGCCTCTCTGTCTAGCCACCCCAGCCCCCGTCTTAGTTTTCATGCCCTCCCACGGGAGTAGTGATCCAAGAGGGGGGAACCCACTATTTCCCTCCCAAGTCTCTCTCAGTCCCTGTTTATGCACTCTTCGGGTGGTTCTGTGATTTGACTTGACAGAATTAGTCCCCAGTGCCAGCTTCCGCCAGTTGATGCTGTGGCTAGGCCCAAACATCCCTCACCCACTCTAATTTATGCTTGCACCCACAGGAATAATCCGCCCAGCCTGGCTTTTCCCTGATCTAGTCCACGTGCAGCGCGCAGGTGTTGCCGCCTTGCTTAGTCTGGTCTGTCCCCTTCCCAGCCCAAGCTCTCCAGTGGGAGTAGCTGTCTGGCGAGGGGACCAGCCCCTTAATCCCCCCGCCGGCTCTGCCCCTCCCTTCCTGGATCTCGCTTGCCCTATTTTGTTTTGTTTTTTTGCCTGTGGCAATTGCCTATATCTCAGCGGCCTATAGAATGAGCTTGCTACTGTCCCTTCCACTTCCAAACAACTTTTCTTCCCTAGGGTGACAGCGGGGGACCTCTGATTTGCCACAAAAAGAACAACAATAGCATATGGTACCAGTTGGGCATCATCAGCTGGGGAGTGCAATGTGGAAATAAGGACTTCCCTGGAGTGTACACGAAGGTGTCAAATTATCTATCATGGATTGTGAAGGAGACAAGAAAGGCCGGGAAGCCTTATCTGCGCCAGCCAGACTCCGGGTACAGTTTGTTTCTCTCACTCTGGGCCATCTTGCTCCTATATTTTGTGATACTTCTATTGTCCTGCTGATTAAACACTGTTTCATCTCAAAAACCGAGTACCTGTCTACGTTTTGTGGAACCTGAATAAGGATGTGTGTGAGTGGCAAGGAGTGATTCCCAGGCCATCACCTGTGGTTGAACTAATCAAGTGCCTATAATAGGAACTTAAACTATACAAGGATAGTTCAGCAAGTTCATGTAAAATGGGATTAAGAGACAAATTTACTTTGGTGCAGAAAAAGAAATCTGCACCGGGCACACTTTATCACAATATGTATTTTCCATGAACTGTTTGCAGTCCAGTGTGTGAATGGGGTGTGCCTCTCTCTAGGAGGAGCTGCAAAAACCTCCACCTTCCTTCTTTCATCGTCCAGAGAGGCATGAACCAGGAAACATTTGCAACTCCAATCTCTCCCTCCTTTGCATCCCACTGCAGAGGCCTATAGAACTGGTTTCCAATCATTTCCCTATTCTTCATGCCTCTTGACTCCCTTAGCTAGCATGTGATCTCAAGCCCTGGTGAGGTTTGCTTTTGCTCTCAGAAACCATGCACAATAATGCTAGCATTGAGCACTGGGAAATCCTTGAAGCAGAGATAATCTAAAGCTGAGGTGGGAAAGAAATACACAGCTCGTGGATTGCAGTAGTCAACGCACCTTTTAAAATCTCAGTCTGAAGCCCAAAAGGGGCACGAGCTAGAGCAGAGTCAGAGTGCTGACCTTGGGGGGTAGTTAGTGCAGTAAAGAACCGTGGAAGAGCTTGAGGGAGGTGAAGGGTCTATTTTAGGCTATCAGGAAAAGTGGATGACCTGTCCCTCCTTCAAGCAGTTATCTATGGGCATCATTTTTCCAATTAGGCAAGATGCAAGGAACATTTCTTTTGACACATTTTGGAAGAAGGAGGTTATTTTTTAAAGGTGTGTTTTTATATAGCTTTGCCATAAGCAAAATTCCTTGAGCTACAAGCCAAAATAAAATGAAAGTCATTGACATTTACGTGATGCATTCTGAGACAGAGGAAAAGGGAAGGGAAAGGTGTTCCTCTGTGTTGGTCTATATGGGCTTTGTGGAACAGGACAGCTGTCTACTGTCTGAGTCTAGGGGGCTGGAGAGTGTGGAGGTGGGGAGAGCAGGAAGAAGCAGTAGAGAGTTGATTTTTGCAAATCTTTAGAGTTACTGCAAGAGTTTTGACTGTTGTAAAGCATGCAGGCATGGCTACAGGCAGATGGGTAGTGTCTCCATGAAAAGGAAGTTCAAAGAATGTTTCCTCCTCTCCATCTATGTAGAGACAGAAATGGTTTCCTGAGCTTCAAGTTCAGAAGTAGAAGCCACGGTCACGCCCACCAGGCTCAGGACAGCGCTGATAGAGAAGCTGAAAGACCAAGATCTAGTGAGAGGAAGAGTGTCTGATAGAGTGTGTACATGTGTGTATGCAAGTGTATGTGTACACCCATGCACCCTGCCCGTGCTGTTCTGCCTCCATCACAAAGTACATTGTCAAACTGTCAGATTTTTGTCAATCTTGTAAGAAATGAGACTTGATTTTTTCATAGTGAAATAAATTTATGTAAGGAAATATATTTATCAGATACTTGGTGAGTTTTTCTGGATGCTTTTAGTTGTACAACTTGTAGCACTATTAAGTCATGAAATTTCCATGGTGCTAGAAAGATTTTGATCTCTAGAAAGATTACCAACCAGTTCCCATTTGTGCCCAGCCCCTTCCACTTCCACCAGAGACATCCAGCATTCTAGTTTCTTATTCTTTCTAAAATATTTATTGATTCATTTGAGATCAAGATGGCAGAACAGGTAAGGACACATTTAAATGGACGGAGAAACATTAACCAGTGTGAAGCAGAGAGGGCACATACCATGAAATAGGAGAGGACAGAACTACAGCAGAGGAGTACCTGGAAACTGACAGACATTGGAAAGCAGCGGACACAACGGAGTGATGTTGCAGTGACTGATACCCCAGAGGCGTTCAGCAAGTGGTAATCTGAACTCCACTAGCAGCCAGAACTCCACCAGCAACAAGGTGGGAAGGGACGTTTACCAGTGGCTCTGGAAGTGAACCCAAAGAATTGTTCGTCCTGCTGGTCTGTTTGATTTGAGCAGGAGCAGAGATAGAGCAGCAAGTCCCAGACAGCTGGTGCAGGAACAGGGTGGATTTCACAACCCAGTCTACCTCCTAGAGCCAAATTAAGTGCCATTTTGTTTAAGCAGGCAAAGGCTAGGGGGCAGGACTATGCATGCACTGAACTGGAAGTGAACTCATTTCTGACTCAGTGAACTGCAACAACGTGACATCCTACAGGTTCCACCCAAGATAGATCTGAGTAGCCCTTAGACCTGATGGCCAGCAGATCAAGAATTCTGGCAGTGGCACATCAGGCACCATTTCTTACAGTGTGACAGAGAATTTAAGACTGCAGAGGACAACAGTGAGCTGTGCATGCACTGAGCTCAGCAAGAATTCACTGAACTCTGTGCATTGCACTGGTCCCACAGAAAAATAATACCGATTACGGCACTGTACGGGTAAAATAGGTCTGTGTGGCCTTCAGACCTAACGGCCAACTTGTTCCAGCAAGATCAGCATCAACAACAACCTAACTATATAGGAAACCTGGTGTTCTCCCTAATTCAAAACCAAAAGTGGAACAAAAGTTGTACAGACAACTGTGCAGCTTCCGCATGGTATCACAGGAGGTGGAGACTGGTGAGCCAGGAGCTGGGGCTAAAGAGACCATGGTGGAAATCTAACATAAGAACCCAGACCTGAGCTCGCTGGAGGGAGTGGCACAAGTGACTGCAAACAAAGAGCCATGTACTAACTACAATAAGTAAAATCAAACTGTAGACCTGTGGGTGACACAGCTTAGAAACTTGCCCCAAGGAGAAGAATCTGGTAACCAGAAGTACAATGACCAAGAGCAAAAGAAGAGACAGAGACACAATGAGTATTGCTGAAGACTCCCCTGCAAAGGAGCAGAACCCTTTGCCAAATTCAGAGTTCACTGAGGAAGAGATTGAGAAAATGGGGGACACAGAATTCAAAATACTTGGTATAAAATCACTTATCAACAACAAGAAGCACATAAAGCAGGCATTCAAGGAATTCAAGGAATATGTCACACCGGAAATGAATCCAATGAAAGCTGATATATCAGAAATGAAGAATACAGTGGAGCAAATTAAACGAACAGTGCCTCTTCCAAACCTGCCCTACAAGGGAAACTTAAAGATACTCTCTTGACAGAAAAAAAGGAATAGTGCCCACCAAAACCAAAGGCAAATGTGAAGAACATCCCAGTAAAATAACAACAGAAGACTAAATCAATGGACACTCCATTGCTAAAATGACAGAATCAAATTACCACCCATACATATTAACCCTGAATATAAATGTCTTCAGCTCATCAATCAACATCATACATTAGTAGACTGCATTAAAAAACAAAACCCATCTATTTGTTACCTACAGGAGACACATTTCACCAACAAAGATCAGCAGAAACTGTATCTCATGGATTTTGACTTTTTTGTTAGTTTCATCTCCTCAAAACACTTTCCTCCGATTAAATTCTTCAATGACTCATAGATCATACAGTAGCATCATTTTCTTCAAGAATGTTCTGATTTTCTTTGTCATTTCTTCAGCAACACATTAGTCATTCAGTAGCATGTATTTAACTTCATGGTGTTGCTAATTTCTTTTTATTTGCTTTTACTTGTTCTTTTTATTTGTTTTTATTTCTTTTTATATGTTGTTGATTTTATTTTGTGGCTTTTCATTTAAGGGGATGTATAGTAACTGTGTAATGGAGACACTCATATCTAGCAGCATGTTATTTAACTTCATGGCATTGTAAATTTCTATTTTTCTTCCTGTTGTTGATTTTGTTTTGTGGCTTTTCATTTAAGGGAATGCATAATAACTGTGTAATGGAGACTGTTATATCCAGATGTGAGGATACAATGCAGTATGCACCTCTACTTCCAGACAAGGATGGACTCCCAATGAAACTGTTCACTATATCTAGACAATAGGATGCTGGACTCTCTGCCAATGTCCCATGCCAATGGGACATATGACTGTGTATTAAGAACTATACTACAGTAATGATACAGGGGAACTCAGTGAGGGAGGAGGGAGGTAGAGAGAGGATAAGGGAAATCCCAGGGTCTATGGAACAGTATCATAAAATGATAATAATAGAAAGAAGTAAAAAATGTATTTATTCATTTGAAGGACAGAGTTACAAACACACAGAGAGAAATATCTTCCATCTTCTGTTTCTCTCCCTAGATGCAATGGCCAGTGCTGGGCCAATTCAAAGCCAGGAGCCAAGAACTTTTTCTGGGTCTCCCACATAGGTACTGGGGCCCAAGCACTTGGAAAAGCACAAACAAGAAACATGTCATTGGTATACGCTTGCAATGGGGGAATCTCAACTGAACTTGAGCTGTGGTTATGCAACAAGGTGGAGGAATCCACCATGGTGGGAGGGTTTGGGGAGGGGTGGGGAGAACCCAAGTACCTATGCAACTGTGTCACATAATACAATGTAATTAATGAATTAAAAATAATAAATAATAAATAATAAAAAAAGAAACATGTCATGGACAATGAGACATTAACAAGTTTCTAGATATTTCAAATACAGCATACAATCTGTATTTCATAGCATTTTACTATACAATTTTAACCTGGGGAAGGTTAAATGTCTTTTCTGTTTTAACAACTTTTCCTACACAACTTATCAATAGTAACATAACAAATACACCTACTTACTTTCAATGATTCTCTTTGAATAAGTTGAAAGGACAAATTCTTTGCACTTTTCTTCTGGGAAATGTCAAAGTCAGTTTTAATTGCAAAATCTACCTTTAAAAATCAACTTGGGCCTGACACGCTAGCCTGGTGGCTAAAGTCCTTGCCTCTATGCACTAGGATCCCATATGGGTGCCAGTTCATATCCCAGATGTTCCACTTCCATTCCATTCCATTCCAATTCCCTGTTTATGGCCTGGGAAAGAGGAAGAGGATGACCTGGAAAAGCCTTGGGATCCTTCACCTATATGGGAGACCCTAAGGAAGTCCCTGGCCCCCGGCTTTGGATCAGCTCAGTTCTGGCCATGGTAGCCACTTGGGGAATGGACCAGTGGATGAGAGATGTTTATGTCTCTCCTCTCTGTAAATCTGACTTTCCAATAAAAATAAATAAATCTTTTTAAAAAATCAATTTGAGGTGCAGGTATTTGGAATGCCCACATTGTGTATAGGAGTGTCTGGTTTGAATCCCTGGGAGCTTGTTTCTCATCCAACTTTCTGATAATGCACCGGGAGGCTGCGGGTGTCAGCTCCAGTACTTGGGTCAGCACCACTCATGTGGAAGAGCTAGCTGGAGTTCTGGAATCCTGACTTTAGTCTGATCAACCCCTTGCTGTTGCAGGTATTTGGGGAATGAGCCAGAAGATAAAAGATAGATCTGACTCTGTCTGTCTTTCAAAAAAGAAATGGAAAAAAAAATAAATTTGGAGAAGGCAACACATTAGAAATGTCAGGGACTCTCATTCAAATACTAAACCCTACTTAGCCTCTGAGATCAGAAGAGGGTGGTATTGTTGTAAATTACATAACAGATGCAGGAGTCAGATCCAGATTTACAAAGGACTCCAGAGACTTAACAGCAGCAAAACAAACAACCCAGTTAAAAAATGGGCACTGCACATAAACAGATTCAAATGATGAAATTAAAAGGGCTATAGACACACAAAAAATGCTCAGGTTCTCTAGCAATCAGGGAAATATAAATAAAAACCACAATGAGGTTCCACCTAACTCCAGTGGGAATGGCCTACATGCAGAAATCAACAAGCAGTAATTGCTGGTGAGGATGTGGGGATAAAGGTACCCTGATCTATTGTTGGTGGGAATGTAAACTAGTGCAATCACTACGGACTTCAGGATGGAGATTTCTCACACAACTGAAAATAGCTCTACCATATGTGCCAGCCATCCCACTCCTGGGATTAGATCCAAACAAACAGAACTACCTGCAACCCCATGTTTATAGCAGCGCAATGGATAATAGCTAAGATATGGAACCAACCCAGATGCCCATCAACAGATGAATAGATAAAGAAAACATGGTACATTTACTCCACGCAATACTACTCAGCCATAAAGAACAAATTTTATTATTTGAAACAAAATGGGCCAAGCTGGAAATCATTATGCTTAGTGAAATAAGCTTAACCCAAGAAGACAAATGTCATATAGGCAACAACTAACACACTGAACACACACACGCGCACACACACACACACACACACAAACTCTACAAGGGAGATTAGCATACTGGAACATAATGGTTGCATACAGCATGCTCCTTTACTCCCGAATAACAGTAGAATTCCCATTATTATTTTTAGTTATACCTTTATATTACATTATTTTAATCTTTTCATTTTCCTGCATTTGTCATCTTATGATACCTTTATGTATCAGAAGGTTAAGCTTGCAATGGTGAAATAAATTTCTGTTTCATTGTAATAAATTTGGAATAAATAATAGGAGAAGGATACAAGGAGGGAATAGAGGGAGAGATGATCCACGTATGTAAATCTGTATCATGGGAAAAATAGATTCTTTTATAAAAGCATTATATTATTGGAAAAGCAGATTTTACAAGGAGAAGGAGAAGGAGAAACTGAGAGACAAAGAGAGAGAGAGAGCAAGAGAGAGACATAAAGATCTTCTCCCCACTGGTTCACTCCCCAAGTGGTTGCAATGGCAGGAACTGAACCAATCTGAAGCCAGCAGCCAAGAGCTTCTTCCAGGTCTCCCACACGGTGCAGGGTCCCAAGGCTTTGGGCCATCCTCTACTGCTTTCCCAGGCCACAAGCAGGGAGCTCAGTCGGAAGTAAAGCCTCTGGGACACAAACTGGCACCTGTATGGGATGCCAGCCATTTTTTTTTT
The DNA here is from genome assembly GCF_030435755.1 of Ochotona princeps. Taxonomy (NCBI): domain Eukaryota; kingdom Metazoa; phylum Chordata; class Mammalia; order Lagomorpha; family Ochotonidae; genus Ochotona; species Ochotona princeps. The sequence continues at coordinate 41,655,355 of NC_080842.1, read as the reverse complement.
ACCAGTGCTGCAAGGTTGAGGATTAGCTAGCTGAGCCCTTGAGCCAATCCCCCTTCCCTCTCACCCACCCCAAATTGCCTATTTAAACTGACAATACTTAACTTTTCAAAGAAATATGGGAGGTAACATGATTATGAGGCATCTTACTTTCTCCTAAGTAAAAATCTTTGCTTTCTTAAAAAATAAAGGATATCACAAATAATAGGCCAGAGAAGGTCATTCTGGTAAAATACACAGAAAGTGTGTTCTTCAGGCAAATGACACAGAAGGTTAAAAATGAAATTTCAGCACCCTGTGTGAATTTCCGGTTCCTGCTCTGATAAGTCCCTCATGCTTGTGGATTTCAATCCTCTGGCTGCAGCAGCTGGAGGTTTTGGAGGTCAAAAGCCCAAAGCCAGTCTCGCTGAGCTAACATGAAGGGTCCGTGAGGCTGGTTCTGTCTTGAGGTTCAGACCTTTCTTGGCCTCTAGATGCCCTTTTCGTCCTTGACTCATGCCCCCTTCCCCGGCCTCACAGCTACCCGCAAAGGGTTTTGCAGTCTTTTCCCTGACGCCATTCTCATGTCATGATTGTCTAACTTTGACTGCTCAGACTTGCTTCTCCCGAGCATGCTCTGACTCTATTGAGCCTACTTAACACCCCAGGAGAATCTCCCCCACGCCAACGTCCTGCCTTTGATCACACATAAGAAATCGTTTTTGACACACAGGGTAAGGATATGCCCCAGCCCCAGGGGGTTGTATGTGGACATCTTGCACTGGGGAGTGCAGGATGCAGAGTGGGATGTTTCAGTGTATCACAAGCTTCTTTCTAACAGCAGATCAATAATTCTCTTATCTTAGAAAAAACTAAATTTCAGTTTTGCATAAGCAGATTTGAGACCAAACTCTTTCAAAAAATCTTATAGGTTAAGACCCCAGTCTCCCACGTTGTAGTCCTTGCTTCATTCCCAGCTCAAGCTCCAGACTCCAGATTCCTCTTCATGCAGACCCTGGGGGGCAGCACGTGGTGACTCAAGTAATTACTTTCCTTATACCCACTGGAGGAAACTTAGATTGCATTTCTAGCTCCTAACTCCAGCACCTGCTTTTGTAGGCATTTGGGGAGAAGACAGCAACAGGGCATTCTCTGTCTCTCCAGTTAAGAATTTTATGAAGAAATCCATCATAACATTAAAAGATTTTGTTTGAAGCTTATCTCCATAAGTTAAGAACCACTTGAAAATCTCCGACCCATGATTAAACTTCGTAACAAGCTAGGAATAGCAGGAAACTTGCTCAGCACTTACAGGGTATCTATGAAAAGCTTGTGGCTTCCATTATCCTAGGCAGTGAATGCTTTCTGTTTTTGGGAAAATGGTGAAGAATGCTGTCACCAGTTCCATACCATGATATGCTAGAGTATTAGGCACTTCAATAGGGACATGGTGAGGGTTGGGGCAGGAGTAGGCAGAAGAGAAGGAAAGGAAAGTGGAGGCTTACAATTGGAAAGGAAGGAACAAAATGTTTTTCAAGATTACATGATCCTGCATATAGAAAAAACAGCAAAAAAGAAAGTCGAGCAGAAATAACAGAAGCAATAAGTGAATCAGGATGATCGTAGGATACAATATTGATGTATAAACATAGATGGTATTGCTATATATTTACAATAAACAACTTGAAATGAATTTCACACCATCAGAAAGAATACTGGGACCAGCACAACAGCCTAATGGCGAAAGTTCTCACCTTCCCTGAGCTGGGATCCCATATGGAGGTGCTAGGTCATGTCCTGGCTGCTCCACTCCCCATCCAGCTCCCTGCTTGTGGCCTGGCACAGCAGCAGAGAATGGCCCAAAGCCTTCAGATCTTGCACCCACATGGGGGACCCAGAGGAAGATCCTGGCTCCTGGCTTGAGATCGGTTCAGCTCTGGCTGTTGAGGTCACTTGGGGAGTGAATTAGTGAACAGAAGATCTTTCTCTGTGTGTCTCCTCTTTGTATATTTGTCTTTCCAAAAAAAAAAAAAAAAAAAGACTATTGGGGCTGGCACAGTGGCTCAATAGGTTGATCCTCTGCCTTGCAGCACTGGCATCCCATATGGGTGCTAGTTTGAGTTCCTGCTGCTCCACTCCCCATCCAGCTCCCTGCTTGCGAACTGGAGAAGTGGCAAAAGATGGCTCAGATCCTTGGATCCCTAAATCTATGTCGGAGATCCAGAAGAAGCTCCTGGCTCCTGGTGTTAGACAGGCACAACTCCAGCCACTGCAACTATTTGGGGAATGAACCAACAGATGGAAGAGCTCTCTCTCTGTAAAATCTGCCTTTCAAATAAATAAATATTTAAAAGTAATACATAGAGCAATAAATTTAACGAAACTATAAAACTTATACTACCAAATATTTTGGAGTGACACTAAAGAGGGTCTAACCATCTGGAAACATATTCATGAGCTGACAGATGCAAAACCATCAAGATGGCACTTCTCAAATCAACCTATAAACTCAACATAATATCTATCAATATTCCAGTGGGTTGTTTTAATATAGAATGGTAAATCAATCCTGAAATAAATATGAAAAAGGACATAGGCTAGCCAAAATTTCTGAAATAGAAGTTATAATGTTAAGGCTTACATTATCCCATTTCAAAATCTAATAGATTCACAATAACAAGACAATGTGATCTGGAAAAATAATAGCTGTGGATCAATGGAACAGAATTGAGAATTTGTGAAATTAATGTTAAGTTGATGTCAGCATAATTTAATAAGATATAATATAGTCTTTCCAACAAAATGGTCGTGGAATGATTGACTAACCACACATACACATACACACATTCTCACATGCACGCACAATGGGCTTAGCTGTTTAACTCACACAACACACAAAATTTAACTAAAAATTTATCATAGATCTAAATGTGAGAGCTAAAACTACAAAATTTTTAAAAGAAACACAGGAAAACATATTCATCATCTCAGGTTAAGTAAAAAGTTTTTAGATATAAAGCCAAAAGTATTATCCATAAAGGAAATAAATGGCAAATTGGATTTCATCGAAACTAAAATTTCGTGCTCCTAAAGTCACTACCAAGAAAATGAAAAGTCTGGTCATAGATCAATATAAAATGATGAATCTGCTAGAGAGCTTGTATCCTGAATATATAAACAATTGAATCCAGTAATAAAAAGGGAAGTAATGGGGGAGGATACGGGGAGGGGTTGGGCTAACCTCAGAGCCTATGAAACAATGTCATAAAATGAAATGCAATGAAAAAAATAAAAATAAAAATAAAAAGGGAAGTAATAAATAATTCAATTTCAAAGAACTGGCAAAATATTCAAATAAGCCTTTTATTACAGAAGTGACTAGATAATAACACAGGAAAACATGCTCATCACTAGTTATTAGGGAAATACAATTGAAATATGAAATATTTCACAATGAAATATCACTCCAATCCTATAATCAAAGGGGAGATGATAACAAAAATGCGTAAGGATGTGGAGAAATTGGGATCTTGTACATCACTGGTGATAATGCCCAGTGCTGAAAGCCAACTCTGTAAGACTTTGGCAAGCTCTCAAACTGTTAAACCCAAACCTATCAGACAACGCAACAGTTCTACTCCTAGACATCTATCCAAGACAAAGGAAAGTCTTTTATCTTTCTCAAAGACATGTACATGAATATTGTCAGCATCATTATTCGTGATAGTCCCAAATTGGAAATCATTCAAATTCTTATTGACTGTTAAATGAATTAAAGCATGCAATGAATTCACACGGTGGAGGACTATTTATCAACATAACAGGGATAAGTTTCTAACACATTCAGACTCACAGCATGAATGTCAAAACCTCTATGCCAAATGAAAAATGTCAGGTGCGTGTGACTATCCATTCTGTAAGTCAATTTAGAAAAGGTAAATTGGAACAGAAGGTAGGTCAGAGACTGGACTGAAAGCAAAGGAACTCGAGGAAACCTGTTGGGATGCTGGAAACGCTCCCAAACCGGCTGTGGTGATGCCTAAACAAACTGAGTCAAAACAAAACCAAACATAACACATTGAATTTTTTGTTTGCAATGGGTGGATTGTGGGGCATACAAATCGTATCTCTTCAAAACTATAAACTGCTAAATACTAAAATGATAATAGACATGAGACAGCTGAAGAGCACCCTATAGCCATTTTAAGGTGGATAGAAGCCAGTTGTATATAAAGTAAAATTGAAATGTCAATGAAGTAGTCACAGGATGTGGTTAAGAACCTGCATTTTTTAAAAAACATATTGGTTACTCAATACCATGTCAATTAATTCCATAATGTTGTAAATTGTTGTTGATGTTATGTTGGGGCTTTTAAGTGGTCAGGATGATATTCTGCCAGCTCAGCCTTCAGACCACAGATGATCTCCCCAAGAAACCATTGAATGTATCTGGACAATAAGATGCTGGACTCTGTGCTTGGTATATGCCTACAATGAAAGAATCTTGACTGGATTTGAACTGTAATATTGCAGCAAGGTGGAGGAATCTACCATGGGAGAAGGGCACGGGGAGGGGTTAGGGGAATCCCAGAGCCCATAAAACTGTATAACAAAACGAAATGTAATCAATAAAAAAAAGAGCTAAAATTCTCACAGAAGAGAATGACAATTCAGACACTGGGACATACGTTTGATGATTAACGTTCATGATGACTCGGTTTAAAATGTCCTGCACATGTTGAGATCTGTGATGGTTGTTACTCTTTGAGTCTTTCCTGGGAGCCTGAATTTTAGAGCTTTCAAGTAGCAAGTGAGACAATGGTTCTAGTAGCATCATAGGACAAAAAGGATTCGCAGAACTTTACAAGACCCGGCTGTAGGAGGATGTAAAGTGTTCTCTCTGGGTGGATTCCAGGCCTCTCTAGAACTGGGTTGCTGGAGGGCACAGATTTCTCCCAAATGGCCCTACAGCCAAACCATGGATGTGGTTAGAGTAGATGGTGTGAGCCTGGGAGTCTCACATCAGTGTTTGGATCCAGTTGGCTTCTTTTTGCCTTCTCCATCAGTGCTGTTTCAGACAGTTTCACTCCCCGAAGACACTCTCCATTCGACTGCTGACTGCTGTCAGCCAAAAAGATTTTCAAAAAAGAGAATGAAGAAGAATCAGTGGCGAGACAACTCAGTCCACAGAAGCCAGTTGGTTTTGAATGTGGAAAGCTCTGACTAGCAGGAAATCCAGTGAAGAGATGATCTTCCTAGCGAATCACTTGTTAATCGACAGATAATGACATCTCAGCAAAGAGGTAGATGAGATATACCGTCTCAGTACTAGCTGGCTTACTTACAGATGATGCTATTACAGATTACTATGACTTTTGATTTAGAATGTTAATCCCCTGGCTTAACCTTCTGCTGAGTTGTTGAGGTTCAAGGTCATAATCCAGAAAACCAGAAATGTCCTTCATAGTGAAGATTTTTTTTTTAATTTAGAAATATATCCCTCCCTTAATACTGTGGCATAGCTTTTCAGCATATTTGGATAGCTGAATTTATTTAGAGTGTCCAAGCACGTTTCATTCTTGCATTAACGATTAGCTCTGGAAAAACCCTGATATATACAATAGAGATATTTACACATTTTGCCCACACATACACACACCATATCCAGTAAGACTCCTTCACAGCGACATTAACATCTTCTGTGATGCCACAGATAAGTTGATCTTTCATTGTTTAAAAGGCCATATTTTCCTTTCCAAAGGTTATAAACATGATCTACACTTTCTTCCAGAATATCACCATTTTTTAATTTCACATTAAATGTGAGGTCAACCTGGAACTGACACTTGTGTCAAATAAGTGATAAAAGTCAAGACACATTTTTCCATATAAATATTCAGATGCCTTTGCCTCACCTATTGAAACGACCATTCTTCTCTCACCACGTATCAGTGGTCTCTTTTTTATACATCAGACTTTTTAAATCATCTTTAGCTTTGGCACATAGAAATACTTACTTTGGAGTGAACTTGTAACCTATATACAACACCCTTGCTAATTCTAACTATTTGTCTTTAGATGCTTTTAGATTCTCAAGTTACATAGTTAAATTATTCATCAATGAGGATGGTTCCAGTTTTCTTCTTTTCTAGTCTTTGTGGATTTCTTTTGTCTTGCACTCACTGCACTGCTTAGGTCTCCAGCACCCTGTCAGCTGCAGGTGGTGAAATCGATGCACGGAACCTGAGTTGCTCCTTACCTCTTGTGGAAAATTCTTTAACAATTGCATATCACACTTCCTATGGGCTTTGGGGGACGCAGGCATCATTTAACAGAATAGGGTAATTTCTTTATATTTCTACTTTGCAGAAATTTTATCATAAGCCTGTGTTGAATTCTGTTAAGTGAATGCTTTTGCATTTAATAAGAAAATGATGGTTTTCTTTCATATATTAATTTTGTGTGAATAACATTACTAATGCAATTATTATTTTTCAAGTTTTTATAGCAACTGTGATGGTTAATATTACATGCAAAGTTGAGTGAGTTACAGGGTGTCCAAATTAAACATTTCTAGGTGTATTATTTCCTAATGCAATAGGTCATCACATAACCTGCAGAAGGCTGGAACAGAGAATAAGTGGAATGAGGGAAGATTTATTCATTTTCTGCCCTTGAACTAGTATTTGGATCACACATTGGCCAGATTCTCAGATCTCTAGATGGGATTCCTAAATCTCCAGGCTGTTCGTGACAGATAGCAGCCTCCAAAAACACGTTGACTGGTTACTCCTGACAAATTTCGTTCTGTGTCAGATAGATACATATCTTTCTATCTAACTATCTATCTATCTATCTATCTATCTATCTATCTAGATGATAGATGATGGAGATAATTAAACATAGATGTATAAATAAATAGACATTCACAGAAAGAGAACCAACAGGAGATATGTTGAAAAAGTCTGATGAATATACCAAACATCATCTCACATCTGAAATAAATTCGATTTAAACATGATGTATCCTTTGTCTAACACTGGGTTTCATTTATTAAAATCATTCTGGAGTTTTTTTTTTTTTGCAATAAAGTTATGAGATAGTCATTTTTATTTGATGATATACTTGTTATGTTTTGGAGTCAGATTATACTTGCTTCATAAAAAAATTAAAGAACTATTTTCTCTCTCTTTTTTTTATTTCTTAGAAGAGTTTGCACAAGGTGATTGCTTTTTTTTCATAATGGTATTTGGAATTCACTAAGGAAACCACCGATTGTGTCGTGGAAGCAATTTCATTTACACTCAGAGTCTATTCTTTACTACCTATGGGAAAATTCAGGTTTTTAAATGTTTTCTTCTGCCAGTTTTGGTAAGTTGTATTCTTGACACATTTTTCCAGCTTGTCAAGTTTATTGTAATAAATTTGTTCATAAAAATCCTCTTGATATCTGAAAGATCTGCAGTTCTGTACTTCCTATTGCTGTTCCTGGCAATTTCTTTTTCTCTCTTCTGAAGGCTTCCCATAGTAGATGGGACAAGAGGCAGATACGGGGAGATAGCTATCTTTAAAATTCAGCCTGACTCCCTAAGTCGGGGGACACGGGCATGTTTAGTCAGGCATTCAGCAAGAAGTCAGACCCCAGAAATCAGCAAAGACCCGTGAAGCTGTGTCTTGGTGGTCACCCAAGATAAGGATGATAAGGAATCACAGCCCATGGAAGCTGAGGCACACTAGGCCCAAGAGGGGTGGGATCTTTTTCTTTTCTTTTTAAGATTTATTTATGTTTGTCAGAAACGCAGGTTAGACTTATGAAGAGAAAGAAAGAGAAAAAGATCTTCTATCCACTGGTTCACTACCCAAGTGGCTGCAACAGCCAGAGTTGAGTCAATATGAAGCCATGGGCCTGGAGCCTCCTCCAGGTCCCACATGGGTACAGGGTCCCAAAACTTTTGGGCCTTTCTCCTGTTTTCTCAGGCCACAAGTAGCGAGCTGGACAGGAAATGGAGAAGCCAGGACACGAACCCGTGCCCATATGGGATCCCAGCACTTGAAGTGGGAGGATGAGCTAATTGAGCCTTCGTGTCAGGGCCAAGTCCCATTTTCAATGTGCTATTTAGAGAGATATGTCAGAGTCTCCCACTGTGATTATGGGTTTGCCTCTTTTGATTCTTAAATTCTTTGTTTTGTATATTGTGAAGGTATGTTATTAGAGCAAACAAATTTACTGTGAAATCTCGTCAGACCCTTTGTCCTTAGGGCACAACTCTTCGCTGCTAGTCACTTCTTGACTTGGAGAATTATTTGTCTAATATCAGTATGCGTGTAGCTCTATCAGCTTTCTTACAGTTAGTGTTCACATTGTATCTATATTTTCAAGCTTTATTTTCAGCTTCTCTGTGTTCCTCTTCTTTAATTATATCTCCTAAGAGGACAATAATTTGGGGTTTCTTTTTTTATACAATCTTTTACTAACTACAACAGTAATTATTGACTTAATAAATATATATATACATATATATATATATATATATTTGCTGCTAGTTTTCTATTTGATCCACATTCTTAAGTTCCTTTTCTCCCATCCTTCCTTGAGCAATCCATCTTTATTATTTTCCGTCTATTAACTCATTACTTTATATTTATTCTATAATTTTTTAGAGACCCAAACAAGCATCATGGACATCTCACCCAAATAAGATGTGTTACTTTCCCACTTCCCTGATACTGGTAGAAGTTTAGCATCTTCTGATCCTATTTTGACTAGCGTTCTCTGTGTTGGCAACGCCCGCGTCGCCACGTACCCCGAGCCGAGCGGAGGGACTAGGGTTACAAAAAAGACAGCGCACAGTGAGACAACACAAGACAACATGCAGTACACAGAATGCTGATCGATGATAGACTGATCTTTATTGCAACTCCAGGCTTTCTTTTATACTCTGCTTAGCTCCTCCCAGTGTTTATCCAGTCCTCAAGTGGCCACCCTAAATCCCTCGTGTTCCTCCCAGTGTCTATCCAATCCTCTGGTGGCCACCCTTAATCCCTTGAATTCCTCCCAGTGTTTATCCAATCCCTTGGCAGGTAACTTGACAAACAGGAAGCAGAAACTTGCGGTTAAGCCAGTGGCTAGATGTATCAGGCCAAAATTGCTCATCCTGTTACCCTCTGAGAAACAAGCTAAGCTGTGGAGTTAATCCTTGGGAGACTGGGGCCTGCATCTCTGTTTGAAGCACTGTTGCATGCAATTGAATTCTTCGATTCACATTTTAAAAGATATTATAATTACTGCTTTGTGTGATAAGTGCACACTTATATCCACCCACATGTTTATATTTTCTGTGTTTTGTTCTTATCCTGCATCTTTGATTTTTACCCAGGACCATTTTTCTTTCTCTAGAAGATCTCCCTTTCATTATGGTTTCAATGTAGTTCCACTGGCAACACACTCCGTCTTCTAAACACTTCCATTTCATCATCATCACTGTTGGCTACTTTACTGGACATGGCTGCTAGGCTGTCTCTTATACATTTTTTTCTTTCACCACTTTAAAGAGTATTTTGTTGTTTATCTTTCATCATTTATCTCCAGAAATCAGTCATCATTTTTATTGTTGCTCTCTTGAAGATAACGTGTTTTTTTTTTTCTTCCTTCTGGTTGCCATTTTTTTTTTAAGATTTATTTATTTTTATTGGAAACGCAGATATACAGATAGGAGGAGAGACAGAGAGGAAGATCTTCCATCCAATGGTTCACTCCCCAAGTGACTGCAACGGTCGGAGCTGAGCTAATCCAAAGCCCGGAGCCAGGAGCTCTTCCAGGTCTCCCACACGGGTGCAGGGTCCCAAAGCTTTGGGCCATCCTCTACTGCTTTCCCAGGCCACAAGCAGGGAGCTGGATGGGAAGCAGGGCCACTGGCATTAGAACTGGCGCCCATATGGGATCCCAGTGTGTTCAAGGCGAGGACTTTCATCACTATGCTCTCGTGCCAGGCCCCCTTCTCGTTGCTTTTAAGCTTTTCTCTGTCCAGGGTTTTCAGCAGTCTACAATGATATGTCTCATTGGTGTTTTTTTTTTTTTTTTTTGTATTTGTATTTCTGTAACTAGAAGTTCTCTGAACTACTACAATATAAGGATTGATGTCACAAGTTTTGAACAAAATTCCCTTTTGAATTTGATTTTGTCTGATTTTCTATATACACTCATATATGTCTGTATGTGTATGAAAGACATTATGCGTGTATGTCCTGCATTTCTCATACTGAATGTGCTTGATTGTTTCTTGGCACTTGTCCTGTCCTCCAGTTAGCTGATTCTGTATTCTTCTGTGTCTAATCTACTACTAAAAGCACCCATTGGGTTATTAATTTCAGATACTGTGGTTTTAGAGTTCTACAAAGTCCATTTGCTCTTTACAGTTCACAATTCTTTCCTCTTTTTAAAGATTTAGTTATTAATTGAAAGGCAGAGTGACAGAGAGAAGGGGAGATAGAGAATGAGAGACCTTCCATCCTCTAGTTAACTCGGCAAAGATCTAAAGCAGCCCATGCTGGGCCAGCAGCCTGGGACTCTGTCTGGGTTTCCTACATGGTGACAGGGCCCAATCACTCAGACCATCCTCCGGTGCCTTCTCAGGCAGGTTACCAGGGGATCGGTCAGAAGCAGCAGGATTTGAACCAGCAAAACAATATGGTGCACTGGCATTGCAAATGGTGCCTCCATGAAATTTATAATTCATTTGGGAAGCTTTAATCTTTCATTCATTCTGTCCCCTTTGTTTTCAGTTTGTTTGGCATAATAATTATGGTTATTCTAAAGCCTCTCTCTGGTATCTCCAATATGAAAATCCTATGTGATTCTGTCTATATTTATGACTTAGTCTTCTGTGATATTAGTGTAGTTTCACTAGCTGATGTCCGCATAATTTCCTTCCTAGTACTTTCAATATTCCTGTGAACTTCTTCTTAAAATATGCAAGTAATACATAATCTGCTGTCTTATTTAATCCACTCTCTGCAGGCTAATGCCCAGATTGTGTCATCATATTCTCTTGCTTCCTTATATGATTATTAGATTTAACTAATTTAACTACTCAGTGTGGTGTGTTTAGACTGAGAATAGAAGTGCTAGAGTTGTTGTCTTCTACCCTAGAGGATATCTCATCCTTAGCTGGTAGACAACTTAAAAGCTGGTCACGTCAATGCAATCAAGGGATCTTGCTAAGTTCAGTCAATCTCAGGCGGATTCAGTCTTTGGCTCAATGATCCGTATCCTATGCATATGGCCCAGATGCCTCCTCCTTGAATGTCTGCAGGAGACCTGGAATGCCCAGCCTTGTTTTCCAGCCGGTCACTCCAGGCAGCTTTGACCTGGCACTTGACTGGAGGAGGTAGGAAGTGGTGGTCATAAGGCAGACAGCTCCTTCCTTTGCTGTGTTTTCGTCTTTGTTCCCTAAGCGTCAGAGACTGCAAGATATCTGTCTCTGACTTCCGGAAGGTGATGTTCATCTCACTCTCCAAATGTACACACAACTCAAAATGAGGCACTTGGGGCCTTTTGAAGTTTCTACACACTGCTCAAAGCATCTCTCTCTGTCAGTGATCTCTTTAGGGATCACAAATGATTCTCAGCATGCAGACAGAATTAGCAACCGCATCCCGGGGGGGAGAAGGGACAGAAACTTGTTGGCACTGTCCATTCATTCCATAATAATGCTTACTCTCTGAATTCTCCTTTTGTAATCATTACTCCTGCAGCTTTGCTAGTTTTAAAAATCTATCCAATTTTTTCTGCTGACACAGTGGGAGCAATGGTCTAATATAACTCACAATATCCTACTTGGAAGTGAAGAGCAAGAAATTATTTTTAAATTTTGCCTAGAAAGGAAAGTTCTCTGCCTTTCCAAAATTAGTCATAAGCATATGTATTTATTATTTTAAAGGACATCTTAAGGAAAACATTGGAACTAGATTCCCAACAGAGGACACAGGAGAGTCTCCGGGGTGATGCAGGCTTCAAACGAGAGAGCACCAGGTGGTTTGCACTGCGCACTCTGCATTGAAAGGGACAACAATTCTAAGACTGTGCTTCCTGCGTTGTACTGGGCACGCCACCCATTCCTCTTGATCCTCATTCCATAACTTAAAGATTGATTTCACCCTAAAACCTGCTTTATCCCCCATTACACTAACACTATCACAGTTGCAGTTTAGAGAGCCTTGACTTGGATCCTGTCTGAAGCAGGCACCGGTGAAACTGGAGTTCTAGAAGAGAAGTGTGGTTTTTGGCTGCTGTGACAGAGAACTGTTCTCTGAGATGATTTCGTCAGCTCTATGGTGGAACAAGGAGGAGAGGACTTGGCGGGCAACTGTTTGGCACATTGGTTGAGATGCTACTGGGCAACTCCTGTATGCCATATTGGCATGCCTAAAGTTCTGGTTATGCCTGCAATACCACTTCCTACCAATGGACACCATGGGAGATGGCAATGTTGGTTTAAGTATTGGGGTTCCTGCCACCCACACAGGATATCTAGATAGAGTTCCTGGCTTCTGGCCTCAATTTGGTTCAGCCCCAGATGTTGCAGACATTTGGAGAATAAACCAATGGATGTGAAATATTCATTCATTCTCTCCCTCCTCTCCTTTCAAACAAATAAATTCTTGGGGGGAAAACAAGAGAATTTGGTATTAGGAAGAGGTTAAAAAGGCCTGGGGATAGCCAAGACCTACTGTCCGCTTTCCTTCTAGCTTCAAAATAATCTGCAAAGGGAGAGTCCTGGAGATGGATCCAGGGTTTGCTGAGCCCCATTGGCTTTAAGGAACAGGCACCGCTCTGTGATTGCATGGAAAGCAGGTCAGGGAAGAAGCGAGGAATGAATGACACAGGGGAGCCTGCAGGGACTGATTCAATCCACCTCCCACTCTATCCGACCTAGTTTGGGGATTGTCAGTCACGCGATAGAAGCTGCAAGAGACAGAAATGTAACACATAAACATAGAACGTGGGAGGAGCCCTGAGCAATTGGGGACAGGATACAGTTAATAAACAGAAAGTTCTCCCTGTGGATTTCTTTTTCCACTTTTGTATTTGAGCTGTGCCCTAATTCTTTCTTCTTTCAAGCCAGCTAGGATATTTGAGCACACGATGACACAGACTCGATTCCAGGGTCATGAATTCCAACTGGGACAGAGCTAAGGGCAAGTGCTGGTCTGGTGTCTTTACAGAAATGGATGAGGCTCTGACACATTCTGTTGCATGAAAATAGAAGCCTTCTAAGAATGTTAGATGACACCCACAGTGGCGCTTGTCCCTTCATCCCCTTCTCTTTCTGCACCCTCACATGGAGTTCTACATCTTGATTCACTGGCTGAGCTGGGATAAAGGAGGCTGATGACTCTGAAACCACACAGTCAGGACAAGGATCCTGACCAAAGCCCAGGTCACGCTCATCTCACATTGTGTGCCAGAACTGGCTTTGAGCCTCAGCACCATCTCAGCCCTCTCCACCTCTCCCAGGACTATAGCAGCTGAAAGCTGGGAAACTACTCCCCCACCCTTTCCTTTGGGCTGTAAGAGTCGTGGGTGAGTCTCTGTCCATGGTGTCCTTAACTTTAATGTCTGACGTCTTTGTTGATGTCATGATTTCTTGCCATGGGGAAGTTCTATGAAAGGGCCCCAAGAGTTTCTCCCAGTCTGAGCATTCTAATTCTCCTACTGCCCTTCTCCATAGTAGGGTTTCCTTCACTCAGAATCTGCCTGCTTCTCTAATAATAAATACTTGCCAAGCACTGTACTTTATACAAAACATTCACATGCATAAGGCAGGTAGCACAAATTCCTTTTGAGAGATACAGGAACTCTAGTGAAGTTGTCTGAAGTGTCCCAACTCAATGCCCTGCCAAACACACCACCCAATGTGGCCTCTCCAATTACTTCCCTCCCTGGGGCCACCTGCTCCTTTTCTTTGTCTTGTTGACTCACTGCGCCCAAACCCAAGGCTTGGGTTTTGCTCTTGGGTTGCTTCCCAGTAAGGCAGCTCTATCTGGGAATCTGTCGAATTATACTGTTTCAATGATGACTGCTAGGAGATGCTACCCGCTTCCAGCTGTTAACCCAGACACTGCACTGCCCCCATACAAGGCCATGATTTGACACTTTCACTCAGGTCTTTGTGACTCCATGTTAGTTGCTCTCTTCATCAGCATCTATGGTATTTCTAGGTTGTGAGCAGAACACCTACCTTGCAGCAGCTACTACAATGGCATGCTGTTTGCATGACTGGTCTCCTAAAGGAACTCACTGTTAACTGGGGCATCCAAGGCATTAGTTAGCCATGCAATGCCTACCTGAGAGGGAAAACTCAGGTTTAGCCTGGAAAAACCAAGTCACACTGGCTGGCCGTGGCCATCCATCATCCTTAATGTAGTGGAAATCTAAGGGTGTATTTGGGCTCCACCAAAAAAGAATGTAATGGGACAGTGTTGTAGCACTTTTTGCCTCTCTCTCTGCTATGTTGGGACCTGTTATGAGTGCTGGTTTGAGTCCTGGCTACTCCACTTCCACTCCACCTTCATTAAGACATTAAGGACATGGTAATGAAACCCATGCCCAACACAAAACTGGGAGGTGGCAGTTGTATTTTACCTGCCAAAGAGAGGGAGGAACCCAATGAGGTTATGCACCAATTCCCACCCACGCATCACTGGGATTCACTGTTGGGTGACCTAGCAGGTAAAAATCCCCCAAGATAAGGTATTGCTTTTCATTTACTATGCTGAGGGGTGAAATCTGGGATCAAGGAATAAAACCAAGGATTTTGTCAATATTCGGAGTATCTACTATCATTATACTTTGACATTTTGGGGGAATACAGAGAGTCCAACAGACCAGGACAGGTCTGTCACAGAAAGACAGTGAGTTATCTCAAAATCCTGAGAAGTGGGGTGCTGTGCCTTGGGGTGGAGGACACAGAGGGACACACCTGGCAGGTCAAGAGGCAGAAGTAGAGCAAAGGATGGTGGGAAAGACTTTATTGTGATTTCAGCAGGAAGCAACAGGATATGGGAGGGAGGTGAACAGGGATGGGCAGACACTGGGATATAGGGACCACCCTCATTGTTTGGTACTTGGCCTTCGAGTGATCAGAACAGGACAGTCATGGCCAGGAACATGTGAGTCCAATAAAGAAAGTGGTTGGGGTTTAAACTCTGGATTACTCAGTTTGTATTAGAAACAACACACCCTCATGAGAAAGACTCCTATAGAGAATCAGGGATGAGAACACAGGCAGGGGCCAAGGCAAGGTGGCTCAGCATATCACCGGATCATTCAAAGTAAGGCAGATCCAGTGTAAAGCAGGTAGGAGAGATGTCAGAGCAACATGTTTACAGGAGCTAGAACAAGGATAACACCTACCATACATCATGGGAGGAGAGCAATGACTTCCAGCTGTGGTTCAGACTCACCAGATATACCAAGACACACCTGGAACAGAACTCCTGCGTCTTTACGACCCTCCACCCCATCCAAGTCAACTCAGAGGATTATGGAGGTATTTCAGATCTCCTGGGGTTCATATTGGTTTAGAAACAGTTGTAATAATTCCTAGAAGGCCTGGATCTCACCCATTTTCTCGGGGAAGAGTTGCCTTGGCAAACAACCCTGGCTCCTTTAGAGCAAGATTAAGATTCAAGAACACATTTCTTGAGATTGTGTTAAGGTCCATCCCCAAAAGGATCTTGTTTCCTCATTATTTGTTATTCCGTTTTTCTCTGGATAAAGAAATTTCTCTAAGCTTTGTCTTGGATTCATAATGCAGTCTGGGCCTCCTTGTCCCTGGGACAACATTTTGCAAACTCACTTGTTCCCTTCTTACCCTACCAGGGGCTGCTGGAACACCCCAGTGTCCAGCACTTACACATCTCTCTGTTTCCTCCCTACCTGACCTCGGCTGGTGTCACAGCCCTAGTTGTCATCCTGCTAGTGTTTTTTTAATGTTCTCTTTGTGATAACCCTTCCAAGCTCCAGACCACTAGGGCAAGCTGCCTTACTCCACCCGTCCATGACCACACCTAGAGGAACTTAAGCTTGGGTGTGGCCATCACTGCTGATTCATTCATTCATTCCTACTCTGGATCTGCTCCCTCCTAAGTATCATGACCAGCCATCCAGCTCCTATGGTGAAATGGTAGAGCAAATGTGTTTAAAGCTCATCAGTGTGGGCCTGATTAACTAGCATAAACCAATTAAACCCACTGCCTCATTCTTAGAAGACACTAAGGATCTGGGTCCACACACCACTCTGAGCTCTTTCTCCAATATCCTTCCTCAAAGCACCCTGCCCTACTAGCTTTATCTCACAGTTCTCCCTGGGCTGGCCGTAAGATGCTTTGGTTTAGAAAGCTTCTTTAAGCAACCAAACTGAGCAACCTGGGGATGCTGCCAGGCATCGGGGACAGCTCCTCCTACTGCTGTGTTCTATTTGTGCTGCCTCCCGTTGATGGAGATTGCATCATTTAGATCATTCTGTTCTCAAGTGTCGCCAACTTTCCTAACTAAATAGCCCTGAATGCCCTCCATGACCCATCATCTCTCATCCTATTCATCTTCTCTCAAAATGTCCTCATTTTTATTACTTTGAAAGACAGTGACAGACACAGGCAAAATGAGACCTAGTATCTCATGGCTCACTCTTCAAATGACTTCTATAGCAGAACTGAGCTAGGCCAAAGTCAGGGAGCCCATCTCTCAATCTGGCTGTGTCACATGGATGGCAGGGACTGAAGCACTGACAGCCCTCATCTCCTGCTTCCCAGGGTGTGCACCAGCAAGGAGCAGGAAATGGAAGCAGAGCTGGAACTTGAACCCAGGCACCCCAATAGAGTATGCAGGAGTCCCAAGCTGCATCTTAACTGTTGTGCAAACAGCTAGCTAGCACTTGCATCTCACCTAGCAGAACCTGAAACCATCTCACTTACCCATCTGTTTACAGGTTTACTGCTGTTGTCCCCTGGCCATTGTCTTGAGCAGAAAGGTTCATCCGGGCAGGAGTTGCAGGTGACTGCTCTCTAAATAGTTTTCCTGATGTGACGCCTGCAATCGGACCCAGGAAACAACTATTATCAATGAGACTTCACGGAGCTGGAGGTGTGCATATTTAAAAAAAAAAAACATCAATTACAATCTCTTGGGAAGGGGGATGTGACTATGAGATTTTTGCCCTTCCAAGGTCTTCTGGAACTTTTACATTTACTTTAAAGCATCTGCAGTATCCTACCTACCTAAGGAAAAGACAGAGGAAACACCAGGCACTTTGCATTATTGGATTGCAGATTTTTATTCAAACGTACATTTTCCATAGGTGCAAGCCAAGTGTGAGAACCCATTAAGCTAATTCGCATCTTCTCTGTGTGCAAAGAGGGCTGGAGGCAGAGAGGAAGGCCCTTTCACACATCAGAATCCAGCCAAGCAAAGCACTGTGTGAGTGATTCAGCGAGGGCACAGACGTGGGCAGGTGTAAGGCATTGGAGGGCAGGAGGGATCACAAGGTAGGGTAGGGAGTGAGATTTCCAACACCCCATCATGCTGTGCCGTAATCTCTCCATAACCATCCTTTAACTTTTCACGGCAGGCACCCAGACACCAAGCAGAGTATACCCAAAGTGTTCATCACCTTCATGTAGACCCCAAATGACCCAGATAATTTCACAGCCTCTAATTAGATGACAAGCGACATTTCACTAACTTTCCATTGCACTGACTATAAATTGGATCTCAAGAAACTAGATTTTTCATAAATGCCTTCATACATTGTACACTCAGAAACCCCCAACATGGATCACAGAAGCATTGCCCGGGCTGGCAAAAGCATTTTGTTTTGTTTGTTGGAGCCTGATGGACTCAGCCCGTGTAGAGAACTCATTTCTTAATGCCCAACGGGCAGGACACTCCAGTGCCCCCAAGGCCACAGTAGCCATCGGGGTTCTTGCTGAGGTACTGCTGGTGGTAGTCCTCTGCGTAGTAGAAGGTCTGGCCCTCTCGGATGTCAGTGGTGATGGGGCCAAAGCCGTGCTTGGAGAGAACCTGTGGAGACAGGAGAAGGCAGTTCAGGCAAAAGGGGTTGGAGGAGCAGGAGGATTGGGGCGCTGAGGCTCTTCCTTCCAGGCTGGGTGGTGTGGAGCCTGCTTACATAGCTCTGCCAAAGTCGCCTGGCAATGGGAAATTAGGTGCAGGCCAGGTGTTCTGACTCTGGAATTTGGGCTCCAACCACCATTCTCCCTGTTGCCCCACTTGCACTGTGGGTACCTTGGTTTGAACCTGGCGGGTCCCAAGGAGGTTGTAGCCCCAGCTTGCATCCCATATCTCAAGCTGGACTTGGGGTCCCTAATGGCTGTGGTCTCAGGGAATGGAGACCCTGCACCCTAGAGGGTATGAGCTCCAGGCCAGGGAAAGGACATGGCCTGAGGGCTTTGGCAGCTCGTCACCACTCCGTGCAACCTAATTTGAGTGCTGATGGCATCTGCTGCCGAAGAAACACATCAGCACCAACGAGTGAGGGCGGGCCGAGAGCAGAGCTATTTGGGGCAGGAGACAGATTAGGAAACAGACATCGCTCCCCGAGGGTTTTAGCCTTGTTCTTCTGCTTTTTGGATCTCAGCAGTGTCCTCATTCTCTCTCCTCCCCGGCTGCTTGGAGGAATCTGAGCAGGGCGTGCCCGACTCAGCCCCAGCATCCCTAACTCTGAGTGCAGCCTGGAGCTGGCCAGCACCTGTCTGCAGGTCCTTCTGAGATGAAGTCCTCAGGCCTGCCAGGCACGGTAAATCCTACAGGAAGACCCTGCTGCGACTTTCTCCTGGGAACCCGTGCCTTGCACCAGAGTCTCCTTCCAGGCCCCCTGCCCCAGAGGGAAGCCAGGGGGACAATTCTAGATACCAAGAAGGCTGGGAACAGTGGGAGGTATGGTCCCACCAGGGCTGACAGATTGGAATTTCAGGAACACAGGGGTAAGGAATGAGAATGAGGGGGCCCTGCTCATGGCAGCTACAGCCATTTTTTTTTCTGATAAACTAGCAAGTATTGAGGGTTTGCCATAGGCCGCACTGCACAAAGATTTTATGTGTGTTAGTCTGGCCTCACACCCGCTAAGGGCAGGAGGATTCCTGATGGTCATTCAGATTTAAAATGGGTGTTGAGGCACGTTGCAGTAGCCTGGTGGCTAAAATCTCACCTTACATGCTCCAGGATCCAATATGGGCACTGGTAGTATCCTGGCTGCTCTACTTCCCATCCAGCTCCCTGTTTGTGGCCTAGCAAAGCAGTGGAGGATGGCCCAAAACTTTGGGACCCTGCACCCACGTGGAAGACCTGGAGGAAGTTCCTGACTCCTGCATTTAGATCAGCTTAACTCAGACAGTAGCAATCATTTGGGCAGTGAACCAGAAGATAGAAGATCTTTCTGTATATCCTTCTCTCTATATATCTGCCTTTCCAATAAAAAATACAATAAACCTTAAAAAAAATTGGGTGTCGGAGGGCTGTGTCTGGTCCTGGGCGTTCTCAGCTCACCCCACTACTGCTGAGGCAGAAGCCTGCAGCCCACAGTTCATGGATTTTGTTGCTGGCAAGCATCACACGATGAAGGCTGCCAGTGAGAGGAGTGTGCAGGAAATTGGCAGGCAGTGCGAGGGGAGGAAAGTATTATTTGCAAGGCGCAGCTGGGAGGACGCCCAGGTATCTGCAGAGCGCAGAGCTGGGGCCCTGCCAACTCCTTCTCCCGGCTGCCATCCTGGGAGTCGTTCTCGCGCTGTGCAGCAGGCACTAAAAGTCATCCTGTGATGATTTCTGGCAATTTCTGTAACTTTGTGGTATTGTGAAATCTGCTGGTGCTTGCTGTCCCTAATTTTCATGCTTACAGCCTTTCCGGGACTCTGTGAACACTGCCTTCCTTCTGCAGAACCCAGTCAGCTGCAAATGCCTTGGCTGTTCCCTGTGTTCATGCCGGAAGCCTGGCTCGCGCAGCCTTTGGCACCAGAGATGTTTTGGGGTTCTTAAATGAGAGCAAGAATGAGAAACAGGGCTGGGCCGGCTGACCTGGCCATATTTAGAGCCAGAAGCAGCCTTACTACCAGTGTAGGATGGGTCCATGTTGTGTGTGTGTGTGTGTGTGTGTGTTTGAAGTAACACAGTTACTTCAATTTCCCTTAGCAGGTGCAGGTGAAGAACACAGGCTTCAGGATACCAATTCTGCCGCTGACATGGAACGTTTTGGTGATTACGGGAAAGGTCTGCGGGGTGTGCTGCCGCTGTGGGCAGCATTTGGGAGCTTCCAGAAAGAGGAGTCCAATGCAGGTCTTCACAGCCCTGGGTAAGGTAAGGGAAAGGTACCAGGGAGCTTCTTTGATTTAAAACAGTTTCTCAGCTCTTGCGCCTCTCGTGGCTGTACCCAAACACCAAAGCAAGATCCGGACAACTCCTAATGACAATGGAATTCACATCTTGCTGGGTCTGGAACCCAGACCAGCTACACCCAGTCCTCCCCACTGTGCACTCAGCCCCTTCGCTCTTTGCCCACACACGCCACCTGCCCACTCCGCCCTTCCTTGTTCTAAGGTAGCTCCTGCTTTGGCCTCAAAGGCTTCCCCACTGTGCTGGAAGCACCAGAGGCCACAGTTGCACACGTGCTCTGTCCCCTTGCCTGTGTGTCTCTCACTCAGGGCCAGCTGTTGCTCACCTCTGCTCCAACTCTGTACAGCAGTATTACAACTTCTTCCCCACACACTGCCCTGGGGGAATCAGCTGGCATCCCCAAAGTCACAGGAGAAGCCAACAGTAACCTCATTTTCATACCTGCTGTCCCCAGAAGCTTCCTGGGACCAGGTATGGAGAAGAACATACCTCCCAAAGCAGGTTGGCGTCCATGAACGCCAGCCTTGTCCTCACAAGTCGCCTTTCCTACACATCCTTGCTCCAGCGGAGCAGTGGGAAGGCAGGCTGGGAGGTGGGCACCCAGGCAGTAGCACTGCTCTACCACAAGATGGCAGACAGTTCACACTCTTAAAACTCCCAAATAAACAGCCTAGAGCCTGCAGCAACCACAGTTGCCCTCCTGTGTGCTAGTTAGGGCGGGACTAACAGGAGCCAGGCAAACGCACAAGCAAGGTGTCCTGGGCCCTCCACGGCCCTGTCTGTAGGCCCAGGTTACTGTTGGCTTCTCCTGTGTCTTAAACTGGGGCACAGAAGATTGAAAGGTATGAAGGAAACCAGGCATGAAAACCGGAAGGAGAACCATAGCCGCCTCTTGTCCCTTGGGCGATGGGTCTTGTCCCTTGGTTTTCGCAGGTCTTGTCTGTGTGCTCCACTTTGCAGCGTCTTTTCCAGGGCCCTTCTATTGCACTCCGTCCCACGCCCCATGCTTACGCAGGCCCAGGGTTATATAACATTCGAGGCTCTCCCTCTATGCAGGGGCAGACTCGGTGACCTTCACGAGGTCAGTTTTGTCTGATTATCACTGGAGCCACTACCCTCCCCCACACCAAGGAGAGATGGCCTCTGGCTAGCTCCACAGTAGGATGTGCCAGGCTTTTATGTTGGTTTCACTGCATCTCCTCATTTTCACATCTCCTGCAATTTTCTGACTGACTTCTCCCTTCCTCTCTGAGCACTGCTTTCTTGGGTTGTGTTGAGTGAATTTCTTTTTGGATCATTTCATGCCTTTCCATAGCACTTCCTCAGAATGACTTATCCTCTCTTCTCCACTGCAGAAACCCATTTCTCAGCCCCAGCTCAAAGGTTGCTGCTTCTATGAATCCAGTCCTGACACTGACACTTGTGTGTGTGCTCCTGTGTGGGGCAGAAGGGCCATGTGTGAGCACACGTGCAGGTGAGTGCACACCTCATGTATGTACACCCCAGTGCTGATGAGGATGCTGCATGGCCTAAGTTCAGCCTCTACCTTAAATGGACTGTCATGGTGTCTTCTGACCTGCCAGGGCCATTGCTCCTGGTTTGCAACAACACAACAAGCCAGACAGAGGTACAGGCCGAATCCTATCTCTGCGGAGAAGGGGAGGTTACCTGTGTCCACTTGCCCAGCAAACTCCAC
The DNA here is from genome assembly GCF_030435755.1 of Ochotona princeps. NCBI lineage: Eukaryota > Metazoa > Chordata > Mammalia > Lagomorpha > Ochotonidae > Ochotona > Ochotona princeps. The sequence goes on along the minus strand of NC_080842.1, from coordinate 41,633,279 downwards.
AGCCCTTACCCTTGCTCCTCCATGCTTGAACAGTAGCCAGTAGCTTGCCAGAAATGCTAAAGCTGGGCCCATTTCCACACATGCTAAAACAGCAGCTCCTGGTCCAAATGATCTGCAGGCGATCTGTGTGTGACTGCACGCGTACAGGACAATTTAAGAAGGTCCCTCTGGGAGACAAATGTATTAGTGGTCTGCATTAGTGGTTGCCTTTCCTCTTGGGGGGTTGGTTATCAGGCTGCCCGTGTGACTTGAGTTAGCCAACGAGCTGTAAGTGAAAGTGACATCATTGTTCCTGGGCAGGAGCTTTGAAGAGTGGGCTGAGCTGTGCCACTTCTCCCTTTCTCCTGCGGTCTCACTGCCTGTGCACCAGCTTGTGACAGCTCTGCCACCCAGGGCTTTGAGGGGTGAGAACAATGATGATCTGGGAGCAGAGCCTACAAACAGAATCTCCAGTTCCCTCCATTCTGTTTCCTGAGCTGTCTCTCTTTGGGATGTGAGAGCTCTCAGCTCAGTCTCAAGGCTGTCTGCAAGCACTTGTTTTTCAACTCCGTAGCCTCGCTTAATGAATGCGAGGTGTGAGGAACGCAGAGCTGGGGCAGGGCCTAACCTGAGCCTCTGGAGCACTCATGGAGTGATTAATTCACAGCCTGATGCATGCAGACAATGACAGTGCCTCATGTGTGGCACCATGCAGGGCCCAGGCAGGGAGAGCCTTCAAGGTGTTAGCGGTTTAGGAAAGAAGGGCCTGGTTTACACCAGGATGCAATGCCTAGAGAGTGTAAAGTCATGACTACCACAAGACAGTCTCTGTGCAACCAAAGTCTCTCAAGTTTGCTGCAATCAGGCCCACAGTTTCACTCAAGGACTTACCTAAGCCCCTCCCATGGCCACCCCCAGCTGGAGAGCCAGAAGGTCTCTACCCATCAGGAGGGTGGGGCTCTGCTGACAGAGGCAGGCATGGCATCCCATATGAGTGCTGCTCTACTTCTGATCCAGCTCCCTAATAATGCACCTGGGAGAGCAGTGGAAGATGCCTCAAGTTCTTGAACCTCTGTTCCCATGTGAGAGACCTGGAGGGCATTTTAACCATTTAGGGAGTGAAAGAACAGATGGAAGAATTCTATCTCTCTGTATCTCTCTCTTGGTGATTCTGTCTTTCAGAAATATAAAATAAGTATTTTTCTTTAAATGGAAGTAGAGAAGGTAGGGGGGGCTCCTGGAGGCTCCAGGTATCCAGTCTATTTCTGTGTGCCCCCACACACAGCGACCCTGCACACATTCTGTTCTCCTGTGGCCCTGCAGCACAGTGGCACCCAGGAGGGCTCACAATGCAAAGGGGCATCCAGGGGAGGGAGATGGCTGCTGTCCTCCATGGCTGACCTTTACTCCCAGAGCCTTACAAGTTCCATGCATCAGTACCTGAGTCTCAGGAAGACTGAATCCTTCCTTCCTCCCCGTGGCCTGCCTGCTTTAATAGTCTTCACCAGGCTGGGCAGCCAACTTTGACCTGAAGAGCGGGCAAATGCAGCTATGATCTCCTGTTGGGAGCCAGCAGACAAAGCTCTGGGTCCCATGGCTGATATGGGTCACCTGCTGTGGGCTCTAGCTTACCCAGGGCTCCCTCCAGCCTTAAGATGGTTTACATCAATCAAGCGTTCAAGGATACTTGTGGTTTCTCTTGATTTGATCTTTCCTTTGAGGTCTGGTGGGTTTGAAAAGGAATTCAAATGGTTTCTCTACAACTCTCCCTTTCATGGCTTTCCATTTCAGGATGACTGGATCCCCCACCCTGCCACCTGCATGTATCTCAGAGGGGTTATAATCTGCTTTTTCATATCTGCAATCAATTAACAACAATCTGCATTTGTTATACTCAGTAGCATTCAGTACACAAAGGAAACCACTTTTCACTTTCCCAAGAAAGTCAAGGACACTGGGTTTCACCTTGAGGATGAAATGCAGATTTCATCAAAAGGAAAAGATCCTTCATTCCAAAAGGTTGAATTCAAAAGAACTTCAAGCAAAACGCCAGCTGCTTAAGTTTGGAAGACTGAATTCAACCAGGGAAAGGAACTTTCCCAAACACCATTTTTCAGTCCGAGGTGGATTTCAGCAGCTTAGAGCTACTGCAAAGAAGGCTGGTCCGAAGTTGAACAGTAGACAGAGTGGCCAGCTGCTCTTGGTTGGCCCAGGGCTTGGGGTTTTCTCAGGGTGCAAAGACTTTCAGTGCCTACCTAAGGGGAGTCTCAGGTCCGTGACCCTACCACAGGACAGGCCAAGCATTCGGTCTCGACTGTGGTATAAGCACTGGGTATTTTGTTCACTCCAGTGGGTGAAAAGGTTCAGTGAAGAGGTTACCTTCCTGGCAAACGTGTCTTTTATGAGCCACGTCTTCCTGTGCCTTTCTAAATTTGGTTCACACTTTGTTTTCTTTTTTAGTTAAATGTTTTATTGAGATATAGTTCACATATGATAAAATCCATATTTTGTACCTTTACAATTTAGGGTACCAGTTTAAGTCTGGGATGATCTGCCTCTGATCCAGTTCCCTACTAACACACACGGGAAAACAGCAGAAGATGGCCCAAGTGTTTGGGCCTTTATAGCCATGTGGGAGCTGCAGAAGAAGCTCCTGACTTCCGCTTGGCCCAGCCCCAGCCACTGCAGCCACTTGGGCAACAGGCCAGCCAACAGAAGGTCTCCTTCTCTGTCTCTCCCTCTCTCTTTGTAACTCTGGAGTTCAAATAAATAAGCACACCTTTTTAAATTTTCACAAGTTAATGGCTTCTGATGCAGCATCACCATCTTCCCCCACTCTTCTATTTCTATTTCTCAGGCTGGAGGCTTTTAGTAAGCTTATCTTCAAATTTGTTCCTTCTTTCCCTTGCTAGTTGAGTTCCTCTTAGGACTTTTTTTTTCCATCTAAGTGACTGCCCTTTTGAATTTATATTTTGCTCTATTTAGTTCCAGAATCCTATTAGTCCCTTGTTTTCCTTATTGATAGTCTTCCGTTGGTGGGACATTGTTCTGCTATTTCCCTCTTTCCCTGGGGAGGTGGTTTTCCTCAGCCCTTCAAGAATATGTGTAGCAACCCTTTGAGCATCTTTGTCTAAGAGTTTCCATGTTTGTCTCGTGGTTTGTCTGGAAAACTTGACATTGGGGTAATTCTGGGTGTCAGATTTTGCCTGACCCCACAGTGCGCTGCTGCTATGTGTTGTGGTTCACTTCCTGAGTGCCTTTCTAGGATTCATTCTGGATGGTTTGTGACCTTTTGGGCATGGCCACAGAAATCTCACGGCTGGTAAAGAACTGGCCCCGGATTGGACATGCCGTACCTGGAAGCTGTCACTTTCCTACCTTGTGCCTTCCCTGCCATGGCAGTATTCAGCTCTGCCTTAAGGGTTTGCTCTCTCCTTGCAGCAGGGCTGTCAAGGTCAACCATGGACCTTCTGGGGCAGGTGCATGCCACAGCTTGCTTATTCTGTTTGCCAGTTGGAGTACATTTGGGGAGTTTTCAGTATTGGGATATTATGAATAAAGCCACTACAAGCATTTGGGAGGTTTTTGTGAACACAAATCCTATTTCTCTTAGGTAAAAATCTCTCAGTGAGATTAAATAAATGAGTTTCTAACTTGACAAAAAAATTCCAGACTGATTGTACCATTCTAATTCCTGCCAGCAATGGATGAGAACTTCTGTGCCTCTGCACCATGGCCAACGCTTCTGGTCATCATTCTATCCCAGGTACAGTAATATCTCCGTGTGGCTGTGATTTCCATTTCTCTAAGCACAGAGGCCATTGGTACCTTTACACTTTCGTTTGATTGTTCATTTTATATGAAAGGCAGAGCAGGGGACAGTGGAGCAGTGCAATGCGTTAAGCTTCTGTGTGCACCACTGACAGAGCACCTGTTCAAATCCTTAGTGTTCTGTTTTGGATCCAGCTTCCTGCTAATACACCTAGGAAGGCAGTGGATGATGGGACCCTGAAGCTCATGTAGGAGACCAGAATGGAGTTCCTGGTTCCTGACTTCAGTTTGGCTCAGCCCTGGCAACTGAGGCCACTTTGGGGCAGTGCATCAGCAGATAGGAGGACTCTCTCCCCCACCTCTTTCTTTGTTTTGGTCTTTTCATCTGTCACTCTGCATTTCAAATACAATTTTAAAAATCAAAGGAAAGAAGGAGACAGAAAGACCTTCTATTCAGTGGTTCATTCTTCAAATGGCTCCAACAGCCAGAGTGGGCAAAGCCAAAGCCAGTAGCCAGGAACTCCATTCAGGACTCCTATAAGAGTGACAGGAGCCCAAGTATGTGAGCTATCTTCTGCAGCCTTAGTAGGTGCATTAGCAGGAGACTTGATTGAAAGCAGAACAGTGACCTGGGTTCAAAACATGTGGTGGCCTAACCCTCTGCACCACAGCACTGGTCCCCTTTTAACATTCCTATTTGCCTTTATATCTTCTTGGTGAAGCATCTGTTCAAGTCTTCCTTTTTGCCTTTTTTTTTTTTGAGAGACAGAATCAATCTCTCTCTCTCTCTCTCTCTCTCTCTCTCTCTCTCTCTCTCTTTCTCTCTCTCTCTTACACACACACACACACACACACACACACCGACAGAGCTCTTATCTGGTGGTTCACTCCCAAGCTATCTGAAATGGCCAGGGCTGAGTCAGGCTGAAGCCAGGAGCTGGGAACTCAGGTCAGCTCTCCCACATGTATGGCAGGGCCCCAGGCACAGGAGCCATCATCACTGCCTCCCAGGGTGTGCACTGACAGGAAGCTGGAATTGGAAGCTGGAACTGACAATCAAACCCCAGAACTGCCAAAAGGGATGAAGGAGCCATCTTAACTGCCAGGCCAAATGTCTATCTCTCCACTTTTTAAAATTAGTTTATTTTTATTACTGAATTCTGAAAGTTATCTACATATTTCAAAACTATGTTTTGATTTACCCCTATGATACTCTTATTGAGCTTCCTGGCTCTACATCTTTTCTCAAATAACAGATAATATCTACATATGTATGCATGCACTCACACACAGCTACTCAGCAATGTGATTTTTTAAAAATTTTTTTCAAGAAAAACTGGCTTCGTCCCTGTTCAGACACTGTGAAAAGTCCCAGGGAAGCAGCGTTGACTGGCCAATGGTCCTTATGACTTAGGAAGTGTCAGAAATGTGGTTTAAATTTGGATTAAGCTAAGAAAATGCATTAGAAAGACTTCATGTAATCAGATTAGCTTTTTGTGTGGAAAATTAACTGTATTCAGATAAATAATTGAAATATTTTTATTGAGACTTTGCAAAGGTTATTCATTATCATTTATAAAATTCCTTCTTTATTAATAGTCAAGAGTATTCCTGCACACAGCTCTTGTCAGAAGTGTCATGTGCTCTGAGAGAATGCAGTCTGCATTAGGAGATTTCTAGTGTAATTTTAAATGGATACTGCTCTATTCCAAACTTATAAAACGTGATGAAAGGCAAGTTCAAAGACAGAGTAAAACCACTCTGCAGAGCACACACCCCTTCCCTGCTGAAGGGAGCAGCCCTGAGGCATGTGTGGCTTGAGTGTGACATGACCTTGCATCTACAGAGCTGCTGGCAGAACCTTCTGGAACTCAGAGAAAACTGCCGTTCAGCAGAAACTTACAGAGCCATGACAATTTCTTAAAGTCTCCTCACACTGGGTCTAAATGCTGTGATGCAGTAACGTTGTCATTTTTTTTGATTCACTGATTAAGACAGTAAGAGTTGTGCTCATTTCAATATTAAGAAATTAAACCCTCCCTGGAGACTTCCTCTGCCCTGGGGTGGGTTACATCTGTTGGCTGCAAACAGGCTGGCCCGCTTGCGAGCAGACAGGCTCCCTTGGGCTGCAATATGTATCACCTCACGTTGTATTGGACACGGCTTAGAATTAGATGACTGGGAGCTTTTGTTATTTATCAAAGGAAGCTAAAAATAAGAGCGGACAATAGGATGTGAGCCGTGAGAGAAGATGCATTTAAGATACAGTCTGCTGTAAAGATTTAGCTTCTGATCTCACACGGTTGAGGCTATACGACAATGCTAAAGAAAGCAGGAAAAGATGCTATTGTCAGTGTCCTGTGGCTTATAAGTAAGTGATACTGCGTGAGCGAAGGAGGGAGAGCAGCCCACAGAAGATGGTTTCCTGAGTGTGAACTGTCAGAGCGCAGTGTTGAAGCTGCTGCTGGGGACAAACATGGCTCGCTTCACAGTGTCAGGTGACTGCATGCCAACATCCACACGGGACATCACAGGAGTGCCTGGGGCCTCTGGGGTTCCTCTGACTGGCAGGCAGGATAGGAGGGGTCTCCGCTCAGCCTGTGCAAGCTTCTTAGCAAGCAAACAAGGTCAGGATTCTTTTTAAAGAAGGCAGCAAGGAAGGGAATGAAGGGAGGAGCCTGGGGGTGGTGGGGATTGGAAAGAAGAGGAAAACTGAAAACGCAATCATCCACAATAGGTCCTGGCTGCTCCTGGCCCAAGTACAATATTCATTTTTTAAGGTTCAGAAACCAGCAGAAGAAGCGGAAGCACCCTTAGGAGAAGGAACTGAGAATTTGCACATCATTTGTGGGCCTTTTAGTATAAGATAGTAAACACCTCCTTTATCCTATCTGGAGGTACCAAAAATCCCTGATAGTATCTCCAGGGGTGTTCAAGTAGGTCATCTTTGTGCAGAGGTGGGTGACAACAGGGTCAGAGCTTTGCTCCTGGTATCTGACCTAGGAACCTGGGCTTTTCATCTGTCAAATGCGGCTATAATACCCTCCTCTCAGTGTTGTTCAGAAAAGCAGATGGATTTTTGGAAATAATATATTCCATAGATTCTATTTCTATAGCAGTCTCAAGCTGTGCTAGTGAATTTTGTGATGCCACGGTCTTTCTGAGCCCATAGGATTATCATGATGTGGGAACAATCAGGCAGTAGGGGAGGAGTCAATGGTCTCACTAACTGAACCTTTATCCCACCCTTTCTTGGTTTTCCCTGGCACACTCAATCTAGTGACTTGGATTTTCACATCACCCAGATTTGTGGTGGTGCTTTGAAGACACTGTTAGCCTGATTTGTCCCATCAGAGTGGTGCTGGTACCTGATCTACCATCATGAGGACCAAATGTCACATCATGCACAGCAGTGGACAGGACACGCACCTGTCATGGGGAGGAATCTGGATACAGGCGTTGTAGGACAACCTATTTTCCTTTAACATTCTGTATGAAGACACATCTTCATTCATATCTATTAGGACCTCAGTGAAAATCCTGTGCCTTGAAGACCAGGACCAGGACTGGGTTGGTAGGCACAAAAGTTTAAATCACTGGAGCACTCACTGCTAGCTAGTGTCTGTCTACATGCTTTATATCTATGGCCTTCTGGCTTCCTCATCACTGTCTGTGATGAAAGTAGTGTCATCTGCCCCCTTTTGGGAAGGAGAACACTCTGCATGGAGAATAAGGGAAGCAAAATTTATGCTCACGCAGTCCAACACCAGAACTTGTATTTTTTAACTGTGTACTGTAGTGATGTTTTTTTTACAAGTCTTCCATGTCCACTGTGTGAATAATACCAAGTGATCCCTTGGTATCCATGGGAGTTTTTGTCCCAATCCTTCCATGAATTCCAACATCTGTGGATGCTCAAAGTCTTCATGAGAAATGGCATGGTACATTCATATAATTTATATACACAGCCTCCCATATACTTTACATCACCTCTAAATTACTTAGGATAATTGATATAAGGTGAATACTAAGTAGATGGCTGTTATACTGTGTTGTTTAGAAAATAATGACAAGAAAACAAAGTCTGTTTGTGCTCTGCAAAAATATAAATTGGGGCAGATCTTATCAACCTGCAGTTGGTTGGAGCTGTGGATTAGATGGAGGGTATAGTAGTTGTATTGTTTCCTTTCACTACGATGGGAGAGCTTGACTGCATTTAAAAACCTGGATACTTATTTTACATATACTGCTGTAAATGCCACTCTAAAGATGCGAAATGGCAGCACTGCCACATCATGTTGCAGAGAACCCTGGTTTTGTACATTTCCTCCCAGCAATATGACCATTTGTTCCAGGCTTATCCTTCCTGCTGGTAAACTCAAACACTGCAATAACACAGGATTTTTGCCTTTTTGTTTTTACTCCATTCATGATCTCATGATTCACCTTGAAACAAAATGAGAATTTGGTGTGGAGGCTTTAGTTAGCTTGTCAATTCTTTTATTGGAAGCCTCAGAAGTTTCCTATCTCACTGAGTCTTTGCAGTCCTATTAATTCTCTCAAAGAATCTATGCATTGCCAGCCAAGATTAAAGATGGAAGTGCTCCCTGCCAAAATTCTCAGCATGGATACCTGATCAGAATTCAAAGACAGTAGGTACTAAAAATAAATATATAGTGAGCAAGTATGAATTTTGCTAAAAGCATAAAATATCCTAATGCTACTATACTGTGTGCTTTAGACCAATGCTGACTCCTGTTCCATATCCTATCTTCACCATCTTCCAGTAAACAGACCCTTCCCTGGATTTTGCCTACTACTGTCTGCCACTCATAACTCTCCATCCTAGAATATCAGACCCAGACCATCCAAATCCAAGTTGTCAGTCTTCTCTCCTAAAGCCGTGGTTTGCTCCCTTCCCTCTGTGGGCACAAGGCATCATCAGCCACCTCTCCTACAAGCTATATATCTCATTGCTCTCATCAACTCTTCCCTATCTGACATTCCACAGCAAAGCAGAACCATCAGGCAAATCTCCACAACTCATATTGAAGGGTTCACCAATCCACCTTCATTCTCATGATCCCTTCTAAGGCCCAGTCATCACCAACCTATGTCTGGACAGTTCCTCTCCCCCTCACTGTCACTCCACTACAATCTATGCCCTATTATACTGGGATAGAGTTTATACCAGGAGCTGACGAAAGGCTGACTGCGAGAACAGGAAATTTTACAACTACCTCTGCCTGGTGAAATATCTAACTCTTGATAATGGCATTTGCACAGATACAGAGAGAATGTCACCCCTGACAAGGTCAAACTCAAGGCCATCTGTCCCCAGCATGAACTGTGTTGTGCTTCTCTGAGTTGCACATATGTTAAGGCGTGCTCAGGTGGCTCGGTGAGTGGTCTAAACAGAGACAGAAAAATCCCTTGGGGCAGGTGTTTGTCAAAGTGCTTAAAGTCATCTCTTTGGGAGCCCCACAATCCAGGGCAGAGTCCACAGGTTCAGGTTGAGTCCTCTGCTTCCAGTCTCGTTTCCTGCTAATGTGTGCCCTGAGAGGCAGCAGGTGATGATGGCTCAAATGCAGGGCCCAGGTTTGCTTTTATGCTCCTGGAGTCAGCATGGCCTAGTCCCAGTCGTCGTGGGTATTTAGGGAATGAAGCAGAAGACAGCAGCTCGTTCTGTATCTCTCTTTCAAATAAAGACAGAACATAGAAAATAACTGAACTCTTCAAAGAAACTGCATGGAGCAGGAGAGACAGGACTTCTACCTCTCATATGTTAAAAAAAAAATAATGGAAGAAAAGAAAGAAAACAATACCTTTCTGGTGTTCAGGATAGCCTGTCAGTTTAACTTATGTCAAGTGGGAAAAGTAAGTTAAGTGCTGACATCTGCCAGTGCTGCCACTCCTAGGGCAAATTCTAGCCTGCCTACCCTTGGGCATACCCACCAGCTCCCTCCACCTTCTGTGATTTTAACTGCCTGACAGGGAGCCTACCAACCTGTATGACCTGTATGACGTTGACCAACTCACCTAACTGTTCTGTACTTGAATTTCTCTACCTCTAAAATGAAAATGGCAGTGTTATCCAGGAGAGAGGTAAGCTAAAAGCTCACAAAGCTCTTTAAGAGACTGTGATTCTCATTTTCTGTATGACTGAAAGAGACTCAGAGAGGTTTAGTGAGTTTCCCAAAGTCACATAGCTACCAACATGCTGTGATGTGGGCAACCATTCTGGGCTCACCCTGTTAGATTTTGTCTCAGCACCTCTGGCTGAGGACATGCCCACATGCTCCCTGCCCCAACTGTCACACATTGGATGGATCTGGCTTCTCAATCCAGCCAGCTGGGTTCACCACTCCACAAAGAATCAGACAAGGGAAAGTCAATAACTTATCTCCCCAGGATCAAGAGCAGGCAACACAGTATTCAGTTCCTCTGATCTTATTCTGATCCTGTCTAGGCTGCTAACACCTCACTCACTACAGACAGCCTTATCCCTGGAAGTTATTTATGGCTTTCTCTTATGGCTTCCTCTCTCCTTGTGGTCTATCGGGTGGTACGTAGCAGGCATGTGTGTATGTGTGTCTGTGCATGTGTATTATTCCTCAGAGCTGACCTCCAAACCTCTCCACACTGCTCCCATTCCTATCACTGACTCTAATGCTGTGGCTAACATTAAGTAAAACAATAGATATGGGGTTCTTAGGTGTCCAAGGTCCAGGCAAAGTGATGGTTTAGGGATCAGGGTAAGGAGGAGGAAAAATGTGAGTTTTAATCTCATCTCTTCTCTCTCTCTCTTTCTCTCTCTCTCAATCTCTTTAAGAATCTGGCACCAAGACCTCATCTCCTTCCTGCCAGCGATGCAGCAGTAGTAATTTGGCAACGGTCACAAGCCAGATGTCACCCTCATCTGGCTGCCTAGGCTGCAGAGCTGTTTGGAACGAGCAGACCAATCATGGGACAGGTGGGGCTCTTGCAAAGCTGTGGAGCAGCCTAGCCCGAGCTGGCCCTTACACACTGCCCTGAACCTGGGTCAGGGCTGGCCAGTGGGCAGCTGTGCTCAGGTTGTAGGCAGCAGGCCACTTGGAGGAGTAGACTCGCTCTTCACCTTCTGACTGGGCTGCAGGACCCCGCTCCCTCTGGCACAGGGAAGGATAGACATGCTTTGCTACTTTGAGACGAGATGAAGCTCCCAATTAGTTTGGTCCTGGCCCCAGCACAGCGGCTCCCATAAGTCTCTGTTGCCACACATATGCAAGGTCACACTCTGGAAAACAGATGGAGGGGGGCCAAGGACGACACAACCCCTGCTCTGAGGCTGTGGCCAACCACAGCCAGTCCTTCACGGGCTACATGCAGACCACAAGCATGAGGCCACTGTGGGCTGCTGAGGGTCTACAGTCACACTCCTCCACAGCTGCTGTAGTGGGAGAGAGACAATCGTGCATGAGAGGCAGACATGCCGGGGCTCCTGGCCTGCAGCCAGACTGAGATGGGTGGCCCCGGGGAGGGGGAGGGGAAGCATTGTAAAGTTCTGGAATAAGCCCCTGGGCTATACCTGACCCCCCTTGTGGCAGGTGCCTTTAGAACAGAGCTGAGGGCTAGGCTGTGTGTCTATGTACACATCAGCACGTGTGGAGAGAGGGGGAGGGGGCAATATTGCAGCACAACCTGCCAGCCAGCCCATTTCAGTTGCCATCTGCTGTGGAGAGCTGCAGCACCTGTCAGAAACAGCTGCTGACGGCAGATCAGAGGTGAGGGGGGAGAGGAACCCTGCACAGGGAGGGAGGAGTGAGTAGTGCAGGGAGCACATGCCTGGCCCCTCAGGAATGCCAACTGTTTACTTGGAAGCCCGTCCCATGGAGGGAGGCTGGCAGTGACAACCTGCACTGGTACATGAGGCAAGTGGCTCTCCTGCCTCCCTTGGGGGCAGCTCCACAGGTGTTTGTTACATGCACACAGGAATTCCTGTTGGGAAGAGGGGAAACATTCCAGGGCTGCTCTTGGTAGCAGGTGGGAATCCTAGGACTCTGTGATGGAAACCCCTGCCCTCCCTGTTTCTGGAGCAAGGGCAGCAAGACCCCCCATCTTCCTGGCACTGTGGGGGAACAAAGAGGCCCCTCTGTTGAGGGTCGGGATTGGGCCAGGGTTGCACCACCAGATTTGCTCCTACTCTGAAAAAACACTTTTTACATATTGATGAAGTTTACTTCATTCATATAAAATAAGACCCTTTAATACTGTAATGGCTTTTAGTGAGAAATCCCTGCCCATTCTGTTTTACAATATTTAAGTTTTGAAAAAATTGACCTTATGTATGTGAAAGGGACACACACACACACACACACACACACACAATCTCTGGAGCGTCTACTGGTTTACTTCCCAAGTGCCCATCTCAGCCTGAACCAATTGAAGCTAAAGGCAGGAGTCAGAAACTTGATCTAGGTCCCCCATGTTAGTCACAGGGGCCCAATTGTAAGGATACACTCGGACTGAACCCACCAACCTGGACTCGATGCCACCTTGAATGCCGTGAATGCCTGCATACAAGTCCACTTGCCTAACCAAGCTTAGTGCCCTTCATGTTTAAACTGTGCACTCCCCTAATCCCTTGAGGCGTATATTCCTGGTGTCTACCTACAGCTACATCTGCCAGCGGCTGATCCACACTCCCTATCTCCTTACCCCAAGGCCAGAAAAGGTGTCTCTCTCCTTTGTTCTTTCTCTACTCTGCTCTCACCTTCTCCCTACCCCACACTACCTCTCTCACTAAGATAAAGGCCTCTGTGTCTGCTGTGTCTGCATCTTGGGTTTGTGGGAAAAAAAAAGCTAATGTCAATCACTTACTGTTATCTACTGCCTCTCAGGATGTGCATGAGCAGGAAGCTGGAGTCAGGAGCCACAGCTGGGACTTGAACCCAGGCACTCCAAAAAAGTAATGCAATGTTTTAACCACCAAGCCAAATGCCCACCCTGGCGCTTTTTTTTTTTTTTTTTTTTTTTTTTTTTTTTTTGCCATTGAGTAAATGCTCATGAATTACTGGGATTTTAGCACTTTGTTTTCTGTAATACTCAACCATCTTTTCTGGTAGGTGTAGCTTCTATCCCTCCAGAATGGAGGACTAAGCGTTAATGATGTGGAAGTGATTCACTGGGGACACACAACAGTTATATGCAAAGTGAGGACTTCTGTCCAGCCAGTATACCTTCAGCCTCAGACCTGGGGACCAGATGGCTCTGCTGCTGCTATTTTCCATTTGTGCCTTTGACCACTGAAACCCGTGGTTGTGGGAAGCACCCACACTGCAGGCCTCTGTGGGACACATGTCCTGTGCAATCCATTTCACCCACAATAGCCCACATCAACCTTTCTCTTGAAGGTCAAGTCCAGCTCAAAACTCACTTTGCCTGGCCCTATTGGAAGTTCTCCCCCTCGGTCCCCAGGCTCTCCTATTCCATTACAACCTTTGTCTTCCTTGGAGCAGACACCCTCAGGGACCTTTATGATCCAGGGAGCACCTTAGAAACAAGCAAGCACCTTGCCACCTTCATGGGAGCACAATTCACGAAATACTGACAACCCTGCTCCCCTACATCCTTCAATCAGATTGCCACTGCCTCCAGGCAGCAATCCCTAAAATGCAGGTGTACTATGTAAAGAAAATGTGGCTCACATACTTGTTCCCACTCCTGCTTTCCTCTTCTCAGGCGCACAAGGGCAAAAATGCCAATGTTCTCAGCTCCAGCCCTTACTCAGCTAATCCCATGTACCTTTTTACATGAAGTGTGCTTGTATGTATACACATACACACACGAGCCTGAGTAGGTCACAGGACATAGAGTACTCCTGACCTTATTTCTGATGTATTTCCATTGCTTCCTTTAATAACCCAGACTATCAAGATTTCTCAGGAATTTTTACCCTTCAGCTCTCTTCCTGCCCTACAGCTCTTCCATAACAGCTTCATATCTACAATCCATCCGGACTAATTACATAAAAAATCTGACTGTCTCTGCTTTTAAAAGTCTACTTTTCTGAAGCATATGGTTTTTCACCCCTCTAACTTCCACCCTACCACACACGCATGCACACATACACACACACACCACTCCACTTTATAGACACTGAACACTGTAGACCCCTGGATAGCCCATGCTGATTTCAGACCTCATACTTCCTCACAGCTACTTGGCCTTCTTCATCTAAGACTCCACCACCATGGATTTAACCAAGCACAGACAGAACACTATGTGATCAGGCCTATGCCCTTGCCTCTGTACCTAACATGTAGACATCCCTCTTTCTTGTCGTTATTCCCTAAGCAATACACCACAACAGCCATCTACAAAGCACAGACACTACACTGGGCATTACAAATAATCTAGAAATGAATTACAGGATATGGGGAATGTGGGCAGGCTACATGTAAACACTGTACCAGTTTATATAAGCAAGTTGAGCACCTGCTGATTTTGGTATCTGCCTCTCGCATGTCCCACTTTATTCTTCCAAAGCAGTACAAACAGCAGCTCCTTTGTGACTAGTTTTGACAGGTCTCCCTAACACTCTGAATCCAAAGCACCACTGGCTGTTCTTTTCACATGTGCTGTGCATCTTCATCATTATTAGGAACACCAGTTAAGAGTGATAACCAACAGAGTCACCACCATCACGGCCACCTCCTCTACTGATTCTCACATGCCTCTGCACATTCTAATGCCATAGCAGACATCTGGTAGACCATACTCATTTGTCTACTTCTTCCCCTAGAGAGTCAGATCTATGAGGACAAAGACTGTCATTTGTGCACCTGTGCAGCCCCAGCCCAGTAACCTGGCACATAGCAGGTGCCAGTAAATATTTGCTAAATAAAGGAATGGATGACTTCAAACTCCAACTTGAAAGTTTTGCAGTCCTTGGAAAATTCCACAGTGTAGGCAGCTGCTCCTGTCCTCTGCGCAAATAGGCAGTTTATCAATCCGAGGTTGGCAGCACATTTGCTGAGCTGAACTCAGCGCACGGGCGTTTTCCCAGAGCCATCCCTCCTCTCAAGTGGAGCTGCATCTGCTTCTCTTGATAGGGGCTCCTGCCAGGAGCTGAGGAAAGGCTCCATGCAGCCCTACTGTTTCTAATGCTATTTTCAAAGCAAATGGCAGAAGCAAAGGTGATATTTTTTGCCCTTAAGAACAAGACAACCCCTCTGATATAATAAGGTTAAAAAAAAGTGAAAAACCCTGTACTGTGCTTTCTTTCTGTTGAATGGAGGGAAGGGGGGGAGATAGACAGAGAGAGAGGAAAAAAAGCCCAATCTCCCTGTTCCAGCTGGCAGACCGCTGGACTTTCAGCTTCTGAGGAGAAGGGGAGCGGAAAGAGCAGGCCTTAGCAGCTGAGAACTTATTTTTGGCTGTGCAGCTGGTGGAGGAATTGCTGGCAGCCAGCAGTGTCTCACTAGTACAAGAGGGTAGGGGCACCCAGTATGGTAGAGCAGAACACTGCTGGTCCAAGTCTGGGCATCCCAAGTTGCAGCAGACTGTCTCAGTCAAAGCTTCTGCGTGAACCTAACTGGAGAAAGGTGCTCAGATCACCAAAATGGAGGCTCTGGTTTTTTATTGCTAGTCTCACAGGACACGTTGTGAAGCTGAAGGCCTGAGACTCTGCTCTGCCTGGATCTAATGCTCGAATCAGGACTAGTGGTTGGAGCCACATGAAGCCAGACTCCAGCCCTTTCCACATACAGAACTTCTCTGCAATGGGATGGGTCGCCCCAGAACTCTTGACGTGGGAGCTGTGGAATAGCCACCTGCCAGGAATGTTCTAAGAGGGTCCTCAGACTGAGTGAAAAGCACTTAGCTTCCTAGAATTGGGAGGATGGGAGTGAGTCGGGAGTCGATGAAGTAAGTTATCCACTGTAGATAGTCAGAGATCGGCATTTTAACAGGCTCTTAAAAAGAATTTCTATACAACATTATAAACTTGTCAATTTTCTCTGATTAAAGCCACAGAGTGACTGCTAAGCTTCTTCATGCTGAGTCTACATTATCTTCTGTAGTGTCAGTGTAATAACCCAAGCAAAAGGTTTTTCACAGAAACAGGGGAAGACAGGGGCTCCATCTACTTCTGCTCTTTATAAGCTGTTGTAACTTTCCTTCTTGTTTTTTTTCTTTTTGGGTAATTTACACAAACATGAACACAAAGTCCTAAAAACTGTGAGAAGACAGACTGTTCTTCAAAGAACACTTCTGCGTTTATACTCAGTCCAGATACTCCAAATTTTGAAAATAATCTTCATAGTCAATGTGGAATATTTTTAAAAAGGAAATCAAAAGCAAGAGATCATCAAGTGGGGAGAAGACAAGATAGTTCTCTCATGGAGACCCTTCCATTCGAAACCTAGAGATCAGTTGTAATGTCATCATCAACAGCCACATGAGAGATGTGGGAGTCTGTCCTTTAGGGCCTCTGGAGAAGCACAATGGAACTTGGACCAGGGAATACTCCCAGGGAACAGCATGTGCCCCAAGGACCCATACCCAACAGCTCCTCCCTATGGGGTGGACAGATCTCTTTTGCCATCAGTGCCCCACTCTCTGTGGACTGTGTGCAGACCAGCAGGTTTGTCCTCCGACTGCTTTTATTACAAATGAGCTCAACCCAGGCAACACGGGATGAGCTACTACGTAGCACCAGGCTCAACATGAGGACCTTTGAGGAGCAGGATTCAAAGGGGGAGTAGCTTCTATACGTGTGCTGTCTCGTTTATGTCTCTACTTCATTTCATAAGCACCAGGGTTGGCTTACAAAACTACAACAGGACAAGGGCAAATATGTCTTCCAGGAGAAGGTCAAGCCAAGAGACCAAATGTGGAATGTAAAGGCACAGATAACAGAGTTTCACATGGTTTTTAAAATGGCTCAAATCTGAATATGCAGATGAATGGGATGTAGTCTGTAAGACAGCTGGGGGTGGGAAACACACCTGGTGCAGGTCTGTGGAGTGCAGAGCTGATGCACAGCAGATGCTCCAAATGTTCACTATTGAACCCCTAATGGCATGGGTGCATGAGGAACTGAGCCTTGGAGTATGGTCATCTCAATTGGGCCACTTCAACGGGGACACTGGCCAAAGCCACCAGGCCACTAATCACTACTGCCACCTCAGCTTAGGGGTCCTCAACTTTACTTGGTTCTTATTATCACAGGTTTGAGGTTTCAAGTGAAGGCATGATCTCATGGGAGGACTGTAAACACAACAACAGAAGGTAGTGGAAATATTTCTAACGGCATTTTCTTTGGGTAAAGAGGCAAGATCAACTGAAAGGCAAACATGTCTCATTCTTCTAGAAAATTCTAAGTCAGGAATCACCTTTGGCTCACCCCTGACAGCCTTACTCTCTGAGGAAATGGAAACACCATTCCCCAGAGCTTTACTGGCCAGGAGCCACACTTCCCTGGGATCACAGTGTGAGGTCTCAGTACATCACCTGCAAAAACTAATTTTCAATCCCATTTTCAAGCTAACTTTTTTTTTGGGGGGGGGGGTTTCTCTTCCCTGTATTATTTTCCTTCACTGATATAGACCATTATGCAACTGATGTTCCAAACACCGGAAATGGGAAGTTACTGAACTGGTGCATCTTTTGTGAAAGGTTGTGCCTTGTTTTGCAGTTCTTGCATTCAATGTATAAACAAGAAAGGAGTGGGGAAGAGAGAAGACTCCCAAGGTAATGAAATGGCTACATTTGAGGAACAGCATCTTTGGTTAGAGACCCAGTGCTTGTTCCAAGGACCAGGACTGTCAGCAGCAACTGTGGCATGTCCCAGGGAGCAAGTATGGAGGTAGCAAGAACACTGTCATAAAAGCTGAGAAGGCTGCATGAGGCCTTGCAGAGGGTGAACAGGCTGTGAGGCCCCAGGCTGCTGCTGCAGGCCCATTGGGAAAGAGCGGAGGTTAGCAAGCTGCAGGAGCTCACAACAATCATGCCACAAAAAGCATGGACAAGACACAGTTCACTTAAACCACCCTCATTCAGAGGGCAGCACTAAGGTTGACAGAAGCAGGAGACTTCATGAAATGCCACGTCTGAGTTCAGCTTTGCAGACAAGGGGGCTATGTGTTTAGGAGAACTGCTCCAGGGATTTCTCCTGAAGATATATTCCTCTGCAAACTGAAGCAGATGGAATCTCTATAGCCTCAAAAAGCTTTAGCATTTTGGGGGGATATAAGGGGAAGATCAACACCAAAAAACATTCTTAGAAGTAGGTACATGCATTTTCATATAGTTGAGGGTGAATACCAGTGATCCCGGGCTGAAAGGCGATTTCTGAAGTCAGGGTGGGCCATGGACATGGACAAGCAGACACCCTAAGGTTTCACTATAGATGAAGGAGCAGTAACAAATAATCCCCTCACTCCAAGCTGAGAGGACCAGTTCATGATGCTGCCAATTTCTATATGACCTCCAAACTGGCTTTGAGCACTGGAGTCCACTTTCTCTGTCCCATTCCCTGGCTTCATTTACACCAGATTTTCTAAGATATAATTCTGGCCATGCCATGTCATAACCCTGTTCAATACATATATGTGTGTATATGTATATATAAATATATATGTGTGTATATATATATACACACATATTATTACATATTTCCTTTGCATTTGGTTTCAATCAAGCTTTCCAGCCTCAACCCCTCCATTTTCCACCCCTTTTTGTTGCACATCCTGTGATTCTCACACAATGAACACAGTATGTCCTAAAATCACATGTATCCAGGTTACCCCTTGTCCTTGGAATTTATTTCCTGTGCCCTGATCCACTGTGGCCATTTGCAAATGTGCACACAAGCACACATAGGCACACAACCACACACACTTCCACTACTTCCCTAATCATTGTTCAAGGCATACTTTTACACAGGAATTTTCATTGGAAGGCTTTCCTTACCCACCAAGCCAGAATGTAATGTTCTTTCTGAACATTCCTGAGTCACTGTGATTCACCTTGGTTGTCACACTTATCATTGCAGTTCACATATGTGTGTTGGTTTCTGGCATTTGAATGCAAGTTGATCTGTGTTTAAATCATTTTTATGGAGCCCACTATCCTCTTACACATTCCAGTGCCTAAGCCCAGTGTTGTAGACATGGTAGACACTCAGTCCATGCCCAGGCTAGTTGAGTTGAGAATGTTAATGGTAGATCACTGATAGTCAATAGGTATTAACAACACTGAAAGAAATTTGATTCAAATGGTCATGACAGCATTAGACAGGAACAGAACATACCACATTATGTTTGTACCTTGTGGTGTCTTACAAACCCAAATATCTAGCAAGTTCCTGATGGGATTTTCCAGGATGTTGTAGAGATGAAGTGGTCTTTGTTTACTGTGTGGGAATCTGCTGTCTCTTAGCAGGTAGTGATGTGAACTGAGTTCTGCAGTCTTTCTGAGTCTGGATTTCCTCGTCTAGAAAATGTGAGAATTTAGCTAACCTAGCAGAGCTTCTTAAAGAATTAAATGAAGGGAGAGAAATAGGTACTGACTTTAAAAAAAAGAATGTGCTCCTCAGATGAGAAGACCATGATACTCATTTTATAGATCTTGCTATGATGAGCCGCTTTTGACTGTTGTTACAACACTAACCCCTTAACTGGCATGGAAGGGTGGGGTACCCTGTTTATAGCTTAGTGCCCTGTACTGGTAAAGGCTCCAACATGCTGGGGAAGCTCCCTTAAAAATACAAACCATTATCTTTAGAGACCATAAGGTCCAGCTGCCAAAAGTGCAGATGTACAGTATTAACTTTGTTTTCTCTACAAGGAAAAACACTGAATAGCCTCTTTTGGTTTTGGAAAGATCAATGAGAAAACTCGTAATGAGAAAGATGAAGAGACTGATAAAATATTTATGTTATTACAGACATACAAAACACAGATGCCATCCAAACTGATAGTGCCCATCAGCTCCCTAGAAACCCAAAGCTAACACTGAGTGTGTTGTCTGAGGGCCTCTCCCATCTGCTTTCTTTGCTATAAATCACAGAAAGCTCACACCACCCAAGTCCTGTAGGATGACTGAGTGGCCATGCAATATGGGGCATGCAGACTGCAGAACCACATGTAGCATCTGCATGTTGGTCCTATACACGTACACACATGAACTCAGCATAGTGACTCATGCAGCGTAAAAACTACTCACACACCTATGTTCAGGCTATTTGATGTATGTTGACTTACTAGCCAGATAACTGCCTACATAGTGCCCCCATGCCGACTACACATCAAAAGGCACAACCTGCCTGCATGCAGGTCCCTGTATGCCAAGCAATCCAGAATCTTTACAATCCCTAATGCTGTAATCAAGTGTTTGCAGCCATGCAACTACTTATTCCATATTTGTGTGGTTACAAATCGCTGTCCACTGGGACCACCAAGACACTGGCTACAACATGGTCATACACAGTGTTCGGGAGCTCATCACACAGTGACCCAGTGACAAGTCACAAAAGGATTGTGGCAATTCCCTTCAAGGTGGTATCTCTTTGTGTAGAACACAGCCCTTCTCATAAAAAGTCCAGAAATGCCTCTCAGCTGTGCAGTGAGATCTGTTGAAACAATTCTGGTATCAATTCTAAAATTTTAATTATGGAAAATTCAACGGAAAACCAATGCAGCAAAAATGTGTGCAATCAATGGTAAGGAAAGAAGGTGGGGCTGTGCTTGCTTGCTTGCAAGGCCTTGTCTTCCTTTGCCTTCTCTTCCTTTCCTGTCCCTTCCCATCCCATGCTGGACAGAAATGTCTTCTGCTTCCCCTTTCCCTTCCCCTGGGGCCAAGAAGTAGCTGTGGGCACCACAGAAGCATTAATCTCATTGCACACATTCCGGCAGGATGTTTTTTTCTCTTTACTGTTGCAACTGTTCATTGATGTCAACGAATCCAACCCTAATATCATAGAAGAAAAAAATGAGGGTCAAGAGGGAAAGAGATGACCATGGGATGCAGCACTGATGAAAGAATGAGGCATATTCACTGTGAACTACTTAGCCATCAGATTAAATTTTTATTTACAGAGCATGTTTGGCTACTGAGCATATTGACATATACAAAATGAATATTGTGGACCTGGTTCCAAGATCGGGAGAAAGGGGATGAAAGCAAAAAAAAAAAAAAAAAAAAATTGGAGTTCAGGGCTCAGGGTTAAGAGCAGGTTGGACAGAGCGACCAATGGGGAAGAGATGGGCCAGGGCTTAGTGCCTGATTCTGACATTGATCACGTATGGTGGCCGAAGCTGAGTCAGAACCCTGGCCTGCCTCGTATGAGTGCAGCTATGAGCAGCACGGCCTACACTGGAAATGATCTTGGATTCTACGCAATCCTGTTGGTTTGTGGGCAATGGTTAGGAACTGCTGAAATTCTCTGAGAATTGGGGTGGGAGGTTTGTTGGGGAGGAAACTTCTGAAAAATGGGTGGAGCACCAGAAAATGGGAAGGTTTGCCTAGTGGTTGGGCCATAGGACTGGGGAGAAGAAGGGCCGGCAGAAGAGGGGCAGGGTCTCCCCCAGCAGGAGAGGGCAGGAGCAGGGCTGCTATCTGGTAGACCTGGGGAAATGGTGGAGACAGAAAAGGACATGTTAAGGAGGAAATTCTGTCAAGGACTCTTACGGCTACCTCCTCCCTGCGCCATTCTTGTTTTCCATAATAATTTTGTGACTGGAGCGGTAACGGAAAGCCGTAGTTGGCTAGGAAAACACAAGGACAGGTTCATTTCACAGGGCCTGTAGAAGGAAACAGCTCCTGCAAAAGGATATTGAGAACGCAATGGCGTACCTCTCATCCCCTTCACTGTTGCCGCATTATTTGAACTCTCTCAAATGGTAGCAGCATTATCCTTCCTCAACCTGGCAGACCACCATGTGGTTCTCAAGCCTGGCCACACTCCTGTGCAATCCCCTGGGAAACTTCACAGACTTAAGGTACCAGGGGCCTTTGCCAAAGAGAAACACTGATGAGGTGGCCTGGGGTGGGGCCCAGGTGTCAGGGATTTTTGAAATAGGTGACACTATGGATAACTCACATCCACAGGGTCTGCAGCCTTGGACTCAGACAACTGCAGCTAAAAAAATTTTTTTTGAAAAAAAAATCTATTTGTACTGAATATAATTCAGATTCCCTTTCATGATTCCCTAAATGACAAAGCATTTACCATTTCTACAGCATTTACACTGTAGTATGTCTTACACATGGTCTGGAGATGATTTAAAATATATGGGAGAATGTACATCGGTTACACCCAAATACGAGGCCAACTTGCAGAAGGGACTTGAATATTGCCAATTCTGGTGTCCTCAAGGAGTCCTGAACCCAGTTCAACACCAAGAGGGGACCTCAGACTGCTGATCTCTGCACCAGGGTCCCAGTCCATCAGCTCTCCCAGAAGACATTTGGTTGTGTCAGGAGGACATTCTGATCATCTCCACTGGGAGGGGTGGGGAGAGACACTTAAGCTCTTGGCCTCCTGAAGGCTAGGCCAGGGATGCTGCAACTTTCCCTGTACAGGAGAAAGACACAGCCGGAATGTCCGCTGCTGCTGAGAAAGCCTGCTCTCTCATTATATCTGACATTTGCTCCTCCTAAAAAAGAAGGGGCTCACATTGTGCAAGTTATTTGGACCCTGATGGAATGGAAAGAAGTTGGCATCTGAACGTTGGGCAGGCTCTTTTTATTTTTCGTTGAAGGCTCAGGTTTATCACCAGGCAAGTGGGAGATAACAAAAAGGTCTCCTATCTTGCAGGATTTTTTGAAGCTGATTAAGAGACCAGAATGTGCTGCTCAAAAATATGCCTCTTTGGCATAAGGATTATTTTGAGCTGATTATTTTGAGAAACTGCAGACACAGGAGAACCTCTGGAAACAGAGAAGTTACTCTTTTATAAGGGAACATTTGCATCTGAAAAACAAATCTCCCTTTATGTCTCCCCTCTCTGCATCAGGAAGAAAAGAATGACTCAAAAACCCTAAGAGACTCTTATCAACGGAGAAGTCACAGACTTCACCATCCATAGCAAAACCTTCCTCTGGCTTACCATACTTCTGCTGATAGCCTTGCATTGCCTCCCCACCCCAGTGCCCTTCCTCCTGTGTCTTGAAGATGGCACTGAAGCCTGAATATTAGCCACCTTTTGGTGATTTTCTCCCATGTATGAAGTAATTCCAAAAACTTCATGGACAGTGGAATTAAAAGATGTCTCTTTTGGTGCAAGATTTTGAAATTCATGTATACTTTTTTTTTCATATAAGCATTTTCTATGAACTTTTTGAAGATTCATCATATACATGAGATTTTACATGTTGATACTTTTTTGTCTTTGTTAATCTTGTCTTTCCCCTCCACCACAGGCAGTACTGGAGAACCTGGTACAGGGAATAAGGAAAATACTGTCTTCCTCTCACATTAATTAGTGAAACTATTCATTCATTAGTTCTCTGTATTGTTTGCATTATTGAATATTTTAGAATTTTTAAATGGTAATCTGTAGACATCCCCTTCTCCTGCTATCCCCAGAACTGCTGCTGCCTTTGCTCGCCATTCCCCTCATGCAGTGGTAAAACAATGCACCCCTTTGGCTGCAGCAACCCTTCAGTGCCACAGTAGCTCCTTCACCTTTACCTCTGGTTCGGGACTTTGGTTTTGTCATAGAATAACTCTTCCCCCACCACCCAAGAAAACTGGCTTCATTAGAGGAATTACTGCAGAGGCCCCACAACTGGCTCTGCCTGACTTGCCATACCTCAGTTACTGACATGAAAGTGGTGAAAGAAATAGGCATTGGCTGTGCTGTGATGAACAAAGACCTGGACAGCTATTGCCAAGTTCTCAGGCTCCCCAAGGGGTCAGGGATGTAGGTTCTTACAGACTGAGGCTGGAACACAGAGATGCACCCTCGGCTTGTGTCTCAGTCTTGCAGCCCTCCTTGACTTGGTGGGGAAATACCCTGATCTTTAGAAAATTTCAATGTTAGTAAACGGGCTCCCATCAGTCTAAGGGTTCCATGCAGGTGGTAGCTACTTTTTAAAAATATTTATTTATTTATTTATTTATTTATTTATTTACATAGCCTTGAAAGACAGAGGGACAAAAGGAGAGAAACAGGGAGATCTTGTGTCTGCTGATTTCTTCTGTTGATGCTTCCAAAAGCCAGGGGCAGGGCAGGCTAAAACTAGGAGCCCACAACCCCATCTGGGTCTCCCACGTGGTGGCAGAAGCCCAAGCACTGGAGCTGTCATTTGCTGTCTCCTGGATGCACAGCAGGAAGTTGAACTGGAAGCAGCGTGAGGACCCCATCCTTAATACTGCAATCTGAGACATAAGGTTCCCACACTGACAGCTGTGTTTAAACACCAGGGTGTAATTAATGCAGAAGATGAACTACTTTAGGAGTCCTTTGTTTAAGGGCTCAGTGGGAACGGCTGCCCACTGAGCAGGGGAAGGGAACTGGAAGCTTAGGGAGGGAGGCTAGGAGATAGAGGAGACTGGGCCCCCAATGGCTCCTAGCATCTGACAGCTAGAGGCTCAGTTTCAATCTCACTGCCTCCTGGAAAGGGTTCCACTGGATTGTCCCACAAGGACTCCAAGGCCACTGGCTCTATTCCACTTTCCCGGTAAGAAAGCCATCCGTTAAAATGCCACACCTGATCTTTCTGCCCTGCCCAACGCAGTCATAAAGGTCACCCCCCACCTCTTCTGCCCCTGGCCTTTGGCACGCCCTGCATTCACACAAAGTCCCACACCGTTCTGAGAAAGACTCCCAAACCCCACTCTGGTTCATACTCCTGAATCTCTTCTCAGTGAGGCCCTCCTTTGAGCTTTTGTGTTTGAGCTCTGCATTGTCCAATTTAACAAGGATCTTGGAAGCAGGTTTAATCATATTCTCCTCTCCCACCCAGTGTCCATAGAGATCAGCCTCCGGACCTGGTACTCCTGCCTGTCTCCAGCAGGAACCCTCCTGCTCCACTAATATTTCCTCTGTGTGGTCATGTGCTGCCCCCACATGGTCTTTGGCTGTGAATTCGCACTTAACCCCGTACCCCACCCACTTGAATGAAGTTCTCAATGCTGCCTTTAACAAGTGTCCTGCGCAATTTCATTTTTTTTAACAGTTCCCCAAATGGGACTGAAATATCTAATTCTGTCTACAAAGCTCTGAGGTTTTCAAACCTGGTTGCATCCTGAAAATCACTGGGAACTTCTACAAAGGATGCCCTACTCATGCCTGAGTCCCTCTCTAGATGTCTTCAACACAAGATGGAAGTTGGCAGGTGGGAGCTTGCTTGAACCTGCACTGCTGACCCCCAGCCTGATGAGCAGTCAGACTGCAAACTGTACCCTGGATGCCCTTTGCTTCTCTAACAAAGGGAACAAGATTCGGCCTTTCCCCACCATCCTACAAGGCCACCTTGGAGGCTGTTGCGGACCACACCCCATTGGGGCTTTTATCTTGCAGTTCTGTAGAAGTCTGTCCTAAGGGCAGGAGTTCTGGTTTCCTAATCTGTTGTGGTGTCGGCAGGTGCCAGGTGGTAGTACTGAAACCAGTTTGATGGCAGCAGGGTAGGGAGAGGGGCCAGAGCAGATGAAGATGCAGCTGCTTCAAGGGGGATGGCTGCTACCTCTCCCCATCCCCAAGGACAGAGTAGTTGTCACGGGGTTTGTCCAGGGAGGTATAGCTGTGTATGTCCAATGCTGTAAATTAAAGTGTGAGTTCTGAGCTCACAGCTACTCTAGTATATCCTAAAACTGGCAGGTAAATGTCACAGCATTCCAGCATGTGGTTTCATGAGGCAGGGGTGCTCTAAGGTCACAGTTCTGGGGTGACCCTCAGCCCTGCAGAAATCAATGGTGTGCATGTGATTGTACCTCCCACACTCCCAGCTCCTGGGAAGGAGGGAGGTGGGGGTGAGTGTATGAAAGAAGCCCCCTAATTCCCTCACATGCTACAGTGCTGAAAAACAAAATGCAAGAATTTCCTACTTCACCTGCACTCAAACAAAGCAGAAGTCATGGCACAAAAAGCAACAGTGAGAGGAAGGGAACTCACAGGGGCACCCTGCTTGGAGCACCCTGCGATTGCCAACTCACACTGGGCTTTGTCTGTGTGGACTGTGGGGAGAAGAGAGGACCACCTTGGGGTGGGGCCAGGAGCATAATTCCAATCGTGCTTTCTGCAAACAGGGACTCTAAATGGCTTCCAATTTCCAGGTGTCTGATGTGGTTTCTGAAATATTTTGGTAACTGTCAAACCCATTTCAACTTAAAATTGCATGGGGGCAAAATAACTAACAGGTAGGGCAACTGAGGAGCTACAGCTTCACCAGTGTTCCTGTGACCTTTTGAATCACAAGAACCCAGCTGAAATTAGTTTGGTAGAGTCAAAAGCTGAATGAATGAGGATAGTCTACACATTCACACACACACACACACACACATTCACACCCACCACCACTTCCCCATGGGCTATGAACATGGAATCTCATCTCACTGCCACCCTGTATTCCCCTGTAACACTTGGCATGCCCCTTGGTACTTGTCTCCCGCAATTGCCCTACTGAAGGCCACCTCCCCACCTCTGCCCCTGCTTCATTCTGTCCTTCCAGATGGCAGTAGAACTGGCCAACACACTTCACCGGCCAGTGCTGCCTTTGCTATCAGCCAGCCCTGCACACCTGTGCACTCTACAGGTGTGGGGAGCAGAGCAGGTGCTTTCTCCGGGCTGCTTCCCCAGGTCTGGGAGAGCCCCCGCCTCTTGCCCCTTCCCCAAAGGAAGGTCCAGAGATGGTTTTCTCACACCCAGCACCCTGGGGAGGTCCTAAGGAGGAAAACACATTTTGGAAGCCAAAGACCTAATAAGCAGGCCTACAAGGGTGAATGGTCATGGCACAGACCTAGTTCTATGGGTCTGTTTAGTGGTGGAGAGGGGGCTCCTCCAAGCCCAGCCTTACACTTCCATTATTGCCTGGAAGAGTCATCCAGAAACATCATTCTTTACCTTGAATGACAGACTCTTGCCACCTGCTCATGTGATTTGCCACATAAAGCTGTAGCTGATTGCCTCCAAAGGCCACTGGCCAGATTTTCATGAGAGGCGAAGGATGACAGCCTCTGGTCATTTTGCAAATGGGCACTCAGGTGTGCCTCTTGCCTAGGTCCAGATAAGCCCCCCACGCACCAGCCACTGCAAATGAGTCTCCGTATTCTACGCAGTTCAAGGCAGGCTTTAGGCACAGGCATCTCCTCAAACCAGTGTGGGTCAGGAGATAAGACTATGCAGGTCATGGCCAAGGACTCTCCTCCTAGAGACCTGATAGAACCACAGTGTTGGGGTGGGGGAGGAGTGCCTGGGGGCAAAGCCTTCTCCAAGTTCAAAGGCTCCTAAACCTCTAGCACTGCTTAAGGACCTAAAAAACAGCTAGATAGGGAAGCTAAAAAGAAAAATCTACAGTTTGCCTACCAGCAAATTATCTATGGCAGCCTCACTCGAGTCCATCAGAACAACTTCTGCAAAGCCACCTGACCTCACTGAATCTCTCTTTCTCATCTGTAGACAGGACGCCACACTACCCAGAATGAAACTGGCTTAGCATTATCATTCTCTAGTGACACCACACTTCTTCCAATAGTTGTCTGCTCATGATTTGTCCCCTGAAATCTGCCCTTGACATACTTCGAATCTCCCAGGATCCCGAGAGCAGCAGGTCCCTGAGATAAGCAAGGAACAAACAAGGCCCAGGGGAAATTTTCCAGCCCCTCCAGATGGTCATGATTTCAGGACTACAGTTCCCACAAACTCTTAAGGAAAACACCAGCTTCCCAAGGATCTGCTCAGTCTCCACTCTGACACTGCTGATGGGGGGCAGAATCTATTACCCCTAACACTGCAGGGTGGGCCAGGGGGAAGGCTCCGCCATGTAGTCCAATCTAGCAACTCCAGGAAAGAATGCCAGTACCAGAACTCCAGTCATGGGGGTGGGGAGCATGCACGTCCCCGCCCTCACCACCCTGGCTTCCAGGGCAGCAGATGAACCTGACTCCAATGTGAAGAGTGATGGCAGCTCACTACGGAGGGAGCAGTAGGGCGAGCCCCGCTCCAGGATCTAAACCTCAAGGGTTCCTTCTACCAGCTCTCCTCAAACACCCTGTGAGTTTGGTCCCCCAGATTTCATCCTTTTTGAGGCCCTAGGAACGGGTCCTATCAATAAATCTGGACATTTAGATGGTGAGAAGCAAGGGAGAGGAGCTAGAGAATGGACTGATTTCTCTTAGGAATTGTGTGAATGAGAGAGAGAGAAAAGAAAAAAACCACAATGGACAGATTTGAGTTAAAATGAGGAACAGGGGTGAGTGGGAGTTGAGAGGAAAAAGAATGAAGGGGGAAAGGCTTAGTTCCAGAGATGATTACCAACAAAGAGTGAGACTTGCGGACACCGTGCTGGGGTGGCGAGGTCAGGGGAGAGACCAGCAACATCTCTGCAGGGGCCACAAGGGCATAGGAACAGATGCAGGATTTCCTTCCTTCCTTCCTTCCTTCCTTCCTTCCTTCCTTCCTTCCTTCCTTCCTTCCTTCTTTCTTTTCATCCTATCTCTCCCTCCCTTGCCATTTAACCATTCAAAAAAATGCAAATAATTTGCTCTTATTATTTTCTGAAGGGCCAAAGATGAAACATAGTCTTTAGTCTAGAAAAAAAGGAGAACCAACTAAACACATCTGTATTTCCCATCCAGGATTGTTCCAAGAAGTATCCAGAGTCCAGTATGGGCCAACTAGCATGACCTCTGAGGAAAGACAGCCACACTATCAGCCTCTTGCACTGATCCCTTGAGGAAGCCTTAAAGAAAAACACTCCCAGCATGAGTTGTAATGATGCTCAGCAAAGGGAACCCCGTGGAGCATGCCACCAAGCCTGGGGCAGAGCGAATTCTCTCCAGGTGCCCACCCAAGGCCCTGTAGCTTCCTGCAGAGGTGATCTTTATAGCTGAGTCTTAATCTATATGTAGGAATCAGCCAGACAAATAAAGGGGAAGGAAACTGCAGGCAGAGGAAATAATACATGACAAAGTGAAAGAAAACAAGTAAGAAAAGCAGGTGAGAGAGAATGGGCAAGGCAGGGTGTGTAGAACAGATGAGGTGGGCAAGGCAGGGTGTGCAGGGTGGGTGAGGTGGGCACAGCAGGGTGTGCAGGGTGGGTGAGGTGGGCACAGCAGGGTGTGCAGGGTGGGTGAGGTGGGCACAGCAGGGTGTGCAGGGTGGGTGAGGTAGGCAGGTGGGGTGTGCAGGGAAGGTGAGGTGGGCATGGTGGGATGTGCAGAACAGGTGAGGTGGGCACAGCAGGGTTTACAGGGCGAGTGAGGTGGGCCTGGCGGGGTGTGCAGAATGGATGAGGTGGGTGTGGCATGGTGTGCAGAGCAGCCAAGGTGTGATAGGTGAAGTTGAGAACATACACCCAGCCTGACACCAGCACCACCCATCGTCTCTCCTGCACGGGAACTTTCTGTTACTGTCTTTGTTGTGTCGCCGTCTCATCCTCAGGACCACTCAGCGTGTGTGTTACTGTTGTGCCCTTCAAGGCGAATCTGTGATGTGAGACAGTGAAGAACCTAGTTTCCCATATTATAAAGTAGGATTTTATCTGCAAAACCACCAGGAGCCACTGGTAGGACACACATGCAGGCAGGCACTGGCAGGTGACAGTAACATAGAAGATGCTTTAATGATTTACCCTAGACCTAGCAACTCCACACCTAGCAGCAAACTCATTTTTTTAAAGAATACAGTTCTTTCTTTGACGGAGAAAGATCCTGGGTCTTGTCTGAACAAAGGGGCCACCACTAGGGGGCGCAGTGGTCAAGCTGTGTGTTGGGGAGGAGACCAGGGTAAATGGGGAAGGGAGGTGTGGGGTGGGGGAGGTGGCAGAAGAGGAAGGAGGAACCTTCCTGCTGGGAGAGCAGGATGCTCAGGAAATGACCAGAAGGCAGGCCTGGCAAAGGCTGGGCCACAGGCTTTGGCCCAACCCCCAGCCCCTGCTCCCCCTCTGCTGACGCCACCTGTGAGGGAAATGAGAAGCCATGCAGGTTAAGAAAATGTGGCCAGGCAGCGACTGAGGTTTCGGGGTCCATTCTGGACTGGCTGGCTCTTATTCCTTCTGTTGGGCACTCTCAACATGCTGAGGGTTGCAGGAAGGCCAGATGCCGGGCTAACAGGCGGTCACATGGATGGGAATGCTGTAGAAGCTGACCTTGCCCTGGACGGGTGGGCAAAGTTGCCCAATGTGGAGCGACAGGGCAGCCCAGGTCGCCACATGGATTGGTCAGGGTTGGTCTGCAGCCAACTGGAAGGACCGTGGGAAGGCGATGGGGTGATGAGAACCACCAGCTGTGCCTTGTGGAAACAGCCTGCAAAAGGCCTGTGTGTCAAACAACACGAGTGTGAGTGGAGAGAGGCTGTGGGAGGGCCCAGGAAGAAACAGGCAGTGGGTGCAAGTGGCCCTTTTAAAGGTCTCTGCATCACTGGACACAGTTTTACACTGGACAAAGGACACACGGACAGCGCGGTATGAGGGTCAGTTGGCTCCAGTGGCTCTCATGAGCCCATATGCTTCATGCAGCTTCCAGGCTTTGCACATGCACATTTCTGGGCCCTGACCCCATGCTGTTGAGTCAGATATCCTGGGTTGGGACCCAAGAGCCCTGATGGAGCTGTGCCACTGGGGTTGGGTACTGAGTGGTATCCAGGAAGGATGGACAGGGCTGCAGTAGAAAAAGTCAGAGGTCAGGGCCCAGGAGGCCATGCGGAACCCAGCCTCCCCTGCATCTTATGCGTGGTCCAGATCACCAACTCAGCAAGCTGACTGGAGATGCTGGGAGTATTGGAGGTGGGTGAGCTATCTGCTCTCCTAGCTTTCAAGGTGCCAACACATCCCCGGTAGACAGGGGTAGCTACCTACCCGATGATTCTCACACTGGGTGGCTGCTCTTCTCTGGGGTCCCTTAGACTTCGGAAGGGACACAGGGATCCATGGGTCATTCAGCCTCAACAGCTGGTCTTCTAATGTCAAGGCAAGGCTGTGGCAGGGCTGAGGTTAGAATTCAGGCCCCTGTCCAGTACAAGCACTCGCTGCTTGCCACTGCTGCTCTTCCTTCTTTTCTACTCTGGGCCCTCAGGAGTCAGCAGAGGTAGAGGTGGGTGGAGGACCAACCTTCAGCCACTAATGAAGACATGGGGCCTTTTTTCCTGAGCACGTGTCACTGCTTAGAAGCTTCTGTGCTGGGGAAAGTCCTCCCAGTGTGTGTATGTAGGGGAAGGGGGACAGTGTGTGTGTGTGTGTGTGTGTGTGTGTGTGTGTATACGCGAGAGGAAAGGGTGGGAGTGGGGGGGGGTATTATATGCAGCTGCCAGTGCCTGAGATCAAACTGAAACCCCTGCTGGGTCAGAGTGCCAGCACTGTCAGGACTCCTTCCCCTGGTGGGTGGGAGGCCTCTGTGAAGCAGATCCCAGCTGGCCAGTCCTGGGGGGCGCACCCACCTCCACACCTGCCTCTTTGCTATGCACAGTCCTCCCTTAAGAGCTGCTTGCCAGTATGAAGTCTGCCTTGTGAATCTGTCCTAACAAAAGCAACACAGAGACCTCCCAGCAGAGGCTCCAGTTGGATTTTAGAGCCTGAAGTCAGGATCCCCTGACAGGGCATCAAGGGCCACCTGCTGCTGGCTCCTCGGGCTCCATGCTTCCTGTTGTTTTTGTGGTTGTTCTACCTTGCTGGGCACGGGCAAAACTGCAAAGCTGCTCTTGCAGAGAATATTTTGCAATAAAAATATCCACATTGCTCACCTCATCCTAGAGGCATGCTTCCTGCTCTCCCACCTGAAGGAAAGAACTGTGAGAGGGGCTATGCTTTTTGGGAGAATCGGCCACTGTCTGTGTCAGACAAGTGAACCATGACCAGATGGTGGGGAAAGAATGCCGCAAGTGATAGGAAAGTATCTGGCTGTTAACAAGGCAAGCAAGCTGGGCTTCAAGTCAGGGGTCCCACCTCGATGCTGGCAGGCACTTCCTTAAAGGGGTTTCGGGCAACTTTCCAGTCTGGAACAATGCCAGCCAAGCATGGCAAACCAGCCTGGATTTCACCCTCTGGCTGGGTCCACCTGACCAGTGAGACAGTCATTCCAGAAACTTGTGATCCTACATTCAGTAAGACAGTGCACTGTGCTCCTTCCAC
This sequence comes from Ochotona princeps, assembly GCF_030435755.1. Lineage (NCBI taxonomy): Eukaryota > Metazoa > Chordata > Mammalia > Lagomorpha > Ochotonidae > Ochotona > Ochotona princeps. Next base: position 41,601,257 of record NC_080842.1, on the reverse strand, counting down.
ACAGCTGCAGAGCATGAAGAAAACCATCCAAACTTGGTAGTGGTGGTGGTGAGGATGACATGTGGCCCTATTTCACAAATGAGCAACTGAGCCAGCTCCCCAAAGCCAAAAGGCTCTCCCAGTGTCCGCCAGTGGGAAATTCTGAGCTTTCTCTATAGAGCATGGCCTTACTGAAAAATTCAAAGCCCAGCAACATGGGTTGTTATTGGCTAGGAGCCTTCTCCGTTGGCTCTGCTCTCCGTGTTTGCTGCTCAGTCTTCCTTCCAACCCAGTTCTTCTGAAGGCTCCACAAAACATCATTTCATCGCAGACATTTAAGATATAAACACAGGAGTCAGCATTATGGTGTGGTGGGTTGAGCCAATGCTAAAGATGTTGGCGTCCCACATAAGTGCAACTCTGATCAAGTTCTCAGCTAATGCATTTGGAAAAGAAGTGGACAGTAACCCAAGTACTTAGACCCACCACCTAACGGGGAGACTCAGATGGAGTTTCATGCTCCTGGCTTTGGCCTTGCCAAGCCCAGCTACAAATAAAACTACAGCAGTGCCTCTACCATGGAGGCTTTTCATCTACCTCAAAGGTCAAAGACCCATACCAATCATCCCCACACAACATATGATGCTAAAAGCTCTCGACTAGGCTAAGTCTACTTCTCTGGAGAATTGGAAGAAAAAAGGTGTAGTAGTGGGAAGATTAGCAGATATGAGCCTGTACAATCAATTCTGAACATCTCTTGTGGAGGGCCAAATGTTATGGTGCAGTGGGTTAAGCTCTTGCTTGCAACACCATCCCACACAGGTTTGCCTTTTTTGGGTTCTCAACATCTGATGCCTCCAATGCAGCATCCTACTCATGTATCCTGGAAGGCAACAGATGATGACTCAAGTGTATAGGTCCCAGTCTTGTACATGGAGACTATCAAAAGCCTATTGTCTAGTCAAATGTCTAAGAAATTTCAAAGGAACACTGAGGGGGAAATCAAATGAAATGGTTAGACTCTTAAAATGGTTCAAAGCGAAGACCTTGACCTTGTCAGCTCCCTTGCTGTGCTTATTTTCCTACTAACATACAGTGAGAAAGGCTGGCATTGTAATTCTACTGCCACTTACTAGCTATAACACCTCAGGAACATTATTTAACATTTCTGAGACTTAACTTGCTGACCTACAAAACTGTACTCACAATACCTTCCTTCTAGAGTTCTGCAGGTTGCATGACCCATGCCATAGCATATAGAATGTGTCTACCCTATGGCTTCTCTTACCACTTCTCAATACAGCATGGACATCCAGACAGGGGTCTTCCCACTCCCACTGAGGAGACAAGTGAGCTGATTTCACAAAGCCTTGGATAGAAGAGAAATTATCATTTCCCCCTATAATATCTCTATCCATATTCCCCAAATTATATGCTGTGAGTTCACTGCTGTAACTTTCTTCTCATAAACACCACAGGCAGAGAGTTCTGGGACCAAAAGGAGCCTAGGAATTTGGCCTGGAAAACAAAAGCCCATCAGCTCTCTGCACTGAACAGAAGGCAGCTTGACTTCCCGATCAATCAGTCTAATAGCAGGAGGAAAAGTCTCCACCGGCGTTTCCTGTGTTTGCACGGAAGCCAAGAGCAGGGTGTGCGGTGTGCTGGGGGAGGGCTGATGTGGCGGTGACTCACGCATCTGTCCTCTCCCTGGCGTGCATTCCAAAAGGCCATGGTCACAACAGTGGCTTCTCCTCTCCCACCTGCTGCATCTGCTCAGACCCCACCGGGCCCAAACTCTTCTGCCTGACTCTGAAGGCTCATCATGCTCTGGCTTCCCTTCACTTCTTTCCACATCACCCACACAGCCCTCCAAGTACCCTGATTCATGGTGTCGTCAGAGCTACAAAAACTGCCTTGTGCCCTACCCTGGTGCCTTTGATCATGCAGACTTCCTACCTGGCACACCCTGCCTTCTCTCTTCAGACTGGCCAATCTTGACCCTACTTGAGGGCCACTTCCTGCCCTGCTTCCTACAGGAAACAGAAAAAGCACCAACCAGCCAGCCCTAGGTGTGTAAGCCCCTTCTCGCAGTCAGCTGGGTCAGTGTGCACAATTTGCCTGATGTTTGAGTCATTGGTTCAATATATTCAACTCTATATAAAGAAGAGTTATGTATCCATTAATGTTGACCAACCACAGATCAAAATATATTCCAGCATAGAACTGAATCTGTACTGAGCAAGTTCAGGGTTTTTTTCCTCGTCCTTATTTCTTAAACAGTAGCGTATAACATCTACTCACCTAACACTTCCAGTGTATGAGTTATTACAAAGTAATCCAGAGATGCTTTAATGCAGACAGAAGGATGCATACAGGTTGTTGGCAAACACTATGCTACGTTTCCTAAGGGCCCTGAGTATCCTCCAGTTTTTGGTATCTGTGGGTTGCCCTACAACAGATTCTCCTGGGGATCCTGAAGGATGACTATAGTTGAACAATAAGAACAGCACCAACTTTGTGGCTGAAACAGATCATGTGTATAAACAACCCCTTAGTATAGCACTTGGCACACTGTTAAACCCATACAGGAAATGGTATTTTAAAAACTTTATTGGAGCTTCCATTCTGATTTTAGTGTCTATCTCAATTCTTTTCTTAAAAAATATTTATTTATTTTATTTGAAAGGCAGTTAAGAGAGAGGGAGAGAGAGGCAGACAGACCTCCATCTACTGGTGCAGTCTCCAAATGGCTAACAGCTGGAGCTGGGCCAGTCAGAAGCCAAGAGACCGGAGCTTCGTCTGGGTCTCCCACGTGGGTACAGGGGCTCAAGGACTTGGGCTGTCCTCTGCTGGTGTCCCAGGCACATTAGCAGGGAGCTGGACTGAAAGCGCAACAGCCAGGACCAGAATTAGCCTCCATACCAGACTCATGCCAGTGCCTCAGGACGGTGCCAGATCCTACCTCAATCCTTAGACATTAAAAAATGGTGGCTACGGGGCCCAGCGGCATGGCCTAGCGGCTAAAGTCCTCGCCTTGAACGCCCCAGGATTCCATATGGGCACCGGTTCTAGTCCCGGCAGCTCCGCTTCCCATCCAGCTCCCTGCTTGTGACCTGGGAAAGCAGTCGAGGATGGCCCAGAGCACTGGGACCCTGCACCCGTGTGGGAGACCTGGAAGAGGTTCCAGGTTCCCGGCTTTGGGTGGGTGCAGCACCGGCCCGTTGCGGCTCGCTTGGGGAGTGAATCATCGGACGGAAGATCTTCCTCTCTGTCTCTCCTTCTCTCTGTATATCTGACTTTGTAATAAAATAAATAAATCTTTAAAAAAAATGGTGGCAACTATTTTATTATATGCCCAGAGCATCCCAGTCTGTTCTTAAAATTTTCTGTAGAATTTCTAGTCTATTTCATATCATTCATTGTCATTCATTAAGCATTTCCATATCTTAGATTTAATCTGATTGCAGGTTTACTCCTTTTGTTCACATAAGAAAGCATGGGGTGAGGGAAGAAGGGAGAGAAAGGAGAGAGGGAGAAGGAGAGAGGATCCATCTTATTTGGATTAACTGTGGTTGTACAAGTCAGATTGAGTACAGTTTGCTTATTAAAAAAATAGGGAGGACACTCCCTGTCCTATGTAGTTGTTAAAGAGTTATATGCACACTATATTATAACTGCAAATCATTATATGTGAATAAGAAATCTGTTTATCTTATTTGCAAGCATGGTGAAAATAATCTCTCTGGAGTTCACTTGGAAAATCACTCCAAGCGCTCTCAGCTCAATGAGGCCTGTGATTGTAATCGTCTATTTCTTAATTCCTAATTGGACCCACTGGGCTCCTTCAGCAGTTGCTGCCCAGCAGGGCCCAGGACACCCAGTAGGCAAGTGCCCCAGGCAGTGTCTGAGGTGAAGGGAGTGGACTAACTTCCTTGCTAGAGGAACTGAGACCACTCTTCCAAAGCCAGTGGTTCTGCCAGCACTGCTCCACTGACCCAGACTCGGTTTGTCATCAAACACCAGTGACAACTGCTTCAAACTCTAGCAATAACCTGGCAACAAGGAGCTGCTTCTTCCTTGGCTCTTTGAATGCCAGGAGGAAGGGAAAAGCATTTTGGAAGCAGGCGGTGGGGGGCATAGGTTTAAGTCCTAGCTGTTCCAATTTTAATCCAGGTACCTCTTATTGTTCCTGGGTAAGCAGCACAAAATGGCCTAGTGTTGGGTCCTGGATGAAGCTCCTACCTCCTGGCTTTGGCCTCCCCCAGCCTCAGCCATTGTGACTACTTTTGGAGTGAATCAGCAGATGGAAGATCTTTCTCTCCCCTCCTCCCTTTCTCATTCTCTTCTTCTTGCCCTCTCCTATCTCTGCCCTGTCCTATAACACTATCATTTCAATAAAGTAAATACTTATAAAAATATTCTTTTTGCCACTGTTTACTTCTACCCAGGTGGAAAGCTGAGGATAGGAGATAAGTGATTAGGGGATTCCCAAAGTGTAGGGTCCATTGGGTAAAGGCATGTCAGTTTTGTGTCTGTTATACGCTGAATCAGAAAAGCTGGCAGATGAGGTGCTGGCCAGCAAAGATTTGGGCACTAAAGACCCTCTTCTCTGGCCCATTATGAAGGACAGCCCACGGCAGCTTTTTCCATAATACATATAAATGGCCCCTTCTCCAATCTTAAAAGTTGTACCGTCTTTCTAGAGGCTGAGATGGTAAATCACTTCCTCTCTGACTTTCAAATGCCTTCTGTTTATTTCCTGCCTCATCTTGTCCCAAAATAATATGCCCTAAAAATAACTGCTGAGTTAAGTTTTTATCTATCACCTACTATGTCATAAAGAGCCCTAGGTCTTCTCTAGGGTTGTAGGAGGTACGGTGGGAAGCACTGCTTGAAACTGTCAAGGGGTTTCTGATATGCCCAGGCCAGCCCTGGCAGCACTTTCATCAGGACTTGAGTGGAGACTTGAGTTATACTTCAGAACCATTTCATCATGACCAACTCACGAGGATGTGAGACAACATATCCAAGAAAAAAAATTCCAGCACCTTTTTTTTATCCTTGGCAACCCTGGCACATACCCTATTCAGATGAATGTTCCCATGCAGTCTGACTCATTCAGCATGAGAACAAGTGTATATGCCAATCTATACACTGACCAACACAACTCCTCCAGGGAGAACTATGAGTCATTTTGAACGAAGTGGTACCATGGATACTCCGGGTGCAGAGCATGGGCCAGAGGAAGGCAGTAGAGAAGAACAAAGGGGCCAGAATGACAGGCACTCATAATTCGTCAGGCCCTACGCTCTTGGCCCCTCTGTGCCAGTAATTCAGAGAATGTAGTTTGCTACTCTTGCAGTAATTATTGTTGCATGAATAAATGACAACCTGTCACTTAGTGAGGACATCCAATGGCTGAAATATGAACTCTCTTCCCTCAGAAACCTCAGACCCTGGGTTATCTCGAGTACCCACATGTAGGCTATGCCATCATGTACAACCAAGAACTCTTCTGCAGGAGTCTTCTCTGGGGAAGCAGTGTTCCTATAAGGCAAGGGGAGCAGGATTTATAGCCAGAAACACTCCATACACATCCTGCCTTTCCCTCTTACTAACCAAGTTCAGTTTCTCCCCAGGTAAAGGTTTCCACCCCTTGGAAAACAAACGCCCTGTGGTTTAGAGAGTGAAAACTCCAAGTGAAAGCATTCTGAAACTCTAAAATGTGGTAGGAAAGTCATTTTGTTTAGTTTGGAAATGCCCTGTCTGGTTAATTTTAGGTACTTTCACTGCAATTAAGGGGCTCTACCACTAGGTGGAAATAGTGTCATGGTCATGCTTAATTGTATTCCAACACTGCCATTATTTAAAATAGATTATTTCTTAGCTGAGGAAAGTATCAAAAACAAAACAAGAAAAAATGTTTATGAAGACAGCCCTCATTTGATATCGTTTAATTTTTATTTTCAATATGAAGTAACGTGAAAGTTACAAGACAATTTATTCTTACATATTGAATTGCTACTTGTTTCCCCTCAAAAAACAAACAAACAAGACAAAAAACTTGAATGCAACATTCATTTCAAACACTGGGAAGCCCAAGTATGGATGCTGACATAGGCTCTTTTTAGACTGCCCAAGGCTTCAACACACCTGTAAGATATTTTCCCTTGTTAGCCTTAGAACCCTAAGGACTTTAGCTTCCTGTTCTGAGTTCAGAAAATGATGCTTTGATCTACTGAGTACTTTGAAGTTAAAAAAAAAAATCTCAGAGCTGAGGTCTCTCTCACTCATTTCTCTCAAGCATGGGAAGGTCTTCTCTCTGAGCAAGGGACATTCCTCCAGAATAATCCAATTGTCTTGAGCCCCCTCTCCACTTTTTACAGGGAAGACTGAATCCCAAGAAAGAAATCTAGAATGGATACCACCCTCAGAGCTCTGACCAATTCTGTTTTAGGCTGTTCTTTAGACCCATTCATCTCTCTCGAATTACCTAGGTATGTAAACAAATCATTCTTCCTTTAACAGGGCCCATGGCTCCCCACATCCCTCTCCCTTGTGGTGGGATACGATGCTGCTGGGCAGCTCCCCTCGCTGGGAAATCTCCACGGCCATGCTCACTGGCCTCCTCCTGACCCCTGGAAGAAGCAAGTTCCTTGGATCAGCTTCTAGATCCCCTTGGGCCACAGTGGGGCTCCCAGTCATTTCTGCCCCATGCATGCAACACCTGTGCATGCCCCTTTTCCTACGATTCTGTCTAGTGGCATCTGCTCCAGCTGAGTCCATGATCAGGCCTTCAGAGCTGAGAGAGGATGCTCCCTTGGTATCCTCTTTTGCTATAGTCTTCACAGCCAGCCAGAAGGAAAGGAAGCCTTGCTTTGACCTTCTGGCTGTGACAGCAGCAAAAGGGCCTCTGGGCTCACTGTCTTGTCTTTCAGGCCCGAGGAAGAGGAAGAAGTAGAGGCAGACTGGCAGATGCACCTATAGGCAGGAAGCACTGCGCAATTCAGACCCAGCGGGTGATGCTCAGTTCTTTGGAGGGAGAGATGCCCCCACTGCCAAGGGCAATCTTGAGATGCAGGCTCATTTACATATGACCGTACTCCTTGCCATCGTTCCCTTAGTAACGACGCCAACTCAGGGTTTCACACAAACTGTCTTTGCTATGGCTTTATGGAAGAGCATTTCATCTTTCATCACAGAACAGTATGTCTTGAAAATTACCTTTGTGCCAATCTTGCTAGGTCAGGTTTTAAACTTCAATCTGCAGGGTCTCAGCATCAGAAGTCGGATGGTGAGATTTTACCAAACCAGCTCTGGCTGTCTGTGGGCTGCAGTCTGAGTCCAGGACTCCTGCAGCTATGCCCTCCGTCCCATCCCCGGAAGACTGTCCACATCCGGCTTCAGACTTGGCAAGAGAAAATACCTCGCAGGGAGTCAAAGGATGCTTCTGCATCCCACCTTGTTTGTAGATTTCAATTGTTTTCTGCTTTTGTTTTACTTTGCCGTAATTTACATTCTTCTAATGAGATTTTCAAGGCTGGGCATAACTCATTGCGTAAATGAGTTAAGGCTATTTTAAGCCCTAAAACATCAACCATCACAATCACCATTGCTTCATGTGTGAAATGAAGACTACGGAACTGATGAGTTTTGGAGACTGAATGGACCGAAAGCACTCACATTGGTAGGCATTATTCTGCTCCCTCCGTAGAGCTAAGAAGTTAGCCCATGGCTGAGCAGCTTCACTCCCTTGGGAATCCTTCTGATGGGCTGGTATGGGCCTCACTGGCATTTCCACATCTCTGCCCCCTTCCTGCCCCTGGAGTTGGTGAGAGCGCCCTCTTTCTTCCAAGGGTGGCCCCTGGGGTAGTGCAAGGGCCTTTACATCTCACTTTACGTGGTGTTTTCTCAGGCTAAGTAGTGCAATTTCCTTATAAGACCTTCCTCATCTCAGTCACCCTCTTTTGGGTGTGCTGTGGGCATCAAGGCGCTCCAGGCCATCCCCAGGACCCCAACACGATGTCCCACAGAGGCCAGAGGCGAAAACCAGATTCATCTCCGCTGAGTTCTGTGGAGCTTCAGGGGTCCAACAGGACCTCCTACTCCCACATGGCGTGACTTGAAAAGACCAACGCCTCCATGCCTTGATGGGCTCGTCCCTGCACAGGGTGGATACTAATAACTGTGATTGCACCATTCCCAGACAAGAGCATGGAAAACATACCCAGTACAATCATCAATCTGGAAGTATATTCTCAACAACAGTTTGGTGGCTGATAATCCCACTGACTGGCATGCAGGGCCATCAGAAGGCCTTAGGGGGTGGGTGGAGGGGGAGGGGTCAGCAGCTATTCAGACCCAAGGCCTTGCAGACTGCAGGCCTAGCAATCAGAACCAACAAATTACTGTAACATCCTTGGCTTCATGGCTAAACAGGCATTAGGTCAGCAGATACCAATGATGTGTGGATCACAAAAAGAGAAGCCTGATGGCTGCTTCCCACAGGGACCTAAAAGGCTGGACAGGTGACTATAGCACTGAAGACCAAGTGGTATGGCAGGGACTGTCAGAGCTGCAGGCAGCAGTTTCAGATCATCTCAGAGGGTCTCCAGTTCATGCTGAGGGTGGGAGAGGCTTCCAAGAGGAGATGCTGCCATCTGGCCAATAACCAAACCCAGACCACCTTCAATTCCCATTGCCAACACTCACCCTGGAATGGGGGCTGGGCCAGTGGTGCCTGACATTGCCCCTATTGCCAGCCCAAGCAGAATTCTAGAGAAGCTGATGAGGCTAGGCTCAGACTACCAGTCCTCTGTCTAGCCCAGGGTCCTTGTGTCTTCTTAGCTCAGCCTGACATAACCATGGTGCAGAGTTCCAAACCGGAGGCAGGTGTCTTGGGTATAAATTTAGAGCCCTTTGCTTCCCCTGCCCACTCACAATTTCACACTTTTCTCCAAGCTTCTTTTGCCTGGAACAGCTTCCCTAAAAGAAACATGAAGCCTCTTTTCTTAAAAAAAAAATAAAACCTTTGAGCCCATCTGTTCTGGAAAGCCATCCAGATATAATTATGCCTCTTCTTAGGCCACAAGGCCACCAGCACAGGTCTCCAGGTGTCCCTGGAGACTACAGCTAAGCATCTCTTCTTGACAGCCTGATCTGAAGAGGTAGAGGAATGTCCTATTCAAGGACACTCCCGTTTGGAATGAGGAACACAAGGGCAGGTGCTGGGTCTCTGACCACAGGCATTGACTGGACCAGTGAGTCCTGGGCTCTCCCTGTGGCTTTTCCACTAGCTGGTGAATGACCGTTCTACCACATGTCGTGGCCTTCTCACTGGAGCAACCAGTTCTGGAAGAGGGAGGATAGGACAAGGTCTTGCCACCCTGCAACCTGGGAGTGTGATGAGCATTCCATTTCCCTGGGACCTGACACCTTCCCCAGCCTTGTGGTCCTGCATTGTCCCTGCTTCCCAGAACCCGGCAAGGAAAAAGTTAATGTTCTCTCAGTCTATAAGTAGTTCCTGCTGTTGCAGATAAAATTAAATGGCATGGCTATTTTGGTGGAAAAATCAGGTAAGAACGCTGAAAAATAAACTCTCTGAAAAATGCCAGTCCTTCTCCCCACCCCCAACCACCAACCCCACACCCCCAACCACCATGTTCTTTTTTTATGCCCATTTGGTATTTGTTTTTAATTCTGGCTGATTGTCAGTTTTAAAACCTGATGCATAGAGAGGCTTGCTATTCCGGAGGCGTTATTTTAAGATGAAACAATGTAAATTCTGACTTTGGATGGCAGATGGCTGGCAGTTCACTGTTTGGCAAACCAACTGGTATGGTATGTTGGATATTCAGAGCAGCAGGTACGCAGCTCAATTTGAAACCACCACAGATGCTCCGAGGGAGCGGGGGAGGGGCACAAGCTGGTCAGGAAATTAAGAACAGTACTCTGAGCTCAGAGGGGAAAACGGATGATAATTAGCTGAAAGTTTGCTTCTTCCAGTCTCTACTTTTTTTGGGGGGGGGTGGAGGAGAAGAGAGGAGAGGGTGGAGTCCCTTCTTAGAAAACCAGGAAGGCCCTTAGATAAGTCCGCACAGGGGGAAGCTTCTAATTTTGCTTCCTATCTGCCCAGTTGCCAAAGCTTAGCTTCCCTGAGAAATGCAAAGGTGAGGGAAGAGCAAGTTAAAGAGCTTCTCAACCATGTTAGCCAACAGAGTGGCACGAAGGTGAAATAAGGAGCATGACTCCCGGCTGGTTGAGATAGGATCGAGGAGTGATATTTCACGGAGGACTAAAACATGGTTTAAGAAAACCAGTACACAGAGTGATAACTCCAGGGTGTCTATATCCAGGGAATTCCCCCAAAACAAGGTCAGGGGTTGTGGGGCAGTATCACCTACTGTGTGCTCTGGTTATAGGGTCAGGGAATACATACAATGCTGGGCACACACATCTGTGGAGGAACTGAAGGGGGGCCAGAGCACCCATCAGCCATGGTCCATTCAAAGTCAGTGAAGACGCAGAACATTTGTAAGAAGGCCACTCACTGTGCATCTAAAATTATCAGCTCATCTTCATATGGGATATCCAAACAACCCTTTTGAACTGGAACTCTTGGTAGGTTTTTCCTGCATGGAAATCAAGCAAGTTTTCATTTCCTCCAAATTCTTGCAGGGGCTGGAAGGCCAGTGAGGAAGGTTCTGCTAATGGCTCTTCAGTAGTTCTCTTCCTAGGATGCAGAAAGTGAACACCAGGAGGTATGGACTAGCAAGAGAGGAGGCTGAGAGCTCTTCTAGGGGCAGGTTTTGAGATGGGGCTGACTCCCCAGCATTGGTCCTGATTTGGGGCCCTCTGAAACACTGAAGACCCCAGGAGCTTTCCGGGGATGGTCCTGAAAAGCAGTGGAAAAAATCCCATTTGGGGTGTTCATGGATTACAGCCTAACTGAATTTACAGCACCACAGTTCTGATGACCAAATGACTTGAATGTTCAGGGAGACGCTTGTCACTATGTTGCAATCAGGTGTTTTGGCCAGAACACCATGCTAATTAAAAGTCCAATTCCTACCATAATTGCTCATCTGGACCTTGAGTAATGAGCAAAGAATCTCTGGGCTTTAAAATAAAAATACAAACATGTGTGGGTCCCCTGAAAAGCACCCCCCCCCCCCTTTTTTTTCAGCAGAACATGGCCAGAAAAAAAGTCTGGAGACAGTGGCCACTTGTCTGCTTCCTCTTTGCACTCTCAGTGAAGAAGTGCAGGTGGTTCAGCATTTAGAAGGCATGTGGGGCCAGGCCTGCCCTAAGGAACCATCCAGTCCCGGGGGATAGTAAAATGTGAATTTATGCATATATGAGATGAGACTTGGCAAAGCCTAGAGAAGGCTTCTGATGCAGGGTTCCTAGCTGCTTCACAATGTACTCTGTTATACTCTGTATGTACAAGGGAAATCTGGCGGTCCCCACCCAGTGTGACATGTCCCTTCCTCCCTATGGGTCAGGGTGTAAGTGAGGGTAGAAATGAAGATCTCCCTTCATCTGAGGGCCCACAGACGTAGGACAGACTTGGCCACATTTCCCTGGCAGCTCTCCCAAGAACCTGGTTCAAAGGCCTGAGGAAGAGCTATGTCAAGATGGCTCTCTCAGCTTGAAAAAACAGGAAGTGCTGTGCTTCAAGTACAGAAGTGCCTGAAGGACAAAGAAATTGAAGCAAGAAAGATGAAAGTGAGAGGAGAATGGACATTTCTGGAGGGAAAAACGTTTTAGCTTGCTTTATCCCCAGCCATCAAATGGGAGCCACACCAGTGGAAGGGGCTGGCGAGGGGCCCTGAACACGTTTCTTGTAAGAGTTTGTAACACCAAGTGGATTAAAAAAATTTTTTTCCCCTCGAGATGCTGCAAAAACAGCATGTCCTTCTGTTGTTTCACAAATGACATTTAAGCAGCAATGGAGCTTGGTGTATGGGAGGGAGGGCAGTGGCAGAACAAGAGGAAGAAGAGCTGGGGACAAGAAGGAGGTGGAAATCAAGGCAACGCAAGTTGGTTAGCAGGGAGTTGTGGTAAAAAACTGACAGGAAGGAAGAACGAAGGGACAGAGCCCAGGAGAAAAGTCCGCAGCAGCAGGCACGAACTGAATCTGAGACCACTCTTCCCTTCAGAGAAAGGGTGTGGGAGGATGGGGAAGGGGGCCTTTTGGGGGGTTCTGCAGTCTAAGAGAACGGCTTGATGTGGCCAGAAGTTCCATCTTTTGGGAAAGCGTCAGGTGCACAGGGGATAGAACATGGAGGAGGCAAAACTCAGACACAGGCATGAAGCAAAGGCAGGTCTCAGCGACACCCCCTCTCCATATCATTGTTCCAGATCCAGGCTCCCAGCTGGACTTGGATTTCTTTGCTGCTGTAGCACTGTGAGTGAGTATTTCTGAGTTGAGTGTCTCGAGATAAACTTATATCTAAAAATAAGTCTTTGATGATGTAGAGGAAAAATGGACAAAGCTGGACCAGGATATGGACAGCAGGAATGGGTGGCAGGGGTCTTTGGTAATAGGGGTTATATTTTCATAACCAAAGTATTCCAAATTGAGGGAAGTTATTTATTTTTTTTTTAGCATTTTCAGTGTGCCAGGCACTGAGTACTTTATTTTTGCATGTTTATACAAATGCACACATTTATGTATTTATACATTATGTATGTATAAACATACTATCATGTGGTACTGATCCTGTTGCAACACAGTGATAGATATTTCTATAGCCATTTTATACATCAGAAAACCGAAGCTTAGAGAGGTAATCTAAATTATTAAAGCCTCACATTAAGTTAGGGATCTCTCTCACTATAAGTCCATGATTTTTAACAAAATTCATAAAACAACATGGAGAGATACACTAAGAAGCCACATAGTTTACATGAAGAAAACCATTTCCGTTTCCAGAAAAAGAAGGGGAAGACAGTGGGAAGAGAAAAAAAATAATACAGCTTTGCCTTGGAGGGTGACACAGCCATATTAAAAAGCTGAAATTTTAAAACAGATAAAGTAGAGGGTTATTTTGCACATGACAAAAGTCATGCTTGCTTAACAAAGTTGTTTTCTTCCAGTGGTCTTAAGAAAGTGGCTCTCCTAGTTTATTTGAAAGCCAAATCAAAATCTTGTGCTTTAAGTTTTGAGGAGGGCAGGGTTTCCTTAAAAGGCAAGCAGATAAGAGTGCTCAAATGTCTCAAATGTGTCTCCCAGGTGACAGCTTTTCTTTGTATCCACAGGTTTCCCCCTTCAGAAGCCCAACAAAATGCAAGGCCAGGGTTAGGCGCCTCTGACACCCCAGATTCAAATCGTCTCAGGAAAGTGGAAGATTCAAATGGGAAATCATCGATTTCATTGCTTTGCTCAGAACCAAATTATGTCAAATAAGTTACAGCCTAAACAAGCTGTAAGGAGACACTTAGAAGCATGAAGTCTGAAGCACAAACCTCTCTAACAGAAGTTAAATCAGCTCTGGAAACTGACTCCAGATCCTTTTGGTAGAGGCAGAAAAAGGTTTTATTAATAATGACCCCAATAACTGAAGCGGCCATGGATCTGGCTAAATCTTCCCCCCAACACATCGTGTTATGAAAGCCTGTTACTTCCGGAAAGGCAGCACTGAGTCTTACACTCATGTATCACAGAAACAATACTCTTCTCCTCATTAAATTGTTCAGCGGATTACCTTGCCAAAGGTGGCAGGAACTAGACCCTACAGTCAGGGGCTGCATGGGACAAGGAAGAAGCTACTGAGGAGTTGCCCAACTCTATTAGCCAGCATGAGGCCATGTGTTGTTTTAATTAGGACCCTAAGCAAGGATGCAGAGAAATTACTACTATACAAAAAAATATTTTTAATAGATTAAGGCACTGGAGGTACAAGCTCACCCAAGTACTTTATTTCCTGGTAGAGATTCAAAGTGACAGGCTGTAAACTCAATAAGCCAATTCAACATTTGCAACTCATTATCTCCACATAACAGGCAGTAGAGAGCCCCTCTCTCCCTACTAGAGGGTGGGCTCCTCCAGGACCAGACCCAGGCCCTGAGACCCTGCCATACAAACCAGCACCCATTCTCTTTGGAAACTGGAGGCTGTTCCAAGAGTGCAGATGGATGCCTTTTCATGGGCTGGGGTTCTAATCCAGAGGTAGATGGTTTCTTGTCAGCCCACACACATTGGTTTTTGTTCTTTTTGTTCATAGGACAACATGTGATGTGCAGCTGGACATTCAACAATGAGATTGGCCTTCCACCACCTTGGAAATCTCACTGGGGGCTTCTGGGAAGAGGGTGACTACAGTGACACCTTCCAACGCCTCCACACCAAAAACAGGGACAACTGAAAAGCAAAACCAGTGACTCACAAACAACATCTGTGACAAAACAAGGTCACAACATATCTTCATGAGTCCCAGACACAAGCCAACAGACAATGCATATTTTATGGCTCTCTGTGCCGGAGAAAGTAGAGGCATTTGGTGGACCTGGGAAGAAAACAGGGAAAACACCCACAGGTACCCTTTGGAGAGCACAGCGGGCCAGCATTAGAACAGTGGCTGACATGGGAGTGGCTCCATCTGCTCTAAGAGTAGGAGTCAGTAAAGGCCTGTGCTGGGAAGCTCCTGAGTGAGCAGGCTGGAGCCACGTGGCCTTCTACAAATGTTCTTCAACTCTCCCACTGCAAGGAGTAGAATCAAAACTGGGAAGGTGGAAATTTCAGGTTAAGAAAAAGTTCAGATAAAAGTAGAGGAGGGGAACAGAAACAGGAAACCTCACAAAGCTAGCTACATAGTTTTTAACACTACGCTAAAGGTACAGTTTTTAAAAATCAGTTCAGGGTTAGAAGATAGAGTACTGTGAAGTTAAGAGAGCTGTAGAAACCAATTCTATTAAAATTCCAGAAGAATTGCATTCATATAAAAATTCACATTTTACAAAAGGCCCCCTCTAGCCACTCTCCTCTTGGTGGGTGGCAGAGAGGGTAGCTTGGTGAGGGAAGTAGCATTCTGTGGCATTATATACTCTGGTCACAGCCCATACTGAGAAATCAGCAATAACAATAATAACAACCCTACAGAGAGTGAATACATGCCAGAATTAAGATTATAACATATTATTTGCAACTGACTTAAATACATTTTGAAAAAAGCAGATGATCTGAAATACCATTAAAAACAATTTTAGGAATGGAAACTAAGCTGGAAAGAACACAAAACCTAATAATTAGATAAATGATGACAGGCAAAGAAGATCCAATCAATGGAGAATAGGAGTCAGTTCCTAAGAAGGAAAACCAAGGCAAGGGGACAGAAAAATATGAAAACTTATGTCTCAGGTGAAGTTCATGAAACAAAAAAAGACTAAAAATCACAAACTAAAAAAAATACAAAACATATTTCAAACTACCATTTCCAAATGATCAAGACCAATACATAATCTACTAAAATTACTGTATTTTGAATAGAAACAAAAATATTCCTTTGGGGCAAAAACAGTACATGAATTATAAAGGAAAGATAATTAGATGTTATATGCTTTTTGACAGCAGTGTTTTATGTTGAAAGAAACTGAACTATTTTCTTAAATTTTCAGTACTCAAAATACTCATTCATAATCCTTTAGAGAAAGTCTGACCTAAAATTTTATGTTCAGCAAAACTGACTTCCGATATAAAGGGCATAGTTCTTAAAATGCAAGAATTCACAGTATATTTTTTCCCTAAGATCAAGGAACCTATTAGATCAAGGAGTCTGCTGAATTAGCTTCAGACCGGAAGACTGGGATTCACATAAGGAGAGTGAGTATTACATACATAGAACTAAAACACAATAAGGATTCAAAGGTCAGGTGACAGAATACATTGGTGACATGGCCTGTTAGGTAACTATAACACAAACATAAAAACTGGAAGGGGGGGCAGAAAACAGGTTGATAAAACGTGCTTATTTTCGGTAATCACTAATGATGACAAAAATGGCTATCAGAGTGACTCTGAGACTATTATGATAACTATGGGATACTCTAGCCCCAATTCTGTGACTTTTTAGAACTCCTTATGAAGGACTATACTATTGTAACAATATGGGGAAAATCAGTTGGGGGTGGGGTGGAAATTTATGGGTGGGGGAATCCCAGACTCTATGGAATTGTATCATAAAATTCAAAATTAAAAATGTAAAAAAGAAGTGAAAACAAAAAAAAATTGGGATTCTTGCTTTGGAAGAAAAGACATATAAATGTAATATAAAAGAAGTTAAGTGAGAAAATATATAGTTTTGAATATGAGTCTGAAACATCAGCCTGAACTTAATTTGATTCTGTGTCTCTCTACCCTATGCACACACTTAGCATGTGTATGCTGTGTCCACTAAACACAATGACCAATCCAGCAGCCATTAAGTACTCACAATGCCAAGACTGTGGTCTTAAAATACCTTGTCCTACTAAAAGAAGACAGGCTTTTGATTCTCTCTCTCTTTTTATTTTTCTGAAAAATGGCTGATTTGGGGTCTGGGGCAAGAAGCAGACAATACAAAATTGTAGTTTCTTCATACACAACAGATAGTAAGGAAGATAATGAAAGTTCCCAAGGTCACATCAAAAGGACCCAGTAGCCCATTTGGAGTTCCAATTGGCCAAGAATGGAAATACATGAGTTTCAATAAAGAAAACAACTACAGTGGATTGAGGTACATTAAGTAAATATAAAGCCGTAAGTTCATAATATTATTCAGAGAGGCTTAACTGGTTATATGTTAAGCATGACAGAAAGTCAACTTATTGTCCTGAAAAATGGGTGCATTAGGAAAAAAACACAAAGTATGTATTCTGCCTCGATTGTAAGAACTGTAGCACAGAATAATCAACTGCAAAATGAATGGAAACTGCTTCTTAAAAAATGCTCCCAGATAATAAATGAAAACAAAATTAGAGATTTGGAATTACACGACTTTGTAGCCCTCAATGAAATACTCAGGACAAGCATTGAGCATCACTCATTATGAACATGAAAAGGGAGAAAAATGCATGTTAGATGCTTCCCGACAAAAAGCCCAACGGCTTTGTCAATGCTGGTAGTGCCTCTAGATGCCACTGCTGGGGTGCAGGAAATAAAAAAGATGTATCCTGTACCATAGAACACAAGCCTGTGGGAAGCTACAGAAAGGAAGAAGAGGGCTGGGGGGACACTGCAGGTTTAAAGTGAATGTCCATTTAAGTAAATGTCTAGAATTTTAGACTCTGTAACCACCCAACCTTCACTACAAGGATCGTTTGTTCTCAGCTCTCTGCATAAATTAATGTGTTTCAGGTCCATGGTACAATGGCATTGTAGGTTGATTAAAGAGGTATACACAATCTTGTCCTGACACAGTAAAGGTTTATGGGGACGATAAGCACTTAACATAAAACATGTTAAACACTATGATCAAATTACATTGACCACATAAACAGGTGGCAAAAACCACAGAAGTCTGCACACCCATGTATGCAACAGTTCCCCTTTGGAGAACTCATTCTAAGGACGGATCATGGATGCATGAAGTTTCAGCTTACCAGTGTCAGTGTTTATGACTGGGAATGTTAGAAATAATACAAAGGTCAAGATTAGGTGCTTCATCTGGTTGTGTTCTATTTACTCGATACACGCCATGTAGTTAAATACATGTTATAATCCATTCAATGGACTTTATGCAGTGATAAGAATAGTGCAGTAAAGTACCATTTAATGGCATGACAAAAATTATGAAATATTGACTATGAAAACGCACATTACAAAATACGATGCATATATACTATGATTTTATTGTTTGAGGTACAGAAAGGAATTAAAGTATAAATACAAAATGTTTAAAAATATTATTATAGTTACTTTCTACTCTCACCTTTTTCTTTACCTATGTTTGTTTCTACAATAAACATTCTCTGGATAATACAAATTTAAAAAGGAAAATTCTATTCAACCTCAACACTCTTTAAAATCCATGTGGTCATCTCATTTACTTATTCCTTGTTCAGTATGTGTCTACAGATTGAAGTTGCAACCAATGTGGATTCTACCAATGCAGAGATAAAGTCAAAAGTGAATGCATTACAATTCACTTCAATGGCTTAGTAAGAACTTCATACTGGGTACCAAGAGAGGAACTTGCCTAAATGCAAGAAAACATTCATCCAAGTCTTAAAGCAAGCAGACAATAAATTGAAACTCAAGTGCCAGCCAAAGATATGTAAAACAAAATAAAGTGCCATTTCATGCTTACCCTATTAACAAACACTAAATCTCAGCACAGCAGCTGGGGCTGGCCAGGTTGAAATAAGGCACATGGCAATCCAGTGCATGAGATAACAAGCATTTTGAAAAGTTAACCCATTAAACAAAGAAAAAATAATTCATTCTGATCTCTTCGCAGTGCTTAGACAAAATTTCTTGCATTCTGGTTATTTGGATTTTCCTTCATAATAAGATTGTTTGCATCTTTTAAAGTTTTTATTTTACCTACTTCATATTTTTTGAAATAGTTTCCTAATGTACATGGAAAATAGTTATTTGTTTGTTGATGTTTATTATTATTAAAGAGACATTTTGTGTGTACACGTGGAACTGTCATCGGCTTGCCATCTTGGAACACACGAAAGGGGGAAGTAGGTGGTGGGCACGTGCAGAGGGAAAGGAGGGGAATGAGTCTCAGCGTTCCTGAGCTGCAGCTCCCACTGTGTTCTCTTCTGCCACTGGACATAAATGGGTATGTTAAGAATGCCATTACCAAAACAAAACTATAAAATGGTAACAATAATACTAACTCCACGGGCAGAAAGAGGGGATGGGCCTATCTACAAATGTTACATGAAATCACAGAGGAGGCAGCCATTCTGCCCTGCAGTAGTCCAGCTGCTGACAGCCAGTTTCAGATTCAGGAATCACAGCCTTTAGAACCCCTGAGAAGATTCCTGAGCACTCCGCCCTCCCACCCCGCCTAGGTCCTTCTCCACACACTCCACCAAGGGGTCTGGTGACCAGCAGGAATGGGTCAGCCTAGCAATTTACTCACATACATTTTGGTGAATGTGCTGAACAGAAAACTAGCTGCTAAGAGCAAGGCTGCAAGATGTTGTCGCTGCTCCAGAGACTGCCTAGCTGCAGGAAGCATTCTCCTGAGAAGGTTCCGCAGTGCGCCAACTACCTTGGGTGTTGCTTTGCTTCCAAATTTTTTGTCTCATGGAGAGAATGCGAGTGAGCACACACGCGCGTCTGAAGCTGTGGCCTAGAGTTACAGGAAAATGCAAGGGAGAAGGGAGAGAGAGGAAGAGAGAAAGAGAGAGAGAGTCATGCTTTCTCCTCCTCCTCCCCCACCCAAATGGAGATGGTAACGGCTTCCACTGCAGAAGCACACCCCAAAGACAGATCAGATGGGCAATGAAGAGAAAGCAATGTGGTCCACCAGCTGAGCAGTGCGAAAGGCTCTGATATACTGCAAGGCAGGACCAATTTTTAAAAATAAAAGAAAAAGATAGCTGAGGCCTCCCTCTCCCCCTGGTTGTTGTTGACTCTCCCAAACACTGGGTCTGGCGCGCTTTCTGATCCCCAGAGTTTGATGCACGTTTGATTCACAGACTGCAGCGTGTCTGCACCAGATGGCCTCGAGTTAATGAACACAAACTCATCACTTCTGCTCACCAGGGAAATGTGCAGCTCAATCTGATTTGTACTCTACAACTAAAAATATTTGAGTATTTTTAGGGTGCATTTTACTGAGACAAAATGGCACTTCAGGAAAGCATTCAAAGAACAGAGACGAAGCAGCAAATTGCAACTGCAATCTTCCACAAATGGATGAGCCAGCTCCTCAGACCACTTTCTCCCCAATATCTAAGTCATAAGCAGTAAAACGGTACAGAATACAGCCCCATTCTGCCAAATCCCCCATCCTTTTCCCCCAAGCTGAGCTGTAGACCTTGTGCAACCAAGAACTCCATCCAAACACTGGATTTTATCATTTACACACCAGGACAAACCTTCTCCACAGGCTACACACACAGGCTTTTATCTATTAATACCATCTTATTTACATGTTTTCATATATAACAACAATTTCAGGAAAAATCCATGTGCTGAACTCTGTAAGCTCCCCATCTACAACAAAACTTTGTTTAGCTGAGTGTGTTCCAGGTCATCAGCACCAACAAACCACATTGTTTTCCCCAGTGGAGAATCAAGCAATAGGAAGCTGCTGCATGCAGCTGACTTTCTCCTCAACACCCACATTTTCTGCTGTCTTATTTGGATATCTGAGCAATTCAATTCAGCTCATGAACATTAGAATCGCAGCTTTGTAAGTCAGCCCAGTTCTTGGTTCACTTCTAAAACAAAGTCAATAACCACACAATGGGTCTTTGTTCATTGAGTGTGACAGTGGATAGTCAGCGTCCAGGGCAAGTTCCTTCTGACCAAAATCTGGGCTCCGCCAGGAGTTTATTAGAAAAATCAACAGAGGCTCCATCCCAGATGGATTGACTCTGAATCTGCATCTGCATTTAACAACATCCTCAGGTGAATCGTGTGCACATGAAAATCTGACAGGTACTGCCTTCTGTGACAATCTTGGAATCCAGACCATGTTCCTACACATTGTACTGTGTGAATGGGAAAGTGGTTTAATCATCTTAGCACCATTCTGTAAGAAGCTATTTTCTATGTACCAGGCTTGAACAGAAACCTTTGACTTTTTAGAGTGATCAGTTATATAGATAAAAGTCACATTCAAAAGGGAGAACAAAAAAGACATCACTGTTCATTACGTAACATTCTTTGCTACAGCTAAGCACAGGGGAGGGGACACATGCAGCTCTCCACTGGAATGAATGGTGGAGTCTGGAGAGACAGAGTCACTTTGCAGAACCAGCTCCAGGAGCAGCCTCTCCAGCTGCCTCCAGCAGGATGACTTCTGACTCACAGTCTTCTCCTGCTTAGGCAGCATAAATGAGCTTCTCTTCCCAGCTAGTGCTGGAGCAGCTGCGGAGAATCAGCAAGAAATAATAGTTTCACAAGGCAGCTTAAAAAAAAAAAACAGTCTTTGTCACCTCTAGGGGTGCCACAGGCAGGGCAGGGCAGGGCACTGAGAGGTCCTCCAGACGCTCTACACTGATTCATTAGCTCCTCCCTGCCAGCTGAGAGAGGCAAGTGACGTGAGGAGTCTGCAGTGAACACTGGAAACAGCAAGGGGAAAGCTTGTGCTGTTGGAGATACAGGCCAGAGGGATGACGAGGTGGTGAGTCAGCCAAGGTTTGGGCTACTTGATGTTGCCTCTGTTGAGTGCTGCTGAGCATTCGCCGTCATGCTCATCATGCGCATGAGTCAGACAACAAAGGGGTAACTGACCACAAGCCTCTCAGCTCAAAGACCAGCAAATGATGTTGCAAATTTGCGAGCCATTTTCTGGCCTGGGTTCTGGTTCAAACACTAGAATTAATAATAAGTGAACTCTAGTTAATCAAGAGAACTATGGTGGTTCTGGGCTCATTTAATTCAGAAATTCCTCTTAATCATAAGACTTAAAGCAAAAGGGATTTTATCAGAGTCTTTGATCTGGAGATTAAATACCTTCAGAATCTTGCAAGGATAGTGGAGGATGTCGGTGAGAAGGCCCCAGAACAGCTATGTCCAACACTGATCCACTGGCCACTGACCCAAACTCAAGGGTAATGGAAGGTAGAATAACATGCAACATTCTTCAAAGACACAGAGATTGTATGTGGAGGGGAGAGGGCGGAGTCCAGAACTCACTGCGAGGTAGATGCCTTTTATTCTGACACATGCACAAGTACACTTTAAAAGCAGAAAAAAAGACTGTAGACCCAATTCTGCTCACAGGTCATTCACTGGTGACTAATACTTTTACCTGAAGTCCCCCAAATGCCCCACTGGCAAATGAAAAGTTCGAAACAGAAACCAAGGTTTCCTGACTCTGAGTCCAACCCTTTTTCTTTAAAGTTCAAAGCCTGTGTGGCAGCCTGGGGGCAGCCTGTGGATTTCATTAAGTGTCTTCCTCTGCCAGGTGTGTCTGCGAAATGAACGGGTTGTGTGAGAAGGCCTCTATGTCTGCTTGGGCCCTGACAGTCAGGCGTCTCAGACGCTTTCACAGAAAAGGAAGCAGTGACTTGTCACAGACATTGAGGATGGCAGAATTTTCTCAGGGGCCAGAAAAGCAACAATGAGGAGATAATACTCCTTTGGAACTAACTTATTGGAGTCCTGAGCCTGAGTTATTCCAATTCATTAAACACCTCTTTTCTGCTTTCCAATAGGTACCAGGCCCTGTGCTGGACACAGGACGGAGGGAGTTCACCAAAGCACTTGGGCACAGACTTGAAGACATTTGGCGTGTTCTCAGTGGCCAGTGCCCAGAAGCAGGGGAGACGCCTATGATCAAGGAATAGAAGCAGTCCATGGGTGCCCCTTAACAGACAGGCAGGAGGCCTTGTGGCCACAGAAGGGGAAGGCATTACCCAGGGAGACAGTGTCATTGTAGAAGAGCCAAGCCTTAAACTAAATACACAAGAATGAAGAAACAAAAACTAGGGGGTAGATATCTAGGTAAAGGGGACAGCATATTTACAAACCTGAGATGATGATAAAATGAAAGCACAGAGAACGGGGAAGAGTATGGCAGAGTGGAAACTCAGAGCCTCCAAAGCACATGAAGTTATTAAAACCATCTGAAATGGCTGCTTTGCAGCTCGTGACAGCAAAGGTGAATCCACCGACAGGGTAAATGTTGATGCTACCCAAAGCAATTTCTAAATATAAACTTCAGCAATTTAAACAATAAATGTATTCAGCTTTATTTGTAATTGCTGTAATTTATGATTATCATGTATAATTTGCATTATCTAATCATGTGTTAAGATGAATAGATGCATTGCGTACAATCATTTCAGATTTTGTAGGCATTCTTTTTATTCCCTTTTCTTAGGCTGATGTTCAACACGGTGCTGGCATTCTCTTAACATTGAATCTTTACCAGATACAGGAATCTTGATCAGATACCAAGCTGGCAGGCTTCTTCAGAGAGCATGAATCACAGGACAGTCATTTTCCTCTTTTCTCTCACACCCACCTGAGACCATGAACATACATGCTGGTGTGCCGTGTCCTTAAGCAAGACTTCTCTGCCCCAAAACCCTACAGATCTCAGATTTCTCTCAGTTCTATGTTTGCCAACTCATCCCCTTTTTCTACTGTGACATGTGACAATGGTGTTAGTGAGTAAAGAAATAAATATTTTAGGTGCTTTGGTAGTGTGAACTGAACTTCTACTAAAGAGAAGCCAATTATCTCGAGATATAAGCTGAGGAAGAGGCATTTGGCCATGCTGTTAGTGTAGGCTTCAAACAGAAAAAAAAAAAAAAAAAGAAAGAAAAGAAAAGAAATCTGAGGAGAAGGTCTTAGTATCTACCCCGATCAATATAAAGCAATTTGCTAAAGCTACGAAAGGCAAGACTGAGTAAATACTGATGGCTCAAACACATCATTAATTCTGTCTGGATGGTCTTCCCAAACAAACTCTCAACTACAGGTTTGAATTTGAATTCAACAATCCCATGTTAAAAATAACCCATTTTATGTTAGGGTTATTCTCAATACGCACAGCAACTGTGTCACTCATTTAACAAATACTTACCGTACCATGTACTACCTTCTTTAAAGGACCAAGACCATCTTAGGTAGATGTTTCAATGGAGTTAGCTGAGTAAGACAGGAGGTGTAACTAAAGTATAGGGCGGTGGCACTGTCCAACACACTAGTGGACAGAGCCAAACCAAATAATTTAATGCCTTTTCCATCTTAACTAAACACTCACCATGCACTGCTACTTAAACCCTTTGCAGTCTGGGATGCAACAGTAAAACGAGCATGAATTTCCTTTCCCTTCAAAGTTTCATGAATAAAAAATTCACTCAATTTAAAAAAAGATTTATTTTTTATTTGAAAGACAGAAAGGCAGATTTTACAAGAAGGAGAGATAAAAAGAAGGTCTTCACTCCCTAAATGGCCACAGTGGCTACAGCTGAGCTGATCCACAGTTAGCAGCCTCTTGTGCATCTCTCACATGAGTGCAGGGTCCCCAGTACTTGGGACAACCTCTATTACTTTCCTAGGCCATTAACAGAGAATCAGATTGGGATTGAGCAGCCAGGACTCAAACCAGTGTCCATATGGGATGCTGGTGCCACAGGGTGGATGATTAGCCAGTTGAGCCATGTAGCCAGTTCCAGAAGATTCACTCTTACCATAGACTTTGGAAAATCTCAGTGTAAGGTTTTTCTTTCTTTACAAAGTCAAGAACTTTCATCTTCACATTCACCCTTTCTCTTTGGCATATAGGAACTGCAACTTATGTGAACACAGGTATTACAATATTAAAATAGTTGATTTGATAACCAAGGCAGCTATTAAATGAGTAATGGGTGGTTAGCACATATAATCTGGATATGGGGAACAGATAACTTATGTCTCAGATGGGACAGAGTTGGGTGGTACAAGATTCACCACAGTTTTCAGGACAGCACTTTAAAGGAATGGGCATTCAATGTAGCAGTACAGACTCCTATATCCCATAGGAAGTGCCTGGGTTTGAGTCTTGGTTCTTGGTTCCATTCCAGCTTTCAGCTTCCTAATGTACACCTTGGGGGGAGTAGCTGAGTCCTTGACACCATGTGGGAGACTCAGATGGAACTCTACAAGTTGTGGATATTTGGGGAATGAACCAGTAGATGGGAGATTTCTTTCCTTCCCTCTCTCTCTCTCTGCCTTCAAATAAAAAACACATGAATTGCTTATTTCTGGAATTTCCTATTTACTATTTTCAGATGATGACTGATGTTGCAAGTAACTGACAACTTAGAACAGTTTAACTGGAAGTCAGGCATGTGCCTAGTAGCAGGAACACTGTAGTCAGAAATAGTCATTTAACACTGCATTGTTCAGAATCCTGACAGGTGAGAAATGTGAGGATTTTCCAGGGGAAGGATTTTACAGGGGAGAAAAACACAACCAGCAGTGTGAAGGACAAATTCCAAAGGGAGACAGCTGAACACAGTGAGGGATCAGGAGGCTAAGGACTGAGCCCAGGCAGCACAAGGGGTAGGGACACACACGCAAAAGAGGAGCAGGAATGGAAGTACTGGGGATGAGAAAGCCACACTGGAAAACTAGGCACAAGGACAAACATTCAGGATTGTGGCAGGGATTTTAACAGAGGAAGGGAGTATGTTGGGACAGAGATCAAAGCTGGCTTTAAGTCATGCTGACTCTGAGATCCTAGGGGGGTATCCAGTTGCAAATATCTATAAATCAGTGGGAGACATGAAGTAGGAGGTGGAAAGTGAAGAGAGAAATCTGGCAGTACTTGGTATTGTTAATCATGGCACCAACACTTCCTATAACCTGGCTAGAGGCCAGATATTATGCTAGAGAGGAGAGAGGGATGAATAGGACAGTACTCCTGCCCTTAAGCTATCTGGACTAGAAGGGAAACAACCAGTAAGGATGAGAACAAAAGGGACTGAGTGTTCCTACTGAAGAGCAGGGTCTGTAGAAACAATACTGCAGGGGGCTCATGCCAGAATCCTGGCACTGGGAAAGCAGGTGGGTGAGAATGGGGAACAAGCACATGTGACCCAGTATACTTAGCTGGGGGAATGTGTGGGCCTGAGGATGCAAATGGTCTTCAAAAAGTTCATGGAAAGTGAGATGAAAAGGTAACTTTATTTTGGTGCAGAAGAATTTTGGAATCAAGACATAGTTTTTCTATGGTATATGTTTTTCACAATTTTTTTTGGAAATTCTTTCTCACATGAAAAACAGAACTCTGGCCCCAAACGTGCAACAACCGAGGACCAACTTACAGCCTTCAGTAACCAGTCCAGAAAGTCAAACAATGACCCCTGTGACAGCTAACCCCAAAAGGTCTGGATTGACAACAGCTGGTAGTTTCCCGAATTTTTGTGCTGATACCAAATTTAGGATTAAACAAAGAAAGCCAGAATGCATCCCTAACCAACCACTTAAGATGCTCAGGGCTTGGCCTGCATTATTGCATAACGGGTTAAGCTGCTGCCTTTAATGCCGGCATCCCATGTGTACCGAGTCCAATACAGCTCCTTGTTAATGTGCCTGGGTAAGTAGCCGAATAGCTTAAGTGCTTGGGCTGCAACCTGGCCCAGCCTGAGTTGCTGAAGTCATTTGGGGAGTAAATCAGTGGTTAAAAAATTTCTCTTTCCATTTCTCTCTGTAACTCTGCCTTCTAAATATATACATACAGACAGACATAAAAAATGTCCAGGCTCCTTATTAACTTGGTATAACTTCCCATGCCAGCACCTACCAGTCATACATAACCAAGAGCTTCCCTCACTTCTCTCATCATAAAGCTTTCTTACTCCTCCTCTGGTTTTTGAGTATGCACCAAATGTAAATGAAGGTGGCAGACTCTCTGAGTCAACAGCCTTTGCAGATTCACTCCCCAAATCCACACCAAGCTGGACCAGGTCAAAGCTGGGAACTCTATCACACATGAGTGGCAAGTACTTGAACTGTCATTCATTGCCTTCCAGGTACATTAGCAGCAAGCTAGACTCAAACTAGCACTCAGGTATGAAATGTCCGAATTATAATCAGTTACTTCATCCACTGCTCCACAACACTAGACCCTTTCATGCATTTTAGTAAACTATTGTTATCTAACCAACTAGAAAATCCAGGTTAATGTGAAGGGAGATTGTTAACACTGATACCCTAGACAAATTCGTCTCCCCAGTATCTACGCTGGGAGGGGCTGCCTCCTCCTTTGTTGGCATGGGGCTTGCACATGTGACTCGCTTTAGCCAATGGAACGTCAGCAAAGGAAGTACAGGCTTGACAAAACAGCTACAATTGATGCTTAGTATACTGCCAGCACTTTGAGAGCCAGCCCAACTAGAGCTGACCTTAGTAACCACAAAGAGGTCCAGACAAGGCTCCAGGTGACACAGCAACTAAATGAGGCCACATGAATGAAACCAAGCAAAATTAGTGTAACACTGTAGCCAGTTTGCAGACTCACCGTGGGTAGTTTTATCACATAGCAATTGGTAACTGATACACTGGTGGAAACATAAGTATCACAGGTGCAAGAGTGGACCTGAGGTCTTCAAAGTCCACCACTCCACCCAGAAATGGTGGGAAGTCGGGAAATCCAACCATCCCTCATACTGACTACCAAACACAATTCCTGCATTCACCCATAATCACTGCAGTTGGGTCCTCCAGTTGACTTAGGGATTAAGTCAACATATTGGTCTTCCCAAAGCAATTGGAAGTGGCTGATGGGAAGCAGAGTGGAGGGAATGACAGAGAGCTAGAAGGCTGCTGAGATGATCTCTGAGGGGATGGGCTGAAGGAAGGCCAGACAGAGGAAGGCATGTGCTGCAATCACGCTGCTAGGAGAATGGGTGGTACAGGAAACTAGGACATCTCACTGGCAAGCCAGGATCTTTCAGTTGACAGGTGCTCCATCCTCACCATTGGGGAGAAGCCCCGATACTGCAACTCAGAGATAATGATCACATGTCAGTTGTGAGCAAATGGTTGCTATTTGGGATTGTAGAGTGTTCTGTCTTCAAAGTGCTCTTTAGGTAAACAAGAACCACAAGGGGTTGTCTCCCAGAGAGACTCTCAGCATGAGGATGAATCAATTTGTTCATTCATTATTGAAACCCACATATGTCTGAACAGGATCTAAGATAGCAGGGTCCACGCAGTGCTGATGGTCTCATCTGGCTGCCCACGTAGCATTATATAATTTTCTCTATGTATATTGTAAAATCCTTGTTCTGATGTTATTTTTTTGCTTGTTAAGTCTTCAAGCTTTTTTTAAAATTCTCCAGTTCTTTACCTACTATTTCTAAAATATTAAGGCATTTATAGCAGAAACGTGTTGACATGTGAAGGTCAATAGGAATCCCCCAGAGTGTCGTATTTCTATTTGTCAAATCAGGAGAACAGGTCACCTGCCATTACAGAGCTCTTCCATGAACTCACTGACTGGCAAGCAATTTAAGAGTGGTTTGGGAAAGTAATTTGCAAATGGATGCTGCTACAGAAGCACACATTCCACTTTAGGGGAAAAAAAAGAAAACAAAAGGGAAAACATATGCTAGAAACAAATTTTAATCATCATAAATCATGCTTCAGTTTATTCAACTGTAATAATACTATTCGTTGGCTCATTATGAGGCTTCATACCACCTTGAAAACACTGCTCACTCCTGCATGACATACAGCATGGATTGTTGGGTCTGACATGTAAACTAATTATGTCCCATTTTTAACTCTGCCTACAGCCTGTTGGGAAGGCACACAGAGAAGCATTACCATGAATGCTGGAATCTCCTCAACCTGCAATGCTGCTAAGCCAGTCAGAAGATTTTCAGAAAGGGGAACAACCAAGACAGAGAGAAGCTGGCAGTCATTTCCAGCAGTGACTGCAGTTTTCCAAACGTACTCCTCCAGTAGTTGATCTTGAAACTAAAAGGTGTGTGCATATACGGGAGCATGTTTGTGTGTCACACATAATGCAAGGTGCCAGTCCTTTCCCATAATGATCTCATTTAATTTTCTAGTAAGCTAATAAGTAGATATATCTTATTATCTACGTTCTATGTACAAGTAAGTTGAGGCCAGGTAATTTAAGAAATTTGCCCAAGGTTCCACAGTAGCAGAACTGAGATAGAAATGAAGCCTGTGTCTTAGGCCACTAACCTGAGACATGGGACATAATCCAGTGGGCCCACTCTAGGTGTGGACTCAGTTGTCTCCCTGGTTATGTGACTGTGTTAACATGACTTCATCTCTCAGGTCCTCGTTTGTGATACGAGGGAACTGAGGCATTCTTGAATAATGGTTTCTTGCTGTACTTGGTCAATGATTCAGTGACCTCAGCTTTGATGTCTGTGTTGGTCAGTTAGATCAACCCAGTGGGATGCTATTTATAAACTCAAAATCAACAATATAACTTACAGGGGCTGGTACTGTGCTGCAGCAGGTTAAGATGCCCATGTGGGAGTGCTGGTTCAAGACCTGTTACTACTTCACTTCCTATTAAGCTGCCTTCTAATGTAGTAGGGAACACAGAAGGTGATGGCCCAAGTATTTGGGTCTCTTCGATCCACATGGGAGACCAGAATGGAGCTCATGGCTTCTAGCTTTGCTTGGCCTAGGCTTGGGTGGTGCTGGAAATTGGGAAGTGAATGTTCATACAGAAGATCTCTACCTCTCTTTCTCTGTAACTGCCTTTCACATAAATAAATCTTGAAAAAATATAAGGCTTAGGGACTCCTAGAGGTCCCCAAGAGCTTTTCCAGTTTGTACATGAAGAAATCCATGCTCATGATAATATGAAAATACCTTTCTTTTTCACTTTTTTCTCTTACAAGTGTTGGTGGAGTCTTCTGGAAGTTACTACATGAAGTATGATGACATCATCTCTCTGATAGATACCCAAGCACTAATGAGATATGTGCTTGAGTTTCAGAAAATTTCCAGCTTCTATTTCTAAGATGTTGGGGGGCGGTCTTCTGTAAGTTTTAAGAGTTTAAGGAGATCCTGAAGCCCAAAACCCTGTTGTAAGTCACACCTGTTCAAAGTCACACCTGTTCAAACTAAGGGAAACAAAAGAGCCTAAACTCTTTAATGCTAAAGAACAGAACCCAATTACAAAAATACTAGTGCTTTGTGTTACTTCGGCACTGCTGATTACTACAAAGACATTTTTAACTCCTTAAATTTGGCTGATTCAGCTGCCACGTGCATCTTAGAAGGGTGACAGTGGGAGAAAGCTTTTTGATAAGGGCTGTGTGGCTAATTCTTCCCTAAAGTCCTTAACCATTTAGGAGACACAGCTTATGTCAGGGCAGGAAAGGCATTGATGAGAAACAAAAATACACCCCAGTATTGTCATTGTCCCTGCCTTACTAGTCAACAGTTGAGGGTTTCATATTGAATCTCTTGGGCAAATCATTTTCCTCTTTATGCCAACTGCTGATGCA
Organism: Ochotona princeps; assembly: GCF_030435755.1. Taxonomy (NCBI): domain Eukaryota; kingdom Metazoa; phylum Chordata; class Mammalia; order Lagomorpha; family Ochotonidae; genus Ochotona; species Ochotona princeps. The sequence goes on along the minus strand of NC_080842.1, from coordinate 41,571,167 downwards.
ACTGAAGACTAATATAATCTGAACATAATAATATGTCTGAATCAAAGGGCATGGAAGTGAGGGAAGGCACCCAACATTAAAAACCAGGGGATTTGGTACACATTACCTCATCTGTTCCACACAATAGTCCTTTGAGGCATATATAGTTAAATCCATTTTTAGAGATTAGAAAACTGAGGCTATGATGTTATGTTACTCATTTACTCAGGCTTTAACAGGTAACTAACTATTTCTGAAACCTTAAGACTAAGCACTAATCCACTATCTTGAGAGAGTCCCCAAACTAGCTTGCCATAAAAATTATTCAGGTAGTTTTAAAAATTCCACATGCCTTGGTTTCATCCCTAAGGATTCTAATTCAGTGGATTTTTGTGAGGCTCTGGAATATGTGGATCCTTACAAACATTTGGCGTCTAGCATGGCTTTCAGCATGAGCCAGTGTTATGGTGTAATAAGCAAAGCTGCCACCTTTAGTGCCAGCACCCCATATAGGTACGAGGCCAAGTTTTTGGCTGCTCCTTGCTAATGCACCTGGGAGAGCAGCAGAAGACGGCCCAAGTACCCAAACGCCTGCACCCATGTGGGAGATCCAGAAAAAGCTCCAAACTCATGGCTCTGGCCTGGCCCAGCCTTGTAGGAAGGAACTATCGATTGTAGAATCTCTATCTCTCCCTTTCCTTCTGTTTCTTCCTCTCTGTATAACTGTACCTTTCAAATAAACAAGTGCATCTTTTTTTTTCCAATAGCATTTCTTATGTGGGGACATTTTCCACAACAATAGTACTTGTTTCCTCTCTTATCAGAGCTATTTCTTTTCCTCAAAGAAATGAGACTTTCCTTATCTCATGAGAATTGTTCTTTACCTTAAGAGAAGTGGAGATAAAATGCTCTTCTAAGCTCCAGTGGCCCCAAACAAGCATTTGTAGATTTTGTTTCTGTTTACAGGTTTCTGTGACATTCCCTCCCCAACAACATGCAGGTACTTGGTAAATAGTTTATAAACTGAATTGCAATGGGCCAGCCTCACAACTCTGTTAAAGTGGGTAGAGTAATTCCCAATTTGATGGTTTGCACATAAAGCAGAATTGGGATCTAAATCCTTCTTTGATCACCAAAATTTAGTGCAGGTACCTCTCAGTATTGGCCTAGAAATGGCTAGACACTTGGTGGTTGGTGCAAAGAGAATGAAAAAATGCCCAGAGCTCTCCTAGGAATGGGTAGAGGTGGTGCCCACACTCTTGTTGGTCTCTTTCTCACTTTGAGATGGCGTTAATGACCACTGATACCCTCACACCACACAGCGCAGGTTATGGTGCCACTGGCCGCTGCTTCAAGTGCAGCAGCACACCAGCAATCAGCACAGCTGTCTTTGGGAGCAAAGCGACCCTGAAGGAGAAGAATGGCTCAGGTGTGGGCAGGACAGGACCCGAGACTAAAAGGTGCAGGCCCTAGGAGTCCCATAATACTCTGTGTTAAGCAGTAAGACAACAGGCAGTAAGAATCCTGTTGCTTTATAGGAGAAAACAAGCAAAACTGACCCCTGGGAACAGAGGAGTCTGAATTCATTTCGTGCTGTACTTGTTGAGATCTAAATGGATCCAATTCTTAAGGAGCTTACATAAGACCTGAGTCATAAATTATGCTAATTCATGACACAAACACAACTGATTTCAAGGGTAAGTTGCCTTCTGGAGAAAAGCTATTTAGCCAGCAAAGTCACAAAGAAGGCTGGTCTCCACACTCAAAGAAAGGGACAGTTATGGAATAATCAACACTTAAACATTGCTATTCTTAGCAAATATCCATGAATTACGCTGGTTTTTACCCTAAAGCTAAGGGGCTGGGAGAAGCAAAGGCCACCTTGGCAACTGTTGTTGACGCCAAGGATGTCAGCTACAGTTTCATCTACCAGCTGCCCTCAGCTTCATCTCTGAAATCAAGTCACCTCATTTTATAAGAACAAAATGTGGGGTGGACATTTGGCCTAGAGGTTAAGACCCCCGAATCCTATACTGGAGTGTCTGGGCTTGAAGCATGGCTCTGCTTCCTGCTACTGGAAACCCCGGGAGGTGGCAGGTGATAACTTAAGAACTCGGGTCCCTGCCACCTGTGTGGGAGACCTGCACTGAGATCCTCTCTCCTAATTTGGCCTGACCTACTTCTAGTGGCTGTGGGCATTTGGAGAGGAAACCAGACAGTGGGAATTCTCTTTCTCAGTCTCTCTCAGTAACAAAACTACTGCATTAAAAAACAAAAAACAAAAACTCAAACAACCCCGATGAATAAGAAAATAAAAAATAGTGTTGACTCTTCAATTAACTGGAAGATGCATTTTGGCAAGGCCTGAGAATTCACCCATTATCTGCTCCCTACAGCCCCAACCACAAGGATATTTTACATTTGTATAGAGCACTTTCCAGCTTACCATCCTCTGCACATCTGTACACTGGTAATGTCTCCAATCCTGACAACAGCCATTCTTTGAGCAAACAAGGCTGGGGTGGCTCACTTGGTTTTGTGGACTGGAAAATTCAAAGTATATGCTGTGTGAGTCTCAGGAGCACTGAATGTCCATCTGCAGCTGCAGTGAGCGTGGCTTTCAGGAGGCAACACACCTCCGACAGCTTTTGTGTGACTTCTTCCCAAGGTTTCCTGGACCCAAGATACTTGGAGCTGGTTTGTTTTTGCTACTCCGACACAATCCTTCTTGCTCACATTTTGCTTTCTGCTAGGCCTCCTTTTCTTAGGCTTCTTTTGCATACACAATGCGCATGCGATGGCTCAGGCTTTGTGAGCACTGCCAGATCCCTCTCCATTCTGCCTTTCTCTCCTACTCTTTTCTCCTGCTATCGCCCTGTGACTGCCTCTCCGGTTCATTTCTCTTTTACCGTTTCCCTACCCTTTGCTTTGCCAGGCCACCTAATTTACTCACTTCCAAGTCTTATTAGCCTTGCCTCAGAAACACCAAGCCCTGCTGTCGTCACAGAGAACAAAGAGGACCACTTTACAGACAGACTTAGCAGAAAGCAGGGCTCCCTGATGCATATTAATAATGCTTTAATAACGCTGTCCTGAAGATGGCTGCTCCTGAGCATGTTGGGCGGGGGCTGCAGTAAGTCCCACCATGGCCCAGGAAGACTGGGGAGAAAAGGATGGAAAAAGTATGAACTGGATGACACCATCAAGGAGAACTTGATGTTCAATATCGCAACCAGCTTCTAGACACAGAGCATGGATCCCCACGCACCGGACTTACTGCTGCTCTCCGAGGCCGGGAGAAGACAACCTGTCTGGATGCATCTTCTGTGTGAAGTAGGCTTGTCCAATATTATCTGTCCTCCCTGACTTGCTTCACTCACTTATATTAAGCATTCAGTTTGGTATGTAATGCATATTGGGAAGAAATGATCACACAGCAATGATTCACTAAGATTTCATAAGTCAAACAGTAATCAGAAGGACAAAAACAGCTATTTCCCTATCACAAGTGCTTGGATTCCTGAAAGCACAAGGGCCACCCTGACCCCTCACCATATGCAGATACATATGAAAACAAGATCTCCGTCAGTGAGCAAGGCACCCAAATGCCTTTGGCACACTGCTACCCACCCTCCCCATGTGCTCATGTTATTTATCTTACCAATTCTTGCTGTTTTGAGAAAAAAAGTTTCTGCCTTTTTCAAATGTATTTTTGCCACCAGTGTGGTAAGAATCCCGAAACCACTGCTCTCCAATCTTGACAAATTAATCACTGATGACACATTCTTACATAATATAAAGCAGGCAACAGGAAGAATGAGGAGAACCAGGATGGAGCCACCTTTTTCCTAGGGATCCTTCCCCATGGGTGAGACTCTGAGACAGTGAAGGCATCCGTGTGGCCAGGTGACAGGAGGGGAAGAGCATGCCCAGAAGGTGGAAGAGGGGTGTGTCTCAGACCAGCCAGTCACAAGTGCTCTGAGCTGCGGTCTCCTGGGAGGCAGAATCATAGGCTCACGGTGAGGATCAGATGAGACCATGTTTGATGCACAGGGTCGATCCAGGGGCCCAGGTCACCAGCAACAGCCAAACCCTAAGTAGTGCCCTTGAGGGAGGGATGGAAGGCTGGATGGGGGGGGCAGGGCAGTGCACAAGCACCCCTTCCATGCTCCATCACTCACTATGGGAGATGGGCGCCTGTGAGGGAGGCAGATGTGGGTTTGAAGGAGAGGCTTTCTCACACCTGTGTGGTCAGCCCATGATTCCCTGTGAGGTCAGGACAGGTTTAAAGTGTCCTCCCCCAGGAGCCATGGCGAGGATTTCACGGCCTGGGTACATTCAGAATCATCTCCCCTCTAGAGGCAAAGGATTTATATAAACTGTCAGGTTTGGGTAGATGTTGCAGGGGTGAGGGGGGCAGAGGATGGGGAGGACATGCTGCCTTCCTTGGGCTTTCGGCTGCCAGGGTAGCAGTCAAGGCCAGTGGATCAGACAGATGAACTCAGGCACAGGCTCTCTCACTTATGGGATGGCCAACTAGAAAACAACACAAAAGGAGACAGAGCTCGGAGGAGTTCAAGGTGAAAGGAAAAAAAGGTGGCCCACTTTCTCCTCTGGCGCTCTGCTTTTGTCCTTCATGTGCTTCCCACTTGAGCGATAAACTGATGACATTGACCTCGGCCCTATGCCGCAAGCGCAGCTGCAGGAGGCGGTCCCTGTGGGGTCCTCTTTTTCCCTCCTCAGGTGCCTGGGCACTCGGTGACCGATGACCATGGTTAAGCCGCAGCTGACCGCACGGTGGCGGCGGGCGCTAGGCACCTGACCCCCTGACCCTGCCGGCCTTTTCTTCCTCCTCCTCTGCTCGCAGCCAATGGGCGCACTCGGTCCACTGGCTGCCATGGCAACGGGAAGATGGCTCGGCACAGATGTCACATGGGCAGGGATGAATGCCGTGGGGGGGAAGGGTGGGGGCTGCGGGTGCAGGGAGAGGGGGCGGTGCCTTCTGAGTTAAATGGTCCCACCAGTGGGAGTGAGTCACGTTTTGAAGTAAGTGTAGAGCGGTAACATCTATTTTCTTTCTTTCCCCTGTCCTTTAAGCTCTAAACACACATGCACAGACACAAACGCCCTTTCATCTCGGCTCCTGAGGTGCTGCAGGCTCCTCCGGCTCTCGTGGCAAACATGAAAGCTCTGATCTCGGGGAGCCGCTGTAAATGAACAGCACCTCCTCTGCATAGATGCAAGCGGGTGAGCTGCGGCCGGTTACCCAAGGGCCGGGGAGCTCTGCTTAGGTGAGTCCAAAAAACGATGGAACCACGCAGTGTTGAGACAGAATCCACAGCAACAGCAAAGGCAAAGCCTCAGCATGCAAGCAGCACCCCACCTCCCTTTCCCTGGCCTTGCCACTGCTCACCCCTCCCCCTCCTGGCGGTTTGTCTGATGCTGTCATTCTGAAGGCCATTTTATATAGGCTGCACCAGGGCAAGGCTCATAAATCTACCTGCTGGAACAACAAAGGCCCTTTTGTTGTCCTGAAAATAGATCCTTTCCAGGCAGAAATGCGAGATTTAAAATGTTTCCACTGTCCTCCACTTCTCTTCCGCTGAAGTTAATGAATATATGTCTGTGTTCTCACATATGCATAGAGTGAGCATATGTGCTAGCAAGGGGAGAGGTGCTAGGAACGGCTGTAGGCGCTAGGTCCTGCAGCCTTTTCCTACCTTGGGTGGGAACCTAACCCAGTTTCTGCTATCGGACCGCATGAACCAGGGAGACAAGAGGGAAAAAAATGGATAGATCTTGTTCTGACCCAAGAGATGCAATGCACTGCATGTGCCAGGGAATGAGAAAAAAACAATACTGCTTACAGGTATTGTTTAATTGGGCCTAATTCACTGGAGAGGCATTCACCGAGGAGCTGCTTGGGGAAGCGGCAGGTTTGCATGGAGTGTAACAACAGATGCAGGTCAAGGGGCAGTCTCACTCTTCATCGGAGGGAGAAGAGGGACAGGCTTTGGGGGGCAGTGGTTGAGAAGCTGCTTGGGATGTCCACACTGGTGTCCGGCACTGGAGTCCTGCCTCCACTTTAGGTTCTAGCTTCCTGCTAATGTGCACGTAGCGAGGCAGCAGGTGACGGCTGCAGTACTTGTGTCCTTCGGCCTGGCCCAGCCCTGACGGGCATTTCGGGGAGTGAATCAGAAGATGAAGAGCTCTATGTCCCTCTCTCTGCTTTTCAAATAAGATGGAAGCAAATACACAAAAATGTCTTAAAATGAGGGAGAGGGAACATGGAAACTCGTACAATGGATTGGATGAGATGAGCACTGCATGCAAAGGGTGAAAGAATGTGGAGAGAGATGGGCTCTGAGAAGTGTTCTGGAGTTTGTGGGGCAACGAATACAAGGAATCCGGCATTGGCTGGGCACTTGTTCTGAGGGAGGCATCTTACAACATAAACCTTTTTGCATATTCTGCCTAACTCCTGAAGAGCTGGGCACTGCTGCCCTGACAAAATCCAGGTGTAGAGAGGTTAACAGCCACAGTCATACAAGCCAGTACTGTGGGGCCCACGCGTCTCCATGGGCATTCGGTTCTCTGCCTATAGACTAGCAGGAGGTGAATCCTTGTTGTGGGGTGTGTGTGTGTGTGTGTGTGTGTGTGTGAGATTTTCTGGTTTCTGCCTGAGTTCATGTGCAGGACATCGTGAGTTTCAAACATGCACTGCAGCTTCCATGGGGCATGTTAACATAAACATATAAAAATTAAAATGTAAAAGACTCCTTTGGATGCACCCTAAAACTATCTTGCCTGAAGCAAGGGGGCCTGCTTGTCACATCTGGTAGTTACTGGACTGTCCTGCTCTGGCCAGGAGTGTGGCCCATGGGGAACAGGATTTCATGGGTTGGAAGGTTACCCTGTGTCAGCCAGAAGGGTTCTGAGGCTGCACACCTCTACTGTAATGGTCACGTCTCATTGGGCCTCACAGAGACGCTTTCCTCTACCATCAGTCTTGCCACTAAGGAGAATCTTATGGTGCTTGGGAAACACTTGAATGGAAAGCAGTGAGTGTTAAATAAAATACTGACTGCCCGGCAATGCCCATGCCTGCTTGGCTTCCAGAAGCTGCCACTGCAGGCTGAACTTTGCCTGGAAGATGTGCTTCCCTGGCACTGCAGCAAAGGCCTGTGGCCACCAGAGGGCAGTCACACAAACCAGATTGCTTTATTTGGCAGAACGTTGATGCACGCAGTTTAATATGTAAAGCCCATTATTACAAGCTTTTCTTTCCCCCACCCCCTATTAATGAACAAATGCCCAGGGGTAATGCAGAGATTTCTAAATACAGTGCAAGAAAGGGCAATCTGTACTCATACACAGGGAGCCTAACGCACAGTAATAAGTGGAAATGAAAATAATCACCAGATGCAACTCAACCATTAAGGCTAAAGCTCTAACTGTCTATATGGCTGCACACAGAGAAATACAGAGACCTGCCTCACAGAAATGGGCATTTTAAAAATGTTTATTTCACAAGTTCTTATTTAGAGTTCATAATAATACCCTTAATTATAACCTCCAAGCTACAAGAGCGGTCTGAGAGGAATTTTATCTTTATTGCTGGCCATACAAAGATGGATGTTTTTTTCCCTCTTGGACTAAGGTAAGTGAATGAATTATTCAAGAACTCTCCATAAGCATTTTAAATCGTAACTTCATGCTTTAAACAATAACACAAATAAATTAAAAAAAAAAAACAAGACTAAGAATCCTGAAGCCATACAAAATATCAGCTGATGTTTCGCTGTGTCTACCAGGGTCCTCCAAAGCCAATACATGTTGCTTCAGCATCAGTGAGTCAGGGGTCTTGCTGGCTTTAAATTTCACAACAGAATGCCAAGGGATCCTTCCAGCATGCAAGCTGCCATTTTCCTGGCAACAAAGCAACAACCCAGACATTTTCCCCGTTCTTGACACGACAGAAAGGAAGATTCCCCGAGCCTATATGTTAGCAATGGTGGGAAAGTCGAGGACCTCTGGAAAAGCAGGATGAAGCCATCGTGGCGAGCCATTCCTCCGGAGTCATCCAATTTAACACAGAACGCATAGCCCAGAACCACAGAGCTGCGCGTGGCATGGACGAACACGGAATTCAGAGGCATATGACCACTGCTCTCTAAAATTACAATGTGGGCTACCCCAAGAATGTGAATGAGACCCTCTGCACCTCGTGTCCTAAGATGAGCAAGAGAACAGCTTCCGCCCTACCCTCTGGTGTGGACAGGAAGGTCATTTCTCATAAAAGGTGGAAAACATGAACGCAATTAAGAAGTAGGACAAGTTTCACTTGCTTTCCCCATTTCACAAATGAGGAACTGGAGCTGCAGTGACTTCTCCAAGGTCATGGCTAGAGGAACCAGGCCAGAGCTCCAGCCAGCTGTTCTCATCCAAGGCTCTGACAAAAGCTGGGCACAGGAAACAAGGCCAGCTCAGTCTGCCCTGGCTGCTGCAGCAGACCATGAGCCAAGCGGCTCTGACAGTGGGCATCTATTCATCACAGGTATGAGGGCTGAGGAGCCCAGGAGCAACATGCTGGTGAGGTGGCTGCTGACATGAGGTCTCTCCTGCCGGCCTGTAGGTGGTTACATATTCATGTGACTTCTCTGTGCATGCTGTATGTCTGTGGGGCAGGGAGGCAGGAAGGAAAGCAGGCAGGCAGGGAGGGAAAGGGGGAGAGAGAAAGAGAGGGGAGGAGAAGAGGAGAGGAGCCCTACTCTGATGTCGCCTCTAATCTGGACATTAATTCCGCTACAGGGACTCTATCCTCATGACCTCATCTAACCCTAATCACCCCCCAAAGGCGCTGCCATATTGAGAGTAAAGCACACTCCTTCCCTACACCCCTGCCAACACACTAATTCTAGGGGGCACACAGATAGCCAGACCCACACAAGGGGCAGCAAATAGACCTTCTTTTTCCTGCTACATCTCACCAGTTTAGGTCAGCAAAGACTCTCAGATAAACCTGCTGGGTGAAAGGCATAGAACCAGGCAGCAGAGACACAAAGGCCGAGGGGTGTGCCCCAAGAGGGCGCTCACTGCAGAGGAGCTGGGAAGAGCTGCAGGGCAAGGCTCTGCAGGGAAGATCCTTGGGGACCTGTGAGCTTTACAGACTGCCTGTGGCACAGCGTGTTGCAATGCCTTCACGAGAGCCCTCCTCAGATAGCGCTGTTGAAAATAATTATAATGCGAGTCTGGCAACTAATCAGCACATAATTAATATTTGATAGGGTAGTTAATTTATTCATTTTCTGAGGAAGTGGGGGGAGGGCAGGTAAAGAGAGGACATTTTCAGCCCATAGACGCTTCAAAGGAAACAATGACTCTGCATGGAGTCCCTGGCAGTGCGGGGGTGGGGTGGGGGGGGATCAGTTCTGTTGGGTTGGGACACGCATAGAGTAAATGTCATTCTTCTCAGTCAGCCCCACTATTTTCTGGATCAGAAACTTGAAGGGGTTCAGCATCTGTAAATGTCTGTTGAGTTCCTACTGCATGTTGACCCACATAAGGGTACTCCAAAATGTCCATGGAAATATACCTGAAGTTTTATTCTTTCACAAACTGTTTCAAATACCCTTATCCGTATAAGCATATAATCTTACCTAATTCTTACAGCAAAACTATGAGGCCATTTTGTTATGCATACTTCCATAATTTTGAAATGAAGAACAGAGGCCAGTGTTGTAGCGCAGTGGCTTAAGCTGCTGCCTGCCATGCCAGCATTCCATATAAATACCAGCTCAAGTTCCAGTTGCCTCACCTCCGATCCAGCTCCCTGCTGACACACCTGAGAAGGTAGCAGATGATGGCCCAAGTGCTTGGATTCCTGTCACCTATGTGGGAGACCTGGCTGACTTCAGCCTAACCCAGCCCTGGCTGTTGCGGCCATTTTGGGAAGTGAACCAGTGAATGGAAGAGCTCTCTATTTCTGCTTTAAGGAATAAATCTTTACAAATAAATAAATGAATAAAAGTAAGGACCAAAGAAATGCAGTCATTGCTCAAGTAAATGCTTTTAAAAAAACTACTAGACTAGTATTAGAACAGCCTTGCCAACCACTGAGGCATTATTTTCAGCTCTTGCTCCCTCTCTAACATATACACAGTTCTCTCTTTTCCCCAAATCTTTATCATTCTCAGGATTTTTTTCTTTCTAATTTTATTTTTCTATGCTACTTCTCCTTAGTAGATAATTTGGGGTGTAAAGTTGGGTCTGTTTGGAAGGAAAAAACATTCAAAAAGGAAATAACTTATACAAATTTCCATACTCCTTTCAAAGCTACAGAAAGACTCCAAGTACAGGAAATCGGGCCCATCCTTTCCAGGGACCCTGGAGATGCTGTGTATGGTCCCGGGATTTACAGCAAGCCAGATGGGTACCCACTTGGTGAACATGGCCCGCCTCCCCTGAGCAGCCCAGACAGAGTCCCTGATTGCAGCCCCCCATGTTGGTGTGAACATGTACCCATCGCAGGCTGGAACATCCAGGCCTAGTCCCTGAAAACTGTGACTCTTCGCTATATCTGGCACTGATTTCACATGTATGACAAAATGGAGGCTTTGGAGATGGAATGATTGTCCTGGAGCATCTGGGAGGATTCTCAGTGTAACCACAAACATCCTTTAAAGAGAAAGGCAGACGAATCAGACACAGGAAGAAGAGGAAGCACAGTGACTGGGCAGCTGACCCTGGAGCGATGGGGCCACATGCCCCAGAATGTCAGCAGCTACTAAGAGTCATAAGAAAAAAGGAAGGAATTCTTTCCCCCAGAGGCCCTGGGAGAACACAGCCCAGACAGCACCTTGACCCAGCACAACTGATGCTGACCTCCAGTACTGTGAGAAGATATACCCCTACTTACTCAAAGTCAACAGGTTTGTTAGAGCAATCACAGGAGAGTCATCCAAGAAAAAGTCAGAGACTCAGGCCAACTAGGGGAAGGAAGACAGTCTGATGTACCAATTACTGACAACCTTACCAAATACTACTGCCTGACTGTAACATTTAGTAATTTCTTGAGTCAAGAGGGTTTACAAGACAGGATTTAGGGTCAAGCACGCTGTGGTTAAGGAAGAAGCTTCATCCCTCCTGGCATACAACATATCCTAAAGCAAGCAGCAACTCTACAACTTGTCAGTTTGTTCTATCTGTGGCAACAATGGGTCCATATAAGAATTAACTTTGAAATACAAAAATATTTAATTAATCCTTAAAACTTTCAAGTTACATATTTACTATGGACAACAGGAGAGGGAGGGAGGGAGAAAGAGAAAAAAGGGGAGAGAGGGAGGGAGAGAGAGAGAGAGAGAGAGAGAGAGAGAGAAATATGCAGCTGTAGCTGGGTCAAGCTTAAACCTAATCCAAGTCTTCCACCTATGTGGCAGGGACCCAAGTGTTTGAACCACCACTTTGTGCTGCTTCCCAGGGTGCACATTGAGCAGAAAGGTGGAAGTGGGAATAGATCCCAGACCTGAATCTAGGCACTTCAAAGAGGGATGTAGAAGTCCCAAGTAACATCCTTATCACTGTGCCCAGTATGCCCTTCTAGAATTAGCTTTTCAGATATTCACAGAACATTCTCTGAATACCTGTAGTCCTCATTCCCTGGTCTCAAGAAATCCATGAGCTTTAGTCCAAGGCTCTGAACTTTGGGCAAGAATGATTCATTCCATCTTAGACATACCCTGCTAACTAGGCAATCTGGAAGTTCCAGTTCTCTTTCAAGAAGCTGACACAATGCTCAGGGGGACTCAGTAGATCATGCTAAAGAGTTTGCATTTTCCCCTCCCAAATTCAGTCGGGAGGCCATGTAGGGTTGATGCAGGGAAAGTACATGATCTGAACTATACTTCTGAGGGTGACCCCAGCTGCCCACTCTGGGTGGGTGTAGTAATGCAGAGGTAAGAAGTTGTGTGGTCTAGGAACAGAAAACGGTGACCAGCGTTAGGACAGTGAGAAAATGGACACACTGGAGGTACATTTTGAAAGTGGAATCTGGTTTAGTTTGATGTGTTGGAGAGGAGTTGGCAGGGAAAGGGATGATTGGGGTGCCTCTTGAGAGTGTGTAGGTGAATTACAAGGTGATAACTGTGGAAGGCCATTAGTGGGCAGGGTGGCAGAAGGAAGCCAAGGACTGGGATGAGTCTGTGCAGCGGGCTTTCTTTCAGTTTGGGGACTGTTACACGGACAAATAGGTAGAAACAACAAGTAAGACATTCGAATTTGGTGATGGGAAGTCCAGAGAGTAGTTTTGGACTGTAAACTTGAACCTCATTGGTAGAGAATATTTAAACTATGCTAGAAAAAAGCTGTACAAGCTTAACTGATAGGTGTGTTAGTTGGTTGTGAGACTCTCTCTCTTTAGCCATGTGACAACTTTCCAAGGCTTAACTGGAGAACATTCAGAGTCACTAAAGATCTGATCACAATCTACGTAGAAAGAAAATTAAATAATCAAAGTTGAATCTTTATTCTAAAGAATGCTAACTGTAGCCCAATCTTTGTATACTGCTTTTATCTGCCAATTCAGGTATTTTTCTTTGCAAAATGACATTATATTGAGTATATGCAAACATATAGATGATAAATAAGTTGTTGGATAATTGAAAGCTAAGGTAAATTTAATGTTGAACATATAGATATATGCACGGACATGGTTATGGAGGAGTGGATGTGTAGATGAGCAGATAGAAGGTGGGAAGATACATGGATGTGTGAATGGCTCAGAAGATGATGGCATCACTAGGGTCAGGTAATAAATGGATGTACAGGTGGGGAGGACAGATGCTTGATTGGGATGAAGAAAGGACAACCACCTTCACAGAAATTGACAGGCACAGGTTTTGGGTTCTACCATTGTGGTACAGTGAGTTAAGCCGCCATCTGCGATGCTAGCATCCCATATGAGGACTGGCTTGTATTCAGGCTGCTCTACTTCCAATTCAGCTTTCTGCTAATGCTCCTGGGAAAGCAACAGAAGATGGCCCAAGTGCTTGGACCCCTGCACCCATGTGGGAGACCCGGATGGAGTTCCAACCTCCTGGCTTTGCTCTGGCCCAGCCCCAGTCTTTGTGAGCATTTAGGGACTGAACCAACAGATGTTAGATCTTCCACTCTCTCTGTGTTCCCCACCCCCTGCCACACTCCATTCTAACATGCTTTCAAACAGATATATAAACAAGTCTTCTTATAAAATTCTGTCTTACATATGAAGGATAATAATTCAGCATTCACTTTAGAAGAATTTTATTCTTCCTGAAATGTAACATGCTATAAAATGTAAGCAAAGAAAATATCTCTTTTTAAAAAATTGTTTACTTGAAAGACGGAGTTACAGAGAAAGTGAGAAAGACACACACACAGAGAGAGAGAGAGAGAGAGAGAGAGAGAGAGAGAGAGAGAGAGAGAGATCTAATATCTTGTTGGTTCACTCTACAAATGGTCACAAATGGCCACAATGGCCAGAGCTGAGACAGTCTGAAGCCAAGAATTAGGAGCTTCATTTAGGTCTCCCACGTGGGTGGCAAGGGCTCAATTCGGCCATCTTCTGTTGCTTTCTCAGGTCTATGAGAAGTGGAGCAGCCAAAACTGAACCTGAAACATGTATTGCATGCCAGAGTCAAAGGTGGAGGATTGACCTGCAATGCCACAATGGCAGCCTCTCCCTTTCTCTTTTTAACAAAATAAACATACAGACGAAATGTCAGGCTTCCTGTTCACGGAGTCTGAGGAACTGAGAAGGAGCTAGATTGTCCAGGAAAAACATCCCTTAGGTTTTGAGTGTCATTCTTATTTCAAGAAACACGATCTATCAGTGGTCAAATTACTTCACTCCTAAATGAGGAAGAATTTACACTGTTCATTCCTCCCAGATGCCACAGTTCAGTACAAGGTGTTCAAACACGTTTGCCCCGACAGGTTCACTCAGGAGAAAAACTGTCCACATTTGATAACCAGAAAAACAATAACACATCTCTTCCATTGAATGTCACAAACAAATAATTCTATCCTGAAACTCTTAAAACAAAAAATGAAAATTTGAAAATGAGACTAGGAAAAGATAATAAAGTTTTCCTTGAAAGACAACAGAAAGTTAGCTCACCACAGACTTGAGGCAGCTGTCAAGTTCTGTGAGCAGAATTCAGCACCTTCTAGGTGAGTACAGTCAGTCAATGCATAGTTCAAGCTGCACCCTTTAAGGCATGCTCCTCTTCTGCAGGACTTTCCTGGCTCCTGCAAGCTGATGAGCTGGTAGACAACTTGTTTGGTCCTTCTCCCTTCTGGTGGCTGTTGGGGAGTCTGGACTCCATGACCCAGCCAAGTTTACAGAAAACCATGGTTTACATGGAAAATGACTTTTGGTTTTTTGCTTCTCAGCAGTACTGCATATCTAATTAGTGCAACAATTGGTCCCTGTGATAAAATCAGCTAATTTTATGTTGGAATGGCTGTTCTGTGGTAAGCAATACTGTCACTCTAAACTTCACACAGGAAGAAGTTGCTGAAGAAGCTGTTACTAGGAGGTCACTGGGGGGCAAGCTAGCAAAGACGATTACATTAGTAACCTAAGTCAATGTTATAGTCGGTGCACAAGAGACCCACCAGGCTCAGATACAATGAACTCCCAGAATGCAGGGACACAGCCAGAAATGCCAGGCTTTAAAGAGGAAAACAGCACATTTAAGAACTCCCCTGCTTTTGGTTTTGATGGGGTTATGAAGTTCTAGACTCATCTGTTGGTAGCAAGAAACAACACTTCCAAGAATAAATGCTTTTCTTCTTTGAGGAATTTGTTCAAGGTTGCCATAGATATAAAATGCAGGAAAGGCAATTCCAAGGTCACTAGTCACCCCCTCAGCTTCCTGATGTCCTATTGAAGCTAACTGGTAAGCTCTGGCAATCTCTCCTACTTTGTGGCTTCCATTAGAAACCATAGTACTATTTAAGGTAAATGTAAAACAAAACATTGACAAGATGATGGTATAAAAAAGTAAGTATTCCATCTTTTACAGGTATTGAAATTTGTTGGCACTTTTTCATGTGCACGTTATCAAGTATACAAATTAAGTGAGCAGAAATTCAAACTGATTTCAAAACAGGAAAACAAGTCTCAGAAAAATATGAATGAATTCATGCACTTTTCTATAAACATGCCAATAGATACCCACATCTAAACTAGCTATTGTATTGTGTGCCTATATATAAATAAATAGAAAGATTTATATATGGCTTAATTGATGGGAAATTCTTACATAGTGATTAGCCTGTAGGAAATAATCATTCAGTTGTTTCTGTTCATGACTATTGTTGTTATGTGCACATACACTGTTGTTGTAATATGCACATAATTGTTGCTACATGGTGTTGTTGCCATTCTGTTACTTTGGTTGTTATATGCACATATGCTATGTATAACCATACTGTATAAATTATATATAACTATGTATTATAGAACTATAATTTTGGCAAGATGCCCTGCTGGAAAGTAAATTTGTGTTTTTCTTTCTTTGCCCCAACAGAAGTCCCAGAGAATCACTTGAACTAATCTACAAAAAAATGATGGAGGAATGAATAAAACAGTTCATTAATTAATACCCAAATTTATCTCTTGAGGATTATCAATTATCTAAAATCAACATGGGTTCTCCTCAGGGCTAAGAAGCTGTGGAGGCAGATGCTCAAAAATGAGGAATAAGGAAGTCTCTTCATCATCACAGATGGAAGGCCCTGACCTTTTGAACTTGACCTCTTCATGTGAGCATCAAACTATCAGTTCATTTTGTCATGTTCTGATAGGGGAGAGTTATGTTCTTCCAGAGTCTCCCGACACTACTGTTGGTAGCCTATGGGACCAGAAATCATTACTGTAAGTAATTTACACAGAACATGAATCATATGTGACTGTTAGTATTAATTATAAACATTGCCTTTATAATTAGAGGAGGATTAAACCACGTAGAACTGTACTTTAAGCTTGGAGCACCTAATATGTGCCTTACCATGTGTAGGTATTCCCCCACCTGCCTTTTAAGTGTGTTTGCTGCTCAGGTCCTAAGCTTCCTTTTTTCTTTTTCTCATCTCATCACTTTTCCTCTGTGAGTTTATCAGCAACTAAAGCTTCGTGTTCTGCATACAAGTTAACACCAAACAACAACAGATCTTGCTAACTGAGGAACACTTTCTTCCTGCGTGCCAGGCCCTGTGCTTCACAAACCTTAACCCAGTTTCGCCACACCAGCTCTCCCTGGAAGATAGGAACAGAGCACAGTTCCTCCCAACAGCTACTTAAGATGTCCACATCACAGGTGCCTCACACATTTCTTTTTTTCCCACGTTATTATTATTGTTATTTTTTTTTCTGTATCTGGGATAAGGGGAAAGAAAAAGGGAGAAGCCCCACCCAGCCTCCCACCCATCCCAGGTCCCGATGTGGGGCACACTCCGAGGGTCCTGTTTAAGTCATTTTGATAGTTCAACAGTTCCGAATTGCTGCCAATCTCACCATTCCAAGCATGATGAAATGTCTCCAGAATCCAATGGCTGACATATTTCACTTTAGAATCTTCGTTTGCCCAGATTTTTACTGCAAACACTTGGCTGGGGTAGTTGGTTGATTTGTTCTGTCCTCCATCCTCTGTCACACACACATTTCTGAAACTTGACTCACCATCCCCATAGATTTGCTTCTGCTCCTCCGTATCAGAATAGAAGATCACTAGCCAGCAATCTGTAAGTCCCTGTTTCCCTCTTTCTCATTGACTCTCCACTTCCAATCAGGTCCCAAATTTGATTTGCTCTACTTCCTAAGAACCCCTTCACCCCACTGGTGCTTTGACCATCCCAGACACAGTGCCCATCATTTCTGCACTGGAATCCTGCATAGCTGCCCAACTCATCTCCCTGCCTACAGTCATAATTTCTGTGGTTCTGGTGAGAAAAAAATGGGGACAATAATCGGATCTCCCTCTTAGGTTGGCTTGAGTTAAATAAGGTGTATTACTGTCTAAGTAAATGTCAGGTATATGGCAAATAACACAGATGACGGCCCCTGGCTCAAGATCTTCCTATAAGGCTGCTACAGTCAGCTAGGTGGGCCTGCAGTCTCATCTGAAGGCTTGACAGAGATCCAGGTGCTTCCAAGCTTGCCCACACGGTGCTTGTCAGGACCCTGACCCTTGAAACATGAGCTTTCACACACAGTTGCCTTGTGTCATGATAGCTGGCTTCCTCCAGGACAAGCAAACCCAGAGAGAATGAAAAACAGAAGAAGCTTCCAAGATGGGAGTCTCAATACTTTAACTGCCTTGTCTCAGAAGGGAATCGCATCACTGCCCTTCCCCGAAATCATTAAATCTAGCCCATAGATAAGGAGAGAGGATTCGACATGGCTGGCAGAGACCACTGCATCCATTCTACAGGTTACCTGTCCAGCATTATCAGCCAACAGATGGGAGAAGTGAGGCAACCGAGGGATGAATGGGACCCCAACGGCATCTCACTAAGCCCTCCAACATGTCACTCAGCCCTCTACCTGTCAGAGTCAAACTGACCAAGAGTCATGAGCCCTGCTAGTGTTCACCAGCAAATGCACATCTGTTCTAGGCTCCTTACTGCCTCCCTTCCACAAGCATGGCGATCAGTGAAGAGCCCACACATTCCTGGAAGCTGTTGCATTTGTGACCTTCCGCTCTGTTCTACAATAGATCAGCATGATAGAAGGTACTAGCTCTATTGTTAAACATGAATCTGAATCCAACACCCACATGTATAATGACTATTAAAGTGTAAGCATTCCCATGAAATGCTCTAAAAATTAAAGCAACCCAAACTGATTTTAGAAGAACAAAATTTCTATTGAAGAATATTTTAAAAATATATACCAATTAATAGTGAAAACTGCTTCATGAAGCAACATATGCCTGAGAAACATTTTGTTACAATTCATTTTATGGTTACTTGCAAGAGAAAAATTGTTAGGTTGAATTGCCTCCCCTCTCCCAGGCAAAAGTAAAGATATGTTGGAGTCCTAAACCCTCCCTCAGAATGTGACCTTACAGGATCTTCACAGAGATAACTGAGTGCATGGAGTCATTTGGGTGAGTCCTAACCCATTATGACTGGGGTTCTCATGAGAGTGGGACATGGGGCACAGAAAAGGACATAAATAAAGGGAAGGTGATGGCAGTCTATTCAAGGAGAGGAAAACATCATCAAGGCAAGGAGAGGGGGCCTCGGATGAGTCCTTTCCTTGCAGCCACCAGAAGAAGTCAACAAATCTGACACCTTGGGACTCACAGCCTCCACAACTCTGAGACAAACTTGTGAAGTTCAAAGAAAGAGGGAGGGATTCAGAAGAAAAGAACAAAGGGAAGTCAAGAGAAAGACTGTTGCTTTAACAAGTTGTGTGTCTGTCAAGATGCATTGATTTTAAATAGAAATTATGACACCCTACTCTAAAACTTTAATTTTGCAGGCACAATGGCTCCACTCCAAGAGGCTGACAGAAATTTCTAACAAACGTACCAGTGGAACGCAACTGCAGGTGGACAGACCAAATTGCCCAGTGACTAAAGCCAGGACTTGGCCAGAATTTCTGTGGCGCAAGTAGGGCTGGGGAACCCCTACCTTCTGGTAGTCCTCCTTGGAGCTCAGGGCTGCCTCCATCTGCTTGGCAGAGGTGGGATAGATGGCTGAGCGGTACTGAGTGCCATAGTCATTGCCTTGGCGCATGCCTGGGGAGCGAAAAACAGAGAGGATTACCAGGTAGGCTGTGCAAAAGTTCAGATGTTTCGACACTTTTCCCTACAGTCTCTCTGACTGATGTGCTTAGTTTTATCTTGACATTACTCTCTTTAAGTGAGTATGAAATACACTGATTTCAGCTGGACGATTTTAGCTGTGACAAAAATCTTTACACTTGATAGAAGTATTGCAGGTTTCAGGTCATATTCAATGTTTCATAGCTATATTTAACATGCAGATATCTAGATAATAATCTCTCCTGTGTACTACATGTCAAGTGCCATGCTACACACTGCTTCCTTGGGTCCCGAAGAGACACCGTGCAGCAGGTCTCACCCTTACTCTTTTGGCAGAGAAGGAGATGGTATAGTGGAGATATGCGGTCCTGAAACAGTGAGTGGCACGCAGAAATCTTAAGACATCATATGACTGAGGCCATGAATCTAGCACAGGGAGCCTAGCATTACACAGTGTATTTCCCCCATCACAGCAACTTCATTGTATGAGCAGTCCATCTCTTACGAATAATAAAGTTCCCAAAATGAAGCAGCCACAGGCACACTAAATGCCCCCTGTAGATTCCCATAATTGCAGTCACAATGAATTTCACGCGTGGTTGTTGCATCATTCAAGAATGAGTTTCTGCTCCAGCAAGTAACCCAGACACCCTCAGCAGAGGATGCCATCCTCCACACACATTGGGTCTGGATATTTCCAATGTGAATGTGCAAGGGAATCACCTTGGAATCTGGCTAAAATGCAGGCTCTGGTCTAGCAGGTTTGGGCGGGGCTGGATGTCCACTTCTCATGTAGTGAGACCACACTGAGTAGCAAAGGTTTGGGTTTATTCAGATATTTTCAAGTTTTCTTATTTAATCCTCAGGAGAATCTTTCACTTCCAGCAGACACTTCTTCTCAACTACATCATTTAACACGCTCCCTTGCTGCTACCCTAGTCAGCTTTCAAGACTTAGTTCCAGCACCTTCCCTCCTCAGCACTTTCTCTGATCAAACTCATCTGCTGTGCCCAACCCAAACTGTCTCCTTTGGGTTTCACCTGACCTTGCAGGCGCCTTGCAGAGGTTCTATCAGTTGCACCTGTGAATGCATTTGTACCTTCCTCCTCTCTGGGCCTTCCAGAGGACTGGGCTGGACCATCACAGTACCGACTGTAGTGTCAGAAATACAGAAATACTTCCACAAATACACACTGTGTGAAGACTAGAGGAGTTTGCACAGCTCTTGTGATTCAAGCTTTTTAATACTGGAATGTCAATCAATTGATCAGGCTCCTTCTGCAATATTTCATTCGTACTGATAAATGCAAAGAGGATAACTTTTCTTAAGAGCTACAGAAAAAGCACACAATTGAACTACTACTTGGAAAACCAGTGGAGGCCAGTGCAGTAGCTGGGAACACCAAATATTCACTGTACCTATGGACAAGGTAGGATTTATGACCCCAAACTAAAGCCACAACAAAAGAGGCTGAAATAATACCAAAATGGCAGGAATCAGAGTTAACCCACAGGTTACCCAGGCTGTCAATGTGCGTAGGTGAGGATGGGGGTACTTCAAAACAGATCAGAGAAAATGGAATTAAAAGGTTGCTTGGTGCCAAAAAAAACCTTTTTTGAATCTGCATAGTTTTTTCAGAATTTGCATTTTTATAAACTCTTTGAGAATTTACTGTAAGCCTGGATTCCAAAGTATTTTTGTACCAAAATAAATTTATCTTTTCATTCCATTTGCGTGAACTTTTTGAAGCACCCTTGTACTCAACATCAAATATGTGTGATGAGCACTTTTCCAGATGCTGAGCATACATCAATGAACAACACAAAGTCCTATGTTCATAGAGTTCAGTCCACCAGACTGTAAGAGGGCAGACAAATGCACATTCCAGGTGCCTTGGCAACATTTTTTTCCTTTGCCTCCTTCAATTTTTTCTCCTTTCACTTAGGAGAAACGCTTTCCTTGCATGGCCACTTCCTATCTCTTCAATGCATAATGACATGATGATAATTACTGTTCCTCCTGAAACACTCTCCAGCAAGAAAACAAAGAACACTGGATGGCTGATTTTTAGTAAAGCATGACTTTACTCTCTACACCCAGCACAAGGTACTGAAAAATAGGATCTCCATGCAGAGCGGTTTCAATCTGATTGTTCTTCCTTCTCTCCATCCTAATTGCCTTTCTTTCTTCCATTTTCTTTCACAATAAGACCAGAAATATTTGTGTATTTTGTTGGTTTTGTTGAAAGTCTCTGAATTATCATAGGACTCCCCCACACTTTTTTTTTCCAAACAAAGGGAAAGAATTGAGAGTCACTCCAATGAGACAGTTTAATAGTGGTCTCTTCCACTGGCATATTTTTACACACACACATACCGAAATTATCCGACAGAAGAAGAATAAAAGAGCCCTCTCAGCTTACATCTATTTATAGATCAATCTTACTTTGTAATGACATGACAACCTATAGGTAGAATCATCTGGAAGTTTTCACAAAATTGGCTGGGCAGAAGAGATATTCCAGGTAAATATGTAAGACAATGTATTTCTTAGAACAAGACATGGATTAATTATACAATTAGAAATTATGAATGACCACTACAACCAGCACAGGATTCATGGATCCTTCTCTTGAAGCCATGGTCCCTCAAATGTAACTAAATTGATCATTTGGTAACTACAACTTGATAGCATGGATACAGCACCTACCACTGCTGTCTTTGTCTTCCTTGGTGATGTGAAGTATCCCAACACTCTGGACGGCTTACAGATATAGCATCGTGGGTCCTGTCCACAACTCTTTTTCACTGCTAATTGACTAGTGATGAACCCAAACTGACTAGTCAGCCACTGGAAACCTGAGTTATTCAGTTACACCCACCATATGCATGCAGAAGCCTGACAAATCTGATTTGTATTCCTGATCTTCTGCAATGCTATTAGAATACTCTAAAAATACTAAAGCCATGTTTAAAACAATACATACTCTCCTCCTGGACACTTGCCTGCCTGAACAGAAAGGAAGATAAGAAAGTTCAAAAGGTACATAAAAAGGGATTGAGAGAAAACATCAAAGCTCTGACTCACCCATGACCAACAATGTTAATTTGATTATTTTTCCTTCAAAGATCATATTGAGGAGAATGGGTAATATCCTAAAATAAGATACATGCACACATGCCCATATATGAGTGTGTGTGTTTGTACATGCATTTGATTAATTCCATTGCATACAGTCTTCAGTTCATCGATGTAGAAGCTTACTGAATGGAAAGGAGATAAATTTTGAAATAAGATGGTTTTCTGGAAATAAGATTTGATACTTACTGCATTTATTGCATTTAATTTTAACAGAATTACCTCCCTAGTTAAGTTTTAACTCTGCTAATCTCCAGCCTAGTTCTTCATGTCAGTGGGTAGCAAGGAAACCTAAGCTGGGCAAAAGAACTCTATTGAATTCTTCTATTTCAGCCTTTGTCCATGCGTGTGTTTTCAATTCAGCACCCTCTTTCTTGGTTTCTGATCTGAAACTTAGAAAATCCCTATTGGCATTGTCTTACATCCCCTAAACATGTACCCTGTAATGTTCTATAAAGGAGGAGAGACCTGCGGAATGTTAGAAACATTATTACCATTGATAATGCTTGAGAAAATCATTCCACCTGCCTGTCTGCCTGTTCATCTCCTTCTTTACTTTTCTCCAGTCTATTCATACTTGCCTGACTCAGGTAAGGTACTAGGGATTGGGTTTCACAAATAAGATGCAGTGTCACTTCTAAACTAGTCACACTCCTGGTATTATAAGGAAAATCCACGTAGGTCAGAAAAATTCAGAGGTCCAGAGAGGGAAGTGGGAAAATGGATAGGCCAGTGAGAAAAGGGCCCAAGTCTGACAGCGTGTGCAGTTAGGTAACTCTTGTCCTGAAAGAGCATCAGTCAGGCACCAAGCCTGAAGATATCTTTACAAGGACTAAGGAACAGCATGCTCCTTCGGGGACTGAAAGGAATAGAAACAAGGTCAATGTCTTTATCGCAGCTTAGATACCATGAAATTTGAAACATAGATAGGAAAGATGATTCATTGAGAAATAGGATTTGATGCACAATGAAAAACCACATTAAACTCAACATCCAGGAGCTGCTAGAAATCCAAGTGGTCCTGCTGGTCTACCCGCTGAACAACAAAGAAAATCAAACACTAGGCTGTCCTAATTTACCGAGGCAGCTTACAGGTTGCTGTTCTCCAGAGGGCACAATTAACAAAAATTTTATTTTGAAAAAGGACAGAAAGGTGCGAGTGAGAGACTGAATAACCCCTGCAGGTCTTCTTCCCTTCCCTTCTCCAAATCTATAGTTACTCCCCAGCAAAATGGGATTCATATTGTGATGCCTTTGTACTCAACACTGATGCAGAAGAATTAGCCAGTGATTACTGATCTGAAGGAATAACCTGGAGTGGAGAGGAGAGGAAGCAACACTGAATCCTGATACTGCAGTTCAATATTCTAGATCTTCGGCAACCCTCACATTAGTCCTGTGGAAGAAGATGTTCTTAACAGTCTTTGACAGAAAGGAAATCATGAACCAGAGAAATGGGGTGACCTGCCTGAGACAGTTTAGTAGATAAATGGCAAATGCTTTATACCTTTATCGGCCTGACCTTCTCACCTTTCAGAATTGATCTACAAAGAGTTAGACAACAGAACCAACAGCTCCTGTGTCAGGCTAGCAGAGGGGCATCGCCACAAGAGGCCTTAAACAAGAACGAGCAGGCTGCAGTCTCAAGACTCTGAAGAGACAAGGCCCCAACAAGGGTCCTAGGAGGAAATGATGCTGCTCAGCTGAGCAGAAGGCTCTTAGGTAAACAGATCACCCTAGGGACCAGAGATGCATACACAGGTCAGTTTGTGACCATGCCGATTGAGTACAGTCGGCAATGCAGAACTCTCTTTCACCTGGATTCAGTGGGTGCTGCCAAGTTCACCATGCTCCTGGCTTTGTCCACATGGCTTTGGTAACACCAAAAGGGTCAATTACTGGCACTATTTGTCACAGGCAAATAAGTAATGGGCTTGCCTGGGAGGACGAAAGAACAATAACTGGCTCAGAAAACAATATCTTGTGCTTAAAATTCTCCAAAAGTACTCTATAAACAGATTAATGATGGCTGGGCTTTGGGGCATTCTTGAAGAGGTCTGACCTCTTGGCATCTATCAACTGTTTGAGATTTCTCTATCCAGCCTTTCTAAAGAAGATTTTAAAGGGTCAGACCATCCTGATTTCTCTCTCTCTCTCAGAACTATAGAATATGGTGAAAAATAGATAAATAAGATAACATTTATTCTAAAATAAATAAGGGTGGGGATGGAGTGGCGGTGTAGCACACTAATCCTCCACCTGCAGTGCTGGTGTCCATGTGGGTATTGGTTTGCATTCCCCATTGCCCTACTTTCAATCTAGCTTTCTGCTTATGGAATGGGAAAACAGTGGAAGATGGCTCACATCCTTGGGACCCTGCACCCATGTGAGAGATCTGCAGGAAGCTCCTGGCTCCTGCCTTTGGATCAGCTTAGCTCCAGCCATTTTCACCATCTGGGGAGTGAACCAGTACATGGAAGATATCTCTCTCTCTCTCTCTCTCTCTGTGTCTTTCCTTCTCTCTGTAAATCTGCCTTTCAAATAAAATAAATACAAATACATCTTTTAGAAAAATAAATAAAGGTGAATGAGTTCTCATCTGCTCAAAAGACTCATCTTTGGGTGCCAAACTCTTTCCACACAGTCTGACTAGGAACATGAGAGATAAGTTTGAACATAGAAATTTCAAAGGGAAGTTCACTGTAATAGTTGTTGCAAGATCTCAAGGAATAACACCTGATAGTGAGCGACAGGACAAGGAAGATGTGTTCCAAAGGATTTGATATGTCTCTGCTTTTGGGAATGCCGAAGGAGCCATTTATCAGCAAGACTGTCTGTGTTGGTTCTCACCAGAGTAACTCCACACTCTCCTCCTCAATGGTTTGCTGTAGAGTCTTCTGCAAGAAGCACAGGCATAGCTAGGGGCTTTGTCGATTCCAGTTCCAACTCTGCAGGAACTCTGGATTGGCCTACGTCCTAAACCCATCTCAATTGCAGCTTCCTGTTGGAAATGCGGGGATGGCAGCATGTTTCTTGTGCGGTTATCAGGCAAACTCTCCAGTCCCTGTGTGATTGCTATTGCAGAAATTCAAGAGTGACAGGTTTGCAACATACTACTAAGGATGTTAAGAAGCATCAGTCAATAAAATTCAGAAACCCACATCAGTCCCAGAAGTT
Source organism: Ochotona princeps (assembly GCF_030435755.1). Taxonomy (NCBI): domain Eukaryota; kingdom Metazoa; phylum Chordata; class Mammalia; order Lagomorpha; family Ochotonidae; genus Ochotona; species Ochotona princeps. The sequence continues at coordinate 41,546,057 of NC_080842.1, read as the reverse complement.
AGAGAAGGAATCACTAAAATACAGATGGATACGCTTGATCTGATAAACAAAATTTCCAGAACATATCACTGAACAAGTCAGAATTCAGGGAAAATCTGTTCCTAAAAGACCAATGGTTTCATCTAGAATCCTTCCGTCTTAGACTTACAAATTGGAGGTCATTACCTATACATACAATTGAAGGATTTGGTTACATCCTTTAAAAATAGACTTACTGAGTTATAATTGATAAGCAAAAAAATTACATATATTTAAAGAGTACAGCTTGATTGACTTTGATAATGTATACATAACATGAAAGTTTATTCATGCCTTTCTCTTCACTCCTGGTTTCCCCCTTCAAAACTCCTAGGCAAACAATGATCAATGTTCTGTCCTTAGAAATTCATATAGCCTTCAGACCAGAGAGGGTATACCTAAGAAGCCGTTGAACTTGACTGGACAGTAAGATGCTGGACTCTATGTTTGGTATATGCTTGCAATGGGGGAATCTCAACTGAACTTGAACTGTGGTTATGCAACAAGGTAGAGGAATCCACCATGGTGGGAGAGTGTGGGGAGGGGTGGGGAGAATCCAAGTACCTATGAAACTGTGTCACATAATACAATGTAATTAATAAAAAAAAATTTTAAAAAAGGAAGAAATTCATATAAATTTCCTATAATGTTGGCCAGGAGTCAGTCACAGCCAAATTGCAGAATTTACCTCACCCACCGTGCCTCAGGCCAAGGCCAGACATGACCTGAGACCACATCCTTGCTTAGCTTCTTCACCTTCCTTGTTCTTCTTCCTTCACTCTCCAACACATTTTTTATCTTTTTTTTTTTAAATTTTTCTGAGAGCACTTCCACAGTGAGTGACATGCACTAAATCCCTGTCTCAGGATATCTACATCCACGGAAGCAAGCCTAGGACTCCAAGCTATTTAACCCAATTTGATCTCTTTCCGACTGCCTGACTTCCCACCTCTAGCACTATGCTATTCCTTACATTCTATCACTTCAGTTGATACTTGTTGGATAAATTCTTATGAGATCTGTTTGTCAGAAATATTATAAGACAAGTTTTTTTAAGCGACTCTAAGTTAAGAGAGCTATAGCATGCACATGCCCAGGGACACATCACTCTAACAATAAGCAGAGACCTGCATACCATACTGGCCAGCGGCAGGACGGGGCATCTGCTGAGTGACTTGATTGTGTGTGTGTGTGTGTGTGTGTGTGTGTGTGTGTGTGTGTGTGAGAGAGAGAGAGAGAGAGAGAGAGAGAGAGAGAAAGAGAGAGAGAGAGGGAAGCATGTGGGAAAGATTTAGCTGCTGTGGGTCTATCAAATTTTGAACATTTCCACTTCCCTCTTCAAAATGTATGAAGCAATCAATGAGTGACTGATCAATTCAGTCATTCCAAATACATAAACAGTTCCTCTACTCTTTGCTTCTCAAACTGACCCCCTAGTTTGCTGCAACCAAGATGGAACCAGTAGGCCATCTGCATCCTATGTTGGCCCCCCTAAAAAACACCAGAGGTGAGTGGCATCAATGACACATCTTTAGGTCAGTGTTGTTGCAGTGAGGTCCCCTGGCCTCAGCTACCAAGCCTGGTCTCTGGGGGGCAAGGACACTGCAGGCTCCTGAGATCCTCCAGCAGCTGATGAGCCTGTGGACTGCACAGCATAGAAAGTGCTTTTCAATGGGACCCACACGGCCCTTCACAGAACACCTGGCCTTTTTTCTCAGGCATCTGAGGCAGGCCTGTTAATATGGAACCATCTTTATCTGACTGAAAAGTTGTCAGTTTTAACTGACAGCTCCATTTACAGTTAAAGTGCTGAATATGTGAGTGGAATTTTTTTTTTTTGTTTCATCAAAAGAAAAGAAGGGAAGGGGAGAGGGAGGGAGGAGTAGGGAGAGAAGAAGAGCAGAGAGAAAGAGGGAGAAGATGAAAACCAACTGATGATTCACGTGCTCATCAAAAGAGCTAATGACCCTGAAGCCTCCCCTGTGTGCCAGGCAATGTGCCCTCCTTATGCTGTGCATCCAATTCTGTAAACACATAGAACAATGGCATTTCCCAGAACACGAGGCCAATGCTGAGTGGGAGGCTGAGAACCTGCCAAGGCCAGCACTGGCCCTGGAACCATCTGCCTCCAAGGCCCATGCTCTTAATCATGACTATGAGAAATTGTAAACAATACAGTGCTGCATGGTAAACTGTGGAACGTATTATGTGACTCTTCTAAAAGAAAATGTCCCTGGAGTCACTATCATTTTCACAATATTCTATATTTTCATGCAATGCATCTCAGGAGAGCTAACAGTATATTGATATAGAGATGAGGTGCCAAATATTTACTCTGTACCTAAAAGCAAAGAGAAAGGTTTTGGCCATGAGCACATATTTCTTCTATAACCATAAATAAATTACTGTGAAAATTTGTGTTTATTCCTTCCTAAAAGGTAAATAAAAATGATTTTAGTATAGATTTTACTTGTGTAAAAGGAAAATTCTACGCACTGCTGGTCCAAAGGAATATTTTGAATTATCATATGTCTCCGGAAATGCCTTCTGGGACTCAGTATCTGTTTATGCTCCATTCTTCTAAACATGGTCAAATAACAAAAGTACATGAATAATACTGCAAAATATCTAAATTTCTATGTTACTATTTGCCAGCCCAAAGAAGAGTGATGGAGATCTTCCATCTGCTGATTCACTCTTCAGATGACGATAACCGCTAGGGCTGGTTCAGGCTGAAGCCAGGAGCCCATAACTCTGGCTGGGTCTCAAACCTACATTCCAAAATGGGGTTCTGGCATTGTAAGTGGTGGCTTAGCCCCTGTGCCTCAGTACTGACCCCACAATTTAGTTTTACAGCAGTGATTCAGCCAAAGTACCTCCTACTACAGGCCCATTGTGTAAGCAGCACTGACATGATGTTGACATCTGCACAGGTACGAAGCCTCCATGTATCACCACATTCATGGGACAAGTCCTCCACCACAGAGATGGTCCTCATTGTTAACAGAAGTAGTAATCAACATGTTGGTTTTAGTGGTTTCCAGATCCAATAACAAGCACACAATCATAAATGTACCTAAGATACAAATGTAGTTTATTACTGAGGCACCCACTTCAATACTATATGAAACATAATTAAATTATTTATTATGATGTGAACATTCATATAACACCCAATGTCAAGATACAGAGTATTTCCAGCCCCTTTATGTGTTTCCAATAACCTCTCTCTCTCACTCTCTCATTGTAACCACCATGATTTTTTATTTTCTTTAATTTTTTATAACACTATGCTTTGCAGATAGACATACGCTGGAAAAGGATTTGCTCTACTTTTGAAATTTCTATAAATTAAATTACATTGTGGTTTGAGTCTTAACTACCGTGGTCCTGAGTTCTTTCTATTTTCTTCATTTTCCTAGCTTAGTAACATTCCTTTGTCTGAATGTACCACAATGGGTGTTTCTACTCCATTGTGGTATGCAGGACCAGCTTGGAGCTGCTAAGAACCTTCTTGACACGTTTTCTGTTATTACAACTCTAGAAATGGAATCACTTCTTATAGGTATTATGTATCCCCAACTGAATTAGATGCTGATCCATTTTGCAGAGCAGTTGTACCAGTTTAGAAACCCATGTTACACAATGAGGGTTCCTGGAGCTCTCGATGTTTGCCAATCTAATCAGGAATGTTAAACGCAAATTTACCATTTTTGCTCAATCTACTTAACATGTGATTGAAAATCACTTGGTCTTAATTTTGATTTTCCTGATTAAAAAGGAGGTTGACTATCAACTGATTTTTTCACCAATTATTGCAGTGCTTTTCTCATTTTTCTATTCAGCAATCTTTTCTTTTAAAAAAAAATCTGCTGTATATATTTTAAATCCCTATATATTCTCAATACTAATCTTTTACCAAATACAATCCATCCATTCCAGGCATTTTCTTTACAATGCTTTTAGATGAGCTGAAGTTCATCAATAATTTTCTTCTATGGTTAATGCTTTTTCCATCTGTTTTAAAGATATATTTCCCAAATCCAATGTCATCATGATATTACCTACTTGAAGTCTTTTGTTTGTCTTTTATATTTAGCTCTTTTCTTTCTTTGGAATTGATTTTTATGTGTGATATTAAATTACAGAAACCTGACTGATTTTTCCCCGTATGAATGAAAACAATCTTACTATTATTACCTAAAAGATCATGCTAGGCATTTGGCATAGCAGCTAAGATGCTGCTTAGGATGTTTGTATTCCCTATTGGAGTTCCTGGGCTTGAGTCTCAGCTCTGTTCCTGACTTTAGCTTCTTGCTAATGCACAGCCTGGGAGGCAGCAGGTGATGGCTCAAGTAGTCAGAACCCTAAAATCTGGACTGCCTTCTAAGGTCCTAATTGTGTCTGACATAACCCCACCTGTTGAAGGCATTTGGAGAGTACACCAGTGAATGGAAAAGCTCTATTTAGCTTGTTCTCTCTCTCCACCCCACAGAGTCTGCTTTTCAAGCATTTAAAATAAATTTTAAAAATTAAAACATCAGGCTTCCTCTGATACTTCAGTATACTTTTCCTCTCTGTGTATGTTGTGGGTGTGTTTCTGGAGTCTCTCTTCTGTTGCATTTGTCTGTTCCCATCTGCCCTTATATCAAGTCCATCTTGTTGTAATAGGTGCAGCTATATAATGAATCTTGATGTCCAGGAGCATAACTTCTTTCACCTTGTTCTTTATGTAAGCAAGTCTTTGCTTTATTTGAAAGTCAGTGCTTCCATGTAAATACTGAAATCAACTTTTAGGAGCCACAAAGCAGAAAAACAACAAATATGCTGGAACTTTGTTGGGTTTGCACCAAATCGATCAAACAAATCAGAGAGAACTGGCACGGTCATAGCACAAGCAATATCCATCATCAGATCACCTGAGCACTACGTCAATGCCACAGTGTCTAGGTATTTGGTAGCACTCTATTCCAATGTTCAATTCCAGGTTAATTAAAAAAAACCCTTAACTTGATAAATATTAGTTTCTGCTCATGCCAAATTAGTAAGAGGAGTTGGGCACTCTTCTGTTTCCTGAATTCTTCAGAGGCCTAGGCTATCAGAAGCCTAATCATCGTCAGTGGGCTGCTTTGGAGGCTTCGCTTGGTGTTCACAGTCAGCAAGAATACTGCAGGTGGAGACAGTTTACGGATCATGGAGCTTTCACAGTCCTGTCTGGAAGTGTTTATGTTTTGATTCCTGATTCTACTGGTCGCGGCTCAGTCATGTAGCCACGTCAAGGGAAGACTGAAAACACTATCCAGCTGAGGAGAGGTGAACAGGTATTGGCACGTTTTTCAGGCACACACACACACACATATGTATACATATACATATATACTGTGTATGACCCAACTCCAGCTTTTGGAGGCATTTGGGGTTATGCCAGTGAATAGGAGATTTCTTTCAAGCTCATTTATATTTTCTCTCTCTCTTTCTCTCTCTCTTTCTCTTTCACACACACACGTACACACAGTTTGCAATTCAGAATATTGAATTGGATTAACTATATTTATCTATTTTGATAATCATATCTATGTCTTTTTTTTTCTTCTAATCTGCCAGTGTGGTTAGTTGCAATGGTTAACATTGAAATGCTAAACCATGCTTTTAAGTTGGACCAATTTGGTCATAAAGTCATTATCTTCTTACATATTACTAAACTTAATTTGTGAATACTTTGTTTAGGATTACTGCATACATGTGCATGAGTAATTTTCTTTTCTCACATCATCAGGTGTTAAGATTACAAAGGTCATAAAATAAACTGCATCTCCTTTTAATCTCCAGATTACACTGAGGAAGATTGCAATTATTCCTTAAATGTTGATGGAATTCACAGATGAAGTCATCTAACTCAGTGACTTCTTTATGAGAAACTTTTAAGGTACTGATTTTATTTCTTTAATTATCATTGTTCAATTTAGCTTTGCTTCATTATAATTTAAGAAATTCACTTTTTCTAATTTTTCTTAATACCAAGTTGCTTATCATGCCCTGTTAGTAAATGTAAAGTCACCCGCACTAGTGGTAAGAACTCGATTTTTATTTCTGATATTGGTTATTTGTGTTTTCTCACTTTTTCTTGGTGAAGTGCTCTAACAAAGTCAGTCACACCTTCTATCTCCTGATCAAGATGCTAAAAACTGAAATTATCAAACAATCCCAGAATAAAGATATCATACTCCTCTACTCTACTTACCTATCTGTTTCCTTCCTTACCATTCATACATTCTTTGCTTTTAAAAAGATTTATTTGAAAGGAGGATTTAGAAAGAGGGAGGGGGGTGGGAGGGGAGGGGAGAGAGAGAGAGAGAGAGAGAGAGAGCGAGAATGAATATGAATGAATGAGAATAAATCTTCCTTCTACTGGTTAATTCCCCAAATAGCTGCAATTGCCTGGGCTTAGCCAAGCTGAAGCCCAGTTTGGGCCAGCTGTCTAGGTATCCCATGTAGTTATCCAAAACACTTGCTTTCCCAGATGCATTAGCAGGGAGATGGATTGGAAATGGAGTAGCCAGGATGCCAACCAATGTGATGCTGTGCCACAATGCCAGTCCCTCCTTTCCATTTTAATCTGGCCATTCCTAATAATTTTGTCAATTTTTTGGTGTGATTCTTTTAATATTTCCTTAAATATTATGTTCAATATTTTGAGTTACTTTCAGTTAGACAATCGGTCTGAATAACCTAGCCTGCGATTACTGGAAATTGTAAATTCTAGTTCCTGCCAATGTTATCAGCTCTCAAGTTTCTCTTTTCTAATTTAGTACTCTCTCGTGTAGTAATTATTTGAATTTCATCTTTTAAAATTTTATTTTATTTATTTGAAAGGCAGAGTGACAAAAGGTAAGCAAGAGACATAGAGATTTTTCTTCTGCAATTCACTCCCGAAATGGCTGCAACGGCCAGAACTGGGCCAGGCCAGAGCCAGGAACCTGGAACCTCATCCAGGTCTCCCTCGTAAGTGGCAGGGACTCAAGTACATAGCCTGTCCTCCAATGCTTTCCCAAATGCATTGGCAGGAAGCTGGATTGGAAGTGGAATAGCTGGGACTTGAGATGGCACTCACATGGTAAGTCAAGGTCACAGGCAGTGGCTTAACGTGCTATGCTACAATGACAGCCCCTGAATTCACTTTTTATTGCTGAAATGCAATTTAGTCAAATCATAAATCGATCTAACAATTACTATTAAAATATGTGAATTTTTTTTCCTGGCTGAAATATTTCAAAAGCCTTATTATCAGAACTTTTTCATCCTGTTAATAAATCCCTAATGGGATTATAACATTGTAATGGACACCTTAGGAGTGCATGAGCACTAGATAATGTGCTGTTATCTGCAGTTGTGGCAGGTCAAGTTCTCTGCTCTCAGAGAGAAGACAAGGGTTGTAAGTGAACCCTTGAGCTCTAGATTCCAGCTCTGTCACAGAATAACTAGCTTGTGTTAAATCACTTCACCTCTCTGGGACTGTTCATTCATCTATTAAATAGGTATAAGGCTCACAAGGTAATTTAAGGCCCAAATGGAATCATGTATACCTAAGTCTGTGAGCACAACAGCCAGCCCAGCCAATGTCAGCCGGCTAGAGTTCTTCATGCAGTGTGGAGCCACCAAACTCACACAACACTAGAAAGGCTAAGGAGAAACTCGAGAGTATTACATGAAAGGGGGACTTGAAAGTGAAAATGGCACTTCTGCAAACAGCACAGACACTATGTACATATATGATAATGTTACGCTAGGAAAAGTATGACTGAAAAGAACAATTAATAGAGAAAAATGTCAGTTCAATTCTTTGTTTCATTTTTCTCTGTTTCTGAAATTCCTAAAAGAATGAAATCCCTTTCAGAATTCATAATGCTGGGTTTGGGCCGGTTTTTTTTTTTTGCATTTTCTATGTGTGCAGCTGTTCCTCTACTATAAGTATGCACATCTGCTCATTAGCAATACAATGGAATTCCCACTGTCTAATTATTTGCAGATGATAGATCCCTTGTACAAAGTCTAAAAAAAGGATAGTCCTTCCAAATGGGTAACTTATCTAAAAAAAAAAAAAACTAACGTAAAAAGGTCAGCACAATGAAGCTCGGATATTAATTTGGCAAGCTCAAATATATGAACACCAGTGCTCAAGTGCCTACTTGATGGGAGACAGAAGGAAAGTAGGATTTTTCTCATTCCGATGGATGCTTCTCAGTAGACAGTACGGGGAGCTCACTGCTCCACTATGCACCTGGAAAGAGGCTGTGGAGCAAGCCTGCTGACAGTAGAGTAAACCAATCTCACCTCTCAGCCTCTGGAGATCTCACAGGTACAACCCACACTCAAATAATTATTCACGATGAATTGAAGAAGGGAATAAAAGCAGGCCAAGGAAAAAGTGGAGAAGAGGCCTTCGGGGTTCTCTATTGCCAGAATGGGCTGAAAAGTCCTATATAAAACCCAGTTCTCTGAGAACTAAGGAAGCTGGCCAAGGTGTGCAGTCCTGGGCCCTACATAGCCAGTGGAGGAATCCTGGGATTTATGAAGGAACAAGACAAGCAGGAGACAGCACAAGTGTGGGAGTTCTTCCATACCAATTGCATAATGTATGCCAGACTACATTCATGTAATGTACATTCCCTCAAACATCCTGTCACACACTTGTGGGGTAAGAACTGTTTCACACATACAGAAACTGAGGTTCATCTACACTGCCAAAACAAAAACATTTAATATTAATGTTTGCCTTCTAGAAGAGGAGACAGAGGAATAAATAATAACCAAGTACAATTTATCCTTTGATAATTGTTGGGGAGGAAAAACAATACAATGGTAGAGAAACACATGAGGGTTAAAGTGCTACTTTAACTCAGAGAAGACTTTACTGAATACAAGATGTGACTAATTCATTCATTCATTTGAATGGCAGAGTGACAGAGAAAGAGATCTGCCACCTGGTTCACACTTGAACAGACTGCAATAGCCAGGGCTAGACCAAGTCTATGTCAGTACCCAGGAACCCCATCCTGGTCTCCCACATGGTTGACAGGGGTACAAGTTTTTGGACTATCTTTGCCACTTTCCAAAAACACATTAACAGGGAATTGGATGGGAAGAATAGCAACTGGGACTCGAGCTGGTGCTCAGATATGGGATGTTGGTACTTCAAGAGGCAGCTTAAACCACTGTGTAACCATGCCAACCCCTGAAGTCAAGGAATCTTAAGTTGAGATCTAAAGGGCAAGATGGAAACAGTCCCCTCAAGAGTCTGGTCAGATTGAATTCTAAATACAGGCCCCAACTTCAGAAAGAGCTTGTGTCTTTTAGCAATGAAATGAAAAAGGCCACCGTAATGGAATTACAGTAAGTGCAAGTAGGGAGGGAGAACTGTGGCATGAGTCAAAGCTAGAGAAGCAGGTGCCAGATTTCCAACCCAGATCCTGCTGGTCAGGATCTCTAGAATTTGTAAACCATCCCAAAGAAAATGGACAGCCAGAAAAGGGCTTTCAGCAGGAACAACATACTTTATTTTCAACATGTCATTATGGAGAATAGATACAAAGGGTGGGTTAGGATGGTTAGGAGGTCACTGTAGGTTCCAGGAGGTAAAGTGGAGGAGAGAGAGATGAGATTTGACCACTGAGCTGGTACAAGGCATACCTGGCTCAAAACCAGAGCCCTAGAGTCCAAACTCTTAAAAACAGATTTGATTAAAGACATTTTAATTAGGGTGACATTTTAATCAAGATTTTCAGAGGGGTGACAGAGAGTTCATTACTAGCTTATAGCTGAAGGATGTACTAGCTAGAACATAGATCTGGCTGCTTTAATAGAGGGAGAAAAAATGTCTAAAATAAACCAGAATCATTATAGTTTAAACAAAGGAGTTTTGCCTAAACACTCCAGTATGGGATGGGGACTTAATCCTAGCTTCACAGGGTCTCCCATTAAAAGGGTGAGGCTCCCATTGCTGTAATCCAAGATGCTTCACAAACTAACTTGGAGAAAGGGAGCAAAGAGAACACCCTTCCCTCCAAGTGCATGTAACTCAGAAATCATGCACTATCACTTCTATTCAGACCTAGCAGCTAGAATTTTGACCCATCAACACAGCCCTGATTCTAAAAACAACAACAACAACAACAACAACAACAACAACAACAACAACACTCCTTTTTATTAGTGGCTGCACGTGTGGTTAAAATTCTACTACTACCCAATATTGGGGTTAACTAACAGTCTCAGTCAGCGCCCTCTGCAGAAAGACTATTATTCCATGAGGAGTGCACTGGGTCAGTTTCCAGGCCACAGTTCCCTGGGAAGGCTCATGAGGGATCCACAAACCCTGCTGAGTAGCAGACATGGCCTGGCAACTGGGAAATGCACTAAGTGAGCCTTTCCAGTTTCCAGAAACAGATGATATTTTGATGGTTAATAAGGTAGGTACCTTATTTAAAGAGTGATGAAATGCACGTGGCATCCTAGTATATTTGCTTTTGAAAGGATACCTTCGATGCTTTAAAAAGGCACTTATACTATGGTATTGGGTTGGGAGGGGGTCCATAAAAATGTCCATCCTTAGAGATGAACCCTCCCAGTCAGAAACTTGCACTCCTCTAGCATACAGAGGAAAAAAGTGACTTGAGCATTAGACTGAGCTGGGTCCAAATATTGTCATCAACATCAAGCAAGATTCTAAGTCAATAGAGCCTCATTTATTCCCTTCTTCTATTAAATGAAGATCATAACTTCTGAGGGTTATGATCAGCATGAAATAAATCAGAAATAGAATCTTTTTATCACTAAGACTTGACCATAAGAGACGGTTAATGTTGCTATCCCTCTCCCCAAGACCTAGTAGCAAGAAATGGTTGTGACTAAGAATTTGTAAGGGGTAAAATCAGAGCTAAAGCTTCTGCCTTGTGTGCCTGAGAGCTGGCCCAAGATACAGTCTATGCACTTTATCCTGTGCAGGAACAGGTGGAGGGCTGGATGGTGCCATTCATTCACACAATGTGCTAGTTAAAAAGATACAGACAGGTCTGAGAAGCTGCAACCTGACTCAGCTCCTCCGATGCTACCGTCAGTCGCAAACTCTAGGAGCCTCTTACCGTGGACCACTGACAAGCCTCACTGCTACCACCAGCATCAGGGCAGTACTAGCAGCATTACAGAGCAACAAGGAATGTTTTCAAATTAACACAAAGGACAAAAGTATCTGTGAGTAGAAAACCCACATTTTCACAGATGGAGGGTAAATATTTTCCTAGAGAGACCAGGGTAATGAGGATATAAAAATAAAGTCCTTTCTCTCCCTCTCTTACTATTTTCAAATAATAAATCTTGCCATACCGACACTGCCTGGCTCTTGGATGGGACTGTATCACTTTCACATCATGTTATTTAATGCTTATGACAGCCCATATAGCAGGCAATACAGACAAGATTATCCCTTTTTTATCTAGAGGACAAAAGCAAAGGTTCATATTGAGTTGGTGTTATGATTTGGATGAGGCTTGAACCCACATAGCTCATGTTCTATGTGTTTGGTTCCTGGTGTGGTGATATCAAGAAGTGAGGCAGTCATTAAGAGATGAAGCCTAGGGCCCGGCGGCGTGGCCTAGTGGCTAAAGTCCTCACCTTGAAAGCCCCGGGATCCCATTTGGGCGCCGGTTCTAATCCTGGCAGCTCCACTTCCCATCCAGCTCCCTGCTTGTGGCCTGGGAAAGCAGGAGAGGACGGCCCAAGACTTTGGGACCCTGCACCCGCGTGGGAGACCCGGAAGAGGTTCCTGGTTCCCGGCTTCAGATCGGCGCGCACCAGCTCGTTGCGGCTCACTTGGGGAGTGAAACATCGGATGGAAGATCTTCCTCTCTGTCTCTCCTCCTCTGTGTATATCTGGCTTTCCAATAATAATAAAAAAATCTTTAAAAAAAAAAAGAGATGAAGCCTCTGTTTCTCTGGCCTCCTGTGTACTCTTCTTCACACATGCACTCCTGCCGTCATGCACCTCAGGATGCGGTACAGTCCAGGAGGTCCTTGCAACAGACTGCATCATGCTGTTTGGTCTTTTAGCCCTTGACCAGGATCCCACAGTCAGAAAGGGGGCTCTCTTACAGTCAGAATTCAAATCTTCTGTTTCAGGCTTTGTTGTCTTCAGGATCTGAGTGCTACCACCTCTTCTCAGAAGTCTAGGGAACATATTTGTCCCATGAGTTAGACAGATAGGTAGAACAGAATGTATTTGATAAATGCTGATATCTCACTGTCCTAGAAAAGGCTAGGTTTTATTGTCATTGTTAAATTAAGAGATAAGACTTTTATTTATTGACCAAATGTGTAAGAAGGCTGCAATATCTATCACTTCACCTGAAAAAGCTAATCTACTGAATGGCCCTCTCTCTGGACTCACTGCATAGTGGCTATGGAATATGACTCAGGCCCTAACTCTCTCTCTTCTCTCAGCTTGGCTCCCTTCGGAGTGTCTGGGCACTTTCCCGTAGGGCAGTTACTGTGAGAGTTGCTTCAGGATAATAAGGCACTGACGGACACACATTTTCTTGATGTAGTCAGTGCCATCAAGATCTGATCTCATGGAAGGAAGACTCCAAGGAAAAGTTCCTGCCTTTTCTTCTATAGTGAGATCCTTGGCATTAACAAGAAATCCCTGTATTTCTAAGTATCATTCTTAGGATACTGCAGCTCCCACAAAATTGCAATCTTAGGATATTGCAGCTCCCACAAAATTACAAACTAAAACATGTAAATAGGCCCTTCAGATCTTTAATGACTTTACAAATAAGGTAATAGAGCCTTTCTGACATGCTAATTCAGATGCTTTTCTAGAGTCCTATTTCTGTGGAGTTTCCTGGGACTATCTTCACATCAAAGGTCAAGCCTTCTCACGTTTCATTCAAGTTTAGGCTTTTGGCTGAAAAGCAACTGTGGCGCAGGTAAGCATTGTTGGGATGGGATCATTTTAGAAATCATTTACTCTAGAAGAGTTTCCGGATCTGCCAGGCTGCTGTCTTCCCAAACACCCTTTTGCACATCTCCATGGCCTTATACCCCCAATGTTTTATTGCTGGCTTTCTTTGGGGGGGCCACCTTTCACTTAGAAATGAGACAAGAGTTATTTTGTGACTTTAAGTGGAGAAATCAAGAAGCTGTGGTAAGATGTGCTAAGTGACCCAGGGCCATGTTCATTTGCAGCCCAGTTCCCTCCTGCTGTGTGCCTAGCCTGCAGGTAGTGAGCTTCAAATTCCAATCTCCGAAAAATTACACTTGATGACATGTTTTGGACTACCCCAGGTTCCCTGGGAATATTAAATCTATTAATACCTGGGTTCTTCTGACTTAACTTTCTTTGCTTTTGTCATCCTGGTGTTAACACATTCTTGGTTCATGACTAATATTTTTGTCTCTGGTCTTACATACATTTATTTTCTTGTTCATTTTGTCTCAGCACTAAAGAACTTAAGGTTTTTTTTTTTTTTCTTATAGAAAAAGATTTTCCTAGTACATGACCTCAAAGGCCACATAATGCTGCATTTTCAGGATTGCTTGGAGATATAGCACTACCTATTAGAATGCCTGCCAACAGAATGACTGCCTTTCATGGTACTTTACAAACACTGAGAGGGGTTTAGATTTGGTGGGGCATATATCCCAAATTCTTAATTCTGGGTACCAAGGGAAATTCTGATCAAACAATCAATAGATCTTGAAGAAACAATGTTTAGTGTCCTCCAAGCCACACTGGCATAAAGGCAAAACTATTAACCAATGAGTTTAGACTTCTGACTCACAAAACCAAATCAATATATATTTTTTTTGAAAGTGGGTAATACCATTGTTTCCACGCCAATATCATTTTTCCCTGTATCTGGGGTGAGGGAAAAAAACAAAGGGAAAAGCCCCACCCAACCTCCCACCCATCCCAGATTCCCAACTGGAGGCGCGCTCTGAGGGTCCTGCTCATACAGTTTTGATAGTTCATCAGTTCTGGATTGCTGCCAATCTCTCAGTTCCAATCGCAATGAACCCTATTCAGAATCCACTGGCTGACAGTCTCTTCATGGTTGGGGTTCTAAGATCAGCAGTTCAGTTGGAGGGATCTCCAAAGAAACTTCATCTGAGATGATCCCAGGCCTGATTCTTGCGCGAATTTGCTAGTACAGAGTCCGACACCGTCCGTCACACCAATCAGCTTATGCTCATGCTGGTCACTGGGATTGCTGGGTTCGTTGTTTCCAGCCCTGTCTTCCTCGTGAACCAATGGGTGTTGTAGTCCAGTTCGATCCTGCCCACTTCATACTCGGTCCTCCCAAATCAATATTATCAGAATAACTCCTTTAAGTCAAATGAGAGGAAGAGTTGGGATTTTGGTGGTTGTTGCTTGTAACAGAAACTCAAGTAAGTGTATGAAAATCAGAGATGAGTATGTGGTACTTGGCTTGGAGAACTACAAGGACAGCTCTCAAAGGGAACACACGAGCTGTAGCAGCCCGTGTCCTCAGGACCAAGAATCAGCCTGTTTCTCATCAGTGTCTCTCCCTTACACATACAGAACACTTTGACCTTGACCTCCCCAATGAAGTGAGGACACCTTTTTATCCCGTATAATAATGTCAGATTACATGTCTAATCCTTCGGTTTAATACTACTAAAAACAGGATAAGATAACTGTGAAGAGCCAGGCCTGCATCAAGACCCACCCTTTTCCAGGGAAGCAGTGCCTCTCTCTAGAAGGTTTCCGGGAAATCTTGCAGGGAAAACAAACAATTAAAAAGAAATTGCTACCATGGCTCATTACACAGAGCTACCCAAAAAAGGAATTCTAATAATAATGTGGAAAGACCATATATCTTGTGAATTAATATTTATGACTTGTTATACTGCATCAAACACTATTCTAAACAGGAATGAATATAAAAAAGGGTGGTAAGACTCTCCTACCTAGGTAATTTGTCCACAATTGTCAGTGGAAAAACATGTCACTCAATAATCAAACTCCATTGTCTGTGAACCCTATCATTAACAGTTCTGTCTTTTGGCTTCTGGTACTGAAGTCAAAGGCTCTACTCTGTGATGTTTGACTCCGTGACCCCTGCACTCCCCCCATCTCTTCCAGTCTATGAAACTCCAAATATCTCTTAAGAATTGCAGATGCAGATATTACATTGTTAAACAGTGTTATAAGCTTAATTGCACCCACTTGCCATTTCCTTTTTAGTACGTTTGTTGTCCTAACTCCAGAACCACAGAATGTGACTGTTTTTATGTTTTGATAAGGCTTAAATAGAGATAATTAAGGTAAAATGAATTCATCTGGGAGGACCCTAACCCAATAAGATTGGTATCCTTACAAGAGGAGGCAACTTGGACACACATGGTCAGAGACACACATGGGTCATTGGAAAAGCTCAATGAAGACAGTCATCTGCAGGACACAGAGAGAGAAGCACCCAAATAAACCAACCCTGCTGATGTCTTCACCTTTGATTTCCTGCCTCTGTAACTTGGAGGAAATACAGTGGCATTTCAAAAAGTTTGTGGAAAAGGGAATTAAAAGATAACGTGTATTGTCCAAGAGCCTTATAAAAGAGAAATCTCTCCCTGCTGGTTCACTCCCCAAATGCCCACAACTATCAAGGGTAGGGGCCAGGCCAGGGTGAAGCCAGGAGCCAGGAGCCAGGAAACCAATCTGGGTCTCCTACAGGGGTGATATGGACCCAACTACCTGAACCATCACCTGCTGCCTATTGGAGTGTACATGAGGAGGCTGCAACTAAGAGCAGAACATAGGCACTACTTGAACCTATATATTCTAATCAAGGATGCAGGCATCCCAACTGCCATCTTACTGAACCAACTGCAACCCCTATTACTATTCTAGTTAGTCATAATTTCCTGTCTAAGCCCTCACCTTTCTCATATGATATTCCAGTGGTCCAAACTGGGGTGACACCCAAATTGTTCTCATTATAGTGCTCTTGTCCTACCAGTCCTCTACCTACTCTGCCCTAGGCCTCATCTCTCTCCCACTAGGGATCCACTCTCTCTGGCAAACCAGACATAGTTATCACGATAACACTATTCCCGGTCCCTTACCAGGCCTAGATCTTGAGCCTTCAGCCCCTGCAGTGAATTTGCCAGTATCTTGGCCCTGCCTAATCCTGCTTGGTTTATGTTTCTGCCTTTGCTCTCTGTCAATTCACCCTGTACTCAGCAAACTGTCTGCTGGGAGCATGCTCAGATGCCCCCCACCAAACACAGCGCACATCTGGAAGTGTACATCCACTCCTGAAGAAACAGCCAACGTGGCCGCCCCACTACACAGAACCTGGCACCAAAAGGAAAACATTTTCGTGTGTGTGTATATGTATTTTTGCTCAACAGAGTACTGCTAAATGACCAGGGTTTGTGGAAAAGCACATCAATTGTATAGAATTTTTCAGTTTACAAGCTTCCTAATATTGTACCACCACATTGGCAAAGCAGTACTAGGAGGCTATTAGGACACAATCTGGAAATTACTTCATTATTGAGGTTTACAATGATATTTGCCAACATGGGATTTTTTTTTGCTTATGTGTGTGCTCAAAAAAAATTTCCAGCCATACTGTTTATAGCTCCAATATAGTAATATCTCCACAAAAAATTTCATGGAAGAAAAATGAAATATTCAAATAACCCAAGCATTGTAGATCTACCAAATACCATGCTTTACCTTTATGTTTCTTTCTTATCTTTTCTTTCTATTTTTTTTTATCATCTACAGACAGTTAAAAAAAAAAAAACAACCTGATAACGTCAAAAGATGAGAAAAGCCAAACTCTGGGAAATAAAGGAACCATAAATCAGAAAAACTTTAGAGCTGCTGGAAAGACACTTTAATTTTGTAGACAAAAGACTGCATTAAGGAGGAATAATGCAATAATCAAAGGTGAACGGATCTCTATTGTCTGGCGTCTTTCTCTGTGGGAATTTTCCCACCCCTGACAGCTGTAGGCGGGGGAGGGGCGCCGAATGTGGCTGCGCCTTTATTCTTTCACCCTTTCCCCCCAGCCCCTCCTCTTCTCCGTCAATAAATGTCTGCAATCACATTCTTGAGCTCCTGTGTGATTTCAAGGTTCATCTCTTCCATGCAGCTCAAACACTAATTATCCCAGCTGTAATTAGTAAGATAATTAAATATTGGCTCACTCATCACTCTACCTTGGGTCGGGTCGTGATTCTCCCAGAAGACCTTGAGCAGTTCCTCAAAGCTGATGTGCTCTGGCTGGTACACAACTCGGACGACTTCTGCGTGGCCAGTTTTGCCTTGAAAGGAAACAGAATGTACACATGGAATTGATTGACAACATCAATTTACTGCAACTTGTTGGTTCTCAAAAACCCAACAGGCAAAAGCTAAAGCACTTCTGAAGAATGAAAGGAAGGAAGGAAGGGAGGAAAGAGGAAGGGAGAGGGGGAAGGAAGGAAGGAAGGAAGGAAGGAAGGAAGGAAGGAAGGAAGGGAGGGAGGGAGGGAGGAAGGAAGGAAGGAAGGAAGGAGAGAGGGAGGGAGGGAGGGAGAGAGTGGAAGCATCAGTGGATATCAGCTTCCAGCCTCCTCCTGTCTCTCTGGCTACTGCCTTTTCCATTAAGCACACAACTGCCAACCGGCAAGCTTCCTGGGGTGAGTTCTTCATTGAGAGAGAGAGAAAGAGAGAGAGAGAGAGAGAGAGAGAGAGAGTTAGTTTTGTTAAGTTCATGAAGAAAAAGCAAGCAGGCTTTTTGAACTCTATGGACCCAAGTGGAAATGATGTTAGAGACGGGAAGCACTACCGGGGTGACTGCACCAATTTATTCTAGTCATCAGCCCCATGCTGTATGCAGTAAACAGCATGAGGCAAAGCCAGCTTGGGCCAGATGTAGAGAAACCTACAAACCTATACAAATCAAAACAAAACAGCAACAACAAAACACAGGCTGCAACTCACGTTAGATAGACTAGTTAGTGGAAGGACAGATTTGCTGTGCTGCTAATGTTGGGGCAAGGGTTACATTCAAACACTTGGGGTAGGAGCATGCTTGTTTTTTCTCAGCCTAATTCCTCTCTTTGACAAACAATGACCTTAGCAAATGTCTCTGTGTGCGACTAAGTGTGAGTAGGGCCCTTGTCCAGTGTGCTCCAGAAGGTTCAGTGCGACACAGCAGTGGGCATTTGCAGGAGCACTGGGACCTATGGAATTCACACCTTATAGTCTTCCCGGTGAGTAACAGACCCTTTCCCGGCTGACATCATCCCAATACTTAGATTTATTTCCCATCTCTTTATGGTCACTCTGTCCAAAGAGAGGTCTGATCTTTTGGCCTCAGCTCCTGAGAGAAAATGTCCTACACAAAAGAAATGAGGATGGCCACACGGATCCTAACATGGGGCCAGTTACACCTGACAGTCTTGAATTGGAAACTGGCCATGTAAAAAAGATCAACCAAGCAGATTAGGCGCGGGTGGGGAGTATTGTGTAATACTGTGTCAGTCAGCCTGAACATGGGGCTCCTCCTTATGGACCATCAACCAATGAATCATGCCCACACAGTGGAGTCACAATAAAAAATAGGCACTGAAACTCAGGCAAACCTCTGGTGAACAGTATTCTCTGCACATCATCATATATTGAAGCCAGGAGGATAATGCCCCTGACTCCAGCGGAACAGAAATGTTTGAAACCTTCCCAGACAGCTCTTCAATGAGTGGACTTTGGGCTTTTTTTTTCTCTCTGTAATAAATCATAACCATGAGTCTAACAGCTTTCAGTGTATTCTGAGTCCTTGCAGAAAATTATCAAACATAAGGGTGGTTCAGAGAGGGAGGGGAGAAAACCCTGAACTTGCATCTTATTTGGCAAAGGTGTTTTGCCATAAGTTGGTTTACCTCACTTCGGTTCTCAAAACTGTATGATGATATGGCCATTAAAAGTATACATCCCCTTGTGACAAACTGAAAAAAAATGAGATACAAGAAGGGTAGATTTGCCCGAGGGAATATGGTGAATTTCTGGGCCACAACTTGAACATCCTACGTTTTAACTTCTTTTCCAGAATTCTGTCTAATACATCAAAGGGAAGGAAGCTGGGTGGTCACTTGGGAGACGAGTCCAGAAAAATAAAAGAAACATATTCATTATCTTTAATCTTTTTAATATTTCAGCTTCCTTCTAATTATAGAGACAGCATTTGTGAATAATATGAAGCTTAGGAAATGGGGGAAAGTTCAAAACATAAAAATACTCCTCTAGTCCTGTCTCATGAGAGCTATATCAACATTTTTTAATTCATTTTCTTTTTAGATGCACATCAGACATGCATGCTCATACCATGTGAAAATAAAATTTCTTCCACTGTAATCACAGTAGCATGTTTGTCCCAGTTACTGGAGTATTATGATGTCACTGAGATTTTTGGGAAATACCACTTATCATGACTTCTAACACAGCATAAGATGCTTGTCTAATTACTGACTCCATCACTCCCTGTCCTTGGGCGTTTAGACTGAATCCTATTCTTATCATGAATGCAAATATTTTTCCACACTTCTGAGTCTGTCTCAAGTCATAGCTATATAAGTAGAATTTCTAAATCCATGTTTATAAATATTTTAAAATTTCTTGATGCCCAGTGAAACTGCCTTTCAGTAAAGATGATCCAATTTTCTTCTATTGTATATTCAAGAACCATTCAAACTCCCTATAAAATGGCTTGGCGATTTATAGGCATAATATAATGTCCAATTATTTCCTTTTTAATAGGTTTCATCATTAATGCAGTAAAATATACTTCACACTTCAAAAAGTATTTTTTTACTTCTATTGGAAAGTCAGATTTACAGAGATAAGTAGAAACAGGAAGATCTTCCCTTTGCTGGTTCACTCCCAAAGTGGCTACAATGATTGGAGCTGAGCTGAAGCCAGGAGTCATAGCTTCTTCCAGGTCTTTGAGCCATCCTCTATTGCTTTCCCAGGCCACAAGCAGGGAGCTGGTAAAAAAGTGGAGCAGCTGGGACAAGAACCGACATCCATACGGGATCTTGGTGTATGTAAGGTGAGGACTTTAGCTGCTAGGCTACTGCACTGGGCCCTACTGCATACTTATTAATAATTTTAATTTCCTCTTTGCTCTGACTTTTGTTATGTCCTTTTTATTTGAAGTGATTGGTCATTTTAATGTTTCATCATTAATGGGTCAATCCATATAATTCTGATTCACATATGATAACCATTCAAATGAGCATCCTAACATTTTATGCAAATAGATGAGAAGAATGATAGCAGAGAGTTTATGAATATCATGTTATTATTGAACTACTTTTTATCTCCTTCAAAATGTTATTTCATAATTTGGAATGTTTGATTGATTTAAACATATAAGCATTAAATCTCTGAAAATTAAAAATGGCAATAATATGCTATAAATATGACAGATGTATCTGGTATGGGAAGCGTTGAAACTGCATTAGAGGTATAAGCAAAAGAATACAAACGAGCTATTCACATAGGCAGAAATAAATGTAAATGAAGACAGAGGAAATGCTTGACATTTTAAGTGACCAGACAGAAACAAACAAGCGCACATCGAACATTAACATACCATCTCTTATATATGATATTTTTTAAGCTGCTTAACAGTATCTTGCTTAACAGTTGTTGAGGATACACTACATTTGGATTGGCTAGTGACAGGTAAAATTAAGCCCCCTTTGAAGCCATACTGGCATGGCAATAACCCACAAAGACACTCATTCCACCTCACATGATGCAGGAAATCTATCTCAAAGGCGCAACCTCTAAAAAGGTGCTCCCTTGATGTTTCAGTGGGTAAGGACTGTTAAGAAACACAAAAATCAAACCTAAGGAAGAAGCATAAAGGATGTGCAGAAATTGCATGGAAATCCACGTTACGAAAAATGGACACAAGCATATCAAGACTGTTTTATTCCAAAAATAAACTTATCTGATGATTCCATTTTTCTACAAACTTTGCCATCCTAACCCTTGTTACGAGTGCAGTTCAGTGATACTAAACACCACCATTCATCCCCATTACTCTAGATCGCGCAAAAGGGACTTCATGTAAGTAGAATCACACAATATCTGTTTTTGGCGTAACATCCTAAGGTTCACTCATATGAGTGGCATGTCCCAGAACTTCCTCCCTTTCTAGGGCTGAATGTTATTCCACTGTGTGCATCTTTGGGCATACAAGGTGATGAAAAACATCCCTGAAAAATGGAGTTAAAGAACAAGGTGAGTTTTTCATGGACTTTTTGAAGCTCGTGTGTGTGTGTGTGTGTGTGTGTGTGTGCACATGTGTGCACTATGTATAACACAGTGCTCCTCTATTCTTCCTTCTGTAGACATCCAGGTTCATCCCCCATTCGGGTTACTGTGAATAGTGCTGCTCTGAAACCAGGTGCACATGCATTGCTTACGATCATTTACAAGGAGTGATATGGTCCCTGCTTTACAGATGAGAATATCCAGGGCTTGTCACAGTGTTCTCACCATGTCCCAAGGAGTTAGACACAGAACCCAGTCACAAGCCCCACAGCTTTCCACCAGAGAGGAAGATGAGACTCCTTCTCTAGTGCTCACTTAGGCTTCTCAATGGAGAAACTGAACGTCACCAAGTGACAGCACGTGTTACCTGGGTAACCACCTAGATGAAACCAATCATAGCTGTGTGGCCACTGACTCCCCTGGGGCGTAGTGAATAGTTTATAGGATCAGCCAATTCTTTCGTGGGAGCAAAATGGGGTCAGAAATGCTTTCCACTTGCCCATAAATACTTGCAAACATGGTCTGCCACAGACGTTATTTGTGGAGAGGTTTAAGGAAGCCTGGTTGTTTAAGTGAAACTACTACCATTCAAATTCAAGGTCCATTTGCATTGACAAACAGCACTGAGATGCCCTTGCCAAACTCACCTTTAAGTTTCTTTACTTTATTTCTCCAAAGTAAAAGAAACCTGTGTAAAAATACACAGTGCAAATGATCAAAAGGATTAAGGGACTCGGAACTACTTACAGAAATGGCCAAGCTTTAACAGCAGTGAGCCATCGCGCTAGGGTAATTTCATTTCAGAGACCAATCTGCAAATACTTTCCTGTGCTTCCACAGATAAAAGGCCATATCTTAAAAAATACTCCGAGCTGTGTCTTCACATAACATCGCACAAATAGCATGATAGATGTGATGTGCAAACATACTTGTTAACAATTCACAGCAGCACTGTAGGTGCTTTAACACTGTCGTTCAAAAATATCTTGAAAAGAAAAATGAAAAGGACAAGTGTCCTTTCTGAATGGCACCCTTTGCTGCCTTAGCCTGCAGCCCCAGAGGACAGGGAACAAAATGCAGAGGGGCCATTCACATCGAGACAAAACATCTAAGTGGAGACCTAAGGGCCTGTGCTAGGAGCTCAAAAAACAGACTGCTCTTGGAGGTGGGGGGTCTTCTAGGGCTACTTGGAAACTAAATATCCATGAACCAGGTGCCTGTAAAGGGAACTCCATTATAAATATTCCAGGGCTTATTTTTTCTTTCTTAAAAGGCAGAGTGCTAGGGGTAGATCTGAGGAGGTGTGTTGGGGAGAGGGATAGAGACAGAGAGAAAGAACAAGAAAGAGAGATTGATTCATTCATTCTTCATCTTCTGATTCACTTCCCAATGGCTGCAATACCCAGGTGAAGCCAGGAACTCCATCTTGGTCTCCCACATACATGGTAACAAAGACCCAACTACTTGGATCATTCTCTGCTGCCTTCCCAAGCACATCAATCGGATTCGAAATGCAGCAGCCAGAACTTGAATTGGTGCTTGGTTATGAGGCACCAGTGTCACAAACTGTGGGCTAACTCATTGCACTACAATGTTGGCCCTGATTAGCCAGGTTTAAAATCCTATACCACAGCTTTCATCTTGAATGGAAGATTTTTCTTTTCAGTTCTTCCAGACCTACATGATTGGCCTTCCTCCTACTGCTTCATGAGACAAGAACAGGGATGGGATGAGAGGAGAAGCATGCTGGGAGTTGAGCAGGTGGAGTGTAAAGGGATAGTAATGTGCTGTGCCACCAGGGGATTCCCCCACCACTCAGGAGCCAGATTGTGAGGCTGCCTACTCAGCAATGCCTCGTGGCCACAGGGCCAGGGAGAGGGGACATAGCTGGCTCAAAGCACAGCGCCCTGACAAATCAGCCTGGCTTCTTGCACATCCATTTTTGGATATATTTTTTAATCTACTAGCCATTGTATGCTTCATTGTCTTCACTTTTGAAATAGGGAACTAGCACCTGGCATAAAGACCCAAGGCCAGTGAAGTCTATGTTTTATTCATCTAAAGTATGCTATTGTCATTATTTTCTAACCAGCTACCACAGACTTAGGAAACAGAGGAATGGAAGTCATGCTTAAGGTATGGTTCAAACACTTTAATTCAATACTTGTTTGACTGTGATTGGGTACCAGTCTCCTATTTTTTCAGATGGAGACAAAATACTCAGTGAGGTTGGGAGAATCAATATGATGGAATAGTGTAAGGACTCGTTTAAGTAGATGGAGATATATTAGCCAGTGTGAAGCAGAGAGGGCACATACCATGAAATAGGAGAGGACAGAACAACAGCAGAGGGGTAACAAGAGACTGACACACACAGGAAAGCAGTGGACACAACGGTGTGGCATTGCAGTGACTGATACCCCAGCAGCATTCAGCAAGTGGTAATCTGAACTCCACCAGCAACAAGGTGGGAAATGACATTTACCGGGAGCTCAGGAGGTGAACCCAGACAAAGAACTGCCCATCCTGCTGGTCTAATTTGACCAGGAGCAGAGATAGAGTAGCAGGTCCCAGACAGGCGGTGCAGGAACAGGGTAGATTTCACAGCCCAGTCTGCCTCCTAGAGCCAAATTAGGTGCCATTTTGTTTAAGCAGGCAAAGGCTAGGGGGAAGGACTGTGCATGCACTGAGCTGGAAGTGAACTCATTTCTGACTCAGTGAACTGCAACAATGTGACATCCTACAGGTTCCACCGAAGACAGGTCTGGGTATTCCTCAGACCTGATGGCCAGCAGATCAAAAACTCTAGTGGTGGCACATCAGGCACCATTTCTCCCATCCAAGTACTAACCAGGCCCGACACTGCTTAGCTTCCGAGATCAGACGAGATCGGGAGCGTTCAGGGTGGTATGGCAGTAGACAGGCGCCATTTCTTACAGTGTGACAGAGGATTTAAGACTGCAGAGGACTACAGTGAGCTGTGCATGCACTGAGCTCAGCAAGAACTCACTGAGCTCAGTGCATTGCACTGGTCCCACAGGAAAATAATACCAATTACGGCACCGTATGGGTAAAATAGGTCTGTGTGGCCCCAGACCTAACGGCCAATGGGTTCCATCAAGATCAGCATCAACAACCTAGTTATATAGGACATCTGGTATCTCCCTAATCCTGGGACCTGCTCCAACCAAAAGTGGAACAAAGGTTGTACAGACAACTGTGCAGCCTCTGCATGGTATCACAGGAGGTGGAGACTGGTGAGCCAGGAGCTAGGGCTACAGAAACTATGGTGGAAATCTAACATAAGAACCCAGACCTGGAACTCACTGGAGGGAGTGGCACAAGTGACTGCAAACAAAGAGCTATGTATTAACTGCAATAAGTAAAATCAAACTGTAGATCTGTGGGTGACACAGCTTAGAAACTTGCCCCAAGGAGAAGAATCTGATAACCAGAAGTACAATGACCAAGAGCAAAAGAAGAGACAGAGACACAATGAGTACTGCTGAAGACTCCCCTGCAAAGGATCAGAACCCTTTGCCAACCTCAGAGTTCACTGAGGAAGAGATTGAGAAAATGGGGGACACAGAATTCAAAATACTTGGTATAAAACTTGCTGTCAACAATGAGAAGCACATAAAGCAGGCATTCAAGGAATTCAAGGAATATGTCACACTGGAAATGATTCCAATGAAAGCTGATACATCAGAAATGAAGAATACAGTGGAGCAAATTAAAAGTACAGTGGAGAGTCTCCAAAATAGGAGCCAGAAGAAAGAATCTCAAAATTAGAAGGTATTTCCTGTCATTAGGGGGAAGCAAACAAGACTGAAAGCTGACCTGGATCAGGCCAAAAAAGTATTCAAGAATTGAAAGACACTATTAAAAGGCCAAATGTAAGAGTTATGGGAGCCCCAGAAGGTACAGAAAGAGAAGCTGGATTTAAAAATATATTTAATGAAATAATAAGGGAAAATTTCCCTAATCTAGAGCAACAATTAAAAAACAACATCCAGGATGGGCACAGAATCCCAACAGGGTTGACCAAAAACGATCTTCATCAAGACACATGATCGTCAAGCTCTCTTCAATCCAACATAAGGAAAACATCCTTAAATGTGCACATGAAAAAAAAAAATAAACTGACATATAAAGGAATGCCAATTAAACTCACAGGAGATCTCTTACAGGAGAGAGAATGAAGCAATGTATTCCAGATTCTAAAAGAAAAAATTTTCAGCTCAAAATAACGTACCCAGCAAAGCTTTCCTTTGTCTTTGAAAATGAAATAAAATTCTTCCACAGTAAAAAAAAAGTTAAAAGAATATGCCTCTACCAAACCTGCCCTACAAATGATACTTAAAGATGTTCTCTTGGGGGGGTGGGATTTTTGGGGGGAATCCCAAATAAAATAAAATTTTAAAAAATAGGACTAAAAAAATAAAAAAGATGTTCTCTTGACAGAGAAAAGGAATAGCGCCCATCAAAGCCAAAGATAAACGCGAAGAACATCCCAGTAAAATAATAACAGAAGAGTAAATCAATGAACAACCTATTGCTAAAATGACAGGACCAAATTAGCACTTATTTGTATTCACCCTGAAAGTAAATAGCTTAAACTCATCAATCAAACGTCATAGATTAGTATGCTGAATTAAAAAACAAAATCTATCTATCTGTTGCCTACAGGAGACACATTTCAGCAACAAAGATCAGCAGAAACTGTATCTCATGGATTTTGATGCTTTTTGCTAGTTTCATCTCTTCAAAACACTGCTGATTAGATTCTTCAATGACTCATAGGTCATACAGAAGCATCATTTTCTTCAAGAAGGTTCTTGATTTTCTTTTTCATTTCTTCAGTGACACATTAGTCATTCAGTAGCATGTTATTTAACTTCTCATGTTGTTAATTTCTTTTTTTCTTCCTGTTGTTGATATTGTTTTGTGGCTTTTCATTTAAGTCTAGTAACTGTGTAATGGAGACTGTCATATCCAGATGTGTGGATACAATGCAGTATGCATCTCTACTTCCAGACAAAGATGGACTCCCAATGAAACTGTTAACTATATCTTGACAATAGGATGCTGGACTCTGCCATTGTCCATGCCTGCAATGATGGACATATGACTGTGTATTAAGAACTATACCACAGGGCCCGGTGGCGTGTCCTAGTGGCTAAAAGTCCTCGCCTTGAACGCCAGGATCCCATATGGGCGCTAGTTCTAATCCTGGCAGCTCCACTTCCCATCCAGCTCCCTGCTTGTGACCTGGGAAAGCAGTCGGGGACGGCCCAATGCTTTGGGACCCTGCAACAATGTGGGAGACCCGGAAGAGGTTCCAGGTTCCTGGCTTCGGGATCGGCGCAGCACTGGCCGTTGCACTCACTTGGGGAGTGAATCATCGGACGGAAGATCTTCCTCTCTGTCTCTCCTCCTCTCTGTATATCTGACTTTGTAATAAAAATAAATAAATCTTTTAAAAAAAGAACTATACTACAGTCATGCTATAGGGGAACTCAGTGGGGAGTGTGAGAGAATTGGGAAGGAGATAAGGGAAATACCAGGGTCTATGGAACTGTATCATAAAATTATAATAATAAAAAGAAGTAAGATTTAAAAAAAATACTCAGTGATATCACCTGTGGGCAGTTGTACTCCTTCAGAGGGATCTCTCCTATCAGGACTAAACCCACAGAGAAACCACAGACTGTAAAGAGGCCTCTAGCTTCTCATATGCAGTTTTACCTAACTCTGGATTTATCCATTCTAGAACTGTCCATTGAGTATGGATAACCAAACACTCAGGCTGTGAGGTTCCGTGACAATCCTGGGGACATGCTCCAGCTCTGAGGATGACAGCAGCCATGCTTGTGTCTAAGCCACAAAGGGGTTCAGATCCTCACTCCGGTGATATGTACTGACCAAGGTAACCCTCACCAGAAACCAGGATGAGTGATATTATCATTTTTGTTGTTTTGGAAGAAGAAACTGAGGGTCAGCAAATTGAAGGAGCTTTACAAAGTCAAAACTAGGGAGCTCAGGAACTAGACTTGAGCAAGGCTAAGGTGACACAAACACAAGGAGAGGACTGAATAGCTGGGTTTACAAGCAGGTAACATGTATTGGGACATCAGAGACATGTGGCAGGGCATGGACATTGTGGAGAAATTGGGGGGTGAGTGTAGAGGAAAAGGGAGCTCATCAGAGTGAGACAAATGCCATAGCAAAAGCAAGAATTTCAGGAGAGGGTAAAGGGGTAGGAGGGGTTCCTATGCTCTGCAAAAGCAGAGGCCCCCCCAGCTGGCCTGTTCTCCCAGCCTGCAACTGCAATCCAATGGAGGCAAGAAGCACAGCCCCTCACTCTTCCTGCATCCCTGCCTCTGGATGCCGCACTTGGCTTTACGAATGGATTCAGAAATGCACTGTAGTATCACAGGAGTCTGTGGGGTTACGTGATGTCTATTTTACTGCTGGAAAAATCACAGCTGAGAACTTTTAAGCAAATACAACAACCCAGAACTTAGCAGAGTTCAGGGTGCTCTGCCCCGTACTGCCTCTCTCACGTCTGTCTTCTTCCTCGGGATCTTAATAGCTGTGTCCTGGCCACCAGAATCTTCCAGCACCAGTGTGATCCCTGACCTCATCTCCATGCCTTAGTCTTCATACATATTAAGTTCCCCAAGAAAAGGAATTACAACAATGGCTCTTCTCTCCCCCAGAACTGAGACTATGAGGATGCGTATTTCGGACAGAGGTGAAGATATCATGTGGGATGACTGCATCCCACCTCAGAGTGCCTGGTTCAAGTCTTGGCTCCACTTGTAATTCAGTTTCCTGCTGATGTAGTACATCCTGGGACACAGCAGTGATGGCTGTGTCTCTGCCTCCCGCACGAGTAACCTAGATTGAGTTCCAGGCTCCTTGGTTTAGGCCTGGCCCAACCATGACTACTACAGGCATTTCAGGTTAAATAATCAAATGGAAGATCTCTCTTTCTGACTCTCTGCCTTCAAGATAAAATGAAAAATTACACACATAAAAAGAACTCTGCACATGATATAATGACAATAGATATGTATGGATAAAAAAATGTAGTTTCACACTACTCACTTAGTCTGCATCTAGACATAGTCATCATGTGACCTTGGCACCATGCAACCTGCCTACGTGGGATCTTGCATATACACTGTGCTCTGACCTTCTGTCTCTTACCATTGGGTTCTACCTAAACCTCACCACACATCCTGCAATGAGCATGGCTACCTCACATAGACATAGCTATGGCAACCACAACACTACACCATATGGGCCAACATGTTTTATTTACCAATTACCAAATATTTATCAAATGTATACTAATTTCTATTCACTATACTAAGTATAGGCTAAGGGTGACAAATGTTGATACAATTACAACATACAGCACTTGTCCCACACATACTGTCTACATTCTATGTCCAGGTAAGGAATTTTCCTTTAAAATAACATGATCTGATACATTTTATTTATCCTATTGGCTAGATGAAGGCAAGAACTGAACTATACTGATATTTCTTTTTCATTATATAATAACTGTTCTTCAACTCCTCTCATCCTTTCCCTGTCATCCAGATTCAACCAAAATGCTAAACTAAATCAAAGAGCACACAAGAACATCCAGGTGTTTGAAGATAAAAAGGGGAGAGGGTGGGTGAATAATGTCTCCCCCTTTCCCATACAAGATTCAAAACATTACTTTTCTCTTGCTAATTAACTATAAAGAGGTAAGATGTCAGCTCGGTTTCATCTCCAGCTCCTGCAGATAGAAAATGTGATTTCCAACAATGTACTCATTATAAAAAAAAGTCCTAATACATCAAAATTGGATGCCCTGTGGAGTTCATTACAGGATTTGAGGAGTGTCTATACTGTCATTTTATCTTGGCTTTTTTTTTCTTTTGTCTCATCAGTCACTTAAAGTGTCCAACGAGAAATGTAAGCTTTAAAAAGCATCAATTGATTGAAATGTAGAAAAAAGTGCTGCAAGAGCAATGGTAATTTTGGGGGGGTCCCACCACAGGGAGACATGGTAGAGAATTTATGATCCTCTGGTGTGTATTTTGCATGGCTATGTCCTTCAGATATGATTCTTGCAGAGCAGTGCTACAAATACAACCTAATACTTGGCAGAGAAAATTGCTCAACAAAACAATCAACTAAACCATCAGCTCTTTCTGTCAGTAGCGGTTTCTTACTTCTAACTACGAGGGGTGAGCAGTTCACTAGTTTCTATATCCAATTTATTTGTTGTAGATGCTGGCTTTCACACCCAGGTTTAACCCTTTGAGCTAGTTTTCCTGGAACATGAAGCATAGCAAAAGCACAAGGTGTTTGGGCTCACTAACTCCTATTTGCTAGACCAGCACCATGTCTTGCCCTACCATGTAACTGGCATGCACTAAGAAAACAGCTGTGGAACAAATCTTCCTGGGCATCTTCTTGATGCCCAGGCAACCAAGAGAAGCAATACATTTTATTTAAATAAGATATAGAGAATCTTAAGCAGCGTATAGCAGACTGAGAAGCTATGATCGTTAATATTACAAAATGGTACCATCAGTGGTTGAGAGAGTGGTGGATGATAGCCCAAGGGTTTGGGTTCCTACCAGCCATGTGGGAGACCCAGAGTTCTGGGTTCCTGTTTAACCCAGCCTACCCTATGCTGTTTTAGGTATTTGAGAAGTGAACCAGCAGACAGATCTCACTCTAACTCTGCTTTTCAAATCAATAAATCTTTAAAATAAAGTGTCTTCCATGGTCTTCAAAACCTACTCTCAGTGATGTGGGTG
Source organism: Ochotona princeps (assembly GCF_030435755.1). Lineage (NCBI taxonomy): Eukaryota > Metazoa > Chordata > Mammalia > Lagomorpha > Ochotonidae > Ochotona > Ochotona princeps. The sequence goes on along the minus strand of NC_080842.1, from coordinate 41,515,856 downwards.
AGAAAAGACAACACATTTTGGCTGCTTCCATGTTTTTGCAATTACTGATTGTGCTGCTATGAACATAGGAGTGTATGTTGGTTTCTCATAAAACAATTGTTCTGGATATATTCCTAGGAGTGCTATTGCTGGATCATAACGGTATGTTGATTTTGAGTTGTTTGAATATTCTCCATACTGATTTCCATAGAGGCTGTACCAGCCTGCAGCCAAAATGCCCATCAACAGAGGATTGGATAAGAAAGCTATGGTTCATCTACTCCATGGAATACTACTCAGCTATTAAAAAAAACAAAATGCAGTTCTTTGTGGCCAAATGGGCCAAACTGGAAACCATCATGCTAAGGGAAATGAGCCAATCCCAAAAGGCTAAATACCACATGTTTGCCTTAATTTAAGATGATATGATGTTATGTATAACATGTTATGTTATGAATGTTATATGTTGTGTACAAACTAAAATTGAAATGTCAAAAAAAAAAAAAAAAAAAAAGAAAAGACACCGCATGACAGCTCAGCATTACAAACACTGGCTGCTTGTGGAGTAATGCAAGAGAGCTTCTTTGGGTCACCCCAAGACAATGAACCCTATTTACCCACTTGTACACACCCCACAGTGCAGTTGCTCTTGGAAACTAGTGATAATGGTGTGCTTGCCAACTTGTCCAGAAATTAGTTATAAACGCATGATGTAGGAGTCACATGGTAGCACTGTCCAGGAATCATGGCTCAGACATTTTTTTTCCAAGGTTAGATGCTTTAGCAACAAATACCATTACATGTTTAATTTAAATATTCTTGAGACAACTGCAACTAGGAGCCAAGTCTTTTGGTGATTTACTCATAACAGCACCATGCTGAAATACTGCTGGTGGTCTGGAAAAATTCTTGGCTTTGTCTGCAACACAATATCAAAAGCACCAATTATTTTATACAAAAAAAAATCTACCCATCAGCCTTACCTCAAAAGGATGCCAATAAAACAGTCAACCATGTCTTAATAACTTCCTAACTGGCTATGCAGATATCAAATAGAAACTCTTTAGAATATTCATAGAATACCAAAGTAACTGATCTCATAAATTTAGTCTAATACAGTCTACAAGTAAGCATGCTCAATCGAAGGTGGCAACATCCCCACGGGAGCTAACACTGGTTCTGTGGGGGGAAAATACCCTACGTCTTTACATATTAAAATGGCTATGACCCTCCAAAAAGCCATGATATTTACACTGACATATATCTGAGATATAAAAATTTAATGGAAGAGAGCACAACAGAAAATCAGGAAAGAAATGACTAAAAAGGCTATTTAGGGTGGCTATAATTTTTCAAAGGTTGAGAAACATTGATCTAATTGAACTAATATTCATCGCAATCAACATTTTGGTGACATGGTCAAAAATCCAGCCTCATTTTCACTTCTAGATGGACTTGTAATATAATGATCACATGAGAGATTCATCCCACAATTACCACAGAGAGCCTAGCATGAGAGCTGGGCACTCTTTGATTACAGTTAACACAATAACAAATACAATGATTCCTGGCCTCAAGGAATCATAGTTCCAGAAGGCAGAAAAACAAGTAAATGGAAATGCTCGGGATAAAGCCATGACAGTTAGGAAAGACTTACGCTTACAGTTCTGAGGGCACATAGGAGAAGGGCACACACTCAGGGTTTAGGAGCCAGGAAAGACTTTTCAGCTGCAAGAGGGATTTGATGCTGTTAATACTGAGCTCTGTCATAGCCTCCCTTGACCTCAGGCTCTGTTTCATTCTTGGTAACTTCACACTTAGAGGACATCCAGGCAGTCCAAAATGAAAATGAGGAGTGGTCATCTCCACTACATGCCTGTGCTCATAATTATTTTAACTCAGGTGATAAACAAGGCCTTGACCAAAACTTCTCCAGATCAGAACACAAACACCAAGTACTCTAGGTTGGACAGTATGTGCCTCAAAGAAGATACCATGGGATGTACAGTAGCTGCGAAATGGAGACTAACATTCAGATGTGAGGATGTAGTCTGGCATGCATTTCTACTTCCAGACAAAGATGGACTTACAATGAAACTGTTTACTATATCTTGACAATAGGATTCTGGACTCTCTGCCATTGTCCATGCCCGCAATGATGGACATATGACTGAGTATGAAGAACTATATGTTAGTAATGATATAGAGGAACTGGGGGGGGGAGGGAACTGGGGAGAGGATAAGGGAATATGAAACTGTATTATAAAATAATAACAATAATAATAAAATGTATTAAAAAATAAATATTTTTTTAAAAAAGAAAAAAAAGAAGATACCATGGGAACTGATTACAGAATCCCAATTTGAGTCTTAAACATTCTACATTGACTCTGCACTGGATGCTTTCTGCCTTGAGGTTTATGGTTATTTGGTCAGTGGGAGATGATGAACACACTTTAGATTAATGCAGTACTTTTGTAGATGCTAAAATGCTTTCAGATGCATTATCTAATTTTTATACTTTTTAAGTTTTGTAGGTATAAGAGTTCCCCTCAAATGCATGCATTATGTAGTAAACCTTCACAGTAGCTTCATGTATTGTTACATCTTTTCGGATGGAAGTTCAAGTCCTGGTGAAGTCAAATTACTTGCTTAGTTCAGGCCATGCAATAGGTGAAGAAGCTTAATCTTATTTCCATAATCTCACATGCTCTCCCCACAAACACATTAACTAAGGGTAATTACTAAATTATTGCTGCCAATGGCTTCCTATAGATACAAACTCGATGGTAATTTGACTGGTACTGGGGATATTTTAGCCTAGATTAGCAGATCTTTGATAACAGAGTAATTAATTTAGGAACCCAAAAACATGTCCTAAGGAACACACCAAACAGTTTCGACAATAAAGTGCTAGGAAACTTGTGCCAAAGGCACTGGCACTGCAATCAGAACATTTGGTTTGGGTGAATCACTTAACTTCTCTAATCCTCAGGTTTTTCAGTCATCTACAGAGCAGTATGGAAAAAAAAAAAGACAAAAAAAGACACGTTGTAAAGCTTGCAGTCAACAGACACACTCACATGCACAGGATCTGTTAACTAGAAAGCGCTCTAATACTTAGCTTCCTGGGCTCATTTTTGCCATCCAAGCTTGATATGGTAAGAATGAAATAAATCTGAACCCCAAGCGTTGCCTCTATGTACACACAGCACAAAGTCAAGGACAGGAGAAACCCAAAGGCATGTGATAACTCTAAGCCTGCTCTCAGAATCCCAACACTAAAGTGTTGGACATCAAAGGAGAGGTGCAGATCAATGCTTTGGAAGTTTAGGAAGCAAGAAAAAGGGATATAATTTAGATACACTGGGCAAGGGTGAAGGCATCTCAGAAGATCAAAATGACCAGCTCTGTGGCACAGAGATGAAAACCTATAGGAAGTACACAGTGTCTGAGATGAAAGATAAACTGAGCCACCGCATTTCATCTGCAGACATGGTGGGCAATGCCAGAGCACCAAGACACCAGCTGCCCTCTCTGGCTCTCTCGCACTGTGGCACTCCTACCAGTGCAGGGGTGCACTTACCTGCTTAGCTGTTCCCAAAGTTGTTTGGACCAATTCTATTTAGTTTTATACAGATTCCAGTTAAATGGCACATAAGGAAGAAACAGGCATAGGAAAGCAAACAGAACTTCATTTTTAATAAAAAATTAAATGGAATGCTACAGAAAATCTCAAAAGAGGCTATTAAAATGCTATCAAACTAGTGGGCAAATGACTGTAAAATATTGGCAGGGTGGTTGTAAGGGACTGGAAAGATGAGAAGTATTCTGAGAAGAATGGTGATGGCTGTATCACACAGCAGTCCTCCTTATTGGGGGGTGGGAGAGGAAGTCACAAGACCCCCCCAGAGGTTTTCTGAAGTTGCTGAGGTTACCAAACTCTGTAGAGTCTACATTTTTACCCTACACATACATATCTATGATTCACCTTTCAGGGTGGGACATTCAGACCAGCCCAAAATTGTTCATTTCTGGAGTCTTCCACTGTAGAAAGTAAAAACTAAAGGGATCACTATAGTAATGAACTGAATGTACACATAAGAACGGCTCAGTTGGTAAAGTTTATGTTGTAAGCATTTATCACAATTTGAAAAGGGGAGGAAATCTTAAAAATCCAGATGAACTGTGTTCAGAGTGCACCAAGTGTCTCCAAATTCTATCTGATTTTAAAGACACCAAAACCTAGCATTCACTGACAACGTTAACAGTGCCAAATTGCTTATCTTGCATGAGCCACATTTTAAGGAAGCTTACACAAGTTTATTTACTTAGTACTATGCCTTTCAAACAAATAGAAATTTTTTTAAATTAAAAAATATCAGATTTGGTGGCAAGAAAGACTTGGTAAGAACTGCCTCATTCCAGAATTCACACTGCAGGGCTGTGTGAGATGTGCTGGTGGTGCCAAGATCTAGAAGCGGGGATGCTGATCACAAAGGCATCCCCAAAACTCCTGGTTGAGCATTGATTGGCATCCCCACCACTCACTGCTCAGAGAACAGACTAGAAGGTGCCAAAGGAGTCAGTGTACCTGCTTCCACCACCTTGGGCAGCAGACACAATTGGGCTGACACCCAATTGGCAGAAAATGGGCAAATAATGAGCTTCACATGGTTTATTAATATCATGGAACATCTGAATAAAAAAAATTTGTAGTTTTCATCCTGGCCCATATCCATTATGGAGGTCGGTATAAATTAACCATTTTGACTACCAAAGTAGCTAATGGATATGAGTTCAAAGTGGCTTTCAAAATATAACTTCTAAGCTGCAGGCAAATCACTCCCGATGTCTGAACTATGTTCTTCATCGTGGCCCTTTCACAAATGATGGACAGTCATACTTGCCAGGCACTAACTGCAGAGTTTGGTGGGAGGAGATGTTTGCAAAGCTTGTTGGTTATGTGATGAAAGGTTTTAGATTAGTACAAATTCTAAGTTATTACTATCCATTGGAAAGACGAAATGAATTATGTCAGCTCCTAATGCATCTCTCATCCACTGACATCCTCACGCCATTGTACACAGGAGGGGAGCCATGAAGAACACACCCTGTTCACAGCACCTCAATTAAACCAAACTCCATCCCACCACCTTAAAAAGAACACTTTAGAGCAGCCTGAAAACCCCTGAAAAAGTCAGTCACATATTTCTTTGTCCCTTTATCTAAAAAGCAGAGAAAAAATATAATTAGAAATGTGGCTAAGAAGCCTTCACTATTGTGCTTGGTGATAAGCTTCAGATGTTCGGATCCCAGCTTGATAATGGCCATGGTCTTGATCAGCGCCCCTTTACAAAGCAGCTCCCTGCTTCACAGCCAGGGTGAGGTCAAGGTTTCTGGCTCACAGAATAAAGTAAAAATCCCCACAGAGGAGCCACTCCATCGAGCCTGGTCATTGTGTGGATTCGATGCCATTTCTCCCTGTCACATACGCCAGAAATCATAGCTCAAAGAGCATTTCCTATCTATTGCATTTTTCTAAGGCACATTCTACAGGGTGTAGTTGGTTCCTATGTTCACAGCACTGACATTGTTTCAGGATTCTGCTTTCATAAAAGCATATGTTCTTATGCCCTGTGTGCTAGTGAGTGGTTCTGGTCACATGATTAAGGTTGTGGCATCTGAGTCTGGCTGTATGTGATTATCTACGAGGACAGAAATTGAAAAATTGTGTTTATGTCATCATCTCTGCTTCTATTAAATCAATTTTTTTTGACAACTAAGTTCAATTTTGTTATTTAGCATTTCCACTGGGAGGGAGAGGGAGTAGGAAAAAATGGAAGGAGGATAGAGAATAAATTTAAAATAAGTAGTTAAGAGCTATTATAATTTATTGGTGATTTCAGCAGAAAATGCTTTTTCCTTTGGTAATAACTTTATTGAGACAAAATTCACACATTATATAATCCACTCATTTAAATACACAATTTGATGATTTTCAGCACTATTACTACACTCTGTGAATAGATCATCCTAGTTGAGTTGAAAACATTTTCATACTTGCAAACCAAATCCCCATATACTCCAGCTACCAGCGTTCCAAGCCACCAGTTGTAGAAATGTCTACTCTGTCCAATTTCTTTCTCTGTAGATGTCCACACACACAAAGAATCATATATGATACAGATTTCTGCGATTGGATTCTTTAAAAACACTTATTTTTATTTCAAAGGCAGAGTATAGAGAGGAGGAGGAGGAGAGAGAGAGAGAGAGAGAGAGATAGCTGCAAGGGCTGGAACTAAGTCAATACAAACCAGAAGCCTCTCCCAGGCCTCCCACATGGACAAAAGGCCCAAGGACTTCAGCCATCCTCTGCTTCTTTCTCAGTCCATAAGCAGGGAACTGGATTGGAAGTAGAGCAGCTGGAGCTCAAACTGATGCCCATATAGGATGCTGGCACCACAGGTAGAAGCTTAGCCTACTATGCCATAGTGCTGACCCTGTCATTGGATTCTTTCACTAGTAGGCTTCAAGATCTACTGTAGTGCCACATGGATCTGTAGTTCATTCTTTTTTATTGAGAAACATCTCATTGTATGTATAAACCACATTTATTTATCTACTGATAAGATGCTGGGCATCTGGTTTTCTTCTTTTGGGCTATCATGAATATCCAAATATTGCTGCTATGAACATTCGTGTACAAGCCGTTGTGTGGACATGGGTTGTCCTTTCTTTTGGGTATATTCCTAGCAATGGAAATGCTAGGTCATATAATGACTATAAACTGGTGACTGAGACCAGAGTGTGGTAAAGCTGGTTAAACTGTACCTTGCAACATCAACATTCCCTATTAGAATGATGATTCAAGTACTGGCTGCTCCACTTCCATTCCAGCTCCTTGCCTAATGTGCGTGGGAAAGCAACAGAAGATGGCCCAAGTGCTTGGGCACCTGCCATGCTTGTGGGAATCCTGTATGGAATTTCAGGTTCCTGGCTGTGGTCAGACCCAGCCCTGGCCATCACAGCCATTGGAGAGTGAACTGGAAGATGGAAGAATTCTCTTTCTGTGTGTTTCTCTTCCCTCTGTGTGTAACTTTCAAATAAATAACTAAATAAATAATAAAACAAAATGTATGTGGAAGACAGAGAAGGGCTAAGAATGTACACAATTCTGACAAATGTATAAAAAATACCTGCCTTCCTAAACATGTAATTAATAATGGTGACAGTGCACTGATACACTGCATAGGCAGATAGAGCTAAGCTACAAGACAAAGATCCCAGAAGACACCAATGTCTATCTACAGGAGAATGGAAAACAAACTTCAGTATATCCATACAAGAGCAAAGTACCAGCAGAAAAAAAAAGAAAATGATGAATCAATTTACAAGACTCAATAAGAAATGAGAAAAATAATTGGTAAAAATGAAAAACACATTCAGAAATGTAACACTAACAGAAAACGTTTTTCACAGAGGCAAAACTAAATGGGATGCTGCTTTGGGATATACAAACATTGGCAAAACCACAGGGAAAAGTAAAGAAACAATAAACATCACATAGAGAAGTTGGATACCTCTAGGAAGAGCGAAAAAGGATAAATGAGAGAGGTTCCAGCAGTAAGAGTCAAGTTCTAGCTTTTGAACAATGGGTCCATTTGTCTTAGGCTTCATAATTTAAGTTCACTTCAGACACTCTTTTCATGGACCAAATATCTAATTTTCTTTAAGAGTTAACATTTGTAAAATCTTTAGACCACCCTAATAAGTTCTTGCCAAAGGAAACCACTCATATTTAGCCTGCACTGTAAGGGCAATGTATTCTTAACATCCATACACATTTTACTTTAACTATATTTACAAATACATAAATTAATTGTGTTAAAAGTTTTCCTTCTTTTTAGCTTCACCATAACAATCCAAAAAAGAAAATAATCCTTTTCATTACAGAGGCAATGATTTCAACATTTTTTCCCTTTCTCTGTAAAAATTCACTCTTAGAAACCTTTTATATATAATATAATCTAAAATATGGCTTGGAGGTTATTCAGTGATTCTTGTAGAGTATCTGCCAGAAACTTAAATATAAATGCTTTCTGCAGTAAACATTAAAGTGGGACCTTTTACAAATTAGAATTTTAAAAAAGGAACTAGGAAAATAAACCACAGGCAAGGTCTTCATGGAATGACTGGACTAATTAAAAAGTCAGACCTGGAGATGAGAGAGTTGAATTTGTCCATGGCTGATGACCTACTGATGGCTTTCTGAAGATATTCCATCTCCTTTTTCCACCTGGGATTTACCAAAGGAGGAGAAGGAGGTGGGTAAGAGTGGTTGTCTTTCTCAAACTCTGGATCTACTTCCTGCTTACTCTGACCCCTCCAGGACTGGGCCCAGAGAAATAGAAGAAAGGAAGCAAAGTTTGGCCTCCCATGCTGGGTGGCTCTGGTAAGCTGGTGTTAGAAGTTGAACTGTGTCCCTTGGTATTTTGTGTTGAATTGCTAACTCCTAGGTTCTTAGAATGTAACTCTTGTTGAAAAGAGGGTCTTTAAGGAGGTAATTAAGTCAAAATAACACTATTAGGATGTCTATCGATATCATTATAGGAGGTGTTTTGGACAGGTGCGTGCACACACACACAGAAGCCCACGTGAAAACATAAGGAGATGGCAGCTACCTATAAAGCAAGAAGAGAGGACCTCAGGAGAACACAATCCTGCCAACAACTTGATCTTAGACTTTCAGCCTCCAGAATTTCAAGAAAATAAAAATAAATTATTTAAGGGGCAGTCTGTATTTGGTATGGCAGTATTATTAGATTAGTACAGCTAGTTTGGGGGTTCCCATCTGCAAGTATGCTCCAATTGGTCCTTTACCTCCAGGCATCCTGTAATCTTTTTTTTTTTTTTAAGATTTTATTTTATTTTTATTACAAAGTCAGATATACTGAGAGGAGGAGAGATAGAGAGAAAGTGGAGCTGCCGGGATTAGAACCAGCGGCCATATGGGATCAAGGCGAGGACCTTAGCCACTAGGCCACGCTGCCAAGCCCCATCCTGTAATCTTTTCTAGTTAGAGGCCCTTTTGGGAAGGGCCTTCCTTAATCAGCCCTTTTCAGAAGACAATTTTTAAAAGATGCCAGGGAAGCTCTTTATCTCATGGTCCAACTCTGGAAGGCACTTCTTTTTTTGATCCCATCAGTGGAAGAACAGCTATAGCAATCACTTCTTCTGTCCCGCTTAGATATTAATGGTAGCAGATGCCTCACCCTTAAACAACTCCTCCCAAAAAAACCCACTCTCTTAGTTCTTCAAATCCCCTTTGTCTAACGCTTCTGTGACTAAAGATTCTGGAATTTCCTAGAGTATCCCAAATAAGTAGTCTCAAACCTCACGACAGTGTGGAGCTGTACTCTTCTTTTATTGTTCTGGTGAGTTATGTGAGTAGTTTAACATTAAGTCCACTTCACTTTCCTGCTGCCTACCCACAAGAAGATATGAAGGGGTCTACTGGTGGAAGTGACCAACAGACTGAAGCCAAACGGGCATGCTGGGCTGGCACCGTAAGACTTCTCTCACCTAACAATCAGGCTGCCTGTTCAGTTGGTTACATGATTTGTCCCCACAGCTGTTTCTGCTTCTCTTGTAACTCAATAGTTTAGCTTAGGAGAAATAACAACAAGAGGTGACTTGCATTGTTTCTTTGAGCTCCCAGACTGTAAAGATATATGACTTTTGCAAAGCAAGTGATCACTGAAAAAGTTTCTTAAACTGAGTTCAAAATATATTGATTGGCCCCTGAGAGCCTGACTGAGCTGGAGTTCATGGAGAAACTGGAGGAGAAGAAAGGCAACTGTTGAACTTGACTATCTTTTTGAACCACAAGAGTAATTAAAATCTTATGTGGAACAACAGAGTGAAAAGATAAAGCAGTGTGGGCATTTGAGGTAGTGATGCCACGTAACAATGTTTGCATCCCGTTATGGGAGAGGCTGATTTCAGCCAAGCACCACTTGTGAATTTAACTTTCTACTAATATATGCCTTGGGAGGCAGTAGTTGATGGCCCAAGTGCTTTGGCTCCTGCCACCTATTTGGAAGATCCAGAGACCCAACCTGGGCTTGTGGTTCAAGCCTGACCAACCCCAGGCTATTGTGGATATTTGGGGAAGAAATCAAAATAATTCCTTTTGTCTGCCTGTCTCTGCCTCTTTGTCTGTCAAATAAATGAAAATATATATATTTTTAAAAATTGTTAAATATCAAACATGGTTTTGGTGAACTGTACCTTCTTATTATTTTGAAATCCATATTGGGATCTGTGGGGAGTTATTCAATGTCATGCTTTTACATTTGGATTTGAAAACAGGTCTGAATCCAAATTTAGTGCTTTTTCCAGTGAAACCTGCTGATGGGCAAGAGAAAGAAAACCTACTGTTGAATCAGCCCAGCTTCAGCCATTATGTCAATTTTTGGAAGAGTAAACCAGCAGATCAAAGATGTGTGTGTGTATGTGTGTGTTCAACTCTTTGTAAATCTGATTTCTAAATGAAATAAACAAATCTTACAAAAAAACCACATACAGTGGAGATTACATCACATATTAGTATGTATGATGTCCATGTTGGCATCAGAGATGCTAAACATATCACATATCTCAGAAGGAGAATGGGATGGATGAAGTTCACATACAGGTGTCAAAATCACACAGTAGCCAAGAAAATGCTCTTCAGATCAGGTTCACTCACAGGAAGTCGCTAATATACAACCAAATTTTATTACACAAATGGAAGTTTTATATTTTTTAATCTTAACAGAGCAGGGAATACAGTAAACAAACAAATAAAACATATGTGAGAGTTAGAGATGTAAAGTTGATCTTTAAATCTTTTACTAATACTAAAGAAACAGAGGCTCATTCAGATGGCAAGCCTAGCCATTTAGTGGTAAAGGCTGGACAAAAAACATGGAAGGACCTAAGAAGAAAGCAATAGCATGCTCATCCCCACATCCTACCCCAGCAAAGAGCCCACAATCTAAATCTAAATCCATGAAAGAGGAAACATGTGTCTAATCCCATCATGACCATGAGGCAAACATTCATCCAGGTTACTAAGCATGCTCAACAAAGTTTTTGGTAGTATCTTTTGGACGTTAGCTTGTACTCACAGGAAGTCACACCTAAAAACAACATGAGAGTCATAGCAGACTCTGCTGGCTCTTCATTGAAGATTGGCTTTCTCACCTGCTGAAGTACAGCTTCCTTGTGCTTCCTGGCTCCCCTTGAAATTTGTGTGGCCACACAACTGAATTCTACCAAGAATGTAGGCTGAGATGATACGTGCCATCTGTGACCATGACCTTTAGCAGCACAAGGGCATGCACCAGGTCCTCTCTGCCCTGATGATGAACTCAATCAGTGTAGGTAAAAGCAGGGTCACAGACAATGGCAGAGCCTCGAGATGAAAACTGTCCTGTTGCCTGAATCACCATGTGAGGAATGCTCCCCCAATCAAGTAAGAGTGCCTTGGCTTATTAACATGAACAAGAGCTACCATAGGCTTTTCACAGATGGCCTGTAAGTCCAATCACATAAATGGTGGAATGACCAGGTCAATCAAGAGTAAGTATATTGCCTCTGGGAAATGATGGTCAACAGATGGCTTAGACAAACTCCCACAGGAGTGCCACTGTGCATCTTCTGACTAGGACCCCACTACGTCTGGCTCCTAGAAAACCCACCAGAAATCACTGATGGAGGGGAGAGTAAAAGAGTAGATACATGAATGATATACTTGATAAAGTTTCTACAAGGCAGTGAACGTTAAAGTTAAGAAATATCAAAATACTGGGCAAAATGGGAGGACAAAATTAAAAACATTTTTATAACTTGGGAGATATTTTTCCTCATGGTATAGATTTTTGTTGCCTAGGCAAAGGCTTCTTTTTCTATTCAAAGATTTGTTTATTGATTTGAGGCAGAAGCAGAGAGAGACAGGGGAACAGAGAGAAAGAAAGAGAAAGAGAGAGAGAGAGGTCTCCTATCTGCCGGCTCATGCCCCACATGGCCACTACAGCAGAGGCTGGGACAGGCTGAATACAGGAGCCCAGAGCTTCATCCAGGTTTCTCACATTGGTACAGGGGCCCAAGCACTAGGGCCATCTTCTGTTACGTTCCCAGGTTCATTACCAGGGAGCTGAATCAGAATTAGAGCATTTGGGACTTGAACTGGGGCCCTTATGGGATTATGGTGTGTATGTATACACACACACACACACACACACATATACATACATACACACACTATGGGAATGGCTAACTATCCTATGGAGCTACAAAAAATTCTTAGTGCAGCAAAAATTATGCCAATAAATAGAAAATCATGACAAATGATCACTTATTTTTAACTAAAGTGACAAGCAATTAAAGAAGATACAGGACAGGCATTAGGCACAGCTATAAGCCTGCATCCCATTCTAGGGTGCCTAGTTCAAGTTCAAGCTCTTCTGCTTACAATCCAGCTTGCTGCTTATATACATCCTGGGAAGCAGCTAATGATGGCTAAAGTATCTGGGTCCTTGGTTGGTTCAGCCAGGTCCAGTCCTGGCTGTTGCAGCCATTAGGGGAGTGAATCAATGAATGGAAAATTTCTGTCTATGCCTGTGTCTCTGTCTTTATCTCTGATTTTCTCTCTCTCTCTCTATTCTGCCTTTCACAACTAAATACATAGATATGAGCCAGACGTTTGGTGCGACCACTGGGACTTCTGCATCCCAGACTAGAAAGTCTCGGCAATTGCACTTAACAACCCCTCTTCAAGGGTCCTGTGCGATATCATAGTGTTTAAAGTCCTCACCTTGCATGCGCCAGGATCCCATATGGGCGCTGTTTCTTATCCCAGCGGCCCCGCTTCCCATCCAGCTCCCTGCTTGTGGCCTGGGAAAGCAGTTGAGGATGGCCCAAAACCTTGGGACCCTGCACCAATGTGGGAGACCCGGAAGAGCTCCTGGCTCCTGACTTCGGATTGGTTTAGCTCCAGCCGTTGCAGCCACTTGGGGAGTGAACCATCGGACGGAAGATCTTCCTCTCTGTCTCTCCTCCCCTCTATATCCACCTTTCCAATAAAAATAAATAAACCTTAAAAAAAAAATACCAACCCCGCTTCATGCTGATGCACATCCTGGAAGGCAGCAGATGGTGGGTCAAGTAACTGAGTCCCTGACACCAGCAGGGGGCGGGGGCAGTGACATCATCCTGGTCTAGCCCTGAATTTTGTGGGCATTTGCAAAGGGAGCCAGTGGATGTAAACTAACTCTCTCTCTCTCTCTTTCTCTCTTTCTCTCTCTCTCTCTCTCTCTCTCTCTCTCTCTCTCTCTCTCCCTTTCTCTCTCTCCCTCCCTCCTTCCCTACCTTCAACTCCTCTCCCTTCTTTCTCTCTTTCAAATGAACAGAAATAAGACAAAACAAAACTGGGAAAATACACAACACTTCTGAATTATTTCAGATTCTTTGAATTCCAAAAGTTACCAGATTTCACTCAATTATCATTTATGTATGGTCACTTGTACAATACGTATTACAGAAGGGAAGACAGGGGAATTATACCAGAATCAAGCCCAGCAAATCACAATTTTAAGGGGTACAAAACCTCAAAAATTACAACTGTAAATTAATAGAATTGAATGGCCTTTATAACTCTTTCCTTTATTTCCTAGTTTGAGTGACAAGGAAATTTAGGAATAAACTGAGTGACCTTTGCAAGGAAACATAGCTCCTTGGTAAGAAAATGTGGAGTTAACACCAAGGTCACCACTCCAGACCTGTGTTCTTTCAGTTCTGAGAATACACAAGGAAGATCAAATATTTTTAACATCAGAAATATACTTACATGTATACTTTTATTAGTTAAATTATTGTAAAGGGAAACAGAGATGAAACTCATAACTAATACCATCTTAAATTTGCCTGAATACATTTTATAAAAATAACTCAGCCCTAGACCCAGCACGGTAGTCTAGCGGCTAAAGTCCTTGCCTTGCATGTACCAAGATCCCAAATGGACACCAATTAGTGTCCAGGCTGCTCTACTTCCAATCCAGCTCCCTGCCTGAGGCCTGGGAAAGCAGTTTTGGACAATCCAAAGCCTTGGGCCTCTGCATCCATGTGGGAGACCAAAAGAAGCTCCTGGCTCCTGGCTTTGGATCGGGTCCAGCTATTGTGGTCACTTGGGGAGTAAGGCAGCGATGGAAGAGCTTTATCTCTCCTTCTCTCTGTAATTCTGACTTTACAATTAAAAAATAAATAAATACTTTTTAAAATCTCAGCCCCAAAATTATTGAAGACCTTTTTAAAAACATTGCCTTCTGGCACAGTGGCATAACAGGCTAATCCTCTGTCTGCAGCACCAGTATCCTATATGGGTGCTGGTTTGTGTCCTGGCTACTCCACTTCTAACCCAGCTCCTTGTTTATGGCCTGAGAAAGTAGTAGAATATGGTTCAAGTCTTTGGGATCCTACACCCATGTGGAGGATGCAGAAGAATTTCCCGGTTCCTAGTTTTGGGCCGATTCAACTCTAACCATTGCAGTCATTTGAGGAGTGAACCAGCAATCAGAAAATCTCTGTCTCTGTAAATGTGCCTTTCAAATAACAAATTTTTTAAAAATCTTACAAATAAAAACATTGCCCTCATTTCTTCTGCCATAATCTGTTGCTGTTATATAAACTCCAGGTCTCAAGTAATGAGACATATACTGTGTTATTGGGAAAAGTTAATAGATTGTAATCATCATAAAGGCTACACACTTTCAATTACACAGAGGGGAAAAAAATCAAATCCCTTTTAATTCTACGTTTCATAACCCTGAAAGATATGTCTTCCAGGTGTCACCAGCTGATACAATTCACATAAAAAATACTTTCTTTTATGGCTTAAAGGAAGCTGTGAATCAACTGTAGACCTCAGGGTGGGTGGGACACGAGAGGAAGGAGACGGCTTCATTTGCTTATGAGGTTTCCATGAAAAATTAAGAACAAGCTGATCTAAGTCTGCACACAACCAAAGCAAGCCTTGTATCAGTTGCTACTGAAACATTAAAGACTTTTCTTACAAATTGCAATCAACCTAACTTTCTGTTGTCTCGCAGACAGGCATGCTCCTCCAATTGATGAGATGTTATTAATAAAGGAAGAGATGGTTACAAATTAAAGCAAGCTCTGCTTAATCACATTAATCCAGAGCAAGTCAAAGGCTTCAATTTTCGAAATAATTTTGGGCTTAATGCCTTGGAGATGGGCAGACTGCTCCATTGAGGCAGCAGCTGGTCCAATTTAAGCTGCATTGTGTGGCCGGAATTGTCAGATCCTTACAGAAACAAGGAAGTCTGACACTTTTCAGGATGCAACCAAAAGTGCTGAGACAAAGGAAATCGCAAGAAATTGAAAGGGCCCTGTAACAATTACAAGGCAGCCCACTGTTGGGTGGATTACATGTGATTAACCAACTCCCACTGTCGGGATGGGGTGGTGGGCACTTACTGCAGCTATCCCTGGGGCTCTTGAGCCCCAAACAGCTGTCACAGGAAGTATCATCCTGGAACCACGACCTTGGTTGCCCATGAGAAAAAGCTGTCAGTAAAGTAACAGAGCCAGGCACCACGGCGGAGGTGCCCTTCCACACACTGCCGGTCTCCTGCACAGACGTTGCCAGCTTAGGCAGCTGTGGGCCCAGACACAGACAAAGGGGCCACACAGGCCCAGCCAAGTTGAGCCTGGTAAGTAGAGGATGGGTAGAAGTGACTGAAATCCAAGTTCTTGAAGACAGGTTTTCAGCAGTGGGATTTGGACTTTAAGGAGTAATTCTTTTTATGATTTCCCAGACAATAAAACTGGAGAAAAGTAGGTTAAAAGAAACAAGTTCAGGCTGTGAGCCGAGAGACACAATTTCCCAACCCAGATACAAAAGTCCCAGGCTGTGTTATGTCAGGCAATTCATTTTGTTCTCTGGCCCTACCTTCTTTATGGAATAGAACCAAGGCTTCCAGCTTGGGGTTCCATGACTTGTACATGACACAGGAGAACATGTTCTAGTTTTCCACAGCATCACCTCACACTCGCAGTCTCCAACATTCTGGCAGATGCCAGGGCAGTGACATTTGGGTTCAAATGCTAGGACCACCTCCTGTAACTCACACTTACCACTGCCATTATTACTCATTTCACCTGTGAAGAGACCCTGCCGAGGCAATGTCTTTTTGCCATTTTACATCTGCTTTAGAACTCCAATTCTTGAAAATTCCCAGGTGTCAGAAAAGGAAACACATCATGCCATTAACCTTTTCAGACAGGCTGGTGGAGATAGGGGCTACATATAAAAAAAAGTCACCTCAGCTATTCTACTCGGACAACTGTGGGTTGTATTCCTTAAAGTGTAGACATGATGGTGTACAACTGTTCTAAGTCACTTGATTTATTGTATATTCTGGGTTTTCTCATTTTAATGCTAAGGTTGTATGTGGTTTTATTTGGTTTCTACTTCACAGTGCTTCTATCTTTCTTTTTACAAGACAATTTTAGAAAAGCATAACCAGAATATAAAGCAGACAATAAATTATTATTTATATATTATATATATATAACTTTTAAGCTATATAAATTTAATCTGTTAGCATGAAATGTTTTCGAGTAAAGCACTACTAATGCCATAGCCCTTAGAAGCCAATCAAACATGAGTCCAGATAATGAATTTTAATTGAGTGAAATCATTTCACTGATTCTTAAAGCAACTCAAAAGAGGTTGGAAAGAAGGAAGGAAGGAAGGGAGGACGGGAGGGAGGGAGGAAGGGAAAGCAAAGGAAAAGAAGGAAGGAAAGGAGAAAGGAAGGAAGAAGAAAAGTAGGAGGAAGGGAACAAGGAAAAGCATGGATAGTCAAGAATTGACCGGCTGATCGCTGGCTGCACAGGTAAACCTGGCTTTACGTAAGAGAAGTGTGCCTGAAGAGTTAACAGCTCTCCAGGATTGGAATGGTCCTGGGGGGTCATCAAGTTTAGTTTCCTCTCCCTAGATGAACAACCCACCGATTTATAACCTCCAGATCATCACTTCTACTGTCAGGCAATCAGACATAAGCATCCATGCTCCTCATAGTATGCAAAAGTCGGCCCACCTATCACTTTGCATACGCTTGCTCCAAAGGACAACATAGAACAATAATTTCATTCCTCTGGGTGGCAGGGGCAGTTTAAATATCTGAAAACAAACTGACATCCTTCCTGTCTCCCCAGCACACATACCCAAACCAAGCCTTGGACTCAGAATTGGGAACTTCACCATATTCACATACTGGAAGGTTTTCTCAATTTAATGGCAGTGTCAGCTATTCATTTATTGTTTCTTGAGTTCACAGCCACACTTCCTTCCCTGCACTGAGACAATGGAGATAGGTATTGAAAGCACTCTCCTTTGCCAAGGGCTGGACGTGAACTCTTGTCAGTAGAGGGCACTGGAGGGACACAGAGGAGCACCAGGGAGGGCAGGAGGGAGCCATTCTGCTACCAAACAATACTCCAAACTGGTGGGAGGCATTGTTGTAGAATCCCCAAACTGGGTTCCCTTGCCTGAAGTGCAGAAAATCAATCACTGATATTGGGGTGGTAGAAGCAGGTATTAACTGCAAAGCACAGAACAAGAAGCCAGGCAGCTGTTACTTAATTCCTAGACTCCCTGAAGACTTAGGGGTAAAGGTTCTTAGAAACAAAATATTGGGGCTGAGAGGTGAGTGCGTGCAATGTTCCTGATTGATCAAGGAAACTTGTGACCTTTCCTTTGTTGGTCAGCAATGCCATGATCTTTAGGGGATGATGGTCAAGCGGGCTCCAGTCCACATGGTGATTACATTAATGTAGTTACGTTTTCTCTGGGAATTCCCCTAGATGAAGCCCTCTGGACAACACTGGCCATGAAGGTTCTTTTCCACAGAAAGACCAAATGACTCCTTGAATGCAGTGATTAGAAGCTTGTAAGGCCAGCTGGATCACTCCCTTAAGTCAGTGAACTTCTTTTAATACAGGGCAGGCAAGGACGCTTTGTACTAAGGGAGACCGACAGGAGACTGGATCCTGCTTTTACATTATGGAAGCTTGTTTTCAATTCTGAGGCCGATTTCTCTCTCTGTACCATCTTGTTTATTCTGTTTCTCTATTTAGTGGAATTCAATGGTAAACTAGTTCATAAAAGAAAAAAAATCCCCTTTGTAATGCAAATAGGCTGTACTATGAATCTGAATTTTTAACAGAGATAAAACCATTTCTAATTGAATTTATGGCCAGGTGTTTCTTGCGTGTAAATGCGCAGCAATTTATGCCTAATCCATTTACTAACATTTTACAACCTGTATAATTCCTACAAAGATGGCTATAAAGAATTTTTATTATGAAAGTTTTCAAACACACAAAGGCAAATACAATAGTAAGTTAAGTCTCATTTTTGCACCCATCCTCCAGATGTAATGATTACTAATGCGTTTGCATCATAATTTATCACCTTTTAAATCTTTTTTTTACTTCATATTATTTTTAAATAATTCTCTCCTGTCAAACCCCTCAATACTTTCATGTATAATTGCTAAAAAATAAGAATGTTTTCACACATAAATGTAACACCCCATCTCACCCAACAATATTAATAGTCACTTCTTAGCACTAATTTCCAACCCATATATGCATTTCCCTAACTATTGTTACACACATGCACACTCAGAAAACATCTCTTTAGAATCAAATCCTGATATTTGCAACAAAACAGATAGAACTGGAGAAGATTATGTGTGGTGACAAGTATCACATGTTTCCTTTTGTATGCAAAAGTTCCCATATCTAGAGTACAAAAACTGTGTGGATGCCAGATCACTTGGTATGCAGCAGTAAATACTACTTTGTTGGATTATCCCAGGTGTGTGACAATATACCTTTCTTTCCCCATACTATAATCATTGATGTGAATCCTTCATTTTGGGATATTAATATCTGTATTTTCAAAAAGTGGTGTATATGTCTATAATGTCTACACATGCAGTGAAGGTGGCAAAAAACACTCACACATGTTAAATTTTAAAACTTAACAAATTCAATAAATTTTTTAAGTCTTTCTTTTGAGTTGTTTTTCTCCAATGAATTTCCATCCCATTGTTTACAAATCTTATTAGGTTATATGTCCCTTAAATTTTATGTTATTGAAATTGCCCCTGTCAACACACATGGTCACATTTCTAAGAGCAGATCAGTTAGTTGTCTGCTGGGTCCTACAGTCTAGAGTTTCTGACTTACTTCTTCATGGTGTATATCAGGGAAGGCTTTTCCCTACACATTCTGTTTCCTTTAAGCTGGAATTAGGGTCAATCTTTTCACTTGACTTGGTTTAAGTATTCTTTAAAGTTTTGAAAAATTCATTATGTGACAGGCAGAGAGACATGGACACAGATAAAGTCAGACAGAGCCCCCGTTCATGAGTTCACTCCCCAAATGCTCACAGAGGCCCACAGCCAGAAACCAAGAACTCAGTCCCCAGTATTCCCAAGTAGTAACAGCCATCCGCGGCTGCCTTCCAGGGTCCACAATAGCAGGAAACTGAAATCAGGATTGGAACCAGGACTCAAATCAGGTACCTTGACATAGGATGTGAACATCTTAACTGGCATATTTTTAAAGCTTGTTTTTCTTTGAAAAGCAAAGCAACAGAGAAAGGGAGAGATCTCCTCTGCTGGTTCATTCCCCACAGCTAAGTCAGCTTGAAGCTGGGAGCCAGGAGCACCAGGAGTCTCACGAGAGTGGAAAGGATGCCAGAAGCTGGGCATCTCCTGCTGCCCCTAGAGTGCATATCAGCAGGCAGCTAGAATCAGAAGCAGATCCAGCACATTCCAATGCAGACATTTCTAAGCAGTGCCAAAGTCAAATGCCCACCCTTCATTCAGTTATTTTAGTAAGAATTCTTTTTTTAAAAGATTTTTTAAAAGATTTATTTATTTATTTATTTTTATTTATTTTAAAGATTATATTATTATTGGAAAGCCAGATATACAGAGAGGAGGAGAGACAGAGAGGAAGATCTTCCGTCCGATGATTCACTCCCCAAGTGAGTCGCCATGGCCGGTGTGCACCGATCCGAAGCCGGGAACCAGGAACCTCTTCCAGGTCTCCCACGTGGGTGCAGTGTCCCAAAGCCTTGGGCCATCCTCGACTGCTTTCCCAGGCCACAAGCAGGGATTTGGATGGGAAGTGGAGCTTCCGGGACTAGAACCAGTGCCCATATGGGATCCCGTGGCGTTCAAGGCCAGGACTTTAGCCGCTAGGCCACGCCGCCAGTCCCAGATTCATTTATTTTTATTGCAAAGCAGATATGCAGAGAGGAGAACAAATAGAGAGGAAGGTCTTCCGTCCAATGATTCACTCCCCAAGTGGCCCCAATGGCTGGAGCTGCGCTGATCTGAAGCCAGGAGCCCAGAGCCTCTCTTGGGTCTCCTATACAGGTGCAGGGTCCCAAGGCTTTGGGCTGTCCTCTACTGCTTTCCCAGACCACGAACAGGGAGCTGGATGGGAAGCAGGACTGCCAGCACACTAACCAGTGCTCATATAGAATCCCGGCACATGCAAGGTGAAGATTTTAGCCACTAGGCTGTAGCGCTGGGCCCTTTTTAAAGATTTAAAATTTTTATTTGAAAAACAGATTTGCAGAGGGAGGGAGGGAAGGAGGGAGGGGGAGAGAGAGAGAGAAAAAAAGAGAGAGAGAGAGGGAGAATTCTTCCCTCTGCTGGCTCACTCCCCAAATGACTACAAAGGCCAGAGCTGAGCCAATCTGAAGCCAGGAACCGGAGGCTTCCTCCAGGTCTCCCATGTAGGTGGGGAGGTCCAAGCACTTGGGCCAACCTCTGCTTCTTTCCCAGTCTATAAACAGGGAACTGATTGGAAGTGGAGCAGCCAGGACTAAAACTGACAGACACCCATATGGGATGCTGGTGCTGCAGGTGGAGGATTAACTTGCTAAGCCACTGTACTGGCCATTTGGTAAGAATTCTTTTTTTTTTTTTTAAGATTTATTTATTTTTATTGCAAAGTCAGATATACAGAGAGGAGAAGAAACAGAGAGGAAGATCTTCCATCCAATGACTCACTCCCAAGTGGCCCAAACGGCCGGAGCTACACCAATCTGAAGCCAGGAGCCCAGAGCCTCTCCTGGGTCTCCTACTTGGGTGTAGAATCCCAAGGCTTTGGGCCGTCCTTGACTGTTTTCCAAGGCCACAAGCAGGGAGCTGGATGGGAATTGGTGCTGCCAGGATTAGAACCGGTGCCCATATGGGATCCTGGTGTGTTCAAGGTGAGGATTTTAACTGCTTGGCCACCGCGCCAGGCCCTTGGTAAGAATTCTTAATAGGTGCTGATGTGTTTCATGTCTTACATCTAATCAAGAAGTGAATAATGTGTAACTGATCTAACAATTAAATGAGTAACAAAGTTCATTGTGCACACTACAGTGATGCTACTTAGTGATGCTAATATTTATCAGTGGGTGCAGGATGCAGGTGAGGACAGTCATCTAACCCATCACCAGCCAAGTTTATCTTGATACCTGAAGCAGGAGGAACCTACCTGAAGACACTATTTCATTAGAAGATGCCAAATGGTGACTTTTGTAGTTCTATAATTATTTCTAAATTAATAGAATTCTTCTAAAGAGATGAATTTCATAAGCTGGGAGGAATTAAAAATCTATTAAGTAGGAGTCACATGTAATTGAAATACAGTGAATTGCATATGTTTAAAATACACAATGTAGCACTGGCTTGTGGCACAGCATTCAGGATCCTGCACAGGATGATCACAAGCCGCATCAGAGTGACTGGTTTCCTGTCCCGACCCTGATCCTGATTGCAGCCATCAGGTGATGGCTAAATACTAGGATCCTTGTCCCTCACATGGGAGACCTGCCTTTAGCTGCCAGCTCCCAGGTTTGGCCAGGCCCAGCCCTGGCTATTGTGAGGAGGAGGTCAGTGAAGCAGCAGAGGAGGGGGAGGGAACACTCTCTATCTGCCTATCTGTCTCTTTCTCCACCCTGACCTTTAAAGAAACAAAATTATCTAAAATACACAACAGGAGAGATTTAAATATATGAGTGAATTCTTGAAGTCATCCCTACAACTGAACGCGGAGTCTGTCACTCTCAAATGTTCCCTTAGTCTCCCTGGTAGCTTTGTCCTCCTACCCCTCACTGGTCCCATACTCAAAACCATTTCTATTAACTACAGCTTAGACTGTGTGTGTGTTCATGTGTAAGAGAAAGATCCCAGCGCTAGCTAAACTATATAAAAAAAATAATAAAAAAGAGAGATCCTTCTGTTTGTTTTAAATCTTTCAAGCATTTTTTATTTATTCAATTTCAAGAGAGTTTTAGGGAGAAAGGAAGACATACAGAAAGACATCTTTTATCCACTGGTTCATTCCCCAAGTTGTTGCGATGGCCAGAGCCAGGTCAAGCTGAAGCCAGGATGCAGAAGCTTCTTTTGGGTCTCCCACATGGATTCAGAGTTCCAACCACTGGTGCCATCCTCTGCTACTTTGCTGTGTGCATTAGCAGGGAGCTGGCTCAGAAGTGGGACAACTAGGTCTCAAACCATCACTTATATGAGATGCTGGCATTACGGTCAGTGGCTTGCCATAATACTGACCCCAATTTTATATCTTTAGGCTTTTATATTTTGAATCATACAGTATGTGCTCTGACTTCTTTCATTCTCAATTATTTAAAACATTCTTTGTCTATTTTTTTGTTTTTATTTTTGTGTAACATAGAAAGAGATCCTATCTGTTAATTTACTCCCTGAAAGCCTGCAACAGTGAGGACTGAGCCAGGATGAAGACAGAAACTGGAAATTCAGTCCAAGTCTTACAAGCAGGCTTCGGGAAACCAGTTGCTAGTCATCGCAGTTGCCTCCAAGGATCTACACAGTATTGGGAAGCCAGAATCAGCAGCCAGAATGGGGCATCAAACTCAGGCACCCTGGTGTGGCACCCAGGTATCTTAACTGGCATCTTAACTGCTAGGCTGAACACACACTCTTACACAATCATCTCTTCTGTGTGCCAACAATGTATTCCTTGTATTGTTGAGTAGTGTTTCACTGAATGGATGTACCACAATCTGTTTACACGTTCACGTTATAATAGATATTTAGCTTATTTCTAGTTCAAGGCTATTTAGGCAAAACGGCTCAGAACACCCCAAAGAGGTTTCCTGCATAAAAGTTTTTACTTTTTCGAATTCATGCACGTTACACTTTGCAAGAAGCTTCCAAGTGGTTTTCTACAGTGGCCATGTCATTCTGCATTGCTAGCAGCAAAGTATGAGAAGTCTATCTACTTTGTACCTTTACTCGCACTTGGCATTGACAATATTTTTTTAAATCACCCATCCCATTGTGTTGCAGTCATATCTCAATGACATTTTGAATTGCAGTTCTCTCTCTCTGATGACTAATTATGCTGAGCAGTTTGAAAAGTTTTTGTATGCCATCTAATCTTCTTTAGTGGCACATCCGCAAAGTCATTTACTTGGTTTAAAAACCTTGATTTCTTATTACCGAGTTTTGAGAGTTATCTATGTAAAAACATTCATTGTTCTATAGAATAAAAAAAAAAGGAGCTCATAAGTAAGTGTACAGTTATTTACTGCCAAAGCTGAAGTATGTGCCAGGCAGCTCTTCTAGGACTAGAATGAGAATTCTGCCAACTCATGGTTTCTGTAGTGGGAATGCCAGGCTGTGAGGAGAGATGCCAGTTCCTGCTGCCCAGATGCCCACACTGAAAGACCTTCAGCCTTTTCCACTGGAGGAAAACAAACTCAAAAAATATGCAGTTAAACCTTTTATTAAAGTCTCAATAGGCCAATGGTCAATGATAGACAGCAATATGATACTGCATGCCAACGCAAAACCGGAGCGTGTTAGATGTACATATCTGCGTACATGAGTCCTCCCCCTGCTTCCTTCAAAAACATCCCCAAATCTGCTCAGACATGGTGTTAGTGACCCTAGACTAGCTCCTGGGGCCTGGCCTTATCCTCCTCCAGCAATCTGTAGGAGATTCTCGTGTGTGACTGGCAGCATGCCAGTTGTTGATTTATAAAATTACCTTAATTTCCTGTTTTAATTAAATTTGGATTAAAATGTCTACTTAATGAATAAGGTAACTAGTAAAGGACAGGTTATTTCTCTCACATGCTTCCACAGAAGAAAATGCATTGATACTTGCTATATGGAAAACGTATTGACAGTTTCTACAGAAAAAGAATAGAAATGTGGTCTTCAACTAAAAGGTGTATATAAAAGGTTGCCAATTGTAAAAAAGTTGGCATTCCTGCATTACCTAAAAAAAAAAAAGGACACTTGTAAGCAGAATTTTCTTCAATTTCTTGTAATAGATTCCGGCATATAAGTAAAATGCTCAAATGTACATAACATAATGAAATCTTGATAATATTGCATTAAGAAAGAATAAACTTGAATGAATTTCTTGTCAATTCACATAGGAATACAGGGGTATTTCCTAAAGTTCAAGGAAAATGGAATTGAAAAATAAGTATACTTTGTCATAAAAACCTTGAATTTTTTAAATATCATTTCCATGATCTTTTTAATGATTTCAAAATTATTTGTACCAAAATAAATACCCCTTTTCCAAATACATAGTTATTTGTTTTTTTACCCTTGATACATATTTAGATGCAAATTGGATTATCCCTTCCCCTCTGTCTCTCCCTCCTGCCTCCCTATATCCCTCTCTTATTATCTGTCCCCATTTCATTCTCCATGAGCTTTTTTTTTTTACAAGTAACCTTGTACATTAATCCTTACAGTAACAAATCTTCCCCTTGACTATTCATACAAGACACTGGCATCATCTTTTCCAACACTGTAACAAACCCACAGGTAGCTAAGAAGATAATTTTTCCTCAATGATGTGGGAAGCAAATGATGGTAGTGAGGGTAACATTCAGGTTCACCACCTCCAAATCCTCTGCTTGTCACTGTTCTCTGCCGGCTTCCTGTAGACAGCACTTCAGCATCATCCACACTCATCAGTGCACACGCATCCAAAAAACTCTTTAAGAGTTAATCATATACTCCCAACTCTACAAATATGACCCCAGTAATCAGAGATTTTTTTTCATGAATAGGTTTATATCATGTTTCTAATTCTATTAAGTTCTGCTTCTTTAAGAAAATAAATTCCTTTAAGCCTTTATTTTCCCACTGAAGAACAGTTGACAAAGGGATATCTTACAATGAAACCATTTAAATGATTCAGAAAACCAAGAACGGCTCACTCTGTGGTTTCATTTCTTTGAGCACAATTGTTTGAGCACAATTGCTTGGATGAATTCTACTTGTGCCCATTATCTGAACACAACGTGTGGCAGCCAATTGCATTTTGTGGTAACAATGCATCTACATTGGCTAGAACTCTATTTTCAACTGCCAATAAAGGCGTTGGAGACGCATTCAAACCTGGAGATAAATGATGGAGCGAGGAAACACAGAGCGCACCTGCAAATGGGTTTGTGCGGTGTACCTTATCTATTTGTAACCACTGTGTCTGAATCTGCAAGTTTTCCAGAAAACTGAAAATAAAGGTCCCAATAGGCGGGAAAGGGTTACCTACTGTAAAACTGTGTTTCAACAGCAAGAAGTTAAATTACACTGGAAGTCCTGATGTATAACATGAAATACTTCTCTTCTATAGGTAGTTCTGCCAGGAATATGCCGGTTCATTTAATGGCTTAATGGAGCCAATTAGGAAACTGAGCTCATAGTCTTGCTCAAAAGCAATACTGGGTCACAGAGAAATCTGAATATACTTGGATGGTGAAAGAAATCATAGCCTTAAAATTTTTAAAGATGAGGTTAAATTATACGTTTCTTTTTAATTCTTGAGAGTGCAGCATTTGTTCAAGCATCTACTTGAATTCTTGGCAGCAACTTGTTGAGACTTTTTAGACATCAGGCACAGATGTAGATGAGGAGGAGAGAGGAGGCAGATGGTAAACAAACAATGAGTATCAAGAAAGAAAAGGGTGAAGTCATGAACGTGTATAAGGGAGCGACCAACCTGCATCTAGGGAGTGGACAGTGAGTTAACATGCAAAGTAGAGACTTGCAAGATGAGCAATGGGCAGAATACAGGAATAAGGGCTCTTTCTTATTGTTTCTACTCCTTTTAGAAACCGTTTTTCAGCAACAGGCTTTCTACTCAAATGTCTTGCATGCCAATGAAAGTAATTTTATCACATGAAAATGAAGTGTTCCCATTTTGTTTAAAGCAAATAAATGAATTGCTTGTTATACTTAGGAAAGTGTACTCCAATTATTTATATATATGTCCATCTCCTTTACAAGGTTATGAATGACTTTAACATAAAGATTGGCCTGACTTCATATTTATTCACATACTTGCTATTCATCAGGCATTTACTAAATGGCACCAGAGCTATAAAGATAAATCAGAGGCCTTGGCCCTAAAGAAACTCCTAACCTAGGCAGGAAGAGAAATGATCACTGGGATGCAGCCAATGCTACGTGAAGGAAAGTGGTGAATGCAGTACGGGAGTGAAGGGAGAGCTTCAGGGTCGGGGTGGGGTGAGGGAAGGTCCCTCAAGAAGGTTAAGGTCTCTCATGGGGTGTGTCCGTAGAAAATGAGCTGTCATTTTTTTTTCTGTGTAAAGAGAGAAATGAATACACAATCCTTGGTCCAGGATTCGGAATCCTGTACTTCTTCACAGCATGTTCTACTGGGAGTGTCTTTGAGTATTCTAAAACTGTATCTTTCTACTAGTTTAACTTGAGAAACTATAAGCGACTCATTTCTGGACTCCTAGCAGGTGTCAGACTTTCATAACGCAAATCTGTCAATCTGGTTATTCCAATTCCAGTGCCCTTTTTTTGTTTGTTTGTGTCACATATAAGGGGGCCTTCAAATGGTACAAAGAAAATGTATATATTGAAAAATATGCACAGGCTTTTAAAAATTGCAATAAAATAAACTTATTTTCAATTCCATTTTCCACAAACTTTTTGAAGTAATCTCATATCTCTTCTGCTTTCCAGATAGCAACACATCTTCAAATCCAGTACAGTGGAAAGGTGACTACTAAGACTAATAAGTAACTCCCAAGGATGAGAACTGGCTCATTCCAATCCTGTGGTTAACTGCGACATGAAAGCTGTATTAACTAGAATCAATAGTATAGTACTGAGAACTCACCTACCTCTAAGAACTACATGGAAAGGCACAGAAATGCACAAACCCAGACAACCACTGCACTACTCTAGTTTGTCTTTCTCAGAATCGATCCTCTCCCTGTCCATGAGTTGCTCTCCTAAGCCTCTATAGCCTCCCTTCCCACTGGGTCTTGACAATAACAACTCAAAGAAACTTCCTCAGGCTGTCCTGTGGATGACAGAAAGAGTGCTCCCCATCATTTGGGATGGCCATCCACAGAATAATTACATGATGAAAAACTGCACTCTCTCTAGGAAATCTAAAGTACCGTAATTACTGCAACTGGGGGAAGGAGAAGGGTAAACAATGTGCAATCACTGCTGTTGACAAGGATTTGACCTGGAGTCCAAGACTATGTTGGTCCCCATTACAGAAGGAAGGGGCATACTTCGTATTCTATCTATGTTCATTTCAAGAAATATAACAAACTATAATCAAGAATACAATCAAGAATATAACAAAACACTGATTGCCCTTAATGACCTTATTATTCTTTCATTAAATGTATTATAAAAACTGGGCAACGTATTTTAGTGGGGTTTTTTGTATGATGTACACACATAATGTATGGTTGACCTCTGTGTTTAAATATGGTAGCACTGGTATCCACATCTGTGGAAAAAGAGACCATGTATCTTTTACTGTGTTGCATGTGTGTTGAAAGAATCATACCTTACAAAAAATTAGTTCCAATAGAAACAAATACCTAAATGGATGTTTTTTAACCTAAATATTTACTGATTTGAAAGGCAGAGAGGGAGAGACACACACAGAGAGACTGAGAGAGAGACATACACACAGAGAGTGAGAGAGATAAAACATGTACACGCACAGAGAGACAGAAATCTTCCATCTGCCGATTCATGCCCCACCCAAATGACCATAACAGGTATATACCAAGTACAGGACAGCACTACAGAACCCCATCTGGGTCTCTCATGTGGGTAGCAATGGTCCAAGAACTTGAACCACCTTCTGCTGCCTTCCGAGGAGCATTAGCAGGGAGCTGGATCAGAAGTGGAGCAGCCAAGTCAGATTTAGAAGCACTAGCTTAACTCACTATAATGCAATGCTGGCCCCTAAGTTTACTTTGTTTGAAAGGCAGAGAAATGTGGGTGGAGGAGCAGGAGGGACCCTACCCAAGTCTCCCACATGGGTAGCAAGGGTTCAGGCACTCAGATCACCTTCTATTGCTTTTCCAGGCACATCAGTAGCATGCTGGATGGAAAGTAGAACAGCTGAGACTTGAACCAGTGTCATTATGAGATGCAAGTGGCTCAAGCAGTGGCTTAACATGTGCAACACTGGTTCTGAAATGTATATCTTAAACTATAAAGTTTTAGGAGAAAAATCCTTGTGAATATGAATAAAGCAAAGATGACATTAAAGCATGACTCATGAATTAATAAGTTGGAAACTTGACTACATCAAGATTTAAAGGCACTTTTCCAAAAACATTTTAAAAAGAATGCAAAGTATATGCAAACCTGTATCTGATAAAGAACTTGAACTTGAACCCAGACTATATAAAGAACTCACATAACTTAAGAATTAGAAAATAATAAACCCAACTTAAAAGCCACCCAAAACATTTGAACACCTTTTAATGTTTTTTTTTTTAAGATTTATTTACTTCTATTGGAAAGGCAGATTTACAGAGAGAAGGAGAGACAAAAATCAGTCCACTAGTTCACTCCCCAAGCAGCTACACAAGCAGGAGCTGAAGCCAGGAACCAGGAGCTTCTTCCAGGTCTCCCATGCCGGTTCAGGGTCCCAGACTTTGAGCCATCCAACTGCTTTCCCAGGCCACAATCAGAGATGTGGATGGGAAGTGGGGCAGCCAGGACACAAATTGTGGGATGGGAAGTGGAACAGCGAGGATTTAGCCGCTAGGCTATTGTGTTAGGCCCAAAACATTTGAACACTTTATGAAAGATGCTATACACCTGGCAAATAAGCACAATGAAAACGCTTAACACTGAGGTGAGTTTGGCCGAGTGGCCAAGATGCCCCTTGAGCTGCTATTACCACAGCCTGGGTTCAAGTTCCAGCTCTGCTTCCAACTCCATCTTCCTGCTAATGCTTTATGTGTGAAACCCAGACTGAGTTCTGAATCCCTGACGATGGCCTGGAAAATCACTGGCTATTGGAGGAATTTGAATGATCAGATGAATGATCTATCTTTGCATCTCCTTCTTTCAATACACACCAAAATAACTTTTTAAACTGCTCAATACTAGGAAAGTTATCTGATACTGCAATGAAAGTACCATTCCATACCAGTGTACCTCGGTTCAAGTCCATTCCTGCCAATGCACACCCTGAGAGGTAGTATGTGACAGTTCAATACTTGAGTCCCTGTCACCCACAAGGAAGACCTGGATTGTATCCCAACTCCCAGCTTCAGCTCCACCCAGCTCCTGGCTGCCATAGGTGTTTGGAAAGTAAACCAATAAGCTGGATGTTCCTTCTCTGTCTCTTTCCTTCCCTCTTGGTCTTTTTCTCTTACTAGTAATAATAGATGTTTAGTACCAGCCAATAGGGAAATGCAAATGAAAACCACAATATGATGCCACAATGTTTCTTTTAGCATGGCTAAGGTTAAAGAGAACAATTATTCATTAAAAATGTGGAGAAACTTAACTCTCACATACCACTGATATGAATGTTAAATGATGTAGACACCTTAGAAACTTTGTTTTTCAAAAACTTTAACATACACCAACAATTTAACCCAGAAATAATTTTATTTCTAGATCATTTCTAAGAGAAATTAACACATCCATCCAGAAAAAGACATACAGATATTGATGGCAGCAATACTGGTAAGAGCCAAATACTGAAAACAACCCACATGTTCACCAAGAGGCAACTAGATGGCATATTTATACAACAGAATGCTATTCAGCACCAAAAGAAATGAGCTAGATACAACAACAAAGAAGAATCTCACAGTCATTGAGTGAAAGACATCAAAGAGTACATACTGCACAACTCTGGTATGTAAAAATGTAGCAGCTAGTATAGAGCAAAACAATCCTCTGCCTGCAGTGCCAGAATCGCATAAGTGTGCCGGTTTGATTCCTAGCCTCTCTGATTCTGATCCAACTCCCTGCTGTGGCCTGGGAAAGCAGCACAGGACGGCTCAAGTGCTTGGGACTCTGCACCTGTGTGGGAGAACCAGAAGAAGCTCGTGGATCCCAGCTTCGGATCAGCCCAGCTTTGGTTGTTGCAACACTTTTGGGGGTGAATCAGTGGATGGAAGTTCTCTATCTCTCTTCCCCCACAATTCTTTCAAGTTACACAAATACATCTTTTTAAAAATGCAAATCATATGATGGATCACAGTATTCCATAGAGAGTTCTATACAATGGCAGTTTGTCTATAGTGACAGGAAGCAGAATAGAGATTGCCCAGCCACAGTAGTTGGTGGAGGAGGAAGGTGAAATTACATGGGCACATAATGAAGCTTTAGGGTGACAGATAAGCTCTATATCTAGATTCTGGTGATGTGTTAAGGTACCTACATATATCAAAATATATAAAATATATATATATAATATAATTATATATCAAATATATCAAAATAGCATAATATGCATTTTAATATGCATACTTTAATATGTCAATGATATCTGCATATATAATTTTATATTGTATATACATATATACAATATAACTGCCTGGCAATAAGTTGTCACCTTTCTTGAGTTTCCATTTCATACTCTGTTAAAAAAGATTCCTAGGACCTTCCTTCCAACTCTAATAGTCATCACGTTGTATGTCCTGAGCTGATAGAAGCCACAGAAACGTGCCTGTCCCACAGCCAGGTCATCAGTGGTCGGCATTCTGTCTGCAGGATGCATGTTCTAGGGATCAAATTTAACCTTTGACTCTTGGACCACTCTAGACTAGCCTGTGTTCTTAACCTCTCCCTTCTGTTCCCACCACTTGGTGTAAGGCCAGGCTCTTCTCCAACCAGTTATATGGCACCTTTCCATCTGTTTTCATTTCTGAAATATAGACTTGCCTCTCCCACACCAAAATTTTAATTTGGTAAACCACTATAAGAAAATTCAGACAACGCATCTAATTAGCCGTAGTTCAAGAGTAAATAATGGTCATTACAAGAGAGGATGGGGATCCAAAGTTGGAACTAAGTAAGGACCAGAGAATGCTCCTCTCTCCAGTCCCGAAAGAAGTTTACTGTTCTTCTGTGTCTACAGAACCGCTCAGGGCTCCTGGCTGTTGCTCCGATGACCTTGGAGCCTGCGAGGAAGGATTTGGGCTTCTTCCATCCCATGTGGTAGATGCCAATGGGGGTGGGTGACCTCAGAGTTCTTGGCACCTGAAGGCACTCCAATTCTCCGTGGTCTCCTTGGCAGTTGGGATTTAGTCCTTGGTGTGGATCCAGAGGTCTCCAAGGTTGGGATATCAGCCTCCTTCTGTCCACCTGCTCCACTCTGGGGTTCCCACCTGGTCTGTGCATAAGACCTCCTGTTAAGAGGTTGTTAGGATCACTCCTGATTTCCCCTATATATCTTTATAGTTTTACTATTGTCTAATGCTGATTAGAGTCTGTTGTCTATGAGTCACCTGTTATGTTCCTGATGGTTACACTTCACATCATCCTCACATACTCTAAGGAGATGGAAGACTTCTCTGCCCTCCTGCCCCATTTCTGAGTAGCACAGTCTTAAAATGATAATATGTTTTACAATTCTTTGATGTAGGTAATAAGCAGTCTGACTCACATAGGTTGTTGGTTCATTGGTTACATCACAATATCATTGCATGTGATACAGGCTGTTTGAGGTTGAAATAATATCATAATTTACAGGTACTGCTTTTCAGATTGACATCATTTCTATCTTAAATTAAGGTAAACATGTGGTATTTAACCTTTTGGGATTGGCTCATTTCCCTTAGTGTAATGGTTTCCAATTAAGTAGTCATGGGATGTGGTTAAGAACTTGCATCTTGTAACATATTGGTTACTCAATACCATGACAATTAATTCCATAATGTTGTAAAATGTTGTTGATGTTATGTTGGGGCTTTTAGTTGATCAGGATGATATTCTGTCAGCTCTACCTTCAGACCAGAGATGATCTCCCCAAGAAACCGTTGAATGTATCTGGGCAATTAGATGCTGGACTCTTTGCTAGGTATATGCTTGCAATGAAAGAATCTCAACTGAATTTGATCTGTAACACTGCAACAAGGTGGAGGAATCCACCATGTGGGGAGCGTAGGGAGAGGGGTTGGGGGAATCCCAGAGCCTATGAAACTGTGTCACATAATGCAATGTAATCAATAAAAAAGAGAGTAAATAATGACCCTCAATGTTCTTGCTTTCCTGAATCAAACACAATAAACCTCAGTTCGTCATTAACTCATCCTAGGGACTCAAATTGTACCCTTGCTCCTGTTCCAGTGGCACCACAAACTGTGGGAAGGATTTAAAGATTCTGATAACCTCTGTGGCAACCAGATTCCTACTTGCTCCATTTGGCTCTTCTAACTCTTCAGTAAATGGAGCTATCTGTTTAGCTAACAACCCAGAACTGTTTACACTGTCCTTTCAGCTTATTCCCAAGTTAGTTCCTGGGATATAATACACAGGATTGCTTCCCTAGCCCATTCATCAAGAGCAAATTAGTCATCTGACTTTAACCACCTGAACTGCAACAGAAGGCAACCTTCATCCCACTTGCCATTGCCCTTCCTCATCTTGGACACTCCAGCTACACCTTGAGTCAAGTTCATCTGTTCACTCCTACCTTTGCAAGCAGCTTAGGCCCAATCACATAGGCAGTTCCCTTCTGCAACTACCTGGAGTGGCTTTTCCTGGCAACTCTGCCATAAGCAGCCACAGTTAGAATTAACAAGTTAAAACACATCTGCAAAAGTTGCCAAATAGCAAATGTCAACAATGATTCAATACTAAGCTTCTGAGGAAACTTAGAATTACATATATCCTGCAAATTTTTAAACAAAGTAACATGATTTATAAGAGTTTAATCCAATACAGAATTTCGAACAATAAAGGAAATGGCATTATATGAAACGAAATGCCACATCTAACTGCAGTCCTCATGAACTACCTACTAAAAAGAAAGGGAAGACTATTTTAGCAGCACCTACTGACACATAGTTACATTCTGAAAAAAGATTCAAAATTCATTTGGGTTTCACAAAAGACTAGCTTTTAGAAAAAGAGCTCTTTTCCCATAACATAAATATGCAGAATTTTGTTTCCTCTATTGTTGTAAACCATTACCTTATTTTTTAAAGATTTATTTATTTATTTATTTATTTATTTATTTATTTAAAAAACAGAGTTGCAGGGGTGGGGGCACCTTCCATCCACTGGCTCACTCTCCAAATTGCCAAGATGACTGGGGCTGGGCCAAGCGTATCTCAGGAGCTTGGCACCCCATTTGGGTCTCAAGTGTTTGGACCATCTTGCACTGCATTCCCCCATGCATTAGCAGAGAACCAGATCAGAAAGAGAGCATCCAGGACTCAAACAGGCACTCATAGGGGATACCTGTATCAATGCTACATGCAGTGGCCTAGGCTTTTATTCCACAATGCTGATTCCCAATTATTAGCTTGTTAAAGTAGAATACGCCTTCAAGAGGAAGCAAAACACATAACTGAAATTTGCAAAGAAACATCATAAGTAAAGAAAAATAAACTCAAATCATTATCTGACTGAAGAATTACAGGGTGTGAACAACCAAATGGCAAAGCTTTTAAAATCATTCACGCTTAGATTGGTAATGTGTTTTGTGCCTGTATTTGATTTCTAAAAGCATCAGCTATCCAAGAATTAACTTCAAATAGAATCACAAAGTCATACTATGGAAATCTGACTCCAAGGTGGGCTGAAAATTTATCTGATCATTTTCATCTCATTCTCCAACTCAGCCCATTCCCTGTTCCTATTAGAAAGAAGCAAAGCCCAACTCCAATACCATGCTTCAATGCGCCAGCCATGCAAGGGTCAGTTCCATATTTGAGGTAGCTGGGATAAAAAACAGGTGAGATTTGAGAAGCCTTTTGGCATTTAAACAAACAAAAGAGATCAAAGACTCCAGTTTTTAGCACTAGAAACTAGACTTCTAGAAGTTGTCATAAAAGGAAATACAGGGTTTTCACGAAAAAGTATATGACACTACCAATATGAGTGAATATGTGTAAAATTTTCCTGACAGGATATAGCTTTCTGATCCCTGATAGAGTGAATGACACGATTTAAGAACGTGGGTTCAGGGAAAAGGCCCCTGGTTGTCCAAATGTGATGAAAGCAAAAGACACACCAAAAATAACTCTGTCATTCAGTTTGAGTTAGGGTGAGGCTCTTTTTTTTTTAGTTGTTTATTTATTTTTTTATTTATTATTTTTAATTCATTAATTACATTGTATTATGTGACACAGTTTCATAGGTACTTGGGTTCTCCCCACCCCTCCCCAAACCCTGCCACCATGGTGGATTCCTCCACCTTGTTGCATAACCACAGCTCAAGTTCAGTTGAGATTCCCCCATTGCAAGCGTATACCAAACACAGAGTCAATTAATTCCATAATGATGTAAATTTTTGCTGATGGTATGTTGGAGCTTTCAATTGACTGGGATGATACTCTGCTGGCTCTGTCTTCAGACCAGAAAGGGTATACCTAAGAAGCCGTTGAACTTGACTGGACAATAAGATGCTGGACTCTATGTTTGGTATACGCTTGCAATGGGTGAGGCTCTTAATGGCGAACTGGAAAAGTGAGAAACAAAAGTGAATTTGTGAGCAAGAATTATAGAGAGTGTAGACTGAGACATGGCAAATGACAAACATTCACCTTAGAAATGATTTTTGTAATCAACCACTGAAAATAGACACCAGGGCCCGGTGGCATGGTCTAGTGGCTAAAGTCCTCGCCTTGAACGCACCAGGATCCCATACGGGAACCGGTTTTAATCCCGGAAGCTCCACTTCCCATCCAGCTACATGCTTGTGGCCTGGGAAAGCAGTCGAGGACGGCCCAAAGTCTTGGGACCCTGCATCAGTTTGGGAGACCTGGAGGAAGTTCCTGGATCCTGGCTTTGGATTGGCATAGCACCGGCTGTTGCACTCACTTGGAGAGTGAATCATTGGATGGAAGATCTTCCTCTCTCTCTCTCCTCCTCTCTGTATATCTGACTTTCCAATAAAAATAAAATAAAACTTTAAAAAAGAAAATAGACACCAAAGCTCAAGGTGGGCTCAAAGCAAGCCGTCACAGACAGAGCCGAAGCCAGCACGAAGGAAAGACAACCAGCACCTGCTGGGGGTCGGCCAGAAGCTGCAGCCAAATCACAGAAGGAGCAAGAAGCCAGGATGAGTCACTATCATCATCAGAAAAGAACAAAACAAAACCATGAGTAAAACCTCATGTCAAGGTCAGCAGAAGCAAATGAACAAAAAGGTGCGACTGTCAGGATCAGGAATGATACAGACCAAATTAACTTTCTGGGCTAATACTTGAACAGCTGGTCCTGGCTAGAAGGCTGTCAACCCAATCCACCTTCCCACAGCCATTCTGTCAGTTCTAGAACCAGCAGCAGGCGAAAGAAAAACATGCAGAGTGAATACACAGGACCCAAACTGGGAATATGCATTTGCAAGTCACATAGCCGATGAAGGATGAAGGACAGAACTCTTGAAACCCAACAGTAAAATAATAAAATAAAATAAAATAAAATAAAAGGTGGACAGAAATATCTGTACACCTCACCCCAGAAGACACCTGGCAAGTAAGCATACAGATAGTTGCTCCATACCAGACGCTGTTAAGGAAATGTAGTTCCAAATGACAACAGGACAGAATCCGCACTCACTGGAGTGTCAAAAACCAAAACAATGATGTCACCAGATGCAAGAAATGACACAGGGTAGCAGGAGCTTTCATTTGTTGTTGGGACAAAATGGCATTACACTTTGAAAAACAGGTTGACAGTTTCTTTAAAGTTAGACATAATCTCACCCTATCATCTAGCTATTTCATTTCAATCTAATCATTCAAATCAGTGGAAAACTTATGTGCACTCAAAATTCTGTACAACATGCGTATACCAGCTTTGTTCATAACTGTGGGAAACACAAGAAGCAACTAAAATGTCTTTCAGTACAAGCATAAACAATCATGGTACATCCACACAGTGAAACACGAATAAGTAATAAAATGAAAGACAGTAATTATTAAGACAAAAAAAGACATGAAATAATCTTTAAAATATGCTTCTAAGGGGGAAAGAGCCATTTAAAAAAGTTACATACTGGATAAGAAAGCTGCCAAAATCCCAAGAAGATGTATGCCATTGGAATACAACCTTTTAGCAAAATAGATTTATGATTCCATCTTCTATAAACTTCTGAAATTCCCAACTACATTCTAGAATTAAACAACTATATGACATTCTGAAAAAGGCAAAACTAGATCCAGTAAAAAGGCAGAGTTTTGTGAAGATGGAGTGCTGGACAGATGAGAGACTTTTTAGGGCAGTGCAGTGATTCAAAGTGGAAACACATCACTGTACAGCTGTACCATACTGAGTGAGCACCAAAGTGAATGACAGGTTTTAGCCAATAATGCATCAATACTGGCTCATCAGCTACAACAAATATTTCACATCAATGCAAAAATATTAATAGTAGGGAAGGTGTAGGGAGGGATAATGAGGCACAGGGAACAATATGGGAACTGTATGTAAGTCCTGCTTAACTTTTCTGGAAATCTCAAACTATTCTAAGAACAAAGTCTATTTAAAAGAAAGCAACAGTGGGTCATCGTCGTGAATATAGACACAGGTGTGTCTACTCACCATCATCATATCCTGTCCCCAGCACAGATATTTTCCAACAGTAATTGCTGCCTTTTCAAAAGCTTTCAAAAAAGAACCCCTGATGTGAACGTGTGCATATGCTACATGTATCAAGCTATGTTAAGTGGGCAGCTACTTAAAGACTTGTCAGTTCTTCCATCTCACCATCAAGTGAAAATATTACCAAAAGATCAAAGCAAACTAATTTTTGTGGTACTTGTTTCACTGACCTAAACAGAACGACAATTCCATGTTGTATTTTTTACTTTATATTGACAACAGAATCATATTCTATAATCAACTACCTCCATGAAAAATTGTTTTGCAGTCTGTGCTTACAGCAAGAATTCAATATTAAAAAAGTTCCTAGATATTCTGTATACATATCCAATTCCCAAATGTTATTTTCTTTCCCAGTGCTCTCAATGCCATACAATTACAATATTCACAAGTGACAAAGTCAGATCTCACAAAGATAAGTTAAAAACCATAAATCCTCTTACAAAATATTTAAATAAAATACACACAAGTGAAATTTCCTCATTCCTTAATTGGATTCCATCTGCTTTTCTCTCACCAATGTAAATTGTTATTCACTCTCCTTTCAGATCATGAGCACCCTGTTTCTACCTCTGCCCAGGGATGTTGTCATTGGGTCAACCTGGTATGTCCTTGGATTTCCTAGCAGGCATTTGTGGTCCCTGGGTAGCCAATTTATGCAATGAATTGTCCATCTGTTGCCCTAGCTCCAGGCTACGTGACCAGCCCATCTGTGCTTGCTGACACTGTGGGCTGCCTC
This sequence comes from Ochotona princeps, assembly GCF_030435755.1. Lineage (NCBI taxonomy): Eukaryota > Metazoa > Chordata > Mammalia > Lagomorpha > Ochotonidae > Ochotona > Ochotona princeps. Next base: position 41,477,885 of record NC_080842.1, on the reverse strand, counting down.
ACTTGTGTGCATGTGGTGACAGGAATGGGGGTGTTCTCAATTGTTCTCTCTCCCCCTCCCTCTCTCTCTCACTCACTCACTCAACCAAGGAAACCTTGATCCATCTCTATTTTATTTGCCATTTTCTCACTCCACATTCTGCACTAATTCTGCACCCTGTATCACTGGTCCAAGCATGGTGGCATTAAATACCTCTTACTCACACAGCCCATGTGATTCCTCATCTAAAAGTGGAGCTTTTATTCTACTGCAACTGGTCCAAATTACAGGGTGAGCCTCATCCCCAAGTGGCTCACCTACACACAACTGCTCATTTCTTCCATTTCTCTGCCATTTATTCTGACAGATTATATTGTTATTGTGCATCCATTCGGCCTTGGCAGTGCTTGCTTCCAGTCCAAATCAGGAAACAAATCTAAATAACAAACTTGGAGGCTTTTTTCTTTTTCTTTTTTTTTTCCTGAAACTGTGGCATGTTACAGACTCTTGGGAAAACAGGTTCAGGCTGCTTCTCTGGAGCACTGGTGGTGAGGTCACCAAAGAGCATGCAGCAAACAAGGACCCTGAGCAACAGCACCGCCCATCAATCAGGGCCTACAGGTCGAGGTGGCAAATAAAAAACACCAGCCAGCCAAGTGAGGCTACAAATGCATACATAAAACCCAGGAGAACAGCAGTCAACATTTGCAAAAGCAAAGTCAAGGAAATGGAAAATAAGATCTCTCTTTGGTATTTCCTGCCCGCTTCCTACTCCTGTAACCCTACTGCAGCACACCTTCTTGGAGCAGAAGAGTCAGCATATGATTTTCTAAAATTTCCCAAATGTGCAGAAAAACACTTTTCACAGTTCAATGAAGGGAAAGATAAAGGGAAGTAACTTAGGAATCCCACTCACAGAAGTGGGGAGAAGCAGGTAGCTACAAGCAGGAGAATGGCATGGGGTCTTCGGTACATAAATTCACCAAAAAGTATTTCTTTGACAGCCTAATTTTGAAGAAGGTTCCTTTCTCACATCTGTGAATTTAATACTTCTTCATGTAACTGGATTCCATTTTATAGCCTCAATGTTACAGAGTACACCAGAAACCACTTCTTCAGCTTTTGAAGTACTATATGATAAACTGAGTCACTTTGCTACATATCAATAAACATGCTACTGCTTTGAAATTCACTTTCCCCAGTACATGGCCATCAATCTACATCTACTGTTCTTTACAGGATACTGAGAATTTCACTGGATATGACAAGGTCAAAGTCAATACTAATATTTAAAGACCATCAAAATGTGGAGGGGTCATCTCATAGTCTCACTTCCTGCTTTTAGAGAAGAAACACGTATGCTCTCTTCTCTAATGCCTTGATCCAGCCAAAGGACTTCTGTCATCAAGAGTGACTTCTAGGACCAGAGTAAGTGTCTTGTTAAATGAGATGCTGCTTTTCATCAAAGCTTGCAAAAATTAGCTCAAAGATTGACTTAGATAATACCTATATCCAAGTGGTAGGTCGAAGAAGTGCTGTGATTAAAAATAAATTAAAAGGCTTGTAGAGATAAACAGAGCTGAACCCATGAGTGGTGGAGAAGCTAAGATGCCTAAGGTCAATTTGGTAAGCAAGGTCTCTGTGGCCAAATTTCCCCCATGAAGAGAGCATTCTATGTGTGATGCAACTATCTTAGCTGTTGCTGGAGAAATCCCATTGCCTCTGCTTCCTCCCAGACTGCCTGGGAAGCCTCTGAAATTTCCACTCTCTATCTGCTCAGGTCAATTCCCACACATCTCTGCAGGAAATGGTATTGCCACCTCCCAGCAATCCCTTATTTATCCATGAGCACTAGTGCTTCCCTGAATGACCTGGCCAAGAACACAGCTCACCATAACCTTTAACAATCTTCCTGAATTAAACTTGAGACAGTCCAAGCCTCCTGAAATTTTGGCCACAACTTCATGTGGCTGGCACAAGAACTGCCCAGCCATCTGCTAACTGGTTAAGAGACCCATCAATGAAGAAACTTTTATCCTAAGTTGCTGTCCAACAAGGAGGGGTCAGGGAATACTTAGAATCCCAAGACCCTCCCTCAAACCTTTGATGTCTCTCCCTCCCTCTCTCCTTTCAAGAAGAACTAAACTTTCTGTCTCTCTCCTGGGAGGTGCTTTTCCCTTCCCTCTTTCTTCCATGTTCAGCTGACCACTCTACAAATAAAGCTCCATCTATAACTGATTCCCAGCTTTTTATTTCTATAGTAAGCTGAGGAAAGAACCCACCAAGCTTTTCTGGTAACAAAAGTTGGGAGTTAAAAAAAGCAAACTTTTACAATCTCTTCACTGAACTCAGTTGAAAGAAAGAGTGTGCAGGACACAAAAATAAAGTGAAAACAAGAAAGTGAGGGAGCTCTGCAGCTCAGTCTCTTGGGAATCTGCTTTAGCAGCCTCTTGTGGCAGGAAAATGAGGGTGGACAGAGGCAGGAGGGGAAGACCAGGGCCTCCTCCTGCCCCCTCATCCAGCTCCCACAGACTAACATTCCAAGGAGCTCTAAACTCAGTATGGAGATAAACAGGGAAATACACCTGCCACACAGAACTACAGTATGGACACTTACCGGTCTGAACTGTAGAACTCAATGGAAAGAGAAAGGACATCTTTCCTTGAGAATCTACAGCCACTCGCATACAGGTATACTATCCAAATTCTTGTTTCCAATGTGATTCTCACCGAGAAACATTCAAGTAAAGAATGCAACTTACAGTGCTTGTAGAGGACAAATGCCCATGGGCCTGGCATTGGCTAACAGGAATCATTTCGGGTGAAGTTTACTCTAACCAGGTCTCTGAGAATCTCTTTCCTTTAATCCCTCTCGTGCAGTCAGAAGCAGCTTCCCCTGTGTCTAACAGATTGCTCACAATTGCTAAGACTTAGAAGCAGGTGAAAAGAGTAAACAAACTGGGTAAGTCCAGACAGCCAAATACTCTCGGTTGAAAAGAAGGTTGAAGAGAAATGAAGGTTAAAAAGAAATGAACCACCTAGTGTGGAAGAGACACGGTGGAGTCCTAAATGACTATAAGGGAGTGAAGGAAGACAACATGAAAGAATGTATACTCTAAGATTCCACTGATCAGACCTTCCAGAAAAGGCAAAACTACAGAGATGGTGAAACGATTGGGAGTGGCTGGTGTTAAGGAGGGGAGAGTTGAATGATGGAATGCAGAGGATCTTTTTAGGCTACAGAAACTTCTCTGTATGATATAGTTAATGACAGATCCATGCTTTTACATGTGTCCCAAAACACCGAATATGCAACACCAAGAGAAAGGCTAATGGAAGCTATAGCCTTAGGGTGACAATGATGCTCAACATAAGTTTATCAATTGTAACAAAAGTGACATCCAGATGAGGAAATACTGAAAATGAGGTGAGGTATAGAGATGGGGTACATGAGAATTCCATATTTTCTGTTCAGTCTTTGCAACATAAAAATATTCCAAAAGTAAAAGCTTATGAACACTAAAAACTATTAAAACAAAAAACAGCTTCTTTTGGATGCCCACTGTCTCCCACTCTACTCCAGTCCCAGGATGTGGTTGTGTCATTTTACAACCTGACTCTAAAAAGCAGATAGATCATTCTCCCTGGAACATTTTCAAACTTTCAAATACAACCACAAAAACCATGAAAAAGGTGACAGATTTTTTTTTTCCTTTTGTGCACAAGATATTCAAGTTCAGGCACCTATGGCTTTTTGTCAACCCCCCTGCCAGACAGAGGCATACCTGCTGATGAGGGCATTTGGTGTTATAGTATCCAACAGTTTGAGGCCCAGAGCTGAAGCTGAACATGGAAGGTACGTGAGTCATTAGGAGAACTGACTGCTTTGGACTACATGCTGTGAGACCTGGGACTTTGGCAAAGACATCTACATCCAGGCATACCTCTGCAAAGGCTGGGAAGGAAAGGCCCCCTTTGGAGACTTTTCACATTTTTTCTCCCAATGGTTTCCCGTGATGCAATCTTAGGGCAAATACCAGTCTGAGAGCCAGGGAAGGGCTTCCCATGGATAGTATTTCACCCAGCAGGAAGCTGCCCTTGGTTCTCACTTGTTTGACAGACTGAGTCTTTGTGGGTTCCCTAGAGGTATCCCAGAATCATGAAGACACTGTCAGAGGAAGCTCCTCTCTAACAATCACAGCATCTCAGACACTGTCTTAATATTATGCTTCTGGACAAAAATTGTGTCTGAAGAAAAGCTTTCAGGTATCACCAGAATCAATGACCTCTAATGTGCATATCATTAAAGAACAGAAATCCAAAATGTCTACAGATCAGGTTTCTCAAAATGGTTCTAGACTACTGGATAGTTTTTTATAAACCATGATCAAAATTCTGGCTTTTTCCTAGAAAAACTTGACAGCTTTTAAAATATTTTAAGGTATGCTAAAAAGCACGTGAAAAGGCATTTATTGGAAAGCATGGAAGGAGAAGTTTAAAAGGAAACAGTTGAAAACACAACCCTTATCTCATTTCTCTTAGGGGTCCCTCTAGTGGGAACCAGAACTTGAAGTGTGACGTCCATGCCAAGAAGGATTTGGGACATAGGGGAAGCAAAGATGAGATGAACCAATTTACACTTTATTGAAATTTACTGGGGAACTTATACCATAATTTTTTGCACTGCAAGCAGGCAGATGGAAGTTACTAGTTAATTAGACAATAGCATACAAGCTACTCTAACATAGATCACAAGGGATTTAGAAACAGTCACCAGGTCTTAGGCAACTGGATAAGTAAACATTAGTTAAAGAAACCAATACCAGTAAACAAACAGATCTAACTAGAAAAGGAATCTAACAGAACTTTGTACTCAGATACATTTAGGCCACAATCACTAAAAAAAAAAAAAAAAAAAAGGAAATGATAGTGATGAGCCCTCACACCTCTCCAGTCACACTTTGTCAACACGGTGGTCCACAAGTTCAGCAGAAAGTCTGCCTTTTGCTGCGTTCTCAGTCTGTTCAGAATATCTGAGATCCGGGGTCCCTTGGGCATCTGGTGATCTGGCTCAGGGGGCAAATCCCCACAATTAGCAAACCTCAACACATTTCCAAAAGAAATACCAGCAGAGACTAATAACTCGTTTAGCTGATGACACACTGAGCAGCTCTCTAAATGTTTCTGAACTCTGCATGCACTCATAAATGGGAGCCACCATGTTGCTCTTACAGGCCTGTGGTGATCAGTCCATCAGTATGTGAAAATGTTCTGCATATTGCAAGCTAGCAATTTCATCTCACAAGCTACTATTATATCTTTGACAGCATTTAGCTATAAACTATTTTCAAAAACCCAAGACATGTACTATGTGCTAAGCTACCAATTCTTGTGAATTCTAAGGCACTTTCACAATCAACTGAAGTGTAAAAGAAAACCAACTTATCTGAGAGGAAAGAAGGAGAAAAAGAGAAAGGAAGGAAGGGGAAAAGGAGAAGAGGAAATGACACAAAAGAAGGGAGGGGTGGTGGCAACTACAATGAAACAGCTGAAAATAAAATGGCAGACTTATGGACCTCCTCAACAGTAGGCTTCTGCCACACAACCCTGGCATATGCAAACCTGAGCAGACTGGACGTGTCACCATCATTCTGGTTTCTGGCATTCCCTGAGAGACCCTGTAATTCCACACATCAGAGAGAGGTGGGATTTGTTCATCACAGCTTAGCCCAAAGTTGAGGGTCTTCCGAAGGCGGATGGGGCCCCGGCACTGTAGGCAGCCATGTTTTTGTGTGAGTCCCTCTTGATGCAATTTTCACTTGGCACATGGGTTAGTAATTGACCCAGATACTTATTTTTTAATGTTATCTTGGGAAAAGAGGGGGCTGGGAAAAAAAGCCTTATTCTAAGGCTCTGAAAATTGCTAGTCATCATAAAGTAATTAAGACCCAGTGTATAACATAAAATTCCAAGAGAAGCTCAAACCTCCCTTAAGGTTATTTTCTCATATTATGTTACAGTGCCAGTGTATGTGATTTGAAAATATCAGTACAAGTACATTCATCAATTGCTTTTGCAATTATGTTTTAAGAACTTGCTACAGCAAATTCCTTTTAATCTCCTTTCTAAGTCTTTGAGAATATAATCCTGAAACAATGAAAGAATAATCCATTTCTAGGGTCAGATGGGGGATAAAAGGATGTTTTTGCTATTGTTCCTTTCCATTTATTTTCCATTGCAATGGCATATCTGAATAATACCATCAGATATGCTGAAACACTGACACATTTAACTATTTAAAGTTTGTCAGTCTGTTGATCCTTCACTCCTGTACCTGTTCCACAGTAGTGATTTCAATTACTCAAGAAGAATGGCAAATTGAATAGCCAAACCAGTTAAAGAATATCAAAGTATCAAGGTTACATGAGGGATACATGACACATGTAATTGCCTTAAGAGAATCCACAAACCATCAAACTCATTCACCCCATGCCCTTAAGTGACAAGGAACAAACAGTGACATTATTGGGAGACTTTGGCTGGTGGACCTGACAAGGAAGGGAAGGGACTAAGCATTTTCCTGTATCATCTGGGGACAGTGGCAGGTCTCACAGTGCATCCAATTTTGGTGTTTTCCAGCCTTTGGGACCTTGAAGCTACAAACAAACCTTTATCATCTCTAGTGCTGGACTGAAACATCTCCAGAAAATAAGCCTAGGTCTTTCATTTCAAATTTATAAGTTTAAAAAAAATTAAAGAGCTATCTATTGATATGAAAGGAAGAACCAAAGAGAAAGAGGGAGAAAAAGATCTTCTAGCCACTGGCTCACTTTCTAAACAGGTGTAAAGCCAAGGATGTGGTCAGGTTGAAGTCAAGAGCCTGGTACTCCACCCAGGTTCCTTCCCATGGATGACAGGGGCCAAAGTACTTGGACCATAATCTGCTGTTTTCCCAGGTGCACTGGATTGGAAGCAGACAAACTGGGGCTCCAACCGGCATGCTGATATGGAACACTGGCCATCACAGTAAAACTTTATGGCTGCACCACAGCACTGGCCCCTCAACTTTGAGGACAGTGATCTACCCCTTATCTTAGTTGCTTTATACCCATATGCAAATAGGAGACCACATGATTTTGTCTAAGTGCTGCAGAAGAGCCCACAAGATGGTTCCTTCTGATTTCAGAACCCACAAATGAAGGGTTTATGGGACGACAGAAAGCCGCTCCAAATTCAGTGCTGCTGGGTGAACATACGCTTAACACCACACCATCTCCCTTACATTTTGAAAACTGAGGTGGATGTTGGCAAAATGACTAGGGTCCATCAGGCCACGTTTGATGGACAATCAGTTTGAGATGACTAGGAAGCTGGTTTGTGGGAGCTTTGGTAAGGGAGTGAAGGAAGCAAGCAACTCTCTTATTTAATGATGTCTTTTCTCATTCCCGAGTCCCAGGGCTCCTGTGGGCCCTCTTTGCTATCACAGCCCCTGGCCTCCACGTGGCTATAGCAGGTTAGGGTTGGGGTTGGGGAAGCCCTAGTACAACCGTCATCCCTTTGGCCACAATTTCACCTTCTGTGGTTTCTGTGACCCACAGAAAGCAAGAAGGGTGAGCACACAAAGATGCCTGAGGGGGGACAGACACTCACAGAAGTTGTATTATACTATTTTGCTATAGTTGCTCTTTCTTATTATCAGCTGTTGCCAATCCCTTACTATGTTTAATTTATAAGTTAATAATTACCATAATTAATCAGGGCTGGTGCTGTCCATGGTTTCCAAAACATCCTCCAGAGACACAGGAGACTACCATTCTTGGAGAAAAACAAAACCTAAAATGATGAGCAAGAACTAACTGGAAAAAAAAATGCTGTTTCTTGAAATCTTAATTCAAACTCAGAAGCCACTTTCTCTGAGTCCCCACCTAAAATAGCAGAATGGATACCTGAAATTCACTTCCTTTTAGGATTCTTACAATGCCATGATCTGGAAAGTCCAGCAAATGTTCGATAGCTCTACTCACATTTACCACTTAAATCAATCACTTTCAGCCTCAGTTTCTCTCACTGACAAGCAAGTAGACCGTGAGGGCTTCAGACATTTTAAAGATCATTTTTAAAAGAGTGACATGTTCGTCAAGGTTGCAACAGATAACACAGCCTAACACTATGAGCTATGTTCCTCAGACAGCTTCAAACTATTGTTTAGTCCAAACACTGCACTACCAGTGCAAGCGCTGTAGTCCCCCTTTCTGGGGACCAGAGCCCCCTGCTTGGTTTGAAAGTCTCTGGACTGGAATATGGCTAGATTTCCTCCCAAACCTGACCTAGAACTCCTGCTGCCAGCCCTTCAGGGAGGTGTGGCTTGTCAAGAAGCTATGCTTACTCTCTCCGGTGACTGAGATTCAGAAAAAGCAAACCAGCAGCTTTCCCATTACCAGTACTTCTTCCATTTGAGCCATAGGTCCTTTCATTGCTTTGTCTTAAACAGCAGTCTGGATGGGGCAGTGGAACTATGCAGCTGGCTGGAGGAGCTGTATTTGGTTCTAAGAGGCTGTAACTATGCATTATAAGTTCCTGTCCTTGAAGTTTTCTTTCTGCTTGTTGCTTTGAGAGGGAAGCATTTTTATCCTGCCTGCTACAAGTTCAAAGTCCAATTTTACATCTGAAATAAAAGGAACAAAAAAGAGAGAGAGATCAAATTGCTTCCAGCAAGAACTGAACACCAGAATTTTCACATCTTCAGAGATGTGCCAATAACTCAGTAATTTGCCGTGACTGACATTGAAATGAGTACAATGAGACTATGTACTAAAAGGAGAGGAATCTAGAATAGTTTTACATTGCTTGATAAAATCTGCTAATAACAGAACTCATCTCTACTTTGAAAGAGAATGGGATCATCAATCTCATGGAAGATACAGAGACATGCACTTCCACCCAAACACTTCAGAGATTATGTCAAACTACAAAAGTGTCTGAGGTGTTTTCTATTAGTGGGGAAATCACTATTCAATGTTTTGTGGGAGCTCTTAGGCAGCACGGAAAAGAACATGCACATGAGGAAGGAATGGGTTCTGGTGACAGATTCAGAAAGTAGTTTCCAAGTGTTGTGTCCTGTATCCATGCCCAGGGCTGACCCACCCCTATCACCTCAGGCTTTGTGATCCACAGATTTTGCCTTCAATATGCTCAAGAGTTGGAGTGATAGAAAGTGTGTGACCTAGATTTTGTAAAATATTTCTGATTTCATTTTCAGGTAACAATCCAATTATGACTCCACCAGCTTCATACAGCAGCACCTGGCTTCCGTTTTACAGCAGGCCCTGTGGAGAAGAGGCAAAAGTGCCCTGGGCATCACCACCATTGGAAGGTCACATGAGGACTCCTATGCCCTGTTCCTCCCAGACCCCAGCTCCTGCTGGGTACCACTAGTATAGGCCTGAGAATCCACTGAAGTGTTCTATTGATAAATAAAGTGTCTGGGCTTTCAGGTTTTTTTTTTTTTGTAGTGACTGTATAAATATCATTTATGAGGAAAAGTTGCATGGTCCCTTTTATGCTTCTGCCACTTGGCTTTGCAGATTTCTAAAAGCTTTTGAATAGACTAATAAACACAGAATTGTTCTGAACATCTGTAAGTGAAATACGAAAAGATGCTAACCAGTGAATGAACATCCTGGGTTTTCTTGCCAGAAACGGGATATTTGTACATTAGGCTAATGCAGTGAAATTAACACAGAATGCTTATCCATTGCAGAATGTCTTTTCATATTTTCATCTGTACAGTCGTTATTATAAAATGTAGGAATAATTTTCTATAAGGGCATTCAGCAGTCTGAATAGCTCAATTATTTCTAGAATCAATGTGGTAAAGCAGCAGCATGTCAGTTAATCAGTTGGTTTGCATAACAACTGTTTGAAGGGAGTATGTGTGCATGCGTGTGTGTGTGTGTGTGTGTGTGTGTGTGTGCACGCGCAGGCATGCATATGAGCTCATGACAGGGTTAGCCCACCTCTTTGAAACAAATGTGAAAAATCAACTTTTCATTTGACCACAGAGAAAAGAATCCTGGAAGACCAGAGGAACTGTTATTATTCAACTTCAGTGTAGGGACTACCTTCCCCTAGTATACTGCACAATGTCATGCATGTGCTATCTTTCCAGTAATTGTTGTACTTACGCAAGCAATTCTACATGAAAGTTTGACTCCTCTGGCTATTCCATTACAGATTTTGGGCTCTCCAGTGTCAGGCTGACACTGAGTTTATGCGGAACACAAATAAATGGACGAGTCTTTGTAATTAATTTTAGGAGTAGGATGGTTGCCTTGAAGACTTAATTACTTCTCAATACATCTCCTAGAGACAAATGAAAAACCTAACAGAAACAGTGGCCCCACAGAAGTCTGCTGGCTTTCAGAGATGTTACCTACATCCAGGCCACCATGGTCAGCTGCTGTGGAGGCCCCAGGCGGGTGGCTCTCACAGAGCTCAGCTTTCAGACCCAGTTGTTTACCCAGGAGGACAAAATCTTTTAGGCTGTGTGCTACAGGTTCAGGGTGAGTTTATGAATCTGAGAAAGAGAGGCTTACATGTCTATTATTGGAACACGGTCTTTTGCAACAAGTTTTAAAAATAAGTAAATGAATGAATAAAGTTTAAACAAAAATTACAGACACATGTGAAGGATGGGGAATTTCTAGAGGAATGCAAGGAGGTAGTCACAGCCTGTGGAAAACCCAGGGTGTCAGGCTCTGGCCCTCTGCTCTGGGAGAAAAATTTATTCAACTCAACCCAAGATTCATGTAATTTGGACAGAATGACCTAGGCAGACTAAATGCATAATACATCTTAGAGTGGCATTATATTTCTCGGACCGGCAAGGTGGAACAGCATGCTAATCCTCTGCCCTGTGGTGCTGCCATCCCATATGTGCACCAGCTCATGCTCCAGCTGCTCTACTTCTTCTGATTAAGCTCTCCTCTGCTTATAGCATGGGAAATCAGGGAAAGATGGCCCAAGTCCTTGGGACCCTGCACCCATGTGCAAAAGAAATTCCTGGCTTCCAGTTTTGGATCAGCTCAGCTCCGGCCGTTGAGGCCATTTGGGGAGTGAACCAATGGATGGAAGACCTTCTCTCCCTGTCTCTCTTCTCTGTAATATCTGCCTGTCAAATCGAATCACTATAAATAAACAATTTAAATAAGAATTTCTCTCCCTGGTTTACCTAGTCTCATTGCATTATTAGTAGTAGTAGTATTGGTAATTCCTGCATCTTGATGAAAGATCACATGACTCATAAGGTGTGCACCACAACATAGGTTAGAGATACCTCTGCAAAGCCCCTTGGTGTTAGGCTACTCTTGTCTGCCCAGAACACCACAGGGTACCACTGGACTCTCCCCTCTCCTGGGCTGAGGCCCCATGTTTCCTTTGACATATGTCAGGGCATTCCATGAGGTTATTCTTAAGTTCTATAGCTCTGGAAGCCAATGCTTTTTCTAATTGACGGCCTATCTCTACTCAGACTGTTTCTCGGTTCAACCAACATTTTCAACCCAAAGTATCTCTCATGCCACTGCTCAAGGAACTGCTATGCCCTTGGGTCTGCTATCCACATTCCCAGCTCAGGCTTTAGAGACCCTGGGAGTTCAGACATGAAGCTCTGTCCTCTGTGGACACACACCACTCCTGCACTCACATACACACTTACTCTCCACTCATTGCCAACTAAAGCCTTGCAGAAGAACAGAAACAGCAACAGAAACAGTTCCCTGGCTTGTGACCATGAATTTGTGTGCCAAGACAACACTGTGGGAGCTCTGATATGCATCTTATCATGATAGCAAGGGGGAAAGCTAGCCCTGTGGATTGTGATAACCCCCTTCCTGTAATTCTAAGCACTGGCCCCAAGACAACAAACGGCTTAGGCTTAAGCACGCTCTCTTCTGAGAGAAGGAATCTGCACAGAATTTGGGCCTGAAGCTTCTTTTCTGAAAAAAAAAAAAAAAGATAGATAGACAGACAGATTAAAAAAACTTACAGAATGATCACAGGTCATGACCAGGTTTAAGAGAAAATGATTTTGAAATTGACACAAATACTAGGTTATAGCCTGGTATTTCTCTCACACTAACCTCATTAATTATTACATTCCACCACAGAATTGGTGGCTTTCCTTCCTTCCTTCCCTCCCTCCTTCCTTTCTTCCTTCCTCCCTCCCTCCCTTCCTCTCTCCCTCCCTCCCTTCCTCTCTCCCTCCCTTCCTTTCTTCTCTCTCTCTCTCTCTCTTTCTTTTTCTTTCTCTTTCTGTTTCTCTCAAGTTGGACCCCTCCAGGCTAGAATTGCTCAGCAAGGCTTTGGGTATCAGAGCCCCAGAGAAGAGCCCAACAGTATAGCCTATCTGCTTTCTGCCTGCCTTATTCCTCTACTTGGTCAAATTTTAAATCTTTAATTAGCTGGTTACCATTCACAAGGATCTGAAGGCCCCACCACCTCTGCGCCAGAGGGACCACTCTATCACAGCTTCCCTCTGTCTTTTGTTTGTTTTTGCTCTGTTTTGTTTTCCGTTTTATGAGAACAACAACAAAAAGCCTGGGGAAAGAAAGCAGTTTTCCTTCTAAGTCTGGGTAAGACCCAATAACTATTTCCAATCAAGAACAGGTTTCCATGACAACCATGCTCCCCAATGCTACAGCTAACTTAGCAGGCAGTGTTCATATCAAATAGAGTTCTTTTCCAATCTCCATGGTTTTGTGTACTTCATGTGCTGCTATAGGCCCATAATCTGACAGCTGATTCCATCAACTATGTGTTGAAAGGGTTTTGTCCTTTTTTCCTCCCAAATATCAAAAACACACAAAAAAATCCTTGGTATTATCCTTAAAGTATTAAAAGGCAAATGTGTTCACATCACTCTATTTAGTACAGAAACGGGACAGAGAGGACACATTATGTGTACTTGGTAACTGGGATAGAACAACAGTTGGGTCACTTTACACCATGGTCAATGGTATAAATTTTGAGCCAAGAGCTAACAAGGTAGAGATTCCTTTTGTTTTGATCTTGAGTAGGTTATTTATCCCCTTGGAGTCTCAATATTTCCTCTGTAAAGAGTAGAAACAGAGATACCTCATGGACAGGAAAATAGCAAAGACATTAAAAGTGCAGATAGTAGGAGCCCAACATATGACACTTATCAAGTTGCTAATGCAAGGAGAACTGAAAAGATTCTGAGCATAGAAACAAACGCAATATTCTAAATGATTACTAACACCTTGGTCAGTAAAATTAAAAAAAATAATAACATAAGCAGTAGAGATTTGGACAATTTCTTAACAACCTTTTTTCTCTTAGGCCTCTTTAAGACAAGTTTGCAATAACACCAAAGAATATTCATTTCTATTCCAAAGCTTGAGAGGTTACACCTGGACATCCCAATGGTTCATCTGAATCACTTTATTTGTAGCTTTGCAAAATCACTTGTTCAAATTTGAAACAGAAACAAAAAGGGGAGGTTTAGATTAGCCATTAGCATATTTATCCAATATTCCATATTCTTCTTAATACCCATTGAAACATTGCAATTCTCCTCTAGAAGCAAGAAAAATAACAATGTTCATATTTTCATATATTTGTTATGCAACTCAAATTTCATGTCAAAATCAGAACTGATGCTGTGCCAAACAAATCAACATGCTCCTTTTTCAACCAGCTCCCACACCTGACTTCCTCCCTCACAACATTCACAGTGCCCTCCAGGAGGTAAAATGGTCCTCTTCAGACAAGCCCTACATAAGCCTTCATTTTACTCAAGATATTTTTAACTAGCACATAGAACTATGCAAACATATGAGGTACTACGTCATGTGTATATTGCACAATGTCCAATCAGTTAAATATAGCTACCTCTTCAAGCATTTAACAGTACTTCAAAATAAAAACATTTGAAATCCTTTTGGAGGATTTTGTTTTATAGAATGAGTACATTATCTGTAGTCACCCTATTGTGAGACAGAACTCCAAATTTCTTACTTTTACCAAACTGTAACTCAGTACCCATTTACCAATCTTTCCCGACCTTTCTTCCACTGTACTTAGTCCAGTCTTTCATAAACATCATTATCAACTTACAAAAATTCTGCATATGAGTGAGACGTGGTACTTGTTTCTCTGTACCTGGCTTGTTATACTTAACATAATGACCTCCAGTTCCATCCATGCTACTGAAAATTAAAACATTTCACCCATTTTTAGGGCAAAGTAGTACTCCATTGTATATGAGTACATCTTATCTCTCCACTGGCTAATTGACTAAGATCAGGCTAATAGGCTAAAATTGTCTCTGTTGTTTATTGTGAGTAGTGCTGCAACAAACACAACTGGCTCTTTAAAAGAGTGATGTCTTTTCCCTGTAGTGGGACTGCTATACCTTCTTTCTTAATTGATGATTTTATTAGACAAATCGGTTAATAAATTTTCTAAAAGTTGAAATAATCTCAACTCAAATAAAATTTCCAATGTAAATGTGATATAATAATTCATTATCCTGCTTCAAAATAAACCTAAGCTTATTAAAATGACCTGTAAAGAAATGAAAATCCTAGAGCATCTATAATATTTACAGATACATATGACATTTGAGTTCATTACAGAAAAAAAAAACTGCAGGAAGATATTTCATACATTTTGTTTAGTTCACAATGGTTCTGAAAGCTTCTTCCCCTCCCTGATAACTTCATTTTAAAAAAAGATGAATTTATGGGCCCAGCATGACAGCCTAGCAGCTGAAGTCCTCGCCTTGAACATGCTAGCATGTTATATGGGCACCAGTTTTAATCCCGGCGGCCCCGCTTCCCATCCAGCTCCCTGCTTGTGGCCTGGAAAAGCAGTAGAGGATGTCCCAAAGCCTTGGGACCCTGCACCCGTGTGGGAGACCCAGAAGAAACTCCTGGCTTCAAATTGGCTCAGTTCTGGGTGTTGGGATCACTTGTGCAGTGAACCAGTGGATGGAAGATCTTCCTCTCTGTCTCTCCTTGTCTCTGTATATCTGACTTTCCAATTTAAAAAAATCATTTATTTTTCATTGAAAGGCAGAATTATACAGATAAAGAGACAGAGACCTTCCATCCACTGGTTTACTCCCCAAATGGTTGCAAAGGCCAGAGTAGAGCCAGATCAAAGCCAGTAGCCAGGAGTTTTCTCTAGGTCTCCCACATGGGTGGAGGGGTCCAAAGACTTTGGATCCTCTGCTGCTTTCCCAGGAGATGAGTTGGGAGGATGAGAAGTGGAATAGACAGGACTCAAACCGGCATCCACATGGGATGTGAGCACCACAGGCAGAAGCTTAACTTACTATGCTATGGCATTAGCCCCTTAACAACAACTTTCAAAACTGAGCACTATTTTGCCATGTTATTTCCCATGTCTTCCATTTCTTATTAGTTTAGAATAGATCAATACAATACTGGAATTTTTAAACAAATTGATATGCTAGTTCTTAATGCATGCTTAATAGTTGTAAAGAGCTGTTACATTGGTCCTGGCATAGTAGCCTGGTGGCTAAATCCTCACCTTGCTTGTACTGGGATCCATATGGGCATTAATTCGTGTTCCATCTGCTCTATTTCCCATCTAGCTCCCTGTTTGTGGCCTGGGAAAACAGCAGAGAACATCTCAAAGCCTTGGGACTTTGTACCCACACAAGAGACCTAGAAGATGCTCCTGGCTCCTGGCTTCAGATCAGCTCCAGCCACTGTAGCCACTTGGGCAGTAAGCCAGCAGAGAGAATCAGTGGGCAGAAGATATTTTTCTCTCTTCCTTGCTCTCTGTAAATCTGCCTTTCCAATAAAAATAAATCAATCATTATTTGAAAAAAAAAAACTGTTACATCAGTTTGACTCTTTATTAGGTGTTTTTTTGTCTTCCATAATTTTAATTCACATGGATTTCATGATAGCAATACTTATCCTACTCTCCCTCCTATCCGCGTTTCTTCTTTTTTTTTTTTTTTAGATTTATTTTTATTACAAAGTCAGATATACAGAGAGGAGGAGAGACAAAGAGGAAGATCTTCCGTCCGATGATTCACTCCCCAAGTGAGCCGCATCGGGCCGATGCGCGCCGATCCGATGCCGGGAACCAGGAACCTCTTCCAGGTCTCCCACACGGGTGCAGTGTCCCAAAGCTTTGGGCCGTCCTCGACTGCTTTCCCAGGCCACAAGCAGGGAGCTGGATGGGAAGTGGAGCTGCCGGGATTAGAACCGGCGCCCATATGGGATCCCGGGGCATTCAAGGTGAGGACTTTAGCCGCTAGGCCACGCCGCCGGGCCCCTATCCGCGTTTCTTACCCACCCTATTCCTTCCTTGTTTTTCCCTCCCACCCCCAATTTTTGCAATGGTATTTTTTCATTTCACAATCATAGGCTTTAACATTTCCTTAGGTAAATATATCAACACACAGCAAGTAAGGAAAAAAAACAACCTAGTATTCCTCAGGAGTACAGGCATAGGCTGTAAACAATAACCAATAATCAAATCCCAGGAGCTCAATCTCGCTCATGCAGATGATCTTCTGTACAACATGGCTATTTGTCTTTGGTGGACTGGCTTTTTTTTTTAAGCATAATGGTTTCCAATTGCATCAATTCAATCGTAAAAGACAAGATTTCATTCCTTTTTATGGCTGAGTACTATTCTACAGTGTATGTACGTCATATTTTCTTTATTCAGTCATCATTCAATGGGACTTTGAGTTGATTCGCATTGTTGCCGTTGTGAACTGAGCTGCTGGACTGCTCCACCTCATGGTAGTACTAATTTTCATTTTTTCGAGGAAACGCCACACTGTTTTCCACATGGCTGAGCTCATTTACATTCACACCAAGAGTGCGCAGTCCTTTTCTCCACATCCTTGCCAGTACTTGTTATCTTTTGTCTTTTCATAAAAGCCAATATAATTGGAGTGAATTAATAGTTCACTGTGGTTTTGATTTTCATTTCCCTGATGGTTAGCCACGTTGAATATTTCATGTATTTGTTGGCCATTTGTGTATCTCCTTTGCGAAACATCTGTTTTAATCTACTATTTTTTAAATTGAATTACTTGTTGTTTTTGCTGCTGAATTGCTTGAATTCTCTCCATATTTTAGTTCTTAATTCATTGCTGGATATATAACTTGAAAATTCTCCCTTCATTTTGTAGGCTGTCTTTTCACTCTATCATTTCCCTTGATGTACAAGAAGCTCCTGAGTTTCATAAAATTCAATTGGCCCAATTTGCATTCATAGATAGCCTTTATTTTTAAGCCTAATCCAAAACCTCCCTGCCCATCCCCATGTCCTGAGGTGCCTCCCCTTTTGTCCTAGCAGTTTCAATGCCTCAGATATGACATTTATTTCTTTGGTCTATTTTGTACTGATTTCTGTAAAAAGTGACAAATGGAGGAGAGTGTCTAGCCTCATTTTTCTTCATCTGGATATCCAAGTTTCCCACACCAATTAATGAAAAGTCTACCTCTTTCCTAATGCATGTCCTTAGTACAACTGACAAAGAGCACTTGGTTATACAGGAGTCTGCTTTTGCATACTGTTTATATTACTGTTTCTTTGTGGCATATTTTAAAGCCAAGCAGCAAATGAGTTTCCAGGATCTATTTTTGCTCAAGGTAACTTTGACAATTCATGGTTCTTTGTGGTTTTAAACAAATTTAGTAGTAATCTTACTAACTCTGTTGAACATGTCATTTATCTTTTGACAGAGTGCACTGAATGTATGAATCACTTTGAATAAAATGGACGTTTTTATTGATACTGAGTTTTTCAACCCGTAAACACTGAATGTATCAGAGTAACTCCTTAGGATGAGTTCTGAAAAAAATTCTTTCCTCTTTTTTAAAAAAAAAAAACAATGTATGAAGTTGGTATTCATTCTGCAGCTATTTGGTTTAACTTAGCAGTTAAGTCATCTTGGTCTACCACATGGGTGGCAGGGACTTTCTGTTGCTTTTCCAGGCACGTTAGTTGAAACGGCTTAGAAGCGAGTAAGTTGATACACAAGGTGGCATTTTGATGCAGCATTCCAGCTTAAGGCACTGCACCACAGTGATGGCTCCCTTTCTGCTTTTTTGATATAGACATCAACTGCTATAAACTTCCCTGTTAATTCTTCTCTTGGGCTATCCCACAGGTTTTAGTATGTTGTACTTCCATTTTCATTCAACTCAGGAAATATCGGAATGTCCTTCTGATTTGTTGGTTGCTTGGGAACAAGTTGTTTAATTTCCATATCTCTATAGCTTTCCATTTTTATTACTGATTTCCAGCTCTCTTACATGGTGGTCACAGCAGTTGTCCAATGACTTCAAAAAAATTTGCTGGGATTTGTTTTGTGACCTTGCCATATTCTATCCTGGAGAATATTCCATGTGCTGTTGATAAGAACATCTTCTTGCAGCTGTTGGATGGAAAGTTCTGCCAATGTCTGTTAGGTACAAATGATCTTTGGCGCAGTTTAACTCTGCCATTTTTCTTTGTTGATTTTCAGTCTGTATGACACTTCTACTTCTGAAAGTGGGGCACTAAAGCCCCCAACTGTTACCATATTGGAATTTATTTCTTCCTTTATTTTTATTAACGCTTGCTGTATGTATTTGGGGACTCTGGTATTGGTTTAATATATATATTTACAAATATTAGTTTCTCAGCTGAACTGAACCTTCTATCACTAAATAATAAGCCTCCTTGTTTCTTTTTACTGCTTTTCATTTAAAATCTTTTTAAAAAAGCTAATATACATATTACTCCACTTCTGATCAGCTCCCTGCTGATGTGCCTGGAAAAGTAATAGAAGACAGCCCAAGCATTTTGTTGTCTGTTATCCATGTGGGAGACTTGGATGGGCTCCAGGCTCCTGGCTTCAGCTTAGCCAGCCCTGACCATTGCAGCCATTCAGTGAGTAAACCAGTCGCTGGAAGATTCTCTCTCTCTCTCTCTATCTTTCTCTCACTTCATCTCTGTCTCTATTTCTGTCTCTCCCTTTCTATGCAACTGTTTTTCAAATGAATAAACAAATTATTTTTTAAACTATAAATAAAGTTATTTATACAGAACAAAGTTAGCAACAAATCCAGAGAGATAATCTGGTATTTGAAATATACTTGGCCATGAGGCCATCCATTTATTCTCTTAACTAGAACAGAAGTCAGCCTTTTTTTTTTTTTTTTCTGAGAAAGTCCATATAGTCAATATGTCAGGCTTTGCAGACCAGTCTGTCACAATCACAGAACACTGCCACTGTGGCATTAAAATGGGACCGTCACTGCTGCAGTGCAGTAGGCTACTTCTCTGCCTATAGTGCCAGCATTCTATTAGGCACCAGGTTGTGTCCCGGCTGCTCCATTTCCGTGCTTATGACCTGGGAAAGGAGTGAAGAACGGCTCAAGTCCTTGGGACTCTGCATCCTTTGTGGTAGACCCAGCAGAAGCTTCTGGCCCTTGGCTTTACATCAGCTCAGTTCTGGCCATTGCAGCTATTTGGGGAAACAACCAGCAGATGAAAGACTTTCTCTCCTTATCTCTCCTTCTCTCTCTGTAAAATCTGTCTTTCAAACAGAAATAAATAAATCTTTTGAAAAAAAATGGGCAAGTCTGTATTTCAACAAAACTTTATTTATATAAACATGCCCTGAGCCAAGGTTGACCTATGAGTCAGAGTTTACCAATCCTTACACTATACGATGGCTTGTAAAGTTTTTTCCTAAATATATATATATATATATATATATATATATATATATATATATATATATATATATTTATATATTTATACATATGACTACATATATAATATATATAATGACTATATATATATATATAATGACTTGTTTGTACCATGCAGTAGATTGTGGCCATGATAAGAAGCCTATCTGAGCTAGGGGTATCAACCTCGACTCTGAGCTGGGCATCCACCACCGCGTGAATTAGCCAATGTGCTGAAGACCTCTACTTCACCATCCCCATTACCCAAGCTGACAGTGAACATTCACTGGCAGTGAGTACCAACTGCCAACCACATGAGTGGAGCCATCTTACATCAGCCAGCCCCCTACAAGTTAACCACAGCAGGGTAGGGTAGGTAGGTAGGGTAGTTGTTCCACAGCAGAAGCTAAGTAATGTTTTCTATAGCAAGTTTATTATCTTCAAACATAAAGGGCTCAGAGGTGACCAGGTATAATTATAGAAATGGTAAATAAAATTGAGGAACCGCACATACATGAAATAGTGTATTTCTGTATTGAAGTTCTAGTAGCCCACCAGCAGAGCCAAACCTTTCCTTGTTTCCCTAGTGTTGTGACAGAAAAATTCTCCTACCTGAACAGACTTCCTTATAAGTGGGATTAGCGGTGTAGCCTCCTGCAAAACCAACTTGAGTTGAATACACTCCTTTCAAGGTCCAGAATTTCCTTTCAGCTCCCCAGAAGCAGCCCATTCCTAGGGAAAACATAAGACTCGGATTAACCATTATACAAAGCAAGGTGGTCATTACACAGACAACGCCTGTCTCACTACAAACAAACAAAAAAAAAAATGTTGCTCCTGCCATTTGGTGATCAAAAACGGCCAAGAATTTTGTAAAGAAGGAGCAGCTAACATTCCAAAATAATTTTACTTATGGTTATTTGCACAGGATATCTCTTTGTTTTACCTGTGCAAAACCTAGAAAGTCTGAGGTTTTAATGGAGTTAGTAAATATCAGCAGAAAAGGATAACTGAATTTCATGAACAACTTTTACACTCAATTCCCAATTTGAACTCACATAAACTTACACATTAATCACTTCCTGGTAACACTTTAAAAAATATTTTAACAAGAAAAATGCAACACTATATGATCGATTTTATTGGGAAAACTTCCAACATCAGCATACACTGATGCAGTATTTTTCAATGAACAATTTTACATATGTGTTCAGATTTTCAAATTGTTTCAATCATTATAAGCTTGCATTTGATAAATCACTACTCACCCAAAAGGGTACTCTCCTGACTTCTATTATTGAATGTAATGAATGAAGACAGGCAAGGTGTGCAAGTAAGCAGGGAGGAAAGGATGACAAACTCACAAAGACAGCATTCTGTTCAACCAGTGCACATTGTGTCAACACCAGTTATTATTAGTAGGTTTGTTTGATCATGCGATGGAAACTAAGACCTGTCACTCCATGACATAAATATTCATACACATAAACTCTGCCTTGTATTTACTGAGCTCCCAATGAAGGCCTCTCCCCTTCCCTGTAAGTTTTTGCACTATCTAGTACAGGTGCTGTCCTGTGGACTATTTGCAGATGTGAGCAGGGCTCCTGCCTCACTCAGCTTGCATGGCTCTATTTAGTTACATGTAACTAAGATGTCCTGGTGGGACAACAGTTGGTGAATGAATACATGCCTCCTATTCCTACAATTACTAGATTTTGTAGATGCAATGACAGAGCTGAAAGAAAAATCAGAACTTTCCTGAGATTTTTAGTCTACTTTTAAAACCCAAAGCACTTATGATTCTTTTGAAGGACTATACTATTGCAATGACGCAGGGGAAATCAGCGGGGAGAGGGGGTTTAGGGAAGCAGGAGGGGAAATCCCAGAGCCTACAGAACTGTATCATAAAATAAACAAATTTTAAAAATAAATAAGAAAATAGCAATAAAATTAAGATCTGAAAACAAAGACTTAAAAAATCCAAAACAACACAATATGCACAGATATGAATTATACAGAAGTATTCCACTTAATAAAATGTGAACAGAAATCTAACTAAACATAGGCTAACAGCTACGAAATATAGAGAGCCAAATATCAAAATACAATACAGCAAAAATTACTGCTGTGATTATTCTGCAATACAGAAAGATGTATGTGATCATATCATAATTACTTAAGTCTAAATTAAACCATAAAAACACAATAATGCGTATGCTTTTATTATAACCACAAAAACAATTCACACTGAAATAGAGTGGAAGGAAATATACTAAAGTTATTGTGGTGAAGTTTATTACAGTGGTGAGAGTATAGGAATATTTTTCCATTTTAAATTTTACTGTAATAGATTCCTATTATTTTGAAAATGAAAAATGTATGTACTTTTAAGGAAAAGCAAAAAAAATCCAAACACACAGAGTAAGCATATGCATTACTGAAGTTACACTCTGTTATATCATAGTTCCTATTTATAAGTGAATTTGGGCTTCTACTGAATAAAAATGTGTATCAACTGAGTATTTGTAAAACTTGAGTATCCCCCTCATCTCTGGCACAAGACTGCCCTATTAATTTTATTTTCTTGCATTCCCTGTGATGAGGGAATGATGCCAAAGAATTTCTGGAAAAGGCAGACAAAAGGCTAGTTGAACGGCTCCCCTGGACATAAGTGGACACAAAGGTCCCAGCAGCTGTACATGCCCTGAGCTGAAGGCCTTTCTCTGGGAAAGCTCATGGAGCTGCAAGGTCTGCTGAATAAAGTATTTTGGCATTACACACGATGAACAGTGCCTAAGGGATAAGACAAGCTATTTTAGCAGTCAACCTGTCCTGACGTTTGTCCAAGATCCCACTCTGAGGGTCCATGCTCTTAGGGTCATCTATCCTCACGGCACAGTAGACCCTTTTATGGTTTTTGCTTCCTGTAGTTCCAGTAATCCTCAACCATTCACAATCTGAAAAAATTAAACAAGAATTTCCCACACCATCCCACACTTTTAGCCAGTATATCCATTTTATCCAGTGTATCCATACTCTTCGCCCATTAGTCACTTAGTAGCCTTCTTGGTTATCAGATCAAATGCCATGGTATAATAGCACTTCCATTCAAGGAGCTCTGATTTTACTTAACAGTGTCCCTGAAGCACTACAGCAGTGGTCCCTGAAATTCAGTTATGTCAAGAAGAAGCAATACAGTACTATACATATAGAGTTCTGTGCCTTCCAAGGTTTCAGGCATCCTTTGGAAGCCTTGAAACATAAATTCCATGAATAAGGGGCAGGGGGTGCCTAATGCATAGATTTCCAAAACCTAAAATGTTCTTGATCAAACATAGCAAAACCCTAGATTCAAGTGAGAGATAATTCTCTTTCAACCTTTAATGGGGCACATGAAATGGTCTTTCCTGTAAGGAGAATCATCAGGCTTCAGGTTGACAAAGGGTCTCAGGATACCACATGTGACCAAAATAATACCTCAGGGA
Organism: Ochotona princeps; assembly: GCF_030435755.1. Classification (NCBI taxonomy): domain Eukaryota; kingdom Metazoa; phylum Chordata; class Mammalia; order Lagomorpha; family Ochotonidae; genus Ochotona; species Ochotona princeps. Next base: position 41,454,661 of record NC_080842.1, on the reverse strand, counting down.
CTTGGTGCATGGTGAGTGGGTGAATGTGCAAATTTCTGGAGAGGTATTAAACTGGAGATATTATTAGTTGTTGGAATACAACTAACAACTAATGCTTTACCTGGCAATTCCAGTACAATCTGTGGTGTGTAAGTGTGAATAGGTGAATTTATACAAAGAAAACAATCTTATTTACAGCACAATTTTAGGTAACTTTCAATAGTCCTGTAATGAACACAACTGTCTGCAAATAAAATAACAGCATGCACTATCTTCTTTAAAATTCCTACACTTGGAATCGTTTATTATAAAACAAAACACATTGGGCCCAGCAGTAGCCTAGTGGCTAAAGTCCTCACCTTGCATGTGTCAGGATCCTACATGGGCACCAGTTCGTGTCCTGGCTGCTCCACTTCCCATCCAGCTCCCTGGATGATATTCCCTCTCTCCCACTCATCCTCCTCCTCCCTTTCTCCTTTCTCTCTCTGCTTTTGATATATATGTATGTACATATGCGCATGTATATACATGTATCAATATTAAAATAAAAAATAGGCCTTTAATCATTGACCATCAGGCGACATCCCCCTAGACGAATGACAAAACCCATGTTTTAAAGGCCTGCTGTGTTTGTCCTCCAATGAGTATAGACTGCATTGGCCAAGCACAGAAGTAGAGTATAATCAGCGAATTATGGCTATAGATGATAGTGCTTTAGGCCAGGTGATAACAGGGCAAGTCATGGATCATAAGACTGGATATAGCACCCAAAATTATTTACTAAACACTGGAAGCATAGAGTCTTACTGGAATCAAATAACTAAATAAATCAAGATAACTCTAAGATTATTGGCTTGAGTGGAGACCTCATGGATGAGGAGGACAAAGGGTCCAGCATTAGAATCACAAATATCCAACAGAGTAATTTTTCTTAAATTATACTTCTTCAAACTTTTTTTTTCTATTCTTGGTTCATTACCACCAAAATCTAGTTTAATAACAGTTTATCACATCCTATAAATTATGTTAAAATTCTGACTAAATTTACATAGGACTTTTAAATAAATTTGAAAATACTTTGTCATATTATTGAGTCTTCTTGTCAGGGGACACTATGTAGGTCTCCAATAATTCATGTTTTTCTTGAATATCCTTTAATATTACATCATAATTTTTCTCTGTAAAGGCTCTATACGCTTTTGCTATATGTAGTCCTATGCATACTTTTTGATTTGTATTGCTGTTATAAACACTATTTTTTCTATTACGCTATTTTATTCTTTACTGCTTATATGAAAAAATCACTAATTTTTGTATATGCTTTCCATATAAAATTAGATTTAAAAATTAGGTAACTCTCTTATTAGTTCTAATGGTCTTATCTCCAGGCTCTTTTTGGTGTCCTATAGAAAAAAAAAATCATGTTTTGTATAGATGACAGTTTAATGTCTCCCTATCCAATAATTATTCTTCTGCCTTGATCTCATTTTTATTGTTCTAGCTATGACCTTCCCTAACAATGTTGACTAAGAGTGGTGGGGATTTTTGTCTCACCCTAGTATTAGTGAAAAACGCTCTATAATATATAAGCTCTACTGCAGGCTTTTGGAAAACACCCTTCATTGGCTGGAAAAAAAACCTCCCTTCCATCCATAATTTTAAGACCTTCTTTGCATGCCTGAGTTTTAAATATCAACAATGAGATTATCATTTGGTCTCCTTCGTTTTACCTCCTATTGATTGGTATTATCCTATGTTAATAGGTTTTTCTGATCCATTCCTCAGTATATATTAGCCAACTTACAGCCAAATTTTAACACTGCATTACTTTCACTTTGTCATCTTTTTTATAGTTTATATGGAAGACATGCTGTATATATTTTTAAAAAGTTTAGAGGTTTTCACTGTAGAACAGACTTGGGCTTTCATTGACCCCCTTCATTACATCTGTTTTTTAAGATTTGTTTATTTTTATTGGAAAGTCAGATTTACAGAAAAAAAAAAAGGAGACACAGAAAGATTTTCCATGCTCTGGTTCACTCCCCAAATAGCCAAAACAACCCGAGCTGAGGTGATCCAGATCCAGGAGCCAGGAGCTTCTTCTAGGTCTGCCACACATGTGCAGGGTCCTAAGGCTTTGGGGCCGTCCTCTGTTGCTTTCCCAGGCCACAAGCAGGGAGCTGGAGGGGAAGTGGAGCAGGTGGGACACAGCTGGTACCCATATGGGACCCTGGCATGTGCAAAGTGAGGACTTCAGCTGCTAGGCTTCGGCACCCGGCCCAATTAATTCTTTTTTTTTTTTTTTAAAGATTTATTTATTTTTATTACCAAGTCAGATGCACAGAGAGGAGGAGAGACAGAGAGGAAGATCCCCTGTCCGATGATTTACTTCCCAAGTGAGCCGCAACGGTCGGTGCTGCGCCGATCCGAAGCCAGGAACCAGGAACCTCTCCCACGAGGGCGCAGGGTCCCAAAGCCTTGGGCCATCCCCAACCACCTTCCCAGGCCACAAACAGGGAGCTGGATGGGAAGTGGAGCTGCCGGGACCAGAACCGGTGCCCATATAGGATCCCAGCGTGTTCAAGGCGAGGACCCTAGTCACTAGGCCATGCCGCCGGGCCCCCAATCAATTCTTATAATTTGAAAGGTACAGAGACAGGTTCAGATTAGAGCCACTAAGTTTACTGTTGGTATAACTGTCATTCCTTTGTAGAAAACATCTCTTTTCTATCTGTAATTCTAAAGTCTTTTTATTATTGCTAATATTTCAGGGCTTATATAAGCCTTGATGTCTTTAATTTTTATATATCTTGGTTAGGGATTAAAATATAATTTTGATATAGTGATTCATGTCTTTCTTTAAAGGGTTCTAGAAAATCTTCAGCTATTGCATCCTCAAATACTGCTTTTCCATTTTTTTGGGGTCTTTGAAACTTTTAAGATGTCAAATGGTAAGGACTGATATGAGGGCTTAACTGATTAATCCTCCATCTTCAAGCACCAGAATCCCATATGGGTGTCAGTTCATAGTTCATGACCCAGTTGCTCCACTTCCCCTCCAGCTCCCTGCCTACGGCCTGGGAAAGCAGTAGAGGATGGCCCAAAGCCTTGGGACCCTGCACCCATAAAACTTTTTTTTTTTTTTCAGACAGGCAGATTTACAGAGAGAAGGAGAGACAGAGAAAGCTCTTTCATCTGTTGCTTCACTCCCCAACGGCTGCAGCAGCCAGAGCTGTGCCAATCTGAAGCCAGGGTCCAGAATCTTCTTCCTGGTCTCCCACTTGGGTGCAGGTTCCCAAGGCTTTGGGCCAGTAGGGATATAAGTGGAAAGTGGAGCAGCCGGGAAACAAACCAGTGTCCATAATGGATTCCGGTGTATGCAAAGTAGAAGATTAACCAATTGAGCCATGGCTCCAGGCCCAAATCTTTTAAAAAAAAAAGTCAAATAGTGAAGCTTAATATCTTTCTCATGTCTGTATCTACTGATGAAGGAAGGAAAGGAAGGGAAAAGGAAGGGAATGATGAAAACAGAAAAAAAATAAAGGAGAGGGGAGGGGAGGAGAGGGACAAGAAGGGGAGGGAACGAGGCAAGGAGTGAGGGAAGGAAAGGTTGAGGTTCCTCTTTTCCCTACCCTGGTTGCATTCAAACTAGAAACACTCACCAAGTCCCTCATCAGCTACATTTACCTACAGAATTATTTCAATAGTTATTTTTTAACTCCAAGTTTTATACTCAGCACCTTTGTTTTACTTGGCTTATTTTCTACCATGCTTTTTCATTGTTTTTTCATTTGTCTTTCTGAACATCAGAAGCACAGATTTGGAAATGTGTTTTGTTCTCTAAAATTAATTCCATGAGTAAACCTATATCTCATTTATTGATATTGCTGACTTCCTTCTTAGACTATCTGTGTACTTTGGAATTTTGGTTGATGGTTCATTTTATTTATTTATTTATTTATTTATTTATTTATTTATTTATTTTATTACAGTCAGATATACAGAGAGGAGGAGAGACAGAAAGGAAGATCTTCCATCCAATGATTCACTCCCCAAGTGAGCGCAACAGCCAGTGCTGCACCGATCCGAAGCCGGGAACCAGGAACCTCTTCCAGGTCTCCCACGTGGGTGCAGGGCCCCAAAGCACTGGGCCGTCCTCGACTGCTTTCCCAGGCCACAAGCAGGGAGCTGGATGGGAAGTGGAGCTGCTGGGATTTGAACTGGTGCCCATATGGGATCCCGGGGCGTTCAAGGTGAGGACTTTAGCCACTAGGCCACGCCGCCGGGCCCCGATGGTTCATTTTTAGCAGTTGTACACACAACAGGTGTGTCAATTTGAGCAGAGAGCAAGAAGCAAGAATCACTTTTAAGTTGCACCTCTAGGAGGTAGAGTTTCCAGGTTAGTTGCTATAGCAGCAGCTTTGGAAGACAGGTGGACTCTTGTGAACCTACAAGGAGCAAAAGGAATGTCTAAACTGCCCTTTGGAGAGTATTTTATCCCAAGGCAATACTGATGCTGGTAAGTCACAGAATTGCCCTTTCAATTGTCCAAGTAATTTATTTACCAGTCACTGGTATCAGCCCCTTTGAGAACTTCCAAGAGACATGTGTCTTCTCTAGAAATAAACTTTTGAATAGAAGGGAAAGAGGATTAAAATTTAAGTCATTATTTAAAGATTCAAGAGATTTAAATAACATATCAAAATGTGTTAATATATCAGATTTGTATTTTTGGTACTGCTATTAAAAGTTGTTACTTGATAACAACTTTCCAAAATCCCTGAATTTTCCTTTGTTACAATGACCTTTAGATTCTTCATTTCTCATGAAAAGTTTTGCCTGTCATTTCTCTTGAAATATCTGTGTCTTTGGTATTCTTTTTCCACTTTGTGATTTTCCCTTAAAATTTGTGATACTCGGATGAAATCTTCAGAGAGAACTTTCAAGAAACTTCAAATTATCATAAAGACCTTTTTCCAAAATGCACTGAGCCTGCAAGTTTTGTCACTGTAAGCAAGGATCTGCAATGGTGATTGTCTGAATGCTAGTCTTCTCAAAGGATGTAAGAGGAGGCCACCCACTACAATGCCATCAGTCTTTCCTACCTGCTATCATTAGGGATTCAGTGTACCTGCTGGCCAGGACAAGTTTTACTAAGACATGCCATGCCCTGCTAAACTAGCACACCCCATTCTCCAACTCTGCCTTGCTGAGGGCTACCACTGAATAACAAACCCTTAGACAGCAGATGGGGTAGGAAGAGCAGTCTGTCTTGTCGGACTGGAAACCAATAGGGAGGCTGGGCTCCAGGGAGAACATGTGCAGTCACCACATGTTCCTTCAACTCTGTGTCCAAATGCACTCTCTCCTGCAGCTCTTCCCTGCTGCTGTTCAGCTTCACCCAGAATACAGTCACTTGCACAGTCATTTCCAGGATAAGGCCCTCTTGCAGGATCCTAGAAAGTTAGATTGGACACAGGAAGTGATACTGCCCACCCACTGCTCAGACTGTCTTACTCCTTGCCTGCTCCCACCCCGTCACCACCCACCCACCCACCCACCCACCCAACTCTCATACTTTGTGGCTGCCAGAAAGGACAAAATGGCTTTGCCTGTTTTAGCTTGCTTTAAAATACAGACTTAACACTCTTGTTTTTTTAATGCCTTTAAAGCAGCCTTTTTCTATATCATTCAAATTACACGTCACTCCTTTAGAAACAGCTCTTACCTCAATATGCCTATCTTCCACTGTCCACCAAAGAAAGTTCCAGAAAGGAGTATACCTCTATGACCCTACTGGGAACCCCCCACAGAAGGCCCTTGACACTTCTGATTCAATGGAGCTGATGACAAATTGGCATCAGCTCCTTCTTCTGGGCCTCTGTTTCCTTTTCCCATCTCAGCATTCTCCAAACCCTTAGAGCAGAAGCTGGGAGTCACTTCTATTCTCTAACACGTCTTGACCTCAACCGTCCTCTCCCCTCTCAGAGATTTTCCTCCTTTCCTTTTACCAGCTGGTCATGGTCTCAGCCACAGCCTTTGCACACATCTCTCTTACTTGGCCATCTCTCACCTTTCTTCTAGGTCAATCTTAACCCAAAAACTTCCAAATGTGTCATTTTTCTTCTTTAAATTCACAAATGGGTAAGATCCAATGGTCTTAAAAGTAATGACACAGTTTTTAAAAGATTTATTTATTTTTATTGCAAACTCAGATATACAGAGAGGAGGAGAGACAGAGAGGAATATTTTCCATCCAACGATTCACTCCCCAAGTGATCACAATGGCTGGAGCTGAGCTGATCTGGAGCTAGGAGCTTCTTCCGGGTCTCCCACGAGGCTGCAGGGTCCCAAGGCTTTGGGTCATCCGTGACTGCTTTCCCAGGCCACAAGCATGGAGCTGGATGGGAAACAGGGCTGGCAGGATTAGAACTAGCACCCATATGGGATCCCAGAATGTTCAAGCAAAGGACTTTTGCTGCTAGGCTGTCACGCACTGGGCCCAGTAATGACACATTTTGATCTTCTGATTTCACATCTAAGAAATAGCTCCAAAGAAACATTTTAATGGAAATATTGATCACCAAATATAGTTCTAACAACAGTATTTATCATGATAATAAATCTGAAATAACCCAGATATGCATTTAGAGAAAGATTCAATAAATGATGATCTATCCACAATTTGAAATAGAATATTACACATCCATTTTTGTACGATTATTTAATGGTATGGCATGTGTTCCAAAAAAAATCTTAAAAGGCAGATGCCAAGTAGTTTGAAGAACTTTTTTTCCATTAATTTCATATATTTTTTTTGGAAAATGGACTCAAGGGAAATAAACCACAATGTTAAGAGTGGGTATTATTTCTGATTAGGTTACATGTGATTTTTTTTCTTATTTCTTCTCTTTTCCTCAGTGTTTTGTAATTTCTATGTGAATTATGCATTTTAACTGTCATAATCAAAAGAGGTTTTAAAAATATTGCCAGAAATTTTCAAATGATGAAATCCAAATGGCCTAATAGACATACGAAAACAATGTTCAGTTCTCCTAGCTACCAAGAAAATACAAATAAAATAAAGTCCTACCTAACCCCAATGATAAGACAATATGGTGACTCCCCAGACATCTGAAAATAGATCAACCATATAACTCAGACATCCCACACCTGGGAGTACCTCCAAAAGAAATGAAATGTGCATGCCAGACAGCTACCTACAAATTCATGTTTACAGTAGCACAAAGCACAGGAGCTAAGATATGGAACCAAACCAAGTGCCCATTAATACATGAGTGGATAAAGGCAGTGCGGTACATTTACTCCATGGAATACTATTCAGCCATAAAAAATGAAATTTTATTATTTGCAAACGAAATGGTCCAACCTGGAAACCATTATGCTTAATGAAATAAGCCAGTCCCCAAAAGACAAACGTATGGTCTCCCTGATCTGTAATGATTAATAGCCAGAGCACAAAAAATATAATCTCTATCAATGAAGTTAGCATATTAGGAATTAACTGCTATATATTGCAAGAGTCTATTCTCATGAGTAATTTAGAAGGATTTTCAATATCCTTTTAGTTTATTTTTATTACATGTCATCTTGGGTTTTTTTCTTCCTTTTTTTTTTCTTCTACTTGTTATGTCATGATATGTTTAAATATTGGAAAGTAAAGCTTGTAAGTAAGGTATATTATTATGCTATTATACCAATTTGGGAAAAAATTATAAGAAGGCATAGGCAGGGAAATGGGGTAGTGTGGAATGTCTATGTCTCTAAATATGTATCATGAAAACATGAAATCTAATCATTTTATATGAATCAAAAATTGAGCCTAACATTGTAGCCTAATGGCTAAATTCCTCACCTTGCATGTGCCAGAATCCCATATGGGCATTGGTTTGTGTCTCGCCAGCCCCATTTCCCATCCAGCTCCCTGCTTGTGGCCTGGGAAAGCAGTCAAGGACAGCCCAAAGCCCTGGGATCCTTCACCAACGTGGGAGAACTAGAGTAGGCTCCTGGCTCCTGGCTTTGGATCAGCTCAGTTCCAGCCATTGTGGCTGCTTGTGGAGTGAATCATCAGATGGAAGATCTTCCTCTCTCTCCTCTTCTCTGCATCTGAGTTTCCAATAAAAATAAATAAATGTTTTTTTAAAAAGAAGAAAAAAACCCATCTAAGAACACTATATACAGATTGGTAAAGAGCTGGAAGAAAATACTAAAAACTGTTGCCATCATGGTTGCCTCTTACTGTTTTTTGATGAGAAATTTTCTCATTTTCCAAGTGAGCCCATGTTTACTGAATAACCAACAAAATTAAGGCCACTGTGAAAGTTTTCACACCAATTACCCCACCCTCCACTGACTGAACACTTGTCCCAGGGGACTTTCCCAGCTGTCACCTCTGCTTGTCCCTAGCATCCTCCACACCCATCTTCTCCTGTGGAGATTCTGTCTGCCCACCCAGAAAAACACTAGGCATCTCCTCTAAGTCTTTCTAGAACTCCAGCTACAAAACCTGTCTCCTTGGAACCTTGAAGCACGTGCAAGCTCCCTTAACTCAGGCGTGTATATAATCCTCTCTATGGAATGACTGCTGACTCTCCTGTAAACTTTCCCTTTACAGTGGGAAATCTGCATGGGTGACCCACCTCCCTGGAACATGTCTGCTCTGTTACCTAGAACAGTACCTTGCTTCTGTGAGGTTCCTTGGAGGAGAGGGATAGGTGGACCTGTTGAACTGAACTGGGATTAATGCAGGAATTCGTAGAAACCATAAGGCCAGTTTGTGGAGAATTCAGCTCCTTTGAGTCTTTTACAGCAGAAACCCAACAGCTGCTATAGCTGGGATGTGGCTTGTCCCCAAGGGTTTGTGTGCTGGAAACATGGTTCCAGTGTGACAGTATTAAGAGGTGGTGGCACTGTTAAGAAATGGGGATTGGTACAGGGTAATTAGGTCACTGGGGCAACTACCCTTAGAAAGGAATCAATGTTGGTCTCATGAAATGAGTCCGTTTTCCTGACAGCAAGTCGATATGAAAGAGTGAGCCTGACCTCTGACTTGCTCTCTGGCTTCTGCCTCACCACCTGATCGCTTCTACACAGCATCCTATCTGTGTTGCCACCTGTGGTGAGATCCTCACCAGAGCTGAGTAGAAGCCAGCTAAACAAAACTCTTCTTTTTCTTTTTTAACATTGGCTTTAAAGGCAGAGACACACTTTCATTCATCTTTCATCTATTGGTTCATTTCCCAAATGCGCAACAGGAGAAACTGGGCAAAATCAAAACCAGGAGGCAAAAACTCATCCAGATCTCCCACATCAGTGGCAAGGACCCATGTGCTTGTGCCTCCACCTGCTGCCTCCCAAGGTGCTCACTAGCAGGAGGCTGGAAGTTGTCCAGATCTGGGACTCAAACTCACGCACTCCAATATGGGATATGCAAGTGCCTCATGCAGCATCTTGAACCAAACACCCAGCCGGGAGGTTCTTTTCTCTGTAAGGATCCAAGCTTGGGCATTTTGTTACAGCCATGAAATACTAGTACAATGGGGCAGGGTGGGGGGAAATGTAAAGTTGAACATAGAAAACAGTTCTAATTTTAGCTCTCTCTTTTCAAAAATTGTGGATGGTCATAGATGTAGCCTTAGAAGGAATGAAAATGGTTTATTGCAGTCTGAGTTTGGTGCTGAAACACTTCCTGTCTGAGTAACCTTGGGCAGGCTCCCAATACTCTAGAAATCACACCATTCTCATCTATAAACTGACAATGGAAAGATTACTATCCACAGAGTTCCCGCAGGAATCTCACGGACAGCATAATGTCGAGAATATATTAGACACTCAGTAAATGTTGTTCAATTCTCTTCTCTCATTTTCCCTACTTTCTCCACTCCTTTCTTCCCATTCTATACTCGTGTGTGTGTGTGTGTGTGTGTGTGTGTGTGTGTGTGTATGCGCACACACACTTCCTCCACACTTCTACCCTTGGTCTAACCAAGGTCACAACTGCTTGCCTTATCTGTCTCAGTCTCTGAAACATCACAACATCTTTTGGCAGAACCTCAGGGCTATCTCTTCAAATTAAGAATAAAGCTGACTGTACAACAGCCTCATGGTTACCCAGGGAATTTCTCCTAGCCAGGTTCTCTATTTCTTGAGCACAACTCTGGTTTCCACTCATCTCACACTTCTCTCTAGTGGCTACTTCCAAACCCATAAAAAGCTTAATGTTTCTTCTTCTGCCTTTCCACTACCTCCTGTCCAATGTCTCCAGCCTAGTCTTTGTCACCCCAAACTGCAAAGAATGCCACAATCAGTTAGGGCATTGCAAGTTGCTTCTGAATCATGTGCTGGGACACTGAAGCCTCAATTTGTCATGTGGAAAGGGAGTAGGACTCAATTATTTCTAAATTTGGCACAACCATTTAAGGTTCTGTTATAGGCACTGTGGATGATTCATAAGGAGAACTGAAATCTATTTTCTTCTTTTCTTCTCTTCATCTTTGTGACTTTATAATTATGATCAATGAAGAAAACAATTTCCTACAAGTATCAAGTAATTTTGTGTTCATTTCTTTATAAAACCGGATTTCTAAAAGTCTATAGGAAAATGGAATTAAAAGATAAGTTTATTTTGGTGCAAAAACAGTTTGAAATCCATGCGTAGTTATTACAAATATGCATTTTTTATCAACTTTTGGCAGACTTCACATATTCATGGGTTTTAACTTTTTTGCACCAAAATAAATGCATCTTTTTATTTTGCTTCCTTGAAACGCCTCATGTAACAGAAAGAATAGAAAGGAAAAAGGAAAAAGAAGCTACTATTCATCAAAACCCAGACAAAAGCCATAGATTCCAGTACTATCCTAGTATTTGTGGGATCCCCCAATAACTACAAGATATGATTGGCCTCATCTTTAGGATGAGAAAACTGAAGTGTTGACAGATTAGGTCACATGCCCAAAGATACACAACCAGTGCAGCCCTAGGATTCCCTGGCAGGCAGGCTTTGGGATTCAAAGCCAATGCTCTTGCACCACACATCCCCCGAAAACAACTTTGGGAGCTGTCTTCATACAGAGCTGCAGACACCTGTGAGCAAGCTGATTAAGTACCCCTTCAGGACCACAGATTCAGGGTTTGAAGAACGATGCTGTTGCACCACGTTATTCATTTTAGAGATTCCAGTGGTGCCTGATAAATAAAACACAGTGTGTGTGGATCATGGGAAGAGAGCATGATTTTATGGAGCACTCTATTAGAGTGGTGTTTTCAGTAATGGGCTTTTACTGACTATAAATAAAGTTCACACAGAGCCAACAGCACAGAAACAAAGCTCCCACGTGCTGCATGCTTCTAAGCACTCCTGGCCACAGCTCCTTGTCCTAACAGGGTGACACCCAGACAAGAGCTCTGAGAGTGGAAAAAACTGACACAAATCTGGCCACAATTAGAGAGCTGGGGACCCTTTATCACAAGCAAACAGAAGTAGAGATGGGGACCCTTTACTCCTAGGGTAAACTGAAGGGAGGTGAGTCCACAGGACTGAGATAAAAATATGACCAGGTTCCCATCACAGACACAGTCACAGACATTGAGGTTGTGAAGGCAGGAAAATCATGTCGGGCACCCATCTAGTAAAAGAAGGGACCAGAGGGACTGGAAAACGGATTTTAGCATGGAATGCTAGGGTGCCTCCCAAAGAAGCTGTAATGCCAATGTTGCAGTCTCTGTTCTACGCTACCTTTACTTGTCCACAAACTTACAGCACGTTAAGTAATCCAGCAAGAAACCTTCCATTTCACTACTCCTGCTTGAAAATAACACTTTAAAACACACTCTTGCTAATAATAAAGAACCCATACTGTGATGTGGGTCTGTTTGGTATATGCTATAAATGATGAAAATTGATTATATTCTGTCCACACCAAACCCTAATGTGGCTTTAACTTGATAAATTACCTTTTTCAGTCTCTAAAACATGCTCATGTATACCCACATGTAGTCTCCACCATACCCTGCACTAGCACTGGTGCAGCTCCAATTTCTTTGTACGCATTGTTGTATCTCATCCTTCTATCCAGGGAATATTCTCCCAAGAGCACAAGCTTTTTATCCACCAAGATGGCTCATAAACCAGACTTCTGAGGTTGGAAGAATCTCATCTCCCATCTATGTTACCTGCTAACATGCAAAACTATTTTTGCATAATAGCAAGTTGTCCAGTCAAAGCTCAAATCAGCCTTTTTCTTCACCCCCATATTTCACTGATTTATTTGAGAGACAGAGTTAATGGCATTTGGGAGATAGAAAATGATCTTCCCTCCAGTGGTTCAATCCTCAAATGGTTGCAACAGCTAGGGTTGGGCCAGCCTTCATTCAGGTATCTTACATGAGTGGCAGGGATCCAAATACTTAAGCCCTCTGCTGTTGCTTTCTCAGGAATATTAGCATGGATCAGGATAGGAATTGGAGCAGCTAGGATTTGAACAGGTGTTCATATGGGATGCAGGTGTCACAGGCAGCATTTCAACTCACTGCACCAAAACATCAGTCCCAACCCTCCACTCCTTGAATGAGCCCAGGTAAAGTGATCCCCTCCACCCTTCTGCAAACCTAAGGTAGAAAGCTCTAACTACCTTGAACTAAAACCCAAACAAACATTTTTTCCTTTATGCAAACCCACTCACACTAACTCACAAAAGACAAATTTAGCCCCTCTTCCTTAAGGCAACCAGCCAACTCCGATTAATTGAAGACAACTCTGGGAACTCTATGGATCTGCTTCTTCTAAGCTACATACTCTAATCCCTTCACCTGGTCCACACTAGACCCTTTTGAGTGCTGTCTCCATCTCCTCTCCTTGGAATGTGTATTGGTATATCTGTGTTCCCTAAAGAAGAGTGGAGCCATAACTGCTCGCAGGAATCGATGAGATTTACCTGGACAGAATAACCAGCATATGTAGAAGGTTTAGGCTTCTTAAAACCAGCTCACCAGATGTCATATAGTTTGTTGTTGTAGAGCAAGTGTTTGCTGACTGGATCATGATGACAAAGGCTTCAAGAGCTAGGAGCTCCTCAGTCTAAGAGAACTAAGTTCCTTCTGAGGATGTGAGCACGTAGCAGCAGGCCAGCCAGGTGGAGAGTTAGCAGCCAGACTAACCAGGACCTGGCAAGTGTGTTCAACAGCTGGTTCTGAGCAAAGTAAAGAAAGCTCTAATAAGAACAAATAAATATTCAGCTTGCTGAAGTGGCATCCTTTGGTCATTTCCTATTTCCCAGATGTGTCTGTTTATGGCTAGTGCCCTCTCTAAGACACTTGGAATTTGATTTCCCCTTCTAAATTGGGAAGGAAAGCCATGGAATTTCAATGAATAAATGACCATGACATTTGCAGTGTGTATTGACTGGCTCAGGAGAATGTTTTCAGTTCCAGCTCTAGCCAAAGAGGAAACATGGGACATATGGATGTGGGAAAGAAGCCCCAAATGGAGAAATCTTCCTGCAAGGTCCCCAAGTCAATCTGTAGCCACAATGGGGCCCTGTTCTTACATTTCATGAGAAATAAAAATATTCAAGGAAAGTCAGGGTCAGTGTGCATCACAAAAGGAATGGTACAGCTGGGAGAGTTATTTGGTGGGAAATCGAGCCCTTTATTTTACTAATTATGAGATGGAAGACTGATAAGACAACTGGTCTGAAACACTAAGTGTTTTCATCAGACCAAGCAATATTAAGGTGACCCCTAGTGATCTGCTCAGGTACCATTATGCTTGGGGAATGGCTATGAAAACAAACATCAGTAGCCAGTGATGTCTGACACCCACTTTGCCCAAACGTCATCACAGGAAACATATGTTCTCGATAATGAGATAACCCAAATAACCTGGGTGACTCCTCCCCAGGCTACTCACGCTGGGCATTCCAAAGAGTTTTTAAGGCTTCCCATTTTTTTCTCTGGCATGCCACCTAATTCATCTCTACTTTATTTCTTTCTGGCCTCAACATAAGACTTCCTGTTTTACCTTTGTATCTCTCAATAATTTTACTGCCTTAGAAACATCTTCTCTTAAGCACTGCTTGGCATCCTGTAAATGGTGAATAAGTGGTTAGCTCCCTTCACCTAGCATTTTTATTTTTTCTCCACTCTGAGTTCCTTAGAGTTTCTTGCCCAGTTAGTATCCAGAAAACTGACTTAGTGATCCACAGAAAGAAGAGCCATTATAAAGGATATTGGCTCAGTGACAGTTGTAATTCTCGAAGTTTCCAGAAGCTCCCTGAGATTTCTCTGAGCATCTTTCACTTTTCACTCCTCTGTTCAAGCCTTCTTTTCCTTAAGCTAAACACTTAAAATTATTTCTTACTTTAAGTAAAATAGGTGATACCATGAAGCTTCTCCTAACTTCACTGCCAACGTGAAGAACATTACTAATAGCTTGCTGTCACTGTTAACAAAATACCTGATGAAATTAACTTCATAAAGAGACAAGATTTGCTTAGCTCACTGCATGGAGCCCCACTGGTTTGGCCTTTGAGGAGGGCAGCAACACTGCAGCATGGAATATGGGACATGGGCAGAAAGGATCACATGGCAAGCCAGGAAAGAGAATGGAACGCTGGGTCTCTCTCAAGCTTTGTTATCAGCCCTTTCTCTAGGATTACCTCCTGAAGGCAGGCCCTGGAGACCTAAGGATCTCCAAGGAGAGCCCACCTCCAATCACCATAACTGAATTAAGTGCCCACTCTCTTCCAACCATCATCCTACAACTTTAGGGTTTAAACATCTGCATGAGTTTAGGAGCCAATTGCTATTCAAACCATAGTAAATGATATTCACTCACTCATCTACTAAATGTTTACATTAAGGGACTACACTCAAAACTAGGTTGCAGTAATCCAAGACCCTTTGGTCACCATCAAAAAACCTCAGGAATCTATCTAATCACAATGCAAGGCGATAAATTTTACCTGATGAATAAAAGCATAAAGAAGGACTGGGATAGAAGACTGGAGAAACGCTGCTGAGCCTTGAAAGATGAGCTGGGTTTCAGCTAAAAATAAGTTAGGGTGTTAAAGTAGGGAAGTGATGAAACAGCAAAGACCTAACGCAGATTCGGTGAAACTTTCAAAGGGGGGAGGGAAGGAGCTGGTGGAGTAGATTGGAATCAGGTTCTTGGTGACCTTAAATTCACTAAAGAGGCTGGCATCGTGACACAGTAGGCTAAACCAACACCTGCAATGCCAACATCCCACATCAGAACATTCGTTTGAGTTCAGACTGCTCCACTTCTGCTTTCTATTAATGTGCCTGGAATGGCTACAGAGAATGACCCAAAGCATCTGGGCCCCAGCCACCCCTGTAGGAGAACTGGACAGATCGTTAGGATCCTGGCTTTGGCCAAATCCAATTCCAACTAAGCAGCCATTTGGAGAAGCAACAGATGTAAGAACACTTTCCCTCTCTATCACTCTACCTTTAAATAAATAAATTGATTTAAGTTAAAAATTTCCAACTAAGCAGAAGGGCCACTTTATTTAAAAAAAAAAAAAAAGAGTTTCTTACCAAAGGAATGATCTTACCATAATCATTCTTTGGGAGGTGTATCTGTCAGATGTGTAATCACATTTCATAGAAAAATCACAGACTGACCAAAGGACTCTCCACTCTGCAACAGACTCCATCCCTACTGCCATCACCCTGGTCTAGGCCTTTAAAGACTGAACCTTCTCTGTTCTTTATAAAGGGGACTCAAACTTTTCTCTTTGTTGCAATGATTGAGGTTGTAGTTTTAACAGGAAAATCAAAGTCATTTATGAAAGAAAGTAGATGGCCATTTGAGAAAGGTATAAAGAGAAGGTCTGTGGGGTATAGCAATTTTGCTAGCCTATAAAATTTACATATTCTATCCCTTATAGACTGCTCTCCATTAACAAATGATGACACATGAATGCAGACAATAATAATTCACCATGGTCCCCAAACTAATGGGAGGTTGAACTGGGATTTAAACCCAGGTATGAGCCCAAATCTGTGAGTTCTGCCTCTTCTCTCAACATTGTCTTCATGGAAATAGAGGATGAAGAACAGAGCAGTCAGGGTGGGGGGAGGCGTAAAGATGGTCTTGAACCAAGATGGACTTTCATGCTTTATATTCATCTCTCCCCCCATTGTCCTGATTTCCATTTTTTTCCATTTAACCTCCATATGTGGCATTCATCTTGACTATTCCGTAATAGTTTTTCATCAAAATTATGGTCATTATTTTACTAAATATAATTTCTCCTTCAGTGTTTATCTGAGCTCCTTTTGTCACAACAATTACACAAATATTAGATTACTGGGCACTATCTCACAAGCACTAGGGTTCTGTTCGTTTTTGGGGATATATATATATTTTTTTTTATCAGAAAAACAGATCAGCTGTATAGAGAGAAGGAGAGACAGAAAGGAAGATCTTTCATCTGCTGGTTCTCTCCCCAAATGGCGGCTATAACCTGAGCTGAGGTGATCCAAAGCCAGGAACCAGGAGCTTCTTCCAGATCTCCCAAGCAGCTACAGAGTTCCAAAGCTTTGAGCCATCCTCCACTGCTTTCCCAATTCACAAATAGGGAGCTGGATGGGAAGTGGGGCAGCTGGGATATGAACCAACACCCATATGGAATCCTTGATGCTTGCAAGGTGAGGATGTAGCCATTGAGCCATAGTGCTGGGCCCTCTTTTTTTTTTTTTTTCCACTTTTAATTAAAAAAATTTTTTTTGTGTGCTCCAGCTGGGATGATTTCTACACCTTCCTTCAAGATCACTACCGATCCTTTCTATAATGTGTAGTCATTTATCAAGTCTACACAGTATTTTCTTCAGATGCTATATTTTTCAGTCTTAAAATTTCCACTCCATTTTTGGGGTTTAAATTTCTTTGCTACTATTTCCCTATCTCTTCACACATTTCATCCACCTTTTGCTGTAACCCTTTAATACAATTACAACACCTATCTTAACATCACATCTGACTAATCTGTGGTCCTGTATCTACTGACTTTTAATATTTCATCATTAATCACTTTTTAATTTCTTCACATGTAAGATAAGTTTTACTATACACTAAATACTAGCGGATAAATGGTAGACTGGATTTTTTATTTTCCTTTAACATGTGTTGCATTTTGTCCTAGGCAAGCAAAATTAAATTGCTGGAGGTCACTTTAATACTGTGGAAATCTGCTTTTAGACTTTCTAAAAGTAGGTCTCTTTTGCTTTTCCCCTCATCCCTGGCATACAGTCTTTTGTCCTGTGGTTTACTTCTAATCTTGACATTCCTAGAGTCTCAAAGAAAAGCCTCAAGCTTTTACAAACTTTAACTTAGCAGGCTATATATTACACTACAACTCCAAGAAGCTCCTGGTATCTTTTTCAACTTTCTGATGACCTGTATCACTTGATCCATGGGGTTAGCCATGGATTTGAAGGGAATCTGTAAAGAGACTTTGGTGCTTTCATAATGCTCCTTCCTTCTAGCATGTTTCCTGATGATTTGCAGGTAATCTGGAAGTCCCTACACTCAACCTCTGCCTCTTCCATCTCAAAATATAGATACTTGCTTGCTACTTGCACTCTTCTTTATAAGCAAATGGAAACTGAAAAGTACCCTCAAGGAAGAAACTGCATCATGTGGTACTTACCAAGTTTTCCTTCTTTCTTTAAAGGATTACACTCCTGCTAGGTTAGGCTCAGAGAGTAACATGCAGCTGCTGTACATATTTATTGCTCTGTGATGAGAACATTTAAAATCTATGCGTAGCCATTTACAGTTATGCAGTTTATTAACTGCAATCATTATGATATGCAACACATCTCCAGAGTTTACTCCTCTTACCTAATCTGAATTTTGTACTCCTTGACCAATATTAACTACTGTCAAGTACCATTAACTGTCCTACTAACTACTATTCTCTGATTATTTGACTTTTTCAATTTGACATGTAAAAGAGAGCATAGAGAATCTTTCTTTTTGTGCCTCCAGTTTTGTTCATCTTGTTAAATGGCAACATTTCCTTCTCTGCCATATATATAGGCTGCATTCTCTTTATCCATTCATCCTCTGATGGATACCTGGACTGATTCCGTATCTTAGCTACTGTGAAAAATACTGCAATGGGCATAGGAACATAACTATCTCCTTAACATAGTGCTTTCATTTCCTTTGGATATTTTCCAGAATTGGAACTGCCTATTTTAGTTCATTCAGGACTTCCACTCTGTTGTCCATAATCATTGTACTAATTTACATTCCCTCCAATAGTGACAATCCTCACCAGCAACTGTTATCTTACGACCTTTTGACAAGGATCAAGCTAATATTAATTAAAAGGCCCATTTAAATTCTTAAAACAGAGGTGTAGAAAAACTTCAAAAACTATGAAGATATTACAGTATTTGAGAAAGGTCCACAAGGACATAAACTTTTTACCCAATATTTTAAGGTAAGAATGGTGTGTCTTCAAGTTAAAGATACTGGGCAGGAGGTAATAGACCCTCTAATGGGAATCCTGCTGATTGTCTTACCATACTAAACATTCTATCTTCAACATACAAAGTAATTAGAAAAAAAATAAGTCATGATACATCATGTCTCTTTCAAAATTCTCTATAATTTCCCACAGCACACAAAATATAGGTTGAAGTCTCCACAGTCACCCACAAGCCCCTCATGATGGAAACCCATCTAAGCTTTCTGTTTCTCCTTTTTAAACATACAGGCTTCTGGCAGGCTCTCTCCTGCCTCAGGGCCTCTGACTGGCATTCCCTCTGCCTGGGACATTCTCCCCATGCATCTCAGTATGAACACCTTCCTTGTCTCTTTTAGTTCTTTGCTTAAGTATTCCTACTTCATCGATTCCTCACGTGACTGTCCAATTGCACACTGCAATTCTCTGACCCCACCTTAGCATTTCCTATCCTCTTTGGGTGCTTTCTTTTAATTGGCAACACTTAACCACAATCAGACACACAATATCCTTTATATACATATTTTCTGTTCCAGCTCACCAGGGTATAGATTTATCAGGGCAGGGGTAAGGGACAGATTTTTTTTCTTTCGTCTCCAGCTGCAATAAATAAACAGACTGATGAGTAAATGAATAAATAATCTGAGTCCTGGATCTCTTTAACTAGCAACCTGACCCTATTAAAGTCACTTAGAATATCTCTGAGTTTATTTTTCTCAGAAGTAACTTCAAAGAACAAATGAAATTATATCCATATGAGATACATATATGTGTATATATGTATATATATGTATACACACATATGTGTTGTGTAATGTGGAAACTGATGTACAAATAGGAAAACTGGCTATTGGTGGTGGTGTTTTATAGCCTCTTCATTGAAAGGTAACCTAAAAACACCCTACATGGAGGGCAGTTATTTGGCCTAGCGGTTACAATTATTGGCCTCAATGTTTATGTCTTACATTGGAATGTTTAGGTTTGATGCCTGGCTCTGCTCTTAATTACAGCTTCCCGCTGCTTCAGACCCTGGGAAGGTAACTGGGTTCCTGTCACCTTTGTGGGAGACCTACACTGAGTTCCCACAATCCAGACCTTTGTGGTTATTTGGTGGAGGAAGCTAGTGGCTAGAAGTTTCTCTCTCACTTTTCTCTCTATTTTTTCTCTCTCTCTCTCCATGTTTGTGTGTGTATGTATTCCATTCTCCCTCTCATATATATCTATTTATTTTGTATCTATAAATTTACATATTAAAATTAATGTGTGTATATATATGTGTGTGTGTGTTACGTGGCAGAAATAACAGGGACAAACATTTCCACAGACTGACCAATGCATTCACAACAACTGAGAGGCTTTTTGTCATCTGGGTGATACAGCTACCTGTTTTTTTCTGTGGCATTGCAGACCTAGGCACCCAAGAGCAGGATTAAAGCTCAGGCTATCTGCTTAGGAATCCGGCTCTGAATCTTTGCCTGGGTCCATGCCCCTGAGCCTTCTCCACCTGGTGAGCAGCCTACTGCACATTTCTACAAAAGTTGTTCAAAAAAAGAGTGTGGCCTGACCAAAGGACATACCATCCAACCACAACTTATGCAGCCTAAAGAAAGGGATGCTAGGTTACAGATCCCACGCATTCCTGGCAGCTCTCTGCTCTTCTCCATACTCTTGTGTCATCATATACCTCAAGTTTGCCATAGCCACCTTCAGTTTGCTTACAAGGCAAATACAAACTCAACCATGCTTCCCAACACTCTGCACTGTGGCCAAAGGTCAAATGCCAAGGAAATGAAACCCTGATGGGAGAGAGGTTAATAAGAATTCTGTGTAATACATTGAAGTATGGAGTCAATTTTATATAAAATTAAGTTTCACCCAGTTTTTTTTTAAAGGACTGTAGCAAGTACTGAGTCACTATGTATCAGAAAACGGCCATAGCTTTCCATAGAAACATTTTCATTCTGACAAATAACAAGATGGTATAAATATAAAAAGCATAGAAAAGGCCATCATATGGGAAGACATGTGAGAGTCAAAGGATTGTATAGGGTTTAGGAGGGCAGAACACAGAGGTGCCTTTCTCCCAAATGTATTTTCCCAGCAAAGAAATGACCTGGATCCCTCAGTAAGTTTGTTTCATGCAGGCCACAGATGGGGATGTTCAAATTCATCCTATGTTAAACATTTTCTAAAATTGCCTGAGACTGTTAGTAATAAGGTCTGCCATGACTTATTATCTTCCAATTTATCTAAGTCTTAAAATCCAGGCTGAGGCTTGGAAGGACATATGATGGGCCCTATACCAGAAAGCACCAGTGTTGCTCTCAGTGTGAAAGGGTTCAGTGTGGGAATTTAGTCTTGCTCAGCTAGAACAGTTTGTCTGAGTCCTGGAGCTTTGATGACACAGAAAAATGAAAAGCATTTGGCATATTAACTCCTGGTGATAATGGAGGTAATGGAGGCTTTGCTGATTCTGTACATGCAAATTTAAGGAAACTTCAGATTCACACAGCGCTGTTCACACTATTTACACCTGAGCTAAATTATTACTTCTCAGCAAAGACTAAACATGTTGCTTCAAATGAATTCCATTTCCCAAGGTTTCAGGCGTAGCATTTCCATTTACTCCTGACTTTAGTAATAATAATAATAATAAAACACTAATGCTGTTTAATTTTGGTTGTTTTTTAAAAAACTACATTTTACTAGATCCCCCCAATTTTTATTTACAAGAATTATTTTATTTACTTGAAATATACCATCATTTTATAAGAAATTAAGACAACTTACGAAACTGCATGCATCATTTAGGTGTGAGATCAGCAAGTAAAGCTCTCCCCTTCTTAGAGCCCAGAGTGTCTGACAGGGATAAGCGCAGCTGGTGTTGCCTACTCTGAAAACTGGAAGGATGCAAAATGAACTTTGATAAACATGTCTTCTGCTTTCCTCAAACTCAATTCACAGTATTAAGCCAGAGCATGGAAAAGCACTCCAGGTGAAACAGCCCAGCTGTTAATCCTTGCTGTGGGCAGCCATCCCAAGGAGGCTTTGTGATTTCTTTGCTGCCTACCCGTTTTTACCATTTCAAATTTGGAAAGTATTCCACACTTGGAAACAGGGCCTCCTCCAGCCTGCAAGTCCTCTTTGGAGTTGGGGTTTTTTGTTTTTTGGGGATTTTTTGTTTGTTTGTTTGTTTGTTTGTTTGTTTCTAACTTCTGCATGCTGAGGTTCAGCGCTCAAACCCACATGACAGGATGTCTCCATGACGAGCGATATGGGGCCAAAGCAAGAGAAGGGGCTGCTCCTGAGGTCCCTCTTCACCAGAGAAATGCCCTGCTGCCATCTCTCTGGGTGCCTGCCTCTCTCATCCAAATCTGTTGAGGCAATCTGTCTACCATGATTATGTTTTTCAAGTGTTTGACCAAATGGCTACAAATTTCAATAGTTTGCTCATGTGCCCAAATGAAAATGGTCATCTAATCAAATTAAAGAGGTATCCTATGCGTGGGGACTAAGTGGCTTTTGACTTAAGCAACTATCCACAAATAATGAGTATATGCTTCTGACTCATGAGAGTAGATTTAGTTCATGCTCAGAAAAGTGGAGCAAAATGGAAAATACAGGGAAAACTGAATATTTGTTTTGATTTCCTTATCATACTGGCCTTCATGGTAACCCAACTAGTTTATTAAAAAGTTTCTTTCCAGGTCATAAATGTAGGGAAATGCTAAAATTAAAATACCTTTCAGCTTCTAGTAAAATAATGGATTGAAATAATGATCAGCAAGGGCTGCTGGCCCTCACTGAAAGAGAGACTCAGTTATTATATACTTCCTGAGTGACATCACCAGCTGTCAATTCTGATCAGGCCCCTAATTCATTTGTGGAAACCAGAGAAAAGATCATTCAATTCATACTGAAGGAAACAATACAAGATAAATCTTTTAATTTCTCTAACCAAGAAACTGCAAAGAAGGCAGACGTGAGGAAGGGAGGTGCGGAGGAGAACTTATATTTTAAAAGGGGTTAACTACTGAGTTAGAGATTTAGCCTTGCAGCTAAGGCAACTCTGTCCTGCACTGGAGTACTTGGTTTCAACTGTTGGTTTCAGCCCAGGCATCTAGAAAGTGAACCAGCAACTGGAACTCTCTGTCTTTCCACCTACCTCTCAAATATATATAAGGAAGTGTACATATTTGGACTTAAAAGGAGGCTACTTATTAAGCAATTGCAATGCATGCATTGTATTTGGCTCCTACTTCAAACAAACGTTCTCTTTAAAAAACACATTTCACAATAGAGGAAATATGGACTAACTGGACACTAGAAGATATTAAGAAACTATTTTTTTAAGGTACAACAAAACATTACTCTTATCTTTCAGAGATAACCTTTTCGATATACCAAAGTAGTCATGGATGAACTCATATGATAGTGGAAATCTGCTTTCAAATAACCTGGGATGAAGGAGAGGGATGAATGGGAATATGGATGAGACACATGTATCCACAACTGACACCTGTGGGAAGCAAGAGAGTGAGACTACCACTTTCCTTGTTTCCCCATGTGTATACATCTTTGAAATTTTTCACAAAAATGAAGCAAAGCCAAACATCTTATAAGACTCAATTGAGAGAAGTGATAGATAGAAAACTCCATAGACGCTAACTGGTCCATCAATTGCCTTAGACACCACGCAGCTAACTCCTGCACAGGTTAAGCCACAGCCCTCGGGAGAGGCACACTGGCACCTCCAGGGAAGCACAGATTGTCCCTCAGGGTGTCACATGTCCAAAGAGAACAAGGGACAAAACATTCAGGAGATTTCTGAACATAAAAATGGAGCCACTGTGGAAATCAGTATGGAAATTCCTCAACAAAACAAACATAGAATTAGCATCTACTCTACCAATTGCATTCCTAGGTGCAGTTATCAAAAGAACTGAAAATCGGGCCCGGCAGCGTGGCCTAGCGGCTAAAGTCCTCGCCTTGAAAGCCCCGGGATCCCATATGGTCGCCGGTTCTAGTCCCGGCAGCTCCACTTCCCATCCAGCTCCCTGCTTGTGGCCTGGGAAAGTGGTTGAGGACGGCCCAATGCATTGGGACCCTGCACCCACGTGGGAGACCCGGAAGAGGTTCCAGGTTCCCGGCTTCGGATCGGCACGCATCGGCCCATTGCGGCTCACTTGGGGAGTGAAACATCGGACGGAAGATCTTCCTCTCTATCTCTCCTCCTCTCTGTATATCTGGCTGTAATAAAAAATGAATAAATCTTTAAAAAAAAAAAAGAACTGAAAATCAAGATTGGAAGAGCCATTTGTATGCTCATGCTCATAGCAGCGTTATTCCTAAAAGCTGGAAGAAATAATCCAAGTGCCTACTGATGAAAAGAGAAGTGAAATGTAGCATATGTATATGCATATCCTTAAAAAGGAAGGAAATTCTAACTCACACTGTAACTGGGATGAACCCTGAAGACATTAAGTAAAATGAGACAGTCACAAAAGGGTAAATACTGAATTATCCCACCTGTTAAGGACTACGTAGTCAAATTCACAGAGACAGAAAGATACATGGGAGTTATCAGGGACTGGTAGGAGGGAATTATGGAGTTAGTGCTAACAGGGAATAAAAGAGCTTACAAAAATAAAAATTCAATTTAATATATATATAAAATTCAATACACATATAGAATTTATATATATATTTATATATAAATATATAGAATTTATATATATATATATATAACCACAAAGAGATGACACCAATTAATTAACTGACACTTTCTCATATTGCTGCTAAGAAACTATCAAATCTGTGACTAGCTTGCAGAAATTACATAGAATTATATGGAATGCAGTTTCTGTATATTTTATTGTACTTATTTCTCTTTTGTCTAATATTTATCTAATTGTAATGTATATTATTTTTTGTGTTTTCTATATATTTCTATTTTCCTTCATCCATTTCATAACACAGCTCTGAAGACATAGCTGGGGACAAGAAGAACAAGAGATAACATATTACATTTTTGTTATTGTTGTTTTAATTATTTCATCTTATTAGAAAGGAGGGAAGATGGCAGAGGAGGAGGTAATGTGGGGAGAGAGACAGAGAAACAGCAAAGGAGATGGCCCTGTGTTGGTTTGCTCCTCAAATCTCTGCAACAGAGAAGTTTGGGTCAGGCAGAAGCCAGGAACTCAATCTCACACAGGTGACAGGGCCATGTCCCAAAGTGTGCATCAGAAGGAAGCTGGAATTAGGGGCAGAGCAGAGCCAGGTTTCTAACCCAGGCATCCTCACATGGGACACAGGCTTCCAAGAGGCACTGTACCAAATGTGCACTCCATTTTCTGTCTTGGATGTTTTATATTTTCTGTCTTGAATCCATGAGTGCTTGGCATTTTAAAAAATGCTAGTTGAGCAAAATTAGGTAACAAGTATTTTTAAAAAGAGAAAAAATGAGTCACTTTTTGGGTTTTGTTGTTATCCACATGTGTGCTTTTCTCAAGGAAGTAAAACAAACAGTAGAAATAGTTGTTTCTCTCACATAGTCCATGTTTTTTTCTAGGATAAAAGGAGTTCCTGACACATCTATAAAATAAATCTCTTTCCCACTTTCAAAACTTGAACAAAATGGGTGATCCCCGCATATACTCACAACATCAGCCACAACTCTTCAACTCTGCTGCCAAAGCAAAAAGAGAAGTAACAGAGTTTTTTTCTGAGCACTCTGTACTGATGCAGAAGGAAGCAACCAATCTAATTTAGAGTAGGGTGAGAGTGGGCTGAACAGAGAAATAAATAACAGGCATTGCTTAGTACGCAGCAGATATCAGACTAGTCCTCAACCATCTGCTATCCTTCCAAATTCCTGAGTAAAAGGCCTCCTCTGGCACTGAGGAGGAGAGATGGGTCCCGAGAACCTGACTGCTTTTGGGGATCACCCCAAAGCCTGATCACAACTCCCTCTGGCCTCAGGAGTCCAGGTGGGCTACCAGGCATCACTGCTAGACCTGTGGGTATTGACAGAGGCCTCACAGTCTACCACTTGCCACTCTATGCCCAGTGCGAGGACACATTACCACATGATGCACTAGCCATAAGCCCCAAGGAGGGACACAGTCTCCACCTCGCATTCAGATGAAGAACACAGGTTAGAGCGAGTTGGAAACTTGTTTAGTGCCACATATCAAAGTGTTACTGATTCCACTGATCTTGGGAATTCTGAATTCTTTACGGTTTTTGGACCAGGTTTGTTTGGTTTTTTGTTTGTTTGTTTGTTTGTTTTGGAGTGGGAGGAAGGCTTATATTCTGGTTCTAACTTGTGTACAAATGGCTGAAGCCGACAGATTAGAGGCCGCTAAACAACTGTTATTTTATACATGTATTTCCTTTACTCCTTTATATAATGGATTCAGTTCAGCCCTCCAACTACAGAACATCCCCACCCATGTTCCAGCTTCCACGTTTGAGTCTGTCCTCCATACTGACTCCGTAATCGCTCTTTCTGGACCAGCACCAGGAAAATGTCTCTGTGCCATCCTAGGCAGTGCCATGAGAACCTAAAGGGATCTGTTAGAAGAATTTTCAAAGGTCTCCTCCACTCTCTGCTTAATGGCCTGATCTCTCCACAGCTGAGAAGAAAATGAAAATTGAGGTCACCGCACACATGAGAAAGACACCTCAAATAAAAATATGCCTTAAACTATGTCTCCAGAGACTAATCATAATCCCTTAAAGGTGCTTCACACAACCCTGGCAGGAAGGTCTATTCTTTTTGCTTCCCCAAGTACTTCACCATTCAAGAAGTTTGCACCAGTTAGCAGCCTGCTGTTCTAACAGGCTTGTGAATTTAGATTGTTTGGTTAATTATAAACACATTTCAAAGTCATTCTTCCTGGCCATTTTTCCTGGAATGAGTGACTGCCACTCCTCGGCTCATAGAATGGGCTTCAGTAGTTTTCAGTCAAGGTTCAGGGAGAAATATGCCACACCGGGATTCGATTATTTACCAACATAATGTTGGATGTGAGCCAATGAGACACCAATATATTTTCCTTTGAAGTCTGACATATTGCCTGCTGCTTCCAAGG
Source organism: Ochotona princeps (assembly GCF_030435755.1). Lineage (NCBI taxonomy): Eukaryota > Metazoa > Chordata > Mammalia > Lagomorpha > Ochotonidae > Ochotona > Ochotona princeps. The sequence goes on along the minus strand of NC_080842.1, from coordinate 41,428,065 downwards.
CTGTTTTCTTGGCTGGCAGACAACTAACTGGGGTTGTTTAAAAAAAAAATCACCACCAATTCAAGTCAGGGGAAAAAAATATGTTCTTATGATTGGTTCATTGCATTCTGCCAGAGGTGCCCAAAATGAAGCCCACAGAGTAGCGTGCGGCCATGGGCCAGTGATAGTCACTGGAGTCTTTCCACAAGCTACTTAAGAAAAGGTCCAGCAAAGGCTTCGTACCTTGGCTGTCAATGGGGATGTGCAGTGAGAGCATTAGCACATGTTCCTGATGTCTTAGTTATCTTTTTCCTCCCTCCTATAGATATCACTGCCAGCCTTTATGAAAAACCCACGACAGCTCAGAACATTCAGTGAGGTGCTTTTGCTGCTGGGGGATCAACTCATGACCTTAAGGTCCCTTACTGCTGAATCCAAGTTCTCACAAACCAGCCTGGCTATGCATTTCTAAATGATAGGATTAAAGCATTTAGAGCTAGAAATAATTTAAAAATAAAAACTTTAACACCCTGAAACAAACTAAACTCCCTTTAATTTAGAAGACAAATCTGAAAGGCTACTTTGCACTAACCTCTCAATTGGCTATGAATGATGGCCAACATTTGAATACCTAAAGTGAGAGAGTTCAGTACCCTATATCATAGGGTATTATCATAATAATAAAATTGCAAGTATAGGGCCCAGCGTGGTGGCCTAGCGGCTAAAGTCCTTGCCTTGAACGTGCTGGGATCCCATATGGTCGCCAGTTCTAATCCCAGCAGCTCCACTTCCCATCTAGCTCCCTGTTTGTGGCCTGGGAAAGCAGCTGAGGACGACCCAAAGCCTTGGGACCCTGCACCCGTGTAGGAGACCTGGAGGAGGTTCCAGGCTCCTGGTTGTGGATCAGCGCAGCAGTGGTCGTTGCGGTCACTTGGGGAGTGCATCATCGAACGGAAGATCTTCCTCTCTATCTCTCCTCCTCTCTGTATGTCTAACTTTGCAATAAAAATCAATAAATCTTTTTTAAAAAATTGCAAGTATATAATCAGATAAATTTCACTACTCTTACTGAAGTGTCATGAACCAGACTTTATGAAAGTGAATCGACTTTTAATTCAAAGTCCATCCGGAATTACATAACAACATTTATTGAGTAAAATCTTCAAAATTAACACTAAGAATGTTTATGTTTCATTACATATAATCAAAGTCTATTCTAATGTTTTATTCATTTACTTTATTTCTGTATCTTAATTCCTTATTTTCAATTTCTATTTAACTCAATGTCTATTTATCTTTCTTATTATAATATTGTACAATATTTATTCTCATTATTGGGTAACATTATATCCCAGTTGCCTAAAACCCTCCAGGATGCTCATTATCTTAATGCAATTTTTATAAGATTTATTTGTTTGTTTATGTATTTATTCAAAAGGCAGGCCAACAGAGACAGAGGCAGAAGGAGACACATAGAGAAAGACACAGAGACAGAGAGAGAGAGAGAGAGAGAGAGAGATAACCCTTCTACCGACTGGTTCAATCCTCTAAATAAGCACAAGAGCCAGATCTGGAGAGCCAGAAACCCAGAAGTTCATCATTGTCTCCCACATAGGTGTCAGGGTCCCAAGCACCTGGGCCATCATCTACTGCTTTCCCAGATGCATTAACAGGGAGATGGGTGAGAAGCAAAGCCAAAAGGAGAAACAGTACTCCTATATGGAATGCTGGCAGCCTAACAGCAGCTTAATCCACTGTCCCACAGCGCCAACCTTCAATGCAATCTTTAATAACATTCTTTCCACTCCCCCAAATTACCCTCGTTTGGACAATGACTTCATGTCCAAGGACTGTACTTACAAGTTTTAAATAGTACATATTGTTAACTTTACTGAAAGCTGCTCAAGATTCAGATCCTTGCCCTTCACTTATCACCCTTCTCAATCCCTAAGCTGAAGTTGTATTTTTAATAGTATTTTTAACAAATAAGCAGCCATTCTGTGCTGAAGACCTAGCTCCATGAAGAGGCTTCCGCCTGGCCTCCTACATGGACACTGTGGCCCATTGCCAACAGGGTGTCACTTCCATTAAGAGACCAAGTGCCACAGAGAACCCATCTGACACAGGTCCTGCATGTTGGCAAAAGATCTTTTCCCACCAGAGAAAGCATTCCCCCTAGCTGACTATATGTTTTTCATCTCTGGGTACCTCAGTTTCTCTGCCCATGAGAAAGTACAGTAATGTTCACTTCAAGGGGCCATTCACTGGAAGGATTAAAGGGATGAGAGCCATGGGGCACTCTCAACCACCAGGAACAAAGACATTCAATAATTGCAAAATTTTTGGTTCCGGTTTTTCTGACTTATGAAGAAAAGGCTCCCACTGACTTGAAAGACGGCAAAACAGGCAGACAGGAAAGGCCCACCAAAAGAACAGAGCCAATTACCCTCATTATCACTGTCCAGAAGTGCAGGGGAAAAGAATACACAAACAGCTCAGGAACTTGGGTGGCAAAAATACAAGATACTGGAGGGGCAGAAGGGATGGGCGGGGGTTGGAGGAATCTGAAACAAACTGAATGTCTTGAGTTACAAATACCTGGTGAAGATGGAAGGCCAGGAACAGTTTCTAAGGAGCCATACTCATATTCTCTGATCATCTGACATAATACATTTATGTATTTTTCCCCATGCTTCTCTCCCTGCCCTGTATCTGTCCCTTTCATATGCTCTATGTCTTCTAATCTGAAAGCCTAATGGTGGTTCAAAGACTAACTGCAGGTGGGATTGAATTTAAAACTTCCTATTTAGATAGCATTTTGTAAGGTATACACAAGTGATTAACCCATAGATAATGAGATTATAATTGGTGATTTTACTTTGGCATAAAATAGTAAGACATTCAAGGCTGAGGAATGAGTTTGGACAAGTAGAAAATGCTGTTGTCACTCTGGTTAGCTCACAGTCAAGTGCATAGAAGATATTCTCCTGCCCACTAATGCAAACTATGAAATCAAATGGGGGAAAGGGATAATAGTAAGAGATACCACTGCTTGCAGTATCTTCCTGGCAAAAGCTGTATTTTGAGAGTTCTATAAAATACTCTGGGAATGCAGACATTTCTTGATCAATTTGCAAATAAACTGACTTAGCTGGAAATCATGCCTTTGTGTGTGAACCCAACTGAAAGGCATTCGAATCTACTGGGCTGGGCAATTAAAATCTGAGAAGGAGATTACACAAACTCTGCAAGGTGCTGACCAGATGAGATACCCAACATTGCTCAAAGAGTCCAGCACTCAATATGGTTAGAGTTTCTGACCAAAAGCCATCCATTCGCTTACTGTGCTGTAAGTCAGGTGGACAAATATTATAAAATATAACAGTTCTTAAAATATTAATATAAAATGCTTTCATATATTTACCAGAATAGGGCCATGAATTTAAGTACCTGGAAGAGGCAAACTACAATTCTGAAATAAGATTCTTACAGATCATGTTTATTCTCTTTGGTGATATGTACAATGGTGCCCTTTATACACTGTTAACCTGTTAAGAATTATGCACAGGAGTCATCTCTTCTAAAAGCACACATGTTAGTCATTCCCAGAGGGTTTCCCAGGTCTGTCTATTGCCAGATAAGCTTTTGGTTCTGAATATGTAAAAGGGAGAAGCAAAGTTCCCAGAGCTGGAAAGGCCTCAGCACTTACCTGGCCAGCATTCTTCAAAACAAACAAACAAACAAAAACTAAGGCTTGTCAAGAAACAGTTGTTTGCCTACAGTCAAATAGGGAAAGCTTTGGGTTAGAAATTTTACTGTTTCGCTAAGGTTTAGTTATTTACTTCAGAGAGAGCAGGGAGAAAGAGAGAGAGAGAGAACTGCCATTCACTGATTCACTCCCTAAACAGCCACAACCTCAAGCGTTAAGCCAGGCCAAAGTCGGGAACCAGGAGCTTCTTCCAGGACTCCCATATGCAAAGATCTAGGCACTCAAGCCATCTTCACTGCTCCTCCCAGCATTTACTTCCCAGGCCATTAGCAGAGATCTGGCTCACAAGTGGAGCAGCCAGAATAAGAACCAACATGCATTGGGATGCTGGCATTGCAGCTTTACCTACTATGCCACAAAGTTTACTAAGCCAGTCTAAACCAAATCTGTCTTCCATATACTGCCCCCACACAACATACACAAATGCCAAAACCCACACATAATCTTTGCACAGAGCTTTAATCCCTGATATATTTGCAATTCTACAGAAAAACACAGCAATCAGCCCATATGGTACTGGATCTGCCCTTCCAAACGAGGTTTACCTCCAACACAACAGCAGCACAAAACCCTCTAAAACAGGTCAGTGTCACTTCACATTTCCCAAATGACATAGAACCTCACTTCCAACATGCCTGGGAGAAGGAAAATCTGAGAAACAGAAGACAAAATGTCATCAGAAAAATTCTTTGAGCATTTGCTGTCTCATGGAGACAGATACCATGGTAGGCTAGGAAAGCTAACGAAACAGACATTTTAGTGTACATGATGCTTTCTTTTTACATTCTTACTTTATTTTGATTTGAATAGCAAAGAGACACAGAGAGGGATATGTAACAAAAAGAGAGAATCTTCCTTTCACTGGTTCATTCTCCAATGCTTGTAACAACCAGGCCCAGCAAGATCTCAGTCAGGAGTCCAGAACTCAGTGCAGATTTCCCATCTGAGTATTAGCGCTCCAAGTACTTAATCCTTCACCTACTGCCTTCCCAGGGGCACAGAAGGAAGAAACTGGAAGCAGAAGCAGAGGTGGGACTCAAACCTGAGCATTTCAATGTAGGAATGAATGCAGGCATCCCAAGTGGTAACTTAATTACTATATTAAACAATCACTCTTATTATACTCAAAACTTAAATGGAGAAATCAGTTTGATGCAAGCAGGCATGGCTGGGGCATGTGTTTGGCACACAGCAGGTAAAGTATCACCTGAGAAGCACGCATCCCACAACACAGTGCATGAGTTTAGGTTAGAATGCTGCTCCCAGTTATAGTTTTCCACTAACGTGCAACCTCAGAGACAGCAGACAATGGCTCATAGAGATGGTCCGTATCACCTACCACAGAGAGATGAGATTTAGATCCAGGTTCCTGGCTGTTAGGAGTCTTGGGGAGCAAAACAGCAAATGGAAAATCTATCTGTATCTATCTCTTTCCATCTGTTTTTCAAACAAATTAATCAAACAACTAAATACCTTTAAATCTTAACTTCTGAGCATAGAGATTTCTACTCATTGACCAGGAGGTTTTTCAAAATCTGGGAGGTGGGGGAGGGAGTTTGGAGTGTGGTGGGAGGGAAGGACCACTACCAGTGGCATAGTAAGCTAAGCCTCTACCTGAAGCACTGACATCCATATGGGCAACAGTTCACGTCCCAGCTACTCCACTTCTGATCCTGGTCTGGGAGCAGTGGAGGATAGCTCAAATCCTTGGGCCCATGCACCCATGTATGAGACCAGGAAGAAGCTCCTGGCTCCTGGCTTCAGATGTGCACAGCTCCAGCTATTGTGTCCATTTGGGGAGTGAACCAATGGACAGAAGTTCTCTCTTTCTCTCCTTCTCTATCTTGCTCTCCCCGCTTCTGTCTCTGCAAATGTACCTTTCATATTAGAATATATATAACACATATATATAATATAAATTCTAATTTTTAATTCTTGTATATTATTATTATTACATATACATGAAACTTAAAAAATGCTGATAGTCCAAACCAAACAAGACTAACTTTTAGGCAAAATTAGTTCTTTGTTTCACAATCGTCCAACAGTTAATCACTGATCGCTAATTCTGGTTCCATCTGAGAGTAAGAGAACATTATATCTTGAATGTAATATCTTGAATGTAATATCTTGAATGTGCTTAGAGATCAAGTTTTTTCTGAAGTCAATTTCCAATGCAAATACACCTCCATGCTTCAGAGAGCGTTTGTACCCGCACCCTTATAGGTAACTACCCATAGACAGTATCTAAAGGAGGTGTGAAATCAGGGGCTTTTGAGGTTCTAGGATGGGAACGATCTTTAAGCTGAAAGGAAAGAACAGGGGGAGAAAGCTGAACTTCCCACTGAATTCCAGGGGACAGAGGTGGTCATCCCTGAAGGAAGACTACTGAAGAGGAGGGGAGGGGAAAATAAAAAGGAAAAAAAAAGAAGACAGGAGGGATGGGAGGGGGGACAAAAGGCAGACAAAGTGTGTGTTGCAGAGAGACTGTTGGTGACACCGGATATCCTGACAACAAACATTGATTCCAAAGGGGCTCTTTGAAAAAGAGTTTAGAATGCAACACAGAAGTTCTGTTCAATCACATAATTGTATATTGTAGGTGTGCACTCAGGGATTGCCCTTGATTCTGCTTAGAATATTTTTAATTAGTGTTTTCTCTTAAGGAATGTATTCAATTCGGCATGGGAAAGAAAGAAATCATTCAATTAGATTGACTTTTGTAGCATAACAACTCAAAACTACTCCAATCTCAGTCTTTGACAAAGGTATACATCCACGTGTAGAACAACAAAAACAACAAAAATCCCTCCTGCAAAGAAAAATTCAAACCCTAAATTAGCAGGCTAATTCACAGTGTGGACATAAGTAATATAGTAAGTACACAATTTGATATTTGGGTTGTCAAAATGAAAAAAGAAAGCACACTAAATTCTACGAATGAGCTTTTCCAATCCCAGAAATCACTAAGAACTCAATAGTTTTCTTGGCTGAAAAGACTTGTAAATATCTAGAAGAGCCCAGATTTTGAAGCCCCGAGGACACTTGCTAAAACTAAGAAATTTGGCACTTGTCTTTGCACACAATTTGGGTTTTCTTTCAGAATTGATATCTTACCAAATACAGCCATCTGTGTTCCCTCTGGGAAAGGTTCAACTGTTCTGTTCTCGTTGACATGATGTTTGGCTAGAAAAAAAAGAAAGGAAGAAAGAAAGAAATTCAAGTTTAAGTGTAAAGTTCTACATGCATACTAACACATGTCATTAAATGTGTCAATGAGTCTATTTTCCCTTTTGAGTTACAAAGACACCAATGCTTACCCTCTTCAGAAAGCTCCATTATTCTGTTTTAGAAGACAAAAAAAAAATCTCAGTTTTAGAAGGGCCTAGTTCAGGAACATAATTTTACAAACATGCTTACAGAGGCTAGAGCGTGCATGGAGCTGGACAGTCAGTGGAGACAGAGTCAGCCCAGTTTGAAACATCCAACAGTAAGAAACAGATTGGGTTGAAGAACAGTCAGGAAACACCACTGTTCCTGCTAGGACAGGAGGTGAACTGACCAGGGCTGGCTCATGGACCCACTTGGTATGCGCAAAACCTGGCACTGGGAGAGTTTCTGATGGAGGAGCCTGGGCAACTCCTCTGGCAGGACACAATCCCTGCAGGTAAGCGCAAGAAGCACAATAGGAAACAGCCCAGAACAGGCTACGGAAATTAGCCCACTGGTATACACATGGCATGGGTCGGGGGCAGACCAGGCTGAACCAGTTCACATCACCCACTGGTGAGTCCGAGCACCAGAACAGAGTGTGGGTCGAGCCAGGTTCGGTTGCAACACATACTAGTACACAATAAGGAATGCCAAGGTGAGATGAGCCGTACCAGATGTTGTTGCAGCGCCCAAACAGCACATGTGATAATCAGGGGGAGGAGGCAAAGCTGACAGGGGAATGTGGGCTCCCCTGCTGGACAACTACTTCCATTGGAAAGCGTGGGTCGGGATGGGGGCAGATCAGAATAGGCAGGGCTGTTACACCTGTGGGCCTCATGTGGGCTAGATAGATAAGGGAAGAGCCACAGTGGGCTGACTGTTCCAACTAGTGCAAGCAAAAACTAGAGTGGGTGAGGGTTGGTTGGGCTTAGCTGCAGTACTAGCTGGCAGAGGCTGGCACTTGGAGCTAATGCTGTCAAGTTTAATGCCAGAACTACCTGGAGAGTGCATAATCTGGGGGTGAGTGTGGCCTAGAAGGGAAATAGTGGGCACCTCCTTCGGGGCTACCACTCTCATTGGATAGCACGAACACCAGGACAGGGGCAGGGGTGGCTGGACAGAAGAGCACCTGCCAGTAGGTGTGTGGGCTGGATAGCAGGTTGGGTTGGGTTGAGCTGGGCTTCAATGCCCATCGACACGTGTGAGAGCTAAACAGGATGTGGGACAGACTTGACAAGCCTGCGGTGTGTACTGGTAACCATGGGAACCAAGGTAGGGGGCAGAACTGGTGGGGGTTATGGGGAGTTGCCCCAACTAGGCTGCAGCTCCAACCGTTTTGCGTGAGGACCAAGTATGAAGTGGGCAGGATCGAACTGGACTACAACACCTGTTGGTTCACGAGGAAGACAGGGCTGGAAACAGAACGAACCCAGTAATCCCAACGACCAGCATGAGCATAAGGTGATTGGCGCAATGGAAGTTGTTGGACTATGTACTAGCAAACTCGTGCAAGAATCAGGCCTGGGATCATCTCAGATGAAGTTTCTTTGGAGATCCCTCCAACTGAACTGCTGATCTTAGAACCCCAACCATGAAGAGACTGTCAGCCAGTGGATTCTGAATAGGGTTCATTGCGATTGGAACTGAGAGATTGGCAGCAATCCAGAACTGATGAACAATCAAAACTGTATGAGCAGGACCCTCAGAGCGCGCCTCCCATTGGGGATCTGTGATGGCTGGGAGGTTGGGTGGGGCTTTTCCCTTTGTTTTTTTCCCTCACCCCAGATACAGGGTAAAATGATATTGCTGTGGAAACAATGGTATTACCCACTTTCACCCTGTAGCCCTTGACACTTTGTTCCCTAATAAACTAAGTAAGATCATTAAAAAAAAAAAAAAGAAAATCTCTGACATCTGGGCAGAGGACCTGACTGTGCACCTCATAGAGAACAAGAAAAGCCCTGGGCTTCACGCTGCACTGCCTTACTCCTAAAGACTTCTAACAGAACACAGACCTGATCAGGAATTAAAGCAAGAAGATTAAAGAGCAGAGTAACATTGGGATCAATTTTCTATCAGACAGAATTGCAAAATACGTCGCTTAACTACAAGTTGATCACAGTTCCCAGGGACCAAAGACATTAGGCTTCCTAGGGATGAGATATCATACACTGGCCTATGCTTCTCATTATGCCTTCATCGTCCCTCGCTGGACCCCACCTTCGGTCATCTTCTCATTGTAGTGCATATCAAAAACTTAGAAACAAAAAGCTTGCAGACTGGGCTTTCCAGCATTAACTTGTTCTCACCCCACCCCCCAAACTGTGACAAGAGAGAATACGAAAGTATGTTCTACTTGGGAATATTTTAATAATGTCTTCAGGAATTTCCGAATGTGAGCATTTATATAGAAAATCCTAAGAGCCAAACAGCCAAAACATGAACACTACATCATGGAATAGAGACTGTAACTGAATTGGTCACTCATGGGAACCAAGGGCTTAGGACTACAGCCAGGCCAAGGGATCTAGTGAAGAAGAATAACATGGTTCCAGCCTTTGAAAAGAGAACAATTACCTTTGAGAGGTTGAAAATAATCACAGAAAGCTTAGGGCTCCATGCCAAAGTCCCAGAAAGTACACAGAAGGTACTATAGGAGCTCATGGCTGAGGGAGAGTGGGCTGGGAAGTCAGAGGTTGCTCCATGAAGGAACTGCTCCTGGGATGGTCTTAAAGAAGAGTATGCAAAGACAAAAGTGGGAATGTGAACTGAGGGAGGTCAAGGAGGCACCTTCCTGGGCAAGAGAACTGTCCAAACAGAGCGGAGGTGCTGCCCTGAGAGGCAAGGGAAGTTAAAGACAGAAGAAGACTAGACACAAACCACAGAGGGTCTTAGCCCCCTCCCCAAACTCACAAGAACCTTAGCCTCAGCAGCAACACTGCCAAGTTCCTGGAGAATCTGCAGGCTCAGCATAGTGCAGACAAGCCTTAGGGATATACCTCTAGCACAGGAATTCTCATTGGTTCTTCTGTTTTTGCGGCATGATCCTAACAGACAGTCTAGAAGGAGGGAAGGATCCAGAGTTGAAAGCACAGGGTGGTAGTCGACTTGACAACTTCACAGTGCTCATCAGTGCCAATTGGCCCAATCAGCATATATATAGATAAAAGATGGGCAGTCCCAGGTGACTCAGGTTAAAACCATTTATCCCTGAGTTCTAAGAAATATAATGAGTTTCCATATAGAATTTAAAGTTTTGCCACTGGGTTTGAAAATGCATGCTCTTGAGCCCAGCACAATGGCTCTGTAGCTAAATCCTTGCCCTGCATGAGCTGGGATCCCATATGGGCGTCAGTTGGTGTTCTTGCTGCTCCATTTCCAATCCAGCTCCCTGCTGGTGGCCTAGGAAGCAGTTAAGGAGGACTCAAAGCCTTGGATCCTGTGCCTGTGTAGGAGACCTAAAAAAGCTCCTGGCTTCTAGCTTCAGATTGTCTCAGCTCTGACCACTGGAGTCACTTGGGGAGTGAACCAGCAGATGGAAGATCTTTCTCTCTGTCTCTGTCTCTGCCTTTCCAACAAAAATTAAAAAAAAAAAAAAGAAAGAAAAAAAAGCTTACTTTTATCCACAACAGGGGTCAAAAACCTGTTAACACTCTTTAACTCACCAATCCCACTGCTTGGAATTTAAAGAAAACAGCAGAGGAGAAAAAAAAGAAGTAATACTCTTAACAGTATTTATTAAAGTATGACTTGTAGTGAAATATTAAAGATAACTAAATATCCAAAAGTATATACATTGTTGGGTAAATTATCACTTGTGCTTTATCAAATGGATGGAATCTCATACAGAAAGAAGGTATAAATAAATAAACCATTGCCCCACTCCCTTATTTCTTCATGATACATTGCAGGAAAACCCCTCTGTAAACCCTCCCAGCTCATTAGAGGGAAAAGAAGAACAGCCAGCATCATGGTATAGCAAGTGCCTCCACCTGCAGCAATGACATCCATATAGGCAACTGTTTAAGTCCAAGGTACTCCATTTCCTTTCCAGTTCCCTTCGAATGTCTTGGGAAAGCTAGAGAGGACAACATAAGCCCTTGGGTCTCTGAACTCATGTCGAAGACCTGGAAGAAGTTTCTGACTTCAGACCAGCCCAAAACTGGCCACTGCACTAATTTGGGGAGTGAACCAGTGAATGGGAGAACTCTCTGTCTCTCCTCTCTCAGTAACTCTGCCTTCCAAATAAAAACAAATAAATCTTAAAAAGGCGGGGGAGAAGGAAACATGATAGCAATTTTCCATCCTATAATGAGAAACTGGCAAATTCCTTACAACCGAAAAATAGTTCTGTCCCTAGAAACCAAGGCCATTCTCTCACTAAAACTCTTCTAACACAAATGTTTGGGGATCCAAAAAATGGGGGCAGGCTGATTGGGGAATTCAATAAGCATGTATACATTTTTGTTTCAAACTTACTGGACACATTTCACCACCGATTAGAGGAAACTTGCTAAGTGGCTGAGACATGCATTGATTGGTTCCTAACTATTGATTACACACAGAGTATGAAATGGAGACAGGAGGGCCTGACAGGGACATCTGTTGCCCGCCCACAGCAGGGTGGATGACTCCAATTTGACTGCCTTGGCACCTGTCCCTGCTGGGCACATGTCTGTGGGGCCGTGCCTGAGCCACACTCTCCAGGAGGACAACGTCTGCTGATGGCGATGCCTCATCCCCAGCCAAGGGTACATGAGGACGCAGAATAGATTTTCATTCATCTTGAAAGCCTAGTGCTTGAGGAGCAGAAAGGTTAATTAGAGCTAGACTGGGTCAAAGTCAACCGTGGCAGAAATTTCTGAAGGAGAATTGGAGGACATGCAAAAAAATAAATAAATTAAATAACCTCCAGAAGATGGGTCTGATATTGTTCTTTGTGACTATCTAATGCACTCGAATTTTATTACTGCTTTCTTCCTTAAAAACAGTACAGTGAAACTACTTGATAATGTACCTGTAATAACATCAATTCAGGCACAAACCTGTCCTGTGCTCGAAGTGGGAGAGCTGAAATCTTTATATCAGCTGACAATGGAGGTGGCAATAAGGGCAGATGAATACGTGACATGAAAGCATGGAAACCAAGGGTGACCCCTCAATATTTTTCTGGAGGCTCAGTCTCCTCCTGAGGGGTGACCATGAGAATACTATCCAGTGGAGTAGTCTATCAACAACAGCTGTAATATGGGGGGGGTCCCAGTCAGCCACTGGGACATGGAATCCTCGCAAGCCTGGAAGAGCCTTGGAGTAGACTAAGCCATCAGAGCTGCAGGTCAGCTAAAGTGAGACTCCTCACTCTCTACCAGGCATATTATTAAACTTGCTAGGAACCCGATCCATGCCTTACCCAGTTGAGCCTTCAGTACTGACTGGTGTGTTACCACTAATCTTTCATGCAGCTACTAAGCTTGGAAGTGATGAGAAGGGGGCACACTGGGGACCAGAGTACAGTGCACTTATTTCACTAAAATGGTAATTTTTTAAAAGTGTCTGTCTGTGTGTGTGTGTGTGTGTAAAATATCTGTTTCTTTGTGACTCTCCAGGTCACAAATTCATAGTTTCTCAAGGTATCAGGTTTGAGACTAAGCAGGGTTCCTATGTGGCTAACAAGTCTTAGCCATGGCGAGCTAGCCTCTTGCAGCTCTTCTGGACTGGCCTAGGTACTCTTGACTGAAATAAGTGTGATCTGGCTGTCACTCTCAGCAATGACAGAAGAGAGAAAATGCAGGCTCTAGTCATGCATACTCAGAGGCACTGTGTTCCAGGTTGTTTTGCCCCTCATAGTTCTTGTAACTTTTTGATTAATGTTTAGGTGAAAGCTAACCAAAAGTGAGTTTTACCCTAAACTGCACCCTCACTGTGTGAAAAGGAGATGAGTAGGGGGTGATGGGCAGTGGGTAAATTGCTGGGAGGGCACTGCTCAGCCTCAGAACAAAGCTCTGCTCCCCTCCACTCACCCCGTGTCTGAGGAAGTCCAAGTGCTCCCTACTGACTGCTAAGGTGTGAGACAACAGCAGCTGGCATCTGTGGCAGGAAGAGGCAGACAGAGATCATGGTGGGAATTAGACAAGGTGCCTACTTCCCCAGGGCATGCAGAAGGCAAGCTTTACTCTCAGGGCTCAAGGAGAAGAAGAAGGCTACCTTTGCTGTCCTCACTATGCAGAGACCAACAAGTGGATGCAAGTTGGGGACTACCTAAAAACAAACAGTAACCTATGGAAATAACAGAGGCAGATGAGAGAAGGAGACGATTATAGCACTAAAGTCAATGCATGCATCATTCTTTACCCTGAGGATCTGCCAGAGTTTGGATTGTGATTTGTTCCCCACAAGTTCATGTGCAGCAAGTTCAGTCCCCAGTGCAGTATGTAAAGAAGTGACAGAACCTTGATGAACCAGGGCCCTAGAGAGAGGCAGTAGGTTCACTGGGGGTTAAGGGACTTAATTCCCTCAAAAGGGATTAATGTGGTTCTCTTGGGACCCATTAGAGAGGGCTCCCAAAAAGAGGGCTGTTATAAGAACATAGGGCTGGTCCCTCTCTGTTCTCTTGCTGTCTGTTTTACACATGATATTCCCCTCTGGCATATACTCTTGCTACAATATTACTGCTATGTGACACAATCTCACCAGAACCGGCCCCTACCAGCCTCTAAGCAAATTACATAGCCTCAGGTGCTTGATTATAGCAACAGAAAAAAGACTAACAGTAGCTCTGCCTGCTGGCCTTGCTCCAATTACTCCCCCTGCCACTACTATTCCTCTTTCCCCTTTGCTCCAGCTGCAACAAACTGCAGAGGTACCTGTTGGCTAGCAATGCGGCCAACACACCAGCTCAGGCAATGCCCAAGCCTTCCAGCATCTTTCTGTGGATGGACCTGCACAGGAAGCCATCAGAACAACATGCAGTGGAGAAGCAGAAGCCCCTACTTTCAGCCAGGTCCTCTGGCCCATTTTTCTGTTCACCGGTAATGATGTTCTCAGTCTTGGGTACCTGCCAAGTACTATTAGGTGCTGAGCGGGTGAAGGTTCCAAATTTCACAGCCCCTACACTAAAGGGTACCCAGATAATAAAGAAACTTATTAAGAGAGATCCTAGGGGGAAATCTCTAGCCAAAATAGCGAGCGGATGGGATGAGAATGATTTCTAAAAGAGTAAAGTAAGATGCAGTTAAAGGATATTTTTACTTTTTTTTTCTTTATTGGAAAGGCAGATCAGATTTATGAAGAGAAAGAGAGACAGAGAGAAAGATCTTCCATCCAATGTTTCACTCTTCAAATGGTTGCAATGGCCAGAGCTGAGCCAATCTGAAGCCAGGAACCAGGAGCTTCTTCTGGGTCTCCCATGCAGGTAGAGGTTCCCAAGACTTTGGGCTGTCCTCTACTGCTTTCTCAGGCCACAAGTAGGGAGTTGGATGGGAAGTGGAGCAGCTGGGACGCAATCAGTGCCCATATAGAATACAGACACTTCCAAGCTGAGGATTTTGCCATTGAGCCACTGTTCTGGTTCCATAGATATTTTTACTTTATATAATGTGCTTGTGGTATTTCCTGAAGTTGGCTCGGTACACAAGATGATGAGTTGGGGCCAAAACTCTGGAAATGCGATATGCAATGCAAATGCCCCCAGTCATAAGCCCCTTTTAGTTCCTAAAACAACAACCATGACAACCAGGACAGCAAAGGCCTTTGATGACCCTCCTGTTTCTTGAGTCTGCAAGGCTGTTTGGGAGAGTAAAGGTGAGTGACTAGCAGTGGAGGTAAGAAGCAAGCCAGAGATCCTAGACAATATCATGGGATTGTCTGCTGGTCCCTCAAGAGGCTTCTGGGATTGTTTAAAAGATTCTATCATTGTAGAGAAAGGTAAGAATGGCAGGAGCAGACATTACACAGATAAGTGGTTAGACATATAAATATACACAGCAAGAGATACTCAATCACACTTTGAGATACTAGTCTTGATTCATGCAAATGGAAAAACTCACAAAAACAGTATTGAGTTTCCATAAGGGTATATTGATTTGAGCTTTCTAACACCCTTCTCACAGAAATGCAAATCAAACAACTCTTACAACTGCCGTCTACTTGGAAAGCAATCTGGCAGCAAGAAATATGCATCAAGAATGTCAAAAGCCATCAGATCCTTCAATTATAAGTAGGAACTTCAGAAAATATTCAAAATTGAGGCAAAGACTTCCAAAGATGTTAATAATTACAAATAGTGGCTTAACCCACTGAGCCACAAAGCTAGTTCCTGGGTGTATTTTTAAGTTGTAAAAATCTTAGTGTTTGGGCCTGATGCAATAACCTAGTGGCTAAAATCCTCACCTTGCATGCACTGGGATCCCATATGGACTCTGGTTAGTGTCCCAGATGCTCCACTTCCCATCCAACTCCCTGCTTGTGGCCTGGGAAGGCAGTCAAGGGAGACCAAAGCCTTGGGACCCTGTACTCCTTATACAGGAGACCCCAAGTAAGCTCCTGGCTCCTGGCTTTGGATCAGCTTAGCTCTGGCCATTGCAGCCACGTGGGGAGTGAAACAGCAGATGGGAGCTATTTTTGTCTTTCCTTCTCTCTGTATATCTGCCTTTCCAATAAAAGTAAATTTTTAAAAAATCTCAGTGATTGCTTTAAGTCTTATTCCTTCATTTTCTTCAAGTAGTAAGAACAAGAGAAATCAGTATAACTCTCTTAGGGGAAAATCATCAATGCCCAGTTCATTCCTGCCTCATCACTACAGGCATGCCAGGAAACCTTTTTCTTTTCAGGGGTCTGAGCACCTGGAGCTGGTTGGGCTTGCTACCTGAGGGATGGATGAGTATTAAGCTGCTCCAGGAGAACCTACACCAGCTGTACCACTGCTCTGTCCTCTGGTGAGGGCCAAGTCAGGGTTTGTGCTTTGGGGAGGAGTCTCCCAATTCCAGGGAGCTTTGTAAAGGAAGCACAAAGAGGGGGCAGGGAGTGAAAGACTTAAGGCACTGACCAGAGAATGCCACAATTTAAAAAAAAAGTCAATAAAACAGTAGCTCTGTGCCAGACACTGCACTTGATATGGGTGAGACAAAGAGAAAGCTGTGCAGTACCTGCTCCCTCTTCCTCTTCCATCAGTCTGAAAGGCACCCTCCCAATCCCTTAGTGCTGCTGATCAGATCTATATACCCAGGCACTGGGCTCAGCAGCACAGCCTAAGCCTTCACCAGCCTCTTCCTGCCCCTCTGCATTCAGACTGTGCCGAGTTCCTTCACACCACACCACCTCAACAAAAACACCCCATGTCGTTCACTTTATTTTTAGAAGAATTCCATTTTCACTTGTGTGATACTTTTAATAATTACCACATTCAAGAACCAAGTCTAACTCAGGCATTTGTAAAAATATATACATATAGCATTGTATTAACTGATAGAAAATATCCACCCAACTTTCATAAAATTGCTCTCCCTATTAAGACAAGGAATTCCTAATGACTACCAAAATTGGATAATCTTGAGAGCAGAAATTACATTTAAAATAAGGTTATTTTAAGAATTAAAATCTGCATTTCTGCCTAATGCATGTGACAAGCTTGTGAAAAACAAGTTGAGAATAGCTGTGCCGAAATGCATGAATAAAGCAAAATGAATTTCTTCTGTTCAAGTATGTGGTGTTTCCTATTGATTCTAACACACAGTGGATTTGTAAGGTAATATTAAACATATTTAGAGTACAGCACACAGAAATCATACTCTGAATTACTGTGTAAAGCATGCCCTTAATATGTCCCTTAATATGTCAATAGCCCTGCAGGTCTAAGACATTTAACTGAGCAAAATGGAATAATTTATTGTTATTCACAAATGGAAGACTGGTACCAACTGCTACATAACTTCAAAGTCATCCTGGCAATCTTTGTGTTATTTTTTGAGGTTTCATTTGGTTTCTGGTCTTTCAACATCTGTCCTGATAGTGAAGGTCCCTAACAGCACAGAAGCAAGGTCAAACGTATAATTGCTGCAGATAATCTTAGAATCTGTCTTTAATGTGAATATACCACAGTGTAGTATGTTGAGGGTAATTATAAGAAACACCCTAATAAGTTAAGGAGATACTTGGTTGCTGCAAAAACAGACTATCCTTCAAAGATCTGTAGGGCCAGCTTCCCTGGCTTGTGTTGCTGCTGTTCCTACCCACAGGTAAAGCCAAGTTGTTCACTTTTCTCCTCAGCTTTTGTGGATGTCAGTTCTGCCGTATTAAAATAATCAGCCCACTGCAGAGTATCCGAGTCCTGTGAATGTAATTAAGGTCTGCAGTCCACCGAGGCATTTTCTCTTTCTCTCATCCAAGTCACATTATCACTCTGGACCCTCTGTGCCTCTGGTAGGCCATTCAATCTGCTTTTACACACAGCTCTACACAGCACCACTGAGATGAGGGCGCATGCGTCTAGGGAGGCTTCAGAGCATGCAGCAGCTCGGCCATCTCTTCCTTGTCAACATGTCAGTGGCCTTAAAGAGGCAGCACATTGTCCCTGGATGGCACATGGTCTGCTAAGAGGTTGACTGAGTTGCTGTCAGCTGTCAGTCAGCCACGGAGCAGGAGTGGTCCAGTAGCTCCCCTCTCCCTCCACACCGTCCCCTCTGACAGTGATAAATGATCTGGCCCAATGTTCAGCTGAGCCTGACGGGCCCAGCACCACCCCCCACTCCCTCCCTCCCCTCAACTTGCAATCTGTTCCAGACCAACACCAGCCTTTCTCTGAGCCTCCCTGTCAGCAGTACACACAGGCCCGCAGCAGCGAAGGCTCAGCCCTGCTGCCTTCCTTGCTGCTGTTCCTCCATGAAAAGGAATTCTGACTTCCTTCCTGGATAGAGGCGTTAACGGGAAATGGAACAATCCCAACAGTAAATTTAGCCACATTCCCTTTTATGTTAGAAATGATAGGGATACAGCTAGAACAGATCACTTAAAGAGGAATTGTGGTCAAAATATACTCAGAAACTGGCTTTGATCAGGTTGCATCTATTATAAACAACAGACTCCAATCTATTAAATTATTGTCTCTGGTGAGGCAAGAGAGCAGGAGAAGGAGAAAAAAGGATTCTAAGGGGAAGAAAACACCGATACAGAGATGGAACATTAACAAAGTAAGTTGAAGATAAGCTTCTTCAAGTTTTGCTCAGGTAAAAAGATAATACAGGATTGTACAAGGACTGACATCAACCTATATAAAATAAATATGCTGTGAAATAAAGTGCCCCTTATAAAGAAGGAGATAACTGTTTAATAATGGAACTATCCACAAGACACATTGATGACTTAAAAACTCACTTTACTCGGTGAATTTTATTGCACAGGAGACATCACTTTCCCAGAAACATAAATAACAAATATTTTCGATGTCCCCAGTTTTGCTATTCTAATCACACTTGGAAGCCCAGGATCCTCTCCCAGAGAACAGGGCCATGCTGGGAGTCAGACTCTGAGCTCCAGCCAGCCTGACACTCCACCTGCATCCAGTTACAGCACAAATGACAAAGATGATCTCACTCAGATCACAGGGAACAAAACCAACCACCTTTAAGACTCAGAATACCCTGGAATATACCGAAATGTCATGAGATAGAGATGTCACTTCATGTCCTAAGATTGATCTGCAGTCTCCCCAGCATTAGCAACTGTCCATTTTTCCAGAGGGAATGAATTTGAAAGTCCTATATTTTAGAAAGAATTAAAGTGTTATATATTTAAAATAAGAGGTACTTTCCAGTTTATCTATCTCTTTCTTTTTTATTCTGGAAGGGAGAGAGAGAAGAGACAGAGAGAAAGAGAGACTGAGATTGAGCCTGGTTCATCAGGAAGTATTTTGCCAATACAAGATCAATAGATTTACAAGTAAATGTGCATGTACACATAGTTATCTAGAGGAACTGTATAATGCAGACTATCATATCAAGATGTGAGGATACAATGCAGTATGC
This sequence comes from Ochotona princeps, assembly GCF_030435755.1. Taxonomy (NCBI): domain Eukaryota; kingdom Metazoa; phylum Chordata; class Mammalia; order Lagomorpha; family Ochotonidae; genus Ochotona; species Ochotona princeps. The sequence goes on along the minus strand of NC_080842.1, from coordinate 41,409,087 downwards.
ATCTCTATTTCCAAATCAAAGATGGATTCCCAATGAAACTATAAATATATCCTAAAAATAGGAGGCTGCACTCTCTGCCACTGTTACAACTACAATGTCAGAATACAATTAAATAGCAGAATGAGGGACTTATGACTGTCACTGAAGGTCTATACTACTGTAGTAATATAGAGGAAATCAGTGGGGAGAGTGGGGACAGTGGGGGCTGAAAGGAAATCCTGGAGACTATAAAAAAAGAAAATTAAATTAATGTCAAACACAGAAAAAAAACATTTTGCCTTTCTGGACTTTGGTAACTGCTAGCATTTTTTCTGTTTCCTTTTGGCCTCTCGTCCTTTCTTTTCTGTTTTTCCCACACTTGTAGTAAGTTCAAAAATAATAAAATACTTTGAAATACATTTTAGATGCTCACCATTCTTGATTTTTAAAAAGTTGAAACATTTCACAATTCCCTTTTCTACCAAATCAAATTTTCACCATGAAGTTTTCAATAAGTCAGTATAATGGAAAGACAAACTCTAGCTCCTACTAGAAAGAGAGCACATACAAGTTGTTGACTCTAAAATCTTCTAAGGATCCATGATTCTGAGACAGAAGGTTTGGTTTCTTCTAATAAAGCAACGAATGAAGGGAAGATGGCTCATCCAAAGCACACTCCTATTGAGAAATACAATGCAGGTGTGGACATTGTGGCTCAGAGGCTAATCTTCACTCGGGAAATGGGCATCCTGTGTCGGAGTGTCTAATTCCAGTCTCACCTCCACTTCCAGTCCAGTTTCCTGCTAATATACACCCTGGAAAGGAGCAGGTGATGGTGTGATGGTGCATATATTTTGGTTCTTGTCATGCACATGGGAGAACAATTTGGAACTGGAAAAGAAAAGGATGTTGTGGAGAATCCTGTCTTGATATGTCTGCCTATATGACTACAGCAGACAATTTCTCCACTGGATTACTGTGAAATGGTTTTGGTTGCTGGCAAGATGGCTCAACTAGCTAATGCTTTACCTGCCAGTGCCAGTATCCAATATAGGCACCAATTCGTGTCTCGGCTGCTCCACTTCCCATCCAACTCCCTGTTTATGGTCTGGGAAAGCAGTAGAGCATGGTGCGAAGTTGTGGGACCTTGTAACCACGGACAAGCTCCTGGCTTCCGGTTTCGAATTGGCTCAGCTCTGGTCTTTGCGGCAACTGTGGGAGTGAATCAATGCATGAAAGATCATTCTATTTTTCATTCTCTCTGTAAATCTGCCTTTCCAATAAAAATCAAATAAATCTTTATTTTAAAAAATGAAAAAAAAGAAAAGGCTTCTTCCCAGGGAGAGGAGGATAACGCCTGTTGCACAACGACTGCTGTTCAGAAGTGGTCTAAGCTCATGCTGTATACGCAGCTGTGTGGCGCTAACTCCGGGTCAGCCACAAAGCTGCACTCAAACTGCCAGCTGGGCTGCAGGCTTGGCTGAAGGTTCTATGGCCACAAGGCAGGAGAAATCATTCCTCAAGATCACTTGGCTGGTTTCAATGAGCTAGACAACAGATCCTTCCCAAATTCTGAAAACAAAGCCATAAATGCGCTGACAGTCCTCCATCAAGAGGAGGAGCTAACTTCTTTGCTATAGCAGACAATTTCTATTGAATGAACACACCATGAGTGATGAGAAATTAAGGCTGAGAGAAGGCTATGAATGGATTCGCGTGATGGTGCTGTCTTGTATGGCTTGCTGTGAGGGAGCCAGTTGCCATGCTTTGAGGTGAGCCTATGAAGGAGCACAGGGAGTAAGAAAGCCAACCTGCCAAGAGTCATGGGAGTGAACATCAGAAGACAAACCTGGCAGCCACCACCTGCATGCAGCCTTATAAGGGCTGCTGATTCAGGATACCCAGTTAAGCCATGTCCAGAGTCCTCAACAAACGAGACCATAAAATAATACATCATTATGTTTTAAGTTGCTACAACTTAAAATAATTGATAACAGAGCAATAGAAAGTTAATACACTACTGTGCTCAAATAAAGGGACTATAATGCATTTTCCTTTTTTGTAAAGAAAAACTAATGATTTAAACCAGGAAATCAAATCATCTTTTTATAGAGCTGATTTCCATGGAAAAAAATTTATTTCCAGTCTAAGTGATTTACAAATCAACCTCTGGAATGTGACCCATTTCTAAGTTGGAGACTCTCTATATAATTTATTTTCTCCACAAAATTCATTCCCTAGTGTGCCAGTATTGCTAAACCTGGCATTTCTGAACCACTAATGTCTAGCAATAGTGTATAAAATATCAAAGTAGGGCTTTTAGCACTTTTGTAATATTTCTGGCAATTTTTATTCATTTGCATTATCCAGGGGATTGTTAGCTACTTTTCCTGCTGCTTTGTTTGGGGGAGTTCTATCCCCGCCTCATAGGACTCACAAAAACAATGAACAAAAATGTTTTTCCAAAATTCCCAGCGAGGCTCAATTAACATTCATGCCAAAGGCCTAACTGCAATGGAGAGAATGTGCTGTATTTCAGTGGGTTTTGTTTGCCTGACTGGGTGGTTAGCTTAAGTTTGGGGACTTTTTTCTGTACAAGACAATAACTATAAGAAATATGCTTTTTCTCCATGTTCTATAGACACAAAATCCAATTAAAACTTTTGCTGATCTTAAATTACATTATTTACAGTTCTGGAGAGTTCAGAAATAAGAAACTTAAGGCCACAGTATCCCGGTTATACACAGCAAAAACAGTGGGGTTCTAGGATATCCTATGGTCACAATACCTCTTGAAATTCTGAGCTTCTCTGCTGACATGGTACACTGGAAGACTATAGCCAGAGCTAAGCATTTCAGTGCTGCTGCAAACTGTGCCCCTGGATTATTCACGACTGAACTTCAGTCACTACAGAAAAACCTCTCACCACAACCTGATGCCCCTCCTCTCTCACTTCAGTTACATCCCAGGCAAAAACACATGAGGATGAAGCAAGTGAAAGGAGAAGAAAATATACCAGTGGAACACAAAGCAATATCTCCCACATGTTTTGAAAATGGGAATAAAAAACACAAATTATGACAGACTCATCTGTAACAGTGCTTATGAAAACCCTTGTGTAGCCATCAGGCCTATCAGGACCTAGAAACCACACAGAAGGAGAAATAGGAGAAATCCAATGTAAAATACTCACAATAACAGAGTAACTATAGGCTCTAAGGAAACTATGCAGTGCCCTGCAGCGGAGAAGCATTGCCCAAGAAAGGTCAGGGCTGAAAGGATTCAAACATTGCAGAGTAGGAATGGTTCAAATACTGGAGAGGAAAGAAGCTGGTTGATTTTCTAGCCAAGGGTTAATCTGGAGATGCTGGACCAGCAACAATCAAGCTTCCAGAACGCAGATGATCAGAAATCAGGGCACTACTATGCAGTGGGGCTCCGGGTACCAACACTGTGAGCATTTCTGGGGGCAGAAGCAGCACAAGTATGGGCAGTCCAGAAGTTCTAGTTCCCCTACTGAGGGTGCTGCAGGGAAGTTATCACCAGGCTGAGGCTGTAAGGCCACAGAGATGGCTCACACTCTTGACCTGGAGCTGAGACAAGGCCCCGTAGGATCTCCCCTAGCCCATATCACCAACCCTAGTCCACACCAGAAATGGCAGTAGAGACTTCCTCCAGCAATGGCCACTCCTCCACTCCTCAATTCCCCCTTCCAAGAAGCTCAGTATCACACTCACAGAAACAGTAAAGAAATTCCTTTATCGTACAAGGAAGTACTTGGAGCTAAGTCAATAAATTAGCAACTGAAAAACCATGAAACACATAAAGTACCACAACTGACATCTGAAATTTAAAAACTAGACTCATATCAGGAAACTTCAAAAGGCCCTTGGAAAACTGGAATTAAGACATAAGATTATGAAGTAGGTATTTCACCTGGCAGTTAAGATGCTTGTATTCAATTTCTAGATCTAGTTATTGACCCCAGGTGTCTGGTACATACCCTAACTCAGTAATGGTTCACGAAACCGGGGTTTTGCCACTCTTGTAAGAGACCTGGGCTGTGTTTCCAGTTCCTGGATCAACCTCAGCATGGCCCTGGGGAGTGGACCAGTGGATGGGAGATCTCCCCAGCTCCCAATTCACTCTTTCTTAAATAAACAGCAACAACAAGTACAAGAAAAAGTTATACTATGTTTACGCTCCATGAATTTTTAAAATCTCTCCGCATTTTCCCTGGGAAATGCTAGATACATTAAGGAAGAAATAACACCAATCCTAGGCAAATGTCTTTGAAAAAAATAGAGAAAGAAGGAACTTTCCTTGTTCATCTTTATGACCTGACACATCCTGATGCCACAATCTGAAAAAGACACAAGAATCTTTGGCTAATTCACGCTTATTAGTACAGACACAAACGCCATTTGATTACATTTCATTCATGAAAACATTAAAAACTATAATACAAAAAGCTTGGGTTCACTTAAGGAATTCAAAGTTGCTTAAACATTCCAAAAACTCAATAAATGTAACTTAACCGCATTAGCAGAGTACAAAAGGGAAAAAAATGATCATCTCAACAGATGTTAGAAAAACACTTGACAAATTCACCTATTCTATTTTTTAAGACTAATTTATATTTATTGGAAAGTTAGATATACAGGGAGGAGGAAAGACAGACAGAAAGATCTTCCATCTGCTGATAAACTCCCCAAGTGGCCACAATGGCCATAGCTGAGCCAATATGAAGCCAGGAGCCAGGAGCTTCTTCCAGGTCTCCCACATGGCTGCAGCGTCCCAATGCCTTTGGCCTTCCTCAATTCCCTTCCCAGGCCACAAGCAGGGAGCTGGATGGGAAACAGGGATGACCAGGACACGAACCGGCGTCCATATGGGATTATAGCACATGCAAAGTGAGGACTTTAGCCTCTAGGCTATCATGCCAGGACCAATTATTCTATATTTTTTAAATGTTCATAAACTAGCATGATAATTTGATAAAGAGCATCTCCAAAAACCTCCATCTAGCTTCACACTTAAAGATAAATGAAGGCATGTTTTCACACATGAATCAAGGCTGAAACAAGGCTGTTTGTCTTATGGCTATAGCTTTAAAAGGAAAAAATAGGGGGGGGAGATAAAAGCTATCCAAAAAGGAAAGGAAAAAAACCTTTCTTTCTATGCAGACACCATGATTATCTTAGTAAAATAATCCTGAGGGGAAAAAAGCTATTTGTACTACTAAATTGGTATAATAAGATCACAGAACATAAGTTCCAAAGTTCCAGAGTACTAGCCCATTAAATCAAATTAAATTCTATGAATTTGTTGTATGTTTTATACTCATTTTTAAAGACTGGAAAATTAACAGTTCTATTTCTTTAGTACAACAGAACCACTATAGAATCGTCTCTGATTACAGAAAGAGCCAGCTCATAACATCTGTGCTGACATGTAACATGATGTTTACCTAACACAGCCGAAGGATCTTCGAAGCTTAATTTTAATCTAGTAACAACAGGGTACTACACCTTGATAGTAACACTTAGCATAATTGAAACATTTTAGGAAGAAATAAAAAGAAGCTGTACTGTATTTTTACTTTGGGTATTCTGTTTTTTATTTCTCAGAATAGAGGTCCTAATTTATCAGAAATATCAAACAAGCTTCCCTTTGGGCCATGAGATTAGTGTTTTGAAGGATGACAGAGTGAGTATCTCTACTGTACCCAGTTGCAGCATTCCTACTGAGTACCTTAACATACAACACAAAGCAGGGGGTTAGGAGGTAGAAGGAAAAATGGAGTGCCAGTGAAAATTAAGCTCCTTATAAACTTTCCACTTCCTGCCTGTGTTTCTATCCAACTTTCACAACTATGCCCAATATTTGATGAAAAGCTTTTATTCCAGGATGCACCTAAGAATGAGTAAAAAGAAAATCCTTCAAGACACTCCAGAGATCACCAGTCACGTTTTAGGCAAATCACAGTCACCACGGATGTCGACAGACACATGGAGAAGCAGGTTCAACTGCACAGTACTCACTGGTGAGAGAAACGGGTTAGTAGCTGACCTGACCCTTTACTGATGCACTCATTCAGGAAGGATTCTAAAGCAGGCTTCTGTAATACAATGGCATGTACCTAGGTCTTTAAAATTCAGTGGAGATGAAAGGTAAAGCTAAAGTTGAAACGAAGCCTAAGTCCCAGCTGAAACACTTCATGAAATTGTTCAGAAACAAAAGCAATCCCTCTGCCAGCACGACAAAGCACGAATTTACCAAGATCGACCATCAGCATGGCTGATGACAGCTCACACAAAAAGATCTAAGTCTGTATTTTTATAAAAACCAAAGCAAGACCTTTTCCTTTACACAGAGCCCAAAGATAAATGACATATAGGATTTAAATCTAACGTTTTCATGGAGGAGACAATAGCAGAGCAGCAGGGCTGACCTTATTTTACACAGAGGGAGCTATCTGCCTTATGTCATCTTGGTCACACCACCCATCACAGCCACAGCAGCCCAAAATCTCTGTAGGAGGTGACAAAGCCTTTTACCTGCAGTTAAAGGTTTAACTCATATGCACTACCCAGGAGAACTAATGCACACAGTGAAAATTTCACCCAAAGGAAATAATAACTACCTAATTAGTTCTAGAACAGAGGTTGGCAAAACATGGCCCACCAGCCAAGAGTGGGTTTTAATGGTAAAATAATCAGAAGAAGAAAAGTATTTTGTGACACATACAAATTCCGTGACATTCAAATTTCAGTGTTGTTAAAATATAGTTTTATTGGAAAGCAGCCACACATTTATTTATATATCTTCTATGGCTGCCTTCACCTTACAGTGACAGAGTTGAGAAGTTATGACAGGGATTGTAATGGCCTGCAAGGCTTAAAATATTTACCATCTGGACCTTCAAAGAAAATGTCTGCCAGCCCCTGACCTAACACAGAGATGAGGAGAGGGTGGAAATTGGAATGGTGGGGAAACCCCTCACTCAAATCTCAAGTGGACTGGAGGATGGGTCAGGAGCACACAAGTTCCACATGGCTCCACAGTGGAAGATGTATTCTAAGGGGAGAGCCAGCATACAAGATTCAGCACCATGCAGGGCTATGGTTGGAGGGCAAAGGAATTGATTGTGCAACTTTATTGGGCTTCACTTTAAGTCACAGATCTCCTTGAAGTTTCAATTTCTTTATCTGCAAACACACACACATAAAATGAATGGAATGGACATCTAACATAAGGATGTTCATAAGAACCAAGAGGGAATGATCCATCTAAAACTCCTTGGCCCTAGCTTCAGGTTGTATCTTGAAGGAACAGTAGGTTTCCATAGGAACACAGAGCTCAAAGGTGTAGAGCAGTTAGTGAACCATCAATTTAGCCCATTGCCTAGAGTTTGGAGAAACGTGTCCCAAGGAGCTAAGACAGAAAAAGCAATCAGAGCCAGGTCTTGAGTCCACATGCGACACTCTTCTTCATTCCCCTTTAATTACTGCCCCCCCCCCAACCCACACACACACACTTCTTTGTTCATGTCTGTCTTCCCAATAACTCCCAAAGGCACCTTTGAATGTTCCTTGGCCCAACAGGGCACAAAAGGTGAAACTGTATCCAGAGTTCTAATTAAGCCCTCCTTCTAGCATCTTCAAGCCACTCTTCTGAGTTAGACAGGCTTTCCTGCCTTACCCCCACCATCTCATCATCGGATCATTTGACCTATTTTGCCCTCCATGCTTAGGTAAAGTCTTTGGGGGAAACCCTGGCCCCACAGCTGGTAGCACTGTCCAGCTGCTGAGTGAGGATGAAATGAGATTCCTGGGACCCTGAGTAATGTATAATGAATTTTAATGACTGCCAGGACCGATTGTGACACATGCTGATGAGCTGCCCCTGCATCCAGCTGTCCCTCCATCACCAATTGTCCACAGGGGGATTCGCATTTGATGAGGACAGAACCATCTCCAGAGGTGAGGGATCAAAGGAGCTCTGCAAAAGAGAACAGAAGCACCTTAGCCTTCAGATGAGGATTTCATGGTAAATGCTGTGAACAGTTACCAAAGCAGAAGGCATGAAGCACAAAAAGTTAGGAACTGGGTCTCAGTCCTGCAGTAAAGACCATAAGGCTACATATGCAAACCACCATTCTCATGTTTTATTCAACACCATTTACTTTCCTTCCCTTCGTTCACCCTTGCTTTCTCTTCTTTCACAAGCTGGGTGATAAAAAAAAAAAATCAAGCTATTTTCTCCTCAATTTGAGCATTTGGATTTGGAATGAGAAGATCAAGGTAGAAAACCCACTTGTGTACAACTAGTTGTGAGAATGACAGATGCAACCGTCCCACATCACCTAACTTTTTGGAATCTATTCATCCATTACATTATATGGTGCTTGTTCTACTTACCTGCCAAGGTTGTTAAACAGATCTAGTGAAAATTCACAGGAAGATGGATATGGTAAACATAAACCATCAGGAAATTCTAAGGGATCCTCATTATTATTTTAAATATGTATTCATCTTTTAAAATATGTTTCAAGAAAAATGTGCTCATGGAAATACTTTTTTTAAAATTCCCAATAACCCTAGAATCCAATGTAAATCAAGTAATTTAATTCAAGCCTGCAAAAAGAAGGATTTTCTGCTATTATCATTGAGTATAATATAGCAGGCAAACCTTCTCATCTACAGGGGCACATAGTGATCCAGGTTGACTGTTGCCAGTGACAACAAGAGGATCTGGAGTCTGTAAATACATAACGTGGGAGTTACAGGGTGGAGATTATGTCAGAAGCTGGCTATGCAAAGAGAGCAATGAGGAACCCAAGGCACCAAACCAAGGCCAACCTCACCAATGCCAAACAAACCAGCCTCAGCTTTAGCTCCTCCAGAATTCACGCTCTCGCTGTCTCCAGCAAGCAGGAAGGACATCCGGCCTTTCTATCTGGACCAGGGCTTTCAATGAAGACAGGGGGGAACAAAACAGGAGGGAGAAAGTCTGGGACAAATAGCCCAGCCTGTTCTCAGTTCAATACTGCTATTTCACTCTGTAAATCTTTGAATTTTATTTTTTTAAGGTTTTTTTATTTATTTGAACGATATCATGACAGCGAAGGGAGAAAAAAAAAAAAAGCAACAGAAACAGTCTTCCATCCACTGGTTCACTGCCTAAATAACCCTAACGATCAGGGCTGGACCAGGCTTAAGTCAGGAGCCTGGAGCTTCTTCTGAGTCTCTCAAATGAGTGGCAGAGATGCAAGAAGCACTTTGGCTATCATTTGCAGCTTTTTCTAGGCTAGTAATAGGGAGCTAGATTGAAATTCAAGCAACTGAAACTCCAACCAATGCTTCTATGAGTTTCCAGTATTGTAGGCAATGGCTTAGCCCACTGCTCCACCACACTGACCCCAGAACCTCTACATTTTAAAGTGCTTTGCCTTGTTCACCTCTGCTTCAAGCATCTAGACTTTTAATTTGCCCTTGACTGTGACCATAATGGGCCTCCCAAGCATGATTCTAGCTTTATTATATGGTCCCTCCTTAGCTCTTTTAACAGTGAATCCCTGGTTGACAGTTCGAGACTTTGGAAACCACCCACTTTCTGGTCCATTACTCACATTTGGTCCATGGCAAACTGGGGCCATAGGTACCAAGTGATTTGCTGCAATTCGTTATTTGGTTACTTCCTAAGTCCATACCAGTCCTGTGAATATTATGTCTCACCTCCTAATCGTAGAGTGACAGTGTACCAAACAACATGGTCAGGCCAGAAGGGACTAATACAGCAAGAACTCTAGAAATCTAAACTAGCCTCAGGAGCCAAGAGAAAACAAAATATTTAGTATAAATTAAACTACAAAATGGGGACTCTTGACATTGATGGTCAATAGCATTAGATGAGACTATGAAGGAAAATGTTAAAGGCACATGAGAGGGCTAATTAGAACATGCAGTTGTGGTTTCAACGATGTGTTCAAAACACATCTGTCTCAAAGACATGTTGATAGAAAGGGTGGAAACAAAAAACAAAGGATTTTAGCTGGGTAAAAGCAGGCATACCCGAGATGTCTCGAGTCTCAAACAAAGCTCAAGGTGGGCCATTTGGATCGCAGTCAGATTCCAGATCTGGGAATCAAAATTCAGTGGAAGTGAATTTAAAATGTGCAGAGGCAAGTGTTGTGTTGCTGTGGGTTAAGCCACCACCTGCAATGCCAGCCTGCCATAGGAGTACTGGTTTTAGTTCAAACGGCACCATTGCTAACCCAGCTCCCTGCTACTGTGCCTGAGAAGGCATAAGAAGATGGCCCAAATGCTTGGGCCCCTGCCATCCATGTGGGAGATCCAGATGGAGTTCCAGGCTCTTGGCTTCTGCCTGCCCTAACCCTTGCTATTGTAGCCATCTGAGGAGTAAACCAGGTGTTGGTAAATTTATCTCTGCCCTGTCTTTCTCTCTCTCTCTCTCTGTAATTATGAGTATTGCCTCGGACCCCTGAATTGTACCTTTTATAGTGAACCTGACAATGTAAACAAAGTTGTCCCCTAATTGTGTGAGATACTCTAGCCAAGTATCCAACCTGAAAGGGCATTGTGGGAACCACTGATTTACAGTCACTCAAGACACACGTACAAGTGAATATCTCTGGGCCTTGTAAATGGTGCCTACAACCAGAGGCAATGCTGTGGGACTCATCCCCCTGACCTCTGGGATCTGAGACCACGTCAGTAGCTGGACACCCTATCTGTGTCTGAAGAAAACTGGAAAATGACTTGGTATGGAATATTCCACATGTTTGGTGTCAGCACTGGTTTTGTGAGTAATAAACCATTTTCCCCACAGAACAACTTAAAGGTTAACATTTTTGCACATGAAAACCTTTACATGGGGAGGAGTTCTGGACTAGAAAACCATCTAGGCATGAGCGGGTACCATATGCTGTACAAAAAGCTTTAGTTTTGATATCTCATGAAACATAACTTCAACACACAAAGTCAACATCATCCCCACCTTATAAAAGAGAAAAATAGCTCAACCTGGATATAGAATCAGGATTTGAACCCAGGGATGTTTATCTTCAGGGCCAGCACTCCTAAGTAATCCCAAGGTTGGCTTATTCATACTTGAACCAAAAACAAGAATGTCAACATAGAAAGAAGTAAGACAAGACCCTGCCAGACACCAGGCAGAAACCATCCACTCAACAAAAATACACATGACAAGCTAAGACAAAACCATGCCAAGACAAAGTCTTTTCAGAATGTTGAAATATCAAATGCAACATGCATTATAATTACAAATGACAGACTCTGAAGCTGAAAGTAACCATACAGATTGTTCAGCTCTGTATCCCTTTCCCACAAAGATGAAAAACCCAACTCTAAAAACCCAGAGTCCAATCATCAGAGGGAGCAATTGAACCCCTTGGCTTCTGTCCTTGGTACCTACTCCATGAGAAGATGGAAATATCAGCAGCAATTCAAAAGATTAAGAATTTTATTACATCACTGATTTTGAGTGCTGATCTTGTTTTATATCAATACTACCATAAATGTAAAAATAATCTGATGATGAAAGAAAGTGCTGATCTGTGAGACAGCCCTGATACAGGATGGAGGCACTCACCATTGTATTTGGCAAAGTGAACTACCAAGTGAGAGATTGATTTAATTCTTTTTAATTTGGGAGTCAAGAGAATTTCCTGATACTTGGAACCAGGTTTAGACACCAAACATCATGTTCCTCTAATAGTAAAATCACCAGGAAGCAATCAACCTTAATGAAAGAATCTCCGTTGGATGGCAAGTCTGAGCCTGAGGTCCAGATAGTGGTACCACCCATCTGCTGGTAACCCTTTACCAATAACAAACAACAGTTGTCTCCCTGGGTTCTTTAGGTAACAAAACATCCCACAGCATCTCAACTTAACTTCACTCCCTAACAAGATTGAGAGCCTCCCAGCTTTCAATTTCATAATCTGCTTATCAAACTGAATTACTTTGAATTTCAACCAAGAACTAAAATTTGAGTTACTTAGATGATTGTTAATGTCAATGGTATCTCTGTAAAATGAATGTATGCTTTTAGTTGCTAAGGTGAATATTCATTTTTCTTGGACAAAATATGTCTATCATATCTTCATCATTGCACTTATAACTTTCTGGCAGTTTCTGTGAGATAAAAATAGCAATATTGCAATCAATGGGTTTTTCAAATTATTTTCCTGCTTGGAACATTATTGTTGAACTGCTGAGATTAGCTTGTTTTTTGGTTTTTGGTTGCTTTTCTTTCTTTCTTTTTTTTTTTCTTTTTTTTCTTTTCTTTTACTGTCAGACTGTGTTAAACCAAGCGAATTCTATCTGAAAGTGTATACACTCCTGAGTCTTTTGATTTTCACACTCTTAGCTCAAGGACAATGCAGACATTTAAAATGTCATGGATAATTAGTCAGACTCTTTACAAATAAGCTTTCTTGCTCTGATAGAATCACAAAATTTGCCAGTCTAGGGAATAGATGTGCTCATTAGGAGTTGATCAGATGTAAAAATTTGTTTATGTTTCTAGAATAAAAGAAACTGGGTGAAGAGTTAGGGAAGATGCAAGCCCAAAGGTAAGTTGGCCAGGGTCTAGACCCAGTGCCAAGAGATTCTTCAAAAGACACTCTACTTTTTATTTCTGCTTTCTCAACTGGAGACCATGAAGGCTCCTTCAGTTCTTAAAAATCCTTGTTTATCTCAAGTACAAATAGATGATGTATCCTCAAATGAAACAAATACCTTCAACTAGGCATTCACGGTGTTTATTTTTTCCAGGATTGGCTTTAAGAAATTGCAGGGTTGTCCACAGATTTGCTTAAAAAGTTTCACCAGTAAGGCATCCACCCTACCACTGAACCAACTGGAACAGCATATGATAAATGGAAAAGTTATCAGAACCACTTCTCAGCAAAGGCCTCTACTGAGAAAAAAGAACTCCACCATGACCCTGCTTCATTTATGAAACAGAATGAGACTATGACAATATTCATACGTTTCAGACAAGGCCACCGTGGTGGCCTACACTAAATTTCTGCTTGCAATGCCAGGATTCTGATCCAGATCCTTCTTATGGCCTAGGAAGACAGCAGAAGATGGCCCAAGTCCTTGAGTCCTTGCATCCATTTGGGACACATGGGACACCTGGAAAGAAGCTCCTGGCTCCTGGTTCCTGACTTCGGATTGGCCAAACTGGGGTGTGGCCATTTGGAGAGTGATGTAGTGGATGGAAGACTGCTCTGTTTCTCCTTCTCACTCTGAAAAAATATCTTTCAAATAAAAATAAATAAATCTTTACAAAGAAAAAGTCGTCTCCATACAAGACTACTGAGAAAGAGAGCCAAATTCTCTACCACCTCCCAGACAATAAGAATATGGGTTAGTGGAAATAGCTTGACAACAGTTGTTGTGCTATTCAGAAGGCCCCATCAGGGCACATTTCTGAAAGTGTGACAGGAGCCTGGATGGGGAAGAAATCTGCTCCCACTCCCCATTTCAGCATTAATACCCTTGGGTAGATCTCTAAAAGTCACTCATCTGGCCTTCAGAGAATGGCCTTTTTACGGAAGTAACACGAGTCACACTTCCCATGATTCACATGAAAAGAGAAAAGAAGAAACCAATATTTATGGGAAAGCTGAAGTCTCCTACATCTGAAAGGAGGGATAAGCTGATGATACCCAAGTGTGAGCATTCAGTATTGGTGTTTACTGGTGCTGCATCCTGAGTATTGGTGTTCACCTTGAGTCCTGAGGCAAAGGGTCTTGACTTGGATATATTCACTAAGTTGGAGAACCAGGCCCCTGTGAAGCTTCCCGCCTGACCTGCTTCCTCCCACTCCTTTCTGACCCAAATTCTTGTGAATTGAAGTCCTAGTCCTCCTGGTACTCTCCTGTCCTCAGGGACCTACCCTGCCCCACCCAGCCTTGCTTGTCTGACAAAGATTGATTTCAGATGAGCAAATGCATCCGATTTTAAAAAATGACAGATTTGAGAACTTTTCCACAGACTTCTCCTGAAACTTTACTTCCCATCTTGAATTTTAAAACCATAATGTGACATTTTAACATATGGCAAAGAGAGATGAATTTGAGATCATTTCAAACTGCTTAAAAGATCTGCATTAAACACAGATTTCCATTATTACAGATCTAATAAGTCCTATTCTCATCTGGGCTATCAGCAACAGAGTAAGTAATTACCATTCAACTTGGACCGTTCCAGTCCATTAGCCCAATACTGATGACTCAGGAAAAGCTATACATGAGAACTAAATGCTGATAAAAGATAAAATGGAATGGAAGGAAATCAGGCTGCCTTACCTCATTCTGCTTCAGCTATTGTAAGGAATGAATCAAAATAAATAACTGATGGAGTGATAAAGCCAAAAATACATATCAAAATATAAATAGAGTTATACCAATCTAGATAAAAGCAAAATGACTCCATGAATAAATTATGGGTTTTTAGGACCCACAGTGCTTCTCTATGTACAGGTACTAGATCCAAGTAACATCGTCAATGTTAAATGCTTAACCAAGCTGCAGGCGGTTAGCCTGGCAGCTGTGATGCTAATAGCCCAAAAGGAAGTGCCTGAGTCCAGTTCCCAGTTCTGTATCCTGACTTCAGCTTCCTGCTAATACAGACTCATGGAGGCAGTGGTGATAGCTCAAGAAATTAGGTTCCTACACACACACACACACAGGTGACCTGGATTGCATTCTTAGCTCCAGGCTCCAATCCTGGGCCCAGCTCTAACTGTTGTAGGCATCTGGGGACTGAATCAGGAGTTGGGGTTACCCTCCTCCTTGTCTGTATTTCTCTTTCCCTAATAAAAGTAATAAAAAAAATTGTGGTCTTTTTTAAAGTAAGTTATCCATGTATAGATTCACAAACAAATTAATAAGTCAAGCTCCATCTAAATACTGGCAGTACAAATATTAATATTAAAACATTATCCTCTTCAGGAGAGGTTCAAGATAGTCATTTTACATATACACAAAACGAAGGTATTTTACAAGCAATATAGCTTTATTAAACTAAATGTTTTCTTTCATTCAGAATCCTGGTTATCAATTAGGATTTGCTGATCCTAGGTTACATTCTTAGCATTTTAGGGGATGCAAAAATAACCATAATTCAGATGTAGTAATAGTATATGTTCCAGCTGGGGATATATGGTTATATATCAAAATATGTAGTAGAAACAATCACTTCCAGAGGAGGACAAACATTAAATTGATCCAAATAGATCATTGGGAAGGCTTCAAGTGGTAAGATATGGGCATCCCAGCATCTAATGAGTTCAGGATGTTCCTAGATGGTAAAGAAGTCATCAGCAAGGCTAAAACATAGAAAGGTGAATGTAGGGCCAGGCGCAACAGCCTAGCAGCTAAAGTCCTTTGCTTGAACGTGCTGGGGTCCCATATGGGTGCCAGTTCTAATCCTGGTGGCCCTGCTTCCCATCCAGCTTCCTGCTTGTGGCCTGGGAAAGCAGTCACAGATGGCCCAAAGCCTTGGGACCCTGCACCCTCGTGGGAGACCCAGAAGAAGCTCCAGATTCCTGGCTTCGGATCGGCTCAGCTCTGGTCATTGCGGCCACTTGGGGAGTGAATCATCAGATGGAAGATCTTCCTCTCTGTCTCTCTGTATATCTGACTTTCCAATAAAAATCAATAAACCTTTAAAAAAATAAAGTGAATGCAGGACACATGTAGGTAAATGGGCTGAAGCAGAACCAGCTACACACAAGGTGAAAGCAGTGCTAAACAGCAGTTATGTTGACCATGATCTGTAGGTGGATCGCCTACAGCTAGGCAAGCCGGAAGTCAGATACTGGAGCAGTGAATTTCAGGATTAGCAGTTGCTGTATGGGCCAAGAGCAAGGGACAGAGGTAAAGACCAGCATAAATAGCAGAGGGACAGCTAAAGAAAAGCAGTTGAGGGGTGAGGCGGTCATTCCATTGATAGAAACCAGATGAAAAAAAAAATGTTCTTTGAAGATAATGAACTTTGATTTTGGCATTAGCCTCAAAATTCAGTCCTGGAAGAGCTCCTCTGACTGCGTGTCTGAGGACAGCACACTGAGACTGAGGCTTCAGTGGACCTGTCCAATCACAGCATCAGATGAAAATGAGACTGAAAGAGAGAACCATGACTGCAGATGTGGTGACGGGCAGCAACTGAGCCTAGGAGAGATAGCAGAGAAACAGGGGAGGATAAGGGACAGGGGGCTGAGACCCAAGCTCAGAGAGAGAAGGAGGGAAAGAGTTGGGAAGGTACTCCAAGAAGGGGCAATCAGTGCGGGCAGCAGGAGACTGAGGATGGTGTTAGAAGGTCCAAGTAGGAGGACCTTGTAGGAAAGCATGTCTTTGTTATACTAAGCACACTGACTCTACTGGCCACTCTTATGGCTTCTTCCATCCTCAGGCCATTGTGAGCCATCCTACACGACCCATTTTCTCTTTTCCAAATGCTACCACAAATTCTTCAAATCCTCTCCCCTTTGACGGAATCAGGTAGGGTCTCAACAATATACATGGTAACAATAATTAAATCCATTAACTTAATGTGTAGAGAGCCAAGGCTGTTACTAACTTTCCTCCCCCAAACCTCTCTTTGGTAATTATGTGAATGGAAGGAGTCCTTCTCTCTTGCCTGCCCAGGCCAGTGTCCCTAGGTCTGGATACTGAACCTAGTCCATCAGACCCACAGCACCCTGGGATGGATAGCCCTGCTTCTCAGTTTGATGGGCAAGCCAGGTATGCTGTTCTTTATGCAACAGACAAAAGCTGACTTGTGTGAGATAAATGGAAATGCAGTCATTTGTAAATGCAAATGCTTGAGATAGGACAGACTAGGAACACAGATGACTGCAAGGAAAACCAAAAGAGTGACAAGAAAACAGTGACAGAGAAGGAGCTGCAGACTGAGTGCATCAAGGCAAGGATTTGGAAGACAGCATCTTGAAAAGTTGAGCCTGGCTGCAAGCCCAGAAAAAGAGACAAGTGGAAAGACTCCCGGGCATGGGGCCCACTGCGGAAGGCTTAGCATACGTTTGAGGTGTCAGGGAGATGCCTGGAGAGCAGTTGTAGCCTCCATTTGTAGGCAATGCCTGCAACCAGGGAGAGGGAGCTAATTCTTTCAAGGTTCGGGTGTTGGGGAGGGATGACTTGGCCCAATAAAAGCAAGGGGAACCTGACTATTCAAAAAAAGCCCTTGGCTCTGGCTGAACAGTTAAATCAGGACACAAGGCAGCAGCAATCTATTGGTCTCCACCCTCCCATTTTTCACCAGAGTGACTCCTGGACTTCACTGTAATCAAGTGTGACATTATTAACACTATTTTTAAAAGACTACAGGCAAATACAGAGAGACTTTGGCTTGGAGGTGCCCTGGCTGTTAGCTGCTGGCTCTCTGGAAAACTGAAACAAACAAACAAACAAAAAATATATTTGAAGCAAAGTGCCTAAGATTTTAAATAAAATATTATGTTGGGAATAACTGTAATGAGTTCAAGGGTTTAGAAACACACACACACACACACACACACACACACACAGCCCGATTGCTATGAGAAAAAGGTTACCTGCCAGAAGATGGCTTTATTAAAGAGCCTTGTACCTGTTTGTACTTTATCTAGAACTTCTAGAATATTCTCCCTCTCTCCCTTTCACCTTCCAAACTCATGAAATACCTAACTCGGACATCAGCTCACATCTCTCCTATCTGTGCTGCGTTCATTTCCACTTGGCACTATTTTTGTGAACAGCTCAATGTTTTCTCAATACAATCCCTCATGAGTCTTTCACTTATTTTTGTAATGTAACACCTATGTCTGGCACGTAATGGCCTCTTGATACATATGGGCCAATAAATGAGCAGATGGTTCTATAAGATGGGAACCAGGGTCTGTGGCTGCTCCATGACTTCACCCTACTCCTGTTGCTGCTGAGTCAGCTTTTCCCACCAACTGAGACCACGGACACTAGCTTTTCTTCTAGGAATTCACCCTAATTTCCACTCCTTAAACCAAGCAGAACTATTTCTTCTACTTAACACATTCCCTAAACCTTTACTGCTCAGTTAATATCTTGCTTTAAAGCAGAGTTCCAAACTAGTAGCCTTATGTCATTTGCAACTCTTCCCTTCTTCCCTGCTGCCCAACCACAACTAAACCCTCCTGCTCAAACTTGAGAATCCGCCTGAGAAATAAGTTGTGCAACCATGTTATTCTAACCAATCCCTCAAATGTCAACAGCACTTGCCACATCTTCCTTAATGGCATTATTTCTTTGCTGTTCCTTTAGCAACCCAGCACCATCTCCCATGCAGGGTGACACATGTCACTCTCTACCCATGTCCAAATCCCATTGACTTTCTCCCTGACACCTCCTCTAAGACACGGCATGCAAGAAGTGTGAAACTGTAGTTTTGCCACTCTGTTTTGATCCAACCCTAGCCTTGGTGAAGGTTCCTCCGAGTCCATGAGGAAACCTAGAAGAGAGTTCATAAGTTTTACTGTTGATGTTGTTATTATTACTACAGGTGACATTACCAACACAATTTCTGTCTCATAACCTAAGTGTCTCTAGTTCCAATGCCTGCTTCAGATACTTTGGAATTGAGATACTGCGTTATGCCTTCTAATAAGAGCACATGAATAGCTTAAAACATCATACAAGAAATGCTTTGGCAAACTGGAACAATAGAATACTTACTGATTTCAAGTAGTTGTTAACAGAACTATAATGCTGTTAAAATGATTGATACTCTACACAAATTCCACCACCAGCTAAACAAATTGCAAAGGCATTTTAAAGAGGATTTCAAAGTGTTTTCACATGGTTGAGCTGATGATTTAGCTTTTCCCAGCAATACAATCTTTATGTAATTAACTAGGTGATTCCGTATCAGTGGTTTGCACTGGCTGCCCACACTATCAAATGCACAGCGATTTGGTCACTGGAGGAAGAACAACACTGACAAATTAAAAAGTATATTTCTTCTTGCAGTTGTTATTAGCAACAGTTATTTCATAGCTTATCCACAAAGATAGAAGGCCCTTATTTTCTCTCTTAGCAACTACAGAATGAAAATCTGATAAGAATTTCTGTTACAAATGCAAGACAATAGAGAGAGCTATTTATTAAAGTCCTGTTTTCAGACAGTAAGGATTAAATGAGGATAATGTTCTTACATGCTAGTCCTCACATTTCAGGGCTAAGGAATACAGGGAGGAAAGGATAAGCACGGATCTGGAGCAATAGACCACAGGAGGGCGAGACCACCTAGTCCTAAACCAAATTAGAACTAACAACCAATTCGCAGTGTTTTCTGCATCTCGCCCAGCCTCTCCCCTCTTTCCTTCAGCGGCAGATTGAAAAAACAAGAAATGTCTGTTGGGAGGCTACAGTCTCTGCATCAATTCCCCAGAAGTAAAAATGAATAGCCATAATAGCAAAAGCATCCAGAGCTTGCATCATTCTTAACGATAACAGACAGAATGCTTTTTCCTCTTGATCAAAAACAAGGGGAGATACACTGTCATGCAGCGTCAGAATGATAAGAACAGGAAATAGAATAACATTTAGATTTCCAAGGAAGAGAAATTTACAGAAGACATAATCAGCTATATCTCAGTCCATTTGCTGTGAGAACATCAATCAATAATAACTGACAAAACAGTGATTTATTTCTCCCAGCTGTAGGGGCTGGGAATTCCAAGTTCAAATCACCAGCAGATCCAGGGTCTGTTGAGAATCTTCTTTCTGGCTCACAGCTAGCTAGCCATGCTCTCATGGCATTCTATCATCACAGTGGAGAGAAAGGGGCCTTCAGGGTCTTTCATTTTATAATGGCACTAATCCCAGCCGATGAGGGCTCCACCTTCCCAAAATCCCAATTCATAAGGTCATCATGATGGGGTTCAGGATTTCAATATCCAAACTGTGGGAAGCCATACACAATAAGTCTAGAGTAGTCCTCAAGAAAACTACCAAGGAGTGGATGACAAAGTAACAGGTCTCAAGATTCAAGCTCAACATAAAAAAAAAAAAAAAGAATTTGAGGCACTAATGAAAAGTACATATTGAAAAAAAATTTTAAGATATCATCTACAATAACACAAAACAAAAAGAAACCCTTTGGAATAAATACATGCAAGATTTGTCTTTTTATTTCCTTAGCAATATCTTTTGAATATTTTCAAATTTTTGTTAAGTCCAATCTATCATTTTTTCTTTCATGGATTTTGAGAAATATATATATAGTATTTGAGAGGCAGACAGATAAATACCTGTAACCCTCTGGGCTAGGCTGAAACCAAAGACAGGAGCCAGAAACTCTATCCAGGTCTCTCCATGGGTGGCAGACACCTAAGCACTAGAGCCATCACTGCTGCCTCCCTGGGTTGGCATTCACAGGAAGCTGGCATCAGCTACGTAGAAATCAATCCACGTACTCTGATTGGGTTCTCGGACATCTTAACCATGAGGCCACATGCCTACCCCAGGTTTCTGGCTGTTGTTTCCAATCAAGAAACTATTTCCTTCACCCAAGATGAAAGAGATTTTTCTCCAATGTTTTCCTCAGAAAGTTGGATGATTTTAAGCTTCACATTTAAGTGTATGATCCATTTTTAAGTTAAACCTGCAGATGGGGGAGGAAAGTGACCTTAAGAAAGAATAATAAATTGAAGTGACAAATAATATCTGAAGCACAGAATGACAAAGACAGAGGGACATAGAGGCAGACATGCAAAGAAAAGAGTTCTTCTATTCACTGGTTCATTCCTCAAACAGCGACAATGCTCACAACAGGACCAGGAAGAAGCCACAAGCCAAGAATTCCATCTGAGTCTCCCAATCACTCTTGAGAGCAATTTTCTGCTACTTTTCCAAGCACATTGGTAGGCAGCTGGATTAAAAGCAAAGTAGTAGGAACTCAAGCCAGCATTCTAATACAGGATGCTGGAATTATAGGCAGCAGCTTACCCCACTGCATCACTACATTAGTCCCTGACCCTATTTCATACACTTTAAATATATTAACACACATCACACACACAGTCTTCCTTTAACTTAGATACTTATAATCCCTGTTATACAGGTGTAAAAAGTAAGGCAAAAGGATCATAAAGGACCTGACCCAATCCATAAAGTTAGCAAATAATGAAGATGATATTTCAACAGAGTCAGGTTCCAGAATCTCTACTGCCTGGCAGGGATCAGAAAATATTGAGAGGGCATCTGGCACAGCGATCAACCTCAGAGTGCCTGGGTTCCAGTCCAGGCTCTGATTCTGATTCAGCCTTTATGCTAGTGGGCACCTTCTGGAGCAGCAGAGGATGACTCAAGCACATATCCCTGCCACCCATGTGAGAGACTTAGACTGAATTCTGGTTTGGGCTTGGCGGAATCCAGCTGCTGTGGGCATTGTTTTTCAGTGAAAAAAAAAAAAGGTCAAAAATGCCTTTTTCATACTCTAACAGGATCTTTTCCATTCCTTTCCCATATATGCCTGTTCAACATACCTAGTTTTCCTAAATATCATCATGGTATATACATGGGGCCTTCAAGGGCACAGTCACTGTTCTATTGCTTGGGGCAGAGGGTAGATACATGGGAACATGTAATCACTTTGTCGGGTCTGATGTTCCTCTCAACAAAGAAAATAGATCCACAGCCATGCATCCTGTGACTGTAGGGTTTTGACCTCGTGAGGGTTCCATCTTCAGCTGCCCCTGATGGGCACCTCAGTCACAGCAGAAGGTTCATAAACAGGGGAGAAAAAGATGGGGGCCCACTCCTCCCCCTCCCACCGCCACCTCCTTCATGTCCTTTGAATTTGCATGCTAGAATTACTGGAGCAAAAGCTGGCTAATCTCCTGGCTGGCATGATTGTTATTATCATGCGGCGCACACATGCATATTCATCCAGATTTAAAGGGAAGAAATAAGCCTCCCTCATGGTGCTGCTGATAAACAACCACCCTCACTACCACCCCCCTCCAAAAAAAAAAAAATCTTTTCCTTTGCACTTAAACCACACACATTGTGAAGGCCCGTCATACTTAAAAGTGATTTGCACATAAGTCTTTTATATGTTAATAACATTGTATGTTGAATATTTCATCCCTGGGATCATTATTTGATTGGTTTTTCCCATGCTTTCCAGTACAACGGAAATGGGCACAGCAATCTTGGGTGCATTCGGACACCAACCTCCACACTCAAGTTCATGTCGCTGGCATCAGAACATGCTAACCTCGATGCAGTGGAGGCCCCCTGCCAGACTGTCAATATTTTAATTCCTGCTAGGTAGCAGGGAGGGAGAGGGCAGTGCAGGAAGAGAACAGGAGGAGAGAAGAAGGAACACAAGAGGCACAACTGATCTTGAGGCCAGGAATGTGACCCTGCTCCTTTTCTCCAGCTTTTGCAACGCTGGCTTCTCCATGTAACCCTGTCTTCTCCCAGGCTGGTGACTGTGACCAGATGTTTTGCAGTCCCTGACAACACAAGACCCATCCTGCAAGGAGACTGATTTTAATAGGGATACAGGACTGTCAAGTGGAGCAGGGAGAGTGGGAAAAAGTCCTGGTATCAATGCCAGAAGGGGCTAACATGTATCCAAGGTTGTGGTTTAAAGTAAATCCATGGGGCTCTGCTGACCACACAGCTAGCAGGCAGGGCTGTGTTCACACACATCTGGACATTGGCAAACCTAGCATTAGCAGGGGCTGGGTTGAAACAGAGAAAATGGCATGGCGCTCTTGAAGCATGATGAAGTAGTAACTGGGCTCAGGAGACAGAAGACACTAGAATACAAGCAGTTCCTCAGCCTGGAGAATGCAAAGTTTAAGAAGAATCCAGGGTGGCTGGTCATGGGACTCTCCAGCACAAGCACACGTGCACCTATACGTGTAGACAAACACATCCTGAGGCATACAGCACCCATAAACACCATTAGGCCAAAAGGCACCTCCTCCACATTCCAGCCTTTGACAAATCACTTCGTTAGTAACATTCTAACATCATTCTTCCCTGCAATGGGTGGTAACCAATCCTTCAAAACTTCTCATTGCATCCAATTTACAGATGTGGAAACTGAGGCTCAGATACTAGCTGCAAGGTGGTCATGTAGACTCTCTCACAAGACTGTGCATCCTGGTTTGTGGCCTAGAACGCAGAACTAACCTACAAAGACCTAAAGAACAGATGGTCTGGGGTCAGTGTGAGGCATAGCAGGTAAAGCTGCCACCTTGGACATAGCAGCCCTGACAGGTGTCAGTTCACATCCTGGTTCTCCACGTCCAATCCAGTTCTCTGCTAATGGCTTGAGAAAAGTAGCCAAGTATGGCCCAAGGGTTTGGCCTCTGGCACCAATGTGAGAGACCTAAGTGAAGCTTCTAGCTCCTGGCTTTAGCCTGGCCCAGTGATGGAATGAATATATCACTCTCACTTTCTCACTTTCTCACCTTCTCTTTCTTTCTCTCTCTCTCTCTCTCTCTCTCTCTCTCTCTCTCTCTCTCTTCCTGCAACTCTTTCAAATACATAAATATAAAAAAGAAAATACACAAAGAGCAGACGGTCCAGGTGTTACCTTGCTGCTGCCCCATCCACCCTAGTCTTATGTTCTGGAAACCATCAGAAATCCATGATCCAAAAGCTCATTTGAACACACGTCGAAGATCCTGTCTTTGTGTGAGTTTGCGCTTTTAACTGAAAAAAATGATATGTTTCTTGTTTGTTTAAAAAAAAAAAACAGAAAAGAAGCAATGCTTAATCCAGAGAAAGTAGATCTATTGTTAGAGGGAGGGGGCTAATTCTCATTAAGTTTAATGCAAAACAAATGCATTATATGGTAATGCTAATAACCCTAATTAGAAGCTGAGAACTGAAAACATAAAGGGAAAAAGGCAACCGGCCATAGCCTTTTCTGAGTTGCTTCCCAACCTAAGTTACATATTAGTATTACCTGGGGAGCCTTTTAAAAATATTAACACCTAGACCCAGACCACTCCCCTGGAGGTTCCACTCTAATCGGTTTAGGACGATGTCCTAGACACCAGTAGAAGAGGGGGTCAAAGCCAACACAGCACAAAACTCCTTAAAAAGGCTCCAGAAGCCAGCACAACCTACCACTTCTTTATAAAAATAAAATATTTAACTCCCATTTCTCACAGCTTTCTAAATGGTATTTATTCATTTATTGTTTATTTGAAAGATAGAATTACAGAGAGAGAGAGAGAGAGAGAGAGAGAGAGAGAGAGAGAGAGAGAGAGAGAGAATCTTTTCATCTGCTGGTTTATTTCCCCAAATAGCCTAAATATGCAGAGCTGGGCCAGGCTGAAGCCAGAAGCCACCCAGGTCTCCCACACAGGTGGAAGGAAGCCAAGCACTGAAATCATTATCTGCTGTCTCCCAGAGTGCACAGTAACAGGATGGTGGATGGGAAGTCAAGACAAATTGGGACTTGACGCCAAGCACTACAAGCGCTATAGAGGTATCTTAATCCGCACCACCACACACACCCTTGGCTCATCACTCTGACTACAAAGAGCATTGACAAAGAAAAAACTCACCAGCAATTAAAGGTAGGAATCTCCTGCCCAGATGCATGGAAGCCCCAGACTTCGCACAGGAGGACTATTTGCCAGAGAAGGATGACAAGAAGTTGAACAGGAACCTTCTAACCAACAACCAAGATTAGGAAGGATGACACTAGAATGCCACTAAACCATGAATAACAACAGTTCAGGACAAGTGAGAAAGACGTTTACTAACACTGTAGTTTTCTCTTTATGTCTACTTGAAAAAAAAAAAAACTATTCTATAACAGAAGCCCAATTGTAATAAGTATGTGGTTTTAAAAGAAAAGCAAGATTTCCTTAGGGCAGAAAGAGAAGACTTACGGGGAGGATCTAAAGAACCAAGTATAATATAACTATGTACTTTTTTACACCTTTCCAGAACTGATTCATTAGTATTAGTCTTCCAGAATACAGAGTACACAGTACAGTGAGTTCTATAGGATACTTAGTGTGTTGGACCATTGGCAGCGTACAGTTCTTGCACTAACCAAGGCAAATGGTGAGGTGAGGTGAGGTGGACCTCACTGTGGACCTTCCCCTGCTTATTGGTCCAGACAATGTCCATCTGGGGCACATGACCCATGACTCCCTCTGAGATGCTTGTCAAGGTCCATCTTCCCCCCGTGATGCCCTAAGCTTCTTACACTATCCCTCCTGGCAGCTCCTTCATTGATCAACAGATGACGTTTTGATCTCAGTCACCATTATTATGTGACAGAACTGTTCCTACACAGTGCCATACTGATTTCACAGTCACATGCTGGCTTTATCTGATTTTCTAGAGTGGTACTAAAACCAGAATTTTTCTCTATAATACTCTATAATTCTAACAGCATGAATTTTTACCTGCAACTCCATATCCTTCACGGTCAATGGTGGAATACTGAGCTGTCTGATCAACAACCATCAGCCTCATGGCAGTGGATACAGGACAAGCAACCACAAATGCTTAACAGTGTTCGCCATAGGTTCATACGCCTGGCCTCGTCTCCTCACAACAGCCCTGAAGGTGGACACCCTTTATATAGAACAAATGTAGGTGATGAAAAGCCAGCTAAAAGTCTACCCTGGTGGTCTCAACACATGGTATCCCTACTGCCAGGCTTTCTCTTAGCTTGCGCTGCTGTAAAAGAATATCACAGGCTAGCTGACTTACAAACAATAGAAATGTGTATCTCACAGTTCTGGAAGTGAGTCAGTGTCTGATAAAGACCCACCCACTTCCTGGTTTATAGACAGTGCCCTTTCACTGTATCCTCCTGTACCAGTACCTAAAAGGACCCCTTTACAACAGCAGTAACTCCATTCATGAGGCTTTCACCCTCCTAACTTAACCACCTTCTGAGGTCCCTGATCATTCTGCAGATGTCCGTCACCTTGGTGGTCAGGATTTTCACACATGCATTTGGGGGCACACAACCATTCGATCTACAGCAGGCCCTACGACACTGTGTAAACTCATTACACAGAACTACCATGGCAACAAAAGTGAGAGCTCCAGTCAGGATGCCTGTATTTGAGTCCAAGTTTCCACACATCTGACCTGTGCAATCTTAAGCAATTACCCGAAATCAACAGCAATATGCAAGCAAGACCACATACCACAACATATCCCCCGCACCTCAATTCTCCCAGTACTCTGTGCCCCAACCAAAAAAATGCCTGTGCTCAGAGCTATAGAAATAACTCAAGCATAATTTCACTGCATACTACTACTCTGCTTTCAGCCACACTCTGCCACTGTGTTTGTTCTTCAGTCACCTCACAGGGGAAAGTCCCGTATGTTATGCCTCAGAGTCCAGAAGGGAAGGGTGACCATTCATGTCCTCAGGGGGGTTAGTGCAAGCCAAGCCCTGTGCAGGCACTTTCAGTGACTTTCCTTGCCTAAACCATCCAAATACCCAGTAGGAAGAAGACAAAACTGCTGTATTTTTAAGTGGTGGTGTTATTTTAAGGATGGAGAGCTGATAGGGCAGGTGTTAGACTCAGCAGTTGTTAACACCACTGCATCCCTTTTTGGGGAATACCTGGTTCTAGCCCTAGCTCTCCAGCCTCCAATCCAGCTTCCTATTAATGTGTACCTTGAGAGGCAGCAGGCAATGGTTTGAGTGCTTGGGTCCATCCCACCCAAGTGGAAGACAGAGGTCGAGTCACCTCCTAATTTCAGCCTGACCCAAGTAGCAATCAACGCAGGCATTGGGGGAAAAGACCAGGATAGGAGATTTTTGTTTCTCTGCCTCCCAAATAAAATGAAAATCAAATATTTTTTTAAAAAATTGTTATTGTTGTTGTTCTTAAGAAAAATTAAAAGAATATGAGACTAAGAGAGATGGAGCAACTTGCCCAGGACACAAAGTTGTTGGAGATGGTGCAGTAGTGACACACAGGCCTGTCAGCCCCCAAGGTCTGATTCCTGCTGGAAGAGCCTTGCAGAGCCACAGCGAAGTCTTTTGTTTCCCACACTCAGACACTGAGACCCGAGGAAGTGCTGCCTGGCTTTTAGGTAGACCCCTTGATGCTGAGCTTGGGTCTCCATCATTCTTTCCAGGATACCAAGTTCTTTCCTCAGTCATTGTTTCTTTCTCAAAAACGCATACATACCAATTTGCTCACAGGGTGCAACAGGAGGCTCTCCTAGGAGATTCAAGTGTTTCCCAAAATTGTTTCCTAAGAGAACTTCACTTTTTTTCTCTTGTCTTTAAACAAATCAGCTTCAGGTTGTGTACAACTTGCCCTACTTCCAACGATAGCGAAGGGTTCAGCTTTCATCCATGTAAATCACATTCAGCATTACTTGGGGACTCATTGCCCCCCATACCTAATGAAGATAATCCATCAGTGCTGCAGCAACTTGACTGGGCCATTCCTGCCTGCGGAAACTGCACAAACAGCCGGGGGCGGGGGAGGGGAGCGGTGAGGAGAAGCCACCAGGAACTAAATGGGGGAACAGATGATATTCAATTAAATAAATATTCCCGGCAATGCTCCAAGGAGTGGAATTACTGGCTTGCTGGGCAGCCCCTCGCTGAAGCAGGCTGCAACGGAGCCTTCTACAATAGAGCTCATGTATTCGTTAGAATGCACACTGTCTTTAGAAGCTGGGTGTCTGGAAGTCTGATGATACGCTCGTAATCTGACACTGTGATAGGCTGGTTGTAAAAGGGGAAAGGGGGGGTCCTCCCTATCCATTCAATATTTACATTTTATTTAGTGTTATTATTTGGCTTTAATTACATACCAAGAATTAGCAATGTTAATTAATGCTACACTAATGCAGTCATAATTACTTCCATTTATTCTAGAACATAAGTGAATTTATGAATTTATTTATTTGGAATTCTAGTGACTTCTTGGGTTCACACCACAAAAAAAAAGAAAATCAAATCTATTTACCTATCCTTTCCATACCTGCAGAAGAAAAGCAGTTTTGTCTGAATAAAACCCTCCACTAAATTCATACACTGAAACAATAAAATCATTTTAAGGATGAGCTATTGATTCATCCTTAGCATATTTCAAATCACCTACTGGGTTTATCTGATATTGTTTTTTAATCCACATGCATTATCATGAATTTGTGGCCCAAAAGGATTTCAACTGGACTTCTTTGCACATTTTCATTGCTCAAGGAATGAAAGAAAGAACAGCATTTGATTTCAATATCCTAATAAGATTTATATCAACAAATTTTTAAAATTTTTTAAAAGATTTCAAGTAATAAAGAAATATTCCTGGTGAAAACAAGAAAACTTTACAATCACTTTCTTCTTTTAATAGTGAAAAAGGTCCATTAAAATTAATTTTCTATAAGAAAAGAATTCTCTATAAAAAGAGAACAAATTACATGTACTTAATACATATAGTTTCTTTTTTACATTTTAAAATATTTTATTTTTGTTTTATTATATAGTTCCATAGGCTCTGGGGTTGCCTGTGCCCCTCCCCAAGGTTCCCCTACCCCATTGATCTCCCCTTTAGTTTTACAATGGATGTCCTTTGTGAACTGTCACAAGTCCATCATGCTGCCATTGAAGTGTTTCCTGACAATGTAGGCATGGACACTGTCAGAGAGTCCATCATCTTACTGCTAGGATGCATTCAATTCTTTTCCCGGGAGTCCATCTTTGATCTGTTTGCATAGAGACATATAGCACATTGTCTCCATATCTGAACATATCAGTCCTGCTACACTTCCATTATATATCCCCTAAAATACAGAACCACTGGGCACAGTCCAAAATGGGTAAAAATAATAAGTTTTCATCAACATGAAGCTAACAAATATGCTATAACAATAAAAATGCATCACAAGAGTGTTGAAAACAGGACTCAAAAATCTTCTTATAGGAACAGAATCTAGGGTGTGATCCTTGTGGTGCTAAAAGAATTACAATTAAAAATTAGATCTTCCTATATAATGGCTCTTTCTTGTTTCAATTTGCAGTTTTGTAGTATCAAATCTAATTCATTTTGCTGTAAATCTTATATTTTTGCACTTTCTAGTTATTTGCATCTCTCCAATAAGTTCTTGTGATTCATTAATTGATCATCCATAAGAGATGGATTGCCTGTAAATATTTCAGATTGTAAATGTCCATTTCAACACTGTTTTTGCTAATACATATAGTTTTAAGAGCATAATGATACTTTCCTCCCTCCCTCTCTCAGTTCCGTCCTCCCTCTTTCTTTTCTTACTGTTTTTCTAATTTTCACGTGACATATTTTCAACTTTCTTTATAATCGCAAGCCTCACCATACACTAAATAAAAAAATTCAACCAGTAATAAATAGAAAAATCATTATTCCTCAAGAGTACTGACAAGGAAGAGTGGCCATTTTCACCACTCTTGTTCATCAGAGTATGAAAAGTCAGAGCACTCAGGCAAAAGAAAGGCACAAAGAGCATCCAAATTGGATGCCCCTATTGGCAAACATGGTCATACAGAGAAAACCCTAACATCTCCACCAAAACACTGTTAGGATAAATGAACTCAGGTCTCAGGGTACAACAGCAACACGCAGAATGGGAGCATTTCAACACACCAACAGTGAACTATCTGAAAAGAAACTGAGAAAGTAGTATCATCCACCACAGCTACAAAACAATAAAACAGCTAGAAATAAAATTAGCCAAGGAGATTAAAATCTTCTAAATGGAAACTAAAGAGATGAAATAAATTAAAGAGGACACACACCAAAAAAAAAAAATGGAAAAAATCTCCCACACTCATAGATCAGAGAAATTACATTGCTAAAACATCCATACAACTTAAAGCAATCTACATAGCCAATGTGACTCTTTATCAAAACACCAAAAATATTCTTCACAGAACAGGGGAAAAAAATAAAACTACATAAGACAACAAACTCTGAGCAAAATGAACAAAGTTGGAAGCATCCCACTTCCCGACTCAAAATACAAAGCTGTTTTAAACAAGGGGGAAAAAATGAAAGCTAAGCTTATTTTGTCATAAAAACATGAAACCTGTGCATTTTTTTCATACTATATCTCTTTCATGAAGATTCCTTATACACTATACTACAAAGCTATAGTAACCAAACCAGCATGTTATTGGAACTGAAAACAGACACACAGAACATTGGAATAAATCCATACATCTCCAATCAGCTCATGTTTTACAAAGGGAAGAAAAAAACACATTGTGAAAACCACACTCTCTTTAATAAGTGGCAGTGTGAAAACTGGATTCCCACATGCAAAAGAACGAAACTAAAATTCTTACAATTTAGCAAAAAAAAAAAAAAAAAGAATGAAAGATTTAAGACCTGAAATTATGGAGATACCAGATTAAAACATAGAGAATGTACTTCAAAAACAAAGACCACAAAAGAAAAAAAACAGATAAAGGATTAATCTATATACAACAAAGGAAGTGATCAACAAAGCAAAAGACAGTCTCAAAACTGGAGAACTATATTTTCAAAATATACATCTGATATGCAGCTAATATCCAGAATGTGTAAGAAATACAAACAACTCAAAAGTGAAACAAAATACACAAAAAATCTAAACATTTCTCAAAAGAAAACATGCAAATGACCAAGAAGTATATGAAAAAACATTCAACATCACAAATATCACAGGAATGAAAATCAAAGCTACAATGAGATATCACTTCACTCCAATTAAATTGGCTATTAAAAAGACAAGTTGATCACCACTGGCATGAGTCACTGCTTCAGATGCCCACATCCCATACTGAAGTGCCTGGTTCGAGTCCTGGCTCCCCCACTTCTAATCCAGCACCCTGTTAATGCATACCCTTAAAGGCAACCAAACATGGTTCAGGCATCCTGGGCCCTTATAACCCAAGGAAAATACCCAGATGGCCTTCGTCTTGCCCAGCCCTGCTGTTGCAGGCATTTGGCAAGTGACCCATCATATGAAAGATCTCTGTGCCTCTACCTTTCAAATAAAAGAAAAATAAATACTTTAAAAAAAAAAGACAAAAGATAGGGCCCAGCAGCTAAGGTCCTCGCCTTGCATGCACCAGGATCCCATATGAGTGACAGTTCTTGTCCCAGCAGCCCTGCTTCCCATCCAGCTCCATGCTTGTGGCCTGGGAAAGCAGTCAAGGACAGCCCAAAGTATTGGGATCGGCTCCTGGCTTTGGATCAGCTCAGTTCCAGCCACTGTGGCCGCTTAGAGAGTGAACCATCGGATGCGCTTAGGGAATGAATCAGTGGATGGGAGATCTTCCTCTCTATCTTTTCTCCTCTCTACATTTCTGACTTTCCAATAGAAATAAATAAATCTTAAAAAAAAAAAGACAAAAGATAACAACTGCTTTTGAGCGTGTAGAGAAACGAAAACTCTCGTGCGTCATTGGCATGAGCATAAGTTTCTCAAAAAATTAAAAATATGACTACCATATTTTGCCTGTAATTTCACTATACATGTAATCATTACCCAAAGGAAATGAAATCAGTATGTCAAGACATCTGTACTGTCTGTTACAGCACTACTCACGGGAGCTAAGATACACAATTGATCTGAATCCATCACTGAATGAATGGGAAATGTGGTTTATATGCAATGAAATACTATTCAGTCATAAGAAAAGATGGATCTGGAGGACATTACATTAAGTAAGTAAGTCAGGGGTTGAAAAAGAAATGGTGCATGTTTTACTTCTATGTGGAATCTAAACAATCTCATAGGAGTGCAGGTGGGAGGGGTAAGGGGTGGAGGTGAAGGCAATAGAGAGAGGTTAGTAAACAGGTCCAGAGGTTAACATCAGCTAGGAAGAACAAAGCCTCCAGTTCTGGCTATTGTTTAGCAGGGTGACTACAGTAAACAATAATGTACAACATATTTCAAAACAACTAGAAGAGAGGAAGATTTTGAATGTTTCAGCACAAAGAAACAGTATATTTTATGGTAATTTCTATGCCAACAAGCCTAATTTGATCATTATACAATGCATACATACCAAAATATCACATTGTATTCCTACAAACTTGTAAAAAATAATATGCCAATTAAAAACAAAACTAAGAATGTGCAACCATTCTAAAATCAGGACTGTATTTGGGGAAAAAAAAAACAACACTTCAGGAAGCACCAACATTTAGAGGCAGTTTTCTATCGGTTCATTTCTTCACGGAATACGGTCTACTCATCATTTAAATCTAAACATCCTGTAAACAAGATTTTGCTAGAAATAAAGATTTTGAAGAGATAATGCCAGTCAAATTCTAACAAGACGCAGCTCTTACCCTTATTATCACCATCACATACCCGCAAAAATCAACTTTACTAGAAAGCTTTGTGAAGTGCTTTGAAAGAGATGCTCTCTTGGAACAAATTTCCATAAACTGAATGAAATATGGTTCCTTAACTGTATTCTATATTGAGTAAAAGATAGTCCTCTCATGTTCTCTTCAAAAAGCAAAGAGAATTAAAAGACTCCAGAAATAAAAGGGAACTCTCCCTACAACCACTCCCAGGACAGGTCTTACGGCTCCTGCACAATTCTTTTGACAAAGATCTTAGAAGGACTTGGAGGTCATCTAATCTAGCTTGAACCCACACCAGTTTCACACTGTCCCTGCCTCAGTGCCATGCAGTGCAGTGAGCTACCCTTGACTTCTTCCTGGACCTCTCAGGGTGGGAAGGGGATAGCACAACTAACTGCCTACAGGATGGTACTGAACAACACATATACACTCTAGCTTGGAGCCCCATCTGAATTCACAACCCTGTGAAGTGATGATTCTGTCTACACCAAAACGACTGATTAATCCCCTTACATAGATCTCTAATACGTACCTCCAAAGCAACATGCCCCTTAACTGACTCCTTTCTGCCATACACATGTAGTCCTTACATGCTAACACCACCATTCACCTTTCCGGTTCATGCTGTCAGCCAAGGACTCTTCTCTTGGGATTCACGCTTCACCCCCAGTGTAAACCAACTAGGACCCAATCTGTCAGGAAACCTCAGCATCTATAACTTCAAAATAACTCTGAATCCAACAATCACTCCCCACCAGTGCTCCAAGCTATGCTCATCTCTTTCTGGATTTACTATACCTGTCACCCAGATAGTCTCCCTGACTCCAATCCCCAACAACGGGATAATTATAAGCCAGTTAGTTACACTATGACATTCTTCTGGGCAAGTCTTCTGCCTATCTCAGGAAAGAAGGAAAACTCTTAGAATAACCTGAAATATCCTACATAATCTGGCACCCACTCTATTCCTTATACCTGGTCGCCAAGATCATCCCCATCTATTCTGTCTTCTCCTCACCCTGCTTCAGACACACAGACTGCTCCTGGAACATAATGGATGCACTACTGCCTGAGTACAACCTCAGTGACAATCCCTGTGCTTAGAATGCACTTCTCACACTTATCAATGTGGCACTACAAGTTTCAAGTCTTTGCTCTCAAATGAGTCATCTTCTCATTTTCCTACTTAAGATCGTTATCATTTCACTGTCATACCACACCATATTATTCATAACCCCACCCTCTAAGGTTTTAGAATTTTTCTTGTCTTATAACCTTCTAACATAATATGTAATTTATTTAATATATATAGTCTGACAGTCTCCAACACATTGAATTTAAAATCCATGATGGTATAATGTTTTATCTTCCTCTCCTTCTTCTCCCCTACCTGGATCCCACAATAAAATGCTTTGAACCTTGTTATCTTTGGGTAATAGCACCAAGAAATGGTCCTGGCATACAGAATGACTTGCTTCCCCTCCCATACCCTGCCTCCCAACACTGCCTTATACACCACAGTAGATTCTGCCAAACTGATTTTGAATTTCCCAGGGAACATAACTATTTTGAAGTAGAAAGAATAGAGAGGCTTCTAACTTGATTTCATACTGGAGATTTCTCTTTCATTACCTAATGCATATGATAACTTTATTCAACAGAGATCCACTGATACTATAAGGTTAGTTTTTTTAAGGTACACTTGCTTAACCAAATTAGGTTAAAAGATCTAAGTCCTCAAGAATCACCCTGATACAGCTTTCCATATGCTTTTGGAACCCACCCTTTATGACATACACTTAGCAGCTTATATTATCAGTTCATCTTAACAACCCAAAGGAAAGTATTTGTGGCTGCTGATTAAAATTTTATGAATTAATTTATCTCATCCATAAGAGTGCCTGGACACTGGATTCTACTCCTCCCCAAAACCCCAGCATCCAACCCAATGGAGGGTGCCTTCTCTTACCTGCATCACCAGTGGCTCCCTTGCTGGTAGATTCTTCCATTGTAAATCCTCAATTTACAAAGAAAGGAGCCCCAATACAATTTCCAAAACCTTGTTTTTCTTTATTCAGAGCATAATTCTCCCAAAGGGCTTGTCTTATCATACTCTGTCTTGCTCCAACTCAAGCCCTAGCTCACTCCCTTGAGTCAGTCTAACATTCACCAACATCCCTGGTGCTAAATCCAGGGCAGACTCAATGGTTCTTTCTTCTCAGCAAGTACACAGTGTTGACCCCTGGCTCCATCTGTAACAGCTCACATTTGTCTGTTGCCTCCTTCCCCTCTTACAGCTTCTTTTTCTCAGTCTCCTCTGTGAGCTGCTTTCACTTCACCTGTCCTTTCTCTGGACTTTGTTAAAATTCTGGAATCTTTATTTACTCCCAAGCTCGGTCTACTTCCTATATACTGACAATTTCCAAATGTTTGTCTCTTGCCAGAGAGCTCTTTTGATCTCCTCTCCCAACAGCAATCTCAAGTTTCTTCAAAATCAACCCCATCCAAACCTAAACCCAACACTTTTCACTCCACCTGGCTTTGTCTTCTTGGGAAGCCTCAGCCCACCCAGGAAATCTAGTCACAGCTTTCACTAATCTACACATCTAACCAATCCCAATTCCTGTGGAATATACCTACAGATTCTCATGCAAGTTACTCACTTCTCATGACCCTCCTCATGCTAGTTTTTGTGGTCTTCACCCAGTTATCTTTCAGTAACCTTCCAACCCATCCTCTACATTACAGTAAGAATGATCTTTCTAAACTCAAAATCAGCTTGTGTCAATCCGCAAGTTAAAACCTTTCCAGAGGCCAGTGCCATGGCACAGCAGGCTATTTTTCCCATGTAGTGCCAGCATCCCATATGAGTATCGGTTCATGACCCAGCTGTTCCACTTCTGCTCCCTCTCCCTGATAATGGCCTGAGAAAATAGGAGAGGAGAACCCAAGTCCATAGGCCCCTGGGAGACCTGGAAGAAGCTTTTGGCTCCTAGCTTCAGACCTGTCCAGATCTTGCCACTGCAGCCATTTGGATAGTGAACCAACAGATGGAAGAACTCTCTTTTTCCATCTCTCTCTGTCTCATGATAATTTTGACTTTCAAATAAAATAAGTTAAAAAAAGAAAAAAAACCTTCCTAGGGTCATTAGGGAAATGTAAATCAAATTAAACTGATTTCATGTCAAATCAGTAGATGTCTACAACTAAAAAGATAAACAGTAGCAAATGTTGAGAGGCCAGGTGGAGAAATGGGAACCTTCTGCTACTGGAAAACACATCAAGTGGAACTGTGAAAGGAGTGGTATAGCCACTTTGGAAATAGTTTGGCAATTCTTCAAAATGTCAAACATAGTTATTATACAATCCAGCAAATCCACTCCCAGATAAACATCAGTATAAACACACATGTTCATGCAAACACTTGCACAAAAATCTTCACAGCAGAATTACTCATAACACACAAAAAGTAAAAATAACCTAAATGTTCATCAGCTGATAAATGGGCAAATAAGATGTAATATGTTCACGTAACAGAATATTATTCAGCAACAAAGGAGTGGAGCACTGACACACATGACAACATGGATGATTCCTGAAAATATATGCTAAGTGAAAGAAGTTAAAAGATTATATATTATCTGATTACATGGATATGAAATATCAAAAAAACTAACCAAAAAATACTGAAAGTAGAACTGAGGAACAGTTGGCAGAGATAAAGAATGATAACAAAGAATGATGAAAATGTTCTAAAACTGACTATATAATGTGTGCCACACTAAAATCTTTTCGCTGAGACAGGAACATTTGTGTCCTCCCAAAAATTTGTATGCTGGAATCCTAATCTCTCCAGGGAAAGTACTGGGAGGTAGGAACCTGGAAAGTGCTTAAGTTATAGGGGCGGAGTCTTCACAAAGGGGAATTGTGCCCCTTTCACCCCATGAAGACACAGGAAGAAGGCACCATCTAGGTAAGCAAGACTCACCAGAAACTGAATCAGTCAGCACCCTAATCTAGGACACCCCAGTCTCCAAATCCATAATAAATGTCACTTGTTTCATAAGCCACTTGGCCTACGATATTTTGTTAGAGCAACCTGAATGGACCAAGAAATTATTTATTTTAAATAGGTCATTTATGGCATGTGAATTATACCTCAATCGAGCTGACATTACAAAAAAATAAAGGAGGGTAAGGGTGGAGGTAATAAAGAAAGATGAGTGACCAAGATGGGGGACAAAGAAAGAAAAAACAATTACGCTTTCATCAAAGTGTGATGTATAGAGCTCCTTCAGATCCTGCTTTGAGCAGTGAGAGAAATTTGACTCTGACACTAATATTTGGCATTATTTAAAAAAGACTTATATTCAGTGAAATCAAGTTCTACAATAACTTTAATTTGCCCTTATAGTTGTGTTGGAATGTCAAAGCATCCCTTACAACCAACAGCCTCCTTTTCCTCCCTCTGTGATGTTCTAAGTGTCCCAAGGTTGTCCAGTGAGAGTCACGTCCCTTGAGAAGACCTTAGTACTAGCACCACAAATAGCTCGGGCTCACCATTTCTCCATTTTGTTAATGGAAATCAGAAATTTTTAAATTATTTATTTGAAAGTCAGAGTTACAAAGAAATACGAAGAGGCAGAGAATGTACTGATTCACTCCGCAGTTGCTACACTGGCTAGTACTGGGCTAGGTAGAAGCCAGGAGCTTCATCTGGGTCTCCCACATGAGTAATAGGGGCCAAAACACATAGACCATATTCCACGGCTTTTCCCAGGCCAGTAACAGGGAGCTAGACTGGAAGTGGAGTAGCCAGGACTTGATCTGGCACCCATAGGGGTTGCTAGCATCTCAGGCATCAGTTTTACCCACAATGCCATGATCTAAGCCCCTGGAAATTAGATTTTGGAAACTAAGTCCAGGACATTGGAAACAACTATAAATACTAGGTTGGCATAGCTTCCAGGTTCTTTCAGTCTCTACACGTTAACCTAAATTCATATAGAACTTTCAACTCAACTAAACCCATGAGATTCATCCTCCCACCAACAGTAAAAACCTTGTTGATAACACATTAGTTTACTCATTTTTACCCCTTAGAAGACACAAAACAGTTTTAGAATTTCATTAACATCCCAAACCAACATAAGCCTACTAAATTTTTTTTGCTAAAGTTCCATTTCCTTTTATCATTACACTATATGTAGCATTATTTTTATATATAGGAGTTTTTAGAAAAGTTAAGATTTTTGAAATAATTCTGTTAATCCTAAAATGAGCCCATTCTCATAAAAAATGAGTGTAATATCTATATACACATGTATATAAGAATCAAATTCTATTAACATTAGCCTTCACATGAAATTTGACAGCACCTGTGACATTTAAAAAGGTAACATTAAGCTTTTGTGAATCAACATTAGAGAACATTTAAAGACTGTGGCTCCTATTTCCATAGAAACAAAAGATCACTATTTCAAAGAGAAAAATTAAAATCTTTTTCCATTATCTAATTTTCTTTAAATGATCTTCCAACAATTAGTGTGTCTGATCCATACCATAACATTTTTTCATAAGAATTAAGAAAGTGTTTCATGTAAAATGGAAATTTATTGTTTCTATAAACTCTAAACATGGCCTTGGGGCTTTCATCCTATTTAACCATTTTTAGGAAGCAGCTTGTTAACAGTTACTGGCCATATCTACTGCAACCTTGATAAGAATTAGAAGCCTGTCTTTTGAGCAGCTGCTCTTCTGCAAAGTTCCCAAGCAAAGGTCCTCACGCACACAGACTTAAATAATGATGTGTACACCACCTTCCATCTCTCAAGATCAAGCCTTACTCGTGCTCATTCTACTTTCAACAAATAAAATCTATACTACGAGTTATGAATTTCACATCATTATTTTCTTTTCTTTATTACTATGCAGAACAGTACAGCTTCCTCTGCATAAGACCACAGTGATTACGGTTTTAACTCTGGTAACAGCATTGAATATCCACAAGAAAAACACTGCTATGTTTCTGTAGGGTGGTGCACACTGTAGTAGAATCAGAAATGACCATCCCAGGGCTGGCACAGTGGCATAGTTAGTTAATCCTCTGCCTGCTAGCACCTATATGGGTGCCAGTTTGTGTCCCAGCTGCTCCATTTCTAATCCTGCTTCCTGCTTACTGCCTGAAAAGGCAGGGAAAGATGGCACAAATCCTGGGGTCCCTGAACTCACATGGGAGACCAGGAAGAAGCTCCAGGGTCCCAGCTTTGAATTAGCTCACTTCTGGTCATTGCAGTCATTTGAAGAATGAAACAAAGAATGGAAGACTGCCTCCCTGTCTCTCTTTCTGTGTAGAATCTGCATCTCAGATAAACATAAATAAATCTTTAAAAGGAAATAAGCATCCCAAACTTTAATCCTACAGGACGGAAATCAATAAAACAAAAACACAAGATTCAAAAAACAACTTCTCCTTCTAGAATTTTTCTAATTATGTTTTGTTTACTTCTTCCATAAACATATTTAGTAGGAAAACATCACACTGTTCATTAGGAAAAAGCAACATGGAAGAGCAAGCCACACCGTTCGTGTGCTTAGCAGCTAGTGAGCAGCATCCTTGCCTGTGCTCTTGGCTGCTGTTCTTTTGAGGAATGACCAACATCAGCATTACCAATTTCACACACACACACACACACACACACAACACACTAGCTCTTTACCCCTCCACCAACATTTAGCCACTGTCATCCGTACAGCTAAAACAGAATAAAGATGCTGAATCAAGTTTTTTAACAGGGAAAAGGAAGACTGAGTGAAAGGGATCATAAACACGCTGTGTGAAAGGGCAAGTGAAAGGAAAAAGGTACACAGTGGGTGACAGGAGACAGGATAGGTGATCAAGAAGCAAATGAAGGTAAAAAGAAGGTTTAAAACCTTGTCTCATCAGCAGGTCTGTGCCACACAAATGTTTCACTTATTTCCTCCTTTTTTATTCTGATAAAATATATATAACATTAGACTTAATCATTTCTACCTGTTCCGTTAGAAGTGGTAAGCTTTCACGTTGCTGTTTCAACTATCTCCAGCACTCTTTCATCTTGTAAAACCAGAACTCCTGGGGTGGGAGCAACAGTTAAGCTCCCTCTTGGGATTCTCAGAGTGCATGGTTGGAGCCCGAGATTCACTCCCCATTCCAGCTTCCTGTTAAAGGGTACTTTGGAAAGCAGTAAGTGATGGCTCAAGTACCGCCACCCACGTGGAAGATCCGGATTAAGTTATAGCATCCAGGCTTCAGCCTGGTCCAGACCTGGTTGCTGTGGACATTTGGGAAGGGAACCAGCAGATAGGAGACCTCTCTCCCTTTTTTTTCCTAACAAAAATAAAATGACTTTCTAAAGCAAAACAGGACAAATTTCAACACCCATTAAATAAATAATCTCTTTGGTTTCTACTTCATCCCTTCTGTCCCTATGAATTTTATTTTAGATACACTTATGTAAGTGAAATCAGTCGGTGTCTACCCTTCTGTGACTGGTTTATTTCACTTAGTATAATATCTGCAAAGTTCACCTATGTTGTGACAGGTGTCACAATCTCTTCTGCACCTCTCATTATACATATACAGCATCTGAAAGCCAGAGTTACAGGAAGAGTCAGAGAGATCTTCTGTTTGCTGGTTCATCGCCCAGGACTAAGGCCGACTGAAGCCAGGAGCTTTATCCGGGTCTCCCACATGGGCAGCAGGGGTCCAAGCAATTGGGCCATATTTCCTCTGCTTTTCCCAGGCACATTAGCAGGGAGCTGGACTGGAAGCAGAGCAGCTGGGACTCAACTGGCACACATCTAGGATATCAGAACTGCAGGCGGTAGCTTTGCTCAGTAGCCCACAACACCAGCTCATATTTTTTTTAAGGAAAAAAAGGCACTTGTATACTGGATGTATATAACTGAATATTTGTTTCCCTGATTTCCCAATCCACCTAGATCCTCAATCACTAATTGAATCAATGTTTCTAAATGACCAGTCTCAGACAGGTCTGCCCTATAACTCTTTACAAACTATGATTCAGACCCAGTGACTCCTCTTCCTGTCAATGAGATGAAGAGTTGGACAAAACGAAGTTGACAGACACTAGTTCCTGGTCTTAAAAATACTTCTTTATTGTATCTCTCCTTTTCTAGCTGACTTTATATTTGATATTTTCACACTTTATAATTCAATCTAAATTTATCTTATTTAGATATGTATGTATACATTTATGTATGTATATATGTGTGCACTCATACACATACACATACATTTAACCACAGAAAATCCTGTATCTATACTTTTCAAGCTGAAGACCAACTGCTGAATTTTCAAGGGTGTTTTCCATTTCAGTACACAAAATAATATGCTTACAACTTAACTGCAAAAATAAAATGCCACTGCAGTTAAGTGTTTCACAGTGAAGGTGCGTACAGATTAAAATAAAGAACTATTCTGGAAGAATTCCCAGCTTTAGAATAAAAAATCATCTCACAACAAATTGGTCACCATAGACCAAGGAAAGAAGGGTCAGCTGCTGGGACATTTTGCTGTGAAACTGCTTAAACCAGCTGAAGTCAGACAACAGGTAGCCTTTTTAATGACCAGCCCTACACCTAAAGATTTAGCATCCCACCACATAGCACATGCGGAGTAGCATGGAAGTTTCATATTCCCCAGTAACTCATCTCTGATCTCATCATTGCCTTTCTCCAACAACCCTAAATTCTAGCCAAACTTGTGTCCTGACCCAGCATAAGCACTCTCATCTGTTTCCTCTGGCAGATTGCTCTCTTCCAAACTAAATCCTATTTTACTAGCTAAGCCTTCTCTAGGAAGCCCTCCTTGGCACCCCCACAGACAGACAGGACATACCTCTCCTTTAGCTCTCCTCCTCTACAGTTTTCCAGTTGGGATAAAGGAGTGTGTGAAGAAAACTTCCACACCTTCAGCTTCAAGCACACACACGTGTGTGGTCCAGTTAGAGCCCACAAAATCACCAACACCAGTTGAGTTCAGGCAGCTGCAGGAATCTGCCTGTGCTTTACCCTATCTGTAAAACAAGATCACAGTTGTGCTACCCCCTAAAGGTGCAGCAAGAACTATACCAAAGGTGGATATAATTGTCAGGACTGTATAGGGAAGAGACATGGCGGGAGGTGAAAAGAAGAGAGTTGGCTCTTTAAGGCCTGTACACTTTTCATGCAGTAGCTTTAGAACAGAGGAGAGTAGATAACAGACGTCAAATTACCAAGTCAGACAGAAAAATAAACTCACAGATATCTGTCAATCAAACAAGGCCATAATTGCTATGTGAGGCTGCTTTCATGTTTTTGTTGTTTGTTTCTAGAGGTTTGAGGTCATATATTAACACATTAATTGAAATTTTGGTCATAATTATCATGTATTAAGCTGTTGATTACATGGGTGCATTTTGAAATTTTTAATTGGTTTGTTTCAATTGATAAAAGGTAATTTGGGAATGATATTTAGAGTTATGAATTTAATTATCATTGAATAGATAATTAATATAGTGTAGCAATAGTAAACAATGATAATGGCAATTATCGTCCAAGTGCATGTATCTGTACCGACATGATAGAAAGATTTCCTCTCTCAAGTTGCTTGGGTCTCTGCTCAGAGCCAGTGCACTGTTCACTCTCTTCATAGATGTAATTAGCAACATCACTGTCACATCCACTTCCTTCCATTTAAAAAGAGCTAAGACTCCATAATGACAAAGGACAAGCTAAAGCTACATTGGGCTCCATTTCTCCACCTTTGCAAATTACTCAGAGAGCTGTGCGGTACTTTCAGTCGGCTCCCAGCAGGGCCACAATATTCAACAAAACTATGAAAGTGCTCCTGGGTCCCCAGCCTGACAGAGTAATTACTGCCCAAGTAAGGCAGAGTCTCCCATTGTAGTTCACCGACATTCAGTGAAAAACATGGCATCTACCAATGGGCTGTGCATGCACTGCCTGTAAACTGGAAAAACCCTCAGTGTTTTTCTAAATGCTCTCCTAACAACAACAGAAAAAACTCAACTCATGAGAAATAATCATTATTATGGTCTCTGTTTCTAAAGTTCTGCCTGCCTGTCCATCAGGAAAAATGCTGTGCTACAGACCAAGGATTTCTCTGAGTCCTGGGGTATTGTCAATATCCATCACCTGGTACTTCCCAAGGCAGGCCTTCAGCTCCTCCCAGACTGGGCAGTGGAGATGTAAGCTAGTGTTTTCCAAGTATCAGTCCTCTCCACGCCAAGAGTTTTGCTGGCTGCCCTATACTGTACATAATGTCTTATATGGAAACAGTTTCAGTGTACATGTACCTTGTTCCCAAAGACAATTCCATGCCACCACAGCTGGAAAGTCAGTATACTACAGAGAGAAGGCAGTACACAAATATAGTAGCAATGAAACGTCACCAAACATTAGCCTACCCAGTGTTCTCCCTCTCTTTGTAAAACAGGCAAATAAGCAAGTACTAAAGAGCCATCATATGAGACCTTCTCCTTTCAATAAGCAGAAGAGAGTACGGCACGATGGCAGAGCTAAATCCTTGCCTTGCATGCACCAAGATCCCATATGCGCACAAGCTGGTGTCCTAGCAGGTTTACTTCCCATCCAGCTCCCTGCTTGTGGCCTGGGAAAGCAATCAAGGATAGCCTGAGGCCTGGAGACCCTGTACCCACATGGGAGACCTGAAAGAAGCTCCTGGCTCCTGACTTTAGATTGACTCAGCTCTGGCCATGTGGCCACTTGACGAGTGAAGCAGCAGATGGAAGCTCTTTCTCTCTGTATCACCTTCTCTTTGTAAACCTGCCTTGCCAATAAAAAGTATTTTTAAAAATCAATAAACAGGGCCCGGCGGTGTGGCCTAGCGGCTAAGGTCCTCGCCTTGAATGCCCCGGGATCCCATATGGGCGCCGGTTCTAATCCCGGCAGCTCCACTTCCCATCCAGCTCCCTGCTTGTGGCCTGGGAAAGCAGTCGAGGACGGCCCAAGGCTTTGGGACCCTGCACCCGTGTGGGAGACCCGGAAGAGGTTCCAGGTTCCCGGCATCGAATAGGCACGCACCAGCCCGTTGCAGCTCACTTGGGGAGTGAAACATCGGATGGAAGATCTTCCTCTCTGTCTCTCCTCCTCTCTGTATATCCGGCTTTCCAATAATAATAAAAATCTTTTAAAAAAATCAATAAACAGAAAGACTATGGGAGACCTGGGGTAGGGGCCACCAGGGGAGACAGGACAGAAACGGATGTAAACAATAATCTGCCCCCAAAACAGGCACATGCTTGGAATCCATCCACCCCTTACTTTTCACTCACACTTCTCACTCCTCTCAGATTCATTCTTAGTTTTAATTTTTGATTAACACATTTAATTCTAGACATTTATGGAGTAAAATACAATCATCCCTTGATATCCAAGCAAAATTGTTTTCTGGATCTCCCACCAAAACCAAAACCAAAAGATAAAACCATCATAGGCTGAACTCCACAGTGCCAAAAGAGACTAGCGGTGAGCACTGTTTAAATGGTGACTGCTACAGAGCAACTAAGGGTCTGCAGATGGTGTCCACACTCCATCATCATTCATGTCAGTAAAAAACTCAGGGCATGGCAAATTCAAGATTTGCTTTTTATAACTTTTTGGAAGTTTTTTGTTTCAAATGTTTGTAATTACCGGGTGGCTAAATCTGGGGACACAGAACCTGTGGCTAGGGAGAGCTGACTGCATGGTATTTCAATCTATGTATAGAGTGAGAATGATTGGGTGGTTAGTACATCAACACCTTAAATACTTATTTTTTTTCTCGTGAGATCATTCAAAATCCTTTCGTCTAGTGCTGTGGGTAA
Organism: Ochotona princeps; assembly: GCF_030435755.1. Lineage (NCBI taxonomy): Eukaryota > Metazoa > Chordata > Mammalia > Lagomorpha > Ochotonidae > Ochotona > Ochotona princeps. Next base: position 41,364,816 of record NC_080842.1, on the reverse strand, counting down.
GAATGCAAAATTAGCACAACCATTACGGAAAACAGTGCGGAGGGTCACTCCAGTCATTCTGCCTTAACTTCAGCTCGTCTCTGATTGCCTTCCCCCAACCCAACACCAGCTGTAACCAAAGGAAGCTAGAACTCACTGCTCTTAGTGACAACTAAGCTCTTTTTGTTTTTGTTTTGTTTTGCTTATTAATGCACACAGACTGGCAGCAAGACCTGAGGCCATGGGAAGACTTACTTCCTTCCTGGTTCCTGCGTGTTCATTTTTTTTGTGGCTCCTTGCCTGGCATTGGAGACAAATGTTGGAATCAGGAGACAAATATTGGGTTCAAAGCCAGGGAAGAGAGTAACTTCGTAGGAAGGGCCATGATTTTCTTATTTCCCTGCCTCTAGCGTAAAGGTGTGTGTGAACTCACAAATCCTATAGGCAGCATGTGAGCCTGTGCAGGTGGGGCAGCTGAGGGCACGTCCCTTCACAGATTCTCCAGAGCCTTATGACCACACTGCTCTTTCAAACATCTGCAGTGCAGTGTCCCAGCAGGAACCTAGAGACAGGAGTCAGTCTCCAGGGAGGTCCCCGTGGACTGTGCCTCCTGGGTCTCAGGCTCCTTAATTCCCCTCCTCCCTGCAGCATGGCTAGTCTAGACAACAGACAGCATCTGGCAAAAGTAATGATATGGTGCTTCCCCAGTTTATAAAATTCGGGGAGGTTCTGCCTGGTTGACGTGCTCTTGGGACAAGACAGCAGCCACGCTATGAGAACACTTGGGCACACAACAGTAAAGGCCACATGATAAGGACCTGAGCCAAATGAGTGACCACCAAGGAACCAGCACTTCCACATTTCCTCCTTGACCAGCATCTTTTGGGGGCCAGCACCTTGTCTGCAGCTCCTTGCAGGATACTTTCTGTGGGTGAACTGGTCCTCCGAGTTGAGCACAAAACTGAGCATGTCGTCTGCTGCAATCCTGCCCCCTCCCCAGTGTTTCTCCAACCGCTCTGTCTCCCCACCACCCTAGGACAATGACCTGGACAATTGAGGACCACTCAGATGATCACGCTCCCACCTCCTACTTCTTCCCAGTGTTGCTCCCTTCTCCCTCTGCCACCTTTCTCATTTTCATCACAGCCACTCTCATCTACATCACCGTGCAGGGCCACTTGGCCTCAGGGCTGATAACCCAAAATAGCTTCAGCTGGCACTCCAGCTTTCAGAAACCATCCTCCACATGTCTGTGATCCGCTTCTTAAAGAACATCTAAATGTGCCAAGCTCTTCCTTTAAATCTTTCCACGGATCCCTTTCGCCAGAAGCAGCACAGACGGTTCAGGCAGACTTTCCCAGCCAAGGTAAAGCCCCAGCTCACGCACCCCTGCAAGGCTTCCCCATGTCTAGCCCTGCTCCAGCCCAGGGCTCCACAGGGTTCAGCAGTATCACCTGGAGGACTTTTCCCCAAAAGAATAGGGCTAAGCCCAGAAAGTCTCATATTGCTCTTTGTGTGGGAACCAGGCAACAACATTAAAAACAAAATTTACAGGTTTTTACTGAAATGAAATTCCTGTTCTATAAAATGGACCCAATTAAAATACACAATGGTTCTCAGCCTATTTCCAGAGCTGTGTAGCCATTGCCACATTCCATTGTAGAAGCCCCATACCCATGAGTAGTCACTCCCCATGGCCCCCAACATCCTCAGGCAATTGTCAGATCCAGGGTACTTCAGAAAGTTCATGGGAGAAAAAGTGGAGTAAAAATCAACTTATTCTGATATGGAAAAAAATCTTTGAATCATATGCATGGCTTTTTCAGCATCTGCATTTTCCAAGAACTTTCCGCAGAACCCTTGGACTGTGTGCCTGGACCTTGGCAGCAGTTATCTCAAGAGCGTCTCCAGTGATGCAACGGCTCCCGCCAGGGACAGAAGCTCCAGCTCAGCCACACCTCTCCTTGCTGTGCTCACGGGTTTCATCTGGGCTGTGGATGCTTTGCTTCCATTTCTAATGGAAAATTTCTCCTCGCACATCAAGGCACACTTCAAACGCAAGCTGCTCCAGTCAGCCTTTCACTGATCCTCAGCTTCCTTGATTTACCTGTCCATCACCCCGGTATCTGAGAAGGGAACAAACAAACCCCAAAGCAAGTGTCAGTCCTACTTCTGCAATCCCACTCTTCGCCACCACACCAGTATGACATGGCTGTGCGGGTCCTCTTTCAGTCCGAAGCACAGCACTCCATACCTGTACCAACCATCTCTAATTTGTCGCATTCCCACAATGACAGCTCAGCATCTTGCACACAGTATATCCTGCAAACGTATTCTAAATAAGTACAAGGATGGTCTGTCTACACATTTTCTCTACCACTACAACATTTCAGAATGGAGGACATTCTTCTCCCTCTCATGTTTACTAATTCTCTATTTTCTTATTCTTTCATGCTAGATATCATGTAACAATGGTATTGAATAATATTTCAAGTTAGAAGGCCAAAATGTTTACATATACATACATTCAGCATAGATGTGTGCATATAGTTTTAATTGCTACCACTAAGCGAACAGTTATAATAAAAATAATTTACCATCACATGAGGCACTGTCCTTTAAAACATTTTAGAGAGATCACATGCAAAAGGTTTTTTTTTTTCTTTTGATGAAGGATTCTACAAGTGCACAGGGCACATGTATACCTTCTCGGAATGTACAGTCACGGTACGAGCAGGCCACAGGCGCAAGGATCAGGTGATCACAAGCGTGCCTCTTCAGAGGATGCCGGTGTGGGGAAGCGGGTAGGAGGAAATAAATTATGCAGGCAGCAAGCAGAATTAAAAGCCCCACACTACATGCTTGATCGATAATCTAGATGCTGCTTTACAATGGATTAAATATACTCGAAAATCGCACACAGTTGTTTCACAAAGAGCCTTATCTAACCCCGACGTCGTATTCCATCCTTCATCGGCTGGTCTTTCTTCTCCAGCGCGAAGCTATTCTTCACGTTAATTATTTGATTTCCATTGTTTGTTTTAAATAAGGAAAAGCCAATCCCGATACGGAACAGGTGCTCCTAGCTATCGGACAGTCCTTTCCTCGCTGTACGCCCCGCTGCTGTCACTTGAGTTTGCCTCAGCTCCGTCAGTGAAAAATTAGACTTCATTTCAGTATGCTAATAGCAATCTCTCCAAAACAATGTAATCAAGGCCTCATGTGCACCTATAATTTCATCCTTGACATAAGCCTGACAGCTATTTATTGTCTGAAAGGAAAAACGGGGAGGGGAGGGAGGAGAGAGGGGACTCCTACATGTCCCCCTCCCCCAAAACAAACCCAGCAGCTTGATGTTTGAAGGCAGAGTCTCTGCGAAGTCCAAAAAAGCGGCAATAATCATGGGGTTTACATATGTCTTGTCTTAAGCAATCAAGGCACAGAGTTAACAGAGAAGCACTTTCAGATGTGCCAATTCCCAAACTGCCCACCTCTGATGAGCCAGCTGTGAACCGCAATTGTCACATTATAATTTAGGCAAAGGGGGGGAGGCATCAGAATACACACTGGATCAACATAATTATTCACAGCAGGATGCTGCAGAATTAATTTAGCCAATCAGAATTATACTGGGGGGTTGGGCACATCGCAGAGATCAAGGAGAGAAAGCCGGGAGCCGGAGCCGGAGCCGGAGCCGGGAGGGGGCCAGAGGAAGGGAAGCACAGTTTTCAACACCTCACTGATATGTGGGTAGTCCGATCTGGAATATATTTTGAATGCATGTATGCGCAATGCTGTTTCTTTTTTTCCTTTATTTACAAACACCCCCACAACACCAACACTGTGCCAGCTGCTAATCTAATCACGGGTCCCGAGGTGGGTGATGATGACCCTCCTTTTACATGATGAGCTCAGAGAGGCTGTGAAACTTGCCAAGGTCACGCAGTTAGGAAGAGGCAGGACCAGAAATGGAAGCCACGCCGACTTAGCGCAGAGACTACGCTACCAGCAAGCGCGGCTTAAGGGTTCCTGCTTCTAAACAAAGCCAGGAGCCATGGAAAGGTGGCACCGTGCACTTCATCTGTGTAGCTGGTGCTTTCCCCATTCCCTACCTCCCTTTTACTTGATTTTTCATCAAAAGCTGGCAGTTCTGGCAATGCTAGATCTGCTCATTATACTTGAGTGTTGAATTTCCTGCCCAAATAGCAACACCGCCCAATTCCCTAGGTTGGGAAAGGCAGCCACCCCAGAAACCTCCAAAGCTTGCTGTGATCCACCATGGAAGACGCTCAACAGCTGGGGTGGATCTTCAGTCTCCCTCCATAATCATCCCATACAAGAGCAGCAGACAGGAATCCAGAAAAATCAATTGGAAAAAGTGGGCTGACTGCCTCAAGAGTACGAGTTCAGTTAAACGCTCAGTGCACAAACTCAGATCAAAGGATCTGAGGCAGAAATCAGAGGCCATGCTAAAACAGCTTCTTTCCTAGATTGCTATCTGCAGAGCCAGGTTTTCAAGTTCACGAAGTGAGGCTTGTCTTTCCCGTGAGCACTGGGTGATTTTAAACTAAAGAGACCCTCTTATTCTCCTGCTTGGAATTCTGTCCAAGTGTGGATGTCAGAGGAGCTGGGAGCAGACCTGATTTCCCTGTAAAAGTTAGACTTCAGCTCACATTTGCTGCTGCTGGTAATGGGGGATGGGGGGATGACAGGGAGCGGCCTGGGGTTTTATGTCTGGCAATAATGTTTGATCTATGCCATTGTCAATGAGAACTGTGATTTAATCCATAAGGATATAGAGCCTCATGATGAAAGGGGAATAACGACAAATCCTGATTAACAATCGCTGCTACACTAAAGCAGGTTACCATAGTAACAAGACTGAAATTATACAACAAACTGGGATGCCATACCAGGCAAATTACTCCATGAAGGGGCCCTTTTCTGAAACCATTTGGCTTTCTGTGTTCTTTTAAAATTAAGATGTGAGCATCTAACTTTCAACTGGTATTAGCTTCCCTCTTTCTCTTCTAAACCCTCCCTCTTCAGGGAGTCTCACATAATACAGGGGATAAATATGTACGCACAGGAAATGTAGCAAACAATTAAGCACATTTCAGCTCCTCTTTCCCCTGAAAGAAGAGGACAAAACAGAATTATAGTAAAGGGACTCTTCCTTTCATATCAACCTTTTGACAGAAATCAGGCTCAATTCTTTGATCAAGGGAATTGGCAAAGCAAGTACCAGGGAAATATTCTACTTATCCCACATAACAAAGTTTTCTGGATTTGTAGGAAAGAGGAGCAAAACAACAGATAAGAGGAGGAGTCAGGAAAGGGAAGTTACTTCCTTTGTTCCCAAGGATGCTTTGTTCTTAATTGGGACTTTTTAAAAAGAAGGACATGGTTTTATAATAATGTTGCTTTCCAACATTGACTCGATTTAAAAAAAAAAAAAAACAGGCTGTAGGAAAATCTTCCTTGGTAAACATCACTTTAGAACTATTATGGCTATTATGGCAACTGACTTCGGCAGCAAACCTTTTAAAATAGATCTTATCAAAGAACCTAGGAAAAGCTGCCTCATTTAAACATCATACTCAATGTCCTCTTGATCTCACAGAGGAATACAAAGTGAGGCATTCAGAACAGACAGAAGAGTCACTTTTTTAAATGTCCTCTTCATGGGTCTAGAGATCTAAAAGGGATAACACATTTCTAAATGATGCAGATATTTCCTATTCCCCCTTCCAAGAGTGGAAGAGGAAAAACATAAATCAGAGCTTCACATTCCACAGGCTGCAGCAGCAGGAGGCACCACACCCTTGGGATTCAGCCATTACTTTTCAAGTAAAGTTACTGAAGAGCATCGAGGTCCCACAGGGAGAACCTGGAGTCAGAAGGAGAAACCCTTGGGGCCAGCTGGATCCTATGCTTGCTGTCACACTCAGTCAAGTCCTTGTAGCTCCCAGGGTTTCTTTTTCCTCCTCTGGGAAATGGGAATCTTAATCCCCACCTGGTTTACCAAGAAAGAACTTTGGGCGGGATGAGTAGTGGAACACTGCATGAAAATGGTAAGGGTGTGTATTGTTAAATACTCACTAGAGCTTGCAATTCAATTGCTCAACACAGAGCACAGACTCCATGCTACAAACAATGTAACCATAATTATTCTAGGACATCATTTTTATCTGGCACAAAAAAAAAAATATTGGTGTCATGTCTTGCCTTTATCACTTCTACTTTATACTAGGCCAAAACAAGCAAGCAAACAAATAAAAGCAGGAGAGGTGGAGCAGCAGGCATTTATCAGGAGGTGTATTCTCTCACTTGGGCTCCATTTATCTGTATCACTCTAAGAGGAAGGAAACTGCTTTAAAATCAGGACACACACGATGTACTCAACAAGCACCCGTAGGCTGGGCTATTGCTCCAGGAGAGCTTAGCTCTGAGGTCTCTCCATTTTCTCTCTGTGTGTTTTCTTTGTCTAGGACACAACAATGTCTGTTTAAGCGCCTTGGGTGATGGGGTCGGGGAAAGAGGTGAGGCCCATTTTGGTGATGGTGCATGCCGTGTGTATCTTGCTGAATTTGCCTTTCTGGAGCAAGACTTCTTGGATTCAAATCTGAGCTCATCACTTATCAATGGTGTGACATTGTACAAAGGACAGGTTTATAGGACTCTCAGTTTTCCCACATCTGAAATGGGATTGTGGCAGCAGTACATAGTATGAGATTTGTAAGTTATGACGAGTGTGTAAATCACGTAAAACAAGGCTAGACACACAGTGGGACCTTATCTCAGGGGCCTTAACCTAGTAGACAGTGGGGGACAGATGGATTTCCTTAGGCCAGTGCAGTATTCTGCTCAGCTTCAATGTCTTTAGATGTGACAGGTCTGCCACAATTCACCATGTTGACCCATCAACTCTTACTAGGCACATCACTACCTGCCTGTTCCCTCTCCCCCAAAAAACTCTCAGTTTGCCAGCCTTACATATGTCCCTGCATATTCTTCTTTGGGTGTGTGGTTCATTTCGCTTCTGCCTCTCACTCTGAATCTGATTTGTTCCTTTATCCCTGTTAAGCCTGTGTGTCTGTGTGTGCATGCTTCTCTTCGGATCCTTCTGACTTCTTCACTCTAAGCTTCAGTCATTAATTTTTATTGTTTGCATTTATTAGCATTTTATGCTTCCCATTCTTACGTTTAGAAGCACAGAAGTAGAATGCATTTCTCTCCTAAAGAAACTAAATCACTCTTTCCTGTGTATCAGTGAATTCTGGCAGAAGTACTTCCTCTCCGTGCTGTTACAGGAAAATCAAGGTGTCAAACAGAAACATGAAGAAATTGTGTGCATTGCCAAACAGTTCACTGAGGGGCTTTCCGCCTGTTCCCTGATTGCGTTCAAAGTAGCACCCGTCAGTACACAGAAACATGACGTCTGCCACAGACCATTATATGCCAAAGCTGGTAGCTTCAGGTAAAGCTAGGCATTTCTGTGGGGGGGGGGGGGGAATGCTTGAAATCTGAAAGTGAATAAAAAATAAAAATAGGAAGTATTTGAAAAACTATGCAGATGATGGGTTTTAGGACATGCTATTCCAAACAAAGTAGTGCACCTTGGCACTTGAGAAAACAGCAGAGACACAAGGTCAGTCCCATCCTTCATCCATTTTGAGAATTGTTCCCCTGTATTCAAAGTAAAGGAATGACCTGAACTCTGAAGTCAACAGGGACCCACAGCAGAACAAGAACAAACAGGCCTTGTTAAGCTTCCTGCAGCTGTTACCGCCACCCACGGCCCCTTTGCCCAGGACCACTGCTACATCCTGTCGGCTCCCCAGCAAGCCTACACAAAAAGACTCAGGTCTCCCTGTCTCTTCAGATCTTCACTTCTGAAGACGCCTATATCACATAAAACAGAGTAAATGAGTATAATTTGCTCCCATTGGTCTGTCTTTTGTTTTAGGAGTCTCAGCCATAAACCTAGTGATAATGAGAGAAGAAATCTTCTCTTCACAATTCAGTGGAAAACATGGGCACTTGCTACACAACTAGGAACATAACCCCTGTCTACATTTGACCCTGGGGATATATTTATCAATACCTGTGTCATTTCAAGATTCAAAAGCACTATTTGTAAAACTTGCCAAGTCCATAGAATATTGCTTTGCCAACCAATATTCAGATAAGTTTTTTTTTATTCACAGATTACATGTTCTTAAAATACATTGGCAAATGTGGCCCAATTAACATCATAACATTCTCAGATACTTTCTGATGGAATGTCAACAGCGAAAAATTCACACAAAAACTAAGAAGCTGAAATCTAATATTTTTGGCATTATCTAAGTTGTTCCTTCTATTGTGATAGCAGTGATGAAAACCTTTAAATTACTAGACATTTGGATCTCAAAATAACAGAGCAGTCTGATTTTTTTTTTTTTTAATCTCAAAAGAACAGAGCAGTCTGATGCTGCTACCCAACAAGAAGGTCTATTCTGCAGGGCCCCAGGCTAAGGGTGTAGGGCCTCAACCCACATGATTCTACTGAAACAAGGAGCCCAGGAACTTATTTGCCACCGGCCCCTGCTAACCTGCTCTGCTGCTGTGCCTGTCTTTGCTACTGTTGCTGTTGTGAAAGTGCATCCAAATCTTTTCCACTAGATTTTCCACTTCTTGGGCTTAGTTCTATGCTAGTATACATAGATGTGCTAAGACAGAGGTGGGTTTTTTGCTTTTATCCAGATAAAATTATGAAATAAAGCAATGGCAAGTGACCTCTTTTTCCAAGGATGATATATGCTGGGCCCAGTCTCCCAATGGTCAACTCCACAGCTTAGCTTGTTTCTCTAGGGGTAACAGGATGGGCAATCTTGGCCTGATACATTTAGCCCCTGGCTTGACCGCAAGTTCCCTCTTCCCAACTTCCCCTTTTTTAAGATGCCCCCCCGGGGGGAGGGGAGCTTAGGAGTTGCTTGAGCATTGGGAAAATACTGGGAGGAACTAGGCAGACTATAAAAGAGGCAGGCCAACTTCGAATAAACGGCATTCTCTTTACAAGAATGACCCACTGCGTGTTGTGTTTTTTGTAACCCTAGTCCCTCCGCTCGGCTCCGGCGACGCGGGCGTTGACGACAGATATAGTCAGAAACACAAACACACACAGTGTTTTTAGAGCTTTCCACTCCACTCAAAATGCAAATAATTTAATTAAGTCCCATGGGCAAATACATACATGCAATTCTTGCATTTCAGATTATCTACTACACTGAATAAAAGAATGTCATTGAAAAAACTGACATTCAAGAAGTAGCTGTATGAAAGCAGTTCTCTAATTTCTTATCCTGTGACAGGAACAAAGGCTGTATTTCAGAAACTGGGCCTAGGGTATCCTGGGTATGAGCCAGGGCTGCGTACCACTGACATGGCAAGAAGTTTCCGACCCTGTCTGGAACCGTTATTTCATTTCCCTCTCCCTCTACGACCAAATCTATACCCTAGCTTGAGGATCCCAAGACTTTACAACTTCAAGCTTCTCTTTGGGGAGTAGCTAGGCATTTACCAAAACCAGTTCACACCAATGAAGTCACTCTCAAAAACATTCCCATTTAGAAATCTTATAACTCTGTTTTGCATAGTGTTATCTCCGCATCACCCCACTCTGAACATCCTCCTACTGAACCTCCCACACCTGTACAAAATGATCCAGAAGTAGTGTGATCAAATAAGCCTGGGCTTTTATTTCATCCTTAAGCAACCCCATGGTTCTGTGAGATGCACACTAAACTGGCAGTCAGAAGAACTTCATTCCGGTCATTGCTGACTCACAGCTAGCTGTGTGGTCTTTAAACATATGACCAACCTCCTTTTATGGAACATGGGAACATAAGGGATAAAAAAGCCTTTGCTTCTTTTTCCTGGGGGAGTCAAATAAAACGAAGTGTTAAAAACATGTTTCTAAAATTATATAACTATGTTTGCTTAATGGTTTACAGTGACAAATAATTAATATACTAATATATTAGTTTTCAAATTTCTGACTGGACGTTATCTAAAAAAGAGAGAGAGAAAGAGGCAAAGCAATTCCCAGGAAAATTTCCATTAAGAAATGGATTCTTGGAGGTGGCACTGGAGTGTAGCAGGTAAAGTTACTGCCTGGGACACTAACATCCCCTATGAGCATTTTTTTTCTAGACCCACCCCATTAATGTTCCTGGGAAAGCAGCAAAGGATGGCCCAAGTGCTAGAACCCTTGCAACTACAAGCTTGACCCCAAAGAAGCTCCTGGCTTTGACCTGGCCCATCTCTGATGAGATACCTCAATTATTATGAAATCATCTTTCACTGAAGTCCTTCATTTTCCAGTATACCACAATCCTCTCTGAAAAACAAACTAAATGCTGATTCCATGTGTGTATTTGAGGTAGCCCTTTGTGCTCTAGAAGGTGGCAGCAGTTAGCAACCTCTGGCTGCAGAAGGACCTTTCGGGAAAGCGCCCTCCAACACGGTCAAGCTCCTAAATAAAGCAAACTCATAAAACAATTCTTATACCTGATTACAGTATTAGAATGAAGAAAGTAGCAAGAAAGAGTTCAAGAATGACCTTACATGATTCCAGGCAAGAGGACAGGGGGGTGTGGTGGAGAGCAGTCAGTACAGGAAAAAAACAAGAGACTATTTCTAATTTTCAGAAACACACAAGGAAAATAATCAAGAGAAGGGCTAAAGAGCACCATGGGTGAAAGCTCAAAGGCAAAGCAGCGTGACCCAGGAGTGGGGCTCCAACATGAACCCCTGCCACCACCCAAGTGGGCTGCTGCCTTGCCTGAAACGCACTGTGCAGCGCCACTGACACACATCTGGAACTGGGTGCCTGGACTCAGCCAGCACTGGCTTATACCATGTTAAAAGGGGGGATGGGAGGGGGAGATTGCAGAGTACACATATTTACACATGTCCTGGTTCTAAATTCCAGCAGTTTTGAAGGTCATAAGCCCCATGCCTGTCAAGCTGTGTTTCCTTTATCCTCTGGGCAGCTCTGCATTTTAATTGGGCAGGCTACTGAGCTGGTACGCAGCAGAGAAGGATATGCTGCATGGGTACCTGCAAAAGGAACACAGGGGGCTCTTTGGTGAGGAAAGGAAATGTGAGGCCTGAAGTCTGGTAGAATGTAGTCTTTAGGGCCCTTTCTCCTCCAAAATGGTGGTTAAGCACAATGCCAAGGGAGAGCGGGATGAAAAAGACCCTCTGAGGCACAACCCTCAAGAGGAAAGAGATTAAGTTAAGGAAGCATTTCCTGCAGCACAACAGTGTAGGCCTGCATCCTTGCCAAGTGGCTGTGTGCAGTGAGTGACCCAAGGCCTTTCTGATAGCACAGAAGGAAGGGAACATGGCAAGGCCCACAAGCCAGGTCTTCACATGCCAGCAGTCTTTTGTGCTCGCATCACAGGCCCCAGCTGAGGGTATCACTCATGCCCTTCCCCAACACTCAGTATCCTCTGGCACCTTAATGCTGAATACCTCTCCTCTCCACCACAGAACTTTATATATATAATACATATAATATATATAATATGTATATGTATGTGTATATAATATGTATATATTATAGTTACAGAAAGAGAGAGAGATCTTTCCCATCTGCTGGCTGATTCCCCAAATGGCCATGATATCCAGGGCAAATGGGCCAAGTTAAAGCCAGGAACCAGGAGCTTCACCAAGGTCTCCGATATGGGTAGAAAAGGGCCAAGGACTTGGGCCATCTTCCATTGCTTTTCCCATGCCATTTACAGGGAGCTAGACCAGAAGTAGAGCAGCTGGGACACAAACCAGTGCCCACATGGGATATTAGATTCGCAGACAGTGGTCTAACCCATATGCTTTAAGACCGGCCCCCACCACAGTGCTTTCCATTGCCTAGACTCCCTGTGCTTGGTATAAACTAACTATAGGACTACATCAGTTTTGTTTCCCTGAAACTTAAGCAACCTTCGCATGTGACATTTGTGTTGAGGGCCTCAAATCTAAAATCAACAGGGGCAAATGAAAGACAGCTAGACCTCCAGCCACACAGGCCTAGGGCAAAGCCACAGGCTCATTCCAATTCAGCTGTGATTGCAGACAGCTTCTACTCACCTTCCCTGGCCTGAAGCAGTGCAATACCACCACCCTCAAGGATCCTTCTGGCTCTTCCATGCTGTGATTATTAAATACTGGAGAACTTTACCTTTCTGAGTAGTTAATTGGACCTTGCTTGGAAAAAAAAAAAACAAAAAAAAACAAAAAAACCACTTGTCTTTAGCCTTATGAAAAATGCCAGGAATTTCCCAATGAAATTCCAGAACTGTGTCAGCCAATGTGGGTTGAATCTGCTGATATCTGGCTCTCTCTTTTCACAAAAATGGCAGTTTCACTTGTTTGAATCTAAATATATTCAGCATGGGGGCACACAAATGTATAGAAAGCTGCCATCATTTTTAGGTGCTGTGCCTGTTCTATGCTTGTGACCATAAACCACATCTTTGTCTCTATTGGGGGGGGCATTAAAATTTAATGAAAAGAAATAATGAAGAAAATACACCTGACAGACTGGGAAGAACTAAGAGCCCGGTCTGCATTCAGACTGAGGTTTTTAGGATTTGGGTATGGGGTTTTCGGTTTATCCTTCCCCTACACTTGTTCTGGGATATTGTTGGGTAGAGGAACTCTCGAGGTGGGAATTCTTCCCAGAACTTTACGCTAGGCCTCTTGGTGAAGGATACACAGGGAAAGGGCTGCCACCATCCAACCAGACCATTGAACAATGGTGAAAGTTCTGATAGGGAAACTTCTTTGTCTCACCACACTAAAAAGCTACGTGTGATAATGGATATTAAATACTTACTATAATATCTGGTATGCTAAGCACATCCCAAGAGTAGTAACTGAAATCGTTAGTATTACTTGCTTGGGATATTACTTCTATTTTTTTCAGCATGAGGAAATTACCTCTTTCTATCTGACATAACAGAGCCAAAAATAAAACACAGTTTAAAAACCATATACAAAATGGGAATGGCAAAATCCTACTGCACCAAGAAAACCTGAATTTCTTTTGTCATCTTAGAGATTTGGGGGCTCGATGGTTAACACACAGAACTATCTCTTCCTCAAGACTTGTTACCCCTCTTTGAAGAAAGCAGCCCCAGGGGGCAGAAACTGCCTGGTACAGCTTATCTGGAACTTTGTTAAAAGAGAGAGAAAGAGGTTGGTGGGAGGGGAGTGGAGAGAGTGTTGCATATTAAAAAAACCAAAAGATAAACACGGGTGGTAGCAAAGTATCAACCCTAAAATGATGGTGCCTATCCCATTAATCTTTGATTGCTATAACTCCTACTGCATTTTTCTCTTCACCTTAAAGTAAAGCTGAGGTCAGATGTTACATAAAATTTAAATGCAACTGTGAAATTCATACATTTAAGTTCCTCTGCTGGTTCCCTTGGCAACGGCTCCAACTTTCACAGTCTATCTTGGATACTGAATGCTCCAGCAAGAGTTCCTTGGGATTGATTTCTTAGAAACCCTATATTGTAGTCAGACTGCAGCTTGTAAAACAACATTTGAACAGAAAACACAGTGACATTTTAAAACAAAGAACTCAAGTCAGCTCATCACAAACGCGTTTCAACCAAACATTTGCTTGAGTTGTTTTACAGGAAAAGATTTCCCTCCTCACATCTCGGTCAGTCTTCTCTAAAACAGCATGGTTCTTCTTTTCTGTCCTTGACAAGCTTCGGAGCACTGACAAGGAGCACACAGCTGTGCCTGGCCATTGTCACACACAATGATCATGGGCCATGGATGAACCCAGACCAGAGCTTGTGCAAGAGGATGAATCTCCTCACCAATGGTGCTGGAGCAAGAGACAACCCTGACGGTGCCTTGGTGTACGTACACCACATTGTCACCTGAATTTGAGAGTGACATTGGTACTGATATTAGCGAACATGCCCACTGGTATCAACTAGTTGAGCATGAGAAGAATTTACTTTCAATGTGCCTACTGATTTCACATGAGCTCAACACAGAACATGTAAAATAACATCTTGTATTTTCAGCTGGCAAAACCAGGTAGGGGGCCATTCCACTTTTATTTTTCCTCGTTTTCTGATGTGGTAAAGGTTACCGACTTGCCCCTGCAATTCCATGGAACTCACCTCCAGCGGAACAACGGGAAGGCAGAGGGTGGAGAAGTCAACACAGAGAGCCAGGTGGCACAGAAAAGGCTCTTCCTAAATTATCTCAACAGAAGTTCTTTCAAGATCTTCAGAGTCACCTGGGCACTTACCACATGCCAGGCTATGTGCTTACTCTCACTGATGCCTAACAATAACCTGAGGAAACAGGTATTTTGTTCTGCCTTTAGGAATGATAAGTCAGATTTGGCTGGGCTCTGACTAAAAGGGCCATTCACTTGGCAGGCAGGAAGCCCAATTGGAATCTAGCACAGACTGTCTCTAACACATCTCTCCTGCAGCATTCAGAATGGGAGACCCTAGGGGCTAAGCATTTCCATGGTCAAGACATCATTCCTAAAGCACTGAGTGGAGAGCAGCATCTGGCTCTGAACCAAGCACCTTCCCGGTGTGGGAGCTGAGGAGCCCCTGATGACTGTCCTCTTCAGAATTCATGTCAATAAAATGAATCTTACAGAGCAGCAGTGAGGAGTCGATGGGCTACAATGTACAGCCTCAGGAATACATGGCTGATGTCCAATCAGCAGCATCTCTCCTTCTGCCTTCAAGCACACACACCAAATTCCTCTTAGATTAGGGGAAAACATGACTCGGGAGGGGGAATTTCAGCTAGCAGCATAGGGGCTGCATTCAACATTGGAGAACCTGTGGTAAAATCCTAGCTTTAATTCCTGATTCCACCTCCTGCTAATGCAGACCCTGGGAGGCAACAGTGATGACTCAAGTAACTGGGTTTCTGCAACCCCTGTGACAGACTGGATAGCATCTGGCTTCCAACTTTAGCCCAGATCTAGCCCCATCCATGCAGGCATTTAGGGAATGAGCAGTAGGATGGAATATATCTCTCTTCCTCTCCTTCTCCCTTCTTATTCCCAAATACTTTTGCTGTTGTTGTCGCTGTTAAGAGAAAAAGCATGGGGCCAGTGCAGTGGCTCAACTGACTAATCCTCCACATTCACCACCATCCCATGTGGGTGCCAGTTCGTGTCCAGGTTGCTCCACTTCAAATCCAGCCCCCTACTTGTGACCTGGGAAAGCAACAGAGGACAGCCCAAGTCCTTAATACCTTGCACCCACATTGGAGACCCAAAAGAAGCTCTTGACTGTGGATCAACTCAGCTCCAGCCATTGTAGCCATTTGAAGAATAAACCAGTGGATGAAGGATCTTTCTTTCTCTTCACTCTGTAAATTTCCCTTTCCAATAAAAACAAATAAAATCTAAAAAAAAAAAGTATGGTTCAAAATGTCTCTGTTGCCAGGAACTATAGATGTCTTCCTAGAGCATCCAAGTCAAACATGGCTTTCCTTCTCTAAGCACTTGACAGTTAAGGACCATCTCTAAGGCAGGATCCTACTTATACACATTACAAGTAAAGCACAATTTCTACAAGATCAAGCCTTTGATAGAACCTTTCTAGCCTCCAAGCCCAAGTGACAGTATATAAGTATCCATGGCCTAATCCCCTTAAACTAAGTCTAGACTTAAGGTCAAGGACATACATTTGTGTACTCACTCTATAACCAATGATTCTCGATAAGTTATTTAAGCTTCCTGATTCTTGCATAGTATCAGTAGGCAATTGATATTAGCACGCTTATCTACATATCTTGCTGGATTCTTCCTGAACTTTTTAATATACTGAGAAGTATATCCATATTTCTAAGTCAGGCAAGTGGAACAGAAAGAAGCCTTCATTTTTCTCAGCATGTTTATAGGAGAAACTGAGTAAAATATACTCTTCATACTGGGGCTGGCACCAAGGTATAGCAGGCTAAGCCTTCACCTATTGGTGCAATATCCCATGTGTGCACAAGTTCAAGTACCAGCTGCTCCACTTGCGATTCAGCTTAATGCTTATGGCCTAGGAGCAAAGCAGATGATGGCTGAAGTCCTTGTGCCACTGCACCTAGATGGGAGACCCAGAGGAAACTCTTGGCTCCTGGCTTTGGATTGGCTCAGCTCCAACCATTGCAACCATTTGGGAAATGAACCAGTGTCTTTCCTTCTGAGAAACAGCAATCCAGCCTGTGGCATTCTGCCATAGCAGCCCAACCTAAGGAATCCCTGTAGCCAGACCCCAGGATTGGGGATGAAAGGCCCAAGTAGAGTCAAAGATAAACCCAGGACAAAAACAGTGGAACCCGAAGAACATGGGGTCACCACTGCTAATATCAGGTAAGCAATCTGAATATCCAAATAAATCTGTTAGGAGAAGGGGAGACAGGGACTTCACTTCCTCAGGTAAATCTCTGTTTACAGAATGATCAGGACCAATGTTGCTCTGCTGAAAAGCATACTTAGATAAATTTAAAATAACAATCAGCCTTGAGAATTTAGCTAGTGAGGGAGGAATAATTTCACAGTGATTGAAGATAACACATGTCAGTCTTTCCAGGTTTCCCTTTATTAATCAATCAGGAAACAAACAAAACTCAATAAAAAGGCATAGAAAAAGCTTATAAATATCATTCAAATCTTTTTTACCAGCCATTTGCTTTCCTTTAGTATAACTGGCTTTTTCATTAAATAAAATAGAAGATATTACCACAGCTGCTTAAAAGGAGATTTGGGGATTATACTTCTAAGAGCATGATCTGAATTGTCCTCCTATTCCTGGCAGCCACGCTTTGTATCCCAGCTCAGTAACATGCACAGCAAGAGTCCATGCAGGAGAATTTCTAGACCAGGGGGAATGAAGGGAATCCTGGAAACTGGCATTTCCATGTAAGGACTTGAATTCCAAACCACTAATTGATGATCGGGTTTCTCTCTGAATGATCAGAAGCACACACCAGGCATCTCCCAACCTTAGCCTTTCCCCATCTCATGCCCCTTCTGTCCCAACCTTGGCAAATGCCATCTCATCAAAATGGAGTGCCCTCCCCTACAATACTCTTCTCCTTTCTTCCCACAAGCTAATTGCTACCTGCCCAGATCCTGCATATTCTTAAAAACAGTTAAATACCATCTCTGCTCTTTTCCCTATGTAGCTTTCTTTGATCCTATCAACCAGAAGTAATTTCTTCTGTAGCTACATTTCCATTTAATTTGGGCATCATTACTGTCTTTCACCTTGAACTCTAGATACGAAAGCACACATCTCTCCACTCTGTGTGGAGGTACATTCCACACTGGACTCTCCTTTGCAGCCAAAGAACCCAGAAAGTGACAGGTGCTCTATGGCTCCAGAGAAAAGAAAATATGTATGAGACAAGGGGCAAACAAAGCAGCGGAGATGTGTGTCCTTTCTGGTAACTTTTATAGCTCTGTACTTTGGAAAAACAAGCTGAGCTTGCTCCACACACCATTAACATCCCTATATCCACATTCAGCCTGCTACTAAATTCTTAAAGGCCCTATAAGAAAGGTTTTATATCCTGGCTTTAGCATCACTGGCATCTGTGGCATCTAAAACCCAAAGAGGCTGTTCTTCTGAGGTGTCATTAGCTTTCTGTGTGCCTTCAAAGGCTCAAAGACAATTTGCTGGACTCCTCAAAGAATGCTAGTTGCTTTCCAGCCACTGCAAAAAAAAAAAAAAAAAAAATCTATCTCAGCTACTGCAGGAGTAGTCATTTGCTCTCTATCCTTTCAAAAGAGCTGTGTGAGACACATTTCTGTGCTATTACTGGCACTGTTGGTTTCCCTGCATAATAACCAAGGCACCCTCTAAAGTGTGTGTGTGTGTGTGTGTGTGTGTGTGTGCGTGCGCGCGCATGCACGCCCATGATGCTAAAATTACTTTTCTGGCAAAATGTCTTGTCCACAAAGCCAACTCGATTTTTATCTAATAGCTTCCCAATAAGCGAAAGTTTAGAGGAAAATATCCGAAGAGAAACAACCTTTATTCCACCCATTTTGCTGAAAAGAGAACGATGACAGCAATGCCCTAAAACCTGAAATAAGATTCACATATTGAGAAAAATTTAACATACCTAGAATAGCACAGTGGGGATCAAGATCCCACCAATGGTTTCATTGAATAACACTATTAGCCAAAGCACAGGTTCTCTAACTTTCTCTGCAAAGCTTGTAACCTCCATGAGAAAATCATAAACAGTCTCCAATTCAAAAGTTGCTGAGAGTTCTATCACAGTGTGAAATTACAGTGCTTCTCAGCGGGGTGCTACTGGCAGGTGCAGCATGATGACTGGCTGGGTGAGGGTAGGGAGGCTGTCCTGCACACTGCCGAGTATTTGGCATCCTTCGTATTGCCAGTAGCAACCCCCAGCTTTGTGGTTGCCAAGAACACATCCCCAGCTCACATTTTCAGTTACTCCCGAGGGAAACTGGCACAACCAGCATACAAACAGGTGGGGATACTCACCATGTGCACATGCATGTACACACACACACACACACTTTAAAGTGCATGTTGCTGGTATGCATTTGATGTCACAGATGCTATACATGTATGTATCACCAGCAAGAGAAAGAAAAGGGAAACATGGAGAATGGCACTGTTGGTGTTAGCTCTTATTTGCTGCATGTCAGCTCTGCAAGCCACATACAGGGTTTCCATAAAAACAAGCATGTTTGCATGCAGATTCAATGCAGCCGTCTGTGAGAATACTCTCTGTATTCTCTCAAGAATGGATCTTTTCTGCTTTTCTGAGCTTCCTACGGCTTATGGATGAAGGGAAGGTAAGAGAAAATGTAAAATATGATCAGTGGCATTCCCTCCTCTTCTGATCTATACAGCTAACCAGAAAATCCACGCTCTAGATCTGTATGAATAACAGGCTTCCTTCCCTCAGCTGGTCTTTCCCTTCTCCTCAAGCATCTGCATCTTGGTGCTCCTGGTCTGATGAAAGTCAAGGCTGTGGGGCTGAAGCCAGAGACACATGGATAGATAAAATCACTGTTTCGAGCCATTTCCTCACCTCGGTCTTTCATACAAAAACTGTTCCAGCTGACCCTCT
Organism: Ochotona princeps; assembly: GCF_030435755.1. NCBI lineage: Eukaryota > Metazoa > Chordata > Mammalia > Lagomorpha > Ochotonidae > Ochotona > Ochotona princeps. Next base: position 41,345,679 of record NC_080842.1, on the reverse strand, counting down.
CGAGAAACATCTGTACTTTACTTCTAATGTTTAAGGTCAAGCACATTTTCCACATTGGGGAAGGGATGGGTTATGGCAGCAAATCTTTTCACACCAAAGCCCACATCTGCTTCTCTTCCCATCTTAGTATCTATAACACCAAGTCAACATTGTCACAATAATGATAAGAATAACAACAATGTCAGGGAGTGTCCATTCAGGAAAGAAACTACAGCAAATCCATGTCTGAGTCTCAATCAGCCAGAAGCTACAGGGATAGGATGTTCTGGTTGATGAAATCCATCTATCAGTCACCAGCACCAAGGTTCATTTCTCTCCTCATAAGGGGCTAACAAACTAGTAATAAATGAAGTCTGACAAAGGCTCACAGTAAAGGCATTTGAAAGTCTGCAGGGAGGACAGGGATTGTGCCCACTGCCTGTGACACCAGCATCTCACATGACCTGAGAAAGGAGCAGAAGATGGCCCAAGTCCTTGGGCTCCTGCCCCCACACAGCAGACCCCGAAGACGCTTCAGGCTCCTGGCTTTAGCCTGGCCCAGTGCCAGTCCTTATGGTCACCTGGGAAGTGAACCAGCAGAAAGAACATCTCTCTTTCTCCCTTTCCCTGTCTCCTTCTTTCTCTGTGAATCTGCCTTTCAAATAAAAATAAATAAATCTTTTTAGAAACATAAAGCTTAACAAGCAGATTAATGACTTCCTAAAACTCCGGCCCTGCAAGAAATTGATCTACTTGCACACTGTAAGTAGGTATGTAAACTAGTACAGGTATTGTGGAAAACAGTACAGAGGTTAAAGAGGAAAAAAAAATAATAAAAGCAGTACTACTTTATGATCCTGCAATCCCACTACTGGATATATAGGTAAGGGAAATGAAATCAGTCTGTCACAGAGATATCTACATTTCCATGTGTATTGTAGCACTATTCACAACAGCCAAGAAATAGAAACACCTAAGAGTCCATCTACTGTGAAGGGATAAAGACGCAGTACTTAATATATGATAGACTACTGTTCAGCCATCTAAAAAGATGAAATTTTGGCATTCACAATATGGATAGAACTGGAAGTCATTAACTTCAGTTCCCACCCAAGGAGGGGGGGCCTTTCAGTTAATTTAATCAGTAATTAATCTAAAATCATAAAAGTTTGGCAAGACAGTTTGAAGAAAATGATTATCTTGTCTTAGTACGAAATGACAGAGGACAATATACTGTTGTTAGAAATAATATATACTGGGCCTGGCGGCGTGGCCAGCGGCTGAAGTCCTCGCCTTGAAAGCCCCGGGATCCCATATGGGCACCGGTTCTAGTCCCGGCAGCTCCACTTCCCATCCAGCTCCCTGCTTGTGGCCTGGGAAAGCAGTTGAGGACGGCCCAAGGCTTTGGGACACTGCACCCGCGTGGGAGACCCGGAGGAGGTTCCTGGTTCCTGGCATCGGATTGGCGCGCACCGGCCCGTTGCGGCTCACTTGGGGAGTGAATCATCGGACGGAAGATCTTCCTCTCTGTCTCTCCTCCTCTCTGTATATCCGGCTTTCCAATAATAATAAAATCTTTAAAAAAAAAAGAAATAATATATACTGGTATCAGTTCTGTGAATGAAATTCTGCTGTTCACTGTGCAATGCCTTTGTGGATCCTTGATATTTTAAATAACCAAAAATACATAAGAGAAGAGGAATTTTCTTAGAGACTGCCAGGTGAAGGTGACAAAAGCACTGAATGTTTCTCTTCTGTGCTATTCAATGGCTCCCCCTTACCTGCAAGATCAGGGTCAAATGCCTCAGCCTGGTGGATGAGCCTGGCCTGGAATGTTCTGATTCATCTGCCCCATACTCCATCTGTCTCTTCCCCCAGCACCAGCCAGCAAGCTGTCTACAGTGGTTACGCTACACCTGAGATGCCTACCTCCTGTATCATGGTTTCAAATTCTGGCTCCGGCTCCACTCCCCATTCCAACTACCTGATTATATGCACCCTGGGAGGCATCAGGAAATGGTTTGAATACTTTGGTCCCTGCCGCCCACCTGGGAGACAAAGATGGAATTTCCAACTCCTGCTTTCAGATTACCCCAGCCGTGGCTGCTGCAGTATTTGGGGAATGAAAATAAGAACGAAGGATATCTCTCTCTCTTTTTCTCTCCCTCACTCCCTCTCTCTCTCTCTCTCCCATCCCCTTTCAAATAAAAATTAAAACCAATTCCTTCTTACTATGGTACCAAGTTATTCCCATTTTAAAAATGGCCTGCTTCTCTCCTCTCTCCTTTCATTTAGCTACCTCTTACATCTTCAAGCTTTGGTCAAGGTGCTGACTCTACTGCTCACTTTAAATAACGATAATAAAAAAATAATAAAAATAACAAAATAGTAACTTTTAAAATTTAATATTTATAATATTTAATGTTAATATTTAATATTTATTTTTCTTGGAAAGACAGATTAGGTTTCACAGAGAAAAGGAGACAGAGAGAAAGATCTTCCATCCACTGGTTCACTCCCCAAGTAACCGCAACGAGCTGAGTCAATCCAAAGCCTCTTCTGGATCTCCCACATGGATGCAGGGTCCCAAGGCCTTGGGCCATCCTCCATTGCTTTCCAAGGTCACAAGCAGCGAGCTGGAAGGGAAGTGTAGTAGCCAGAACACGAATGAGTAACCATATAGAATCCTGGTACCAGTAAGGGAAGGATCCAGCCATTGAGCCATCACACCATGGTCAGGCTCAGTTTTCCATTCAGCCACACCATACTACCTCATAAGAAATTCCCCAAGTCTCTTCCTAGTGTTTGTGTTATACACACACTGAGCACACACAGTACACACTTTTGAAGGAAAGAGTAATGTCTGCATTAGTGACTTTCCCACAGGGTCAGTCTTCCTAACAATCTGCTCCAAGCAGCAGCCAATCCAGCAGTCTTATCAAAAGATTTGTGGGAAAAGCCAGCTTTCTGCACATACTAGGAGTCAGAGCAGAAAACCCAGCTGCGCACACTCTCCTGGCAGGCATTCAAAGTTCAGCCAGAAACATACAGGTCTGTTTCCAGAAAAATCAGATAAAGTCAGAACTCTTCAGTATAATCACGGGTGTGAAGGGTCAATGCTAGAGGTCAGACCTAACTAGAATGTTCTGACACCTTCAAGATCTGGAAGCTGCTGCAGTTTGCCCTCTGGAGGTACTAATGACCAACACAAAGCAACAAACACTAAGTCAAGTGGATACAAGTGGCGAGCCACATGAAAGCCACATAGTTCAAACTCCGTACTGTCTTCCAATCTTACAATTTAGTGTTTCTATTTAATCATAAAGTGAATTATCTTCCAAAAATAATAAATGTTCACTACCTTCCCAAGTAATAAAATACATTTTCCCAGCACATAAACCAATAGCTTTATTTTTATGCTAGAACTGATGTGAAATTACAGGTCATGAATTATTCATGTCATCAATTTAATTCAATTATTTTTACTGAATTCATATCTAATCCATAAAAATGTTTAACTCAACCAAAAAAAATCATCTCTGCATCCTTGAATAATACATTTCTTACAAAATTTCAGGAAAGATAAGTGGATATTTGATTTGAAATGGCAGAGCATATTGTAATTACAATGATGAAATAGTTTTAACTATTTAACCATACATTATGTTCTATTTACTGACAGATGTCCCATAAAGGAAAACTTATTTAACATCAAAGTAGACTCACAGGAACAAGGAATGTGTCTAAGGTGTAATTATGGCACCACAGCCTCTTTTAGGCCTCTTTCCACAAAGTACACACACAGAGCAGGCAGACAGTCCCTCAAATGAGAGCAATATCTTGCCCAACTAAAATATACATGTTGCACTTACAAAGAGATTCACTTGGGAAGAACACGTTAAACAAAAGAACCCCATGCCATTCATGACACCAGCCTCCACCACTCAGCTTCCCCCTTCATCAGCACTGCTACCACATTCATCAATGGTTCTTCCACTTGTGTCCCCATCCACCTCCTGATCCCATATCCTGGCACTGTCTGGGATCAACGGGTAAATGTTTACAACCACTACAAAAAAAGCCTTGAAAACTCCCTTGCCTCCAAATTCCTCACTGTCTTCCAGTCCATTTCACTTACTTCACCACAGCTGCAGTCACAGAAACCCATTGACCCTGTGATCCCAACGCCAAAACAGAGCCATCCTCGATCACTCTCTCACAACATCACCTCCTTTTCCACCTACTCCCTCGCTTCATCAAGACTTCCTTTCCCTTGGTTCCATTCTGCTCCAGGACAACCGCTTTTTTTTTTCTGATCATTTTCCTTTATGAATTGCAGGAAGTTCTCCCAGCTCTAAGTGCTTAAATTGCTCAATACATGCATGAATTCTGTCCTTAACAACAGTGGCCAAAGCATGCTGGGTAAACTTTGCAGACCTTTCCAGCTTCACAAGGCAACACATGTGGAAAACATGTTTCAGCTGCCTCTCCTCTTTCCCTGTGCATTTGTCATTTTGGTACTTACTGGAAGGTGGTGGTTTTAACCAAATGGCTTAAATCGTTAAAATTTTATTTTTAACAGATATATAAAACTGTACATATTCATGAGGTTCCACATGTTTCAATATATTTTTATATGCTGCATAAAGTCCAGTTAAGGTACACAGCCTATTCCTTCAGAATTCAACATTGTTATGGTAAAAACACTCAAAATCCTACCTAATGGTTGGTTGAGTTTTGTTTGTTTTGTGGTAGACAAATACACATCACATAAATATTATGGTCCACCTACTATGCACTAGAACTCCAGAACTTCTTACTCCTAACAATAACTTAATACCTATTAATTGAGGGTAGGGGGATAGAGCTGTAGCACAGCAAGTTAAGCCACTGTCAGCAGTGGCAATATCCAATAAGGGCAATGGTTCACATACTGGTTTTCCACTCAAGATCCAGTTCCCTGCTAATGGCCTGGGAAAACAGCAGAGAATGGTCCAAGCACTTTGGGCCCCTGCAGCCACCTAGGAGACCTGAAGGAAGTTCCTGGCTCTGGCTTCAGCCTGGCCCAGCCCTGACCATTGCAACTATGTACTTAGGGAGTAAAACAGCTATCTTCTTTAAAATTTAATCAACCATACTCTGCTGGCTCTGTCTTCAGACCAGAGAGGGTATACCTAAGAAGCCGTTGAACTTGACTGGACAATAAGATGCTGGACTCTATGTTTGGTATACGCTTGCAATGGGGGAATCTCAACTGAACTTGAGCTGTGGTTATGCAACAAGGTGGAGGAATCCACCATGGTGGGAGGGTTTTGGGAGGGTGGGGAGAACCCAAGTACCTATGTAACTGTGTCACATAATACAATGTAATTAATGAAGTTAAATAATAAATAATTAAAAAATAAATAAATAGAATTTAATCAACCTTAAAAAAAAAAGTTAATCAACCTTTTCCCATATCCCTTCTCTCGTCTCCCAGCCACTCGTAACTACCACTATACTTTTACCTCCTATGAGATCATTCTTTTTTTTAGACTCCACATCAGAGAAATCATGTAATACTTGTCTTTTACACTAAGTCATTTTTGCTCCAACTCCAATTCTCTTTTTCCCTTTAAGATCTGTCATAGATGCCTCATGAAATTTCAATACCAGATTGCTCTGAGCATCTATTCCTCTATTTCTATACCAGTCTTCTGCCACTGCGAATGGAAGGCAGAGTCATTTAGTTTGGTGCCACACCAATATCATGGATTCCAGCCTCAGGTAAACTGCCAACACTACCCAGAAGTCCTCCCACAGGCCTCCAATCAGTCTTATCCCAAACTCTAGCTGTTTCAAGCCTTCTTCACCTCCTTGAGCTCTACTCCATAATGTCACTGCTCACTCAAACAACACAGTAAAATCTAGAAGTCATCAAGATAACAGTCTCACGTTCATGCCTAACACCAACAAACTTATCAAGAGCATGCTTATTGCCAAGTTCAAGTGCTACCTGCTTCTACTTCAATGACATTTTTTGAAGTGATGAGCACTTAAGTTTTTCCAAATACTTGGCTTAGTTTTAATGCAAAAAAAATGAGTCTTTCTATACTTAAAATTCATTGGTTTGCTTAACAGAAAATTAAATTGTGAAAACTTCGTGCAAGTACAACTGACATAAAAATGTTTGGGCACAAACATCACAGACTCTTTGCAAACATACAAATCACAGAAGTATATGGGAATATGAAGACAAAGCCAAGTAGCTAAAAGCAATTTGTCTAACCAGTTCACTGGCCACAATGAAGTACAAGAGAAAAGCACTTCTTAATTAATACAGTGAGCCTGTTAGAAGCAAATCTACTCAGAGGTTCTACTGTGCAGTTTCATACTTCTCAAGCCTTATATTAACTGTACAATTTGTTTCCATGATCATTTCTTCTTTTTCAGTTTTGATCCTCTAAAGACCCCATGCCTGCCCACCTTGGTAGCCTAAGCATGTCTAGCAGAGGTCCAAGGAAATTCTAGATGTTCAGCAAATATCTGAATTGATCTGAACTAAACTCAACTGAAATGCTGCCTAAAATGTAAGAATCTAAGAGTTTCAGATGCATTTTATGCTTATGTGACCAAGCCTTAGACAGATAGGTCCTTAACCCTTAGTGTCACTGTCCTTTTTACACAATTCAAGGTACCAGTGACAGAAAGCAAACAACGATGGGCAAATCCTAGCTCTATACACCACCTCTTTCAATCCTCAGAGTGCTCTTTGTTCATCCAATAAGAATTTCTATTTGGTACAAACTGTTTCCAGAGTTAGCGCTATGTCATAGTTAGTTAAGCCACCATCTGCAGTGCCAGCACCCCATATGGACACCAGTTCTTGTCCCAGAAGCTCCACTTCTAATCCAGCTCCCCACTAATGGATGTGAAAAAGCAGGAGGAGATGGCTCAAGTGCTTGGGCTCCTTCACCCACAGGGGAGACCTCGATGAAGCTCTTGGCTTCTGGCTTTAGGCTCCAGTCACTGCAGCCACTTGGGGAGTGAACCAACAGTTGGAAAAATTCTCTCTTCTTTTCTCTATTCTGCTGTTCTCTTTCTCTCTTCCATTCCGCCACCCCCATATCTCTGCCCTTCAAATACATAAATAAGTCTTTAAAAAATGCTTCCAACCTCAGCAGAGCTCCCAGTGTTGCCACGCATGACATCTGCTCACGCTTAACCAGTCCTTCTGCAGAACATTCTGCTTGCTCTTCAGGAATCAATTCCCACTCTGTTCTGTGCCCTGCTGGACACATTACCAAGGTCTCTTGACCTCTAGCTTCTGGCAGGGTTTGGCCAAAGGCGAAGACTAGTAGCAGACTAGACTGTGCAGAAATTTATTTGCCTGGTTCTCCCCATAGTTTGGTGGTTGTTGAGTTCCTTTCCAAGACATTTTCTTTATCAATCATGCAAACAGAAAATTCTAAGACTTTGCTCTCCCTGGGATTATACCCAAAAGCTCCATATCTGGGAAGTCTCACCTCAACTTCATTTCTTCTCCTACACCAAGGCTGTTCTTTGCTGACAAACCTGCAACCTGCTACTCCTGAAGAATCAAGTCCATGCGTCTAGGAGAATAAAGCCAACACCTCTTATTTTCTTTGTCACAAGATTGCTTTGAATGGCTTTCCTCCAAGAAGGGCAAGACTATGTAAAAATCATCTCAGACATTCAAGAGTTCATTGTTACAGCAAAAAGTGTTAAGCCAACAATTGCAATGCCCATATCCAATTTACAGCTAGCCTGTTTCAGCTAGCCTGTTTCCAATGCAGCTTCTTACTAACATATTCTGGTAGGCAACAGGTGATGGCTCAAGTGCTTGATTCCAACCACTCACTGGAAGACTCAGAGGAGTACTAGTTTCTTGACTTACAGCACCTGGCTCTTGCTAACATTTGGGGAATAAACCAACAGATAAAAAAATCAATATCTATCAATCTCTCTCTCTCTCTCTCTCTCTCTCTCTCTCTCTCTCTCTCTCTCTCTCTCTCTCTCCCTCTCTCTCCCTCTCTCTCCCTCTCTCTCCCTCTCTCTCCCTCTCTCTCCCTCTCTTCCCCCCCTCCCCCCTCCTCTCTCTCTCCCCCCCCCCTCGTTGGCTCTTGCTCTCACTTTGCCTTTCAAGTAGAGGAAATAAACAAAAATATTTTTTTTTAGAAATAAAAATACAGAGACACACCCTGCCTTGATCACTTTTCCGTTATGAAGCCTATGGTTTTTCCATCATTCAGTCTAAGCCATACTCTCAAGCCTTCCTCTAGATGATAAGGAAGAGGATCCAAAGAAGATTCCAATAACAGGCTTCTCTTGGTCATCAAAAATCTTTTTCCTTCACTTACAGGCATTTGAAGAATAAACCAGTGGATGAGTAGGTGGGAGCGCTTTGTCTATATCTTTCTACTTGTTTAAAAAGAAAAATAGCCTTTCAGCAAACACCCATTCATATTTTATTATGAAGATGTGTACTCAATGGATACATCATGTGGTAATATTAAAAATATACCAAAAACAATATCCAAGACAACTAACATGGAGTTAGCTGTACTTCACTATCATGCTCTTAAAGAATGCTTATTATGTACAGGAAACATGAGTCTCCGCAGATACAGGGGAGGGTTAAAGGCACACCCCAGGCCCCCTCCCCATTCATGAAGGATTCCAGAGCTCTTGGAGAGGAGAGCCTGTTCTACACAACCCCTAGAACCTGACGTCTTGAATGCTGAGGTCATCCCGGTGGTCTAGGGGCGCCAGACCAGCCTGGGCTGAGTTCAGAAAGTCAGATTACTGCCTTCCAATCTTTTTGTCACTAGTGCCCTCTCCTCCAAAGAAATTCTGTATCCCAAATGTTCCAGGACAAACCCAGAGACCAACTCTGCCTGGGCTGGAAGGGATAGAAGGAGCAAGAAAGGGAGGCTTACACAGGAGTTTCACATAGGAGCTATGAAAGGAGCCGATGTTGACACGTGTAGAAGTTTGCCAGCTAGTGAAAATGAGACAGGGAGATGTAAGCAAAAGAAAACAGAAGGCACAAAAGCACGCAGGCAGGAGGGAGCAGGGCAAGTCAGGAAAGGACAGCCAGACAGAGTCTAGGTTATGGGAGGTGGGGACATCAAGGTGACTTGGGCTTAGGCCAGGGGGAGCTTTGACCATCAGGCTGATACGTTCAACTTTTATTATAGGGGGAATGGAAAGGTACTGAGGTCTTCAAAAATTAGATTAAAAAAAAAAGGTGGAGGCAGAAACATGATGGATCACACAGTACTTGCTCAATGAAATCAGACAGCACACACAGGAACAACAGAGCTGAGTGTTACTGACATCACCCAGGGCCCTTTACACACAGTTGGAGATACAATTTACATATTAGCATTTCCCACAATTCACTACACAGAGCTAAGATCCAGTTGATGTCTGCCAGACAAATGAATAAAAGCGTCATTATATAGAGTCCTTCCTACACTCCAGGAAGTTAACCATTGACTGATTACATCTGCCAAGGCCATGTGGGTCATGAATTAGAAACATCCCTCCAGTGAGGGGAGAAGGAAGTCAGAGTAGCCACAGCCAGCACTCAGGATCTGCCAACCAACACTAGCCCAAGGGAAGAGTTAGAATCTGGTTGAGGGGCAGGAATGGGGGAAAAAAAAAAAAACATAAACTCACTAAAATACCGTTAACACCTTTGATTTGGTGTCTGCATCTTTCCTGACTGATGAAAATTAAACGGCTCCTCAGAGTGATGAAGTGCTTCTCATGTTTTTATTTATGCTCACCCTTTGGTACCTCCTGATCAAGATGGAATGTTACTTTTCTGTTAATTCAGGCAAGGCAGGAGGCATCCAGGATGTTTCTTCATCACAGCAATCAGAGATTCATTCACGACTGAAAATGAGGGTAAATTTATGGTGCTCCTCTGACAACACTGCCTATCTGGTTCATCACAGCACAGTCCCAAGCTCTTAGAAATTAAAATACTGGGCCTGACATGGTAGCCTAGCAGCTAGGGTCCTCGCCTTGCATGTATTGGGATCCCATATAGGCACCGGTTCGTATCCCAGGGACCCCATTTCCCATCCAGCTCCCTGTTTGTGGCCTGGGAAAGAACTAGAGGACAGCCCAAAGCCTTGGGACCCTGCACCTGCATGTGAGATCCGGAAGAGGCTCCAGTCTCCTAGCTTCAGAACGGCTCAGCTCTGGCCGTTGCGGCCGCTTGGGGAGTGAATCAGGAGACAGAGGATCTTCCTCTCTGTTTCTCCTTTCTGTATATATGACTTTCCAATAAAAATAAATAAATCTTTTTTAAAAATTAAAAATATTTTAATACTAGAAATACAGCTATCACAGAAAGAACACCCAAAGTCCTGGCTTGACTAGCTGGTAAACAGGCAAGTCTATGGAGTGCTTTCATTCACGTTAGCGTCCTGTGATGACTGATTATCCGAATCCAAGACAATGAAGACATGATCCCAACAACCAAGATAAATTCCAACACCCAAAATACAGATTCTAAAATGCACACAGAGAGAGTATCCTTTTGCACTGCCAAAGAGATGAGCCTTGAGTTTATGCTTCCACAGGAACAAAATCAACTCACACCCCTTTCCCAGGTACACTGCTAACAGCCACAGCACGAAGACAAACGCTTCAGTCTATGCTCAGTGCCCCTTCTAGGGACTCTCCTGTTTTCATTGTCAATTATATTCCTTAGATAACATGTGCTCTTTCTCCCGGGGCCCCGGAGGAGCCTTCTGCTTCAATCCTTCCATAAGGTTAGTCATCCTGTGTCCCAGCCTCTGCCACTGGTTCTTCCTTTGAAAGCCAACCTGGGAAGCACCTGTTCTGTGACTTCTCCTGAGAAACAAACTAACTCACCTAGGTCCTGGGTGAATACTCCAACCCAACCCGAATAGAACTTAATTGTCTTTAAAACTCCAAAATCCCAAATTTTATCTTGGTAGGGATCTACACTCTGCCTCCATCTTCACATGGTCTCTTCTACAAGTGGGCTCACATGGTCACTCCCTGTGTGCCCTCACACAATCTGTATCTGGACCCTTCCCCATATGTCTCCACATTCTTTGCAATGTTTCTGATATCACTACAATTCAAAAAAATTTACCCACCAACCACCTGACTGCCAAAGTATTTCTTCTGACATTTTGGGTATCTTTCTCCTCATTAATATTTAACTTATCTCAATTTTTTTTTGCTAGTTTCTGATGTGAGACCCAGACATAGCTTTATATTTTTAATACAGTTAGACTGTTTCCCCAATACCATTATCTCTTCATCTCTGATAGTGCAATGTCATGTTTACAACAAATTCCATGAATGTGAGTCCTTGCTTCTATTCTTTCATTTCTAAAACTGTGACATTTATTAATGTCACAGTTTTTTCTTATATTTATCAAGTTAATATTGTTTGAGACAACATGCTTTCAATTTATGTGACAGTGAAGGATTTAATGGCTCTAGTAACTAAAGAGTTCAACAAATAAAAGGATCATAGTCCATCAGGAAAGCAGGCAAAAGCTAAAAAAAAATAATCAAATTAAAAGATGTTCAACTTACACACATTGTGTTTTTTTGTATCTGGTAAGTTCCTATCCTTGTAGGGTTCTTATCATTCCACCTAAATTCAACACTCATTTTTGCAATTCCTTCACAACAATCATTGAGGTTTTTGCTAGAATTATGTTGCATTTACATGTTTTGGAAGAAGTGACATCTTTATAATAGTGAGTATTTAATATTACTTGAAACTTTTTTATGTTCTTTAGTCAAGTTTTACAGCTTCCTAACCATGGGTCTTGCACATTTATCTCTTTATTATTTTATTTATTTTTATTTTAAAAGGCAGATTTACAGAGAGAAGGAGAAAGATTTTCTGTACTCTGGTCCCAATGGCCAGAGCTGAGCCAATCTGAAGCCAGGAGTCAGGAGCTTCTTCTGCATGTCCCACATGTGTGCAAGGTTTCATCCTCCAGTGTCTTCCCAGACTGCAAACAGGATGCTGGATTAGAAGTGGAGCAGCCAGGACACAAACTAGTACCCACATGAGATCCCAGCTTTGACAAGGAGAAGATTAGCCAACTGAACCATCACACTGGGCTCCACATTTCTTTAATTCATTCTCCAACCTGTGACTTGAATCAATCCACTCGTCACTATCTTCAACTGCTTAAGGCCTCTCCTCTTTCATGGAATCCCCCAGCAAAATCCTAATCATGGATCAATCCAAGTGCTCGCCTTCCATGTATAGAACTGGGAAATAAGACATCACTTCACATCCATTTTGATGACTAATTTTTAAAAATGAAAGACAATAACAAGGCTGTATAGGAGGTGGAAAAGCTAGAGCCCTCATACATTCCTGGTGGGAATATAAAATTATGCAGCCCCTGGGGAAGCAGTTTAGAAGTTTTTTAGAAAGCTAAAACTTAGGCTGCCAAGTGAGCCAGCATTCCACTGAAAAACTGAAAAGATATGTCTACACAAAAAACATCCCTGAGTAGTTCACAGACATCACTATTGATGATATCAGGCAGTAGAAACAATTCAAAAGAGTCATCGATTGGTGAATGGATAAACAAAATATGGCGTAACCACAGCAAAATACTTTTGACCATAAAAAGGTCAAATATATACGCCACAAAATGGATGAACCTTGAAAACATTCTTCTGGGCCTGGTGCAATGGCCTAGTGGCTAAACCCTCTCTTTGTATGTGCCAGGATCCCATGTGGGCACTGGTTCATGTCCTGGCTGCTCTGCTTCCCATCCACTTCCCTGCTTGTGACCTAGGAGGGCAGTGAAGGATGGCCCAAAGCCTTAGGACCCTGCACCCATGTGGGAGACCGGGAGTTGGGGGTGGAGGAGAGGGAGTTTCTGGATCCTAACTATCAGCCTAGCTCCAGCAGTCATGACCTCTTGGGAAGTAAAGCAGGGCATGCAAGATCTTTCTCTTAGCAAATCTGCCTTTACAAGAAAGAAACAAGGAAAGGAAAAGGAAAAGGAAGGGAAGGGAAAAGAAGGAAAGGAAAGGAAAGGAAAAGGAAGGGAAGGAAGGTAGGCAGGTAGGTAGATACATCTTTGGACTGGCTGCTTTTGCTTAGCAAGATGTTTCCTACATCTACATCTTGTTCCTGGAAGAAGCTCCACTTGACTGTGACACACTACTCTTCTAGAACAGCAGGCAATGCAAGTCTGCAGATAAAAGCAGGAATATAGTTGTCACACTGATTAATGAAACAGTGAACAAAGTGTAAAGAAAAAGAAAAATATATTGGGTGTAATAATTAAAATTAGGAAGACAGACAAACTAGAAAAGTTGACTGAAAACAACCATTAGGAACGGGAAGGTCTAGCCTCAGCTGCACTCATTACCAGTTGCTCCTCGCTTGAGTCCTTGCTGCCTCCACCGGGAAAATAACTCTGAGGCGTGTAGGGTTAAATGAGATGAACTGCATTAAGCACACAGCATAATACCAGTTTCATAAGAACCCAAAGTTAGTTCTCACTAAAAACTCTTAACATCCAATTCCTAGGTTTTTTTGTTTTTTTGTTTTTTTCAGCTTTTATTTCGACTGTTCTATTCAGGTTACACTTGCCGAGTACAATGAATGAGGACATCTTCATTGTTACGTTCTAAAAGAGTTTAAATAACAAGCAGTCGCTATTTATAGATTTTACTTTTAAAGTCATATAATCAGGACCAGCATTGCGGCACAGTGCAGAAAGCCATAGCGGGCAGTGTTGGTATCCCATGTGGGCACCTACCTGTGTCCTGGCTCCAGATGCTCTACTTCCTGATTCAGTTCTCTGCTAATGTGCCTGGGAAAAGCAGTGAAAGATGGCTCAAGTGTTTAGGCCCCTGTACTACATGGGAGATCCGGATAAAACCCCTATCTCCTGACTTTGGCTTCTCCCAGCCTCACCCATTAAGGACTAACAGCTGATACCTCTTTCTCTCCAGCTCTGTAAATAAACAACACACGGTTCCAGTGGCACTTTAAATCCTAGTTTCTCAGAAGTTGTCACAATCACATTCCCTACTTTCCACTTACATATATTCTTTGTACTTTTTTTAATTTTTATTTTTAACTAATGTAATATTTATTCTTATTTAGGAGATATATGATCATAACTTTATATACATTACACAATGCATAATGATCAAATTAGTATGATTAGCATTTTCCTCTCCTCAAAAACAAGCAATTCTATGTATTAGTAACCTTTAAACTCTTCTCCTCTAGTTATTTTGTAATGTATAGTAAATTGTTGTAGACTCCTGTTACTCTATTGTGTAATAAACCACTATAACTAATACCCCCTTCAACTGTATTTTAAAGCCCTTTAGCCAGCAACTTCTCTTTACCCCTCTGCTCAACATTTCGCAGTTTCCACAAATGAGTAAGAACATACTGTATTTGTCTTTTTGTGCCTGGCTTATTTCACTTAACACAATGATCCCTGGTTCCAACTCTGCTGGCACAAAGGACAAAATTTCATTCCTTTTAAATGACTTAATAATATTCTACTGTGAGTATATGTCACATTTCTTTTATCTATTCATCTGCCAAACTATACTTCAGTTCATTCTATATCTTAGCTGCTATAAATAGTGAATAGTGTTGCTATAAATACAGGCATTTAGACAGGTATCTCTTTATGCATTTATATCACTCCTTTGAGTAAGGTATTTGTACTTAGTATTGTCTTAAGAAACCATCCATTTGGGCCCAGCGGCGTGGCCTACCAGCTAAAGTCCTCGCCTTGAACGCCCCGAGATCCCATATGGGCGCCGGTTCTAAGCCCGGCAGCTCCACTTCCCATCCAGATCCCTGCTTGTGGCCTGGGAAAGCAGTCGAGCACGGCCCAAAGCCTTGGGACCCTGCACCCGCGTGGGAGACCCGGAAGAGGTTTCTGGTTCCCAGCTTTGAATAGGCGCAGCACTGGCTGTTGCGGTTACTTGGGAAGAGAATCATCGGATGGAAGATCTTCCTCTCTGTCTCTCCTCCTCTCTGTATATCTGACTTTGTAATAAAAATAAACAAAACTTAAAAAAAAAGAAACCATTCATTTAATATTTTCAAATTATGAAATTTTACTTGGTCTTCTCCTGGTAACTCCCTCTACTTTTGAGGTTGTATCTACAGCAAAACCTTCCAACTAACTATAGCATCTTTTTGTCACCTCATCGTTCAGGACTGCACGTCAGTGTATACTCTAAGCATGCAGTCCTGTTTCACAGTTTAATCTGCCTTTGCTTGTGTCCTTCTCCAACTTGGTGCATTTCTTCTGATTCCTAAGCCTAATGCAATTTCTGTCATCACTCAAGATTCAAATTCAATGACCAATGTAACTGAAGGACAGAAGGGCTACTGCTAAACTCTGCATCTGGGTAACTCTTTGCTCATACTACTTCTCATAGGACACTCATAGGATACTCATATGATATCACATAGGTGGCATCATGATTGCTAAGTTAAATTTATTTGCAGTTAGGTTTTTCCGAATTATCTGGTGATAAATGATGTTTAACTAAATTTCTCCTTTTTTAAACAAACACCTCTGCTATATTTAATTCTACATATAGGAGTTGCCATGAAGCCCTGCAGGTTTCCTTTGCCATTTCTAGCAATATATTACCCATATATACACATTGTTCCTCCACTCTACTGAAAACAGGGATCAGAATGCCTTGCTCTACATTTTATCCCCAGCTCTTACCAAAGCATTTCGCACATGGTGAACCCTCAAAAAGCATCTGTTGAATGAATATTATTTGAAGTAGAATTAAATATGGCAGGCTGAATCTATAAGAGGCAACTACTTTTGGAGACATTGTGGTGGGGATGGTGTTAATCTAAGTCAGTCAGGGGATTTTAAGCATTAACAGAAGTCTGAGAGATCCTTAAGTGCCAACTACTCAAAAAGGGTAGCTCAGTGAGTGACCACTTGGAAGTACAGGGATTGGAACTCTGCTACTTCTGCAGCATGATAGCCTATGAAACAAATGGTAAAAAAAAAAAAAAATAGAACAAAAGCTTCCCATTCATTCATTCAACAAACATCCAGTGGACACTAACATGATTCAGGTACTGCTCCAGAGACTGAATGTCACCACACCAAGACACTTCCTACTGTGGTCACCTACCCTTACTCCTAGAAATAAGGCATGGCATGCTAATGATATAGGAGATAAACGAAAAACAAAAAACCCTAACACTCTTTCCCCATGATGATCCTATTTGCTGATTCCACAGAAGACAGGGGCAAATCATGAATAGAATTAATCAGGAATCTATTTTATTACCTCAAGAACCCAGAATCCTATTATTTTGGCTTCCACAGTGGAGACAAGATTAATTGGTCCCAACAGGGTGCGATATCACAATAAGGGAAGAGGCAAGGGTGGAGGATTGATTGAACTGAATGATTTATGTTCACAGGTCACACTGACATTCTAGATGACCCTGAATTGTCATTAAATACCCTTTGGACATTATTCTCCATACAATCAAACACCACACTCACACAGCTACAAAGTACCAAGACACGACTAAATCGAGGTCCAAATTATGAAAATGAATTCCATCACAGCCACAAGACATTCTGTCCATCCTGCATGTAAGAACTCCTCTCCCAACCCTGCAACACATACCTTAAGTCCTAATGGCAGAATAAGATGCTCCACCATGTCAAACAATGATAACATCAGTTGTGTGCTTGTCTGACTACACTGAGGGGCAAAGAATGCTACTTTCCTTTTTGCGTGCTACTCCATAATAAAGAGGTAACTCAACTGCAGCAGGTATAAATCAAAATCATGCAACTCAACCATATCATATATAAATGCTTCAATACAGAAAGATCATTGTTCAAATACTTGCAAGACTGCCATGTGTTGGAATTGGGTTTTTTTGTCCTGGATGACCTGAAAAGATGAAAGGAGGGACTGCAGGGGAAAGAAATATAAAGAAAGATCACAGCCTCACAGTTCAATAAAATACCCAAAATAGCATGGGTCAGCCAGCCTGTGAGAAGTGAGATTTCTATTGTGGAAATCTAGACAGTCACTAGACAGAGAAGTGATTCCTGTGAGATAATATTTAAGTAATCCTCCAAACAGGAGAGACTTGTGAAAAAAAAAGTACAAGAAACTAACACAGTGAGTCTTCAAAAACACTCATCAGACGTGGGCATGGGCACCAAGGAGAGGCTCTCCTTTGTTTCTCCAAAATAAACCGCTCACCCTGCTTCTAGCCAACAGCACACTGACATGCACTGATATGAATTTTTGTGAACAATAAAAAATAGGATAGGAATTACAGAATGAGCTACAAATCTCCATCACCCACATCCTTGAAACAAAATCATCCAGAAATAATTAAGAATGGAATAACATAAAACAGCTAAAAAAAAAAAAAAAAAAAAAAACCTGCTTCTATTGTAACCTGAACAAAAGATACATTGAAACAGGCCAAATCTTGCTTATTTCAAACCCAGCATCAAATAGATACTACCTAAATAATTTGGAGGGTGCTACAATGAACAAAGAGCCCAAATGTGAGGCCTCATTGAAAGCAATGCTGTCACACTGGGCAGCAGATCAGTAAATGTCTGTGAACTGTGTGAATTGTATGGCTGCAATCAGACTTGGCCTCCCATCTGAAAGCCAGGGACAAATTGAAACCTAGGACCCCGGGAGCCAGAAATGATGCACCCTACCAAGTAAAATTTGGTAATTACAGCATATATACATATCGTTGTATATATAGAAGACAGAAATTGTGGTAGCTGTTTTTTTTTTTTTTTCACTTGTTAGGGATGTTAAAAACCAAAGCTAGGTAAGGCAGGCTACACTGAAACTGGTTTCAGACTGTCTGGTACCATTCGATCACTATCCTGTGTAATTTTGCAGCCTGTGAGAAAAGATGTCAAATAAACATGAATGGCTTCACCCCCCTCATTAACACTCTTTAACATAGAAGTTGAACTATGAATTGTTTCTACAAATATGGTATGACACAGTTTCAAGATGCACAAGTTTAAATGCTAAAAGTACATTATAAGAAAAAGGCAGTTATGCTCCTTAATCTTTCAGTACTCCAAATTTAAATTTAATCTAAACTTAATTAAATTGAATCTAAATCACATTAAAATAAAGCACTAGGGGGCAAAGGGTTAAAACTGATTCAGTGTTATGATGCTGAGTGTGGTTCCTGTGCCAAAGTACTTATTTTAAAGGGAGGCACTATATGCATTTTATCTCCTGGACTTCATTTGGGTTTTGCTATGCTCAACAATTTTAATGCCAAGAGGAAGAAACTAAGTGAGAAAGGGAATCCACTGATCTGAACCTGAAGAGTTCATCTAATTGAACTGAAAAAAAAATTAAAAACCTTCTCCATCTGTTCCATACACCTGCTGATGGAGCACTACCACAGGTAGGGAGGAAATCCATCAGAGACCAGTTATAAATAGATTTTTATTTCATCTGCTAAAAGCTTGGCAGCCAGGGTGGGAGGGCTGCCTACGCTGGCAGCCAGAAAGCTCAGTGCTGCTTTTATGTTTAGGTGAAAGGAAAAGAGAGACAGAGGACCAAAAGGGGGGAAAAAAAGAAGAAAGAAAGAAAGAAACAAAATGCAGCAAATTTCCCAACAACTCATTTGACAACCAACCAACAGTCATTAAATTGTGTTTGAAATGTGTCAAGTATTTCTGGTAACTGCTGGAGAGGCACAGGGATCAATCACGCTCTCTCACAAGGATGGTGCAGAATCTCAGGGGACACAGACGGGTTTAGCAACCACTTCTAAAGCAGAGTTTCTATGTGCAGACTTCCATTGTGGCATTTCTAAAATGAATCAAGAATGCGGGGCAGGGGACGGGACAGACAGCATGATATGGCCATGACTTTGGGAGGATAGGGTCGACTGAAATTCTAAACATACCGAAATGCAAATCAGAAAACATGCTTCTGTGTGTGTGGAGACCAGAAACTGGCAGTTCCAAATCACAGACCATGAGACGGAGCAGAACAGGCAAGTAGGCATTCTGATTGCCCCTGGGTGTAGATCAGAAGCAGAAACTCCTCCTCTCGACCTCTTAAGCCACTCCAGTGGCAACACTGCATCCCTAGAAATTGAATGAATCAACAGTGTGGGAAAGAATCAAAGGATCTTGCTTTTTGAGTAGAAAATGGAACCCATGCACAGCTCAAGGCAGGACTAGCAAGGATATTAAGATCACAGACTTCAGAGCAATATGTCAGAGCTGGAAACGGAATACCTTATTTAAGCCCTTAGGTTGCCATTGATTGGGCCAGACATTTCACTTTGGGGCTGCAATTTTCCCACCTAAATGCATGTATATGAGATTGGCATTGTGGTTCTGCAGGTTTGGCTGACTCCTGCAATGCCAGCATCATATATGAAATCCACTCCAACACCTGGCTGCTCAACTTCTGATCTAACTCCCCGACTCATTTGCTTGGAAAAACAGCAGAGGATAGGACAACCCAAATTCTTGGGTCCCTGCCACCCCTGTGAAAGACTGGTGAGAGTTCCTGGATCCTGGTTTCAGCCTGGCCCAACCCTGGCAGCTGCAGCTATTTGGGAAGAGAACCAGCAGATGGAGGATATCTGTCTCTCCCTCTCTGACATTCTGCCTTTCAAATAATATCTTAAATGTGTGTGGACTTTTTAAAAAATATGTGTGCTTTTTTTTAATGTGTGCCTGTCCTCTCTCTCTAGGAGTTATAGTAACTTGGATAATACAAAGGAAAAAAAAATAAAGTCTGTGATTAAATAAATGGAAGTCATTATCTTCACACATTTATTTGTTGAGGTTTTCCATCAAACTTTCAAACAATGAAGGCACTGAACAGAGAGGTGGCTCGGAGCTGGAAGGGGCTGGCTTCCTTCAATTTGCCCTGAGCATCCAGAATTTCTACTGGTACAGTAAAGAGAGTAGGCTCTTCCACTCAAACTTTAGAACAGGTATGTAATTATCCAAGTATTTCCAGATAAGTTCATAGTAACCAGCAGGGAAGAAAGCAGGAAATTGCATACCACATACGGCATCCCTGGTTTCTGTATCCTCTGTGTGTTCTTTTGTTTTGCAAAGTGATTTGGGAGATTAGCTGGGTTTTGTTTAGGCAGGACAGCCTTGAGCAAAACTGGTGAATAAGTGCTACTTGATTGCACCACAAAAGATACACAAGGAGCCTCAGCCACAACTCAATTCCACTTTCCCCAACAGTTTGAATTTCTCAATTAAGTTATTTTGTTAGCAAGGCTACTGGTTAGGGAGAGGAGAAAGTGCTTATTGCAGCGAGATTATTCACTGTATAGAAATCACTGTAATCAGATCAACAGCACATTCTTTCCAAGTGCTCAAGAATTCCTATTTGGTAATGCTGCAAATGCAGTAGCAATGTGCCCATATTATTGGCGTGCTGTTAGAGGCTTGCAAATGCCAAAACGAAACTTCACAATAGTCTTTAAATCAGTAATTGGTGACTGGGTACCAGGGATCTGCCCAAGATGACAAGTTGACCCAAAGTTTGCAAGAAAAATTTAAAACAACTTTCATCCACTAGTTGCCAGTCCCCTTTGGGGATAAATCCTGCAGCATTTGAAGAAATATTACCCGTCTCTGCCTTGTCTAAAAGCAAGTATGGTATTATTACTACAATCAATTCTAAAAATGAAAAACGAAAGCATATTAATTTTTTAAACATACACTATGATTTATTTCATAAATTGTCATAAGGAAACTTAAAAAGTACACAAAGAGCAAAGCTCTTTTCTACCCATATAATAATAGATTAGTGCATAAAATACATCACAAACTAATAAAAACAACTCAAAAGAAAACAGTGCCAGACCAAAGGAAATCTGGACTACACATAAAGATGATCAATCTCATTATGTAATCAGGTATGCAAATCACAAGGAAGATTGCTTGCCCATCAGATTGCCAAAAATGGTTACATCTAACACCATCGAGGCTTCGTAAAGATGTGATGAAATGAAAGTATCAAGTCCAGGGATGCTAACTGGTGTTTATGATTTTAACAGTAAGTGCTTCTTACTGAGTAAAGTTGGCATACTCAGGAACTGAGCTCCTTTACTGGATCTTCCCCTAGAGACCACACATACTTGCAGGAGACGTGGAGAAATGCCATCACAACATGATGCAAAGATCTGAATGTCCATCCACAGAAGAATGACAAACTATCATAAAACAGCCTACCATATTTAACTTACATTAGCAACTTGGATAAATCCCAAAAATATCTAATCCCTGTGCAAAA
Organism: Ochotona princeps; assembly: GCF_030435755.1. Classification (NCBI taxonomy): domain Eukaryota; kingdom Metazoa; phylum Chordata; class Mammalia; order Lagomorpha; family Ochotonidae; genus Ochotona; species Ochotona princeps. The sequence continues at coordinate 41,324,352 of NC_080842.1, read as the reverse complement.
TAACAATAAAGAAACCATTTTATATAAGCTTTAAAAATAATAGTTACTTTGTTTATTGTTGTGAACTATGATGTTTATATATGCAGTAAGACCGTAAAAACTTGTATGAAAATGTTCCATGCCAATTACAAGCATGAAGCACTAAGGCTTTATATGCCTAATGCTGTCTGTCTTTATTTATTTATTTAAGAAAAATATGTGAGGGTCCCAGCGGCGTGGCCTAGCGGCTAAAGTCCTCGCCTTGAACGCCCCGGGATCCCATATGGGCGCCGGTTCTAATCCCGGCAGCTCCACTTCCCATCCAGCTCCCTGCTTGTGGCCTGGGAAAGCAGTTGAGGACGGCCCAAAGCCTTGGGACCCTGCACCTGCGTGGGAGACCCGGAAGAGGTTCCAGGTTCCCAGCTTCGGATCGGCGCGCACTGGCCGTTGTGGCTCACTTGGGGAGTGAATCATCGGACGGAAAATCTTCCTCTCTGTCTCTCCTCCTCTCTGTATATCTGACTTTGTAATAAAATAAATCTTTAAAAAATATATGTGAGGCAAATAAATATGGCATTTGTTAATTCTGGAAAACTTTTTTAGTATTTTGCTATGAGTTTGAAAGTTCTTCATAATTAAAATTTTCAAGGTATATGAAAATCATGTATAACCGTAGTCTATTGGCATACATAGCTGAAAAGCATGGGGAATTAGTTACACTGTCATCATCCATCACCATCAAGTGCTTGGGGCAGCTAAACCAGATAATTATCTCTTATGTTTGTGGAATACCTACCAGCTAAATTGCTTTCAGGCATATTATTTAATATTCCTGACATTCCTTTGCTATAGTGTTATAACAGCATTTTGTTGATAGCAAAACTGGACCTTCCAGAGTGCTAGAGACTTTCCCAAGACTACCTAGGCTGTAAGTCAGGTTCAGAGAACATCGGACCTGCAGACGACAAAAGGCCCTGCCAAGGCAACCACAGGTGAAACCTGAAATTCAATCAATCTACTGCAGGCTGACTTTTGAGAACTGCATATGGCTTGCAAATAATGTTACAAATATCCCAATGGTCACTGGCAGAGAAAAGGTGCCTCATGCCTGCAGCAAGTGATGCAGTACTGGGTCCTATATTGTCCCTATAGCATAGATAGCCATGTTAGAACCCTGTTACACCAAAGACATATACATCACCTGTAGCTATCTGCATTACCTACCTGAAACTATAGGAGTAAGTTAGGGAATGAAATACCTTACCACTGAAATTATTAAGGCCTCCAGTCAAATTCATTTCTTCAAATCATTTCTAATATGTTGGCCACTTCTAAAATCAAGTTACAAAAGTCAGATACAAATGTAACATACTAGGCCCAGCATGGTGACTCAGTGGCTACATCTTGGACCTGCATATACCAGGATCTCATATGGACACAGATTCATGTCCCAGCTACTCCACTTCCCATCCCACTCCCTACTTATGGCCTGGGAGAGCAGTGGAATATGGTATATAAAACTATACACCAACTATAAAACTAATGATATCATCTAAGGGATTCTGAGCTTCATCCTCATCCAGCAGTGATAAGGCCCTTCTCCCTACACCATCCAACCCTGGGGTGGAAACAGAGGCAAGAGGAAGAACCCAGCCTTCACCAAGTAACAACAGAGAGCCCCTGTTCCCTGGCTAACTCTGTTATGCATGAGGTTTGCTAATACAGAAGGTTTGAATAAGATTAAGGGTCTTCCTAATTTGTACTGGAAATGTTTGGATTCTAAACATCATTTGTTGTTACCAAGATCCAGGAAAATTTCAACTGAAAAAAAATCATCAACAAATGTCAGCAGCAAGGTAACACAGATGTTGAAATAATCTGTAAAGGATTTTAAAGCAGTGCTCATAAAATTGTTTCCAAAAATTACAAACACACAGAAAATAAAACTGGGGGAAATAAAAACAAAGTCTCAGCAAATAAAATATTAAAAATCACTAGGTGTGTTCAAAAGAGTGAAGATGACAGAGGAAGGAATTCATGAACCTAAAGAAAAACGAGAGATTACCCAATCCACAGCTATGCATCAGACACAGCAGTTAAAATGCCACTTGCAGCAGCCACATCTCACATGACAGTGAGGGAGCCCAGGATTATCAGCAGATCAGACTAATTCCATCTTTCGTCAGACCTCCGACTCCATCTCACAGTTCCCTGCCAATCTATACATACTACAGTTCCCTGCCATCATGGATACGTTGAATAAAATGGAATCTAAGTCCAATTGCAGAAAAATTTGCCAACAGACTACAAGGTTTAGGTTTTGACCAAAACAAGTTAGAAGTTCCATTACGACTGTCTCTGCCGAGCTTGGCACAATAGCCTAGTGGCTAAATCCTTCCCTGCATGCACCAGGATCCCATATGGGCAATGGTTCGTATCCCAGCTGCTCCACTTTCCATTCAGCTCCACGCTTGTGGTCTGGGAAAGCAGCTGAGGATGCCCCAAAGCCTTGGGACCCTACACCCATGTGAGAGACCCAGAAGAAGCTCCTGGCTCCTGGCTTCGGATTGGCTTAGCTTTAGCCATTGCAGCCACTTGGGAAGTGAAGCATCGGACAGATCTTCCTCTCTGTCTCTCCTCCTGTCTGTATATCTGACTTTGTAATAAACAATAAAAATAAATCTTTTAAATAAATAAATGAATAAATCTTTAAAATGAAAAACATTAGTAAAAAATTTAAGTTGGGGCCAGTACAGTGGCACTGTAATTAATTCCCCACCTGTGGTGCCTGATCCCATAAGACCGCCAGTTCTACTCCCAACTGCTCCACTTTCAATCCAGCTCCCTACTAATGAACCTTGGAAAGCAGAAGAGGATGGCTGAAGACCCCGGTCCCTGCCACCCCCCACGGGAGACCCAGTAGAAGCTCCTGAATCCCAATCACAGCTTCAGACCAACCCCGCTCTGGCTGTTACAGCCATCTGGGAAGCGAACCAGTGGATGGAAGATCTCTCTCTTTCTCTAACCCTGACTTTCAAGGAAAATAAATCTTCTAAAAAAAAGGTCAAACTCAAGTTTGAATTCTCCAAACATATGATGATAAAGAACTGTTTGTTTCAAGAGCAGTCTTCCCTTGAATACAGCTAGGATAAAGGAACCCTCAATCTCTGAGAACAATGTGATTGTCTCATGACAGGCCCAACAGCAGAGTGGCCAGTGAGATAAAAGATTTATAGGGAGACAAGGCATTTCTACAGAGGGACGAATTCTTCAAAAATTTCCACAAAACCTCAAGATCCACATGTGAATGGCATTCTAATTATACAGGACCTTGAGATTCTTGATTATAAGAAATAGGAGAAATTCCATTCTTAGAACATTATGGACAATGGAATGAATATACTTAAGGAACTTTATCAATTGTTGCTTGCTTTATAAATAAGAAAAAAAAAATCTAAGCACAACCATGGCCACACTTTCCAGCGGAGCTTTGCAAAGTCAGTGTGTGATTCCCAACCTGCTGGGTTTCAGAGTAAGTCCCTAAACTTTTGTACTCCCTGAACTTTTTCTTCCACTTGACCAGAAGTTCTTCTCACCTACCTCTTCTTACTCCTCCTGGAACATTTCCAATCACATCTTCTATCCCACCCAGACCCTGGAACCCAGAGACAAACACTGAAATGTTGTTGCCCTCTCTTCCCCAGGCTCTATGATCTCTGAGCATTCTCATTCATCCAATTCCAAGCCTGATCTCATTCCCATGGCACAGCCACCACTAGCACCCACATGCATTCAGTAACTTTCCTCTAATGGAACAGGGAGTAGAGCTTGAGTGGAAAACACTGTAAAGCACAAGGGTCTTGACTCTGTATCTCCATCCCCGGGGCCACAAAACACCTCTGGAGAACAACTTAGAAAGATGCTGTTTAACATAAAGTGGCCCCAGCAATGCTATTACACCTGACCCTCACACTGCATTACTCATTCTTTTTTTTTTTAAAGATTAATTCATTTTATTACAGCCAGATATACACAGAGAGAGGAGAGACAGAGAGGAAGATCTTCCGTCCGATGATTCACTCCCCAAGTGAGCCGCAACGGGCCAGTGCGCGCCGATCCGATGCCGGGAACCTGGAACCTCTTCCGGGTCTCCCACGTGGGTGCAGTGTCCCAATGCATTGGGCCGTCCTCAACTGCTTTTCCAGGCCACAAGCAGGGAGCTGGATAGGATGCATTACTCATTCTTGACATGGGCTGTAACTGATGCTCCAGTCTAGCTCTGAGACCTTGCCTGACCCTTTATTCACCTCTGAAGGTCCTCTCATAGAACTGCAGCTAAAATTGAGCAGCACTCTTGGGTCCCACTATTTTCCATACCAATTCTCTCTCTGAATACACCTGTCCTCTGCCAATGCTTATAAGAAATATTTTAAGTGTGTTTAGTAATCCACTTACGATATTCCATGCTTAGGTTATATTACCATGTCCTAACACACAGTTATAGATCCTTTGGGGAAATGAGGACAAGAAGATGGTGAAACCATGGAGGGTCAAGTCAGACAGGAAATGGACACTCAGGAACTCTGTGACCAGCCAAGTCCTTATTGTACATTATCTCCATTGGCAACCTGGAGGCTGGAGGTTGAGTAGGGGCCCTCCAGCACAAAATCATAAGGAATAAGGCCTTATGTTCTGCCCTCTCTAGTGAGCAACACAGAATCACAATTAAAATGTGCTTTCTGGTTTTCCAAATCATGGGGGGGTGGGGGGGAATCTCAATTAAACAAGATACAAGAAGATAATAATCTGGCTTACAACTTGGTTTATTCCTTCAATGAATATTTATTAAGTGGCCATCATATCTAGTCTTGCTGCCAAGCATGGATGTTGGGAGTGAGTGTTAAACTTTAAGGAGACATACACTTTATCAGTTATCCACCTTTGCCCTCTACTCAACTAAGGCAGAAATTTCTTGTGGGTAGAAATGACATGTTCTGCTTAGCCCAGAACCAGCACACTGGGAACATCTGTTGAGTGACTTCAGCAGAATACACCTGCAGCTGAAACTTTTCTCACCTCAATTCCATGGAGCAAACAGCCCCAGCACAAGGCCCTGGCCTCTCCTGCAGACTCGGATCCCATCTCCCTTACTCACGGGACTTCAAAATATGAACATAAGCATTTTCATGTTAAATAACGACTTCATGGAATGAAGTTGGGCCCTAGGCCATTAAATGAAATTCTCACACATAAAAAAAATTTTTTAAGCCCAATGGAAAATTCTGAGAGTGAACTGGGTGGTCCATTTATAACATCTGCTCCCTAGCAAACTTAACTTTCAAAGACCCATGTTGGTTTAGTGACATGGATGGAGTTAGTGCAACAGAAAACAAAGGACACAAAAAACTTTCCTCAAAAATGGGTCAACCTTCTTCACATTACAGCTGCATTCTGGAACCTAATAGGATATGTACTTGGCATATAGGAAATCTACCAGGTGAGCACTAGTTTGGTCTTCCCTACTTCATTTCTTCCTCACACCATTTGAATTGTTCACTGCACTTGTCTGTCAGAATACTTAAATAACTGGAGCTCTTTGACCAATGAGATGCAGCAAACAAAAACAAAATTCTTGGAGCATGTAGACTACAAGAAATCTCCTGTGTTTTAGAGTCAATGCTCTCGGAAATGTCTACTAGACAAGGAAAGTAAGCAACTCGTAACCTACAGGAAGAAAGATCATCATGGTACTGTTCTTTCCTGGCCTGCTTTTCAGACTAATTTAAATCTGTTCTCACTTCTTCTGATAGCCTATGTGGTTTTGGTCCCGGTTATTGCAAATAACTTCATCAACAAAGTAACCTATCTAAGTGGGTGCTTAATAAATATTTGTTGAATAAATGAACAAATGATTATAAAATACTGGACCAAGGCCCCCTGTGAGTCTTGCATTAATCAGCAGAATAATATGCTTATATGTTCAGGCATTTACATTGAAATGGGACCTAATAACAGGCATCAAGTAGCAGCTGTTAATCCATTTTAACAATTCTACCTCAAAACATTATACGATTCAAGTTGCGATTATGTGCTAAGGTGAAGTTAATCTGCAATCAAATCTCGAGAATTTATACATTTTAAAATATGATTTGCTGTATTAACACTAGTACAAAAATAATTAATATCCTGGATGAGTATTATAAAAGTCTAAAAAGAAACATACATTAGGTTCAACCTAAACATTTATTTTGAAAAGCGCAATTAATGTTAATTCCTTAACCAGACCTTTAAAAATCTTATAGATAGATGGGTGTATTATATGCAGTTAACAAGGACTGTCTAAATTGGGTAATTTTTTCATTTATAAAAATGTAACAAGTAGGCCAGCATGAATGTATTTATAAGAAACTTTATTGAGTATTATAGAAATATTAAGTCTAATATTTGCTATAAAATATAGCTTGACCAATATCTAAACGTCTGTATTTCTTAACGTATACTCTGACATCTTGTTCAATCTACAAACGTTTGACTATATTGTTATAAAATAATGGGTCGTAAACTAGTTTGAACATAACTTCGCTTTCACAGAGTTCGCTGCAAAAAAAGTTAAGAAATAACCTGACAAATAAATAGTTCTACTTTAAAGGGGAAAATAGTCATAAATTAAGCTAAACAAGCTATTTGGTCAACCTAAATGACAAGAAATTACATTAAAAGTTTAAGAAGTAAATGGAACTAAATACAAATCGGTAGTACAACGGTCGGTATTAAAATGTAGCTCTAATTTAAACTTACTTCCAAACCTTTTTTTTTTTTCATATATTCTTGTTTTCTAGCATGAGCACGAGTAATCCTGTGATCACCTCAAAAAAGAAGACTGTAATCATGCAAACAATTTCCTCTCCGGTGCCTATCAGCATGTCTTTCTTGTCTTGGCGTCCATTTTAGGAGTATCAGGGAGATAGTGTATAAAGGAGCTTATAAAACAAAGGTTGTCATTTTGGCAACCCACACACACATGAGGATCAAAATGTTCAGTAGTTAAAGTTGAAGAAAATATTTAGGCTTAACTATTCAAATGCCTGTATTAGATTACATGTATTTTTAAATCACATTTCTACATTAAATGCCATTTTCAAGATTGCTGATGTGTCTCTGTAATTTGATAAAAATCATGCTAAATAACTGAACAATTAAGGCGCGCAAAAATAGAAAGCTATAGACATTTTTTTTTTTGCCAAAGGATTAACAAATCAATGACTACTTGCTAAAACAAAAGCATAGATCCTGGAGCAATCTTTTATATTGTCCCAAATAATTAATTCTTATGTGAATACATATGATTTTCCTGCGATCTTTCACCATATAAAATAAGAAGAGAATAGATGCTTATAGCAACTCACAACATCCGCAGACCCTCTTCTTTAGAAATAGAATCCTTACTGATAATGAGGGTGTTCTACAAAAATACGTGCCTTGCAGTTAGCCTCTCCTACAATAATACTGATTTTTTTTTCAGAGCAGAACTATCACAATGCAACCATAACCAGGCCTAAGAGAAAGTATTTATTGCTAAGAATTTAGATGTAAAGTCTATAGCTAAGTGAAACACTAGGTGGAATTAAAAAAGAAATAGATTAACTTTCTAGATTTTCCTTTTCCCTAAAACATTTTGAGACAGCCAGGCTATAGTAATCGTTGAATTACACAATATGACCAACTTTTATAAACTGGAATTTTTCTGAGTATTTTAAACACAGCTCACAACTTCTTAACCAAAAGGTTTAAATGTCTGTTATCTATCATCCCCAGCCATTTCTGCCAATATTATTAAAAAATAAAAACCTTTTATCATTTCCTTCTCACAATGAGAATTCACTAATCGGATATATCTTTTAGACATAGACACCTATCCACCCACCTCCCCACCCACCTCCCAAAATGGTTCGGAGCAAAGACACACACACACACAAAAAAAAAAGAATGACCAAGCTCACATTTCTTGTCTGCCCTTCAAGCGATGTCTGGTATCTTCAGCTTGCCTTTCTGGTCTTCAGTGTTGTCACTAATTGCTGGGGGACGTAGTTTAGGACAGCATGAAGCAGCAGAAATAAAAGCTGTTGCTTTAAGAAGACGTTGTCTTAAAACACATGGACAAAACAACTTTTACTCTGACTTCCTGGCTGAACTTCATAAAACCTTAGAAAGACTCCTCGCAAAGTGAAGGTCTACAAATGGGAAAAATAAAATAAAAATCTAAAAACTTACGTTCTGAACACATTCCGAAGGCTATCTGATTTAGTTTGAAAGCAGGTTTGTACTGATGAACAAACTTTAACTTTATAGAAAATTAATATTCTAATGAGAAAGTTGCCTTGCCATCTTCTACATCACTCCTGTCCCTCATGGTATAATCACACATGCAAAAAATCAAATACAGTAGTTCCCAAATGCATGGACACTGGGGAAGCTGCATTGTGAAAAAGGCTTTTATTTCCCTTAATACTGGTGACTAAACGTCATTGTATGTACCAACACTTTCCAATAGCCCAAGAGGCTTCAAAAGCCTTCTAAGTTTGAAAACCAAAAAAGTTCTGAGTTTTTCTGTACCCCAGTACGGTTTTCTTTCCTGAAGCTCAAGCCGAGGAAGCAGACAAAAGAAGCTGATTTGACTGAGCTGTGCCAAGTCTTGCCTTTTTTTTTTCTTTCCTCAGCTCTCCCTCTGCCTCTCTCTCTCTCTCTCCCTCTCTCTCTCTCTCCCTTTTTCTCTCATTCTTTTTGCTCCCAGTATGGCAACCTTCCGAGCAGTCTTGGCGGAGGTCCAGGTTGTGCCAGTCTGTCTGAATTCTTGTCTCCAAAAGATGTCCTTTGCGGATCAATTAATACATTTGAAAACAGGAAACTGTGGAACGGTTCCCAAATCCTGGCACCAACAGCATCGACTTCTGCCAAATCACCTTACAGATTTCATGGTATCCTACCTTTCATAATCGTGACTAACATGTTCCCGGAGCAATAATGGAGTACTAGAAGCCATTCACTGCTCAGCAATAAAGAATCTGTTCCCTAGAAATGTCCATATGCGACATATGCACAACCTGCAGTAAATCAAAATTCTCCTGTGAAAGGAAATGTATGTAACTTTAATAAGCACCACATACTGTATTTCTTTTATGAGGCTTGCTTGTCCTTGTCCTGCTGCAAAGAATCATGGGAAGAGAGAGAGAGAGAAAAGCAGCAGATTTTAAATTAAAACTGTATGCCCAAATAACTCATGCTTCACCCTATAAGGAATCAACATGGTTCTAACTGATCAGTAAACTCTTCAAAAAATTTTCTCTATAAAGGGATGGATAGAGTTGTTTAAAAAAAAAAGAAATATTTTAAAAAAGAAGGAAACATTTAGGGTAGAATTAGTAAAAGAGTCTTTTCAAATTTTGATACCTAAAGTTTCATCATGTCATCTGTTTATACATACATACTAGGGTAATCTAATAAGCATAAATAGTTTCTTTTTATTTATCATATATACACCACTTGAGGCAAAATAACCAGCCTATGCTTCATACACTTATTGGCCTAAGAACTCAATTCTATCTTTGATGCTTAAAAGAAGAAATCAACTAATAATATAATCACCAAAGTTTCACAGAAATAAACCAGAAAAGTGAATTTCAGTCCTTCAGTCTGTCACTTTCTAATTTAAGGAAACTGAAGGTCCCATATTGCTTAATTATCTAATCCTCAGTATGAGCTCATATATCAAATGTAAAAATCAGTGACTTCCTCCAAGGCACTTCCAAGATATTGTTTTCATACTCACAGTATCCCTTCATCATAACTGCATAGTAATTAGTTGAACCTATCTGCAGTGCCACTCTCATAGTAAAGGACCCATGTCACTTATCTAAGAAAACTGAAAGTCTTACACAGAGTCTTCTAAATGCACACATTCACAAATCCATGAGGTGAATGGGTTACAGGAACTGGTCACATGAATATCAATCTGAAACTCTATAAAACCATGACAGTTTATGGCAAAAAACAAAATTATACATTACTAAATCATAAAGTTGACAAATTAATGAAATGCTTTCAGGAAACATGAGAGCTGAATTAAAGCATTAACAAAACTGTCTCATTCTATCCTCACAAAAAGGAATAATGAAATGAGAGCAGGATTTCTGTGGATTCGTAATTCACAATGCAATTATTGGGAGCCCAAAGAGAGAAACTTGAAAGCACCAGGAAAGAAGTGACTCATCACGTACAATGGAACCTCAATAAGATTAACAGACGACTTTGTACCAGAAATCGTGGGGGCCAAAAAGCAGTGGGTTAATATATTTGAAGTGCTTGAAAGGGAACCAAAATTGTCAACCAAGAATTTCATATCACTAAAATTATTCTTTGAAAATGAAGGCGATATTAACACATGCCCAGAAAAAACAACCAAAAAAAGAGCTCATTATTAGCCTTCATTGTAGAAATAGTAATGAAATTTTCTTTCAAGTTACACAGAAAGGACAACAGAAAGCAACTCAAATTCACATGAAAAAATTACAGATTACTATAGAAGTAAACATTAAAGGCAATATAAATATATTTTTATCTGCAACTCTTTTATTCTCCTGTCTGATTTCAGTTACAATTGCAGATACAAATCAGAGGGTTTCAAAAAATTCATGGAAAAGTAGTATTAAAAGTTAATTCACCATAAATAACTCCATGGCTGAGAAAGAAATTGAAAGTATAGTCTCCTTTAAAATAGCAGCAGAGGAATCTCAAGTACCTTGGAATTATTCTGACCAAAGATGTGGAAGACCTCTATAATAAAAATTACAAAACATTTTTAAAAAAGAAATAGAAGACATTTAAAAATAGAGAAATTTACCACGTTCCTGGATCAACAGAATCTACATTATTAAAATGTCCATATTATCAGAAGTAATATGTATATTCAGTGCAACACCAATCAAAATCCCAACAACATTCTTCTCAGAGATAGAAAAGACAATACAAAAATTCATCTGGAAGCACAAACGATCACAAATAACCAAAGCTATCCTGAAGCATAAAAATCAAACTGGAAGAATCACAATTTCAGACATCAAGACATACCATAAAGTCATCAAAACAGTCTGGTACCACCAGTACAGAAACAGAGAAGATGATAGATGGATCAGAATGGTAACCCCATATATGTGCAGCCAACCAATCTTTGACAAGAGAACTGAAAATAATCCAGGGGAAAAGCCTGGTCTCTTCAACAAATGCTGTTTGGATACCTGTACATCATATTATATCAGTTGAAATATCAGCTCTCCCTCCAATTCTAGCTTCCTGCCAAAGAACACACTGAAATTTAATAGGTAATGGCTCAAACAGTTCGATCCTTCTCAATCACACAAAAGACACAGGCTGAGTCCTAGGTTCCTGGATTCAGCCTGGTCCAGCCCCAGTCATGCAGGTATTTGGGAAGTGAACCACCCAAAGAGCATGCACACTGGTGTTCTCACTCTCTCTTTAAATTTCTGTATCTCTCCTTTCAAATACATTTTTTAAAAGTTAGAAGGAAAAATTTTGAATTGTTTCATCATAAAGAAATGGTAAATGCTTAAGATAAACAGGTTTGCACAGACTGAATTTTACATAATGCATATATATTCTGAAACATGACATATAGTTGGAGACATCGATTACTCTTTTAACTTTAAAAAATTAAACACGGGCCTGATGCGGTGGCCTAGTGGATGAAGTCCTCATCTTGAATGCACCAGCATTCCATATGGGTGCCAGTTCTAATCCCAGCAGCCTCACTTCCCATCCAGTTTCCTGCCTGTGGCCTGAGAAAGCAGTTGAGGACGGCCCAAAGCCTTGGGACCATGCACCTGCGTGGGAGACCGGGAAGAGGCTCCAGGCTCCTAGCTTCAAATTGGCTCAGCTCCAGTCATTATGGCTAATTGGGGAGTGAATCATCGGACAGAAAATCTTCCTCTCTGTCTCTCCTCTCTGTATATTTGACAAATGAATCTTTTTTTAAAAAAAGGAAAAAAGAAAAAAAAACTAAATGCAATGAAATCAGCATTGCTGACATTTCTAGTGGCCATGACAGGTAGAGATACTAATCCTGATATGAAAAATATTCACTATGTCCATGCTATTAGGTAACTCTAACTCAATATGTTTACACTCACTATGATCATATGCATTACAATTTAATGATAACAATTTCATTACCACAAGAAAGAAATCTATTACAGTTACAACATTAGAAACAATAAAATACTTAGGAATAAGTTTAGCCAAAGAAGTCTAAGACTTGTGTGCTGGGAATTATAAAATCTTATTTTTTAATTTATTTTTTATTTTATGATACAATTCCATAGGCTCTGGGATTTCCCTTACTCCCTCCCCAAATTCCCTCCACCCTACACAATTTCCCGTATATTATTACAATAGTATAGTCCTTCATTAGCAGCCATACGTCCATCATTCTGTTGTTTAAGTGTATCCTGATATTGTGAGTACAGACAATAGCAGACAATTCCTCATCCTATTGTCAAGATATATTTAACAGTTTCACTAGGAATCCATCTTTGATTTGAAAGTAGAGATACATACTGCATTATACTTTCACATCTGGATACGACAGTCTCTATACTCAGTTACTATACATTCCCTTAAAAGAAAAGTCATAAAACAAAACCAGTAACAGGAATAAAGCTTAAAACATTAACAGCATCATGGAGTTAAATAATATACAATCTACAATAGCAAAGAGATGAAAACCCAGATACCTGTCAAAAGAGCAGTGGTTAAAGAAACAGTAGTAAATCTACTCCCTGGAATACTGCTCAGCAATTAAAAGGAGTAAAATTCAATCATTTGCAACCACTGGTCCCAACTAGAGACCGTTATGCTCAGTGAAATAAGTTAGTCCCAAAAGGACAAATATCATATGTTCTCCCTAACATAAGGCAACCTTCATGCAAAACATAAGATCAGCAGCCCTTTAAATACTGTTTTTGCTGCAACACATAAGTTTTGATATTTTTGTTTCTATTTTCATTTCTTCAAAATAGTTTCTTTTATTAAATTCTTCACTGACTCATAGACCAGACAGCAGCATAATTTTCCCCAGAAGGTTTTTTGTTTTTTCATTTCTTCAAAAATCTTATTGAAAAAAAATTAAAGATTTAAGGTAGGTACTGTGCAGTGAGTTAAGCCCTTACTTGGGATGCCCATATCACATATCACAGTGCCTGACTCAAGTCCCAGTTACACCGTACCTTCAGTTCAACTTCTTAGTAATGTGCCTGGGAGCAGCAGATAACAGTGCAAGTATCTGGGTTCCTGCTATCCAAATAGCAGACCTAGATAGAGCACCTGCCTCCTAGTTTCAGGACAGCCTAGCCCTGGGTGCTGTAGGTAGCATCCAATTGATTTAGCAGCAAGAAAACTCAGCAGAGAAAAAACACTCTTTGAAACACATGGTGCAGTAACAACTGAATAATCACATGGGAAAGAATGAATTTGGATCCCTACCTCACCATACAATAGAAAAAGTAACTCAAAACAGATGACAGACTATATAGCTCCTAGAAGAAAACACAGATGTGTATTTTCAGAATGCTTAGATAACAGTTTCCAAAGGAGGATACCTAAAGCCTAAGCAATCAAAGAAAATAATAGAAAAAAATGGATTTCAGTGAAATTAAAAATCGTTACACGTCCAAGAAAGTAGAAAGATAACCCATATAATGCGGGAAAATTTCCAAACCACATATTAGTAGAGTTTCAGTGCCCAAAATATATTTTTAAAAAACACCTACAACTCAATAATATGAAAGTCTTGTTTAAATATATATATCAACAACTTAAAAGGACATTTATCCACCAAGAACATAAGAAGATATATCAACATCATTGAGCTTTCAGGAAATATAAACTAAAAGCATGAAGAGAAATGCTATTTCATACAGTAGGATGACTATAACCCCCACCCCCCAGCCCAGCACCAAGTGTAAACAAGGATGTGGACAACTGTCACCTTCGTACATTGCTGGTGGTACTATAAAATGGAGCAGCTGCTTTGGAAACAGCTTGCTGATCCTCAAAAGGTTAATAATAAAGTTTTATACCTAGACATACTTAAAAACATGTTTACACATAAATTTGCATACAAATATTTATAACAGAAGCTTTTAAAAACTTTTAAAAATATTTATTTATTCATTAGAATGACAGAGATAAGGAAAGACAGAGAGAGAAAGATATCATCCACTCACTGGTTTACTCCCCAAATGGTTGCAATGGTCAGGAAGCAGCCAAGAGTCAGGGAGTGTACCCAAGTCTCCAACGTGGAGACTAGGACCACCATCCGCTGTATTCTCAGGCACATTAGTAGAAAGTTGGCTCGGAAGCAGAGGTGCTGGGCCTCAAATTGGGACTCTGGTATAAATAAGGGCATTGCAAGCAACAGCTTAGCTCTCTGGGACACAACTGCAGCCCTACCCCACGCACTGCTGAGAACAGTCAAAAACTAAGTCACCCCAGCTGATGTATAAATAAAAGTAATGTGGCATATCTCACAAGGAAATATTAGCAACAAAAAGCAATGGTCCTTGCATCAACATGGGTAAACCTTCGAAAAGAAACATACTAACTGAAAGACACAGAAGTCTACATATTGCAAAACTCCATTTCCATTAAAGCTCAAACACACAGACACAAAGAATGGGTTAGAGTCTGCCAAGGGCCAGGTTTAGGGAAGAACGAGGGTGACTGTCAGTGGTAAGAAGCTTCAGAGTTGCAAAACCAAGGAAATATACTAAAAACCATGGAATTGTGTGCCACAACATGGTGAATTTATGGTATGTGAATTTTGTCTTAATATAAAAAGAAAGCTGCAGGCATCCCTCCAATATTTATGAGTACTGAAAGTGATTTTGGCAAACCCAAAAGCACTTTTAGCTTTCTACACAGATGAAATACTACACATTAAAGAAATCTGTGTCCACCTAAATCTGCTCCTGGAATCAACTTAGCAAATTCTACAGCATTCCTCTACTCTGATTTCTTGTCCCATTCCAGGCAACCTCCAGCATTTAAGGCTCCATCCAAATGACACTCCATTCTGCTACCCTCTTACTCTCCTCCACACATCCCTTGCTGTCCCAGACAACAAGTACCCAGATCCTCAGTGGATGCTTGTACTCACAGAAAGTACCGAACCCTATATACAGATATTCCTTGCCTCATGCTGGAATTACATGCTGGTAAACCCATTGTAAATTAAAATACTGCAAATCAAAAGGACATTTAGGGGCAGGAGTTTGGTCAAACAAGCCACTGGTTGGGATATCCACATCTCACATTGAAGGTTCTGAGTTTGAATCTGGTTCTACTCCTGATTTCAGCCCTCTGCTTATTATGCACCCTGCAAAACTACAGAAACTAGCTCCAGTGGTAGAAATCCCTGCCACCCAAATGGGAGAACTGGATTGAGTTCTGGGCTTCTGATTTTGGCCTGTCTCAACCTTGGCCCTGTGTGTACCTGGGGAAATACATCAGCAGATGGGTTCTCTCTCTATCTACTTCCTTATCTATCTCTCCTTATAGTTGATCTGGTAGTTAAGACAGTCACTAAGTGATTAAAGGGCTGGCAACATACCAGTCCTAATACACTGGATAAAGGGATGATTCACATCCTCAGTGGGACAAAGTAGGATCCAGGAAATTTCATCACACTACTCAGTGTGGCACACGATTTAAAACTTCTGTAATTTTCTATTTAACATTTCCAGATGGTAGCTGATCACAGAAAATGGAAAGCTCAGAAAGTAACACTAGAGAAATGGGAGGCAGTGACTAGAGCGGGGAATTACTGTACTTGTTTATACATGGTAAGTGTTACATAAATATCTTCACAGTTTCTTTCATGGTGCCTGCTTGGTATAAAATAAAAAAATGAACTGCCTTTTCATAACGTTCTAACATGGGATTCTGATGAGCAAGCTTTCTAAGGTGAGTCCAAATTATCTTCATTCACTCTTCTGCTCTCTCCTACCCAACTACATCCTTGCCTCTCCCTCACCTTCCCCTCTCCTCTCCCTTCCCCTTACCTTTCTCTTCCTCCTCTCCACTCACCACTCTCTTCCATCTCCACTATTACATACTTGGTCACTACTTGCATTCACTGATTTAAAAAGTCAGTACTTAGAGAACAACTGCTATATATATACAAAATATGGGAATAGAGGCCACAATGGACACAAAAATAAAATAAAAGCTAATCATATGTTGATAATAGAACCATAAACCATACTAACAGGCACATTTGTATCCCTTAACTGATTCACTTCTTACCTATACTTTGGAAGGATACAAGTGTTAGTTTATAGAGGAGGAAACTGACATCAGAAGAACTTAGATGGCTTCTGAGACACATACCACCATATCCAGGGTACTAAAAATTGAAGTAACTCTGAAATTTCATAATGTGATGATTTCCAGAGGACAGAATGAACAAAGATAACCTTAGACATTCAACTCCTTACTTAGTAGTATCTTTGGAAGTGCTAATTCTCACCTCAAACTCAACTTGGTCACACAAGAATTAGATTTTTCTCAAAAAAAAAAAAAGTTAATTCCTTTCTCAGCCTCTCACTTAAAAACAACACCAAAAACCTAATTGCTCAGCTACAAAACCCAGGGAACATCCTTGATTCATCCTTCACTATTCACTTGAGACTTTTAGGACATACAGACAATATCAGGTATTGGTAAAATATGGAGAAACTAGAACCCTCACCCACTGCTGATGGAATACAAAATGGCAAAGAGTATAAATTTCCTAAGAAGTTAAACTTGCACTTCCATAAGAACCAGAAATGCCACACATAAGACTGAATGAAAAACAAAACATGTCTACAAAAAGACCTATACCTGAAAGTTCGCAATAGAATTACTAATAAAGGCAAAAAAATCTTAAAACTCTCTACATATGTAAGAATGTCTAAGAATAAGGCCTATCTATTGCCAATGGGTGCTAAAAAGGAACAAAATATTAACACATGATGGAAAGTGTAAACTATTGCATGAGGCAAAATAAGCTAGAAAAGATGAGACTGCCTAGTAGATGATTCTCTATGCAACTTTATTTTAAAGAAAAACTCACAGACAGAAAGCAGACCAACTGCTGGCTGGAATATGACAAACTGACTGCAAAAGGATAGACAGAACTAGAGAGGTGATGAATCTGACAACATTATTTTTTTTAAGACTTGCTTTACAATGAGAAAGAGATTCCACCCATTGGTTCACTCCCCAAAGGGCCATAATAGCTAAGCCAGGTTCACCCACCTGGGTGGCAAGCAGTCAAGCACTTGAGTCATTACCCACTGTTTCTCAGATGCATTATAAGAGAACTGAGTCTGTTTTTGACTAGGGACTTAAATTGGCATTCAGATATGATATACAGGGGTCCCAAATAGAAATTGCTATATTCCAATGCCTGCTCCAAAATTGACAACGTTCAAGATAGATTTATTAAAATTGGATTGTGCTGATGCTTTTATAATCATCAAACCCTACACAGGTAAGCTTTATGGTATACAATGACATACAATAATCAAAACATATATCTACTAATATTTACTGCTTCCACAGCCCTCAAAGTGGTACCCATCCTAAGGGATCTGCTAGGGAACTTTTATTTCAGTAGTGTAAACAGGAACTACACATGGAAGTAACAGATACACATATCAAGAAATGATTGCCTGCTAAATAAATAGGTGATGGGAGTGAGAAAGTCAGGGGGAAAGGGAGAAGCTGGAGAAAAGTGTCAAGTTGGTGTTGCATGGGACCGTGGCCAGGCAGGGATGAAAATCAAATAAGTGGAATGGAAGGGCAGGTTTGATGGGAAAAAATACAAAACCAAGAGGGATCAGAACGTGTCAGCAATCAGTGGCCCATTCGGGCTAAAACAGACCCGTGGGAGAACAGAGAGCCTCTGGGGCCAACTGAGAATGACCACAGAAGCCCACTTGCTCCTTCATCAAGCGTCCTCAAACTTCAGGCACCTCAATATTTTTTTTGACATATTTGAAAGTACAGGGCAATTTATTTATTGTTTACTGAAAAAAATTAATTGTATCCAGATAATTAAAAGAAACACTGTATCAAATATAAAAGGAAAATCAGCATCAATTTTGCCAGACACAAAATGCTGCAAAAACATAGGTTCTGTTAAATTTACAAAGCCATCTCCAAGTTTGAGGCCTATCATTATTAAAAATAAATTTATGCTGCTGCAGAAAAGTTAACACCACCCTATTACCAAAAAGACAGCTTCACCATGATATAATCAGAAAAGCTAAAAAATGACTGAAAAAGGGGCCCAACATGATGGTTCAATTGATTAATCCTCCCCACACAAGTTCCAGGATCCCATATGGGTACCAGTTTGTGTTCCAGCTGCTCCACTTCCCATCCAGCTCCCTGCTTGTGCCCTAAGAAAGCAGTGGAGGATGGCTAAAAAAGCTTTGGGATACTTCAATCGCAGTGAAGACCCAGAAAAAGCTCCTGGCTCCTAGGTTCATATCAGCTCAGCTCTGGCAACTGCAGCCATTTGGGGAATTAACCAGCAGATGGAGGATCTTTCTTTCTCTCCTTTTCTCTGCAAATCAGCCTTTCCAATAAAAACAAATAAATCTTTTATAAAAAATAGTTGAAGAAAGAAATCATGTTGTCACTGATTTAGTGTTATTTCATGCATACCCTTATGAATCATCTAATATCACCTTGTGTTACAAGTCCCACACTTAAGGAATGCTGGCCTACAGCAAATCCTAAAATGGAAGGTGATAAGCTTATCAATTACCAATTATTTAGCACTTATTTTGTGCCATATATTGATCTAAACACTGTTCTTACTTCACTTAATCCCCTGAATAATAATATCCACCTTACAAAGGGGTTATCAAACCCTTGATCAGGCTAGGAAACTGAGGCACAGAGATAAACTCAACTTACTGAAGGTCAAAGAGATACTGAATGACAGGGCTAGGATTGATTCCAGGCAGTCTTTTTCCAGTCTGTGCACTTGACCAGTACAACTGAATGGGGTCTTACGTGAAATGACATTTTGAGAAGATCTACCTAGCTGTGACTTGCCTCATGAACAAAGGAAGGAGAAACCAGAAGATCACTGCAACCAATCAATCCACAGATTCCATGCCATGAGTCCTTAAGGGCTCATAACCACCTGCTTTCAGCAGAAGAGGGCACCAGAGAACTAAAGGGCAAAGAGCTGGAGCACTGTCAGGGATTCTGACCACTTGGTTCTGGTAAGGAAAAAGAAATAAAAGGAACAAAGTGACATGAGGGTGAGAAGTGCGAAGCCTACTCCAGAGCAGACAGCAGATGGGAACATTTCTACTGCTTGCAAGCCAGAAAAAGTCAGATTGGAAAGTCAAAACAACACTCAGAGGGAAGTCAAAGGCAACTCAAGGAGCAGCACTCAAAAGCAGAAAGGCCTTTGAAATGACAGATCCTGCCCCCAAGTCCCTTTACAACCTGATCCAAAACAAAGAACTTTCTGATAACAAAGACTTCTTTACTTATAAATAGATTCCAGGTACTTTCAGAGTTCAAAATTGGAGCAGCTGTTTATACCCCAGTGATTAAGGTACCTGAATTCCCACACCTGAATACCTGGGTTCGAGTCCTAGCTCCAGCTTCAGATTCCAGCTTCCTGGCAGTGCAAACCCTGGGAGGCAGAGGCAATGACTCCAGCAATTGGGTTCTGCTGTATGAGAGACCTGGAGTGCTACAGGCCCACTGCACTTGTCTGCCCTTGCTAAGTCTCTCTCTGTCTCTCCAATGAAAAACAAACCAAAGAAAGCATAAAATGTGTACCTTGACCTGAATTCTCTTCTTTAAATTTAAAATATTCACTTATGGCTCACATTTAATCCTCAGAGAACGTATTTTAAAATTAAAATTAAGCAATATACCTAAATGCTATTTCCAAGATTCTGACAGGTCTGAAACATTTTTGAATGCAGATACCATTCATCTACAGACATCAAAATTGTTTTATTGCCTTAAATCTTCCAAAAAAAAAAAAAAACAGGATAACAGATACAACTGTCAGAATAAGAAAAAAGAAGACCTCCTCAGAGAAATTTTTCTTTCGTGATTTAAAAGATGTGAAAAATTTAAAAAGCAAAAATAACTGCCCAATTTGATATTTAATTCAGGCTTTGTTAAAGAAGCAGAAAAATCAGACATTGTAGGTTTGTGATTCACTCTTGAAAAAAATGCAATTTCTTATTTCCCAGGAGAAAAGCTTTAAGAGCATCAATAGATTTCTCTGGATATCAAATATTTCTCCATTATTGTGAGTAAATTATATTTGGATCAAAATCAGATGGATTAAATTTCCCTTAAAATACTCAGGAGATTTTTAAACTACAAGGAAATGTGTCACATATCCAAAAACAATATTTTAGCCTAATACCTTCATGGAATATCTCTCCATTTGAACATTAACTGCAAAACAAAGCTCACCTGAGTTCTAGAATTCACTAACTCCAAAGTTGTTAAATCTTCATTTGCTCATGCTAAGATGAATCCATTATTGCTTCTCGGCCTTTTGGCTAAGAGCAAATATAAGAAGAATTCACATCTTTTTAAAGTAAGATTTGTTTATGAAAAAGCGGAGTTACAGAAAAAGAGAGGAGAAGCAGAAGCAGAGAGAGAAATCTTCCACCTACTGATTACCTTGCCAAATAAATAGCTATAATAGTCAACCTGGGCTGGGTCAGGCACAAGCCAGGAGTCAGGAGTTTCATCCATTTCTGCACCTCGTGGATAACTGAAGCCCTGGTTATAAGGGCCATCTTCCACATGCATTAGCAAGAAACTGGATTGGAAGTGAAACAGCAGGGATACAAATCGGCACCCATATGGGATGCTGGCATTGCAAGTAGAGACTTAACCCACTGGAACACAGCACTGGCTCTGAAATTTTATCATCTTCAGTGCCCTTTAAAAATCCCCAAAAAATCTGGCTTTACAATTTTGTTTTTAGTATGTAAAAGATGTACCTGGATAAAAGTCATAATTTTGCTTACACATACAATCAAGAATGTACAAATGGTTAAATGCTTCCAAAATCTTGATTAATGCAGCCACCAATTAGAGCCACAAAGCTCAAAGTGTCATTATTCTCCTCTCTGTATATCTGGACTTCCTGACTAGACTACAAACTCCTTAAAAGCCGAGATGATTAACTTTTTTATATTTTTTTATTAATTATTTTGCATTATGTGACAGTTTCATAGGCTCTGGGAATCCCCTCACCCCTCCCCACGCCCCTCCCCCCGGTGGATTCCTCCACCTTGGTGCAGTATTACAGTTCAAATTCAATCAAGATTCTTTCATTGCAAACATATACCAAGCATAGAGTCCAGCTACTTATTGTCCAGATGGGTTGAACAGTTTCTTGGGGAGAGCATTTCTGGTCCGAAGTTAGAGCTGGTAGAATATCATCACAGCCAATTAAGAGTCCCAATATAACATCAACAGCAATTTGCAATATTATGGAATTGACATGGTTTTGAGTAACCAGTATGTTAAAAAAAAAAAAAAAAAGCAAGTCCTAACCACAACCTATGATTAGCTCATTGACATTTCAATTTTAGTTTATATACAGGACCGGCTGCTATATACCTTAAAATGGCTATAAGGTACCATTCAGCTGTCTCGTGTCTATTTCATTTTAGTATTTAGCCCTTTGTTGTGTTGAAGTATAATTTTGCTGATCTTGGCAGATTTTAGGATAATCTAGACTGGCTTGTAACTCTAACAAGATATTTGTCGACATTTAAGGTGCAGAACATTTTTTTTGAGGCGGGGGTGTGCAGGAAAATCCTCAACACCATGGTGAGGAGTAACTAATCGTTGTGTCCCACCCAGCGAGGCATGAGCCAATCCACGCCAGCTCTTTCCTGTCAGATTTCAAGCTCTACTTTCTGTTGTTTGTCTATTTATTTTAGGTTTTTTTAGTTTGTATGATTGTTTGCTGTGAGGGGTTTTCGAAGCGATCCCGATGGTCATTGCGAGGGAGGGCGGGGGTCCAGAGGTGGAGCCAGGCTCGGACCAGAGAAAGCTCTCCTCCCTGGTCCCGAAGGACATTTATTGTTCTTCTGTTTCTGCGGACCGCTCAGGGCTTCTGGTTGTCTTTGCGATGACGTTGGTTTCTGCACGGTAGTGTTTGGACTTCTTCCATCCCCTGCGGAAGCTCCGGTTGGGGGTGGGTGACCTCAGAGTACTTGGCCTCCGAGGGCATCCAATTTCCTGTGGCCTCCTTGGCAGTTGGGATATAGTCCTTGTTGCTCGTATTAATAGTTTGTGGTAAAGGTCTGGGAGTCTTCATGGTTGGGATCCAAGCTTCCTCCTTACCACCTGCTCCACTCTGGAGTGGCCCCCTCCTCCAGGACCATAAAAAGAGAGAAAAAAGTACAATATAGCCTATCAAGATCAAATTTGGTAATTCATAGACAACAGACTCAAAGTGGCACTAAACAACAGTAAAACTACTATACCAATGCATGAGGGGGGAATCGGGTGCGATCCTGACAACCTCTTAACAGGAGGTCATGTGCGTGGAGATGATTAACTTTTAAAATCACCCATCAGCTCTGTATTGAGCACATCTATTTGGTCAGCAAACATTTACTGAATTCCTACTGTGTTCAAGGCACCTTGGCAGGTGCTATGGGAATCAAATGATGAAGCACACTAAGTCCTTGCTCCAAAGATGTCCCCATTTTGTGGGGAAGGAAAGAAAGGAATAGAATAAAATCCATATATGTGATAAGACTAAGGGGGCTCACCAGACACACACACACACACACACACACACACACAAGTGGAGACCACAGAGGTAAACCAATTACCTCTCACTGTCTCCCTTACCCATCCTTCTGCTTAGTTTGGCATCTAGTTTGAGCTCCAATATTACAGCATTTAACCCTAGCTCAATGTACACAAAGTCCACTCAGGAAGGTTTTGAATTACAAGATGAAGCCCTAAGAGTACAGATGTTAACTATGATCCCTGCCAAAAAGAACTGCTCCATGTGTTTTGCCAGAGAAAAGCGATTGCTGTTATCTTAGAAGTAGGGCGAAAGGAAGGAGGGGTAAGATGCATAGAAGCTGTTGCCGTGCCAAGCAAGAAGGCACTAAGAAACAGGAATGACCAAGGCAGGGTTTTCACCTCTTCATTGTGTAATCTCTCCTCCTCTATCACTCCCTGCATCCCTGCCCCAATCTTAAGAAAATTCTCATAGGTGTTATGGGTGGGATTTTGGTAGAAAACATTAAAGCCAGGGTCAGGCAGCAACATTATTGTGAGGCAGGTGAAGCCTCTGCCTACAATGCTGGCATCCCACACTGGCACCAGTTCACATTCTGGTTGTTTCACTTCTGATCCAGCTCCCAGTTAATACACTGGGAAAGCAGCAGACGATGGCTGAGACCCCTGTACCCATAAAGGAGATGTGGAAGAAGCTCCAGGCTCCTGGCTTTGGCATGGCCCAGCCTCAGCTGTCACAGCCACTTAGATAGTAAATCAGCAGACAGAAGATTCTCTGTGTCTGTGTGTCTCATCTCCTGTCTGCAGATCTGCCTTTCAAATAAATAAAAAGTAGATACTTAAAAAGAAAGGAAAACAAAATGCTAAAGAGGTCAATTCAACACAAAAAAATAGTATCTACAGAGGCAGGCATAAGTGACCATGGAAACATTCATATCTCTCTTGTGCGCGCTCTCTCTCTCTCTCCCCCCCCCTCTCCCTACCCCTCTCCCTCTCCCTATCCCTATCCCTCTCATTCTCTCTCTCCAGAATTCTTTCTAAAAACCTTAAGAATAGTTTTGGACTCCCACTATCTAGAATTGGCCTTTTAGCCAAGGAGCAAAAGACGCCAAGGCCAGTTGTCTAAATCAGTGTCAGGATATCAGGTTCAGACCACAGAGGGGCAGCTTCAGAGGAGGAACCCTGTGCATGGAATCATCCAGAATAACCCTATTATTCTAGTTCTCATGTGATATCCCTGACCAACCCCTCCTGATATAGCGGGGACACTCCCACAGTCTGAGTTTTGTGTGCAGCCCAGACCTGGTCTCGCCCCCTAGGTGTGTTGATCTGGCATCTGGCCCTGCACTGCCCTGGTGCGGTCTGCCCAGGCATTTCACCAGCTCAACTGGCCTCTGTTTTCCATTTGCTACCTGCCTATCCAGACTGCCAGTTTGTCAGGGCTGTGCCTCCACACATGCAAAGACCCAGCACACGGTAATTAGGGGAGATCAGCCTTTGGGAGAGAAAGCAACACATGGTAATTAGGGAAGGTCAATCTATATAAAGCTAAACTAGGAGCAAATTTCACACACAGAACACATTTTCTAGAGGTGCAGTCTAGCCCCAGAACCAATAATCTAAGAAGAACAAGATCCACACACAATCCGTATGGAAGGATTTTTGCACACTGATGAAACCACATGTGGTTTTCTTCCTGGGCTGCCTGTGAGGTTTCCTTCAATGGCACTTTTCATATATTCAGACAGAGAAAAAGACTTGATCTCTTTAAGAGGTTTCAACCAGATTTAGGAAGACAAAGATGTGTTCATAAGCCTTCCTATCAAAATGAACAAACACTAGGGAAGAATGAAGTCAGTTCAGAAGCAGGGACATGCATTCATGGTTGCCAAAGCAACTTCCTCCACACTGAGAGACTGCAGGGAGAGGTGTAACTGTTTAGCAATCATGCTGCATGCCAGCCTTTTCCTTCTCTTTCATTGCCTTAGCCTCAAGGAGGGAAAACACACACACACACACACACACAAGTAGAACCATGCAAGAGAGATACAAGGCTTAGAGCTATAGCCTGTGAGTTTCTGAAGAAAGTAAATTAACTCTGAAGGAACAGAGGAAGTGCTAAGCATAATGCGAGGCATTTAAAATCACTGCATGTCAAACTGGAAAAAGAAACACCAGGAAGTTTACCATCAAGCATTTTCTTCGGGTAAGTGAATGGGTGATCAGAGAAGGTAGATACATTGCTCAGAGTTGCACAGCACATGAATAGCAGAGCCAAAATTCAGAACTCCAGATTCTATATTCAGTGGACATTCCACAGGGCCACTCACTCTGGCTTTGATGAGCAGAGCAAGTCTGGCCGTGGGAGAAAAGCTTCAAGTGACTTTATGAGAGTGGTTGGATAGGCCAAGAGCCCTATGATCATTAACTTGCGAAAAACTAATATGAAGGAAAGTAGTTTTTCCTTAAAAAAAAAAATGGCAGGGGGGAGTGGCAGGCAGATGGGGGAAGGGGTAATGAAATCCAAGCTTTCATGATGCAATATTTACAAAAAGTTAGTTGGCACCAGGAGTGTGCTTATCTGTGATATACTCATAGACTCGATCACACACTGAGCCAGCGGCCACCCATCACCTGGTTCGTGAACCTAAAGCCTTGTGCCACGTGTCAGAGAAGAGAAAGGCTGAAGATCTGCGTGAAGAGGGGGTGGTGTCATGGAGAAGCAAATCCACAGCCTCTGAGGCACTGTCACATGACCACCCCAGGCCAGAGCTTTGAAAACTACAACGTAAGTAAACATCCAGTAGGCCCATGACCTTTTCATAGCCTTCCTTCCACATGTGGCTCCCATGACAGGCTACCCAGAGGTCATGGGTTTAAAATGGGATCCTTGGCTATGCTCCATTAGAGACACAATCCTAGCGATAAGGATAAGGAAGGTATCTATGTTCATTTGGTTAGGATATGGGGAAACCAGGCAGGAGATTAGGAGAGCTAGAATTTCTACCAGTTTTGCAATTGTAACTCTATCCCCTCACTTGTCAGTATGATATATCACCTTCCCAGGATGCACCTGTGTCTCATGTGGGACCAGGTGTGGGGAGCCACCACAACGGTCAAGTGGAAGTTAAACTCTACATGGTGGCCCCACGAAAATCCCAGACAGCCTTATGCACACTAAACTCCATTCTGTTTGTATATTCACTTAACCACTCCATATCTCATCAAAGAGGATGATAACATGCAATAGGTCTTTTTAAACTCCTAGTCATGCTTAGGAGTCCTTTTTGGGCTGCTTCCCCCACTTCCTCCTATTGGCAGCCTTCTGGCCTACTCAGAACAGGTGCCTCTCAGTGTGGGGTGGCCGACACTCAAGCATGAATGCATGTTCACTCTCTCTCTTTTAAAGAAAGCCTGTACTTGCTTGTGCTCTGTGTTTATGCCTCTGCTTTGAATTCTTTCTGTGGGGGCAAGAAGCTGGAATAAAGATTCAGATATGAAAGTTGATAGTAGAAAAATTCTTTGAACTGGTTTGAACAAAGCGAGAAACAGAGATGGAAAAGTGCCTTTTGATTCCATGAATCCAAGGACACGTTCAACAATGAAGATGTGCTAAGAATAGAAGCATGTTCGGGCTTCAAAGTGAACAGAACAAGAACCTGGGACACAGCCAGAACAAGCTACCATTTCTACTGCCTTATGTCCCCCACCCCCAACCTTCCCTAGTGAACAAGGACCCTTTTCAAAGCGACAAACAGCAGTTGTTTTCCTACACATGCATCAACAGGTGAAAGCTCCATCTCCACCAAAGAAGGACATTGCCCAGAAACGGTCAGATCTGGCCCAGGGGTGATTAATCAGCAGTACCGTGCCTGGAGCTGTTCCAAGGTCAGGGTGCTGAGCACAGGCTCTTCGGCGAGCATGGGGCCCAGCTCCACCACACAGAGTTCCCAGCCCAGATGGGGGTAGGTACCCCTTATAAACACCCACATGTGCCATCTGATGTCAGCTGCCATTCTATTCTATCACACTCCACTTCCAACTGAGGAGAGGAGGGGAGGAAAGAAAGGAAAGAAAGAAGAAGGGGAGGGCAGAAAAAAAAAAGCTTCTAACCCACAGAGACCTTCACCTCTACATTCTATTCTCCTATTTCCCCCTCCAACACCAACTGTTCTAGTGTACTCCCTGGGAAATGATAATTAAATTTTCCCAAGTCAGCTTTTTTTAAATCAATTCTAAATCAAAGTTTATTTTATATATTTCATCTTCTGTGCTACTGTTCTAGACAGAAACTGGTTGGGTCAAAAGGACATCCCAGTGTAACAGCTGAGTTGTCAGAGAGAAAGGAGACTGGGAAAATAGCTAGGAATTCAAAAATAAGAAGGGGGGTGGTGACAGGGGAGAGAAGTCATTTGGCCTAGCATTTAAGGTATCAGTTTGAGGTTTGAGTCCTGCCTCCACTTCCAGTTTCAGTATTCTTCTGCTAAGGCAAAACCTGGGAGGCACCAGCACATGATGGCTCAAGATGCTTGGGTTCCTGCCACTTACACAGGAGACCCAGACTGAGTATGCAGCTCAACCTCACCTAGTCCAGCCCTGGCTGTTGTAGGCATTTTGGGAATGAATCAGTAGACAGGTGTGTTCTTGCTTTTGCTTTCTCAAAGAAAAATAAATGAAAAACAAAATTTAAAAGTGAGAGACAGGTAGTCCAAAAAGATGAAAACTCACATGTGAACTGCAAACTTTTATATTAATAATAAAAAAAGAAAACTCAGGATGATAAAAAAAGAAAATTTACAAGCAAAATGACAAAGGGCAGTACACATTCAAATGAGTTTATTTTCTTTAACATCCTCCCATACTTTCTCTCTCACAATATGCATATTTTGAATCTCTCTTTTGTTTGAAATTAATACCGTTTTGGATTTGTGAACTTATTTCCTTGTCTCTCTGGCCAAGTCTATTGAAGGAGAGGCTGGTCTCTGGTCTTACTCCCTTACCACTTGAACCTGACTGCTGGCTTTTGCCTTTCTGCTCCCCATCCCACCAAGGTCAGCCAAGCCCTCCTTCCTGCCTTTCCTCCAATTGGCTGCCAGTTCCCACGGTTGCAACTGGCCATCCTTTTTTTGTTTCTTTCAATATCCTCTTCTCTCCTGGTTTCACATGCCCTCCCTTTCCTTATCTAATTGTTTTTTCTATATATCCTAAAGGTTCCACAACATCCACTATGAAATACTGGGATTCCACAGCCTCCATGCCCCAGCCCCTGTTCTCTCCCCTCCTGACACCACCCTCTCAGGGAGGGCTGTGTGGAGGCACCTGGGGAAAGCACAGGACTAAAGGGAAAGGCTCCACAGAGGTGGAGGCATCCCGGCTGGCCAGCTGGTACAGCCTCCATTCATCACCAACAGCTGCTGAGGACCTGCCCCACCTCTGTGGGACTTGTCATCTGACCGGAGCTCACTGGCCCACAGGAACCCTCTTCAAAGTGACAAACAGCAGTCTCTCATGAGACACTGAGGTTAGGCAGCCAGGAGACACACCACCCCCCAGGAAGCAAGGAAATTGAAGTTGAGAAATGCAATTTTCAAATGCCATTTTCAAAGACTCTTCCCCCAAGTGATGAGAGGAACCTGGGTTTACACCATAATTGACCATGCTTGCCTCACTGCTGGATTCCATGACCAAGCCTTATGAAAGGCAAGCTGTACCTCAAGCTGAAGTCAAGGTGAGCCTCTAGTTTGGGTGTCTCCTTGACCCACACTGTGACTCAGGGAGTGTGATGATGTGGCACAACCCTCAGCCACTCTCCCCAAACTGGGGGCAAAAACATGGCAGTAAAACATTCCACAAAATATCCAAAGGACACACTGTGCCACATGGTGCTTCTGCCAGGGTCTGAGTACCATGCTAGGCCCTTTCCCCATTATCTCCTCTAATCCCAGAAAGATCTCTATGAGGCAGGTGCCACTGTCTCTGGTTTACAAATGAGAAACAGAGACAATGTCTTCCAAGATCACAGAATTAATAAACATAATAATGCAGATTGGATTCACTGTCCAAGCACATCTCCCAAATCAACTTGTCCCTTGCCTGGAGAACACACTCCCCAAATGTTGACTATTTATACGAAGGTGGCAAACATCTATCCATGGTCAGGAAAAGTCTAGTAGAGAGAGAAAAAGAACAGCATTCATTTTCCAGCATCATTCGCTGTAGCACAAATGAATTTTCATGTCTTGGTATTAAAAAGAGGCAAGCGGTACCCTCAGGAGGAAAACATGAATGGCACTAAAGAAATGCAGCAAATTCAATAAATCCAGAGACTAATATTGCTATGTGATCTCAGCAGTAATTATGCCGGCACTGATAACAATACCAAAGTTCTTCATGGAACTTGTTAAATCATAAAATCATCTCTTGATTTTGAAACATAAAACAATGTCTTTTTTATGTAAACACAACCTTGGGGAAACTGTAGTTAACTGTGGGTTTTTTTGTTTTTTTTTTAAATAAAATGCTCTTCTGTCACACTGGGAACCATTTCCTTTACTCACAAATATTTTTATGTATTTGTAGAAAGATTTTCATAAATATTAAACACAGTGATATAGAAGCTAGCAACTCAGCTAATAACTATTTGGAAAGTCAGCCATCGGGCAAACATAAGCAGTCCTAATCAAATTTCTAAAGTTGGACAGTTTCTGTTGAAGGTGAGTTACAAACATACCATTCCACATTAATCGAGCTTCATTAATATTAATATCTATTGACCTGCACTGTTCTAAAAGGATTTTATTGAACAGACAACTTCCAAACATAATATTACACAGAATATAAGCTCAATCATTCTTTCACTCATTTAACTAATAGTTATAGTACAGCATAAATACGCCTAGACACAGGGGAGGGCCAAATAATAAGCTCCTGCTCAACTTCCACTGCCGTGGCAGAGACAACACATCCATCCATTAAAGTTAAGTAACTACTATAAAGCTATAACCAGAAGACAATACAAGATGTCTTCCTTATGTTTACATGTTAAATGAGTAGTAAAAAAAATGTTATGGATTCAGAAGACAAGAGGGTCAAAATGGGAGAACAAGAGGAGACATGGCTGAAGGACGAAGTAATGAGAAAAAGGGAAATTAGCAAAGAGAAGCAAAGGGGTACTGTCATTAAAGGCATGTAATGGAGATAACAGATCAAGCGATGTATATCACACCAGACATAATATTTCTATCAATTAATAATCAACAAAACAAAACCACAATGGCTTGCTCTCCAGTGATTAAAAACTTGCTCACAAGATCAGTATTCTGGTGCAGTGAGTTAAGCCACCATCTGCAACACTAACATTCCACAAGGACAACAGCTTAACTCCCACATGCCCAATGTGCAATCCAGCTCTGCTAATGTGTGTAGGAAAGCAACTGAAGATGGTCCAAGTACTTGGGCTTCAGCAACCATGTGAGAAACCTGGATGGAGTTCCATGCTTCTGGCTTCACCCTGGCCCAGGCCCAACTACTGTCATCATTCTGGGAGTAAAACACTATCTGAAAGATATCTCTGTCTCTCCCTCTCTCTTTATAACTCTGCCTTTCAAATAAATAAATAAATATTAAAATTCAAAAACAAAACAAAAAAGCAGGTTCACTTTACTTTCAATTTTAAGGACTCTATAGCTTATGCAGCTGTATAGCTTATCTAGGCAAAACAAGAAATGTGTCAAAACCAAATGCTTTAAAACCTCCTTTATAAAACACTTTAAACCCCCTTAACAAATAAAGCCTATTTCTATAACATATTGTATTATAATTAATACACATTATATGTTAAGTACGTAACCATAATGAAAGGTATTATTGAGTATAGGATAGAATGTAATACTGCATTGCATCCTTAGCTATTAGCAAAGTTACACGTCTTTCCAGGATGCACATTCTGGAACTCTGCAATGCTGAGAATCAAATGAGAGTCAAGGAATCAAGACAGAAAAGATGCTTCAGGTCATAAAATAAATGTAACATAAGGGGCTCAATGCAATAGCCTAGTGGCTAAATCCCCACCTTTGAAGTGCCAGGATCCCATATGCATACTAGTTGATGTCCCAGTTGCTCCACTTCCCAGCCGGCTCCCTGCTTGTGGCCTTGGGAAAGCAGTCGAGAACGGCCCAAAGCCTTGGGACCCTGCACCCACATGGGAGACCCAGAAGAAACTCCTGCCTCCTGGATTGAAACAGCTCAGTTCCAGCCGTTGCAGCCATTTGGGGAGTGAACCAGCAGATGGAAGATCTTCTCACTGTCTCTCTGTAAATCTGCCTTTCCAATAAAAATAAATAAATCTTTTTTTTAAAGTAACATAAGTAATCTGTTCAATGTGACAATGAACATACGATGTTAACAGCAGTTTTCCGATTAATCTGACAGAACACTCAAAATACCACTACTGATAAAAGAAATACAGACACATTAGCATGTCCAGGGCCTTTGAAAGGCCGGTAGAGCTATCATCATTCTCCTTGCTTTCTTTTGAGGTTGATAGCAGCATGACTTAGACTGCAGGATTTCACCAGTGGAAAATGCACATGTGGAATGATTCAGAGTACGCAAACACCATGCAAGATCAGAAGCCAGGAACGGCTCCAACAGACAAGGAAAAGAAATGATAACCAAGAGAAGACTTCACAAAATTATTGTAGGACTCAGGAAACAATCCAGATAACAGTTCAGATAATAAACATTATAGGTTTTGAGGATCAAACGGTCTCTATCCCTGCCCCTTCCACTGCGGCCTGAGAAGAAAAACTAAATGGAAAGCTGCTGTTGAAAGATACAATCTAACTGCAAGATGGCTTATGAAAATCATCAAGGAAAAAGAAAAAAATTTTGGATGACAAAGCATATCATAATATCCAGGACCTGAAGAAGTATGCTAAAAACGCCCAAGGTGCTCTTTTTAACACGAAAAATACCAGGAGCAAGGAGCTTCATGTAGATCATGCCGCAAATCACTCTGGAAAAGCACAAAACATAGTTACATGCTAGAGCACAAAGCCCTATGATGACAGCAAAAGAAAGCTCTTCCTTCCTATGGATATTTGTTTTCTGTATGGAGATTCCCAAGAGGATGTTCTATGCAGGAACCAACTTAAAATGCAAGTTACCTGGTATATAACTTTGCCAGCCACACACACTGCACTGAAAGTATATATCCTTCCATAGAGGTGTTCCAGCCTACCCAGGACGGTAGACTAGTGGCTAAATTCCTTACCTTGCACATGTCGGGACCCCATATGGGTGCCAGTTCATGTCCCAGCTGCTCCACTTCCCTTCCAGCTCCCTAGTTGTGTCCTGGGAAAGCAGCAGAGGATGGCCCACGCCTGGAGACCTTGCACCCACCTGAGAGACCCAGAAGAAGCTCCTGGCTTCCAGCCGTTGCAGCCATTAGGGGAGTGAATCAGCAGACGGAAGATCTTCTTCTCTCTCCTCCTCTCTGTATATCTGACTTTCCGATATAAATTAATCTATTTTTAACTTTTATTTTTGATTTTGAATTGTATGATACAATACCACAGAATCAGGGAATCCCCCCCACTGACTGATTTTCCCCATAATGTTGCAAAAGTATAATCTTCCATAAGAAGTTATATTTCCATCAGTCTGTTATTTAAGTGTGCCCCAACATTGTTGTTACAGACAATGTCAGATAGTCCATCATCCCATTATCTAGATATGTCCAACAGTTTCATTGGGAGTCCATCTTTTGATGTGAAAGTAGGGAAGCATGCTGCATTGTGCATGTTACAATTGGATATAGCAGTCTCTATTACTCCATCACTACACATTCCAATTTGCATGATGGTTTCCTTATATTAGAGAGAACAAATCTTTAAACAAAGAAAAAGAAGAAGTGTTCCCGTGGCAGCCTTCCCAACTTTCCTTCAGATCATTTCCCTACAGCAATATTTAAAATTCAGCAAATAAGTTTTTACATATCCCACCAATCCCCACAGGAAAATGCATTACTTCCACTGTCTTCAAACAGTTAGTTGTGGAGAAAAAGATAGTAACATAACTTGCATGTCAAAAAAAAAATTAAATTATCAAGCCCATTGGGTGGCCTAGCAGCTAAACTCTTCGCCATGAATGCACTGGGATCCCATATGGATAACAGTTCTAGTCCCAGCAGCTCCACTTCCCATCCAAATCCCTGCTTGTGGCCTGGGAAAGCAGTCAAAGACAGCCCAAAGCCTTGGAACCCTATACCCTTGTGGGAGACCTGGAAGAAGTTCCTGGCTCCTGGTTTTGGATCAGTGCAGCACCAGCCATTTCAGTCACTTGGAGAGTGAATCATTGGATGGAAGATCTTCCTCTCTGTCTCTCCTCCTCTCTGTATATCTGATAAAAATAAAATAAATCTGATTGGGGGGACGGACTGTGCCAGACCCTGTACTGGCAAACTCACACAAGAATCAGGTTTGGGATCATCTCAGATGGTTTCTTTGGAGATCCCTCCAACTGAACTGCTGATCTCAGAACCCAACCATGAAGAGACTGTCAGCCAGTGGATTCTGAATAGGTTTCATCGCAATTGGAACGGCGAGATTGGCAGCAATTCAGAACTGCTGAACTATCAAAACTGCTTGAGCAGGACCCTCAGAGCGTGCCTCACATTGGGGATCTGGGATGGGTAGGAGGTAGGGTGGGGCTTTTCCCTCTGTTTCTCCCCGACCCCAGATACAGGGTAAAATGATGATATTAGTGTGGAAACAATGGTATTACCCACTTTCCTGTAGCCCTTGACCCTTTGTACCCTAATCAACTAAGTAAGATTGTTTTTTAAAAAAATAGCAATCATAAAGCACTCGGAAAGAA
Source organism: Ochotona princeps (assembly GCF_030435755.1). Taxonomy (NCBI): domain Eukaryota; kingdom Metazoa; phylum Chordata; class Mammalia; order Lagomorpha; family Ochotonidae; genus Ochotona; species Ochotona princeps. The sequence continues at coordinate 41,290,605 of NC_080842.1, read as the reverse complement.
AAAAAAAGACATATTATTTTTCTTGGAAAGGCATATTTACAGAGAGAAGGAGAGATAGAGAAAAAGATCTTTCATCCACTCCTTCACTTCCCAAGTGGCCATAATAGTTGGAGCAGAGCTGATACGAAGCCTGGAACCAGGAATATCTTCCTGCTCTCCCACATGGGTGTAGGGTTCCAAGGTTTTAGGAGGTCCTCTACTGCTTCCCGGGCCATAGCAGGGAGCTGGATGGAAAGTGGAGTTGCCAGGACATAAGCAGGCATCCATATGGGATCCCAGCACATGCAAGAGGAGGATTTAGCCACTGAGCCATCACGCCAGGCCTGGCTCTTTACCTTTTTGATGGTAACCTTTACAACGTTAAAGAATTTAGTTTTAAAGAAGCATGCTACCTGTTTTTCTTTTTTTTTTTTTTCGCTTTTTTTCGATGATGTATTTTTTTAAGATTTATTTTATTTTCATTACAAAGTCAGATATACAGAGAGGAGGAGAGACAGAGAGGAAGATCTTCCATCCAATGATTCACTCCCCAACTAACTGCAACGGTCAGTGCTGCACCCATCTGAACCCAGGAGCCAGGAACTTCTTCCAGGTCTCCCACGCGGGTGCAGGGTCCCAAGGCTTTGGGCCGTGCTCGACTGCTTTCCCAGGCCACAAGCAGGGATCTGGATGGGAAGTGGAGCTGCTGGGTCTAGAACTGTTATCCATATGGAATCCCGGCGCATTCAAGGCGAGGACTTTAGCTGCTAGGCCACGCTGCTGGCCCCGATGATGTATTTTTGAATGCATTGCTTAACCCATTCAAGATCATGATGATTTACTTCTGTATTCCAGGAGCTTAGGTTGTAGCATTTAAATTTAGGTCTCTGACCCATTTTGTATTAATTCTTGTTTAAAACGTGAGGAAAGGATTCAAAACCATTCTACATGCGAATATATATGGTTGTTCTAGCACTGTTGTTGAAAAGTTTATTTTTCCCCCATAAATGCCTTGATAAATTGTTTTATTGAATTTTCATATAACATAAAATCGGCCATTTTAAAATGTAATAATTAAGTATATTTGTTGTGTTGTACAACTGCTACTTCTGCCTAGTTCTCACTTTGTGAATATACTAAATTAGATTGAACTAGATAAAACTGAAAACATTTTTGTTGTTCTCAAAGGAAATCTTGTATATGTTAAACAATAACACACTGTAATCCTGCTTCATTATTGCGATCTGCTTTCTATCTCCATGTATCTAGCTGTTCTGGATAGTTCATTTAAATGGATTTATAGAACATGTTATCTTTTATGTCTGACTTTTTCAGAATTTCATTTTTATAACTCAATAATATTCCATTGTATAAATACAGTGCATATTTTATCTAAAAAAATATCGAAAATTGTCATTAAGCCAAAGACAAATTTGGGACCTCATCTGAAAAATGCTGTTTCATTTGTCTATATCCTAATATTTTATTTAAGAAACCATAACTTATCTAACCACAAACTATAATTTTTGGTTAAAAAACCAAGGGTAAAACATGAAAAATTTACAAACTCCAACATTAATATTACTACTTTGTTATGGTAAGATTTTCAAAAGAATTCATTTATATACATGCACAGGGAAGACTTTCGATGTTCTTAAATTTTATTCATCATTTTTTAAATGTAATGATAATATATTCATCGAAACATACTGTCACTCTGTATTTCTTCTAGTTTCACCCTTACCAATCTTTGCTGTATTATAATGCAAATTTAATATACTTATCAAACAAGCTAGTGGATCAGAAATACTATAGCCTGCTGAGAAACACCACGGATACACTCAAACGAAATGATACAAAGCCCTACAGAAATACAAGGAATTACATCTTTCTTCTATGGGACAATAACCTTAGGTTACCTTTCACAAATGGCCCAGCTTACCGAAGAGGTTCCAGTTGACCCAGATGATTTGGAGGTTTCTAGTCAAGTCAAACATCAGACATTTGGCAAACATGAGTGAAAAGAATCAAACATCTGACAAAAGAGTTGAGCATTTTGATAAGATGCCCAGCAGGAAATCAGCAATTGGGAATCTCAGAGTTCTGGTCATGTCAGCAGAGTACAATAATCAAGAGCTCAGAAAACACAAGGGATTAAGAAAAAAGTTATCACTGAGCAGCAAATCTAGACAAGGAAATTTATTTTCACCTCCCAAAAGAGAGACATTGGAACAAAAACACAACACCTCCAAGAGCAATCTAAGCTGAAACAAACCCAAAAGGCAGCAGAGCAGTGAAAGAAGTTGAGTTTAGTCTTGATGATTTAACCCAAGTTTAGCTAGGATGATTTAGACAGGCTGTGTAAACATGAAAGACAAGTCATTGCTCTGGTTCACAATGTATGGGGAGAGGGGTAGTGACCAAAGTCCACATCTCTTACCACGTGCTGCCCTGTGTCACCTTGGGACTTTGTTGGTAGCAGGGCCATCACCAGATGTGGATCATCAACCTTGGACCAGAATCATGAGCTAAAGTGAACTTTTCTTTATCATTTACCCTGTCTGTGATGTTATGTTACTATAAGCAACAGGAAAAGGATCAACACAGCCATGATCACATACTTCCAACCTTCTCCCATCTTTTGCTTAAATGTGGAAAGGAGACAGATACAAGTTGAGATGGTTGAGATATCATCTGATGACACCCTGTAACTCACTAGAAGTATGTTGCTAAAAGTCTGGAGAGCATGGCAAAGATTCAGTCCTGTGTAGCTGAGTGTGGGCTGACTCTCTAACGTCATGAACAAGAGAGGAAGCAGCAGGTCTCTGGGCAGAATGACATGGTCCACTCCTATCACACATATTTCTATTTGGTTACAGAAATTCTATCCCGCTAATAAAAGTTTTCTGAAGCACTAGAACCTAGCAGAGACAAGCCCAGGCCCCTAAACTCCTGCCCTTCCAGGATTTTCAGTGTGTTCTCCACCATTACTCATTCCAACAGTTACTGGCCATCCATTATGTGCTTCTATACATCACAATGTCTATGATACTACTGAGGGGCCGCCTCCTCTTAAAGAACTCAGAAGGCAATATGCTACAGTCACTCAACAAGTATTGCCATCCTCCCGTGTTTCAAGCACAAAAATAAGACAATTTCTGCCTTCATATAGCTTTCTGGATAGTGCTACATTTTCACAAAATAATGGCTGGGGTGATACCCTTAGACTAACTGGGAACTTACAAGAAGAGAAAGATGAAAACATATAGAAAAGCCACACACTAATTCAGCACACACTGACACTGTCTCTTGCGGAAATCATTCTCTTGATCACCAGAGGTTGGATGGTCTGGGACAGCACAGGATGGGAGGGCTATTGCACAGGATGGAAGCCTGACCACATGCCAAGGCAGCAACGATGATGGGTGGCAGGCTCCAGGACCTATGAAGGAGCCCAGCCCAAGCTCAAGAAGCCTCACCTCTGTTCCTGCTGCAGTGCAGGTGGCCACAAGCTCCCTGGAGCTGGTAAACCAGGCTGGGTTCTCCTAGCCCAACCACCTGCCATTCTCTCTCCTTAGCTATCTTCAACCCATTTATTCCCTCTCACCATTCCTCTCTCCCAGAGGCAGAGCTTCAACTTTCAGTGACTCACAGGCCAAAACCTCTAGATTAGCTAAGCCTGACAGCTCTTATCCATCCTGCCATGGATGCCAACAGGCCCTAAATCAGAAATTTTAGACAGAAAAGTCACCATGTTTCATCCTAGTTAGAAGTTTATCACTGGTGAAAATTTGAAGAAATCAGCACAGATCCATCACTACTACTGGAACAATTTAGAGTATGTACCCCACGGACACAAGACTCACAGGACAGACACACATACACACACACACACACAAAAAAAAAAAAAAACACCTTTTCAGTCTTTGTTCCCAGTATCCATAAATCATGAATGTTTGCTGTGAGCAGTGACCTTTATGAAGGGCTGGAGGGCAGACAATAAATAAAAGAAGCAAACATAGTGCTTTGAAAAAAATGAAGCACGGTTCCGTTCTCTGAGGGGCTCACCATGGCATGGAGAGACAAGATGCCGATGTGATCATCTGGCACAATAGCTAAGTAGTAACACCAGATCCAACAGAAAGGAGCTGTAGAGTAGTAACAATCCATTAGTCCAACAGAAAAGAAACAAATCACTTAGGCTGGAGAGAAGAGGGATGGCTTATGGGAGAAGCAGAAATCAAACAGGGCAAGTTTTGAGAAGGGGTGGGATAAGGATATGTAAAAAGCACATTTAATATGTGCTAAGCAGCCACTTAATATTTTGAAGGTATGAAACTTTTTGCAGAGTATAAATCTACAAATGAATGTGCAATCTAGGTGGGATCACATGATCAACTGCCAAGATATAATATTAGAACTCATTAGATGTAAGGTTCCCACCAACACAGAGGGAAAAGGGCTGAGGAGAGAAGGACCAGGCTGCAAGAGGCGTGAAGCACCTTCATTTACAAAGCTGTGGGGAAACACTGAAGGTTCTGGAACAGAGCGCAAAATCATCAACGAGTTTAAGGAAGGATACAAAAGAGAAAAATAACAGTTACGTGGCCTACGGATTAGAACTTATTCACTCGGGCCTGGCGGCGTGGCCTAGCGGCTAAAGTCCTCGCCTTGAACGCCCCGGGATCCCATATGGGCACCAGTTCTAATCCCGGCAGCTCCACTTCCCATCCAGCTCCCTGCTTGCGGCCTGGGAAAGCAGTTGAGGACGGCCCAAAGCCTTGGGACTCTGCACCCACGTGGGAGACCTGGAAAAGGTTCCAGGTTCCCGCCTTCGGATTGGCGCGCATCGGCCCGTTGCGGCTCACTTGGGGAGTGAATCATCGGACGGAAGATCTTCCTCTCTGTCTCTCCTCCTCTGTGTATATCTGGCTGTAATAAAATGAATAAATCTTTAAAAAAAAAGAAAAGAAAAGAAATTATTCACTCACTGGGGGAAATTTCTCTAACAGAAAAACTGTTTCCCATCATTTCCTTTAAAAACTCTATGTACATCAGTCACCATAAAAGAAATACACATAATGTCTTCTACATAATAGTGGAAGAAATTTGTCCCTAAAGATCTTTTCTTTGTAAAAACTGAAGCCACCACAATTGATGCTTCAGTAAAAATGAATATTTATGAAATGTAAAATGACTTAGATTAACTTATTCCATTTTCATTCCTCTAAATTTAAATTTTTAAATCAGGCCAAAATGTAGATTTTGATTACAAAAGCAAGTTGTGAAAAAAAAAGTACTTGACAAGTAAAAGAGAGCAAAATTAAAAACAAAACTTGAAATAGGATGACAAAGGATGACAGAAAGGTGGTCAATTAGACTCAAAACAGCAGAGATCAACTGCAAAGTGGTATTATTTAACTCAATAACACAGTCACATTACAAGAACTGAAAGTTATAAAATAGCATCAAGTAAAAAGTCTGTCTCTCATCCCAGCCTTCTCCGCAGCTATTGCCTTCTTAGCTGTCCAACAAAGTTTCTCTATGCACACAAACACACATATTATTATTTAATATAAACGCATACTGTGTATACTGCTCTGTCCCTGCTTCTTTCACTGTACACTATATCCTGGCAATCGTTCCCTGTCCATTTATATAGATGTTCCACGGGCTTTTTGACAGCTGCATATTCCATCGTGAGAATGAACCATAATTTATTTAACTAGCCCCTATTGACGGGCATTTGGGCTGTTTCCAATCTTGCGCTATTGTACACAATGCTGCAGTGAATAACCTGGTACAGTCTTCATTTGGCACGTGTGCAAGTATATTAGTAAGATAAATTCCCAGAAATCAGAATCCTGGGTCAAACAGTACATGCATTTAAATCTTCGATAAATATTGCCAAACTGCCTTTCTTAAGAGGGGAGCCAATTTAAACTCCAGCCTGCAGTGAACAAGAGTGCCTTCTCCCTTGCAAATTTACGGAGCGTGTCATCAAAGGTCTGGGATTTTGCCAACCTCAGAAATGAAGAACGGTATTTGCATTCTCCTTATTATATGTCAGGCTGAGCATCTTTTCAAGTTTAAAAGTTGACTGTGCCTCCTTTTCTGTGTTCATAACCTTTGCTTATTTTTCTAAGATATTGTTCTAGTAATTTCTACACGTTTCCTATCTATTAGATATGTTAGTCACTCACCTATGATACCTATTGCAAATTTACCTCCTAGTTTATTTTTTTAACTTTGCCTATGGCAATTTTTGAGATGCAGTAAGATTTCTGTTTTAGTATAACCTAATTTATCAACTTTCAACATCTTCTCATTTTTTAGGTGTTAGAAAGATCATGATTCTAAAGAGAACTGACCCTTTCCCATACTTACATTGCTTCATTTTCAACATTTAAGTAAATGGAGAAAGAGTACAGTAGTTAAGAGCAGTAGCTAAACTGCCTACATTCATGTCCTGCCTCCAATGCTTAGTGATCTTCGAAGAGTCACATAACCTCTCTGTTCTCAGCTTCCACATCCACAATTAGACATAACAACTACTACCCCACCAGGTTACTGTGAAGATTGAGTGTATTCTTAAATGCAAAGTCCCATAGCACAGCACACTCAGGAGATCAGCAGACAGGAGCATCTGCAATTTATTCTGGTTTAAGGCATCAAGTACAGACCCCACATGTTTTTCCCCATATGGCTATCCAGTTGTCCTAACATCATTTCTGACTATTCCATTTTTTCACTACTAATTTGTGATACCAACTTTCCCATACGCCACATTTAAAAGCTTATTTAAAAACTTAAGTTTTTTTTCTTGTTTTGTTTATCTTGTCTGACCATTTTGGCTGGTATCTCCAATCCAAGTACTAACCAGGCCCAACCCTGCTTAGCTTCTGAGATCAGACGAGATCGGGAGCGTTCAGGGTGGTATAGCTGTAGACAGGCTGGTACCTACAATACAATGTAAAATCATGAGTAATTACTCCAGCAGTCCTAAAAACTGTTATGAGCCTATAAGTACTGCAGGAGAAATTAAACTTTAAAAAGCTCAAAGGTATGACTCTGCTTGCAAAATGTAAGTCTACTAAATCAGACTTAATAAAATAGTAGAACTTCCTTTAAGAATACAAAAAGATAGACCTAAAAAAGGGGGGGAGGAGGAGCAGAACACTCGAAGCATTGGGTAATTGAGCACACCTATCACTAAGCCGGAGGTGGAGCCCACATCCCCATCTTGACGCAGGCTTCAGGTGGAATTCCAAAATTTCCTCGCAAAGCCTTGAAATCAGCCTTAGCGCTGGGATGGCTACCGTTCTGTCATATTAAGCAAGTAGACTATTCTTGCCCTGCTGAGTGCTACTTTCAAGAACAGCTGCTAAAAAGTGGTCAAAAACTTTTTAACATGTCTACAAAGATGTCTTTCTTTTTTTCCTTGAAGGTCAACTTTACAATGAACTATGGTAACAGATCTCTTAATATTGACCCATCCTTGCATTTGGTGACTAATTCCCACTGATAAGTCCTATTTACTCATTTTTATTTAGCAGTTTATCTCAATATTCACATGTGACCACTCTGCAGTTTGTGTGTGTGTGTGTGTGTGTGTGCACTCTTTACCAGATTTGGCTTCAAAATTATTAAGGAATCTGGATATCTGATGTCTCCTTTGGTTCACACCCCTTGTGAAAGTGGACATCATGCTTTGGGAGACGACTCTGATACTTCCTTCTTTGAAAACCAAGCAGCAGGGGCCCAGTGGCGGGGCCTAGAGGCTAAAGTCCTCGCCTTGAAAGCCCCGGGATCCCATATGGGTGCCGGTTCTAATCCCGGCAGCTCCACTTCCCATCCAGCTCCCTGCTTGTGGCCTAGGAAAGCAGTTGAGGACAGCCCAAAGCTTTGGGACCCTGCACCAGTGTGGGAGATCTGGAAGAGGTTCCAGGTTCCCGGCTTCGGATCGGCGCACCGGCCCGTTGCGGCTCACTTGGGCAGTGAAACATCGGATGAAAGATCTTCCTCTCTGTCTCTCCTCCTCTCTGTATATCCAGCTTTCCAATAATAATAAAAAAAAAATAAAATAATAAAAGAAAAAGAAAACCAAGCAGCAAACGGAGACTCTATGACGGACTATGTCAATCAGTGGATTCTCCAACGACCTCATTGTGCTTGGAGTGGTGAGAGTGGCAGCAATTTAGAACAGTTGATCAAAACCACTTGAGCAAGCCCCTCGGAGCATGCCCCACATCTGGGACCTGGGGTGGGTGGGAGACTGGGTGGGGCTTCTCCCTTAAAATCCCCTTTTACATCAGATATATTAAGGAAACGATACGGAACTAATTGTTTTGCCCATCTTCCTGTAGTGCTTGAACCTTTTTACCCTAATTATGTCAAGACTGTCAAAAAATGAATAAATTAATTAAAAAAAAAAGAAAATCAAGCAGCTTACATTTTCTACCTCTTCTGGGACCACTTTATGTCAACTATATTTTGCTAAAAATGATCAATCCATTTAATTTTGCCAATTTGTTTTCAAAGAGTTGAGTAAACAGTCTTTAATACTTCCTTCAGTTTTCTCTATGACTTCTCCTTCAGTCCCTACTATGTGGACTTTCCTCCTTTTGCCCTGATTAAGCTAGTTTAGTGGTCTATACATTTCTCCTCTGACAGGTAAGTATAGTGGTCTATACACTTTTATAGCTGCCATCAAACTGCTTTTCAAAGAGCCACCTTTTAGATTAATACATTATTCTGTTTTTGTTTTTTTTCCTTCTTATTCAGGCTTTAAAGTTCTGAAAAGAGAACACCTTCAGCAAGAATTTTAAATGTGCTTTCCCTCCCCGCACCAAAAAGTAACACAACAAATGCAGGCAGTGAGTGTGGGAGGATGGTAGGGTGAGAAGGTTCACTGAGCTCCTAAACTTGTATTGCCATATAGGTAATATTTGTCTACCTCATATAAATACTGTTTTGTTTTGTTTTGCTTTGCTTTTAATGCTGAGGCAAGGAAGCACAGACTGTGCCAAATTTGTCAAGTTAAGTGTCTCCAAATCCCAAACACCTGATCGAGAAAACTGATCAGTAGCCAGCATTGTGGCACAACAGGTTAGGCCTCTGCTTACATCTCTGTTATACAAGTGCTGATTTCAGTCCTGGCGCCTCTGCTTCCAACCTAGCCCCCAAATAATTGGGGAAGGGATCATGGAACATGGCCAAACTACCTGGGACCCTACCACCCTCATGGGAGACCAACATGAAGTTCATGACCACTGGATTCAGCCTGTTCCAGCCCCGATTGTTGCGGTTATTTGGGGAGTAAACAAGCTGATCAAAGATCTGTCACCTCTGTCATTCTGCCTTTCAAATAAATAAAATAAAATTTAGAAGAAGAAAACAAAACAGTAACATTTCTAATGCAAAGGGGAAAAAAAGAAGAAATCTGAAAAAGACTTTAGAAAATAAAACAGAGTTTCTATAATTAAGTAATTCACTGGAGACAAGCTCAGTTCTGACTGTAATGAACTTACATTCTAACTATAGGGGAGCACTCATTGGTTTTAATTACAAGGCTTTCACCTCCAGCTCTGTCTCTAACAGTTCAGCTCAATGAACACGAATTTCTCTTCTCCCTCAACCGTCAAGTTCTCAGAATATTGCTGAACAGCTACAGACCAATACAAACACCACCACCTCCAAATCCAAAAAGTCAGGCACAGGGCTGCTGCACAACCCACCAACTAGCCAGCCAGTGCAGGACAAAAGCGCCCGTAAGCGCCCTTAGCAGGAACAGAGCATGCTGAAAATGAGGCGGTGCAGAGCAGGTTCAGGCCTAACTAATCACCATTAATGCCCCCATCCATTTTAGGTAGCTTGGGAGAAATGAAACAAACATATGTAAGTATGAAGAGTGGAATCTTCCCATCTTGCAAAGGGGAAATTTCCTAGGCCACAGAATATAAAAGGAAGAAAGGGATGAAGCCAAAAGGATAACCCTTAACATCAAAAGTATCTGGTTTAACACTGCACACCCGGCACTAGGCACGAGTGGCTTCATTCCCAGAGACTGAGTCCAGATGAGGCTCCACCGGCCCCAGGGCCATGCTCATAAGGTAGAGTGGGGGAGAGTGCACTCTGAGAAGCAAGTGCACCAAACCAATATAGTTCACCATCCCTATGTAAAGGGTTTGGGGCTAGAGATACTTAGGAATAGTTTTCGTATTTGGGAATACCTACTTTGGGAACGGAACCCAAATCTGAACCAACACAAAACTCCCTTATTACACTTAGGCACAAAGCCTGAACACTTTTGTCAGTGCACCTGCGTTTTGATTACCACCTGTCACAGGAGGTCGGGTGTATGCTCAAAGTTTAGGATGTTGCAACATTTCTGATTTCAGATTAACCTATGCTATTCAAGGGAGGGTGCTATTACGGATGTGCCTGCACTGTTTGCCACACACACACCGGCGTCCAGGGGAACCGGGCACAGCGCCCCGGGCAGTGAGCAGAAGGCTCGGCGGTCCCCGCCTGCCCAAAGCCTGGAAACTTCCCTCCAAGTGAAGCAGACTATGACTGATTCTTTGGGCGTCCCTGCCTTGTGGAAGCACAGCCAGCGCCTGCTGCAGCAGGAGCTCGCAGAGGCCTGCGCCTGCGCAGACCCCATACCTAACCCCAGCCAGAGGCGGCCCGCGGCTTTCCGCCCCCGCGGCCCCGCAGTACCGAGGCGCCGCCAATCGTTCGTGCGCATGCGCTGCGGCGACGCCCGCGCTCCCGGCGTACCCGGTTCTTACCCGCGACTCGGATCGGTTCCTCCCGGCCCGGCAAGGCGTCCTGAGGGCTGACAATCTTCGAACCGTGGTCGCCCATCTTTGGGATCGAGAGGAAGCTGTGTAAGAGCTGGCGAGCCGTCCGGGCGGCCGAGAGCATAGGCGAGCCCTGCTGAGGGGCGTCCCGAAGTGAAAACCGCCGCCCACGGAGCCTGCGGCTTAGAGCGGGGCGGAGACGGCGGGCGCCGAGATTACCCAGAGCTGGGGTGCTCCTTCCCCGAGGAGGAGGGCACCTGGTCCGCAGTCGCGCCCGGCGAGTTTGGTCCGCTCTGTGCTTCGGGCCAAAGTTCCCAGGCGAAGAACCAGCGCGCTAAACGCTCGGAGTACGTGAAGCGGTAGAGGCCAAAAAATAATAATAAATAAAATAACGCCTAGCCCAGTGGAACAGTTCTTTTTTTTTTTTTTTCAAACAGTTCGTTCCCCTTCTGCTCCTTGTTCAGCAGTTAAACAGAGTGTCCCGGGACTAGAAGACGACCTACCTGAGGCACAGCTAAAGAAAGTTCCTGACAAATGATCAGTTAGGCAACCCATGCACCCCCAAGTAAGCCAAGCACGAGGTCTCAGCCTGTGCGGAATAGGGAAAATGTATCCATCACATCTGTGATACACATACACAAAGAAAACATTTTACAGCCCATTGCACGGGGGCAGATCGAGGAACAAGGCACCCATGCCCCATTCATGCAGTTTAGGAGGATGGAATGGTGCTGTTGTTTCTGCAGTCATAGGCGATGAGATTTGTTACAGAAATACATGGGAGCTGGGGCCACAGTGGCCTTAATGTGAGATTTGGGGTTTATGCAGATGTGTTTCCAAAATGGGCGGGGAGTGTGGTAGGAAGGGAGGGACAGCGGATTAGAAACCACAGACATGAGAAGACGTTCACCCCACTTTCTCTTGGTTTTCATGTGGTCCGGCTGTAATATAAGGACAGGATTAGCTCACCGTATAGACTATGGCCAGACACACAACACCAAACAGATTAAGCCGGTACTTTGTAAAGGAGATTTTCTCTCATGCCAAATACCCAGTCAGTAAGCCTTTCCAGAAAACACCTTAGCGTATCCATCCGACCAGTCTCCTGAGGGCCTGGTCACCATTAAGCATTTGAGGACATAGTTTTTCTGTCAAAGGAAGTATTTTGTATTTCTCCTAAAGTATTGCCTGTTGAACAGACTGATTGGCGTTTTCTGTGTTTTATGGTGGATTTACCATCCTGATGGTTAACATCAGGACAGAAATACTCTACAAGTAAATCCTAAAGCACTTTTAATGTTAAAAGGAAGCATTCAATGTGAAGTGAGAACACAACAGAATTACACACTCTCCTGTGGGCGCAACCAATGAGAAAAACGAAAAAGCAAGCGTTTACAGTTTTGTTGTTCAGAATGGAATTCTGTAAATATTTTCTTTAAACTTTCTTAAATGTTCTGTGTCCTTAGTTAAAATGTTTTCAGGTTCCAATGGCTATATTTTTAATCATTAAAAAAATTTTTAAAGACAACCTTTATTTCAAAATATCTTTTCTTAAAGCAGCAATTTCCTATTACATTTGTTCAAAATAGTTGCAAGAAAAGCTGCATTGAGTATTTTGAGGTTATTTTTTTAGAAGAGAAGTATTTTGGCCTTCATTTTCACCACTGAGATTTCCTTTTCTTGACCTCATTTCTTCTCAGCTCTCCCAAACAGAGGCCCTACAACTTCTGGGGGCAGGAGGAGAGGCTCATATTCCACAACTGACACATGTTTCTTTGATATTGTGGCAGTTTTACTCTGGGTTTCCTACAAATTCTAACAATATATTTTTCTCTGGGATGCAGTCTAAACATCCCCTCTAGTATGACAAAATAGACCCAAAACATCACTCTAAAGAAAATAGGCCCAGTTTGATGACTCAGTGGTTAAATCCTCACCCTAAAGGCACTGGGATTCCCATATCAGTGCAGGTCATGTCCTGGCTGCTCTACTTCCCATCCAGCTCCCTGCTTGTGTCCTGGGAAAGCAGTGGAGGATGTCCCAAAACCTTGGGACCCTGTACCCACGTGGGAGACCCTGAACAAGCTCCTGGCTCCTGGCTTCAGATTGGCTTAGCTCTGGCCGTTGCAGCCACTTGGGGAGTAAACCAGCAAATAGAAGATCTTTCTATCTCCTTTTTGCCTTTCCAATAAAAGTAAACAAATCTTTAAAAAAGGAAAAGAAGTTCATTTCTCTTCCATGTAAGAGTGTAGAAAGAAGGGTCCGCTGCCGAACAGCACTGAGCCTTAACTTCCATAAGCTCTCATAGGGGATTGGCAAAACATGAAGTGTCCAGTGGTTATGAATGGAGATTAATTAACGAAAACCCTAACTTAGCTTAGCAAAAGATTCTTTTCCATTTCAGTAAGTGCTCTGCCCTATTCTCTGAAGATAGACATTTAATGCTGTAATCAAAAACTTAGGCATAGGTTTTGGATGGGACATAGATTGAGTTGCTTTAACAAAAAAGGGAAATGAGCCAATCCCAAAAGGTTAAATACCACATGTTTGCCTTAATTTAAGATGATATGATGTTATGTATAACATGTTATGTTTTGAATGTTATATGTTGTGTATAAACTAAAGTTGAAGTATAGGTGAGGTGGTCACAGAAGGTGGCTGGGAACCCGCATTTACTTTTAACATATTGGTTACTCATTACTATGTCAATTAATTCCATAATGATGTAAATTTTTGCTGATGGTATGTTGGAGCTTTCAATTGACTGGGATGATACTCTGCTGGCTCTGTCATCAGACCAGAGAGGGTATACCTAAGAAGCCGTTGAACTTGACTGGACAATAAGATGCTGGACTCTATGTTTGGTATACGCTTGCAATGGGGGAATCTCAACTGAACTTGAGCTGTGGTTATGCAACAAGGTGGAGGAATCCACCATGGTGGGAGGGTTTGGGGAAGGGTGGGGAAAACCCAAGTATCTATGTAACTGTGTCACATAATACAATGTAATTACTGAAGTTAAATAATAAATAATTAAAAAAAAAAAAACAAAGAAAGCAAATATGGGAGGTATAAGAGAGTCATTTCTTGGTGTGTGTGTGTAGATGTAGGTGTTTCCCTCTCATATAATCATCCAGAGGTAGGTGAGTCCAGAACTGGCAGGGCAAATCTGTTATCCTTTGACATGATCTATGTTCCTGAGTCCAAAAGGCCACGAGAAGGACCTGCCATCATGTCTCTACCTTGGCAAAGACTGAGAGGAAAGACACGCACATCTTCAGTGATTTTGAGAGTGTGCCAAAAGTACCACACGCTCTTTGTGCTAATTCCCTTCAAATGATTAGAGACATCACCCCATTTAACTGTCAGGAAGAGAGAAGAGGAAGTTCTTAAATGGAGAAACTGTGGATCCAACTAACAGTGGTTTCACGATTCTAATAATAAAGGAAAAGTGTATGAATGTATTTTGGTAGACTGCTCTGTCACAATCCACTCCTTTGCATGCTCAAACATCCATCTATACTTTTGATACAACACACCCTGATCCAGTTGGGGAAAACCGAAGTCCCAAGTAGTTATCTCTTTCAGCCAAAAGTCCACGACTTTGACCCCTGGAAGTCTGGATGTAATTCCTCAGGTCCAATGACCTGCAAAGAAAATAGTTACCTATTGCTCCCACCCTCCCCCAAACACCTCCTTGTACAATGGCAAAATAGGAATGTGAAAACCAATTTGAAAAAAGAGAAAGGTCGAAGAGTAGCCCATAGCCTGTTCTAATAGGGTAGTACATTTCCAAGACAGACAACATACTGAAAGTAATTCGTACTTATGTCCCAGCAATACTTTCTAAAAGGAATTCTCTTATTTGTTGCATTCTAAAGGTACCAGTTTTACCCACTATTCTTACCTGCAAGCCCTGATTTCACTGAAAGGGTATATTGCCCAGGCAGCCCACAAAACACAGCAGGTTGAGTTGGGAAGGCAATCCTCTTAATAGGCTCTTTCCTGCTTGGCTGGCTCCTATTGTCCAGCAAAAAACGCATTGCTGATGGCTCTTGAGAAGGGCTTTGGGTCACAGTTTATCTTCCACTATTGGAGGTATAGTAGTTCTTGGCTTTATCAAAACGAGAAGGCCCTAAATCCCTGCTCTCAGCCGATTTTTATCGGAGACTACAGTCAGAGAACTCCAATTTTAGCAGCGCTTTATTGCCTCCCATCTCTGTTCACAAAATGACTCACTTTTTCTTGAATTCATCTTGCTCAAAGGGCCTGGCTAAAGGAGGCAGCAAGCAACCAATACTGTCCCTGGCCAGGATCTCACCTCTGTGACCATTTCCCCACTGCTGCAGACTCAAAGAGCAGCCAATCTGCCTTCCAAAGAATTGAGTTGACAACTTTCTTTCACATGTTTGCAGTGACATAAAAAAAAAAAAAAGGTGACCAGTTTTCTAGCCTGTCATATCTATGTGCTTGCTGTCTCCTGCCTGTCAGCTAAATGAATATCATCACACAGTTTAAGTTACTGTTAAAGTTTGAAGATAACAGAGTTAGTATGTTTAGCAATATTGCAGGACTCAAGATCCATATTTAAAAAATCTGTTAATGTACTCTAAAAAAATGAAAATTAAAGCTTTAAAAGTACTATTTAATAGTATCAAAAAATCATACATTTAGGATCTATACATGAATAAATATGTGTTAGACCTGTACATCAAAAAATTACAAAACATTTCTAAGAGAAACATTAAAAGATCTGAATATACCACAGTTAACAGTCAGGAAACTCAAGATTGTTAAATGCCAATTCTCCCTTCACATTGATCTATCAGTTCAACACAATCCCAGTGAAAATCCCAGCTGGGTTACTTGTGAAAACCAGTCTGTTGATTCTAAAACACAATGCAAATGTGAGGTACCTAGAATAGTGAAAGCTGAGGAGTACAGATCCAGGCCAAAATCCTACATATCCTTCAGGTTCCACCTCACACCATTCCAAAGGCTTTGGTTGGCAGACCTCAGGGTATGCTCCCTTCCTCCCACTGGACTTGGGGCAGGGGCCGTGGGATGTAGCCGCAGAAGGAAGTTGCAGCCAAGGAGCAGGGCCCTACTGGAGGGAAGCCACACTCTTGCTAACTACATTTCTAGACCAGGCACAGTCCCTGGAAGTCTCCTTATTGGGGCAGAGATGGAGTGCAGGGAAGGTTGACTGAAACATTTCTCTCCACTCTGACTCAGTACTTTTCCACTTCAAAACCTTCTCCCTTTCTTCTCCCTTTCTTCTCCTGACCTTCATTAAATAGCAGGGGCCATTAGTTAAATTTTACCTAATTGTTCTTGAATGTAGTCTGACTCACAGAATCTTGGGCCCTATGCCATTCCATGGTGGGAAAATGGAATGAAGCGAGCCACTGCTTTCCATTTTGTCCTCTCAAAGAAAGAAAGGAAAAAAGGAAGGAAGAAACGAAAAGAAAAAAAAAATATTTATTTACTTATTTGTTTGAAAGGCAGAATTGCAGAGTAAAGACAATCTTTTATCTGCTTCCATCACTCCCCAAATGGCTGCAACATCAGGGGCTGAGCCAGGCTGAAGCCAGGAGCTTGGAGCTTCATACAGGTCTCCATGTGGTTACCAGGGGCCCAAGGACTTAGGCAATGACTTCCACTATATTCTATTAGCAGGAGCTGAATTGGAAGTAGAACAGCTAAGATATGAACCAGCACCCATATGGGAAGCCAGCATTGCAGGCAGTTGCTTAAACCATCATCCACAGCATCAGCTCCCAGTTTGTCCTCTTGCTTATACTATCACAACAGTAAGACCTGATTGTTCCTTTCCTCTGTGCTCGTTGTCCTAACCGACCACCTCAATGTCTGACAGTTCAACAAGAACAAGTTTCAAAGGTACAAAGTTCAAAGAATTATACCACATGAATTTAAGACTTAATTTTGAAACTATAGCCGTGAGTGGAAGCTGTTTGGTGTACTAGTTAAGATACTTCTTGGGATGCCAGCATCCCATATTGGGCAGCCTGGATTCAAGTCCCCACTCCATTTTAGATCCAGCTTCCTGCTAAAGTATACTCTGGGAAACATAAATGATGGCCCAATTATTTGGGTCCCTGTCATTCACAAAGGAGATCTGGATGGAATTTTTAACTTCTGGCTTTGGCCTGGCCCAACCCTACCTATTGTGGATATTTGGGGAGTGGACCAGCAGATGGAACAAGTCTCTCTGTATATATCTCTGCCTTGCAAATAAAATAAGAGGGAATAAAATCTTTACAGATGTCTACGAACTTCTCCACATTCCCTTCCAAATGTCCGCTTGCATTGTGGTTGCACTCAATCTTTGCTTCTAATGAACAGACTAAGATAAAAGTGATGCAGCCCGTAACATCTGAGATGAAGTCAGAAAAGGCAGCCAGTTTCTTCTTACTCACTTCAATGTCATTCCCCCTGGGGAGAAGCATTTGTTACTTCAGAACAATATCTGGTAAATGCTCTCAGGAGAAGTCTGTGTGGCGCAGAACAGGCAGGAGTTGGGAAGCCAGCTTTCCAGCCCCATTCAAGCTTTCAGATGACAGCTTTTCTCCAACCTCGCAAGAGATTCTGAGCCACAATGACTAGCTTACTGCTACCAAAACCCTGACCCACAGAAACTGTGAGAGAATTAAGATGTGCTGATTTTTAAAAGTTTGTTTTTAAAACCAAAGGTGAGTGCCCGGCGCAGTGACCTAGCAGCTAAAGTCCTCGCCTTGCATTTGCCAAGATCCCATAGGGGCACCAGTTCTAGTCCCAGCAGCCCCACTTCCCATCCAGCTCCTGCTTGTGGCCTGGGAAAGCAGTCGAGGACAGCCCAAAGCCTTGGGACCCTGCAATCACGTGGGAAACCTGGAGGAAGTTCCAGGCTCCTGGCTTCAGATGGGCACAGCACTGGCCATTGTAGTCACTTGGGGAGTGAATCATCGGATGGAAAATCTTCCTCTCTGTCTCTCCTCCTCTCTGTATAGCTGACTTTGCAATAAAAATAAATACATCTTAAAAAAAACAATGGTGAGATAGTGAGACAATTCTTGAAAACCAAGCTTTTCAGAATTAAAAGTTTTCTTGGGCCTTCCACATCTGTGTGCATAAAATAAAAGTAAAACAAAAACACACACTCGTACATATTTTAAGATAAACTCTATAATAGGAAGAGCAAAGGACATGATATAAGGAATCTCAGAGAAGAGCAACATCCTCCTCCCATCCTTCACCCTATGATGAACCTGAGGTTGGAATCTTGGAAGCAACCACATGAACTGGGAAGAAACTTAACATTGGGGAACTACTACTTCACCTGCTGGGACACATTCTAGGACAATGTCTCAAATGGTTCAAGCTATCATAATCAAGTCACAGACTCAGTGGCTTCAACAGGAGAAATTTATTTCTCCAAGTTTTTTGAGATTAGAAATCCAAAATCAAAGCTCTGGCATATTCCACATCTGGTGAGGGCCATTTCCTAATCACCACATGTTCTTGATGTCTACTCACATGGCAGAGAAAGAGCAGAGGGTGGGGAGAGACCATATCTCTGTGTCTCCTCTTCTAACAGCACTAATTCCTTGCATGAGCACACCAGCAACTTCGTTACCTGCTTCCTAAGTCTGTAGTATGCTCCTCTAACAAAATATCACAGGCAGGGCAATTTATACAAAACTGAAACTTATTTCCTCACAGTTATAGAGGCTGAGAAATCTAAGATAAAGGTGCCAGCATCTAGGGACGGCCTTCTTGCTCCATCATCCCAAAGCAGAAGGCAGTGGGCAAGAGGAGAGAGATTGCCTTTGCAAAAGGAACTCAAACTCATCTTTTTTAACAAAGAACCCTATCCTTCAATAATGACATGAATCCATGTACTCTACTCTTATGACCTAATCATCTATCACAAGGCTGCACCTCTTACCATTAGTGCATTAGGAATTAACATTCCAACATATGTTTTTGGGGAGACACATTCAAGCTTAGCAACTCCCAAAGAGCTCACCTCCAGACACTATCACATGAAAGGTTGTGGCTTCACCATATAGTCTATACACAGTAGTTAATAACCCATTTATAAGGAAATCAATCTAGTAAGTAGAACCAACATATTTTAATAATGACTTAGGAAAAAAGATTTAGAGACTAGATATGAGATTGTATCCAAAAGTAACAAGAACAAACATAATTGGAAGATATTTATATTTGTTATATACAACTGCGTGCACTATATGTACAGGTGTATAGATCTGAAATGTATTACTTAATTTCACTTCAATAAAACATAATTTTTTTTTAAAGTCAAGGCCTAGAGACTAAAGATCTCCTCAGAAGAACCTTGTATCTGGAAGAGCAAGAGGGGTGGCGGGGATGGTGGGGAGGTGGTTGTGAGCAGAGGAAACACAATGGATGAGCACAGGGCCATCCAAGGATAATGGACCCGAGTGCAGCCTCACAACCGACACAAGAGAGAGCTCAGGAGAGCTCTGTTGGTCCTCCAAGGAGGTTGGGAACATCAAAGGGCTCAAAGAGCCCAAAAAGTCCCAGAAAGAGTGGGGACAAGGAAAGCCACTACTAGACCCTGTGACCAGATACAACAATGAGTTCCCGGTATCCAATAGGACCAGCTATGATGCCTGAAGGACTAAGCAGGAGCTCATTGGTCAGAAGTCCAAGTCACATTAATGGAGATATGATGAGGACAGTGGCCAAGGCAGAAGGATACCTCAGTGTGTGGACATGTCAGTTTCTCCAAGATGCCCTGTTGAAAATGAGATAGGAAAGGGAAGAATATAGAAAGAACCTCAAAACCAGAGGGGCTGCTTCAAACTGGGAGTCACCAAAAAGTTGATTTATCTTGACAAGATCAAGTATTTTTTTGAGATTGTGAGAAATGAGAAATAAATGCAAGATGAAATCAGTTACAGACTATTGAGAAATTAATATTTCTTATGTATCTGAGTCATGTTGTTTAAATTTTGACCACATTTCATGAATATCTACCCAAGTTTAAAGAAAGGCTGTCTTTTCTAGTCTAGGAGCCTGGGATGGTATCTATTTCCTAGGATATCATGTAAAAAAGTAAAATATTGTACAGTACCAGTTTACAATAAAATAGCAAAATTAGAGGGATGAAGATAATGTAATTATATATATTCAGTTGTAAAGGCAATGCTTTATTGTAAAATCATGTCCTTTTACCATTTCTGCTATCAATATGTCCTTACTTTTTATCAACAGTGATGACAGATGGCAGTAGTTCTTCTAAATCCCTCATCGGGCAAAACTTGGAAAAGAAAAATCTATGTTGGATTCCACAATATTGACTCAAATTCTACTGGTTCTTGAAATCCCCAAGTGTGGGGATCATCACAATAAAGTGTGTGATAGAACACAACCCAGATTAGACATTTCATCCACACAAGCCTTCTTGCTCCCTCAACACCCAGGACAACCCCTGTTCCAGGGACATCAGCCCTAAACAAGCAGCCTTTTCTCTTTTTCCAAATCTTCCATCTTATTCTGCTGTCTTAGCTTTCCTATGAATATACTGTTCCTAGCCACCTCTCCCTTGGTAGACTAGAAACAGTAAAGGATATGAATTAAGGAATAAGAGAAAATCAAGTATCCTCACTGCTTCTTCTACCATTGAGATGAACATTAGGATAGAATCTTAGAAATATCCACACAAACTAGGGAAGAGTTTAAACTAATAGTCAACTAAGATTTGATAAATAATCATTTGTTTTTTGTTCTCTATCAAAATATTAAATTGCATACATCCTGATCAAATGATCTAACTGTATACCAGAACTTGTTTATAAAGAAACTTAGGCGCCAAATTTTTTTCCAGTTAATTTTCTTTCATAGAATCATTAGTGTAACAGGGAAAAAGAGAGGATGAGAGATTCTTCAGAAAGTAAGAAAATACATGAAGACATTTTTATTTAGTGAGAACTGAAGAATCAATATAATATTATTTAACTATAATGATATTTAACTAAATTAAGATACTACTCATCATAAATATTAAACAATATTTTGATGTCTAATATGCTCTTTGTATTGTCCTTACAACTATATGTGGCTGAAACTTTAATTTGTTTAGTAATTCTTAAGCTCACACCATATGCAAGGCACCAGCCAAATCCAGCAAACCAAAGATTAAGTCCTTTTCTAAGAACTCATGGTACAGTAAAACACATATCCCACACACAGTTAGCCACAGCTCCACACAAAAGGCAGACCAAGAATACCCCACAGAACAGCCTTGGACAAAACACTGTAATGCATTAGAGAAGGAAGACCAGATCTCAACCTCTGAGGATGCAAGTCACATACCAGGAAAGCCACGCATCAGAACTGAAACACCAAGGCTGTAAAAGACCTGGAGGGTGAACTCACCGCCAAGCCATGCAAAAGGCTGGACTTATTTTCCCCTCCAACAGGCATTTAGCTCTTATCTCCATCCTTTATTAAACCAGAAAAAAAAAAGAGTGATATATACCCTGGCATACTCAAATAGAGATAAGGCTTTTTCCCCCTTACCTTTTTCATAAAAGCCACTTAACTAAGTAGAGAGACACCCTCACAAATGAATAAATGGAAAGCCTAATGTGACACTCTACATTTGCATATTTAAAACCAAGTGACCTTATTTATGGTTTATCTGTAGAAGATTCAAAGCTGTCCTGAGCATTTTAATTAGTTGCCAGTGTTATTTGACTGGATTCTAAAGGGAAAATAGAAATAGGAAGAGCTTTCATCACAGACCACTGAGGCTCTTACCCCTCAGGTATGAGTTTTACATGCACTCTTACTTTTACTTTTTAATGGATTATTTATTCCCATTGAAAAGGCAGATTAACAGAGAGGCGATACAGAGAAAAAGATCTTCTATCTGCTGATTCATTCCTCAAATGGCCACAATGGTTGGAGCTAGCTGATCTGAAGCCAGAAACCAGGAGCTTCTTCCGGGTCTCCCACATGGATGCAGGGACCCAAGGCTTTAGGCCATATACTCCACTGCTTTCCCAGGCCTCCTCCACCTCCAACTGCGAGCATCCTGTATGGGTGCTGGTTCACGTCCCAGCTGCTCCACTTCCAATCCAGCTCCCTGCGTACATGCATCCTTTCAAATCTTCACTCTGACCTATAGTCCCAATTACACATGAGAAAATTGAATCTCAAAAAAGTGCTCAAGGAAACAGAGCTTCTAACAAGAATTTCTATCTACATATAAATTTTCCAAACTCCCAAGTACAAGGTCATTTATGTTAAAAAAAAAAAAAAAAAGGAGGCATCTGTATCTTACTTTGATAAACTGCTAAGCTCACTTAAATGCTTGCATGATTTGATTTAAATGCAAATGAGAATGGAATGATTTGGGCAAAAGGTAAGAATCCCCTATAAAGCCCTCTCTAGAGATGACTAGTCATCTCCCAATCACTATTCACTCTTCCTTTGGCCAGTAGTAAAATCCTCCACCCACCAAGTTTCTGTGAGTCCATGCTCACACAGAAAGACGGCTAGATGTGATCATGTGACTGAAGTTACAGCCAAAGGGTTGCAAGCAAAAGTCAGGTGTGCAATGCCCAGATCACACCCTTCGAGGCAGGAGGCACTCTCTGGACCCTTCTCCTCTCCTGCTATCTGAAACATGAGTGTGGGAACCAGAACTCAGAACCGCTGCCAACCAGGAGAGGGGAGGCACGTTTTGGAAGGAGTAACAAGATATGGTGAATTTGGGTCCCCAATGTCACAAATCTGCCATTTCACCCCTATACTGCATTTTTGTAGACTAATACATTAGTGCTGCAAACTGAATGCATCGACCCCAACATTTCCTTTGTTGAATCCTCAAGGTCAAGATTTGAAGGAGTCCTCATGGGTGGGACAGATGACCTTATGATGGAGACCCCACAGAGAAGTCTCTCGCTCATTCTGCATGGAAGGACACTGCAAGAACCAGGACACGGGCCCACACCAGACTCTGAATCTGACCACACCTTGACCTGGGACTTCCCAGCTCCTTCAACTGTGAGAAAGAAGTTTCTTTCATTTGTTTATAATCCACATGGTCTATGCTATTGTGTCACAGCTGTCCAAATTGACTGAGAAAATGAGAAAGGAACTGTTTTGTTTAGGTTTTGAGTAGCTCAATGGCTCTCAAAACTTGAGTATACATTCTAGTCACAGAAACCACACAGATTCCTACGCCCTGACCTGGAGCTTGTGATTTATTCATTTAAGTGTACCCCGAGACTCAATGTTTCTAATAAATTCACAGGGGATGCCAACACCTCTAATCCAGGCATGAATGTTGAGAATTGTAATTCTATCTAACCCACACCCAAAATCCTAGCCCACAAATATACATGCCCTTAGGGGTCCTGGAACCTAATAACGGTTCCCATCAGCCTTCAACCATTCCAACTTACACACTGAACCCAAAGTTAGAATTTTCCTCAATTTAACCCAACACTATCAATGTTGATCATGCCAGAAACCATGTAAAGAGCATGGACATGAAGTATGTCATCCCTGAGCATCTGTCAGGCCTTGGTTCTAGGACAATAAACAGCAATATCCAAGAGTATTTTGGGTCTCTCCCCTCAACATAGTAGCTCATATATCATCATGAACCTTCCCTTCAGTAGCACTAACCATATGGGATCTTTTGCTTGATAGCAGTTTGTTTTCTTGGTGCCTAAAATAGTGCTGGACACACAGGAAGCCCTTGATAAATACTAGTTATAAATATTACATGCATTTTTAAAAATATTTATTTATTTATTTATTTAAAAGCCAAAGTTACACAGAGGAGGGGAGGTACAGAAAGAAAAGATTTTCCATCTGCTGGCTCACTCCTCGGATGACTGGAAAGGCTGTGCCAGGCCAAAGCCAGGAGCCAAGAACTTCTGGTCTCTCACATGAGTACAGCGGCCAAAACACTTGGCCTATCCTCCCCAAGACTTTGGGCCATCCTCGACTGCTTTCCCACACCACAAGCAGGGAGCTGGATGGAAAGCGGGGCTTCCGGGATTCGAACCAGCGCCTCCCAGCATGTGCAAGGCGAGGACTTTAGCTATTATGCTATCACGCTGGGCCTGTACTCCATTTTTGATAAGCTCCCTGTAAATGTACAGAAGATGGCCCATGTGCCCACCCATTGTGGCCAACTGGAGACTGAACCAGTTGGATGATTTCTCTCTCTCTCTCTGTCTCTCCCTCAACACTGCCTTTCAAATAAAATAAATCCTTAAAACATTATTGTGTCTTCTCTTGAACAGAAGGCTTTACGCAGAAAAGGGTCATGTTCATACTTTGTTTACTGTCACAACTCAGGTGCCAACTCAATATTAAGCGTATAGTAAGCAGTTGGTCAATCCTGGCTGAACAAACGCATGACCCTTGCATGACATCTAAGCCAACTGTGTAGCTTCCTAACTCATCCACATTGCCTCTCCGGGACGGCTACAGGCTCCACGTAGTTAGGACTCCTTATCCCTTTTATTTTTATCATCTGAGTGTTTTCCAGTTACTATACAAATGAGCCTTCTTAACACACATACAAGCACACACACACAAACTCATAAACACATCACAGAGGCTCCCAAAGAATGCATGTAGAATATGTTTTTATATAACACTGTAATTTGTCAACATTATCTTTTCCTTCTGTAACTAGACACTAAAAATGTATGACCATGAAACAAGATAATCCAAATGAACACACTTAATATACTGCTTAATACTGAACAGCTGTGATCATTATTATTGTCTTTATTATAAAGACATGAAAAGCCCAGAGCACTGGACTGCCATTGTAGGGACTTAACATCACATTTGTTGATTGAATGAACAAATGGCAAGGTGAATGAACAGACAAGACGAGGCCTGGCATGCAACCTAGTTTTATATTAACTGGCACTGTGACCTTTGATAAGTGATTTACTGTGTCTTCATTTTTCTCATCTGTGAAGTTGAAGCAGTAGAAAGGCAAAATAATTACAAATTTGCTAATTCATGGAACCACACCCATTTTAAGCTCAGAGGACATTTTGCAAACCTGTCAGAAAGCAGTTCATCAAGTTCACCTAGAGTCTAAAGGTAGAATTATAAAGTCATCAGATTTGATAAATTAGGATGCCTGATCTTTAGGACACACAGTCATGCCTACAGACACAAGGCAAACCCTCAGGAAGTCATGTATTGAATAAATGAAACGCTGAATATATGGATTTACCTCATTTAAAGCTGCTTGATGGTGCCCCTTTTAAAGCTGAAGCATCACATAACTAATTTGACTCTATGTTCTCACCAATGACTTAACTGCTAAATAAAGCTAATGCAGTCAATTAATCACAAATTTCCTGAGGACATTTTTACTCCTGGGATAAATTTCAAGACATCTTATTTTCCATGTGCCACCTTAACAAACGCACTTAACTTTACAGTTTATTATTGTAAGCATGTGTGAGAGTAAAAGAAAGAAAACAGATAAAAGATTTTGAATAATATATCTTGGATACTAAGAGTACTCAGGTCTGGATACAAGAAATATTGATAACTTTTACTGCCTTCATTTGTTCTGTTTTAATGGCTATATATCTTTAAAGATTTATTTATTTTTATCGGAAAGGCAGATTTAGAGAGAAGGAGAGACACAGATCTTTCGTCTGCTGATTCACTCCCCAAGTGGCCATCATCCACTGCTTTCCCAGACCATAATCAAGAAGTTGGACAGGAAGTGGAGCAGCCAGGAATTGAACTGACACGCATATGTGATGCTGTGCTTGGAGGCAGAGGATTAGCCAGTTCACTTGTTGTGCTGGCCCCCAGTTCTTTTATTTTTTCACTCTGATGCTTGGTTCTATGTGAAGTTTTTGGTACAAGCCTATGCTTATTTATTATTCTGAAATGTAAAAAATGAGTAAAAGGTAATTCTATTCATTTGTTTGACATGTACTAAATATAGTTTGATATGTATTACATATAGGTTCTGATGAAGGGGCATAGTTCATAGATGTAGCCATGAATTAAAAATCCTGATTTCTAATTCTGTTAACAATGAGATAACAGGTGTTTGGAAGAGTTCCTGGGATTAGAGTTCCCACACCAAGGTACCATGCCCTGGAGGAGGCTTGCTGGAATGGTTAGTCAGAAAGTCTGTAAATAGCACCTATCATATGTACCATGACAATGACTATGAACCTGAGAAGCCACTAGATAATCAAGATAAGGAAAGGCCTGGCCTATTTCTTTCATCCTTCAGAAAAGGAAGAAGGATATAAAGTGGACCCCCTTCCTTTTCTAAAATGATTCCTTGTGTATTTGAAAGGCAGCGTTATAAAAAGAGAAAAGGAGGGATAGAGAGCTCTTTCATCTGATGGTTCACTTCCCAAATGGCTATAGCAACTGACATTGGGCCAGGCTGAAGCCAGAACCCAAGCTCTTCATTTGGGTCTCCAACATGGACACATTACACCACTTTTATAATTAGGAAACAAAGAAAGTTAGCTAACCATACTTATATGCACTGAACTCAAGCTATTTAACAAATGAATTACAAAAGAGTTTTATTATCTTTTTAAAATATATAGCCATTGGGCCCTGCATGTGTGCCTAGTGGCTAAAATCCTCGTCTTGGCATGCACCAGGATCCCATATGGGTGCCAGTTCATGTCCTGGCTGCTCCACGTCCTACCCAACTCCCTGCTTGTGGCCTGGGAAAGCAGTCGAGGATCGCCCAAAGCATTGGGACCGGGACCAGCCCAGTAACCTAGTGGCTAAAGTCCTTTCCTTAAATGCGCTGGGATCCATTATGGGTGCCTGTTCTAATCCCGGTCAGCCCCGCTTCCCATTCAGCTCCCTGAGGACAGCCCAAGGCCTTGAGACCCTGCACCCGCATGGGAGACCCAGAAGAAACTCTTGGCTTCGGATCAGCTCAGTTCCAACCGTTGCTGTTACTTGGGGAGTGGGACAGAAGATCTTCCTCTTTGTCTCTCCTCCTCTCTATATATCTGACTTTGCAATAAAAATAAATATATCTTTAGATATATATGTGTGTGTGTGTGTGTATGTGTGTGTATACACACAAAGTCTTGGGACCCTGCACTTGTGTGGGAGACTCAGAAGAAGCTCCTGTCCCCTGGTTTTGGATCAGCTCAGCTCCAGTGAATGAGCGGATGGAAGATCTTTCTCTCCGTCTCTCCTCTCTGTGAATCTGCCTTTCCAGGAAAAATAAATAAAGCTAAGAAGGAAGGAAGCAAGGAAGGAATTGCCTGAACCTATCACATCAATTGTATGCATCTTCCAGGATCTTTTTCCATCTATATTTATTTCTAAATCACTCATTAAAGCTTTTTAATTAAATCTAATAATTCTAGTACTGATTGTGATATGCAAATACAGTATAATACATGTTAGTTCATAAACACTATGGTTGTTTAGGCTTTCGTTTCATTTTATTTTATTTTATTTTTTTAGTCATGCTGCCTGCATATAATAAGCAGAAATTTTCTAGGTCACAAGTATTTTTGCATCCTCACTAGCTCAAACAAAGAAAAAAAAATCCAGCTTTCCTTCAGGTCTACCATGTATTCTACCATGTTTTCCCTAAGCACATGCTTGTGCTTATTGTGGCAATATACAGCTATTAGACCTTTCACAGGGTTTAACTGAGACTTAAGAACTCAGTGAATATTTTTGGAATTGCATTAAATTTCAGTTATTTTTCTGTAATTTGTAAAACAAGTAGATTCTGGAAGGTAGAGTAAAAAACAGTTTAATGCCTTCATTGTCAAGGCTGCCAACCCTCTACAAAGTTATTGCTGAAGTCAAGTCATTGATAAGTGGGTTTTATTGATTTGTTGGGGTTCACTAATACAGTCCTTCAATTTCCCCTCCAAGCACTGCTTTTTTTTTTTTTTTTTTTGGTCCCAGATTTCTTAACTAAAATCTTGATTGGAAATAAATTCATTTCCTGAAGCCATCTGGTGGCTTTCATGTGTAACTACAGCATCAAGTAGGGATTCATCACAGAATTAACACACATGCGCAGTACACTCAGGTTCTGTCATTTTCTCACCATGTCTCCTCTCTAACATCTGTTAAGATGAAGCAATGCCCAGATAATATGTACGTATTAAAATCCAATATAAATCTTCATGATTCTAATCTTGGGACCACTTTAATATCAAGATCCTCATAGTAAAGTCTGTGGATCACAGGGTAAGAGAAATCACATGAATGCATTTTATTTATAGAATAATACTAGTTTTACTGAGCATTCTATCATGTGGCGGGAATGTGCCTAGACTTTGTGCCACAAATACTAATTTGAGAAGGCCCTTATTCTCAGGGTTACAGGCAAAATGACAATATAATATGTAAATGTTATAGTAGGTGTGCCAAGGTACAAATGAAGAGGCCCTAGATTAGATCTCTTTTAGACTACACTGGACACCAGGGAATGGTTACTATTACCTCTCTGAATACACAGCTTCCAGAAAATAAAATCAAATTCTTGCCTAGAATCAGCTCATAAGATGTTAGAACTGTGGGTGTATTGTGTAAGTTGGTCTCTTGCCTTCCCTCAAAGCCAGAAATGCTGACATCTTTTTGTAGTACATAATCCTCAAAGTCATGTTCCCCAACTTGGGTCACAACTGAAGAACTACTACGCAGAAATAGTAGGTAAACTCCCAGGTGTCCATCCAACCTAGCCAAGCAGCACTCTAGCCCTATCTCCTGCAGAAAAGAGAACAGGAGAGTTTACAGATGCTGATCTCCAAACAGCACATGAGCCCAGTCAATTCCATCCACCACCCCTGTACAACACAAAACTACCAGACAAGAAGAGGAGATAGCGCATTCTACCTCAGAAGGCTAGAGAAGGGCCCTGAGAGATGTAAGCTTTGGCTGAGTGTCAAAGGATAGGCAAAAAGGCAACACAACTCTATTTAATGGCAACAAGTACAAGTGCAAAGTTTGCAAAAAGTAAGGCCTATGTGGGAACATGCAGTCAATTCAGAGTGGCTGGAAAAGACAGTGTTAATGGCAAATGGTGAAAGCTACAGCTGCAAAGGTAGGTGAGAAGCCACATGGTATGCATGACTGAGCCTTTGAAAAGAGCAATGACAATCGTTCTGATTCTAGGAAAACCATCCTGGAAGCAGGACTAACGTAAGGCTACATACTAGTCACCTCTTCATCACTGACAGATACCTAAGAGAATCTACCTACGAAAGAGGCAAGATTTGTTTCAGCTCCCAGTTGTTTCAGGTTTACAGACCAGGTGGCCCTGTTAGACTGGTATCTGATGAAGGGAGTGGATGGTAGAGCTAGCATAGCAAGAGAATCTCATGGCAAGCAGAGAGGAACAAATGAGATGAATATGGCTTACATAAGGAACCTGGTCTGGGAACACCTCAAAGTTTCTTTGGGGACTCCCTTAATCATAATGGAGGAATCAGAACATTAACCAAGAAAAGACGGAAGATGGAATAGATCAATCAACCACCTCAGTTATACGTTGGCAGCGAAATACTGGACAAGGGGAGATGCTATGATGGTCTATATCAGTCAGTGGACTCTGCACCAGCCTCATCATATCTGGATTGTTGCTGATGATATGTTGGAGCTTCTAGTTGATCCGGATGACACACTGCTGGCCCTGCCTTCGGACCTGAGAGGGCCTCCCTAAGAGGCCGTTGAATTTGGACAATGGGATGCTGGACTCCATGCATGGTATATGCTTGCAATGAGGGAATCCCAGCGGAACTTGAGCTGTGGTTATGCATCAGGATGGAGGAATCCACCGGAGGGGGGAGGGTTTAGGGTGAAGGGGGGAGAATCCCAGTACCTATGAAATTGTGTCGCGTAATACATTGTAATTAATGGGAAAAAAAATAATAAAAAAAAAGTAAAAAAAAAAAAAGAATATGGCTTACATAACCAACCCTCTCAAGAGCACTAACTGCTAGGGCCACACTTAGGCCCACCTTGTACACACCATAACTGCATGAAGCCTCCACTCTTAACCCGCTAACCATTAACATCAATCCATGAATGTTTAACAAGATTTGGAGATTCAAACATCTGTGGGAGTTAAAGAGACAAATCACATCCAAATTATCCCAACTGAGAGGATTCACAACAATAACTAGAAGCCCAAGTTAGGTCATTGTCATCACTGTTACATTCCAGGCAAGACATTATGGAAGTTTCTGGATACAGCTAATGACAAGACAAAAAACTTGAGAGGGGAGAAGACTTGAGAACGAGTGAGTAGATATGATAGACAGGTCTTTGTGACTTGAATATTAGAATTTATATGGAAGATTTCCAGTTTGACTCCCAGATTTCTAGTTTGTGAATATCTTTCCTTAAGGGAGACAAGACAGGAGGAAAAGCAGGTTAGGGAGCAGCAAACATAGCAAGTTGAGTTTGGAAAGAGTTTGTGTAAGGGCTCCTGTGAACTGACAGTTATGTTCCATTAGCAGCACATCTGAAATACAGTGGGAGGTTAGGGCAGAAGATGTAAAATGGAAACTGATACACATCAATGCCATGGAAGGGAAGAGAGTGTTGTGCCCAGATTTTGAGATCCCCAGAAATCACCAGGGCTCTAAAGTCAATCCAAGTGTACAAGGATGGTTTACTCAAGCTCAGCAATTCCAAGCTTGGGTTCTTGGTTGAGAACAGGCAGCCTGTACCAGTCGACCAATCGGCCAGGACCAACACCCCTTATGGGAGTGCAGCCACAAACATCACATTCATAGGGTTTTATAGGGACAGTCCACAATAGCCTGAAAAGGTGTAATTCACAATAACCTGCAAGGTGATGGGGGGAATACCACACATTCCCTACCTATCTCGCTGGACAGCTCTTGCCTTCAGCAACTAAGGTAAGCACCCACTTAATTACTTGGAGCCACCTGTGAGATAACCAGACTTAGGTGGGCCTTGATTCATGAGAATTGGGGCCAATTGATGCTAAAGGTCACATATGCCGCTAAAGGTCAAATGGACCATTTGGCCTGCAAGCTCACAGTTTCTTAGTAGCAATGAGCCGTGAGCAAATGGTTGGGATTTTGATACTGAGGTTCCTCAAGAGCATTCCTGACCAAGATGCTATGATATCCACACCCAGAAGATACACGGTAAAGAAACACCAAAGGGATAAGTGTGCATTCTTAAATACACCCAAGTACATCTAGATAACCTGACCCGATGGGAAAAAAGAACTCTGCCCAGCCATTTATGTTTTACAAAGTTTGGAAATGAGGTAAGAGTGATGTGAGTGGAAGGAATAAAGAGAAGGTGTCATAAAGATACTGTGGATAGTTCTAAAACCAAGTGTGTGTCTACCTGCATTAATATCCTACATCTGAAGTGAAAAATGTTGCATCATCCTTCTGTTCAAGGCTGGCTGTCGTTGCTTATAGTCAGCTTTGATTGGAGCACTGAGCCTTGGACCCCAACAGTGCTTTTGGGATGTGAGCAGGAAAAGGGAGCCTGCAGGTGTAATGCCATAAAAAATATGCTTTTGCTCCCACCCCCAACCCCCACTGTGTCAGGAAGGTTGGGGGCAGAAATTCCAATCAAAGTCACCCTGGGGAAATGCCAACATTATTCATTGACTGGAACTTTAAATTAAAAGGCTACCTAATTCTTTGAGGGTGGGGAGAAATGAGCATTGTTTCCTCTTCCATCAAGAAGTCAATTTTTCCCCTCTCATCTTCCATCCCATTACTTTAAAAGAAATTTATTTCAGTTAATATGAAAATGAGAAGCCAGAAATCAGGAAGGATGCTTATGGAAACATTTCCA
This sequence comes from Ochotona princeps, assembly GCF_030435755.1. Taxonomy (NCBI): domain Eukaryota; kingdom Metazoa; phylum Chordata; class Mammalia; order Lagomorpha; family Ochotonidae; genus Ochotona; species Ochotona princeps. Next base: position 41,258,959 of record NC_080842.1, on the reverse strand, counting down.
GTGATTTACTAAGTCTGCTGTTATTCTAGATATTAATAATACACTTATTTTCCTGTCATTTAAATGCTTTCAGTATCCATCTGCTTTTGGAACTAATCTTAACATCCTACCATGATAAAGAATTCACTAATGGAAAGACACTGAGTCCCATGATTAATATTAAAGATTCCATGTCAATTTCAGGGGATCAGAAGAGATCATTTAAAGGACAATATGATGTCCATTGTGAGAAATACTATTCTTGACCCTTGTGGAAAAAATAAAAAGAAAGGAAAAAAATAAACTCAGCTCAATCAGAAGCCAGCTGTGGTTCATTATTTTCTTATTGAAATGTTAATGGTAAGAAATATATAACTATTTCATTACTTTTCTGCCCAAACATTAGTGTCTTTTTTTCCATCTTATTTGAATGACACAGAAATAGATGGAGAGAGGTCTTTCACCTTTCAGCTCACTTCCTAAATGCCTAAAATAGCCAGATCTGGGCTAGGCTGAAGCCAGAAGCCTGGAACTCAATCAAGGTCTCCCACATGCGTGGTAGGGACCCAAATACTTGACCCATAAGCTGCTACCTTCTAAGTTCCGCAGAGACCTGTGTTGGAAACAGTAATCAGGACCCAAACCAGGCACTCCACATTGTGGATATGGAAATCTTCAGTGGCAACTTCACACTTGTACTAAATGCACCCCCTCACCCCTTCATACTGTCTTTCTCTAATGCCAGGTGGTAGGATAAACAAAAGGAACAAACATTTCCCAAATAAGACCAAGTATGCAAAATGTTTTGATACCTAATGAAGTAAGCATTCCCTAGCTGATACTTTTTCCAAATTATTTTGGTTCTTTGCTAATTCTTGTTGATGGGTTTGGAGTGAGTTTGTCCATTTCCCAAAATAATGTCTTGGGATTTGATTGGAAATATTTTACACCTATGTCATTAAGTAGAGAAAGCATATTTTGTCTCTGTGATAGGTTTCCAACCTAAGTTTTTTTTCTGCCTCATTGAACTTCAGCATTTTCTTTATGTAGGTCTACATATTTCTTAAATTCATTCATGTTGTTTTACAACAGCTTGTTAAACCTAAAATACATCTGCAAGTACAAACCAGAGAGTTTTATTTCACAAGACACTTAAAGAACAGAAATATTTCTATTATTATATTTTAAGAAATCACAGAGCATAAATGAAAAGGTAGGTGTTATCTTTTATTGCAAAGAAATGGCTCATTCATCTCATAAATGATATTTTTGTTGTTTTACAGGAATGCCTACAATCATGACGTGACCACAGCAAATGTGAGTTTTTTCTTTTCTTTTTTCTAAGAATACAGTCCATCAAATCAATCTAATTTCCTTTTAGAGTAGGGTAGCTGGCTTTTAGATAAAGGCAATGAATTATATATGAAATACCTGGATTTCTGGAAGTCTTTTTTCTAATGAGTATGATTCTCCCACAAAGAATGTGGGAAACACGAACTGGTGCTGGCTGCACAGTTGGGGAAGCAGCTATACTTGAATCAAGACTGCCTTTTCAACTCCACGTTTATTTTTATAAAATTAAAAGAGAATCAGCCTTGATGGCAGACATTCATCTTATTTAAGGAACCAAATTACAAGTAGTTTAATTCTCTTGGTCTATCAGCTTAGAAAACATGTGTCTAAGTTTCCAACATTTGGCTACTGAGTTTAGACAAAACGATGGCGTAGCTTCAGAACAAAGATCATAATTGTGCACCTTCACAAGTGCAAAACTATTACAAACTTCAAGACAACAATATTAACTCAAGAGTAAGGCTCTTCTGAGTGCAGAACTATGTGTTACCACACACAGTGTACACTCATGCAGTCAGTCCAACATTCCCCCAACAGAAGTGAAAAATATTTGATACACAAGAGTTGCATATAAACATGTGCCATGTTCCTAATGTTTGTGTCACCCTGAGATACTGAAATTCTAGCCCCCAAGATGATGATAAAGATGGGAACTGTGGGAGGTGATTAGGTTGTGACAGCAGAACCCTCACGAGGATATTAGAGCCTTTGTAAAAGAGACTCAGAGAGCTAGCTTGCTCCTTCTGCAAGAGGACACAGCAGGACGTTGACATCACGAACCATAAAGTGGCTCCTCATCAGACAACAAATCTGCCAGCACTTTGATCTTGGACTTCTCAGCCTCCAAGTGTGAGAAATAGATTTCTGTGGTTTATAAGTCACCAAGCTATGGAATTTGATCATAGCAGCCTAAATAGAGTATGACAGAAAATTGGTGTTGGGGAATGAAAATGGTGCTGCAACAAACACCCCAAATTGTAGAAGCAGCCCTGAAACTTGATGGTAGACAGGGGCAGGAGTTGTTTTGAAGAGTATGACAGGAAAAGCCTGCATTGCCATGAATGGACCTGTGAAAGTTCATCAGGGCAGGGCTCAGAAACAAAAAGTGTTTTAGAGAAAGAACCAATCTTCTCAGACACAACTGAATAATCCCTGAACAGAATGTTAGTAGAATTGTGGAACATAAAGGCCATGCTGATGAACTCTCAGACAGACGTGAAGAACACACTATTGGAATCTGGAGGAAAGGTAATCCTTGCCTTTTAGTGCCAAAGAACTTGGCTTAACTGTGTCTGTGACCTGGTGTTTTATGGCAGATACAACCTTACAGGGATGGGACTGAATATTTGGCTGAGGAAATTTCTAATCAAAATTGTGCAAATGCGACTTCTCATCTTTTAACTGCTTATAGTAAAATGCGAAAGGGGGAAAAAGCAATTTAAGCATGGAATTTTTAATCAAAAGAGAAACCAAATTCAACATTTTGGAAAATTCTCAATCTATCCACACTTTCTGGAAGGAATGAAAAAATGTGTTCAGGAGAGAGTGAAGATGCGGGTAAGTGATCATTTTGTGAATCTACCATCTCACTAGAGGCCAGGTTTTCTCAAGACAATAGAAGAATGACTCTGAAGGCATTTTGGAGATTTGTGAGACTGCCCCTCCCATCACAGGCCCACAAGGTCAGGGCTGACAATTGCAAAAGTCCACTTCCCACATTCTGGCACAGTGGACTGGCCCACCTACGGCGAGGGCCACAGCAGCTGTCAGTGCAATGCCATTTATGCCTGAGCACACAGCACACATGCCACAGGAAACGTGGTTGCCTCTCAGATTTCTCCAAGACAAACCCTGACAACGGGCCATGGAAGCGTAGGTCCATCACAGAAAATCCCCATTAGGACAATGTCTTATACAGCTTGATGGAAGGATTGCCCTCACAACCCCAGAACAGAAACACTGGCATGCAATTCCAGTCCAGGAAAGCTACAGAGGATCCATGCCCAGCAAAGCCAAGGAGATAAGGCTATCTTGCACTTGCCATGCCCAACCCCTGCCCAGCAACGCTGCTGCAAAAGGCCTAGAGCTCAGATGGCATAAAGAACAGCTTCAAGCCAGTGAAAGAAAGGTAATCTTAATTCCGAAGGCTTTCAACCTCCTAGAAACATGCTGCCCTTTTCTTCTTTCCCATTGCTCCCACTGTATTTCCCATTGCATTATGAAAGCAGCTTTCTTAGTTCACAGGTTCACAGGTGGAAAGAAATTTGCCTCAGAATGAACCAAACCTTGAATTGTACCCACATCTGATTTAGACGAGACTCTGGACTTCAGACTTTTGGGTTGATGCTACCGGGATAAAAGATTATATTTTCCATGTGAGAAGGAAATGAATTTGAGAGGCCAGGGACATAATGCAATGGTCTGAATGTTTATGTTGCCTCCCTTATACCCCTAAAATTCCTATGTTGCAATCCTAACACCCTTATGAAAGAAAATCAAGGAAAATCTGTGTCCTCTTCCAGAAGATGAGGACAGAGTGAGAAGGTACCAGCTAAAAGCCAGAAAGTGGGCTCTCACCAGAAACTACATATACTGGCAACTTGAAGCTGGGCTTCAAACCTCAGAAATGTAGCAAATAAATCTCTGTAGTACTTTTTGTAATAAATTTTTTTTGCAAAAAATAAATTTCTATAGTTTTTTGGTAATACTTTTTTTATAAAAAAAATAACTTTCTATAGTATTTTGTTATGGAAACTCAGACAATAGAACAAATACAACAAAACTGTTTCTAAGAGTAACCCCAATCTGCAATTGATCCAAATATTCATCAGCTGATAAATGAGTTAGTACATTGTAAGGCATCTATAAAATAGACTAATAGTTAACAATAAAAGTAAAATGTTAAACCACATGGCACAAGAGAGTCTCAAAACTTTTCTAGTAGGTAGAATAAGTGAGACACAAAGACTAAACACTGGGCTCGGTGCAATAGCCTAGTGGCTGAATTCTCCTTGCAGGCCAGGGATCCCATGTAGGTGTCAGTTCAGGTTCCAGCTGCTCCACTTCCCTTCCAGATCCCTGCTTGTGGCCTGGGAAAACAACAGAAGATGGCCCAAAGCCTTGGGACCTTACACCGGCATGGGAGACCTGGAGGAAGCTCCTGGCTTTGGATCCACTCAGCTCCAGCTGTTGCGGCTACTTGGGGAGTGAACCAATGGATGGAAGATCTTGCTGTCTTTTTTTCTCTGTGTAAATTTGTCTTTCCAATAATTTTTTTTTAAATGTTAAAAAGAAAAAAAAGAGCACTCTGCTGGTGTGTTAGTCATCTCCCGAGACTAAGCATCCAGGTAAGACGGAGGCAGGGAACTTACTTACACCTTATTTATATTTCCAAAACCTAATATCCCATGTTGGCACATGACAGAATTCATGGGCAAGTGTGAAACAGAACAGCCCTGTCTACTTTAAGGTTTAGCTCAAGAAAATATCTGGGGAAAAAAAAAAAAAAAAAAAAAACCTTGGCGTTTCATTCCTCAGCCAGAGCAATACAGTGGCTCAAAGATGCTGCAAGTGTGCTATATATTTTATAGGCACACAGCTCTAACTGAGAGGCTGCAAAGCTTTGCCCAGCTCATTTCTTCATAGTTTATTATGCGGAAAAACATAAGCCTTCTGTTTTCCTGGGTTGTTAACTTGGCACCTCATTTCATGTATAGAAGTTGCATTAAAAGATACTACCTCTGTGAGTTAATCAGCCATTTAAAGAGCAAAACTACTTTACAGTCTGAGGAACTCTCGGGGCTTATCCTCTGTGAAAAATGATTTGATAGGCCAGGTGAGGGGAGACACAGAGGCTTAGCACCTGCACAGTTAATCTTCACAACGATCCAGTGAAATTGGTGTAAGATTCAGTTCAGGAGACCAGCGCTATGGTGCAGCAATGCTGCTGCCAGCAAAGACGACACCCCATATGGGCACCAGTTCAAGTCCTGGCTGCTCCACTTCCAACCCAGCGCCCTGCTAGTGTGCCTGGGAAAGCAACAAGAGATGGCCCAACTCCTCAGAGTCCCTTCACCCACATATCAGACCCAGAAGAAGCTATTTTAGCTGTCCTTGCTCTGTAACTCTGCCTTTCAAATAAAGAAATTATATCTGTTTGGGTTTTTTTTATTTGTTTGTTTGTTTGTTTGTTACAAAATCAAGGGGGCCAGCACTGAGGCAAAGCTGCTGCATGTGATGCTGGCATCCCATATGGACACCGGTTGAACTCCCAGCTGCTATATTTCCAACCTATGTTTTACTTATTTTAATTGGAAAGGCAGATTTACAGAGAGAATGAGAGAGAGAGAGAAATATTCCAACCACTGCTTTACTCACTCCCCAAGTGGCCACAATGGCCAGAGCTGATCCAAAGCCAGGAGCCGGGAGCTTCTCCTGGGTCTCCCACATGAGTACAGGGTCCCAAGGCTTTGGGCCATCCTCTACTGCTTCCCCAGGCTATAAGCAGGGAGCTGCAAGGGAAGTGGAACAGCTGGGATACGAACCAACGTCCATATGTGATCCCAGCGCATTCAAGGTGAGGATTTTATCCACTAGGCTACCCACTGGGTCCAAAAACAAGCAAATCTTGAAAAAAAAAAAGTCAGGAATTTTTAAAAACAATTGTATTTGTGTATGTGTGTGTGTGTGTGTGTGTGTGTGAGAGAGAGAGAGAGAGAGAGAGAGAGAGAGAAAGACAGTAACACAGAGAGGAAAGAACACAGAGAAAGAAAAAGAGCTCACGTCTGTTGGTTCACTCCCCAAATGCCTGTGATAGCCAGGCCTGAGCCAGGCTGAAGCCGGGAACCAGGGCATTCCATCCAGTTTTCCCACATGGGTGGCAGGAGCCAAAATACTTAGGCCATCATCTGCTGCCTCTAAGAAACATCAGCAGGAAGCTAGATGGAAAGAAAAGGCAGGATTGAGTTCCAGAAACTCCACTCTGGGATATGGTTGTTCCAAAGGACAGGTGCCTGTTATACCACAATGCCAGTCCCAAGCAAGAGATTGTTTAAAAACTTCACTCATATCACCAAAGTGACAGAATCTTAGAACAAATAACGAATTTTGTTCATTAAAGCACTTAAAGGACTGATGTCATGGGTTAACAGGCAAATTCTCCACCTTAGGCATAATTTAAATGAGTAATTTAAATGAGTAATGCTCTTCACAGATATCCTTTGAAGATTAAGCAATGACTGTGATGAAAAATTTGCTGCTCATTTCACTTTAGGAATGTTTATTCAAAGATTTAGGTATTTATTTGAAATATATATATATATATTATTTTATTTTTTATTTGAAAGGCAGATTTACAGAGAGACAGAGAGAGAGATCTTCCATCCACTGGTTTTCTCCCCAAATGGTTGCAATGACTGGAGCTGAGCTGATCCAAAGCAAAGAGCCAGGAGCTTCTTCCAGGTCTCCTACACAGGGGATCAAGAACCTCCACCATCCTCTGCTCTTCTTGCAGGCCATAAGCAGAGAGCTGGATCAGAAGTGAAACAATCTGGACATGAACTGGCATCCGTATCAGGTGCCAGTGCTTGTAAGTAGAGGTTTAGCCTGTTCAGTTAAGTCTTCAGATCCCAACAAACATTCTTTTAGGTAATTACCTCTGGTAGCAGTTTTTTACCTCTACAGTCCTTTGGACTAAAGTTCAGAATGTAAAACAAGTTATCACATTAGGCTATAATGTCTCCGGTCAGAATCTATGCTGTTGTAAAGGTGTTAGACAGATTTTCAGTGTGGGTCTGGAGACCCACACTGGGTGGCTGAGGTCCTGGGTTAGATTTAAAACCAGAGGGTCAAAAACCTGTTTTGTTAGCTTTGCCTGATCTTGGGCAAGTGGTTTGAAATCTCTGAACCTGTCTCCTCTATAAAACTAAATTATCACCTATCTCAGGAGTAGCTGTGAGAATGAAAATAAGATAACACATGTAAAATAATCACATGCCTTCAGTGGTTAACAAATGACAGCCACATTATCAATAAGTGCATCTTCCAAAACGTCCTGATCACATGCTATTGTTGATGGTGTCACCTCAAGAATACTCATTCAGATACCAAGCCCTAGTACCTGTAATACACACCCAAAGAACGAGCAGCAGCTCAAAGGGAGAGCTTGGGTGGCATTTGCATTATCAGGGGTTGAATGCACTCCTATGATTTGTGATGCAGTTAGCTGTTATAATAGTTGCAACAATGAAATAACACCCTGTTCAAGGCCTGATTATTCCTTATCTGTTGGTTACTGCTCTGTAGCACAAGTTTCCAGGAAAAATGCTGCCTTCCGTTAAAACAAGGAAAAATCCTATCTTAAGAAAGACTGCTAAATAAATGAATATGGCCTCGTTTCCTGAGCAGAGCTAACCCCGTGTCTGCAATGATTGGTTGGATATTTACTGCAGACTGTTATGCAGCTAAGCTGGTTGACTGGGATTCATATCCTAAGAGAATTTTCTTTCTTACAACTTACATTTCTCTTTCATTATGATAAAAATATATGTTCCTTGAAGAAAAACTAGAAATTGCTGACAAGCAGAAATAACACTTAAATCATACATAATTCCACTACTCAGAGATAAATACTGTTAATATTTTTGGTGAACATTCATTCAAACGTCATTGCATGTTTATATTCTTTTTTACCCAAATGTGATCCTATTATACATACAGTTTTATAATGTGATTTAATAGCTACGCAATACCATGAACATCTATGTCAATAAACGTCCTTGAACAGCACAGTTTTCATCAAATGATGCATAGTATTCCATTTTTAAAATAATGCACACTAACACAACCCTATACTGTTGAACCCTTAAGTTGTTTCAAAATCATGTTTTTGCTATTAGAAACAATAGTAGGATAAGGTTCCTAAGGAAGAACCAATTTAGTGAGAAGAGGACAAGCCTGGACACAGTGGCTCCAAGGACAAGGATAGGTCCCTTGGGATGAAATGGAGCCCAAAGGAAGAAAGAGTAACCAGAGTACAGACTGGCAAAGTGGTAGTTACCAAGGGCTTGGAGTGAAAGAAAAGTGTGTGGTGTGTGTGTGGGGAGGGGATTATCCTTCAGTGGGTGTAGGGTTTCTATCATGCCATCATGCTCCTGGCTTCAAACTCAGATCAGCCATGGCTCTGGAGAGTATCTGTGGAGTGAATCAATACACGGATCATCTCTCTCTCTCTCTCTCTCTCTCTCTCTCTCTCTCTGTCTCTCTGTCTCTCTGTCTCTCTGTCTCTCTTAGAAACAAATAAAAGCTACTTTAATTTTTTTAAATCATACATATTGAGCGCTGGCAAAGATGAGCTGCAGAGGTAAGTCTTGTTTAGTGCTGATGAAGTGTGTGTTCCTTGCAACCTAATGTCTGATTGCAACATCCTCCTTCCATTTTCCACTCTTTACTGCTAGGGTTGGGAGTCTGCAGGCTACATTCCCCAGACACCTTTGCAGCTGGCTCCTTGTAAGGTTCTGCCAGCGGAAACAGTGGCAGAGGTTAAAATGCAGAAAGAGGAGAGCAGCCTTATGCTTCTAATTTGACATTTGATGATAGGTACTAGTGAAGATGGCAATGGGGGTAAGCCAGCAGCCTAGGCAGAGGCAGCACCTCTTTTCAGCAGTTGCTGTCCCTGCTGGAGGTGTTCTGCTCCCAGTGGCTCCACTGCCACAGTGTCTCATTGCAGCAAGCTCACACTAGGAGGCTGAGCTGAAGGGCTCAGGAACCTTCTGATTTCTGGGGCTATTGCTCTTTCCATTCAGATCTTCCAGTTGCACTTCCTTCCTTTGGTTCTTCCATCCACCCCAATGCTTCTGAAAACAAGTCCTTCTATTAAAACCACTCTGTGTGAAATATCCAGAATGGTATATATTTCTCTAACTAAACCCTAAGCCTTGAAGAACTTTTTCTCTTTTATCTCTACCTCTCTCCTCCAACCTTACCCCAAATGTACAGTGTTTGATTAAGCCACTTGAAAATCTGTGGCATGTTATTCCCAATAGTCTTTTTTTTTTAATTTATTTATTTTTACTGGGAAGCCAGATTTACAGAGAGAGGGAGATAGAAAGATCTCCTGTCCACTGGTTCACTCTCCAAGAGGCCTCAACAGCTGGAGCCAAGCAGATCTGGAGCCAGGAATAAGGAGCCTCCTCCAAGTCTCCCACATTGGTGCAGGGTCCAAAGGCCTTGGACCATTCTTCACTGCCCCCCCAGGCCACAAGCAGGAAGTTGGATGGGAAGTAAAGCAGCCAGGACACAAACCAGCACCCATATGGGATCCCAGGAATGAATGGGGAGGATTTAGCCACTAGGCAATCAGGCCGGACCCATATTCCTAATAGTCTTAAGAAAGGATAAGAAAATGACAATATCATACATAAATCAAATACTAAACATTTAAAGTATGAATAATTACTTGTTACCACCCAATATTCATTCCATATTCGAATTTTCCCAATTGTTCAAAATATCTTTTATGAGTTTCTGGTTTCCAATTCAAGGTTCATGCATTATGTCTCATGTTGGCTCAAACACTTCATTTTTTTCGTAAGATTTATTTTATTTGAAAGGCAGAATTACAGAAAGAGAGGAAGAGACAGAGACAGCCTCCATCTGCTGGTTCACTCCCTAAACAGCTGCAAAGGCCAGCATTGGACCAGACTAAACCAGTAACCAGGAGCTTCATCCAGATCTCCCACATATGAAAGGGGCCCAAACACTTGGATTATCATTACCTGCTTTTCCTAGCCATTAGCAGGAAGTTGATTCCAAAGTGGAGCAGCCAGAAACTGAATCAGTGCCTATAAGAGTCCTGATGTTGCAGTGCTAGCAGAATCCATGATGCCAAAATGCAGGTTCCTCAATCACCTTTCAGACACACACACTTTTTTCCAACTCATTTATTTGAGATGCAGAGCTCCCATCTCCTAGTTCCATCTGTTGTGATTAATTCCCACAATATCCAAGGCTAGACTGAGGCCAGAGATAGCAGATGACAGGTAACTCAATCCAGTCCTCACACATAGGTGTAAGGAACCCAATAACTCAAGCCATCCCCTGTTGCTTCCCAGACTCTGCGTTGATGGGAAGCTGGAATCAAGATCTGGGGAAGGAAAGAAAACCCAGGTACCATGATATGAGAAGTAGGTGCTTTAACTGCTGTCTTAACCACCAGTCCAAATGCTTGTCACAGGTTCAATCACTTTTACAGTAATTTAGTATAATCTCACAGAAAATTTTGTTCATGTTCACCAGGAGAGATGTATAAAATGTCCATAGCAACATGGTTCTGAAGATCAAAAATGTGGAAACAACCCATTTGGAAGGGAGGGAAGGAAATGGAAGGTGTTGGGGATGGCCTCTCCGAATGGCTCGGGGAGCTGAATGGACAGAGGGGCTTCCACGGCCTAATTTCCCTGCCCATTTGCTTTCTGGTTTCAAAGTGCCCCTAGTTGCTGTCTGCAACTGCACAAAATTCACTCTGCTTTGTGCCGCAAAAACATTAAAAGCATTTTTTATTGCTCTACTGACTTCTATCTCTGTTTGCCTTTTGCAAAACCAAAATAATGTAGAAAAGACTGGGGGTAATTCCCCTCCAACACCAAAGGACTCTATTACTGCCCCTCATTCTGCAAGCCTCTGAGCATCCTAGATGGTGTAATGGCCTTTAATGCCAAAAACAGCCTGAAAGACTTGCCATCACACAGAAGTCATTTTCCCAATGATTATGCCCTGTTCTCCCATGATGAAACTTCCCTCACTCCCCCACCCTCACCCCTGCTGTAGGGAGAATTCAAAGCAGCTGCCTGCTGCCCTGTGGGGTTTGATTACTTTACTCCTTCATGCCTTCTTCCATGTGTGGGTTACATATACAGTAGAGAGATATTTGTTCAATGCTTAGGTGTGTCTGCCTGTTAACAGTTACGTGAATGTGAATGTGTGAGCCATCTATTGATGAACATTGCAGCTTATAATGTGTTACCTCTGCAGGTCATTTTGCTCTTCAGCTTGATGAAGCCTGAAGAACTAACAGGGAGGAGAAACATAGTGATGAATACATCTCGAGAAACTGCTTTAGGAAATTAAAACATACTCAACTTTCCATATTCCTGCCTTGTAGGAGGTGATCATACTATCATTCTTAAAAACAGTTCCCGTGATTTGCTTGTGCTATTTACTGCATATTTGGTAACAATTCTAATGAAGTCAGAAGCTAGTAGCTATGCCAAGCACTCTGAAATTGATCCTTAAAATCAAAACCTGGTAGATGGGTACAATCTTTGATGCACATCAATTCTTTCTTGAGGAGTTACACCAAAATCTTGGCGGAGACTGGTCCCCAAGTATTTTGCAGTCTTATTCTAAAAGTCTCTCAAGATTGTCAGAGACATTTTGCAACGACTTAAAGTGCTAGCAGCCAACTTTTTCTCTGGCCATGGGAGAAGCAAGTAAGTAAATAGATAAATAAAAATCAGCTTCAGCATTTCTGTACCAGGCAATGTAACAGCACAGAGTTTATCTCCAAGAATAAGAGCCCCTTGTAGATTAAAGAAAGCCTTCTCTTAGTAAAAGGGAAAGAAAGCCAAAGACCACAATCATTGAATTCGCGCCATTTTGTTGTCTTCACTTTTCTGAGTTACGCATGGCTACGAAGTTAAAATCAACCTACAGGTGATCAGCGATCACATTCACAGTAACACTTCACTCCTTTCTCTTACCATTTATCCAAAGCCTTCAATCCCTCTCAAAATTTGCTGTTGCTTCTAGGAAACTCCAGATGTCTCATAGATACTAATGAATGAATCCTCCCTGCTGCTCTCTGACATCTGTGTCCCCCACCCCGCCCGTCAATAAGATGGTATTAGCTGGGGAGAATCCAAGTACCTATGAAACTGTGTCACATAATACAATGTAATTAACGAATTAAAAATAATAAATAAATAAGAATAAAAAAAAGATGGTATTAGCAGGTAAAAAACCTTTCAGAGATGATTAGGGCCTGAAAGTAAAGCCCTCAGAAATTGGGTTTCCTCTCCCCCCCACAACACCCTATCACTCCCATGGAAGAAAACTTTCCAGAAAGATTCCTTACCTCTTCCAGCATATGAGTTCCAGTGAGAAGACAGTCATCTATAACAGAGCAGGCCCTCACCAGACACTGAACCTGCAAGAGCTTTCACCCTGGATTTCTCTGCCTCCACAACAGTAATCAATGCAAGCTGCTTACTATAAACTACAGGATCTATGGCATTTTGTTAGAGCAGCTGAAACACACTAAGATACTCACACCATCAGATACCTGCCATTTTCATGCTCTGACCCAAGAGGGCATCTGCCACCCGTACTTCCCTGCTCACACACCCCCAGAAAGCTAATTTCTCCCTACTGCCTCTTCTCCTTGAGACTTTCTTTTTACTTATTTATTTTTATTGGAAAGACAGATCTTCAGAGAGAAGGAGAGACAGAGAGGAAGATCTTCCATCCGATGATTCACTCCCCCAAGTCGCCACAACAGCCAGAGCTAAGTCTAGCTGAAGCCAGGAGCCAGGAGTTACCTCGGGGTCTCTCACACGAGTACAGGGTCCCAAGACTTTGAGTCGTCCTCAACTGCTTTTCCAGGCCAAAAGCAGGGAAATGGATGGGAAGTGGAGCAGCTGGGACACAAACCAACACTCATACAGGATCCTCCACATGCAAGGCTAAGATTTAGCCATTAGGCTATTGTGCTGGGCCTTCCCTGAGGTTTTCTAAGAAAGCATGAATGTCAATAGAATGTGGATTGTTTGATGATTCTCATAAAATGCCATCCTCATCTCTCCCACTGATCCCACAATTTTGAAGAACTTACTGTGTCACAGGACTTAATAAGAACATTCCCTTGGCATCCTGCTCCAGGTTCTCCTCACCACAGGACTTGGAAACACAAGCAGTTGAGTGGAGGACCACTCTGAAGAACAGGTTCACTCTAGACTCAGTACCATCCATCACTCTAAATGCCTACCCACGGTTATGAGACCAATCCAAGGTGCCCATCTCCCATTAGAAAGAGTCACTTTAGGCAAGCATTCAACATGGCAGTTAATTTTATTTTTTAGAGTTATTTATATTTACTGGAAAGAGAAAGATCTTCTCTCCGCTAGTTCATTCCCCAAATGGCCACAACGGCCAGAGCTAAGCCAATCTGAAGCTAACAGCCAGGAGTTTCTTCTGGGGCTTATACGCAGATGCAGAGTCCCAGGGCTTTGGGTTGTCCTTTACTGCTTTCCCAGGCCATAGCAAGGAGCTGGATGGGAAGTACAGCAACTGGGAAACAAACTGGTGCCCTGTGGGAACCCAGCACCTGCTGAGGGAGAATTAAGCCATTGCACCAGTTCCCAGAATAGCACTGTTGGGGATGGACACATCTCATAATGGAGTGCCTGAGTCTAAGACCTGACTGCCCTCAATTCAAGCTTCCTGCTAATGCACATTCTTGGAGTAGCAAGTGATCATAATTCAAGCACTGCATTGCTGTCACCCACATGGTAGACTCCGACTGAATTCTGGGTTCCTGGCTTCAGCCTGGCTCAGTCCTGACCATTGCGGCTATTTAGGGAATGATTCAAAGAACTCTCTTTCTCCCTTTCAAGTAAATAGCAGATAATATTTGAAGTAAAGAAGAAAAGATTCCTTCCTGAGAACAGATTAGGTGTCAAAAACAATAGCCTCTACTGACAGGTTACATCACGGATGAACTCTGAAAATATGATGCTAAGTGAAAGACACTCAACACATACACAAAAAAAGAACAAAGACTATATGAGTTCACTTATTTGAGGTGCCTACAGCAGACACATCCATAGAGACAGAAAGCAGACTAGTGGTTGCCAAGGGCTGGGAGAGAGGTGAATAGGAATAGCATTGTTTCATAGATACCGAGTCTCTGCCGTATAATATGAAGAATTCTGGAGATGCATGGTGCTGATGGTCGTACAGCACTGTGCATGTACTTAGTGCTATTGAAATATACATTTAAGAATTGTTTGAATGGTAAGTTTTACACTTGGTATATTTAGCCACGCATTGAAAAATAAATAAAATCATAAAATGTGTGTAACAAAAAGCTGGATGTTTCTAGCTACATCTACTTCTCCAGGGTAAACCCAACTTGGACTCTGCTAGATTTCCAAGTGGTTCTTAGAGTAAAGGCTGGAGCAGCCATTACCACTGCAGTGAAGAACTGTTTTACTGAAGGTCCATTATCTCCTACCAATTTCTTTTTCAATCCTAAGGAAAATCCAGACGTCAAGAAGATGACAAAACATATCATGCTGCTCTTCTAAGAATGAATGTTTAACAATAATCAGACAGTAAAGTTTGAATAAATTCATTGACAACCAGCTGAGAACAAGAGAAGCAGAAGCGAAATGGAGTCCGTGGCAGAGGGGACATGCAAGAAGGATACTGAGACTGGGTCATCTGCTGAGAGTCGCCCTGTTATGAGTATTCTTGGAGCCAGACTGATGCTAATAGGAAGAAATTGCTGCAAATAAAATAAATATTACCATGTTTGTACAAATGGAATATATGACACACACTGTGATATGCAAAACAATAATAAATTTAGAAGTAAAATAAGTCCCTAACTTGCCTCTTTGTAATACTGTTAAATTGACTTGTAAGGAAACTCAAATGTTACAGTATTTATAAACTACCTTCTAATAAGTGTTTGAAATTCTTTGTAGACTATCATTTCTTGTAAATATTTTACCAGAAAAAAAATTGCAAACAAAATAAACTAGGCTGTCATGAAATGCTTCAAAATTAAACCAATCTAAAATCTGTTGGCAAGGGCCCAGTGCAGTAGCCTAGCAGCTAAAGTCCTCACCTTGAACGCCTTGGGATCCCATATGGTCACCAGTTCCAATCCCAGCAGCCCAACTTCCCATCCAGCTCCCTGCCTTTGGCTTGGGAAAGCAGTCAAGGACAGCCCAAAGTCTTGGGACTCTGTACCCACATGGGAGACCTGGAAGAGCTCCTGGTCCTCCTGACTTCGGATTGGCTCAGTTTCAGCTGTTGTGGCCACTTGGGGAGTGAATCAATAAACAGAAGATCTTCCTTTCTCTCTCTCTCTCTCTTTCTCTCTCTCTCTCTATCTATGTATATATATATATATATATATGACTTTGCAATAAAAATAAAAAATATTTCTTAAAAAAGTTCAAAGAACTTTATTCATAAGCCACTTCCATTATGAAATTGTCTCAAAGATACCAAAAAAGAATCTTCTAGAAGAGACCATATTCTTCGTGACAAATGAAGGTTGCCTGTAGTTTGAGAAATGATATTGGGCCCAGCACAATGGCTCAATGGCAAAATCCTCATCTTGCATGCTCCAGGATCCTATATGAATGCTAACTCATGTCCCAACTCTCTACTTTTCATCCAGCTCCCTACTTGTGACCTTAGAAAGTGGTAAAGGATGGCCCAAAGCCTTGGGACCCTGCACCTGTGTGGAAGATCTGGAGTAGGCTCAGGGCTCCAAGTTTCAGATCAGCTCAGCTCTGGCTATTGCAGCCATTTGGGAAGTGAGCCAATAGATGGAAGATCTGTCTCTTCTTCTTTCTGTAAATCTGATCTACCTTTCCAATAAATGTGTATACATATCTTTTGAAAGAAAGAAAGAAGGAGAGAAGGAAGGAGACAAAAGAAAAAAAAGAATCTTGAAGCTGGTGTTGTGGTGTAGTGAACTAAACTGTTGCCTATTATGCCAGCACCCCATTTTGGAGCACAGATTCAAGTCCTGGCTGGTCCACAGCTGATCCACCACCCTGCTAATGTGCCTAAAAAATCAGTAGAGGATGGCCCAAGCATTTGGGTCCCTTTTACCCATTTGGGAGACCAGGATGGAGTTCCAAGCTCCTGGCTTCTGTGCTAACTTTATGACCACTTAGACTGGCCCAGCAGGTAGAAGATCTTTTTCTCTCCATTACTCTACTCTTCTGTCATCCTGTCTTTGAAGTAAATAAATACATGTTCACATTTTTAAAATATAAATACTGTTCAACATCTAAGCATACAAAACATTATTGAATAATGCAGATGAACCCACTAGAGTCCACATCTACCCAAGGGTGTTATTGAGTCAATATCTATCTATGTTCACTGCAGTTTATAATGACTACTGTGTCCCTCCCCCTAACTAGTACTAACCTGAGAAAGTAATGAACAATGTCTATGTGCAAGTATTCAAAATTCATTACCACGTCTCTAAATAGGACAAAACTTCTAAAATGGGTAAAACACTGTCTTAGCCCATAATTCCTAAAAAGTAGAGCCTGAGGCAGAATTGAATCCTGATGCTTCTCATGGCATTGCAGCCCAGAGCAGCTGGGAGTGAGAAGAAAGGGATGTGAAGCCAGGAGAGATGGGCAACCATGCAAGATGCTGCATGTCACAGCACTGACCATGCTTCACAACAAGTTGTAAAGACACAGGCTGCAACCAGAAGCCACACATCTGTAGAAAGGTTGCACTGAGAAACAGTGAGTAAGGACTTTATCTACCTGGCTCTTTCCCAACTCCTATTGCTACTAGTCAAAGTTAATAATAATGGAGACAACACCTCTGCACTTCTGGTTGCATTATCATGCCCCTCTGGCTGCTCCTCTAGAAAGATCTCACACCATACCATGCAGCATGTTGTCCAAACCCTACAGGGCAGGTGGGGGAGCTGGAAATGTGGTGGAGCCACATAGTCTAAAGTGGAAGAGGAAGGCCAGTATAGAGAATTGTGGAAGGAGAGTTAATTGTGCTCAATCCAAGCATTGCACATCAGAGTTTAAAGTTACTTTTGACCGAGTGTTACAGGCTGCATCGTGTGCCTTCCTGTATAGGTTGAGAGCCCTAACCTTCAGTACCCCATAATATGACTCCATTTGGAGATAGGACCTCTTCAGAGTGAATTAAAGCCAAAAGAGGTCATTGGGTAGTCCTAATCCACCATGACTGGGTACCTTATAAGAAGAGATTAGAACATACATACACACAGAGAAGACCACATGAAGACACAGGGAAAAGATGGCATCTACATGCCAACAAGAGAGGCCTCAGGATAAACCAACCTTGCTTCACCTTCTTAGACTTCAAACTGCCAGAACTGGCAGAAAACAAATGTCTATTGTTTAAATCGACCAAGCTGTGGCCCTTTGTTATGGCAGACCTAGCAAAGTAACACACAGGGGTAAATTGGAAATAAACCAAACCAAATCCTACCCGCATTTCCCTCCCAATCTGTCATTCATCCACACTCCCTTGAGGTCAATTTCTAGGGCAGCCAAATTATTAACTCTCTTAATCTACCAGAATGAATGGACCTTCTTAATTTTTTTAATCAAAATCAAAGTCTCCAATAAAGCATAAGATGCTTTTGATAGTAGAAAGCAGCAATATATTCAAATAGGCACTATATGTTTTAATGAATAATTTATGTATTGCACTGGCATTAGCTCTGCAATTATCTTAGTACCACTTGCTGGGACCTAGCAACAATTATTAATATATTAGCACACTGATTATTGAGACTGCAGAAAAACTTCAATCAAGTCAATAAAAGAAATGAAAAAAATAATAGAAGTTCTAATGTATTCTACCACAAAAAAAAATGCTAGAATACACAGAGTGAAGCTTGATATTAAAGAAACAGAAAGCAAAATTGGCTGAAATACCAAACATTTACATGGCTGTGATAAATGTCAACTACATACAATTATTGGTTCGTTCGGTTCAGTTGCTCCTTTGGGGATCAAAAATATCATGCAAATTAAACAAAATGCATATAAAATTATCAAAGACCAGAGGAAACCAGAGGAAGTATCAAGTGAATGAGAAAAACAGCAAACCTCTGCAAACCTGTTCCATGTACATGCTTTATCAGACTTAATGGTACCCTACAAATGCTATTTAATTAGACTCATTTACATAATAGCAAGATAAATAAGCATTGTTTGTTATTTCTTCCCTGCTTTCCCTGTGCTTTAGCCATCACTTCCTTCCTCTGCCTCACGTTTATGTCCTCTTCATTGCATTGTATTTTCTCTCCATTGGAATAAACTATTTGAATCATAGCAACATTCATGTGCATGAGCCAGAAATTAGTAAGGAGAGGGAGACAATGAAAGCTGGCCCAATCCTCAAGATAGTTCCCCTCTAGAACGAATAAACACTTACAGGTTAGAGCCAAAATCCGTTTTGCTTGCCTAGAAATTCTACTGAATTATAGAACAGTGGGGAGCTGGCTGGGGGTGGGGATACAAAATTTAAAAGTCGTTTGGTCCCCCTCCTCCTACTGCCTTCTCCCTACTTGCTGGCAGGTAAAGCTGCCTTTCAAGAGCAAAACAGATGAATTATTGTATATTCACACAATGGAAAACTATAAAGAGGTAAGATTAAAAAATCTACAACACTAAATAACCCGAATAAACCTCATATACACATAATGTGGAAGGAAAGAGGCAAGCATTAAAAGGGTATATCCTGTATAACTCAAGCTATGATGGATAGAAGTCAAGAAAGTGGTTACTGTAGGAGACGGAGGGAGCAGCCAATGGTTAGGGGCATGAGGAAGGATGTCTTACGTACTGGCAACATTCTCCATTTAATAACTGGCTTCAATGAGTATGGTCAATTTGTGGAAATTCATTAAATCATACACTTAAAATGCGTGCAGTTTTCTCTGTATTTATTACACTTCAACATAGAGGTTTTAAGATGTTTTCAAAGTGTGTCTAGCAATATGAAGTTCTCGTTTTGATGATAATTGAGCTCTCTGTTTTCCTGAATCTCACAGAAATAGTTAACAATACTACTACTTGGTGACCAGCATTGAAGAGAGGTATCACTTTGTTCAAAATACTTAACAGGGTCTCCATAGCTAAGTCCCCTTCACAACTGGGATAAAAGACGAATTTGCATCCTAATTGATTTGCTTTTGTATCCCTCATCCATTCCAAATGATGCTAAAGTCCACAGGAAATGGGGCTAATACAACCAAAAGAGTTAAGTTCATTTTTAAAGGCAGCTAACTATCCAGCTAAGAACTCCAAATAAGGTGATAGTCAAATGAAGCAAATGTGTTTCTAAACTACTTCTATTAGATAGTGAAGAAAAAGGCTCTTTTTAAAAACGTCACTGGCATCTACCCTAAGCACCTATAAAGCAGGGGCAATCTAAACGGTGAGTCACTAAGTAGCAGATAAACAACTTGAAAAACCTTAAAAAGGCAATGAAGTATCTTGTTAAACACAGCCACACCAAAGAAATATACACCCAGTCAATTGTGTCAAATGAGTATTTTTTTTAAAGTCCTCTTAAACAACAATATAACCAAAAAGCTAAATCAATTTAATTTTGCAAAACATGGGTTCATTTTATAGTTTAAGATCTATAGTTAAATGGCAGTACTGAAAGTCTCTGCACTTCCTTTCATACATATCTACAGTATATTGCATTTTAAAATAATTCCAGGGGTTCAACTTGCAAAACACAATCATAATAATAAGAATGGTATTACACTATAGTCATCAAAAGTAAGCATCTTAAAACCTGATAGATACATACTAAATTGCAGAATGACAGATACAAAGTGAATCCATGGTCTACCCATGGTTTCAAATGAGGACTTAGGAAAATGGTTCTGAATATAAAATTATGGAAAACACTACAGTACATCAAAGCAAAGCAAGTTTAATTAGGCTTAGTTTGATAATTGTGGAAAACAAAGAACCTGCCTCACAGCATGGCTGGTGCAAAATCCTTCAGTAAGTCCAGTTGATCCAAATTAAAACCGCCCTATCTACCATCCCACATGAATCCTTTTATCTGAAGGCTACAGAGAATAAAGAATTACAATTCAGCCCACAATTACAGTGGGTTGGCCATTTTTTTCTTTCACCACGGTTTACTTTGGCTAACATCTGACAATGTATGCTTCATTTCTCTTTTCTAAAAGCACGACATATGAAGAC
The DNA here is from genome assembly GCF_030435755.1 of Ochotona princeps. Lineage (NCBI taxonomy): Eukaryota > Metazoa > Chordata > Mammalia > Lagomorpha > Ochotonidae > Ochotona > Ochotona princeps. The sequence continues at coordinate 41,238,584 of NC_080842.1, read as the reverse complement.
TTTAAGGTAAAATCTGAGAGGATTATCAATACAGACAAAAATCAGTCACATATCAGTTTATGTCTTCAGCATATTTGGATTTATAGACTCCATCTCCATTTTCCCCATATAGGAAACACAGGGAAGCAATATTCATAGTCTTATGGCCAAATTCTTCCATGGATTATCATTTTTTTTAAGGAATGAAACACAGAAACTGATCAAATGACCTCTCAAAAGAATTATAAAATTTCCCCCAAATTTAATTAGGACATGTTGAGAATGGTTGGGATAAAGTGTTATTTTTACGCTAATATTTATTTATTTATTTATTTATTTCATTGCATTATATGACACTTTTTTTTATGCACTGGATTTCCCCCCCGCGCCTCCCCAAACCCTTCCCCCCCCACGGCAGATTGCTCCACCTTGTTGCATTTCCATAGTTCAAATTCAGTTGAGATTCTTTCAATGGAGGTTTTGACCAATCATAAAGTCCAGCATCTTATTGTCCTGGTAAGTTCAATGGCTTCTTGGTGAGACAATCTCTGGTCTGAAGGTAGAACCAGCAGAGTATCATCCCAATCAAGTAAAAAACCCAACATAATATTTACAACCATTTACAACATTATGGCATTAATTGACATGGTATTGATTAACCAATATGTTACTAGGGAAATGCAGGTTCTCGACCAAAACCTGTGACTTCCTCATAGACATTTCAATTTTGGTTTATATTCAACCATGTTCTATATACCTTAAAATGGCTATAGATTGCTATTCAGCTGTCTCTTGTCTATTTCAATGTTAGTATTTAGCATTTTATAGCATTGAAGCATGATTTTGCTAAACCTGGTTGTTTTTTGGGTAGTCTAACTCTATAACTTTAACAGGACAAATGTCAACAGTTCAGGTGAATGTTTTTGGGAGGGGTGTGCAGAGAAATCCTCAACACCCCAGAGAGGAGTAACTGATCTTTGTGTCCCACCCAGTGAGTTATATAAGTGCATCCCGGCTGGCCGCTTCCTGTCTGTTTCTAAGCTTTCCTAGTTGTTCTCTGTCTATCTATTCTAGTTTTTTGTTCATATGTTTGTTTGTTATGAGGAGTTTCTGGAGCAATCCTGATGGTCCTTACAAAAGAGGGTGGGGACCCAAAGTTGGAAGCAGGCAAGCCCTCTAGCCCAGGTCCGGAGATTCCCTCATGGCGAGCTGACCCAGAGGGAGGCGGTTACGCTAATTTTTCAAAAAAGAAAATCTGATAGAAAACTAGCCAGAGTGTCAGAAAAGGAAATGGGATGCTTTCAGCTGTCACTTTTTGTCCCCTGTTCGGTTTAGGCTCTCATTATGTATCACCAAGACTGTCACCAAGGCCTCTTATCCGCTGTTCCTAACCTTCATCCCTTATAGTCACCTGCTGTCAACATTCTTGTCTGAATTAAAGTTCTACAGAATAAATACGATCATGTTGTCTTCCCACTTACAAAATTTCACTGCAATTTTTAAAATTCAATACTCATATGAAAAACATTTAACTTCATTTATAATAAAATGCTTACTAAAACACCAATTAAATATCATTTTTGTTTATCAAATGGACATGTCAAACAAAAACTGATTACTGCTGAAAAGAAAATTATGAAAGAGGCACTTTTATAAATACCTCTTGCAAAAGCACCAATTAGGATATTCTTGTTGAAAATCAATCTATCTGAAATTATAAGCATGAAGAAAAGCCATACACTTTGACTTCACTTGTAAGATTTCATCTTAAAAGGTAATCAAAGACATGAACAAAAATTTCTGTAGAGTTGTCATGGTTTGTTAAAACTGCAATTTATCAGTGTAAAAGTACAAAATGAATCAATGTGAAAGTCCAACGTTAGGAAATTGTGGCCACAACCGCACAACAGATTGAACTAGACACCCTGGAGCAGAATTCTAAGCATAAGAGAGTCTGTAGCTAGCACTGGCTGTGCATATATTGACCAACGAGTCTTCAGAGAGAGGAAAGATATAAAGCTGGTGGTTAAGACCATGCCCACAAGAATGGATAGAAAGGGGCAAATTGTCCTGATTTGTAAAATCCTGCAAATTTGCTGACTCTGCATTCCAAAAAATATATTGAGTTTCTAATAATAATGCATACATATATGTAATAAAGAAGTAACATGGCAAAAGCAAAATAAAGTTAAATTTTAGCCCCAACATCACCACCTGAAATAAATCACTGTTAATATTAAAGTACACATCATTTCAAGCAGTTCTCTATGCATACAGACTACAGAAACATTTTTATAAAAATAGGATTATAATATAACTTAAAATTTTATTGAAAAATTTCACATTTAATTTAAACAGATACAATAGAAAATAAAATTGAAGCTAAAGGAATTGCTGAAGTCCAGATAGATATTTCTTCAACACTAGAGGGAATATTTCATAAAATATCCCTCCAAGGTCAAGAAAAAAGAAGTGGAATCATTTAGCCTCAGATTATACATGCTTTCATTTTAGACAATACTGAATCTATAATGAAAGACAAACTTGTACTCCTATATTTTCTCTTAGCTTTTTATTTTTACAGATATTAATATTTATATTCGGTTTGATCCCCATAAGTCTCTTATGATCTGATCTTGGTTCTAAATTTATGATTCAGAAAAGTAAATATGTAGCAAACCACTTTTAAAGATTTGTTTGTTTGAAAGGCAGTGACAGAGAGGGAGAGACTGAGAGAGAGAGATCTTCCATCTATGGGTTCACCTCCAGATACCTAAAATATATTCCATCTACTGATGTCTAAAATGGCCTGGGCCAGGCTGAAGCCCAGAGCCAAGAACTCCATACAGGCAGCTGCAGCCTATGTGGATAGTGGGGTCCGTGTACTTGAGCAGTCTTCAGCTGTCTTCCTAGATGCACTAACAAGAATGGAAAATCTTCCTCTCTGTCTCTCCTCCTCTCTATATATCTGACTTTGCAATTAAAAATAAACAAATCTTTAAAATAAATAAAATTTTAAAAAACCTAAAAAAAAATATTGCCTCCAAATAGTCAAACTAACAGGTTTTATTGCTCCTGTGTTGAGCCTTGATTAATTTTTCTGTTCCAACTATTGTACTTGTTGGAATCACATTTTTGTCCTCTACTATCTTCTCTGCCTCAACCTCTGACTGTGTCTACTGCGTACATTGTGTACATCAGTTGTTTACTCTGTATTAGTTATTTCAACTGTTTTGTAGAAATATTCATTTTATTTTATGTTATTTTTTATTTGAAAGGCACAGTTACAGACAGGAGAGACAGAGAAGTCTTCCATCCACTAGTTCACTCCCCAAATGCCTGCAACAGTCAGAGCTGAGCCAATGTGAAACCAGGGATCAGGAGCTTCTTCCAGGCATCCCATGTGGGTGCAGGTGCACTCCAGCCTTGGGGCTATCCTCTGCCGCCTTCCCAGGCCATTAGCAGGGAGTTGGATCAGTAGAGCAGCCAGGACTCAAACTGGGGCACCAGTTGGTGCCACAAGCAAAGGCCTAGTCCATTACACTCTGGTGCCAGCCCCTCAGTTATTCCAACTTTTAGCAAACCTGTTTATTGATTTTACTGCTTTTGATTCTATTCTACTCATCAGTTTGTTCTCTCAGTTCTTATAATCTTTCTCTTCATCTCCTTTTGATTTCATCTTCCCTTGAACTCTCTTGTTTCAAAGTCACAGCTAAATTCTTCTCTCCTGAGAAGTTTTCTGAAAAGATCTATTTCCATTCTTGTAGTCTTGTTAGTTATATTTTCTTAAACAATCATATTTTCTCACTTTACATTCTTTAATATGTTTACATAGGGTACATATCATTTCTTTCTCACTTAACAAAGACTCCAAACCTTCTACTTTATGTGAATTACAGTTAAACCTATATATCTCAAGATATCTTTCTTCTACCAGCCTCAGTCCAAGGAGTATGAATTCAGCGATTTATTTAACATTTTTACAACCTCACATGAGTACTATGGACAGGCCGGGCTCACCTGAGTATAACCTTTTCCAGGAAACCTTGAACCTTTTCCTCCTCTGCCTAAACAGGGATGACTCTGTTCACCCTCCTCCCCCCGCCCCCCACCCCCAAAATGCTATTTGAGGCCTCCCTTCCAATAAAGTTAACCCTAATTGTTCACTTCCTCCTTACCTCCTCCACCCTGATCCATGGAATAAACAGGAACTATCAAGACATCCAATTAGATGGTCCCCAGGTTTAGGCATATTTAAATTTACAGCAACTCCTTCAGAAAAGCATAATAGGGTTGGGGTTAAGTCCTATGCCAGAATTTTTTTTGTAGTTACAATGTTTTGACATTTGTGGTATTCATTTGTCCCTTTTTCTGTTTAAATGTTGCCAGCAACTTGAGAATTTTTGTTTTCCTGTTGTTTTGTTTGTTTTCCTGTTGAAATATTCCTTATTTCACCAGTTATCATGGGAGGATGATTCTATGATCTGATTTTACCTGCCTTCTTTACCTATGTGTCTCCCATAGCCACAAGATTAAAATTCTGATGCTGGGTCACACACCTCCACAATGTGTTAATACTGATTAGCCTTTCTAAACCAAGAAGCTGGTTAGGGGTAAAAACAAGCACATTTCTCTGTTGTACACTGCCAGAGCAGAGAACAAAACAGGAACAAAGTTGAGGAAGATCTACCCTTAACAGTAACAAAAAGAGGGAAGGGGAGTGGTGAGGAACCCTCGCGATGGTTGAGTGGCAAAATCCTCGCCTTGCATGTGCTGGGAACTCATATGAGTGCCAGTTCATGTCCCAGCTGCACCACTTCCCATCCAGCTCCCTGCCTGTGGTCTGAAAACGTAGCAGAGGATGGCCAAAAGCCTTGGGACCCTGCACCAATGTGGGAGACCCAGAAGAAGCTTTGGGCTCCTGGCTTGGAATCAGCTCAATTGCTACAGCTGCAGTCACTGGGAAGTGAACCAGCAGATAGATCTTTTTCTCTGACTCTTCTTTTCTCTGTAAATTTGCTATTTCAATAAAAATAAATAATTTTTAAGTGGGTTTCTCTAACTGTAAAGCTTGTTGCCTGTGAAACTTTAGTGAGGAGTCTGTTCAATCCATGGCTTCTAAGGAGAGTTAGTCCTCTGATGATCTGACCCAAGTTAAAATGTCTTTGTACTGTAAACATCTAGCCATACAAGATCTTTTTAAATGTTTGTTTGCTTATTTATTTATTTATTTATTTATTTGAAAGAGTTACAGAGAGAGAAGGGGAGACATGAAGATCTTTCATACTCTGATTCACTTCCCAAATGGCCATAGGCTGAAACCAGGAGCCAGGAGCTTCATGCAAATCTCCCAAATGGGTGCAGGGATCTAACCACTTGGGCCATCTCCCGCTGCTTTCCCAGGAACATTAGGATGAAGCATGAAGCTGAATTGGAAGCAGAGCAACTGGGACTTGAATCAGTGCTCATATGAAATGCTGACATGGAGGCAGCAGCTTTACCTGCTCTCACAAACCTGCCCCCATGTTTCAAGATGCTGACTAACCAAAATATTTATTGAGTACCTACTATGCACTTAACTCTGTACTTAATTCTATAGGCAACTATTAAACACTGTCTGACCTTACAGACCCATCAGTTGCCAAGATAAGATATATTCACCCCCAACAGTGGCAAAATAGCTCAGAAGAGGAGATAAGTGTTCCTCTTTGGGCTCAGATTGAGTCTAAAGGTTTGATTAGGCTGATTAAATCCATTGGGAAGGCCATAAGAGGCCATTTTGTCCAACTTTCACATTGGAGCACTCATCATAAATGCCTATTTGTTGAGCAGCCATTGCTGGTTGTTAACTGATAACTGTAACCGACACTTTAAAAATGGGAAATTACGGAGCTCTTTGTTGTAAAAGGTTTTTGAACTACCTATTACTCAACTCAGTTTTCCCTCAGAAGCACATAAAACTGTCATTCTCAGTCACACTGAGTCAGCCACGGCTCACCCAATGCTACCTTAATGTGGAAGAAGGAGGGGGTAATTCAATTACGTTGAGCAAGAGGTTGGATGCCTCTAGCCCCCACACTGTTCTAGCTCCTCTGCAACAGAATGTGGACCTGTTACCCATAAATCAAAGTCAGTGTGTTAAATACAAATGTAAGCTTGGGTGACAATGCAATACAAAACAAAGTAAAGGAGCTAGCATTGCAGCATAGCAGGTGAAGCCACCGCCTGTGACACCAGCATCTGATATGTGCACCTGGGAAAATAGCAGAAGATGGCTCAAGTGTTTGGGGCCCTGCCACGCAACTAGAATAGAGTTCCTGATTTCTAGCTTCAGCCTGGCCAAGAAATAGCCATTGCAGCTATTCTAGCTATTACAGCCATTGCAGCCATTTGGGGAGTGAATAGTAAATAGAAGGTCTCTTTCTCTTTCTCTCTCTCTCACACACACACATACACACCTCATTGTTAGGCTGAACATAAGCAATTCCTGAAGAAGCTGAGTGCATCAAAGGACAAGCAAGCATATCACAAGCCACGGACACCTGGTAACCTTGGAACACTAAGCAGCAGACTGAATACCAGGGCTAGTTCTCCTTCCTGCCTCATTCAGGCCACAAACAGAACAGAGCTTCACCAGCCTCAGTGCTATCTTTGCCGGGGCCAGACAGACACTCTCATCCAGAAATGTTTCAAACGCCGAGGCTGCACAGATCAACACCTGCCATGATGACAAAGCATGCACAAACCGAGGAGCGGCCGCCTCGCCCCATCCCACACACCTAAACTGTATAAAAGTCCAGTACTATGTACCCTGGGCAACCTTTTCTCTCACACAATTACTCTGCCAGGTGGAAGTAGTCCCGGGCTGTCTCCCATCAGGGAGAAGTCTGTCAGACTCTCTCTCTCTCTTATTCTGCCACCTCTCTCTGTTATCTCCTCCCCACAACCCCCAGGCATGACCTCACTGACCCACTGTCTTGTGCCAGACCAGTGAACCCCTCCTGGGAACACTCCCAATAAAACTTCCTTTGAGCTCAACTTTATTCTGTGTGGATTTTCTAGTTCTGCACCCCACATTTGAGCCTGACACTCGTTTCTCTCTTACTCCATCTTTCTGTTGCTCTGCCTTTCAAATAAATAAATAAACAAATAAATAAATAAAACTCGGTTTACATAACCAATTCTCTTGTAGAAACTACTTTTTTTTCCCCAGGAGAGAGCGCAAACACAGTCCACTACTACCACAAATTATGCAATCGAGTTTCTCACATTTGGGGATGAAACTTGCCCTGGGGAAACCATCTGCATCCCAAGTGCAATGGATGAAACTTGCCCTGGGGAAACCATCTGCATGATCATGGTATCTCCCCTGCCAGAGAACAACTTATCAAAGGCACACCCTCAATGACCTAAAGAAATTCCTTCGGGGTCCATTTCCCAGATGTTGTAACTGAATCAAGCCTCCACTCTTAATCCACCAACTAATAATATTAATCTACTAACTGTTAACAAACAACTCCAGGGTTTCAATGTTCATGAGTTGGGGAATGAAATTACATTTAGACTGTAGCATACAGTATACAGGACAATGGAGTGCACTGGTTCTGTCACTCTGGAGAAAACTGACAAAATACATATCCCTTAATGCATACATTACAAAGAGATTCAGAGAGGGATTTATTTACTTGGCTCACATGGTTATGGAGACTGAAAAGCCCCACAATCTGCCAGCTGCCAGCTGGTGACCTGGGGATGGTGATGCAGCTCAGAAGTCTGAGAGCCAGAGAACTGTTTAGGTTCCACTCTTACTCTAAGACCTGGAAATCAAGAAGGCCATGGCGGGCCTAACACAGTGGCCTAGCGGCTTAAGTTCCTATATCAGTTTTTGTCCTTCAAAGCAACAGAATCAACAGACTCAGCAGAAAGAGTTATGTATGAGAAATTAGCTCACATGATTATAGAAGCCAAGTGTTCCCACCATCTGCTATTTGCCGCTAGAAGCCCAAGAAAGCCAGTGATGTAATTCCACTCCAAACCCAAAGGCTGAGAATCAGGAAAGCTGATGGTGAAGCCCTATTTGGAATCCAAGGCCAGAGAGCAAGGAGCACTGATCACCAAGGGCAGAATAAGATGGATGCCCTAGCTAAAAAGGCGAGAACAAGTCTGTCCTTCTGCAACCTTTATTATTTTCCATTCAGGCCCTCAAGGAACTGAATGATGCCATCCCTCACCCTCATGTTTTGATGACAGTGGATCTTCTTTATTAACTCTAATATTAATCTATTCCATAAATGCCTTGACAGCATACCCAGAAATAATGTGTTAGCTGGGCATCCCCTGATCCAGTCAAACTGATATAATATTAATCCTCATACTCACCTTCCACACAAACCTACACATTCATCACAGGACACATCCTTCCCGCTACCATCAGCACCTGTTATCAGAGTCCCATCTCCACAGGTCATTTCACCCAACAATGCACCTCACTGATTCAATTTCTTTTGTCACATTCTCTATTGTGATTCCAAGCCGACTTAAATGATGTTAAACCAGGCTAAAAGTGTGTTTGGAGATCATGTGGAATAGAATTGAATGTGAGAAGAGGTGTCAATTATCTTTGACTTGAGTTCATCTTTTCCCTGCCACAGCAGCATTTGAAATTTTTCTATCACTCATTTAGATTCCAATCTCTGAGCCTCCCTCTCCTTTCTTCTAGCTTCTAAATCAAACAGATTTTTCTCAGTAAAATAACCCTTCCGTTACTACCAGGGACAGTCTGGTATGTGGGCTACAGCAGATGTACAAGACAAGCTCGGCATTTTAAAGGGTTCAATGTCAAGATAAAATTTATCTAATGCAGCATTTCCTCTCAAGTGCAATTTATCACCCCTTAGATGTTGAACCCCTTATAAATATTAGATTTCCTTTTTTCACAAAACCCTGTTTGTTATTTTACCCTTGGCTCAAGACAGGCTTTGAAATCACATTGACTCATTTCATTTCTACTTGTCAATTCACTTTCTTTAACTCCCAATTCTATTTTTTCCCCTTTGCCTTGAAATCCAACATCTATTCCAAGACTTTGAAAAACAATTAGAATGTGGCACTTTTGTGAAAGCTGCTGTTCCAAAATACCTTTTAGCACATCCACATGAAAGAAGCACCTCTTGGTGGAACCACATCCCATGAGAACTGATGATGTCTTCAAAGGCACCCTGTGTGTGACCTAGGTGTGACCAGATCTTATGTTATGGGGACTTTGCTCTGACCAAGTCATGAGAACTGATGGCCTTTGAAATCAAAGTCCAATGATGATAGAATAGTAGAACCAAAGGCTATCACCAGTGTCAGCTGATTCTAGGGTACTAAGGCAGGGGTAATGGGCCTGACACAGTAGCTAAGTGACTAAAGTTCTCACCTTGCACACAAAGGGATCCCATATGGGCACCAGTTCATATCGTGCCTGCTCCACTTCCCATCCAGTTCCCTGCTTGTGGCTTGGGAAAGCAGACAAGAACGGCCCAAAGCCTTGGGACCCTGAACCTGTGTGGGAGACCTGGAAGAGGTTGCTGGCTCCTGGCTTCGGGTCCGCTCATCTCTGGCAGTTGTAACCCCTTAGGGAGTGAACCAGCCAATGGATGATCTTTCTGTCTCTCCTCCTCTCTGTAAAATCTGACTTTCCTATATAAATAAAAATGAACCTTAAAAAAGAGGGGTGGTGATGACTCAAAGTCACCAAGCATGTTCCTAAAAAGGTCCTTACTCTCAGAAGGCATCCCAGTACGTCACATGAGCGCCTCCAAACAGGTAGGCAAAGCCATGACTTCCTCAGGTAAGAACGAGGAATAGCAGCGCATAACCTGTAAAAGCCAGGAAAACTGTGCTAAATAAGCAGTGGATCAGAAAAGTAGGCTGGAGAGTGGATGCAACCATTGCTGGGCCCATTACTTTCATTGGGGTTTGGAGTGGGAAGAATCCAGAGACCTTCCGGGTCCAGCGCTGTGCAGACCACCCGCCCTGCCAGATGGCTCCCTGCAAACAGGCGGTGGTTTCCCCATCTGAAATAACTCACTCTTCCCAATACTCCCACAGCACCCTGTGACCTTACTGACACTTACTGTGTAAGTGCTCAATACACTGGAACGCTCTATACAGATAACAGATGCTGGGGGTTTACAGGAGAGCCATAGATAATGCACCTCTTCCACTCCTGAGTCAGGAGCGAGACCCGGGAGGCGGCCAGCTGGAGGGCCCCACTCAGACTTACTGCGGCTCAGTGGACAGCCACCATGAACCTCCCTGCACAGCCAGGCTGAGTCAAGGCGACTGCGAGCTGAGAAAGGACTTCAGGCCTCAGTCACAGTAGTCTTCTTCCTCCCTTGAGGGGCAACCACCAAAGGAGGCCGAGCGCGGCCACGTGTGCTGCTCTGGGTGCCTCCGGGTGGAAACACAAGAGAAACCGAAAATCCGTTCCCACAGTGGACTTTCTGTGCTTTGTGATGCGGTCGGGTTCGTATACTTCATAGGCTCTGGATTGCATGGTGGAAATACAATTAAATGACATCCCAGTGAGTTTATAAACCGGTAGAAGCTGTTGCATCCCAAGCATTGGGAAAGGTAGGCTTCATGCTGCCCCGATGAGGTGGGGAATGTTTAACAAGGCGAGATAATTGAGCTGGTTCTTGCAATGTGCATAGAAGCCCAGCAAAGGGAGGGAAGAAAGGGGTTTAGTCCTTGTAAGGCAAACAGTAGGACAAAGACAGGACAACGCATACCTTTGAATGAATGAAATAACATACAAATAAATTTGTGAATACAATGTTGTATATGATTATATTTTACTTTTCTGTACATCAAGGTTGAAGGTTCAATCAGATTAACAGCCATGTTCTTTACCTCAAAAAAAAAAAAAAAAAAAAAAAACAGTATTTGGTACTAGTGTGGTGGCATAATAAATAAAACTGGGCCCGCAGCGTGGCCTAGCAGCTTAAGTCCTCGCCTTGCATGTGCCGGGATCCCATATGGGCGCCGGTTCTAATCTTGCCTGCTCCACTTCCCATCCAGCTCCCTGCTTGTGGCCTGGGAAAGCAGCAGAGGATAGCCCAAAGCCTTGGGACTCTGCACCCATGTGGGAGACCTGGAAGAAGCTCCAGGCTCCTGGCTTCGGATCGGCATAGCACCGGCCGTTGCGCTCACTTGGGGAGTGAATCATCGGATGGAAGATCTTTCTCTCTGTCTCTCCTCCTCTCTGTATATCTGACTTTGCAATAAAAATAGATCTTTAAAAATAAATAAATAAATAAAACCAACTGTGATACCAGGATCTCATAGCAGCCTAGGCTTGCTGACCAAACTGCTCTACTTGGATCCATGACCGTGCTAATGGCCTGGGGAAAGCAATGGAAAATAATTCAAGTACCTAAACCCCTCCTATTCATATGGGAGACCTGAAAGAAGCTCCTGGCTCCTGACTTCCGCCTGACTCAAACCCTGCCATTGCAGCCCTCTAGTAAGTGGACCAGCAGGTGGCAAGATCGCTGTCTCCCTCTTCCTCACTCTCAGTAACTCACATAAACTAACAAGTAGATCTTTAAAAAATAATAATAATAATATTTTCCTTCCTAATTCAATATAGAATATATAATGAAATTTTTTAAATTTATCTTTTTTTTTCTTAGAAAAAAAAAAAAGCCCAGAAAACTGACTTTTTTTTAAACTCAGAGACATGAGGGTTTCTGTAATAAACAACAACAAAAAATATACAAGGGCATATTATTATTCATGTTTCTTGACACATTAAAGGAAATGTATAGTCTATAACAATTCTTAATAAAATTCCCTTTCTTATTCTATACACTTAAGTCATATTCAAGTCTACACAGAGCCATTCTCCTCAATAGTTCCCTCCAAAATAAAACAAAACCTTCAGGTAGAAGAGAATACCTCCACCTTACGCACTTTTATTCCAACTTAGGTATTTGCCATACGCATGAGTATGCGATGTACCTGAAAATATAAATTTTCATGCTTCTCTAGAGAATTTACTGATTCCTCAAGAAAAACCTGTATCCAAACACATTTCCCACTGTTCCAGATGCACCGAAAAGCAAAACACTTTGCTTCCTTTAAGTTTCAGGTTTTAAGATCCTTGTACATAAAAAAAAATAAATAAATACATAAATAAATAAATAAAAAGATCCTTGTACATGGGCATCTTCCAGGGTTAGATTTGTTTTAAATTTTTGTTTGTTTGTTTTTAAAAGGCAGATTTATAGAGATAAGGAGAGATAGAGAGGAAGATCCTCTGGCCCATCCCACAAGTGGTCCCAAAGGCCAGAACTGAGCCAATCTGAAGCTAGGAGCCAGAGGCTTCCTCCAGGTCTTCCGGGAGGGCACAAAGTCCCAAGGCTTTGGGTCATCCTCCACTGCTTTCTCAAGACATAAGTAGGGAGCTGGATGGAAAGTGGAGCAGCATGGAAATGAACTGGGCCTGCATGGGATCCTGGCACATGAAAGGTGAGGACTTTAGCCACTGAGTCATTACACTGGACCTGGAGCTAGATTTTTTTAGCATCTTCCCCTACCCTGGGAGGTGGAACTACATCCATCTGCTATCTGAACTCTTTCTTCCTTCCTTCCTTTCTTTCTTTCTTTCTTTCTTTCTTTCTTTCTTTCTTTCTTTCTTTCTCTTTCTTTCTTTCTTTCTTTCTTTCTTTCTTTCTTTCTTTCTTTCTTTCTTTCTTTCTTTCTTTCTTTCTTCTATTTTGCATGCTACAGCTCCATAGACTCAGGGACTTCCCCCTTCCACCCTTCCCAGTCCCCCTTCTCCCCTTCCCAGTGACCCTTCTCCCCTTCCCAGTGACCCTTCTCCTCACTGATTACCCCTATATTACTGCAACAGTATAGTCCTTCAACAGCAGACACAAGTCCATCATTCTGCTATTTAAGTATATCATTGTAGGTAGAGTCAATGTAGGTACAGAAAATGTATAGACATAGTAGGTATAGACAATGTTAGAAAGTCCAGCATCCTATTGTCAAGATGTATTTAACACTTTCATATCTGAACATTTTCAAAGAAGCTTTTCCAAAGTGTGCAGGCAGTCCTTGCCTCTAAACTGTCAGAGTCCCTTTCTCTAGCCATTCTGCCTATCACAATCATTTCACCTCAATTCTAAGGGAACCCCCAAGGCACATGCCCTTCACCAGTCACTTTCTCCTCTCTTTGTCCCCCACCTGGCCTTGTTCACTGTTCAGGAGTTATCTGTTAAACCCTGTGACTCAGCTGGGCTTCACACCAGTATCCTCAACAAACATGCACCAATTGGAACTCTTGACCCGATTATTTCTAAATGTCAGCTTGTCCTCACCCTCCACATGGCTACCGCTTCTGTTTCCAGAAGCCCATTATTGTGGCATGATTAGGATTCAGACTGCTGAATTGCTTGGAGGGAAAAAAATTCTATCTGTTACACAATAACGGAGTTAATCTATTTAATATAGAAAAAGATAATATGAAAAAACTAAGATCCTCAAATGATGATTGGACAAACCATTCACCAAAATTCAATATATGTACAATTAACAAAATTCTGGTGAATTTTTCATCCTCTCAAGTAATCAAAGAGGTACAAATGGAAACAATGATGAGGTAAAGTTTGATAGCAAAGATATTTAAAAGGTAATATCTAACGCCGTCAAGTTGTTAAAATACAGTTATTCTCATACATTCTGGTAAATTGGTCTAATCTGATGAAAGCAGTTTCAGAGCATATGCTTCCACTTTTAGGATTCTGTCATAAAGATAAAATGGAAATTAAAATATACACATAAGGCTACTTATTATCATCATCATTATTATTTATGTTATTCATTCTTATTTGTTATTAGTACCAAAAATAGTAATAGGCTAATATATTTTTTAGATAAAGGGTCAAATAAATTATTGATAATTCTGATAAAAATTTTAATGCTTAAGAAAATATATTTTATATGCATAGATGTGAAATATAATTAAGAAAATATTGGTAAATCTATAGATATGCATTGGAATAAGAAATTAGAGGAAATAGACTAAACTGTTAACAAGATTGAGTTTAACTAATGCAATTAGATGGGTGACTATCTTACATTAATTTTCTCATGTTATTCAAATTTTATTTTCTGTCTTTATTTGAAATACAGAGTGTAGAAACAGAGAGTGAGAGAGATCTTTTGTCCATTGGTTCACTCCTCAGATTCCCACATCAGCTAGGGATAGGCCACATCAAAACCAGAAGCCAAGGGCATCATCTAGATCTCCCAGGTGAATGGCAGGCATCCAAGCACTTGAATCACTATCTGCGGCGTCTCAGCGTGCCTGCAGTGGCAGAAAGCTAGAATCAGAAGTGGAGCAGAGACTTGAATTCAGGCACTTAGAGAAGGAAGTCAGGTATCCCAAGCAGCAACTTAATGTACTGTGCCACAACACTTACCCTTCACATATTCTTTAGTAACAATGTGTTACTATGTGTTGTAGTAAAGGGGGGAGGCTTGTAAGCAATCTTCAAATTGAGAAGTCAGAATCCCAGTTCCTATGCAAGTTTTAACACCAAAAAAATCATTGCATGGTGAGCATTTTGTCTGGTCATCAAGCTGCCACCTGGGATGCCCACATCTCATAACAGAATGCCTGGGTTTTAGTCCTGCTCTTTGGATTCCAGCTTCCTGATAATGCACACCCTGAGAGGCAGCAGGGATGCTGGAGGACTTGGGTCCCTGCCATCCATGTGGAAGCCCTAAATTGAATTCCAGGCTGCTGGCTTTGCACTGGCCCAGCTCTAACTGTTTCGGGCATTTGAGGAGGGAATCATTGGTTAGGAATGCTTGCTCTCTCTCTTTTACAAACAAAGTAAGGAAAAAAAATTTTTTTAAGATGTAAAAAAAAATTACCAAGGGTTACCAAGCTTGGATGATTTATGTCATCTCTGTGAACCAAAGTTAACTTCTGAAAACATCATCAGATAGCTGGTTCCTAAAATTCTTTGTCCTATAATTCTGACTAGAGCAGGTTCCAGAACTGGTTTTATTTTGCAGTGAAAAACCAAGTTACAGAGAGAGGGGGGAAAACATGGAAAAGATCCTTTTCATCCACTGGTTCACTCCCCAGACAGAACAAAGCCAGAAGCAAGGAGCTTCTGATGGTCTCCCACGGAGGTGCCGTGGCCCAAATGTGGGCCATCTTCTGTTCTTTCCCAGATGCATCATCAGGGAGCTGTATCAGAAGTGGAGCAGCTGGAACTCGAACAAGTACCTGTATTTGATTACAGGCATCACATCCAGTAATCCAGTTCACTCCATCACAACACTGTCTCTGCTGGGCTTGTTGTATAACAACCCATGCTTGAATTAACTAACCTTTCTTACAGGAATTACATTACCTCCTTCGTGAGGATGGATACCCATGACCGAGCTACCTCTCAAACTATTTTATTTGAGACCAAATTAACATAAAAATTTAGGGATGGGTTGGGAAAGTGGATAAACCATATTGAAACCAAACAGTTCCAGTCCAGAAAAGCAGTGAGTAGAAGCTCAGACTAGACTAGAAAGAAAGTTCCAGTACTGAACAACATTGGGCCAGCTTTGTGATGCAGCAAGTTAAGCCTCTGCTTTGATGGCAGGATCCCATATCAGAGCACTGATTGGAGTCTCAGCTTCTTATCAAGCTCCCTGCTAATACACACCCTGGGAAGGCAGCAGATGACCCAGGTACTCAAGCCCCTGCCACACACCTGAGAGATTCTAATGGTGTTCCAGCTCCTGGCTTCAGCTTAGCCCATATACCGGCCATTGCAGCCATTTGAAGAGTGAACCAGTGGACAGAAGTTTCTTTCCCTTTCTCTGTCTCTCTCTCTCCCTGTCTCTCCCTGTCACTGTAATTTTGCCTTTCAAATCAATAAAATAAGAGCAACATGAACAACAGCTAAAATATGATTTAAAGTTTGCTGAATTTGAGGATATGATACAGGCAAGTAAGTATGGTATGACTAAAGACTCTATTTGGATTAAACATAAAAGACAATCTCCACTAAATAACAAAGAAATAACAACACGAGAACCACAGAGAATAAATCCAAGAGTGGTATGTTGCACATCCATATGAAAACATAAATAGCACTTTTTAAATTTAAGCTTGTAGAACCAGCATATAAAAGGATCGTGGGGAAATGCCCAACAAGTACAAAACAGAGTTCTCAACCTTGATGGAGAGAGAGGAGAGGTAGAAAGAAGGAGAATACCTTGTCTGACTAGGTGAAGCCTTAGGCTGCAGTGAACAGATGAGAATCACAATGTATGTGCGTAGTTTCAAACTACACAAAGGACAAGCAAAGAAGAAAACACACATCGTGCTAGAACTCTACTGAGCCAGCATTGCACCCACTCTTTTCCTATCTCAGAAAGAAATTGATACTTGACAAGTCCAGAGGCAGGAATAGAAGCTTGTTTCTATTATTATATCAGTATGTACTTTAGAGACTACGAAATTGGCTAGCAAAAAAACCAAACCAAAACAAACAAACAAAAAAAAATCAGGAGTAACTGCAGGAAAAATGGATGCCTTTGGAGAATATGTAGGC
Organism: Ochotona princeps; assembly: GCF_030435755.1. Classification (NCBI taxonomy): domain Eukaryota; kingdom Metazoa; phylum Chordata; class Mammalia; order Lagomorpha; family Ochotonidae; genus Ochotona; species Ochotona princeps. The sequence goes on along the minus strand of NC_080842.1, from coordinate 41,221,983 downwards.
TTCTTAGAACCATGACGGAAGGGCCAGCAGAGAAACCAGGACCCAGAGACAGAGAGAAAAGAAGTATGGAGCAGTGTTTCATCCTGCAAGGCAATAAAGTTTGCTTTTGAGTTGGATTTCTGGAATCTGCTATTTAAAATGTCCAATATACCAGCATTGTAGTATAGTAGAATAAGCCTTCACCTGTGACACCAACATCCCACGGGAGCACTGGTTTGGGTCCTAGCTAGTCTACTTCCCATCTAGCTCCCTGCTAATGTGCCTCAGAAAGCAATGGAAGATGGACCAGGTGCTTGGGTCCCTGCACCTACGTGGGAGACCAGGATGAAGCTCCTGGCTCCTAACTTCAGCCTCACCAGCCATAGCAAAGGTGGCCATTTGCAGAGTGAACTGGCAGATGAAAGACTCTGTCTCTACCTCTTTCTATAACTCTGCCTTTCAAATAATTTTTTTTCATCTTTTAAAAATTGCCCAATATGCACCAGCACTTTCCCACCTCCACATGAGGTCTTTGTCTTCCCATCTTGATAAATCTGCATTGTCACAGAGAGCAAACACCATCACCCCCTTCCTGCCACCAACTGCAAAGGATATGGTCCAAGACAACTGGCATTTTTTTTCTACATGTACATTTTCATGATAAAGTTTAATTTATAAGTTAGGCACAATAAGAAACTAGCAATAACCAATAATAAAATAGAATAGCTATAATAATATACCGTATTAAAAGTCATTTAAAACTTATAAATCATTTACCATATTTCCAGATTTTCCATTTAATATTTTCAGACTTGAAATCTTGCAAAATGAACCTGCAGATAAGAGGGAGCTGCTGTATTTGCATAATATGTTAAAAGTTCCTAGTCATGTGAATTAATAGTATAATGATTATTTAACTGACAAGTCTAAATTTATCTATTAATGCTTTTTAATTTTTTTAATTTTCTTTTTAATATGGTTTATATATTTGAGAGGGATTCATGCCCATGTGGGCCTCTGATCAAGGAGGAGAAGGTCAGGTATGGAAGACGGTGGATGGGATAAATGTTTCAATTTTTATTTCTCTTGTGTCTGCAGGAGAGGAGGAAGAGGTGGCTGCTCAAATTACATTGTATCTGGGGGATTGGGGAAAGTCCTTTAATGATGACTTAGAGACTCCAATGTGAGGAAGAGTGTTCCCAGGTGTGCCTTGAGTGATTTGGTAGTTCTGAGAAGTTGTTAGTTTCTTTGCTCCAGGTTTGAGAAAATCTCTCCAAGGTCTATTGGTTGACAAAGTCTACCTTACTGTATCCACCGACCAAGGAATATGTTGCAAAGCTTGGCCAAGAGAATTGCCTAACATGTTCTGCTTTCCATCCTCTGACAATGCAGTTGCCAATCCCTATTGGCCTAGATGAGCTGGCTGTCATGTGCCTGTGTGCATATCCACCACACAGGCATCAGCAACTGAGAAGGCCCAGTCCCAATACATACACTCTAAGGCCGGACAACACAGCCTGATGATAGGATTACATAAGGAGTATTGACAGAAATGCAAAGATATCTTGGATGTCAAGGAGTGATATAGAAACCTCTTAAGACTTTCCTGAACTGGCCCTCATTCTAAGAAGTTCTGGGGCTCTTTAGAACCGAGGGTCCTGGACCTGGCAGACTGCAACACTTACAGTTGATAAATCATTTCTACATCTTGTGGGTGTGCGGATCAGATTCAAGGACACCCCTCAAACCAATTGATTAAGATCAGCAGCACCCTGACATGGGCCAGAGATCTCTGGATCATTGTGCAAGGTTTCAAACTCTTTTCCATCACAGTTTTTCAGATTTCACTTGTGGAGCATTACAGTCTTGCATCCATGTGAGATCACTGCAGGAAAGGAACACCCAAAGGAGATAAAAGAGCTGCTCTCATTCTCACCATCACACAGCCTGCTTCCTTTTGTGCTGCTTTCCTCTGGCTTTTGTCCATGTGCATGCATAATTTTGTCTGGTTGTAATCAGAGGGAGCATACAATTTTGTATTAAAGCAATAAAGCTTTAATGATATATAGATACACAAGGCAAATGACTATAAAGCAAAATTTATGCAGGTTTGTAGAGGGAAAAGCCATTTTAAAGGAGAGAGTGTAGGATTATAGCACATATTAGAGCAGTACATTTGGGATGGTGCTTATAAAGATTTTAATAGAAATCCCTTCTCTTTTCTTTTTATATTGTCCCTTTACCAAGTCATGATGGAATCAGTGTTACATATGATTAGTCTGCATTTGTACCATTTGATTTTTTTTTGAAACAAGTATGGTGCTTATAGAGGAAAAAATAGATATGTGTGCCAGAAAAAACTTAGAAACACACATCCATCCCAATTGGAAGAGAACTATCCCAACTATTTGGCATGATTTCAATGAAGCTCAATTTTTGTGTCCCTCCTTTTTGCCATGTTAATTCAGTTGGCCTTTGCAATAAGTCAATAAACATTTATTACTTACCATGAGTTAAGTGCTGGGCAACATGTAGATCACAAAATTAGGGCAAACCTGCCTTATACTGGCAGTGAGATGACCTGATATGTGCCATATATATAAAAACATCATTTTGCTTTCTGTCTGCAGTTCCTGTGTTCTGCAAGCTGTGAAGCCCAAGATCATGAAGCTGATAGATCCAGGGTCTGATGAGAGCTTCTTCCTGGCTTTGAATGCTGCCACTCTCTCAGTGTCCCCAAGTGGGGCTGGGGGAAGAGAAAAAAGAAAGAAACTTGATTTCTCCAATTCTCATAATAGTACTCACCACTTCATGGGGCTCCAACCCATTACCTCATGAAGATCTATTTACTTCCCAAAGGTCTCATCTTTGGGGATTGGAAACTAGGATCTCAACACATAAATTTGGGAGAAACATGATTCCAAGCCCCCTCCCACAGTGCCTCATCTTCCTGACTCTCAACATGTCAGCCACCTCCTGTTTCTGGTCCCGTAAGAACCTCCTAGAAGTTTTCTTTGTGCCTTTCCAGGACTGGACTGTAAGCGAATTGGTCTTGTCCCTCTCTGTATATGTTTCAAATAGCATGAGTCAAATTTTACTATTTGAGAAGGTAGCAGCACTTTTAACTCTTAACAACTCTTCCATATGCACACAGCAATAAGAGAAAAGCTAAGTGACACATGTGAAAACGCTCCTCCTGATTTCTCTAAAATCCAGGCATGAACAGCATCTGTCCCTGTGACGGGGTAAGTCGTAAAGAACACTATCCTCATTTGCTGATTTGAGCAGAGGACATTTACAACAACGAATCACATGCATGGCTCTTGATAGCAAAGACAGATTGTGGGTTGGGCATTTGGCACAGTGATTAAGTCTCGCTTGGGAGGCCCACATCCCATATCAGAGTACCTAGTTCAAACCACAGATGCTCCATTTCTCACTCCCAGCTACTCTATTTCCCACCCAGCTATCCCTGTTGAGCATCCTGGAAGATAGCAGATGATGGCTCAAGTATGTGGGTCCTTACCACACACATTGGAGATCAGGATTCAGTCCCAGCATCCTGGCTATTGCTGATGCTAAGGGAGTGAAACACTTGGTGGTATAGAGGGTTTCTCTTTCTCTCAAATAAAATTAGAATAAATTAATAGTTTTTAAAAAGCAGACACTGAACTTCTAAAAACAACTTCTAAAGTCATATCACAGCATTGGACTGCCAAGTGTCCTGCCACTTTCAGAAAATTCTTGATAGAATCAGGAGGCTGCTCTCACAACCTATAAACCCAAAACCCAAAATCACATCATGTCAGCTGTGAGGCATCTCCTATGTCTGTCAGTTCCTAACTCAAGGCTCCCTACTGCAGCTGATTGATATCAACTGAATCACAACTAGAAACGTGGCTGCAAAGGAGTCTGGGGAATATCATTGTTAGCCTCCCAGTGGTGGCAATAATAGGCACTTAGAGGGATGGGGTTGCAGTAAGGGCTTAGGGATCCAGCCACTCCATCTTTCACAGTGAGCAACAGCGAAGTGCACCACAAAAAGGGGGAGACCTTTGTGTGTCCTCTCTTTCCATTTCTTTTAGTGACAACAATGAATTCTCTAATTACAAGCTATGCATCATGCTCGGGTCCCAGAACATGAAGGTAACCGTGGTACTAAAAGATGTGCAGTCTACAGAGGGAAGGCTAGTGCTGAAAGCAAGAAGAGAGCTTTACACAGATGGCTAAGGGAGCTCACAGGAAGCCCGTATACTCCAAGTTCCCCTCCTTAGAGAGTAAACCAGATTTCGACCGCTTCCTTTGATGGATTCCCTGCTTTTCCCAGAGTGCTTTCTCTGAATGGACTTGGCTGGCAGAGTAGAGACAACCCAAGCCAGACATCACTTGGAACCTGGCTAAGCGTCTCCAAGTCCATTTGTTGCTGCTATTGTCTGAACAAAGCACTGAAATGAATTTCCTGAACCGAACTACCTTAAGGTGACTATCAATCAATACAGCTTTTCTGATACATATGTTGGCATTGTGTTGATGTGTTCCTGCTTATATCTAAATCTGGGCACCATTTAAATAGTTCTGTCAGCCACAATTTAATACATATTCATACCTGAGGATGTTGTAGTGGGATATATATTTGCACAGGACTGTCACTCCATATACAGGTATGTGAGTGTGTGATCCATTAATTATTTGCTGTTTGTGAAAACACACATATGTAAATGAAAGCTTGATGAAGATCACTTATGAATGAATGTTCAAATGGACATCAATAAAGAGGGGGAAATATATGTGTGTAGAATCACATTTAAGTGGTCCTCATGCTGAATTGTGAAAATGGTCATAAGCATATCTTGTCCCATTACCAAAGCTGTCTCAGATGTTTTCTTGTATGATTTTCATGTAAATGGGCCCTCAAGCACAAGATTAGTTCCCAAGATTAGGACCCAGCCACTTACCAATCTCTTTTTTTTATACTGGGAGTTCCTAAAGGATATAAACTGGCTCTAGTTCACTTTCTTTTCTTTTCTTTTTTTTTTTTTAACATAAAGGATTCTTGCGATTTATTTAGAATTCATCCTGCAGCAAATACAGGTTTCAGGCAACTTAGGGGGAAAAAAAACCAACATATAATAATCTTAGATAAAATGCACTTTGAAAATAACTAATGGATTCAAGGCAAATGGAAAATAAGAGGGTTCCTTAAAATTCATGCAAATGCCCTGGCTGTAGGCAACTGCCTGGGTTCCCTTGTACTTAAGCTAGTGTTAACACAGGGGGGAGAAGAGCAGCCAGTAACTGGTGAGAATCCTGGGCCTGGTTAATGCCAAATTTGTGCTAAGTATATCAGTGTGCCAGCATAGTCGCCTATTCTAGTTTCCTCCTACTCCTCCTCTTCTCCTCCTCTGTCTTCCTCTTCTCCTTTCCATTGCTCTTCTCCTTCAAGACATGTGGAGGATTTGGTGCCATGGGCCCTAGCATAGGTCATTCTGGTCCACACCAGTGCTTTTGGTGCCGGGAGCCCCATGCACTCCCAGGCACAGAGACTGTGGACTAACCAAGGAAAGTAGCAAGGGATTGTGTGGGAGGGAGGACCACTGAAGGGGTATGTTGCAGGTGACTAATGACTTCTGAGGGACTTCCATTGACAAGGCCACTGTACTTGATGACTGTGGAATGCATGTGTAAGAACCGGGCCTCTTGGGCCTGGCGGCGTGGCCTAGCAGCTAAAGTCCTCGCCTTGAACGCCCCAGGATCCCATATGGGCACCGGGTTCTAGTCCCGGCAGCTTTACTTCCCATTCAGCTCCCTGCTTGTGGCCTGGGAAAGGAGTCGAGGAACGACCCAAAGCATTGGGACCCTGCACCCGCATGGGAGACCACGAAGAGGTTCCTGGTTCCTGGCTTTGGATCAGCACAGCACCGGCTATTGCGCTCACTTGGGGAGTGAATCATCGGACGGAAGATCTTCCTCTCTATCTCTCCTCCTCTCTGTATATCTGACTTTGTAATAAAAACGATCTAGTTCACTTTCAATCCACAAGACACAATGTCTGACTCAAGGTACCTGCTCAGGAAACCAACAAGGAGGCAGGAAATCAGGGAGAGGGAGAGACTGAAAGAAGGAAGGAAAAAAGGAAGGTAGGGAAAGAAAAGGGATAGAGTGGCCAAGGAGAGAAAATCAGTCATATTAGCACAACTAATAAACTTCCAGGCAAAACAGAAAGGATCTGATCAGTGGGTTGTTCCCTCCACTTTACCTTACCCCTGGGTCTGCACCTGCCTCTTCCCTAGCCCTTCCATGGGCTCTCGATCCCCAAAGAGAGAGGGATAACCTTGATCTACAATCTCTATGGAGCGCTTCATCCTCAGACTCCGGGTCCCTGGAACAAGAACAGACACCAGCCTGCAAGCGGTGCAACCTGGGTTCTCCCTGAGACTCTACTTATCTGAATGACTTTGGGCAAGTCACAAAAACTCTCTGGGCCTCACCTGTGAACTGAATCACTGAGTGGTCTCTAAGATTCCTTCCTGCATGGAACCTCATGATCCTGGGTGCCCTGCTGTGCCATGGCAGCACGTGCCTACCTCCACTGTACAGGCTCTGGGCTCTGTCATGAATCAGACTTTGGGAAAGTAGTCTTCTCCTCGCCCCTGCCTCGCCTGCTAGGGCTGATCCCTAGTTCTCACCTTCGTACAGGCCAACTTTCAGAGGAAATCAGGAGCTGCCTCTCCATGTAGACAGGATCAATAAACAGGAACACGTGTTTTATTCCAATTTCAGGCAAGCTTTGATTCCCAGATTAGAAGCAGAGGTTGGCTTTGGAGGCTGCTCTGGCAAGGTTCTGCCAAGTCTTATTGAATCCACCCAATCCCAGGCCTAGTCCTTTCTCAGACAAGGATACTTTCAAATTTGCACAGATATCAGAAAATTCTTGCCCAGTTCCATTAGTATCCTAGACACTGAAATGAACTCCCCAACTTAAAACATTTCTAGACCAATATTAATTAATAATGCAGGTTCAAACAGAACCACACCAACACACATGCCAAGTAGTAGTATGTGTTACTGTGGTTCTGCTTCAGTCTGAGTGTAAGCATCGTCAAATGCATCTTGAAACCATGACTTACATAATTGGTACCGAAGAAGGCTGAAGAGGGATTTCTGTTTGTACAGAGCTATTGCAGAGGCAGTCAGTCAAGTTCTTATCTCCGCAATGTTTTCCACCATTCTGCTTCTCCCAATCCTGGCCCCTGGTCTCCTTCATTCTCTTGCCTAAATAAACACCAGCATAAGAGTCCTGCTCTAGGAAGGCAAGGAGTCCTCTGGTGTTTATTTGTCACAAGGATATCTTATCGTGTTGATCATCTTTAATTAATCATAGCATACCAGTAGGGCTGGGGCTGGAGAAATTCTATCCTCAACCACATAGCAAATAACCTGGAGGGAAAGTAATTCACCAAGTCAGATAAGCAACCAACTTTAGGCACACTAAAGGGTAAGGAAGAGAAACCAGTTCCAATGTTCATGAATCTGATGACTTACAAAGGTTGACATCCTTAACAAAGACTGAAATACAAGACAAAAGTATATGAGGAAGGGAGGAAAGAGAGGAGAAAAAGACACATGGATTTGAGGTTGAAGTGACTAAAAGACATACAAGGACAGATGCTTGATGGTCACTATTGGATCTTTCCGGTAATCCAACACAAGGGAAACCACAACTAAGTGGTCCTCCTGTCGTTCAGCACTGAATGAGGGTCTCTCCAGAGCTGTGAAATACCCACAGTTATTGATTAGCCATTAGTGATTCCCTCTGTCCCTGCATAAGTATTTCCTCTTCCTCTTTAGTACAGCAGCCTACAAATAACTGGAAATGGGGCTGAGCAGGTGCAGATCTAAAGACAAAACACTCCTCTTAATGTGAGAAATTAATTTGTGGCTCTAATTGCCTCAAACTCCAAATCAAGAAAAAAAAGTCTTCATTCTCTCAGCATTCAAAATAGAACACAGGCTTCATCTGAATAAAGAAAATAATCTGTCAGGGGGAAAAAAGGACTTATGCTGCTAAAATGTCAATCTCACCACATTGTTAAGGAAAAACAAGTTTAATTACATTCAAATCTACATAGAATCATTTCTGAATGGTGTGTGCAGGAGCCTAAAGGTCTGAGATTTCAGAATTGACAAGATCCATTAAACAAAGGGAATGGGGAAACTGCGAACTATAGCGTGGGACAGGGTTGGGAGAGCGCATCATTCTGAACTGGAATTCTGTTATATGGAATAGAAGATGCTGAAGAGCAAATGTTCTGGAGTTGTCTTTTTTTATCTATGAAAATGCCATAGAAAATTGAGTCTAGACTCTTTCCCAAAAAATGCTTCCCTTTTTATTTTCTAGAACTCAGTCTTAATCAGTGTTATAATATCTCTGTGAATGATACACAAGGAAAAGACCCGGAATTTTTCGATTTACAGATGTCAAAATGCAGGCTCAGAGCAAAGTTCCATCAGGGATCCTAAAATCCAACAATGACTCACAACTTTTGTGAACTAGAGCCATATTGCATCCCAGAAGCCAGGCCCTTCAGCAATCAACTAAAAAGAAAAGGCAGTGATTTCCAACTCCATGGAAAGCAATCCTACCCTTATCCATATTCCTTTTCCCTACTCCTTCCTTACCCATGGGGAGGGGGGAGGAAACAGGCGGAACCCAGTCTAGCTCCTAGTCACTGTGGACATTTGGAGATGAACATGTAGATGGGGGCTCCTTCTTTCTTTCTTCGACATTTTCATCTTTGTCTTCTCAAATAACAAAATTGAAAAACTCTTGAAATGTTAGTAAGATTTAAGGAAGGCACCTGTGGTCCAGCACAGAGTTCTCTGGATGCTGGGCATGATCGTTGCCAACAGCAACGGCATTCTGCTGATGACTAGCCCCGCACCTTTTGCAAAAATCTGTTTCTGTCTTCTGTCTTCTTATATTCCTTTCCTTCATTTTTTATTCGAAGTGAAGCCATTGGAGGGATTCAATTTGTCTTGATGTCCTGAAATCCTTAGGAGCATCAAGGCAGGGATGGGAGAGTAAAGAGAGATGAGAGGTTATAAATGGTAGAACATAGGAATATTTTGAGGCAATAAGCTGAGGCTAAATTATCAACTCCATAAATAACTGGGTAATATAAAGCACATGTATTCAGAAATGCTCCAGGCTATTACCACTTTTCTATTTTTTTTTTTTTAAAGAGCAATGCCCAAGGACTGACAGGATGCCTCATTCAGCTAATCCTCCCCCTTGCTAGCACTGGTTCATGTCCCAGCTGCTCCACTTTCCATCCAGCTCACTGCTTGCCTGGGAATGCAGTGGAAGATGGTTCAAGGCCTTGGACCCCTGCATTTGTGTGGAAGACCCAGAAGAAGCTTTGGGCTTCTGGCTTCGCATCAGTGCAGCTCCAGCAGCTGCGATCTCTTAGGGAGTGAACCAGCAGATGGAAGGCCCTCCTCTCTGTGTCTCCTTCCCTTTGTATATCTTAAAAAAAAAAAAAAAGCTGAAAAAACAATGCTCAGGACAAGAATGTCATGTAGAGTAAGAAGGTTTGAACTGGTTACAAGTAAGTCTACAAGGACCCCTAGAGAAACTCTCTAACGCATGACATTATGATGGTTGCAAATAATCCCTAACTGTGCTGTGTGCTAACTATTTACACCGCATTACAGTCATCTGCCTTTATCTACAGCTTCCCTTATCCACAGCTAAACATGCTCTATAAATATTCAGAGGAAAACTCCAGAAATAAACTATTTTAACTTTTAAAGTATGTATCATTCTAAGCAACATGATGGCATCTCATGCTTTCTACTCCATCCCATCGAGTCTGAATCAACGCTTTCCCCAGAATCTGCACAGTATACATGCCAACCTCTGTTTAGTCACCTAGCATCCATCTTGATTATCAGGACAACTGTCACAGTATTACAGTGCTTGTGTTCAAGTAACTTTTTAAACATATTTTAAAGATTTGTTTATTTTTATTGGAAAATCAGATCAGATTTAGAGAGGAGAGACAGAGACAAAAATCTTCCATCTGCTGGGTCCCTCCCCAAATGGCCACAATGGCCAGAGATGAACTGATCCAAAGCCAGAAGCCAGGGAACTGTCTCTGGTTCCCTTATGGAGTTCCAAGATTTTGGACCATCCTCTGCTGCTTTTCTAGGCCACAAACACAGAGCTGGATTGGCCACTTCCAGAACAAAAACCGGTGCCTATATGGAATGCCTGTGTTGCAGGTAGAATATTAGTATGCTATGCCGCTACACCAGTCCCAATGCAATATTCTGCTATACTTGCTCCATTTTATTAGTTAGTTTTTCATTTCTTCCCAGATTAATTTATAAATTACATTTCATCCTAGATCTTTATGGATGGGAAAAGTCCTAGCATATATAGGATTCAATATTAACCATGATTTCAGGTATCCATTCGCGTTCTCTCCTGCAGATAAGACAGGGCTACCATATATATATAGTTAACTTACTCGCAATTATTCAGACCACCACAGTAAGAAATACAAAGCATAGTTCTGATATTAACATTCAGCCGTCCCTCATTAAGGGACCCATGAAAACCCTTGGATGTGACAAAGAGTTGCCTTTGTCTTGTCCTAGAGGGATTTATTTTCATCTCACATTATTCAGGCTCAGCTGATCTCTACATTGCAGGCTGTTCTTGTTTCATGCCATTCTGTGCTAGAATAGTTACTTCCTGATATCACAGTCATTACAATTAATTTCAGAAAATATCTGTCTCTTGGCCTTAGAGTTTTAAAAGAGTCTGCCAAAAGAAAAAGAAAATTAGAGTCTGCATCTCTTACCGCAACAGTAGAGCACCTGCTTTCCTTACCACCCTCTTTGTCTAAAACCTGGTCACCTATCATTTCCTCACCTGGGGACAAGCTTTTCTCCAAGGTGACCGTAGCTCTCCATCTCTCTCCGTCTGAATGTTTTTGCATGCTCTCTCTATGGATCTCAAAATTCCAAACAGAAGGCTGGGAGCACCTCATCTTTTTGACAGCCAAAATCCTCTGCAAACCCAAATAGAAATTGTTACCCTTTCCCACTACTGCAGACATTGACCTTGCTATTTCTGACCCATGTTGCCTGCCTACAGGGGCCCTGCGTCTGATCATGTGATGTCCTCACATCCTCTGCTATGTTAGAACAAACTTGCCAAATTGGTCCCTGACCCAAGTGAGTTCTCCTCCCACTCTCACTCCAGGAAAATGGTGTAACCACATCAAAGACTAAATTAAGGCCATGAAAGTTTCAAAGCCATGAGGTTCTAGCTCATGAATCATGTTTTTATCTTAATTCATCTAGGGAATTCTAGGGATTTCTTGAGTGTCAGTTACTTTAGGCAAAATCTATACTTGTCAAAATAATGTATTTAAATGACAGAATCTATACTAATAGAATATTTTGCGTCTCATCTGGTTTGGATTTGGACAAGATGTCTAGATATGAAAAATCTGACTACAATCCTATATGGTATGTTTGGCCCAAGATCTACAAAACAGCACTGTTATCAAAACCTATACATTGGGGGCATTGTGATGAAGAGGCAAGGATGACCCCAGGACCCACCCAAATCCACATGCCACTGCATCCCAGCTCCCAGGCCCACTGCCACCAACCACCATGCACAAGAGAAAGGTTGGAGAGGAGGGATGCTAAAAGAGGTAAGACCAAGGTGAAGGACTAACCATAGAGAAGATCCACCAGGCTGTCTGTTTAAACCAGCTCCTCCAAAGCCAAAATCCAAACCTAAAAGACTCCTACAAAAAAGGAGAGAAGGTACCCAAAGGAAAAAAGTGAAAAGCCAATGATGGCAAGGACTGGAATAAACCTGCAGGAAATGGAGATGTCAAAACAGACCAGGCTCAGAAAACTGAAGATGCCGGAGATGCCATGTAAAGTGTGTACATTTTTTGATAACTGTTCTTCTGGTGACTGTACAGTTTGAAATACTATTTTTCATCAAGTTTCATAAAAATGCAGATTTTTGTTTACTTTTTGAAGCTAGCACACAGAACACTCTTTTAAGTTTTTTTTTTTTTTTTAAGTTAGCACACAGAACACTTCATTGTTGTTTGGGGTGAAGGAGCATAAGTCACTAATGGAAGGTGCCCAAAGCTGGGTTGGTGTGAGGAAAACACCCTCCCCTTGTAGTTTGGAGTGACTTCCTCCTGACTTGCATGAGGGTTTCCTTGCCTTTGGCATACAGCCACCAGGGCATACAACCTTGTGGCATGGAAAATCTAAATTCGGTTTTATGTCTTCTTCCTCCCTGTCTGCCTTCAGTACAGACTTAACACCCTTTAACCCAGAGATCTGTTGGGACCTAATCCCCAATAATTTGTTACCAAAATGACAGGCAATATGGACTTCAAGGAGACCCCACTGAGCTGATGTCCCTCAAAAGAGCTGTAGTTCCTTTTCTAGATTGTGGATCTTCAGATTGAGCATTCTGCCATTTTCATTTCATTTCCTGAAAGTCAGAGTTGTTAAACAACATGCTAAATGTGAAATGTCAACCCTCACTCTAAACTTTCCCTTTCCAGAGCATCAAATGAAGTGTTCATTAGGTTTTATAGTGGCTTTCTGATTTTGTTAGTCCATTGAGGAGAGAGTTGAAAGTGGTTGTATACTATTCATGACTGTCTGCCCGTGTCCTACCTGAAATACCATGATTGCTTATGAAAGAATCTTTAATAAACCTGGATACAGTTTGGCTTGGGGATGCAAACTTTAAACAGTTGTGTTCATGAGTCAGCAATGAGTATTTGTTATTGGCCAAAACATTTTAAAATTCATTTCCAGGTAGAGACAACACAAGTGTCAATCAGTTGGGCAATTATTGAATGAACGGATAACACAGCATGATATATGATGCAATTACATTCAGTCTTTAAAAGGAATGATTTTCTGATGTATGCTACAACAGGAGTGAACTTGAAAAATATATGATCGTAAGTCAAACAGGGCAGCCATCAACAGACAAATACTAATTATATGTCCACAACTTGCCTAGTATTCCCAAATTTATAGAAACAAAAGTAGACTGAGGGTTGCCAGGATCTCAGGAGAGGGAAGAATGAGGAGTTGCTCAAAGGGGCAGCTTCAGTTTAGGAAAGTGATAATAAAATATGTGGGGATGAGGGGTAGTATGGCTATAAACAGCATGAAATTACTTAATACAGCTAAAATGCATCATCAAACGTGGCAAATTTTATGTTCTATCATATCACAATTTCCTCATAAGCACCCTTATAGACATGCTATAAACACCCGCCACCCAAGATCTGACTCTGCGGTTGAAATGCGTCCAGGTGACCTCAATTACTTGTCATGGGATCCAAACAAGGGCTGTGGAATGCCTAAGCAACACAAGCATGAGGAAGTGGTGAGAGTCAGGGCAGGGATCCTAAAGTTTAGGGCAACAAATCATCAAAACTTTGTCTTGACTCTCCGGACACCCTCCTAAAAGGTTTTTCAGTTCTTCAAACCTCAAATAGATGTGCCTTATAGTTCTACTTGTAGAGGTAGAAGATGTAGCTAAGAAGACAAACTCAGGGCAAAGAGTCTCCATGACAAACCATGAGAATTATGTTCTACCTTGTTGCTGCAGCTGATGACCCTGGACACTGTGCTGTGTGCCAGCCTGCCTCTCAGATTTCAGGCCAGCTGGTGCTCCAGGTTCCTGGCCACTGCTCTCCAGTCTGGGTAAGGCTTCTTCGGCCTCTTCACTAAACTGACCAGATATGAACAAATTGAGTTCTATTCATGGCTGAATATTCACAGAGATTGTGTGTGTATTCACATATTTTCATTCTTTAAGAGAAATGTACTCATTTAATGACAACTGTTGACCTCAAATAAGGAAAATATTCATGGTTACAAGGAAATGGCAATGAAAGTTCTAAATAAACTCCTTATGAAAATAATTCCTTAAAAATAACTATTTTTTCAGGCATTTTGCCAATGATTCTGAATTGGATCCCTGTAGCCAATTCTGATTTCATTTCTAGAAAGAATTGATGCAGAGTGTGTGAGAGAGAGAGAGAGAAAAAGAGAGAGAGAGAAGTTGGGCTTTAAAGCCAAAGAAATGGATCTCATTCCTGGCTCTGTTACGGACCAACTGTTTAGCTCTGGCTCTCTCTGTAATCCCAGCTGTCTATCTTCAAAATAGAAATGATAATAAAGCAGGCATCTACACTGCAATATGGTAGCAAGAAATTGAAATTCTGGATGAACAGCAGTTGAAACATAATCTTGCACATAGTAGGTGTTCAATAAGTAATGTCAAGGCTCCTGCTGTTTGCATTCCAAACACTGGGGCACATACCACACAGCAATACCTTCACATGCCTCAATGTCATTGCACCTGTGCCCTCAGCCACAAGTTCTGCTCAGAATCACAGGGCAGTAACACATGGAAGCTTGCCCAGATCCTCTTTCCATGCCCCATCTCCTGGTTTATTCATGTGTAAAAGTGGAAAAAATAACATAAATAAAATAAGAACTTATTCACCAATAAAATCTGCTTTAGACATGTGAGTCTTACATCTAACCTACAGTTATCTTTGTTGATCAAATAATCTGCTTGTCCTCTGGAACCCAGCCCAAGTCAGAGGACTGATGGATGGTTTTTCATGATTGCCATAGTTCCTCACTGTTGTGATTTTCTTTCTCCTATCTCACTCCCACAGAACAGAAGGACGATTTTCTTAAACACAAGTCATGCTTTGTCACAGGAAATGACTGTGCATATTCATAGAGCATCGAACCCATATGTTGTGTTTTGTTGTCCAGACTTGGCATCTTCCCCTCCATACTAATGCCAACGTAAGGGACACTAATGCATGCTGCATGCTTGTCATGAGTACCTTAATTTGCCTTCCTGCCTTGCCTTACCCTGTCTCAGACAATCTTGGCCCAAAGCTCTCAGTGCTCAGTGGCAAGTGACTTCATCCACTCAATCACAGCTGAATGAACCAATAGTGATCCTCCTCTGATCCATACTGAGACAACCAGGCTCTCTCTTCTAATATGTGATCATTTACAATAAAATTCTAGCTCACTTCCTTTGAATACCTAAACTAGAATATATTCAAGACCAAGCAAGGGGCCAGCATTGCAGTGTAGTAAGTTAAGCCACTGCTTTCAATGCCAAAATTCCATGTGGGAACCAGTTTAAGTCCTAATTGCTCCATGGCTGATCCAGCTCCCTGCTAATGTACTTGTGAGAGATCCGCCAAAGCTCCTGGTTCCTGTCTTCAGCCTAAGGGCTTTCAAATTGCTGGCTTTAGCCCCTTCAGGATCAGGCATGCACTCTGTCCTTGGGTTCAATGAGACATCTGTATCCCTCTGATGACTGTCTTTTTGCTTAAACCAACCTGAGGAATGGGTTTCAGTCCTTAGAAGCAAAAAGTTTCTCATTTTAGTCATTCACCCAACTGAGTGATGCCATCACCCTTAACATCAGAAACCATAGTGGAGATCATACCCCTTGAATGCAGGGAGTTGAGGGCCGGAACACCCGAATGCCAAAAGCACATCATTCCAGCTTGTAGTATCATGTATTAGCTCAGCAGTGTGCTAAATGTTTGATAACCCACTCTCCACAATTAGGGTAGGAAAGATTCCCAGTTTGAAGCATTTGCTAATATCTATAGTATAAATAGTATTTCCATTGCTACTTCCAACATAATAGTGCTGAACCACAATTTGCAGAAGAGACTCCCAACTGCCTCTTCAGAGCCAGGCCAAGCAGCTGTCCAACCTACATTTTCTAGTTCCTGAGGGCTGCCCAACTCTCCTTCATCACTTGGTTCTTGTCATTTCACTCTTGCACTTATGGCTGGGAGAGTTGTTTGCCCTACGTCCTTTATTCTGAACCTCTTTTGGAGAAGGCCTACTTAAATCATTTTTAAAACATGGACTACTCCTCTCTGAGATAGATCCACTGTTTCATGCTTTCTGTTAATCATGAGAATTATAATCATACCTCATATGGCAATTTCCTGTATCTCAGTTACCTCAATGTCATGCTCTAGGGTGAACCTGAGTTTTGCAGATATAAATTGTCGCTGCAGGTATATGTGTAATCAATATCATCTGTCCTTTCACATACACTCATTTTCCCAAGAATCCACCCAGGCTAAGTGCTGATCTTGTACACAACAATAGAAATCAGTGAAAATGTCCAGACAAAGGGTCCACTTCCCCAAGGTTTATTTGTTGCTTTGTGAAAGGCAAAGCGGACTCCTTAGCCAAGACTGGAAGCACTGCACCCTTGACCCCAGCTTTTGGAAATGGTATCTCCTCCATATGAGAGACCAGAGAGAAATTTGGACAACAAAGGCCTCATTGCTTGTGTTCTATTGTGAATTGAGCTTTTGTCCTCCTTGGTTTTACTTGTAAAATGCAACCAAGACAATAACTAACTGGAAATCTTCTCCCTTTTGTAGTCTTGTAAAGGAGCACATTGCTCTACCAGCAGCAGAAGAAAGAAGCTCCTTTCACCGGCATGCGGCAGGGTGTCTAAATGATTTTCCTGTTGGATTTCAACTTCAAATTCTTTCCAGTTTTGCCTTCTCAATGACTTGAGAACATCCCTTAGAGCCACTGAACAGAATGGGTCAACATATCCCTCCATTCTCACTGCCACTGTCGCTGATGTGTAAGAATCTCAAACCTCCTCAACCCCATTAACGTCTGGAAACCCAGAAGGCCCCATCAGCATGAGTAAATGGCTTCTTGCTCCCTGCCTGAGAGCTTTCACACCTAGGCCAAGACTCCATCTCAGAGCTTCTTCAGTAGTCTCATGCTACAGATAAGGACTTTCCAAAAGCTTACCAACAAACTCCTTTAAATAA
This sequence comes from Ochotona princeps, assembly GCF_030435755.1. Taxonomy (NCBI): domain Eukaryota; kingdom Metazoa; phylum Chordata; class Mammalia; order Lagomorpha; family Ochotonidae; genus Ochotona; species Ochotona princeps. The sequence goes on along the minus strand of NC_080842.1, from coordinate 41,205,073 downwards.
AATTGCACACATATGTCCTAAAACAGATTTAAAAAAATAGAGCTTCTCTTCATGGTTTTTATATCTGCTTATTTACTGGATCTCAAACACTGTGGGGACCCCAAACAGAGTCCTCCAGAATCGAGCCGCCATCCTCTGTTGTTGAAAAAGACCTTCACACAGGTCAAGGAAAGCCTGGGGCCTCCTCGGGCATCCTGGAATCCCTATAACAGTAAACTCTTTCCCCACCTGTGTGCGGGATCACTCAATGTGTATGAAGAGCCAGGACAAGAAAAGCTGTAAGGAGATTCCTGTAATTGCACAAATGAGAGACCTGAAGATCTGAGGTAGCCAGGGAGAGATTTATAAGCAACAAAGTCACTGGGACTGGGCAATCGAGCATATCTGAGATTCTTCAGGGAGAACAAAAATACCTCTGTTTTTTCAAGCTTGTGTGATTAACAAAATTGAAATCTTAGTAGAAGGAACTCTCAGAAAGAGAAGGAAATAATCCATTTTGTCAGGGACATGCCTTTATTGGAATTCTCTCCTTGAAACATCCTGGGGATGGGGTTGTGGGGAGCAGAGAGAGGAGGTGACTTACCACATAAAACTGAGAGCAAGCAATGGCCTCCATCATATCTTAGGGCCAAGAATTCATCTGATCAGACACAAAGAACAAAAATGTAGGCTAGAGGAGAGGAAATAGCAGACCCCAGGCTCTCAGGTCTCTTCTCCTACAAAGTCAACAGCAAATGGTCAAGATGATCCTTCCATGTGAAAAATGTGTCCTTCTTCAGGTTCCCTTCTGAGGATAGAGGCTGGCAGCGTTGCTAAGAGCAGGGAAAGGCTGTCACATCAGATAGAGGACAAATGCTTCCTAAGGACCTACTCTGGTGGAATGAGCCTAAAGAAGCGAAATGACACACTCCCCCTAGAATTCAGCCAGCTTAGACACACAGATGGAAGTCACCCTGACCACTGTATATTCTCCAGCATGAGTTCATTGGTTTGCTCCTGTGTGATCCACCAACAGTGGCTTTATGCCTTTGTGATCAGGAACTCCAGGCTCCATGACCCAGGTCATGTACTTGGCTGTCACAGTGAGAGAGCCGCCACAGAAAGATTTTTTAGTTCCAATCTTCTTTCTCCCTCTGTCACTGGATCACCCGGGAAGGCAGATGGTGCATGGCAAACACATCCATAAACCAGGCAAATGTGAATCCTGTTGATAATGGAAATCCAACACCGGCCATGCCATCAGGAGGGACTGACTACGGCAGGAGACAACGAGGGGAAAATGGGAGACAAACTTCAGCTTAACTCAAAGAAAGACAACTTCGACCATTAAAACCATAGCCCTCAGTGTCAACTGGCCTGGTTCGGAGTTCCTTTTCCATCAGTTAGTAGTTGTGAAACCCCTCTGTGTCTTAATTTCCACATCTTTAAGAAGGCCTGATGAATCGTGCCCCCGAAGCTGCTATCAGAGCAAGACAGAGAGCAGCCACATAGAGATTTTAGCAGTGATTGTCATGTACTCAATAAACAATGACTGTTTTAAAATCCCATTTCATAAAGGAATGGGCCTCCTACCTCCCCCCACTAGGGGATTATCATCCAGAAGTTGAACACCTTTCTCAACAAGCATGTAGATGGACTTCAGCACGGGTAAAGGTGTTGTGCTTTAGGTATCATCAGAGGGGGATCTTAACCTCAAAGATAGAGCAAAACTACACACACACCCCATCACCGTGGCTGTGGCTCCAAAGACCCCAGGAGGGGAACACAGAGCAGGCTTCCAACACAAGTCAAATAAGGACTTGCTTCTATTTCTGCCTTTTGGGTTATCTATGGGATGGCAGGTCTGTAAATCGCTCTAGGCAGTCTGGCCACTCCAGAAGTAAGAACTGCTCTAGAAAATGCTGTGCCTAACAGAACACTGTGTATCCAAAGAAGGCTTTTTTATTTTTCATCTTTTCTTTCCATTTCTACTCTATTTCCTAATTGAGAAATGCATAATTTCAGGACAAGAATCAGCTCTCATTTCTCTTCCTCATCTCTGTCTCTTTTTCCCTCCCTCCATCTGCCTCTTCAGCCTCCCTCAGTCTCCTTATCTCCCTCCCTTCTCCCCGTCTCCCCACCCCCTCCAGCTTTTATCATTTTAAGCTGCATGCAATGACATTCTTCAGGGGATTCAAGTCAAATTTAGCCTCCTGCAATTGTTATTACCTACCCCTTGGCTTATGAGATGCATTTGCCTGCATTTGTAATGCATCAATAACTTCCACTCTCCTCCACTTGTAAACAATGCATTATATTAAATAGCCTGTGTCTAGCCTTGTATTGAAACAGACGATAAATTAGGACTTCCAGTTCTTGGTTTTTACTGATTCCGAAACCTACCAGTTACATGCCTGTCCGCCCCACTGAACATTCTCTCTAAAGCTGAGAATGCACAAAGCCCTTGTTCACCATTCCTCCTGTCTCCATCACTGCTGCCGGCTGTCAGTTTCACACCACCAAGCAGATTGTAATTGGCAGGATGAGGTGCAGAAATAGAGGATGGTTTGAATATGTGGTTCTTACCACACACACACACACACACAGTCTTTCTGGCTTAGAGATTCTATAAATTTAGGGACCCAGTATTGCCTTCATTTTCTAGCCCATAGATTAGAGTCAGAGAAAGGAAATACTATGCAATCCACTCCCAATGCTGTCCTGATCCAGCCTGAGTACTGCCAAGTCCCAGATGAAGTGGCTTTGGGAATGCTGGAAGCCAGCATTGGAGCATTGTTAGGACACCTCCCAGGGCTGTGAGAGCTGCAAGCTTCCCCCAGGAGTCATCAGCACCCTACTTGATCCTGCATGAGGTCCAGCAGCAAAAAATCAGAGCCCCAGGGAGAGGAATGTAGGTCACAGGACCCTGGGGCATTTTTATGAACGTTTCTTTTTGGATAAATAAAACTTCCATATCCATCTCACCATCCAATGCACTCCAACATCCAACATTCTTTACTAATTCAAACCTGCCTTAATTGGGCTACTCAGGACAGGGTTTCTCGCTCTGGGCATTCCTGACGTTTAAACCAGACCATTCTTCTTTATAAGGTCAGCCCTGTGGCTGCTCCTTCATGCATGCCAGCAGCACCTCCCCTCAAGCCATGACAGTAAGAAACATCCCTAGACATTGCCAAATGGCCCATGCTGGGCAAAGTGATCCTGGAGGAGAACTGCAATAACGGAGATAGATTTAGCTTCGATGTCTGCCCATAGCGACAGGATTTCAGGTCCAGTAAGAACTCAGTCCTGTATTTCTCAAGATGGGGTTCCCAGGTCCAAAATACATGCACTGCGCCTTGGAACTTGTTAGCCATGCAAATTATGGAGACTCATTCCTCACAGGCTGAAACAGAAACTGCAGGAGTGGAGCCCAGGCATCTGTATGCCCATAAGCCTTCTGGATCATTCTGTAGCAAAGTCAAGTTTAAGAACCATTGAGCTATTCCAACCCATCCCTTATTACAAACAGAAACACCTAGGAAAGGTGCTTCCAAAACCTAGGGAGGGCAAGTCACTGCCCTAATTCACACAGCTACTTTGAATCCCAAACCAAGGCTCTTGCCATTAAATCACACACACATATACCGCCCACTGTCCCCCACCCCCAACAGGGTTTCTCCATCTCAGTCTTTGCCTTCTGTTTATTCTGCCTCCCTAGTTTTTTTGGTCTTGACATTTTCTTACTTTTTGGATATTTTCATTTTCATTGACATACAGTAATCAGACATAGTTCTGGGATCCAGTGTTACATTTCAACAGAGACCATGTGAAATGCCCAGGTCAGGTTAATTCCTCTTGCCACGTGTCTGAATTGCACCATTTTTTGTGCTTGCTATCCTGACCCTTCATCTTTTTTGAGATATTGTTCACTAAGGAAGCTGAGGTTACATTTAACAATCCCTCCGTTTATGCTCCCTTCTAGCTAACAATGGGGTGTGGGTGTGAGTCTGTGTGAGGGTTGTACAGGGGATCTCTGTGTCTACACGTGTGTCTCTGTGACTGTGACTCTGTGCTTCAAAGCAGGTGTGAGTGTGCTAAGGCCACCACACCAAAATGCCACCACCTGCCTATTCTGGATCCTGGAATTCCAAAGTCAAAGTCAAAATCTTGACAGATTTGGTTTCCTGGAGACACTGTTCTGGGTTTGCAAAGGGTTCCTTCTTGGTGCCTCTTGACACAGCTTTTCTCCTGTGCAGGTATGCCCAGACTATTTTCCTTGTCTTCCATTTTTAAAAAATATTTATCTATCTGAAAGGCAGAATGACAGAGACAGAAAGCTCTTCCACACTGCTTCACTCTCTATCTGCCTGCAACAAGGAAGCGTCAGGCCAAAGCCAGGAGCCTGGAATGCCACTCAAGTGCCTCTCGGGTGGGTGCAGAGACCCAACTACTTCAGTCATCATCTACTGTCTCCCAGGATGTGCATTAGCAGGGAGCTGGGTTGGAAGTGGGATAGCCACAATTTGAAATGTTGCTGCAGTACTGGATGTAACAGCTTCATCTGCTGTGCCCACACTCACCCCTCTCTTCCTCTTCTCATGATGAAGGCCTCCCCCTAACAGCCTCCTTTTGACTTCATGGTCTTTATGAAGTCTTTCTTTCCAGATACAGTCTCATTCTTTATTATGGGGTACTGGGAATTGAACTTAGGGGTTTTAGACAGACATAAATTAGCCCCTCACCGAGCCTATGAAGGGAATAGGGAGGACAGAGGTGAAGGACATGAAGAGATGAGGCCTAAATCTCCAAATGCAAGATCAGTCACCTGTGACAGTGTCTGACAGCCTGCCTGTGAAGCTGAGAGCCAGTGGCAGGCACGCATCTTGGAAGGCAGATTTCAGGCAGGCGTAACTTACCTATACCTTCTTTCCGACAGAATGACTTTAAACATTCGTCTCCTGGGAATTTCCAGAAAGCATACATTTTTATTATGAGAGACAGAGAGAAAGATCTTCCACCCACTGTTCTTTTATCAAATGACCACAATAACCAGGGATAGAAGCCTTTAACTTCTTTCTTTTCTTTTTTTAAGGTTTGTTTATTTTTTTATTGGAAAGGCAAATCTATAAGGTAAAGAGAAAAATCTATCTATTGGTTCACTCCCCAAGTGGCCACAATGGCCAGAGCTGAGCCAATCCAAAGGCAGGACTCTTTCAGGTCTCCCACGTAGGTAAAGGGTCCCAAGGTTTTGGGCCATCCTCTACTGCTTTCTCAATGCCACTAGCAGGGAGCTGAATTGGAAGTGGAGAGCCAGGACATGAACAGGTGCCAGTGTGGGATCCTGGCACTTCAAGGAGGAGGATTAGCCAATGGAGCCATTGCACTGGGCCCGAATTAATTTTTAGTTTCTTATGTAAGTAATAGATCCAACTGAGCCATCACCTGCTGTCTTTCAGGGTGCATATTAGCAAGCAGCTGGAATCAGAAGCAGAGCCAGGACTTCATTCAGCCCTTCCCATATGGGATGTGGACATCCCAAGCAGCATCCCAACCACAGTACCAAATAGCCACCATAGAAACACACATTTTAATCTGGGATCACTAGATTGCCTTTTCTGACTAAAATTCAAGCAGTATTTGTGATTCTCCCATCCCCCAAATAAAGCTAAAAGTAGCACTCTTCACCTAAAGTGGGCAAAGCCTCTGATTTCTAGTCTTGGAAGAACATTAATAGTTTTAAAATAAATAGTAAAATGCATAGATTTCTAGCTCAGAAGGCACTCTGATCTGACCCCTGATTTAAATCCAGATGTTCACATCACGTGGTTGTACACAAGTCACTGCAGAAAGGTTCAAGCAGAATAGCCCAGGCTGAACACCCCAGGGAGCCAAGGAAAGCACCCAGGAGCCCTGACTGACCCACATAGTTATGTTCCCTCAGGCTTCATCCATTTCAAATGGCAACACAGGGGCTTCCTTGAAAGATACTCCAAGGTCAGGAGAGGCCATTCCTTAGCCTTGGGTTCTGGTAACAGTTTTGAAGGTTAGGTTCAGAGTCAAGATCACCCAGCACTCCAGTTTCCATCAGCTCCTGGAAAGGGAAGGATTTCATTCCCGGGGCGGGGACGGGGGGTGATCAAACAGATGGGTCAGGAGAGTCCAAGGAAGCCTGAGGGGAAGAGAAAAAAGTGGGGCAAAGTCCAAAATCTAAATGGTAGATTGGACCAAATGAAATTGTCTTCTTTTTTTCAGGATGCTGGTAAGATGGTATGACTCAACGTGTAGCATTCATGGATCTCCCTATGGTTGTCTTGTGAACACCTACTAAGTCTACCAGACTCAAGGCACAGCTAAAAAGAGAGAAGAGGGAGGGGGGCACAAGGCCTCAAAGCATTCACAACCTAATTCAAAACTCAGAAAAAACAGAGGTTTGTTCTTGTTCTGTTCTTTGAAACAGAAAAATCAGAATGGGGCTCTGTCTCTCTTCTGTGACTAGTTGTCTTTATGGAGAAGATCCCCTACCACCAGAAATCAGTTTTTAAGAGTTTATTTATTAGAACTGGCTAAAGTTCTCACCTTGCAGGCTCAGGATCCCATATGAGCACCGGTTCTAATCCCGACAGCTCCACTTCCCATCCAGCTCCCTGCTTGTAGCCTGGGAAAGCAGTCGAGGACGGCCCAAAGCCTTGGGACCCTGCACCCACGTGGGAGACCTGGAAGAAGTTCCTGGCTCCAGACTGGCTCAGTTCCGGCTATTGCAGCCATTAGGAGAGTGAATCAGTAGACAGAAGATCATTCTCTCTGTCTCTCCTCCACTCTGCATATCTGATTTTCCTATAAAAATAAATAAATATTTTAAAAATAAAAAAATTTAAGAGTTTATTTATTTATTTGAAAGGCAGAATTATCACAGAGAAAGAGGAGGGAGAAAAAACTTTCTGGTTCACTTCCCAATTGGCCACAATGGCTGGAGCTGAGCCAGACCAAAGCTAGAACCAAAAACAAGGGCCCAAGGACTTCAGCGTGGGGCCAGGCTGGAAGTGGAGCAGCTGGGACTCAAACTAGTAAATTTATGAGATGTCAGTGATACAGGCAGTAGTTTAACTCGATACACCACAGTGCCAGATCCCAATAATCATTTTAAATTTCAAAACCAAAAGGCGGTGTTTGGCACAGTAGTTAAGACACTGTTTAGGACTCCCACATCCCACTTTAGAGAGCTTTGGTTGGAGTCTTGGCACACTTCTGGGACCCGTTTCCTGTTGAAGTGCGCTGTGGAAGAGCAGCAACTGATGATTCAACTACTCGGGTCTCTGCTACCCATCCTGGAGTGCCTGAATTTGAATCCTTGTGCTTCTAATTCCAATTTCCTGCTGGTGTGCATCCTAAGAGGTGGCAGTTGATTGTTCAAGTAGGTGGGTCCCTTCACCCACTCAGAAGAGCTGGGTTGAGCTCCACTCTCCTGGCTTCAGCCAGGTCAATCCCTAACTGTTGCAGGCATTTGGGGCACTAATCAGCATATGAGAGATCTCTGTCTCTCTCTCTTTACCTTTCAAGTAAAACATGAAAAATAAATAAACTTTGTGTCTTAACCTGGCAAGGGGTATTCATGGGCATTTATCCTGTTATTCTCCAGCTATACACACACATTCTTCTATGTTTATGAGTGCCACAGTTTTAAAATGCTTTTGAAGGAATGAGCTTTCAAAACAATGGCATTCTCTGTCCCTGGAGAGGGTGAGCGCCCCCTAATGGACAAGTATAGCCATTCTCCTTCACCAGGTAGAAGGATCTCAAAGCTTCCTTCTATTGGTCAAAACCTCGGATTGGCCGTTCACATTCCAGAATTCACAGAAAGCAATAAACCCACACGACCCGAAATTCTGAGCCAACACCTTTACAAAGGGAGGCAGAATTAACATTCAAAGCTGCCAGAAATGCTACAGTGGTGGAAACATCCAAGAGCACACACGGATCAGCGCTAGAAGGCCTTGGGGAGGTCTTGGATGTGTTCTGAGAGTTTTCCCTGCATGTGGCTTAGGTACCAGTGTTCGCGGCAGTGACACGGCCCACTCAGGGAAACACAGGGAAGTTTCCTATTCAGAAAAGACTCAGGGAAACCTGTGCTGGCTCTACACACACTTTGTTCTTGTTGTGCAGAGGGCTAATGGTGCCAAGACAAATCTGGGCTGGGACTATTGGAACCATATTGGGGTATGTTTCAGCAACAACTGTGGGAGGTGAAGGCTTAGATTCCTACTGACCAAGACAATGGGGCTAGTGTGTGAGGCATGTTCTTGAGAGGCCAAAAATTCCATGATTCCACACTCAACCAAGGGATTCAAAATCGCTTGAGAACACGGCCCAGAAATCTGCATTCTACAATTTTCATCTTACACCTTGTGATTCTGACTGAGGCTGCTTGGGGCCACAACAAAACAATCTAGCGAAATAAGAACTAAGTTTTTGTAATCACGCAAAGCTGGAAAATTGGACTGAACCTTGCTTTTGCACTTACCAATTGTACAGGAGTCCTTCAGGAAGCTCATGGAAAATGGATTTCAAAAGATAAGCTTAGGGCCCGTGCGATGGAGTAGTGGTTAAAGTCCTTGCCTTGCACGTGCCAGGATCCCATGTGGTTGCCAGTTCTAATCCCTGCAGCCCTGCTTCCCATCCAGCTCCCTGCTTGTGGCCTGGGAAGGCAGTCAAGGATGGCCCAAAGCCTTGAGACCCTGCACCCGTGTGGGAGACCCAGAAGAAGTTCCTGGTTCCTGGCTTCAGATTGGCTCAGCTCCGGCCGTTGCGGCTGCTTGGGGAGTGAATCATTGGATGGAAAATCTTCCACTCTGTCTCTCCTCCTCTCTGTATATCTGACTTCGCAATAAAAATAAATAAATCTTTTTTTAAAAAAAAGATAAGCTTATTTGGGTGCAAAAAAATTTGAACTCCGTGTATGTGAAAGGCCTTTGAGGTCCCCGGCTTCGGATCGGCGCAGCACCGACCGTTGCGGTCACTTGGGGAGTGAATCATTGGACGGAAGATCTTCCTCTCTGTCTCTCCTGCTCTCTGTATATGTAACTTTGTAATAAAAAAATCTTATTTTAAAAAGTGTGTAAAAGATGCTTATTGGGAAACACTATTATGAGTTTTAAATTTTTGCAGCAAAATTCACTTTTTCTGCCATTTTTGAAGTACTGTCATATGACCTTTAACAAGTACTTGAGTCAGGCATTCCAATCAATTAAACTGAACAATGATATTACTTATCTGCCAGACTTGCTGGGGGAATTTTATTACAAATTGTATACAAAGTCCTTGGGTATAATAATCACTACAAATATCTAGCTATATTTATTTACTGTTATTTATGAGTATGTATAATATACAAGGCAACATGGGGGAAGTGTACAAGGAAAAAAGCAAAATTTGGGACTGATCTTGTGGCACAACAGCCTTAAGCCACCACTTACGATTCCACTATCCCATACCGGAGAATATATCGGACCAGTTTGAGTCATCTGGCTGTTCTGCTTCTGATTCAGTTTCTTACTAGCACACCTGGGAAAACAGCAGATGACAACTCAGTACCTGGGTTCCTGCCACCTTTGGGAAAACCCAGGTGAAGTTCTTGGCTCCTGGCTTCAATCTAGCCCAGCCTGAGCTGTTGGCAGCCATGTGGGGAGTAAACCAGTAGATGAGAGATTTCTCTTTATCTCTCCCTCTCTCTGTCATTCTGCCTTTCAAACAAGTAAGTAAGTCTTAAAAAAAAATACAAAAATAAGCAAAATAGCCCCGGCCTCTGGGCAAATTATATCCAGCAGGTTGCCTTTAAAGCTTTCCTATTAAAAAAAATCTCAGTTTTTTTCCAGGGTTATCAAAGTCAAAATCACTTTAAACTCTTAGTCTAATTCAGGCCAGTTTTTTTTTTTTTTTTTACCAGTTACAGGTGGGAGTCTACCTGGAAAGTGAATGAGCCAAAAAGTAACACTCTCCAGAACCAGTCTAGGAACCCTGAATGACAATCAGTTGGACCAGAGCTCGCCACTCGATGCCCTGTTGCTCCCACTGAGCCCCTTGAACCAATGAACTTGATGCTAGAAAGCACTGCATCCCTGGGAGGCACATCACCATGCTGTCAGCTGCCACTGATGACTCTTCTTCCCATTTCCTTTACTAATCCCACCCAGTCTGAAAGGAAAACAAGCCCTCCTTGAAACCACCAGGCATTGTCCAGGGTTCTGCGTGGAAAGGGTTTGTACATACTATTGTCAGTTCCCCATTCCATGGAAGGAAGAACCACAGTAACTTTATTTCATCATGACAGTGAGTCCAGAAGTTATGACCAGGCCCTCTAAGACTTATGTAATGCTTCTAGAATGTCTTCATCACAACTGACCCAGGGAAAGATTTTTTTAAAAAGCTATGCACCTGCTCCAAGCTGAACTCCTTCCACACCTGTATTCCTTCTGAAGCTAAGCATCAAATACTCCCAGGGAAGACAAAAAGCAGTCTGATTCTCACTTTCTCTGATTTGAATCTGGCTGGGACTGATAAGAGAGAATTTTAATTCCAAAGACCTCTTAGTGAAATTATAGACTGCCTAAAAGCATAACTGGAAAGGACTGTGAGTGAAGAAGTCGAAGTGAGAATTTTATCAAGAATTATGTTAATTATGTCGAGCAGCTTAAATCGAATTTTCCAAGAAGGAGCAATGGTTGGATAATCCATCATCAGAGAAGTGGCAACTGATTATTAGGAAAGTTATGATTGCTGGTTAGGATGCTTACCCCGGTGCAGTGAATGTCAATGGATTCTGTGCCTAGTTCTTTTATAAATACTGATGCCAGGGATTGGCGAAGGTAGGGCCCAAGCATCAGTATTTTGTAAGATCTCCCAGTGGTTCTAATGGGCAGCCTGGGTTGACAGCCATTGCCCTAGTTAACGAGCTCAGCTACCTGAAGAGGTAAATGCTGCTTTCACAGCAGTTTGACTTTTCCCCTTGAGAACCAGAAAACCAGTGTTGATTAATTAACATTTTCCAAACAACAGCAATGAATTAACTGCCACTAATGCTCAGGCCATGGAATTAGACACGACTCCTGTATATCAGAATCATCTCCCCAGACAGCAGTTTGAACATGGATTCCTGGGAACAAGGGCTTGGCCAACAACAGAGATAGTTTGGCATCAGCTGAGCAAGCACTGTGTAAGGAACAGGCACGACTTGAATCTCCTTTCCACCTTAACTCGAGTGCTTACTGTGAGTGTGCCTGACACTGTGCTACGGCTGGGAGGTTCAGAGAGTGCAAGAGTATGACTGATACCCCTATAGGAACTGACAGTCTAAAGGAGAAAAGGAAATGTCAATAAAATATACCAGCCTTGCAGTATGGAATTTCGGTGAGAGATATTTCAGGAGCCAGGGGAGAAAGTGCCGTAGCTCAGGATAGCAGGAGACAATTCCTGGAGAAGACTACACATGAGCTGAGTTGGGAAGGGGGACAACCTCCTGAACCTGTGGGGACTGAAGCCTGGACAAAGGTAAGGAGGAGTGTGAGCAGTCCTAGGTGGCACTGCTAAGGTGGGTAGGAGGCTGATTAGAAAGACTCTTGCCTGCCATCTACAGGATTTTAATTTAGCCTTGGAGGTGATGGAAGTTTATTGATGGATTTCAAGTAGGGAAGTGACAGGATCAGAGTCACATTTCAAACAATCATTCTAGCAGTTAGTACAGCCTTGCTACTCCAAGAATGGTACCCAGTATTAGCATCTTCTTTAGGAGCTTGTTGGAAATTCAAAAAGATCTCTGACTGAATCCCAAATTTAAATCTACTTTCCAAAAAGAAACTCCCCAGTTAGTACACATACACAATACAATTTAAAACATATAATCAAAGAGGAGAGATTTTCTTAAGGTAGAGATTTAAGGCCATTTAGCAGACTATGGCAATCCATTGTCAAGCCTTTCATTTAAACAATTCATTAACAACTATTTTTGAATAACTGAATCCATGTATAGGCCATCCTCCTGAACTTTAATGGCCAGTTCAAGAGCTAAGCCACACTTGTAGAGCTATGAGTTTTTCTCAAATGTCACCTCCAATTCCCACCAGAATAGTCAGAATCCTACAGATACTGCCTTGGCAGAAGAACCTTAGGATGCTCTGGAACATTCTATCATGGGTACCATGTACTTTCAGATACAGTTTCAGCCAAAGGGAAAGAAAGAGGCCCCTTTGTCTGGCTTTGATGGTGAGTAAAGGCAACCAGACAGTCTTTCCCTGTGTTCCCTCAGTGTGCTGGGTGAAGTCGGCACAGGGTGTAGACTTCATAATTGCCTATTGTGTTTACTGAGACACAGAAGGAAGGAGGGAGGGAGGAGCAATGAAAAGAGAAATGGGAGAGCGTTTGTGTCTGAAGGTTGGTGTTTGGTGAGCAAAAATCTTCCTCTGACCTGAGCAATAGCAGTAGGGAGACCAAACTGGGGGATACTCCAGGGACAGAACTGGAGGGGGCACTTATTTTCATCAAAAAGCAAACAACCTTCTCCCAGAAGTGCAACTCTAAGAGCTTGAAAGAAGCAGCGTAGTCTACTAGGTAAGAAGGATGGGGTTTAAAGGGACAAACAAGCAATTAGTCTATAAATAAGCATGAGTGTACCTCATTTATAACAATCGCTGTGTTATTGAACGGGGCATACACATTGAACTGGGGTTAAATTAAAACTATTTTAAGCCCATTCTGGGAATTTGCTATTTAAAGGAATCTTTTGTGGAGTGGATAATCACTCACTAATGAAGTTTTTGTTAAACTTGGAGTGCCACAAAGCTGAAGTTCCCAAACCCACTGTGCTGGAAAGATCACCCCACAGATAGCTGGCAGAATACAGCTTGTTCATGTGCCAGAGAATAGGGCTCAGTAAGTAAAGGCTGGGGTGTAGGGGATCTGCCTTCAAAACAAAACATGTAGGTCCAGGAGCAATAGCCTAGCAGCCAAAGTCCTCGCACCTTGTATGCACCAGGATCCCATATGGGCACCGGTTCTAATCCCTACAGCCGCACTTCCCACCCAGCTCCCTGTTTGTGGCCTGGGAAGGTGGTCGAGGATAGCCCAACGCCTTGGGACCCTGCACATGTGTGAGAGACCTGGAGGAGGCTCAGGTTCCTGGCTTCAGATCAGCTCAGCTCCAGATGTTGTGGCCGCTTGGGTAATGAATCATTGGACAGAAGACTTTCTCTGTGTATATATGGCTTTCCAATTAAATAAAAAATAAATCCTTAAAAAATATATAGAGAGAGATTTGCCCTTGGACAAAGTGGATAACCAGTAAAAAGAACTTGAGAGTCGACTAGAAGAGGATGGAAGACTCAAGAGTCAATCAAAGGTAAAATACACAACTTTGTGACTTGCATTTACAAGATGGACAGAAGAGGGCAAGCGACCACAAATGACATGAACATTGTTCTTAAATTCATGACTGAAGTCTGTTTTATTTGTCCCTAACCTCAGGATGTGCTAGAATCCAGACTGTTTCAAAATAATGTTAACTCAGTTACCTATGGTGCATCTATGAGCTCCTAACTAGCTAGAGAGACATTCTGGTTGAGAGCAAAGTAATTCACAAGCACTTTAGCATTCATCAAGTGATTCTACATATCTTGACTCTGAAAACCATGAAGAGGCAAGCTTTTGTGCTGGATTTCTTGGAATACATTCACTGGAAAGATGGAGTTTAAATGGGAAATGGGAATATGAACCAAGTCAGGTAATATAAAAGGGAAAATAGGAAAAGACAACCAGAGTCTGATCCAGGTATATAGTTGCTTAAGACTCTCTCTCTTTGAATGGCCAAGTACAAATCATAAACTCCTTACTAAAATCTGTCCAGCCATGAACCTAGGATGGGACTCTAATAAAGGACCCAGGATGAAGAACGGAGAACCAAGCAAATCCCACATCCCAACAGCCATCTAGGATCATCACATCATCCTTAGCTACTCACTTCTTCCTGTAGTGCAATGAATGAGAAGGAAATCATTTGTTCATCCAACCAATATTTATTGAGTTCCTCAAATGTTGGAGCAGCAAATTTGAGAAGTCCCCCCTCTGTTTCTCTGAAGTAGAAAGGTAGGGGAGAGTGTTAAAAAATAGTTTGGTGGGCCAAAGAATATCTAAATGTGAGGAAGGAAGTCTCAATTTAAGCAAGTCAGATATTAGAAAAAGCAGCCACCTGACTCTAGGACTAGTTACTATTGTCATGGTTCCTTATGGAAATACAGGCATTTCCAAAGGAGCTTTCCGGTGAGATGAGATTTTGAGTATAGAAGAAACACTTGGGTGCTTCTGCACATGTATAGGAGAGGAGCTTTGGAGGCCTTTGTCTTGGCTCTGAGCCATACAGCCCTACTGCAAAATCTGTCCCAATGCTGTGTACCAGGTCCTACAGAACAGAGGGCCAGGAAGCTCTTAGAAAGGGGAGAGATACAGAAGCACAAACCCAGCAAACCAAAAGGGAAATCAAGAAATGAAAGAGAATTCAATAGATAGATCAGGAAAAAGGTCAGAAAGGGGTTAAGTAGAGTCAAAAGGAAATCCTTTGAGATTTCATCCAAGATCAGTACCAGCTATTTCTCAAATGCTTTTAAGAGTTCATGTAACTTAGCAACTGACCTATGTTTGGTTTTTGTTTTTGTTTTTACCCATGTCAGTTTCTCAGTAGTTGCTGTCAGGAAAAAAAAAAGGCTTAGGATTGTGTATTTACTGAGAGATGGGAAGCAAAGAATAAAATTATGTGCTATGTCCTATTTGGCAAGATTGTAAGAAGGCAAGACAGCAATAAAGACAAAAAGACAAGCAAAAGGTCCAACTTCTGGGGATGCTCACAAGGAAAGTAAGGCCGGCAGGCTAACCTTGGGGTCCAGAAAAGCTCTCAGGGGCATGTGTTCCAGAAAAATAGGCCCATGCTGGGACATTTGAGATGGTCCAGGAGAGGAGCACCTGCAAATTCTATTCCTTGCCTCCCTGAAATATCAGTGCCACACCAGGTCAGTATTCTTCATAGATCATCATGCTGTATCCCACATTCTCCATCCAACTCTCTCCAGAGACCAAAGGGCTGGGAAACATTTCAGGGTTTTTTTTCTACAGATGTCTATCAACCCCCACCAGAATTCCCACCAGACTCCATTCCCACTTCTTAGTCATGCACAGAGAGCACAACCAGTTGTCAGGGATTACAATCACAGGCACATGCAACAACAGTCACATTCCATTCTGAGAATCACGTAAATGTGCATACATGTACATACATTACTTGACTTCTGGCTACTGTCAGGAAGTTAGACAGCAGAAATTTGCTGTGACGGTTATAGGGACTACTCCCAGGTTCCTCCATATCTATGCAGCATGACATGCATATCAGCACCACCCTAGTGGACAGCTCATAGCAGGGCTGTCTGTGGACATCCTTTTTTTGTTTGTTTTGTTTTATTTTTTTATTGGAAAGTCAGATATGCGGGGAGGAAGAGAAGCAGAGAGGAAGATCTTCTGTTTATTAGTTCACTCCCCCAGGGGCTTAAACAGCCAGAGTTGATGTGATCCGGGGCCGGGAACCAGGAGCCTCTTCTAGTCTTGCACACGGGTGCAGGATCCCAGGGCTATGGACCACCCTTGACTGCTTTCCCGGCCCACGGGCAGGGAGCTGAATGGAAAGTGGGGCTGCCAGGATTAGAACCGGCGCCTATATGGGATCCCAGCTAACACAAGGCAAGGACATTAGCTTCTTTTTTTTTTTTTTTTTACAGATGAAGACCAAATTTATTCCTGGTTTTTATAAACATGCAAAGAGATAGAAACAAGTATGAGGACCAGATATGCAATCAAATGGGTATGGGAACATTTCTAGGATTAGGTCAATTCAATCAGTCACTGGAAATGGAAAACTGTAGGCTGTTTATCTGACTGAAAATACCAGGCTAGAGAATACTGTTCTTTGCACTCTTCTTGCAAAGGGGGCCTTCTTTCCAGTTCATTGGCCGAATAACTTATTACATGAAGAGGAATAGATGATGAAGCTGGACTGTTGATCCATCTGAAATGTCCTCTTAGAAAAATCTGAGAAGCCAGGATGATTGTCTTCCACCAAGCAGAATGTGTGGACATCCTTTTTAAGAGTTTGTCCAGAACTAAGTATGCACCCAATGGGAGGCAACATGTGATAGCTGATGTACTTGACCATGCATGCTTGAGTTCTAGGCCCCCAGTTTCACCCTGGCCCTGTCATAGCTACTGCAACATTTTGGGAATGAATCAGATGATGGAACAATTGAAGATCACATATTCACTCTCTGTCTCTCTCTCTCCCCATCTGTGTGTGTGTGTGTGTGTGTGTCTTCCCACCCAATCATCCCTGTCTCTATGTCTTACAATACAGAATAGTACTTCTGTGATTTCAGAGGCCATTATCACTAGGCAAAAAGTATGCATTACCTTGAGAAAATGAGATGATGGTGATGATGATTAAAAACGACAACAGCTAACCGTATCTTGAGTGTTTGCTGTATACCAGGTTCTATTCCTAACATTTCTCATGTATCATCTCCTCAAGATAACGTGCTCTGGCGAGATCTCTTAGGTTGCTTCCCTCCCCCCACATCTCCATCTTAATTGTCCCCTAATCATCCCAGCTTCTATTTCCTGAACATCCTTCCTGCTGTGTGGGGCCTCTGAGCCTGTGTCTGGGCTCTTTGCCGAAAGCAATTCTGGGAAAGCGAAGAGGTTGTGGAACTCCTGACAAGTCAAGAGCCCCCAGGGTGGTGTGAGTCAGTGTCTTGACCCAGATGGAGTCATCTGCAGAGAAGGGAAGGGAGAGAAGCATTCCCCGGAGAATGGAGAAAAGAAGCATTAAGGAAGGGACATCCCTAGGAAGTCATCCATCACCCATGACATTTTAAATGCAGGTGGCAAAGGCAGAAGACAGGGACAGACAGGAAGGAGCTCCTTGACTAATACCCACAAAAATGAAACCGGATGAACTCCTATAGTTCTCCTCTCTCCACTCCCCAGCATCTACCCACAGACTCAGAGGCCACTCCCAGAAACTGGTGCTGAGCTCAGCCAAGTTCAATGCAAGGACTCTGAGCCCAATTAGACTCTCCATTTGCAGAATGACCCTTGATCTCTTAAGTAGAGTCTATACAACCCCCAACCTTTCTTATCAGTTAAATCAGAAAATTCAGCCAGTCATTTACCTAGAGGTCTGGGCTCCAAACCTTTGGGCCAGTTTGAAAGGATACTTTTATGGGATTGATTAAAATGACCAGATGTTTTCCTTTCATTTTGGCATGATCTCAGGTCTGTATCTGGTTATGGCACCAGAGCCTGAGGAGTAAACACACACTTTTAGACCCCAGGGTTCATTCACTGCACCTTCCTTTCACAATCACAGTAGCCCACTGAGTTTCTGTGACTACTTCCAATTGATACACCTTTATTCATTACAATCCAATCCATGGGTCCTTTATAGTTTTTAAGACCCTGCTACCCATGTTGTTTCATTGAAATTGAATACAAAACATTACTTTTCCTATTTCACTAGCAACAATCAGTTTTCTTTTCAACCTAAAGGCAATCCTGCTCTGACATAATCTAAACAGAACTCAGCCTATGCATGTCTTCCATTAGCTCAACTCTTGAGATGAGAGGTATGGGAAAATTCATCCTCAAAAGAAATCTGGCTCCAACCAACGCCTTATAAAGACTTACTGTGAAGACAACACAATAGATTCAGACTGTAGAGTGTCTCTCTACTCCAACACATGACAATGACAGACAACATATTCTTAAAAGATAAAGGGCACTGTGGTACAAGGGTTAAGACAACCCTGGTGATGCCACAGTGCCAGTTGGAGTCCCAGCTACTCCATTTCTGATCTAGCTCCCAAATAAGTTACCTGGAAACGCAGTGGAAGATGATCCAAGTACTTGGCCCCTTGCCACCCATGTGAAAGACCTGGGTGGAGTTCTAGGCTCCTGGCTTTGACCTAGTCTATTCTCAATTGTCACAACCATGTGGGGATTGAACCAATAGACGGATAATCTTTGTCTTCCTCTCTCTATATTTCTTCCTCTCTCCATATATATACATCCTTGTCTCTTTATCACTCTGCCTTTCAAAAACTAATTTGTCTAGATCACTTTGTCTTTAAGAAAAAAATCAGGGGTCTACAATATGCAGCATTGTGGAACAGCAGGTTAAGCTGGGTAGCGGTCCAAATACCTGCTGTTCCACTTCTGATCCAGCTCCCTGCTCATGTTCCTGGAAAAGAAGTGGAAGATGCCAACATACTTGAGCCCTTGGACTCACATTGCAGACCCGAATGCAATTCGAGACTGCTGGCTTCAGCCTGGCTCAGATCCAGCTGTTGCAGCTATTTGGGGATGAACCAGCAGGTGGAAGCTCTCTCATACTCTCACTCTCTCTCACTTCCTAATAAATGCAAATAAATGTCTAAGAGCATTTAAACATGGATATCTTGACTCAAAATTCAAGTAAGCTCTCCATGTGCTATAAATGCAACAGAAAAAATGATGAGAGTGAGCAGGGTTGAAGCCAGTGTGCTAGGCCCTGGGTCCATTGGCAGCCGGACACTCAGCTCCCATAGACAATAACCAGTCCAAGTGTTTCATGGCTGAGGATCATGTCTGGGTTTTCTCCTGGCATCCCAAGTAGGATGCTGCCCCTCTGCTTCACTGATCCCTTCTGCTTTGTTCTTTTAATTTTTTTTTTATCTGCTGCTGTGAGAAGGATTTGGAGACAGTGAGATTATGCTGTTAATATTATAATGGTAGATCTATGCCATTATAGCATGTCCAAATTCACAGAATGCAACACCAGGAATGGATCCTAATGCAAACACTGGACCCTGGGTGACAACGATGTGTCAGTGCAGATTCAAATACACTGTAATAGGTCCACCCCTCTCAGTGAAAAGGTAGACAAAGTGGGAGGGGATATACGGGAGAGCTCTATACCAGTCCACTTCATTCTGTTGTGAATCTAAAACCCTAAAAGAATAAGGTTCACTTGAAAAATAAATAGCCACTGCTGATTCTTCTCTGAAGCTGTGCTTATTCTGAACTGGAAGTTTGGGGGTGCTGAGGCTGAGGGATGACCCAGATAATAATTTCACAAGCAAACTAATGCAGCCAATCACTGATCTGGCTGGGTCAAACATTGCATAGTAATCAACAGTAGGGGTGACCCTACCACTGTCTTCGTGGCTGGCTCCTCCATCTCCTCTCAGTCACTGAATATTAGCAGCCCCTCAGTCCCTCGTAATTCTACTTATAGTCATTCTCCTATAGTCTTCCCATCAGTTGATACTTTTCATGTGTATGCTTCTGGTTTGACCTGAGCTACAGGCTTGTGTAATAGAGCCAGGTGGGTATTCACTCTGTATAGCCAGCCTCCCTATCAATGCTTCTCAGGTGGCAACTCCACTAAACCTCCTCCTGCCCCCTGGTCATGGAAACAGAACTGTTCTGCAACCCTACCAATTCCAAGATCCATCTCTCATGCCCATCCTTTCACTGGATGCTCAAGTGTGACTCATCTTCACCCCATTCCAAGACAGCCCATTCACCTTGCTCCCACATAAATGCCACACAGCTCCCAATCTAGAGCAACATACTATAATCCACAACATGAACAGAATTGGGATTTTCACATCATGTAGAGTTGGAAACAAAGTAGTAGAAATGATCTAGCTGAATAATTTCTGGTCCAATGCAAGAGAATTGTGAGGTGAAACTTGAGGGGATATTTCTAAGACTAAGCAAGGGCTGTTGACATTTGGTACAACTGGAAGAATATTCCAATTGTGGTAGGCAGCTTCAGAAATAGCCTGGCATTATCCTCACATCATGGTATTTACATCCTCGTATAATCCTCTCCCCTTCAGTGTGTGGCTGGACTTATTGATTCATTTCAAAAGAATAAAACATGGAAGAAACAGTATGTCACTCCTAGGACATGTCACACACATATGTAAAAGACTAGGGTTTCCTTTGTGAAATACTCCTGCTTTCTCTAGAGGAACACAGGGGCCACATCATGAGGCATGTAGAGAAGCACATGATGTACCAACAGCCTACAAGGGCAAGCATGAAAGCAGAGCCCGTCTCATATGGGCCTTGAGCCTCCACCCTCTGACTAACAATTCGAGGGAATCTAGAAGAAGATCACTGGCTAAAATGCTCATGGATTCCTGGCCTGCTCAGAAACTGTGAGACAGAGGTCCACAGTGCAGCAAAAGAGATTAAACCACCACCGGTGATGCAGACATCCCATTTGGGCTCTGTTTTGAGTCCTGGCTGCTCCACTTGCAAACCAGTTCCCTGCTAATATGTGTAGGGAAGCAGCAAAAGATGGCCCAAATGCTTGATCCCCTCAGCCCAAGTGGCAAACACTGAAGAAACTCCTGGCTCCTGGCTGCAGCCTGGCCTATTCCTGGCTGATTTGGCCATTTAGATCAAAGATCTCTGTTCATCTCTCCCTCTTTGTAACTCTGCCTTTCAAATAAATAAATCTTTAAGAAACTCTTTTTTTCATTTGCTAAAATGTAAGATAATTTGCAATGCAGCCATAGAAAATGGATATACCCACTTCAACATGAGTCAACCCCACACCGCTCTGATCAACTATTTAGATGCTTCCCACATTTGTTCAGAAGCCAGCACACATACACATGCACACACATTCGCTCAATAACGTAACCACAGGCATTTTAGCCTTTCTTACATACTGGATGCTAACACTACATTCAAACACTTAAAAAAAAAACTATTTAAGTGCACACAAAGGCTCTCAGATACTGTTGTACTCCCAGGTTCTTAGGCAAGGGCCTGAAGCAAATCATACATGCCAATAACACAATCTCAGGGCTACAGCAGTGAGGAAGCAAGAAGTGAGGCAGGGAAGCACAGAAAGAGAAAGACACGCTAGTCTATCCCCAGGCTTGCCATAGCTGTCCAAATAACAACCAGCTGCATAGTCACCCAGAAGTCTCCTGAAGTACTCTGCCAAGGTGTAAATGTCTGTGTCCCCCTCAAACACATGGATTGAGATTATAAACCCAAAAATGATGGTGTTGGGAGATGGGGCCTTTTGGGGGCTGATAGGGTCATGAATGGGATTAATGTCTGCAAAGGAGGCTCCTCCAGAGTGCTTTCATCTCTTCTGCCACAGTGTGAGGCTGTGAGAGGACAACTGTGTTTGAGCCAAGAGGAAGGCTCTCACCAGACACTGACTCCACTAAAGCCTTGACCTTGAGCTGCCCAGCCACCAGCATTGTGAGAAATAAACTTTGATCATTTGTGAGCCATTTAGCCTATGTTATTTTGTTATCATAGTTGGAACAGACAGACCACATGGAGCCATGCACCTTGGACAGCTCATGAAGGGGAGACAAGTGGGTCACTGGTTTGTTGACTCCTTCCTGTCTCCCGCCTACCATTGGCCGAAGTTCCCCCAACCCACCTGCACAGGATGTGAGACTTCCCTATGCTTCCAAATTATGTCATCCAACTCCTCTAAATCCTGTGCTCGATGGCTGGTTGTCCAACCACTGAGAAGTACTGGAGCTGTTGTGGCTACCACCACCGCAGATGTCCAGCAGGCCTTGCCAGTGTCTGGCCCTCTCTTGCTGCAAGCTGAGACAGATGGCAATGTTAGGAGACGAGGTGACAGAGGAAGCTGCTGAGCCCTTCATGGACCAGACAGCCAAGAACCAGAGGGTAGAGGAGGCTGAGCAAATCAGGGAGCAGTAGAAACGAATCTGAAACAGATGTTCTCACAGATGAGCACCTACTCTCTGGGAAGCTACTTCCAGATTTGAAATGCGGACCTGTACACATTAAGATGTTAGCTGCTTTAACTCCAACTTTCTTGTTACTCCCTTAAATACCGGATTGTACCACCAAGTGCAGGATGTTTAAGGAGAGACTCTGCAGCCCTTAGTCACTATGCTTCATGGCGACACCCTTATTTCTCAAGGGAATTCTACTTTCCTGGAAACTCAATGATGCTTAATTCCATTGTCTGGTTTCATATCATGAGGTCACTAAGAATACAGGAATACAGGAGCTGACTCAGGATGCAGACACAATGGAGACATGAGCCAATCCTGTAAAGGCTAAGGCCTGGGATGGCCTTTTAGATTTGTTCCAAACTGATTCCTTTGTATTTGCATAAGACAGTTATTGGCAAGCCACCTTAAGAGAGACGAGAGGGACGGAGCCCAGAGAAAATCCCACCAAGGACTGCAACACTAAGCCACTCACAGGCAGAATTCTTGCTGTGAGAAGGGTGCATAAGCTCAGGAAAGGGTATCCAGTGGGGCAATGCAGTATCCACTTCTGTTGGCCACCATCTTGGTTAAACTTCTCATGCTAAGATTGCATCTTATCAGTAAAATTATACTTCAACACAACAAATGGCTAAATACTAAAATGAAATAGACACGAGACAGCTGAATGGTACCTTATAGCCATTTTAAGGTATATAGCAGCCAGTCCTGTATACAAACTAAAATTGAAATGTCAATGAGCAAATCATAGGTTGTGGTTAAGAACTTGTTTTTTTGTTTTTTTTTTAACATACTGGTTACGCAAAACCATGTCAATTCCATAATGTTACAAATTGCTGTTAATGTTATATTGGGACTCTTAATTGACTGGGATGATATTCTACCAGCTCCAACTTTGGACCAGAAATGGTCTCCCCAAGAAACTGTTCAACCCATCTGGACAATAAGTAGCTGGACTCTATGTTTGGTATATGTTTGCAAGGAAAGAATCTTGATTGAATTTGAACTGTAATACTGCACCAAGGTGGAGGAATCCACCAGGGGAGAGGGGCGTGGGGAGGGGTGAAGGGATTTCCAGAGCCTATGAAACTGTCACATAATGCATAATAATTAATAAAAAAAAAGATTGCATCTTAATCTGATTCTTACTTCGCTCCAACATTGACCTCATTGATTCTCTCTAGACTTCTCCCACAAGTCAAGAAGTCTCTAACCAGGCACTATTAGAAGAGTCCCAAGCATGTTAAAATGATCACATGACGTTCACTGGGGGAGGGGGCTCAGTTGATTCCCTGATTCCCTAAAATTACATTGATAAGAGCCAGGCCACAATTCACCCCCACATTCCAGGAGCCTTTTTCTTTGTAAATATTAATACAGGTTTGGCTTTCATAACCAGCGTGCCAGGACTGGGCTGTCCCTCTCAACATATGTAGAGAAAACTGCTCCTCTTGCTTTGTTAAATCGAAAGAAACTATGCAAATGAAATAAAGTGAAATAAAATAAAATTAAATAACCTCACTCTTGGGCCAGATAAACCACAGAAATTCCTCAATGTGACCAATCTCTTCTAATCATGCTCCCCCCACCCATCCCTGACAGCAAAATAGTTAGAGCCTTGTCACGTATTCACAGAACCCAAAATCCACACTTACCAGATCCCAAGACATTCTCTGTTCTCCTCAACCAGGGCTTTTCAAGGTGCATCTGAGCATTGAGCATCTCCAGAAACTGACTCTGGAAGGACCAGTACAGCCCCCATTGGACTTCTGCAGAGCAATTGTCTTGCTTTTTGTGTTGCTGCCATTGTTATTATACTGTTTTTTACACTGGCCTTTATGTGAGTTTTTTTTTTTTTTTTCCTAAAGAAAATTTGGAGAGTACCTCCTTTGGGGCAGGTTCAACAAAACAAAGATCACAGTGTCTGGGATCAACTCCTTCCTCCAATTCTGCTGCAACTTGCTGTGACTGTGCCTGGGAGGCAGCAGATGTGGCTCAAATACTCAGGCTCCTGCCACCTATGTGGGAGACACAGATCAAGTCCCTGGCTCCTAGCTTCTGTTTTACACAATCCTTGCCATTTGGGCATTTGAGAAGGGAGCCAGCAGATGGAGTATCTCTGTCTCTCCTTCTCTGTCATTATGCCTTTCACATAAAAAAAATGTTCTGATTTCATCATCAAGAGTTTACCATCAAACTGATTTTCATTTCAACTGGGTTTCCTCTTCCTGAACACAGTGTCTAGTCTTTCTCTACCTTGTTAATTTCCCATCTAACCAGGAAAATGTGGGCTCCACCTTTAGCAATATCTAACTCACACTGTCTAACATTGTTTCCCAATGTACTCCCTTTATAATTGGCTTCTATCATAAGCAGCATTTGCTTGCCATTGACATCTGTAGCATTAGGTTTTCATTTTTAGTAAGTACATTCAGATTTTTAAGTGAGCAAACTGAAAGAAAACTATGAAGTCAATAATATAGCAGGTTCACACACACAGCTGTACCAAAAGCGTGAAGGCAGTGCAGGGACCTATGCCATCCTCCATGGAGTGGGTACCTCTTTGTGAGTGGGCACTCCATCTGCGGCCCTCCATCCAAACACACCACAGTGAGAGTTCTCTGCCTTACTGTGCGTAAGATTCAGCAATTCTAAGTTGCTGTCTTGAAGGTGGGGCTAGAGATACTTGCTTTCATAGCAATAGAGTACCCCCTTTCCCAGGTATTAGTTATTCAAGCCACCAAGCCAGGAGCTGCTTAAGGGCAAATATCATGTCTTTCTCACATATATCTGTAGGCTTAGCAGACAGAAAGCCTGAAGGAGATGCTTGTGTATTTGGGAAGGTAAGACAGAAAACATGGGAATTAAAAATGTCAAGATAGGATGGGCTGACATTTGCAATGCCAGCATCCCGTATCAGGGTGCTAGTTTAGTCCTGACCTCTCCACTTCCCATCCAGCTTCCTGCTAATATATCTAGGAAAGCAGCAGAAAATGGCTCAAGTACCTGGGTCTCTGCCATTCACATGGGAGACCAAGATTAAATTCTAGGTTCCTAGATTCAGCCTGGCCCAGCCCAAAATAATGCAGCCATCTGAGGAGTACACCAGAGGATGTCTATCTCTCTCTCTCTTTCTCTCTCTATCTCTCTTTCTCTTGCTCTCTCCTTCCACCCTCCCTCTCTAACTCATTCTGCCTTTCAAATAAGTCTTTGAAATAAAAAAGAAGAATACCTGGGTTCAATTTCCATTCCTAGCTCCTGACTCCAGCTTCCTGCTGATACAAACCATGGGAGGGAGCAGTGATGGCTTAAATGGTTCCCACCATCAATATGGACGCCCCAGATTGCATTCCTGGCTCCTGGCTTTGACTCCAGCCCAGTCTTGCCTGGTACCAGAAATCTGGAGTGCTAAACCAATAGACGAGTCTTGTCTTTTTCTTTTTCAGCATCCCTCTCCCCAAACTTCTCCATCCTCTTCTCAAATAAATACATAAATCACTTTTTAAAAAATGCATGTGCAGGTTTTGAATACTCCCTAGAACCAAATGAATGAAATGCTTTAGTAATATAAAGAAATTGTAGCCCTCCCAAGCTCAGAAAAGGTGAGGACCTCTATGGTCATTTGTATCCACTCCCTGCCCCCTGCCATGATTGCTACAATAATATCCTGAGACGTAGCCTCTGGAAACAGTAGGGCATAGTAGTTTGCTTATGGCCTATTCCTGCGTTCATATCCTGACTCAGCTTCTTACTGTCTCTATAATCTTAGTCAACTGCCTTAACACACTCTGCACCTACATTCCTTCAGCTGTTAGTTTGAGACAATAGTGGCTCCTACTTTATAAAAGATGTTCCTATGTTGAGGGCCAGAATGGTGCCACCCAATACGCACTTAGCAATTGATCAGTGTTAGCAACCAGTCTCTAGCTTTATGTAGGCACCAGTCAAGCACTTACATTAGTCACCAGGAGAAACACTAAGCTGTCCTCCAGGCTTGCAGTCTAATGGTGGAGAAGCAAGGTGAAAAACAATAACTAGTTCAAGGGCAGTCTGGCTGTGCGTAGAAATAGTTATCATTTAGGGAGCATCCACCTTTGCAGATGCTAGTCCAGGAACTCCCATTGGACAAGCAATAGAGTGGTTGGTGACTTCACTTGCTCCTAATCACATAGAAGGATTTCAAAGACCAACTTCTCTGATTGTAAATTCTGTGCTCTTTACCAAAATACAATGTGTCTTCAAGTGGTTCACACACACACACACAAAAAGCACATTGGGGGGCTCAGCACAGTGGTCTAGCAGCTGAAGTCCTCGCCTAGCACACACTATGATCCCATATAGGCACCAGTTCTAATCCCGGCAGCCTTGCTTCCCATCCAGCTCCCTGCTAGTAGCCTAGGAAAGCAGTCAAGGACAGCCCAAAGCCTTGGGACCCTGCACCTGAATGGGAGACCCTGAAGAAGCTCCTGGCTCCTGGCTTTGGATCAGCTCAGCTCCAGTAGTTGCAGTCACTTGGTGAGTGAATCATCTGAGGGAAGATCTTCCTCTCTGACTCTCCTCCTCTGTCTATATATCTGACTTTGCAATTCAAAAATAAATAAATCTTTTTTTAAGCATATTAGGAAAAAAAAAGCTAAGCATGACCTTCAACCTTTGTTCACCAACGTAAACCACCTTCACTTTCGTTTTGTCCACAATGTCCATGAAATAGTCTGATTCATGACACACATTGCCCAGTAACATGCTGCACTGCACATGCAAAGAATGACAGAGTCCTAAGAAAACTCCACCAATGGGCCAACATCTTTCAGCATTAACCTCACCAAATCAGTCTTCACTGTATGTGCTAAATAGTCACTAATTTAATTAATTGCTTATTAGCTAGCAGATGTACTGGTACATTAATAGGTCAATAATACCTAATTGTACCTATTAATACTAACTTAATTATAACATCAGGGGACTATAAGTGATTCACAGGCATAATCTAGTTTCCTGATACCTAGAATAATGCCTGGCAAATACTATATTATTAATAAATATTTTGAGTAAATAAACTCAGCCATAGTTTTTACTACATTGTCCTTTCACATTTTTTTAAGATTGATTTCATTGTGTTTGAAAGACAGAATTACAAAAATGAGGCAGAGATTTTCAGTCTGCTAGTTCCATCTTCAAATGGCCTAGATGACCAGGGTTAGGCCAGGCTGAATCCAGGAACTAGGAATTCCATGGAGGTTTTCCAAATGCGTAGCAGGGGTTAGGTACTTGAACTATTTTCCTCTGTTTTCCTGGGTACATTAGCAGAAAGCTGCAGCTCAAGCACTAAGGACTCGAACTGGTGCTCACATGGGATGTTGATATTGCATGTAGTGGCTTAACCCACCATGCCACAACTCTGGCTTCTATACTGCATTTTCATGATCAATTATGTTTAGCATTTTTATTAGTATCTTTTGCGTCTTCAGGTGCTGAACATTATAAGGACTACAAGCTCCTTAATACTGAAACAACGTCTGGCCTTTCTAATACTTCCATCAATTGAAGAAAGCCAGGGATCACCAAAAAAAAAAAAAAAAAAAAAAGGACTAATTTGTTCTACCACTCTTCCACCGGCCTCAGAAAACACTTATTCCAGGAGGGATGATGGGAAAACCTCTGCTGGGACAGGGCCAGGTGTAAGGAGCAAGTTGATGGGCTCTGAAAAGAAAATTTGTACATCAAAGAACATTTCAGCAGCCTAATTAAGAGAAGTGGATTGGGAATTAGAGCCACCTGTCAAAAGATAAATTAGAACAAGCCAAAATCATTGACCCAGTTTTCTTATGCTAAAATAAAGTAGCCATAACACAACTGATGTTTCCGAAACATAAGTCTCAGTCGAAAGCTGATTCACAGACGAAAGAAACCATGACAACCTGACTCATAAATGTGGCCTGATCTCCAGTACCCTGCAAGGAAGTGTCTCATCTCTGCAAAGCACAGCAGTCTGGGACCACCACTGGCAATGTCGGCACCTCCAATCAGAGTACCAGTTCAAGGCCCAGTTGCTCTGCTTCTGCTCCAGCTGCTTGCCATTGTGCCTGGGAACACAATGGAAGATGGCCCAAGTACTCAGACTCTTGTCATCCATGTGGAAGATCCAGATGGCATTTCAGTGTCCTGGTTTTCAGCCTGGTCCAGCTATGGCCATCGCAGTCATTTGAGCAAACCAGCAGATGGAAGATCTCTTTCTCTCCCTTGATCCTCATTGCTTTTCAATAACATAAAATCAGTCTTTACAAGAAGACAACAGCAATACGAACCTGGTAATAAAGGCAACAGCCTATTGATAAAAGCATTAACAGGACCAGAACAAAGTGAAAAAGGATGGTGGGGTGCCCCGGGGCTAACAAAAAAATAAATTCTTTTTTTAAGATTTATTTCTTTTTATTGGAAAGTCAGATATACAGAGAGAAGTACAGACAGAGAAGATCTTCCATCCGATGATTCACTCCCAAAGTGGCCACAATGGCTGCAGCTGAGCTGATCTGAAGCCAAGAGCCAGGAACTTCTTTCAGGTTTTCTGCATGGCTGTAGGGTCCCAAGGCTTTGGGCTGTCTTCAACTGCTTTCGCAAGCCACAAGCAGGGAGCTGGATGGGAAGCAGGGCCGCTGGGACATAAACTGGTGCCCATATTGGATCCCAGCGTGTGCAAGGTGAGGACTTTAGCTGCTAGGCTACCACACCAGGCCTGCCACATAGTGAATTTACAACCAGTCCTAGACAGAAAGGAGTAGAGATGCTATTGGCTGCTAGAACCTGGAAATAGGAAGGAGCTGCATGAATGGCAAGTGGGATGGCTGCTCCTTCATAAGTGCTGTGGCCTTGGTCTCTTTGGTATAGGCTGTAGTGATGTAGCTAGGAGGGAGCAAGGAATAAACATGCTGCCCCTCCTGGGTTGTGTCCTCCACTGGTCAAAGCTAACCAGAAGCTACAAGGCAAGGGGGAACCTGCAGTAGAAAGCAGGGGAATGAGGAAGAAAGGATGAGGATGGGGGTAGTGAAAGAGTCTTCACCTCCCAGACATCCTGTCGCTCTTCTCCAACCTGCTTTATACCTGTATGAACCACATGAAGGGTCCCCATGGGCTCTGGCCTCTAGCTGGGTTTGACCAGTGTTATTTTTATAACTATCTCTAGTTTACTGTGCCCCTTAACGGAGGGAGGTTGACTGTACAGAACTTCTTCTTTCAAGTCGCCCAAATCACTTTCTACCCTAGTCCTTTTAGATTATTGCACAATGGCTTTTTAAAAAATTATTTATTTTTATTGGAAAGTCAGATATACAGAAAGAAGGAGAGACAGAGAGGAAGATCTTCCCTCAGATGATTTACTCACCAAGAGACTACAAAGGCCAGAGCTGAGCTAATGCAAAACCAGGAACCAGGAGCTTCTTCAGGGTCTCCCATGCGGGTGCAGGGTCCCAAGGCTTTGGGCCATCCTCGACTGCTTTCCCAGGCTACTAGCAGGGAGCTGGATGGGAAGCAGGGCTGCCGGGATTAGAACCAGTGCCTAAATGGGATCGTAGCGTGTGCCAGGAGAGGACTTAAGCTGCTAGGCCACTGTGCTAGGCTCGCACAATGGCTTTTATAAAGTGATATTTTTCTACAGTAATAACACATCTCCAGTTTTCAGTGGAAATTAGTGAGAAACCAGAGTATACTTACCAGAAATCCATTTTTACATTTTCCCAATGCTGTTGGAATGTAGGCATTCCATTATATAGAAATGTCCCTAGGCAAGGGAGAGATGCTGATGATACCTGCTTATAATATTGTATAAAGTGTGCCTTGGGGTGGGTTGTTATGAGTCAAAAAGGCGCTTCTTTGCTTGAAGACCTTATAAATTGCACTGCCTAACCCCCAGCCCTAAGCCTAAATATGTGTCTCCCAATGCAAGTGTGGCAAAGCAAATTGGTCATTTAAGAAATACGGATGGAGGCAATGGTAATCCCAAACAGGATTAGTATTTGTGTTCTATGTCTCCTGCCTTACAGAAGAAGAAAATGCCCATGACTTCCTGCCATGTACTGAATAAAACAAAGAGCTCAGCATAAGCTCCAAGGCCTCCTGAGATCCAGCACCAACCTGCTCCGTTCCCTCGCCTCCAACTCTCCTGGACCACAGCAGCAACAAGACTCCCTGCCCATGCCATCACCTTTAACTTCTGCTGTGTTCCCGATGTCTGAAATAGCCTTCCATGTCCTTGAAAATCCTACGTGACATATGAAGCACAGATCTTCACAACTGAGCAGTTTTTGTCAACTACAAGCTGGAAACAAACCAAATGTCCATCAACAGGTCAACAAACTGGTGTGTCCATACAATGGGATTCTACTCCACCACAAAGAACACACCATTGATGCAGGCAACAACATGAACACAATACAAAATCATTGTGCTGGATGAAAGGAGTCAGAAAAGGGAAAGGGTGCGTGCTGCATAATTTCATTTATATTAAATTCTAGTTTTATATGGCAGCTAATTTGTGGTGGCAAAAAGGGGATCTGGAGATGAAGGTAGAAAAAAGAAGAGATGATCCAAGGGCTCAGACATTCTTTGGAGAAAGATGAAAATGGATGCTTCCCTGCCTGTGATGATGGTGTCACTGGTGGATATATAGACCAAGTGTATATGACATGTGCACCCAATAAGGTTGGAAAAAAAAAAAAACACCTATGAGACACAAAGCAAGACGAGCCACAAACTAGAAAAACTGGCAGCAAGCCAATAAGAGGGTATTACCTGTAAGATAATTAGGCTCAGAGAAATGAATATAAAGCACAAGTGGATAACTCCCAGCCACACACTGGCACCTTAGACACACCCCCAGCATCCTGGCCACACCCCTGGCCTCCTAGGTGCTAATACCTCTGAACTCCAGGGGTAACCGTAAGCTCTATCCCACAAGGACACTCATGTCCTTGAACCTTGTCCTTTCTGGCCAAGTGGTTAGTAGGATCCTCAGCGCATCCCAATGCATTCCGGTTCAGGTTACCCCAGCTCAATGCACGGAAGGCGTTGTTACTAATCCGCAGGCCAGGAGACAGCACAGTGATGGGTTGTATTCCCTTCTGCACTCTGTCAGCATCACACCCTTCTCTTTTCCCTATTCAAGAATACAAATTCCTGGAGGCTCAGGGGCCCATCTGTCCTTGTTTGCACCCACTTAGAACCAAGTCCAGGACGCCCTGTCCTGCATCTGGAATAACTAGCACTGTGGCTCTTCAATTTTTACAAGGACGCTGAGCTGCAACTGAAATGAACTCTGATAGCCCCTTCTAACTGGAGAAAGCAGAGCTTGCCCATTGGGTCAGTGTGCTCCAGGTTGCACGGTTCATCAATTGGGAGGGGAAGGTGAGCCTCCTACCGCCCAGCTCCGCGGTTAGACGATTCCCAAAGTCCCCACCTGTCCTTTCGCAGGTGCGGCTGGGGGCTGCGCCCAGCGCTCCGACCCTCCCACCGCGCAGCCAGTTCTCTTCGGGTCTGGCTCTGCCAGCAGCCGACCGAAACTGACAGGCCCTCGGGAGAACTAGAGTGGTGTGGTGGGGGTGGGGAGGTGTCTCGGGGAGGGGCATCAGGGGCAGGCTGGGGACAGGCGGAGACACAAAAGGCAGGGCCGGAGTCGCTGAACAAGGGAGGCAACTGAAACACTGCTAAGAAAAGGAAGACAAAGGAGAGAAAGGAAAGTTGGAGAGCCGGGAGACAAGGCACGTGCATAAAGCCTATACAGGAGACAATAAAGGACGGTCGGGCGGGGCGGGGGGGGGGGGGGGGGCTCATCTCATTCATTAATTATTAACAAGCAAGAGGCACTAATGAATAGCATCATTAAGGGCCTTCGGTGAATATTAATGTGTGTTTATATCATAAATAGAGTCTGTTCTCCCCCAGACCATCCTTGTTCAAATGTCCCTGTTTGTATGACATCCACCTCCCCTCCACATGCGCACTGTCACGACCCTGTGTGTCTCCTCTGGAGCCACCCCGAGCACAGGATCGCCCCGTGTTTTTCTTTCTCTGCCGTGGAACACAGGTATACAAAAACAGGGGGTTGTGTGTCAGCTGATCTGAGCAAGGACACACCAGAGGTGGCAATTTTTGCTGAAAAAAAAAAAAAAAAAAAAAGATAATCCTGCACACAGGAAAGGGTGATTTCGGTTGATCCATCCCTTTACTTTAAGGGATGGATCCTCTCTCTGGTCGTTGGTACTCACCAAAGTTCTTGTAAGAGAAGCCAAAGGAAGGTTAATGTGGTCCTGAGTTATGTCCATCCCCGGGGCAGGCTCCTGAAAGCCCCCATCCCACAGCTTCCCCCACCCCCAACCTCAGCCCGTTGGTTCAGAAGCCCTGGGCAGCCACCTCCAACTTGCGTACACTGTCCACTTCCGAGTGGGAAGTCCAACACACTTGTTTGACAGGTGCAGACTTTGCCTCAACCCTGCTGCTCCAGCCCCATCTAGAGAGATGCAGTGATCTTTAGGGTGTAGGGTGAACTCCGGGGTCCCTCCCTCCCTCTTTGAGGCGCAGAGTGTCCTTGGATAACTGAACTAGGACCTTCGGCAGAAGGCTGGAAGCTGGAGGCTGCCCCGGTGGCCCTGCCATCTTGGCTTTCCCCTTCCCCACTGCCCAGATCTTTCCTACCGTCCCCCTCCTTATCTAGTGCTTGGGGTTCATTACCTGAATACACTTGGCCCATTAGTTGGATGACTCTGGCAGCAAAAGCGCTGGGAAGCAGGTGAGTAGAAAAATAGTTTGCAAAGGACAATGACCTTGTCCCAGCTTGCTCGCTCGCGCTCTCTCTCTCTCTTTTCAAAAGAGCCTTTAGCCTTTTGAATCCCAAAGGATAGAGCACAGGTCCAAAGCCGTGAGGGGAAGTGCCTGGTTAAGGGTGTCTCTGCCTATCAGGGCTGCCAGGGCCCAGGTTCCCTGCTACCTGGCTCTCCACCTGTGAGCTTCCTCTTCCCTGTGTTATTTTCATACAAAGGAGCTGCAGACCATGAGGAAAATTCCAAACAGATTTTCCCTGGCTTTTCCCAGATCTGAGGAAGTGTAACACCTGGGAATTTCTCTCGCATTCTCTTACAAACGCAACAACAGCATTCTTAGAGGCTGAGTGGGACAACAATGGAGCAAGAGAAGCCCAAAACATAAAGCAATTCACAGCAACTTCCCGCTTCTTGAGCGCCAACAAGGATGTGCCAACCATTTTCAGAATAGTCTTCCTCTGATGTCATCTACACAGCAATCCTGCATTGTAGGCTCGGAGAGGTTGCCATAAACCACACAGCCAGAACGTCTCAGGGCCACAATTTATACATCAGAGCCCTGGTTTTGCTCCCTAAAATCTTTCAGGTGTAAAAGGACAGGAAAGACAATGGACCTTCAAGAGAATGACTCTCGTCCCACAGAAGCCACCATCTTCCCACTGTCCGTTCCACCCCCACCTTTCAGGGTTAGGTGTTCCACAGCTCCCGTTGCCATGGCATTAGGGACTCTTGTCACCAGTTGAAAAGCCAGAAGTGGAAAATAAGAGGATTCAGCTCTTTGATTCAAGAGCTAACCAGTTCTTGTGAAAGATAAACTCAATCTGGTCCTTGAGTCAGGATTAGAAATTGGAAACAGATGAAGGCTCTTATAGGTTCTGGTATAATTTAGCTTCTTGCTTCAAGCAGTTGAGTTCACTTCTCAGACATGATCTCATTCTTCTCCATGGGATATTGACAGCAGAGCATAGAAGAGACAGAGTTCTCTACAGGGTCAGACCTGTGCATCACAACCCTAACCCGGGCACCTGCATTCTCGCCCTCTTCCCCCTCCTCCTGCCTGGCATGACAGATAAGACATCACACTACTGACATTAGGACCTGTATCTGGGAGTTTATTTGAGGGTGTTGGCTTGCTCCATCAAGTATGAGAAATCAGGAAATAAATCTGTTGCAAGGTCTGTAGACTATTAATGCTGAAGGGGCATCACTGCTCCTGGTCCTATCCCTCCCCCTCTCACTTTGCAGTGAAGCAAACAGAAGCCCAGAAGGGACTGCATGAGCAAAAGGCAAGGCATTTTATTACCCTTTCAAAATAGCTCTAGATGTTGGGCCACCTGTCTTGTTGCCAGAAAGGACTATTTCCACGCACCTGTAAGATGCTCAGAGAACACTTGCTTGTCATTCACTCTCTTGGTCTGAGAGTTAGTATACTTCAAATATTCATGTTTAAATTCTAACCCCCGGTGTGGGTATTGTAGTACAGTAGTATGTTAAGCTGCCACTTGGAATGTCCACATCTCATATTAAAGATCACCTGGTATGAGGGCCACCTCCAATTCCAATCCAGCTTCCACCCATCAGCAAACGCTAGGAGAAAGCAGGTGCTGGCCACGTACCTGGGTCCCTGCCACCCACCTGGGAGGTCTTGATAGAGCCCCTTGCTTCTGGGTTCAGTGTGATCTAGCCCTAGCTACTGTGAGCAATCAGGCAGTGACTTTCTGGATGGTCTCACTCTAACTTTCAACTCTCTTTTTCAAATAGATAAACTTTCAAAAATAAATCCTAATCCCAAAGAGATGATATTAAGAGTTGGAGCCCTGAGAAATGATTAAACCATGAAGGTGCAGCTGTTAGAATGGAATTAGTTTCCCTAATAAAAGAGATCCCAAGGAGCTTGTTTAGCCCTCCTCCCCCACCCCCACAAGAAAACAACAAGAAGGCATCAGCTATGAGACACGAAGCAGCTGTCATTAGACACACCCATTGTATGGGCACTATAAACTGAGACTTCCAGCCTCTGGACTGCAGGAAATCAGTTTGTGTTGGCTTTGAGACACCATACCAGTGTATGACATTTTGTTACAACATCCTGAATGGACTGTGACACTCTGTGACTTTACTTCTTCCTCTTACACTAGGACAGTAGCAGGAAAAACGTCCCCTTGGAATCCGGCTGACTTGGTTTCAAAGATCAGCTCTCCCTCCACTTAAGAAGGTGTGGGATTTGTGGCAAGCTACTTGATATTCTCTCAGTGTCAGGGCTTTTACAGTAAATAAGGTTTTTGAAGATTTCTAGTCCTTGCTTTATACTTTTGTATTCCAGTGCTTGAATTTTGAACTTGAACATTCCACTTGGAATTCCACATTGCAGATTCACCAAGTTTTTATATTTAGTTGAAGTCTTATTAACCGGCTCTCAATATACAGAGGACTCTGTTGGGAGTTCTGTAATTGAATTTATACCAATGTCCAGCTTGGCTCAACTACTCAGTGATGAAAAGAGAAAAGACTGCCCTCACTTTTGTAGCATGCTGTTTAGCAACCAGCTTTCCAATTTGGAAGTGAGGCCCAGGATGCTAAGTAGTGTTTGTTTAGTCATCTGTGAATCAGCACTCCCTGCTCTCAGCCCAAATTGCAGAAGAAATTTTATTAGAAATTGCCAACAGCCCCACCCTTGGGCACATACAAACACAGAAGAGAGAAATGCCCTTGGAGAATACTTCTACAACTTCCTAGCTCAGCCAATAAACTCAAAAAAATGAGCTCAATGGACATTATTAAATAAGAGCTCATTCAGGAATTCATCTACATATTTAGACTTTACTATCTACTTACCAGTTTTGTCAAACTCAGTCACAAAGTCAGTAGGGCCTGGGGAACTAAGGAACACGGTAATAGATCAGTTGTAAACTTTCTTTTTATAAAATTCTACCTATTTATTTGAAAACCGCAATGGCTGGGGCTAGGCTAGTCCAAAGCTAGGAGGCGGGAACTTCATCCAGTTTTCCTACCTGGGTGACACGGGCTCAAGTACTTGGGCCATCTGCTGCTGCTTTCTCAGGCATGATAGCAGGGAGTTGGATGGGAAGTGAAGCAGCTGGGACTTGAACTTGTACTAATATAGGATGCCAGTTCTGTAGGCAGCAAGTTTTCCCATGACACCACAGCATCAGTCCTATACATTTTCATACTTCATAAAACCCTTATTACCCAGTAAGCTTGATTTAAAATTCCTAAGTGAGGGTCTTAGAGATTTGGAGAGAAATGGATGTGAGGAGAAGAGTAATGAAAATTTCTAAAATTAATAGTGGTGATGCTTGTTCAACTTGATTAATACCAAATTCCACTGAATTGCGTGCTTTAAATGAGTGAATAATATGATGTGTGAATTTTGTCTCCACACAACGGTTACCAAAATTCAGTCTAATTCTCAGTTTCACTGTTATCAGTTCTGGATAATGCTTCACACAGTACTGTGACAACTAAGCAACTACGGTTTACTCCCAGAACTAGTTTTTATAGTAGATGATCAGTTAACAGACTGTTTTTTGTCACAGTAGCAATAGTAATAACAATGATGATGACAGTGATGATAGTGAAATTATTGCCATAGCTTCTATAAACTTGAAATTCCTTGGAACTTCAAATTCTTTCCTAGATTATTATTTTGCAGAGTTCATTTAAAAGTCTGAAAATCAATGAAAAACCATTTTATGATAACTCTTCTATTGTGTGCTAAACAATGACTCACATCTTCCATTCAACTATTTTTTAAAAAAGATTTAGTTATTTTGATTGGAACGTTAGATTTACAGAGAGAGGGAGAGACAGAAAGAATGATCTTCCATCTGCTGGTTCACTCCTCAAGTAGCCGCAACGGCCGGTGCTGAGCCAATCTGAAGCCAGGAGCCTGGAGCTTCTTCAGGGTCTCCTGCACAGGTGCAGGATCCCAAGGCTTTGGGCTGTCCTCGACTGCTTTTCCAGGCCACAAGCAGGGAGCTGGATGGGAAGTGGAGCAGCTGGGATATGGACCAGTACTCAGATGATATCCGTGCATGTGAAAGGTGAGGACTTAAGCTACTAGGCTACTGTACAGGGCCCCCATTCAATTATTTTTTTAGAGTTTGTTTCTATCATCTTTCCACCAGGCTAAGAACTACTCCACCCCAAGAACAGGGAAAACACCTCAGTGCTTCTCTCACAAAAACTCACACTAAGAAATTTCTCAACAGGAGTTCTTGTTTAAACATTTTTAAAAATATTTATTTATTCACTTAAAGGAGAAAGAAAAGAGAGAGGGGGAGAGAAAGAGAAATCTCCCATTCACTGTTTGCTTCCCAGGCTGAAAAACGGACCCTGGAACTCTCTTTTGTTCTCCCACATGAGTGACAGGAGCCCAAGTATTTGGTCCATGCTGGACTGCTTTGCCAGACACAACAGCACGGAGCTAGATCAAGAGTGGAGCAGTTGGGCGCAGCGTGAAGGCTCAGTGGCTAAATCCTCACCTTGCACGCATTGGAATCCCATATGGGTGCCGGTTCATGTCCCAGCCTCTCACCTTCCCATCCAACTCCCTACTTGTGGCTTGGGAAAGCAGAGGAGGATGACTCAAGGCCTTGGGGCTCAGCACCCACATGGGAGACCTGGAAGAAGCCTTTGGCTCCTGGATTCAGATTGGCTCAGCTCCAGCCATTGTGGCTAGCTGGAGAGTGTACCAGTGAATGGAAGACTTTTGCCTTTGTAGCTCCTTCTCCCTTATATCTATAAATCTGCCTTTCCAATAAAAATAAGTAATTCTTACAAAAAAAAAAAAAAGAAATGGAGCAGTTGATTCAGACTGGTGCTCTGATAAGCGACACCAGCACTGCAGGCAGCAGCATAATGTGCTGCACCACAACACTGGCCCCTCAATTTGATTTCTAAACTAGAATTTATTATTATGTCAAACTTTTGGTAGTATGAAATTAATCTTCTTATGGCTTTGCTAATCCCTTCAGATCTCCCATCTTCCTAATTTCCATCAAGCAGCTTATCAAGCACACACCCACATGTGTGAAGAATGAAGCAGTCTCACAACATGGCTGCCTGCACTTTCTACCACTCCTGTTAGACAGACAACGCACCAGACCCAAGAGGAGTAAATCACTATGTCAGCTGAGAGAGTATCAGAGAGTCCTTCAGAGTACAGCCGACTCGGCACGCTGTCAACATGTTCCTTAGCAGAAGATTAATAAGTGGGGTTCCCAAGGAATCAGAACCTTGGACTTCAAAACTGGATTCCACAGAGGAAAAAAAAGTTCTCCTACTTGACAAAAATCTCTTTCCTGAAAGACCCCTATTCTATGCTACTAAAGGGCCTCATTCCTTCCAAAACAAACAAACAAAAATA
The DNA here is from genome assembly GCF_030435755.1 of Ochotona princeps. Classification (NCBI taxonomy): domain Eukaryota; kingdom Metazoa; phylum Chordata; class Mammalia; order Lagomorpha; family Ochotonidae; genus Ochotona; species Ochotona princeps. The sequence continues at coordinate 41,167,028 of NC_080842.1, read as the reverse complement.
TGCACAAATCAAGCAATTAAGTTAGCAAATGAGGCATGGTACCTAGAGGAAATAGAACAAGCTATGATTAAAAATGAATCTGAACACCTAACAAGATAGAATTCACAAAACTGGCTGACTATGTCTTCTAACTGTTGTCACCTGATGCCATCTGACATGTGTGGCTAGGAATGGCAGGGGTGAACATGCTGCTTGATTAAGGAGCTCAGGAGATCATTTTGGCGATACTTACTTGTAGGGCCCAAGAAGAGGTCAAGTCTGTGATTGTACTTATGACAAAGGTCCTAGATCTAGTTCTTGACCAGCAACTGAATGTATTTGAGTGCTTTAGTTGCCAGTCACAGTTAACTTCTATTCAATCAATGAAGAGTTCTATTATCTCACATAACAGGAAAGCCAGGCATAATGCACAATTGGGAAGGGAATGACTCAGAGACTTGGTAGCATCAGACCCAGGTTCCTTTACTCTCCCGGTCTTGTCATCTTTAGAGGTTAGTTGCAATAAGAGACAGGCATCAATAGTTACTGTTCAGGCCCTTGAATAGCTCTTACTGTGAGAGAAGCCTTTCCCACAGATCTTGCAGCACTACCCTCCAGCAGAGATGAAGGATATCCATTGCCCACTCAGAACCACACTGGACCTATAGGTGAGGTCAGCTTTCCACGTAAGGTATGGAAGATGCTTGCCCAAAACTGGGGTTCTATCAGGAAAGAAGATAGGGTAGATGGAGTTTTTATATCAGAACCCCGGCTCAGACATAACAGTTTGACTGTCAGGGAGCTAACTGCCTGACACAAGCATATTGACAGGCATTATATTGTTCACAGACCCATCCCTGATAGAGCTTCTTTTCTCTTCCAGGTGACAGGAAGCAATATTTCTGAAGAATGTAAAACAAGGGCAAGTCATCCAAAAGAGGTGGTGGTGGTGGATGACTAGAAGTGGCATGAAGGTAGCTGGAGGATGTGGAAACAGAGAGTAACTCACACAAACCCACAGGCTTCTGCAAGGTTCTGAGAGGTCTGAGGGTGAGTGGGGAACACACGGAAGGCATGTGTGACTAGTTTTTTCCAGGAGTACCATGACTGCTTGATAAACAATGTTTGCCAGTGTGAGTGTTCCTGGCTTATTAAATTGATGGAAGAAAAGGAACTTTTTTCAGATACACAAAGAACCAAAGTCAAGTTCACAGGCAACAACCAACTCAAAGCAGAATGACACATTTCCCCCTGAGTTGGCCTGACATTGCTGTCTGCACTCTATTTGTGGTGGGCATGATTAGATATTTTCATAGCCTACAGTGATTAGGAAACCAGAAATGCCAATCCTTTCCCCCTCAAAGAGTTTGTGGGGACTGTTGTTATTAATTGTTACATCTTACTTTACAGTTAACAAAACAATTTTCCATAAATAATTCCATTAAGCTTAGATAACATAGCAATTTGGTGCCACATCCTTTACAGTTGAGAAACCCAAGGCTCCAGGAAGTTCAGTGATGTGCTCAAGATTGCACAGGGCTAAAAATGGACTTCACTGACATAGAATCTCTACTTGTCTTCATTACATCACTTGTAGTTTCCCTGGGCTCCACAAGAAAGCTCAGGCCCTGTTGTTTCACCTTGATCTCAAATATTTCATGAAGTGAAGGCATAGTGTCTCCCAAGTTCTCTTTGTGTACTTCCTGGAAATAAAAAATAAATTGGAATCCAATTCTCTGACAATTATACTTACGTGTCCATCCACACTTTCCCAGACACCCAGGGCCATTTAGCCAGTTTTTGCATCAAAATCGGAGAGCCAGGAGTCCCTGGGAAAAAAAGAAAAAAGAAAAAGTAATGCATCCAGACTTAAGGGTATAATCCTAATTTCATTTCTGTGGAAGAGGGGAAAAAGGTGCCACAAGATCTCATCTCTTCCTCTTTATGGCAAAATGCGGCAAAGGGGGCAGAAAGGGTTAGACAAGTGCCTCAGGCAGCCTAAAAAATAATAAAAGAAAGAAAAAAAATCTGAATTCCCAAGAATAGCCTTGCAATGGAAATAATTCTGAAGCTGAAAGAAAAACCCAAGGAATTTGAGTTACACCTCTGGATGTTGAGCCTCCTAATACCCCAGGTTCCAGTCTTCAGTGTAACTTCCCAAGGACATTGAATCAAAGTTTCAGAACCCCTGTATAAATGGGAACAGAGGTCCCAGCTCAGCCTCCCAGTGTCCTTCAGGCGCTGTCTTTGGTGCTGAAGTAGCATAGCCCGGGTACCAGGAACACAACAACGGCAATAAAGACTTTCTTTGCTGCTCCATGCTCCACTTTTGAGTAAATTTTAAAGTCAGCATGTAACCCTGGAATTCAGCCTGTGCTTTAGAATTGGGGCAAAATGCCTAAAGTCCCCACTTGTATCTGTTTTGCTACCACTCACATCAACTCCTTGAAGGCCAAGCAAAGGAATTTTTGAAACGTCAAAAACTACCAAACTACCAGGTCACACCATTTATCAATAATATCAAAAATTCACATTTGCATCCCATTTCCCCTTTCAGTGACTTCTCTTCTCCCATCTGAAGTGAAGTCTCTAGCACTGATTCTCTCTCGACTACTATTCATTTCTCAAGCTCACTCTTAGAATATGGTCTGGGATAAATCTTAGCTAAACCAGAGGGAATGTAAGACAATGTGGTCTTCCATCCGAAATCTTGTGTGTTGTGAAATGGAAAGTTATATCACCTTTTGTCAAAGATTGCAGGCAGAGTTCCTGAACAGGACTTTGTCAGGGGAATGGTATTGTGATAAAGCAGACTAAACTACTGCTTAGAACACCTGTTTTTCCATTTCAGAGTGCTTGGATTGATTCCCCTCTTCCCAAACACTTTCCTGCTTATGCACATCCTGGAAGGCAGCAAGTGATGGTTCAAGTACTTGTGACCATGCCACTCCTATGGGAGACTCAGATGTAGTTCTGAGGTTCTAGCTTCAGGTTGGTCTCATCCATGAGTGGTGTGGATATTTATGGAGTGAATCAGCATATGGAAAATTGATACCCCACCTGTGTGTGTGGGGGGGTGTAACTCAGCCTTTCAAATAAATAAAAATAAAATTAATTTATTAGGCTAACAAATGGGGAAAGGGAAAAATGGCAGGTTTTGAGTTTAGAAAACCTGAATTCCAATCCTAACTCTACCTCCTGTTGTGTGAACACAGTAGCATCATTTTCACTCCTCTCTGATTATCTGTAAAATCAGAACAATAGTACCAGGCATACTGAGATATTTTAGAGAAGGGTTTGGATAACTTTATTACCCAGGGGGCATTATTAAGTAAAAAGGTTATCATTTTCTGACTGCTAGAGAGACAAAGTAAGTACCATGAAGGCAGGCTGGATCCTCCCAGTCAGTTACAGCACTGAACACAGCATCGTGTCCCCAGAGACAGAGATCAAGAGCGCTCTGAAAGAGCTCTGACTTACGGGAAGAAAAAGCACACTGTTTGTCCTCAGCAGCCAACTCTGTCCAAGCCATCCCTGGAGTGTGTGTGGCTGAGAGGTACAATGGAAAAAGATGGCCTTCACAGGGGGAGTTGGCCCGCAGCATTCGCTCCAGATGGAACTTCAGCTGGAGGCACACAGCCACAGCTGAGCTCAAAGGAATGACCGAGGTTTTCTGGACCTGTTCTCTGGCTAGTGGATGAGATGCATCAGAGACAAATGGAAGACAGGTGGTGCTGGCAGAAGGGAAAGGAGATGGGCTGAGCTGCAGCAAAGGAAAGGTCATGATGTAGGGTCACATTCCAAATCTTTTGCTTGGATGGAAATTTTCAGCAAATACAACTGCCGCTGGATATCAGTACATGTTCATACAGAAATTCTTTTTACAATAGATAGCCAAGGATTGATAAAATTGGATGAAAATTTCAAAGTAAGCTACTCTGACATCTTTATTTAGTAAACATGTTTAGGGTCAAGAGAGATGAAGCTCAACATTAAAAACTGAAATCCTTAGGGACCAGCATTGCGGCACTGCTGAGTTAAGCCACTGTTTTTGACATTAGCATCCCACATCAGAATGTCAGTTCAAGCCCCCGTTCCTCTGCTTCTGATCCAGCTTCCTACTGGTGCACATAAGAAGAAAGCAGAAGTCCATGGAGGTACTTGGGCCCCTCACCCACATGGAAGAGCCAATTGACTTCTGGCTTCTGTCTGGCCCAGTCCTTGCTATCCAGGCTATCTGGGGAGTGAACCAGTAGATGGACGATCTCTGTGTCTCTCCTCTCTGTCTTTATCATTCTGCCTTTCAACCAAACAAGACAATTTGTTTTAAAACATGAGTTTATGGGTCCAGCATGGTAGTGTAGCAGCTGAAGTCCTCTCCTTGCATGCACCAGGATCCCATATGGGCACCAGTTCATGTCCCAGCTGCTCCACTTCCCTTCCAACTCCCTGTTTGTGGCCTAGGAAACTAGTAGAGGACAGCCCAAATCCTTGCAAACCTGCACCCACAAGAAGCTCCTGGCTCCTGGCTTCAGATCGACTCAGCTTCAGCTGTTGCAGTCACTTGGGGAGTGAGTCAGCAGATGGAAGATCTTTCTCTGTCTCTCCTTCTTGCTGTAAATCTGACTTTTCAATTAAATTTTTAAAAAGCATGAGTTTACAAAAAAAAAGCAGCCCTGGGATTCAAAACTCCTGATTCTCAGATCAATTTGTTTTTCAGTACTCAAGGAATGGATGGAGGTGAAATTCAAGATGCTGAAATAAATAAGCACAATGCTGCATCAACTTAAGAAATAAAAACATATATTCATATAAAAGCCAAAGTTAAGAGTGGTCTGGCAGTGGACTGACAGGAAACCCAATGCCAAAGTCTACTTTCTAGAGGACTGCCTGGGCAGAAAAATTGCTACAGGTACAACAGAAGTTTTAGTCAGTAGCACAGGGAGCTCCATTGTCCCTTAAGGGTTATATAAGATTGATGTATGGGAGCCAGGTCTCCTGCCCTACTAGTTCAGACCAATCATTGAATGTGGATTATTCCTTGCAGAAGGGATGGAACTTAAGATGAGGTAGTTCTCTTCGGCCAACTACAATCCCTAAAAAGAACTCCAGTGTGAACCATCATGAGTGTCTCAGTAACAAAGGGGTAGACCTGGGCAACTTACACAACAAAACCTACTACAATGGTCCAAGCTTTGGGTAGGAGACAGGATAGCAGCCTTGGGCCTCATAGTCACTCAGGGATCCAGGCATTGTTCAACCATTACTTAAAGAACTGCCATTGTCCACATATCCAAAGGTGGGTCATCATGATAGCTAAGCTTTTTTATGAGAAAAAGAAAAGTAGTTTGTTGGAAACACAGTAATACATTAATAAACAACCTTGCAACTGCTCAGATGCCACTGACCAGAACTCAATCATATGGCCACACTTAACAGCAAGGGATCCTGGGAACTATAACTTATCTTTACAACATGGAGCAAGCTAAAAATCTGCTACTCTAAGAGATTATGTTAAAAAAAAGGGAGCCCTAAGGCATCATATATATATTTTTTTTTACTAGGGTGAAAGTGGGTAATACCATTGTTTCCACACTAATATCATCATTTTTTCCCTGTATCTTGGGTCAGGGGAGAAACAAAGGGAAAAGCCCCACCCAGCCTCCCACCCATCCCAGATCCCCAATGTCAGGCACGCTCTGAGGGTCTTACTCAAGCAGTTTTGATAGTTCAACACTTCTGGATTGGTGCCAATCTCGCCGTTCCAATCACAATGAAACCTATTCAGAGTCCACTGGCTGACATAGTCTCTTCATGATTGAGGTTCTGAGGTCAGCAGTTCAGTTGAAGGGATCTCCAAAGAAACTTCAACTGAGATGTTCCCAGACCTGATTCTTGCGTGAGTTTGCTAGTACAGGGTCCAACAACGTCCGTTGCACCAATCAGCTTACGCACATGCTGGTCATTGCTATTGCTGGGTCAGTTCTGTTTCCAGCCCTGTCTTCTTCGTGAACCAATGGGTGTTGTAGTCCAGCTCGGTCCTACCCACTTCATACTCGGTCCTCACGCAAACTGGTTGGAGTTGCAGCCCAGCTGGGGCGACTCCCCATACCCCCACCAAGCCTGCCCCCTTGCCCTGGTTCCCATGCTTGCCAGTATGTACTGCAGGCTTGTCCAGTCTGTCCCACATCCCATTTAGCTCTCGTACGTGTCAATGGGCATTGAAGCCTAGTTCAACCCAACCAACCCACTATTCAGCCCACACACTTACTGGCAGGTGCCTTTCTGTCTAGCCATACCTGCCCTTGTCCTGGTTTTCATGCTGTCCAGTGGGAATGGTAACCCAAGAGGGAGGTGCCCACCATCTCCCTACTGGGCTCACTCCCACCCCCAGATTATGCACTCTTCAGGTGGTTCTGGCATTTGACTTGACAGAATTAGCTCCCAGTGCCAGCCTCTGCCAGCTGATGCTGCAGCTAAGCCCAACCAACCCTCACCCACTCTAATTTTTGCTTGCACCAGTCGGAACAGTCAGCCCACCATGGTCCTTCCCTTATCTAGCTCACATGAGGCCCACAGGTGTTATAGCCCTGCCTAGTCTGGTCTGCCCCCATCCTGACTCACGCTTTCCAATGAAACTAGTTGTCCAACAGGGGAGCCCACATTCCCCTGTCGGCTTTGCCTCCTCCCCCTGATTTTGACATGTGCTATTTGAGCGCTGCAACCACATTTGGTACGGCTCATCTCACCTTGGCATTCCTTAATGTGTACTGGTATTTGTCACAACCGAACCTGGCCCGACCCATACTGTGTTCTGGTGTTCAGATTTGCCAGCGGGTGATGTGAACTGGTTCAGCCTGGTCCGCCCCCAACCAATGCCACATGTATGCCAGTGGGCTAATTTCATAGCCTGTTCTGAGCTGTTCCCTATTGTGCTTCTTGCGCTTACCTGCAGAGACTGTGTCCTGCCAGAGAAGTTGCCCAGTCTCCTCCATCAGAACCTCTCCCAGTGCCAGATTTCACACATACCAGTGGGTACATGAGCCAGCCCTACCTCGTTCACCTTCTGACCTAGCAGGAGCAGTGGCTTTTCCTGACTGGTCTTCAATCCAATCTGGTTCTTACTGTTGGATGTTTCAACCCAGTCACAGCTCGTCCATACCCACATACAGCTCACACATGGTAAAGTAAGGGCTGAGACCTAGCCTAGTCTGTCACACATCTACCCTGGTCCACCAGAGCACAAGATGGTGCTGGAGTCTAGGCCGGTTTGGTACTTCCAGTCCCAGTCCACACTTGTGCCAGGGGAGACTACAACCGTATCTTGATTAGAATGCAGCCCCCACTCCAGCCCACGTGCTCCTTGGTGGGAAACTCAACCCAGCTAGAGTATCCCCTTAGCTCCTCAACCGGACCTATTTCCAGCCCTAGATCATGTGCAGACCAGTGGTTGCTCTGACTCAGCTTGGCAGAGCCCCTCACCTGTCCTGGCCCCTGCCTTAGATGCTGTGATTTAGCATCCTTGTCTCACACAGATCAGTAGGTGCAAGGGCCCACTTGGCATGACCTGTGCTCCAACCTGATTTCTGTTGTTTCTTGTGAGTTAAGGTTTGCTTGGCCCTGCCCATTCTGCCCCCTTCCAGTTGCAACCTGGCCCACCCCACATCCTATTTTAGGATGCACATTTGGGTGCTGCTGCCTTGACCTGCCCAGACTGTTGTGGGTTCCTTTACCCGTGAGTGATGGCAGGTGCCATAGTCACACCTAGCTTAGTCCATCGCAACCCCAGCTTGCAAGATAACCAGGGGGTCTTGTATTACCACAGGGTTGGGCCCACACAACCCCACAGAGTCTACCCCCAGACCAAGTTCTCTTGCGTGTCTTGACCCTGCCAAAAGTGACCACTCCATCACCCAGTCAGGCAATGGTACCTAACCCTGCTGAACAGGCCCCCATCCATAGCTTTGATGTGGACTGTGTGTGGCTGTCAGTGATGTTCTGTGCTACCAGCCCATCTCTGGATTCCTAATTGGGCTGATGCACCAGTGTAACCCAAATTATCTTATGGATACTTCCCTCCAAACCATCTGGTCTCAGCCCCCACATATAGCTGAAACTTTCATGAGCCTGTCACTGCGAATCATCCAAAATTCACCTCTCACCTACACTAAAACTGGCCTTATTCATGGGTGTACCCAGGCAGCAACTACATATCTTAAAAACCACAGAGTTCGTCACCGGGCGGCCAGCAGGCAAATCCTGGCACCACTTGGTGCACTGGCCGCCCAAGGCCAAGGACTCGTTCACTGCCTTCCAGCATTGACTTTGGCTTGAGTCCCCAGCATTGGGTCTGACCTGGGAGGGGCACCCCCCACAGCCGCCACACTGCAGGGAGCGGCAGTTACCCCCAACCTCAAGGCTGAACCCCTCCCAAACTCACCCAGCTGCAAGATTTTAGTGGCAGGGCGGAGCTAGCTACTCTAAGAGATTATGCTTAACAAAGGAAGCCCTAAGGTACCATTTATATATTTTTTATATTAATACATTGAAGATGACCTCCTTGTATTTTATTTCTCTCTTTGGAGCTGGATAACATGTATTCTTTAAGTCTCTTCCACCTATTATACTTCTTGATAAAAGATTGACTCAAGAGAGTATAACTCCCTTCAAGAGAGTGGTCAAATGAACTCTCTTGTTTTTCACCTGCCAGTGGAATAACCCAGAAAATTATCAAAGAGACTTTCAGGAACTACCACTCTGTTCTAGAGAAAGCCTGAGTTATAGACTTTCTCCAAGTCCAAGGAAATCTGTATGGCACAATGACTTAAAGTCCCTGTGTGTCATCCAAGGATGAACTACGAAAACCTGCCCTGGAAAGCTTGGTCTAAGTCATACTGTTTGAACACTCCATTTCTCTTTCCCTAAACCAGCCTGGTCATCCACAGCCACTTATCTGGATTGACAGACAAAATGATGACCTCAATACATCTATTCCATAGCAGCACTCAGTCACATAACTGCAACTAAAGAAAACACCAGAGCTTTCCATGCTTCGTGGAAGGCTTTATGAGCATGGTGCTGCAAATCCTAGAGCTGCTCTGACAGTTTTGGTTCTCTGCAGCTTGGATGTGAGCCATCAGCTCCAAGACCGTGCACAGCTTCATGCAAAAGCTGTAGGAGCTGCAGAAGCACTTTCGTTCTGCCCATTTACGATCCTGTAACTACAGTAAACCCACAGAAGGTGCCCTTCCCTTGGGCCTCCAGCCTGGAGTATGAGGAATCAGTGGCTATGTGTAACAGATCTGCAACAGTCATGCAGTGGACGTTCCTCAAGTCACAAAAGCCTAAGTAAGAATGGAGACATGTGAGCACCAGAGAGAGGTCTTTCTTTGGAACATGTTCAGAGCTCTTTAGGGAGTGGGTGAGTACAACTGTACTCATGAAGAAGTTCTTCTCTGAACAAGTATCATCACTTGCACTGAGTCAGTTTTTCTTGCATCCTACAAAACACATTTACATCAGGTTAACTCAGTCTTTTTCAAAGCAGAGCGCTGGCAGAAGCATCCACAGCAGGGTAGGAAATAAAATACCAGAGCCTCTATCTTCTCTTAAATATCAGAAAGAAAGTCGAAGCATTATCCATCTGATAGATTGGTTGAGGCTGTTACTGATGAACCTTGTTTTGGTCCATGAGTCATAAACAGAGATACTACTTACCTGAAGCGTACTATCCTGAGAAGGGCAAGGATTCCACAAAGTGGGAGGTTTAACTGGAATTCCAGATTATGCAACTTGTTTTTTGTTTTTAACGAAGCTAAACATGCACATGTCTCAGAAAGACTCCTGTGAAGAAAACCCAAATGGAAGTGTTCACTACTGACCCAAGCCACAAAAGAGAAAGCAGTGCTTTCTACTAAGAGCTCTTGGTGACCACATTACAATGATGACTTATTCAAACCCAGTGAAATTGGTCAACAATTTTGAGAATTATCAAATTCAAATACTTAAAAAATAATGGGGGGAGGCTATTCTTCCGCCTGCACATGCCAGCATCTTATATGGGTACCTGTTTTTTTACAGCCATTTGGAGAGTGAACCAGCAGATGGAAGATCTTTCTGTCTCTCCTTCTTTCTATAGATCTGCCTTTACAATAAAAAATAAAAGAAAAATAATGCAGCATCTCCTACCATTGTTATCATTAATAACAAACCTTGTCTTAAGTGTAAATTATGACCTGTGAAAATTGCTGCTAATATATGTTCTGTAATTTACAAATGCTTCAATATATGAACATTGGGAATGAATACTTAGATAAATGTTTACCAATGAGGAACATACTCAAAAAGATTTCAGAGCTCTTTAGGGAGTGGGTGAGTCTTCTAAGTTACTTTTCATCATTGTCCTTTGAATGACATTATTTCTCAGATTAGAAAATCGAAATGCATGATGACAAAAATGCCCAGAGACCATCAGTTTTAGGATTTACATGGAAGCCATGGCTGACCACCAAGAAAACTGTCACCCAAGAACTGAGTGAGCAATCCAGGAGACTCGGTGGAAATTAAAAAGCATACCCACCCCCGCAACTAATAAGGCCTGTGCTCAGCTGCTATTCCCAGTAGGTTATTCCAGGAAAGCTAGCACCACAAAGAATAGCTCATCCCATCAGGCTGAAAGATGTCACCGAAATGCTCTAAGTCCGCAGCCACACTGTCTTGTAAGAAAGAAATTAGGCATTTGCCTTGGGATGCTTTCAAGACCTGCCACCGGCCTCTACTGTCAGCCACAAACACTTGCAAATGCTGCCTTTGTGTCCAGGTTTGGAGGGGAAGCAAGATCACAACCCCAGATGAGTAAACGTGACTGCACAAAGGGGGCCTGATTTGGGCAAAAGCCTAGAATTTTCAAATCCATTCCTTTGGACGTGACAATGTTGAAAAGTAAATTTGCATCCCCACCACGAAGACTTGCTGGGTGGAACTGGCTGTTAGAAGAATGGAGCCCCAGTTCCCCCTGCAGCAATCCCGTCTGCCTCCCAAGCTCAGAAATGTGCTGCGCTCAGCATTTCCATGCTGATGCAGCATCCAGGGTAGAAGAGACAGGGGCGGCTGCAGCAGCCGCAGCAGCAGTTGCTCTAAGGGAGTGGGAATCCGACTGCACCATTTCTACCTCATTTGGCAGCAGGAGCACCAAGTCACAAGAAGGATGAGGTTGTAGTCCAGAAGCTGCTGGGCTGTGTCACTCTCAAGGAGGTGAGTAAAATGCTGTTTGCTGGGCCGTCAGGTGAGGTGTGCATGCTATTTTCCTGAGAGAAGGGTTTGGTCTAGCAGGGTGTGCATACGTGTGCGTGTGTGTGTGTGCATGTGATTGGGGGAGGGATTGTACACATTCATGGACACTTCAAAGCTCAGTCTGCCGCAGTACTTGCACAGCTGTGAGTACAATAAATAAATAGAACATCGTGTTTTCAAGTCAGTGGGGGAGGCAGTTTAGACAAATCATGCATTGCAAAGAGGATTCTAAGGTTCAGAGAGTTGAAGTCCTGAGGTTACAGAGCTGCTTCAATGGCCAGATCTAGAAGTCAGTGTCTCGATTCTTGGCACTGGATCTTCCCATTGCTCTACAAGGGTCTGTGGTGATTGCCTCTAGACCAGGTGGCCCGTATCCCTGGACCTGAGACAGAAATCTACAGCCACAGTATTCATGTCACCGAGATGCATCTCAATGTTTCCAGTAAACAGGCTACTTCTGACTAACTGCAGCCCAAGGTGCAGCAGCTCAACAGCAGCACGTGTTCGCCATGAATTGTTGCTGTCCTAACAGCTACCTTCTCCTCTGATGCTGTTCCTCAGGTCGTGTTGCCTGGTGTGTACAGCACTAGCAGATTTCCCAACAGAGTCAAGCGGGCCATGGACAGAGCTGGCAGGCTCGCTTCAGCAAAGGGATTCCCTTTTCCTTAGAGAAATAGTTGCTGAGCTCTGTCTAAATGCCAGGTACCTCGTATATTTTTAGCTCACTCGGTGCTCACCACAGCTTCCTGCAGGATTAACATCCACACTATTAAGGAAGGAGACTGAGGCCAAGTAAGGTGAAAAGCTACAAGTTAGTCTGAGCCTTTTTAAAAATTCCTATTTTCCCCAAGAATCATGGTTTAAAAAGAGTTGCTTTCTATGACCCTTCACACCAGAAACACCATTGTCCCCGAAACTGGGAGAAATCTCTCCTTCATGAAAAGCCAACTTTTGTAGCACTCTGGATCAAATGGGTAGTCAGAGAAGGTAAAATGACATTGAACACTCACATTTGGAGTTTCCTCAGATTTTTCCTCCTCTTTTCCTGGGTTATGTCTCATGATAAGACAGCACAACATACTGAAGCATTTAGTCCTCTTATAGCATAGCTTTTTACATCAGCTCCACCCCAAACTATGTGATCTTGAACAAGTCATTTTACATCTTTGAGTCTTTATCTTCTTACTGATAAACTGGTGACCAGTATCCCCCCTGTGTACAGTAAAATGTGTGTGTGTGTGTACACACACATATATATTTACATATATATGTACATATATACATATATATACATACATATATATGTATATATACATACATGTATATATGTATACGTGTATATGTATGTGTATATGTACATATATACATACACATACATACATATATATGTACATATATATATATGGGCTTATTGTCAGGATTGTGACTGGAATGAATATACACACACACACACTGACTCATGTATATCCTGTGTTCCTATAGCAGGCTGGTAATGGAAAAGATTTTAAGACATAACCCCGTCTTCTTCCATATCTTGCAAACCTGGAAAGGTCATTTGCCAAGTCTCATTGAGACTGTTGAGCGTGCCCTGCAGGAACGAATTATGAATCAAATCATTTAGATAGAGGGGGCATGTTATGGAGGAAACTTGGTCTGTATTTCTCTCTGGGTATAAATGATTTGATTTTTTTTGCCTCTCTTCTATAATGACATTTATTGAGTGCAATACTCAGTAAGCCACAGTGCCAGGCATGGTGCTAAGCCATTTTCCTGCATTCCAGTCACAATCCTGACAATAAACCTATTCAGTAAATAATATGATTAGCCCCAACTTACAGACGAAGAAACTGGGAACTTGACAAACAGTATGCAACTTAAAACTATGGGGACAGAGTTTCCATTTGGGATAATCAAAAAAAGTTCTGGAAATGGATAGTGGTAGGGGTCACACAGTAGTGCAAACGTATTTAATGCCACTGAACCATACAATTTGTTTTGTGTATCTATTTTTTAAGACTTATTTTTATTTTAAAGACTGAGTTACAGAGAGAAGAGAGACAGAGAGGCTTCCATCCTCTGGTTTACTCCCCAAATGTCCACAACAACCAGAGCTGGGCCAGTCCAAAGTCAGGAGTCAGCAGCATCCTCTGGGTCTCCCACATGGGTGGCAGGCGCCACTTGAGTCATTTTCTGATGCTTTCCCAGGCCACTAGCAGGGATTCAGAAGTGGAACAGCCAGGACTCAAACTGATGTCCTTATGGAATACCAACACCACAGCCTGAGGCCCAACCTACTGTGCCACAGAGCTGGGTCCCTGCTGTGTTTATCTTAACAAACAAAAGTTTGAAAAGTAGTGGAAAATTTCAACCCATGTAGGATCCAATTGTGAAACTATCTACCCCCTAACCACTTCAACCACAAACAGGACACAGAAAGGGAGATTGGAGTGAGTAAGCCAGGCCCAAAAGAATGTGGTATACCTCTGAACATTTATCTTCTCTTTTTTAAAGTTTCTTAGTCACAAAATCATGGCCCACATAAGGAAGACTCTTCTTTATGTTGATGCCCATCAATAGACTATTTAGCATAATCACCAGATTCCCAACTTGGGAAGAGTCAGCAGGTATTTCCATTTTCTTTCTCCCATTTCTCTCACTGCCTGCAAGTGGAAGCTCTGTACACAGGCTCATATGCCCATGTGCCGCACAGGCAGACTTTAGAGAGCTACTCTACACACAGCCCTGGCCTTCGTGTTACAGGGCACCAGAGATGAGAAAGACTTTACACTCCAAAAGGTAAAACACACAAATATCTATGGAAGAAGATAAGTCATTCAGTAAAATCGCTGGCATCTAGGTTGGAGGAGGAGGTTTTAAGAATGAAGGAAGGAAGGAAAGAATGCAGCCTGCTAGAAGGCTAACACAGATTCCATGAGAGGGACCTTCAGAGCAGAGACTTCCATTTCCTCTTGTCAATAAAACAGGTGTAGCTCATTCCAAATGGGTTGAGCATCTAAGCTTGCTGTCTTTCCTATTCTTTCTTCCTATCTTTACATCTTTCTTCCTCCTTTCTTTCCTCTTACCATTTTTCCTCTTTTATCTTTGTGGGATACTGGGATATTTGACCTTACTTCATCAAATAATATAAACACTTTGAGGATATATATTACTATAGCTGCATAGCACAAAGTTTTGATAAGTCATACTTTGCTTAATTCATAATTTACAATGTAACTTCATTTTGAGGACAAGTCTAATGAATTATTTACCACTCACCGCCCCAATCCCCAGATATATGACCGAAATGTGTAATTTTTCTTGTTGCTATTGGTGGTTATTAACTCAATTACATTGTAGTCAAATAACAAAATTTGTATGGCATCATATCATAGTATTTGTGAAGACATCATGTATGAACTAGGACATGAGATACAATTTTTAAAATATCCCATGTTTGTACAAAAACAATGTGATTCTCCTATGTAGTGATAAAAGGTTTCCCAAATTTATTGTGTTGTGTGAGGTTGATTATCCTGTTCTCCAAACTTCTATAGGCTTCCCAAAATTTTTGACAATTATCAGGAGAGGGACGTTAAAATTCTTACCATAATTAGAAATTTCCCCCTAAAGTTGCTTCTTTTTTTTTCTTTTATATTTTGCAGCTCAGTTTCTATGAATGTACAAGTTTAGAAATGTTCTTCTATGTAGCTGCTCTTTTTCCTTTGTTCAATAAATTCAGACCACCTTTATCATTAAAAATGTTTTTTGCCTTCCGGTCCATCTTATTTGGCATTAATACATAACTCTTTTTCTTAGTATTCATCTGTCCTTATTTGGCCCAATCCTTTTGTTTCATATTTTTTAAAAGATTTACTTATTTTGTATTGGAAAGGCAAATTTACAGAGAAGGAGAGATAAAAAGAAAGGTCTAACATCCGCTGGTTCACTCCCCAAATGGCTTTAACAGCTGGAGCTGAGGTGATCCAAAGCTAGGAACCAGGAGCTTCTTCTGGGTCTTCCATGCAGGTGCAAGATCCCAAGGCTTTTGGCCATTCTCCACTGCTTTCCCAAGTCACAAGCAGGGAGCTGGAAGGGAAGTGGAGCAGCCGGGACATGAACCAGTGTCCATATGGGATCCTCGCACTTGCAGGTGGAGCCAGTTGAGCCATTATGGAAGCTGGTTTCATGTTTTTTATGTTTCTCTTGAGAACAACATTTAGGTAGATTTTATGCCTAATCCAGCTATACTTATGTCCTACTACACAATTACAAGAAAACATGTGTATCTTACCTAAAATTTTTAGATTTTATTTTCCAAAGGCTTGCAGGTTTATTTTGACCAGAAATGAAGAATCTTGGATTCTGTTACTTCAGAAGCTTTATGAAGATGTTTTTACATTCTCTTTCCTAGGGTGTTAAAAATGGATCTTTCTTTTACTCAGTCTGTTGTTTTTGTCACATCAAAAAAAATTCCCAATTTCATCTCATCTCTCCCAGATATCTCCAAACAATTGCATATCCACAGCTAAATTCTTCAATTTCTCTTCTTGAAATGCTTCATGTTGATAGATTGCACCAGCAAATGAAATGATGATCAAGCAGATGCACTAGTACGCCTTCCTTGCAAACAAAGCCATGTTTGAGGCTCAGATCTCCAAAAGAAAGACAATTCCTTAGATCCTTAGAAACAATGGGCCTCCTCTGACAAACCACAAACATCAGAGCCCCCTCCGGCAAAGGAAGAGAAGCAAAGCCAGTAACAGGCTTGTGGTTTCTTTCTTTCTTTTTTCCTTTCTTTCTGTCTCTCACTAACATTGCCTTTAGTTAATATTCACTGAGCATCTACTACAGCAGATTACTTGATTTTTTTTAATACATCAACTCATTTGATCCTGACAACAGCTCTATAATAGGCATAACTACCAACCTTCCAAGAGGAAGCTTTAAAAGTTTAGGGTTCTGAGGCCCAGCAAGAAAGCAAGGCAACAAATGCCCCAACATAAATTTCTTCTACTTTGCATCTGGTGTCTTCTCTGATTTCCCATGACTTTGATTCCATGCCACGGAAAACATAGCCCGGTGACCTTGGAGCAAAGAAGTTCCTCCACTTCTCATCTTCCAGCTGTAAGATTTGCTCTGTGACCACTATGCACCATGGGAACAAGACAGCAGTCAGAGGAAGGAGGCTGTGTCCTTCCACCTGCTCAGGATGAATGCCTCTCTAAAGAATTTCTTTCTTTCTTTTCTTCTTTTTTTCTTTCTTTTTAGGAGTTTCTAAATCCTCAGCTCTCAAAAAGTTTGCCCCTCCCCAATCCAAGTGGAGTTGGTAGCTGTATGTCTTCCAGTTGCCATTTGTGCTGTTTTTTATAAGGCTTGCTTGGTCAGGCTGTGCATCCTCTGTACAACACACCATGAAATCATCTTCACCCAGCTCCCCTTCTGCTTTCTGGGGCGGGTGGGGGTCTCTGGCCCAGCCCTTTCCTGGGACAGAAGAGGAGCTGAGGGGAACAGCTGTCCCTGGGGATGTGTTCAGGCCTATCTTTCAGAAAGGAGGCAAAGAAGTAGAGAAACACAAAACTGGCACTCGCTGGGTACTCTCTCAGTAAACAACAGCCCTATGATGTCGGCATGATCATCGTCTCCATATGGCACATGGAAAAGCAGCCCAAAGTCACCCAGGAGGCAGATGCCGGGCCTGGGATTGGACTTACCTCTGTCTCAGCTCCAAGGACCATGTTTATTTTCTGGGAGGGTGCGCCCCCCTCCCCTCAGCATGGGAGAGATCAAGGACCCTTAGAAAACCAAGCACCATTTCACAAGCTCCAGGAAGGAATTCCCTGTCTCCCCCAACACCTATTAGTTCAGGGGGTCCCAAGCTGCTGCTCATGGGTGTCAAGGTCTTTGTTAAAATCTCCTGGGGGAATAAATCTAAGTGAGTTGCTAGCCACTGAAGGGAGATCTTGCCATGCAGTGAGATCGGCTGAGGAATCAGCAGGAAGCTGCTTGAAGGGCAAGTAGAGGACAGAACAAGGAGAAAAGTGGAAAGACTTTCTCTGCCCTGTTTATCGGTGAGGGAGCAAGGTGGCCTCCAGAGGAAAGTGACTTGCCCAGGGGCGCTCTGTGTAGCTAGACCTCTCACCTCCCACATCAGCAGCTGTTCCTCATGTCGCATCTTGCAGGCCTTAGGGAACTCTTGGAGGGATTATTGTAGTTGCTGGCATGTGATTTGTAAGGAATCTAGAAGGAAATCTTTTCCTGTCCTAAGGCAGCTCGATAATTTGAAAATATTTGGGAAGCAGAGAAACAAATGACATAAAAGCAAAATTCCCATCCTGCCTTTTAAAAAAAAAAAACAAAAAACTATCCTACCTTTTCTAGTACTTGCTTCACTTCATCATTACACTTCATTGACTATGCACTTAAAAGGAAAAAAAAATAGCAACAGCAATAAGAACAACAACAACAAAAATAACAGGAAATGAACCGAGCCAAGCAAGGGGCCTGACCGTACCGGCTACATTTTAGGATAGGATCCTGGGGTTACAGGGAGGGGGAGGCAGGGAGACAGGTAAGGAGAAGAGGTAAGAGAGCATCCAGAAAGAAGTGGAAGTATATTCACCTTGATTTACAGCCTAGCACCCCCAGAATTTCCCTAAGCTTTCTGCCCCAAAACGAGCCCCGCCTTCTCCACCCCAGGTGGCCAACACGCAGGGACTGCTGAGATGCTGTTTACATGCAGAATGTTATTATCACTATATATCATTCCAATCGGCTTCATAGGTCGTACTGAGGATGTCAGAATGATGCAAGACAACATTTTTATTATTTAGGATACAGTATACTAAGTTTATGTTGATTACTTTGAGTATCATCTTTGAAAGATAACTAGCATTAAAGTGTTGATAATGTTCCACTTTTGCAATCATATTTGCATAGTGTACAACAGAGTTTAGCAGGGAAAAATGATCCTAAGTGGTGTTTTTCATCTGCTCTGGCAGTCTCACCCCGCTTGCTTCAGCTGGGTATGTGAAACAGGACAAACGCTTTTTTTTTTTTTAATATCAGGTTTGCATTACATAATGTTATTTCTCGCTTCTTCTGTGAGGCCTGCAGTGCAAGGTTGTAACGGAAGAAGCAGAGTCCAGAAAATCTGAATTCCAATTCTATCTCGTGCACTTGAGCCAGTCACTCAACTACCCAGCAAAGCACCGCTTTTTTGCATTGTGGTAGCATGGCCGTAAGACCATAGGCGAAAAAGAAGAGCACGTAGCTAGCAGTGAGCCTGGCACAAAGCTGCCATGCCTGGACCCCTTTGTTTTAGATTCAGGGTTTTGAAATGCCTACTTAGCGCATTTTGAAATTAATGATGGAAAGGAAGCCACGTTCTCCCACACTGCGGAACCTTTGGCCTCCCAGCAGCGTTCTGTATGCAGATAGTCTGTTTGATGCTGCTGAACACAGAAGGGACACTGATGTGATTTTTATGAACAATAAAATGTCTCCTGAGTGTCAGCTACAGAGAAATAGAGAGTCTAGATTTCATCCATTCATTCAATCATTGCAAACTATCCTCTGAACGACCCCCTCCTTCTCTTCTTCCTTTTTTCCCTTTTTTTTTTTTTTGCCTTTTTTTTTTTTAACATTCCCCAGGCCTGCTCCAGTCTTTTTGCCCAATTGGATGTTATTTTTCATTTTCATCTTGTCACCACCTAATGTCCAAACTTATTTAAATCATTCTCAGGCACAATCCTACAAGATATGAATCACATTTGAAGGTTTTTTTTCCCCTTTCCGTCTGAGTTGTCAGCTGTCTCCTTTATGATTGACAAGATTTCCATTTCGATCATTTCTAATAATTCTGCTTCAAATCTGTATATTTAATGAACATACCATTTGGCACCTCGTTATTAGTCAAGGCCGCCTGTTCAAGTGCAATGCACTTATTTTATAATTTACAGTACATGGGAGCTAAATGAAAATCAAAGAAAGCCCTGTCCAGTTTGTATTAAAACATAATGTGGCATCTGAATGCACACACTAGCTCAGCTGCATCGTCTTCTATATAACACGAATGCTGTTTTCACACACCCGTCAGACTCTTCAACACAAACAAGGCTTTTCTCTTTGTAAAGGTATGCTGAATTGTATTATCTCTGCACAAAGACGAAAAGAAAAACAGATACTTTGCCTGCACCTAAAAACATTCCCAGTTCTCCAATGCAAACACAATCTGACACATGCTAAAAATTGCCTGCAGCACTGGTGAGTTACAGTTCTTCTCCCCGGGGCAGATAATTCATTAGGAAATAGCTTGATGCCCTGTGTAGCAATTGAACAAAAATATTTACTTGTGGCAATATCAGATGATAAGGGTACCAGGGGTTTCTTTGGGAACATGGT
This sequence comes from Ochotona princeps, assembly GCF_030435755.1. Taxonomy (NCBI): domain Eukaryota; kingdom Metazoa; phylum Chordata; class Mammalia; order Lagomorpha; family Ochotonidae; genus Ochotona; species Ochotona princeps. Next base: position 41,147,357 of record NC_080842.1, on the reverse strand, counting down.
GGGGGAGGGAAGGGGAAGCTTACAGTAGATGCCCATCGTAAGCACTGCAAATGAATCATTAGCCTTCATCCTGCAATCTAGGTCAGAATGGAGCTGAAGGGGAGGGCTTTTAAATCTGCCACAAGGCTCAGGTTGAATCTGCTTATGTGCAGGCACAGGAGGCAGGCGCTTACACTAGGCTGGGGCATTCTAAGCGGAATAGGAAAATGCATTCACCTGATTCAGGGACCTTCCCCTCGACCCAGAGTTAACAAAGATAAAGGGGGCTGGATTTTCAGACGAATGCTGTTTAGACACACACACACAGAGCACTGTATTCTGAGCTTTCGATATTCAACTGTCCTGGTTCGAAAAGGTGCCTACCAGCCAGATTCTAAAAAGGAGACAATGTCTTCCAGGCTCAGGAATATGCGGATTCTTTCTTTTTTTTTTTTTTAACAACGGAATTTTACACTTTCTGTGGGAAGAGGACCTTAAGAAATCAAGAGAATGACTTCCTGGCTCAAGGTCATGTAAGCATCCTGCCACGATGTATTTTCTTTTGGCTTTGGGTTTTTGAGATCCCCCTTTTTGTACTACATGAATAATTCATTCAATAACATAGAAACAAAACAAACTGACACGGTGGCTGCCACTGAGAAACCAAATTTCTATCAGAGATGCTTGTCACATGTCTCAGCCTTCCTCTAAAATGTCGGTAGGACACACTGCTCCCCATACTTGGGCATCCTGCCTCAAACCCTCTTGTCCTATCTTTAATGTGATTATTTTTCCGGACATGCTGTGAGATTTAACTCACTCGGTCAAAGGCTCTGACACAACCATGTAGTTCAAGCCCTATGGCTCTGGGGCCACAAGAGGCTGGCTGAATGTGTTTGCTTAACTATCTGCAGAAACCAGAGACATTTAAACAGGGAATTTTGAATTTCAAAATGCAACCCAAGCATTTAAGCTTGGTTAAATGCTCAATGGACACGGACTGGGGTAGGTTCCTTATTTTATTTTCCCAAATCATAAGAAAATCTTTATGTTTTAAGTACGAGGCAAAGAATACATAGGCAAACAATGAAGAGACCTGGGTTTAAGCTTAACTTCGCCCTTGGGTTTGCTGCAGAGCGCTTTCCATCTCTCTGAGTCTGGCTTTCCTCTTTTACACAAAGAGGAAGACCTGGCGGCCTCCAGGCCTGCATCGCCAGCTATGTCCAGATAATATAATACCTCCAAGATGGCTTCGTTCTTTTTTTTTTTTTTTTGAAAGACACAGTAACTGCAGGACTCTCTGTAGCTATTTCCTAAGATGGGAGCTGACAGTACAGGAACGTTTCAATTCTTACTAAATCTATAGAAAGCTTTCAAATGAAGTAGCTTCACTAGGGAAATAATTTTCCAAAACGTTGATGACTGCCTTCGACTAAGAGGTTTTGTCTCTAACCATCTAACCAGGCTTCTTTCTTCCCTTTACTTTCCAGGTTGATTTGTGAGGGTGATTCCTGTGTCTGTGTGTGTGTATGTGTGTCCTATTTTGAAAACATTCCGCATGGCCTGATGAGGACAGTCAGTGTGCCTATGCACAGATAAATAAGAACAAGTCTGCACGTATGTGCCCGAACATTTTAGAACAGATTGCCATACTCCATTTTTCCATCCACCACAACCAGAAGGTTATAGAATATTCTAGCTCAGGACACCCTAAAAAAAAAAAAAGCCAAGGTGCCCGTTTTAAAAGTCCTGGAGGATGTTATTTTGATTTCTGCCACAGGATGAATCACTCCTCTTGAATGCAAACACCAGCAAAGAATGCGTTAGAGGAGCCGCCATCATATTAAAAATTAAATCCGGCTGGATTTCATAATGGGCTTTCCTTTTTAAAGCATAGTTTCATCTTCTCACCATGGAAATCACGCTCTGATGGCTGTTCTTTATGGGTAACACTGAGGCATCGGCTGAGGTCAGAACCCTGCTTCTCTGAACAGGGAACCACAAATGTCACTGACACATGGTACACTTGGCAAATAACATCTTTCTTTCCAGTCTCCCTTGTCTTCCGTTTGCCTAACATCATCTTCGTGGCAAGCTGGTAGGATTTTATTTCTCAGGCCTTCCTCCCTTCGCTTGGTGGGACCAGCAGGAGCAATGCACTCTGCAAGGGAGGCACAGGGGCACCTCTTTTGATTGAGGTAGAGTTTTAACTCAGTCTTCACCCCGGGCTAAGCTAATACTTAGGTCATGTCTGAGCTCTCTGGGGAACCCCTGCTTTATCCCATCCGAGGGGCAATGGTGTCTTTTCACGTGGAGCAGCACAGCTGTCCAGCCATATGGGCCCCAAACAGCCCAGGCAATCCGATTTGGGGAGGTTTTACAATGTAATTTCTTAACGTGTTAGTGTTGGGGAGGGTGGTGGAGGGAGTTTGGTCAGGAGCATGGACAGCACTTAAGCCCAAGGGTTTAAGTTTTAAGAAGCCAGGACAAATGTACCAGCATCCAATCAGACTGGTTAAAAACAGATATGAAGTCTGTGAGTGGGGGGATGGAGAAAGACAAGGACTCCTGGCCCCCCGTGGCTAGAGAAAGCCTCAGGGGCAGGCTCCAACTATTAATTCAGTATCAGCTGCTTTCTTATCCACCCCACCCTACCTCCCCTTTCTCTTCTTTCTTCTCTTTCTTTCTTTCTTTTCTTTTTTTTTTTTTTTTTTGTAACCGGGGCTCATCATTTAAGACCTTCCCACTCAGGCCTGCAGAGCCTGTTACAAAACCATCTCTCTGCTCCCCTCCCCCAATGCCGCAAGATGAGAGCAGATCTCCTGCATTGCAGCAACGGGCGCAGGAGGGACTGCATTGAAACCGTCCTCCAACCAAACAAAACCAGGCCTTGGAAGAAAACCTGGGCCACAGTGTGTCCCACTGTACTTCAGTTGAGATCCAGTCGGGCCTGTGCCACAGCCTCATCGCTCCCTGCAACCATCTCCTAAAGATATTTTTCAGGACCACAAAGCCAACAGTCCCGAATCTAGAATCAGTCTCAAGTTCAGAGCCCAGTGACGGCCAGTGTAGTTTTTCCATTAGAAAAATATTTTAGCGCCAGCGGAATGTTTGCAGAATGGTCAATCTCCCTTCCTGCCCCCTCTCCCGGAAAAACCAGCCTAGATACTACCTTTCACCATCTAGCTATAGTCTTCAGAAATCAAACACTTATTGGAGAGCTACATTCTACCTTTTCCTCCTCTTTCTTCTCGCTCTCCTTCTCTCTCTCTCTTTCAACCCCAAGATTTCGGCTCCTACTAATTTGCAAACACCGCTTTTCTAAGCCGCTAGCAGTGCTTGCTGGAAACCAAAGGCCAATGCTGCCAGGTTCCGAGATGGAAAATCTATTGGGATTGGGGAACAAACACCCACCTTATATATATGTAAAGGGCATCTGCGCCAAGAGGACAGCACCCTGGTCAGCAGCCTTGCGTGGGGCCCTCGGCCCAGAGGCCCAAGAGACAACTGGCAGCCACGGGCTCGGAGTCACCCCAATCCAGGGCTGCCTGAGGAACACTTAAAAAAAAATTTTTTTTTTAATTCAAGTCATCCAAGAAGAAAAGCCGAAGCTGAGAAAGCAGATGGGCCCTGCGTGCACGCAGATCGCCCGGGTGGCGGCTGCCTCTCCAGGCGTCTGCCCTAACCTTTACGGAAAGACGAAAGCTTTCTCACTGCGGGCTCTGGGTTTTGTGGAGGGGTCAGCTGGGCAGAGGGGAGGGGATGTCTTCTGATGGGGAGGGGGCTCATTCTAAGTCCTGCCTTTGGACCAACGTGACCCAGTGCTCTCGGAAAAACCAACGCCACCTCAAGCCCCCAACAAAAGGCGCCTCCCCAAAGTGAATTTCCACATCCGCGGGTCAGGGATGACACGACTCGGTGCCGCACTTTTGTGCCTGTCTAATCTCGGAAGTCCATCTGGCTCAGCGGGGCGCAGGCAAGCAGGAGGGCGCGCGGAGGGCGGGGCGCGCGTGCACCCAAAGCTCGAGCACGCGCCCTCGCTCTCCTTCACGGTCACCTTGACTGTAGGGGGCGAGGGGAGGGGACCGTCACAGTCCCCGCATTCACAACCCTCCTCCCTCAACACACCATGCGTTCCACCTCTCCTCGCGTGGTCCGGCCTAGACTTGGACCTGATGCGGGTGGGGCTGGCTGCACCCCAAGCTCGGCCGGGCCGCCGCAGCGGCCTGGCAGCCGCGCACCTCCGCAGTGATGTCAACTGACCCGCCGCATTACCCCCATCCTCTCCACCCTACCCGCCTCGCTTCCATTCCGCCAGGCCTCGCCCCTCCGAAGCCCTCGGGATTCCCAGTCCAACGCCTCCGCAGCCTGAGGCGAGGGGCAGGGGGTGCACTGCGGCCCTGGAACTGGACCCTACCCCCAACTCCGAGACCAGGAGAGCAAAAACTGCGGTGCTGCAGTCGCTAGGGGCAGAGAAGTGGGTACCAGAGAGGGAGGGCACGGCAAAGGCAGGTGTAGCTTTGACGCCTCTTGGTCCAGAGCGCTGTGCTAAGTGCCGTTGGCGTCCAAGGAGCGCGGGGCGCCCACCTCTGAGGCTGCGGCATATTTGGGTGCAGCGAACGCCCCCCATCCCACTCCCGGGATAGAAACGGATAAACGGAAGCGCTGCAGCGGCAGCCAGGGAGGGGGGGGGGGAGTGCGAATTGCCACCTCCGGCCTTGGCTTTCCCGCTCTTCCAAGCGCTCCCACTTCTCACTTTCCCCCAAATCCGCATTTTCCTTGGCACAGCTCTCCCCCTGCGCGGAGAAGAGGGAGGTGGCCGGGGGCAGTGAGAATGACGTGTGCTGCTGCAGAGGGGGTGGGGGGCTGCGGGCCGAGCCCTGAGGACGGGCTCCTAATCCTCTTGTTTTCGGAACCGTCAGCAGATGTGGCTTCTTTTAGCCGAATAATCCGTTAAAGGAATAATAATTTTTTTTTCCAAAGGAGCTCGCGACCTCACCCAGAGAGGACAGTGAACGGGAAGAGGGCTCGGTAAGGATAAATGAAAAGGCTCCAAATTCTCCCTCTGTCCCTCTCTGCCTTCCTCCCCTCCCCTTCCCTCCCCGCCCCCCTCCATCCCCGCCCCGCCCCTCCCCCTGCTTCCCCATCCCCTGCAATCCGCACTCGCCGCGAGTTCACGCTAAGGGCTGGATTTCCAGGCTGCACCGCAACTTCTCTGCGCGTTATTATTATTCCTCGGAGGTGCTGCCTCCACAACCTCTGCCTCCTGCGCTCCGCTCCTTCCTCCGGCCGCCGCCGCCGTCAGCAGTGCAGTGCCTTCCGCACGCAAGCTCCGGTTCGCCAAAGGGAGATGCTGATTTTTTTTTTTAAATCATGCTCATGGCCATCATCCTGATGCTCCTTGTCACGATTATCATTTCCTCCTGCCAGGTGGAGCGACCACCAGCGCCTTCTCGCCGCCTGTCCCTTCCCTTCACCGGCAAGGGAAGCAGTCCGGGCTGGGCCCCTGGGCCCCGCGATGGCCGCTCCCTGAAAGTAGACTTCCTTCGCCTCTGCGCATCCATCCCTCATTCATCTGCATGTGTGTGTTCTCTCGATCTCTTTTATTCCAGTAGATATCCCGTGTTGGGTTGGGTTGGCTGAAACGCGGCGGACCACGACTAGTCTCTTTAAATGGAGAGTCAAAAAGCCGAAGACCTTGCGTGGACGCTGGGACAAGTACGCTCGGAGGGAAGGGACGTGCGGGAGCCTTGGCTCTGAAGCTCCGATGGGCTCGGCCAGCCCTCCCGGCTCGACGCGATCTCTGGGGGTACTCTCACGGAATTTTGTTTATCCTTTTTGGTATGCTTTAACCTTGTCAGTGTTGGGGAGCGGTTGGCTCGGGTTTCCCTCACCCAAACCCTCCCCCCAGGGGTAGCTTAATCGAGGGACCCCGGTGGACTTTCACTGTAGCCTCGAAGAAGCTGACATGACTAGAGGGTGAAGGGAGTTAGTGAGGCGAGGTTGAGGAGAGTGGGGTGGGACGGCCGCTGGAGAAGGGGTCCAGCCCGCTCCGGGCCACCGGATGCGCCTGGCTGCAATTCAGAGCCTGAGAAACTGACAGGTCCTTGCGCGCGCCTTCGCCGGCGGCCGCATCTGTGCGTAAACAAAGTGGAGGAGGTCGAAGGGTGGCTTAAAAGAACATCTTATTGTCCCGCTCGGCTTGACAGACCGAATTCTCTCTCTCTCTCTCTTTTTTTTTTTTTTTTTTTTTGACCTGGGGATGCTGCCGCATTGTATACGGGTGACCTTTAAAATCTACGCCCACCCATTACCTGATAGAGCCCGTTGACAGTTGGGGGGTGGGGTAGGGTGGAGAGAGCGGAGGGGTGTTCTCTCTCTCCTTCTTTCTTGCCCCCCTCCCCCAAGCTCCCCCTCCCTCACTCCTCCCCACCCTATCTCCTCCCTCCCACCTCTCGCTCCCTCCCTCCCTGCTGCATTTTGCATGAGCTATCTAGGTCATTAGCATTTTAGCGTATGCAAGACTTGACAAAGCTGATGAAGGGCCAGATGGGCCTCGCTCTTACGGGTTTTTTTTCCCTTCTTCTTTTTCTTTTTTTTTTTTTTCCCTCCCTCTTCCTTTTTGCCCTGCACCACTTGGGACCTGAGCGAGAGGATTGCAGCAGGAGAGTTCCGGAAGGTTGATCACCCCAGACCCCGGCCAGGACCAAGGCCGCTGCCCCTGCGGCACGCCCGGCCGGGGCTGCGCCCGCACTCGCCGAGCGAGGTAAAGGCGGAGGCCACGTGTGCTGCCCCGGCAACCACCGCCGAGCCCGGCTGTCCTCCACTATTCCTTGCCCTCTTCTTCCCCAGCTTCCTCCGCCGCGTCCCCCCCCCCTTCCCCGCCCCACCTCCTCTGCCCCCCGTCACTTTTCCTGGGCAAACCTAAAGCACGATGGGTGGGTTTGTGGCGCTGGGGCGAGGTGGGGTTGCTTTTTTCATTGTCTGGAGCTGCTGGGGGAAGCGAGGTGCGGGGAGTGGGGCGAGGGGCGTTGGGTAATTAGCCCGGGGGATGCATCCCTCCGGCTCCCACTTCCACCCACACCCACCCCCTCCGCTTTGCAGGAGAAAGCTTGGATGCGGAAGGATGGGGGACAACAAAGAGCCCTCGGAAGCCGGCGCAGTTATCTCATTGTCTGGGAGCCGGGGGAGCTGCTCCGGGGACGACGCCGCGGCCCCTGCCTGCGCGCTCCCCACCCGCCCTCACCCCGCGGCGGACGCGCACGCTTCCGCGCCGTGCCAGCTCACTTTCCCTCGCGTCCTCACTCCGTCTTCCCTACAGCCCTTTGCTTTCCTCTTTTCCTCTGTTCTTGCCTTCCATCCTATCCGGCTTTCCTTCCTCAGGAGAAAGGCCTCTCTCTCCGTGTTCACAGCGGACCTTGATTTAAATGTCCATACAATTAAGGCACGCGGTGAATGCCAAGAATGGGGCTGGCTGAGCACCAGGAGTGCGCCGGGGCCCGCCGAGGACCAAGCTTGGAACCACCGGCTAGTGGCGCCCTTGCAGACCTAGGCGCTAGCGCTTCGGGCGGGGCGGGAGGGGTCGGGCAGGCTCCCGAACCTTCCAGGGCTGCCCGGCCCGGAGCCCTTGACTGAGGGGTTAGGGTGGGGGAGGGCAGGCGTGCGGCTGGTGACTGACTGTGATCTGCACACAGACCCAGGGTGCCAAGCCGAAGCCCATCTGTGTTGGAAACGCGGATCTGTGCGGGCATAGATGGGGGGGGGGAGGTGGATGGAACGCCTGCTTTAGCGGATGGCTTTTGCAGGCTGCTTTTCCTGTGGTCTTGGGATGCATTGTACTTGGAGTCAACCCCTTTCTTCCTGGCTGTTGTTTCTGTTCCGGGTTTAGGTTTGGGTTTGCCCTTCAAAGATCCTGATAATCTGACATCCCCCAGGGACTGGCAGACTGCTTCTCCCTCTTCTCCGCCAGGGAATGGGGAGGGGTGTGCGAGGAGAGGGTGGTCTGGGCTGCGGATATATTGTGTTCTGTGGGATGGAGGTGGGGTGGGGGAAGGGTGTAAGCTGTGGGCACCTGACCAGGCACAAGAAGGAAGGAACCCCTTCTGGGTCCTCCTGGCTGTTGTTATTGCAGATTCAGGCAGCGCTCCAGGAGCTGCAGCGGGGAGGTGAGGAGAGGAAGGGAGGGATGGGATCTTTTTTACATATCCCAACACAAGCAAGGACCACAAACCCATGGACAGGTGGGTGGGAGGAGGGTGGCTAAGGAAAGATGGTTTTGAAAGAGACCAACTGTCACTTGGCCTTCCTCACCCGGAAGAATCTGCTTCCCAGGCCTGTGCCCTCCGCAGCAGCAGCTGTTCCTGAGGGGCCCCCCACCCTCTGCCAGGCTATACTGTCCCATCCCATCCCATCTCCAGCTCCATGTGAGCCTCTAAGATTCAGGGATGGAAATGGAGGAGTAGTAGCGGGTGGTCAGTCCAGGAAGGAACAGAAAACGAAGGCCAAGGGCTGGGTGTCCCTACCTAGGAAGCCTGCTGCATCCCTTCCCCCTCACATGACACAGGCCTGGCCTTGCAAGGCCAAGGCCATGAGGGACACTTAGGAGTATAATTTGATTCCCGACAACAATAATCAAGGCCCCGGAAGTTTACTGAGGGTTGAGCCCACTGTAGCAGTTAACATCTGACAATGCCCTGTGTCACGTCTTCATAAGGGATCTGGGTGCCTAATATGTGTCAACTGTGTGCTCACAATGTCCGAGGCCTCCTATCTGCCCTCCCTAGGGAGTGCTTGGCATAAGACAGGCGGAGATTCAGTGTGCCTACCGCACTCTTCCTGGATGTTCCTGGAACCTTCTCTGGGGCTGCAGAATTGTGCCGGCACCTGCTCGCCGTGCAGAGAAAAAGCTGCAGTGCGCACCATGTGGACTGCAGGTGCTGGGCCACCCTGCCAATCTCAAAAGCAAATCTTGAATACGGGACAGAAAGGCAGAGCGTAGAGCCTGTCACTCCTGGGTCCTGGCAGGGCTTTTCCTTCGAGGTATGCATCATCCACTGCTTATGCCCATATCCTCCTGGTCCTGGGCTTCCCACTTCCCTTTCTTAAACAGGTTTGTAAAGAAGCAAGCAGCCTCCTCCTCCCCTGTCTGTCCTACATTTCCTGTAGGCACAGTCTAAAGCCTCTAGTGACCAAACCCTTTGCAGCACAAATGCCCACATCAGGAAGTGTTGCCCTGGCATTCCTTCAGCTGTTGCTTTCCATGATGTGCCCTGTGCTGACGTCTCCAGATGCTTCATCCATCCCATTCCCCAAGCACCCCTTTGAGGAGGAAACCTAACACGCTTGTTCCAAGAGCTTCCACTGCAGCACCATGGACAAGGCTTTCCCGGTTGCCTGCTGCTGAGGCTCACATATTTTTCATTAGCTGACTTACATAACTGCCTGCTCCAGAGAAAGCTTTCATGTGCATGGGATTGGTTTGGTCTGTTGCATCCATAAGGGTTTTTGCACATGCTCAGCCAAGTCTCATTATAAAGTGTATTTCTAATGGGGGGTGGGGAAGGGCTTTAATGGCTGAAAATGGGTACAGAGGTAAATGGACTGCCTGGCCCCATGGGTAATCCACAAAGGGCCTTCTTTGATACCACATGAGGTATCAAGAGCACAGGTCAGCCTGAGCATATTTCTTGCTCTGGAAGGGGTGATGTTTATGCCCAGGGGTGATGATGCAAGGGACCTGAAGAGCTGCACTTTTTCCAGCCATTTCCTTAAGGTTCAGCACTGCCTTCTCCCTTTGCCTATTTGAACCCCTCTAATGACATCCTGTGGCTTCTGTGAAGGAGAAAATAGGTGGCTTTCAACATGTAGCACATGGTTGAGGTAGTCTGTGGCCAATAGGCCCAGAAGGTCCCCTTGATCCACGGCCACCACAATCCTCTTCACAACACCAGCTCCCGTCTTGCTTAAGGTAACAATACCATGTGCTTGAAGATGGACATGGGAATGTATTCACCAGGAATATGGTAATATTCTATCCCCTGCCAACAGCAGCCCAGATCCCTGTTTAAACTGAAAGAGAAATCGGCCCTTCCAGCAGAAGCAAAGGTAAACTTTGAATTCTATTGCTGAAGAAGGGTGGGGAGGCATAGCCTTTTGAATACAGACGCATTGTTAGGGGAAGGATAGGCAACAGACACCTATATATACACACATACATATATAATAGGCACTGTCACATGACCATATTCTTTGCTGATATTTGTGAGGAGTGACTTCACCATGGAAAAATCCACCCATCTATACCATCTCCACAGGGGAAAATTTTTGTTTCCCTCTGTTGAAACTTACATAACCTTCCCACCCAACCTCCCATGCCAGCCTGGGAGTGGAGTCCTGGGGGCAGCTGCCAAGCCTCCTGCCTGGGACAGATGGAGCCTCCCCTTCCTTATCTCCTCTGTGGGTGGCTTGGGAGCCTCTTGAGTCGGCAGGGCCTGACTGTGCCGGTGGATGTGTTGGGAGGCTTGGCAAGCTGATTCAGGCTGGCTGATGGAGGATGTCAATCACAACAATGGTGAAAATGGTACCTAATAAAAGATGTTTTTCCTTCCATGTCCTATCTGTAATTCTTTCATTGGGTGTATAGCTAACTACCTGATTTTGTTCTTAAAAATCGCACCTCAGAGAATGAGAAAGAGGGCTTCAAATGGGATTTATTGGGGATGGGGTGCAATTCATCCTGCTTTGTGTGGAATGTGTCCCAGGTCCCAAAAGAGAGCTTGGAGCACTAAATTTAGATGGCCTCTGGGAAAAGGAAAAAAGGCAGGAATGTTCTAGGTCATGAAGAAAGAATCAGCAGTTCTCACTAGGTCACCTTTTCCTTGCTTGTGTCTTAAAATAGAAATGTTACCAAGAAATCAAGGCCAGGGTCATGACTTCAGAAGCCTGGAGAATAATCCTGCCCACTACCCTCCAGCCTCACCAGGGGCTTTTGCTCTCAAAGGCGCATCATATATTCTAGAGTGATCCAATACAGAGTGTGGCGGTTTGAGGCGCAGGAGGCCACACTGGGTTGCAAAGGCCTTCGACTGCCCCAGGTGACTAACGTCACCGGGTAACTTAGCTCATCACTCAAGCAGCAGGCCCAGGGCGTCCAGCCCGGCAGCACCCGCCCTGCCAGGCTTGGGCCTCCCGGCGCACATAAGCATGTTTCCTCTCATCTACATGGAGTAAGATGCAGAGCAGCAGGGCCTGCTCTCCTGTCTCTGCTCCCAATTTCCTAACTGCGGGGAGGTGGGAGGGGTTCTGTTTTCTGCTTCCTGCTCCTCCATTGGTGCAACCCTGAAATATGCATCCTCCTGCTGTTTTCCAGAGCTTTAGCTTTTTCTAAAGCTTTAGAAGCTTTAGAGCTTCTCCTCACCCCAGGACGTGGGGAGAAGGCGGAGCATCCTGGGGTACCTCTGTTCTCCACAGACCTTCGACTGCCAAAGCCCTCTGAAACACGTCCTGGGAGTGGGTGAGGCTATGAGGAACCCAGGACTTCAGCAGAAAGAAATGCCCCCATCCCAAGCTGCAGGCCTGAGTCTAATGCCGCACTCCCCAGCTTGCTTTCCCACCTCCACAAATATTAGGGAAAAGGGCTGGCTTGGGTCGGGGTTGTCCAGGGAAGGTTGGGAGGGGCCCCTTCCAGCAAAGTCACTAGGTGACCATCCAGCCTCCCAGCTCCCAGAGCTTCCAAGCAGAAGTGCCTTAGGTGCATGTGGGGTGGGGAGGCTGGCGATCCCAAGCTTCTCCTGGGAGTTCCCGACTGCTGTCCTACACACAGACACACACACCATCACCTTGGAGGCTAAGTCAAAAGCTCCAGAGTCTTCCTCCAGGACCCTGTGACCCATCCTCTCCATCCCTCTCCACCTCCTGCCAAAAAAAAAGAAAAAGAAAGCTCCAGCCCCAAGGTTAAAATCACTTATTTGCCTGCAGCCTTGCACATTCCAGATCCTACACCAAAGCAGCTGGAGGTAGAAGGACACTGACTGGTGAAGGCGACTGAGCCCTTGGCAAGACACTGCACCTGCTCTTCCAGGACCCAGATCCCTGGCATGTGCTCCTCTGTGGAATCCACCAGGATGCAGAGTTAGAGACCCCAGGCCAATCTAGATTAACAGGTAGATGCCCCTGACATGACCTTGTCTCAAGGTCAGGGTTGGCATCTAGAGGCACAGGTTGTGACACGCTGAGGCACCTGGGCTACCCCCCACCACGGGTGTAGGTGGGATGTCCCTTCAGCCCCCTTCCTACACTTACACAGATGAATGTGGTAATATTTATTCCCATTTAATTGAGACACTGGTTTAATTTCAGATTGCTTCAGCTTCAGGCCCAGTGGGCTTTTCTGCAGCTCTTTCCCCCCTAGTGCCGCTACAGAAACTAATTGCTGTTAATATCCAATTTTGGCTTTATTATTCGTTAGCCAATTATGCATCCCATGGCCCAGGCCCCTGGTCGGCCCAGCCTCTGTTGGAATCTGCTACACCGTTGCCTGGCTGGCTGAGCTTGTGGCCTTGGCCTCTGTTCAAACCCTCCCCTCGCGACAGGACTTCCTGGCATGTCAGTCATTCTATGTTTCTGCTGCAGCGTGCATCACACACACACACACACACGAGAATTCTCTTTAAGGCATTGTGCCTTTTTAGAGAGAAATTTCTTCTTTGTAGTTAAAATTTGTTATCATGTTTTACAAAAGAATATGTTCGTTTTTTCCACATTCTCTCCTGCCTTGCTTTCTCAGAAGTCATTTTTGGAGTCTTTGGTAAAGAGAAAGCAAGGTGCCTCAGATTGCAGGTAGAGGTTGAGGGGATTCCGAATACCACCCCCCATGGCCACGGCACCACCCCCATCACCTCCCAGAGCCGTCTTAAAGGGACCACACACACAACCCTGCAGATCCCAGAAGAGGGCGTGGAGCACATCCCATTTGGAGCAGGGAAACTTGGACAAGCAGTTCGGAAGGAAGGCACCAATTTTCGGGGATGAGGAAGGCAACTCTCTTAGTTCCTCCCTCTGCCTTCTCTGCCAGGATCCTGCCTTATGCACCAGATACACCCGTGAGCAAGAGCCTCTTCCACCTCCGGTCACTGAAACCAGGTAGCCAGCACTTCCCGTGGCTTGTGCTGTGGCTACCTGGGGAAATGTGAAAATCTTATAGCAGCGGGCTTCTTCTTTGTCTGCTGCCCCTCCTTCCCCTATTTGGAAATAAACTCCCAGTGCTAGAATGTGTCTTTACATCTAAATCGAGCAGTTCTATAGCAACCAGGATGGTATCAGCATCAGAATGGATTCGAAAGAAAGCAAAATGTCAGAGCAGCTGGCTTGGGCAGCAGCCACCTGGGGCCTCAGCTTCTTCCGAAGCTGCCAGCCGCAGGAGGCAGAAGGCTTCCCTCCAGGCCTGGAACTCCTCTGGTCAAATTTTTCCTAGGGGTGGGGAGGGAGGTTGGTGGTGAGTGTTGCCGTGAGCCGGGACATTGTTAAGAAGGTGCCTTACACTTAAGGCTCAATAAATACCACCCAAATGGGACGGGATTGAATTAGCAGCAGCTGTCCCTCTGCCTTTCCTGCAGAAAAGTGGCAATTATGCAGAACAGCCTCCTGGGCACAGGCTGGCTGGAGAGGTATTCTAGGAAAGGAAGAGCTGGAAGCACTTTGGATTCAGCCCATCTCTCCCCTCAGCCCCGGCTAGACTTCCCCTGACGTGTGGGGCTTTACCTGTCAATGGTCAGGTTTGCAGGGACCACTGTGAATCCCACTCAGCCACAGAGAGCTTGCTAAGAAGAAAAACCTCTTTTGAGCACAACAGAAGTATAAAATTCACCATTTCTCCACCCATCCCCATTTTTTATTATTTTTATGCTGGTTAAAACTCTGCCATCTTCCTTTAGAACACTGAGCCTTATTTTCAAAGCTCTTTCATTACCAGCCCCTTATTCTTATCTTAGAGCCTTCCCCACTTAAAAAAAAAAATGGAAGAAAGAAGAAGGGGTGGGGCTTCGGAATCTTCCACCCTCCTCTCCCTCGCCTCCTAAAACAACCACATTCCCGAAGATGGAGATGTCAGAGGAGCAGCTGCGAGCTTCAGCCAGTTCCCACCAACACCTGGAATGCTTCAACAGTCTCCTCTTTCTCAGATAGTTTACATTTTAGAAGAGGCCCTTTCCTAAGGAGTGCAGTCCTAACGGAAAGTTTGTCTTTGAAAAGCAGCCGGAAGTGGAAAACGGATCTGGAATTCTGACATCGCTGTCTGGGCTGGGCTGTCTGCTCCACATTCAAGAGACGCTTCCAAAAAGGAACATTTGGTGTTTTCCAAAAAGGAGCATTTTCATGGGGGAAAAAAATGCACTGGAAGAAAATGAAATGATTCCTTGGTGCTTGATCTGTTGTCCACTTGCTCGGACTCTTGCATCCCAGGACTGTGGATGGACAGGACATCCTCAGCCACTACCAGAGCACCTGTGACTTTGGCCCTACTAGATGGCTCTCTGGCTGGGTGGTGGCTACACAATCTGAGTAAATCTGAAGCCAGTCCTTTCATATTACTCTATATTTTTGGGAGTTCTGATTTCTCTCTGTCGTGAATCCATCTTTTTAAAAAAGATTTATTTATTTTTATTGGAAAGGCAGATTAACAGGAAGAAGGTGAGACAGAAAGGTCTGCTATTCACTGGTTCACTCCACAAATAGTTGCAATGTCTGGAGCTAAGCCAATCTGAAACCAATAGCCAGGAGCTTCTTCTGGGTCTCCCATGCAGGTACAGGGTTCCAAGCCTTTAGGCCGTCCTCTACTGCTTTTCCAGGCCACAAGCAGGGAGCTGGATGGGAAGTGGAGCAGCTGGGACACAAACCAGCACCCATATGAGATCCTGGCACTCCCAAGTCAAGGATTTAGCACTGAAACATCACACTGGGTCTGTGAATCAACCTTAATCATATGTTTGCTTAGATATGGAACTACATGACAGAGTAAGGCTGCTTCATCCCACTTACTACTCAAAGTAGTTCCAGGCTCAATTTGACTGTGGCACTGTAGCAGGGAGCAAGCAAGATCACACCAGACATGTCTAAGGTTTATTAAGGAGTCTTCATTAACCAAGCTTGGTGCTAACAGGGCCCACTAGAAATAACAAATCACAAGTGCATATGGCAATCCAATCAATCATAACCCCAAGAGAAACAAATGGTCATTACCAGGAAGTCCATCCATTAAGCTGAAGACCTATGTTCCAGCTTCCCCAACAATATAAGTTATCCTAAGAGACATGCAACGAATAACCTGGACACACTTCCAAATCTGCAGACATTCATCTTTCCCTGGCTTCTCTGCTCACATTCCACTACTGCTAGGCCTCACCTCTCCTGGAACTCCTGACAGCACACAGACCAGAAAAATAAAGCATCTTAGCATTGCTATCTTCATTGTCCCACCCAAACAGTAAACAGAGGGTGAGTAACACAGACACACAGGGACCATGCTCAGGGGATACCTGTCCTCAGAGGTACTGGGGAGGCCAGGAGTCGGAGTGCCAGAGCGATGGAAGAACATGACCAAGAGAGTGAGCTCCTCCTCATCGTGAGCCTTTATAGGGGCTTGTGAGGGGAGTGGTTACACAACAATACAATACCTTTGCCTCTCAGATGATAGGTGAGAGTCACGGGTGGGCAGGAGGGAACACCCAGGTGGGGGGAGTGACTTCCTGGACCCTGAACTAGCTGCCTACCTCTCCACAGCACTTTCCAGTGTTGGCTGTGTTCACCTCCCCTCTCCAGGCAACCTCCTCCCCTGTTGGCTCATAGTAACTGCAATGCCTGGGATTCCTGGCTCTCAGAGTTGACTATCTTCATGGTGCCTCTGTGTTTCAAACAGTGGCTAAGTTGGCACCAGGGAACAAGTTCTTCTTCAAGTGCAGAGGCAGTTGTAGTAGGACTTTTTTTTAGTGAGAGTGAGAACCCAGCAAATACAGCAACTGCCTTCCCAGCTCCCCACCAGCCTCTTAGAAAACTTGGCCTTGGGAAATGTTAAATGTCTCTCCCCACTTTCCACGTTCCTGTCCACCTCAGCATCTTGCCACCTTCATATGGACAATTAATCAATAGCAACATCCTAGCGTGGTGGATGAGTAACATGGTCTCGCTGCCAGTCCACACTGAACCCCTATTGTGTTAAATCTGTCTTATCCAATTCCTGAGTCACTCATCACACTATTGATTAAAACTCATCTGAAACAGCATGTGGGGGCAGCTAGGAAAATTATTTAATGTGACCCTGGGGCCTCTCAGAGTCTTACAAGGACTTGATCTCTGTTCTTTGAGAGTCCCAGGGTATTTACGAATTTAAGAAAATAAGCAAGCAGTGCTGCAAACATTGCATTTTATAAACTCTTCTTTCAATTGTGCTAATAAGCCTAGACTTTATATATAACATTTTCCAAAAACACTCCCAAAAGTCCTACATATGAGGTCCATTGTGACTTTTACACTCTGATTCCTGCAAAGGCTATATGCTCATGGCCTCAACCCGTAGAGAGGGCACAGCCTTGACAGGATGTCAAGTTCTGCTTCTGTTTGAGCCCTGGCCCTGCTGCATGGGATATGCAGTTTGGGGCAAGTTTCTAAACCTCTCTGGGCCTCGTCTATTCAACAGTCGTGGTGATCACAGTATCTGTTTCCTAGAATCATCACCAGAATGTAGTGAAATGAAATACATGTGAATATACTGAGCAGCGCTCACAGTCATAGACCACAGAAAGACAGTGTCAGGCATAGACAAAATTTCAGTTTCCTAATAAGTCATAGTTCTTGTAAGCTGCTGCTAACAAGGCAGGGCTGGGTGGCCTATAAACAGCACAAGTTCTGGAGCTGAGCGGTGGAAGGTTCAGGTACCAGCAGATTCCATGTCTGATAAGGACAGCTTCTTGCTGTGTTCTCACATAGTAGAGTCAGCCTCTTCTACACGGACACAAAATCACCTCTCAAATGCTCCACTGCTTAGTACCATCACCTTGAAGGCTAGGACTTCCCTTCATGAACTTGGTGAAAGACGGCAGTCAAATGGCCCTTTGCCAGGAACATCCTGACTTTCTTTGCTGCAGTTGGAGAAAGACTTTTGGACTCTCCAGGATTATCTTGCTGGGTGTACATGTGAGAGGGGTGAGAATAGCAAGGCTTTTGAGGAGGATTATTCTTGGAAACAATAACTCAAGGACATCTGTGCAAAAGTGATGAAACCAACATGATCACATGAGTGACTGATGTATGTTCCTCTTCACGGACCAAAAATGTCTATGAGAGAAAATAGACATAAGTATGGGACACATTTCTAAATTTAATTCGGGGATGGTTTCTCACACTAGAATGAAAGATCTTCTCAGTTGCCCCATATTCATCTTTTCAACCATGTTAATAGAAATTATGCTGATATCCAGTAGAAAGAATGTGTGACTAAATAAGGCTTCTCCCTTCCTGCCCCTGGTGACCACACCATCCAGAAAGAAGACACAGACATGAAGGAAGCAAGTGCAGGACCACATAGGAGAGACAGGAAAATGAAAGAGAGCTTTTTTTCCAGCTAGAAAGTCCAGGACACTTCAAGAGTTTCCTAGGACTCATGCGCAGAAAAACACCTTACAGAGTAATACAGGGTCATGAACCCTGTCCCAGAGATGCGGAAGTGTGAAGAACTAAGCATAGACAGCTATAATGATAATCTGAGGCCACATTGGAGGTGGGAACCACTGGATCATGTGGTAATTTTACATTTAAAAAAGGTATTGCTTTAAAACCATCATTTCAGAAACACAGCAAAATGCAGAGAGTACTCCTATCTTGTCTCAAATGCCCACAATAGTCAGGGCTGGGTTGGGTTGGGCTGTGCTGGGCTAGGCTGAGCTGAGTGAGACCAGCAGCTCAGCATCTATTCCAGGTCTCCTACATCACCACTGCTTCCCAGGGTCTGCACTGGCAGGAAGCTAGAGTTAGGAGCCAGAGTTTGCCATTCCAGGTCATCCTATTTTTCATTTTTTGAAGAACTGTCATGCAGTTTTCTACAGTAGCTGTACCATTTCTCCACATCCTTGCCAACACCTATTTATGTGTGAGCATGAGTATGTGTGCATGCATTTATAGTAGCCTTCCTGAAAGGGCTTTAAATGATCTAATTGTGATTTTAATTTGCATTTCCCCAAAGATTAGTGATACTGAGCATCTTTTTGTGTGTTTATTGGCAATTTATATATTGTCTTTGGAGAAATACCTATTAAATCCTTTGTCCATTTTTAATAAGATTATTTTTTTGAAAAGTTGGTATAGGAGATAGGAGATATTCCATTTATTGATTCATCTGCCAAATGCCCACAACAGCCAGGAACCGAAGCCAGGAACCAGGAATTCCATCTAGATTTCCTAGTGGTAACATAAATTCCAAATACATTGGCCATCATTTGCTGCCTCTTGGATATATTAACAAGAAGCTGGATTGGAAGTAGAAGGGAGATTCAATCCCACAGCTTAATCTGCTGTGCCACAACCCCTCCGCTCTAACCATTTTCTGAGATTGGGGTTGAGGAGGTTATTGTTGTTACCACAATCATTTCTTTGGAAAATTCCTAGGTAGTGTTGACAAATGTAGTAGAGTCAACAGTCCCTTACTCATTGGAACAACTCTTGCCAGGCCAAGTCTCATTGTCATGTGCTTGCCTGTTACCTGGTTTACTTGCTGATCCTCAAACCTTCTCCTTGGTTGGGTTTCTGAAGGTCTACCTGACTCTTTCCTGCCTCCAATATTTGGGAACTGTATATAGCCTCTGTACGGTTCCTATTCCAAATCCCATGAAGCCCTTAACACAGCAGTACTCACATCCCTGACTCTGACATCTAGTGTGGCACTCAAAACTCATGATTTCCAAGCAATGGACCCCAATTTGAACCAGTTTAAATACTAAGGGGGATTTACTATCTCCTGGAACCCTGTTCAAGGACCCAATTGTACAGCAGTGACAGCAGTGACAGATAGAAACACCAACTCAAACTTTTCTTTTTTTTTGGTCTTCCAGCTAGCCCCAGGGTCCCAAGACTACGGGACAAGAAACAGGACCATTGGCATTTCCCAGAAACCAGATTAGGTCAGGCGCCCAGCCCTGACCAACCATCCTGAATAAAAAGATAGAAGACTATACCTGACCAGCTTAGACATCGGCGGATGCCTGGCATCCGCACAGCTGTGGATGGGATGGAATAGTAGCCACCTAGAAAAAGGTTGCTGGCCAGGTATGATCACAGAGCGCCAAGACTACTGCTACAGACCTCCTGGGCACAAAGCCTCCAGATTTGTGCTGGATACAAATCCACTGGTGTTGGTCCTGGTGGAGCACCTTATTTCTGGACTCAAACCTATCCGATCGGCATCTACCTCCTGCATCCAAATTCCTCCAAAGACTTCAACACTCAAGTCCTTTAGGTCCCCTGGAGGCCTGTCATTCTGCAGGGCTGACCATTTCTCCTGACCCTACAGCCCAGTCCCCAACATGCCTTAGCATGGAAGTTTAATTGCATGACAAAATCTGATGGCATAGACCCCAAATTATTACTATCTTTAAATGAATTGCTTCTGTCTGCTTGTGATGCCAATCTCCTAAGCAAGCTACCGGCACTTCTTCTCTCATCCCTAGAAACAAGAGGAAAGAACCAAGAGACAGAACTCCAGGTACTGCGTGGAACTTTCTGTCCTAGGGTTTCCTTGACATAGAGCAGTTTGGGACCTGAAGAAAATGCTCTGGGGAAAGGTCCCCTCTCCCCCGCCGGGAGCCAGACACTGGATGGCCACCCCCCTCAGCAACCTACCTTCCAGTATCTATTGTTTCCTCTCATAAAAGCTCCAGATCTGAAAGTTTCAGACCCTAACCCTAATCCAATTAAACCCTGCAAAAGCAACGATCCTGGGAAAGACAGAAGGTGAGGAGGTTAATAGCAGACAGAACCTCCTCTGACAGCCAAATTAGCCTGGCCCACCTCGGGAGAAATGTTAAAAGTACATTACCAAGGCTGATACTGGTGATTAACATTTGCTCAAAATTCTAAGTAGCTGATTTTTTTTCTAAGTTAAATGTTAACCTGCAGAAAGAGGGATAGTTAGCTGTAGAGAGGGGAGTGTGAAGAAGGAGTCAGAAACACTGGCCTATTGCACAGGGGACAATTCCCACTGTCACTGAGACCAGAAAGGCCAACAAACAATTCTCCATCCATATACCTTTGTTTATTCTTTCTCAGGCAGGACAGATGGAGAATTTTTTTAAGATTTATTTTATTTTTATTGCAACATCAGATATACAGAGAGGAAGAGAAACAGAGAGGAAGATTTTCCATTCAATGATTCACTCCCCAAGTGACCGCAATGGCCAGTGCTATGCCAATCCAAAGCCAGGATCCAGGAACTTCTTCCAGGTCTCCTGCACAGGTGCAGGGTCCCAAGGCCTTACGCCGTGCTTGACTGCCTTCCCAGGCCACAAGCAGGAATCTGGATGGGAAGTGGGGCCACCGGATTTAGAACTGGTGCCCAAATGGGATCCCGGGGCTTTCAAGGCGAGGACTTTAGCCACTAGGCCACTGCACCAGGCCCAAGATGGAGAATTTTTTTAAATGATTTATTTATTTTTATTGGAAAGGGAGATTTACACAAAGAAGGAGATACAGAGAGAATGATCCTGCATCTGCTGGTTCATTCCCCACATGGCTGCAATGAACAGAGCTGAGCTGATCCAAAGCCAGTAGCCAGATGCTTCTTCTGGGTCTTCCACATGAGTGCAGGGTCTAATGTCATCCTCTACTGTTTTCCCAGGCCATAAGCAGGGAGCTGGATGAGAAGCAGAGCAGCTGGGACATGAATTAGAGACCATGTGGGATCCCAGGACTTGAAGAGGGAAGAATAACCAAGTGAGCCATTGCGCTGAACTCCAGACGGAGAAGTTCAACAAGCCCATTCAACAGAGGAGCTGGGCTCCAGGGTGAAGACAGAAGGAGGCAAGCAGCTGCCTGAGCTAGCGAGGCCTTTCAGCTTGACATGTTTTTGTGCCTCTGGAGAGCAGCTGACATTGGAAAGCACAGCCTGAACCCTATGTTCTGGGTGCTTTTGCACATGGGGATGATATTCTCGGCACAGACACCTGCATTTTCCTGGCTATAATTTGGCAGAGGCTCCATTTTCCAAGGTGAAGAATAGAAAGTTTGTGAAGTCGGCACCTGTGATGCAGGCGTATGATGTGTTGACATGTGACTCTGGGGAGATACTGTCAGAAGGATGTTAGTGCAGAAGACAATTCATTCCTTCCATAAGCAGTGAGGCACAACATTGGGCCTGTGAGGCCTACACTGCAGGACAGCAAGTTAAACTGCCCCTTGCAATACCAGTACCCCAGGTCTGAGTGCTCGGGTTCAAGTCCCAGCTGCTCTGCCTCTGATCCAGCTCCCTGTTAACACACCTAGAAAAGTAACAGAGGATGGCCCGAGTACATGAGCCCCTAGCCACCCATTATGCTACCATTCAAGGAGTGAACCAGCAAAAGAAGACCTCTCATCCCCTACCCCCTTGTCATCCTGCTTGTAAGATAAAGAAGTCAATACATTAAAAGAAAATCAGCACACCAACATTAAAGCAGTAGTCTAGACATCTGGGAGGAGACAAGCAAAAATGCAACATGGATCTCAGTTTTTAGGAATTTGGAATATAAGGGAAAGATTTGTGTAAGTGGCTAGTGCACACTGGGAAATAGCAGCTAATGACCTATTCAAAAGACTTGGAGTGTCGGAGATTTTAAATGGTGCCAACTGCTGTAGAAACAAGTATGCAGCTTGTTGAATGTAGGAGTGGGCATTTAGCCGAGATTAAGATATCACCTAGGACACTGCTGTTCCATATCTGAGTACCTGAGTTCAAGTTACAGTTCAATTTCTAATTCCAGCTTCATGCTGATAGGCATCCTGGGAGGCAGCAGGTGATGGCTCAAGTATTTAGGTACCTGTTTCTCTCCCACCCAATACTGTCACCTCCCAGTTGGAAAGCCTAGATTGAATTCCTAGCTTGTGGCCTGACCCTGCACAGACTGCTATGGGCATTTGAAGCACGAACCAGTTAATGGGCGATCTCTGTCTCTCTCTCTCTCTTTTTAAAATTTTATTTATTTTTATTGGAAAGTCAGATACACAGAAAGGAGGAGAGACAGAGAGGAAGATCTTCCGTCCCATGATTCACTCACCAAGCGGCTGCAACGGCCGGAGCTGAGCCAATCCGAAGCCAGAAGCCAGGAGCCTCCTCCGGGTTTCCCACGTGGGTGCAGAGTCCCAAAGCTTTGGGCCGTCCTCGACTGCTTTCCCAGGCTGCAAGCAGGGAGCTCGATGGGAACTGGAGCAGCTAGGATTAGAACTGGTGCCCATATGGGATCCCGGGCATGCAAGGTGAGGACCCTAACCTCTATGCTATTGCTCCGGGCCCCTTTGTCTCTCTTAATAAAAGTAAAGGATCATTCTTGAAAATGACACAGGGGATGGTATGGTGGCATTTAGGCTAATCTTCTCTCTATGGTATCAGCATCCCATATGAGTGTCAGTTTGTGTTCCAGCTGTTCCACTTCCAACCCAATTTCCTACATATGGCCTGGGAAAGCAATGGAGGGTGTTTCCAATCCCTGGGCTCCTGCCACCCATGTGGGAGACCTGGAAAAAATTCCTGGCTCCTGGCTTTGGATCTGGAGCTATAGCAGCCATTTGGAGAGTGGACCAGTAGATGGATCCTCTCTCTCTCTCTCTCTCTCTCTCTCTCTCTTCCCCTCTCTCTAATTCTGACTTTCAAGTAAAATAAGTCTTTTTAAAAATGAACGTGGAATTACTACATAATCCAGCAATCTACTCCTGGAATAGGTATTTTAATACCAGAGTTCATAGAAACATTATTCTTTATAGTTCAAAGGTAGAGTCAACCCAACTCTTCAGAACCAAAACAATGGATCAGCAAAACATGGTCCATACAGACCAGGGACTTGTTCAACCTTCAAAATGAGCAAGTTCTGACACATGTAATATACATGAATCTTGAAGACATTAAGCTAACGGAGATAATGCAGTCAAGAAAAGACAAATACTAGGAGAAGAAGCTGGGTATGAGATATGTGGGAATTCCTTGTATTACTTCATGATTTTTTTCCTTTGGAAATGTAAAACTATTCTGAAACTTAAAGTTTGCGTTTTTCTTTAAAGATACACGCCACATGACTTTGCTTATATGATGTACCTAGGATCATCAGAAAGGGTAATGATAGTCACCAGACTCTAGGGTGGAGGAGACTGTGGAATTAGTATTTAATAGGCACAGAAACAGTCTTGCAGAACAAGAAGAGCTTTTGCAGACAGATGGTCACACAACAGTGTCTGTGTCTTAAAGACCCCTACATTGTACACTTAAAAATGGGGGGGGAGGGCAGTGCTGTGGTCTAGTGGGTAAAGCCACCACCCGCAGTACCAGTATTCCATATGAGTTCCAATGCAAGTCCTGGCCACCCAGGTAAATGAAGTGGTGTGTTGGAACAACTTGGATCAGCTCCTGTTTAGGAGTATTGTAAGAAGCAGTAGGAGAGGTCCAGCATGCTGAGACTATGTGTGCCATGGAAATCAGCCAATGCTGTAAATGAGGGCTTCTGTTTTTGCAGATTCCATTTACCTGCTCATCGCTGAGCAGGTGCCAAGACAGGATTAAATGTGTTAAAGGATTATATTTGGGAAAGCACTTGTGGGAGAGAAAAATTGAAAATGAGGTGAGGAAGACTGGGAGAGCATTTCAGACAGCAAAGCAAGGAAGGGAAGCAAGGGAAGGGAGGGGAGAGAGAGAAAGGAGCTTGGATGAAAGAAAGCCTTGCAAACCATGCTGTCTCAGGAGGTCATAAGAAGATTGTTGGTGTCCTTGCCCCCAAATCAGCAAGCTATCAGGCGATCTCTCCCAGGACCCTGCTGTGTCAGATCCCAACAGGGCTGTTACATACACACAGGTGGTGTAGTCACAGCACCAAAGCAGCAACAGATTTCTGAGCACAGCATCCTGGGCCCTTGGCCATTTATGCTCCTTTACATAGAGGCCTAAGAGGCAGCTTCTCATTTCTGCCATGGCTCACCCTTCACAGCACCCACTATTTACTTTAGAAAAAAAACTATTTATTTATTTTTATTGCAAAGTCAGATTTACAGAGACAGGGAGAGACAGAAAGATCTTGCACCTGTTGGTTCACTTCCCAAGAGGCCACAACAGCCAAAGCTATACCGATCCGAAGCCAGGAGCCAAGCTTCTTCCAGATTTTCCATGTGGGTGTAGGGTCCCAAAGCATTGGGCCATCTTCTACTGCTTTCCCAGGCCACAAGCAGGGAGCTGGATGGGAAGTGGGGAAGCTGGGATATGAACCGGTGCCTATATGGGATCCTGGAGCATGCAAGCTGAGGATTTTAGCCACTAGGCTACTGTGCTGGGCCCCCACAATCTACTTCTCTATGAGGGAAAATTCAACACATCCAAGGTTCCATAAGCATACAGGATCCTTCTTTCTGAGGGATAAGCCATAGCTCCTTGCACTGCAGTTGATATTGGAGCTGCAACCCAAGTAGCCTCAGCCCTTCACCGTTCTTCATTGAAATTGCTCTCCTCCTTAGCTATGGAGTCATCAGGTGCTGGTGGCTTATCTGATGGCCTGACCCACATTCCTGAAGAGTAACCCACATTCAGTTTAGTGAGGGTGCATATGTCTGCTCACATCTCCACAGAAGCCAGGGAGTGTCCAGCCACATGGCTCCCCGAGAGTAAAATCCCTCCAGTCTCTTCCTGCTGAGTAAGGCCAATGACCCATCAACAGGATGACCTCTCTTTAACCTGCCAATTCTTATGCACAATGGATCCAAAATTTCCAGGTGGCAATTTTACCAGGAAATTCCAGGCAACAGTTACCATGACTCCTGGCACAGGTATATCCTCTCTTAAGCCCAGGAATAGGAAGTACGAAATTCTTCAGTGTGTTTTTTTGGAACTGAGTTAAGTGAAATTATTTTTGCTACAACCCCTTGGTTTTGACACACATGTACCCTTCTTTTGGGGAACAATGACTAGGTCTCTGTATTGAAGAACACCACCTCTTCCTTTCAGGATGTTTCCTCTGAGCTGGCACTTCAGTTGCTCGTTGAACTGAAGACTATCCTTAACTCTGGGAGACCTCAGGAGGCTGTGGTATAGGACACAGTTCGTGAATCCACATCATGGGCTACAAGCTGTGTCCCTCAGGGGATTCCAGGCCAGTCCATCAGCCATTCTCTAAGCCTCCAGACAGCAGTGCTGGCCGCGACACTATGAACAAGAAAGGCAGATCTATCCCCTGTTTGCACCATGTTTACCCTTATGAAGATAAGCCCTCTCCGGCTGCTGTCGTTGAGTGGTAGTTCTCAATCAGGAGCAGTCCTGCTGCTGACATTTAGCTGTTGGACCCAAATAGAGCCTCACACCTGTTCGCTAAGCCATTCTGCTCATGCACCTGCCATGCCTGTTCTCGGGTAGACAATCACAGCTGGCATCACAGGGCAAGTCATCTAATGTAATGGGCTGTTCAGAGCATCTTCCATCGTGGATGCTTCTTGATGGACATTAATATGTCCAATAAAATCCTTCGCATTTTGTGCCTCCTCTCACAGACACACATGCCTGCAGCCCAGATTTCCTTACTCACATCCAGGATTTACGCAAATTCTCACCTAAAGCCACTTTTCTGTCCATCCGAACTGTGTGGCCAGATGCCCTGTTCGCATCTATGCCCTGGGAAGGTTTTCTCTCTACGCTGAATTGCAGGGCCATCTCTGAATGTGGTGACTATCCACTTCTTGTTTGCTTCCATGTATCTAGTTAACCATTCGTAAGCCAAGTTTGGTTTTCTCCTGGCTCAGCAGATTGTGTAAGAGCACCCTTATAGCCAGAGGTGATAGTCAGCATGACCTGGTGGCAGTTATGAAATGAGACATGGAGTCTGGGCTCCATGGAGCTGTTATGTCCTGCAAAGTCAATTGTTTACAAGAGTTAGCATCCTAGAGTACTCACTGGCTGGGAGCAGGTTGTGGCAAGCACAGATTCAGGGAGAAAACGCTGCTATGGATGTTAAAGGTAAGCAACTGAGAATCTGGATGAATAATAGAAGTCCAGCGGCCTCTGTACTCTGTACTTCACTCCAGTGTGTTTCTAGGCCTTCTCTGATGTCAAATTGATGAAACAAAAAATACACGTGACATTCAACAAGGGAGTTAACCTTACAAGATATTTTAATTCTTGACTGTTAACCTAGGTATGTACTTGTGGGATGGTCACTGTGGCACTGCTTGGAACACTGCAATTCTATTACCAGAATGCAAGTTCAAGGCCCACCTCTAGCTTCCTGCTAATCTATCTGGGCAGACAGCAAATGATGGTTTAAAAGCTTCAGCTATTGAAGCTCACATGAGAAACCAAGACTGAGTTCCAGGTTCCAGCTTTGGCCTGGCCCAGTCCCGACTATTGTGGACATTTGGGGGGTGAACCAAATGGACAGATCTCTCTCTCTCTCTCTCTCTCTCTCTCTCTCGTTCTTTCTTTTTTCCTTCTATTTTTTTCTCTTTTTCTCTCTCTCTGCCTTTCAAGTACATGGAAATAAACATTTAATAATAAATATCCACACCTGCCAATAAATTACAGCAATAAGCTTCATTATTGTTTCATAGCAATTACCTTATCAAAAACATTTGCTATTTTCTTTCCCTACAGATCAAAACCAAAATGACCACTGGTGGCAGTAAGTGAGGTGGACTAAGCAAAAGGCTTCCTTCACTTTTGTCCCTTATCTCATCAATGTTTTTTGGTGGGAAGTTTTCTACTAAGAAGTATCCATAACACTTTGCTGTTGACACTGGAAGTGTGTGGGGGTGTTGTTTTAAAATATTTGTTTTATTTGAAACAGTTACAGGTTACAGAGAGAGGGACACACACACACACACACACACCCCGATCTTCCATCTGTTGGTCCATTACCCAAACAACAGCAATAGTCAAGACAGGGCCAGGCTAAAGTCAGGAGCCTAGAACTCCATCTAAGTCTTCCACATGGGTACAGAGGCACAAGAACTTCAGCTGTCTTCCACTATTTTCCCAGGCACACTAGCAGGAAGCTAGATCAGAAATAGAGCAGCTGTTGCTTGGACGATAGTGCTCAAATGGAGATACCAGCATTGCAGGCAGGTTACATCACAATACTAATCTCTAGATGGTTTTTCATACAGTTTCAAGGCAGGGCTGATCTTTGTGTTTAATATTGAAAAGCCAGTAAAGGTGCCTCTACCTCTCTGCAAAAGGAAAGTATGCATTGGTGGAAATACATTCTTTTACTCAGGGAAGAAGCTCAAGCCCACAGTGAAGAGAACACTTCTAGGACTGAGCTGCTGCGGGCCAGGTTATTCTGATGGCCAGAGTGATTCTGCAGAGTGATTCTCCCATTGGTCCTGTGCCAACGGCTTTTTACATTGTGCTGTTTTCTTTTTTCTCTATCCCTTCCCAGCTCCCACTGACCCTGGTCCAAATCAATTTCAAGTTATCAGTGGCAGAGCCCCCGAAACTGTTTCTGTTCTAAACATGCACGAAATAGGAGTCTAGAGATCTTTCAGCTTGTCAGTTCAACATTTACTTATTGAGTTCCTGCTGCATACCAAGCACACCCTGCTAAATCCTGGGATACAGAGATAATAAGATACCAGCCCTACTTTCTAAAATCTCCCAATCAGCTCGTTCACAGCCCTCACACTCTCACTGCATTTGCAGCACTAGTGACTAAATTATTCACAGAGGATAAAATGATCTATTTCGGGGTAATTCCTATCACACTTCATGGTGACTGCTTCCATTTTTAAAATAGCCTCAAGTGTGACTATTAATCAGGATATCATTAAAAATAATATCTGTCAGGATAACATTCATTTCTGGTCCACAAATAACATCATCAGTCCTGGTTTCCTGAACAATGGGATGGTCACCAGGTTGGGAAGAAGTCCAGGTGATATGCTTGGACAGGGCAGGGTTATGTCCCTTACTTTCCTAACACTCAGCACCTGGGTCAATGCCTGACCACCAGAATTCAGCACATGTTCATGGAATTCACTTGAAAACACACACACATTCCTGGGTGGGACCCTGATGTAGGAGTATGTGGCTAAAAACACTTCCAAAATATCTATTTTCCTTAAACATTTACTTATTTATTTGAAAGGCAAGGTTAGAGAGAGAAGGAGAGATAGAGAGGAATATAGATGTCTTCCATCCACTGGTTCACTCCCTAAATAGCTACCACTGCCAAGCTGAGCAGTTCAAAAGCCAGGATCCTAAAATCCCATTCAGGTCTTTGTGGGTAGCAGGAATCCAAATTCTTGGACTATCTTCACTGCTTTCTCAGGCACATTAACAGGGAACTGGATTGAAAGTGAAGCACTCCAGTGAATTCTGGAGAGATTTCATCGCAATTGGAATGGCAGGATTGTCAACAATTCAGGACTGTTGAACTACCAAAACCTCTTGAGAACTTCATGGCATTGTGCATTTCTATGTTTCTTCCTGTTGCTGATTTGTATTGTGCTTTTCATTTAAGGGGATGTATGGTAACTGTGTGATGCAGATTATCATATCCAGATGTGAGGATACAATGCAGTATGCACCTTTACTTGCAGATCAAAGATGGATTCCCAGGCCCAGCGGCCTGACCCAGCCCTGGGCCTGGGTCCTCGCCTTGAAAGTCCCGGGATCCCATATGGGCGCTGGTTCTAATCTTAGCAGCTCCACTTCCCATCCAGCTCCCTGCTTGTGGCCTGGGAAAGCAGTCGAGGACGGCCCAAAGCCTTGGGACTCTGCACCCACATGGGAGACCTGGAAGAAGTTCCTGGCTCCTGGCTTCAGATTGGCATAGCACCAGCCATTGCGCTCACTTGGGGAGTGAATCATCAGACGGAAGATCTTCCTCTCTGTCTCTCCTCCTCTCTGTATATCTGACTTTCCAATAAAAATTAAAGATAAATCTTTAAAAAAAAAAAGATGTATTCCCAAGGAAACTGTTAATGTATCTTAACAATAGGACACTGGACTCTCTGTCATTGTCCATGCCCTCAATGATGGACATATGACTGTTTATGAAGAGCAATACTATAGTAATAATACAGAGAAACTTGACAGAGGAGGAGATTTGGGGTGGGGAAAGGAAATCCCAAGGCCTATAGAACTGTATCATAAAATGATAATAATAAATATTTTAAAAAGAAAGTAGAGCAATTGAGATTCAAATTGGCACTCACATGGGATGCTGGTGTTCTGGACAGCAGCATTACATGCTGCACCTCAGTGACAGCCCCCAAACACCTTCATGTGTGTTAGAGACAATCATTGCCTTTATAAAATATTTCATATCTCTTCATAAGAAGTATTGATATCTTTATCTGGTTGCATTTCTTAGGCTAATGGGGTTCACAAGTTCATTACTTGAGGTGTAATAAGGGATACGGCTTCCATTGGTTTTCAATCTGCATCTATTGAAAGTTAAGAGCTACCCCTTTTGAACTGGATAAAAATCAATGCCAATGTTGCTGTGTCCCTTTCTATTTTTCTAGCACTGGCAGTCTAGGTTTATTTGATTTTTTTTTAAATTAAATTTTGAGAGAATTGTAAATCCATGTGCAGTCATATGAAATAATACAGAGCAATTGTTGTAATACCAGTATAGCATGGACTCTTCACCCAATCTCGACTAATGCAAAACTACAGCACAGCACCACAAGTGGGGAGTTTATGTTGATACAATCTGTTCTTCATCTGAATTATTTTGCTTATAGAGTGTTACGCAAATGGAATCGTGCAACACAGAAGCTTTCAGGCTTTCCTTTTTCACCAAGCGTTACTACCCTGGAATACATCTCAACTAGATGCAGTTACCAATAATTTCTTATGGATGTAGCACAGTTTGCTTTACCACACACCTTCTAATGGACGTTGTGGGGGCCCACATTATGGCAAAGCAGGTATGTTGCTTTTGGCACCAGCATCCCATATGAGCACTGGCTCAGGGCCTGGTTGCTCCCTTTCTCATCCAGCTCCATGCTAGTGACCTGGAAAGATAGTGCAAGTTGACCCAAGTGCCTGGGTCCCTGCTTCTGTGTGGGAGATTTAAATGGAACTTCTGTCTCCTGGCTTCAGCCTGACCCAGACCTGGCTGTTGTAGACATTTGTGAAGTAAAACAGAGGATGAAAACCTCTTTATCTCTCTCTCACCCTTCCTCCCACCCCCCGCCCCGCCTTTATCTTCCCCTGACTTTTAAACAAATAAATCTTTTTTTTTTTTTTTTTTTTTTTAAAGATTTATTCATTTTATTACAGCCAGATATACAGAGAGGAGGAGAGACAGAGAGGAAGATCTTCCGTCCGATGATTCACTCCCCAAGTGAGCCGCAACGGGCCGATGCGCGCCGATCCGATGCCAGGAACCTGGAACCTCTTCCGGGTCTCCCACGTGGGTGCAGTGTCCCAATGCATTGGGCCGTCCTCAACTGCTTTCCCAGGCCACAAGCAGGGAGCTGGATGGGAAGTGGAGCTGCCGGGATTAGAACCGGCGCCCATATGGGATCCCGGGGCTTTCAAGGCGAGGACTTTAACCGCTAGACCACGCCGCCGGGCCCTAAACAAATAAATCTTAAAGAAAAAAAAAAAAAAACAGGACAATGGTTTCTTATCAGCTTTGGAGCTAGGTCTATACAATTTTACAAAATAAAAGCATTAGGCATATTTGCATCAGTTTCATCATATTAAAAAGTCCAAATGAATGGATGGCATGCCCAGATGTACATGGGAGTATGACAAATCACTGAGGTTTACAGAGGACATCTAGTACCATGGAGGGCAGAACAAACTGGACAACTCTCCTGGCCAAGCTTTGACAGCCTGCATGGGGGCAAATGGAGACTATACGGTGGACTATGTCAGCCAATGAACCTCAGAAGAATGTCCTCAACCTTGGAACAACGAAATCAATAACACCTCAGAACTATCAAAACCACTTCAGCAGTGCCCTTGGAACATGTTCACACTGGGGACCCTGGGATGACATTGAGTGGCTGTCCCACATCCCCAGGTACTGAAGCAGTTAGGCTGCTGTGAACAACTCTCTTCCCTTCTCTTCT
Source organism: Ochotona princeps (assembly GCF_030435755.1). Lineage (NCBI taxonomy): Eukaryota > Metazoa > Chordata > Mammalia > Lagomorpha > Ochotonidae > Ochotona > Ochotona princeps. Next base: position 41,116,094 of record NC_080842.1, on the reverse strand, counting down.
CCCTTCTTCCAGGTATAGATAGAAAAAAAAAAATAATGGAAACAATTGTCTCATCCACTTTCCCCCATTCCTGTCCCTTCCCATCCTAATCAGTGGTCCCCTGGGTATCCATCCTTCTCAACTGTGTAAACATCACAAAAAACACACAAAGGAATAAAAAAGCCCGAATATGGGTAGCTGTTGGGGTACATCAGGTTAAGCTGCCACTTTGGACACCCACATACCATATTGTCCTGCCTCTGCTTCCAAGCCAGGTTCTCGCTACTGTGCATCCTGGGAGACAGCAGATGATGGCTCAGGTACCTGGGTTTCTGCCAGTCACTGCCAATCATAGGAGATCAAATAGAATTTCTGGTTCCTGGATTTAGTTTGATGCAGCTCCAGTGCTATGCACATTTGGAGCATGAACTAACTGACGAAAGTTCAATCGTTCTCTCTGTCTCTCTCTGCCATAACTGCCTTTCAAATAAATTACATTTTTAAAAGTATCCGAAAAGCCAAAATTTTTCTACCTATTCCATTGTACCCTTATCTAGTCCTAGCATACTTCTCTGAGAGCTGTTGACTCACACATCACATGGTATTCAGACTCAAAAACACAGCACTTTGATATGGTGGTCCAGCACAATGACATTTTTCCTTGTGCCTCTATGCCTCTCTTGGCTAGTTCAAGTGTTTAGTAAGCTTTTTCGGCTACTTGAAGCTAATAAAACAGTCTGATATTCTACCTTGGCATATGAAGAAGCCCCAGGAGCTGTAAGTATAGTCTCGATTAATTTTCTCAAAACCCACCACTGCTGAAATCTGCCTGCCACCTCTTTGTAGCTCAGAGAATCTATAAAGGACTGCATCCTTCTTACAACCTTTTTAGTGTTTTCATTAGTGACCAGTCTTGTACTACTTATAAAATCAGAAATTGCATCATGTCATCACCCTGCCTACTTTTGTTTTCAGGCCCGAGGCTTCATGCCAGCTTTTTCTCGATTTTCTGTTATTCTATCTCTCACAAATGAGAGTTTTTATCTAGTACAGTGATTCATCAGAAGGAAGGGACACATTGATTTTCCAAAACCTGAACCACTTATCTGAACAGTAGTAAACCTACACCATCCCTGTCACATATTGAAGACCCAGAATCCAGAAGAAGCCAAACCAGTGCTTGCTATGCCTGCCTGCATGTCACACCCATGTCTCATCTCTGACATCATATGTGAGGCAGGCCAGGATATGCACATTTTTTTAAAAAGCCCCCAGGAATTGAATATCTGACAGTAAGCACATTGAAATGTTACCCAACCATAAAGATGACTGAGGAAGGGATAGGCATTTGGTCCAGCAGTTAAGATGCCATTTCCCTCTTCATACTCCCTGGGTTCTGCTCATGGCTCCTGATCCTGATTTCAGATTCCTGCTCATGTGGCCCCCAAAAGGCAGTGGCAGTGGCTCAACATACTGGATTTCTGACACTAATGTAGGAGACCTGAGTTGAATTTCCCAGTTGTAGCCTGAGCCCTAGTCTAGTCCTAGCTACTGGGGAGCCTCTAGGATGGAGGCAAACCAGCAGCTTGGAGCACTGTCTACCTGTTTATGTCTCTCTCTGCCCGTCTCTGTCTCTTCAGTAAATACACAAACAAAATTTTAAAAGAATAATTTGCGAATTTAGCGAAAGTGACACTGGTGTACAACCAGGATTGAAAAACAGTGGCGTGACCCAGTGAGGACATCTACAAGCTGAATGACAAGTTTCTAGTCAAAAACCACTTCCTACAGGCAAATGCCCTTCTGGCTGACTTCACGTGGACTGCAGTGTATACTCCTGTTCTATCTCCTAGCGTTCAACTTGATACCTGCTGCAGGTTGGAGTGGGTCTCTCTTGCTTTTCTTTTTTAAGAGGTCTGCAATCCATGAATATCACAGTTAATCCATCCTCGTGTTGATGGGCATTTTGGTTATGTGCAGTCGGGAGTCATTGTGAACAGAAGCATGCGGACATTCTTGTCGTTACCTCTCACCCGCAGGCACTCATTTCCCTTGGGCAGCCTTGTGTCTTCTTGACAAACATTCCTTAATGATGGGGGTAATCATTCAATGTCAACATCCCTGAAGGATCCTAAGCTCCAGGATCTGACTGGCCATAAAGCATCTCACAAATCAAAAGGAAACCTCCTACAGCCATGTACCTTTCTCTTCCATTCCAGCCTGGAATGAGAATCAGATGCCTGAAGATCTAGCAGCCATCTTCTCTTAGAGAGGACAAAAGCCAAAGACAGGCAGAGTAGCAAGGTGTGAGGGATAGGGTCTTTAGCACCCTGGACTGCCAACCTTCAGAGTGGTTTGTAGGAAGAGAGAAGAAAATAGACGTGCAGACTGGGTCAGAGATGAAGGTTAGGGAAGGCAAAATAGACTTGAATGTTATTTCCAGTTCATTCCCAAGACCTAGCAGCATCCTAGCTGTCTCTTTTTTGGCTTGAACAAGCATCATTTGATTCTGTGATCAAAGACCCCAGCTAAGTCAGTACTTCCATAATAGGTTAGCAGTGAAGTTCATGATTGTGTCACTAACTCATCAAAAAAGGTTCACAATATATTTGATAATCTCTCATTTGTCAAAAAGACAACAGGTAGGGCTGGCATTGTAGTGTTGTGGACTAAACTACTGCCTACAACACCAGCATCCTGAGTACCAGCTCAAGTCCTACCAGTTTCACTCCTGATCTAGCTTACTGTAATGGGCCTGTGAAGCAACAAAAGATGGTATAAGTAACTGGGCTCCTGTCATCCATGTGGGAGACCCAGATGGAATTGCTGGCTTGCATTCAGTCTAATCTAGCCCTGGTCACGGGAGCCATTTGGAGAGTAGAGCAGCAGAAGGAAGATTTTCTCTCTCTCTCTCTCTCTCTCTCTCTCTCTCTCTTCTCCCTCCCACCACTCTGTGCCCCCTGCCTTTCAAAAAACCTAAATAAATTTAAAAAAAAAAAAAAGTAAATCCCCATTCTGGCATTCTTCCAATGTGTGCTTGCAGCCAAGTTCCTAAATTTTCCTAACTGGTTGCACTGTGACAGCAACACCTACTTCACAGCAATAGTTTGTTTGCCTGTTAAAGAGGCAAAGCGAGAAAACCAGAAAGAGAGAGCATTCCCACCCACTGGTTCAAAACGCCTGCAACAGCCAGGGCGTGGCCAGGGCTGAAGTCAGGAGTTAGGAACACAACCCACACCACCCGTGTGGGTGCCAGGAACCCAGCTGCTGGAGCCATCTCGGCCACCTCCCAGTCTCTACCTGGGCAGAACGCTAGAGTCGGAATCCACGCAGGCCCTCAGAGGTGAGGCACAAGCATTCTGACCACTAGGCTAAGCGCCTGCTCCCAGGAATTTTTTTGAAAAATCTGGAAAGTTTATTATACATGCATTCTTTATTTAAAAAAAAAATTTAATTGGGAAGTCAGATTTACAGAGAGGAGGAGAAACAAAGAGGAATATCTTCCATCCGATGAGTCACTCCCCAAGTGACCACAACAATCACAGCTGAGCCGATCTGAAACCAGGAGCCAGGAGCTTCTTCCCAGTCTCCTATGCGGGTGCAGGATCCCAAGGCCTTAGGCCATCCTCGACTGTGTTCCCAGATCATAAACAGGGAGCTGGATGGGAAGCGGGGCTGCTGGGACACAAACTGGCACCCATATAGGATCCTGGCACATGCAAGGCGAGGACTTTAGCCACTAGGCTACTGTGCTAGGCCCTATACATTCCGAAGATGTACCTTGAAAGTTTCTTTATAGAATCAGAGTGAATCACCTTATTTGCTAGTAATGCCAGATGGAAAATTATCAATATATACAAGTCTGAATTTGGGAGTATTACAAATATTACTTTGAGAGTCAATAAACTACCCCCCCAAAATTACATGCTATCTAAAAACTACCCTCCAAGTAAGAATTTTTTTAAAATTTGTAAGTGCTATGAGACGAGCCTGGCAGCCCCAGGCTGCTCCGAGGTCTCCTTGCCAGAGCGTGGGGACACACAGGGTGTCTCAGAACACCAGATGACTCCACACACCACATGCCTCCTGCGTTCGCCTAAGCCCCAGAGGCTCCGTGCAATCTGGGTACTAGAAAACCCCATCCACAGGCCTATTCTTCATCACGGACAACTGTAGCTTTAAACACAAGACAGCCTTTTCCAATCAAACAAACCCAGATGGACAGCTCTCCCAAAGGCAAATGCATACCCAGGACACAGATTTCTAGAAGAAAACATAGCCAAGGCAGATATTAAAACAACGCAGGGAACAAAAAGTCCCAGTCACTATATAGTCCTACATCACTCTGCTACTCAGACTGGAGCACCACATGCGCTGCATAATGGCAGGCACTGGGGGTGGGGAAGGACCACATTCCAGCCATCCAAAGACCCAGGAAGTGTGCAGGGTCAGTAGCGGTCGGCAGAACACAGCAGAACAGTGGCAATCTCTTTAAGGGAGGACCTGGACTCACACACAACATTCAAGGCTCTACCATGCCCCAGCCCTGATTCTAGTTCACGCTGGTGGGGGCTACCGCCTAACACGGCCCAGCCAGCCCCCAGTCTTGGCCCTCATGTGAACTGGTTTCTGTTGTGACCCAACCTGGTTCGACCCACACTCCATTCTGGTGCTCAGATTTGCCAGTGAGTGATATGAACTGGCCCAGCCTGGTTTGCCTCCAACCTGCACCAAATGTATGCCAGTGGGTACTGTTCCCTGGCTTGGTCTGGGCTGCTCTCTATCTTGGTTCTTGCGCTCACCTGCAGGGACTGTGTCTAGACAGAGGAGTTTCCCAAGCTCTTTCATCTCCCAATGCCAGATTTCGCGCACACTGGTAGATCCATGAGCCTGCCTTACTTAGTACACCTCCTGTCCTAGCAGGAATAGTGGCCTTTCCTGATTGGCCTTCACCCATTTCGGGTTTACTGTTCGGTGTTACAGCCCACCCAAGCCTGGTCCACACCCAGATACAGCTTACCTGTAGCTCATCAGGAGCAGAGACCTTACCCAGCCTGTCCCTGGTTCTCATGAGCAACAGTTGGTGCTGAAGTCTAGCCCAGTCTGGGCTGCCGCAGACTCAGCTCACACTTGTGCCGAGGGACACTTCAGCCATGTTCAGACTAGACAGCAGCCCCCTCTCTGGCCCTCTCACTCACCAGTGGAAATCACAACCCAGCCAGGGCATCCCCTTTACTTCCTAACCAGCCTGTTCCCAACCATACATCTCACATGTGCCAGTGGTTGTTCTGACCCAGCTTGGTATAGTCCCTCACCTGTCTTTGGGCCTTTGCCTTCGGATGCTATAGCCTGGCCTGACCCAGCCTGCCCCCAGTCCCAACTCTCGCTGGCAGGTGTTGGAATCTGGCCCTGCACAGTCTGTTCCCATCCCTGGCTCATGCCTTGTCCCAGAAACTTCTGTGTATGAATACAGATTAAAATCCATATGTTTTTGAGTTTTTCATGCATGAGGATATGCTATAGGCACTGTCCTCAACACTAACTGTGCTTCCCTTTTGAGGCTTCAGCAGTTCGTGCTACAGCCCAGCAGGAGCTACGGCTGACCCTGGGGATGCACAGGGAATTGAGCAGTAGGGGCAGACTGACAAAGGCTCCAGATCCTATCCCAGCTATAAGGAGAAGACACTGAAATATTGCAGAATTCAATTTATTTGTGAAGCAGTGCATTCTAACTACTTTAACAATGGGAGTTTGTTGCCATTATCCAGGCAACACCTGAATGATATTCCAGTGGCCTTCCACCTCAGATGTGAGGGAGGAGAATGCAAACAGACCGCATTCATCCCACCCAGAGGCTGCTTTGGTGTAGTTGTGTTAGCAGGGACAGAGCCAACCAAAGTAGTAAGGGGTTTCTATCATCACAACACACATCCCCCTGATTTTCAGAAACAACAAAAACTCACGGCTGGAAACAGAGACTTTTTTGCAAAGAGAAGAAAACAACTCACTTGTAATTTCACTTCCCAGAGACAAGCCCTGATTGTCATCATGTAGATGACTAGGCTGCCAATCTCTTTTTTTTCCTAGGGATGCTTCTTGCTTATAAATAAGAACAATCATAGTGCACAAACCGTTTTATATTTTAATATATCTTGAACATTCTCCTAAATCATTATTCTCCCATAAATTCACTTTCAGTAGCCATTCAGTATCTACCTCGTGATACCATTTGTGAAAAGGATTCCCAAGTGATGTCGATTTAGCTTGTTTCTACTTATTTGCTCCTATAAACCACACTGAATTGAACATCCTTGCAGGAAGATGTTTGCAAGAATTACCACGGTAGGATCTCACAGACACTCTTCTTACATTGAGAATCCTTGCCCTACTTCATACCAAGTGTTGTGCAATGTACCTTCAGCTTACATAAAGTGTAGCTGTTTTTGTTGCAAACCATTAAAAGGATTTGGTATTTGGCCTAGCAGTTAAGCGACTGATTAAAATACCTATATCCCACACTGGAGTGCCAGGGTTCAAGACCTGGCTCTGCTGCCAGTGCCTGCCTTCCTAAGGCATCTCTGAGCAGGTAGATGGCTCAAGGGGCTGGGTCCCTCTGGCTTTCACCCTACTTCAGGTCTATTTCAGGCACGTGGGGAGTGAGCCAGTAGGCTGGAGTTCTCGAAGACTCTGCCTTGCAAATGAATAAGTTTTTAAATATTTGAAAGAATTTTCATAATTTGGTTTTTCAAATTATCTGCCTCTGAATAACACATCTAATTTGGAATGCGGCTGTGACATCTCAGCAATCATTTACGTATGTTCATGAACTGAGAAAAAGAAACCTGCAGTTTTCAAATATAATACAATTTTACAAATAAAAATTTGAATAATTTGCAAAACTGATACAGAATTTTAGTTTAGAAACATGTAGCGCAATTGTTCATTAACTTTTTTCTGAAGTTTTGGAGCCATACATTTTCTTTTTTCTAGAATTTAAACGTGTTTCTTTCAGACTCCTTAAAAGCTGCTAAATTACATTGCAAATATTCCCCAAAGGGCCTCATATTAATCTGTTCTTCATTCCTTTGAGATACCTGAGGGAAAATTCTTCGGAAAAGAGAAGGATTCGTTCAGCTCGCTGGATCGGGCGCCCCACGGTCAGGCATCTGGTGCAGGCTGGTCAAGGCCAGTGCCGCGGAGGCAAGCACATAGTGAGTCAGGAAGGAGAGAGCTTAGCTAAGTGCTTGCAACTGAAATACACCTGTAGCCAGAACCACCCTTCCAAGGCACGCCCCTAGTGACTCAGAGACCTCCCGCAGGCTCCACCTCTCAGACAACGCCTTTAGATCAAGTCCCAGCCTTCATCAATCAGCCATTAACATTATGACATCAGAGTTGAAACAGCTGCATGCTGCCTTGAGGAGACAAATCCTACCCAATCTACAACATGGCCAATAATACAAAAAGATTCCAAAATAAAGCATGGCCCCTTCTACTGCATCTCCCTCCTTGCCTCTCCTGCTCTCCCCCTCTGCAGGGAAACGGCCTTGACCACCTGGGTGTCCCTGGAAGAAACAAGGAAAACGCTATTTCTCAGGGCTTGGTTTTGGTTTTGAGTTCAGAGGTCTTGTGAGTCGGCCCACACCCTGGCGTAGCAGCTTCCCCTTGAAGAGGGAGTCTTCGGGAGACGCTGGTGTTTGTATGCAAAGCCAGCAGGGTTCCAAAGGTGGACACAGCAGTGAGGTACAGGTCAATCAGAAAAGCCTTGCCACTCGACCCCACATCCTCCCCTCCTCCAGCCTTCACTATCTGCATCCCAGAAAGCTCGTTTTCAGCTCGTTTTCCTCTTGAGTTCTTTTGAGGCCAAGGGATTCTCACTTGAAAGCCCTTGTCGGCAAAGCAGAAGATGAGGGGGAAAGAAACCCAGCCCTTTCCAGCCATCTGGGAGTAGGCAGGCGGCAGCAGCAGCAGCAGCCCCCACCCACCCCACGGCAGGATTTCTCCAAATGTCAAGTGCAGGAATGAATTACCGCTCATCAATAGATGCTTTCTGTTTGGAGAGACATTCTAGGAAGCAGTAAAGGTCACTGCCTGCCCCATTCTTCCCTTCTCACTCATTGGCCCCCGACTCCAACCCCTTCCTTCCTTCCTCTGAGTTCTCCTTTAAAAGCCCCAGAGCACCTTCTTCCTCCTCCAGAAAAAGTCTACCTGAGTGTCACACTCAGTGTTACTTTGACTTTAGCCTTGTCCACTGGCATCTCAGATCTCGTTCTTAGGGCTTTATTCCAGCCTGATTATTTTCCTTTAAAAAATTCCTCTCATTATTCTTTTTATTAACAATGCATTTTCTCCATATTGTCTTATTCATTACTAGAAGGAGAGTAAGACAAGCTCAGCATGCCTGGATATTCTGCTATGGCCAAATCCTCTGACTACCATTACCCCATCCTCACTGCCACCATCAATCCTTCATTGGACAAATATTCCCCAAATCCTCTCCTGTGTTCTAGAAACTGTACTAAAAGTTGTGTAAGGTGAGAGGAATGGGTTTAAACTGAGCAGATAGAATTTTTATTAAATAGAAGTGGTATAATAACTATTTAGGTTTAAGTCAACTTTTTTCGCAAGGAATACCCATTTACTTCTTACAATGCTGAGAAGGTATTAGCCATACTTCAGTGATCTGCCAAGGACCACAGAGTGAGTAGGTATACCAGATGTCTTCTGTTTGCCCCTCAGGCTCCAACTTGACTTCCTTCCCATTCTATCTCTCATTTTGTATACTACTGATGGAATTAGAACACGATACAAACATTAAAGAGAGTTCTCAAAAATCAAAAACCCATAAGGATTGTATGCTATGGCCATCCCACTTCTTGGTGTACAAGGTTACATCATAATGTTTATGGAAGGGCCAGAATCATGGCATGGAAGGTAAAGTTTGCCTGTGACACTGGCATCCTATCCGGGCACTGGTCCTTGTCCTGGCTGCCCCACTTCCAATCCAGCTCCCTGCTAATAGCCTGAGAAAGCAGCAGAGGATGAACCACTTGCTTGTGCCCCTGCCGTTTATGTGGGAGACTCAGATGAAGCTTCTGGCCCCTGGTTTCAACCTGGCCTTGTCCTGTTGAGGTCTTTTGGGGAGTACCAGCCAATTGAAGATCAATGTGTGTGTGTGTGAGTATCCTCCTCTCTGTGTAACTCTTGCAAATAAATATTTTGAAAATTAGCATGGGGAATGCATATTACGGAAAAAAACTACATGAATTTTATTTTTTCATCAAAGCAAACTTTGCATTCCATTGCCTACACACTTTACAAAATGTATATATTTAATATATCTATGTATTTGAAAGTCAGACTTACAGAGAGAGAGAGAGAGAGATCAAGGAAGAGAGACAGGGAGAGGGAGAGAGAGAAGAGGCTCAACCCAGGTCATTCATCCTAGTGGCAGAGATTCAATCAGTTGAGCCATCACTGTGTTCCAGGGCATTAGCAGGAGACCGGAATCAGAAGCCTGGGCTGGAGATCAAATTCAGGTACTCTGACACGGGGTATGGGCATTTTAACCATTAAGCTAAACATCCACTCCCCTTGCTATTTTTGATACTCAGATTACCCCAAATTTGATCAACAGAAACTCCTTCACGTGAGTCCCTGCGGTTTTTTCATGCTTTTCTGTTAGTCTTCCATCATTGCCTGGGTTCCTAGCTACAATGTCAAATTGAAACCCCATGTTAACCTCTGGTGCTATATTGGCGCATTATCACTATGTTTCAGAGGCAAACACCAAGGCTACACATTTGTGCGTGCTGGCATAGACACAGACCATGTCTGGAAGGCTTTCAGGAAACCGGGAGTAGCGTGCACCTCTGGTGATGGGGTCTGAGCTATCTGGGACACTCATTGGCAGGCTGACCCAGCTTTAGGAACAGTGTCCTTACACAGATCGGCTTCAGGCCATCCTTTGGTTACTCAGACCTGACGCCAGCTACAGCAAACGAGGTGCAACGTCTATTCCTAATGCAAGGAGGCCAGCCCTGCACTCTTCTTCTTCGTGGTTCTCTTTTACTTCTTGTTTGAAAGAAAAAAAAAAAAAAAGACAGTGTTTCCACCTGATGATTCACTCCCCAAATGCCCACAACAGCCAGGGCTGGACCAAGCTGAAGCCAACTGCCAAAAGCTCCATCTGGGCCTCCAGTGTGGGTGCAGGGATCCAGCTGATATGGTGTAGCTAGTTAGTTCAAGTTTAGGTGAGCTGGAGCGCTTGTACCCCTGGAAAATAATGCTCCTTTTATTTTTTGGAAGGCTGCTAAAATGTCATCTTTCATGTATCTAAAGCATAACTAAATAACAAATGTAAGGACCAGGAAAAAAATGATGTGAGCAAAACTCTATCAAATATATGACATGTAACTTTTTACGACATGCCTGTCTTTGGTTAAACAACTGATATCAATCAACTAATTAAAACCTGGGGAATAATATATTGCAAAACTGGGACAACCACATTCCATATCTGCTCCATCAACCTGCTGATCCAGCTTCCTGCCAACACAGGTGGGAAAGAGCAGATGAGGGCCCACTTCCACCCAGGTGGGAGATCCAAATGGAGCTCCTGACCCCTGGCTTCAGCCTGGCCCTGCCCTGGCTAGTGCAGGCGTTTAGGAAACAAACCAACAAATGGAAAATTGATCTCTTTTTCACTCTCCCTTACTTTTGATATAATCATCTGGGAAATAATTCCAATGGAATTTGTCTTACCCCTTTAAATAGCTACATAGTATTCCACATCCTACATTTATTTAACTTGTCACTTCCCCTGGGCATGTGGGTAATTTTAAGTTCTTTGCTATAATGATGTTCCAGTGAGCTTAGATTTTCCTTTTGATATTTTTAACAAATCTGGGTCCGGCGGCGTGGCCTAGCAGCCAAAGTCCTCGCCTTGAACGCCCTGGGATCCCATATGGGCGCCGGTTCTAGTCCCAGCAGCTCCACTTCCCATCCAGCTCCCTGCTTGTGGCCTGGGAAAGCAGTTGAGGACGGCCCAATGCATTGGGACTCTGCACCCGTATGGGAGACCCAGAAGAGGTTCCTGGTTCCTGGCATTTGATCGGCGCGCACCGGCCCATTGCGGCTCACTTGGGGAGTGAATCATCGGACGGAAGATCTTCCTCTCTGTCTCTCCTCCTCTCTGTATATCTGACTTTGTAATAAAAATAAATCTTTAAAAAAAAAAGAAATCTATATTTACATGATTTGAGAGTCAAACATATAGGGAGGACAAAAAATGTCTCCACCTCTTTCTCTCTAATCTCCAACCCATTCCTCCTGCATGGTCCCCAGTCACTCAGTTCTGCTCCAGGGAACCAATTAATGTCACTCGTGTCTTCCCTAGCTCTCCCTGGGCATACGGTTAAGTGAGCTTTCCTCCACGAACTAAGTTCCTAACACTGAAATGATATGCAATTTTTTTAGTTGATACTGTCAACTTGTTCTTCAAAAAGGTTTTTGTAATGTGATCAGCAGCATTAATTAGGAATTAATAAACACTAGTTTACATTGCTACCAGCAATAAGTCATATTTTTTTTCTCCATACCCTCTGTTCCTATTTGTGAACCTGAGATGATGAGAAAAACCTTATGGCTTTGATCTACAAGTCTTGGTTTTAAGTGAAGTGGAGCAACTTTCTCATATGCTTCTTCCATTTGGATTTTTTTTTCTGTGAACTACCTATCCAGGTCTTTTGTCCATTTTTCTGTCGGGTTGGTTGTATTTTTCTTTATTGTTTTGTAAGTTTCTCTGGCGTAATATCTGCCAATATTTTCTCCACGAATACCTTGAAAACAGAAAATATGTAAGACAAAGTCTAAATCATCTTGATGGGGGTGGGTGGGTCACTTTTGTCTTCCCAGCTGCACTGTAGGTGATTTGAAAGCAGGAATCAGGGAGCTGCCAAGAACCACCAAGGCATGGTCAGCGCTGGCCGCAGCGCCTTGTCCTCAAGCTGAGACGGCGACCCTCTGGGGAAGAATCGTGTCTCGTGTAGTTACCAGAGAAGATGAGATCCGCCTTCGCGGGTCAGCGCCTCCATCGATCCAGTCCAGTTCTCTCGCTGACAGCAGCAACAAGAAGCATATTGAGGAGAATCCAATTACCCTGTTTGACATCTGCCTCGGAAGGTTAGGAATTTATCCTATGTATCGCCATTTGAGATCTGTCCTCCATTAATTCCTGAAGCTACTTACATTTCAACATATGTTCCCATTGCAAGGTGTCGCGGTAATGAGTTCTTTTGTCTATACTGCAGCATATCAACTCCTGGGTCGGGGTGGCGGGGACAGCATTCTGTGTGAGGACATGGATTTCTCCCTGCTTCACTCCAACTGGCTATGAATAATACAGCTTTATCTAGGTGGAAAATATGAGCACATTTCAAACTTTTCCTGGAGGTTTTTTATTGCCATCTTATGACATAGAAGAAAAGACAAAAAAAAAAAAAAAAAAAAAAAAAAAAAAACAAGAATAATTTCAAGGGAAATGGCATTCTCTTCACAACAGGTCAGAGAAGAGCATTGCCGAGGTTCTAAAAGCCCCATCTGTGAGGCTGTTGCTTGGTGCAGTGATGCGCCCCCCTCCTGTATCAGCATGCCCGGTCAGGATCTCACCTCCGTTTCTTAGCGTTCACGTTCTTTCTCCGCAAGCTGTCGTCACATGACTAGTCTGCAATTTACACATTATACTGATGATAGACATTTAGGTTGTTTCCATCTCAGAGTTATTGCAAGTAATGCTGCTATTTTTGTAAATGCATCCTTCTACACACGAGCACAAGGTTCCCTAGAGGATATATTCAAGAGTGAAAATGCTGTGTCATAGGGCTGCCTATCCTCAACAACTGGATGCTGCCAGCCTTTTTCCCAAAGTGCTTACGCTAATTTCCATTCCCACCAGCTCTGCTTAAGGGGACCCACTATTTCATAATGCTATCAGGAATCTTGTTTTAAATTCCTTATTTATTTAAGAGAGAGACAGAGAAAGGAGATGTCCCACTCACTGGCTCACTGTTCCAAGCACCTACAATGGACTGGGCTGGACCAGGTCAAAGCTGGGAGCTATAAGCACAATCCAAGGCTGCCATGTGGCTGGCAGGAACCATCACTGTTGCCTCCCAGCGCCTGCCGTGTGCTCATGAGTTAGAACCAAGCTTCAAATCCAAAAATTACAACAGGAGATACAAGTGGCCCAGTGAGCATCCAAACCACTGGCCCAAATTCCTGTCCCAGACTCTTGTGTAGCAGTTTTGCTGAGCTATGCTGTGGTTAGGGGGTACTTCATCCCCTCCTATTCCTGTGCTGGAGACCACATTAACAGGTAGTGGTGTCTTTAGCAGTGGGAAGGTGGGTTGGACCCCAGGGGTGCTGCTCTCAGGACTAACGTAATACTTAAGGGACCTCAGTTCATTCTTGTGAGAGTGCTGGGATGTACTTGCATCATCAGAAAAATAGTCTTTTCATTGAAATGTACCTGGTTTGGAGGTAGGGAATATCTACAGGAGAGACAGGGCTGTAATAAAGGAAGACCGCCACCTGCGCCCGGCCCCTCCCACACACAGCCACTTCCCTTTCTGGGCTCTGCTGTGTCGTGATGCTGGCAAGGCTTCGCTCCTCAGAGGCCAAAAGATGGGGCGGCCACTGATCTTGATTTCTGGCCTTCAAAACTGTGAACTAGACAAACCTCTTTTTTTGTTGTTGTTTTTGTTTTAAGCTTTCTACTTATTTGCTTTAGAGAGAGAATCTTCGATCCGCTGCTTCAGTCCCCTCATGGCCACAATGGCCAGGTATTGAACAGGCTGAAGCCAGGAGCCAGAAGCCTCTTCTAGGTCCCTCACGTAGGTGCAGGGACCCAGGCACTTAAGCCATCCTCTGCTGCTTTTCTTAGGCCATTTAAAGGGAGCGGGTTTGGAAGTGGAACAGTCAGGACTCAAATCTGTCCAAATAGGTGGCTAACATTACAGAATGCAGCTTCAACTGCTATGCCACAGCACAAGCCACCCACTTTTCTTTACCAGCTCCAACTATTTTGTTACAGCAACAGAAAGTGGACTAATACAGCATATAACTCACATAGCATACAATTTACCCTGTCCAATGTGAACTGGACCTGAAATTCACCCTAAAAATATGCAAGATTTACTTAAAAATATTTATTCTCACTTAATGTCCTCATGTGACACTGTTAACAGTCCAAACCACTATACATCTGCACCATCTTCATCAAAATGTACCTCTTCATCTCTTGCCTTCCCAGGGGTGGCCACTAAAAATTCCCTTTCACCAGTAGATGTCCAAGCACACTTGGACATCTATACACTTATTTCCAAAGTAGCTGTAACATCCAGGTGCTGGGCTGGGGTAAAACCAGGAGCCAGGATCTCCATCTAGAAGATGAAGCGGCTCAAGTGCTTGGGCCATCATACACTACCTCCCAAGATGCATTAATAAGCACCAGAGGGTCTGGGATTTGAACTGGTACTCCTGTATGGGAAGCAGGTGCAAGCAACCTAAATCCTTGTGTAACCACCTCTACCCCTCTTTTTCATTACCAAGTTGCAGGAGTATTTGCAGAAGTTTTACTTTCTCTATTATAGACACAGGTGTCTTGTCAGATGTATAACGTATAAAAGTTTGCTCCCAGATTGGAGTTGCCTTTTCACTCCCCGATGATACTTGTTGAAGAACAAAATTTTAACATTTTGGTGATATCCAGTTTATCCCTTTTTCTGTAATTGTACTCTTTTGGTCATAGTTCAGAAGTTATTGTTTAATCCAAGGACACATAGATTAGAATTTATGTGTTCTGAGCTTTACGGTTTTAGTTCTTACATTTAGGCTGTGATTGATTTTGAAGTTAAAATTTTAAAGAGTGTGAGATGTGGGTCCAACTTTGTTCTTCATTCCATGTGAATTTTATTTATTTGAAAGGCAGAATTCGAGAGAGGAAGAGAGAAAGTGAGAGTGAGTGAGAGAGAGCAAGAGTGAGATCTTTCATCCACCAGTTTTACACCCCAGTGGCCACAGTGAGTCACGCTGAAGCCAGGAGCTTGGAACTCCACGCAGGTCTCTCATGTCTCATGTGGTAGCAGGAATCCAAGTTCTTGGCTTGCCTTTGGCTGCTTTCCCACGTTCATTAGCATGGGGTTGCACCAGAAGCAGTGGGATTTGAACCTGGACCCATATGGGCTGCAGGTGGAGACTTGCACCATGATGCCAGCCCCTCCATGTACATTTGTATCTACTTGTGGATAACCAGTTATCCCAGAATCACTGTGTGGAAGCAGTTACTACCCCATTGTTGTTTTGACACGCTAGTCAAAATCAATGGACTCTACACATCATGGCCTTTTTCTTGACTTTGTATTCTACCCCATTGTTCCATATCAAAGATCATGTCATGATTACCCTAGTTTGACGGTTAAGTTTAGCAATCAGAAAATCAGTTCTCTAGCTTTTTTCCCTTCCAGATTATCTTGCCTCTTCTGAATCCTTTACTTTTTCCTGTGAGTTTTCAGATCAGCTGGTCATTTCTGCCAAGAAATCAACTAGGATTTTGATAGTGATTGCATTGAATATGCACAGGAATTGGGGGAGGTACTGCCATCGTAACAATATTAAACCATTTCACTCAGGAACGTGGGCGGCTTTCCATTTGTTTAGATCCACTTTGACTTCTTGGTTCTTTCATTATTTTCAGCTTCCAAGTGTTGCTCTTCTTTTGTGTTTTATTCCTGCCTTTCATTCCCTTGGTGCTGTTCTAAACAAAAGCTGTTTCCAGAATTTCATTTATAGCTACCTTATAGAAATACAATTGCTTTCTGTATGATGAGCTTATATTCTGATACCTAGCAAAGCGGATTTGTCAGTCCTAGCGCACTGAATACAAGCAATGAGAAGAGGGTTCTTGTTCCCCACCTTTCAGGGAGAACAGTCAGCCTCTCGCCACCACGCTGGATGCTACCTGTGGCATTTTCAGAGACAACTTTCATTAGCTTGAGCGAGTTCCCTTCTGTCCCAAGTGTTTGGGATGTTTGATTGTATTTTGTCAAATATTTTTTCAGCATCTGTCAGGAAAATCCTGCTAACGCTTTACATGAGCTGATGTAGGTTGGTTAAGCCAGCTTGCATCCCTGGGATCATTCCTAACTAGCGAGGGTGTGTAACCTGGCTGCATCTTGTTGGGTTTGCTTTGCTGGCACTTGGTTAAATATTTTACCTCTATATTCACAGGTTCCCTTTCCTATCAGCATGTGTGCCTAATTTGCTGTTCTTGCGAGGTTTCATCCCAGTAGACACTGGGTGACCAGATGCCCTTTCCCTGCTGTCAGAAATGCTGATCTCAGTTTATCCTTTAATCTGTTACTGTGGGATTGACATGAACTAATGTTCTGATCTTGAACTAACGCTAGTTTCTCAGAATACATCATCTCGGTAACGATGCGGATCCTTTTCTGTGTCACTGGTTGTATTTGCGGACATTTTGTTTAGAATTTTTGCCTCTGCGTGAGATTGGTCTGTAATTTTCTTCTTCTCATCCCGTCCTTGTTGGAATTTGTTGGCAAAGTAATGATGGCTCAAAAATGAGCTCTTTTCCCATTTTCTGAAACGTCTGTACAAGACTGGAATTATTTGTTCCTTGAATATTGGAATGAACTTTCTCTGAAACTTCCTGAGCTTCTTTGTGAGACCCCTTTTTTTCATTAGTAATTTAATGTTTACAATGCTCATAAAACTTCTTTCTTAAAAGTTAGCTTTCTTTTTTTTTAAAGATTTATCTTTAATTTTTATTGGAAAGGTGGATATACAGAGAGGAGGAGAGACAGAGAGGAAGATCTTCCATGCGATGTTTCACTCCCCAAGTGAGCCGCAACGGGCCGGTACGCGCCAATCCTAAACCAGGAGCCTTTTCCGGGTCTCCCATTTGGGTGCAGGGTCCCAAGGTTTTGGACCGTCCTCGACTGCTTTCCCAGGCCACAAGCAGGGAGCTGGATGGGAAGTGGAGCTTCTGGGATTAGAACCAGTGCCCATATGGGATCCCAGGGCGTTCAAGGCAAGGACTTTAGCCACTATGCTATTGCGCTGGGCCCCAGCTTTCATTTTAAACAACTTCCCTGAGGTGTCATATATCATGAAATCCATCCTTTTCTTTTCTTTTTTTTTAAGATTTATTTATTTTTATTGCAAATTCAGATATACCAAGAGGAGAAGAGACAGAGAAGAAGATCTTCCATCCGATGATTCACTCCCCAAGTGAGCGCAATGGCTGGTGCTCCGCTGATCTGAAGCCAGGAGCCAGGAATTTCCTCCAGGTCTCCCACACAGGTGCAGGGTCCCAATGCTTTGGGCCATCCTTGACTGCTTTCCCAGGCCACAAGCAGGCAGCTGGATGGGCAGCAGGGTTGCAGGGATTAGAATCAGAGCCCATATGGAATCCTGGCGCATTCAAGGTGAGGACTTTAGCTGCTAGGCCACAGCACTGGGCCCCAAAATCCATCATTTTCCATATACAATTCAACAATCTGAGTACATTCACTGAGTTGTACGACCACAGTCACAATCCTGTTTCAGTGGGTAAATCCAGCTTTGGAAAAATACTCTTGTCTCTGGAAGCGTGTCTGCCGGTGTCTGGAGTCAGGAACGGAAGCCAGGCCCTGGGCACCTGTGGATCTTCAGCACCGAGCCAAGCACCCACGCCCCCTTCTGCACCTCCCACCTGCACAGTATTTTTTTTTCCTGTTTGTGGCCGCTGGCTGATGTGCACACCCTGATGCCCAGAACCTGGCGACAGAGCATCAGAGTGAACCAAGTTGCCAAGCTGGCACCTCCCTGGGCTCTCCAGGGATGGAGCTGGTGGCAGAGGAGGGTAGGACAGAGTCCGTGTGAGGGGGGCATGGCCCACTCCTGCTGGTCTGAAAGAAGGAAGGCAGCCTTGAGTCAAGGAATGCCAGAAACTCCTAGAGGCTTCTAAAAGCGGCGAAGGCCTAGGAAACAGATTCTTGGCAAAGCCAGGGTAGGCATTTAGCATAGCCACGGAGCCACCACTTGGGGTGCCACATCAGTACCTGAATTTGACCTCTGTTTCCTATTAACATGCACCATGGGGCAGGGGGTGAGCAGGTGATGGCTCAGGCAGTCGGGTCCTTGACACCCACATATGCAGTCCAGTCAGAACTCCCAGGTTCTGGTTTGGTCCTGACCCAGCCCTGGCTGTTGCAGGCATTTGTGGAGTGAATCAGCAGGTGGGAGATCTCTCTCACTCCGTTCTTTCTCTCTGACAAATAGATGAAGCACCTAAACCATTAAAAAAAAAAAAAAAAAAAACATTTAAGGGGGGGGACCATCATACTGGAGTGCGTTAAGCCACCATCTGCAGTGCTAACATCCCACAGGAGTGCTGGTTCAAGTCCTGGCCGCCCCACTTTTGATTAGGCTCCCTGCTATTGCACCTGGGAAAGCAGCAGAAGATGGCCACATGCCTGGACCCCTGCACCCACGCGGGAGAGCCAGAAGAAGCTCCTGGCTGCTAGCATTGTACTGTTCCCGCTCTGTCTCTTGCGGCATTTGGGGAGTGAGTCAGTGGATAGAAGAGTTTAATCTGTCTTTCTCTCTCCCCCTCTGTCCATAACTCTGCCCTTCAAATAAATAGATGAAATTCATCTTAAAAACAGAATAAAACAAACAGCAAGAAGCACCGAGTGTTCCCTGTGGCCAGCCCAAGGTAGGGTAATGGAGTCTGGGTCCTGTCTTGTTAATAACATGCCCTTTGGGACCAAGGGGCTCATTGTCTCTGTAAACACCTCATGTTGGCTCCCAGCTCCGGCTCCTGACTCCAACTTGCTGCTGCGGCAAGCCCTGGAAGGCGGTCACCACGGCTCAGGCAGCTGGGACCCTGCCACCCACGGCGGAGACCCCAGTGATGATGAGCGTTTAGATAGCAAACCAGCAGATAGGCATTCTCTGTTAAATAAATAAGCTTTTAAAAAAAAAGGCTTAAAGGAATTGTGACCTGGAAGAACCAGCCAAATCACAGCCAAGTTCCTGCCCTGTGAGATAATAAATGTTGCTGCCTTAGGCCTCTGAGTGTTGGGCTCGGTACTATGTGACAAGCCAGTGGCTAATACAGATGTCACTTCACCATGAGGCCATTTGAGAGGCGACAAGGGTATCTAAGGCCACCCCATCTGCCTGGCCGTGGTCAGGCACTGACAAATCCATCAACAGAAATGTCAGGAGGAGCTCCACAAGATGGCATCAGCCATACAAAAGCAGAGCTGATGCGTCCAGAAGCCTGCTCAGTCCAACGCTCTCATTTCTACAGATGAGGCCAAGGGATGGTCCCAAGGCCCTGTGGCCATTTGCGGAGGGCCAGGACCACAGCCATGTTGGATTTCCCATCCTGAAGTCTTCATGCAGCTTCATGCTGGCGCCCCCAGTGGTGTAAGAAGGAAAGAACATCTTGGGTTTTGCTCCCTGACGCTCTTTGCATCCATGGCAGCTCTCCCATGTGTCATTTCTGTCACCAGGAAGACTGGCAGCAGGAGCGAGGGAACGGGGATGCTGGACCTGGTCACAATATAAAGAAGTTGCTCTGGTCTCCTCTGCTGCTCCGGGCCTCCCCTCCAGCCTCAACAGCAAGAAGCAGACACTGAGTGGGCTCAGCAGGTGCCCTGGCTCCAGCGCTGAAGAGGAGCAGGGGTCAAGAAGCCAGGATGAGAGTTAAATTAGCTAATTCATCAGACAGGAGATTGCAAATGTTTTATGGTCCTTGGGAAGTGGAAGGTAGGGCAGCCATTAAAGGATCCATGCTTAGGCTCCATGGAACCTTCAAAAGAAGTAAGGCCGAGCTTTTTGTTATTTTTGTTTTTGTTGCAGCCTGCAGTCAGCAGTACTTTTTGAGGCACCAGGCTGCAGTGCTCCATATGGCCACAGGAGGGCAGACCTGCTCCTAGTTAGATAGCCGGTCTCCCTCTTTTCATCCGAAGACACCCTCCCACAGGTGACTTTGTCTACCAAACTAAATCAGCGTGTTAAGACACGATCCAACTCGGGCTTCTGATTTTTTTATTTATGAAAGACAATAGCCACCGTACATTTTCAAGCACTCTGAGATAACCACTGTTACATATAATCCCACATTTTGTATCCCACTTTTTAAGTTTAATTTCTCTTGGGCAAATCCAAAAAATCCATAACAGTTTTCAAGGTTTAACATTAAAAAAATGGAGATATGAGCCCGGCGTGATAACCTAGCAGCTAAAGTTCTCACCTTGCATGCCTGGGATCCCATATGTGTGCCGGTTCTCATCCCAGCGGCCCTGCTGCCCATCCAGCCTCCTGCCTGTGGCCTGGGAAAGCAGTCGAGGACGGCCCGAAGCCTTGGGATCCTGCACCCAAAAGGGGAGACCTTGAGGCAGCTCCTGGCTCCTGGCTTCGGATTGGCTCAGGTCCAGCCGTTGCAGCCGCTTGGGGAGTGAACCATCGGATGGAAGATCTTCCTCTGTCTCTTCTCCTCTCTGTATATCTGACTTTCCAATAAAAATAAAATAAAATAAATCTTTTTAAAAAATGAAGATAAAGGCCAGTGTTGTGGCACATCAGGGGAAGCTGGCACCTGTGCTGCTGGCATCCCGTGTGAGTGCCAGCTCCCTGCTCCACTGCCAAACCAGGTGCCTGCTAATGGACTTGGGAAAGTGATGGGAAAGGGCCCAAGCGCTTGGGTCCCTGCACCCAGGCGGAAGGTCCAGATGGACTGCTGCCTTCAGCCTGGTCCAGCCCTGGCCATTGCAGCCTTTGGAGAGAAGGAAATAAAAAAGAAGTGAAAGAATAAAAGGAAGAAGAGGCTGGCGTGGTGGTACAGTGGGTTAAGCAGCTATTTGCCACACTGATATCCCACAGTGGAGCCCAAGTTTGAATCCTGCCTCCTTTCCTTCCAAGTCTCCATGTCTGCTCATGCTCCTGGGAAGGCAGCAGCAGATGACCCTGAGCCCCTGCCACCCACGTGGCCTCCAGCTTCGGGCTTGCCCAGCCTGGGCGGTTGCAGCCATTTGGGAAGTGAAGCCATGGATGGAAGATCTCTGTCTCTCTGCGTCACTTTGCCTTTCAAAACAATAAATCAATCCTAGGAAAGAAAAGGAAGGAAGAAGGAAAGCTCTGTCTCCTTAGGAAAAAATGATTCTGCTTTCCCCTTCAAGGTAGGACAGAACTGTGGCACTGGGCAGGGCGCCCCGCCAGCTCTTGTACAGTGGGGGCCGAGGGCTGAGCGGCATAGACGGCCCCCACTCCCGTCCCCAGCACAGATGAGCTGCTCCTTGCATGTGTGTGGCCCATGTGGCTGTTCTCGGGGCCCACACTCACCTGAGCGTTGCATAGACCAGCAGTGATGGAATACGGACCATGCAGTATCAGTCAACTAGCAGTGGTGCCCCAGGAGTCACGCGGAAAGGAACTGGTGTATGTGCCCCCAGCCTGACTAGGGGATCTACATTTAGTGTCAAATATTTATCTGAGAAACTAGAGACAGAGAGAGGTCAAAACACAACCCCATCCACTTGTTCACTCCCAACTGCCCGCCACAGCCAGGACTGGACCAAGGCTGAAGCCGGAAGCCTGGAAAACCAACCCAGGTGCCCCATATGCAGGTGGCAGGCGCCTGCCTCCTCTCAGTCCTCAATAGCAGGCAGCTGGAGTCAGAACTAGAAATGGAGCCCAGACACAGGTCTTATCCACATCCGACTAGATGCCGGCTCCTTTGGGTAAGATTTTATCTACTCAGAAGGAACACTGGGTAGAAAGTTAACCCCGTGTACTGGTCCGTGCCTCCCATGAGAAAGGACCACTGCTAGTGCTCAAGTGTTGCAGTAAAACTATTGGCCACGAGGTGGCGCTGCTGACCTAGAATCAGACTCTTCATTCCGCCTCTACCGTTTTCAATCCTGGCAAGTGAGACTGAGCCTTGGTATTCCATAAAGGAGCAGGGGAATCTGTCACCACAGAGGTGAAAGCCCTCCCACCTGCCCCGTCCCTTGCTGTCCACACACACAGCAGAGATGGGCAGCAAATGCAGCAGGTGAGAGGAGGACAGAGCTGCGGTGGGCACAGGTGATGTGGCGGCATCAGTTAAGGCACTGCATCCTTTGGGCGACTGGGTTCACCACCTGCCTCTGCTTCTGATACCAGCGGATCCATCCTGCTAACGTGTACACTGCGAGACAACAGGCAGTGCTGTAAGTGCTGGGGGTGGGTCCCTGTCACACCAGCAGGAGGCCCAGCTGAAGCTCCAGGCTCCTGGCTTCAGCCTGGCCCACCTGTGGTTATTGCAGGCATTTGGAAAGTGACTCAGCAGAGGGAAGATCTCTCATGCTGGCTGGCTGCCTCTCTCCATCTCTGAATTTCAATAATAATAATAATGATAATAGTAATAATAAGCCCAAACTAGCCCGATGTGTATGTGGGTCCTTATCCTTGGGTACCGCTTGCCTGTGTCCAGCGCATGCACAAGGACAAAGGAAACTGGAGTGAGAGTGTGCTGGCTGAGGGCACCTGGCTGCGAAGAGGCGGCCACGGGATTTGAACACGTCCAAGAGGGTGCAGTGTTCCCAGCTGTGGCTGGAGTCTGTGAGAAATGGTGGTGACCCCTCTGGCACCAGGCTGCCTGGTTCGTGTCTCTGCCCCAGCACTTACAAGCTACACACACACACACACACACACACACACACACACGTTTCCCACCCTCTCTGCGCCGTGGTTCCCCGTCGCCCTGGGGAGCCCTGACCGTGGGCTTTCTAGGCCTATTGTGAGAACTGCACTGAAGGGCATCACCACAGAGCACCTTGCATTGCCCTGGGCATGTTGCAAAAGCTCCTGTAGCTGAGCTATCATTGACAAAAACTAGAAACTGCGTGGTGCACCATGGTTCTTGCTAGCATGGCAGTGACCATATTGTTTGCAAAAATAAAGTCAGAGGAAACTTTAAATCAGCTGAGTTTTCTTTTTTCTTCATTTGATCTCTAATTTTCTCTGTGTGAATCAACATCTGTCCAACGAATCAGCTCAGACTTTGAGATGATTTTTTAAAATGTTGATTCTTTATTTCTTTTTGTCTGAAAGGCAGAGAGTCAGAGAGGAATGTTCCAGTCTCTGATTTGCTCCCCAGGTGCTCACAATAACCAGGCCTGGGCCAGGGCCAGGCGAGGTGCCCCAAACTCAATGTAGGTCTCCCTCGTGGGTGGCAAGGAGCCAAATCCTCTTGCCATTCCTGCAGGATCCCAGGGTGTTACATCAGCTAGAAGCTGGAAACAGAAATAGAGCCAGGCCCAAGCACCGAGCATGCGCCCCTTGGATGTGGCTGTCCCAAAGGCTGTTCCGTTTGAGCCGGGACTCTGCTGTGACTCAGGTGAGGGGATCTCAGGCGACTCACCCAACTGTGCCTCTGAACCCTGCAAGAGGACACTGAGACCAGCGTGAGAGTATGAGCCAGTGCTCAGAGCAGGAGGTGGAATCCAGGAACGGGACTCTTACAGAGAACAGACAGGCCTGGCTGCGGGGTTGCATGGGGGTGGGGAGGCTGGGGATAAGGTCATTGTGGGGGAAGGTCGGCCGCCAGACTCCTGGTGCTGCTGGTGCGGACCACAGTATGCAGGGCTGGCAGACAGACCCTGCAGAGCACCAGGGGCAAGCTTGTGGAGCTCTGTGTTCCCTTCCGTCTCCAATGAGTGAGAGTAGCTATCTCCCAGCTCAACCCGATTTCTATGAACACACAGGCAGGGCAGGTGATGGGAGGTGGCAGGGGAAGTATTGTGGCTTGGTGACTTAAGCCACACCTGCAACTCCTGCATTCCATGTGACACTTCATGTCCCAGCGGCTCTACTTCTGATCCAGCTCCCTGCTCATGATCCTGGGAAAGCAGCAGAGCATGGCTCAAGGCTTGGGCCCTGTACCCATGGGGGGCCCACAAGAAGCTCCTGGCTCCTGGCTTTGGCCTGGCCCAGCCTGGGTTATTGCAGTATTTTAAGAGAGTGAATCAGTAAATGGAAACTCTCTCTCTCTCTCGCCCTCCCAACCCATCTCTGTCACTCTGCCTATCAAATAAATAAAATAAAAACATATGAGGGGTAGAACGTGCCGAGTCCTGTCACTTCAGGATGGTCACTCAGGACAGGACTGCTTCAGGACAGTCGTGCTGTTTCAGGATTGCTGGCAGGGGAGAGTGACATACATAAGGGAGGCAAGGGACTCTGAGATGCCGTCACCTCACAAGGAAGGGGCGTCCCAGAGCAGGGGCTCCCGGCTCTGGCTGAACAATGACGGTCGCCTGGGAGCTTGCACATGGCCTCCGCACACCCTAACCGAGTCAGAGCAATGAGTCCTGAGAACAGGGTCACCAGGCACTCATCGTGACGGATGACACCATCAGGCACCTGCAGACAGGCCTCAATGGCACAGTCAGACCTTGGATGAGGCCTCTGGATGGTACATGGGAAACATGCGCGAAGCTGCTGCCAGCACAACCCTGCTGACTGCCTCGTGGGCAGCTAATGGATGAGGTTGTTTGTTTGTTTAATACATGTATTCATTTTGTTTGAAAGGTGGGGGTAGAGACCAAGAAGGAACAAGAGAGCTTTTCCGTCTACTGTGCACTGGCTATGGTTGGGCCAGACCAAGCCAGGAGCCTGGAGCTCCATTCTGGTATCCCACATGGGTGACATGGGCCCCAAACACTTGGGCCATCCTTCTGCGCTTTCCCAGGCATATTAGCAGACAGCTGAATTGGAAGCGCAGAAGCCAGGGCTGGGACCTGCACTTGAAGGGGTGCTTGCGTTGCAGGAGGTTTGACCGGCTGTGCCACAGCCCCTGAATGAGACTTCTCAAAGCCAGGGTAGACTTGCATTCCCCAAAAGGCTGAGCCCTGGTCCAGGAACCTCCTTCAGGCATGGGACTGAACTCTCTTTGAACAAAACCAATATATTTTTTTAAATTGATGTTTGTCCTTGAACCAGAAGTCATTATGCAAGTGAAAATGACTAGAGTGGTACCAGGCTCATAGTTGGTGCTCAGAGAATGCTTGGGTCTGCTTTCCACGTAGTCTGTAGGACAACCTAGAAAATCAGATGACTCACCTAGTCCTTAAGCTACTTCTGTATCCTGAGCTTGGTTTGATCGGGGGGAGGGGAGCAATTAAGAAATTACTTATAATTACAAACTAATGATAGGGAACAGCAGCATTATCATGGGGAGCCGAACAATTCGTGTTCCATTTTTGGCACTCACTTTTTAAGTTTTGTGGAAAAGTACTGGTTGCGTGCCCCCGCCTGTCACTTGAGAATGCCACGTGTGATGCTGTGCTTCCTCGGACAAGGCCTACCTCTTCTGTTCTTCCCCCTGAGTATTCTCTTGCTTCCAAACATGCGTTCTCATGATTCCCAAGTCAACATCCCGGCCTTAATTAGAGTGCAGAGGTCTGCTCGGGTTCTAAATGCAGGTGGTGTGTTTTCACTTTGATGTCCTGCTATTATCTCAAACTCCAGTGACCCAAGAACAAATTGCTCAGCTCACAACAACCTACCTACTTCAAGTTCCTCCAGAGGCCCGGGGTTACTCTCCAGGGACTCTCAGCCTGAAATCTCCAAGTATCTTTCTTTGATCTCTTCATTTCCTGGCCGCCAAGGCCTTTCGCATCTCCTGTCACATCATTCTCTCCGAGGAGACATCGCAGGGCCAGGGCTAGGTGAGACTCAGCAAGGTGTCCTTGGTGCAGGGCATGCCCTGGGAGTGGGGGTCTCCTTGGCCTCCCCCAGACCTGCCTGCCTTCTGCTCTCACCCTCACCCTCGGATCCTTGTCATTCCCAGGGTGTCCATCCAGGCTCCTGAGCGGTTGGTTGCTGTGCCATTCTCACTGGGCTGCCTGTTCCCGCTCTGATTTCCTCTTCTACATCCAAGGTCATTTCTATGGCCACTTTCTCCCGGGGCCATTCTTCCTGGGCAGTGTCATGCCTGTGTGTTCCCAGAACACCAGGGAGGTGCCTCCTGAAGCCCAGGCACCTGCTGGCTATTGCTTGAGACGTGTGTCCCTCTCTGTGACGCTCTATCACCCACGTGGGATTCGGTAGGGAAGCCCAATCGTTTGGGTACACGAGGGGCAGGCAGCAAGGCGGTTTTGGAATCATGCTGTCTGGGTTCAAGTCCTGCATTGGTCGTTGACTCACCTGCGACTTTGAGCAAAATCCCTTTACCCCCCTCAGCCTTAGGCCCTCCATCTATCACTAAGGCCACCACAGCACCCTGTCTCAGAGAGCTGATGCAGGGTTGAGACCTTCGCAGGGTTTGCCTCACTAAATGCTGTTCGTAATGGTTACTAATAATGTTGATGGAACCACACTGACTCTTCCTATATTCCCTGCTTGGTCCTATTACTGCCCTGTGCCAAATCCTGCAGGACCTTGCCAGTTGGGAGCAGGTCCTAACTGCTCAGGTCGAGAAGGACTTTTGTCCTCTCCCCATTTGAACAACACATTTCTGAATCTCTGAAGTGGTCGCTAGTTTGTAAACACTGTCATTCCTAACTGGTCACAAGAAAAGTTACTCTACTGGAACCAACCTGCTGAGGAGCCGCTCCAGGGACCCTCCCGCACAGTTTACAGTCCCGGTTGCACTGAAATCCCCTGGGAAGTTTTCAATAGATGCCAGGGCCCAACTCCCAGATAGCTCAGTCTTATGGGTGCAGGGTGTAGCTGAGCACGGGTTGTTTGTTTGTTTGTTTGTTTCATTTGTTTTGTGTTTTTAAGGCTTTGCAGGTGGACCTAAGAGGCAGGCAGTGCTGGGTGGGCAATGTTATCACGTCTGCTTCCTCACCTAGGGGACATCCTGGGTGCCAAGGCTGCAGCAGTCACCTAGTTGTCAACACCTGTTCCTGCTCCCCGTGTGCTTGAGATGGGCCCATTCCACCCCCAAACCCCCACCCGTGACTCCAGTTCTTGCCCTGAAGGAGTTCAGAAGAAGTACCTTGCCAGACAAACAAGCCTTGTCTTTAAATCAGGCCACAAACACACCTTGACTCACCCTCATAACTTCCTGCATTCTTGATCTGGTTTACAGCTTGCTGATAACATCCTGCAAGGAGAACCAGTTTCGGGTTTGTAGTGACCTAGTCACCCCTCCTCTCAGCCAGAACCCCCGCTTGCTCTGGGATCCTCCGTGGTCCCAGCCTAGCAGAAAAATGACTGTTACCTCAACAGGTTCCAGCCTTCTGAGTGTTTGGGACCCTTTAGCTTCCTTCTTGCAGTGCTAAGACCCTCATCCCACACTCTGCCACTGGTGCCTTCGTTGGTTTCCTTCAACCCTTCTGATAAAGGACTGGGCCATAAACTGAACATTGAACAATAAGGAAGAGAGACGCTGGAATGCGTTCATCGGGGGCTGGTCCCACATGGTTAGCTTTTCCTAGGAAGCCGAGGGCAACGCGCAGTGCCCTCCAGCAGGCAACAGAACGCTGCAGTCATTTTTGTCTCAATACCATGGTTTCTATTCCTTTTCTGTTTCTTCCTCCTGTTTTTGCTTTAGTCCCTTCAGCCACGAGTGGCATATGGGACCACATAGCAAACAAGAATTACTTGTATGGTTAGAACAAAACCGAAATTTCAGAGTGCAAGCAACTTGGGACCCACAGGTTGGTCCAGTGGGTGGAGCTACCGCTTGCAATGCTGGGATCTCATACTGGAGTGTTGCTAACTCCAGTCTCCATTACTCTGCTTCTAATCCAGCTCCCTGCCAATGAGCCCAGGAGAGTACAGTGATGGCCCAAATACTTGGACCTTTGCTAGTTATTGGGGAGACCAGGATGGAATTCTTGGCTTCTGGCTTCATCCTGGACCAGAACTAACAGTTGTGGCCATTTGGGGAGTGAGCCAGTAGATGAAAGGTCTCTCTCTCTCTCTGCCTTTCTCTCCCTCTTTATCATTCTGCCTTTCAAACAAATTCTTCCATAAAAAAAAAAAAAAAACAGAAAGAGAAACCGATTACCCACACTGGCCTATGAAGTGAAAAGAAAGTTATAGGTGATAACGATTCAACATTATGCTGTCCCTTAACAGGGGACATGCATCACTAATCTGGGAGGACCTTGCCATGGGCCTTGGTTTTCGCATGAACATTCTACGTTCTGGAAAACAAGGCCTCAGGACCTTGAGAAGTCCCAATTTTCAGCAGTGGATGTGGAAGATTAAAGGATGACTAGGAACCCTACATCAGGGTCGAAATACAGAGGCTTAAGACAACACTGGCTTTAGGGCCAAATGGAGGGCACTGGAGTTCCATCCTTTACATTTCCCAAAAACAGTTCACACACACACTGCTGCTATCACTGGGCAAAGTATGACTTTAGGGCACACCTCAAATGCTCTGCAACCACAGGTATTAACAGTCTGCCGTTGGCCTTACCTGGGGACTGTTGGGTATTATTTGTATTGAGATAGTGCTGGTTTAATTTTTAACATTGTGACTATTATGATTGGACTTTCTATGGGTTCAGATTACCATGCCAACTCCAGCGTGTCCCAGTAGTCATTGGAAAAGAAGGTTACCTTCGTGACAGATGGAAAGACACAGGTACCTGGCTAGGCTGCCAAAGAGCTAAGGGCACAAAAAAAGAATAGTAATAACAATGCTTTGTGGAAAGCAGTGGCCACTAAACTGACCAAGCGTAGCATTCCAGGAATGTTCCCTTCATCATGGGATGGAATCCAGTCACGTCCCACTTTTCAACTCATGGGCTGGAGCGGAAGTGTCCCATGAGGGGAGTAGGGGAGAGAGAGGCATCCTGGGCTGGTCCTCACAGCGTAGAGCTCATCTCTCAGACCTGTACAGCGTCATCACAGCAGCATCAGCACCAACACAGTAAGCAGGATCCCAACATGAGAACATGCCACCCCCCTCCACTTTGACACGCTGGCGTTTTGCTTGCTTGGAGCTGAAGGCAACTGAGAAAGCAAGGATGCAGAACTCTCACCCTCATCTGTCTAAAAGCAGGCAGGGCAGGTGTTTGGTGCACCAGGGGACATGCCACTTGTGATGCCTGGAACCCTGATGTGGGGGGCGTGGAAGTAGCAGGTGTTAACTGAGGTACTGGGGTCCCTGCCACCCACATGGGAAACCCAAATGGAGTTCCAGGCTCTTGGATTGGACCTGGCCCAGGCTTGGCTATTGGAGGCACTGGGAATGTGAACCAGCAGATGAAAGATCATTCTCAGTCTCTCAGAGAAATAAATAAGCATTTTTTGAAGGTTTTTTTTAAAGATTTATTTGTTTTTTATTGCAAAATCATGTATATGCAGAGAGGAGAGACAGAGAGGAAGATCTTCTGTCTGATGATTCACTCCCCAAGTGACTGCAGTGGCATGAGCTGAACTGATCCAAAGTCAGGACCCAGGAACTTCTTCTGGGCCTTCCGCACTGGTGCAGGGTCCCAATGCATTGGGTCATCCTCACCTGCCTTCCCAGGCCACAAGCGGGGAGCTGGAAGGGAAGTGGAGCAGGCAGGATACGAACCAGTACCCATATGGGATGCTAGCAGATGAAAGGTGAGGACTTTAGCCAGTAAGCTACCAATTTGGACCCCATAAATAAGCATTTTAATTGTATTTTATTAATTTTTAGAGGTTTAATTTTTATTGGCAAGTCAGATATACAGAGAGGAGAAGAGACAGAGAGGAAGATCTTCTATCCATTGATTCACTCCCCAAGCAGCCGCAATTGCTGGAGCTGCACCAATCCAAAGCCAGAAGCCAAGAGCCTCTTTCAGGTCTCCCACACAAGTTCAGGGTCCCAGGGTTGCAGGGCTTGGGAAAACTCGACTGCTTTCCCAGACCACAGGCAGGAAGCTGGATGAGAAACAGGGCTGCAGGGATTAGAACCAGTGCGCATATGGGATCCCAGGAATGCAAGGCGAGAACTTTAGCTTCAAGGCAACACCGCCAGGCCCAGCATTTAAAAAAAAAACTACCTTTGCTTCTAGCCATATAAAAGATGTATTGTCTGAAAAGTTCAATTTTCAACATGTGGGACAAGAAGAATGTCCTTCCATAGCCTGAAAATACCCTGAGGATAAGAATGTAAAACATAGGGCCTGCGACGAGGCCTAGTGGCTAAAGTCCTCGCCTTGAATGCGCCAGGATCCCACATGGCTGCTGGTTCTAATCCCAGCAGCTCCACTTCCTCTCTATCTCTCCTCCTCTCAGTATATCTGACTTTGTAATAAAAATAAAATAAATCTAAAAAAAAGAAACAAAAACAAACAAAAAAAGAATGTAAAACATATTACAATAAAACAGAAATGCATACTATTTCTTCAAAACTAATGTTTGAAGGGGCTACAAAGAGTCTGGGAAAGGATAAATTGTTTCTGCTTGAGTTGTTTTGTATAGTCTGTGACAAAAATTCATGTGGTATATATTCATTTTAATTTGAGAGGCAGAGAGGGAGATGACCAGCAAGCCAGCTCTTCCACCTGCTGGTGCACTGCCCAGATGCCCAAAACCCCACGGGCTGTGTTAGGCTGACGCCAGGAGCTGGGAGCTCAGTCGGTGTCTCCCATGTGCGTGCCCCACCTGCTGCCTTCCGGACAGCAGGAGCCATGAAGAACTTGGCTGATATAGGATCTGAATGTTCCAGCTGGAACTTTAACTGTGATGCCAACACTTGCTTCTTTTTTTTTTTGTGAATATGAATTTTTTTAAATTTTATTGTATTGTTGTTGACAATCTTTACATAGCTAATTGTGGTTAAAAAAAAAGGTTCAGGGGATATAGGGAAGTGGGTAATACTATTATGTCCACATTGTTTCCATTATGTATCTGAGGTAAAGGGGGATATTGAGGGATAAGCCCCACCCAGTTTCCCGCCCACCCCAAGTCCCGGATGTGGGGCATGCTCTGAGATATTTGCTCAAGTGGTTTTAATAGTTCTCCAGTTATGAATCGCTGCCAGTTTCGCTCAATGAGGTCGTCCACTGATTGATATGGTCCATCATAAAGTCTCCGTTTGCCCCATATTTCGCTGCCAACATATAGCTGAGATGAATGATTGACCTGTTCTGTCTTCTGTCTTTTCTTGGTTAGAGTTCTGAGTCCAGCAGTTCAATTGGGGAGATCTCCAAAGAAACCTTGAGGTATTCCCAGACCAGATTCTTGCATGTTCTAGCAAGCACAGGGCCCGGCACAGTCCATCACCCCGATCAGTTGGTGGTTTCAATTGCTGGGTTGGTTCTGTTTTCAGTCTCGAGTTGCACTGGAACCAATGGGTGTTGCAGTCCAGTCTGGTTTGGCCCAGCACATACTCGGCCCTTACATCAACCAGTGGGAGCTGCAGCCTAGTAGGGGCGACCCACAATAACCCCCATCAGGCCCACCCCCTACCCTGGTTTGCCAGTATGTGTAGCAGTAGACCAGTCTGTCACCCATCCCATTTGGCTCTTGTACTTGTCAATGGGTATTAAAGCTTAGTTCCATCTAACCAACTCAACCATCCAGCCCTCACGGATGTTGTTGACTGCCTCTCTGTCTAGCCACCCCAGCCCCCGTCCTAGTTTTCATGCCCTCCCGTGGGACTAGTGACCCAGGAAGAGGGAACCCACTTTTTCCCTCCCAGGTCTCTCTCAGTCCCGGTTTATGCACTCTTTAGGTGGTTCTGTGATTTGACTTGACAGAATTAGTCCCCAGTGCCAGCTTCTGCCAGCTGATGCTGTGGCCAAGCCCAAACATCCCTCACCCGCTCTAATTTATGCTTGCACCCACAGGAATAATCAGCCCAGCCTGGCTTTTCCCTGATCTAGTCCACATGCAGCGCACAGGTGTTGCAGCCTTGCTTAGTCTGGTCTGTCCCCATCCCAGCCCATGCTCTCCAGTGGGAGTAGCTGTCCGGCAAGGGGACCAGCCCCTTAATCCCCCTGCCAGCTCTGTCCCTCCCTTCCTGGATCTCACGTGTGCTGGATGGGTGCTGCAGTCACATCCAGTACAGGCAACCTCACCCTGGCATTCCATAATGTGTACTGGTTTTGTCACAACCAAACCAGGCTCAACCCACACTCTGTCCTGGTGTTCGGATTTGCCAATGGATGACATGAACTGATTCAGCCTGGTCTGCTCCTGACCCATGCCGAATGTGTGCCAGTGGGAAACTTTCCATGGCCTATTCTGGGCTGTTTCCTATCATGCTTCTTGCACTTACGTGCAGGGACTGTGTCCTGCCAGAGGAGTTGCCCAGGCTCCTCCATCAGAACCCCTCCCCATGCCAGATTTTGCACATACCAGGGGGTCCTTGAGCCAACCCTACTCAGTTCACCTCCTGTCCTAGCAACACTTGCTTCTTGATAACATTTTTTGGAAATAAAGACTGCTTCAGAACTGTGTCAAAAAAAGAACATCACCAGAAAAAGGGGCAGTCAAATTGAGCAGGACATTTCTTTTAGAACTGAAACTTACTCAGAATCCAGTTTTGATTTCAAGAGTTGAGAACACAGCTGTGCTCTAAAACCTGAGAGATGTTTAACTCCTGATGCCACTCTATATTCCCTGGATGGGCATTTTCTGGGCCTGGCGCAGTAGCCTAGCGGCTAAAGTCCTCACCTTGAATGCCCTGGTATCCCATATGGGTGTAGGTCCATGTCCCAGCTGCCTGCTCCACTTCCCATCTAGCTCCCTGCTTGTGGCCTGGGAAAGCAGTCGAGGATGGCCCAAGTCCTTGGGATTCTGCACCCACTTAGGAGACCCGGAAGAAGCTCCTGCCTCCTAACTCCTGGCTTTGGATCAGTTCAGCTCATGCCACTGCAGTCACTTGGGGAGTGAATCATCGGACGGAAGATCTTCCTCTCTGTATATCTGACTTTCCAATAAAAATAAATAAATCTTTTAAAAACAAGAGGGACATTTTCAACATAGACTACAAGCTTAATGAGTTTACGGATGCAAAGAGTTAATTGACAAACAGTTGGTCCACCCAGTGTGCATGGACACTGTGCAGAGCTAAAAATGAGTTGTCGGAAGTTTAAAATCATGCTGTAACTAGGAAGTAAAATCCTAGGTGTTCCATGGGCAGATGCTTCTGCTGGAAGGATGCTCAGTTTGATGTCATCCCATTGAACTGACCCCAGGAGTTAGTGTCATGTTGGCCTAATGTGAGCTGAGCTGCAAGCCAAACCGAATCTCACATTTGCTGATTATCAGTTTGCCATCCCACAAAGGGAAGAGGGGACATGATGAAGGCTACAGGTAGTTCACAGACATGTTAGCAGAAAAGGGAAAAGAATTAAAATATCCTACAGTGTCACTGCGTAGGAAAAAATGTATCAGCATTGTTTTTACTAAATATGACCTGCTATTTGTTTATTTAGTACTGTTGTGTGTGTGTGTGTGTGTGTGTGTGTGATCTTGGGAAAATACAATGATATAGCCTATAGGATTTATTTATTTTACTTAATTAATAATGCATGGTTTCCAGGCTCTCTCTCTCTCTTTTGAAACAAGTTTTTATTTATCTCTTTGAAAAGCAGAGAGTGAGAAACAGAGAGAGCATTCACCTGCTGATTCACTCTCCCAAGCCTACCACAAATAAAGTGGACCACGCCAAAGCTGGAAGCCCAAGATTGTCTGTGTGCACTCCACCTGGGGGACGGGTGCCATCATCTGCTGCCTTCTGGAGTGTGTGCAGTGATAGAAGATGGATTGGAAGCCGAGCCAGAACTCAGCCCCGGGTCTCTAATATGGGATGCAGCATTCCAAGGTGCCTCGTAGCTGCTGCGCCACATGGCCGCCCCAACCTGCAGAAGGTAAATATCCAATGAGTTTTGAGGTTTTTAATTGCCATGTCAGAGAAAAAAAAAACAGCCTTACAAAAATATTGTTATATTTTTCTTGCAGAGTATTTTTAATTAGCCCTATTATTAATTATTAATTTATCCTATTAACTAGTCTGATATCATTTTGCTTAAACAGCAGCATTTATGTAATAGAAATGTAACAGAGTAATATGTAATTGGAAATCAATAGTTATTTTATGTTGAAAAATAATACACATGCGTACTTAGTTATTCTTTTTTTTTTTGGTCTGGCATGAGGGTATCCCAGTTGGCTTTCCAAAAAGTCAAAAATTAGGTATTTAATTTTTTTCGGTAAAGGTTTGCCAAGTGGCAGCTGGCGTTATGGCGTAGTGGTTTAAGCCTCCGGTTTTGAGGGCAGCATCCCATCTCGAGTCACTGCTGCTCCAGTTTCAATTCAGCTTCCAACAAAGGCGTGTGGGAAAGCAGCAACAGGTGGCCCAGCTACATGGGTCCCTGCTAGCCACGAGGGAACCCTGGGTGGAGTTCCAGCCTCCTGCCTTCAATTTGGGCCAGCCCTGGCTGACGCAGCCATTTGGGGAATGAGCCAGCATATATAGAAGATTTCTCTCTCTTTTTCTTTTCAACAAACGGCAAATTTACCTTATGAAATTTAAGCCCAGCAAGTACCCTGAAGAACGCTGTGTACAACAACTAGTACAAGAGCCAGACCAAGTGCACTTCAGAGCTGAAAGGATTTTATCTAAAATGATAAGAAAACATGGCAGCTTTCTTAGAAAAAAAAATCAAGCACAGAGTTACGGAGTCATACAGCTGAATTTTCATCTGGTTCCAGTGGGTCGTGATTCAGTTGATCAGACTGGAAATTGGGATTCTATTGAGTGTTCAGGACTACAGAAGTTCACTTCCTTTTTCCCGTCTCTGTCTTTCACATAAATAAAACCCTGTTTAAAAAAGCTTGCTAAGTTGTTAGCTTACAAAAATACTTTAGTTTTTCCAGTTCTGACCTGAAAAACTCCAAGCAAGTGTGTGAGCAGCCCCAGCTGTCCTCCCGGTCCCTGCTCAGGCTCAGCTGCCTCTGGCTCAGCCGCTGCCACCGCCCTGAGGCTCTTCCAGCGCCTGGCTTCTCAGTGGGTAGGACAGCCTCCAGATCGAGGGCCCAGCTGACACAAGTCTCCCTTCGTGGCATAGAAAAATGAAGCCTGTGGCATTTCCTGTGTGTGAGGCAAGTGCAAAGTGTCCCCAGCCGCAGCTGTCTGGGGTTTCTCCTTAATGGCTTCATGCTCGGCGGCTAGCAGGCTGTAACCTCCAGAGACATCCCTCCTAGCCTGGGACATCTTTTTTGTTCTGTCCTTTTATGCCTTCCAGCTTTGGGACTTTGGCACTCCCACCCTCTTGCTTCCAAGTGGCCTTTCTTTCTCCTCTTCTAACCTTACCCCTACCCACCTGCAGCTGCCATAGCTGGTACTGTCCCTGGAAAAGCAGGGGTGCAGTGGATATTTGCTTCCCTCCTAGCAGCGTACTTCTCTCCAAAGTGTCACTTCTAGAAAAGTAAGGGACGTCACACTCACCTTGTGATTCTTGATTGGCAATTGGTTGGATTGAGTTGGTTCTATTGGATGAAAAGTATCAATAATGTGTAAATGGAGGACGACGTTGCAGGACTTGGAGCCTTTTCCCAGGTCTATTACAGCCAGATTTCTTTAATTTAGGTGTTTTGTTGCTGTTGTTGTTGTTTCACGATTTTAAAATTTATTTTGAAAGTCAAAATTTACAGAGAGAAAGATCTATGGCCATAATGGTTGGGGCTGGGCCAAGTTGAAGGCAGGGACCTGAAACTCCAGCTGTGTCTCCTGTAAGAGTGGCAGGAGCCCAAGTAGTTGGGCCATCCTCTAGGGTCTGTCCAGGTATGTTAACAGGGAGCTGATCAGAAACAGAGGCTAACATTCAAGCCAGTGGGATACTGGCATTTCAAATGTGGCCTAACCCACTCTGTCATAGTACCAGCTTTCAGATTTCTTTAAAAATATGGTTTTTCGTTTGTTTGTTTTTTTGCCAAATTTATTTGACAGGCAGAAAAAGAGAAAGTTTGGGTTACTCCCAAATGCCCCTAATGGCCAGGACTATCTCAGATGGAAACTAGGAGCCCAGAACTCAACCCAGGCCTCCCACACGGATGGCAGGAACCCATGTACTTGAGCTGTCACCTGCTGCTTCCCGGGTGTGCACCAGCAGGAAGCTGGATAGGGAATAATCAGGCCTTGAACCAAGGCACTCCCCATATGGAATTGGGGCTTCCCAACTATTGTTCTGATTACTGGTCCAAATGCTTTTCTGATTTCTTCACACTCTATCCATTATTTCTCAGGGAAGGTTTTGTTCTTTCTCCAAATTACCCTTTATATGGGGAAAAAAAAATCAGCAGCTTCTCCTTGACTGGGAGCCTGCACACTCATGTACCTTCACCCCCGTCCCCAACCACTTCCCCTCTGGTTTCACTAAATCCCTGTGAGCCCTCAATCCGATCTGCTGATGAGCACCGGAAACCACCGAGCGGGAGGGGCACACTGCATCTGCAAATCCTGCTGCCCCACGGGATCGTTCAGGCCCAGAGCCCCAGGCAGTCCACGTGTTGGTACCACAACCGATGAATATTTTATGGACGTCCTTTTGTGCTCACTAATGGACTGAACTGTACAGTCTGCCTTGAATGAAACCAAAAGGGTACCCTCTCCTGACCTCTGTCCTGAATGATTGATGGAGACAGACGAGGCCCATCAGAGATTCATTACTGATGAGGTGCTGTAGAGACTGGTCAAAAAAGGGGGGCGCAGTCAAGGTCATCCAGCCGCCAGACTGTTGGGGGAGTTTAGTGTGATTCTGTGTGTTCTGGGAGGAGTTCTCAGTTGCTGACTGCCATAGTGTTCTAGCTCATGGGAAACTGGAAGGAGCTTAAACTTCCTTAATAGAGTGAAAGAATGAAGATCACCCTTTTTTCTCCCCAGGATTATTTCATTCCTCTCCTTTCTTATCACTCCAGAATTGCCATTAAAATGATGAAAGCTGTTCTCTTTACCTCTTGGCTTTTGATCTCTTTGCCTAAAATTGGAGCATCACCATTCAGCCTTCTGTGATTCCTCAGGTCAGCCATCTGCTCTTCACTTGATCGGAGTGACACCAAAGAAGAGAGGACCTTATTCCTGTGCAGAGAAGTGTTCAGTGTAACTGGAAAAGGCAAGACCTAACATGCATTATTTAAGCCAGCTTGTAACCAAACACTAATATGGTACAATGTTAGAAAAGTTTCCAGAATGGAAACACCAGCCAATGGAAGAAACATCAAGCATGACTTTTGGGAGAAGACAGGGGGCCTGCCTGGCTAGACTCCGATAGCAGAGAAAGAAATCTCAGGGGAGACAGGAATTCGAGAACCAGTAACTAAGGCAAGGATACAGGATGACATCAGTTGCAAGACAGGAGGTAAGCAGTGAGGGAAGTGCCACTTCCATAGCAACGAGAAACCCAGCTTTTTATGGTCAGTGTACTGCTCACAACTAAGTGATGTCACCTCCATGGCTTGGATTTGACCCTGACTATGGTCTTGCCCAACCCCTTAATGCCTTCACCACACTGGCCGTAGAGGTTAGACGTCTTGCCTCCAAAACTCCTGACCCAAATATAGACAGCAAACGTCCCTCCCCTTAAGGATGGGCCAAATAAACATTAAATATGCCAATATGTCAATAAACTAGTTTGCAAGGTACACCTTGTCCTCAGAGGCCCATAAATCCCAGCTCATTGCAAAGGAGATCCCAGAGAAAGAGGGCATTGCCTGAGTCCCTCTTACTGGGGGGAACGTGTTTAACTTTCAGCACTCAGAGGATTCTTATAAACTTGTTATTCCCTTAATATCTAAGCCAGATCATCTCAGCCTCCTAAATCCAAGGTGTTGTGACTTTTCTCTTTGGAAGGAACAGAAGCTAATAATCCCAAAATGAAAGCCTCACACAGGGAGGAGGGATACTTTCTGCCCATGTGTAACTGTTGAAGAGGAAGTCTGCAGGAGCTTTAAAAGCAAAACCTGGGTAGGCTTAGAATAGAGTGGTGGCTGTGTTATAAGATGGGCAGATACCAGAGTGACAGTCACCTGAGCTTTTTGCAAGTGAGGTCCTGGATGCAGACTAGCATTTCTCTCTTCTGTCTTCTTTCTTACCTACTTTGTCTCTCAGCTTGGCTCCTTTATCTCCATTACCTCCTGAATGGGATGAAATATTCACCTTCCATATTATTGCCCAGGCCAACTCTTCTGAACATCCACCTTTTTGAGGGTATTATCTTTAATAGGAATTCCCACATAGCACTGAACAAGAAAGAGGCAGCAAAACATTTCAGAGAAGTTGCAAAGTCCCCAGAAGTCTAAACAAACCTCTTGGTCCTGAAGCTTTGTATTCCAGTCATGGAAGTGCATTGATCAAAGTAATAAACCAGCTAAAACAAGGGGAACAGAGATGTAACAGAAACCAAGAGAAGCAAGCTTCCATTAAAAGGTGTTCTATATCACCAAGTGATTGTAGAAAAGTCAGGTAAAGTGAAAACCAAAAGCTATCCTTCTGGGTTTGCAGCAGGAAGGTGGATGGTACACTTTGTAGTGAATTTTATTGGAGGGATAAAGGTGATGAGAGCATGTTTAAGTGGACAATTGATTGATGACGGGTGAGGTTTGGAAGGCTGTGAGTGTATACTGTTGTTTGGGGGACATTGGCAATGGAGGAGGCAGGGAGACTGATACCTAGGGGAGAAGTTAGGATTGTGGAAATTGCCCTTGTATTTTCTGCAAATGTTATTGTTTGTTTCTGTTTTTCTCTGGGAGATTTTCAGCTGAGAAAAAGATGCTACTGCAGAAGGAGAGGCTAAATTGGTCTGGTGGGGATGTCTAACAAAACACTGCCAGAGTGGTGGGATGAGAGGCTGCAGTACTGAGTTAAGACAGTGCCCACCCCTGTCACTGAAGGAGGAAGTTGGTGCTGGATACAGCCAGTGGTAAAAATTTTGGGCATAAGAAGTTTATGAAATTTCTACCTAAGAACACTGATTTTACTAGGGAGGTGATCTAGCGGGGAGAATGGCCTTGTTAGGAAAGAGCTTGAAGAGGGTTGGGGAGATGGAAAAGGTCCTGGGGGAATTCAGGAACTGAGAAGGTAAAGGGTTTTGAGGGCATAGGAGAGCCCTGCTGGCTTTGAGGATCTCAGATATGTAAAGACATCAGCCTTAATGACTGTGTAACTTCCTCCAGGTGGATTCCTCACCCAGTTGTGGAACCTGCGGGAGGTGAATTGACAACCTAGGTTGAGGGATTCATACTGTGCTGTTGACCACACAATCAAGAGACAGAGGCTGGGGGTATAAAAGAACAAACCTGAGGGTGCGTGTGTATGAGAAAAGGGGTATGTTGAAGAGCTAGAGGCTTTGGAAGCGGGTGCTGAGCCTACAGAGTAAGAGAGTGAGTTGGGTGGAGGAGCTTGAGGCAGAGGATGAGAATCATGGTGTTTCATTTCCTAGGTGGAGCAGCAGTAAGTCATGCAGGAGGCAGGTGTGGCTGTGCCAGTGGGTGGTTACTGAGAGTATCAGTGGAGGCTGTGGGACCCATCCGAGCACCCCGATACTACAAGGAGAGGTAGGGTGCAGTGGTGGGGATGGTCCACGTGCTGAAAGGCACGTGGGGACCCAGGGGCTTGCATTTAGGTCCCTCTAACTCAGGTCTGTGTGTGTGAAACCTAGTTTCTTAACTACCAAATGTTCCAGTAATAGTGCCAACCTTGTCAGGTGGTGTGGCATTTGAGGAGATGATGTTTGTGAAGTGCTGAGCCCAGGGCTTACCCCATCACCAGCCTCTGAGACAGAACAGTCTGGAAACTGGTGATTGCCAATACCATCAATGACTGGCAGAGCAACAAATTACAGCTCAGACAGAGGAAAGGAAGGGGAGTAAAGCAGTTTGTGAAAACATGTTCCAAGGGAGAATAGAGCCAGTTGAGAGGAACTGTGGCACACTTTCTTCCTGGTTTGGGCCTTTTATCCCCAAAGCTTAAGGGTGTTGACTGGTATGTGGCAGTTGACACTCATGATTGGTATTTGTGATTGGCATCTGGGAGCTGCATACCTTTGGACTCTGCCCACGTGGCTATAAACTAGACTTCCCTGGTTTGGTTGAGTTGTCATTTTCTCAGGACACTTAAACTGCAAGTTAGCCTGTGCAAAGTGGGAGGTCTCAGGTGACCCAGGCCGGAGAGCAGGGACAGGTTGTGCAACCCCTCCCCAGCTGCTCCTATCTAATTCTTTGCCTGACAGTATTATAGAGACCCAGGCGTCCCCTCAAGGAATTCACAACACAGGAAAGACAGTGCCAAGTTGAAAGATAGGTAAGAGGACATTCAGGAATGGCTTCCTTCATAGAAAGAGAAAAGACTTTTTTGGGAAGCAAATGCAATTGTGTATGCATTTCAGCACTGCCATTTACTAAGTGTATGAATTGAACAGAATCATTTAATCATAGAGGTCGATGGCCATGCTGTGTTGCAACATTCTCATTCCTCCCAATGTGGGAAGCGTCTACTATGTACCAGACACTGTTCTAGAGATGGGAGATAAAGAGATTTAAAGGAGCCCCTCTCTGTGGGAGTTCTCAAAGAACTCCGAGGGTAGCTTGGGATACTACAACTGGGAAGGCTAAGTGGTCTGGCAAAGATCAGGGCGAAGAGCTAGTCAGTTCTGCTTCAGTTTGCCTTGAGGAAATTATCAACTCCAAACCTCCCTTTTTCTTTTCTTTTTAAAGATTTATTTATTTTTCTTAGAAAGTCAGATTTACAGAGAGAAGGAGAGACAAAGATTTTCCACCCTCTGGTTCACTTCCCAAGTGGCTGCA
This sequence comes from Ochotona princeps, assembly GCF_030435755.1. NCBI lineage: Eukaryota > Metazoa > Chordata > Mammalia > Lagomorpha > Ochotonidae > Ochotona > Ochotona princeps. The sequence continues at coordinate 41,075,315 of NC_080842.1, read as the reverse complement.
ATGGCTGGAGCTGAGCTGATCTGAAGCCAGGAGCCTGGAGCTTCTTCTGGGTCTACCACACGGGTGCAGAATCCCAAGGACTTGGGCTGTCCTCGACTGCTTTCCTTGTCCACGAGCAGGGAGCTGGATGGGAAGTGGAGCAGCTGGGACATGGACCAGCGCCCATATGGGATCCTGGTGCATGCATGGTAGGATTTTAGCCACTAGGTTGTTGTACCAGGTCCAAAACCTTTTTCTTTTTTTCTTTCTTTTTTTAAGATTAATTTTTATTACAAAGTCAGATATACAGAGAGGAGGAGAGACAGAGAGGAAGATCTTCCGTCTGATGATTCACTCCCCAAGTGAGCCGCAACAGCCAGTGCTGCACCGATCCGAAGCCAGGAACCAGGAACCTCTTCCGGGTCTCCCATGTGGATGCAGGGTCCCAAAGCTTTGGAGCCGTCCTCGACTGCTTTCCCAGGCCACAAACAGGGAGCTGGATGGGAAGTGGAGCTGCCGGGATTAGAACTGGTGCCCATATGGGATCCTGGCGCATTCAAGGCGAGGACTTTAGCTGCTAGGCCACGCTGTCGGGCCCCCAACACCTTTTTCAAGAACTTACTGCACAGTTGCCATTTTAAACAGTGGGGTTTTAGAAACTCTTTTGGAAAAAACAATTGTGTTATTCAGGTCCTTTGAACTCCTGTGGACAGAATAATGTACATGAGCACATTTCCACAGAGTGGGATTGCACAGTGAGGGCAAGTGTTTGGTGCAGTGGTTAAGGCCCCAGGGGGTCCCTGGATTTCATATCCCAGTGCCTGAGAGCTAGTCAGTCCTGGCTGTTTCACTTCAGATCTGGTTTCCTGCTAATGTGCACCTGCAGAGGAAACCATGATGGTTCAAGTGCCTGGGTTCCTGCCACCCATGTGAGAGCCCTGGTTGGAGTTCCAGGAATGTGGCTTAAGCCTGGCCCAATCCGAGCTGCTGCAGGCTTTTGAGGAATAAACTAGTGGATGGAAGGTTTTGCTCTATCTCTGCCCTTCAAATACTTGAGAAAAAAACCCACTAAAGATGATCTTAAAATGCACACATTGAACGGTAGGGCAAAATGTGTTAACCAGACTATGGTGAGACCATCAGATAGTGTTGAATGGAAAGCAACAAAGAATAAGCTAGAAACTAGTTTTGCAATGAGTAGACTTGCAAGATTTTATAGAGTAATGAAAAGTTCCTCATAATTATGCCTGAAACTTAACATTGACAAGATCTACATAGTATCACTATACACACACACACACACACACACACACATACATATACTAGAGATTTATTTATTTGAAAGGAAGTTAGAGTGGAGAATGGGGAGAGATTTCCCTTCCACTGGTTCATCCCTCAAGTGGCCCCAACAGCCTCTGCTGGGCAAGGCTGAAGCCAGAAGCTTCATCTAGATGGAGCTTCTACATGGGTAGCTAGAACCCAAGGACTTGGGACATGTTATGCTTTCCCCAGGCCACTAGCAGACACCTGGATCAAAGTGGAGAAGTTGCGAATATGAACCAGTACCCCTATGGGACGCTGGCTTTGCAGACAGCAGCTTAACCCACTATGGCCACAGTGCCCCATATTTGTTGATTTGTTTTTGAGCACCAAGGTTCAGGGGAGGGACTTACTTCCTAGTTCTTTTTCTCGATTTCCTCTCTGTCGTTGAAAAGAGAGAAATGAGGACTTCCCTGGAGTCTTGCAGCAGCCTGCGCAAGCCCCACCTCGTGCTGCCTCGTGCTGCCTGCGGCCGCCTCCCTCCTTTTCCAGGCTGCGGAAGCACTCCCCAGCTGCGGGCTGTAACTGGCATGGCAGCCCTCTCCGTCTCGCCTGTCACAGGATAAGATCAACCCTAGTCTCAGGCTCCCTTCTGGAAGGATCCTCATTCTTTCCCTGCACTGCAGATGACCACGGAGAGATAGGGTAGACCACAGGTCAAAAGGGAGAGGCGCCCACAGGGGTTTTCCCTGCCTGGCTCTAGGGCAGTGCCTATCATTTTCTTGCAATCCCTATTTCCAGAACAATTTAGTTTCGGAACTTTACAGAAAGTCCTCACCTCCTTCCTAGTAAATTCCCTCTCTTCGCTCAGCCCCTTAGGGACTTTTTCCTCTCTAAAGTTTCAGCTGCAATTTCAGCAGTGTTTCCTTAGTGTTTCCAGGGAGCTTTGCTTCTGTTGAAAAAGCTATTACTTAAGCTAGCATATGGACATGTCATGTAATAACAAATTTTACTGAGTTATAGACAGGTACTGAAAATTTAAAAAAAAATGTATTTGAAAGGTAGAGAGTGAGAGAGATTTTTCCTATCCTCTGGCCCATTCCCTAAATGATTGTCACAGGTGGGACTGGGCTGGGCTACAGCTGGAAACCAGGAGCCAGCAACCCAATCTAGGTCTCCCACACAGCCAGCAGGCGTGCAAGTACGTGAACCCCCATATGCTGCCTGCTGGGAGACACAGGACCCGCACATGGCGTGTGGGTGCACCAACCACAAGGTCAAATGCCCACTCCACCGAGCAGCAGCCATTACACACTAACTGCCCCTCTGCCCTTCTGCCCACTCCTAGCAGCTATTTGTCTACTCGCCTGAGTGAACTGGACTGCCCTAGGCACCCCAGAGAGTGGAATCATTGATTTCTTCTGTCTGACCTATTCCACTTCACAGACCGTCTTCAAGCTTCATCTATGCAGCCTCACTGTGCCAGTATTTCTTTACTTTTTTTTTGGGGGGGGGGTACATGGATTTCTTTACTTTTAAAGGCATTAAGGCATTTTTAAACACGTTTGGGACAATACTGCTCGTATTCAAGGTCAGTCGACAAGATTGTTGGTAAAATTACACGACCTGACAGCGCTCTGTACTTATTCATCCATAAAATGGTTCTTTATTTTACACTAGCATTTAAAAATAATTCCAAAAAGGGAGGGGAGAGAGACCCTCCATTTCCATTCCCGCGTTCCCTCCTCAGCTGCCTGTAACACTCTCTGGGTCTCTCAGTCTGTGGCAGGAACCCGGGCAGCCACAGTTTTCTCTCTGCATGTGCAGGAAGCTAGAATTAGTAGAAGCCGGCAGCACTAGAATCTGGCCAGACATTTCAGCATCAGCTGTAGGCGTCTCATCCGCTGCAGCAAATGCCTGCCCCAGAAGCGACTTTTAACTTTGCCTTGAAGGACAAGTTCAGCGCACAAGGTCGGGGGATGGGGGTGGGGAGGGAGCCAGGGGTTCCAACGCCAAACTTGGCTGGCAGGAAACGGGGGTCCCCAACACCGCCGATGCAGTGTTTCTCTTTAAGTGAGAGACCAACCCCTCCACAGCCTACTCGTAGCGATGGTTAAGAAAGTTGTAGAAATAGAGGGCCTTGCCAACAGCCCCAACGGCTGACAAGTTCCAGGGAGCGACGCACGCTGGGAACTTTCCCGCCAGAGCCCGCTGGCCCAGCGTCCGCCTACGCCGTCCTCGCAGAGACTACAAGTCCCGTCAGGCAGCGGGGCGCGCCCCGAGCTCGCGCCGGCCCCGCCCTCCCCGACAAGGCCCCGCCCCCGTCCCGCCCTCCTCCCTCAGGCCGTCCTCCCCCCACCTCCCACCCCACACGCCTCCTCTCCCGCCGGGTCAGCCACGAAGAGTTGCCCGGTGGCCGCGGCAGACGGAAGCCGAGCGAGAGCTTCGGCAGCGGCAAGAATGGGAGACTCCAAAGTGAAAGTGGCGGTGCGGATCCGGCCCATGAACCGACGAGGTGAGCGCGGAGGAGCCCGCCGGGCCGCGCGGCGGAGGCGGCAGGTGCTTGGCGCGCCGGTCCCTCGGCCGCCGTGGGGGGTCCGCAGTGGCGGCGGGGCACCCCGAAGCCTAGCACCCACGTCCTTCCCTCCCCCGGCCCCGGCCGGCCCGTCCTGGGGTGCCGCGGGGCCCCACCGCCGAGCCGCCAGCCGAGCCGCCGCTGCCCCTTCCGCCGGCCGCCCCGCCTGGCGCCCTTTGGCCCTCGGCGTCTCCCGGGAGGGCGCCCCCCACGGGGTTCCTCGTCCCCACGGGGATTGCGCCCCGTCTTGCTCTCGGTGCCCTCTGCCTCAGCTCGTCCCAGCCAGCTGTCACCACGGCCCCGCTCACCCACCCGGCCCCACACTGCGTGCCCCAGTACCCCGAGTCGCCCCAACTCCGGCCCCATACTTCTGTGACCCGCGGCTCTCAAGTATTCCTTTTCCTTCGCCTTGTTTTCTTCCACTCCGCCTCTCCCGCCTCCTCCCCGCTCTGTATTGCTTTAACCTGGACTGTCTTTAAAAGAGTTGGGAAGTAACTACTATGCTTTGATTGAGATCAGGTGAAAAAAGATGCCTGTTAGTTTTTAAAATTTTTTCTCTTCGGGTTTGGACGGTTGAGAAACTTTTGTTTTTGCTTGGAGTCATATTCGTCATCTTTCAACAATAAATAGTCAAGGTGCCAAGATTCTTGTGAAACTGTATCTCTCAGACATTCTCTGGTGTGTGTAGGGAGGGTAGGGAAAGCAGATAAGCCGGGGACATTTAAATCATCTTTCGAGGGGTCGAGGGGGCAGAAGATGGGCTGGGTCTTGGTTTGGATACTTAGCTAGAGGCACGACTGGGCAAGTTACTCTAAATGAGATAATACATTAGAAGACACTTGATATACAAGGTCGTGCTCCTGGGAGTCGTTGCTGGGAGTCCGGGATATGGCTTTGTAGTGGGTCAGAATCGTTCGCTAGTACTGGAGTCCTCTCCTAAGCTCACCAGCTTGCCTTAAATTTGTAACTTCTTGGTTCAAAATCAAGTGTTAATTTTATGTAGACATGACAGGCTTTGCTTGTCTTTGTTGAGATAGACAAGGCAGCCCATTGACATAGTTTTCCTGGGCTGTCCCTGTTGGAAGTTGGTCACTCCCTTGGAGTTGGTTCTTGGTTTGTCCACCAGTTCCTGCTAAGAGTTGCTTAAGGCTGTCAGGTGAGTTTTTTCTAAGTACTTAATGAACTTCTCAGTCTGCCGGAGATTGGAGTCTTGGTTAATTTACCTTCACTACCTCCATGTTCTGGTGAAATGAAGAAACTTAAATGGAATCCCCTGGGGAGTTATCAGAAGCTCTAATTTTTAAGTTTGCAGCGGGCATCTTGGCTCACTTCATATTTATAAGAAAAAAAAAACCAAGCAAATGATAAAACAACATGTCTCGAAATTGGTTCTGAAAGGATAGTTTCAGCGCATTCTTAAAATTTTCTTTTAACAAACTTGGGAATATCAGCGCTCAAGAGGCAGCTGACCAACCAGGGCAGGAAAGCCTCATGTCGAATTTCAGAGCTGGTTCCCCTCCACCTCTCTCTCTTCCGGTCAGCTTCACTCTTTGGAGGGGAATCACCTGCAAGTTGCGGCTGCTGAGATGGCAACAGTTGTCATTGTGGCAGGTGAGAGGTGGGCAGAGGAGTGTGTTAGCTGTGGAGTGGCTGTTGGCTGCTGCTTGCCTGGCATTCCACTGTCATCTGGCCCGGAGCGCTTCCCTTTTCTCAGCACTCTCCCTCACCTGGGCCTTACACACCTGGACATGCATGAAGGTTTCTTTTTTTTAGCGATTGAACACAGATCGTTAAAATTGGCTCTTCCATCTGATCTAGAAATAGTTGTTGATGTTAAGTCCGAGTGCTGTTACAGGGTACAAAAAAGTGACACGCTCAAGCCAGTGACTTTTCAATTAGGCTGTCTGTGGAGTTTGCACCGAAAGTCTAAAACAAAACTATTTTCCTTTCTAGCCCTGTTGAAAAGAATCTGTTACTTTGGAGAGTTGTTGCTTCTGGGAAAATAAATACAAAGTTGCAGTGAGTGATTCTGGCTCGAGGTGAATCACTGTGCTGGTGCCATGGCAGAAGCAGGTTCTGAGTGTGGGGTACTCTGAGGTACCCTGGGGATGGCATTGCTTGGTGGAGACTCTGGTATTTGGAACCACATTAGCTGTGTTTTGAGAAAAGTCTGAAATTTCCCAGAAACCTTTGTGGTACCCCTATGTTTTTTACAGGATTTGGATTCTGATCCTATTTAGGGTTGCATCTTCAGGTAGTTGATTGGTTTCTTGTTTACCGTTTATCACAAAAGTAAGAGTGCATCAGTCTGTTTGCTAAATTGCACTTATGTTTCGGAAGTTAATTTCTTTGAACTTTAATGAAAGCATTAGGCCCTAATTCTGAAATAATAAGACCGATATTGGCTCTTGTGCCGGGAATGTTTTGCTAGGTAGATATTTTGACATACCTATAAGGCAGACAATACAAAGGAAAAATATCCCACATCTCTGTTCCCCATGGCTTTTCTTATTTCTGTTCCAGTTTGAGTGGACATGCATGTGTAATTTTACCTGTTTTAACTGTTACACCTTTTTATTTCCTTTGGTCTGTCTGCATCTGGCTTACCAGCCGAAGGAGTAAGAGCCTTTTTTGTGACAAGATCTTGGGCATTGTATTTGCAGATACTGTATGTATTTTCCTGTTGTTGGTGCGGCTCAGCAGGCTGCTGTTGCCGCCACCCGCTCTGTCCTGGACAGAACACTTCCCATGCATTATTAATCGGTGCCATCATTAATTGAGTTGAAAGTTTTACAAGCATCGTAGATACAAGTAGATAGATCAGTGATACTCTTTTTCAGGAATTTAAAGTTCTGTCACTTTCGGTGATTTAGAAGATATGTTCTAGGCAAGTGGGCTTTTTTATGGAATGCCTACCAGCTGTCAGCTTGATAGTATGCAGGGCTTACTATCTTTCCTCAAGGGACTTCCCATGTTTAAATCTGCTTAGATTAACTGAAGAATAATGGATCTGTATAAAAAGTATTTGGGAAAATACCTTTGTTGCCTACCTGGCGTATAGGGATGGAACCAGAAAATTACACCAGAAGTTGTATTAGTAAGAAACAACAAATAGGTTATGTCATACATTAGGAAGCATAGATCATAAATTTATCCCAGCAGGCATTTCTCAGTAGTTTAGTCTGCATTTCATAGTACCTTGGTGCAATGAAAGACATGAAGATTTATGCAGTAACGCAAGAGACAGTTAATTGTGGTCTAGCATGTCAGTGGAGGGACTATTATATAGCCATTAAAAATGGTGATGGTTACCCTCATCTGTTAACAAAGATGACTTTATGACATTAGTGGAAAAAAGATGATGAAATTAAAGGTATGACTGTGATGGACTCTGCTAGTGTGATGACTGTTGTATGCAGAGTAATGTAAAAAAATTAATTATGGGCTCAGTGGGTGAATTTATTTCCTAACCACCTTCTTTATGTTGCCTGGTGTTATCATCCACAGCTTTTCATAGTTGGCTGTGTGGTTTGTGCTCATGAGGAAATGCCCTTCATGTGAAAAGATAAGATTAAGAGGTAAACAAGTCCAGATGACTACTGGTTATGAAGTGCCAGCTGAGTGACGGGAAGTGCTGCAATGTGGAGAGAGGTACCTGCAGGCCAGGTGATTAGCATGGAAGGAGTCTTCCGGTCTGAATGGATTGGTTGGTTGTGCCAGTGGGGGAGAGAACCTTGCTCCCAGGAAGAGGAAGTACAGCCTGAGAGCAAAGACCCGGAGATTGCTTTAGGCACAAGGCCCTCGGAAAGGACTGTTCTTGGAGGTTGATAAGCATGGGATGGAAAAGGTCAAGGCAAGTTGCAGGGTCCCCTCAAGGCTGGCTAGGCCAGAAGTCTGGACATAGCATGGTTCTCTGTGGAGCTTCTGGGAGGCCTTGGACACAGATGTGAAGGAGACAGACGGAACTGGAAACCTAGGTCAGTGGCAGATTCCTGGCTGCTCAGAGTCAAGGCCACAGCGGAGAGGCTGGGTCAGGGTAAAAGGGAGCCCAGGGCAGGAAGGGACTGGGCAGACCAGCTGGGCCTGAGGCCACCGATGGCTCCACAGCCTTCTCAGAAGTCCCTGGCAGATGTGGCGCTCAGGGTGACTGTGGGTGGACATTCCCAACACTGTTTGCTGAAACAGAAGATGCTTGTTTCTCTAGCTTCTGCATGATGGGCCAGGGGCAGGGAGACCCATCTGTTGCAGCGCTGTTTGGTTTCTATGGCTAGTCCGGTGGCTAGAGTTCAGATTCACACCCGAAGGGCCAGAGGCATGCATTCAGAAAATACGGTGTGTAGAACTAATGCCAACTTTTTACCTTCTCATCCCCATAAACTGATCGCTAAGGTCTAACTACTCCACTTGTTAAGGTTTGAAGACGGGAGAAGCTACTGACAGCTATTACTTAAGGAGAGGAATTGTGTTGTTTAATTGAGTGGAAATGGATTTATTGATCTCCATGCCTGCTGATTAGATTCGCTTTGTGTTCAGCAAAGCATGCTTGCTCAAGAAAGACTTGGCAGAGATGAGCAGTGGGCTCCCACCCTGGGGGGCGAGCGTGTCTCTGCTCCCTGGGACACAGATGTACCTTCTCTCAAGCTGGAGATCGCTTTTCAAGATGGCACTTGTTTGTGCATCCAGCTTGCTAATGTTGACTAGAGGGAAAAAAAAAATCACTGCTGACTGCTTTTGGTTTGTTATTCTTCAAAGTGAACTTTTGAAAGATAGTTGTAGAATTCCAATTTCATAGAGTCTGCAAGAGGTCTCAGACTTGCCCAACCAGGATGTTTCTGGAACCTGAAGCTCATATGCGCTTTCACTAACGTGTTGGATCTGGTCATCCCCAGGATGCTGCAGTGCGTGACTTCCAGGGCTTCCATTTCAGATTTAACTGGAAGCCTGCCATGATCTTTGCCTGAAGAAACTTACAGTGTTGTTGGTAATGAGATGCGCAGGTGTAAATCCATGATCAGAGCAAGTGTACGTAGTAACAGTGAACTGTGAATTGCAGAAATGGGGCTGGCGGTGCAGGCATTCAGTGTAGCAGTTAAGCCACAGCTTGGGACATTTGCACCCCATAGCTGCATAGCTGGTTTCATGTCCCAGCTCCCTTAGTCATTCCTGCTTCCTGCTAGTAGGTACCCTGGGAGGCAACAGGTGATGGCACAAGTACTTGGGTCCCTGCCACCCTTGTGGGAGAATGGGATTGGATTTGTAGCTCCTCGCTTTAGCCTGGCTCACTCCTGGCTGGTGTGAGTATTTGGGCAGTGAACCAATGAATGGAAGATGTGTCTCTGCCTGTGTGTCTACCTATCTTTCAAGTGAAACTTTAAAGAAGAGGAGAAGTAAGAGTGAGATTTGGGGATGACACAACCAACAGCTTGAGCAGCTGCCCTGGTGTCCACACAGGGCCACCCTGTGTGGCAGGCAGGAGTCCAGATGGATGTCACACCTACACTGTGGTTTTGTGTCACATCTGAGCAACGCTGAGCTCAGTCAGTGCACCGTGGAGTTTCTGAGCTGAATGACAAGGTTGGGCTGGTGTCACTAACAGATCAGAGTGGGTCTGAGGGTGGAAGTGTGGGGACTGATGAGTTCTGTTCTTGGGCCATTCCATAGTCTTTAATTTGTGCTTATCATGTGCTGTATTCCGTGCCTACAGTATTTGCCTAGAAGGAGCTTGCAGAGTTGTTGAGTGCAGACCGGAAGGCAGTTTTGCATAGGCATCTGCAACAGAGGGATTTGAGATGCCTAGAGAGTGATGAGTCATTACTGCAGGTGTGAGATAGAACTTCAGATTGAGATGTGTGTGAAGGAGGAGGTCACCAAGGCCAAGGAGAGAGAGAGGGATAAGAAGGATCAGGTGGAAGTGATGTTTGGTAACACAGGGAGGAAGACTATCAAAGAAGGAAGGGCAGACTGGTTAACGCTGTGCTCGTGTGTTTGGCAGCATGATGGTCAGTGGTAACTGGCAGAGTCATTTCAGTGAATTAGTATACGGTGATGGCCGTGGCTAAGAAGTATGAGGGCTTGTCAGGGTGGGGCAGTGTGTCTCATGACTGTCCCTTCAGAAGGTGCATATGGAAAGGCAGGATGAGGAGGAGTGGGGTCTAGAGGCCTAGGGCTGCTCTCAGATCTGGGAGATGTGGAAGCCCTGTGACACAGCAAGTGGGCCAGTGCAGGGGCAGTTTTTGAAACCCAGGGGAAGATAGTTGTACAGTTGGCAGGCTCTGGAGGACTTCATTGCTTTGCTGAGGTCGATTGCGAGGTAGGTGGAAGTAAGAAAAGTTGGGTGATCTGGAATTTTCCAAGTAATGAATGCTTAGAAAGATGATGAAAGGACTCTAAATGTGTTTTATACCTACTAATGGTAGTGGGGCTGTTCCTCCCACATTTTTTTTCTTTCTTAGGTGTAATTCGTATTACATTCAGTAGTTTTTAGGATTTTTAAAAAAAGACTTTATTTGTTTTTATTGGAAAGTCAGATACACAGAGAGAAGGAGAGAAAGAGAGGAAGATCTTCCATCTGATGGCTCATTCCCCAAGCAGCTGCAATGGCTGGTGCTGCATTGATCTGAAGCCAGGAGCCAGGAGCTTCTTCTGGGTCTCCCATGCAGGTTCAGGGTCCCAAGACTTTGAGCCGTCCTTGACTGCTTTCCCAGGCCACAAGCAGGGAGCTGGATGGGAAGCGGGACTGCCAGAACTAGAACCAGTGCCCATATGGGATCCCAGTGTGTGCAAGGCGAGGACCCTAACCATTAGGCTACCGTGCCAGGCCCCAGTTTTTAGGATATTAACAGGGAAGTGCAGACTTCCCTGCTGCCAATTCTAGAACATTTTCATCACCCCAAAGGGAAACCCTTTTCCCATCGGAAGCCACACTCTGTTCCCTCCTCTTTCAGCTCTTGGCAGCCACTAAAATCTGTGTGTTTATCTATGAATTTACTTTTATTTTGCACTTTCCATATAAATGAAATTATATAATTTGTGGACTTTTCTGTCAGACGTCTTATATTCAGGATTCAGGATTTATCCATGTTGTGGTATGCATCAACACCTGATCCTTTTATAGCTGAATAATGTTTTGTTACAAGGATGTTCATTAGTTGATGGGCATTTGGGTTGCTTGCATTTTGTGGCTGTTGTGAATGATGGTACTATAGACACTGGTGTGCAAGTTTTTGTGTGGGCGTGGTTTTTTTTTTTTGCATGAGTATGAATGTACATAGGAGTGAAATTGCTAGGCCATGTAGTAGTGCTAACTTTTTTTTTTTTAATTAGCTACTTTAAATGTTTGGGAGGTAAAGGAATAGAGAGCTCCCACCCACTGATTCACTTCCTAAATGCCTGCTACATCTTGGGCTGGGCCAGGCCAAAGCCAAGTTTCTCACGTGGGTGATGGGACCCACCTCCCCAGGTACACATTAGCAGGAAGTTGGAATTGGGAGTGAAGTACAGACTTGAACCCAGGCACTTTCAGCATGGGACACAGATATTCCCAGCTGCCTCTCAGCCGCCAACGGCTAACCCACCTGTTAGCCGTTCTAAGGATTGCTACATTGCTTTCCGAAGGGTGCCATTTTACCTTCCCATCAGCAATACATGATTTCTCTGATACTTGTTCCTCATTTTAAACATTTCCATTCTAGGGAGTATAAATCAGTAGAATCTCATTTTGATTTTCATTTCTCTGATCAATTAAATTGAGCATTTTTCATCTCCATATTGGTCATTTGTATTATTTTGGAGAGATCTGTATTCAAATCCTATTATCATTATTAGAAATATTAGATCCATTTAGCATTCATTATTTTGAATTTATTTTCATCTGTTTGAAGCTTAGTTGTACAGAAAAAAAGATTGATGAGTCTTCCATCTGCTGGTTTGCTGCCCGACTGCCTGCACTAAGCAGGACTGGGAGAGATCACAGCTAGGTGCCTGGAACTGCATCTGGGTCTCCTGTGTGGGTGGCAGGGGACCCAGTCATTTGTACCTTTATCTACTGCCTTTCAGGATACATTAACAGGAAGCTGGATGAGAGACAGAGTAGCTGGGAGTCAAACCATCACTCATATGGAATGCTAGTGTTATGAACAAAAAATGCAACTTGCTATGGCACAAATGCCTGGGATTTTGAATGTGGTGGGTAATAGGGATCCAGTTTTCCCATAGAGCATTGTCTTGGCACTTTGGCCAATATCTGTTGGCCATGAATGTAATAATCTATATCTGGACTCTCAGTTCTATTGCATTGATGTGTGTATTCTGTTCTGTATTTTTATAGTAGTGAAAGTAGTGCCATATTCGCTTGTTGCAGCCCTGTATTAAGCTTTGAAAATGGAATGTGTGAGTCCTCCAACTTTCTAAGATTGTTCTGGCACTTTGGTTCTGCTTTGTAAGTTTTATTTTTAAAAATTGTTTATGTATTTTTCTAAAAAGGCCAGTAATTTTAGTTTCTATTTGAGACAGATGCTGGGTGGGGGAGAAAGTGCTCCCATCTGTGATTTAGTACCCAAATGCCCCCCGTAGCCAGGGCTGGGCTGTGCCTGGAGGAGGGGGTAAATTCTCACACTGGATCACTTAGGTCAGTGGCAGGGTCCCAGTTACTTGAGCAGTACATACTGCTGCTTCCCAGAGCAGGAAGCTGGAGGCAGAGAAGGGATTTAAACCCAAGCCTTCTGATATGGGATCCTGGAGTCTTAGCATCTTGACTGCTAGGCTACCTGCTCGTCTGTGCCTTGTAAATTTTTATCTTCTATTTTTAAGGATTCATTTATTTGAAAGGCAGATTTTATAGAGAGTAGAGACACACAAGCCTTTCATCTGCTGGTTCACTCCCCAAATGACCGCAATGGCCAGAGCTGAGTTGGTCTGAAACCAGGAGACAGGAGCTTCTTTCAGGTTTCCCATGTGGGTGAGGATCCTGAGGCATTGGGCCATTCTGCACGGCTTTCCCAGGCCACAAGCAGAGAGCTGGCTGGGAAGAAGAGCCACCAGGACATGAACTGGTGCCTGTATGGAATGCTTGTGCTTGCTCGTGGAGGATTAGCATGTAATGCCGCTGTGATCGCTGTACCTTATAAGTTTATAAATATTTTTTTCTAGTCTGCTGAGATTGACTAGTTTTTTGTTTGTTTTGGGCCATATAAAATGATTTCACTTATTTTCACACTGTTAACCTCCATTCTCCTTAATCTGCTTTTGCTGTCTTCTTTATCTTCTGTATTTTATTCCTTCAGTTTTTAGCTGCATTATGTGTACTTTTTAGTGACTGAAATTTTGCATATCTTTCTAGAAAGCAAAAGATCAGCTTGGTTTTACTTGTATGGGATATTACCTGTTTCCTTTTTTCTTCTCAATAAAAAAGCAAGGGTCTCAGGCATGGTGTGGTGTCTCTGTGGCTAAATCCTCACCTTGCATGTTCTAGGACCCTGCATCAACATGGGAGACCCGGAGGAAGCTCCTGACTGAGTCTTCCTGTTGAGTCTTGGCTGCTCCATTTTTTGTGAACTCCCTGCCAATGCCTCTGGGAAGGCAGAGGAAGATGGCCCAAGAGCTGGAGTCCCTACGCCCACGTGGGAGACCCAGATGAAGCTCTTGCCTGCTGGCTTAAGCCTGGCCAACCCTGGCTGTTTGTGTTCATTTGAGGAGTGAACTGGTGATTGGAAGCTCTCTGTTTCTTTCTATTTCTTCTCCTCTCCTGCTCTGCCTTTCAAATAAATAAATAAATGTTAAAAAACGACCCTAGTGAACATAAGAGTAATATAATGTATTATATAATATAGCTTGCTTTTTAGGAATGTTAGTGGTAAGGGAAGGCGGCACCTCTATGATTTTGAGTAGTAGCTTTGGTTTGGAAATGACTAATTTTCCAGAGAATTAGAAGGTCAGATTAGTAAGTGGAGTTAACTCAGAATTTTTTTGTATTGGCAGTGAATGATGCATTTCCCAGATGGAACATGAGTTATGTAAAAGGAGTCTACTAGGCCCTGCCCATATTTTACTATGATGTCATTGGGGTGTGAGCTGTAGCTGATTTGTGCATTGAAGAAAGACTTGTTTCAAATTGGTGCTCAGTTTTACAAGGTGACTAATAAGATGTCTGAGTAAGCCAATTTGCCAATTTGTCAGCTGCTGGTGTTTTAATTTTTATCATAAGGAATTTAATCTGGAAATTAATCCTGCTTGGGGAATACTGGTAATAGGGACCTTTAATGTTAGTGGAGTGAATTTCTTCCTCTCTCTTTAAAAAATATTTATTTATTTATTTTAATTGCAAATTCAGATATACAGAGAGGAAAATCTTCTATCTGATGATTAACTCCCCAAAGCGGCCACAATGGCTGAAGCTGAGCCAATCCGAAACCAGGACCCTGGAGCCTCTTCCAGTTCTCCCACATGGGTGCAGGGTCCCAAGACTCCAGACTGTCCTCAACTGCTTTCCCAGGCCACAAACAGGGAGCTGGATGGGAAGCAGGGCTGCGGGGATTAGAACTGGTGCCTAAATGAGATCATGGCACATGCAAGGCAAGGACTTTAGCTGCTGAGCTACCGCACCAGGCCTTCTTGCTCTCTCTTTTTTTTAAGACTCATGGATGCATCAAAGCATTCATGGTTTAGTACTGTAAGGCTTGATTAGTCATAAACTTACAGTACATTTTAAGATCACTCTGGTTCTTAATTTGTTTTTAAACATAGTGCTAATTAAACCCCAATCTCATTATTGTAGGCTTTACTAGGAATAAATTGTTGTCTGTGTTATCTGTTGTAATAATGATGTATATTTAGTGCTTTTAAACATGGTGGTAAAGTATGGTTATGCTTTTAGCCTAAGTGCATAGTTCAGTAGCATTTTGACCATACATTCACATTGTTGTCATTGTCACAGTAATTTATACCTAGAAGATTGCTCATATTGCAAATTAAGATTCTGTAGCTCTCAGATGATAATCGCCCCTTGTGCCTTCCACTGATCCCTGGTACCTGCCACTCCTGGCTCTGACTGCTGGAGGTATCTTATGTAAGTGTGATTGTGCAGTATGTGTCTTTTTGTTACTGACTTAATTTTCAAGGTTTACTCATAATGTAACATGTACCAGGACTGTTTCTTTTTAAGGCAGGATAGTATTTCAGTGTGTGCAGATGCCACATTCTGTTTATGCAATTCATTTTGTCATTGGACACTTGGGCTGCTTTCCCACTTTGGCTGTTGTGAATAGCACTGTTATGAAGATGGGTTCACTTCGGTGCTGTTTTTACGGAGGCTGTGCATAGCAGCAAGGTTCTTACCTTCTAATTTCAGCATTGTAAATGAAGAGGAAGATGTTTATCTTAAATTTTTGGTAGGTGGCTTTTTTGATGCTGTGGTTTTTATGTTTTTATTAATTTTTAAAAGATTTATTTGAAAGGCAGAGTGACACACATAGATTTCTTCTGTACGCTGGTTCACTTCCCAAATGGTCACAGCAGCTGGAGCTGGGCCAGGTGCAAGCCAGGAACTCCATCAGCGTCTCCCATGTGGATGTCAGGGGCCTAAGCACTTGAGCCATCTTTTTTTTTTTTTTAAGATTTATTTATTTTTATTGGAAAGGCGGATATACATAGAGGAGGAGAGACAGAGAGGAAGATCTTCCATCTGATGATTCACTCCACAAGTGGCTGCAATGGCCGGTGCTGCACTGATCTGAAGCCAGGAGCCAGGAACTTCTTTCTGGGTCTCCCATGCGGGTGCAGGGTCCCAGGGCTTTGAACCATCCATGACTGCTTTCCCAGGCCACAAGCAGGGAGCTAGATGGGAAGTGCAGCAGCTGGGATTAGAACTGGCACTCATATGGGATTCTGGTGCCTTCAGGGTGAGGACTTTAACCGCTAGGCCACGCTGCTGGGCCCACTTGAGCCATCTTCCGCTGCCTTGCTAGGTACATGAAGTGGGGTTCTTTACCTGGGGTTTCCATATGGGATGCTGGCGCCGCAGGCAGCAGCTTAACTCCATGTGCTACCTCAGTGACCAGTTCTTAGTTTTTTTCAAATGAAATTGAAGAACTGAATTTGTTAGCTGCTGTATGATCACCGTTTTGCTTTCTAGCCATTGTAAGTAGAAGTTTTCAGTGTTACATTTAGAATTTTGTATTCCTGTAGCCCTTGGCCCTTTGTACCCTAATCAACTAAGTAAGATTATTAAAAAAAAAAAGAATTTTGTGGTCATATTTAATTTAGCCAACTGATAATATTTTAAGGTATGTTGGCTTTTTTCATTCATCATTTAAAACTTTATTTAAGTGGTAGACAGATTCTTCGCTGTGCTTGTTGGTTCAGTTGCCTAATGTCAGCAATGACCAGGGCTAGGCCAGTTAGGAGCATGGCTCAGGGGCTCAGTGTAGACCCACACTGGTGGCAGGCGGAAGACTACAGGAACATTGCTGCTATTTTCCCAGGATGCACATGATCAGGAAGTGGGAATTGGGTAAGGAGAGTCGAATCTGAAAACCAGGCAACTTCAGTGTGGGGTGCCACTAGGCTATGACACTTTACATCAAAATGCTTCTCACGTATCTGATATTGAAGGTATCAAATTGATTCTCACTTTGTTTTTGTTGTTTTCTTGATTCTGTTATTATTGTAAGCAGTTTTGGGGAAAACCTTCTCTTGGTATCTATCTATCATTCCGAGTTTGGAGGGAGAATTTTGTTTGATAAATGCTGAGTGGAGAATGACAGGAGGGACGTTTTCTGCATGCAAACCACCATCTATCTCTCTTGCCTTTTTTTTTTTTTAAGAGATTCAGTTATTTGATAGAGTGACCGAGTGAGAACAAGCAAGCAAGAGAGATTATTTAGCATTTGCTGGCTCATTCCTCAGATATCTATCTGCAACAGCCTGGCCTGGGCTAGGAGGAATTTCAGTACACAGTATCTGGCTGCTGAAGTACTTGGACCCTGTTCTGCTGCCTTCCCAGGTACAATAGCAGAAAACTGAATTCAAAGTGGAGTAGCCAAGACTTGAACTGGGATGCTGTCTTGGGATGCTGGCGTTGTAAGCATCAGCTTAATGCACTGTGCTACAATGCCAGCTCCTGAGTATTAGTGGTAAGAGATTTGTAAGTGTTGATTTGTAAGTGTTGACATCTTTAGGACAGTATGACTTTAGCTTGGGTGTATTGGTTATTAGGTAATTCTTTGTATTATTTAGGATTTTCCAGAGATTTATTCTATAATCACATCATTTAATGCATTTGGATTATTATGTTGAAGGAAAATGTTTGACTTCCTTCTCAATTTAAGATCATTTGACATGAAGATAATGCATCATTATAGGGCTAACTATTTGATTGACACCTTGCTTTTGGGGGCATGCATTCTGGGTGTGTATCCTGCTCCCTGCAGGTGCAGCTCCTCTGCTCAGACCAAATGCTCTTACAAGAAGCTAATAACTAGCTTTGTGGTGAGTGGTAAGATAGTGAAATCTGAGTCACAGTGCTATTTCCGGAGAGTGGATAAATTCACATGTAATACAGATTTGACTGTAAGGGGCCAGCTAGCATGATAAAGTCAGATACTCTGAAGTAGGGGAATTAACCAATGATGGTGACCTCCAAGTCTAAGGAAGTGGAGAGGTGTGTGTGTGTTTGTGTGTGTGCGTGTGTAAAGTTTTGCAGTGTGACTCCCCAAGTGACCACAATGGCTGGTGCTGCACTGATCTGAATCTGGGAGCCAAGAACTTCTTGCAGCTTTCCCACTTGGGTGCAGAGTCCCAAGGCTTTGGACCATCCTTGACTACTTTCCCAGGCCACAGGCAGGCTGGATGGGAAGTGGAGCTGCCGGGACTAGAACTGGCGCCCATATGGGATCCCGGGGCATTCAAGGCAAGGACTTTATTGTCTAGGCCACTGTGCTGGGCCCTAGAATGGGATTTTAAAACCAATATGAGACATGGGTGTCTTAAATGCTAGTCCCAACACTTTTTCCTTTATATTTTTAAACTATAATAATGAAATTGTTTTCTTAATTTCATTGCCGGACTTTCCTGTTGGTGGTGTATAGAAAGACAGCTGAGCTTTGTGTTTTGTATTTTATGGCTTTGCAGTACTTGTTTATTTTAGTAGTATTTTTCAACTTTATTCTGTAGGATTTTTAATATATTCTGCAGATCTTATCATCTACAAGTACAGTTTGACTTCCTGCTTGCTAGGCTGTTGTTTTTGCTGCCTCACTGACCTGCCTATAATCTAGTAATCTGTTGAACAAAAATTGAGCAGTTGACATCTTTTTCTTATTCTGGATGTTGGCAGTTAGGTTCTTCAGTCTTCAACATTACCTGTTATGTTAGCTGTGTGGGTTTAAGTGATTTTATTCATTTCTTTTCAGTTTGGAAGGCCGACAGATACACACACACACACCCCCCACTCCCTGAGTTATCTTCCAAAAGTTGGTTTACTCCCTAAATTTTTGCAGGCCAAAACTAAACCAAGGTCTTCCTTGTGGATGACAGCGATCACGGCGCTTGAGCCATTGCCTGCTCCAGGGAACGCATTAGCAAGGAGCTGAATTGGAAGCTCCAACTAAGTGTGCTGATTAGGCATGTGAGTGTGCCTGGTGGATACAGGCTGCCTGCTCCGTTCTGTGGGAGTTTTTACATGCCCTTGCTTAGACTGAGACATGTTCAGTCTATTCCTAGTTTGTTGAATGTTTTAATCATGAGTGAACATTGAATTTTTGTCAGATGCTTCTTGTAAAAAAAAAAATGACTTTTCCTTGTTTCTTTTCTGCAGAAATTGACTTGCATACTAAATGTGTGGTGGATGTTGATGCAAACAAGGTTATCCTCAGTGCTGTAAACACGAATCTTTCCAAAGGAGATGCCCGGTAAGTTGAATATTTGTGTTCAGCGGATTTTAAATGGCTGAAAGCAGCAGTGGCCACCAAGTTGTGTTGAGTTGAACACACACTGCTTGCTTGCTCTGCAGACATATAGTGCTGCCTTCAACTACTCTTGAGTTGATGAGATGGGGTCTGTAGTGCAGACTAAGTGTCCAAGTGAGGGTTCTGTGTAGTGATTATATCAGAAGCTCAGGATGGAGAGTGGTGGGTTGTGAAGTGATTGAGGAAAGGTTCTGGAAGGCGCTGGTGCTGGTAAGAGGTCCAGGTAAGATGTGAAAGGAAGAGGATGGTAAAAAGGAAGACTTTCAGGCTGTTCTTAGAGTAGGTGGCCTTTATTTTTGTTGATTCAAAGCCCACCTGTCGATCAGAGCCCAACTGAGGTCCTCAGGAGTTCTCCTCCCATACATACCTGTCAGCTACAGTCTTGCTACTAATTTCATGATTATTGATTGGTTTTTGTGGTTAATTCCAGCTCTGCAGTGGGTTTTAAGGTCTCTGAGGGAGGAGACTGCCAGGGTTGGGGATGGATGCCTGGCACCACTTCTGCTCTGAATGATCCTGTGGGCAAAAGGCAGGCCAGGAAAGTGAATTAGGGGAGAATCAAGAGATTAATTTAGGTTTCTCAGTAAATGGAAGGCAATTAATTTGATCAACTTAACTGGGATTAGATTACAGGAAATCTGGAAAGCCAACAAGGAAGTTAGGCATTTTTTGTGAGTAAGCCATTGTCTCCCACAGTTTTTGAGTATTATGATTGTGAGGAAGTGGATCAGGAAAAATTGTCAGTTAGCAGCATTGCAGATGGGTCAGACAGACTGTGCAGGACAGCTGTGTCAGTTTTCTGTACTCATCCTGAAAGTGAGGATGACGGGAAGAGATGAGTATATCCTGACAGTCTGCACAAAGGGAGGCACAGTGTTGTGTGCTCTGCAAATGCTCTTGTGAATGAAATAGTGCAGAGCAGCTGACTTCCAGAGACTCTGACATTACTCCTTAACTGTATTATTGTAGCTTGTTACTTTTTAACCGTTTGTGAACTTCATCTGTGTGATATTTGCCTGATCTGACATCTCCTCCCTTCCCAAAGATCGAATTACGTAGTGATTGTTAAGCAGTGCTTTGTAAGGTCTTTTGTCAGTGTTCAAGATCATTCTTACAGATGCAGAGATATTGCCTAATTAGCTCTAGTTATGGAACTGTGGCATATACCTGGTGTGAAGGGTATACATGGGTCAGCAATGATGTTGTTACTTGGAGTCTGCTAATGAAATAGACTGTTACGCAGAGCTTTAGTTGAAAATACAACCTTTGGGACTCATAGCCTGGAGGCTGGTCTTAGAGTTTAGTTATTTCCAACTCAACAGATTGGGAAACAGTGTTCTGTGGTAGAAAGACGGAATGTCTCTGTCCATTTAGACTGCCTTGGAGTTAAATGCTGGATGTGTCATTTGCTGACATTTTTACCTGTGATCCTTACTTATAAAGTGTTTATTGCTGCCTAACAAATGACCTCCAAATGCAGTGACTTGAGAGAACGGTAGTCATTTATTCTGGTTTCTGTGGGTCAGGAGTTCATTTGGAGTTCAGTGGGGGTGGCTTGTCCTTCTTGCTGTCTGGCATCTAGCTGGGAGACTTGAAGGTTGCAGTTGGAGTCACAGGGAGAAGGTTTGGTCACCCAGGCCTGGTCCTTGATGTTGCCTGTTGACTGAAGGCCTCCATGGGGCTGCGTAGAACACCCACTCACAATGTAGTGGTAGGTTCTCAGGGCAAGTGTCATGTCGAGAGAGAGAGAGAGAGAGAGAGAGAGAGAGAGAGAGACACGCATACACACAGAGCAGGGTGGAGTCGGGGAGTGGGTGGTGTTGCCTTTTGTGGTACAACCTGAGGAGTTAACAGGTCACTTCTGTTACATTTCTTCTTGCTGAGGGCAGGTACAACACGTTGTGCAGTTTCAAGGAAAGGAAGGAATGAGGCTGCTCTTGGGATGCCCAGATCCCTTGTCAGTGTGCTAGTTCCAGTGCCTGCTACTGCCTCAGATCCAGCATCCTACAGATGCATGTTGGGAGGCAGAAGATAATGACTCAAGTGCCTGAGTCCCTGTCCCCTATGTCCATGCTAGTGGAGTGCTGGGCCGTGACTTGGGTCTGGCCCGGCCCTATTGTTGAGGTGTTTGGGGAGCAATGCAGCAGCAGGTGAGAGCTTTCTTTGTCTCTGCCTTTTCAAGTAAATAGAATGAAAATTTTAAAAAATGAAGAAAATGTGAATTTTCCATGAGATTTTTTGAAGTCCCTCATATATTGTAACTAATGAAAACCATGGTTAAATTGATAAACCTTTTCCAATTTCATGACTTATTCATGGAGATTTGGAAAACTTCTTGTGTATGTGTTACATATGGGACTTCTAAACTGTTTTGAAAACTGAAAAATTTAAATTTGAAAAAATTGTTACTACTAGGTCAATAAAAGATTAAGAACACTGACTTTGGAGCAGACGTACCATGGTTCGATGTCATCTGTGATGTGATGTGTGTTACTCTGGACAAGTTACTTGATTCTCTTGTGCCTCAGTTTCCTTATCTGTAAAGTAGATACACTAGTAGCTGTAATGTGCATATATGTGACATTTATTTAAATGTGGATCGAATGAATCCAAACTACAACAGATGCTAGCACTGGTACACAGTAGACCCTGTAGAATTGTTAGCTATTGCTTTTTTTTATTATTGTTGCTGTTAGGGCTTGTGATCAAGTTGTAGTCCTTTGGGCCTCAATGATCGTACATGTTTATGAAGGTCGTAAGTTTGTTTTTTGTTTTTTAAGGAAGGAGTATGTTTGAGGACACATGTCTCACATAAAACTACTTAGTTCTGGGCCCGGCGGCGTGGCCTAGCGGCTAAAGTCCTCGCCTTGAACGCGCTGGGATCCCATATGGGCGCCGATTCTAATCCCGGTAGCTCCACTTCCCATCTAGCTCTCTGCTTGTGGCCTGGGAAAGCAGGAGAGGACGGCCCAAGGCTTTGGGACCCTGCACCCGCGTGGGAGACCCAGAAGAGGTTCCTGGTTCCCGGCTTCGGATCGGCGCGCATCGGCCCGTTGCGGCTCACCTGGGGAGTGAATCATCGCATGGAAGATCTTCCTCTCTGTCTCTCCTCCTCTGTATATCCGGCTTTCCAATAATAATAAATCTTTAAAAAAAAAAACTACTTAGTTCTGTAACAGTTTGAGCTTTGCAAGGTGAGAAGTTTTATTAAAGTTTGCTTAATGTTAATTAGTCTCTAAGATTCTAACATCATCTCTTACGGAGACCTCTAATTTCTTAAACTTTTATAAATGTGAACTTTTAATCCCTACAATCCAGGCTTTTCCCTTTCAAGTAACTTGAGAACCCAGATTGACGCGCTACTCAGGATGATGGAATAAGATCAGAGGATTACCTCATCAGATGTGGAAAGGATCAGTGATGAGGTTTTCCTGTTTTGCAGCACTCGGGACACTAGTGAATGAAATAGTTGTGTCCAGATTTTTTTTTAATTGAAGATTATTTGTTTTTATTTGTAAGGCTGATTTTAAAGAGAGAAGGTCTGCCATCTGGTCGTTTGCTCCCCAAATAGCTGTAATGGCCAGAGCTGAGCTTATCTGAAGCTAGGAACCAGGAGTCTCTTGTCTATCCTGTGGGTGCAGGTTCCCAAGGCTTTGGGCCATCCTCCACTGTTCTTCCAGTCTATAAGCAGGAAATTAGATGGGAATAGCAGGGATATGAGTCCTTGCCCAAATGGGGATGCTGGTGCTTACAGGTGGAGGATTAGCCAGTTGAGCCACTGTGTTGTCCCCTCCATATCTTTTTCTTATCTGATTAGTACTGCGGTATGCCAATACATTTTATCTATGTATGTTCCCATGTAGAGCCACACAACCTATGCTACCAGTGCAAGGAAAGATTTTTTTTTTTGGATTAATTATTTGGCCCTGAATTAACTTTTACTTTTCCGTATTGTTCCTTCAGTTTTCTGAATCTTCATCTGCAACATAATTAAAAACATTTTTTTTTAGGACAAATAGATGACTTCTTCACTATTTCAGATACTAGTAAATAAGATTCTTAACGTGTAAGTCTTAGCATTTTGGTGCACTTATAAAAGTCCCTTTTGTAACTAGTTGGTATCAGACCATGATGTAATAGCTAATTTATCTTTAGGCTGTATTTTATTTGGGTTATATTTTAAAGCTTATTAAAATGTTATCCTATAATTGAAAGTTAATGCTGGTGCTGGTGTCCCTGATAGGGCAGGATGGTCTCCCAGACCAAGTTGCATCGTTTGCCTTTTGCTGCTTTTTTCTTTCCTTTAATCACCAAACAAGCCATTCCTGCTCGCTCTGGCTACGTAGTGAATGCAAAGACTTATGGTGTGTCTCAAAGGGATTAAGGTTTTCTCCTGGTTTTCTCTGACTGTCTTGAGTTAATAGCTGATGTCTGGTGAGTCGGGAAAGCAAAATGTGTTTCCCCTAGGAACTGTTGGGTGTCAAATAAAAGTGCTTTGCTGTCAGTAGTGACCAGTTTAACTGACAACTTGAACAAGCGCAGCTCTGATATGAGCCAAAGTGCTTCACCCCATGTTCCCAGTTCCCCACATAGGACTGTAGTGAGATGAATGCTTAAGGGCCGAACTGGAATAAAATGCATCATTTTCACAGCTTAATTTGAAGACATTCTCACATGTAAAAAACTTCTCTTTGCTTTTCCCATGGGTGTGTGATGATGAAGAATACAGTGATTGCTAGTGTACTTTGGTGTTAGCGTACCTATGGTGCCAGCAGTTTTACCCAGTGTTAATGTGAATATCAATACAGTGAAAAACTATTATTAAGAAATTGGTTTTGACTTTTGGACCCTTTGGAAGCTTGTGGAGGACCTCCAGGAGACATAATTGAGACCATCTGCTTAATGGGTTTAATCGATTTACAAGTTCTAAGAACCCAGTGGATGCTGTTGATGGTTTACTTAATTAAT
Source organism: Ochotona princeps (assembly GCF_030435755.1). NCBI lineage: Eukaryota > Metazoa > Chordata > Mammalia > Lagomorpha > Ochotonidae > Ochotona > Ochotona princeps. Next base: position 41,051,573 of record NC_080842.1, on the reverse strand, counting down.
TTTTTTTTCTGAATTTTAATTTTTTTAGTTTGAATTTTTTAAGAGATTTTTAAATTTTTATTGGAAAACCAGATATACAGAGAGGAGGAGAGAAGGAGAGGAAGATCTTCCATCTGATGATTCACTCCCCAAGTGACCGCAACGGTTGGACCTGAGCCAATCCAAAGCCAGGAGCCAGGAGCTCTTCTGGGTCTCCCACGCGGGTGCAGGGTCCCAAGGTTTTGGGCCGTCCTCCACTGCTTTCCCAGGCCACAAGCAGAGAGCTGGAAGTGAAGCAGGGCTGCTGGGCTTGGCTTGATAAACCACTGTGCAGGCCCCATGATTGCTTTCTTCCTGTTCTTTTTTTAAAATTTAAGCACTTTTTAAATTAAAAAAAAATTGAGGACTTATTTTGTTTGAGAAGTGGAGTTATAGAGAGGGAGAGGCAAAAGTAGAGGGAGAATCTTCCACACTGGTTTACTCTCCAAATGGCTTCAGCAGCTATACTGGGCCAGGCCAGAGGCAGGAGCTTCATCCAGGTCTCCCACGTGAGTGTAGAGGCCCTGGATGCTTGGTTCATCCTTCAGTGCTTTCTCAGGCTCATTAGCAGGGAGTTGACTCAGAAATAGAGCAACTAAACCTGTGCCCATATGGGATCCCAGTACTGCAGGTGTTGGCTTAACTCTGTCACAGTGCTGGTCCTGTGATTGTCTTTATGTAGCAAAAAGCCAAGGGGGTGACTCAAAACAAAACAAAACAAAACAAGCAAGCAAACAAAAAAACCCCTTGACTATTCTTAGCAAGTTTAGTGCATGATGGAGAAGCAGCCTAACCCTGGGGAGGAAAGCTAACATTCAGTATTTCATCGAATCTCTTTAAACATGGGCTGAAATTTGAAAAGCTGAGAGCTCCTCCCTGTGAATTATACTTGTCAATTCCTTGGTCACATCCTTTCTTTCTTCTTTAAAACCCTCTGATTTTTGGGCCCGGTGGCGTGGTCTAGCGGCTAAAGGCCTCATCTTGAAAGCCCCGGGATCCCATTTGAAAGCCCCGGGATCCCATATGGGTGCCGGTTCTAATCCCGGCAGCTCCACTTCCCATCCAGCTCCCTGCTTGTGGCCTGGGAAAGCAGTTGAGGACGGCCCAAACTTTGGGACCCTGCACCCGCGTGGGAGACCCAGAAGAGGTTCCAGGTTCCCGGCATCGGATTGGCACATACCGGCCTGTTGCGGCTCACTTGGGGAGTGAAACATCGCATGGAAGATCTTCCTCTCTGTCTCTCCTCCTCTGTGTATATCCGGCTTTCCAATAATAATAAAATCTTTAAAAAAAGACAACCCTCTGTTTTTTGATGTGTGCGTGCTTACACATTAACTTAGCGTTCCTCTACAGTTCTTTACTGAGAGCAGAACTCTCCGAGTGCTTGGAGATTTACAGATTTTGGTGCTCTGGAAACTTACTCTGTGGTGCTCTGAGGGCATGTTATGGGGTGAGCTCTCCATCCTAGATGGAAGGAGCTGTGGTGGTGCTGTTATACAGAGACTTCGGTTGGTTTATGGTAAAAGCATGGTGCTTCCCTCTTCCCTCCTGTGGTCACTAGACCATGTGAAGGCTACAGCTGCCAGTCCAGGGAGATTCTGAGACGTGCATCTCATCCACCTCTTGGATCATTAGATGTCCTTCTCTTCCTTCTGATTTCCTGTTAGGCATTAGTTTGGTCAAGTTTATTATGTGATTCATGAATGTTTGATAGGAATAAAGCACAGCCAGCCGTTCTCTGGAGGTCCACAGGGCTCTGAGATACCCAGATTGAGGCTCTTAAAGTATATGCAGAATTAAAGGAGGTTGACTTGTCCCTGCTCATTTCTCTTGCAGAGTTGTTAGTGCTACCAAGGAAAGGGTCCTTTCACCAGAGTTAATTCCTTTGAAATATTTGAAGTCATTTTCTGACTAATTCCTTGTTAGTGCAAGGCATCATTAGGTCATATTAGATAATGAGTTTTTAAATTTCTCTACTGCTACATGGATGCTAATTTAAATTAAGATTTTAATTGAAGGAAGTCATGCAAAATATAATTATGGTATGCACAATGGACCTGTTTGTTCTCTCTGCTGTGAAATGACTGGAGTGAAGCTAATAGCCCTGCCCAAATGCAATCTTCTCCCCTGGAGAATAGTGTGTGGTATGTTTTAATTTCATAGAGAGGCTCTTCCTCAGGGAGCCAGTCCTCCCCCATTATGTCTAAATGTTTTGTGTACGCAGAAATGATGTATATTGAGGAAACATGTACCTTTTAAAAAAAATCTATCATTGAATGTATGAGCATTTGTGGTGTGAGCATTTTGTGTATGTATGTAGTGGGAATAAATCAGACTCTTAAAAGCTAAAAAATTAAAAAAAAAAAGAAAAATGTGTGGTTGAATGCATATCATTGCATAGGTTATAGAAGCCTGCAGTTAACTATCATTAGATAGGAAGTTTGTGAATTTTGACCAGTGAAGTCTACCAAAACGTTAAGATCCTGATAGATTATTAATAAATTTGTTGGGACAGAATTACAATGAATTACCACTGTAGAGTTTATGTATGTAGCATTGCCATTAGATGTATAAACACTATGTTCTTCATGCTTTCAGCACTTTTATTGGTGCAGCAGTTAGAAGGAATAAGCACTTTGTGTGTGGAGGGGGGTTATACAAGGAAAGCCTTTTTTTCACACATGCTTGAAATACTGGGATATAAATATTTGATGTAATGAGGATTGAGGATTATGTATGTATAGTTACTAAAACTAGATTGGGTAAATTATAACTAATATGGATTATGTCCTGAAATACTTAGAATTTTGGATTCAGAATGGTTATGTAGTATGTATTTAATGTGTGTGTGTATTTGTACATATATAGATGCTAGATAAAATATGAGTTAAAAAAATCAAGCAACTACCAAACTTGCTGTTGAAGATTTGTCTTGCTTTGTTCTTTGAGCATAGTTTGTGAGGTGGGAGTTGTTCTTGCTATGCATTATTGTCTGTGTAAGAATCTAGATTTCTGGGGCCGCCGTGATAGCTTAGTGGTTAAGGTCCTTGCTTTGCATGCGCTGGGATCCCATATGGGTGCAAGTTTCCCTGTTTGTGGCCTGGGAAAGCAGTAGATGACGGCCCAATGCTTTGGGACCCTGCCCCTCCATGGGAGACTTGGAAGAAGTTCCTGGCTTCCTATTGGCTCAGCTCCAGCCATTGTGGCCGCTTGGGGGAGTGAATCATCAGATGGAAGATCTTCCTCTCTGACTCTCTTCCTCTCTGTATATTTGACTTTCCAATAAAAATAAATAAATCTTAAAAAAAGAAAATACAGATTTCTGCTTTAAAGATGGAGGCAGTGGCCCTCTGCCAGGAAGGATGGCACGAGAAACCCACGTTTGTCTCATCTGCTGCCTCACAATACTGTAGGGGTTTTTTTCCAATCCTTTCGACATCTGTGCATCAACAGTGTGCCAAGTATCAAGCTTAGGACAATCTTTATTAATCCTTCGTGCTATTAAATTATCATTTTTTTTACACTGTATATCAGCATTGCGGCAAAAAGCAAAACAAAATTCTGGAAAGTTGAAAGGGAAGTTCATTACTCTCATAGATTCTTGTAAGGCTAGATTTTGTGGACTCAAATTTGCACAAATATTGTTAATTTTGTACATTTTCTTTTGAAAGAAGTTTTCTTTGCAGATAATAGTTTGGAGTTCTTAAAGCTTAACCTCTTGAACTTGACTGGCCTATAAGATGCTGGACTCTATGTTTAGTATATGCTTGCAAAGAGGGAATCTCAACTGAACTTGAACTATGGTTATGCAACAAGGTGGAGTAATCCACCATGGGGGGAGGGGTGGGGAGAATCCCAGTCCCTGTGTAACTGTGTCACATAATACAATGTAATTAATGAATAAAAAAAAAGAAAAAGCTTAACCTCTAGAAGTTTTCTGAAAAAAAAAAAAAAAAAAAGGTATCCTGTAAATGGTCACTTTATCAATGTCCGTAAGTCTGTAAAATCTTTCTCTCCATGTTCTGATCAGCTATAAAATGAATCAACAATTATTTAGTTCCACTTATAGGAAAGCAACTTAGATAAAAACTGTTGATTACAGTTTTATTTACCATTTTAAGTTTTAAAACCTTTTTGTTATTGAGAATTTGAGAGATATACCAATGTGAACAGACTCACATAATGAACTTCCGCGTACTTAATACTGACTCCCTTGACTGTTAATCCAGGGCCAACACTGTCTTAGGACATCAGATTCGTTTTTCAGATGTTATTTTGAAGGAAATTCCATCTTACCCACAAATGTTTTAATGTCTTCTCTTATTTTGAAACAGAACCATGATGTCATTATTATCCCTAAGTTGTTAACAAGTTGAGCACCCTAATCCAAGAATCCAGTTTCCCAAATGCTCCAAAACCAGTGCTCAAAAGAGCAGCAACTTGATTCCACAAATGGAAGGTTCCACAAGTGGAAAGTTCCTACACCTGACCACTTGTGACAGGTTGCAGTCAGAACAGAATCATATTAACAATATTATGTATAATGACCTTTAGACTGTGTATAAGATGTATCTGAAAAGTATTTTGTGTTGCCTCTTGAATACAATCTCAGAGATGCCTCATTCTTTATTTGCAAATTTTCCAGAATCTGAAGGGAATCAAACACTTGTAGTCCCACACAGCTTGGGCAAGAATTATCAACCCTATAGCATCAGATGTCCAAAGTTTTTAATTAGGTCCTAATTGTAGTGTGTACATTGTGATCTGGTGAGTTTTTTTCCTTTTCTGATTGATTTTAATTGAGATTTTTTTGGGTGGGGCTGTCTTCTCTATTAAAAAATGTATGTAAAAGTTCACAGCTAGGATTATGGATTTATTTATTTATTTTTTTACTTTATTCTGTTAATTTGCTTAATGCAAAGAGTTGATATAGGTATAGGTGTGTACATATGCATATTTTATGATCCCGATGAATAAACCCTTTTATAATTATCTGATGACCCCCTTATCCTGAGACTACATCAGGTCTCAGTGTTTGCTCTGTCTTATAACAATAGAGCCTCATTACCTTCTTTAGCCTCCTGGGTGCATGTTTGTTTTCTTCCAGTCTTCTAAATATTTTAGTTTCTAGGAATCTTTTATTTTTGATATTAAAAATCTTAAGTAACAGTAGTTACGCATTTGTGAATTACAGTATGATATTTCAGTATATGTGTACAGTGTGTACTGGTCAAGCTGTTAATCAACTTTTAGGCTCCTTTACCATTACTTTATGTTTGGAGCTTTGGTACTTTCTTCTGTTTGTTCATTCAGTATGGACAGGTTATATGATCCACTGTCTCCTACAGTAGCAACAGTGTCCTGGACTCCCTCTGTCTGCCCTGGTCTCTCCTAACCTCTAGGAATCACTGCTTGTGTGCTAATTGAAGTGTTTGTGTGTTTGGTTTTTTCTTTGTTTTAATGACCACATATAAGGGAGAACATGTGGTATTTGTCTTCCTGTATCTGATTTTACTTAAAGTGGTGTCCTCCTGTTTGATCTGCTCTTCTGCAAGTGACAAGATTCCATTCTTTTATGACTGAATGTATTCTCTCTCTTTGTATCACATTTTCCTTATTCATTTCTCTGCTGGTGGACATTTTGGTTGATTTCATCTTGGCTGTTACAAGCAGTGCTGCAGTAAATATGATGCAGCAGGTATTTCTTTCACAGAATTTCATGTCTTTTGGATATATATCTCCTCATGGCATTACTAGATCGTGAGTTAGTTCTGTTTCTGGTTCTTTTAGGATAGCTTCAAACTGTTCTCCACAGTGGCTCCACTAGTTTACATTCCTACCAGCAGTGCATAAGAATTTCCCTTTTGCTGTATCATTGTCACCATTTGTTGCTATTTACCTTTGTGATAATAACCATGCTAACAGGGATGAAGTGATACCTCATTGTGTATATGTGTATGTGTTTTTAAGATTTATTTATTTTTATTGGAAAGTCAGATATATAGAGAGGAGGAGAGACAGAGAGGAAGATCTTCTGTGCGATGATCAACTGCCCAAGTGACCACAACTGCCAGAGCTGAGCCAATAGGAAGCCAGGAGCCAGGAGCCAGGTCTCCCATGTGAGTGCAGGGTCCCAAGGCTTTGGGCCGTCCTTAGCTGCTTTTCCCAGGCCACAAGCAGGGAGTTGGATGGGAAGCAGGGCTTCCTGGATTCAAGCTGGCACCCATATGGGATGCCGTTGTGTTCAAAGCAAGGGGCCAACGTGTTCAGCCCCTCATTGTGAGTTTTGATTTGCATTTTACTGATGGCTAGTGATGTTGAGTCGTTTTTCAGACATTTGTTGGCCATTTGCATTTCTTTTTTGGAGGAGCTATATAGATCCTTCACCCATTTTTTGATAGGATTGAGTTTTTTCTGTTGAGATTTTTGAGCTCCTGATAACAGTCTCAATTGTAATCCTTTGTCAGATAAGGAACTTGCAAATATTTTCTCCCATTCTGCTGGATGTCTTTTCACTGTATTGTTTATTTCATGTAGAAGTTTCTCAGTTTGATATGATGTTGTTTGTCTGGTTTGCTTTTGCTGCCTGTGCTTTTGAGATCTCAAAAAGATTGCCAACAACAATGTCTTGAAGTATTTTCTTGTGTGTTTTCCTTTTAGCAGTTTCTTACCTTAATGTCCTACATTTAGGTCTTTAGTATGTTTTGGGTTGATTTCTGTATACGGTGAGAGGTTAGAATGCTTTTCTCCATTTGTATATCTAGTTTTGTTGGTGTCATTGAAAAGACTATCCTTTCTCCAAAGTATGTTCTTGGCACCTTTGTTAAGAACCAGTTGGCTCTACGTTGATTCATTTCTGAATCTTTATGGTGGTTTTTATGCCAGCACTTTGCTGTTTTGATTACCATAAGCGTTGTAATACTCTGAAATTAAAATAATGTAATACCTCCAGTATTGTATTGTCCCCTCCCCCCAAACTAGGATCTCTTTGGATTTTTCTCATGTTTTGGTTGATATGATAAGTTATTAAATGAGATTCTTCCTATAATGTTCAGGGTGCCAGTTTGTGAGGGTAAATTCCATTTGTTAGAGCAGAATCAGATCACAGTCCTGGAGCTGAGGACCTGCCTTGGTGTCTGGCAGTGTTTGTGTGTCTGCAGCTTTCTGATCCACCTTGCACTGTTCTTCAGTCTTGTCTTTCCCTTTCCTTGTGGGAGATCTCACCTTCCTTGTGCCTGGACTTCTGCAACTGCTACATCTTGAAATAATTATCAATGAGATGATGTGTGGGATTTTTCATACTGCTATCTATTTTCTTGGAGGTGACATTGACAAATTTCTAGGTGTTCAATGCAGTGGAACCCAGTCGGGATAAAGATCCAGCAGGAAAACCTCTCTCTACCTCTGTGGCTCCCAGGGAGGCTCATCAGAATGCTGGCCCACCAGCTTCTCCCCTGTGCTGACGGAAGGACTTTCTGCCTTGGTCCAGCGGCTTCTGAGGCTCATCTTCAGGGGGATGATATCTGGGCATTTTAGAAGCTTAGGTACCACCATCTGGTCTGTGACAGCAAGAAACAGCTTCTCCTTTTCAGTCCTGGGTTGGGAGGGCAGCACTTCCTTTCTAGAATACATGGCCCATCAGGAGGATCTGCCAGTTCCCCACATAAGGACAGTGTTTGGGCTGCAATAGGTTTTCCCCTTCTAGAGATTTTTTTATCCTTGAAATTCCACTTTTTTAACCTTACCTCGTGGTTTTCGCCACTGTGACTGGGCATTTCTTAGTGTTGGGCTTCAGAGGTGGAGCTTTTTCACCCTCTGAGTACCTTGCAAGATGGGAAAGAAGTGTTGTTTTTTTCTAATTCTATAAAGAATATCATTGGTATTTTACATTGATTCTAGATTGCTTTTAGGTAATATAGTAATTTTTTGATATAAAGGTATTTTATTTATTTGAAAGGCAGAGTGACAGAGAGCTTTCATCTGCTGATTCACTCCCCAGATGGCCATAAGAGCCAGGGCTGGACCAGGCCAGAGCCAGGAACCAGGACCAAGTACTTGGGCTATCTTCTGCTTTTTCAGGCACCTTTAATTATTTAATGATTCATTTTGTTAGTTGAAAGGCAGAATGACAAAGAATGTGGACATTCTTTGACACTAATTTTTCAAATTCATGATCAAGGAATATTTTCTGTAAGTCCTTGGTGATTTCTTTCATCAGAATTTTACAATTTTCATCCTCTCTGGGTTAATCTGTTCCTAAGTATTTAAAATTATTTATAGTTATTGTGAATGAGATTTCCCTTTCAGCAAGATTATTATTAGTGTTTTAAAAATGCTAGCATGTTTTGATGTGTTGATTTTGCTTCCTGTGACTTGACTGAATTGGTTTTTGGTGGCATGTTTAGATTTTTTTTAATGTATAAACCTTGTCATCTACAGATGTGAATATTTTAGTTTCTTCCTTTGATAATATTTAATTTATTGGTTCTTTGATTGAAGAAACTAGGGCATTTGTTCTAAAGATGGATTGCAAAATACATTTATTACAGGGGTTAGATTATCCTTATTTAGTCAGATAACAAACCTTGTTGATTTTCTTTGTAAATATTTTTGTACGGCATTCCTTACCATCCTTTTTGACATTGTCCTAATAAAAGACTTTATTGCCTTATGTTTACATTACAGCCCATAGCCTTTGTAACTAGTTCCTGGAATCCTCTAGAACAAGACTGATCTTCAAGCTTGCTCCTACTTCCTGTAATCTATGGTTTTTTTTTTTTTGAATGTTTATTACCTGTACTAATTTATGAGTATCACCACCTAGGTCACATCTTTGATGTGTTTATCCTGGATGGTCTTCTGTTGCTTGTAATGTTTGGCTTTTTTCTCTGAGTTTGAAAACTCCCTTTTCCACAGGGTACAGAAAACTGGAACCACTTCTGATTTCTTGCTGTCTCTTATGGTACCTTGCAGCTAGCTACTTCTTGACTGATTACAGTTCTATTTGTGCTAGTTCTCATAAACTCCTCATCTCCTGTGACCCAGGTTAGAACTTTGAAGGGTGGTTGGTGAGCCTGGGATTTGGGTGTTTTGCAGAGTATTTCAGGACAGCAGTCGGTGCACTTCACTGCGTAGAATGTAGCTTTCAGTAATGGAAATCCTTGTCCACTAGATGTTTTCAAATTCAATTTGGACAGTGAAAAGGGACATGTATCTGCTGTTACAGTCTTTATAAACTTCTGTGGCTTCACAGCTTTTGTTTTTGTCTTTTTGGCAATTTTATTTTGATGTTTGGAGTTTGCTGCTTTCTAGTGATTTAGTATTAAGATCATATTGTGGAATACATTTGTGTTGGGAAAGGTTTCTAGAAGAATAAACCTTAAAGTTACAAGTATAGATTAGATATTGCGTAATAGAGTTCCTTAGGCCATTTTTACTTACAGATGTGTTTTGCTTGACTTGCACTTCTAGTGTTTAAGAATCAGAAGGGAGGGCTCCGGCACAGTAGCCTAGTGGCTTAAGTTCTTGCCTTGCATGTGCCAGGGTCCTATAAAGTGCTGGTTCATGTCCCGGCTGTTTCACTTCCCTTGCAGCTCCCTGCTTGTGGCTTGGGGAAGCAGTTAAGGACAGCCCAAAGCCTTGGGACCCTGTACTCGTGTGGGAGACCCTGAGGAGGCTTCCAGCTTCAGGCTTTGGATTGGCTCAGCACCAGCCAGTGTGGCCATTTGAGAAGTGAACCAGTGGATGGAAGATCTTTTTCTCTGTATCTGCTTCTCTGTATACCTGCCTGTGGGGAGCGGGGTGCTGAAGCCGCTCCGGAATAGGAAAGGTGGTAGCAGAATGGCTGCTGGCCCAGGGCCAGGAGGCGGGATTGGTCTCTCCAGCAGGTAAACAGGAAGTCACAGGGATAGGCTGATGCCCTCGCTTTGATTATGTCATTGCTGCTGGCCTATCAGGTAGTACCAAGTGGACCCACGGGGAGAAGTGATTGGTGGAGAATGGTATAAAAGCAGCCGGTAAAAGCTAAAGAGGGGGGCGATGAGGAGGAAGACTGGGAGAAGAACAGCAGCAGAGAGGGGAAGAGGGGCTAAGATCTTCGGGTGGAAAAACTAAGGCGTATGGGGAGGAAAAGCGACAGAGAGGGGTACAGAAGTGGTACAGAAGCAGTAAGGCCTACGTACGGGGACAAGAATGGAGAAAAGCGGCAGAGGGGGGAGAAAAGCGGCAGAGGGGGTACAAAAGCAATGCAGACCTACGAGGAGAGGAACGGGAAGAAGGGTGGCAGAGAGAGGGCTGGAGAAGCAGGGAGGACAGCTAAGACCAGTGGGAAAAGGGGCAGCAGAGAGAAGGGTATAAATGCAGCCGCTTTTGGCAATAAGAGGTCCGGTTGCGGTTCCGGCTTTTTCCAGACCGTCGAGAGTGTACCTCGGCGTTATTTAGTGTCGCTGCTGGGTGGCAACACCTGCCTTTGCAATTAAAATAAAAAATGGGAGGGTTCCTACAAAAATTCAGGTTTATAGTTTTTCTTAAACAGTGTCAAGATCTGGCAGCCCTGAGTTGACTGTTACCTCTTCAAGCCCCTGGCTGGCCCCCTCCTCTTCTGTGTTATATGTCATGTGCCTGTAGACCTCTTCATTTACAACCCCTTGCTATAGTTTCTTACTGGCTTACCTCACAAAGGTTGTCCTATCCTGACTTTGGCCCTGGGTTTTGGAACTCATACTGTTTGTTCCCCTAGGGGGGGGGGGGGGGTGTGTGTGTGTGTGTGTGTGTGTGTGTGTGTGTGTGTGTGTGTGTGTGTGTGTGTGTGTGAGAGAGAGAGAGAGAGAGAGAAAACATAACATGAAATCTGTCATTTTAACCATGTTTATGTATAGACAACTTAGTCATATTAGGTTCCTTTCTAATGCTGTGTCACCATCTCCAGAACTCTTCATTTTGTGGAGCTAAAAAAACTCTGTAACTGTCAACCTGCAGTTTCCCTTTCCTCCCACTCCCTAGTCCTTGGAATCATCATTCTACTTTCTGTTAGTATGATTTTTGAATATAAGAGGAATCCTACAGTAATTGTCTTTTTAAAGATTGATTTATTTGAAAGGCAGAGTTGCGGAGAGGGGGAGAGACAAAATCTTCAATCCTCTGGTTCACTCTCCCAAATGGCTATATCCGCCCAAGCTGAGCTAGGCCAAAGCCAGGAGTCAAGAACTCCTTCTAGGTGTCCCACGTGGGTGGCATGGACCCATGCACCTGGGACACCAACTGCTGCTTCCCCTGTGCATTTGCAGAGAGCTGGATCAGTAGTATCCAGGACATGAACCAGCACTGACACGAAATGCTGGCATTACAGTCTGGGGCTTGACCTACTATGCCACAACAGCCACCCCTAGTTGGTTGTTGTTTGTGTGACTAGCTTGTTTCACTTAATATTATGTTCTCAAGGTTCATCCATGTTGTGGCCTGTGTCAGAATTTTCCTCCTTTTTAAAGCTGAGTACTATTCCATTTCATTTATAAACTATTTTAAAATTTGGTTTGTCAATAGACAGCTTCTGTTTACCGACTTTAGCTGTTACAGTAACACTGCTGTCAGCCTGGGTATCTGGCATCTCTTGAAGACTCCCACATTCAGTTCTTTGGGGTGTATGTCTGGGAGTGCAGTGGCTGGTGCTTACGTTAATATTGGAGACCCTCAGCCTCTATACTCTACGTGCCATGATTTCAGTTTTTTGTTGAGCTTATTAAGATGGTTAGCCATGTGAATTCTGTTATTGTTGACATGACCTTATTTATAAATGGCTAAGTGTTTGGGGTGGTGTTTAAATTAATATTTTGTCTTGCAAAAATGTAAAGTACTACTACTCTTCAAAAAAATGTATCTTTTGTTTTGTAAAGTAGTTTCCCCCCCCTACATTGTTTGTATTGACATGTCTTAACTATTGCACTTGGGTGAATTAATATAACCATTTAAAAAATTTCTCATTTTAATTTATAATTCAGAAAGTATAGAATATGTAAGCTTTTCAGGGGCCTGAAAAGGAATTCTGATGCCAAAAACTTTGAGAATTGTTTGACCAAGTGGATTTATTTGCACAATTGTCTGGGGTACTTATTAAAATTCTAGAATATCATTTTTATGAAGTAGTATCAAATACCTGGGTTAATTATTCATATTGACAAGGGCTTGTTTACCTGTGGTATTTATGGTGTGTATAACTCTATGAACTAAACTATTCTCAACAAATGATTCTATGAATTCAGAATTCTAACTTGGAATGTTCAGAAAGTTAACCATGTCTCCTTTTTGGGGTGGGGGTCAGGTTTGGCTGAGGTAAGCCGTCTGATTGTTCTCTTGCTCTTGGTAAAGAGGCTGGTGAAGCGAACAGTGGGAAGATGGAATTTGGGTGTGAGAAGAGGCTTTTTAGGAAGATTTTGAGTGAGATTCAGATGCTGGAGAGGCAGAAATGGGTGATTGTGTGCATTACATAGCGTTCCTGTGTCTACTAGGGTACTGAGAGGGAAAAGCAGAAGCACGTGTTTTTTCTTTTTAATCTTTATTTTAAAGGCTGAGAGAGCGTTGGGGAGAGCTGTCTTCATCTGCTGGTTCATTCCCCCAACTGCCCACAACAGAGCTGGGCCAGGCTGATGCCAAAAGCCCAATAGTCCATCTAGGTCTCCGTGTGGTTGCAGGAACTCAATTGCTTGAGCCATTGCCTGTTGCTGCTTTCCCACGTCTGTAATAGCGGAAGTTGGAGCTGGCACTTGAGCCCTGGTGAACACTGCCCATGTCCCTCCCAGCTGGCATCTTGACCACCATACAGATGCCTGCCCTTTATTTCTGTTTTTACTTTGAACTATAAATTCAAGCTCCACAATATCTATTCATTTTTATATATCTGGAAATTGACATTCTTTATTAAAAAAAATGTTTCCCCTTGGAAAGTTGGATTTTATTTTGCCTGAAGTGTTTTGGTTGGAGTTCTTTGTTTAGCAAAATGGACTTTTAATGCAGAAATGCATATATATGTAAATCTTCATTGAAATAAACTTTTTTCTTTCTTTTTAGAGGAGATAAACATCTACAAAACATTTTTAGAACAACTACAATAAGCACTGTAAGAATCTGCATAACTGGCATTCTTGTAACTGTGCCTTTAATTTTTTTAGACTTGACGTGTTCCTGTGCCTAGAAATTGGCTGTCTTGGTGTTTTTGTCACGTGTGGGTGACAAATAGCTGTCTTGCTCAACTTCATTCTTTAGTGTCAGCATAGCAGAAACTCCATGTGCAAGCAGAACCTTTGCCTATTCCGTTTGTGACTCTTAGTCACTGCTCAGTCATAATCATTCTTGCAGTCTGACCTCTCTTTTGAGGGATTGGATATAAGGTACTGCAATGGGAGGAGCCTGACATTTTGTGCACATTTAGTATTATTTGATGTTAGCCATTCTCATTAAGTATGTGAGTCCTATAGGAAGACTGTTGGTGTGAAAATCTGAACACCCTGTTAGCTTGTTTCCTTGTTGGTTGGAATAGAGAGTGGTTTAAGCCATAACCCTGCAGTGAACTAAGACTTTGTTCCCAGGCACTTCTGGAAGCTTCCCTTGTTTTTGGACTCTTGATTTCACCCTTATCCTCGGTATCAGACACCTTGTTCTGTGCCACCTCAAATCTTTTGGCTTCACTTCTCCCTGGGGCTCTGATCACTTTTCAGACCTGGCTGCTGTTGGCTCAGCCTCCACTCTAATCCTTTTCACCCCGCATAATCTGACACTTTGTCTTCCCTGGGTTCCTCCTTCGCCCCTTGCATCGGATGTATTCTGCAGGAAGCTTTCTGAGCATTTCACACTGAGACGTTGCTTTCGTGTGCCCTTGTCCTTCTACTTATGGCGTCTCTTGCTTACCTGTTGACTAGCTCACAGCTGCCCCACACTGATTAGGCTTGCCTTGTTCCTTTGTCACCCAGTGTTTGGTGTTAATAAATACTTGAATTTAAAATTAGATCATAAGGGATTGATGCTTTGGGGTAACAGGTTAAGCTACTATTTATGACGTCGGCATTCCCATATAGGCACCCATTCAAGTCCTGGCTTCTCTACTTCCAGTTAGTTCCCTACTAATTGCCTGTCTGATTGAAAGTAGCAGAGAATGGCCTAAGTGCTTGGCCCCTGCACCTATGGGGGAAACTTGGCTTTGACCTGGCTCAGCGCTGGCTGTTGTGGCCATTTGTGGAGTGAACCAGCGGATGAAAGATCCCTTTCTCTCCCTCCCTCTCTCAGTAACTCTCTTTCAAATGATTAAAAAAATCTTAAAAAAAATTAGGTCACAGATAGGCCTATTCTTAAAGTATGTTGAATTAAAAAAAAAGATTTATTTTTAGTTGAAAGGCAGATTTTACAGAGGGTTCTGCCATCTGGGTCACTCCCCAAAGAGCTGCAACGGCTGGAGCTGAGGTGATCTGAAGCCAAGAGCCAGGAGCTTCTTCGGGATTCCCACGTGGATGCAGGGGCCCATGGACTTGAGCAATCCTCTGCTGCGTTCCCAGGCCATAAGCAGGGAGTTGGATGGGAAATGGAGCAGCCAGGACATGAATCAGCATCCATATATGGGTTGCTGTAGCTGCAGTGGAGGATTAGCTTGCCACACCACTCGTCACTCTGCCGGCCCCATAGAGTATGTTGATTAAATTACCAATCTCATAAGCATTAGAATGAATCTCGAATTGAGTCTGTGCTAATGTAGTTTTAACCATTATGCCTTGTGGGGATAGAAAAATGCAAGAGCTGGTTGATGAAAGAGGTCTTTCAGACTGGGCTGTGAAATGCACTTGCTGTAAATGTGGACATTCACATCACTTCTTTGAGCTGCAGCTACCTTTTCTGTGAGATAAAGGTACTAAAAATACATTCTGTATTTTGCCGGATTGCATTCATTATGTAAGGTGATGATACTTACTAGGTAGTAATTGTTAGTAAACCCTGATTTTTTTTTCTGATTAATCATGGAAGTTTTATTTATAGAAATATGTCATATTTCAAGTAATACACTTTCAAACAACACTGGCACATGCTAGATACTCAATAACTATTTGTTGGCTGGGTTAGACCTTTAGTACGCTGTAGCATTAAGTTTCTAATAACAAGTAGGACATTTGCCTTTGATTGATAGTGATCATGGGTGATTTAAGTTGTAGATCTGAGTGTAAAATATGTATTTCCAGATAACAACACAAGGTGTTTATTTCAGGACTTGTGGGTTTCCTGTGCAGAGCATCAATTTACATAATATTGCCTAGAGTTTGTTTCCTTTTTCTGAGCAGGAACTATTATTATCATAATACAAAGGACCTGTGGTCAAGGTCCTTGAGTACTTAGGTGTCAATAATACAGAAACAGCTGGTGCCCAGTTCTTGGAAATATAGGGAGTGAATAGACTAGCTTTTGGATCTTTCTGTTGATGATAAGTAGCATTTATTAGTTGGCATTATTATTGTTTGCATTGTTTAGAATGTTTTCAGAGGTTTACTTTTAATGTGTTGACATGGTGGCACCAGCGTGTTTCACCAGGATCCCATATTGGTCCTGGTTTGTGTCCCAATTGCTCCAGTTCCAGTCCAATTCCCTGCTTGAGGCCTGGTAAAGTGCAGAGGATGATCCACGTGCTTGGGCACCCGCACTTACATGAGAGACTGAGAAAAAGCTCCTGGCTTCAGATTGGCCAAGCTGGGCCCTTGCAGCCATGTGGGGAGTGAACCAGTGAATGGAAGACCTCTGTCTCTCCTCATTTCTGTAAAATCTGCCTTTTCAAATCAACTTATTTTTATTTATAAATCTATTTTAAAAATAATTAAGTATAATATAGTAAATATCTAAGCTAATTAATAACATAGTCATTTATTAAATCAAAAACAATTATTTGAAAGGTAGAGTTAGGAGAGGAGGAGAAAGATCTTCCATCTACTGGTTCACTCCCCAGATGGTTTGGACAGCCAGTGATAGGCAGGCCCAAGCCAGAAGTGCAGAACTGTGTCTGGCCTCCCACATGAGTGCAGGATCCACACACTTGTGCCATGCTCGCTGCCTTCCCAGTTGTATTAGCAGGAAGCTGGGTCAGAAGTTCAACAGTCTATACTCAAACCATCATTCCTGTTGGATGGCAGCATCTGAGGCAACAGTTTAAGCTACTGTTGGCACTACACTGACTCCTGTTTTGGATCTTTTGCGAGGATACAAGTTCTTATGAAGTCTATACAACAAAAGTTGTAGGTGTGTTGTTATCTTCATTTCCAACAGAACAGTGAGACTCAACAACATTACAGGGCTTCTCAGCAGTTCCTGATTTGTAATGGCAGAGTTGGGATTTGAACTCAGGTGTGCCTGAGTGAATGGCTCAGAGCCAGATGAACTCATTGCTTCTCACTGAAGTCTAACAGTTTGTGAAAGGGTTTCTTCTGGGAGTTTAAACTTTGGGGGAAAATACAGTTAGCTAATACAGATCAGGGCAAAACTGTAGATCAGCTGGTTATTGATTGCCATATAGTACATGCATCTCTGGCAAGGCACCTGGTAAGGCACAGATAGATATTATATTAGTATATATTCAAAGTCAAACCTTAAAAACCCATATTCATTAGTTTTTTCAGCTTCTACTTGTTGAGTGTAAGGGCAGTGTCACAACTGAGAAAATAGTAGTGATCACAAAGGAGTGTGGCTGCAGGCTTTGTGGAAAGTATTAGTGATCTAAGCCATTTTAGCCATTCACAATGAGATGTTAGTGAGCACCTATGATTGGAACTAGATGGGAGATCATAGTCCTTCTCACAACCACACCAACAGAAAGTGTGTTTCTTTAGCGCCCTGAGTCAGCCGTTACCCACAGCTATAGGATTAGTCATCAGCCTGTTCCTGTCAGCTCAGTGGAGCCGCAGTTCTCAGAACCTGTGAAGGATGGGTAGGCTAGAAACCTTTTCTGCACGTGAGGGTCACAACAATCCCGTCCTGGTTATGAGCACTTTATATGTATTAACTTGTTTAATCTCTACAGAAATATCGCTCTTCTTTCAATTTTACAGATAGACAAGAATGGAAAAGAGAGATTAAGTAACCTGCCCAGAGCCAAAAATTAGGCCCATCTGGCTCCACCAGACTCTGAACCAACACCTACTCTGATGGCAGTGTGGGATAGATGATGCAGGAACGTGATGGAGAGAGGAGATTGGGTCAGAGGCTGTTACGGTGATGCTGGCCAGAAAGGGGGAAGGTGCCCTGACACTGGGCATTAGGAACCTGGAAGTCTGCACATTCGCATCATGCAAAATGGCAAATCCAGAGTGGGAGTGGAGATGTCTACCCAGGGCTTCTGTCTTCCTCTGCCTGGCAGGATCGATTCACCATCGTCTTTCATTTCGGGCTGAGTTTTATGGTCATCTCTAGCTGCTGTTCACACCAAGACTATCTCAGTGCCGTCCATGATGGGACTCCTGCTGTCGGGGTTGCCAGATGTGTTGTGTATTGACTAGGCCTCCAGTCCTAGGGTGCCTGCATGGCTCACAGCAAAGGAAATGCTCTTGCTAGCAGTCATTTTCAGAGAACTGGGTAAAGAAGTGGGAGGGAAAGTTCTAGGTCAAGGACAAACAGTGCGTGTGGATCTAGAGCAGGACTTCTGCATCTGTGTGAAATGCAGCAGACACCCCAGTAAGTCCTGATTTTCTGGGTTTAGAAAGGAGGGGGTCCTGGCAGCTTAGTGAGCTCTTAAGTAAGTGGCTTTGAAGCCTGTCCTTGCCAAATCAACTTTAAACATTATTTCTTCACTATCCTCATGTAGATGAGGGCCCTGTCATTCTCAGGCCTGGACCCTTTCCCAACCCACCTTGCTCTACTCAGGAATTTACGTTACTTAACTTTTTCCCTCTCTCCCCTCACTGAGAGTACTGGGTCGAAGAGGATAAGAAAAGTGCTTTAAAATGATTTGTCTGCTGTGGACCTGTGATCTTAACTCATAGAGTATTTGCTGTAGACTCTCCTCACGTAAAATTTCTTGTTAAAAAATTGTATTTATTTAGAAGCATCCTGAAGGCCAACAACGTGACTTATGGAAATTTACAGGTGGTGTTGAGTTAGCAGACAGCAATTACTTTGCATAAGCTGTGTTAGAGGCCACTGGAGGTGACCAAACCTCCATTCCCACACATAACTGTTGGTGCTGTGTACCAGCCAGAACCTACTTTAAATTACCGTACCAATTTGCAGCTTCCATATTGTATCAGGCAAGGTGGCTATTGAAAAATGCCATCAGGACATGCTGTCCAATGACTGACTTGTTAGTATGTTAACTATTCAAAAACGACACTGAAACTTTAAAAGCAAATCTTTACATAGCTTTAGATTTCAGATTTTTTTTTAAAGGAGTGAGCTCTGTGTGTGTGTGTGTGTGTGTGCGCGCACACACATGTGTCAAGGGATTGTAAAAGGTGTCGGTTGTCTTTTATATAGACAAGGGAAAATCCCTGTTGTAGTACCAGCTGATTCATCATTGCTCTCTCCATCTTCTCTTTGTTTTTCTGTGTTTTCAGCCGTGACGCCTTTTTTCTTGCCTTCCCCAGGCTGTACCCAGCTTCTTGGGCAACAGCGTACCTGCCTGTCTGTTGTCATTTCCTTTAGTTCAGCGGCCCCGTTCCCAAGACTGCCTGTTGTCTGCCACTGGTTGCCATCCCACAGCTCTCCCAATCTCTTTGTGGTAACAACAGTGGGCAGGAAGGGATGGGCTCCTCAGGGTTTTGGCTGATTTCGAACCAGAACAAGAAGCCAAAGGAGGCCTTTTCCCTGAGGTGTATGGGAATCCTTCAGTTTCTTTTTGGTTTTTCATTCCTCTTGTAAAATGGGTCTTGCCTGCTTTTGCCAAATCTTGACACTTCCCTTCCTCTTAAGCTGTTCTCCACCCCAAGCACTGTGCTGCTAGCTCGGAAAAGGTGACTGCATCAGCTGGGTGCTTCCCCTGGGCTTCTCTGGCCACTAGGTACCAACATTGCACACTACTCCTCTGTCCGCACGCGCTTGTATTTTCCCCTGGGAAGGCGTGGAGTGACCTGGTCCAGCCCTTGTGTGTTCCCGCCTGCTGTTTGTGGAGCCCGCACAAGTCTTCAGTGTGAAGTTTAAGTGCATTCTCTTAAATTCCACCAATTGTGTTACATGAAGCCATGTTTTTATTTGCTTTATATTTGGACTGTGACTTTTTTGGGGCTGTGACTCTTTTAGGGGAGCTTTCTGTTTTTTCTACAGTTTTATCTTTTGCTTTTTGTTCTGTAACGTGTCCTTGATAATCTGCCCTCAGATTCTTAGCCACACTGATGTGTTAATTTCCCTTGAAGAGCTGTGTGTCTGTCTGCTGGCTGCTCTCTAGACCTGTTGCTATTTCTTTAGTGTCTGTAATCTGAAATTAACCATCGAAGTTCATGGTCTCTTAAGGAAACTGATAGGTTAAGGTCGAGTGCATAACATTCTGGCACAGACACAGTGCTGACAGAGAATAAACAATAAAAGTCATGTTTGGTATTTGAGAAGAGACTTATGAAGGAAGTTATTTATTTTTTTAGACAGGATGTAGTCATGGTTAACCTAATTCCTAGTCTCGGACTTTGATAAACATTCACTGAACGCCTGCAATTTGGCAGGCCCTGGGCTAAATTTAGGTGATGAGGCTATGCAATGAAGGAGCTAACGTGGAGGAAATGGGCACCGAGATCCCTTGTAAGCAGTTGGTTCAGCATAATGATACATGTCATAAGGAAATGTGTTTGAGGTGTTCTGGGCACCTTACACTTTGACCCTTAACTGGAATAATTCTGTTTGCCCAGTCAGTAAGTACAGTGGAACTGGGCTCACAATGTCCTAAGATACATAGGAAATAGGTTTTTAAGAAAGCCAAAGGAGAAGTCACTTGCTATCCACAATAGATAAGGAGAATTGGAGGTGGTTATAGGGAGACCCAGCAAACTTAGATTGCATATTAGTGGTAACTCTGTTTAGTACAGCAGAGTATAATGAACCATCAGTCATACCTTTGCTGGAGGATTTTGAACTGGGTACCTTTAGTGCCTTGTTGCTGGACTAGATCTTAACTCTGTAGTTCTCCCAAAGTAATTTGTCGTCATAGCCAGAGGCATTCATCTTCTCTTACCTTAAAAGCTTTTTTTTCTCTGTTGGGACTTGAGGAAGCCCAAGCAAGACATTCCTTCAGTTCCCTTCTCAGTTCTGAACTGAAACAGACACACGGCTCAGGAAGAGAGCAGAGATAAACACAAGTAAGAATCATTCTCTTTGGAAAACAGATTGAGGTGGCTCTAGGACATTAGGGACCTATTCACTACTATTCTTTGCATTAATTTTAGTCTCATATACCCATTGTTTCTGCTTAGCATTTCTCATTTATCACAGTCTGTCGTGGGAATAAGGACCGGTTAGCACAGATAGGGCAGCAGGTAGAGGGTGCAGGCTGCCCTAAGACAAAAGTTGGATTAAGCATCTGGAAGCTGACGGTTTCAGCTTTGTACTCTGGGTGTGCTTACCCACACAGGTGTCTCTGGTGCATAACCCCCACCCCCCTTTTTAACTGCATACTCTGAGAGCAAGGAAAAAATGCTGCAAGCAAAAATTCAAATCAGATCATGTTATGTAAGCATCCTCTTCATCTTTTTTTTTTTCCCCTGAAACAATGGTCTTCAACTTCTAGCATTGTGTGTGAGAGAGTGGCACAGAATGTTAAGATAGAAGCTGGAGTGGTGACTCATTGGCTAATCCTCTGCCTGCAAGTGCTGGCATCCCACATAGGTGCTGGTATTAGGTTCAGCTACTCTACTTTCCATCTGGCTCCCTGCTTGTGACCTGGGAAAGCAGCAGCAGAGGATGGCCTAAAGTTTTGGAACTCTGCACCCGTGAGGGAAACTGAGGGGGCTTGTGGCTTTGGATTGGCTCAGCTCCAGCCATTTGGGAAGTGAACCAGGTGATGGGAGATCTTTCTGTCTCTCCTTCTGTTTGTAAATCTTCCTTTCCAATAAAAATAAATAAATCTTGATTTAAAAAAAAAAAGAATGTTAGGGTAGAAAGAGCCTCGTTTTCAAATGAGAAAGCAAGGGTTGAGTTTCATCCTGGTCCATGCACAGGTGGTTTAGTCTGTGCTGGTATGTCCCTTACTTCTCTAAAATGGAGAGAATGAGACCTGCCTTATGGGGTTAGTGTGTGATACCTAAAATACACTGGGTGTTTACACAGCAGTGACAGAATGAAGCCCTTATTAAAAAATTCAAAAGTGGAGGCATAAATGTGTAAAGTAA
Organism: Ochotona princeps; assembly: GCF_030435755.1. Taxonomy (NCBI): domain Eukaryota; kingdom Metazoa; phylum Chordata; class Mammalia; order Lagomorpha; family Ochotonidae; genus Ochotona; species Ochotona princeps. The sequence goes on along the minus strand of NC_080842.1, from coordinate 41,030,232 downwards.
TTGACCAACTTTACATAGCAGCTAAACACAATCTTAGGCAGTTATCCCTTTATCACTTTGAGGAAAGGGCTTTCTGATTAACACTGAAATGCTCAGTCTGTTAAGAGGATGAGGGCCCGAAGACTTGTGAATTCAAAAAAGCCAACTCTTCCTGCCTGCAATACTGGTTACCTGTGTACTGTGTGCAACTGAGCTTTAAAGTTAGAATTAATATCCTGATACATTTTTTTATTTCCAAGATTCTAAAGTTGCATTCAGAAGCTTTAAATGCCTTTTTCTTCTTTTCAGGGTAATACGTTCAAAGATTGCTGCTGTTCTCTTTAGAGCATTTTTTGCTCATTTGTAGAAAATGGTTAAGTTGCTCTTGGACATGAAATACTTTAGGGATTTAGGATTGTGGTTTGTTTTCCCTTCTCTGGGAATGTCTCATGCCTTTCCTCCTATCCTAGATGTTGCACAAAAGCTGTGTTTTGCTTGCTCATTAAGTAAGTTGGGAAAATCTTTCCTGTACGTATCCTCATCCCCCACCCCCAACCCTGCTTCCCGCTTGCCCCTTTCTCCACATAGAAGTAAAGTTGTACTTCCTCCAGGGTGTTTGCTGCTCAGGAAACAGGACTTGATGACAGGGCAGGGTCAAAGTACGCAGGAATGGAGCTCACGTGGAGAACGCAGAGCCCTGTGCAGGGTGTAGTGGAGCAATGTGGTCCCGGAGAGAGACTGTACTGTTGCTGCTGTCCTGTGACAGCCCCACCCCTACCGTTGTTACCCTCCCCCCCATTCCCTGCCTTCTGTTTGATCTTGTCCATCCAGCAGAGTCTTGCTGAGAGGGGGGCCCTCCTCTCCAAATCTGGAACCCCAGGCCACTATTTAATAGTTAACCATGAGCATGTGACTTAATCATTGGAACTGCGGTTCTCTCATTTATAAACTGAGCATGATAACAGGATATATACCGTGGGATTATTGTGGGACTTAGAGAATGATAGATGAGATGCACTTAGAATAGGGGTTGGGTCTTCTAAGAGCAGAAGTGTTTACTGAGTGTAGATGGAGCTCCAGTTGGCCTGGCTCCCAAGCCATTCCTTCTTCATGACATGGCACGGTGTCACACAGCACTGGGGAGCAGACTGTGCAGGTAAGAACCCCACCTCGTTGCTGATGTAGTGGAAAGGTTTGAGGAGGTTAAGTGACTATCTAGGGTCATACAGCCAGTGCAAGCCTAAACATAAGCTGGAGAAAGGGTTACTAACAAATGGTTCAGACAACTATTCTTTTTTTTTTTTTAAAGATTTATTTATTTTTATTACAAAGTCAGATATACAGAGGAGACAGAGAAGACAGATATACAGAGAGACAGAGAAGAAGATCTTCCGTCCGATGATTCACTCCCCAAGTGAGCCGCAACGGCCGGTGCTGTGCCAATCCGAAGCCGGGAACTAGGAACCTCCTCCGGGTCTCCTACATGGGTGCAGGGTCCCAATGCCTTGGGCTGTCCTCAACTGCTTTCCCAGGCCACAAGCAGGGAGCTGGATGGGAAGTGGAGCTGCTGGGATTAGAACCAGCGCCCATATGGGATCCCGGCGGATTCAAGATGAGGACTTTAGCTGCTAGGCCATGCTGCCGGGCCCCAGACAACTATTCTTTATAGTGTCATATCATGGACACCATATAATATCTTGGATTATTTAAATATTCCTCATTTCATCAATTAAGTTGCTCTGAGTTTATCCAGGAGTCCAGTTATTATATCCATGTGAGGTCTGAAGACACTTGAGATTTTCTGGAATAGTGTTTACTTTAGCATAATCTTTCAGGTGCATATATATTATCTCATTTGAATGCTCATACTCAAGCATGATTTCCTAAAGTAAATCAGTACACATTGACATTTAGGCAGATGTGCAGCCTGTTGCTCAGGATGGTGGTTGAGAAACTTGCCTCCTGTGTCAGAGGGCCTGAGTTCAATCCTGGATTAGGCTCTGAACTGCAGCTAACGCAGAGCCTGGGAGGCAGCAGGGATGGCTCACGAAACTCAGTTGCTGCCGTCCATGTGGGAGACCTGGATTGCATTCTGGGCTCCTGGCTTTGTTCCCAGCTCCAGCTGTGGTTGACATTTGGGAAAGGAGCCAGTGGACGTGTAAGCTTTCTTTGTGTGTCTGCCTCACAAATAAAAATAAGTACATATTGAGTCTGGGAGAGGTTGACCTGAATTTCAAGTGGACAGTTTTATACATCTGAACCATTAAATAAGCATTAAATGTGAGATTGTAAGTACATATTTGCCATATGAACGGGCAGGTTGTCTAAGTCCTTAAGGGAAATAAAAATGAGCGTCTACACAAAGACTGTAAAAGGTCTTGAACGTGGTTAAAGAGATGAATAGATGTATAGAGAGACAACAGTGAAATAAAAATGAATGACGGTAAGAATATTTGCGTTTAAATAGAAATGAGGTAATCCCTTTTTTTAGATTTTTCTTTTAAAAATATTTATTTTTATTGCAAAGTCAAATATACTGAGAGGAGAGACAGAGAGGAAAGATCTTCTGTCTGATGATTCACTCCCCACGTGACTGCAACGGCCAGAGTTGAGCTAATCTGAAGCCTGGAGACAGGAGTTCCCTCCAGGTCTCCCACATGGGTGCAAGGTCCCAAAGCCCTGGACTATCTCCAGCTGTCTTCCCAGACCACAAGCAGGGAGTTGGATGGGAAGCAAGGCCGCAGGAATTAGAACTGGCGACTATATGGGATCCCGGCGTGCTCAAGGCGAGGACTCTAGCCACCGGACTACCACGTCAGGCCCTAGTTTTCTTCCTTTTAAATTTTTTTAAAGATTTATTTATTTTCATTAAAAAGATGGATATGGGAGAATCAAGATGGCGGAATAGGGTAAGGACACGTTTATGCGGACAGAAAAACATTTAATCAGGATGAAGCAGAGAGGACATATTTCAGGAAATAGGAAGGGACAGAACAACAGCAGAGGGGTACCTGGAGACTGACCGACACAGGAAAGCAGCGGACACAGCGGTGTGGTATTGCAGAGACTGATACGCCAGCACGGCGATCTGAACTCCAACAGCATCCGGAACGCCACCAGCAACCAGGTGGGAAGGGACTTTCACTGGGAGCTCGGGTGGTGAACCCAGACAAAGAACTATCCGTTCTGCTGGTCCGTTTGATTCGACCAGGAGCAGAGACAGAGCAGCAGATCTCAGATGGGCAGTGCGAGAACAGAGTGGATTTCACAGCCAAGTCAGCTCCTTAGAGCTGAATTGGGTGCCATTTTGCGAAAGGAGAAAAGGGCAAGGGAAAGGATGGAGCATGCGCTGAGCTGGGAGTGAGCTCATTTCTGTCTCAGTGAACTGCAACAATGTGGCATTCTACGGGTTCCACCCAGGACAGGTCTGGGTAGCCCTCGGATCTGACGGGCAGCAGATCAAGAACTGTAGTGGTTGTATATCAGGTTGTATATTTTGGGCACTGTGGCAATAGCTTTGGGACTGCAGGGCACAATAGTGAACTGCGCATGTGCTGATTTCGCGAGAACTTGCTGAGGTTCATGATAGCACAGATCGCACAGGAAATTAATACTGACTCTGGCAGCGTACCGGTCAAAATAGGTCTGTGTGGCACCCAAACCTAAAGTCCAACAGGTTCCGACAAGATCAGCACCACCAACAACAATTATATAGGACACCTGGTGTCTCTCTAATCCTGGGACCTGCTCCATCCGGAAGTGGGAGAAAGGTTGCAGTGACAACAGTGCATCCTCAGCACGGTATCACAGGAGGTGGAGAGTGGTGAGCCAAGAGCTGGGGCTGTGGAGACCACGGTGGAAATCTGACGTAAGAACCCAGACCTGGAACTCGCTGGAGGTTGTGGCACAAGTGGCTGCAAGCAAAAAGTTATGTACTAACTGCAATAAGTAAAATCGCATTGTAGACCTGTGGGTGACAAAGCTTAGAAACCTGCCCCAAGGAATTCAAGACTCTGCTAACCAGAAGTACAATGAACAAGAGCAAAAGAAGAGACAAAGGCACAATGAATATTACCGAAGACTCCCCTGCAAAGGAGCAAAACGCTGTGCCAACCTCAGAATTAACTGAGGAAGACATCGAGAAAATGGGGCACATAGAATCCGTAAGACTCATTTTTAAAGATTCTGATCAACAATGAGAAGCTCATGCAAGAGTTCAAAGAATTTAAGGAAGCAATAAAGCAAATCAAGGCTGGTATATCAGAAATTAAGAACACAGTAGAGCAAATTAAGAGTACAGTGGAGAGTCTCCAAAATAGAATGAAGAAAGCAGAAGAAAGAATCTCAGAATTGGAAGGTATTTCCTTTCATCAGGGGGAAGCAAACAAAAAGCTGGAAGCAGTGCTGGATCAGGCCAAAAAAAAATATTCAAGAGAGGGCTGCGGGAGAGGACGTCTAGCTCGGATCCCGAACCCAGTCCGCCATGTGCCCATGGCTCATGGCGGGCTGGGCCCGGACATGCCTGGGTGCGGGGCCTGCTTCCTTCTGGGGTGAGTACGCCGAGAGGGGAGGCCTCCGTGACTGGGCATGTCCGGGGCCCACCCACCACCCTCATTGGGTGGTGAACGGGATTGGGGAGGGGCGCAACCTTGGGCCTGCAGGATTAAACCTCCGGCTGCCAGAGGCGAGCCGAGGGCTGCGGGAGAGGACGTCTAGCTCGGATCCCGAACCCAGTCCACCATGTGCCCGTGGCTCATGGCGGGCTGGGCCCGGGCGGCCAGTGAGCCATTTGGCGCCAGGCTGTGCCTGCTGGCCGCCCGGCCGGGGAGCTCTGGGGTATAGGACATCTGAATCGCTGCTGAGATAGCTCTAGAGTGACCCCACTGTTTCTAGGATCTGAGTCAATCCTAAAGATTCCCAATGCCAGTAACTCTTCCTTTGAAGAACTTCCAATCCCTTAATAATGCTGAGCTTTGAACACCTATCAAGTAAAAGATAAGCTCCGGCTTGTCTAGCAGGCTGGCATCTAATGGTCCTCGGAGCAACCATGTGCAGGTGCGTGATTTACGGCTAGGAACGGTCCCAATCTGGGATGCCACAGCTGGGATGAGGTTCCCACCAAGGGATGTATGTGCTGGAATGGGGGCTGCGTTCTATCTAGGAAACAGTTGTAGTCATCCGAGGCACTAGTGTGGGCTGGGATTGGATGCACCAGGCCGGTTCAGATCCCAGCACCATCTGGTGTTATGGAGAAACAGGGTAGATGTGGGACTGACTAGGCTGGGTCTCAATCCCCCTCTGAGCCATGTGTGAGCTGTATGTGGGTATGGACGAGCCATGGCTGGGCTGAAACATCCAACAACAAGAGTCAGAATGGGGTGAAAGCCAGTCAGGAAAAGCCACTGTTCCTGCTAGGACAGGAGGTGAACTGAGTAGGGTTGGCTCAAGGACCCCCTGGCAAGCGCAAGATCTGGCATTGGGAGGGGTTCTGATGGAGGAGCCTGGGCAACTCCTCTGGCAGGACACAGTCCCTGCAGGTAAGCGCAAGAAGCATGATAGGAAACAGCCCAGAATAGGCCATGGAAAGTTTCCCACTGGCATGCATTCGGCATGGGTCAGGAGCAGACCAGGCTGAATCAGTTCATGTCATCCTCTGGCAAATCCGATCACCAGAACAGAGTGTGGAATGGGCCGGGTTTGGTTGCGACAAAACCAGTACACATTATGGAACGCCAGGGCGTGGTTGCCTGTACTGGATTTGAATGCAGCACCCATCCAGCACACGTGAGATCCAGGAAGGGAGGGGCAGAGCTGGCGGGGGGGTTAAGGGGCTGGTCCCCTCGCTGGACAGCCACTCCCACTGGAGAGCGTGGGCTGGGATACAGACACGACTAAGCAAGGCTACAACACCTGTGCGCTGCATGTGGACTAGATCAGGGCCACAGCATCAGCTGGCAGAAGCTGGCACTGGGGACTAATTCTGTCGAGTCAAATCACAGGACCACCTAAATAGTGCATAAACCGGGACAGAGAGACCTGGGAGGGAAAAAGTGGGTTCCCCCTTCTTGGGTCACTATTCCCGTGGGAGGGCATGAAAACTAGGACGGGGGCTGGGATGGCTAGATAGAGAGGCACTCAACAACATCTGTGAGGGCTGGATGGTTGAGTTGGTTAGATAAAACTAAGCTTTAATACCCATTGACAAGTACCAGAGCCAAATGGGATGGGTGACAGACTGGTCTTCTGCTACACATACTGGCAAACCAGGGTAGGGGGCGGTCTGGTGGGGATTATTGTGGGTCGCCCCAACTAGGCTGCAGCTCCCACTGGTTGATGTAAGGGCCAAACCAGACTGGACTGCAACACCCATTGGTTCGAGTGCAACTCGGGACTGAAAACAGAACCAACACAGCAATTGCAACCACCAGCTGATCAGGGTGATGGACTGTGCCGGGCCCTGTGCTTGCTAGAACATACAAGAAACTAATCTGGGAATACCTCAAAGTATCTTTGGAGATCTCCCCACTTGAACTGCTGGACTCAGAATTCTAACCAAGAAAAGACAGAAGACAGAATAGGACAATCATTCATCTCAGCTACATGTTGGCAGCGAAATATGGGACAAATGGAGACTTCATGATGGACCATATCAATCAGTGGACCACCTCATCAAGCGAAACTGGCAGTGACTCATAACTGGAGAACTATTAACTCCACTTGAGCACATATCTCAGAGCATGCCCCACATCCGGGACTTGGGGTGGGCGGGAAACCAGGTGGGGCTTCTCCCTCAATATCCCCCTTTACCTCAGAAACATGATGGAAACAATATGGACATAATAGCATTGCACACCTCCCTATCCCCCTGAACCTTTTTTTTTCTTTTTCTTGTTTTTCCTTCAACTATAGTTAACTATGTAAAGATTGTCAACAACAATACAATAAAATGGATAAAAAAAATATTCAAGAATTGAAAGACACTATTAAGAGGCCAAATCTAAGAGTTATGGGAGTCCCAGAAGGTGCAGAAAGAGAAGTTGAGTTTGCAAATGTATTTAATGAAATAATAAAGGAAAATTTCCCTAATCTGGAGAAAGAATTGGGAAACAAGTTCCAGTAGGGGCACAGAGCTCCCAACAGGCTTGATCAAAAGCGATCTTCACCATGACATATGATAATCAAGCTCTCTTCAATCGAACATAAGGAAAAGATCCTTAAATGTGCACGTGAAAAAAATCAATTGACATATAAAGGAATGCCAATTAAGCTCACAGGAGATCTCTCACAGGAAACTCTACAGGCAAGAAGAAAATGGAGTGACATATTCCAGATTCTAAAAGAAAAAAATTGTCAGCCTAGGATAACATATCCAGCAAAGCTTTCTTTTGTCTTTGAAAATGAAATAAAATTCTTCCACAATAAAGAAAAGCTAAAAGAATTTGCCTGTTCCAAACCTGCCCTACAAATGATACTTCAAGAAGTTCTCTTGACAGAAAAGAGGAATAGCACCTACCAAAACCAAAGGCAAATGTGAAGAACATCCCAGTAAAATGACAACAGAAGACTAAACCAATGAACAACCCATTCCTAAAATGACAGGACCAAAGTAACACCCATGTATATTAAACTCTGAATGTAAATAGCTTAAGCTCAATTAAACGTCATAGATTAGTAGAATGGATTAAAAAACAAAACCCATCTGCTTATTGTCTGGAGGAGACACACTTCAACAAAGATCAGCGGAAACTATCGCATGGGTTTTGTTTTCTGTTGTTTTCATCTCTTCAAAACACTTTCTTCTGATTAAATCATTCAATGACTCGTAGATCATGAAGTGGCATCATTTTCTTCAAGAAGGTTCTTGATTTTCATTTCTTCAGCTACACATTAGTCATTTAATAGCATGTTATTCAACTTCTTCATGTTGTTAATTTCTTTTCTCTCCCTGATGTTGATTTTGTTTTGTGGCTGTTCATTTAAGGGGATGTATAGTAGCCGTGTAATGGAGACTGTCATATCTAGTAACATGCCATTTAACTTCAGGCATTGTAAATTTCTATTTTTCTTTCTATTGTTGATTTTGTATCATGACTTTTCATTTAAGGGGATGTTTAGTAGCTGTGATGGAAACTGTCATATCTAGTAACATGTCATTTAACTTCATGGCATTGTAAATTTCTTCTTTCTGTTGTTGATTTTGAATCATGACTTTTCATTTAAGGAGATGCACAGTAGCTGCGAAATTGAGACTAACATTCAGATGTGAGGATATAGTGTGGTATGCGTTTCTACTTCCAGACAAAGATGGACTTACAATGAAACTGTTTACTATATCTTGACAATAGGATTCTGGACTCTCTGCCATTGTCAATGCCCGCAATGATGGACATATGACTGAGTGTGAAGAACTATATGTTAGTAATGATATAGAGGAACTGGGGGGAGGGAACTGGGGAGGGGATAAGGGAATATTAAACTGTATTATAAAATAATAACAACAATAATAAAATGTATTAAAAAAAAAGAAACATGGATATGCAGAGAGGAGGAGAGACAGAGGAAGATCTTCCGTCCGATGGTTCGCTCCCCAGGTGAGTACAACGACCGGAGCTATGCCGACCAGGAGCCAGGAGCTCTTCTGGGTCTCCCATGTGAGTGCAGGGTCCCAAGGATTTGGGCCATCCTCGACTGCTGTCCCAGGCCACAAGCAGGGAGCTGGATGGGAAGTGGGGCTGCCAGGATTAGAACCGGTGACCATATGGGATGCCAGCGTGTGCAAGGCGAGGACTTTAGCCACTATGCTATCGCACCGGACTCCTTTTAAATGTTTTAAAAATATATATTTATTTGAAAGCTAAATGATAGATATCCATCTTCCATCTGTTGATTTCCTCTATAGAATACCTATCATAGGCAGGCTTGGGTCAGGCTGAATGAAGCCAGGAGCCAAAAATTCTGTCTAGTTCTCCTATGTGGGGGTTCAAGCCCCAAATACCTGAGCTACTATCTGCCTACCAGGGTGTGTGTTACTAGAAAGCTGGATAAAAAAGTGGAGTTGCAGGCCTAGTGCGATGGCTCAGTTGGCTAATCCTCCACTTCTAAGCACTGGGATCCAGTGCGGGCTCCAGAGGACAAATAACTCCCATGTGAGGTTGGCCACATGGTTAGGAACCCAAGGACTTGGGCATCACCTACTGCTTCCCAGGCTCATTAGCCAGAATCTGAATCAGAAAGTTCGGAGGAGCTGGGACTCAAAACTAGGTTCCCCACTGTGGGGCACAGGTATCTCAGATGGTGGCGCAACCCTTGCTCACCATGCCCGCTTACTTGGAGCAATTGTAGCTCTCCCATCTTGCTCGTGGGAATGCAGAATGGTACCTACATGTGGGAACAACAATTTGACTAAATTTCTTAAAAAGTTAAATAAATTAAATATATGTCTGGGTGTAAAGATATGACCCAACATGATTTACTTGGAAGTACCAAAGATAAGTTAATGGAAAGTTGTACACAAAGACTTTCTTGAATGTTCATAGGATGCAATTAATAATAGCCCCAATCTGGAAACAAGCCAAATTCCTGTTAGCTGGCCAATGGAAAAGCCAAATACCATATGGCATAAAAAAAAGGGGGAAATATGCTAGCATGCTTTGCATGATTAAACTTCAAACATGCAAAGTGAAAGATGCCAAGTATAAAAGACTTTACATTTTGCTTCCATTTGTATGAAATACCTAGAGAAGATGAAGATAGAAAGCAGATGAGAGTGGCTGGGCCTATGGCCTTGGATATGTTGTTATCAGACATGATGGAGCCTTTTTGGGGATGGAAATGTTCTAAACCTGGATTTTGGTGGTGGTTTCACAAGTCTTTGACTTTACTGAGAGTTATTGAATTGTACATTTTGTGTCACGAAATCTGAGATATATAAATTAATACTTCAATAAAACTGTTAGAACTACATAAAGATGTAGTTTTCATACCTTTTAATACTGCTGAGTTTTCTAAAACATGAAAGGTGTCACTGTTAGTGGAGTTGAGGTTTTTAAAAGTGCTTGCTCCTCTGTGCTTTTGAATACATGACTTCCTTGCAGCCTCAGCAGCTAGTCTGTTGGCTGATTCACACAGAGGCTGAGGAAGCATGCTGTGTCCTGAGGAGGTGAGTGGGATTCAAGAGCCCTTCTTCATCTAATGTGGACATTTCCTTGATACAGGGTTTTCTGTTGCTCTTGTGGGTTTAATTCTTCTCTGATTCTCAAAATATTTCTAAAGCTTTGCCTTTTTAATTTTTAAAAGATTTTTTTTTTTTATTACAAAGTCAGATATACAGAGAGGAGGAGAGACAGAAAGGGAAGATCTTCCATCTGATGATTCACTCCCCAAGTGAGCGCAACGGCCGGCCGGTGCTGCGCTGATCCGAAGCCAGGATCCAGGAACCTCCTCCAGGTCTCCCATGTGGGTGCAGGGTCCCAAAGCTTTAGGCTGTCCTCGACTGCTTTCCCAGGCCACAAGCAGGGAGCTGGATGGGAAGTGGAGCTGCCAGGGTTAAAACCGGCGCCCATATGGGAACCTGGGGCGTTCAAGGTGAGGACTTTAGCAGCTAGGCCACGCTGCCGGGCCCAGCTTTGCCTTTTTTTTAAAAAAAATTATTTATTGAAAGGCAGAGTTACAGAGAGAGCTTGAGAGAGCTTGGGAGAGCTTGGGAGAGTTTGAGAGAAAGAGAGTGAATGGGAGGCAGGAACCAGGAAGTTCATCCAAGTCTCCCATATCGGTTCATGGGCCCAGGCATTTGGACTGTCTTCTGCTTTTCACTGATCATAAACAGCAAGCTGGATTGTACATGGAGCAGCCCAGACTCAAACTCGGGCCCACATGGGATGTTGGCATTGCAGGCTGTGACTTAACTTGCTGGATTTAAACACAGTGCTGGCCTCAACATGTTTTTCAATGTTTCACTTTTTTTAAACCTCAGTACAGATTTACGTGCATAAGCGATCATCCTTCTCCATCATTCTCCTCCTGTTTCCCTATATCCCCCTCTTATTATTTGTCCCCAAACTATTACAATGACATAGTCATTTATTTCACTGTTACAGGCTTAATACCATGGCATTACAACATAGGAAAAGGAAGAAAATAAAGTAACATAATGTAAAAATAGAATTTAAAATAATAATGGGAATTTATCATTTGGGAATAAAAACACATACTATATACAACTGCTATTCCCAGTATGCACATCTCCCTAGTAGAGTTTATAGTTTGTGTGTGTGTTCTGTGTATTATTTGCTGTGTATCGGAACATATAATACTTGTCGTTTTGTGATTGACTCATTTCACTGAGCATAATGGTTTCCAGCTGAGACCATTTTGTTGCAGATGCTTAGATTTTATTCTCTTTATGGCTGAGTGATATTCCATGGAGTAAATGTATCCTGTTTTCTTTATCTATTGATTTGATAATGGGCATCTGGATTGTTTCCATATCTTAGCTATAGGGAATTGCACTGTTACAAACATAAGCTATAGGTACCTCTTTTGTATGCAGATTTCATTTTGTTTGGATCCATTCCCAGGAACAGAATGGCCGAATCATATAATAGCTCTATGATCAACTGTCTGAGGAATCTCCATACTGACTTGTATAATCCATCGGATTAGGGTAGCTTGCCCCTCCCAAGCCAACAATGATTGTTTGTTGATTGCTGTGTGTAGGCCGTTCGCACTAGAGTTAGGTGAAACCTCATTGTGGCTTTTATGTGCATTTCCCTGTTGAAGAACCTGAATATTTTTTTCATATCTGTTAGCCCTTGATTTATCTTTTGAAAAATATCTCTTCATGTCCCTTACCCATTTCTTAACTGAACTGCTTATTTTGCAGTTACTGAGTTTTTGAATTCTAGCTGTTGTGTATTTTGCGAATATTTTCTCCCATTTTGTTGGTTGTCTCTTCACTTTATTGACTACTTTCCTTGCAGTTCAGAGGCTTCTTAGCTTGATGTGGTCCTATTTGTTTATTTTTGCTTTCATTGCCTATGCTTTTGGCATCATTTCTAAGAGATCTTTGCTTTTGTCTGCTTTTGCTTTTGTCTTGCATCGTTTTCCCAGTTGTTTTCCTAAGTGATTTGATGGTGTCAGGCTGTATGTTTAGAACCTTGATCTATTTAGAGTTGATTTCTGTATCAGGTAAAAGGTAGAGCAGTCTTGTTTCCTACTTCTGCAGGCATATATCCAGTTTCCTCAGCACCATTCCTTTTTTTTTTTTTTAAAGATTTATTATTATTTTTTTTTATTACAAAGTCAGATATACGGAGAGGAGGAGAGACAGAGAGGAAAATCTTCCATCTGATGATTCATTCCCCAAGTGAGCGCAACGGCCGGTGCTGCGCCGACCCGAAGCTGGGAACCAGGAACCTCTTCCGGGTCTCCCACGTGGGTGTAGGGTCCCAAAGCTTTGGGCCATCCTCGACTGCTTTCCCAGGCCACAAGCAGGGAGCTGGATGGGAAGTGGAGCTGCCAGGATTAAAACCGGCACCCATATGGGATTCCGGTGCATTCTAGGTGAGGACTTTAGCTGCTAGGCCACGCCAAAGGACCCCCTCAGCACCATTTCTTAAAGAGTATCGTTTCTCCCTGGATTGATTGCAGTTTGTTTGTCAACAGTTAATTGGTTATAGATGTGCAGGTTCTGGGATTTCTAGTCTGTCTTTTGTCCTTAGCTCTGTTCTGTGCCAGTATAGGCTGTTTGGATGACCACTGCCCTGTAGTACATCCTGTAGTCTGGTGTTGGGTTGCCGCCAGCTTTGTTTGTATTGTTTGATGGTTTAGCTGTTTGAGATCTCTTGCATTTCGAAAATTTTCTTTTTTGAGGATTCAAAATATTACCACTTTCTGATGCTAGGCTCAATCATATCCTTCATACTTTTCTTCTTTCTGTGATTTGATCCTTTTCTTTCAATTAATGCCCAAGGCATTCATTTATTAAATTTTCATTTTCTGTCATTTTTTTGCCTCCTCAAATTATTGACAAATGTGGTGAAAGTGTGTGTTATAATAACTATACCATGAGGGCCAGGTGTCTTTTATTGTTTTTTTAATGATTTAGCTAGAAAAATTAACTGATTTTTTTTTTTTTAGTTGACCAAAGTAGATTGTTTAAGTCTATGCGGTTAGAAAGTAAATCCACATCTGTTTTTGCAGAGAAGAGAATGATAGTAATAATGCATTTAAAATTAAATTCCATTTAAATGTTTACAGTGAACATTTTATATTCGTCTGGTCATTTCTTTATCAGGATTTTAAAATAGTTTTTCCAATGCCTTGTTTCTAATGTTTTGTTTTCAGGTATATTTAGCATTGTTCTAATATTTTTTATTTTTCTTATTTTCCTGCCTAAGTACATACATCTGTACCATATATTATGAAACTTCCTTTAATGAACAACAAGGGTGTGCAGTTTATTAGTAATTTTGTCTATGAGCTTGAAATAGGGGAAGTGGCTGACTGTGTTAGTGCCCTGTATTTGCTACATTTTAATAGTACCCAGCATTTGCATGTACGCTTTGGATCAGGAAGATACTAGTGTGAATCCTAATTTTGCTACCACCAGCTGTGTTAATTACTGAGTGCTAATTGCCTCAGGTGCCAAACAAGGATAATACCTCTTTAGGGTAGGAATGTGAGAGGTGATGAATGTAATGTACTCAGCGTGGTGCTTGGTGCTCAGTTATTATTCCGTAAGACTGGTTCTCCATTAAGCTTATGTTTAAATGATTCTTAGTGAGACTAGCCCACATCCAATGTGCTGTAGGCTCCCCTTTGCTCCATGTGAGTGGAACGTCGGGACGGTGGTGTGCCTGAGTATCAGCATGGGTTTGCCTTGTTGTTGAGCTTTGCTAGGTTGGGCTGAGGTATCCTACTCCTAAGCTCTGACCTTTCTGGGCTCCATAGGCATTGCCCATGGTGTTCACATACCTCCTAGAGCGCTTCCTGCTGTGGTTGGTGTAACCTGGATGCCTGCATGTGCTGGGCAAGCTCTGGGGCTCATTCGGCACACACTGACTTCTCTTGTGGTCCTTCCTGCCTCTTGATTTTTCTCTCACATTAAAAAAAAAGATTATTTGAAAGAGTTACAGAGTGGGCACAAAGAGATCTTTCATCTGACAGCTCTCTCCTAAATGGCCCCATCTGCGGAAGCTGTGCTGTTCCAAAACTAGGAGCCAGGAGCTTCTAATGGGTCTACTGCATGGTGGTAATTGCCTGAGTACTTGGGCCATCCTTTTCCATGTCATTAGCAGGTAATTGGATTGGAAGTGGAGCATCCAGGACTTGAACCAGTGCCCATATGAGATGCTAGCTTTGCAGGTGGTAGCTTTACCTCTGCTGTGCCACAATGCTGACCTGTGGAGTGACACCATTTGCCCAGCCAAAGAGGAAGGGGGAATTTATACAGATGCTTGCGTTTTTTTCCACTGTGTCTTCCTTCTTGTCTGAAAATTCTGGTGGCTCAGCATCTTCAGATCTCTGCTGCGCACAGGCTCCAGGCTCTAACTTGCCTGCCTCCTTTCTGTACCATGGTCTGGAAAGTTTTGCTAGCTGAGAAAGCTGGGCAGCTGCAGGATCCATTTAACTTCTCCTCCTCTCTGGGATCATCTTATCCCATTGTTATTTATTAGCAGAATACATGCACCTTGTGTCTTCTGTCCAGTCTTTTTTCTGTTTATAGCAGGAGAGCTAACCCAGTTACTCTGTCATAGCTGGGGTTTGGGACTCAGGTCAAATGCCTTGTTGAACTTTGGTGAGAAGTGTGGCTTTTGTGCAAAGTAGAGGAAAGTGAGTTCTCTGGCCAAACCAGTTAGGAAAAGCCACCCTTGGAGCTGCCCCAGCCTTAGGAAAAGCAAATAGTACCTTTTTCTTTGAATCCTTTCCTTTCCTTGGACCAGTTAGCACCCACCTGTGCCCAGTACATCAGTGCAGGACACCAACCAAATCACTGTGTGCCAAAGCCAGATGGCCTCGCTTTACTTGGTTTATTGCTTCCTCCAATAGTATGTAATATGTCAGTTGCTGAAAGGGAAGTGACTATCCTAGAACACCTTTTGACACCGTGTTTGTATCTTGTATGTTGACGAAAATTTTCCGAAAAATATTTTTTCTGTTTTCCTTTTTGAAAAGG
The DNA here is from genome assembly GCF_030435755.1 of Ochotona princeps. Classification (NCBI taxonomy): domain Eukaryota; kingdom Metazoa; phylum Chordata; class Mammalia; order Lagomorpha; family Ochotonidae; genus Ochotona; species Ochotona princeps. The sequence continues at coordinate 41,015,078 of NC_080842.1, read as the reverse complement.
TGGTTGAGTAAATCTGGTAAAAAGGACAAGGACATGGAGAAAGGTCTTTTCTCTTACTTTATTTTGTAAAGAAAAAGTCAGAATTCATTGTAATAGCTGAAGACCCACAATTTCCTCATGGGTTTTCATTACCTTGAAACAAATGTTTCCAACCTGCCATAAGCTTTTTGTTTCTATAAAACTAACCAAGAAAAAAGAGCCCTGCAAATCCTTGGGAAGAGGGCATTTTTTTTTTTTCCAATTTTTGATGATGTTTACATAGTTGATTAGGGTGAGAAGGATCGAGGTTTAGGGAAAAGTGGATGTGATCCTTGTTTCCAAATTTTCTATTTCTTCTTGGTTTTGGGGGAAAGGAAGAGATAAGGGGAGGAGCTGTACCGAGCCTTCCAATTGCCCCAGTACCCTGGGATGGGGAATGGCCACCCAATATCAACCCGGGTTCCCGATGTGCCACACACTCCAAGGGTTCTGCCCACATGCTTTTGATAGGTCTGAAATGCTCTCAATCTCACTGATCCAGGGATGAGGAAACCCTTTCAATGTCTATAGGCTGTCATAGTTGAACTTAATGTCTCCATTCGACCAGATTTTTGCTGTCATTATTTGGCGCTGGGATAGTTGTCCAATTTTTTCTACTCTCCATTCTCTGCTATTGTACCAGGTGTCCTCTGTAGTCCACAGTGGACTGCCATATCCTCCATGTGCATTAGGGCCTGCTATCTACTGCTACATCTTTTCCACTGAGGAGGACTAGTTGTTGAGGCAGACCCAAGGACCCATTCCAGGAGACGCAGGACCCACTGGACCCCTACTCCTGGGGCTCATGGACCTAGCACCCACCATGCAGTAAAGCCCAGGGACTCAGACCAGGCAAACCAGGTTCAACTGGAGCACCCGTCCCTGGGGCTCACGGACCCTGCACCTACTGTGCAAGCAGCCCAGGGACTTGGAACAGGGAAACTAGGCCTGACTGGACCCTCTACCCCTGGGGCTCACGGACCCTGCCAGCTCTGGGAAGAGTATATTTTCTTGGGGTCATTATTTGTGCTAGTAAGGCTAGAAGGAAATGGTAGTTGGCGTTACCTACCTGAGAAAAAAATCAGAATGCATTTTTGCTCTTGTCCCCAGGTGATCATTTCCTCCATCTTCATTCATTCATTGCCAGCGACACTGAAGTCCATAGTTCTGCTTTTAAAACTTTTTTAAACTTTCCAAGTTTATTAATGTAAAGAGTCTGTTTCACAGATAACAGTTCTAAGAAGGTAACCATACTTCTCTCCCTCCCTCAGTTCACCCCCCTTTTTTTTTCTTTTCTTTCGCAATAACATGCTTTCAGTTTACCTTTTTAGCACAGGCTTGATGTGCTGTTAACCATAATATTCAGCAAGTAAGAAGTAGAAAGACTATTTTGCAGGAGTATAGACAAGGGCTACAAACAGTCATAAGTTGTCAACTTCAGTCTTTATTTTCCCATGTAACTTTTATTTATATGCATATGTTACATCCCCAGGAAAGGAATCCCAGGATTTTCCCTCCTGTTAGTTTTCGTCTTGCATCTTCATGGTCCATGATGCCAGCTGAGGTTGTCAGTACGATGACACCACACTGGCAGGATGGGAGCAGGTTATTCTGTCATTTTTCTGGATCTTTCAGTGGCACGTGAAATCTGGGGCTGATCACTTTGGCTAACCTGCTGTGAGATTCACAACAATTTCTCCAGCTGTGTAATCATCAGTGATTTCAAATTTGCCAAGGTAGCCATGCTTCATGCTCACGGTGCAGAAGCGGATGACTTTGGAGTACGGCCTCTCCTCTTGGCATTGTTGTTCTTCAGAGCATCGGCCAGGACATTCCCGTGTGTCATCGTGGTGGCATGGAAAGGTGGCAGAAAGAGTGTCAGTTTCATTATTAAAACTTTTTTGTATTCTGTATTAACTTCTACAAATCAGAAAATATATTTGTCTTTTGGAACTGGCTTATTTCACTAAGCATATGGGCTCCAGTTGTATCCATTTTGTTGCAAGACAGGATTTCTTTCTTTTTTAATGGCTGAGTAGTATTCCATCTTGTCTGTATGTGTATAGATATGCTATGTTTTCTTTGTTCAGTTATCAGTTGATTGTCATTAGGGGTTATTTCATACCTTAGCTATTGTAAATGTTCCTCTTTGCAGTGCAGGGATGGGGAACGTCTGACCACAGTCTGCCAGATCATTTGGTTTGACCCTGCAAAGGAAACCTCAGGAGGAACTTGAAGTTCAATAAATACATAATAAGTGCAGGATACTTTTTAAGTTGATAATTTCGAATAGTGAATTTCGATAAATGTATGGCGGCTAGTTTTTAAGTTGATAGTTTCGTATAGCCTGCAAATGATGTTATAAAAATCCAAATAACCCTTGGCAAAAAAAAAGTTTTTCCTCCCCTGCTCTAGAACAGTGGACTTACTGCATTGTATGTTCTCTGGGAGGGCATTTGTAATTTACGTGTTTAGGGTCATCTACTGCATGACAGACCTGTGAACTTTTACCATCTTATTTTAAGTGGTAGCTTCTTCCCTTCCTCCCTCCCTTCCTTCCTCTTTTCCATTGGAGCCCCTAGACTCCCTACCTCATGTCTGGATTCTGGATCTCCTGCTTATAGTGAAGACACCAAACTCCCTCCCCTCTTTTGAAGATTTATTTTATTTGAAACAGATTTTCCATCCACTGATTTACTCCTTACAGTGACCTGGGCTATGCCAGGCTGAATTCCATCCACATCTCCCATGTTTGTGGTAGAACTCCAAGCATTTGTGCCATCTTCTGCTCATTTGCCAGGTACAATAGCAAGGAGCTGAATTTGAAGTGGAACAGTTGGGACTTGTATCTGTGCCCATTTGGGATGCCGGTGTCTCAGGCTATAACCACACCACAGCACCAGCTCCTACAGTTCTAGCTTTGATTTGATTTTATAGCTATTCATTTTGATGTTACTGCTGTAAATGACATTTGTGTTGAGGATTCTTGTTTAGGATTTGACAGCCAGGAGTATGTGTTGGAATGTTAAAGTAGAATGTTATGCAGTTGGACAGGCTGAATCTTTAGTAAAGCCCTCATAGGATTATAATAGCTCTCTGTTATGTTCTTGGGGCTTGGATTTGGAAATAGTGTCATTGTTGCTGAGAATTTTTGTGAAATGTCGGTGGTTTCTTTAATTCCAAAAAGAAAATGCACTCTGCTTTCTCTTTCAATGGCTGGAATTTTAAACTCCTCTGCCTGCTGGGCCTGATAGGAGACAAGAGTCTTACAAATCTAGCCAGTGTTGTTTTGTGGGAATTTAGGCCCATGTGTCTAGATCTTTTGGATTTTCAAGAGAATTTTAAAATTTCTCATTTGAAAGATGGAAAGGCAGAGAGGATACACACACACACACACACACACACACACACAGAGCAGAGGAAGAGAGATTTACCGATCCATCTAATGATCATTAAATCATTAAATGTCTGTAACAGCTAGGGCTTGTCCAGACCAAAGCCAGGCACCTGGGATGCTATCCAGGTCTTACATGAATGGCATGAACCCAAATGCTTGAGCCCTCATGTGCTGCTTTCCTAGGCACATGATTTGGAAATTGGATAAGAAGAAGAGGAGCTGCGACTCAAATCTACACTCCAATATTGGAGGCAGGCATCCGAAGTAGCAGCTTAAGCCACTGTACCACACCGCCTTTCCCTGATATTTCTTACATGAACAAGACATCCCACTTCCAGGAACACCGAGTCACCCTCTGAAGAGACCTGGAGTAGGTCTGCTGCTTACTGGCTTGTGTGAGCCCTCCCAGCCCTGATGATGGGTAGTCCTAACTTTAAGCTGTTTGTTTTCAATTTGTGGATGTATTATTTTCATGGGTAGATTTTAAATCCCTTTAACTCTTGATTGCTGTTCTCCAAACATAGGCGTCTTTTATCAGTGATGCTATTAAAATGTATTCTTGAAAATTAAAGATAAAAATTCCAGATGTTGGGGAAAGAATGAATGGGGTTTGTAATGAATGCTATTTGTATTTTTTTCAGAGTTGGCCAGATAAGCAAAAATTGGGAAGCTTCCATCTTTAGTCAGATCAGCACTTTTTTCTTTTGTGGAAAACACATTGGGGGAGGGGTGACAAAAAATAAACAGTGATCACCACACAGATTGTTGTTTGGTTGCTGGTACCACCAGCTAAGTTCAGAAGAGCAACAATATCATTACGTAGTATGGCTGTAGTAGAATGAGCTCTTTGTGATACGTACATCTGTTACAGAGCACCCTGGAATGAGATCTTGTTAAAACAGATGCCGAGTATTTCTGGTTGTAAAGAGTTCAACAAAGTAAACAAATCTTTAGAATTAAAAGAGGTGATGATATTTGGATTTACTGTTTGACTTTGGTGATTGACAGCAGTAATTAATTTGTCAGTCATTACTGTGTGGACACTTCTAAAGGTGTGATTTATCTGAAAGGCAGATTTACAGAGAGAGGGAGAGGTTAAGAGGAGTTCGTCGATGCAGTGGTTTACATCCCAAATAACCATAGTGGCCAGAGCTGAGCTGACCCAAAGCCAGGAGCTTCTTCCCGGTCTCCCACATGAATGCCAGGGCTCAAGGATTTGAATCAGCCTCTGCTGCTTTTCTAGGCCATCAGCAGGGAGTTGGACTGGAAGTGAAGCTGCCGGGAAATGAACCAGCGCCTATATGGGATGTTAGAGCCATAAAAGAAACTTAGCCTACTATGCCACGGCACTGGCCCCACACTGTTTCATGTTTTACCCATAAATAAATGATACTGTGTGGTTTAATTTTGGACCTGGTGTTTGTTTTATTTTTTGTTAAGGTTAGAAGCAGTAATGAAATAGCCAAAGATCACCAATTTTTAAAATAAATTGTCTTCACTAAACCTTCACATTTTAGCAGTTTATAGGTTAGGAATATAATTTGACTTTTACAGTACAGTTTGTGATTTAAATGAAAAGGCAGCACATGATGAGAGTGTGCTTACATAGTCTTCAGGGATGCACCTCTGCAACACACTTGTTTACAGCCACGGGAAGACAGACATGTGGCAGTGGGACATCCTGGTGGTCATCATTCTGACCATGTGATGGGAATTTGTCCCCTCAGCTTTGAGACAGGGTCATCAGATGCCTCCTGGTAGGGTGTGCTGAGAAGAGCATGGCATTACCGCTCAGTGGTGCTTGCCAGCATATACTGCCTGAATGTAGTCCCGAAGACACGCATTGGGGAAGTCCAGGTTGACGGACAGTTGGTACAGTAAGTGACCAGTACTTTTCAAGTGTCAGTTATGAGTCACCAAGGACCTCATGTTGTAGCAGGAAAGATATATCTACATGTGACACATGGTCCTGCACTGGAGGAAGGACATTTGTACAGTTGACTGAAGTAGGATAAGGTTGATTATAGACTATAGATTTAATAGATTAATAGTTTAATTAGATTAATAGTTTGATAGATTAATCTAGTAATAGATTAATAATTAATAGATTAATAGAGTAATAGTTAATGGCTAATTTCTCCCTTTAAAAAAGGCACTTATTTCAAAGAATGACAGGAAGAGAGTTCAAGACTGAGATCTTCCATTTGCTGGTTCACTCCTTTAATGCCCATAATAACCAGGGGTGACCAGGCCAAAGTCAGGAACTCAGAAGTCCAACCAGGTTTCCCATGTGGGTGGTGGGAACACAAGTACTTCCAGCTGCATTGGCAGGAAACTGGATTGGAAGTCCAAAGTAGCTGGGACTCAAATTAGAAATATGGCTTTGGTCATTTTATGTGTGGTTGTACAGGACACAAACATTTGAGAGAGCTTGGGGAAGAGTATGCAGAAATTCTTTGTGCTATTTTGGGGCATTTGTTTTGGTAAGCTTGAAAGTTGAATTCCATAGTGAAGTTAAACAACAACGGCAATAACAAGAGTAACTCTGACTCAGCCGAGACATTAAGACTGTAATGGGTGTGCTTTGAGTTACCTCCTAGTTGGTCAGGAGCTGATTTTCTGTTTCCTGAATCTGTAGTATGTGAGTAGCTGAGGGTTCTCAGGATGAGGGAGGAATGGCTGTATTGAGTTTCAAGAACATTTTCAAAAGGTTTTGTTTAATTAACTGATTTACTTATTTCTGGACAGAGCTGAAATTACATCTTTGGGTGTCCCCTGGTCGTGCAGGTTATTTGAGCTTTTACTATTGTAGCCAACAGAATCCCTCATTGGAAAGCTAGCATGGTAATGAATTCTTTGGATTGTTTCTGGTTTTGTTATGTCTGAGTCCAGCTGATTCTCATGGTTTTTTCTGTGTCATGTATTGTTGTATTTCATATTGTGGGTGATTTCTTAGGAAGAGTTATGTTTTTTTTTAAGATTTATTTATTTTTATTACAAAGTCAGATATACAGAGAGGAGGAGAGACAGAGAGGAAGATCTTCCATCCAATGATTCCTCCCCAAGTGAGCCGCAACAGCCGGCCGGTGCTGCGCCAATCCGAAGCCGGGAACCAGGAACCTCTTTCGGATCTCCCATGTGGGTGCAGGGTACCAAAGCATTGGGCTGTCCTCGACTGCTTTCCCAGGCCACAAGCAGGGAGCTGGATGGGAAGTGGAGCTGCCGGGACTAGAACCGGCACCCATATGGGATTCCGGTGCATTCTAGGTGAGGACTTTAGCCGCTAGGCCACGCTGTCAGGCCCAAAAGCTATGGTTTTTAATAAATGCTGGAACTCAGATGACAATGGGGAGTTTTTTAGGCATAGTAGGTAGGAAACATACATTGGCATAAGCACAAAGCAGTAGCTTTTTTTAATGACTAATAATTAGGATGGAGAAAATCAGCACATGAGGACATTTTTATTAGCAGGAACATTTGTTAATGTGTTATTAAGTTGAGGCTGTTTTGGACAGTTGGGAGGGAAAATAATCATGGATGGCAACCCAGATTATGTGGGTGTGTTAGTGTGTGTTGGACAGGTCATTCAGATTTTTCTGAGCCTTAAAATTGCAGTCATAGTAGCATCTTGGAAAGTTGCTGCGAGTTTAATTAGCTGCTGTGCTGTGTGCCTGGACTGCTGTGCGCATGTCCTACAAGTTTGCTCTTCTCCTCTGTCCGCCTGAGTTTGACTAGCCCTCTGCAGCTCAAGAGAACCCTCTTGGCCTGGAAAGACAAGAGAAGAACAAGCTCTGCCAGGATCACGTGAGTCTTTTTGCCAGGAGTATATCCATGTCTCTTAGGCTAGAAAATTGGTTTTCTCTTACATGTTATCCACACTGTTAATAGTCCAGAGTCTTATCAGACTTTCTGAAGAATTTAGTGCTCTTATCTGAAATATATACACTTTAGATTTGTTTGAAAGGCAGAGCTAAATAGAAAGAAAGAGACAAATCTTACACTGGTTCACTCCCCAGACAGACACAACTGGGTCAGGCTTAGGTGAGGAACCAGGAGCTCCATTGGGTCTCCCACATGGGGCTCTGCTTGGGTTGCTGAGATCCAAGCACATGGGCCACCTTGCTTTGCTTCCCAGACACGTCAGAAGGGAGTTGGATCGGAAGCAGAGCAGCTGGAACTTGAACTGGTGCTCCAAATATGAGACATCTTTTTTTTTTTTTTTTTTTAAATTTGCTTATTTTGACTGGAAGGGCAGATTTACAAAGAGGAAATAGATCTTTCATGTGCTGGTTCACTCCCCAAATGGCTGCTGTTGGCTGAGTTGATCTGAAGTCAGGAGCCAGAAACTTCTTCAGGGTCTTCCACACAGGTTCAGGGTCCCAAGGTTTGAGCCATCCTCTACTGCTTTCTCAGGCCACAAGCAGGGAGCTGAAAGGGAAGTGGAGTAGCCAGGATATGAGCCAAAGCCCATATGGGGATCCCAGCGCTTGCAGGAGGGTAATTAGCCAATTGAGCCATCACACAGGGCCCATGAGATGCCATTGTTGGGAGCAGTGGCTTAATGTGCTGCATCAGTGTTCCCCATCTGAAGTAATTCAGTACAAACAAGTATTAAGTTCCTTTTAGAAGGAAATCTCAAGAAACCAAGGGGCAAGAAAATGTACAGCTAGAATGAAGCATGTGCCAGAAATTTCCTTTCATGTTTTTGGCTGGAGTTAGAGTGTTAAGCCTCTGAGAAGTAAGGACTAATTATTGTTCTTACTTTACTTGGATTTTAAAAGGACTTTGCTATTGCTGATGTAGTGAGTAAAGCCACCACCTGCCATGTCAGCATCCTGTGTTGGCACTGGCTTAAGACTCGGCTACTTCATTTCCAAACCAGCTCCCTGTTAATGTGCCTGGGAAAGCAGCAGAACATGACTCAAGTGCTTGGTCTTGTGCCACCCATGTGGGAGACCTGGAAGAAGCTCCTGGCTCTCGGCTAGCTCAGGCTGTTGTGGTTATCTGGACAGTGAACCAGCAAATGAAAGATCTCTGTTTCTGTCTCTATTTCATGAATTCTGATATCCAAATAAGTACATTTTAAAAATGGCTTTCTGCATTCTTTTTTAAAAGATTTATTTATTTACTTTTTTTTAATTGGAAAGTCATATATGCAGAGAGAAGGGACAGAGAGGAAAATCTTTCATCTGATGATTCACTCCTCAAGTGACCGCAATGGCAGAGATGAGCTGATTGGAAGCCAGGAGCTTCCTCTGGGTCTCCCACGTGGGTGCAGGGTCCCAGGCCACAAGCAGGGAGTTGGATGGGAAGCAGAGCTGCTGGGACTAGAACCAGTGCCCATATGGGATCCCAGCATGTTCAAGGCAAGAACTTTAGCCACTAGGTTACAGCACTGTCCCCCTTTTTTGTTTACAGATCTGTTTATTTGGAAGGGAGAAAGAGGAGAGAATGTCTTCATGTGCTAGATAGTTTCATCTAGCTTCAGTAACTGGGACTGTGCCAGGGCTAAAGGAGAACCTCAGAATTCCATCTGTGTCTCCCATAAGGGTGGCAGGGACCTAAGAAAGCACTTGGGCCATCTCATGCTGCCTTCTCAGGCTCATCAGCAGAGAGTTGGTTCAGAAATAGAACAGCAGTGGGCTGGATAGTGGTGCTGGTTGGGTTGAACTGGGCTTCAGTGCCTACTGACATGTATGAGAGCTGAACAGGATGTGGGACAGACTGGACCAGTCTGTTGTACATACTGGCAAGCACAGGAACTATGGCAGGGGGCGAATCTATCGGGGATTATTGTGGGTCTCTCTGACTAGGCTGCAGCTCTCACTGGTTTGCAAGAGGGTCGAGTGTGTGAGTGTGAGGTGGGCAGTATTTGGCTGGGCTCCAACACTCATTGGCTTCCATAAAAGACAGGGCTGGAGACAGAACTGACCCAGCAATTGTAACTGCCAGTGTGTGAGACAGACTGTGCCAGAACTAGTATTAGCAAGCACATGCAGTATCAGATATGGGAACACCTCAGATGAAGTTTTTGTGGGGATTTCCCCAGCTAAATCGCTGAACTCAGAACTCCAACCATGGAGAGAATTGCAAGTTTCATGGTCTGATCATGGAGTGCATGTGTCAGAGCTGGGGGCGCCGTCCTCTGTTATGGTATCAAGTGTCCTCTGTAGGCTCCAGTGTACTGCCATATCCTCCATATGCACCTGGATACGCTGCCCACCACTCCGTCTAAGCCCCCAGCTCTGACACATGCTTGGAGTTCTGAGTTCAGCGATTTAGCTTAGACGGAGTGGTGGGACCTGTTAGAGTGCCACCTGGATAAGCAGAGAACAAGCAGTGGATAGTGTGTTAGCAGCAGCGGGCCAGCCAGAAATCAATTAGAACTTGAATTCAGTTTTTGTGGGAGGGTCTGCATGGGCAGATAAGAGAGCACATTGCAGCTTAAAACAGGAAATTGCTGAAAGTGAAATCATGTGATAAAAAGGAAAGATTTTTAAAAGGAAATTGAATAGACATATCCAAGGATAAGCAGACTGGATGAGGAAGGACTGTTGGGCCTTTTGAAGTTATCCAGTATGTTGGATGGTCTTTGTTTCACCAGACAGACACAAGTTAGTTTTCCATAATTAGAACCCTACCCTACAGGTTAATGACATGAATTTATCCTTTAAATTACTGTTTGGTTTCAAAGATAATATTTGTGTTGTTGCTGCAAATTTACATAATGTTTATTTTACCTTTTGAAAAGCATTTTATAAACAAACCTTTCCCCCCTGTTTTATTTCATGTGAATGGTGATATCTCTTTTGGGAACTCAGCGCACAGCCCAAGGTAAGAGGCTTGCTTCTTCACATGGTGCTGTAAAGACCTCATGTGCACTTTTTTTTGGGGGGTGGAGTGGGGGAAACAGGATGGTTTTCTTGTAAAAGAAGAAAATACTTTCTGTCAGGTTGGTAAAAGTCACACAAACCATCAGCCTACTGCCAAATCCAAAGCTGTTTGTTGGCTTAGGAGGGCCTGGAGGTTTATGGAAAAGCTGTCATTGCACTTTGCCCAATTCTGGTCAGTCTCCTAGCAACTAAACACAGATTGCTTTTGTGCCACAGACTGGCGCAGGACTGGTAGTCCCGAACTGCGGTCAGCATTGCCCGGCCGACTCATCCTCCTCACTTCCAGGACAGCTGGGAACACACGCCCAGGCTGCTGGACACCCCTTAGATTCTCATGGGAATGTGTCCTGATCTCAGATTTGAGACCAGATATTAAAGAAACTCAGCTGGGGAGGGGGCTCACTCCCTCTGTCTTTGGTCCCCTAGGAGTACTGGAGCACCAAAGTAGGCACGGGCACTCTGTCTGTGAATTCTCTGAGTTGAGTTGATGTTTCCAGGATATTCAGAGCTCTGCCACATTCCTGAGGTTTTGTTCTTCTTTTAGGGTCTATGGTTGAATTCTGACTTCATTCTGTAGGATTTTTTTTATTTTTAATTCATTAATTACATTGTATTATGTGACACAGTTTCATAGGTACTTGGGTTCTCCCCACCCCTCCCCAAACCCTCCCACCATGGTGGATTCCTCCACCTTGTTGCATAGCCACAGTTCAAGTTCAGTTGAGATTCCCCCATTGCAAGCATATACCAAACATAGAGTCCAGCATCTTATTGTCCAGTCAAGTTCCACGGCTTCTTAGGTATACCCTCTCTGGTCTGAAGACAGAGCCAGCAGAGTATCATCCCGATCAATTAAAAGCTCCAACATACCATCAGCAAAAATTTACATCATTATGGAATTAATTGACATAGTAATGAGTAACCAGTATATTAAAAGTAAATGCGAGCTCTTAACCACCTTCTGTGACCACCTCATTGACATTTCAATTTTAGTTTATACGCAACATGTAACATACATACATAACATGTTATACATAACATCATATCATCTTAAATTAAGGCAAACATGTGGTATTTAACCTTTTGGGATTGGCTCATTTCCCTTAGCATTATGGTTTCCAGTTTGGCCCATTTGGCCCATTCTGTATGATTTTTGCTAAAACATATTTAGACATGGCTGTTTGAGACTCTGAATGATGCTGAAAAAAAAAATAGTTGAGTGTGACCTTAACTTCTGTGTGTATGTCAAACTGCACCTTGCCATCAAAAAGGTGTGGTTTTTTTGTTTTGTTTTTTCCTGTTTTCTTATTTTGTGTTGAGCAGAAGTTGGAGATGGCAGTAAAGATGTGAGGAAACTACTGCATGACTATTTAAAAATCACTTGTGGGTCTGGTGCAGTAGCTTAGCAGCCAAGGTCCTTGCCTTGCATGTGCCAGGATCCTATACAGGTGCCAGTTCTAATCCCTGTGGCCCCGCTTCCCATCTAGCTCCCTGTTTGTGGCCTGGAAAAGTAGTCAAGGACAGCCCAGGGCCTTGGGACCCTGCCCGTGTGGGAGGCCTGGAAGAGGCTCCTGGCTCCTGGCTTTCTGATCAATTCAGCTCTGGCCATTGGGGCCACTTGGATGCCCTAGTACTAGCCCCACAATAATGTTTTGTAACCCTTTTTCCCCCATTTAGCATTGTGAATAGTTTTCCAAGTAAAATATTACTCATAGATTGTTGTTAATGTAATACTGTAAAAATTTTAACTTCCCTGTGTTATTGCAAGTGTCATTATTTCACTGTCTTGAATAATTTTGTTAATGTTTTGAGACTGTTGTGACGTAAATAGTCTTAAGATTTTTTTTTCTAATACATTCTCTTACATTTACTCTTCAACAGGTGTTTGCTTATGATCATTGTTTCTGGTCTATGGATGAATCCGTCAGAGAAAAGTATGCAGGTAATGAGCACATCCTGTTAACTCTTTTTTTTTTTTTTTTAAAGATTTATTTTATTTTCATTACAAAGTCAGATATACTGAGAGGAGGAGAGACAGAGAGGAAGTGGAGCTGCCAGGATTAGAACCAGCGGCCATATGGGATCAAGGCGAGGACCTTAGCCACTAGGCCACGCTGCCGAGCCCTTGTTAACTCTTGATAGTGTCGAGAAAGTGCTGGGAAATTCTTTCCCATATCCTATTGTAGTAGTATTGTGTGTAACTTTGAAAACATGTATGAATAGCTTCCTCCAGTGTTTGCTGTTGGTTTTGCATTGAACAGTGTGCTGTTCTTGGCATGAGATGGTAAAATGGTATGAATAGCGTGCACAATGACAGTTCTTTCTCACACACATTCTCTCTCCCACACAAACACATATACACACATGTGTTGAGCACACAGCAAGGATGTGGATTCACTGAGATACCTGTGATGGATCTGGACAGGCAGAGAAGGAAGGGAGGAAGAAGAGTGCCAGCCAGGAGAAGACAAAGCCCAGGCTGGAACCTGAGCTGTGCTCCTCACCACCCCTGTGGCTTTCAGTAAATCAGTGCACCTGTCAGAACTTTTCTCTCTGTCGTGGAGAGGAACATACCGTATTCTCTTCGAATGTTCCATTTGCTCCACATGGTTATTTTAATGATTCTCCTAAATGATAACTGTCTGCCTCCTCCTCACCACAAGTTTAGGACTACAGTGACAACATTTTATTTCCTTTACTCCTAACTGCATAAATTATCTGTTTGTAAGCAGTTTCATTTATTTGTCTATTTGATTATTTTTTTTAATTCATTTGAAACACAGAGTGACAAAGAGGGAGAGTCACTCCCAGAATGTCCACAGCACCTGGGGATGGACTAGTCAAAGCCAAGAACCAGGAACTCTATGCAGGTCTCCCACCTAGGTGACAGGGGCCAAAGTAATTGGGCCATCATTTGCTACCCTCTACAGTACAAAATCTGGGATGCTGGATTGAAATCAGAGTAATTAGAATTCAAATTGGTACTTTGCAATAAGATATGAGTGTCCTAAGTGGTGGCTTAACCTGCTATGCTGTAAGACCTACTCTAAGAATCTATCTATTAAAACATGAGAAAAACAGATAAGAGAGATCTCCCACCCGTTGGTTCACTACCCAAATGTTGGCAACTGGACCTTGGCTGGACTGAAGCCAGGAACCTGGGGACTCAGTTCAGGTCTCACATGTGGGTGACGGGTTTAAACACATTAGCTATCACCTCTTGTTTTGCAGCGGGCTCGACTCAGGAACTGAGACTGATGCTGGTGCCCCAAGCGAATCTCAATAGCTGAGTCAAACTCCTACCCCTAAGCAATTGCTTGTAAATATTAAATGTTAAATTTGTTCACTTTATATAAATAAGCTAAAAAAAAATGAAACACCATATCGTATTTGCTTTTGTTCTGTGGCTATTGTGAACGTTTATTCTGGCCCAGAGTTACCCAAATATCAAAAGTATGATCAGTTAATTAGGAGACATATTGAATGCCATCACCAAAACATGGTGCATTCCCTCTTTCCGTATCATGTTTGAAACTTGGTGTCACAAGTAATTGTTGATGGCTGATGTCTCTTATTTTGCCCATGGCCAAATAACTTACTGTTATTGGTGGTTGTGATTAAAAGCTGAAGGAGTGGGCCAGTGTTGTGGCATGGAGGTTAAACCACTGCCTACAATGCCTACGTCTCATGTGGGCACCAGTTTGAATCCCAGTTGCTCCACTTCTGATCCTTCTCCATACTAATGTGCTTGGAAAAGCTTCAGAAGATGACCCAAGAACTTGAGCTGTTGCTATCCACAGTGGGATCACAGATGAACCTCTTGGCTTCATCCCTGGCCATTGTGGCCACTGGGGGAGTGAACCAGCTGATGAAAGATCGCTGTCTCCTGTGACTCTTTCAAATAAAATTAAATCTTAAAAAAAAAAAAAAGCTAAGGTAAGATTTCAGGATGGTACTATGGTATTCCCTGTCCTAAGCAGTATATAATATACACTGTGTAATTAGAAATTATCATTGAGGAAAAGGAAAGAAGGAGTTCATGTATATGATTATTGGAAAACTCTAGTTTGAATATAAGCATTGCCTGAGTGGAATATGAAAAGGTATATGTAGGTCCCAAGTATATATATCCAAATATTTTTTTAAAGATTTATTTATTTTTATTACAAAGTCAGATATACAGAGAGGAGGAGAGACAGAGAGGAAGATCTTCCATCCGATGATTCCTCCCCAAGTGACCGCAATGGCTGGAGCTGAGCAGATCTGAAGCCGGGAACCAGGAACTTCCTCCAGGTCTCCCACGCGGGTGCAGGGTCCCAAAGTCTTGGGCCGTCCTCAACTGCTTTCCCAGGCCACAAGCAGGGAGCTGGATGGAAGTGGAACAGCCGGGATTAGAACTGGCGCCCATATGGGATCCTGGCGCGTTCAAGATGAGGACTTTAGCTGCTAGGCCACGCTGCCGGGTCCACATATTTTTATCTGCTCATTGGCTCCCTGTGCTCATTGCTAAGGCATTCAAGTATATGTTATAGGAAATTTTTTTACTGAGTCTCCTTCATGTTCTAATTAGAAGTAACTTGAAGTGTGTAAGTCTTTGGAAAACTTATCAAGTTTCAAAATCTTGATTACAGATAAATAAGCTAATGGTACATTTTTGAGATTTTAAAAAAATTGTTCATGAGTAGTTTTGGCTTACAACATTATCTCTTCTTCAGGTCAAGATGACGTTTTCAAGTGCCTTGGGGAAAATATCCTTCAGAATGCTTTTGATGGCTACAATGCATGCATCTTTGCCTATGGGCAGACTGGTAATGTTAAATTATGTGAATTTCCATGAAAACATGGCTTTTCGTGAAAGAGAAAATAGTGAGGTTTGCTGAGTAACATGTTGATGTTTAGTCTGTTATTTGCTTCTACAGGAAATCACTATAGTTGATAAAATTAGTCGTCTTTTAATCGGAATAATAAAATTATGACTAGAATTCTATTGAATCCCTGATCTTCTCAGAAGACACTGGCAGAGTTGAGCCTTTTGAAATACATTACAGAGCTATGACTGTTGAACACTATTATTTAGCATGCTTGGGTATCCTGGCTTAAATCCTTGACTGGGAAATACAGACCTAAAAGAACATTTGCTAATTTGTCTTCAGTTACAGTTGATAAGGAGCTTTTCAGTTTCTGTGTCCCTGTGGTCATGGAAAGAACATCTATTAAATGTGAACTAGTTGCTTTTCTGATTGTATCTTATGTTTTGTAGCTTGTCTAACTGGTAACTAGTATTCACCAAAAAAAAAAAAAAAAGTGATGATATTTTTAAGAAGGGTTGGATGCAGTGGTTAGAAGAGTAGAAACTGTGGAGGCAGACTATGCCCTGGTCCTGCTCTTCCTACTCCGCAGTGGGGAACCTGTGCGAATGACCCAGCACCTTCTTACCCCATTGCTCTTCTCTGTAAAATATCTATACAGTTAGTAGACTTTCTTGTTAGGATTGTCATGTAAACTACTTTGTCTAGATTCAGAAAAGACCTGATACGTGGTAAAGTACCATGTGAGTTTTAGGTGTTAAAATGAGGAAGTGTTAGGGAACCAAAGTGGCAACTGATGTGGGTAACAACCTGTTCATGCAATCAGTGCTACTAAAAAAGGAGGGAGTTGCTGCTGTGTGTCAGTAGTTATTGTTTGGGGATACTAGGGCTATGATAACTTAATTCTTTTCTGTTTTCCTTTGATTTAAACTTTTTCTTTAATAAGCATTTTCTTTAATATACATTTCTGTTACAATGGAGGAAATGATTTTATCTTAGAAAGATTATTCTTTGGTTTCCATGATGTTGCCAAAGGGCAGTAAGTTAATTTTGCTCTGGGACCACAATGAGAACCTGTAATATATTGTGCTATGCTAAATGAATGGGAACAAATACAATAGTAGTAATCATATGTCTTTTCCCCATTTACATTAGAAAACTAAACCTCATTATTATTCATTTTTGGTGTTTTTCTTAAGGCAAATGGGTGTTTCAGAAAGATGACTGTTTTTCCTTTCTAGAGACATTTTCTGATGACTTTCATATATGTGGAAAGGAAGCCTCTGTGTTATATTTGAGTATATATTTTGTGTTTTCAGCGTTTTACTATTAATTTGTTACGAGCAGTAGAGCAAAAGTTATGTATTTAAACATCTCAAAGAGACAATAATAACTCTGACTCCCATTGTTTAGGGTCTGGAAAATCGTACACCATGATGGGCACAGCTGACCAACCTGGATTAATCCCACGACTTTGCAGTAGCCTCTTCGAACGAACTCAGAAAGAGGAAAACGAAGAGCAGAGCTTTAAAGTAGAAGTATCCTACATGGAAATTTATAATGAAAAAGTTAGAGACCTTCTGGATCCCAAAGGGTAAAAGAACTTGACTCTTTAGTGTTAAAGTGTTATGGATTAAAACAGACTTAATAAATTGGCTTAAGGGAAGTTTTCATATTGAACTGTTTTAGCGTTACTAATCTTTGTGATTTATTTGAGTTATGTTAAATGGCTTTCCTGCAGTTAACCAGATCTGGTCTTTGGAACAGAGGGTTGAGAGGAGGAAGGAATTTAGGGGTAGGGAGGAGTGGTTGAAGAGGCATGAATAAAAGTACTTCAGAAAGTTTGTGAGATATCAGGCTGGCATTGGCACATTGCCAATTAAGAAGCTTAATTGTCAGGGTTCAATCCTCGCTCGGCTTCCAGTGCCAGCTTCCTGCTGATGCGTACCCTGGAAAGCAGCCAAGAGTTGCTCAAGTACTTGAGTTCCTGTCCCACATGGGAGGTGTGGATGGAATTGTGGGTTCCTGGCTCAGCTCCAGCTATTTTGGGCATATGAGGAATGAAATGTAAGATATCTCTTTGTCTGTCTCTCTGATTTTCAAATAAGTGAATAAAAGATGATGGACAAATGGAATGATAAGATAAATTTGGAACAAAAAAGTTCCGAAATTCATGGATAGTTTTTTACAATAACCATTTTATCAAACTTTATGTAGACCTTCTAGCATGCATGGATTTTAAAAATGTGCTTTTGCACAAAAATAAACTTGCCTGTTAATTCCATTTTTTGCATGAACTTTTTGAAGTGTCCTCAGTTTTGTGGCAGTTTGCCTTTCTCAGATTCATTTAAAGTTACACACACAAAGTATCTGGTGAAAGTCGACATTTAGTATAACTTGTTAGGTTTAAACCATTTGTTTTTAAATGAAGAAATTTCAGGTGGAATTCAGCTGTTTACAGACTGGAGTAAAGGAAAGGCATCATCAGAGATGGCAAGCCTGGTCTTTAGGATGGTTAAGGACTTCCAGGGAATAAAAGGTGCCCATGATTTCATCCAAGGTCTTTAACAGAGAAGTGTCTCAGAAGTAGTTGAAAGCTTCTGAGGTAGTCTTGGGACTCGTGTTGACCTGGCTGGAGTTAATGAGAAAAGTGCAAGGCAGGCAAGGACGTCCTTTAGGTGTAGAGTTCTCCAAGTTCAGAATTTGAGGAAGTACAGATTTAGAGAGAGAGGCAGATAATGACCACTGTCTGGGGCTTGCTGTTGTGAAAATAGCATCTAGGAGCTGGAGGAGCCAGATAAGCAGAGGCTTAAGCAAGTGCCTTGGACAGCAGGAGACATTGAATTCTGTTTGGATAAGGAAGATGATCCAGGGAAGATGATCTTGGAGTCAGTGAGCGTGGTGCTGCTCCATCAGGAGAAAGCAGCAGTGCCACTGGTGTTCATGGGCCATGATTATTATTTTTGGACATAGATAATCATCTTCAGGCCTTCACAGGGCGACTGAATCGGCACTTAGTGTTTCTGCCTAAAGTTTATATAACTTAAATTGGTTGAGTATTAGCATATGCTGCGGGCACCAAACAAGTCATAGAGAAAGGACTTACAGTGTGGACAGAATGAGAGTTTTGTAAATAGGTAATTGCAAGGCAGTGTTAGTGTGCTTGCAACTTGTAAGGAGGCTAATGGAGAGCAGAGGAAGAATGAACACTTTGCTCTGAGAAGGGAAGAGTCCACAGATGGGGCTGGATGAATTTTGCGCGGAGTAAACGTTTGTCTGCTGAGATGTGAGGTGAGAACTACTCAGGCATGGGGAAAAGCTTATACCGAAGCGTAGAGATGTGAAGAAATCACCTATTTGGTGAATGACCAGTCAGTTCAGTGTGTTTGGAGAGAGAGTGCATAGAGGTCGATGGAATAAGAGGTCAGAGGTGGGTAGGTGATAGGCAGGAATTTACATCTTGCTTACTCTCCAGCCTCTGCATTTTCTTGCTCTGCCTTGAATGCCTTCTCTTGCACTTTGACCTCCAAAGGTCTTTGAGCTGCAGCCCAGACTTACTCATTCCAGAAATTTTTAACTGACTGCATACCTGTTTATTCTTGAGTTTTGCGTTCCACAGTGTGTGTGGGATTGCTTGAACTTTACTATCTACAGCCATTCATAACCTTTAGTAATTCATTATGTTTGTCTTGTGTATAGATTAGTAATTCACAGTGTGAGCTTTGGATTCATGTAACTGTGTATCTACGTCTTGTCATCTGTCTTGCAAATTCCTTACCCTGCCCAGGCCTAACTTGTGTAGAGGTGAATTCTGTTAGGACACAGTATCTCGGAGGGCTACTGAGGAGACAGCCTGGGATTATGCTACTGAGATATTAGAACATTGACTGATGTACAGGAAATACTCAGTAAGTGGTAGCCGTTGCTGTTTCCTTCTTCCTGAAAGTGAGGAAGTTGGAGAAAAATGGATTGAAACCTCAAGTGTAGTCTTGTTTTAGCTGTAGGTTGAGAGGATATTTTTCCATTCATGTACTAAATCTATTAGAACTAAATTTCACAGGGCATCTGTCTTGTGAGTTATATTATAGTTACATTGTTTTATTTGGGAGATAATGTATGCATTGTCTTTCAGAAAAAAAAAGGGAGAAAATGAAAGACAAGAAGTAATAATGTTTTGCGGTTGAGAGGTGAGAGATAAGGCAAATGTTTGATATATATGTGTATATATGTGTGTATATGTGTATATATATACACATATATATGTATACACATTTCGTTTTAAAATATATGTTTTTTTTTTTATTTGAAAGTGAAGATTACAGAAAGAGGGTGAGACAGAGCTTGCATTTGGTGGTTTAGTCTCCAATGGCTACAATGGCTGGGACTAGGCTGAAGCCAGGAACTTCTTCCAGGTCGCTCACATGGATAGCAGAGCTGTCTTCTGCTGCTTTCCCCAGGCCATTCTCAGGTGGCTGGATTTGAAGAGGAACAGACAGGTACAACATGGTGTCCACATGGGATGCTGGCATTGCAGGTGGTGGTTTCACTTGCTGTAACACTACACCGGCCACTTGTTCAGTGCATATATTTCATCTATAGTTATGGAATTCTGGTTTTCATGCTTGATCCTGCATTCTGTAAGTTACAGATCATTAGAAAAGATTGTGATAGTGTGCTGGAGGACAATAAACATCTTAGATTGGAGAGTCATTTCCTCACACCCTACCTTTGTTCCTTCCATGAAAGACCGTTCTATAGCTGTTCATATGATCTCATCTGTCATATACCAACTTGCTTTCCTTATAGTGGGTGAAGGCAGTTGGGTGTGGTTACAGTTTCTGTACTTGCTGTTCAGGCTTCATATTCTTGACCATTTCTTCCTCACCTCCCCCCCTTTTTTTGTTACAAGACCTTCTCTCCAAATCATGTAAGCTAGCATATTTGGAATCTCTTCTCATTTTGTTAACCACCTTGTTTGTTCATTTACTGACTAACTCTTACTTGCCCAGCTAGGAGTTGCAGATACCCCAGTTACTAAGACATTGTTCAAGCCCTTATGGAGTCCAAGTGTGTTTAAGAATGGGCATATGCAAATTAATTCTGGGAAAGAGATGAGTTGAGACAAGTGCATAAGAACAGATTAGGCAGGAGCGTGCATGTCAAGCTGAGGAGTGGGGTCTTATTTTCACAGCTATTGAGGGAGTGCCCAAGAATTTTAAGCATTATAACTCATTATTTAAAATAAATAAACAAGCAAGCAAACAAATAAATAAATTAATTAATTAAAAAAAAAAACCAGGGCCCAGCTCAGTAATCTAATGGCTAAAGTCGTTGCCTCACATGCACTGGGATTGCATATGGGCCCCGGATCTAATCCTGGTGACCCAGCTTCCCATCCAGCTCTCTGCTTGTGGCCTGGGAAAGCAGAAGAGGAAGGCCCAAAGCTTTGGGACCCTGCACCTATGTGGGAGACCCAGAAGAGGCTCCTGGCTTCGAATTGGCACAGCTCTGGCCGTTGCAGCCTCTTGGGGAGTGAGTGAACAGACGGAGATCTTCTCTGTCTCGCCTCTCTCTGTATATCTGACTTTCCAATAAAATTAAAAGTCTTAAAATCGAGATTTTTTTTATACTGTAAAGTGCATATACATTCATGGTAGAAAATATGGATAAATGCAGAATCAAGTGCAATCTCATTGTTAACAGATTCTATTGTGTAAAAAATTATTCTTAATTGGCAAATAAAAATTATTTGTGGAGTGCAATATGTTTTTTTTAAAGGCTTATTTTTAATGGAAAGTCAGATATACAGAGAGAAAGATCTTCATCTGATGATTCATTTCCCAAGTGGTTGCAGTGGCCAGAGCTGTGCTTTCAAAACACTTACTAGCTGCCAGGACACTTACTAGCACCCACTTGGGATCCCGGGCATGTGCAAGGTGAGAACTTTAACCACTAGGCCACGCCCCAGGCCCCAGTCTGTTTGACCTGTGCAGACATACACTGGGGAATGATTAAATCAAGTGAATATTCCGGTATGTGCTTTTAGTGTAAACATTTCAAGCCTATTCTCAGCAATTTTGATACATTGTATTATTGACTGTGGTCAGGATTCTGTGCACTAGGTCTCAAGAACTTATTGCTAATTTTGAGGCCTTGGACTAACACCTCCATAGTGTTCTGAATGTTTTTGTTTTAAGGGTGCTGTGGAGTTTTGTATTGGCAGCTGTGGTTTACCCAATAGACTACTTGTTTGTTAAGAAATTTATCCTTGAGCATTTAGTTTTAATGTTGTTGCATGAGTTTTTCATGTGTATGTCAAAATAATCACACGGATCCTTGCTTCTGCACCTCTTAAGGTGTCAGAGTCTTTTTTCCCCAATGTTAAAACAACCTAACAACCCTGTGGTAAGCCCGGTTTGGTTTTAACTCATTATTAGATTGTTTGTTGTTTTACATCTGTCTTTATTCATGATTGAGATTGGTCCGTATTTTTCCTTTCTTGCATAGTTAACATTTATTGCGTTTCTGCTCTTTGTACCACATTCTATGATATGACAAGTAGATTGTTCATATTTATATGACTCTGCATTCTTTGTGTTGTAAATAGACATCCCACAGTGTACCCTTTTGAGGGATGTGATATTTTGCCACAGTATGAAGGCTTTCTTCCCAGTGAAGATTTTAAAATTTGGTTTAAATTCTTCTAGGATCAAATCAGTTGGTTTTATTGATTCCAGGGTTTCTTTTGAATACAACATACGTTTTTATGGGGTGTAGTTGAGTCCTTTTTAAAATAACAGAATATTGTTTTTAAAATTGGTTGTTTTTCATTACAGGAGCCGTCAGACATTGAAAGTCAGAGAGCATAGTGTGTTGGGACCCTATGTTGATGGACTTTCTAAACTGGCTGTTACAAGCTACAAGGTAACCACATCCTTTATGGGAGCTATGTAAACTGAGTAAACTACCATGTTTTCATTTGTTTCATTTGTTATTTTAAAGTAATTTTACACTGGCATCACTTTTAAATCACTTTTCATGAAAATCTTAAGAATGAGATAACAGGTTGGAGACCAGTGAGCAAATGCAAGCTAAGTAGGAGGAAGCTTTTCCACCAAGCATCAGGATTGTCAGACTAAATAGGCTTGGAATCAATCTAGATGACTGTTAATTTCCCCTTTGATGTTCTGCATCCATTTGGGTGCCCACTTACAACTTTTTTTTTTAAACTGGTTCATGCTTTTTACTTTGAGGCTTTTTATTATGTTTGAATTTTCCAGAAATACTGTTTTTTCATATTTATATAGAAAATAGAGTGCTTTTGCTCTCATGTACGTAGACATGTTGGGGTTATGTTCTGCAGATAACATGAAAACTGTATAGAATGCTGAAGGGTTTTGAAGAATGGAATGTGGTCTGTTTTGTCCCCGTGTTTTCTTGTGTCTAGGGAGCTCTGACATGTGGTTCGTGCTCAGTATACACCTGAACAAGTGAATGGATGGTGATTTGCACAAGACTTCTCACTAATGGAAGTCCTAGAGAATGGATGTTCTGGGGTTGGGCGATAGAGTGGCTATCAGGTTGCTTTTGGAGTTTTGCAGTGAGAGACACCATCATGCCCCTGTCCTCATGGTTCAGGATGTCTTGTAGAGACAATGGAATAGCATGTCTATTTAGTCTCTAAAGGAGGGTTCCAGATGGCCTATGCTGGACTTAACATCTTGGGCACCATGTGGCAAGATTGAACTGCAAGGGCATGTGGGAAATGTAGTCTTTCAGCTCTGCCACACTGTGCTCAGCCAAAGGCGGGGTACTTTTCATTGGAAAGAAGAAACTGGGTAATAGGAGACAACTTGCTGTCTTTTATATATTATCTTCCTTGTTGCTTGTTAAAATCCATGTAAAGTAGATGATACCATAACTCTGTAGTGAAGTGCATAAGTAGCTATCGTAGAACTTAAAGCATTTTAGAAAATGAAAATCTATGATTCTTGTTACATGTCTGTTCCTCTGCCTCACTCTCTGTCCACCCCTGTTTTCTTTTATCAGATGTAGCAAGTAATAAATATATACAGAAAATTAGTGTTTTGATCTCATTTTTAAAATGAGTGGGCATTTGGTGTAGTGGTTATTGTGCTGCTGGGACTCCGACATTCCATAGTGAGCACATACCTCGGGAAGCAGCAGGGATTGCCCTAACACCTGGGTCTCTGTCAGCCATGTGGTATACCCGAAATACTATCTTTGCTTTAGCTTAGTCCACCTCCAGCTGTTGTGTGCATTTGGGGAGTGAACCAATAGTTGGAAGATCTGAACTCAAAACACATACAAACATCCACACCCAAAGCAGGTCTGGTAAGATAAACACAAAGTTGGTGATACATGTTGAGTGAAGAGGTTACAAGTTATTGTACATAGTACGATTTGTTTTAATGGTACATTTGCATTGAGTCTGTGATCTAAATGAAATTTTAAACAATTTCCAAATGAGGTGAGGGTTAGCATGGCATATGTATCTATCTGTGTGACTCAAAGTGTAGCTTCTGAACTTTTTAAAAAATTTGATTTAGTTGTTTAGTTTGAAAAAGAGAGAGAAAGAGATCTTGCATTTACTGGTTCTTCCCTTGCCGGCTGAAGTGGCCAACACCGGGTCAGGCAGCAGCCAGGAGCTTCACTTGGGTCTTCCTGTAGGTGTCAGGCACTTGGGCCATCTTCTACTTTGTCCAGGTTAGTAGCAGGGAGCTGCCTTGGAAGTGGAGCAGCTAGAACATGAATTGGTGCCCATAGGGGATGCTGGTGTCTCAGTCAGAGACTTTGTACCCATCTACAGCACAATGGTCATCCTACCTATAGCACAATGTGCATCCCTCTTGTAAATTTTTCTGATTTTGAGTTGATGCTTGCCTCTTTGGTCTGTACTTATAGAAAACAGTCTCTGAGTTTCCAGAGACTGTATTAGCTGTTGTACTCTGTGGGGTGTAGGATTCATTGAAAAAAACAAATGGAAACACCAAACGTTGTTGACTAAGTAGTGAAGTTTGTACCACATCCTGTAGGTTAGCAGAGTTTCCATGCTTACACCTGGGATGTGGAGACGAATGTCTGTGACTTACCTCCTTCTAGGATATCGAGTCTTTGATGTCTGAGGGTAACAAGTCTCGCACAGTTGCTGCCACCAACATGAACGAGGAGAGCAGCCGGTCCCACGCAGTCTTCAAAATCACCCTCACGCATACTCTATACGACGTTAAGTCCGGGGTAGGTGTCGTGCCTTTCCTCTGTTTCCGTATCTAGTATACATCGAGGCTTGTCTGTCTTCAGATATTTGATGAGTGAACAGGGTCCTAGGCACTCGTGAGTGTCAGGACTTGTATAAGAAAAAGAAGTCCCTCCCCGTGAGCAGGCAGGGCTGGGCTGCAGACAGTGGGATGATCACAGCTCTAGTCTGGACCTCTGGGAACAGCCTCCAAGCTCTGTGAGGACCCCACTAGAGGCAGGAGTTCAAGGTGCCACCCTATGGCCAAGGTCAGAGAGAAGAAATAAAGATGTTATGTTTGTCCACACAGCTGCCTCAGCTCCCTGGGAAACAGAGAAGGTGCTAGGGCCTCCAGTGGGCTGTGCCCTGTTTGCACCGGACTGAAGCGGTTGGAGGCGGGGAGTGGCTTCTGCTTTACTTCCGGTGTCCAGGCAGAAGGAGCTGACTGGCAGAGCCTGTGTCACAGGACAGCCTGGCCAAAGAGGCATCTGACAGAGGCAGAGTCTGGCTCCCTACCCTCCAGCTGAATGGTGGTGGAACAGAGGGAGGCTGGCTGGAGACCCCTGGTGTTTGAGCTTTCAATTGGTGCCTGAAGGCACAAGCTAAGGTTAATGTTCGAGTTGATTGAGTGCACACCTCTTTGCGGTGTTACCCTCTACTAAAGGGCCAGTGTTGGAGGGATTAGTTTGCACTGGGAGGTTGTGCTATAAAATAACTGGAGTTTGTTGAGTAAGGTTTTTTTTTTTTAATTTATTTTTATTGGAAAGTAAGACATTCAGAGAGGAGAGACAGAAAGATCTTTTGTCCTCTGGTTTACTCCCCAGCTGGCCTGAACCACTGGAACTGTGCCGATCCAAAGGCAAGAGCCTTTTCCAGATCTCCCATGTGGATGCAGGATTCCAAGGCCTTGGGCCTTCCTCTTCTGCTTTCCCAGGCCACAAGCAGGGAGCTGGATGGGAAGCGGGGCTGCCGGGATGCAAACCTGGTGGCCATATGGGATCCTGGCACGTGCAAGGCGAGGACTTCAGCCACTAGGCCCCAAGTTTTCGGTTTTTGATTTGAAATCTTGTGAGAAATAAATGAAGTCATTTGTATACTTGTGCCATATTGACAATGTCTCTGTTGACTCATCTGTTATTGTTTTGCTCTTTGATGTGAGGTTTTACATATTTTATTACATATTAGTTTCAAATACCAAAAGTTGAAATAATTGCTCTGCAAAGTGCCGTGTTTGGCAGGATTTACATA
Organism: Ochotona princeps; assembly: GCF_030435755.1. Lineage (NCBI taxonomy): Eukaryota > Metazoa > Chordata > Mammalia > Lagomorpha > Ochotonidae > Ochotona > Ochotona princeps. The sequence goes on along the minus strand of NC_080842.1, from coordinate 40,989,458 downwards.
TGCTGAAAACCTTTTTCTTGTTTCAGCATCACAGCAAGACTAACAACAACAAAAGTGCTTTGTTTCCTATTTCCTTTTCAACATAAAAGAAAAAAACATATTGAAGGCGGCTTCCCTTTTATTTTTTTAAGCCAAAAGTATTTTTGATTTGAGAAGTTGAGTACCCTTTTGTTAGCAGTGTTATTTGCTGCAAATGTATACGCATATGTGTTTTAAAGGGAAGTTTTAAGAACAGTCCCACTGGCATTCATTTCCTTTATTTCTTGCATTGCTGAAGAGTAAACATTTGTTACACGTATGTTTGTGGGTTGATAATGGACTGTTTTTGATAAAGGTAAATACAAGTGTGTATATATATGTATACACAATATTTTGTAGCTAGAAAAAGATATAAATGTAATATGTGTAATTGTGAAACAAAGGATTTATGAATAGTACAATGTGTCTTGAGTTCTTTCATCGTGTAAAAGATTCATGTTTTTCTGTATTAGTAAGAATTACAAGGATTTTGCCTCGGGATAATTTGTAAATATTTGAGGTTTTAAGTGTAGTTTCAAATCATACAAATGTGTATCATAAATGTTTTGTGTATTTCTCTGTGTTTTATTAGCTGTCTTAGAGTGTCTCATTTTGGGGGCACTGTTTTCTGTAAGATAATTCACTTCGCTCTGCCAGGATTGGTGGGGTTGTGTACATGCCGTGAGCATTGACCAGCCACATTGTACAGTTTTACAGTGCTTCCTGCCAGTACAAGATGCCCTTGAAATGCAGTCGCACACACAGCTGAAGCAGTCTGAATTCTGAATTCTTTCACTTTGTGACTAGTGTTTATCCATTCTTTTTGGTAGACATCTGGGGAGAAAGTGGGCAAGCTGAGCTTGGTGGACTTGGCTGGTAGTGAACGAGCAACAAAAACCGGAGCTGCTGGCGACAGGCTGAAGGAAGGGAGCAACATCAACAAGTGAGTTTTCCAGAACTGCTTTTTTTCTTTTAACCACTTTGTTGACTGAATCACCAAATAGGGGAACCAAAAAATAAATAAATAAATAAATAAATGAAATAACAAGATTCTGGAGCGATTTAAGTCCATCCTCGTAGTTTGGGATTTTCTTTCTGGTATTTTTCATGCACCTGAGCCCATTTTATGTTGTGTCTCAGCAGTGCTCTGTTGACATTCTGGGTACTTTGTCCTCAAAGAGGTGTAAGTGGATCTTGTAAATTGTAGAATTTTTAGCAGCATCCCTGGCATCTGTCCACTAGATGGCAGTGGCACCCGCTACCTCTCCCCTCACACACAGTGCTGTAACAAGGCCACCCATGTGCTCACCCCCATTTGAAAACCAGTGGTCCAAGCTGTATAAAATAACAAAGGTGATTGGCATCTCCAATTCTTAACTGTTGACCTTGACCCAAGTGTTGCCATCTGAGCCAACAGCACGTATACTGGGAGTATCATAACTGCTGTTGCATCATCCAGGTCCGAGAAGCTAGGCCTTATGAGATAAACATCTGTTCACTGTTTCCTTCATAGGGTTTTAGTGTCTTCCTCAAGCTGAACTGCCAGGTCTTTTTTTGTGCTCATGGCTGGAAACACAGCAATGGGATACCGCCATTCAGATGTTGTGCTATTGCTAAAACAGGTTTTTGTTTTGTTTCTTGCCTCATGGATTTTTTTTTTTTTAGAAGACTGATTTTTATTTGAAAGAGAAAGAGAGAAAAGTCTACCATTCTCTGGTTCAGTCCCTAAATGGCAGCAATGGCCGGAGGTGGGCTAGTCTAAAGCCAGGTGCCTGGAGCTTTTCCAGGTCTCCCGAGTGGGTTCAGGAACCCAAGAATTTGGGCTATCACTGTCTGCTTTTTCATACACATTAGTGGGAGTTGTATTAGAAGCAGAGCATTCAGGAATCAAACTGGTATCCATATGGGATGCTGGCACAGCAGGTGGAGGCTTAAGCTATTCTGCCATGGTGCCAGCCCCTCACCGACCTTTTTTGTTGTTGTGTTTGTATTTCCTTTCTTGAAGACATGTGGTATTTGTATCTTTTTACCTGAAGATTTATCGCTTACATTTCTGTTTACTCAAATGAAATAAGCAGTTAGGCTGAGCATTTTCTTCGCTTCAGAGAACTCGAGGGACAGCAACTCTTTAGAGTTTGTGCCTTTCTGGGCCCAGCGGCGTGGCCTAGCAGCTAAAGTCCTCGCCTTGAACGCTCCGGGATCCCATATGGGCGCCGGTTCTAATCCCGGCAGCTCCACTTCCCATCCAGCTTTCTACTTGTGGCCTGGGAAAGCAGTGGAGGACGGCCCAATGCTTTGGGACCCTGCACCCACGTGGGAGACCTGGAAGAGGTTCCTGGTTCCCGACTTCGGATCGGCACGTACCGGCTGTTGCGGCTCACTTGGGGAGTGAATCATTGGACGGAAGATCTTCCTCTGTCTCTCCTCCTCTGTGTATATCTGACTTTGTAATAAAACAAATAAATCTTAAAAAAGAGTTTGTGCCTTTCTAAACTGAACCGCAGCAGGCTGACCACGCAGCTGCTTGCGTGCAGGTACACAGCCTCCTGATGCTCAGAATTCCTGCGAACATGTGACGTTTGGCATGTTCCCTTTGGTGTAACTGTTCTGGCTTGTTGCACCACGCAGGTCGCTCACGACCCTCGGTCTGGTTATCTCCGCCCTCGCAGATCAGAGTGCTGGCAAGAACAAGAATAAGTTTGTTCCTTATCGTGACTCCGTCCTCACGTGGCTGCTCAAAGTAAGGTTTTTTCTTTTCCATTTCTTTTTTTATCCTGACATACTGCGATCTATAGAAAAGGAGATTGTACTATTAGTTCTATATTATTTCCTGTGTCAGTGTTCAAATGTATGAGATCCTTAGAAAATGATTTATACATTTATAGTAGGCCCACAGCAACTTCAGTGGATTAAATATAAATTTCTTCGTAGTAATTAGCATTCTAGCAACCCTGGAAACTGGGTGAAGTGTGGTTGTGGGGCCTCCCCCTGTTTCACATAGTTCATCTTGGAGCTTTGGGGAAATAGAAGGACCCTCTGCTAATGGTGACAGCTGGGTGAACCGTGGGAACGAGTGCCCACTGTGTGATGCACACTGCTAAATAGCTCCATCCTAGGTTCCATTTGTTAGACGGACCAAACATCTTGGACCTTGTTTTATGTTTGCCTTAACTTACAGTCATTTTGAATTTGCTTCAGTCAGATTTATTTATTTATTTGAAAGGCAGAGAGGGAGAGAGATTGAGAGAGAGACAGAGATATCTTCCGTGCCCTGGTTCACTTACCAAGTATATCCAGCAGTGAGGCAGGGACAGATCACAGCCATTAGCCAAGACTCCATCTGGGTCTCCTGTGTGAGTGACTGATCAGCCTCTGAGGCCTCGCAGGTGCAGTAGCAGGCAACTAGATGGGAAGCAGAGTAGTGGGACTTGAATAAGGCACTTGGAGATGGGACACAGGGATGCCAAGCTGTGGTTCAACCTGCCTCAGCTTCTTCAGGGTTTTTTTTTTTTTTTTAAGATTTTATTATTACTGAAAAGCCGGATATACAGAGAGGAGGAGAGACAGAGAGGAAGATCTTCCATCCGATGTTTTACTCCCCAAGTGAGCCGCAACGGGCCTGCACGCGCCAATCAGATGCCGGGACCAGGAACCTCTTCCAGGTCTCCCACGTGGGTGCAGGGTCCCAAAGCTTTGGGCCGTCCTCTCCTGCTTTCCCAGGCCACAAGCAGGGAGCTGGATGGGAAGTGGAGCTGCCGGGATTAGAACCGGCGCCCATATGGGATCCCGGGGCTTTCAAGGTGAGGACTTTAGTCGCTAGACCACGCCGCTGGGCCCATTCTTCAGGGTTTTTATTAAAGGATCCAGAGCAGAGCACACATATGGATTCAATATGAATGAGAGCAATGGAGATGAGTGTGAGGGGCTCCTCACCCTCTGATTCACAATCTAGGAAGGAAACTACACTCAGGGACAGCGTAGTACTGGCCTGCAATCAGTCTGATGAAATAGAAACCTCCTGTGGCCTTCCTTGTGCCTGTATCTATGAAGGAGGGGTATGCTGAGTACGTGACAGGCTGCAGATTAGGGAATATAGGTTCTAGTGATGGATAAACAAGTGTCGGACTTAAAAAAAATGGGGAAATAATTTATGTGCTCTGTTTAGTTTGTGAACAATCATTTTCTCATTGATCAACAATTTATTGGGAGCTGGCACTGTGGTCACAGGCTGATCCTGTGCTGGTGGCACTGGCATTCTATATGGGTGCAGGTTCCTTGCTGCTCCACTTCTGATTTAGCCCCCTGGGAAGGCAGCAGGGATGGCTCAAGTTCCTGGACCCCTGCTAGCCATGTAGGAGACCTTGATGAAGCTCCTGGCTTTGGCATGGTCTATTCTCAATCGTTGGGACCGTCTAGGGAGTGGACTAGTGGTTGGAAGATTCCTCTCCCTGCCTTTGCTCTGTGTAACTCACTTTCAAATAAATAAATCTAATAAAATCATGTAGATTATTTGTCTCTGTGGTAAGGGTTGAAATATAAAGGTAAACCAAAGACAGGCGCCCTAGCTCAAGCAGGGTGACAGTTGCTGACTCTGCTCATGGCAAGTTTATAGGGCTGCCCTTGCAAAGGGAAGCAGGATTTTGTACTGATTTTTGAATCCTCTGAAAGATTTCCAACTCCTCACCATTGGAATAAACTTTGTCAAGTGAAAACATTCTTTCCATCAGTGTCACTGAATTCTGCCTAAATGAAATTCAAAAATTGGATAGATTTGCCACAGTGGAAAATGTGCTAGATTAAAAGCTTTGACCAAAATGCAATGAACTTAGACATTTGAAGCAAAAGGATAAACACATTTTGATAATTAAAATGCTATTGTAAGAGGTTGTTGCAAAACATTTTGCTGCCGAGCAATATGTCTGTGATGAACCTTAGAAACCTCGCTTGCTTTTCTGGAGAGGAAAGTTGGATGCAATCCTTGTGTCTTCTGCAGAAACGCGTAACTCTTCTGATATGCCCGATTTGACAGAATGACTTTTCGGTGTCTTTGTTTGGTATTGCTGCTTTGATGTACCTCAAACAATAGGAAATAACTTTTGTTAATGTGATGGACATGGATAACATGGCCCCAGCACTGGAACCTGCGTCAGGAGCAGCCAGGGCCACCTCTATCCCCTTGCTTCCTTCTCAGAAGGTCAGTGGTGGCGTTCCCTTGTGTCAGGTCAGAAAGGAGACAGGATTGATGGAGGGATCAAGACTGGATCAGGACTGGAAGCCAGGCCTGCCCTCACTGCCCAGCTGTTCTTTCCTGGCCTATTCTCTGCTTGTGGAAGATCACTTTCCTTCAGGAGGTTCACTCTTCCAATCCTTGAGAGAGAAAATAATAAGAAAAGAAAACATTGGATATTTGTTGTTGTTCGGACTGTTGGATATCTGCATGCAGAGAAGTGGGAAACACATTATATAAGAATCAACTCTAAGTAGGTCAAGGACCTAAATCTGCACCCAGAAACCATCAAATGGTTATAGGAATACGTAGGAAGCATTCTAGAAGGTAGAGGTGTAGGTAAAGACTTCTTTAAAAAGACACTAAAAGCGCAGGCGGTCAAAGCCAAAATAAACAAATGGGACTACATCAAACTAAGAACTTCTGTACAGCGAAGGATATGAGCAACAAAGCTAAGAGGCAACCAAGAGAAAGGGAGAAAATCTTTGTACACTGTACAACAGATTGGGGACTAATATCCAGGATTTTAAAAGAGCTTCAGAAACTCAATGACAGCAAAACAGACAACCATGTGAAGAAGTGGGCAAAGGAAATGAATAGGCGTTTTCCAAGAGCAAATTCAAATTGCTGATAGGCATCTGAAAAAATGCTCACATAAGGTATGTTCTCTGATAAAAAGCAGGCTTCATGCAAAATCAGAACAAATAGATGTACAGGTGAACAAGTGTGTGTGTGTCTGTGTGTGTTCTCATAAATGAACTATATTATGGAATTGTTACAGTACCAGGAAATGAAGAAGCAGGACAGTATGCATCTCTGCTCCCAAATAAAAGGGTTTCTCTAATGCCCAATTAAATGGCCAAATATACCTTGACAATTTGATATTAGATTTTTTTTACTATTGCCTGTACTACAATGTCATGCTTCACTTATATAGCAAAGTGTTGGAATTGTGGCTGTAGCTGAGGGACTTTGTTATTATAGTAATATGGGGGAAAATGGTGGGGAGCAGAATGGGTAGGGAGGGAAAAGGGAGAAATTCTATACCTACAAAAGCATGTCGTGGAAAATAATGATAACAATAAAAAAGATAAAGTATTTGAGCTGGACAAATACTTGTAAAATCAGAACTTTTATTTTTTAAAAGATTTATTTTAAAAGATTTATTTATTTCTATTTGAAAGACAGATTTTATAGAGGGAGAGACAGGGTTTCTATCTGCTGGTTCATTTTGCAAATGACCGCAACAAACAGCTGAGTTAATCCTAAGTTGGGAGCCCGTAGCTTCTTCCTGGCTCCCCACGTGGGTGCAGGGTTCTAAGGACTTGGGCTATCCTCCACTGCTTTCTCAGGCCATATGCAAGGAGCCGGATTGGAAGTGGAGCAGCCGGGACACAATCAAGTGTCCATATCGGATCCTGGTAGCATGCTGGTAGGGTCGAGGGCTAGCTTGCTGAGCCTCTGCTTCAGCTGCCAAAACTTTTTTGTTTAAAGAAGCTAACTTCATCTTTTGTTCACATTAATTATACTTTCAACTTCCTTCCTCATCTTTTGATTAAAAAAATTAACTGTTTGCCCAAGTTTGTGGCTTTTCCTTAAAGCCTTCTCTGATGCTCCTTATGTCATGTTTGATGTTAGCAGCAAGAGCATAAATAGAGATGCTTTTTGGAAAATGTATTCCTGGACTTACACGAAAGCTTTGGCTGGTTCAGCATCAAGCTGAAAACTGAAAGTTCAATCCCAGTTTCCCATGTTAATGGCAAGAACCCAGTGACTTGAGCTATCGCCTCTGCTCCTTCCCAAGGTCTGCATCACAGGAAGCTGGGGTCAACAGCCAGAGGCAGGGACTCCCATGGAGGATGCAGGTGTGCTGTCCGCTGTGACCACATGGCTGCCCATGATGCTTGCAGCCTTTATAAGAGGGCTGCTGAATGCCATGCAACTTCCTGGAATGAAAGAGTGCTTAAATTGTCTTTGAACTGCACTGTCCGTTTTCATTCTTACTTCTGCTTCCCACATGACGGCTGCCCCCACCTGTCATCTGGCAGCCAGACATTGGTCGCAGGCTTCTCATCCCAGTCTGTCTTCTGCAGTTAGGACAACAGTACTAACTGCTTGCTAGAATAACACTGTCAAACTGGTAAGAGTGAGGAGTTAATGCATTGCAGCTAAGTTATGAGTGCTGTCTCACTTCCAAACTATTCTTACACCCTTTGGGACATTTTCTCCCATCCCCCCTGCCTTTCTGCCTGCTTCCTTTTACCTGGGAAGTACTTACACATTTGAGTCTCAGACATCGCTCTCTGGAAGCACCCACCCACCCCATCCCAGCCTTAAAGAATGAATTTTCTGCCCTTTGTTTTCACATACTGCACTGTATTTATCCCCACTGTAATTCTTAAGGTGTGTTCACTCGTGTGTCCCCTGGTAAGCTCAGTGATGAGCTGAGTAAGTGGGTCATTTCAGCTGTGCTCTCAGCCAGCATTTTGCTCCTTGATTAGTCTGCCAGCATTCCTGGCTGTCAGTTTCTTGTCTGTAAGATGAAGTAATTTGATTGGATGACTTGAAAGAGTTCTTTCAACTTTAAAGAAAATTCTGATTTCTGAAAACAAATTTCTTTCCTATGTTCACTTAATATTACAGTTGCTGCATTTGAAACAAAGCTCGTCTAATTTGCCCAATTTAAGAGTCAACAGGAAGCTTTTTATACTTTCTCCTTGAGTGAGTGCCAGTTCTTTTGTTGCTATTTTGTTTTCACTAATGGCAGGAGGCCACTTTCATATAAGCGTATTGTTGCTCCCTGATAAGGACTTTAGGAATACCAAGCATTTGTTGTTTGCCAGGTTTCTTTTTCTCAGCATAAAGTAAGGCACAGCCACTATGTGCTCTTCTCCTTGGGTGACTATTGTTGCAAATCCTCTTTGCCCAGTAGCGTTTGCTGTCATGTGGGCTAACAATAGTTCTTAAAGGGCAGCATCATGCTGCCAGTGAGCTGAATTGCAGTGTGGGACTGAATTCCTGTCATCTCTATATCACATTTGAATCCCATTAACATGCTTAAGGGTCCGTGTGATATTTTTTGGAAGTTACCAGAACTGGGGCACCACCGGTTTGGGATGAGTATAAGTTAAGAGTGAAGCAAGCAGTCATTGATTTTAAATCCCAAGTTAGTTGTGTTTCTTGCCTTTTTGTGCGTTAAAGTACATTTTGCCCAACCATGTAACTGTTAGGGCAAAACAAATGTTCAGTATTGCATAAGAAAGCAGACATCTTGTCTGATTTTGTTGATTTGTTGCCAGTACTTCAGGAATTACTTTGTTCCTGATACTGAGATGAAATAATTTGGCAAGGGGTCAAGTCTATCTAATCTTCAAGCATTTTGCTCCTTGTGTGCTACCAAGTATATGCTGGGAAATCTTTTGGATTTGAGGGCCAAATCCTGCTTGCGTAAAATATTTTTCACAGTTTTAAGTTCTGGATTTTTAGGCAAGATGTTTAACCTCCTCTGTCAGAATAAATCTGTTTTCTCATCAGTGAAATAGGGGTGCTAATAATCAGCTTCACAGATGGCTGAGAACTAAGTATATGTGCAAAGATTGCATTAATCCTGGAGTGCTGTACAAGATTTTGAATATATTGAAATCGGAAAAATTTTTTCTACAGCAGTAATAATTTTCTGTAGTTCATTGCTGTCCAAAATAGTTTTCTTATGAGCTAAAGAAGGCCTGTTGGAATATTCTGTCTGGTCTAGAGATTATTCAAGATGGTACTGAATCTCTTCTGGATTATTCTGTTTCAGGTGGTTTAATAGTGTATGAATAGTTTATCTGTTTCTTTGTAGAAAAAATTACCCTCCAAACTTAACAGCTGGAAGCAACAATTGGCCTAAGTAAGTGGCTTTGGCTGAGGTCTTTCCTGTGATTTGTCATCTCAGCCACATGGTGGGATGGGGAGTTCTGCTCATTTCCATGGTTGCTGGTATACCTTATAGGTCTGCTTTCATACTCACTCCCTGGGCTCTATTCGTGGGGGTTATCTGTGCTCATGGCAGCTGGTTCCCTGCAATGCAGGAGAAAGTGCCCAAGGCAGGATCACCTTGTTCTGCTGATCTCATGTGTGACACACCATCAGCTCTGCTGTTCATCAGATGCCGCTCAGAAAGTCATGTCTGCTTTCTGAACTGGGGATGAGTACCAGCTGTGGAGCCGTTGGCCACAAGTGGGTTCCAGTCAGCTTTGTTAGTGTGGTCAGTCACAGTGGTGTAGACCTGATGTCCCAGATCTAGTTTTGTGATTCTGACTCATATCTTGTGGTTTTAATGTTCTCAAGTGAAAGGAGTTCTTTGTTGGAAGACAGTTCCGAAGGCTGTTTCACAGTACCTTTCGGTTTCAGTGGAATGGTCTTGTCTGACCTATGGAGGCTGTTGTGCAAGCTATAATTTTTTGTTTTGGAAACTCTTGTTGGTACTTGATAGCTTGTAGTCATTATTTATCCTTGCTAGAGAGTCCTAGGTATGTCCCAGCACATGGAGGAGGTTGTAGGTAATGACTCCATTGTCACATGTCAGATTGTACCACAGTTGTTCAGTCCCTCTAAGGAAGATTTTGCAGATGTTTAAGGCATCTTTTTGTTTTATTTTGACTACCTTGCTCACGGAAGGTTTTATGTTGGCTATAAAAAAGGACAAATTGACTTAGAATTTAATTTTTGTTAAACTGAAATAGATGTATTTTCCTTCCCTGCCTTTACTTTGGAAGGCAGCTATGCTCACCACTATACCACCAACACCTACAGCCCTGTCTTTTTTTTTATATTTTTATTAATATTTTGCATTATGTGACAGTTTCATAGGCTCTGGGAATCCCCCCTCCCCTCCCCTCCCCTCCCCCCTGGTGGATTCCTCCACCTCGATGCAGCGTTACAGTTCAAATTCAATCAAGATTCTTTCATTGCAAACATATACCAAGCATGGAGTCCAGCTGCTTATTGTCCAGATGGGTTGAACAGTTTCTTGGGGAGACCATTTCTGGTCCGAAGTCAGAGCTAGTATCATCACAGTCAATTAAGAGTCCCAATATAACATCAACAGCAATTTGCAATATTATGGAATTGACATGGTTTTGAGTAACCAGTATGTTAAAAAAAAAAAAAAAACAACAACAACAACAACAAAAAAGTCCTAACCACAACCTATGATTAGCTCATTGACATCTCAATTTTAGTTTATATACAGGACCGGACCGGCTGCTATATACCTTAAAATGGCTATAGGGTACCATTCAGCTGTCTCGTGTCTATTTCATTTTAGTATTTAGCCATTTGTTGTGTTGAAGTATGATTTTGTTGATCTTGGCAGATTTTGGGATAATCTAGACTGGCTTGTAACTCTAACAAGATATTTGTCGACATTTAAGGTGCAGAACATTTTTTTTGGGGGGGGGGTCGTGCAGGAAAATCCTCAACACCACGGTGAGGAGTGACTAATCTTTGTGTCCCACCCAGCAAGGCATGAGCCAATCCACGCCAGCTCTTTCCTGTCAGATTTCAAGCTCTACTTTCTGTTGTTTGTCTATTTATCAGCCCTGTCTTTACTTTAAAAAAACAAAGCTCTTCTGTTTTGAGGAACGAGCCTGGTTAGAGAACAAACATAGGATTCGAGTCCTTATTTTAACTTGCATTTTAGCCCTGTTTTTTTTTTTGTTGTTGTTAAATATGTGTTTGACCTTGGGAATTGATTTCACCATTTCTGACTTCAGGTTTCTCATATGATGTCTTGCTTTAAAATACAACATCATTGTTTTTTCTCCTCCTGCAGGACAGTCTTGGTGGTAATAGCAAGACAGCAATGGTGGCGACTGTGAGTCCGGCAGCCGATAACTACGATGAAACCCTCTCCACCCTGCGGTACGCAGATCGCGCCAAGCACATTGTGAACCATGCTGTGGTGAATGAGGATCCCAACGCACGAATTATCCGGGATCTCCGGGAAGAAGTGGAGAAACTCCGAGAGCAGCTCACGAAGGCGGAGGTAAGAGGCGCAGCCGAGCAGGGTCCTGTGCATCTGTAAAAACCTTGCCAACTTAGAGCTCAGATCATCTTCCCTGGGCTCCGGGTGGGGGGTTGGATGGGGGAAGCAACTTGGCTTATAAGGTGTACCTTTCCCACAGCACAAGGCATCTAAAGTGGGAAGAAAAGGAAGGTTGTCGAATTTGAAATTCAGAGTTTTTATAGGTGTTGAAAGGTTCAAATAAGAATACAAAGAGAATTGAGAAATGCTTTTCTTCATTTGTAGCCAGGGAGCAGACAAGTGAGAAGAGGTATAATAGATGAAGGAGAGAAGGAGAGAGAGTAGAAACAAGTGTGTATCATTCAGTTTTTATGCCAAAACATGAGTGGACATGATTGGAAGAAGAATTTGGTAGATTTTTTAAAAACTTTCTCATGATTAACTGATAGGGTTTAGAACAGAAATTTTGAGGTGATCTCCCACACCTTAAAAGTCCAACCTGTCCATGTTGTGGGTTAATCATATTTGTACCAAAAAAAAAAAAAAACCCCAAAAAAAACAAACCCTAACTCAAGTACCCATCTATTTATTGTCTTCTATTTTGGCAGTCCTCTGTGTATTCTGCAAAGGATGATGTCTTTGGTCCATTACTAAATTTGAGAACCTGCAAGATTCCGACCTACTTTGAAGTTCCTCTTGAAATGTAGATTGAGCTGTGATGAGTGCACGTCTATTCCACACTTTTCTTACACTTGAGGGACTTTGCTGGGGCTGCCCTCTTCTTCCAAATAACCATTTTTTGGGGGGGATTAAATCAGTAAAATACAGTTAGGAAAGTTATCTTAAGCATGCCATTGCCTGGTGAAGTTTATCCCATTTTCAGAATTGTGTGGTTCAGGGGTCTTAGGAAGCTTGCTCCTGTCTCCGTAGTATTAATACCACGATGCGGTTTGCAACCTGTGCGCATTGGTCTGTATATCTTTGAATCCATTCACAAGTCATCCAGGAAGATTCAAACGAATCATGTGTATGAGGCTGGATACCTTATCTATTAGATTTTTTAAAAATGGAATGAAATCTTCACAGTAGGTTGGAAGAATGTACCTTGGATAGTTAGGTGCATTGGTCTTCTACCCAGCAGCCGGGTGCCTGGCCCCAGGGTTGGCCCTTGATGATATTTTGGGTAGATAGTGACTTCAGTAAGCTGTACAGCTGAGAGTAGGCAGATGGTCACTCAGGTCCTCGCTGAGTTGGACAACTGTTTCCAGGGCTTTTTCCACGTGGTTCATGAAGTTAACATTTTGTTTGTAGGCAATGAAATCTCCGGAACTCAAAGACCGGCTGGAAGAATCTGAGAAGCTAATCCAGGAAATGACCGTGACCTGGGAGGAGAAATTAAGGAAGACTGAGGAGATTGCGCAGGTTTGTGTTTCCTGATTATGTGGTGGCTTGCACAGTGGGACTCAACTGGTGTTTCTGACAAGTTTGACACCCGTAAAAGGAATCTAGATCTAAGACTGACTGTAGCTTACCAAACTAATTTTAAGGATAAAATGGTATAATTGCAAGAGATTATTAGGTAAGAAATAATTAACTTTTTAGTGTTGCTGATCTCAAAAGTATTTGTTTTTAATGAAATAATTGCTTTGTAGTCTGAGACTCTGATCCCCTCATTAAATGATTTATAGATCTAAGGAACTTGCTGGGATTACAACATCAGTAGTAACAGATACTAGATTATATGCTTCTTGCTTCCGTATGAGAACTAAGATACTACACTTGATCTTAGCCAAAAGGCTGAGAAGCGATCCATGTGGGAACTCAGTAAAAGTAATATGAAATGCCCAAGCCTGAGGTGTTTATCCTTTTGTAAGAAAACTTAATAAAGAGTTGTGAAAGTTTAAGGTGGAAATGTTGGCATTGATCTAGGAAGAACTAGTCAATTTTAGCATTGGGGAAAAAAATACTAAAAAAAAGTCAAAACTTCTTAATAAAAACCTAACTTCATGGCTTTCCTGCTACATAATTGTCCAACCTCTGTTTTGACAACCTACTGCTAGCTATTTACTTAAAATCTTCCTCCATTTCTACTCATTGGGTCTCAGTAGAAGTTTCCCACCTGCATGTGGAAACTCGAGGCAGCATTTATTGGCTACCCTTGGGTATTGGGCCCTATGCCAGCCCTCTTACCTGGGCTGTCTTCTGCGATTTTCTCAGTCTCACAAGATAGGGACTGTCACTGCCCAATTCAGTTGTTCAGCTAACTGAAGTTACCTCTCAGCTTCTTTTCTTTCCTTCCCCAGGTTAAAAATCCCAAGTTTTTTTGTTGTTGTTGTGTTCTGTTTTTTGGTTTTGTTTGTTTCGACTACCTGTATTAGAGATTTGGGAATTTGCAGCATCTTTTGTCATCCAATAGTGTCCATCTTCAATTGGGCTATCTCAAGTTAGTTTGTGCATTAGATGATGTAGGACAGTGTTACTATTAGCCTACTCATTATTAGTAAGTGTTATATATGTTTACCTGTTTATTGGTACAGACCAGGGTTTAATTCCACTTTAAAGATTTTTTTATTATAGACATTTTAACAAATGAGAGAATATTATTCTAAATTTGTAAGTACTCACCACTTAGTTTTATTAAAAAATCAATATTTGGGGCTGTGTGGTACCCTAGTGGCTAAAATCCTCATCTTGCAAGCGCCAGGATCCCATATAGGCACCGATTCTAATCATGGTGGCCTTGCTTCCTATCCAGCACACTGCTTATGTCTTGGGAAAGCAGTGGAAGATGGCCTAAAGCCTGGAGACCCTGCACCTGCACGGGAGACCTGAAGGAGGCTCCTGGCTCCAGCTTAGGTCAGCTCTTGCTGTTGCGGCCACTTGAGTGAATCATCCAGTGGAAGATCTTCCTCTCTGTCTTTCCTCCTCTCTGGATATCTGACTTTCCAATAAAAAAAGTAAATTAAAAAAAAAAAAAAAGATCAGCATTTGACTAATCTCTCACTTACATCTCTGCGTTAGATTATTTTAAAACATATTGCCCTGGCTGTGCAGAAGCAAACACACAAGTGTGTCTGGTGTGGAACTGTGAACTGCACTGTCTGAGCCCTTTTGGCTACTGTGTTCCTTGCTCCCAGGCGTCCGTTTCAAGTACATGGCCTTGCCTTATCCGACACCTCCTGCAACACCCTCTTTCCAAACCTTGTGGCTGGCGTTAGTGCCACTGGGCCTTTTCCCCTCTTCTGTTGAGGAAGTTTGATTTGTTAATAGTCTGCCTCTTTCCAGTCAGGATTGGCTTTTATCTCGCTGTCTCTGTAACTTTGCCTTTCAAATCAAGTAAAATAAATCCTAAAAAAAAAAAAAAAAAAAAAAATGCTCACTTCAGTGAAATTAAACCTTGAGATTATTAGGGATTGGCAAAGAACTGGTCTGGCCCTCATGCTCGTGAAGTTCTTTCGGAACACTGCTGAGCTCAGTTGTTTTTTTGTGTTCCCTGTGGCTCAGCCAATAGACTTGAATGGTCCTGACACAGACCATATGGTCCACAAAAGGCTGAAATACTTTCCACCTGACATGTTATAAAGTTAGCCAGCCCCTGATATCAGAAGCAATATTTCATGCTATCTGTACATAATTGTATTATAAAGTACCTTTTGTGAGCCATTTCCTAGGTGTTGTGCACATTTTTAATTTTTTTTTCACATTTGTAAGTTTTGAGAAGATTAAAAACTTTAAAGTTTTTGATGGGAAATAGCTTAATTGGATGGACAATTTTCCATCACTGTACCTGGTTTTGTGTTTTTACCACTGTATAATCTGAAGCAATAGAAAGATGTACAGGAAAGTAGAGTTAAACAGTAGTTTACTGAGCTAATTTTGAAAAATATATAGTGGAATTTTTTTCCTTATTTTATGTATATGGTTCATTATCAAGGGCAATCACCTTCTGGCACTGAGCCCTGAGAACGCAGTCTGGTATTAATATTGAACTGTCCAAGAAGAAATCTGTAGTTTCTTTTTGTTAGAACAGGCATTTGATTCAGAGAGCAGGGGCCAAAATATCCCTCTCTGATTTTGTGGTAGCATTCTCTGGGTGGGATCTGTTGATTGATCAAGAAATGAAGATGGTGTGCATAGACATAACAGAATTCTGGGCAGGCGTTTGGCCTTAAGGCTGAAGTGCTGGGAAAGAGGCTCACATGGTATACTAAGTGCTTGGCTTTAGCTCCACCTCTGGCTCCCTGCCCCAGCTGCCTGCCTGTGCAGAGCCTGAGTTTCTGCTACTCCAGCAGGAGAGCAGGGTTGATTGGAAGCACTGTGTTAGGGGCGACTGTCAAGTGAGCCACCAGACTGGGGACCTGTCTTCTGTGTGTCTCTTGCACTCTCTTCAAGTACCTGCATAAAAAAATGAGACTTAAAAGAATGGAAAGGAATAGTGAAATTCTGATGCTTTATTTTAATTATGTTGAAGCATGACTGTGTGGCCTTTATTAAGGACTTAGTTTTTTACCCCATAATCAAAGGTCCTGGGTGACTGTAATTTCTCAGTACTTGATGTTTATCCATAGTCAAAGAGGATCTTATCCTGCCATTTTTCTGCCTTAATCCTGAGGCATCCAGTTGTGAAATCAATGTGTGTCCTCGTACATTCTTGTATACGTTCCTATGTCATGTGGTTTAGAACTAGACAGGTACGCATAGAGCTTGAGTGCATGCACAGGCTTTTATCTGTTGATTTCAATTCTTTAACTGATACATGGAAATTGTGTATCTTTTTATAAAAAGGCTTTTTTTTAAATTTTTTTTTAAGGATTTACTTTCTTAAATCAGAGTGACAGAAAAAATGAGAATGGAGAGCCAATGGGCTGGGACAAAGGACCCTGAGATCTGTGCTGAGGGATTTGGGCCTTTGTTCTGGCCTGGCTCTTGGGGAGGGTTAGGGCTGAGTGAAACACAGATACGCGCTCATGGGTGTGGGTTTAATACAAGAAAATAGATTCATTGTTGAATGAGTTCAGGATGTTAGAAATGTTCTAAGAAGGGAAACTGAGAACTTCGTTGTATACTTAATTGCTATTCCTAAAAAACTGTATTTCTAAAATTAAGCAATAATAAATTGATTTTATGTAGTTTGGAAAGATGAGAAAAATGCAGTATTATATAATGCCACATCAGAAGATAGTGTTGTATGAATTATAAATATAGTGAATTGCTATGTGCTGTTATGAGATCTGTTATATCCTGCTGCCTCAGTTGCTGTGGAATTTTTATTTCTTTGACACATTTGCAGGAACGACAGAAACAGCTGGAGAGTCTTGGCATATCCCTGCAGTCTTCAGGAATCAAAGTTGGGGATGACAAATGTTTCCTTGTTAACCTAAATGCCGACCCTGCTCTGAATGAACTTCTGGTCTACTATCTAAAGGTGCGGTCTTGTGCTTTGTTTCTAGTTTCCTGCTACAAAGTAGAGTAATATTTCTTGGTGCTGTTTTAAACTTGGGGGACCATGATAAGTGAAAAAGAAGAAAGATTGCAGGTTGTTTTTATTTAGATACCTGGTGTGTAGGACAACCTTTGGTTCCTCTAGTCAGTTTTCTGTTGTAGTCTTTGATGCTCAACTTAATATGAGAATAATATTCTGACAATAATCTATAACAAATGTAATAACCTATCTACCATATAATGTGATCTGTGCCAGGAACTTAAGGAAGTACCTTGGCAGCATAGAGGATGACTTTTAGGACCAAATGGTTGTGTTAGTAAATGAAAGCTTTTGTGGTTTATGTGAAGCCCATCTTTCCATGAGCTATTTAATTCAAAAGGAAATCCTAAAATTAGAGTTGTTAGGACTAAAAAATAAATAAATCTGAAAAAAAAGATGCAGTTTCTTTCCCCTAATGTGACCAGAGAGATAAAGTTCTAGTGAGTTTCATCTCTAACAAACTAATAATAGGGAAGATTAGGGAAATGGCAGGATTTAATTTCTGAAAAAGACTAAAAAAGTCTAACTGAGTCTGTAGTTTTCTAGTTTTTTCTTATTTGTGTAATTTTGATGAGACTGCTTTGTTAGAAATCTTGCACATTTTTTAAAAGATGTATTTATTTCTACTGGAAAGTCAGATTTATAGAGAGGAGAAACAGAGATTTTCCCGCTACATATCAGCTGGAGCTGAGCTGTTCTGAAACCAGGAGCCAGGAGCTTCTTCCTGGTCTGCCAAGTGGGTGCAGGGTCCCAAGGCTTTGAGTCATCTTTTACTGCTTTGCCAGGCCACAGTCAGGGAGCTAGATGGGAAGTAGAGCAGCCAGAATACGAACTGGTGCCCATATGGGATCCTAGTGCATGCAAGGCTACCAGGATCAATCTTGCATGCTTTGTTCCCTCATGAGTTACACTGAATCTGATACATTCTGTAATGTATACACATTTCAGGTGTTGTTGAGTGGGAGGGAAGTATTCCCTGTTTCTAGTCCAGTCTTCTCTTGGCTGCAGATTCTTCCTTTGCAAATGGATGGAAGTACTTTCTGACCACCTTGTGAGGTTCTTGTAGTATTGGACAAATAGGGGCACTTTATACACAAGAACACATACACATACAAAATATTCAACGTTCCACTTTTTTAAAAAAAGATTTATTTATTTTTATTGAAAAGGTGGATATATATAGGTGAGGAGAGACAGAGAAAGATCTTATATTCAATGGTTCACTCCCCAAGTGGCCGCAACGACTGGAGCTGAGCCAATTTGAAGCCAGGAACCAGGAGCTCTTCCAGGTCTCCCACATGGGTGCAGGGTCCCAAGGCTTTGAGCTGTCCTCAGCTGCTTTCCCAGGTTACAAGCAGGGAGCTGGATAAAAAGTGGTGCCCATACAGGATCCCAGTGCGTGCAAGGTGAGGATTTTAACAACCACACTATTGCACTGGGCCCAACATTCCACTTTCTAGTGTGAGGCTGTGGAGACTCTTTTCTGCCAAGGGTCATTGGATATTTACGATATCATTTGCCATATAAAATTTATCAGCTTAAAAATCAGTCTGCTACAGATGAATTGAATTTTGAATACCATCTGAGGTCACCCTGGCAGGACCAAACCACATAGTTTTGTGGACCTTATATGCCCAGAGGGCCAGATGTTGTCCACCTCTGGATGTGGTACTTATATGCATGCTAGGCTTGTATGGTTTTTTTTTTGTTTGTTTGTTTGTTTTTTAGAATTTAGGCTTGTATGTTAAAAATGATGTACCGTGGCTTCATCTTGTTTGCAAACAATGTTGGTAGCAGGTGGAGCTGCAGTCTCAGCCATGGCTAATCATACTTTGGGAGAGATGCACTGTGAGAATTTGACTTCAGTGCTCTGCCATTTGAATTTCAAAGAACTGGGAGTTCTTTGGGGTGTGATATAGTTCAAATTGGAATACATAATCGTCCCTCTTACACCCCACCCCTCAGGAAAAACCTTGATTCCTAGCTGTTCCTTCACTAAAAAGTTGAACAAAAGAGACTGTTCACAGCGTTCTGGAGAAGAGTGAAAGTATTTCTGGTGTGGAGGTGTTCGGGTTCTGTTCCCGAGTGTGTGGTCAGGCCTGTTTGAGTTTGAGGCAGCCTTGTTCCTTGGGTGCCCGCGCTCGCCCATGGCAGGAATGTGTTCATGACGAAGCACATTCATAAGTGTGCTTTCTGTCCCAGAACAGCTTTCTCTTCAGTGAAGTGATACCATGGTGTGGGGCGGAGGAATCTGGGGGCCACGCTTTTAAAAATGTTACTGCTCTCACATGCTCGAGTCGGTTTAGATGCTGGGCAGATGACTTCGGGTCTTTGGGTGAGTTGAGCTGCCCATCTGTAGAAGAAGACACTGCATTTAGACGTCTCTAAAATTCTTTCTGAGTCCATGTTTTGTGGTTCTTTTAGAATTCAGAGTAGAATTCCCCATTTGCTCTTCCTAGTTTATTTTATACCAGCATCCGTAGGCATTATAGTCATCTACTCCTTAAAGAGACTAAGACACATGCCTGATTAACTTTACCAAGAATATTTAACAGTTTGTGGAGATGGACACTATCCTTTGCATTTTCTTTCAAGATTTATCGGTTTTTATTTGAAAGGAAGAGGTACAGAAAGAAAAGGGCAGAGAGAGAAAGAGATCTCACCTGCTGGTTCACTTCCCAGATGGCAGTAATGGCTGGAGCTGGACCAGTCTGAAGGCAGCAATCAGGAGCTTCTGGGTCTCCCACATGGTTGCAATGGCCCAAGTACTTGGATCATTCTCAACTGCCTTACAGGCCATAAGCAGGGAGCTGGATTGGAACAGCTAGGACATGAGCTGGCATCCGTATAGGATGCTAGCACTATAGGCAGAGGCTTAACCTGTATGCCATGGTGCCAGCCCTTAGTCTGTCCATTTTCCATGAACTTTCTGAAGTACCCAAATATCTAATTTTGATTATTTCATACTTTCATATTATTTAGAAACTTTCTAGGTAGTGTCTTATGCCAGCCCATGATACTTCTGTTTTTCCTTGTTGACATTTTCATTGCAACACTTGGAGTGCAAAAAGTGGAGCTTATAATGCTGATTGAATAACTTAAGCATCTGATAGCAAGAGACAGGGCTGACATTTTGGAACTTGGTATTTCAAATTTTGGTGTGTAGTCCATCACATTGTGATAGATTGAAATCTGAAGTAAGGTTGACATTGTCATTTATGAAGTGATCTTTCTGGTGAGGACCTTGTCTGTCTCTTATTTCTGCAGTGGCTCAGTGTTCAGTTCATAATGATTGCTGAAAATGGTATTGAATGAAAAAGGTAAAATTGTCCTTTGAGAAATTGGGTTGGACCTGTGCATGTTTGAGTTAATATCATGTCTCTGATAATTTTGCAGTTTACTCCATGAAAAAATACTTGACAACCACCTGATATTGTGTCTTAATGTCCATTATTGTGAAAGATAGATGATTCCTATATAAACTGTTATCTAAAGAAGGAGACAGTCTTTGTGTACAGTAAATCGTAGTTTGACTCTAGAGTATAATCAGTTGTTCGGAGAAGGGAGAAATCAAGGACTAGTGGTAGCAGTGGGTGTTGAAAGATGACTTTGTATACAGATGAAGAGAGAATTTCAGACCAAAAAAAGGCTATGTCAGGGTACAGATGTCGACCTGAGCTGCTGCACGTGCTGGGAGTGTGGGTGCAGGAGTTGGCTCCACACTCGGACTCCATTCTAGGGTCAGGTGCAAGGCTTTTGCCACCTTTGGCTGCAAAGGACAGAAAGAATTCCCGAGCATAGGTAGGACTGGGGCCTATAATTCCTCATGGGAAGCAAAGGGATTCTACACAGAACTGGCCCGAGGCAAGTGGAGTGGTTGGGGACATTTTTTGTCTTCCTTAAGTGATCTTGGACCCTTTTTCTCTAGTTTCTTTTTCCCTCTTGGGCCTCCTTTCCACCTTGCTGTTGGTGGTAGGAAAGTTGGAGAGGGGAAAAAAGAGGCAAGAGAAAGTGGAAGCAGGCACAGAGTAGATGCTTTAGGTACCCTTGGCTTCACGAAAGCATTACTGCTATTTATATCCAATGAAGCCTGTCATCCAGGTTAACAAGCTGTGCTCACAGTGAGGGGTAGGCATGAGCCTGAAATGTCCTGGATTGGATACACACTTTGAGGATCTAACAGGTTATCCTGAGGCAATGCTAGATGCCAGCTGCTTGCTGCCTTGCAAACACTGCCACTGTATGTTCAAGAAAAGAAACCTACAGAGAGGAGAAATGAGAATACTATTGTGGAGAGGCCTTTTCATTAACTTGATGTCCCCGAAGAGGTGGGTGTATTTTAGGCACAGAATGGATTGAGAAGGGTGGCAGAAAATAGGAAAGAATTGTCTCCCACTGGGCCTGAGGAAATGCTAAGGGAGTGGAGGAAAATGAATACTTATTTATCTCCCTTCTTTAAAAAAATATTTATTTTTACTGGTGAGGCAGTTTTACAGAGAGGAGAGACAGAGAAAGATCTTTCATCCACTGGTTCACTTCCCAAATTGCTGCAAGGCTGGAACTGAGCTGATGTGAAGCCATGGGCCTCTCTGGGTCTTCTGTGTAGGTGCAGGGTCCCAAGACTTTTTGGACCATCCCTCACTGCTTTTTCAGACAACAAACAGGGAGCTTGATGGAAAGTGGAGCATCCAGGACATGAACTGATGCCCTTATGGGATGCTGGTGCTTACAGGCAGAGGATTAGCTAAATGAGCCATTGTACCAGCTCCCATTTATCTTCTAATTTTTGTTTAATGCCTATGTTCCAGGCCTGTGTAAATGCTTGGAAAACAATGGGGAGTGACACAGGTTGTCTTGCACATTCACAGAGTTTCTGTGCTAGCTGTGAAAGTGGATAGTTAACCTCAAACAGTGTCATGGAAGGAGTTAATTTGACTAGTGCAACAGTGATTGGGTACTGGTTCCTACTGTGGGTTCAGGAAACACCTCTCTGAGGATGTGACATTGGAAGCTGAAGTAGAAGTGGTACAAAATAACATTTCAGATGGGAGAATAGCCAGTGGAATTCAAGATGAGTTCACTGTACTAAAAGGCCAGAGAAAGACCTCTGTGAAGACGTAGTTAGGAGGCTGCTGCGTTGACCCAGGGAAGAGCTCCAGGAGGCTGTGGGAGTAGAAGTGGGAAAATGAGCTGATTTTTAGACTGTTTTTGGAGGTAGAATCTGTAAGGATTCCTTGACTGACACAAGGTTAGGAGTAGGCTGATCAGGGAAGGAGAAAAGACTCCAGGTAATGTCTAAGCTTTGTAGCCTACTGATTAGGTGGTGGTGAAGCCGTTGTCGTTGGGGAACAGAGTAGAGTATTTATTGGATCAGGAAAGATGAGAGTTAAGAGTTGTATTTTGGCACTGATTCCCTTAGAAATGTCTTTAAATATCCATACTGTATCAAATAGGAAAGAATAATGGTGCCTGGGACTGGGAGAATGGTAATGGAAGTGGAAAACCAGAACTAAAGTCTGTAGCTTTTGGTTGGTGACATAGGTTTAGTTTATATTTAAAGCCGCCAGAGTGGCTGAATTCATGTGAATGGGGTGGCAGACTATTTCCTGACCCCAGATACCTTCTTATTTGTGTGTGGCCCAGAAGCTTAGAATTGTTTTTCCTTTGTTAAATGATTTAAGGATGATGTCTTGGACGTGCGAAAGTTGCATGAAATCCAAAACCTAGTGTTCATATGTAAAATTGTATTGAACTGCAGCTATAAGCTATACTTAATGATTTACATGTTTTCTGTTTGGTTTTTGCACTGTGAAGATGGATTTGCGTAAGTTATGAGTAAGTCCCTGAAAAAATTCCCTACTTGCCAGAATTGCACCTGATCTGGCTGGATAGAAATGCAAGGATTCCTAAGAATTCATCTCAGGACCTGTCAACATTCAGTCATATTTGGGCAGTTGAAGATTGAAGTGTAAGGGGGTATAACGGTTAATGGATGTAACATCAGTTATAACATCAGTTTTTTCCATTAAGGATAAGTGTGTTAGCTTCCAAAAACAGGGGCTTAAAGAGTTAAGTAGTTGGTAATCTTAATGTAAGAACGTATTTATTAAATCATTTGTGAGATTAGGGGAGACCATGATATTAAGTAATTAGTTTTGCTAACACTTATATTTGAATAGTTTTTACCTTTGTAGTTGACAAATTTTGATTTAGAACAGGTAAGTGATGTACAGCTTAAATAACTAGCTAAAAAAATCAGTATGTTTGATAAATCGTTGATAGATCATGCTTTGGAGTGGTATATAATATTTGTAATCAAGATTGTGGTAGAAAAAGAGTTATAGTATAGATACAAATGTAAAATTATAATTTCTAAAAAAGTTATTTAGTTGAAAAATGACGGAGGGAAGGGAAAAGGAGAGAGAAAGCAAAATAATATTAATTTCTATGATCTGCTGGTTCACTTTCTAATCTGCTGCAATGGCAGGAGACAGGCCAGGCTGAAACCAGGAGCCTGGAACTCTCTCTGGATCTTTCAAGGGATGGCAGGGGCCCACATAATTGAACCATTATCCCAGTGCTCATTGGCAGGGAGTTGAATAATAAGTGGAGCAGCCAGGACTTAAATCAGTGCCCCAATATTGGATACTGACTCCACAAATGGTGGCTAAACTCACTGTACCACAATGCTAGCTCCTAGTTTTAAGTGAAAAAATACAACTTAACTTTATGCATTATTTCTTATAAGAAAATGTAATCAATTTGAATTTCAGAGAAAGAGGTTCTTCCTACCATTTTATATGCTATTACATTTTTTAGCTAATAGATTGATGTAAGAGGACTCAGATGGCTTTAGTTCGGGTACATGTAATAATGCATTATTGATGAGTGAATTTGATTCTTTCTCAGGAACACACATTGATAGGGTCAGCAAATTCCCAAGATATCCAACTGTGTGGAATGGGAATTCTTCCTGAACATTGTATTATAGACATTACACCAGAAGGACAGGTTATGCTGACTCCTCAAAAGAATACCAGGTAATGTATTGAATTAGTATTAATGTCACAATAAGTTTTACATTTTGTTGGTTTTTGTGAAAGGCAGAGAGACAAAGAGACAGAGATCTTCTGTCCACTTGTTTATTCCCTTGATTGTCTGCATCAGCCAAGGCTAGGCCAGGTGAAGCTAGGAATGGACACTCAGTCCAGCTTTTCCATGTGGGTGGCAGGAAACCCAGCTGCTCGAGCCATCACTGTTGTCTTCCAAGATATGGAGTAGCAGGATACTGGAATTGAGAATAGAATTGGAATTCAAACCAGCCACTATGGTATGGGATGCGTGTGTCTCAAGTAACTGTATCAAACACTTATTGTTGTTGCCATGATTTGTAACAGGAAGAAATTACTCCTTGTGGGTGGAATAGGAGATGTTTTGCCCTCATTTGCTGTTGTTTTTAAGTTCATTTAAGACATCCGGTGGGTGGCGAGTGCCTTTATAT
This sequence comes from Ochotona princeps, assembly GCF_030435755.1. Classification (NCBI taxonomy): domain Eukaryota; kingdom Metazoa; phylum Chordata; class Mammalia; order Lagomorpha; family Ochotonidae; genus Ochotona; species Ochotona princeps. Next base: position 40,965,223 of record NC_080842.1, on the reverse strand, counting down.
TTAGCTTTTGAGCATCTCCCATTACCTATTCCTGCCTTCTGTACTATCTAACAAGACCCTGCTTAGGCCTGGAACAAGCTTTGGTTAGAATTCCTGTAAGCTGCTTCCTGATCTACTCACTGCATAACTGGAAGAGTTTCTTTTGTTTTTGGTTAAAAAAAAAAATCCCTTGTTCTTTTCCTCTGTGTCTGCCATGCTTTGGTTTGCTAACTCCTGTTTGACCTTCCAGGTTAAGCTCCGTCCTTCCCTACCTTGGAGAGTTCCCTGCTTAGTGTGCATTGAGTGCCCTTCCCTGTAGTCTTTATGCTTCCTGCTAGGTTAACACCTGTTGTGTTCTGACCTGTTAACTGATATTACCCATTCGGCCATGAACTCCTTGAGGACAAGTCCTTTCTTGTTTGATTATCTGTCCCTACTAACATGTAGGTGATCAGTATACAGTACATGGATGAACAGATGTAGTATTTTATATAATTTCTGATTTTCATAATTTCTTTTGCCATTGTATTTCTATGAGATTATTAACAATCTATTATAAAACTGGAATACATGTCTTGTAACTGATAAAAATGATGGTTAACTGAATTACCTCGGTCTTCTATGTGTTGACTTTTTAATTCTATGATATAAAAAGCAAAGTCTTATGTCTAGATGAAATCATCTGTGATTTCATCCATAAATCTTGCTCCAGATACTTGGTAAAGCATACAAGCGAGGAAGCACAAAGGGTGGCAGCTGACCTGGCCCTCGTATCAGGCCCTGCTGCTGCTTTGTCAGGTTCAGTCACAAATGCTTTCAAGTACTTAATCCTAGGAGTGTTTAGTGTATAGGAACACCTGCCTTTTAGACCCTCTCTGAAGTTATTTGGCAAAGCCCACATCTTTCTCTGTCTCTTTCATTGAGTTGCCCCAGACTCCTCAGGTTGAGTCTTGGTGCTTGGTAGGAGTAGTAAACCCAGCTTGTTCAACTGCAGGAATATTCCTAGGGTACTTGATTGGAGGACATTGACACTGTTTTAAAAATTCTGATTGTCAAGTCAAGATAACCATTGCTGCCAGTTGGTTTCCTCAGAGTGGCAAAGTGAAAGGTTTTGTGGGTCCACATTTGAGTCTGAAATGTCTGTTTCTGTAGATTAGATCTTCCTCATATGTTAGTATGTGTTAAATGTTTTTTGTGTACTTCTCATTTTGTCGCCTGAAATATCAACATATGCTTGTGGTCAAAACTTTAAAAAATTAGAGATTTATTGCTTAACTGAGGGATTTAATTTTTTAAATTAAATTCTCAGATGAAATATTTGATTTTTTAAAATTGTGAATATATGGCAACAAATATTCTGGTTACTACCAGTGATATTTGGTACCACTATTTTACTTTGTGCTAAAGCATTAGTCTTAACAGTCTGCATAAGCATCAACAGAGGAGCCTAATAACCTTAATGTTATTATGGTTTTTGTCTTGGAGCCACCATGTATATTACACTGTAAGTGATGTATATTCATAATCTATAATATATACTACCTATTTACTAAGCATGGATCTTTAAACATGTTGATGTTGCTGCTGTTATTAAATTTCTCATTAAATTTGGGAAATTTGTGTCCTAAATGCTGAAATCTTGTGATTTTTAGCAGGTTCCTTCCATCATACTATATGACTGTAATTTCTGGTTTTACTTTGAGAAACAGAATTATAGGAGCATAAAAATCAGTTACTGTTAGTGTTACAAAATTCAAATCTAGATAGGAAGTAATCTTTGTTACTTTGTATGCATATACATAAAACTCATGAGTTGTTTTAAGCCACCTAAGTGATTTATTATAGCTTTATTGAATTTAAAATAAGATACTGAATGCTGAGGGGATCAACATCCTTTACAGAGGAAATGGAAACCCAGCTGGACTTGGATTGCTGAGTAACATTTGGATGGATGAAAGAGGGATAGGAGCCTTATTCCAGTAAGTCAGGATTTGGAAGACAAGATGATCATGTTCAGTATACAGAAAATCCTAGAAACTGAGCTTCGACTATAACAGGGAAGGGAGAAGTTGAACAAGCTTTCCTGGGTAGGGCCTACACTGTTGCAGTTGGTCCTGGTATCCTGTGTCTTAGTGAAGGAGTAGTTCAGCACAGGGAAAGTACGAGGAGAAAGATTGTAAAAGTTTTATAGTTACAAGCACGATTTTTCATTTATTTCCTACCCTTTAAATTCTTCCCTAATTGCATTCTACCTACTATTTCTGGTCTTAAAATCTGTTGGAGTCCAGGCAAGCAGCCCTGTGGAACTGACACATACTCTTTCTGTTGGGAGAATGTGACTTACTTTCTGTGCTTTAGGACGCACAGAACAAATGAATCTGGATTTTGTTTCTCAATACTGGTATCTGTAGATATTTCTAGAGTCCATTTGTTTGGGACACTATATAAATGGGACATACATGGTTCAGTTGCATGTATACTGTTACCAGGTTTTTGTTATTGGCTGTAGTGGTCCCATCTTTACTCCTTTATGTATGAATTACTTTAAAAAATTATAATTGGGATTAGAAGATGAATTTATTTTGTAACAATTTTTGTTTGAAATCCCAATGTTTTCCATAAACTCTTTGGAGAACCTCTCGTACAGCATAGCACGTTTATAACTTTGAAGTTTGGTGGATATTGATCTCTAATACATAGCACTGTAAGCAATTTGGATGTAAGTTATATAACATGTAGAAGCTTGAAAAGGGGAAGATAAACTGAAACTTACTATTCTGAGCATTTTGGATCAGTCAGCAAAGAAATAGATGCAAATGTTAAAATTTTCTAAGCTCAGGTTTAGTTTTTCTGTGATGACTATACCTCTATATAATATTGGAACATGGCAGCAGAAGGCATGATACTTGTTGCTCACACTTCACCTTCTCTTCCCCACAGAACATGTGTAAATGGCTCTTCGGTCTCCAGTCCAATTCAGCTGCACCATGGGGACAGGATATTGTGGGGAAACAACCATTTCTTCAGGTAGGAAGACCTGAGAAAGGAACATTATTGAAATACAAGAATACGTATTTATAAACCTTATAAGACAATATGTTGTATGAGTATATGTATGTTGTATGTATGTTTTATGTTTGCTCACTACATAGCTGTGGTCTAAATCTTAGCATAGGAGCTGTGTGCTCAGAACAAATATTGAGTCTACTTACATGTTTTTTCCTTTTTATTTTCCAGTGAAAGATGAGTCATCTGGTCATAGAATTCATAAATTCTTTTTGCACAAGTCTCTTTTTAATTTATTGTTTTTTTCTTTTTACTGAAAGGTGGTTGTACTTTTACTCTCATTATCTATAACATAAAATGGTTATTTATTTTAGGAGTATTTTGAGCTGCAAACTATGTCAAACTTGACCATCATGAGTTAAGCAGATTGTTTTTGTTTTCCAACAGAACAGAAAACCCAAAGGAAGGTGGTGATTAGCTTTGACTAAAATTCTCAAAAATGCTATGGTTGAAGGCCTGTTGGTGTCTAGGCATGTCCCTGTAGCATGAAGGTGGCCACGCCACTCAAAAGTCAATGCAGCATTCAGACACATGACAAGAAAGAGAGAATGCTGGCATTCCCTGCAGCCCATTCAAAAAGTAAAGGTAGATGTGTTTCTGGAGTGCTCAGCAATGTTGAGCTTACTTACCTCCCCTTTGTTGGAATTTGCCTCTTAGCTGCCAGAGAGGCTGTGAAAGAATATTCTGTGAGACTGCACACATTGTTTCCTGAATAAAATGTGGGAATTTGTTGTGTTGGGAAAGCCAAGGCAGGCTGGATTTTGTCTAGGAGTTAAGTCTTGTTTGTTTTGCTGACAGTGGTCAGTGTGTTTCCTGTGTCAAAATGACTTGACTTACAGGCAGAAGTCTTTGTAGGCCAGATAGTGTTTTGACTGTTGAGAATAGGGTGGATGAGTGCAAAAAACTTAGAAAATTTCTTTTTTTTTTTTCTCTTCCTAAATTTAATCAAGTATCATTTGTGTAGCCTAATACTCAAAACCTTCATGGTTTGAGCTAAATTGATCTCCCCAGCTTTCTCTCCGAACTGCTGTTTTGTAAATTTTGTGTAGCTCCGTGTGGTTTTTCCCAGTTTCTCCAGAAACTGAGCATTCCTAGTTTCCCGTGTTATTTCCTCTGTCCTACTTCTGTTTATCCTTTCTTACTGTGGTCCTGAAGTAGTGCTCAGCTTTTCCTTACCCTTGACTTATGATGCCTGCCTGGCCTATGCCATACTTCTGTTATAGTTATTTGCATACAAGGGTTTTAGTTCTATTATCATAATGTGGAGTTACTGAGTTACAGCAGTTGCCTTGTACTTCTGTGATATTTCTTTGGCATCTAGCAAATGACAGTATTTAATGACTGGATTAAATAAGTCCCTACTTTGATTTTGAAAATATTTTTTTTCCCCACCAAGACTCAATTTGCCTAAAAAGAAGAAGAAACTAGAACGAGAGGATGAGGAGCAAGATGTATCCCCAAAGAACGACAACAGTTCTGAGCAGCTGGATGTGGATGGGGACTCCTCCAGTGAGGTGTCCAGTGAGATTAACTTCAATTTTGAATATGCACAGATGGAGGTCACCATGAAGGCCTTGGGCAGTAACGGTAAGCAAGTCTTCAGTGCATTGCTGAGTCTTCTCAAGTTGGTCTCTCTACTCTATGGTGTGTGTGTGTGTGTATTCTGCTTTACAAAATTACGGAAAGTTTTATTTGGCCTTCATTGTCCGATCACTGCTAACTTTATTGTCATTGATACAGTTTATCGAACTTGAAACTCGACTACCACTGGTTTGCTCTTGTGATTTCATAATTGTGTATGTTACATCCTGTAGATCTGCCTTTTCTGTATGGATGGCAGGATATAATTCAGAATAGGTAGTGTAGGGCCCGGTGGCGTGGCCTAGCGGCTTAAAGTCCTCGCCTTGAAAGCCCCGGGATCCCATATCGGTGCCAGTTCTAATCCCAGCAGCTCCACTTCCCATCCAGCTCCCTGCTTGTGGCCTGGGAAAGCAGTTGAGGACGGCCCAATGCTTTGGGACCCTGCACCCGCGTGGGAGACCTGGAAGAGGTTCCTGGTTCCCGGCTTCGGATCGGCGCGCACCGGCCGTTGCGGCTCACTTGGGGAGTGAATCATCGGACGGAAGATCTTCCTCTCTGTCTCTCCTCCTTTCTCTGTATATCTGACTTGTAATAAAAATAAATAAATCTTCTAAAAAAAAGAGAATAGGTAGTGTAAGTCATTGGAAGTAAGGAAAGTTGAGTGTGTTCTGCATTAATGCTAAGAGAATTTATGTGTCTTTTTTTAAAATGTGTTTAGATCCAATGCAGTCCATATTGAACAGCCTGGAGCAGCAGCATGAAGAAGAGAAGCGCTCTGCACTCGAGCGCCAGCGGCTGATGTACGAGCACGAGCTGGAGCAGCTCCGGCGCAGGCTGTCCCCCGAGAAGCAGAACTGCCGCAGCATGGACAGGCTCTCGCTGCACTCGCCCAGCGCTCAGCAGCGCTTGAAGCAGTGGTCTGAGGAGAGGTGGGCAGGTGGTGGGGTTTCTGTGCTTCAACTTTAACCCGCCTGGGAAGGGTAACCATTGGGGATGCAAAGTAGGATTGACTTTTGGAGGAACCAGTGTAAAAAAGTGTCACAGCCAGGAATCACTTTGCAGTAGGAGTTGTCAGTTTATCTTGATTTATTGAAAAGTGTTCTTGCTAGGTGCTGCCTTGTTTTTGGTTTGTGTGGCTTTTGGGTTTGAATTAAGAAGTGTTCCTTATCATTGTATTATGCTTTAGGTTTTCAAGCTTGGGTAGATGCTTTTTTTTTTAAAGAAAAAAATCGGTTATCTGGACTGATTAGCTCAGGTAGGTAAAGCACGGTGCTAATGAGATGGAGTTGGCAAGTTTGTTCTCTACATGGACTAATTAGCATTGCACTAAAATGCTGATTCCATGTTTGCAGACTGTACTTCACTAACCCCATGCTGCTTAAAAGTCTGGGCAGCAGCCAGGCAACAGCATCCCTATTACCTGAAGATGGTTGGAATGCAGATTAGACCTACTTGGTTATAATCTTGATTTATCAAGATTCTCCAGGTGATTTGCATACTTAATCAAGTTTGCAAAGCCTTATCCTGAGCTATGGCCAGCTTGTTACACAGTCTGCTGATGCTGATGACCTAGGCCAGATGCAAATGTGTGCATGGGTCGGTGTCAGTGCTGTAGTCTGTGTAGGACAGTTGTAGAATTTGGGTTGTGCTTCAGTATTAGCATATTATTAACATAATTTTCTGATGTGTTGCTATGTGTGTTCTTCACTTCTGCCTCCCCACCTTATTTATTTATTTATTTTTAAAGAGAGGCAATGTTGAATAACAGCCTGATGCGGCTGAGGGAGCAAATTGTGAAAGCTAATCTGCTAGTGAGAGAAGCTAGTTACATTGCAGAAGAACTGGACAAAAGAACAGAATATAAAGTTACTCTACAGATTCCAGCCTCCAGCCTGGATGCCAACAGGAAGGTGAGATTGGCATTGATTGATGAGACACAGATGTTGTTGGGTACCATTGCTTTATGTCTACATAATGATTGAAGTGCCTGTGGAGTTGATTTTTGGTCTTGTCTAAACCCATAAGTCTGTCTCATTTTGTGATTGTCATTATTTTTCTCAAGCAGAATTTACTTTTTAATTCTCTACCGTTGTGCATATATGAAAGAACTTTTAAAAGTTCATAGAAAGTGCAATTGAAAGACAAAAGCTTGTTTTAGTGTGAGAATTTTGAGATCTGTGCATAATTTTTTTTTAATATGCATTTTCACAAACTTTTTGTAGCTCCCTTGTATATATTTTATCTATTAGAATCTGCTGTCTCTTCTGATCCTACCAGTGACCTTTGGCTCAAATCTTGATTCACATGAGTTTAAGTTGATTGTGTGGGCCTGGTGCGGTGGCCTAGTGGCTAAAGTCCTCACCTTGAATGCACCAGCATCCCATATGGGTTCTAATTCTGTTGGCCCCGCTTCCCGTCCAGCTTCCTGCCTGTAATGTGGGAAAGCAGTTGAGGATGGCCCAAAGTCTTGGGATCCTGCACCCACGCAGGGGACCCCGAAGAGGCTCCTGGCTTCAGATTGGCTCAGCTCCAGCCCTTGTGGTCACTTGGGGGCTGAATCATCTGACGGAAGATTGTCCCTCTCTGTCTCTCCTCCTCTCAGATTTGGACTTTGCAATAAATTATTTGTGGCTGTGAAGTGTCTTTTGGTTAATGTTGCCGAAGTGCTTGGCCCCTTTGTTCTGTTACAAGGTCACAAGCTACTCCTACCGTCCTGGAGTTGTGTTGAGGGGACTAATTGTGCTCACTATGCTGGTGCAGGTTCATCCCGGCTTGGCATTCTCCTCCGGAAGAGCTGCTACCCACATTCCCTGCTGAGGTTTTCATAGCTGGTTACTAACCGGCTGATGGACCTTTACAGTACCTAAGAATGCTGATTTTTTTTTTCTTTTACCTTAGAATTCTTGGATATCTGTATCGTTATGTAGATTTTCTTTGAAAATGACTATAGGTAAAATATTAATGAAACATTGATGCATTTCACAATTCTCCTGAGTTCTGAGCAGACTTTCAGAGGGTTGATTAACAAGCCAGTACATGTAAAGTGATTAGATGAGTATTTCTCTCTTTGGAAGAGATGTATAGCTGCATTTTAATTTCTTTTTTATGCTTGAATTAACAAAAATTGAATGTTAAAATCACATTGCTTGTGCAAGTTGGAAAGACTGCAGTGGAATCTGGTTCTTTTGTGGTGACATTACTGTGTAAAGGAGTCAGTGTTCTTGAGCACAGGTACTTCTTAAGCATCTCTGTTCTGTGTGGTTCTTGCTAATTTCAGTCCATTCAAGCTGTTGTCAGTTGTTAGCATCCATGTGAGTGGATAAGTGGAACGCCTCAGAGTTGACACTTCGAAGCCTTTTGTGTTGTACACTCCAGGAAGGTACAACCTGTTTTTTAAAAAAGATGAATAATTCATGCCTTTGTAGGGTCAAGTACAGCCACGTAGCCTGTAGACTTCTGCTGGCCTGTGTTGCTTACAACCTCTTTATCCCACTGATAAACAGTGGTTGTACCATGGCCTTTATCAAATAGTTTTTGAAATTTTTTTTAAAAAATGTTTTGAGTGACATGTAATGCTTGTACATTGTCATGGGATACAGGGCAATAGTTCACTTGTTGTATACAATGTGTGTAAATCAATCAAACCAGGCAACATTCCTTTGAATTTCCATTTCTTGGGCTAGGAACTTGTGGACTTCTCTGAGTGAAATTTTTATTTCAACTTAACATTAAACGTGGCCTGATGCTTTGTGTTTTAATTGTATATCCAGTTACTGTAAAGATATGTGTAAGTCTGTACATAAATGTAAGATTGATTATAGTTGGCTAAGAAGGCATTGTGTTACAGTTTGCAAGATGTACAGGCAGCTGTGAAGTTCTTTGGCTGGTGGGCGTGGGATGTTCTCTGACTCCCACAGGGGGATACAGCTTCATGCTCCACTCAGACCCTCTGTGTCTTTGCAGCGAGGCTCTCTGCTCAGTGAGCCTGCCATCCAAGTGAGAAGAAAAGGAAAAGGAAAGCAGATTTGGTCTTTGGAAAAACTGGACAACAGGTTGTTGGATATGAGAGACCTTTATCAGGAGTGGAAAGAATGTGAAGAAGATACACCTGTAAGTAACTTATGGAACATTCTACCTGGCAGTCACATAAGGAACCAGATTGGCACAGCCCACACAGTCCAGCAGGGGCAGGTTCAATTACTTATCTACAACTGTAATCCAGTTTCTAGACAATTTCTTGTAATTCTCTAGGTTGTGTGGCCAGTTAAGACTTTGAGTAACTTGTCCTGCTGCTATCTTTTGTTTTTCTTGTTTGTGGTGGTCTGTTCTGCTTCTGCTGGTGTGTGTGTGTGTGTGTGTGTGTCCTGTGCTATCAAGGGATGCTTTTCCTACTTAGCACATTGAACCTTGCCAGCAGTATGTGTTTTTAAAATTGAGCACCAGTGTTCCCTTAATATTTGTGCAGTTTGGATTAGTTTTTGAAGGAGTTTGGTCTTAAAGTAGGTGTGCTAGATCTCTATGGTGCCATTATTTCTTCACATTACAGTGTTTCTCGTTGAGGTCTGTTATGAACTTGTGCATATTTCAAATAGTAATGCTTGCTATGTGTTTTTCATATTGCTGGGTTGTTTCTGCATAGAAGTGTTTACTACTTAGCTCCTTGTTTCATAACATTTATTTTTCCAGATGATGATAGGTGACATTTTTTGCTTGCAATATTTTTGACTCTCTTCTGTATTCTCTGCTATTTCAGCTTATAAACACAACAACCATAATGAAAAATGCAAAAGAAAAAAAAAAGCAGCCACCCACCCCTAGGGTCACCCTTCTTTGGCAGCAACAGAAATGTATCTACTGATGGCATAGGAGGAAAAGCAGCAGATGTGAGATAGTCCTCTTCCCTCAAAGGAAGTGTGATGTGTTCTGCATTTTTTTTGCTAGCCAATATGTAACTTCAACTATTTGTGAGGCAAAATTTCCACATAAAAAAGTGATAGAAGTAATCCAATGATTTTGACCATTACCCTCTCATGGGTGAAGAATGCTGCCAACATTTCTAAATGGAAAGAGGAAGTGTGTGCATGCATAACTGAATAATATAGTGCTGTACTTCTTTTTTTTAAAGTATTTATTTACTTTGAAAGTCAGTATTAGGGATGGAGAGACCGAGAGAGCTTCCATACAGTAGTTCACTGCCTAGAGGCCACAACAGCCAATACTGGGGCAGGCATGCTGGAGCCAGTAGCTTCATCTGGGTCTCCCGTGTGTGTGGAAGGGGACCAAACACTTGGGCGATCTTAACTGCTTATCCCAGTACACTGGTGGGCAGCTGCATTAGAGGTGGAGCAAATGAGGATTGAACTGGTGGTACCTGTATGAGATGCTAGCCTCACAAGTGGTGAATTTTACTCACTACGCCACAGTCCTGGTCTCAGTGTAGTACTTTAGCAATAAAATTGTTGTAAAGACTGCAAGAGTTGGGACTGGTACTTACAGTGCTGGAACACTATGTGTTCACCGGTCCAAGTCCTGGCTCCTCCACTTCTGACCCAGCTTCCTGCTGATGCACCTTGGAAACCAGCAGAGGATGGTGGAGTTGTTTGGGTCCCTGCTACATTCATGGGAGACATGAATGAAGCTCCTGACTTGTGGCCATCTGGGAAGTAAATCAGCAGATAGAAGTTGCCTCTCTGTTTCTCTCTGACTCTGTATGGCTGTTTCAAATAAACTTTCTAAAAAGAAAAGGAAAAAATAAGGAAAATAAGAATTGGGATGTAGTGATGAAAGTGAAGTTTACTTAAACTGGAGTGCATCCTAAAGCAGTAGCTTGAATTCATTGACTCTGAGTGACTTTTCTAAAGGTGCATGTTCTGAATCTTTGCAGGTAATACGCTCATACTTCAAGCGTGCTGACCCATTTTATGATGAACAGGAAAATCACAGCCTCATTGGGGTGGCCAATGTTTTCCTTGAATCTCTTTTCTATGATGTCAAGTTACAGTATGCTGTGCCAATTGTCAACCAGAAAGGAGAGGTGCGTTTTCTCTTTATACCTTGTTTGCTGTGGGGAAAAGTTCAGAAACAATAGGGTACTAATGATATATTGTTATTATTTTAATAATGGCAAAAGTTATAAGTTTATTATTAATATATTGTTCCATAGAGTGTTGTGGTTATTCCAAATGATGTGAGGGGAGAGTAACTGTTAGGTTTCTTCTAACTTGAAGTACTTTATAGCTTCTCTTTAGTGTATCTGAGTTTTAGCCTCCTTTGGGGCCTTTATTGAGTGGAACAGAGGTCCCTTAAATACAAGCTCTGTGATGCCACAAAATTGGATTTGGTAACAAGGAACTGCACTTGGTGTTTAATGGATAGGTGTGGATACTCAGGATCAAAAGGTGATTCACATTCTGGATTGGATGGAACAGAATGGTAAAATATTGCATCACACAAATCAAAATGGCATACAGTTTGAAACCTAGTTTCTTGAACTTTGCATTTAGTATTTTTGAACCTCAGTTCATTGGATAACTAAAACCAAGAAAAGTGAAACCCCTGATATGGCAGACCACTGTACCATTCATCTAGCAATTCAGCTCTAAAACAGAAGCTGTCTTGAAGGAGAAGTAATCAAATCTGGACAAGTTTGTGTTTTCCTCCTCTAGGTGGCAGGTCGGCTGCATGTGGAGGTGATGCGAATCAGTGGTGAAATTGGGGAAAGAATTGCAGGAGGTGAAGATGCCACAGATGTGTCCTTGGAGAAGGAGGCCACAGAGAACAGACTAGTCTGCATGGTGAGATGTCAGTTTCATTTTAGAGGTAGCTGGCATGGGGCTGATTCTAAGGATTCTAGGTATTTAGATGGTATATATATATTGGGTTCTATTTTGAAGTGTGAAGTAGCAGGCTGGTGAATTGTAATGCATTACCCTGACACCTTGGATAGGTTACCTCCTTTGTAACCTGAGTCAGTGTTTATGTACATTTCTCTGCCCAGGTCTTCACACCACTTTCTTCTTGCTCTTGGACTCTTCATTCCTCCTGGAGCTGCAGCTTTACCCCAGTTATGGTTCTCTTCCTCTTCCTAGGCCATTCCATTGGTCAGTCATTGAGGTTTCTCCATCTAAATACCTTTCCTTATGCTGTCCTCTAGGCTCTTCCCACATGGCCCAATACCAAATCCTTTTTGTACTTGAGCAAAATGTTTATTTACTCTAAAGAATACAAGAATTTGGGCCAGTGCTATTGCATAGCAGATATAGCCACCACCCATAATGCTGGCATCCCATATGGGTACTGATTTGAGTCCTGGCCTCTCTACTTGAGATCCAGTGATCTGTTAATGTGCCTGGGAAAGTAGCCGAAAATGGTTTAAGTGTCTGGGCTCCTGCCACCCAGTGGGAGGCCTGGAAGAAGCTCCTGCCCGCTTGCAACCATGCTGGGGAGAAAAGCAGCAAATGGAACTTCTCTCCCTGTTTCTTTGTTTCTGACTTTGAAATAAATAAATCTTTTTTTCTTAAAAAAGAAAGAATACATGAGTTAGGGTTTAGTGGATGCTATTCCCATACATGTGTTCCCTGTGAGCTCTCCCACACAGTATCAGATTCCAGGGACACTGCATACTGATGTATATGAGACTCAAGTACTGTGTAGCACAAATGGAGCCAGACCAAGTTGTGCTCTGCAGAGTAGAGGCAGTGAGTTCAGATAGCAGAGTCTGGGAAGATGAGACTTAAGCTGAACCTGAAAGAATGGTAAGCTGTGAAGCTCGTAAGCTGGCATGGGTTTTCATGGGTAATTGCTAGGAGACCATGGCATTGCTGGATTCCCACCCACTTACTCTGAAAGTGCACAGATCTGTGTTTCCAAACAGCTACTGTGGATAGCACTGCCATTGGTTGAGAATTCCTGTAGAAGCCCCTTAAAAAGAAGCATTTTGAGGATAGGAAGTCAGCCAGGGGCACAGGAAAAATGCTGAAGTTAGCAGGAAGCCATTAAAGGGCCAAGTGAAGAAATCCTAACTCGCTTTCTTTTTAAAAATGTTTTGCTTGTTTGAAAAACTAGGAGGGAGAGATAGAGTGAGTTATCTTCTGTTCGCTGGTTTACTCCCCAAATGGCTACAACACACATGTCTGGGTCAGGCCAAAGCCCAGAACTCTATCTGGGTCTCTGACATGGGTGGCGGGGGCTCAAGCACTTGAGCCATGTTCTACTACTTTCCCCAGGGCTGTTACCAGGGAGCTGAATGAGACGTGGAGCAGCCAAGACTTGGACAAATACTCTGACAGGGAATGTCAGTATTACAAACGTCATGTTAACATGCTGTTCTGGAGCACTGGCTTCTTAAACCCAAATCTGAATTTGCAATCCATCCTATGTTAGTTGTCTTTATGCATAGTTCTAGCATTGAAGTTGATGCTGAAAGGAAGAAGCTAAGCATTGGATGCCAGGGCCAGGGCTGGTTAGAGTTGGGCTTCTTTCTGGTGGTCTTTGCAAAAATTAAGTAGGTATTTGATGTCTAAATTGATTGCTTTAGAACGACGGAGAAAGATTTTAATTCACCCCAAGTGCATCCTTGTTGTTTGTACTTGGGTTTGGAATATCTCCTTTGAGGTTATGTAATTATCAGAGATTGGGGCATAGACTTGACTGCTTGTGGCCACTTTATAGGTGATGGGCTTAGTAAATGCAACATTACAAACCAGCTGTTACCTTAGAATAAAGTAATAGGCAAGGGTACTTAGGGTACTTACTTCAGAAACTTAACTTTCCCACTGGCAAAAAAGAATATATCCTGGATAACATGGAGTTTTTAAAAAATGAATTTGGAATAGTTTAATATTTTCTAAATGGACGATATTAAGCGTCTGACAGTAGTAAGAAAAGGAGCTTCCGTCCCCCCAGGCCTTGCTTGACAGTGGTCAGCTCACAGACCAGCTTTGTTTTGGCTGTGCTGTGTATTGGAGCCACGTCCATGATGCCTCCTCCCTCAGGACTGTTTTGAAGCAATGACAGGCATCCTGTTTCAGCCCAAATAGGTTAGTAAGTCCCCCCAGAAATGACTACTTCGAAAAACCCTGCATAACCATGGTATGATCACAAATTATTACTATTTTACTGTCACAGTATAGGTGTTCAGTTTTCTTGCAAATGTAGTTTGAAGTGTCTCTTGGGTTCCATCTAATCCTGAGGCTCTGGCTCCATGTGCCTGTGGTCACTTGCATCTCACTCTCAAGTTCATCCTGTCTTCTTTCTTTTCCTGCAGTTTGTTTATTGTAGGAAATGAGTTTCTGTCCTGTCATTCCTCATAGGCTGGATTCTGCTGGGGTTGCTTACCACACTAACTCGTGATTGTTGCAAATCAGTAGTTGGATATAGACTGTTTGTGGAATGGGCCGCTGGGGGTGCTCTTCCATCAGCAGGTCCTCTACATTTGGGTGTAGCTCTTTGGGGGCTGTAGAAGCTGTTGAGGCTTATGACTCAGATATATTGTTTCCAGAGAGTTACAGAAAAATGCTACTGTCATTCTCTCATTTCACTTAGCTGGACTACTTGCATACAGAGACCATTCCACTTATCAACTAATTTGCTCAACAGAGATAGTTTATATAGAAAAGGCAAGATAAATGTTCCAATCTCCTTCGTTTACCCATTTATCTGTCTATTTTACTTAACTCTTATTTATTAATTGATTTTTCAAAAAGTAATCAAGTTTTGTTGTTGTTTTGGTCTTACTGTCATGCAGACCTTTTTGGGACTTAATGTGTTTCAATCCTTTGTATCAAGTACCTGTATTGACACTCATGCAGTGCCATCTTTGGCTGGCAGGGCCACTTGACTGTCCTCACAGATTGAGATCACTGGCTTGTTCTGCAGTTGTTCTGAGCATTCTGGGTTTATCTTACCCATTTTCTGTCCCAGAACTGTAATTAGCCACTTCTACAAGCAACATGATTTCTTTCAGTGGGAAGTGATTTTTTAAAGAAGCTGTACTCTGATAGCTTTTTAGATAAAAATGAAGACAAATAAGGTAACAATAAACAGAATACTAGTGTGTAGGGTGGTGAGTGGGGAATCAAAAGGGACTTGGAGATGATCAAGACATGAGTGATGACTATCACTGGCCCTAAGAAAGCTTGGATTTATTTTTTCATAATGTAAGATGCACAATAATATTTTCAGTGACACCAAGAAAAGGTGTGGTGTATTCTGAAACCTCAAGCAAGGCCAGCACCTGCTGGTGTTCTTTGCCTTCTGTTTTTGAGTAGTTTTGGGTTGAAGTCTGTGATACTCTGACACCTTGTGGTGGTTTCCATGTGTGCATGTAAAAGCTTAAAGCTCAGACAGGCCATGTTCTAGATACCTGGACAAACTATATTCCTGGTGTTCTTAATCCCTGAGAACTTGTGTATACAGCAGAGTTCAACATGTTAAATCCTGTTTTTTTTTATTTCAACGTTAAAATTTAAATTCTTTTTTTTTCAGACTGTGGTTTTTTTTAAAGATTTATTTATTTATTTATTTATTAAACATGTATTTTTATTGCATTTCCTTTTTAATTAAATTCTATGGGTAAATGTAGCTTTCAGGTGGGATCCAGTCACCAAGAAGTATGTACTTAATATCTACTCAAAGCTGTAGTTGTAGTTATTTATATTTTCAGTTGATAATAAGCATTGTTAATGCTCTAATTTTCTCTAGGAAGAAATTAAACCTAAAAAATTTATGAATTTAAGTAATTTGTACCTGCACAACAGTTGATAAGTGGCAGAGATTTTTAAAAAACCATTTAAAAATATTTATTTTTATTTTTACTGGGAAGGCAGATTTACAGAGAGAAAGATCTTCCATCCACTGCCTCACTCCCCAAATGGCCACAGTGGCTAAAGCTGAGGTGATTTGAAGCCAGGAGCCACAAGCTTCCAATTTTTCCCTGTGGTTGCAGGGTCCCAAGGCTTTGGGCCATTTTCTTTCCACTGCTTTCTCAGGCCACAAGCAGGGAGCTGAATGGGAAATGGAGCAGCCAGGACACTAACTGGTGCCCGTATGGGATTCCAGCACAACCAAGGCAAAGATTTAGCCACTGAGCCATCTTGCTGGGCCCAGCAGACTTTTAAAATTTAGATCTGCCAGAGGTCTTGAACAAGCTGGATCAGAAGTCGAGTAGCCAGGACTTGAACCGGTGTCCATATGGGAGGCTGGCTTTACCTGCTGCGTCACAACACTGGCACCAACACACTTTTTCATTTTAAAGAATATAATAAAAATTTAAAGAAAAAATTTTTTTTAGAATGTCATGAGCAATTACAGAATACTGAGCTACTCACTTTGGCTTGTAGGAGTAAGAAGAGTTAGTGCATAGCCTGTTGAGAAATTGGTGTCTGGATGCTTCAAACTCTGGTTGACATCACAGTTGGTATGATACAGTTATAAGGAAGGTTCCCATTGGATGCTCACCCACTACATGCCTGGAATGGAAGAAAATAAAGTCATCTGCCTTGTGGGATTATTGCCTAGGCATTACTAATACTTACAGAAATGTTAAGTTTATATTTGTGGTTGGTGAACTACGTACACTGAACCAACCTGTTGTGATTTATTTTAATTAAATTTAAAATTAAGTTAAATTTACTGCAGGTAGATTAACTCATACACCATGCGGAAAGTTACTAGGTAAAGTACACATTGTATGATCAATATCCAGTGATGTGGAATTGGGTTTATAAAAATCATAGCTTAGTATGATGTAATTATCTTAATGCTTTGGTTTGCTTCATAGTTGGAGGAGTTTTAGAGTATTATAACTTCTCACAACATATCCAAGGTAAAAATCATTCTTATTGCTGTCTTGCAAAAGAAATACTAAGAATATTTGGGTGCTTTAGATCTGATTTGGGCATTTCCTCTAGGGAATATTTGGTTCTGATTAGGTATATCTTTCTCTGCACTTCGTTGTGATGAAAATCACCTGCTGCATCGTTCTGCATAGGGAAGCATTCAGGAAACACTCACTGACCTCACTTCCTTCCATTGTCCCCGCCAGATCTTGAATGTACACATTTCCAGTGCCTTTGAAGTTCTCTTAAAAAACAATAATGCTGTAGTAGTATGTATTGTTTCTACTTATGTATTCAATTCTTCATAATTAAAATATGTTTTGCTGTTTGCTAACTATTTGTGGTTCGTTGTCACATACACTGACTTTGTTCTTGGTTCATGGTTGTTAAGTCTTGTGTTCTGAAGATACCAGTGGTTAACCAAATGTGTCAATGAATGGTGCGGATGGATCAGAACTATTTTCATCTGAGTTGGTTGTGTTCTTTTTGCACAAGAAGTTCAGGGCTTCACCAGCTTCTAAATGCTTTACAACACTCACCTTTATCATCAAGATCATTGTCCCCATATTAGGGTCTGTCACTTAAATGTGACAGTTGTTACTCTTATTTCACAAATGCAGTTTTGCTATCAGAAACTACCAGTGAGTGATGTAGTCAAAACCAAAACGCCTACCTCTGTCTCACACTGCTTCTTGGAACCTTCTGATTTAAAAAGCAAACTGAGCTTGCTTTTCTCTTACAGGTTAAGATACTCCAAGCCACTGGGTTGCCACAGCACCTGTCCCACTTTGTATTCTGCAAATACAGCTTCTGGGATCAGCAGGAGCCAGTCACCGTGGCCCCCGAGGTGGACACCTCCTCCTCTGCTGCTGGCAAGGAACCCCACTGCATGGTTGTTTTTGATCACTGCAATGTGAGTTTGCTTTCCACACTAGGTGAACATTTAAATTACACCTGTACAAACCAAACGAAAACCCAAACCTTATTTCTTGGAATGATTATGCCGTTAGATAGTCTTAGAACAGTGTCTTAGAATAGAGCCTTAGCCAGAAACAAAAGTATCAATGCATTTAACTCCTTCTGAGTTCCAAGTTAATGGGTTTGTGTGTGGATATCTATATTTAAGTATACACATATATGTGTATGTATGATTATGATATTTTGAAAAGTTTGTAGAAAATGGAATAAAAGCATATATGTATTTTGATACAAAAATTTGAAATTCGTGCATTTAAGAAATGTTTAGAAATGTCATGAAAAAAGTGTGCTATTAAAAAAGCCTGCATGGACTTCAACTGTTTTTGTGCCAAAAATACACTTTTCATTCCTTCCCTCTTTTTTATCAACTTTTGGAAATATTCTCATATATGTGTACTCTTCTTTTACAAGAGTAGTATTTTGAATTAGATTATTGGGAAAGAATCTAAAAGGTTATTTATATTGTATGAAAAAGAAAAGATACAGAACCAATAGGAACTTGCTTTCTCTAAAGCTCTGCTTGGTGTGTTGTTACTCTGTGGCTTGGTCCTTGCCGCTCTTGTAGTTCATGATAGTACTTGTTTTCAGTAGGTGACTGCTGCAGAGGGGGCAGTCTCCTGGGGGTAGGGACCTGGTGGGTCCGGCTCTGGGCCCTTTTCTGATGGTAACACCACTCTTAATCCACCTTACTGTTTCTGAGAACTGTGTTGCCTTCTCCTTTGTTTACAGCAGAAATGTGCCTTTTGTGCACCAATGAATAAGTGAGAGGGAACAGGGGACTCTGCCAAAGACTGGACATCCCATGGCTCTTTAATAAACTGTGTGAGGGCTAAATCCTGTTGCAACATGCTGTTTCATAAAGATTGAGAAGTTGGGGGAACTTTTTTTTTAGATTAGGTGATGTTTGTACTCTAGTGATTGTTTTCTTTTCTGTTACTAAAGTTAACCTCTGAAAGATTGGGGATAACTTTTTACAGCACACAGCTACCTTGTTGCATTCCACTTACTTTTGTATTGAATTCAGTTACCCTGTTTTAAAGAACCTTAGGCCATCTGAGCATTGATGCAGGGTGTTAACTAACAGTTCTGTTCTGTACCTAAGACACATACTCAGTTTCATGCTAGTGTGATTAACTTTATGTGATGTCTGATACAAATAAGCATTAGATTACTGGGAAGTGTTTGCTCCTCTAAAATGAGCAATTGTGTTTCAGGAGTTTTCTGTTAACATCACCGAAGACTTCATTGAGCATCTTTCGGAAGGGGCATTGGCAATTGAAGTATATGGACATAAAATGAATGATCCTCGGAAAAACCCAGCCCTATGGGACCTGGGAATCATTCAAGCAAAAACACGTAGTCTTCGGGACAGGTGAGTTTTAAAGAGTTTCCCTTGAACTCCAGTGCAGCTTTTACAACTTGCTGGAGATCAATGGTGTCGCTTAGGAGGAATGCTGTTCTTGAGCATTACCAGTGTTCCACAGACAGATGGCGTTAGCTGCAGGTTATTAATCATGCAGTTGAACTTCTCTAAGGAAGTGAGCGTTGAGCAGTGATGGGGAAAAATGAATGCAGCTGCTTAAGAAGAAACACTGGAACAAATTTTTGGGGACTAGTCACTCCGTAGTATGAATTCCTTCTAAGCAGCTGCCCTGAGGAGGGATCAAGACCCACTCTAGCACTGAGGTTCACTTTGCCTTTCAGAGTTCTTTTGTATAGTGTCAGTGATGGGAGGAGATAGACTTGTCTGTTAACTTAAATGGAAGAACCAAAAAGGAATCAATAAGGCTTTTTTTTACATTTAGTAAATGTTAGCAGGTATTAAATTAGAAGGTGAGATGTTTCTCCTTGATTTTCCTTTTTTCCCGAAAAAGAAAAAAATGTTTGTCAGTAAGCATTATGGCATCCCCTTCGCCTTCCTATGAAAGGTTATCCCTGAACAAACTTTGGTACACTTGGTTGGAATGCTCAAGCTTTAGAATAACCACATTTAAATGGTTTGTCAATATCATACCTCTTTGAACAAAATGAAGGGTCCCCTTCTAGTTCTGCTATCTGTGAGTTTATCTTATTACATATGCTGTATGCACATGCATGTCACTCAATGAAGCGTGTGTAGATTTACTCCTGAATTATTCTTGTTTGGAGGTCATTGTTTTTTGCTAATTGTTGTGAGTAGGATTCCTAAGCTGCCTGTATTGAAATAGAAATGTATGATTTTCCAAGAACTTCAACTATTTCTTAGATGGAGTGAAGTTACCAGGAAGTTGGAATTCTGGGTTCAAATCTTAGAACAGAATGAGAATGGTGACTACTGCCCTGTAGAAGTGATTTCTGCAAAGGATGTCCCAACAGGAGGAATCTTCCAACTCCGACAGGTAAGAAGATTGTGAATGTTTGTATTACTTGCTCACAGAAAACATAATACTGGATTCCTTTTAGCAGAAATGCTGATGCTGATGGAATCTGGACTAACCAAGTCCATTTCTTCAGTTAAAGTTGTCTCCTACTTCGTGTGTATTTTCTTTCCTTGTCACAAGTGTGTTACTATTTATATTGTAAGATCAACTTCTGTTAGTGTTAAGTAAGACAAAGATAAGCTGTCCTGGAAGACTTAGAATTGAGTGATAGGACATAAGGCACACATATCAAGCAGATTTAGAACATCGATGAAGACAAGGAGAAGCAATATGACGTGGCTGGATGAGTTAGCAGTTAAGTGTGACATGCTTGGGTCTCTCCTGGCTGTACTGTGTTGCGATTGTGTCTGAGAAAGTTTCACAGTCTCTCGTTCTATAATGTGGGGATGATGGTAACACCAACTCCATAGGATTCAGGTACAGGTAAGAGACATACTGTATAGAGAGCATAGTGTTTGACACAAAGGAGCTGTTCAATGTGGCTGCAGGGATAGGAGTCAGAACCAGAATTCATATAACAGAAGCATATGGAGTGGAAGAGGTGGGTATTTAACCCTGATTGCCTCATGAATAGTTAGAACAGTCAGATGAGCAGAGATAGGACCAGTGTTTTGATGTAGCACAGTGAGTGTCTGCCTGATGTGCCAACATGTCCCATATAGGCAGGCACTGGTTCCAGCACCAGCAGTTCCACTTCTGATCCAGTTCTCTGCTGATGACCTGGGAGAGCAGCACAGGATGGCCTAGATGCTTGGGTCCTCCCTGTACTCACATAGGAGACCCAAGAGAAGCTTCTGGCTTCCATTTAGCTCAGCTCCGGTCTTTGTGGCCATTTGGGGAGTAAACCAACTCTTCTCTGTAACCCTGTGTTTCAAAATAAATTAATAAATAAATCTCTTTTAAAATAGTGGGGGAAGGGCCTGGCAGTGTGGCCTAGCAGCTAAAGTCCTCTCCTTGAACATGCCAGGATCCCATATGGGCACCGGTTCTAATCCCAGCAGCTCCACTTCCCATCCAGCTTCCTGCTTGTGGCCTGGGAAAGCAGTTGAGGATGGCCCAATGCTTTGGGTTCCTGCACCTGTGTGGGAGACCTGGAAGAAGTTCCTGGTTCCCGGCTTCGGATCGGCACAGCACCGACCGTTGCGCTCACTTGGGGAGTGAACCATCAGACGGAAGATCTTCCTCTCTCTCTTCTCCTCTCTGTATATCTGACTTTGTAATAAAAATAGATAAATCTTTAAAAAAAAATAAAATAGTGGGTAAATTTTGATATAATTTGCTTATTCAAGTTGGAAGTATTCTTGCTGTGCTTTACGTTAATTTAGCGTTTGGTAAGCTGTTGCGACCTATGAGAGTATCCATGTTGTTAAAATTGAGTAAAATATTAAATGTTTTAAAAAGTAGGAAGCATTTGAAGCTCCATGTAAAAAAGCAAAAGGAAGGAGAATGTTTGCTGAGATACTTATGCTTCTGAATGTTTCAGGATGGTTAGAACACTCATTCTCTGACCCCAGTACAGAGTTTTAGCAAGTACATTCACACATGAGCAAGTAACAGCAAAGGGGATGATTTTAAATTAAAGCATGAGATTTATATCTATAAAATGGGATTCTTAAAGGTGTGAGAACATCTTTTTTCTGGGCGTCTGTTAAAAAATATATATATAGATCCCTTCCTTGGCTGCCTTGGAAATTTGTCTACTGGAAGGCAAGACCAATTTTCCATGGCTTAGTTTCAATAGAATATTCAAGTATTTGTCATGTTTCTCGTACTTCTGACATTCTTTACTGAAAGTGTTCAAAGATGTGTTAAGTTTATCAGGACAAGCTCGCTTGCTCGCTCTCTCTTTTTTTTTTTTTTTTTTTTGATTCGTTGTAGTTATTTTAAATAGTTGGGGAGAGGGAGAGACAGAGAGGTCTTCAATCTGCTGGTTCACTGTCTAAATGACCACAACTACCAGGACTGAGCCAGGCCAAAGCCAGTAGCCAATAGCTTCTTCCAGGTTTCCCATGAGGGTACAGGGGTCCTAGCACCTAGGGCGTTGGTCACTGCTTTTAGCAGAGAGGTACATTAGCCATTAGCAGAGCTGTTAAGGAAGTGGAAGATCTTTCTCTCTGTATTGCCTTCTCTCTGTATATCTGCATTTCCAATATTAAAAAAATAAGTCTAAAAACAAAACATAAAAACAGAAAAGCTGCATTGCAGTTCCTGTGGGGAGAAATCCTGCAAAGGTTGAGCTGGAAAACAGAAAAACAGCCACATAAGCTTGACTGCCAGTGCAGAGGGTTCTGAGTGCTAGGCTTTTTTCAGTTTAATCTGTTTGAAAATCAGGATGTATAACGGGAAAGTGGCAGAGCACAACTGCTAAGATTACAATTGCTGTGTATGCAGGATTTGTGTGTGTGTGTGAGGCAGAAGGGTTAAAATTTATTTGCTTATTTACTTTGAAGGGCATGTTTACAGAGAGGAGGAGAGATAGAGATCTTCCATCTGCTGGTTTCACTCCCCAAACGGCCACAGTTGCAGAGTTGAGTTGATCTGAGGCCAGGAGCGAGGAACTTCTTCCGGATCTCCCATGTGTTTGTGGGGTCCCAGAGCCTTGGATCATCCAGGGAACTGGATAGGAGATGAAGCAGCTGGGACTAGAACTGGTGACTATATGGTATGCTAGCACTGCAGGCAAGATTGGCATGCTATGCTACTACACCAGCCCCATTTGCTTTTTCTGTTGTTTTTAGGTGGCATGGTTATGTATCAGCAATGACAGATATTTCAATCAGCTTACCTGTACCTCTTAGAGCTTTGCTATGGAATAGTGAGCCATTCAGATCCTAACCCTCCACAGCTCCCCTCCTTTTTTATTCCTTCTTAGGCACACACACCTTCAGAATAGGTCACTTTCTGGCTCAAAAAATGTACCAAAAGTAGCCAATAGGAAATATTTTAGACTATTAAGATGTTTTCTGAGATTTTCCCCACAATGTGTTTGATACATGGTCCTTGGAAAACATTAAATCAAAAGGCTTCTGTATCCTATCTATTCAAATGGAGCTTGATAGGACCAATGATTGCCTAAGTTGATTTTCTTGATTATATGAAGAGCTGCTATCTGATGGAGGAGGGCAAGGATATTCACTTGAAATTGAATATTTTGAATCCATTTTCAAATGCTGTTTTTCCACCCTAAATTTTGTAAACCATGTTTGAAGTCATTTGGCTTTTTAAAGTAGGTCATATGATTTGGCAGTTTAATTTACTGTGTCTTTCTATAGCAATATATTAATGACTGCACAGTATCGTATTATATGTACCACAGTTGGTTGAGGACATTGTCAGTGTTACACTCTTCATATTCTCTGTGTAGGCATGAGTATTTGAGATT
Organism: Ochotona princeps; assembly: GCF_030435755.1. Lineage (NCBI taxonomy): Eukaryota > Metazoa > Chordata > Mammalia > Lagomorpha > Ochotonidae > Ochotona > Ochotona princeps. The sequence goes on along the minus strand of NC_080842.1, from coordinate 40,941,980 downwards.
CTGTGGAACCAATTCTTAGAAACTTGAATTACTGGATTGGGTTACAGGAAGCTAACATTTTTAAGTCAGATTGCTCTGCAAAAAAGTTTGTACCAATTTAAATTCCTGACTACCATGTAGGAAATGATGTTTCATAAGCCCAAAGGCAATATTGTAAATTGAAAAATTGTAAATGGTAATTTCTTGTTTAATAAGTGAAAACAAGGTGTATTATGTTTATTGTAATTTGTCTGATTATCAGTAAGCTGAATGTTTCTTATTGACCAGCTGTTTGTATTTCTTCTGTTAGAATGTTTTCTTTTAATGTCTTTTTAATTGAAAAAATATGCAAAGGATATATTCTGTGTCTGTCTACTCACTTCAGAGGGAGATAATTTTTCTTGATCAGTTTTTAAGTTTGTATTTTAGTACTTCCAACATTCGTGAGATGGAATGAGATAGTGTCTTAAAGGCTGAGTAGTTTTTTCAACATTGGCCTGTAGGAGTCTCTCTAAACCAAAAGTTTGAAAGTCAAGAAACTTACTCTGCTACTTAAAATGATCTGTGACCCAGGGCCAGTCCCGGCGAGTCCAAGTTGAAGTGAAGTCTGTGCAGGAGTCTGGGACTTTACCGCTAATGGAAGAATGTATACTGTCTGTTGGCATTGGCTGTGTGAAGGTCAGGCCACTCAGAGCCCCTAAAGCTCTTGAGAGCGTCCATGTAAGTTTCTGTGCCTTTTGCCTATTTGTGGGAATGGGAGAGCAACCCCAGGAGCTTGTCAGAAAGCTGCCTCCTCTGATGGGTTCATTCAGTCTCTGTCCTTTATACCTTAGAAAGTGATGCCTGGTTTGATTTTGCTCTCGTTAAAGTGTATCACATCTGCATTGAATCACTGCAGCCCACTGTAAGGCTTTACCCCAGCACTTGTCAAACCAAGGGTTAAAACCTGTCAGCCTCCCAAATCTCCAGACAACCTCCCCAGTGGCCCCACCCCTCGGCAGAAACCCCCTACTAGCTTGGAAGGACTACTTGCCAGCAGGTGTCTGATTTCCCCTTGTGAGTAGGACTGTAAACCCAGCAGGATTGTACTGGTTCTCGAAAAGGTCAGAAGAATGCTCTTCATTTTCCTGTGCTAAGTGCAAGGTTTGCCTTCTGCTTCCTGACAACTACAGAACTCCCAGTGAGCGGGAGCCAGGGTGGGCGGGAGATGCCACAGTGTGTCAGTTGGATTCCCCAGTATTAACCCTGAGGAATGGTTCAGACTGCCTAGTGCATCCAGTCCTCTCAGATTCATAATCTGGTGCTATATAATGTTTTTCTTGTAGGAGGAAGAGGAAGACATGGACAGCTACCAGGTAATTTAGCACTTGTTAGCCTCATCAAATCAGCTTGATTAAAGTACATAATTGCACATTCCTGGATCTCTGCAGTGTTAATTGTTAATAATTAAACAATTAGTTTGGTTCAAATGCTGTCTTTTCTGAAAATAAAACAAAATAGGAAACAATGAATGTTGTCTCCTAGAACAGCAGAAAAATCATGTGTGACCTTCATCCCTTTCCAACCCTGGGCCCTCCTGAAGATCTGTTTCTCCAGCTGCTCTTCCTTGGACTTTCTCTGCCCTTCAGCGGAGTTGCCCACACTTTGCACTGTTGCCATCAGCTCCCCCTGAGCCTGTGTTCTGTCCTAATGGGCTTCCATATTTGAATATTTCCATATTAACTTTTCCTGGAGTCATTTAAGGTTTTTCAGCCCTTCCCCTTCTTTCTAATCTTCTGCAGGATTCTGTTTATGTCTGTGGAGTTTCATCTTGTTAGTCATCAGTTAGGACTGTCAGAAGCTCTTTGGAGCCTGATTATGTCATCCCATAGAGTCACTCTCCTGGAGTTGCATCATTCTAATTTGATAGAAATGTCTGTCTTCCTATAAGGCACAGATAAAAACCTTGAGTCAGATAGGGTTAAAAGATGAAATCCTGTGGTACTACGGAGGAGACTTCTTTTAAACTGACATTATTCCATTAATCACAAATCTTTGGATGGGATGTTTGATTACTCTGTGATTTCACTCAAGTAGATGCACTGCACATTTTTCCATCTTGTCCACAAGAATGTCACGGGCCATTTGGTTAAGTGCCCTGGTGAAATCCAGATCCTCGGCATGTGCGTGGCATTCCACCAACCCACCCAGTCGTGTAACTTCATTACCAGAGGAAATGAAGTAAGATTGTCGTGTAGGCAGGTGTTGACTGGTGGAGTTGTCAGTCTGTTGATAACAAATCCTGTCCTTTTTCCCTCTTACCCCCAAAAGGCATAAAACTGAGGAGAGAAGCATTTCCTTGTTGTTGTCTTCAGGACGTTAATGAAATGTGTGGAAAGTGTGGTTGCAAATTTTGAGGCATCCTTCTGATCGTTCCAGGGTGTAGAACTTTGTGTGAATTTGAGAATCGTTGAGTAATGTTAGTAAGTTCTGCCCAGGGCGGGGGGAAGCCTTGTAGATGACTCTTTGTTCTTGCCTTGAGTCTGGAGAAGTCAGACTAGCAGACTTGTTCTGAATCCCAGTGACTGTCCTTTCAGAAACAGTCTCAAAAAGAACACTGTTCTGAGCTATGGGTGGCAGTAACCAGGAAACTTGTGTGCTACTTGGTGCTTTTGAAGCACATGAGGATATTTCACCAAGTTTATGGGAAAGTAGAATTAAGAGAAGCTTCTCTTGGTTTAAAAAGAATTGAAAGCCATGCAGCTTGTTTTCTTGGTGACACATTTATGGTACATTTTGAAGACTTGTTAGAGTTAGGTAAGATGGCCCATCAGTTTTGGATACATTGTCTTGACATGGCATTGGATATGATTTCCCTTGTTTTCTTCTAGGATCGTGATTTAGAGAGACTACGTAGAAAATGGCTGAATGCGTTAACAAAACGTCAGGAGTACTTGGATCAGCAGCTCCAAAAGCTTGACAGTAAACATGGTATGAAAAGCAAGTTCAGGATTTCCCTCCACAGCCATATAAATTTGATGCCAAATGAACACATCAGGAACGAGGAAAGCAGGAATATGAGCGTTTGTATTCTGTCCGTTCAGTTGTTGTAATGCTGGCATTGGTTCTTCCACTTGACCCCTTAACAAGCAAAGAAGAGATACAACCTGCAAAGCATGTGTCATCCCTCAAAGATTACTTAGTGAAAGCAGTTAACATTTCTTGACTGAAAGAGTCCTCGTATCTTGAAGCAACTCTCTTATGTGTTGTTTCACGGGAGCCTTCCATGGGCTGGCATCTGCCTGTGCCCGTGCGCACCTGACATCTTCATTGGTTTTCTGCCACTAATAACACCCAATAACCAAAATACAGGTGAACCTGGTCTTAGTAAAAGGTTCAAGTTCGGGTTCAGAGTCGGGCAACCACACAAAGTACTGTTCAGCTCAAGGCAAGCTTTATTGGGAGCACTCCCTGGCAAGGTTCATTGGTCTGGTACAGACAGCAGACCAGAGAAGTTGTGCCCAGGTATTGTGGGAAGGAGATAGCAGAGACAGACGGTAGAATGGGAGGAGGCACTGCTGGGAGACAGCCTGGGACCACCTCCACATGGCAGCGTGACCCATGAGGGGGAAGTGGCTGCCCAGGTTATGCAGCACTGGGCTTTTGTACATTTTAGGTATGGAGGATGCGGGGAGACAGCAGCTCCTCAATTTGCATGTGCTTGTAACTGTGACGTGTCATCATGGTGGGTGTTGATCTTCACAGAGTTGGCATTTGAAACATTTCTGGAAGAGAGTTTCTGACCCTGACAAACATAACATTGAGGCTAGTGAAGCTCTGTTCTGTTTGTGGCCAGAAGGAGGCAGGAAGGGAGGTAGCCCCAGGATTCATCTGCTGCTTAGTGTCCCAAGGTTACCAGGTGTTCCTGGCTTGTGATAAGCTTGCTTGTCCTTTGATGCACTCAGCTCCTTTAGAAGTTGCTTCTGCTCGGCCTAGCAGTTAGGACAAAAGTAGAAATAGCACCTGACATTTCTGTTTCATGACATTGTAGATAAAACAGAGGATGATACTGACCGTGAGGCACAGCTCCTGGAGATGCGGCTGACTCTCACTGAGGAAAGAAATGCAGTGATGGTCCCGTCTGCTGGCAGTGGGATTCCAGGGGCCCCTGCAGAATGGTATGAGCCCTGCACGGGGACATGTCTGTTCTGAATACCCACTAAGCTGCCTGTTCTGAGTTTGGATGTTCAGATATATAGTGCAATTAATGAAAGATTCCTAATTGCGTGAGAGGACAAAGTTGTTTGAATTAAGGGAACTGTTAAATTATTTTTGTGGATGAAATAACCGTGGCCTGAAACTGTTTTATTAAATAATATTGTTATTGGCCAAAGTGATTAAGACTTCTGAGAATCAAAGTCGATATTTAGTACCACTGTGCTCAGCATTTAAAAAAGTTAATGTGTTAATTACTTGGGTCATTCTGTTAAAAAAATTGTTGGGTCATAAGAAAATTGCATCTCCACCAGATTTTGGTTTTGGTGCTGGCATAGACTGTCCAGTCAGCAAACACTGTGTGCCTCTTCATAGAAATTCAAAACAGCAAGTGAGGCGACATGGACTCCTTAAAACCTTTTATTAGAAAGGAGGTTTAAACAAGGGAGCTTCAATTTAAGTAGGTGTGTGGTATGTATCCTACAAGACTTAAGTTCTTGTATGACAGCATAAGAAGCACGTATCATGGGCCCAGCGCCATGGCCTAGCGGCTCAAGTCCTCTCCTTGAACATGCCAGGATCCCATATGGGCGCCAGTTCTAATCCCGGCAGCCCCACTTCTCATCCAGCTTCCTGCTTGTGGCCTGGGAAAGCAGTTGAGGATGGCCCAAAGCATTGGGACCCTGCACCTGCTTGGGAGACCCAGAAGAGCTCCTGGTTCCTGGCTTCGGATCGGCACAGCACCAACCATTGTGGTCACCTGGGGTGTGAATTATCAGATGGAAGATATCTCTGTCTCTCCTCGTCTCTATATATCTGATTTTGCAATAAAAATAAATCTTAAAAAAAGGAAGCACCTATCATAGTTAAGTCTTTGTGACATCTTTCATTTTAAATTCTAGTAAACTCAATGCCTGAGGTTGATCTTGCCTCTTGACCTATAGTGACTCTGTGTCATGAAGTTGGTATTACTGATTAATATGCTTTATTTGAGGTGCCACGTATTCTTTGCATTTCAGGACTCCAGTGCCTGGGATGGAAACCCACATTCCTGTTATATTCCTTGACTTAAATGGTAAGCTCAGAGGTGTTTTATGAAGACACACCCCTGACAAATTAGTGCCTAAATAACACTGAGACTCCAACTGAGTATATCTTCAGGCAGTTCCTTCATCTTAGGGTTAGAGTCCATTTTACTTATGCCCATGGACTGTGGTGTTGGCCAAGGATGGGATGGTCCTGTCTTTGTAGCTGCAATAGGTCTGCTTCCCCGTGATGCTCAATCATGTTGCCTTGCCATGCCCCACAGTACTCCGCTTACGCTTTGTTTTGCTACCACTTGAGAAGGGATGCTGTTCTTCTGCACCTAAAATATCACCTTGTCTAATTTATAGGGAAGGACATCTTTGTGAAGAGGACTAATAAGTACCAATACTCACATAGCATATGTCCTTATGCTGTTTTCTTCGCATTATCCAATACAGCTCCTACTTCTGGGAATTCTTGCCATTACCTGTTTCTTTTGTACACAGCTGTCATTTTTCTCCCTGCAGCTCTGTTGTCCATGTTCTCTGGCTAAAGGAGGGAAAGTAGAGAGTGAAAAAGTAGATTAAAGAATGAAAAATAAAAATTAGCAATTAGATTCCTAACACATTTGTAGAAAACTTGTGTGTTGAAGTGAACTCTACTAAATAGATAGTTTAGGTGTCTTTGGTGCTCCTTGTTCACTGAGCTGAAGGTGAGTTATAATAATATTCGAGGTATTTAGTACCTCGTGCTTCTTAGCTTATTTTTGTAGACACCTCATATTTGGAGTAAAACTGAAGCACTCCACTGCCTGTTTAGCTAATGAAATGGCATTTGTTTGTTTTTAATACCTTGCCATAAGATTTTATGCTACCTTGTTTGCTTGATCCTTGGCTTATGCTTGTGTTACACATCCTGGATGGTGAGGGACTTTTATGTCTGTGTGTGGTTGCGGATGGGTGTTAATAAATAGTAGGGAAGAAAGAGTATAAGGAAGATCTGTAAGTCTGGATATCTGAAGAGACGATTGGACCTTTGTTCATGTTGTACGCATGCTAAACTTCCTTACTACTGATGTACTCATGTTCACCCACAAGGTTAAGATGGCTGAGTTGCTGGGAGCTGAATAATCACAGGGCTCTGGTGCAAACCTGAAGTTTCCAACTCTTGATTGATCTTTTCATTGAGCTTAACTGTCAGATAACTGGAATTACCGCCATTTAATGTCTCATTTCTCCCGTGCATTAAAAGGTAGGGAGTTGAGGAATAAGCCTGTCATTAGCATTTAGGCACAGGTCTTGGGTAATCTCTTTGGCATTCTAGCATCATTTGCCCTCTTGTAAAATAAGGCATCAGGATAACACATCGGGTAAGATGATTTCTCGAGGTTCTTTCTCTGTAAGACCTGTGAGCTATTAAATAGTCATCATCAAGGTCATGTGAGACTTGAGAGCAAAAGCAAAGGAAATTTGAGGCAAAAGAATTTTAATAATAAGCACATTGAAATTTAGGTGGTGGGGGTTATCCTTTAAAATGATCTCAGTGTTTAATGGAACATCTTCGCTTTCAGCTGATGATTTCAGCTCTCAGGATAATCTTGATGACCCAGAAGCTGGTGGGTGGGATGCCACCCTGACCGGCGAAGAAGAGGAAGAGTTTTTTGAACTTCAGATTGTAAAACATCATGAAGGGGAGGTAAGTAAAGTGGAACTGGGAAAATTCAGATATAAAGTAGTTTCCCAAACCTCTTTCCAGTCTTTTAAAATCATCAGCAAGGTAATTATTTTAGTGCTTGGATTTCTCAAAATATAGAAAACCTTTTGTTTTGACTTCCAGGATGACTGGAAGTTGAACATCAGATTTTGTCCCCATTCTCCTTCCTTTCTTGGTCCAGGGTCTACGTGGTATGAGCAGTTGAGGTCAGCATTGACCAGGAGCTGGGTTCTCTGGTCTTCACACCTTGGGATGAAAATGGGTTCCACCCAAGCACATGGTGCTTAGGCTTTTCTTTGGAATTCCTTATACCAAAGACTTGTTGAAAAAGATAAGATGAAAACGAGGGCTTGGATTTCAAGGTTGAATCTGAGTGATAGACAAATCATGAGGGGGTTTATTTGCTAATTTTGGCTATATTTGAAAAATTATGCCATGAAGCTTTGCAGAAGGAAAGTGAAGTGGTGCTGTGAGGATGTGCCATCACTTCTAGTGTTACTACCCGGGTTGTAATACTTGAATCTATCAGTGAGGAATCAGGCACACTCTAGCGAAGTGCCTTTAGCACAACGTGCCTTTTGTTAGTGTCCAGATTGACAGAGTAAGACTGAGGAACAATCTGACATTGAGGAACATGACAGCTAAACACCATTTGTTTTTCTTGGTTGGGAAAATAGAGAAATTTGAAAATGACCTCTATTTAAATAATAGCATTGTTATCTATGTTAAATTTCCTGGATATGATAATTGTCTGCCCTTACTTGAATGTGGTTCAGCAATAACTGTGTGCATGCGCTGTGAGAAAGAAGCCAAAATGATCAAATATTACACATTAGTGATTCTTGATCAAAGCTATACACGGACACAGGGAATGGAGTTGTGCAATATTTCTTAATGTTTGTACATTTTTAAGATTTACTCATTTTTATTTGAAAGGCAGATTTTACAGAAAGAAGGTTTTCCATCCTCTGGTTTGCTCTGCATGTGGTTGCAACCACAAGAGTTGAGCTGATCTGATCTGAAGCTAGGAACCAGCAGCTTCTTCTGGGTCTCCCACGTGCGTGCAGGGTCCAAAGGACTTGGGCAGTCCTCTGCTGCTTTCCCAGGCCACCGCTGCTTTCCCAGGCCACAAGCAGGGAGCTGGATGGGAAATGGAGTGGCTAGAACACAAACCAGCATCCACATGGGATCCAGTGCCACAGGGCAGAGAATTAGCATGCCAGCCCCATGTTGCTTGCACATTTTGAAAGTAATTTTGCAAGCAAGTCCGGTAGCAGGAGCAATAGCTTTGCATGTCCCAGACACAGGTGTTTGAGGCCACCTGCTTTCACCCCATGGTCTTTTTCTGGGCAGTTCTTGTGGAAGAGCTTTACCTGGGCCTGGCCTATGCTCAAAGCAAGATGGATTCCTGGGACAAGGAAAAGGTGCTTTCTCTCTGTCGTCCCTGCAGGTGAAAGCAGAAGCCTCCTGGGACTCAGCAGTGCACAACTGCCCCCAGCTCAGTAAAGGAACACCTGGTGATGAGCGAGTGTTCCTGATCGTGCGTGTGACAGTCCAGCTCAGCCATCCCGCCGACATGCAGCTGGTGCTACGCAAGAGGATCTGTGTCAATGTGCACGGCCGGCAGGTGAGGCTTTCATCTCAGTTGAAGATGTGTCTTTAACAGCAGGCTTGGCATGAAGGCAGGGCTTTGGAGGAATGGCTCTGCTTGTGTCCCAACAGGGTCCGTGAAACCATTTCTGGCCAATCAGCTGTTAGTTGTTTGCATGTGGCTGCCATGCAGTGGAAGATTGTCAGGATTGGCTTTGGGACTGTCAGGGTTGTCTTTCGTAGGTCCGTTGGCAAGCTTGCAGTGGGTGCTGTGTGAGAGATGAGAGTTGAGACGATGAAGCATTGAGTCTGCGGAGGCTTGAGGGAGGAGAGGAGCGCATGTGTGGAGATGCTGTGGAAGGCAGGCCAGGGCAGCATGGTGTGACGGGCAGGGGTAGGGGGCGCTGTGTTGTGGCTTGTGAGGGATCTTACGGCATGTCAAAGGCTTTAGAGGAAGACTTCTGAGTAGACTGTGAACTCCTTCTTTGCACATGTGAGGATTTGGGAGACTCATTTTCAAGATCCTGCTTAACTGCCCTCCGCTCCCCTCTTCTGAGGCATCCTCCATATGCTGACTAAAACCAGTGCGGATAAAAGTAAATCTTTTCCTTTAAAAGAGCACAGTCACGGTTGACAGACTCCTAGATGTAATCTCCACCCCTAAAAATTAATCTTAGTTCTAAATGTCACACCGATATCAATCTTTAAAATGAAGACTGGCGGTAATGCTGTTAAAATTGCAGCTCTTTAGCTTGGCAGTCCAACCTCAATATAATGTAGGTCACAGGGTTAGCTGTAGATATATATGGGGGTGTTGCCCATTGCATTCTGTCTCCCTTTCTCATGCTTCTGTAAGGGGTTGAAAAAAGGCAGGCTGCTCTTGGGGAGCATTTTGGATTGTGAATTAGACATCCGGCTGAGACCCACCTGGCACAGCCATCATCCCTCCAGAGCCGTCAACAGAAAGGCCATGTTGGGGGGCCACCAAGCCTCTACTTGTTTGGCTGCTTTTCCTTTCAGGCATGAGTTGTTCCTTTACTTTTCCTGGTTTGAAATGATTTAGAAGTATATTCAGGGCTGCCATTTTCCCCTCCCTATTTCAGAAATTTCATTCTTCTCGCAAGGACAGAGCCTTCCACATGACCCTAACATAAACAGGCCAGCTTCATTAATTCCGTTCAAATAAGAAGCAGGTAAAGTCACAAGGACCCCGACATCACCCTTCGCCATTTGTGATAAAGCGGTAGCTCTGTCCTCACCTGTGGGACAGGCCTTGGCTCTGCACTACAGGGCAGACAGGGAAGGAGCGCAGGGGGGGAAATTGACTGTCCCTTTGCACTCTGAGGTTCTAACAGGTTTATTAAAAATTAGCTAAAGATAATGGAGTATGAAATGAATTGTCATTAGGTAGGTTAGTGAAGGTATATATTTTAAGGCCCCCAAATTTTTAATTTACACTTTAAAATTTTTTATTAAATTGAAAGGCAGAGTTAGAAGGAGGGACAGATGAAGAGATTCTTCCATCTGTTGGCTCAGTCTCAAACTAGCTGCAGCAGTTGAGGGTGGGCCAGGCTGAAGCTGGGAGCTGAGAACTCCGCCCAGTTCTCCCACATGAGGGAAAGGAATCCAAATACTTGGGCCACCTGCCTTTCCTAGACATTTAATAGGGAGCTGCTTTGGACGTGGACCTGCAGGGTCTTGAACTAGTACCTGTACATGGGATGCCACTTCATAAGTGTCAACTTAAACCATACCATAATACTGGTCCCAAGGCCAAATTTTAAAAAAGCCTCTTGAGTGTTTAAACAGTAAATGAACAACATATGTTTTAATGGGTAAATATGGTTTTTTCTTTAGGGACTTTTCATGTATTTCTGCTTTTTTTTGGAGGGGGGATAGTGCCTGTTTCTTGTTTTCCCTTCTCGTTATCTTTGTTCACCAATTGTATTCCACCCTCATCGCTGCTCTTTTCAACCTCTACAGGATGTTCAGGCTTAGCAGCATCTTCAAATGAGTCATCTCTGCATTAATTCAGCAGTTCAATTCCTAACTGTGCAAAGAGCGCAGTCAGCATAAACAATGACCAGGCACTCTTAAATCATTCTTCATAATGATCCTGCTTTGGTCAAGAATTTAATGCCTGAACTTGTCAATATTCATGGAACAAGATGTCCATCGTGCTGAGGGAAATAAGTGAGCTCCCGGTGCTTGCTTACATCCTAGTTAGAAGGTCATTTTATTGTGTAGAAGTCAACAGTTTTCTTTCTGTAGCATCTAAGCAGAGTTTAGCCAGATGCCTGCTGCCAGCTGCTAGGTCTGTGCTTTTCACAGACTGGTATAGGACAGATTGTACACTGTGGTCCTCCAAAATGGTTTTATGCTCTAGGACCAAATTGAACAAATTGTGTCAGGTGGTAGGAATGTCACTGACCTTTGTTGGAAATATTCTGTTTTTCTTTGCTTAGAATGAATGGTGCATCCTTTATGCTGTCTCTTTGTTAATGTTAGCTCAGTTTTTGAGGTGGGAAGCCATAGCTTCTAATTTTTTTTTTTTTCTCTAGGGTTTTGCTCAGAGTCTCTTAAAAAAGATGTCTCATCGAAGTTCTATTCCTGGCTGTGGAGTGACTTTTGAAATTGTTTCCAATATTCCAGAGGTAAGGGATCATATGCAACTTGAATTTGCCAAAAATAAACCTGTAAAAAAGAGCTAACTCCCTGAAAAGCCACCTACCCAAGAAACGTGTATTAAGAGAATGTGTATTTAGGGAAATGGTATCGATTTTTACAGGAATTTCCTCATGGTAATTTATAGCTAAATGTGCTTATGGCTTTAAAAGTTCTGGCCTTGGTGATTTGGTGAAGACAGACCTGACTTTCGGAAAGCATATCAACCCCTATTTACTGGGAGACAATGACAGGATTGTAATCTACAGAGAGGCAACATAGATTTGTTTTGGATTTTGTAGTCAAACTGAAATCTTTATTTCTGTGACTTATAAGCAAAGTGAACTTGGATAAAGTATTCTGAACTCAAAAATGTTTTTCATTTATGAAGTAGGGTTAGTAATATCTTCCACATGGGGTAGATTTTAAGATTTATTGCTTTATTGGAAAGGCAGGCAAAGGTGGGGGATGGAGGGGAAGGGAAGGGAAGGAGAAAGAGAGAGCTTCATCAGCCTGTTCATTTCCCTAATAGTCATAATGGCCAGAGGTACGCAAGGCTGAAGCCAGGAGCTTCAACTAAGTCTCACACATGGGTGGCAGGCGCTTGAGTATTTGGGCCACCTTCTTCTGTTTTTTCTGCTGCCTCAACAGGATTGGAAATGGGGCAGCTAGACATGAACTAGCACCTATATGGAATGTCAGTTTTGGAGGTGGTGGCCTTACCTGCTGTGGTACAAAGCCAGCCTCCCACAGGGTGACCTTTAAAGATTAAATGAGAGTTAGGGCCAGTGCTGTGTTGTAGTGGGTGAAGCCACCGTTTACCAACATCTCTTACAGACACCAATTCGAGTCCTGGCTTCTCTTCCTATCTAGCGCTCTGATAATGCACCTGGGAAAGCATCAGAAGATGGCTCAAGTGCTTGGCTCTCTACACCCCTGTGGGAGACTTGGGAGAAACTCCTGGTTACTAACTTTGTCATAGCCCAGTCTTGGCCTCAGCAGCCATCTGGGTAGTGGGCCAGTAGACGGAAGACCTCTGTCTTCTCTCTCCCTTTCAAATAAATAAAATCTTAAAAAAAAAAAAAACCATACAGATTGAATGAGACCATTTGTGCAGATTTGTTGTGCACGTATTACATAATAAAATCTCAATCTCTGTCAGCATTGTTCTGAGTTCCCTTTGTGAACTAATTGAGATAATGCAGAGATCCAGACAAGTGCAGCTTGAGATGTCCCTGGGAGAAATCTGAAGGAAGGAGCTTGTGTGTGCTTCCTGATTTTTAGTCCCTGAATTGGATTTTTTCACTCAGCTGGGTGATGTGGTAGGCATTATCTCTTGCAGGAATTGGAGAAGAAAGGACCCTAGGAAAAAAGGGAATCTATGAAAATGGAAAAGAAGGGCAGTCCCTTGTCCCAACACTTGCCATCCTAAGTTGAATGTGAGTGAGGAAGTGGAAATGAGAATTTCCTTTCAAGTGGAATAGTGAGGCTTTGAGACCTGGGGCTGGGGAAGGTGAGGGAAATCTCTCTCCAGCTGCATCACCAGCACCTGTCTGTCCACCTCAGGACTTAGGATTTGCTGATAGACTGTTGAATATGTGAAGAACAGGTGCACTAGATAGAACAAGCATTCGAATAGGGATTGGGGCATTTTTAAGCTGTAGCTTGACCTGCCTGCCTCTGTAATAGACTATTGCCCACTTCATTCATTGTTGTTTGCAAGACTTGAAGCAAAATTATGCATTGTTTTATCTAGATACTGAGTGTGTGTTCAGTGCATCTACACAATTTATGGGTTGTTTCAGATCCTAAGTCTGAATGCCTCAAAGTTGAGAATAGTGACCACCATAGTGAACTATTCTCATCTTTTCACGTTTCTGTCCTCATCTTCCTTCACATGTCTTTCTGTCCCACTTGTGGTTTTTCTTTTCTCTTGAAAAATAATTTTTATTTTGAGATTATTTTAAAATGGAGTGTGTGTGTGTGTGTGTGTGTGTGTGAATCAAAGATAAACAGCCTCATAAGATGGAGTGGGTGAATAATTAGCTAAACATCTAACTTGACTCATTTTTTTACATTACCAAATCAGTTGAGAAAGTCTAAGAAAAAGAGAAGGTTAAAGCTTCCTGCCTAAGACTAGTCTTAACAAGAGAACCGAGACCCCTTTTTGAGCTGGGGTTGTGTTCTTGTTACGATAGCCATCAGGGCAGATGCCAAAAGATACAGTATTGGGCCAAAGGGTACAAGAGGCCTTTTATTTATGTCTCTCCCCTTACAAAGCCAAGATGATGTCTGCTCCCTCCAGACCCTGCAAGGGTTTGTGTGGAGTGATGAGAAGAATACTGTGTGGGAGCCGGCAGACCTATGTTCTCTGCTTGCTTCCTTGGTTAATTGTGTGGCCTTCCTTGGCCATCTATGAAATCAGAATGATTGTCTTTCACGGGTATTGCAAGACTCAAATGAATCACTATAGGAGACATATATTTTTGTGAACTTAAGCCAGCTTATAATAAAATTTTCTTGTGTTTTGTCTGTTCTGAGACTCAGTTGAAAATTCGAAAATATCATTCAAGTTAGAATGTCTTAAAATCGGCAGGTTTTTTTTTTTGTCTTAGAAAATTGTTTCTCTTATATTCAGTGGCATTTAAGATGCAGTGGCATATGGATATGTTTTTTAGTTTTTCTATTTTTTAAAGAAGTTCCAAATTTTTAAAGAATTGTGGAATTATCAAAAGACTTGTGAATCAAATTTCCCTGACTTGTGAGTGGATGAGGCTGTCCATTGTACCACTTCTGTTTTGAATTCTCACGACATGAGTTTATAGTGCTAGAACTCTAACATTAACAAATTCAGTAAATAGGAAATATACAGAAAAGAAAGAACTTTCCAGGTAAATAAAAGATCTGCTTTTTCTTGAGAAGAGTAAATTGCCTGCCTACTTGAAGTAATTATTTAATAAAATCCCTTACAGACTTGTGAATGTCACATTTATGTACAGCCAGCTCATGTTAGGACGAACAGGGAATGGCTGTACAAGAAAGTGCAGGGAGTGAGAATTGACCCAGGTACTTCTCCTTTGGGTTTTGGCCACTATATTGCTCAGAGCCGAGGGTCAGGACAGCCTGAGAAGCTCCTGTGTTCTGAACGTGCAGCCCTCGATCAAATGCCTAGAGCAGTGGCTGATGCCTCGTACTTCTTTCCACTCGATTCTCTCTCCAGACCAAGTCTGCGTTCTGATAAGGTGTTTAGATCCCTCCCCTGTACTGCTGCACCAGAGGAGTGATATGTTCCTAAAATATAGTTATTACTGTGATTACAATTTTGGCCAGCCTTCCAAGTCCTTCCTGCCCAGTGTTTCTGTTTTAGTGTGGTTTGGTTTGATTTTGCAATGGAACTGCATAAATACTGAGTTCCAAAGATGCTTTTAAAGTGAAAAACATCTAAGATTCATTTTATTTACTTGGGAGGCAGAATTGGACAGGGAACAACAGAGAGAATGAGCTTCTATTTGCTGATTCACTCCCCAGCTGATCACAACAGAAATGAGTGAAGCCAAAGTCAGGAATTTCCTTCAGGTCTCCCACGTGGGTGCAAGGCTTGAGGGACTTAAGCTGTCTTCCGCTGCTCTCCCAGGTGTGTTTAGCAGGTTGCTGGATTGGAAGTGGAGCACCTGGGACTTAAACTAATGCATACATGGGAAGCTGGCATTGCAGGCTGCAACTTGACCCATCACACTTCAACACCATCCCCCAAAATGAGATTTTGGAATCCATCCTGTTAGTTCAGATATATGTGCAGATTAAACAACTTGTACAGAATTTACTTCTACACCATTCTTAGTTATCTCGTGTAACTGCATTCTTCAGGATGCCCAGGGAGTGGAAGAGCGAGAAGCATTGGCAAGAATGGCAGCTAATGTTGAAAACCCTGCCTCTGCTGACTCAGAGGCTTACATTGAAAAGTACCTCAGAAGTGTGCTGGCTGTGGAAAACCTCCTGACTTTAGATCGTCTTCGCCAGGTTAGTAGAGTAGATGCTAGTCTCAACCCAGCCTGAATTGGTGTTTGTCTTCCTGCAATTCCTGGCATTGATGTATCTGAACTTGTAAAGGTGTGGAGGGGAAGCTTTTCTGTGTCGAGGGCCATTTGGGTTTTTATAACGTCATTTGTTGGCCACACAAAATTATCAACTTAGAAGTTTGCTATAGATTTATGGAATTCCAACTCCTGCCTGTGGTCGCCTTGGCAGAGCAGGACCAAATGATTTGGCAAACCTTATATGGCTCGTGGGCTGGATATTCTCCATCCTTGTTCTAAAGGCTGTGCTGTAATTAACTTTGAGTACTGCAAAGGGACTTTAGCCATTTGTTTGTGGGTGGGAGATCAAAGCTTGCTTTACATAGAGTTACCTCTGGGATCCATCTTCCTATACATTTTCATCATTGGTATTTTCTGATTCACAGGAAGTTGCAGTCAAGGAACAATTAACAGGAAAAGGGAAGTTGAATAGGAGGAGTATTAGTTCTCCAAATGTGAACAGAGTGAGTACATGGGCTCCCCAGCCTGCACTCTGCCCGGGACAGCCTTTCGTGCTTTGTGTTTGGGTTGCGCCTTCTACACTCTAAATCTCATCCCAGCTCTTAATGTCCCTTACCTGGGCTGATTTAAGTACCTGCTTGTACCCCCGCAGCATCTGTGCATCCTTCTGCCACAGGGAAGCATCACTAAGCACCTTGGAGATGTTGCTCATGAATCTTCCCATCACCACTGCCTAGAACCAGCTGTAGGTGTACAGTGTTTGTGGGACTGAACTAAGGCTAGGGAAGTACCTAGAAAAAGCCAAGTACGTTTTCTGGCCTTAAATGAATATTTTTAAGGAGAAGTCTGAACTAGGTTTAGAAATTTATTGCTTACATCTCATCAGGGGCACATGAAGGAGTGAAATATGTTAGGTTTGTTTCATAGTGACGCTTAAAGTATGTTGTTTTCTTAACACATAAGTGTGATTCACGTGCATGTTAAATCTGGAAATGATTTTTCACAGATGTGCTCATGGCCCCTTGATTTATCTTTTTTCCTCATTTTAATAAAGATGTCAATGAGAAAAACACTGGTTCTGTCTTAATACCAAAAAGGCACAGCAGAAGTGTGTAAGAAAGAGCAGCTGCTGTTAGCTTTGTACTCATAGAGAAGGGACAGGGAGGATATCTCCTGGACAACCTCTGTGGCCCCTCAGGGACTGTTGAATGCCATCACTCATGACCTCACGCTGGATGATAGGATTGTTCCCAGACATTTAGATGTATCACTTTAATTTAAGGTAAATAGCTTCTCATTCCTTTAGAAAGTAATATATTAAAATATACTGATAAATGCAGATATTTTGTATTTGAAATGGTGTAATTTAAATTTTTTTCTGTAGAAACTTGGACAGGAAATATAAGGTTGGGCCATGGTAAGAGACCCAGTCACCAGGAGTTCTTTAACCAGAGCCAATGCGCTGCCTCTTAATCCAGCCATTTCTTGCCTCAGAGCACACAGGATATCCAGATCTGCTAGAAGCCCCAGTGCAGTGTGCCTAATTTAACAAAGGCTGCTGGTCTGCAGCCTTGGTTTTGACCACCCATTGCTGCTGTGCAGCTTCAACTGTCAGCTGATTCGATTTTCAAAACCTTGCACTTTCTGTACCAAATGTGTATGTGCTTTTACAGTTAAGTCGCTAATCTCCCTTTATTTCTTCCCCAGTTGTCTGGAAGTAGACAAGATCTTATTCCATCATACAGTCTAGGCAGTAACAAGGTAAGCTTGTGATCTCTTTGCCTTTCAGCTTTACTCTTCCAAAGTACCACGTGTTGTATCTGAACATCAGAATTTCTTCTATTTACCTATGGCATGTGACAATGATTGGAAAGGACCAAGAGTTCATCTCTTTTAACCTGCCAGTTGAGACAAGATTTGTCACCAGAGCTACAAAATAATTTTTTGTTTGCTAACATAATTTTATCCTAAGTGGTTTTTTTGCATTTCTACCAGAAAAAGATTTAAAATCAGATTGTTAATAGTAAATTCTTGATGTAATAGTTGGAAATTCATTATAAGTAAAATTACACCTAAAATTACTATTACTTGTTATAGGAAAAAAAACCCAAGGGATGAGAAATTTTGGTGGCTGTAATATGTTTCTTGTTAAAATAACCTGTCCCATTTAACAGAGTTCTAGGCATACTTTTAGCTCCCATGGAAGATTTCTTGGAAAAAAAAATCTTGCAGATGTACAAAACCCGTATAGACTTTCCCTTGTCATTGCCTAACTATAAAAACCCTTTACACAAAATTTCCATTACGTGAGGCATTAAAAGTCATCACAGGGATGATCTGTGGTACATAAGCAGATGCACAAA
Source organism: Ochotona princeps (assembly GCF_030435755.1). Taxonomy (NCBI): domain Eukaryota; kingdom Metazoa; phylum Chordata; class Mammalia; order Lagomorpha; family Ochotonidae; genus Ochotona; species Ochotona princeps. The sequence continues at coordinate 40,924,414 of NC_080842.1, read as the reverse complement.
CGTCATAGGGAACTACTGTGCCATTTGGTGTACAGGTCTTGAGCACCTGAAGGTTTTGGATATCTCTTTCAGGGGACATCCTGGAGCTAGTCTTCTGCAGAGACCAAGGACTGGCTCTAAATAACACATTATGATTTTCTATTTTGATTGCCAGTAATTGTACATATTGGTGGACTGCAGTGTGACATTTCAGTACATGTGTATCTTGTAAAGCAAGGTTATCAACATTTCCTTTTGTTTTGACACATTTTTATGATTGGAGACTTGGAGCTTTCTTGGTCTCCTTGTGCCTGCAGTGTGGACTAGGTTACTGTGCACTGCAGTCTGCCCCCTACACTCCTTCTACCTACTCTTAATTTGGTACCCAGCGCCACACTCCCTCGATCCCCGACCCTTGTCAGCATCCAGTCAACACCATGAGGGTTTTTTAAGCTCCTGTACTTGTGGTTTGACCTTTCTGTCTTGTTTCAGTTAATGTCATGTCTTCTGCTTTCATCCATGTTGCTTCAAATGACAGGGTTCATTTTTTTATGGCTGTGCATATTTCAATTTTTGTATATATCATATTTTCATCATCCGTTCATCTGATGAGGGACACCTTAGTTGATTTCATATCTTCCAAACTGAGCGGTATACAGTAAACACAGTGACAGCTGAACAAGGTGTATCTCTTTGACACAATGTATTCATGTTTTTGGGGTGTATATCCACTTCTGGGATTGCTGGAACATACGTCTCTATACTGTTTCCCATAGTGACTTCACTATTTTGCATTGCCACCAACATGTTGATTTGCCGTTTGCTAGATCTCACCAGCATTCGTTACTGTCTTTGGTAATGCCCATTCTTTTTTTTTCTTTAAGATTTATTAATTTTCATTGGAAAGGCAGATATACAGAGAGGAGCAGAGACAGAGAGGAAGATCTTCTGTCCGATGGTTCACTCCCCAAGTTCCCGCAATGGCTGTAGCTGAGCCAATCCAAAGCCAGGAGCCAGGAGCTTCTTCTGGGTCTCCCAAGCGGGTGCAGGGTGCCAAGGCTTTGGGCCGTCCTCAGCTGCTGTCCCAGGCCACAGACAGGGAGCTGGATGGGAAGCAGGGCCGCCAGGATTAGAACCAATGACCATATAGAATCCCGGCACGTGCAAGGCGAGGACTTGAACCACTACGCTATTGCACCAGGCCCGGTAATGCCCATTCTAACAGAATGAAAGGCTGTCTCACTATGGTTTTGATTTACATTAACCTTGAGGGCTAATGATGCCTCAGTATTTTTTCATGTATCTGTTGACCATCTGTACAACTTTTGGGAACTGTCCATTCAGGTCCAGGTATCTCCTCTTTGTTGCTTATTTGCTGAGAAACCTGAGTTTGTACCTGGTTTTGTCTTTGTTGCCTGTGCTTTTGTCATTGTGTCCTAAGAATTGTTGCCTACACAGTGTCTTGAATTGTGTTCTCCTATGTTCTCTTTCAGTTGTCTCACTGTTTCAGGTCTTACCTATAGGTCTTTGATCCATATTGAGTTGATTTTTGTATATAGTGAGAGGTAGGAATCTAATTTCATATATATGGTTATTTTTATCTACTGAATCTGTTTTTCTTCTTGCAGTTGATGGTGTTGTTACATCTGAACTTGTAAAGCAGGAGAGAGAAACTTTTTTTTTTCTGCCAAAGGCCATTTGGGTTTTTATAACGTCATTTGTTAGCCACACAAAATTAGTAGTGTTGCTGGCATCATTTATTCAAAAAATTATCTTCTGTCTGACGTATGTTCTTGGCACCTTTGTTAAAAATCACTTGGCTGAACTCCTTACTGATGCTCCTGGGTTGGCAGGAAGATGATTTAAGTGCCCTGCTGAGTTCCTTTCATCCATAGGGGATACCAGATGGAGTTCCTGGCTTCACCTGATACAGCTGTGGCCAATGCAACCTTTTGGAGAGTGAACCAGAAGATGGAAAATCTTCCTCTCCCTCCCTCCCTCCCTCCCTCCCTCCCTCCCTCCCTCCCTCCCATCTTTCTTCTGTCCTTGCTCCCTTTCCCCCTTAAAAGCCTCCAGCTTATTATTTTTTTCTTTTTCCTTTTGCTAACGATTGCTTTGGCTGTTGTACATCTTTGCGTTTCCTTAAGAATTTAGGATTAAAAATTTTGTTTTCCTACTTGTAAAAAGAATCTGCCTGGTATTTTGATAGGGGCTGCATTGAATCTGCAGATTCCGTGTTCTAAACATTTTGACACTAATTCTTCCATGAAGAAGGAATATCTGTTTTTTTTTTTTAATGTGACCTTGGTGATTGCTTTCACCAGTATTTTATAATTTTCATTGTAGAGATTTTTCACGTTCTTGGTCACATTGGTTAATAAATGCACACATATTTTGGCAGTTACCGTTGGTGGGATTTTCTTGATTTCAATAAGATCATTATTGGAGTATAAAAATGCTACTGTTTTGATATTCTGGTTTTGTATCCTGTGACCTTAGTGAGTAGCTTTATCAGTTTTAATAGCTTTTTGGTGGAGTATTTAGATTTACTCACATACAAAATCATGTTTTCTGCAAGTATGGATATTTTGATTTCTTTCCAATTTTGGTGTCCTTTATTGCTTTCCTTTCCCTTGATTATTCTTGGTAGTTCTGCCAGTACTTCATCAGATCCAGGTGGTCAAAGTAAAGATGTCTGTCTTGCTCTAAGACTGAGGAAAAATGCTTTCAGCTTTTCTCTGCTCAGTATGATATTACCGTTGGTTTGTCATATATGGCCTTTATTATTTTGTGGTATGTTTCTTTCACACTTAATTTTTAAAGAATTTTTAATGAAGGGAAGTTACATCTTGGCATGCTTTTTCTATGCCTATTGAAATGGTGATATGACTTTCTAAAACAGAATGAATTATTTATTTGAAATGCAGAGTTACAGAAAGAGAAGGAAGGAGAACATGGAGTTCCATTCGTTGATGCATTCCCCAGTGTCCACAATGGCTAGCAGGCTAGAGCAAGGAGTCGAGGGCTTCATTTGGGTCACCCACTGGGTTCAGGGGCCCGAGTTCTTGCTTCATCTCCTGATGCTTTCTCAGGCACATTTACAAGGAGCTGGATTAGAAATAAAGCAGCTGAAACTCTAGCCAGAGCCCAAGTAGAATGCTAGCATTGGAGGCAACGACTTAGCCTACTACACATTAACACCAAACCCTGACAATGTGGCTTTTGTTCATTTTATTGATGTGATTTATTGATTGATTTGTGATTGTTGAACCATCCTTGCATTCCAGGGATAAATCCCACTTGATTGTTATCCTTAATCTTTTATGTAGTCTTGGCTTAGTTTCAGCAGTATGTTGTTGAGAATTTTTGCATCCTTGTTCATCAAGGACATTTATCTATGGCTCATTTCTGTATTGTGCCTTGGATTTTGGTAACACATAAATGCTAGTGTCAAAAGTTTGTCAGGGTTCTTTTTCAACATTTTGGAATAATTTGGAAAATACCAGAGTTGATTCTTTGTTACATGTTTTGTAGAATTCAGATGTTAAGCCATCAGGTCCTGAATGTTTCTTTGTTGGAAGGGTTTTAGTTACTGCTTCAATCTGTACTTGTTATGAACCTGTTTAGATTTTCTATCTCTTTATTTCATTTTGATGGGTTGTATATATTTATTTCTTTGAGGTTTTCCAATTTGTTAGCATATAATTGTTCATAGTGACTTGTTACAATTCTTTGTATTTTTGTGGAGTTGACTGTAATTTTTCAATCTCTGAGTTTGAATTTTTTTGTTAGTGCAGCTAAATGTCTATTTTATCTTTTCAGAAAACTATCTTTTTCTCTGTTGATTAGTTCTATATTTTTAGCCGCTGGGCTACCATGCTGGGCCCTTATTACCATTTTTTTTATGATATTTTGTGACTTCCTCTTAATTTCCTCAGTGATTCACTGGTTATCCATGAGCATGCTACTTAATTTTCTTATGTTTGCAAGTTTTCTATTGTTGATTACAGTTCTGTTCCTTTGTGGTCTTAGAAGGTACACATGTGATTTCAATTCTGTCTTAGGTTTCATTTATGACCTATTACATGACCCAATCTGGAAGATTTCCCTTGTGCTGTTGAAACAATGTGTATTCTACTGTCCTTGGATGATATGTTCTGTCATTATCTATGCCATAGATGGGGAATATCCAGTGAAAACTTGAAATTCAATAAGCCTATAGCAGCTAATTTTTAATTGATGATTTTGTTTGGCCCCTGAATGATGTTACAAATATTCAAATGGTCATTGGCAGAAACAAATGTTCCTATCTTTGTTGTGGCTCAGCTCTGATCTGTGAATCTTCTGTCTGGATGGTACTTGTACCGAGTTGGATTCTATCCCTGTAGGTCTGATAATATTTGTTTTATATGAGTGGTCTTGTGTTGGAGGCATATCTTTTTGTGATTGTTTTATCTTGCTGAATGGATCCTTTCATCAATATATACTTCCCTTCTTTTTCTCTGTTTTCTTTAAGTATTTATTTCTTTGAAAGTTAGAGTAACAGAGTTCTTCTATCCTCTGGTTCCCTTCCTAGATGGCCATAGTAGTCAAGGCTGTGCCAGGTGGAAGCCAGGAACTTCTTCCTGTCTCCCATGTGGGCGGTTGGAATCCAAACACTTGAGCCATCTTCTACTTTCTCAGGGAAACTGGAATGAAAGTGGAGCAATCAGGACTTGAACCGGGACCCAAATAGAATGCTGGCATGATAGGACATGGCTTTACCCATTGTGCCACAATGCCAGCACCTTCTTTGTCTTTTTAAAATATTTGATTGAAAAATCTGGTTTTATCTTACATGAGCATAACTGATGCACTCAGGTTTGGTTTCCATTTCCAAAGTGTATATATTTTTTTCTCGCTTTTCACTTTCAGTCAATGTGTAAATTTACCTGTGAATTGAGTTTCCTAGGCAGCATATAGTTGAATCTTATTTCTTATCCATTCAGCCAACAAGCTTCTTTTGATTCTGCATTTTAATATGTTTCCACTCAAGGTTAGTGATGATAGGAAAGGACTAAATTTTAAGGTTTTTTTGGGTGCATGCTGATTTGATTGTTTTGGTAGCTTTTTGTCACGAGGTTGAATTCTCTTTTATGTATCTGTTCTGTTAGTGACTTTTCTATTGTGTATTTTCATGATGGCTTCCCTTTTAAAATTCATTCATTCATTTTCTTTAAAATTTTTTTTTTTATTTTTGATGATTTTTACCTAGTTTTAATTAGGGTGACTAGGGTCAAGGGCTACAGGAAGGAGGGTGAGATCACCGTTTCCACATTCTTCCTTTTTTCCTTTCTGTGTCTGGGAGAAGGAGGAAGATAAAAGGAGAAGCCACACCCAGCCTTCCAACCTCCTCTGCACGCTGGGATGGAGGGCAGCCACCCAACAGTATCCAGAGTTCCTAATGAGGAGCATGCTCTGAGGGTCCTGCTGAAGAGGTTTTGATAGTTCGACAGTTCTGAATTACTCCCAGTCTCACCACTCCAGTAATGATGAAATCTCTCCAGAATCCACTGGTTGACATAGTCCGCCTTTGAGTCTCCATTTGCCCAGATATTCACTGCCAACACTTGGCTGCGGTAGTTGATCAATTTGGAGTTAGAGGGAGAAGTAGAAGCAGAAAGAAATTCTTCGTCTGCTGGTTCCCCCTCCAAGTGACTGCAACCATCAGGGCTGGGCTGGACTGAAACCCAAGAACCAGGATCTTCTTCCAGTTCTTCCAGATCAGTGCAGGGGCCCAAGGATTCGGGCCATTCCCTGCTGCTTTCCCAGGCACATAAGCAAGGAACTAGATGGAAAGTGGAGCAGCTGGGACTTGAACCAGTGCCTATGTGGGATGAAAGTGCTTGTAGGCAGTTTTACTCACTACACGACAGTGACAGACCCTATGATTGTTACTTCCAGTGTAGAAGTCTGTTCAGGATTTCTCGAAGGAGGTGATCTGGTGGTGATGAATTTTCTAGGTGTTTGCTTATGTGGAAAATACTGTATTTCTTCTTCAGTTCTAAAGAGTAGCTTTGCTGGATATAATATTCTTGGTTAGAATTTTTTTTTCCTTTTAAAACCTAAAATGTATCAATCATCCTGTTTTCTGGCCTTGTAGGCTTTTTGGTGAGACATCTGCTGCTAGTCTAATGGGTTTTTCTTTATAGGTAACCTGACATTTTTCTCTCACTGTCTTTAGGATTATCTCCTTACCCTTAACTATAAAATGCCTCGAAGAAGGTCTTTTTGGGTTGAGTTTTGTTGGGATCCTTTGAGCTTCCTGTGTCTGGATGGCTGTATCTCTTTCAAGACATGGGAATTTTTCAACTTTTCTGTGTTTCCAATGCCCTTTTCCTTCAGGTATGGCTATAATGTGAATGTTTGTTTGTTTACTATCCCATATATCTACAGGCTTTCTTAATTCTATTTAATTAAATAATTATTTATTTATTTTGTCTGCCTTCATTATTTCAGAAATCTTTTCCTCAAGACCAGAAATCTTTGACTTTGTCTGTGTTGTTTTTGAAGCTCTGAATCATATTTTTAAATTCCTTAAGGTTTTCAGTTCAAAATTTTTGATTGTTTGCACAATTTCTGTTGAACTTCTCATTCTTATTGTGTATTGTTTTCTCATATCTTTGAAATACATCTTTGTATTCTCTTGTGTATCATTGAATTTCCATAGTATCATTTTTAATTTTGTTGTAGGCATTTAGTAGATTCCCTTCAAATCATTATTTATTAACAGAGAAATGGTTTTTTTGTTTATTTTTGTTTTTGTTTTTTGGAGATGTCATGCTTCCTTGCCTCTTCTAACTTCCTGTGTCCCTACACCAATGTCTGCCGAAATGATGGTACCAGTTCCTTTGTGGAATGTTTAGTTGGACTACAGGGTGTGCGTAGGGTGAGTCTGGAAGGGTTGTTATTTTCTCAGCTTCAGTCAGTATCGGCAGTTTGTGTAACCACTCCAGTTGTATAGTCTCCAGCAGTTTGTTGTGGTGGGTTTGTGACTGTAAGGTACATGCAGACCTCCAAGGATGTGTGCAGTCCTGGAGAGTTGAGTGTCAATCACATTCAATTTTGATGTGACTGTAATGTTTCTGGTACTCTGACATACACTTATCTATCCCTTTATGCTACCAAGCAGACAGAAATACCTCTGGCCCTGGAACTGTGTGATGTATATCAGTCTACCCCAGGCCTGGCGGGGAGGGTGTGAATGATGCTGGGACTTAACAATACTCAAAACCCTGGTCCTGGCACTTGGAACTGTGTCCTGGGCTACCGTCTGGTTTCATGGCGGAAATTGCACACTGGAAGGCCTGGGTCTGAATCAGTTCAATGGAATTAGGTTTCTCTCCAGGGAGTGAGAAGAATCCTCAATGTGCTCTAGACCTAAACTCTAAATGTGTTATAAACATTACCTGTATCAGGGTTCCTTAGGGATTGGAAAGTGTTTTAACTAATGAACCTACACATGATTGAAGTCCCATTAAACCTCTTAATACAGTAAATCTGACACATATAGAGCATGATATCAAAACAATGCCACTTTGCCATGAACTTTTTCAAGTAACTTCCCCTCTCAGTGTGTGCCAGGAGTTCACTGCAGAATTGTTCATAGTGGCACAAGATTGAAGGCAAACTAACTGCCTGTCATTGTGGTCTTGTTAACACATTACATGCATGTGCACAACATACCTGCTCATAAGTAAGTGGGATACTATGTAGTTGTAAATATGTACCCTTGCAAGTCTAATATTTGAATGATGCTCATGTGTATTTAGGGATTAAGTGAAGGTGCAGAGCAGTCTGCTGCTATTTGTATGAGAAGATAAGGGGATGAGGAAAGTGACTGTGTATCTGTTTGCTTACCTCTGCAGGCTAAGCAGTAAGGCTGCATAGGAAGCAGGTACCACTGGTCAGTTTCAAGTGTGAGGGAGGGAGCAGTTGGAATATAGGTCTGTATGAACTTCTCATTGGATAACTTTTCTGTTCTTTGGTTTTTACACCATATTTACCTATTTAATGTTTAAGGCTCTTATCCTGACCGTTTAGACTGATTTGCTAGAAGCTTTTGTTCATTCGTAATTAGTGTTTTGGGGAAGTTTCCAGCTGCTTTATCCTGAACAATTTGTGTAAAATCCTGAAAGAGTGATGACTGAAGAAATTGCTGTTTTGGAAATCTCAGTAGGCTCATGTTTGTTTGTTTTTCTTTTCTTTTGGGGACTTGCTGCGTTCCTCAGTTATCAGAGATCCAGGGAGAGGTAATTCATTCATTAGGTTTTCCTAATGAGTGGGATACTGGTAGTATCCTACTACCTAAAACTTGTCACACTTGCTATAACTTGAAAAATATGAATGTGTTGTTAAATGTAGTTTTTATAGATTGACTAAACTGGACATGTACCTACTCTTGCCTCTTGGAAAAATAATTTCAGTAAGTATATAGGCTTGAAACTTTCTTTTTTGCCTGGGTCCAAGACTGTTTGTAAAAGGTCTGTCAAAAACTACCAACAAATAAGGTGTCTTGCTAACCTTGTGAAATTCTGAAGCATGAGTTGGAATTAACATCTAATAGAAAAAAAAGCAGTAAATATCTGGGGATCATTGAGCTGTAGATAAAGATGATTGGAGCAGAAAGGAGAACATATATGTGTATATATGTAATATGTATATAAATATATGAACACATGTATTACACATATGTATATGCACACATATAAATTACTAGTAGTGCGCTAGTCATTGCTTTGACACTAGGTTTTCATTCCGATCATCTTGACTTCTGGCGTTGCATGAAATGATTAATGTCCAGGAGATTAAACTGGAATGAGGATTTTATCCTGGATGTGATGATGCTGAGAACAGTGGAAAGCACATACTGGAATCATCGTAGCTCATTCTTACGTTAGTTTGATATGCCTGACTGCTTGGTGCGGAGTGCTGATTTTGGATTCTCTGTGTCTGTCAGTGCACATATCTGCTTCTCTGATGTGAATTAGAAATTGAGATTCTAGATTTCAGTGTCTGAGGGCCTGTGTCTTCTCCAGCACATCCTGGCACATGCTGGCTGCAGTAATGTTGGGAAGCAGGAAGTACACTGGATAGTTCCAGTCTCCTTTTTGGTTGTTTGTTGTCAGTTAATGTAACAGAGAGTCACGCATGGGGTGAGGGTGGTGGTGAGTCAGGGTCGAATTAGGTAGCTTTGTCCTGCATTCCCATATTTATTAATGTGCCCTGTGTGTTAAAATTGGACTTACTTTAACTAAACTTTGTGACAATTGAATTAATGAATGAATACATTTTAAAAAACATAAAATTCTAAATTCACCTTAGGACTTAAAAAAAAGAAACTGATCTTGGGCTAAGTCTTTCAATTAAAAATATCAACTGTGACCCCTAATTGAAGTGATGTTGCTATTTACTGTCACTGGATGTGTCATTATGGTAAGGGCTTTTTTTAAAATAGGCATAATAAAAACCAAGCAGACTTTTTATGGCCACCTACTGACTGATAGTTAGTGGTAGAATTAATTCCAGGGTGGTATTGGTCTTTCCACCTCAACATTGCGTGTGTATTAAGGTCTTTTTCAGCGTAAGGAATGTGTCAACAGCAATATTGTTACTGCCAAACCATCTTGGAAAAAGTGTATGTGTGTGTGTGTGTGTGTGTGTGTGTGTGTGTATAAATAAGTCAGTAAAGTAGGGCATTTGTCATTTTCTGATGGGAGTTTTTCATGAAATTGAAATTAGTCAATAGCTTGAATGAGTATCCTGTTAACAAAACTAAATTGTGTATTTTGGCTACATCACCTTCCTGAAAACTCTAATTATTGAGTGTAGCACTGATCCAGGCTGATGCCAACCATGAGTCACTTCTTCTTTAGATGCATTAGGAGCTACCTTTGGACCTTAAATGTCACTGGCACTTCTCCTTATTTACCTCTTTGTCACTTTGCTGATCAAAACCAGATCCCTTTACGGAAAACCCCAAGAATTTGTCCTTGGCAGAGGAGCAGGGACAGGAAAACTAGGTGCCCGCGGAGACCATGTCACATACTCATGCTGGCCAAGAGCCTCCTGTGCTCTTGCCTGTGCACATGGTCTGTGCAGCAGATTATGGCTGCTTCAACTCTAGTTTCTCTGGACTCCTTCTGGCGGAACAGTTTGTCCCTGTTGATTTGGAGGCTCATTTGGAGATCCAGACAGGGCTGGGGTCTCCCCTCCTCCTCATGACTGATGGTGAGGTTTTGCTGATGTGTAGAATGTTTTGTCAGAGATTGATCCTTTGAGATGCCAGGTGGTATAGGGTGTGAATTGCTATGGTGGAAGTAACCCAACCCTGCTCTCCTGTATCTCGACCATTGAAGAGAGCGAAGCATTCCACTGTCTGGATGTTCATGCTGCTGAGTTCATCTCTTTTTAAGCTACTGGGTTGCTTTATTTGCTTTCCTGATATGTTAGTGCAGGGAGGATGGCCTTAGATCAGCTAAGCAGTTACTTGGCCCTATCCTGGAGCACAGTGTGTGTATCCAGACCATGGACAGCAGGTAGTGCTGGAGAAAAAGAATGAAGGATTTTAGGTGAGTGAATTTGAGGTCTGTGGGCGCCAGCCAGTGGAGAAGTTTGTGTTAGCCCTTAGATCATCCTCGGAAGCAGAGTCTGTTCTATTCCAGATTGCTTTGAGACTCTGGCTGAGGGACAGTGAGGCCCAGGAATGGAGAGCATGAGAGTGCTTGTGGTTGCTGGGACTGTGGCAGTGGTTGCATGGAAGTGTTGCATGTCCCTGTTGACATTATCTGATGGCTCAGGCAGTTTCTGAGTATTGCCTCGTCCTTTCAACTGTTATCACTTGGAATGTGGCAGTGTCTGCCTCCATCTTGATTTGGTGGTGACGCTGTGTGCGGGAGTGCCAGCTGAGAAGTATTCTGCAGGTGGCTGGCAGAGTCTTGAGTGTGCCTTAGGGAAGAGTGACACATGCTGTATTTGTCAGTTGGTCACTTAATATCACATGGCCTAGATGATTGTCGTAAAGGACAGAGTACAATATGTCAGCCATCAAACAAGGGAGATCTGAAATCCAAAAATAGGTGCATTCTCAAATGAGGTGGTCTTGTTACTACCTTGTGTGAGGTTGGCACAGCAAACTCCTGAGTCGTATCTTCCTCTGAGACGCTCTGAAGATTATGGACTTTAGTTTTTAGTCACCTGATTGTGATACCCAGGGTGCACAAAGCTGCAGCTTCCCAGACAGATAATTAAATTGAAATGCAGAAAACATTAACAAAGCATTCAAGTATGTAAATCAGCACGAAATCCGTAGTAACACAAATGCTCCCACTGTGGAGGGTTGCAGAATTCATGTTCTACCTGATCATGTGCCTGTGTCTGTTTTGTCTTCTGTGCTTCCTAGTGAAGGCGGAGCAGCAGACCATTTTTTAAGATGATGTCAAGTGCTGAGAGACTTCCTAGGGGAAAGTGGCATTCTCTGAGGCAAACGGGATCCAGATCACTTAGGGCTGATTGATTTTATGATCAGCGTTTCGGTTGCTGCTAAAAGCAGATAGGTTTCCAATACATATCTGAAACCCAAGAGGCCCTTCCAGCTCAATCCATCTTCAGGAGCTGTGGGGAACTTGCTGTTTCCATCCTGCTTTCCAGGCAGTTAGTAAAGAAAACAAGAGTTAACTGTTAAGGTCATTGGTTGAGGACATGCTGCCGTTTTTAAACTGCCGTGGAAACCCTCAGTGATTATCAGAGGATCAGAGGGAACTTAGAGCATTTCAAACATTTACATCTCATCTCTTCCTGATTTTTGTTCAAGAAATGTGTGCTTGAAGCTTCTTTCAACATCAGTAGGACTGATGTTGGCAGTGCCTTGATGACCTCGCTGCTGGGATAGGCCATTTCAAGCTTTCCAAGGCACTTTTCATCCATCTCCCATAAACTGAGATTGTAATAAAACTGGTTTGTTCCCAGACCTCCCTAATCAAGACCTTAGGATTCTTTGACTCAGTTTTAACTGGAATTTACCTTCAGTGCCCATGAAAATTGAACACTAGTAACAGCCTGGACGTTCTCACTATTCTCAATGCTTTATGCCGTGCAGATGGGCGCCGTGCCCAGCCTGAACCCACTCTGCCATGGAGTGTGTGCGTCCTCCTCTGCAGTGTTAACTTGGAGTCTGGGCGTCATTGGGGAAGCTGAGGAGAGGCAGAGGAGCAAAAATGGCCTCAAACGGAGCTGAGGGGGGAATTGATTTTAAAGCAACTGTCCTCAGATGTCTATCCTTTTGTGGGGAAGGATAGCAAAGTAGCAGGAAAAACCTCAGAATGGTACTTACTGGGAGGCAATAGCTTACAAAGTGGCAGGGAGGATCAAGTGCGTGGTGGTATCATTAGGGCATTTATGTATAAGAAGAAAAGCACTTAATGTGATCAAATTTATCATGTCCTAAGAAGAGAATAAAGCTTTAGTAATGTAAAAATTTTTCTTGAGTATCTAAGCTTTTTGCTGATTATTTTGAAACAAAATTAATGTTTTTTTTGTTTGCTAGGGCCGATGGGAAAGTCAACAGGATGTGTCCCAAACAACGGTTTCCAGAGGAATAGCTCCAGTCCCTCCAGCCCTGTCTGTGTGTCCCCCAACTAACCATTCTCCAGATCCAGGTAAATTAGCTTTTCATTTGTCATTCCCTGTCATGAAATTCAAACATCTTTCAGGAAGCACTTATGTTAGAAGTTCTGCCAGGTGGCTACTTTTCTCTTAGTTTAAGTCTGTCTGGGCTTTGCTCCCTCTTGTCTGAACATGTTGAATTACACTGACTTTGGTACAGCAATCCTATCTTGTGTTCCTTCTTATATGTTGTTGTCCTATAAGGCAAAATCTTGCATACAGCAGACCCTTGTCCATTCTTACTCCCATGAGGTTGTTGATTCCATGTTTCTTTTTTTTTTTTGCCGCCCGCCCCCAGTCCTTCGCTGTGTTTCTTATAAATTAGCGATTAGATCTAGGGCCTGGATCAGTTTCAGGCTAAACTGAGAATATGTACATACAGGAGGGAGCTTGAAGACGCATGATGCCTAATTGTGCCTTGTTTTATGATACCTGAAACCTTTGTCTAGTTTTTTATTAGTGGGGGATCATTTTCATTCTAGAATGTTAGAATGTCTGTCCTTTTTTCGTCAGCATTGAGATGATTATATTCTTCTGGCCCTTTATTCTTCCTGAGTTGTTGTATGTTCCTCACCCTCTTTGATGTCCCTCTTTCCTGTTCTTGCTTTCTTAAGAATAACTTGACATTTCTGATCTCAGTTACAGAGTGTTCACATTAATCTCTTTGCTCTATTTTTTTCTTAGTGATTGCTTTTATGATTACTGTGTAGTTCCTTAACTTTACCAGTCTACCTAGAGTTGGCATTTAACCATTATATGTAAAATGTGAAAGCCTCCCAGTGGTATGGGTTCATTTATCAGTTGTCTGACCAGAAAGTTCTTGAAGACCTTCCCAGGGCCATGTGGAGTAGAGGTGTGGAGGACAGAACATGCATATTCCTGAGCTTCTTTGCCTGTTCTTTTTAAAGCGTTAATGTGGATACAGTTTTTCTTTCTTTCTTTTTTTAAGATTTATTTATATATATATTTTTTATTGGAAAGGTAGATTTACAGAGAAGGAAAGGCAGAGATAAAGATCTTCTGTCTGCTGGTTCACTCTCCAAGTGGCCACAATGGTCATAGCTGAGTTGATCTGAAGCCAGGAGCCTAGAGCTTCTTCTGGGTCTCCCATACAAGTGCAGGGTCCCAAGGCTTTGGACCGTCCTCAACTGCTTTCCCAGGCCACAAGCAGCAGGGAGCTGGATGGGAAATGGAGCAGCCAGGATATGGACTAGTGCCCATATAGGATCATGACAGTTGTAAGGTGTGGATTTAGCCACTAGGCTACTGTGCCGGGTCTAGATACACTTTTTTAAAATTTTTTTTAAATCTGTGACTTGGATTAAGTCTTTGAGCAAGCTAATAAAGGGGCACATTTTATCATGATTATTGTCTGCACCTCTGATCCTAGCCTTTGGTGATTAACAGCTAGTAAGAAAGAATATAATTTACTCAGGACCTCTTTCCCTGTTTTATAAAAACATTGCAAATGCCACCCTTTTCCCAAAAGATCACTTTAATCATCTCCCTTAAGTAAGTAGCTGTGAAATACTGGAGTTGAATAGGACATAATCCTTGACTTCCGAGAGCCCAAAGTCTAGATGGACAACTCCATATGTGTGCCATTGGCTGTGTGGCTTAAAATTGTTCTTGTGCAGAAGTCAATGCTTGGCAGTGCTTGGGGACAAGGAGGCAGGTGGATCACCCTCCAGGTTCTGATAGGAGCACTTCATATTACAACATTTTAGAAGCATTAGCTACTGCCAGTAAATTATAAAAGGAAACACCATGTTTCAGGATAACTACATTAACACTATGTTTGATACATTTTACAAGATGTATTTATTTTCTTGACAGGCAGGGTGAGTGAGTGAGAAATGAGAGGAGGGAGGGAGAGAGAGAGAGAGAGACTTCCATCCACTGGTTTACTGCCCAGATGGCTGCAAGAGCCAGGGCTGAGCCAGGCAAACACCAGAAGCCAGAAATTACTTTCAGGTATCTTACATGGATGCAGGGGTCTAAGCACATGAACTGTCGTCTGCATTCCCAGCTGCCTCAGCAGGAAGCTGGATCAGAGATGGAGTAACTGAGAGTGAACCTGGTACTCTGATAGGGGATCCTGGCATTACAGGTGACAGCTTAACGTGGTGCACCACAATGCCAGGCCCAAATAATGATTTTTTTTTAAGGACACTAGAAAGAAATGTGTATTGCTAAGTATGCTTACAAATAATACTTGGGACATTTAGAGGAAAAACATCTGTGTCATTGTTGATATATGTCTGCTCTTCCCGTGTGCTGACAGGACTTGGGAGCTTCGCTGCCTCCTATCTGAATCCAGTGAAGTCCTTGGTGCCACAGATGCCAAAGCTGCTCAAGTCCCTATTCCCTGTCCGTGATGAAAAAAGAGGCAGGCAGCCACCACCCCTGCCACAGCAGGTACGGAGCATCAGGGAGGCCCCAGGGGATGCTTTTCTGATAGCCTACTGGTTGTGGGGCTCCCTGTGCTGCAGCCGGAGGGAGGAGAGCTGCACTAAGGCCATCAGAGCTGGGCTGCGAGACCTAGTAAAAGCTTGTGATCATTTCTCTTCCGCTCGCATCAGAGATAACACAGCTGTTTAAACTTATTGACACTGCATCCCTTTTGCTTTTAAAATTGCCAAGTGAGCTACTAATGTGATTTATGGTAATATCACTTAGAGCAACAATAGTAAAATTTATGAAGTGCACTTAGTGTTGTTTGTGTACTGCCAAGTAGAAAATGTAATTCTATTTTTAATTCTTGATTTCATTTCTTTTTTCAAACAATTTTATATCATGACTGTCCTTCCCTCTCACCCTATTTCCTCTGGTGTGGATAAACCTGTTTTCTGAGGGAAAAGTGATCACTTGTCTTGCTTCCTTTCTGCAAAAGCAAAACAAAACAAAAAACAAACCTCCCAGCCCTGGGGTAAGTGTTGGAGAAAATGCTTGCAGGGTTTTCCAGACAGTCAGGAAGCTGTTGTTGGGAGGTGGTGAATGGGAACTCTGTTGGAAATGCAGTTTCTAACCTTACATAGGTGTTAACTCAGCAGAAAATGATAAATGAGGATTTATTTATACTCATTCAAAAACACATACAGTGCAAGTTCAGTTGTTGAAATAGGTCTTTTGACATCAGCTTCTCCGAATTCTTTTAAACATTTGAATTGCAGAAGTACAGTTGAGTACTTATCTGAGACTTAACCATTCTCCTAAGTCTATGAATGTGCATAGCTGAGCGAGATGGAGTTAGTTTTATAAGGCTTCTGCATGGAAATAAAATTCCCCAACCTAGCACCATAGAAGCATATACGTGCACATGGTGGATGAGAAACATTAACCATGGAGACTTCTGGAATGTTTACATTTGGATACAGGAAGGGGCCTTGACAGCTGTTGAGTCCTGAAGGCAAGAATGTTTTTTATTTTTTTAAACCAGTGTTTAGTGTTACATCTATCATTCTGTGGTGTTTCACAGAATCAGTATGATTATCAGCTGTCTGTCGGAATCACCAAGATAGCTTAAAAAAAAAAAAAAAAAAAAGTTCTCAGCCTGCCATGGTAGCCCACAGATAGCTTGCCCACCTGGGAGCACCTTAACATCTGTATTTATAAACACCCCATTAGATTCTGGTATACATTAATACATTTTTTTCCATTACTGTTTGCTAAAAGCATAACTATTCAGGAAATTGCCTGTGTTAGAGAGAGAGAGCTTCCATCTTTTTATTCATTCCCCAGATGGTCACAGTAGCCAGGTCTGGGCTAGGCAAGAGCCTGGAACCTGCAACTCCATCCAGTCTCCACATGGGTGGTAGGAATCCAGGCACTTGTGCCCTCTTGTGCTGCTTTCCCTTGGGCATTGCTAGAGAGCTTTGTAGGAAGTGGAACAGCCAACGCACGACCCAGCAGTCAAGATGGGAAGTCAGCTTTACAGATTGTTGCCTTACATCTGTGTACTGCAACACAAGCCTGTGTTTTTCAGTTTTTGATGCAGCAAATCAAATCACTTGCCACAACTTTTGGTGCAAGTGATTGATTTAGAAGCAAATTTAGTGATCAGAGAATAACATTTTTAAAATCTGAGTGAAGAGCGATTATCTTGCAATATTAGAAGATTTTGTAAGCAGTCTCTATTCATGTATTCAAATACATTGATTTCGTTTTTGAACACACATGACCAAAAGATATTGGCCTTCCTCAAGTGTTTTGTATTTCAGAAATAAGTAAGGATGTAAGCCTAGAGTCAACTTTAATGTGGATGCTGGATAGAGGAACTCTAATGTTCAGGTTGCTTTGTGAGAACACTGTTCTGGGGCAGGGCACTTGTTCTTCTGGTGGGGAGGGAGCTGTGTCTGGCTCTTGCTGTCTGTTTTCAGCTCACTGCCTGGGCAGAAGCTGGGTGCTGGGAGCACTCCCGGCCCTGGCCCCTGCTGCTGCAAACGCCTCAGGCCTTCGCTGTTGCCTTCTCTGGGCAGTTGTGTCCAGCAAGCCCACAACATTCCGGTGCTCCAACCTCCGTCTATCCTGGTGCTCTCTTTCTCTCTATATATATTTTAATCCTTACTAATTGGGCATCCTGATTGGGTTTCTCTGTGTGTTGATCATCGTGCCTCCTTAGTAGGAGCCCTTAGGCCAGGACCCATTATACTGAGAAATGTGCCTGCTGTAGGAGACGTACTGTGTCTTCCAGTTTTTTGATTGTTGATGGGTTGTCCAATTATAACTTAGGCTGCATGCACCAGGGTCGTTCAAAAGTAGGACTGTTTTTGGAAATGTGAAAACATATTCATAAGTCCTCTTTGCCAGGTCAACAGAAGTATCACTAAAGAAGATTCCTAAAAAAGAGGGAAAAGTTGAGTTTCCGATTTTGCATTCAGTTGATGAATGATGGTTGTGTATGTTTCTCATGCTTAGATCCTTCTGTGTATGTACTGTCTCTGTTACAGTTCTGTGAGAAGTCAGTTTTGAATAACATTATCAACATAAATGTTTCCCCTACTTGGGAGACTTCAAATACACTTTAAGTTGTTATACCCCAAATAGAAAAAGAGCATTGTAGTGCCAGACCTGGGCTGGAAAATGGCGTAACTGTTGTCTTCCTCATCTGAATAATGGACTTCCACCCAGGAAGATTATGATGCTCTTCTTATCAGAAAGACAGTGTTAGCTCATTTGCTTTCAGTCAGTGAGCATGGCCAGATTTTTGTCTGTTGACATTCCTGTTAGTGCAGTTTTGCCCTTTCATTAGTTACCTAATTACTTAAATGAGGAACTTCTGATTCAGTCCTAAAATTTTTTCATCTTGATTTTGCTTTAGCTTTCCTAGGATTTCAAGATTGTTTTAGGGATTTTTTTAAGGTGTGCATTTTACATGTCAGCTAGCTGCTCTTGCAAGTTACTGTCTTGTGTGCATTTGAGTCACAGAGGAACCGAGAGCCCTGTCATGTGGGAGCAGAGGCTGCTCCTCAAGCCAGACAGACACATCAGCACTGTTTAGCTCTCTCCCCTGGAACTAATGTCTCCCTTCTACCTTTGCACCCTGTTTCTACTGAAGACAATGTGAGAAACTTTGTGCAATTTGTTAACTGAACTGAAGTGGCCTTCTGTCTGTGGCCTTCCTCTGCCCCCAAAAGCAAATGATGTTGCCTATTGCTAGACAACCACAGCTCTGCCACATGGAGACTTCTGAGGAGTCAGCTTAGCGGTAGCTTAAGAACCTTGGCTTGCCCTTTTTCCAGTCTATTTGCTGTTAGTCCCTGTTGGGGCACCACACCCGATGACCTATTCACATGATCAGGAAATAAACACTATTGGGCATTTAGAGGTCTAGAATAACATCAAAGATAGAACCCAGAAAAAAGTCAGTGAATATGTCTTAAAGAAATCTGGATCCGTTCTGTGTAAGGGAAAGGTAAATATTGATATTGATATTACATAAGATGCGGGAACATTAAATAGTAGTAAAGTTGCTTAAAGTTCATAGCATAAAAAACTAGTCAAAGTTTCCCCGATGTCATGGGAACCTGATGGGAGAATGTGTCTTCACCATATACAGAACATATTTAAGGAAACAGTCTTTGGTTTCATTCACCCCATTTACTTGATTCATCATTTAAAAAATTAATTTGCTCCCCCTTGCCCACAAATGAGGACAGATAGTGAAAATTCCATCTTTGCGTTTTTGTCTTAATTGAGTTTAGAGGCTAGAAAAAACTCCTTGAAAAAAACCCACAGCATTCCCATCCCACGTAAGCAGCAATAGACAGCATAACTTCCTGCTTATGGCTCTGTATTTCTTAGAACTAGAGATACAATGACCAGTTAGAATAATTTCAGAGAATTACATCAGGAATGATTTATGAGGGAGAATTAAAGGGGTTATTTATAGCTTGAGCTAACAGTAACTGAGAGAGCTGACTGTATAGGCATTCACAGCGTATCAACACCAAAGGAGGTGAAGAATTGGGTAAAGATGATGATGCTGGAACAGTGAGATGAAAGTCACAGGGTGAAATTAAGAAAGAAAATGATGACAACCTGAGAAGAAGTAAAAGATCAATAGATTGTGAGCTATTCAACAAGCAAGTATGAAATTTTTGTTCTGTTAAGAAAAAAAAATAGGAAATGTTTGAAAACAAAACAAAATAAAAAAATCCAGGTAAGGACCAAGGAGTAGAGACAGGTTCTGTTTGTTCCAGTCATTCCTCACATTTCCATGGATCAAGTTTGTAGAATAGAGGTGCACACTGTTTAGGTGAAAGAACGAGTATGAGAAGGAAAAGTGCTGTTGAAAGTTGACTTGGTACAGTGGGCTGCTCTACTTCCCATTCATTTGTTGGTTCTCCCTAGAAGACTGCTACTATGGCCAGGACTGAGCCAGGCAGAAATTAACCAAAAGCTTCATCCAGGTCTCCCATGTGGGTGACAGTGACCTAAATACTTGATCTGTGCTCTGCTATTTTCCCCAGGCTATTAGCAGGGAGCTGGATCCAAAGTGGAGCAGCAAGGACATGAACTGGTCCCTATATGGGATGCTGGCATTGTGGGGGACAGCTCTACCCACTACACCACAGTCCTGGCCCCATGCGTGTTTTGAGAAGAAAGCTTTTAATCAGTGTCCTTGACATATTCAGACCAGAATGCTCAATTCCCTCCCTGCTGAAAGAGACAAAGACACATAACCACAGAGAAAGGGGAGTGGAGATTAACTCACTTGTTTTTTGGAATCAGCAGGTTCTCAGGTCAAAATGCTGTTGTTTTCTAGGTTTTGTAGGATTGTCTTACAAGATGGAAGGTTCTTTTTATTTTGTTTTGTTTTAAATCTTATAAAAACAAAAGAGCCTTTTAACTCGCAAGATTTGTTGGTTTGAGCATATTCATGAAGACTTCCATTTCTTTTATGGAGATTCATTTTGTTTGTAATCAGTTTCTGCTGGCGTTCCAGAAATACAAAGAGACTGCACCGAACGAGGTGGCAGCTGACAAAATGGCTGTCTCTGACCTTCTGCAGCAAGTTTAGTAACTAATCTGGAAAATAATGAACTGCAATTAATGAAATCTGTACTTATACTTGAGTGTGTTTCTCAGACAGCACATAAAATAATTGAAAGAACTTCCTGCTCTCTAATTAGTTAGATTGAATTAATTTGGCACAATGGCTTTTTTTTCCATGTATCTTAAAAGTTTATGTTCAGATGTAACTGTTTCTGCACTGCAAAGATATGGCATGCTTGATTCATCTAGGGAAGTAAGGAGTTAATGGTCAGGCTTCATTTCCACTATCATATCCAGCCTGTCTGTGTGTGAGTGCCTGTCACCTTTTTGGCTAGGGCTTGCTTATTTATCAATTCCAGTTCTACATCAACAAAGCTTCAACTGTGGGAGGTGGAGGAATACTTGAGTAGAGATAGCAGTACCCTGCAAATCTCGGGTGCTAATTGAAAGATGCTTGTGTAATTATCCATGTTTCATTAGAGGAATTCTTCCACATATAAAAAGGGGAAATGAGCACAAGCATTAGTTCTTTCCTTTTACACAAGAGCGCTGTTTCAGGCTAATCATTCTTAGACTTCCGCGATGAAGGAAACGACATGAATACTTTGTGCCTTGAATAAAATCGCATCATCCTAACCAAGTAGAATGAGAAAGTATACCTTTACTTTGCTCACTCAGGTTGTCTACGACTGTTTTCCCTGTAACTTAATACTGCCCATGATAAATATGCATTGTCTGCTGCCTTCACTAGTTCTGGAATAAACAAAGGGGAATTTGCGCAGGCATTGTGACCTTGTGGAGCAGACTTTTTTTTTTTTTAAAATTCAGAGCGTCTGATTTCAACTTCTTTGGTTGATGAATTCTTAGGCACTTTTAGCTACTGTTAAGAGACTCTTATCTCTCTTAAAATTGTTTGATAGACAGGAAAATAGAGCTGCTCTCTGCTAG
This sequence comes from Ochotona princeps, assembly GCF_030435755.1. Taxonomy (NCBI): domain Eukaryota; kingdom Metazoa; phylum Chordata; class Mammalia; order Lagomorpha; family Ochotonidae; genus Ochotona; species Ochotona princeps. Next base: position 40,903,288 of record NC_080842.1, on the reverse strand, counting down.
TTCATTCTGAAATGCCAGCAACAGCTGGGACTGGACCTGTGCATGCCGAGAGGAGGGGATTCAAGCTGCGTCTCCCGTGTGAGTTGCAGAAACCCAATAATTGGTCATCATTGTACTTCCCCAAATCTATTATCAGCATACTAGAGTCAAGAGTTAGAGTGGAGATGAAATTTAGGTACTACAATTAAATACCTGGACCGAATTCCCTGACTTGTTATCCCAGCTTTAGTTTTCTAAGATCATGGTATATTGCTGCCTAATTTTGACCTAGACACATATCAGTGATTTACTAACATTCTGAGAGAGATCAAATTGACAAAGATGTTGTCAGAATTAGGTTTAGTCACTGCTCTGAAAAATGAGTTTGAATTTTCCTCCAGAGAAAAAGAGAGAGGCAGAATAAAATGTAGTTGAAGAGACCTGTAAGATAGTTATTTTTCAGGAATGGGCACTATACACTTCTGTGTGATTCTTCTCTAACCAGGAGTTGACAAGTGTTTTTATTAAAGGCTGTAGTAGAGATGTTAGCTTTTTAAGGGGCCTGATGGCAAACATACTGAGCTTTGCAATTCACACTGTTTGTCAGAAGTAACAGTAGATAATATTAAACGAATGAGTCTGGTTGTGTTCCAATAAAACTTTATTTACAATGTAGATTTTGAATTCTACACAATTTCCACATGATGAATTATCTTTTTGATTTGTGTTGATCATCATGAACTTAAGAGCCGTTTATTAGTTCATAGGACATACTGACAGGTTTGATTCAGGCTCTGTTTGGAAGGTTTTTACGTGAGCAAACTTTCTTTGTGTAGTGATAATGTAGGGTTTGCTTTTTTTTTTTTAGTATTTATTTGAAAGGCAAATTGAGAGATGAGGTAGGGAGAGAGTGAGAGAAACTCCCGGCTACTGGTTAAATCTCCATGTGTCCACTAAGAGGCAGGGCTGGGCCAGGCTGAAGTACTTGGGTCACCACTTGCTGGCTCATGGGGCAGTTGGAGCACTGGATGGGAAGCCTACAAAGCATTCTGATCCAGGGTTCGAGGGTTCCAACCCCCTGCACCACAAGGCCCGCCCTAGCACAGAAGGTTTAAATGTAAACTGTCTACACCTTAAGACCAGATGCCATATCGATTTTTAATAACTTCAGACATGGTAGTTAATACTTAAAATTCTGGTTATGTAATAGATTAGGCTAATGAATATATCATCTAGTAAGACTGTATGGTATAGCATAAAGTAAAAAAAAATTAGCCAACTAATAAAACAAGTTATTGATAGGCAAAATGGCCATTTATGTAGTTTTACGTAATGAAAGTGGAATATCAGGCCTCAGCCCCTGGGTTCCTATTGGTGAGTGAAGGGACTGGTTTTGCTCACACTGTGTCTCCAGTGCTTTATGGGATCTGTAAACTGCAGTAGGTACATACTTGTCCATTAATCAAGGCTTCAGTTCTTTGAAAGAAAATGGATTTAGTTTTGCATCCTAAATTTTGGGAGTCTGGTAAGTGTGATAGTGAGTTTTGAATTTCAAGCTCAGCTCTGTATAGTGCTAGTTGTAAAATGTAGTCTGCCAACTGGGAAACCTTTGAAGAGCACACCTAGACTTGCTGTGATGCTCAGCAGTGTACTTTGAGTGTACTGAGAGTCTGGCTGCATGCCAGGGTCTTCATGCGTGTTCTTTCCACACCAGTCCTGAGCTCACCAACACTGTCCAGTGCGAACTGAATGTGAGCCCTGCATGTGATTTAAAATGTTCTAGTAACTACAGTCAAGAAATTCAAAACATTCAGGCAAATTCTAGTAATCTCTTTATCCTACTCTATTAAAAACATTGTTCCATCAATCCTGTAATCAATAGAAAAGCTATTATGATAGTAACACTTTTGTTCTGTACAGATACCTGAAGATCAGGTATCAGTTTTATGTTTCTAGCACATCACTGGTTTTCCTTGAGAATAGTCTGTGTTTAGAGTATATAGAATCAGGTGTTGGAAAAGTTGACTCACATGCCCCAGTTGTCCCCCATGTACATAGGCAACTTCAGTTTTTGAGTTTCATGAATTACAGTTCAGTGGAGTGCAAAATGACTTCCTCAGTCACAGTAGCCACATGTGAGGTGTCAGCTGCCACTTGTGTCCATAGCTGCATGTCAGATGGTAGCATCCTTGTTGAGGAAACAAGGGCAAGGCAGGCTAAGCACTCTGTCTAAGGTATGGAAGTAGCTGAGTGCCATAACTGAGATTTCTATTCTGAAAACAGCGTGAAATGCACAGATGTCATCGTAAGAGGTTTCAGCTACATTTGATTAGAAATAACCAAGTGATAATATTTGTTAGTGAGTAAATCAGGAAAATATTTGAAGGAGGGGCTACATTCTCTTCCCTTCTACATTCCCTTTTCAAAAGATTGGGAGTGTCAGGGAATCTTGGACAGCCTTCGAAACAGACGGCACCATGGTCATGTTTGTATTTCTGAAAGCTCCTGCTGGCTGTGGCCTGGAAGATGGAGTTGAGGAGAATCCAATTAGAAGACTAAGGAAGTGCATGTAAAAGACTCACTTAGGGGTTTTAATACTGGTCAGAAATCTGAAATCACCTTCTTGTGCTTGATACTCCCACGCTGTGATGTGCTACGAGGGTCACCGTGTGTGTGTGTGGAGGACCAGCCAGTGTCCACCTGTTAGCCTCTTGAGTGATGCTGCTTAGTCAAAATCTTCCAAACGTACAATTGCAGAGGCAGTTGCGTTTACACCACTGAAGTTCTGATGTGTCAGTTAGAATTCGGGGCTCTCTTAAAACGCAAGGCATGGCTACCAGAAGGACAGAAATGCCGGCTTTACTGTGGCTCCCTCTCCTTCCTTTCTCTTCCTCCTCCTCCTACCTTCTCGTCTTCTCTCTCCTTCTCTCCCTCCTGCATTTCCTCTCCCTCCTCACTCTCTTCCTCTCCTTTTCTCCCTCTTGCTCTCTCATTCTTTCTTTGTGTGTGTCTTCCCCCCTAAAAAATAAGTACTGTAATGAACAGCAAGGTAAATTTAGATGGGAACTGACAAGTGGCCATTGCTGTTGCACTGAGTTTTTCTGTTGCCTAGAACCTACTCATGTTGGGTTTCAGAGCAAGCGGCAGGACTGCAGGTTCCCCTGGCCCCAGAGCACCTGGTCCTTTCCTGTCGCTGGTCTTAACTTTGAGCAACCAGAATGCATTTCACTGCTAGGGAAGTGCTCTCTGAACCTCAGATTCTGCCCTGTGAAATGTCAATAATTATATTTACTTGCCTCGTGGGACTTCTCCTTAATATTTATAGCTGCAAAATACTTTGCAGTCATTTTTATTAATAGTTACCAGATGTGTCGTAAGGATTAATGAACTTATGATCTGAGATGTTTTGAGCTCCTGAAATAGGAGGCGACTGCCTGCACAGGGGATATGTAAGCATGCATTAAAATGCAAACAATACACATTTGGAAACTTGAGCCATTATGTGTGAAGGACAAATGGCACAGTTAAGATTTCAGTGTGTTTTATAGATTTATTTGGTACCCTTAAAAACATTGCTGAATTCATCACATACCATTGCCAAATATAGCATGCTCAGTACCCCCAGCCCCTATCTGCATATGCATGAGCCTACATGGGGGCGCACACACACACACACACACACACACACATCATCTTTGGCAAATACCCTCTTCCCTGTCATCTGGCTTTCTGGGCATCATCTTCTGTTTCCCCATTCTCTCCAGATATCTGTAGCCAAATTGTCTCCTTTATCTCTCTGAATTTCTTTTCTAGATCATTTTCTCCTAACACCCAAATTCAGGCTCTTATCCTTCCATGTAACAGTTAAAAGAACTTCTCTTTTGAAAATGTTTATTTGGTAGGGAGAGACACAGACCCTAAATGCCCACTGTAGTGAAACTAGGTGTTAGGAACATGCTCTAGGTCTGCCATATGGGCGGCAGGGCCCCAAGTACTTGGGGCATCACCTGCCGCCTTGCAGGGCTGTGATTAGCAGGAAGCTGGACTCGGGAGTGTAATTGACACTGGGACCCTGGCATTTCCCATACAGAATATGGATGTCCCAAGTGTCAACTTCACTGCTACACCAAAGACTGGCCCTGCAGCTTCTTAGTTGATCTTGCTCATATTAGGATGTCCAGTGGCTCAGAACTGGCTCGTCAAAACATGGTTCTGTCATCATTCGGGGCATAAGCTGTGATGAGCTCACAGCGCCACCTCCATATGCCCCCAGCCTCTCTTCTCTGCCCAGTGCTGGTAAATCTAGAGGAGTCTGTCTTTGCTGAGGTCTGGGAGATGTAGTAGCTTTTCCAGCAGCAGAGGGAACTGGTAATCCAGGTTACCATCCTGCCTTTGTCATGTTCCTCAAGGCCAGCCTCATTCCCAAGTCACCCTTGTGACAGTTTTCCAGACCCATTCTGTTGGGGATCATTTCCTCCCCTGAAGTCCTTTGCTTAGGGAGTTTGCATAGTGATACCTAGTGCGCCCTTCCTTTTTGTAGTTACTGGCTTGCATGTTCCTCCCCCAGAGCAGCTTGTCAGGAGGCCGAGAGCCAAGCCTGAGCCCGCCTGCCTTTTGTGTTACCCACTGGCTACACTTGACATGGTACCTTATCTGTTAAGACCTGGTAAAATTCTGGCAAGGCAGAGCCGGTGCTGCAGTGTGCTCCCTGAAGTTACTCCCACCAGCATATCTTAGGCACCTGCCCAAGTTTTATAGTCACATCACATCATTAACAAAAATTGTGCTTCTGCACTGTATCTTGAAGGGCACAAATAGGGTCATTTTAAAATTTAAAAATGTATTATTTTTTAAAGATTTACTTAATTACATCAGAAAGATATACAGTGAGGAGAAACAGAGAGGAAGATCTTCCATCTGAATTCACTCCCCAAGTGGCCACAACAGAGCTGAGCTGATCTGAAGCCAGGATGTAGGAGTCTCCTCCAGATCTCCCATGTGTGTGCAGGGTCCCAAGGAGGTGGGCCAACATCTGCTGCTTTCTTAGGCCACAAGCAGGGAGCTGGATGGGAAGTGGAAACTGCTGGAATATGAACCAGTGCCCATATGGGATCCTGGTGCGTGCAAGGTGAGGACTTTAGCCACTAGGCTACTGCGCTGGGTCCTATTATTATTATTTTTAAATAAACTGGCACTCCTATGGAATGTCGGCACTGGCACTGGTGGAGGCTTAGCGTACTGCACAAGGACACTGGCCCCAACGCCTGAAATTTTAAGCTTTTTGTTTATTTTTATTGGAAAGGTTAATTTATAGAAAGAAGAGAGAGACCTTACATCTGCAGATTCACTCCCTGAATGACTGCAGTGGCTGGAGCTGAGACATTCTGAAGCCAGGAGCCAGGAGCTTCTTCTGGGTCTTCCACATGGGTACTAGGTCCCAAGGCTTCGGGCTGTCCTCTACTGCTTTCCCAGGTCATAAGTGTGGAGCTCGATGGGAAGTGGAGCAGCTGGTACACATCTGTTAAGACATGAATCACTGTTCACATGGGTCTCCGCACGTGCAAGCCACTACTAGGCTATTGCACGGGGCCCCAAGTCATATTTTAGAATGTTTCATCTTATGCAGTTACCTTTTCATTCTTGGAGGGTCTGTATCTATATTTTGAAGGGGTTAATTTCACCTCAGTGCAGTTATTCCCTTCTTGTTTTGAATAAGATCTGAGCAATATGAGTATTTTAAAGTTTGACCTTGACAAACCTTGGCTTGCTTCTACCACCTGAAGAAACGTACTTTTTGTGCCCTCCCATGTCTGGGGGGAGTTTCAGATACAGGAAGAAAATGGAAGTGAAGCCGGCAGCCCCCCATACTCCACGCCTGGCTGGGAGAAGGGAACCTGTTCTTAGTTCACAGGGCTGCTGTCAGGAGGGCAGGAGAGGGGAGGGCTGAGGAATGGTGGGGCCCAAGGGCTTCCTCTCTCCTGGCCAGGGAAGTGAGGTGGGAGCTGGAAGCCCGTGCCGGTCAGGCCCTGTTCACACTCAGTGGCTTTGCTGCTTCCAGTGTGTCCTCCGTCTCACATACCTTCCATCCTGGCTCTACCTGGTCCAGGGTCAGGTGTATGTACCTTTAGTTGGTTCCTGTGCTCCCGCCATCTTTTTAAGTCTTTATTCCTTACAGTTATCTGCACAGTCACCTCCCTGTACCTTTCTTTGTTTAAATCCTGTTACCATTCGCTTCTAGTATGGGCCTCTCAGGCATAAGTGAAGTCTGCAATATTACGCTTTGCTAAAAGCGAGGCACTCCATGCTCGTGGATTCAGATGAACAGCCGGCTAAATGAGCCCGTGTGTTCCAGGTGGGCTTGTCTCCCTTCTGGCAGGGGCGTGGGCTCCCTGGTGGAAGTGGGGACTTCAGCAGCCCATACTTAGTGGGCAGACTCCGACTGCCAAGTCCTGACCACATGGGAACTTCAGTGCCTAGCTGCGCATAGAGACCCGGGCAACAGGGTTACTCAGGACCAGAAGAAAGGAAGTTGAAAGCTGTGGACTCTGTGAAGGCGGTTAAAATTCTGTGAGGGCAGCAGCCAGGATTGGGGGAAGTCAGTCCTGCGCCTCTTCTGCCAGGATGAAGCTCTTTGGAGCTAGGCATGCAGAGGAAGAGAGACCTAGTGTGGCCAGAGGTGGGTGGATGGTTCAGGATGGAAAGGGGACCCTTGGTTTCTTGCAGACAGCCACGTCTGCTCATCTGCTTTTATGTCCCACTGCCATTTTTTAGCTTAGCAGTTACAAAATGACTTTTTGATCCCTTCTCTCCTTCTGTCTTTGCCTTATCATGGCTCTCATTATTTTTTGCTGCTTTTTAAAATATGTTCCTCAAATGATATGTCCATAAAGTAACAGAGTCCTTTCCCGCGCTGTTGCTTATACCCATTAATTCAGGCTCTTATCACCTCACACCTGCTCTGTTCCTGGAATCTCATTACTGACTCGCCTCCTTGGACTTGAAATATTTCTTCCATCAATCTGCATCCCAGCACTAGATCAGTCTTTCCCATCGGCAGCCATCTTCTGCTGTGTGCTTAGGGAGGGGTGGAGGAGCCCTCGTTATTAGTCCCTAATTAGATTACTTTCATACATCCAGCCCCCTAGCCCGCTGCCATGCTCTGTCCTGTGCTCCAGGTTTGGCTGCCACCAGACTGGCTTTCTTCCTGTTGTCCTCCTGTGACTATGTGTTGCCATGGCTGCTTCCTGGCCATTAGGACTTGGTGTAGCCTCCTCATCGTATCTCAAGTCTTCCCAGACCTTGCCTATTCTATCCTATCCATTCCACTTGTTCATGTGAAGTCTCACAGCACTTGTCTGAATGGCCCTGGTGGGGAGCGGGGTGTAAGCGCATTTGTGCACTGTTGTGGCAGTGTGTGCCTTGTCTCCCTGGTTGGGGGTAAGCCCTTGACTGCTGTCTTACTACTCTGTACTGTGGATAGCTCCTAGCACACGCAGGCCCACGAGGCAGTCATGTGTTGGAGTGCCATAGCGCTGCGCAATGTAGCCCCTGTCGAGGGCTGCTGCCTGCTCAGTTTTCTGTCCAGTGAAAGCTGCCTTCGGTGGTCCCTGTTCTGCCCATCGCTCAGTTCCTCACTCATGCCCTTGTCTTCTCAGCCCGTGCCCCGAATCATGGTGCAGCCTGCTTTCCCGGACGTCCGGGCAGCCAGGCCAGAGCAGGTGAGTCAGCCGGGCCCCGCATCGAGTGGGTGGCCGTGACGCTGAAACTGTTTCCTCCAACAGCCCAGGTTTTCTCTTCCAGCAGTCCCATTTGGATAATTACCAACAATATAGGTCACTTTCTTCCCCCTTTGTATTTTCCTTGTTACACTTTTCTATTTTCAACCTGTTAATCATATGATTGCTAAACCTTTAGGTGCTTGACTGCTGATGTCGTCTGCTGTTTTAATAGCCCACTGCTAGGCAGCGGAGATTTCTATAAACAGAACAATCTCCTCCTTCTAAGTGTTTGCTTAATTCTCAGTTTTACATTTCATTCCGATTCATGATATCAGCGTGAAAAGACTAATGCTAAGCTGTGGAGAAAATAGCCTCTTATGATCTCCCACAGATCAGCAGTGCTCCTCATCTTCTGAATAGCAAATTTATTTTCCCCTACTGTGCCTTCATCCTCTTAGGAAATGCTCTAGTTTCATGGGAAATTTTATTTATTAAAACAATGGCACATCTCCCCCCTTCAAAAAAAAAATGGGAAAGACCCAGGTTTGGAAGAGAATTGAGACCTCTGTGACTTCCCCTTTCTCAGAGGTGCTTTCACTGAGCTGGTGAGTGTGGGCTCCCCTGTACTGCACAGCCTCCATGGTGCTGTGGGTCATTTCCTGAAGCAGGGCGGAGCCCCCGGCTGGGAGCTCTCTCACCAGGGCCCTTGCGGCTGCCTGATTTCACCAAGGAGCCTGGTCTGCAAGCCCGGACCTTTTACGTACACGCTTGGCTGGCCTGGCCTGTAACTCGGGGATGGCAGCCCCGGTGCATCTCAGGAAGAAGGTGCTGGGCCCGGCAGGTGCTGAGCTGTGTGCTGTTGGCCCTTAGACTGTGTGCTGCTGCTGCAGATCTGGCCCCTCATCTGCCCGTTCACCACCGGGGAGCCTGGAATGTGAATCAGACACTAATTCCTGCCCAGGCTGCCCCAGGGAGTCACGCAAGCTGGCCAGTGTCCATGAATCTAAGGCAGGCCTACAAGGCCACCACTCTGGGCCTCCCTTGACTCACTTTTCACAGCTGGTTCTGGTCCCACCTGTTAGGTGAGGATGGACTGGGAACCGTTTCAGGCCCACTGCCGCTGGTCTGAGCCTCCATTGTTGCCCTGTTATCCATGCATCCTTCTCTGCATGGTCGGTGATGTGAAAACTAAACTAGAAAAAGGATAAATAAAACATGTGCAAGTTGCAAAAGAAAAATGATTGAAGGATTGCCTAATCTTTTAGAGTATTTATGCAGGTGACAGTTATTGATCTATTGGATTGAGTAAATTCTGCAGCCCCGAGATCCATCACAAAAATGGGCTGTTAATCTCAGGAGGGGCTGTTAATTTCATCCCCGGAAAGTCTGCCTTGTGGGGAGAAAAGGGCCTCTGGAAACAGGAATATAAATGACAATTCACAGGAAAATTCATGATTTATCAAAGTGATGTGTTAAGCCAAGTAACTGTAAGAGACTTATAGATCTCAGCTGTTTCCCAGTTCAAATAAATCCTGTATTTCAAATGGAAGATGACCATTCCTGTAATATAAATAACTTTTCCGTAAATATCGGAAAACATATTTCTTTCTCAGAATACGGGCCCTCTCCGCCCCACCCACCTCTTGCCCCATTCCTGCTGCCTCTGTCCCCATGCCTGCGACAGGCAAATAGAAGATAACGCCAGCTTCTACCGGCTTAAGTCACAGACACCTTAGAAATGGCAGGATCTGGACAAGTGGCTGTTGTCATCCCCCATGAGATGTGGGCTCTGTGTGTGTGTCTCTGTGTCTCTGTGTGTCTGTGTCCTCTGCCTCAGCGACCCAGACAGGGTGACGTGAGAGGGAGCGGCCAGCCAGGGCGCTGCTTGCCCCTCCTCCCTCAGCGGCTCCTCCTGGCTTGTCTGTCATGGCCAGTGACGCCCTGACCCCTGGCCTGGGGCCTATCTTCCTCAGGAGCCAGACCAGCTGCCCCCTTCCTTGCCCACCTGCCAGAAGTGCCCCTCCTGGCCCTGGCCTCCAGGCTGCTCTGTTCCTGGTGGTGCCTGAGCTGCAGAGGCATTTCAGAGCCTCCGATGACATCATCCCTTCGATTTTGCTGAAGAAAAGTGCACTTCTGGCCTCTTGAGCCATTCTCTCAGTCTCCTTGTGAGGTCGGAGGCAGGGAATGTGGCTCCAAGAGAGCCAAGTTGCAGGCTCTCTGGCTGCAGGATGGGGGTAACGGGGTGTGTCCCTTCCCCATCCACCCCCCAGTAGCCAGGGCATGGTGGCAAGTGGCTGAATTTGCTTTATCAGCTTGTGGGAGGGGCAGGGAGCGAGGTGGCGTTGCTCAGTGCCCTCCCTAGCTAGGGACATGGCCCCATTTTGTGTAAGGAGAGTGGGCCATTTGGTGCTGCTCCAGAACCACAAGGGTACCCCGTCAGAGCTGGCGAGTTCCCACACCCACACACCTGCTTTGGGATTCTTTGGGAAGTAATGCCCCACCTGACATTCCCAACCCGTGTGCTTTATCTTTTCACTCAGCAGGTGCAGCGAGAAATCCCCGGCCCCAGTGTGTCTGCCGAAGTGATGGCGCCCATGATGGCCCCTGCCATGAAGATCTGTGACAGACCAGTAAAAGTGTCCTCACTGCCACCTGCCCCCACTGCCATCACCACCCAGGCCCCGGAAGGACAGGACGGGCCTCCCAGCCCTGTGAGCGAGGCCTCCAGTGGCTACTTCTCGCACAGTGTCTCCACTGCCACACTGTCTGATGCACTCGGCCCAGGCCTTGATACCGTGGGCCCAGCCAGTGGCCACACGCCTGGTTCCCCATCCGTGCCCCTTTGTGCTGCCACCCCGGAGGCTGAGCTCCCACCCCTGCCCGCTGCTCCCTGTGACCCCCAGTGGCACCCGGCTGCTGCAGGGCCCAATGCTCAGCCCAGCACCATAGCTGTGCTGGAGCCAGCAGCCGCGTTGGAGTCAACAAGACCCGAGGCCCAGGCCCAGGCCGAGATCACCCCCAGCTCTGAGCTCGAGGCCTCCAGACCTCAACTGCCTCCGGACCTCCCGCCCCAGGCTCCCTCCTCTCCCTTCCGAATCCACAAGGTGCGGACCTCTGAACTGAAGTCCTTCACCTGCATGCTTGGTGGCGACTCCGGGAGTTCCTCCAGAGCCGAGGAGGACATGCTGGCCATGGGAGCACCCGGAGGGGTGGCACAGGCCCTGGCCAAGCCAGACATGGCCTCAGATTCTGAGGAAGCCATTGAAGTCCCCGAGTGGCTCAAGGAGGGGGAATACGTTACAGTGGGCACCAACAAAATGGGCATCGTGCGCTACATTGGGCCAACCGACTTCCAGGAGGGCACGTGGATTGGCGTGGAACTTGACCTACCATCGGGTAAGTGCAGGACAGCCGCCCGGCTGCCTCACCTGCTTTGGTGGGAGGTTACGCGCACCCTGGGTGGTGTGTCTTGGGCTTTTCATGTGCTGGTTCCGAGCTTGTATTACAGTTAGGATTTTCCTTGGGTAAGTATTTCCTTGCTTAACACCCAAATTGGTCAGACACCCAAGATAGTCATTGAAAGCTACCATACATTTTAAGAATAAAGAGGGGCTTAGCAAATAATGAGATCCATCCAACAAATATAAACTTGGCGCTCACTGTGTTCCAGGCACTCTTGTAGGTTCTGGGAATATCTTAATGATTAAACCAAGTCCCAAAATGTTACTTACTTTACAGTGGAAAAATGACTAAGTAAACAAAAACTTTGAGAGTAGTAAGTGATATAAAGATAGCACAATGAGGCAGGTGCAGACGATGGTGTGGAGGAGTCCTTAAACAACGTCCCGGGAAGCAAAGGTAGCAATGACTGGGACAGGGTGGAGCTGGGCCGGGGTCTGGTGGGCAGCCAGCCAGGCCCCAGCCACCTCGGGGGTCAGGCCCGAGGCTGGGCTGGGCTCTCAGGGCAGGTGCATGTGGTACTAGCAGGTGGAGCCAGGAGATCATCCTGCTTCTTGTCTCCCTGTGGCGAGGGTGTCGCGTAATCCCCACCCACCCAAGTCCCCTTCACTTCAGAGTATTTCCTGTTGGTGTCAGCATGGTGTCTGACTCCATCACGGACACTTTGGCTAATTTATCTGGAGTAGTTTCCAGAAAAAGAATCATTTCCCCAAGGCCACACCCAGCCTAGGTCTGCGTTTTGACCACTGGGATGGAGAATGGTCAGTGCCTCCAGGTGGGGAAGAGCAGGGGTCAGCTCTGCTTTGCTCTGCCGCTGGGCCTCAGCAGTTTTGTCCCCAGGGCTAGAGTGTTAACCACAATGTCACAGGATCAAGGGACTGGCCCTTCCTGGTGACCACTGCTTGCCTCCCTGGGGGACATTCACCCTGTGTGTGCTGGTCTCACTGGTGATCTGGTCCTGAGCTGCCCGTGCAGGGTTTAGAGTGGTGGCACAGAGGTAGCATTCTGGGGAATGTGGCATCTTCAGGGAGGCGGTGACACAGGACACGTTTCCTTCTTCTTCCCCACAGGAAAGAATGATGGCTCCATTGGAGGGAAGCAGTACTTCAAGTGCAACCCTGGTTACGGTCTGCTGGTGAGGCCCAGCCGGGTCCGCAGGGTCCCGAGCACCGTGCGGCGGCGCAGTGTGGGACTGCGGTCACAGGGTGCCCCCGAGGCCCGCCGGAGTGCCACGCTTTCTGGCTCTGCCACCAACCTGGCCTTGCTGACGGCTGCCTTGGCCAAGGCTGACCGGAGTCACAAGAACCCCGAGAACCGGAAATCCTGGGCCAGCTGAGCCATGGCCTCCCCATGGATGGGAGCTGGGCAGCCGGCCCTGGAGCCCTGCCAGTGATGGCCCCCAGGAGGTGGGGCCGGCTGGTGCCGCAGGGTAGTGAAGGCTTTTTGCACTTTTGGGGCTGGTGCCCTCCCCAACCTCCCTGGAATTCTCCATTCTCGTCCCCTTCCTTCTCTGCCTTGCCCCGCACTGCCTTGTACACCTCTTTGGGTACAGTTGGAAGGTTCTGGGAGTCCCAGGGGTTGTGAGACTGGGGTCAGGAGCCCTAACTGACCCATGGCTCCTGCTGGGCCATCTCCCCACTGGCCTGTATCTGGGGCTTCCCTACTGGGGCTGTGATGACTCTTTCCTGTTTTGTAGTCTGGTAGTCTGATTACCCCGTTAGTGTCTTAATTTAAGCAATAATCCTAACCAGTGCCTTTCCGGCCCACACATGACTTCCTCCTTCTGCCCGGGGGGCTGATGCCTAGTCCACCACCTGGTGGCTGCTCTTGTCCTTCATGCGCCACCACCTGACAGTGTCCCTGGAAGGGCCCTGGGGCAGGGCTGCGACCAGCGCCCACACTCCTGCCTGCTTCTGCAGAGTTCCTGTGGTCTCCCTGAGGGTGTAGTGGTGTCGTTACGCCTGCAGAGTCTGCTCTGTTTGCTGTTGCTTCCCCTTAACAGAATGCTTGGGACATATTTATTGATATTTATTTTTGCCCAATCAGAAATTATTCGCGATCCACAATCGCTGTGTGCCTGGGCATGACTGGCCCTTCTCCTTGGGGAGCAGTTAGCCCACACCTCCCTTGGTGGAGGTTACTGGGCCTGAGGTCCTCAGGGTGTCTCGCCTTGTGCTCTCTCTGCTGTACCTGGGGCCACGGCCTGTGGGGAGCATTGTGCACCTCCATTCAGAACCTCCATGCAGGCTCCTTGGCTGGGGGCCAGGGTCTGTGAATGCATGGGCAGATGAAGGGCAGGGCAGGAGACAACCTCACCAGGGCCCTGTTGCTGGCTGTCCCTCAGCCCTGAGGCTGGGGCCTCAGGTCCCTGGGGCAGCCTGATGCTGGAGCTTACCTCTGGTTCTCTTGGGATGTGGAGTCCCTTGGGGGGATGCAGCACCCCTCAGCAGAGTGGTGACTCCAAGCACTGTGGCCCCTGCAACCCTGCTCAGATTCAGTCATCCATCCCGGTACTCCCAAGGTGCTGGCCTGGGGCAGTCAAAGGACATTACAGCCCGTGGCAGGGGTTCCAGTTGGTCCCCCTGGCCTGGGAGGCAGGCGTTTCTCTGGGGGTGCTGTCGCAGCAGCCAGGTGGGAAGGTCCTGCCAGGGAGACCCCTGACTGCTGCTGGCTAGGCTCAGAACGCCAGGGGAGGCACCTGCTTTTCCACTCCACCTCCTTCACAGTGCAGACGTGCTCCGGGATGTCTGAGGTGGGATTTTGCCAGTGTTTTCCCCGGTCGGCGCGTCTGCTGGTGGGGGGCTCCGCACCAGCCCCTTCCAGAGCAGTGTCAGCCACCCATAGGCCCTCACTGGCCACACATCCTAGCCCAGGCATGGAGAGCAGTTTTAGAGCCACAAGCTGTGGCCTGCTTGTCACAGCTGCCCACAGCCACAAGGCCCTCAGCCTTCTGTTCTGGGGAGTCAGGTGGGGGTGGGAGCCCCCTGTTCCATTCACTTTGCTTGATGACAGCATGGGATACAGTGCAGTTGCACTGGACAGATGCTCAAGCTCCTAAGAGTGCTAGAAAAGCCTAGAACTCCTGTGTTGTTGGAAAAGGTTTCAGGGGCTCCCTCTTGCCCCAACTGGCACCTCCACCCCCCCAAGCCCGAGGGCCCCTTTCCCTGCCACAAGGGCCTCTCTCCCCCTACCTCCATTGCTTTCCTCCACACACCTGTGGTCTCCCTCTTCCCTGGGCACCAGGGACCCTGGTTGTTGCTTGGGGATTCCTGTTGTCTGCCCTGGGCTGTGTAAGGCCCATCTACCTCCTTGCTGGGAACTCCTACCACATGCCACCCCCAGGCTTCTGTCCACCCTCCCCGGCAGACAGCACACAGCTGGAGCCTGGCAGAGGCAGGGTAGGGCCAGGCCTCGCAGGGCACAGCAACCCTGCATCCCTGCATAGCCCTCTGGTCTGCAATGAGGCACTGCTCCCAGGGTCCCTGCTGCTGCTTGCCTCTCCTTCCTGACTCTTGCTTTTTTGGTGTTAGACTAACAGGGCACAGCAGTGACTCTGTCACTGTTACCCGCAGTCCCTCAGCCCCAGGACCCATCATTTCCTGGGGTAGTGTGTGAGGGATGATGGCAGGAGATGAGGCCCGGGGCGCCCAGTCAGCTAACTTCCTGTGTCACCACACTGAGCAGATGTTGTTAGTGTAAAGTTCACACCCTTTCTAGCACGTTCCAGTTCTGGGAGACATTGGACAGCTCAGGCCCAGTCCTGGGGGTGTGGTCACTGCAGATCTGCCAGTGGGGACCACCTGCCAGGCCCCCTTAGGGCTTTTGTGTCCCACTGTGCATACTTGGGGCCTGGCGCCTCTTACTGGCTCACGGGCCCTTACTAAGGACGAAGGCTGCAAGAGTGAACAGGCCATGGCTACTCTTAGCTGATACGAGCAGTGAAGGGCAGCTGGCGGGTGTGAGAGTAAAACGACCTAGGGGGGTAGGGGAGCCATTTTCAGGCCCACCGGTAGAGGTCTGTGTATGCTCAGTGAGAGAACTAGCCTATGAACATGAGCACGCAGGAGGCAGAAAGACTAGAAGGTGTTTGGGTCCCCCTACTAAAATGTTTTTCTTCTCCAGGCTTAAAAGTCCTCTGTGCGTGAAGCAGATGAGAGGTTCCAGGGTATTTATTTTGCTTGCTAAGATTCACATTGCTTGTCTGAGGCCTGCCCATGTGCATGTGTGCAGAAGGGGTAGGACCCCACAGGGCCTGGGGGGTGCCCGAGGAGTTGGTGGTGCCTTCCCTTCACGCAGGACACCTCATGCAAATGTTCCTGAAAGCATCTTTCTCAGAGTGGTCCTTGGTGCCATCCTGGTGACTGCAGACACTAACAGTGTTGGGAGAGTCTTGGATCATCCTGTGAGTGTGCTTGTGTGTGCGTGTGCGTCTGTAAATACGATGAGTTCACGTATTCAGAAGTGACGGGTTTGGGGCTTCTATTGATTTGGTACACATCAAATGGGAGTTGAAAAAATCCAAAGACTCTGTGATAAATTGTAAAGAAAGATTTGTATCATATAATGAACTAAATCAGTTAATTTTGTATCATATGTGCCCTTCCATCCAATGACCAACAGCTTCTAAATAAATCCAGATGATTTCTTGCCTACATCTGAGGTCAGTCTTGTTGTTTCTCCCTGGTTCTTGGGCTTTTGGGGTCACTGCAGACTGTTACACGTAATGGTATGGCCTTGTTCTCACGGTGATGGTGGCGGAGACTAAGCTGAGGGTGGAGAGAGGGAGGCCTGGGGCTGGGCAGCAGGCCAAAGGGAACTCACCTCCCAGGTTTGCCCAAGAAGCACTTAGCCATGTGGGATTTGGGCTGAGAACCCAGAAGCAGGCCCTGCGGGTCCCTTGAGCACTGTTCTTTCCTTAAGATGATCTCAACCCTTTGCAGAAGCCAGGGTCAGTTAAAACTTTCTGGGGCTCCCAGACAGCATCATGAGAACTTCTGGGCTAGCCAAGGGAAGGTGGCCTAAGAAGGCCCATCCCAGTTCAGGCATGGCCACACTGTACATACACATAGACCTGGGAGGAGGGCTGCCTCTCATTACAGCAAAGCTGGCGACACTGGCAAATTCTGTAGCAAGGTGTTCTGGGAGGAGGATCTCGCTGGCTGGCAGGCAGGGCCTGGTCAGATCCCAGCAAATTGTCCAACTTGATGTTTGTGTTCCTGCAGGCTCTGGTTTCAACAGGATTTGTCTTCTCATATGGCCCTTTACATCTCAAAGCATTCTTAATGGTGTGCAGAGATGGAAACAATACAGCTGTGGTGACTGGAAGTGGGGGCTGTGGGAGGGGCCAGAGCTCATTGGGGGTGTATTGCTGGAGGGCAGTTCTCATGAGAGGGTTGGTTATAAACACCTGAGTTGGCAAAGCCATCTGTTTGCTTCCTGGCTGCCATGTGATGCTTCCTTATGTTTTGCCATTGCCATTCTCTGGCCTCACTAGACTCACTGAGCCAATGAGACTGCCTGATTTTGCATCACGGCATTCAAAACCCACAAGGTAAGTCTATTAGCCTGCCTTCCTAAGTAGTTTCTTTAAAGCACTTCATTATAATGTGATAAAAGCTGGTAACATATTGGGCCCTGGTCACCAATGATGCCAACTCAGTGCAGACCTTTTGTCCATCTCTGTGCCCAGTGTGGACTTGGAACGGTACTATAGATTGTGGAGTCCGGTTCTGAGTTGGGGAAGAGGACCAGGCCTCCTCTGCTAGGCTGCTGGATTGCAGTGCAGCCCCAGCAAAGGGGCGCAAGGCCGTTCCCACAGGATGCAGGCTTGGGCGTCATCCTTGGGAACCCATGCCTTACTTGGTGCCTGACATAGGATATATTTGCAAATGTATGGCCACAGCCACAGGGAGGTCTGATTGGAGGTGGCCAGCAGTCAGAGCACATCTTAGCAGGACTTGTTTATATTCATAAGTGCAGAAGAATTGTTCTCTCAGATAAGCACTGCCAAACAATGACAGAAATTTGGCAGCCGGGAGCTGCCCTGTTCAGAATGAGGCAAGAATCTGAATGTAGAATTGATCTTGCTCTGAGGATAAATCTTATTTTTCAAGCTGGTGCTCTTCTTGCAACTCAATGAGATGCTGTTTTGTTGTTCAGACCCCAAAATGGGAGTTCAAGTCTGTCGACAAGCGGTTTGTACCTATCTTACATCTGGCCTTGTGGGAAAGGCAGTCTAACAGAAACAAGCCACCTTGACGGGATCCACCTAGGGTGACCCTGGAGTGCTGGGTGCAGTTAAGTAGACAGCAGGCTTTGTGATAACACCTGCGGATGCCTGGGGATGGGACTGAAGGCTTGAGGCCTCTGCTGCAGCAGAAATGGCAGTTTGGGGCCAAATCGGAGAACATTGCCTACTGCCACTCTAACCTCTCCTGCTCAGTTAACCTCAGAAAACATCCAAAAGGTTGAGGAGTAAGTAGCTTAGTATTTTGTAGTCATTTCTAACTAGGTACACTGATAAAGATTACCTAGTTCAGTTTTCTCTGGGGAGGGGACAGGTAATGAGCTGCAGTGAAAGGGCTACCCAGTCACTTGGTGTTTGAGTCTTGTTTAAGAATATGATGCCAGCCCCTTTTGGGCATTTGCTTTTAAGCCCCTGCATCCCCTGTGAGAATGCCTGGGTTTGAGGCCTGGCTGTACTCTTGATTCTAGATTCCTGCTCTTGTGTCCCTAGGAGGCAGTGGTGATGGTGTGGCAGTTGGGTCCCTGCCACCCAAGTGGGGTTCCTGGGTTGAGTTCCCACTTTGACCTCCAGCTGTTGGGGAGAACTTGGGAAGTGAACCAGTGAATGGTTCACACAGAGACCACTCTGAGTGTCTCTCAAAAACAATTTGATGTCAGTTCTTAGAAGCTTTTAAAGAAAATGAAATAAAAAAGCTTCAACTTCTTTTTTTGTTTTTGTTTAAACTGCTGTAGGTGAAGCTCCAGGAGAGAGAGGAGAGCTCTTTTAAGAAATGAGGCTAAGGGTGTGGCATGCAGTACAGGTACGTGGAATTGGCTACTCAGCAGGCTAAATCATAAGGCTCTTTCTATTCTGAATCGGTGGGGATGCTGGTGCTGCCAGGATCCTAATACTGTTGGCGACGCCAGATCTTCATGTGAGCATACTGCAGGGGGAAGAGGGTAGGTAAGTGAAGGAAGAGTGGGTGGGCTTTGCTGCAGCGAGGGAAGGTGTAGTCTGGAATGATACAGGATGGAGGGCTGGGAGTGAATGGGTGCAAGGGTGTTCCTGAACTCAGCATTCCACTCTTAATCAGGTCATGTTTAAGTCAGCATCATCCTTCATAAGACCCTCGGGTCTCTGGGTTCCCCAGCCCATTTGAAAAGCACACAGGAACTGATGCGGAAAGAATACTTCAAGGGTGAGGATTTGGGATGTCTGTGTTAACAAAGTGGCGTGCTTAGGCTCCAGACCTGGCTAAGTTTCTGACTATGGCTTCCTGTGGATTCATATCCTGGGAGTCAGCAGGTTATCCAAGTGCTTGGGTTTCTGCCACTCTCCTGGGAAACCTGGCCCGAGCTCTTGGTGTCAGCTGGCTCAGCCCTGGCTGTCGGCGCTTCAGGAAAGCGAACTAGTAGACAGAAGATCTTTGTCTCTTCCAAATACAATGAAGATAAGAAAATTAAAACAAAAACCAAACTGGTGCCTTCCGTGCCTTTGTTGGAGATAGGCACCTCTAAGTGACTGTTGTAATCCAAAGCAATCCCAGTCAGCCTTTGTTCAGTTATACATTTTATTCTCTAATAGGTACAATACTAAAATAAACACAAATTAAAAAAAAGTTTTATTAAAACAAAACTGTACAAAAAAGCAGTATACTACATTTTTAATTACAGAACAGTCTACTGTCCAAAAGGCACTAATCCAGAATAGGAGATACAATGATACAGGACTCATTGGAACTATTTGAATCAGTACAATATACAGCACTTGTTTCTTTGACCACTTACATCTAGAAACAAGAGCTTTTTGCTACAGTCATTACACATTGTTATAAATATGAGTCCTACAGGTGAAGGTGCAGTATCCCTCTCCCTAGAAAAGGTTCACACCAAGAGGGACCATTAAGGGGCTGAGAGGTGGATGGGCAGCACTTGGGCAAGGCAGTTGACCGCGGGCCACCTGGAGCTTGTCTTTCAGCCTGGCCTCTGATGGTTGGGTTCAACCATTACTGGCAGCCATTTAACCCCCTCATGGGTTTTAGCACCTGCAAAGTGGGTTCTGAAATGCTCCAGGCAGCTGGGGCTGGAGGTCTGGGTGAGGAAGCATGGCAGCTCAGCAGGGGGGAGGCATTTTGGTAACCTGATCTGGAGAAAACAAAAAAGGCAGCAACTATTCTGAAGTGGAAGCCAGAGCCCTGGAGACTACAACCAGGTAGATCCACTTCCTGTTTTCTGGGAAAACTTCTGACCTAGAAATAAGAGGGGTCTTATTCCTAAATTCAGAGCTATAGATCCTTGCTTCCCTCCAGGGGACCCAAGTGGAGAGTCTGCATTTCAGGGATCAGGTAATCTTGTTGTGGAAGTTGCTTTCTGGAAGTGAGGTTTTTGCTGCCCAGAGGTGAGTCAACGCAACAACTGGGCTGGAACAGGTGGTTTTGCTTCCCTGGGTTCCAGCTCAGAACCATGAACCACTCCAGGGTGCCGCCATGTGGCATTCCAAGAGCTGAGCCTCTGGCCACTTGCCCATGTTGGGTGGACGAGCTAACTCTCTAGAACCCAGGTTCATTCTTTAATGGCCTCTGGACCTGAGGAAGAGAGATACTGCAGCTTTCCAAACAGTGTCATACACATGTAAGACGAAGACAGGCATCTGATGTTAACAAAAATAAGTAACAAAGAAATAGGATTAAACCAAATCTCTTCTCACAGCATCCTATACTACATCCTCCTTCTGCTTAGCAGAAAATTGTACGTACACAAAAATACAAATACACCATTTTGTAGAACAGTCTGATTTTAATATACTTATATATATTTATATTTATACGAGTGGCAGGTTAGTCCATTATATAGAGCTTTTTGCACTTTTGGCTCATATGCAACAAGGCTTATAAATTCAGCTTTAGCTTTCATTCAGGTTTTTATAGCTTTTGAACAATTGTTTTCACATTTAAAGCAGCATCCAATTTGCACTAGGAGTTTGTGGTGATCGTAGGAAAGATGGGGTCAGGAGGTTATTGAGGGGTGGGGCAGAGGAAGATCTACATTCCAGTGTGTGTGGCAATGTAAGAAGGATTCCATGTGGACAGAGTTCACCATGATGACCCCTTGAGGTAGACCAAACACCTTACAGCAGACTCAGACAGAGGTGTGACTCACCCTCAGGGACACATGGTGCACAGTATGGGGACAGACCAGAGGAGACGCCAAAGGAAAAGACGGAGACTGAGACACACAGTGACCGAGACAGGGAGGGGGGCTTCTGCCCCACCCCCGCTTCTCCCAACCTGGCAGGGATCCCGCACAGCCCACTGAAGCCTTTCGGTGGATGCTAAATACTTCTGGGCAATCCCCAGGCATGTGGTCCATGTACCTGATCAAATCACGACTGTTAAACATGCTTCGTAACTTGCTGCGCCAGCTTGTTCCCACGCCTACAACGAACAGTAAAACAAAGCTGCACGTCGTTTGGAAATGGAACTCACTCCCCAGCACTCTGCTCTTGCTAGAGTGTTCAAGTCCAGTTAAGTGAAAAGAACCTGGGCTTCTCTTGCCACCTCTAATTGCATCTTGTGGACATCCTCCCCAGCTTGTTGCGCTCCTACTTTCATCTCTTCTCAATTACAACCTGGATAATTGACAAGCATGTGGTAGAATCTGCAAACAGTAGCATCTGGGGGACTGGGCAACAATGCACTCATTGCCTAAGAGCAGTTTGGTTTACATGCTCCAAAAAAGCCTTATTTTCATTTTTGCCACAGCAATATCTTCCTATTTGATCACCTTCATCAACCACCCTCTCTTCTGTATCCCAATCAGAATTCTACTAGCAAATTTGCCCACATGTATCAAATGTGAACACCCAGTGCTTGGGTTATTACATTGTCTGAACAAAAATGCTAGATTATTAATGAAAATAAAGTGCCTGGGCATGGATTGTTCCATTTTGCGAAGCCTTTTAAGTGCACCAGCAAATCATCTGAGCACTGCTTGATGACGTGATTTGAACAGAGCGCAGTCACAAACTAATCTGTTGCACACCCACATAATAAAGGCCCATATTCAGGTCAGACTGAAATTACTTCGAAAAACAAGCAAACAACCTCACAGTCATCTTAGAAGATGCATGTTTGTTCTTGCTGCCCCAGCCTGTATCAGCCTCGCCAAGTCCTTGCGCACAGGCAGCCTGATCCCTCCAGTCAGGGAGGAGGACAAGAGGCAGCCGGGGACCAGTGACTCACGATCATAAGTGAGTCAGCAGGTTTATCAACTCTGATTTTTTGACATTTTGCCCTTTTGCATCTAACAAAGACAGACTTAATTCTGCTCTGAGATTCTTGCTTTCCTGTCTCCTTCACTCAGCAGCTACTGAGATTGAGCTAAACAGACTCCTTAAAGTTCCGTGTGAACCAAGACCAGACCACACCAACAGAAACCCCTAGAAACACAGGAAAACAGTGACAAAGCCAGCCTCATGTGGCCGTGAAGAGAGCTCTCCCATTTGCTTGCCCTTGAAGTTGTTCTGCCTGCAGAACGCCAGGGACACTGGAGAGGGGCAGCCACCCTGTGCTCATCCCCAGTGCCAAGTGCAGGTTGGGGAAGGACAGGGGACAGGGCACAGGCTGATCTCTGGCAGAGTCCAGAGGTCTTAAACTTGCTTAGGCACTTAAAAAACATAAATAAGAATTTATCCTGGAAAGGTACTGCATACCTGATGGGACCATGGCATGGAAGGGAGGGTGAGCCCAAGGGGAAATCAAAGAGAAGGCTGTGGGCTCTTCTAGGGGAGGCAACTACAATGCTCTTGGCATCTGCTGGCAGGGAGGGCACATTGCAGCCGGAGTGGGTGTGACATCAGGGATGGACGGCAGGGGTCCGGGTCTAGGGACCTTGCTCAGCACAGCCTCTCAGGTGCATGCTCTGAAGCCACAGATGAGACAGCCTGGGTCAGTGATGGTTGGGGGTGTCTGCTTGGGCTGCTCCTGGTCCTTTGGGGCAATACTGATTTTCCACCTGGGGTCAGCATGAAGCGACTAGTAGGAAGAGGGGCCCTTCAGAGAGTGGTGGTCTGGCAAAACCAAAGGACATAGGCATTACCAACCCCCTTTCTGAAGAACTTTGGTTTTGATTTTGTGATGCCTGTTTTTCAGAGCTGAACAATTAAGGGATTCACTGATTGTAACGCAGGGATATGTGGTTTCAAGGTGAACAGCAGTAGTGCTTTTGGAAAACAGTGTACATGGGGCTCTGCTCACCTTCACTCGGCCTGCTCTGCTAATGCACGCACTTGCTCCTGCCCCCGAGGAATCTGGCCTGAACACAAAAGGGTCCAATGGAACAGCACCAGAGTGGCTGCTGTTTACATTAAGACAGCACTAATGTCATTCTGTTTTCCAGTTTAATAGCTTCAGTGAATGATGAAGTGGAAAAATGATCCTTCACAAGTTTATGCTGGGTTCTTATTTCCAGTAAAGCAAAATAAAATTTAAAAACTATGCTCAAAGGAAGCCACAAAACAAAACTGAAGTTTAGATTTCACTTGAAAGCAACTGGAAGTTGAAAAAGTTCATGAAACACTCGTTCTGAAATCGGAATCTGCTACGAGCACCAGCTTTTGAAGAGGCATGCTTTGTATTGGGAGGAATTAAGCAGTGTCCTGTCCCAGCATTCCAGTGGCAGTCCAGACATCACTAGAGATGCAAAATATGGACAGTTACCACAAAGGAAGGCACAGATACGTCTCCTTCTCCTCCTACGCTTTTCTTTTTCTGGGGGGGGGAGGGGAAGGTAGTCAGATAATAAAAACTATATTAGTCAGCGAATACAACAATTGCCTCTTAGGGGCTCATCAAGCCAAACAGTTATCCTAGTACTAACCCCTCCATATCTGTAATCTGTTGTGTTTTTCACACTCAGGTTTCAAGGGTGCCCAAGAGAGAAGATCAGAAGAAAGACAATGATAGAACGAACTTCTAGAAATGCCCCTTCCCCCTTCTTTTTTCAGGCAGAGGTAGAAAAGGGGGCAGGGAGGAGATAGAACTTTAGGTCATTGAGTTCTCAGGTCGGCATGTAGCCCATCTCCTTTGTTTAGCACCCCCACCAATCATCAGTGTCAGGCCTGTACCCTAAAGGAGCTCACCGACTTGCTGGGTTCTTGGCTTAAGCTCTAATCTGGACCTAGCTCCATCCAACTACTACTTAGGTAGTAGTTTGTCCGTTACGGTTTGGGGGAACTAGGGGTGCCTAAGGCAGAGCAGACACTAGTAAAACTTCAAGAAACAGTAATTTCTACATGTGGCTGAAGTGGAGGAAATTGCAGGATACATGGGATGGCTCAGCATACTTCTAAATACAACAGGACTGCCTAACAGTAATAGGCACCAAGAAGGTGCTACAAAAGCTGAACAGAAAACAGGAAGTGTGAGAGATGTTCAGATCCCTGCCTTTACTAAGTTCAGGCAGATCCTGGCTCTCTTGAGCATTCAAGTTAGGACAATCAGATGTTCCTTCCACTTCCCGACACAGCTCTAGACTAACTGCGTTTCTGTCCCTACAGCATACCATGGAGGAAGGCCTATTGGAAGGGCTGTGGAAGAAGCCCAGACTGTGGTGTCCAGATCCTCGTCATGGTTGGCCCGATATCCGTGGGAATTCAGCTCACAGAGACCATGGCAATGACAGCATTCTGTGGCATTATTTAGTGCTGTCCCATGAGAAGATAAAACAGGTTAGTACTTGGAGACGTCAGACAGGGCGTGGAGGGGCAGCCTGTCTTATGCAGCTCATGCTCTGGTTAACATCCTCATAAGCCGGAAGAAGCACCAGGAGGCCTACCTGGTGTGCTAGAGCTAACAGGACAGTGTTCGTGCAGTGCCAGCTGCAATCCTTGAAGCTGAGAAAGCCTGGGAGGGCTACATGTTTGTCTCTTGTTGTATCAGGCTTGGGAATGCTGGCATCTTTACTCTAGATTCTTTCCAAAGGAACTGACTGTGATGTCTTCTTCCATAAAATGTTTCATGAGTAAGCACCATCTCACATTTTCACTGATTTTGGTCAGTAGGTTTTTGATTTTTGTCAGAGTAACCAGGGTGGCCTCTGGAACAGTGGGAGTGAGAGTGTCTCTCCAGTTCCACTAGGTCAGCAGCCCAATGCCCACAGCAGCAAGGCTGGGACCTCGAGCCCTGTGATAGCAGATCTTATTAGAAGGTTTTAACTGCAGTGTTAATTTTATTTGTTTCTGATTGTAAGCAGATAATCGGAATGTTCCCTGGCTGTTTAATGCAGGTCTCACAAATCACAGATTTAGTTCTCTGAATCTCTTTAGGCAGATTCTAAAATTCTAAAGATGGTTATCTTTCAGCAGCTCATAAATTCAAGGTCATCACAGTTGTCACAAAGACTGATAGGACCCCAAAATAAGTGACTGCAGGCCTACAAGGAGTAGGTGAGCATAAGGCTGTTTTTAGATCTTACAGGAGGCAAAGCATTGAGTGAAAACCTTTTACAGGGTTTCTTTTTTTTTTCTCCTGGTCTAGCCCAACTACTACTTTACATTTCAGAATAGGCATCCGAAGGCACCAGATTCTTTTCCTACATTTTGTTTGTGTTTGGAGTAGGAGAAGACAACTATAAATAAGCAGCCAGCCTCTGTATGCTCAGGCGACTGAGCTGTAAAGGACTCATCTAGGTTAGCAATACTTCTGCTATGTGGTGATTTCTTCAAGAAGCAGCAGCAAAATGTTAAAGGGAAGGGGCAAGCCAGAGCTGTGTTGTGCTTAGTGGCTACTAATCAAACCTGAAGTTTCCCAGCCTGGAAAAAAAAGAGGGGCGGGGCTCATGGATTCAACTTTATTGAACATAAGTATGAGCAGCATGGGCATGGCACCGCTGGCAAGAAGCCAGGTGGCAGTTGTATTGGGTGCTAATATTCTTTCAGTCACTCCTGACCAAAGAGCTAAGATACAGACTTTACTAATGATTGGGTAAAAATAGATAAACCAAAACCCAATCATATCTTGAGAAAGACTATGACTCAGCAACTCTTATCCAGGGTTACACCTAGAAGGGTGGGGAACCATCTGGGGTATCAAAGCGACAGCCAATCGGATGGCACACAGAAGAGAAGGGAGGAGATGAGAGAGAGGGAGAACTTAGAACATTGGACAAAATCAGAACCATGAAAGAGGATGAGTGATGAAAAAAGGTTGGTAGTTGGTCTGTAAGAATGATGTGAGAAAGTTAGGACTGACTCACACATGTGTGCTATTGCTCCAGTAATTCTAGAATAGTGCAGAATACAATATTCTGTTCATGGAACAGAGGTGGTGAGAGCCTCTGTTAACTTATGTATGCTCTTGTCATGTCTGCTCTGGATCTCATGATTCGATGAGGAAGACCCTGTTCAACTCTAGTAAATTGCTGCTTGGTCATTAATTTCTTATTGTTGTAGCAATGGAAATGATCAAGTAACCAAGAAAAAAAATATGAAAACCCTAGGGATCTCAGTAATCGGTAAGTGTCTGCAGGTTGGGCCAAGCCAGCACCCTCACTGGGTGTTTGCCAATGTAAGTGGGATAGAGTGATCTGGAAGCTTTGTTAGAACTGGCTTCTGCCAAAGGTGAAAGAGACTGATACTGAGATTTCCAAAAATTCAGGAGTCCAATGGGAAGCAGTAATCACAAGCGTCCATTCTGAAGCTGAAATAACTGAATCCTTCCCTTTCACTTAGAGAAGAGCATGAATACCATGTCATTATTTTAGTTTACTGAGCTGCTGTTCCAAATGTTCTTGGGAGCATTAATGCTAAAAGGGAACAGGGGATGGGAGCGCTGCTATTTTCAATCACATAAAGGACAGAAATCCTTTTAATTAAGACCATGCCAATCCCCATCCTGCTAAAACAGCTAATTACATGTCAGGAGGACACTCAGTCATTCAGAACAATTGCCATTATATTTTTATATATTCACTCTATGCTGCCCCCCACCCTCAATTACCATGGTTACAATTTGAAAAGATTCGGCCAAACTTTCATTTGATCACAGCACACCAATGCGAATTTGAGAGTTAATTATGGCTGTACTGAACCACTCTGATTTAAAAGGGAATATGAAAATGGAGTCAAGAGAGCTGACATCCCAAGATTAAAGGGTGTGCCGAGCTGAGTGCTACCCACACACTGGCTAGCTATTCTGAGAGGCTCAGAATCAACCACAGAGGGCAGCTTGAGCAAGCAAGGGACTGCTGTTCAGACTGGGCAAACAAACAAAAAACTGGCCATGTAAAAATGGTAGCAGGAGAAGAGAATGGCCAAAATGTGTGTTAAAGCAGTGGCTAATGAGATGATGGGTATAGAATGTACATAGTAAAGCAGATAAGCATTTTTATACCATTGATTTTAACTTGAATAAAATCAACTAGAATTTGTTCTGGCCCAAACAGCATATTAAGAATGACATAAAAAGAGGTTCAGGGATACCCACATTTGTAATTCCAAGGCATCTATGTCAAGACAAGTAGGGAGTCCAGCCAAATTTTCCCACATTTCTCTTGTTCCCTGTATCGTCCTCTGAATTACAAAAGAAAACCGCCGTTACAGGAAATGGGATTTCTCAGATCCTTGGCTTTTTCTTATTTCTCATCCCTACCAAGTAGGAGAAATAAAACTAAATGGAAACTTCACAGCATTTGACTGTACATATATGAAGTTGCATTTCAGACAGGTGAACTAACCACCAAGTCTAAGATGGTAAGAACAGTAGCTTAAAACCAACCAATAGCCTATCAAATATCAAACCTAACCTGTTTATGAGAACAGAGTTTCTGTGCTATAAAACTTACTTACTGGTTTCATATATGTAAAAAGCCTTTCTTTCCACCTTAGCAAAGTTAGTTCTCTTGAGCACTGAAGGACTCTATTCGTTGATAGTCATTATTGAAACCAAGGATGCCTAATAACCAAAGGAACCACATTACAGAAAAACAAAGGGCCTCTGCTTTGACAGCATGTTACCCTGAAATTCTTAGAGATTAGTAGGCCAGTCCTAGTTGTCTCCCTGGGAAAGCCTTCCATTCTTACTAGGGTACATTATCTTTATAATGGATAGCTGGCTCGCTCAGGTATTCCTGGGTAATGTAAGTCAGACACCATGGAAATGAAGAGACAGTAGGAGGGTTTTCAGGGCATGCAGCTCCGGTTGCCAGATTCAACATGGCTGACAACTGATCCCCAAATCCTGAGTAAACATCTTTGCTATTCAAAGAGCACATAAAACAAGGAATGCTGTAACTCCCACCCCAGTCCCTCAAAAGATACTACCAGTGGGAGCTGGTCAGTGTGCCCAACTTTCACTTGGGAAATTTTGACAGACAAATCTGGCTCAGTAAAGCTATAATGGATTTGGCTGTTCTCAATGCAGCTCCAATGAATACAGTAGTAAAACATTACTAATAACCATAAAAACAAAAGCATGACAAATCTAAAACCATTCTTAAGATTTAACTTACAAACATTAACACAGAAACCGATAGACAACGTACAAGGTCAGTACTGTTCAATGTACGTTGAGTACAACTACAAGAAAAGTTATTGCCTAAGAATCTTTTGAGACTCATAGGGAAAAATACTATGGTTGTTCTCTGAACAACAAAAGATAAAAGCAATTGCAGAAGGCAGGGCCGTGAATGGGAAGACAGCTTGTTATAAACCAAAGAGTCAGGACTTGCAGTTCACATTTTTAGGATGGGGTGGGAGAATACTTGTGGAAAAAAAAATTTCCCCACTGTTTTGGATAGGGATAATATAAGTGATCAGTGGAATATGTAGCTGGTTAATACAAGAGGGAGTGTTTGTGTTCAGAGATGGGCCACACCCATTTACTTTTCCTGCTATTAGCAAACAACTTTAGATCAGAACTTAGAGGAAAAAGGAAGAAAAAACATTCCTGATGGAAAGTATGTGACTAGAGAATTCTGATTGAGAATGCATGTTTGTTATGACTGTGTTTAAGAGGGAAATTTCTAAAATTAGTATCTGCTAAAGACATAGGTTAAATCTGAAAACCTGCATCAGTGAATTCTTCATGACTTATTTGAGGTAAAATATATATCTAGATATTTGTATCTAACACAGTGGTGCTGAATCATAAATCTACCAGGAGCTAGAGTACCAGATCTGCATACTTCAGTAACCAGAAGCTGCTTCCTCATCCATGGCATCTTAGGGGGTCATCTCTATTGAGATGTGGTATAAAGTGCCTCAAGGGGGGGGGGGGGGCTCTATGCTGTCCTACTTCTGTAAAGATGCACTTAGAGAGATTGAAATTGTAAGGAAGCCTGCCCTATGTGGTGCTCCAATATTATAAGCTTTGATGAAATTTAAGCAAGTATTTGGTGCTGGATGGTACTAGAAGGTCTCAGATGGACAGGATGCTACATACCCTCCCCTGGCCTTCAATGGATGTTACAGCTATAAATAGGCAAAAATCTCACTAAGATGGTCTATTTTTAAAAGATTCCTATGTAAGGTATTTTGAGCTGGGTGGGAGGCATGTCCATATGATCATACTAACTAAATTAAAGCATCTTAAAAAAAATAACAAATTACAGGAATATTTTTTGGCAGGGCTGCTCCCACCTCACATTTTCTCAGTCTTTAGGAGTTTCTGGGTCCTGAAAAAGGCTATGATGAGGTAAGAGAAGAGGAACAGAACAACAAAAAAGCACAGGACAGTTTCTTAAAAGTTGGCTATTCTCTTTTCAGGAGTGGAGCAGCTTAGAGTTTGCTCTGTCAATACCACTGCTAAAACCTAAAAACAGAAAGAGGTTTGCCATGCAAAGATTCTAGAAGTTGAACAGTAGCAGCTCTATATACCCTTACACCAACTAAGAGAGTTTGGACAAGCAGTAGAAAAGAACCTGGTGAAAAGTGGAAAACTGATGACAGATTTATATCTTGACCCCAAGGAAGTAAATTTTTACTCTTGATAAATAAGCCAAAGTTCTAGGTAAGGTAATGGAGCCTTAAGAGTAGGTGGTCGTCATCTCATTATAGGGAGAATTATGCGAGGAAAGAGTCCATTGTCCTGTTCCTATCAAACTCAACATTATGCTGTTCTTCACTGTTGTAGCAGTATCCTTTCAGGTTCATTTCATTGCCAGGGAGGGTCAGGATGTTAACTCCACCTGACTCTCTGAAGCTTACTTTGTTCTGAAAAGATCTTAACCTTTTGGCTCTTCTGTGGCAATCGTTGTATTTCTTTAACAATTGTATCTGCCTCAATAATTTGAGTCTGTTCCTTTAAAAAAACTTAGCAAGAACAAAGGATACTAGCAATCCCATCATAAAGAAGCTATCAATTTTAATAATCTCCTTACAGTAAATCATGGATGTGGCTTGTAAGAGAATGCTATTTTCTCCCTCTCCTTTTTTCTTCCACAAATGAGAGTGAGCAGACAAAATTCCACCAAAATGGGGAGATTAATCCTATACTTCTCTTTAGCAGAATAATAGGAAAAGGTAACACAAGCTTGCAATGGAAGTAAAAAGTCAAATGAACCAAGAAATAAACTGGGGGTAGAGCAGAATCATTCCTGAGAATAACAAATGCTACTCTTCAATTGGTTGGTTCAAGTAATACAGTAAAATAAGAGAAGGCTTCCCTGTTTTACTTCAGTTCTTGGAAGCCAGACCAAGTACATCCCCCTCCCACTCAGCCCCCATGAAGTCCATGGACAAAAGCAGGACAGGCACTGCCAGACAAGTGCTCTTATGCCCTCCCAATGATTCTTCCTGCCACTTTCATAAGCAGGATTTGCAGCTTAGGAGATGATGCACTCAGTGTGTGCCTTAAATGGAATAAGACCAGCGCAAAGCTGGAGGAGGATATTCAGTATTTCACGAATGGGGGTGGGGAGGAATGAAAAAGCTGTCAGTTAAGTCTCTCTCTCTCCACAGTTTTAGGTTGAATACATTTGGTGACGGAGGAGTGAAGAGGTAAGGAAATGGCATTTTCCTTTTATCTTAGCAATGGACAAAAAGACACAAGCCCCACCCCATATTCCACCTTAAGCAAGGTTTCATTATATATATTAATGAGAGATGGAATGAGGCAGAAAATAGAGACGCACCCGACGCTGCTACATTGAAGGCTG
This sequence comes from Ochotona princeps, assembly GCF_030435755.1. Taxonomy (NCBI): domain Eukaryota; kingdom Metazoa; phylum Chordata; class Mammalia; order Lagomorpha; family Ochotonidae; genus Ochotona; species Ochotona princeps. Next base: position 40,872,755 of record NC_080842.1, on the reverse strand, counting down.
TTTCCTCTTACCCACAGTGACAGTGTGTCATTTAATCAGGATGCCAAGAGATCATTTTCATACAAGGCCAGCAGATGTAATTTTCTTTGATGCATGAATAGTTCATCATTTTGCGACTAGATGACAAGGTGATCACAGGGTGACTTTATAACGCAAGTTCACTGTTTGGTATTTTTGAATTCTCAAAATGAAAAAAAAAGATTTATCAAATATAAATATCTTTAAAAAGTAACAAAAGTGCTACATATGTGATCAAGGAAAAATTCCATTACTTACTGCCGCTTAAAGTAGATTAAACTTTACAAATATTACCACATCCATTATCAATATGGCTTCCAATTATTAAATACATTGCCTGTAGCAATATAGCTTTTACACCTCTACAAGGACAGAGTAAAAAGAACACCAAACCAGTCACATCCCCTAGTATCTCGCAGCTCCTTTCTTCTGCTCCTGTTTGGCCAAACGTTTACATCTCTGTGATAGTATAATTCTACTACAGAGTCCTCTGTCATTCTCTCAGATTGAGGGGGCTTCAGTTAGCTGATACAAAACCAGTATGTTAGTTTACTCTTTTGGTCTTCACTCCATGCTTGAAAGCCATTTTTGGTAGCAGGGAAAGGGGACACTGACAGGAGGCAGAGCGAGGGCCATGATAACCTCTAGCACTTTTCCAGGCAGGCACTGATAGCTGTGCTGCGGAATGTACAGTGGTTCTGAGAACTGGACATTCATTCAAACATTCAGCTCATACTGTTTCCCAGTGCTCTCAAGCCAATTTCTTTTTCAATGACTTTGTTTTTGTTTTTAATCATGGTCCCAAAGGCAAAAGGCAGTATTATCTACGAAGTCTCACAGCTTATTGAGGAAAGGATGTCTGTGTCAGGCATGTTAACACCAACCAAAATCTGAGACTGAGTTTTTTGTCATTGACATTCTTAGCACAGCACCCAGAGAAGTATAATTTAGCCACAGTGTGACTATAATGAGGCACGGCTTATTGCAGCTGGAAATCAATGATTCTAGTGTTCCTTTTACTCTGTGGATACTCCCCCAAAGGTGCCTGTCACTCCTGTGCTACTACCTCAGCTTGCATCCTATCAGTCTTGGGGAAGGACGAGGTGGAACGGGACTAGTGTTACAAGAATCTAAAGGTACCCAAGATTTTACATACAGCCTAATAGTCGAGAACTGAGGGCTATCTAAATACCTGGAAGCACTTTCTTGGAATGCTAAGACGGAGCAGCAAGATTTTCTAGCCGTGGGGGCAGGGAGAGGGAAGTCTGGTTGGTCGGTAGTTATTATTTACTGGGATTTAATACTGAGAGAGTATATGCAAAGGCTGAGGGCACCATGCCATCTTCACAGAACAAGACCCTAACGGCTACCTGACATACAAGAAACTGCAAGTTATACTGTAAGAACACATGTTAAGGACCGAGGAAAGTCTGCTAAGGTGCTACGTCTAAACTAAGTTTACTTGGCAGGTTTAACCTTCCCTGATCAGTCATCATCCAGGGCCTCTGTCTTGATTTCGCTGGCTCCTTGTCGGGCCAATGCCAAGATAGTGTGGTTGACTGCTGCCATTTCCACAGCTAATGAGATGGGGTCTTGGTGGTCACTATGGCTCGTGCTGTCATCCTAAATGTGTAGAAATAAGAAATGACTGTTATTACTGGATTGGCAAAACACTCTAGCTCACAAACAGGCATGCTGGGACAAAAGAAAGCAGAACATTCATGGGAGGAAATGGTGAGGGAGGGTCTCATGAGAGGAAGAGGTGACTTGTATTTAAGTAGACACTGAATGGATATAGGTCCAGAGATTCCTTGTTGACATTTTTGATTCAGCAAATAAAAGGTGCTTAAAACTTTTTTTTCCGAAAAGCTTATTCATTCCATTAAAAAGATTGTTGGTGATAATGATCAAACTTGGAGTGACTGAAACCAACAGTAATAGGAATGTTTGTTTGTAACATTATGGCACTAATACTTAAAAACCACACTAGTAAGCTATCAAGTTCCAGGTTGCTACTCTTAAAAATAAATTATTAGAAATTAGACAAAAACGAAACTTAGGGCATCAGTATCTTGCAGATAAAATGCATTTTTGTAAAATTTTTCTCACTTTTAACAGGATGAAAGTGTCTCTGCCAGATATGGCTTTGAGAGAAAGGTGAGGAGCTCTCCTTCTGGAGGCAGCTGTGTGAGGGCTGGCAGGTGTCTTACTTAGAGGGAGTGTGAAGTTCTCCTCCCTTGAAAGGATGTGTTAAAACAATAAAGCTGTGAAGGAAACTTGCATTGCAGGATGTACGTCAGGCACTGAAGACGGTGTTACAAATAAGGGGTACATTTCTCACCTGTCACATCTTCAGGGGAACTCTGTATCAAAGAGCTTTGGAAAGGGTAAGTCCCTTGGGGGAAAAAGCATGGGATGTGCTGCCCTCAGGGCATCTGTAAAAAAAGATGGAAATGATCCATCTATATTGGCAGACTGAAAAGTAACAGGAATGTTTCCAACTAGAAAGACTTACAGAACATTCTCTTGGAAAGGAGGGGCTATAGTATGGTTTGGAGTCCTTGGAAAGTGTGGGTGGTAGTGGTAAGTTCCAGTTCTCATAGAGGAGTCTTTCTCGTTTCAAAGGGTTCAGCCTCACATCACACACACTGCTGGCGTGTCCGTGCCCAGCCTGCAGACAGGCTGTAGAGCAGCTAGGATATGGATGCACACAGTGGACTATACCAGTCAACCACCGAGGGAGAAGGAAAACTTGCAGGGAAGAACATAAGTGTTTTTGTTGGTGCCTGGGGAGGGGGAACATATATTCTTTGCATATTCCAAATGGAAAGGAAAGGAAATCCTATAAAAAATTTTAAGGAAATATATTGGGGGTGAGGGTGGCAATGGGAGAGGAGCTTGCTTGTATTCTTTCTTACTGACTTATTCCATGCAGTGGCTACAATTAAATACATTTTTTCCCCAAGCAATGCAGAATAAACCAGGGCTAGGTGAGAAGACATGCAGGTGTCATATTTATGAGCGGATGCATATATTGATGTGCCAGAGACACTCTGGAAGAACCACTCCTGCTCAAGAGGTCCCCGATGCAACGGGGCCGGAGTGGGTGGGACCTCCCATGGTGCCCTGCATCAGTCCATGTTTAGGCATGGGTCACAGCTGCCCAGCTGCCCCTAGAATTTCTCGAACACTGAGTGTGTGTGGTGATGGTGTAACTTGCTTGTTTGGATCAGATCCTCCTCTCTTCTTCTACCTTCTCTGCTTCTCTGCCTCCCTCTGAACTTCGTCCCTCCTCCTCCTCCCCATTGCGTACTTGCCAAGTATCCTGTTGTATGACAATAAATCCATGTGGGTGAGTAACAATTGCTCACAACTGAATCTTACCACATTCCTTTTCACATTCCATGAAAATCTAACTAGACACATGAACAGAGATGAGGGACACCGCTTCCCCTCCCCCAACCCAGATAACCAGACCCACGAAACTGAGTTGTCACACTATCCCACTGCTTAGCAACCAAGAATCTCTGCCCAGCTACTTGGCTGCTTACCTGTTCCGAGTAGTCATTTCCATCAACGTCATCACTGTTGGAGTGGCCGCCTGGACTCTGTACGTCGATCCCATGACTCTCCAGGATTGCTGCTTCTTCGAAAAAAGCAAATAGATCCCTAAATTATCTGTTACCTCCTCTGGGTAACTGAAACATTGAACTTAGGTGTGTTCCCACAAGAACCTATTCTAGATTTTATTTCCTTTCAAATTGCAGATGGGTAAAATTCAGCTGCGAGTAGGTCAGGAAAGGCCCTGTTTGCCATGACTGGGTAAGTTTGAATATTGTTAGATAATTCATAAAAGTTGCTAACTAACTAAAATCTCTCCTGTTTTGGGTTTCTGTGAAGTGTTTCAGAATTATGAAGAACAAGATGCATATTTTAAATGAAAAGCAATTTTAGAAGCTCAAAACCATTGTTTTTTAAAAAAATCAATTCAAATTCCATCAATTCTTTTTTATTAGGAAAAAATCCATTCTATTTTTAGTTGTCACAGTTCTCTCTAGGGCAGTTTTTGCATCTTCTTTCTGTACCCCAGCTTTAATAAGATATAACTGACAAAAACTGTAGGTGTTTATAGTATACAATGATTCCATCCATGCAAACATTGTGGCGTGATTAGATCAAGAATTCTGTGAAGCTGTGGTGTTCTTTTACTTGAATATTATGGTTGGTGGAGAATGAAGCCTGTGAATGTAGCATGGATTAAAATTATGTCTTTGCAAAAATTGAAAAAAGGAAGATAGAAGATTGAAGGGGAAAAGTATGGTTATCTTTTTAGAACTGTACCCATGAAATATGTAAAATCTGTTCTCTATATTAAAATTTTAAAAAAACAAGAATTCTAATTTCTTGATTTCTCTTTATCTCTGCCTTTGATTCTGTTTCTTTTCAATCTCTTTTGTCCAAATCATATTAATAAGCTATTTCCTAATATCTAAGGTATAGCCCATTAATATGCAACTTGGGTATTGCATTTCCTCTCTCAAGACCATGGACCACAGGAGTAATCATTGGTTGGGGGGCATGATAAATTCTGCACTCTGGAATAAGAACTGTGAGCTTCATAGATAACAGTGCCATTGTAACAACACAAATAGCATGAACAGTACGAATTTTGTGCTATTTAAAATACATTGAAGAAAAACGAAAGGGCAATTTTGTGTTAGTGTTGAATGTTAAGATCATTCAGACCTGTAGTTTTTAAATTGCAGTCTCTTGAAATAAACAGGATGTTTATAAGCACTCCACAAGAGGAAATAGCCCCTCTGATACATTACCGATATTGGCTCGCCTCTTGATCTCCTTCCGTCTGTTAGCAAACCAGTTGTATACTTTCAGGGAGGTAACTCTTTCCAGATCTGACAGCTTTTTGCCTGTGAATGCACACAACAAGATTCACATCAGCTCTCTCTGGGACCCAAGAAGAAACTAGTTAGAAGAACCAACAGTTTTTTGGTTTTTTTTTTTTGAAGTTATTTTTGATTGCCTTCATTGCCAAAATAACAGATGCAGGCTGAGTTTTTTCAGCATAACCTAATATTACGTACATATTTATTGCTAAATGAACAAATGCATGAAGATATACCTAGCAACTAATACCACAATGTTATTTGATTCATAAAGTCAGACACAATACTGAAAAATTTTATAGTCAGTCTACTAGAGGGGAGTTCAGATGATAGTACCTGGAGACTTCATTTAATTAGCATCATTCTAGAAAAATAAGTTATTCTTTCTGTTAATAAATGCCCAGAAAATGGAAATATACTTACATTTTGAGGTCTTATTAAAGTTTCCTGCTGTCTTAAGACAGAGGGTATTAGACATGTTTTCTTGAAGGCTAAAGGTCACTATGTCCGTGCATTATTTGAATATGATACCAACCAGGCTGCATTTTAGGATTTACTGTCATCTTTGCTGTCAAATGTGATTTCTTACAAGCTGGCCAGTAGGAATTTACCTGTATCATTCCCTTTTTTCTTGTGCTTTTCTGTCTTGCAGTTTTCAATCCACAGTGGTTGGAGAAAACAGGCTGGTTAGGGCCTTGATGGATGGGGAAGTATTTTCCAGGGAAATGTGAAGTCCCTGCAAAGCTTTACAGCCAAAACTTTCGGCTTATGTTAAATGGCATATTTGCTTTCATTGAAGCTGAGGTTACACAGTTAAGATTGCTAGCAGACTGATTTTCAGTTACTGGAGAATAAATTACTGTTGTTATAGAACACTATACTTTTTGTAAGTTGATCAAAACAACTGGACAAATGTAAGTCAACTGGATCATCTTAACTGAGAGTTGTTTCTGATAAAAGATATGAAAAGTGTGGGATAGTATTCTAGGTAGGTAAGAAACTGCATATGAAGAATTTAAGTAGTCTGTGCACTTCCATAGGAAGAACAGGACTTCAAAATGTCATTACCCTCTGTTTCTCAAAGCCAAGCAGAAGTCATTCCAATATAGAAAGGAGTCAAAAGCCAACTCCAAAAAAATTCTTTTCACTAAAACAGAAGAGAAATACACAATATTAAAGTTGTTAAAAAAATCTTTAAAATTATTTTGGAATTGATCTATTCATATTGAGTTTTTGGAAAAAGAAAGCTATTTATTTTAAAAAATGCCAAAGTTTGCTATCTAATGTTGGATCACTCCCTTGAAAGCATCCAATGAGCCTTTTGTGTTTTAATACCTTCCTTCAGAAGTACTGTGTAGACAGGACTGGGCAGTGATCTGCAGAGTACTGCACAAACTAAACTGGGAGCAGCAAGTGCGGATGAGCAGGGGTTCTGGTGTCCTACACACTGATCTGTAGTTGAGAGTTGTATCAGGTATCACAGAGTGAAACTGTACTTGCTACCTTACCTGGCTTTTGTATAACTGCATTACAAGCATTTGCAATTTCTTCTCTCTTTGCTTCATCTGGGTATTGATTTTCATTGAAGTAACTGCAGAAGCAACCAATAAAAAAACAATGTTTTCATTTCTAATGTGTCCTCATTAAAACACTAATTCATTGAAAATATGTTCCTTTAAACCTAACATACACATATTTAGTCCAACATATCCAACAGAAAATTCAATGGTCTCTTCTCTGCTGTCCAATATGGTAGCCACTACTCATATGGCTACCATTGAAATGAGGCTTAAGAAATGTAATTTAAATTTTCTTTCACTAATTCAAATGTAAATAGCAACATGTCGATAGTGCTGTTGTATGGGACACACTGCTAGACACTGCTATGCCTCATTAAAGATGCCATTAACATAAAAATTATGGCAATAATATGTATGACTGAATGAAGTCACAGTTCTGTTACTGACATACTGCCAACTGTGGGTTTTATTTTTATGGTCAGATTGCCTTTATCAGCAAAAACTGGAAATTACCAATTGCTCATCAACAGGAAATTATGGGGCATCTATATTTATACACAGCTATTTAAAAATAATTAGGAAAAAATGTTCTGCCCACTGGCCTGGAGGGATGTTTATGACATGTTCTAAGTGAGAAAAACAATCCAAAGAATATGCATGTAATATTATTATAAAATTTATTAAATTCCTTCCTGTGTACATAACTTTCCATGGATGAAAGCATACCTGGCTGTAACTACTGGTTACTCCCTGCAGGGCCTTAGTGGTAAGGAGCTTAAATATTATTGGCATTTTTCACATGTTAAAAAGTTACGTCTTTTTTATCCAACGGTACTTTTACTAAACTTACCCTCAGAATGACCAGACCTATGAAACTGCATGTTGGAAAAGGATGACTCAGTAGTGTTCTGTCATCTATGAGTATAATGAAATAAATTTTCATGCTTTGAACCTATAAACTTAAAATGCGCTCATCTAATTCTTGTACCTGTCATTCCTTCCCTCCCTGTGATGCACCTCCATCACCACCCCTGTCTACACTGGTGGCAGCATCAACACTTGAGGGTGAGAAGTAGTGGAGCTAGTCTGGGTGGAGCCTCACACCCCTCTCAGAAGCCCCATGAAACTCCCACTGCCCTGTCATCTTTGCCTTCTCCTCAATGAAGGGCAAACCTCTGCTGTGGTCTCTACTCACAGTAGCTGCCCCCACCTACTCACTTTTCCTTTATTAAACATAAGTCTCCAAAGTGTATCCTTCCAGCCTTGTCAATAACTCCCTGGTGAAATCTTCCGCTCCATGCCATGATGTAATCAGCACTTCCTGCATGATTTTCTGCTATCATTTTGGGGGTTCCAGTATTTACACTGATGATTTTTTTTCCACATCAATTTTTACAAATTTCTTGTTTCCAGTGACACACACACACACACACACAATGTGCAAAGGTTCTTCTATTTGCTGATTCACTTCTCATCCCCAAATGCCCTACACTGACCTGGGAACTCCACCTGAGCCATCATTAACACCTGTCATGGTTTCACTTAGCCGGAACGGGGATTCAGGAGCTAGTGACAGGTATTGAACCCAGACACTCTGGGATGGGTATCTTAACCACCAGGCTAAGGAAGCACATTGCTCACATTTCTAATGGTTTTTGTTTCATTGCTGCTGCTCTATGAACTAGCAGCACTGGCTTTAGAGCGATCTCAAATTTACTAAATCAGAATCTAAATTATAATGCTCAGTGACATCTGAGATGTACCAGATTCATTACTTCACTTTAAACTCACTAACAAGAATAATAATTTTACATTAAGTATGTAAAATGTGCTTGGCATTATGAATAAGGAGAAAAATTACTTTCCTAATTTCAAGGAGCGCACAATCTATGGAGACAGGCACATATTCTTGTGGTAAAATGTCACAGGATGGCTGTACAGACGGGACTGAGGACAGATGCAGGTGTGCTCAGTGTTGTGGGCAGGAGCCTGGTAAGTGCCTGTCATCTGAGTCAGGTCTTAAGGAAGGACAGGAGATGGCAAAGCAGATGAGAAAAGAAAGCTTATTTCATTCAAGAGAACAGCATGTTCAAAAGCACAATGGAAGATAAAAATTTTGAGAATTCTGAACCTGGAGAGAGAAAATGAAGACAGTTTGTGATAAAATTTGTCCTATTTTCTAAGAAATTTGTTCTGAAACAAGTGGGGGGGGGCGCCGAGGTTTTCTTTCTTTTCTTCTTCTTTTTTTTTTTTTTGTAAGATGTATTTATTTCTATTGGAAAGGAAGATCTTCCATCTGCTGGTTCACTCCCTATATGGCCGCAACGGACAGAGATGAGTTGATCTGAAGTCAGGAGCCAGAAGCTTCTGAATCTCCCACCTGGGTCTAGGGCTCCACGGACTTGAACTATCCTCTACTGCTTTTCCAGACCATCAGCAGGGAGCTGATGGGAAGGGCAGCAGCTGGCACACACACTGGCACCCATATGGGATGCTGGTGGAGGATTAGTCGGCCCCCAGGCCTAAGGCTATTCAAGCCATCAAGAGATATACTCCTACATGTGTGTTAGAAAGATGACACATCTTCACGACTCCATCTTCAGAACTTTCATGATCTTAAATTCTGAAGTCCCTTAATTTACTCTGTTTCCACCAATTAAAAAAAAGTCTATCTCTAATTCCTCATGTGTCCTCACCTCTCACCACTTAGCCTGAACTCCTTGGTAAACCAAATTAACAGTATTCCTTAAAAACAAATACAAAGTTGAGATTACTGAGCCTTTCTGTCCTTGCATCATCCCTGCACATCCACATTCGTACCCTGAAGAACACACTTTCTACTTGTTTTCTTCTTCTTTCTCTCAGGACACCAAATGTTCCCAAACTCATAAAACAGGGCTTTTCAACTGGGTACCTCACTGATAATGGAAATTCTTTTAGTTCTTTTTAATCATCTTTGCTAACCCACCTCTGTGAAACCTTTTCACTCTGAAGTCCAAGGAATCACATGCTGTACTCTGCAATGACTTACCCTTTTTCTCCAAGGCGGAGGTTGTTTCATAGGAGTTTGTGGTAGTTTTTAGCTTCTCAATTTCCAAACATGTCTGAGCTATCACTGATCAGCTTGTCTCCTGGCACAGTAAGATCCATATACTCTCTCCTCTTCAAAGTAAACTTCTCCACTTTTTTTTTTTTAATCTCAGCCCCCTTTAATTTTTTTAAACTTTTTCTTTTGTATGTAGCCCATCTTTACCCAGTGCCCATTTGAGGACCCCATTTAAATTATTTAATGATATATATTTTCTCTCTATTGTGATATCTGAAGTCAAGATCCATTTTATAATCAGTAGTATCTAATATGGCCTGTATACCTCATTGTGGTAACTGTTCATCGAAGTTATTGAAAAGCCTGTGACTGTCACTCTACTCTCTCCAATGTCTGATTGATATTTGTTAAGAACATCTCTAGGGGCTGATGTTGTGGCATTTTAGTGTAAAAGTCATGTCCTGGCTGCTCCACTACCAATCCAGTTCCCCGCCAATGTGCTTGGGAAAGCACTGGAAGATGGTCCAAGTGACTGGCCCCTGAATCCATGGGGGAGACCTGGAAGAAGCTCCTGACTCCCAACTTTGGACCAGCCCAGCTCCAGCTCTAGCCACTGTGGCCATTCCAGGGTGAACCAGCAGATGGGAGATCTCTTTGTGTCCCACCTTTTCTCTTTGTTGCAACTGCATTTCAAATAAATCTTTCATAAAACAAACAGAAAAAAGAACATCTCTATTTCACAGCACTGTCCTGTTCAAAAAGTTTCAAAAGTTGATTACGGCAGTGTTCAGACCACCTCCCCACACTGTCTTTGTATCTCTATTGGCTGCATGCCATAGTCTTGGAAAAAGGAATAATCTTGGAAATTCTTTGCATCTTCATTGATCTCACATCTGTTTTTGGCCTTCCACCCAATGCAAATCTTGTCTATTTTTTAGGGAGCATCCCTCAAACACCACCCTTTTGCCAAAGGTAATTTCTTCATCCTGTGAACCCCACAGTGTTTCATTTGGTTCTTCCATCTCTTTTACTTTCTAACATAGTTGTCAGCATACTACTGAAAACCACTTGAGGCCAGGGTGAAAGTGTGACTGAATTTCAGAAACACTTCTTACTGATCAAAGTGGGGACCAATAAAAGAACTGAGAACAACCAAAGCTAAACGGCTATTGCAAAAAAAAAAAAGTCATAAAAGATGAATCTATTGTAGGGTTAGAAATGATTAATTTTGGGGAGAATGATGGAGTAGGGAGAAAATAGAGAAATACTGGTGGTAACACTGAATTTTATAATGCTTAATAGGCTTCTCTGTTAGATATCAAAATGGAACATGCTATTTTTATATATTTACTTTTAATAAAAGAATTTTGGGAAACATGACAATTCAATGATTAGCATAACTATAAACAATTAATGTTTGAAACATTTGGCTCATCTAGAAAACATCAGGGCTATGATTGTGTTTAGTGATTAAGAGTATAAAGCCACTTTGGGCCCGGAACAGTGCCCCAGGTGCTAAAGTTCTCGTCTTGAATGCACCAGGATCCCATACGGGCGCCGGTTCTAATCCCGGCAGCCCCACTTTCCATCCAGTTCTCTGCTTGCGGCCTGGGAAAGCAATCAAGGACAGCCCAAAACTTTGGGACCCTGTACCCACGTGGGAGACCCGGAAGAGCTCCTGGCTCCTGGCTTCAGATTGGCTCAGCTCCACCCATTGTGGTCACTTGGGGAGTGAATTGGACAGCAGATACTTCTGTCTTTCCTCCTCTCTCTATATATATTTGACTTTCCAATAAAAATAAATCTTTAAAAAAAGTATAAATCCACTTTATTGGAGAGCCTATATAAGAATTTATAATTATTGATAGTATATAAATTTTTTCACAGTTAAAAGTTTTAGAATTTGGGGCCATCATTGTGGTATAGTGGATAAAGCCACCACCTGAAATGGGCACTGGTTCCTGTTTCAATTTTGATCCAGCTGCCTGCTAATGTGCCTGGAAATGTAGTAGACAATGGCCCAAATGCATGGGTCCCTACCATCTACACTGGAGACCTGGAAGAAGTTTCTGCCTTGGGACCCACATTGCTCCAATTGTTGTGACAATTTGGGGAATAAATCCAATGGATGTAAGATCACTCTCTGTCCTTTGTGCTCTGTTACCATTAACTGTGCTTTTCAAATAAGCATCTTTTTAACACTTTTAAAAAAGATTTATTTATTTTTATTGGAAAAGCAGATATACAGAAAGGAGAGACAGAAAGATCTTCGTATTTGCTGGCTTACTCCCCAAATAGCCAGAACAGTAGGCACTGAGCTGATCCACAGCCAGGAGCCAGGAACTTCTTCCAGCTCTCTCATGCAGGTGCAGGACCCAAGGCTTTGGGCCGTTTCGACTGCTTTCCCATGTCACAAGCAGGGAGCTGGATGGGAAGTGGAGCAGCTGGGATGCAAACTGGCACCAATATGGGATCCTGGCACATACAAGGTGAGGACTTTAGCTGCTAAGCTACTATGCCAGGCCCAACATGTTTTAAAATCCATTTAATCTGCGTTTAAATATCATGAGTATTAAAATAAAGACTGTCAAGAGTAAAAAAAAAATCAGAAACTTTTTCCAAATCAAAGACTCAAAAAATTAAGTCAGTTTAGTACTTTAAATCTCTAAGCTTGGCAACTAATTCTTTTCTGTAAAAAATTCTTTTTTTGTAAAAAAGAAACGTCAACTATAGTTGACTATAACTAGAGATGTGTACAAAGGGGATTTTAGGTCCTACCTTTTTCTGTAATATTTCAATGTTTTTAAATACTAGATCAAGATATACAGTATAACCTAAGCTGCTAAACATATTTAAGAACCTTTATGGTAAATAAGTTTAAAGTTGTTAAAATATTTTTTGGTGGGGATAGACACACAACACTGATATAAGTGGAAGAATTTTTAGGGAAGATAAAATAGACCAGGAAACACAACTGTCAATCCATGTGTATTACGTGACTATGATTAAGGCACAGTCACATGATTAAAATAGGAGACCTGATCTCACAAAACTATAGTTCAACTGAGGGAAGACAGTTTACGGAAACAATAAAAGGAATTAAAACAACAGTCAAAATGTAACTTAACTGTGACAAGCCAAACTGCAGCTACCCGCTAATTAATACAAACAACACTTTAAAACACTTTAATTCAGAAGAGATTCTACAGAGTGGAGTGATTTGCCAGTGTTCACTGGACCGGCCAGGCTTGTGAGGTATGACAGGCTCCTGGCACGGGAGCAAGGGCAACATGAACAGTAAACCCAATTTACTAAGGCAGAAAAACCCCAGATGTATTTGGAAAATGGAAGGCAACTAGTGATCTGAATAGACTTCAGTAGTTCTACAGACAGTGCTATTATCTTGGATTATTAATACCTGCCTCCTCCCACCCCCTCACATGAAGATAACGTATTTATTTATCTAAATTTAATATCAACCAAAATTTCCTGAGTCTTTTTCATGTCTGCTTGTCATAAAACGATATCATTGCTCAGAAAAAAAGGCATGAAAGAGGAAAATAGGAATGGACCCCAGCAAATCACATGGGAGGCCTGTTGCAGCCATCTGAGGAATGACTAATAAGAGAAAAGTTCCCTCCTCCCTGCCTCCCTCCTTCCATTTTCCTTCTTTCTTCCTTTCCCCTGGCTCTCTCCTTGTCACGCCACCTCCCATATGTGGAATGAATTCTTGTAGAGGAATTCTTTTCCCCTTTTTTCTCCTTCCCTCCCTGTCACTCTGATTTTCAAACAAGTAAACAATCTTTTAAAAAATTACTTTTTTAAAATGACTATGTTTTTAAACTACTTACAAAGCATTAGAGTTCAAGGAATCTGCTTGGCATGTAATAAAGAATAAGTGCCTATATATTCAGTGGGTTTAGCCTAAGAAATGGTTGAACAAAGTTAGTACAGTAGTTAATTTTAAACTATATGCAAACAAGATGGACTATCAATGAATCTGGGAAACAGGTCTAGTAACTTTCCTGCTATGTGTATATACATTTTTTTAGAAGATTTATTTATTTTTATTGGAAAGGCAGATATACAGAGAGGAGAAGAAACAGAGAGGAAGATCTGTCTGATGGCTCACTCCCCAAGCGGTCACAACGGCTGGAGCTGAGCCAAGCCAAAGCCAGGAGCCTCTTCCGGGTCTCCCATGTGGGTGCAGAGTCCCAAAGGTTTGGCCCATCCCTGACTGCTTTCCCAGGCCACAAGCAGGGAGCTGGATGGGAAGCGGGGCACAGGGATTAGAACCGGCACCCATATGGGATCCTGGCACATGCAAGGCGAGGACTTTAACCATTACAATATCGCACCGGGCCCTATATACATTTTTTAAAGAAATATTTATTCATTTGGCAGAGAGAACAAGAAAGAGGAGAAACGCGTAGGATACAGATTCTTCCATTCCCTGGTTCATTTCAACAGTTGAGGGTGGAGCCAGGCTAGAGTCCCGACTTTAAAAGTCTCATGGGTGGCAGGAAAAAGGATCGGAGCAGAACAGCCAGGACTCCAGTATGGTATGCTGGAGTCGCAAGTGACAGCTTAAACTCACTGTGCCACCATACCAGCCACAACTTTCATTGTAAACAAAGAAATCATTCATTTAATCGGCTAAAATTGTTGGGTCCTAGGTAATAAGAGGCAAATGACTTAAAGGTGACAAAAATGGATCAGATGAATCTCCCAGTATAGTCACCGGGAGATACGGGGTCTGCAAAGAAACAAACTATAAAGGACTCTAAAAAGAGTCAATCGATTGTATGAATACAGTATTATGGCAGCAAAGAGGAATAAATATTTGTGCAGGATCCTGAAGAAGCAACAGGGGTTTTCAGAGGAGAGGATTCAGACAGTGGATAATTTGTACAAAGGGAGTTATGAAAGAGATCTGAATGTTCTGAAAATGTTAAGGTCAGTGTGGCTAGAATATGGTATCTCTGCTTACATAAATTTTATTTTTCCACTTTCAATTTTGCTTGCCATAGTTATCTCAAAAAATTATTTCTCTCTATGAAAGTATTCACTAATGACTCAGTTGATAATGAGGGCAGTTGGAAATTGAACTAGAGAAAATGGCTGTGTCTTGATTTTAAAGGCTAGAGTTAACTGGTAACTGAGACAGCCATGTTTGAAGCAGGGCAGTATCTCCAGAGATACCAAAGGCAGACATCTGTTAGGCAGCCATGGCTTGAAATACATTGAGGAAAGGAGCTAGAGAAGGTGAGGTTCAAAAGGTACTTTGGAAAGGTAATGAAAAGCATTCAGGGTGACCATAAGAACCACATAGACTGTTATGATTTACCTTTCAATATTTTACCTTTTAAATTATTTTTAAAGAAGAAAATGAAGATTTCTACTGTTACCAGGTGTACACATTATAGAACTTAGCAGCTAGACACTAAAAGGTCTTGTTTCTGAAATCCTAGAACTCAAAATCTACTTCCATTCTACGCAGAAACATTTGCAACTCTAGATACTTTTCTAAGATGAAAAGGGAAAGAAGGTAAGCAGAAATCTAAAGGTAAGCAATAAAAAAGTGATAAAATAAATCCTAAGGGCAATACACTTTTATAGACAAAGGACAATGTCAGGTGAGCGATCACCGAGTACCTTCACAGACAGAAGCCAAATGATCATTTTGCCAGACAATGACAGCAAAGAATTAAAATGAAAAGTGGCAAAATAATTTACATGAGATGAGGATCCATAAGCTAGTAACAAATGGAAATGTCCTTGAAGTACTTTCATTTCAGTAACGCAGAAGCTGATATAAATTACAGCAAGAAAATTCCTCTTTTTGTTTCCTGGGAGTATACAGAAATGAGAGACTGACTCATAAGGGGTAGTGCTCCTTAAATGAACAGTTTCCTTTGTGTCCTCATGCAAACCAGCTCTGCTCAGAGAGATTTTACCTCACCTTTTTAGTTACTCAAAATAATGTTTAGGATTGGCAGGTATCTCAGATTATTTATATGCAATTCAATGTATATTTCTTCATCATTCAGTAAGATTACTGACTTCATTTGTAAGGGGCTGGATTGGAAGTGGAGCAGCCAGGATTAGAACCAGCACCCATATGGGAAGCCAAGTGTTGCGGGCAATGGTTTAACTCAGTGTGCCACAATAATCATATAAATGATATTAATCATAAAGCCTCATTATTTATAAATATTCCTTTATATAAGGTATATATATATGCAACACGCAGAAAATGAATTATCAGAAATACAGATATTAACAGTCATTCTCTCTGGTAGAACATAGATTTTTTTTACTCTACATTTTCTTGCATTTCTGATATTTTATATAAAAATTACATGCTAATTTTATAATTTGCAAAAAAGCATTACTTAACAATAAACTGCTATCTCAAAGTATGAGCAAAATGTAATGGCATACAATTATTTTTAAACTCAATTATTACTCCTTTCAATGCCTTTTACTACATTAACATTTAAAAAATTTGTTTTGCAAACTTGAGGTTATCACTTGTTCTAGAGATTTAATTAAATAAATAATGGCATGCTCCTCGTCAGCATTTTAGAGGACATGAATATCAAGAAAAGCTAAAAGACAAGCAAGTTTTATAAAAAAAAAAAAAAAAAAAAAAAGGCTGAAAGGTTCCACGCTTTGCAGCACCATGAAGTTTAGAATAGAAAGGGCTGTGAAAAGAGTTTTAAGTAAAATTTTTGCATTGGCCAAAGAACAAATTGAGAGATTGGATATCATAAATTGAATTTTGAATCATAAAGGTACATGGAATCCCATATCACAGCTCATCCACACGGATACAGATTAAGCCACAGTAGATCCTGACAAATAATCAAAGACCTTTAGATTAGAAGGCAACATTAACCAGGTTAGCAATTCTATTTTGCAAATCAAGATACAGACTTTACATAAAAACAGCCATATGTTTGTTCAAGGTTACATGATAAGGGTCTCAGGCTTCTTGACTGAAGTCACTGGCTCATAGTCCTAACAGGAATAACCCTCATTTGATAGCTAAGATTCAACCTTGAGATTTAAGATTTGTAGCAATGAATCACCAGATCTAGCTCCTGCTAATTTCAAGACTTTCTGGAAGATGTGATGGCATCAGTAAAAAGCCCCTGAGTCCTAGAAAGGAAATCTAACTGCTCCAGAGACATGACATTGACCTGCCCCTCCGTGGAAGAGGAGTGAGAATTAAACTCTGGTATGTGTGTCTTGAAGCATATCATCAATATGCATTAAAAGTCTAAGTCCACAGTGCAGTTAACCTACTCAAGAAGTCAGTAGCTCCTAGACACACACACACACAGCTTCCAAATCGTTATCGGAGAATTATACTAGAGAATTTAAAAGATGTGTCCTAACATAAAATTGTAATTTCCCAAACTCCTTCACTGCAAAGAGTCTATGCTTAAGTGTTTTTCTTGCAGCACACTATTTGCCAGAAACCTACACTTGTCATTTGATAAACAGGTGTTAAAGGTAACACTTGATTTAAGAAATAGATTTTCAGTCCACTGTATCCTATTGCTCCCAATGAAGCAGACAGCTCTCTGGATGTATGGGCTCCACATCTGTGGATTCAAACAACCACAGATAAAAGATACTCAGAGGGCCCGGCAGCGTGGCCTAGCGGCTAAAGTCCTCGCCTTGAAAGCCCCGGGATCCCATATGGGCGCCAGTTCTAATCCCGGCAGCTCCACTTCCCATCCAGCTCCCTGCTTGTGGCCTGGGAAAGCAGCCGAGGACAGCCCAATGCATTGGGACCCTGCACCCGCGTGGGAGACCTGGAAGAGGTTCCTAGTTTCCGGCATCGGATCGGCGCGCACCGGCCTGTTGCGGCTCACTTGGGGAGTGAATCATCGGACGGAACATCTTCCTCTCTGTCTCTCCTCCTCTCTGTATATCTGACTTTGTAATAAAAATAAATCTAAAAAAAAAAAAGATATTCAGAAAAAATGGTGTCTGTATTGAATATGTACACTTTTTTCCTTGTCATTATTCCCTCAACAGTATGCCTAATAAGCATAACAACTATTTATGTAACATCTACTTTAATTTAGGTATTTTAAGGTACCTAGAAATGACCTAAAGTATACAAGAAGATGGGTGCACTATATGCAAATACTACTGTTGTGGTCTTAGGCAGCTATTTTAGGGTCATGAGCTTTGAAGTCACGTCTCCCCCACCGACATGGTCGTTTCAGTTCATCTGAGAGTCAGGTTGACACTCCTCACCCTCTGGAACCTGAGAGGGAGTGGTATTGCGTTGTTGTATAACCACTTATGTAGCAAGCCCCTATAAAGGCCCATGATAGATTCACTATTTTGGTTTTGTGCTTCTGTTGTTCTTCCACCCCAACTCTTGGCTTCCCCAGTATCTGACTGCTCGGCTTCCCACAGGCACACTCTGAGGACAGGTACTGCTCATCATGGTCCCTGTATTTCTGTTCACTGTGTTCACTCTCTGTTCACTACTTGAGTGAGTCAGCAAAGATGCAAATGCTAAGAAGCTTTGCATTTCTAATTTGTGTACTTTCAAGAGTTCCAGAAGTGAGACCTAACAGTAGTGGAATGTGAACAGTGAGGCCAGGGAAAGGTGAATGTTTGCACATTTGTAAGTGTGTCCAGGTTGTTCACTGCGTGTCTCTTAGGATAATTTATATTGCTGGGGAAGCTGGGACATAGGTCTTCAGTTTAATTGATGGATTTCACAGTAATGACCATTCACTCCTATCAAGATTTTGACTCAGAATGGACTGGCATGGTAATTTCATTTGCTAATTTCTAGTGGGTGCTGCCATCACAAAGTTTGGTTAATAAAGACTCCTTAATACATCCTAGACTTGTTTGGCATGATCTCTCCTGCACCCTGGAACACATCATTTTCTAGGCACACAAGGAACTTCAGCTTCTGCAGAGTTTGGTATCAATGAGGGTAAGAGTGGGTCATTGGGTTGGGTCCTGGAACCAACTCCAAGAAGGTACTGAAAGATAACAATACTGAATGGTAGAGATCTTATGTGAGTTTATTAGTGTATATTAACTGGAGAGTCCTAGCTACTCTGCTTATAACCCAGTGTCCTGCTAGTGAAAATCCTGGTTGGCAGCAGCTCAGGTACTAACGTCCATGGGGGAGATCCAGGCGGAATTACTGGTTCTCAGCTTTGAAATGGCTAAGCCTTGGGGAATGAATGAACCAGCACATGGAAGAACTCTTTCTAAATTTCAAATAAAATGAAAATAAACATGTATTTAAAAATAAATAAAAAATGGGAACCAGTAAACCAGGATGCTTAGATGAGGTAACATTATGATTGGGATTTCAATGCCATCCAAGTTCCCAAAGTACAGTTCAGTTACTCCTTGGTATCCACTGGAGACTGGTTCTAGAATACCCTTCCTCAGGAAACCAGACTCCATAGACACTCTCTTATATATAGCAGCATAGTATTTGCATATAACTTACATGTATTTTTCCTTTATACTTCAAGTCATTTGAATATTGCTTATAATACATAATATGTAAATTCTGTATAAACAGGTACTAAATTACATTGCTTATGGAATAATGACCAGAAAGAAAGGTCTGTTTATGTTTAGTACAGATGCAACATTTTTCCTCTAATATTTCTATCTGCAATTAGTTGAGTGCCAGGATTTGGGACCTATGGAGATGGAGTGCCAATTATATAGTCTAAAGTGCTTCAGTACACTAGAAGTACACCATTTATTACAAGTTTCTTTGGCCAAATATATTCAAGTTAAATATTTACTCATGGGGCTGGCACAGTGGCATAGTAAGCTAAGACTGCCTGTGATACTGGATTCCCACATGGGTGCTGGTTTGTGTCTTGGCTGCTTTATATTTGATCCAGTTCCCTGTTTATGGCCTAGGAAAGTAGAAGAAATCGCTTCAAGTCCTTGAGCCCCTGCTCCCACTTGGGAGACCTGGAAGAAGTTCCTGGCTTCTGGCTTCAGACCAACTCAGCTCTGGCTGTTGTGGCCATTTGAGGCGTGAACCAGTAGATGGAAGATCGATCTCTCTTCCCCTCCCTCTTTCCCTCTCCTTCTGTGTAACTTTACCTTTCAAATAAAAAAATTTAAATCTCTAAAAACAATACTTTCTCATGAATTCATACTCCTACCAACTAAGATCTTCAAACATAAAATACATAATTCATATAAATCATGAATGCTAAGTCAAACAATAATGATATTAATGCACTATTATAAGGTCCAGAAACACACGTCTTGTTAATTACTATATAAGTGAGTGTCAATCACAGTTAATTACAGAAGACAAGACTCACGATTTTCGTTTCATTTGAAAAAGACATACATTTTTCATTTGCCGGTTTTCTCCTCAAATAATCACAATAACCCATGGTAATTTCAGCCACAGGCAGGAACCAAGAGCTCATTCTGGATCTCCACCTGAGTAGCAGGTAGGTACCCACCTACTTGAGCCATCACCTGCTGCCTTCCTGCAATAGCAGGAAGCTAGAGATGGAAGCAGAGACAAATTTGAACCCAGACACTTTAATACGGGATGTGGTTGTTGCAAGCGGCAGTTTAACTGTTGAGACAAATGCCAGTTCCTGCTTGATTTTTTTTTTTTTTTTCTAAACAACATGTAAGCACTGAAGGATAGGAGGGATATGGGTCTACTGCTGTATTGCATTGATTCGTGGTCTACAGGTGCAGGGATAGGTTATGTGTATGAAATAAAATCCTTGGCAAGCATCTATTTGAGGATGGAGAAAACTTTCAATTAGGTTCAAAAACATCATGATGATTTCCCTTTCTGTTGTTTTTGTTTGACCAAAAAGGAACCAGGAAGTATAATCTGCCAAATTTAAAATGCATTTGAGGACAGTTCATCTTCCTACTGGCTATGAGAAATGGATCAGGATAACTTTACCTGTCAATAAGTGGCAAAGTTTTGCTTTTTTTTCCCTCAAATAGTCTAATGGATTGAAATGATGTCATGGCCAGGCTCCTGCTGTCTTATACAAATGTTAACGACTTGTTTCTATTTGCAGAGGTACAGGAGGTGGTGTAGGTGATCATGTTTCACTCAGGTTCTTCCTCAAGGATATGTGAGAGGATACATTTTTGTTAAAATTCTGCTTGTCGCATCATTAATTCCAGAATGCATAGTCTAATGTATAACAGCAACAGCATGAGAAGGGAAGGAAGATTGGCACGTTAAGGATTGCATTGATGGAAAAAAATAACCAAAGGGAGGGAGTGGTATACCTATGGTCCGTTTCCATTACAGACCAGGATTGCATTTTAAGACTCAACCATACCTCCACTTAATGGTTTTTATAGTTTAAAAGTACAACAGTACAAAGTACTGTACAATAGCACAAAAACAAAACAACATTGAGGCAGTTAAAAGTGTTTTTCTGCTGTTTTCCAGTCACTTGGATAGATCATTTTAAATCTTAATTGCTGCTGAATGTTTAATTGAAAGGCTTAACATTTTAACAAATGTATAAAATAGTGTGTTGCTTTATGTCTTATCCAGTCTACTACGACTGGCAGAGGAGAGAGGGCAGCTGTTTCTAAATTTTGTTTCTAATTTTCTTAAAAAACTCAGTCAATTTCAAGCAACAGTATAAACTATCAATACTTAGCACTACACTACACTACGTGTCAGATAAGTATAATCCCACACCATATGAACTACAGCAACAGAAGTATGAAGTAAAATTAACACATAGCAAAATAATACAATTTGACAAATACATTGGTTCAGATAAACCAAATATATTGCCTAACAATCAAACTTTATAATACAAGTCTGCAGGAAAGCTAGATTTTAAAATTTTTAACATTTTTTTCTACTTTTACAGTATACTTCAGGAAAAATACTTTTAAAAATCAAAGAGTTGGAATTTTAAGGCATTTCTTTCAGGAGGTAGACATTCTATTTAGAGGCTTTAATCTTTTTTTTTTTTTAAGATTTGTTCATTTTCAAGGCACAGTGACCCAGAAAATAAAAGATCTCCCATCTGCTGGGTCATTAGTTTTATTACCTCTTTTAATCCTTCTTTTTTATGCATTTTATTTTATTATAGTAACAATTTGTTTCATTTTTTAACATGTAAATATTTCCTCAAATTTACATGGGTCACACTTTTGATTATATAGTGATTTTCATCTAATAAATTTATAATCAGTCACTTAGTAATTTGTTAAAAAACTATGTTTAAATGAAAAGCTGTTGAAAAGTTTTCACTGCATTCCCTAGCCAAACAAAATCACCCTCTGGGCTAACCACACACAAGGCCTCTTTGATACCAGGGGTAAAAAGGATATTTCCTTGAGTTATTTCACACAAGCCAGTAGCAACATTAAGAAAAGAAAATGAAATTCTTTGCAACTGTCAAACTGTAAAACAAAGTTTTAGAGATGAACTGAAAAATAATGGAAGTCAATTTCTTCAAAGAACAACCAGAGCGTTTAGTTTTCTGATTTCATAAGGAAAGAAAGAAGTAATTCTCCTTATGATAAAAGGTGGGTAAAAAATATTTTTTTTTTGCATTTTCAGAATGCATTATACCCAAGGTATCTCATTACTATAATAAGTAAACATAAACTGAGAGGATCAGAATTCAAGGTAGATTGATCAATAAAATATTAACATAGACGTGAAGCTACGCATAAAAATTCTTCAGAACTGGTATGTTGACAGGACTTAGTTATAATGGAGGTTATTTTATGTTTTTGGCTAGGCACCAGTTATTATTCGAATAATTCTAGAGTGGGAAATATTTTACTATTAAAGTCATGGACTCCCAATTGAAAGGCATTGAGGTATTATTTAGAATTCAACAGTGACAGAATTTGAAGAACTTGAAGGACCCTTATAACTTACAAAGTATTTACTAACTGCTTTCAAAATATGTACCGATAAATTTACTTAACTGAAAATAGAAACATAATGCCTTACCTTATTCAATAGGAATTCAGTAATTCATAAATAACAGTTAATTCATTAGAGTAGTTTGATTACAATCAACAAAAAAGCAAATAAGAACAGAGGTGGCTGGTAGAGGTTTTATAAGAGGAAGGCCTGGCACAGTGACTCAGAGGCTAAATCATTGTTTCGAATGTTCTGGGATCCCACATGGCCGCCAGTCTTTGTCCTGGTTGCTCCACTTCCCCAGCCAGCTCCCTGAGTGTGCAAAGCAGTCAAGGACGGCCTTGGGACCCTGCACCCATGTGGGAGACCTGGAGGAAGTTCCTAGCTCAAGGCTTTGGATTACCTCAGCTCCGGCCACTGCAGTCACTTGGGGAGTGAACCCTCTCTCCTTATCTCTACAAATCTGCCTTTCCAATAAAAACAAATAATACATCTTTTTTTGTTGTTTTTGTTTTAAAGAAAAGAGTATGAGAGAAACGGTAAAGTTTTCCCAACAAACTAAAGAACGTAAGGCGAGGAAGACATACAAAGGAACCTGAGAGAAATAAGAGATGGATATAGAAACAGAAATTTAGAATTGAGGGGCTGGTGTGCTAGCCTAGTGGCTAAAGTCCTCACCTTGAATGCACCGGGGTCCCATATGGGCGCCGGTTTGAATCCCGGCATCTCCACTTCTCATCTAGCTCCCTGCTTGTGGCCTGGGAAAAGCAGACAAGGATGGGCCAAAGTCTTGGAA
This sequence comes from Ochotona princeps, assembly GCF_030435755.1. Taxonomy (NCBI): domain Eukaryota; kingdom Metazoa; phylum Chordata; class Mammalia; order Lagomorpha; family Ochotonidae; genus Ochotona; species Ochotona princeps. The sequence goes on along the minus strand of NC_080842.1, from coordinate 40,849,555 downwards.
CCCTGCTCCTGTGTGGCAGAACTGGCAGAGGCTCTGAGCTCCTAGTTTCCATCGGCACAGCTCCAAAAACCGTCTTTCATGATTCACATGACAATGGTTTCAAAATAAACAACTTAATTTTATTTCTTATGTGAAATTAGCTAAGTTAATTAGCCTCTTAAAATTATAGGTTCTTTGTATAAAAAAATATTCTGAATTAGACATATTCAGGGCCCTGTCCTGACTGTGCATTAACAGTGATCAAATATAAGTGGTGCCAAAAGTTCTTCAATGGAACAAGAGGTCAATAGATATAATTTCTTTTTTTTCCTGAAAGATTTATTTTTATGTTTATTGGAAAGGCAGTTATACAGAGGAGAGTCAGAGAGGAAGATATTCCATCTGTTAGTTCACTCCCCAAGTAGCCACAACAGCCAGAGCTCTGCTGATCTGAAGCCAGGAGTCCGAAGCCTCTTCCGGGTCTCCTGCATGGGTGCAGGGTCCCAAGGCTTTGGGCCGTCCTCGACTGCTTTCCAAGGTCACAAGCAGGGAGCTGGATGGGAAGTGGGGGGGCCCCCAGGACCTGAACTGGCTAAGTACAATCATACTTCAATGAAAAGAACTTTTAACGCCACAGATCTGTACAGCATGAATGACACCAATACTGGCATACTACACAAAATAATAAAGAATATAAACAAAATAGCGTCATAACTATACGAGTATAATAAATCTGGAATCCTTAATACTAACAAACCAGAGATACTGCTATTGCTAAGAAAGAAAAGGGTGATTATTTTTGCATTTTATAAAATAACAAGATTCTCTTCAAGAAGTAAAAGCAAAGCAAAACTTTTCGTAAGAAGACTAAATCTTCCTGGAATTACTATCAGTAGTGATTTCTCCATTTTATTCAACAACTAAGAAAGTCTGAAATAAAGCAAAAAGAAGAAAAGTATATTTTTACTTTGTGTCCTGGCTGACCATTTCCCATCCAGCTCCCTGCCTGTGGCCTGGGAAAGCATTTGAGGACGGCCCAAAGCCTTGGGACCCTGCACCCGAGAGGAAGATCTGGCAGAGGCTCCTGGCTTCAGATCGGCCCAGCACCAGTTGCTGTGTCCACTTGGGGAGTGAACCAGTAGATGGAAGATCTTTCTGTCTCTCCTCTCTATAAATCTGACTTGCCAATAAAAATAAATAAACCTTAAAAAAAACCCAACCAACCAAACAAACAGTCTGTGGCTTCCAGATATCACAGCAGAGAACTTTGTATGTTAAAAAAAATTTTAACCTCCTACTACCAAGGCAATAAAAGAATCATAGGAAGGGGCAGTAAGAAAACAGCTTAACAGCACACACAGATGGTTATAAAGAAAAAAAATAGAAGAAATTGATTCTCTAAAGTTACTTAAATCTTTTTCTTAAGATTTATTTTATTTTTATTGCAAAGTCAGATATACATAGAGGAGGAGAGACAGAGAGGAAGATCCTCCGTCTGATGATTCACTCCCCAAGTGACTGCAACAGCCGGTGCTGCGCTGATCCGAAGCCAGGAACTTCCTCCAGGTCTCCCACGTGAGTGCAGGAATCCAAAGCATTGGGCCGTCCTCGGCTGCTTTCCCAGGCCACAAGCAGGGAGCTGGATAGGAAGTGGAGCTGCCGGGATTAGAACTGGCACCCCTATGGGATCTCGGTGCATTCAAGGCGAGGACTTTAGCCGCTAGGCCATGCTGCTGGGCCCAAGTTAATAAGACTGCTTCGTATTTTATGTTATGTATAGCAAAGTATTTACCACATCCACATAATCATCACAATTCAATATATTTCATAGTTAGCAGAAGAGAAAAAAGATTTTTCCCTACAGGTCAGTTTGATGACAGGCCAAACAACAGGCAGAGCTGGATTGCAGTTGTTGGAACCACACCCATTCTGCAGTTAAATACAGAATTTAGTTTCTCGAACCATTCGTCTGCTTAAGCTTCACGTTCTAAATATTCAGTGAAAAAATGAAAAGTAACAAGGAGAAAGGAAAGAGACTGAAACCAAAGACCAAGTACTAATAAACTGTCCTGGGAAGAATTCCAAAATGTTGTTAAGACTTGAAGAATTAAATTACAGAAACCTCAAGCAACATTACAGAAATACATTTTGCAAGCTGATTTGTCTCTTCCAGGCTAGTTCTTCTAGGATATATAACACTGGGGTATAAAATGTATCTGTATACCAGATTTGTTTCTAACTCGAATTATAAACATGTCAGGTTAACAACAACACCAAAATTAAAGCTATGATTTAATTTGGTATGTTACAGAACTGTGGTTATGATGCTAATGTTCTTCATGGGGACACATTTTATGATCCTATTTATAGATGCTTACATTTTGTGGGAGGAGGCGTTCTCTCAATCTAAAATTTTTAATGCTGACTGCATGCAATGTGAAATATTTTGCATTAAAATTTTAGAGTTATTCTGGAGACTGATAAAGGCTAAAACAACAAAACCAAAATGTTTTCCTTAAAGTTTCAGGGTGTTTTTGGCCTAATTAATGATTTTGTTTTATGTACCACTCATTGAAGATGAACATGAAAAGAATCTAAGATGAACAAGAACTGTTAAGAGGTATACTGTCTGCATGGGAAGTAGTCACTAGTTCTGACTACGAATGCACAGAAGCACTGTCTGTTCCACAGGAGTCCTGCTGCAGAGACGGGTACTTGGTGCGGTTCTGATGATTTGGCGGGGAATAACTGCATTTCACACACTGGGGGGCCTGGGTGGCAGTCCTGGTTCAGCTCCTGATTTCAGGTTCATGTAAAACATGACCTGGGAGGCAGGGGATGATAGCTGAAATAGTTAGGTCCCTGCCACTGGTGTGGTAAATACACCTGGAGTTCTGGGTTCCTGGCTTAGCGTCCCCACTTGCAGGTTCTGTGCGTATTAAGGGAGGCAGTCGGAAGATGAAAGATGTCTCTTTGTATCTCCCGGCCCATCTGATAAACAAAAATTGAAAAGAGTAACTATAAACTACCTTTCAATATGAATCTGGTTATAAACACCATATTCAATTGCTTCTATCTGTTACTGTTCAGATATTCTCACAGTTTAACTGCCAGGTCTCTTTTAAATCTCGGTCATGTACCTAAAACTCCCAGCCACACATCTGTTTACAAAGATAAAGGAATTCCCAGACCAAATTGTTGAAAGTCTGATATGAAAAGGACATGTTAGGAGTCTCACTCGCATGTCATCAATATTTCAAAAGATCTAATTTAAACTAAAGATTTTCATAATTCCTCCCCTTTCACCCTAATATATCCATTTTCTTCATCCTAAGGTACTTTACCTCAAAGCTAGTAAGCACTTCATTGAATGAGCAAATGGATACATTTGTTGAGTGTTACATTATTTGAATATGCAGATACACATTAAAGATGATTTTATCCATGAATATGTAAACTACTTGAAATATGTCTTAGTGTTACCACACAACAAATGCTTTATAAATGAGTCAATGAATAAATATTTGTCAATTAATTAATTCTACATTATCTGTTAAATCTTGGCAGGTCTTCTTTAAAGAGTTAATAACCAAAATCTTTTTAACTATGAACAATTCCAGGCCTACAATAATATAATGATCCCATGATCCATAACATACCTATTATCTAGCTTCAACAATTATCTACTGCTTATCATTTTTTGTTTCATCTTTTTCCCATTATAATGCCCATATGTTCTTAAACAGATGGAAGGTTCCAATATATGCTAATCTAGTGGCATCAGACTTTCATTCAAATGGAATATAACTTTTATCAGTCAATAGAGAGAACTCAAAGCTATGATCACAATGTAATTTACATGTGATTCGGCCATTAACAGGTTTGTGGCCCTAGGAAATTATTGAACTACTTTTGAGGACTCATTAGGAAAAGGACAAATCAGGACTGCCTTAAGGATTAAATGTGGAGGGTAAGTATGTGAAGCTCCTAACAGTTCACTAAATAAATCTATTTTAAAAGCAGCTTCATACCAAGAAATATATCCACTTAAAGGACATAATAGCTTTTAATGTATTTGCAAAGCTGTGAAAATATCATCACAATTTCAGACATTTTCATTCTGCTCTGCTAAAACTCACATGTAGCTATCACTCACAATACCTCTATCTTCCCCAGCTGTTGGTAGCCACTAATCTTTCTCAACAGATTTGCTTTTCTGAGTCTTTCTCATGAAGAGACTCTTACATTGTTTTTCTTTGTGACAATAAGTATCTCTGTCAGGTCTCCCATGTGGCCGCAGGGCCCCCCCACACACCTGGGCCATCTTCCATTGCTTTTCCAGACCCATCAGCAGGGAGGTGGATTGGAATCAGCAGCCAGGTCTTGAATCACATAGGATGCCAGCACCCTAGGTGGAAGCTTTACCACCTGTGTCAACGCCAGCTCCATTTTCAATTCTTTTCATTTTATCACAATATTGAACTTTTCTTCTTAACAGATATTGCAACTGGGACAACTGGGGCACAGAGGTGGTGAATAATATATCCAAAGCCTGACCACTTTCCAGTGTTAGAGATACTGTCTGCAGGCTGAATGCTCAGTAATTATATATAAATAAAATCTTATTTAAATAAACAAATACTGCCTTCAGATTTATGGGCTGTTACTAAAACTTACCTGTATTTTACATTTATTTCCTTTCCTTTTGGCTCTATGCATTTATTTGGTTTGTATTTCAATACTTAGGTGACTGATTACTTGAACATCTATTATACTACCACTATAGTACAAGAGACCAATCTAATCAGATGCAGTCCCCAACATAAGCGTCTTGAATTCTAAAACTTACGGTATAACTGAGCATAATGCAACATGCCTGATTACAACATGCTTAGAATAATCAAGACCAGCCTGAAAAAAGTAAAGATAGTCTGTTGAAAAATCCTGTTTGGCCATAAATAACTTACTGGTAATTTCCTAACTTAATATTTTTTTCCTTTGATTTTGTAATCAGAATGTAATCCTATCACCTAGCAAACACACATCCTAAATCACCAAGTCATCTTCTTTCCAACACTTGCTTACGCTTCCTGTGTCCATAATCTTATCTTCATAACATTTACTTTTCAGCTCTTTAATTGCTTACATGATAGCTAACCCACCCCTTTACTCTCAAGTCAGTGGGGGAGTATACTTCAGGACCATCTAAAGGGAAAGTACCTTTTAGAAGAATTCCTGAATATTAATACAGACAAAATTTTTAAATGTGAATATAACCACTTTGCAAACCCTTATGAAAAAATATTAGAAAATTGTCAATGGACAACAAAAAATGGTTCTCAGTGCACTTTCTGGTTGGCTTAAGAACTTTCAGAAACGCTGCTGTTCAGACCCCAGACCCAGAGATTATGATTACGTTGGTCAGGAATTAAGTCCTAGGCAATATTAATATGCAGCCAAGGCTAGTAATCACCATTGTAAAGGAGGATGGCTGATGAGGAGCCTAATGACAGCACTAAATTCACTGGTCAATTTTATGGTTATTGAAAACGTGACAACAGAACAGTTTGTTGTATGATAGGAGTAAGAAAGCACCATTTCTGTGAGCTGCTGAACAGCTGTATGCCAAAATACCGGCCTGGAATCTAATCAAGATTCTGGATCCAACTAGCCGTCCACAGAAACTACAGGGATCATGTAAAGTGATTCCCAAATGTGGAAAATCCCATATGAGAAATATTTTTCTGTTGTCAACAAATAAATCCCATGAAAAAAGTGTAAGGAACCAGTATATATAAAGAGACTCAAATGTTGGCATGAACACAAGTACTATATAAAAATAAATATATAATCAATATGTGAATGAATCAGTTAATGAACCAAGGAATGCCAATTCGAAAGAAAAACAATTATTATTAACAGTGAATTATTAAACTCTTATACACTGAAAAGCAGGGCCAGATGAGAGCAAGAATTCAGAAGCATAATAATTTTTTTTTTAAAGATTTGTTTCATTTTTATTGGAAAGTCAGATTTACAAAGAGTAGGAGAGACAGAGAGAAAGATCTTCCATCCTCTGGTTCACTTCCCCAGTGGTCACAGCAGCTGGTGCTGAGCCAATCCAAAGCCAGGAGCTTCTTCCATGTCTCCCACTCGGAACCCCAAGGTTTTGGGCCATCCTCGACTGCTTTCCCAGACCACAGGCAGAAAGCTGGAAGGAAAGTGGAGCAGCTAGGGCACAAACTCGTGCCCATATAGGATCCAGGTATAAGCAAGGCGAGGACTTTAACCACAGGCTACTGCGCCAGGCCCAAATAACAATCTTGATAAGTGAATTAGATATTTCATAGTGGAATATTTTGTTTCTGTTCATGGTAATAAAGATTCTAAAAATATTTCATGGAATTATTTTTATATTCTAATTCATATTTCTACTCATTTAATATTTTGACTAAAAAACCTTATGTTTTTGGGCCAAATAACTCAACTATTTTCCACTAGGGACAACACAGCAGCAGCTGCTGTTGCTTCTGCTTTTTTTTTTTTTTTAAATCATTGCTGCCCAAAGAATTTTCTGGGATGATGGAGACATTCCTTATGCATATTGGTACTGAAACTATAGTAATTACAATGGCTAATGTAAAGGAATAACTGAATCTCAAATTCAACTTATTTTAAATAGCTAGTTGTGGCTAGTGCTTACCATACCAGATAACAGTTCTAGATGACTTTTCCTCTCTACCTGCAATGTATCTCCATCCTGCCTTTGACTTCTTTAGCTTGCAGTACATCCCCATTAAAAAATCTCATAGTGCTCAATTGTTTCCTTTTTATCACTTTCCCAAATAGTCCGTTGGTTCTCTAACATTCTCCAGTTGTGATCAATAAGAAAGACCCCTCTTTTCCTTGTATTATCAACACACATGAATTTTTTTTTCTAATTTCAGGTCTCTATCAATGGAATTGAATGGGATTAAACACATGGGTTTTAAACATTCAATATGTTTCAATTTATTACAGTTGGTATTATTACTGACATTCAAAATAATCCCCTTTTTTAGTTAAAAACAGATCTTTCAAGTTTGCTCCCACATTCTTTTGATATCACTGTAATAGTATCAAAAGTATAATGATCTAAAAAATGTATCTGCATTGTAATGGATTTCTTGTTTTAAAGATGCTTAGTTCCATCATGAACAATTCCCATACTATACTGGAAACTGAGTGATTCAGAAATATTATTTATGACCACAACTCTGGCCCTAGAAATGCTAATTTACAAACTGGCCATTGCATAAAGGTCATTTTAGAAGACAGAGCTGGGAAATTTCTTTTTTGGAGATGGGAAGGATAACAGAACTATTACAGGAATTTACCTTATTATTAATAATTCCAGTTAAGATTACAAGATTTTACTAGCTCCTATGTAAAATTAAAATTATTTCTAGCTCCTTTGCCAAAACCGGCCATCTGATTCTAAAATTCATATGGAAATGCAAGGAACTGAGTAGCTAAAACAGTTTTGATAAAGCAGAGTAAAGTGAGCAACTCATATTTCATAATTCCATATTTTGCCACAATACATTAACTGGGATAATATGTTATGTCGTAAGGATAGATATATATGTAGACCAATCGAAGAGAAGCCAAAGCCCAGAAATACACCCTCACATTTACAGTCAATTGATTTTTGACAAGCGTTTCTAGACTAATCAATGGGAAAAGGACAGTTTTCTCCCTAGTACCAGGACAATTGTGTTTCCACACGAAAAAAAAAAAAAAAAACATTGCTGGATCCCTACACTCACATCATATACAAATTAACTGAAAATATATCACAGATGTAAATGTCAGAGATGACACATTAAAAACTCTTAGAAGAAAACACAAAAATAAATCTTGGTGTATTTGGTTTTTAGGCAAAGAATTCTTAGTTCTGATGGGAAATAGAACAGCTGAAACATGAACTGGCGGCCACATGAGATGCTGGCATTGCAAGTGACAGCTCTACCTGTCACACTACAATGCCTGCCCTATAGATTCACTTTGTTTGAATTCATGTGTAATTTATGTTAGTATACAGTGTGAGGAATGAAATTAACTTTTGACTTTCATCTTAAATATTTGAGTAAAGCTTGCTTTTGTGATTTTAGTCTGCACACACATAATTATTGATTCATTTAAATAAGAATTAGGCAGTACTTTAAGACTAGAGATGGTTATTGCATTTTTGAAATAAAAAATTCCATTCTGACAGAATGAAAATCATACTGTGACCTTTTGTTACTTCTGCCTTTAGGTACTTTTAAAGATTTTCTGTATTTTTGCAACTATTAGGATAAACCACATCCTGTCTTTCTAGTTGCATCAGGTTAAAAAAAAAGTTAAACCAAAGAAAAACCAGCTCTTATTGTAAATATGTTTATTATTTAAAGTTATTAAAAAGAATGAATTAATACTAAATGGCAGTCCTTACACTGAGAAGCTCTAATTTTTCACTGAAATTTTATCAGCATGATTCTTTGGTTAGTCCTTGTTGACTTAGGAAAAACAAAAAGAATTGTAGTCTCTGAAGTTCAATTCTGAAAACGCATTAGCAATATCACCAACATTAAAAATTTTATCAATTTTAGATAAATACTTTCTCACACTCACATTATGTGATGAATGGGGAAAAACTAAATGGCTGAATCAGTAGCACCATCAGAGCTTATACCACCAATAAGACCATACCAAAGCTTATTGTGTTATCTGGCGAAAAACAGTTAGGCAGACAAGTTAGGTATCATCATCTTTTTCCTTTATAATGAAAATTTTTTAAATTATTATTTATTTATTTTTTTTATAACACAGTTCCATGGGCTCTGGGATTTACCCTCCCCCTAAGTCAGGTATCATCTTCAAATTCTTACCTACTATGTGGTAAAAATTCTCAAGAAGTTTTCACAAAGAACAGTTTCAAGATGAAAAAAACAGCAAAATTGTACGTGTCAGGTCTCCAGAATAATAAAGTCTCACTCCTTTACTTTAATTGCTCAAGCATACGAAGAGTCATTATTCTAGAAATGGTTTCTATTCCTATCCATAATAAAGAGAGCAAGGAAAGAAGTAGGATAACAACATCAATGGATAACCTGTGGTCTCAGTTTGGCTACTGGATCCAATGTTCTTAAGCAAATCTACTAATACCGCTGCTATCACAAGCAGAAGAACGTGGTCTGAACTTCAGTTTTTTGAAAACTCCCTTTCTTTCAGGAGGTGATGTTAAGAACCTAGGGAATAATCATAATGTGGGTGGGAAGAAAGATACAAATAAATCTATACTGGCTCTTGAAAAACTTCATTTGGGAGATGATGAAGTTACAGCTCACAGTTTGACAAGAACAAATGAAATCAGTTTTGAGTCTTCTGAAACCTCTAATGGTGAGATTAAGTGCTAGGAAAATGTACAACCAGGAATTATCACCTTACTACAAAACTCTCCCTCAAGAGAAAATTCTGTTTACATTATTTACAAGTAGATGACTAAAGAAATAATTCTACTATATAATCCATGCTAAAGATGGTAAACATTTAATCATAATCCATTTGTATCTCTGCAGATGGGAAAACTGGGAATCTATAATGAATCACCCACTGATGCTAGAGAGGCTAAATTACTAAGTCTACTTTTTCCTATCTTTGAAACTAAGATCAAAGAGGCTTTACTGCTTATGGAGGAACGTTAAATCTGAGTGGCCTGTAAGGTTTTCCAAAATATAATAAAAAATCTAAATTAAAAAAAAAACATTTCTTAAGCTTCTTACGTTAACGACATACTTAAATTGTAAGTAAATAAATTGATAAAAGTTAACTTTATGAGTTCTTAGTGCTAAGGTCAGTTAATGTAGCATTTATAACTTGCCAAACTTCTGAGATAGAAGGTAGATCCCAAATTACTCATTTGAAATGAAAAGTATTCCAATTTATCTAAAGTTCACCTCTGTTCTAAGTCTGAGGAAACTCTCATAGGAAAAGCAGATGTGTACCTTTCCATGACAGCCAGGCACTCCTTTCTCCAGGTAAATCGACTCCCTCGTCGTAGCCTGAAGGTACCAGATGTGGCAGAGACTGGGGGAGGAGTTTGCCTCCATTCAGGGTCTTCTATTGGAATGGGGGCTGGTCTCATACTAAGTGTAGCCCCTGAAATAAATAAGGCACTTTTAGCAAGTATCTTAAATTTTATGAAAACAAGAACAATAAACTTGTCCCTTCAATGAAACTTGGAAGCCAATATATTTAATATTACACCCCTCCCCCCCCACACGTTTAGAATTAGTCTCGTGGCAGGCATTGTGGTATGGTGTATAAAGCTTCTACCTGTGATGCTGGTATGGATACCAGGTTTTAAGTCTTAGATGCTCCAATTCTTAGTCTTAAGATTTACTTCTTTTGATCTGAAAGGCAGATTTACAAAGAGAAGGAGAGAGAGAAAGAGAGAGAAGGAGAGGGAGGGAGCAAGGGAGAGAGAGAATATCTTCCATCTGCTGATTTGTTTGCAATGGCTAGAGCTGAACTGATCTAAAGTCAGGAGCCTGTGGCATCTTTCTGTGTATCACACGTGGATACAGGGATCAAAGCACTTGAGCCATTCTCTGCTGCTTTCCTGAGTCTTAAACAAAAAGCTGAATCAGAAGTGGAGCTACTGGAACACAGATTTGTGCATATGGGATGCCAGCACTGTAGGCAGAAGATAAGTCTGTTATGCCATCACACCAGCCCATCCAATTCTGATCCTGTTCACGCTAATGCACCTGGAAAAGCAGTGGAAGATGGCTCAAGTACTGGGTCCCTGCCCACTACCTGGGAGGCCTACAAGAAGCTCCTGGCTCCTGGCTTCAGACTGGCCCAGCCCCAGCCCTTGTGGCTACCTGGAAAGCGTAGAGGGTATAAGAGCTCTCCTTGTGTCTAAACTGTCTTTCAAATAAATAAACAAATGTTTTCAAAAAAATGAAAAAGAGGGGTTAGTGCTATGGCATAGTAGGCTAAGCTTCTGCCTGTGGCACTGACATTACACATGGACACCAATTCATGTCTCACTTGCTCTATTTCCAATCCGGCACCCTACTTATGGGCCCATAAAGCGGCAAAGGATGGCTCAAGTTCTTGAGTCTCTGTGCCCAGCTGGAACACCTGGAAGAGGCTCCAGGCTCCTGGCTCCCAGCTGCAGCTGTTGAAACTCTTTGAGCGAGTTAGCCAGTGAATGGAAAATCTCTTTTGTTTCTCTGTGTGTCTTCTTCTCTATCTGTAATTCTGCCTTCAATACTAAACAAAGAGAAAGGAACCAAGAAATTGCAAACTCCTCAAAAAAATCACAGAAAACATCAAAGAACATAAAGTATTTGATATGCTTATACTTTACTAATAAATCAAGTCTCTGCAGGTGTCCTGCCTGCTGGTATTATATAAAATTCTCTTTTCTTTTCAGTAGAATAAAATTTAAATGGAAAAAACTACACTTGAGCTATTTCATTAATTCAGACTAGTCTTTGAAGTGGTAGTGACAATTTGCTTATTCAGCCATCGTTTGTAAACCCCCTTTCAGGTGGCTTGCTAAAGGACAGAAGTAAAAGTGTCTGACCTCTATGGATTTGTTTCTCAGAATTTAATGAAGCTTGGTGTGTTTCCACAGAGTTCAGTTCCTTACTCCCCCACCTTCTCCCAGTCCATCCACTGTTAATTTTCTGAAATTATGATCACATCACTCTGCTGAGAAATTCTCCTGCCTGTGGTTTCATTCAAACTTTAATGTAGCCCTACAAAGAAGTTATCTTTACCTTCTTATTTTTCTTTCTGAACTTGTTCTGTCTCTTTCCCAGTAAACAGATCCTCATTCTTAAAGTTTAGTAAGCTCAGATTCATCTTTGACTTTTTTTCCCCACATATTGCATTGTCAAATAGGTAAATTCTATTAACTTTATCTTTTTTAAAGTTAATTTTTACATATATGAGAGGTAGAGCATGTAGGAGAGAACGCATGCTCTTCTCTTTGCTGGGTCACTAGTCAAATGTGTGCCATAGCTGGGGCCAGGCTTCGCTAAAGCTATGAGCCACAAATTTCATCTGGGTTTTCCAAGCGCGTGGCTGAGAGGCAAATACTTGAGCTATCATCAGCTGTTTCCCAGGGCATGCATTAGAGTAAGATGGACCAAAAGCCAAGGTAGGGTGCGGCTGGGGGTGGGGAGGTTGTTGGCAAGTGTTGTGGCATGGCTGGTAAAACTGTCCTTGTTATGCCAGCATCCCATATGGTATCAGTCATGTCTTGGCTGTTCCATTTTCGGTCCAGTTTCAGGATAATGGCCTGAGGATAGCAGTAACAGATATTCCAAGTAATTGGAGTCTCTGCCACCCACTGGGGAGAATCAGATGAAGCTCCTGGCTCAGGCCTGGTCCAGTCCAGGTAGCTGCAGCCATTTGGGAAGTGAATCAGTGGATGAAAGATCTCTGTCTCTCTCACTCTCTTTATAACTCCGACTTACAGACAAACAATCACTAGCAAAAAAAAAAAAAAAAGCAGAGAACCAGGCACTAGATTATAGGATGTAGGGATCCCAAATGGTGGCAGCTTAAATCAAAACACCACAATGCTCCTAATTTTATCTTAAAAAGTATTCAGTATCAGGAAAAAAACTTTTAATATCAGTATGACTACCACTTTAAAACAAACCAGCATCATCTCTTAAAACTGTGGCTTTCTGGGATAAGTTCTGAAGTTGGCCTTTGATTGTAAGTCTTAAGTTCTTGATAACTTTGGCCTTAAATCTAGGCTGGACATGGTGATAAGAAGACATAAATTTGAGGCCTGACCAGAAGGAGCTTTGTAGCTCCTACAGCCTAGGTATGATAGCTCTAGGGGTAATCAGTTGCTACATGAGACCATGACGTAAGGTAGTCTGGGCTAGACACATGGAATAAAAGATGCTAAGTCAATCCCTTGGTGCTCCTGCCAATTGCACTCAAGTGCCAAACACCAAAGGGAAAAAGTTATCTAGGACATGCCAGTCACAGGAGACAGCACATGACAGTTTCAGGATATCCATGTGGTAGTCCACTTCCAAGGACCCGAGGGATCCCTGTCTCCTGGTATTCATACCTTTGTGTACTCACTCCACACACTATATCATGATTAGTTCGTTTGATCAACAGTATGTATTAGTGATGTTATGTCAGTTCCAGAAATAAATGAGAGACAGTGCTGTATCTGTTATGGTTACTATCTTCCTCTTGGTTCATTTCATCAAAGGAAAGTTAGCTGCCATATACAGAGACACTCAAGGTAGTGGAAGATGAGGTCCATATTGTGAAGGCCAACAAGCAGTAAGGTCTGCCAATATGCATATGAATGACCTTGCAAGTGCACTGTCCAAACCCACTAACTGCAGTCTGGGCCATCAGCTCAGTAACAACTTCATGAGCAATGTGTACCAGAACCACCAAACTAAACCTCTCCTGGACTTTTGATCCACAGCAACATTCATTGTGTTAAATGCTGCTCGACTGTGGGATAATGTGTTTTACAACTACAGATAACTAAACAAATCACCACAACCATCTTGTTTATTTTTCCAAATTCCCTAACATAATTTGGTAGCAAAAATTTTTGCTTTAACATACAGATTTCACTGCCAGTAAGAATGAGCATCCTTACTAATCATTGTATATCCTTTCCTATAAGGTATTATTTTTTGCCCCTTTTTCTTTTGTGCTATTCATCTTACTTATGTATAAAAAAAAAGCTGTCAATCCAAGACTGCCAATTATTTTTTCTAGTTGGTCATTTATTTTTATGGTATGCTTTGTGATTTTTTAATGTAGCAAAATCCATCATTCTTTATGTTCAAAGGTTTGCATACTATTAAGAATATTTTTACAGTTTTCATGTTGTTTCAGCCCTTTACACCTTTTTTATGGTGTATAAGGCAAATATTCTTTTCCTCAAATAAGCCAGTGTGTTACATAATTTTTTATATTCATGGCTTAATATGGTCTACAAACTATGGCCTGTTGCTTATTTGTGTGAATAACATTATAACTGTGGTTATATAAGATATTATCCTTATTCTTAGAGGAGACCAATGCTGTACAAAAATTTAAAATTTATTCATTTATTTTATAAAGTAAATGCAAACAAATATTATGTCTAAGAACTGGAGGGTAAACAGGTGTTTATTGCATAGTCTTTCAACTTTTCTATATCTAAACATCTCAAAATAGAAATTGAGAGAGAGAATATACTCCAAAAATCCATTGTATAGATGCTTATGTGGTCTATTCTGTTTTGAGTAAAAATGGAAAAATCTTATCCCAGATACACACACACATACACACATATATTCTCTGTAACACTCTTGTTTCCACCTCAGAGAGAGTGTTACTGTTAGGCAATACTCCAACCACTGATTTAGTCTGTGAGCAAAGGTTTTAAGGCTGCAGTATCACAAAAGACAGTTCTATCTTAAATTTACACTTACAGACAGGCTGTTACCAGCTTGTATAATGTGTCAATTGAGACAGTCTGTCTTATGATTTCAGAATTTACTATATATAATTCCTTGTTAAAAGTTTCTTGCCCTAAATCTTCCCTATTCTTGGCAACTGCAGAACAAATGTTTTCATCATCTTCTCTTTCCTTAAGTTCTCCTTCAACCTTCTGCTGCCTCTGCTACCTCTGGGAGTCAACAGGGCTACATCTTCATGTCCAAAGATATATTTATTACCCAGATCATTAGAATTAGAAACAGAAAATCACTAACAGAGTACAGCATAAACTTAAGTAAAAATATTAAATTTACATGATTAATTAAAACAAGTTTGTAAAAAAAAAGGATATGGAGTATTGATCATTTATTTACAGTTCAGCAAAAGAAAGAGCAAAAGAAAATCAGCCACATTCATGACCTTTCTTTCAATCCATGACTCAGAAATGTGTAATTTGGAGCGAAGAGGTGCTTTTAGAGGAAGCTGGGAATATGACTAGATAGTATCACAAATAAAGTACATTACCATAATCAGGAGTTAGGTTTTACAGTCAAAAGAGATTTTTTGCAGAAAGGAACACCGGGAAAGAATGCAATAACCTTACTGAATTTAACAGTACATTTAATAAAGTATTAATAACATTTGTTTCATTTCAGAAGCAATAAAGAAAAGAAATGATATTTACCAGGGTTTGTCTTCTCCAGCTGATACCATCGGTAAAACGCTCTTTTCTTCTGTTCACTCAGGTCTGATCCCTGTTGCAGCAGCCAATGAGAGATCCGGCTCTGACTGATACCTACACAAAAGACAAAAAGCTTTTGTGGTGAGGAAGCATGGAAACTGCACCGAAGTTAATGATGGAACTGTCAGTTCTAGGTTACTGAGTACTCTGTATCTTCTATCTGTCTCTGTAAGAAAGTTGTAACTTGAACAGATCCCTTAAATTAGGTTAAATAAATCCCTGTGCTGGATAGGATATATGAGAAATTATCTAGTAGAGATCAAAGCATGCATTAACCAAGGCTTCACAGTGATCTCTCAAACACCAGAAGCACCTTCATAAATGAAGTAAATGGATATATCTGAGCAATAGTTAATAGTCCTGCTATTACCACTGTATTCCACTCCACTCCATTTCAGCACACATCGACTTTTTAACAGATTCTGAGAAACAAACAAAAAAAATCAAGCTAGCAGATTTTGCTACTCACTACTGATACCAATAAAAAGATTTAGGGCTAAAAATGGGGATATTATGAGTGTATGTGTCAGAGCTGGGCCTCCTCAGTGGACAGAATATCCAGGTGCACATGGAGGATATGGCAGTACACTGGAGTCTGCAGAGGACACCTGGTACCATAACAGAGGACAGAACAAATGGATCAACTACACCAACCAAGTGTTGGCAGTGAGTATCTGGGCAAATGGAGACTCTAAATGGTCCATGTCAACCAGTAGATTCTGGAGCGATTTCATAGTAATTGGATTACAGTAATCTGTAATCTGCAGTAATTCAGATCTGCTGAACTATCAAAACCTCTTGAGCAGGACCCTTGAAGCATGTCCAACATTGGGGACCCTGGGGTGGTGTCAGGTGACTGTCCTCCATCCCAGGGTACAGAAGAGTTTGGGGGCTGGGTGTGGCTTCTCCCATTATCTCCCTCCTTCCCCCAGAGCTAGGAAGGAAAAAAAGTGAATGTGGAAATAAAGCTCTTACCCACTTTCTTGTAGCCCTTCACCCTTATCACCCTAAGGAACTATGTAAAAATCATCAAAATAAATCAATAAATAAATCTTAAAAAAAATAAAGTGGAGACATTGTTGGAGTACTGTCTTTAATAAGGTTTGTGGATTATTTATTAATTCTTTAGGTATTTTTAGATCTACTGCCATTTGTATAGAGAAGTAAGAATTGGCAGACTTTAGAGCTATGCTGCAATATGATCTCTTAAGAAATCAACTAAAGATGTTTTTCCAATGCATACATTTTGCAAGAATTCTGAATGTAAAGCTATCATTTCCTGCTAAGAAGCTCTTCACAATGATTACTTAGAACTGCGATGCATCTCCATCTGAAATCAGAAAAGCATGTCTAAAATTTACCAGGATGAAAATCATGTTCATCTGGTCATTATAGGTATTCTAGAAAAAATTAATAATTCAATATGTAATTGGCAAAAACAAGGATAATAAGAAAAATAAACTATCTTACTAAGTCCACAATGTACTTTCCAAAAGATCATTCAGCTATTATAGAGGATTCCCACCATGTAGGCCCTCCCAAGAAATTATTTACAATGACTGAATATCATCTGTGCTAACACTTATTTAAATTATAATGCTCAATGGAAAGAGTGGCTATCATGAAGTAATCATATCCTCAACAAGTCACGAGGCCTAGCAATCCCATTTAAGTCACTAAAGACAAGCCTCTCAAGTTTCACACATTTAGAAACCCGAGGAAGGGGAAAGAGTATGAAAGGAAAGACTGAAGGAAGGCTCCCTGCCTGGAAGCATCTCTCACTTTCAAAGGGCAAAATTCAGTTAGTTTTCCAAAACCTAAAGTGACTGTAGTTCTCAAGTGTTTCACACAGTAGTTTTCCAGTGGACTAGGAGCCATGCGCTGCATGTGCTGGCAACTAGCAATGCACGATTGTTCTAAAGAGAATGCCCATTATTCATGAAAATTAAATGGCCTGCATTTAGCAATACTTGCACCAAAAGTCTAGTTTCAGACATTATAATTTTTTTTTTGCCACTTCATGAAGAAAACAATTACTTATCGTTAAACCCAAATCGACTTTCCTGTTTACAAATAAAACTATTTTACATGAGTTCTTCATATTGGGACCATACTACTAGGAACAGGGAATTTCTACAAAATCTGTTAATATATCAGTTCTGTTAGAGTTTTAGAAAGATTTACTTATCTATTTATATGAAAGGTGGACTGAGAAAGAGACAAAGAAATATCTTCCATTTGCTGTTTCACTGCCCAAATGGTTGCCAGTGCAGAGGATGGGACAAGTCAAAGCCAGGAGCTGGCCTGCAATATGGATGCCAGCTTTGGAGACAGCAACTCAACCTGCTAAACCAGCCCCAGTTTTGACAGTATGTTCCAACACTAAATCTTCCCCACACAGATCACATATGCCACAGAGCCCACCAGCATTAGAGCTGACCAGGTACAATTATGCCATAGTGGAGGGAGAAGATAAAAGCCCACCAAAAAAAAAAACAAAAAACAAGAACATTAATTAAATCATAGTATATATACATAATAAAGACAGGCATTTAACATTAATTCTAAAAAAAATTAGCTTCAGAAAAAGCCAGACAACTATCTAAAATTCATCTATATCAACTTGTTGACAAGGGCAAGTATATATAAAATGCTCCTTCTGCAGATGGAAGGTAAAATGGCAGGGTCACTTTAGGAAACAGTTGGACAGTATCCACTAATACTGAACATGTATATACACTACGAAGTAGTGATTTTTATGTTTGGCTTTCTACCCTTAAAATATTGTATACTAAATGGATTTAAAAATAGACATTGTAATTAAATAAACAGTCGTCTGAAGAAGTTAATTGCTACTTTTCCTTTTCATTTCTACTTTCTTAAAAAATTTTTTTAGAATAAACTTATTTTATTTAGATGATCCAGTTCCTTAACATTGTTTTAAGGTAGCAATATATATAGGAAACAAAATAACAAATCAGCTGAAGAAAACATCACTTTCCACAAGCTTTAGCTTCTCAAAACTTCTTTACTGGCCAGAAGACAATTTCCACATAACCTTAATGCACTGATAGACTAAGCTAACACCTGTCTTTCCAATAAGAAAGTAATCACACAGTAATCAAAAGAAGAAAATCCTTTTTGCCAGTTTTACTATTCAGCTCCTCCTTCCAGTTCTTCAAATATCAAGCTCCCTTCCACTAGAGGGCTCTCCACCATAATCCATTCCTGACTAGGTCTCTAAAACTACAAATAGAACCACCTCCTGGAGAGTGTGCCACTATCATTCAGTTGGCTTTAGGAGCTGCTGTGTTAGCTCCTTACATATTAGAAGCCCCCAGAGTCCCATCTTTACTCGTCTTTTCTAACTCTATACATTCCTCAGTCATTTCATTTATCAACGACCATGATTTAAAATGTCAACTAATGTCAAAGACTTTGAGGATACTAGCCTGTTCCTTCAAAACATTTGCTAGGTAGCTTCGATGAATTTCTCAAAGGTCCACAAACTAATTCAATATCTTAATCTCCCAAAGGTCCACAAATTAATTCAATATCTTCACCCATGTATCTGCTCTCCTTCCTTGTTCGTGTCTCTCACCTCTATTTTACTCTTTCCCTGATTCTCATAATCACTGAAGTCATGTTCTCTTCCCCAAATCCTCCTCATTCCCTGGCCTCAATGCTCACTTATTATAGCTATAATCTCAACCTGTTTTACCTGAACAACTCTGTAACCTTGATGAAAAGAATATTCCATCTAAAAGTAAAAAAAAATCCTCAATATTATATTATATATAATTATATAAAGTCATATTTAAAATTTTAAAGTTAGAACAAATGACTATATTCTCTATAAATGTTCCTCTATTTCTACCCTCTTAATTCATATCCTAGCTATATTCTGTTTATTGGGTAGCAATACACCAACACTTTCCACCATGAATTTAAATACACATAAGCACGTATCTCAATGAAGGCACTTCAAAAGCTCATGGAAAACTGACATAAAATATCAGCTTACTTGGGGGCAAATTTTTTGTAAAAATCCATATGCAAAGCGAGTCATTAGAAAGCTCATGGCAATGTTAATTGTGCATGAATTCTAAACATTTTTTGCACCAAAGTAAAATTATCTTTTAAGTACACTTTCACACATTTTTTGAAACACACTTATGGGGACAGGAAGGTAAGATTTCATTATTTCAACATACATTTGAGATTGCACATAATTAATAACCTACTTTTCTCACATTAATCTTGAATTTTTTCATGTACTGCATAACAAATCTTCCTCGGTCTAGTTGTTACATGCAGTCTATACCATAATTTATTAAAATAACCTATTCTTGAACTACAGCTGCCTTGAACTACAGCTGCCTCTTGAACTACAGAATATATCTGATGGGTGAATTCACAGGCATAGAATGCTCAACTTACAGTGTATGAGCAGTATTTAACTTTTTAATAGATAAAACTGAATAATTCCCTATTTCTCAATTTTATATTCTAACCAGCAGTCATGAGACTGCGTATCTACATCTCACCATTACTGAATATCATCAAAGTTTTTAGTTTTTTTTCCTGAAAATATATTATTACCTTAAAAATTCTAAGCAATTCAGAGGAAAGGAAAAATAAAAGTAAAAAATGCACGAACTCAAATTCTCACCATTTTAGAAACAATGACAACCATGCCAAGCACATATATAAAGAGTAAGCAAAATTACTAATATTAGATAATTTTAAAGATAGATTTTTAAAATATAAAAATATTAAATTCAGTTTTATCTCAACATAAGAAAATGTTTTTTTAAAACTAAGATTAAAAATTAAAGATCCTGAGAAATAGTAACTGCTAAATAATATTTTTAAGAGTCCATTAAAGCACATGAAATGAGTAATATTAAAACACTGTAAAATTAGAATATAATATCATTGTTATTACTTAACTTCTTGGCAGTATTTCACAGTTCCTGGCTAAACACCTGGGTAAACTGGCAGACTGTAGCAGACAACCTCCAATAAGCCCCCTGAGGATGCCCCAGGTCTTTCCACTTTGGTGTAATCTCCAAAACTTCATCAAGGCTATCTGTTCACCCAACAGATGTAGCAGAAACGATAGTAGATCACTTCTGAGTATACATTATAAAAGACAATAACAGCACACATAGTTCATTAAAAGGGAAGCCAGCTGTCAAGTACTGAGAAAATTTAAGCAACTCCATGGGGGTAGAGGAAAGAGAGAAATATCTATGAGGCTAAGAACTGAGCCATTCTGCTAACATACAACTCAATCATCTTGGAAAAAGAATCCTCTAATCTCATTTAAGCTGCCACATGACTGCAACCTCATGAGGCACCCTAAACCAGAAAACTTATTTAAGCTGCTCCTGGATTTCTGACACACAAAAAAATTGAATGAGACACTAATGATTAGGCTTCAAGATGCTATGTTCTCAGATAGTTTTTATGTGGCAATAGGTAATTAAAACATATATTCTATTTTCTCATGTAGACCCTAGCCTTTATACCTAGCTCCTGATTCTTAGAATATATATAAGATTTATTTATTCGCCTGAAAGGCAGAGATGGGGGTAGAGAGGTAAAAAGAGGGGAAGAAAGAGAAGAAGGGAACAACAGAGATATCTTTATTTTATTTTTATTTCAAAGGCAGAGTTGATTCCCCAGGATGGCTGCAATGGCCAGCCAGAAGCTGAAGCTGGAAGCCAGGAACTTCCTCCAGTCTCCCACATGTGTCCAGGGTCGAAGCACTTGGGCCATGATCTCTCCTGCTTCCCAGACCATTAGTGGGGAATGGATTGCAAGTAGATTAGCTGGGACTGGAACAAACACCCAGTGGAATGTCAACACAGCAGGTGGAGGCTTTATGTGCTAGGCCTGGGCACCAGCCCCACTAGTTCACTCCCCAAATGGCCACAACAATCAGGGCTGGGCCCAGCCAAAGCCAGGAGCTCCCATGTGGGTGCAGGGGCCCAAGTACTTGGACCATCTTCCACTGTCTTTCCAAACATAATTAGAATGGAGCTGGATAAGAAGTGGAGCCACTGGGACTCAAACCAATGCCCATATGGAATGGCAGGGACCCTGAGGTGGCTTAACGTGGAAAGTCACAACACTCAGAAGATATTCATCACTGGTATTCCAATTTGGATTCGGTTCCTGGAGATGTTTACTCACAGTTCTAGGTTTAAATGCATTCAAGATTCAAGTCTCTCATTTTTCTAATGCTAAGCTTTGTATTTCTGTTTTCATTTGAGGCATATCTGATGTATCATTTTCATATTTTATAAACAGTAAACTCTTATGGGTATAGTTCACGGAATTTTGATAGATGTGTATATAAGTACTGCTCAAATCAAAGTATAGATTATTTTTATGTTCCCTAAAAGCCGTTCTTATCTCCTTTCCAGTCAATACCTAGGTTTCATGTTTTCTAATTAACTCTCGGTGGGTAAATGTGATGTATTTACCATTTCTTGCACACATGTATGTTTGTTAATCATTTTTATGCCTGAGGACAATCCCTTTTGGTAAAAAATATAGGTCAGCTTTCCTTCAAAATCAGCTAAATTAGTGGCATACATAGGAATGGCAGAGAAAGCGTCTGCCTTTAGCATCAGCATCCCATACAAGTGCCAGTTTGAGTCATGGATACTCTATTTCCCATCCAGTCTTCTACTTACGGCCTGGGAAACAACAAAGATGGCCCAAGGTCTTGGGCCCTTGTATCCACACGGCAGACCTGGAAAGAAGCCTCAGCTCCAGGTTCTGGACTGGGCCCACTCTGGCTATTGTGGCCATTTGGGGGGAGCAGACCAGCAGATGGAAAATCTCTCTATCTCCTTTTCTCTGTAACTCTGCCTTCCAAATAAATATAAAAGAATCTTTCTAAAAAAAATTCCTGTATAAAAGGAATGACAGTGAAAGAGGCACTATCATGAAAAGGCTGACAAAGATTATTAGAATCAACTTTTTCAGAACCCTGAAATTTGCAAATGATCCCAACTATTCAATAGCATGTTATCATGAAAAACATTAAATTAGTGAGATATGTGACTTTAACCTGACTTCCTGCCATGCCTTGAAAACCAACTTTTATAATCACAGTGAAAACTACACATTGTCTAGGAACCACTCAAGAAAAGCAAACAGCATTGAAATTCCTTAAAACAATACTTGGAGGGAACTACTGATTGTTAACCTGGGCAAGTTTGTTATAAATTAAGATGTTAATGGTAATCCCCAGGGCAAAGACTAAGAAAACAACAAATGAATAAACAAAAAAAATGACATGCATATAAATTGGCACACTGGAACATAATAGTTAACACAAAAGAGAACAAATCAAGGTCACTATTACGGCTTTGGAAGTTAAATTGACTCTTACAACACGAGCATCCTATGTTGGAGTACAGATTGGCATCCTGGCTGCTCTGTTTCTGATGCAGGTATCTATAGATATGTCTGAAAAAGCAGTGGAGGGTGGCCCAAGTGCTAGGTCCCCTGCCATGCATATGGGAAACTCAGATGCAGTTCCAGGCTCCTGGCTTTTTCAAGGCCCAGCCTGGCCATTGCAGCCAATATGGGAGTGAAGCATTAGATGGAAAATCTAACTCTCGCCTTTAAAAAATTAAAAAATTATTTTTAAAAAATGAAGGGAGCAATACCATACAGACACAATGCAAATCCAAGAAGGCACACAGGAACACAAAAGTGATGACCACTTTGAAAAACTGACAGTCGAAGAGTGAAAAGTTGTCAGAATTGAGGAAAGGCAAAGAGAAAATTAAAAGTAGATAGAGGGAAGTGACTCCTTACATACCAGGAATGTTCTAAAGACGAACAGCTGATCTCTCATCAGAAGTCAAAGGAGAAACTAAGACACTGCCAGATGAACTACGCTGGCAAGAATTTATTGGAAAAGATGGAATCTACTGGACATATTCAGGCTGAAATGATAGGACATTAAATAGTAACTCAAAAAAGACAGATGGTTAAGGTAACTACAGGGGTAAATATAAAAGACCCAATGTGGAAATTATTCCTTTCCCTTTTTCACTTAAAATGAAATAACGCAATGTATAAAATATATAATGTGTATAACACTAACAGTGGAATGTAGAGGAAATGAAGCAATAAAGGTACCATATCTTTCCGTAGTTCTACTGAAATTAAGCGGGCATTAAATTGGAGTAGACTGTTATATATTAAGATGTCAATGATAATCCCCAGAGCAACAATAAGAAATCGAATAAATAAATTAGAAAGCACTTAAATTTACACTGAAATATATATATATATATATATATATATATCATGCAAAAGAGAAATTAACTAAAGAATGAGCAAAACTGATGCAAAACATAGAGAAAACAAATGACAAAACAGCGTACGCAAATCCTACCTCATCGGAATTACATTAAATTTCATATTGATTATTTTGGAACAAAAATTTTGAAATCTACATGCAAGCTTTTCCTAATATATATTCTACAGGGACTTTTGGGAATTCTGCCTACATGTGGATTTTAAAAAAAATCTGTATATTAAGTAAACTTAAATTTCATTTTCCCTTAAACTTGTAAAATATCTTGGTAAAGAATGAACCAGTGTAAGACCACAATGGGAAGTGATAAAATCTACATTATTTTAACAGACAGAAAAGCAGCATTTCACAAAAGTAAATATGACTTCACAATATACAACACTCAAAAAATTAGGAACACAAGCCAACTTCTTTACCCTGATACAGGACATCCACGAAGAACTCACAGCTGACATCATACTTACAGGAGAAAGAAGTGAAAGCTTCATTACTCCTCAGACCAGAATTGAGACAGCAATGTTAACGCTTGTCACCTCTACCCAGCACTGTATTGGATTGTTCTGGCCATGGCAATAAGGCAATATAAAGAAATAAAAGGCACCCAAAATGGAAAGAAGTAAAATTACCTCAATTTGAAGATATCACAAACAAGTATATAAAAAAACTCAAAGGTATACAAACACACACACACACTCTCTTTCTCTCTCTCTTATCAGAGCTAACATGTGAGTTCAGCCAGGTTGCAGGACACATGATATTAGCCACAAGGGATGAATAATCCAAAAATGAAATTCAGAAAACCAATTCCAATTAATTTATTTTAAAAAAATTAATTATTTTACTATCCCATAGGCTCTGGGATTCCCAACTCCTCCCAACACCCACCCATCCTAACTAGTTTCCCCCATGCCATTACAACAGTATAGTCCTTCACAATCAGTCATCATTCCATCATTCTGGTATTTCAGTGTATCCTGACACTGTAGGAATGGACAATGGCAAGGATCTGTTAATAAGCTCTGTCCCACAAAGCTGACAGATATATCTGAGAACACCCGTTTTACTTACTCTTAGCCATACAGATATTTCAATATCTTGTAGGAGCAAATTTGTTCAAACTATTTACCTAGCCTCTTTAAGGAATCTTTTAACTATTCTTAAGCATTTTAAAAACAGAATAACTGTAAAATCCTCTTGTGAAGATCAATTAATCAGAAGCTGCTGTGACTGACAAGTGTCAATGAGCACAAAGAGGATTTAACCTAACCAGTACACACTACTGTGGACCCTATGATATGATGCACATTTTTATAATTGGTACTTTAAAAAAAATACAGGACTCATGAATGTACAAAATACAAAAGAAACAAAAATAAGTCATTTACCACTTAACACCTTACAACCCACCCGCTTGTTGCCTTATTTTTTTTATGGACAAATAGTACTTGACAATACAGATGAACCATAATACATCTAATAAGACATTTAAGTTAATTAATACCCTTCTAATAGACATTTAGGTTATTTACAGTCCTCTGCTATGATATAATATGGTTCAGTAAATTTTCCTACACAGTCATCGTTCTAGACAGAAGTACTTTTAACAGATAAATTCATAGAGGATAAATTATATAAACGATGTCCATGAATTTTAAAAAGATGTTTCTCAAACAAGATGTATGTGCAAACACGTGTGAATACAAATACATAGAAATTTTAAACTCATTCAGGCTTGTTAGCAAGGAGTCTTTGAGGGTTTTGTTTTGTTTTGTTTTGTTTGTTACTGCAATAGTCCAGTGGCTAAATCCTCACCTTGCATGCACCAGGAACCCATATGGGCACCAGTTCGTTTTCTGGCTGCTCCATTTCCCATCCAGCTCCCGGCTTGTGCCCTTGGGAAGCAGTAGAGGATGGCCCAAAGCCTGGGGACCCTACACCCATGTAACAGACTCCTGGCTCCAGATCGGTTCAGCACTGACCGTTGCAGCCACACAGGGAGTGAACCAGCAAATGGAAGATCTTTATCTCTGTATCTTCTCTCTGTATATATGCTTTTCCAATAAAAATATAAATCTTAAGAAAAAAAATGCTATTTACTTGAAAGGCAGAGGGACAGAGAGCGAGGAGAGAGAATTAGAGACAAAAAAGGAGACTGACAAATCGACTGTCTCCTAGTTCACTTCCCAAATGGCTGCAACTGCCAGGACTGCGCTAGGCAGAAGCCAGAGGCTGGGAACACCAATCTGGTCAGCTGCCTGTGTGGCAGGGCATCACCTATTGTAAGCATCAATTGTGGTGTTTAGCATGCCCTTAGCAGGAAGCTAAAACCAGAAGCAGAGCTAGGAGCTGAGTCTAGGAAATCTGATATAGGGAACAAATGTCTTAAGTGGTATCCCCTAATGCTATGCAAAATACCCACCCTAAGAATATGTACATGTTATAAAGAATAATAAAGTAACCATTAATAAATTTAAATATCTAGGTATTTACTGTAATATATCTAACTAGTTGGTGGATACTATGTGTAGGATAAAGGGAAAAATGACTTAAATGGTTACTTAATTGCTAAATGTCAATAGCTGGTTGAAAATTATCTAGATCAAAAAGAAAACAACAAAAAAAGAAAGTTATCTAAAAGATGATATTCTATTCATCTTTTAAAAGCAGTGAGGATATACTTTTTTAAAAAAGATTTAATCATTTTTATTGGAAAGGCAGATGTACAGAGAGGAGGAGAGACAGAGAGGAAGATCCTCTGACCGACGATTCACTCCCCAGGCAGCCGCAACGGCCAGTGCTGCGCTCACCCAAAGCCAGGAGCCGGGATTCTTCCAGGTCTCCCATGCAGGTGCAGGATCTCAAGGCTTTAATCCATCCTCCACTGCTTTCCCAGATCACAAGCAGAGAGCTGGATGGGAAATGGAACTGCTGGGATTAGAACTGGCGCCCATATGGGATCCCGGGGCGTTCAAGAAGAAGACCTGAACCATTACACTATCGTGCCGGGCCCGATGATACACATTTTAATGATATAGGATAACTTCCAATTTGAAAGGATTATGGACATAATTATTTTCTTATATAAGGGAACTTCAGAGAATTGTTGAAAACTGTATTAGAAGCTACTTTTGATGCAAAGGTATTTTGAAATACTGCATACTCATAAATTCATACAATATCTCTGAAGGGAAGATTAAAATTGTGTCTTCTGGGAAGAAAAAAAAAGATAAAAGTTTATATTTGCTGTATATCATTCTGAAGTTACACCTGAAGTTTGAAAACACATGAATACATTTCCTAACACAAACAGTTAATCTACTATAGCAATTCTGATTACTGTTAGTCTCAAGGTTAGTCTTGGTCCTAGCATTATAGAGTAGCAACTAAAGCCACTGCCAGCAACACTGGTATTCCATACTGATACTGGTTTAAGTCTTGTCTGCTCTACTTCCAATCTGCTTCCCTGCTAATGTGACTGGGAAAGCAGAAAAAGACAGCCCAAGTGCTTGGGCTCCTGCCCTCACATGAAAGATCTGGAAAGGGACTCCTGGCTCCTGCTTTGTGCCTGGCCCAGCTCTGGCCATTTTGGCCCTTTGGGGACTGAAGCAGCTGATGGGAGATTCTTTCTTTCTGTTTTTACTTACATGAAACTCAACCTTTCATGTAAATAAATCTCTAAACAAATCCCCCACAAAATTTAAAGGATTGTTTCAGAAAAATAAATTTAGGGAGAAATGCATGGAAAATTATTACTTGCTCAAAATAATGCAGCTGTAATGTTAATAAATAACAGAAAAAGTTCTGTGGGGTTTACTACATGCCATTTGAAAAGTCATTTATACTAAATGAATCTACTAAAGAATTTGTTCAGTAAGTATCAGTATTCTTGCTTTCTAGAAAAGGAAATCTGAGCTTAAGATGTTCAATAAGTTGCCCAAACTTATACACCTAATAAGGCATGAAAATCAGATTTTGTTCCCAGTCTACCTGCAAAGTCATGTATTATCACTGCACTATAATTCCTCTATAAATTGGATTGTGGTATTAAAAATGATGGCTTTGCTGCAAAATAAACAACAATCAGCTGCATGATCACAGACAAATGAATCTATTTTCTTCAACTCATCTGTAACTGTGGAGGTTAACACCTGCCTCTCAAATATATAAAGCACTTAGCACAGCATGTAGCACTTAGTAAGTGTTAAATAAATTACAGCTAAATATAAAACCTTCCAGAAAGGGAGATTTAATGGGGAAAGAATCTGGCCCAGAGAATAGGATGTTAGTTAGTTGAGACACCCTCATGCCACATTATAGAACCTGGGTTTGAGACTCAGCTCTGGCTCCCTCTTCCAGCTTTTCATGAATGCAGATCCCGGGAGGCAACAGCTAAGAGCTCAATTGTGTTCCTATCCCTCATGTGAGAGAAGCCTGGGCTGCATTCTTGGGTCAAGGACAAGATTCAGGATACTGTAAACATCTGGGCAATAAACCAGTACATGAAAACTATTTCTCAGAAAAAAAAAAAGCTTGACTAGTGAAAATAGAGCCACTGGCTGACAGTAACTCACTTAGATGATAATATGCTATTCTGCATGAAAATAATAGTTCTCAAACACTTCACGATAGTATTTCCTAGA
Source organism: Ochotona princeps (assembly GCF_030435755.1). Lineage (NCBI taxonomy): Eukaryota > Metazoa > Chordata > Mammalia > Lagomorpha > Ochotonidae > Ochotona > Ochotona princeps. Next base: position 40,821,327 of record NC_080842.1, on the reverse strand, counting down.
AAAATCAACACAAATTAGTAATACATATCTTTGGGAAAAATTCTTCAGTAATGGAAGGGTCAAAAATGACAATATTTATGTCAAAAACTTTCAAAGAAAATTAAAAATGCAAACTTTTTTGAGAAATTTATATATTTCAGTCCTTTTTTTCTTTTATTTTGAAAGACTGACTTTTTTTACTAGAAAGTAAGAGAAGAATTGAGATTGAGAGAAAGATCTTCTGTCCACTGATTCACTCCCGAAGTGGTCACAACAGCTGAAGCTGAGCTGATCCGGAGCTAGCAGCCAGGAGCTTCTTCCAGGTCTCCCACATGGGTGCAGGGTCCCAAAGCTTGGAGCCATGCTCTACTGCTTTCCCAGGCCACAGCCAGGGAGCTAGATGGGAAGCGGGGCCAGGACCTCTGGAACACGAACTGGTGACCATATGGGATCCACGCATGTATAGGCGAGGACTTTAGCCACTATGCTACCCAAACAGGCCCAAAACATTGAGTGCAAGCTCATCACGAGAATTTTTCCGTGAACTCTTTCCTACGTTTTCAATAAGAACAATGACAACAATTCTGGGAGCAATATTGCATTAGAGATGTACTTTAAAACCAGTGTGTTGGGCACAGCGCCGTGGCCTAGCAGCTAAAGTCCTCGCCTTGAAAGTCCCGGGATCCCATATGGGCGCCGGTTCTAATCCCGGCAACTCCACTTCCCATCCAGCTCCCTGCTTGTGGCCTGGGAAAGCATTTGAGGACAGCCCAAGGCTTTGGGACCCTGCACCCGCGTGGGAGACCCGGAAGAGGTTCCTGGTTCCCGGCTTCGGATTGGCACAGCACCAGCCGTTGAACTCACTTGGGGAGGGAATCATCGGACGGAAGATCTTCCTCTCTGTCTTTCCTCCTCTCTGTATATCTGACTTTGTAATAAAAATAAATAAGTCTTAAAAAAAAAACAAACAGTGTTTTCAAAGGCAAGGTGCTATCCACAGGTTGATTTGTGACATTTAAAGACAGATCATCCATTATAGGAGGCAAAAATCTCATGGGTGAGAAATCAAAATCTATGTTCTTAACCAGTAATCACCATGGGCACAGGGAAAAGCCATAGGTGATTTGAAAGCAATTATATTTGGGTTGTGGTTTGTAACTCTGTTATTTAGGCAACTTGAAAAATTATTCCTGCTGAGAATAAAGTCATGCTGGCAATTTTTCAGGGACCAGGGACCCAATAATTTCTATTGTTCCATATTTTATTTCCTTGACTTGGGTACAACCCTACATTCACACATACATGAATGCATAAGAAATTCCTAAATATAGAAGCTCAACATACTCAAATGATTCATTCTAAGGGTTAAGAAAAAACTGGACAATGAAACTAAAAATTGAACCTACATAATAGCAACAAAAATGCAAAATATTTAGAGAGAAAATATGGACAAGATTTGCACAACTGAAATATGCTAACACGGTTGAGAGAAAGTAAGGATGACCTAAATAAATGGAGACAAAGACCCTGTTCAAGGATTGAGATACAAAATGAATATGAGTAAGATGCAAATTTCTAATATCAGGTTGACCTACAACTCAAAATAAACCCAAACCGAATTCCAACCTCAATATAAATGTGCTTTCTGTAGAAACTGAAAAGCTAATTCTAAAATGTACATAGAATTTTACAGAAGATCTACAATGTCAACAGTAATCGTGAAAACTTAAAAACAAAGTTGGGAGATGTTAAACTTTATGATTTTAAAATTTAAACAGATCTACAATCATCTATAATTTTGTATTGGTGAAAAGATAGACATAAAGAACCATGGAGCAGAATATACTGCCCAGAAACAGACCACATTATCTTTGTGCAACTAATTTGTCGCGAAGTTGTAAATGCAAATGCAAATGCAAAGACAAAGACGAGAGTTTCCAACATATGGTGCTCCAGCAGTTGAATTTCCACATGGGGAAAAAATAAAGTATGTCTGAAATTTTATGCAATTTCTAGGAGAAAACATAAGAAAAAAATTCTTCTTTATATGATTTATTTATTTGAAAATCATAGCTACAGACAGAGAGGGAGGGAGAGATGGAGAGAGAAAGGGAGAGGGAGACCTTGACCATAATGCATAATATTCTGCTTTAAAAAGCAAAACAGTACACCCTACAATGTGAATGAGAAACCTGCTAATTACCTTTAAAGGATCTGTAATCAGATGGACAGCAGATTTCTCATCAGAAACCCCACATGCAAGGAGCGAAAGGAGAAACAAAATCCTTAAAGGAAAGACTGTCATTTCAGAATACTACACCCAGACAACCTCCAATTTAGAAATGAAGGTGAAAGAAAGACCATCTAAAACAACCAAAAATTGAAAGAATTTGTCACCACCCAGCCAACCTTACAAATGATACTTAAGTACTACACATAGAAATAGCAAAAGATAATCAGCATCATGAAAGAATATCAAGTTAGAAAACCTATAATAATAGTATAAGTATAAAGGAGATCCAAACAAACAATAGGAATAATTACAGAAAAATGGCAAGACCAAGTAATCATTTATGAGTAATTATCCTGAATGTAAGTGAACTAAACTCTCCAATTAAAAAATACAGATTGGCTGAATGGATTTAAAAGCAAGATCCATCCATACACTGCCTAGATATTTTACCAACAAAGAGACACACAAGCTGAAAGTGAAAGGATGGAAAAAACACTCCATACAAAAGGAAATCAAAGTTGACTTTAAGATGAAACTGCCCAAAGAAACAAAGAAGGTCTTTATGTAATGATGAAGGGATCAACTCAACAGCCAAGATGTGATTGTAGTAAGTGTAAATGCGCCCAATGCTAGAGCACACAGTTATTGAAAACAAGCATTAATTCATCTAAAAGGAAACAGCCTTCAGTACAATAATAATGGGGCCTTCAACACACACTTTTATCAAGGGACAGACAACTAAACAAACAAAAATCAACAAAGAAACAACAGAACTAGTAGAACTAGTCTGTACTGCGAACCAAATGGGATCTAGTTGAAAGGTATAAAACATTTCATCCCACACCTGCAAAATCTTTTCATCAATATTAAGCTTTTTCTAGGACAGACCTTATACTAGACCATAAAGAAAGTTTCAAAAAATTTTAAGAAACTGAACTCATACCGTGTAACTTTTCTGACCACAATGAAATGAAAGTAGAAACTAACAACAAAACAAACTCCAGAAAATAGATAAACAAATGGAATGTGAACATGGCCCTGAGTGAACAGGTCATGAAGAAAATTTATGAAAGTAAAATAGCAAATCAGGCAGGATATAGCAAAATTATTATTAAGAGCAAAGTTTGTAACTTTGCCTACACACCAAAAATTAGGAAGGCATCAAATAAATACCTACAGAACCAGAAAAACAAATCAAACCTCAAACCCAAAGTTACCACGAGAAAATAATTAAAATCAGAAATTAGGGCTCGGTGCAATAGCCTAGTTGCCAAAGTCCTCGCCCTGGATATGCAGGGATCCCATATGGACAATGGTTCGCATCCCGGTGGCCCAGCTTCCCATTCAGCTCCCTGTTCGTGGCCTGGGATTGGTAGCAGAAGATGGCCGAAAGCCTTGGAACCCTCTGTGTGGGAGACCCAGAAGAAGATTCTAGTTCCCGGCTTTGGATTGGCTCAGCTTCAGCCACTGCAGCACTTGGGTAGCAAATCAGTGGATGGATTATCTTCCTCTCTGTCTCCTCTTCTCTGTATATCTGCCTTTCCAATAAAAAAATCAATCTTTAAAAAAAATCAGAGAACAAAGTTGAAATCAGACAACTGATATAAAATATCAGTGAAATGAAGAGCTACTTTTTGAAAAATAAAATTTACAGACCATTGGTACAAAAAAATCAAGAAAAAGGAGAAGACCCAAATTATAAAACCAGATATGAAAACAGAGATGTTACAATGGATATCACAGAGATAGAATCAACAGGATTGACTACAAACAGCTACACGTTAAAAGAAATGTATAGATTTCTGGACACCTAGGCAACTCACAAAACTGAATCGTAAAGACAAAGAAAACTCGAAATAGACCAATAACCAAGACAAAGATTGGATAAGTAATAAAAATAATCTCAATAAAGAAAACCCCAGGATAAGATGGGTTCTCGCCAAACTCCTAAAGAAAAACCTATTCCATTTTTTTGCAAACTACTGAAAAAACTGAAAGGGAGGAAATTCTTCTAAAATCCTTCTATAATGCCAGTTTCACCTTAATTCTAAAATGAGAAAAAGATATAATAAAGGAAAATAACTTTATTATTTATTATATTCCTGATGATCACAGATGCAGAAAACAAAAAACAAAAAAATTAAAACCAACTTCAGCAATATACTACCTAGCTCAACCCAAGAACAGTCCTGAAAGATCATTTACCCAAATTAAGTGGGATTCAACACATGCGAACTGATAAATCACATTAACAAACTGAAGAATAAAAACCGTATGATTATATCAATAGATGGAAGAAAGTATTTGATAAAACATGGAATCTCTTCATGATAAAAACCACATGCTTACTGGGTATAGGAGGCACACTCCTCAACAAAAATAAGGCAATATATAAAAACCCTATACCCTGCATAAATTTAATGGGGAAAACTTGGAAATATTTCCAACAGCATGCAGAATCAGACAAGGCTGCCCACCCTAATCATTGCTACTCACTAGTTCTGGAAGTTTTAGACTGAGTCATTAGGCAAGATGAAGAATTCAAAGGGATACAAACTGGAAAGAAGGAAGTTACCTCTATCTGCAGATGACATAATTCTATAGGTAGGGGGACCAACGACTCTACTATGTGACTGCTGGAACTCAGACTGGTAAGGTCGCAAACAATGTCATAGAAAAAGAACTTGTAAGATCCTTCTTACTTGTTTGTTTTTACAAATATTTATTTGTTGTTTGCAAACTTGTTTGCTTGTTCTTATAAATACTTGTTTATTTATTTGAAAGGTCCACTCTCAAAGTGGCCTCAGGAGTTGGGTCTGAGCCAGAAGCCAAGACCTCCACCATGGTCTCCCACAATGGGTGGCAGGGAGCCAAGTAATTGAATCATCCTGCACTGCCTTCCTGGGATAAACAGCAGGGAACTGAAATGGAAGCAGAACAGTTGGGATTCGAACTGGCAGCAGTGTGGCACAGACAGTTTAACGGGCAGCACCACAGTACCAGCCCAGTTAAGAGTATTTCTACTAAATTCTACTGAGAAACTCTATTTTCACAAATCTTACATTTTAGGATTGAGAATCATCAAATACAGGTAAGATATATACCCATTAAATGCAGTAACAGCTTTAAAACAGAACTGATCACTAGCAAAAAACAAGTTAGAAGCTCCTATAACCTAAATGTTTGTTTACCGCTACCTTTCAATACCTATGTTGTAACCCCACTCCCACGGTGATGATATATGGGGGCAGGGCATCTCTTCCACCTTGTGAAAACACAGAAAGGCCTTCACATCTATCAGTCAGTAAAGAGGTTTTTCACTAGATACTGAATCAACTTTCATTTTGGTTTATAAGCTACCCAGCTTTTAGTATTGTGTTAATAGATGGCCCGAACAGACTGGCACAGAAACTATTTGGAATGCATTATCTCAAAAACAAGGAACATGAATTTCTAGGTCATGAGGCAACTTATAGCTAAAGACTAAAACTCTGGTTTTCTGCTTTGTTTTACCTACTGTACTATTGCAGTTTAAGAAAACAAATTCGTGATACAGCTCTTTAAGGTCACACAGGAGTTGGGAACATTCACCCCTCGGGCAATGTAAACCCCCATGAAGTCATTGGTTTGACCCAGCCAAGGCAACTACAGGTAGGAATTAAAATTAAATAAATCTATATTGCAGGCTAATTCTTAGTTGATAATTATGCACAGTCTGCAAATGATATAAATAGCTAAATGTCTCTTGGCAGAAAAAGGTTTCCCATCCTTTTATCTACATGTTTCCCCTTATTTCATGTACTTATTTTTTTTTCAGATGAAATGAATTTAATTAGTATGCTTCTTTGGCTGATAAGCACTCATCAAACTGCCCATAGTGACTTTTCCCAGAGGCTACTTAAAATTTTAAGAATTCTTACACAGCCTAAGAAAATATTTTACTCTGAAAGCACATACAGAATACATGTGTTTATTACTAAAGCAAAGGCTATGCTTTATACCCTACCATTGTTAGAATTTAGAATCTTGGCCGACCTCTTACAGAGGTAAAAATCCACCCTTGCTGGAAGCAGCTGTGGCTGTGAAAGACGCTACAAATAACATGCTGGGAATTCAGCAGGCACTGTTATTATATCCTGTTTATACTGTCATTTTTCCTATCAGTAGGATATTATTTATACAGACCCCACCCATGAACTTCTTGTTTATCTTATTATAGAAATCCTCCAAATCTATAAAAAGAAACCTCTGTATTTGTTTGTGGAACAAGCACATGTTTTATAATTGTGCACCTCACTACATTTTTTAATTTAGCATTTGCTTTTGTTCTGCATCACTTGTACTCATTTTTAGTTCAAGGCTGATTTATTTCACATATTAGAGCGGAACTTAACTGACTTTACCAGCATCTGTCACAGAACAAGATTCTGCAACAGCACACCCTAAACTATATTTTGGGGTAGATTACATCAAGTAGATATATTTCTAAAATATACTTTGGACTAATTTGTCTAAAGATAGAAAAATGTACCTGTAACTGACTAGGTACCCTAGCAGTAAGCTCTGGGTGACCAGAACTGTTATCTCCTTCCATGTCTACTCTATCCTAGGTAGATCAATTATGAAAGCCAGTTTTACTTCGACTCTTACTATTTTCTAGTAAGATCTCTGCTCTCTGCCAGGAGAAGTTTACCTTGCAATTTGACAGGCTAGGTGAAAAACAGAATTGTAATAAACCACAAGAAACACCAGAATTTGGTAAACTGACCAACAGGACAATGAATAAACGTGGTTATCAATCAACCTCATTTCCTGCCTTATACAAATAAATGAAGTAATTAAATAAGAATGTAAGTTTCTTTTTACGCTTTTTAAAAATGTAAATATTTATTCCTTTGAAAGTCAAGGTTATAGAGATAGGAGAAACAGAAAGCAAGAAAGAGCTGTGATCCACTGGTTCATTCACCAAACAGCCACAATGGCCAGGCTAGGCTAGGCCAAAGCCTGGAGTTTTTTTTTAGGTTTCCCACAATGGTACAGGGGCCAAAAAACTTGCAGCATCTTCCAGGGCCATCTTTCCCAGGAACATTGGCAGGGAGCTGGATTGAAAGCAGAATAGCTGGAGTTCAAACCAGCACTCATAAGGGCTGCAGGTGTCACAGGTAGCAGCCACAATGCTGGTCTCTCTTTTCATATTTTAAAAAATACATTTATTCCCACCAGCAGTGGAGAAGGGTTCCCTTTTCCCCACAGCCTCGCCAGCAAGTGTTGGTGGTATTATGTATGTGTGCCATCCTTACTGGAGTTAGGTGGTACCTCATTGTTGTCTTCATTTGGATTTCCCTTATTGCCAAGGAACTTGAGCATTTTTTCATATGCTTGTTTGCCATGTGGGTTTGTTCTTTTGTGAAATGTCTGCCCATTTCCCGTGCCCATTTCTTGAGCAGTTTGTTTGTTCTGTTGTTTTGGTTTCTCTGTAGCTCTTTGTATATTCTGGAGATCAGCCCTCTATCTCCTATGTAGTGTGCAAAGATCTTCTCCCATTCTGTAGGTTGTTTTTTTACTTTGTTGATTGTTTCTCTAGCTGTACAGAAGCTTCTTAGTTTGATGAGGTCCCAATTGTTTATTTTGGTCTCGATTTCTACTGCTTTTGGAGTCTTTTTTAGGAAGTGAGGACCTACCCCTAAGTGTTGCAGTGTGTTTCCAACATTTTCTTCCAAAAGTTTGAAGGTTTCTGGATGTAGGTTTAAGTCTTTTATCCATTTAGATTCGATCTTGGTGTATGGTGAGAGATGTGGGTCTATCTTTTTGTTTCTGCAGGCTATCAACCAGTTGTCCCAACAGCATTTATTGAACAGACCTTTCCAATTGCTTGGGTTGTTGTCTGTCTTTTTGTCAAAGATTAATTGACTGTATCTGTGTGGGTTTCCATCTGTTGTTTCTATTCTGCTCCACTGATCTTCCTCTCTATCTTTGTGCCAGTACCAGGCTGTCTTGATGACCACTGCCCTATAGTATGTCCATAGATCCGGTACTGTGATTCCCCGTTAAGAGCCTGTTCTTCAGAGTGGTTCTGGCTATTCGTGGTTTTTTGTGTTTCCAGATGAATCTGTGTATCATTTTTTCCAGTTCGATGAAGAATGCTGTGGGTAATTTGATTGGGATTGCATTGAATGTATATATTGCTTTTGGTAGTATAGACATTTTGATGATATTAATTTTGCCTATCCAGGAGCATGGGATGTTGTTCCATCTTTCGAGGTCTTGTTCTATTTGTTTTTGAGTGTTTTGTAATTTTCTTCATAAAGGTCATCTACGCTTTTGGTTAAATTTATTCCCAGATATTTCATGCTTTTCTCTGTTATTTTGAATGGTAGCTTGTTGGTTAGATCTTCTTCCATCTTGCGGCCATTTGCATACACCATGGCTATTGATTTTTGTTCATTAATTTTGTATCCTGCCACTCTGCCAAATTCTCGTATGAGTTCTAGGAGTCTTTGTATTGAGTTTTTTGGTTCTTCTATGTAGAGAATCATGTCGTCTGCGAATAGTGAAAGCTTGACTTCTTCATTTCCAATTTGGATTCCTTTGATTTCTTTGTCTTGTCTTATGGCTTCTGCAAGTACCTCTAGGACTATATTGAATAGCAGTGGTGATAGTGGGCAGCCTTGTCTTGTTCCAGATCTCAGTGGGAAGGGATCCAGTTTTTCTCCATTTAGTATGATGCTGGCATTGGGTTTTCCATATATTGCTTTGATTATGTTGTGGATTGTTCCTTCTATCCCCACCCTGGTTAGGGTTTTTAACATGAAGTGGTGTTGAATTTTGTCGAAGGCTTTTTCTGCATCTATTGATACTATTATATGGTTTTTGTTTTTCAGTTTTTGGATGTGATGTATCACATTTATGGATTTTCTTATGTTGAACCATCCCTGCATTCCCTGGATGAAACCTACTTGGTCTGGATGGATGATCTGTCTGATGTTTTTTTGTATTCTATTGGCTAGGATTTTGTTGAGAATCTTAGCGTCAACGTTCATCAGGGAGATCGGTCTGTAGTTTTCCTTCTCTGTTAATTCTCTATTCGGTCTGGGGATTAAGGTGATATTGGCTTCATAGAATGAGTTTGGAAGAACTGCTTCCTTTTCTATTGTTTTGAAGAGCTTGTAAAGGATTGGGGTTAGCTCTGGTTGGAATGTTTTGTAGAATTCTGTGGTAAAACCATCTGGGCCTGGGCTTTTCTTTGTTGGGAGCTCTTTAATCACTGATTCTATTTCTGATTCGGTAATGGGTTTATTCAGGTCTTCTGTTGCTTCTGGGGTGAGTTTTGGTAAGTGGTGGGATTCTAAGAATCTTTCCATTTCCAAGTGGTTATCGGATTTGTTGGCGTATAGTTCTTTGTAATAATTTCTAATTATTTCCTTAATGGTAGTAGTGTCTGTTGTTATGTTGCCTTTTTCATCTTTGATGCTGCTAATTCTTGCTTTGTCTTGTTTTTTCTTTGTCAGTCGGGCCAGTGGGGTATCTATTTTGTTTATCCTCTCAAAGAACCAGCTTTTTGATTCATTTATTTTCTGAATGGTTTTTTTAATTTCTTTCTGATTTAGTTCTTGTCTTGTTTTCATAATTTCTTGTTTCCTCTTGTTTGCGGGGTCCTTCTGCTGTTGCTTTTCCAGTTCCTGGAGGTATGTGCTTAATTCCTGCATTTGTTGCCTTTCTTGAGCTTTGACGTGCGCGCTAATTGCAATAAACTTACCACGTAACACTGCTTTGGTGGTGTCCCATAAGTTTTGGACATTTGTATCTGGGTTTTCGTTGGTTTCCATAAATTTTTTGATCTCGTCTTTAATTTCTTCTCTAACCCATTGTTCGTTTAGTAGCATATTGTTCAGCCTCCAGGAGTTTACATGTTTCCTGGGACATTTTGAGTTGTTGATTTCCAGTTTCACTCCGTGATGGTCTGAGAAGGTACATGGTATGATTCTGATATTTTTGTAGTTAGTTAAACTTGCTTTGTGTCCTATTATGTGGTCTATCCTGGAGAAGGTACCATGCACTGCTGAGAAGAAGGTGTAGTCTGTGGCTTTAGGATGAAATATTCTATAGATGTCTACTAGGTCCAGTTGTTCTATTGTTTGTGTGAGTTCTGTGGCTTCTCTGTTGAGCTTTTGCTGCGTTGATCTATCTATTGGTGTTAGTGGGGTGTTCAGATCTCCCAGAATTATTGTATGTTCATCTATGTCTCCCTTTAAGTCCAAAAGTAGTTGTTTCACATAGCTGGGTGCATCCGGGCTAGGAGCATATATGTTAAGAATTGCGATTGGTTCTTGTTGGATCCTCCCTTTCAAGAAGATGTAGCGCCCTTCCCTGTCCTTTTTGACGTTTGTTACCTTGAAGTCCGTATCATCTGAGAATAGGACTGCCACGCCAGCCTTTTTTTCTTGTCCATTGGCATGGAATATTTGTTTCCATCCTTTCACTTTGAGTTTCCTGAAGTTTCTTCTGGTTAGATGTGTTTCTTGCAAGCAGCATATAGTTGGGTCCTGATTTTTAACCCAGTCTGCTAATCGGTGCCTTTTAAGTGATGAATTTAAGCCATTTGTGTTGGTGGGACTGCAGACTTGTACAGCCTCTATGGGAATCAGTTTGGCGAATACTCAAACAACTGAAAATCAGCATACCATATGATCCAGCAATAGCACTCCTAGGAATATATCCAAAAGATCTCCTACACAAGAAACCAACATGCACGCCTATGTTCATAGCAGCACTATCTACAATCGCAAAAACCTGGAAGCAGCCAAAATGCCCATCAATAGAAGACTGGATAAGAAAGCTATGGTTCATCTACTCTATGGAATACTACTCAGCTATTAAAAAAAACGAAATGCAGTTCTTTGTGGACAAATGGGCCCGAATGGAATCCATCACGCTAAGAGAAATGAACCAATCCCAAAAGGTTAAATACCACATGTTCGCCTTAATCTGAGATGAAAAGATGACAACTAGAAAGATAGTACCTGTATATTGTAATATTAGTGCAATCTCTAACAACCTGTATCCAATGCAATAAGATAACGTGATATAATCTATAAACCAACAATTAATGTCAGAATATTTAAGATCTACATCAAAAAACTGTAAAACCTACTATACCCTCAATACGCTATGTTAACCGGTAATGGGGAGGGAGTGCAGGGAAATCTTTCAAGACCATAAAAAGAGTGAGAGAAAAAAAAGTACAATATAGCTTATCAAGGTCAAATCTGGTAATTCATAGACAACACACTCAAAGCGGCACTAAACAACAATAAAACTACTATACCAATGCATGAGGGGGGAATCGGGTGCGATCCTGACAACCTCTTAACAGGAGGTCATGTGCGTGGAGCAGGGGGGCACTCCAGAGTGGAGCAGGTGGTAAGGAGGAAGCTTGGATCCCAACCACGAAGACTCCATGATCTTCAACACAAACTACTAATACGAGCAACAAGGACTATACCCCAACTGCCAAGGAGGCCACAGGGAATTGGGAATTGGATGCCCTCGGAGGTTGAGTATTCTGAGGTCACCCACCCCCAACCGGAGCTTCCGCAGGGGATGGAAGAAGTCCAAACACTACCGTGCAGAAACCAACGTCATCGGAAAGACAACCAGAAGCCCTGAGCGGTCAGCAGACACAGAAGAACAATTATTGTCCTTCGGGACCAGGGAGGAGAGCTTTCTCTGGTCCGAGCCTGGCTGCACCTCTGGACCCCCGCCCTCCCTCGCAGTGACCATCGGGATCGCTTCGAAAACCCGTCACAGCAAACAAACAATCATACAAACTGAAAAAAAAAAAAAACCCTAAAATAAATAGACAAACAACAGAAAGTAGAGCTTGAAATCTGACAGGAAAGAGCTGGCATGGATTGGCTCATGCCTTGCTGGGTGGGACACAAAGATTAGTCACTCCTCACCATGGTGTTGAGGATTTTCCTGCACCCCCCCCCCCCAAAAAAAAAAATGTTCTGCACATTAAATGTCGACAAATATCTTGTTAGAGTTACAAGCCAGTCTAGATTATCCCAAAATCTGCCAAGATCAACAAAATTATACTTCAACACAACAAATGGCTAAATACTAAAATGAAATAGACATGAGACAGCTGAATGGTACCCTATAGCCTTTTCAAGGTATATAGCAGCCGGTCCGGTCCTGTATATAAACTAAAATTGAGATGTCAATGAGCTAATCATAGGTTGTGGTTAGGACTTGTTTTTTGTTATTTTGTTCTTTGTTTTTTTTTTTTTTTTTTTTAACATACTGGTTACTCAAAACTATGTCAATTCCATAATATTGCAAATTGCTGTTGATGTTATATTGGGACTCTTAATTGACTGTGATGATATTATACCAGCTCTGACTTCGGACCAGAAATGGTCTCCCAAAGAAACTGTTCAACCCATTTGGACAATAAGTAGCTGGACTCCATGCTTAATATATGTTTGCAAGGAAAGAATCTTGATTGAATTTGAACTGTAATGCTGCATCAAGGTGGAGGAATCCACCAGGGGGGAGGGGAGAGGGAGGGGGAGGGGGATTCCCAAAGCTTATGAAACTGTCACATAATGCTAAATGTTAATTAAAAATAAATTAAAAAAAAAAGAGAGATAGTATAAAAAAATACATTTATTTTAACACAGAGTGAAAGACAGAGGGGGACAGCAAAAGTTCTTCAATCTGTTGGTTTATTCCCCATTTGGCTGCCGTGGTTGGGATGGACCAGGAATATTCCAGGTCTTCCAAATGGGTGCTAGGGTCCAAGTAATTGGGCCACTTCTTGCTGCCTAGCTGGGTACATGAGCAGGGAGATGGATGGGAAGTGGAACAACTGGGACTCAAATCAGTGCTATGTTACGGCATCTGGCACTGCAGGTAGCAGCATTACTTGCTGCACCCAAAGCAAGTTCCTAAATGGCAGGAATTTATGCAGTATATGTGGAGGAAATTAGTGCTTCTGGAGAAGTCACAGTGGACAACTTTTCACAGCTACAACTTGTATTTGCAGCAGCAATACTCTACAACAAGAGAGCTATGTTCACAGTTAATCTACAATGCTGGAGTATTAAACTGCAAGGCAGTGAACTAAGTGCAATCAATTTTAGGAGAAAAAAAGAAAATACCTCCTTGGGCTACTAGAATGAAAGAAACTGGAGAGAGAGTAACGGTTAGGACAATCTTTTTTTTTTTTAATGAAAGTTACAGAGTTACAGAGAAAAAATCTTCCACATGCTAGTTCACTACCCATATGATCACAACCATCAGAATTTAGCTAACCCAAGGTTCCTCTGGAACTTTGCCATGGGCACATGGGTTCAACAACCTGGGCCATCCTTCACGACCCTCCCAGACCACAGGTAGGGTGTGGGATGAAAAATGGAGCAGCAGTTACTTGAATCAAAGCCCATATGGGAAGCTGGCACCATGCACAGAAGTCTAGCCTAGTAGGCCGTGGGGTCTGCTCCAAGATAATCTTGGTAAATAGAAACAGGTAAAGCTGAGATGGGGAGGTACAAAGGCATCGTAGGCATGATCAAGAAGCATCCAAATGAGCACCAGGTAGAAATGTAAAGTACTTGAATTCGCTTCGGGTTATACCAAAAAGAAAAGAAGATAGCAATGAAAATACAGATTGGAATCATATTGTAAGGACTTCCGTCTTATTACATAATGAAGAACCATCAAAGAAATCTGATCCTGGGCAATAAATCTAAGACTTCAGAGAAGAAATAAAGAAGAGAAAGAACAAGTTTGGGTAAAATTGAAATGGGGGATAAAAGCTTTTAGTTCTATCAAAATCCCATAATTATATGGTAGCAAAGGAAAGTCCTTGTGATAAAACAGATAAAAAATGTGTAAATGCATTTTCAAGTCTTGTTTCCAAAACCAAGAAATGGTATATGACTAAGTAGGGCAATGTCAAACAACGCTGCTTTGCTCAAGTCAAGGTCATGACAGTTGACTAGTCTCTCAGAATCATTTTCAATATTAAACCAACTGAGGACCCGTTTCCCAGTTTAGGATGGTACTCTGGCAAACTAGAAGATTCTACTGCTTCTAACAATGGGAACTAAATTAAGAGACCAAAGCTGAGTCTTCATCCTATCATAAGTCACACCACTACATTTCATTAAAAGCTGTTCAACAAGTCTGCACATTGCCTTCAGTACTAACTCCTTGAAGACAAAGGCAAAGAATTTATTTATTTATTTATTTTTTTTTAAAGAATTTAGTTTAAATATTGTACTGACAAACACCTGATGACCAACAATTAGGATTAGGGAAGGCACAGCAATGCAACTGATTGAGACCTCAGTTGGGATGCCCACATCCCACATTGTAGAGCCAGGTTAAGTCCCAGCTATTCTACTTCCCATCCAGCTCCCTGCTAATTCACTAGGGAAGCAAAGGAGGATGATGACTCAAGTACTTTTGTTTCTGCCACCCGCATGGAGCCCTGGATGGAGTTCCTGGCTCCTGATTTCAGCGTGGCCCAGTCCCAGCTGCTTGGTTATGTGGGGACTGAATCAGCAGATCGAAGAAAAATGGATTAAACTTTCTCTCTTTGCCAGTTTGCCTTTGAAACAAACAAATAAATCTTCCAAAAAAATGCATATGCCTTCCCATAGTTTAAAATTTCATATGGAAGAGAATTTCTTTAATTGAAGTCTTTTGCCACGAACAGAGAAATTATTTATTTAAAAATTACTTGTACAATATATGATATACATGTATTATGAAAGAATGGCTAAATCTTAAGATATTTGGGATGAAAATTAGAATCTGTCAAATCTGAAATTTCCTTTTTGATCAAATTACAAATAGAAGTACATGAAACTTCTATATATCTCAACGTCTGGAGAACAGAAATACCTTAAGATAGGAAGGCACTACCGGAGATCAGATCCCTAAAGGGCTATAAAAGGCTGAGCTGAGCCACACCAAAGCCAGGAGCCATCCTTTAACCCTCAGTGGCAGGGCCCAGGTACTTGGCCCATTATCTGTTACTTTTGCAAGCAACTTAGTAGGAAGTTGGATAAGAAGTAGAAGTATTGTATTGTATAAACCATAACAATGACAACAATGTATATAGCAACTACATAACATAAGAGTTTGTGATTCCTCTAATAACTAGAGTACTGAGAATTTTTAGGATATTAATAATCATTGGAAAGACTGCACACCAACAATGAAAAGAAAGGTTATCCCCAAACTTAATAATCTGATAAAATGCAATCTAAATAGAGAATAACACACAAATACCACATGCTAGGTAGGGATGAGCTTGGGAGATGGTTAATGGGATGGGATATGAAGAACAAACAGAAGACAATGGTATCTGTTCTTTTCTCATTAATGGGTTGAGAAAAGCTTCCACATAGAGAAACACAGTTTAAAAACACAGTCTTTTTCACTCTCAGTAATTTATTAAGTGAAAAAACTGGAGACTGGCTTAAAGGATTTGCAAAGCTTTTGAAAATATGAAAGGCAGACAGCAGTTAGATGCGCTTGTGTCACAAACTCCGTTACAATTAAAAGGGAAGTAGATTCTGTTTCAGGCATAAAATTGCGACTTTTGTTCATAAAACAAATGCCATAAAACTATCATAGGTTAAAAAAAATCACTGGAGAAGCTTCATGATATTGGAGACCATGGGTTTTAAATCACAGGCACACACTTTTATGCCTAAGTTGACAGATCTGTACTGCAATGCAGATAGGCAAGCAATGTTTCAGTATCTGCACCAGAAGGCACAGATAAGACATAATTCCAGAATAAAGGGCTCTTCGGCTCTTACCTGTTACCTGTGCAACAACTGCTTGGGAAATCCTCCGATTGGCAAGAAAGGCTTTGATTTCCTCTTTTATCACACTGCTGTCCCTCCTAACAAAAACAGAAGACAAGACCAACAATGTATGTTGAAGGTAGAAATCCTCATCTTTGCTAAAAGAAAGGTGAAGCAGACAGGTGGGGAGAAGACAGAAGGAAAGCATACAAAAATAAGAAACAAACACACCAAACTTGCATGAAAATATGAAACCAAATCAAAAAACATCAAATATTCCAGCCCTAAAACACCACACCATTAGACAGACACTTTAGAGAATGCCACAGGAGACGTAAGTTTCATACCAGAGGACATTTAATTGCATGCTGTGTATAATTCATATTAGGAACAAAGCTGTCATTTGATATATGCCTAGTTTCACTATAGGAATCCATGTATCTTTTCAAAAACAAAAATGTAAAAATAAAAAGCAACAACAATAAAAACCAGCATTGAGTATCCCATGAGTTTATCTGAAAACTACACAACTGCAAAAAATAATTGTAAAACCTTAAAAATGGGTGAGGGAATTCATCTTCATCTCACAATTGAAAAAGCATTATTTTCAGATTGTCTCTGGTCTTTAACTTGCCTTCCCTTTCTTCTATAAACTAAAAAAAAAATGAAGGGAGGCTGGACTGGGTATAAAATTAGATTATTAAAAAGAGATTTATTCATCCTTATTAGTTATAATACACAGAAAACCACAAATATTCTGTGTTGCTGGATTACACATAAATCTCACTTTCTTCCACTTAATACGCCTGTCACAAATTTTTACTTCTTTAGATACAGCAAATTCTTAAAAACCAGACTTTCACAAAAACAAAAATGACCATGAAGACTGTTTCTCCACCAGAACAAAGAGGACATTTTACTAAACAAAATATTGTCCCTCTCCCAATTTCTTCCATTCTTATTAGTAGTCATATACTTTTAAAAACTGTATTAATAATTTTTCTTCTGCACTGACTTCTGCCAGTAACAATTTCTGGTCTTTTGTCCTTATCTTATATATAAGTATGTACACTGTATCTTCATTTTGTCTTTTGCTAAAATATTCTAAACATAAATAAATATTCTAAAATATTCTATAGCTTTTTTAGAAAGCCCCAATCTGAGATAATGGGATCACTAAACATTCACAAATTGTTTTCTAACTGAAATACAAACACTACAGGGACTTAAGGCTCTTTAGATTATTTAGAAAAACTATTCTGTCCAAAAGGCTCAGGAACAATGGAACACATTTAGCCCCTTAATGAGGAGTTCATGCTATTGACTGGACTCTGTTTTCCCTTTTGGAAATTCTAGAAAAGAGTGTAGAGGTGATGAGGACCACAGTTTCCAATCTGTAGTTCTATGATATATTCCTAACTAAAGATTAGAACTCTCAATCAAAAAGAGTTCTTAAGGAAGAAAATAAGGATTGAAGTGCCTATTGTAATGTTTAAAAGTTCTCTACCTAATATAGATTCTGATGTAGAAACTAGCTATATTCCTCCCAAAACACTTATCTATACATTAATAATCAGTCGATTAGAAGACAAGCTCAGCAGCATGAATTCAATGGGCTTGCTAAATCTTGGAGGAAACAACCAAATCACCATTTAATTTATGATACAACTATAAAACTCAACTGAAAAACATTTAATAAAATATTACAATATAATTTTATATGATTTCAATGTATAGAATTATCTGGAAAATAAAACTGTAAGAATATTTATTCAGGCTAAATTTAAAAAGTATTCCGGTGGGGGAAAAAGATTAATGTTATTTTAATTAAATTCACCTAGAGTAGACACTAAATCATACAGACAAGACAATACTGAATTATTCCAATAGGGAATATCGACTTTGTGAATTATTCACAGCCTTGCTTTATATCAAGGACTGAAGGAAGACACAAGGAACCTTAAAATCTGTAATACAGAAATAAATCACATACTATCTCATATACTACATTTTTAGGAATTTTACAAGTTTTTAATTACATGAGTTGAGAAATGAAAAATTCTTTATTGATTTTTCATTTTTGAAAGAAACACATACAACTTATAAGAATATGAATGAACAAGATAAAAAGCTGGACCGTGGTTTCACAATGTGGGAAAATGAAAATATTAATACTTCCCCTTTAAAGGCTTTCAAATTTTTCTTCAATCACTGAGGTTAAATACTGAATGCTATCAAATGTGTATACATATGTGTAATACACATGATTTTCTAGCAAAAAAAATTTGAAACTATGAAAGCACTGCAAAAACATTATTTTATAAGAGCTCAGAGAAGATCCCCAGAGAAGAAACAAAAGATCACTGTAACCATGTTCAGACTGAAATAAACCATATCCTTCAGGCACAATGTATAGAGCTCTAGAAAAGTTCTTAGACAGAAGCAGTGATTTGTTATTGAATTTGCCTTAATAGGTACTTTTCAAAACAGTGCTAGCATTAAACTTTGTGTCTAGTTCTTATACCTATTTCAGAGTATAATGTATTGGGCTAGGCTTGTTCTTTACCTTTCACACACACACTCTCATCTCTCCCATCTATCCTTCTTTAACCCCTTGGCTCTCCTATTTTTATCATACCCTGCAAATCACCAGGTAGAGTGAAACTTATTTATTTCAAATCTAATTCTCTACCTCTTCCATTCTAAAAAATCTGACATACTCCTTGAAAAGAATTCTTTTAACCTCCCTTCTTTTACCTCATAATCGCTAAGATTTCTACTCCATAATAGTTACCAAATTGAAGTCAAAAGTAACATGATCTTACCTTTGATTACATAGCCTATTTCCTAGATAAGCTACTCCTTGATTTTGTACCTAACCACTTGTCCGTTTAATTTTCTTCTTAATTTCAAGTCACTGGCATGCTGCATTCACTCATCTGGGTGACTTTCACAATAGAATGAAATTCTTCTTTACCAGCTGTCACTGTCATCAGTTCTATAACTTGCTGAAGTTTCCCACTACTTCCATTGAAACAGGCATTTCTTAACATCTGGATGAATCCAACACTAATGATATTTATGTGGTTACCTTTCTTACAGATACAATTCAACTGCCAACTAGTCAAAATTGTTCCACATCTTCACAACTAAAAACATCTCTTCCTCCAAATTCTAATTTTAATATTTAAATCATACTATTCACATGCTAATATATCACAGGCTCTTCTGATATTATAATTTGTTCATAATCTTATCTCTCCTATTAGTTAGCCCTTTAGCACAAAGACCCTTAGTAACCACAGGGTCTGCACATAATAGAACAAAATTTTGTTCAAAGGAATGAAGAAATGTGTGACTGAACATGAAAGATTATAAAATGGAAAACTTGATCTAGATAATCTTAATATAGCTCTAAATTATTAATTATATTTAAAATTCTCAAATTTGAATGAAAAAGAGTTACTTATAGTGGTTCAAAAAAATGGCCTTAATTTTGGAGAAAAAAAAAATCAAAAACCACGTTGTGAAATGATATGCTTTAAGATCTTCCACAATGGATTCCTTAAAAGTAATCATCTGTACCAAAGACTTTCAGAGACAAAGTAATGCCTACTGAAACAATTTTTTTAAAAATGCAACTATATTCAAATTCCTTTCATTTTTAAATAAAAGCCTACCCCTTTTAATTTTGACTCATGGAGATAAACAGAGCACACTTAGGGATTTTTAAAACATGACCATTAAAAGAAAAAGCACTTTCTATGAATAAGTAACTTTGGCAACTAGATTTCATGCCTTTCCACCTTACTATCTATAAAACATAAATATTCTACCACCACATTAAATATAGGTTGAGTATCTCTCATCTGAAATGCCTAGGATTTCAGATTTTTTTTAATATTAGCATATACATGGGGTAACGTTGGGAATAGAATGCAAGCCCAAACATGAGATTCATATATGTTCCACATATACCTCACATATAAAGCTAAAAAAAGTACATAATATGTTTTTAATCTTTTACATTTTTACTATTTTTCATGTTTTTAAAGACAGAAACAAAGTGAAAAAGAACGCCAAGCACTGGTTCACTCCCCCGATTGTCTGCATAGTGACCAAGCCCGGGTCTGGGTCAAGAATGGAACTAGGAGACACAAACTCAATCCAGCCCATATTTCACTCATGCCTGAGTGTGAGTGCCCAAGTGATTGGCAGGAACTCAATTACATAAGTCACTACTGCTTCCTCCAAGGGGCTATACTGGCAAGAAGCTGGTGTCAGCAGCTGGAACTGAGAATCACACTCAGGCACTCTAAAAAGGCAAGTGGGCATATTAACAGGCAGTATATATCCCTGCGTCCCTAATTTTCTACATTTTAAATAATTTTGTAGATGGAATAAGCTTTCATGCTATGTAATATTATTGTGGTATTATGTTAATGATCAAAAAATTTCAGATTTTCAAACACTTTTAAATTTGGGAATTTGTATCAAGGATGCTCAGCCTGTAGTTCACTGCTATGACTGGACAATCGAGTTCAGAGAAAATATCTTAATTTTGTACAAAATACTAACATATTTTAAAGTTGTTAGGAATAGAACCTATAATGTATGCCACTGCTAATTCTTATCAATATCATTAAATAATACAGAACACATATTAGATATATATACACATATACAAAAATCCATACATCTATTCATTACTTACTATAGGTCTAATTCTAAAACACTTAGGCATTGAAATATGAACTGGGTCTCATCTTCTGCTTTAAAGAGAGTTATAGTCAACAATTTACTGATTGTTCAAATGCCAGTTTGGTTTTCATCTTATTTTTTCACCCTAACTCATAAACGGAAAATGTAGCAGTTAATTTTCTTTCTCTTTTAAAGTTGATTAGGTTACTGGTATATTTATAACTTGAAGTTTTAAAAATAATCAAAACTTGTACCTTGAAATTATCAGCAGTTAGTTTTATAGAGTCAATGCATGATTACATTTGAAAGGTAATGTTTTACAACATGGAGGTTGGAGAATGTGAGTGACAAGAAGTTGACAATATAGGGAAAAAAAGGAGTTAGGAGGCAGGAAGTCATTCAGGTATCTGTGTTCTAGATCAATAATCCCAATCCATTACAGTATCACCTTTGCATTGAGTGATTATTAAGACAAACATGTCCAAAAGTGAGAATACAGTACTCAGAAAGGTTCACTGCTGAAAAATTTCCTCTAACATCACACTAAATAAAAATTCATTTGGGGGCCAGGCAGCCGTGGCCTAGCAGCTAAAGTCCTTGCCTTAAACACACCAGGATCCCATATGGACACCGGTTCTAATCCCGGCAACTCCACTTCCCATCCAGCTCCCTGCTTGTGGCCTGGGAAAGCAATCAGGGACAGCCCAAAGCCTTGGGACCCTGCACCCGCATGGGAGACCTGGAAGAAATTCCTGGCTCCTGGCTTTGGATCGGCTCAGCTGCGGCCGTTGCGCTTACTTGGGGAGTGAATCATTGGATGGAAGCTCTTCCTCTCTGTCTCTCCTCCTCTCTGTATATCTGACTTTCCAATAAAAATAAATAAATAAATAAATAAATAAATAAATAAATAAATAAATAGAAATTCATTTGGTCAGTAGTGATTGTGATTGATGTTAAGTGGCAAATGTGTGTCCTGGGGGTCCAGGGGCACAGAAGTCCATTAAGATCATTTGTACTGGGCCCGGCGGCGTGGCCTAGCGGCTAAAGTCCTCGCCTTGAAAGCCCCGGGATCCCATATGGGCGCCGGTTCTAATCCCGGCAGCTCCACTTCCCATCCAGCTCCCTGCTTGTGGCCTGGGAAAGCAGTCGAGGACGGCCCAATGCATTGGGACACTGCACCCGCGTGGGAGACCCGGAGGAGGTTCCAGGTTCCCGGCTTCGGATCGGCGCATTGGCCCGTTGCGGCTCACTTGGGGAGTGAATCATCGGACGGAAGATCTTCCTCTCTGTCTCTCCTCCTCTGTGTATATCTGGCTGTAATAAAATGAATAAATCTTTAAAAAAAAAAAAAAAAGATCATTTGTACTTTGAGTTATACTAATCACCTCTCTTCAAGTCTTGTTAATATCTATAGATAAGAAAATTTTATTCATAGAGGTAACAAATACTGCAATAGGCTGATAACAATTACGAGTGGTAATAAGGTTCTGCCTCCACAGAACAAACTGATCAATTATCCCACTCAAGTGTTGATAGTGAATATCTGGACAAAAAGAGACTCTAAGGTGGACTATGTCAACCAGTGGATTCTGGAAAGATTTCATCGTGCATGGAGTGGCGAGACTGCCAGTAATTCGGAACTGTTAAACTATCAAAATCTCTTGAGCAGGACCCTCAGAGCATGATCCACACTGGGATGGCATCGGGTGGCAATACGCCATCTCAGGGTATAGAGGAGGTTGGAAGGCTGGGTATGACTTCTCCCCTTATCTCTCACCTTCCCCCAGATACAGGAAGGAAAAAAAGAGAATGTGGAAATAAAGGTCTCACCCACCTTCTTTGTAGCCTTTAACCCTCTGCACCTTAATCAACTAAGTAAAAATCAAAAATAAAAAGTTATCTCAAAAAAAAAAATAGGGGTCTGCCTCCTAATATTTAACTTCTCCTAGTTTCTCTGATAACTTCATAAGTGAGAGCAGATATTCAATAAGCTTGTCTCTCTGACCTAAGAAGGGTTATCATCGTCTGCGAGCTTGAGAAAAGAGGAAAACATTGGGGAAAAAAAGAGTGGGTAAAAGCAAAATGACAGCCACCCACAAAGTGTCAAAAAATCCAAGGAAATCCCTAAAGGTTTAGTGAGCACATCAAAGGAACAGTTCTGAAAAAGAGCAGAGCAAGGGAAAGAAGGTAAAGCAATCTAGTTTTGCACAACCGCAAATATGTAAAATACTGGTAACGACATATAAGCCATGTATCTAACACCAAAACTCGAATATATGCAGTTGTAGGACTTAACTAAAAGTGCTGGCCTTGCTACACAGATTTTGTTTATTTTTAGAATACAGTTAAAACTTTATGGCAACCTATAAGGCAAAAGTCATTTTAAAAGTCTTAGTAGGCAGCTTGGTCTTTTGAAGCCTTGTGATAAAGATGTGTTCCCATGCCTCGTAGTCTAACACACATTTGAGAATGAACTGTTATGTCAAAATGTGAACAAGACTGGTTATCAACAGAACAAGCTAACATAAGAATAAACACATTTTTATTGTTATCCTCTATATCCAGGATAATTAAAGGCTAACCTTATGATTTTGTAGGCGAATTAACTTTTATTTAGCCAAATGGTTCTCCCTCTTAATTTTAACAATGATCTTTAAAATTCAAAAGCAACATTTGAATCTGCTTTAACAAATGAAAATCAATTCAAACTGACCATTTCCATTTTCAAGTTTTAAAAGCTTATAAACAGTGAATCTGCGCTGTTGTATGAAAATGTCCAGCATGGGTTTTACACTGGAATCTATTTAGCACAGAATTTCCATATCATGCAATTTTATCTTAAAAGTAAGTTCATTATTCATGACGGTATATACTTGGTTGAAGATTATTTTGTTCTTATGGTATGACAGGAAGGAACTTGTATTTGGCAATAATACGCTACTATTATTCTACATTCTATTTTAAAAATTTTTAAGAAAAACTGTATTTTAATTTTTGACAATTTCCTGCTACGGTTGCCTTCATTATCCACTATAATGAAATTACTGCGCTACTTCCTTCTGCTCCAGGAATGAAAATCTTGTGAAAAACAATGATTTTTTTTTTTATCACTTTCACTCATAAAGACATACACAAATTTGAAAATTTCAACTACAGTCAACTATTTAGTGTAGACCTCAAAGCCTTCCAAGACCTGTTTAGTCATACCTTATTATTACCATAGTCTAGTCCATTTGAAATCTTCATCTAAGTATGTTTTACCTCTTCTATCTTGTATTAGCCCCTCCATTTTAAGTGAAGTTTACTATAAACAAAGGTTACCATTTAAGGTTGAGGTCAAATTATTTCATTCCATTAACATTAAGTCCTTAAAAAAAATGTTCTGCACCTAAAATGTTGACATATATCTTGTTAGAGTTACAAGCCAGTCTGGATTATCCTAAAATCTGCCAAGATCAGCAAAATTATACTTCAACACAACAACTGGCTAAATACTAAGATGACACGAAACAGCTGAATGGTGCCTTATGGCCATTTTAAGGTATAGAGCAGCCGGTCCTGTATATGAACTAAAATTGAAATGTCAATGAGCTAATCATAGGTGGTGGCTAGGACTTGTTTTCCTTTTTTTTTTTTCTTTTTAATACACTGGTTACTCAAATCCATGTCAATTCCATAACATTGCAAATTGCTGTTGATGTTATATTGGGACTCTTAATTGACTGTGATGATATTCTGCCAGCTCAAACTTCAGACCAGAAAAGGTCTCCCCAAGAAACTATTCAACCCATCTGGACAATAAGTAGCTGGACTCTATGCTTGGTATATGTTTGCAATGAAAGAATCTTGATTGAATTTGAACTGTAATACTGCATCAAGGTGGAGGAATCCACTGGGGGGAGGGGAGGGGGAGGGGAGGGGGAGGGGAGGGGGAGGGGAGGGGGAGGGGAAGGGGAGGGGAGGGGGAGGGAGGGGGGGATTCCCAGAGCCTATGAAACTGTCACATAATGCTAAATGTTAATTAACAATAAAAAAAAAAAAAAAAAACTAAACACAGTTGCAAATTGTGGAAGCACAACAATGGGATTGCCTTCAGTGTCCAAGGTCCAGCATAAAGCCTTTTCTTAACTACTTCTATGTTGAAAATGGACTTCTTTCTCAGTGTTTAAAGCTCTAAATTTTACATGTACCTCTCAGTTGATAACTTGTATATCTGTGTGTGTATGTGAGTAACATCCAAATTAGAACTTTAGATTCTTAGGAGCAAATCAGCTGTTAGAGACAAAAAGAAAGAATAACCTTTGGTAAACAGAATGGAAAAGGCTTATCAGGCAGCAAAGAGAAAGGGAGGATGTAACGAAAAAAATTTTTTTATGTAAACAAAGTGCTAAGAAATTTTTTCATTTTTTCATTTCCATAGAAGGGCAAAAAAAACCCAAAATCACTTACAGGTAAGTAGTTGAATTATAGCTTAATATCTAATAACAATCTAAGAACAAAGGCATCTTTAGGAGTCTCATTAAGCAAAGTAACTAACCTCATTAACTCCTCCACTTTATCATCTACATCTAGGTCCTCTTCAGAGGCTTCAAAACTGTATGACCGCTGACTTATGCTGTTGGTATGATAGCGAGTTGGTGACAACTTTCCATTGGATGTGGATAATCGCTCATTATTCTCTCTCCCATTTTGATTGGTAGTGCAAGGCTGCGGGGAGGTATCATAACTGTTGCTAGGTGAAGGGGACATTCCCGAATGCTGAGTCTGTGTGGAAGCTGTAGCTGTAGAAGATGATGCTGGAACATTGTTGGTACTGTTCCCGTATGTACTTCCTCCATAGCTGGACCTTCTTCCAAACTTGTCACTATGTTCTTGATCAAGACGGTCTAAAGTTTCCAAAGCATGGAGAATTTCATGTTTAGTCATTCCAGTACGCCGAAGGCGCTGAAGCAGATCTATCTGCTCTATAGTGAATCTGGGTTCATCTGTATAGTGAGACATGGTTTCCAGCAAACTAAAAGAAGAAAAAATACAAAATAAATCTCTTTTATTGACAATAAATATGAAGGAACATATCATTGAGAATGCAGTATTTATACACCAACTTTTTCATTGATTCAAAATGGTAAGATAAGGGGTTAGACCGTGGTGTTGCTGCCTATGACACTGGCACAGCTAACGGACGATCTCTCCCTACCTCTTTCTACACTGGTTCAAATATATAAAAAAATCTTGAACAATAACAAAAAAGTACCAAGACATGTCTCATGCCAGAATGTTTCTACCATGACAAATAGACTGCAATATGTACTGAATTTATTAGGAGGTGGTCTTTAAGTACAACAGAAAACTCAATTTCAAATGTCATGCAGTATACATTTTCCACCATGTGGTTAAGTATTTTGGACAAATTTTGGTTATGTCAATAATATAAAAAGAATATAGTTTACATGATAACTACTACCAAATGTTTTTTTTCCATTTCAAATGCATTATTCATCAGATTAATGGAGTTGCTGACCAACTAACCTAAAACTAGCCTAAGAACTCTATGAATAACCTAGCTTAGTGAAAACAAATGATTTCCTAAGCTACATGCAAGAAAATATTAATAAACAGCAAAATCATTTAAGTGGAAAGTGAAAGAGGTATTTATAAAAAACTAAGCACTGTTTCATCTATTACTTAACAATTTCATCAATTTTCACCTCTGTAATACATTCTCTCTTTTTAGTTAACCCTGTGAAATACATCTTCTGCAGTTTTAACCAAACAAGTCATTTAATTTCTTAAGAAATTGCAACTGGGGCTGGCACGATGCCTTAACAGACTATTCCTTCACCTGCAACATCCCTTATGAGTGCAAATTTGAATCCCCGGCTGCTCTATTTCCAATCCAGCTCCTTGCTTAAAAACTGAGAAAGCAGTGGCAGACAGCCTAAATCCTTGGGCTTAGTCCTACAGCCTTGCGACAGAACTGGAAAGAGACTTTTGGCTCCTGCCTCCTGGCTCCAGACTGGCTCAGATCCAACAATTGAGGCCATTTGGGGAGAGAACCAATGGATGGAAGATCTTTCTGTTGTCCCCCTCTCTGTAATACCTGCCTTTCAAAATAAGATAAATCTTAGAAAATTAAGAAACTGCTTCTACCTTTTCACTATTTAAGATACTATAGTATTCCATGTTTTTTTTTCTTTGAAGATTTATTCTTTATTTATTTGAAATTCAGAGTTACAGAGAGAAGAGAAGAGACAGAGACTCACCAGGTAACTGCAAGAGCCAGGGCTGGGGCAGGACAAAGTCAGGAGTCTGGAGCACCTTTCTGATCTCCTACATGGGTAGAGGGGCCCAAGGCTTTGGACCTTGGCAGGAAATAAAAAGGTTCCCTATACTTGCAAACTGTACTAAAACTGCATTGAACATTCATTTCTAGGCAGGAATTGGGTGAGAGTCTCACAGAATGTCATCTCTTCTAAGTCTCACAGCAGCCCTCTGTGGTAGCTGTTACTGTTACTCATTTCCTTTCATAAAGAAACTAAGACTCAGAGTATTCACATGCCTTGCAAAAAGGCAAAGGAAGAGAAGAAGAAGAAGAGGAGGAAGAGGAAGAGGAAGAGGAAGAGGAAGAGGAAGAGGAAGAGGAAGAAGAAGAAGAAGAAGAAGAAGAAGAAGAAGAAGGTGGTGGTAAGCCTGACTCTTACTCCTAAATTACATACTGTTCTGCTTCCCATGATGATGGGACTTACTGGAGTCCCGAAATCTGGACATTGGTTGCCATAGTCCTCCAAACTTCTAGTTAATAGAATTTAGGTGAAACCACCAATTGCTAATGGCCAGGTTTCCTAGTAATAGTTTATATTTAAAATCTTTGTTTTGTCTAGAATTTACATTTGCTTACTAAGTGTGACAGGATTTCAGCTTTACCTCATTCTCTACATAGACAGGTGTCCAAAATACTTAGTCAATAATTTATTTGTCTTTGATATGAAATGGCATCATAAATCATAAGCAAAATTGCCATATGAATCTATAAAGTACCTTTGGATTCTCTTTCCTATTTCATTGACTGATGTCTTTCAAATTCTTTTAGAATTTGGGTGACAGAAATCGAGAAATTTTATATGAAATCTCAGGCTCCCTAAAAATAAAAAATCAAATTTTATTGACTCAAACTAGCATGATGCAGGTTCATGAGCCACAATATCTACTCTACAGTGCACATTATAGTCTGCATTTTTGCAATAGTCTATTGTGACAAACTACAAACTACCTAGGTGCTATAAATGAATTTTTCTTCAATTTTACTTGTTTTTATTTTTATTTTATGATACAGTTACATAGGCCCTGGGATTTCCCTTATTCCCTCCCCACCCCACCCCTTCCCCTCACTGAGTTTCTCTATATCATTACTATAGTATAGTCCTTCATACACAGTCACAGGTCCATCATTGTGGGCATGGACAATGGCAGAGAATCCAGCATCCTATTGTCAAGATATAGCTAACAGTTTCATTGTAAGTCCACCTTTGTCTGGAAGTAGAGATGCATACTGCACTGTATCCTCACATCTGGATGATAGTCTCCATTACACACTTACTATACATCCCCTTATATGAAAAGCCACAAAACAAAATCAACAACAGAAGGAAAAAAAATAACACCATGAAGCTAAATAACATGCTACTGAATGACTAATGTGTTGCTTAAGAAATGAAAATCAAGAACTTTCTTGAATAAAATGGTGTTGTATTATCTATTTTTTTTAAAAGATTTTATTGTTATTGGAAAGCCAGATATACAGAGAGGAGGAGAGACAGAGAGGAAGATCTTCCATTCATTCCCCAAGTGAGCTGCAACAGGCCGGTATGTGCCAATCCGAAGCCGGGAACCAGGAACCTCTTCCGGGTCTCCCACGCGGGTGCAGGGTCCCAAAGCTTTGGGCCGTCCTCAACTGCTTTCCCAGGTCACAAGCAGGGAGCTGGATGGGAAGCGGAGCTGCCGGGATTAGAACCGGCGCCCATATGGGATCCCGGGGCGTTCAAGGCGAGGACTTTAGCTGCTAGGCCACGCCGCCGGGCCCTATTGTATGATCTACTGAAGAATTTAATCAGAAGTGTTTTGAAGATATGGAACTAACAAAATGATATTTAAAGATGTTCTCTTGGCAGAGAAAAAGTATAGCACCTACCAAAACCAAAGGCAAATGCGAAGAATATCCCAGTGAAATAACAACAGAAGACTAAATCAATGAACAACTCATTGCTAAAATGACAGGACCAAATTACCACCTACTCATATTAACCCTGAATGTAAATGGCTTAAACTCATCAATCAAACACCATAGGATAGTAGACTGGATTAAAAAACAAAACCCATCTATTTGTTGCCTACAGGAGACACATTTCACCAACCAAGATCAGCGGAAACTATATCTCATGGATTTTGATTTTTTTGTTAGTGTCATCTCTTCAAGACCTATTTTCATGATTATTATTCTCTTTCTTCAGTGCCTTGGTTCTCTAACATTTCGTAGTAAAAAAACAATTATTCACACAGAAAAGTTCATTTTATAGTGATTATATGCACATATTTTAGATTTTACCATTCAATTTTTTTGCATAGTATCACATACGAGGCATATCAAAAAGTTCACTGAAACTGTTTTTCATGTTTTAAATGCATTTTTGCACAAACTTTTGGAAGTGCCTCCATATCTATTCATTTTTTATTCATTCATTGATTCCTTAATACATCACATTACTTGGAAGCATTAAAAAAATCAGTCACAGACATCTGTACCCTTCTTAAATGTTTCAGTATGCATGGCTTTAACTACTGCTCAGTTTTTGTTCATTCCCACCCTCCCCTTTTTAAGATAAAATCTGTGTAACAAAGTACACAAATCTCATATTTGCCATTCTAAGCTTTTTGAGAAGTACATACACACACCTACCAAGTTCAGATACTTATTGAAGATGAAGAACATTATCCATTAGGGGCCAGTGTTATTGCATACAGGCTTAAGCCATCACCTGCAATATCAGCATCCCATACAGGAGGCTGGCCGGTTTGTGTGCTGCTTACTCCATTTTTTCCCCACACTAATATCATCTTCCCCCGTGCACCCCATATCTGGGGTCAGGGGAAAAACAAAGGGAGAAGCCCCACCCAGCCTCCCCAACCCATCCCAGGTTCCCAATGTCGGGCACGCTCCGAGGGTCCCGCTCAAGCAGTTATCTTTGATAGTTCAACAGTTCTGAAATGCTGCCGATCTCGCTGTTCCAAGCACGATAAAATCAATTCAGAATCCACTGGCTGACATAGTTTCTTCATGGTTGGGGTTCTGAGATCAGCAGTTCAGTTGCAGGGATCTCCAAAGAAACTTTGAGGTGATTCCAGACCTGATTCTTGTGTGTGCTTGCCAGTACAGGGTCTGGCACAGTCCATCGTCCCAATCAGCTTATGCACATGGTGGTCATTGCAATTGCTGGGTCAGTTCTGTTTCCAGCCTTGTCTTCCATGTGAACTGATGGGTGTTGCAGTCTAGCCTGCTCCTGCCCACTTCATACCCGGCCCTCACGCAAACCAGGGGGAGCTGCAGCCTAGTTGGGACGACTTCCCATAACCCCACCAGGCCTGACCCTACCCTGGTTCCCATGCTTACCAGTATGTACCGCAGACTTATTCAGTCTGTCCCACATCCCATTTAGCTTTCGTATGTCAATGGGCATTGAAGCCTAGTGCAACCCAACCTGCCTTATTACCCAGCCCACACACATACTGCCAGGTGCTATTCTGTCTAGCCACCCCTGCCCCAATCCTGGTTTTCATGCTCTCCAGTGGGAGTGGCAACCCAAAAGGGAGGTGCCCACTATTTCCCTCCTAGGCCACTCCCACTCCCAGATTATGCACTCTCCAGGTGGTTCTGGAGTCTAACTTGACAGATTTCTGGCTCTCTATTTTTAATTCAACTCCCTGCTAATGTGCCTGGGAAAAGCACTGGAAGATGGTCCAAATGCTTGGGTCACTACACCCATGCTGAAAACCCAGACGAAGCTCTTGGTTTCAGGGTTCAGCCTGGTCCAGAGTAAGGCACTAGGGAAGTAAACCACCAGGTGCAAGATCAGTTTTCTGAAATTCATCTATGATGCTATAGTACTCTGTGCCTTTTTTTTTTTTTTTTTTTTTGGTTGTTGTCTGTTTCACTATAGATGTAGATTACAGGTCAGTTACTCATTCTACTGATATATTCTTGGGTTGTTTCTAATTATTTCCGCTATTACAAATGCTTCTGTTTATTTTATCTGTACTCTACTAAATCTTCTTTCTCTTCTATAGTGCAAGGGATAAGTGGAAGTAAAAGCTAAGCTCATTTCAGCAAAAAAAAATTTTTTTTAAATAAATCTATAATGAAGTGTCTTTGAAAAGCTCAAAGTGATAACTGATGTGATGGTTCAACTGGCCAGTACTCTGCCTGCAAATGTAGACATTCCATATGGGCACTGGTTTGCGTCCTGGCTGCTTCACTTCCCATCCAGCATCCTGTCTGTGGTCTGGAAAATTAGTGGAGTCTGGCTCAAGTCTTTGGGACTCTGTATCCATGTGGGAGACCCAGAAGAGGATCCTGGCTCCTGGCTTCAGATAGGCTTAGCTCTAGTTGTTTAAACCATTTTGAAAGTATACCAGCAGATGCAATATCTTTCTCTATTTCTCTTCTCTCTGTAAAATATGACTTTCCAATAAAACTAAATAAAAACTCAAAATGCCTAATATGAAAAAAGTGTCCATACATTTCCTATCCTCATATCATCAACTGCTAAGAAGAAATGAGAAAATTTTTGACTAGAATGATTAATTTTCGTTTCCTCCTGAAGAATAGCAAAGATTTATACATCTTGTTTAATGCAAATGATCTATTATAAGCTGTTATATAGTTTTGGTAGTTTTCTAAGTCTTAATCTGGGTGCATAAATTACACAGCTGCATTTACTTTGGAAATCCATCAAGTTGCACAGTATTGGTTTCTGTACTTAAGTAGTATATTCGTATTATACCTAAGTGAAAAATTGATTGAAAAGGCTATGTGAGCATTTCTCTAATGACTTATAAGAAATACTTAACAATTTAGAGTCTGTTTTAATCCTAAGAGTTCTTTTTAAAAGTAGCTGCCAAATCCTTTTTAACAATTGAAGTAATTGAATCTTTAATTTACAAGTTTGGCAAAACCAGACTTCTGTACATCATTCTCCACTGAAAATGAAGTAAACCTGTCCCATTGTTTCATGCTATCAAAATACTTCCCAGAGGCAGGCATTTGGCATAATAGCATTTCAGATGCTTCTTGGGAGGCCTGTATCCTATATCAGAATCCCTGGATTCACGTCCCAACTCTGCTTCTAATTTTAGTTTCCTACTATTGCACACCCTGGCATGCCGGGGTGATGACACAAACAGCTGAGTCGCTTCCATGATTTTGGAAGCCCTGAACTGAGGCCTCAGACTATGGCTTTGGCCGAGCCCAGTCCCAGCTGTTGCAGGCATTTGGTGAGTAAACCAACAGATGGGAGAATCCTCTCTATGGCCAATGAAGTGAGCACACCGAGAAGCCAAACTTCTTATTGCTTAATAAGTTTTAGTTAGACAACAGAAAAGATAATCATTATAACTGTGCTTACGTATAGGAAGATATTAGTCTGATAAATTCCTCATTATGCTGAAGCAGTTAGCTTGTTGGAAAATCAGGCAGGCATACTTAAAGTATGCAAAGTAGAGAAACTCACAAAGCTCTTTAGCAGTCACATTCCTTGTTCTAATAATTCTTATGTTCCTGTTACATCCCTGATCCTCTGGTTGTTTTATTTTTTATGTTTTAGGTTGTTTCAATTACATGTCTCTAACTCACACCAAGAGAAAATGTTAACACAAAGATATAACCTAATGCAAATATACCCACAAATGCTGGAATGTAATCTATGATCACCAGAGTACAGATTCAAATCAGGCAAATGATACTAAAGATACTGTATTTTTCTGAAAAAAACAAAAAAAACACTGAGATTAAAAGCTCTCTTAGATCTGAGAATAAGATTTCAGTTTATTAACATAAAGAACACAGATACTCTGGCACTTCCACATTTACATATCATGATTTACCCAGTTTAACCACATACTCAGGAAATTATGACAGTGAGTGACCTACAAAGGTTATCCAAATTCATGATATCAGCAATTCTTTTGTAAAAGTAAAAGATAACATGTAAGAATGGAATTAATTTTCTAATGCACAAGGATTATTAACAGGATAAGGAACATATTTCAGTTTAAATTACCAATCTGGCCCAATAATTGAAAATAATGTAAAAGAAACTTCAACACTGTTGTGTCTCAAATAATGTTTAAAGCATAAAAGAACAATTACATTCAAGAATTATAGCTCAGTTCATAAGCTGATGTTATAAGGAAAGATTATCCTATGAGACTGCTATTGTAAACACAGTTCACAGTTCTTTCAACCTTTGAATGTTGTCCTAAATCCTTCTTGGTTAAGACATGAGGTCCAGAACGCAGTATTATTAACTAAATTCCACAAACAAAAGAGAGACTAACGCACTCACACATGATTTATCTTGAAAGCTCAGAGGCAAAAAGGACACTGCTACCTTAGTTGTGAAGTATCACAAGTAAGATTTTATCAGATAACAAAGGTTTATTTTCAGTTCTGTGCTATCTTTGAGGGTTTTTTTCCCAATCAGAGTGATTAAACAAAATAAGTTTGTTTTTCTTCTGCATTTATGCTATCTACTACATGATACAATACATTCTAGAATCAATTATAATCTTCATCAACTAAGAATGTATGTACTCTGGCTCTTTTAAGTTTTTCCAGAACTCTGCCCTCTTTCTCATTATCACAGCCACCAAAGGATGTCATCTGAAATTTGAAAATGTAAGAGTAAGAAAGAAATAAATTTTTACTGGATTTTAAGCTTGCATGTAGTGAAAATGACTCTATGCAATTCAAATCAATAGGAGAAAGAACTAAAGTATAAGAACAGAAATTATGTAGATAAATTATATGTATATAAAAAAATGTCTTTTCATAAGATGATGTGGTTTATCATGGTAATCCTCTACCTGTGGTGCCAGCATCTTATATGTGTGCTGGTTCAAGTCCCAGCTGCTCCTCTTCTGATCCAGCTTCGTGCTAAGAGTCTGTGGAAGCAGCAAGTGCTTGTGCCCCTTCACCATGTGGGAAACCAGAGGAAGCTCCCGGCTCCTGACATCAACCAGCCAAGCTCTGGCCTTAGAGACCATTTGGAGAGTGAATCAGTAGATAGAAGAGCTCTGCCATTCCTTCACTTTCTGTAATTCTGACTTTCAAGTAAAAGAAATAAATCTTTAAAAAATAAATAGATATAAAATCAAAAGGACAAATCTAAAATTATAAAACTTTCAGTCACATTTTCCTAAAAATTTTAAAAAGTTATTTGATAAAGAATTACAGAGAAAGCGATATACACGCACACAGAGAGAAAGAGAGAGAACGAGCAATCTTCCATCTGTTTGTTCATTCCCCAGACAGCTACAACCGTCGACAGCCAGAACCAAGCTAGAATTTAGTGCTCCCTTTAGGTCTCCACTTGGAAAACAGTGATCCAAGCATTTGGGCCATCTTCCACTGCTTTTCCCAGATTAGCAGGGAAGTGGATCCGAAATGGAAGAGCTGGGGCAGAAACCAGCTTCTCTATGGAATGGCAGCTGTGCCAGCTACAGCTTTATCTGTCATTCTGCCCTTCATCAGCTACAGCTTTATCTGTCCTGTCAGTCACATTTTAATAGCTTTTAAGTCACCATTGATTAAAATTGAGCTTTTTTTTATTATAGACACTCTCTACAAATTTATGGGGAAAAATCTGTTTTGTTGCATTAAAATGCTTTCAAGCACTTGCATAGAGTGCTATAGAAATAGTGATGTTTTGCTGTACTAGTAATTGGAGTGTATTTTCCCCTCTCTACTGTATTATGTTGTTTGAAGAGTCCCCCTGTGTGAGAATTTGGAAGATCTGGAGTCAATTTCCTTTCCCTTTGGCAAAGTCATATCACACCTCATGAGACTCCATATGTGAACTACTGACCTTGACTGCCAGACATAAAAGTACATCAAAAGTCTGAAAGACACAGTTCAGGCTATGACAGGACTCAGAGCAATGAACACCTGTGCCACAGCCTGCTAACACCTGTACCAGCTTCTCTGTAGATCAGCATTGTGTTGTTCAGGCTAACCGTTACTACTGTGAAGGTATGCTTCAATACACAATTAGCTGTTGCTTTCTAAAAGCCTACTTCCATCCTAACTGAGCAAGTACACTTAAATAATTTTGGAACTGATAATGTAGTTAATGAATGTTTTCTACTATGAGTACTTGTGTGGCTTCTTCATGCCAATCTCCTCCTTCCTAAGCATGTGAAACTGAGAAAATAATCCCTTCACACAGTGATAAATTGCAAGATTTGTGAAATCACATTTTCATCATCTTTGGTGCATTTCAATGGAAAAACAAATAAAAACATACAGTTTTTAAAAAGATTTAAACTATATATTAGAGAACTGGAAATTATACAAGAGGTGGAGAAATGTCTGACCATAGAAAGTCATAGAAGGTCTGTGAAGCCATTTGTTCTAGTCCTACACCAAGGCAACTACAGGTTGGACTTAGAAGTCAATAGAACTGTAGCACACTGATTTTTAAGTTTGTAATTTTGTATGGCCTACAAATGATGTTCTAACTATCCAAATGGCCCTTGACAAACAAAATCTTCTCTACTGCTGATTTAGGTAAAAAAACATTCATTCAAGTAACAATTATTGAATGTCTATTATTTGTTAGACCCTGAAGGAGGCACAAAGGAACAAATCAAGCAAAAATTGCTGGCCTCCAGATGCTTACATTCTAGTAGCTATTGAAAATATAAATTCCTTAAGCAAGGAAAAATATAACATGGTTACTTAGCAGAAACGTTGGCTGTTATGAACATATTCTGGGCCTATTTTAGAGAATTTCTACTGTACCATAAATCAAGGAAAGGGGGAGATGGAACTTGAAAAAAAAAAAAAAACGAAATAACAAGCGAAATATCTGATTGTCTACTTACTGGATTTTAGCACTGTCAACCAAAAT
Organism: Ochotona princeps; assembly: GCF_030435755.1. Classification (NCBI taxonomy): domain Eukaryota; kingdom Metazoa; phylum Chordata; class Mammalia; order Lagomorpha; family Ochotonidae; genus Ochotona; species Ochotona princeps. The sequence goes on along the minus strand of NC_080842.1, from coordinate 40,785,406 downwards.
GGAAGGAACATAAATGGAAACAGAGATGCTACCAAACTTTAGAAAATCCTCACGTTTAAAGGCATTCTGCATTAGACTCTAAAGATGGACTTAATGAGCTAATAGATACTTTATCTTCTCTATTATGTGAAATTCCCGGAATAGTTTTATTCAGAGGCCTATTTAATATGAACTGGTGGTAACAGTTCATATCATAGTATAAAAGCACTCTCTAAATAATACCATCATCTCAATTTGTATAGTTTGTCCTCAAAGAATGGTTAGTAACTGCATTAGCTAACAGGCTTAAAAATATTATCATCTCTAATAGCTAAAGAGAAACAGCTAGCTATGTTGTTAGGCATTTACATAAATAAAATATTATAATAATATTTATAACTATAGTAAAATATAAAACTATAGTAATAATAATATAACTATAGTAATATTATAGTAATATTCTATTTTTTCACAAGGAATTTAACATTTTTCTCAAATTGTTAGCCTTCCACCTGACAAATCTCTTTCCTATAAAGCAACTTAAAGAATCAAATAATTTTATACTCAGTTGAACATTAATGCCAAAATTTAAACTTGGAAACAGAAATAGTAAACAAGAATGTAAAAATTCATTGTTTATGATTGTTTTGTTTACTTTAAAGTCAAACTGGCACACCACTAGTTGATTTTTTGTTTCAAGATATATGTTTATTGCATATGTTTAAAAACATTTATTTAGTTATGTTATTACCCTATGATACAGTTCCATGGGCTCTGGGATTTCCCTTTCACCCTCTCCAAACCGCCCCCTTTGCCTCCCCCATGTATTACAATAGTACAGTCCTTCACAATTAGTCAAAAGTATTCTGACATTTACGTGTATCCTGACAATGTAGGCATGGACAATGACAGAGAAGAGTCCAGCATTATATTGTCAAGATACATTCAACAGTTTCATTGGGGAGTCCATCTTTGATTTGGAAGCAAAGATGCACAATGCATTGTATTACACATGATAGTCCCTACTACATAATTAACTATTCATCCCCTTAAATGAAAAGCCATAAAACAGAGAAAAAACAAAATTTACAACAAAATGAAGTTAAATAACATGATCATGAATGACCAATGTATTGCTGAAGAAATGAAAAAGAAAATCAAAGAATTTCCTGAAGCAAATAATGCTACTGTATGACCTATGAATCAGTGAGGAAATTAATAAGAAAAACAAAAACATTTTTAATGAATGAAGATAAAAACAAAAATATCAAAACCCATGAGATGTAGCCAAAGCAGTATTGAAAGAGCTATTGATCTTATACTTTGCATGAAGATTGCCTTATATGAGAAAACATGTGATATTTGTCTTTTCAGGATTGACTTATCTCACTGAGTATGTCTCTAGTTGGGACCACTTGGTTGTGAATGGCAGAATTTCATTCTTTTTAATGGCTGAGTAGTATTCCATGGAGTAGATGTATCACAATTTCTTTATCCACTCCTCTTTGGATGGGCATCTGGGTTGCTTCCATATCTTTGCTACTGAAGATTGTACTGCTGTAAATATAGAAATGCAGATCCCTTTCTCATATGCAGATTTAATTTCCTCTGGCTAGATTCCCAGAAGTAGAACAACTGGGTCACATGGCAGCTCAATTTTCAGTTCTCTTAGCATTTTCCATACTGACTTCCATAGTGGCTGTACTAGCCTACACTCCCACCAACAGTGAAGGAGAGCACCTTTCCCCCTACATCCACGCCAGCAGGTGCTGTTACTATATCTCTGAATGTAGGCCAATCTCACTGGAGTTAGGTGGAACCCCAACGTGGTTTTCACTTATACTTCTCTGACAGCTAGAGAGTCTGGGCAGTGTTCATATGTCTATTACCCATTTGAATTTGTTCTTTTTAAAATGTCTGTTCATTTCTTTTGCCCATTTCTTCACAGGGTTGTTTGTTTTGCTGTTGCTGAGTTTCTGAAGCTGTTTAAATACTGAATATTAGTCTGTTATCGATTGTATAGTGTGCAAAGATTTTCTCCCATTCTGTTGGTTGCTTTTTCACTTTGCTGATAGTCTCCTATGACAGTTTATTCCTTCTGTAAAAGTCCTCAACTGCAAAAATGTCTGTTCTTAAATGTGTATAATAAAAATGATTTCTTAAACTTATTAATATCAATAAGAAGCTAAACATTGAGAAAGACTTAATACTTACACCACTGGAAAAGAACTGAGCATACTTTACATGAGGCAGATCAATATCCGTTCCAGAGATGAGCAATGTTATTTATCATTCTGCAGAAATAAGACAGAAAATTGAAACATACTTGTTATATAATGCTGGATAAAAAAGTTTAGGTACATAAATTAAGGATATTAATACTTCACATTTGCTAATCATGTTCTTTAAATAATTTTGAAATGAAACACTGGTTTACAGTAAAATTATGAAGAAAAAAAACACTGACAAATGTTCAAACAACTGACTTTGAAAAAATAATAAAAATCCTTTAATCTGTTATTGGGTCTCACCCAAGGAAACAGATTAAAAAATGCAATGGGATATATATACTAAGGTGGCATTCAAGTAATTCCTAAGATAATAACATAAAAAGTTCATTTCTATAAAGTTCTCTGAACAACAATAACAAAATTCCCTGGCATGACAGGTAACTACAGGTCAAGTGTAGCAGAAATTCTGGTGTCCAGCTTCAATTTTATTACTTAATTTATATATTACATAATCTTGAATGACTTAGTTTCTTGATGTGAAATTTTCTACACTAGCTAAGCAGGACTACAGGATATCTACTTCAAAGAGTCAATAAAGAAGCAAAAAAGTGTTAAGTGGAGGCAACGGAGCACTTTTCCAAACTATCAAGTGGTAAGAGCAAATGCAACCTGTTAAAAAGAGATGAATCCCCTTAGGGCCAGGATCCCATATGGGCGCTGATTCTAATCCTGGCAGCTCCACTTCCTATCCAGCTCCCTGCTTGTGGCCTGGGAAAACAGTGGAGGACGGCCCAAAGCCTTGGGACCCTGCACCCACGTGGGAGACCCAGAAGAGGTTCCAGGTTCCTGGCTTCGGATTGGCTCAGCTGCAGCAGTTGCGCTCACTTGGGGAGTGAATCATTGGACAGAAGATCTTCCTCTCTGTCTCTCTTCCTCTCTGTATATATGACTTTGTAATAAAAATAAAATAAATCTTCAAAAAAAAAAAAAGAGAGAGAGATGAATCCCCTTGTATTTACTTGACGGAGTGAGCCTAACACTTATATCTTCTGATTCATATTCTATTGCTGTAGTTACCATTCAGATACTTTGATCCCTTCCCAAGACAGACATAGATCTTCACACATACACAAAAAAAGATCTATTCACAGTTTAGCAGCTAAAGATCACAAAGACGGGAAAAGACGACTATTTCCATTAACTCTAGGTTAAGCTATAAAGTAGGCAAAAGTGAAAACTGTTGATGTCAAAAACTCTTATATTAAAACACACATTTGCCAGTGAATTATATTAAGCAAGACTGAAGCACCTAACAGTGACTAATGACATATGTGAACCATGCAGGGTGAAGTTAGAAACCTTTCTCATTTGCATATCCTAAATTGTAGCATTAAATGAAGTTCCTGTTACAGTTAATTTTCCCTCCAAATTAAAAAAAAAGATCTGTCCGAACATACAAAGAAAATCTACTAAAATGTCTCCTGTTTATAATGAAAGCCAAAAACATAAAAAAGACACACAATTTTTTTTTAAAGATTTATTCATTTTATTACAGCCAGATATACAGAGAGGAGGAGAGACAGAGAGGAAGATCTTCTGTCCGATGATTCACTCCCCAAGTGAGCCGCAACGGGCCAATGCGCCGATCCGAAGCCGGGAACCTGGAACCTCTTCCGGGTCTCCCACGCGGGTGCAGGGTCCCAAAGCATTGGGCCGTCCTCAACTGCTTTCCTAGGCCACAAGCAGGGAGCTGGATGGGAAGTGGAGCTGCCGGGACTAGAACCGGCGCCTATATGGGATCCCGGGGTTTTCAAGGCGAGGACTTTAGCTGCTAGGCCACGCCGCCGGGCCCAAAAGACATACAATTTTAAGATTTCGTATTATGGGGCCTGATATGATGGTTCAACAGCTAAATCCTCACCTTGCAAGCAATAGGATCTCATATGGGCACTGGCTCATGTCCTGGCTGCTCCACTTCCATCCAACTCCCTCCTTATGGCAAGTAGAGGATGGTCCAAAGCCCTCCGACCCTGCATTCATTTGGCGCCCCAGAAGGAGCTCCTGACTCCTGGCTTCGGTTTGGCTCAGCTCTGGCCATTGTGGCTACTGGGGGGACTAAACTATTAGGTGAAAGAGCTGTCTCTTCTTCTTTCCATAAATCTGATCTGCCTATCCAATAAAAAAATAAATCTTAAAAAACGTCTTAGTATAAAAACCATAAAGTAGTGTACTAACTAGTTCAACTGAAACAAATATTGGATATGAGGAGAAAGGACATATCTAAGGAATAAAGAATACAAAAAAATACTTAGAGACTGCTATAGTTCATTGGCCTAAGTGTAAACTATGACATGCTTTTGGGGAAAAATATGGCATACATAAGGAAATACGAGAATTTTTACTGTAACCTAGTTCATCTTTATAAAGAGTTCTTTAAAAGAAGACAGGAATGACTGAATAAACTACAATGTATGTTTTGATCAATAAACACAATACTAATCATTAAGAAGAATACCTAAGATTTATTTGGTAGCTCTGTGGGACATGCACATTGCACTGCTGAGGAATAAAAAGCAAAATAAAGCAGTATACCATCACAAACAAAAAAAGGTTCACTCCCAACCCACCCAAATTCTTTAAGTGTGTTCATATTAATGTATTTATCTATATCCATAAACACATACGGGCATAAGCATGGGAGAAAAATCAAGTGATCAATGAGTATCAGAACCGGGGATGAAGACTGAGTAGTTGTGTGTGGAATATGGATAAGGGCGGATATATATGTAATATATGTAAGTAGTTTGGAAAGTTAAGGAATGAAGGAAGAAACAAATTGAGAAGAAAAATCACAATTGAAACCATACATGGGCATATTTACATAAAATTACACATAAGCATATATGTAAAAGACACATATTCAATAAAAAAGAACATTGGAGGATGGTGCAAAGGCATGAACCCCTCCTTCAGATAGACTAACCCACATGGGAGAACAAATGGAGTTCCAGGCTCCTGGCTTCAATCAGCCTCTACCGCCAATTTGTAGAAGGTGAAGAACTTTTCTTTCTCCCTCTCATTCTCTGTCACTCTGCCTTTCAGCTAAAATTATTTAATTAAAATAGAAAGTTGTTAGGAGTAAAAACTACGTATACCACATTGCCCATAGGTAAACAAGAACCCAGGACCCACAAGTAAATCCCCTCCTTCCTTGTTCCTCTGCTCCAGTGGCATTTTTAAGTCAGCGCCAGACAGATCATCATTTTAACATATAATTTTTAGCAACCTTCCAAATGTAGAATAGATTAGACAGGAGTGGTTGAGAGAATATAAAAAAGGCTTAACCACACTCACAAAAAACTACCTGAAAAGAAGAAAACAACTGAAAACAATTATATGTTGCAAATACAGAAAAGAACAATGACTCATCCAAATGTCAGAGAGATGTTTAAATTTTTTACTATGAACACTTTGAAAAGCAACGGCTAAAAGCAAAGTTTGCATTTTAGACTGTCAATCATGTCAGATAGTTTCTTCTCTTGAAAAATGCCAGATAAACCAGAGCTTAGTACATTCAGCTGTGACTTAGAGAGGCCCATGGAAAGTTTAGGGTAAAAATGGTGCCATGTGAGGAAAACACAGAACCACAAATATTAGAACTGAGAACTCATCAAGGTTAGAAGGCTAATGTCTCAGGTCACTTTGTGTCGCAGCAGGCTAAGCCACAGCCTGGCAGGAGTTTGAGACCTGATAGTTTCACTCCTGTTTCAGCTCCCTGCTAGCAGGCCTTGGAAAAGCAGCCAAAGTTGCCTCAAATCTTTGGGCCTTTGTCTCCCACTTGAGTAATGCAGATGAAGCACTTGGCTTAGGACTGGTCCAGTGCAAGCTGTCCTCGCATTTGGGGAGTGAGCCACAGATCAAAAAACCTTCTGTCCCTCTTGCTCTCTGTAATTCTTCCAAATAAGTAGAGAAAATTAAACAAAAATATTAATTTCTAAAAAAATGCCTTCAGATAGATTAATGCTGTAAATACCAATAATTGTTCCTCCTACAGTCAGTTCTGTACACAGAACTTGGTCAGTTCTTTACACAGAAATGGTCATTCAATCTCACACAGCTATCATAGGTGAATAAGACAACATATTACCTGCCCAAGGTCAACCTGTTGACGAACTTTTTAAGCTTTGATTTGCATCTTAAATAGTACATTTGGCTTCACTTTTCTCCAAAATGTAACATTAAGGATACTTTAAAAAATTATCAGGAACAAATGTGTAATTCTGATTGATCATTGTGTGTCAAGTTGAACACCAGGATTCATGATTATTGCAGATTCATACCATGGAGACTTGCAGTCCAAAAGAATTCTTACATACACTACTTGTAGCTACCAAAATGTTAGAGATACACAGATACGCATATAGTTTTTCCTATATCTCCAGAGTCAGAAAAGCTTACTGGAGTGTAACTGATAAAGATTTTTCTGTTATGGATTCTAAAATCGTTTGTAACTTCAACCCACTCAACTGCCTGGATCAATAAAGACTGCATCTTTTCTTTCCTCCTCCACAAGTCAGCCTTTCAAATCCCAGCATAATCTTTGCAAGTAGTCTCAACGCTAAAACCTCTAGCCCTGATTCCATTAGAAAAGGGCTTTCTCATTTAGCACTGTCTTTTAGATGCGCCTGTCAATCTTGCTCTTAAAAATGTAGCTCTGTGGTGCCTGTTCAGGTTCTGGCTGTTCAGCTTCCTTTCTAGCCCCCTGCTAGTGCACCTGGGCAAGCAGTGGAAGACAATCTAGATGCCTGGGCTCCTGAGCCCATGTGGAGAACCCAGAAGAGACCCCTGGTCATGACTCTGATATGACCATTTGGGAAGTGAAACATCTCTCTCTCCCTCTGACTCTGTCTTGATTTTTTTCTTTAAGATTTATTTATTTTTATTGGAAAGGCAGATTTACAGAGAGAAGAGAGACAGAAAGGAACATCTTCCATCAGCTGGTTCACTCCCCAAGTGGTCACAATGGCAGGAGTTGACCCAATCTGAAGCCAGGACCTTCTTCTGGGTCTTCCAATAAGGAACAGGATCCTAAAGGCTTTGGGCCATCCTCTACTGCTTTCCCAGCCCCAAAGCAAGGAATTGGATGGGAAGTATGGCAGCCACTGAGCCATCATGCTGGGCCCTAACTATGCTTTTCAAACAAGTCAATCTTAAAAAATAAAATCCTAAATTCATTAGATTATGCATGCTTATCCTAACCAGAGAGGAGTGCAGGCAAGCTACTGGTTTCCTTGACCTGGACCTGAGATTATATTTAATGCATCTTCCCATTAAGTCATTTGTTCCATACTAGATTTACAAAATGCTTATAGCTTTTTCACCTTCACTCAAGGAGCATTGATTGTGCCCGGCATGACAGCTTAGTGGCTAAAGTCCTCACCCTGCACGTACTAGGATCCCATAGGGGCACTGGCTCATATCCTAGAGGAACTGCTTCCCAACCAGTTTCCTGCTTGTGACCTGGGAAATCAGTTAAGGACAGCCCAAAGTCTTGGGATCCTGCAGCCACATGGGAGACCTGGAGGAGGCTTCTGGCTCCTGGCTTCGGATTGGAGCAGCTCCAGCCATTGCGCCACTTGGGGAGTGAATCTGCAGATGGAAGATATTCCTCTGTCTTTGCTCCTTTCTGTATATCTGACTTACCAATAAAAATAAACAAATCTTTAAAAAAAAGCATTGATTAAACATCTTATAACACAACTGACCCATTTCTTTCTTTTTTTTTTTTTTCAGTTTGCTTCCCCAAAAGCATCTTAAAAAGCAACATATTTGGGGCTCAAGATGCAAATCCTCCCCTTGCAAGCATTGGCATCCCACAAGGGCACCAGCTCAGGCCCCAGTTGCTCTACTTCCTATCCAGCTTCCTAATTGTGGCCTGGGAAAGCAGTGGATGATGACCCAGGTCACTGGGCCCTATACATGTTGAAGATCCAGAAATTTCCGATTTCAATCAATTCAGCTCTAAACATTGCACCATTCCAGTGAATCAAAGATCCTCTCCTCTCTCTCCTCTCTGTAAATCTCCTTTTAAGTAAAAATAAACAAAATTTTTTAAAGCAACACAGTTTCATTTTTGTCTTCAATTTCTTTTAAGGTTGTATCACTATTTGCACATTACATACTGCTAGTCAACTGCCTATGTCATTACTGCTTATCACATATAATTCACTCCTAAAGCAATATCTAGAATGTAATATGTGCTGTAATATTTGTAACTTATGAATAAAGGGAAACAGGAAAAAAATACTCATATTCTTTATAACTTCTAGAAAGGAATTGCCAGGCTTCATACTTGTCTCCTAGAGCACCTGTCTCTCACCGCTAGATGATCTTAAGAGTTTTATCCATATGTAGGCTTTTAATTAGGGAATCTCAACGGAACTTGAGCTGTGGTTATGCATCAAGGTGAAGGAACTCACCATGGGGGAGGGGTTTGGGGTGAAGGGGGGAGAATCCCAGTACCTGTGCAATTCTGTCATGTAATACAATGTAATTAATGAATAAGTGAATAGAAAAAAAAAAGTTTTATCCATAAACATGAGTCAAAAGAGCCATACTACTGACATGTAATTTCAAAACTTACTATGGTAATGTCACAGAAAATTATTACTTTGAAATGAGGTGGGTTTTCCTGTTATTCTGAATATATTCCCTATAATCTACTTTGTCCATCCTAAAATAATTATATACCCAGAAAATAAAATACATAGCTCCCTATTGTTAATAACTGGTAAATGGTAAAGTATATTGAATCATGCTTTAAAAATGTGACAAACCACTTAGCCCTAGATTACAGCTGAGGCATTAAGTCTATCTCCAAACGTGCATGTGATGTACATATTCAAACTGTAAGTACTAACATGTCCATCATTTTAGATGTTACTTGTCGCTTTATTGTTTCTGAGAAGAGTTGTAGCTATATACTCTGTAGTTTGATTTCAGAGTCATTAATATTCAAAACACCTGCATGGAACAACTATTATTTGAAATATACTATTTAGCACTGCCTTCTTGGAAGTTTCAAAGTGCTCCAGGAGGGTTCTTACAGGTAAATTTCACATGGACTTACTCCATTCTTACTGAATTATAGTTACAAATACATTACAGAAGGTAAGACTTTGTCTCCATATCAAGTTAGGACAGTTGTTGCTGAACTATGCCATGAATCAGTATTAATGTGGAAGGTCTTAAAAAAAAATCCACAAGATATCTTAAATTTTTATTGGAAAGGCAGATCTACAGAGAGAAGGAGATACAGACAGAAAGATCTTCTTTCCGCTGATTCACTCCCCAAGTGGCTGCAATGGCTGGAGCTAGGATGATGCAAAGCCAGGGTCTTCCCCAGGATCTCCCATGCAGGTGCAGGGTCCAGAGGCTTTCGGCTATCCTCTATTGCTTTTCTAGGCCACAAGCAGGGAACTGGAAAGGAAGTAGAGCAGCCAGGATATGCGCTGGTGCCCATGTGGCGTCCATATGGTATGGATGCAAAGTGAAGATTCAGCTACTAGGCCCTGTGGAACTCTTTTAGGAGAAAATCCTATCAGTCAACTTGAGCCTACTGAATCTAAACTAAAACCAAGAATATTTTTAATAGCTACCGAAATAATTCTTCATGTAAAATAATAATTTAGTGTACAGGAAAAATTCTAATGATGCAACATCCTATCTCTTGGGTAAAATACAATGTTCAGGCATAAATATGACATCATTACAAAAAAATCTCTTTTAACAGCTATCCATTACAATAGTCCAAGGTGATAACAAAATATATGTACTTACTCATAATTGATGACAAATCTAATAGCACTTAACAGTATGTGTACTCCAAAGCAATTCATAAAAGATACTGGTAAATGAGCAAGTCTCTACCCTCTACTCCTCATTTCACATTGTAAGTACTTGTCCTACCCCTTTGAAAATGGAATGCCTTCTTCCCTTTCATTTCTTTCAGTTTCTGTGAACAGAAAATATCTCCTATAATACAGAACAAGGATAATTCCATTATTCTATATTACAATAATTAATATACATATAAAGGTATTTCAAGAAGTTCAGTAGAAAATGGAATTAAAAACATAAGTTAGTATGGTGCAAAACATCTTTGGATTCTATGCACATTTTTTAAAAATACTATGTATTTTTTAATGAATTTTTGGAAGATCTTTCAAATACATTGATCATAAAAATATTTTGTACCAAAATAAAGTCATCTTTTTATTCTATCTTTCCTCAGACTTTTTGAGGCACTTGTCTTTTCCCAGTAATTTGCGTTTAAAAATCAGGAATGTTTTCTATCAACCGACACTGTCTCAGTTCCTACCAATGTGCTGGCCATATCATAAACAGTAACCGTATCTTTGTTTAGTGAAGAAATTTTAAAAACATATTGTCTTCTACTATCATTCAAACAAGATACTCAAAGGTGAAAGGAATAGATTCTGTGCCATGTAGTTTCAAAAAATATGAGTGGAAAATTATCAAGACATATGATAAAGATTTATTAATTTATTAGCTAAGTGCTAAGTTTACAACGAAAAATGCTTTGTTGGAGCTGGTGTCATAGCTTAATAGGCTAAGCCATTTGTGGCTAGCATCCCATGTTTAGTATCCTAGCTGCTCTGCTCCAGTCCAGCTCCCTGCTTATGGCATGGAAAAACAGCAGAGGATGGCCCAGGTTCCTGGGCTCCTGCACCCACAGGGGAGACCAAGAAGCAGTTCCTGGCTCCTAGTTTGGGGTTGGCTCAGCTTAGCTCAGGCTGTTGCAGTCACTTGGAAGTGAACCAGTGGATGGAAAATCTCTGTGTAACCCTGCCTTTCCAGTAAAAGTAAAAATACATTTTCAAACACAATCTTTTTTTTAAGATAAATAATGAATATTTGCAGGAACAAAGAAGTACACTACCCTGTAACTGAATTGCAGTCTATAATCACAGTGCTTTACTTTAAGTCAGTAGTCAGTAAATGCTCCTAGAAACAGTTAAAAATATTCAGAATTGAAATGTTTAACAATTCCATGTTTCCTAACCTACTGACAGTTCTCTTGAGTTCATGAACCAGGAACCTCATATAGAATGGCACAAACTTCCATTATCATTACAAATGATTTTAAAAGCCTGCATGAGAGCCCAGTGCAACAGCCTAGTGACTTAATCCTTGCTTTGCATCCACCGGGATTCCATATGTCCTGGAGGTCCCACATCCCATCCAGCTCCCTGCTTGTGCCCCAGGAAGGAAGTGGAGATTGGTTCAAAGCCTTGGGACCTAGCAATGGCCTGAGAGATCTGGAATACACTCCTGGCTCCTGGCTTTGGATTAGCCCAGCTCCAGCCGTTGCAGCCACTTAGAGAGTGAACCAGCAGATGGAAGGTCTTTGTGATTCTCCTTCTCTCTGCAGATCTGCCTTTCCAATAAAATTTTTTTTAAAATCTTAAAATTAAAAAAGCCTGCATGACTATTATTTTTAAATGGTGGAGTTGTTGGGGCGTGGGGATTCAGCATAGGGCAGGGGTGTTGTCGTACAGCATATTAAATTGTCACTGAAGACTTCTGAATTCTTTATCAGAGGAGCTCGTTTCTGTACTGGATTCTGTGCTTTTGATCTGCTTCCTGGTAAGGCAGACAACGGCTCAACTACTTGGTTCCTACCCCCAGGGAAAACAACGATGGAGTCTCTAACCAGTGGCTGAGGCTGACCTAGCTCTGGCTGTTGCAAACATTTGGGGAGTGAAACAGTAGAGGAAGATTTGTCATTCTACCCTTCAGATAAATCAGTAAAACTTATTAAAATAGCCTGAGGGGATGGTGGTGGGAGTGAGGATGGAGAGGCAACTATATCCAGTGGAGTAAAGCCAAGAACCATTTCTACTGGTACACATCTAGAACATTCTAATGTTGAAATCGAATAGGTTGGCCGGCGGTGTGGCCTAGCTGCTAAAGTCCTCACCTTGAACGCCCCAGGTTCCCATATGGGCGCCGGTTCTAATCCCGGCAGCTCCACTTCCCATCCAGCTCCCTGCTTGTGGCCTGGGAAATCAGTCGAGGACGGCCCAAGGCTTTGGGACCCTGAACCCGCATGGGAGACCCGGAAGCGGTTCCTGGTTCCCGGCTTCGGATCAGCGCGCGTTGGCCCGTTGCGGCTCACTTGGGGAGTGAAACATCGGATGGAAGATCTTCCTCTCTGTCTCTCCTTCTCTCTGTATATCCGGCTTTCCAATAATAATAAAATCTTAAAAAAAAAAATCGAATAGGTTAATCCACAGTCCCAATCCAAAATTTTCTGCTTATTCACATGGCTTTCAAGTCTCTAATATGCAGGCAGATTATTAAACATTGATCAATAAGTACTGGAATAAAACCTATACTGGGAAGACCTGATGTCTTCCTTCTCATTTTGTATTTTCCTTATACAAGTGGCTTTCCAGCACTTAATAAAATATACTTGTGTATAGCTAGGGTGAAAGATTTCATTACGTTACATTTTATATTAAGCTAGAATGGAAACTACCAATCATGTTTCACAATCACCCCAGCTGCAGATGAAAAAATATTCTGACAATAGACACTAGAAATCCTGACCGTCAGGTTACAGCTTATAAGTTACACAATAATAAAAGTCAAAATTCTAGGCATTTAGGAACTTAAGGGCTACTTAAATGCATGTCACTGGAAAATTTTGTCATGAGCTGAAAAGCATTAAAATGTGTAAAGAAGACGACTTCCTCAGTTGAACCTATGCAAGGATTTCCTGAGGGAGAAAGCATTAAATTTCTTATTTTCAGAAATACCACTTCAAGCAGTATACAATGGAATAATTGGAATTTTCTTTCCCAATATGTACTTTTACACCTCAATCCTACAGAACAATGTTACTTTACTTATTTATACATTCAACAAACATTTATTGAATACCTATAACGTTCCACATACTAGGTAATAAGGAATGAACAACAACAAAAATTCAAGCCAGAGAGAATTCATGTTATTGTAGTGAGACACACACACACAACACAGCATCAAATATAGATCATGTTAAGTACAACAGAAAAAAAAAAGCATAAAGATAGGATTGTAGAATTTTAAATAAGGATAGTCTGAGAAAGCTAAATCTGATTAAAGACTGATGAGCCACATAGCTACAGAGGAAAGAATATTCAAGACATCAAGACAGAAACAGCCTAGCAAATTTAAAAGTAATAACGAAAATATTGTTAGAGTTGCAGTAGAGGGGTAATGTATTAAAACATAAAATCAGAAAAGGGGCGGTGTCTCTTGGGAGGACCAGATCAAAGAGAAATTGGCATAATTCTAGTAAAATGCTAAATATTATCTCAGGTAATAAGGCTTAAATCAGTAGCCTTACAAGCAATAACCCAATTAGCAGGAAGCTTATTTAGGACTTGCTAATGGTAAAATTTTTGATAATAACAGATGAGATGTTATTGTTAGATTCGCTGACCACCAGGAACAGAATAACTCAGCCAAATATATGAAAAGAATTTAGATGGCCTTTGTTTCAGGGAACCAAGGTCACGGGCTTCCCTTCCCCATGCAGCAGAAAGGACAGATGTGAAGGAGTGAGCTGCAGAGGAAGAAGAGTATGAAAGAGACAGGGAAGGGGCCTTGTTAAACTCTCCTTGATACGGAAGCAGAAAAGAGGGTCGTGTTGGCCCTTGTTGGTGGGGGGATATGGGTCTGTGCCCCTCATTGGTGCAACAGTGTTTTCACAACCTGAGGGGCCCACCAGAACTCCACCATCCGTTCTAGTCGACCCATTAGAACATTAGCATATTTTATCGAATGAAGTGCTGCCCAATTTCAGCATTGAAATAAAGCCAACTACAATCTATAAGCTAAATTTTGTCCTTTGATGGGGAATAGATCCATTTTGTCAATGTATGTTTAATCTATATGGTATTCAAAAGCTGGGAGGCTGCATATAAATATTGAGGCTTTTGCTTTTTTAGATATGGCAGCATCTATCACCACCGAGTTTGTAGTCCTTCATACAATTCTCACACACAGGGCATGCACTCTGCAGTTCATCACTGGGCAGGGTGGCAGAAATCACTCTATCACCTGCAGTGATACTAGTACTCTATCACACCAAATAGCAGTTGCCCTTTGTCATTAATACTGTGTTTTTTTCCTGACATAGGCAGGGAGAAGCTGAGGTTTGCAGTTCCAGCCCACACATGTACCAGCCCCGGCAGGCCTGCACCGCCAGTATTACTCCCTTCTTTGCAGCACCTAAACTCCTGTTTTGTTGTACCCTGCTCAAACCACCTTCTACACACCACCCAAATCCCCCTTCCCTTCCATGTAGCAAAAGATGTATTCAGTGATGTTGTAAACTCAGAAGCAGTACCAATTACAAATATCTAATATGGCTGCAGGCTGCATCCTCACAATGATGTTTGATCATTATGTCATTATAGTAAAATTACCATGACCAATATTCTCACTCCCATCACACCTGACATGACATTTCTGAGATTTAAAAAAAAAAGGCAAGGAAACAGGTGGTATTTAAGTCTTGCTCCAACTTCTATGCCTTTGAACATCAATTATAACCCACCCCAAGCAAACATCCTCTATGGCTCCAAAATAATGAAAGCATGGCCCTGGAACCTTGTTGACAGCGACTCATTCTCTCTCAAGCTTGCTTGTATTTATTCTTCAAGAGTGTCTGAATAAATTTTGCTTCTCTGCTCACTTTTAACTAAGTCTTATCCTTTAACTCTTATGTGGATACAAGAATCTGCACCAAACCTAGTCAAAAGCCACTCCAGAACATTCCCACAATAAAGAAATAATTCTTTGTATACTTATATCTCTATGAGAAATGTTGATGGGATTCACAGCATGCCAATCCAAAAGAGGCACTTTGAAATATTAATTATTTTGAGTTCAGGGCATGTGAAAGGCACAGACAGAATGGCACTCTGACCTTCAATTTCTTCCTAAAAGGAGGAGATAAAGCTCTCATGTGGAACATGCCCTCCCGATACCAGGAGGAAGGAAGGCATTCTTATCAACAGAGACAGGAAGTCAAGGATGACAGAAATTTGTACAAACAAACCTTGTTAAGCTGACCCTTATCTGTTTAGTCACTTTTCTAAGATAAATTGTCCTGGTCCAAACCCTTTTGTGTTGTCACATTCTCACAATTCACTGCTCTTTGTTCAACCCAGTATGTAAGGGGCTCTAAACTTCTTCCTTGGTTCCCCATTTTTTCTTGTGAGGGCTCCAAAGCACAACTTTTGACTCACTAAATAAAATGTGTATGCTTTTCTTTTCTTAATCTGTCTTTTATGCCAGTTTAATTCTGAGCACCAGCTGTGAGTTGTATGAAGACAGAGGGGAAATCCTAGGTTCAATCAAATGAGAACTAAAACAACCAACCTTTTCTTTTCTTATAGCGGTCCACTTATTTATACTGCCTGAACACTACCCAAAAAATCATCAAATGAAAATCAGATGGTGAGAAAGCAAGCACCAAAAGGATTACTGAAGATAAGCAGGGAACAGCAACAAAAACATAAGCAAAACCCTTCACAGTCTAATATCTGAAAAGGTACTAAGCAAACGACAGTGCACATAACCATTAGCCTATCAATTACAGGTGATCAGAATTACCACAGCATTACTTGTGATGGCAAACTATCACAAACAATGTAAATAGCCACCATTAGTAGCTTACATAAATTATGGTATAACTATATAATGCAGCTATGAAAATACCGAAATTCATTATGTTATCATGAAACATACTCCGAGATAAGAACAAGGAAGAACACAGTTTATATATGATGTCACTTGTGAAGGATTAGAGTATGGAATACATAAATATATAAATAATTATACATAGATTCATTTTTATTCATGCATAAAGTATTTCTAGAAGGGTACAAAGAAATTAGTAATACCAATTCCCTCAGGAAGGAGAACTTGATAACTGAGGAATAGAAATAATGAGATTTTTTACTAGACAATTTTTTTTACCTTCTGAATTCTATAGTCAAGTAGTGCAAGCCTATTCAAAACTTGTTTTTTTAAAAGGTTAACAAGGTGGGTCAGTGTTATGGCTTGATAGGCTAATCCTCTACCTGCAATCACCAGCATCCTATATAGGCACTGGATAGTGTCCTGACTGCTCTACTTTCCATCCAGCTCCCAACTTGTGGCCTGGATGGTAGCAGAAGATGGCCCAGAGCCTTGGGATCTTGCACCTGCATGGAAGACCCAGAAAAGGCTCCTGGCTCCTGGCTTCAGGTCGGCTCAGCCCTTGCCATTTATCTCTCTTTCTGTTAATCTGCCTTTCCAATAAAAAAAGGAAAAAATATATATGTACATATGTATATATGTATATATGTATTTGTGTGTGTGTGTATATATATATATATATATATAAAAGCTAACAAACTGGTTGAGGATAACTAAGGATAACTAAGAATTCAGCAACTATCAGAACCCAGTGTAGCAGTGACCCCTCCTCCCACACCATCTCCATTATACGACTGTTTTGTGATTTCAAGGATACTGCAGATTTTTGTGGGAATGTAGAGGAGTAAAGAGTGGGTAGACAGAGTTCCATGAAAAAAGGACAATGGAAGACCTGATTCCTTGAACTGCTTGTAAGGCCAGAAAAAGTAAAAGGGTAGATCTAAAAAGCAAGAACTCTTTTTTTCTGGAGACTGAAACTGTGAGCACCAATCCTACTGCTTTGAGAATTAGGGACAAAATGTGACAGGGAGAGGGAAAGGTAGCTCTCTAATTGAGTCTTCTACATCCAGGGCACCCTGAAGCCTGGCCGCCCAAATGCACTGCAGACAGCATTCCCAGCTCCACTACTCTCCTCACCAGAGGACCTGATGTCCTGAGGCAACAAAGCACACTGGTGTTGCCAGAGAGGCAGCAGCGTGGTGTGTGGGGATGTTCGGGTGGGAGACCGTGGGGGTGGGGGAAGCCTTCCCAAGGAGGCTGCAAAGGAAAAATATGAATTTCATTTCTGAATACATATTACTTTCTGTTCTGGGACACCCAGAAATATCTAACAGGTCTCTGAAAAGGTCTGGAGGTACAGAGCTTGGAGGTAAAAGAGAGCCTTGTGTCATAAACATAAGAGAACTGTATATTCCATTTCTATCTATAGATGATGAACACTAGAAGCAATTATGTTACAAAAAATAATAGCACTATATACAGAACGAAAGAACAGAAAATAATACTCTGTTAAGAGAGTCAAAAGGAAACTCTTGCTGGATTTTTAAAAACTCAGGCTACTGTCCAGTGAACAAAATACAAAAGAAAAAGCCATGAGGATGGCTGGAAGGAGTTACTCAAGGCTCTGCTGGGAACCAACAGGCTTAGTTATGCAGCACCTACTTTCCAAAGTGAAATCTTTCAACTGCTTTAAAATGTTTCTTTTCTAAGCCATTGAAAGCAATGAGATCATGCTCTTGATTAAGTGCCAGCGTTCCCTCCCCCCCCCCCCCCGCAACCCAGATTGTTGAAGTTAAAAAGAAGAAAAATCGGAAGAATGAAAAAGAGTGAAGGTAGCAAAAACTGGGGTGGGGGGGGAAGCAGAAAGAAGAAAAACAAATATTTTTTAAAAGCTAATAAATTTTGGAATAACCAAATAGTACCGTTTTGATTTCTAAGTTGAGAACATCTCGCCTTTTTCAAAAAAGTATGGCAACAAGGTATATTTCAGTCCAATCTATTTTCCTAATCCATTTTATCCACAGTTCAAGTAAAATAAACAAATCCTTTTTGGTTCACCAGCACAAAAGGAACAGCTATGAACACATAGTTAAGTCATTTGTCAAAAATGGAGTGAAACCCTAAGTCATGTTGGACCATGAGAACAGAACAAATATGAAGGGTGGTCTTAGGTAATTTTGGCTCATTAGGTTCTTCATTAGAGGAAATGAGTAACAGTCACTATCACGAACAATGGATACTGAGAGATGTAACCTCTAAGATAAACAAGAGGTCAAAAACATAAGCCAGCGAGGGGTGGGGGGAATCTCAGTGCCTATAAAACTGTGTCACATAAAGCAATGTAATCAATAAAAAAAAATTATCTATTAAAAAAAAACATGAGGCAGAGCATCTCCAAATACACTTTTTTATGGGTTAGAATAAACAGCAACTCTATCCAAGGACTATACTTCACATTTATCATAGTGCCTTTCTCCTACAATAGTTATTTAATGCAGTTGCATATTTGGATACCATCCTTATACTTTGCAAAATACCTTTACATTTCTCATTTGATTCTCACAATGTCCTTTGAAGCAGATAGGACAGGTTTCATTCAGTTACACAGATACAAAAACAGACACGGAAAAGTCAAGTCCGTCATCAGCTAGAGAGAGAACGCAAGGATGAAAAACACCTATTCAATGCCTGTCAAAGATTTGTTGTGGTCTCGGCAAAGGTGCCTGTAGCAAGCGTGCATCAAACCAGCAGCTGCAGTCATCACAGCTCCAACGTCAGCTTCCTGGTGTTTGTGTGGCCAAAAACATGTGGTCTCTAATCCTGAATATTTCAACATTAGATGCCAAAACAGTCACGAAAAATGTATCTCTGATGTTCAGGACCAATATGGTCATGTCATATTAGCTAGTGGAGCCACTTTCAGTATCACTGAACAGACACAGAGAAAACACAAACTGTAACAGAGCAGAACTTGTTCCCTGGTGGCAGAGTCCCACAGAGCAGTGGGCAGATCAATAAACATTCCAGCCAGCGCAACTCTGAATTTTCAAACTAACTCATGATTAGATAAAGAAAAATTGTGTGTGTGTGTCTGTACAACTGAATATTACTCAGCAAAAAAAGAACCAAGTTCTGACATTGCTAACAAAATGGACAGAACCGGAGATTCCTATGTCAAGCGAAGTAAGTCAGACCTAGAGAGGCAAATATCACTTTCTCTTGTTGTAGAAGTAAAACATACACAGAATATAGAAATAGAAATATAGAATAGAATATAGAAATTATGTGGGTGCCAAACCATTTGATATTTAGTTATAAAACTGCTTCGTTAAATCACACATGACATATATATGTTATATATATTCTTCTCTCACCATAATTGCCATGTGAAATTAAAATGTTTTCAAGAAAATGCAGTATATGTAGGTATGCATATAACATCTATATTTCAATCATATGTGGCAAAATTTCCAAAAATTTTAAGGACAACATACAACTCAAAATCAATGACAAATAAAAGTACTGCATACCCATTAAAACATGCCATTATTGAAGAAATCTGTAACAACAACAGATACACAAAGGTATCTGTTGACCATTATTCAGTTACCTACTCAGTACTTTCAAACAAGGACTGCATTCCAGGAACTCTTTTCAAGCAAACAGCTCTATTAGATAATATGAACAAACCCAGTTTCTACCCTATGAAACTTTCAGTTTAGAAAGAATATTCATTTATTTTAATTGAGAAACAGCAACTGAACCTACCTATGGAGTACAATGTGATCACCCGTATAATTTCAAAGCTGAACTTGTAACTAAATGCTATCAGAACATAAAATAATAGAGTTGCCTTGTGAGAAACGGAAGGAGAGGAATGGGATTAGGCTCAAATCTGAAGGGTAAGGCATATTACAAAGAAACAAAGGAAACATGTCCCAGGTGAAGGGGAGCATTGTGCCAAAGATTTACTATGGGAAGTGTGAGGTAAAATGCAAGACTAAACCTATATGACTGACACAGAGAGTCTGACCCCAGATGACTGAAATTAGAGCACCTCAACATGAGATCTTCATGCAAAGTTACATACCTTAAAGTGTGTGTGAGTGACTCCCAAATGGTTTGTAATGAATGTTTTATAGTACCTCTATGCTTTGCCTGGGAATCAGGGGTGTACTAAAATGAATGTAGACACGTTTAACTGTTCGATACACCCAATGTGGATAAATTACATGCATTCAGAGGTAATTTGATTAATTCATTTTTTCATTTTATTTGGGAAGAACACACACACTTGGGCTACGGCGTGTTGCTTCCCAGGGTGTGAATTACCAGAAGGATACTATGAGAAGCTGAGCTGCAACTCAATGCCAGGTATCTGATATGGCGGGCAGCATTCCAAGTGACATCTCTTAAGATTTACTTACTTCATTTAAAAAACAAAGTGAGCTACTGAATGAATGCTATTGAGAGATCTTCCATCTCCTGGGTCACTTTCCAAATGCCCCTAACAGCCATGGCTGGACCAAGCCAAAACCAGGAATCAGGAATAACATCCAGGGCTCCAACGGGGGTAGGAGGGGTTCGAGTACATGGTGCTTCTTCCACAGCTTTCCCTGGCACATTAGCAGTGAGCTGGATCAGAAGTGGAGCAGCCAGGACTTGACACAGTGCTCCAAACCATGGTGTCAACTTTGCAAGTAGTGGCTTGCTTTTTTTTTTCATCTGCTACAGCACCGGTTCCCAAAGTGGCACGTTCACTGCTGCAAAAGTACAGAAATAATTCATTGCAAAGGTGTTCTTTGCCCTAGGTGACATCTGCCCTAGAGGTAGACTGATTTTCCATAAAGTAGCTGTACCACAGAAAGAAATGGAAAGACTTAAAAGACACTTTTGTTATTTCAGAGTGAATATTTCATTTTAGTATAATCCTTCCTAAGTGGTGTTTAAGTCTTGCAGATTACAGAGCTTTGTTTGATTTTATATTCACAAGAAATCTGATTAGGTAACAACCATAAGGAATGATATCAATTCTCTCAATGTCACAGATGAAAACAAGGCTGACTTGCGCATGATCACATATCAACACTTCTCTCTGGTTTAAGCATACAGACTCCTGACCATCGTTAATGTGGAACAGGTATCAAAGCTGCTATCTGAAATACAAGGTACTGAGGAGATCTGGAATACCAGACACATCAGTAATTTGAAACAAAAGCTAGTTACATCCTGGCTGTAAAGCAGAGTACTGGGCAAGAGGTCTTCCCAGATAGCCAGAAGGAGCCAAGAACAGACTAGATTTGATAAGGTATCCTTGATGACTTCCCATAACCAAGATGTTAAAAAAAAAAATAAAGCAACTGTAGTTAAGGTATAGATAAAGTTAAAAAAGTTACATAGCACAATACACTGAGGGATAAAAAGGAAGAGAAAGGAAACATACCATCTTGAAACTGCATTCCAATGCTCTAAAATGATTTTTCATTTTTCTCTCAGAAGTTGCCTCCAGGAAAACTCTGTTGATCATAATTTCTAAATCTATGCTGTGCTAAGCCAGCAAAAACATCCATTCTTTTTTCCTTTTCTTACACTGGGGGCTCCAAATCATATTTTAAACAACAGCCATGCTTTTAACATTAACTCACCACATTGTACAAAATATTACAGAATATAGAGACTTAATCTCCAATTTTAAGAGTTACATTTTGGAAATATCAGTAGGTACTATGAATATTTCATAAGATTGAACCCCAGAAATACTGCTGGGGACGGGGGTGGGGATTTTTTGGTACAGTGGTTAACTTATTGTTTAGGGTGCCAACATTTCATCTCAGAGTCCTGATTTTAGTCTAAATCTAGGCTATTTCACTTCTGATTCTGATGCCTACTAATGTCCACACTTTGGGGTAAGACATGATAGATTATGACTCAAGTGCTTGGCAGACCTGGATTACATTCTGGCTCCTGGTTTTGCTACGGCCAAGACATGGCTCTTCAGTGAGCATTTGGGGGTGAATCTATCTCTACCTGTGCATCTTTGTTCTCTTTCCCTCACTCTCCTGGAATTAAAATAAGTGTTTACATAAATTACTTGGGAAAATCTGGTGGGCTACACTCAACTTCCACGAATGGAAAGGATTTTCTACGCAAGAAAAAACTTTCAAAGCCATATTTAAGACAATTCTTGGCATGCAGAAATCTGTGGAGGAAAGTGAGTGTCTCTGACTTAGGAATCTAGTTGATCTGCAGCAACTACTCCAGGAGGGAGTAATGTTGTACACACAGTAAGAATTTTTATTAAAGGTAGGATAGAATTGGAAAGGACAGAGGCTAAAAATAACAACATACTGTTAATGAGAAGGAAAAGGATTTCAATAATAATAATTCACTGCAACACCCAAAGGACTAAATAATCTGATATTCTGTAGAAGGCATTTCAAAAATTCATGAAGGAGACAGTATTGTGGCACAGATGGGTGAGCTACCACTTGTGCCACTGGCATCTCTTATCAGAACACCAGTTATACCCCAATTGTTCCACCACCAGAGTAGTCTCCTACTGTTGTGCTTGGGAAGACAGTGGAAAATGATCCAAATACTTGGGCCTTGTCATCCAAGTGAGAGATCAGGATGCAGTTCCTGGTTCCTGGCTTTGCCTTGATTCAGCCCTGGTTATTGTTATTATTTGGGGAGTGAACAAGTAGATGGAAGACATTCTCTCCCTGTGTCACAATGTCTTTCATATAAATAAGTAAACAAACAAACAAATAAAAGATTTTTACACCTCCATGGAAGGGCCCAGCACAATGACTCAGTGGCTAAATCATAGCCTTGCAAGTGCCAGCATCCCATATGTGCTCCAGTTTGTCTGCCAGATGCTCCAATTCCCACCCAGCTCCCTACTTATGACTTGGGAAAGCAGTACACAATGGCCTTCTAAAACCTTGGGACACCACAGCTGTATGCGAGATCTGAAAGAAGATCCTGGCTTCTGGTTTCAAATCAGCTCAGCTCTGGCCATTTCAGCCACTTGGGGAATGAACTAATGAGAGGCAAGATCTGTCTCTCCTCTCTGTGCATCTGCTTTTCCAATAAAAAATTTTTATTGTTTTTTTTCTTCTATTTTATTTTTAATTTTATGATACAATTTCATAGGCTCTGGGATTTCCCTTACTCCCTCCCCAAATTCCTTTCCAACTGATTTTCCTCATAATATTACAATAGTATAGTCCTTCATAAGCAGTCACAAGTCCATCAATCTGCTGTTCAAGTGTGTCATGACATTGCCATTACAGACAGTGGCAGACAGCCCAGCATCCTATTGTGAAGATACATCCAGCAGTCTAATTGGGAGTCCCTCTTTGATTTGGAAGCAGAGATCATACTGCATTGCACCTCCACATCTGGATATGCAAGTCTCTATTATGCAGTTACTGTACATTCGCTTAAATGAAAAGCCATAGAACAAAATCAACAACAGGAATAACATTAAAAAAAATTTACAACACCGTGGAGTTAAGTAACATGCTATGAAATGACCAACGTGTCAATGAAGAAATAAAACAGAAAACAAAAAAACCTTCTTGGAGAAAATGATGCAACTGTATGATCTATGAGTCAATGAATAATAAGAGACAAGAAACTAGTTTAAAGAAATGAAAGTATGAACAAAAATGTCAAAACCCTTGAGACACGGCAAAAGCAGCACTGAAAGGGCTACTGATCTTTTCCTTTGCATGAAGGTTGCCTTATACCAGAGAGAACTGATAATATTTGTCCTTTTAGGATTGACTTGTTTCACTGAGTATAATGGTCTTTAGTTTGGACCATTTGATTGCAAATGGTAAAATTTAATTCTTTTTAATGGCTGAGCAATATTTCATGGAGTAGATACACCAGT
Source organism: Ochotona princeps (assembly GCF_030435755.1). NCBI lineage: Eukaryota > Metazoa > Chordata > Mammalia > Lagomorpha > Ochotonidae > Ochotona > Ochotona princeps. The sequence goes on along the minus strand of NC_080842.1, from coordinate 40,761,514 downwards.
TTCTTTAACTACTCCTGTTTGAATGGGCATCTGGGTTGTTTCCATGTCTTTGCTTTAGTGGATTGTGCTGTTGTGAATATAGGATTACAGATCCCTTTCTCATATACAGATTTCATTTCCTCTGGATATATTCCTAGGAGTGGAATAGCTGGGTCATGTGGCAGGTTTATTTGGAGTTCTCTAAGCGACTTAATGAAACTAAGCACTCCAATAGTAATTCATCTAAAAAAAAAAAACTTCATGTAAAATCAACTTAAACAAGGCTTATTTTGATGGCAAATGTGCTAATTCATACACATTTTTTCCTAATAAACATTTTCATTAACCTTTTGAAGTTTCCTCCTATGAATTACTGATACTCATTTCAACAACTCCACAACATGTCACAAATCCTTTCTATCTCAGCTTTATCTGTCTACTAAGCTTACATCTTTTTTCCTCATTTGGTTAACCAAAAAATACTACGCAAGACACCTTAGAAAAGAATACAAAAAAAAAAGATTAAAAGCTAGTTTGGGTCTTTTCTTTGTTTCAAGATCTGTTTATATGTATTGTAAAGGCAGATTTATACAGAGAAGGAGTGACAGAAAGCTCTTACATGCACTGGCTCACTCTCCAAATGCCTGAAATGGCTGTAGTTGATCTAATTTGATCGGAAGCCTGGAGCCAGGACTTTTGGGTCTGTACCGCGGGTGTAGGGTCTCTCATGTGGGTCTGTACTGCGGGTGTAGGGTCTCTCATGTGGATCTCAAATCTGAAAATGTTCTCAGCAGACAGCATTTTGCAGAAGGCAGACTTTCTGCTGAACTTGTGGACCACTTTGTTGACAAAGCATGCCTGGGGAGGTGCAAGGCATCCTATCATCTTCCTCTTCCTTTAGCAATTGAGAACCTAGTACAAAGAAAGTTCTGTTAGGCTCCTTTTCTAGTTAGATCTGTTTGTTTACCAGCATTGGTTCCTTTAACTAATGTTTATTTATCCAGTTGCCTGAGACCTGGTGATTGCTTCCAAATCCCTTGTGATCTATGTTAGAGTAGCTTGTATGCTATTGTCTAGTTAGCTAGCAATCTTTATCTATCTGCTTGACCTGCAAAAATTACAATGTAAGTTGTCCAGTACAATTCAATAAAGTATGCACTGGTTTATCTTGCCTTTGCATCCCCTGTGCCCCAAACTCTTGGCATGGTCATCACACCTTGAGTACCAGCCCCCACTAGAGGGACCCCCAAGAGAATAAGACCTCAAAAGCATAGGAAACCAAAACAAGACCAGACAACAGAGATTATCTAAAACCAAGAAGCTTTTGTATAGCAAAGGAAACAAGCAACAAAATGAGGAGACCACTGACAGAATGAGAAAATATTTAAAAAGTATCCATCTGACAATGGATTAATATCCAAAACACTCAACAAACAACAGATGACAAACAATCCAGTAAAGAAATGTACAAAGGATCTAAATACATTTCTCTAAGTATATATGAATGGCCAACAAATACGTGAAAAAAAAAAAAAGAAAAGCTGAATATCACTAACCATAAGGGAAATATCAACGAAAACCATCAGAAGACTTATTTCACTCTTGTTAGATTGGTTATTACCAAAAAGACAATAAATAAGTACTGGCAAGGATGTGGAGAAAAGGAACCTCCTATGTGTTGCTGATGGGAACATACTTCAGGACATCCACTATTAAGAACAGATCTTTCGGGCCCAGCGCGACAGTATGGTGGTTAAGGTCTTCGCCTTGCACGCCCAGGATCCCATATGGGCACCAGTTCTAATCCTGGTGGCCCTGCTTCCCATCCAGCTCCCTGCTTGTGGCCTGGGAAAGCAGTCAAGGACAGCTCAAAGCCTTAGGACCCTGCACCTGTGTGGGAGACCTGGAGGAGCTCCTGGCTCCTGGCTTCGGATTGGCTCAGCATCCAGCCATTGCAGTCACTTGGGGGAGTGAAGCATTGGACAGAAGATCTTCTCTGTTTCTCCTCCTCCTCTCTGTATATCTGCCTTTCCAATAAAAATAAATAAATCTTTAGAAAAAGAACAGATCTTTCACTTTTCATCTCAGAAAACTAATACTAGATTTGCCATATGGCACAGCTCCTAACTCTGGGTAAATATCCAAAAGAACTGAAATCAGCTTATAAAGCAACTACCTGCACTCCAATGGTCACTGTAGCTCTATGACAATAGTGAAGATGTGGAACCATCCCAGGTATTCCAATGATGAACAAGCATCTAGAGAAAGTGTGACATATGCGCACAGTGGCTGTTACTCATTCACAAAACAGAAGGAAACCCTGGCATCTGCAGTAAAATATATGAAACCAAACACATATCATGGTTTTAAGCGCAATAAGTTAGGCATAGAGAGACAAACACTACATATTTTCTCTCATATGTGGGGAAAAAAAGGTTGATCTTGTGGCTGATATTGTGACACAGTAGATTAAGCCAATGCTGGCATCCTATATGGGCACCAGTTAGTCCTAGCTGTTCAACCTCCAACCCAGCTCCCTGCCACTGCACCTGAGAAAGCTTTGAAAAATCGTTCAAGTGCTAGGAGACCTTGACAGAATTCCAACTCCTAAATTCTGCCTGACTCAGTTCCAGGCATTGTTGCCATTTGGGAAATGGACAACTGAGCGAAGCTTTCTTTTTCTCTGTACGACACCACATTTCAAATAAACAAATCTTAAAAAAAAAAAAAAAGTGACCTGAATTTAAAACAGCATTTATAGAGGCTGGAAAAAAGATGGCAGGGTACACAGAGCATGGCCGGATAACAGGGAGCAGAGCACAGTCTGATGGACTGACAAGTAAAAGGTTCCAGTGTTCAGGAGCACAAGTAGGGTGATTATATCCACAATAATGCATAGTATAACAGACAAAGAACTAGAGAAGAAGAGCGGGCAGGTTCCCAAGACAAAAGATAAGGAGACTCAGATGATAACTGCCTGATTTGACCCTTGATTTGATTTGTACATGTGTTGAAATATTGTACTGGATCCCATAAAAACTTTCAAGTATTATATGCTAATCAAAATTTAAAAAATAAAAATTACAATAATACAGAGTTTATAATGGATGAATCTATCATACATAACTCTCAGCTATTAAAAAACTCATTTTCTCTGTGCTAAAGACAAGTGGATTTGTGAAGTCATTGAGTTTGTCTCATTTGACATGAAATCATTCTCTTTTTAACTCAAAGTGCCTAATCTGCTCTTGGGAACCACTTAACTATCATTTCTCACAGGGGATAATTACATGTTTTAGAGTACAGCTGAATGTCGTTATAACTACAAAAATACATGGAGAATGTTTCCAGGCAAAAAATACACTAGTAACTAATTTATTATCATTATAGTTTAAATATATAATAGACAGAATGTTTATAATGGCATAATATTAATTTATAACAAATGATATAGTTGTTATTTATTTCATGCCCATTTATTATTTACTTATTCATTTTTATATTTTATTTATTACATTCCATTTTCAATTTTTTACCAAAGAAAGTGCTAGTATAAAGGACTAGTATAGCATAAAGTGGAAGTAAAAACACAACAATGTTCGCAGCTCTTCCCTCAAGAGAAAATGAAAATCCTATACATTCACTTTTGATTTTTCATAATTCATACAAATCAGAAGGTGAACCTGGAGTTTACACATTTACTGAAACACTTCAACATTTTTAGACTCTTCTTAAGAACTAACACAGTTTGCACAGTAATGTAGTTGGGTCCGCACCCACATGGGGCCCAGGAAGCTCTTATTCCTGACTTTGTCCTGGCCCAGCCCTGGCCATTGTGGCTCTTTAGGGAGTCAATGATTGAATGCAAGACCTCTCACTCTCTCTCCTGCTCTCTCTAACTTTGCCTTTCAAATTAAGCAAATCGCTAGGAAAGTTTTCAGAATGCTAAAGTACGTTTTTCTACAAATTTTAGATTTCAGTTCTTAGGTATATTGCTCAGTGAATCAATCACCTTATCCTTGGCAAAAACCTGAACACAAGAATCTTTCTGGACTTCATTCCCTATAATTACCTTCATGTCACACTGTTTTTACTACTGAAGTTTAAAGTCAAATCAAATTTTATAGTTTCTTAAATTTCACTCTTTTTTAAAAAGTTTTTTTTAAAAAGTTTTTTTTAAAACTTCTATTTAGACAACACATATGTACTTACAAAACTCTCTTTGGGTTTTGACTGAGACAGTAGCAAAATTGACAGAACAATTCAAGAATGGAAATCTTAAAATATATTGAGTGATCAGCAATAACTGCTGATGAGATAAGGGTTTACAGAATTAAAATCATTTCTGTACACTCTGACGCAACAGCTCTAGGCACTTTTCCATGGAGTCTTTAGGATTTTCTACAAACACAATCAGTTATCTATCAACAAAGGAAATTCACATCTTTTTATCTCAGTCTAGATGACTTTTCTTTATCTTCTTACATTATTGTACTAGTCAGGAGATAAAGAAACCATAGAAATTCTTGCCTTGTTTCCAATAATACTCAGTCTTTCCCCATTAAATATGAACTCACCTTTAGAAATTTAGTAGATACTTTTTCAGCTATAACAAGTTCTTTTCCATCACAAGATAGCTAAGCTCTGCTTTTCTGCTTTAAAAATCCTTCATAATGAAATGATTACAGTGTTTCTATTTGTATTTCTTAATATGCGGAGTCACATTAATTTTACAATGTTAAACCAAGCTTGCATGTTGACATTATTTTAGTTATGATGTAGTAAAGCTTTCATTATATTGCTGAATTCAATGCTAATTTGTTATCTTTTCCTAATATTTATTAAAGATTTCTTCTTATCCTCTGAAAGAATACCTACAGGTTTCTGTTCTAATAAAGTCTTGATATTTGATTAATGTTGGCCTCAGAAACAGAGAGGTATTTTCCTTTCTATTTTCTGAAAGTACTTAAGTGAAACTGGCATTATTTTCTTTTATGTTTGAGAGAAGTCACAATGAAGCCATCTGACTTGTTGGAAGGTATTTAACCACAAATCACATTTCATAAATGAACACACAGATTTCCAGTTTAGCTACTTCTTCCTTAGTGAATATTGATAATTTGTATGAAACAAGAAATCTGATCATCTAAACTGTCAAATTCATAGGCACAAAGCTGTTCCTAATATTCCCTGACTAGCCTTTTTAAATGTTTATAATGTAGGATCTATAACCACGACCTTGTTATTTTGTATTTTCACTTGTTCTCAGTTGTTCAAAAAATTTGCCAATTCTGTTGATTTAAAAAATAAAAACTAGCTTTTTAGTTTTACTGATTTTCTTCATTTGTTTTCTACTTCATAGATAACTGTTCTTTATTGCCTTTCACCCTGCTTATTTTGAGTTTAATTTGCTCATCTTAAATTTTTTCTAATATTTAAAGATTTATTTATTTTTATTGGAAAGTCAGATATACAGAGAGGAGGAGAGACAGACAGAAAAGATCTTCGGTCTGCAAATTTTTCACTCTTCAAGCAGCCATAATGGCCAGAGGTGAGCAGATCTGAGGCCTTAAGCCAGGGGCCAGGAGCTGCTTCTGGGTCTCCCAGGAGGGTTCAGGGCCCCAAGGCTTTGGGCCATCCTCTACTTCCTTCCCAGGCCACAAGCAAGGAGCTGGATGGGCAGTGGAGCAGCCAGGATATCAACTGGCACCCATATGGGATCCTGGTGAATGCAACAAGAGGATTTTAGCAGCTGGGTTACTGCACAAGGTTCACCTTTACTTTCTTAAATCAGCAACTTAGATCACCCATTTGATTGTCTTTTTCACTCACAGGTTTCTGAATCAGCAGTGGCCACACTATGCAGACCAACTTTAAAATTTGTATTGATATTGGGACCTGATTCAGATGAAGAGATCTTGGAGTTGGAAGGTGGGGTTTTATCAGATGTGACTTTTTGGGATTTGAGACAGGGTTGTTTTGCATTTGGACAAATGAATTGCTTTGAATACTGGCTGCTCTTTTTCTGATCCAGTTCCTTACTAAAGTGCTTGGGAAGCAGAAGGTGGCTCAAGTACCTGGGCCCCTACAGCCCACATGGGAGATCCAGGAGGTCCAGGCTACTGGCTCTGGCCTGGATCACCCTGGCTACTGTGGCAATTTGGGGAATGAACGACTGTTGGAAAATTTCTTTGTCTTTCCCTCCACAACTCTGCTTTTCAGATAAATATACCTTTAAAACAAATCCTGCAGTGATTTCCTACTTTACATAGAATAATATTTAAATTCTCTAAAGAGCTACAGTGCTTTAGAACCTTACAAGATTTGGCCTCTGTTCTTCACTCATCATGCCTTCCCTTTGGTATGCCAAGCTCACTCCTATCTTAGCAACTTCTCCCTAAAACAACTTCCTCGGCTAGTTCCTTCTTAGTATTCAGGTGATAACTCAAATACCGCTTCAAAGAACTTTGTTGGCCACCCAACTAAAACATCACCACAACCTCAAATTATTTTTCTAGTACTTACTACCTTAACAGTAAAATAATTTACTAATGTGTTCAATTTTTTAAAATTTTCAATTTATTATTTATAGAGGGAAAGAATGGTAGGAGAGACAGAAAAAGAGACAGAGAGAGATCGATCTTCGTTCTGATGGTTCATTCTCCAAATACTTAGAACAGCCAGGTTTGGGCCAGGCTAAAAGACTGGAGCCAGGGGGCTGGTGTTGCGGCATAGTGCGTTAAACTGCTGCTTGCAGCACCAGCATCATTTATGGGTGTAGGTTCAAGTTTCAGCTGCTCCAGTTCTGAACCTGTACCTTAAAAAGCAGTGGAGGATGGTCCAAGTGTTTGGGCATCTCCCCCGACAGCGGACACCCAGAAGAAGCTCCTGGGTCCTGGCTTCAGCTTAGCTAAATCCTGACCACTGTGGCCATTTGGGGAGTGAGCCAGCTGATGGAAGATCTCCTATTTCTCTTTCCTCTCTCTGTAACTTTGCCTTTCGAATATATACAATAAATTTTATATTTAAAAAAAATGCCAAAAGCCAGGGTCTCAATTTGCTTTTCCTATTTTCAAGTATTTGAGCCACATTCTGCTGCCTCCCAGGGTGCATATTTGCAGAAAGCCAGATTAGAAGCAGAGCCAGGACTCAAGTCAGGGAGTCTGACATCTCAAATAGGCATGTTAACACTTGCATCAAATACCTGTCCAATTACTTGTCCACCTGTTCTCCCAGTTCTACCAAAGCAGAGATTAGCAGGTTAGTTGACTATATATCCTTTGAACATGACACAGTTCCTAGAACACAGGAGATGCCTTAAATACTCATTTTCTTAGTGACTGAAATATATAAAGATGTCAGTTTTATACTATCATTCCGCCTCCCTTGCGGAAGAAGATGGAATAGATTAAGCCTCACATTAATGGAGAACGAAGAATTTTGAAAGTTACAAGAAAAACATTAGATTTTCTATAAATTGTAACTCAACTGAATGGCCCATATTTCACACTTAAGATCAGGACTATACATTAGAAGATGAAATTAAATCTGTGTTTCCTAGTTCATTTTTAATGACAAAGTTTAGACTGTTGATTTCTTCAGAGTAGAAATGAAAACACAATCTAAACCTGAAAGCCAAGTTTCAAGCTTATCTAGTGAGAAGAGTCAGATTACTCTAAGAGTTTTAAAGGTCTCTTTAGAGCTGAAATAATTATTTTTGTTGAACACAGAAATAGCCCAACAACAGTATCCCTCCCCTTTTTGGCATAAAGAAGAAGAAATATACGGATGTCCATCAGTCTTACTAATCTTTGAACACATTTTCACTTTTTCTTATATTTTTCCCTCTCTGGAAATGCTATTTACACAATTTTTCAACTTTTTCAAAACCAGTTCCCATTCTCAAAGTTTTAACAAGATGCTTTCTGGAATAAACATTAGAAAGTGCCATGCAAGACAGCTTAGACTACAGGGACATTTGTTATTTCATATATCAAATCAGGAAGCTAAAGCAGCTTTGGAATTATGTGAGAAGACGAGTGATCTTATCAAAGACCCAATCCTTTCCCCTTTATTGCTCTGCTATTGTCATCACGAAACAAGGGCTTTGTGTTTCCGGATTGTCAACCGGGTCCTATGTAGGCACACCAATCTGAACAAAACAGAATCTTGACTGTGACAGTAGGAAAAAAAAGGGAATCATTGAATATGCAACCAGTAATACTTACTACACGATGGCTACCACGGTGGCCGGAGAAGGGTGGAGTTTGCCTCCAACCAAACCCAGAATGGATGGTGGAGTTCTGGTGGGCCCCTCAGGTTGTGAAAACACCGTTGCACCAATGAGGGGCACAGACCCATATCCCCCCACCAATAAGGGCCAACACAAACCTCTTTTCCACTTCCGTGTCAATGAGAATTGAAAAGGGCCCCTTCCCCATCTCTTCCATGCTCTTCTTCCTCTGCAGCTCACTCCTTCACATCTGTCCTTTCTGCTGCATGGGGAAGGGAAGCCCGTGACCGTGGTTCCCTGAAACAAAGGCCATCTAAATTCTTTTCATATATTTGGCTGAGTTATTCTTTTCCTGGTGGTCAGCAAATCTAATATTTTGGCCAGTGGCGAATCTAACTTTACACAAGTCCAATTCACACACCAATATCTCAGGAAGTCACTCCAGGGTCCGGTGCACTAGTTCAACTGACTAATCCTCCATCTCCAAACACCAGCACCCCACATGGGCTCCAGTTCATGTCCCAGCTGCTATACTTCGCAGCCATTTCCATGCTCGTGGCCTGGGAAAGCAGTGGAGGACGGCCCAGTGGCTTGGGACGCTGCACCTGAGTCAGAGACCCAGAAGAAGCTCCTGGCTCCTTATCTGATGGCATTGTGGATATCTGGGACATGATTTTTCTCTATACAAGTTTGCCTTTCTAATAAAAATAAAAACTCTTCAGGTAAAAAAAAAAACAAAAAAACAAAAAACAAAAACAAAAACAAAACAAACTCTTTCCAGACTGCTTCGATCATCAATGACGTTATACATATTATTTAAAATCTTCACTAGAAAATACACCAAAATCACTTAAAAATGACTGCTAACTGTCCTATGATACAGTTACAGAATTCATCAATGCATACTCTTACAAAAAATTTGAGATATCTACACCTAGTGACAAAAAAATGATCATAATATAAAGTTAACTGAAAGCAGACTACATTGCTATGAGGAAAAAAAAAAAAAGAAAGGCGACTAGAAACTCAATATACCTTGTTTCCCTGAGAATTTGTGCTAAGCAACAGAATATGTTATATTTCATAAAACTGTCATTCGAACATTTCAGTACTTTAACACAGTAACTTATTTTGGTACACAGAACACATCCACAAATAAAGGCCAGATAACGCTGAACTGATTGTTACTGTCAGTTGACTAATATCAGGATGTAGAAAAGCCAGAGGGCTCCTGTGGCTTCCTAGTTTGGTTCTTCAATGGCATGACACATTTTTAGGTCCCTCTGCTTCAGCCTGGTTTGCACAATGATCCTGAAATACTTAGGTTTATAAAAAATAAAAACAAAGTCAACTATCAGTCAAGGTGATAGCTTCTATCACTTTCCCTCTAGATTTGCTGCTCTATGCTCACCCATAATATTTGTATCAACCCAATGCTTAGGGCCTTAGTTCTCTCCCTCTCTGGTGCTTTACTATTTGCAATCTCCCAACCTTTCCAGCTTATGGTTTCTCATCTCTGTATTTTACAAAAATTGGGTTGAATTATCGGAGAACTGCCTTAAAAAATCTGAACCTGCTAAACTGGAGAACTTAACACACAACTAAAAACATTCACTCTTCTCCCAGCCTGCCCCCTAGAACACTATTATTTGGAACAAAACCCTTGCTGGATGCATTTAATTATTTGGGATCCAGTAAAGACTCACTACATTGTGTGCACTGAAATTTTCCATGACTTAACTCAAACCAATTTCTTGAAGAAATCATGAAAGATTATCAACTTAACATGACCTACAAAACTAGGAAAAAAAGAAATTCACATTTTAGACACATGTCAGATTCAAAGATTCTCACTTATAAAAAGATTCATATTTACTACTGAAAATAAATATACACTATTTGGCATAAATTCAACACACATTATCCTTTTTTATTTAAATTTGCATGTAAAAACCACAAATTTGAAAGGCACTGTTATTTCCTTTACTGGTGTCACCTTGGGGATAATCTTTTAAGTAAGTAAAAGCACAATTACAGGAACATGTGTTTTTACATTCACCCAAGCCAAATCTGAATGGACTGACAATATAGAACACTTACACAAACTCTGGTACATCCACATAGTGTAATACGTCAAAATCACAGGAAAGAATGAGGAACTTCTCTAAGTATTGATAAGAACTGTCATTTTATTGTCATTACACAAGGCACTCAATCACATAAGTGTGACACCTCCATCTAAAAATAAAGTGAAAAGAATATTCATTTTTCTAGAGAAAATTACATAAGAACATTCAACAACCTAAAAACAATATTATTATATAAAAAAGAATGGAGCAAGAGACTTGCTGGTGGATGAATGACAAATATAGAGAGCTTTACTGTCACTATGTAACTTTCTACATTTATTATTTTTTAAATAATGTGAGCTATATCAAGTTTCTAAAAATAATCTAGCTTTACATATCCTTATCTGAAATTCGTATTGCACACAATACAAAAAAGGGCAGTTTTATGCTGAAAATCAACCACTAGCGGACAGGGCCATGGCACAGCACATTAAGCCTCTACCTGCACTGCTGACATACAGGCAAAGGTTGAAGTGACAAAAACTCACTCCCAGTCCAGCTCCCTGCTAATGTGTCTGGGAAGGCAGTGGAGAATGACCCCACTACTTGGCTCCCTGTACCCATGTAGACCTGGAGGAAGCTCTAGGTTCCTGGCTTCAGACTGGCCCAGCTTTGATAACTGTAGCCTTTGGGGAGTGAACCAGCAGACTGAGTTCTTTTCTTTGCATAAACCTGCCTCTTAAATATAAATAAACAAATCTTAAAGAGAATTGGTACAATTAAGAACAACAAAAATTAACAAAAAAGAGGGACTGTGAAGAAATGGTATACAGGCATTTCTGGAAAGAACTTCTGGTGACTCGCTATCACATTATTTCATAATTTTAAATCAATTACTCATAAACTATATTCAAAATACTTAGCCAGGTATTGGGTGCCATATGCCCTACCCTCAGAAGTTTCACAACCCAAGCATCAAGAAAGATACAGCTGAGAAACAGAACAGGCTGGATGTCAAATAATACACTACAAAGGACTCACAGCCAATGAGTGACCACTGACAAGTAAGCAAATGAAGATTTCAAAAAGGCTACCGGAATTAAAGAAAGCAAAAAAAGCAGTCTGAGGAAGAGGAAATGTTACAATAAAAAAGCTAAGTGGAAAAAAAAAATCAGGTATGTTAACAGATATTGACCAGATCACTTTGACTAGGATCTGAGGCTCATAAAGATAATAGTGGAAGAAAAGAATGAAGCATAAATAGTAATACTTGGTATTTATATATCATTTCACTTAACTTGTTTGATCATCAAAACAACTTTGTGATAGGGCCCAGCATGGTAGCCTAGCAGCTAAATTCCTCGCCTTGTATGTGCAGGGATCCTATATGAGCATTCCCAATTCCCATCCAGCTCCCAGTTTGTGAGCTGGGAAAGCAGTCGAAGAAGCCCAAATGCCTAGGGACCCTGCACCCACCTGGGAGAAGAAGTTCCTGGCTCCTGGCTTAGGGCTTCGTTCAGATCTGCTCACCTCCAGTCCCTGTAGCTACTTGGGGAGTGAATTAGCAGAAGGAAGATCTTTCATCTCAGTGTCTCCTCCTCTCTGTATATCTGACTTTCCAATAAAAATAAATAAATCTTACCATAAGTGAGAAGTCATGAAACTTGTGGTAATGTATAGTGATGGAGTACTGAGTCTATCATATACAGATGTGGGGGTATAACGGAACATGCATCCATGCACCCAGACGGAAGATGGATTCCCAATGAAACTTTTGTTCATGTGTAGACAATGGGATGCTGGACTGTCTGACATTGTCTGTACCAACAACGTCGGGGTACACTTAAATAAGAGACTGACAGAATTATGATTCCTTATGAAGGACTACACTATTATAACAAAATGGGAAAAATCTGATGGGGGGATGGGAGTTTGGGGTGGGGGGAAATCCCAGCCTACACAAAATTGTACCACACAATTCAAAATTCAAAATAAAAATATATTGAGAAAAAAAAATCTTTAAAAAAGGAACCTGTGTGACAAATGGCAGATTATAAAGAGTCTTGAATGTCAGACCATAAATAACAAAATATCTAAGTATTTCTGAGGGACTGACTGTTCCATCATTAGAAAATAAAAAAAACAAACCCTAGAGGCAGGGAGATCAGTTAAAACATTTCAGGAATAAGCTAGGAAGATTAAAAGCACAGTGGTGGAATTTGAAAAGACTGTGATGATAACTGTGGAAAGAGGTAAAAGGCTACCAGGCTTAGATCTCAATTTCTAGGAAAATTAAAATATGTACTAAAATTAAAATATGTACATCCAGATGGGGAAGAGCTATCTTCAGTAATAAAAGAGTCTCTATATTTTGGCTGCTTTGTATGCTGAAATGAACCCAGGAATAGAGATATCCCTTTGGGATAGGTGAGTTTATTTTCTTTGGATGTATACCCAGAAGTGGGATTGCTGGATCATAAAGCTTTATTTTAATTTCTTGAGGAACAGCCCAGAATATTCTTTTTAATAGCTGGACTAAATTAGATTCCAAACACAGCTCAGTCTTTTAAAGTCTAATCTTATCAACCGATCCTTACACATGTGGGCTTAGTCTTAAAGGTTTTCTTTCTTAGTCTGGTTGACCTCTACTCATCCTTCAGAGCTCAGCTCAAGCACTCGTTTCTGGAAAGTCCTTGCAATACTGCCTAGAACAGGTTACACTGGCATGCATTGCACTTTGCAGCTCTTCTTCAGTGAAGTGAGTTATGATAGCAGTTCTTTATAATAAATGTTCCAGTAGTAATTTCATATCTTTGAAAATGGGTTAAAGATTATCTTGGCTTCACAAAAACTGTTATAAAAAACTGCTATGGAAAAATTAAAATAACTTCTTGAATTCATAGTAATAAGGCTTAATCTTACAAATCCTACCCTAGTAAATTACAAATTAACTGAAAACCAGTTTGATCAGACACAAATCTTGGTTTCTTCAATCTGTCAAGTATTCTTGTTCAGGGGCTAAATTCTTAGTTACTGATACAAAATGCCTGCTGTGCTTGCTCTGCAGCCATGGATATTTCATAAACGAATGACCATTTCTGTATGTTACTAAAATTTTTAGACTAATTTTTAGACAAAATCTTCACATTTCACAAAATTATTTATTTGTGGCTCATTAACTAAAAATGTATCATTCTTTATTTATAGCTACAAAAACAGGTGATGAAATAGATTTGGCCTGTGGCCCACAGTTCATCAACCTCTAGACTAAGACAAAAATCATTAATAGCAAAGATAATCTGCTCTGCTCCTTTTTGTTGTATGTTATCTATAACTTATCTAAATGTAAGAGGTAAAGAATCGGTGTTGTGGTGTACCGTGTTATTCTATCACCTACGACATTGGTATTCCACCTGGAGACTGATTTGTATCCCAGTTGCTCCAATTCCAATTCATTCCTCTGCTAATGGCCTGGGAAAAGCAGCATGCATAACATCCAAGTGCTTGGACCCCGTTATCTACATGAGAGACCTAAAGGAAGCTCCCAGATCCTGGTGGATGAAAGTTCTTCCTGTTTCTCCTCCTCTCTGTACAGCTGGGTTTCCAACAAAAACAAATAAATCTTAAAAAAATAATAATAAGATCATAATCCTTCATTCTGAAAACAAACGATGGCAAAAGATCTACGGAAATATACCTGACATAAACATAATTAAATGCTTTCACAATGCTAATTTTTATAGGGTGGGTATTCAGGCATCACAATGTTACAATGCACTCAGAATAATTTAACTGTTATACCTTATACTAGAATTCATAGTTTCTGATTTTTTTTTATATTTTTCTTTTTAGGCTACTTCACCTAAAGCTAAATTGTTCTTTAATCAAGAGAGAAACTGATTTAAAATAAAGCTCCACTTTCATTAACAATTTCATTTCCCCTTTGTTCCCCACTCTTATTTCAGCCTCTTGTTATTTTACACGGCATATAAATGATGATCCCTTTTCTGCCATTCTCTTCTCAAATCAAAGCAAATTAAGTACTTTATTTCTTTCTTTCTGTACCATCTTGAGCATATTTCTAGTACACTAACAATTACTCTGCTTGATTCTTTTATACAAAAGTACTTTTAGAAAGTTCGAGAAAAACATGCTCAATAATATTCATTAAAATGTTTGTATCACATAAAAATAAACTAAAAGATATACAAAAACATTTGAGATTCATGTATATGAGGGGTCTTCAAAAGTGCATGAAAAATGTGTATTATGAAAAAAAGCATGGATTTCAATATTTTTCCCCAAAACAAAATTACCTTTAATTATATTTTCCACATTTTTAAAAAAGGTTCATTTTTATTGAAAATAAAGATTTACAGAGAGAAGGAGATACAAAAATAAAGATCTTCCATTCACTGGATCACTCTGCAAGTGGCCTCAACAGGAGTTGAGCCAATCCGAAGCCAGGAATAGGAGCTTCTTCCAGGTCACTTCTACAAGAATGAACAGGTATGAACTCAATCCATTAACTAGCAAAAGAAACAACTAGTCAAATGACTAATAAACAGAGTTAAAAGATTTAAAATATCACACCAATCAAAACACCAAACTAGAATGGATCAATGGCCAGTTTTAACAAATAATCATTGAAGAAATAATGCCAATTCTACTCAACCTTTACCAGAAAATTTTAAGAAAGCATTTCCAAATCATTTTATAAATTCAATTAGTTTAACATACAAGCCACAGAATTAAATTGCATGACAAGGAAACTACAGATTACCATCTCATGAAAATAGATGGAAAAATCATCAATAAAACAACAGTAAACTGAATAAAATACCATATGAAAAGGATAATCTATCATGTAAAGTTTATTCAGTATTCAAAAATTGATCGATGCAATTCACCATAGAAAAATAAGTCATTTTAATAGAAGCAGAAATGGCATCTGAAAAAAATCTAACATCTTATCCATAACTAAAACATGGAACTAGAAAAAGGAGAATTTTCTTATATTGACAAGTGGCACATACTAACTTTCTACAGCAACATGATATTAAGTAATGAAAGCTAGGGAAGAATCAAATGCTGTAGCTCAGTAAGTTAAACTGCCACTTGGGATGCCGGCACCTCACATGAAGTACATTATGTCCTAGCTATTCCATTTCTACTCCAGCACCCGACAACGTGCCTGGAGAGTAGCAAAGAAAAGTTCAAGTAGCTGAGTACCTGCCATCCACTTAACAGTGAAAACAGGTAAAAAAAATTTTTTTAAAAGATTTATTCATTTTATTACAGCCAGATATACATAGAGGAGGAGAGACAAAGAGGAAAATCTTCCATCCTATGTTTCACTCCCCAAGTGAGCCACAACGGGCCGGTGCGCGCCGATCCGAAGCCGGGAACCTGGAACCTCTTCCGGGTCTCCCACACGGGTGCAGGGTCCCAATACCTTGGGCCGTCCTCGACTGATTTCCCAGGCCACAAGCAGGGAGCTGGATGGGAAGTGGAGCTGCCGGGATTAGAACCGGCACCCATATGGGATCCCGGGGCTTTCAAGGCGAGGACTTTAGCCGCTAGGCCACGCCGCCGGGCCCACAGGTAAAAATTTTTACCTCATACTAATCTACACTGAACAGTACAGTAAAATAAGAAATAAGAGGCACAGAAATTAGAAGTTAAGTCATTGTTATTTGTGGATGATGTGGCTACTACATAAAAAATCTCAAGGTTTCATTCTTTGAAATAATAGGTGCATTTAGCATATGAAATATTTAGGCATTAATCTAACAAAATAAACAAAACAGATACAAGCCTGTATGCTGAATTACATGGAAAACTGTGATGCTAGAAGTGTAGATGAACACAGGAACTATGGAAATCTGTATGGAGAGTGCTCAGACAACTGAGGACTGACTATGATATGACCCAGCTATCTCACTTTTGGGAATATATTCAAATGAAATTAAATCTGTACACGAGAAAGTGACCTGCAACCCTATATTTATAGCAGCACAATTCACAATAGAAAAGATATGGAAACAACCCAAATGTCTGTCAACAGATGAATAGATAAAGAAATTGTGCCACATTTACTCTATGAAATACTAGTCAGCCACAAAAAAGAATGAAATCTGCCATTTGCAACAGCAAGGTTCTAACTAGAGACCATTATGCTTAGTGAAACAAGCCATTTCCAAAAGGACAAATATCATACGTTCTCTCTGATATGATACTATATGCAAAATACAAAATAAATAGATACAGGTAATCAAGAACACACATATATTCTCATAGAGGAACTATATATAATGGAGGATTCACACTACATAGTCTTAAATCCTACTCTAAGGAAACATGAAGATACTGTATTACTATAGAGAGAGTATACAGAAAAACAAAACAGAACTCAAAGTCCAGAAACTGACCCACACATATCCAGACAATATTTGATAAATATGCAGAGGTAATTCAGTGGAGAAAGGATGAATTCTCAACAATTGGAGCTAGAACACAGGTAAATCCTCAGGCAAAATAATCTTAACCTCAAAACATTCATAAAAATTAACTGAAAATGGATTATTAAAGACTTAAATAAAAACACTTAAAATTATAAAACATCTAGAAGAAAACATAGAGGAAAAAAACCTGCATAATCTCGGGTTAAACACCTAAATGTGAGTCCTGGTTCACTTATACCATTCAATATTTCTTGTCTTCAACGGCTAAATACTAAAGTGAAATAGACACGAGACAGCTGAATGGTACCTTATAGCCATTTTAAGGTATATAGCAGCCGGTCCTGTATATAAACTAAAATTGAAATGTCAATGAGCTAATCAGAGGTTGTGGTTAAGAACTTGCTTTTTTCTTTTTAACATACTGGTTACTCAAAACCATGTCAATTCCATAATGTTACAAATTGCTGTTGATGTTATATTGGGACTCTTTTTTTTTAAAGATTTATTCATTTTATTACAGCCAGATATACACAGAGGAGGAGAGACAAAGAGGAAGATCTTCCGTCGGATGATTCACTCCCCAAGTGAGCCGCAACCGGCCGATGCGCGCCGATCCGAAGCCGGGAACCTGGAACCTCCTCCGGATCTCCCACGCGGGTGCAGGGTCCCAATGCATTGGGCCATCCTCAACTGCTTTCCCAGGCCACAAGCAGGGAGCTGGATGGGAAGTGGAGCCGCCGGGACTAGAACCGGTGCCCATGTGGGATCCCTGGCCTTTCAAGGCGAGGACTTTAGCCACTAGGCCACGCTGCCGGGCCCTATATTGGGACTCTTAATTGACTGGGATGATATTCTACCAGCTCTAACTTCGGACCAGAAATGGTCTCCCCAAGAAACTGTTCAACCCATCTGGACAATAAGTAGCTGGACTCTATGCTTGGTATACGTTTGCAAGGAAAGAATCTTGATTGAATTTGAACTGTAATACTGCATCAAGGTGGAGGAATCCACCAGGGGGGAGGGGAGTGGGGAGGGGTGGGGGGATTCCCAGAGCCTATGAAACTGTCACATAATGCAAAATAATTAATAAAAAAAAAGTAGTTATTAGGAACTGAGATGTTTTATCAAGGTAAAATACCAAATTTGAAGACTAATTATTAAAAAAGAAAACCTCAATAATTTTATACTGATTTAATGTTCAAATGGTATTATTCTGAGCATAATGAACTAAATGAAAATATGATTAAAATTAATTTTATGTTTCTTTTTACTTCTTTCATCTACTGGTTCATTCCTCCAACAGCAGCCAGAAGTTTCCTCCAGATCTCCTATGTGAGTAGCTGGGGCCGAGACACTTGGGCCATTTTCCACAGCTTTTCCTAGGCCTTTAGTTGGCAACTGAATCGGAGGAGTAGCAGCCAGGACATGAACTAACACCGATATGTCCAATGTCACAGGCAGTGGTTTTACCCAACATGCCCACCAGAAGACCAGCCCCTCTTTTCACTTTTTAAAATGTAACTACTTGGGGCAGACATTTGGCCTAGAGGTTAAGACATCACTGGGGACACGCAAATAACCTTTTTGGAATGGCTGGATTCAAGCTCAGGCTCCACTCCCAATTCAAGCTTCCAGAGGGTATGTATCCTGCGCAGCAGCAAATGAAGCAAATGATGGTTAGAATAGCTGGGCTCCTGCAACTACACAGGATCTGGGACTCAGTTTCCAGGTCCTTGGCTTGGTGTTGGCATTTAGAAGTTAACCAGAATCTGGAGATCTCTCTTTTTTGTCCTCTCCATGTTTCAAATGATTTTGTAAAAGGGGGGTCAAATGATTTAAACAGGGACACTACTGTCATGTTGTAGATTAAGCCATGTGCAACGCTCCAACTTTCAATCCAGCTACCTAGTATTGTGCCTGGGAAAGCAGTGGAAAGTGGCCCAAGTCCTTGGGTCCCTGTACCCATACGGAAAACCTATATGACATTCCAGGCACCTAGCTTTGGCTAGCCCAGCCCCAGCCACTGCTGGAGTGAACCAGCACATGGACACCCTTTCTTGCCTTTCTTTGTAATTCTGTCTTTCCAATAAGTAAATCGATAAATCTTTACATAAAACCCATTTAATTAATATGTGAAATTTCCATTAACCATTCTTTAATAGATGAGACAATTTGAACCTATAGCTGTTGGCTTCCTCCTTAAATTTCTAAACAGAATTTACTGAGTCTCATTCTTTTTTTTTTTTTTTTAGATTTTTATTGTTATTGGAAAGCCGGATATACAGAGAGGAGGAGAGACAGAGAGGAAGATCTTCCATCCGATGTTTCACTCCCCAAGTGAGCCACAACGGGCCGGTGCGCGCCGATCCGAAGCCGGGAACCTGGAACCTCTTCCGGGTCTCCCATGTGGGTGCAGGGTCCCAATACCTTGGGCCGTCCTCGACTGATTTCCCAGGCCACAAGCAGGGAGCTGGATGGGAAGTGGAGCTGCCGGGATTAGAACCGGCGCCCATATGGGATCCCGGGGCGTTCAAGGCGAGGACTTTAGCCGCTAGGCCACGCTGCCGGGCCCCATTCATTTTTCTATTACATACTTCGACACTTTAGATATATAAAGATCAAAGGGTCCAGTTACTTGGTTATGCAGTTAAGCATGCTGAACTCCCACATCAGAGTGCAGCTTTGAGTCCCAGCTGCTCTGTATCTGATTCAGCTTCCTGCTAATGAGTCAGGGAAAGCACTGCAAGCCAACAGAAGCATCTGGGCTCTGTCACGTGGAAGAGAGGACGGAGTTCCCTGCTACTGGCTTTCACCTGCCCAGATCTAGCAGTTTTGCTGTTGGAGTTATTTGGGGAGAATCACTTGATGAAAGATCTGTCTCTCCAGATTACCCTCTCTTTTTCTGTCACTGTCCCTTTTGAATATGTGATCTTCAAATAAATAAATAAGAGTCTTCTTTTTTAAAAATTCATTTGAAAGGCTAATGGAAAGAGAAAGATATGTAGAAATACTTTCCAATCCTCAGGTTATCTGAAGACTGGGTTTATGTGAGGACTGGGTCTACAGCAGGCTAGTTCAGCTGGGCCACAGCACCCATCAGTTCATATATAATATGGGGATGGGTGGAATTGACTGGACAGCTGCACCCATCGACATGTGTGTTGGCCAGTGCAGGCAACAGACCAAACCCGACCTTGCACTGGCTGGGCACACTAGACTCAAGTTGTCACCCAGGCAAGGTTTCTTGGGGATCTGCAACTAGACCGCTGCACTCAAACCCCATCTACAGGGAAAAAAATCACAGAATGTGTGGTCTGACCTTGCAATATATGTATCCTGGCTCAACCTCCTTGGTTTCTAATGCCTGTGTGGTGGACAGCAAGTCCAGATGCAAAGGGGGACATGACAGCCAGCTCATCTAGGCTAGGAGAAGACGTCGAGTGCCTCATGAAAGGATGAAAGGCAGAACAGGTTGGATAGTTCTCTTGGCCAAGCTTTGCAGCATGTTCCTTAGTTTGTGGTTGTACTAAGCTAGACTTTGCCAACCAAAAGAACTTGGAAAGGTTTTCTCAACTCTGGAGTGACGAAACCAACAACATGTCAGAACTATTCAAACCACTCAGGTAACACCGTTAGAACATTCTTTGCTACGTCAGTGTCTTAAGGAATCATCAAAAGACTGCCCCATCCCCTGGCGCGGATAGTTTGCAAGGAGCAGCCCTCTCCCCCTCCTCCTCTGCAGACATAGGAGAAAGACAATAACAAAAAACTCTGAAACACATGCCCCACCCACTGTCCTCCATACCTGAACATCTCCACCCTAATCAGAGAGGAATACATGGGCATATATTCTTCTCCTCTATGTAAACAATATTAAAAAGAAAATAAAAAATTTAAAATTCAAAAGAAAATAAACGGGTGGATGAACAGGTAAAAAAAAAATCTCCAAACATCGTTCCAGCCTCTACGCAGTTTAGTCTAGTAAGGAGAAAAACAAGTAATTACAATACATTGTAATCAGTATTATAGGGAAACTACAGAGTATTCCAGAAACATAAAAGAATGATTTAACTGCAACATGAAGACGTAGTAGGCATTGCTGGGTTCAGAAATGAAGGAATAGAACCAAGTGGAATAGGAAGAGTGAAGCCTCTTAAGTAGAATAGCATGTGGATAACTAAGGCAGGAAAAAGTCTGCCCAGCTGAAGACCTGAAAGAAGTTCAATTTAGCTAGAATATCAAATACAAGAAGGTCTGCAAGAAGTAACACTAGAAGCACAGAAAATCCAAACATGATTTTTAGAAGTGATGAGATTGAGGTCCACTGAGAACCAAGAATTGTCTAGCTGGATTTGTTTTCTCTGGAATAATCTGTAGGCAGAATCTGAGGCAACAGAGTATAGAAGGACTTGCTTGTGGAGTATGCACAGACAAGCAGAGTCCACAGCACATCTCTGAGATAGCTGGGCAACTTGAGGGATAGGAAAGAGCCTCCAAATGACTACAAAGAAAAAGCAAAAAGACAGGTATCAAAGATGACATGGAAGGGTTTCAGAAAGCAAGCATTGTTGACAAAACCTGGTGAGATGTTGCTGAAATTTGTTAATGAATTTCCCCCAAATTTTTGAGGTTTACTGAGATTACACCAGATTCCAGTAAACTGAAGAGGATATCAGAAAGCACAAGGTAAGATAAATTGTTGGCACTATCTATAGAGGAGGGAAGAGAAATACAGCAGAACCTAGATGGGAAATAAGGTTGAGGGAACTTGTGCTTTGAGACAGTAGACACGTGAACTTCCTTCTTTAACACTAAAAAGAGGTAGACTATATCTTCCAGTATAAAGCTTGATGAGTCCAGATATTCCCACCCCAGTCTCCTTTAGAAATAGGAGACAGCAAATGCACCCACATCAGAGTTGTGCACGAGTGGTGAACTGGTGTGATGCACAACCAGAAAGACTTCTCTTAGAAATGATCACTGCAGCAATAGAGCTCAAGCAGCAATGGTTTAGTGTCAGCAACAGTAGGCAAGCAATGGCAAGGCAATCCTAACTAGTCTGCATCTATGTTTTTCTAGCTATGGGGTCTGCCAAGGAACAGCCTCTCAAAGTCCCTCCCACTGTTCAAGCCTGGTTCTCTATAGTCTTCCTGGTAATTCTGAGAGCTCCCTAATATCCACTAAATAAATCTATTTTTAGCTTAAAGAAGCAGTCAGTTTTTGGTGGTTCCCAATCAACTGCTTGAGAAACTAAATCAAGAAGATGCTTCAGTTGATGGTGCACTAGCAAAATGGCTCTCCAACACACAAACTAGGTACCAGGTTAAAATAGTGACACAGTCATTTAGCCTGAAGAAGAAAGCTAACGCTAAAATTATACAAGTGCCTTCTGAAATAGGGTTGAAGAATAGCATGCAATGTCATTGGTCTCCCATTTCAGTAGTCCCTGCAATTCTTTAGAATAAGAATCAATTTCATCCAGAGTTGAAAGGCTCCCACTTCAAAACTTTCCAGTAAGAAAAACACAAGCCAAAGATGAAGAAAAACATCTGCAAGTCATGTATCAGGCAAAGGAAAATAAAATATTCAGGATTTACTAACACCTCAATAATACAAGGACAACACAGCTAGATGATGGGCAAACATCTAAATAAATATATCATCAAAGAAGATACATAAATGGTCAATAAGCAAGTGAAACGATGTTCAGCATCCTTAGTCATTAGGAAATTGTGAACTAACATCATTCCCATTATAATGGCTATAAACAAAAAGACAGTAACAAGTGTTGACAAAGATGCAGAAAAACTGCAATTCCAAAACTGGTGGGAAAGTAAAACAGTTTGGCCCTTTCTTCAAACATTAACTGCACCATGAAAGTCAGCAATTTCACTCCTTAAGTATTCATGAGAAAGGAAAGGCAGATGTCTCACTGGGTAGTTAAAAATGTGATTTTAGAAAGCCTGTGTCCCTTGGGGCCAGTGTGATGGCAGAGCAAACTAATCCTCTGCCTGTAGCACTGGCACCCATATACGTGCCATTTCGAGTCCCAGCTGCTCCACTTTAATCCAGGTCCCTGTTTATGGACTGGGAAGTGGTGGATGGCTCAGGTTATTGGGCCCAGCATCCACATGTGAGCCCCAGAGGATGTTCCTGGCTTCAGATCAGCTCAGCTAAAGCCATTATGGCCATATTGAGCGTGAAGCAGCAGATGAAAGCTCTCTCCCTCTGACTCTCCTTCTGTCTATTGATCTGTCTTTCAAATAAAAACAGTAAATAAAAATCTTAAAAAAAAAAAAAGAAAGAAAGAAAAGAAAAAGAATCTGTTTCCCTGGATTCAATACTCAAGCCACTCATGACCTCCAGCTTTCCAATGATGCAAGACTTGGGAGGCAGGAGTGATAACTCAAGGTACTAGATTCTTGCCACTAACATGGGAAACCTGGACTGAATTCTCAGCTCCAGGCTTCAGCCTGGTCCAGCCAGGAAAGGCAAATCAGATTTACACAGAGAAGGAGAGACAAAGATTTTCCACCTGCTGGTTCACTCCCCACATGGCCATGACAGCTGGAGCTAAGCTGATCCAAAGCCAGAAGCAGGAACTTCTTCTGGGCCTTCCACACAGGTGGAGGGTCCCAAGGCTTTGGGCCATTCTCTACTGCTTTCTCAGGCCATAAGCAGGGAGTTGGATGGGAGGTGGAGCAGTCAGGACATGAACTGGTACCCATATGGGATTCTGGGGCATGCAAGGTAAGGATTAAGCCATTGAGACGATGTGCCAGGCCCCATCCAAGTCTTTCACATGGTTCAGGTCAACTAGCAGGGAGCTAAATCAGCAGAATAGCAGCCAAGACTCAAACTGGTGTCCACATGGAGTGCAGGCATTTTAGCCAGCAGCTTTACGAGCTACATCAGCGTCTACTCCTTGTTTTGCTTTTAAGGCTCCCATGTCTCATTTTCTGATCTTCATTAGTGGTAATTCAGCACTTCAGTGGGTCAGGCAAATGTATTGTTTGTAGGAGCAGAGTTTGCTGGGAAAGATAAATTCTCAGTCCACAACTGGCCTCTAAAACAATCTGTGTATTTTCTAAGTGCTTCTGCAAATGTGATCAGAAAAGCAATATCCCATCCATGAGACACTGATCAATGACCAGACAATTACAAAAATTGGAATACATGTTTAGAAACTTTCAACAGTAATGCAAAGTAATATGGTATCTGTACAAGCATAATATATCTGAACTTATATCTTGCATTTCTTAATTTCATTTTATTATTTTTATTTGAAAGTTAGAAAGTAGTTCCACCTTATTTGCTTGTCCATTCTCCAAATGACCACAATAGCCAGGCCTCAGCCAGACCAAAACTAGGAGACAGGAACTCACCCTGATCTCCTACATGGGTGGCAGAGGTCCTGATCATCTTACCTTGCCTTCCCAGGAGATGCATTACGGGGGAGCGACTGGAAACAGGGAAGCCAGCATTCCATCCAGCACTCTGATGTAGCTGTCAGCTATGGCACCTGTCAGTTGAACTTACTGTGTCCTAACACCAGCTCCTATATCTTGTATTCCTACTCGTTACCAAAGGCAGCGGACACTTTCTGATTGTGCTCAAATTCTGCAAATCTATGATTGATATTTGAATATCTTCCTTTTTATAGATTAGTTTTGATTTTAGCAGTAATTCAGTCTATCGCTATTTGGTTTTATTAGTTTATTACATAATGCTTATTACCTAAACAATCTGATCCCAAAGACATAAAAATGATTTTTGCAGAAAGTTATGAGCCTCTGTCCTATCTGCAGGAGGCCTATGGGATGCTCAATGTCTTCCTGGGATTTGAGGCAGCTTCTCTGTTGTACTGAGTCTGTAGCCCTTTGCTGAACACTGGCTTATGAAGTACCTCTTTGAAAGATGTTAGGTAATGCATAAATGCTTGGTTGTTACACTGCTTGATTTAATTCACTGACATACATTTGGGTCATCATGTTTATCATGTATCTATCTGCTTCACAACGATTTCAATATTAGATTTAGCACTAATTTTCAGATGAATGTCAGAACATGTTATTTGGTATTTACTGCTATTTTTAAATGAAAATAAAGATGGTTCTCTTTTGGTTTACCGATCTTTCCTAGGACTATCATTTATTTGAGATCAAGTACTGTTTTTCTTTAAATTCAAGCCTGCTTTTTTAGTTAAGGAAAAGGAAAGAGAACTAGCACTAATTATATATAATTTGAATGTTTGTCTTAAATCTATTTATAGAAACAAAAATATGTGAACATCTATTAAAATAAGTTATGCAGAAACCCTTAAAATCAGGTTTGATAAATCTAAGCCAAGGTATTCAGAGCATCTGAAAGCAATGTTTTGTGAAAAACAAGATATTTGACATGCTAAGTGTATATGCTGGCCAGTTTGTAGGATGGTAGAACTACATGTCATAATACAGTTTTAAAAATCTTACTAGCTGATTATTAAAAAAAAAATAATGAAAATGAACAACTAAAAAATTTTAATGGAAAAGATAGTAAACAGTCACTTCTCTCAGCGTAGTGGTTAACACACCAAAAATGCAAAGCAGCACCACCATACACATGAATAAACTACTTTAAAATGCTGTTGTGCCTTTTCTAAATTGAACCCTATGTTTATAACTTATTTGGGTAACAATTTTTCATCTATGTATCTAAAAACTTTCAACAAGAAGATTCAATTATTTTTCTGCACAATTAAGAAGACTGGCGTACCTATCTGGAAGGATGAGCGACAGATAGAGGAACGGAGCAAGTGGAAGACAGAAAGAGAGGAGGAGTCATATGATAGTCCCTGGATGAGATGGCTCATCTCCCTAACAGCCACAACTAGGGCTGGTCCACACCAAAGCCTGTAGCCCCAAACCCCATTTGGGTCTCCCACAGAGGCAGTGGAGGCCCAGTACTTGAAAAATCATCACTGCTTTCTTGTACACATTAACAGTGAGCTGGGTCATTAGTGGAGCATGCAGGAACAGAACCAGCACGCGGGTGCAGGGTCCCAATGCATTGGGCCGTCCTCGACTGCTTTCCCAGGCCACAAGCAGGGAACTGGATGGGAAGTGGAGCTGCTGGGATTAGAACCGGCACCCATATGAGATCCCAGTGCATTCAAGGCGAGGACTTTAGCCACTAGGCCATGGCGCCGGGCCCAAGAATTACACAATTTCAAATATCTTCCAAAATACTAGATTGTTACAAAAGAAAGTAAATTCAGTAAGAAATTTAAATCATTAAGTACATCTCACTAGTACTCATATACAGAATGCCAAGCAATAATATTCGGCACTGGAAGGCATATCACAACCTTTTCCTCCCTAAAGGATTATCCCGGCCCTTCAGGCAGTGCACAGCAAGTAAAATTTTGTGTACATTACAGTTGGATGTTAGCAGCCTTAATTTACAGCTGTGATAGTTTGTCCACTTGGATACTAAATTTGAAGTCTATAAAAAAAGTCTTGCTCTTGAGGGTAAGATTAGTTCATATGACTGTCAGATTGTAACATCAACAACATAAGTGAACTTAGCAAAATAGTTTAATTGGCAGGTTTCTTGATTTTCCAAGCTAACAAAGATATCCTATCACCAAACTAAGAGTGAAGAGTACCCACGAGTGGCATCATGGCTACCTTTTCTCCTCTCTGATGCCCTGACAAGTCCTACCAATTTGAGGCAAGATAAAATTATCTTAATCTTGTTAGGGTTTTTTGTTCATTTTTGCTTTTCTATGTGTGTGTATTTGGGCTTATTCATCAAAGTAAGAAATAACTTTCCCCAACTTACTTTGAGAACAATTCTTCCCAGCAACAACAAAAAAATCCTTTAGTTCCCCCCCTATTGCTCCTGGAGAAGGTTCCAGGCAGCCTTTACAGAACCAAATAACCAACCAGTTCTCTCTAGACTCCCCTTCTAAAACAACCTTACCTGGGAAGCTAATTAAGCTCCTACGTCATGTCCTCCACTGCCTGCCAACCAAGAGGAGAGGTTGATTTGCTTCCTCACCATTTGTATGACCTGTCCACGCAATTGTGGAATTTAATTATATGCTATCTAAACTAACAAAATAAGAGTGTGAAGGGTTGTTGCTATAAAAAAAAGTTAGAAAAAGGATTAACTGTTTTGGCAGAATGTGAGATGATTTATTAAAAAAAAAAAGAAATTGTGCGTGGGTGAGGCTACTGTGAAAGATCTGGGAAAAAGTAAAATAATAATCTCACATATGTTAAGTATCTCTATGTTCTCTGCTTTTTAAGGAAATCAAAACTTGAAATAGTATTACATTACTGGTATGGTTAATACAAGATGACCTTACAGAAAGTATTGCTACATGGATTCAAACACCAAGAAAAGGTTATCTTCCTGGAACAGAATTTCTGCTGACACAAGGGACAGAAGAATTTTGTCCAGTGGGGAGCAAAATGTTTAAGTAATCAGTTTTTAATGATTTTAATATAACCACTTTTAAAATCAATTGATCACCAAGTACTATAAATTAAACCATTTCAGATGGCTTTTCCACACAGACAAAAAAAAAATTACAGTTTAACTGGTAAAATGCCAAGTAAGATAGCTTTTTAAGTGATATTACCATCTCATCCATATCTAAGATCAAAACAGAAGCAAAGATTACTGAGTAGGTCAAGGCAAGGAGAAAAGCAAGCAGCAAGGGGGGAAAAGGGGAATGTAAGAAACAAAGCCCATAGAAATGGAAAAGGGAAAGAGAAAGCTTATTATCTCTGGCTTATCTAGTTCCACTTACAGCAAGGTTTGCTGCAGGCTTATCTAACACCTATCATAACAGGTTGTGACAAAGTAATACCAAAAGTTTGAACACCTGACTCTAGGGTGAATGGCTAAATTACGGTTCATTCATTTATGATGTTAACAAAATGAGATATTTTTAGATGTTGACACCACTATATGAATAAATTGTAAAGTAAAACCAAATGTGTAACTTCCAGGGATAGGCATTAGGCCAGCAGTTAAGATATCTGTATCTCCCACAGAGTGCATGGGTTTGATATCTATCCCCAGGTCCTGTTACTCGCTTCCAGTTAGTGCAAATTCTAGCAGGCAGTGTTGACAATGGTTCAAATATCTGGGCTCCCCCCACTCATATGGGAGACCTAGATTGAATTCCCAAGTTCTGTTTTCTGCATTAGCTCAGCCTGACCATCTTCAATACTGGGTAGTGACACAACGGATGAGTGCTTTCACTTACTCACTCGTTCTCTCTCAAAATGTAAAAATAAATGAAAATTGTAGTATAAAACCACTGTCAAGAAGGCATTAGGGAATATGATCCAAACATGCAAAAAAATGCTTGAAAATAAACCAAATATTTTAAAGATTTATTTAAGATTTACAGAGGAGAGACAGAAAAAGCTTGCATTTGCTGGTTCACTCCCCAATAGGCTCCAATGGCTGGAATTGAGCTGATCCGAAGCCAGCAATCAGGAGCTTCTTCCAGGTCTCCCACACAAATGCAGGGTCCCAAGGCTTTGGGCAGTCCTTGACTGCTTTCCCAGGCCACAGAAAGCTGCATGGGAAGTGAAGAAGCCAGGACGAACTAGCGCCCAAATAGGATCCCAGCACATGCAAGGCTACCATGCCAGGTCCCGAAAATAAACCAAATTATTAAAATGTTTATCTTTGGAGTGGACGATACACGTTTCACAATCACAATTCTAATTCTATCATAAACACCCTTTTAAAACCCTGTTACTTTCTCAAGAAAGAGATGAAGTCTCTGTTCTCTGCTCATGAACCTGGACAGACCTACATGGCAGCCTCTAGAAGCGAAAAGCTACAGAAGTGTTAACACTGCAGTTTCTGAGGTTAGGTTCTAAAAAGCTCTTCTTGTTTTGGAACACCTTCTGCTAGAGCCCTTGGGTCTGATATAAGAAGTCCAGCTCCAAGGAGCCTCCAACACAGGGATGGAGAGAAACACGTGAAGACTAACCTGTCCCAACCTCAGCTGTTGAGGTCTCCCCACCCACATGTGCAATGTCAGATATACGAGTGAGTTAATTCAAGGACTTTAGCCTCAGTACTCTCAAACATTATTAAGAGATTAAAAATGAGAACCACATAACTGGGCCTGCTCAACTTCTAAAAACCTAAAGGAGAATGATCCCATGCTGGTTGTTGCTGGAAGTTGCTAAGGTTTGGGGTACATGATTGTTATGAGCAATAAAGGCAACTACTTACTTTGCTGGGAAAAGGAATGGACAACACTTGCTGGACTATCTCAAAGTAGTAAATTCATAATTATAATTTTTTTAAAATTCTCTTATTTCTATAGACTTAACCTTATTTGAAAGAGTAACACACAGAGAGAGGAAGGAATGGACACAGGGACTGTCTATTCACTGGTTCAGTTCCTCGAATGCCCATGGCTGGTCCAGGCTTCAAGATGGAACTTTATCTGGATCTCCAATATGGGTGGCAGAGGCTCAAACACTTAAGCCATCATCTCCCTCCCAGAATGCTTTGGCAGGAAGTTGAGCCAGAAGTGGAGGAACTGGGATTTCAACGTGCCACTCCAATACAGAAAACAGACATCTTACATGATGCCTTAACAGTATACCATAGCACTTGACCCTGCTGTCCTGGTAAAATGGGTTTGGAGGATTAACCTTTCAGTAAGTAGTGACCTTATATTTCTACCTTACTGCTATTTACCAATCATAATCACTCCTCATCAATCTAACTGGTGCCAGCATTCTACAGCAAAAACTTTTTCAAGATTCAGAAACCTACCTGGTAATGAGGGTATTGATCAAAGAAATTACAGAATCAATAATAATCAGGTACAGTACTATGATCTGTGTTTCATGGTTTGAATCCTCTTTCTGATCCTATTAAAACCAAAAGTGAACCTCCTCTTTATAAGCTAAGCTTAACTCGTGAAATAATGCTTTCAATATTGGCTAGAAGACTGAACTGTGAAAATGAAAAGGGGAAGGGACAGCACACAGAAAAACCAAATCAATAGAAGATTCACAGCCCTATGTCAAAGAAGAATTCAATTCATACACATGATATGAAAACTAAAATATTTAACAAATGACATTTATTTTAATTAAATACAGTTACAATAGTGACTGAGTGCATTGAGTACAGCTGACATAGTCTACACTGAGATGATTTATTGGGAAAATCATCTCAGGCAGCGTTTAACTGTGTTGTTACCTTGCTTGTTTTAAAGTGAGAGGAAGAAAGACAGAGAGATGCACGGGATAGCAGATAGAGTTCCCATCTGCTGGCTCACTTCCCTAAAATTTTCCACAAAGAATAGGACTGGGCCAGTCTGAATCCATAAGACAGGAACTCAATCCAGGTTTCTCACGTGGCTGGGAAGGCACTCAACTATTTGAGTCATCAGCTGCTACTTTCCAGGGTCTGCAATGGAGGAAAGCTGGAACTGGGAGCTGTAGCTAAGAACTGAATATAAGCATTCCCATAAGGGACACAAATATCCCAATGAATATCTTAACTGCTTGGCCAAATGCTAGACCCCTTAACTAAACTTTAAGAGTACAGTTTCAACTAGCAAGGTAACAGTATTACAGAAATACTAAATGAGTATAGTAGCAAATATTTAAAAATAAAGATTTAAAATATGCAACAGGAGAACAGATAATTTACTTGAAAACACTCCAATTTAAAAAAATACTGTAGTAACCTATGTTGTGGCATAGCGGTGAAGCTGTTGCCTATGATGGCAGCACCCCACACGGACACCGGTTCATACTCTGGCTGTTCTACTGCCAACCTAGTTCCCTGCTAATGAGCCTAGGAAGGCAGCTGAAGATGGCCCAAGTGCTAGATCCCCTGCCACTCAAGTGGGAAACTTAAAACAAGCTCCTGACTTTAGCCTAGCCTAGTTGTTACAGCTGTTTGGGATTTTGGAATTCAATTAATGGATAAAGGATCTCCTCCACCACTCCTTGTTTCTCTCTGTGTGTAACTCTGACTTACAAGCCTTTAAAAAAAAAAAAAAGATGCTAGTAATATCGGGAAGCAAATGTTAAGAGAATTGTCATAAAGTACAAGGATTAAAAATGCATACAGCAATATTTGAACTAAGATTTTCAATCATGTCTTGAATGGCTTGAAAAGACTGATCAAAATTAAGAATGCTATGTGCCAAGAGAGAGTTGGAAAGTACAGTTTTACAGATGTAGTCACTGCAGCAAGAAGTGATGAGAATGGTTACTACAATTTTATAAGAAAGAGAATGAACTCAGAGATGTGGTGCTCACTGATGAATGAAATGGCAGGGGGACTCAATTACCTGGGAGAGAGTACCAGAGAGAAGGGACTACAGAGTAATTTAAAGATTTTAAATCTAGGAACCAAGACTAGAGGTGATTTTAACAAGGTAGTTACAAGGATGATGGAAGGAAAAGAATGAATTTTAACTAATGAAAGAATATATTTACAAATACAACTGCAAAAATCTATAAAAGAGAAACTGAAAACATACAAAGAAAAAGAAATTAGCTAGAAAGGGCATATTTATAACATGGAATAATTCTAGACTGGTGAGGAGGAGAGAAAATATCTCAGAAACAGATGCACAGGGCAAGTAATGAGATAGTAAGGTGTTTCCTAGTCCATGCCAGCCACCATTCTAAGCGAATGTTGCCTTATAATAAAGAAATCCCATTACACTGGCACTATCATCCATCCCAGCTTACAAATGGAGAATGGAGACACACAGAGCTTTACATAAAATTACAAAGTAATATGGAGCACAAAGACAGCTAGATATTCTGGCTCCAAAGTCCAAGTCATTAACAAGCTCAATATACCAGGAGTAATTAAGATTGAGAAGTCCTTAAAAAAAAGTGAAGAATTAGATTTTGAGGGCAAAGGTTCAAGGGGTGGTTACTATTTCAAAGGTAATACATCCAGAAATTATAAAAACCACAATTTTTGTGGAAAATAAAAAGCAGGAATAAAAAGGATTGCCTTAAGAGTTCATATGTGAAAAATATAAAGGTTAAGAACATGAACTATAAAATACTAGATGCTTGGTGTATACTGTTAAATGACATATAGAAAGATAACCATGCTTACCCAAAACATAATCCAAGTCATGATTTAGCAGTAATAGCACTTAGGATGGATATACAGTATTTAATATAAAACAGGAACATTGCAAAGAAAAAGCACTACAAATTACAATCAGATACTTGAACACACCACAGAACGAGGCACTGTTACCAGCAGATATCACAACATCTCAGTATACCAATTAAAATGACCTACTACACACACATACACACATATATATATATGGATCCATCTCAGATTTTCAGAGTCTACAGATGAAGCTCAGAAAATTACAATGTTAAAATTTCCAATCGATTCTTCTGCTCAAAAGTTGAAATTCACTGTTTATCGCCATTGCAGTCTAGTTACTCAGAACTCTTTAACACTCTCACTGTTGGTCACTATGGCTTTGAAACCAAACTCATTGCTTCTAGGAGCTTTAACCATCTATGACTGCTTTGTGGTTGTATTTAATCTAAGCCCTGGTTTGGTAGCATCATCAAGACTTGGCTTTGGAGGTTTTAGTTCTGCAATCCATAGTGATACCAATAATAACACAGAAAAAAAGTTCCAGTCCTTTCCCTGACATCATAGTGTTTCGGTTAAGCATAAATTTGGTATTGACTGCACACTGGACTGACCCAGTAAGTCAACTCTTATGTTGCCTGATCTCTGTAGAACAACACATTATCTACTGTCTATGAAGTTAGTAAGATACAAATCTACTGTCTTCGTCTTGACCTACCACAAAAGATTGTTGTCAGGGGATCAAAGACATTTTCTAACAGAACAGATGTCATCGTGTAGAGGATGTCAATGAAAACGTTTTACTTCATGGAATAATGAAGAAGTAAGTTCTAAGATGCGTCTTGACTCCTACAATGGGATTTATCTACTTGATGTATGAGACAATAGTAGAAAAAAGCAGACTCTTCCTGGGGCAAATATTTGACATAGCAACAAATTAGAATGCTCACATTCCACTATGAATTTGAGGCCTGGATCCACTCCTAATTCCAGCTTCCTGCTAAAGCACACCCTAAGAGCCAGCAGCTGATGCTTAAGCTGCCACTTGGGAAACTCAGATATGCTCTCTGGCTCTGAACTTGAGCTCAGCCCAGCACAGCTCTGGTGACCATGGGTATTTGAGACTGAAACAGCAAATAAAAGACTTCTGGCTTTCAAATAAATTAAATCAGCAAAAACTGAAAGAAAATGAAGAGACTCTCTTCAGCAAGGGATACTGCTTGGGAACAGCAATTAAAACCTGAAAGGATTTCTAGATACACTCATGTTCTAAAAGATCTGTAATCCAAATTGTACATACAGTACATTCCTGACTTCAATGTCAACTCTATTTATTCTGACTTAAAATGGCTACTTTGTTTTTGTTTTTAAAATCTTTTATTGTCAGCTTTCTAGTATGCCTGAGGTTCCTGGCATAAAAAGCTAATGCTAAATTACAGGGGAGGGGAGATCTGTTTCTATTTCATACCAACTGTCTGACTCCTGAAGAAATCTAATTCATTTCCTTATTCCAGAGAACAATATGAATTGTTACAGTTGACGAGCTTAATTGAGTATCTTATTCAAGCCCTACAAGAGAACCCCTGTCACACAGAATACCTTAAAGCCTGATATAAAAAGGTATCCTGGGCAGGCACTGTGACATAGAGGGTCAAGTCGCCTCTTGTGATGCCAGCATTCCATATGGGCACCAGTTTGAGTCCAGACAGCTTTACTTCCACTTCAGCTCCCTGCCATTGGCCAGGTAAGAGGACCGCAGAGGATGGTCAGCTTCAGTTGTTGAGGCCATTTGGGGAGTGAACCAGCAGATGAAAGATGTTCAAGTAAATAAATGCTAATTCTCTAATTCTGATGTTCAAGTACATAAATGAATATTCTCAAAGAAAGGAAGAAAAGAAAAAGGTAGAGAGACAGGCAGGTAGTCTTTTCCTCTTGGTTCCACCTCTAAAGCAAGTAAGGATAAGCGTGTCTACTTCGTGGTCATGCAATCATTCTGATTTGTCTCTCACCAACTAAACTAGAAGAAACAAACTGTCAGTGAGAAGAGCAAGTTTCAGTTAATCAAGTAAGCACATGACAAACCAAGTGCACCTGCAAGTCAAATTTATGTGTAAATTTGAGACACATCTTTCTCTGTCTCTCCTCCACTCTGTACATCTGACTGTCCAATAAAAATAAATGAATCTTAAGAAAAACTTGAAATCATTAAAAGCTGGAAACAGGTAAATTCATGGTTTTAAAAAAAATTATACTAGGACTATTTATCATATTCTTGCTAAGGAAACTTTGATTAGTCTTTCTTAAAAAGCCAATCATCACAGTCCTCATTAAAGACAAAAAAGCTTATCCCAAACACAAATGAAATAAAAAAATCACATGATCTCATTTTGCCATTATATATGTAATTTTGTTTAGCATGCTTAATGATCTTTGTGTTGTCCATAATAGTCATAGTGTATCAGATGAACAACCTTACGTTTGAAGACAGGCCTTAGGCATCGCACAGCCAACACAGGGGTAGCAGATTATGTACACCAATGTACCTAGCCTTTAATATGATGGTCCTTTCGTGAACCTTAAAAAGCATCAATTCCATCTAGGATCTTCCTTTTGCTACAAAGATCCTTTCTAAGAAAACAATTTTTTAACTGAGTATGTTTGAAGCTAATTCCCTAGAAACAAGTTCAAAATAAAACGATGGCATGAAATTACAATCAACTAACCTGAAACATATGTATTAACACTGTGAAACACCAAACCAATAGCAGAATAGTTATAATTTTGATTCTGTGATACAGATACCAATATATTCCGTCTATAGCAACATATATTAACATTTAAGTCTCAAATTTATTTAAATCCTAGTTTATTTGCAAAAAATTTCAGTGTCAGTGACTTACTTGACATGTTTAAGAAAGACTAATATAATTCCTCAGTTAAACAGTTGGCCAACATTTAAACACAAGAAAATCTAATTGAAATTTTAAATAAAAAACATTCAAGATGTACCAAAAGAATCTGAGATACTATACAAGGTAAAAGAGAAAACTTTCTGACCTGATA
The DNA here is from genome assembly GCF_030435755.1 of Ochotona princeps. NCBI lineage: Eukaryota > Metazoa > Chordata > Mammalia > Lagomorpha > Ochotonidae > Ochotona > Ochotona princeps. The sequence goes on along the minus strand of NC_080842.1, from coordinate 40,726,574 downwards.
ATTGTGCCTTTCTCAATTATAACAACAAAACAGAACTTAAGAAGAGGGGAATTATTCAAAATTTATGGTGATGGAATAATTTTGTATGTTGATTTTGGTGATAGCATGCGATTTACACATGAGATAAAATAGCACAGAACCGAACAGACCTAATTTACAAATGTCAGTTCTCTGCTTTTTACTACTGTACTGTAATGACATTATCTAAGATGTAACATGGCAGTAAAGTGGTCACCTCTGACACCAGACCCCATTTGGTCCCAGGTTCCAGTCTTGGCTGTTCACAAACTCCCAGCCAGTGTGCCTGGGAAAGCAGATGATGGCTCAAGTGCTTTGGCCCCTGACAGCCAGCATGGGAGACCAGGAAGAAGCTTCTGGCTCCTGGCTTGACCTGGCCCAGTCTTAACCACTCTCTCTCTGCAACCCCACCTTCTAAATATATGAAGATAAATCTTTACCAAAGGAAAAAAATTGACAGTGTCCTTTTTTTTTTTTTTTTTTTGGTAACTTTCTGTAAAACTCCAATTGCCAAAACTTTCTAGAAGTTGGCCTTACAGTACAGCAGGTTAAGCTGTCATCTATGAAGTCAGCATCCCAAACGGATGCCAGAATCCAGGATACTCCACTTCCAATCCAGCTCCCTGTTAATGCCCTGAGGAATGAAGTAGAAGATGATCCAGGCATCTGGGTTTCTTACACCCTTGTGGGAGACCTGGATAAAGCCTGTGGCTGCTGGCTTCAGCCTGGCCCATCCCCAGCCATTGTGGCCATGTCGGGAGTGAGCCAGTGGATGGAAGATCTCTCTTTCCATCTTTCTTTTCTCTCTCTCTCTCACTCTTTCACTCTCACTCACTATGCGTGTGTGTCTGTGTCACGCAACTCAGCTTTCCAAATAAAATAAATGTATCTGAAAAAATATTAAGACTGAGAATACGCCTATGAAGTATCATTATGTAGATGCAGGAAACAAGCTGCAGACCTTGGAAATCATTTGCAAAGGTCATACAGCTGTAGTAGAATCAGGATTTAGGAACAGGTGGCATGGCTCTATAGTTAAGAGTTTATTGGAAAAAGACTGAAGGAACCACTAAATGATTATAGGCAAAGTATGGCTGACAATCAGATTCACATTTTATTTTGGCAAGATCCCTCAGTCAGGAATGTAAAATGACTACCAAAAAAAAAATGAAGGCAAAAAGATTAGTTAAGCAACTGGCATAAAAAGTTAGAAATGATGAAGGCCTAAATCACAGGAATAACAATAGAATAAAGAGAAGCAAGTACAAAGAGTGCTAAATCACCTCATGACTAAAATTATCAAAATCTTAAACCAGATGGGTTCAATTTATAAAGTCATCCTCATTTCAGCAGTTTGACTTTTCTCCTATAAAATCTGTGACTATGTACATTAAAGTCACTGCTGCTTGGCAACTCCACAGTTTAAAATGTATACAGCAATAAGAGTTACTAAACTGTTTTTGACATATCACACATAGACTATCACTGGGCATGACACAGACAGGCAGGGAAGCTACGGAGAATAGGCAGAAGGAGAGATTTTTATCATAATCAATACCACATATTTAAGAGAAACCTAAATATCCTGTAAATGAATCAAAACCATTTTTTCACCTAAAAGAAAGATGATGACAAAAGTTTCAAGAGTCAAAAAAAGGGCCTGGCGCAGTAACCTAGTGGCTGAAGTTCTCGCCTTGCATGCACCGGGATCCCTTATGTCCACCGGGATCCCCACTTCCCATCCAGCTCCCTGTTTATGGCCTGGGAAAGCAGTTGAGGATGGACCAAAGCCTTGGGACCCTGTACCTGTGTGGGAGATCTGGAGGAGGCTCCTGGCTCCTAGCTTTGGATAGGCTTGGCTCCAGCCATTACAGCCACTTGGGGAGTGAATCATTGCATGGAACATCTTCCTTTCTGACTCTCCTCCACTCTGTATATCTGACTTTCCAATAAAAATAAACAAAATATTTAAAGAGTCAAAAAATCAAAATGTTTTAAAAAATGATCATTTCTTCAAACCTAGACAGACACCAACAGTTTTTCCTCATGTTTTGCAAATGTTGGGCAACAAACAACAACCCCTGCTACTCTTACAGCCTTAGAGCTTATAAAACATTGCATAAAGATTGCAATAACTACGGGAAAAAGTTACTGTAACTTCAACCTTATTTCTACTGCAAGGGTAAAACTGTGCTAATGCCAGGGCCTTCCAGTAACCAAATACTTTTGGAAAGGGTCCAAAACAATGTTATAGTAAATTTCCAACTTGTCTAAGGTCATGGAAAACAAGTGATCTAAAGTACTCCATTATGTTTAAATGGACACTGAAAGTTTACGTGAAATAATCACTTAGAAAAATTTTTACTCTGCACCTGCGACAGGTTCTAGGTCCAGTAATGGCCAGCTAGGGAATTGCTGCACCAAGATGCCACATCACAGACTAATTACTTAATACCACATAAACGAAAATCTCAACACTATCAGCTTCCATTCTGAGGAACTACTGCTCGGAAAAACACATTAAAATCATGAGCTGAATGATGCTGAAAATCTCTTAAGCTTCTACCATATGGGCAGCTGAGCCAATGTTGAGTCTTCTATTTGTGGTTCACATTCATTTTTTATGTACTTCATAACCTCCTGGAAAACAAAATTAAACGATGATTGATTCTGGTTGAAAAAATATTAAAACCCAATCAGGTTTCTCATTTTCCATGAACTTTTTGAAGATTCTCTTAACCCTCATATGCATGCATGAATGTCAAAATTTTGTACAAAATTTATCTTTCAATTTCACTTTCCAAGAACTTTTTGGTATATCTTCGTAATCAATTTTATGCATGTACAAACATTATACATGTATGAATGCATATGTGGATGTACCAAGACAAAGGGTGCTTTCTATTTAACAAATTTTTACAAAATCCTGCTAAATTGAGAAAAAAAAAGTTACAGTTAACAGAAAAATCAATTCCACAAAACAGCAAAATGAGATGTAAAATTCCAGAAGCCAAAGCTATACACCACAGGTGCATAAAACTAACAAAATCAACACATTTTCACTGAGCACTCTATTTAAAATGCTCATATTATTTAAGCTGAGCAATCAACTGTGAATTCTGAAAAAAATTAAACTGTATGATAAATTCCTAATTACCAAGAATAATTCTAATTTAAAGAGGTCATATTCAAAAGGAAAAGAAGTGCAATGAAATGGGCAGAGAAAGCAAGCATGCTTTTACAGGCACCGTGGTAGCTGTGTGAAACATCACAGCTGGGAGGAACTAAATGTTGAAGTACAGGAGCCTCCAAGGAATAAAGCAAGCATTCCACACATACTGAAACAAACAACAGAATTCTGGTCAACACTAACCACAAAAACTGCCATAAACTTCCACTTTTTCATGATGAAACAATTAAGAGATTTGCTGCAATACACTTGATAACCTACCAATACTGAGCTATGAAGTTTCCATTAGTAATGCTATCTGCAACAGTGAAAAGGAAACCTTACTGAAGGTATTCCACAGAAGGCTCCAGGGGCTCCTTTGCCTTGATGCTTACTGGCGACAGTAGGAATGTGTATATATGAAGTACAAGAAACTAGCAACAGACTGGATAATAATACTTCAGAATTTTAACTCCCTGTCACACGTTCACATTTTTAGCTACAATCACATTAAAATAAATGTTTTTCTCGTAAATTCATCTTTCACAAATTACAGAATGAAATATTAAATTGGACCAATATCAGTGCCCGGTTTCCTACTTTTTCTCATAAACCATATGACTTCCACATGCTGAGACTGTTTTATGCTTTAACCTGCAGTAATGCTTTACATCATTGAAATGCCAGATGCTTAAAATGCCATAGAATTACCCCCAATGAATGCAAGGAATATATGTGCTTTACATGGAAAGATTCTGATTTCACTATCCGTCAGAAAAAGTTTAATGCAGGCTTTTCCCAGTAAATAATTCTGGATTTCCATACGCAGAGTTAAACAAAAAGAAAATCTGAGGTAAAGATGGCTAGAAGGGAAAACATATTTTCCAACTCTTAAGCGTTGTAGCTTTATATTTCTAAAATAAACACTAGACATTTTTAAACTGTGACCATGATAATGCCTAAGAAAAACAAAACAAAAAACACACTTCACCATGTAGCTACCTAAAATTTGTCTTCAGTTTTTACAAAGTTACGTTTTCGGTTTAGATACAAGATTAAAATGAGTTAACTGTAAAAACCTGGTCTGCAACAAATTAAAGGCTTAGCTGTGGATCAACATATTCAATATTTGCGATTTAGAAGACAAATCAATTTTTTTGCCTGTTCAAGCAAACGTAAAGATATATGCTACCTCATGCTGACTGTCCCCTTATCTGTGTGTGAACGGCCAAGAGTAGAAATATCAAATCAAAGATTATAAAACATGCCATAAAATGACATAGTATGTCACAGTGACTTTCAGTTTGTATGGAATCTAAAGGTCCCTTAGTAATTGGTGGTAGATTCAAGAACTGATAACTTTGGGGCCAAATACATAAAATGTGATATTTCAACAGTTTAAACAGAAACTATGCCAATTCCCTGAATGTTTTAGAAGTCCAAAACACCAGGGGGAGAAAAAAGCATCACAGAAAAAAGGGATACTGAAGCACAAATTGTATGATTTTAAATCCTCCTGGTGTAATGTTATTAAAGACTGTGAGAAACAAATGTTGCAATCCTCTTCCGTTTTTAAACTCTAATTGAAAAAAAAAAGAACTCAAATTTTTCCAACTTATAAACATAATTCAACTAGATCTAACAAGTTAGTTGTGCAATTTTAAAATAAGTTTAAGGCAAAACACTGCAATCTTGATGTGGTAATTACCTGTGGCTTAAATGCAAAATAAAAACAAATGCAGAGCCTTTCATCTAACGATGCATTTTTATAACAAAACCACAAAGCGCAGAACTGTATTAGCACCAACTACATAAACAGGCACAGGAGCCATCAGGAGGAGAAAGGTAGCATGTCCAGAAAGCAAGCCAAGATTGAAGCAAGGCAGCAGAGCCAAGAGGAAGGAAGGCAAGGAAGAAGAGAGCAGAGATTTCTAACCTGCAGGATCCTTTGAGAAACGCTCACACCACTCTACCTTGTTTCATCCCAGAGGTTTATTAAAACGCTCATCATGAAATTAGAAACAGCCATCACAGCACAGTACACCATTCAACTTCACATAGTGTTGTGCCTTTACTGCCAACTGCTTTCTTCCCTTCCCTCACCCAATGCTTCCTCGCTCTCCCATCCCAGCTTTCAGGCGGATGAGACAGAACAGGGTGGGGTAAGAAAAAAAATATATATACCAGCGAGGCCTTGCAGCGCACCCCCTGCCTTGCTCCCCGCAAATAATTTCCAACAGTTTTGCCTACTATGAAAATAAGTCGCCCAATCTGAAGACACACAACAGACATTCTGTCCTTTGGAAGATACACAGAGGAACGCATACACAATCCAACACTTTAGTTCCCCCACCCCACGCCCCCGAAGCTCAAGTTCAATAACAAGCTAGGTTAACACCAAGACCACAAGACACCTTTACCTTCTGTTTCGGGATGAAGGTGGGTGGAGGACTCGTTTCAAAGTAGCCCCAATAGTGTAACCAAAACACGGTTCCGGAATAAAATATTAAGAAACACTTTTCCTTTCCCACCTATCCGCTGACTTCACGATGCAAAGCTCTGTCTCCACATCACAGCATCTCCACAATTCTCCTTTCCGGAGTTTGTGGGGGTGGAGATTTGTACCAAAGAAGGGGACGGGCAGGCGGCTGGCGGGATGTGAGCGGGCAATGGGACACAAACGAGTTGCTGAGTCCAGCAAGCCCGCACCACGTCGTCAGCCCAAACGTCCAGCCCCAGGACCTCACGCACGCTTCCCAACCCAGGCCCAGGAAAAGCTAGGACTCCACAGAGCTCTAACTTCCTATCCGTAGACATTTCTCCAAGGCGAGCGCGGCACACAAGTACACGTCACTCAGTTTAAAACACAGTTACACAAAACCAACACACCTAAAAAAAATCACCTCGTAGTTTCCCAAACTCCAAGCAGGTGACCCCCACCTCCAGCACTCAAATCTTCCGCCCATAGTCGAGGCTGAAGCAACCAGGGGAAGAGTCGGGAAGCAGTCGACGCCTTTCAATTCCCGTCCCTCGCAAACTGCCCCACCCCACAGCCCGAGTCCCGGTCACACACTCGCAAGCCCCCGGTTTCCTTTTGCCTCTAATTCCGGCGGCTTAGGAGACCCTGCCCCCGGAGTCCACTCACTTTCTCCCCAAACCCTTCCCCCACACCCCCAAATTTCTTAAGTGAAAAAGAAATAAGTCAGGAAAAGAGACTTGCGGTAGTCCGGCGAGAAAACCGCTCTACTCACCTCAGAATCCTAGCTGAGTTCCCACCGCCAGCACAGCCCCCTCCCCAACGTCCCAGTACGAAGGGTTGAGGTGGGGGAGGAGGCAAACCGGGAGGAGGAGGGGTGTCTTCCGCGTGGGGCGCCCGTCGGGAGGGGCCTGGGGAGGGGTTGAGGCCGGCGCAGAAAGAGGAGAAGGGGGAGGGGAGGCCCCTATCTCCCAGTCTCCCCCTGAAAACCTCTCTCGTCTCAATCACATCGGACTGACTGTCTTTGTCTGGCTGACAACCGCCATATTGATATCAACAGCCCCGCTCCCACCTGCTGCAGTCGGGCATCCCTGGGAGTTGTAGTTCTTGCCTCCCTAGAGTAAAAGCCTCGAGCTTGGCGTCTGGAGGCCCCAGAGAACTACAGCTCCCGGCAGGTCCCGCGCCTATCCTCCGTCCCACGGGGAGGCGGGGAAAGCGGAGACGAGGCTATCAGGACTACACATCCCAGAATACCATGAGTCCAGGCCCTTATAGGGGACATGATATCATGCTGGGGTGGAGAGGGAGGATGAACTGGCGGCGGGGATAAATTTGAGCCCACGGAAGGAGGCGTTCAGCTGGTAAAGGGAGGAAAAGAAAAGACGACCACAGTTCCCATGATGCCCAGAGGGAAGACTACATTTCCCATGATGTACCGGAAAGGGGGCGTGAGGAAGAAAAACTGCAAGTCCCGCGATGCTCTCGGCGGGCCAAGAGAAAGCGATAGAACCGGAAGACACATGGTGGGGTTGAGGAGTCCCGAGACTGATATTGAAAAACCAAAAGTCCAATATGAAACTGGTGAGTCCTCGTTCCGAGGTCAGAGGGCTAAAGTGATGCCATGCCGTTTGGGGCGGGGAACTGTCATGGAGAAGGAAACGCGTAGGGTAGTGAATGTGAGTGGGGTGGATTGAGGAAAGCTGCTTTTGTTGTTGAGCAGGTGAGCAGGTTTGAATTCCCTGTCCCATCTTCCCTGCTCTCCCCACCTCCCCAACACAAGGGAGGTTTTACTTCCTCATGGGAGCGTCGGTTTTGTCAGATGAGAGGTTGACTGTAACGTTCGTTGGTGAACCCTATGGTCTAGGTTTGGGCTTGGGTCTAAGCTTCCACGTGTGTGTAACTGACAACCTCCTTCCATCCCGTTGGCGCTGGTGTTGCGTGTCTCCCTCTGGTCGTTGAAAAGGCTGTTTAGTATTGAACAGACGGTAGAAAATGTAGGGCAGACATGACCCCTCATTAAGTTTCGGTTAAAAACGACTGCCCTTCAAACCCACCCCAAGAAGAACGAGGTCAGGGTATGAAATTGGCAGAGTTGAATGTTCAACGCCTCATAGAACTTGGATGTAAAGTGAGGAAAACTCCAGGCATTCCAGTCTGGGGTTAGCTCTGGGAACTGCATGAGCCCAGAGATGGATGAAAAGCCTGCCAGTGTGCCTGGAGAAGTCTTTGCATTGCAAAACTCCAATGCTTGACTTACAGGAAAGCTCAGGTATTTGGTTTGAGCCATTTTGTTTTCGTTGTGCACCCAAACCCAAAGAGTTTATTCCAGCTGATTCCAATTAGTAATAATGAAATTGGGAAAGAAGCAAAAACAGGTGTGAAATACTGTTTCTGGGTGTTTTGAAAACTCCATGTCCTGCAGCCAAATGGTGGTCAAATTTTTCTTTCTATAATTGCTATATAAAAACAAAACTTTTATTTTCTTTTTCCTTGAATATGCTTCTCCAAGCTACATAGTCCACTGGCTGTCATTTGCTAATCTCCGGCTGGTTTCAAAGAGAAAATCTGAAAAGTAAATTCAATTCCAAAACTCTCCCTTTCTGGGGTCAGATTTTTTTTTTTTTTTTTTTTTTTTTTTTTTTTTTGCCAAGGGTCATTTGAATACGTATACTATCATCATAGGCCATACGAAATGATGAACCTAAAATTTAACCTGCTAGAGATTTAGGGAAGTTTGGATCCTGCCTGGGATAGCCCCTGTCAGGACCAGAGCAAATGAGCTCCTGAGCAGGCCAGGGGTTCCCCATGCTGAAGCCTGTCCCCAAGGATCAGATTGCAGGTCATTAATGCTGCAGACTCTCAGTTTGCCTGGGGGTGAGTGGACTACACATTTAGAAGCACAACTGGTTGGGAGAAGATTGAAAAAGTCAACATTACCTGTAATTCACTGTGTTCATGGTAAAGTACAAGCATGTTCCAGGTTTTGGGAACCGAGAGGACCAGGTGGCTGGGGATAAGGAGATTGCAGATAACTTTCTGAGAAGTGGCTTTTTTATTTAACATGTTAAGTTTTTGCATTGGTTTGGTTTTTTAATTTGCATTTGTTTCAAAGACAGAGTAACACAAAGAGGGAAAGCACTCTTCCACCCCTTGCGTTATTTTCCAAATTGCCGCAACAGCTGGACCTGGAATAAAACAAAGCCCGCATGGCTAGCTGCCTTCCTAGACCATTAGCTGGCAGGTGGATCAGAAGCGGAATCAAACTGAAATATCCTGCTCTGATACGATATGCAGGTCTTACAAGCAGCATCTTAACTTGCTGCGCAACATTGCTAATCCCTGAAAGGTGATTCTTGAAGTGATGAGAAGGGAAAATAAGCCAAAGCTTTACTTGAAAACGGTTCTAAGTGTGGAGCAAAAGAACTTGGCGCCTTAACAGCTGAAATGCAGACCCTGTGTGCTCAATCAAGGATAAAGCATGTCTGATTGGCTCAGTTTAAGAAGGCAGAGGGGTCTGAAACAGGAGTTTTTCCTGAACAGTTCATTTGTGAAGGTGTCAAGGGAGCCAGGTTTTACTTTACATATACTTTGATTTTCCCATAAACTCTTCCTGCATAATTTATTTAGGAATGTGAGGACATGGAAGAAGAAAAAGTAGGAAACTCCTGTTTTATTGTAGGAACCAAAAAATAGTCTCAGAGGAAAAAACGGAAATATTCATCAGTACTCCCTCTGTCTTTCACACAGTAATTAACTGCTAGAATTCACTTGGTAGTTGGTACATAGGACAGTATGAAAGACAGAATTCCTTTTCAAATACATTGTTGCTCAGTAAGTTAGACTTTCCTGTTTTACCTCCTATATAGGGTTGGAATAAATCTTCCCATGGCTGAAATGTTGAAGTTTGTGCACTGCTCCAGGGATGTATGGTCAGCTATGATTTAAATCTGGGTACTGGGAGCCTGGTGCGGTAGCCTAGTGGCTAAAGTCCTTGCCTGGCTCCTATATGGGCGCCATTTCTAATCCTGGCAGCTCCACTTCCCATCCAGCTCTCTGCTTGTGGCCTGGGAAAACAGTTGAGGACAGCCCAGAGCCATGGGACCCTGCACCCGCATAGGAGACCCAGACGAGTCTTCTGGCTCCTGGCTTCGGCGAGGCACAGCTGTGGTCATTGTGGCCACTTTGGGAGTTATTGGTCAGACAGAAGATACTCCTCTCTGTCTCTCCTTCTCTATATGTATCTGACTTTACAATAAAAATAAATAAGTCTTAAAAAAAAAAAGCCTGGGCATTGGCTTAGAGCTTAAGGTGATTGTGTTCTCTATTAGTGCCTGAGTGTAATGCACGTCCAGTCCCTGGAGGCTGCAGTGTAGGACCAACTAACTGGGTACCTGCCACCCACATGGGAGACCTGGGTTAAGCTCCTGGTTCCCATTGTGGGCATTTGAGGAGGGAATCAGTAATTAAGAGCTTGTTCTATCTCTATCACATAAATAAAATAAGTATATTTTAAAAAGTAGTCTCCTGAAAGAGAAAAAAGTACATCTTATTGAACACATTATTTGTTTTTGAGAGTATAACCTTCCTAAATGCCATTCCCTCACAGTCTTTAAGCACTTCTTGTTTATTCTGCTTCCTAAAGAGAGTTTGTTGAATAGATCTGTTTCTCTAGTTCTGCTAACACTATCTCTGGGATTCCTTCGTATTCAGTGTTTTTTCTTTTAAGATTTATTTTTCTTGGAAAGTGCGATATACAGAGAGAAGGAAAGACAAGCGCTTCCATCTGCTGGTTCACTGTCCAAGCAGCCACAAAGGCCGGAGCACTGAGCTGATCTGAAGCCAGGAGCCAGGTGCAGGGTCCTAAGGCTTTGGGCCCTCTTCAGCTGCCTTCCCAGGCCACAAGCAGGGAGCTGGAATGGAAGCCGGGCTGCCAGGATATGAACCGGTGCCAACATGGGATCCTGGTGCATACAAGGCAAGTACTTTAGCCGCTAGCCTACTGCACCAGGCCCTTGCATTCATTCTGCAAGTCCACTCTGTAGTCTTCAATCCTTGTTTTAAATTACAGACTTCTAGTAAACTCTTTCGATGGAATCTGTTGCATCTAAGATAAAATCCTAACCTGGTGAACTTGGCCTCCAGGAGTATGACCCTGCCTCTCCAGATTCCTCCGTAGCCCTCTTCTCCCTTGCTCATGTCGGTCAATCATTTTCCACTTCCTTGAGCTCAGCCTGCTTTCTTTTTCCTCTGGGGCTTGGCATATATTCCATTGTCTGCCATACTTTCTTTTGCCTGCCTAGCTTCTTCAAATTCTAATATTTCAGGTCTTTAACACTGCTTCATTGTTTCCTTGAATCTGTCCTCATTCACTATACTCCATCTATTCCCAGAACCCAACCACTCTATCAAATAGTAGTTGAGTAAGTTATTTCTGAAGGGCTATCAAGTTATGTGAATACTGTTAAAAAAAGATTAAGGGGTAAAGTTAGCAACATTACAATAAGCAATGATTATTGCGGTTGAAAAGAATAATTGCTTTCTTTAATAGAGCCATCAGTGCATACAGGCAGTGTTGTGCTAGGTTCTTGCTACCTAGTGTCCCTTTGAAGGTTTTCTTTAGGTGATAGTATTTTATTTATACAGAGAAAAGATTTGGGCTTTGTAGAGGTAAAGTAAGTGGCTCCATAGAGCCAATAATCTGAACCCAGGTCTGCTGCATGTGGCAATCTGGGACTCTTAACATCCTGAACAGTGTCTGGCACAGTACAAGATTTTCTCTAGAAAATGTAGAGTGCATGCCGAGAAATTGTATTCAAGGCTATTTTTAAAAATGAGAATCACTTGGGCCAGGATTGTGGCATAACAGGTGATGCCAGCATCCCATATGATAACCAGTTTATGTCCTGCCTGCTCCACTTCCAATCCAACTTCCTGTTAATGTCCAGAGAAAGCAGCAGACTATGGCTCAGGTGCTTAAGCCCCTATCACTCATGTGAGAAAACTGGAAGAAGCTCTTGGCTTCTTTCTGGGCCACCCTGGCTGTTGAGACCATGTGGGGAGCAAACCAATGAATTGGAAGATATTCTCTCTCTCTCTCTCTCTCTCTCTCTCTCTCTCTCTCTCTCTCTCTCTCTACCTCTCTCTCTCTCTCTCTCTCTGCCTCTCTCTCTGTCTCTCTCTCTGTCTCTCTCTCTCTGTGTCACTTTAAAATAAATAAAACGTGAAAGTTAACTTTCCTCAGCCAGCAGCGTAGTGCAGAGGGTTAAACTGCGGCCTGCTTCACCAGCATCCCATGTGGCTGCCAGTTCAAGACCCAGCTGTTTTACATCTGATTTAACTCCCTGCCTGTGTGCCTGGAAAAGCAGTGGAAGATGGCTCAAGTATTTGAACCGATATCACCTATTATGGAGACCTGGGTGAAGTTCAAGATACCTGGCTGTTAGGAGAGTGAACTGACAAATGAAAGATCTCTGTCCTCCCTCTGTCATGCTTTCAAATAAATACTAAAATTAGTGTTCAGTGCAAAAGATTTTTGGCAAGTAAGTTTTGGAAAGTCATAATAATCCACAGGATATCCTGAGTATATTAATTGAGTGCTGACGTTACTCTTTCATTACATATTATGCATGCATTCAGTTTCTGTTAACGTTGATAGTTCTCTATCTTTGCATACCACTCTCTAGGTGGGTTGCCACACAACCAACTGAAGAGAATGAATGTCATTATAACAATACTTGGATATGCCCTTCTTAGATAGTGATTCAGAGGATTTTAATTTTATTGCCTGTATTAATAATATAAGGTAATACATAAGCACATTTAGTTAAAGAAACTGTATTGGTATTTTCAGCTAACCAGAATCATTTTAGAAAGTATAAGAAAATTTAGAATGTGCCTTCTCAATTTAGCACATTTTAAAAAGATGTTCCTAGTATAGACGGAGTCAAATTTGGTTCATTCCATTCAGCTAAGGATGGAAATTAAAATTCACCAGAATCCTTCACAAACAACCGTGAAGCAAAAAGTGCTGAGAACATGGACAGCACCTGATTTTGAAACAACGTGGCCAAGGATCAATCAAGTCATTAAAGTTTGTGAAGATTACAGCAAATAAAAATAAAAGAGGGAGTTGAACAATACAGCATGTATGTATACTTCCTATAAATAGTTCAGAGATGGAAAGAATCATGTAGCTTAATCGCGATTTATTATTTGGAGTTTTAACACTTCCAGTTTAACTATTACGTCTGACACTAAAGATCTGTGGAGTGAAATTATTAAAATTCTGTTCTGGTGTACATTTGGATGCACCTTTCAGATAAATGTAACCCTTTGTGAATAAGCCCAGTTGCTGCAGAAGCCGTAGCTCTTTGCAGAATTACTGTTACTTGTTTAAAGTCTGAGAGGTGATTTAAATGTTTCTTACACTAATTGAATTTGGTGGAAGAAATTGTAATGTTGTAGTTAGTTGTGTGTGCAGATTTTAAAGCTTGGGAAGGTCATGAAACATATTCTTCAAGGATTCATGCTACTGTGGGCAAAGTAGTTTTATTTGTATGACATGAAACTTGTAACTCTCATTTCTCTTGGGGAAACAGATGGAGCAAAGAAATGAATTTGTGGACTGCTCCTAGTGGAAGATAAGTAAAACGTCAAGTGCAGTTGTAGATTATGTGGAAAATCCCTGCTTGAAAGGGGCAAATTCTGCCTCAAGGTCAGTTTAACACGTCATTGGCATTTTGGTTAATCCTGACCTTGGATCTAAAGTGTTGGGTACTTTCTCTCCAACGTGGAGTGGCAGAATTATTTTGGTTGGCTTCTTAGAGTTTGATGAAGAACAGAAAATCTCTTGCTGTATATCACAAATACTCAAAATTTTACCATTGTCAGAGACATCTGTTGGGCTAGATTGTTAAAATGCTAACTGGAATTCACTTTTTCCCTTGTTTCTCCTTGCTAGTTGATTAGAGTGCCCTCATGTGTCTTTATGAAGTAATCTCATTTCAGGCTTTTTGAAAGGTCATTTTATCACAGCCTCACTAGGATAAGTTCTACCCTTTCCTGATTTTCTTAAACTCTGAAAAGGTATGTGTGATTTAAAGACACATTACATACCTTGTTTAGTATGGTTCTGTATTAAAAGTGAATATCTTTCTGGAGCTTTTCAGAGTTCTAAATTGTTTTTCATTTGAAAAACAGAAAGAGCTCCCACCTTCTGCCCACGAAGGTTGGAACTGGACCAGGATGAAATCAGAAGCTCAGCCTGGGCCTCCCATCTGGGTTGTAGTGACTGACTGTATCCATTGCTGCTACCTGCTATGGTGTACATTAGCTGCAAGCTGCAGTGGTGAGCACATCCTAGGCCTGAACCCAAGGCATCTTCCCAAGTAGTGACTTAACCATGCACCAAATACCTACCAGCTAAATTGTTCTGAAGATTAATTATTTTATACTTACCCAGGTAAAAATGTATTCCAATGACAAGGCGGAATGTTCGTGAGAGAAAGAATAGTTGAACTGGGCAAGCAAAAAGCAAATCTGGTTTACCTGTGGTTTATCAGCAAAGTCAGAATGCTGTTCTGATACTTCTACAATCATGAAACAGCAAGAGTAGCATTTGTGTTGTATGACTGGTTTGTTGAGTACTTAGATCTCTATGATATCCATTCAGATGGGTAATCCTGTGCTTGACAAACAGCTCCTAGGGCTGAGGTGCGGCATAGCCACCAAGTGAAAACCTGGATAATCCACATGGAAATTTGGCTCCTCACTTGCGCAGCAGCAGCAGAGGTTCAGGTATCACTGGACCTTGAGATCTTCATCATTTGTGTGTTCACTCACAAATCCTGAATGCCTCATCCTGCTAGGCAATGTTCAAGATGTTAAGTACTTTGTAGGGTACAAAACAAATTTGATTTTTTTCCTGTGTGGAACATCACATCTAGTGGACTGATTGCATAATTCAAGCAGTGTTATAGTCAGTGTCCTGATAGACATAGTTGGATATTGCCTGAAGTATTTTTATCATGCAGTAGTCAAAATGTATCATGTCTGACCCAATACCTTCAAATTTGAACAGGTAACACCGAATTACCCACTGGTTTTTCCTTGTGCCTGTACTATTTAAGAATATGGTTCTTCCGGCCTTGCAGACTTTTACTATTTGTCTTACTAATATAACTTTTCTTCTTTGATCTATCCTCACACCTCTGTTTACAGGAAGATTTAGGCGGTTTTAGTAAAATGTCCCTGTGGTAGTGATTATACATGTAGGAAGATATACCAGATATAGGAGCAAATTTTGTCAGATAAAAATGTGCCATAAGAACCTTTAAAAGAAATTTATATAAGATCTCTGGCGATAATTTGAAAATACTCTTGCTGGATATAGGGGTTACGATGATGATTTTGTGGAATCAGGTGGGAGAGGCAGCTGGGCAGGTGCTTGTGCAGGTGAACAGCATGGAGATCTCCCGCACCCCTGGGAAGGGAGCAGTCAGTGAGGTGCAGCCAGGAGTCACCGTACCGGGCAGGACCAAAAAAGGGAATCTGCAGGTGTGAGAAGAGGAAAGATGGGAACTGAGAGGGCAGGGGGGAACAGAGAAAACTGCACAGTGAAGGAATCAGTTTGAAAGCTTCCAAGTGCTCAGTGATCAAGATTACAAACTATGTGGTAGAGATTTAACTATGATATAAGCTAGAAACTTAAATGGCTCCTGATTGACCATATATCTGAAGAAAATGCCTGAAAGATTTAAAATACCTATTTTTTTTTAACTCACACCTGAGTGAAATTTAGTTCTCTGAAAAGACAATCAGATGATGGTCATGAAGATGATTCATTAATGGATATTTTCATTTTTGCCTATAAGGTAGTTGATTTTTTTTATCATTTGTATGTGACAGTTGAGATAAATGAATATTAAAACATCTTGCATAACCTGTTTTTCAGCTGTATAGTTTAAGCAGAGAATATCTTTTCTAAATACAGTATTTCTGTATTTTTTTGATGCACTAACATAAAGTAAGCCCTAGTTAGAATTTCTAGCTTAAGCCTTCCTTTCTTTTTTTTTCCTCCAGCACATGGAAATATAAGCAAAAAGCCATAATTTGAATAATGTAAAGGATTATTTTCTTCATTAATACTTAAATAGCTTTATTGAGTATAATTTACATACTATAAAATTTATGCATTTAAAAAAGGGTCAAGTAGAGTAATCAGCACAGTCCAGATTTAGAAAATTTCTGTGGGTCCAAAATACTACGTGTTACTACTTCCACGTCCATGCAGCCCCTAATCTGTTTTCTGCCTTTCTAGATATTCCCTTTCTGGTCATTTCATATAAGTTCACTCACACAGTGCTTGACCTGTTGTATCTCCCTTCTTTGACTTGCCTTAATGTTTTTGCGATTTGGCCATGAATCCATGTGGCAAGTACAAGTGATTCTTTTCATTGCTCCATAGTATTCCACAGTATGATATGATATTTCATTTATTTTCCCACCAAATGATAGATGTCTGGATTGTTCCCATTCCTTGGCTGTTATGATTGTGTTGGACATAAGCTTTCATTTTTAATTTCTCTTCTTTTTCTTCGATGATTGCTCTGGCTAAAGTTTTTATTTTTAATTTCTCTTGATTTCACTTCTTTTCTTGGATGAATGCCCTGACTAGCACCTCCAGTATAATGTTGAATATAAGTATTCGTATAGATAAAAGTATTGAATAAAAGTATCACTTGTATATAATGGTGCATTATATATGTGTTCTTAGGGAGAAGACATTTTACTATTAAATATGATGCAAACTGTTTATTTTTGTAGATATTCTTTATTAGGTTGCCATATTCTCTTCTGTTATTCTGTTCAGTTTGTTTTTGTTTAATGGATAGGTCTTAGGTTTCACTCGTGCTTTTTCTACATCTGTGGAGATGAATATATGGAGTTGTTTTTATTTCTTATGGTAATACATTAAATTGCCTTAATATCATTTTCAGTTTCAAACCAGTCTTGCATTACTTGGATAATTTTCATTTGGTCATGATTTAAAAAAAAAAATTAAAAAGAAACTGTTGTTGGATTTGCTTTGCTAATATTTTGTTAAGGAACTTTGCACGTATAATCCAAGAAGGGTATCTGTCCTGGGTTTTCTTCTAGCGCCTGGGTCCAACTTTGCTATCGGGATAGTATTGTTGGCAAAGAATGAGTTGGGAAACCTCTTTTCTCTAGTCTGAAAAAAGTGTGTGATGAATTAGTATTATTATTTTTAAAACATTTGATAGAATTCATCAGTGACACCATCTGAGCCTAGATTTTTCTGTGTGAGATTTTTAATTGACTAATTCATTTTCTTTACTTGTTATTGGTATTTTCAGTGCTTCTTTTCATTATTTCTTAAATTACAGGAAAGTGTACACAACATAAAATTTACCTTGTCGTCACAAGTGACCAGCTCAGTCACATTCAGTATATCACATTTTTATGTAATCACCACCATCCATCCTTACAATAGTTTCCCTTTCCCGCACAGTACTCATTAAACACTTATTTCCCGTTTCCCATCCCACAGTCAACAGCAACCACCATTCTGTTTTCTGTCTCTGAACTTGGATGAACTTGGATATCCAGCATTTGTCCTTTTGTAGCTGTCTTCACAAAATGTCTTCAGGATTCATCCATGTTGTTGTACATGTCAAATGTCCTCTCTTTTTTAGATTGAATAATGTGTTGTTGTATGCCTTTGCTGCAACCTGTTTAACCTAGGATATACAAATAATCTGTTGAGGGCTTGGCGGCGTGGCCTAGTGGCTAAGGTCCTCGCCTTGATCCCATATGGCCGCTGGTTCTAATCCTGGCAGCTCCACTTCCTCTCTGTCTCTCCTCCTCTCAGTATATCTGACTTTGTAATAAAAATAAAATAAATCTTTTAAAAAAAAAACACAAAAAACAAATAATCTGTTGAGGTGTTTTCAATTTCATGGGTGGATGTACCAAAAAATGGCAGTTAGGTCCTGTGATATAATATGAGGTTTAGGTTTGTAAGGATCTCCAGACTGTTTTATGGTAGCTGTTCCAGTTCCGTTTTAAACTCTTACCAGCAATGCACAAGTATTGTGATTTCTCCACATTCTCACTAGTTATTTTCTGTTTCACTGTGTGTGTGTGTTTAGCAGTAACCATTCTAGTGGATAAAAGGTAGTATTTGGTCATTTTGATTTTCATTTCCCTAATGATAGTAATATTGAGCTTTTTTTTTTTTGTATACTTAAAATTTGTTTTCAATTTTTTAGTCCCCACCCACACTTTTTTTTTTTTAAAGAACAACAGAGAGAAATCTTTCTTCACTGGTTCCTTCTCCCACAGCAGTCCTGGCTTGGTCTGCTGCAAGGTTGGCAGGGACCCAAGCACTTGAGCTATCATCTACATTCTCAGAGAGAGTGCAGGAAGCTATGTGGGCAACAGAAGCAGGACTCAAACCAACACATTTCATTGTGGAATGTCAGTGATTTAAACCACTACATCACAATTCTCACCTTTTCCATTTTATTTGAAAGCAGGAAACATAGACGAGAGACTTTCTGTCTGCCAGGTTCACTCCTCAAATTCCAACAACATCTAGAGATGGACCAGGTCAATACCTGAAGCCCAAAAATTCAGATCCAGGTCTGCCACATTCGTGGCAGGGGACTCAGTACTTTGACCATCATTTGCTGCCTCTCAGAGTAGGCGTTAGCCGGAAGGTGAATCAGAAGCAGAGCTAGGACCTGAAACAGTATAGAATATAGGTGACCTAAGGCAGCATCTAAACCACCACTCCCTTTTTGTCATGTGTGTGTGACAATACTTAATTATTGCAGTAATTTTAAAAAGAACAGCAAATTGATAAACAGTGGAAAGACTGCCTTCCACTCCTTGGTTTTCAGTTTCTGTGGATCCTTCAGAGCTATGCTGGAGATACATGCGGGTTGTTTGTCCAAAGTCCAAAATAAATCCTAAAAATGGTTCCATAGTAATATCTAGAACTTCTTTGTCTTATAAAACTGCTTACCCAAATTGAATGAATTCAGATCTGTGTTTAATGAGATCCCAGGTGTGTTGTTCTTAAGATACTTTGATTCTGATCAGATTTTTTCAATACTCCTTTTAAATACTTTTAAAAAGTTCTCAAACATTTTGCATTGTCTTTGCCTTAAGGGAGGGTGTAGAACTGTGCTAGCCTGGAAGATATGGTGCTGTCACTTGCAACACTTCCCTTCCCCACCCCCCCCCCCAAACTATTTTGAGAATCGTTCATTGCTATCTAAAGTTTAGGGCTTGGTGTTTGAAAAAGACAGTTATGAAGCTCATGGCAGTGTACTTCAAAAATACATTCATTCCAGGAAAAAGAAATAGCTGCAATACTTCTGTTTAAGTATGTGACTCAGTATGTCTAATTAAACTTGAACCTGTGGCAGTTGGCTGTGCCATGTTTTGCTGATTATCTCCTTTGTAAGCATCTTTGCTAGTGTATTTGTGGGATGCATTTCTAATGGTGAAATTGATGGTTCAAAGAGGATATGCATGTGTTAGTTTTAT
Organism: Ochotona princeps; assembly: GCF_030435755.1. NCBI lineage: Eukaryota > Metazoa > Chordata > Mammalia > Lagomorpha > Ochotonidae > Ochotona > Ochotona princeps. Next base: position 40,707,336 of record NC_080842.1, on the reverse strand, counting down.
TGCCCAAATGCCACCATAGATATTTACTAGATTACACTGTTATCAGTGTGTCAACAGTGCTCCCAATAGTGTTCTCATCGTACTTTTCTCACTAAAACATGGAAAAAAGAACCTGAATGCTGTGTGTGAGATGTGGAACATCTTTCCATATGTATGTTTATAAAAGTATTTGGATTTCTAGTTTCTTCTAAAATTTCTGTTCTGTTGAACTATTCCTATCCAGTACCCTATGTACTTTAAGAGTGTATACTAATATCTTGCAGTACTTGTTTTTGCTCATTGCTCTGCACATAACTTTCCAGATTGCTTGCATTTATTTTTCATGTAAAATTTAGACTTTTGTATATAAATTTAGAGCTGTTTTAGTTCTCAATAGCATCCTTGTATTTATTAGGATCAGGTTCAAGTTATAGGATTTCAGGAGAAAATTGACTAATTTTCTAATTTTCCTTCTTTTTCTAAGAATAAGTAATAAATTTAAGCTTTGAATATGGTTTGATAGCATTTTAAGGCTTTATCTTTTTGTTGCTACTGATCGAAATGTTTTCTCTATATAGTTTACATATCAGAAGGCTGTTTATTTCTTGTATTGTCCATGCACTTTTTTGTTATTTTCTTTTTTCTTTTTTAAAGATTTATTCATTTTATTACAAAGTTGGATATACAGAGAGGAGGAGAGACAGAGAGGAAGATCTTCCGTCCGATGATTCATTCCCCAAGTGAGCCGCAACGAGCCGGTGCGCGCCGATCCGAAGCCGGGAACCTGGAACCTCTTCCAGGTCTCCCACGCGGGTGCAGGGTCCCAATGCATTGGGCCGTCCTCGACTGCTTTCCCAGGCCACAAGCAGGGAACTGGATGGGAAGTGGGGCTGCTGGGATTAGAACCAGCGCCCATATGGGATCCTGGGGCTTTCAAGGCGAGGACTTTAGCTGCTAGGCCACGCCGCTGGGCCCCTGTTGAATTTTCTATTTAAATATTTATTCGTTTTTCTGGTTGGTTCTTCTGAGTTTTCTAGATATATAACTGATATATAACTTTTTAAAGCTTTATTTCTTCACGTGTTTCATTGCACACTTACATATGTGGAATAGTTTGGGGTAGGAGTTGTTGTAGAAGCCAATTCTGTTCTATTTCTGGTGTGAGTGGACATGCTTATTTTGCTTAAAAACATGCTTGATACTTGATGTTGACTTGAAACTGTTGTATATTTTATATTCTGTAGCTAGCTCCTTTTTGCTACAAGATTTCCTCTGTTTAGATTTTTTTTTACTTTACCCAACAAATTATTTTGTAACAGGAAGATCCATTTGTGTGTTATTGTCTCTCCTAGGCAGTTAATTACATCTTGAAAGCCATTTCCAGACTTTTGAGTAAACAGTTAGGTTTTATAACTTAGGGTTAGGTAATACATAGTAGACTCATAGAAGTAATAGACATCTGTGACCTTAAAACAAAATTGCAGTGTTTCTTTAGAAAACAGAACAACCAGAAATAGTTTCTCTGTACTTTAGAGGCAAGCCTGATAAAGCCAAGAAATGTAAACAAATGAGTCTGTTAAAATAAACATAATTACCACACACACCCCCAAAAAACCTTTACAGAAATTAAAAAAGAAAAAAGGCTCACAGCCCTTATTTATTTTAAACAGTTTTGATTCAAGCTGTGTAGATCCAATAGAAACTTGATAAAAGACTGTGTGATAGTTATAACAGTTAAAAGAAGTAACAGTTTCATTATTTGGTTTTACAATTGCCTGAATGTTATTAAATGCCTATCTTACATAAAACATCTTCTGCGCTGTAAGACACACACACTGCCTGTCTCTTAACTCACTAGTTAATAAACTGTACACACAAAGTGTATTCCATATATGTGAAGTTTTCTCCTTTGGTTATAGACTGATAAAGGCAATAGTGTGCTGTGAGAGAATAGGATTTAAAGATGAATTCCAAAAATCAGTTTGCACAGGACATAAAATCTAAGTTGACCTTGGAAAGCACTTTGGCTGACATATATATCTGAGAAAGAAAATTATGTCTTATTCCAGGCAGAAGACAAAATTAAAGAGCGGATTTGGAGAAGTGAGACATTTCTTCTCCCAGTAATAGGCAGATAAAATTTATTATTATTTTCTTGCTTTGTAGTACTCTGGAACAGTGTGTACAGAAATAAACATTTCTGCCAACTAATGTCCTCCCAATTCACTAAGAAAGTTAAAAGAGTTGCTTTGTGTATATGTTAACATCTGAAAGATTTGTTTGTTTGACGGGAACAGTAGATGTCTGTAAGTATTGCATGGACAGATTTGTCTAACACATTGCTCAGAAAAACTAGAAAGATAGGTTGAACTCATTGTATATCTGACTATATTAAATGACTTAGTGATTTGGACAGTAATCAAGTAGTAACTTTTTAGGGAAAGGTTAAGGAAGGTTAAAAGTATGAAAATAGAAATTTAAGGATGTAGAGTCTTTAAATTTTTCCCTTTGAAAATCTAGAATTAAAAAATTAGAAAAATGTACGGCTAAGAAAAATGAGTGTAAAATGACTTACATTTTCAGAAAATATATTGAATGAAACACAGTCAAGATAAGAATTAGGGAACTTACCATGCATAAAAGACATGTAAAGTCCGAAATTACCTAACTAGAACACTTTTCCTCTATATGCTTTTCAGAGCACCTCATAGAATTCACAAATACATCAGAAGACAAAAGGTAGCCTGAGAATGAGACCATTTGACAACAATTGCATGAGAAGAATACACAGTTGTGAAAATGAACAGAAAAATTAATGGGATTCTTGATTTTCATTTTTATCAGGAAAGGGTAGGGGATGATTCTATTTCTCCAGCACTGATAAATGAACAAAATATTTGTAAGTCATGTCATTGTGTTGAATATAAATAAAGCACAAGAAAGGAGTTTTAGTTTTAGGTATAATTTTCATACAACCAAAGAAGTACAAATTTCAGGCATACCTACAGCTTGATATATTTCAGATCATGGAAGTTTATTCTGAATTTGTCATGCAACAATTAAGACGAAGTTATAAAACCTGTTGTTTACTCATAAGTCTGGAAATAGCTCACAAGAATTTTTATATATACATCTGTATTCATGATATAGAATTAAGACACAGACCCTTTCAACCTTATCCCCTTCCCAACCAGTAATCTCAAGTGCTGCTCAGTATTCTGACATTTATTGCCATTGCTTAGATTGGCCTGTTCTTAAAGCTCTGTTTAATGGAACCATGCTTGTACTATACATCCCATTTGTGTCTGGCTTCTTTACCTCAACATAACGTTGGCCCAGAAGTTTTGAGAATGAAACCGTTGAATGTTGGCTGAGGGACAGAAAGCTTTCTCACCTGTCTGCAAATAGCTACTCAGTAGAGAACTGGCCAGTTGCCATGGTGATTGTCATCTTTATGTAGGGTTCCTGAGGGGCCCCTGAAAAGTTCAATCCAAGAGAACCTCTTTCTGTATTGGACAGTTTGCTGAGATTCAGTGGGAATTTGTCAGGCAAAGACAAAGTGAGTTTTTGTTTGCTTGCTTACTTGCTTTCAAAAGAAATCATCGTGACTCAATATTAGAATTCTCAGTATCTATTTTTTTCTTGGTAAGAAAAAAATCTCCAATATTGCTGAGAAATAATAAAAAAGATACAAAAATCACCTGTAATCTCACCATTTTGAATCATCACTGTGTAGCATTATGGTGTGTAAATTTCCATAGTAAGTGTGTGTCCGTATACATTTCTGTGAGAATCACCCTGCAGTTATAAAATTCAGGATTAGACTGAGCTGTGACAGCAAGGTAGCAGTAATAGTGGCGTAACTGGGAAGGTGTTTAGACTCCTATGTGTGTATGAGGTGTGGGAAAACAGACCAGGCCTGGTGTGGAAGGTTCAGACTCTACTTCTAGCCTATTACTCTACTACCAGCAATAAGTGAGTGCTTTTTCGTCATCCAGTGTGCCTTCACCAGCTCAGATCATCATATCCCAGTTCTAGAAAGGAGAAGGATACAAAGGCATGAGGCTTCTTCCCATTGATGTTTTTGTCTAAGTTGAGTGCACAATTTGATTATCTTTCACTGATCCAAAAGTGACATAACTCCTACATCTACATGCAGCTGAGATTTGCAAATAGGATCTTTATTCCAGGTGACCTTGCTTACAGCTGAGTTTTGGGGTTCTGGACAAAAAGAGAATACAGATAAAGGCAGCCAGCTCTGTCATTAGCTTTTTCATTTTGTTTTGACTTATTTGGAATGTTTTTACTATGTAGCATTGTTATATAAATTCATTCTACTGTTGAACTTTGTTGAGCATCAGACACAGCGCTCCATCTGCTGGCTTACCCCCAACCCCAAATTCTTCTATGACCAGTTCTGAGCCATGCTGCAGCCAGGAATCGGAAACTTAATCCATGTCCCAGAAGTGGGTGGCAGAAGCCCAACTGCTTGAGCCATTCTCTGCTGCCCTTAGGGTTTACATTAGCAGGTAGCTGTGACACAGCTGGAATTCAAATCCAAGCACTCTTGTGTGGAAACTGGCATCATAAGAAGTGGTATCTGAATCAATATTCACCAAAACAATGCTGAATAGAACATTTTATATACTTGGAGTCTCTGTGTGTGTGTGTGTGTGTGCCCATTTTGTTAGTGGCTTAATGTAAATTTCCAAGTAGGAGTCTAGCTCAAAGACTTAAGTAGAATTCCTTTTTAATTTTAGATTTTGATTCAGCATTGGTATTTAGAAGCACATTTATTTTCAGCCACAATGAGTCACATCTTCCCGTTTCCCTACCTTTTCTTCCATTTTCCACTCCTTCATGATTAGTTTCTATGTTCTTTACAATGTTTTATAGATGCTTTTTTAACTGTATCTTTTGCTTGCTTTGAAATTACCTTTGCTACATAAAATTTTAGCATAAAAATTGAATTCTATTGGAGTTTTCTACCTGGTTCGTAACTTCAGGATTCTTTTTTTCCCAGATCTCTCCTCACCGTGCCTTGTTACTACTGTGGCTAGTAAATTTTTCGGTTGAAAAGCTCTAGTCTCATAATATTGCCCATCAGCCTGGGTTTTGTCCAAACAAATGAATATGAAGAACTCAGCATGACTTAGGGGTGCAAAAAATGTTTTTATTTTATCATAAATATTTATTTTCATTTGTAATACAAAGAGAGAAGGGTCTGCTGTGTGCTGGTTCACTCCCCAAGTGACTACAAGGGCCAACACTGCCATACCAAAGTCAGGAGCAAGGAGCATCTTTAAATCTACCACATGGGTGTATGGACTCAAGGACTTTGGCTGTTCTCTGCTGCTTTGCCAGGCACATTAGAGGGAACTGTTTCAAAAGTAAAGCAATTGGGACTTGAACTGTTATCCTTTTTTTGTTTGTGTTTTCGAATGTTTCTTTTTTAATTAATTTATTTTTTCATTGGTAACTCAGATATACAGAATGAAGGAAAGAGAGGAAGATTTTGCATCCATTGATTCACTCCCCACGTGGCCACAATGGCTGGAGCTGAACTGATCCAAAGCCAGGAGCCAGGAGCTTCTGGGTCTCCCACATGGATCCCAGGGTTTTGGGCCATCCTTGATTGCTTTCCCAGGCCACAAGCAGGGAGTTGGATGGGAAGCAGTGCTGCCGGGATTAGAACCAGCGCCCACAGGGCATCCTGGCACGTGCAAGGGGAGGACTTCAGCGGTTAGGCCATGGCACCAGGTCCAGAACTGTTATAGGATGCTGGCATCACAAACGACAGCTTTTATCCACTAACTCACATTGCTAGTCCAATAAATGTTTTTAGAAATTGCTTAATCAATTGCAAATCATCTTCTGGAAAATCTGATCCCCCAGAAATTCAGAGGCTGAAATTAGATGCCAAGGTTGAATATTTTTTTCCTTACATTAAAACAAACAGCTTTTCTCTGAAGAGAATACTTGTGCATACATCAAAAATTTGTTGTTTTAGATGAACTTCTTTCTGCTTTTCTCTTGGAGTGTGACCAGGTGCTCACTAGTAACCATGTTGTCCATGCCCTTTGCTTTATGGCTGACTCTGATATTCAGGTGAACTCTGGACACTGTATTTATCTATGGTTCAAGAGGGCAGTAAAGTACATTTCCTTTTTTAAAAAATGAGATTTACTTGTTTTTATTGGAAAAGCAGATTTACAGAAAGAAGGAGAGACAGAGGAAGATCTTCCATCCACTGGTTCACTCCCCAAGTGGCCAAAGTAGCCAGAGCTGATCTGATCCAGGAGTCAGGAGTTTATTCTAGATTTCCCACATGGATGCAGTGTCCCAAGGCTTTGGGCCATCCTCTACTGCTTTCCCAGGGCACAAGCAGGGAGCTGGATTAGAAGTGGAGCAACTGCGGTATGAACCGGCACCCTTCTGGGATCCTGGCACTTGGAAGGCAAGGATTTAGCCACCGAGCCATCACACCAGGCTCATACACACTTCTAATATGCCTAGAATAAATTCTTTAATTTTTCTTAAATTGATTTCAAACTGATAAGTTTGTTAAGGGTAATCCTCTAGCCACTTACAAGTTTTACCATTTCATTTACTAAATTTCTTCTATTTTCTTATCATTCTGTATATTTTCAGCAATTTGAATGAAGTCCTTCATTCTTATAAACTTTGTCAATAGAAACCTTTCTTGTAATGGCTTTGTTCTTTTTTTTGGCAAAAGTTAAAATGTATTTATGCTTTTTTTAAAATAATATCTAGTTAATGTTGAGAAGTACACAAGAATAGAGAAGCATCTGAAGTGGAGAGAGAATTCCAGTAAAGGCAGTCACCTTCACCAACACAGAAAGAATGACATTCTTACAAGAGCCCAGTGCTGTGATGGAACAGGTTAAGCTACTGCCCATAAAAATAGCATCCCATATGAGCACCAGTTTTGGTCCTATATGCTCCCCTTCTGATTAGCTCCATGCTAATGTACACGGGAAGGCAGTGGAAGATGGCCTAAGTGCTTGAACTCGGAGGCTTAGATGGAGTTCCAGCCTTCTGGCTTGTCATGGCCCATCTGCAGCCATAGGGACTATCTGGGGAGTGAACCAACAGGTGAATGAGTTCTCTCTGAACTAACTTTTAAATATACATATGAGGGGCCTTCAGGATAGTTAGGGAAAATATATATTATATAGAAGCCATTCATGGGTTTCAGATTTTTAAAGTGGTTTGTTTTTGTTTTTGTTCTTTTCATTTGAAAGGCAGAGCAACAGACATCCAGTGCTGGGCCTGCCAAAGCCAAGAGCTGGGAACACAGTTTGGCATTCACATTGGTAGTAGGTACCCAGTTGCTTGAGCTGTCATCTCTACAGTAGCCAGAAGCTGGACTTGGACTGGAGGCAGAGGCCAGATGGATCCCAGGCATCCCACATGGGATTAGGGCTGCCCCAGCAGCAGCATAATGTGCTGGATCTCAACTACATCTTTACATTTGTTTATACTTCTCTTAAGCACAAATAATATACATACAATCTATAAGTGAATGCATATTTTAATAAGTTTCAACGTTTTTAATGGATATGTCTATTTGATTGTAGTAAATAACAAAATTGACAATTACCTATGTGTACTTCATGTATTCATGATATAGTTTTGTTATTTTTGTTATGTATTTTTGACCATGTGGTTATTTTCAAATAGTCACACATCTCTGAAACCATCCATATGTAGGTGGACCCACACAGTTCAAACCTGTGTTAATCAAGGGTCAGCTACACTTGCTTTCCTTTTTATTTAAAGATGTATTTATTTGAAAGACAGAATTAGAGGGAGAGCCAGAGAGTGATCCATCTTCCATTTACTGGTTCACTTTCCAAATGACCACAGCAGCCAGGACTGGGCCAGGCCAATGCCAGAAGCCAGGAGATTCTTTTGGTGTTTCCCACGTGGCTGCAGAACCCAAGCAATTAGCCCACCATCTTCTGCTTTCCCATGAACATAAGCAGGGAACTGGAACGGAAGTGGATCAACTAGGACTTGAACTGGCACTCATCTAGCATGCTGGTGCTGCAGACAGTGGCTTAATTCACTATTCCACAGAAGCCCATATAACTAGTTTTTCACTGTTTGTTAAGTAGTTTTGCCTGACAGTCAACAGTGCTGATTTCTAAGCAAGTCCTTACCTGTTTTCCTTCACTTGCCCTTTCTTTTAAAGTTTTTTTTTTTTTTTAATGTATTTGTTTAGTTGAATGGCAGAGAGAAAGAGTATATATGTGTGGGGGGTGGGAGAGGTATATCTCTATGCTGGATCACTTTTCCAATGCCTGTAACACCTGGAGCTGGTCCGGGAGCTTGGACCTTTTTCTGGGTCTTCTACATGGTTGGCGGAAACCCAAGTATTTGAGCTGTCACCTGCCTCCCAGAGTGTGTGTGATCAGGAAGCTGAAATTGGTAGCCAACCTGGGACTTGAACCTCAGCACTCTGATGCAGGATGTGAACATCCCAAGGGATGTCTTAATTATCATGCCAAATATCCACCCTTCAGTTGTTTGTGATCAGCGTCCCCACTCTTCCTCAGGTTATGCTGGGGGAGATTTTGCTTTTTATGACCTGCTTTTACTCTTGTCCTCATTTTCATGGAAAGCCAAGGCAAAAGACAGGTAGCGACCTTTGTGTGAGTCGCTCAGCTGTGTGTATGTAATATGTGTAATGCACAGCCCCTCTCCAAACAGATGCTGGCTTTTTGTGTTTATCATTCCTGCTACAGATTGTCTGTACAATGGAAAATTACCCTTTTCTTTTATCCAGCTGTGCAGTCACTTTGGCAGTGGTTATGATTGTCACACTTAAACAGCTCTTTTGCTGAATAGAATCAAGATACAAAATAGCAGCAAAAAAGTACAAGATAACCGAATAAACTTAAATATGCTTATAGAAGTATCTGAATGTTAGAACATTTTTATTGTTTTATCAAAGTTTATAGTTCCAAACTGGGCAAAAATGGCTTATTTGAAGCCAGGATGATATGACATAAGCCAAAGTTAACAATAGCGTTTGCCGTGCTTTCCCAACACGCTAAGCATGACTAGGCCAGGTCCAATGTGGGATCCTGGAACTCAATCCAGGTCTCCCACATGACTGGCTGGGACCCAAGCATTTGCCCTGTCACCTGTTCCTCTCCATGGTGCATGCACTTAGTAGGAAGCTGAATGAGAAGCAGAGTGGGAACTCAAATCCAGGTACTCCAATGTGGGACGCATCCAGCACATCGAACACTGCATCAAACCCCCACCTAGTTCTTCATTTGTGTTTGTACTAGATGATCAAAAATTTTTTTTTCTGGGGCCCAGCGGCGTGGCCTAGCGGCTAAAGTCCTCATCTTGAATGTGCCCGGGATCCCATATGGGCGCCGGTTCTAATCCCGGCAGCTCCACTTCCCATACAGCTCCCTGCTTGTGGCCTGGGAAAGCAGTCGAGGATGGCCCAAAGCTTTGGGACCCTGCACCCACGTGGGAGACCCGGAAGAGGTTCCTGGTTCCCGGCATCAGATAGGCGTGTACCGGCCCGTTGCGGCTCACTTGGGGAGTGAATCATCGGATGGAAGATCTTCCTCTCTGTCTCTCCTCCTCTCTGTATATCCGGCTTTCCAATAATAATAAATCTTAAAAAAAATTTTTTTTCTGTCTAGGACACTATCATTTCAGAAAATTCTAAAAGAAAATAGTGACACAGACATGTCTTGATGGCAGATTATAGAATGAGAAGTTATGGTTGACCCAGTGAAATGGTGAACAAGAAAATCGACATTTTTCTGTTATACGAGCTTAGAGATCTCATTTGTTACTCTCAGAAACTTGGGGTTCAAAGAATTCAAGAATTCTCTCAGGCTAATGTTAACTTAGAGGCATACTTCATGCCTTGGTCACTGGAGACATTGGATACTTGTTGCACAGCCCAGCAATAAAAGCCAACTCTTTTTAAATTCATTTGTGGCAGCACAGAGGAATAGAGAGAGAGAAAAATGCCCTCTCCCTCCATCTGCCGATTCATTCTTGAAATGATTAAAATGACTGCGGCCAGGCCTGGCCCATAGCTGGAACCAGGAACAGCAGCCCCATCTCCCACACAGGTGGCAGGAGTCCACTGCCTTCCAGGAATTTCGTTTACAGGAACCTGGAATCAGGAGCTGGTGCTAGGGCCTTACAACAAACCCTGGCCTTGTTTTGTTAAGCTTAAAAAGTAAATTCCAGCTTAAGAAAATAGTTTGATATTTTCTTCTAAAATTAAGCATTCATTTATCATATAATCTAGTATTCCCACAAAATACAGTATTTGTCCAAGGGAAATGAAATTATAGTTCCCTCAGATAGCCTGTATGTGAATAGTTACAGCAAATTCATTGATAATCATCAAAAAACTAAAAGGGGTTCTAATGTTTTTTATTTGTGAATAGACCAGCAAATTGTGGTACATACATACAGTGGAATCCTTGAAGCAATAAAAAGTAATGATCTAAGGATATGTGTAAATATAAATGATCTGCAGAGTCTTGGGCTGCTAATATAAGTGATTTCCAGTTGCTCTGGATCTTTGCAAACACTTATTAATCTTTTAATTTTGATCCTTTCAATATGAGTACGGTGATATACTAGGTGGTTTTGTGGTTTTCTAATTTTGTTATATATACTGCCAAAACAAGCACAGGTTTTTTTGTTTCTATTAACATTATTGTTGAACATCATTTTATTTGCCATCTATATGTCATTTTCAGTGAGTGTAGCTCAACTGTATTGTGTATTTTACATATTGTTCATTTAATTTTTGTGTTCTTGTAAGGGTGCTTTAAAATTTTCCTTATCCAAGTTTTTTATCAGCTATGTCTTAAAAAAAATTTCTTCCAATCTGTGTCTCAGAAATGCTTTTAAAGAGCAAAAATTTTAAATTTAAAGTTTTTCTTTTATGTTCCTGATTTTTTGTATCTGATCTAAGAAATTTTCTCCTGACCAAACACAAATATTTTCATGTTTTCTTATAGCTGCCTTATCTAATATAGATCCACTAGACAAAGTCTGTAGCTATTATTAAGCACCGATATGACTGAAGCACTAAATTTAAGTTTCATTTCATTTTAATTACCGTTTAAAGTTTACTAGCAGATTGAGTTACTGAGGAATTTCCTTTTTTGTTTTATTTTTAAGAATCATTATTTGAATTGTTTGAATGTCAGAGAGAAATTCTGCTTCCACTTGTCTCCTCCCCATGTGCCTGCAATAGCTAGGACTGGGCTAGGCCCTAAGCCAGAAACGAGGAACACATTCTGGGTCTCCTGTGTGGGTGATGGAGACCCAACAACTTCAGCCATTGCACATTTGCAGGAAGTTGAAATCAAGAGTAGAACTGAACTTGAACTCGGGTATTCTGATGTGGCATCTAGGCATCATAAAAAGTATTTCAATCACTGTAGCAAAAGCCTGCTCCTAATTATTGAGGAAAATATTGTATTTGGAGGAAATTGGATTGATTTGGTCTGTTTCTTAGCTATAAACTTTATAGAATCTATTATACACAGTTTAAAAAGTGCACATTGTGGTATGATAGGTTAAGCCCCACTACTTGGAAAACTAGAATCCCAAATTAAAGGACTAGTTGGAGTCCTGACTACTTTACTTGCAACACAGCTCCGCTCTGATGTAGCTGGAAAGCCCTGGACAATGGCCCAATTATGTGGGACCCCAGTGTCTCATGAGGGAGACCCGGATGGAATTCCAAGTTCCTGACTTTGGCCTATTCCGTTCCTGACTGAGTACATTTAGCAAATGGACTATCTCTCTCTCTCCTTCTCTTGCTGTTTCTTTTTGCCTTGCCAAAAAGTGTAAAATGCCCCAGTCATATTGTTATATTGATTGCATGCTGAAATGATAATATATTTAGTTAAATACAATGTTAAAAATAATCGTACCTATTCCCATTTATTTTTTTAATCTGATGTGTCTGCTGTGCACTTGCTTTCTTAGGATAGTATATTTATAGAGGTTTTACTGTTTTTGGTGCTTTAATTCTGATTCATTTGTAGTTCTAAAGCCCCTCTGACTTCTATGTTTCATAAAAATTTGTTCATGGACACAAAGTCTTAGTGTAATGAAGATTAGGAAAACAACTCAGTTAAAAAATGTATGTGTTTTATCATTGGATAATATTACATCTAAAAATGTTAAGATATGCTGCTATGCAGCTTCTCAGGGAAGCAGAAATTATGATCATTAGTCTTTTTTGAGATTTAGTTATTTTTATTGCAAAGTCAGATATATAGACATGAGGACAGACAGAGAGGAAGATCTTCCGTCCAATGATTCACTCCCCAAGTGACCCCAACAGCCGGTGCTACGCCGATCCGAAACCAGGAGCCAGAAACTTCTTCCGGGTCTCCCATGCAGGTGCAGGGTCCCAAGACCTTGGGCCGTCCTCAACTGCTTTCCCAGGCCACAGGCAGGGAGCTGGATGGCAAGTGGAGCTGCTGGGATTAGAACCAGTGCCCATATGGGATGCTGGCGTGTTCAAGGCGAGGACGTTTAGCCACTAGGTCACTGTTCTGGCCCCAATCATTAGTCGTAATTAACAAATATTCTCCTGTGTCTGTCCCAGGTTCTCTGCACAGTCCCAACATTTTGCTTATTCCTGATAGGTTAATGGAGTGATTTAAAACTTAAGCTTCGAGTGCATGGTTTTTATGTATTATTAGCTTATGATCTTGAGGCTTTAGATTACATCAGCATAAATCAGATATTTGCTTGATTTAATAACTGGGATGGGTCAAGCAACATTAAAAGGAAGCATTTGTCAGTGTAGTTATACTTTCATACTTGTGGAAAATTGTTTCATAATTCTTTACAGGTATACAAATCCAAGAATTTTCAGTTCCTTTTTATAAATTGCATATAACCTACATACAACCTTTAAATCATCTCTAGCTTAGCTATCATATAATATAATGGAAATTGTAGTAATACTATATTGTTTAGGAAATGATGACCAAAGAAGAGTCTTATATGCTTACTGTAGACACTTTAAAAAATTGTTTGAAAAAATTAGAGGGAAATACAGAGACAAGGCTTTCATCTGCTGGTTCACTCTCCAAATGGCTTCAGGGGCCAGGACTGGACCAGACTGAAGCCAGGAGCCAGGAATTCTAGCTGGGTCTTCCACATGCATGGAGGGACCCAAGAACCTGGGCCATCCTCTCTGAGGTACATGAGCAAGGTGCTGAATTGGAAGACGAGTAGCTGGGACTTGAACTGGTGTCCAGATGGAGTCCAAGGATGCAGAATTTATGGATATGAGGACCAGCTGTAATTATTTAAGGTAATTTTTGCAACAAAATTTTCAGCTCCCATTCCCTTCTGCGCTTCAGTTTTAATTATTGTTAGAATTCGATGAGGATATGTATTTCTATGAATAAATACATATCAGAATGCATCCAAAAGATAGCTGGAGTGGTAGAAGCCGGTGGGAACCTGTTGAGAAGAGGTTCCAGGAGGAGGAGGCGGAGGGCCCCTCACCCAGGGTGCACTTTTGCGCCCAGTGACTCCTTGGACGTGCATTTGTACTTTCCCTATAAGCACCAGGACTCTAAATTGGTAGGTTAGCCAAGAACAAAGCAATACTCCAGATCAAAACAGCTTTGTTAGGCTTCCTGAAACTCCCGGCCTAGATGAGGAATGTAGATCACTAACTAATTAAATTTGGTGGTGGTAACACAAGTTTGAACTAATGTTATTAAACCTGGTTATGGTACCTAATGTTTTCCTGAAGTTTAACCTTTTTGAAATAAGTTTGAACTGTTGCTCTGCCAAATGTGTATAAACTGGAACCCTGGAAATAAACTGTCAGTTGCCTTGAGAACGCTATCTGCTCCATTCCTTCCTTTGGTCTCCTCCCAGTTTTCTACAAGGTAACTTGCAAAGTCGATGGAAGTTGACAGATATATCTTATAAATACTTACTACTAATATAGCATTTTGGTAGTTGGATAAGTTCCAATATCACTTAAAATATCCTCACAAGATTTATTCAGTTTCACTGAATTTTGTTAGAGAAATATTTTGTTAAACTCAGTAAAACCAGGAACCATGAAGGAGTTCATTAAGATGCCAACAAATTTGAGTAATTTAAATATCTGGGAGTTATCTTTCTTTTTCGCTTAAGGCTCTATCTTGTTGGCTCATTCTTCTGTTAGATTGCATGCTTACTTTATTTCATTTCTATTGCCATATCAGTAATTTAAATTTTGTTCACATTGCCCTGGATAAATATGCTATCAAAATAAATATTATGGACAATTATCATTGTGTACACAGTTCCTTGAAAAGTAACAAATGTCCCTAGCAAATTCTATGTTAATACCCCCCCCCCAAAAAAAATAAGTATGATGTCTTGGATTTTATCTTGTGCCGTGAGTATAAGGAAAATAACTCCAAATGTTCACAGTAGTAAGAGACATACAGTTCTGTAATGCTGATGTTTGCTGAAATAACTTGTACAATACATGAAAGACTCTTCCACTGTTACTGATATTAAAAGTATGCTAATGTTTGCCTGGTTTTAAAAATCAGATCTGCTTCCCCTTCTTAAAAACATAGATATGTCTAACGCTAAGCTCACCAACCCTCACTTTTCCTCCTTCTCTAAAAATTACTACTTTCCTAAAATCGACCGGTATCCTATTCTAACATGTTATTGTTACTTCAGTTTAAAAGTACATGTGTATTAAACATTATTAGGAATTGCCAATTATTACTAGTGAACACTTAATATTTACTGCCTTTTCTGCAATGTTAAGTATCATCAGCCTGTTTAATTTGAACCAATGTAAAGTTTGCTCATTATTGGCTTACTTTATATTTCTTGGTTAAGGGAAATTGAATGTTTTTGTATCTTATGTCCCGTTTTCTTTCCTATGGCTATTGGGTTTTCTGTCTTTCATTGAGTTTTGTAAATTCTTACGCTAAATAGATTACAATATTTTTTAAGACTTAGTTATTTATTTGAAAGACAGAGTAACAGAAAGGGATTAACAGCCCAAAAAAAGATCTTCCATGCACTGCCTCACTTCCCAAATGCATGCAACAGCCAGGAGGATTAGGCCAGGCCAAAGCCAATAGTGGTAAACTCCTGGGTTCCCCCATTGGTGATGGCACTTGAGCCATCATCTGCCACCTCCTGGGTACACTAACAGGAACCTGGTTCTTTAAGCATGGAGCAACCATGACTCTCACCAGCTACTCTGTTTGAAATGACTTCTCCCAATGTATGACTTGGCACCATGTTGATGGTATCAGTCTTAGTCTTTTTGTGCATCTATAACGAAATGCCTCAGCCTGGATACTTTTTTTTTTTTTTTTTTTTATCTTCTAGAATTACATATGATGAAGAAGAATAGGGGCATTCTTCTCCTACACGCCTATAATTCCAAAGGAAGACAACCAATGGGCTGTAGGCAAAGGCCCCACAAACACTGTCAACACGATTAACAATAAGATAGTCAGCAAGGACAACCATCAAGCTCATATAACACTTTTCGGAGATTTTGGACCTTTCATCTGAAATACATGAAAGCACCTGCTTTACTAATCCCTCTGCCTACAGCACTGGATTCCCATATAGGCGCAGGTTTGAATCCCAGCAGCTCCACCTCTACTCCAGTTCCCTGCTAATGACCTGGGAAAGCAGCAGAGGATGGCCCAAGGCCTGCCTCCCAGTGGGAGATCTGAAAGAAGTTCCTGTCAGCCTGGATAATTTGTAAACAGAAATTTGTTCCTCATCATTCCGGAAGCTGGAAAGTCCAACATTAAGGACCTGGCAGGGTCTTTGGGTAGATAATGAGTACCTAGTCTCAGTGCTTTCAAGATGGTAATTTGGGCTATATTGTCAGGAGACACATGGAATATCCTCCCATGGCAGAAGGTAGACAGATGAAAAAGGGAAAATAAGGGGCAAAGTCAGGGTCTGCACAATGGCTCAACTGGCCAATCCTCCACCTGCAATTCCGGCACCATATGGACACCAAATGGTATCCCAGCTGCTTCACTTCCCATCCAGCTCCCTGCTTGCAGCCTGGGAAAGCAGTAGAGGGTGGCCCAAAGCCTTGTCACCCTATAACCACGTGGGAAACTCAGAAGAAGCTCCTGCCTTGGATCAGCTTAGCTCTGGCAGTTGTGGCTATTTGGGGTGTGAACAAGCAAATGGAAGATCTTTCTCTGTCTCTTCTCTCTGTAAATCTGCCTTTCCAATAAAAATAAATAAACTTTAAAAAAAAAGAGGAGGGGGGAGCAAAGTCTCAAATCCTTTTATATGAGTACCTAATTTCATTAATGAAGGTCATGTGTCCATTGCTTCATAAAGGCTATATCTCTTGATACTCTCACATTGAGGATCTATTTTCCACAGGAGTTTCAGAGGGGAAAACCAGTCCAAACATAGCAGTGTCTTTTGAAAATTTTAAAGTAGCATTGTCAAGTCTTTCCATCTTTTTCTTTGCTTTGTTCTTTTTCTCACAGATTGCTAACGTACTATCCTCTTTTTGTGTCATTTTTCTCTAGAAGTTTGAAGTTGTCTTATCACAAGTATCAATCACTGGGTTTTTGTTTTGCTTTTTGTTTTTTGGGTTTTTTTTTTTTTTTTTTTTTTTTTTGGTATATAGTGTCAGGCAACTCTTTTCAAATGAGTTGCAGTTTCCCAGCATCATGTATTGATAATGTGACCTTAGCATTTGTCAAGCTCCAAGATACCTGTGTGTTTCTCTGAACTCTAATCCTGTTCCCTTGGTCCATTTTCTATCCAAGTATAATCATCTCACTACTGATAACATTATACTAGTTCAATATCCCTTATTTGAAATGAGTTGAGAGTCCAAAATTCAACCTGTTCCAAATTCTGAAAGTTTTTGAGTGTCATGTCATCATACAGAAAGTTTTGAATTTTGGAACTCACTTCAGGTTTTCAGGTTAGGCATGTTCAATCTGTAATAAACTACAAGATCAAAAAATATAAGTTCTCTGTAATTATTGTGCTTCAGTATTTTCTTGGCTGATCTTTTTTTTTTATGTTATGTTGCATTATGTGACACAGTTTCATAGACTCCGGGATTCCCCCAACCCCTCCCCGTGCACTTCCCCCATAGTGAATTCCTCCACCTTGTTGTAGTATTACAGATCAAATGAAGTCCAGATTCTTTCTTTGCAAACATATACCAAGCATAGTGTCCAGCATTTTATTGTGCGGATAAATTCAACTGTTTCTTGGGGAGACCATCTCTGGTCTAAAGTTAGAGCTGGCAGAATATCATTCCGATCAATCGAAAGCCCCAGCTTTCAACAACAACAGCAATTTACAACATTATGGAATTAATTGACATGGTATTGAATAATCAATATATTAAAACCATGCAAGTTCTTAACCATATCCTGTGACTACTTCATTGACATTTCGTTTTTTGTTTATACACAGAACTGGCTACTATTCACCTTAAAGTGGCTATAGGGTACTATTCAGCTATCTCGTGTCTATTTTCATTTTAGTATTTAACAGTTTATAGCGTTGAAGCATAATTTTGCTGAACTTGGCAGATTTTAGGATAGTCTACGCTGGCTTATAAATTTAACAAGCCATTTGTCAACAGTTGAGGTGCAGAACAGTTTTAGGAGGGGAGTGCAGAGAAATCTTCAGTATCCTAGTGAGATGTAACTAATCTTTGTGTCCTACTTAGTAAGGTATGTGTGGATCCACGCTGACTGTTTCCTGTCTGGTTCTACGCTTTGCTTGTATTTCTCTGTCTATTCTAATTTTTTTTGAGGGGGGAGGGGTTCCTGGGTGACCCTGATGGTCATTGCAAGAGAGAGTGGGTATCCAAAGTTGGAACTAAGTAAGGGCCAGAAAAGGCTCTTCTCCCTAGTCCCAAAGGAAGTTTACTGTTCTTCTGTTTCTGCAGACCACTCAGGGCTTCTGGCTGTTGTTCCGATGACCATGAATCATACAAGGAAGGATTTGGGCTTCTTTCATCCCATGTGGTAGATCCAAATGGGGCTGGGTGACCTCAGAGTTCTCGGCCTCCGAATGCACTCCAATTCCCCGTGTTCTCCTTGGCTGTTGGGATGTAGTCCTTGGAGTCCATACTGATAGTCCGTGGTGAGGATCCAAGATTCTTCAGGGTTGGGATACAAACCTCCTCCTGTCCACCTGCTCCACTCTGGGGTCCCCCACTGCTCTGTGCATATGACCTCCTGTTAAGAGGTTGTCAGGTTCGCTCTTGATTCCCCCCATATGTCTTTGTAGTTTTACTATTGTCTAATACTAATTCAAATCTGTTGAGTTACTTGTTATGTTCTCAATAGGTTATATACTTCACGTGTTCCTCCCACCTTCTAGGGAGATGAAAGATATCTCTGCTCTCCCGCCCCCGTTTCTGAATAGCTTAGGGTCTTAAAAATATATTGTGTTTTACAATTCTTTGATGTAGATCTTGGCTGATCTTAAGCCTGACTCTTCCCATGATACTTAGGGAAGATGTTCATAAAAATGCAATGGGAAGACAATTCCTCTTTTTTGCCAACAGTTTATCTTTTCAGTCGGTGTTTTTAAGTAAAGATTTATTACCTTGGTAAATAGCTTACATTTAAATTTTTGCTTTATCAGTGTATTCTAATATTGTTACTTTAAGAACTATTCATTGTTGGAATACAAGTGCTCAGTTAATTTTAGTGCATTGATTTTTTCTTGCATGTATTTTTTTGGTTATTTATTTTTTTTTATTTTCTCTGCTCCCTCCTCCAACTGAATTCCCCTATATTATTACTATAGCATAGCTCTTCATAAACAGTCACGTGTTCATCATTGCGGGCATAGACAATAGCAGAGTCCAGCCTCCCATTGTCAAGATACAACTAGTAGTTTCATTAGTAGTCCATTTTTGATCTGGAAGTAGAGATGCACACTGCACTGCATCCTCACATCTGGACATGATAGCCTCTTAAATGAAAAGCCACTATATGAAATCAACAACATGAGGAAAAATAGAAGTTCAGTGATTTTTGTTTCCAACAACCTTGATGAGCTCTTATTAGTTGGACTAGGTTTATTCAGAATATTTTCTAATTCTGTAAGTTTAAGATTACATCTTTTTGTCTAATTGTATTATATAACATTTTTAGTTGATGTTGAATGTAAGCAGTCATAATTGGTGTTGTGATTCTTTTTATTTTTTAACCCCATCTCTTTATTTGTTTAAAATTAATTTATTTGTTTGAAAGGAAGAATTACAGAGAAAGAAAACATATCCTCAGGTTTACTCCTCAAGTGGTCTCAGTGGCTGGAGATGGGCTGGACCAGAGCTAGGAGCTGGGAACTTGTTCCAGATCTCTTGCTTAGGTGGTTGCAGATGCAGTGGCTCAAACCCTTGATCTCCCTGGTTCTTTTCCCTAAGAGCTGAATTGAAGTGGAGTAGCCAGGACTTGAACTGCTGCCCAGATGGGATGCCAGTGTGACAGGCAGAAGCTTAGCTTGCTGTATCATGATGTTGATCTTCTTGTCTTTTTCTTTAAAGTATGTGCCTCATGTTTTATCAATAAATGTGATGTACAGTGGGGCTAGGAATGCTTCATCAAATTGAAAAATGCCTTGCACTTAATATTTTGGTAAGAATTCTTGCCCAAAATGGATATTGAAATTTTTCAGTTACATTTTCTATCAAGATTATCAAGATTTGTTTACTTCTACATTCACTTATTTGTGAATTATACCAATATGCTTTCTGACTTTGTCACAGAAGAAAACGAAACCTTTAGACTAAACTTAGTCGCCCAAAAGGCTTTTATTTATTTATTTATTTACTTATTTATTTGAGCCTTGTATTTGAATGGAAAACAAGTACAGTTGCTTTTTATACCACTTGAGAAAAGCTAACTAAAACTTGTTTCTCCTTACTGATCTCCACAGTGGATATGTGTTCATTAAACAAAGAAAGGAGAAAAGGAGGTGAAAGTGGTGATACAGTTTACTATTTGTTTCATGAACTCTACTGTTTATTAAAAAGAAACTATTCTCAAAATTAAAGAACTTTTGGCCTTAAGCCACTCTGAAAGTAATAAGTTACATTACAGATATTTAAAAGCAGTTTCAGCAGTAAAACTAGTTTAAAGTGAGAGACTCTTGCTGCTTTGCCTTTAATGGAAAAAGAAAACCTAGTGAGAAAAAAGCTGCATATGATAGATGGTGAACATAGTTGAGGTCCTTGCTTTGCTTTGCATTAGTCAAATGTCTGGTTCTCTTTGTTCATATCATAAACTCAGCTGTGTTCTTCACATTTAAAAAAAGTGGGACATTCCTGTGTGTGTGTGTGTGGCCTTTTATGCAGTGGTTGAGATGTCTCTTGGGTTACCTGCATCCCATATCAGAGTCCCAGTTCAAATCCCAACTCTACTTGCTATTCAACCTCATGCTAATGTGCATTCTGGCGAAAAAAAGAAGGTGGTGTCTGTCGCCTATGGGGGTAATGCAGAATGAATATCAGGACCTGGCTCCTTGGCCCCATCTCAGCTATCGCAGCAGCTGGAGACTGAAACAGTGAATGGCGGATACTTCTCTCCCTTGCTCCATTCCTCTCCACACTTGCCTTTCTCTTTTTTTCTGCCTCTTTCCTTTACTCTGACTTACTGCTGCTATGTGTGTCTTTCTTTCAAATGTGAAAATACATAATTAAACTTAAAAACAACCATCTAAGCCATTATCTGTGCAAAGAAAATGAACAATTGTGTCTCTGGCAATTCTTTGTCTTCCATGTAGTGTACCATGTTGATCAAGCATACTGACTGTTGTACTCACTCTTCTGGGTTCAGGTTCCGACACTGCTTTTTACAGTGTATGTGTAAGAAGTATCATGCACACATTTCTTTTTTTAAAAAAGTTTATTCATTTTTATTGAAAGGCAGATTTTCAGAGAGGAGAAACAGAAAGATCTTCCATCCGCTGGTTTATTCCCCACATAGCCGTAATGGCTGGAGCTGAGCCAATCTGAAGCCAAGAGCCAGGAACTTCTTCCAGGTCTCCCATGCATATGCAGAGTCCCAAGGCTTCGGGCCGTCCCCTACTGCTTTCCCAGGCCACAAGCAGGGAGCTGCATGGGAAGTGGAGTAGCTGGGATATGAACCACACCCATATAGGATTTAGCCTCTAGGCCATTGCGCCAACCCCAGTGTATGCCATTCCTTAGTGTCTGTGCCTCTGTATTGTCTTCATCTGTAAAATTGAGAAGTATTTCTTACCTCTTTGCATTCCTCAGTGAATTGAAGAAAAATTAGTTCTTGTAGAGTGCTTGATGCCTAATAAATACCTTATCAGAATGACTGTATATTATAGCCATCTTCTATAATAGTAAATAAAAGGAAAATTAAGTATCAGCCCATTGTTCTTTTGCTAAAAATGCAGGCTTCCCAAAGCCATTTCTCTAAAATTCAAATTGCTACATGACCAAATTTGCCAAATACATTAATTTGCTAAATGGTTACTTTTATGAGATTCACAGTATTTCATATTGCTTTTGAAGATTTCTGTGAGGTCAGCTTGGCTTGTCATCTTGTCTGCATAACAGCTTGTTAATACTGCATAACAGTATTAGATTTGCTGGAACATAAGGTCAAAATATGAAGAAGTCTTGCTAGTAACAGATGTTACATATATAAAAGCACATTTTTAAAGATTAAAAAAATTTTTTTTATTTGAAAGTCATATTTTTGCCGAGAGGGAAGGAGAGACAAAGCAGTCCTCCATCCATTAGTTAAACCGAATGGCTGCTATGACCAGAACTGAGCCAGTCCAAAGACCCGAGCCAGAAACCAGGAGCTTCTTCTGAATCTCCTCCATGGATGCAAAGGCCCAATGCCTTGATCCATCATCAGACGAAAAGCAAGGAGCTGGCTCTGAAGTGAAACAGTCAAGACTTGAACCGGCACCCTTGTGGGATACCAGCACCACAGGTGGATGATTATCACACTGTACTGCACTATCTCACTAGTTCCTTAAAGGCAATATTTTAAAATCAGTAACCCTAAAGATTCGTGTATGTTATATACCTCAGTACAGGTGCAGAATACTTAAGAAGTTTTTATTTGTTTGATAATGGATTCAATTATAAAGATTGCTTCTTAGAGTAACTTATGGCTAGACTTTCAGAGTATTCAAAGTCTGATTTGTATGCTCTCCTTTATTTTATACAAACTCAAAAGACAGTTATACGTCTTGGAGACCTGTCCCCATTCTTTGTAGAATTTCCACAGGCATACCCCCACCAAAGATGAACTCACCATCCAGAACGTTAAAGCACTAGGAATAAATGCCATGGTGAGTTACAGTTAGCAGACTCCAAAAACTTCAGTTAATTATGCAATCTAAGGTAGGCTCAGAAGTTAGTATGAAGCGATCCCATGGTGCTGCGTTCAAAAGAGAATGCTAGAAATAATCTTTGAGAAGAAAGCGTTGGTATCAGTTTTTTTTTTTCACTTTTCTTTCTTTTTTTTTTTAATTATTTATTATTTTTACTTCATTAATTACATTGTATTATGTGACACAGTTACATAGGTACTTGGGTTCTCCCCACCCTCCCAAAACCCTCCCACCATGGTGGATTCCTCCACCTTGTTGCATAACCACAGCTCAAGTTCAGTTGAGATTCCCCCATTGCAAGCGTATACCAAACATAGAGTCCAGCATCTTATTGTCCAGTCAAGTTCAACGGCTTCTTAGGTATACCCTCTCTGGTCTGAAGACAGAGCCAGCAGAGTATCATCCCAGTCAATTGAAAGCTCCAACATACCATCAGCAAAAATTTACATCATTATGGAATTAATTGACATAGTAATGAGTAACCAATATGTTAAAAGTAAATGCGAGTTCCCAGCCACCTTCTGTGACCACCTCACCTACACTTCAATTTTAGTTTATACACAACATATAACATTCATAACATAACATGTTATACATAACATCATATCATCTTAAATTAAGGCAAACATGTGGTATTTAATCTTTTGGGATTGGCTCATTTCCCTTAGCATTATGGTTTCCAGTTTGGCCCATTTGGCCACAAAGAACTGCATTTTGTTTTTTTTAATAGCTGAGTAGTATTCCATGGAGTAGATGAACCATAGCTTTCTTATCCAATCCTCTGTTGATGGGCATTTTGGTTGCTTCCATGTTTTTGTCGGTTGTCTAGCAGATTTAACATCAGTGAAGAAAGAATTAGCAAAATGTGAGGCAAATCTGGGGAAAGTTCCCAGAATGCAAAATTGGGAGCTAAAATTCAAACAATGAGTTAGTAATTTAATCATGAGGATAGGGCAATAGAATGAAAGATTACACCATAAATTTAATAGATGTTCCAGAAGTAACAACCAGAAAGAATAGGAGGTGATAATGGTGGTAATGGTGGGCAGGTTTTTTTTATTCTCTTGATCATAAAAGACTAAGTTGTTGCTTGATTAAAAACATAAATTACAGGGGGAATAATAAAGAAGAAAACTGGATCTCATGCAATGCTCACTTTGTGGATGAAAACACCAACAGTAAAAAGAAGGTATTAATAACAATTTGTAATGGAATAGAATAGGCTGGCAATAATAGAAGAAAACTGTTTTACTGATACTTTTAGTGTTGTTTTATAATTGAGAAATAAAATCAAAATTATGAAAATATTCAGACCGATAAAAACTACATGTTTGCCACTTGAACATCATCCCTGTAAAAGGTATACTAAAAGATGTAGTTGGGATGAAAGGAATTGAACCCAGAAGGAAGGAACAAAATACAAAAATTGATGAACAAAGAAACTGGATAAAATATTGGCAAATAGATTTTTTAAAAACCTTAAAATAATTCATTGACTCTGATTTACATATCTTTATTTTATGCACATAGCGCTGAGAATGAAATCATGTTGTTGCTTAAGAATATACCTATGCCTAGTGTGAAATTTTGCCTAATGCATAACTTCCAATATAATAAGGAATCCTGTTGTACATATGTTGGTTATAAAACATCAAAACTTAATTACGAAGTCAAAACAAGTTGCCTCTAAAATTTTGGAATTAGAAAATATGAAGTTCTTTTATATCTTCGAAAACTATTTGATTCATCTTTATTTGTGTGTAGATGTGGATGTATGCTTTCATTTTTAAAAAGTAAGAAATAGTAGACTGGTGTTGTGTGGTGGGCAAAGCCACTGCCTGGAATCCTGCATTCCACCTGTGTGTCTGTGTAGTTGTTTATGCTACTTTCATCCCAGCTCCCTGCCAAAGACATCCAAAGATCACCCAGGTGTTTGGGCCCATGACACCCACACCAGATGTTCCTGGCTTCAACCTGGCTGTGGCCCTTGTAGCCATCTGAAGAATCAGTCAGTAGATAGATGACTCTCTTTCCCTATATTTATAACTGCTTTGTGTAAAGCAAAACTCAACTGGGACTGAAATGAATAGATGAATGAAAATGAGGTAGATTTAATCAACTCTGTATGCAGTTGTTAGAATGTTTTTTTCGATTTCAAACACACTGGGTCATTTGTGTACAAGGCCACAAAGAAAGCTTCAAGAAATATCCAAAATGATAGATTCTTATCCCAGAATAAAAATGAAAATGATAACCAAAAGACAGCTGCAACCAGTTATATCTTTGGAAATTAAGCAAAACACATTTCTAAGTGGTTTGTGACTCAAGAAGAAAAGCAATGAGAGGTATCTATTATTTAGAGATGGCTACGGTGAAAACACTGTGCTAACCTTGTGAAATGCATCCAGAACATCACTTAGAGAGGGATATGTTGCCTTAATGCATATTTTAATCAGCTATAGCTAAGGAAAAGGTAATAGATGAGGTTTAAATAGCATAGCAAACAATTTGAAGTGAGAGAGTTTGGGCAGTGTACTTTTATGTGATATTTTTCTCTCAAAAGTGAAACAAATGTTGGATTGTGGTTGACTGTTGGTAAAAAAGCATAGAAAGAAAAATTGTAGATGAGATTACTAACAATTAATTTGAGTCCTCATTTACTTGCTTGGAAAATGATTTTTCAGAACTGAGTTTAGGCACTCTGGCATATTTTAAAATAATACAAGGTGTGACATTCACAATGGTAGAGATAAAAGTGAAAATTCGAGACACAAAGATCAGTGGATAAAATAAACTTCAGAAATAAGTTTTTATGCTGTAGGAGAGAATAACAACAATAAGTTCAGACTAAGGTAATAGGAAGAAAGACTATGAGAAAGGAGTGACCTTTAACATTCTGTGCTAGCACATTTAGGAAAATGGGCTTCTGTTTTATTGCCATTGTAGATAAAAGATGAATTTAGGACGTTTTTTTCAAGGCAGTGTTTTTGGAGATCAGATGAGTTTAACAATGTCATGGTTTTTCTGTGGCATTGTGTTGATGTCAAAAGGGGGATGCATCAACAAAGCGGACAGAATGTAAGTAATTATTAAACCAGAGTAAACCAGATATAAGTAATTGTTAAATATAAGTAATTGTTAAATGTGAGAATTTATGCTACTGATCTTGTTTACTTTGTCTATGTTTGCAATTTTCCATAATAAAATTACTTTTGTAAATGAAAATAACAGAATAACAAACTACCTTGAATGTAATTAAACTATTTAAGTTCAATTTATTTATTTATGACAGAGAGAGGAACAGACAGACATATAAGGCTAGCTGCATTTACTATTTCACTCCACAGACATATGCAATAGCCAGGGCTGGGTCTGATCAAAACTAGGGACCAGGGAATCCTTCCAAGTTGTCAAGGGCCCAAATATTTGAGCCATCAGCTGTTGCCTCTTGGGCTTAGCACAAAACTGGATTAGAAATGGAGATTAGAAATGTGTGACTTAGCAGGTGAAGTTACTGCCTGCAATGCCAGCATCCCAAATGGTTGCAAGTTCATGTCCCAGATCCAGTAATGGAACAGCTCCCTACTAATGGCCTGGGGGACGGGGGAGTATCAGAAGATGGCCCAACTGCTTGGTCCCTGCCCTCATTTGAGAAATCTGGATGAAGCGCCTGGCTACAGGTCAGCCCAGCTCCAGCCATTGTGGCCATGCTGCGTAGAAGGATGAGAATGAACTAGAGGATGGATGGGAGCTAGTTCTCTCTCTGTTCCTCTCCATAGCTGTGACTTTCAAGTAAATAAATTTTTTAAATCTTCAAAAATACAAATATATAAGTGGAGGAGGTAAGATTTGGTCGTAAACCCTCTGATACAGATTCAGGCATCACAAACAGTACCTTCAACCCACTGTGCCACAACAACCATCCCTGATTTTTTGTTTTGTTGACAGATTGACTGACTAGTAGCTCTCTCTCCCTGAGGAACAAGCTTGTAATGGGCAGTGTTGTAATCGTTTATTGACTTTCCCTCCTCTGAAGGGACATACATGTCTAAGCCACATGCCACTCTATATGAAGATCACTCTGCCCAGACGGCTGCTGCCTCTCAAATTGTACATTACCAGATAGCTAGAAATAGGAGTAGAACTCAACTAAACACCCACCTTAATTGATAAAATTTCTTCCCCCAAAAATACAGGTGATGCTTACAGTAACATTGGGCAGGTGCTGTGGTACGGCTGGCTAAGCTGCCACTGTATCCCGTTTTAGAATGCCAACTCTGGTGCTGGCTGTTGTGGTCTGATCCAGCTCCCTACTAATGGACCTGGGAATGCAATGAAGGTACCCATGTAGTTCAAATACTTCAAGCTCCTGACTTCTGTCTTGACTTACCCTCACTGTTTTAGGAAGTAAACCAGTGAATGGAATATCTCTATTTCTATATCTCTGTGTTTCAAATAAACAATTTTTTTAGAAACCATATACAGATTTCAAGATCAGATACTATTCATTCTGTGGATAAGAGAGATCAACAGGCACATCAGGAAGGATAGTTAGTAAATTGACTAACATGCAAGTACCACTATGTTCTTGTTAATTACAAAAAATTGAAATTGTAAAACCTGATATTGACTAGAATATTCAAATCTGTACTCATTAATAGATATTTGTAGGGAACGAACTACTGATAGGCAATATTTAGAAAATTGTTTATTGACTTTATAAGTCTTAAGGGATACACAAACACCTGAAACATTTGCTATAAAATGTAAGTTGCTTCCCCTGCTAGAGTTCGTCACTAAATGATTCTGTAGCTGTAGCATCTAAAAATGAGCACATGTTATATACCAAACACTATATTGATTCACTTAGTCTTGCAGCAACTCTAGAAAGATAAATTCTATGATTGTGTTTTACAAATGAAAGAAAAATTAATGAAATATCTGAGTCTTTGTAAGGTTAAGGAACTTTCTCAAAAGCATGTATAAATAAGTGCAACTAGGAAATCTTACTTCTAACTCTCTTTACAATAATTTCACCCCCCAAACTGACTCTTAAAAAACTTAAAGCCACTTATCAAATAGCTAAGTCCCCTTGGTTAGTGTCATTTAATTACCTCTAGATAACCCCTCCGTTATGACTTTGTTTTGGTAGGTTTCAAATGTTTTGAACATCAGGAATAGAAAGACCCTTTGATGCTCACCAACTATGCTTTAAATAGGTAGCCCTTTTTTGGAAGGCATTTTTTTATCTGCTTTATTATTTTTTTTTAAATTTTATTGTATTGTTGTTGACAATCTGTACATACTTAATCACGGTTAAAAAAAAAAGGTTCAGGGGGTATAGGGAAGTGGGTAATACTATTATGTCCATATTGTTTCCATCATGTATCTGAGGTAAAGGGGGATATTGAGGGAGAAGCCCCACCCAGTTTCCCGCCCACCCCAAGTCCCGGATGTGGGGCATGCTCTGAGATATTTGCTCAAGTGGTTTTAATACTTCTCAGTTATGAATCTCTGCCAGTTTCGCTCGATGAGGTCGTCCACTGATTGATATGGTCCATCATAAGGTCTTCGCTTGCCCCTTATTTCGCTGCTAACATATAGCTGAGATGAATGTTTGACCTGTTCTGTCCTCTGTCTTGTCTTGGTTAGAGTTCGGAGTCCAGCAGTTCGATTGGGGAGATCTCCAAAGAAACTTTGAGGTATTCCCAGACCAGATTCTTGTGTGTTCTAGCAAGCACAGGGCCCAGCACAGTCCATCACCCCGATCAGCTGGTGGTTTCAATTGCTGGGTTGGTTCTGTTTTCAGTCCCGAGTTGCACTGGAACCAATGGGTGTTGCAGTCCAGTCTGGTTCTGCCCAGCACATACTCGGCCCTTACATCAACCAGTGGGAGCTGCAGCCTAGTCGGGGCGACCCACAATAACCCCCACCAGGCCCACCCCCTACCCCGATTTGCCAGTATGTGTAGCAGTAGACCAGTCTGTCCCCCATCCCATTTGGCTCTTGTACATGTCAATGGGTATTAAAGCTTAGTTCCATCTAACCAACTCAACCATCCAGCCCTCACGGATGTTGTTGAGTGACTCTCTGTCTAGCCACCCCAGCCCCTGTCCTAGTTTTCATGCCCTCCCGCGGGACTAGTGACCCAAGAAGGGGGAACCCACTTTTTCCCTCCCAGGTTTCTCTCAGTCCCGGTTTATGCACTCTTTAGGTGGTTCTGTGGTTTGACTTGACAGAATTAGTCCCCAGTGCCAGCTTCTGCCATCTGATGCTATGGCTAAGCCCAAACATCCCTCACCCACTCTAATTTATGCTTGCACCAGTAGGAACAATCAGCCCAGCCTGGCTTTTCCCTGATCTAGTCCACATGCAGCACACAGGTGTTGCAGCCTTGCTTAGTCTGCTCTGTCCCCATCCCAGCCCACGCTCTCCAATGGGAGTAGCTGTCCGGCAAGGGGACCAGCCCCTTAATCCCCCTGCCAGCTCTGTCCCCCCTCTGGAAGGCATTTTTTAAGAGCCAGAATATGCTCATATTTTTTTGACCTGGTTAATGCCACTTCTGGGAATCCCCTGAAGAAATAGTCCTTATGCACAAAAAAATAATAATAAAATAAAAACTTGTGCACAAAAGTGATCACCACGTCATGTTTCTAATAGAGCAAGTGGAAGCAACCCTGAATGTTTAAGAATAAGGAAATGACTAAGCAAAGAACGGGATAGCAACTTAGCCACTAAAAGTAAAATGTGATGCAGCATTAACAAGAAAAATAGGCATGATGTCATTAGTTTTAAAAGCAGGACTCTTATAGGTTTTTCTGAATGTTTAAATTTTTTTAAGATTTATTTTTATTGCTAAGTCATAAATATAGAGAGAGGAGGAGAGACAGAAATATCTTCTGTCCAATGATTCACTCCCCAAGTGACCGCAACAGCCGATGCTGTGCCTATCCCAAGCCAGGAGCCAGGAACTTCCTCTAGGTATCCCATGCGGGTGCAGGGTTCCAAGTCTTTGGGCCGTCCTCAACTGCTTTCCTAGGCCATAGACAGGGAGCTGGATGGGAAGTGGAGTGGCAGGATTAGAAGTGGCGCCCATATGGGGTGCTGGCGCATTCAAGGTGAGGACTTTAACCACTAAGCCACGGCGCTGGGCCCTGAATGTTTAAATTTTTTTGAAAGAGGAAATACAAGAGCTCTGATTGGAACATTTGTTATGTTTGCTGCCCATTTTATGTTTTGTTTTATGTAGTGTTTTCAAAAAGATTTCCAAGCCCTTGGGCATTCTCCACTGCCTTCCCATGTGCATTATGAAAAAACTAGATTGGAAGCAGAGCAGTGGGGACTTGAACAGCTGCCCTGATACTTGGATGCCAGTGTTATGAACAGCAGGTGAACTCGATGTACCATAGTGATCTCGTTCTGTTCGTTTTTGAGACAATTGATGTTAACAATTATATCAGGATAAAGAAAAAGTTAGCCATAGCTGACTAGATAAAGAATAGGGGAATGATCTCTAGTAAGCAACATTTTTTTCTCTGTCTCTGGAACTTGTGAAAGTAGCTTAAAATGCATAATTGCTTATCACTCAGAAGCACTCCAGGATGCTTTTGCAGAACAACTGTAATTTCAGATAATTTTTCATTGTTTTTGCCATAAGTACCCCTATCCTGAAGACTAAGTCACAAATTTTGTTTTAGTAAAATTTAATCATCATACATAAACCTAATGAAGTAGCTTTCAGGACCCAGCATTTGGCATATCATTTATAACACTGCTTGGGAAGCCTGCAACCCTTATTGAGAGCTTTGGTTCAAGACCTACTCCTGCTTCCAATTCCATTCCTGCTAATACACACTCTGACAGGTAGCCAGGTATGCATGGTTTAAGTATCCGGGTCCTTGCCACCCACATGAGACGTCCAGATTTGGTTCCAGGCCTTTTTTTTTTTAAAGATTTTATTATTATTGGAAAGCCGGATATACACAGAGGAGGAGAGACAGAGAGGAAGATCTTCCATGCGATGATTCACTCCCCAAGTGAGCCGCAACGGGCCGGTACGCGCCGATCCGATGCCGGGAACCAGGAACCTCTTCCGGGTCTCCCATGCGGGTTCAGGGTCCCAAAGCCTTGGGCCGTTCTCGACTGCTTTCCCAGGCCACAAGCAGGGAGCAGTTCCAGGCCTCTTAACATTAGTGTGGTTCAGCCTCAGCTGTTGCAGGCATTTGGGGGAGAGAGCCAACAAATGACAGTGATTGCACTCTTTGTTTCTCTCTGTCTTGTGTGTGTGTATATCTGCCTCTCAAGTAAGAGTGATTTAAAAAAAAAAAAATGAACAACTTGGAAAATACCTACCATATCTTGACCATCAGTCTTAGCATTTTTGGAACATGCAGTTTCAAAAAAAAAAAAATAGTTCCTATAATGACACGTAAGATCAAACTAGAATATTTATCCAGAGCAACAAAATCCTGAGAGTTTTGCCCTACAAGACTGTGGCTCGGTGAGAATGGGCATTAGTGGAATATTATTCAGACTTGTCTTTGTGCTGCGATTGGAAAGACTGAGGAGTTAGTAACTTTGATTCCTCCTTTTGGGGTGTTGCTGTTTACCAGAGTAAGCTATAGAATAACTTTTACAAGGGAATGAAAGGATCTTTGCCTGTTCTTCCATTTCTTCAGAATGGCGTTAGAAGTATTAAGGGTAACATAGTTCTTCCTGTATAAATAAGTTCCATTATGGCATATCTGTTATCTCCATTACACAGAGAAAAACGTGAAAAATGTTTCAAGTCAATGATTTGTTTTTCTCATCATTCTCCTTTTAATCTACCCTGTAGGTTGTGCCCCTTGGACTTCTGAGCTCTGCTGCCACATGCAAAACCCCTGATAGGTTGGGAGTTAGTGCCCCACACTCCCATTTAATGTCTACACACCATGGGAGGAAGTCTCTTGCCTTTTGAGTCATTTCTTCAGCCATTTCCTCTTTGAGAAAAATCACTTATTCATAGGAAAGCCAAACCTTGAAGCAGCATGCTTTGATGATTCACCTTTACTTTCATCTACTTCACAGCTATAGGAAGCACCTATGTATTCTATGAGATAATGTGGAAATTATTGTATGAGAGTAGAGCAGATAACCATAGCCTAAGACTGAGTATTTTGCTAGAACTAGTGCCTGGGCAGTAAAAGCGAGAGAGCCACAATGAAAGTTCGTTGAATTTACATGCTGTTCTAATGGGAGAAAATTATCAGTTTGCTTAATATGCTTTACTTGTTAATTTTTATCAATAATTACAGGAAAAATCTATTTCTTTTTTCAGTATTGCCTGTCAGGACACCCAACCCTACCATGCAATGTGCTCAAATTCAAATCAACCACCATTATGTTGGACTGTGGCCTGGACATGACTTCTACGCTCAATTTCCTGCCTTTGCCACTTGTTCAAAGGTATGTACAGATGCATCCTGAGACAAAAGAAGTTTTAGTTTCCTGAAAAATACATTAATGCATTACTGCAATGATTAGCAATGTTTTGTGTGTTGTCATAAGTTTGTTTTGTTCACTTAAAATGTTCTTTATGAAAGTACTTCCCCTTAGCTAAGTTGGTGGACAGTGTTATATTGATTTATTGATTGACTTTTTTATTATAACTTCTGGACTCTATAAAATGTTCCTGCAACTGCTTGGTGTAACTGAGGTCATGTATATTTCATCTTTCCTGGTAATTCATATAAGAACTGATAGTCAACGGTTGAGCCCAAGAATTGAGTTTTAGGATCATTTAACTGGCTTTGTAGGCACTTAACATCATAGAGCCTGACACTGCTTTTCGATGGATAGCTACAGATAACGTTCCTATTAGTCAACTTCAGTTAGGCAGTATACCATCCAAATTGCCCAGATCTTTATCTTAAATCGCATAGGTTGCCTCAGGCCTACAGTCAATACTTTTTACAGTGTTTTAAAGCTCATCTTGGGAAATTGGCTTCCAAGCTTTCTACTGAATAGAAGCAGCAATTGTAAGAGAAGTAGCTAACTTTTAGAATCAGATACTCTTATTGTAGCATAATACTACAAATGAGAGCAGAAGGAAAAGTGCCTAATGCAGATAACTCAACAGCGAACTATATAATTGTATCTCAACTCTTCCTGAAAACATTACTGTGCATTGATTATTCACAATCATGATCCTAAGAACCATATTGAAAAGTTATAATCAATCTTTGATTTTTCTAAGATAAAAGATGCAATCAGGTATTGTGGGGATAAGCTCAGAGATAATTCCAAATTACATTACATGGAATGCAAAGCTGATGAAATTTGGCTGTAATTATGCCCAGTACTTAGAAATGTATTTACCAACCATAAAAGAAGAGGAAATATTTCCATCATCCATAATTTATTTCTTATCAGAATAGTTTGACACTATTGTCCATTTTTCCAAAGAATAAAGCATTTATTCATTTGGTGTTAAGAATCTACGCATGTCTGGGATACAAACATAATCAAAGCACCTTTCTTTCCATCATGGAGCTTGCAGTTGTCAGGCGAGAAACACACTGCCCAATTGAAGATTTAAATGTACTTGAAACAAATGACCATATGCAAATGCTTTAAAAAGTGAGATACAAGATACTATGATGGTTTCCAAAAGGGAACCTAACCTGTTCTGTGGAACATTGGATTTCCTAAGTAATGAAGACCTAGGAATCAGGCAGATAATCTCAGGGTGGTTTTCCCGTATTAATTCATGCTTATCATTGCCTAATTCTTTTCTCATAGTCTTAGGATCCATTTCCACCCAGTCCTCTGCTTGTTACTCTTCCTTTACTTTCAGCAGGAAGATATGTTAATATGATGGTTGGCAATCCATATAGCTCCTTAGAAAAAGTGTCTCCTCCTGCTCCAGACCAGGGACCTTGGAGAAACACTTATTTATAATGCTCACAGTGTCACTGGCCCTCCTTGTCTCTGTTTTATTTGTATTCATAGCATGTATCATTACCTTATAGTTATTTTGTTTCCTGCCTTTTCTTTTCCACTACAAGATAACTGTCAAGAGATAGGAGTTTGGTTTGTTCTCTTCAATACTCCTAGTACCTACAACAGTCTTAGCATATAGTGGTTGCTCAATTTGGGTTTGTTTTCTAAAAATCATTTTATTTTATGGCCAGTATTGTGGTATAGCATGCTAGTTCTCCACCTGCCTGTGCTGGCATCCCATATGAGTGCCAGTTCTAGTCCTGTCTGCTTCACTTGCTATGCAGCTCCCTGTTGATGGCCTGGGAAAGCAACAGAAGATAGCCCAAGGCCTTGGGCTCCTGGCACCCTTGTGGGCAGCCCAGAAGAAACTCCTGGCTACCATTTTTGGATCAGCCCAGTTCTGGCTGTTGCAGCCATTTAGGGAGTGATCCAGTGGATGTAAGATCTCTCCCTTTATCTTTGTCTCTCCCTTGCTTTCTGTAACTCTGATATATAAGTGTGTGTGTACTCTGTCTTCTCTGGCTCCCATACTTTTGTTCCTTTCCAGAGTCCTTTTCACTATTGTAATTAATGAATCAATTATTGTAGCTCACCTTTATTTGGGCCTTTCCATCTTGACTCCTTCATGTTTAATTATAATCAGTCACTTTGAGCTTAAAATTTTAAATTAACTTTTTAAAAAAGTGTTTTCTCAACTGTACTTCCACCTTCATCATTCCTGAACTTTCCACTCTGCTTGCACTGCCGCAATGCAACAACTCCCACTGAGGTTACGAATGACTTCCATGTCATTAGGTAAGGTGGGCATTGATCAGCTGTCGTCTTACTTGGCAGCAGCACTGGCACCCATGTTAAAACATTCCTGGTTTTCTTCTGATTCCTCATTTTCTCTTAACCAGCTCAACATCATGTATTAGAATTCAGCAATGCTCAGTTTTCTGAGTTACATGTTCATGTGTTCAGGTTGCCTGTTCAGTTTCTCTCCTTGGGTTTACCTTTGGTGTTGCCTTCAAACTTAATATCCATAGAATGAACTCATGATCAGATTTGGTTCAGAAGAGATCATACCATCCCATACCTGGTTTCCCTCAAGTTTGCTATCTTGGTGAATGACATTCTGGTCATAAAAAGCTGAAAAGTGGAATTTGACCTCTCTCCTCCAACATCTATCATGTCATTTTTGCCTTCTGAAGGTTCATAATCCAGCATTTCTTAGCACTGCTGTAGTCCTTTTCGTCTATTATAGGTGTTCCTGCTAAGACCCCCTCTAACCAGTTTCTTTAGTTATGATTTTGCCCCATCTGAATCCAGAGTCACCTTTGTATGTAACATAATTTTGAGATCCCCCAAATTTATAGAAGAGCTGCAAGAGTAATCTGAAATTACCAATGACTGTTACCAATTATCAGCATTTTAACACGTTGGCTTTATTATTTCCCCCTTATATTTAAGCACATGATTTTTTTTTTCTGATCTGAGAGTAAAATACAAGCATGATATTTAGCCCCCAATATTTGAATATATTTTCTAAGAACAATAGCACATTTCATAAAGCCACAGTACCAAAAGCAAAATAAAGAGTTGGACATCAATGCTGTACATACCTAATCTATATGTCTAATCCATCATATTTGCCCTATTTTGCCAGTTCATATTTCACCGAAAATAACCTTTTGGCCAAAAAAGAAAAATAAAAATCTCTGATTTAGGATCTCATCCAGACCACACCTTTCATATCTTTTTCATATCCTCTAATTTAGAGGATTTTCTGAGTCTGTCTTTTATGACCTTGACATTTAAGAGTACAAGGCAGTTTATATAATTTAAGTTTGTCTGATGTTTCTGCACAACTGGGATTGGTTAAAATATTGTGCCAATAACGGTACATATTGCCCAAAGGCACACAATTTCATTTTCCTCAGAATGTAAAAATATAAATCTAATCTTGTCTCTACTTTTTAAAAATGTTGCACTGGGCAGGTTGTTTGGTGCAGCAGTTAAGTTGGCTCTTGGGATGCCCCCATCCCATATCAGAGTATCTAGTTCAAATCTTGTCTCCTCTTCCGATCCAGTTTCCTGCTGTAGCACACCCTGTAATGCAGCCGATGATGGCTCAATGACTCAAATACCTGGATTCCTGCCACCCTGGATGGAGTTCTAGGCTCCTGGTTTTGGCCTGGTCCAGCTCCAGCTCTAGCTATTGTGGGCATTTAGGGTAGAGTAAACCAGTGGTTGGAAGATCTCTCTCCAGGTGTCTACCTTTAAAATCTTAAAATAAATTTAAGGGGAAAAGAGGTTAGTAAACGTTTCAGTGGTTTTTCAAGTGCTCTCAGATTAAATGCCAAACTCACGGTGATGTATTAGGCCTTATGGTTATCTCTGTAGTAACTTCCTCCTACTCTGTCTCTTGCTGTTTTGTATCCTTTCTGGGTTTCAAAGACATTTTCCATGTCCTGTCTCACAACAGCCACACACATTGTTGCTTCAGACTGAATAGTCCTTCTCTCCTCCCATTTCAGCTTCCCTCAGCGTTCTTAACAGGGGTCTTTTTCCCAGAGCGTTTATGAGTGGAATTCCGGGTAGGAAGGACAAGGAGACTACATTTTAGGCCAAGAGGGTTCTGTGGACTCTTGAAGCTTCATTTGAATAACCTGGTTTGTTTCGGTAACCAGAAGGAATTACTGGGCCTGCTGGCTGTCATCTTCATCTGCTCCCTGCAGCTCTTGCCCTCTCTCCCCATGTCTCTCCCTGATTGTGCTGCTGTGCAGATCTCACTCAGCCCCGTCATCCTAACGCTGGAGACATTTTTATGATGGTTAAAGAATGTTTTTGCTCTGGTTAAGGAATTTTTGTGATACTTTGTACTACTTCAGTGCTTCATCATTTTTAACTACTTACTCTGTTTATCTGTGTGATTACTTCATCTGCCTGCCCGTCTTCCTTCCTCAGAAGACTGAAGCTTTGCTCCATCATACCACAGCACGTAGCTGTGTGCTTCACCCAGACAGATTTGTGAATTAAGGAGTAATGATGAGCATGTCAGTCTCCTGTAGTACTGTGCCAAACAATGAGGCTTTTCCCTGTTTTTATTTTGAAGAGACTTCTTCCATCTTTGTTACTCTGCCACTTCATTGTAACCTGACAAAAGTGTGCTTTCTGTGGCAACCCAGAGTACCTTCTGTTTACCTACTGTACCTCTTACTTTGTTCTTTTGCAGTTTACTCTCACTAGAGTAAATTGCAAACTTCTCAAACATAGGATTGTTTATTCACCATCATTCCAACACTTTGTTTAGAGTAATAAGCTTTCATAAATATTTTTGCATGGATAAGTATTCTCTACCTCTATTATTTTCTGGTTATATAAGTAATGCATTTTAGAGCAGGAAATTGTAAAAGTAAACTATAAAGAAAAAAGTAAGTTACTTATGTTCAGTCCATGTTTCAGTATTTTTCAAGGCAGTAGGCAATAGTGCCTTAGTCGTTTATTTTCTTACAGAATAATTTATTGTTTCCAGAAGGATCACTAAAAATTTTGTCTGCATATTTTGACTTGACTAATGTTTAAATATCTACTGCTTGATATGAAATTTTTATAAACCAGTGGATGCAAAGATGTGTGTATCTGTAGTCATTTTTCTAATAACTTCACATATTTTATTAGAGTAGATCTCTATAGCGAGATCTGTGTCTCCTTATATACAGAATACAGGCAAAGTTCATAATTGTTGAGGGGCCCAGTATGGTGGCATAGCAAGCTCAGCTTCTGTCTGTGGCACCGGCATCCCTTATGGGTGCCATTTCTAGTCATAGCTGATCTAATTCCAGTCCAACTCCTGCTGATAGTCTACTATTTATGATTAATTCATTAAAGTTTTAGTATTTATGGTTGATTTATTTAGCAGGTAGTTTCCCACTATTTTCATTTCACTACCGAGCCGTGTCCCTTTGCTGTTGAGGTACATATTGTGTGGCCATTTATCTTTGGATCATCCCTGAATGTGCAAGATTCCAAAACCCACCAGAAAGTTCAGCTTCTGAAACATTTCAGATTACAGACATTAAGGAGTATGTGCCCAACCAGTAAAGTCTAAAT
The DNA here is from genome assembly GCF_030435755.1 of Ochotona princeps. NCBI lineage: Eukaryota > Metazoa > Chordata > Mammalia > Lagomorpha > Ochotonidae > Ochotona > Ochotona princeps. The sequence goes on along the minus strand of NC_080842.1, from coordinate 40,669,848 downwards.
ATTCTTTAAAAGTTCCAGTACTCCAAAATCCAGAAAACTCCAACATTTAGGCTTTTCTGGCCCCAAATATTTAAGAAAAATGTTATTTAACTGGTACTATTAGAGCTTTCCTTTGAACATTTAGTTCCATCCACTAGTAATTTAGTAAAAAAAAAAAAAATAGGCTTTCACAGCTGCAGTCTCTAAAAAGTATGCTTTTTAAGAGTTATTTTCTGATAAGTAACATACTATTTCTAATCATTTGTTCAGTGCAACTAGCTGTGTCAATCATCTAATTGGTGACTATGTGGTGGAGAACGAAGCGCATGTCCTTCATCTCGTTCTCTTTGGAGACGGACGTGGTATTTACAACCTTGTTTAGAGTTAGCATGCATGAAATGAGAACACTGTCCATGTTGTCTTGTCATTACACTCTTATTATAATGCTTTTTAAAATCTGATCTGATCCCAGGTACGTGTTTTCAGATGATTCACAAATGGCTATGAAATGAGATAGGAATTAAAATGGCTAATGGTAACAAAATGTTCTTCTAAGAACTTAAAGCAGGAAACTCCTGAAGTTTAAAAAAAAGTTGGTCAGATATAATTTATGCCAACCAAATGTGATTCTCCCAGTTGTGATTTTCATTCTCAAATATGAAGTACGCAGCTCTGAAACAGTTAATGAGTCTCAGTGGAGATATGTGGAAATCATTGCACTTACATTTTTGTAACTGTTCTTTGTGTTTGGAATGAATGAATGAATTTCAAGAATTAAATGTATTTTGTTCAGGTTTTTAACCTTTCCTAGATGATGGACAAATATTCACATATTTGTGTTTGTGGCCTGTGTTAACTGTCACCTAATTACAAGGCAAAGGATAGGGGGACCGTATGGTTAGCTGGTTTCTGATTGTAGTATATTTTTTTTTTTTTAAAGATTTATTCATTTTATTACAGCCAGATATACACAGAGGAGGAGAGACAGAGAGGAAGATCTTCCGTCCGATGTTTCACTCCCCAAGTGAGCCGCAACGGGCCAATGCGCGCCGATCCGAAGCCGGAAACCTGGAACCTCTTCCGGGTCTCCCACGCGGGTGCAGGGTCCCAAAGCTTTGGGCTGTCCTCTCCTGCTTTCCCAGGCCATAAGCAGGGAGCTGGATGGGAAGTGGAGCTGCCGGGATTAGAACCGGCGCCCATATGGGATCCCGGGGCTTTCAAGGCGAGGACTTTAGCCGCTAGGCCACGCCGCCGGGCCCGATTGTAGTATATTTTTAAGGCCGTGCCATGCCTTTATTTGTCCTTACTTTAACAGATTTAGTTTTGTGGTAAGGCCTGAAATCCTTAACTTAGATGCCTGATGTGCCTTTCTGTTTACACAGCTTCCTGGTGTTTAAGTTTCCACCATTTTACCAGCATATTGTTGTTTTCTCTTTGCATATTGACATTCTCAGATTCCAGTCTAAGTTTCTGGTCAGCTAGTGATTAATACATAGTTACATCCAAATATAACTAGAGGTAAAGGATTTTTGAAAGTCTTTTTCATATAACATATGTGTTGAATTAACATCATTTTCTAGAATGTATTTATTTAGATATAATGTCATTTTAGAACACTTGAGAAAAGTTGCTTTATTTTCCAAGGTAGAAAACTTAAGCCACAGGTCACAGATTACTACTCTGCTTGCTAATAGAAAATCTTAAATACGAATTTTACTAGAATTTAGAGTTACATATTCACAGTAAAATCTGTTAGGTGGTAAGCTTCCCAGAAGGTAAACAAATTCCATCTTCTCTTCTATGATAAAATATCTCCCATTATACACTCCCCACAGGATTGTCCTCAAACACCAAATTTTTAAAAAAGTTGGGGGGGCGGATTACAGTGATGAACTCTGAAATGCTCTAGTGTCTCATCTTTTTTCTTTGTTATTCTGCATAGCATTCTCCTAGTCCTCCCAATTTTGTTCTAAACTATATGATCTTCCAATATTCCTCTATCATGTTCCTTTCCAATATTCCTCTAAACTTGGTACAATCTGACTGTTTCTCATCTTTATTGATTGATATTTTGGGTATCACTGCAATCAATTTCATACTATTTTTGAACTTTATGGAGACATTATAGTTACCGTGAAATCACTGAAGCCTATAATCTATTACAATTTCATGTCTTGTTTTTCAGTCCCAGGCTGTCTAATCTTCCTTGCTGGTCCCTGAAGGATGGAAATGCTTTCTTAGACAAGGTATGGTCCAAGACAGAAAATGGAAACCTATCTGCACCCAGTGGAAAGCTCTTGTCATACTAGTGCCACCCTGTAAAACCCTAAAAATACCTTCCAAGACCCATGCTACCCGTCTGTGCTTGGCAATTACTGGTTTCATGTACCTTTTAGGGAGTCCAATGATCAGTTGAGATCCAGTATGTACAGAATTCTGAATACTTCTGCAGATACTCTTTAATGCCACAACAGGAGAGCTCTCATTATTTATAGAATCCAAAGGGAATTTCAAACATGATCCTTATTTAAGAGTCTCCTCTGGTTCAATTTGAGGTGGGTATTGACTGAAAGAAATAATACTGTACCTCAAAGGGAACTGAAATTCTCAAGAATGAGAGTTGTTTGTTGAAGAGGGAGGGAGACAGAGGCAATTTCCATTTGCTGGTTTACTCCCTAAATGCCCAGGGAAGACCTCTGCCAAAGGCAAGAGCTAGGAGCTCAGTCCTAACGCTTCCACATTGATGGGCAGGACCCAGCTACATGGCACATGCTCTGCTGTCTGTCAGGATACCCATTATCAAGAAGCTTACTGGGGACACAGCTGGGACTTGAACCCAACTACTCTAGTGTAATAGGAACGAATCTTAACTGCTAAGCTAAATGCTTGTGGTAAGTATCAGAGCTTCCAAATGCCTCAGGTAGGGCTTTATGAAAAGTTTAAGTCTCCTTTGATGACTGAGGCAATGAAAGATTGTGGGAAAGTAGTGTCATTGTCAAGTGATGCCTCTGACCACTCTTGGGAAAATATTTGGAAGAGCAGGTTATTAATTTTCCCAAAAATGAGTTTTTCAAAGGGGAGGAAGGGATGACTTCAAGTGACTTTGAGGTTATTACCTGTGATCCTATTCCAACCTTCCCTAATAGCCTAGAATAAACACTCTTACAAATTTAGGACGGGGGAGGGGGATGTTCTAAGAATCTAAGATGTGGAAACCTATTGTTGACATTAGGTTATGTATTGTCAAACTCTACAAAAGAATATTAAAAATTACAGTCAAACTTTGTAATTTAAAAAATGTGTGTTAAAGAAGCAGGAACCTGGCCTGGAAAGCCTGCATCTCATGTTGGAACTCTGGCCTCTGACTCCAGCTTCCTGCTGCTGTAGACCCTGGGAGGCAGTAGTGACATATAGTTGTCCTCAATGTGGGAAATTTGGAGTGAGTTCCTGGCTCCCAACTTCATCCCTGGATAAGCACCAGCCCATTGCAGGCACTGAAGGGGTAAACAGCCAGATGAGAATCTCTGCCTCTCAATCAGAGATACGGGAAGATTAAAAACCCCAAGGCTCATCCAGCTACTTCTTGGGCCTCCAGGTCATTGTTACTCTTTATTTCACAAGAGAAAAACCAAGTGAATTGAAAGGTTCTTAGAAAGGATTAATCTGAATAGCATTTTCTTGTGGCAGATTAGTAGCAAAGGGGTATGCTTTTTTACAGAATAAATTCCTGTAACTGCACCCCAACCTCCAGTGCAAGCCAAATACGTAATCTAAAACCAGGTTTGTTCATAGTTGGCTGAAAAATTATGTGATATTCAAGAACCTGTATACCTGATTTCAGCCGGAGTTTCGTGCTGGCTATAAATCACTGTTCCCGGAGAGAGGCTCAGAAGCATCCCATTACCAGTGCATTGTGAGTGAAATGAGTTGCATGTATATATGGGACTATTTCATTAGAAAGGAGTGGTGAATAAAATATAGTGACATTGTAAGTGTTTGGAATGGCAAATATGTTTCTGCATACCGGGAAGGGTGAGAGCCTCAGAGGAGACTTCATTGTATGACCTGCCGTGATATGTAGCATTATGAGGAAGGAGATTGCATAGTCTATTTAATACTAGGCAACGCTTTGAAATTTCCCTTGGATTGTCTTTACTCACATTTAATGTCATTCTAAAGGAATTGGAACCCTCTAGCATGAAAAGGTATGTGCTTCTTTGTTTTTAGCTGCAGGTACATTGTTATTAATAAGTGTTTTCCACTTTTTGGATTAGCTAGGACTGATTTAGCAATAATATTTGTATAATTTTTATTTTTTAATATTGTTTCCATAGTTGAGAGGGATGCACACTCATATGGGCTTCCAGTTAGGGTGAAGAGGGTCAAGGTATGGAGGAAGGTGGGTGGGATAAATGGTTCAGGTTTTTTTTTTGTTGTTGTTGTTTTGTTTTGTTTTCCTTCTGTGTCTACACAGGAGGAAGAGAGGAGGGCTGTTCTTGGTATCAAACTACACAGCTTATGGAGATGGGATTTGGTCATTTGGTGATGCCTTAGAGACCCCAGTGTGGGAAAGAGAGTTCTGAGAATGTTATTTGAGTAGTTGCAATAGTTCTCAAACATTGTTGGCTTCTTTGCTCAAGGGTTGAGAAAAATCTTTTTTTTTTTTTAAAGATTTATTCATTTTATTACAGCCAGATATACACAGAGGAGGAGAGACAGAGAGGAAAATCTTCCATCTTATGTTTCACTCCCCAAGTGAGCCACAACGGGCCGGTGCGCACCGATCCGAAGCCGGAAACCTGGAACCTCTTCCAGGTCTCTCACGCGGGTGCAGGGTCCCAATGCATTGGGCCGTCCTCAACTGCTTTCCCAGGCCATAAGCAGGGAGCTGGATGGGAAGTGGAGCCGCCGGGATTAGAACCGGCGCCCACATGGGATCCTGGGGCTTTCAAGGCGAGGACTTTAGCCGCTAGGCCACACTGCCGGGCCCGAGAAAAATCTTTTCAAAGTCTCTTGGTTGACAAGAGTCCACCTTAGTGCATCCACAGATCCAGGAATGTGCTGCAAAGCTTGGGCAGGAGAATTGAACAACCTCTTCTGCTTTCCACCCTCTGAGGCAGTTGACTTGATGTCCCCTGCTGGCCTGGATGAGCTGGCTGTCATGTCTCCCATATGCATCTGGACATGCTCTCCACTGCACAGGCATCAGCAACTGAAGAGGCCCAGTCTTCATACGATACACAGTCACACCTGTGATTTTTACCTGTGACTGGGGTTTGAGTCCAGCAGTCTGGCTGGGGAATTCCTCAAGAAACCTTGCCTGGAGTGAACTCAGACTTGACTTGTATACACCAATCAGTGCAGGCTCAGATGCATTCTGTCCCCTGTACCAGGTAACTCACATGCCAGTGGATGCTGCTGCTTTGTCAGTTCCACCCCAACCAAATCTCTCACATGAACCAACGGGTAACACAGCCCATCCCAACCAGCTTACCACGGATCTGATTCTCATGCACACCAGCAGGTGCCACAGCATAGTCAGGATGACTGCCATAATTACCCCACCAGGCCCACCCCTAGCCCAGTTTTTGTACATGCCAGCTCATGCTGCAGCCTAGCCCAAACCAGCCCACATTCCGTCCAGCTGTCGCGCACACCCACTGGTGCTATGGCTTAGCTCAGCCCATCCAGCCCCCAGACCTGACCTTCACAAATCCTGACAGGTGCCTCCAACTTGCTCAGCCTGGCTCATCCCTAGCCCTGGTTCTCTTGCTCACCAGTAGTGTGTACAGCCCAGCAGGGGAATGCCTGCCATTCCCCTGCCAGGCATGCATCCAGCCCCAAATCTTACACCTGCTGGGGGACACTGCCATCAAACCTTACATGATTCACCTGGTCCTGGCACTTGCCAGCTGGTGTTGCAGTCTAAACCAGCCTGGCCTACCCCCAGACACAGTCTACATGTCAGCCGACAGGTGCTAGAGCCCATGCCAGGCCAGCTTGCTCCCAACCCTGGCTCTCATGCTCCTGAGTGGGAGCTGGGGCTTAGGAGGGTCGTTCCCCAAGTTTCCCTATAAGGCTCATTTCCAGTCCCAGATCTCACTCATGCCATACCCCTGCTTGGCATGGCTGCTCTCAGTCTTGGACTTTGCATATGTGGGCAGGTGCTGCATCCTGCCCCAATATGGCGGCCTCCCAGCCCCAGTTCGCTGAATGTCAATGAGTTTTGTGGTACAGCGTGGTATGGCCCATCACCACTCCCAGCTCTCATGCAAACCATCAGGTGCTGCAGAGCCCTCTGTGCCCACAGATACTAGTCCCTTGCAAAATCTGCCCCCATAATCAGTTCTCTCCCTGTGGATACTGTAACGTACCCTAACCCCAGTTTCACATGCACTGGTAGGTGCTGCTGCTTAGCCCTGTCCAAGTTTCCCACATTGGTGGGTTGCATTGGCCTAACCCAGACATGGCTCCTCTAACCTTCCTGCCTCAGTGCCTTGCCTACCTGCAAGTGCAATAGCCCAAACCATGTAAGACTCTAGAAGTCACTCCTCCCTGTCAGACATGCCTTCAGCAAACCCACTCTAACATGTCCCCAGACCGTCTTCCCCAAGCAATCTGCAGAATCCCATCCCCCAACCCGCAGTGGTGTGTGGTATGCCTGGGGGCCAGGGTGATGTGTCCCAACCCAACATTTCCCATCTTCTGACACAGTGTGCTATTCAGAGTTCCCCACATAACTTAATTTTTTTAAAGGAGTAAAGTAGAATAGGCAACTATGCTGGCACACTGGTATAGTTAACACAGATTTGACATTAACTGCATCCAGAATGCCCACCAGTTGTTGGCTACTTTTCACCTAGCAGTGGAACACTTGCCAAGGTACAAAGCAACCTACTTGGCTTCCTACATAATGGGCTAGCAATGCTCTTATAAGGAGTGGAACCAGAATGTGCTGTGGAAGACAAAAAGAAATATTCTGTTGAGAGTCTTCTGTGTGAAACTTAGAAAAATAAAAAAGACAATAGCATACTTGATGCCCTATTTTCACGTAAAAACTGGTAGTAAAATCATTCAAATTCTGCTTATAAAAATGCAGATACATGCACATAGAAATGTGTGTTCAATGACTCACTGAAGCACAAAAGAGTAAAATTATAGCAGTATATTTCCCTTCCTGGAAAAAGAAAACTGTTGACCAAATTCTGCCCTTTACTGATTGCCCTATAATGTCATAGATGGCTCTCAGCTGACTGTACAAAAAAATCCACCCTGGACTTTAAAGTGTCCACTAGAGAAACAATTCCAGTGGAATTGTTAGAGTTATTTCAAAGCAGCTGTTTGTGACCCACTGATGTCTTTTGGACCTTTCTGTTTCACTGCACTATCTCATAATTCAAGCTGACACTCTCCTATGTGGCTTGGCTTGAGAATTTGTTTCTTGAAGTTGTACTAACTTCAGTCGTTGGTCAATAGATTTTCCACATCTCTTGCTTTACTCCTCAGTAGGACAACTCTGAGATGTCTGTCTGGTACCTGTGTCCCTTTTATTGCCCCAAGCATTATGTAGCTCAGTAATATGTCCATCAGTAGCCACCTTTCTTTTTTTTTTAGATTTTATTTTTATTGCAAAGTCAGATATACAGAGAGGAGGACAGAGGAAGGTCTTCCATCCAATGATTCATTCCCCAAGCGGCTGCAATGACCACTGAGTCAATCCAAAGCCAGGAGCCACAAGCTTCTTCTGGGTCTCCCACATGGATTAGAACCAGGATTAGAACCTATGGCCATATGGGATCCTGGCACATTCAAGGCAAGGGCTTTAGCCACGAGGCCACGAAGCCAGGCCCCAGTAGCCACCTTTCTTTCCACTTACACTTTCTCATCACTCCTCCTAAATAATTTGTTCATGCCTGTGACTCCTAAATTGATTGCATAGCGGAATCAGCTCCGGTTTTATTAGAAGTTCATCCCCATTTTCTGATCCTTAGATTATAGATAGGGCCTGAGGATCTAAAGAGTTCATAGGTAATTCTAATGGTGCTATTATGGCCTACATGTAACTTACCTGGATGCCAGTGCATCATGGACTTAGACATCCATACATAGTTTCCCTGAAGAACGATGTCTGCAATCTGTTACCAACCAATATTTATGCCCTCAGTAAGCCTCTGAACCTATCTGAGCCTACACAGGGACCATTAACCTAAGTAACCTGCAGCTCATCCTCAGCTCTGGCAACATGTGACTCTTCATGAAAAATTTGGCTTGAAGATTGTATTTCTTTGGTATGACAGCTGTTGAATGTATCTTCTAGTATTTTTTTTTTCTTGTAGGAACTAAAGGAGTGCTCAGGTCATGTGTTTGTGGACTCTGTGCCTGAATTCTGTTTACCAGAGGTAAGAGTAAAGAGAATCTTGTTACAGAAACAAAGCAAAGCATACTGCACTAATCTCTCAAAATGAAGTTTTGTATAATCTCAAAAATGAAGTCAAGAAATAATCTTTAAGGAGCTTAATTTCTTCTTTTCAAATTGAAATTAATCTGTTAAACCAACCACATTGTACAGCTAGAATAGGACTATTTAGGAGCTTTTTTATTGCTGTAAATCATTTCATTTATTCACTTCCTACTTTTAGATCTTTCTGTAATCTCTAGTAATACTTCTTCTAAGGCATGATTTTGAGCAAGGTAAGGAAATAACTCAGTCCGTTTTTTTTTTTTTAGTTATAATGCCTTTGTACATTAATTAGCCATATTTTCCTTAGTTTTCTTTTCATTGGACAATTGTGAACTGCTATTATTCAACCAACACAAGTAAATTAAAAATTCATGCTGATTTGAAAATCATATTAAATATTGCATTCAAATTCATGAGAACTGTGTCATTGAATATCTGTTGCTTACATATTATTATCACAGAGAGACTTGTTAGGATTTGGGGCCAGTGTCACTGAGATCAGTTTCCATTAGTTACACAGGCTGCTAATCTAAGCTGACAGGCTTAAATAATCCTCAGAGCAGCCTAGCTGGGATTTTCAACAGAGATGAATAGCGGGGAAGCCAGGGGGTTACCCCGGGTTCCTATGGAAATTAGTGCCCAGTGAATTACACAGTGCCTGTAGAAAATGCTTTCACAACCTAGGGCCAGAAAGTAAAAAAAATTTGAAGTGCAGTTTCTCTCATTTTTGTCAGCTCTTCCTACCTGTCTTTTCATATCTTTACCTTGTTTAATAATCTGTGGATAAGTTTTATCTCTTTTAAGTATGCTTTTGTGCCCTTTAGAGGTTCCAGAGTAGATGAGAGGAGGAAAACATCCTTGAAAGCATATGGTAATTGAGCTGCAGAAAAGGAAGAGAATTTGAGGTGGAATAGTAAAACGAAAGGTGAAGGTAGAAAGTTACCAAGAATCCTGAGGTCTCCCTCTCTGCTATTAAAATCTCTTGTCACCCTCATTTGTCACTTAGGAACCGGGGGCAATTCCCCATCTGCTCAGAGATTCCTAATCCCAGGTGCTACATTTGTTTTCAGTTTACCACATATGGTGCTGACTACTAAAACTTTCAGTTCATGGACAATGTAGAATTTAAGAATTGATGCTCATGACTTTCTGACTTGCTCTGTAGTACTACCTTTAAATGAGTTAGTGTTTCACAGTTTACCTAAACTAAAGGATTATTGATGTATTTAGGGTCCTGGAATCCTAGGAGTTATCTAGCAAGATTTTATGTCATGTAAAACTAATAGTCTTTATTTTAAACTAGAAGCAGCCTATTGTATCCAAGAAAGGGAGAGTAACCGAGACTGGTGAGAGGCATTCACCAGAGTCTACTCTTCGCTGACTTGCTTGTGAACCAGGCACGTCTAATCCCAGCCCTTGAGCAATTGGTCATCTACAACTATCATTTATTATCCCTGAAGTCTCAACATAGACTCCTCATGTGGTATATAGCACAGAACAGTGAACAGCCAATAAATTATGCTCGTTTGACTCAACACAGTCTGTGACAAGTCTATACACAAAAGTTTTGAAAGTTAAAGCAATCTGTATTGCATTCCATTGAGTGAAAGTAGGTAAATCAGTCTAAATGTGAATATATAAATTGCATTTGGTGTTGGATTTATTTCTCAGGAAAAATGTTTATACAAGCATTGTTTACACACACATATACATTTAGTTTTCTTCCAGTTTCCCTGTCCTAATTTCTTGTAAGTTTATGATCTGACTTTTAAAGAGAAATTTAGAGTTTTATCAGCCAAGGTTTTTACCCATGAGACAAGCTAATGACTTTTAAACTTTATTATTGCTTCAAATGTCCTGTTTTTTTTGAATTCCCTTATTTATTTAAAAATGATTCTGGAAGGCAGGACCGACAGATCTCTGCATGGTCCTTCATCCTGAGGAAACTGTCTTGCAAGCACAGCACACACCATGGAATTAAGAGTTTTAGAGTTGTCTCTCAGCTGTCCTTAGGTGTGTTATTTACATAGATGTCATTAACCTAGCAGTGAGTAGCTTATGCCCTCTCTACACACATGCCATCCTTGAAAGTTGATGCTGCCGCGGCAGCTTTATTAAGATACTTCATGTGTAAAGTTATCCAGCCAGAAAATATCCACAGCCAAATGACATATTGCCTCTTCTCCTTTGCTTATGTCACAGGCATCGTTCGTACTTCCGTCTGTGGTGGACATGTTAACTGAGCAACCTATTATCCTGTCCAAAACACCTCGACTTGGATATGCTTCTTTTTTTTTTTTAGTTTTGAATTTTATGGTACAATTATGTAGGGTCTGGGATTCCCTCCTCTCCCATATGCTTCTTAGCACACAGTATACCTTCCCAGGATCATCCTCTCCATGAGAGAGCTCAGAAAGTGATAGGATCTTTGCACCGTTTTGTACTTTTCCCCCACAGGAAGTGTTGCTTGTTAAGCTGCATTCCTTCAGCACCACAGCCCCAGGCCTGTCCTGTCTGCTTGCTGGCTACATCAGGTACCAGATGTGGAGGGAAGCCACTCAGGACATAGGACTCCTGGTGGGGGCTAACCCTCACAGGAGGGATACTGCTGAAGCACTCTGAGAGGTCTGTGCAGGAAGGCAGGCCATCTGGATAAATCAGGAAGCATCAACCCATAACAGACAGGTGGGACTTAAATATGGAAGGGGGAAGAAATTCCCTTCTTCATTTCCATAAAGTGTACCAAACTGGGATAGTATATTTCCCTTACCTACTAATCTGTTGTTTGGTTTTTTTGTTTGTTTGCTTTTCCGTTTCATGTGACTGACTGAAAGGGAAGGCTGGGGATTAAAATCAGAATAGATTGTGAGAATATAGTTTCTGTATGACTCTGCCAGTGCTATTGTGTATGCATGTGTTTTGGTTTTAGTGGTTTTCTATCCAGCAGTAGTAGTCAAAAGCTGCCTGCAAGAGTAAAGGCCAGCTGCCTGTGGGTTGGACTTCGGAGGAGCTGATTTCTGCACACCGTCTCACCTGTTCCTGTTCCTCAGGAACAATAGTATATTACATTCTGTTGTCCCCGCTAAGCTTGCATTGTACTCATTCTGCTTCCAGTTACCTGATCTTGCATGCCAGGCAGTAGCCACTACTGTGTCCCGTTAGCATGTGTCGCTCAGAACTCTCATTAGAACTCAGAGTGTTGCTGATGAACCAGCTCCCTTCTCATCAGCCATCCTGCTCTGCTACTTAATGTCAGTACTAAAAAACATCTTAAAATGGGGGGACGAAAAGGTTGAGGCCAACGCATCCTTATTCTGTAGTACAAAAACTTATTTCTCAGCATCCTGACAACATCATTTTTCAGTAGCATCCTGTTGATCTGTGTGCCCTGAACAGATTCGTATCATTCTTTTCCAGACTGAGCTAATAGACCTGTCGACGGTAGATGTGATTCTCATCTCTAACTATCACTGCATGATGGCGCTGCCCTACATCACCGAGCACACAGGATTCACAGGCACAGTGTACGCCACAGAGCCCACTCTGCAGATCGGAAGGTGAGAGTGCCTCCTCTTAGCCCATTGGGCTGTGGCTGCAGGGTTCCTCCTTCCATGGTGACTGTCAAGTAGAAAATTATGCCAGAGTGACTGGTACTTCTGAGCAAGTAATCCTCTAGATAAAGGAATAGTCACTAAATGTGTAGAGGTTGATGATACATGTAGTCTTTGCTTTTTTTTTTTTTTTTCATAACCTGGAAGATGTTCTCGGGGACAGCTCCCATGTACAAATGCTAATTAAGGAAGGTAATATATAGGAACTTGCCACAGACATACAAGGCAAAAAACTTCAAAGAAAAAAAACAAAGCATATTAAAATAAGAAAAAAATTAATTTTATTACTTTACTTTCAAAACTTACCCCCTTTCATGAGTCACTGCAGACTATAAATAAAAACACCCTGAAAAAAAAAAAGAAAAAAAAAAAACCACAATGGGTAAGTAATTAGATAAATTGTCCCTGCCATTTTTTAAAAACAATGATTCTACATTTTAGGAGGAAATTTTCTTAGTTTGATTTTTTTCCATTTGAAAGAAATGTAGCAGATATACAAAAATTGTGCATTTTTATGGAGTACTATGTGATGTTTCTAACATGTAATCAAAATAAATATAATTCTTTCAAGCATTCAATATGTATTTACAGTGAAAACATCCAAAAATCTTGCCTTCCAGTACCTTTATAGAGAAATATACAATATGTATTTCATCCTCCTATAATAGAATCCCCATGCATCTTATTCCTATCTTACTGTAACTGAGTATTTCCACATTTTAAAAATATTTATTTGGGAAGCAGAGAAATATCTCCAATATGCTGTTCATTGCCCCCCAAGTGCCAAGTGCCAGGGCTGGGCCAAGCCAAAGCAAGGAGCTCTTGGCTCAGTCCCTGTCTCCCTTACAGGTGGTGGGAACCCATGTCGTCAGGCCACACCTTGCTATCTCCCAGAGCATGCATTAGCAGGAACTTGGAATTAGATGTAGAACCAGAAGTCAAACCTAGATACTCTGACATGGGATGTGGGCCTCCTGGGCCTCCCAAGCAGCTGCTTTTAATTTTTTGAAGATTTATTTATTAATTTGAAGGCAGAGTTACAAAGAGAGAGATCCTGCATCCACTAAATCGCTCCCTAAATGGAACACTGGCCAGAACTGTACCAGGCCAAAGCTGCTTCTGGGTCTCCCGCATAGGGGTAGGGGCTCAAGGCTTGGACCATCGTATGCAGGGACATGAGCAGGGATCTGGATTTGAAGTGGAGTAGCCAGGACATGAACTGTTGCCCATAGGGAATGCCATTGTTGCAGGGGTTGGCTCAACCCACTGTGCCACAGTGCTGTTCCCTGTAAGCAGCTTCTTAGCTGTTGTGTTAAACACCCAACTTGTCCCTACTGCCGACAGAGTGAAGCACAGCTGTTTACAGTCTTCCTTTGACTTTGGATAGGCTAGCCATCCTTTTCTCTGTCCCCTCCCAGCCCTTCATGATAAAAGTTAGCAATGGGAAACCTTTTTCTGACAAGGACCATTGGATATTAATAATCGCATTCATAGGCCATGCAGACTTATCAACTTAAAAATTAACCTGCTATAGACATCGTGAAATTTTAAGTCCTACCTGCAGTTGCCTTGACAAGGTCAGACCAAGGTTTTATTGGCCTTATATGGCCGCATGGACCGGACATGCACCATCTTTCATATAAATGGTTGGTTCAAGTAACCATAACCTCAGTTAGAAAAGATTTTGTGAAGAAAATTATCCAGAGAAAAAATTTCTTACTGTGTTTTTTATTATATATCCATTATTTTCTATAATACAGTTTATCTTCTCCCACCATTTGTGCTTTGAAATAAGTATGATTGAAGCTAAAACTGTTTGGATTTAAAATGTGGGCTCTAGTAGTTGATCTAGACTGTTAGGTTGGAGGGACCAGCACCACTGTGTCATAGGGTAAGCCTGCAGTGTCGACATCCCATGCGGGTGCCAATTTGAGTACTGGTTGCTCCACTTTTGATCCAGCTCCCTGCTATTATACCTGGCAAAGCAGCCAGAGATGGCCCAAGTCCTTGGTCCTCTGCACCCATGTGGAAGATGTGGAAGTAGCTCCTGGCTTCAGACCTATCTAGCTCTGGCCATTGCAGTCATTTGGAGAGTGAATCAGCAGATAAAAGATTTCTCTCCCTCTCTCTCTGTAAAATCTACTTCTCAAATAAACATAAATCTTTGAAAGGATGACATTACTAGAAATAAAACAGTATTTTCTTCATGTTGAACCATGTTAACTGTAATGTATATAGAAAACCACAACGAATCTGAGGAAGTGACATTGTAGGAAAGTAAACAAAGTGATAGATGAATTACAGTAAGAGAAAAAGCTGAAAATATTAGAATGTAATCTAAAATAGTTAAAGCGTAAGGAGGGACACACAAGATTTCACTTAACCAGAGTTATACTGAGCCTGGATCCCAGCTCTTGAAACACTATAACTAGTCCCTTGAGATGGAAGACGGGATGGTGTTTGTGCTACGTAAATGATGCTTGTGATTAACTGTGTGATGGTTTCCCTCCCCATCATCCGCAGGCTTACTTGCTATGTTTTACTTGCTGTTACTTTGGAAAAATCCAAAAATCACTTGTAACCCCTCTAGCATCATGATAAACTCTCATGTCGTCTGGCCCAGGACACTGGTCATCCCTTTGTCCAGCATAAGCGTGCTTTCCTGGAGTCACATACTAGCCTTCTCAGTGAGCAGCTCTGCTTTGACTCTGCCACAGCACTGGTGCTGAAGTGACACTTTGTGAATAATGGACCCACAGCATTAGAGTAATGATGCACATGATTCAGATATGTTAAAAGAGATGCCTTAAAGGAAGCTCTTTAAGGCATCTGAAAGGTGGGAATTCTCAGAAAACTATGCTAAGGTTGCTAAGATGTTCAGTGAAAATAGTTATCTCTGAACTCATGAAGAAAGAAAAAGGAATTTATGCTCGTTTTGCTGTCACACCTCAAACTGTAAAAGTTACATCCACAGTGTATAAGTGCTAAGATGGAAAAGGTATTAAATGATAGATTCGGTTCTACCCACACTTTGAGGCATCCTCTGAGGATCTTGGAACATACACCTCTTAGATAAGGAGGACTACAGTGTGAGTGTGGTATTCCATTTCATGATCTCAGAGAAGTGTGTCCTAAAACAGATCCTTTAGTTACATTTTTAGGATTAGTTCATGAACTAGTAAGTCACACAGCAGTGAATAACACATATCCGAAAAAAAGGCTTGGGCTTGGCACAGTAGCCTAGCAGCTAAAGTCCTCGTTTTGCACACACTGAGATCCCATATGGCCACCAGTTCACATCCCAGCAGCCCTGCTTCCCATCCAGCTCCCTGCTTGTGGCCTGGGAAAGCAGTCGAGGACAGCCCAAAGCCTTAGGACCCTGCCACCCGCATGGGAGACCCAGAAGAAGCTCCTGGCTCCTGGCTTCAGATCGGCTCAGTTCTGGCTGTTGCAGCCACTTGGGGAGTGAATCAGCAGGTGGAAGATCTTCCTGTGTCTTCTCCTCTCTAAATATTTGACTTTGTAATAAAAAATAAAAATAAACCTTAAAAAAAATTTTTAAAAAAAATGTCTTTTATCAGTTCAGTATGTCCATTTAATAGTTATTAAAAAAAAAAGCCTACTCCACCTCAGTCAGGTGCTCCACATTATATTACTATAAATAACATAACAGGCAGAGAGATGTGGGAGTTCAAAGTATGATTAACTCAGTGTTTTGAGATAGGAAACAAAGTCAGGGCAAGTCAGACTTATTTTGAGGGTGAATAAAATCACTTCAGTTAAGAACTTTTAAATGTGGAAATTCATTGAGAAGGCTGTTTTTAAATACGTAAAATATTGCTCAAGTTCATATGTAACAGAGAGGAAGATGATGAGGGGTCGAATGAAGGTGAGTATTTATCTAATTGTGTGTGTGCACATTTATTACTCTTGTTTTCTTTTTTTTAACTCAGACTTCTTATGGAGGAGCTGGTGAATTTCATTGAAAGAGTGCCAAAGGCTCAGTCTGCCTCCTTGTGGAAGAATAAAGACATACAACGGTGAGGAACAGCCCCATGTCACCCAGATTCTATCTTCACTGTAATGTTAAAGGGCTATGTTTGATTCAGCTAACAGAGTGCTATGTTGGATATCAAAGTTTTAAGTGGAAAATTTGCTCTCTCTTTGAGCTAAGTGGATTGTTGTGCAGGACAGAAGGACTATTTGAGGACTCCATAAGCCATGACTGAACTAAGGCAGTAGCAACTAGCATGAAGAGGAAAGCTCAAACTTCCTAAAGAGAGACTTGTCAGTGGTTTCAGCTGTCACAAAGCTAAGAAGTGACACGGAGAGATGAAGGCCTTGGCTGTAGAAGTTGGGAAGTCATTGACAATTCCAGAGAGATTACTTGCTGTATAGTGCTAGGACTGGAAACGCCACTTATTTTTTTTAGGTGAAGTAATTAGAAATATCATAGGGTTAGCAACACTCCCTTTCTTAAGTTGGCAACCAAAGATAGCACTCAGTCTTAACCTCCTACACGTTCTGTGAGCCTGGGAACTGCCACCTCCCCTCCCCTCCCCGCACCACAGCGGAGCCAGCCTTCCCTTCCTGTCCTTGAGAATTTGGAGTAAAAACAAGCCTTTTGATTTTTCTGGTAGTTACATTCTACACCCCTGCCCAAGTCCACTTTTCTCCAGTTATCTTAGCACTGATTTATCTAGATCTGTGATAGTTTAAACATCTGCTAATCTCCGCTTTAAAATATCTTAGCTTTTGTGAAATATTTCTCCCAAAACATTGCTGGTAGCTTGATGAATATACTTTCTTTTACTTTTGTGATTGTTTCAGGGTGCATCTTCTCTATACATTCTGGTGTGTGTGTTATGTATCTTATTTAACTTAAGTAGCTTTTAATGTATGCAAGACACCATTTCTAAGCGTGTATTTAATCTCTTCACAACTCTATGAGGCAAGCAGTGGTGTCAGCACCATTTTGCTGGAGAGAAAGCTGCCACAAAGAGGTTAAGTAACTTGCCCAGGGTCACTCCGCTCAGGGCATAATCTGGATTCTAACCCATATGATGGCTGTGTGACTGCTCCTAACCCTTCTCCTGGGCCACTGGTTTTGTACACACCCACTTCTACACAAGTGTGTGAGCCCTTTCTCCTGTGAGGAGAGGAAGTGTGGTGTCTGTGTGCATTTTCCCCTGTTGGGTGGACCTTTGGTATATCTTTTTCCTTGTTGGGGGGGGGCGTCTAATGTGCACACAGCTTTCACACTGAGAAGGGTTTTCTGGGTTTGCCTAGTTTTCTGTGTGTGTGTGACTGTCCTCCTTAACCTGCCTACTCTCCTGGCATGGTGCTTGCTCGCCTTCCCTCATGCTGCATGCTCTTCCTCAACCCTCTTTTCTCCTGCCCCTTCCTGGGCTACATGGAACCCCCTTTCCCCACCTTGAGATGATGTTCTTTCCCATGGAGCACATGTATGCTGTGGCCTGCCTGCCTTCTTCCTTTTACGTTTATGCCTTTTATAGCATCCTGCCACAAATAATCTTGGCACGCTGGAAATGGTGTTCAAATGTCAATATTTCCTTACTTCCCAAAGCCCGGGCCAAGTCTTACAAAGTCTCAGATCCTTACTTTGTCTTTTCTGCTGTGACCTCGGGCAAAATCCTTGGCAGTTTTCCTTTGCCTCCCATTCTTTTAAAAACACAACAAACTAGCTGGCTCACAAAAGAAATTCCTTTGTCTGTTAGGGAAAATGTGACTGGAACTTGAAAGAGATGGTTAGGAAATAGGCCTGGAAGTTACCTCATAAGCCACTTAAATCTCCCTTTTAAAAAGAGATGGTGGTTGAAATAAAGCCTTGAGTTTTCCATTTTGCCACCTAGTAGGCAAAAATCAGAAGCTAAAAGCTAATTTAGAATACATGCACTATTAGAAAAGAACATCTTTCAGTTGTGATCGTGTTCAGAAACTATATTTGGCTTTTGAGCATGAGATTAGTCAATAGGTTTTTTGTTATTATTTGTCTCTCAAATAAAAATGAAAGTAAGTCTGAGGCACTGATCTCCCATCAAATGGTTTGGTTCCTTAGACACCCATAACAACCAAGACCAGGCCAGACCATAGCGAGGAGTTTGAGATTTCCATCCCAGCCTCCCACATGGGTAACAGGTAGTCAGCTATTTGAGCCAAGGCACTGTGATGTGGGATGCAGGCTTCCCAAGTGGCAGTTCAACCATGGCACCAAGCACTGTTCCAAACCAGGTTTTGCTTGATAAAGGGAGAGTCTAATTATTCAAGATAAAATGCTGAGGCAACTAGACACAACAAGGAAGCTTTGTCCTCTTTTTCTTCTGAATAAGCTGTTTATTCTTTAATTGACCCTAGACAAGAGTTCCCCCCAAAAGGTTCACTTAGAATTTAATCTTGGACCACAATACCAGAAGTGCTTCATTTGAAAGGTTGTGCTGAAGGATTTACATCACCTTTAGGTTGACCTCTGTTGTGAGCTGGTTGATGGCTGGTATCTGAAAGTACTGTATGTGGGAAAACACGGCATTTTGTTGTCTAGTTAATTGAAATTTTTCCCAAATGTTGTAAGCTGTGTATTTCAATTTGGGGGGTGGGGACAGGGATGAGGAATTGTCCCCCTCCATCCTGGGCCCTTAATTCCTGCACTTTCCCTGTTCAGTTCCTCTGAAGTAGATACTGCATGTCCACATGCCTCCAGGACTAAGGAAAACCATAGTAGTGAGGTGGGCTGGTGATAACTATGTACTGGCCACTGTGCCCCTCTCATTGCCACTGATGTGCAACTTCAACAGATTGTGGCCATGTGACAGTGGCCCATGCTCCCAAATCATCATTTTTCTCGAGAAACTCAAAATCTGGATGTTTTTAATGTAATTTTTAAAACTATTGGTTCACACATTAAAATAAAATCTTGTGTGATGCAAGCAAAATGACCTCTTTGAGCTGGATTTGAGATTCAACTCCCCCCCCCCCCATTTTTTACTTATATTTAGACCTTTTGTAGGCAGTCTCAAAGTAGATCTTGGTCAGGTGCCTACAATTAATGCATGTCAGTTGCTAGTAGTTACTAATCAGGCTGTCAACTGAAGATATAATAAATTAAGAATTTTTAAATTTGTTGGTCTGACAAATTCCCTTAAATCATTTGAAGTTGGTTTGAACTAGCATTTGATATATTTTTAATATGTATACCCAGAAAAATGCTATTACTGTTTTTTGACAGCTGTATGACTTCCTACCTCAGTTGATACTGTTACATGAGATTTATTTGAAAACATTCAACCCTGCTTCCTGTTTTGACATTGCAATTCACTCTTCTTGAAAAAAAGATAGCTTTTTGATGGGAAAATACAATTTTTGCATGTCTGACTTTGCCAAACTGATTTCAAAGTTTTTAATGGCAAAATTGGAAACAAATATTCTACTTCAGAGGCTAATTCAATCCCTAATATTTTAAAACTTTTTTTAAAGATTTATTTTAGTTCTTATTGGGAAGTCAAGTATACAGAGAGGGGGAGAGACAGAGAGCAAGATCTTCTGTCCACTGATTCACTCCCCAAGTGAGTGCAATGGCTGGAGCTGAGCCAATGTGAAGGCAGAAGCCAGGAACAACTTCTGGGTTTCCCATGTGGGTGCAGGATCCCAAGGCTTTGGGCCATCCTCTACTCTTTTCCCAGGCCACACGCACCGAGCTGGATGGGAATTGGGGCTACCTGGATAGAACTGGCACCCATATGGGTTCTCAGTGTGTACAAGGCAAGGACTTTAGCCACTAGACTATCACACCAGGTCCAAAATTTTTAATAGTTTTAATTATTTGTATGTGTTACAAACCAAGAAAAAAAAATCTTGTATCTGCTGGTTCACTCCCTAAATCCCTTAAGAACGTGATTGGGCCAGGCTGAAGCTAGGAATCCTAACTCAGTCCAAGTCTCATGAGTCTGAGAGTCACAGGTGCTTAGCACCCACTGCCTTCCAAGATGTGTCTCAGCCAGAAGCTGGATTTCAGACTAGGGACAGAACTGGAACCAGGCATTCCGATGTGGGATGTGAGCATCCCAAATGTCTTTTTTTTTTTTTTTTTTTTTACTAATTTGATTTTTTATTATATTTTTGACAATCTTTACATAGTTAATTAGGGAAAAAAGGTTCTAGGGCTATAGGGAAGGGGTAAGACTATTATTAGCATATTGTTTCCTTCATGTATCTGAGGTAAAGGGGGATATTGAGGGAGAAGCCCCACCCAGTTTGCCACCCACCCCAAGTCCCAGATGTGGGGCATGCTCTGAGATACTTACTCAAGTGGTTTTGATAGTTCACCAGTTATGAATCACTGCCAGTCTGGCCACTCCAAGCATGATGAGGTCGTTGAGAATCCACTGATTGACATAGTCCATCATAGAGTCTTTCTTTTGCCCAGTATTTCGCTGCTAACATATAGCTGAGATGGTTGATTGACTTGTTCTGTCCTCTATCTTTTGTTGGTTAGGGTTCTCAGTCCAGCATTTTGATTGGGCAGATCCCCAAAGAAACTTTGAGGTATTCCCAGACCAGATTCTTGTGTGTTCTAGCAAGCACAGGGTCCAGCACAGTCCATCACCCTAATCAGCTGGTGGTTGCAATTGCTGGATTGGTTCTGTTTACAGCCCCGACTTCCACTGGAACCAATGGGTGTTGCAGTCCAGCCTGGTTCTGCCCAGCACATACTCAGCCTTCACGTAAACCAGTGGGAGCTGCAGCCTAGTCAGAGCGACCCACAATAACCCCCACCAGGCCCACCCCCTACCCTGGTTTGCCAGTATGTGTAGCAGACTTGTCCAGTCTGTCCCCCATCCCATTTGGCTCTTGTACATGTCGATGGGTATTGAACCTTAGTTTTATCTAACCAGCTCAACTATCCAGCCCTCATGGTTGTTGTTGAGTGCCTCTCTGTCTAGCCACCCAAGTCCCCCGTCCTAGTTTTCATGCCCTCCCGTGGGAGTGGTAACCCAAGAGAGAAGAGCCCACTATTTCCCTCCCAGGTTGCTCTTACTGCCAGATTATGCACTCTCCATGTGGTTCTGTGGTTTGACTTGACAGAGTTAGCCCCCAGTGCCAGCTTCTGCCAGCTGATGCTATGGCTAAGCCCCAACAACCCTCACCCACTCTAATTGTGTTTGCACCAGTAGGAACAACCAGCCCAGCCTGACTTTTCCCTGATCTGGTCCACATGAGGCCCACAGGTGTTGTAGCCCTGCTTAGTCTGATCTGCCTCCATCCCAGCTCACACTCTCCAGTGGGAGTAGCTGTCCAGCAACGGAACCACCTCTTATTCCCCTGCCGCCTCTGCCCCCTCCCTTCCTGGTTCTCACGTGTGCTGGTTGGGCGCTGCAGTCACATCCAGTACAGGCAACCTCACGTTTGCATTCCATATTGTGCACTGGTTTTTGTTGCGACCGAACCTGGCTCAACCCACACTCTGTTCTGGTGCTTGGATTTGCCAGTGGATAATGTGAACTGATTCAGCCTGGTCTGCCCCCGACCCATGCCAAATGTAAGCCAGTGGAAAACTTTCCATGGCCTATTCTGGGCTGTTTCCTATCATGCTTCTTGCGCTTACCTGCAGGGACTGTGTCCTGCTAGAGGAGTTGCCCAGGCTCCTCCATCAGAACCTCTCCCAATGCCAGATTTTGCACATACCAGCGGGTCCATGATCCAGCCCTACTCAGTTTACCTCGTGTCCTAGCAGGAACAGTGACTTTCCCTGACTGGCCTTCAACCCAATCTGGTTCATGCTGTTGGACGTTTCAGCGCAGCCATGGCTCGTCCATACCCACATACGGCTCACATATGGCTCAGTAGGGGTTGAGACCTAGCCTAGTCCGTCCCACATCTATCCTGGTCCTCCGGGACACCAGAAGGTATTGGAGTCTGGCTCGGTTCGGTGCTTCCAGTCCCAGTCCACACTTGTGTCAAGGGAGAACACAACCGTTTCTTGATCAGAACGCAGCCCCCATTCCAGCCCATGCGCCCCTTGGTGGGAACCTCAACCCAGCTAGGGTGTCCCCTTAGCTCCCCAACCAGGCCTGTTCCCAGACATAGATCACGCGCATGTCAGTGGTTGCTCTGACTCTGCTTGGCACAGCCCCTCACCTGTCCCGACCCCTGCCTTAGACACTGTGGCTTAGTGTTCCTGGCTCACACAGACCAGTAGGTGCAAGAGCTCCCTGCTTGTAGCCTGGAAAAGCACTAGGGGACAGTCTAAGGCCTGGGGACCCTGCATCCATGTGGGAAACCCGGAGGAGGCTTTGGCTTTTTATCAGCTTGGCTCTGGTATTGTGGTCAATTGTGGAGTGAGTCAGCAGAGGGAAGATCTTTCTCTGTAACTCATTCTCTATGGTAAATCTGCCTTCCAAATAAAAATAAATAAATCTTAAAAAGGAAAACAGGTGGCTATACTGGCATACTGGTATAGTTAACACAAATTTAGCATTAACCAGGCTTAGGATGCCTGCTTTTTTTTTTTTTTTCCCAGTAGTATAACACCTAGGTACAATATAACCTAAGCCATTGCTTATTTTTGAATAACAGAGAGGCAGGGAAAAGAGAGGGAGAGATCTTCTGTCTACTGGTTCACTCCTCCTTCCCACAGCCTACCCCCTCCAATGGCCACAGCAGCCAGGAATAGCCCAAGTTGAAGCTAGGAAGTGAGAGCTCTATGTGGATCATCCATGTGGATACAGGGAGTCTCTAAGACATCGTGCACCACTTTTCTAGGCATATTAGTAGGGAACTGAGAATGGAAGTGGAACAGATTGGACTTGAACTGGCAAATGTATGGGATTCTGGTACTTCAGGTAGCAGGCTATTGTACAGCAATGCTAGGTCTTGCATGTATTTTATTCTAAGATGCTATCGGTTATTCTTCTAAACTGGCTGGGGAAATTTGCGCAAATTACAGTACCAATCTCTAGCAATAGACCTAAACTTGGTCACAGGTGGAGGTATCAGAGATCCATTCTCCTAAATCCTGAAGGCTTGTTGTAGATGTTTCAGCATCACTGGACTCGCCACTCAGCGGGAAACAGTCATGGGTCTAGAACAAGACTGAGATCCAGAGATATCCAGTGAAGTTTGAGAAAAACAAACTATAACTCCTGCTTCTATCCTTTCTAAAAACAGGACTTGTTTGCCCTTAGAAAGTTTATTTTATTTCAAAGGCAAAGCAAGAGCAATAGTATGAGAGCAAGAGAAATCCTCCATCTGTTGATTCACTCCCTAAATTCCAGCAATTGCCGAGATTGGGACAGGTTGAAAGCAAAAGCGCAAAGCTCCAATTAGAGTATACCAAGTGTGAAGAGGCATCCAAGAACTTGACCTATTATCTGCTGGTTCCGAGGTTTGCATTATCAGGAAGCTGGAATGCAAGTAGAGGGGCACTTAATCAAGGGCACTGTGTGTGGGATGTGGGTGTCCCAAGCAGTGAATAAACCAGCCATACTACAGCACCTACACCTGCTTCTGCACTTCCATCTAAAGAAAAAGCTACACTTGAAAAAGCATAATTCTTTGACAGAACCTATTTTCAATTATTTATTGGGACATCAATAAAATACACAGTAAGATTTGATAATTCATTCAATTGGATAGCCGATAAACCTGGAGCTCGTGGAGGGACAGAGCATGGAAACAGGAGAGCCGCTAATCTTAGAGGCATGTGGGAGCTGAGATTATTGACAGACCCAATGGTCAGGTTGGATGCCAGATGAGGAGCATAGGGTCGAAACAGCCCTGCTGGTCACCCTGTGGGCCTAAGGAGGAGCGTAAGTTGGAAAAAAGAAGAAGAAAAAAAAACACACAGTGGTTACCCTGCATTCCTGTGGAGGAGCTGAAGGCAAAAAAGAAAAAAAAACGGTTACTATGCAGGCCGATGGAGCAACCTAAGGTGGTAAGGGCCCTGCTAGTGAACCAGCAGGCCTATGCAGGAGGCTAGGATGGTAAGAGGCCTGCTGGTCAAAATAAGGGCCTATGAGAAGCCCAGGATGGTAAGAGCCTGCTGGGTAATCTACAGGCCTATGGAGGAGCCTACGATGGAAAGAGGCCTGAAGGTCACATTACAGGCCTATGCAGGAGCCTAAGGTGGTAAGAGGCCTGTTTGTGAACCAGAGGGATGAGGAGGAGCCTTGAATGCTAAGAGACTTGCTGGTCACGCTACAAGCTTATGCAGGAGCCTAGGGTAGTAAGAGCACTACTGGTTACTAGTCAGGCTTATGTAGGAGCCTGGGATGGTAAGAGGATTACTTGTCACCTTACAGGCCTATGCAGAGGCCTAGGGTGGTAAGAGACCTGCTGGTCACCTTGCAGGCTTAAGCAGGAGCGTAGGGTGGTAAGAGGCATGCTGGTCACGCTGTAGGCCTAGGGAGGAGCCTAGGATGGCAAGAGACCTGCTGTTCACCAGGCAAGCCAAAGGAGGAGCCAGAATGGTAAGAAGACTGTTAGTGAACCAGCAGGGCAATGGAGGCGCTTAGTGTGGTAAGAGACCTGCTGTCACCATGTAGACCTATGGAGGAGACTAGGGTGGTAAGAGGCCTGCTGGTCACGATACAGGCCTATGAGAAGCATAGAATGGTTAGAAGCCTGCTGAGCTATCTACAGGCTTATGCAGAAGCTTAGCATGATAAGAGGACTGCTGGTCACCTTGTAGGCCTAGAAAGCAGCCTGGGATGGTAAGAGGTGTGCTGGTCACCTTGTAGGCCTAGCAAGGAGCCTAGTGTGGTAAGAGGCCTGCTGGTCACGCTGTAGGCATATTAGGAGCCTACGATGGTAAGAGGCCTAATGGTCACATTGTGGGCCTAGGGAGGAGCCTAGGATGTTAAGAGGCCTGCTGGTCACCTTGTAGTCCTATGCATGAGCCGAGGGTAGTGAGAGACCTGCAGGTAACCAGGCTGGCCTGTGGAGGAGGCTTGTGTGGTAAGAGGCCTGGTGGTGAAAAGGCAGGCCTATGCAGAAACCTTCGGTGGTAGGAGGCTTGTTAGTGAACCAGCAGGGTGGGGGAGGCTAGGAGGGTAAGAGGCCTGCTGGTCACCTGGTAGGCCTAGTGAGGAACCGAGGGTGGTAAGAGGCCTGCTGGTCATGCTGTAGGCCTATTAGGAGCCTACAATGGTAAGAGACCTAATGGTCACATTGTGGGCATAGGGAGGAGCCTAGGATGTTAAGAGGTCTACTGGGTTCCAGGCAGGCCTTTGCAGGAGCCTAATATGGTAAGAGGCCTGCTGGTCACCTTGTAGTCCTATGCACGAGCCGAGGGTGGTGAGAGACCTGCAGGTAACCAGGCTGGCCTGTGGAGGAGTCTAGTGTGGTAAGAGGCCTGCTGGTTACCTTACAGGCCTATTCTGTTGACTAGGGTGGTAAGAGTCCTGGAGGATACCAGGCAGGCCTACACAGAAGCCTTGGGTGGTAAGAGGCTTGTTAGTGAACCAGCAGGGTGGGGGAGGCTAGGAGGGTAAGAGGCCTGCTGGTCACCTGGTAGGCCTAGTGAGGAGCCGAGGGTGGTAAGAGGCCTGCTGGTTACATTACAGGCCTATTCAGGTGATTAGGATGGTAAGAGGCCTAGTGGTGACCAGGCAGGCCTATGCACAAGCTTTGAGTGGTGGGAGGCTTGTTAGTGAACCAGCAGGCCTGTGGAGGAGCCTTGGATGGTAAGAGGGCTGCTGGTTACCTTACAAGCCTATGCAGGTGACTGGCATGGGAAGAGACCTATGGTTACCAGGCATGCCTGTGTAAGTGCTTGGGTGGTAAGAGCCCTCTGGTTACCAGGCTGGCCTGTTTAGGAGCCTAGGATGGTAGAAGCCTGGTGGCGACCTAGCAGGCCTCTGCACAAGCCGTGGGTGGTAGGAGGCTTGTTAGTGAACCAGCAGGCCTGTGGAGGAGCCTAGGATGGTAAGAGGCCTGCTGGTGACCTGATACTCCTAGTGAGGAGGCTACTGTGGTGAGAGGCCTGCTGGTCACCTTATAGGCTTAAGCTGGAGCCAAGGGTGGTAAAAGTCCTGTTAGTGAACCAGCAGGCCTGTGGAGGAGCCTAGGATGGTAGAAACCTGGTGGTGACCTTGCAGGCCTATGCTGGAGCCGAGGGTGGTAAAAGGCCTGTTAGTGAACCAGCAGGCCTGTGGAGGAGCCTAGGATGGTAAGAGGCCTGCTGGTGTCCTGATAGTCCTAGTGAGGAGCCAAGTGTGGTGAGAGGCCTGCTGCTCACCTTACAGGCTTATGCTGGAGCCGAGGGTGGTAAAGGTCCTGTTAGTGAACCAGCAGGCCTGTGGAGGAGCCTAGGATGGTAAGAGTCCTGCTGGTCACCTTGTAGGCCTATTGGGAGGCCTGGGTGGTGAGAGGCCTGCAGGTAACCAGGTCGGCCTGTGGAGGGGCCTAGTGTGGTAAGAGGCCTGGTGGTGTCCAGGCAGGCCTATGCACAAGCCTTGGGTGGTAGGAGGCTTGTTAGTGAACCAGCAGGCCTGTGGAGGAGCCTAGGATGGTAAGAGGCCTGCTGGTCATCTTGTAGGCCTAATAGGAACCAAGGGTTGTGAGAGGCCTGCAGGTAACCAGGTCGGCCTGCGGAGGAGCCTAGTGTGGTAAGAGGCCTGCTGGTTACCTTGCAGCCCTATTCAGGTGATTAGGATGGTATGAGGCCTGGTGGTGACCAGGCAGACCTATGCACACGCCTTGGATGGTGGGAGGCTTGTTAGTGAACCAGCAGGCCTGTGGAGGAGCCTTGGATGGTAAGAGCCCTGCTGGTCATCTTGTAGGCCTATGCTGGAGGCTAGGGTGGTAAGAGTCCTGGTGGATACCAGGCAGGCCTGTGGAGGAGCCTAGGATGATAAGAGGCCTGCTGGTCACGCTACTGGCCTAGGGAGCAGCCTATTATGGTAGGAGGCCTGCTAGTCACCTTATAGGCCTATTCAGGTGACTGGCATGTTAAGAGACCTATGGTTACAAGGCATGCCTATGAAAGCACTTGGGTGGTAAGCAACCTGCTGGGTACCAGGCTGGCCTATTTAGGAGCCTAGGATGGTAAGAGGCCTTGTGGTGAACTTGCAGGCCTATTCACAAGCCTTAGGTGGTAGGCGGCTTATTAGTGAACCAGCAGACCTGTGGAGGAGCCTAGGATGGTAAGAGGCCTGCTGGACACTTTGTAGGCCTATTAGGAGCCGAGGGTGGTGAGAGGCCTGCAGGTAACCTGGCCGGGTTGTGGAGGAGCCTAGTGTGGTAAGAGGCCTGCTGGTTACCTTACAGGCCTATCAGGTGACTGGGATGGTATGAGACCTATGGTTACCAGGCATGCCTATGTAAGCGCTTGGGTGGTAAGAGGCCTGCTGGTTACCAGGCTGGCCTATTTAGGAGCCTAGGATGGTAAGAGGCCTGGTGGCGACCTTGCAGGCCTATGCACACGCCTTGGGTGGTAGGAGGCTTGTTAGTGAACCAGCAGGCCTGTGGAGGAGCCTAGGATGGTAAGAGGCCTGCTGGTCACCTTGTAGGCCTATTAGGAGCCGAGGGTGGTGAGAGGCCTGCAGGTAACCTGGCCGGCTTGTGGAGGAGCATAGTGTGGTAAGAGGCCTGCTGGTCACCTTATAGGCCTATGCACAAGCCTTGGGTTGTAAGAGGCCTGTAGTGAACGAGCAGGGCTGTGGAGAAGCCTAGTGTGTTAAGAAGCCTGCTGGGTATCTACAGGCCTATTCAGGTGACTAGGATGATAAGAGGCCTTGTGGTGACCTTGCAGGCCTCTGCACAAGCCTTGGGTGGTAGGAGGCTTGTTAGTGAACCAGCAGGCCTGTGGAGGAGCCTAGGATGGTAAGAGGCCTGCTGGTCATCTTGTAGGCCTGTGCTGGAGGCTAGGATGGTAAGAGGCCTGCTGGTGACCTTACAGGCCTATGATGGAGCCTCGGGTGGTGTGAGGCCTGTAGTGAACCAGGAGGGCTGTGGGGTAGCCTAGTGTGGGTAGAGGCCTGCTGGTTACCTTGCAGCCCTATTCAGGTGATTAGGATGTTAAGAGGCCTGGTGGTCATCTTGTAGGCCTGTGCTGGAGGCTAGGATGGTAAGAGGCCTGCTGGCTACGAGGCAGGCCTGTGGAGGAGCCTAGGATGGTAAGAGGCCTGCTGGTCACGCTACTGGTAAGAGGGCTGCTGGTCACCTTGTAGACCTATTAGGAGCCGAGGGTGGTGAGAGGCCTGCAGGTAACCTGGCCGGGTTGTGGAGGAGCCTAGTGTGGTAAGAGGCCTGGTGGTTACCAGGCAGATCTGTGGAGGAGCCTAGGATGGTAAGAGGCCTGCTGGACATGCTACAGACCTATGTAGGAGCATCGTTTGTAAGTAGCCTGGTGTGAACCAGCAGGCCTATGCAGGAGCCTAGCAGGCAGGTAGGCCTCTTAGTAAATCAGCAGGCCTATTCAGGTGCCTAGGATGGTAAGAGGCCAGCTGTCACACTGCCAGCCTATGCAGGACCCTTAGATAATAAAAGGCCTGTTAGTGAAGCAGAAGTCCTATGCAGGAGCCTAAGGAGGTTAGAAGCCTGCCGGTAACCCTGTTGGCCTATGCAGGAGCCCAAGGTGTAAAGAGGCCTGCTGGTCACCAGCAGGCCTATGTAGGACCCTTAGATAATAATAGGCCTGTTAGTGAACCAGCAGGGCTATGGAGGAGGCTAGGTTGGTAAGAGGCCTGTTGTTGACCTTGCAGGCCTATGCACAAACCTTGGGTGGTACGAGGCTTGTTAGTGAACCAGCAGGCCTGTGGAGGAGCCTAGGATGATAAGAGGCCAGCTGTTTACCTTGTTGGCCTGTGGAGTAATCTTGGATGGTAAGAGGCCTTATGGTTACCTTTCAGGCCTAAGCAGGAGCCCAGGGTGGTAAGGACCTGCTGGTCACCTTACAGGCCTATGCTGGAGCCTAAGATAATAAGAGGCCTGTTAGTGAACCAGCAGGCCTATGGAGGATCCTAGTGTCATAAGAGGCCTGCTGGTTACCTTACAGGCTTGTTTAGGTGACTAGGATGGTGAGAGACCTTTTGTTACCAGGCATGGCTATGTAGGAGCCTTGGGTGGTAAGAGGCCTGCTTGTTTCCAGGGTGGTCTATGTAGGAACACAGGATGGTAAGAGGCCTACTCATTACTCTGCAGGCCTGTGCAGGAACCTAGGGTGGTACAAGACCTTTTGGTGAACCAGCAGGCCTATGCAGGAGCCTAGCAGGTTGGTAGGGCTGTTAGTAAACCAGCACGCTTATGCAGGAGCCTTGTGTGGTAGGAGGCCTGCTGGTTACCTTACAGGTGTGTGGATAGCCTCGGGTTGTAACAGGCCTGTTAGTGAACTAGCTGACCTATTCAGGAGCCTAGGGTGGTAGAGGCCTTCCAGTAATTCTGTAGACCTATGCAGAAGCCCAGGGTGGTAAGAGGCCTGCTGGTGACCTTTCAGGCCTAATCAGGACCCTTAAATAGTAAGAGGCTTGTTAATGAACCAGCAGGACTGTGCAGGAGCCTAGGATGGTAAGAGGCCTGCTGGTGACCTTGCAGGCCTCTGCACAAGCCTTGGGTGGTAGGAGGCTTGTTAGTGAACCAGCAGGGCCTGAAGGAGCCTAGGATGGTAAGAGGCCTGCTGGTCGCCTTGTATGCCTATGCAGAAGCCAGAATGGTAAGAGGCCTGCTGGTCACCTTGTAGGATTAAGCAGAAGGTTAGGGTAGTAAGAGGCCTGTTCATGAACCAGGAGTCTTATGGATGAGTCTAGGGTGGTAAGAGGCCTACTGCCCACACTGCAGGGATATGGACGAGCCTAGGGTGGTAAGAGGCCTGCTGGTGACCTTACAGGCCTGTGGAGGGTACCATGGTGGTAAGAGGCCTGCTGGACACCCCTCAGGCATTCTGAAGCCCTGGGTGGTAGCTGGCCCGTTGGTTACCTTGCATGCCTGAAGAGGAGTCTGGCGTCGTAAGAGTCCTGCTGGTCACCCTGCAGGACTTTTGAAGAGCTGATTTGGCTGAAAGGCCCTAATTGTATCTTGGAGAAATGTTGCATCTTATGGTTATGAAAGGGCATTGTTGTCAACACAGAGGCCTGTTGAGGATCTATGGTAATGACTGTCTCTGCAGTCAACCAAGAAAGCTATGGCAAAATGAACGGTGTTGCAAGGTTCTGAGGTAAACCTGGCAGGATGTGGAGGTTAGGAAGTTGAAAAAGGCACATGGGTCATTCAGGAGGTCTGTGTAGGAATCAATCATCGTGGAAGTCCCTCAGTAACCGGGAAGGCTGTTGAAAATTGAGGAGAATAAAGGCCAACAGGACAACCAGCAGGGCTGTGGAGGAGTCCATGACGGTGTAAGACTCTGCAGATACCTGGGGGTCTGTGGTTAGGTCAAGTGTGATGTACGTCCCTCCAGTAATTGTTTACCTCTCATATGTTATCAAAGCGCCAAGAGTCATTCAGAACGACTGGGGAAGTGTCGATGGTCGAGTAAATTGTACCGACAACAAGGAAGGATGTGGAGGAAAGCGTTGGCGGTGCAAGTCCTTCCAATAACATGGCGGACTGTTTAGGTGTAGAGGGTTAAAAAGGACCACAGGTAATCAGGATAGCTGTGGAGGAGTTGATAGTGGTGTAAATTGCTCCAGAAACATGCAAGGATGTGGAGGAGTGCATGGTGGTACAAGTCCCTCCAGGAACCTGGAAGGATTGGAGGAGTTGATGATGATGTAAGTTGATGGCATTGAAGTTGATCTTGGATCCTGGAAGGACGTGGAGGAGGTAATGGTATTGTAAGTCCTTCCGGGAACCTGGAAGTACTTGTAGGAGTAGATGGTGGTATAAGTCTATCCGAGAACCTGGAAGGATCTGGAGAAGTTTATACTGGTATGAGTCACACAAGGAACCTAGAAGATATAGAGGAGTTGATGATGGAGTCAGTCCAGCCAGGAACCTGAATGGACGTGGAGGAGTTGATGGTGGAGTCAGTCCAGCCAGGAACCTGAATGGACGTGGAGGAGTTGATGGTGGAGTCAGTCCAGCCAGGAACCTGGAAGTAGTTTGAGGAGATGATGGCAGTATCAAGGAGGAGGAGTTGATGTCAGAGTCCCTACGGGAACCTGGAAGGACGAGTAGGAGTTGACAGTCGTGTAAGTCTTTGTGGGAACCTGGAAGTACGTGGAGTAGTTGATGCTAGAGTCTTTCCCTATGGGAACCTGGAAGGACGAGGAGGAATTGATGGTGTTGTAAGTCTTTCCGGGAACATGGAAGGACGTGGAGGAGTTCATGGTGATGTAAGTTGATCTGGGATCCTGGAAGGACATGGAGGAGTTGATGGTGATGTAAGTCTTTCCAGGAACCTGGAAGGACAAGGAGGAGTTGATGGTGATGTAAGTCTTTCTGAAAACCTGGAAGTAGTTGGAGATGATGGCAGTGTCAAGGAGGAGGAGTTGATGTCAGAGTCTGTCTATACAGGAACCTGGATGGATGAGGAGGAGTTGATGATCGTGTAAGTGTTTGTGGGAACCTGGAAGTACTTGGCATAGTTGATGCTAGAGTCTTTCCCTATGGGAACGTGGAAGGACGAGGAGGAGTTGATGGCATTGAAGTTGATCTTGGATCCTGGAAGGATGTGGAGGAGGTGATGGTATTGTAAGTCCTTCCGGGAACCTGGATGGACGAGGAGGAGTTGATGGTCGTGTAAGTCTTTCTGAAAACCTGGAAGTAGTTGGAGGAGATGATGGCAGTTACAAGGAGGAGGAGTTGATGTCAGAATCTGTCCGTACGGGAACCTGGAAGGACGAGTAGGAGTTGATGGAGTTTTAAGTCTTTCTGGGAATTTGGAAGGAGGTGGAGGAGTTGATGGTGATGTAAGTTGATCTGGGATCCTGGAAGGACGTGGAGGAGTTGATGATGATGTAAGTTGATCCAGGAACCTGGAAGGACGTGGAGGAGTTGATGGTGATGTAAGTTGATCCAGGAACCTGAAGGACGTGGAGGAGTTGATGATGATGTAAGTTGATCCAGGAACCTGGAAGGACGTGGAGGAGTTGATGGTGATATAAGTTGATCCAGGAACCTGCAAGGATGTGGAGGAGTTGATGATGATGTAAGTTGATCCTGGAACCTGGAAGGACATGGAGGAGTTGATGGTCGTGTAAGTGTTTGTGGGAACCTGGAAGTACTTGGCGTAGTTGATGCTAGAGTCTTTCCCTATGGGAACCTGGAAGGACATGGAGGACTTGATGGTGATGTAAGTTGATCCAGGAACCTGGAGGGACGTGGAGGAGTTGATGGTCATGTAGGTCTTTGTGGGAACCTGGAAGTACTTGGAGTAGTTGATGCTAGAGTCTTTCCCTATGGGAACCTGGAAGGACGTGGAGAAGTTGATGGTGTTATAAGTCTTTCCAGGAACCTGGAAAGACGAGGAGGAGTTGATGGTGGAGTCAGTCCCTCTTTGAACCTGAAAGGATGAAGAGGTTTTGATGGCATTGTAGGTCTTCCAGAAACTGGATGTATGTGGAGGAGTTGATGGCAGTGTCAGTCCTTCTCGAAACCTGGAAGGATGTGGAGGTGTTGATGATAGTAATGAAAGGGCAACGGGTCTACCAATAGGGCTGTGGAGGTGTCCACAATCTCTTTACTATGGTTTAAGGCTGTGGATGTGCTGATAGTGCTGTAAGTCTCTGCCGTAATTTCCAGGGTTATGGGCTTGTCAAGGGTTCAATAGGCCCACGGGTCAATCATGAGGGCTGTGGAAGAACTGATTGCGGGTTTTGTCCTTATGAACCTGGAAGGCTGTGCAGGAGCTGATGGCTTGTAAGTTTTCTGGGAACTTGTAAGGCTGTGAAGGGGTCAAGGGTGGTATAAGTTCCTGTGGCAACTTGGAAGGTTGTTTAGTTGTCGAGTGTTATGAAAGGCACATAGGCAACTAGGAGGGCTGTGAAGGAATTGATGGTTGTGTAAGTCCCTTTGGTAACAATTCGGGCTGTGGAGGTGTCGTGGATTAAAAAGGCCCATGGGTCAACCAGGAGTTTTCTGGTGGAGTTTATGGTTATGTAAGTCCCTCCCGTATCTTTGAGGGCTATGGAGGTGTCGAGAGTGGTGTCGTTCTTTCCAGTAACTGGAGGGCTGTGGAGATGTTGAGGGTTAAAAAGGCCCACAGGTCAATCAGGAGTTTTGTGGAGGAGGCGATGGTGGTGGTATTGGAAGTCATTGTGGTAACCTGCAGTGCTTTGGAGGGCCTGAGAATGATGAAAGGCCCACCAGCCAACCTGGAGGCCTGGGGAGGAATTGAGAATGGTAAGGCCCACTATTCATCCTGGAGGGCTGTGAAGAAATTGATGGTGCTATAAGTAATTGGACAGCAGCAGAGATGGTGAGGGTGGTTGGAGAACCCCTGTAACCCTGGAGGGCTATGTAAGTTGAGGGTTGAAATGGCCCAAAGATCTCTGATCGATAGATCTCCACAGTGCTCAAGGAAAATCAAAAGGGCCTTTAACCACCGAAGCTCCACCACTGCTGTCTATATTGATTGGAAGTGACTCATACCATACTCAACTCCTCCACAAGCATCAAGGTTGACCAGAGGGTCTTCTACTAACATCAGCTCCTCCATAACCCTCCAGATTGATCGGGGTCTTTCATCACCCTTGGATCCCCCAACCTCTCCAAGTTGACCAAAATGGCCTTTCACAACATGGGATCCTCAACATTTCTCCAGAAATACCATTAGGGCCTTTCACAATTCTCAGCTCCACCACAGTGCTCCAGGTTGACTAGCGGGCCTCTCACCACCCTCAGCTCCTCCACAGCCAAACTGGAGTATTGTGGAGCAGCTGAGGTAGTGAATTCCGATCAACCTAGAGGGTGGTGGAGGAGCCCAGGGTGTCAAAGGGCCCACTAGTAGACTGCAAGGCAATGGAGGAGCCCAAGGTGGTGAATGATCTGCTGTTTCAACTGTTGGGTGGTGGAGGAGCCTAGGACAGTCCATCCACCTGGAGGTAGTCGAGGAGCTGAGGGTGGTGAACAGCCCATCAGTCCAACTGGAGGGCAGTAGAGGAGTTCAGGGAGGTGACTGGCCCAGCAGTCCAATTGGACAGTGATGACTGGCTTGCCATTCCAACCGTAGGCTGGTGGAGGAGTTGAGGAGGATGAATGGGCCCACCAGTGGACAGTGGAAGAGCCCAAGGTGGTGAATGCCTGACAGTTCAACTGTTGGGTGGTAGAAGAGCCTAGGACAGTCAAGGCCCTCCAGTAAAACTGGAGGGCAGGTGAGGAGTTGAGGGTGGTGATCTCCCCACCAGTTCAAGTGGAGGGTAGTAGAGGAGCCAAGGTGGTGAACAGCTCACCAGTCCAACTAGATGTGGTGCAGGAGCCAAGGTTGGCAAAGGGTGAGTTCAGTGCATTGCCCTCCAGTTGGACTGCTGAGCCAATTACCACCCTTGGTATCTCCACCGTCTTTCAGTTTCACTGAGGGCTGCTCACAACCTTGGCTTTCTTCACCACCTTGGCTCCTACACTTCCTTTCAGTTGTACTGGTGATTGACTTGTCATTCCAAAGAGCGGTGGAGCAGTCGAGGGGTGTGAAGGACCTACCAGCCCAAACAGAGGGTGATAGAGGAGCTGAAGGTGGTGAATGGACTGCAAGTCCAACCAGAGGGCAGTCAAGGACCTGAGGTGGTGAACAGCTTGCCAGTTCAACTAGGGGTGGTGCAGGAGCCCAGGTTGGTGAAGGGTCACTCAGCACTCCAGTCAGACTAGCAAGCCGTTCACAACCTCTGCTTTTCCACCGCCTAGTGGTGGACTGCCTAGCCCTTTATGACCTCAGCTACCTTCCCCACCTTGGTTCCTGCACTGACCTTCAGTTGGAATGGTGATGATCGGTCCAGCAGTCCAACTGAGGGTGATGTTTGGCTTTCCATCCCATCTGAATGGCGGTGGAGGAGTTGAGGATGGTGAAAGACCTGTGGGCCAAATTGGAGTATTGTGGAGCATCAGAGATAGTGAAAAGCCCTTCCGGTCAACCTGGATGGTGGTGGAGGAGCCCAGGATGGTAAACAGCCTGCCTGTCCAACCATAGGGAGGTAGAGGAGCATAGGGTATCCGATGTCCTGCCAGTTCAACTGTTGGGCAGTAGAGGAGCCTAGGATGGTCAGAACCCACTAATCCACCTGGAAGGCAGTCGAGGACAAGGGTGGTAAACAGCTTACCTGTCCAACCAGAGGGTGGTGGAGGACCCGAGGGTGGTGATTTGCCAGCCAGTTCAACTGTTGGGTAGTGGAGAAGCCTAGGACAGTCAGGGCCGGTCAGTCCACCTGCAGAGCAGTCGAGGAGTCGAGTGTGTGAAGGGCCCAGCAGTGTAACAGGAAGGCGGTGGAGGAGCTGAGGGTGGTGAATGACTGGCAGTCCAACAGGATGGTGGTGGAGGAGCCGGGTGGTGAAAGCTCAACTGGCTGCTCTTGGTGACTGGTTGGATCAGAATGCAACAGAAGTGACACGTCTGAGGTGAGGTCATAAAGCAGTTTTTACATTCCATCCAGGTGCCTTGGAGCATGTTTCGCAGGAGACCTAACCACATACAGGATGCCTGGCCATTGATACTGCCAGTTTGTATAGTTCATGAGTTGCTGTCTGGCCTACCATGGTTCTAGAGATGTTCTGTGTTTCAGTTGGAGCCTCCAGAGACTACCCAGCAACTCATTCCATGGCTGATGGCACACAGAGTAGGCTAGTCTTCTGGTTGAACTTTGTGAATTCCTGATACACAAAATCACAGGATAGGATTTTTTTTTTTAAATATGCTAAATCCAGAGGCCACATTTAGTATAGTGGTAGGCGACTGACTGTCAAGGCTGCCTGGCTGGAATGAACTTCTGCCTAGCTCCATTTCCTTTACTCAGCCCTATTCACCAGAGCCAGTCCTACAGTTTAGCATATGTCTTCCCATTGTTTGGACTAAATACCAGAGACCAGGCAGAAGTCACTGACGTTAGTGCTTCTGTATGACAGGATTCCCCAAGTATATTGTTGTGATCTCTTGGTGAAGTTTATAGTCAGAGAGGGCAGGAAGTGATGGCAGTGTTCCACAATACTACCTAAGTGGTTTCTTTCTGTTGTGTTTAAAGAGGAAATAACAAAATAGAATCCCCCAGAGCTTTTCTTGTTAGACTAAGCTCCCCAGTTCCACGTGGGGTTACCATGAAAGCATTCCCCCAGCCAAGGGTCTCAGCTCCAAAAGGAGGACGTGCTTAGGGCACCCATGTACTACCCCTGTCCCTCTTCAGGGAACTAAGGAGATTTCACTTAAATCAATTTTATTTGAACTTACTTAATTTCTTAAAAAGGTTTTTTTAAAGTGCTTTTTGCTGCTGCTGATGTTTCCATGTGATGCATGGTGACTAAAACCAGGACATAGAAATACAGGAGAGTCCTAGATGATGAAATAATAAACATTTTTATTCCAATTTCTCTCTTACTACACGTCAATTATTAACTAGGAAATCAATCATTAAGGTCATGAATAAATTTGGCCCAACTATCTTTTGGGTCACATTTCTCCTTACACAAAGGCACTAGCTAACTTCAGTTCTTCATGTCTTCCTCTGCAACTTCGTGTCTCTGTCCTGTGAGCTTTTAAGGAAGTCCAGATTTTTACTTCCACCTGTCTCCATGTGACTGCTGGAGACATCAATGCCAGAGCCTCATCTGGTCCTTCAACTTTACCAAGCAGATTTCTAAAAGATCAGTACTTCTTTATGGATTCACTAACTCACCCCACCCCAACCCATGCATTTTATATTCTCTACCAACTCCAATTTGACGTTTAAGATACACTAGATAGAACTCTAACCGTCTTGGATGCAGGTTGGAGAACACACGGTTCTGCTTTACATGGGCTTGTTGTACCTAGTAAGTGCCCAATAAATAGTTGATGATGAAGCGGCCCCCTGCCTGAGACCAGTTTGGGAAAAACCAAAGCCCAGAGTAAAAGCTGCAGTAAGCAAGGTGTGTTTGTGCATCCTGACCATATCCCAAACTCCCCAGTTCTGCTCCTGCTGGTCTTGGACTCTGATTCAAAGCAAGAGATGTCAGATGCTTATACTGAGAAGTCTTCCTCTGTATTTACCACACAGCCGTCACCTTGCTTCAGGGCTATGCTTATGGGAGAATCCAACTGCTAACCAGAGAGCGTTCTCTTCCAATCAGTTATGGAAAAACAAGCACCATATTCTGATGGAAGCAGAAGATGATTCAGGGGAGTTTGGGCCCACAAAAGATGCCACAGCCTCTCTCAGAGGACAAGCAAATACCAATATTTGTCTTTTGGAGCCAGTGAGCCAGCTGACATTAAAAGCCTCCTAATGAGGGGACGTTCATGCTAAGAGCCTGGAAGCCCTGATGACCAGGGCAGGCATAAACTGTGAGCAGAAACTAGGGACAGAACTGGAACCAGGCATTCCGATGTGGGATGTGAGCATCCCAAATGATGTCTTAACTACCTGCCAACTAGTGTTCTTTGCATATCGTTACTGTGTATAAAGTTAGAATTCTACAGTTATAATTGGGGATAAATCATTAGCAGATACTGTGATAATCCTCTCACAAGCGCTAAGGAATCAGGTATTGACATTCATGACTGAATTGTTATGGGGATTGTTAGTGTACAACTTAAAATAAAGCTGAGTTCATACTTTATGGACAACCTTTTTTTAAAAATACATATCAAAGTTGAAGTTCTGCTTTTATACTTTAGATGTTTGTGAAGGAATTTATCAGGTCTAAATATAAAATCAGAAGAAATTATAAAATATGAACTTAACAGATCAAGTAGACAGTATTTGAAATTCAGATCTGTTTCTTAGTAGCTGCAGCAAGTTATTTTTTTAAAAGCACTTATCATTTATAAAATAAGAATGTATTAGCAGCTTCATAGAGTTGCTGTGAAGAGTTAACAAGTAATACAATTCCTTGAAACAATGCCAAGCGCATACTAAGTACTTAGTAAATGCCAGCATCCTTATCCTGTTTATTGACACATATGGCTTACACAACCACCTTTTGGTAACTGGAACACATCTTCCCTCTGTCCCTTAATTTATTTATCTTCAGACACTGCTTTGCCTGATGAAAGCAAGGTAATCAAGTGGACTGAAGGAAAGCTGTTTTCTAATCCCACTGTTGCCCTTACTTAATACTGTCATTCAGACTCTTTCAGACTCAATCTGCTTTTCTGTAAAATAAGAGAACTTAATTAAATGATCTCTACATCCTCTTAACATTATGATTTTAAGAGATGCCCAAAAGAGAAGCTCCTTAAAGTAGGATCTCATCGAGTGGCAATACTTTAATGGAGTCTTCACATCTTGTTCAGGTTTCTGATTCCGGATACCTCATTTTATTTCATTCAGTTGATTGGCGTCGCAGAGACTGACTCATGCTAACCAAATTCCCAAGATGTTGACTGACAAACAGAAATTCCACTTAATTACTTTAAACAGACACCTGCCTGGCTCCAGCACAAGCATAGTTCATCTGTCTGGGACACTCTGTTCCAGTGAACAAGAACACTTAAGATATCACATTATAGATAAGAGTTTTTTTTAGTGACCATTGAATTAAATAAAAGATAGTTTAGATACTCTAAAGAATTATTCCCAGAATGCTTTGGTAGCTTAAGCCATTGCTTCTGTCTTTTCTAGCAATAACTTGGTCTAAAACAAAACTCAGGATTTGTAATTTAGTTAATATTATATAATCTAGATTACAATAAGAAGTGGTTGATTGGGCCCAGCACAGCAGCCTAGTGGCTAAAGTCCTCACCTTGCACATGCCAGGATCCCTTATGCACCCCAGTTCATGTCCTGGCTGCTGCACTTCCCATCCAGCTCCCTGTTTTGTAGCCTTGGAAAGCAGCAGAGGATGGTCCAAGGCCTTAGGACCATGCACCCACATGGGAGACCCAGAAGAGGCTCGTGGCTTCTGGCTTCAGATCAGTTCCACGCCGGCTGTAGCAGCCACTTGGGGAGTGAACCAGCCGAAAAATCCTTCTCTCAGTCTCTTCTTCTCCCTGTAATTCTGACTTTCCAATAAAAAATTAAATACTAAAAAAAATAATAATAAAGTGCTTGACTTTTGAGATTCTATTTTAGGTAAACTTCATATAGGTCATTACTGTGTAAACAGAGCCTCATTCCACCCATCCCCAAAACATGTTACTTACTCTATTGTGATGAGAGGAAACACTTTCCGCTCCAATTTCTACGCCTTATTTTTTTTTTTTTAAGATTTATTTTTCATTGATTTAAAAGGCAGAGTTTCAGAGAGAGAAGGAATGGCAGAAGAAGAAAGACTCCCATGTGTTGACACATTCCCCAAATGGCTGCAGCAGTCAGGACTGGGCCAGGCCGAAGCAGGTACCAGGAGCGTGTCGTAGATCCCCTTCATGGGTGCAGGGTCCCAAGCATTCCCTCTGCATTAGTAGGGAGCTGGACTGGAACCACAAACACATGGGATGCCAGGCACTGCAGCGCTGCACTGGCCCCTCCTCATGGTCTTTGTGTTCTGCTTTCATATTAGTTTTATTCATTCAGCAAACAGAAAAAGCCTAACCAGTGTTTTACTTACTTTTCTGTGGTCCCTGCCAACTTCGGGGTCTTAACTGTTAAAGTTCATGGCTGCAGTAAGGTTGGTCGTGGGGACAACAGAGCTCTGGCAGGATGTCAAAACTCTTGCAAAAGAAGTTTATTAGGCACTTAAGTGTGATAAGAACAGCACAAAACAATGAAATCTTTTAGAAAGTACTTAGGAAACATTTAGATTCTGAAAACTTGACTTTGATAAATTAGAAAGCCAGAAAAAAAAAAAAAAAGAACTAGTTCCCTCTGGGTTTTCTTATCCTAAATCAGCCAATAAGTCTAATGACTTTAAATGGCTCTATAAATGCCTCTCTCTAATTATGACCTCAAGTAAGTGCAAGGGAAGTTTCAAGAAAGCTAAGTTGCACAGGATGTTAGGAGATAGAAGGAAATAATGACAAAGTGACTCCTTATCCAGGAAGAGTAAAGAACAATGTCAGCATAAAAAAAAAACAATCCACTTGCCTACTGCCTCATCTCTTTATTTTTTTCTTAAAGATTATTTATTTATTTGAGATACACAGACAGAGAAGAGATCGAGAGCTAAGACCTTGCATCTGCTGGCTCACTCCCCAAAATGGCTGCAATGGCAAGGGCTGGCCTAGCTGAATCCAGGAGCCAGGAACACAGCTGGATCCCTGCTTCTCCTCCCGCACATCCCCACTCCCATGTAGGTAGCAGGTGACCAGGTAATTAAGTCATCTGCTGCCTTTCCAGGCACATTAGCAAGAAGTCAATTGGAAGTGGAACAGTCAGGACTTGACTGACAGTTATAGGGTGCCAGCATTGTAGGCAGCAGCTTACCCAGTGTGGTACAACGCCAACCCATAGTTTCTCATTGAGATGTTATTTCTAGCTGCTAAAAAAATTACTCAAAGTACTAATTGGTAAAAATATAGTCACCGGATCTATATGAAAAGTGAAACCTGAGTATTTCCAAAGTAGATCAACAACAATTCATTTTAGTTCTGATAGATGTTGCTGATACATTCATTAAAGGTGTACCTTTGGAGCGCCACTTGCATAGGGCACTCTGCTCAGTGCTCACTGTACAAAAATGAAAATGGTGTACAATGTGAATAATGTAATGGGATAAAAAACAAACATGTTACTATCCCAAGAGGTTTAGTAAACAGAAGGCCTATTAACGAGACTGTTGTTCCTGCAACAGAGCTCTGGTGAACTCTGTGGAGGGTTGTCTGGGATGAGCAGTTCTCGGTAAACAGATGCTGTGTTCAGTTGCAGTACAAGCTGTGATTGCTGTGCCACCCACCCT
Source organism: Ochotona princeps (assembly GCF_030435755.1). Lineage (NCBI taxonomy): Eukaryota > Metazoa > Chordata > Mammalia > Lagomorpha > Ochotonidae > Ochotona > Ochotona princeps. The sequence continues at coordinate 40,628,895 of NC_080842.1, read as the reverse complement.
GAAGGAGAATGTGGGGACATAACCAAGCTGAAATATTCCTCCATTTTCCAGTTGTGTTTTGTTTTGTTTTTTAAGTAAACTCTTTCTTTACCTGTCAAGAAATAGGTTTTGGACTATTGGGAATGAAAGTAGTAGATGTTTTCCATCTTCACACCTGCCACTTTCCCATTGCCAGCTTACTCTGTGGGCTGAATATAAAATTGTTTCATCTCCAGCAGAGAGAGGAAACATTAAAGTGACTAAAATGCCTCATTTTGAGAAAGACTCCCAATTTTTAAGTTTTGTAATTTTCATAGGATGTTGTCCTAGATGGGAAGGGGACAAAATTTGGGGAAAAACCATCAAAGACAGACTGGAGCCCCCAAGTTATGGGTGATGGCAGTACTGGTTGTCAAGTGATGGGTAAGCAAAGTCACAGTGAAGAAAGAGCTGGGGTTTTATCTTTGAATATGACTTTTTGGTCAACCTCATAGAAAACTCAGTTGTAAGACCCTGGCAATGCTAAAATGAATGTGAAACAGAAACAACTGAATTGAGAGCTGTGGTTGGGCTGAAAGTGTGGAATCCTCCTCACTACTCTTAGCCAGTCTTGTGCCAGACATGGAGCCCTGGGATACACTGAGGAAGCCCTGCACCCATCAGCCTGAGGTGGGTCCAAGCCCCACAGTCCATTGATTCTGAAACTCTTAAGGAAAAATCAAAGCAAAGTTAAAAGCTTGGATTCTTCCTTGAGACCCTTAAGAGCAAGAATTGAGACATTGAAGTTCAAAATTTTGATTACTGAGGTGAATCATGTTGACTTGAAGTTCACTGGAATACTGTTGGAAAATGATGAAGCTGCAGTGGTTGTGGTACTTCTATGCATCAGGACAGGGTTGGAGACAAGCCTTCATTCAGCATCTTTGTATGTGTGTCAAACACTTTGTATGTGTTATATCTCCCATACGAAAACAGCTCTAAGAGGAAGCTGATGTTCTCCCCGTTTTACATTGAGGTTCCTAAAACCCTGCTGAAGGCCCTAGGTTTTATCCTGAATGTGGTGGTGAGCACTGGGCATGTGCAGGATAGGGAAGAGGGGGTGTGTTTGTGTGTATGCGTGTACACGCGTGCATCATTCATTTCCTATTTTTAACCATATGAGGACACTTCAGAAAGTGTGTGGAAAAAGAAAAGTTTATTTTGGTGCAAAAATATTGAAATTCATGTCTAGTTTTTTCATAATACACATTTTTCCATGAGCTTTTAGAAGACCACTCAATTCTTTTAGGCCCTTTTGTGAAGGAAAGCAAGCGTAGAGGCAGCCCTGTCTCCACAATAGACTTTTGTTACCTTGAGCTGGTGAAATTTTCTTAGATTTAATTTCTTCATGAAAATTTCATGGAAGGGTTGCTGATTAGAGAATTTCTTTGAATAAACAAAAACAGAAGAGAGTAGGGAAAGCAACATTTGAACATTAGTTCAGAGTGTTCTTGTTATGAATGCAATAACAGTACAAAAACAGAAAAAAACAGGAAGAAAGAAACTGAAATTCTGGATTTTCTTGATCAGATGTTGGTGAATATTTTCTATAAATGGCTATGGATACTTTCTAAAAAACATTTATTCATTTTTATTGAAAGGCAGATTTAGAGAAAAGGAGAGAAAGAAAGATCTTCCATCTGCTGGTTCACTCTTGAAATGGCCACAATGGCTGGAGTGGAGTCACTCTGGAGCCTGGAGCCAGAAGCTTCCTCTAGGATTCCCATGAGGCTGCAGGGTCCCAAGGCTTTGGGCCATCCTTTACTGCTTTCCCAGGACATAAGCGGGGAGCTGGAATGTGAAGTGGAGCACCCATATGGCATTCCAGTGCTTTCAGGGAAATTAGTCAGTTGAGCCATCACACAGATATTTTAAGCTTTGTGGATCATATACCTGCTTATCCTCTATGATAACTAATAGGGAATATAAAGACAACAGGAGTAAAAATTATGAAACTTTAAAAAGTGCATTTTGGTTTTTAAGGCCTGCAAAGTTGAGTTTTAGCTAGATTGACCAAGTAAAAAGAAGGAAAATGGGCCTGGTGCAATAGCCTACAGGCTAAAGTTGTCTTGCATGCCCCAAGATCCCATATGGGCAACAGTTCTAATCCTGGCAGCACAGCTTCCCATCCAGCTCCCTGCTTGTGGCCTGGGGAAGCAGCCAAGGATGGCACAAAGCTTTGGGATCCTGCACCCACGTGGAAAACCCAGAAGAGACAACAGGCTCCTGACTTCAGATTGGAGCAGCTCCAGCAGTTGCGGCCACTTGGGGGGAAATCAGCAGATCAAAGATCTTCCTCTCTGTTTCTCCTTCTCTCTGTATATCTGCCTTTCCAATAAAAAATAAATAAATCTTAGTTAAAAAAAAAGAAGAAATGTAAATTACTTGAATCAGAAATGAAAGGGATAATATTACCAGCCTTACAGAAATAAAAAATGATTCTTTAGAATCCCATGAAAAATGAATTGGACAACTTAGGTGAAATGGAAAAATATTAGCAGTGGTCTATAACATGAAGATATGTTCAAGTAGTAATTGACAGTGTGATGCATTTACAGGCTGTTGCCATCTCCTCTCAAGGATGCAGTGGAAGTTTCAACATGGAGAAGATGTTACACAATGCAAGAAGTGAACTCAGCCCTTAGTAAAATCCAACTGGTGGGATATTCTCAAAAAATTGTAAGTGTTGATATCAATTAAATGCGATTTGCTGATGTTTTCCATCTAAATTTTTCTTTGCAAAAAACATACTGTTCCCTATTTAGAGTCAATCAACCACTGGAAATTATGTGCTAGTGCAAGGTAAAAAGAACATGTCTAATTTTCCTTCATCCTCCCAGGTTTATGTGTGTGTGTGTTTCTTTTTTCCAAACTCAGATGTAACCCACTGCTTGCTGGCTTAACATTTACTGGCCTGAATGTAATGAAGTGGGAGAAAGTCAACTCATCCTCACTTCAGAACCTGAAATATTTAGGCAAGTCAAGGGGTAACCAGAGAAATTAGAAATACAACTTGTGAGCGCTGATCTGAAGCTTAAGGTTCCCCTTCTGCTAACCTGTGTCCAGAGGCTCTCCAATCAAGAGCCCACGCCTAAACTAATATGAAACAGGCTAATCAGAATATTTGACTCTTTGGCCTATTTGGTATTTGATGTCTTATTTTGCCTTTTAATGAGTAGTTCTTGAGCAGCTGGTGATCTGGAAATGGATCAGAACTCTGACGTGATGAGAGAAAGCTCTAGAACTGTTTACTGTGTCTGGTCTCAGTTGTCTACATTACTGTGAAGTTTCTCATCATTGGTGTCCAAATTGAGCAAGAATATTTTTATTGTGTCTTTTTTTTTTTTCACCTGAAAATGTATCTGGTGTGACTGTGTCACTGAAAGCTCATTATACATTCTCACTTGTTTTCTTCCTAGGAACTTTTTGGTGCTGTCCAGGTGACCCCTCTCAGTTCCGGCTATGCACTTGGAAGCTCCAACTGGATTATCCAGTCCCATTATGAGAAAGTATCTTATGTCTCTGGGTCCTCCTTGCTTACCACACACCCCCAGGTATACAGATGTTTTAAACAACTCAAATTTTTGATTATTTAACTCAAAATCAGGTAATATCCCGAGTTCTAAAAGCCATTTAAAATTCTGTGCAATTTTAATCTCTAAATGTACCATAGGACTTAGTAGGCCTGGATGAAGAATTCTTATTTTATTTTAATGTGTAAAGGGAAACTCTTGGAAGTTTTTACGTTAGTAATTCATTCTTGCCATTTTTACATTTTATATGAAAGCATTACAAAGGGGGGTGGGTGGGAGAAGTCTTCCATCTGTTGGTTCACTTTTCAGATAACCGTAATGCCAGGATTCGGCCAGGCCAGAGTGAGGAACTTCCTCCAGGTCTCCTACATGGGTGGGTGGCCCAAGCATCTGGGCCCCCTCTTCTGCTTTCCCAGGCCATTAGTGGAGAGCTGTATTGGAAGTGGAGCATCCAGGATTCAAACCAGCATCTATATGGGATGCCAGTGCTACATTAAGTGACTTAACCTACTATGACACAGCACTGGCTCCCATTGTAGCCATATTAAGAGGGTATGCATGTTAACATTATTAATGCTTATCGTATTTATTCCTTTTTAGGTATTTGTGTAGAATGTTTTCATAGATCTTGGTTCTTTCCATGTTGTGCAGGGTTTGAGGAGACTGGCTGATGAGCTGATGGATGAGCATATAAATAGATAACTTGTGGAAATACATATCCCATTTCATTTATTCATTTATGTCTACTTAAACATAAGCCTGATATTTTATTGTCTTCATGGTAAAGCTAAAGATGAGTCTTAGAATGAGATCATTTAACCCTTTCTCATCTTCTTTAAAAATGCTTGCATCTTGTGGGTCCGTATTCTCTTCGGTCTGCAGTTGGGCCGAATAGATTCAGTCTTCTTTGTACTTTAACCTTTTTCCAGAAGGTTGTCTTGATCTGCCCAACACAATCAGCTTTGTTCCTGTCATAGCTCCAGCTTCCCCAGGCACAGTAGAATTCTTGACCTATTTACCGTGTGTCACTTTGTGGGGTTCATGCTTGCCACACTTAGATGGCTGCCAGGTTTTAGGAATATTTGCCATGTTTTCAAGGAGAGCTGTTATTATAGAAAGGTATGTTTATTTTTTCATTGACAAAAATTGATGTGTGTATGGTTTACAGCATGATGTTTTGTATTTGTATACAATGTGAAATGACTTCATCAGGTTCATTCACATGTACTTTTTTATGTGGGGAAAGGGATACTTTGTCCTAAGCAATCAGATGTTCCTGAGCTGCCATTCTGCATTGTTTTTCATACCTTCTTTTTAACCAAGTTTCATCTCAAGGTCCATCAAGGACAAGCTGCTATTTTTTCCTGCAGCTAGCAGAATTCTGGGCCCTTCCCGCTTATTGAAATCAAAAGCCCATCAATGTCGTCATAATGTGCTTCATTGAATCAAAATTTTTTATTGGCAGCTTCTATCACTCCTGATACATTCTTCTGTATAAGATAGAAAGATGGCTTGGCAGCCAACTCTTCTGATTTGTCCTGCTTAGATCAAAACCTTTACAGTACTGTTGATGTAATTTCCAGTAAATTATTCTTACAAGGTCCATAAATTTAAAGGGAAAATAAGGTCTTGAAAGTAATGAGCAACATGCCTAAGAAATTAATTTTAATTTCTAGCTGGCAACCTGTGTTATATGACTAAAAAGAAAAAATTAGATTTAGCTTAACCCACATAGTTGGATTCTATATTCAATTAGCAAGGTTAAGGAAAGTTTTCCAATTGAATAAAATGTGATAGTCAACTATAGAGAACAGCAAGCTCTTTGGCCTGGGAACCAGACTTGACCTGCTACCTGTATTGGGAAATAGCCTTTTCTTGGAATACAGCCATACCCATTTGTTCATGGATTGTTACGGTCCTGAGGCCTCGATAGTGGCAGAGGCTCACTTGAAACTTAAGAGGAAAAACTTTACCAACCTGTGGCCTCCTTGAATCTAGCTCTCACTAGGTAGGAAGAACACCACAGGCTACTACAATGCTCTGAGAAGCATAAGGGAAAGAAGAAAGAAAGCTCTTTCCTTATTAAATTAAACCTCACCCAGTAAAAAGGGAGAAACAAGTCAAAGAAAATACTGGCAGGTCTTTAATTCAGAAAAAAAATGTATTGAATGCCCATAAAGGAAAAATAAAGCTTTCATTTCTCAATGTCTTGGAGTATGGTGATGATGACACAAATTCAGTTGACACAGGTTGGCAAAGGGATCGTTTGTTTCAGAAGAGGGTGGTGAGTATGATGGAGATGAAAAATAAAGGCTTGGATCCCAGATATAAAGACAAGCCTAGAGGCAAATTGGAGAGGCATCCAATTTTTAAAAATTGGATATATTTTTTAAAATATGAGTATATAAATAAAAGGCTGGGGCCAAAGATTGAACTGAAGAAACTTTACCAACAGATAATAGAAGGAAGAAAAATAATTTTGTGTAAAAGTGATTGAAGAATTAGAGGAAGTTTGAGGCATAAAAGAAAAATAAAAGCATTCTATACAGAAAAGGAAAATAGCCTCTACTGAGCACTAAGTTTCAGTATTCATTTTTCAAAACTCTTTATGTATTTGAGAGGCAGAATGTTGTAGAAAGCTCCCAGCCCATGGCTCCCTTCCCAAATGCCAGCAACAGCAAGGACTGGGCCAGGCTGATGGGAGAAGTCCAGGTGTCCATGAGCAGCAGGAACCCAATGACTGCTGTCCCCTAGAGTCCACTGGAGCCAGGAACTGAGCCCGAAGAACTCGATATGGATGATGACTTCTTTTTTTAAGGTTTATTTACTTATTTGAAAGTTATAATTACAAAGAGGAAGATGTGTGTTCCATCTACTGGTTCATTCCTCAAGTGGCACTAGCCACGGCAGAGCTAGGCTGAAGCCAGAAGGCAGGAGCTTCCTCTGAGTCTCACACAGGACAGGCCCCTGAGCACTTGGGCCGTCATCCACTGGGGCCATCAGCAGGGTGCTGGAGTGGAAGTGAAACAGCCAGTACTCTAACCAGGGCCCATAGTGGATACTGGCATTGCAGCCTGCAGCTTTATCCGTGATGTCACAGGGCTGGCACCTAATCCTGTCATTGATCTATTGGTGATCATCTCTGCAAAGAAGTAACAGTTTTCAACCTTTGTGTCTTTGTTTTTTTCTCTTCTCAAGGATGAGCTCTCTTGTCCTAGTGGACATCTTCATTCTAAACTAGATTTTAAATATTTCATTAAATATGATGCTTGTTACATATTTTCATTTGTCAAGGAGTTTCTCTTCTCATAGCACTAACTTTTCTGATTTTTAAAAAATAATAATTTTTATTGCAAACTCAGGTATACAGAGAGGAGGAGAGACAGAGAGGAAGATCTTTCATCTGATGATTCACTCCCCAAGTAGCCACAATGGCTGAAACTGGACCAATCTGAAGGCAGGAGCCTGGAGCCTCTTCCAGGTCTTCCATGCAATTGCAGGGTCGCAAGGCCTTGGGCCATCCTCTTGTGCTTTCTCAGGCATAGGCAGGGAGCTGGATGGGGAACAGGGCCACCAAGATTAGAAACAGTGCCTATATGGGATCCTGGTGCATGTGAGGAGAAGACTTTAACCACTAGGCTACTGCTCTGGGCCCTGATTTTTTACATATTTTTCCCTTATCAGGCGATTTTTCTTCTTTAGACTGTTAATGTAAAGAATGCAATGTTAGCTTTTCTTGCTTATAAACATCCTTGTATTCCTAGGATAAATCTTTCTTGATCATAATTTATTCTTTTGAAATCCCTCTTGGAATCAGTTGGTCATTATCTTGTTTAAATTTGTAACTGATATTCATAAAGAAAATTTGATCCATACTTTGTTTCCCCATGATATCTATAGCAGTGTGAAATCAGAATATCTTATAAGGTAATGTGAGGACTTCACACTCTGAAATATTGAAAATATATACAATAATGCTTAACTTTTCTGGAAAGTTTGGTCATGTACTCTCCCCCTCATACACTGGTCTGGGTCTGACGTTACCATTTTCAGTTTTTGAGGGTGATTGTTAAACTATTTTCTGGGTCAAAATTGTGCCAGAATTTTGATAGAAGCTTGTCCTTTCTGGCAAGGTTTCCAATCATGGAATAGAATTCTTTATAACACCCTTTGATTTGTTTAACTTTTGTTGTATGATTCTGCGCTTGTTCTGGACTTTATTTTCTTCATCTCTATTTTTTATTAGACTTTACAGAGGTTTGTTTAGATTACTGCCCTGTCTTGGAGAATATTTCTTATTTTGAGTTCTCCTCCTCTATTCTGCTCTTTATTTTGTTCTTCTTGACATCTTTGTACTTACTCTGTTGCTTTTCTATGGGTTTTGTTGTTTAAAATTGCATATTATTTGAAAAGCAGAGCAACAGAGAATGTGTGTGTGTGTGTGTGCGTGCGTGCATGCACGCATGACATATTGTACGCATATTGTAAGTGCTTACCACTTCCATCTGCTGGTTCACTCCCCAAATGCTGGCACCCCATATAAATGGACCAGGCCAAAGCCAGAAGCCCAGAATTCCATCTGGGTCTCCCACATACAGGACAGGGACTCAAGAATTTGGGCCTTTAACTGCTGCCTTCCCAGGTGTGTTAGCCGGAAGCTGGATTGGAAGCAGAGTAGCTGGGACTCAGATCAACACTAAAGTGCAGTGACAGCTTGACGCGCTGCACCCAGCTCCCACTCCTGGTGTATTATTTACTTCATAATACTTACTTTACTTCATTTGTTCTTTCTTTGTTTCAGTAAAATAGTTGAAACTCTTATTTCTCTGTTGATATGTAGTGCTTTGCCATTGATCTCTCAATATCATAATACTCATGATTTAAGTAAGCAAAGTTTATTTAACATTATTAGTTTGGAGTTCATTCGGCCTAGTTAAACTTACAGCTAAGCAAAACTTTTTGTCATACCTAAGTTTCGGAACTCTCATTCTTTTTTTTGATACAAGTATACCAACTTCATGAAATTTGATTAGGATTCCTTTGATAATCAGGTTTTATAAATGTTCTGAAACGAATGTTTATTCAATTTTGGGTGAAAATTACTGTGTTTCTGCTTGAGCTTTTTGCATCATGTCCTTTTTGTCTTTAACTACCAGTTTCTGAAAAGGGTGTGATGTTTGTTGATATGTCTGCTTACTGTAGCTTCACCAGTGCACTCAAAAGTCCTGTGTGTCCAAGATCATTACACTTTCTTGGGCAATCGTTCCTTTTATCAAAATGCTTTGATACATTCTCTTTTTCTGCTATCAAAACCACTTTAAAAACCAAGGGAGTTTTTCTTCTCTCAGAAATGTCTGGTATTTTTTTTTCCATTTCTCTGTTTTTGTTCTTTTATTTTTTGTAGTGAATCTCTTGTAAACAACATAGTGAAGGGTTATTTTTTTTTAATGTAGAGACTATCTTGTAATGATGAACCCGTTTATGTTTCTTATAGTTGCTATTATATTGGGGCTTCTTTCTGTCATCTTATTTCATGTTTTTTGTTCATTTTTTTCCTTACCCTTTCTTACTTTCCTTCAGAAGGATAAATTTCCTTTTGCAATTGTGAAAATGTATATTTTGATTTATTCTTTTGGATTGTTCTTTAGCTTATTTTTTCCTACAAGTATCTTTACTTACTGATATTTGTATCTTCCCCTTACCAGACAGCCATACTTTCCTCTTGATTCTGACCTTGGAAATCAAATGAATGGATTTGATTATGGCTTGTGAACCTCTGCACATCCCATCCGTCTTTCTGCTATTGTGCCTGGCAAAGCAGTGGGAAATGGCCTGCTTGGGACCCTGCGACTCCCATGGAATATCTGAGTGGGATCCCTCAGTTCAGCCTGACCCAGCCCTGACCGTTGTAACCCAGCAGATAGGAAGATATTCTCATTCTCATTCATATTCTCTCTCTCTCTCTCTCTCTCTCTCTCTCTTTCACATAAATACAATAAATCTTAAAAGACAAAAAAGGGGAAGAAGAAAATATATCTATGTGCTTTCATAAGACTGTCATGTTTTATTCCTAGAGACCATGAGCTGTGTACACTCAGAAGCTCAGTGTGATCAGTTGAAGAATCTGATTTAAGGGCAACAGTACCCTGTCACAATGCCCACATCTGTACCCCAGTGTCACTCTCAGGTCTGATTTACTGGAGGCTGCAGGTGATAACTCGGGTAATCTGGTTGTTGCCAGGCTCGCATTACACCCAGATTAATTCTGCCTCTTGGCTTTGTCCTGACCCAGCTCGAGTGTTGCAAGCATTTGAGGAGTAATCTAGCATGTGAGAGTTCTGTGTCTCTCAAATAAATAAAATAAAAGTTCATTTTTAAACATTTGTGTAAGAATCTGTAGCTTAGAATTTTGGGGAGAGGGCCCGGCGGCGTGGCCTAGCGGCTAAAGTCCTCGCCTTGAAAGCCCCGGGATCCCATATGGGCGCCGGTTCTAATCCCGGCAGCTCCACTTCCCATCTAGCTCCCTGCTTGTGGCCTGGGAAAGCAGTCGAGGACGGCCCAAAGCTTTGGGACACTGCACCCGCGTGGGAGACCTGAAAGAGGTTCCTGGTTCCCGGCATCGGATTGGCGCGTACCGGCCCGTTGCGGCTCACTTGGGGAGTGAAACATCGGATGGAAGATCTTCCTGTCTGTCTCTCCTCCTCTCTGTATATCCGGCTTTCCAATAATAATAAAATCTTTAAAAAAAAAAGAATTTTGGGGAGAAAATTTAAGAAGTTGAAAGGAGTTGTCATTTTGTACACAGTCAGTTCCCTGTAGGTTATGAGGTTTTATTCTCATAGATTCACTCTGGAAGTTCTTTCTTGCTCTTGAGCTTCTATTTGGGATGTCTGTATCCCATGTTAGAGGGCCTGCTTCAAGTCTTGGCTGTTCCATTTCCAAACCAGGTTCCTGCTAATGCTTACGGGAAGGTAAGTGCCTGCCACCCACAGGGGAGACCCGGAGAGGTCCCAGCCCCTGCTCCATCTGGCCAACCCAGGCTGTTGGGGCATTGGGGATAAGAGCCAGCAGGTAAAGATCTCTACTCTCTCCCTCTTCGTCTTCCTCTCCCTGTCCCAGCTCTTCTTTCAAACACATTTTCTATTAATGAAGTCTTGTTCTAGCGCTGATGCATTTCCTCTTCCTTCTTTCCTTCCTGATCTGTCTCCTTCTGGAGATCAGGGCAACACTCCCATTGGGGAGTTTTCTCCAACTGTTTCACCATACAGTCTTATGTTCTTTAAACAAAGAAGAAAACAACTGAAATGCCAAATGTCAAAAAGTCACCGGCCATCGGCCTGACCTAACCTGCTGTGGCTCTCTCTTGGCGTTTATACACCCAGTAAAGTCTTTCAAATTCTGTTTCATATGTGTTATTTTTTTAAGTCCTTTGTCTTTCATTATATGTTAATATTGTTCTATTACAGTTGTGAGCATCTAGAAACAGGGACTTCTTTTCCTTGGGCGTTATGTAAAGTGTTAGGTAAACTGGCATCTGAGGACCAACGTAGCCAGAGCATCTCTGGGCTGAAAGTTTCCCAGTTTGGTTTCACCAGCTTGTTTGTGCCGTTCAGCTCTGTGAGGTGCATTTATTTGATCTTTTGACAAGAAGGATTTTACTTTGTGTGTATGTGCTTGTGAACAAAGTGTTCCAATTTAAAGCACTCAGTGGCCATGACATCAGACATGAATACATTTGCCCTTGGCTTGGAAAATGGAGATGTCTGAGGTGTCATCTTGGTTTAGAGAGTGTCACTAAAAGCCTTTTAAGCTTGCTTTTTTTTTTACTGGAGGGCTGGGAATTGACAAGGACATCTCTAAGTCATAGGCTCAGATGGTACACGCAGCCTGTCCTGGTTATGAGGTGTCTCAGCACTGTTCTGACCCAGGAGTGTGTGCACCCTGCAGGGCCGCCTCAGTGTATGGGCAGTTCATTTTCAAAGAAAAATTAGTACGTTGATGGCACAAGTTCAAAGAGAATGCTTTCAGGGCCAGAGTTTGCTCCCCAATGTATATCTTCCTCCGGATTGGTGGTTCTTAACCTTTTCTTGGCCCATAACACAGTTCAGTTGTATCCATGGAGAAGTATAGACAGGCATCTGTAGATTTGCACAGGTCATTTCAGGGTGTTTCTGGACTCTCTGGAGTTCTCCATCTGCCCTGGGCATCACTTTTGGTTCTTCTAACAAAGGTCCATATCCAGCTGTTACCATTGTACACTAACTGTGCTACCCACTATCAGCCTTTGTCCCTTTGGTCACCACTCTGGGTTCATCTAGTTGATGTCTGCACACAGGATGCAATTCCAGCCTCATTACTCATCTGCTAAAAATCCTTTGTACTTTACTTCTTGCCTCCTCCTCCTCTCTTTCTTTCCCTTCTTTCGGTCCCTTGCTTCCTTCCTTTTTTTGTTTTTATGGAAACAATAACTGTTTCTGTATTTGTTGAAGGCCAAATTGATAGATTCTTTCTGCCCAGAGGTTTTTATAGTCACTCGTGTATGTGTGTGCACAAAAAGGAATTACGTACAGTCATCATATTCACATTGGTCTTTTCCATGCCTGCACTAAGTGCTTTTCAGGTCGCAAAGCAGCTTATAACATATGACCACAATTGTGTTATTTAAGAACTAATAAAGAACATGTGTCTGTTTCCTTATATAAAACACTAACGGAAAATACCTTGAAAAGCACATTTCCTCAGGGAACAATAGTCCAGATGGTAGGATTTGCTGGAATTCTAGTCAGAATTTTAAAACTCTATTGGCAGATTTACTGGATGGAACAGAATGGAGCTGTGAGAATTCCTAGTAAACTCTGTTCCTAGAACTTGTTTTCCTAACATCTTGTTGAACATTTTAAATGGAAACAAGAAAAGATATGTCACAAGATAGAAACATTTACAACACTACCTGTGAACCTACTTCTTGTTCTAATTAGAATCCTGATTTGTTACGATAGTAATTTTTGGAAATGCTATCTAGGCAATCAAACTGAAATTCAAATTGTACTTTGTTAAAAAAAAAAATCAGCTACATCCTAAGTACTGTCTTGCCATGTGCCATAGGATTCAGTGTCTATAAGAAGACGAGTATATTAGCTTATGATGCTCACATGAGACTCCTGGGGGGAGATAAATGAAGGCATTGCTCCATTTCTTAAGGAACCCAGCCCAGAGCCATGGCCAGTCACTGCACTAAATCATGGACTTGAGAGTCGACAGAGGTTTCAAATTCCCAATCCAGTGGTCTTCCTGGCTTCTCTGCCGCTAGGGCACAGGGTAAATTACCTTGCCTTTTTCAATCTTAGTTCTATTTTCCAAGTAATACACTCTTATTTCCTGAACTTTCCAGAGTTGTTTTGAGAATGAGATTTTACCAATTGTTAATTCTTAAAGTGTGATTCCCAGAGCAGCAACAGGAACTTGTTGGAAATGTCCATTCCAGGCCCAGTGTGGTAGCCTAGTGGCTAAAGTCCTCGCCTTACATGCACTAGGATACCATATGGTTGCCAGTTAGTGCCCCAGCTGCTCCACTTCCCATCCAGCTCCCTGCTTGTGGGAAAGCACCAGAGGATGGCCCAAGGCCTTGGGACCCTGCACCCATGTGAGAGACCTGGAAGAAGCTCCTGGCTCCTGGCTTCAAATCAGCTCAGCTCCAGCCATGGAGGCCTCTTGGGGCGTGACCTAGCAGATGGAAGATCTTCCTTTCTGCCTCTCTTCTCAATAAAAATAAATCTTTAAAAAATGTACATTCCCAGGTCCCACCTCAGACCTGTGCCCTCTCCTCTCGGGCCCCACCCACCTCAAGCAGCTGCTGCCCGGTGGCAGGGTAAGAGGACTTGCTGACTGAGCAGACACAGGAGGAGAAATGTCTGTGTTCTGCTCATTTGTTATTTGTGGACAATAATCCCTTTTTAAATGACTAAGTGTAGTTCTCTGTTGTTTTTCAGCCCATGGATCAAGCTTCTCTCAAAAACAGTGATGTTCTCATTCTAACAGGACTTACCCAGATTCCCACTGCAAACCCGGATGGCATGGTGGGAGAGTTCTGCAGCAACCTAGGTAGGAAGCCATTGCAGATCTTCGCTCAGGTTCTGCATCTTGAACTTACTATTGGATACCTTGGGATGTATCTGCCCCTTCCCTTCACAGTCCCGCCTTCTGATGTCTCGTCTAAGCCACCACCCCAAGTTTATGTTTGGAATTCACTACAGTGATACAGTGATCGAGTGTATTTTTCTCCCGATAATTTGCTGTATCCTTATATGGAAAATGGGACACTCTGGTGTCTCTCCTTCCTACAGGGCACTGATCCCACCATGGGGTTACCTTAGCTAAACAGAAACACCTTCCAGATTCCCTGCCTCTTCGTGTCGTCATATTGGGAGTGAACCAGCGGATGGACTCTGTTCCTGTTTCTCTCAAATAAGAAATAGTTTCAAAACAAAGCCCCAAGCCCTTAAATGCATACTTTATTGCCAGGGACATAGATTGCATTGTGGTGAAAGAAGTCATCTGTCACCCTAGAATCCTCTACTACTCTATCATTGTTCATAAGAACAAGAATAGAAATGAAAACAAATGCAAATATTATGTGTAAAGTTATAACCTACCTTTTTTTTAGATTTTTATTTATTTTTATTGGAAAGACAGATACACAGAGAGGAGAAGAAACAGAGAGGAAGATCTTCCATCTGAGGGTTCACTCCCCAAGCAGCCAGAAAGGCTGGAGTTGAGCCAGTCCAAAGGCAGAAGCCAGGAGTTTCCTCCAGGTCTCCCACGCAGGTGCAGAGTTCCAAAGCTTTTGGGCCATCCTTGACTGCTTTCCCAGGCCACAGGCAGGGAGCTGGATGGGAAGTGTGCCTGCCTGGATTAGAACTGGCGCCCATATAGAATGCTGGTGCGTTCAAGGCAAGAAGTTTAACCACTATGCTATTGTACCGGGCCCTATAGCCTACTTTTATAACATTCTACCTCATGATTTCGTTTTTCTCACTTCTGTTTTCCACTTTTGCAGCTCTGACCGTGCGCAATGGCGGGAACGTGCTGGTTCCCTGCTACCCGTCTGGAGTGATCTATGACCTCCTGGAGTGCCTGTATCAGTACATTGACTCGGCTGGGCTCTCCAGTATCCCCTTCTACTTCATCTCCCCAGTGGCCAATAGCTCACTGGAGTTTTCCCAGATTTTTGCTGAATGGTATGTCAATATCCTCTGAATTCTATTTGCTGTAGTACAGTCAAGAACTCAGAAAATGATCCTGCTTTTTCTGATATTATTCTGAAGCTTTTGGTTTATTGTTTTTCCATTCCTATGAAGAGAGAAGTGTACTATTAGAAGGCAGATGTGAGGCGCTGGTAGAGCTTAGAAGAATAGTTTCCAAGAAGGGAAGGATGATTTAACCGGCATTTTCAGAATCAGTCACAAAAATATTATATACTTGCCATTTTACGTGCTAAACTCTGGCTGCTAAGTAAAAGTAAAATGAAGTGACATCGTAAAAAGTTATAAGATTTTTATATCCAAGCTGATGTAGTTTAAAATGTGTGATACACAGCCTGATGGGGCAAACCAGATTTTTAAAATTCCATTACCATAGTGTTTGACAAAATTGTGTTTTTAATACAGCAGAAAAAACAAATTGCCAAACATTATCAATTTGTGAACATTTTTAGTTTTTTTTTTTAGATGTGTTTTTGAATGTAATTCCCTTGACCAAAAAGAAGGGAAAGAAGTAAAGCAATTCACGGCACCAGATAGTGCCTGCGTGTGCTGGGTGACAGCACACACCACACAGAGCAAGCCTAATCCCTTTCTGCAGTGCAGAGCCAGCCGGACCCAGCATTTCCTAATGTCTCATTTAAACTAACTTACACATCGTTTGTCTAAACATATGTTGCTCTGCCCCCCGCTTCTGCTGCCTCCATGTTTGTGATTTTCCTCCCTGTAGAGTGAGGCAGGCTCCTCCCTAGCACAGGCATGTTGTGCATCTGCTACAGAACTGTCCACTTTTGTTGGTACCCACGAAATGTTGGGATCTTTTTTCCCCAACATAGGAAGATTATCTTAAATAATTTATAGTCTACCCTAAGTACCACCCGAAGATTTATTCAGCTTCTAGTGGATTTCTTCATCTGGATCCTCAGTAAAATATAATAGAATAAAATATCCGCGCCTGTGGGCCCTGGAGATTGTGTCCCAGCCAGGTGCGTGTTCTTCAAGGCCATGCTTCACCCGTCACCTGTTCCATGTTGTCAATTTCTCCCTGGATAGAATTCAGGACTAATAAAATGAGAGCACTGCAAGTTGGTTTTGCATTTCTGATTTTTATGCAGTTAGTTTCCTGCATGCAGGCAATACATATTTTGTTGAGAAAAAAAAGTTACAGAAAACAGTGCAAACATTGGATAATTCCACTATCCAGAAATAACTTTACCACCGTAAGCATTCTGGTATTTTCTTTCTACATTGGAATCATGCTGAATCTATGATTTTGAAAACTGCTTTTAAAAAATTAAATATTAAAGCTTTATAAAATCTTTGAGAACAGAATTCCTGCATAATTGTATTATGTCATTTATGCATGATTTGTGTGTAGTTTAATTTCGTTAACTATTTTCTCAGTGTTGGACAGAGGAATTTTGCCCAGTTTTTTGCTGTCAGCAGTAAATCCTCTTTTAATACCATTCTGTTTCTGTATGACTATATCTCTTGCTTTAGGTAAGTTACTAAAAGTGGAATTACTGGAACAAAGGATATAAATATCTCCTAATGTTCATGATCTAAATTTCTTTCCACAAAGATTTTTATGTAAATTGTTCCCTTTTTGCTCATTTTCTTAGTAAAATGTTGCTTTTCTCATATGTTTGAACTCCTTATTTATGTATTAAAACACTAACTTTTTATATTTCTGTAAACTTACCACCCTCATTTTGACACTTCTATTAGGAGTTTTTCTTTGGTCTTTTCACTGATTTTTTTTAAAATAGTAATGCTTTGGAATAATTTTAAATGTAGAGAAAATTAAAAGAATAGTACAGGGAGCTGCACACTGCTTTTCACTCATTTTCACCTGGCCATACACATTTGTCAAAAACTAAGAAATTAACATAAACAAATTACTATTAACTCCCATCTTTATTCTGTTTATGTGAGTTATTTCCATTAAAATATTCTTTTTCTTTTCCGTGATCCAATCCAATGTACCACATTAAGTTTGGGCCTTTGATTTTTGTGTGTGACATTTTTTGAGAGAAATTATTTAGCTGTGTATATTAAGATTTTGTTGTACTGTTTCCTGTGTTGATCAGTATCTTTAGAAAATGTCTTCCTCTGTAACTGTACATAGTTAAGCACGATTTCTTTCCATTTTGCTGTGGTTTATTTTCACTTTTTTACCTCTACCCCCAATTATTTATTTCTATGATGTGGAAAGACATTATTGAATAATTTTAATGTTTTCAGCAGATGTATGTTTATTTTGCATGTTAAACTTTTATATATTTTAAGTTGTATTTCTGAACTATCCTGATTTGTCACTCTGTAGAGTCTTTTGGCCAGTGTGATGCTTTTAAAAGTTATACTGTATATCACCCATGCAATGATTTCTGAGTTTTAAACTTTTTGCCACATTTCTTTTGACCAAATTTCTCTGTATTATTTAGACTTGTCTCTGACCAGGAAAAAAATGTAGGTTTCCTCACAGCAGTTGGCAGTGGCAGCTCTGCTGCTCATGACATAGTGCGTGCACAGAGTCATGTCTCCAAGAAAGGTAGAGGTTTTCTCCCTGAAAACCGATCCCAGCTGACCGCAGTATAACATATGGACTGAACCCTGAACCCTGCAACAGAAACCAGAAGTGTCAGAATTGGAGCTTGGTTCATTCTAACGTGATAAGGTTAATTTCTTGGTGAGATGAATATGCCACTATGAAGTTAGCTTAGATGGCATAGGAACTCTGAACTGCACCTTTTCTGAAAATCTTTGATCCAACATAGCAAGTTTATTTATTAAGAAAATAAAATTTGGAATTTTAAAGGTTAAGAAAACGTACACAGAAAAGCCTGTGTTCTGAATGCTGTCATGGCCCTGGTTTTTAATTCACAGTGATGTTCACTGGCCAAAAAATTTTATATGAACTTTGTTGCGGGCGCTGCTGCCATTAGGTGGCACCAAACTCCGCACTGTGTCCTTACTAACATGCTGCTCTGTTTCTCCTCTTCTGAAGGCTTTGTCACAACAAGCAGAGTAAGGTGTATCTCCCTGAACCGCCCTTTCCTCATGCAGAGGTAAGAAACAGAGTTATTGGGTCAGGGTAGAAAAGAAATATATATAACTACACTTGACTTGGATAGTGGGTCAGTAAATAAAAAATCCCCCCCCCCCCCAAAAAAAATATGTATGTATATATCACAGATGCATTCCTATCCTTGCTTCCCTGGTATGGTAACATACTCTTCAGGTTTGTTTCTCCTTCTGTTACCATGATGATACTACGATGTTTATACGGGCCATAACCTGCCTCTGTTCTCGTGACTGAGTGAAGAATTGTATTCTAATATCAACCACTAGCTTTTTGCATTAACACATTTGTTTACTGTCAAAGGTTTTAATTATATAATCAAATATGTGTTTCTCAACAAACTTTAATGGTGAAAGCAATTCTGTTTTTTAAAAAAGCAGGAAAAATTCTCCTTCCCTGACATAACTGATGTATCTGTGTGGCTGAATGGCCAGTCTTGTTTCCTTTTTTTTTTTTTTAAACATACTTTTCATTGTGCCTTACACTCCATAGCATATCGTGAACATGCTATAATAAATTCAACAGTTAGAAAATAGGGTTGCTCCATTTCATTTAAAGATTTCTTGGAAAGTCAGATATACAGAGAGGAGGAGAGAAAGAGAGGAAGATCTTCCATCTGATGATTCACTCCCCAAGTGACCACAATGGCCTGAGCTGAGCAATCTGAAGCCAGGAGCCCAGTGCCTCTTCTGTGTCTCCCACATGGATGCAGGGTCCCAAGGATTTGGGCCGTCCTCGACTCCTTTCCCAGACCAGAAGCAGGGAACTGGATGGGAAATGGGCTGCCCGGATTAGAACCGGCACCCACATGGGATCCTGGTGTTCAAGGCGAGGACCTTAGCCACAAGGGTACCTCTGTGGGCCTGAGTTGCTTCATTTTTAACTTTCATTATGCTTCTATAACAATCATGTCTGAGTTGGTCACTATAGAAGCCTAGCAGCATCTGCAGAAGCTGAACGATGTACTTGGTGCCTCGGCAGCGCTGTTCCTTAGGTATGCACCGAGCAGAAGCGTGTAGGTGTACCACCAAAGAACTTGGAGTTCTTGGTAATCGTTCAAATACATGACCAAATGTGTGGCAAGAGTAGGATGAATTTTGTAGCATACTCCCTCAGTGCAATACCCTCTGTCAGTGTGAATCACAACAAATAGAAGTATTCCAAAGAGAAAAACAAGACAGAAATTGAAGATGGGCACCAAGAGTGAAGAAACCCCAATTGTGTGCATTGATGTAGATAAATTTCATAAGCAATGTAAGTGGGAAAAACTAGACGTAAAAGAGTAGATACACTAAGATTTTATTTATATAAAAGTTTAAAAACATGGCAGACTAATGTTACAAGCCAGAGTAATAGTCACCCGGGAGCCCAAGAGTGCAATAGCAGTGATTAGGAAGAAACAGAGATTTCTGAACAGCTAGTCATGCTTTGTTTCTTAATGTGCATATATCAAGAGATAAAGAGAATTAATGATACGTAGAAAGTAAAAGCTGGAATGAATCCTGTGGTGTTGGATTGAATTGCATTGGAAGAACTGGTGTGAGCTCAGGTTTTGAATTTGTGTAGTTAGAAAGACACACATGTACACAAATACATGGATAGGAGTCGACCTGTCCTTGCTCTGCCCACCCCGAAGGCTTAAAGCGCTGACACTGCTGGCCAGTGAACACGTCTAGCACGCAGCTCTCTATTTGCAAGTATCATTCTCTAAAATGAACAAGCACAAAGTGCGACCAGGAGCACTTGTTGTATGCTCAGAGAATGATGGGATATGTCAGACAGCCGCACAGAGATCCCTGGAACAGCACAATGGCCATGACTTTGATCCATGGAGAAACATAGGAACTCCTGAGTCCAGAGTGAAGTAAACAGGTAAATGAGAGGGAAAGTTCTTTCTGTACTAGAATGCCATTTGATTAATGTAGGAAAGACACAAAACTAGGAAATCATCATTTAGCACGCATCACAGTGAGAATGTATTCCTACAAGAATCACTAATGGGTGCTAAAGCTTGCAGATGGACATTTTGAGAACTTGGTATTTTATTTATGTGGCCTCAAAATTTGCCCCTTACCCCCCCAACCAAAAAAAAATTCTTATTTATTACAAGAGAGAAATTGTCACCTTGGTTTGGACAAACCCCTGATATTTATGTGAATGAATTAATCGAAATTGACATCACTGACAATTGGACTAATCAGTATGTACCTCTTAAAGGGAATGTTGAAAAAGCACATCATTTCCATGAGTTTTGCTAAAAATATATCATCTGAATGAAAAGATACCAATCAGACTAAAGTTGAGGGACCTTCTACAAACTAACTGACCTCTTCCAGAAGGTCCAAGTCCAGAAGCGAAGCAACAGGAGGCTAAGGATGCCGTGAGAATGAAGGATGTCACGGATGCACGCTGTGACTGGGGGCTGGAATGGAGGAGGAAAAGCCTTCTGTCTGCTGCTGTGCTGACCAAGGCAATGATGCAGTTGGTCAGATTGGCATGGTGACACACACAGGTGACATGCAGATTAGTAGCCCTCCTACATTGGCAGGTTCTCGGGTTCTAGGATCAAAAATACTCAGGAAGAAAATGCATCTCTCCTGGATATATGGATATATGCCTTTAAAGATACCTGCGCTGTTACCATAATGCATCCTGGGATTGACATCCTGGTGTAGCTCCTCACTCCAGCTCCCTGTTAGCGCATTTATGAATGTTAATTTTTTGGTTTTAATGGTTACACTATTTATCACAAACCGTATTGACTGATTATTTTCCTCATGCACTCACTGATAGTCTGATGTATGTTCCTTCCTCAGCTAGAGCGGATAGATCTCGCTCAAGCCATGTGGATCCGTCCATTTGGGGATTTAGTTGTTTCATTTGCTTCATAATTAACTCTGATATAGAGAAAATTGCTGCAAAATATCCTATTTACTGTTTTTCTACTCTGAAGGACAGCTCTCTTACAAACCAGGATGCCATATGGAATGTTTTGGAGAAGTTACTTTTCAGTCCTCATACCCAATAATATTACAATAACCAAAGACTCTGTAAACTCTGTCATTACCACAGTGAAATTAAGGTTGGAAAAAATAATAATGATAGGACATCAAATGTGACAAATGTATTTTGTGGTGGACTTTGCAAGTGAAAGTCTGTTCTCCTCTAGTAACAATCAGGCTTTCTTTAGAACTTGTTTTCCAAGTGTCCACATTGCCACACACTCCTGTGTCATAGATGACCTTCTCCCACTAACAGTGCGGAATGCCAGCAGATCAGGGTTACTGAAATGCACCCATCATTAGGGCATGAAGAACCAGGCCTTTGCTATTGTTACTAGTGCCCATGAGAAAGTATGTCTGCCCATGGTACTAATTACAGATTGTAGTATCGAAATTCTGCCCTACAGCTTCATTTCTAGTGGCCAAGTACAATTAAATCCGGTGGAAAGGTAGATGTGGATGAAAAAATATGTGTATGAATTTATCTTCGTTTCAATGCATTGGTCAGTAGAGCTACAGAAAGTATTGGCACTACTGCAGAGGGACTCGAGAGTACAGACCTGCTGGTATTCTTAGAATCCCATTCATCTTCTTGACACCCGTGGATGCAGTAGACTTACTCCTGTAGACAGCCACTCACCCATTTAACTGGGGTGACTAATGAGTATGGCCAGATAGGTTATAAAAAGAATGTTAGCATTATTTCTAGACATGGCACCTCAGAAAATTTGTGAAAATTTTGAATTAGAAAATGTTTACTTTGATGCAAGAAATATTCAGTTCATACGTAGTTTTTCATAATGCATGTTTTCAGTGCTTCATGAAAATGGCAGTACAGTATAGCTTGCACAACCTGGAAGTAGAATGGGAAATGAGCATTGACTCCGTGTTTACTATTCATATCTTATCCAAATGTGTAACAGCTAATTCAAATCTCAGAGTATACTTTCCTCTTCCTGTTAAGCTCAGCTCGCTCTAAGGGTTAAATCTTAAAGTGAATGCCATTTGGTTTCTCTTTGGCTAGGCTTCCCAATTAGAGCCATATCGTTACTGTTTGGATGCCTTTGTTTGAACTCGAAGTTGTCGACTGGGTCCCCTGGGTTGCTGACAGTTCTAAGCCATGTCACAGATCATTTCTTTCTCCATTAAATACTCTGAGGCAGTGCTGCTTTGATCCCATTAGTACGTGGAGTCTGTGAAGTGTGATGGTTGGCATCTTTGTGTTGCTGCAGTGAGGAGGCAGGAACAGGGCTTAGGCAGCGGACAGTTCCCGAGTGGTGTCACACGTTCCTGGGTTCCTGTTGATGGTGTTACTGGGAGAGTGCCACCTAGTGTTGTGCTTCGGGAGCCTCTCTTGGTGAAGAACACGGACCTCTGGCTGAGCACACGTCAGAGTGCCTAGGTGCAAGGCTCAGCCCCACTCCTGGTTCTAGCCTCTACTGCAGTTCACTTCGGGAGGAAGTGAGCTCCCCGCCACCCGTGTAGGAAAGCTGGATTGAGGCTTCAGCCTACACCAGCCCCAGCCATTCAGGCAGTGATCCCAAGAATGGGAGAGTCTCTCTTTCTCTCTCTCTCTTTCTCTTTATTTTCTCCTTCTTCCATTCCCCCTTCTCTCCCTCCAAACCTCCCTCCACCTTCCCCCAGCACCCCCCCATCTACCTCTCTGAAACAAATGTAAAAGTAAGTAAATAAATTTTAAAATACGCTCATACACACTCTGTAAAACACACTAGCGGTTGTGTGTGGCCTGCTTCTTAACACAGCTTTCTCTGTCCTGGGGCCAAAATTTCCCAATTCCTCCGAAAGCCAGTGTGTCCTTGTCTTTACTGAGCTGCCACAGTAACTTAATGCAGCTCGCACTCTCACGAAGAGTTCCTGTACTGGACAACATTTTCCTGTGTGAGGAACCTATTGTTGCCTGGTGATTCACAAGTGTTGGGAAGGTTATTGTATTCCCAGTATGTGGCATTGAGGACATCAGGCTATAACAGAGTGTCAGGAAGCCCTATCTAAACATCTGTTAATGTTAGTCTTTCCCATCTATTCCAGAAGTCACCCTGTAAATGAAATCCTTGGCTAATGTCATGCCCTTGTACAGACGATTCCCAGAATATTCTGACTTTGCAGTAGTTGGGAATATTTATTCAATAGAAAACATGCTTTGAGTGTTGATCTCTTCCTGAGCTAGTGCGATGCAGTGCAGCACTGTCTGGCAGTGCCCAGGCAGCAGTGTGAAGCAGGCACATGCTCTGCCATGTACTGTGCTGCTATGCTGGGAAGTTGGCGAGATTGGGTACATTACATGTGTTTTTGACATGACAGGTTTTGAGGCTGTAACTCCATTTTAAGTCAAGGACTATCTGCTACAGGGCTTTTCTGTTAGTAGTAATAAATGGTATTTTTAAGAGCAGTTTTAGATTCACTACAAAACTGGGCAGAAAGTACAGTTTCCATATACTCCCTTCTCGCACATATATAACCTCCTCCAGGATCAATATCTCTCACCAAGTGGTACATTTATTACAGTTGGTGAATGCTGAAGTACATCCACAAGTCTGAAGTTTGCATCAGAGTTCACTCTTGATGTTGTCCGTGCTGCGGGTTTGGGCACAAGTATGATGACAGGATTCCTCGGGGCATCATAAGGATAGATTCCCCATCCTGAACTCCTCGGTGCCCTGCCTTCCCGTCCCTCTGTGTTAGTCCCAGATGACCGCTGGCCTTCTTACTATCTTCGTAGTTCTGCCTTTCCCAAAAGTTCATGTCTTTGAAGTCTTAATAGTATGTAACCTTCTCAGACTTCTTCCTCCACTTTTAGTAACAGATTCCTCCATGTGTTCACAGTCTGGTAGCACACCACTTTTCACTGCCGAAAAATACTCCAGTCCCTTGATGGAACACAGTTCATCCATTCACCTGCTAAGGGACATCTTCATTGTTTCCAAGTTAATTATGTATCTGTAGTTTTTCTTGTGAATATAAGCTTTCAATTCCTTTGATAAATACCAAGTGGCAGTATGATTCCTGGCATGTATGAGAAAGGTATGCTTAGTTCTGTAGGAAAGCACACACTGCGTTCCAAAGCAGCTGTAACGTCTTACTTGCCCCCAGCAAGCAGTGAGGGTTCCAGTTTCTCCATATCTTCACCAACATCCATCTGATGTTGATGTTCTGAATTTTGGCCATGCTAATAATTGTATAATGACATCCATCTCGTTGCTTTAGTTTTCATTTGCCTGATGACACATGACATTAAATACTTTTCAGTATGCTTGTTTGCATCTGTCTGCTTCAGGGAGGTGTCTGTTCAAGTCTTTTGCCTGTTTTCAAATTGGGTTCTTTCTTTATCATCTTTATCAACTTTGAGTGGTAGTGCTCTGGGTGTCTGCTGCAGATACTTTGTCCCATTCTCTGCTCTCTTGTCTCTCTTGGCATGTTTAATTTGGCTCTGTATACCCAACTTGGGATTTGGTGGTTCTTCTAGATAGGCTAACGTCTCTTCATCTCCTGTGTGCCATCCAGCTCATTCAGACCAACAAGCTGAAGCACTATCCCAGCATCCACGGAGACTTCAGCAATGACTTCCGGCAGCCGTGTGTGGTGTTTACTGGGCACCCTTCCCTCCGGTTTGGGGACGTGGTCCACTTCATGGAGCTCTGGGGAAAATCTAGTCTCAACACTGTTATATTCACAGGTAAATTTCAAAGACAAACAAAGCTCTGCTCTTTCCCCTGAAACCAGTGGCGAATACGGAGACCCAGGAAGGATTTCACAATAATGTAAGGCGTAAATATGCACCTTATTCCACTGTGTGTATCAAGGAATAAAAAAACCCACAAGGAAAAGAGACTAAAGCAGCATGTTCTGTTAGATAACTGTTCCAAAACGTAGCTTTGATTTCTGTGGTGTTTTCCTGAAAGGCAGAGTGACAGAGGCAGAGAAAAAAAAAATCTTCTGTCCATTGGTTGGCTCACTTCGCAAATGCCTGTAATAGCCAGGGCTGGGGCAAGCCAAAAGCAGGAGCCATGAACTCCATCCTGGTCGTTCACCTGGGTGGCAGGAGCCGGAGTATGTGGGCCATGATCTGCTGGCTTCCCAGGACACTGGATCAGAGCAGCTGAGACCCAAGCCAGTGCTGCTGGTAGTATGGGCTACCCAGATCAAAAGCATGAGCTTACTATGCTGTGCCTCAGCATAGACTACTTCTGGTTTGTAAAGACTTTTGATAGGATTTTATAAACTATCTCAAGCACTTTAGAAATTCTAGTATTCAGACTTGTTTACCTACAAGGATCTTTCTCTTTTGTTTATTCTGGCTTGCAATTTGTTTCTCGTAATGATTATGGAGGGGTTTGTCTGGCTTCATTGTGGCCAATGAGTAGCCTTGTCTGAGGTTGGTATTCTGTGAAGTTGAGGTTCCATCAGAAGGCCACTAGAGCCTAGCCCTGGGTGCCAGGCCACCTCCTGGGAGCACCACAGCTGAGCCAGAAGTGCCCGGAAAGCTCCCAGCCACAGACATAGGCTTTCTCTTCTCCGGCCCCCTTTAGGTAAATACAAAGGAAGTTAAGCCGAGGGATGTTTACTCACAATACCCAGAACTTCACTCTTACCAGGAGTTTGCTCACAAGACAATGTTGTGTGCAGTTAGTTGGTCTACTCTGCTTCTTTGAATGTGTTGTGACTCATGACCACAGTATTGACATGGGCAATAAGAAGGGCTGACTTGAATGTATATTTTTCTTTAATCTGTTAAGAAAAAAATCAAGATTTATGTGGTCACTTGTGACCAAACTGTGAGAGATGAGCTTGTATTTAAACTGGTCTGTTAGGCTACCAGAGCAGCCCTGCTGACAACCAATAATGTGAGAAAGAAGTTTCAAGCCACTTTCCCCTGTTTGCTTTATGTTGACTGTACACATGAGAAAAGAGCCAGCTGCCTCTCCTGCCTGGCGTGTTCTTGCCTCGTTTGAGAGGTCCTGGGGTGTGGGCATTTTAAGAAGCTGCAGTCTACTCACAGTAGTAACCCGAGTCAGGAATTTCTGTCCGGAGGTCTGGAGACACTGGCGGTGTGGAGTAGTCTCAGCGGAAGCCTGGGTGGCTGTGGGCTCCTGCTGTGGTCCACTGCTTCCTGGGTGTGCGGGAGGCTGCCTTGATGCTGACCTCCTCACATGTGCATGTTGACTTCGGGCATGTGACAAGATTTGATTCCCATGATTTATGTCAGACCTCCATGTGGTGACATCATTGGTTATTCTTTGTATTTAATCAGTATTTTGTGGGGTGTCATTTTGAAATTATGAATGTTCTTCCTCAAATTTGTATCTACATTTTTTTAGTATTTACTGATAAGTCTCATCTGTATATTACTGTGATGACTGCCAAGTGAAACTTTTTGGAAAGTTGTTTATTTTAAATTTATTGTACCAAAGAACTTTCTGTTCTTCCCATAGCTTTTTTATTTTTCTCTTCTTAGGACTTTTTTTTTTTAATTTAAAAGGCATATTTTACAGACAAAGCAAGAGAGACACAGAGAGATGTTTAATCTGCTGATTCATTCCCCCAAATGGCTGCAGTAGCCAGAGCTGAGCTAATCTGAAGCCAGGAGCTTCTTTCCAGGTCTCACATATGGGTGTAGGGACCCAAGGTCTTGAGACAATCTCCATTGCCTTCCTGGGTCATAAGCAGGGAGCTACACCTAAGGTGGAGCAGCCAGGACTCAAACTGGTACCCATAAGGCATGCCAGTGCCACAGGCAGAGAATTAGCCCACTATGCCATCACACTGTCCCAATCCCCAATGGTTTATTCCCTCATTTATCTGGTTATCTGTGGTGGCAACTTGAACACACACATTCACACACACCTTGAGTATGCAATGAATCCCCCGGGTCCTCCCCCTGCCCCATGCCTCTCCCTATTTGGAACTCCTTTTCCTCCTTTCAGCTACATGAAACTGGCTGCTCACACCCCCAGCCACACTGATCTTCTGCTCCACCATAGCCAACCACCACCACACTGGGCAGCTCCTCCATTGCCCACCTTCTGACATTGCTTCCTGTCCTTTGCTTAGAGCCGGACTTCTCCTACCTGGAAGCGCTGGCTCCCTACCAGCCCCTGGCCATGAAGTGCGTATACTGCCCCATTGACACACGGCTGAACTTCATCCAGGTGTCAAAGTTGCTTAAAGAAGTGCAGGTAAGGAGAAAACCTTTGCCTATGTCAGTTAGGTCCCATGGAGCATGTGGCGGGAGGGGCTGGCTGTTCGGCTGCATTTGGGTTCTTGTTGCCCTCAACTCCAGAATGTCTGCAGAATCCTGGGGCATGCAGCCATCGCCTCTGAAACTTCAAAGTAATCGGCTGACTCTATACCCTCAAGGAAGTCTCCATCTACTCTGGAAGCATGGCCATTGAGGTAGTGTTGCCCAGGAGAGCCTGTATCTCAGTACAGCTCCGTCTGAGTCTCATTGTTGTTGGCTCATCACCTTCTTCCCTGCAGAAAGGGAAGAGGCAGTTGAGATGAAGTGATGGACTAAAAGGTGGCTAGGGTGGATTCCTGTCAAGGAAGAGGACAGGTGCAGAGACCAAGGTGCCACAGCAGACTAGCGACCCCTCAGCTGGTCAGCCTCTCCCAGCCCAAAGCACGTGGCCCATGGCAGTCAGGAAGCCAGCTGAGGACAGGTGAGGGGAGACTTCCTGGTTTCCCATGGCCTCAGTGTTTCCGGTGCCCTGGTGCTTCCTCTCACCGCTTCACCTGGTCATGTCTTGGGTGTGACGGCCTTCTCATGTGGGTGTGATGGCCTCCTCACACCTTACGTGGGTATGAAGGCTCCTTTCCCGTTGGCCTACAGGTTCTCCTCCTCCTCCTCCTCACAGACCTCTGACCCCAGAACAAGAGGCCCTTATACCAAGGTATAAGGTCACTCCAAATAGAAAGCTGAAGCGCCTCAGGAAGAGGGAGAGAATGGATTCTGGGGGTTACTAACGTGCTCGCCCTGCTGGAGGGAGGCTGAGCTTTCTGCAGGTGTGTTAAGAGCAGTCAGCTTGTGGCCTAGGTAGAGTGATTTTGTGTCCCCCCAGTCCCACCCCCGGTGCTCATCCCTGTCCTAGGAGCAATAATTGATTGCTTGTTTTCTCTCTGAGTAACTTCAAGGCCCAGTCAATAAACCGAATATCTGCTGTTTCTTCCCCTCTACCCCTGTGCCAGCACCAGAAGCCACCTGGGCTCCACCTTGGGAGCAGAAGCCCGAGAAGTCGCCAGACTGTGTGATTCTCAAGTCACAAATCTGAAACAATAGCCAAGTCAGGAAAACAAGGAAAAGGCAGTTTGAGAAGAGAAGTGTTAGGCCTAAGGACTTCAGATACAACCAGCTTTGCCTGGTGAGAAGCCTGACTCTTTAAGAACCTTGTAGCTTGGTTCAAACTCTTAAGTAAAAGCAGGAACAATATAGCAACCTATAGGCTGCCAACAGTAGTTTTGAGTTACACGGCATTGGACCAAAGTAAATACTGTTTTCCTAATTTTTTTCTTTCACAATGACAATCTAAAACTTTCTATTTCTGATCTACAGTCATGCAGAGCTGTGTATTTGACTAGCAACCGCTGCCTAACACCAGTTGACCTACAGATTCCAGAAAAAACCTTAAACCAGAACACCACACTAGCACACAGAGCTTGAAGAGTTCCTACTCTGTCAGCCAGCCTGGAGCTTCCAACAGTTGATGCACTGTCAGTGTTACAATGGTGTGCCCTTAAGGAGCTGAGAGACCAGCTGAGAGGAAGCACGGGAAGTCACCAGGAAAGTCACTTTAATATAGTGGGAAAGTTAAAAACCAAGCCAGGAAATCCTTCACTCATCAAGATGACCGGCAGTCCAGGGATTTTCCTTGAAGTCTTCATTCTGTTCCCCAGTGTGTGCACGTGCACACGCACGCGCGCACATACACACACATCTCTCCTTTCACTGGGCAAGCAGAGTTCCTGGTGGCCTGGCAGTAGTGAGCTTTAGCCCCCAGAAAGACCAAGTCCGTGAAGGAATCTGCTTTCTCGACAGCCTCCTCTGCGTCCCCGCCTTCTCCCTTGACCCTGCCCCATTGTCTCCTCAGCCCCTGCATGTGGTCTGTCCAGAGCAGTACACGCAGCCACCGCCAGCACAGTCCCATCGCATGGACCTCATGATGGACTGCCAGCCCCCAGCCATGTCCTATCGGCGAGCCGAGGTCTTGGCCTTGCCCTTCAAACGTCGGTATGAGAAGATCGAAATCATGCCAGAGGTGAGCTGCGCTGATTGCCCTGGTTGCACTTGAGTGTTGACACTGGAACCACTTGTCAAAAATGACCCAGAGATGACTTTTCTCTTAGCTTCATGTCAAATGTGAATGAACCAGAGACCCTTATGCAATGAACTGGGAAAAGGAGTGGACGTCCCAGGGCTTTCTTATTTTTCGGGTGATGTTAACAGGACCTCTTCTGTCAGTGTTGAGCAGTGTGGTCAGCTGACCACTCACAGGCCAGAGCCTCAGCACAGGGGTTTTCCTCGTCTCTCCAGGGCCACATGAGTGAGTCAAGTCTCACTTCATTCAGAGCTTCAGACAACCCAAAAAGGACTGTGGCACTTATATCCACTGTAGTACAAGTTTGAGGTTTTATTCTAGCACAGTTGAAGTATTTATAGTTCCATGAGCTCTGAGCTGCTGTGTCAGTAGGGACGGAGTCAGAAGCACGTGTGGGCTGTGTGGGACTTGTCTGAGTGCTGAGGGCATCACCTGCTGGGCGGCTGACAGTGGAAATGGTGGAGGCTATTTCTAGCTTCCTTTTACCTCTTGAGATGACTTGAACATGTTTTGTACAGACACAAAAGAAAAGGGATAATATGTTGTTAAAACCAATATGCCCAGATTCTTTGTGGAGTTTGGGGTTCCAAAGTGGCCACCAACTCCTGGATCTGTGATCTAGCCTCCTGAACAACACTTACTCAGGGACTCTCATGACCATCAATAGGGACCTAGTTTCTAGACTTCCGGGGGCTTTCCAAATTTAGCCAGTAAAGCAATAAATAAGGGAATCAAGAATTAATAATTAATATATATAAAATTGATTCAAAACCAAACTAATAAATTTTTTTAATGCAATAAATACTTTTTTTATAATGGCAAATAAAAGTAGATAATGAGTCACATTCTATAACCACTCCTGCCTTGTTCATGTTCCATGGAAGGAACTCTGCCTTATGACTGCTGTCAGCACCCAGCGAACAGGGAGACTGTGCAGGATGGAGGGCTGCAGGTGTGGGGCACTGGGTGAGCAGGAGGCCCCTGGGCTGCAGGTTGCTTCCTGGGCGCAGTGGCAGAGGCCAGTGGCAACACTCTGCAGGCTCTATGGCACATTCTGCACAGTCACTTGTTAATCTTTAAGGAATTTGATTGTTGAACACAATTTTTTTTTAAGATTTATTTTATTTTTATTGGAAAGGCAGATATACAGAGAGAATGATTCACTCCCCAAGCGGCCGCAACAGCCGGTGCTGCGCTGATCCAAAGCTAGGAGCCAGGAGCTTCCCCCGGGCCTCCGCATGAGTACAGGGTCACAAAGCTTTGGGCCGTCCTCGACTGCCTTCCCAAGCCACAAGCAGGGAGCTGGGTGGGAAGTAGAGCTGCCGGGGTTAGAACCAGCACCTGTATGGGATTCCAGCATGTTCAAGGCGAGAACTTTAACCATTAGGCTATCATGCCGGGCCCTGTTGAACACAATTTTTTAAAAAGCTATTTGTAGTGAAGTCATTAGCTTAGACTAAATTATAATTTCAAAACAATGATTTTTTTTCTTACCAACCTTATTACCTGGGTATTAAAAAAAAAAGAGAGTCAGGGAACCAGAGGTGGTATAGCACATTAAGTTGCCGCCTGCAATGCCAGCATCCCATATGAGCACCAGCTCCTCCTCTGCAATCCAGCTCCCTCCTGATGTGCCAGGGAAAGTAGCAGAAGATGCCCCTGCCACCTATATGTAGGAGACCCACATGAAGCTCCAGGCATCACTGTTCTGGCCATTTGGAGAGTGAACTAGTGAATGGATGGAAGTGAACCAGTAATGGATGGAAGATTCTCTCTCTCTCTCCCCCTCTCCCTCTCCCTCCCACTCTCCCTCCTGCCTTTGTAATTCTGCCTTTCAAGTAAATATCTTAAAAAAAAAAAAAAAAAAAAAAAAAAAGGAAAGTTGTATGTTAGGCAGTAAGCTAGAAGAAAGATATTTAGTTTCTCATGTTAACTACTATAAAGCTCATGTAGCGAGGTGCTCCCAGTGAGTGCTGCCCTCCTGCCGTGCAGCCAAGGCCCCCTTTGTCCCCCGCCAGGAACTCTAAGCTGAGGGCTCTCTGCCTTAGCTTTCCAGCGGCCCCATCCACTAGGTGAATATGGCCTACACTTGAATGTTTGTTTTATTTCAATAATTTGGCATTGTTAATAAGTTTTGGATGGGTGAAAGAAAAAATTGGTTTCACACTCCAAGAAGGGTCAAGTTCTGTTTCTTGAGGGTTTTTTGTTTGCTTGTTTGGTTTTTCTTTTGTTTTGTTTTGTTTCTGTATATAGAAGTAAAGCTAACCAACAAACCATCCCCAGTTTTAACTTTATGGTTGGTTTGTATGTTGTTTATGACTTTTTCTTTTTCTCCACATTTTGCTCTTCTTAATGTTAAAGGCACCGACCCAAGTGCCATGGGCTTACTTCTGTCAGGTGTGTTAGCACCTTGTGCCACCACAGCAGCCCCTTCTGTCTGGTAGTTTCCAGTGGCTTAGATTGAAGGCTTAGGTTTATTTATTTATTTTAAAGATTTATTTTTTATTACAAAGTCAGATATACAGAGAGGAGGAGAGAGATGAAGATCTTCCATCTGATGATTCACTCACCAAGTGAGCGCAACAGCCAGTGCTGTGCTGATCTGAAGCCGGGAACCAGGAACCCCTTCCTGGTCTCCCACGCGGGTGCAGGGTTCCCAGGCTTTGGGCCATCCTCGACTGCCTTCCCAGGCCACAAGCAGGGAGCTGGATGGGAAGCGGGGCTGCCGGAATTAGAACTGGCTCCCATGTGGGATCCTGGCACGTTCAAGGTGAGGACTTTAGCCACTAGGCCACAGCACTGGGCCCAAAGGCTTAGGTTTAGATTTCTACACCCAAGGCCAGCAGTTCTCCAGATGTTTTGGTCTTAGGACTCCCTGAAAATCAGAATCTTTTGGAGCTTCTGTGTATGTGGGTTATAACTGTTGATACTTTAAAAATATTAACTCACTAAAAAATAATATAAACCTATTATATGTAAACATAACTGTAGAATTAGCACAAAAGTAAAAGTCCCACTTCCAATATCCGAGGTAACTTCTGATGAGATTTTATTGCATGGCCTTGTCTGTTCACTTTGCACACGCACACGTGTGTGTGTGTGTGTGTGTGCGCGCGTGCGCACGCAGAGGAATCATGCCTCATATACTGTCATTTTCACCCACAGTATATTGTATCATTAAGGATATTTTAGAAGCTTCCATTTCATTGAATTCTTTAAAAAGATTGTTTATGTATTTGAAACTCAGAGCTACAAAGAGAAAGACTGTCCAGCTGCCAAGAAGGTCCCCTGATGACTGCAGTAGCCAGGCCCAGGCCAGGCAGAAGCCAGGAGCTTCCTCTGGGCCCCTCCATGGGGGTTAGGGACCCAAACACTTGGGCATCCGCTGCTGCTTTTCCCAGCCATTAGCAGGAGCTGGCTCAGGAGTGGAGCAACCAGAAGACAAACCTCCATGAACCAGCACCCATATGGGATGCCAACATTACAGGTGGTGGGTCTACTCACTACACTTCAGTGCTGGCCCCTACAAGCTGCAGTTTTAACCACCACATACAATGGTCAGTTTTAAGTGTATCTAATTATCTAACTATTCCTTTACTGGTTGAGACTTAGTACTTCTGGCTTTTCTATATTATCAGTAACACTTCAAGAACAGTCTTTTACAGAGATCTTCGCCCATAGGAAAATGTTCCACCATTGGGATTTCTGCTTCAAGGATTTGGAATGTCTGAGTATGTATGATTGTAGGATATATACTGCTGCCATTCCCCAGGGAGCGCAGCAGCTGACACTCCCACAGCAGAGCTGGGGACAGTTCTGCTTCCTTGCTGACATCAGACGTCCCTTTGTTGTTCTCTTCCAACTTAAGTTGAGATTTTTCTGCTTACATAAATCCACATTAATAGCTCCTTTTTTGTTTGTTTAGTTCAGTCTGACTTGCTACAGTGTTTTAACCCTTTTGATCCATTTAGTGGAAACCCCCTGTAAAAAGAACACCCTAACCTATCTTGCTCTTGAGATGATGATAAGATTCATTAGGAAAAAAGCACCATTCCTAGACAAGACGCGAGGCTTTGGTAGTCCCACACACGTCATGCTCTCCAGAGTCCACAGAGCATCTCTGTAAGAAACACTTAGAAACCACCTCTGAGCCCAGGTGGGGGTCCCTTGTCCTGATTCAGTAATGTCAAGTCCGTAACCTGGGGAGCAGGTGGTCTGTAAGCTGGAAGAAGCCTTCAGCTTCCCTCCATCTCACTCCATGCTCTTCAGGAAAACGCCCATACCCTCCGTGGCAGGTGCTGACGGCTCCAGCTCATGATAGGTCCAGGGGCCCTCCTAGCAAATCCAAGAAATGGGAACACATACAACTGTCATTTCGGCCCAGCTCCTCTCAGCAGGGCATGGAAGCAGCGCCCTGTCTTGCCCCTGGATGATATCAGGTCTTAGGCCTTGGAGATACTGCAAATGAGAGCCTGTGCTCCGAAGCTCGCTGGGCCTGAACCGCTGCTGGGACCCACGTGTTCCTGTTTCCCTTGTTCTGTCCTTTGCTTCCAGGAGGGGCCCCTTCCCCTCGATGGGGTGCCCTAAAGAGGGGATCCTAACGACCTTGGCCATGAAGCTGAAAAGGGAAAGAACAGCTGTTTATTTGAAAGGAAAGCGACAGAGAGAGGCAGAGCTCCTGCTCACTGCTTCACTCCACACTTGCTGGCAACAACTAGGGCTGTGCAGGCCAAAGCTAAGAAACAAGAACCAAGTTGAGGTCTCCCACCATGAGTGGCAAGGACCCAAGTCATTGAGCCATTACCTGCTGCCTCCCAGGGCACACGTGAGTAGGAAGCTAGAATTTAGAGTGAGCTTGGGACTCGGACAGACCCAGCACCCTGGTTTGGAGTGTAGGGTTCTAAGTGACATCTTCCCTGCAGCACCAAACACTGCCACAGTCAGAAGAAAGCACTTATCCTCTGCAGTCCGTGGTGTCAGTGTGATGAGAGTGCCCCATCTAGGGTCACTGGTGGCCCCCAGAGGGGGTGGGACACACCACTGAGAGCCCTGCCAGCAAAGCAAACATGGCCAATGTGGGAGTCTAGCAGAACTTGAACTTGCAGCCCAGACTGATTGAGAATTGCTTTCGAAGAACCTCTAACAACCAGGATATGGCTACCCCCCAACAGAGTGATTTCTTTAAAGATTATTTTATTAATTGAAAGAGTGACAAAGGGAGTGGGAAAAACAGTAAGATCGTCTATCCACTGGTTCACTCTCAAAATGCCTGCAATAATCAGGGCTGGCTCCATCTGGGTTTCCAAAATGAGCAGCAGGGGCCTATGTGCTTAGGCCGTCTTCTGCTGCTTTCCCAGGTGCGTTAGCGGAGAGCTGAATCAGAGGCTGGGCAGGCAGGGTTTGAACCAGTGCACTTACATCGAGTGCCAGCCTCACTGGCAGCAGCTTAAGCCACACACCATCATCCCCCACACCTTATCAAAGCTATTGTAGAATTGTTTCTCAAATATGTTTGAATGTAGCTGGATTAGAATAAAAGGTTTCTTCCTCAAGGAAACGAATCCATTCCAAGAAATAGCATATGGTAGATGAGTCAGGAAGCTCTTAGACTTACTTTTTATCTGTTAATAATATTGTGTGTCTGTGTCGTCCCTCTCCTCCCTCCTCCACAGCGCGACACAGAGCTCCAGAGCACGGGCCCTCTCCTTTCTCTCTCATTGCAATCTGTTGATCCCCTGTTGGAACGTTAGAGAATGCCGACGTTCTCAAAGTGCAATGCAGGGATGGCGTTTGGCCTAGTAGGAAGACGCCACTTGGGATACAACCCACACCCGAGTGGCCTGGGTCCCGATGTAATCTCTCCACCTGCAGGGTAGGAAATCTGAGGGCAGGGCTGCTAGGATGGCCCCAGCTCCCTACGGTGCCAACAGGAAAGGCACATGCCTGGCCTGGGAACAGGCTGTGTTTGCCACCAGGCAGCAAGCCAGGACTCTGGGACTTGGCAACTCACTTAGGCCCAGGGTGGCTGTCCCTGGGCCTTGGTGCTGGCCCCGGTCACTGGAGGGCAGACGGAGTTGTACCAGAGGCCAGAAGGGATAAAACGCTGCACTTGGCTTGTATTTAGAGTGAGGGAAAGCTCTGGCTTTTGTTTCAGTTCTGGAATAACATGAAAAACTTACCTTTTGAAGGAATTCAGTACTCTGTTTTCACAGAGAAAATGTGGGATTTGTCTGCTTAGTTCATTTAACACAGTAGACACGGATGTTGGGATGTCATTCTTTTTTATGACTGAGCAATATTCCATTGTGTGTGTACATCATTTTGTCAATTCGGCACTGAATTTCATAGTTTGGCTTGTGTGAAGAATGCTATAATAAAGCGGGAGGCAGGCATTTCTTTCCCATGCTGATTTGGTTTCCTGCAGACGCATCCCCAGCAGTGGGACAGCTGCTTCATGTGGTAAGTCTGTTGTGTTGTCAGGCAGCTACAGCCTGTGCTCACCAGCAGTGTCAGAGTTACTTTTCTGCCCAGCTTTGTTAACATTTGTTATTATCTGACCACAACCATTCTAATTAGAGTGACATCTCAGTTATAAGGAATTTGGCGAGTTTGCTGAAAGCCACGTGAAAGATGGCAGGGTGGCTCTGGCAGTTCAGATGGTGTCCTGATTTGTGACTAACAAAAGGGAGACAGGCAGGGATCATCGACCTAGGGTCTAGTGTGTGGGTGACACATGGCTGGCCCTCATGGCCTCTGCTGGGAGCTCAGGAACCCCAAATAAAAGTTCCAGAAAATGGATGTTTGCAGGTAAGACTGGTCAGCTGAGTTAGTTCTTGCTCTCTTCCAGCCATGTTTGGCCACTCCGTCTCCTGTTTATCCTCCTTCTTTAGGATTCTTGTATGTATGTGAAAGGTGGACTTAGAGATTTTCCACCTGCTGGTTTACTCCCC
The DNA here is from genome assembly GCF_030435755.1 of Ochotona princeps. Taxonomy (NCBI): domain Eukaryota; kingdom Metazoa; phylum Chordata; class Mammalia; order Lagomorpha; family Ochotonidae; genus Ochotona; species Ochotona princeps. The sequence goes on along the minus strand of NC_080842.1, from coordinate 40,592,722 downwards.
ACATGGCTGCAATAGCCAGGCTGAAGTAGGACCTTCATCCTGTCTTCCACCTGGGTCCGGGGGTCCTAACCCTTGGGCCATCCTCCGCTGCTGTTCTCAGGGCAGTAGCAGGGAGCTGACTCAGAAGTGGAAAGGTCAGGACAGGAGCTGACACCTATAAAGGATGCTGGTGTTGCAGGCAGCGGCTGTATGTGCTGTACCACATACCTGTTCCCTTCCTTCTGTTTTTATTGCAGTTGGTAGAGGGGTTGTGTGTGCTTTATCAATTTGTTCAAGTTTAACTTTTTCCCTTAAAATTTCAGAGTAAAAAAATGAATTACATTAATCGTGAGAGGCACAGCCCCCCAGGCTGGGCAGGCACACGCCACCAGGAGGTGAGGGACGCGACCCACCTCTGTCGCCAGCTTGGATCTCCTCTGGGACGGGAAGGGCTGAAGTCCCAGGTGGCCTCAGGGCACTTGACTTTGGAACCCTTGCATCAGCATCGCCTTCCCTCCCACTTGGGACCATCCCACCTGAACCCCCAACTTTTTGATTTCAGCTCGCAGACTCCCTGGTGCCCATGGAGATCAAGCCTGGCATTTCCTTGGCAACCGTCTCGGCTGTGCTGCACACGAAAGATAACAAGCACGTTCTCCAGGTACCGGGTGGGGGCAGCAGGTGGGAGCCAAGAGGGACCCACAGGGCCGAGAGAACTGCAGTGTGCCCCTACACCCAGGACAGCACTGGCACACAAGCCGCTCCCCAGACCTGGCTGGCTAGACTGATGCCAGCTCATGGTGGCCCGCCAAATCCCCCAATCTCAGAACCGTGTTTCCATCCTGCTGCAGCCCCCACCCCGGCCTGCGCAGCCCCCAGGCGGTAAGAAGAGGAAGCGGCTAACGGAAGATGTGCCAGACTGCCAAGTTGTGAAGCCTCTGTTGAGCGGCTCCATCCCCGTGGAGCAGTTCGTGCAGACCCTGGAGAAGGTGAGCATGCCCAGCCAGCCCTTCCACACCACATGAAAGGAAGCCTGCCTTCCCCTTGCTCATCGTCACCTTCTTTAAGTGTCTGCTGTCCAAGCTGCTGCCCTGTGACATCTGCCTGGCCCAGGGTCCTGCTGGGCAAGGGGTGCGAGGACTTGCACCCAAGGACATGCTGTCCCTCTCCTGGGGCTTGCCGATTGGTTCTCTCCACCAGCCCCTCCATTCTGTCCTACGCAGCAGGGAGGCTGCTCCCCCAACCCCATTTCCTGCAGGAAGAATAGACTTCCTTAAAAAGCCTAAATGTGATATAGGGAGTATAGTAGGGAAAGCCAGGATCCATATTCTGTCCTGACAGTTCCTCACCTTCCCAAGAGTCCCTGCTGTCCAAGGAGAGCTGGGTTGGCAGGGAATCTGGAAGAAGCTTCCCGCAGCTCCCTGCTGGCTCGGGAAAGCAGCACTGCCTGGGAGGACACTGGTCCTGCCCTTCTCTTTGGGCCACCCCATGGCTGCTTCTCCCAGAGAAGGGATTTCCTGACTTACGGAAATGCAAAAATCCAACCTTAAAGGTTTTGTGATTCTAGCTTCAGTCCCAGGACTTTAATCCTAATGTTAGAGAATCTTGATAGGAAGGAGAAGGAAGTGGCCCTAAGATAGTACTGTTTGTTAGCTGCAGTTCTTGCAAAAAGCCATTACAACCCGGCTACAGGCACCGCAGATGAGCGTCTTCGCTCTGCCCTCCTCGCAACCTGCCAGGGCTCCTGGCCCCTATTAGTGGACCGCAAGCCTGGATCCTTTTTAAGAAACAACCTGCTTTGCCAGAAAGACCTTTATTAGTCCTCTGCTGGGCTCCTCTGGCCCTTGGTCTCTAGGTCCTGACTTTGGAAACTCCTCGTCTTCCTGTGGCAAGAATGTCAGTACTTGCCCAGAGCACACAGGGCCTTCATATGGGCAGGCAGCTTCCCAACAGCAAGGCTTTCTACCTGGTCTGTGGCCCTGTTAGGCTACTTCTTCCCAGCATATCTTCACCTTTGTCTCATTTTAAGAAAATTACCCCATCAGCAGTAAATATTTGCTGTGAAGCCTCATCCACTAACTCCAGGCTCCCATGCAGAGAAGTATGAGCAGTGGCATTTTCACAGGAGTTCTGAGTGGCTCATGAGCGTGGTGCTCAGGGCCGGGGAATGGCCCTCTTGTCCCTGACTCCAGACCTCATGGGCTTGCATGAACCCCTGCAGGAATTGCAGCAGTCCAGGCAGGTTGTGGGAATTCTGTTAGTGTCTAGCATGAGATCTTGCATTATTGGGGACATTCTGTCAAACTGAGTTGTATTACTGTATAGGCCCTGTAGCTAGTAGCAGGAAGTTGAGGAAAATCCAACATGCTCATTTTTAGAACCAGCAGGTGCAATCCTGCAATGATGCCTCTTCCAGCTGCTCTTGCTTTCCCGTGCCTGTCAGCCCATCCTTTTCTTTTCTCCCGGAGCAGCATGGCTTCAGTGACATCAAGGTGGAAGACACAGCTAAGGGCCACATCGTCCTGCTCCAGGAAGCCGAGACGCTTATCCATATAGAAGAAGATTCAACCCATATCATCTGTGACAACGATGAGATGCTCAGGGTACGACTGAGGGACCTTGTCCTCAAGTTCTTACAGAAGTTCTGAGTGGGACAAAGGAGCCACTTCTTACAGCCCTTGGCGTGGCCGCCCAGCCCAGGCCAGCAGGAGCAGGGTGTAGGCTGCTGTCTGCAGTGTCCTTTGGATCAGTGAACAAAGGTAACTCTAGTCAGCCATCTGGAGTGAGGGCCTGGGTCTGCTGGTCAGCTTGCCTAGCACTGTGTCAGGAATGTTCCCTGGGAGCTTTCAATCTGCTTCCTTCAGCCCTGACCTCCTTGCAGCTGTCAGCAGCAGCTCTCCCCAGCAGTGGGGGTGAGGGAGGAAGTACAAAGATGCCACCTACTCTCGCTGTGTGTTCAGGGCCTACTAGCTTCACACAGCAGAACCGGTCTTTGATTAATTCTGTTTCCTTTCCTATAATCCCCCAAGTTAGCAATGGGAATCTTCATAAATCTTTTCTACTGTGGCCCATTTTGTTAATAAACATTTTTATAGAAGTGTGCATATTCTAATGAATCTATAATATATGCTATGATTTAGAATTAGAAAAAAACAGAGAGGAAAGACAGGGAGTGAACCAATGGATGGAAAACCTCTCTAAGTGGCCAGAGCTGAGCTGATCTGAAACCAGGAACCTGGAGCTTCTTCTGAGTCTCCCACATAGGTGCGGGGGCCCATGTATTTGAACCATCCTCCGCTGCTTTCCCAGGCCACAGGGATGGGAAGTAGAGTAGCAGGGACTTGAACTGGGACCTTCATGGGATGCTGGCACCTAAGGCAGAGGCTTGAACCATTATACCAAAGAGCCAACCCTCAGACTTTATAAAAAAGATTTAGCTATTTTAGTTGGAAAGGCAGATTTACAGAGAGAAGAGGAAACAGAAATATCTTCTGTCTGCTGGTTCACTCCCAAGTAGTCGCAACAGCCAGAGCTGGAGCCAGGCTGAGCCAATCCAAAGCCAGGAGCCTTGAGCTTCACCCAAGTCGCCTGTGTGAGTGCCCGATCCCAAGGCTTTGGGCCATCTCTTCTTGCTTTCCCAGGCCACAAGCAGGGAGCTGGGTGGAAAGTGAAGCAGCCGGGACATGAACCAGTGCACATATGGAATCCTGGGCATCCAAGGTGAGGGATTTAGCCACCAGGTTACCACGCCAGGCCCCCCACCCAAACATCTTTTCTAATGAAACCTGTAATAGGATCAAGTTAAATTTTTAAAACCTACTAGGTGCCAGTTCAAGTCCTGGCCACTTCACTTCCAATCCAGCTCCTTGCTTACAGCCTGGGAAAAGCAGAACATGGCCCAAGTACCTGGGCCCATTTAATCATAGAGGAGACCCTGCTGAAGGTCCTGGCTGATGCAGCCATCTGGAGAATGAACTAGTGGACAGAAGATCTCTTTCCTTCTAACTCTTCCAAATAAAAGCCTACTGAAAAACTAAAAAAGCATTGTGAAACAGAGCTCAGCAGCAGCTACAAGTTATATAAATGCCTTAGTATTGTCTACAGGAGGCACTTGGGATCGGTCAAATTCTGACTTTTTTCCAAGGGCTTGGTCAGAAAGCCCAGGAGATTGAGACCTTCAGGGATGGTTACCAAAGAGAAAAACTGATGGAAAAGACAGATGAGTCAGCAAACAGCTGAAAGGCAGGGGGTAATTTAGAAATCATGGAGATTTTAATCAAGTCATTACCACCTATTTGGTGGCAGAAAAATAGCCTTCCTTAGAGCCAATAAACTGTGAGGTGGCTTTCCCATGGCCCAGGGGAGAGCAGGAACGATTAACTGTAAGGTTCAGATGTGTGTATGCAAGCCCAGCTGGCCAGGAGAGCCAAAGAAATGGCCGCAGCTTCCTGAGGACCCTGGGCTCACCCATAGACAGGCACCTGTTGCTAGAAATGCCCAGCTGCTCGGGACTGATGTTTAGAAATATTTCTACTCAAACTTGAGGAATCATTAAATGGTCATTGAAAAAATTTAAAAATAGTACAGGCTTCTAACTCAGATTTTTGAGTCTGTTTTTTAAAAGTCCGAATTGGGAGGTCTGCACTGAGCCCGCCATGGTAGTTCAGGCCCAAGGCCCATGCGGCTGCCACAAGATGAGCTCAGTGTCTTCTTTCCGAGCGCCCCCAGCTCATGCACTGCTCACAAAACGGCGCCATTAAACTTACTTTGTCTACAACGAATCTTTCTTCAGAGTGATGTATTAGATGCCTTTTGTTTCACAACAAATCATCCTAAAACCGGCGACCCCGCTTCCCATCCAGCTCCCTGCTTCTGGCCTGGGAAAGCAGTTGAGGACAGATTTGGGACACTGCACCCGCATGGGAGACCCGGAAGAGCTGGCTTCTGGCTTTGGATCAGATCAGCTCAGCTCCAACCGTTGCGGTCACTTGGGGAGTGAATAAATGGATGAACAGTCTTCCTCTCTGTCTCTCCTCCTCTCTATATATCTGACTTTGCAGTAAAAATAAAATGAAAATCTAAAAAAAAAAGGGGGGGAAACTAAGGTATACATAGTAGGGTATACATAGCCAATACATGGCTTTCACCTTACCTGTCGTTGACATCATGTTTGAATATCAGGGAACAGGTGCTACACAAGAAACAGGGGTGTGCTTCTCAGTCACAGGATGGGCCATCCTCTGCTGCTGTCACAGGCCATTAGCAGGGAGCTGGATTGGAAGTAGAGCATCCTGGACTCGAACCAGCACCCATTCAGGATGCTGTCACCACAAGCAGCAGCTTTACTCACTACACCGTGCTGGCCTCAGATCATTGCTTTTCAGGTAGACACAACTCTTACTCTGCTCCCTGGACAGTGTGAAGCTGTCGGTCCTCACACTTGTCCTGTGAGGCAGGAGCGGGCTTTTTGAAACTACAGTGACATTATCAACAGTCAGCCACCAACACTGACAACATCTTACAGTGGCAGACTTTCCCCTGTGGCCCCTGGTCCAGCCATGAGGAAAACTGAGTGCTCTTGCTGCCTCACATCATGGACAGGAAAGTAGACAACACGTAATAGTCCAGTAACACTGCTCACCACTGAATCTGAAGTAAGGTACAAAGAATCAACTAGTGTGGAGCGAGCCCCAGCTCAGTCCTAGAGATGGGCAGCAGAGAACCAGGCCAGAGAGGTGTGCCCTCACCCAAGGCTACATCCAGCATCTGTACTCGGAGTGTTTTCTAAAGCTCAAGTAGCTGTATCCCCATCCCTTGTTCACTCAGTTTTAATCATTTCACAGAGCAGCATTTCATGTTTACCTTTTGTGTCCTGGGAACACAGATCTTTGGTGACACACACACATACCTGTTGTCAGCAGGCACACAGACTACTCCTCCTCTCCTTTCTCTTACACTGGCACTGGAGGGCACCAGGAAAATAATGCAGAGCCGTTCTAAAACCACCTGTAGGTGAGCCAGAATGAGCAATTCCTAACCCACTAAGTCTTTGTGTAACTAAAAAATCAAGCTACACACAAAAAGTAGCCACTGCTACAGAGTAAACTCTGGGTTCCTAAAAACATTGTCAAGTAAAATAAGTTTGCCAACTTTAGATTACTCAGTATAACTTGATCTAACTATAATGCTCACATACTTTGAAAATAGTAAGTGTAGAGGCCAGTGCTATGGTATAGTGGGTGCAGCTGCCACCTGTGACAAACAGGAACGGCAGTTCAAGTCCCAGGCACTCTGCTTCAGGTCAGTGTCCTGCCAACACGCCTGGGAAAGCCGCGCAAGATGGCCCCGGAATGGTTTGTCGGGTTGCTAGCTTCGGGCTAGTCTAGTCCTGGCTTTCTCATTTGGAGCGTGAACTGCTGGATAGAAGAGCTAGCTTGCTACCTCACTCACTCTCTTTCAAATAAATTGTTTTTCAAGAAAATTTAAGAGCCACACTTTGTAACATAAAACAGATAACCAACTTGAGCATTTACTAGACATTTATGACTATCCTGTGCAGTAAGCTTTCCCCAATAACTTCAACTCATAAGAACATGCAAAAATTTCCAGCAAATGTCTCAAGGATTTGGACAAGTGACTTAAAGAACTATGAGTGGCTTCGACACAGGGTATGTCCTCACCTTCTACCCAGTGTGAGGCTCAGCAGAAAGAGAAAAGAAAATCAGTGGAGTTTCATAAATGTCTATTAAACAGACCAGTCTACAGTCAAGATGCTTCTGGCAGTCAAGATGTTAACTGCAGTCTTGTTAACCCATGGCCCACGCATGCGAGTGCAGAGCTCCCGGTCACCCAGCGCACATTCCCAAGTGACTCACTGGAGGCTTACCAACAAGAGGGAGCAGATGCAGGCAGCACCAGCCTGCGTGTCGGTTCTGGCCCATGAATAAGAAAAGCCCTGCAGCCCACAGAGCCTCAACACCAACTGTCCAGCCCTTGACACGAAGAGTATGCCAGTCACAGCTCAAGGACTGCAAGCTAAAACATTTTTATGAAACTTGGTTTAAATTAAGCAGAACAGCCATGAAAAATAATGCCTATCAGGCCCACTCCACCTACACACAATACTATAAACTCGAGTGCCTTCTTCATGTCCCAGCTCCTCTGCTTTCCATAGAACGTCATCGTAATGTGCACCCTGGGACAGAGAAGCAGGTGGTGGCCGGTTGCTTGGGTCCCTGCCCTAGCTGTTGTAGACATTTAGAGACTAAACCAGCAAATGGAAGATGTATCTCTGTTTTCATAAGAGGAAAAAAAAAGGCTCAAAACATAGCTAGGTAAGAAGATACACGGGTGGGCAGTATAGCACAGTGGGTTAAACCCACAGTGGTTAATCCACTGCTTGGGGTGTCTCTGCCATAGCAGAGTATCTGGTTTGAGTCCCAACTGCCTTCTTATCCAGCTTCCTGCTGATGCATCCTGCGAAATGGAAGATGGCACAAGTATGTGGGGTCTCTACCACCATGTGGGGAGACTTGGATGCAGTTCCCAGCTACTGGCTTTGCCTGGCCCTCGATTTTTTTTTTCCTTGTAAGATTTATTTGAAAGGCACAGTGACAGAGATCCCTCATCTGTTGGATCACTCCCCAAATGGCTACAGTGGTTGGGGCTGGGCCAGGCTTAAGCCCAGAGTTTTGAATTCCATCTGGGCTGTCAGGAGCCCAAGAATCTGGACAATTTTCCACTGCTTTCCCAGGTCCATTAGCAGGGAGCTGGATCAGAAATGCAGCAGCCAGGACTAAAACCAGTGCTCATATGGGACACGAGCGTCACAGGCAGTGGCTTTACTCTCTGCCCATCACGGCCCCCGTCCTGGCTCTGTGGACATCCGGGCAGTGAAGCAGATTGATCTCTTTCTCCACCTTCAAATAATTTTTTTTTTCAAAGTAGTGATGCAGCTCAGAAGGGAGAATTATCCATCTGCTGGTTCACTCCCCAAATGCTCACAACAGCAAGGAGCTGGGCCAGACTGAAGCCAGGAGCCCAGAACCACTTCTGCATCTCCCACATGGTCACAGGGGCAGAGACACTTGAGTCATTTGCCACTGCTTTCCCAGGTACACCAGCAAGGAGCTGGATCAGAGGTGGAACTACCTGAAGTTGAAATGGCACCACAGCAAATGCCAGCACTGGAGGTAGTGCTAGGTCACTGTGCTGGCCTTAACAATTTTTTTTTAAAGATTTATTTTATTACAAAGTCAGATATACAGAGAGGAGAGACAGAGAGGAAGATCTTCCATCCAATGTTTCACTCCCCAAGTGAGCCGCAACGGGCCGGTGCGCGCCGATCCGAAGCCGGGAACCTGGAACCTCTTCCGGGTCTCCCACACGGGTGCAGGGTCCCAAGGCCTTGGGCCGTCCTCGACTGCTTTCCCAGGCCACAAGCAGGGAGCTGGATGGGAAGTGGAGCTGCTGGGATTAGAACCGGCGCCCATATGGGATCCCGGGGCGTTCAAGGCGAGGACTTTAGCCGTACCAGGCCACGCCGCCGGGCCCTAAAAACAAATTTTTTAAGGCCCGGCACGGTGGCCTAGTGGCTAAAATCCTCACCTCACACACGCCAGGATCCCACATGAACACCAGTTCTAATCCTGGCAGCCCTGGTTCCCATCCAGCTCCCTACCTGGTCTGGGAAAGGAGAGGATAGCCCAAGGCCTTGGGACCCTGCACCCATGTGGGAGACCCAGAGGCGGCTCCAGACAGGCTCAGCTCCAGCTGTTGCAGCTGCTTGGGGAGTGAATCAGCAGATGGAAGATCACCCTGTCTCTCCTCCTCTGTGTATCTGACTGTCCAATAAAATCTTCAAAAAAAATTTTAATTATGCAGCTATATTAATACCACATAAAATAGACATTACAAAAAAGAATACTGCCCAACAGAGAGAGAACATGCCAGTTGTTGAGAGGGGAAATTCATCTAGAAACAAAACAGTCTTAAAAATGTGTTTAAGGATTTCAAAATAAGAAGCAAAATCCAGCAGTATTACAGGAAGAAAAAAAAAAACAGATTTTTTTCAACCTTCAGTTTGCATTTAAAATGACTAGGGAAAAAAACAGTAAATTCATTGATAATCTGAACAAAACCACTCGTGACTTGACATAGTTGATACAGAGCGCTGTGCCCTGCAGCTGTGGGAACACAGGTTTTCCATAATGTGTCCAGGATATTTCCTGTGAAAATCCACAAAACAAGTCTTACTATATTGTAAAGGACTGACATCAGCTAGAAAGTGCTCCACAGTGTATCTAGATCAAAAGTAAAATCTCAAAATACGGATATTTCAAAAACCACATTGATTTTTTAAATATAAAAAAAAATCAAAGTGACAGTAAAAATACACACAAGAATTTGTAGGATACCATTCAGTGCTGCTTCAAAAGAAACTGACAGCTTTAAATGTTTGCAGAGAAAAAAGGCCTAAGATTGACCAAAATTTCCACATTAAGAAACTAAGAGCAAAGTAAACAAAGAAATAAATGAGATTTGTTTTCTTAGAAGGCATACTCCAAGGCCCAAATGTTTTTCCTGGGAAACACTGTCAGACATTCAAGCAAGAATGTCAGCAATCCCACACAACCCCTGTCGGCGGGAGGGGGCTCCATATAAAGTCCCCTGGGGCCAGCATTATCAGATACCAGAACTACACTGTCATTGCCAGCTTTGTGTCATCTCAAGTGTATGGGCACCAGTTGGAGTCCCAGCTGCTCCACATCCCACCTGCTCCCTGCTAATGTACCTGGGAAAGCAGCAGACAATGACCCAAGCACACAGACCCCTGCCGTGCATGTGGGAGGGCTGGAAACAGCTGCGGAATCCTGGCTGCAGCCCGGCCCCAGCCTAGGCCAGTGGGAGCCATTTGAGAAGTGAACCAATGGGATAGGTGAGTCTCTGTGCCTCTAACTCTGCCTTTCAAATAAACCTTTTCCAAAAATGAACTAATCCCCCCCCACCGTTACAAGGAAATACCCTTCATGACCACATATGCAAAATACCTGAAACAGTAGGAACTTGAACACAGCACTATCTCAGAGGGAAGATATGCCATAACCAAGTAGGTATTATCCCTGAGACGTCGGGATAATTTCAAACTGTAGCAGATAAAGCAGAAAATATATATGATCCTTTCAGTAGATGTAGAAAAGGGCATTGAACAAAATTGTCTACAGGCACTCAGCAAACTAGAACTAGAAGGGAACCTCTTCGATCTGACCTTCGATCTGACCTGGCCATGGCCACCATGAAGGCCACACAGAAAGGTGAAAGCTGAGAGCTTCTAACCAGAGACTGAATACAAGGCAAGGATGCTTTTCCTATTTAGTGTCACTCTATCATTCCTGGTCATGGCAATAAAGCCGAAGCAGGAAAGAAAGGAAAAGATGGAGGGAAAACAGGAAAATGAAAGAGGAAGGAGGAAGTCATGGGTAAGAGACACAAAGATTAGAAATGAGTAAAACTGCATGGGAAGGCCTTTTTTTTCTTATAAAAATTTATTTATTTTTATTGGAAAGTCAGAATTACAGAGAGGAGAAGACAAAAGGATCCACCATCCACCAGTCCATTCCCCAAGTGGCCGTAACAGCTGGAGCTGAGCTAATCTGAAGTCAGCAGCCAGGATCCTCCTCCGGGTCTCCCAGCAGGCACAGGGTCCCAAGGCCTCAAGCTGTTCTCTGCTGCCTTCCCAGGACACAAACAGGGAGTCGGAGCAGCCGGTATACAAAATTGGCGCCTATGTGGGATCCCAGTGCATGCAAGGCAAGGACTTTAGCCACTAGGCTACCGCACCAGGCCAAAGAAGGCGCATATATATATATAAAATTTTTATATATATAAATAAATAAAAGATTAAGGACAGAGATCTTCCATCTACTGGTTCACTCCCCAAATGGCCACATCAATGGTATGCTGCTTCCCCGGGTGCATTAACAGGAAACTGCAGGAGGGGGGCAAAAAAAATCAGGTCTTGAACCAGCACTCCCGTATGGGATGCAGACATCATAGGCAATGCTCAACTGTGTACCACAACATCTGACAAGATTTTGTACATAGAAAATTCTAATATTTACAAAACTACTACTGGAATGAAAAAGTGAAGTTAAGGGGCCAGTGCTGTGGCACAGCAACCTAAGCTTTAGCCTGTGGTGCCTACATTCCATTTCGGTACTGGTTCTAGTCCTGGTTGGAAGTCTCTACTTCCACTGCAGCTCTCTGCTTACAGTCTGGGAGTGCAGCAGAGACGGCCCAAGTCCCTGGCATCCTGCACCCACGTGGGAGATGCAGAAGAAGCTCCTGGCTCCTTGCTTCAGATCAGACGAGCTCTGGCTGATACAGCCATTTGGCGAGTGGACCAGCAGATGGAAGATCTCAGTTCCCTTGACTCTGCTCTTTAAAAAAAAAAAAAAAAAAATCTTAAAAAAAATGTGAAGTTACAGAACCAGTTGTATTTTCGAATAAATAATTAAGAAATGACAATCCTTGAAAAACAGTTACCCTGCTTGCAATAGTATGGGAAAACATGCTCAAGAATAAGCTTTTAAAGATGCCTGCAAAATACACTAAAAGCCTCAAAACTGTGCAGGAAGAGATTTAAAAAGACCTGAAGAAATGGAGGGATATACATACTATGTTCATGGACTGGAAGTCTCAACATTATTAACCTTTCAGTTCTACTTATTTATGTGCAGATGTGATACAGTCATCAGAATGCCTGATAACTCAATTTTTAAAACAGGTAAACTTATGCAAACATTTTTCCAAAGACAACTTACAGATGGCCAATAGTTTTTATAAAAAGCTATTCATCATTATTCATTAGGGAAATGCAAATCAAACCCACAATAGTTACCACTCACACTTACCAGGATGTTTGTAATAAAACTTGATTTTAGCTGGAGAACTCAGAACCCTCACACACTGTGATGGGATGTAAAGTGGTAGAGCTGCCACTCCTAGGTAGATACTGGGACTGAAGGCAGGAATTCAGACTGAAATTGGACACCTCTGTACACATCAGCATTATTCACAATCACTAAAAGGTGACAGCAGCCTAAATGTTCATTCAGCAAGTGAGTAATCCAGATATACTCTCTACAGATAAACTGTGATGTACCATCCACCCACAAAAGAGCAGTGACATCCTAACACTTGCTACAACATACATGAACCTTAGGCACATGCTAAGTGAAATAAACCAGACACAAAACACCATAGATTTATAAGAAATTTATAAGAAATCTCCAGAATAGACAAATCCATGGAGACAGAATAGAGACTGGGAGAATGGCAAGTTATTGTTTAAAGGATGTAGGATTTCTGCTTGGGAAGGTGAGGTTCTGGAACTTTATCATGATGATGGTTACACAACACTGTAAATGTAACTTCATGGCACTGAATTACACATTTAAAATGGCAAATTTTATGTTCTAGTTTATTAAAATTCCTAAAAATCTTAGTCCTAGGTTTTTACAAAGAAAACTGGCAAACTGATTCTATATAGAGAAAATCCAAGCCGTTATAATACCCAGAGCAATCCTGAGGTAGATAAACCAAATTGGAGGACTTTCTTTCCAGATGAGGATGACCTAAGTCCAGGCAGGATGTCACTGGCAACAGGGATTGACACATCCCAGAGAGCTCAGAGGACTGTCACATTTACAAAGGGATGATGCCCTCAACAAAACCCCCCGTACAAAACAGAAAGGAAAAAAAAAACGGTGCTGGGGTGACCAGACAGTAATGCAGAGAAACAATCAGAAACCTGACCACAATCACACACCGAACAACAAATAACTGCTTATGGATCCAACCTAAGTGTGAGTGCAAACACCATAAAGCTTTTAGCAGAAAACACTGTCCAGGCTTGTGCAGCACAGGTCTCTTGGATCAGAGAACAAGGACAAAGTTACACATCACCACAAAACTACACACTGCTCATCAGAAAGTACCACAAAGAAAACTGATGAGCCAGATACAAACTGTGAACATATTTTGAACTGAAATGGACTGCTAGTATCCAGGGTAAAGAACCTGATGTAGCACAACGATTTAAAAAATAATTGTAGCATTCATACAAATGGGATATTATGCAGCACTACACAGAAATGCATTACGAAGACAAAGAGGGAACTTAAAAGCCCGTTGCTAAATATGAGGGACCAACTTGAAAAGGTTCCACAATGTGCAGTTCCAGCTACGGGACACTTCAGGGAGGCCAAAGGTACGGAGAACAGCGCAGTGGGCTACTGGTGGCTAGTGGGTAGGGGCTGGCTCCGTAAGGGAAGCGCAGGGAGGTTTTAGCGCAGTGAAAATGCTCTGCTACGCCCAACATAAGTGCATGCCGTCGCATGCCCAGAAGAGAGAACCCCAGTCACCTCAATACAGACTGCAGCATCATCAGTACTGGCCACCAGCTGTCACAAACAATTCACATGCCTGTAAGACATTCAGAGGGAAACGAAGAAAAGGACAACTGTGCTTGCTGCCCTTTTTTTTTCCTTTGGTGGGGGGGCAAAGGGGGTGGGAGAAGGGCAGGAAGGTATTACACCTAGAGCTGGCTAAACACACTGAAAATGTAAAACTAGGGGCGGGCACAGCGGCTCAACAGGCTAATCCTCCCCTGTCAGTACCAGCATCTCAAAATGTGGATGTTGGTTTGTGCCCCAGGTGCCCCACTTCTCATCCAGCTCCCTGCTTGTAGCCTGGAAAGGCAGTGGAGGACGGCCCAAAGTGTTGGGACCCTGCACCCGTGTGAGGGAACATGGAGGAGGCTCCTGGCTCCTGATCAAGTCTGGCTGTTGCAGCCATTTAAGGAGTGAACCAGTGGATGGAAGAGAAAATGTTAAAAACCAAAACTGAAAGGTCCAAAAACCACCACCCCTGACCAGGCCTTCAGGCAAAACCTCTGTAATGTCTGCATTCTCCTGGGACAGGAGCCAAAGGCCGTGCACATGGGCATATGAGAGGGGCTTTACTGGGGGAACTGGCTCCCTGGGCTATAGCAGCTGAGTAACAGGACAGCCATCAGGCTGGGGTGGGGCGCTGGAGTGCCAGCAGCCATCTGTAGAAGTCTGCAGGAGAGCCAAACCCCTGGGGCGGGGAGATGGGAAGGGAGCTTGGCCCTGCCAGAGGTCCGGAAGCCCAAAGGTTGGGGAGCCTGGAGCTGTGACACCCGCTGGGGACACTGGACCAGTTCCCCTTAGGACCTGCTCTCTGCATGTGCACAGCGACCAGGGTGGCGCCTGCCCAGCTGAGCGCAGCCTGCTTCCCCCTCAAGCCCATGCAGGCTTGCATGCTGATCCAGGGATTGCCCCAGCCCACCCTGTGGCCACCCTGCATCACACTTCAGTGTGTTGCTGGGGGTTTCTCCCGCCATACATAAGTCCCCATCACAACTTGCCAACCTATTTTGGCAAGCTCTTCTAGAATGATTCCTGTGTCTAATTCTGGGCACACAAGCTTCTCACCTGCCAGGTAAGATTTAGGTTAAGAGCAGACAGGAGGCTTCAAAGCTGTTAGACAAGACCTCTTTTCACACCTACTGGGGCCATCTGAGCTGCACATGGATGCTCGCCTCCGTGACCAGCCCCAACTGCCACAGGGCTCCCTTCAGCTCGTCACAGCACTCATTCACCAGAGCCCAGCTCGGCACCGAACCCCAGCTGGTGTGGGCAGGATGGGGACGGACCAGGGCCAGCTCCCTAAGCAGGAGACAGCAGGCGGGGAGGGGTGGGTGCAGCCTCTGATAAAGGAGGATGCCTGCAAGCAAGGCTGCAGCCCAGTCCTAACCAGGAGCGGGCCTGGGAAGTGGGTGACTGCAGGAAGCCACATGTGACAGCCTTTGCCTGGGAGAGAGCTCTTCCATCGGGTGTTTCACAGCGGAGTCTTGCCCTTGGGCATGCTGGGTTACATGTAACAGGTATCTCAGAGATGGGCACAACTTCTGCCATTCTATAGAGATTAAAGCTGAAAACACTCAGGACCCACCACAGGGTAACAGGCTCTGCAGCATTTGAACATGCACCACGCTGTCTGCAGCCCAGCCCCTCCATGCAGCCCTGTAACTGTAATCATTTTTATCAACTTTCGAGCATTCAACCTGAACGTAGGCCCAACAATGGCCAGCAGTGGCCACGTCTGAGCCAAAACTCAACAGGCATAGGCTGGGAGCAGAAACATTCTCCCCACACTGCAGCCTTGCGCCACCTCCTCCCATCTCTGCTCCCAGGAAAAATCCTAACAAGGAGCCTGCAGTTGGAGGAACCTCACCCCACCTGCTGGCTGCTGGAAGCTTGCCTCACCAACTGCTCTCCCAACAAAGCCTCACCCATGACACAAACGCCCTCCTGCAGAGGCCCAACTGAGTTCTCACTTCCGCCCTCTTCCCCCTCCTGCCATGGGGTCTGGAGCTCTCCAGGCTCAGGGGCTGCATTGGAACCCTTAGCCAAGCATGAACTCTAGGACTGTGAACGCCAGAGGGGAGGAAGTGTCAGCCACAGTGGACGTGGGTATGATTCCTGTCTGTCAGGGACAAGCCAACTCTCCTGCACCAGGATCATGGGCACGCACACACACATGAGGGCACTCACACATGCTGAGGCACACACATTTCTTTAAATGCTCATGGGAGAAATCGCAGTCTGTGTTTCTGAAATGGGGGCCAACAAGGCTGCCAGCATTCTGGCATCCCAGTTCATGGCCCCCCTGGTCTGACTCCTGGTCTGGGGCCGCACTCCGAGATTCTGGCATGCTGGTGCCAGCCACCTACAGGGAGGCAGACAGGCACCTCCTCAGTCCCTCCTGCTGGCCCTGCTGAGGAAAACCACAAAACACCTCCAAACCGCTTGAGTTAAAGTTTCCATTTATTTTTGGGTTTTTCTGTTTTAATACAAAAATCCAACATAAGACCATTGTGCTCATGATTGGACAGGGGGTTGAGGCAACTGGACATGGTACGGATATCAAAGAGCTCCCCCTCAAAATCCTGCCACCTCCTCTTCCCAGCAGCCACTGAGAACAGCACTCCCCACCTCTGGACAAGAGCCCATGGGTCAAGGTGCCCTGTGCTGGGTGCTCCAGCCCAGAGGAGCCCCGCCAGGGGGCAGAGGCTCAGCTGCGCCGAGGAGCCCGCAGGGCAGGCCTGTGTGAACGGCACACTGGCTGACCAGGAAGCCGGGCCTTCCTGAGTCCTAGTGCTGAGACTAGGTAACAAGATATGACCCACAGCCAGCCAAGGAGACCCTTGGGACCTGCCCAGCCACTTTCCCGTATTGGGGAGTACTGGCTGGATGGGATCCCAGAGTGAGCAGCAAGATCAAGGCGCAGCCCCGGGACTCACCCTCTTCCACCTTGCAGGTGGGCAACTGTGCCCAGCAGCACCTAACCACACACCACGCAACAGCCAGCTCCCTGCCTCCCACCCGTGACGTGCATCCTGACAAATGGAAAGCTGGCCAACACCTGACACTCGGAGTCCTTCAGGGTCAGAATTCTTCCAGGTCTGGCCGGCGCTGGCCTTGTTGGACACAGTGCTCCCTGCGGCACCCCTTCTGGTCAGCCAGACCCGCACACCACACAGCTGCTCGCAGTGAGGTCAGCCACACGCAGGGACCCACAAACTACTCCTTTTTCACCAGGTACCATGCATACAGGTTCCTCACATCACAGGAAGAAATGCAGCCACATGTACACAGGCAGGCCTGAGAAGCACAACCCCATCTCCCAGGCAGCCGCCTCAAGGAGCGGCCCTGGTTCTGCTGGCTGGTGAACAGCATTCCGAGTGAGTCACACTTGTTCTACAGCGAGGTGGTCGCTGCGGGAAAGAGCCCACCCACTTGCAGCAGGTCAGAGAACAGACCCCAAGATAAAGCAGCACACGGTGTCAAGGTTTAGGGAAGACAAGCTGGCATAAGGCATGTGCGTGACCGGGACAAACCTGCACCTTGTTCCACTGTGGGAGACCTCCTGTCCTCAATTCAAAGGCGGGGGCTAAGGAGAACAGGAATCAAGGCTGTCCCTGCCCCCTCGGCTCCCCAGCGACTCCCCCCACTCACACGTACATGCACACACACACGCACGCACCCTCCCCGTTTCGGCTGGCACCCAGGAAATGGCAATTTCAACAAAGCAAGCCAGCAGACATAGGCACGAGCCAGCGTTCCATTTCAAGACTAGAATCGCACTTCCCCACTGCGACACAGCCTCTCCTTTCTCTGGCACATCCCAAAGCAAAACCCTCAGGGGATCCTAAAGACAATCTGGCCCCGTGGGGAACACTGGATGGAGGTGTAGACAAAGGTGGAGGGGAAGGCGAATTTCACCAGAGCATTTGTCTAGAGGCACAGCAGGGGCCTCTTTGGAAGACCGGGGAGGGGGGCCCTCTAAGGTTGCATGCTCGCTCCACAGGGAAGGGAGTGACCAGTGGGCCAGCTGCCCCCCTCATCCAAGCCTGCAAGCACAGCCTATGAGGACCCCCATCTTGCTCATTCTCTTCCTGTGCCGCAAGCACAACATGGGAAGGCAGGACGAGACGCCATGTGGGAGTGCTGCCTTCAGGCTTGCCTCCACTCACACTCTTAAGGAGAGAATGGGAGAGCTGGGACCAGCACTAGGACAAGTTGGCCTCATGGTGAAGCCCCAGGTGTCACAGAACCCAGCCCAGGGACACGCTGCTGGCCCGCAGTGGCCTGCTCCCCAGGGCTATCACGGGGCGGGGGGCGGCGGGGAGGTCACAATGGCCGACGGGCAATGAGAAGATGAAGGGACCGGCCACTCCTTTCTGGGTTTCTGCACAGATTTTCCTGGTGAAAATGGCACTGACCTTTACTCACAAGCCCAACACCAACTAGGTCAGAAGCCCTGCCCATCAGCGCATACAGCATAAGCAGCCTGGTGCACACACAGTGAGAATGTCCAGTTCTCCCCTGGCCAAGTGTGCGTGTGTGTGTGTGTATGTATGTATGTAATGTATGTGTGTGCACATAAACACACAGGTCTATACATACCACACATCTATATAAATAAGCCTTTAGTGGCAAATCTGGAACTTTAAATAATAATAGTTGTTACTGAATCTACACCCACACGCCAGCTGTCCCAGGTTTATGAACCATGCGAGTGACTGCAGGGTCCCTACAGTCCTCAGTGTAAGCTATCAGTCAGTGCCCTGTGTGGGACTCCAGGTCTCCTGACCAGGGTTCCAGGCCCAGTGTGGCTGACTTTGACCTAATGGCAGCTTCTTCCTCTGCATTCTGCCTGCTGCCTCTCCCAGCGGACGACTGGGCCACCTGCCCGGCAGATGGAGCCGAGGTCCTTCCATACCTGGGGACCTTAGGAACCATCTCTTCACTCTGCCCACCTTCTCACCAAAATGTGGGATGGCCCTAGATGAACTTGAAGCACTTGGTCTTGTCGTGGGGCAGGCGGGTCTTGAAGAGCACAGAGTCCACTCTGAACTGGGTGTACAGGAGGGGCATGTAGCCGTACACCTTGACAAAGAAGTTGATACACTTGTGCCGCTCGTGGAAGTGGGAGTCGTCGTGCGACAGGGCCTGCGGGCATCCCGGGCATCGGAAAGTCCACCGTGAGGTCACCTGGGAGCAGGGAAGAGGAGGCAGGGTCAGAGTCACAGTGGGAAGGCCGAGCCACAGAAGCCCTGCAGCTCAGCCCAGCCAACGCTCCCGTTCCACCCCCCCAGTACAAAGACACTGAGCCCCCAGAGCTCCGCCCACAGACTAAGGCAAGAGCTCCTCGCATCAGGCAAGTGTCTGAGACAGTGGGGTCAACATTTTATACCAAAATCCTTCATCTACCTGGTGCCTTTGTCCTAGTAACTCAACTTCTCCTATTTATGTTACTTGTACTTGTCCTGGGTTCAGTGCCGGGTCTGCCCAACCCCAATGCCAACACCAGACTGTTTTCATTCTGTAATGTCATTACCACTTACAACTTCTGATAGGGCAAATCTACATCCTCTTGTTCACTGGTGTCTAGGCTATTCTGGTTCTTTGCACTTCAATACAAACTTGAGGATCTAATTTTCAATTTCTGTATCAGACCTAACTAAATCAAACACATATCCAGCGACTCCATAGATGGAAGATTTCTATCTCCCTTCTATCCCCTGCCTGTCATTTTGCTTTTCAAATAAAAAAACACATCCTTAAAAACATATTAAAAAACAATAATAATAACAAAAAAAAATCTTTCCAATTATCCCAGAATCCAATTTCAGGAGAAAAGCCCATTAATGGGATATTATTCTACTTGACAAATAAATTCTTTCATAATTGTTTTCACAGAAGCAAGGCTTCAAATGGTTTTCATCATGTAACCCAGCAGTTAAAGTTCTGAGTCTTCTCTCCTTTGAATCTATGCATACATATAAATACATTACACAATAAAACATACAAGGAAGGAAGTGAAAAAGGAAGCAATAACTAATATAAAATGAAGTGTGGACATATATGTGAGCACAACTGGACTGTATTTGACCTGGACCATCCCAGGTAATGGAGGCCCAGTGAAGCACTCGGGCTCTGCTTTAGTGCCACAAAGGACAATTCCTACCAGAGCTGAGGCCTCCATCATCAGAGAACGAGGACACTCGGCTGCTCTCTCCACAACCTCAGCACCTGAGCTAGCCATCGGCTCTCTGCTTTCTATGGAAGCTCTTACTAATTTATTCCAAATAAAGCCTACTTATCTTTCTGGATTATTCTTACAAAAATAGTATACTATTCAAAGTAATATGACATTAACTATTCTTTAGTCAGAATTATTAAAGCAGTAACACTGTCAAAAGATTACTGATAAAATAGTCAAACCTTCCTAATTCAAATCAAACGGTTCAATGGTGAAAATCAGATGTACTTAACGCAAAAATCACTATTTCTCTATGTAAGATAATACAAATATTCAGTACCACTATTATTAGATGCATATTTTGTTCAAACTGCTTTTAAACATAAATAACTAAACTTAAAACTTGAAGCAATTATTCCAGAATTTGGAAATTTTCTTAATTTATTCAGTCACTGATTTTAAAGTCATCTGCAATTTGAATGGATCTCATGCATTCTAGTAAGATTGAACAAATTCACATGGAATATTCAAAACATGTATACCATGTCTATTCCCATCATGTCCAACATACTATCTGCACTGAACAGTTCTGCTTAACACAGACCTAGCATGTTTCTCAGACAAGCATGTTTCAACGAAGATGTTATTGTTGAGTATCTAATCAAATACTCTCAATTTCCACTGATGTCATCATAAGACCTATTAATCAAATACGCATCTTCACTGAAGTCTGGTCTCTGGCCACAAACACAAAAAATGGAGTAAGTAGAAAATTGTGCCAGTCGGGCCCAGCGCAGTAGCCTAGTAGCTAAATTCCTCATCTTGCACGCACCAGGATCCCATACAGGTGCTGATTTCTTGTCCTGGAGGCCCCGCTTCCCATCCAGCTCTCTGCTTGTAGCCTTGGGACCCTGCACCCACGTGTGAGACTTGGAGGAAGCTCCTGCCTTCGTATCAGAGCTCAGCTCTGGCTGTTGTGGCCACTTGGAGAGTGAATTACGGGACAGAAGATCTTCCTCTCTCTCTCTCCTCCTCTCTGTATATCTGACTTACCAATCAAAATAAACCTTTAAAACAAATCATGCCAGTCACCAATTTCTTTCATTGATCTGAAAGCCAGAGCTACAGAAGCAGGAACAAACACAGAGATCTTCCACTATCCGGTTCTCTCCCTAGTTGGCCTCAAAAGTTGGAAATGGACCAGACTGAAGCCTGAAGCCCAGAACTCCATCTGCGACTGCGTGCGGGATGGCAGGAGCCCAAGGACCATCCTCTACTGCCTTCTCACCAGCAGGGAGGTGGATTAGAAATGGAACAGTTGGGACTCCAATTAGCACTCATATGGGGTACCAGCCTTACACACAGTGGCCTAACTCACTATACCATAACACCAGACCTGATCATTAATTTCTTCCTAAGATTTTACCACAGTATGTCTGTCACTATAGATAAAAATACACTTTTTATATAGAAAGTTTTGACTGTTACCATTCATGCTTTAAAAAATAAATTTAATATCACTTTCCTGATGGTTGCTCTTTACATGCCTTGGCAAAAGTCTCATCAACAGTATTCCCTGGGGGATCAGGAGGTAAGTTGTGGACAGATGTAAGCAGATTAATGAGGCCCCCAAAGCTCGCTCTCTTTACCATGTTTTCCAACTTGGAACTAGCATCCCCTGGTCATTGCTATGCTTACCATTAAAGACATTATCTTTAAGAATTATTTTAGAGAGACAGAATATGAGAACAAACCCCTAGCAGGTAGTTTACCTACCACAGCCCGGGCTGGGTCAAAGCCAGAAACATGACCATCTCCCCTGTGGGAGAGGCAGAACCCAGTAACCTTAGCCACCGTGGCTGTCCCCCAGGGTGTGTCCCAGCAGGAAGCTGCAACCAGCAGCGGCAGGGGAATTCTGAGCCCGGCACTCACATATGGAAAGCTAAATACCAGCTCCCAGAAGCTATGGTTTGAGTATTGCTCCCAGTACCTGATGGATACTCAGTGGTAGATACCCTAGAATTTGCCTTCAAAATGTAAGAATAATGAAATGTGTACACAAATTTCTGTTTACACACGGCAATAGAAACACCTAAAAGAAAACTTAAGATGTTATCAAATTAAGTGACATGCCCCTTTTATGACAATAATGAAAGCAGACCTCAGGAAGTTTGTTGACCGTAGTAATTTTCATGGATGAATTCTCCTGACCTACTAGCCAAACGTACATCTTGACCAAAACCTGATCACTAGTCACATGAAAAAGAAAAAACTAGGAAGTTTCCAAGAGCATCAGATGGAAATCTGTAATGTAAATATTATTCACTTGAATTGGCAGATTATATGGCAGTGGCTGCGAGGCCCTCCCCAGGTCTGACAGCGCCTGCTTCTGGAAGGCTCAACAGCAGCCTGCGAGCAGGCGCAGGCGCTCTCAACTGCCCTGAGGCTACGAGAAGGCAGAATGCAGAACGAAACTGAGTTCCCTGTGTGTGATCAATCTGAAATTATTTTATTCTGACTCAAATGTATTCAGCAACTTAGGCAAAACAAAAAAAAAATCTCCATAATTCTCATTTTTCAGTAAATTAACCTCTTAAAATAAGAGCTAGGCTCTGGCACTTCTCATAGAACTCTTACCTACGTGTTAAATATAGAACAATTCTTCAGTTACTTGGCTGATGGACATCCCCTTTCAACCTCAAGTTAGCGATCTGAGGACTGCTATGGATTGCTTCTCAGAGCAATGTTGTTAAGTAAATAAAACAGAACACCTGGTAACACACAGGAAACAAGTTGTACAGTGATGCATGTGCCCTCTTAATACTTTCTGGGAAAAAGAGTAACTGCAATAATTTCAAAAAAGTGATGAACAAAAACAATATTCTGGTAGATTACAACCAGATGCAGTAGGATATGAAAAAAATCTGTGACTTCTGACAAGACACAGTTACTACAAATATTCTACAAATTATAGGCTGCTTTGTAATGGAAGACAATGCTAACTTCCAGACAGTGATGAAGAAAGATGTCACTTCTTTATCACTCAAGTTCTCAACTATCTGAGTTCTATGCACTGGCCTTCGGACAGCAGAGTCCCTGTATTAGCAACCCCTTAACCCCACGCTCAGTCCTCCCAGCTGCTGAGCACCATCATTCCTACTGTGCTGATGAAGCAGAACGTCAGTTACATACTGTGTGATTAAATGCTTTACTACGGCATGCATCCTCAGGCCACCGCAGTGCACCCTCACCTTGATTGGGGGCTTCCGAGTGATGTGGGAGACCAGGAAGTTCATGGCAATGTCCTCACAGTTGATGTACTCATCCACCATATCTCGGATGGCCTGGGGCATCACATACGAATACAAGTAGGCATAATACTGTTGGGAGAAGAAAAAGAACCCTCTTATAGTTAGAAGCCACAATTCTTCAGCTTTTAGGGTGGAAAAAAAAAAAAGATGGCTCTGTGGGGCTTCTAGGAAGCTGGGAGTGGGAATGAAAACGGGATAACAGGGAAGCACAACTGGGATTCAAGCAGTCTGAAGCAGGTCCAGGATCATCCTGTAACTGAGCTCTCCTGGGATGGAGAGCTCCCCACCTGAATTACCTTTACCAGCCTCTTGAAGGCACACAACTTTGCACAACAGCAATGGGAAACCAACGCAAAGTCCTGCTAAACTAGGCCAGACGATATAGTTCTATTCATTCCATCATTCCATCCCTGACAGCAGCAACGAGGGGTTGGGTGAGGAAAAGGCCTGGGCGCCTTCTGGGATCCCAATCACAGAGCCAGCACACGCTGCCTGCCTCACGCGGGAAGTCTTCGGTCTCATCAGTTCACTTCCCACTGGCTACTTTCCCTGCAGACTTCACCGGCTCCTGCCTGGATTATCATAGTCAGCCAGCTGCCCCATGTGCTCTCCAGCATTCTACTCTCAGCTATTCTACATTCCAATGTCAACTCCCTACTCCAAACCCGCCAATAGCTTTCTGTCACAGCATTAGCCCAGGTCCTGAAAATGCCACTCAAGATCCACAAGGTGGTGTGCTAACGCCACTCAGGCCTGCTATCAAATTTGTGAAAATTTCAGGAATTTTGTGAACTTGTTAAAAATGGATAAATTTGAAATTAAATGTTACATTAAGAAATGATGCAATAGGGCCCGGCGGCGTGACCTAGTGGCTAAAGTCCTCGCCTTGAACGCCCCGGGATCCCATATGGGCGCCGGTTCTAATCCCAGCAGCTCCACTTCCCATCCAGCTCCCTGCTTGTGGCCTGGGAAAGCAGGAGAGGCCAGCCCAAAGCTTTGGGACCCTGCACCCGCGTGGGAGAACCGGAAGAGGTTCCTGGTCCCAGCATCGGATTGGCGCGTACCAGCCCGTTGTGGCTCACTTGGGGAGTGAAACATAGGATGGAAGATCTTCCTCTCTGTCTCTCCTCCTCTCTGTATATCTGACTTTGTAATAAAATAAATCTTTACAAAAAAAAGAAATGATACAATAAATACCTAAGATTCATCACTTATCAGATGTGTTTCAATTTCTTGCATCCTGAGATTATTTACATCACTGAATTGATGGTGGAAATGCAGTATAATGGCACATAACTATGTGTCACTCCCTAACTCCATGTTCAGAGACTCAAGGTCACAATATTTCTATCACAGAAAACAGTTGTAATATGTTGCAATAAGCTAGTGAGGAATATGAGGGAAGTAGTTAATAATATGATTTATGTATTCTATTAGCTTTAATATCAACATACAGCAAAATATTGAGTTTTCATAGATATTTTACAGCAGTTTTCACTATCTTGTAGCAAGTATATAAAAGTTGGTGAACCTGGTCCCCACGCTATATCCTAGTGGTTAAAGTCCTTGTCTTGCACGCCCAGGATCCCATATGAGTGCAGGTTCTAATCCCAGTGGCCCCGCTTCCCATCCGGCTCCCTACTTGTGTCCTGGGAAAGCAGTCGAGGACGGCCCAAAGCCTTGGGACCCTGCACCCACATGGAGACCCAGAGGAAGCTCCTAGCTTCAAATCAGCTCAGCTCCGGCCGTTCCTGTCACTCGGGGAGTGAATCAACAGACAGAGGATCTTCTTCTCTTTCTCTCCTTCTCTCTGTATGTCTGGCTTTCCAATAAAAATAAAATAAATCTTAAAAAAAAAAAAAAAAAAAAACAGCTAAAAAGCTGGTGAACCTAAAAGATGAATTACACAGAGTAGGCATTTGGTCCAGCCATAGAGACCAGCTTAGAGATGCCCACACTCCATATGAGCATGCCTCAATTCCGGCTCTGCAGTTCCAGCTTCCTGCTGGTGCAGCCCTTGGGAGGCAGCAGGGGAGGGCTCAATTCATCCCGTCCCCATCACCCATCCTGGGGGCCTGGAGTGAGTCCCTCGCTTCTGCCTTTCCCCAGCCCAGATCTGCTGTGACAGGCACTGAAGCAATCAGCCACCAACGAGAGAGCTCTGTCTCTGCCAGCCTCTCAAATCAAAATATATTTTAAAAATTTAAACATGAGTTACATATCTTTGGCATTTAGATGGCTGTTATTAGTATCCTAAAGAACATACTTATTAAATACAACCCGTGCCTTCAGAGCAAGGTGATAGTTTAACAAGGCTGCCTTTTAAATAGAAAACAATGGGCAAAGTATTAGAAAAACAACTGTTTATAATTCTAAAATTGACTAGTTTCATTACCAAAATGACAATGTTAATTTAAAAATTTGCTCCACTGTACATTTTAAAAACATCGAGAAACCTGGCTAACTTGTGAAAATCTTCTAACTTTTTTGCAAGAGAGCAAAGCCATGAGCCTGGAACTCCATCCTGGTTTCTCACATGAGTTGCCAGGGTCCACGGAGCTGGGCCAAGTTCTGCTGTCTTCCCAGGCACATCTGCAGGAAGCTAGATGGGAAGCAGAGGTATTGAATCTAAATCAGAATTCCAAAATAAGATGCCGACATCATCAGCTGCAGCTTAACCCACTGAGTCACAATACCAGTTCCATCTTTTAAAAACAAAATCTGTTAAATGAACAGTCTCAATGCATTTAGAACCTACTCTAAAATTTTAAAAAGGCAACAGCTTCCCATCAGTTTGCTTAAAATAAAACAAAATGAGTGAATGGCATCACAGAAGGCGGGAATAACTAAGCTCACCTTCCAAAAAGGCTGCCAAACCAGATGCGACTGAAAAACTCAAGGAACATGACTTAGGCATAACAAAATACAAGAATTCCCTTCAACGACAGTGAATGCAACAAGCATTAAAAAAAGTGCTCCATTTAAAAACACTTTTTACCTGCCATAATGCATAATATCCACAGATTTAAAATACAATATATTTAATCATATTTCTCACTAAAATGTAAGAATTTCAATTTTTTTGAAACCTTAAATCTTCATCTCAAACTTCAAATTTTTTTCAACTACAGTAGTTCACACAAACTTATACACGGAGAATTTCTAAATAAATAGGCATACCTCTTAGTGTATGTTCAAAAGTTTTATGGAAAAGCATTTGTGACTAGGCCTAGTGTTGTGGCCTAGTGGGCACAGATGCCATCTGTCATGCCAGTATTCCACACGAGTGCCGGTTCAAGACCTTGCTGCTCTGCTTCAGATCTAGCTCCCTACTACTGCACTGAGAAAGCAGCAAAAGATGGTCCAAGTATTTGGGTCCAAGTATGTGGGAGAACTGGAAGAAGCTCCAGGCTCCAGGTTTTACCCTGGGAAAGCCCCTATTGCTATGGCCATTTGGGGATTAACCAGCTGATGAAAGAATTCTGCTTCTGCTTCATTCTGCCTTTCAAATGAATAAAAAATAAATCCTAATTAAAAAAGAAAAAAGCACTTATGATTAAAAAGCAACACCATCACCTGGCTGCCGGAGTGAATGGTGTGGCCCAGCACATTAAGCCACCACTTGGGTGTTCAAATCCCAGCTGCTCATGCTTCTGATCCAGCTCCCCACTGAAGTGGCTGGGTTCATGTCACTCAGAGAGAAGACAAGAGACCCCGGCTCCCAGCTTGGGAACAGCCTGTGCCCTGGCTCTGTCAGGCATTTGAGGAGTGAACCAATAAATGCATGATCACTCAGTTTCTCTCAACCAGTCAATCTCGTGTCCTTCTGTCACTCTTTCAAATAAATACATTAAAAAAAAAAAAGCGGCTGTAAATGGGGCTGCGTTCTGATCAGGGTACGAGTGTAATCCCACTTGGCACAAGTGTGGACTAGGAATGGAAGCACCAAGCCGGGCCAGACTCCAACACCATCTGGTGCACTGCAGGACCAGGGGAAATGTATGACAGACTAGGCTAGGTCTCAGGCCTTACTGAACCATGTGTAAGCTGTATGTGGGTATGGAAGAGCCATGGCTGGCTTGAAACATCCAACAATAAGAACCAGATTGGGTTGAAGAACAGTCAGGAAACACCACTGTTCCTGCTAGGACAGGAGGTGAACTGACCAGGGCTGGCTCATGGACCCACTGGTATACGCGAAACCTGGCACTGGGAGAGTTTCTGATGGAGGAGCCTGGGCAACTCCTCTGGCAGGACACAATCCCTGCAGGTAAGCGCAAGAAGCACAATAGGAAACAGCCCGGAACAGGCTATGGAAATTATCCCACTGGTATACACATGGCATGGATTGGGGGCAGACCAGGCTGAACCTGTTCACATCACCCACTGGTGAGTCCGAGTGCCAGAACAGAGTGTGGGTCGAGCCAGGTTCGGTTGTGATAAATAATAGTACACAATAAGGAATGCCAAGGTGAGATGAGCCGTACCAGATGTGGTTGCAGAGCCCAAACAGCACATGTGATAATCAGGGGGAGGAGGCAAAGCTGACAGAGGAATGTGGGCTCCCCTGCTGGACAACTACTTCCATTGGAAAGCATGGGTCGGGATGGGGGCAGATCAGAATAGGCAGGGCTGTTACACCTGTGGGCCTCATGTGGGCTAAATAAGGGAAGGGCCACGGTGGGCTGACTGTCCCGACTGGTGCAAGCAAAAACTAAAGTAGGTGAGGGTTGGTTGGGCTAGCTGCAAATACTAGCTGGCAGAGGCTGGCACTCGGAGCTAATTCTGTCAAGTCAAATGCCAGAACTACCTGGAAAGTGCATAATCTGGGAGTGAGTGTGGCCTAGAAGGGAACTAGTGAGCACCTCCCTTGGGGCTACCACTCTCATTAGACAGCACAAACACCAGGACAGGGGCAGGGATGGCTGGACAGAAGGGCACCTGCCAGTAGGTGTGTGGGCTGGATAGTAGGTTGGTTGGGTTAAGCTGGGCTTCAATGACATGTACGAGAGCTAAATGGGATGTGGGACAGACTTGACAAGCCTGCGGTGCATACTGGCAAGCATGGGAACCAGGGTAGGGGGCAGAATTGGTGGGGGTAATGGGGAGTCGCCCCAACTAGGCTGCAGCTCCAACCGGTTTGCGTGAGGACCAAGTATGAAGTGAGCAGGATCGAACTGGACTACAACACCCATTGGTTCACGAGGAAGACAGGGCTGGAAACAGAACGAACCCAGCAATCCCAACGACCAGCATGTGCATAAGCTGATTGGTGTGACGGACGGTGTCGGACTCTGTACTAGCAAACTCGCGTAAGAATCAGGCCTGGGATCATCTCAGATTAAGTTTCTTTGGAGATCCCTCCAACTGAACTGCTGATCTTAGAACCCCAACCATGAAGAGACTGTCAGCCAGTGGATTCTGAATAGGGTTCAATGCGATTGGAACTGAGAGATTGGCAGCAATCCGGAACTGATGAACTATCAAATCTGTATGAGCAGGACCCTCAGAGCGTGCCTCCCGTTGGGGATCTGGGATGGGTGGGAGGTTGGGTGGGGCTTTTCCCTTCATTTTTTTCCCTCACCCCAGATACAGGGTAAAATGATATTGATGTGGAAACAATGGTATTACCCACTTTGATCCTGTAGCCCTTGACCCTTTGTTCCCTAATCAACTAAGTAACATTATTAAAAATAATAATAATAATAAAAAAAGAAATTTCAAAATGCACAAAAAAAATAAAAATACAAATGCAAGGAAAAAAAAAGTGAACTGTTATCAGCAGTGACCAATGTAATTGCTTCCAAGGCACAAACAAGTATAGCAAAGAGATAAAATTTTAAAGATACCAGTGTAAGGGAAGTAAGGTGTCACAGGGCAGAACAGCACACCTGCCCCCTCCACAGGGGGCAGTGGCTTCCTGGTGCCAGCACAGAATGTAAGCCTGAGAGAGTCTGATCAGTCACAGTCCACATATTTCTATAAAACAGTCTGATTCTCAAAGGTTGGCTCCAGGGGCCACAGCTGTGGCAACTCAGACCAATCCTTCACCTGCAACACGGACATCCCACGTGCGCACCAGTTCATATCTCGGCTGTTCTACTTCCAGTCCAACTTCTTGTTTGTGACCTGGGAAAGCAGTGGAGGATGGCCCAAGTGTTTAGGACCCTACACCTACATGGGAGACCCTGAAGACCCTAGATCCTTGCCTTTAGGTTGGCTCAGCTCTGGCTTTTGTAGGCATTTGAGGAGTGAATCAGTGGATACAGTTCTTTCTCTGTGTAAATCTGCCTTTCTAATAAAAATAAATTAAAATCTTAAAAAAACAATGTCTATGGAAGGCCAAGACTTGAACATAAACAATAAAACTGTCAGTCATAGATGCCACAAAACCTTGGGAGTGTGAGACGTGTGCCTAGGAAGACACAAAAAGGATCAGCAGGTAAAGCTTACTAAATGTCCCCTGTGGACAGTCCCCCACGAGAACCATCAGGTGCTCAGACACACAGGGAGAGTGGAGTGAAGTACAGCCAGGGGCCAGTGTCTTTGATGTGAGGCTGGTGGATGGCAGCAACAAGGAAAATGGAATGGTCCTCAAGTGAGATCATGCAGGACAATTCAGAGTCGCTGGCAAATGATGAGAATGTTCCCCACTGCCTTCCCCTCTACAGAACGAGTCTGGGGAAATGAGTAGCATCAGAGCGCACCAGTAAGGGCTCAAGCGGAGACGCGGTCCCAGAGAGGTCAGGCTCCAATCCTATGGCAGGGCTGGAGAAGGTATCCTGTGGAGTGAACAGGCCTAACTTAACACAGACATTCTTCACCATCCAGCGAAGAACGTGGGAGGGAAGGCACAGAGCAGTGCCACCCAACAGAATTGTAATACAAGCCACAACTGTCATTTTAGGTTTTCTATAGCCACAATATTCACTAGCAAAAAGAAAACTGTATTTGCTGGCACTGTGGCACAGTGCAAAAAGCCATCGCCTATGGTGCTGGCATCCCCTATGGGTGTTCATGTCCCAACTGATCTACTTCTCTTCCAGCTCCCCACTACTACACCTGGGAAAGCAGAAAAAGATGGCCCACGTAGCAGCTCAGGGCTCCTGGCTTCAAATCAGCCCACCTCCAGCCAGTGCAGCCATTTGGGGAGTAAAGACTAATGGAAGATGCCTCTGTCTCTAACTCTGCCTTTCGAATAAGCAAGTGAATCTTTAAGTAAAACACTAAAGGTAACATTATTTTACCGTGTATCCAAAAAATGCTTGCATTTCAATGTACAATCAGTATACAAAATTCATTCGTACTATTTTCAAAATCTGGTATACACTTTACACTGACAGCATATCTCAACTCTGTCTAGTCACACTTCAGGCTCAAAGGACAGAGGGCCAGTGGTTACTGACAGAAAAGGTACAGAAGAAGCTAAGTCAGAAACAAAACAGAACAACAGTGCAAAGACGCAGGAGGGGGCGCCACCCAGAGTGGCCAGCCCTGCGGATCAGGACGTGGGGCACTACGAGTAACGAGCTCCGAGGAATCAGGCTGAACCGGCACATCAACACCGAGCTCTGCAGGTGGGTACGGCACAACAGGGGCCCAGCAAGTCAGAAAAACCATCAGACTAAGTCTTCTGTTGGCTGTGCCATCGCTGGGATGGCAATGTTGACACTCGAAGGTATCTGAGGTTTTTAGCTCAACATCCTTTATTTTGCAGAAGGCCAATACTCAAAGATAAACTGATTTTCCTAATGGCCTCTATGCTATTTCAAGGGCAGTTCTCTTATCCAGACATTCTGTTCCAGAATTGTTTTAAGTATCTTGGTCATTCTCCTTTTTCTTTTTTTTTTTTTTTTTTGGAATTTTTTTTTTTATTGTATTGTTGTTGACAATCTTTACATAGTTAATTACAGTTAAAGGAAAAAGAAAAAAAAAAGAAAAAAGGAAAAAAAAGGTTCAGGGGGATAGGAAAGTGGGCAATGCCATTATGTCCATATTGTTTCCATCCTGCACCTGAGGTAAAGGGGGACATTGAGGGAGAAGCCCCACCCGGTTTCCCGCCCACCCCAAGTCCCGGATGTGGGGCATGCTCTGAGATATGTGCCCAAGTGGTGTTAATAGTTCTCTAGTTATGAATCGCTGCCCGTTTCGCTCGATGAGGTCGTCCACTGATTGATATGGTCCATCATAAAGTCTCCGTTTGCCCCATAATTTGCTGCCAACATATAGCTGAGATGAATGACTGTCCCGTTCTGTCTTCTGTCTTTCCTTGGTTAGAGTTCTGAGTCCAGCAGTTCGATTGCGGAGATCTCCAAAGATACTTTGAGGTATTCCCAGATTAGTTTTTTGTATGTTCTAGCAAGCACAGGGCCCGGCACAGTCCATCACCCCGACCAGCTGGTGGTTGCAACTGCTGGGTTGGTTCTGTTTTCAGTCCCGAGTTGCACTGGAACCAATGGGTGTTGCAGTCCAGTCTGGTTCGGCCCTTACATCAACCAGTGGGAGCTACAGCCTAGTCAGGGGGACCCACATTAACCCCCACCAAGCCCGCCCCCCACCCTGGTTTGCCAGTATGTGTAGCAGAAGACCCGTCTGTCCCCCATCCCATTTGGCTCTGGTACCCGTCAATGGGTATTAAAGCTTAGTTCTATCTAACCAACTCAACCATCCAGCCCTCACAGATGTTGTTGAGTGCCTCTCTATCTAGTCATCCCAGTCCCCGTCCTAGTTTTCATGCCCTCCTACGGGAATAGTGATTCAGGAAGGGGGAACCCACTTTTCCCTCCCAGGTCTCTCTGTCCCGGTTTATGCACTCTTTAGGTGGTCCTGTGATTTGACTCGACAGAATTAGTCCCCAGTGCCAGCTTCTGCCAGCTGATGCTGCGGCCCTGATCTAGTTCACATGCAGCGCACAGGTGTTATAGCCTTGCTTAGTCGGGTCTGTCTCTATCCCAGCCAACACTCTCCAGTGGGAGTAGCTGACCGGCGAGGGGACCAGCCCCTTAATCCCCCCGCCAGCTCTGCCCCTTCCTTCCTGGATTTCACGTGTGCTGGATGGGTGCTGCATTCATATCCAGTACAGGCAACCACGCCCTGGCATTCCATAATGTGTACTGGTTTTGTCGCAACCAAACCCGGCCCATCCCACACTCTGTTCTGGTGATCGGATTTGCCAGTGGTTGACATGAACTGAATCAGCCTGATCTGCTCCTGACCCATGCTGAATGCATGCCAGTGGGAAACTTTCATGGCCTATTCTGGGCTGTTTCCTATCATGCTTCTTGCGCTTACCTGCAGGGACTGTGTCCTGCCAGAGGAGTTGCCCAGGCTCCTCCATCAGAACCCCTCCCAATGCCAGATTTTGCGCTTGCCAGGGGGTTCTTGAGCCAGCCCTTCTCAGTTCACCTCCTGTCCTAGCAGGAACAGTGGTTTTTCCTAGCTGGCTTTCACCCCATTCTGGTTCCTGTTGTTGGATGTTTCAGCCCGGCCATGGCTCGTCCATACCCACATACAGCTCACACATGGTTCAGAAGAGGAATGAGACCCAGCCTAGTCAGTCCCACATCAACCCTGGTTCTCCATAACACCAGATGGTATTGGGATCTGAACTGGCCTGGTGCATCCAATCCCAGCCCGCACTAGTGCCTCGGGTGACTGCAACTGTTTCCTAGATAGAACACAGCCCCCATTCCAGCACATACACTCCTTGGTGGGAGCCTCATCCCAGTTGTGGTGTCCCCTTACCTCCCAGTTTGGGCCTGTTCCTAGCCGTGAATCACGCACCTGCCTGTGGTTGCTCTGAGGACCATTAGGTGCAAGCCTCAAGTTCATTTGGGATTCCCTAATTGCCAGCATTCTGTTTCCTCCATTTTGATTGAAGGGATCCCCAAAGAGACTTTGAGGTGTTCAGAGATCAGGTTACTAGCAAGCACAGTGCTTCACGCCCCCAGCACTGTGGGTTCAGGAGGGAGCCTCCCCGGAAGCAGGTCAATGAACCAAAAATCAAAAACTCTGGCCGGGCGGCCAGCAGGCGGAGCCTGGCGCCAAATGGCGCACTGGCCGCCCTGGAGCAGCTCCCCACGTGTACGTGGTAGCTACTGTGTGTTCCCAGGCTTGAGGCGTGGCCATCCCAAGGCCCCCCGGCAGGCAGTGGGGTAGCTGCCTGCCGGAGGTTCAAGTCCTTGGGCCCCAGTCCCACCCTTCCTGGCTCCTCCCCCCAGCTCAAGCCACATGGCGAGCAGTAGGGGAGGCCCAGACTCGCTACACAGACCCCCGGGACTCACCCAGAAAAGGGGTAGCCATCGAGGTTCCGGCAAATCTGGGAGCAGCTCCCCACGTGTACGTGGTAGCTACTGTGTGTCGGTCATTCTCCTTTTTCAAAGGTTTATTTATTCATTTGAAAGGCAAAGCAACAGAAAGAGAGAAGGTGACAAAGAAACATCTTCCATTTGCTAGTTTGTTCCCCAAATGGTTGCAACAGCCCTCAGAGTTCAGCCAAGCTAATGTCAGGAATTGCAATAGGGTCTCCCACACAGGTATCAGGGGTCCAAGCACTTGAGTCTTTTTAACAGGGAGCTGGTTCAGAAGCAGGGCAGCAAGGATGGGAACCAAAACTCCAAAATATGGAATGCTGGAGCAGTAAGTGGTGGCTTAGCCAGCTGTACTGCATCACCAATTCCTGCTTATTGCCTATAAAATTTTCTAGCATAGAAGGAAACGGCAAAAAAGCCAAAGAATCCTACCTCAGGGTAGTATTTCACTACTACACACAGATTCATCTCTTAGTACACTGAGGCCATTCTGGAGCGTTTTCTAACCTTGTGAAAGAAGGCAGCACCTGTCAGCACCATGGACAGCTCACAGGAGTAGTTGGAGTTGTACAGCCAGGACTGGTGAGGGATGTCCCAAGCGTGGTATCGGCCAGGAAAGCCCACAATGCGGTCCCGAGCTTCCCTCCAAACCCTAAAAAATACAAAACACATACACACACTTGAGAACCAAGTACTAAGATTATCAAAATGTTTTAAAGTACTGTCTATTTCTCATCTTTAAATAACAAAAAACTACCCCAAATTAAATGAACTGTGTCATACACAGCTTTCTTAACACCTGCCCATTTCATAATCTGATAGCCAGCACCTCTCCAGCCCCACAGTAAAACAGAAAAATGGATTTTTTACAACAATCACCTAGAAAGTAAGAAGGTATCAGTTTTATTTCTCTTAACTCATAAATAAATGTTTTAATGAGCACCTTAGTTCAGCTGGACACATATGTAATTTGTGCTAATACAACACTGAGAAGGTATATCATGAAAAACATTTTAAGACACCATTGGGGTTGTTTGTTATTGATTTGAAAGACAGGAGACAGGGTGCTCCCATCCACTGTTCACTCCTCTAACACCTACAATCACGGGGGCTCAACCAGAAGGCAGAAACTGAACCTGATCTGTGTCTCTGTCCTCTGGATGACAGGGATCTAAGTACTTGAGCCATCAGGCACTGCCTCCCAGCATGTGTATCAGCAGGAAGCTGGAATAAGGAGGGGCACACAGAGCCTAGGAACACTGATGATGGAGTGTGGGCATCCCAAGCAATGTCCTAAGGTATGCCAAACACCTACCCCAAGACCACGTATTTAACCACAGCAAACTACTGCCTAAAATAAAATGTACCAAACCAAATATCTAGTTCAAACAGAACTGAGGCAGAAAGTTGTATCTTGAGAAATGGTCCACCAACGAAAGGTTTCATTAAATCCAAGAAATTGAGAATTCAATGTTTCACGATAAACTTTTATATCATGTCCAACTTTATAGGCAAGGAAATTGGAGAGCTGAAATTGGAGAACTGAAATCACTTAAGAGTTCCACAGGCCCCGGCAGGCCTGCAGAAAGACTAGATTTAAACTGCCTGAGAAACTTCTCTGCTATCCACAGGGAACTTCAATTCCCAAAACATGGAAGATTTCATTCCAAAAGCATTCTTCTCCCAATAAATGACAAAGCAGCTCATTTAGTTCAATCACAACTTCTATCACAATACAATATCCTTCCAGGGTGGGCATTTTCAGACAACTGACATTTTTTTTTTAAACCATGGCAAGGAATATATACATACATAAAACTTCT
The DNA here is from genome assembly GCF_030435755.1 of Ochotona princeps. NCBI lineage: Eukaryota > Metazoa > Chordata > Mammalia > Lagomorpha > Ochotonidae > Ochotona > Ochotona princeps. Next base: position 40,557,667 of record NC_080842.1, on the reverse strand, counting down.
TAGTTTAACTATTTTTTACTATTAACCATTTAAAGTACACTGGCATTAGGCACATTTGCATGACTGTGTAACAATCACCACCATCCGTCTCCAGAGCTTTCTCATCTTCCCTGACTCTCTGTGCCCAAGACATGACTTTCCACTCCCACTTCCCCCAGCTCATAAACCACTATTCCCCTTGCTATAAACACTCTGTACCTCATCAAGCAGAATAATACAAAGCATAAAGGTCTAAAAAAAATCATTTAAAAAGCATGAAGAAAACTTAAACATCCCTTAACTCCACTTTTCATGAACTTTTCAGATCCCTCTCTTCTTTATCCTTTGTGGTGCCTATTACAAACGATGTCATCATGACTACCCATTTATTCTCTGTGAACATCTGACATCCATTTTCTTCGGTGCCTCCTTTCTCTTGCCATTAGAGATAGCTTGCCTTTTTCTTAGCTAGCTAAGTAGAAGATAATCAAATTCAACCTTTCATCAGAGGGAGGATTTTTTATATTTATCCTTTCCTTTTGAACCTAGATCTGTTTTACTCCCAGTTAGGTGAAGTAAGTAAAGCAGATATTAGTAGGAGGAAGATTTTAGTTTAAAGGATACCCAAACAAATGTGAAAAACATTAGGATGTACAGGTAGGATTCTTCACCAAACCTCAAATTTTGAACAACTGCTAAGAAACACTTTGCAAGGCTTTCCAAGTCTACCACCACCAGGAAATCTGTTGAGGGATGGCATGGAGCGGGTGTTCAACCCTGAGTCACTGGAGATGACAAAGCATCTGTTTTGATAAACTTCAAATTCATCAAGGCTAGGTCTTCTTATCTGCATTATTCCTGGAATCCAGGGATACATGGCAACTCTCCTGTTAACACCACAGCTCCCAGTCCACAGTACACTCTACACTGTGGTGCGATACCAGAAACACAGCTCCCCGTTTCCCAACACCAGCAATATCTGCAATGACAAAGGCCACTCCTGGAGATACTGTCCAGTTTTCTCCCCTTCATGGAAACATGTGGAAAGAGCTATCTGATTATCATGTAACAAAGGAACATACCTCGGTTTAAATCCTTTCTACATTGTACTACATTTTTAAAACTTCTTTACTTATTGAAAAGCAGAAGAATAAAGAAAGAGAGCAAAGACTCCATCAGTCCATCTTCCATCTACCCAACTGGTCACAACAGCTACGGCAAGGCCAAGATGTACATGGTGGGAAGCAACTGAGGCCAGTGTCGCAGTGGTGAAAGAATTCACCAGAACAATCAGAGTTAATAGGGTTATGTTTATTGAACACACTGCAAGGGAACAGTGGCCAGGACAGTAACAAGCGGCTGTCTGTTGCCATCTTTTCTAAGATTTACTTATTTATTTGAAAGGTAGAGTTACAGAGTGATCATCCACTGTCTGCTCATTTCACTCCCCAAATGGTCACAACAGCCCAGGCTGTTCCAGGAGTCTGGAATTTCATGAAGTCCCCCGTGTGTGGCCCAAGCACTTAGCCCACCTTCTGCTGCTTTCCCCAAGCACACTGCAGGGAATGAGGTCAGAAGAATAGTCAGAACTTGAACCACTACTCTTACAGGATGCCAGCATCACAAGTAGCAACTTACCAAGTGGTACTACAATGCCAACCCTGGTTTTTGGTTTGTAACCAGAGGCGCAACAGTCTTATTTCAATAATACACAGGGAGAAGTCAAAGGAAATGTGAGCAGTTCAGAGAGGAACAGGTGATGCTCTAACTTACAAGTAATGTGCCAACTCACTCTTCTAGGTGGGTTTAAGGTGGATACACCAAGGAAGCTACTGCTCCTTCCATCTGCGGATCTGTACCTATAAACCCAAGCCAAAGGAAGCCTGAGGGCTGGGCAAGTCAGCCTGGCATTCCAGGCAAAGGAGAGGAATACAGGGAAACTAGTTCTCTCTCCTAGACGCAAACTCAATTTGCATAAGATCTCTAGCATTTCTGAAGCCATCTGTGAAGAACTAATTATTCCCTGAACTGACTGGCAACTAATGCTTCTGTAATAAAATTTAAAATGAACCACATGATTTATTACCTTAGACACCAAAAGCATAAGCAATCAACAACAAAAAGATTTCATCAAAATGTAAGGTTTTGTGTCAACAGACACAATCAAGAAAGTGAAAGATCATCCACAGAATGGGAGAATATATTTGCAACTCAGCTTCTCTAGTAAGGAGAAAATATATATATATATAAAACCTAAACAAAAATAGACAATTCCGTTTAGGTGTTCCTCCAAAGTAGTAATACAAATGGCCAATTCAGTCCTTCCACTTCTAGAAGTTTTGTTTTTATTTTTGCTTTTTAATCCTCATATAAAAATTTGCACAGGGGGCCCAATGCAGTAGTCTAGTGGCTAAAGTCCTCACTGGGCAGGCATGGGGATCCCATGTGGGCCCTGGTTCTAATCCCAACAGCCCCGCTTCCCAAATAGCTCCCTACTTGTGACCTGGGAAAGCAGTCAAGGACGGCCCAACTTAGATAGTCCACAGTTTACTCATGTAAGTATCCAATTCTTGGGAATTGGACCTAGGTCTTGGGACCCTGCATCTGTGTGAAAGACCCAGAAGAGGCTATCTGCTCCTGGCTTCGGATCGGCGCAGCTCCAGCCATTGCAGCAACTTGGGGAGCAAATCAACGGATGGAAGATCTGCCTCTCTGTCTCTCCTCCTCACTGTATATCTGACTTTTCAATAAAAATAAAATGTTTAAAAACAGATTTTTTTTAAAAATTTGCACATGAATGTTACAGCAGTATCATCTTAACAACTAAGTAGAAACAATCCAAATGTGCACCAATGGATGAACCAACTGTCATGCAGCCATACAAAAGGACTGAAGAATTGGCACATGCTACAAAGAGGATAAACTGTTGAAAACATTAAGTAAAAGAATTCAATCACAAAAAGCCACCAATTGCATGGTTCCATTTATATGAAATGTACAAGTTGCAAAAACTATAGGTACAGAGATCGGCAGTTGCCTAGAATTAAAAGGAGTCAGAAGAAAACAATGGACTGAATGCTAATAGATAGAGGGCCTCTTTAAGTGGCGACAAGAAACTGTGAGCCTGATTATGATGAAAGCTTCTGCATAACTCCTTCAATACCCTACATCCAAGGAACTGGATACTTGCATGAGTAAACTGTGGACTAAGTTACATTGAATAAACGTCACCAAAAAATAAACTGTACAAAAATACAACCATATACTTGGATTCACAGAAAATGTTAAATTGCTTTAAATTGCTTACTCTCAAGTTTTGAACTCTCCTCACAATGGCACACAGCAAACTGTCCTTGGACCCATACCACAGTCCATGACCCAGTGAGTGGCCTTGACCTACCACCTCCTCCTGCCAGCAATGTGCCAGCAGTGGGATGCCTCAGAGCATACAAGAGAGCAGTATAACGAAGTGACTGAAAAGTTCTGCAGTTAGACTGCCTTGCAGTTCAACCCCAGCTCTGTCTGCCACTGACTCCCAAGCTGAGTGACTCTGTTCTCTTGGGTCCTAATTAGTCCTACACACAGAGAAACAGCTACAACTTGCATCGAGTTTTCGGAGGATCAAAGAGATAAACCAGGACCACAGCTCAACTAGTCTCTGGCACACAGTAGGGTTCAAAGATGCTGAACAGCAGTAGTGACAACAGCCCCTTCTCCTTTGCTCTCTTGGATCTCTGCTTCAACCCATCTTTCTCAACATCATCTTGAGTCCCACTGTCCCAACAGACAGCAACATGTAGCTTCTGGCTGCCCGTTTCATTTTTTTTTTTTTTAAGATTTATTTATTTTATTACAAAGTTGGATATACAGAGAGGAGGAGAGACAGAGAGGAAGATCTTCCATCCGATGATTCACTCCCCAAGTGAGCCGCAATGGCCAATGCGCGCCGATCCGAAGCCGGGAACCTGGAACCTCTTCCAGGTCTCCCACGCAGGTGCAGGGTCCCAATGCATTGGGCCGTCCTCGACTGCTTCCCCAGGCCACAAACACGGAGCTGGATGGGAAGTGGAGCTGTCGGGATTAGAACCGGCACCCATATGGGATCCCGGGGCGTTCAAGGTGAGGACTTTAGCCGCTAGGCCACGCCGTCGGGCCCGCCCGTTTCATTTTGAGGACAACCCCTAGCCTCCAATCTGTCTGTGCTTTGAATTTGACAGTACTTTAGAGAAGATGTTGATATTCAGAAATCAGAGAGAAATTTGGATACAAAAAAACTTTGAAACCAAACATTATTTGATAATATCCATTTTTATGAACTCATTCAAGAGTTCATCAAGTTTTATGCATGAATTCTAGAGTTTCTGTACATCAAAATAAATTTTCTAATGCCACTTCCCATGAACTTTTAAAGTATGCTTATATTTGTAGCTTTAAGAGGAGAAAGAAAATCCTGTCCACTCAACCAAGGAATTTCATCCTCCTGGCCTGTCCAAGGGGAGAACAATTTTCAAGAGCAAGAGAAAAGGAATTCTCCAATACCATCTGAGATCAGGATCCGCCCATCTCCTCTATTACCCTTTCTAGTCTAAGGAAAGGTTTCTCAGCACTAGTCAAGGAATTCATTTTGCCGCCTAATCCACGTCTGAGTAGGTTTCTATCACTTGCAAACAGAAGCACTTCCTTATAGAAAAGCAATCCCTCACCGAAACCCAAACATGATTTCATCATGGCGAAGGTGAGCATCATCATCAATTGACAGGATCGCCTCTGTCTCAATTTCATTCCAGGGCAAGAATCGGTTGTTCAAACTATTCTTCTCAGTCCGGACCACCTGTAAAGAGGAACAATAAACACCTAAAATCAATGCTGCTTTACAAAAAGCAAAACCAAAGCTTGCGAACAAAGTGGACTGTTGTGGCTGAGGAAAGCAGCAGAGCAGAACCTGAGCCCTTTCCCCCACGAGAGAGACGTGGAAGACGTCTCCAGCTCCTGGCTCTTAATTAGGGCAACTCTGACTGTTATGGCCTTGTGGTGAATGAACCAAACCTGTAAAAGAGGTATCTCTTTCTTTCAAATAAATCTATCAATCTTGGCAGGGGGGTGGGGAGGGGGGACCAAAGACTGTGGTTCTAGTCAGTGGGTAATTTTGCCTGATCACTCATCAGTTATAAAATCCAGTATATGCCTGGGCCCGGCGGCGTGGCCTAGCAGCTAAAGTCCTAGCCTTGAACACCCCGGGATCCCATATGGGCGCCGGTTCTAATCCCAGCAGCTCCACTTCCCATCCAGCTCCCTGCTTGTGGCCTGGGAAAAGCAGTCGAGGATAGTCCAATTCATTGGGACACTGCACCCGTGTGAGAGACCTGGAAGAGGTTCCAGGTTCCCGGCTTCGGATCAGCACAGCATCGGCCCATTACGGCTCATTTGGGGAGTGAATCATCGGATGGAAGATCTTCCTCTCTGTCTCTCCTCCTCTCTGTATTTCTGACTTTGTAATAAAAAAAAAAAAAATCCAGTATATGCCTTTCAGGAGTAACCACCTTACAATTCAATAAATGTACAATGATTTCACATTTTGAGCTTTATTCATTTGCTAAAGAACTTTTTTCTATGAAACAAGGTAAGGACTATTTTTACAACTGTCAAACCATACAGGGAAATAAAAAATAACTTTCCCAAGACAACACAAGGTGGCAGAGTAGATCTGAGATGCTAGTTCCCAGCATCTGCTCTCTGCCTTGCAGTCTCCTAGCTGGCCTATAAACTTTAAATCCAAATGCAAAATTCCTTTGAGTCTGTTAGTTCTGACCTCCACTTTTAAGGCATCTGTAGGAATATAAATCAAAACAAAAAAACACCAACCATCCCAGTGAGACGAATGACTTCACTTTGTAATTCCTACTTAAAAAGCTACAGCTACAGACTTTTAAAATTTATGTTTATTTAAAGGATACGAAAAGATCTCTCCATTCACTGGTTCACTTCCCAAATGCCCACAACAGCCCTGGCTAGGCCAAGTTAAAACCAGCAGCCATGAACTCCATATGGACTTCCCACGTGGGAGGCAAAGACCCCCAGTACTTGAGCCATCACCTGGTTTCTCTGGATCTGAAGCTGAGGAGCTGGCACTCAAACTGGGCACTCCAACAGTGTTCTCAGCACCGTCCTAACTGCTGTGCCAAACACTTGCCCAACTGCTTTCTTCTCAAGTTTATCTATGCAGCTAAACTAACAGCTTCTGTGGCTTCAACAAATCCAAATTAAAAGAATAGCTATCCAAAGTGATCCAAATATGCAAAGTAGTATTTTCTCCATAAAGCAAATTTTCATGTTTTAATGAGAACCAAATTACAACATAGAATTTTAGTTAGCCGTATCTCAGAAAAGTGCTTTACCTACAAAGCAGGTGGCAGCTTTATTACTGACCTTGCCATGTAAAACAAGGGTACGTCAAAAAGTGTGTGGACTGGCAGGAGTTTGGCCTGGTAGTTAGGAGGTGAATTAATATGCCTGCATACCAATTCCAAGCCTGGGATTGATGTTCTACCTACTAACTCCAGCTTCCTGCTAGTGAAGGAATTCACTGCCAAGAGATGGCCACCCACACAGGAGCCTGGGATGCAGTTCCTGGACCCAGGGGAGGGAACCAGAACAGGAGTGGATTCTTTCTGCCTCTAAGAAAAAACGTTTATGAAAAATGGAATTAAAGGGCAAGTTTAGGGCCCGGCGCGGTGGTAGCCTAGCGGCTAAAGTCCTCGCCTTGAATGTGCCGGGATCCCATATGGGCGCCCGTTCTAGTCCAGGCAGCTCCACTTCCCATCCAGCTCCCTGCTTGTGGCCTGGGAAAGCAGTCGAGGACGGCCCAGAGCCTTGGGACCCTGCACCCGCGTGGGAGACCCAGAAGCTCCTGCTCCTGGCTTCAGATCGGCACAGCACCAGCCATTGTGGTCACTTGGGGAGTGAATCACTGAACAGAAGACCTTCCTCTCTGCCTCTCCTCCTCTCTGTATATATGACTTTGTAACAAAAATAAATAAATCTTAAAAAAAAAAAAAAAAAAAAAAAAGCAAGTTTAAAGGCCAGCATGACACAGCAAGTAAAACCACTAACTGAAACACTAGCATCCCTTATTGGCGCTGGTTCATGTCTTGGCTGCTCCATTTAAAAAAAATAAAAATTTTACTTTTACTGAAAAGTGAGATTTACAGATACAAGGACAGAAAGATCTTCTCTCCACTGGTTCACTCCCCAAGTGGCCGCAACAGCCAGAACCAAGTTGATTTGAAGCCAAGAGCCAGGAGCTTCTTCTTGGTCTCTCATGCAGGTGCACAGGGTCCCCAGGATTTGGGCCATCCTCTGCCGTTTTCCCAGGCCACAAGAGAGCTGGATGGGAAGTGGAGAAGCTTGGACATAAACTGGCCCCCCATGGGATCCAGGCACATGCAAGGCAAGGATTTAGGCACTGAGCCATTGTGCCAGGTCCACTGCTCCATTTCTGATTATTCCCTGCAGATACCCAACAGTTTGGGTCCCTGCCACCCACATGGGAGATGCATGTGAAGATGAAGCTGCTGGCTTCAGACTGGGCCAGCCCTGGTCATTGTAGCCTTCCGGGCTACGAATCAGGGAATAGTCAACCTTCTCTATCTTTCAAAAGAAATAAAACTTTAAATTACAACTTTTAAAGTTTATTTAGGGACAAAAATAACCACTTACATCCATGTACATATGCATTTATTTCAAGAAAATCTGTTCTAAAATAAACTTCTCTTGGGGATGTCCCTGCGGTATATGGGTAATGCTGCCACCTGCAATGCCAGCATCCCATGTTGGTGCTAGTTCAAGCCCTGGCTATTCCCTATCCAGCTCCCTAATAGTGCACCTGAGAAGCAGCGGGAGATGACCCAAGTACCTGGGTCCTGCATCCACCTGGGAGACAAGAAAACAAAGCTCTTAACTCCTGGCTTCTGATGCACCCAGCTCCAGCAACTGTGGCTATTTGGGGAATTGAGTTAGCAGATGGACGCTCGCTCGCTCTCTGTAACTCTGCTTTGAAATAAATGTTTTTGTAACTTTCACCTTTAATCTCATTTTCCACAAACTTTTTAAATTGCCCTCTATCAATGAATGACCAGTCAGTGCTTTATATTCATCTAATTAGTCCAATCCCCCGGGGGAGACAGATTAGAAGCCTCCTGCTGCATCTCCTATAAAAAAGAATTACTCCTCTTTTTTTAGTGTCTTAATATTTATTAATCTGAGATGCAGGGAAGGATGGAAGAGAGATGGTTAGTCTTTGTTGCCTCTGATTCACTCCCAAATGCTTGAACCAACCAAGAGGCCAAAAACCATGAACCTGAACTCAACCCACGTTTCCCCAGGGGTGGTTGCAGCCCTATTATTTGAGCCATCACTGTTGCATCCCAGGGTCTGAATCGGTGGCAAATGGGACTCAGGAGCCAGCCAGGCTTTCTCGATTATCTTTGTGTTAAAGAACTGATGACCACAGTCTGCAACAGACAGAAATCTATCTACAGTGTGATATATCTGCACAAAAGTGCCCGAGTTTGCAGCCAATGATCTACCAAGCTCGGATTTAGCAGTGACAGTGAAGGAACTGAGGCCTGTGTCAGTAAAGAGTGGCAGGAAAGCCAAGTACTCGCCTTAGCAGCCACCCAGGCTCCATTTCCCCAGGGGTGGGAGAGTGACAGAAGCCAAATGGCAAGCTTGGCAATGGTAAAATACCATTTACCATAGGATGTGTCCCAATTTCAGAGATATGCAAGTATAAAATAATGTCCACCTTGCAAGTAATGGAACAGAGCAGCTGTTCACTCAGACTCTTACCAAGCATGCCAGAACAGTAAGTTTCCTTTCCAAACATACTTCACCTTCATGTAACACAGAACTATATGATTCTGCCACGTCAGTGGAACCAAGTCCCTCACCTTGGCTGTGTAGACATTCAGCTTACAAGGAAAACACTGAAAAACTACACTTATGACCATTAACTTGCAGATTAGCAACTCTGTAAACTTATCTCCAGGCTTATTTATAAAATTAGTATTGCCAGAACACAGCACAGAGCATGAGTAAGCAAGGGTAGTCTACAGACCAGCGGCATGATCTTCACTTGAGACTGTCGGATATGCAGACCTGGTGCAGCCACTCAGTCTGGCAGTGAGGAACACCTATGTCCCTCTGCACTGAAGCTGGGCCTGACACCTGCTCCGGATGCTTCTTGTTACTGCAGACCCAAGAGGCAGTGGGGAATGGATCCAGTAGGTGGCTTCCTACACTGAGTTTCCAGCTCCCAGCTTTGGTGCTAGCCTACCCCTGGCTGTTGTGGGCATTTACAGAATCAACATCATCTAGGAATTTGTTCTGTCTCTTAAATAAGTAAGTAAGTAAAGGAAGGAAGGAAGGAAGGAAGGAAGGACAGACAGAAAGCAAGCAGTGCAGAATTGAAATAACCTGCTTTCCATCCGATCCCTGCCACTTCGTCAATCCTTAAGTGATTCCTTCACACCTGAAGTTTGAGAAGCACTTGAACAGAGGGGGAAAACCCTGGTGTTGCAACCAGTTAAAAAAGCCTGCGCATAAATTCCAATTTCTGGAGCCTCCAGGGGGTGTCATCCCATATGGACACCAGTTCTAGTCCTGGCTGCTCCACTTCTAATCCAGGTCCCTGCTAGTGGCCTGAAAAAGTGGCAGAGGATGGCCCAGGTTTGGCCCCTAAACCCACAACAGAGACGCGAGGAAGCTCCTGGCTCCCAGCTTCAGCTCAGCTCAGTTTCAGCAGCTGCTACAATCTGGGGACTAAACAGCAGATGGAAGATATCTCTATCTATCTTATCTATCTATCTATCTCTCTCTCTCTCTCTCTCTCCCCTCTGTAAACTACCTTTCAAATAAATAAATCTTTTTTTAAAAATTCCAGTTCCTGCATTCACTGCATGCATGAACACAAACGCCTCTGCAAGATAACACAGCTCCACACTGTTCGCAAAACTGAGTGATGTGCCAGCCAAACCTGAAAATCCTATAAACATACCAACCCTGACAACATCAAGAAAAACTAAACTGATCATGATTTGAAACCAAGAGCTCTACTCATTCTTTAGAGGACTTAGGTGGGGGTCACAGAGAGGGGCACTGAATACCACGTGTGTGGGTCTAGAATGCAGAACCAGCTTTCTGAAGTTTATTCAAGTCTATTCCTTGGCTCACCCTGCAGGGCCCCACCAGCATGGCTCACAGCAACATGGTGAGGATGTGCAGCAGGATGTAACTGCTCAATTCGACAATGCATAGCACAGCCTTTCTCAACCAAGATTTATCTGCCCTCAAACATCCGTGGGCCACTGAATTAGGCAGCCTGCAGAGGACGGTAAAGTGAACAGCACTTAGAATAACAACCGGGGTTCCTCATCCAGGACTATCACCTTTGCCCATAACCACAAGGAGATTTCAGCCCTTAAAAGCTTTCCAAATAGGAACTAAAACTGGAGTTAAGAGGAGTAAAAGCTTCCTTGCAAGAGTTCTGCTTCAAAGCTGTAGTGCTTAAAAATACAAAAGGCTCAGAAAATCAACCGTTACCAGTTCTGCTACCAAAAGGTGAAGGACAACAGATTCCCAGTGATGAGGCGCAGACAGATACGCACATCAAGAATTGGCGGAGGAGGAGTGGAGAGGTGAACAACAGGGAAGACACTGGAAAAAAAGCACCAGCATTTCAATCTCTTGATTATTCAGAGGAATCATTCATTCAATAAACATCAATTCTGCAAACACCAAGTGCTAGAAAACACCAAGAAGGAACAGACAGAAATAAGAAAGACAGTGAATCAAGCTTCCCTTTGTAACCTTAAATAGGGGAATAATCAGTATTAAAAATTTTTCTTAACTTTTGAAACATCTGTTAACTTGTAAAAGTTGTCACTAATCTCAATGAAAATGAAGGTACAATAACCTAACTTGAGTGTCAGCATCAGGCACAAAAAACTCATACACAGAGGATTGAAAATGTGCAAAAAAATTGCTGTTATACAAGATTAGCACAGCCTTTTCCTATTGTGCGGTCTGTTTTACGCATACATTTTATATATGTACAGTTTAATTTCTATACCAGTTCCTATATTATTCATCATTCATTTTAAAACAAGCTTGTGCTTTCGCAAGACACAAGGAATTTTAGACTCGGTCAGTTTTACTGAGTGAATTTCTTGCAAACAGAAAAAAAAAATACATTGAATTATGACAAAGTCCTGAAACACAGTTGTAATTTAGGTATTAAATCAGCCACATGATCTCAGTCAATAAAATTGCTGCAGCCCAACTTCTTATTTTGAAATAGTTAAAGAATATGTAAGAGAGGTCAACACTGTGGCACAGTGCATTGAGCTATTGCCGGTATCCCATCTCACAGCACTGGGTAAATTCCTGGCTGCTCCACTTCTGATCCTGTTCCCTGCCAACACACTTGGGAAAGCAGAAGATGACCCAACTTGGGCCCCTGCCACCCCTATGAGAGACCTGACTGCTTCCAGAAAGCTGACTCCTGGCTTCAGCCAGGCCCAGCCATGGCTGCAGAAGTCATTTGGGGAATGGTTCAGCCACTGAAAGGATCTCTCTGTCCCTGACTCTGTCACTCCTAGGGAGGAAAATGTGCACATAACAAGTGAAACATTAAAGAGCTAACATGCTGCCATTAGCAAATCACTTGTGCAACATGACCTCACAACAATTCAATTTCTGTCATTTTTGACATTTCTGGTTTCTGGAAGCTTTGTCTTCCACAATTATCCTTTTCAGTCCTGCAGTCCATTTACAAACAGAAAGAGAAAACAGTAATGGTCACCAAGTTCTTAAGCAAACACTACCAAAAAATCCAAATCACCCAGATACACCTATACCTAGCAGAGGAGGCCAGATTTGAAGTAATTTTTGACCCAAAAAGCTGGAAAAAGTTTTCCCTATTAGATTTACCTGGAAATCACAATATTAGGAAAACGTCATCTAACTCATTCAATGAATTTTTTTTAGAAGGCACAGAGTAGGGGTTGGTGTTGTGGTACAGGTGAATACACTGCCTGTAAAAACACAGGCACCTGTACGTGCCCTACAATAGCCTCCTAACACATGCAGGACAAAACTTAGACTGTGCACCAAGCCCCAACAGTCCTACATGGTGTCCGTGGCTGCTCTACTGGCCACACCACTAAGTGCTGCTTTTCAGTGACCATTCCCTCTACATTCCTCACAATTTCAAAGGTCCATTCTCAACCTTACGCAAGTTTCTATTCAGAAGTCACCTCTTGAAAAGGTGCTGCCCTGGCAGCCTGCGTAAATCAGCTGTACCCTTTGTGGAGAAAAGAATGAAAACTTAAGACACCAAGAGTGGATGTCAAAAGACTTAGACATGAGTATGCAGGATGAAGATGAGCACTGTTCTGAGCCAGACCATGCTGTTAATACCCGAAAGATGTCCTTTGCATAACAGGTCCAGGACTAAATCTCCAGAAGTATAAATGTTGACCTGTCATCTCCACAGAATGCTCTAAAAAGTGCCTAATTATTACTACAGGGAACTTCAAAGTGTTCATGGAACATATCCATTATCTTATCACTATATTTTCCATGACCTTTTATAAAAAGCTTTCATATTATCCAAAAGATGTGTAAATGGATCAGAATAAAGCAGTAACCCAACACAACACCTAATAGTTCTCTGTACCAGAGAGGGGCGCCTTTGAGGGTTCTGTTTCCAGGACGCCGAGTCAGCAACTGTCAGGGTTGACAGTGATCAACCCTGGGCTAAAAGACCAGAGAAGACAGCTTCCTGAAGGTAGGGGAGAATAAACAAAAGGAGGCCGATTATGGAGAGGAGCTACAATTTGGAGGGAGGGAGGTACAGCTACAGGAAGAGTTACTGTTGCTTTTAACCCTGAAAGCAGGCCTGGAGTGGCACGGGGAGGGACAGCAGAAATTCTCATGTGGAACCCGGCTTTCTGGCTGGGAGAATTAGAGGAGAGAGCTTGGTGCAACCTTATTCCTGGCAAGAAGGAAACTCCAGAGAGGAAAAAGCAAGAGGAGGGAAGTTTCAAGTTTTTTACATAACTGCCCTGTCTCCTAAAGCACACACATTTGTTGTAGTCTGTGAGTAGATCAGCTCAATATAAAACAACATTTTGCGTTGTCATTTCAGGCACAGAACCTTCAGTTCAAGTCCAACCAGAGCAACTACTCAAACAACAATGGAAGAAAACGATGGCAAGGCATAGAATAGACAAAACTACTGAAAGCAAATAAAGAAAAACCCTGCAAGCAGCCAAAGGAAACCACACATTTCATATAGAAAAGCCAAAGTCTGAGGGAAAAAAAACAAACCACTGACATACCATCGGAAACCATGGAGGCCTGGAAACAATGGAATACCTTTACAGTGCCATGAAAAGTACGGTTTCCACCCCAGCAAGTGCCTAGGTTGATTATACCTAGACAAGTGTTACACTGCTGGGAGAAAAGCAGCCAACAGCTGGGCCTCGTTAATGCCAAATTTGTCTTACCTAAACCACTATGCCAACATAATTGCCCTTTCTTTTTTTAAAAAGATACGTGGGGGCACATGTGGGCACGCCAACACACAGGTCTAAACCACTAAACTCAAAATTCCACCTACAGGGAAAATTACAGGATCTGTGGTCTGACCGTGGAGCGCATGTGTCAGAATTGAGTCTCCTGGGTTATTAAAGCCTGAGAAGTGGACAGCATGCTCAGAGGCTCATGGGGGAACATGACAACCACCAGTTCACTGAGGCCTGCAGAAAACATCTAGTACCATGGAGGGTAAAACAAATTGGACGGCTCTACTGGAAAAGCTTTTTTTTTTTTTTTTAGATGATGCTTACATAGTTGATCAGAGTGGGAAGGATCAGGGTTAGGGAGAAGTTGCTGTAATCATTATTCCCAAGCTTTCTATTTCTTCTTCCCACTTCTGGGGGTAGGGGGAAAATAGAGATGGAAAATAAGCCATACCCAGCCTTCCCAACCATCCCAGTATGGAGCCAAGCTTTGACAGCAAGTATCTGGGCAAACTGAGACTTTAAGGTGAATTATGTCAGCCAATGGAACTCAGAAGGATTTCCTCAACCTTGGTTCAATGAAATCAACATCTCAGGACTATGAAAACCACTTTAGCAGTACCCTCAGAATATGCTCCACACTGGGACCCCTGGAATGGTATCAGGTAGCTGTTCCCCATTCCGGGGTAGTGATGCAGTTGGTTGCTGACAGAGGCACTATCCCCTACTCTCTCCATTTTCTCCCCATTTTCCCCAGATACATAAAGAAGATTGGAAAGTTGTCTCACCCACTTTCCCCCATTCTTCAACCCTCTCCATCCCAATCAGTGGTCAACAAGGGCCTGCATCCTTAACTATGCAAACATCAAAAATAAATTAGAGAATTATAAACATTAAAAGAAAAAAAGAAAAGTGTGGTTTCCAACAGTGGGAGCACAGGGCCAAAGCTTGGGGGAGGCATGTTGCAAAACACCAGACCTCAAATCACTTGACACTATCAATTCTCCATCTGACTTCCCTTAGTTATCTTTGTTGTTATGCTCCAAGAGCTAAAGACAATTGTTAACATACAGAAGCAACCAAGAGTGCGAACAGAGAGGAAGCACAAGTCTTTAGTCTCACAACTTCTCGGTGAGAGCTCACTTTAATCCACAGAGCTTCTCCCACCTCTTGGAAGGTCCTGCTCCCTCACCAGCAGCAATTCAGCTTAAGCTGAAATTCTCTTCACGAAGAGCATGGAACGGATATGAGGACAACTGCAATAAACATTACCTTCTCTTTGAGCCTGACTCCTTGCTTGTGCAAACAGGGATTAGAAAACAATCATGAAATCCAATATATAAGCTCTATCAGGAACCCCTCATACAATCCTTTCCCATCTAAATATCTCTGGTTCAACATACTTCACAGCCCACTACTTGGCACGTAATCTACTGCTTGTTTGAGGACCGTAGCACAAGTACAAACTGCTGGGCAGCTTCTGACATGGCAGAGGCTTCGGGTTGATTCGTTTACCCAAACCAATGCACAGATTTCAGGCGATTCTCCCTGAGGGGCAGGAATCTGGGAGATTGCTTGCTGCTCATTTAAAGTCCTGGTAACCAGAAGCTAGTAGATAATGCCCGATTCTAGATGGAAAAACTACTCTAACATATTAATATTAGTGCCATTTTTTTCATAGGGCAGGTCAGGGAAGCTAATTAGCTTATTGATGATCATGAAATGACTATTTTATCCCTGGTCACACCACTCCAAGAGCACTTTTTCTATCACATTACGCTGCTACTTAGAAAACACCACAGTGAGCCCAGCATCTCAGCACAGCAATGAGTCCCAGCTGCTCCCTGCTAATGCACCTGGGAAAGCAGAAGATGGCCAGGGGCCTACGCCCCTGCCACCAACAAGGGAGGCTCCCGGCATCACTTGACCCAGCCCTGGCCATTGCAGCCATTTGAGGACTCCATCAATGATGGAAGATCTTGCTCTCTCTGTCCCCCCTTCTAACTCTGCCTTTCAAATAAAACAAAAATCCCTTTTAAAGAAAACATTACAAATAAAATTAATTCCTCATTGAAGAAACTTCTTGGCATGAAGTAGCTCAAACATCCCCTTCCAGATAAACCTTTTCTAAAAGCTACTGATTTTCTTAACAAAAACAAACAAACAAACAAAAACTACTTATTTATTTGAAAGTTACTGAGAGAGAGGGCTCTTCCAGCCCCTGGTTCATGCCTCAAGTAGCTATCAGCACCAGTACTTGACCAGGTTGAAGCCAGGAGCTTCATCCAGGACTCCCACAGGGTAGCAAGGACCCAAACACTTGTGCTGTCCTTCCCAAGCCATCAGCAGGGAGCTGGATTCGAAGTAGAGCCATCCACAATTTAAATGGGCACCGATACAGGATGCTGGCATTTCAGGTGGCAGCTTAACCAGTTAGACCACAGCACTGACCCCATATCAATAGTTTTCTTAAAAAATCTTCCAGGAGACTCAGCGTGGTAGCCTAGCGGCTAAAGTCCTTGCCTTGCATGTTCCAGGATCCCATATGGACTCCAGTTCTAATCCTGGCTGCCCCATTTCCCATCCAGCTCCCTGCTCGTGGCCTGGGAAAGCAGTTGAGGATGGCCCAAAGCCTTGGGTTCCTGCACCCGTGTGGGAGATCCAGAATAGCTCCTGGCTTCAGATCTGTTCAGCTTCAGCCGTTGCAGCCACTTGGGGAGTGAATTATCATATGAAGGATTTCCTCTGTCTCTCCTCCTCTCTCTATATATATATCTGACTTTCCAATAAAAATAAATAAATCTTAAAAAAAAATCTTTCAGCAAGGCATTTGCCATTCTTCACTTCCTTTTTCTAGCAAACAGCCTACATTGTAGGCTAAGTAGCTGGCAGTCTTATTTGAAGAAAGACAGGGGCCATCTCTTTCAGAGATGTTTAAATCAACAGGAAGATACACAGGAAGTCATCTGAAATGGTGCCCTCTCCTTTACTGCAATTACTGTTTCCATAGAGCAGAGCATCTAACCATGAGACAAACCCTCAAGACCTTCTAGAAGAGAAGGCTCAGGATGTTCCGTTCCCAAACATCAAATCCAGTCTCCCAAAACACTTTTATAATATCCTGGGAGAGGACACAGGTCTTCTCAAAATCCTCTGGGGAATGCTGAAATCTGCAGCTCCTGGATCAGACATACTAAATAAAGCTCAGCTCCTCCATGACTCACCATGACCTGCAGCCAATCAATGAACCTCGTGGAGCCTCAGTTTCCACAGACAGAAAGTGGATAATGATATAAATCATACAATGCTAATCACAGTGCCTAAATCACATGTTAGCTTTTTCACTACTTATCACCATCTTTGCTGGGACATGGATGAAAACTAAAGGGGTTTTGCCAACTCTCTTGATCCGGTATGAGTTCCAGTGTTAGTGGAGCTTTAGGACACTATCAAAGGGAGTAGTAGCCATGCAAATTTTAAGGCCTGAAGAAACAGCAGACAGAAATTACATAGGGAAAGGAGTATTCACAGGTTTAGAAAATAGCTTTAGCATATTTCTTTCTACTAAAAAAGAGCTAAGTAAAGAAAGATGGGGGAAGGAATAAAGAAAAAAACTGTTCTAGGCAGTCCAACAAATCACTCATTCTTCCATTACCATGATGGGAACGCCAATGTCCGGCCACAGAAGGTCCTCTGATGGTAGCTTGGGAGAGTTCCACACCACCACAACCTTGTTCAGGTAAGGAAGACCATTCAGTCTCTCTAAGGAGTTCATAAGCACTTCCTCTCGCTCGTAAGTCAGCATCACTACTGTGAACTGCTCTCGTGGTACATTGCCCCCAAGAGCAGCCTGAAACTCCTTGCCGGAGCCCCCAGCTCCGCCACCTATAGGCCGAAATCCAGTCCCTGAGCCCAAGAACTTCGCCTCCGAGGGCAACACAGGGTCAAAGGGAGTGTGGGGGAAAAGATGGAAAGGCCCCGGAGCCGAATTCCAGCTGCGGTAAAAGTCAGTGACAGTCAGAGTAAAGTTGCGGAGGTATTTGGGCGAAGCATAAGGTGGCTCTGTTTCCACCGGCCCCAGGTCCAGGTCCCCATTGTCGGCCATGTTGGGGTCAGTTCCAGCAGCTTTGCCTGAACGATGGGGGATCTCAGCTGCCACCTCTTCCCGGATGGGAGCGGCCGGGATCTGTATCCGAGTCCTGATCATAGCCAGCACAGTGTTGAAAATACTGTCGGCAGTGGAAAAGTAGGTCTCCCAGAGAAACCGGCCCTGGCGCCTCATGGCCAGTAAATCACTGTCAGAGAGACTCCGTAACAGGAAGTGGACCTCGGTGACCCGCGGCTTGGGTACCACCAGGGCCGCCTCATTCCACTGCAGCATGTCATGGTAAGGAAGCTGTACTTGTTCCCCCAGCACAACGGGGACAGCACCGACCTCCAAGGCTTCGAAGAGCCGTACTGCACACCCAGATGAAATAACCAAGTGCGGGTCCCCAGGCGTGATGATGAGGGCAAAGGTGGAGAGCTTCAGTAATTCCAAGCGGTCCTCTCGTTCCCCGCACAGTGCCCACTCAGTAGGCAAGCTGGGCTTCGGCTGGTTTTTGCAGGTAAATTCTACGAGGACCTGATCTAGCTTACTGTCCTGGACTGCCTTGAGTGTGGCAATGATCCGATCGTCATAGTCGGCTGGAGGGTCGCCCTCCATTTCTTCTTCAAACGAGCGAGCCTCCTGAAGGCTGGATCTCAGGGACTCGATCTTTTCACCCTGAAAAGTGAAGAGATATTTCCGTTTCACGGGCACCTGGGGTGGAATTTCCATGAAGTTGGGTTCCGACATGGCATGGACTAGTGGTGATACTACCAGGTCAAAGCCAGGTCTGTACTGGGCAGCGTAAAAGGTGGACTGGGCCACCATGGCACGGCCTGTGCTGACGTTGTACAGCAGATTCTGTGTGTCTGACTTCCGTGACAGATTGATAATGAGGTGATTGTGCCCATCTGTCCGCCAGTATGGTAGAGAATACAATTGTTTCTCAAGGTCAGCGGGCCGCAGTACAACAGGCTCCTGCATCTCTCCAGCCAGCATCACATAAAGGCAGGCGATGTCGGCATTGTCTGTAACATAGACGTTGGTTCGTGCGGCGGCCTGGAAAGCCTGCTTGACCAGGGGATCCAGGTAGCTGCCAAAGGCAAACTGGTCACTGTCATAAACATACACTGGGAAGCCAGATGTAAGAGGGCAGCGGGAGTAATCAAAACAGTTGTGCAGCCGACACCCCCGTGTGACCTTTGGGGGCGGGAGGCCAGCATCGTCCTTCTCTGGGAGCAGTCGGATGGGCAGAGAAAGTTT
The DNA here is from genome assembly GCF_030435755.1 of Ochotona princeps. Taxonomy (NCBI): domain Eukaryota; kingdom Metazoa; phylum Chordata; class Mammalia; order Lagomorpha; family Ochotonidae; genus Ochotona; species Ochotona princeps. The sequence continues at coordinate 40,538,755 of NC_080842.1, read as the reverse complement.
GGGTTGATTTTGAGCCATAAGCTCCTTATAGGAATGTTCCGTCTGGCTGATGACATTCTTGAGCTGCAGCAGGTCCTGTTTGGCATTCTCAATACTTTTCTTACAGGCTTCAATCTTCAGGTTCAGCTTGGCAATCTCACTGTTGAGCTCTTGCCTCTTGGCTTCCAGCTGGAGGAGCTCTTCGCTTACAGATTCGCGGATGCGACAGAGATCCAGCACATGCTTGACCTCGCAGAGCTCAGTGCCAGCCCGGGGCCCAAAAATCCTCTTGCCAGCCTCATCGGCCTCATCCAGCGTGTTAAGATAATAGTGAGCGATAAGGGGGAAGAAAACCAAGATGATGACCAGTGTGAAACTGAGCCACGTGAGGCGGATACGGTTGGACCAGCGCAGCATCCACGTCTGACCTCCATTGCCCACGCCCCCATTCCGCAACATGGTATAGCCCGTCATGAGTCCCTCTGTGGCTCCTGCCACCTCTGGTCACGTTGGGTCACTCGCCATAACCACGAGCTTCTATTTCACAAGACTCAATCTGCATGCACTCACGCGTTGTTACAATAATTGGTGCCCTCCCCTGTGCCAGGCATCAAGTAAAATGGAAATTTCATTTTCCTCAGCTGCAACTGAAATGGTTTCTGACCCTTTCCAGCAGATTTTAAGTTCTGGCTGTTGGCCAAGGGACATGGCCTTAGTCTTTATCAAATAGCGAAACAAACCACATTGTGGTTGAGATGGAAGGAAGAAAGTCCATGACGAAGAAATCTGAAGATACCCTGAACTCAGATGGACTTTGTCAGCTGCCATAGCCCTTCCTCCTTGGTTTTGCTGAGCAACAAACACACATAGCTTCTGCTTGCAGTTAGGAAGCAGCTGATTAGGGCTGAAATAAATGCTGGCTCTCCATCCATGACATTGCCAACTCTCAGGCCTGCAAAGAAAGAGCAACACATCAGTCTTGGAAAACACATGTTCAACAACCCTCCAGGTCCAAACACATTTCCAGGAAATGCTTCAATCCTGTAAGATGGAATAAGAGGGAACACTGGAATGTGTCTTCAAGAACCAGGCCAAACCAACTTGGAGGCTTTCTTTGGCATGGGTAGTTTACTTGTGGTTTAACAAAGCAATGAATAAGACAAATGCCCTCAATGGCTTTCATCTGCATGGCCCCCCATCCCTTCGGATTACACTAGATTTAGAGTAGCCCTAGAGCCCTACAAGTCTTATTCCACACCTCATCTTTAAATGAGAAACACTTCCTGTCTACTTATCAAACCATATTCACAACTAATATAAAAATATCTTTGTGAATGACCTTACCAAAAAAAAAGCTCAATTTGTTAAATTTAGAGTTGGCAAGCTCTTTTGATCTTTATCCAGTAGCAGATACAGTAACCCAGAGACAAAAGGCACTTTTCCTAGTTTTCTTCTCATTTATCTTCCATTAGCAGACATCATGTGCTTTCTCTCAAAATATAAATAGGAACTTGGACTTTTAGAAAGAACATCAGACTTACCAACAAGAGGCATTATTTCTTGCCCTTCGGGGCAGAAATGCTCTAAGACATCATCCTTCAGTTTCTTAATCTTCTAAAATGGAGATAAGTGCATGTCACTAGGAAAACAAAGCACAGAGCATGTAAGGGTACTCTGGGTTAATCCGTCTTAAATCAACAATCCCAGTCCCGCTGTCTCTCAACTGTTACACTAATGGCTACAGCAACTTTCCACTTGCTCCTCCCTCAGACACAACGAAACTAGAAGTAACTCTTAACACACCAGAGAATATCCCATTTATTCCATTTATTCCTTCCCCCACAGTAACAGCCACACTCTTCACATGTCTAAGACATGCTGATAACTCTGGGATAATCTGGAATCCGTGACCTTCTCTAATCCTTAGCCTCATGAAATTTCTTTGAGCCTAAGAGAGAAGATGGAAACGAACAGAAAAGGTGCCACTGCGTTGGTAATACAAATAAGTGGTACCACACAGAGATGTCACCACTCAAATCACCAGTTTCCACCTTTACGGAAGATGTACAATTATCAAAGGTTTCAGTCTTCCCTTCCCCTAGGTAAAAAGTTGAAGAATGCTACTAAAAGGTTTAAGAACAAGTGACAAGGCAACAAAAACCAATAAAAAGTCTATCGTGGAAAAGCCTAATACTGGAAAATCTAAACCTGCATAAATATCCCAAAGAACATAATCACTGTTTCTGAGACATTCACATTATCTTTTTGACTCAAATATTAAAAATCTGCCTTTTTGCTTTCAAAAGAATAATCTCTGCAATTCTGCTCAAATTACAACAAATAAAATGAAGGGGGAGGAGACATAATCAAGAGAATTCAGCAGATTCCTTCCGTCCTCACCATAAATTGTGGGGTCCTTCCTTTTTCCAACTCAAGAGGCACCTTACTTCAGTCTGTAATTTCTTCAAATAGTGAACATCAGGGTTTGCTTTCCTGATTTAAAAAATAAAAATAGGCAATTAGAATACTGAAAGTGCTGCTAAAGAATTTACTTATGCATGCCCTTGGAAAGGACTTTCTTACCTTCTTTCTTTTCTCTTTCCTTCCTTCTTTCTATCTATCAGTTATCAATTATCTATCTATCTATCTATCTTAAGTGGCCATGGAAGTTACTGTCTAAACACAACATTTTTTCAAGGGAAAAAAAAGTACCATTAGTATACTAGAACAACAGGTGTAAACTGAGACTTTCACATGCAAATCATACAGACATGGTACCTACTATGTGGTCTGAGAGGATAAAATGAAACATCAACATGTGGGAAAGTCTTGATCTTCTATAGCCTACACACTGAGATGCTTATAGATGAAATGATGTACCTCGAATCTGTTCTGAAATTAGCAGGAAGAGGGGAATAAAAAATATTGGGAAGTACAGATGACCAAAATCAGCATGAACTTACTGATTCTGACACCAGATCACGCATATGCATGGTGCTTTATTACATTATGCTCTCTACTTTTTCTTTAATTTTCACAGTAAAAACCAACAAAAGACCTGGTGCGGTAGCCTAGTGGCTGAAGTCCTCGCCTTGTATGCACCAGGATCCAAATGGGCGCCAGTCTATGTCCTGGCTGCTCCCCTGCCCTCCAGCTCTCTGCTTGTTGGGGCCCTCCACCCACATCGGAAACCAGGAATAAGTTCCTGATTCCAAGCTTCAGATTTGCTCAGCTCTGGTGTTGCAGCTACTTGGGGAGTGAACCTGCAGACAGAAGATCTTTCTGTCTCCCCTTCTCTGTAAATCTGCGTTTCCAATAAAAATAAATTTTAAAAACCACACATAAATTCTCAACAAATTATTTTTAGAAGTCATTTGGTGATTGATATACTAGATCTAGTATTCCTAGTACTACCAACCTATATTAACAGAGCTAGCAACAGAAAAAAAATGTTTTAATGGAAAGTAATGATTCTAAAGAAAAGTCCATCAAAAACAACCTTTTACTAGAATAAAACAAAAGCATCATCAATGTCCAAAAGCATGAACTTTCCTTCCTACACTGTTCATTAGATTATTTCCATCACAAAAGAAAAAGAAAACTCTCAGAATCTCTTCCCATCATTCTCTAGGAAATGACAAGGAGATATTAGGATTTAGAAACAAATGCCACCAAAACACTGATAAGATGTAATCTCCAAGAGTTTTCAGTACAAATACATTCTATCTCCTATTTCCAGTCAGCCACGAGGACACTTACAATCTTGTCAGCCTGTTTCTGTCCCTGTCCCGTAGCACATTTTGTAAAACACAGCAACCCAGTCTCCTTACAGCACAAATGGCCAAGTCTCCCAGCCAGAGCCTCCCTAACTAGCCCTGACAACCTTTCTCTCACTGTGTACCACTGTCCTGGCTTGTGAAATTAGCTGCATGGCCCCCTATCAACTCCTCACCCACGCCGAGCTCTTTACTGCCTCCCAAGCCTCAGAGCAGCTATTCCATTGTCTCAAATGTTCTGCTCCACGATTTCCCTGGTCAAGCCTGCAGCGTCCTCAGGTCTTCATTTAAAGTAGCCATCTGAGACTGGTAGCAGTTCAGAATTGTTGAACTGTCGTGCCCTGGGAGCATGCCCCACATCAGGAACCCTGGGATGGTTGAGAGGCTGGGTGTGGCTTCTCCCTTTGGTCCGCCCCCCCTTTCCTCACATACAGGAAGGAAAAAAGAAAATGCGGAAACAATGGTCTTACCCATTTTCTGCAGCCCTTGACCCTCCACACCATAATCAACTATGTAAAGATCATCAAAATAAAATAATAACTAAAAACTAAATTAAAAAAATAAAGTAGCCATCCTCTTCCCTACTTTCTGACACTGGATCTATTTATTCCCCTTCATGATGCCTTTCTATTTGTTTATTTTCTACCTTCTCCAACAAAACCTCCATAATCCTCCAGGCCAGGAACCTTACCTGTTTGGATCATATCTTTGTCATCAGCACCTAGCAGAGTGTCTGGCATACTACATTAATCAGATAAACAAATTATACCATTGATCTCTTTCACATTCTACAAAATTTCAGGTGTTCCCTTGGTTTCCATCAAATTACCCTTTGATGTTCCACCCACTTCCCTGATTCATTCTTGGTTTCTGCTTCACAGGCACCCCATCCTCCTCCCACCTCATGCAAGAATGTTCCCTAAGGCTGCCAAAATAGTCTCTTGCTAACACTTCCAACCCTTTTCAAAGATCATCCCCAAAAGCCACTGCTCCAACCCAAGGAACTCGGCATTCCAACTCCCTCACAGAGTAGCTGTCCTGAGACACGGTTGCCTCCTGACGCCAAGTCCTTTTTCCAATGGCTTTCAGAGTCACTTCCTCTCTCACCAGGTGCAAACAACACTGATATACACAGAGAACATTTAGTTCTCAGAGCTAGCCAGACCTGGATCAGTTCCTACTGACTGGCTCTTAGATGCTGGGGACTTCACCATTCTCAAGTAATTTTTTCATCAGTACAAACATAATACTCAAACATTCATTTTTTAAATTAAAATCATAGATTGTGATAAAAATACACTGCACAGTCCCTGGCATAAAGACTACCTATTATCTGTAAACCTTAGAGCTGCTTCTACTTCCTCCATCTACTTCAACAGCATCTAATTTCCTGCCAATCTTACTAATTTCTTTTTGTAAAAATGATTATGGTAAAAATGTATTTCTAATAATAACAGTTCATTAAAAAGTTTGCATTTATGCCTTCCTTTCATTGTACTACCTTAACCCTAGTTCTGGCTCACAGCAATCTATTATGCCTAACTATGCATTCTCCATTAATTTATTCCTAGTACTCTAAATCAGTATTTGCATCTCACCCAATGTTGTTTCAGTTGCAGTGGTTGCAACTGATTCTTAGCTCAGATCACTGATCCAGTCTTCTGCTATATTCTATATGCTATTAATTCTAGCCAATACACTCTTAATTTGAGATGTATTAATGTTATCTAGATGTCTATCACGTCCTTTCAGGAGATTCCATGTTGTAACTGATATTCTGTATCCATTTTTCTCTTTTCCTCTCTCTTTAGAATACTTGTAAGACTTAAATTTCTTATCTAATTCTAAGAATTTTTTTTTTTTTTTAAGATTTATTGATTTTATTACAAAGTCAGATATACAGAGAGGAGGAAAGACAGAGAGGAAGATCTTCCGTCTGATGATTCACTCCCCAAGTGAGCCGTAACAGCCGATGTTGCGCCGACCCGAAGCCGGGAACCAGGAACCTCTTCCGGGTCTCCCACGCGGGTGCAGGGTCCCAAAGCATTGGGCCATCCTCGACTGCTTTCCCACGCCACAAGCAGGGAGCTGGATGGGAAGTGGAGCTGCCGGGGTTAGAACCGGCGCCCATATGGGATCCCGGGGCGTTCAAGGTGAGGACTTTAACTGCTAGGCCACGCTGCTGGGCCCCTAATTCTAACAATTGTAACACTTGTGAATTTGATTCTATTTTTTTTTTAATTGTCTGTGGTTATAACATCCTGTTTCTTAGCAACCTTACAATTTTTTATTGTATGCTGGATACTGTTTAAAGAAAACATGAAAGTAATTTTCCCAATATATGCACAACTTTTTCAGTTTAAATAAATGAAATTATGCAAAAGACCCTCATTTTTTCTATAAATACTTTTCCCTGAAGGTTTATTTTGATTTGATTTTATCAACAACTGGCTTTCAAATTTTTGGTGTGCTTTGGTAAAACATGCTACAAGATATTTGCCACTTTAACCTTTTAAAAAATTTATTTATTTGAAAGGCAGAGTTAAAAGGGCAAGGAAAGAGATAAGGGGCTGGTGCAGTAGCCTAGTGATTAAAGTCCATGTCTTGAATGAGCCAGAATCCCATATGGGCACCGGTTCTAATCCCGGCAGCCCTGCTTCCCATCCAGCTCCCTGTTGGGAAAGCAGTCGAGGACGGGCTAAAGCCTTGGGACCCTGCACCCGCATGGGAGATCCGGAATAGTTCCTGGCTCCTGGCTTCAGATCAGCTTAGCTCCAGACATTGTGGCCACTTGGGAAGTAAAGCAGAAGACAGAAGATCATTCTCTGTCTCTCCTCCTCTCTGTATATCTCACTTTCCAAGATAAATAAATAAATCTTAAAAAAAAAAAAAAAAGAAAAAAGAAAAAGAAATAAAAGAAAAAAAGGAAGAAAAGGAGACAGGAGCGGGAGGGCTGCACCCAGTCTCCCACATGAATTAAGGGCCGAAGCACCTGGGTCATCTTTCACTACTTTCTCAGTTGTACTGGTGGGGAGCTGGACTGCCAAGTGTAGCAGCCAGGATGCAAAGCAGCACCCACATGGGACGCTGGTGTCACAGGCAACAGCTCAACTCTGTGTGCTCCTTCACAACATTTTAACCATTTTTTAGGCACAACTCAGCAGCATTAGCCTACATCCACAATTTCACGCAACTACTACATAATATATTTCTGTAACTTTTTCAGTACCCCAACTATGTAATTTCTCTAACTGTATTAACTTCTCTTCGTCCTGGCCTGGGTAACCTCTCATCTATGTTGTCTCTGTGAATTTGCCTATTCTCACTACTTCACGCAATCGGGTTCAGATATACTTGTCCTTTCAGCTTTAGCTGGTTCACTTAGCACAGAATTTTCATAGTTCATCTATGCTTTATCTGTGTCAGAACATAATTCATTTTTATGGTTGATTAATACTGCACTGTATGTTTAAGCACACTTTGCTTATCCAATCATGAACACACTGACGAACATATGTGTGGTTTTCATCTGTTTCAATCACTTGACTCCTAATATTTGTCTGGCTTAATCCGCCCCCTTTTTTTTCTAGCAAGCTTTCCACATTTTTAGTCACGTCTTAAAGACATTTGAGAATAAGATTTTTTTTTTTAATTCCAATTTGATCATTTTAAGCTTATTTTTATTGGAAAAGCAAAATTACAAAGATAAGGAGAGATGGAGAAACGTTCCTCCAACCATTGGTCCAATCTCCAGATGGCCTCAACAGCCAGAGCTGGGCTCATCCAAAGCCAGGAGCAAGGAGCCTCCTCCAGGTCTCCCACATGGGGGCAGGGTCCAAGGACTTCAGACACCCTTCCTGCTTTCTCAGGCCACAGGCAGGGAGCTGTATCAGAAGCGGAGTGGTTGGGAGTGCCTATCTGTGATGCTGGTGCCAGAGGCAAAAGCTCAACCTTATACGCCATGGTCGCGGCCCCAATCTGATCACCTTTTTAACGAAGCTTTAATTGCTTATACCTATAATGATACATTAGGATTTATTTCTAACAATCTTATTCTGTGCTATTTATCATCTATTTTCCTTTGCTATCCATCCCTTTGCTAATTTCTGCTATGTTGACCAAGCTGCTTTTTTTAAAATACCAGCTTTAAAAAAAAAAAAAAAAAAGCTTTATTTATTTTTATTGGAAAGGCAGATATATCGAGAGAAGGAGAGACAAAGAGGAATTTCTTCGATCCGATGATTCACTCCCCAAGCAGCCTTGATGGCTGGAGCTGAACCCATCTGAAGCCAGGAGCCAGGAGACACCTCCGATTCTCCCACATGGGTGCAAGGTCCCAAGGCTTTGGACCATCCTCCACTGTTATCCCAGGTCACAAGCAGGGAGCTAGATGGGAAGTGGAGCTGCCAGGATAAAAACCAGTGCCCATATGGGATCCTGGTGCATGCAAGATAAGGACCTTAGTCACTAGGCTACCACACCTGGCCCTGATCAAGGCTTTTTTTCCATATTTTTCAACCCTTCTATTAGTTTGGAAGTTATATGTAGTCAATACCTACAGGTGTGGGACCCATACCTACAGGTCCCACATGCCAACATTCAACCATGAATTTGAAATTAAAGGCAACGTAACAACTGTTTGCACATCTACACTGTATACTAGATATTTGTTAGGATTGAGTATGTCCCCTATGAGTTGCTATGCTGTGGTCTCAGGTGGTGGAACTTTCAACGGACGGACCCTCACTTGAGGCACTGGGAGCACTCATAAGGAAAACACAGCTGTGAGTTCTCAGTGGATCGCCCTCTTTCCACCTGGCCCGGGTCCAAGCTGGGAAAGCCAAAGCTGTGTGTTCTAGGACGGATGTTACTCTAGTTTGTCTACTTTTACTTAATGTGCAGCCCTGTGAAAATCAATACTGGAATGCTGTCTCAATTCTAATACAGATTCCGGGCTTTTTTTCTGATTCCGGGCTTTTTTTCTCTCTGCAAAATTAAAGCCCAAGTTACTGAAACCAGAAAAAAAACCCTCAGGTGCTACAGCATCAGACTTCTGCAGCAGCGCCCTACACCACCCACTCTGTTTTAATGAGGATTTAGCCTGCTTTCTTGAAAACACACCATGTATTTAGTAGGGGGTGGTTATATGTATCCAGCCTGCTATTCCGCCAGAAGCAGGGACCCTCTCTAGTCTTTGTTCTGTGGGCACAGAGTTACAAAAATAGAACACTGTATTTTCTGTAGCCTTATTTTCACACTTCCATCAAGAACAGCCTGATGTCCCCCATCACCATCAATAGCTACATATTATCCCACAATATGAAAGGCTATAATTTATTTAGTCACTCTCCTTACACTAGACACTTAAACTATTTTCAATTTTTCATTATTACAATCAACATTATGATGAGCCTCCCTGCAGCTATCTCTGCATACGTCTATAGAATTTAACATTAATTGCTGCGTCAGAGAAAAAATATTTAAAAAATTATCTCTCAGGAAGATGATCCTTTCTCCTCCAAGCAGCAATCCAGAAAGCATCATCTACCAATAGCCTACCAATAACAGTGTGCCAGAGTCGGTTTTTATCCCCAAGTATCCATTTACTCCCTTACTTTTTCCATCCGCCTTACAGTTTGATTGGAGCTGTGAGGGAATGTGAGTGGAAGCAATATGTCATTTGTCGTAATGGACAATCATGAACAGGTATGAATTCCCTCCCTTCACTCAGCTGAAAAACTAAAAGCAAGAAGCCACAAAAAAGCGGCAAAGTGCCACTAGGGACAGCCACTTGACCCACATCAGACTGTGATGTGAATGAGAAACTTCTGTTCATTAAATCACTGAGATATCAGAATCTGTTACAGCAGTTAAGCATTAATTAAGCTAGCTGATCCAATTGAACATCTATTTAAATGTGACAGTAGGCAAAAGGCATTACTATTGCTATCCTTTACCTTTATTACTGGAAGTCAAACGACTGTCGTTTATTATGTTTGTGCATTTCTCTGCACTGCTGGTTCATGTGCTTTATCTAATTTTCCATGTATATATTTTTATAGCATATCAGTCCCCTCTCACAACATGGCAAGACCCTCCACAGTCAAGGTTTGCTCTGCCTACTAACCATATTTAAACTACCCCATGTATGTTCACACATGGATCTCGCGAGCATTATTCCGGTGTGAACACTGAGCCAGCTCAAGCTGTTCTCCAGCAAGCTCCCCCGCTTCACTTCCTCAGGAGACACATGAGAATAGCAAGCCTAGTCTTCTACTTTTCCAAAGCCTATTTCCCTTTAGGGCCATTTTTAAGCCTCCCCTCTTTCCTGAGATTTTCTCCAACAGTAATGACTTCTCAGCTCTCTAAACTCCCGCTGTACTCAACATCAGAAGATTCAGAACTTAATTGTTCATTAATTTCATTGAAGCAATTTATTGTCCTCTAGGTGAATTAAAAACCCCTTATGGGGAGAAAGAAACTGCTTTTCATCCCTTCTTAAATTCTTCTACAGAGTATCACATAGAGCTCAAGAAATGATACTAATTGCAAGTCGTTACATTTTTAAGCCCAATCAAGCTTGAAATTTGTAACCTTTATGATACTGATCCAAAGCAAATAATACATGACAAAACAGAGTATTTCAAAGCTAACAGGTGTCTGAAAAGCCATCAAGACTTCTAGCAAAACTGTCAGGCTCAGGACCCAGCTCAATGTTTGAGAATCAGGAGACATCACATAATCTTTCTCTACCACCTATTTTATCCATTGTCAAGTGGCATTTAAAAATCCTCACTGAGGGATAGGCATTGTGGTTGCAGCACACTAAGCTGCAGCTTGGCATACTGCATACTGTGTTGGAGTGCTCAGGATTGAGTCTGGCCTCAAATTCCTGCTTAGCTTTTCACAAACGCACCTCTGAACACTGGAGACGCAGATGGGGCTCCTAGCTCCTGCCTTGAGCCTGGCCAGATCCAGGCCAATGCAAACACGTGGGCAGTAAGCCAACAGATGGGCACTATCTCTCCCCCTCCTTGCCTTTCAAATAAAAATTAGTAAATAATATCACTGCATACCTCCAAGGGTTACTATGGAGATTAAGCAAGATACCACAGATGACAAACATGTAAAACTCAAAACAATAAAACAGAAAAAGAGGAAAATGTTGCATGAAATCCTACATTGTACAAAGTTTCAGACCAATAAACAACCGAAACTCCTTGGTCTCTTCAACAATGCTGTTGGCATAATTGGGTATCTGCTTGCAGAGGTTAAAAAGACAACTCACATTTCACCTTATACAAAAATCAGCTCAAAGTGGATCAAGGACCTAAATCTGCACACATAAGCCACCAGATAAAACTCTACAAGAAAGGGCCTGGCATGGTAGCCTAGCGGCTAAAGTTCTCATTTCGCACGTGCCGGGATCTCACATGGGCACCAGTGTGTATTCCAGCTACTCCATTTCCCTCCCAGCTCCCTATTTGTGGCCTGGGAAAGCAGTTGAGAACAGCCCAAAGTGTTGGGAGACCTGGAAGGAGTTTCTGGGCTCCTGGTTTCAGATCACCTCAGCTCCAGTTGTTGAGGTAGCTTGGCAAGCAAACCAGCGGATGGAAGATCTTTGTCTCTCCTTCTCTATATATATCTGCCTTTCCAATAAAAATAAATAAATCTGGGGCCGGCTTGGAAGCCTAGTAGCTAAAGTCATCGTCTTGCATGGTTCGGCATCCCATACTAATCCCGGCAGCCCCGCTCCCATCCAGCTCCCTGCTTGTGGCCCGGAAAACCTCCAAGGACAGCCCAAAGCCTTGGGATTCTGCACCCGTGTGGGAAACCCGGAAGAGGCTCCTGGCTTCAAATCTGCTCAGCTCCGGCTTTTGCGGTGCTTGAGGAGTGAATCATTGGACAGAAGACCTTCCTCTGTCTCTCCTCCTCTCTGGATATCTGCCTTTCCAAAAAAAAAATTAAAAATCTTGAAAAAAAAAAGACACCAAAGCACACAAAGTTAAAGCCAAATGAAACAAAATGGAACTACATCAAACTAAGAAGCTTCTGTACAGCAACGGAAATGATCAACAAAGCGAAGCAGGAATCAGTAGAATAGGAGAAAATGCCAGCACATTCCACGACAGGGGATTGATGCCTAGGTTCTACAAAGAGCTTCAATAACTCAACAAAAGCAAAACAGCACTGATAAGAAATGGGTGGACATGAGCAGACATTTTTCAAAAGAACCAATTCAAATAGCTAATAGACATAGTATAAAATGCTCAAACTCCTTAGCTATTACAGAAACACAAATAAAAATCGTATTGACATTCCATCTAGCTCCAGAGATTGGTCTACATACAGAAATCAGCTAACAACCACCACTGGCAAGGATGTGGAGGAAAAGGTACTGTAATTCACTGTTGGCGGGAGTGTGGACTAGTGTCCCCACTATGAAAGTCAGTATGGACAGTGGTCAGACAAGAAAAAACTGCTCTATCATACAACCCAACTATCCCATTCCTGGTTATATATCCAAATGAAATAAAATCTGCAAACAAAAAAATGACCCTATAAATATAGCAGCACAATTCACAACAGCGAAGACATGGAAATGACCCAGGTGCTAATCAACGAATGAATAAAGAAATTTTGATACATCTACTCTATGGAACACTACACAGCTATAAAAGGAATGAAATCCTACCATCTCCAACAAAATGATCCCAACTAGAGACCATTATGCTTAGTGAAATAAGCTAGTCACAAAGGGACAAATATTTTATGTTCTCTCTGATAAAGGGCAACCTCCAGGCAAAGTATAATTCACATGTAGGCCCACAGGTGTGCGACTGGGGGTAGACCAGGCTGGGCAAGGCTACAACACCTGTGGGTCTACATGTGAATTTGGTTAGGAGGAGAGCTAGGCTGTGCTAACCAACTGTACCAACTGGTATAGGCATGAGCCAGAATAAGGGCAGGCAGGTTGGGCTTTGCCTCAGCATCAGTGGCAAGTGCTGGATATGGAGGCAAGCCCTGTCAAGCTGGACTGCAGAATTACCTGAGAGTACAAGATCTGGGGTGGGCAGTTGGTCCATTATGGAAACTGGGCACCTCTCTGATGGGCTTCAACTCCCATTGGAGAGCATGAGAACCAGGACTGGGGGTGGGCCTGGCTACACAGGTGGTGGCACCTGCTGGCAAGAGTGTGGGTTGGAGGGTGAAATCAGTGGGGATGAGTTAGGATTCAACACCCAATTATGTGTACGAGAACTAAATGGGATGTGGGACAGACCAAACCAGTCCACTGCACATGCTGGCAGACACAGAAACCAGGGCCGGGGCCAGCCCAGGGGGCATTATCGGAGGTCGCTTTGATTGGGCTGCAGTTCCTGATGGTGTACGTGGGGCCAAGTGTATGGAGAACAGGGTTGGGCTGGGCCACAGCACCCATTGGTTTGAGTAGGAAACGGGATTGGAAATAGATCTGACCTAGCAATTGCAACTACCAGTGTGGACGTAGGCTAATGTGGGTGACAGAATTAGCCAGACCCCATACAGGCAGGCACACACACGAGAGACAGGTCTGAGATTACCTAAGATGATCTTTCTTCAGAGATTCCCTCAACTGAACTGCTGGACTCATAACTCCAACCATGGGGAGAATAGCAGGACCTGTGGTCTGACAATGGAGTGCCTGTTTCAAAACTGGGCCGCCACAGTGGCCTTGACAGAACAACGGTGGTATACCCAAAAGCACATGGAGGCTATGTCGGACCATTAGAGCCTGCAGAGGACATCTGGTACGATAGCCGAGAAGGAGGGCAGAATAAATTGGTCACCTACCCCAATGAAGCGTGACAGCAAATTTATGGGCCAATGGAGACTAAAAGGTGGAAAATGTCAGCCAAAGGGCTTTGGAAGGAGATCCTCATCCTTGCATCGGTGAGATCAACAGCATTTCAGAACTACTGAGACCACCTGAGCAGAACCCTCAGAGCACGTCCCACATCAGGGACATTGGGATGACAATGGGTGGCCATTTCCCAGTCCCGGGTGCTGAGGCGGCTGGGAGGCTGGATGTGGCTTCTCTCCATATCTCTCCCCTTCACCCAGACACAGGAAGAAGAAAAAGAATATGGAAACAATGGTCTCACCCACTTTCCCCTAATACTTGACCCTTCCCACCTTAATCAACTATGTAAACATCAAATATAAATTTTAAAAAAAGATTACTTCTCTACTATTAAAAAAAAAAAACACTATCCCATGAAAGTAATAAGTAAAAAATGTCTTGTAAGAAACTCATGTACACATATACACACACACACACACACACTCGTGGACACAGAAGGGGAAAAAATAACCACATTCAGGCAATTCACAAGTTCCAGGAGATCAAAGCCGTGTTTTTCCCATGATACAACCACCACAGTTTTTAACTTTAGAAACTTAACAGGGTAAAATAAAGGAAACAGAACATTGTTACAACTAAAAACCAAAGTCAAGTGTATAACACCGGTTGTGCTTTGACACATGGAACAGAAAGCTGAGATTAGGACATAATCAAAAGACTGCAGAACTAAGCCATTCTTATTTCATGATTTTATAAAGGGAGAAAACGAGTGTTCTTTGGGCTCAAGAACAGATTTCTAAATCCAGATATATTCTACAAAGGCCACCAGCAGACCAGTCACAATATATAAAAAAGGAACAGATGAACAAGTAGTAAACAATCCTTCCACTGCTCAATTACATATACAATCATATATATATACAATTTATATGTATACACACTAACAAGTTGATAGCAGATTGACCTAAGTCACCCCTTTAGTTGCAATAAACAAAAACCTAGTAGTCTCAACTCCCAGAGTTAAGTCCATAATTTGGAAAATTATGCCATTACCTCTATCAGTTTTCCTTCCTACTAGTTTGATAATGTTCTACAAATCAAAAGTACAATATCTTACCAGTTAGTTTTTAACCAGGAACCCAAAGAGTCACAACTCACTTAGGAAATAATAAGCCCAGATACAACCTACACTGACTCAAAACTCCCCAGTTGGGGGCCCAGGTTCCTGTGGCTTGTAAAGGGCCCAGGGGTGCAGAGCATACAACTCCCAAAAAGAGTGCCAATGGTTGGTTGATGGTAATTCTCATTCAGATAGATGGTATCTGAATCAACACAATTGTATACAACTAAGGAAAACACACAGCAATATACTTTAAAGTATAAGGACCACAGCTACATCAAACAACGGGAAGACGGTCAGGGACAGCTTTTTCTAACTACCATTCATTTACATATTATCTCATCTTATCAACCACGTGGGTAAGGCTTGTTATTTCCACTTAACAGGTAAAGTGGCAAATTACTGAGGCTAGGCAGCCTGTTCAAGACAATACAGCAAGCACGCTGGAGCCCAGATACAAATGTAGGTGTGCTTGACCTAGGGCACACAGTGCCTTACACTTGTCTGTTTGCTTAAGCTGCATTTTGTCTTGAACCATTTTACAAAACTACCTGTTACTTTTGTATTATAAAAAGTATTATCTTGTTGCAGTCACTTGAAAGTACCCGAAGCAAGATTTTTCAATAAATAATGTCATAGCTATTTAGGGGGAAAAATAAGTCATTTTCCTGCAAGACACATCAAATCCAAACTCAGTCCCAAAGGGATTCAGCAGTTAGCTCTAACAAATGAAGGAGGAGAAAAAACAGAAACCTAAACATAATTTTGTCTCTAGCTAAGCACAGCCACTTTGCTAGGAATCTAAGCGAAAGTGAAATCAATAAAAAAAAAGCACAATGGATTTAACTACAAAGGATTCCATATTTCTAAGAAAACAACTTGGGTTTGATTCAAGAGAAGCATTTCCAATAAGCAAGGTTAAAAGAATTAAAGGCACCCCAACGGTGGCCCACAGTTACAAACATGAAGTTACACAAAAAGTAGTTCAAATGAAAACACATGCTGACATGTTTAACCTTCCCAGTAAACAAAGAAACGCACTTTTTCAATAGGATATGGTAACATTTTCCACCTATAAATCAGAAAGAGCTGCAAACTGCAGGAACTGGTGCTGGCTGAGATCCTGGTAAACACCTTCACCCTCCATCATGGGGTGGGAAACTGGCACACCCTGACCCTGCAACTCCACCTCCAAAAGCTATTCTTAAGACAGAATCATGAATTAGAAAAAAAAATTCAGCCTCAGGGCTGTTCAGGCAAAATGCTCAAATTCATGCAATAGGCTCTGTCTCTGAATTCTGCTGCCAGCTATAGTGTGACAAGTGCCCTAGTATTAGCAGAAAGATTAAAGTGTCAATTAATTGGCCATTTGTAACAAAATCTAAAGTGTTCATAAGTTTGAATCAATGATTACACTTTCTAGCAATACACTATAGGTGAACAAACATTTGTACATAAAGATGCATTCCCTTCAGCCTGCTTTAACAATGTTCACATGTTAACAATGTCCAAGATTAGGAACAAGGTTAAATATACAGTGCAATAACTCTATCACTAATATGACTATTACACTACCAGTATGCTTTTAAACCATTTAAGAAAACATGAAAGGTTCACAATATGTTAAGTGGAATTACAGGTTCAAAACCATATATACAGCAGGATATTAAATGCTTAAAATGCATTTGTACTTATTTCTGAATAGAAAAATAAATAGAAGCAAAAACAGCAACAGGGGCCTTTCCAGATGACAGTAGTTTCTGCATTCTTCTATTTTTCTCTCCTTCCCTCCTAAAAAGCAAAGTCCACTATTTTTATAAGGGAAGAGAGGTATAAACACAGGTTTTGCTTTTTAATAAGGCCTTCGCATGGATTTTGCCAGCATATTTTCCCAGAACAGTCAATCAGATGTGCAACCAAGCACCTGTGCTATGATGTGATCTAAGATTACTGTTTCTCAAGAAAACATGACTTTTATTTTATACTACAGAAGCATACAACTGATGTCACTGGTACCCTGGGCCTTCCTACATGAGACAGGGAAACCGAAGCCAAAGCTTGCTAAGCCATACATAAACCAGCTGACTTCAACCTTCCCGGGCGAACTCCACCACAGACTCCAGTTTTGCAGTCCCTTTATCATGTCTATCTTTCTGATCCATCTGAGCCGCTACCGTCACAATTCCTTGTTTGTCTTGACTCAACTCTTTCTCCTCTCCTAAGCCATTACATTAAAGGATTAAAGTAGAGGACCTCAAAGATCCCTTTTAAATTCTAGAACCTTGCACTCAGAAAGGTAGGGGAGGCGGGGAAGGATGAGGGAAGAGGACAAGGCATCAACCCAAGGCAGCACAGTGACTGCCCGGACTCAGGGTTTTCCTTTAAGGTCCTCTTTAACTTTGCACTGAATTCACTAGTAATGGTTTGGGACCACATCAACAACTCCCTCCATCCAAAGCCACAAGTGATTATAATATCTAACAGCTCTGTTTCACAGAAGTAAAACAGCCATGCTGAGAGGAATAAATCAGAACTGGAGGAAAACTCAAAACAGAAATAAATAAATGAGCAGTCTAGGATATCTAGGCAGATGAAATTTGCTAAAGTTCAGGACTTAATCACAAATTACATAGAAATGACTTCATTTCATAGGAACACATGCACACTGGGGGGAAAAAACACCTATCACCTTGCTTTTTATTTGTGCTTGTAAAACAAAATAGAAGTCAAAAGTCAAGGAGGGAGCTTTGCTCTACCTTGTGAGTCAACACTGTTTTCCATGCTAAATGCTACCCTGAGAGCCATTAACAAACGAAGAACAAAGAGGTCCAAGAAGCTGAAGAGGGTTTTCAAACTGTGAAGTGAAGGAGCGAACGGAAGACAACAGGAACAGCTGGCCCACAGCGCAGACCACCTGTGAAAGCAGGGCCAGCTCACTGACCTCAGCAGGGAGGGACCAAAGGGAAGAGTCTTAGTTTATTCTCTAGCTAATGGAGACCACAGGCATCAGATCACCAAATCCTAACTCGAGGCTCTCTAGAAGACAGAACAGAGATTCTTCTGTGAGATCTCCGAGGCGGCTTCCAGTGTCCATTTCTGTGTAAGCCAGGCGGGCCTCCCTCCATCCTCACACACCTGAAACACTGCCCTGGAATTATGCAGCCTTCCAGCCTTCCAGGTGACGAAACCCCCTGCCCTGGAATCAACTCGACAAAATTGGCCCAGGCACCCATGGAGGGTCACACTGTTGTAATAACTTAGCTCCTGGGGGACAGGTCAGGAGCCATTACTGACCAGCTAAAGAATTTGGCCACTTAGTACATCTGGCTTTGTTCAAATAACCAAAGCTCCCCAAGCTTCAGTTTCCCATCTGACCTAC
Organism: Ochotona princeps; assembly: GCF_030435755.1. Lineage (NCBI taxonomy): Eukaryota > Metazoa > Chordata > Mammalia > Lagomorpha > Ochotonidae > Ochotona > Ochotona princeps. Next base: position 40,520,657 of record NC_080842.1, on the reverse strand, counting down.
CTTTCCCACCAAGAAAATGAATACTGTAGCACACAGTCTCCTTCTTTCAAAAAAAAAAAAAATACACAGAAGTATGGTTCTTTAACACTGAAGCAATCTGCTATCATATGTTTATATATGCCTTCTTGCTCTTAGAACATATATTAAGGGCATATTCCCAACCACATTTTCTTTTTCTTCTTCCCTCAGAATGCCAAAACTTTGTTGAAAAAAATTTGGGGGAAAGAAACTTGGGGGAAACAAGGGTTAAAATGATTGAGAGTATAGGCTAACCGACAAAATAGTCAATAAAGCAAACATTTAGGATGTTAATCATTAATAGCACTGACCAGTCAAAAAGCTATCAGACACAGTCAAATGGCAGAATATACAAAAGCAATGGCTTGCGTGTGAGTGGTGGGACTCCTACACAGACACTGACCAGCAGTTAGCTGCTCATGGTTTAAGTAGTTTCTCTGGAAGACAGCCTCTCTGTTGCATCAGGGATTACAAGGCTGCACACTACCGTATACTGTTTTTGTTACACGTTAATGTCTATGCTGCTTTTACCCAGACTCTACAGTGAATCTTCCGATGGCTCCATCTCCAAGCCTGGGGAGGAACACTGGGGTGCATGTCAACAAGAGCCCACATTGTCCCCCACTGTCTTAATAGGACTTGTGGTACTGAATGGGTCTCTACATTGTGCTTCGTCCACTTTCAGGACTAAAGCTTTTTGAATTCCTTCTTATCTTCCACCTAAGTAACATCACCCAGGACAGCTGTGTGACGAAAGTCATTAAAGAGAGTAAAAAGAGTGCTTGACTAATTCAGGTAGGGAAAAGATCACATTGGGTTACAGGTGAGCCCACTCTGTAACCTGAGCCCTCTCAAACTCCACCAGCTGGAGTTGCCCTGTTTGCATGGAACCTACAAAAGGGTGACCCTTTCTTGCCTCTTGAATTAGCTGACCTATTGTTTTAGTTTTCAAAAGAAAGTAAAGGGGAACACAAATACAAGGGAAAGGGATATATAAACAGAAGTTTCCTGTTCCAACAGAACTTCCTGGGCAGTCTCTTATGACTTCATGGTCGGTCCCTGGCTCACACTCCTTACCTCCACAGAGTGCATCCAAATTCCAGGGATGGATCTGGTGGGCTCTCCACTTGTCTCCTACTGCCTGACCTCGTCCTCATTCTCCGGAAAACTAGTTTTGCAGGCTCAGCTCTAAGAGGGACCCCACCGTACACTGCTGCCCCACCCCTCACTCATGCACCCCTTCAATGAGCTGTCCCTCCACGGCCAGTCTAATACCCCCTGGGAAAGCACACACACTCCCAGCCGGCATTCCTGGGATGGTTTCAAACCACCTCTCGGACCTTTCCCTGTTCTAGTCTCCTTATTTACCGATACTCCTAACTACTTCCACAGCAGCTCTTCTCAACCACACCAAATAGGCGTTTCAGAGAACAGTTTTTCTTTCCTCATGAAATATGGAAGAGTCTCCCCAGCTAAACAAGCTGTTGGGAACGCTCAGCTTTCCTCAAGACTGTCTATACCGCACGAATTACTAGAGCACACACTCTGGACCTAAGTTACACTCGGTGTACCAGGATGCAAGGCTGTAGAACAGATCACCAAAAACAAAACAAAACTGCAGTCTGCACCAACACAACAAAGACTTGTCAACACCGACAACCCAGCCTTTCAAGCAGCACAGAAGGGACGAGCGCGCGGGGGGGGGGGGGGGGGGGGGGGCGGCGGCGGACCAGCGGTGTCCTGTGAGTCCTCCACCAAGGGAGTGGGACCACAAGAACTTGAAGCCCTTAGAATGTTTCAAAAGGAAAGAAAAACAGTACAGGTTGGGGGCAGAGACATTCAGCAAACCTAAGAGCCAAGCATAATTGTACAGGAGCTAGCAGCTGGGTCAGCTTTTGGAGGACAGAAAGCAGCACCCCACTTTCAGCTCAAGGGCTCCGGATCCGAGCTCTGCCCCGCCGCGCAGGACTAAGACCCCGCTCCCACCCACGCAGCGCTAGGCCAGCGCGGGAGCCGGGCCTGCGCGCAGGAAACCCGGGACGCACAGAGCGGCAGCACCTGGACTCTCGGACAGGAAGTGGCTATTCTGATCCTGGGCTCCTCGTGAAAGGAGACGAACCCAGAAAAATAAAGAAAGAAATAAAAAATAAGCAGAGAGAGGAAAGAGCAGCAGCGGCCGACTGCGTGGAGGCAGCCCGGGGCAGATGTGCGAGTGTGCTCACCGGGAGCATGGGGGCCGGGGACAGCCCCGGGTTGGCCTTCCACAGAAGATGCTCCCCGCGAGCAGCTGCACAAGCACCGCGGGCGGAGGAGGGAGGAAGCTTGCAGGGAGAAGAGTCCGGTAAAGGGGTGCAAAGGAGTCCTTCGCCACCCAAACTGGAGCTCGAGAGGGCGTAGGGGGTATGGGGGGCAAGGGAGGTGCTGCCAGCCCCGCGGAGACCCGTTAGCCCTTCTCACCGAAGCCTAAGGGCCTCGTGGTTCTCCCAAGCTTCCGATTCGCTGGGCAGGCCTACTTCACTCCACGGCTGCATGCCTCCCGCTGCCCCGGGTAGCAGCCTCGCCCGGCACCGCCGGACCCGGTCCAGCCGCAGCGTTCCCAGCTCTCGGAGCCAGCCCCGGGACGCCTCCCACGAGCCCCTCGGGGGGCTGCCCCGGCTCTCCTAGCTCCCCACGACGCCAGGAGTCCTACCGGCTTGCAGTTCAGGAACGACCTGCCGCAGCCACCACCGCCGCCGCCGGAGCGAAACTAGGCTTCCCAGAAGCTGCTCCGGCCGCTGGCCGCGCGCCTTCCAGGCCGCGCCGGATCCCTCGCTCCCCCTGCCGGCCGGCAGCCATTTCCGACAGGCGACTGCGGAACTTGCCGAAGGGCGCCGCGCCGGAAATAGCCGAACCCGGCGTTCGCGGGCGGGGCCGAGACTGGCGCACTGGCGACTTTCCCGACGGCAGCGGCGGCTCGTTTCGCCGCGGTGCTCCCCGGGGCCCGGGCTCCGGGTCGGACACCAGCAGGCTGTGGGGAGCGCGGAGCGCACGCGGGCCGGAGCGGAGGCGAGACGCAGCGGGGGGCGCGCGGGCCCTGGGAACAGTCCCGCCTCGCCACTGCAGGATAACTCACCCGCGCGCGCCCGGAGAAGGCACCAGGTCAGACTCCCGAGCCTCGGCCGCTGCAATAGTGTCGCTGGCCGCTTTAGAGCGGGGCTGCTGAAATACAAGTCTGTCTAAAAATAAACCCATCCCTGGAGGAAAGGCCTTCCAAACTAAGGTGACCCGTGCCCGACTGTGGGCTGCAGTTTGGAAACACTTTGACCCTTCAACAACAAAGAGAAGGCCGGTCTTAACAAACAATCTTGGGGCTCTGCAAAAGCATCAGGGCAATCCAGCTGTGATAGGCTGATCCACTGTAACTAAAAAGGGTCCCCCTTCTTCGTGTTAAATATTGAAAAAGTTTAAACAGTTAAGAGCCTGCCTACCTGTGACTGCACATGCAGTTCCAAGGGCCCCCTGCCTGTAGACACCTGAACCGGGAAATCAGACCAGGACAAGGGACTGGAGGCTGGCAAGGGGAGGCCGTGAGGTGGAAGGAGAAATTCTCCCCATTCCCAAAACGGACACCTGGTCACGGTCCTTAACTCAGGGACCAGTTAAAATATGTAACTGCAGGGCCTGGTGCGGTGGTAGCCTAGCGGCTAAAGTCCTCGCCTTAAACGCGCCTGGATACCATATGGGCACCGGTTCTAATCCTGGCAGCCGCACTTCCCATCCAGCTCCCTGCTTGTGGCCTGGGAAAGCAGTGGAGGACGGCCGAAAGCCTTGGGACTCTGCACCCGCATGGGAGACCTGGAAGAGGTTCCTGGCTCCTGGCTTCTGATTGGCACAGCACTGGCCATTGCGGCCACTTTGGGGAGTGAATCATCAGACGAAAGATCTTCCTGTCTCTCCTCCTCTCTGTATATCTGACTTTGCAATAAAAATAAAATAAATCTTTAAAAAAATTTTAAAAATATGTAACTGCAGTATCATCAAAAGTCAAATTTACCTCGAATTTTTCTTAATGTTATAAATCCCCGAAGGACTGGGCTTCTATTTCAGGGTTTCCTCACCAGGGAGCTCCCAAACACAGCAGGCCAGGAGGAGCAGGAGTGGGCGAGGTTGGCTGCCTTCCCTGTGTTTGGGTGGTCGGCTGCTTCTAGAATTGCACCCCAGGGGCAGGTTTTCAGTGGCCCATCCTCCCACTCACCATCCATAGTGGAGTTCAGGCCCTGGGCTCCCACTAAGAGGCTGCCAAAAGGCTGATGGCTGATTGCCACAGAGGAGAGTTTGGAGCAAGGATTCCACTAACAAAACCAATGAAGGGGCAAGGGGAAGCCACCATGGTGGCCCATCCGTATCGGGGCCGGGGTTCCAGTCTCCTTATCCAGACTTCTTATCCAGATCCCTGCTAATGCACCCAGGAAAGCACTCAATGATGGCCCAAGTGCTTGGGCCCCCACCACCTATGTGGGGGACACCAGTATGGATTTCCTGGCTTCAGTCAGGGCCCAGACCTGGCATTGGAAGATATTCTCTCTCTCTCTGTCTGTCTCTGAGAGAATCTGCCTTTCATATAAATGAATAATTTTTAAAAGTCCTGGCAACCTGTTTTCTGTAGCACATCTTACACCTGTTCATCGCTAAACAAACACCTGCTTGATCCTCCTTTCCATGTCCTGACATCCTTTTTTTTTTCATCTGCCTGGAAGGCAAAGAGAGAGAGAGAACGAAACCTTCCATCCACTGGTTTACTCCCCAAATAACCGCAGCAGCAAGGGCTGGCCCAGGAGGAAGACAGGCGCTCCATCCTGGTCTCCCACAAACGTGGCAAAGACCCAAGCTCTTAAGTCGCCATTTGTTGCCACCCACAATACGGGTTAGGGAACTTCTTTCTGCCAAGAGCCATTTGGATATTTATAGCATCGTTTGTGGCCATACAAAATTATCAACTTAAAAATTAGCCTGCCTGTTATAGATTTATTGAATTTCATGTTGCACCTGCGGGTACCTTGACAGGGACAAACTGATTCTGCAGGCCTTATGTGGCCAGTAAGCCAGATGTTGCCCACCCCCACCAGGAAAGTAACTCAGGACTCAAAGTGGAACTCCAACATGGGATTCAGGGGTTCCCAGTAGAGGCTTAACCCCTGGAACCACAATACCTGCCCCTCATGATACCATGTCACCCTCCCCTCAAACCTCCTTCTCATTTTCCCTTTTCACTATAAAAAAGCCCACACTTTCATACTTTTAGCACCATCAAACATATGCAAAAACATACATATAAAACCCTGTTTCTCACTTTCACCAATTATGTTGATGAAGGGAAACAAAACTTAAAATCCGTAAGCTTTCCACGAAAATGGGGGAAACCGTTGCCCATGTGTCATATTATTTGTCCCTTTTTTTTTTACACTTCATCTAGTTGGCTGTCCTCCAGGGGTGGGTGGATGCGGCAGGCAGCATCCTGGCAGTGTGGGAGGAGACTCACAAGACAGGAAAGAATTTTCAAGTGCTGGTTTATCCCATACAGGCAGTGGCTATGCAGACACCTGTTATCTGGAGAACTTGGTCTTCTCACGCATTTGGCTACCTTAACACATTGTTGCCTCTAATGCCCATGTGTTTGATTGTAATGCTAACCAAGCTTTCAGTCCGGTATAATACCAAGATATGGCTCACTAACATATCTTGGGTCCTTTGTCTCTCCACATCTTCTTCTTCTATTATCTCCACCTATAAGCAGATCCCTTGCAGCAGCACTCCAGTACCTGTTTTCCAGTGACCTCTGGACACATCATCCTATCATCATCATCCTATTAACACATATTTTATGAATACTTAATTGCCAGGCAATAAGTGAAACCCTTTATACGCACTGTGTCATTTCCATTCTGATTGGGAAGTACCAGCATATAGACAGAGAACTGAGCCTTGAAAAGCCTAAATAAATACTCCCACATCTACAAAGGGCTAAATACTGTGCAAATTCACAGTGTGGTACAAATCACAGATGGAATCCACATCTTCCTAACTCTTACCTTATATTCTTGACCAGAATGATCTGGTTGTCTGACTAAGACATCTAGTATATCCCACCTTGAACTTCTCCTGATTCTTTCCCTCTCCTTGAATGTCTTTTTTTAAGATTTATTTATTTACTTTTTAATTGGAAAGCTGGAAATACAGAGAGAAGGAGAGACAGAGAGGAAGATCTTTCGTCAGATGATTCATGTCCCAAGTGGCTGCAATAGCTGGAGCTGAGCCAATCCAAAGCCAGGAGCCAGGAGCTTCTTCTGGGTCTCCCACATGGGTACAGGGTCCCAAAGCTTTGGGCCATCTTCAACTGCTTTCCCAGGCCACAAGCAGGGAGCTGGATGGGAAGCAGGGCTTACGGGATTAGAACCAGTGTCCATATGGGATCCTGGCGTGTGCAAAGTGAGGACTTTAGCCACTACGCTACCACGCCAGGCCCTGAATGTCCTTTTAAAAACTAATGTTACTAGGCCAGGTATGGCTGCCTAGTGGCTAAAGTCCTCTCCTTGAACGCACCGGGATCCCATATGGGCACCAATTTATGTGCTGGCTGCCCCACTTCCCATCCAGCTCCCTGCTTGTGGCCTGGGAAAGCAGTGGAGGACGGCCCAAAGCCTTGGAACCTGCACCAATTGGGAGACCAGGAAAAAGCTCCTGGCTTCAGATCGGCTCAGCTCCTGCCATTGCAGCCATTTGGGGAGTGAAACAGCAGATGGAAAATCTTTCTGTCTTTCCTTCTATCTGTAAATCTGATATGCCTTTCCAATAAAAATAATAAAATCAGAAGGAAGGAAGGGAGGGAGCGAGAGCTGGATGTAGGGGGAAGGAAGGAAAGAAGGAATAATGAAACATCCACACGTCTCTTCAAACACAGGAAGCCAATGGAAAGGATGCCCAATGAAACTAGTCTTAACTAATCATGCCTAATTTTGACATTTTAATTTCTTTATGTTTAGCAACTGAATTCAAACGGTCTTTACATTGTTTTAAGTCATATCTGTAGCTCTCTAGCTACAGCAAGAAATTAAAGAGCAAAGTCCCTTATGTTTGTAGTTGCCAACAGCAGAAGCCTGTGAATTTCATAAGAGCACCATCACAGGCACCCGCCATCAATAACATCCGGTTTCCATTAGGCTCCAGATTTTTAAATTCTCAAAAGACTGATGTAGTTGGCCTAACTAGGGTCATGATTAATCCCTTGATTAATCAGCTTTGGCAAACAGCAAGTCAGCTATGTCTAAGCTTGGCATTTCATGTACTTTTCATGTACTACCTCATTTCGATCTCTTAACAACTTTACACTGTCGGTACCATGATCATGACCATTTCATAGATGTTACTCACTGAGGCCCATAAATGTTAAGTAGCTTGCTCAAATTATACACTTGGAAAGTGGTGATCCTAGGTCTGAGACCCATACAGTCTGACTCCAGAATATTAAATCATAACAGATACTGTAGTATGAGCAAAATGCCGACAATGTCAAAGGCAATGTGAACTGAATGTTGCATTAGTGGATTTAAGCTAGAGCGTCCAATGTTGAATGAATTCAGACACAGCAATGATACAAAAGCATATATATTTCATATATTTATATAATTTCTAAACTTAAAAATTTCTAAAATCATAAATTTTATACTGCTCCTTTTGTGGTCCCCAATATTTATCAATTTTTCCAAAATGTCTGATACCCAGGTACAGAGGATTGAGTGCTATGGAATGAAAATCTGATAATAATCATTGCAAGTCCGAGGCAGCAAGGCACCAGCAGGCATTTTCATGGTGCCGGCTGCCAGATCCACAAGTCCCTCGCAAGGTTTCTAGATCAATCACAAACAAGCCATTGGTGACCTCCAGCAACCTTCAAAAGGTATGATTCAGGAATTACCAGTGAGTTCAAGTCAGATAAGAACTTGTTCGATCTGTAATGCTTTAATTCCAAAATAAACTGCTGACAGCTGCTATTCACATTCTTCTCTAGGTACAAAGGATTGGGTCATTTTTGTGGCTTATAATTAGAACAATTGAAGACAATTTCTAGATTGGGGTTCCAAGGTTACTCTTCTCTTTGGTCAATCGGTGCCAAAATGACAAAAGGTCATCTTCTCAGGCTCCATAGATAGCACTCAGCTACTTTGCTAAATGGCTCCTTAGGAAAGTCCTGCTTTTTGAAGTAGCTGGTTTTTGTCTAGCAAACGGTAGGGCAGTGTTGAGATTCCAAGATAATTTGTGGCAAGAACACTGAGTTAATTCAGGCCCAAGTACACATTCTGTTGAAAGTGTATGTGTTCATTTGTTAACTCATGTGATAGTCCTACCTTACTATGTGTCTATGAAGAATAAATTTTGGAAGCCAGCATTGTGGCATAGGGGATTAAAATGCCATCAACTGGGCCCGGCGGCGTGGCCTAGCAGCTAAAGTCCTCACCTTGAAAGCCCCGGGATCCCATATGGGCGCCGGTTCTAATCCCGGCAGCTCCACTTCCCATCCAGCTCCCTGCTTGTGGCCTGGGAAAGCAGGAGAGGACGGCCCAAGGCTTTGGGACCCTGCACCTGCGTGGGAGACCCAGAAGAAGTTCCAGGTTCCCGGCTTCGGATCGGCGCAGCACCGGCCGTTGCGGCTCACTTGGGGAGTGAAACATCAGACGGAAGATCTTCCTCTCTGTCTCTCCTCTCTGTATATCTGACTTTGTAATAAAATAAATAAATCTTTTAAAAAATAAATAAATAAAATGTCATCAACTAAAAAAAAAATGCTATCCACTATATCGGCACATATAGGCACATATGGGCACTGATTCATATCTCAACTTCTCCATTTCTAAATAATCTCCCTGCTAACATGCCTGGGGAAGCAGTAGAGGATGGCCCAAGTGCTTGAGCCCCGGCACCTATGTGAGAGACCTGGAAGAAGCTCCTGGTTCCTGGCTTCAGCCAAGCCCAGCTCTGGCTCCTGCGGCCATTTGGAGGGAACCAACAGATAGAAAATTTCTCTCTCACTCTCTAACTTTGCCTTTCAAAAAAAAAAAATCTTAAAAACAAAAACTGGTTTCTCTTCAGGAAGCATGGCCTGATTGAAACCTTTTATCTATGTAAGAAACCCAACCTGTAGTGACCAATTAAGATTCAAATTAGCAATGACCAATAGTGGATACCAAAATGCCATCTAAATTTTCTAAGCATGCTCCTGGACCCTTCATATAATGATACAAATGTTCCTTGAGACAAACATAAAGGAATCTGATTTTTATCCTAAATTATGCTAGTGAGTAGCAAAAGCATACTCAGATGCAACATGCCACCACATGGTCTGGGTGTCTAAAGGACTTAGCCTAATGAGAGCTCTAACCAAAGGAAACAAGTTAAACCAGGCAGAGTGCTGATGGCCAACTTGGTGGCCAATGTCACATTAGCTTGCAGCTCTGATGGCAGCATTGGCTGTATGCCACAATGGCTATCCATGGACTGAAAACAGCAACTGTTCACTATGTTCACTTAAAAATGCCCATGTGTGAACATGACATTCCACTTAAAATTTGGCAAAATGTCACAAAGGTACTTAAAAAACATTAATTAACTTCCTAGTTGACCACTCTGGCTGTAAAATCAACTGAATGTGCAATCTCCAGAAGTAATAATGCTATTCACTTAAAAACTCAGCACTGGTATGTGAAGTTTACATATGGAGAAAAAGAACAACAGCTTCTACCAATCAGATTTTCAAAAGAAAATTATGTATGTGTTAAGCCACTTCATGAAGATGCACAAGATTCTATTGAAGGGAATGCTTTTCTCTATTCTATTTAATATCACTTAACATTATTTCACACCCAAAATAGTAACAGCATGATTCGAGTAGGATCTAATGCCAGAGGAGATTCATCACTGATCCCTTCTTCAACCCACATCTTGGAGATCAAAAGAAAAACAAATGAAACAGTAACCACCTTTCTACAAATTCATAACATTTGGGACAAAAATTTTACAATTTAAAGCTCATTTGTAAGGGACTGAGTCTAACATTTCATCCTCATATAAAAAGAGGCACACATAACTGCATTATGTAAATTACTAGGAAAAGTATAACTTTATAAAGGGAAGAGCTAATCATTTAGAAAAAGGGTAGCTGGCAAACTTGATGCAAATAATTCAAAAATGTACAAACTATATGCGAAATACATTAAGTAAATATGAAAACACTTCAAAAGGTCAGACATCACATCACACTTGAAAAGGTCAGATACCACAGTGTATTTACATTACTTCTATGTACATTTAACTATGTTGCAATAGTACTCTATTCATCTTCTTCATTTCACATTTAGCTAAATTGAATAGTAAATAACTAAATATCAGTAAGAACACAACTTAATAGCAGAAAAAATACAAAATGGATACATCAAATATTTGTCATCTCTCAGGCTTTCTGCCAACCATGAGGATAATTTTATAAAAATCACCACATCCATGCTTCAACCATGTCAACCTCTTTGCTTTTCACTTTAAGTGGACCACATGATATCCAAAGTGGTACCTCCCATACTCTAGCTCAGTGGTTCCTGAATGACAGTTCTGGGACCTAGATAAGCCAAAGTTTTCATCAGCCCGTAGTTAAAAAAGAAAAGCATTGAGCAGGTGTTTAGTTTAGCAGTTAAGACACCAGATTGGCACATCAGTACACCTATGTCAAATTTCCGGTTCTGACCCCTGCCAATGCAGATCCTGGGACACCACAGTGACAGCTCAAGTAACTGCATTCCTGCCACCCAAGGGGAGACCTAGATTTTGTTTTCAGCTCCCAGCTTTGAACCAAACTCAGACCCTGCTGTATTGGGGGAATCAATCAGAGGATGGGAAGACAGTCTCTCTGTCCCATTTTTCCTTACTTGAAAAAATATTAAAACATACTTATTTTGGTACCTCCATTTCCATTTATTCAACTGATCTGTTGAACTCAAAAGCCTAATAACTACTAGTTTGTCTAACTGTATGGCAGCACTTCTAGAAGTTCATGGAAAATTGAGTTATAATATGTTTACTGGGGCCCAGCGGCGTGGCCTAGCGGCTAAAGTCCTCGCCTTGAACACACTGGGATCCCATATGGGTGCTGGTTCTAATCCCGGCAGCTCCACTTCCCATCCAGCTCCCTGCTTGTGGCCTGGGAAAGCAGGAGAGGACGGCCCAATGCCTTGGGACCCTGTACCCGCGTGGGAGACCCGGAAGAGGTTCCTGGTTCCCGGCTTCGGATCAGCGCAGCACCGGCTGTTGCAGCTCACCTGGGAAGTGAATCATCGGACGGAAGATCTTCCTCTCTGTCCTCGTCTCTGTATATCTGACTTTGTAATAAAATAAATAAATCTTAAAAAAAAAAAAAGATGTTTAGTGGTGCCAGCATTGTGCCACAGCAGACTAAACTCCTTTATGAGTGCTGCTCCAAGTCCCCACTTCTCCCCTTCACATCCAGCTCACTGCTAATGTGCCTTCACTCCTGGTCTTGGGCTGATCATTGTGAACATTTGAAGAGTGAATTAAGTGGAAAATTAATCTCTCTCTCTCTTTCTCTCTCTCTAATTCTGTCTTTCAAATAAATAAAATCCTAAAAAAAATTTTAAAAAGATGTTTATTTTAGTGTAAAAACATTTTTAATTCAGGCCATACACAATACCTCTGTGGCTAAATCCTCAACTTGCATGTACCAGGATCCGATATGGGCACTGTTCATGTCTCCACTGCCCCACTTCCCATCCAAATCCCTGCTCGTGGCCTGGGAAAGCAGTAGAGAATGGTCCCAAACCTTGGGACCTTGTACCCGTGTGGGAAACCCGGAGGAAGTTCCTGGCTCCTGGCTTTAGATCACCTCAGCTCTGGCCATTGGGATCATTCAAAAGTGAACCAGCAAACAGAAAAATCGTTCCCTCTATATCTTCTCTTTGCAAATCTGCTTTTCCAATAAAAACAAACAAATCTTCATAAAATTTTTTGAACTCCATGCATACTATTTTCATTATACACATAATAGAAGCTTTTTGAAGACTTCTCATCTGCATGTATTTAAAATCTTTTTGCATCAGAATAAGCATCTTTAATTACACTTTCCATGAATTTGTTGAAGGACCAACATACTCTTTAAGGTATGCAGCTCCTTTTCCTGACAACACATAAACACACACACACACATATATACATATAATGTTTTTGGAAAGAACCTTGTGGTAGCCAGTCTCTGAAATAGCCCCCAGTAAAAATAAATAAATAATAAAAGAAATGGCCCCCAGTGATCCATACCCCCTGGTTTTCACTGCTCACTGTGTAACCAAGATTGGTCTGTGTGACCAACAAATCACAGCAGAAGTAATGTCACCCTTCAGGGAAGAGCCACAAGCATCTCAGCTTCCATCCTGGTTCTCCCTCTATTAGGTCACTCACTCATAACAACACTAAGGAAAAACTCTGTGATGAGGAATTAGGGCTTCCTGTTAACATACATATGTCAAAGTCTGGAAGCAGATCTCCCATCCCTGGTCAAGCCTTCAGATGATTGGAGGCTCATGGAAACCCTGAGCCAGAACCATCCAGCTAAGCTACACCTATATTCCTGCTTTATTATTATTATTATTATTATTATTATTATTATTATTATTATTATTATTAGAAAGCCAGATATACAGAGGAGGAGAGACAGAGAGGAAGATCTTCCATCCAATGTTTCACTCCCCAAGTGAGCCGCAACGGGCGGATATGCACCAATCCGATGCCGGGAACCAGGAACCTCTTCCGGGTCTCCCACGCGGGTACAGGGTCCCAAGGCATTGGGCCGTCCTCAACTGCCTTCCCAGGCCACAAGCGGGGAGCTGGATGGCAAGTGGAGCTGCCGGGATTAGAACCGGCACCCATATGGGATCCCGGGGCATTCAAGGTGAGGACTTTAGCCGCTAGGCCACGCCGCTAGCCCTACACCTATATTCCTAACCTACAGGAAATGTGTTCGTTGTTGTATTTGAAACCAGCAAGTCTGAGACCATTTTTCAGAGAGTAACAGATAATTAACAGAACTCTTCTATTTCAGCTCCAAGACAAACATCCCACTCAACCCAGCAGTGTAATGCAGAAGCTGCCTGGCATATGTTTATGCCTATGTTGGGAGAGAGAAAGGATCAGCCAAGACTTTGATCTTCAGTGCCCTGGCTCTAGTTTACTTACTCTGGCTTTTCATTTCTCCACTGCTTATTCTCATACTTGCTAGTGTACTCAGTAAACTGAATAATCCATCTCAAGCAATGGAATTAAGTCTACACAGTTGTAGGCTATTTTATATGAATCATTCTATTTAAACTTAGCATTTTATGAAATTTGAGAAATCTAGTAAGCTTATATTGACAGAATGCCTTTAAGCATTAGAATGCCAAGCTGACCAAAACTTACCTCAATAAAGCTGACCATCCTTATCTCAATAAAGGAGCATACCTTATATTTCATGGAAAAGATAAAAACAATAAACACCATATCTTTCAAATACCTCTTTCCATCTTTAAATCTATATATAACTACAGAGGCAAGATAATTTGAGCACATGCCAGAATTCCCTCCAGCAATGCAAAATGCCTTGTTCAGCAATCTATCCTGACATGATGCTCAAGTATGGCAGGATAAAGCATGGGTTACAATAAAACTATAAAACAGAGAAAGCTAAGCAGACTTATAAGCTTTAAGTCTTAAGAATATGGGGATTTGAGGAGAGGAGACAGAGATAGGTAAGGAGAGATGAGGCTCAAACAACAATGTGGGAGGTTGGAGTTTTAAGACAGTTCTCAGTGAGCGGAAGAATGATGAAAATAGAGATCTCTATTATTGGACTTTAACTTATTTGTGTTGCTAAGGACATAAAAGCCTCTAAGCCTTAAGTAATATCTGTCACACCCACAAATACCTTCTGTGAGTGACTTGGAGGAAATCAGAAAGAAAAGAAAGAGATGGGGAGGGAGTGATGAGCTGAGTTCCACAATTGGGTCAGTAAGAAACCAAGAAACAAGAACAGCCATGGGAGTGAAGTCGCAAGTGAGATGAAGAAGTTAAAGAAAGCAGAACCTCAAGCCAAAAAATATAAGAAAAGTTCCCAGGAATTCATAAAAATCTTGCGCTTCCAAGGCATAGGGAATGGCAACCTAAGCCACTGTCATTTAAATCTCAAGAATGTCACCCTAACTGACATCTGGGTACCAATTCCTTCATTCTTGTTTCATATGTTACGGCCCTTAACAAACAGATGTCACTAACGCCCTTTCCAAAGATGGGTGATCCACTTTTCAATGTGATTTACTATCCTGCAGAGGATGCTCCAATAATTATTCTCACCTGGTTATTTCAAAAGTTCATGGAAAAAATGGAATTAAGAGAGTCCAGGTAAGTCTGAGTAGTGGCGAGGCACAGGTCTCTGGGTACCCCAGCCACATGGCTGAGACTGGGGGTACCTGTGTTGGCACAGGCTGTCTGCTGGGGATCCTAGCTCCCCATGCAACACTGCTAGGTGGGGGTAGGGTCCTGGGGTTTTCCAAGCCTAAGTCCAATAAATTCCTCTATCCACAGCGACCATCCTGGGGACGCACCTCGAACAGCTCTGGGCATGTGCAGGACCACGGCTCTGCCCACTGCTACCATGTTGGTTGGTGGAGTCCAGGTAAGCCTGAGCAGTGGGTTCCCCAGCCATGTGGCTGTTGCTGTGGGTACCCATGCTGGCCTAAGGCTTCCTGCTGGGAATCCTAGCTCCCCAAGCAATTCTGCTAAAAGGGGGGAGGGTCCTGGGCTTGTGAGCAGCCATAGCACCAACTGGCACCAGGCTCCGCCTGCTGGCCACCCTGCAGCAAGCTCTGGGATCTTGGGGTTATGGAATTACTGCCTAGGGACACTGCCTAAGGCCACTGTACGTGTAGATGAGGAATGAATCCTGAGGGACACCTAATGACAGGACCACTATACTTGCAGGTAAGCAAAGGGACTGAGACTCGGTGGTTGGGAGAGCAGAGATCTGAAGATAATTTGGGGTCAGATTAATGCACCAACCCACATGGAAGTCCCATGTTGGGCTTGTTAGCATGGAACACAGCTGACCACCACATGCCAGTGTACACGCAAGCAATGGCTGAAGGCCTGTCTGGCAGAACTAGACCCTAGTACCTGACAGTGAGTGTCAGATCAGGGAATGTTTCACATTAGGACCATGACACCAACCAGGAAGCAAGAGAACCAAGTCTGGGGTTGAGTCTGTGGGGGATATGTTGGCCCAACCCTACAGAACTACAAGTCCCACTGGTTAGCTTGAGAGTTGGGATGGTGATGGGCGTGACCATGGAACTCATTAATGCTCACCTGTACTAGGGCTGGGAACAAGCAGGGCAGTTCCAGGCTACAGCACCCACATGAGCACTCTGAAACAAGGTGTGGGGTGGGCCAGGCCATATCAGCTCATGCAAAGGCCAGGACAGATGGGGCAGATCAGGCTGGGTAAAGGCCAAGCACCCAGTGACATGCATGAGATCTGGGTCTGGGAGTGGCCTGAACAGGGGAACATGGGAAACTCCACTAGGGGGTCATAACTCTCACTGATGAGCGCATGGTCCAGGCCTGGGTTGGCAAGCTGGACGGGGTAGCTTCATCCGTCGTCAGGGGTGTGAATTGGTTTTGGAAGAGGGTGGACCAGACAGGGCCAAGCAAATCATAGTCCACTGGCAACTGCAGAAGGCAGGATGAAGAGCAGGTCAGGCCGGGCTACGCTGCCATACCTACTAGTTTGTATGAGTCAGGGATGAGATCAGACTGAACAGGGCCAGGTTCAAGCAACCACCAGCCAGAGTTGGGATTGGGGGATGGCTGGGCTAGGCCAGACTGCAGCATCTGAAGGCAAAAGCCAACACAAGTGACAGACTATGTCAAGCTGGGTCACAGCAATCATTGGCATGTGCAAGATCAGTGCTGGGATCAGGTCTGTTTGGGGAGCTAAGGGGACACATGGCAGCATTGTAGGTCCCACTAGTGAGCATGGGGGCCAGACAGGGGCTGCAATCTGGTCTGGACATGGAGGCACTTTCCTTTGGCACGGGTATGGACTGAGTGTGGGGTGCACCAGACTGGGCTAGATTCCAGCACCCATTGGAGTTCATGAGAACCAAGATGGGTATAGGAGGGGCTGGGCAAGGTCTGTGTTCCTGCTGAGTCTTGTGTGAGCTGTGTCTGCAAATGACCAGGTTAGGCTGGCCTATAGCACCCAACAATAAGAACTTGAATGAGTGAGGGCCGGTCAGGATAGGCAACTGTTCCCATTAGGACAGGAGGTGGATTAAGTAGGGCTGGCCCATGGACCCACCAGTATGCGTGAGATCTGGTATGGGGGAGGTTCTGACAGAGGAGCTCAGCAATTTCTCTGTCGGGACACACTCCCTGCAGGTGAGTGCAAGAACCAAAAAAGGGAGAAACCCAGACCAGGACAGATTACAGTACCCATGGGCTTACCTTTGGCTCAGATCTGGGGCAAGCCAGGCTGGGACAATTCATATCACCCACTGGCAAATCCGAGAGCCAGAATGGTGTGTGGGTCATGCCAGGTTGGGCTGCAATACCAGCCAGTTCAAACTAGGGCCAGGACTGGGGACTGGCATAACCTGGAACTGGGAGTGGGCCTGGCCTGGCCAGGCTATAGCACCCACTGGCAAACGCCAAGGTGAGGCAGGCCATACATACCAGGCTGGGCCACAGCACACAACAAGCACACATGAGACCTGGGGGAGAGTGGGTGAACCCAGTAGGTAGGGACTGCAGAGAGATCCCCTGCTGGGCCACTATTCCCACTGGTGAGCGTCAGAGTTAGGACTGGGGGCAGACCAGGCTGGGCAGGGTTACAACACCTGTTGGCGTCCATGTAAGATGCATCGGGACAAGTCAGGCTGGCCGGACTATACCTACTGGTACATACATAAGCCCAAGGGGGTGAGGATTAGTTGGTTGGGCATTGCCACAGCAACACTTGCAGATGCTGGCACAGGGGGAAAACTCTGTTGAGCTAAACAGCAGTAGCACCTGGAGAGTGCAAGATCTGGGAGTAGGCCCATTAGGGAATCAGTGGGCACCTCCCTCTTGGGTTGTCACTCCCACTGGTGAGCATGAGAACCAGCACTGACACAGGCATCGCTAGACAGAGAGTAGCATCTGCCAGCACATGTGTGAGCTGGATAGTGGGGCTGGTTGGGTTGAACTAGCCTTCAATGCCCATTGACACATGAGAGCTGAACGGGATGTGGGGACTGACTGGAACAGTCTGCTGTGCAAACTGACAAGCATGGGAACCGGGGCAGGAGACAGACCTGGTAGGGGTTATTGCAGGTCACACCGACTAGGCTTCAGCTCCCACTGGTTTGCATAGGGGCTGAGTATGTGGTGAGCAGGATCGGCCTGGAACGCAACACCCATTAGTTTGTGTAGAAGACAGGGTTGGAGACAACTGACCCAGCAATTGCAACTAATAGTGTGTGCATAAGCCAATTTGGGCAACAGACTGTGCCAGACCCTGTACAGGTATGCACATACATGCATCAGGTCTGGAATCACCTCAGACGAAATTTCTTTGGGAATTAACCCAACGGAACCACTGGATTCAGAACTTCAACCCTGGAGGAAAGTGCAGGTTCCATGGTCTGGAATGCTTGTGTCAGAACTGAGCGTCCTCAGTGGCTTAGACGGAGCAGTAGACAGCATATCCAGATGCACATGGAGGATATGGCAGTACACTGGAACCTGCAGAGGACACCTGGTACCATAACAGAGATGGAGGACAGAACAAATAGAGCAACTACCCCAGCCAACAATTGGCAGTGAATACCTGGGCAAGTGGAGATTCTAAGGTGAGCTATGTCAGCCAGTGGAGTCTGGAGAGATTTCATTGTGACTGGAGTGGCAAGATCAGCTGCAATTCAGAACAGTTGAACTATCAAAACCACTTGAGTCGGACCTTTGGAGCATGCCCCACATTGGGGACCCTGGGATGGTTGGGAGGGCTGAGTGTGGCTTCTCCCCTTGTCTCTCCCCCTTCCCTCCCCCAAGATACAGGCAGGAAAAAAGGGAATGTGTACACACTGGTCTCACCCACTTTCCTCTAGCTCTTGACCCTTTGTGCCCTAATCAAATACGTAGAATTTCAAAAATAAAATTTATACAACAAAAAATAGAATTAAATGGAATTAAAAGATGAGTTTATTTGGGACAATTTTTTAAAATCCATACACAGTTAGTTCATAGTATATATTTTCCACAAACTCCATTAAGTTCCTGAGTATAGTAAGTATCCTCCTGATTAGTGAATTTTCCTTCTGCTAATAAACTGGCTTAGGCCTGGGCTACCACTGTCTAAAAACATGGGCTTTGAACCCAGAGTGATTTACATTTGAAACTTTGTTCCACTATTTATTAGCAGTAAAACCTTGGGCATATTACTTAACCTCTCTATAGTCTTTCCGCTATGATTTTCTCATCAGAAAATGAAGAGAGTAGGAATTTAGTAAGAATTATCCTCAGTAATGCATGCAAATTTAGTTCAGTGCCTGGTATAAGTCTTCAGTAATGTTAACTGATACCATCATAACCTGCTAAAATTCTTTTATTTTTAATTAAAATATGGAGTTTACATTTCACATGTTTTGTTTCCCCATCATTTCTAGATCTGACCATTGTCACTACTAAGTCCTATCATAACATTCCAGACATACTTAAAACCAAGCAAAGGGTGGAGTTCCATCTTTCAAAACCAAACAGCATTTTGGACAACACATTCTTGGCACTGGAGCCTGGACAACATTTATCAAACATAGTATGGACCCCAGCTGTAGGTAACTGCCTCAGTTGACTGTACCTAGGCAAGTGGGAATAAAGCAGTCAGTAGCTGCCATGCATTCTGACCCTGGTTAATGCCAAATCTGTGTTAACTATACCAGTATGCCAACATGGCTGCTTACTCCCCTCTTTTTCTTTTTTAAAGATATATTTATTTTTATTACAAAGTCAGATATACAGAGGAGGAGAGACAGAGAGGAAGAGCTTCTGTCCGATGGTTCACTCCCCAAGTGAGCCGCAACGGCTGGAGCTGAGCCAATCCGAAGCCAGGAGCCAGGAGCTCTTCCGGGTCTCCCACACGGGTGCAGGGTCTCAAGGATTTGGGCCATCTTCAACTGCTTTCTCACACCACAAGCAGGGAGCTGCGTGGGAAATGGAGCTGCCGGGATTAGAACCGGCGGCCATATGAGATCCCAATGCGTGCAAGGCAAGGACTTTAACCACTACGCTATCGCGCCAGGCCCTCTTTTTTTCTTTTTAAAGATACATGGGAAGGCAGGGAATAGCAGCCAGGACACACCATCCCAGCCCCCAGGCAGGAGAGCTGCAGACAGCCAGGGTCTGGACACATATTGGACTGGGAGTGGTTGAAGGCACATCTGACAGGGAAGAATGTTTTCTGGGGTCTTCCACAGACCAGGCCACTGTACTTGCAGGTACATGAAGTTGCTAAGATAGAACGCTTTAGAGGGTGAACCATAGGGCATGTCTGGGTCAGGCTAAGGCATCTGCCCACATGGGAGACTGGGGCTAAGGTCACATGGCCCACTGATGCACACAAAAGCTTGGGGCATGCCTGGCTGGGCTTGGCAGCAGTACTTGCCTGCAAATTTCAGAGCAACAGTGGGCCACATCAGGCTGGGCCACAGCACCCACCAGAATGTGAAGGAAGTGTATCTGGGGGCATATTCTGTAAGGAACATGTGGGCTCTCCTCTGTGGGACTGCAGCACCCACTGGTATATGCAGAGAGCTAGGGCTGGTGATGGGTCAAGCCAAGCTGGACCGCAGAACTCACCTGATAGAACCCACCTGAAAATCCCAGGAGCTGTGCAGGTGACACACCAAACATGACCTTGCACAGAGACCCAGGTGAGCATGCATCCCGCTCAACTATGTGAACAATATTAAAATTATAATAAATTAAAATATAATAATAAGTTAAATAATAAAAATAATTTAGAAATTGCCAACATGTGTATGAAAGCATATTCAGAATATCACTATCAAAATGCAGATTAAAACTATGAGATGTAACTTTTATACACAGTATTTTTACTATGTACTTCTAACCCAAGATCCAAAAAAGGTAAAAACTAAAACCTGGCTTTCTTCTATTTCTCAAAAAATAAAGAAATCATGCCACTTTATCTAAGCTACTAAAATTTTTTCCGTTTTTACTACAAAATCCCCAGACTGGGTTGTTATTATTGATTTAAGCATACGGCTTACTCTAGTAGATTGAGAGCCTCTTGAGACAAGAAGTAAAATTGTCTTTTGCAAATGAGTAATGGCAAGAGTATTCTAATTAACAGCAATTTTATGTTGCTGGTATGTTGTCACTTTCATGCTACAGTTTAGACTCACTGTGAAACATCGCTGGGCATTCTTGAGATGGGAACTAGAATAGAAAATGAACCTCTGGTCTGGAGGAATACTTACAACACTGGCATTAACTGAATCAATGTACAACTCTGTCCTTTTAGGGAAACGTGTGCAGGCAAAACCGAAAACTACACACAAAAAACTATACTTAGCTATCCCTTATCTGAGGGGGTGCATTTCAATACTCCAAAGGGATGCCTAAAACGGTAAGGCAGTACCGAACTGTGTATGTACTATTTTTCCACCACATACATACCTGTTTTAAGGTTTAATTTATAAATTAGCTATAGCAAAAGATTAACAATAACTAATAATAAAACACAAGCATTGTGATAATATATCAAAATGAAAGTTATTGAATGTATTCTGTATAAAAATATCTTTCTGTACTGTATTCATGCTTTTTTACCTAGAACTTGATTATATAATTTAATATGTTGTATCAATCCTGGAATCATGTGTTCCAATATTTTCAACATTTTCTGTTTCTTATTAGAAAACACATGTAGGGCCCAGCAGCGTGGCCTAGCGGCTAAAGTCCTCGCCTTGAAAGCCCCGGGATCCCATATGGGCGCCAGTTCTAATCCCGGCAGCTCCACTTCCCATCCAGCTCCCTGCTTGTGGCCTGGGAAGGCAGTTGAGGACAGCCCAATGCATTGGGACCCTGCACCCGTGTGGGAGACCCGGAAGAGGTTCCAGGTTCCTGGCATCGGATTGGCATGCACCGGCCCGCTGCGGCTCACTTGGGGAGTGAAACATCGGATGGAAGATCTTCCTCTCTATCTCTCCTCCTCTCTGTATATCCGGCTTTCCAATAATGATAATAAAATCTTAAAAAAAAAAAAAAAAAGAAAGAAAACACATGCAGCTTACTTTTTAGTCCATCACTTTTAGTCAATCTAATAGGGCAGATATTTAATAATTAAGTGTACATAGATGCTGTAAAGGTCTGGGGCTTTTCCAAACCTGTAACTTCAACTCTTTCAAATGTGGTTTTTTTTTTAATAATGAATTCATTTTATTTTTGATGATGTTAACATAGTTGAGAGGGATGCATGCCCATGTGGACCACTGATTAGGATGGGGAGGGTTGAGGGATGGGGGAAAGCAGAAGAAGCAACTGCCTCCAATCTCCTTTTTCCTTCCTGTATCTGCAGAAAGTAAGGAGAGAACAGGAGAGGGCCACTCCCAGCAGCCCAACCACATCAGTAACTAGGAATGGGGGATGGCCACCCGATGTCATCCCAGGGTCTCCACTGTGAAATACGCTCTGAGGATACTGGTTAAGTGGTTTCAGTAGTTCTGAGATGCTATTAATTTTGTTGATCCAAGGTTAAGGAAATCCTTCCAAGATCCATTTGCTGACATATTCCACCTTACGAGTCTCAATTCACCCAGATATTCACTATCAAAGCTTAACTGAGAGAGCTGTGAATTTGTTCTGCCCTCCACGGCACTGGATGTCCTCTGCAGGCCTCAGTGAACTGGTTGTCATGTCCCCCACGTATGCCATCCACTGAACCGTCTTCAGGAACTGAGGCAGCCCAGTTCTGACAAATGCCCTCCATGGTCAGATACCCAGATCCTGTGATTTTCACCATAGTTGTTCTGAGTCTAGTGGTCCAGTTGGTGGGGTTGGGTAGGGGGAGTTCCAAAAGAAATTTTGCCAGATGTGTGTGCCAGCCAGTGCGGGGTCAGGCCTAGTCCATTACCCACATCAGCCTACACACACACTGGTGGTTGCATTCGCCTGGTCAGTTCTGTCTCCGGCCCCATCTCACACACAAAGCAATGATGGCCCAGTCTTTTTATTCTCACAATAATGTTCAAGATGATAGAACTCATAACAAGATGAAGTGATGTAAATGACAGAAGCTTAGTGTCATGCCATCAGGCTATTGCACAGGGTTATTTAAACACAAGCACTGTGATCTTACAAAACATGTAAATGACTAATGGTTGATAGTGCATACCGTACATATAACACTGACAAAGGGATGATTCACATCTAGGGCAACGCAGAGGTCATAGCAGAACAGTGCAAGGTTTCATCATGCTACTCAGAATAAGATGCAACTTAAAACTTAAGAATTGTTTACTTCTAGGGCGTGGCATAGTAGCTTAGTGGGTAAAGTCCTTGCCTTGCATGCACCAGGATCCCATATGGGCACGGGTTTGAATCCCAGCTGCTTCACTTTCCTGCTAGCTCCCTGCTTGCGGCCTGGGAAAGCAGTAGAGGACAGCCCAAAGCCTTGGGACCCTGCACCCATGTGGGAGACCCAGAAGAAGCACCTAGCTCCTGGTTCCTGGCTCCAGATAGGCTCAGCTCCAGTCATTGTGGCCACTTGGGGAGTGAACTAGTGGATGGAAGGAAGATCTTTCTGCCTCTTCTCTCTGTAAATCTGACTTTCCAATAAAAATAAATAAATCTTTAAAAAAGAGAACTGTTTAGTTCTAGAATTGTCCATGTAACATTTTCAGACCACAGTTTACTGCAGATAACTGAAGTTCTAGAAAACAAAGCCACAGAGGAGGTGGTCCACTGTGGTCGTCTAAGAGAGCAGCCTCATCAAAGATGGAGTCAAACACCCTTAGCACCTGGGATCCTAACCCTGGATATCTTTTCACTTTCAAAAAGCATACTGCACAGGTGCCCCATTCTTAACCCATGGGTCAAGAGGTCAAATGGTAGGAAAATACAGGAGAAATCCTATTCTTTCCTTTGTCCATATCTGCTCTGATCAAGAATCTAGGAAACACAGTTTCCATCGTATTTAAGAGGTGGCTTCCACCTTTCTGTTCACTCTGCCTCCTTATTCTTTTTATGGGAGAACACAATCATCTGTAGGATTGACAAGACCAGGTATAGAATCTTCATACCCTTACTGCCCTTCTGGAGATGTCTGTCTTAAAGGCCCCATGTTTTTTTTTTTTCTTCCCCCAGCTATGGTGAGTGTGGCAGTTGCCAAGGGCTTTGTCCACGACTTAGGGGAAAGTTCAGCTCACAGAGATAGAAACACTGAGTCGATTCTGGCCTCAGGTTCATGTCACCTTCTCCAGACCAGCTTTACAAGCAATAAAGCTGATGCTTTAATCCCAGTCTGACTCCCCTGACTATACCATGTGGGTCAGCACTCAGAAAAGGAGACAGGAAGGACCCTTGAGGATCCCAGCAGTGCTTTTCTCATCTTGGAATCACAGTGCCTCTCACAGTACCTGTTCTACTTAATCAGCCCTCAAAACACCTTAGCTGTCTTGCACTCAGAGAGCGTGACATACAGGCTGCCTGCTGTTCACAGTTCTTACCCAGGCTGTTTTGTGATCACACAAAGAGATTGTTGAAGCTTCTCTAGTTTGTCTCAGGGATCTGAGACCACCAGTCAACAGGCTTCAGTTAACCGAGGGGACAGAGTTCTGCTTTTGTGCTCTGCGACTCCTGCACACTGCCAGGGAGGGATGTCTCGGGGAGCTGTCAAGTGGCACACAGCCATGTTAGCAAGCAGGAGGTAGAAACACAATTTTAGCAAGAATAATCAAACATTTTTCAAAAATGGCTTTTATCCTTGTGTTGCTAAACCTCCATTCCCTACTGTTCATTTATCTGTAGCTAGTCATCTCTTTATGGATCTGCTCAGGGATGTAACAGCTCTGGAAGAGTTTTGGCAGAGAGACAAATGCTCCTAGGCATGGTGAGAGAGTCCAAAAGGTAAGAGCAAACTGCTACTCCAAGAAGTTTTAAAATAAAAAATAATAATAAAGGAAGAGGAAGCAACAAAAATGGTCTTATCCAAAGGGACTTTGGATTTTAAGCAGACATCAGTGTCTTTGGATCTTTGCACCAAGTCCAGCTCTAGTGGCTCTCATCTTCTTTTCACACCATTCTTCTCTTTATTCCTTTTCTCCCAGTATGCTCAACTTCTTCCTCCTCTAGCGCCTTAACCTCGGCCTGAAAATGTGCTCAAGTTTCTTACATCCAAGATATTGCCAACTGTCCACTGATGCCTGCTCCCTCACCTTTTCTTCACAAGAGGGTGAGGAGTGTCCTCTGATACTCCCTGAAGCGTGCTCAGAGAACTGCAGCAGCACACAGGGGCACACTTGCACTGCAGGCCCCATCATGCCCATGATCCCAGACTGAACCCGGAGCTCTAGGAGAGGGGACATGGTGGGAAGCTCCACCTTTATCATATTTCTGCTCCACCACCACTTAGGTTGTCTTACTCTGGTCCTTTTTCATTTAAAAAAAAAAAATTTCTTTGCTATTTATCTGAAAGGTAAAGAACTAGAGAGAGATCTTTCATGCGCTGGTTCATTCCCCAAATGGCTGCAACAGCCAAGGATGGATAGGTAAGTGCCAGGAGCCTGGAACTCAGTCCAGTTCTCCCACACGGGTGACAGGAACCCAAGTACCTGGGCCATCAACTGCTGCTCCCCAAGGTATGCATTAGAAGAAAGCAAAATTGGGAGCAGAGCTGGGACTTGAAGCCAGGTCACATGACATGGGCCATGGCGATCCAAATGCTTGATCCTTCCTCTGGCCCTCTAACACCGATATTCCCCAGCACTCTGTCAGAATGTGTTTTCCTGGTACCATAACATGCTTTGTGTCATCTTAGCCACCTAAGGTTGCCTTGATCATTTGTTTGGATTCAAAGATACAACAGTGGTTCTCAAATTTAGATCTGCAACCTTGTTTTGTTCTTTGAGCTTTCTAGAATGTTCAGTTGCTTCTGGCAAAATACTGCAGAATTTTCTTTTTTTTCTTTTTTTTTAATATTTATTTATTTTATTACAAAGTCAGATATACAGAGAGGAGAGACAGAGAGGAAGATCTTCCATCCGATGATTCACTCCCCAAGTGAGCCGCAACAGCCGGAACTGCGCCGATCTGAAGCCAGGAACCAGGAACCTCTTCCAGGTCTCCCACGCGGGTGCAGGGTCCCAAAGCATTGGGCCGTCCTCGACTGCTTTCCCAGGCCACAAGCAGGGAGCTGGATGGGAAGTGGAGCTGCCGGGATCAGAACCGGCGCCCATATGGGACCTCGGCGCGTTCAAGGCGAGGACTTTAGCCACTAGGCCACGCCGCCGGGCCCACAGAATTTTCTAAACTTAGTTCACTGTCATTCTTTCTTTAAGAGATTTGGTGGGTTTGTTTGTTTGTTTGGTTTTGTTTGTTTTTGAAAAGCAGATTTACAGAGAGAAGGACAAAAAGAGAAAGATCTTCCACCCACTGGTTCACTCCCCAAATGGCTACAATGGTTGGAGCTGAGCTGATCCAAAGCCATGAGCCAGGAGCTTCTTCCGGGTCTTCCATGCGGGTACAGGGTCCCTAGGAGATTTGACCATCCTCTGCTGCTCTCCCAGACTACAAGCAGGGAGCTGGACCAGAAGTGGAGCAGTAAGGACACAAACTGATGCTCATATAGGATGCAGACACCTGAAGGTAGAAGATTAACCTGTGGAGCCACAGCACAGGTCCGAAAAACTCAGTTTTTCCCAAGGAACTCAGTATTTGCTAAAATTAACTCAGCATTTCCTAAGTCTATCCTGCATCTATATTAACAATTGGATCACCTTGTGATCCAATTACTTCTGTTGCTTTTAGGCTTCCCAGCTCAGTGACTGCAATCCCCACTGTAAAGTCCAGCCTATAGACAAGAGCTATCATGAAACTCTTCATGAACGCTGGGCCGTCCCTCACAGCTTAACGCAGATTTTTCACAGTACTGGAGAAGGATGTTCTGGTGTTCTTTTGGACACACTCAGTGTGGGGTGAGTAGGTCTCAAATCCACTCTAACATTTCAGTTTCAGTTTCCCTAAGCTTTTGAATACCTTCTCCCACATGGCATTTCCAATTTATGTAGGGCAGGTCAACAATCAGTTCATACTTCAACCAAACAACTCAGTTGGTGCCTTTTCGAAGGCCCTAAGCTGCAACATCAAATGCAGAATCTCTGCTTAGCAGATCTGTCAACAAGTTCAGCCTGATTCAAATTCATGTTTCTTCTGCTATGATCACCACTGTATGTGTAACAGGAAAGCCAATAATATAAGTCAGCCTGCAGCAAATAGCCTAAGAGCCAGGCCTAACAGTGGGGAAGGGAAATGACGTGATTCCCAGTCTGAGAACCAGAAAAGACTGGTGAAATATCCCAGCTCAAACAGGCAGCCAAGTAGCAGAAAGGGACAAATCCCTCCTTCTTCTGTCATTTGTTCAATGCAGGCCCTTAAAACATCGCATCATCCCCACTCACTTGGGGGACAGAATTCTATGTTAGTGAATCTTCTGATTCAAATGCTAATCTCATCCAGAAACACTCTCAAAAGCACATCGAAAACTCGTGTTTAATCTAAGCACCCCGTGGCAGTCAACCTGACACATAAAATTAGTCATCACAAAGACACATGACTAAACACAGCAAAGCTTAGGTTCACAATTCAGGGATGAAATGCCTGCTGAGAGGAAGGCTGTTATCTGTACAGCTTTGAAGTTTTCCAGGATTTTACAGAGTGTCACCTTTCTGGCTATTAGTTAGATCCATTTCAAGATACATATTTCACCACCAAAGAACTTAACTCAAATATTCATGATCCTTGGGCCTCAAATATGAGCATGCATCTGAAACACTGGCAAGGCTTATTATGCAGATTTCTGGGCCCCATCTAAGACTTTCTGACTTAATGGCAGGGTGGGCCCTGCCATTTTCTAATTCTAACAAATTCCCAGGTGATCCTGATGTTGCTGACTGAAGAAGCATAAGAACTGGTAAATTCTAGTATAACTGCTACACCTGACAATCTACCCTCGAGACTAATCGAATCTACTGTAAGAAACCCATACTGTAAGGAAAGCAGATAATCATTGCAATTTCACACCTGAACTACCCTCTCCCTCTACCGTGGTACTTTTATGGAGGAAAACATCAGCTGCAGGTGTCAACGCTCAATGTCGGGAAAGCAAGATGAACATAGGTCCCCATGCTCTGAAAATCTATTCCGTTCTGAAAAATCATTGCCAAAGAGGCAGAGTCGATGGGACAATAAAGAAATCAACTCCCTAAGCCACTCACCTGGGGTTGCCTTCTCCTCACCGGGTGGAGCAGGGGGAAGTAGTACTTCAGTTACTGGTCCTTTTTTCTAGTTCAGTGACTGGTGTGTTAAGAGGGGGCGAGTTTGATGAAAGGATCTTCGTAACATGACAGGACCACTCACAGCAGCAGCGGCAAAGTTGCTGGGAAAAGAATTAAGGATTTGTTCTCAGTCTAATCTATTTCTGTGCCTGAAAACTGCAGGGACTATGCAAATACCAAAATAAACAGAGGAGGCATCTTGTGATGGTTAAGTTTTTATGTCAGCTTGACGGGACTAACAGGTGCCAGATATTTTGTTAAACATTATTCTGCCTATGTCTGATAGGGTGCTTCTGGAGACACTAATATGAATCAGCACACAGAGAAAGTGGATAGTTCTCCCTCATTTGGATGGGCCTTGCTCGATCAACTGAAGACCTGAACAGCAAAAACACTTGAGTAAGGGAAACTTCTCCTGATTGAATTGAGACACTAGCTTTTTTTCTCTCCTCAGACTTGGGCAAAAACAGTGGCTCAAGGGCCCGGCACGATAACCTAGTGGCTAAAGCCTCGCCTTGCACGTGCTGGGATCCCATATAGACGTGGGTCCGTGTCCCGGCAGCTCCACTTCCCATCCAGCTCCCTGCTTGTGGCCTGGGAAAGCAGTCGAGGATGGCCCAAAGCCTTGGGATCCTGCTCCCATGTGGGAGACCCGGAAGAAGCTCCTGGCTTCAGATCGGCTCAACTCTAGCCATTGCAGCTGCTTGGGGAGTGGACCAGCAGGTGGAATATCTTTCTCTATATCTCCTTCTCTCTCTGTATATCTGCCTTTCAGTAAAAATAAATAAATAAATAAACAGTGACCCTTTTTGACTCTCAAGCCTACTGACTTTGTTTAATTTTATTTTAAATTTTGAATTTTATGGTATAATTCTGTATAGTCTGGGATTACCCTCCCCCCATTCCCACTCCCAGACTGATTTTCCCCATATTGTCACAACAGTACATTCCTTCATAAGGAATTAGAATTCCATCAGTTTGTTATTTAAGTGTGGCCCCAACATTGCTGGTACAGACAATGTCAGACAGTCCATCAACCCATTGTCTAAATACGTCCAACACTTTCACTGGGAGTCCATCTTTTGTTTGGAATTAGGGATACATGTTGCATTGTGTCTTCACATCTGGATATGGTAGTCTCCACTGCTCCATCACTATGCATTCCAATTTGCATGATGGTTTCCTTATATTAGAGAGAACATATGATATTTGTCTTTTTGAGATTGACTTATTTCACTGAGTATGATGGACTCTAGTTGGCGTCATCTAATTGTAAGTGGTATAATTTCATTCTTTTTAATGACTGAAGTCTACTGACTTTCAGGCTGAACTTTTACTGTTGGCTCTCCTGGATCTCCTTGAGACTTGTCAGCCTTCATTACCAAAGGAGTCAATTCCTTATCATAAATCAGCGCGCTCTTTCTCTCTTTCTCTCTCTCTCTCTCTCTCTCTCTCTCACACACACACACACACACACACACGCACACACACACAGGTACACAAGTACACACATGCACGCATGCACCTGGCTGATTCTATTTCTCTACCACATTAGAACCCTAACATAACAGCAGACAAAACTTTCCTCATCACTCATTTTCTGCTTTTGTGTCGACTTCACTACAAATCAGAGCTAATCCTAGCAATCTCTCCTGAAGTCCATTTAAGGGACGGGATGTGTGCAACTTGGCATGTCAAAAAAGATGATTCAGATTCAGTGACTCAGTGGTGACTTCAGCCCTGTTGGGCTGTTAGCCCTACAAGTGAAGTCAGAGTTGAGACACGTTGGAAGGGGAACCATTATTCTGTTACCGGAGAATAAAGAAGTGAAAGACAACCTTGAAAGTAGAAAATGGGGGAGGGGGAAGATGGTGTGGCAGCACAGCAGTCTGGTCCTCTATCTGTGGCACCAGCATCCCATCTGGGCACCAGTTCAAACCCCAGCAGATCCTCCCCTGATCCAGCTCCCTGCTCATGGCCCGGGAAGTCAGCAGAGGATGATCCAAGGTCTTGGACCCCTGCACCCACATGAGAGACTCAGAGGAAGCTCCTGGCTCCTGGCTTGATTGGCTCAGCTTTGGCCATTGTGGTCAAAAGCAGATGGAAGAACACTCTTTTTCTCCCAGTGTGTAACTCGAAATTTCAAGTAAAAATAAATATATAAAAATAAGTAGAATAGTCACAATCTTCTTAGTTTGCAAGAATCCTGTTCCATCTCAAATCTTCTGTGTGCACTACTACAAAATGAGTTTTCTCTCCTCTATTTCCCCCTAATTTTGTACAACACACACAAACATATAAGCACACACTTCTCCCTTTCCAAACTTCAGAAAGCTCTCAGGCATACTTTAAAATATTTACTTATTTATTTACTTACTTACGTACTCACTCACTTACTTACTTATTTATATATTTATCTGAAAGGTATATTTACAGAGAGAGTATAACCACCCTCTGGTTCACTCCCCAAATAGCTGCAACAGCCAAGAGCATGCTCCAGGCCCCTCACATTGGTGCAGGGGCCCAAGCACTTGGACCATCCTCTGTTGCTTTTCCAGGTACACCAGCAGAGAGCTGGAGCAGCTTAGATTCAAACCAGTGTCCACAAGGGCTGCCAGCACCAAAAATAGCAGCCTTACCCGCCACACCACAGCACCAGCACTCTCAGATATACTTTTCTCTCTTTTTTTTTGAGATTTTACTTATTTTTATTGGAAAGGCAGATTGACAGACAGAAGGAGTTACAGAGAAAGATCTTCCATCCAATGTTTCACTCCACAGGTGGCCACAACGGCCAAAGCAGAGCTGATACAAAGCCAAGAACTTCTTTCGGATCTCCCATGCAAGCGCAGGGTCGCAAGGCTTTGGGCCATCCTTGACTGCTTCCCCAGGCCATAAGGAGAGAGTAGGAAGGGAAATGGAGCAGCCAGGAATGAACCAATGCCCATATGGGATCCCAGTGCATGCAAGATGAGGACTTTAGCCACTAGGCTATCACATCAGGCCCTCAGATATACTTTAGAAAGTAAAGAAGCTAAGGAAGACACATCAGTCAATCTAATAAGAGTCATCACACTATATAAGAGAACAAGCTGAAGAAAAGTATCTGATAGGCATCAAAGAGCAGATAAGGTGTATAACATCAATATTCTCCACCACTTTACATAGTTATATAGATAACTGCTCTAATAATTATGCCATAAAAAAGAGTATTTTAATTGCTTCGATGCATGCCTCTGTTGGAATAAAGTTAGAGTACTTCCCTTATAGATAGTTTCAGGAGAAGAGAGCCCCAGAGATTTTGTTTCCATCAAAGGAAACAAGAGGACTCCAATTGTTATGGGACCGATTAGTTGTTTGCCAAGAACAGGCAAAGTTGTAAACACATCAGGCGTGGTACAGGAATGTGTTGGGCTGGATTCAGATGATGTGAGACTGGGTCAAAATAATATTAATATTAATGATATCTTTCATTTAATGAGTAGTGATAATTACCGTTATAGCTAACAGCTCTGGAAAGAAGGTATTTTCAAGTGCCCTACCCTGAGTACTAAAGCTAATAAGTAGCAGAAATAGAATCTCACTCCAAATACATTTGATTTCAAAGCCAGTGCTCTTAACCACACTGCAATTCTGCCTGTCAACATGTTGAGAATGACTGATCTTTAAGGAAACCGATGAAAACCACGCAAAATAAAAAGATACCACAGACCAGAATTACCAGCCCAGTGAGGATGGCAGTCATTGGACCAAAAAGCCAGGAATCCTAGTACTGAACAGAAATATTCACAGTGTCTTCTAGGCAGACTGAAGGACAGATTAACAAATTCCCTTCAGTCAGCTCTTCCAAGAGCTCTTCTCAATTAGGACTTGTCCTTGGCCTGTCATCATTCAGCCAGAATTCTGCTGAGCCAGTTGGGCAAAATCCCCCCACCACTGACACCTATCTAAGTTCCTTTTACTAACTTTCCATCCATTGACTCCTGTATCTGGTTTATTAGCTATAAGTTCCCAGCCACTCTCAAGCTGAGTCTTGACCCCCTATTGCAATAGTCTCGGAAAAGTCTTCCTTGGCTAAAAACTCATCCAGTATGATTTCTTTCTGACAAGGTTTGGGTCAACATGAGAAGAGCTCCAGAAACACAATCATATACTGTCAACCTTGACCCAGTCACCTGGACAACTACAGAAAGCTCCACAACTTTCAGTCTAGCATAGTTGTCCCAAGTACTTGTAGGTAGAAACCACTAGGCACACTAAGGAGTTCAGTTGGAATGCTGAAGGGGAAGCAGACAGCTGGATTCCAACATCAAGAAAGTAAACAGCCTTCCTATTGAAGTACAAGACACCTCTCCTCCACCCATTAAAATGTTGCAAAAGATATCTTGCAAAAGAATAAAACCCAAGCTCCTAAGCATCAGGGCTCAGGCCTGGTGGGTCAGTTTGTTCCTGGACGCAGCTCGGGTCTGCAGGAAGGCCTGGGCCCATCGGCCCACCCTGTGCTTATCGCCAGGTGGGTCAGTTTATCCCAGGGGCGGGGCTTCGGTCTGAAGACCTGAGCTGATCGGCCTGCTGGACCAGCTAGCCCTGGCTCTGAGACCCCAAGCAGCAGGGCTTGGGCCGAGTGGCCCAAGAGCTTCACCCAGCACCACTGGCACCCAAGCCACCCAGCAGTGGGAACTTGAGGGGGGAATGCAAGGCCTTTAAAGTTCAGACCAAAGCACCAGCCCTTGTGGAATAGAAGAGCTGGGGTAGTTAGTATTGACCAATGCCGAATACCACTCACCAGTGCACACTTAAGCTAGGGTTGAGAGCTAGATCACAGTACTCAGCAATGAGAGTCAAAACAGTGTATAGATAACAGTGTTAGGCTGGGCCATGTCACTACCCAACATGCAAGAGAACTGAGTCTGGGGGGCAGATTCTGTGGAGGTGTGTGGGCCCACCCCTGTGATCTGCAATTGCAGCCTGGAGGTGGGGGTAATGACAGGCTGAGCTAGGCATGACCACAGAACCCCTGGACACTCATGAGTACTGAAGTTGCGTACAGGCTAGGTTGTTCCAGGCTGCAGCACCAGCAAACATACCCAAGATGGGACAGGCCACGCCACAACATCCACTGCTCATACATATGCAGGGCAGAAGGGGTAGCCTACGACTGTTCATGGCCTAGCACCCACCGGCACAGGTAATCAGGGTCTGGGAGTGGGTCTGGGGGGGACTAGGGAAACCCCTGATGGGCTGTTGGACCAGGCAGAGTCAGGAAAACCTTAGCTCACTGGCAAGTGCAAGAGTCAGGCTGGAATGTGGGGCATGCCTGGCTAGGCTATCACACCTACTGGTATGCATGAGTCAGGGATGGGTGTGGACTGTGCAGGGTCAGGCTATCGCACTCACCAGGGAGAGTTGGGACTGAGGGCAGGCAAGATCAAGACAGGCTGTAGCACCCGATAGTAAAAGTCAAGAAACTCTGTTTTTCCAACTTTCCAGATAATTTAAAAATAACATGTAGGAAATACAAAAATCAATTTGTTACCCACCCCCCCCCCAAAAAAAGGTAGGCTCTTGAAGAGGTGATCAGGGTTTTGCCTTCATTACAGACCATCATGAGAATGGGTCTGCTGTAAAAGCCAATTTAGTTAGGTCTCACCACTTTCCCTGCCTTGGAATTGTGTCAGCAAGAAGGACATCACTAGCTTTCTCTTAATCTTGAATCAGAGCCATGACTCAAAATAAAACTCTTTGTCATAATATTCCTAGTCTGTGGTATTTTATTAGTAGCAACAGAAATGGACTAAGACAGAGGGTGAAAATGCTGGGCAGGCCACAGCAAGAGGGAGACTTCTGCTGTATCAAATGCAGAGCTATGCCTGCCTATTCAAAACAATTCAATTAAGAAGAATGGGGACTGAGCCATATGTGAGCTATATGTGGGTATGGAATGGGCTGAAACATCCAACAGCATGAACCAGATTAGGCTGAAGGCCAGTCAGGGAAAGCCACTGTTCCTGCTAGGACAGGAAGTGAACTGAGTATGGACCTCCTGGTATGCACAAAATCTGGCATTGGGAGGGGTTCTGATGGAGGAGCCTGGGCAACTCCTCTGGCAGGACACAGTCCCTGCAGGTAAGCGCAAGAAGCATGATAGGAAACAGCCCAGAATAGGCCATGGAAAGTTTCCCACTGGCACACATTCGGCATGGGTCAGGGGCAGACCAGGCTGAATCATCAGTTCACGTCATCCACTGGCAAATCCGAACGCCAGAACAGAGTGTGGGTCGAGCCAGGTTCGGTCGCGACAAAACCTGTGCACAACACAGAATGCCAAGGTGAGGTTGCCTGTACCGGATGTGACCGCAACACCCAACCAGCACGCGTGAGAACCAGGAAAGGAGGGGGCAGAGCGCACAAGGGAATAAGAGGTGGTTCCCTTGCTGGACAGCTACTCCCACTGGAGAGCGTGAGCTGGGATGGGGGTAGACCAGACTAAGCAGGGCTACAACACCTGTGTGCCTCATGTGGACCAGATCAGGGAAAAACCAGGCTGGGCTGATTATTCCTGGTGGTGCACTCTACAATTAGAGTGGGTGAGGGTTGTTGGGGCTTAGCCACAGCATCAGCTGGCAGAAGTTGGCACTGGGGGCTAGTTCTGTCAAGTTAAACCACAGAACCATCTGGAGAGTGCATAATCCGGGAGTGGGAATGGCCAGGGAAGGAAACAGTGGGCTCCTCCCTCTTGGGTTACCACTCCCACTGGAGGGCACAAAAGCTAGGACAGGGGCTAGGGTGGCTAGACAGACACCCAACAACATCCGTGAAGGCTGGATAGTTGAGCTGGATAGTTGAGGCTGGATAGTCAGATGGAACTAGGCTTTAATGCACATTGACATGTATGAGAGCAGAAGGGGATGTGGGACAGACTGGACAAGTCTGCTACACATACTGGCAAACCAGGGTAGGGGGCGGGCCTGGTGGGGGTTATTGTGGGTCGCTCTGACTAAGCTGCAGCTCCCACTGGTTTATGTGAGGGCCGAGTGTGTGCTGGGCAGAACCAGGCTGGACTGCAAACACCCACTGATTCTAGTGGAAGACAGCGATGGAAACAGAACCAACCCAGCAATTGCAACCACCAGCGGATCGGGGCGACAGACTGTGCTGGGCCCTGTGGTTGCAAGTACACACAAGAATCTGGTCTGGGAACACCTCAGACAAAGTTTCTTTGGGGAGCCCCCAATCAAGCTTCCGGACTCAGAACCCTAACCATGAAAAGACAGAGGACAGGACAAGTCAATCAACCATCTCAGCTATATGTTGGCAATGAAAATACTGGGCAAACGGAGACTCTATGATAGACTATGTCAATCTGTGGATTCTCCAACGACCTCATCATGCTTGGAGTGGTGAGATATTGGAAGCAATTCAGAACTGTTGAACTATCCAAACCACTTGAGCAAGACCCTCGGAGCATGCCCCACATCTGGGACCTGGGGTGGATGGGAGATTGGGTGGGACTTCTCCCTTAAAATCCCCTTTTACAAGGCCCGGCGGCGTGACCTAGCAGCTAAAGTCCTCACCTTGAACGCCCCAGGATCCCATATGGGCGCCGGTTCTAACCCTGGCAGCTCCACTTCGCATCCAGCTTCCTGCTTGTGGCCTGGGAAAGCAGTCGAGGATGGCCCAAGGCTTTGGGACCCTGCACCCGCGTGGGAGACCTGGAAGAGGTTCCTGGTTCCCGGTTTCGGATCGGTGCAGCACCGGCCATTGCAGCTCACTTGGGGAGTGAAACATCGGATGGAAGATCTTCCTCTCTGTCTCTCCTCCTCTCTATATACCCGGCTTTCCAATAATAATAAATCTTTAAAAAAAAATCCCCTTTTACATCAGATATATTAAGGAAACAATACGGAACTAATTTTCTTGCCCATATTCCTGTAGTGCTTGAACCTTTTTACCCTAATTATGTCAAGATTATAAAAAAAATTAATAAAAAAAAAGACTAAGAAGAATGGGGCAGGCACTTGGTATAGTGCCTAAGACACTAGTTGGGTAGTCCATATCCTATATTGGAGTGCCGGGCTTCAAGTGCCAGCTGTTCTCCCAATTCCAGATTCCTGCTCAAGTTCACTTTAGGAGGTAGAAGGTGATGGTTCAAATAGTTGAATTTCTGACACATAAAAGACTTTAACAAATGTATAAACAAAAATTTTTAAAGGAAAAAAATAAGAAAAAACTGTTTCCTATTAAGGCCTGACATAGTGTAGAAGCTGGGACTCCCACTTGTCTATTGTCAAACACATGCATCAGGCTGTGATCTTTGTGAACTGGGCAGGGGAAGAGAGCTTGAAGAGAGCTCATTGTTTCTGAGCTGGAAGCTCCGAGCCATTTCTACCAACGCCGTCAGTTCTGAGCCTCCTGCAACCTGGCCCCTGCTCAGCTGATGGGCTTCTCTGCCAGGTGCTTTTGCTTCAGGCAAGACGCAGAGCCTACCCGTTCCAGTTACCCTCTTGCCAGGAGGTTCAGGATCAACTAGTCTCACCAGTCACCAATATCCTCCAGAAGCTGGCTTTCATCATTATATGAGAGCAGAAAGGGAAGGAGAGAGGTCAATTAAGTAAACTTCTAATAAAGGAAGAATGAGGCACTGTAGGTTAACGACCCTGGCAGAGATGCGTGGCTGGCTGCCAAGTCAAGCTTGGATCACTCCCCAAAGATCCCAGAGAAATCTGCCCCAGTGTCAATGCTCCTGGTTTCGAGAGGTGTAACAATGAGTAGTGGGCTTTTTCACACCACACCCCCAGTCTTGTACTTTAATGTACTTTGCATTTTTCTAATGAGTACACATGACTCGCAGAAGCCAAACAAAATAGCATAAAATGTGAGGAAAGCGCATACATTAAAAACAAAAACCACTAACAGCCCAGTAATATTGAAGGATAAACAAAGTTCAATATGGGTAGTATATAAATTTGACAGCTCTAGGCAGCAAGAAAAAAACATAGGGATTTTTAAACATTTCTGTCATAATGCTGAAAATATTGGACAGTAGGTCAGTGTGACCCACACAGTGGAACTGTCCAAGGTGCCAGGATGAGACGAGGCAGTAAGGGCAGACTGTGCGTTAGCTAGTGCGCTCTCTGAGTCAGCAGTCAGACCTTCCCCACGTTATCCCCCACACTGGGCTGCAGCTTGAGTTTCCGCACTTCAAACCACTGTTTTCCTGCCCCTTTCTAAAGCCAAATGATGATGATGATAATGACGTGCAGATTCATCTCAGAAAGTTAGCAATTTCTGAATCTTCACAATTTTTTTCTTTCTCAGCCTCTTACTGACTGTGGGAAGTAAGTCCTAATAAAGGGGCCAGCGTTGTAGGTTACCACATTAAATCAGTGCCTGAGAGGTTCGCACCCCACATGAGTACTGGTCCAAGCTTCAGCTGCTTCACTCTTTTTTTTTTCAAGATTTATTTTATTTTTATTGCAAAGGCAGATATACAGAAAGGAGGAGAGACATAGAGGAAGATCTTCCGTCACTCCCCAAGTGACCGCAACAGCCAGAGCTGAGCGGATCCAAAGCCAGGAGCCAGGAGACTCTCCTCAGGCTTTGGGCCATCTTTGATTGCTTGCCCCGGCCACAAGCAGGGAACTGGATGGGAAACAGGGCTGCTGGGATTAAAACTGGTGCCCATATGGCATCCCGGCACGTTTGAGGTAAGGACTTTACCTGCTAAGCCACTGTGCCAGGCCCACTTTTTTTTCTTTTTTTTAATATTTATTTTCTATTTGAAAGGCAGAATTACAGACACAGACAAAGAAACAGAGATCTTCCATCAAATGACCACAATGGCCAGAGCTGGGATGGTCCAAAGCTAGGAACAGGAGTTTCTTTCAAGTTTCCCAAGTGTGTGCAGGATCATAAGCACTCTGGCCAACCTCTGTTGCTCTCCCACGTGCCTCAGCAGGGAGCTGGATCAGAAGTGAAACAGCCAGGATTCAAACCAGCATCCATATGGGATGCTGGCATACCACAGAGGTTTAACCTGCAAATGCAACAGCAACAACCATTTCTGACCCAGCTTCCTGTTCATACATCTAGCAAAGCAGGGGAAGATGGTCCAAGTGCTTGGATCCAATTCCAGTGAAAGACCTGAATGAAGCTGTCTCAGCTGTGTGGGGAAGTGAACCAGCGGATAGAAAATCAAGCTCGCGCTCTCTCTCTCTCTCTCTCTCTCTCTCTCTCTCTCTCTCTAGCCCTGCCTCTCAAATAAACAAATATTTTTTTCCTAAAGTTTTATTTATTTATTTTTCTTGGAAAGTCAGATTTACACAGAGAGGGAGCGACAGAAAGAATTGCCATCCACTAGTTCCACTCCACAAGTGGTGCCAATGGCCAGAGCTGAGCTCAACCGAAGCCAGGAACCAGGAGCTTCTTCTGGGTCTCCCACACAGGTGCAGGGTCCCAAGGCTTTGGGCCGTCCTCCACTGCTTTCCCAGGCCACAACAAGGAAGCTAGACGGGAAGTAGAGGAGCTGGGATATGATCTGGTGCCCATACGTAGGATCTCAGCACGTTCAAGGTGAGGATTTTAGCCACTAGGCTACCATGCCAGGCCCTCAAATAAACAAATCTTAAGAAATACAAGAAAAAATAACAAAAATGGAGTCATATACTAAACTATTTGAGTAGATTTGGAAGCTCACAATATTTCCATAGTTTAATAAATGAGTTCATCTAAAGGAGTGAGTGAAATCAGACACAAAGGACCCTCAATGCTTCAAAAAATACAGTAGACTTTGAAATTTACATTTTATCTGTCCTAAGATTTTCCTCAGTCCCAAGGTTGGAAACAGAATTATAGCACAAAAGTTCTCCTGTAATCAGTCAGGATGGTGTGTTTTTGTTTTACTTATATGTTTTGCTTTTCTACGTAGCAAAACTATATTAAGATCAAGAGTTGTCTGGGCCTTTGCCTGGACTCTCTAAGAAGCAAAAGCTTCCCTCCTATACTCTAGTCCCTTGATAAACACAGACTCTGAAACCACTCACCTTAGCAAAATCCAAACCATTAACTGTCACTGAACTTCAGAAAGCCCACAGATGGTAAATTATAAATGGCACAAGGCCTAGCATGTCTCAGAAAACAGTATTTTTAATGTCAGGTGCTCCTTTGAAATGAATAAACTGATTGTATAACAAGGCACACTGATTCTCAATGAGCCAGCTTTCTGATTCATCAGAACATCACCTGCTCTGTCACCCACACAGCCTCCACCTATGCCCCACTGCTTCTACATCAATAGCAACTCTCCCATCAGTCTCTCTCTCTAGCCACCACTGTCCTGAATCACCGCTCCCACCTCTTCATTATGATAGGATGGATCATTCCGTATACAGCAAGCAAGCAATAGGATGCCTATGTCCTTGCGAGCAAAATACCTCTTCAAAAGGAAGGATGTTTAACACTTGTTTATACATTTGAAAGGTAGAATAACAAAAAGACAAAAAGGAGAAAGGAATCTTCCATTTTCTAATTCACTCTGAATAGCCGCAACAACCTGGGCTGGTGCAGGCCAGGTCAGGAGCCTGGAATTCCATCTAGATCTCCACATGGAGATCAGATCCCAAGCACTCATGCCATCATCCACTACTTTCCTAGGTATTTAGCAGACAGATGGGCCACAGTAGCCAGGACTCCAGCTGGTGCTCCAATGTGGGATGCCAGTGTCACGGTAGTGGTTTAGCAAAAATGTGCCGCAAAACCAGTCACTAGGGCCCGGAGTGGTGGCCTAGCAGCCAAAGTCCTCACCTTGAACGTGCTGAGCCAATCCAAAGCCAGTGCCAGGAGCTTCTTCTGGGTCTTCTCAAGGCTCTGGGCCATCCTCCACTGCTTTCCCAGGCCACAAGCAGGGAGCTGGATAGGAAGCAGAGCATCCAGGACATGAACCAGTGCCCATGTGGGTTGCTAACACTTTGCAAGGAGAACATCAGCCCACTGAGCTATTGCATCAGCACCATCACGCAGGCTTGTAATGAAGCAAGGCTGCCCCTTGCACTTTTTCCCTTCTGCTCATGCCTGTTTGCCCTTCTGCTCTTCCACTACATTTGGATGCAGCATGAGACCCTTGCAGGTGCAGCTAACTGGTCTTGGGACTTCCTAGTTTGTAGAATTAAATAAACTTTTTTTTTTTAAAGATTTCTTTAGTTTTTTATTTGAAAGGCAGAGTTATAGGGAAGGAGAGACAGAGATCTTCTGTTCTCTGATTCACTCCCCAAATGGCCTCAGAAGTTGAAGCAGAACTGACCTGAAGCCAAGAGTTCCTTTCTGGGTCAACCCAAGGACTTGAATCATCCTCTGCTGCTTTCCTACGCCATAAGCAGAGAGCTGGCGCTTAAGTAGAGCAGCTGAGTCACAAACCAGCACCAATATGGGATGATGCTGCTGTAGACAAAGGATTAGCCTGCTACACTATGGCACTGGCCCCATAAATTTGTTTTTTTCACATATTACTCAGGCTTGCATGTCATATGACAGTAATAGAAAATGGACAAAAACATCACTCTTTACATTTTTCTAAATACTTGAATATTTATTCAGCATTACTGCAGGAGGACATGAACATTTCAGAAAGTGAGGCACCTGCAGAACCATAAGTGGGTGGAATTATTTGGAACTGGAAGAGCCACATTTTTCCCAGAAACTCAGTTTCAGCAAATGAAAGATGATGGAAAACTGAGCAACAGACACAGAAAACATCATCTCGCTGTTGCCCTTACCTCAGTCTGACAGGGTAACCAGCATCCAGGGTCAGCATTGACAGTGTCCCCCGCGCCTGAGCCAAAGCCATTCTCAAGACTACATCCTGACTTCTCC
Organism: Ochotona princeps; assembly: GCF_030435755.1. Lineage (NCBI taxonomy): Eukaryota > Metazoa > Chordata > Mammalia > Lagomorpha > Ochotonidae > Ochotona > Ochotona princeps. Next base: position 40,480,101 of record NC_080842.1, on the reverse strand, counting down.
CTCTAAATGTGACCTCTTTGCTACATACTGAGAAACAGCTGCAATTTCTAATTGATTCAAATAAACACTCTAAGCAGAGCTGTTATTCAGTTCTTCTCTGATCATTTCCTGCAGAGATAATTAAGTCTTTTCAATATTAAATGAGGAAAACTCAAGAAGCTTCTTTCCCTCATAGCTCCTACTGCATAGCAAAAGGTGTTGGCAACAATATCAACAAAGAACTTTAAGCAAAAAACTCAGCCTTGGGTCTAGCGCTGTTTTGTAGATTTAAGTCACCACCTGCAACACCATATCCCATGTGGGCACTTGTTCAGATCCCAGATGCTCCACTTCCAGTCCAGCTCCCTGTTGATGCAGCTGAGAAAACAGCAGAAGACGGCCCAAGGGCTTGGGCCCCTGCAACCAATGGGGGGGAGGGACCAGCCTTCAGACTGGCCCAGCTACAATCATGGTAACCATATGTGGAGCAAACCAACAGATGCAAGATCTTTCTCTCACTCTCTCTGTGCAACTCATATTTTTAAATCAATTGATCAATTCTTAAATGACAATCTCACAGGAAGGGTGAAACTAAAACTCACCAAAGGAGGGCCAGTCAGGAAAGGCAACTGTTTCCGTTAGGACAGGAGGTGGATTAAGTAGGGCTGGTATGTGTCAGATCTGATAAAGGGAGAGGTTCCGATGGAGGATTTCAGCAACTCCGCTGTCGGGACACACTCCCTGCAGGTGAGTGCAAGAACCAAAAAAGGGAGAAACCCAGACCAGGACAGATTACAGTACCCATGGTCTTACCTTTGGCTCAGATCTGGGGCAAGCCAGGCTGGGACAATTCATATCACCTGCTGGCAAATCCGAGAGCCAGAATGGTGTGTGGGTCATGCCAGGTTGGGCTGCAATACCAGCCAGTTCAAACTAGGGCCAGGACTGGGGACTGGCTGGGTTAGGATGTAGTCCCCACCACAGTGACCTGGAACTGGGTGTGGGCCTGGCCAGGCCAGGCTATAGCACCCACTGGCAAACGCCAAGGTGAGGCAGGCCATACATACCAGGCTGGGCCACAGCACACAACAAGCACACATGAGACCTGGGGGAGAGTGGGTGAACCCAGTAGGTAGGGACTGCAGAGAGATCCCCTGCTGGGCCACTATTCCCACTGGTGAGCGTCAGAGTTAGGACTGGGGGCAGACCAGGCTGGGCAGGGTTACAACACCTGTTGGCGTCCATGTAAGATGCATCGGGACAAGTCAGGCTGGCCGGACTATACCTACTGGTACATACATAAGCCCAAGGGGGTGAGGATTAGTTGGTTGGGCATTGCCACAGCAACACTTGCAGATGCTGGCACAGGGGGAAAACTCTGTTGAGCTAAACAGCAGTAGCACCTGGAGAGTGCAAGATCTGGGAGTAGGCCCATTAGGGAATCAGTGGGCACCTCCCTCTTGGGTTGTCACTCCCACTGGTGAGCATGAGAACCAGCACTGACACAGGCATCGCTAGACAGAGAGTAGCATCTGCCAGCACATGTGTGAGCTGGATAGTGGGGCTGGTTGGGTTGAACTAGCCTTCAATGCCCATTGACACATGAGAGCTGAACGGGATGTGGGGACTGACTGGAACAGTCTGCTGTGCAAACTGACAAGCATGGGAACCGGGGCAGGAGACAGACCTGGTGGGGGTTATTGCAGGTCACACCGACTAGGCTTCAGCTCCCACTGGTTTGCATAGGGGCTGAGTATGTGGTGAGCAGGATCGGCCTGGAACGCAACACCCATTAGTTTGTGTAGAAGACAGGGTTGGAGACAACTGACCCAGCAATTGCAACTAATAGTGTGTGCATAAGCCAATTTGGGCAACAGACTGTGCCAGACCCTGTACAGGTATGCACATACATGCATCAGGTCTGGGATCACCTCAGACGAAATTTCTTTGGGAGTTAACCCAACGGAACCACTGGATTCAGAACTTCAACCCTGGAGGAAAGTGCAGGTTCCATGGTCTGGAATGCTTGTGTCAGAACTGGGCCTCCTCAGTGGCTTAGACGGAGCAGTAGACAGCATATCCAGATGCACATGGAGGATATGGCAGTACACTGGAACCTGCAGAGGACACCTGATACCATAACAGAGATGGAGGACAGAACAAATAGAGCAACTACCCCAGCCAACAATTGGCAGTGAATACCTGGGCAAGTGGAGATTCTAAGGTGAGCTATGTCAGCCAGTGGAGTCTGGAGAGATTTCATTGTGACTGGAGTGGCAAGATCAGCTGCAATACAGAACAGCTGAACTATCAAAACCACTTGAGCCGGACCTTTGGAGCATGCCCCACATTGGGGACCCTGGGATGGTTGGGAGGGCTGAGTGTGGCTTCTCCCCTTGTCTCTCCCCCTTCCCTCCCCCAAGATACAGGCAGGAAAAAAGGGAATGTGTACACACTGGTCTCACCCACTTTCCTCTAGCTCTTGACCCTTTGTGCCCTAATCAAATATATAAAAATTATCAAAAATAAAATTTACACGATTTTGAAAAATCATCAAAGAAAGCAAAGGAAGGAAAGTGCAGTGGTGAGGCCTGAGTTGTGGGGTCAGACAACCTGGGTTTGAATAACTAGCTCATTTATTTACATTTATTTTACTAAGTATTGATTTATTCATTATTTTTTGAAAGATTTAATTCTTCATATTGGACAAGCATATTTACAGAGAGAGAAGGAGACAGAGAGGAAGATCTTCCATCTTCTGGTTCACTCCCCAAATGGCGGCAATGGTTGGAGCGGAGCAGATCCATAAGCAGAAGCTTCTCCAAGTTTCCCACATGACTGCACGGCCCAAAGCTTTGGCCATCCTCTACTGCTCACCCATGCCACAAGCATGGAGCAAGATTGAAACTGGAGCAACCAGGACATGAATCAGTGCCTATACGGGATGCTTGCTCTTAAAGGTGGAGGATTAGTTAGTTGAGCCTCTGTGCTGATCCATATTTATTCGTTTAAAAGGAATAATGACAGAGAGAGAGGCGAAGTGGGAGAGGCAGAGAGAGAAATCTTCCACCTATTGTTTCAACCCCTAAATACCTATAACTGCATGGGTTAAGCCCGTTAGAAGCCAGTAGCCAAAATCTTCCTCCTGGTCTCCTACACAGATGGCAGGAGCTTAAGCGCTTAAGCCATCTTCCTCTGCCTTCCCAGGTTCATTATCAGGGAATTGCATCACAAGTAGAGGCTGAACTGTTAACTCACACTCTGATAGGACACTGGCATTGCAAGTAGTAGCTTAACATGCAGTACCACAACACCCGTCCCATTTATTTGTTTATTTATTTATTCTGGTATATATATTATCATTTATTTTTTATTTATTTTGATATATATATATATATATTTCCATGTTTAACACTCCATTAGGTAATGATATCAACAAATGGCAAGTAGAAAACAATAATAAAAAAATAGGAAAGGAGCTAACAAAAAATAAAAAACCTACTATTCCTCAGCAGTATAAACAAAGGCGGAACACAACAATCAAATCCAGGAGTGTCACTCTCACATCTGTAAGTTATATTTTCTTATACTCTGCACCCATTTTTTTTAATGTAGATTACCTCTCAGATGCCTGGTTGCCATGCTATCAAATAACCATAATCCCTACCTAACAGAGAAAATAAGATTACATATGAAGGATTACATGTAGTCCAAGGACATGGCCCCACCAGCATCCTATGGGGACCACTGACCACATGGTGGAGGCAGAAAGAGAATTGACTGCACAGGAAGGGACCAATGATTTGGCCCTTACAATGATCCACTCTTTAAAAAAATTCACTCAAGACAACTCCACCTCTCAAAAATTCCACCACCTCAGATTCATACCAGGGCCTAAGGTCCAAAAACATGAACCTGTGGGTGGCTCAAACCATGGGCAAGTCATAGCACACTTGAATACTCATACCACAGTAGGCACCCTAGGGTCACTATTTATTGTACTTACTGTGTCCTGGGCATTACACATTTTAAATCTTGTTGTTACATTCAACAATGTCTCTAAGCATTTATTTAATAAATGAGGTTCACAGAAATTAACTCATTTTCCCCACCTCACAAACAATAGAGCTAGGATTTGAATGTAGGTTGTCAGTTTTCAGAACACTTGTTGTAGTAATTGAAGGCTCATACTTGACAGCTGAATGAATGGTACATAGTAGCTACAGTCAAAAGGCTGCCACAAGGTTACCATGGCTGGATGACAAAGGCCTACTGATGCATTCCTTACCTCTGCTGTGGTAGCACTAGAAAAGGAATTCTCCGTATTTAGCAGACAGAACTACTGGACAAAGAGATGAAAAATAAGTATGCTAAGTGTATAAAGAGATTTGGTAACTTAACTAGAACAAAACCCAAGTTACCTGTTCTTACATCACAAGACTCCAAACTAACATAGATACTACTTTGGATTCCATTGTATCTAGTAGAAAAAAAAAATGGTATCATAGAAAAAAAAAATCAAAGAAACAAACACGTTCCTTTTCCCAAAATCTTAATTACTGACATTTATTTACAAAACAAAATCACTTTTGAAAAAAAAAAAGCCAAAAAAAAAAGAAATGGCATTAATAGAAAGTTATTATGCTTGGAATCATTTTTGATTTAGAGGTAACTTATCAAAGTTTACCATATTTTAATTTATAAGTAATTTATCAAAGTTCACTACAGAAAAGCTTAAAAAAAAGGGAAAAAAAAAACCTTAACTTTATCATCACAATATACTGATAATATCCCCCTAGCTGTTGCTATATTTTTCCTTTGATAAAACAAAAATTGTGCATAATTAGAGCTTGTGTTTTTTGATTTGTGAATCAAAAATGTCTTTCTATGACAGGAAACATGTTATTTGTAACAGAAGAATTCCATTGTATTTAAATGTTAAGCCCCCATGGTTAAAGTTTTAGGTTATTTCTATTGTATTCTATTATATATATTATAAAGAGAATTACATGTATATATGAAACGAACATGTTAGAGCTAAATATTTTTCATGTATTTAATTACTTCCATAGGGTAGTTTTCTAAAAGTAGCCTTTTCTGGGTCAAAGGGATGCAGTTGGAATTTTTTAATTTAAGCACAGACATCTGTTTTAAATATATTTTAAACTTGTCTTTCCCTTGCCTTTGAGCTTCATTTTTAGTGTCAAGCACCATGACAAATACATGGCAAGCCCAAAAGAGCATTTCTTTCTATTTGACATTTTCTTTTCTCTCTCCCCTTTCATAGGAAAAATGCTTTTGAATTAAGAAAAAAAAAAAAAAAAGGAAGGACTGGCTCCATGGAACAGTATGGAAAGCCACTGCCTGTAGCACTGGTATCCCATAGGGGTACTGGTTCAAGTGTTGGCTACTCCACTTCTGATCTAGTTCCCTGTTAAGGCACCTGGGAAAACAGTAGAATATGGGCCAAGTGTTTGGGTTTCTAGATCCAAATGGGAGATCTGGAAAAACCTCCAGGCTCCTGGCTTTGGAATGGCCATTGTGGCCATATAAATAATTTTTTTGAATAGAAGAAAGAGGAAAGATGGAAGCAGAACTTTCAACTGGATTGACAAAGACTAGATGTCAACCAACAGCTAAGAAAATAGAACTCCGTTATCACTATAAATATATAAAACACTGCAAAGGCATTACAGAAAGAATTAGAAGAATGGGGCCCAGCACGATAGCATAATGGTTAAGGTTCTCGCCTTGAACGCGCCGGGATTCCATATAGGTGCCAGTTCTAATCCCGGCAGCTCCACTTCCCATTCAGCTCCCTGCCTGTGGTCTGGGAAGGCAGTCGAGGACGACCCAAAGCCTTGGGACCCTGCACCCGTGTGCGAGACCAGGAAGAAACTCCGGGCTCCTGGCTTTGGATTGGTGCAGCACCAACCGTTGCGGCCACTTGGGGAGTCAATCCTTGAATGGAAGATCTTCCTCTCTGTCTCTCCTCCTCTCTGTACATCTGCCTTTCCAATAAAATAAATAAATCTTAAAAAAAAAAAGAATTAAAAGAATGGAATCTATAGATTCATTTCCTCCCTTGAGAAGCTTAAAATTTAGATCAGAAACAGAATTACAAATATGAGCCCAGTGCAGCGGTCTAGTGGCTAAAGTCCTGGCCTTGCACATGCCAGCATACCATATGCGTGCTGGTTCTAATACATGTGGCACTGCTCCCCATCTAGTCCCCTGCTTGTGACCTGGGCAAGCAGTCGAGGACGGCACAAAGCCTTGGGACACTGCACCCATGTGGGAGACCTGGAGGAGACTTCTGGCTCCTGGCTTTGGATCAGTTCAGCTCCGGCCATTGCAGCCACCTAGGGAGTGAATCAACGGACAGAAGATCTTCTTCTCTGTCTCTCCTTCTCTCTGTATAACTGACTTTCAAATTAAAAAAATAAATCTTTCTAAAAACTTACAAATACATAACAAGTCCAAATACGTAGCGTACAGGGAGAGGGTAATTACATTCACTGAAACGCTTTATAAAGCAGGGACATCTAAAAAAAACATTTAATGATCATTCCGTTTTAAATTATTTCTCAGGAGACTGCATAGTCCTGGGCCTTCCAGCTTTGACCTGAGGCTTCTGCTGCAAAGATGCTTGGCCAGGTTCTCGGCTAGGTCAAGCAGCACCCCAGCTGAGTTCCCCTCTTTATATTTATTGGAACAGGAGATATTGCAGCTGCACTATGTCATGCATCAGGCATTGTTCAATCCAGATGTCAGTTGGGACAGAAAGAATAACCCAGAATCCTGGAACAAACTGGGTCCCAATGATTGATACAAGTCCTACTCAGTGAATATGGATTACAGCAAACTGAATAAAGAAGGCCAGAGTTCTAAATGAAATTTGTCACTGTAGAGCTGCTTAAAATGAAGGTCTTCCAGAAGCCAACTGCACAATCTTCCACTTAACCAGGAAATATTTCTCCTCTACATGCATGCAGTCAAGTTGATTCATTGATTACACTGATTAATAAATACATGAAATTTGGGGGAAAAAATTGACCTCACTGGGCATTTGCCCTGATGGTTGCGATACAGGCTAAAAAGCTGCTGTGGGCATTTGGAGAATGAACAAGCAGAATCTCTACCTCTCTCCCTTCTTCCTTTTTTCTCTTCCTTTTTTTCTCTCCCCTCTTTCTCCCTTCCTCTCCCTCTCCCCCTCTCTCATTTTCTCTCTCCCATCTGCCTCTCTGCCTCCAAAGCAAATAAATTAAAAATAATTTTTTAAAAGAAGAAAATTGGGTAGAAAATTGTCCTTGTGCTATCTAAGAGGGTTGGGTATATGCCTAGAGTTGCTGGCAGGCATTTTGCCATCACTTGGCAACAGGCTGCCTGAGAACGTTATAAATACAGAGAAAAACAAAGCCAAGAGACAGAGGGAGCTTGTTTGTGATGAAAGCTTCTGGACCAGCTAGCTCAGATCTGCCTCTGGATTTTCAGGTACATGTATCAATACATTTCTTCTGTTGCCATTTTAGCCAGTAGGGTCTGTTTGTTGGGTTGGTTGCTCAGCCTGCTCTGAGTCTGAATTCTGTCGTTCAGGGGCAAAAGAATTGCAGAAAGATGGCTATGTCTAGGGGAACCAGGAGTAAACTTTGCATTGAAGTGATCAGGGCCCAGGGCAGTAGCTTAATGGCTAAAATCCTCACCTTACATACACCAGGATCACATACGGGCGCTGGTGTGTATCCAGGCTGATCCAGTGCCCATCCAACTAGCTGCTGGTGGCATGGGAAAGCAGTAGAGGACAGCCCAGAGCCTTGGGACTCTGCACCTGTGTGAGAGACCTGGAGGAAGCTCCTGGCTTCGGATAGGTTCACCTCTGGCTGCTGCGGCCACCTGGAGAATGAACCAGCAGACAGAAGACCTTTCTGTCTCTCCCTTTCTCTGTAAATCTGCCTTTCCAATAAAAATAAATAAATCTGGTTTTTTTTACGTGACCAGAAGATAAATCCAAGAACAGCATGAAGAAAAGGTGAAATCAGGAAAGCACAGTACCCATAGAAGATTTTGTTCGAGTTTCTGCATGATCAGCAAGGTCAATATGATTCTTTAAGAACTAAGTGAAATACAGACTAAGACAAATTCAATGGACTTAGCAGCAAGGAATTATAATCAGCTCTCAGATCTGCAGGACTTCTGCATCCTCATTCAGCCAACCTCAGAATGAAAATACTCAGGGAAAAAAACTGTGTCTGCACTGAGTATACACAAACTTTTTCTTATCTTCATTCTTCAAATCATACAATACAGCCACATCATACATGGCACTTACATTGTATTATTAAATATTATAAACAATCTAGACATGATTTAAAATATACAGGAGGATGTATATAAGCTATGTGCAAACACTATGCCATGTTACGCAGGCACTCGAGCCTGGCCGACTTCAGAGGGGGTCCTGGCACCAATCCCCCACTGAGCCTAGGGATGACCGCAGCTGGTGACTTCTTTTTTTTTTTTTTAAGATTTATTTTATTTTTATTGCTAAGTCAGATATACAGAGAGGAGGAGAGACAGAGAAGAGCTTCCATCTGATGAATCACTCCCCAAGTGACAGCAACGGCCAGAGATGTGCCAATCTGGAACCAGTAACCAGGAGCTTCTTCCAGGTCTCCCAAGTGGGTGCAGGGTCCCAAGACTTTGGGCCATCCTCTGCTGCTTTTCCAGGCCACAATCAGGGAGCTGGATGGGAAGCGGGGCAGCTGGGAAAACAACCGGTGCCGATTTGGGATCCCGGTACATATGAGGCAAGGACTTTAGCCACTAGGCCAAGCCCCGGGCCCAGCTGGTGACTTCTATTTGGACAGCTGCAGTGGAACAATGGGAATGAAGCCAGTCACAAAGGTGAGTTGCTAGCGGAAGAAGACTTTGAATTTTCTTTTTATTTATTCAAGAGGAAAACAGAAAGACAGGAAGACAGACAGAGAGTTCCCATCTGCTGGTTTGTGTCTCAGATGTCCACAGTGATTTTAGCTAGGAACCCAACCCAGGACTCCTACACCGGGGCAGGAAACCATAGTTGAGACGTCATTGCTTCCTCCTAGGGTGCACATCAGTAGGAAACCGGAGTGCAAAGCTAGAACTGGGCATGAAACTCAGTTACTCTGACATGGGTCACAAGTACCTGAATCTTAACTACTAAGCTAAATACCCACCCCAGAAGAGCATTTTTAATGGATGAGGTGGGACAAAGTACACGGGTAATGAGAAGGAGGCAGAGAAATGAGGAGAAATAATTAAAAGAGGTCTCTTAGGAAAAAGGAGAGCCAAGATTGACAACATGGGCCAATTCACAGATCAAAACATGTGCCCTACACAGCAGGTAAAGCTGCTGCCTGCAATGTCAGCAAACCAAATAGGTGCCATTTCATGTTCCACCTGCTCCAGTTCTGATCCAGCACACTCCTATGAGCAGGAAAAAACAACATGGGAGACACTGATGAAACTCCTAACTCATGGCTTCAGCATGGCCCAGCACTAGTCATCAAAACCATCTGGCAAGAATACCAGTGGATTAAAGATGCCTGTCTCTGTCTCTCTCTCTCTTTCTCTGCCTCTCTTTCTCTCTCTGTAACTCTTTCAAAAAAGAAATAAATCTCTTTAAAATAAATAAAGATAACTCAAGAGACACAACCCTCTCCAGCTGGGCAGGACAGAGCAACAGGAGGGAGAAGGTCTTAATAGGACATGGGAACACAGTGGCAGGAATGTCTGAAAGCCTTGCTCATTGTCACAGATTGGCAGATGCCCCGGAGAGAGTGGAGGACCTCAGAGGGTGGGAAGTTCAAGGAGTGTGCAGGCTGTGGCAAACAAAGATAAAGTGAACTAAAACATTCACAAGGGTTAACGGTGAGATATGAGTCCCCTTTGGTGACAGAAACTATATATTTTGGCAAATTTTGATGAGTTGAAGAAGAATAAAATATAAAAGTGAATATTTTGTTACAATGAGACAACTGACTTACACAAGATGTATTTCATAAAAAAAATAGGACCCAGTACGGTGGCCTAGCAGTTGAAGTCCTCACCTTGAATGCGCCAGGATCCCATATGGGCGCCGATTCTAATCCCGGAAGCTCCACTTCCCATACAGCTCCCTGCTTGTGGCCTGGGAAAGCAGTCGAGGACGGCCCAAAGCCTTGGGACCCTGAACCGGCATGGGAGACCCTGAGGAGAAGCTCCTGGCTCCTGGCTTCGGATCTGCTCAACTCCAGCCATTGTGGTTACTTGGGGAGCGAATCATTGGACAGAAGATCTTCCTCTCTGTCTCTCCTCCTCTCTGTATATCTGACTTTGCAATAAAAATAAATAAATATTTTTAAAAATGTTATTACTGCAATATTTTTTTACCAATAATCTGAAATACAGACTTTCCAGTTTGCTAATTTAACACTAAGTTTCTGGATAGCAAAACTGCTATCTTAGGATTTTATGAAATTGTGTCGCAGGGCCTAGGAACCCCTTGTGGTTCAGTAGGCTAGATTAAGATCATGAATCTAGGTATTGAAATAAAAAACTCAAATTTTGTTTGTTAAAAAAAATCTTGAGATCTCAGTGACCATCTAATTAAGCAATCCAAGTTACTGGCAACAGTTTGCTCAAGAGCAGTTAGAGCCCCTGGAGCGATGAAACAGCAAGGAGCTACTAGATAAGGTTCTTTCAAGAGTCCAGACTAGAAGACAGAGTTGAGAGCAATGGGACATCTGTACTTTTTGTTTTAAGAAGATCACCCTTTTTTCTAGGATTTATTTATTTTTATTGGAAAGTCAGATTTATAGAGAGAAGGAGAAACAGAAAAGTTTCCATCCACTTGTTCACTCCAAAAGTAGCTGCAACAGCGGTAACTAAGCCAATACGAAGCTAGGAGCCAGGAGCTTATTCCAAGTCTCCCATGTGGGGGCAGGGTCCCAAGGTCTTGGGCTATCTTCTACAGCTTTCCCAGGCCATAAGCAGGAAGCTATATGGGAAGTGGAGCAGCCTGGATACTAAACAGCACCCATATGGGATGCTAGCGCATGCAAGCAAGGACTACAGCCACTAGACTACCACGCTGGGCCCAAGACATCTGTACTTAAAAGACCTCATCCAACAGTAACATTAGCCATTTGCATTTTCAAGTTCTATTCTTATATTTGATAAACATTGCTTACAATTATTGAGCTGAAGGAGAGAGAGAGAGAGAGAGAGAGAGAGAGAGAGAGAGAGAGAGAGAAAGAGAGAGCTGTATTGATCCTCCATCCCCTGCTGACCAACACAAAGAGTGGCCAACTCAATCCTGGTCTGCCTCTTGGGTGACAGGCTCCCAAGTCCTTCAGCCATCACTGCTGCTTCCCAGAGTGTACATTAGCAGAAAGCTGGAGTCAGAAGCAAGCTGGGACTCTCATTTGCAAAGGGGGTAAATCCAAGTGGTTTCTTAGCCCCTATGCCAAAACAACTGCTTCCTTATATGCCATTCTAGAATCAAGTTTCTGGACCATGTTATTGTAGTCTTGTAATATCCACCTTTATAGAAATATGCTACTCTATTTGAAAAGTATATTGGTCTTTCTAATTGAGCAGATTGGTCTTTCTAATTGAGGGTATTCCCTGCAAAATTATTCACTGTCCTTCACAAAGAAAAAGGGGGGGGGAAAGTGGGAGTTTCGCCACCTTCAGCCTCCCTTGCCTGAGTTTTCACTTCTGAGTCCTGTGTATTAGCTATGGATTCTAGGTTCTTGAGCTAGACACCTCCTTCCTCTTTGCCTCCCAAGTGCTCTTTCCCAGCCTTCACACCATCTAGCTGACCGTGGCTCAGGAGCAAGGAGAGCTGCTAAGATTTGAAGAAAGAATCCACCAATCAGTGAATGACGCCTACAGAGTGACAGGTGCTGTAATAGGAAGAGTGGGGCAAAAAGACAGCTAGCAGTGCCCTCTCTTCCAGGATGGGCAGAAAGGCTCAAGGAGGACCTTGCCAAGGAAACAACACTTCAGCAGTGTTCTGAAGCCTGCTTTCTCTAAGCAGAGAAAGTGAAAACAATGGTGTATTGATCTGTTTTCTCTTGTTTTAACAAAATATTTGAGGCTGGGTAACGTATAAAGAGAAGACCTTTGTGTGGCTTACAGTGGTAGAAGCTGAAAATCCAAGAGCCCCACTGGTTCCACTGCTGGTGAGGGTCTTAGAGCAGATGGTATGGCAGCAATTACTGGGCATGTGGAAGAAATCACATGGATGGGAGCCTAGAGAGGGATGGAAGCCAGGTCTGCTCTTCCTTAACATCTTGCTCTCTTGAGAATTTACTCCATGAGACAAGCAATCATCTCTTCCTAAAGCAATAACTGCAGTGACCTCTCCACCTGCCTCTAGGCCTGACCTCTGGAAAGATCCCATTACCTCTCCCACCCCCACTCTGAGGACCATGCTTACAACACATGAACCCTTGAGGGATACACTCAAATCATAGCAGGTGGGAAGCAGAGAAGCAAGCAGTGAACAGACAAGCAACAAGTGTGGTCCAGGCTGACTGTTGGTGCCATAAGCCATGGAGCACTTCTGGGTGTGAAAAGAACTTGGAAAGGAGTCCAAACCAGTGAGAAGGGGCCAGACCAGGCACCATATAGCCTAAGAACAGAGGGAAGTCTGGACTCTACCACCCTGGCCTATCTAGCAATTTTTTTTTCCTTTTGCTTTATTTTAGATTAGGAATTTGAAAGATAAGTTCTGTGAACAGAGGGAAAAGTAACTGAATACAAAATAAACAAACAAAATTGCAAGGACAGAAAAACAAAGAGTACAAACAGCCCAGGTATCTAGGTCTGCAATCACTTCTAGTCCCAAACTGATTTGAGCCTTGGGTAGAGTTCCAAGTCTTGTTCCTCCGTTCAGCCTGGTCCATGCTGATACCCGAAGAGCCTGACACAGCTTTTGCCCACTGGCAAACTGGACGAGATTTGTACTTCTTCTAGATCATATCTCTTAACAGTCACCCATGGGAAGTGTTGCTCACTCCAGGGTTGGCCGAGTTTCCATTCCATTACTGCCCCCGGGAAGGCCCAAGAATGTTGTGCTCCAGGACACGGGTCAGCAACTATTTCAGTAGAGGGCTACTTAACAAACATTTTAGTTTTTGCCAGCCAAGAGCATTTCTGTCACAATCACTCAACTCTGCAACTGTAGCTCGGAAACATCCAAAGGCATGAATGTGTTCCCGTGCAACTTTATTGATGAATGTATAAACTGGAATCTCAGACTGTTTTCTTTTTTAAAGATTTATTTATTTGAAAAGCAGAGCAAACGATAGAAAAGAAAGTTGAAGCACGCAGAGAGAAAAAAATCTTCCATCTGCTAGTTCACTCCCCAAATGGCTACGACAGCCAAGGCTGAGCCAGGCTCGGCCAAAGACAGAATCCAGCAGCTTCCTCCAGGTCTCCCATGTGGGTGCAGGACCCAGAGACTTAACTATCTTCTGCTGCTTTCCCAGGTGCAGGATCAGAAGTTCAGCTGGGAGCTGGATCAGAAGGCGAGCAGCTGAGACTGAAAGCAGTGCCCAAACAAGATAGATGGTAGCTTAACTTGAAATGCCGCAGTGTTGGTCCATCACATCATTTTCATTTGGCGTGAGATATTATTCCTATTTTACCTATCATTTTTAAATGTATGACTATTTTAAGTTCATGGATTTCAAAACAAAAAAATGAGCCATATTTAATACCTGTATTATTTTTTAAACTTGAAACTAGTAGTATTAATATATGCCATTTGCTGAGCAACTACTAGAGAGAGTTGCTATTAAAATAATGTTGGTAGTCAGCTCTGTGGCTGGTCTATCAGGCTGAGCCTCTGCCTGCAGAGGCAGCATCCTAAATGAGAGCTGGTTCAAGTCCTGGCTGCTACTGCACTGGGAAAGCAGTGGAGGATAGGCCCCTTCTCCTACATGGGAGGTCTGGAAGAAGCTCCTGGCTTCAGACGAGCCCAGCCCTGACTACTAAGACCACTTGGAAAGTGAGCTGGTAGACACAAAATTCTTCTTCTCTGGTTCTCTTTCTGTCTCTCCTTATCTCTGTGTATCTCTGCCTTTTAAATAAAAATAAAATAAGGGCATGGCACAGTGACTCAATTGGCTAATCATCCCCCTCCAAGCACTGGGATCTCAACTGGGACCTGGCCACTTCCCATCCAGCTCCCTGCTAAGGGCCTGGCAAAGCAGTAGAGGGCAGCCCTTGGGATCCTGCACCTGTGTGAGAGACCTGGAAAAAGTTCCTGGCTCCCGGCTTTGGATCATCTCAGCTCTAGCGGCTATGACCTCTTGGGGAGTGAACCGGTGGATGATTTCTGCCTTTCCAAAATAAATAAATAAATAAATAAATATTTAAATAACAATAAAATAAAAAATAAATCTCAAAAAGAAAAGTAAGTCAAGCACATAAGAGTGCCTAATGTGACCAAAGACACCAAATGCTTTCACTATTATTAGTACTTATCATTTATACATACTTTCTCTTTAGTTGGTAAAATAAGTATTATAAAGTAGATTTTAATATCCCACTGAGAATCAGAAAAGCAATATGTGAAAATCACATAGGTAGTCAGTCTCAGAGCTATGATTTGATCCACCTTTATCTCTTTCAAAGGACAAAATTACAATAATGTAGTGCAAGACCCTTAATGAACTTTTTGATTCTATACTCAGGGTGCTCTTCACTTCATGTGTCAATGTCCTGAACAGAATAGGTGGGCTTTACAGTCAAAGGTCTGAAACAGATAGAAACAAAATCCAAAACCAGACTGATTGTTTCAAAGCCACCTTCTTTGTAAACTGGGGAGAGACCAAGCAACAGGAAAACAAGTGTAGCTAACCACTGACATAATTGAAGTAACCACTGATTACTACCTTTTACATGTAAGGATTATAGCAGCTGAGACTTTGTAATGATGAAATGTGGCTGTTATCTCTCAAGCTCTAATTTTTTAGAAGTTTAGGCAAACAGCTTAGTTTCAGCGTGATGATAGGAAACTTGACTGACATTTAGAGACTGACCTCACTCTGATTTTTGGTTTAGTCCTTGGGGGTCCAAGGATAGGAGCTTAGTCCAAAACACTAGCCTCCTATAATCGTTATTTAACATCTGATCTAAAGTCATGCCTTCACACAGTCTCCTGTTTGCTTTGTGTGAAGCAGACTCACTAGCTGGTTGTCAATCCCTGCATCACCCAGCAGCAAGACGCACTGTCATCCCTGAAGAAGCCTATCTTGTTTCAAGATCAGCACAGGACCTATTCCATTGTCTGCGAAGTTTAAATGCTTGTAGGATGGTGCAGCTCTTACTTCCTGTCAAGGGACCCCTCTCCTTCAGGAGGCCTGGGTTCAGGTCAATGAGACCTTGTCCCACTCCCATTTTCAATGCTGCCTATTTTTCCAGGTTCTTCTAACGATGCAACTTAGGGGAGCTTCCTGGATGCAATGTATCTGGACTCGTAGCACTCTAAAATTCTAAACAAAAACCACTTCATATATTCATCAGTTGGTCCAAATAGTTCCCACAAAAGTTAAGAAGTTTCTTGGCCTAAAAACCATTCATCTGCATTATATTTTCCAAGGTGGCACACAGTGTTTTTGAAGATATTGTCCACAGATTATCTTCAAAATTATATCCAACAGAGTCTATGTGATATGCCTTTCTTTGAGATTAGTTCCAGAATAAATAAATAAAGTCCTCTCCAAAGTTGAATTTGTATGCAGAATCAGAAAGGATGGAATCCAACCTATATCCTTTTCTATCACGGCTGCCAAATTCCATCCCAAACTCTCACCTCTAGTGCCAACAAGACTTTTTTCTGTTTCACTATATTTTCACAATTCACTTTTATGTTTAAAAAATTTTTTTTAAGATTTATTTATTTATTTATTTATTTGAAAGATAGAGTTACAGAGAGAACTTCCATCTGCTGCTTCCCTTCCCAAGTGTCAACAATAGCCAGGGCTGGGCCAGGTTGAAGCCAGCAACTCCATCCAGGTCTCTCATGTGTGCATGTGTAGGGTTCCAAGCACTTGGACAGGCTCATTAGCAGTGAGCTGGGTGGGATGGCAGAGCCACTGGGACTTAACCCAGCGCTCATACGAAGTGTCAGCAGTACAGTCTTTTAACTTGCTGCACAACACCACCAGCCTTTTATGTCTTACAATTTAACAAATAGCTAGCACATACTCACGCTGCATGTCTCCGACATACCAGGGACATCTCCAACAGGCCCGTCATACTTACTTGTGTGTCCACATGGCAGTCTTCCTCTACCCCAGTCACAAGCCTTTTGAGGGCAAAAACCACATCTTACCACATTCTTCTCTCCTGCTCCTTGCACAGGATTCACACTGAGCTGGCACTTAGCAGTTCCTGAATTAATACAGTAACAGATTTCTAATTGAAGGGTTTCTGATTCTCACAATGACTCTTAGGAAGTTAGACATCAACTGGTACATGTGAGAGAGGCTGAAGAACAAAAATGGCAATTTTGTGTGGCTGAATGAGGGAAGGCGCAGAAGCCTGTCACAGCAGCAGAGCCGCATTTGCTTTTCAGAAGTCTTGCCTGTGCCTGATAACCTTGCTAGCTGGGTCCCAGCTGGGCGCTTCTCAGGGAGGATTTTCCAGGCCATGTGCCAGGGGAAGCTATTAGGTCCAATAACACCATATATAACATACCATGCCTAGAAAGTCCTCTGCCTGGCAATACGCCAGAAGAGGGAGTGGGGAGGAGAAAAACTGCAGTCTGAATGCAGCCTGGGCTCTCAGGTGCACACCGAGATGCCTGCATAGCACATCAGGTGTCTTCAAAAAACTTAGTGAGCATGCTTACTGTGACTCTCATATCTGGAATTCTTTTCTTGCACTAAGACAAGGGCCTCTGTGCAGCTGCCTGCGGTGCTGCCTGCCAGATGAGTGTAAATCAGTGCATTTCTACTGTACTTGCTGTGATCCTCCATGCAGGCATGCAGACTTCAGGCAGCTCCTGCACTTGCTCTGTTGGAGGACTAGGGCTCCAATCCCTGTACCCTGTAAGTCCTTAGCTCCAAGTCCCAACTAGAATCCTGCAATTAACTCTGGGCAGCTGACTCATTTGGATTGTTATTCTCTTGGCACTTGCCACCATCCCCTTCATCTCAAATCAACCCTCTCAACTCCATTTTCCCACTGACCCTTGCAAGAAGCTAAAGCATGTTTCTGTGACAGGAGTTTATTTCCAAAGGCAATCAGCAAAGCATCTAGAATCAAACTGGCGAAATAGAAAAATTGAAAATTCGAGAGGATACTTGACACAGCATCAGTCCTCAAATATTTGATAACGATTTCTAATATAACACTGTTTTCCCATCGAAATATCCAGACGACCAACGTCCAAATTCACCTGATAAACACCTGAATCTCTTCAGTCATTGTGAGCCGATGAATTTGCTGTAGCAATCTAATAAACGTAGAAAACTTTACTTGCAGCTGGCACTGTAGTGCAGTGCCAACATCCCTAATGGGACCGGTTCAAGTCCCAGCTGCTCCACTTCCAAACCAGCTTCCTACTAATGCACCTGAAAAAGCAGCAGAAGATGGCCCAAGTCCCTTGCCCCCTTGTCCTTTGGCCCACGGAAGCCCTGGAGGAAGCTCCTGCCTTCAGCCAAGCCCAGCATCCAGTTGTTGCAACCAACTGGGGAATGGATGCGGCAGACCAAGATCTCTCTGCATCTCTCCTTTGCTCTCTTTCAAATACATAAATTAATCTTTAAAAAAACAAACAAAACAAAAAAACAACAAAAAAAAAACTTGGTTCACTTTCTGCCCAAGAGAAAGCCAGAGCACAGCCTTGCCTGTCAGCCTCCAATGTCATTGTGAGTACCAGGCACTGGGTGTTTGGCAGGAAAGCACATGTTCTGGCTTTGCATTTTCAATCTGCCTAAACCTGCTTAGTGACCCTGGGCACACCGCTTGGTAACTCTGGGCCTCACTGTTCTCAAGCATAAAAAAGAAAAAAGGGAGGGGATGAAGTAAATGCCATCTCTTCTGTCTCAAAGCTTCACGCTTCTGTGATCTGTCATCAAGGAATCCAGCCGGCACTCTTTCCCTAAGCTGGATTCTACGTAGTTTTTGTTTTGTTTTTAAATTACATTTCCTGGTCTTACGATAGATTTGTCACAAGTTTCCAGACATTGTTAATCTGATCACAGAGTGATAAGCAGAAGGTTTTGTGTGTGTGTGTGGTGAACACACACAGATGTTTTCCTTTTAACCATGCTCAACGCACAGCTCGGCGGCACTCAGACCCTGCACACGGCTATGCAGCCATCACCACCCTCCTCCCCATCTCTGAAGCCTTTTCGTTTTCCCCAACTAAAACACTGTTCTCACTGAAACAGTTCCCCATTTCCCTCGCTTCCCACCCTGGCAAGTCTCATTCTCTCTGTTTCTACTAATCTGACCATTCTAGGGGGTCTTATACAAGTGGAATCATCCAGAATTTCCTTTTGTAACTGGCTCATTGCACTTAACCAAACAGCTTCAGGGTTCATCTATGTGGTAGTCTGTGTTAGAATTTCCTTCCTTTTTGGAAGTAATTTGGAGTAATTCACCCCTATCCAAACAGACCATACTGTGTTCAATTATCTGTCCATGTACATTTTGGTCACTTCCACATTTTGGTGCTGTGAAGAAGGCTGCTATGAACTGGGTGTAGAGATGCCTGTTTGAATCCATGCTTTCAATTCTTTGATATTTAAGCCTAGAAGCAGAACTGCTGATCACCTGTTAATCTGGTGTTTAATTTGCTTAATTCAAGGGGACTTTGAAATTCACAGAGAGAACTGCTTAAGAAGTCAACGATAGGCTCTTACTGCCATGCTGGCTCCTGAAAGGTTTTGCCAAGGGTGTAGATTTGTCTGGAATGGCTTTCTTGCCCCAATCTCTGGACCAACCAGACCCATCTGCTATTTCAAAGATGTACACTAGATACTGGGCCTGGCTTTCACATGCCCTTTAGCATCAACTTCTGTTAAAGGAGCTTCATAATGTGCAATTCGTTGAGTTTTTTAGAGTATCAGGGATGATATAGCTAAGGTACCTGATAAACACAAAAAGAAACTACTGGGCTGGTATTGCGGCATAACTGGCTAAGCTGCTACCTGCAATGCCCGCATTCCATATGGACGCCAGTTCAAGTTCTAGATGCTCCACTTCCTTTTTTTTTTAAGATTTATTTATTTTTATTGCAAAATCAGATATATAGAGAGGAAGAGAGGCAGAAAGAAAGATCTTCCGTTCTTTGATTCATTCCCCCAAGTGACTGCAACAGCTGGAGCTGAACCAACCCGAAGCCAGGAAACAGGGGCTTCTTCTAGGTCTCCCATGCGGGTACAGGGTCCCAAAACCTTGAGCCATTCTCAAATGCTTTGCCAGGCCACAATGAGGGAGCTGGATGGGAAGCACAAACCAGCATCCATATGGGACCCTGTCAGGCACAAGGCAAAGACTTTAGCCGCTAGGCCACCGCACAGGGCCCCAGCTGTTCCACTCCTAATTTAGCTCCCTGCTAATTCAGCTGAGAAAAGGAGCAGAAGATGCGCCAAGTGCCTCGGTCCCTAGTATCCATGTGGGAGGCTTGGAGGAAGCTCTTGGCCAGCACTGGTCATTACAAGCATCTAGGCAGGAAATTAGAGGATGGAAGATTTTCTTATGGTCTCTCCTTTTCTCTATATGTAATCCTTTTAAATAAATAAATACACAAATCTTAAAAAAAAAAAAAAAAAAAAAAAGGTAAGTTTGCAATCTGCATCTTTAACAAAAAGAAAGCACTAGGAGCACTGGAAATGTGCCAAAGTTGGGGTCAAGTGCTCCTTAAACTAACCTAAACAACCTAAATAGCATTTATTTGCAAGTGACATGGGAAACATCTGATCTGCGTACTTTTAGTGAGCCATGAATTTATAGTTAGATTTGTTTATGAGTCTGTCTTCCCATAAATCTCTAGGCTGTGGGCTTACAAACATCTGCAGTCCACTGTGCAAAGCCATCTTGCTCTCAACTACTCCTTCTAAATTTTCAAATGGTGCCCCTGTAGTTCTTTTCGTGTATTAATGATTTCTCAGATTTTAACTTCTGTGTATATTATCATTCCCAGGGACCTCATGATTGGACTCACTAGTTAAGGTAATTATTTTCCTTGTTTGAAGCTTTCAAGGATTTGTATCTTTTTAAAAATACATTAATTTATTTTTATTATAAAGGCAGATCAGATGCACGAAGAGGCACAGATCTTCCATCTGCTTATTCACTCCTCAAGCGGCCGCAATGGCCAGAGCTGAGCCAGTCCGAACCCAGGAGCTTTTTCCAGGTCTCCCAAGCGGGTGCAGGGTCCCAAGACTTTGGGCTGTCCTCAACTGCTTTCCCAGGCCAAAAGCAGGTAGAAGGATGAGAAGTGGAGTAGTCGGGACATAAACTGGTATCCATATGGGATCCTGGCGCTTGCAAGGTAAGAATTTAGTCAATTGGGCCAAGTGTGGTAGCCTGGTGGCTAACATCACTGCCTTGCATGCACTGGAATTCCATATGGATGTCGGTTCGTGTCCCAGCTGCTCCACTTCCCTTCCAGCTCCTTGCCTGTGGCCTGCGAAAGCCTAAAGGGCAGTCTAAAGCCTCAGGACCCTGCACCTATGTCAGAGACCCAGAGGGGGTTCCTGGCTCCTAGCTTCAGATCGGCTCAGTTCTGGCCATTGTGGCCACTCGAGGAGTGAGCCAGCAGATGGAAAAATCTGTCTCTCCTTCTCTCTGTAAATCTGATTTTACAATAAAAATAAATAAATATATCTTAAAAAAAAAGAATGCCCTCTCCCCCACTTGATCTTTTTTTAATAAAACAATATTTCTTTCTTTTGAAAGAGTTACAAAGAGAAAGGGAGAGATACAGATCTTCCATCTGCTGGTTCACTCTTAATTTATTAAGTATTTTTATTTTTGATGATTTTACATAGTTGATTAGGGTGATAAGGGTCAAGGGCTATAACAAGGTAGGTGAGATCACCATTTCCACATTCTCTTTTTTTCCTTCCTGTATCTGGGGGAAGGAGGGAGACAAGGAGAGAAGCCACACCCAGCCTCCCAAATGCTTCTACACCCTGGGATGGAGGACAGCCATCCCAGGGTCCTAGGTGTGGGGCATGCTCTGAGGGTCCTGCTCAAGAGGTTTTGACAGTTCAAACGTTCTGAATTACTGCCAATCTCGCCACTCCAAGCACGATAAAATCTCTCCAGAGTCCACTGCCCTCTCCCCCACCTGATCTTAAAAAAGGAAAAAATTAGGGCCAAGTACAGTAGCCTAGCAGCTAAAGTCCTCGCTTGTACACCTGGGATCCCATATGAGTGCCAGTTCATGTCCCAGCAGCCCCACTTCCTATCCAGCTCCCTTTGTGTGACCTGGGAGAGCAGTGGTGAACAGCTCAAGGCATTGGAACCCTGTACCCACCAGGGAGACCTGGAAGAAGCTCCTGGCTCCTGGCTTCAGATTGGCTCAGCTCTAGCCGTTGCAGACACTTGGGGAGTGAATCAATGAACGGAAGATCTTCCTTTCTATCTCTCCTCCTCTCTGTAACTCTGACTTTCCAATAAAAATAAATAAATCTTTTTTTTTATTAGCCAATTGAGTCACTGGACCAGGTCCAACGATTTGTATCTTTTTTCTCACAATACACAATGCTTTGCAGTGAATATTATTATTATATGTAGAAAACAGAACTATTTTCCCAGTAAAACTCATTGTACAAGCCAGCAGTTCATGTCACAGTTTAACAGAGAACTGTCACTTCTGCAGGGAAAATACGTTGAGACAGAGTCAATGCTTACTAGGAAATTCTGGTTGACGAAGATTTTTAGCAATTCCTAGACTTACTACTTTCCTTAGGTATAAGTAAAGTGATAACTGTTTAAATTCTTTTTTCTTATTTTTCATTATTGAGACAAGAAGTTAACAAAAAAAAAAAAAAAAAGGAATCTACTGGGCTGTCAGCAAGTGTCAGCATCCTCATATGGGCACCAGTTCACGTCCCAGCTGCACAATTTCCCATCCAGCCCCTGCCTGTGGTCTGGGAAAGCAGCAGAGCATGGCCCAAATCCCTGGAACCCTGCACCTCCATGGAAGAATAGAAAAAGGCTCTTGGCTCCTGGCTCCAGATCAGCTCACTCTGGCTGTTGAGACCATTTAGGAAGCGAATCACTATATGGAAAATCTCTTCTTTTTCTCTCCTTCTCTCTCTGTAACTTTTTCAAGTAAAATAAAATATTTTCTTTTAAAAAATGGATGTGCATCAGTTGCTAGCATTTTACATTTGGAGGGCACAAATATAACTGTAAGAATTCAATTCTCTCCATGACAGAAACGTTTTAGAACAAGGTAGCGTCCTTTCCCTTCTACAGCCTTATATCAAGCTCATGTGTGAATTACCATCATGTTCACCTAAGGCATGTGTCTTAGCTTGATCCGCAACTATAATCTTTACCACTCAATAAGAAAATGCTTGCATTTCATGAATAAACCCATCAGCTGATACAGGAACAGATCTATATTGCAGAGTTGAGGGTTTTAAAGCAATACAGTTTTTTAAAGAGTTAAAAACCATAGAAGATAGAGACCAGAGAATGCTGCTGCTTTGCAAAGCGGAAAGTGGGCAACGGTGATGCCCCCTCAGCACTCTAGCCTGAAGTGGTCAAGCTGGAACCGGACACTAACTACCCGGGGCAGCGCTGCGGGCATTAGAAGGCAGGTTGAGTGGACACAGTTACCCAGTGCGACCCAGAAACTGCCCAAGACAGACCGTCACCAACGAGCCCTCGCCTTTCCGGGACGCCTCCTTTCCCAGCGCTTCCTGTCTGCCAAAGTTTACTTTTTTGGAAAGCTCCTGTTGGGTGCCAGATGGAGGTGGAGCGGCGGTGCTGGGTGGGCCGGGGTGTGATGCCGGGGACTGCCCCGGGGCAGCTCTGCGGAGCGAGCTGGGTGTGTTCTGGCCGCCCCCGGCGTCCTGCCTCGGCGAGGCCAGTCCTGACCCCGGGTCCCTCGGCCACCCCGCGGCGGCAGGGGCGCGGCAGGGGCGCGGGCCCGCTCCCACACACGCCGCCTCCTACCTGCTGCTGGAGTTCCCACGCGTTCGCAGCCCGCGCCCTCCCGGGCTCACCCAGCCCCACCCCGGAGGTCACACCCACACCAGCGGCCGGAGAAGAACGAACCCACCGGGGGTGCCTGGCGAGCGACCCCCGCCCGCGGACGGCCCCCGCCCCCCGCAGCCGGGGAGACGGCAGGGGCGGGAGACAAGGACCGAGACAAAGAGTTTAAAATAGATCCCTGCCGGCGAGCCCGGGCTCCGGCGACCAGTGGGCGAGTCTCTCTCTCTCCACGGAAGCAGCCCACGGCCTCCCCGATTCGCACAGCCGAGACCTCACCCACCCCGGAAGCGGCCTTCGCCGCAGGACCCCCTACCTGGCCACACGCACCCACAGGTGCCGACCGAAGACTGAGGCGGCCGGCGACAGCGACACCCGCCCGCGCGGCAGCCCGGCCCCGCCCCCTCGGGCTCTGGCCCCGCCCCCTGCTCCGCCCCGCCCCCGCCGCGGCCCCGAGCGCGGTGCATTGTGGGAGGCGGCCGCGCCACGCCGAGCCTGCGCTGACCCCTGGCGGGCGCCCGGGCAGTGGCGACCCAGGGCCCGCCGCTGACGACGCCACCCTCCCTGTGGGAACCTGAGGAAAAAGCGAAACACCTTCAACACTTGAGAAAGCTTTGGAAGCTAAGGAAGTGGGGGATGGAATCACTAAAAATGGCAACACGAAGCGGTGGCAAACCCTGATGCAGGCGGGTTTGCGTTTCTGGTGACACCGCAGATCAGCCTTCCTCTGGAACTCCACAACTGTGTAATCTGGGATTTTTTTTAATCTTCTGGATACGGGGCCCCAAAGAAACAGTTCACATGAATTGAAAAGGTAAATACATGAAGATATTCATAGGGGAAATTTAAAAAAAAATAGCACATGGCTAACCAGGTAAAAGGCTTGCTACTTGGTAATGCCCAGATATTTGGGCACCCACCACCCAAATGGGAGACCCTGATGAAGCTTCTGGCTTTTGCAGCTATTTAGGGAGTGAACCAGCGAAGGAAGATTTCTCTTTCTATCTATCTTTCTCATCCCTGTTCACTTCTCTTACTGGGTGAGCGAGACAACGACAGAAGATGAGGAGCTGCTTCCCCCATGGGAACCCAGAGGAGGACATGTATGGGCGCTTGTAGGAGCAGGTGAAGCTTGCAAGAAACAGGACCTAGATAAGGAGGAGGGTGTCCTGTTGTCTACCGCAGATCTTAAGGGCCTGCGCGGGCGTCAGGAGCTGGAGCACGTGGTCTCCTGCCTGGCCAGACCCAGCTGCATGCCTGGCCCTCTGCTTTCCGTGGAGTGCGCCAGCACCGCATCTCCTCAGCAAGCCCTGATTTTTTCCTAGGCTGACTTGCTCACACTCCTGTTGCTTCCAGCTTAGGGGTGCCTCCTCAGCTCTCAAGCTCTTCCTCACAAGGCATAAGGCTTTTCCTGTCTGGCCCTCTTTACCATCATGTTCATCTTGCCATCGCTGAGTAAACCCTATTCATTCAGGATTTTAGGTCTTTACACACTTTTTTCCTCATAATGTTTACTTTTTTCCATAGCTGTAGAGGTCTACTTCCAGACTAAGAATCAAGTCACATCTGTAGTTTTATTATTAATATACATTTTTTTAGCTGTCATGATTTATTGTGGTAAAATATATGAGGGGTCTGGTGGGATGGCTCAATGGCTAAATCCTTACCTTGCAAGGACCAGGATATACTATGGGCAGTGGTTCATGTCCTGGCTGCACCCTTCCCATCCAGCTCCCTGCTTGTGGCCTGGGAAAGCAGTAGAGGATGGTCCAAAGCCTTGGGACTCTGCACTCACAGGTAAGAATTGTAAACTCATGGCTCCTGGCTGCAGATCAGCTCAGCTCTAGCCATTGTGGCCATTTGGGGAGTGAAGCAGTAGATGGAAGATCTTTGTGTTTCCTTCTCTTCATAAATCTGATCTGCCTTTCCAATAAAATGAATGAACAGGGTTTAGTTAGAGGTGGCAATCTGAACAGGGTAGTGAAAATATTAATATAAAGAAGATCATGCAATATTTTCCTTTTGTGTGTAGTTTATTTCATTTAGCATGTTTTCAAGATCTATTCACATTGGAGCATGTACCAGAATATCAGAATAGGGCCTGGCATTATGGCACACCAGGTGAATGCCTGTTCAGTTGCTCTACCTCCAATCTCACTCCCAGCTAATGGTCTGGAAAGACTGCACAAGATAAGCCAAACGCTTGAGCTCTTGCCATCCACATGGGAGACCAGAAGTTTCCCAGAACCTGGCTTCGACCTGGCTGAGCCCTGGCTGTTGTGGCCATTTGGGGAGTGAACTAGAGAAAAGATCTCTCTGTAACTCTTTCAAATAAAAAGTAAATCTTTGAGAGAAACAAAAAGATCAGAACGTAAATTCTGTTTATGGTTGACTAATATTCCATTTTATGTATATACCCTTTTTAGCTAGTTCATTCGTCTGTTGGTGGTGCCTTGAGAGTGCCCTCCACTTCAGGGCCACTGTGAATAATGTTGCTATGAACACTGGCATACAGTTCACACAGGTTCTCCCCTCCACATGATCTACTTTGGGAGAAAATTTTGTAAGTTTTTTACTTATTTCATTTGAAACACAGAGAGGAAGAAACAGAGCTCTTCCTTAGACTGGCTCACTCATGAAACACTTGCAACAGCCAGATGGGGCCAGGGTGAAGCCAGGAGTCAGGAACCCCATGCAGATTTCCTCCGTGGGGGCAGGGACTCAGGGCTGGAGTCATTACTCTGCCTCCCAGGGTGTACAACAGCAGGAAGCTGAATCTGAAGTAGAGTGCTCAGGAGTCAAACTAGGCACTTGGACAGGGGATTTGTGTGTTCCAAGCAGTGACTAAAGTGCCACATCAAATGCCCACAATATGTGGTAAATCTTATTTCCGTTGTAGACTGAACTAGCTTCTATTTGTCTTTCAGAACCCTTCATGAATAGATAGTAAGAAACATGAGCCTACTACAAAACTTGTTTCTGAGTGAGGCAGGGATGCTTGCACATCACTTCTCAGAACTGCAGACTTACCCAGTGGGCTGTCATTAAGAATGACAAGGATTGGGCGTGGCCTGGTGGCTAAGGTCCTCGCCTTGATCCCATATGGCTGCTGGTTCTAATCCCGGCAGCTCCACTTCCTCTCTGTCTCTCCTCCTCTCAGTATATCTGACTTTGTAATAAAAATAAAATAAGTCTTTAAAAAAAAAAAAAGAATGACAAGGATTTAAGGAAGCAGAGCCTAAAGAAGCATCAGGCTGCTGCGGCTATCCTGGAGATAGCAAAAATGAATCTCATTGTACACCCATTAGCATACACATGCAGTCATTCTCAGAAGTAAAGCCTGTGCAGATACCCAGGGGGAAGGCAAATGAAGACTAGAAAAGAACAGGAAATAGATGAGTAAAGAGGAATTAGAATCATCAGTCAACAAAGGGACTGACAAACACTAATTATTGTTTGAACATACGATAGAACTTACCTGAAGCCACCAGATCACTACAACAGTAACACATTTGGTCCAGGGAAGACAAAAAGGACTTGGAGATGCCAGCATGCAAGTTTAGATTCCATGTGCTTTTATATGACATAAATAACACAGCATGCTGCTTGCAATGCAGGTCACTTGCGCATATGTTAAATGCCATGATTAGCCTGAATTTTCTCAAAAACAGCTGGTCACTGCTAATCTGCCTCCTGAGTCACTGAACATCTCATTTTCTTTCCCCTGCCCCATAGCTTTGAGGTTTGTACTGAATTTTGATAGTCATTACGGGGTTATTGTGAGACATTCCTATTTGTGGACCAAGGAGTCCCTCTCTGACTCTAGCCATGGGCCATTCCCAAGCAAAATTAGGAAGCAAGATGCCAACATCTTCCTTCTGTGTCATTCAAGGCATGGGAGATTCACAATAGAACGGTGAAATTCTAGGCGAGTGGGACTCGGCATTTTTGCAGGCACTCCTCCAATCGTATCAGAGGTGCAGCATGCACTTAGCCAGGCTGTAAAGCAATCCTGCCTAGACCTGGACACTCTAGTGCGAAGTAGCCTTCTTGGAGTTAACAGTGCATAGAGCACCACATGAATACAGCCCTAACGAAAAGTTGGAGAAGCCAGCATTGTACTATAGTGGGTTACGATTCTGCTTACAGTACCAGGATCCCATATCAAAGCCTCTTGGGAAATGAACTAGTAGATAGAAGATCATCTCTCTCTCTTTCTCTCTCTCTCTCTCTCTCTCTCTCTCTCTCTCTCTCTCTCACACACACACACACACACACACACACACACAGTCTCTCCCCTCACCTTTGTATCACTTTGCCTTGCAAATTAGTAAAATCAATCTTTTTAAAAACTGATGTTTCAGATGCTAAAGAAGATGTGGCTAATAAGAAGCAAGCAAAGAGGGACCTTGGGAATATACCTGAAGAAGATTTTGTCTTCCTTTCATTTCAACAGCTAGTTGTAAGACAGGTGACAAGAAGCCAACAGGGAAACAATGGGTACCTTCCTCTTGGGTTGCCACTCCAACTGGTGAGCATGAGAACTAGGATGGACAGACACGGCTAGACAGAGAGTAGCATCCGCCGGCACATGTGTGGGTTGGATAGTGAAGCTGGTTTGGTTGAACTAGGCTTCAGTGCCCATTGACATGTACAAGAGCTGAATGGAATGTGGGACAGACAGAATCAGTCAGCTGTACATATTGGCAAGCACAGGAACCAGGGCAGAGGTGGCCCTGGTGGGGGTTATTGTGAGTCCTCCAACTAGGCTTCGGCTCCCACTGGTTTGCATGAAGGCCAAGTATGTGGTGGGCAGGATCAGGCTGGACTCCAGCACCCTTTGGTTTGTGTAAAACACGGGGCTAGAGACAGAACTCACCTAGCAATTGCAACTACCAGTGTGTTTGTAGATGCAAATGGAGGATTTGGCAGTGCACTGGAGCCTTCAGAGGATACTTGGTACCATGGCAGAGGAGGAAGGACAGAACAAATGGATCAACTGCCCCAGACAAGCATTGGCAGTGAGTATCTGGGCAGACAGAAACTCTAAGGTGGACAAGAGCAGCCAGTGGATTCCAGCAAGATTTCATCGCGATTGGGGTGGTGGGATCGACAGCAATTCAGGACTGTTGAACTATCAAAATCTCTTGAGAACTTCATGGCATTGTAAATTTCTTTATTTCTTCCTGTTATTGATTTTGTATTGTGGCTTTTAATTTATCAGGATGTATAGTAATTGTGTAATGGAGACTATCATATTGAAATGTGAGGATACAATGCAGTATGCATCTCTATTTCCAGATTAAAGATGGACTCCCAATGAAACTGTTTACCATATCTTGACATTAGGTTGCTGGACTCTTTGCCATTGTCCATGCCTGCAATGATGGACATATGACTGTTTATGAAGAGCAATACTATAATAATAATATAGTGGAACTCAGTAAAGCGGAGGAGTCTTGAGGAGGGCGGTAAGGGAAATTCCAGGAGCTATGGAACTGTATCACAAAATGATAATAATAATAATAATAAAGAGAAAATAGGAAATCAATAGATGAAAGCCAACAAAAGTAAAAGCTGATTCTTTTTTTTTTAAAAGATTTGTTTATTTTATTACAAAGTCAGATATACACAGAGGAGGAGAGACAGAGAGGAAGATCTTCCATCCGATGATTCACTCCCCAAGTGAGCCACAACGGGCCGGTGCTGCGCCAATCCGATGCCGGGAACCTGGAACCTCTTCCGGGTCTCCCACACGGGTGCAGTGTCCCAATGCATTGGGCTGTCCTCGACTGCTTTCCCAGGCCACAAGCAGGAAGCTGGATGGAAAGTGGAGCTGCCGGGATTAGAACCGGCGCCCATATGGGATCCCGGTGCTTTCAAGGCGAGGACTTTAGCCACTAGGCCACGCCGCTGGGCCCCAGTAAAAGCTGATTCTTTGAAAAGATCAGTGCAATTGGGCCTGGCACCGTGGTCTAGCAGCTAAAGTCCTCACCTTGAACGTGTCGGGATCCCATATGGTCGCTGATTGTAATCCAGCAGCCCTGCTTCCCATCCAGCTCCCTGCTTGTGGCCTGGGAAAGCGGTTGAGACCCTGCATCCGTGTGGGAGACCTGGAGGAAGTTCCTGGCTCCTGGCTTCGGATTAGCTCAGCCCTGGCCGTTGCGCTCACTTGGGGAGTGAATCATCACACGGAAGATCTTCCTCTATGTCTCTCCTCCTTTGTATATATCTGACTTTGCAATAAAAATAAATAAATCTTAAAAAAAAAAAAGATCAGTACAATTGCTAAATCTCTGACCCAGCCAACCGAGAAAAAAAGAGAGAAAGGACACCAGTTCCTAGTATCAGAAATGAAAGAGACCATCACTACTGATTCCATTGTCATCAGAAGGACTATTAGGGATATTATGAAAATTTTACACCCACAAACTAGATCATTTAGATTAAATGAAGCAATTCCTTGAAAGAAAATAATCCATATCAGAATCAATAGACAACCCAAACAGGTCTTTATGAAGAAATTAATCCAGTAATTACTTTGTAAAGAAAAACAACCAGCTTTTTCAGGCCTCACTAGTGAATTTAAAATATATATATATTTTTTTATTGGGAAGCCAGCTATACACAGAGGAGGAGAGACAGAGGGGAAGATCGTCTATCCGATGATTCACTCCCCAAGTGGTCACAACGGCTGGAGTTGTGATCCAAAGTCAGGAGCCAGGAGTTGCTTCCAGATCTCCTACGCAGGTACATGGTCCCAAAGCTTTGGGTCGTCCTCGACTGCCTCTCAGGCCACCAGCAGGGAGTTGGATGGGAAACAGGGCCATGAGGACACAAATAGGAACCCATATGGGATCCTAGCGCAAGCAAGGTGAAGACTTTAGTCACTAGGCTACCGCATTGGGCCCCTCACTAGTGAATTCTAACAGATATTTAAATAAGGAACAATAGTGGTTTTCTATCATCGCTAACAGAAGCAGAAGCAGAGGTTAGACTTCCTAGTTTATTCCAGGAAAACAGCATTATCCTAATATCAAACCAAAGGCACAAGAGAGGAAAACAAACTATGACAGATATCTCTCTTGAACACAGATGTAAAATATCCTCAACGCTGTGTTAGCAAATTGAATTCAGCAGATTTTAAAAACTCTATATGACAATCTTAGTTCAGGTATGAAGCTTAATTCAATAATCAAAAATCAACTCAGATAATCCAGTAGGTGTAGAAAGCCACCTAAAATCTAAAAGGCACTTGAAACCTAACATTCACTCATGGTTTTTAAAAAAATTCATCTTGGATCTTTTATAAAAATTATGAAGATAAATTTCACCTGGGTAAATTCACTTGCCAAGAATGCTAAGACTCATTTCAATAGAGTTCTAAAGCATGTTAACCCTGGATAATGATCAAAAGGGAACAAGCAGAGATTAAAACCTCAAAGTTATGTTTGCACTGAAGATTGGTGCTAAAATGATGCATCACCAATGAGTGTGGTGTTCGCTCTCTGCTGTCGGCATGCTCTTTTGGATTCAGAAAAGAAAGAACCCCTTGCCCTTTGCTGCTGGCAGAGTCTGATGGACATGATATGACCCCGGAAGGGTAAGCCTCTGCCCTCCCTGGAGCCACGACCTCGAGGTCGAGGCAGGGTGACGGCAGCAGGCCCCGGCAGCTAGCAGTGAACAGACTCGGGCTGTGTCTAACCCTCTGTCCCCTCTGACATTCCGCAACCTACTTGGCCTTTAAAGCACAAGGACTTGGAAAATGAGACCCATTTTGCCAAGAGAAACAAAGGGCTGTCAGCCAAGAGAACAAAGCAGTCATGAATGTATCCTTTCCAGCTTGAAGGGGCCTTTCACCTCAGGCTCACAGGATCAGGACAACAAATCCCTTTATGCCTGATGTTCCAAAGGCAAGGTCTCTTCTCCACTCTTGCCTCGGAGGAGAGGAAATCATGGTCCAGTTGAAGCATTTCAGTTCCAAGAGAATTCAGAATCCAGATTAGAGCTAAATGAGACCACACACACACACACAATTTTTAATATCACCTGTATGAAATGAAGTCATTGCAAACCAGAGTGGTTAAAAGACCAGTCTAAGAACACCCATCAAGGAGAAGCAATATAGGACAATAGTAACAAACAGATCTGAGCTTAGTGTGCAAGCCGGAAGTAATTTCACCCATCTGAGCCCCTGGGGAAAGCAGAAACCATTGAGTAAGACTGCTGTGGAAACTAAGGCAGATAATCAGTCAATCAGCTGGCATAGTGCCACCCTGTGAAAATGCTTGACAGCTGTTACATTTACTTTGTAGGTTCTCAATATCAGAGCAAATATTCAGTCCCTGGAGTCTGGAATCCAAGTTCCTCCCTCTTTCTGCTTCTCCCTCCTATTTCCCTCCTTCCTCTGTTGAAGATTTATTTATTTGAAAGGCAAAGTTACAGAAAGGAGACACAGGGAAAAAGTGAACCATCCACTGATTTACTCTCCAAATGGCTGCAAAGGCTAGGGCAGGGCTGGGCTGAAGTTAAGAGCTTGGAGTTCCATCTGGGTCTCCCACGTGGTGGCCAGGGCCCAAAACACTTGACTATTTTCTATTGATTTCTCAAACACATTAGCAGGAAGCTGGATTAGAAGTGGAGCAGGTGAGACTCAAATCGACTCCCCTATGGGACACTGGCATCACAGGTGGTGGCTTAACCCACTGTACCACAATACCAGTCCCATCATTCCTTTTTTTTTTTTTTTTTCTGATTCAAATGATAGCAACAGGCAGTGTACAAGTGTTTGCAGTGACTTGGACAAGTTAGAAATGAATTTAATCCCTAGCTGTGCTTCAGTGACCCCGTGGTTCCACTGCTGAGCACAGGTGAAGCTGAACTGAACTTAGTTAACCACCACTCAGCAAAGCGATCACGGAAGTCGCTTCATTTTCCCAAACCTACACTTTCAGCCCTGATTTCTAACCAGAACTCTATAGACTAACAATTCAACAGTTTCACACGCATCTCAAATGGACTTGCTTGAAAGAGCGTTAGCCAGTTGCACCATTATGCTGGGCCAAATTTGCTTGAAAGAAAACTGTTCTTGGACCCGGTGGCGTGGCCTAGCAGCTAAAGTCCTTTCCTTGAACGCAGCAGGATCACATGTGGGCACCGGTTCTAATCCCGGCAGCTCCACTTCCCATCCAGCTCCCTGCTTGTGGCCTTGGGGGGCTGTCGAGGACAGCCCAAAGCCTTGGGACCCTGCACCCACATGGGAGACCTGGAGGAAGTTCCTGGCTTCGGATTGGTGCAGCACCGGCTGTTGTGGTCACTTGGGAAGTGAATGATCAGACGGAAGATCTTCCTCTCTGTCTCTCCTCCTCTCTGTATACCTGACTTTGCAATAAAAATAAATAAATCCTTAAAAATAAAAAAGAAAACTGTTCTTCCCTCCCCTTACCCAAATTTTCTTCTTTTCCAGGAATCCTCATACTGAAAAAGAAAGCATGACCCACAGAATTGCTTAAGGCAAACATTGAAGGATTTCTTTGGGTTTATTTTCCTTAGTGCTTGTAGAATCTTTGTCCACAGTGCACCAAAATGTTCACCAGATGTTGCCATTAGTCTCACTGTTCATGTCTAGGTTCAAGTCCAATCCACCACCATTTTTTCTTTTGTTTTTGTTTGTTTCACCACTGCAGTATTAGCTTAACCATCCTCCTGATTCCAAACTTGTCCCCTCTCCACAAAACCACCAGAATGATCTTTGAAAAATATGTAACCATAGCAAATTAGCCCTCTGCCTAAAGCTTTCCTATAATTGCCCATTGCACTTAGAGAAAAAAAATGTCAAACTGCTTCATTGAGTCACCATGCGTCTGTGATCTGGCCCCAGGCTCTCTTTCTAACTCATCTCACACACAATCTCTCTGTTGAACTCACTGTGTTCACATGAACTCCCTTGTTCCAGTTCCGAAAATATGCCAAGGTCAGCCTTGCCGTAGGCCCTAGCCCCAGCTGTACCTCTGGATAGGCCTTCCCTCAATTCTTGGCACAGTGAGCTCCTTCAGAACTCCACTTCATGTCACTGACTCAGTCACCCAATCTAAGAAGCTTCCACTGTATCAAACTCTCTTTCTAACCCTTATCACTTGCTGATAATTATCTTGTTTATTTCTTGCTCTACTAGAGGGGAAGATGAGGTAGCAACAACCTCATCTACTTAATCTTTGCACCCAGAAGCTGTTTTGACACAGACCAAGTATCAAACAGTTATGTGTTGGTTGAATATCCGAAGAAAGCAGCAGTAAACTACATCTTGATCTATTTTACATTACGATAACAGAATACCACAAATTAGGTAACTTATTTTAAAAATTCATCTGTCCCATTTCTGTAGGCTGAGAAGTCCAACACCTAGCTGCCGACATCCTGCTATGGCATCATCTAAAATTAGGTCCCATCTGCCTCTACTGGGATGTGGCAATTAAGTTCCCAACAGATTCTAATAGTGACAAACCTAGAGCATTATCTTGGGTGAATGTTCATTCTAAATGACTCAGAAGATGGGCTCACAAAACCCTGGCCAAGTTCAGAAGCTCAACAGCTCCACTTGGCTAAAGGAGCAGGAATGAGGACAACAGGAAGGATCCCACTCGGCTGGACACCCAGGTGCCTCTCTACAAGAAGAGCTCTGGACACACGGTTGTCTGTGTTTCTGCAATGAGAACCATTCGATGATCTGTCTTCAGAGGCTGTTAAATTCTGTGCGAGATGCTGTGAAGTGCTCGTGGCCTTGCATTTGAGACAGGTGGGCATGACTGTCACTTCCTAAGTACTACAGTGAACGTGAAACTTGACTATTTCCTTATTTTTACAGTATTCCAAGTGCTTTCACCTTTTTTCCTTGTGTTCCTGCTCACCCCACCTTCACTTCCACCCACCGAAAACAAAACTTCAAGGTACTGAGAAGCTCTTTGGCATCTTCCTGGTGTGATAACTGGCTGATTTCCCAGACTGCTCTTCTCTATGGACACCCATTTCAGTAGCTGTTCTGCCTTCTATAATTACTTATGTACATCTAGAATCATTCTTAGAAGGTATATATTTCATGGAGGAAAAACCATACCTTTTTCCCACAGTTTTTTAGAAGGCATATCTGCTTGATAAAGTAATAAAATGAGTAAAAGAATCCAAAAGGTAGAAACAATCCAAATATTTGGCAGATGGACGTATAAACAAAATCCTGTGTGCAATGCAATATTACCCTTTTAAAAAAAGGAAATTCCGACATAGGCTACAATCTATGGATATATTTTGAGGATGTGATGCTATTATGTAATATAAGCCAATTACAAAAAAACAAAAATTGTAAGATTTATATGAGGCACCTGGAGTAGTCAACTTTTCCAAAAACAAAAGGAAAGCAGAATTGAGCTAGTCAGAGGTAGAAATGAGGGGCTGATGAGTTAGCTTTTAATGGGTACAGAGTTTGATTCTTGAAGTTGAATGAATTCTGGAGATGGATGGCAGTAATGATGGAAAATTTTATGCCATATGTCCTTAACCATAATTCTAAAAATTGTGTTTTTGAGAGGGAGGGAGGAAGGGAAGAAAGGGAAACAAACAGAGGGAAGGAGAGAGAGAGAAAGGGAGAGAGAGAGAGAGAGAGAGAGACCCTGTCTGTTCATTCTCCAGAGCTAAAGCCGAGGCTGAGAACTCAGTCTGTGTCTCCACGTCGGTGGCAGGAATCCGATTACTTGGATTGTCACCCGCTGCCTCCCAGGGTCTGTATTAGCAGGAATCTGGAGCCAATGTGGGAGCCAGGTACTAAGCCCAAGTACTACAATATGGGAAACACGTGTCTTAACTGTTAGGCTGTATCCTCATCCCTGCAACATTTCTCAAGTGAGTAAGGGATAAGAGAGAGCAGCATTAGCCCTAATGAAGTAGCGGTTGAAAACCTGTTTATTCTGGAGAAAAACAGACCACAAGGCTAAAAGAGTGGTTCTGATATTTCAGCAAACATCTATGTATATTTACAGCTGTCTTCTCTCTGAGCACAGGGCACAGACAGAATTGAAGAGGCAAACCAGAGACTTGCTATGATTTGCTCAGAGTCATCCTGATGAGAATAACAGAGATACCCAAATGTCAGGGAAAGACAGTTGAAGACTGAGTTACCAGGCAACCCCAGATACAATGCTCAGCCATGCTGGGGTTGAGAGGAAATACTAAGAGAGATTTTAAAAATACATGCATTTGGAGTGAATTAATAGACTAATAAAAATCTGATTTTACATCAGTGTTTGGTTATAAAATTTTTCTAAGAAGCCATATTTGAAAGGATAAAGTTAAGCTATTTTAATAATGATATGTGCTTAAATCATAAATACAACATGGGGCAGGAATTGGGCTGCAGTGGGCTAATGGGCCTTTGGGGACACCCACACCCCTTATTAGAGTAATGCTGGTTCCAGTCCCAGCTACTCCACTTCCAGCCCAGCTTCCAGCTGATGAGCACCCTAAGAGGCAGCAAATGATGGCTCAAGTCACCTGCTATTCATGTGGGACATCTGAGTAGAGTTTCAGGCTCCTGGCTTCAGCTTGGCCCAGCTCTGGCTGTTGAGGGTAGATGGGGAGTGAAATAGCAGATGAGAGATCTCTCACTCTTTGTCTCTCTCTCTCTCTCTGTCATTTATTTCTAATTAATTAGTTAATTAAGTTTCAAATTAAAAAAAACAGGAAATACGATGTGGACAGTTCATGGTCTGTGCCTTTTGGGGATGTCAGATTGTTATCTCTATGGCCAAAGCTCCGACACCTCAGTAGGGCAGCAACATGGGGAAACTTCACAGGGCACTGATTCTTAGTTTTGCCACCTGGAAAATCAATGTAGTCCACTTTAGTGGACAAATGGCACAATTGTAAACAATTCTAAACTCTTCTAAAGGCTGTATCATCACCATTTTTTCCCCTTCCATGGACAGCAAGGGATTATTCAGTATTTGCAAGCACTCCAAAGGCGGCCTCTGTGTCTTCAACACCAACCCCTGCATTTCTGCCAACCTTCACTTCCCATCTCTAAGTTTTCATTCCATGTGCTTGGGTCCTCACTCTTTTCTTTCACAATTTCCTTCTGCCTCTCACCACTCCCCACTCTCTGGCCACTGACTGGGTCTTCAATAAACTATGGCCTCTATGAGAGCCTCTCCCTCTCCAAGATACTTGGAATTAAAACAGCCATAAAGTCGGTACCTCCCAAAGCAGAAGTGTGTACAGTCCTCTGACTCAGGGCATTACCCTGGGTGTCTACATAGAGAAATGAGAGTGTGCATTCAAAAGGCATGTACAACAGCATATAAAGGAGGCTCATTAATCACAACCCAAAGCTGGAAACAACCCGAATGCCCACTAACAGCCAAATGGATAAATCATGAGACATTCACACAATGGAATAGATACACAGTAGTGAAAAATAATGAGTTATTACTACATCTACACCACCACACATGGATGAAGGACAACAATGATGAGCAAAAGGGCTCTCACACACACCTACCCATATACCAGAGGGCATTTTAAAAAGTTCATGGAAAAATAAATTAAATGTTTTGGTGTCAAAGTTTTTAAAATCCACGCATATTTTTTTCACCATATGCACTGTCATGAACTTTTTTTGAAGACCCCTCATGTACACGGATTTCCAAGTTTAAACTCTGGTGTCTCCATAGGTACATATCAAACAGGCAAAGCTAATCCATAGTGCCAGAGGTTAGAAAAGTAGTTATTTTTGAGGGGGCTAATGAATGGGGAGGGAGCATAAGGGAACCAATTGGAGCCCAGAAACATCCTGTATTTTAGTTTGACTGGTGGTTACTTGGACCAATACTTGGGCGAAAAATTGCTGGGACTTTATGTAAGTTATATACACAGCTGCGTCTGGGTTGGGGTCCAGCTGCACCTCCCGATACCACCTTCCTGCTGATGCAGACACTGGAAGGCAGCAGATGGCTCAAGTACGTAGGTCCCTGCCAACCTTGTGAAAGCTCCCAGCGGCGTTCTAAGGCTTCTGGATTCAGCCTGGCTCAGTTCTGGCTTTTGTGGGCATTTGGGGTGTGACTAGTGGATGGAAGAATCTCTTGTCATTCTGCCTTTCAAATAGCCTTAAATGAACTACTTTGAAAGTATGAGAAGATATATACTCAAAAATAAAGTAACCTAGAGATCACCACAAAGTCTAAAACAGCACAAACCATGCTCACCTCCCTACCTTAGCTTTGCTGGAGCAGTCTCCCTTGGTTGTGAGCCAGGGCGACATCCAAGGGCTGAGCAAGCAGATGATGTGGGGAAACCTGCAAGACAAGCAGACAGTATGGCAGATGGAGGTGCACACACACCTGTGAAAAGAAGTGATAGGAATCTGCTTCTTGTAATTTCCTCAACTGTGGAGAAAGATGAAGAGTGTGTGCCCTGAGAAAAAATGGCAGAAGAAGCAATTGCCGATAGTTTTGCTTGACTGCATGCCTCACGCCCTTCCTTGCTGCTGAGAACTCTTTGAAAGCACTACAGCCAAGGTCCCACTTCAACAGGAGCCGGTGTCTCCGTCACTGTGCCACGTCTGCCCGACCCCGCAATGCCGCCCTGATGCCTTTGTAGCATCCACTTCGTCCACTTTTCGTTGCTGTATTCTCCTTCCTCTTCTGGCTTCTCTTCTCCCCTTCCGCCCCCAGATCCTCCTTCCAACCCCTTTCTTCTCCCATCCCTTCCTAATCTTTCCCCTCACTTCTTTCTTTTTTGGCTAGGGGTTGGGGACAAGGAAGAGAACTAGCCATTATTTGATACCATTCTGAATGTTGTCCCTTTAAAAAGAAATTTGCAAAAAGCTGGTTTTTTTTTTAAAGACCCATTCCCCATTAATTTACACATGTACATTATCACATGAAAATTTGATTTTTTTTGGTTATGTAGCTGTCACTCTGAAAGTTAAAAAAGACAAAAGACATAAAAAGTCTGCTGGAATTGCCCTATGGGGAGGCTTGCTGTTTTCTCCTCAGGAAAACAATTGACAGTAACATGTTATTAAGAACTAAAAAGATTGACTCCGAGTGAAAGTCACATAAAAATCTCTCTATGACCTCCATTTCTACACACAATAGCTCCCAAAATGCTTAGAGATAAAATGCTGCTGTTTCCTGCATTGTTTACAACCCACTGAGAGAGGCTGTCAGGGATGCGGGGAAGAGGCCTGCCTGGGGGAGGTGGGCTTGAAAGCTGCCAAGCAGAGGAAGCAGGCTCAGCCAGGGCTAATGGTAATGTCTCCGGAGGCTCATAAGCAATATCTGGAAGGCAGCCTAGTGCTGTGTGGCGGGGAGAGGACCGTCCAGTGCAAGTGTCTCCTCTGTTGTCCTGAAGCATTCAGCTCCCTAACCTTGCACGCCAATTCAGCCGAACAAAAAACCGCAGGAGCCTGACCCTCTTGTGCCATGCTCAAGGCTTTGTAGTAACAAGGGGTTATTACCCTCTCCCACTCATGGGATCATTAACCATTTCTCACAGCTAACAACTTGACCTTCTCCAGGAGAAATGCTGGAAATGAACAAGTCTCCACCCCATTACATTTCCAGTAAGGTCTTGGCAGCTTTTGAGAGATTTTCTCTGGGCACTTGCTGTTGGCCCAGATTATAATTCAGCTCTACAGGGAGTTATTGCTAGACAATTCATAAAACCTACAGTAAGAATGTGGGTGGGAAATATGGTCATTTAACCTGATTCTCGGCTTCCAAATCTTCACAGTTAGGATAAGCATAGGGTTGCTGTGAGGCTCAATGAAATGCAATAGCTCACGTAGTAGGTATTTGGGAAATGCTGTTAACTGTTCAACTCCTCTCCATTTTTTATCTCTTGAAAAAACTGAGTTGAGAGGCTGGCATTTGACAGAGTGGTTAGGACATCACTTCGGATGCCCGCATCTCATAGGCGAGTGCCTGGGTCTGAGTCCTGGCTCTGCTCTTAATTCCAGATTCCTGCTAATGTGCGCCCTAGGAGGCAGCAGATGATGGCTCAAACATTTGGGTCTTTCCTACTAACATGGGAGACTCAGATTAAAATCCTGGCTCCTGGCTACTGTATGACCCAGCTAAAACAGGGATTGGGTCCTGTGCGATAGCTCAGTGGCTAAAATCCTTGCCTGTACATGTCGGGACCCCATATGGACACACCTGTTCAAGTCCTGGCTTCTCCATTTCTCATCCAGCTTCCTGCATATGGCCTGGGAGAGCAGTCAAAAACAGCCCAAAGCCTTGAGACCCTATATCCACATGGGAGACCAGGAAGAATCTCCTGGCTCTTGGTTTCAGATAGGTGCACCTCCAACCATTGCGCTCACTTGGAGAGTGAATCATCGGACGGAAGATCTTCCTCTCTGTCTCTCCCCTTTGTATATCTGACTTTGCAACCAAAATGGATAAATCTTTAAAAAAAAACTTATTAAAAAAAGCCCTAGGCTACGGTGCTAGGCCCTAAATCTTTCCTTTAAGATGATAGATTTGGAGGCAGATCGAAAGGTACAAAATCCCAGCTGTGTCTTACCTGTATAACCTTGAGAAAGTTATTTAACGTTCCTCTGTTTTGCACATCTGTGAAGTGGAAATGTATTAGAATTATTGTGATGATTCAATGAATTAACCAATGAAAAGCATTCAGAATAGTACTTACCTAGTATATGCTAACTTCTGAAACTACAGAATATATTACATCATCAGTGAAATAAAACTTCAGTATATTTTACATTCAAATTTATAAATGGGGCCCAGCATGGTAACCTAGTGGCTAAAGTCCTCACCTTGAATACGCCAGGATCCCATATGGGTGCTGGTTCTAATCCTGGCAGCCCTGCTTCCCATTCAGCTCCCTGCTTGTGGCCTGGGAAAGCCTTGGGACCCTGTACCCCTGTGGGAGACCCAGAAGAGGCTCCTGGTTCCTGGCTTTGGATCAGCACAGTTCCGACCGTTGCGGTCACATGGGGAGTGAATCACTGGATGGAAGATCTTCCTCTCTGTATCTCCTTTTTGTTTTATTGGTTTTTTTAAAATTTCATTTAAAAACTCACTGTTATTGGAAGGCAGAAAGAGATCTTATGGATCTCAGACACACACACACACGGAGAGAAAGAGAGAGAGGTTTCCACCTGCTAATTCATTCCTCTTATACTTGAACAGTTTGGGCTGAGCCAGGCTGAATCCAGGAGCCTAGAACGTGATTCAGGTGTCCCACCTGCGTGGCAAGGACCTATGTTCTTGAAGCATCATCTGCTGCCTTCCAAGGAACAGGAATTTGGAATTGGACAAAGAGCTGAGAGTTGAAGCCAAACGTTCCAACATGCGATATGGGCAACAAGACCCAGCCCAACTGCTGTGCAAAGATAATTTTGTCTAGGAAACACAAGTTTACTTGGTAGTTAAAAGCCTGTGTTCTACATTGAAGTACTTGTATTTGATTGCTACTTCCGGCTTCTAATTCCAGCTTCCTGATAATTGCACATCCTGGGAAACAGCAGTCATGGCTTGCCACTCATCTAGGCAATCTTAACTGATTTCTTCTTTCTTAGCTCAGGCCAGTGCCAACCCTGCCTGTTGTAGCTATTTAAGAAGTGAACCACGAAGGACGGAACAGGTCAATCAACCACCTCAGCTAAACGTTGGGCAGCGAAATACTGGGCAAATGAAGACTCCATGATGGACTGTGACAATCAGTGGCTTCTTCAATGACCTAATCGAGCTGGGAGGGATGTGACTGGCAGCGATCCATAACTGGAAGACTTTTAAGACCACTTGAGCAAGTATCTCAGCATGCCCCACATCTGGGACCTTGGGCGGGTGGGAGACTGGGTGGGGATTCTCCCTCAATATCCCCCTTCACCTCAGATACATAAATAATAAAAATATATATAAATTTAAAAAAAAAAAGAAGTGAACCAGGGCCCAACACGGTAGCCTAGTGGTTAAAGTCCTCACCTTGCATGTGCCAGGATCCCATATGGGCACCAGTTTGTGTCTCGGCTGCTCCACTTCCCATTCAGCTCTCTGCTTGTAGACTGGGAAAGCAGTCAAGGATGGCCCAAAGCTTTGGGA
The DNA here is from genome assembly GCF_030435755.1 of Ochotona princeps. NCBI lineage: Eukaryota > Metazoa > Chordata > Mammalia > Lagomorpha > Ochotonidae > Ochotona > Ochotona princeps. The sequence goes on along the minus strand of NC_080842.1, from coordinate 40,438,786 downwards.
TCCTGCACCTCTGTCGGAGACTTCAGAGAAGTTCCTGGCTTTGAATCAGCTTATCTCTAGCCATTGTGGCCTTCTCTGGGTCTCCCATGAAGGTGCAAAGTCCCAAGGCTCCAGATTATTCTCCATTGTTTTCCCAGACCATAAGCAAGGAGCTGAATGGAAAGCGGAGCAGCCAGGAGACGGCACCCATATTGGATGCCAGCACTTGCAGGCAGAGGATTAGCCAATTAAGGCATTATGCCACTGCATAATATGGGACTTTAAAGACAGAAGTATTTAAATCAACTTATCCCATACTGAGGTGCCACCCTGAGTCCTAGAATTCAGGTGCTCTGCTTCCAATCCAGCTCCCTGTTAATATACCTGGGGGGCAGTGGAAGGTGACCCAAGTGCTTGGGGCCCTGCTACCTGTGTAGGAGCCCTGGATGGTTGAGCTCCTGCTGTCTTTTATGGAGCGATCCAGTGGACAGAAGATCTCCCTGTGTTTGCCTCTGTCTCTGTGTGTATCTGAATCTACCTTTCTCTGTTGTTCTTTCAATAATCTAGTTAAAAAGCTCTTGATAATTAAGACTCATTCTTGCAATGGGTCCTGTTTCAGTTGTTTGTCTTTCTCTCGTCAGACATTACAGAGACGTATGTGAACACTCCCCAGCTCAGTGTGCTCTACTCTCTTTAAAAATTGAGCTGTGAGCTGGCATTGTGGTGCAATGGGTTTAAGCCAGCATCTGCAGTGCCAGCATCCCATATGATCACTAGTTTGAGTCTCGGCTGCTCCACTTCCCTTCTAGCTGCCCGCTAATGTGCCTGGGAAAGCAGCAGAAGATGGCTCAAATGTTTGGACCCCTGCACCCATTTGGGAAACCCAGCCAACTTCAGCCTGGCCCAGCCCTGGCCATTGTGGCCATTTGGGAAGTTAATCAGTGGATAGAAGATTTGTGTCTCCCTCTGTCTCTGTAACTCCAACTTTCAAAGAAATAAACATTTTTTTTTAAAGAAAATTAAGCTGTCCTGAACTTTCTACATATTTCAATACAAATATTTTAGATTTTTAAAGGTATATTGGCAGCATTATGCCAACAACAATGCAAGTGTTTTAATGCTGCAAAAATAAGACAGCGCTGAAATATTAATACACCAAAGCATCAGAAAAAGTGAAGTTACAGTCTGTGTGTTGAGTCTCCACATGTTCCGTTCCGTGCAATTGTTGAGCTAACTCACAGAGAGCCTCGTGTTGTTCAGACAAGCAGTGTCCAATCCTTTCTTGTTCTCTTCTCTGCAGCCACCAGTCCTGACCAGCCTAGCAACCTGCAAAAAGCAAGCTCCTTGTTTTGTTTTTGCCAGGCCTATTGAGGTGCTTCCTCATGCAAGACGAATGCAATCCACTAGGGGGAGCCGTTACACTCCAGTTGCCCACCTAGGCTTCAGGAAACATTCCTGCAGGGCAGATCACAAACATAAGTAGCCTATGACCATGTCACACGAACATTGTTTAAAGATAAAAGTATATCTGACACAGTGACTTTTAAAATTAAGAACATAACTAGGGATCCTAAATCTTTACTGAAAACTGTTCAATACACTAATTATTACTATTCAATTTGTTATTATGTCCAATTCATGGAAAGAAAAAGATGGCAATGGCCAAAAAAACCAAAGATGGAAGGAGAAAGAGAGAAGGCAGGAGAGATAAGAGAGGAGAGGGGGTAAGGGTCTGATGAGGCAGAATCCTAAGGGGTCAGTGAGGCGGTCAACATGCAGCATAAGAGGCAAAGTCTAGAATAACGAGTCTTGAATCATGGGTCTTGTCTTTCCTGTTCCATCACCATCTGCTCTGGGACATGAGGAAGTATGGACTTCTCATACACTGGCCACGCGTTTCTATCCGGGGTTAAGAATTCCTGGGCAGCAGAGAGGCAGAAGCAATGAGAAGGGAACAAGAGGTGGAACAATGGAAAGAAGGAAGGTTAGAAAGAGCCACAGGGAGAACAAAGCAGGCAGCAGGGCATCAGCCCATTCCATGAGCAACCCTGGGCAAGCCTTGCCGAGGGCTCTTCCTCGGTGTTCCTTGTTGCCCTACCCTGTCTTCTCTCTCCTCAAAGCTTTCTCCCACTGTGGCCCTGACCCTCGTGAGCCATTCTAAGGCCCCCGGAAAAGGGAGCCTGCGCTGCTGCCACGTACCTTTAGTCCTGTCACCTGGACTGCCATCTCCCTCTCTAAGTCCCCATTTCTCATTTGCACGATGATGGGGATCAAATGAAATGGAATAATTTTGAATCAATGCAATGTCACCTCAGAAGTTGTCTGGGGCCCTACAGAGGACCCAGTGTCACGGACAGAGAACAGGAGCAAAGGCTGTTAGACAAGCTGAGGCTTCTCCTGCCATGTGTGCTCGGGACTACAGGAATAGGTGACTGGGAATGAAGTTACTCCCCTTCTTGTGTTTGTGCGTATTGTGACCACGGTTAAAATCATCAACCCAGAGCCCTGAACCTGACCTTTGTCCTAGACTTCTTCCCTTCCTTGGAGTACCAACTGAATATGGCCTAGGAGGACATCGGGAAGTGAGCTGCATAAATTCCAGCTTATCCTCCAAGGTAACCTTTAACTTGGACTATAATTCTAGTGTCCTTACCAAGAGCTAAAAACTACAAGAGAAAGTTTCCGTTGGGGATTTGAAGCAGGAATAAAATAATAATGATGACATTTGACATTTCTGGATTAGGCCAGCCGCTTTTCAGGAGTAAGGACTACTGACACAATATTCAGAACCTCATGTTATTTTCTTAGGGGTTATATTTCCTAAGCATCTGGGGGGTGGAGGGTAAGTATTGCTCAAAAGAACCGAGGCTTTGTTTTGGATCCCTTGGAGCAGACAATGTCTCCATTCAAGGGATCAAGGTGGGCTGGTCAGGGGTAATGGATTGAGGAAGAAAGGAAGAGATCAAGTGTGAAAATTCTGTGCCAAACAACTTCCCCAAACTTCCTTCCACCTAATCTGACCCTTTTCAACGAGATGTGTGAACTAAGCTGTTGCTTTGATGATCTTTCCACTTTTTTTTCCACTGAGGTGAACATGGAAGCCATATGGCACCCACTCATTTACAAGCCTACAAGAGAAGGCTCTGGGCCAAAGGTGAATAATGAGGCCCTCCCTTCCAGTCAGTCAACAAGTGCTGCTCATTAAGATGCTCCCTGGTGCACTGCTGTGCCCACGGGCCTTTCAGATGTCTGTACTCTTCCTGCTTGCCTACCACATAGCACAGTCAACCACTGTGCTGCAAGGGCTTCTCAAGTAAAGGAGAAAGGGCAAACAGATCTGAGAAGCACCCTGACCACTTCTCACCACCTGCATGTTTGTCTCTGTATGATTCAGGGAGGGGTTTCTTTCATTTCTTGCCTTGAACCAACAAAACAACAGGCCTGTTTCTGAAGTGTGTGCCTTGGGTTGTAGCAGCAAGTCAGCTTTGCTTTTTTTTTTTTTTTAAAGATTTATTTTATTTTTATTACAAAGTCAGATATACTGAGAGGAGGAGAGACAGAGAGGAAGTGGAGCTGCCGGGACCAGAACCAGCGGCCATATGGGATCAAGGCGAGGACCTTAGCCACCAGGCCACACTGCCGAGCCCAGCTTTGCTTTTAAAACAGAATCTAGGACAGGCATTGTGGTTCAGTGCATTAAGCTGTCACCCGAGAGACTAACATCCCACATGGGTATCAGCTGCTCCATTTCTCATCCCTGCTGGTACACCTGAGAGAGCACTGGAAGAAGGCCCCACATATTTGGGCCTTGTATCCATGTGTGACAGGGGTAGCATTCCAGGTTCCTTGCTTTGGCCTGGTCAAGCCCTGGTCATTTCAGCCATTTAAGGAGTGAACCAAAAGATTTCTCTCTCTCTCACTCTCTCTTTCTCAACCTCTGTATCTCCCTCTTTTTGTCACTCTATCTTTCAAGTCAATCGATAAATCAAAAATAAATAAAATTCCAAGAGTCCTGGGTCTGATCTCAGGCCTACTGAATCAGAACTCAGTTATCTGTTTTTTCATAACCTGTTCATCCCTGATGATTTTTATGCAAAGAACAAGGGAGACTCTCCAGTCACTGTCAACAGACTGGATTTCTAGTGCTGGTTTTCCCTTCAGGCTGACTAGGCCAGTGTTACTATCTGTTGGGTTAGATCAGAGATCAGCAAACTATAGCCTGTAGACCAAATCTGGCCCGACGCCTTTGTCATTAAAGTTTTATGAGAACACAGCCCTGCCCATTTGTTCATGTGTTGTCTATGTCTGCTTTTGTGCTTGGAGTTACAACAGTGATTGTTGTAATTAGAGAGCTTCAATTATTTATTGTGTGGCTGTTTGTAGAAAAACTCTGCCAGTCTCTCAGTAAGATGATATATTTAAGAAATTTTCCAACTCTAGGAATCTTTAAAAATGGAATTCGTTGTACCTTACATATATGCATTTATATTGCCTCTGTATCAATAATTATTTGTCTACATGGCCAGGGAGGAAGGTCAAGGATGGAGGGGAAAGAAGAGGGCATTTGGAGACAGAATTGGGTGATTGGCCACACTTGAAAAAACAGGGGAATTTAAGAGAAGGCAGGAAATCTTGCTCAGAGTTTGTTTTAAGCTATTAAAGTGTGTTTTGGTCTAAAACTGAAGTAGCGACAATTGGTTGCTGTACCTACAATTTTTTGCCTATCCACATTCAAAATCCTTTCCCAGCTTAGAATTTATAATCCCAGATTGGACCATTATCTCTCCTTCCATTGTATTGAATCCCTTTTCTCTCCCATCTAGAAATAAAGATGTTAATCCATTAATCCATGTTGATAACAGAGAACAGTAAAATAAGCCCACTCTTCCATAGGAAAAGGACATATTCACTGCATCTATCGTGTCTAATGGTTAGATGCTCACCTGTCATTCTCTTTAACATTAAGAATCTCAGTTTAATAAGTGGACTACCTACCAGGCTCTTGAGTTGCATGCTCTGCTCTAATGAGGAACACACTATACAGCTCTCTCACTCTCTATTCCTTATTGCCACCACATCTCCTGTCCACTGAGTCATTTTCACTCCATTCGCTGAAATCACCTGGTCCCAGTTTCCTCCTGACCCATCCTCAGAAACTTCCAGGCCTATACCAACTACCCCAATGACCGGCAATAGGTTCTCGGGTACCTGACAACGTCATGGCCAGTGTCCATCTTCTCTGTTCCATCCTGTCATCTGCTCCCACAGTTGTACCCTGAACTCCTTATCTCCAGAAACGGGATCCAAATTCATGCAAAACCAGGAGAGATCTTTTACTGGCCCCTCCTCCAGCGTATACCATGTACTTAAAAAAAAAAAAAAAGCTTTCATTAACCTCTGCTAGGATTATAATGTGTTGAAAACGATCAGCTTTGGGTCCCAACAGGATCAAGCAGAGCCTCATCACCACCAGCTGACAACAGAATCTCAGATATCCCCCGTGCTGCCAAGAGGGGAAGCAGCTGAGTCAGCAATGTAAGAAGCCATTCTAGAGAAGGGGTCTTAAGGGCCATCTGCTGCTTCCCTCCACCCCAAAGCTGCTACATAAAGAGATGGCTGGGCACAAATGACACATATCATTAGCAATAGAATACATGAATGCTTAAACCTAAATAACATTTTCAAAATAAGTAGGCTAAGCAATCTGTATAAAACACATTACAGATCAATTTAACATAAATTCTAAGGCAGAACATTATCAGGCAGAACAGAAAATAGAAGGTACAAACATTCTTGGCATCACTTTAGTCACTACTGAGTCTCAGGCTAGTCATCCGGAAAGAACAGTAATGGCACAGGTACCCACACTGAATAAGCTAGAATAACTCCAGCACTGCTTTGCCAGCCTGGATTGAAGATCCCCGGTGAGGCATCAGTGTGTAAGGCATCCTGTATTTCCCCAGGCCCTGCTTTCTGCTGCTCTTACAGGGATTACCTCATACTTCTGCCCAGCTCCTTATGCTTCCAACATCTGCTCCATCCCTATGCTAAGTGCCCTTACTTGCTATGACTGGACAGATTGCCACCAGGGCCCCCCTAGCACTTACCAACCCCTTGGGTGCTGCCTTCCCATTGTTATTCTGGAGGAGCTGTATCACATGTGGGTGTGCAATGGAACATCTTAACAACTACACAGAAGGCTGCTCCCTCAGCCCTACTTATTTAAAGATTTGTTGATTTCTCTGAAAACATTTCAATCCTTTCACAACAAGATTTATTTGTGTTTTTATTGGAAAGGCAGATGTACAGACAGAACTAAATTTCATGCACTGGTTCACTCACCACATGATCACAATGGCTGGAGCTGAGCCTATCTAAAGCCAGAAGACAGGAGCTTCCTCTGGGTCTCCCATGAGGGTACAGGGTCCCAAGGCTTTGGGCCATCCTCTACTGCTTTCCCAGGCCGCAAGCAGGGAGCTGGATGGGAAGTGGAGCAGCTGGTACATGAATCGGCACAGGTATAGGATGCCAGCATGTGCAAGGTGAGGATTTAGCCACTGAGCCATCGTTCTGGGCCCAACATTTCAACTTTTTAAGAGGCATGGAATGGGATGAAGAGACAGTGAGATGAAGTCTCATTTACTGAACACCTAACTTACATGAGGCATTGGATCTCATTTAGCTTCCTCTAAGATTTGGGAACTGAGAACCTGGTTAGGTAACTCGATTCCCCTTCCCCCAATATTCTTATTGCGGCTTTTACAAATAGTCCAGAAATAACGCCCAGCAGTGCGGGGCCAGTTACAGGTGTCCAGATCTCCATCTCTCTGGAGTGCCTGGAGTGCTGACCATCTCAACTGCTGGACCAAACGTCCACTCCAGTTATCTAGAAAGTTTTGTGTGTGCTGATTCTGTATTCTGCTACTTTGCTGAATTCATTTCTTTATTCTTACATTTTTTAATAGAATCTTCAGTTTTCTATATGTAAGTTTATATCATCTTTAGCTGGAGATAATTTACTTCTCCCTTTCCTATTTGGGTACTATTTGGCTGTTGTTCAGGGCAGAACATCCAGTACTGTGTTGAAGAAGTGGTAAAAGGATGTCTTCTTCATGATCTTAGAGGGGAAGCTTTGTCTTTTCCCATTGATCATGTCATGTGTTACCTATATGCTTTTCATCATGCTTAAGTAATTTCTTTGATTGTTGAGCATTTGTATGAAAGTATGTTAAATTTTGTCGAATGCTTTTTCCACATCAACTGAGATGATTGTTTTTCCCATTGTTCTGCTCTTGACCAATGTTAATGTCTTGAGCTATCTTTTTCTCATTTTTCCATTGAAACTTTACTGGAAGGTGGTGTGAGAGATCAAGGGAAAGAGAGACAGGGACACACACACACAGAAAATCTTTATTCCACTGCTTCACTTTCCAAAATGCCTGCAACAGCTGGGGCTGGATGAAGCTAAAGCCAGGAACTCTATCTGGATCTCCCACACAAGTGACGGATTCAAACACTCCAACAATCATGTTACCTGCCTGACTTGCTTAGCAGAAAGCTGGATTGGAAGTGGAAGCAGAACTGGATTCCAGGTACTGGGATACGCTACCAAGTGGTGGTTTAACTGGCTGTGCCAGTATGCTGGCCTCCCTTCCTCACTTTTGAAGGACAGTTCTGCTGAATACAAACAGCTTTCTCCCTTCAACATTTGGAATATGTTGCTCTACTGCCTTTGGTCTCCAAAGTTTCTGATGAGAAATCTGCTATTCATACATATCTATAAATATATATGTATTTTATATAACTTATTTATATGGAGGGTAGAGTTACAGAGGGAGTGATTTTTCCATCTGCTGGTTTGGTTCCCAGGTAGCTGCAATAGCCAAGGCTGAGCTAGGCAGAAGCTGGGAGCCCAGAACTTCCTGTAGGTATAGGGGCCCAAGCAGTTGGGCCATTGTTCACTGCTCTCTCAGGCACATTAGCAGGGAGCTGGATTGGAAGTGGAGCAGCAGGAACGTCGAAATGCTGTGCCGCAGTGTAGCTCTCTGCTGATACTCTTACTGGGAAATCCTGTGGCAAGTTGCTTCTCTCAGATCTGTGTTCTGTCAGTTTGATTATAATTGTCCTAGTGTGGGTCTCTTTGAGGTTATCCTGTCTGGCATTTGCAAGTTCCCAAAGGTTCTTCGGCCTCTCTACATTTTCACATTTCTACATTTTCACAGAGATGACTGTTTTCTCAGTCTTCATGTATTTTTCCACCCCTTTTACCTCTAACCTGACAGGAATCTTTCCAAGTACTTACTGGTTACAGAGGTAATTGAATTGCCTTTAATTCAATCTCCTTTTCTCCCTTAAGTGTAGTTTCTCTAGACTTCTGGGTCTCTGCAGTCTGGCAATGGGATGACAAAAGAAATATCTACCGTGAAAAAGTGTTTACTCTTCTACTTTAGGTAATTTGAAGTCTGTAGTGTTTGTGTTACACGGAAATGTATACTTTGCGTAATTTAATTCTTTCTGTTAAATAGTAAGAGGTAAACATGGAGGGAGTTAGAGTAGGTGGCCACTGTTACCTTGGTTACCCAGACATTAATTTTAGCTGTCTTTTTTTTTTAAGGTAAAATCTATTTGAAAGGCAGAAAGAGAGGGAGGAAGGAATGGAGGGAGGAAGAGAGACAGAGAAAGGTTTACCCCTCAAATGCTGCAATAGCCAGGTCCAGCTTGGCCAAAATCTGATGTCCAAATCTCCAGCCAAGTCTCCTCACCTGAGACGGGGGTATTTGAACTATTATCTGCTATCTCCCGCGACGCATTAGCAGGAAGCTGGTTTGGAAGCAGAGTAGCTGAGAAATGAACCAGCAGTAATTGCAAATAGCAGCCACTGTACCACAATGCTTGCCCCTTGGCCCTCACTAGAGTGTTTCCTGGGTTAGAATGTGATTTGTAGTTGTTTTCTTCTGGGTGAGTTGAGATACATTCCTGTCTTCTAATTTCCTACTATTGCTAAAGAGAAATCACCCTTCACTGTCTTTGCTCCTTCTTTGGGACTGATCTGTTTCTGCTCTGTCTTATTTTTTCTCTTCATGTGTTCTTCTTTCCTATAAGATATTTAAATGCAATTTTAAGAATGAATCTAATTTATTTTTATTGGAAAGGCAGATATACACAGAGAAGGAGCTAGAGAGATAAAGATTTTCCTGTCTGCTGGTTCACTCCCCAAGCAGCCACAATGGCAGGAGCTGTCAATCTGAAGCCAGGTGACAGGAGCTTCCTCTGGGTCTCCCACATGAGTGCAGGGTCCTAAGGCTACTTTCCCGGGCCACAAGCAGGGAGCTGGTCAGGAGGTGGAACAGCCAGGACATGAATCAGCACCCATGTGGGATCCCAGCATATGCAAGGTGAAGATTTAGCCACTAGACTATCATGCTGGGCCCCAAAAATGTTTCTTACGATTCTTTAAGCTCCATGTAGTTGGCAGTGTCAAATTCAGCCATTAGCCCTTCACAATTTCTTTAACCTCTTATGCTTTTAAATGTGTGTGTGTGTGTGTGTGTGTTTTTTAAGGAGCTAGTGTTGTGGTACAGTGGTTAAAGCTACAACCTGCAGCATTGGCATCCCACATGGGCACTGGTTTTTGTCCGGGCTGCTCACTACTGATTTAGCTCCCTGCTGGTGACTTGAAAAAAAGCAGTGGAAGATGCCCCAAACGTCTGGGCCCCTGTCACATAAATGAGGGGCCTGGATAATGCCCTCCTGGCTTGGCCTGGCTACTGGGGCCATCCGAAAGGTGAACTTGTGGATGGAAAATCTCTGTCTCTCCCACTCTCTATAACTCTTTCAAATAAATAAATCAATGTTTAAAAATCACGTTTTTAGTTTGTTTATTCCATGTTACTCCCTTGGTTAAAATGCTCTAATATCACTCTTTTATGCTTTAAACAATATACTCTTATGCTTTAAATAATACATTCTTCACAAATACCTTTAAGGACCTTATTGCACGACAGTGTTACTTCATAACCCAAAATTAGGCCTTTAAATGTTTACTTATCATTTCTGCTTTTCATTTAGTTTCCATTTTGTTCCCTAACATGATCTCAGCAATTGATGTGCCCAATTAATAATTATTATTTGTGTCTTTCATGTCTTTTTAAAGATTTATTTATGAAGTTTACAAAACGGTGGGGAGAGTCAGAGAGAAGTACAGAGATTTGCTGGTTCACTCCCCAAATGGCACAACAGCTAGGACTGGGCCAGGTTGAAGCCAGGATCCTCTTCTGGGTCTCCCTTGTGAGTACAAGAGCCTAAGCACTTGGGCCATCTGCTGCTGCTCTTCCAGTCACTTTAGCAAGGAGCTGGATTGGAAGCAGGACAACTGAGACTGAAACTGGCCCCCTGATGGGATGTCAGTGTTGCAGGTAGTGGCTTTATGCAATATGCCACAATGCAGGCCCTGAACCTGTCGTAGTCTGTGATGCTTCCTGTATCTCCAAGCTTCAGGCTAGAAGCAACCTCTTCCCTGCTGTGCTGCCACACTACTTCGAGCACTCCAGACTGCAGAAGTCAGTGCTTCACAGTTACCGCCTCCCTTCAGTGTCAACTTCACAAGACTAGAAACCTTGTCATTTTCTTGGAATGTTTAAAGTATCACTATCTGGTGTAAGGAGGAAGCAAATAGGTGGTTAATGCATGAATGAATGCTACTGATTGGTCACAGAGACTTGAGATAATATCCCTTAAAGTGATTTATATAACAGACAGAAAAAAAAAACCCAATATATAATGCCTGACGCTGGAAAAAAAAAACAAAAACACCCAAAAGCCAAACAGCCTTATTATCACATACATCATTGAAAATAATGATAGATAAAAAAATATATATTTTCTGCAAAAGTAGTCCTATCAATCAACAGGACAGGAGAACAAAAGATTATTAGACTAAGATTTAGTTTGCTTCCCACTTAATATCTGTATTTACTAATTAATATTAGTACTATAGCAATGGCTCCAGAAAAAAAAATCCTGGAAGTCATATGACCCAGACAATCTAGGATTTTCTGCAATGGTTATCATCACATTGAGAACTGTAAGGAACTTATCCTTGTCATTATGGCAAGGATTCTCTAACTGATGGCTAATTGGCACACAGATGATTTCTGCCCTAGGGACTATTACACATTCCCTTGGCAAGCAAAGCTGTGCTCAGTTTCTTTCTAGAGAGCAACCTCCTTCCCTCTGCCCTCCTGGCCACCTCCCCTTATGGGAAATCAGAAACCTGCATACAAATACAGCATGAGAATTTATTTCCCTTCTTCAGCAAATTTCCAATAAGTCTAGCGTCAAAAACATTCCCCAAATATATATCTTGTTGATTAATTTCGTGTGGAGTGTTTGAATATTGTAGTTGTTACTGTACAGGTACACACTGAATATTATTTGAGGTTGCTGAAGACTTTCTCTTAGAACTACAAGACCTTGGGTCTGGCGCGGTGGCCTAGCAGCTAAAGTCCTCGCCTTGAACGTGCCGGGATCTCATTTGGGCACCGGTTATAATCCCGGCAGCCCCACTTCCCATCCAGCTCCCTGCTTGTGGCCTGGGAAAGCAGTTGAAGACGGCCCAAAGCCTTGGGACCCTGAATCGCATGGGAGACCGGAAGAGCTCTTGCTCCTGGCTTCAGATTGGCGCAGTTCCGGCCATTGCGGTCACTTGGGGAGTGAATCATCGGATAGAAGATCTTCCTCCCTGTCTCTCCTCCTCTCTGTATAACTGACATTGTAATCCAATCCAATCCAATCCAATCCAATCCAATCCATCTTAAAAAAAAATAAAAAAAGAACTGCAGGACCTTTAGTCTTAAGCTATCTGCAAAGATACAGTAAAAAGGGTCAGTATAATTCCTCAACTGCAGAATAGAAGACAATGACCCAGGAGTTCCTTAGCAAAAACTTTTTACTTAAAAAAATATTTTTAGGGTCCGGCGGCATGGCCTAGTGGCTAAAGTCCTCACCTTGAACACCCCAGGATCCCATATGGGCACCGGTTCTAATCCCGGCGGCTCCACTTCCCATCCAGCTCCCTGCTTGTGGCCTGGGAAAGCAGTCGAGGACGGCCCAATGCATTGGGACCCTGAATCGCGTGGAAGACCCGGAAGAGGTTCCTGGTTCCTGGCTTTGGATCGGCATGCACCAGCCCGTTGCAGCTCACTTGGGAGTGAATCATCGGATGGAAGATCTTCCTCTCTGTCTCTCCTCCTCTCTGTATATCTGACTTTGTAATAAAATAAATAAATCTTTAAAAAAAAACAATAAGGCTATCTATATGTGATTCTCCTTTGTGTAGGTGTGCCCTGTTCAGGAGTACCCACACACCAGCAAATAAACCTATGCTCCCTAACTCTTTTAATAATTGGCACACTTGAAAATCTCCTTTATTCCAAAGCCAAACCCACTCCTTGTCTCCTTCTGACAAAACAGTTTTGCTGGTTGAGAATGTGGGGCTGAGACAAAGGCAGGATTCAGTCAGATTAACAGAGAAAAATAAACAGAATTTTAAACAGGAGGAAAATAAGATTAGAGAGACAAAAAATAAGGAAGATATGAGAATAAATGATAAGAAAACTGAAAAATCAATGGCTGGAAGAAAAGAGAAGGAATCTTAAGAAAGTTAGCAGGGACTGTTCTGTTATTAATCTCGACACCTATCTCTCGCCACCCACCTCCACATTGTTGCAACTGGCCAGGACTCTGAAATGCTGCTAATTCTTAATGTACTCCTTGGGCTGTTTTCCATTACTCATTTGTTTATTGCCTACATGCTGCAGATACGGAGGTGTGAGGCTTAGTACACCAGTTTTTTGTTGCTGTTGTAACGAATTACCCCAGGCTCAGGGGTTTAAGCAACACAGTATGATTATCCTACAGTTTGGCAGCTCCGAAGTCTGAAGTGGGCTTCACTGACCTGACAGCAAGAAACCATGGAGTTCCTTTCAGGACACCGAGGAGGGGGAGTTTACTTCTTCTGCTTATTCTGGTTGTTGTCAGAATTTCTTGCACTTGTAAGGTGAGATGTGCTTGCTGGCGCTCCCATTTCCACTCTAGTTGGGTCATGCTTTCAGTTGAGAAAATAAGGGTCAAATAAGAACAAAGATTACTAGCTAAGAAAGTCTTACCAAGAATCTCTTCAACACAGTTACTTAACAAGTTCTTAAAAAGAGAAAGGAAAAGGTAGCTAGAAACTGATCATTAATCAGAATGGTAGAAGAAATTTGGAGATAGTTCGGTCACTTAAAAATTTGTAAAAACCTTATGAAAGGGGCTTGGCACAGTAGCCTAGTTAGGCTAACGTCTTTGCCTTGAACGCACCGGGATCCCATACAGGTGCCTGTTCTAATCCCAGCAGCCCTGCTTCCCATCCAGCTCTCTGCTTGTGGCCTGGGAAAGCAGTCAACGACGGCACAAAGTCTTGGGATCCTGCACACCCGCGTGCGAGACCAGGAAGAAACTCCGGGCTTCTGGCTTTGGATCAGCTGCGGCTGTTGTAGCTGCTTGGGGAGTGAATGATCAGATGGAAGATCTTCCTCTCTGTCTTTCCTCCTCTGTATATATCTGACTTTCCAATTAAAAAAAGTTTTGAGATAATTGTAATTTACATATTGTCTTAATAAATAAATAATATTCATACCTAGTTTCTCTTAATGATAACTTTTTGGAATAACTATTAACATAGGAACCTGAAAATTAGCATAGACTATGCTAATTTTTCTATTCAGACTTTCATTTAACATGTATGTCAGTTCCATGCAATTTTAGCACATGTAGATTTGTGTAACCACCAACATGGCTAAAGCACAGGGAAATGTCAGTTTTTAAAAGTGGTTTCCTTGAGCTGTCAGAGTTCTATCTAACTCTTTCAAGGAATGCTGCAGAAGATAAGGGTTATGCAAGGCGAGGCCAAGAAAAAGCGGTATTCCTGGCACTCTGCCTTCCCTTTCGAGAAAAATCTGCTTTTATTTATCTATTGAAAAACAATCTCGTACAAAAAGCCATTGACTTGGCCCAATACTTTGATGTTACAGGTGAAGGAACTGTATTCATGCTATTATAGTGCTTAGTTAATAAAGGCTCCTTAGTACAAAAATAATAGTCTAACTCCTAGCTAGCCTTTCTGTGCACGGAAAAAAAATATCACCTGCCATTTGCCTACATGGGTTAGATTTCTCAGTGGAAAACCGATATATTCTAATGTGTTTATTCTTTTTTTTTTTTTAATTACAAAGTCAGATATACTGAGGAGAGATAGAGAGGAAGTGGAGCTGCTGGGATTAGAACCAGCAGCCATATGGGATCAAGGTGAGGACGTTAGCCACCAGGCCACGCCCTAATGTGTTTATTCTTAACAGATATTTACCAAGCCTCTATTTATGTGCTTGTAAGTGTTGTTATGTAGTAAGAATATAATAATGAACATAATAATGCCTTTTACTATAGTGACAAAATAAGTCCAAGAGAGGGGTATGATATATAATAATGTGTTTTTATTTTTATTTTTTTATTTTTAAAGATTTTTATTATTATTGGAAAGCTGGATATACAGAGAGGAGGAGAGACAGAAAGGAAGATCTTCCATCCGATGATTCACTCCCCAAGTGAGCCGCAACGGGCCGGTGTGCGCCGACCCGAAGCCGGGAACCAGGAACCTCCTCCAGGTCTCCCACGTGGGTGCAGGGTACCAAATCCTTTGGCCATCCTTGACTGCTTTCCCAGGCCACAAGCAGAGAGCCGGATGGGAAGTGGAGCCGCCGGGATTAGAACCAGCGCTCATATGGGATCCCGGGGCTTTCAAGGTGAGGACCTTAGCCGCCAGGCCACGCCGCCGGGCCCTATAATAATGTGTTTATACATTTCCATGAATCAGATTACTGAGTCCTGTATTATGAGTAAGAAAACTTAGTGATATTATAATATGGCATGTGAAACCTAATTTAAAAATAGCAGTGCAATATGCTACACAGGCTGTTTAAACAGAAAAGCTGGAAGATGATATAGAAAATTATAGTCAGATAGTAATGACAAAAAGAGAATAAATTATTCAATTTTATTAAAAATTTCCAATTTATAACCAAAATATACAACCACTACATTTTAAATCAGTTTGTACACTCACAGTTAAAGTGCTAAGAAAAAACATTTACAAAAACTGACGACATCAGTCTACTGTAAACAAAATAAATCTACAAGAGCAGAGTGCAAAGCACGTCCAGCTGATGTGAAGGTACAGTACATGCGCTAACCCAGTGCACTTGCCCTATCCAGAGCGCAACAGCATCTTTCCCACTCATTTGGAAATGAACAATTTTAATGCATGTATGAAACAGGAACATGAAGAATTAATGCCGCAAAAACCAGTCTGTAAACTTTCTAACTATATGTTTATGTGATAAAGATTATATATATATATAATCAATCCAAGATTACCTCAGCAATTCAATTCAGAGAAACAAAAATGCTAAGTGCCAGTTGTTTAAAGACAGTCACTTTTTTGGAACAAAGTAAAAACACATATATTCCTTTATGTGTTTCAAAAACTTGCTGTTAACCGTAAAATGGGGAGAGGTGGTTTGTTTTTGCTTGTTTTCACCATCATGAACAGTGTTCATCTGGAAATTTCCCATCAATGAGCAGATAGGTCCAGCTGTAGCACATCAAGACAGACACACTAATGGACTTTTAAAAGTACAAGTGATACAGGACTAGGATGCGCCAGACAGCGCCCTGGAACTGAAAGGAAAACAACACAACACAGGCTCACCAGTTTTGACTTCTAAGGCCCGTTACACCCTAACCAGTTCCCTTCCTTCAGGTCACTGAGGGCATACAGCACTGTGAGGCTTCATATGATTTCAGAGAAAAGGAGCAGATTTGCAAGTCAGGTCATTCCATGATAGCTCTTTCCTCAAAACAGTCTCACAATGTTAATAACGTTATTTCTACTTTTGTTTTAAAACATCAGTGTTCCAGTCATCGAGATGATCTGTGTTAACAGCAATGTGCTTTTTAACACAGATTTTAAAGGAGATAAAAGGGCTATGGTCATTAATACTTTAATAGGAATGGGTTAATGCAAACTTCCTCTTTATTAATGAATGAGATATTACTTGGCATAACTGAGGTCCTACTTTGGAGGTATTGAAAACAATGATTAAGAAAAGCAGTCAAGAAGGAAGATTTTAGATAATGTAGCAGTTGAGGAACAGATCACATGGAAAGGGTATGTATGTGGACAGAGCTCAGAATTTCACAAGCATACCAACCAAAGAACCAAATTTTCCTCAACTATAAAAAAAATGCATCCAACACCAAGACCCCCAGAGTAAATTCAAGAGTATACTAGATTACCTTTCGTTGGAGCAACACAATTCACAACTTTCTAGATTATCAACTTGAGGATACCCTGAATAGTAACTTCATGTTTTTATAATCACATATTACACTTACAATTTCAGTTCTCAAAATTTTAAATGGCATTTTATGGCAAAGTGGTTTATTACATCATATAGTAGTGTTCATAGTATTCACTATTTTAGGATGCCTACCAAGAAGATAAAATTCAACTTTAAAATCTATTTATTTGAAAGACAGAGAGGCAGATAGACACGTAAAAGACCAGTTAAGAGAGCTCTAATCTGTCTGCTCCCCAAATGCCACAAAGGCTAGAACTGTGCCTGCTCAAAGCTGGGAGGCAGGCACTCAACCTGAGTCTCCTATATTGGTGGCAGGGACTCAACGACTTCAGTCCTCACTTGTTGCCTCTAAGGGTCTGCGTTTGTAGGAAGCTGAAATCCCACGGATGCCTGAAACTAGAATCCAAAGACTTGGGTAATGGGATGTGGTAGCACATGTAGCATTTTAACCAGTAGGCCAAAAGTTCACTCCAAGAGTCTACAGCTAGCAAACTCTGAGTCTTTATTGGGTAATAAGAGAAAAAGAAAATTATTTTGCCCCTAAATAACATTTACAGTGGAATCCTTTGATATATGATAGTATTATAGCCGAGGCTAGCCTTCGGCTAAAGTCCCCGCCTTGCACATGCTGGGATCCCATTTGGACACTGGCTCTAATCCCAGCATCCCTGCTTCCCATCCAGCTCTGCTTGTGGCCTGGGAAAGCAGTCAAGGATGGCCCAAAGCCTTGGGATCCTGCACCAGCATGGGAGACCTGGAAGAGGCTCCTAGCTCCTGGCTTTGGATTGGCTCGGCGCCAGGTGTTGTCGCCAATTGGGGAGTGAATCATTGGATGGAGGATCTTCCTCTCTCTATATTTAACTTTCCAACAATAACAACAAAAAATTAAAATAAGTTATAAAAACTTAAAAACCATATAAGTTTCATAAAAGGCTTATGCATTCCCAAAAGGTATTTGCTTTCTTTATTAAAATCACTTTGATAACATGTCTTCAAGAACTAGGGAGTTTAACAACAAAACCAAAACTCTTCTTGGTAAGATTCATGGTTATTTGTAGACTATTCTACATAAGCCTTTTGACAGTTTGATAGGAAATGCTTAAATGAGAAAATAACGTAATTCTGAATATAAGATAAATGTAAAATAGTTCAGATTACATAAATATGAACTTTTGGTCTTCCATATTATGTTACAGGACATCACAATTATAGACACATTTATATAAATAATCCCCCAAAATTACTGCCATACTAGAATGTAGAAAATATTTTAATCTAAAAATTTTTAAGAAATTCCTTCCATAGTTCTTTCAAAAATCAAAACAAGTCATTTGGTAGCTTTTGAGCTGTCAAATGAATTTTCCTTTCAGGAGCTGGGAGCAAGGAATGATGGCAGTGATATCTTTATTATGCCAAAGCTATTATTTGAACTATAGCCACACATTTATATATGAAATAATTTTAGACTTCAATGAGAAAACTCAGAAACAAAATGGCATTTGAAAATAAAAGCAGAGAAATGGTTTGAAGTTGCTATTTAAAGATATGAAACTGGATAATTATAAAGAAGTTATGTATTATCAAAAGATGAATAGTTCAGATAAATCACAGCTATGGCAGAAATGATGACAAGAGCACTTCCAGATGAATATGTCTATACTTCAGAGTCCCTTTTATGATTAAAAACAATTAAATTTATGTTCAAGAGTGTCCTGATTTTGTCTCAGAAACAGAAAATTACTGAAATATTGCTGCTGACAATTTACTTCAGGTAAACTTACATGGGGCAAGGTATTTGTACATTTCTTTTTCAAAGCCCAGGAGTTAAGCAGTTAGGAGAAAAAGGAAAACGGTAGGTGGATAAACAGAAACTAACTTTAGGATCACTTGGCATGTATCAGAGAATAGCCTATTATCGAAATCCAGAAAACATTCAATGAAATCAGATCTCAGATTCAAATTTAACAAGTCTGACAACAAAGGTTTGCAGAAGTAGAAGACTGAAAATAAATTTGTTGTTGTTAGTGCTCTGTTTGTAGGCAATAAGATAACGTTTTCATGGTATGGGCATCTCTGAGACAAGCTGGCCATCTACTTTGATTTCCAGAAGCCAGCAGCAGAGTTACATGACCCAGATGGAAGTCTCAGCTCTTGGCTTAGCCCTGTCTATTAGGCAACTTTGGGAGAGAACAAATGAATGAATGAGAAATTTGGTTCTCACTCTCTGCCTTTCAGATAAATATATTTTTTAACAATAATAAGTTCATATCTGAATCTTATCAATCTGTATAAACTGAAAGTTCATGAATAAATATGGCTCATGAAAGAATAACAAGAATAAGTCCAAAGTGATGATAATAATAAGGCCAAGAAAGAATCAAATTAGAGCAGGTGAGGAAGTCGAGGAAACATGTCTTGTCTAACTTGCACAGCTCCCTGAAGGGAGGCAAGATTAGAAATTAGGCACCCTCACTCAAAATCCTGTATTTTTAACATAACTGTGCATTGTTAGTCATCACAAAAAAAATTCAATTTAGAAATTAAACTTTAAATTTTTAAAAAAGTCAATATGGTTAACATGAGAAATCATTTGCAACTAAGCACATAAATAAGGTGATACAGAACAAAACCCTTACAGGCTACCTAATAAAGGGATTCACCTTACTCCATAAATGCAAAATAAAAAGCATGAAAAAAGCACCTATAATACTAACTTTAGCAAAATAATGGAACAGTACATCTTCAATCTTTGAATTATTACAAGGTAATGATTTTTTTTTTTATCAGGGGAAACTGGTCACAGGGCCATATAACTAAATTATGAGCAATGTTATCATATCAATGGAAATAGCCAAGAAAGAAAATAGTAGATTTCCTGAGGCAAGTGATTATTTAAAAAAAAAAATCTGAAGGAAATTGTTCTTTATTGCGTTTAAGTAGACTGAATTACTCATTTTACAGGAAACAACCTGTTGGTTCGGGTTATGAGTAAAACATGTAAATTCTTTCTTCTGACAGTAACAAAGTTTTAATCTGAAAGGCCCAGAAAGACAAAGAGACAGAGAGAGAAGGGGAGAGAAAAAAGGAGAAATAGAGACAGAGAAAGATGAATTCCATTTGTTAGTTCAGGCCCCTAAAGCCCTTGAGGGGTCTCGGAGCCAGGAACTGAATCCAGATCTCTCATGTGCCTGGCAGATACCCAACTGCCTGATCTACCATCTGCTGCCTTCCAGAGTCGACACTGGTGGGAAGCTGGCATCAGAAGCCTGGGTTGGGTATTGACTTCAGGCAGTCTGGTAAGGGGATGCAGGTGTCTTTACCACTAGGTCAAACCCCCACTACTGGTTTCCTAAAAGATTTGGGTCCTAAGAGCAAATTAAAACCCTACAGCGGTTTATTAGAGCAGTATAAGATTAAAATTAAATTAGAAAAATAAAAACCCAAGAGACTGATGACAGTTTGTCAGAAAGCAAGGATGCTTAATCTTCCTCTGCTTTTCTCAAAGAGAATTAATCTATGAAGACATGCCAACATGACTTTTTCAAATAAAATGGATCAAAATTACATAATAAAGTATAAAATAATAAACATACTAGGAGACAAAGCTGAATTAAATGTAAACACTTTTCTTATTATGATGTTATAAAAAGGCATAAGAGCTTAAAAGAATCATGATGAATTCCTTTGTAAATCCAGGTTTTATAAAAATGCCATCCATGTGTTTGTGTGTGAAGAATTGGGGGAAAATTCTTCTTTAGCAATTGTTTAAAAAAATCATATCTATACCATTTCTATTGTAGCATTATTTAAAATGTAAAGCTTTTTCATGAAGAAAAACAGTGAGTTACAACAATCACTTTTTCAAAACTTGTTCTCAAATGGAAAAGAACTAGGTACATAAAAACCTCCAAAGGAAAAAAAAATTATATGATCTACATTCTTCTTTATATTTTTTCTATAAATTTCAGTCAAGTTAGTGTACTTACACAGTTTCATATGAAAGAAAAAACTTAATGGAGGTCCCTAAAGTTCTATTAGAAATGACTTCAAATTCCACTAACTTGAGTGTACCTTCTAGCATAATAAATATTAACAGCCCATATAATTCAAGAGCATACATTCAAGAATCTCATTTTTAATGGTCAATAGGACTAAAGGAACGCTGGCCTAATTCCTATTTTGTTATTAATAAAATTAAATACCAGTGATAAAATTGTTGCTTTCTATAACTCTCAAGTTCTAACAGAAACTAATAACATCAGCAAATCAATTCACAGGCTAGAGTTCTATAATATGCGTTATGCCATTTGATCCTTGCAGTGAAGTAGAATGGGACCAAAAATTATCTTAGCACAATTTCACACTGCAAAAATTGAGACTAAGAAATTAAATCAGCAGTTCAGTAGACATCATTACAGGTTTCTGAATTGCAAGCCAGTGCAAGATTTTCATAATGCAAGATTATGTAAGTCATCCAAATATGATAATATGGAACTGCAACTTTGGCATGTCAAAAAGCTACATAATCATATCAAAACTTTGACAATTGGTGCTTTAGAAGCTCCAGCCAATGATCTACTCAATTATCAAAAACAAAAACCTAAAACCTTAAGTATTTTCTTGTATTTCATGGGCACACATCCTAAACTAAGATGGGTATAATTTCAGTTATTTCCAGCATCAGCATAAAGAAACTAATCAGGCAAGAAAAAATGCAGCAATTTTTTTAATTTGAAGAGATTCTTACAATTTTTATGAAATCTAATTTTAAGAAGCAATAGGAAAAAAAAAAGTCTACCTGGATGATCACCTAACTGGTACACAAATACCTAATTATGCATGAGAATAACAGGACCTGTTTACTCACCTCCAAGAATCAATGTTCACCATTTTAAACAACTAAAAAGGCTGGTGTGTGTTTATATGTGTATTTCTTCAATTAAAAGAATAACATGGTTGTTGGCCAAGAGACACAAGTTTCATTTGGTATAATCTGCCTATTTCTTATTTCACTTAGCTTTAGATTAAGATCTTCCAAATCTGTTTTGAAATAAGACCCACAAGTTGTATGACATGAGTTTTCACTAATTTAAATCTTTATTGAGAAACTTGCTAGGTACTCAGTTCTGTGCTAGCTGCTGCCCTTCTAATAAATTGTTCTTTGAAACTCTTTGAGTTTTATGTTATTTTGGATCTTTTGCTTCATGACTAGATAAAATACTGCTGAAATAAAACACTTTTTACAACCTTTTGACAATATAAAAACCTTTTCTTAGAGTATTATTTTCAGTTGTCAACTGAACAAACACCAAACATTAGCACGTGTCAATCACAGCACAAAGTAAACACATGGGAAGAGAGTGATCCAGACCTATTTAAGGTGGTTTAAGCCAGTTGAGGCTTTTGCTTTAGTCCTTCAAAGGTCTCTTCAAAAAGAACACATTCTTAATTTGAAATGCTAGTTTACTAAATGGCATGACCCAAATTAAATTCTGTTCTTTAAGTCAATGGATCAACACTACTAATTAGATTCTGTGGAGCAAAATATAGATAGTTCCTGTTAAGTAAAGGAAGCGTCAATAAAGTCTTTTACACATACAGAACCATCTAACAGAGAAGATACAAATAAATACATAAAAATCTGAAAGCACAAAGCTAAGATTTTCACGGGAATGTTCACTTCACTGTCTATACTTGGCCCACTGGTACAAGAAAACCAATTAACATTTTGGCAGTTGGTTATATAATGCAGATGGCAGTGGATGGCAACATCTTTGAGCTCAAACTGGTACCTTCTATATTTTAACTATATTTTTGTTTGTGTATGTTTGTTTTGGTTCTTTCATGCTGTTCTCAGGAGAGATTCTCAGACAAAATCTTAAAGGAATTACTTATTTATAAATTAACTCTTACAAGTTTGGTCTTTAAAGAAAAGGTTTGCAAAACAACCAAAATGTCAAAACAAACAAGCCACTCAAGAAATGGGCACGGGAAATGGGCAAACACTTCACAAAGGAACAAACCCAAATGGCAAATAAACATATGAAAAAATGCTCAAGTTCCCTGGCAATAAGGGAAATCCAAATTAAAACATCAATGAGGTACCACCTAACGCCAGTAAGACTGGCCCACATGAATAAAAGCACCAACGACACTTGTTGGCGAGGTTGCGGGGAAAAGGGAACCCTACTCCACTGCTGGTGGGGCTGCAGGCTGGTACAGCCTCTATGGAAATCAGTATGGAGAATATTCAAACAACTCAAATTCAACATACCGTATGATCCAGCAATAGCACTCCTAGGAATATATCCAGAACACTTGTTCTATGAGAAACCAACATGCACTCCTATGTTCATAGCAGCACAATCAGTAATTGCAAAAACATGGAAACAACCAAAATGCCCATCAACAGAGGATTGGATAAGAAAGCTATGGTTCATCTACTCCATGGAATACTACTCAGCTATTAAAAAAAACAGAATGCAGTTCTTTGTGGCCAAATGGGCCAAACTGGAAACCATAATGCTAAGGGAAATGAGCCAATCCCAAAAGGTTAAATACCACATGTTTGCCTTAATTTAAGATGATATGATGTTATGTATAACATGTTATGTTTTGAATGTTATATGTTGTGTATAAACTAAAATTGAAGTATAGGTGAGGTGGTCACAGAAGGTGGCTGGGAACCCGCATTTACTTTTAACATATTGGTTACTCATTACTATGTCAATTAATTCCATAATGATGTAAATTTTTGCTGATGGTATGTTGGAGCTTTCAATTGACTGGGATGATGCTCTGCTGGCTCTGTCATCAGACCAGAGAGGGTATACCTAAGAAGCCGTTGAACTTGACGGGACAATAAGATGCTGGACTCTATGTTTGGTATACGCTTGCAATGGGGAAATCTCAACTGAACTTGAGCTGTGGTTATGCAACAAGGTGGAGGAATCCACCATGGTGGGAGGGTTTGGGGAGGGGTGGGGAGAACCCAAGTATCTATGTAATTGTGTCACATAATACAATGTAATTACTGAAGTTAAACAATAAATAATTAAAAAAAAAAAAAAAAAAAAAAAAAAAAAGAAAAGGTTTGCTAACTGTTAGCTGTGAGGGAATTCAGACCTTGCTTGTCTTGAATGCCAACTCTAGATCTAAGGATAAAGACAAAGAGGAGAAAAGAAAAACATTTTGGGCCAAATGGCTAAATATTTTATGAAGAATTAATAATAACTCATTAAGATGTCTGAATATGTATTTAAAAAAAACATGAAATGCAAACACACTGTTAACTTGTCTGAAAACTGACTCTTCTGCCCAATGAAATCTGCTTTTTCACCACCTAAACTCTTGGTATTTTTTTGTTTTACAGGATGAGAGAAAGTAAATGTAGATTAATAACGTCAAGAAATTCCTCAAATAAATTCTCAATAATCATAACCTCTTCTATTTCACAATACTTAACAGTTTTCAAACAGCTTTCATATGACTTGTTCCATTTGATATTGACTTGACAGCTTTTTGAGGTAGGTAGAGAAGGTTTTTAATCATTTATCTTCACTTACAAGCAAGGGAACAAAAGCTCAGAGACTGACTTGTTCAAGGTCAAAAACTCACATACATCAAAGCTTGGCCTCTCTAGAGTCTACACTGTTTCTCAAAGTTTGATTTTTGGGTCACCTGTGGTTTTTTTTTAAATATATAAATACAGCTTTTTAAAGTCCTACTACCTTTGAGATAAGAATCTCCAGCAATGGTAGCTCCGAATTCTGTATTACATAATGGACAATAAAGTGGAAAACAATTGTATATTAGGTAATGACATAAAAACATAACATTGAATGCTAGATCTTCCTCTGATATAACATGATAACATCAGTTCATTAGGGCAAGTTAGTTTTAAACAGTTGGTTTCAAGCATGGCTGTAGATGAAAACATCTGGAAAGTCTTAGAACAAAACAAAAAGCTAAGAATTATCAACTGAGTGGTGGAAAGTGTTGGACCTCAGCAGTTTTCCAGATGGTTCTTACCTATAGTCAGGGTTGACAACCACTTGTTCAAATATGCTTTTCTACATAAGACATCTAGCATTTTCTATAATTTTTTCCATTTTCGTTTTCCCTTTTGATTACTTTTTACATATTACAACATTCAGTTCATATTGTAAATTACTTAAACATTACAAGATAATATGTCAAATATTTCTTGATATTTTTAAGATTAAAAAATACTCATAGTAAGACTAATCATGCTCCATTTAGCTACGAGATTTCAAATATCAAATTATTTATCACTTTGGACTTGGGTTAATACGTATATTTCAGCTATGAACACGAATGATCCAGAAACTGAAAATAAAAATGTGGGACAAAAGCTGTGGTCTACTGGCTACTGGGACAGCACAAGTGCAGACAATCAACTCACTATGGAGGGGCCTGGATACCAAAGTCTGGTGGTTTGGGCAAGGTCACAATTCACTGCAGAAAAACACAACAACACGGAAAAAAGCTTTTGCCATTAAGTAACTGCGGTTACCACAAAAAAACCTTACAATGTATGTTTATCTCATTAGATGCCTCCACAAAGCACATCAGGACATGAGGTTCTCTATGAATCAATACTATTACATGAGAAGAGATGGGTACAAATTAAAATTTTTCTATCATGCATATGGTTAAGTTATAAAAATACAGCCAATAAAAGTAATATTTACAAAACAAAAACAACACAATTATAGGGGGGAAAATGCCCACCTCTGCTTTTATTCCATTACTAATCCAAATCCTATCTCTGGATAAAGATTATTTTGACTGAATTTTGATATAACCTTCCACAGACTAACCAGATTCTTCTGCTGCACTTACATTCTATTAGCTAAAATACACTTGCTGATTTATCAAATTTTCCTACAGTTTAAAAACAGCTTTTTTCTTCACTTCCTGGAAATAAAACTACAAAGTCCTACAATTCATCTGAGAAAAACACCTTGCATAGAAAATTTCTTTAATTCTGAAATTTTGTTATTAACAGAACTACCAGAATGTTATCTCACAACTAGTTCATATCATATGAAAGTTCACTACAAAGCAGTCACCACACATTGAGGATTTTTCTAAATATAAAATCAAGTGGGTTTATAAAAATGCTTACCAGACAAATAATTATCTCTTCACCACTTAGAAAGGATTACTTGTGAGGACTGAGGATTATATAATTCTTTGTGTTTTGGAGGCTTTGATGTTTGAAGCTTGATGCAATAGAAAAGCAACATTTACCTTTCCAACGGATACAATCTGCACCTGACTGAAAGCAGCGCGGTCAACTGAGTTTCAGCAATCAGTCATGCAAAGGCAAAGAAGAAAACCTGCTTTTTAAACAGCACAACTTTCCCACTGAGGACAAGACCAATCAAGCGCTAGTTCCATCTTCTTCAATAACTCGATTCATGCTGGTGCCGTGTGTGATGTGAGTCATTGGGTTGTTACTGAGGTCTCTGATGCTGCTGTGTCGTGACTGTTCGTTGAGCCGATGGGAACTGCTGTGCCTGGAGTGATCTGTGAGCCGGGACATGCTGCCGTGAGGTAGTCTCTCCTCCACTCCTCGGTAGCTGCAGGGAGTGAACCTAACACAACAGAGGTTATGTCGAGGGGTAAGAAAACACACTAGAAAATCACACTCATAATTTTCTTGAAAATGCCTATTAAAGACTTAAGCAAACTGGTAATGAGAATACAACTTGATTATTGAGAGTGATTTTTACAAATCATGTAGAATTAACATAGCTAACAAAAACAGCAGATGACCCACTCAAGTTCTATTTCCTGTGAAAGGCAAAAGTTACATAACATGGGCCAATCTGGAGCTACACTGACTGTGGAGAGCTTCTTCATTCAACTAAGTTTTGAGTAACTTTCAGGGAGAGGAGGCACAGTAATAGGAACAATGTGGCAATGCTCCTTAGAGCTTAGATGACTACTTAGGATCAATAGTAGAGCAAATTCAAATCTTACTAGAAGGCTAGGAATGGAAGAGAAACATGAAATCGGAGAAAAGAAATTACTATAACCTTAGAAAAGGTGAATGAATTGGCAAACAATGATGACAGTGTGTGCTGACAGTTTCTTTCCAGAAAGCTCAGTTAACAGCTGAATTAACTACCTACAAATGATCTTAATTAATTTTCATTAGGCTTGAGGCTGTGAATGTGTTTTTCATAGAAACTACATCTATACTTGGAAGTTACATCCTAACATTTTGTATCCTGTAAGAATATTCCTGTTAGAGTCCCAGAGCAGTAGCCTAGTGGTTAATGGATACTCCAGGATCCCATATGGGAATCAGTTTGTGTTCCGGCTGCCCCACTTCCCGTTCAGCTACTTGCTTGTGCTCTGGGAAAGCAGTGGAGGATAGCCCAAAGCATCGTGACCCTGCACCTGCGTGGGAGACTCAGAAGAGGCTCCAGGCTGCTGGCTTCGGATCAGCTCAGCTGCAACAGTTGCAGCCACTTGGAGAATGAATCAGTGGATGAAAGATCTTTCTGTCTCTCCTCCTCTATGTAAATCTGCCTTTCCCATAGAAATAAGTAAGTCTTAAAAAAAAATTCCTGCTGAAGTAAGTTTTCTGTAGCTCTCACTCAAAACTCACTCCGAGTACATCAGTGAAGTAACTGCTTGCTGCTTGTAGTTTCCTCTACCACTGGGTTGACCTTGAAAGGCAGCAGATGGAGCTGGTAAACTTTTTGTTGTTGTTGTTGCAATCCTGACTCATTGACTCACATTAGAGGTAAGGATATCTGAAAAAAAATTCTCAGTCACAGGGAGTGATGACTAGCTCTAGGTCAGTCACGAAAATCAGTCGCTTTTTAAAAATTAGTTCTTATCTTATAAAGCTAGTAATTTGCTTATCGATCTTTCTGGCTTTATAGTAAAGGACCATGTTTTACTTATCTTTTAATTTCTAGTGCCTCAAGAAGTATTTGTCTAGGATACTTGTTATTCACACATACCCTCTGTAAGATGACTTGACTTAGAAAAATAAAGTTCAAAGAAAGCTGAGTATAACACTGATATAGTAAGTTCTAAGTAATGTTTCTTCTACAAGTAAGCAGAGTGTAGCAAGATTTTAAGTCATCTCATCAAAAACCTAATTATAACTAGCTGAAGATCTACTGCCTGTCAAAAGGCATTCATCTGCCATTCCATCATAATAATGCCAAATTTCATGATTCAATATGAATCATTTATAAAACTTAAAGATCATAAAGACAGATTCATATCCTACTGAGGTGATTTTGCTTGTTAAATATTTTCAACAGATCCAGAGTTTACAAATTTATGTCCTTTGGAAATTTATTCTTTTAAAGTAATTTTTGTTTTCAAATTGAGTAAAACAAAGGAAAACTTAAGACTTGGATGGGGCCCGGCGTGACAGTGTAGTGGCTAAAGTCCTTGCCTTGAACACGCCGGGATCCCATATGGGTGCCGGTTCTAACCCTGGTGGCCCTGCTTCCCATTCAGCTTCCTGCCTGCGGCCTGGGAAAGCAGTTGAAGAGGGCCCAAAGCTTTGGGACCCTGCACCCGCGTGGGAGACCAGGCAGAAGCTCCTGGCTCCTGGCTTTGGATCGGCACAGCTCCAGCCATTGTGGCTGCTTGGGGAGTGAACCATCAGACGGAAGATCTTCCTCTCTGTCTCTCTTCCTCTCTGTACATCTGCCTTTCCAATAAAAATTAATAAATCTTAAGAAAAAAGACATGGATGGATGCATATTTAAATACAAATAAGATATTTCAGAGAAAAACATACTTTATAGTTTAGAACTGAAGTTTTTAGTTTATAGCGTATGTTTTAGTTTATACCATATGTTTTAATTTATACCGTATACCATAAATTATTATGACTTGTGTATAATTTTTGCAGATGAAAATGTTCAGAATGAGCTTGTTAGTTTACTGCAAGGACTATTATAATTATCACCCTATTATTATTATTGCTGTTCCTCTAGTATTATTATTGCCCAAGGATTATTATCATTATTATTCTTTCCACGAAGTAGACAACTCTTTCTGCTTTGTATGATTTGCCAGTTTATTTCAATGACTTCACAGTATCTCTTTCAAATAAACATGGTAAATGAAGGCAGTAAAATAATCTTCAGCATTATAATCAGGAAATGAATCATTTTTTTTAAAGACTTATTTATTTTTCATTACAAAGTCAGATATACAGAGAGAGGAAGAGAGACAGAGAGGAAGATCTTCCGTCCGATGATTCACTCCCCAAGTGAGCCGCAACGGGCCGGTGCGCGCTGATCCGATGCCAGGAACCAGGAACCTCTTCCGGGTCTCCCACACGGGTGCAGTGTCCCAATGCATTGGGCCATCCTCGAATGCTCTCCCAGGCCACAAGCAGGGAGCTGCGCGGGAAATGGAGCTGCCGGGATTAGAACCGGCACCCATATGGGATCCCGGGGCGTTCAAGGTGAGGACTTTAGCCACTAGGCCACGCTGCTGGACCCGAATCATTGTTTTAAAATATTGTGGTAGGAGCTCCCTGCTTGTGGCCTGGGAATGCAGTCGAGGATGGCCCAAAGCTTTGGGACACTGCACCCGTGTGGGAGACCTGGAAGAAGCTCCTGGTTCCCGGTTTCGAACTGACTCAGCTCCAGCCATTGCGGTCGCTTGGGGAGTGAAACATCAGATGGAAGATCTTCCTCTCTGCCTCTCCTCCTCTCTGTATATCTGCCTTTCCAATAAAAATAAATAAATCTTTAAAAAAAAATATTGTGGTGGGGGTTGAGGCAGGAGGCAGGTGTTCTACCAAGTCCTCCCCTCAAGAACCAGGTCCTCTCCTCAAGTTCCTGGGCTTGATACTCGGCTGCAGGTCCTGTCTGAATCCTGGCTCATGCACACTGAGATGCAGAGGTGTCGCTTGGTTCCTGCTCTGTAATGGGAGGCCTGGATTGAATTCCTGAGTCCCAGCTTTGGGTCCAGTATCAACCACTGCAGCCAACTGGCAGGGAGCCAGCAGATGAGATCTCTCTTACTCTGCCTCTCAAATAAATCAAACTTACAAAGTAAGAATTGGATATTTTCTAAAATGAAATCTCAAACTTTCAGTTAAAAATAAAAACACATTTTTCATAAAAAAATTACTAAGTAATCACACCTAATTATTTAAGTGACAAGTATGACAATACACAAGATTTTCTAAAATGTGAAAAACCTGCCCATGGATAACTAAAAATTAACTACACAGAGAATGACAAATTTAATTATATTGCTTAAGTTCAATATTTTATATGCAAATTACCAAGTTTATTTATCTCATGACAATAATTTAAATCACTGTAACCACTCACTCTAATATACAATATGAAAATGTACATTAATTACCTAGAAGCTTAGGTAAAATAATTAGGATTTTTAACTTGTTGCTATTGTTAAAAAAGGAAATGCATTCCAAAGTCAGAAGTAGAAAAGCTTGAAGATTAGTTACTGTTTCAGATGTTCTATACTACTTGTATCTGCTACAATTAATCTAAATAATTATACTTTCACCAGTACCTCATTACTCATGCTCAAGCTTGCCATGTTACTGTCACCTACTTACTAACCTAATAATTCAATCCCATAACTTTGCGTACCTACTCATCCACTTTATTTTCTATCCACCCTTTCATCATTGAAGTACCAATTACTGACTCTTTAAAGTTGACATATACGTGTAGGCATATTTATGTAAGCCTTTTTAATATTACACAGTAAAGAGATCAATAAATACCCCTTAAGGAGTCTGGACCAAAGTGAGTGTTGGGTATATGTGTGATTCCCCCAGCCAAGACACCACGACATGATGAGAAGATGGCCTAAAGACAGTGTTAACACACAAAGTTAAAAACTGACTGAAGTGGAAAGAAATCTTCATAGTACAACTTTTGCAATAATGAAAATTCTTGTTTGGGCCCAGCAGAAAGGGTCAGTGGCTAAATCCTTGCCGTGTATGCACTGGGATCACATATACTTTAGTTCAAGTCGTGGATACTCTACTTCACATCCAGCTGCCCATTTATGGCCCGGGAAAGTAGCAGAGGATGGCACAAGTCTTTGGAACCCTGCACCTGTGTAGGAGACCTAGAAGAAACTCCTGGCTCCTGGTTTTGGATTGGCTCAGCTCTGGCGTTGCGGCCATTTGGGGAGTGAACCAGAGGACAGATCTTTCCTTCTGTCTCTCCTTCTCTCTGCAAAGCTGCCTTTCCAATAAAAAATAAATAAACCTTAAAAAAAATTCTTGTTCATTTGTCTCTGTTCAATGTAGTCTTGTAATCTCTCAAATTTGCTCTTGAAGTTCTAAGTATGACAGTCTTGCGATGTAAGTATTCACATCTCACAATACCGAATACCTTTATCAGGCTGCCACTGGAGCCCTTGGGCCCTGATTTTCTGGGAAACATCCACATTATTTCTCAAACCACTAATTAGTTGACAGTCTTGTTAACCTGCTACCACACGTATACCTGATGTTGTGCTGGGTACTGTGGAGGAATATAAACATGTATGCCTCCTATTTCTTATTCTCCTTAAGCTATAAGCTTAACTGAGGAAAAACAATGTTGAAAATTGACTAAAACCAAAAGAATGACAAAGGTTAAAAAAAAAGGAAAGAAAAAAAAAGTAGGCTTACTGCCAAGCAGGAGTAGAGAAATTTTCTGCCACAGGCCATTTCAAGAACCACCTGCCATTGTGTTGGCAGGATTGGACCAGAAGATTTATTTGTATGGCCTGTGGGCTAGATGATCCCCACTCCTGCTGATGGGCAATTCAGATTAAACACAGTGGTAGAAAAAAGGGAAAACAGGAAGTCATAACCTATCCTCTGATTTTCATGGCAATATACTTTTAATTTTTTATTTGAAATACAGAGTTATAGAGAGAAACAGACTGAAAGGGAGAGAGGGATGGAAGGAGAGAGAGATGGGAGGGAGAGAGAGAGAGAGAGAGAGAGAGAGAGAGAGAGAGAGAGAGAGAGAGGTATCTTCCATCTGCTGGTTCACTCTTCAAGTGGCTGCAACAGCCAAGCCAGAGCTCAGCTGATTTGAAGCCAAGAGCCAGGAGCTTCCTCTGGATCTCCCATGTGGGTGCAGGGGCCCAAACAATCGAGTTTATCTTCACTGCTTTCCCAGGCCATAAACAGGGAATTGGATTGGAAGTGGATCAGCTCTTGAACCAGTATCCACATAAGATGCTAGCACCACAGGCAGAGGCTTAGCCGACCATGCCATAGTACTGGTCCTGTCAACATACTTTTTATAGACTTATTTGCCTATAAACACTATCTCTGAATCCCACGGCCACTATTCTTCAAGTATGATTATTATTGTAACCATTTATTAAGTCCTGTCCTTTCTTCTTTTTTGAAAATTATGATTCAAGGGATCCTATCTCACAATTCTAATGACCAATTGTCTTATACAGATAATTGTAAACTTTCTTATTTAAGTTCCAGTTCCAGTTAGATTACAGTGGCTGATACCTCCAGTCTAACTTGTACTCAAGTTCTCTACTCAATATGAATATATTTTTTATTCATTTACCCTATTGCTCTCCTTTAAGATATTATTATGGACCAGTCTGACATTTTTTGTTATTGAAGTTCTACAATATTCATCACCTCTAATACAGATTTAATCACATCTTAGCTTGCAGTAGGATATATGTATATATGTGTGTGTGTATTTATACATATATATGTAAACTTTGGGAGATACATATATCCTGTCTTTAATATAAGGTTATATGCTCTTATAACACATAAGTTACATTCTGGGGCTGGGCTCACAGGTTAATCCTCCACCTGCAAGCACCGGCATCCCATATAGGCACTGGTTCTAATCTTGGCTGTTCCACTTCCAATCCAGCTACATGCTTAGGACCCGAGAGGCTATCAGAGGATGGCTCAAGTCGTTGTGTCGCCTGTGTAGGAGACCCAGAAGAAGCTCCTGGCTCCTGGCTTTGAATTGGCTCAGCTCCTGCCATTGTAGCCATTTAGAGAGTGAACCAGTGAATGGAAGATCTCTCTTTGACTCTCCACTCTGTAACTGCCTTTCAAATAAAAAAATTTTTAAAGAAGTTATACTTAGTTTTCTTGTATATATTTATTTATTTATTTTAAAGATTTATTTACTTTTATTGCAAAGTCAGATATACAGAGAGGAGAACAGACAGAGAGGAAGATCGTCTGTCTGATGATTCACTCCCCAAGTGGCTGCAACGGTCGGTGCTGCGCTGATCTGAAGCCAGGATCCAGGAACTTCTTCCAGGTCTCCCACATGGGTACAGGGTCCCAAGGCTTTGGGCCATCCTTGACTGCTTTCTCAGGCCACAAGCAGGGAGCTGGATGGGAAGTGGGGTCACTGGCATCAGAACCAGCGCCCATATGGGATCACAGGGTGCATTCAAGGTGAAGACTTCAGCCACTAGGCCATCGCACTGGGCCCTGTATATATTTATACACAGAATGCCAATGTATAGGAGTTGTATATAAGGAACTGCTCATTCGTTGCAGAATGAGATTAATAACAAAAATGCCAACACTGAGAGTTCAGGAAAGACAGTACTTGATAAAATACAGTCTGAAAGACTCTGATTCCCTCCCTCCTTATCAGTATTTAAGCTAGGACTTGCAAATTACTATAGAAACTTACTAACAAGTCTCCTTTCTATGCTGTTGCCAAGAGATTTTTCTAAAACACAAATATGCTTTATCACCCCAATGCCCAAAGTCTTGTAATAATTTCTGTTTCTGGGAAAAATCCAAACACCTCAGGGTTGTTTCACATCCTAACATTGCTAAGACAGACATACTATGCTCTAAATCCCTCCCAGGTACCTAACCACCTGCCTGTCTTCCTTGCCTCCACATAGGCCATTTCCTTAATCTGCAACTGCTTCTTCTGAATCTAATTTAAAGTAGAGTGCCATCTCCTTTGTGAAGTTTTCTCTGAGTTACCACGGTATTACTCATTGCAATACTATTTCCAAAGCGCCCTGTCCATATTTGTATTACAACTCTTGCAATGTATTAGAATAGACTGTTTTTGTCTTCCATTTCTGTATCCCTAGCTCTCATACACAAGTGCTAGGTGGGAAGAATGAAGGCAGGAAGGAGCAAGGATATCTCCATGTGGTTAAAACAAGGCCATTGGTAATCCAGAGCGCAAAGTGTAGGCAGGTCAAGAAGAGAAAAAGGTTAGAGTTACTAGAGATGAAGCACCAAATTGGTGTATACACAAACTATTCAAAATATTCATTTCAAAAATCGAGCAAGGAAAACAAAAAGAAATTGGTATTATCTTTCTAAGAAAGATTGATTTTAAAACACAAAAAGCACGAGACAAAGTTGGACGGCAAAAGAAAGCAAATTAAGAAGAAAAACAAGGTATCAAAAAAGAATATAGAAATCATATTCTACACCAGCACATAAGGAGAAAAATGATAGAACAGACTAAGCTTGATAGGCTACAAAACAGCTGAATGAAAGATGTGTTTAAGTAAATGCAATGCTCTTGATTTTAAAGATCAGAAATGTCATTCTTTCCATTTCCAAAACTAGAAATCTAGAAGAAAAAAATACAGAATATCTTTGGTGTATTTTTTTCTAATTGCTGTTGTTAATCCATTATCAGTTCCTATCTTATTCCCCCTAAACATTCTGCAGGTCAAATCTTGTCTCACCTACTTCCACTCTACTCTGAGGTTCCAATATCTCTTAACTAAATTACTACAAAGTGCCCAAGAAGTTTCTAATTATATTGTCTAAGTTTTCAAACTTAAAAAGAAATTCAGTCAGATATTTCTAAGTCTTTTCTCTGTGAAGTTTGAAACCCAACTCCTACCAACACAGTAATTAGTCACACCCTCTTCATGCTACCTTATCTGCTACACAAGGGATGGTAAACAACTGATGCACAAATCCGGCCTTCTCTTGCTTTTGCAAATAAAGTTTTATTGGGATACAGGTATTTGCACTTGCTACATATTGCCTAAAACTGCTTTCATGCCATAATAGAGGATTGCAGAGTCGTGATATAGACCATGTCACTCAAGAAGCCTAAAATCTGATTCTTCATACAAGACATCTCCCAGATTCTGAACTATACCATTGTACTTACATTTCACCTCGTTCAAAACAAGTAATAATAGAAGGTAACATCAGGCACTTACTGAATAGGTACTGTTCCAAGTAATTAGGTATGTTGCCTGAATTAATTTTTAAAAAATATCTGACCACAATATAGGGCAATTCTACCTAGCAAAGTTTAAAAGATTTCATCATGGGCCTGGCGCAATAGCCTAGTGGGTAAATTCTTGTCTTGCATCTGCTGTGATCCCACATGGGAACCGATTTGTATCCTGGCTGTTCCACTCCCCATTCAGCTCCCTGCTTGTGTCCTCGGAAAGCAGCAGAGGAAGGCCTGAGGACTTGGGATCCTGCACTCATGTGGGAGACCCAGAAGAAGCTCCTGGCTCCTGGCTTCAGAGTAGCTCAGCTCTGGCCATTGCAGCCACTTGGAGAGTAAACCAGTGGACAGAAGATCTTCCTCTGTTTCTCATCTATGTGTATCTGACTTTCCAACAAAAATACAATAAATCTTAAAAAAGAAAGAAAGAACAGTTTCCATGGCATATGGCTAGCCTGGAACCTGACACACAGGAAGCTTCTGATTGATGTTAATAATTACTAATGTTGCAGCATCTCTTGGGGAGTGATTCAGTGGATAGAAGATCTTTCTCTATGTATGTCCTGCTCTCTGTATATCTGCCTTTCCAATTAAAAAAAATCCTTTTAAAAAAAAGTTCCATCATGTTTAAATTCTATTTTAGAACTGGTTACTCTTGTGGTTTTTAAGCATAAAAATAACTCAACATCTGAAATAAGCTTGTCATTAACAAAACTCACCTGCCATCACGCGACCTGTGCAGGCTGCCGTGGTAGCTGCTCACTTTGCTGTGGACGCTTCCTGCTTTGCTTCTCTGATCATCCACCATAGCCAACTGAGTGGAAGAGGCATGTGTAGATGTTCCTTGAGTGGAAGTTCCTCTTGATTTTCTTATAATAGGAGTATTGGGATCCCTAAGGAGTGACTGGGCGAAATCGGGTTCCTGGAGGACCTGTCGGCTCTCATTCACTATCCTGGACAACAAAATAGGAAGTTTAAGCCAATCCCAAAAGGTTAAATACCACATGTTTGCCTTAATATAAGATGAAAGGATGTCAATCTGGAAAATAATACCCATGTATTGTAATATTATTTTAACCTCAAACAGCCTGTATCTAATGCATTAAGATATTGTGATGTATTCAATGAACATACAATTAATGTGAATCAGACTGCTTATGTTCTACATCAAAGAACTGTAAAACCTAATATACTTTTTTTTTTTTTTTTTAAAGATTTATTTTATTTTTATTACAAAGTCAGATATACTGAGAGGAGGAGAGATAGAGAGGAAGTGGAGCAGCTGGGATTAGAACCAGCGGCCATATGGGATCAAGGCGAGGACCTTAGCCACTAGGCCACGTTGCTGAGCCCCAACCTAATATACTTTTAAGACACTAAGCTACTCGGAAATGGGGTGGAAGAACAAGGAAATCTTCCATCTCCTTAGAATGTGTGAGGAAGATGTAAAGTATAACCTACCAAAAACATAATAGATAATTCACAGACAACAGCCTCGAATCAGCATTGAACAATATAGTTAAATGACAAAGACATATAGGGAGAATCAAGAGCGATCCTGACAACCTCTTAACAGGAGGTCATATGCACAGAGCGGGGGGGGACCCCAGAGTGGAGCAGGTGGACAGGAGGGGGCTTGTATCCCAACCCTGAAGACTCAGATCCTCACCAAGGACTTATCAGTTTGGGCACCAAGGACCACATCCCAACAGACAAGGAGAACACGGGGAATTGGAGTACCTTCGGGGGCCTAGAACTCTGAGGTCACCCAGCCCCGTTTGGATCTACCACATGGGATGGAAGAGACCCAAATCCTTCCTCACAGGACCCAAGGTCATCGGAACAACCGCCAAGAGCCCTGAGAGATCTCAGAAACAGAAGAACAGCAAACTTCCTTTGGGTCTAGGGAGAGGAGCTTCTTCTGGTCCTTACTTAGTTCCAACCTTGGATCCCCTCCCTCTCTTGGAATGACCATCAGGATCGCCCCGGAGCCCATCCCCCAAAATAAAATAAATAATAAAATAAATAAATAAATAAATAGGATAGTCAGGGAAATACAAGGAAAGCTTAGAACCAAACAGGAAACTATCAGAGTGGATCCACACAAACCTTACTAGATAGGACACAAAGATTAGTTACTCCTCACTAGGGTACGGAAGATTTCTCTGCACACCCCTCCTAAAACTGTTCTGCACCTCAACTATAGACAAAGGCCTGGTTAGATTTATAAGCCAGTTTAAGACTATCCTAAAATCTACCAAGTTCAGCAAAATTACGCGTCAATACGATAAACAACTAAATACTAAAATGAAAACAGACACGAGACAGCTGAATAGTACCCTATAGCCACTTTAAGGTGTATAGCAGCCGGTGCTCAGTGCAAACAAAAAATGAAGGGTCAATGAAGTAATCACAGGAGGTGGTTAAGAATTTGATTATTCAATACTATGTCAACTAATTCTATAATGTAAATTGTTGTTGATGTTGTGCTGGGGCTTCTAATTGATCAGGACGATATTCTGCCAGCTCTACCTTCAGACCAGAGAAGGTCTCCCTAAAAAACTGCTGAATTTATCTGGACAAAAAGATGCTGGACTCTATGCTTGGTATGATTGCAACGAAAGAATCTAGACTTAATTCGAACTGTAATACTGCAACAAGGTGGAGGAATCCACCAAGGGGGGAGGGCACGAGGAGGGGTTGGGGAAATCCCAGAGCCTATGAATCTGTGTCACATAATGCAACGTAATTAATTAAAAAAAATAAGATGTAAAAATCTCTGTATCCAATAAACAAAGTACTGTGCAAAACTGACATTATTACTGAAATCAATTACTCTACAAAATATGTCTTTGGGACTAACGTAAGGTAATAATGTCAGCACACTGAAGAATATAACTTCTCCCTGCCCCATATCAATCTGTCTCCTAAAGTAGTATGATGGAAAGAGGTCTATGTTAGAAGAAAGAAATCAGGTTTTCAGTTCCAACTTTACCAATAAACATATAATCTTAGGCAAGTTGCTGTATTATCTTTCACATAACAACAAGTAAAATAATAATTAGCAAAAACTAATCGAAGAGCTATGTTTATAAGTGTCTTAATTTATTTAAATATGAGAATCAGATTTTAAAATTACATTAAAAAAACTTATTTACACATTTGAGAGACAATTCCATTTACTGGTTCACTCCCCAAATGCCCTAAAGCAGGGACTGGGGGCTGGGCAGAACCCAGGAACTGGGAATACAGTCTAGGTTTCCCATGTGGGTGACAGGAGCCACAGTTCCTAGACCATCTCTGACTCTCAAGATCTGCACTGGCAGCAAGCTGAAGTTAGGAGCCAGAGCCAGGAATCAAATCCAAGTACTTGGATGGGGGACATGGTCGGGCACTTTAACTGCTAGGCTAAATAATTTTTCTTCTAAAGTTAAAAATATGATGTGTAATTTCATCAAAAAAAAAAAAAAAACGGACTCGCAAGATGGCCGACATAGGAGGAAGACTGTGAGGGAGCTCACAGACAGAGAGGGCTGGAACGCGACAAAAGCGTAAGTGGAGCAGCATAGAACTACAGGGAGAAGAACGTGAAGTTCCCTGGACAGTGTGGAGCCAAAAAAATCCACACAACTCGGAAGAGCAACCAGGGAAAAACAAAACAAAGGGCAGGGAAGACGGCTTTCCGCTCCTGACCTGCTGAGTCACCTTTGAGTGCAGCCGCTGAGAGCCGCAGTCGACCCGCAGACCGACCAGCAGACGCTGTGGCTGTGAGGACCAGCGGTGATCTGGACCCGTTGGCACCTGCTCACCCTGGTCGCCAGGACCCGCCAGGACCTGCGCCCACTGCGGACATCAGGACCTGGAGTCATCGGGACCCGCCGGCATCCGCCCACCCTAGTCGCCAAGCCCCGCCGGGACCTGCACCAGCCGCAGCCTCCAGGTTCCATCCGCCTGCACCCGCCGGGACCTACAACGGACGCAGTAGCCAGGAGACGCACCCGCGGCGAGGGTTCCCACCAGAGGAAGAGGCAGACTGCAAGAACCTGAGATTTGAGTGAGTTGGGTGGGGACAGTGGTGGGTTGGAGGCTCTGGGAGTTGGCCCCCCAGGGGCATGCACAGAGCCTGAACACCCTTGGTGTTCGTCTCCCTGCCCCTCCCCCCCAGATTCCAGCGTCTAGGGACA
Source organism: Ochotona princeps (assembly GCF_030435755.1). Classification (NCBI taxonomy): domain Eukaryota; kingdom Metazoa; phylum Chordata; class Mammalia; order Lagomorpha; family Ochotonidae; genus Ochotona; species Ochotona princeps. Next base: position 40,399,930 of record NC_080842.1, on the reverse strand, counting down.
CCTGGCGAGTACCTTGAAACTGCCAAAACTGTGTCTGGGAGGTGAGGCACAGTGGTCCTGTGCGCTGAGGAGAAAGGCAAAAGGCACACTGAATACTCGCCCGTGCCTTTGCGGTCTGGCACTCAGCTGGGCGGTGCTATCCCACAGGAACCCAAGCACGCCTCTGGGCTGGGCAGTCCTGTGCTAGCGCTGGGGCGGTGGGTCCCCTGCAAGCGCTGGGGTGGGCGGGCCTGCGCAGGAGGCGCTTCCAGAGAGCACCTGGAACACCCCACGCCCTATAGTCCCATGCTTGGGAGACACACCAGGAGAGCACTGCAGACCCGTGTGCAGGAGGTGTTCCCAGAGAGCACCTGGAACCTCCACGCCCTGCAGTCCCTGGCATTGGGGACACACCGAGAAAGCACCTAGAATCCTCCGAGCCCTGTGATCCCGCGCACAGGGGGCGCGCACAGAGAGTGCCTTCACTCCCCCACGCCCTGTGGTAGCATACCTGTAGGGGACGAGCTGAGAGTGCGCTTGGAATCCGCTTGGCCCTGGAAGTGGCGCCCTGAGGTCCAGTGTTCTGGAGACGCACCAAAAGTGCCTTGAAAATTCCCACACCCTGCTATTCCACGCCTGCAGACTCCGATATCTACAGGATAGTGCTTGGAGACCCCTCAGCACACTGGTGCCTAGGTCTCTCACAAAAGAAACACTAACACAATGGGAAGAAATACCAGAAAAGGTAATGATCCAGATGAGAGTGCCAACACCCTACCAATAAAGGATCAAAAGCCAATGTCTATTTCGGAGATGCGAGATGAAGACATAGAAGATCTACCAGACAAGGAATTCAAAAAAATAATGTTAAAATATGTCAGAGACAATGAGAAGAATTGGGAGGACTTCAAGGAATTCAAGAACCACATAGCCTCAGAAATACAACAAATGAAAAGTAAAATCCTTGACTTAGAGCACAAAATTGAGAGCCTAACCAACAGAACAAATACAGCAGAAGAGAAGATCTCTGAAACGGAAGACACACAAAACGAACATACCCAGTTCATTAAACAGCTGGAGACAAGTCTGAACAAAGCCAATAAGACCATACAAGAAATGAAAGGCAACCTCAGAAAATCGAATATTAGGATTATTGGCCTTCCTGAAGGAGCGGAAAAAGAGTCAGGAATGCAAATGGTGCTCGACAAAATTATACAGGAAAACTTCCAAAACACTTGGAACATGAACCCAGCCCAAATCCAGGACGGTCAGAGGACTCCCAGCAGATATGACCCAAAGCGATCTTCACCCAGACATATGGTGCTCAAGTTCCACTCCAACGAAGACAAAGAAAGAATCCTAAGACAAGTACGAAGCAGAGAAAAGATCACATACCGGGGAAAACCAATCAGGATCACTGCTGACTTCTCTGAAGAGACCTTACAAGCAAGAAGAGAATGGACAAAGATCTTCCAAATCCTGAATCAGAACAACTGTCAACCAAGAATATTGTACCCAGCAAAGATCTCATTCGTATTTGAGAACGAAATCAAATACTTTCACAGCAAAGAGAAATTAGAAGAATATGCCAGCACAAAACCAGCTCTACAAAATCTCCTTAGAAATGCACTAAATCCAGAAAAAAAGGAGGTGAGTCATAAGCAAAGATGGCAAACAGGAAGATCTCCACACTAAAGTCCACACAAGGAAGGGCAATTACACAGATATCAACACCCACAAAAACAAGTATGGCAGGGCAAAATCACAACCTCTCAATTTTAACTCTTAACACAAATGGCCTGAACTCACCAATCAAAAGGCACAGATTAACAGAATGGATTATCAAACAGCACCCAACTATCTGTTGCCTACAAGAGACACATCTAACCAGAAGAGATTCTAAGAAGCTGAAAGTGAAAGGTTGGAAACAGATATTTCATGCCAATGGACGAGAAAAAAAAGCTGGGGTAGCTGTCTTAATTTCAGATGATGTGGACTTCAATCTGACACACATCAAAAAGGACAGGGAAGGACATTATATATTGGTGAAGGGACTGATCCATCAGGAAGTAATTACCATTGTGAACATATATGCACCAAATTCAAACGCACCTAGCTACGTGAAGCAATTACTCACGGACTTAAGGGGAGACATAGATATACACACAATAATAGTGGGTGATCTTAACACTCCACTAACAACAATAGACAGATCAACAAAACAAAAACTCAACAAAGAAACAACAGAGCTCATACAAACAATAGAACAACTGGACATGATAGATATTTATAGAATTTTTTATCCTAAGGCCACAGATTATACATTTTTTTCAGCAGTGCATGGCACCTTCTCCAGGATCGACCACATGATAGGACACAAAGCAAACCTAAATAACTTCAAAAAGATAGGAATCATACCATGTACCCCCTCAGACCACCATGGAATGAAATTGGAAATCAGCAATTCAAAATGCCCCAGGAAATACAGAAACTCTTGGAGGCTGAACAATATGCTATTAAACGAACAGGATCAGAGAAGAAATTAAAGATGAGATCAAAAAATTTATGGAAACCAATGAAAACTCTGAAACAACATTCCAAAATTTGTGGGACACTGCCAAAGCAGTGCTACGGGGTAAACTCATCGCAATTGGAGCTCATGTCAAGGCCCAAGAGAGGCGCCAAATACAGGAACTAAACACACACCTCCAGGAATTGGAAAAACAACAGCAGAAGAGCCCCATACACAATAGGAAACAAGAAATCATCAAAACAAGGGAGGAAATCAACCAGATAGAAATAAAAAAAACCATACACAAAATCAATGAATCAAAAAGCTGGTTTTTTGAGAAAATAAACAAGATAGACACCCCACTGGCCCGACTGACAAAGAAAAAACAAGAGAAGGCAAGAATTAACAGCATCAAAGATGAAAAAGGCGACATAACAACAGACACCGCATCCATTAAGGCCATAATTAGAAATTACTACAAAGCACTGTACTCCAACAAATCAGAAGATCACCAAGAAATGGAAAAGTTCTTAGACTTCTACCACCTGCCAAAACTTAGCCCAGAGGCAACAAACGACCTGAACAGACCCATAACTGAAGTAGAGATTGAATCAGTGATTAAAGACCTCCCAACAAAGAAAAGCCCAGGTCCAGACGGCTTCACTACAGAATTCTACAAAACATTCCAAACAGAACTGACCCCAATCCTCTACAAACTCTTCAAAACAATAGAAAAAGAAGCAACCCTTCCAAACTCATTCTATGAAGCCAACATTACCTTAGTCCCAAAACCAGACAGAGAACTAACAGAGAAGGAAAACTACAGACCTATCTCTTTGATGAACATTGATGCTAAGATTCTCAACAAAATCCTAGCCAACAGAATTCAAAAACACATCAGACAGATCATTCATCCAGATCAAGTAGGATTCATCCCTGGAATGCAGGGATGGTTCAACATTCGCAAATCCATAAATGTGATACACCACATCCAAAAACTGAAAAACAAGAATCACATGATAGTATCAATAGATGCAGAAAAAGCTTTCGACAAAATCCAACACCACTTCCTACTAAAAACCCTAACCAAGGTAGGCATAGATGGAAAAATCCACAACATAATTAAAGCCATATATGAAAAACCCAACGCCAGCATCATACTGAAAGGAGAAAAGCTGGAACCCTTCCCACTGAGATCTCGAACAAGACAGGGATGTCCACTTTCTCCACTACTATTCAACATAGTCCTAGAGGTACTCGCTGAGGCCATAAGACAAGAAAAAGAAATCAGAGGAATCCAAATGGGAAACGAAGAAGTCAAACTCTCACTATATGCTGATGATATGATTCTTTATGTAGAAGAGCCAAGAGACTCAACACAGAGACTGCTAGAACTTGTACGAGAGTTTGGTAGAGTGGCAGGGTACAAAATTAATGAACAAAAATCAACAGCCACAGTGTATGCGAACAGCCCCAAGATGGAAAAAGACTTAACCAGCAAGATACCATTCAAAATAACAGAGAAAAGTATGAAATGTCTGGGAATAAATCTAACCAAAAATGTAGGAGACTTATTTGAAGAAAACTACAAACTACTTAAAAAAGAAATTGAACAAGACCTCAAAAGATGGAGTAACATCCCATGCTCCTGGATAGGTAAAATCAATATCATTAAAATGTCTATACTGCCAAAAGCAATATATACATTCAACGCAATCCCAATCAAATTGCCCAAAACATTCTTCATGGAACTGGAAACAATGATCCAAAGGTTCATCTGGAAACACAAAAAACCACGGATAGCTAGAACCATCCTGAAGAACACGAAGTTAGCAGGGGGAATCACAGTTCCGGACCTCTGGACATACTACACTATAGGGCAGTGGTTATCAAAACAGCCTGGTACTGGCACAAAGATAGAGAGGAAGATCAATGGAGCAGAATAGAAACATCAGAAAGGAACCCACACAGATACAGCCAAATAATCTTTGACAAAAAGACAAACAACAATCCAGGCAAATGGGAAGGTCTGTTCAATAAATGCTGTTGGGACAACTGGTTAATAGCCTGCAGAAACAAAAAAATAGATCCATATCTCTCACCATACACTAAGATCAAATCTAAATGGATAACAGATCTAAACCTACATCCAGAAACCTTAAAACTTTTGGAAGAAAATGTTGGAAACACACTGCAACACTTAGGGGTAGGCCCTCACTTCCTAAAAAAGACTCCAAATGCAGTAGAAATCGAGACCAAAATAAACAATTGGGACCTCATCAAACTAAGAAGCTTCTGTACAGCTAGAGAAACAATCAACAAAGTAAAAAGGCAACCCACAGAATGGGAGAAGATCTTCGCACACGACATAGGTGATAGAGGGCTGATCTCCAGAATATACAAAGAGCTACAAAACAACCAAAATGTCAAAACAAACAAGCCACTCAAGAAATGGGCACGGGAAATGGGCAAACACTTCACAAAGGAACAAACCCAAATGGCAAATAAACATATGAAAAAATGCTCAAGTTCCCTGGCAATAAGGGAAATCCAAATTAAAACATCAATGAGGTACCACCTAACACCAGTAAGACTGGCCCACATGAATAAAAGCACCAACAACACTTGTTGGCGAGGTTGCGGGGAAAAGGGATCCCTACTCTACTGCTGGTGGGGCTGCAGGCTGGTACAGCCTCTATGGAAATCAGTATGGAGAATATTCAAACAACTCAAATTCAACATACCGTATGATCCAGCAATAGCACTCCTAGGAATATATCCAGAACAATTGTTTTATGAGAAACCAACATGCACTCCTATGCTCATAGCAGCACAATCAGTAATTGCAAAAACATGGAAGCAACCAAAATGCCCATCAACAGAGGATTGGATAAGAAAGCTATGGTTCATCTACTCCATGGAATACTACTCAGCTATTAAAAAAAACAAAATGCAGTTCTTTGTGGCCAAATGGGCCAAACTGGAAACCATAATGCTAAGGGAAATGAGCCAATCCCAAAAGGTTAAATACCACATGTTTGCCTTAATTTAAGATGATATGATGTTATGTATAACATGTTATGTTATGAATGTTATATGTTGTGTATAAACTAAAATTGAAGTGTAGGTGAGGTGGTCACAGAAGGTGGCTGGGAACTCGCATTTGCTTTTAACATATTGGTTACTCATTATTATGTCAATTAATTCCATAATGATGTAAATTTTTGCTGATGGTATGTCGGAGCTTTCAATTGACTGGGATGATACTCTGCTGGCTCTGTCTTCAGACCAGAGAGGGTATACCTAAGAAGCCGTTGAACTTGACTGGACAATAAGATGCTGGACTCTATGTTTGGTATACGCTTGCAATGGGGGAATCTCAACTGAACTTGAGCTGTGGTTATGCAACAAGGTGGAGGAATCCACCATGGTGGGAGGGTTTGGGGAGGGGTGGGGAGAACCCAAGTACCTATGTAACTGTGTCACATAATACAATGTAATTAATGAAGTAAAATAATAAATAATTAAAAGAAAAAAAAAAACAAGTTTGGGTCATATATTCATAAAGAACCTGAGAAAGTATAGTCTAAGTTTTTAAATTACGTGAGAACTGGGCCTGACATGGTGGCTTAACTGGCTAACTTAATATTATAATGGTATGGTAGCTTAACCACTACCTCCATGTGCTGGGATCCCATATGGGTGCTGCTTTGTGTCCTGGATGTTCCACTTCCCATCCAGCTCCCAGTTTGTGCTCTGGGAAATCAGTAGAAGATGGCTGAAGGCCTTTGAATCCTGTACCTATGTGCAGACCTGAAAGAAGCTCCTGGCTCTTGGCTTTGAATCAGCTCATCTCCAGGCATTGTGGCTACTTGGGAAGTGAACTAAAGGATGGAAGGTCTTTCTCACTGTCTCTCGTTCTCTCTATAAATCTGCCTTACCAATAAAAGTAAATAAATAAAAAAATTACATAAGAATTTTTATTATTTGCTTTTGTTATTTTTCTTTTTTCTTTTTTTTTTTAGATTTATTCATTTTATTACAGCCAGATATACACAGAGGAGGAGAGACAGAGAGGAAGATCTTCCGTCCCATGATTCACTCCCCAAGTGAGCCGCAATGGCCGGTGCACGCCAATCCGATGCCTGGAACCAGGAACCTCTTCTGGGTCTCCCACGTGGGTGCAGGGTCCCAATGCACTGGGCCGTCCTCGACTGCTTTCCCAGGCCACAAGCAGGGAGCTGGATGGGAAGTGGAGCTGCCGGGATTAGAACCGGCACCCATATGGGATCCTGGGACTTTCAAGGCAAGGACTTTAGCCTCTAGGTCACGCCACCGGGCCCACTTTTGTTATTTTTCATGCTGAGGTAGAAGGGCTGAGGAGAATGAATTATTTGTTGAGTATTTTATATACACATGCTCATTTAATGCTTTTAGTGATATTCATAATTTCAAAAATTATGGAGTATACAGAGAGATAAGGAATAACTCTGTGAAGAAACAAAACGTATCTATCTGAATCCAAACTCCAGGATCATGATAACAGGCACACCAGAAGCCACCAAGATATTTGCATTAAAGTCAGGAATACAAGAATACTGCTGTCACTCTTGATTATTTTTATTTCAACAGCTCTAGGCTGTAATTACACCTCCTCCCTCCAAGAAATCAGTTATAAAACTTTTAGCATCTACTGCATCAGAATAAAGTAACAGCTTATCTCTTTAACACTGCTGGTATACTGGAACAGTAATGAACAATCAGAAATGGAAGCTTAACTCTGAATACCCGAGTGACTTTGGCCAAGAGCTTAACCTCTTTTTGTCTTAGCTTTATGGTCTGTAAAACACAAATGAAAACCCACACAAACCTTTGCAGGAATATCAGGAGGATTATGAAAGAATGTATAAAAAACATTCACTTGTTTTTTTAAGAAAACTATGGGTATCTGACATGGCAGTAAAGATGCCGGTTGGGATGCCCACGTCCTTAGACTGGACTGGTTGGGTTCGAGGCCTGGCTCTGCTGCTGACTCCAGCTTCCGGCTGATACACCCTTGGGCTCAAATGTTGACACCCTGTCACTCAGGTGGTGGACTTGTTTAGAGACATAGGCTTCTGGCTTTAGCCTACCCCAGACCTGGTTACTGTGGGTACTGGCATCTGGGGGGAGGTTAATCTCTCTCTCACAAATTTTGCCTTTCAAACTTTTTTTCTTAAGAAAATCAACATTTTTTGTTATAGCTAATTGTTTATTTAAAAGACAGTTACAGAGAAAGAGGCTTAGAGATATATAAATATTTCTTCCTTCCACTGGTTCACTTCCCAAATGGCCACAATGGCCAGGATTGCCAGTGTTGCAGGTGGCACTGGTTTTACATGATGTGCTACGACACTTGTCCCATAATTAGGATTCTTTTCCGCATAAATATTATTCATCCTCTAAATACTCTGAATTATCTCAGGAGCATACTTCAAGCTTAGTGTTACCTGGCTGTTTTGCTCAAAATAAATGTTTTAATTAAAACATGCTATTGTACCAATCGTAACTGGTCACTTCTGGCAAGGGTATAGTTTTGAGTTAATATTTCTCTATACTCAACATGAGTTATAAATAAGCCTTTGACATAAGCACTGCAAAAAACTTTCATAAAGGTGAGATGCATGAATATTGTGACATTAAAACTTACTCTTTTTTCCGACGACCATGGAAGAAACTGGCCCATTCAAAACATGTCTTTTTGCTTCCAACCCAAAATACAGAGGGAATACCAACTATGAGAGCCATCAGGTATTTCATGAGAAAAAGAATCAGGTCTGGACGACTCATTTGAGTCACCTACAAGAAAGTAAAGAAAAATATCTTAAGCATATAAAAGAACTTTCTACTAATAGGTCTTATAAACATTTAAAATAAATAGTAAAATATTCTAAAGATTTGATTTTTCACTTACAAGAGTCCATAGGTAATTTTCTTGTTATATAGAAAAAAATATACTGAAAATTCATATTCTCTATACTGGACTACATATTGTTTTATTAGCTGACATTAGACACCTTCTAAGGAAAAAGATTATTATCTTAGAAAATAAACCATGTACAGTAAGAAAGGCTCAGATAATATCTAAATTCTTCTTGGTCAATTTCACAATGAGGAAGTATTAATCCCTTCCTTTTATTAATTTTGTTCTTAGGTTTACTATGTCCTTCATTCGCCTATTCTATTTTTTAAGTCTCCTCTTCATAAAAGTGAGCTTTTGAGAAAGTCCATTTTTATAGTCTGTAGTCAGATAAGCTTTTAAAAACATTTTTTTTAAAATGTGGCATTGTGGTACAAAGGGTAAAGCCACTGCCTGTGATGCTAGCATCCCTCAAACGCACGAGTCTGAGTTCTGGATGCTCCACTTCTGATCAAGCTCCCTGCTAATGAACATTAGAAAGCAGCCCAAGGACTCGGGCCCCTGCACCCATGTGGCTCCTGGTTTCGGATCAGTGCAGTGAATCAATGGACGGAAGATCTTCCTCTCTGTCTCTCCTTCTCTCTGTATATCTGACTTTACAATAAAAATAAATAAATCTTTAAAAAGTATAATTAAGTAAAAAGCCTACAATTTGTAAAAAAAAAAAATGGCCAAAAGATGCATTATTTACAGAAAAAAAAAAGAACAAGAGTTCAGAGTCAGTTAAAATTATACAAAGCCTCTATCTCTTAACCTATCAATAAGAGGCAAATGCCTAGTAGTATACTATGTGGAGAAATAGATACTTTCATATACTGGCATCATAGTCAATTTTCTGTTGCTGTAACTGGCTATAACTGAATACCCTCATTTGTACTTAGATAACTCTGAAAAGATGTATACAAACTCTTTATAATACTCCAAGGTATCCTTACGGAGGGCTGTTTGGAAATTAGATAATACAGTTAAGGACAGAAGGACCTTGCCTATATAGTTTTTGTAACTTTGGGCTTTGAATAAGGTCAATATTATGCATTTTAAAATTCTTAAAAGATTGTGGAAAAATGGAGGATTTAATTATTTTAAAAGCATGAACATTCCAAACATAAAAACAAGTGATTGGAAGGTTATTAGGAAACACTTTCCGGGATGGCACAGAAATATACATCTAATTGACATGTTGCAATAATCAATAGCTGTACTTTTTGCAAACTGCAGTAAGTATGGTTTTCTGTTTAAGTTGCAGTGACTTTCTGACTACAGACCTTTGTTCTTCTGAGGCAGACTTTCAGTTCCCCTAAATGCATTTGGGAATAACTTTTTCAAAGTAATCCAAAGCTTTCCCGACCTCTCCTTGTTCTCTGTCCTATTAAAAACTGTAGTTCTTTTCTGCTGTTTTTAGAACCTTCTGTTACTGTATCTACCACTTTCAGAACCAGCTTTATAACTAACACCACAAGGATGGCCTGAGATTCTTTCATCAAAACTTCTCTCTTTAAGGGGCTCATAATTTCTTTATTGCTGTCCATTATAATTTTCAAAATCACTGTCGTTTCCATTACCACCATAGTAAAATTTTCTCCTTCACTATAACTCTCCCATTCCACCAAATTTACTCCCCTGGTTTCCACAGCTTGGTCTATCACCACCACAGTCTCTTCTGCAAATATAACTTCTGCTCTGTCTTTATAACTTCTAAGGTTTCAACCTTGTCATTCTTCTCAAAGTAGTCACTCAAATTATACTCCGTATTGGGCCCAGCAGCGTGGCCTAGCGGCTGAGGTCCTCGCCTTGAAAGCCCCAGGATCCCATATGAGCACCGGTTCTAATCCCGGCAGCTCCACTTCCCATCCGGCTCCCTGCTTGTGGCCTGGGAAAGCAGTCGAGGACGGCCCAAAGCTTTGGGACCCTGCACCCACGTGGGAGACCCGGAGGAGGTTCCTGGTCCCGGCTTCGGATCGGCGCATACCGGCCCGTTGCGGCTCACTTGGGGAGTGAATCATCGGATGGAAGATCTTCCTCTCTGTCTCTCCTCCTCTCTGTATATCCGGCTTTCCAATAATAATAAAAAATCTTTTAAAAAAATTATACTCCGTATCTTCTTTAAGACTACCAGCAAAGGCCTCCCTCACTGTTAGATGGCACCATGCTTTACTGAATCCTCTCTAGAAAGAACTCTGTGGTTCCACCACACACCTATCAACTTTGTGTGGTTCAGTATGCATTGCTACCGTTTATTAGAAGAACAAGTTACAAAACCAAAGCCCTTGCAATATTTTATTTGGGGGAGTCTGTTATTACCTTACAGTCTGTGAGTGTGCCCCAATTCTCAAAACGCTCTCTCAAACTATCGTCAGTAGTTTCAAAGTTCAGACCAGCAATATACAGTTGTCTCAGCTGCTCTAGTCCCTTTGGATCATGGCCCTTTGGAGGCTGAATCCCAATCATTAGGTGGAACAAGGAAAAAAACAATAGAGATGTGTTAGTAAATGCTTAACGGCTGTCTCTTTGGGTGGAGTGCAGCCATCGTTTGCAGAATGTGCCAATGTCTATGGCCGTTTTCAAGCTACCAATGGACTCATGGAGCGCTCCAGGTAGTGGACTCTTCTGAACCTGTGTGAGCTAGCTCTAGCATATAACCAGGTGTAAACTCGTGTGCCAAGTACTACTCTGATCACTAGTAGTGTAATCACTACTACTATGCATGACTGCAGAGTCACAAAGTTTTAAAAATCAAAAAGTTTAGAAAATTACAATTCAGGTGGGCTTATTGAAAATGTATTTTATAAAGCTTATTGTAGTCTACATATATGGTATTTATAAAGTCTACAGTAGTGCAGGATAATATCCTGTGTTTTCACATTCATTGGCCACTTGGCTCAGTGAGTCTTGAGCAACTCCTACTATGTGAATTTCATTTCTCTTGTTTTCTCATTATAAAGTTGCTTATAGACACAAAATAGATATAAACAATCTTCTCTGCTAAATATTTTTGGCATGGGGCACATTTTTTTAAACTTTTAAATGCACTTGTTGAGATCTGTAAAACTTTCTGCTGAAGTCCTCACTAGATTTTCATGGAAATTCTTCACCTCTCCTTCAGTTACATGCTCTTGCTCCAGTCCCAATAATTTCTCATTAATCAATTCCACCACTAAAAGCTCCTCCCATCCTCATCCACAATCATGTTAAAACTGCTTGCCATCTCAATCACAGCCTTGTTGATTTCTGCAACCTCTGCATCCTTTGTGACTGCTCTAGAAGTCAAAATTTCTTAAGCATCTTCTTCCAGATGCCATTTATACACTCCTTGGTAAATTACAAGTCCAAGCAAGATTTTTGATGTAGTAAAAGATTTTGTAATCCTTCAATAATTGTACATCTTGTTGGTGTGTTTTTTTTTTTTTCAGTTTCAACAATGGCCTAGTCAAAGATTCTCCTCAGATAGTTGACTTTCTAGAGCTCCCTGATCCACAGATGTTTCCAAGGACAAATCCCATTGTGAAGTTAGGATGACCATATGGGACCTATAGGTTAAGACACAGATTTCTTAATGTCTTAATCTGTAGGTCCTATATGGAAACATGTATCTTCCCTAAGTGTGCCTGGGTTTGCTACCTGGCTTGAGCTCGTCAGCAACTTCCTTACAACATTAACCCTTGAAGTTAGTGGTGATGGTTTAAGTAACTGGGTTCCTGCCACCCATACTAGAGTCCTGTATTGAGCTCTTTGTTCCTGGCTTTAGTTCAGCCCAGTCCTGGCAGTTGTGGGTATTTAGGGGAGTGGGCCAGTGGATGGGAGATTTCTGGGTCTCTCAAACAATTTTTTAAATGCGGGTATACGGACACATTTTCAGTGATAAGCAGAATCATGAAAGGGTGTATTATTCTTCAAACAGTACAACTCATTAGCATAGCAATTCTGAGGCCATACTGGAAGAGGAGCTGGGTCGTACATGACTTCTATATTGCTTCAGCAATACATTGACCTTATGTATGCTGGTCTCCTCACTGTCAGATCACAATGGGTTTCAACTTATAGCAGGCAACACTGTACTGAAGTAAAACTGTGATCCTGTTCCTAAAAGCTCTTAAACCTGGCATTACCGTGGCCTTTTTAAGGATGAAAGCCTGGGGTTGGTACAATGGCACTTCGAGTTAAGCTATTGCCAGCAATGCTAGCCTCTCATATATGAATGCTGGTTCAACATATGGTTGCTTCACTTTCAATGCAGCTCCTTGTTAATGAACCTGGGAAAGGAGCAGAAGAGGGTCCGAGTGACTGGGTCTGCATATCACATGGAAAATTAGGATGTAGGTTTAGGTTCTTAGTTTCAGCCTGGCCTAGACTCTGCCATTGCAGACATCTGAGGAATGAGCCAGTGGATGGAAGATTTCTCAGCTTGTCCCTCTCTCTCTGTAATTCTGCCTTTCAAACAAATAATCTTTTCTTCTTTTTAAGAAAAAATATGAAAGTCCTTTGTGGCATGTTTCCTGACTTTGTGGATCATTCAGTTTTCCTCTACAATCAGTCTATCTGTAGTCTCCAGATACCCTCAGCTGTCCTTCCATCAGTACTTGCAGACTCACTATTCACATCCACATACTATGATGAATAATGATCCTTGAACTGTTCAAACCACCCAGAGTAGGCAGTAAATTCAATGTCGTAGTCATATCCAGCTTTTCTCTCGACACCACAAACACTGCTTTGACTGTGATCATCCTAGTTCAAGGAGAGATGTGTTTGTTTTTGGTCTCTAATTGTTTCCCCATATCTAGAAACAAGATGGCGGAATAGGGCAAGAACATGTTTAAACAGATGGAGAATGAAGAGCTAGGATGAAGCAGAGGCCGCAATCCTGGGAAATAAGAGAGGACAGGACAATGGCAAAGGGTCACCTGGAGACCCATGGACATGGGGAAACAGTGGAACGGTGCTGTAGTGATCATATACTCCAATGGCGGTCAGCAATTGGCCATCAGAGCTCCACCAGCAGCCAGATGGGAAGGAAAGTTCACTGGGACCTCAGAAGGTGAACCCAGGCAAAGAACTCCCTGTCCTGCTGATTTGCTTGATTCAACCAAGAGCAGAAGCAGAGTGGCAGAGTCCAAGGAGGCAGGTGTAGGAACAGGGTGAATTTCACAGCTCATACCCACAGCAGTGCCACATCAGTTGTGATTTTGTGTACTGAGGAAAAAGCTGTGGGGTTGGAGGGACAACAGCGAGCTGCACATGTGATAAGGTTGGAGAGAAACCATGTCCGGCTCAACATATTGTTCTGGTCTGACAGGGAAAACAGTACCACTTGGATGCCTATAGGTTCCACTCAAAATAGCTTCAGTGGCCTCCAGACCTAATGGTCTGCAGGCCCAGACTTCCATCAGTGTCACACTGGACACCATTCTGTGTACTGAGGAAAAGGTTGTGGAGCTAAAGAAACAACAGCAAGCTGCACAGGTGCTAAATTGGAAGCAAACTCTCTTCTAGCTCAATACATTGTACTGTTCTCACTAGAAAAAAGGCACCAACTTGGCATCCTACAGGTTCCACCCAAAATAAGTCCATGTGGCCTTCTAACATAACAGCCAGCAAGTTCCAACAAGAACAGCATTGCTGGCAACCTAACGATTTAGAACAGCTGGTGTCTCCATAATCTTACGCACTGCTTGAATTAGGAGTGGGAGAAAGCTGAGCAGGCAATGCTGTGGCCACAGCACAGGATCACAGTGGGTGGAAAGTGGTGAGCCAGGAGCTGGGCTGGCGGAGACTGTGGTGGAAGCCTAGCACAAAAGCCTGGGAGGGAGATTCCCTGGGAGGGAGTTGCAAAAGTGAATGCAAAGAACCAGGCTCTTAAAGCAATCAGTAAACTTGACCTGTAGCCCAGTGGGCAACACAGTCTAGAAAGCTGCCCTAAGGAGAGGAATCTGTTAACCAGAACTGCAATGACCATGAGCAAATCAAGAGACAGAGGCACAATGAATACTACTGATGCCTCCCCCTCAAAAAAGCAGCAGAATTTGTCAACCTCAGAGCTAACTGAGGAAAAGACTGAGAAAATGGGGGATAAAGACTTTTAAAAACTTGTTATAAAGCTTCTTAACAAGAAGCACATACAGGCATTCAAGGAATTTAAGAAATATGTCATATAAGAAATTGCTTAATAAGAAATAAGAAACAAAATCAAGCTAAATTATTAAAAATGAAGGACAAAATGGAACAATTTCAAAATTCAGTGGAAAGCCTCAGTAATAGAACAAGTGAGGAAGAAGAAAGAATCTCAGAATTGGAAGATATTTCCTTCAACAATGGTGAAACAATCAAAAAGCTGGAACAGGAATTAAGTCAAACTAAGAAAAGTATTCAAGAATTAATGGACACTATTAAAAGGTTGAATATGAGAGTTATGGGAGTTCCAGAAGGCACAGAAAGAGAATATGGATTTTAAAACGTATTTAATAAAATAATAAACAAAGACTTGCCTAATTTAGAGAAAGAATTGGGAAACAAAATACAGGAAGGGCATGGAACTCCCAATAGTGTAGATCAAAAATGATCTTTGCCACAACACATGATAATTAAGCTCCCTTCAGCTGAACACATGGAAAAGATTCTTAAATATGCACATGAAAGAAATCAGTTAACATATAGAGGAACCCCAATCAGATTCACAGCTGACCTCTCAGAGGAAACTATAGGCCATAATAAAATGAAGTGATATATTCCATTATTCTAATAGGAAAAAATTGTAGTCCACAAAATGCTCATACCCAGCAAAACTTCCCTTTGTCTTTGAAAATGAAATAAAATTCTTCCACAGTAAAGCTCAAAGAATTTGTTCTTCCAGACCTGCCTTACAAATGATACTTAAAGATGTTCTCTTGACAGAGAAGAGGAATAGCACCTATCAAAACCAAAGGCAAATGTGAAGAATGTCCCAATAAAACAATAAAAGAAAACTAAATCAAACAATGACCAATCCATGGCTAAAATGACAGGACCAAGTTACTGCTTATCAATATCAACCCTGAATGTAAATAGCTTTAACTCATCAATCAGATGTTTTAGGTTAGTGGACTGGATCAAAAAGTAAAACTCATGTATCAGTTGCATATAGGAGACAAATCTCACTAACAAAGATATGTGGAAACTGAGAGTGAAAGATGGAAAAAGATATTCCAGGCTAATGGGAGGGAAAAATGAGCTGGTATAGCCATACTAAATATCAGATAACATAGACTTGGACATGAAAAATATTAAAAGAGATGAATAAGGCTACTACATCATGATCAAAATATCCATTCAGCAAGAAGAGTTCACCTTACTAATTTTTTAGGATTTTTCCTTTTTTAATTTCTGATTTTACTTGGTTTTTCTCTCTTGCTTTTCTTTGTTAGTCCAGCTAAGTTTGTTTTGCTTATCTTCTTAAAAAATGTCTCTTTCTGGGCCCGGCGGCGTGGCCTAGCAGCTAAAGTCCTCGCCTTGAATGCCCCGGGATCCCATATGGGCGCAGGTTCTAATCCTGGTAGCTCCACTTCCCATCCAGCTCCCTGCTTGTGGCCTGGGAAAGCAGTTGAGGACGGCCCAAGGCATTGGGACCCTGTAACCGCATGGGAGACCTGGAACAGGTTCCTGGTTCCTGGCTTTGGATTAGCGCAGCACTGGCCATTGCAGCTCACTTGGGGAGTGAATCATCGGACGGAAGATCTTCCTCTCTGTCTCTCCTCCTCTCTGTATATCTGACTTTGTAATGAAAATAAATCAATCTTTGAAAAAAAAAAAAAGTCTCTTTCTTATTGCAATTTGTAGTTTTTTAGTTTCAATTCTTTATTTTTACTGTTACTTTATCATTTCTTGCTTCCTGTTCATTTTTTCTTTTTTATTAAGTCCTTGAGATTCAAGATTCGCCCTTGAGATGCATTATTTTTTCAGATATTTCAATGTTTTGTAAGCATCTGATATTATATCATAAATATCCCTTTCAACACTGTTTTTGCTACATCTCATGGGTTTTGATTTTTTATTTTCATTTCTTCAAAAATTCCTTAGCGACACATACGTCATACTGCAGTACTGTTTTGTTCAAGGTTTTTTATATTCTTTTTCATTTCTACAGCAACATATGGGTCATTCAGTAGCATGTAATTATTTGACTTCATACTGTAGTAAATTTTTAATTTTTCTTCCTGTTGATTTTATGGCTTTTCATTTAAGGGGATGTATAGTAACTATAAAAGAGATCATCACATCCAGATGTGAAGATACAAAGCAGTATGCATCTCTACTTCCAAATCAAAGATGGATCCCAATTAAACTTAAATATATCTTGACAATAGGATCCTGGACTCTCTGACATTGTCCATAACTACAATGTCAGGATACACTTAAGCAGTAGAATGATGGACTTATGACTGTTCATGAAGGACTATACTGTTGTAATCATACAAGGGTAATCAATGGGAGGGTAGAGAAGTTGGGGAAGAAAAAATCCCAGACCTATGGAATTCTGCAGTCAAATGCTCTACCACTGAGCTATACCTCCCTAGACCTATGGAATTCTATCACGAAATAATAAATGGTAAAAGAAAAAAAAGTTCTTCCATATCTGATATAGACCCTTCTTAAATTCTTGTTAATCTTACTACCTTCAATAAGGTATCTCTTAATAGCTTTCACCACTTTGTTCTTTTAAAAAACATACTTCTATATTAAACATTTTGAATACCATCATTTTGTTCTTACTCTTCAAGATTTTAGTGATGGTGGCATGTGACATACTTGGCTAGAGAGTAAAAACCATTACTGATTTTCTATCTTTTTAGTCTTTAATCACTGTTTATTTCATTTCCAAGTTAATCCCTAAACATAGCCTCTTTCTGGTAACATTAGCAGTGGATTCTGAAGGTTATGGTGAAAAATACAACTTGAAATCAAATGAAGCTTAAGAGAAAATGATGAAATCGATAGGGTAAACATGAGCTATATAAAGGCTGCTGCTGTATAACAAACCACACTGTTTTACAGTATATTCTAAAATAGTGATTAGAAGCAAACCAGTTATCATGATCAAGTGTTATGTACTATACACATTTGTATGGCTATAAATTTGTACAAATGGCAGTAAAGTTTTGTCTACAGCACAAACATGAGCAACAAAGTTATTGAAAATATGTACAAGATAGGTACTACAAAATTTTAAACTATTACACCGGAAACTAATACCACACAATGGCTTATTAGTTATGAAAATGTTTAAAGATGAAAAGTCACTCAAAAATTTTCAAGAAGGAGCTATCACAAAGATTCAATTGGCTAATCGTCTGCCTGCAGGTGTAGGGACAACATATCAGTACCGGTTCACGTCTTGGCTACCCCACTTCCCATCCAGCTTCCTGCTGGAGGCCAGGGCAGATGGCAGAGGATGGCCCAAGCATTTGGGCCCCTATGTTTATAGCTCCTGGGTTTGTATCTGCTCAATTCATTGCAGACATCTGGGGAGTGAACCAAAAGATGAAGGTCTCTGTCTCTACTTCTCTCTGCAAATCAGCCTTTCAAATAAAAATAAATAAATCTTTAAAAAAAAAAAAAAAGCAGAACCTTTAAAGAATAATAGTATCAAAAAAAAAAAAAAAAAAAAAAAAAAAACTTTCAAGAAATAATACAAGGCCCAGTGCAGTAATCTAGTGGTTAAAGTCTTTGCCTTCCATGCACGTGGATACCATACGGCACCGGTTCGTGTCCCAGATGCTCCATTTCCCATCCAGCTTACTGCTTGCGGCCTGGGAAGGCAGTCGAGGATGGCCCAAAGCCTTGGCACCTTGTGCCCATGTGGGAGCCCCCAAAGAAGCTCCTGGTTCTTGGCTTCAAATAGGCTCAGCTCCAGCCATTATGGCCACTTGGGGAGTGAATCAGCAGATGGAAAAGCTTTTCTGTCTCTCCTTCTCTCTGTAAATCTGACTTTCCAACTAAAGAAGATCTTCCTCTCTGTATATCTGACTTTGTAATAAAATAAATCTTAGAAAAAAAAAAAACATTATTCACTATGCAACAGCACAATCACTTAACATTTCTAAAGTTCAAATTTCCCTCCATGTGTATGTGTGTATGTATACGTGGCACATCTTTAAAAACTCTACCTTAAAGAGGGAATTTAAAATTCTAAGCTTCTGTGACTAGGAGACACTTAGAAGTCTTTAAAGATAAATTGCAAAATATTAGTAGTAGACAAAGAAAATGAAGATATAAGGGTTTGTATAACTGCATTCTGTTATTTTTACAAAACCCTCTAAACAATTTCTATTCTGGTCATCAGTAAGATTTCCAGAAAATGACAGTGCTCTTTTTATCAGAGTTCTACAAATTTGGGACTTTTGAGGAATCGACAAACAACTGTTTTGTGGTAACAAAGGTAAATTGATTAGGTCAGTATCTTAGACTTGTAAGTCACCTTTTAAGATGTTCATACAAGTATGTCTATTACATGCTTACTACCATGTAAGTTAATTATCTTCACTTTAAATTTTTAATGTACAAATTGAAGGTTTATGAAAAAGTGTTTGCAAACAGCTTATATTACCTCCAAATAGACAGTCACACACCTGCTTTTCACTCACACATTCTGAAATTGGCAAGAAGGTTTCCCTTACCTGATACGGACATGGAATGTGATACTCCCTGCAGCGCTCTTGGATCCACGTGGTTTCCCAGATGCCACGGTAAGCTTGTTCATAAAAGTAGCATCCAATTACAACCAAGAGTGGTACGAGGTAAAGAATGCTGAAAACACCAATCCGGATCATAAACTTCACTAATTTATCTTGATTCTCCTTTTCTAATGGAATCTCAATTCGAACTCTGTTCAGTGATATAATGCCGGCTAACAGGAGAGAAACTCCGACTACCACATACAGGCAGAGGGGAGCAAGAACAAAGTATCTCAGTGCGTCAACATCGTAGAGGCCAACAAAACACACGCCACTAATGTTGTCACCTTCAATTTTATTCATCGCTAAAAGGATGATAGTTAGAGTTCCGGGGATGCCCCACGCACTGGCATGAAACAGCAATGCTTTCTTCTCAATAGCTTCACTCCCCCACTTTGGCACAGCTGCTAAGAACCATGTGATGGTAAGAATTACCCACCATACACTGCCAGCCATGGTGAAAAAATAGAGTACCATAAAAAGCATGGTGCAGGCCTTATTATGAGATCCTTGTGTCACTGTAGAGGCTTTATACTGTGCAGGGCTGGATGCATTGCAGGCTACTCGGTCCTCAAGCAAAAACCCAATGAAGAAAATCAAAGACACCATCATATAGCAGACTGCGTAAAATATAATAGGCCTTTCAGGATAACGGAATCTTGTGACATCAATCAAAAACGTTAAAAAAGTAAACAACGTGGCAGAAAGGCAAATGATGGAAATCAATCCTATAAAATAGCGAGCAAATGAGAGTTCTTCTCTCCTAAAATACATATTTGGACAAGGAGGTGAACAATCACGCACGTGCAAAAAAGAATAACCAAGATCAGGATCAATTTTTAACTCTCGGGGACACCAAAAACCATAGTCCCTCTGCACTGCCACTGGGGCTCCTTCAGTTGGATCTCCAACTACATTCAGGTCCACAAGTCGAGGATACGGCTCATCGCAATCTGGAAACCTGAAAAACACAAGATGGGAGCGATTTTTACTCAAGGGGAAATCTACCGCAACAGAACAATTTGGATTTCTAAATTTAGCCCCAAGACCTATTTTTTCCAAGTCTGTGGATGGTAATTGCAATAACCAGGAAAAAAAGTAAAAGTTATTTTCTTGTGTGTGAGTCCTACAACTAAATTTCTAATAACTGGGGTGAAAATGACAATGTTCTCTGTATAATTTTGCCTTGTCATCAAAACCAGGATTCATCATTAAAATAGTAAAACACAGCCATCAATTAGTAACAGTATATAAAAAATATAAAGGACCTATTGTTTGGAGTAAGATTTTAATGTCAAAATATATAGATACAATTATATAGCTCCACCAGAACAGTAGCTAAATTACTCTTTTCCTAACCTTTAAACTCTAACACAGTTCTGAATTTAGCCTAGACTCAGAACTTATCTAAGCATTAGAGCTAAAAAAAAAAAAAAAATCTTCCCTAAACACATGGTTCAAGGTGATGTGAGATTAACATACAAACTTTTAAGTGGCTTAATTCTCTGGGGACCTCCAACTGCCAACATAACCAGAGTGGTCTTCTGCAGACATGTAGCAAATGTGTTCATGATCATGTCTGTTCTGCTTAAAACCAGTCAGTCAACTGGTTCCCCATCTCACTCAGAATCAAATCCAAATTTTATCAGAGCCACAGAGATTTCAGTTCCAGTATTTTTCTGATCTTATTACTTTCCATTCCTTCTCATTCACTTGGCATTGCTTCCTAGCTCTTTAGTTTTTGATGTTATTGTTTAAAGAGTTATTTTTGGGGGGCTGGTACCATAGAATAGTAAGCTAAGCTTCTGTCTGTGGCACCAGCAACCCATATGGACTCTGGTTCACATCTCAGTTTTTCCACTTCCCATCCAGCTCCCCACTATGGCCTGAGAAAGCAATGGAGGATGGCCCAAGTCCTTGGGTCCCTGCACCTACATGGGATATCTGTAAGAAGCTTCTGGCTTCTAACTGGCTCAGCTCTAGCTGTAACAGCTATTTGGGGAGTAAACCAATGGATGAAAGATCTCTCTCTACATCTCCTGCTCTCTGTAACTCTTTCAAATTAAAATAAAAAAAAAAAAACCTTTAAAAAGAGATTTATTTATTTGAAAGGCAGTGAGTTACAGAGGGAGGAAGAGTCAGAGAGAGAGAAAGAGGGAGAGAGAAAAGTATCTTTTCATCTGCCAGATGATTTTCCAAATGGCTAAAACGCTGAGGCTGGACTAGGCAGAAGCCAAGAGTGTAGAACTCTATGTGGCAGGGAAGGTGCACAAACACTTGTGCCATCTGTGGCTGCCTGCCCATGAGCACCAGCAGGGAGGTAGATAGGAAGTGGAGCAGCTGAAACTTAAACCAGAGCTTGTATGGGATGCTGGCATCACAGGCAGTAACACAACCAGCTGCACCAGGATCCAGTCCCTAGCTCTTGGAATCCACGCTGTATGCTCTGTCTTTAGGACCTCTGTACATGCTCCGCTGTGTCCTCTGCCTGCATCGCTCTTTCCCGGATATTTGCATCATCTATTTCCTCAGTTTGTTCACCTCCCTAGCCTCATCAGAAAGGATTTCTCCTTGTTAGTAACACTAACAAACATCTTCCCTGCTCCCCACTATGGTATCACTGTCACCATACACTATTCTTTCTTTGTGGTATTCTTTTTTTTTTTTTTTTTAAAGATTTTATTATTATTGGAAAGCCGGATATACAGAGAGGAGGAGAGACAGAGAGGAAGATCTTCCATCCGATGTTTCACTCCCCAAGTGAGCCGCAACGGGCCGGTACGCGCCGATCCGATGCCGGGACCAGGAACCTCTTCCGGGTCTCCCACGCGGGTGCAGGGTCCCAAGGCTTTGGGCCGTCCTTGACTGCTTTCCCAGGCCACAGGCAGGGAGCTGGATGGGAAGTGGAGCTGCCGGGATTAGAACCGGCGCCCATATGGGATCCCGGGGCTTTCAAGGCGAGGACTTTAGCCACTAGGCCACGCCGCCGGGCCCTGTGGTATTCTTTACGATTTTGTTTTTTAAAGATTTATCTACTTTTATTACAAAGTCAGATATACAGAGAGGAGGATCTTTCGTCTGATGATTCACTCCCCAAGTGACCTTCTCTGGGTCTCCCACGTGGGTGCAGGGTCCCAAGGCCCTGGGCCGTCCTCAACTGCTCTCCCAGGCCACAAGCAGAGAGCCGGATGGGAAGTGGAGCCGCCAGGACTAGAACTGGCACCCACATGGAATCCTGGTGCGCCTCCAGGCCATGCCGCCGGGCCCTATTCTTTACGATTTTGACATCATCTATTTAGCTGTTATCTTTCACCACTACCACCATTAGAATTTTACTTCCTCGAGAACTACACACTCACTGCCCATGCACAACAGTGACTAACAAACTAAAGGCATTCAATTAATATGTGTTGAACCAATGAACGTTAAATTAATACTCATGTGACCCTAATCCAAGTAATATGAACCATAACTAGGAGCTGTGCAGAAGACAGACCTGAACTAGACAAAAATGAGAATAAAGATATCCGTGGGGACAGAACAAATTAAAGAGATGCCAAAATAACTAACCAAGTAACGAAAGAGATAAATAAATAAATAAAGCAAGCAAGCCAGACAGACAAGCAGAGAGACTAAGACACATATAAAATCAGCTCCGGCCATTGTGGTCACTTGGGTAGTCAATCATTGGACAGAAGATCCTCCTCTCTGTATATCTGCATTTCCAATAAAAAAAAATAAATCTTTAAAAAAAAAAACAGAATGTATAAGTGATTGGAAGTGGGTGCTGGGGTCAAAGAAGGAGCATCGGAAGATGACAACCAAGGGAAATGAATCAATAAGCAGAGAAATAAAGTCAATTTTGTATATGCTGAAATTGAAGTATTTGAGACCAATTCTAGCTAAGATTCATTCCCACTTAGAGCTTAGCAAGGAGATTTTTAAAAAAGGCTACAAATTTAGATTTAGGAATCATTAGTATAGAGAGTTTAAAATCAGTGAGATGAGCTTATCCAAAGAAAGCTACAGAATAAGAGAAACTGAACTTGGGGAAGAAGCATTAATCAAGAGGTAGAAGCAAAACAGTTTCAAAGGAGGAAACTAAGAAGAATGGAGTAATTTCACCTATGATTTGGGGAAACGAGGACAGATTGAGATTGCAGTGAAAAAGGGGAGATATGGATTTAACAAGATGAGCAAGTCATACAGATTGGACATTAGTGTTAAGGAGACTTACCAAAAAAATTTCCTGATAAAAATAATTAGCTACAAATAGGGTTCCTGTGGTTTGGGAATTCTGAAATATATAACTCAATTAATTGGTGAGATATTGGTCGAAGTAGTCCATTTGAAGTCCTAAATAAGCAAAGGAATGAGGTAAAACCACTAATAAGCATGTTATCTCAAGTAAGAGATCCAAACACTTAAGCTAAATAACATAAATGAGATCAGACAGGGGGTGACTGAGGATAAAAATCAAAATTGTGGAGACGTACATGGTCTGAAGGGATGCTACGGTCTAAATGTTGCCCCCAAATTATGCACTGAAACATAACTGTTAGTGTGATAGTATTAAAAGGTGAGGCCTTCAAGGAAGTGATGAAGTCAGGAGGGCCCTGCTGTCAGAAACAGATTACCACCCTTACAAAAGAAGCTTCAGAGGGAGTTTGGTCCTCTCGCTCTCTTGCCCTCCCCCACTGTAGAAACAATTTGCCTCCTCTTGGAAGACAACGCAACCAGGTACCACCTTGGAAGTTGAGAACAGCCCTTCCAGAAACAACCTTTCAGAGTTCTCATTGTGGGCCATCCTGGACTCTACAAGGGTAAAAAAGTTAAGTTCTACTGTTTATAAAAAACCCACTCTGTGGTATTACAGAGGACAAATAAACTAAGACAATGAGTACACTAGGAACAAGGGTAAAAGAGAAGGAAGAATAAAATATTATAAAAGACCAATTTGCAGGCCTGGCATGATAGTCTAGTGGCTAAAGTCCTTGCATTGCATGTGCCAGGAACCCATATGGGCGCCGATTCTATTCTGGTGACCCTGCTTCCCATCCAGCTCCCTGCTTGTGGCCTGGGAAAGCAGTCAAGGACGGCCCAAAGCCTTGGGATCCTGCACCCACATGGGAGACCCGGAAGAGCTCCTGGCTCCTGGCTTCAGATTGGCTCAGCTCTGGCTGTTGCGGCCACTTGGGGTAAACCATCGGACAGAAGGTCTTTCTCTGTCTCACCTCCTCTCTGTATATCTGACTTTCCAATAATAATAATAACAATAATTTGCCAGAATTTACAATTTTACAATTAGGAATTCTAGGCCACAAAGAAGAAATCAAATATATTTAATCCCCTTAAAATAAAGATTACAGTGAGGTTTTCATAATTATAATTATTGATAATTATAGATAATTATCAATTCCAAACAACAGGAATCAAATTCAAGGGGTTTAAAGTAGGATTTCTGCCCAAGCAATTCACCACCATTGTTATAAAGATCAAGAAATTTACAGACTTCTAAAAGAGAACTAAAAGCACTCCCAAGTGTTTGGAGAGAGATGAATGCTTACATGGGGCTGGATAAGAGAATAAGTCAAATAGGTGGGACATAAAAAGGAAAATGCCAGTGAATTGACTCCAAAAAAGTAACACATGCTTTATTTCCCAAGCATCTCCATCTGTCAATAGTAATATCTGCTTTATATTTCTCCAAGGGTTATTATAAGATAAAAAATTTTCATAAAGGAAAAAATTAATGTTCACAACAGTCTAGAAACAACAAAAATGATGTTGAGTAGGAAACAGCTAAAAACTACAAGGCAATATAGCTGGCCATTATACAGCAATGAAAAGGAACAGACTGGACCTAAAATACAAACATGTAAAAAATTGTGGTTATAAATATGCATCTATGTAGTAAAAATTCCTAACAAACAGGGAAGACAGTGGTTAGGACTTCTGCACCCCCACATCCAAGTGCCGAGCTTGCACACTGAGCTGATTCCTGACTGCTTCCTCCTGCTCGTGCACACTCCAGGAAGCGGGAGTGATGGCTAAACAACAGGCTTCCTGCCACCATCGTCTGAGTGCCCAGCTCGAGCCACTCATGGCCAAACACCGGCACGTGGGGTAAGGAAGCAGAGAGCAGGAGCTCTCTGTCTCTTCCTCTTTGCCTTACTTATCTGATAAATGAATTAAGGGAAAAACATGAAAATGATTAACAACAAATCCATCATGATTACCTCACCCCGGGCAGCAAAGGTTTAAGATGAGTATCAAAGAAGGTCCTTCAATTGCAGCTACATTATTTTATTTCTTACAAAAGTCTGAAGCAACCATCAAAAAAAAATTAAAACTGGACAAAACTAGATAATTATTGGTAAGTGGGCATGCATATTCCTTCTCCGTGAAAAACACAATAAGTACATTACACGATGAGTGCATGTGTAGTATACTATTACTAACGATGCTCACACAAAACTGTAAAGATGTCAGATAAACAAATCCTCAATTAATAAGTCTTGCAAACTGAGTATAATTTGAAAAGCATGCGACATTTCCTGGATTTGGTACGTTATTTTGTGACACACACACACACAAATAACTAACAGAAGTACCTTAATCATTAACACATATACATTGTAAAGGTATTTAAACTGCCACAATGATCAATGAAAAATTTCATACCTACTGCATTCCATATCTTCAGGCCAAGGAACACCAAACATCTCCATGAGCTTCGAACATTCACTGTAAGCTCGCTGACACAGCCTTCGGCAGGGAAGTGTGACACGACCATATTCCATGCAAATAGGAGCATACAGTGCACAAAGAAATGGCCGGAA
This sequence comes from Ochotona princeps, assembly GCF_030435755.1. Lineage (NCBI taxonomy): Eukaryota > Metazoa > Chordata > Mammalia > Lagomorpha > Ochotonidae > Ochotona > Ochotona princeps. Next base: position 40,373,935 of record NC_080842.1, on the reverse strand, counting down.
ATCTCGAGAACAATCCAAATTCACCATAGGATGGAATGGCTGGAGAAAAGTTAAGATTGAATAATTAAACACAGGGCTTTAAAAGGGTTAAGGCTTTATACATTACAACATTCATTTTTTAAAGTTTCAGAAGGTTATTAAAACATTTATGAAGAGTTCTTATTTTTAAAAATCTTAGCTCTGTCTCTAATGAATCTGATTTGGCTACATCTGAGGTAGATACCATAATTTGTATGTATGTTAGAAATGTTATACGTAGGATTAGTAAAGAGGCAGGATTGAGAATCACTAATAGTAACACAATTCATTTTATGTTTTTTTAAAAAGATTTATTAATTTTTACTGGAAAGGCAGATATATTGAGAAGGAGAGAAAAAGAGGGAAAGACCTTCCATCTGCTGGTTCACTCCCTAAGTGGTCAACAACAGCCAGAACTAAGCAGACCGTAAGCCAGGAACCAGGAACCTCTTCTGGGTCTCCCACATGAGGGCATGATCCCAAGGCTTTCCTTTGCTGCCTTGCCAGGCCAAAAACAGGGAGCTGGAAGACCTGTGCCCATGTGGGAGACCTGAAGAAGAGCTCCTGGCTTCAGACTGGCTCAGCCCCGGCTGTTGCAGCCATTTGGGGAGTGAATCAGCAAATGGAAGATCTTTCTCTCTTCTTCTCTCTGTAAATCTGACTTTCCTTTAAAATAAATAAAATTAAAAAAAAAAAAAAAAGATACAAAAGGAAAAATTATGGTGTCAAACATGAAACCATATTAAGATAATTATTTTAAGACACAGGAATAGATCAAAATTGACTATTGAATATTTTCCTGTTCATGTAACAGTTTATATAAAAGTCAGTAATGATTTTGAACTAGCTACAGGTATTTTCATAACCAAGTCCTGCCACTAAGAAATACTCAATTTCTGCAAAAAAATTTTTAACACTACTTAAGTCTATATAACAGCTTTCCTTGTAGAAAAAAGAATACTGGACTAAGTTAGACTTTGTTCCCACAGCAAGTTATATAACCAATTTGTCTCTACATTATGTACATTCTCTAGAAGTCTCTCACACATAATGAAACCATAAAATCAAGAGATGTAGAAAGTGAAGTCCAAGAATTATAGATCGAACAGGATAGGCAATATATAATGAACTAGGGCCCGGTGGCGTGGCCTAGCGGCTGGGATCCTCGCCTTGAAAGCCCCGGGATCCCATATGGGCGCCGGTTCTGATCCTGGCAGCTCCACTTCCCATCCAGCTCCCTGCTTGTGGCCTGGGAAAGCAGTCGAGGACGGCCCAATGCTTTGGGACCCTGCACATGTGTGGGAGACCTGGAAGAGGTTCCAGGTTCCCGGCTTCGGATCAGCGCACCGGCCCGTTGCGGCTCACTTGGGGAGTGAATCATCGGACGGAAGATCTTCCTCTCTGTCTCTCTTCCTCTGTATATCTGACTTTGTAATGAAATAAGTAAATCTTTAAAAAAATAAAAAATAAAAAAATATATATAATAGACTAAATGTGACTATCACTTCCAATTATGTACTTTGTGGTAAGTCTATGTTTCTATGAAGAACAACTTTGAAAGAGGAAATGTTTTGGGGTTACTTATGTAAGCTGGAGAATCACTGATGAAAAACAACTTTGAGGTGGCTTGCAAAGTGCAGCCACTACTTTTTCCATGGAGACATTTGTTGAATATGGGTGGAAGGCCAGAGGCTGAGAATTCTTTGCATAGAGAGGTGCTAAAGAACTAAGAAACAAGTCGAATTTTTGGTGATCTTCAGAGGTTATGGAGACAAAATTGCAAATAAAAGGAATGAGATCTAGGTAACACCTGGATACCAGTTTGAGGGCCATCTGTTCTACTTTGTGATCCAGCTCCCTGCTTCTGGCCTGGGACAGCAGCACAGGATGGCTCAAGTCCTTGGTACCTTGGCACCCACATGGGAGACCCAGAGGAAGCTCCTGGCTCCTGGCCTTCAGAGAGGCTCAGCTTTGGAACATTATAGCCCCTTTGGGGGTGAATCAGCAGATGGAAGATCTCTATATATCTCCACACTTCTCTTTAAATCTGGCTCTCAAATAAAAATAAATGTCTTTTTTTTAAAAAGTATTTTTTAAAAAACTACAATAATCAGAACAGTATGCTACTGGAATGAGGACAAACATAAAGGACATAAAGATCAATGGACAGAATTTGGAATAATGTCCTCACAAAAATGTGAACAAGAATATTCACAGGTTTGTTTGTACCAGCAAGAGCTGGAAATAACCTCAGTGAGGGAACGTTTATACAAACCTTGATCCATCTATAAAGCGGAATCAGCAATTAAAAGACAGAAGTGTGGCAGGCTGGTCCTGCCTCCAATGTGAGTGCTGGTTCAGGTCCCAGCTGATCCACTTCCGACACAGCTCCCTGCTGGTGGCCTGAGAAAGGGGCTGAAGATCCAGGACCTTGGGCCCCAGCAGGTTCTGGCTCCCAGCTTCACACTGCCTAGCTCTGGCCATTTGACCATATAGGGAGAAAACCAAAGGATGGAAGGTCTCTCTCTCTTTCCTTCTCTCCCTTCCTCCTTCCTCTTCTCCTTCTCTGTAACTCTTCTAAGTAAAATACAGAAATCTTTTTAAAATGGGGGGGGGATGAGGTGTCTTACCCACTAGGTAGACGCTTGCTTTCCAATCACAGCATTCTTTCATGAGAAAGAGAGAGAGAGAGAGAAAAGGCATTGACAACTGACACATGTAATAACTTGGACCCCAATGGCATTAAATTAAGTTTAAAAAAAGTAATCTCAAAAGATTACATACGTATAATTCCACTATGGCTCTGCCATCACAATTTCGTTACTATATGAGTGGGTTTGTCACTGCAAGAGTCAGTTCCTATTTAAGAGACAAATTTGGCTCCCTTAGCCCTCTATTCGTGGGCAATCACACTCTGCCTCCTGCTCAGCACCTTTATCTTGGGTGTTTCTACTTTCAAAATTCTCAGAAAATTCTCTGTAAATTTCTCTATAAGTTTCCCAATCTGTGGTATTCTGCCAAAGCACCCGAAAAGGTTAGCATACAATATTCTCAAAATGACAAAATCACGCTGTGGGAAACAGAGTCATGCTTTTCTGGGCTCAGGAAAGGTGATGAGGGAGAGATAAATAATGAGAGAACATTGTGGTGGTGCTAGAATAGCTCTGTATCTTGACCACATGCAGGTAACGCAAATGTGTACAAGGGATAAAATTGCAAGGATTAAACACATATGCATATTCACACATGTAACAAGAAACATACACAAATGAGTTGCATATAAAAATTTTTTAAAAGTTAAAAGATTACAACATATGCTGATATATGTTCACACATCATTAGCAGATGCCTATGTACGTCTTAAGTTCCAAAGTTTCAAATTTGCTAGGCAATATTATAAACAAAATATAAAGTATCAAACAAGCAGATACTGTTATGTAACAATGTTACTAAAACCCCCATCTGTGAAACCCACTGTAAATTACAAAACTGATTTGAATGACTACTTTGTGCTGCTTGCACTGAGCATGCGACTCTGTACTTCTAACCTTGCTTTAAATCAGTGAGACTAGTTTGAAATGCCGTATCCTAATACTTTCATTTCATGACTAAAGGTTAGGGATTATTCAAGGTGCCTTACACACATCATCTCATTTAACTCACAACAGCTTTATAAGGTAGGTACTACTAATTCTATTATATATACTTTGGGGGGAAAAATGAGACCGAGGGATTGCTCAAACTTTGCCGTGCCTATCTAGGGCCTTATACTTAACCAATTTGTTTTCCTTGACGTCTCAGCTTCTGTAAAACTGTCTTAATAGCATATAAATAAAAAGACACATCATATACAGCATTGCTAATTGGTGGCTTAATGGGACCAAATAATGGTCAAAAGACAACAGAGCTGTTACAGGCCTGTGTGATGGGCATGAGGAACCTGAAAAAATTCCCTATTCTCAACTGCCTTAACAAAGTCAACTGGCATGACATTTTTAAGAAGTGAAACAACCATGCTTGGTGAAAATCAGAAATCTAAAATTACAAGTTAAGATTCTGCTGACATAAAACTCCAGAAAACGAAAAGTAATCCCTAATGCTAGATGCCTGATCATTTGGTACAGGGAAGGGGTTTGGGCTACAAAAAGAAACAAAGCTGTTCAGATAGCAGTAATATTTTATATGTTAATTGTGTGGTGGTGGTGTCATAATATCTGTCAGAATTCATCAAACTGAAAACTTTAACCATGTGTAGTTTTTTGCATACATACTATATCTCAATAAACTTATATAAAATAAATGCAAACTGCTTTGATTTTTGACCTTAATTTTTTTAATGTTGGCAAAATCAGAATTAAGTCAGAGAGCTTGAAAAAACCTGAAAAGCCGAGTATAAGATAGGGGATACTATTAAAGATCTGTGAAGCAGAAAAAAAGAGCTTTAGCTGATTGAATTTTAAAACGTTGTTAGTACTCCCTAAACATTAAACTTCCATCAAGACCAGGGTACAGGAAGTTTACAAACTAGAACACAACTTTCTAAAATTAAATTTCTGGTATCTGCAACAAAGGTGCACAACATGGAACCTTCCATTCTTTGTTCAAATTCAAATCAACCAAGCCTTTGTATTCTCATTCCCTCTCTTCTTTCAAATTTCCATTCCCGTTACCATAGGAACCTGCTAGCTGACAAGCCTTCAAGCATAGCAACAGCCCAAGCTGAGCAAGGGATGTGAAAAAGAGGACAGAGTCAAAGGCCAAAATCTGACTCAAGAGAATCAGAATTCCAACCTTTGTCCCTCTACAAAGGATCTGGTAACCATAGAAACTGCACCTAAGGAGTTTGGGAATATTATGGTTATATTCACTAAATGTGAAACTACATGTAAAACTGTTTTGAAAATTAAGGAACAGTATTCATAGCCATCTCAGGTGTAAATTTGAATAAGAAACTTCCCAAAAACAACTTCTTAGAAGAATTTAAGTTATTAAAAATAAGATCCTCTAAATATCTCATTTCTGTAACAATAAAATTCCTAGTGAGATAAGGTTTAAAAGTTTAAGATTTTGGATTTTTAAAAAATGATCTTTAGATTTGTAATAACATAAAACAGACTTATTTTTTGCAAATCTTAATTTTTTTTAAAAAAAAATGCCCTATAACAGAATGAGAGTTTCAAGAAGTTGGCTACAGAAATCTGTCATTGTCACAGGAACATCTTCATCCTCAAGTCAAACTGGAGTTCCCAGAGCCGTCGGTAAACTGGACTTTTCTTTGCAAAGTAAACTCTTAACATTTTCAATATCACGAACAGTCCTAAGTTACAGTCTGTCTTTAGAAATAAAATTCTACTATATTTAATAATCTAAAGCATTTTGAGGTATTCCTCTGAAACAATCTGTCACACAAAGAAACTAAACACTCCAAAGTTTCTGAAGTCAGAAATGACTAAGTGTCATATATTCTCCACCATGTGTATGTATATTTTTCAATTTAGAAGTTTCTTAGTGCCTGGCTGGTTTCCCCACTCACAGCCTTCTCAAGCTGCTGCACTAGAATGTTGTTGATTTAGGCAAAGCCACCTTATTATTAACCTGAACAAAAAGGAAAGCGAATCTGCTGTATAATGCACAAACTCGAAGGACAAAAACATTCAAAGTACAAACATAATAAATTTCATTTTCTTAAAGAGCTGTCCACAAAATGCTAATAATTATTGTGTACATGTTATTCTATTGTCTTAAAGCTTCAACCACCACCTAAAATTGTCTCTCACGGTCCATTCAAATACCACCTGCAACTACAAACCTTCCTTGATGCCCTCCCCATCATCTTAGAACATCCTTTCTTGTGGAAACGTCACCAACTTCTTGTTTACAGTGCAGTCATTCAACCAGAATCTATGCAATAAATACTAAGCCTTAAGTTTTGCATTGGTAGCTGGATAAAACAGGACAGCTAATATTTTTAATTAATTTTAAAAGTTTCTTCACCATTTACTTTAAAATAATAATGCATTTCTTCCAGAGAAATGAGAAAATACAAACTTTAGATGAAGAACAAACAAAACTACACATAAAATTGCTAATTCAGGAATAACCAGTTGGCCTTGGTGAAAGATCACTTACTCCACATAAACATGCATATTTTTCCACAAAACCAGGATGATATCATATATGTTTTTCATTGACTCCCCTTCCCTGACCATTTTAAACTCCACAGTGAATCATGTACAATGATATTTTGACAAGCAAAGTTGAAGAAAATTCAGATAAAAGCAGGCTTAGGATTGGGAGAAATATTATTTTGTTTTATTAATCATACCACCTAGAGATGCAAACACATAACACTGAAAGTTTCAAGTCACTTTAACCAAAAAATAAAAATTAAATTAAATTCAGAGGAAAATAAAATGCCAGAGCTCTCAAGTTATATGGTAATTTTAATACTGGGATTCCTGTCACCATCCCTGCCAGGCACAACTCCAGAAGATTAAGAGAAAGGCACAGAACTACCTCAGTAATCATGACTATTACCACCTCCAAGAGATTTATGTTAGAAAGTTCATTCATTATTTAAAAAATCTATTTAGCAGTTATTTTTTTTAAGATTTATTTATTTTCATTGGAAAGTCAGATATATAGAGAGGAAGAGACAGAGAGGAAGATCTTCTGTCTGATGGTTCACTCCCCAAGTGGCAACGGCTGGAGCTGAGCCAATCCAAAGCCAGGAGCCAGGAGCTTCTTCTGGGTCCCATGCGGGTGCAGGATCCATGGCTTTGGGCCACAAGCAGGGAGCTGGATGGGAAGCAGGGCCACCGGGATTAGAACTGGTGACCATATGGGATCCTGGCGCAGTCAAGGCGAGGACTTTAACCACTACACTATCACGCTAGGCCCAGCAGTTATTTATTTAGCAATTACATTAGTAGCAGACATAACCCTGTTTCATTAAAGGAGTTAAAATTCTAGGAGGAACAAAAATGTAAATAATTATAACATATACATTAAAACAGAGGCACAAACAGAAAATACTGGAAAGAATGGAAGAGACAGTCACTAACTTCTGGACATCCCAGGCTTCACAACTAACATCCAAGCCAAGCCCTGAATGCTGAACGAGATTTTCACCAAAAAGGCTACTAGAAGGACCTTCTAGACATAGCATCACAGACTTGGCATGATCCCTGAATGCTGAGTTCTGTGCTACTGTGGAGAACAGAACTGCTCCAAGTGCAGAGGCCATGAGATTCAGCAGGAGCCAACTTGGATTTTTTTGGCCATGATGTTTTAAACAGCAATTTTCACCTACCTCACTTGTTCCTTATAAGCAATTCTGCTCTTATGACACAAAGACATTATACTTCGGCATTGTCACACAGACAAGTAACAATACTTGGGCTTGAAGTCTTCCTCGTCCAAATATCATTTTTACCCAAAAAGTATGTGGAAAAAATGCAATTGAAAGAGGTTTATTTTAATGGAAAAAAATTGAAACCCACGCATAAACCTTTCGTACCATGTATTTCCATGAGGAATTTTCTCAAATATTCTCATATGATGACTCACATATGTCAGTAGTTGTGAAGCAGTCTGTACAGCTGGTGCTGAAGATCCCCAACACACCAGTTTTTTAATATTGTTTGAGTGGCTTAAAACCAAAACAACAACAACAAAAAAAAAAACCACAACCTATTCTATTAGTACAGCTGTTCCCCTACATTGCCAGTGAGAATGCAAAATGGAACAAACTCTGGGTAAAGGTGTGGCAGTATTACATAAGCAACACACACCTTTGTAACACTAGCACCCTATCCAAGAATACATGACTAAAAACATGAAATTACACCTGGCGTGTTATTTGTAATAGCAAAAGACAGGAAAGAACCCAGATGTTTATGAACAGAGGATGAATGAAGAAAAACTACATATCAAACTCACCAGTGATTGGGGCAGGAGTTGTGGCACAGTGCGTTAAGCTATTGTTTGGAACATTTGCATTCCACATTACAGTGTTGCTCTGCAGTTAGTCCAGAATCCTGCTGATGTGTCCTCTTTTTCTTTTAAAAATTTACCTTTCTATTTATTTGAAAGGCACAATTACAGAGAGAGGGGAACGGAGAGACCTTCCATCTGCTGGTTTACTCCTCAACCGGCTGCAGCAGGCTGGGACTATCCCAGCTGGAAGTCGGAAGCCTAGAGTCTTTCCTGGTCTCTCACTGGGGACCAAGCACTTCGCCCAACATCCACTGCCTTCCCAGGTGCATTGTTAGGAAGCTGCATCACAACTGGAGCATCTGGGTCTCCCATCAAAGCTGATAAGGGATGTTACTGCCACAGGCAGCGCCAGACTCTCTTTCAAATACATGAAAAATGATTTTATTTTTAAAGAGATGGCCAAGGCCGTTGTGGCCACTCGGGGAGTGACCTAGCAGATGGAAGTTCTTTCTGTCTCTCCTTCTTTCTGTAAATCTGCTTTTTCAATTAAAAAATAATAATATACATATACATTTTAAAAAGATTTATTTCATTTTTATTGAAAAGTCAGATATACAGAGAGGAGGAGAGACAGAAGATCTTCCATCCGTTGATTCACTCCACAAGTGGCCGCAATGGCCAGTGCTATGCCAATCCAAAGCTAGGAGCCAGGAGCCTTTTCCAGGTCTCCCATGTGGGTGCAGGGTCCCAAGGCTCTGGGCTTTCAACTGCTTCCCAGACCACAAGCAGGGAACTGGATGGGAAGCAGGGCTGTTGGGATTAGAACCAGTGCCCATATGGGATCTCAGCACATACAAGGTGAGGATGTTAGCTGCTAGGCTCCTGCGCCGGACTTCGAGGCCTGGTTCAGTAGCCTAGTGACTAAAGTCTTCACCTTGCATGCACCAGGATCCCATATGGGTACCAGTTTGTGTCCCTGCTGCTCCACTTCCCATCCAGCTCCCTGTTTGTGGCCTGGGACAGCAGAAGAGGATGGCTCAATGCTTTGGTGGGATCCTGCGCCCACCCTGGAGAGTCAGGGGAGGTTCATGGCTCTTGGTTTCAGATTAGCTCAACCCCAACTCTAAGGAGAGTGACTCAGTGGCCGGAAGATCTTCCTCTCTGCCTCTCCTCTTCTGACTTTTCAATAAAAACAAAACAAAACAAAACAACAACAAAAAGTGTTACAGAAAATGAGAACCATTTTATATCACTATGAAGGTTATTAACCAAAAAACCAAACAAGAGAGAAAACAGCAAGTGCCAGAGGAATGTGTGAGTGCAGCCAATATGGAAAAATGTATAGTACAGACTGAGTAGCTCAAAAAAACACTAAGAATACACTCAATAAGAAGTGAAAGCAGGGATTCAAACAGATTGGACAGCCATGTTCATAGCAGCATAATTAATAATAGTCACAATCCAAGTATCTACTCATGAATAAACAGAAAGTGATGTGTGTTCATGTGTGTGCATACACATGCATGCATATGCATGAAAATAAAATTCTGTGAATAACCGTAAATATACCCTAAGTGAAACATATTAGTCACAAACACCATGATTCCTCTTGCATGACATACTTAGTAGTTAAATTCAAAGGTTTGGGAAGTAAAATGGCAACTGGCAGGGACTGAGGGAGAAGAGAATGGGAAGCATAGGGTTTCAATCTTGGAAGATGAGAAGGTTCTGGGGATAGAACTGCAACTTTGGTTATATTTTACAAGTTAAAACTTGTTTTTAAATGAAGTTTACCCACAAACACTATTACAGAATATCAGGTTATTTGTGCTGAAAAACTAGTCTACTTGAGTGAGAACACAAAGATTTCCAGAACTAGGCAGCATTTCAGACTAACAATTATTCCAAATGCTGCTGCTTCTTTTGCTTATAAAACTAAGCAAAATTAAACTGACCAACAACAAAAAGACTGAAGAACCAGCCTGCATTTCAAACAATGGTTCCCAATGCTTCATCCCCTACTTACAATTTGAGTCACATCTATAAATCAGAAAGACCAGAACTAATGTGAAGATCACCTGGCTGGTACACTGTGCCTTTTGGGGTACAATGTGGCAGCCCTTATCATTGATTAAAGCCTGGCTGCTTAGCTGAAACAGCACATTCCTAATTTCAATTACAATCTACTTACACATCAAGCCAGGTTTTAGTTTACTATGTCCCTGGTACTTCTGGATCAAATTTATCATTCAAGTAGAAGCTTCAGAACAATTTATTCTGATCCACAACTGTTAAGTGAAAAAAATATTAAGGTTCAGAAAATGAACAGCTTAACACTATAGAAAAAAATAAACACACATTCTTTAAACGTTTTTATTAATGATATAATTTTCAATGGAAAGTTTTTAAAAAATTTTTAGGGGGCGTGGCATTTGGTATAGTGGTTAAGACACTACTTGAGAGGCCTGTTTCTCACATTAGAGTGCCTGGGTTTGAGCTGTGTCTCCACTCCTGACTCAACCTAGGAGGCAGCAGGTGGCGGCTCACGGGGTTGGGGCTCTACCACCAGCTAGGAAATCCCGACTAACTTCCTGCCTTCCAGCTTTGGCCTGGCCTAGCCCTGCTGTGGTTGTTCTAGAATGAACCAACAGATGAGAGCTCTCTCTTTCTCTCTCCATCTCCATCTTTCAAATAAACAAATCTTAAATATGGTTATTTTTAAAGGGAAGGAAAGAACCAAGGTAGAGGTGAGAAGGATAGAAAGTACAAAACCCTAACTGTACCTTTTTTTTAAATATAAACTTAAAAACACGATTACACTGTAAGTTTAAATAAAAACGTAAGTCATTCCTCAAAACCTAAATGAAACATATAAACCTAAATGTGCAATGAGTTAAACCATACAGAAAAACACCAGTTAACTGACTTTATACCACAATATTTTTTTTATTATATTTTTGACAAATCTGTGCATAGTTAATTAGGGTAAAAAGGTTCAAGGGCTACAGGAAAATGCGTAAGACTATTATTTCCATATTGTTTTCTTCATATATCAGAGGTAAAGGGGAATTTTAAGGGAGAAGCCCCACCCAGTCTCCCACCCACCCCAGGTCCCTGATGTGAAGCATGCTCCGAGGGTCTTGCTCAAGTGGTTTTGATAGTTCAACAGTTCTGAATTGCTGCCAATATCTCACCACTCCAAGCACAATGAGGTCGTTGAAGAATCCATTGATTGACATAGTCTATCATAGAGTCTCCGTCTGCCCATTTTTTCACTGCAAACATATAGCTGAGGTGGTTGATTGACTTGTCCTGTCCTCTGTCTTTTCACAGTTAGGGTTCTGAGTCCGGCAGTTCAATTGGGGAGATCCCCAAAGAAACTTTGTCTAAGGTGTTCCCAGACCAGATTCTTGTGTGCACTAGCAAGTACAGGGCCCAGCACAGTCCATCACCCCGATCTGCCGGTCATTTCAATTGTTGGGTTGGTTCTGTTTCCAGCATTACCTTCCATTGGAACCAATGGGTGTGGCAGTCCAGCCTGGTTCTGCCCAGCACATACTCGGCCCTCATACAAACCAGTGGGAGCTGCAGCCTAGTCAGAGTGACCTACAATAACCCCCACCAGGCTCGCCCCCTACCCTGGTTTGCCAGTATGTGTAGCAGACTTGTCCAGTCTGTCCCACATTCCATTCGGCTCTCAGACATGTCAATGTGCATTAAAGCCTAGTTCCATCTAACCAGCTCAACCATCCAGCCCTTACTGATGTTGCTGGATGCCTCTCTGTCTAGCCACCCCAGCCCCTGTCCTAGTTTTCATGCCCTCCAGTGGGAGTGGTAACCTAAGAGGGAGAAGCCCACTATTTCCCTCCCAGGCCATTCCCACTCCTGGATTGTGCACTCTCCAGGTGGTTCTGTGGTTTAACTTGACAGAATTAGTCCCCAGTGCCAGCTTCTGCCATCTGATGCTGTGGCTAAGCCCAAACAATCCTCACCCACTCTAATAGTAGTTTGCACCAGTAGGAACAATCAACCCAGCCTGGCTTTTCCCTGATCCAGGCCACATGAGGCGCACAGGTGTTGTTGTAGCCCTGCTTAATCTGGTTTGTCCCCATCCCAGCTCACGCTTTCCAGTGGGAGTAGCTGTTGGGCGCTGTGGTCACATCCGGCACAGGTAACCTCACCTTGGCATTCCGTAATGTGCGCTGGTTTTTGTCGTGACCAAACCTGGCTCGACCCACACTCTGTTCTGGGCTGATTCACCAGTGGATGACGTGAACTGATTCAGCCTGGTCTGCTCCCAACCCATGCCAAATGTATGCAAGTGTTCCCACTTTCCACAGCCTGTTCTGGGCTGTTTCCTTTCATGCTTCTTGCGCTTACCTGCAGGGTCTGTGTCCTGCCAGAGGAGCTGCCCAGGCTCCTCCATCAGAACCTCTCCCAATGCCAGATTTCGTGCATACCAGGGGGTCCATGATCCAGCACTACTCAGTTCACCTCCTGTCCTAGCAGGAAAGGTGGCTTTTCCTGACTGGCCTTCAACCCAATCTGTACACCACAATAATTTCATTCCCTAGAGGACATAAAAAGTGCAAAGAAATCGTACATGGTTTTCAACTGTCATATTGGCATTAATACTGCTATCATTATTGTAACACTTTACACAATGTCTTGTATGATAAAGTTTCAGTGTAAGAGAAGAAACACTATGGGTACTTGCAGACTCTCTCTAGTGTGTATATACAGAATTATAAACCTGTGCCTAAATTCTTTTCTGTAATGTACTAAATTGCAAAATGTACTATACTAAATCCAAAATGATTTTTGTACCATTTTTTAAACAAATTCTTTCCACTGTTGGTACCAGACTTACTATAAATTATTACTGCCACGGGGAGTTCAACTTTTTTGTTAGTAAAGACACAACTGGAACACTGAGTTACAAGTAGTATTCTTGGAATAAATAACACAAGTCAATATTATTAGGTTTAGTTCAAAATTTTTTCAATGTCGAAACACAATTTTTTTCACTTGATCTTAGCCAAAAGCCCGAGAAGCAATACATGTTTTTCGAGAAAGAAAAAAATGTGGTTTGATTTACATCTTTCAATTATATTTTATGTAGCCAAGAAAAAAAATCTTTGGTTGGTGTTGTGATCGTCATTCACAGGCAATTGTAAGGTTATTTTATGTGTATTATATAGTAGATAGGTGATTTTGAGAAAAAAAAAACGATTTACATGTTAATAAAAACCCAGTAATATTTTGTTACAAAAAAACCTATGTATTAAGAGAGATTTTTTTTCATCTGCTGGTTCATTCCCCAGGTGGCTGCCAACATCGGGGACTGGGCCAAGTAAAAGTTAGGAGCGTCATCCGGGTCTCCTACATGGGTGCAAAGGCTCAAACCCTTGAGCCATTTTCTGCTGCTTTTCCAGGCCATTAGCAGAGAACTGGATCGGAAGTGGAGCAGCCATAACTCCAATCAGCATCCATATGGGACAGCAGCTTTAACCACTATGCCACAGTGCCAGTCCCAACAATATGTTTAAATTGAGTGCATCAATAAAAACCCATCATAGTTTTCCTCAAAAAAAAAAAAAAATTGAAAAAGCCAGAGAAAAAGATACCTCCCACTCTTTGCATCACTACTCAAATGTTCACAATGGCTGGGTTTGGGCCAGGCGAAAGCCAGCATCCAGGAACTTCATCTGAGTGTCCCACATGGGTACATGGTCTTCTCAGGCACATTAGCAGGGTGTTTGATAGGAAAGGGTGCAATCAGACTTGAATCAGTGCCCCTATGGGGTGGTGGTGTCACAGGCAGCAGCTTCATTTGCTACACCACAATGCTAACCTCAATGGTTTTTCTCTTAAAAAAAAAAAAGAAAGAAAGAAAAGAAAGAAAAAGAAAACTTTTTTTTCTAGCTATGATCATGAAAAGCCCTAAAAATGACTAAACCTGACTCCCAGATAAGGATCTCAAATTATCATTTCCAACAAAAAGAAGCCTAAATAAATTGATGATTCAAAGCATTACAGAGTGGATAAAACTTAATCAGAAACTACGATGTAGAAGTTCTCACTACATTTTGAGCCCCCAAAACAATAATGATTACAATAAATTAAAAGCTCAGTAAATATGTGAGAAATTTGAGTTTATAATGAAATTTGAAAAGTCACTGGCTGCCTTTGGAGAATGTTTGGGTATTAGTGCCTTATTCTGATAATTAATAGAGAAATTTATTCTTTCAAAATATTTTTTGTTTACTTACTTTAAAAGGCAGAGAGGAAGATTTCTTTCCCTTTGGTTCACTCCATAAATGCCCACAACCGCTAGAGCTGGATCAGGCCAAACCCAGGTACCTGAATGTCCATCTGAGTCTAACACTGTGGGTGGCAAGGACCGAGCACATGGGTCATCCTCTGCTACCTTCCAGCATGTGCATAAGGAAGAAGACAGGCGGGAAACAGGGCGTCCAGAGCTCGAGCCAGGCCCTCTGAGAGGGATGCAAGATTCCCAACCAGTGACTTAAGCTGCTGCAACAAATGTCTGTCCCATATTCTGTCTTTTTTTTTAAATGAGTATTAACTGTACATGAGAGTAATCCAATAACTGATTAGAACATTCTAGAGAAGTGATAGAATACGACCATTCTGCAAACCACCAATAAAGTTACTGAGCTAAAAAATGATCAATGGCAGCCAGTGTGGTAGCCTAGCAGCTAAAGTCCTTGCCTTCCATGCACCAGGATCCCAAATGCACTCTGGTTCTAATCCTGGCAGTCCTGCTTCCCATCCAGCTCCCTGCTTGTGGCCTGGGAGAGCAGTAGAGAACAGCCCAAAGACTTGGGACCCTGCACCCACATGGGAGACCCGGAAGAAGCTCCTGGCTCCTGGCTTCAGATTGGCACAGTTCTGGCCATTGAGGCCACTTGGGGAGTGAGTGATTGGATGGAAGATCTTCCTCTGTCTCACCTCCCCTTTGTATATCCAACTTTGCAATTAAAAAAAATCTTTAAAATAAAAGGTCAATGGCTGTTAACACTACAAGCAAAATGAACAACCAGATATATGGTTTTTAGCAGGAATAGTTTACACCATCTATGAGGCACACATCCTACTGTCTCTACTCCAATTCGAAACTGAATTTAATCAGCTTTAATCTTACTGGCTTCAGCATGTGAAAGACAGAGAGGAGAGGCATTTTGGGCACCTGCTTTTCACACCAGAGTGCGTGAGTTTGTGTCACAGTTTCCATATCTAATGCCAGCTTCCTGATAAGGCACATCCTGGCAAACAGAAGGTGATGGCTCAGGTATGTACCGTATCTCTTTTATTACCTAGATTGTAGGTGGTTCAGTAAAAAACAGTTACTGACAACTTACTATCATTCCCATCTTGGACTGTTTCCAACTTAGCTAAATATGGTTTGGAAAATTCAGAAATATGAGGCAAGAATTTAACCTATTGTTTAAGATGTTCACAATCTGTATTGCAGCACCCCAGTTTAATAGCAGCCTCCAGTTCCTGACGACAACTTCCTGCTACAGCAGATTCTGAAAAACAGTGACAATAGCTTGAGTAATTGGATTCCTGTCGCCTACAAGGGAGACTTGGATTGAGTTCCTGGCACAAGCTATTGACTGGCCTGGCCCCAGTCCTGGGCAGTCACTGTGGGCATTTAGGGAACGATCAGTGGATGTAAGCTTATTCTTACTCTCTCAATAAGTAACTTTTTCAAAGTCTCAGAAATGAGGAATTTTTTTCTCTATCTAAACTTACTCATAACCAGCATAAAAACAGAAATATCAAGTTGAAAACTTCAAAATATTTAGCATGTCAACTGGTGTACAGATACGTATGCTTTGGAAAGCAAGGACAGAAATATTAACACAGTAACATGGTCTTTCTTTTTCTTTCCTAACTCAATGGGTTTACACTTTATTTAAACATGTTCCAGTTTCAATGAAAGCGCTTAATTAGAGTCCTCTCTACATAAGAGATATTCAATTTTTTGATTATGAATAATCCAATTTAAAGTAGCCTGGAGTGTTTGGCACAGCAGCTAAGACTTTGCTTAAAACACCCACATCTCATAACGCATAAACAAGTGCTTGAGTTTGAGTCCCAGCTACATTTCCAATTCCAGCCTCTTGACAAATGCACATCTGGGAGGCAGCAGTTGACACAGCTCAAGTAGTGGAATACCCACTACTTAACTGAGTTTCAGACTTCTGGATTGAGTTTCAGGCTTCTTGTGTCAGCTTGGCCCACTCCCACATGTGAGCATTTAGGGAGTCAATCAACAAAGGAAGATCTCTATTTTCCAAATAAGATGAAAATTAATACATCACATAGTTCAGAATCTTCATTTCTCTCATCCTTGGCATCTCTAGCTTACTGTCATAAACCATTCCGTTTCAAGGACTCATTTTAACTCAACAAGCATAAGTAGAGGAAAGGACTCTAGGTGGACTCAAAAGTCTGCGCCTCCCGAAGAGGCTACACCCAGGAAATCATATTTCAATAGTTTCTTATTTAGTCTCACACTGAACACTCCTGAATGTGCCAGGACTGTCTACTCCAATTACTTCTTCCTGGTAAAACCTGGCACACATATTCAAAACTCCTGGATCAGCTGAGGGACAGAAGTGTGAAAGTGGAAGTGCCATTAGCAGTTTTGTCCATGTTACATTGTCTAAGGAGCTTTCCTGTCCTTTGCTACTACGGGAGTTATACACCCTCGTACTTACTATCTGATGAGTCTGTCAGTGGCATCACCATCCTGATACAGCAATGATGCAATAACCAGCCATCAGCAACATTACATTAAGTCACTAGAGCCTTCTCCAAAAACTATTTCCCACTTAGATGATCTCCTTAGAAAGTCTTAAACTGAAAAGATTGCAACAAATATCACATTACAAAAAAAAAAAGATTCTTTGGGGTTGGTTATCAATCAGACAAGAGGGTAGACAGAGCCCACCAGGATAATACAACTAAAGATACAAGTTCATTTGAAGTTAATATATCATCTTGTTAGTATGTCTCTCTAGATAAAGTCCAATTGGAGATAAAATTAGCATTTGTGCTTCAGCTACTCTGTACTATCCATTATGTGAGTCTCTCTTCCTACCCTGTGCAGTATTTTCATAATTACTGTCTTTTCACAAATGAAGGAAAACAAGGCTCAGGAATGTTAAGAAAACGAACCAAAACTTATTTTGTAAAATTTTCTTCTTTTCCTTCCTTCCTTCTTTTCTTTCTCTCTCTCTGCCTTGCTTCTTTCCTTCCTTTTCTCTCTCTCTGTCTCTCACTCTCCACTCTCTGCATATGTATACAGAGAGGGAGAACGAAGATCTTCCATCTGTAGGTTCAATCCTTAATGACCACAATGTCCCAGACTAGACAAGGACAAAGCCAGAACCCTAGGATTCCCTCGAGATCTCTCGGGGCACAGAGCCCAGGGACTTGAACCATCTTCTGCTGCCTTCCCAGGTGCACTGACAGGGAACTGGATTTGAAGTGGAGCTGTCAGAACTTAAACCAGCCCTGATAAATTAGTGTCGTTGTGGCCACTTGGGGTATGAATCGCTTCCTCTGTAAATCTGACTTTCCAATAAAAATAAATAAATCTCAAAAAAAAAAAAGATAAAGCAAGTCAGTACAAAGATCTTAAGGACTAGTTTCTTAAACCCTATTTGCCTTCCAAAGGAATTAGAAATCATAATAATAGAAATAATTCTATCTCTAGTTCAATTTTTTGAGGAAGTAACTTCAGTACATAACAAAAGTTATTATGTTTAAAACCAACTCAAAAACTAATTCTCATTTTCATATACCCTAGTATAGAGTCTATACTAAATTTCCCTCTTTACCACGCAGATCTTGTATAGTTAAAGGCAGAGCAGAAAAACGCCTTGTTCAATCTCAATAGCATTTTCAGATATTTTTGTATATAAGCTGCCACCTCAACATTTCAAAATAAATGTAAAATACTCTTATACAAATTCCCTAGACTTATGGCTTTAACTTCAGAGCAATGAACCTTTGAATTTTATTCTCAAAAGCAGCATTCTAAAACATGCATGTTTCCATTTGTTGAAAGCACTGTAAAAATGGATTAAAGTACAAACCATTTTACCATATCATAAAATTACACTGATAGGAAGATGTAGACGTAAACAGCATAAGTTATCACTTATAGAATGCTTACTATGTGCCAAGTACATATACTCGTTCCTTCATTTTGAACTTGCAAAACCCTGTGTGACTACTGGCTCTATTTTACAAGCAAAGAAACTACAGTGAAAAAAGTTTACATAACTTGTCCAGAGTAAGACAGCTCCTGCCAGAGCTAGAATTGAAACCCAGGCTGTTCAGCCCTCAAATGTGTGTTCCTTACAATCAATGCTTACTGCCTTCTAGTTCCTACACACACACACACACACTATACAGGCACAGGATAATTCCTTGGGAGTTATTCTTAAGTTGATATGAACACAAGACAACCAGGAAGTCATCCTAAGTATTCAAGAAAATTTACATAGTATAAGCCTAAATGTTGGAGAAAAAACTCGTTTTTTAAAACACATATTTAGAACTTAATAAAATAATTGATTCATATTATTTTGTTTATCTACTACACAAAAAAACAGGAGGTATTTAATTTCTGAATGACCATCTCTTACATTTCAGTGTTTAAATTTTTGCTTTGTAAGAGTATCTAAACAAGGAGTGTTATACACCTATTTCTCCCCCTCCACAGCCTCTTCATCCCTACCAGTGGTCCACATGGGTCTGCAATCCTCATCCCTTCACATCTATAATGAAAATTAAGAAGTCAAATAGAAAATAAATTTAGCATTCCCCAAATAAGAATCCTTCACTCTATTAAAGCATGAAGCAAAACATACAAATTTTAACATGTGTAAGTTAAAGTAACATTCTTTTTTTTTTTCTTTAATATTCATTTATTCATTAATTACATTGCATTACATGACACAATTTCATAGGTACTGGGATTCCCCCCCCTTCACCCCAAACCCTTCCCCCATCATGAATTCCTTCACCTTGATGCATAACCACAGCTCAAGTTCCTAAAGTAACATTCTTTTCCAGTTATTTATCAAAGCAAAACAAGAGCCATTATTGATGATGTATCAAAAAAGAGATGAAGCCTTACCTCCATTGCTAAAGCTGCTGTTTGTTGGTCATAATGATTCAGAAGATTAGGCATGAAGGTAGTATTATAAGGCAAATCTTGGCACATCCTCAAGGTAATAGGTTCACAAGAAAACAAACTGTGTCCATTTATATGTCCCACAAACATGGTCAAGGGCCAAAGACAGAAGACGATCCAACGAAAAGCCATCTTTGCTGGATCTGAGTGATATTTTGGATGATCAGCCTACTCAACACAAATTTTAGATCTTTATGCACCTGCAGGTCTCAGCTTGAAAGTACTTCTAATATCTTGCTGTAAAGTTCTTCAACAGTTAAACACTCTTGCACCGTCAGAGATTTGTTAGCTTGATCTCACAAAAGGCATTTGTTGTTGGTTTCACAATATGGGAAAATGACATCATCTTGTCTCTTCCTTTCATTTTATTACATAGGGCACATCTGACCAACACATCAAGTTGATCAACCACATTCCCATACTACAGATTCCATCTTAGGAGAAGAGCTATTTCTTCCTTTGATTAGATTATCTGAAAAGGATTATTTTGAAAATAGAAATTAGTCATTTCCTATCAAAATATTATGAAATAGGCATTAAAATCTTTGATAAGAAATATCATACTGATCTAAAACTAAATACATGGACATATCATTGAGACATTGTTTTCCTGTTTATTATTTATTCTCTAGTACACTGAAGGAATCCTTAAACTGCATTAAAATTTGATTAATGTAAAAATTTCACATTTTTGTGAGGTACAATAGAATATTTCAACAAATAACATTGTGAACTAATAAAATCAGGGAGCCAACACTTCCATTTGTTTATGTTTGGAGCCTCCTGGTCCCTCTTACACAGCCTATAAAAATTTTTAATTTTCTTTCCCTAGTTTCTTAAATAACACATGCCTTATCTTCTTGTCTATGGTGACAACTCTTCATTTGTCACAAATTACATCTGGCCTATTCTAAATGAGTTATTGGCCTAAAATTTATTTAAATAGTATAACCCAAGACATCAAACTTAAAATGTATGGCATGTGATTTAATCACTGATGCTATAATCAGCACTAGCTGACTTGACAGAAGGCATCTGCCAAAGAAAGTTACAGATTCAAGCCTCTTATTACAAGTTATATGACAATAAATATATATCACTTTACTTCTATAAACCAAAATTTTTCTTGAATACTCCAGTGCTACCTCTAACAAGGAGGATGAATGAGTGAATTATGAAGTAATATACTTCAAAAGCACTTTATAAATGCTGAAGCAGTATCAAACATTAAGTAGTTTTATTACAGAATTACAAGTGGTGACTTTACTAACCATGAGTGACACACAGAAGGTTCTGAAAATATATCTGAATTTTTTTTTGTAATACTACACCATTTTTTTAGATAGTACAAAAAAATTAATACTGTAGACTTAGCCCTTGAATCAGAAACATTTATCGAACAGATAGCCATTACACATAGCTAGGCTGCACAAAGAATCAAAAACATCTCTAGAAAGCCACAACAGGAATAGGAATGATTACTGGTTATTTCCACGAGTTTCAGAATCTCTCACTTTCTAGGGGCAAAAACACATGTGATTCTCAATCTTGGCAGGACAGTATGTGTGCAAGAGAAGGCAGGTCTAGTATTTAAAAAAAAAAGCATAATCTCAGCTATCATACTGACTTGGTTTAATAATGACATTAACTTTGCTTCTATTTCATTTTGTCCACATGTATTAGATATTCTTATGTGTGCCATGAAGGGTACAGGTTGGCAAAAGGTATGAAATCCAGGTTCAGAAATTCTCATATCATTATGATAGCATAGTTCTTCATGAGGAGTTATAATTCCATCAGTCTGTTATTTAAGTGTGCCCCGACACTGACAATATGGGAAAAATCAGTTGAGAGGGGGTGGAAATTGGTGGTGGTGGGGGGGGAATCCCAGACTCTACAGAATTATACCATAAAATTCATAATTTTAAATAAAAATAAAAAAATAAATTCTCAGAGATCCAGGTTAACAGGACAACTCAAATACTAGCACCCAAGACAGCTGAGACCTTGAGATCTGATTTGGCTTAAGCAAGAAAAGAAACTGTCCTTCCATTTCTGGATCATATCAGTGATTGAGATCTCTGCAGCCCATGTTTCATTCATTAGGCAGAAAACCATTTAGAAGAAGTAAAATCTGACCAAAATTTACCAATTTCTCCCTCTTATAGATGGTCTTGAATGGCAGAACGGAAAATGGAAGTCTAGAATTAGAAACAATAAGATTTGTGACTTCGTGGTCTGCCATATTTTTTCCCCATTTAGGCTAGTCCCACAAATGTTGAAGTCTAGCAACAGAAACCGATATCAACCACAGTTAAAAACCTATTTAAGCTAACTACCATGCAGCATGGTAACAATTATGCATATCATTAAACATGTGTCAAGTAACTGTTAAAAGCTTTCTTTGATTATAGTGCTAAGATATCCAGGTAAGTTCAGTCTTTGTAGTTTATTGCTTATATAGCATGTTCATCTGCTTGCAACTAAAATAATTAAAGGGAACCCTGCTCCCAACTGGATATGTATTTAATAAGACCAAGGTTTCCAAAAATTTCATTTAGACTAATCTGTTTTTGAAGTACTTAGGCAGCTCAAACTTATGGTCCAAAGACAACTACCATATGGAATTTGAAGTAACTGAGCAACACCTCCCTTGGTTTAAAAACTTGATAAGGCTCTTCCTTTCCTTGTAGGTGATCTCAGGTGATCTGTGAAAATGGGGTTCACTAATCACTTGATTCAGAAAATCCCACAGAATCATGCAATCAGGAGGTTCAAATCTTTGTGTTCACTTTACGAGTGTGCAAGAAACTTCTAGGCCAACAAGGGGATATATATATAAAAAGCCAGTAAGTATTTGAAAGACTTTGCATAAGAAGCAATCTGTACCACTCTGTTGTTAAAATAATGCACTTAAAGAATTCATGGTAGCACTAACAGGCACTTCCTGTGCTACACAGAGATGGTTCTTACTGAAAAGAAACAACAAACTGTTCCTAAACCAGAAGTGGCAGCACAGATGAAAAAGATCTCCCAGAAGAAATGGAAGAAAAACGTGCGGATCAGGAATAAATTCAGCATAGAATCAAAGCATCCTGAAAGCTAATAATTTATTATAACAGAAATCTGATAAAAACTCTCTTCTACTTCCTGCCTACTCCCATCTATTTTTCATGATTTTCTATTAAATATTCCTTTTGGCTTTGTTTGCAAAGGACGCTTTCCATCTGTAAGATAAAGATTTTTCTTTACAGACTATAACGTTCAAATTTCCATATATCAAAACATTTTGCAAAATCTATCAACAGCAGAAAGACAACAATCTTAAAATGGTAAAACACTGACTTAGAATTACTCACATGGGGAAAAAAATGGGGCCAGTGTTGTGCAATGGATAAAGCTGCCACCTGTACTGCCAGCATCCCACATGGATGCTACTTTGTGTCCCGGCTGCTCCACTTACGAATCAGCTCTCTGCTAATGCCTTGGGAAAAGCAGCAGAGTGTGTCCCAAGTTCTTGGGCCCCTGCCACCCACATGGGAGACAGGATGAAGCTCCTGACCCCTGGTTGTAGGAGGACATTGTGACCCTAGAAGGTCAGTGAGCACAGGATTACAGTTGGTTGGATAATATTTGGAGGAGAATAACCAAATGGCTACCTTTTGTATACCTTATTGGATATCATTTGCATAAGAACAGTTGAGTGGAGAGTATGTATATGAGAACACCTGGTGGAATATACAAGACAAAAGAGTTCCAAACAAAAGCATTGATAGTTTTGTTGATGAGCTCAATACTTCCTCCCTTTTCCTGTATGGCCCTCAGTGTATAAAGTTTGATGCCACTAATAAACTACGGCTTTGACCATCAGTCAGGGTCCACGTGTGTTATTATCGGCTCCGTGCACCAAGTCCATCGCTGCGGGACAGCAACACCTGGCTTTAGCCTGCCCCAGCCCAGGCCATTGAGGCCATCTGGGAAGTGAACCAGCATATAGAAGATCTCTATCTCTCCCTCTTACTTTTGAGTAAACAAACAAATCTTTAAAAAACAGTGAAACTTGGTGAGGTTTTTTTCTTTATATACCATTCTCTATACCTAAATGTTAGGATATACTTAAATAGGAGAATGATGGACTTGTGACCATTGTTGAAAGCAACTATTATCATAATATAGGGGGAAAAACTATTGGGGGGGGGTGCAGAGGAGGAGGGAAGAAGGGGAAATCACTAAGCCTAAGTAACTGCAATGAAAAATTAAAAAGGGGGGGGCAATGAGAAGAGCTTATGGAATTTCATATTCCCTAAAACAGTGCTCTAATTTTAAAGTACAGCAGATACATGAATCCCCTACCACAGGTCTACAAAAGCCAAATCCTGAAGAATGACATGCATTCCGTTGAGTATCTCAGGTTACAAGTATTTGTTATTCAGGTCTGAGAAATGCTATTCTGAAACAGAATAATTAGAAAGAGCCAAGATATACTGTGCATAACATATGACAAAAGAAGTCTTAAAGAGCAGAAAAGAAATACCTTAATAGAAAAACAGGCAAAGGACAAAACAAAAACAAAAACAAAAAACGGGCCTGGTACAGTGGCCTAGTAGCTAAGGTCCTCTCCTTGCACACCCTGTGATCCCATATGGGTGTTAGTTCTAATCCCCGCAGCTCCACTTCCCATCCAGCTCCCTGCTTGTGGCTTGGGAAAACAGTTGAGAACAGCCCCAAACCTTGGGACCCTGCACCCATGTGGGAAACCCGGAGGAGGCTCCAGGCTCCTGGCTTCCAATCAGCACAATTCTAGCTGTTGCAGTCATTTGGGGAGTGAATCATCAGACAGAAGATCTTCCTGTCTATCCTCCTCTTTGTATACCTGACTTTGCAATAAAAATAAAATAAATCTTTTTTAAAAATACAAATAGCTAGTAAGCACATGAGAAGACATTTAACTTTACTACTAACAACGAATGTAAATATGAAATAACATTTTTATCAACCAGACGGGCAAAAATAATGATGGAAAACAGTATAGGAATGGGTTGGGGAAAAGAACAAAATCAACATTTTCAGATACTTTGGGCAGAAATGTAAACTAGATAATACTTTTAAAAAACAGTTACTTACGCCACAAGCCCTTAAAATGTCTACAACTGGATTCAGCAAGTCCATTTTATAACATTTTTTTTAAGAAGGCAAACACAAGTACACATGATGCATAATCATACTATCAGTATTATTTGCAAAATAAGAAAACTGGGCTATGAGCCTTAACAGAATGCTGTGGGTCTGAGCCTTGGCTCCTCACTTCTGATGCAGCTCTCTGCTAATATGCTTGGCAAGGCTGGGAGGATGGCCTCAGTACTTAGGCACCTGCCACGCAAGCAAGACCAAGATGCAGTTAGGGCTCCTGCCTTTGGCCTGGCCCAGTCTTAGATGTTGCAGGCATTTGGGAAATGAACCATCATATGGAAGCTCTCTCTTTCACTGTTTTTCTGCCTTTCAAATAAATAACTAAAAACAATCTAAAAGCCTAATAAGGGACAACTACACGATAGAATATTATATAGTCACCAAAAATAACGATCAGGAACCTATAGTGGCAGGCTATGACAATAACGATATAATTAGTAGATACAAAATTCTAAAAGCTTATAGGGCATTATAAAATAGCAAACACTGGCATCATCCCACAAGGATGCTGCTTTGTGTTCTGGTACTTCTACTTCTGCTCCAGCTCCTTGTTAATGGACGGAGACAAGCAGTGGAGGCAGAACGAAGCTTTTGGGCCTCTGCCACCTCGGAGGAGACGCAGCTGAAGCTCCTGGCTCTTGGGTTTGACTTGGCTAAGCCTTGTCTGCTACAGACATCTAGCAAGTGACCCACTGGAGAGAAGATTTCTCTAATTCTCTTTCAAATAAATAAATCTTAAAATGATTCTAAAACATTTATGCTTGCACCCCCATTTTTTTGAAAATTATTTCCTCAGTGTTCTGAAAAACTGATATACACAGAATAAAAACATTTTAATTTGTTAAGATGAAATGTTATAAATGCTTTATATAATTTTATAAAAACTTAGTTATTTTATATATGGAAAAATTAACTATTAAATCTATAGATGTATAGTGCCTATATGACAGGAATAATATACTTAGTAAGATAAGCCAGTCTCATAAAGACAAATATCCTATGTTTATTCTTTGTGTGGTAGCTTATATAGAACACAAAACAAAAAAAGTATAGGAATGAAATGATCACTTTGAAATGATTGCCATTTTAGCTTGTATTTATACTCCAGTGGAAATACAGTCTCCCTACTTTTTACTTGTTGGATATCATGAGCAGTGGCTAATTGAGCACGTGAATACAGAGCAGATTAATGCCAGGGTCTTCGCAAAAACTGCTCCAGAGGAGAAGGGAGGGCAGTGCATTGGGCAGTGAGCAAGCAAACAAGGGAAGTACGCAGTCTTCTTGGAACTGAACCTAGGGAACACATAAAATCTGTCACCTTTATATCAATAAAAACTTTCTAAAGATGACAGGTTTACGGCTACTAATTAAGTAACAAGCAAAGACACACACTAGCAAGAAAAAAGTGATCACAATTTAGTAGAAGTAAAACACTGACTTCAACACTGAAAAAAAATCAGACCCTTATAACTGAATCAAAAGTTACACACATTTTTAAAAGCTTTTAAAATATATTTCAAAGCACTCTCCATTAACATAATACCTGCTTCTCCAGATTCGTGTATCTGTATCTTTTCACTAAGAACTGTGGAAAAACTCAAAGTTCTAGGACATAAACAAAAATCTGGAACTACAGAAATTCTGCCAAAAGGCAGCAATTCACTAAAGAACATTTGCGTTGGCATTCTTGCTGACACTACCGTATATTCTATTTTAAGAATATACAGAATTCAACTCAAACCTATGGGTTAGCTTAACTAGAATGAACAACTTTAGGGGCCAGGAACCAACTCAGTGTAAATGCTATGGCCACGACTCTTTATGAATTATCTGTGGGAAAAGAATAATTCACTTCACAGAATACAAAACATTTGGAAATTGATTTCACACTAACCCATGAAGTCCCAACTTGTCAATCCTGCAAAATTTCAGGACATAAGGTTTCAAAGTTATTATAAGTAGTATATTTATCGCTCAATTTGTCTTTATAGGAGTGCTATATATAAATAAGATGACGGGACACAATAGATTAAATTACTAGCCTACCATTCCATCAGAAAACAAAGACCTTAATACCTTTAAGCCTTCACGTTTCCATTTTTATCAATTATAACATCAGTACTCTGATAGCCCCAATTGTTCCATATCACTATGCTGATGATTAAAAAAGAGGGGAAAAAAGCCCTTAAAATAAAATCAGCTGAATATGTGCCCAAAAGGGAATGATATTCTGCCTAAAAGGGGCAGATGCAATCTTGGAAGACTGTCTTCCTAAGCTGGCAACAAATCAGACTCAAATAATTCAGGAGGGTAAGCAAGATAGCAATAGGAAAGCAGGCCAAATTCCAGGAAAAAAAAACAAAGAGAAAAGCAGATCCTAAGGACTTGTAAAGACGGTCCTGAAAACAAAAGATGTTGAGTTTTCTTCTTGCATTTTCTTTACAGATAAGGATCCATTTCCACCACTCTCAGTTTAATATGCTGGACATTTTATAAATACAGGTAACATATTGTATTTCCAATTCAGAAATACATCTGAAGTTTGTCTCAAAGCAAATACTGAGTACACAGGAGCAACAATAAGAAGAGAAACAATACTCAGCTTTCAGACTCCCTTTTCCAAGACTTTATTGAAAGGAATAACAATGACTACTTTCTAAATAGCTGTTTCTTCTCTATAGGCTACTGACTTCTTAGGCAAAATACAGAGAATATATTCACTACTCAAGCGTCACTTTTCCTAAAGAACAGGTGGAGTTCTGTTTACAATACATTCATTCTCAGGATAGTAATTCTTGGTTGTCAGAAAAAAAAGCTCATATATTTTCAAATGTAATTTATGGGATTGAAACTTCTAATCTCAAAGGTCAGATATCTCCTCGCTTAACTTTTCTATCTCACCTATCCAGGTTTTAAAGCTCATCTAGCTACCTGCTAATCACAATAATCTAATCTTTCAGTTATCTTTAAGTGATAGGATTTTTAAAAAAGAGGAACAAAAATATTAGGTTCAAAATTAAAGTAATGATAGGCATCAAAACCTGGCCCAATTTACAAATTACTAATGAAGCCAAAAGAAATCAGATCATCTTTTTAAATTAACCTGAAAATGAAATTAGAATTAAAAGATGGACAAAACTTAAAAAAAAAAGGTAAAACTGAAATTCCAACCCCCCTTACCTTTCTAATTAAAACTGTTCATCAGAAGTTACCAAGGTCCTGAATTTTCCCCCTAATAAAGATACCTGCTTCGTGTTCTGATTCCAGAGTAATTTTAAAGAGATTAAAATCCAAGGACTGGAAGTTTTTTTTTAACCCCCTAGTCCAGCTGCATTTGTCTTGAACTTCCTTTGCAATGTGTTCTTTACACCCTCCTAACTGTTGATGATTCTTACATGATGAATTCAAAAGCAAAGAGAAAATCCATTTATGATACAATGCTTAAAACTCTTTCCTAGCCAGTGAATAGCTGTTACTCTTCAAACATGTATTTTTAACCTCAGAGAAAGACTGCTACTGAACAACCTCATTTCTTTCCTCAAAACCTGGATAATCTTTTCCCCAGCCTACACTGGATTATTTCTCTAACAGGTACTTTTGAAATCTGTATTTGGGGCCCGGCAGCGTGGCCTAGCAGCTAAAGTTCTCGCTCTGAACGCGCCAGGATCCCATATGGGCACCGGTTCTAATCCTGGCAGCTCCACTTCCCATCCAGCTCCCTGCTTGTGGCCTGGGAAAGCAGTCGAGGACAGCCCAATGCATTGGGACCCTGCACCCGCGTGGGAGACCCGGAAGAAGAGGTTCCAGGTTCCCGGCTTTGGATCGGCGCACCGGCCCGTTCCGGCTCACTTGGGGAGTGAATCATCGGATGGAAAATCTTCCTCTCTGTCTCTCCTCCTCCTCTCTGTAAATCTGACTTTGTAATAAAAATAAATCTTATAAAAAAAAAAAGAAATCTGTATTTGTTTTAGTGTTCTTTTTGTGGCTTTTAAGCGGCAAAATTCTAGAGTCTGGTGTGTATGTGGGCAGGGAGAAGAATACATGAAGCCAAAAGCTCTCTTTTTGGGGAAAGAAAGCAGAGATATGCTGGCAACTGTTTCCTATCACCTTATCTCCTTATGAAAATAAAGTCAATGGCAGCCTAACATTAATAAACTAATATGTTCACCAGAGCCTAAAATCTTGGCATATTACTAACAAACGATTAGAAGTTGGGTAGATTTTTTTTTCTTGGGGTCAAGCGGAAAACAGACAACTTATTATGGGGGAAAAAAAGCCTCTAGTCTCCCTCAATGATAAAGCTTCCACATTGCACTATACTAAGAAAGAATGTACACTTTGCTATTAAAATCCCCTCAACTTTCTCTACTTCCAATCTCAATCATGAAACTTGAAAGAAAAATTCACCTCAAAGTACAAATAAAGCTCAAAAGAAATACAGTAGCTAAGATGAGGAATGTCTTTAAAAAAAAAAAGCCTGGTCGTTTAGTCTTCCTTCATGAAAGGGACACTATTATAGATTCAGGAAGAGAGATAAAGATGGAGAATATTCGCAATAACTAAGCTAAAAAAAGTGAGAGCAAAGACAAGATAGGCTTGGCAAAATTTATTTCTTTTCCTAAGAGTTTCAAAGCATTTGGGAGGTGGGAGGCACATTGTCTTCCTGAATACTCCATGGGGCAAGGAGCAAGAAGAAAGGGCTGCGTCTTCATTATGCCTTCCCTAGCTCCTCAGCTGGATCTCCTCTGATCTCCCAAGCTCTGCCCTGCCAAGCCCACCCAATCAAGCTTTCCCACACGGCTTGCCTAGGCTCCCTTACTCTGAATCTGCACTTCGGCAGGTCAAGTAAATGGTTTGGGGGGATTTTGATTTGTTTAAAAGTCAAAATCGTGGTCTCTTCAAAAACAAAAAAAAAAGCTTCTTCACATCAGAACTAAGGACATCAGAACTAAGGGCTCTTTTCCCAGCCCACAATGCACAAAAACATCAAAACAGCACAAAAACCCGGCTACCAGCACATCACCCAGGGAGGAAAAGAAGGCTGAGGAGGAAGGGAGGGTATATCCTCAATGTCAGTCAGGTCTTTGTTTCCTTGCTCCTCTGGTGTTAGCTTTGCAGAGGAACCCAACTCCCACGAATAAATATTCCAGGTCTAGCAAAACTACTTTTCTAAACCAGGATTTCGTTTGCATTCTTTCACATCGCAGCCCGTCTGCCCCATTGCTGCATTAATCTAAACTGAAAAGGAACCCCAAATTAAAACTGTTCTTTTACACCAAGCAAAACACTGGACCTCTTTGACGGGATGGGTATCTTTCAACTTTAAGTACACTCCTCCCCTTAATGAATGACACACGCTTTTGTGTGTGTGTGGGGGGGGGGGGGCGTCTTTCTCTTCCAGCAAAGGTACCTAACTCAATACTCCAAGGATGCAGCAAGACCCTAGGAAGATGACACAGGATGACTTCACGTTGCCTGACCTCGGCGCAGCGCCTTTATTTCAAAGGCCAGCGTCTACTGATGAGCCAACAGACCCACCCCGTGGCAAACACGACCACCATAAACGTGGCGGGTGGGGGGAGGCAGCAGGCGGTGGGGACTGGAGCAACAGACTTTGCCAACGGACCGGCTGGAGGAGACAACTTTTGGGCGCTGGACTGGAAAGGTCGGAACCGTGCCAAAAAGGGATCCTGGCCACGGGCGAGTCTTGCCGCCGCGCGTCTGGGGCTGCCCGAGTGCGGGCGGCGCGGGAGCCGCGGGTGCAGCGTCCTTCCACTCACGCCCCCGCGGCGCCGGGCTCAGGGGCCGCTCTCGCCCGGCTCCTGCCCCTCGCCAGCAGGGTCGGGGTCGTAGCAGGTGGGGGCGCGCAGACAAGGACGAGGCGGCCACACTCGCACAGGTTGCCCAGCGTAGGCTCAGGACCGACGGGGTTAAGCGTCTCTCAGGGCACCTCCCCGCCTCAGCCTCTACCCCCAACCCCTCCACCAGCCCCAAACTCGGCGGCCCCGACTCCCGAAGCCCCACCACCACGAGCCCGGGCCCCTGCTCTCCACGAACCCCTCCGACCCCCACCCCCGCCCCCACAACAACCCAGCGTCCAAGGCTTTTGTTTTGGCCGCGACGGAGAATAACGATCCCCGAGGAGGAGGTGCCGACTGCCTCCGCCGCCGCTGGAGGTGGCTCCTCCGCGAAGGGTTAAGGCAGAGCGGCAGGCAGCCGCGGCGGCTCATTCTCCATACTCGCTGCTGCCTTTCTTTCCCCTGCACCTGGCCCGGTGGGACGTCCGCCTCGGGGCTCACCTTAGACCTTGGCGCCGGGTTCCAGGATCGGGACGGTGGATGCAGAGCCGGCCGCCGGCGCCCGCGCGTCCCTCAGGTACACCGAGCGGCTCGAGGACCGCTTGCGCGCGCTTGGGAGCAACCGCGAGCTTTCCGCGAGCGCCAGGACGCGCGGCCCCGGGGAGCGAGTGCGCGCGCACGCACGGCGCAGGCGCGCAGCGCACACGGGGCCAAGCGCTCCCATTTTGAGCCTGTGTGGTGCCAACCTTGGGGGCTTCGTGGTGGGCTGGTTTCCTCGAGCTGTGGAGGAGGTGACGACTCCTTGAGCTGCCCGGTACCTGCGTGCTTGTTCCCGGCTCAAGAAGCGTCCGTCTGAAAGGCACTCGGCCGTTCTTGAACAGTACTGCTTCCCGTGCTGCGGTCACCCTAGCCTGGGATACTGTTAGGACAAGACCACCAAATCCTAGCTTGAGGACTGGTGTAGACCTCAAGCCTTCTGGAGTGAGAAGTGGTCTGGGGCAGACACCTGGGCCCAGGGTGAGCTGAGTACAGGTGGAGGCCGGCACCTAGGCTGTTGCAAAACAGCTGGGAATGGACAGCTCTCCCATGAGCAGTTTATATCCTCACTGTCAAAACCTCAGTGAGTAGGTGCGGCTTGTGGTTCCAAGTGCCCTACCCTGTATCTTGATCCTTAGGAACCCCCGTTTCCCCCCCCCCCCACCTCTACTTTGTTTCTCTCAAAAGAACTATTGGAAAGCTGGAAGAAATCCTCTAAGTTGAACCCAGAAATTATTTGACATCCCCAAAACCATAGAGTTTTTCTTTTAAAAGATTTATTCATTTTATTACAGCCAGATATACACAGAGAGGAGGAGAGACAGAGAGGAAGATCTGCCGTCCAATAATTCACTCCCCAAGTGAGCCGCAACGGGTCGATGCGCGCCGATCCGAACTGAAGCCGGGAACCTGGAACCTCTTCTGGGTCTCCCACGCGGGTGCAGTGTCCCAATGCATTGGGCTGTCCTCAACTGCTTTCCCAGGCCACAGGAAGGGAGCTGGATGGGAAGTGGAGCTGCCGGGATTAGAACCGGCGCCCGTATGGGATCCCGGGGCTTTCAAGGCGAGAACTTTAGCTGCTAGGCCACGCCGCCGGGCCCCAAAACCATAGAGTTTTAATGACAGTCTGGAGTCATTCAAAGTCCTGACGGTTTTTGCTGCATAATTTTACCTGTTTTTCTCTTCCTGCTAGTCCTTCTTCAATCTAGACTTCGTGAACATTGTTTTGTTCCATTAGTGGCTCACCAGGCTTTTAATGTTGATCGTGTTGCACAATGATGTGAATGAACTTAATACTATGGAACTACATGCTTATTTTTTAAAGATTTATTTCTCTGAAAGGGTTATAAAAAGAGAAAGGGTGAGACCAATCTTCCATCTGTTGATTCACTCCTCAAATGACTACAAAGTTTGGAGGTGGGCCAGGCAGAAGCCAGGAGCCAGGAGCTTCACCCTGGTCTCCCACATGGATGCAGGAACCCAAGGATTTGATGGGTCAAGTCCTCTGCTACTTTCCCAAGTGTATTAGGGAGCACAATGGAAAGCACAATGGAGAAACTGGCCATGGTGGCTTAACACTATGCCTTAGTGCCAGCCCCAGAACCACACTTTAAAAAGATTCCCATAGGAGCAGGGCCTCTAGAAGGAAAAGCAACAACAAAGGTAAAGATGATACATTTTGTTATGTGTGTTTTTCAAGTTCTTTAGAAGATGCTTCATAAACTGATATTGAAGGGTATTCAGATTATAAGAAGGTGAGCAATGGAGCTGTGTTGTGCTGCCAGTTAAGCAGCTACCTTCAACATGGACAATTAGCTGATCCACTTCTAATCTAGCTCCCTGCCGACCTGCTTGGGAAAGCCTCAGAAGATGGCTCTGATACTTGGGTCCCTGACACCCACTTTTGACTTCCTCCTGACCTTATCCTGGCTCTTAGAACCATTTGGAGAGTAAACCAGCTGATGGAAAATATTTTTCCCTCCCTAAATCTGGCTTTCAAAAGAATCCTCTACTATCCAAAAACAAAATTGAATCATTTAAAAAAAAATCATGGAGGGGCTGGCTTGGTTGCTTAGCATGCTAATCCTCTGCCTGTGGTACTGGCATAACATATGGGCACAGGTTCAAATTCTGGCTATTCAACTTCCGGCTCCCAGCTTATGGCCTGGGAGAGCAGCAGAGGATGGCTGAAGTCCTGAGACCCCTGCACCCACCTGGAAGACCTGGAAGAAATTCCTGGCTCCTAGGTTTGGACCAACCCAACTCTAACCATTGCAGCCATTTGGGGAATGACTCAGCAGATGGAAGGTCTCTATCTCTCTCCTCTCTCTCTCTTTTCTCCTCTCTCCCCTTCTCTCTCTAAGTGCTGACTTTTAAAAGATTTATTTATTTTTATTGGAAAGTCAGATATACAGAGAGGAGTAGAGACAGAGAGGAAGATCTTCTGTCTGCTGATTGACTCCCCAAGTGGCCGCTATGGTTGGAGATGCACCGATCCAAAGCCAGGAGCCAGGAGCCTCTTCCAGGTCTCCCACACAGGTGCAGGGTCCCAAGGCTTTGGGTCATCCTCAACTGCTTTCCTAGGCCTCAAGCAGAGAGCTGGATGGAAGCAGGCCACTGGGTTTAGAACTGGTGCCCATATAGGATCCTGGTGTGTACAAGGCGAGGACTTGAGCCACTAGGCTACTTGCTGTGCCCTAAATGCTGACTTTCAAGTAAGATAAATCTTAAAAAGTGGAGACTCAGTGTCTTTGCTTATGAATGTCTGCAAATGTTTTTTTGTGTTTGCAATGTCCCACTTGAAAATACTGTGGAAGACCAGACTTCCAGCTGTGGAAATGTGCTACCTAGATGAGTGGGAATGGTGTGACTCACTCTTCTGGTGAGAACAGTAGCCAGAGGTGCGGCTGACAGGAGGTACAGAGAAGGCGCTGCTTGAAAGGAGAGACAGAAGGGACCCTCTTTTTCAGGGATAAAAATATTCAAGTCCAACAGGGATAAGTGAAGAGCCTCTCTATAATCCCATCTCTCTTTCCTTCCATGTTGTAACCTCCAGTGGAAGGATTTAATGAGTAGGAACTTCACAGAAAGCACTGCACTCTTGACTTTGTTGAAACTGGTCTTTTTCTGGCTGAACCCGTTTGGAAGCTGTAAATGTTAACTGCTAATGCATGGTAATTTAGTATTGCATCTATGCACTACCCCCCACACACACACACACCCCCACCCTTGGCCGCCCTCTCAAGCCCCAAAGGCATTGTTTATTCATTTACATATAACCTGGTCATGTGGAAAAACCACTAGGCTGGAATTCAAGACAACCTAGGTTCTAATTTCAGTTTAGCTACTTGCTGAGTCTTTGGTAAAGAAAGTAGCAGCCTTTATTTATTTATTTTAATTTGAGAAACACAAATGCTGCCTATCTGAAAACTAACAGAAAAAAAAAAAAACAGGATTTGTACATTTGTTTAAGTTTTTCTTTTTTCTTTCTTTTCTTTGATTGTTGTTTTGTTGGCTGGTGCCCATAAGAACTCTTATACATCATTAAGAAACTGAGAGGTTCTGTCCTGGAATTTTGAACTGTTTGGTGTTCTCCAGCCCATTTATAGCTTTATCATATCTGTCAGGACTGTGAACTTCCCAGTAATTAATTATCCTTGCATTTTCCAGTCTTCCTCATCAGATTTATTTTTTCTTTTTGTATGCCCAACTCTACTCCTTATTAAAAGATGGGCATGTCAATTTATTTCATTAATTAGACTGGATTTTAAGCGTTCCCAAATTTAGAGTGATTCTTAATGGGGCATACCAACTGCTGGTTCCCTGGTATATCTGCCTGAATTCGTGAGCCAAGACACTGAAATTCCTGTTGCAGCATTTGTGTGTTTGGCACTGTCCCTACATCCTTCCAGTTCCTTTGCAGGTGCTATTCTTTCAGTGAATCCAGTCTTGAATTCATCTCCTCCAACCTTCTTTTACCTGTTGGCTGGCCATTCCTAATATCTGGCAAAGTGGAATTTGTATTTCGGAGCTCTGGAATGACTAGACCAACATAACTGGGCATGCTCAGTAGGTATTGGCCACTTTGGAACACAAGATGACTTGAATAAAGGTTTGCAATGCTGCTTGCTTTTAGGATTGGATGTACATTAATCCTGGCATTATATCGGAAATCTTGCAGTCCTTCCCACGCTCCTGAAGCCCACATTTCTTCATTTGACCCTCCTGCCTAATTTGGAGCCAGCCTCCAGGATCTTCCGGCCAATCAAAAGACCACACATTGTTGCCTAAGAGACCCTGGATGCCAGCGACAGGATTTACAAATAGTGATTGGACTGCTTGGAAGCAGGGAGGGGCTGGAAGGAGTCACAGAGAAGGCTGACCTAGTGCAGCTATGGCAACAACAGCGCCGGAGACTTGAAGAGGAAGACACTAAAAGAGGTGAGAGCAGTGGAGGGAGACTCCTTGGAGAGCTCTGGGCCTCCCACAAGCCTTGCCAGTGGGCATGGGTATGCTATTTTGCTTTCCCATTTCAGCTGCAGGTCAAGTATCAGATGCTTCATACTCATGAAATGAACAACCAACAAATAATTTTTGTGCCTATCAAGTACACATTCTTTGCAGTTTATCTTGGTTCTTTGTTTTTAACTAGTGCAATATGAAATGCATGTATATTTAAACCTACCCCTCATCCTGTTTCCTGGTAAAATTTGAAATATTCTTGTCTGATGACATTAATGTGTACAGTGGGTAGACTGTGTGTTGGCAGAGAAACTAAGCCCTATTCAGCTCGGTAAACTGCAAATAAAAATCTGATAACCTCGAGTATTAACAAAGTGTCCAGTTCACAATGTTTTGAATTTCACTATACATTTCTACTAGTTTTAATCCTTAAACTTCTTCCCTCTTCATTGTTGTAGTCATTGCTTCCATTGATTTGGAAATATTTATGTGATTAGGATTCAGGTAAACACCAAAAACCACCTAAGCAAAGGAACATCAGAGTTTTATGCCATGTTCCCAGAGTGGTCAGGAATTTAGTGTTTCTAGGCAGAGAGTAAATGAATAGGGATGGGGGCAATGAAGCTGAAATAGTCAGTGATGAAATCAAAATGGACCAAAACTTTCATGTTAAGGAACACAGACTCTGTAACCATTAGCGAGCCTATGAAGGTTTATGAGCTGAAAAAAAATATATAACCATTTTGTCTTAAAAAAAAAAACCTATCATTAGATTGTGAGGTCCATTACAGACTCTTTGTACCTCTAACACGGGTCCAGTATGTCCTTAATAAAATTATGGATTAATGATGATGGTGTGAAGAATGGCTTAAAAGCTAGATTGGAAGTGTGTGGATGCTGGATTCTGAACACCCACCCTTGCTGATGAACTTGAAACTAGAACTGTACCTGAGTGACTATGACTTTCAGAAGTTGCAACATCAGACCTTGAGCAGTCAACCAACTTCTGAACCTGCAGGTGAGGAAGAGAAGGTGTCTTGAGCCTACTCTCCAAGCAGTATAGAAGCAGAGACTAACCTTATCCTACAAAGATAAAATACAGATCAACTACACTGAATGGCCTACAAAGGATCATAGTAGCGCTTGCTAGAGAGTTGGAAGAGTTGGTGGAAGGTTGCTGCAAGAGGAGAAAGAGGTCATCCAACCTCCTCTTCAGCGACAAAGGAACCTCAGCTAGACCCACATTCCTGCTGCCATCCTCTATGTAAATGTCCTCTAACAGATGAAGAAGATGGAGATTTTTAAGAGCAGAATGATGATGATGACACTGCAGCTTCTTTGAAGAACTGTAAAAAAAAAAAGTTGAGAAGACAGAACTAAATGAAACACAGACCAGGAAGAAAAATGCACAAAACACTGAAGAAGAGAAAATTTGCATGGAGATATTTTTAGTGGAGGCCATATCCTTAATGTCATAGGCTAGCCCATCCCAGCCTCGGACCAACTCTAAAGCTGGGAGAAGGGAGGATGACGATGACACAAGAATTGTGCAGAAGGGTGCTGGTGATGGAAAGAAAGGCAAAAGATTTGTGAATGACTTACTGTGGTAAAAAAATTCATGAAAAAATATGAAATATACACATTTATGTGTGTAAGACTGTAAAATTTTGACAGGGATAGTTTTTTTTTTCTTCCCAGCTATCTAAATTATAGTTATGGCTGCCTTAATTTTAAATTGAAAAACATCTTTTCCTTGATTGATAATTTGATAATGGACTCAGGAATAGGTTTAACCCAATTTCCATGCTCTGATGGTTTTCAGACATGTTTTCTTTTTTTTTTTTTTTTTTTTTTTTTTTTTAAAGATTTATTTTATTTTTATTACAAAGTCAGATATACTGAGAGGAGGAGAGATAGAGAGGAAGTGGGGCTGCCGGGATTAGAACCAGCGGCCATATGGGATCAAGGCGAGGAACTTAGCCACTAGGCCATGCTGCCGAGCCCCCAAGACATGTTTTCTTTTTAGTATCAAGAAAGGAAGTCTGCTTATAATAAATATTTTAATCTAAATTTTT
The DNA here is from genome assembly GCF_030435755.1 of Ochotona princeps. Lineage (NCBI taxonomy): Eukaryota > Metazoa > Chordata > Mammalia > Lagomorpha > Ochotonidae > Ochotona > Ochotona princeps. Next base: position 40,336,676 of record NC_080842.1, on the reverse strand, counting down.
GAAAAACATGCTTTCATTAAAAGAAACCAGACTGCATACCAGACAACTGGAAGCAGCAAATTTCCCTCAATAAGTTCAGGTAGGTTTGTTCATCACACCCATTCTAACTCTTCAGTATGGTGTAGGGCTGGCACTCCTATTATTTACATAGCAGAAAATTTAAAAGGGAGGAGGAATTTTATTAATATCATAGGCACAAAAACAGCATCTCATATTGTGATTTTAAATCTAAAAGATTCCTTTTATTGATCAATATGATACATTCCTACCCAGAGATATTTTGGACTTAACCCCTGTACTCCAATGAAAGTGAAATTAAACTGACTTGGGCTGATTCTTGGTTCTATTACTTGCTGTCTCTATATCCATGGTGAGGGGTGTAACTGTCATCAGACCCAATTTTTTCCTTTATTATTATTGTATTATTATCATTTTATGATACAGTTCCATAGGCCCTGGGATTTCCCCTATCTCCCTTCCTTAATTCCTCACCCCACTGAGTTCTCCCATATCATTACAACAGCATAGTTCCTCATAAACAGTCATAAGTCTGTCATTACAGGCATGGACAATGGCAGAGACTTCAGCATCCCATGGTCAAGACACATCCAACAGTTTCACTGGGAGTCCGTCCTCGATCTGGAAGTAGAGATGCACATTGCACTGTATCCTCATATCTGGATATGTCAGTCTCTACTACACAGTCACTGTAAATCCCCCCAAGTGAAAAACCACAAAACAAAGCCAACGACAGGAAGAAAAATAGAAATTTACAATGCCATGAAGTTAAACAACATGACACTGGATATGATAGCCTCCCTTACACAGTTACCATACATCCTCTTAAATGAAAAGCCACAAAACAAAATCAATAGGAAGAAAAAAATAGAAACTTCTAACACCATGAAGTTAAATAACATGACACTGAATGACTAATGTGTCACTGAAGAAATGAAAGAGGAAATCAAAACCTTCTTAAAGAAAATGATGCTACTATATGATCTATGAGTCATTAAAAATTTTAATGAGAAAAAACATATTTTGAAGAAATGAAACTAAAAATCTTCAAAATCCATGAGGTATAGTTTCCGTTGATCTTTGTTGGTGAGTGCATATCCTATAGGCAATAAATAGATGGGTTTTGTGTTTTTAATCCAATCTACTAATCTATGACATTTGTTTGATGAGTTTAACCCATTTACATTCAAGGTTAATATAAATAGGTGGTAATTTGATCCTGTCAATTAGCAATGGGTTGTTCATTGATTTAGTCTTCTGTTGTTATTTTACTGGGATGTTCTTCACAATATGCTTTTGTGTTAGCTGGGTGCTATTCCTCTTCTCTGTCACGAGAACATCTTTAAGTATCTTTTGTAGGGCAGGTTTGGAAGACGCATATTCTTTTAACTTAAAAAAAACATTTTTTTTTTTAAGATTCATTCCATTTTTATTACAAAGTCAGATACACTGAGAGGAGGAGAGACAGAGAGAGGAAGTGGAGCTGCCGAGATTAGAACCAGCGGCCATATGGGATCAAGGTGAGGACCCTAGCCACTAGGCCACACCGCCAAGCCCAAAAAACATTTATTTTTATTGGAAAGTGAGATACACAGAGAGGAGGAGAGACAGAGAGGAAGATCTTCCATCCGATGTTTCACTCCCCAAGTGACCGCAATGGCTGGTACTGTGCCGATCCAAAGCCAGGAACTTCCTCCACGTCTCCCATGCGGGTGCAGGGTCCCAATGCATTGGGTTGTCCTTGATTGCCTTCCCAGGCCACAAGCAGGGAACTGGATGGGAAGTGGAGCTGCCGGGATTAGAACCGGCGCCCATATGGGATCCTGGTGTGTTCAAGGCGAGGACTTTAGCTGCTAGGCCACCATGCTGGGCCCTTCACTTTTCTTTATTGTGGAAGAATTTTATTTCATTTTCAAAGACTAAGGAAAGCTTTGCTGGGTACATTATTCTGGGCCAATAATTTTTTGCTTTTAGAATCTGGAATATTTCACTCCATTCTTTTCTGGCCTGTAGAGTTTCCTATGAGAGATCAGCAGTGAATTTAATTTGCATTTCTTTATATGTCAATTGATTTTTTTCATGATTACATTTAAGAATCTATTCCTTATGTTCAATTGAGGAAAGCTTAATTATCATGTCTCGTGGTGAAGATCACTTTCGGTCAACCCTGTTGGAAGTTCTGTGCCCCTCCTGATTGTTGTTTCTCAATTCCTTCTCCAGACTAGGGAAGTTTTTCTTTATTATTTCACTAAATACATTTTTAAACCCAGCTTCTCTTTTTGCACCTACTGGGACTGTCATAACTCTTAGATTTTGCCTTTTAATAGTGCCTCTCAATTCTTGAATACTTTTTTTTTTAGCTTGTCCTGACTGCTTCCAGGTTTTTGATCATTTCCCCATTGTGATAAAAAATAGCTTCCAATTCTGACATTCTTTCTTCTGCCTTCTTTGTTCTATTATTGAGACTTTCCATTGAATTTTTTTTCAAAAACATTACATATGTAATCCACAACACATAGATAGCAGGGTTTAGGAGATGGGAGGATATCTTTGATATGTTACATCTTATGGATTACACAGTTAGAAACCAAACCACTTCTTGACAGAAATGTGTAACTGTCTAGCTTTTCTACCAGAGAGTGACCGTGTTCTGTAGTTTCTAGCTTGAATTCCGTGGAGATATTTTGTGTGAGATTTTTGTTTGTTTAATATAGATTTCCTTGGCTAACATGAGAGCTTGTGAATCTGAGTCTCACATGACGCCTGTTCCTTCTTGGTCCATGGAGATGACAGATGATGGCTACAATACAAGAATTCAGTCAAACTAAAGAGGACAACTGATAAAAGCATATCAGGTTTTTCAGTTCTTTGATGCAGTTCCTCTGGTGATTCCGTCTTCTCCAGGGGCAGCATTGTATTCAAGCGAGTTGTTGCACCTCTGAGGTCAGAGGAGCCATAGGGAAATCCACAGTTTTTCAGAAGATCCATCAGGAAATTCTAGAGACAAGAACATAACCTTGTTATTATTGTTATTAATGTTATTAGTGTTCCAGGATACCAATCATTTAGTTGTTTCATTTACCCAGGGATTTGCGAAGTCCTATCAGAGAATGTAGAAAAATGTAAAAAATTTAATATGATTTTTTTTTCTTTTTTAAAGATTTTATTATTAATGGAAAGCCGGATATACAGAGAGGAGGAGAGACAGAGAGGAAGATCTTCCATCCGATGATTCACTCCCCAAGTGAGTCACAATGGGCCGGTACTGCGCCAATCCGATGCCGGGACCAGGAACCTCTTCCGGGTCTCCCACACAGGTGCAGGGTCCCAATGCATTGGGCCGTCCTCAACTGCTTTCCCAGGCCATAAGCAGGGAGCTGGATGGGAAGTGGAGCTGCCGGGATTAGAACCGGCACCCATATGGGATCCCGGGGCTTTCAAGGCGAGGACTTTAGTCGCTAGGCCACGCTGCTGGGCCCTAAAATGAATTTTTAATTTGCTCTATTGCATCCTTCATTTCCACTAATTCGGCTTGATTTTGTTTCAGTGTTGCTATGTGCTGTGTGTCATATTCCTTAAATGCCTGCTTGTGCTTCTCATTGTTGATAAGAAGCTTTACAGCAAGTGTTTTGAAGTCTGTATCTCCTATTTTCTTAATGTATTCCTCAGTTAACTCTAAGGTTGGCAAAGGCTTTTCCTCCTTTGCAGGGGAGTTTTCAGTCATATTCATTGTGCCTTTGTCTTTTCTTTTGCTCTCGGTCATTGTACTTTTGGTTAGCAGATTCTTCTCCTCAAAGTAGGTTTCCACACTGTGTCACCCACAGGTCTGCAATTCGATTTTACTTATTGTGGTTGACATACGGTTCTTTGTTTATAGTCACTTGTGCTATTCCCTCCAGCAAGTTTCAGATCTGGGTTCTTATGTCAGACTTCTACCATGGTCTCCATAGCTCAACTCTTGGCTCACCACTCTCTCTGCCTCCTGTGATCTTGCGCTGTTGTTGCACCGTTATCTGTACAATGTTTCTCTCAGTTCTGGTTCACACAATTCCCAGGACTAAGGAGACATTTGGTGTCCTATATAGCTAGGTTGCTGGTGGTGCTGATCTTGTCGGAACCTGCTGGCCATTAGGTCTGAGGGTCACTGGACCTATTTTGACCTGTACGATGCCAAAGTCAGTATTATTTTCTATGTGGGACCAGTGGAATATATTGAGCTCAGTAAGTTTGCTTAAAGCTCAGAGCATGTACAGCTCACTGTTGTCCCTGCAGCCTTTGCCACACTGTACAAAATGGCACCTGATGTGCAACTCATGGAGTTCTTGAGCTTCTGGCCATTAGGTCTGGAGACAACCCAGACCTATTTTGGGTGGAATCTGTAGGATGTCACGTCATTACAATTCACTAAGTTGGAAATGCGTTCACTCCCAGCTTAGTGCATGTTGAGTGCTGTCCCATAGCCATTGCTTCCCTACACAAGATGGTATTCAATTCGGCTCTACTGGGTGTTTGAGCTGTGAAATCCACCCCTTTCCTGTACCACCTGTTTGGGATCTGCTGCTCTGTCTCTGCTCCTGGTCAAGTCCAACAAACTAGCAAAACAGGCAGCTCTTTGTCTGGGTTCACCTCCTGAGCTCCCAGTGAACTCCCCTTCCCACTTGGTTGCTGGTGGAGCTCCGGCCACTGGTGGAGTTCAGATTGCCACTTGCTGAATGCCTCAGGAGTATCAGGTCACTGCAGCACCACACCATTGTCTCCACTGCTTTCCTGTGTCCACTAGTCTCCAGGTGTTCCTTTGCCATCAGTCTGTCCTCTTCTATTTCCTGGGATGTGCCCTCTCTGCTTCACCCTGCTAATGTTTCTCCATCTGTTTAAACATGTCCTCACCCTCTTCTGCCATCTTGATTCCATCAGCTCCATTTCTTCATCCATAAAATGACAAAAAGACACCATCTCACAAGTTCATTCAGAGCTTTTATTGCATAAAATTGTTGACATAAAGGTGCCTGCACAAAGTTTTTCCTCATTCTATCCCCCAAAATGCTAAAAATATTTATCTGTGTTTTTACTATTCTGAAATTTATACCATTCACTTCTTCTGATAGGTGTGGTCTTCCTTACGAAGGAAAACTTTGCTATTTCATGATGCCATTGGCACCTCCAAAAAGCATCAATGGCTACAAAATGCAGACAAAGATGAGTACCTGGACACCCCTGAATCATCAACTTTTGAATAACCAGGTAAGTGGCCAGAGTTGATAGTGTTGCATCACCTGGAGCCATACTTTAAAGAAAAGCATATTGAAATTTTGCTTATCATAGTATGGATAGGAGATTATGTAATGGATGAAAATAGACAAAAAATGAAGGATTTATTTTAAATCCTTTTAATAAGCCCTTGCTATGTGGTCAAGGCTGGTGACAGACAATGCCTGCCTGGTAAGAAAGCATCTTAGGTTTGTTTTTTGTTCTACTCTCATTACCCTACTTGCTTTTTTTCTCTTCCATCACTGGTTCTGTGAAACCACCAGAACTGAGAGAAGAAAGTGGTCTGCAAGGATTTCTCAGAAAGTAGGTTTTTCTTGTTACAGTTAAGGTCACTCTGGTAATGCTGCACATTTAATCAACAGCATAAAATGAATAAATCTTAGCTAAATAGCCATATGGCTCAGTGAACATTAGAACAATGCCCACTAACATTCTGAGGGGGCACTAGCAGAAAATCCACCGAAGGACAGTGGTGGATTGCTGCTGTGTGGCATTGACCTCTGGGGATTTTTATAAAGCAGGAAGGGTTAAGTATATAGTTTAGACCTGTAACAGATCTGCTGGCTCTTATTTGGAATCCTTGTGTCCTAGCTGACAGTAAAATATAATCAGTAGGGCCCAGCAGCGTGCCCTAGCAGCTAAAGTCCTCGCCTTGAACACACCAGGATCCCATATGGGCGCCGGTTCTAATCCCGGCAGCTCCACTTCCCATCCAGCTCCCTGCTTGTGGCCTGGGAAGGCAGTTGAGGACAGCCCAAAGCATTGGGACCCTGCACCCGCGTGGGAGACCCGGAAGAGGTTCCAGGTTCCCGGCATCGGATTGGGGCGTACCGGCCCGTTGTGGCTCACTTGGGGAGTGAATCATCGGATGGAGGATCTTCCTCTCTGTCTCTCCTCCTCTGTGTATATCTGGCTGTAATAAAATGAATAAATCTTTAAAAAAATATATAACCAGTATGTACGAAGCTGGGAGTGAACTCATTTTGGACTTAGTGAATTGTAATGACGTGGCATCCTACAGGTTCCACCCAAAGGTCCAGGTAGCCCCCAGACCTAATGGCCAGAAGATCAAGAACTCCATGAGTTGCAGTTCAGTAGTTCCTTCCTTATTCTTCTACACCAGTCCCTCCCTCTGGTGAAAGGTACCACTTTACACCAAGTTGTTCAAGTCAGAAAAGTTCATTCTCACTGTCAGGTCTGGAATTTGATTTTGTGCAATTTATAAGCTAATAAATTTACCTGAGGCTGATGAAATAGAAGGTAATGCTACTTTGCAGCAAAAGACTCAAGGCTCTTAGGTCAAAGACAAAGAAGTTTTGCTCACAGCTCTGCAAGAAACATGAGCATCGTTTGCATTGATTCTCTTTACTCACATTGTCCCACTGCAGAGACACAGAGGACCAGGATAACTGCCCCTCACATGATGGGCTTGCCTCCCAACTGAGAAACAATGTGTTGGGGGAATCCACTGATTTTACTTATTTTTTTTTTAAAGATTATTTATTTTATTACAGCCAGATATACAGAGAGGAGGAGAGACAGAGAGGAAGATCTTCCGTCCGATGATTCACTCCCCAAGTGAGCCGCAACGGGCCGATGCGCGCCGATCCAGAGCCGGGAACCAGGAACCTCTTCCGGGTCACCCACGCGGGTGCAGCGTCCCAATGCATTGGGCTGTCCTCAACTGCTTTCCCAGGCCACAAGCAGGGAGCTGGATGGGAAGTGGAGCTGCTGGGATTAGAACTGGAGCCCATACGGGATCCCGGGACTTTCAAGGCGAGGACTTTAGCCGCTAGGCCACGCCGCCGGGCCCTACTTATTTTTTTGTTTAAAAGGTCAAGTGCCAAAGGAAAGTAAGAGAGAGAAAGGTCTCCTAACTACTTGTTCACTCCCCAAATACCTGCCACAGCTGAAGCTGGAATAGATGAAAGCCAAGAGCCAGGAATCCCATATATATCTACCATGTGTGTGGCAAGCAACCTAGTACCTGAGCCTCCTGAGCTCATTTACCAGGAGTAGATTAGGAGACAGAGATGGCTCTCAATCCAAGGTATACCCAATTCTCCACTGCTTTTATAGTAAGCAGTAAACAAGCCTGTTCTTGGTCCCAAGAGGAAATACTATATCAGGTATCAAAGTTAGTATGCTACTAATATAACCTAGAGAAGTGGCCCAAATAGGGAGTGTTTAGGGCCTTGTACTTTTGGCATGCCAACCTATCTAGAAGCAAGAGAGGCCCATGCAAGAATGTCTACCAACATACCCACATTCTCACATTCCATTTGTCACAGAGTTCTCTAATTTTTCCTCCCAGATTGTCATTCAGACCCCTTTTCTCTCCCTCTACCTATGTTCTCCCAGCTCTGCATTCTCTAGCCACATCCTCATCACTTGGTGCCTAGCAATAACCCCTTAATTGGCTTCTTTTTTTTAAAAAAAAGATTTATTTATTTTTATTACAAAGTCAGATATACAGAGAGGAGGAGAGACTGAGAGGAAGATCTTCCTTCCGATGTTTCACTCTGCAAGTGGCCGCAATGGCTGGTGCTGCACCGATCTGAAGCCGGGAACCTGGAACCTCTTTCGGGTCTCCCACGTGGGTTACAGGGTCCCAAGGCTTTGGGCTGTCCTCGACTGCCTTCCCAGGCCACAAGCAGGGAACTGGATGGGAAGTGGAGCTGCCGGGATTAGAACCGGCACCCATATGGGATCCTGGCGCGTTCAAGGCGAGGACTTTAGCTGCTAGGCCACACCACTGGGCCCTAATTGGCTTTTTGACCTCTATCCATACTATGTGTAGTCAGTCCATTTTGGTATTAGACTGATCTTTCTAAAATACCAGTCCTGTTATGAGAAACTGATAATGAGGCCTACTCCAAGGGGTAGATTCCAGCCCTCCCACAAATAGCATCTGACATACACCAACCTCCTGCTTCCCATGCATGACACTGCCCACTCCCACCTGATGCCTAGGGCAACTTGGGGTTTTTCCAGGAAACCTTACTCTGCCATAGCTCCATGCCCCTATCAGAGTAATTTACTGGTCCTTTCCTCTGTGACATCTCCACCCTGCTTCCTGCCTCCTTTTCTTTACTGTCATGCTCTTTAAGGACTCTTCTCCCATCACCCCAAATTCTAATGCATTCCAAATCAAGATCTTCTGTTGTCACCTAATTTTCAGTGTTTGATATGGTTCCCGAAGCCCAAGAAATGGAACCAGAGTTCAGTCTGTTCCCCGGCACCTCTTCCATATACTGTCATCTTCTTGTGGCTTGTCTCCTTTCTTAGCCTGGATTTTACCTTTTTTCTCTCTGCAACTGATAGATACGTTTATCTCTCTTGCCAAGCCTGATGGTCACACCTGAGTCCTCGTTATTTCTACTTCTCTGATGTGAGACATGAACAATCTCAGAGAGCAATAAAAGAGCCAGGGTAGGGATTGGACTAGTGAGAAGTAAAATGAACTCTAAGAAAGAAAAAAAATATAAAAGAATGAGGAAAATGAAATAATAAATGGGGAAAAGGAGAAAGGAAGGGTCAGAAAAAAAATGAAAGGTACACACTGAGAGTGAGAAATTGAGCACTCATCTAGCCATGAACACCAAACAAGTTTATTGAAATATTTTTCTTCATCTCAACAATTATTTATTGAATACCTACTTGTGATGCTCTTAGCTCTCCAACAGTTTGTGTAACACTCTATCTGCTTTTTCCCCAAAACATGGAAGTGTTTGCTTTTGAAATCTGTTTTTCCATAGAATTGTAAAAGATCTTAATCGCAGTGAAAAAGTGACCTGAATTAAAATATACATATTTGTTAGATGTCTTTATTTTTAGAAATTTTCTCAAAGAAATTAAGAGCCTTGAACAATAGCAGCTTTGGAGAGGAAAAGGTGTCTTAAAATGGCCTGTGCCTGTCACAAGTTGGGTTACCAGAGCAGTAGACATTGGCAGTAGTGGACACCTTGGGACAGATGCTGGGATTCAAGTCCCAAAGTCACTTCCAATTCCAGCTCCCTGCTGTTGCATACCACTAAAGGCAGCAGATAATGGCCAAAGTACTTGAGTTCCTGCCATACTGATGGTAGACCCAGATTAAGTTCCAGGCTCCTTGTCTGGATCATACTTGGTTGAGCTGTAACAACCAGCAGTAAAAACCGGAATGGGTGAAGGCCAGTCAGGAAAGACCACTGTTCCTGCTAGGACAGGAGGTGGACTAAGTAGGGCTGGCCCATGGATCCACCAGTGTGCGCAAGATCTGGCCCATGGACCCACCAGTGTGCGCAAGATCTGGCATTGGGGGAGGTTGTGATACAGGAGCTCAGCAATTCCTCTGTTGGGACACACTCCCTGCAGGTGAGTGCAAGAACCAAGAAAGGGACCATGGACCCTCTGATGGGTGTGAGATCTGGCATTGGGAGAGGTTCAGATGAAAGAGCTTGGGGAACTCCTCTATTGGGACACAATCCCTGCAGGTGAGCACAACAACCACAATAGGGAGAAGCCCAGAGTAACCAGGTAATGGTACCCACCAGCACACATTTGGCTCAGGTGTGGGGTGAGCCAAGCGGGGCCAGTTCATATCACCCACAGACAAATCTGAACACTAGAATGGAGTGTGGGTTGGGCCGGGTTGTATCGCACACAAGCCAATTCACCTGAGGGCTGGGACTTGGACTTGTCAGGGCTGGGATAGGCTGTAGCCTATACCAGCATGAGCTAAAACTGGGGGTGGGCAGGGCCCAGCCAGGCTACAGCACCCACTGGCAAATGCTGAGATGAGACGGGCCATGCCAGACTGGGCCATAGCACCCAACCTGCACATGTGAGACATGGAGGAGAGGGGGCAAACCCAGTAGGGGGGCTGTTTGGGGCTCCCTGTCTGGACCACCATTCCCACTGGTGAGCATAAGGGTTGGAATGGGGGCAGACCTGGCTCGGTAGGGTATAACACCTGTTGGCCTTATGTGAGCTGGATCAGGGGAAAGCCAGGCTGGGTTGACTGTTCTTACTGGTGCTTGCATAAGCCAGAGTGGGTGTGGTTTGGTTGGGTTTGCCACAGTATCAGCTGGCAGATGCTGGCATGGGGATCAAATTCTGTAGAACTACCTGGAGAGTGCAAGATCTGGGAGTGGGAGTGAGCCTAATAGGGAAACAATGGGTACCTTCCTCTTGGGTTGCCACTCCAACTGGTGAGCATGAGAACTAGGATGGACAGGGATGGCTAGACAGAGAGTAGCATCTGCTGGCACATGTGTGGGTTGGATAGTGAAGCTGGTTTGGTTGAACTAGGCTTCAATGTCCATTGACATGTATGAGAGCTGAATGGGATGTGGGACAGACTGGAGCAGTCAGCTGTACATACTGGCAAGCACAGGAGCCAGGGCTGGAGGCAGACCTGATGAGGGTTATTGTGGGTCATTCTGACTAGGCTTCAGCTCCCACTGGTGTCCGTGAGGATTGAGTGTGTGGAAGGCAGGATTGGGCTGGGGTGCAACATCCATTGTCTTGTGTAGAAGTCAGGACTGGAGAGACAGAATTGACCCAGCAATTGCAACTACCAGCATGTGTATAAGTTAATTGGGGTGGCAGACTGGGCTAGACTCTGTATTAACAACCACATAGAAGAATCAGGGCTGGGATCACCTCAGATAAGTTTCTTTGGAGATCCCTCTAACTGAATTACTGGACTCAGAACCCCAATCATGGAGCAAACTGCAGGTTTCATGGTCTGACCTTGGAGTGTATGTGTCAAAGCTGGACCTCTTCAATGTCCTAGACGAAGTGTGGACAGGATATCCAGGTACACATGGAGGATATGGCAGTACATTGGAGTCTGCAGAGGATACCTGCTACCATGATAGAGGATGGAGGACAAAACAAATTGATCAACGTAACCAGCCAAGTTTTGGCAGTGTGAATATCTGGGCAAACAGAGACTCTAAGGTGGACTATATCAACCAGTGGATTCTGGAAAGATTTCATCGTTGTTGGAGTGGCGAGATTAGCAGTAATTCAGAACTGTTGAACTATCAAAGCCTCTTGAACAGGAACCTTAGAGCATGTCCCACATCAGGGACCCTGGGTGGTGTCAGGTGGCTGTCCTCCATTCCAGCATACAGAGGCATTTGGGAGGCTGGGTGTGGCTTCTTTCTTTATCTCCCCGATTCCCCCAGACACAGGAAGGAAAAAAAAGAGAATGTAGAAATAATGGTCTCATCCACTTTTCTGTAGCCCTTGACCCTTATCACCATAATTAACTATGTAAAAATAAATAAATAAATAAATAAATAAATAAATAAATCTTTTTTTTTTTTTATATATAATCCATTTTATTGTATTGTTGTTGACAATCTTTACATAGTTAACTATAGTTGAAGGAAAATCAAGAAAGAGAAGAAAAAAAAAAAAAGGTTCAGGGGGATAGGGAGGTGGGCAATGCTATTATGTCCATATTGTTTCCATCATGTATCTGAGGTAAAAGGGGATATTGAGGGAGAAGCCCCACCCGGTTTCCCGCCCACCCCAAGTCCCGGATGTGGGGCATGCTCTGAGATATGTGCTCAAGTGGAGTTAATAGTTCTCCAGTTATGAGTCACTGCCAGTTTCGCTCGATGAGGTGGTCCACTGATTGATATGGTCCATCATGAAGTCTCCATTTGTCCCATATTTCGCTGCCAACATGTAGCTGAGATGAATGATTGTCCTATTCTGTCTTCTGTCTTTTCTTGGTTAGAATTCTGAGTCCAGCAGTTCAAGTGGGGAGATCTCCAAAGATACTTTGAGGTATTCCCAGACCAGATTCTTGTATGTTCTAGCAAGCACAGGGCCCGGCACAGTCCATCACCCTGGTCAGCTGGTGGTTGCAATTGCTGTGTTGGTTCTGTTTTCAGTCCCGAGTTGCACTGGAACCAATGGGTGTTGCAGTCCAGTCTGGTTCGGCCCTTACAAAAAAAAAAGTTCCAGGCTCCTGACTTGGCCTGACATAGCCCTGACCAAGGAATTTAGCGGATAAGCCAACAAGTGGGAAATCTATCTTTTTCTCTCCCTCTGCTTTTCAAATTAAAAGTAAAATCTAGTTTTAAAAAGAGTGTGTGTGTATGTTGCATGTGACTATAGCATACTCTTACTACTCACTTCCTCACCCCCAAAACTAGATGGGCATTGGTAGCCAAAGGGAGATCTATTATAAGAGACATACTTTTTTTTTTTACATTATGCAATATAATAACATTTCACATTTTAAGACATACTCAAAATAAGTAGAGCTAAAAACAAAGAATAATGTCTCTGGGAGCTGAAAACTTTGGCTCCAGGTCAGCTGTCCCAACAATCTCCTGCATGAGCTGAGTAAGTCACTTCCTTTCTACAGGCTTTGTCCTCCTTTGTAAAATGAGTGCATTGGATCAAATGACCTCATAGATCCCTTCCAAATATAACAATTTGGCTATAGGAAAGGGATTAAAAATAGATGTCCAAGGAAAGAGCTGACTGCGGGGAGTCCATACAATAACTTCAAGGGATTTTCCATCCTTCTAAATCAGGGCCTTTGTCATCAAAGATAAGTACAATTTTAAGGTTATGGCTTTGTCCGGGGAATCACAAGTGGGGATCTATCTGAGCCACTTCTTAGTCACCATGTCATCAAATGCATCCCATTAAACTTGAACTTGACCCTGCATTGGGCTTCAATCACATGTTCATTGTTCTGCCCGTGTGAACCCTCACCACTGTGCCCTGGGGCCTTTGCAAGTCACCCCACATACCTGTCTGGGGCCTAAACTGGGAGCAGAGCCAGGTCAGAGACATAAAGGGCCATTGGAAGGGGCTCTGAGCTCCCTGAAGGCAACCTATACAAGTAGCAGGCTGCATACACTATCAAGGAGGCTACTGATTGCATGCTGAGTCCCTGTGAGGGAAAAAAAAGAGCCTCCTCAGCCCACTTGGCTGCAAATGAATTCAAATTTATGTGCATTAAAAAACAGTACATCAGCATAGGCATATGTAACAAATCACAAAATAATTCGGACATTGTAAATTCTGAGTGGAGAAATATTTTACAATTGTGTATCTCTTTGCCATTGAATGTTTAGTTGAAAGTGACCCATGGGGCTGGCATTGTAGCATAGAGGGCTAAGCTGCTGCCTGGCTGGCATCCATATGGGCTCTGGTTTGAATTTCAGCTGCTCCACTTGTAATCTAGTTTTCCGCTAATGACCTGGGGAAAATGTTGAAAATGGCCCAAGTGGTTGGGCACCTGGGAGACTCAAAAGAAATTCTGGCTTCTGGTTTTGATCTGATCCAGCCCTGGCCATGACAGTCATCTGGAAAGTGAACCAGGGGATGGAAGATCTCTCTGGGTAACTCTGGCTTTCAAATAAATAAACACATTTTAAAGAGAGAGAGAGAGAGAGAGAGAGAGAGAGAGAGAGAGAGAGGAGGATCTTTAGCACATCTTTCCCCACTGGCCAGCATACAAAAATCAATTATGGAAAATGAGAAATAATGCATTATAATGATAATGATTGACTTTAGCAATAATTTCTCTGTGTATGTATATATTAAAATATGTTATACACATTGAATATACAGAAATTTTTTAAAAGATTTATTTTTTTTATTTGAAAGACAGAATTGAAGAGAAGGAGAGACAGAAAGAACTCTTCCATTCACTGGTTCACTCCCCAAATGGCCATAACAACTACAGCTGAGCCAATCTGAAGCCATGAGCCAGGATCCTCCTCTGATTCTCCCATGTGTGTGCAGAGGCCCAAAGACTTGAGCCATCCTCTGCTGCTTTCCCAGGCCATAAGCCGGGAACTAGATCAGAAGCAGAGCAGCCAAGATATGAATGAGAGCCCATATGGGATGTCAACATTGCAGGTAGAGGATTAGCCAATTGAGCCACCCTGCCAACCTCAATATATGCAACTTTAAAAGGAAGTTAAAAAGGGAGGATGCTTGACCCAGCAGTTAAGATGCTGCTTGGGATACCTGTGTCCCATAGTCACGTTCAAGTCCCAGCCTCACTTCTGATTCCAGCTTTCTGCAAATGCTTGCTCTGGGAGGCAGCAGGTGATAACTCAAGTACTTGGGTCCCTGTTATCCATGCACGGGACCCATATCTGGCTCTTGGCTTCAGACTGACTCAGGCATTGTGGAATAAGCCAATGGGTAGGAGATTTCTCTTTCTCTCTGTTGTAAGAAACACACAAATAAATAATTTTAAATACATTGAAACACATTTCTTTTAGAGTAGATTTCACATATGTAGTATAATACAATTTAAAATTATATTCTAGGGCCAGTGTTGTGGCATAGCAGGTTATAAACTTCTGTTTGCATTATTGACTTTCCATATTGGACTGTATGTTCAAATTCTAGTCACTCCATTTCTGATCCAACTTCCTGCTGGATCCTCCACTTCCTGGAAAGGTAGTTGTAGATGACCCATGTGCTTGGGTCCTTGCTATCCAAATCAGAGACCCAGTTGGAGTTTTGGGTTCCTGGATTCAGTTTAGTCCAGCCCCAGTCAATGTAGATGAAAAATCTCTTTCTCTGTCTTTCTGTTACTCTTTCAATTAAGTAAAAATATATATTCTGAGACAAATCACTTAGTTGCCAACAATCAATCCTAATTTGGGAACCCCAAAATAATAACTTCTACGCTGTAATGATGTCACATGGTGAAACACACAACTGTAGTGTTAACAGACTAAAATAACAACCGTGGGATTTTTGACTTAACAGCAGGCTCTGAGTAAACTGTGATATAAACAGACTGTGACATTCTGCAAGAAAAGAAGAGCCACTTTAATATTCCCAATTTGAATAGTTAACTTTGTTTTCTAGCTCTTGGAATTGAAGAAACTGATTACAAATCTTTGAAATGAAGATGTGTTTCAAACCAGGAGATATAAGACAATAGCTCTCTCTGAGGATTTGATAATGAAATTATGTGTCTCAAATTGTGTAGGGTAAGGTAAAATCCAGAGGTTTTCCTGATTTATAATGTAGTATTTCTTATCGGCGCCTGCACTCCCATCAGTTTCTCCTTTGGGTTTAGGCCTATTCTGGTGAAGAGTTGGATTTGCTTGGACTCTTGCTTTTAGACTTTATCTTAGTTATAGCCTGCATAACACTTCCCACTTCCTGTTCCATGTCTTTTTCTGCTGTGTTCTTGCTGCCTGTTGTCTCCCTTCAAGCTGCTGGCCCTGTTTCCCATGAGCTGAACCATCGTTGGACAACACAGCCTTTTAAGAAGCTCAGCTGTGGTTTCAGGTCCCAACATTTTTTTTTTCCTTTCTACTGTGGTCAAGGCATGGGCAGACAGCAGTTCATGAAAAACATGGGGCAAGAAGTCAGTACGGGAAAGACCCAATTTCCAGTGAGGAACTGAGTACAGAGTTGAGCTGAACAGATTTTAAAACCAGTGATTTTTTTTTTTTTTAGATTTAATGATACAATTCCATAGGCTCTGGAATTTTCCTTACTCCTCCCCAAATTCCCTACCCCTCCTGATTTCCCCTATATTATTACAAACATATAATCCTTCATAAACAGCCCATGATTCCATCATTCTGCCATTTAAATGTATCCTGACATTGTGGGTATGAACAATAACATAGAGTCCAGCATCCTATTGTCAAGATATATTGAACAGTTTCATGGGGGGGGGTCCATCTTTGATTTGGAAGTAAAGATGCATGCTACATTGTATCTTCAAATCTGGGTATGATAGTCTCTATTACATAGTTTATTATGCATTCCTTTAAATGAAAAATTATTAAGACAAAATCAGCAACAGTAATAAAGCTAAAAAAATTTACAACTTTACATAGAGTTAAAGAACATGCTACTGAATAACCAATGTGTCAATGAAGAAATGAAAAATAAAACAATTAAAAATCTGTAAGAGTGGTCATTATGGCACACTGGGTTCAGGCGGCCATATCTCATATTGTAGTACTTAGTTCAGGTCCCTACTATTCTACTTCGACTCATATTCCTGCTAACACACCTGTTAGGTAGGAGACAGTGGCTCATGTGTTTGGGTCCCTATCACCTATTCAGAAGATTCAGATGAAATTCCTGGCTCCCAGCTCCTAATAGCTGAGGGTAGCAAACCATTGGATAAAAGATCCTCTCTGTTGCTGTCTCTGTGTGTCTCTCTCTCTCTACCTTTCAAATAAGTAAGTCTTTATAAAATATGTATGTATATATATATGTATATAGATATAACTAACCTTTTTGGGGATCAGTTTGTCCTCATTAAGAGAATGGAACAAAAAAGACATTTTTCTTTTAGTTCTGAAATTCCATGACTTTCAAAGATTTTTTGCTGTGATTATTCAATCAGCTGGTGTTTTCTCAGGGCCTACCATGCAGCCTGTACTCATTGGTTTTAAGGAAAATTGAGAAAGGAGTGCTTTAATCCACTTAGGAAGACAAAACTAACAGAAAGCAACAGAGAGCAAAAACGAAGCTAAAACGTCGAAGCAGTGCATGAGCTATGAGTGGAGGAGCAGTTGGGAGGAGACAACCCTGGTGAGGAGCATTAGACCGTAGCTGATTAAAGGAGAGGAAGGGCTTAGGAAATATTTGGATCTTGTGTGTCCTATAGGCTATCTTCTGTTTTCAGATGGAAATTCTGCATTACTTGAGTGTTCTTGCAGCCCAGGTGGCAGTTAATTTGAAAGGGGTGGGGGAGTGGCAGTGAGGATCTTTTATTTTTTTCGCTAATGTGCAAAAAGCATCTCCCTGTAAGACAAGATTCCCCAACCAAGAACAAAATTCGCATTTCACTGTCCTTCAGGCAGTTGTTGAAGCAATTACTTCAACTCTCATTTTGTAGTCACTTGGCAACTAGAGTTTGAGACTCTAAAAAGGGAAGGAAAGCATTATCGGTTGGAAGCATAAAAACAGCTCCTCATCCTCCTCCACAAAAAGGGAAGAAATAGACCTGCACCACCTCTCTTGCAATGCTAGAGCATATAGGCAGTGCCAAGAGGAATGGAAAAACATCTTTGATTTTGAAAGCCAACAAGAAGGTGTATGCATTGCAGTGAGAAAGACAATCATATTTGTTCATTATACTCTGGCCCTTCCTATCTTCATAAGCATCCCCTTCGTCACTCTCCATACACAGAAAAACACCTGGAAATCAATGGTATCAAAATCTGAACACTGTATTGCTCTACTAAAGAGGCTACACAATCTCCACAACCACAGCCTCTTGATTTAACAAGCATGGCTACTCCAAGAGCCATCTATGGAATCCCACACTGAAGATATCAAGATGAACGCAAATGATTTCTGGCCCAGATGGTATTTCCAGAAAAACACTCAGTGGCAAGCCCAGAGGGACAGATACCTACTTTTGATCCTGCAAGTCAAGCGTGGAAGTA
Organism: Ochotona princeps; assembly: GCF_030435755.1. NCBI lineage: Eukaryota > Metazoa > Chordata > Mammalia > Lagomorpha > Ochotonidae > Ochotona > Ochotona princeps. The sequence goes on along the minus strand of NC_080842.1, from coordinate 40,318,983 downwards.
CCTAGACACCACAGATATTAGTACACACTGAAGAATAGACAGAGCTGTTCATTCAAACATCTTGTAAATTCTTATGTAATTTATGTAAATTCTTAGGTAATTCAGGGAAGCAGTCTTTTCCTGTGTTTTTCTCTCCTTTCAGATTATAAAATTGAGTTCTCCTAACAGTTATGTTGTTTCCTTCTTTCATTTTTGCAAAAATGTTCATTTGAAAATCAGAGGGGAATGAGAGAGACAGACAGGAGAATCTTTCATCCATTGATTCACTCTCCAAATGTCCACAACAGCTCAATGACGGGATTGGGCTACACAAAGTCAAGGTGCTCAGAAATCACTCCTGATTTCCTTTATAGCAGGGACCCCAAAATTGAGTTATCAAATTCTGCCTCCAAAGGTGCACATTAGCAGAGATCTGGATCCACAGTGGATCAGGGACTCAAGCCCAGGAACTGCAGTAAAGGATCCCAACAGCATCTTAATCACTGTGTTTTAATGCCCACCTCATCTTTCAGGTTAGTCATCTTCCAAAGAACTGTTCTTTTTTTACATGAATTATTCCACATGGAAAGACTGAGAAATATAGAAGAGAAGTCATGGCAGAATGGAGGAATGAGCATTTAGCTCAGTGATGGAGATGCCTCTTGGGATGTTCAAATCCCATGTCTGATTCCTGGGGCTCAAGTTCTGGCTTCATTTCTGACCCAGTTTCCTGATACTGTGCACTGTGGGAGGCAGCAGTGAGCAATAAGAGGTACCTGCCAGCCATATGGGAAGCCTGGGTTGGAATTCTGGCCCCTGGATTTGGCCTGGCTCAGTGGGCATTTGATTAGTGAATCAGCAAATGGAAGATTTCTTTCATGCACTTGCGCTCTCGCTCTCTTTCTCTCCACCTTTCAAGTAAATAAAACATTTTAAAATTTTGCACAAGTTAGCAATGGATAAGTATCCTCTCAGGAATGGTCTTTTTATTCAGTTGACAGAGTGAATATTTATTTACTAATCTTTTAATGATGTCTTTCTTGTAATGGGTATTTGAACCATGCTATGTGAGATTACCCTATTCTTTTTTCCCCCTCACTGTAGGTATTTGAAGAAAGAAGAGTTCTGCTAGGAAAATGGGTAAACATTTAAAACATGCCTATTTCTGAATTATGCTCTGTGTTTCAGTCTGTTCATGCTGCTGTAGCAAAATTATGAATTCAGCAACTTAGGAACAACAGACATTTTTAAATTCACACCATCTGGAGGCTGTGAAGTCCATGATCAAAGTGCCACCAGAGTCAGCATCTGGTGTGGGCAGTCATCTTCTTGCTGTGCCCTCACATGGCAGAAGAGAAGAAAAGGGTTTCTGGGGCTTCAACTAACAACCTCCCAAAGGCCTCACCTCTTATTGCTCACACCATGGGTTAAAAGATTTTCACACTGTCTGGGCTGGAGGCAGTGGGTGGAGGAGAGACAAACACTGTCTGTAGCACCATCACAGAGCCTAAAGAATTCCACTTGAACTTTAAGGAGTGATCTGCTCATTTCCTGAGAAGCAGGGCTGGTGCTTTCTGAAAGTCTTTGTTAAGGTGCAGTCAGGAAAACAAAATCATACGTCATCATACAGGTGTCATTTAATGAAATGACTCATCTAAATGAGCAACAGAAAACAGAATAGGCAAAAAGGGAGCTATAAGTTTCCACGGAGCTAGAACTCCTGGAAGTAGCCATTACCAGCTTCCTTGGGACCCGAGGAGCTCAGAGGAGGACCTCCAGTCCTGTGGAGGAGTCAGGCAGCCAAGGAAAAAGAGTGCAATAACATCACAGCCAGCCACTTCTGATTAGGAAGCATGGTGTATGAGGAGAAGCTGGGCTGGGAACGAACTGCTGCCTCCAGGGTGATCCTGCCCCTGCTGCTGACAGCGCACACACAGGGAGCAGGATATCTCTTCTTCTTTCATGTCCATGGAGCCCCTAGGCAGTTCTTGGCACCTGACTTCAGCCTGGCCCTGCCCTGAGTGGTGGATATGTGGAATGTGAACTCTCTCTCTCTCTCTCTCTCTCTCTCTCTCTTTCTCTCTCTCTCTGTCTTCCCACCCCAGGCACTGACCCAGCCATCATTCTGTCTCTCAAATAAAGAACTAATTTTGAAAATATGAATAATAGGAAGCACCTCAAACTTTCAGCCTCTGTTAATGTTGTTAATCAAAACAATACTGTTTTAAGAAATTTAGTAAAAGTAGATGGCATTTAAGAAACTGATCTCTTTCTACATTTTTTTTCCTTTTTACGTTTTTATTTGAGAGAGAAAAGAGAAAGTCTGAAGTCAGGAGCCTGGAACTCAGTACCAGTCTCCCACACAGGTGTCAGAGCCCAACCCCTTGAGCCATCATCTACTCCTACACTGGATATGCACTAGATGGAGACCTAAAGGGAGAGCTCTAACAGCTATGTCAAAAGCCTGTCTATAAAAGAGGAATTTCATGTTTCAGTTCTGTATGTATCTGTTGGCTACTTTGTAAACACAGACATATTCATAGATGAAATTTTTGATAATAGGACTTGGAAATTGAACCAGGTTAAGACAATATGACCAATAAGCAAAGAAAAAAATGTAGCCTTTCTCTTCATCTCTCGCCCACTCTCAGTGGCTGGAACCAGGCAGCTCCAGCAATCTTCCTCACTTCCTGATGCCACAAAGAGAAACCTGTTAACAGCTTCTCTAAAAAAAAGGATGTTTTCAGTTATTTTGAGCCAAAAGTCTCCTTCGGGACCAAATTGTGAAGTCAGGTGTTGTGGCTGATACCAGAACAGCTCTCAGACGCTCTCCAGTCCCACATGAGGAAGCCCTGGCTACCACATTATGCATGTTTTTACTTGAAACAAGGTGCAAGAGATGTCAGAGACTGTTGAATTCCAGCAGTTAACTCTTTCTTCCCTGAGTTATCCACTCTTTGGATTATTCCAGACACCTTCTGAATTCCAAAGGGATTCCCCCTGCTGTTAAGCATTCTGAATCATCTACCAGCCTTGAATTGGTAGGAGTTCAAGGAATGCAAATTCGTTTGCTATTAGCTTAAACAAACACAGTTAGAAAGGAGAATCCCTTGAGGCAAGGAACACCTCTCAAAGCCAAATATAAATTACCTTTGACCATTGTAATCAGAGAAAGAAATGAGGAACCAATGTAATTATCTTTTTTATCTCTAGAGGAAAGTGTTTTAATGTTTTATTTTATAGACTCCCTGAGTATTTTATAATCCTTATATTCTTTTACATTCATTTAAATCGCTCATTCTGTAATCGGTACCCATTCTCTTCGGTGCCAAGGAAAGATTGGCTAGCCTCAGATATCGTGAGTGTGCTTCCCATCCCTGACAACACACAAGCATAGCAACTGGGTGTTTTCTATCCGAAGTTTTTGCACATATCTTTTCTTTTTTGCATTGACTTAACCCACATGCGTATGATATTTAACATTGTGGTTGCATTTTAATAACCACCTTTTTAAAAAGAAAAATATTTTATTCGAAAGTCAGAGTCACACACAGAAGGAGAAATGTATTTGCTAGTTCACTCCCCAGATAGCCACAATGGCCAAAGCTGGGTTAGACCAAAGTCAGGAGCTTCATCAAGGTCTGCCACGTGGTGCAAGACTTCAAACACTTGGCCCATCTTTTACTGCTTTTCCCAGACCTTTAGCAGGGAGCTGGGGATCAGTGTGGAGAGGCTGGGATGCAACCCGGCAGATGTATGGTATGCTCACATTACAGGCAGTGGCTTTGCCCACCTACCACAATGCTGGTACTATTGCTACAGCAAGTCATGCACTCAGGAATTTTATCCATGTATTAGCTTTTTGCCACTACACTGATGTACCTCAGAAAACTAGCCATATGAAGAGAAAAGGCTTGTTTTGCCTCACTTTTCTGCAGTTTCACAGTCGAAGATGGGGCTGTTGCATTGGCAGGACATCTGGTGTGGGCCTTCTTGGTGGTGGCAGTGCATCATATGGCGAGGGAGAACACGTGTGTGTTGATATCAATGTGGTCTCTTACAGCCACCAGGATTTAATCTCAGGGGCTCTCCACTCACAACCCAAGCCAATCAAGTCACTTCCGAAATGCCCACCTTCAGGCACCATGATTAGATTTAGTTTCCACCCTCCCCCTGCTTACAGCCGTTAACATAAAACTGTGGGGATCAGATTTTTAACAACCGGGCCTTTGCAGGAACAGTCAATATCCAAACCAGTATTCAGCCTGCAGTAGTCAGATGGCCATGTTGTGTGATTTTCACTACAATGTTGATATGATTCTTTTTCACAATTTATTTATTTGAAAAGCAGAATGACAGGGAGAAGAGAGAGACAGAGGTTGTCCATTTGTTAGTTCACTCTCTAAATATCAGTAACAGGCTGAAGCCAGGAATTCCATCCAGGTCTCCCTTGGGGTGGTAGAGCCCAAGCTCTTCTACTATCTGCTGCTGCTTTGTCAAGCACATTCGTAGGGATGAGGAGATGAAGCAAAGCAGCTGGGACTTGAACTAGGTTGCTGATACGGGATACCAGCATTGCAGGCTATGACTTAACTCACTTTACAACACTGGAGCTCAAATAGAAAATGTATAAATAGAAGATGAAGCTGAAATACTTCCGGTGAGTATTAGACATAATAGAAAATAGAAATGAGACCCCCTAATATTCGTTCCAAGCTCCCATCGCCCACTCTTAGACCCACCCTTACACTTTGATTAGTTGATCCCCTACTGTTAAGCATTTTGTGTTATCTCTGATTTCTCACAGGGAAAATAATTAGCTCATAAAAAACCTTTGTAATTGTTATCATCCTGTGTTCCCACATAGTCTAGTCTCTACAGAGTCACATTGCACTGCCCCAAGTAATTTAAAAAACTAATTCCTATCTTCATTTTATCTCTTGAAGAAAATCACAGGAGGTCCTATCTGAACTTATAGCTGTACTCCCGAAATCCCTTTCCTTCACTCTGCTTCTCTCATTGTAACTATTAGAGAGGCAATCATAGTGGTTGCGAATCCCCCTAAGTGCCATTAAGCCAAAGCCTCTCACCTGCCCCTTAGCTGTTCACTTTATAGATCAGTTTGGCTTGTTGAACTTGATCCTTCCCTTACCCCCAGCCATTCTGATCTACTTTCTCTTTACTTGTTTTCCTAATAATCCATGCCGCCCAAAACTGGGAAAGAAGTCACTTTTTGTACAAGTTGGACCTCTGGATTGTGCAAAAACCAAGAAAGAAGAAATCAGGAAGCATATATTGATTTTATTCCTGTAGTATTTGTAGTGTAAGTTTTCATTTTTTTTTTTTTTTCCGTTTCAGGAAAATTTCCAAGGAGAGATTTGTGGGTCACTGAAGAGATCAGTAATAGTGAATAACTTTAATTTAGAAGGGAAGGGGCGTTGAACCCAGATCTTATGTCAGAGATCCTGGGATGGAGTCCTGCCTCTGCTTCTACCTTCCTGCTCACGTGCACTCTGGGAGGCAGGAGATGCTGGCCCAAGGACTTGGGTCCCTGTCATCCAGATGAGAGACCAAGAAGAAGTTCCTGGTTCCAGGCTAGGCCTAGTCTAGCCATGGCTGTTCTGGCATTTGGAGAATGAGCCGGCAGATGAAAAAATAATCTCTCCGTGTCTATCTCTTTCAGACACATTAAAATTTTTTTTAGTTAATTATATGACTGTAACAAAGTTGGTAAGTCATAAGATTTGAAAAAGTTTATTTTTTGCTTTCTGTACCTATTTAGGTAGTCAGCATATTTTTTTTTTTTAAAGATTTATTCACTTTATTACAAAGTCAGATATACAAAGAGGAGGAGAGACAGAGAGGAAGATCTTCCATCCGATGATTCACTCCCCAAGTGAGCCGCAACGGCCGGTGTGCGCTGATCTGATGCCGGGAACCTGGAACTTCTTCCGGGTCTCCCACGCAGGTGCAGGGTCCCAAAGCTTTGGGCCATCCTCGACTGCTTTCCCAGGCCACAAGCAGGGAGCTGGATGGGAAGTGGAGCTGCCGGGATTAGAACCGGCGCCCATATGGGATCCTGGGGCGTTCAAGGTGAGGACTTTAGCTGCTAGGCCACGCCGCCGGGCCCGGTAGTCAGCATATTTCATGATTCAAATAAAAGTCACTATAAAATTCTGCTTACTTTTTAGTAACTATCCTAAATATCTATACAGAGATGCAATACTCATACATGAAAATATAGCCAGCCCAAACTTCTCTGCTTTCTCTTCCCTAATGGGCTGAGAGGAAGGAGAGAGAGATGTGAATGCTGGTGAAGTGGCTGGCTCAGCTGGTAGGAGCTGTTCCCTTAAAAGCCTTTCTTTTTTTTTTTTTTTAATTTTTATTTTTATTACAGTCAGATATACAGAGAGGAGGAGAGACAGAGATTTTCCTCCGATGTTTCACTCCCCAAGTGACCGCAACGGGCCGGTGCGCGCCGGTCCGATGCCGGGAACCAGGAACCTCTTCCGGGTCTCCCACGCAGGTGCAGGGTCCCAATACATTGGGCCGTCCTCAACTGCTTTCCCAGGCCACAAGCAGGGAGCTGGATGGGAAGCGGAGCTGCCGGGATTAGAACCAGTGCCCATATGGGATCCCTGGGTTTTCAAGGCGAGGACTTTAGCTGCTAGGCCACGCCGCCGGGTCCAAAAGCCTTTCTTTTACTTTGGCTGGTCAGCTGTTCCATAATGTTAGTAGCCTCTGGGTAAAACTGTGCAGCAGGCTAGAGCTGTTGTTGGAGGTGCCTTGGATTCTTTTGGCATCTATTCCCCCTTTTGTACTCTCTGTTCCAAGTACTCCTCCACCCACACTTCTTCTATCATATCAGTCATTACCCATTCCTATAAATATTTAACCCCGTCTTATCCCTTAAATCCAATTATAAATTCAGGAGTTCACATCTAGCCTTGAGTTTTGAGTACAATGAGCTAATGGAGAAACTATTCAAAGGGAGAGGAGCTGCCCAGGTGCTTTCTCTTAAAACTATTTTACAAGTGCATATTTTCTTCGTTTACACCCATGGCCAGCTCCCAAACTTACCATTCTTATGTAACTGCAAGTTCTGACATCAAGTGCACCTCCACGTACACATTCAGGTTATGCAGATGCTCCAACATGTAAATCTGGAGAGGACAGGTAGGTGGCAAAACCTGGAATGCATCGGTGGGGGAAAGAAAGGGATAATATGTGTTAGAACCAAATCACCAAACTTGCTTTGGATGCCATTGTTGTCACTTCTTCACAGCAAGTCTCTGGTATTAGACTGCACCTGGAGCTCTTTGTGTTGTGTTGTGTTTCTCCAGTTTGACAAGTGGACAGACTCTCAAAGGAGAAGAATCCTCACAGGCTTGTTGGAGCGCTGCTCCCTGTCACAGCAGAAATTCTGCTGTCGAAAGCTGCAGGAAAAAATCCCAGCAGAAGCTCTGGATTTTACCACCAAGCTTCCAAGGGTGTTATCTTTATACATCTTTTCTTTCCTGGACCCCCGAAGCCTTTGTCGCTGTGCACAGGTAAAGTCCTATAGGTAGTAGTAAGGGGAGCCTTAAGACACTCTGAAATGCAATGAAAAGGGCATGGGGGAAAGAGGAAACCGACATATGTGAGGGTGCTGCAGAAACTTCATGGAGAATGAAATTAAAAGGTAAGTTTGAGGGGGAATCCCTGAGTGTGTGGAACTGTAGCTCAAAAAATAAATCTTTAAAAAGTGATAAGTTTAGGAGCAAGTGAGGTGGCACAGTGGGTTAAGCCACCACTTAGGATGCCTGCATTCCGTATTGGAGTTCCTGGGATGGAGTCCTGCTCTCGCTCCTGATCCAGCTTCCAGCTCATGGAAGCAGCAGGTGATGACTTAAGTACCAGGGCCCCTGCTGCTCAAATGGAAACTCAGATGAACTTCCTGATTCTGGCTTTGGCCTGACCAAGCTGCAACTACTGCAGGCATTTGGGGAATGAGCCAGATAATGGAAGATTCTCTTTCTCCCCTTTGTAAATAGCATCTCAATCACAGTTATGAAAGATATATGTCACAATGATGCTAAGTTTCCTACATATTTTAGAGACATTTGCATTTCTGCTTCTGTAAACTACCTGTTCTTTTCCCTGGCTCATTGTAAAGTCAATGAGTATTCTATATTAGAAATAGTATAGGGAAGCAAAAATTATTGGTAGGTAAACTGGTACAGCAGCTATGCAGAATCACTCAGTAGTAGTAACATTTTAGATAAAAATTCTTTTGACCTAGTAGTTTCACTGCTTGGTTTGCCTGATAACTGTGTAAGAATACTGCAGCATTGTTTGTAATAGCAATAGGCTGCAAACAACAAAAATGTCTGCCAGGAGGGGATGAGATAAACAATTAAAAAAAAAATGTCGAACACGTGCACGTGTTACAGTGAAAAGAGCAAATAGTGGCATGCATTTGGGAAGCCCATATCTCATATATCAGAGTGCTTGGGTTTGAGTTCTGGCCCCACTTCCAATTCAGCTTCCTGCTAAAGTACAGCTTGGTGGCATCAGTTGTGACCCAAGCATTTGAGTTCCTATCACCCACATGATGGACTTCCAGTTGGCTTTTGGCTCCTAACTTCAGCTCAGCCCTGGCTGTTGTTAGGAAGCAAACTAGCAGATAGAAGATTTGTGTTGTGTCCCTCTTCCATTCAAATAAATAACAACAACAAACAAGCAGATGTGCAATACTGGCCTACTATTTTGGAAAGAAAAAGAATACATACTTATTCATTAATAAACTGCTCAAATATTTCTTGAATAACATAGAAGAAACTGGTGGCCGGCATTACTTCCAGGAAGGAGAATGGGTGGCTACGGGGTGGAGATGCAAAATAAACTTCATTTTTTTATTGTGTGCCCCTTTGTATTTGGTATTAATGTACTCATGTGACCTATTTAAAAAATGAAATAATTTTTCAAACAGCAATCGACATGCCCAGTTATGGTATCTTATAGCCCTGTGATAAATTACTAAACAGCAATTAGAAATCATGTTTTGAAAGAACAGAGAAAAAGGTAACTAGTTTTATTGCTTACCATGACTTGCAAAAAAAAAAAGAAAGAAAGAAAAGGAATTTCTGTTTCCTTAATCATGTAATCTTTGCTGGATGGAGTTTTTCTTTAAACTGCTCAGAATTTCCCAAATTTTTCATAATGAGAATGTTAACATTAGAAATTCAAAATCACTAATTAAATCAGCTGTATGTCCTGTATGTCCTACCTTGTAAGAACACAGCATGTCTTATTCCCATCATTTCCAGTGAGGAAGATACAGGCCATTGATCTTCAGCTAGATTTAGAGTAAATAGTAAAGTCATGGCACCATAACACCCGGGAGCTGTTTGTAAAAGATGGAAAGAGACGAGATGGGTAATCCAGGGAGATCTGTCACAGTTTTGAAAGCTCCTGCTACCTTTCAAAGCTCTTTTGTCTGTCTTAACTCTGTGTGTGTGTATGTGTGTGTGCACTTACACACACACAAAACAAAAACCTCATGTGCCTTTGAGGAAAAAAGCAACTTCAGTACTTAAGTCAAAACAAGGTCTAATGGGAAGGAGGACAGGACTGAGACCTGAGAGACATTGTTTTCATCCTTATCTATCCCCCTCCCATCCCCAACTCCATCTCTGTGTTGAACTTTCAGTTAGGCTGCCACTTAGAGATAAAGGCAAGTGCTGTTTCATTTCTGGGTTGAACAAACTGGGTGCGATTTCTGTTTCTACCTGTAGGGCTCTGCCAGAGCTCTTAACCTTTTTACTCCTTCCAGCTCATGACCCTTTTGTTTCTTCTAATTGCTCCCCGTGTCCTTGATGGCTCATCTTCAGTACATAAAATAGTCCCGAACACAGGAGAAACTTGATAAACAGTGAATTGGAAGGAGAAAGAAAGGGATGGATTAATGGATATGTGTGGGTAGAAAGGCCATTAAAGGGTTGACTGATTTTGTTGTTTTGGCACACAAAAATTACCAATTATGTAATTAATATCGAAACTAGGTTTGTAATGCTTATGATTAAGAGGATTCCTAGAGTTCTGTGCCATAGGCTGGTGGCTGAAGTCCTTGCCTTGCATGTGCCAGGACCCCATGTAGGTGCCACTTTGCTATCTGGCTGCTCTGCTTCCCATCCAGCTCCCTGCTTGTGGCCTGGGAAAGCAGTTCAGGATGGCTTAAAACCTTGTGGCCCTGCACCCACGTGGGAGACCCAGCAGAAGCTCCTGGCTCCTGACTTCGGATCAGCTCTGCTTCAGCTATCATGGCCACTTGGGGCAAATTACTAGAACTACCATTACATATGGTAGGACCACCTTCACTGTTGGCTAGATGTGTGGAGTTGGTCATAACACAATGGAAATGGAAGGTATAGAACAAGTTATTTTTTGAGGAGTTGTTTATTTTTATTGGAAATAAAGATTAACAGAGAGGAAGAGGGACAGAAAAGTCTTCCATATGCTGGTTCATTCTCCAAATGGCCACAGCAGTCAGCGTTGCAGCAATCTGAAGTCAGAAACCTCTTCTGGTTCTCTCACATGGGTACAGGATACCTAAGCCTTGGGCCATCCTCTACTGCTTTGCTAGGCCATAAGCAGTAAGCTACATGGGAAGTGGCACCTTCAGGATACAAACTGATGCCAATATGGGATGCTGGCACTTATAGGCTGAGAATTGGCCAATTGAGCCACTGTGCCAGCCCGAGGAACAAGTTCTTTATGCTTTGTGGAATCCTGAATGCTGCATATGACATTCCAGATAGCATCAGTAATTATGTTGTATTTAATTGAAATTTTTATTTAGTAAAGGAATGGAGAAAAAAGGAAACATCACAAAAAGAATTTTTAGAAGTACAGATCTGAGTTTACATAACCTTCATATATAACTTTCAAGGAACTTTTAGGAAACTTTCAACGTTTGTCTGAGCCTCCATCTTGTAATATGCAATGTGAAGCTAATAATTATGTGTACCTCTCAAGGTTTACTATGAGGTTGGTAAACGGGCATTCAATAAGCATTATTTGGCTACCATTCTAATTCTGAATAGAAATTAAAATAAAATATCTTGCCTAGATAAAAAGCACCTTAGGCCAGAGTTAACTGAGCTGTGAACTGAAGGAAAATGATAAAAAGAGTGACAGAGAAAGGGACATGTGCACTAAATAGGTATTTTTGTTTTTGTTTTTGTTTTTTGTTAATTGTCCTTGTTTTTTCAGGTGAGCTGGCATTGGAAGAATTTGGCTGAGCTGGACCAGATCTGGATGCTCAAATGCTTACGCTTTAACTGGTGCATCAATTTCTCCCCAACTCCCTTTGAGCAGGGCATATGGAAAAAGCACTACATTCAAATGGTGAAAGAACTTCATATTACCAAGCCAAAAGTAAGTTTGGGACAAAAATCAACAGTCTTATACACATTAGCTATTTATAAATTCTAGAACTAAGAATGAATGATCAAAATGGAAGTGAAGTAGTTCAAAGGAAACACTACGATTTCAAAATTCTCTTTTGAGAAGTGCTTTCCCTTGAGAGCCGTTATTTTCTGAGGCCAATCCTTCACCTGCAAATGCTGTTCATGTCCTGGCTGCTCCACTTCCCATTCAGCTCCCTGCTTGGGGGCTGGGAAGGCAATGGAAGATAGTTCAAGTCCTTGGGACCCTGCACCAATGTGGAAGACCCAAGGAGACTCCTTGGCTCCTGGCTTCAGCTTAGCTCTGGCTGAAGTAAACCAGTGGTTGGAAGATCTTTGTCTCTTCTCTCTGTAAATCTACTTTTCCAATTGAAAGGCAGAATTACAGAGAGAGAGAGAGAGAGAGAGAGGTTTTCCATTAGTATGTTCACTCCCTAAGTGGCTGCAATGCTCAGGGCTGAACTAAACTGAAGCCAAGAGTCAGGAGCTTCATCTAGGTCTCTGTGATGGGTGTTGGGAACCAAGCACATGGACTGTTTTCCAATGCTTTTCCCAGGCTGTTAGCAGGGAGCTGGATCAGAAATGGTGCATCTGGGACAGAAACTGGCACCCATATGGGGTGCCAGTATCACAGATGGCAGCTTTACAGATATGTCACAGCACCAGCCCCTTTATTCTGTTCATTCTCATAGATACTGTTGGTGAGATAAGTTATGGAAAATTTTTATGAGCCCTTTGTTCAAGGCATGATATATATACACATGCAGTCTTGTGCATGATTTTGGATAATAGATGAGTTCCTGAAAAATGATGTGCAAATTAAAATTTTAAGATGTTTTTAAAACCACAGAGTTATTACTGACTGAAAAAAAAAAAAACCAGCGAATCTTTGTAAAAATGAAGAATTTTTTGGAAACACAAATAGTCCACATTAACCTGCTCATTCAGGCTGAGATTTTATTGTGTTTTTTTCAAGTTGTAAACCAAGATTCCTGAAACTTAGGGGCCTCTGAAATAAAAAGAGTCTATTGAGCTATTACAAATAATGGACCCTGGGACAAGTTTCCGTAATTTTCAGCAGCAAGGCTAGGTAACAGTTGGAAGAGTATCTTCTTTACCAGCAGTTAAAGCCCTGTTTTTTGTTTGGTTAGAATCTTACCCCTTCTGGAATGAGTGAGTGGCGCAGTGGATAAGATACCTGTGTTCCTTATTGGAGTGCCTGGGTTTGAATCATGGTTCTGTTTTTTATTCCTGCTTCTTGTTCATGTGCACCCTGGAAAGCAGTAGTGATGGGTCAAGTAATTGAGTCCCTACCACACATATTGAGTGGACCTGGATTGAGTTTTAGGTTCCCGGCTTCAGCCTGACCCAGCTCAGCTGTTGTGGGCATCTGGGGACTGAACCAGTGAGAAGAGATGATCTTTATCTTTGGGTTTTTTTTTTTTTATCTCTCAGTCCCTTTGTCATTCAAAAAAAAAAAAAAAAGAATGACTCCCTCCAAAAGACATGCTCTTGTGATACGGCCTGGCTCAGGAGGACAGAACAGGAGGTTTAGTCCTGGAAACAGGAGGCTGCATTGCAGAAGCTGCCTCTTCAGATGTGAAGACACATAATAGGAAGCTGCCTTCAGGAATGTGACATGCCCCTTTGGTATTTTCCTGCCTTTAGCTGCCAACTGATTAACCTCTTCCATCTACTCCCCTCCCCTTCTGGATTTTTTTTTTTTTTTTTTAAGATTTATCTTTATTGGAAAGGCAGGTGTTTACAGGAAGAAGGAGAGAAAGAGCTTCCATCACTGGTTCACTCTGCAAATGTCCACAGAGGCTGGAGCTGAGCCCATCTGAAGCCAGGAGTGTGAGCTTCTCTCGTCTCCCACACAGGTTCAGGATGCCAAGGCTTTGGGCCTTCCTCGACTGCTTTCCCAGGCCACAAGCAGGGAGCTGGGTAGGGAAATGGGGCTGCTGGGATTAGAACTGGTGCCCATATGGGATCCCGGCCATGCAAGGCAAGGACTTTAGCCGCTAGGGTACCATGCCGGCCTGAAAAAAAATTTTTTTGATTATCATAATTATGACTCTTTAATAAAACTTCTTGAATCTTGATTGAAGTTGAAGAGCAAGAAATAGCCTTCAATAGCTGAAGTTCAAGTTATTATGGGGCAGAAGAGAGAAAGTTGATCAATCAAGTAGAATGAAAAGAGGTTTTGAGTATTACACATAAAACTGTGACATTAATGCTTTATCTTTCCTATAAAACATTTGTGCATAATTCTGTGTTAAAATGATAATTTGGGTAATGAAAATATCTTTTTGTTTGGCATGAAATTTCTGTGAGGAATACTTTATTATATGAAACTTATTTTTTTGTTAAAGAAACAGACCCAAGTCAGAAAGACAGAAATTAATGAAGTCATCTGACAAAGATTAATCAAGTCAGTTGTCAGCACCAGACATAGTTGTGGAAGATGTGCAAGTCTCTGGGATGACTCCAATGATGTGAACACAGGCAACCACTGGAGTATAGCACAATTAACCCTCATTACCCCAATGTGTGTTTCAGCATAGTTTAAAAAATGTTATGAGCAAATGACAGTGGCTAATACTAGTACCCAGCCTTCAAACAGGATGATCTGTGCATGCTCTGCTCTACCCATGCCAGCAATCATGATTTCAACAAGACTCTAGGGGGTTGTTGTGTTGCCATGGGTAAAGCTGCTGCCTGAAATACCTGCATCCCAGATCACAGTGCCAGAGTTCAAATCCTCCCTCCACTTTGACTCAGCTTCCTGCTAATGTGCATGCTGGGAGACAACAGAAGAAGCCTCAAGTGCTTGGGCTTCTACCACTCACCTGGGAGAGCCAGAAGGAATTCCTGATTCCTGACTTCAATTTATCCCAGATGTGACTAGTGTGACCATTTAGGGGAATGAACTAATGGACTGAAGATCACTCTGTCTCTGTTAATTTGCCTTTCAAATAAGTAGATAAGTACATAAATATATAAATATTTTACAAAAGCACAAAGTGCTAATATCAGGAATGAGGAAAATTCTGAAGGGCTGGTGAGGTGATACTTCAGATTAACCCTCCACATGCAGTGCCAACATCCCTTATGGGCATCAGTTTGTGTCCCCGGCTGCCTCATTTCTGATCCAACTCCTGCCTTATGGCATGGAAAGGCAGCAGAGGGTGGCTTAACTCCTGGGCCCCTGCACCTACATGAGAGACCTAGAGAAAATTCCTGGCTCCTGGCTTAAGATTGGCTTGGGGATTTGGGGAGTTATCTAGCAAATGGAAAATCTCTCCCTCTCTGTCTCTCCTTTTCTCTAAAAAAAAACTTTTTAAGATTTATTTATTTTATTACAAAGTCAGATATACAGAGAGGAGAGAGACAGAGAGGAAGATCTTCCATCCGATGTTTCACTCTGCAAGTGGCCGCAATGGCCGGTGTTGCGCCGATCTGGAGCCTGGAACCAGGAACCTCTTCTGGGTCTCCCACGTGAGTGCAGGGTCCCAAAGCATTGGGCCGTCCTCGACTGCTTTCCCAGGCCACAAGCAGGAAGCTGGATGGGAAGTGAAGCTGCCGGGGTTAGAACCGGCGCCCATATGGGATCCTGGCACGTGCAAGGTGAGGACTTTAGCTGCTAGGCCATGCCGCGGGGCCACCTTTTCTCTAAAAATTTGTCTTTCAGAAAAAATTAAATCTTAAAAAAAATGAAAGAAAATTGTAGACAATTACGTGTGACTAAATTTAGTGACATAAATGGACAAGATTCTTGAAAAATACAATTTACTAAAACTGACTCAGTATGTAATATAAAATATGAATAGAGCCTGGTATGGCACAGCTGCTTAAGCTACTGCCCATGATACTGGTATCCCATATCAGAGTATTGGTTCAAATCCTGGCTGCTCCACTTCCAATCCAACTCTCTGCTAATGTTCCTGGGAGGGCAGTGGAGTCTGGCCCAAATACCTGGGTTCGTGCAACCCATAGTGAGAGACCAAGATGCAGTTCCTGATTCCTGGCTTCAGATCCTACTGTTGAGGTCATTTGAGGAGTGAATTGGCAGACAGAAGATCTGTGTGTGTTTGTGTGTGTGTGTGTCTTTCTCTGTGTCACACTGCCTTTCAAATTAGTTAATTCATCTTTTTTTTAAATGAAGACATCTGTATTGATTTTAAATTGAATTTATACGTTTAAAACTTACTACAAGGCTCCAGATCCCAGCACTTTATTGGCAAATTCTCCCACATACTTACAGAAGGCATAATAACACTTCTATGTAACTTCCTGCAGAAGGTAAAGAGGAACTAATTCCCAACCCTCTATTCTTATATCAAAACAAGACAAAACTTTGTAAGAAAGGATACAAAACCATAGACCAATATCCCTCATGAATATAGAATGCGAACGTCCTTTAAAAGTATCAACAAATTAAATCCAGTAATACATAAAAAGAATGATAATGCTGACCTAATGGGATCCAAGGAAAGTCAAATTGGCATAGCAATTGAACACCAGTACAGGGGTGGGCATTTGTCCTGATGATTAAGGTGGTGGTTCTGGCACTTCAGAGCCCCAGATCAGGTAACCTTGATTTGATTCGCCTCTAGCTCCTGACTCCAGCTTCCTGCTAATGCACACTCTGGGAGGAAGCAGTACAAATAAATGGGTTTCTTCCACCCACTTAGGAGACTTGGATTGAATCCCTAGTTCCTAGCTTCTGCTCTCCAGGGCTGTTATGGGCACCCAGGGAGTGGACCATGAGGTTGTAGTTCATTAGTAAGAACTCTTTCTCTCTGCCACATTTTCCTTCCTCTCAAATATTTGTTTTAAGATTGTCAGCCCAATCAATATAATTCACTTAATAAAAGAGACATATATATATATAGGCATTTTAATATGTGTATGCCAACAAAAGCACTTAGCCTACACCAACACCCATTCATGATTCTGAAATTCTCAGAAATACTGGAGATAATATGAACAATAGATTGTTTACTCAATATAGAAAATTTGTCATAATTTCATTAATGCCTATTTTGTGGAAGTGTTGGACACTTTGCATTTTTCAAATTTAGTGTTTCCCCCAAATTTGTTTTTATTATTGTGTGTATTTGTACTGAATAATATTAACTAATCTTCCTCCAGCAAAAACAGGTTTAATTCCATATAAGCTCAGAGAAATGAAATTAATGGTCATTCTAAATGAAATCTTCATAGAACACTGAATACTGCAACCATAAAGAGATGCCAATTATATAAATACAAAATACCTTCCTAATTTGCTACTAGCCCACAAGGAAATATATGGGCAGGTATTATAGCATAGCACGTTAAAGTATAACTTGGGATGCCCAATTCTGATGTCAGAGTCCTGGATTCAAGCCCCAGCTCCACTTCTGATGCAACCCCCTGCTAATGGACATCCTGGGAACCAGCAGGTGATAGTTCAAGGACGAAGGCCCCTGCCACCCATGTGGGGGATCCAGATGGACCCTGGCTACTGGCTTCAGCCTGGCATCTGAGGGAGTGAACTAAGGGATGGGAGAGTTCTTTTTCTCTTTCTGTCACTCTTCCTTTCAACCAATAAAAATGAATATGTAAAGTTTTAAAAAATATATAATGAGTAAATATAGATTGAACACTCTTGTGCATTACCTGCTAAAAGTACCAGAGTCCTAATCCTGCTTTTACAAAGCCTGGTTTGGTACCCTGGGACATAGACAAGTAGACAAATCATTTTAAGACCAAGTACTAAATGGTATCCTGTAGTAAAAAATATATACTAAAAAAGTTAAAACAAGAATGAGAAACTAACTGATTATGCTTGGAGAGATTGGTGGAATTCTTGACTTTTCACAAGCATTTGAAGCAAACCAATTTACCAGAAAAGCTTCCCTAATCTCTTAATGAACAAAAATTATGCCCTTAATTGCTTCTCAACATACCAGGACCACTTCCCTTAGGCAACAACTACATAAAACTTTATGAATTACACACACAAAAGACAGACTCAGTCTGAGAAATTAAGCAGATGTATTCTTTGGAAGTAGCTGAGATTTGGATTCTTGATAAAATCTATAAACCACTTCTATACAACTTAGAATTGTACCTGCATGTTACAGTTCACTAGGGTCAAAGTCCTTTCATTAAAATGTGTCCTTTTTATGACTAAATTCATTACAGTTATAAGGAGGCTAGGTGAGTGTACTTGAAGCAAGACAGAGATGGTACAAATTCTAGATTCAAATTCAAGTTCTATATATGTGTAAGTGGACAAATGATCTGATTTCTACTATCTACAATTTCCTTCTCCATATAACAGGAATAGTGATTATTACTCCCACCAGTGTCATTGTGAGGGCTAAATAAGATAATGCAACAAAATTTCTCAAGGCAATGCCTGCTATATTGCAAACATTCCAGGAGGGTGGCTGCTGTGGTCATCATCCCCTATTATTATTGCCATGATGATGGTAGTGCTGACATTTTTTATTGCTGTTATGGGTGGGTTTTTTTTAAGATTTATTTTATTTGTATTTGAAAGGCAGAGTTGTAGAGAGGAGAGATAGAAATGTATCTGCTAGTTTACTCCTCAAATGGCCTCAATGGCCAGAGCTGAACCAATCTAAAGGCAGGAGCCAGGTACTTCTTCCCTGTCTGTCATGTAGGTACAAGGGCCCAAGAGCTTGAGCCATCCTCCACTGCCTTCCTGGGACAGAAGCAGGGAGCTGGATCAGGAGCGGAGCAGCCAGGCCATGATCAGGTGCCAAAATGGGATGCCAGTGCTCTATGTCACTGGCTCCAACTGGAGTGTTTTCAGAAGAAGGCTTATTCATTTTCTTCTTTTAGACACCTCCAAAAGATGGATTTGTAATTGCTGATGTTAAACCAGTTACAAGCAGTTCTTCAGAGGAAAAACAGTCACCTTCATCAGCTTTTAGGTCCTCTTCAAGAAAGAAGAATGCAGGGGAAAAAGAACTCCCACCTTGGCGATCTTCTGATAAGCATCCGACTGATATCATTCGTTTCAATTACCTTGACAACTGTGAACCCATGGAGCGCATCTGGCAAGGGTAAGAAGCTCCTCCTTCCTTTCAACTTCTTTTTCAACTTCTTTTTTTTTTTGAAACAGGTTTTTTTTTTTTTTTTTGCTACTTCAATGTAGGAAATAAAACTTACTGTAAAATATACAAACTTCACTATATGGAAACAAAAGTAATTGCTACCTGGGTTGGCAAATTCATCCTGTTCATTATGATTTGTTTGAAACTCAAGCTGGTGGTGCTTGCTTTGGCAGCACATATACTAAAATTGGAATGATGAACCTCAAGCTGTAATGATTTAACACTTTAGCATCCTTTAGTATCTTAAAATTCCAATCCAGCAACCTAGGGTACATTCTAGGCTTTCTCCTTTCTGTAATTGTATCTCTCTTCTCTGTAAGTGAGAAAATTGGTTCCCATTATATTTATTTGCTGCATTATATATATACCATAGTGTATGTGTTATATGTTTAATAAATTGATATTTACTTATAAATTCCATAATTAATTTCAGAATTAATAATCCATAGAAGTATGGAAATAAATCTTTTAACAAGAATCCTATATTTAATTATGATTTCTGACAGTACATATTCATAACACTGTGTTCAAAAGTTACATGGCTATAACTTTTTAAAAAAGATCTGTTTATCTATCTATCTATCTATCTATCTATCTATTTATGTGAAACAGAGTTAGAGAGATAGAGTTCATCCACAGGTTCACTACCTAAATGGTTGCAGTGACTCAATTGGGCCAGACTGAAGCCAGGAGCCAGGAGCTTCATCTGGGTCTCCCATGTGTGTGACAGGGACCCAAGCACTTGGACCATCTTTTGTTGCTTTCTCAGGTGCTTTAGCAGGAAGCTGAATGGAAAGTGGCGCAGCTAGGACACGAACCAGACATATATGGCAGCTTAACTTGCTGCACCACAAAGGAAGCTCCTGGGTTCTTTTTTTTTTTTTAAGTGTTCTTCAGAGTGTTTATGTTCCAATAGCTTTTAAACTTAAAGTATACAGGAAGGGAAGTATCACATCACTCTTCCCATCTCTTCCACTCCACTCCAACCCCCATCACCTTTTCTACCCCATTCACCTTAACAACATTCTGTTGTCTGTGACTTACCCTTTCTGTGCTGTCTTTTGAGTAGAGTTACATTGAGGTACCATTTTCCAACAATCCAATTGGCAGAAGCCTTAACACTTGGCATTATTTTCTGTTGGTGAGACTGTGGGGCAAGCAGGCACCTTCATGCACTGCTGGTGGGGCTACATGTTGGCACACACCTAATGGAGAGAGCACCTGTGGTTCACATAGGCTTAGTGCAATATTGAGCAGTTTGTTAAGATACAATTAAATTGTAAGTGATAAAACATGGGCTGATGGTGTTATTAATTTATTTTGAGAATCATATTTAAAAGCTGTTAATTACTGGACCTGAACAGAGAAGGGCTGAAAATGAAAGCCATAGTGTTCTTTCTATTCTTGGCCTAGATCTGTTCACCATTTGCTGTATAGCAGAGGTTGTTTATTTAAACAAACAAAAAAAATCAATGTTCAAAATCATCTAAAATGAGGAGCCTGGATTAAAAATGAAAAGAAGGATAGTAATATAGTAATATATATATTTGCAAAGTTTGATTTAGCTTCTAACATTTGGATTGTAATGTATCAAGATATCAACATGTTCTATTAGGGGTCAGTGTTGTAGTACAGTGAAATAAGTTGCTGCTTGTGACACTGACATCCCATGTTAGAGTGTCAGAGTGTTAGAGTCCTGGCTGTTCTATGTCCCTTCCAGTTTCCTGTTAATGCACCTAGGAAGGCAGTGGAGGATGACCCAAGCACTTGGGCTCTTGCCTGTAACATGGAGGACCCAGATAGAATTCCAGGCTCTTGGATTCAGATGGCCCTGGCCCTAGCTGTTGTGGCCATTTGGAGAGTGGACTACTGAATGGAAGACCTCTTTCTGTTTCTGTATCTCCCTCTATCTCTCTGTGTCATTTTGCCTTTTCATTAAAAATAAATCTTGGAGGGGGTGGGAAGATGTTGGTACATTCTGGTAATTCCTCTTCTGGAGACACACACACACATTTTTATTTTTTTTTTTCCTTTTTTTATTTTTTATTTTTTTAAAATTATTTTTTTAAGAATCTTACCTAGTTGATTAGGGTACAAAGGGTCAAGGGCTACAGGGTGAAAGTGGGTAATACCGTTGTTTCCATACTAATATTATCATTTTTTCCCTGTATCTGGGGTCAGGGGAGAAACAAAGGGAAAAGCCCCACCCAGCCTCCCACCCATCCCAGATCCCCAATGTGAGGCGCGCTCTGAGGGTCCTGCTCAAGCAGTTTTGATAGTTCAACAGTTCTGGATTGCTGCCAATCTCGCCATTACAATCGTAATGAAACCTATTCAGAATCCACTGGCTGACATAGTCTCTTCATGGTTGGGGTTCTGAGGTCAGCAGTTCAGTTGAAGGAATCTCCAAAGAAACTTCATCTGAGATGTTTCCAGACCTGATTCTTGCGTGAGTTTGGTAGTACAGGGTCCAACAACGTCCGTTGCGCCAATCAGCTTATGCACATGCTGGTCGTTGCTATTGCTGGGTCTGTTCTGTTTCCAGCCCTGTCTTCCTTGTGAGCCAATGGGTGTTGTAGTCCAGCTCGATCCTACCCACTTCATACTTGGTCCTCACGCAAACCAATGGGAGCTGCAGCCTAGTTGGGGCGACTTCCCATAACCCCCACCAGTTCTGCCCCCTTGCCCTGGTTCCCATGCTTGCCAGTATGTACTGCAGGCTTGTCCAGTCTGTCCCACATCCCATTTAGCTCTCGTACATGTCAATGGGCATTGAAGCCTAGTTCAACCCAACCAACCTACTATCCAGCCCACATACTTACTGGCAGGTGCCTTTCTGTCTAGTCATGCCTGCTCCTGTCCTGGTTTTCATGCTGTCCAGTGGGAGTGGTAACCCCAAGGTAGGTAAGTGCCCACTATCTCCCTACTAGGCCACTCCCACTCCCAGATTATGTACTCTCCAGGTGGTTCTGGCATTTGACTTGACAGAATTAGCTCCCAGTGCCAGCCTCTGCCAGCTGATGCTGCGGCTAAGCCCAACCAGCCCTCACCCATTCTAAGTTTTGCTTGCACCAGTCGGGACAGTCAGCCCACCATGGCCCTTCCCTTATCTAGCTCACATGAGGCCCACAGGTGTCATAGCCCTGCCTAGTCTGGTCTGCCCTCATCCTGACTCACGCTTTCCAATGAAAGTAGTTGTCCAGCAGGGGAGCCCACATTCCCCTGTCGGCTTTGCCTCCTCCCCCTGGTTTATTTGGGCTCTGCAACCACATCTGGTACAGCTCATCTCACCTTGGCATTCTTTAATGTGTATTGGTATTTGTCACAACCAAACCTGGCCCAACCCACATTCTGTTCTGGTACTCGGATTCGCCAGAGGGTGATGTGAACGGGTTCAGCCTGGTCTGCCCCCAACGAATGCCAAATGTATACCAGTGGGATAATTTCCACAGCCTGTTCTGGGCTGTTTCCTATTGTGCTTCTTGTGCTTACCTGCAGGGACTGCACACACACACATTTTAAACAGCTCCTTTCTGAAATGAATAGTAGCATACAATACACACTGCTTTTCCCACTTTTCTTTCTTCATGTGCCAGTATATCCTGGAGATCATACCACTGTTGTATCTGGAAATATCCGCCTTCCCTTTTACAGTTCATAGTATGCAATTGTGTGGATAGACCAAAGTACGTTCAACTAACTCTCTATTGATAGACATTTGACTTATTTCCAATGAAGCCTGTATTTTAAGTCATAAGAGCAACAAAGTGAAATACACGAAGGGCTAGGTCAACCACCAAAGTTGATAAAGTGATCATTTATGATTTTCCCACTTTCTTTAATTTACAGAAGGAGGAAAAGAAATGAAATGATCCCAGAATTCAGCCGACAGTCACATGATAAGAAAAATAAATTACAGGACAGAGCCAGGCTAAAAACAGCACAGTCACTGGTAAGTATTACTCATAAAAGGTTCACCACCGTAAGGTTAATGAAAATTGCTACATCTTCAATGCTATTTGCAAAATCAAATCTGTTTTTGTTAGAATCCTCAAGTGATCGTTTAAATCTTAGGCTCTGACATTGACCCACAGATGGATTGTGTGACCTTAAAGATACCGGTCCTTTAACCTTTCTGAGTGAGATTTTTATATGTTGTTTTTTTAAAGGCTATGAACTGATATGAAATGACCTTAAAAACATTGCAGTGTGAAGGGAGTATTATTATCATCTGTTGCTTCTTTCTTCAAGGTAGAAGCTACCAGAAATCACTTCTCTCTAGAGTGCAGGTACTACAGACCTAAGAGAAAGGCATACTCTCCATAGCTCTCCTGCTGCCAGCAAAACATGATTGTAAAACTGCATTTAACGTAATTCCAGGAAAGTGAATTAAAAACTTTTCTCTCCCTAATTAGAAAACAGCTAATTGACTTCCCAATCAAGTCAGTAACTGTGATTAGGGACGATTATCATTTTCTCACAGTTTCCCAAATCGTATCTCCGAACCCCAGTGGATCCCTTTCAGTAATGCATGCTGAGTTTTTAGAGCAACATACAGGGAATTTGGTTAGGACTCACACTCAAGGAAAATTAATATAAAGTGAATGCCAGTTGGGAGACGAATCAGTATGTACTCATGAATAAATCACTTTTGTAGTTATGCTTTAAAGGCCTAACGCTTTGTGCTTAGATGTATTTTCAAGTGCTATGTTCTAAAACGAAGAGAATGAACAAGACAGGGGCTTCTTAAAACACAAGTCCATATGCTGAAGGGCTGGTTTCCTTGGACTGGGTGAGGCTTATCACGGACATGTGTACGGCTGCCCAAGGGAATAGGGAAGCCTGGACCAAAACAGTAAAATTGTCAGTGAACACATGAACTGAGGACAATAACTGCATGGCTTGTCACCAGACCCCTGTGACATGATTCTACCTGCTTTTCAGCCCCTGCTAGGCAAGGAATAGAAGTACAGAGACAACAAGGAATTTGAAGGATAGTAGAAGTTGATGGTGATATGTGTTTAAAAATTATCAGCCCAGTCAGAGTTCTCCTGCTTTAAAAATCAACTAACCAATCAACCAAAGAACAAACACAACCACCAAAGGTTGCCCAGAAGCCATGCCATAGGCTTTTGACATTAACCATCTGTCTAACATTTAGAAGGGATTGCTAGAATGAAAATATGCATTATAAATTAAAAATTGATAGCAAGTTGTGCTAATTAAGTCTAAATAAGAAACCAGGGTAGGGCCCGGCGGCGTGGCCTAGCGGCTAAAGTCCTCACCTTGAAAGCCCCGGGATCCCATATGGGCGCCGGTTCTAATCCCGGCAGCTCCACTTCCCATCCAGCTCCCTGCTTGTGGCCTGGGAAAGCAGGAGAGGACGGCCCAATGCTTTGGGACCCTGCACCCGCGTGGGAGACCTGGAAGAGGTTCCTGGTCCCGGCATCGGTTTGGCGCGTACCGGCCCATTGCGGCTCACTTGGGGAGTGAAACATCGGATGGAAGATCTTCCTCTCTGTCTCTCCTCCTCTCTGTATATCCGGCTTTTCAGTAATAATAAAATCTTTAAAAAAAAAAAAAAAAAAGAAACCAGGGTAAATTAAACCGTGATAAAGAACAAGTAGCTAATGATGCACATGAATTGATCTACTTGTATTATTTTGGTAAACATGCCAGTTATAATCACTATTAATATTAAGTCATTTTCACTAAGAGAAGATTCCATTAAATCTCCCAAAGAGTGTGCTGTGATTCTCGACTCACACTTGTGACTTGGCTGCTTATGGCAAACCTGGCTCCTTGGGCTTTGGGGCTGTGTGGGGTTCAAGTTGCCTCTCCAAGGATTGGCATTATGCCCTCCATGGTACTCCAGAGGAAATATGCAACCCAAGTGATGCAAGGGGATTGTGATCACAAAGATGTGCTGAACGCAAAGCCCAAGAGAAAAGAGGATTGGGAAGCTCCAATTACAAGACTTAAAGAGAGTGGGAGTACAATGTTCTTAACTGCAGTGCTGGAGATAATTAGTTATGGCGGGGGTAATTGGTAAGGGGAGACACAGCCCAGATGTGATTCCAATCACAGAGAACATCTTGGATTCATTTGAGAGAAAGTTACCACATCATTTTGACAGGTCTATGAAGGAGTATTTCAGGAGGAACCAGAGTAACAGGTAAGCAGGTGAATCGGAGGGGAGTCAATGTGAAGAACAAGAATGAAAGAAACAGCACTAAGCTGTGACAAGGACTGCCCGCACTAGCTTGGGGCCGCCACCACGCCACGACCTGGGGCCACAGCTTCTCCCAGCCTGAAGCCAACCCGTTTCTACTAAGTTACTTAGACAGAATAGCAGTCTGCATAACACTAACTCTTGGGACAAAATAGGAGCTTGCACCTTCAGACACGTGTGGTGCTAGTAGGCCCTGCTCTGCCTGGATCACCCGGTGGGTGGAGGGTCCCCACAGCTCAGAATCAGAGGGTGGCCCTGGGACAGCTCAGTGTCTTAGCTCGAACGGAGGCTCCAGGAGGCCAGTTCCCGCCCAGGCAGGGTCCAGGGACCCCGTTGGGAGGAAGGGCAGGGCTATGCTGCAGGCTTCTCCCTTCCCAGGTTGGGTGCAGGTGGGGCCGGGGGCAGTATGGGGCAGGCTGGCAGGACCCCTGGGTGTCCTGCTGAGCCTGGACGTGGTCTCCATGGCAGGAGTGGCGTGGAGCTCCACCTCACGCCCCTTGGTGTGGGGGGCTTGGGGGACAGGGGCTGGCAAGCAGGGTGGCCACGGAGCTGGGTTCCAGCCATCAAGGCCACACACGTGCCAGACCACGGAGGAAACGTTCGACGGTTAGTGACTTCACGGGCCAAGCCCCACTCCCTTGTTGGCAGTGAGGTCCGCAGAATCCTGTACAGACGCCGCCCCCACGTCCCCCACTGTACACACCCCGCTGACTCAGCTGCCTGCCTGGTGGTGCCCTGCCCTGGGAGGGGGTTTTGTAGACTGTACAGAAATTGGCACCCTATTTTCCTGCAGCTCTCAGATTTTGTTAATTGGGATTATACAGACAGACGTAAAGTGTTTTAGCAAAATGGAAAAAAAAAAAAAAGAGAGAGAGAGAGAGAGACCTGACCATCAGAAGCCTTTGGAAAAGGGACTGGGTGATGCTTGGAGAATCTCAAGCTTTCTATCAGGGAAGAGGGAAAAAAAAGTCACAGGAGCACAAAAAAATACCATGAGGACCTGGAACGGGAGACTAATGGCTATTTTTTTAAAAAAGATTTATTTTATTTTTTTTTAATCATCTCTGCATGCACTAGGGGCCCATATGGGCACCAGTTCATGTCCTGGCTACTCCACTTCCCAACCAGCTCCCACTTGTGTCTAGGAAAGCCTTGGGACCCTGTACCGGTGTGGGAGACTGGGAAGAAGCTCCTGTCTCCTGGCTTTGGATTGGCTCAGTTCCAACCATTGTGGCCACTTGAGCAGTGAGCCAGCAGATGGAGGATATTTCTCACGTTCATTTCTTTTCTCTGTAAATCTTTATTTCCAATAAAAATAAATCAATCATTAAAAAAGAGCAGAAAAAAAATCCAACACCATGAGAATGTCTTTTAGTCCATCTCTCCAGGTCTATTGTTGTCTGCCTTGTACCTGGCTTCCCTCGGGAAACATTTCAAATCTTCACTGTAAACTGGCCATGTTTGTCAATAGTCTTATAGCTTTCATCTCTTCGGCCTTTTGGTTAAGATCAAGTGTAATAATTCTATAGCTTTGAGTATGCAAAGCTTTACTGTTTGAAAGGGTACCGACTTGCTCTTCTGCTTTCGATTCTTTTTTTAGTTTTAATTTTCAAAATTTTTATTTTGAAGAGCAGTGAGAGAATGTTCCATTCACTGGCTCATGCCCCCGCAGGCTGAACCAGCTGGAGCTGGAGAGTCTCGCACATCGATGGTGGGGACCATCATCCATTGCCTCCTAGCAGGAAAGTGGGATTAGAAACAGAGCCAGAACTCAAACATGGACCCACCCTTGGGCTTTCAGTTCTGAAGGAGAACTCCTGCTTCCCCACTCTGTCTCCTCCCCTCTGCTCCAGGGCTGCCTCAGTGGAGACTGCTTAATCTAACTACTTGTGGGTGTGAATGATTGACAGAAGATGATAATAAAGCTTAAATTTGATGTTACTGCTTTGCAATTTCCAAGACTTTCTTAAAAAAATTGACTTAAATTGGAGAAATCCCAATTACTATCAGTTGTGATAAGATTACATATAGAACAAAGCAATGGAAAATATAAACATAGTGCAGTTAGCTATGATCATCTTTAAACTTCAAAGACGTTCCATCTTGTGTAAAGATGCCTGCACATTTGGAAAAAAAATCTTACCAGCTGGCTTGACAATTCCTCTTAGAGAAGGAGGCAGCCGCCTACTGCAGAAGAGGAGGAGACTTTGATAAGCTCTTGGGGAGGGTGAGACCTTGAGGGTTTGGGGATTAGGACTGGGACTTCAGAGGAGGGGAAAAACCCTGCTCTGCTTGAGATCAGAGCAAGAGTTTTCCTTGTTCCTGATCCTGGCAGGGAAGTGGGAGAGGAGGAAGAGAGAGCAAGAGGGAGGAAAGAGGTGAGAGGAATGAAAGAAGAGAAGCTGAGACTAGGTCAGGGAGATGTCAAAACAATGTTAGTACGATACAACCTATTCCAGGGGGATTTGTTTGCCATTCCTGGGCTATAAGCCCCTCCTCTCATCTTGGTAGTAAAATTACCCAATTTACATATAGAAGCATGAGTGCAGAAGCCTAGACTGAGGCCAAGATAATGTTTACAAAACAAGGAAGTGGACTTTGGATGTCCGGACCCTAAGAGAACACCAATTGACCTCTTACTTTTGGCTTATTTTCCTAACCAAGTTGAAGTATTTAACACTGATTCCTTTTGTCCCACATTGAACTTCCACTTGAGAGTTAGATAATTCTCACTTTCTAGGTTCTGATTTTTGGCCACACATTTCCCGGGGTTTACTTAAGTAGCAGTAACAGAAGCCCTTAATTACCTGCTTACTCGATTGCCCTAGATAAGTCCTTATCTTTTCCTGTGCCCTGTTAATGCTAGCCTCTGAAATTACCTTTTCCATTTCTTTCTAGAGTAACTTTACTCTTAGCATCCTGTAGCTTTCCTTTTTTGATTTTTAAAAAAATGCTTCTTTAAGCTTTATCACGTTTTTCTGCCACATTGACTCAAAAAAGGAGACCAGAATAGACTCTCACATGATTCTTGCACATGTTATGATGTGGAAAGAATCAGAAAATGCAGATTTCAGTTTCCTCTCTTCTGTGACTTAGCCATCATTCAACCTTTCGGAATTTTCATTATATCTTTAAAAAAGATTTATTTGCTTCACAGAGTTAGAAAAGAGGGAGAGACAGAGATCTTCCATCTGCGGCTTCACTCCCCAGATAGGTGCAATGGCCAAGGCTAGACCAAAACAAAGCTGGGAGCCAGGAGCTTCATCTGGGTCTCCTACATGGTTTGGCAAGTACCCATATAAGATACCCGTGTCATAGGTGAGGGCTTTATCTGCTGTGCCACATTGCTGACCCATCATGGCATTTTTTTTTCAAACTTTTTTTTATTGGAAAGGCAAATTTGCAGGGAGGAGGAGATACAGAAAGATCTTCCATCTGCTAGTTCACTCCGCAAGTGGCTGCAATGGCCAAACCTGAGCCAATCTGAAACCAGGATCCAGGAGTTTCTTCCAGGTCTCCCTCACAGTACAGGGTCCCAAGGCTTTGGGCTGTCCTTGACTGCTTTTCCAGACAACAAGCAGAGAGTGTATGGGAAGTGAATCAGCTGTGACATGAACTGGCACCTATGTGGAATCCTAGCACTCACAAGATGAAGATTTAGCCAATTGAGCTATCATGCCAAGCCCTTTGTTACATGTTTAAAGAACTGTACAGGTCAGCGTCTTTAAATACTTATTTTCATTTCATTAATGAAAGGCCATGACACAGAAAAAGATCTTCCTTCTATTTTCACTCTATCTGCCAGGGCCAGGGCTGGGCCAGGTTTAACCCGGAAGCTCAGAATTCAAGCTGGGTTTTCTTTATAAGTGACTGAAATCCAGCCACATGAGCCATCACCACTGCTTCACAGAGTGTACATAGCAGGAAGCTGGAAATGGGAGGAGAGCCAGGATGCAAACCCAGGCCCTTTGATATGGGATAAGGGCAGTCCAAGCAACATCTGCCACAAATGCCCACCGCTTATTACACCTTTCAAGTGCATTCCAGGCTGAAGTCTGGACTTAGAGAGCCACATAGGTTTGTACATTGTGCTCACTCCTCCCTTCATACCTGAAGGACAAGTTATGATTGAAGTGACTTTACAAAGAACACCCCCCCCAAAGAAAAACCCCATCATGCTTGCAAATCCTACTTTTAAGCCATTAACAAGTGGTTTCTGCCGTCTGTCTTTTTCTTTGAACTTTAGAGAATATAATTAGCTAAAACAGAAGAATTTACAAAACAACATGTATGCAGTGGTTACCTTGCAGGCAGTCTTTAATGGACTTCTTTCAAATTCTGATAAACTCTCCAGGTGTTTGTCTTTATAATACCCTTGTGGTATTATAATACCTGTTTGGATGTGCAGAAGTAAAAATAGCCATTGGAGAGACCTTTAAGCTATTTTGTCCAACCCACGAAATTGCTGGGAATTGAATTTGGAAGAAAGAATAAGAACGAATGTGAGTTTTGAGGTTTTTTTTTAGTTATTTGTTTGAAAAAAAGAGAAACCAACAGACCGAGAGCATCCATTTTCTGTTTCATTTCCCAAATTCCTGCAACAAGCAGGGCTGGGACCAGGCTCATGCCAGGAGCCCATAACTCAATCTGGGTCTCCCATGTGAGTGACAGGAACACAACTCCTTGAGCCATCACCTAGTGTCTCCCACAGTGAGCATCAGTAGGAAGCTAGAATGGGGAATGAGATCAGAGTCAGGACTCAAACCTAGCACCTCTGATAAAGAAAGCAGGAATCACAGCTGGTATATTAACTGCTAGGCCAAACACCAAGCCCAGACCTAGGCACTTTAAAAAGTTTATTTATTTATTTATTATTGTTTCTGATACAATTTAGTTGGCAGTGGGTTCTCCCCTCCCCCAAATTCCCTGCCCTTCACGCTGTTCTCCCCTCTAGGTTCATAATGTGTGTCCATCGTGAATTTTCCCAAGTCTATCGTACTTCCTCTAGAGTGTCTCCCAACCTTGTAGGAGAATAACTTTTTGTTGTAGGTTAATTCTTGTATCCTGAGGCCCCCTAGACACTTTTTTATTTTATTTTATTTATTTTTTTTTTATTTTTTTTTTTTTTAGACACTTTTTTAACTGGAAGGTACAACTTTGGATACATTATCTAACTTCTCTAAGCTTCAGTTTCTACAACAGGCATACTGAAGCCTACTGAAGGATTGTTGTGAGGACTAACTGCCAGGCATAAATTAAGTACTTACACATGCTTACATTTTTCTGCCATTAAATACCATCTGATGTCCTCTGTGGTCTTGAGCCAGAGTTCAGTATTCAGTACGACTATTTTAGTCACTTGCTGAGTCTTTGGCCAAGTCCCTTAATCCTTCTGGGGAGGTGTTTCCTTATCTGAAAAATGGGGTTGGGAGTAAGATGTAAAAAGCTCTTATAGCCCAGTGTGCATCGTATCAACAGTGGCAAATTATGATAATAGTTGTAATGGCAGCAGTAAAAGTCACTTTGCATCATCACCTGAGACCACAGGGAATGGCCAGAGGTACTAGGTGGGGAGCAGGTAGCACCCAGAAGTCCTGGCAGGAGGCTCCTACCTGTGGGACAACGAGCTCTCTCTTGCTCTCTCTCTCTTTCTCCTCACTCTTACATTCAGGTTTCTCCCCACCTCCTTGTATTTTTTTCCCTTTTCCTTAGTTTTCACTGTGAAATATGTTTACATCAATAGCTAGCCATATGAAGTGTAGGCGTGTATTTTCTTCTGCATGCTGTCTGTGGTTGAGGCTTCTTCCTTGTTGTGTTTTTTCACTGAAGCATGTGTGTGTGCATTTGTGCATGTCTTCGGGTGTGTGTCTCTGTGTGTGTGAGTGCCAGGAATTCTGTGTATATGCACCCTGTTGCATACTGGTAACAATCCTGGTGGTGGTTTGGTTTAGCTGCCGAAGAGAATGAAAGCGCCTACTTGCTAAGAATCCTGGGGCTCAGGAGGGACAGTTCCTTCCCGTCTCTGCGCTTCTCCTCAGCCTCTGTGAGAACCTAGCTGACTTTGACTTGTTCTGTCTTGTTGCATCTCGTTCCATCCTGCTGTACATAACAAATTACTCCGGCATTTCCAGCTGGAATGGTTCTACCTACATCTCTCACAGCAGTTTTAGACAGGTGCCAAATGGTGATTTGTTTTAATTTAAGCAAAATATTAAACATGAGTTGGCCTCTATTCAGCATCTACCAGAAAAGGGCCGCGTATGTGAGTTACATAGTAGTATTTGTATACATTTTACTTATAACATGTTTTAACCAGTGTTACTACTAGGGCTTAAAAATATATATGTATGTATGGGGTGTGTGTAAACATTAGCTTTTCAGTGCAGACAACATTGGAAGTCATTTTTTTGGAACATGGATGCTTTGAAATACAAAATCATAGACATTATTAGCAAACCACCTAAATGTTATAGCCCATGAATGTTTTGTAATCCATTTCATCTTATTCCACCTACGTTGGATGGGTAGTGTAATCATGTAATTTTAGGTTTAAATTCAAAACTCTTACTTGAGGGCAGCGCGATGGCTCAATTGACTAATCTGTCTGTAAATGCTGGGATCCCATATGGGTATTGATTCGCATCCTACTGCTCCACTTCCCAGCTAGCTCCCTACTTGTGGCCTAAGAAAGCAATGGAGGATGGCTTAAGCCTTGGAACCCTGCACCTGCGTGTGTGAGACCTGGAGTGGGCTCCTGGCTTTTGGCTTCAAATCAGCTCAGCTCTAGCGATTGGGACCATTTGGTTAGTGAATCAATGGATGGGAGATTTTTCTGTCTCTCTCTCTCTGTAGATCTCCCTTTCTAACAAAAATAAATAAGTCTTAAAACAAAACAAAACATTTCTAATTGAAGTTACTTAGCCTTTCTCTGCAGTTGGCAGTTTTACTCCAACGTAACTTAAAAAGTGAATCAAGTATGAAGACATGCTGGTAGCTTCTTTAAAACTGTGTTAGTTATTTCTGCCTAACACCTTGCCTCGATTGCTCTTAGAAGCAAAATAAGCCAGGGGAACAAGGAAGCACCCTCTTTGTGAATGTAGACCAAGGCAAGGGTCCCTGGAAGGGGACCAGACAAGCCTGGGTAGCTTTCTGGGCCCACTGGCAGACAGGAGACAGCCAAGGTCCTCCTCATAGAATTTCTGGATGGCAGAGTCCACGGAGCAGCTCTGTCCTGGGGACCAAGTACCCCTTACCTGTAGGAGGCTGGGAAAGCTGTCACTCCCTCTTGGATCCCCTAGGTGGAAGTGTGCTCTGAGCCTGTAGCTTCATGGGGGCATCTTGCACACTGCTCAGCCCGCAGTCTATACTTCAACCATATTTCTATAACTAAATTAGATTTTATTATTTTCAAACATAATAATCCACATTGAGACATAAGGATGCTTTCAAACGTTGGTGGAAAAATAGATTTAAAAGATAAGTTTACATCAGCACCAAAAAATGTCAAACTCCATGCATTGATTCTTTCCAGGAATGTGTTTTTCCACAAACCTTTTGAATACTAGAAATGTTTCATAGCTCAGATTTTTAGGATTATGGGACATTAACAAAAACAAAATGATAGATTTGGGGGAATGGGCCCAAGTCTAGCACATCATTCACTGATGTTTCATATACAGTTTGTACATATGGCCTAAAGGTGATCTTACAGAATGTTTTAAGTCATGTTTGTGCATTAAACAAAACTTGCATATCTTGAGCCATCAGAAAGTGAAGGTGTTGCCACCCCAGTTACCCACATGAGCATCACCATCATTCATTTCTGGAAGCACCTGCTGCCACCAACAATCATCCTCTTACTTGCATACACTTACAAGTAGAAAGTGTAATGTAAATGCTCAGGGTAACAAAAATGCACAGTGGCATTGCCACAATGCAAGGAAACTTCAGAAAATGGAACTGAAGTATAACTTTGTTTCAGTGCAAAATCGTTTTTGAAATCCATGGATATGAGGGCTCATCAGAAAATTCCCTCATACCTTTATCAGCTGTTGAACAATGGCAGTGATAAATAGTGGCAACTTTCAGTCTCCACCTGCCGTGCTATCCACTAGTGGCATTACATCATCACCCAAAAAGTTTTGGATGTTAGAACATCTCTGATTATTATGGGCTTTGGGATTAAAGATGCTTGACCTGTATTTCAGTTCTCTCAACCTTTCCACATATTTATTCAATAGTGTTGTTCATTGCAGTGATCATTTGAAAATATTTGCTAACAAAATTACTAGAGGACAAAGGAAATATCAATTAGGGAGTAGAAAGCACAGGTCTATATGCAAAGTTGTTTCCTATTTCTGTCTCTTTTTGGGTCTTAGCACCCCTCGGCCCTATAACCCCCCTCCCCCCCGGGGGCTTCTCAGCATAGCCTCGTGGCATCCTC
Organism: Ochotona princeps; assembly: GCF_030435755.1. Taxonomy (NCBI): domain Eukaryota; kingdom Metazoa; phylum Chordata; class Mammalia; order Lagomorpha; family Ochotonidae; genus Ochotona; species Ochotona princeps. The sequence goes on along the minus strand of NC_080842.1, from coordinate 40,285,749 downwards.
CCTTCTCTGTGCCAATAAAATGACATCCAGCCCAAAGATGGGAATTTTGTGTCCTGATTTCCAGGTCTGTTTGCAAGATAGTTTCAGTCATTGCCCTGGAATGAAAGAGAAGGAACCAGTGGTATTTTCTTTTCTTTTAAATTATACATTCAGCAAGCATTTTGCATACACTGAACTAGGCATTGACCACTTAAAATTAGGGTTCAAATGACAGGCATCCGATGTAGCAGTTAAAAGTCCACTTGGGATACTTTGAGTTCATAGCCGAGTGTCTGGGTTTGAGTTCTGGCTCTACTTCCAATTCTAGCTTCTCACTCAAATACACCCTGGGGGGCAGCAGATATTGACCCAAGTGCTTGGGTCCCTGCCACTCCCATGGGAGATTCAAATGGAGTTCCCTGCTCCTGGCTTCTTCCTGACCCCACCTGAGTCATTGCAGGTATTTGGAAGCAAGCCAACAAATGCGAGATTGCCTCTGTCTATCTGCCTTTCAAATAATTTTTAAAAAGGAATCTAGGTTTGGTCATCCTGCTGTTAAGTCTATGTGCTGAAAAGACCTTTGCAGGTGATACAGGGAGAGGGCAAAGACCAACAGGAAAGGAATGGTGTAGTTAGCCCCAGCATGGGTATAAAACTGATTCCTACTTATCGTTTCAACCAGGTGGTGAGATGCGGTAGAACAAAGTCCTGGACTATGATGTTTTCACCTTTTTTAATAGCTTCCCCATGTTTTCCTTTTAAATCTTGTCTCTTTGTAATGGTGGACATTGAAGTCTTAAAATGGAAGGGGTACATGAGCTGGTTTCCAGGGGCCCACAAGAAAAGGTGTGAGGGAGACCCATCTTCCTAGAGTCCAACATTCTTGAAGGCGGCAGTAGCCACCAAGAGTAGAGTGGGTGGTAGGGGAGCCCTTAGGACCTGCTGCGGTGCGAGAAAGGAGAGCAGCCAGGAGCCTGCCTGGGCCTGCGGACTGCCTGGGGGATGGGAGAGAGGGGTTCCTCTAGTGCAGCCACGAGCAAGCACCACACAGTCGGAGGATTAGCTTTGAAACTGTTACAGGTGAGGTGTGACCAGCCCGTTCTTGTAGCATAGAGAACTAGGCTTTCCTTCACTCAACAGGTCTTATATTTATCTGCATTGTTACTAAAAGAGCACAAAAGAATACTGCTCTGTGTTCTCTTACTGTCCCCTAATCTTAAAACAACCGAAAAACATGCAATGAAGGATAATTATGTATTCCCATGTCTTCCCCCTTTTCCTCTCCCTTCTTTCTCCCCCATCCCTATCACTTCCCTTCCTCTCTTTTTTTATTAATTATTTTTAATTCATTAATTACATTGTATTATGTGACACAGTTTCATAGGTACTTGGGTTCTCCCCACCTCTCCCCAAACCCTCCCACCATGGTGGATTCCTCCACCTTGTTGCATAACCACAGCTCAAGTTCAGTTGAGATTCCCCCATTGCAAGCGTATACCAAACATAGAGTCCAGCATCTTATTGTCCAGTCAAGTTCAACGGCTTCTTAGGTATACCCTTTCTGGTCTGAAGACAGAGCCAACAGAGTATCATCCCAGTCCTTCCTCTCTTTTTAAAAGATTCTCTCTTTGAAAGACAGAATTACAGAGAGGGAGAAATCTTCTATCCACTGGCTCACTTCCCAAATGGCCAGAGCCGTGCCAAGTAGAAGCCAGGAGCCTGGAACTTTCTCTAGGTCTCCCACGTGGGTGGCAGGGTCCAAGCATTTGTGTCGTCTCCCACTGCAAGCACTCATATAGGTGGCTATCGTCAGTGTCCCTAGGCACCCTGGGCATTGCAAGCATAGTGGCCAGAACACCAGAGAGTTCACAGACGAGCTGATCTAACTCCTGTGGCCTCTGGGGTCCCTGCAGAGAGCTGGGTTCAGGGACGGCTACAGTGGCTGTGTCCCATCCAGGTTCTTCGTGTCTGTGCAGCTGGAACCAAGATAGGGGGTACACTCTGAAAAGCACATCACTCGTTCTTGCCTGTAGGCTCAGCTTGCATCACAGCTTTCTTCTTTTTCCTTCCATCCCTTCCTCTTTCTTTTCCTGCTAACGACCAGATGCCGAGGAGAAATCCTTTCTCACTGTGAGTTTCGGTCAGCATGCGATGTTCACCTTGTTCTAGAGAATGTGTGCATGCAGGGATGCGTAGCGGATATCAGATGCGGGAACCTGACCCATTCCTCCTCTAGCGTCATTGTTTCCGGAGCCAGCTATGGCATCTTGTAACTGTATGAATTTGCATAGTTATTGAAGTGCCTCTTTGTCAGGTTAATTTATTTGTCTAGTGGAGATGGTTACTATCTTCCTGCCTGCCTCCTGTGTGGTTTCCTCAAAATCCAGACAGAAGCACTTGGGAGATGAAGAACTTAGGAGTAGCCCAAGGTGCAGGCTGCATGGGGGTTAGTGAGGATGTTCCGTCTAGCCCTATGATTTTATAAAACTGTTTTACATAATTAAAATCAGTTAAATTATACCGCTGCCTTTGATGTCTTAATAACTCTACTTTTTAATGATACCTTTTCCCTCCTTAGACATCCCTAAGTTCCAGCTCTCCTCTCACAATTCCAGCTCATCTCGCCTGGCCTTCCTGCGTGTCACTGGGACCCTCGGCCCCCAGAACAGCAAGCCCATTTCTCCGGCAGCAGCTTCAGAAGTGCCCTGGGTCGCAGTCCCCACCCAGCCAGGCTCCAGAGCTGACACCGGTTTAGAACTGGAACAGGACTTGGACGGAGACAATTGGATGTTCCCCGGGCTGCCAAGCCACCTTTCCCCGGCCCCTCTTTCAGTAATGCTGCCAGCGTGATACCTGCTTGTGAAAGTGAGCCCGACTACAGCAAAAAGATTTCAGGCCATAAATCTCGACACACTGTTTTTAAAGCATGGTTCTTTTAAAAAAATTTTATTTGAAAGGCAAAGTTACAGAGAGAGAGAGAGAGAGGCCTTCCATCCTCTGGTTTGCTCCCCAAATGACTGTAATGACCAGGGCATGCCTGGTCCAGAACTAGGAATCAGGTACTTCTTCCATGTCTTCCACCTGGGTACAGAGGTGCTTAAGCCATCCGCTGCTGCTTTCCCAGGTACAGTAGTAGGGAGCTAGATTGGAACTGTAGCAGCCAGCATTGGAACTAGAGTCCATATGGTGTGGCACCAACCCCAAATGTTGATCATTTTACAAACCTAAACAACTGTGGTGACAGATACCATGCGCAGGGTTACTGGGACACATCAAGGTGCATGGGTGGAGTTGTGTGTGTGATGCAACGCATAACTTTGCTTGAGCAGTTTACTGAAGGAGCTATTTACCATGGTGTTTACTAGGGCAGCAGCACAAACTGGGGCTTCAGAGTCATTTTCTCATAGTTCTTGTGGCTAGATGTCTAAGCCAAGAGTAGGGTTGGTTTCTCTTGAGGCTGGTCTCTCTCCTTGGCTGACAGATACTGTCTTCTCCCTGGGTTCTCACTTCATTGTCCCTATATGCCTAGCTGTGTCCTAACCTCTTCTTAGAATGGCTCAAGGCCCATTCTAATGACCTCATGTATCCCTAATCACATCTTTAAAGGCCCTGTCTCTGGCAGTCACATATTCCAAGATGGTGGTGGTTAGAACTTCAGCCTATAAGCTTGGGAGGGGATGCAGTTCGGGTTATAACCTATATTGTGGGGAGAGAGGAGACTCAAGAAGGGAAGATGAATCACCCAGGAATCAGCAATAGGGGCAAATCTTTTCTATCTGCTGGGCTGAAGAGGAAAAGCAGAGACAGAGTGAGAGCTGTAGTCCTGGGTGAGAGTGCACCCAGCAGGAGGTGCCACAAGGAGGAGCAGCACAGTACCTGTCAACACCGAGGCTTGGCAGGGAAGGCAGGAGATGCAATCTCTCTCTCTTCCACAAGTCCAACAGAGCTTCCCTTTGTGGAAGTCATCTGGAAGTCTGAGCAAAGATGACTGGGAGTACCGCTCTTTGATACTAACCCACCGAGGCAGGCACAGAGCTGGTGAGTGTGAGGAGTGCATTGAGATGGGGAGGACTGGGATATGAGAAGAACAGAAAATAACCAACATCGTGGAATAAAAGTACACAATTTAAGTGGCCTTTGAAGAGTTAAACTATTAGTCACACATTCTAAACTAAACCACCTGCTCGTGTAACCATTTCAGTATCTGAGAAGTTACCATTCTAGGACACTTATTTCCCTAGGCCAAGCAGAATAATAGGAAAATAGATATGTAGTGTACAACACTTTCCTTCTTACACTACATACTGTTCTAGAAATATTTTTGCATTCTTCCCGTTGGTAGATTGGAGAGCTCTCAGGAAGGTGTCCTCTGCCTGAAAACCTGGGCCTGCACAGTGATATAGCAGTCTAATCATCCACCTGCGGGGCAGGCATCCCTTAGGAAGACTGGTTCTAGTCCTGGCTGCTCCACTTCTGGACCAGCTGTCTGCTAATGACCGGGGAGAGAAGCAGAAGATGGCTCAAGTGCTTGGGCCCCTGCATCCATGTGGGAGCCCTGGAAGAAGCTTCCAGCTTTGGATCGACCATTTGGGGAGTAAACCAGTGAGCGGAAGATCTCTCTTTCTGTCTTTCCCTTTGTAACTCTATCTGTCTTGCAAGTAAAATGAATAAATCTAAACAAAACCAACCAACCAAACAAAAAGCAACCCGAAACTATAAAGTCCACTGCCTCTGTGCATTCTGTGTTCAGTTTAGTCTGTCTATGCCAATCATCCTGGTGACTAAGACAAGCATTACCTCCCACCATTCACCTGCTGTGGATGTGTCTACATATGTGTGACACAGATTCCCTGTCACATTCTATATTTCACACTCGAATGTTCCCATATTCTAAATAATTCATCTAAAATAGATGGTGATTTATTCTTTTGACTATGAAATTCCATAGTTTTACCAAGTGCAGAGTGTCAGGAACCCACCACTAAAGAAACTGCAGTGGGGTGCGTGTTACAGGGCAGCAGGTTGAGCTGCTGGTTTTGACATCCATATTCCTTGTTAGATTTTTTTTTTAAAAAAAGATTTACTTATTTTTATTACAAAGTCAGATATACAGAGAGGAGAGACAGAGAGGAAGATCTTCCGTCCGATGATTCACTCCCCAAGTGAGCCACAACGGCCGGTGCTGTGCCGATCCGGAGCCAGGAGCCAGGAGCCAGGAACTTCGTCCCGGTCTCCTATGCGGGTGCAGGGTCCCAAAGCTTTGGGCTGTCCTCGACTGCTTTCCCAAGCCACAAGCAGGGAGCTGGATGGGAAGCGGAACTGCCAGGATTAGAACCGGTGCCCATATGGGATCCTGGCGCGTTCAAGGCGAGGACTTTAGCCACTAGGCCACGCTGCCGGGCCCAATTTGTTAGGTTTGCAGCTGGAATCCTGACTTTCCTGCTGCCAATCCAACTCCTTCTTAGTGTGCCTGGGAAGGCAGCAAATGATGGTCCAAGTACTTGTGTCCCTGTCATTCACGTGGAAGACCTGGATGGAGTTCTGGCTCTGCTAGACACTGCAGACAAAAGATCTCTCTCTTCTCTCTCTCTCTCTCTCTCTCTCTCTCTCTCTCTCTCTCTCTCTCTCTTTCAAATACATAGTTTTACAAGTATCCTACAGGATACTACAAACTCTCACCTCTTACAGCAGCTGCCTTCATAAGTTGTACTTTTTCTTTAATGCCTCTGGTCATTGTCTCTGTAGTTCTGGCTCTTCTAGAAAGTCATATAAATGCAGTCTTACAATCAGGTGTTCAGGCTGGCTTCTCTCTCTTAGCCATATGCATGTAAGCTTTTCCTGTGTCTGTGTGGCTGAATAGGTCCCACTGTATGGATGTGCCCTGATTTGGTAAAGCATTCAGCTATTAAAAAAGCATTATGGTTATTTCAAGTAATGCCCCGATGAATAAAGCTATTGCACATCATTACTTGTTGACTTTTGTCTGGACATAATTTTTTCAAAGCAGTTGTCTATGCACAGTGAACGAATGTGCTTGATGGGTCATAAAGGGAGAGTTATTTAACCTTGGAAACACTTGTCAAACTCTTCCAAGATGCTGTGCCCTTATACAGTCAGCCAGCAGTGAGTGAGTGTTCCCATGATTCCTCATCCATTCTCCAGCAACTGGTATTGTCCTTCCTTCTTACAGCTTTGCAGTTCCCACAGGTGTGCAATACTATTTAATTAATGGCTTAATTGTAGTTATCTAATGGTATGTTATAAGAGGTAATTCAGATGTTTGCGTACTTGCACTTGTTAGTCCTTTTTAAGCGTGGTTTGTGTATCTGCTGATTGACTCCTGAGATGCATGCAGCATCCAGGGCTGGCCCCAGGGTGAAGCCAATGAGCTAGAATTCATTCTTGGTGTCCCATAGGATAGCAGGGAGCCAGGTTGCACATTAGCAGGAAGCTGTATTGCTGGATCCGAAGTGGAACTGGACTCAAGCCCTGTGAAATGTGGGCATCTTGACTGCTTTACCAAACAGCTCCCCTCTGCCAGTTCATCCACAATGTCTGCAGAGCCCCTGGGTGATGCTGAACCCAAGAGTCAGAGCTCAATTCGGTTCTCCCACATGGGTGCCAGGAGCCCAGCGATGCGACTCATGACTTGATGTGTTAGCAAGATGCTGGAGCCAGGAGCCAGAACCTAGAATGAAAGGCAGTCACTCGGATGTGGAACTAAATGCCCATCCCTGGACATGCATGCTTTGCTAGACACCCACTTTCAGTGTTTGCTCCCAGTCTGTGTGGTGTTTCCTTGTTTTCTGAACAGGATCTTTCATGAAAAATAGAACATGGAATTTTATAAAGTCGGTGTTCACACTTTTTCTTTTGCAAATTGATTTTCAGTGGTAAGTGTTAAAACTCATTACAAAATCCAAGATCACACATATTCTGCATTCTGTTTTTCTATAATTCCTCTATTTCTGCATTTCAAATGTCAGTGTATGGACTGTTTCGGTTTAATGCGTGTGTGCGCTACTAATGTTCACGTTGTGGCATCTGGTATTAATCATGTTTATGTCTACATCCATGACATTTCATATGTTTTGCAAATAATTCACACACACAAAAATAAGCATCACCATGCTTAGCAAAGGCATGGGATAGTGCGCGTCATCCGAATACCAACACTGTGGTCTTGGAGAAGCAGAGCTCCGTAGTGAAATGCTTTCATTTCGTGGCGAAGCCAGTCTCGGCTAAGCATCTCTGCGCGAGCATCCTGCGCAGAGTCCCAGCAGCCAGCAGAGGGCGCGCGAGGCGGCCATCTCCGACCTTCAGCCGCGGAGTCTGAGGCACCAGACCGTATTGGGCCCTGGTGAGTAAAGGGGCCTTGGTGCTGGGGCGGGGGTCGCGGAGCACAGAGAAGGGCTTCTGGTAGAAAAACGTAATTCAAAAGGGCCTTTTCTACTGCAAGCCCAGGACATGGGTCTACTGATAGGTGTACACACAGTGGTCCCTAAAACACAAGTGATACCCATGATGCCGTGTGACAATACGCCTAAGCAGCCTAGGGTGGGAGGCTGCTGCCCCTCCTCCCTAGTCTTAGTGACAGTCCCCTTGGGTCACAGTCCCGCCCTTACCAGTATTGCATACAACACTTGCCCCCACCTCCCATCTTATCCTGTCCCTTTAGTGAAAAAGTGTATTTAGCAAGGGGCTGGCACTGTGGCACAGCAAGCTAAGCCTCTACCTGCAGCTCTGGCTTCTTATATCAGTGCTGATTCAAGTTCCGGCTACTCCAATTTCAGTTCAGCTCCCTGCTAATGGCCTGAGAAGGCAGTGAAGAAGGGCCTGACTTGGGCCTGTGCACCCCTGTGGGAGACCCAGAAGTTCCTGCCTTCAGACAGGCCTACCTCCTGCTATTGGGACCATTTGGGGAACCAATCAAGGGATGGAAGATCTGTCTCTCCTTCTCTCTCTCTCTCTCTCCCTCTCTCCCCTTCTCTCTTTTTTAAAAAGAATTATTTATTTTTATTGGAAAGATGAATCAGATTTCCAGAAAGATTCTCCCTCTGCTGTTTCACTCCCCAGGTGACTACAAAGGCCGCAGCTGAGCTGATCCGAAGCCAGGAGCCAGGGGCCAGGAGCCTTTTCTGGCTTTGGATCATCTTCTGATGCTTTTCCATGTTGCAAGCTGGGAGCTAGATGGGAAGTGGGGTAGCCAGGATACAAACTGGTGCCCATGTGGAATCCTATTCTGCCCATTGAAGGGAGAAGATTAGCCAACTGAGCCAGTGCACCAGGCCTCAGCATTACTATTTAAATACATATTTTTAAAAGTTTTTAAAACACATTTTAAAAAGGCAAACTGGTAAGGGAGAGAGAGAAATCTTTCATCTACTGGTTTACTTGCCCACAATAGGTGGTGTGGGGCTGGACCACAGCAGGAAGCCGGGAACTACAGCCACATATCTCAAAAGGGTAGCAGGATTCCAAGGACCTGAGCCATCAACCTGTTGTCCACTCCCCCCCCCCCCGGGACATTATCAGAAACCTGGAGCCAGCAGTGGAGCTGGACTCAATCCCAGGCACTCTGACATGGGATGCTGGCTTCTGGAGTGATGGCTTAGCCCAGTACACCACAACACCTGCCCAGATGTTCTCTTTAGTCCAACTTCCATTGGAGTGAGCGGATAAAAGCAGCATGCACTGCTGAACTCCAGCAACATTTATATAAAGCATTCTTTTAGTCACAAGAGAAGAGGAAACAAAGACTGAGTCCACAGGAGTCCTTCTCCAGGCAGCCCCCACAAGTGCGGTGCTGCGACCCCAGCCACGGTGATGGTTCAGGGGCTGCTCAGCTTCTGCCCACTGAAGGAGAAGCCTAGGCACCTGCTGCCTGCGATCAAGCCACAGGTGGGTAAGGTTTTGGGTCGTGTCTGCTTGTGGTGGACTGAGGACACTTCAGGGGGGAGGACACTCTAGTCTGATGAGTACTAGTGGCCACTGCCCACTAGGCTGTCTGCAAGGCCTTCTGGGAGATGGAATCCCCAGGTGGCTGAGTAGAGATGGAACTACATGTTCCCCTACCTGACTCTACCGCCCTGACCTGGCATAGCACCTGCCCACATCTCTTGAGGGTGGTGAGATGTACCAGGAAGGGCTTTCCAATGATTCTGCCCCTCTCCCACCTGCCCGAGCCCTGGCCTCCACCCTCTGCCTGCCAGCAGTTACAGGCTAGATCTCTCTTGAGCTTTCCAGGAATCCTGGCTGATGTCCCTGCCCTGGCACCGTGCAAGAAGGTTTCTTTCCAGCCTGGACAGCTGGTCCTCAGTCATACACAGGATGTCATGATGTGCCCTGCAGATGCTGTTGTGGCTGTGTCTGCTGCCACCTGACTCCAGCCCCGAAGGTGGGTTCCTTCTGAATAGGTTTTGATTTTAGGATCTATTGTAGGATGCCAGGGTAGGGATGGAGGGGCATGGTGGATGTCCCTCTGGGGAGGGGTCAGAATTTGCTGCGTCAATCCATGCTATTTGGTTATTGAGACTCAGTTCCTTCCACAAACACCCTAGATTTATTCTTTCTTTCTCTCTCTTTTCTTTCTTCTCTCTCTCTTCTCCTTTTCTACTACTGAGAACATTCCTATACCTGTGTAGTCTTTAAAAAAGTTTTGTGTTTTATTTTTTGATTATTTGAAAGAGGGTGGGGAGAGAGTGAGTTGTGGTGGGAGGAGAATCTTGCATCCACTGCTTCACTCTCCAAGTAGCCCTAACAGCTGGGGCAGGAGCCTGGAGCTTCTTCCAGGTCTTCCCCATGGATGCAGGGGCACACGCACGTGGGCCATCTGCTGTTGCTTACCTGCCTTAGCAGGGAGCAGGATTGGAAGTGGAGCAGCCGAGACACTGCGGGGCCTTTGTGGGATGCTGGTGTCATCGGTGGAGGGGTGAGCTGCTCTGCACAATGTCAGCTCCATGTGTGTCGTCTTACACACCTGCCTTCCTATTCCATGAGGCAGGTCTAGGGGGCCAGTTCCACGCTTGCTTGGGGACCACCAATGCTGTCCAAAGTGATGGTCGCTGCTGTCCTCCCCATGCCCTTTAGTCCTCATGGTTTCTGCTCTTCCTCACACGTAGTCCCTTCCTTCTTCACTGTTGCCCCTTCCCTCACTCAGGTTGCCTGGCCCCATCACCGTGAGGGGCAGTCGTCCACTACTGCCGTTTCCCCACCCACTCCACACAAGGTCAAATTCCCTCACCCAGGTAGCTTGAGGAGGGAGGCCTGGGCAGTGTTTGATGTTTGTTACAATTTGTTGAACTGAGTGGCAGATGGCTGCACGTAGAGGGCTCCCATTCTGATGCCCGTATGGATGCACCATGGTCTCATCCCCCATGTGTGGGAGGACCATGGGTAGCACTCCAAGTGTGGGACCATTCTAATCAGAATGGTGGCTGTGATTTGGCCAGCTCTCTTCAAAACTGTTGTCATGAGTATTGATTGTCTGGTTCTGCGCTTAGCGTTGGAAAACGATCCAGCTGTTTTCCGGAAGTGAGCTGTGTGGATTCCGCCAGCAACGAAGGAGGGTTTCTGTTGTTCCACAGCCTTCACACCAATTATTGTATTTTAGGAAAGATTTTATCCATGTTCACAGTCATCCAAGTCTAGCTCATTGTGTAAATCTTCTTTTTCCTGCTGAAAAAAGATGTTGAGTGTTATTCTACATGCTTATTTGACACCTACATATGTTCTCTGATGAGGTGGCATCTATTCTGATCTTTATTCATCTGTAATGTTGCTGTTTTCTGATACGTGGATTTTAGATTGTTAGTATATACTGGATACATTCTTTTTTCATGTATTTTTCCAGGGATTTCTCCCAGTCTGTGGCTTGTACCTTTAACTCCTTTATAGCATTTTTCATTGGGGTAGAGTTTTTTTTTTTTCAAAATTCATTTTACTTTTATTGGAAAGTCAAATATAGAAACAGCAGGAGAGCCAGAGAGGAAGATCTTTCATCTGACGATTCTCTCCCCAAGTGGCTGTGATGGCCAGAGCCAGGAGCTTCTTCCAGGTCTCCCACACAGGTACAGAGTCCCAAGGCTTTGGACTGTCATCAACTGCTTTCCCAGGCCACAAGCAGGGAGCTGGATGGGAAGCAGGGCCACCAGGATTAAAACCCGTGCCCACGTGGAATCCTGGCATGTGCAAGATAAGGACTTAAGCCGGTAGGCTACCACGCCAGGCCTGGGGCAGAGTTTTTTTTTTTTTTTTTATAATCTATTTTATTGTGTTGTTGTTGACAATCTTTACATAGTTAATTACAGTTAAAGAAAGAAAAAGAAAAAAAAAGGTTCAGGGGGATAGGGAAGTGGGTAATACTACTATGTCCATATTGTTTCCATCTTGTATCTGAGGTAAAGGGGGATATTGAGGGAGAAGCCCCACCCGGTTTCCCGCCCACCCCGAGTCCCAGATGTGGGGCATGCTCTGAGATATGTGCTCGAGTGGTGTTAATAGTTCTCCAGTTATGAATCGCTGCCAGTTTCGCTCGATGAGGTCGTCCACTGATTGATATGGTCCATCATAAAGTCTCTGTTTGTGGGGCAGAGTTTTTAAAAGATTTCTTTTTTTATTTGGAAAGTAGACTGACACAGAGAGAGGAACACAGAGAGATTTTTCCATCTGCAGGTTCACTTCCCAAATGCCTCCCCCAGCTGAGTCTGGAACAGGCTGGAACTAGGAACCAAGAAGTCCAGCGAGATCTCCCTCCTGGCTGGCAGTGATCCGAGTATTTGAGCCATTTACTGCCTGCCAGGTGCATCTGAGTGGCAGGACTTGAACTAGGTACTCTGACATGAAGTGGCGGCATCCCAAGTGGTGACTTGACTGCACTGGCCCACAGCATCTGCCCACCGAGTAGATTTTTAAATTCTAATGGGTTCTGCATTCATTATTTCCCTTCATGGATTGGCTTTTGGACTTGCATTTGCAAATGTATCATGAGATATATGTTCATGTCCATTTTTGTCCAGACTTGTTATAATTTCACATTTTTGAATGTAAGCCTGGGGGCCATTTTGAATGAATGAATGTTTACTTTGGTTCTAAGGTGGGGAACCGTGTTTTCTTTTTTTTTTTTTTTTTTTCTGAATGGTTTCCAACTGTGCCATCACTAATTGTGGAACAGACACTCCTTTCTCCGTGGAGTTGCCTTTGTTGCTTCGCCAGTCAGTTGGCTGCCTTTGCCGCAGCCCATTTGGGGCTCTCAGCTTCTTCCCAATTTATCCATCTGTCTGTTCATCACCATTTACCTCGTCACTGCAGCTCCGTGTTAACCGCCGGGATCCGGGGACCCTGAGGCGCTAGTTCTTCGTGGTTGGCCTTCTTCGGGCAAATGCCATCTGTTCTAGGATCTGAAACAGTTTCAGGGAAGGTTTCATTGAATTTCTATGGCACTTTTGAGAGAATTTTCATCTTAACATTAAGTCTGCCAGTCCTGGATGGGTCACATCTCCCTTGATTTGTATTTTGTTTGATTTCTTTTGACACAGTTTCAAGATTTTCCGAATGCATTTTTGCTTAGGGGCATACATTTTAGGCTGCGCAATTGTTAATGATACTGTTTCTTTAAAAATGTTTATCTTCCAGTTTCTCTTCTAGACTGTTACTGACCCATAGTAAATCAAATGGTTTTGTCTACTGACCATGTTCTCTGACTTGGGTTGTTTCCATCCGTTCCCACCAAGGGAAGCGGTGGTGGGCTCTTTCTGTCAATCTCGCTCTGGAGTCCGGGCTCCATCAGAGCAGCGACGTGCAGGACCGCCGCCAGGGGGCGCCCAGTCGCCGCGCGGACGGCGCCCAAGCTCCTCGCAGCCGCCAGGGGGCGCCCAGCTCGCCTCGTCGGACGAGCGCGAGGCGCCATGGCTCCGTGCGCGGTTGTCTCGTCCTCACTGCGCGCAGCTTTGCTGTCCTCGGGAGCAAGCCCGGGGAGATGCCTCAGCCTGGGGACACCTAGGAGCCCGAGCTCAGGCCGGAAACCGGGGCTGTGTGCTCCTCAGGATCGAACCAGGGGGACACCATTGTGGCTCCAGATGGGGCTGAGGAAAAGATGAGGGCAAAGGTGAGGGAAAGGTGAGGTGAAAGGTGGGAGGGAAAGGTGGGGACGCCCCCACGGAGCCAGCACCCCGGGTCACTCTGTGCGGGTCCGGGTCTGTGGCTGCCAGAGATGCCTCCTCGGGGTCCCGGAGAGTGGGGGGTGGTCCTGCGGCGAGGAAAGGACACTCCGGTCCCGGACAGTCCCTGGAACGGTGTTAAATGCGTGGAACACGCTGAAAAGGCCGTGGGTGTGAGTGCAGAGTAGGCCCTCAGGTCAAACAGAGTGGTGCGAGCCAACAGAGGGGCACGGGCTCCGGGCTCGGGCACCCCACCCGTGCCAGCGGGGTCAAGTGTGTTAGGGGCCTCCCGGCAGCTCGGCCACGCTGACCCGTTGCTGGGCGGCTCTGGGGAGGGGGCCTGGTGACCCCTCGACTGGCTGTTAGTGATGGCTGAGGATGGCTCCTCTTCCTTCCTTCCTTCCTTCCTTCCTTCCTTCCTTCCTTCCTTCCTTCCTTTCACTTTTTAACAGTAACAAAAGCTGGCGAGGATGTGGAGAAAGAGGAACACTGATTATAATGTGGGTGGGAATGCAAATTAGCGCAGTCACTGTGGAAAACAGGGTGGAAATTTCTAAAAACGCTAGAAATAGGGGCCGGCCAGTGCTGTGGCATTGTGAGTTAAGCTTCTGTAGCAGCTCTGACTGCTCCGTTTCCCATCCAGCTCCCTGCCTGTGGCCTGGGAAAGCAGGGGAGGACGGCCCAAAGACTTGGGACCCTGTACCTGCATGGGAAACCCGGAAGAAGCTCCTGGCTCCTGGCTTCAGATAGGCTTAGCTCCAGCTGCTGGGGCTATTTGAGGAAAGAACCAGTGGATGGAAGATCTTTCTCTCTGTATCTCTTTCTTTCTGTAAATCTGCCTTTCAAATAAAAATAAATAAGCTTTAAGAAAAGAAAAGAAAAACAGAGTAGCCAGGATTTGATCCAAGCACTGTGATATGAGATGCCACTGCCCAGCATAGAATCCTGAGATTGTTTTTTTTAATTCAGTTAAAGAAAACACTTCCAGGTTCGTTTTATGTCTTGCCATTAGCATGCTCACATTTTTGTGGCTGAGAAAGTCAGTTTTATTCCCAATATATCTTCAGTGGGGCAAAAGCTAAAGTGGGTCTTAAAATCATAGATTCAATGAAACATACTGAACCACAAAGTGAACTGAGTTGCCTGGCTCTCCTGGGCTGCGTGTAAAACGAATTCAGTTAGTGGGACCCGATGGCGTAGGTGAGATCTTTATTGTACTAAATCTTGCTATTACTTTTCTGTACTGGTCAGCCCTTTAGTTTTATTATTTCAATGTGAACACTTAAGTAAACGAGCAGATGTGAAAAAAGTAACAATGATTTACAATACAGTTTTTGCTTCATATTGGGTTTAGATTTGCACAGACATTGTGAAGAGGAATGTGTAAAATTCTCCAGCCTCATTTCCCCTCTTACTGGTCCATATGGTCTGATCTCTTATGAAGATGGACCCCTCGCCAGCCAATCTTGTTCGAATGACCCCTTGATAATCTCACTTTGAGGGCTAGATCTCAGCTGTGAGTTTTGAGGAGATACAAACTTTCAGGCCGTATTGGTAAAGTTGGTGTTTCTTTCATTTTGGTTTGTTTTTCAGTTCTGCGAGCCATCACAGCAACGACCAAACCTGAGTAGGAGCTTGTGTGAGCCTCCATTCTGTTGTCTAGTCCCACAGGTGTGTCTGTAAACTGGGTACCCACCGCTTGCCGTTGGCATCTGAAGTGGGAGAGGCAGTCGCATGCTGCTATGCCTTTCCATTGATACCCAGCTAATATGCAGCAACTTGGGGAACCAGTTCATGGGGGATGTTTCCCTGCCCTCACCTTCCTGAACTGTAAGTGTTGTAAGTAGAATCCAGAGAAACAATGTCTGGTTCTCTTTTCAGACTTGTAAGGACTGTTTCTGTGGAGGGATTTCCCCAGTTCAGTTCTACATTCTGCTATGAAAGGACAGTCTTGTTCCTGTATGTTTCCACAGTTTTACCTGGTGATTTATGTTTGGGAAGCATTTTCAGTTCAGAGAATCGAGGGGTCTCAATGTCAGGTTGTCAACGTGACACTAGTTGCACGTTGAGAAAAGCTGCCGCTCTGCTGTTCTGCTTTCTGCCAGCCTTGAGGGAAGCTTGCTCTGGTTCCTCACCCTCTGGCAACAGTTCCTTTGTTCTGTGTGTGTGTGTGTGTTAATATTTTTTTTTTATTGGAAAGTCAGATTTACAGAGAGAAGGAGAGACAGTGAGAGAGATCTTCCATCTGCTGGTTCTCTCCCCAAGTGGCCACAATGACTGCAGTTGAAGCCAGGAGCCTAGAGCTTCTTCCGAGTCTCCCACATGGGTGCAGGGTCCCAAGACTTGGCAATCCTCCCCTGCTTTCCCAATGCATTAGCAGGGAACCGGTTGGAAAGTGGGGCAGCCAAGACATGAACCGGTGACCATATGGGATGCCAGTTCCGCAAAGCTGAATATTAGCCTGATTTGCCACTTTGCTGGCCCTGGATAGCATACTCTTATCGGATATATATAATGTGAAAATATTTTCTTCTAGTTTGTTGGTTGTGAAACAATGCGAGGTTTATATTTTGCCTGCTCTGCTTTGGTTTTCTGCGACTTCACTCTTGTTAAACCTTTGGAATGCAGGCAGTGGTTGTATTTTGTTCACTGATGACTGACATATGGAGGATCCTAGAAGCCCAAAATGGCTGGATGCCAGGCAAATCAACCCTGTGATTCCTGGTAGGAAATTCTGAGTCCTGTCCCAAACCCTGCCACCAGGCTTCATGGGGAGGGGGATGTCAGACTAATCCTAAGTGGCCGATAATCTTATCCATTGTGGTTATTTAATGAAACCTTCATAAAAATACAAAGGACGCGGTTCAAGGAGCTTCCCTGTTGCCCAACGTGAGATACCAGGAGGAAGCTTTCCTGTGGAGGAAAGTGAGAGAGTTCCACCTCCTTTCCCATCTACCTTGTCATCTTCTGGCTTCTCCTTGTCAGTTTCTGTAGAAACCAGCTCTGGAAAGTACTGCTTTGGCTTGAGTTCTGTGACTTCTAGCAGAGGAAGGACATGAGACGATGGCGGTGAGAACCTCTTACTTGTGGCAAAGCGGGGCAGGAAGTCGCTGATAAACTGGGCGCTTACAGTTGGCATCAGAGGTGGGGCAGCCTTTTGGGACTGAGCCCCTGTCTGTAACTACCCCTGGGTAAATGGTGTCATGGGGGGATTGAACTACAGCACTCCAGCTACTCTTAGAATTGCTTGGTGTGGGAACAGTCTTACACTTTCTGGGCAAAGAGTTCTGTGTTGAGCAAAAGCAGGAGAAACAGTTGCTTTGCTCCTTGGCTAAGAATGTTTCTTCAACTTTCTTAATAGAGTCTTCAGGCGTTTGTTTTGAATTAAATCCAATTTGCTTGACTTTCTATCATTTGTGCTTTTGGTGTCAGATCTTAAAAACAAATGCTAAATGCAGGGTCATGAAGATTTATCTGTGCCTTCTTCTGGAGTTTATAGTTTTACCTCTTATGAGGGTTTTTAAGATTTATTTATTTATTTTAATTGGAAAGGCAGATATACAGAGAAGGAGAGACAGAAAGATCTTCCATCTGCTGGTTTACTCCTCAAGCAGCTGCCACAGCTGGGGCTAAGCCAATCCAAAGCCAGGAGCCAGGAGCTTCTTCCAGGTTTCCCAGTGTGTGCTGGGTCCCAAGGCTGCTGGAGGGGAAGTAGAGCAGCTGGGATTAAAACTGGTGCCCATACGGGATCCCAGTGGTGCTTGGAAAGTGAGGATTTGGCTGCTAGGCTATCAAGCCAGCACCCACATTTAGGTTTATGATTCATTTAATTTTTTTTTAACCTCATGTGAAGTTAGGGCATGTGGATAGCCAGGTACTGAGTACTCTTTGCTGAAGATATTCTCTTCAACATTTGCTTATTTACTTATAGATTTATCTGAGAGAGAGAGAGATCACTAGTTCCCCATCTTCTGGCTCACTCCCCAAATGCCTGCTGGTGTAGTAGGAACAATGAAGATGGGTGCCAGAAAATTAATCCAGGGGTTTCCGACATGGTGGCAGGGACTCAAGTCCATTGTCAAGTATCTCTGCCTCCAAGGGTCTGCCTTGTCAGGACAATGAGGTCAGGAGCTGAAGATGGATATTAACTGTAGGACTTTCCCCACCAGGCCTCTGATCCACTGGGAAGGTAACAGCCTTTCCTGCATTCCTCAAATCCAAGAATCTTTCTGTTTAGCCAGTATCATACTTTGTTTGATTTCCATTATTTTATATTAACATTTGAAATTGGCAAGTATGACTCATCTTAATTTGTTTCTGTTTTCATGATTGTTCTGACCATTTAGTTAGTGCCCCTTGAAATTCCATATGAATCTTAAGATAAGTGTCCCAATATATAGCCAATGGTCTTTGTGATAAGAATCACACCGAATCTTCAGACTGCTTTGCTGTATAATAATATAATCTGAAAGAATCTTAGGTGTTCTGTTGCATGAATGTGATATCATTTGTATTTGTTTTGGTCTTCTTTAAGTTCATTCACCAGTGTTTTGTAATTGTCAATGTGTAAGTCTTCCTACAATCCAAATTTGTTCATTGGTATATAATTAGTGTTGACCTTTATTATTTAAAATGGAATTTGAAGATTTCCTAAGAGTTTATACTGCTGGCATGAAGTGGAATGTTGCATGCTTAGACTGTGTTTTTAGCTTTACTGAGCATGTTTGCTGGCTCTAACACTGCTTTATGACCCCTTAGTATTTTCTTTCTCTTGCCCCATGGTTCTGTTCTGCAGAGTCCCTTTAGTGCAGTGTTGAATACAGAGGTGACATTAGTATCCCTTCCTTGCTCCTCAACTCAGGTCTAGAGCTCCTGGTTCCTGGTTTTGGATCAGCCCAATCCAGCTGTTCCATCCATTTGGGGGAGTGAAGCAGTAAATAGAAAATCTCTCTCTCTCTCTCTTTCAAATAAATATTTTCCTAAAGACTGATTTTTAGGAGAAATATTTAGATAGAGAAGGAGAAACAGAAAGATCTTCTGTCTGCTGATTCACTCCCAAAGAGGCCACAATGGCCAGAGTAAAGCCAATCTGAAGCCAGGAGCCGAGAGCTTCTTCAAGGTCTCCCACATGGGTGCAGGGTCCCAAGGCTTTGGGCCATCCTCTACTGCTTTTCCAGGCCACAGGCAGGGAGCTGGATGGGAAGTGGAGCAACCAGGACATGAGCCAGCATCCATACGAGCTCCCAGAACTTACAAGGTAAGGATTTGTTAACTAGACCATTGCACTAGACTCGTAAATCTTTTTTCAAAAGGATTTAGAGATTAGGGTTTGGGATTTGGATGAGGATTACAGAAAAGGTTCAGGATTGGTGGCTAAGAGTTACAGGGTTAGAAGGTTACAAAGTCAGAAGAATAGAAGGTTAGGGCTGAGGGCCAAGGCCAGGATAGGGTTAGGCAAAGGGATTGGGATTAGCGGTTAGGGAACAGGGATGAGGGTAGGAAAAAGCTAGTGCTATGGTTAGGGCTGGGACCAGAGATCTAGTCAGGGATTAAGGTTGGGGCTGTGGTTAGGATTTAGGGCTAGGGTAGTATTAGGGTTAGCGCTAACACTAGGATTGGCACTAGAATTTAGAGTTTGGGCTAAGAAAGTGCTAGGGGTAGGTTAGAGTTGGTATTAGGGATTAGGTTAGTTAAGGGTTTGGGTGAGGGTTAGGCAGAACCTGGAAAACCATTGGTGCCACAACCTTGAATGACTCACAGCATCACTTTTGTTCTCAGTTGGCTAATTTAAGGATGCAAACCCAAGACAGTTGCTAGATTCTTAGAAAAGCCCTTAGAACCTTAGGTACTTAGAAGTAATACTTTTGTGACTATTTGGCATAAAAATACATTTGGAATAGATTTTCCCTGGTCATGCTAACCTGTCTGTAGGTCACAAAATAATGACATGAAAGGGTGAGAGGAACCAGACAACAGCTGGTCAGCTGGCACTGCTTTTCCTTAAATCAGAAAACATCTTTGCAGAGTATGTACTGTGGGCCAGACTCCAGGCCAGGTCTCAGGGATACAGGTGTCTCCCAGCATCAGCAGGAGATGTGTCCCAGGTTCCTTGTGAATACCAAAACCCACATATGGTCAAATCCCTTATAAAAGCTGCTGCAGTCTGTGTATACAACCTACACAAAGGTGATGCTTTATGTCATCTTGGGATTAGTTATTCCTAATGCAATGAAAATGCCACATAAACAGTTGTTCCACTGTACACTTAAGAGGAAAACAAAAGAAGAAAATCTACACATGATCAGTTTCAAGCAAGCAGGGCTGCCTTGATAGGATTCGATACACAGTACATGGTCACAACAAAGCAACTCTCTTCCTGATGATGCTTGACCTGTGGTTGGCTGGACCCAAGGATACAGAACTTGAAGATGCAGTGTTTTTACGAGAAAAATAAAAAAGGTCATGCTTTCACTGAGCTTATCACAGGTGAGAGGAAGGCAGAGCAATGGTTACAAGACAGTGCTAACTGCAAGGATATGAGCTGTGAGAGCTCAGGAGGGGACAGCCAAACTTCTGTTAGATCCATTGTAGAAGTGATGTCCACGCAGAAACCCAGGCTGCAGTGGTGAAGGGGAGCATTCCAAAGAGGAAGAAGTTATATAGAGACCCAAGGAAACACAGGGGTGACCACCTGACCTGGTTTGCCCATGGATGCCCTGGTTTGAGCACTAAATGATCACGCTCCCATGAAGACCCCGTGACCGCTGAATTGTCCTCAGAACTATGATTATTCCAGGAGAGGTGGAGCCTGGAGTTGGAAGAGAAAGGAAGCTGGAAAAACAAAACAAAGCAAAACAAAACAAAAAAACCCACTAGGAGTCCAAACCAGAAACCAAGTCATGCTAAAGACTGAGGACTTCATCTTGAAGGTTATTGCACAACCAGTAAGGAATTTTAAAGAGCACAACTTGCTAAAACGTGTGTTTAGAAAGAGCTCTGGCTTCTGGATAGTTAAGGAGAGGCACAAGATTTCTAGGGAAGAGATTATAGTGACCTGATCTAAAGTAGTGAAAGACGGTGACAAGAATTTGAAAAACGCAGGAAATTTCCAGGAGATTTTTATAACAAATTTAGAGATGGATAGGAGGAAAAGAAATCAAAACTGACTTTCAGATTTCTGGCTTGGGCAACTGGAAAAAAAAAAAGTCTTGGGAACTAATTAGTGTAGTTTGGAAATAGGTTCACTGCACCACCCTGTACCCGGATGCATACAAAGCAGCTCTCTGTTTCCCATACAGCTCTTGTTGACTTAAAGGCGATCTCCATTGTTGTTTGATGGGTTTAGAAGTTTCAGGCACAGTTTTGAGATGTAGAGAAGGGGAAGGAGAAGGTTTGGAGTGTGAGGGGGAAACAGGTATTTGTCAACCTAAATGCTTGCATTTTACTGTATTCCATCTTTATAACAGTTGCACAAGGTGGGTAGAGAAGTTAAAAAATTTTTTTTTTATTTGAAAGGCAGAGCAACAGAAGTTGGGAGGGGAGAGAGAGTGAGAAACAAAGAGATATCTTCCATCTGCTGGTCAGCAGAGGCTGGGCCAAGCCAAAGTCAGGAGCCAGGCACTCCACTTGGATCTGCCCCACGGGTCGCAGGGGCCCAGTGCTTGGGATTCTGCCTGCTGTCCAGGCCCCAATGGCAAGGAGCTGGATTGGAAGCTAAGCGACCAGGACTCAAACATGGGTGCTGGCATTGCCAACAGTGGCTTAGCCTGCAGTGCCACAGAGGTAAAGAGACCTTAGTGTCTTCATTTTACAGCTGCAGAATTGGGGATCAAAGAATTGTGCCAAGGATGACAAAGAACTAAAGCTGAGCTTTCCACCCAGGCATGTGGGACTCCAGGGATCCACTCTTTCCACAGGCAGCTTCCCAGGGAACACTGGTTTCTACCCAACGGGATATTCCTTCACACCCACTGCTTTGTATTGAATTCCTCTTCACTCTGCATTGTGATGACAAATTGGGGGTAGAGGGGTTCTTCCTAGAAAGAGTTTGACATAGTGGCCTAGAGAAGGATGCAGACCACAGACCGTGAGTGTCACCTCCTCTTGTCTTGGAGGCAAGCTAGAGGCTGCTTCCCAGAATTGGGACTGTCTGTTTCTTAATCTTCCATAACTGGTGCTTATACTGATTATATTTGCAAAAACCCCCAAACCAGAGGACCTATATAATTATCTTTGTGGAACTCAAGGCCAAGGGAAGCTATGGAGACAGTGTGGGCATCCACAGCTGATCTGGGGAAGCAGGCAGTGCCTGGAGATACAACTCAAGAGAAAAATAGCTATGGGAAGGCCACACAGAGAAGGAACAAGAGCAGATTCTTTCCTGGGATCCCCCACGAAGGGGAGAGGATGCACAGAGCACTTCTCTACCCCGAGTGAGGGGAGGAAGCCTCCAGGTAGACCTGTGCACCTTGCATGGAGGCTAGGTCTCAGGACCAGGTATGTTGCAGCAATAAAAGAAACCCCAGCACCATGAGGAGCTCCTCTTTTATTTATTTTTCTTGGAAAGTCAGATTTACAGACAGAAGGAGAAACAGAAAGATCTTTCATCCACTGGTTCACTCCCCAAGTAGCCACAACGGAAAGAACTGAGCCAATCCAAAGCCAGGAGTCAGGAGCTTCCTCCTGGTCTCCCATTCAGGTGAAGGGTCCCAAGTCTTTAGGCCATCCTCCACTGCTTTCCCAGACCACAAGGAGAAAGGTGGAAGGGAAGTGGAGCAGTCGTGACACAAACCGCCACCCAGATGGGATCTCAGTGCAAGCAAGGCTAGGACTATCACGCTCGGCCCAAGGAGCTCCTTTTTTAATCAGCCAGGTTTGCATGTTGATGTAAATCTTATCTTCCTCAAAATGTCAATCCTTCTGTATTCATGTAGAACTCTGCCCATTTCATCCCATCAGTCTTTTAACTGTTATTTTGCATGTGCATTATTTCCCCACTTGAAATTATCCAAAGGATCCCGTTCTTCTCATTCTGTATTTCCGCATTTTCCCTCCACGTGGTCAGTATTTCTCAGGAACACTCATTGGAAGGCCAGGAGCAGACCTGACTTGCATCTCGCCGGGGGTTTCTTTCTTCACTGACAACTAGCAGCCAAAGGGCACCAGGGGGCGTGTTCCCCTTATTTGAGTGCAGAGCTGAGCCGCTTCTGCCAATTAGTCCCTTAAAACTTCAGACGTGGATGAAATGACAGAAACCAGTCTTCACATTGTCAGTTTCTGTACAGAACACATTTTTAAAAGCAATCAATCGTCAGGATAGCTATTATCAAAATGAAAACAGAAAAAAAATTGTCAAAGAAGTAGTCAACGTGGAACTCTTGTGCATTACTGGTGCTGCAGCCGCTGTAGAAAACAGTAGGACAGTTTCTCAAAAAATTTGAACACGCTATTATAATCAAGCAACTCTAATGCTGGGTATATACCCAAAAGAACTGGAAGCAAAGACAGGCAGATATTTGTACACCATGTGCATAGCAACATCATTTATGATAGCCAAAAGGAAACAACTTGAGTGTCCATCCACAGATGAACAGAAAGACCAGCTGTGGTCCATTCACACAGTGGACTATTAGTTAGCCTTAGAAATGGAGGAAATTTTGACACATGCTGTGACATGGATGGATAAACTCTGAGGACCCTGTGTTAAGTTCACTGAACCAAACACTCAGGGACAAACACTGTATCATTCCACTTACGTAGGTATTTAGCATAGTCAAATTCATAGACAGAGAGTAGAATGGGAATTGCTAGGGCTGAGGGCACAAGGGAAGTGGGAGAATTAGTGTTAAATAAGGGCAGAACTTCAGCTTGGAAAGGTAAAAAAGTTCTGGGATGGATGGTGAGGCACAATGTGAATGTAGGCCACTGAATTGCACACTTAAGCATGGAAGAGAAAAGGGATAGATGTGTCTGCGTTAGGCTTTACATACTAACCTAATGTTCTAGTATAGGGCCTTGGGGTAGTGAAGCATTTCAAGAGCCATGCAGCCCCACAACTGTAAGAAAGAGGGGCCTGGTGTCAGACAAGCTAGCCTTGCTAAGGCTCACCTCCCACCTGCCCTGCACTTCCAATGCACTCCCTCAGCCCAGCCAGGATCTTGCTTTCTCAAATTTCCTTCATTTGTGAGGTTGCATTTGGTGCAGCAGTTAAGATCTTGCTTGAGATGTACACATGTCAGAGCAGAGTTCCTGGGTTTGAGTCCCGACTTCACTTCTAATTACAGTTTCCCGGTACTTCCTACTATGGGAGGCTGCAGGAGATAGCTCAAGTGCTTGGTCTCTGGTATCTAGACCAAGTTCCAGGTTCCTGGATTTGACTCAGCCCAACCCTGGCTGCAGGATCCCTCCTGGCTGAGGAGTGGACCAACAGGTGGAAGAATCTCTCTCTCTCTCCTCCCCGCTGTGTCTTCTTTTCAAATCAACAAAAACAAAAGTTTTTTTAAACCTACTTTTCCATGTCTTACATTCTACATCCCATACTTTATAACGTGTCTCAAAAATGTCATTTGATGCAGGCTGGGTCCTGTAGTCCTTTCACTAAATGTGTTCCTGTAAGTTGCACATGTAGTTCCTCTTCTGAGACCAGGACACTGGGTCTCAGCCTTGATCTCTTGGAGTTGATGAGGACCCGCCTGATGCTGTCTCCCATGGCCTGTTTCCCATCTTCACCCTACATGATCTCTGTAGCATTTGATTGGTTGAGTCTTTTCTTCTTAAAATGGTCTGCATCTTTGTGACTGCTCTTAGCTTCCACTAGAACAGCAGAAAGCAAGTGTCATGGCACTGACATGTGACAGGTTAAATAAAGCACAGCACGACAGGTGAGAATTCACAGGTGGTATTCAATGAAGTCCCAGTTGATGGGCAGGGACAATAAATGGTCTGAGTCAGATGGGGACATTCATCTTCCTGAACTAAGTGGAGGATGGAATTAGTCATTGAAGTTTGGATGAAGTTTCTACAGACAGGAATGAGCAGGGAAAGAGTTCTAGGACAATAGCATGGGTTGTGAAAAGAAAATAAATAAATAACTAAAACCAAAAGGATGCATACTTGTCAAAAGTCAAAGAGAATGGTAGCAATAAAGTTGGAAAAAACTAACGTATTCATTCTAGAGTGATGTTTAAATTCTTCATGATGAAATTTTGGTGTGTTTCTTTCCCGCATCATAAAAGCAGTAACCCAGGACGAGCAGTTGGCACAACAGTGAGGACACCACTGGAGACACCCACGTCCCATAGCAGAGCATTTTGGTTTGAATCCTGGGTGCACCTCTGATTCCAGCTTCCTGCTCATAGCCATCCTGGAAGGAAGCAGGTGATGGCACCACTGTCATCCACATAGAAGACCAGGACTGAGTTCTTGAATCCTTGGTTCAGACCGACCCAGGCCCAGCTATTTCTGGTATTGGAGAGTGAATTACCAGATGGAAGATCTCTCTCTCTCTCTCTTTCTCTCTCTCTCCTTCTCTATCTCTCTCACTTTTATTCAAATAAATAAAAGTAAATAAAATTTTAAAAATAGGAATGCTTTTTTGGATGCTTTAAAAATCTTCAATTTATTTGAAAGGCAGAGAGATCTTTTATTTATTGGTTCACTCCCCAAATGCGCTCAACAGCTGGGGCTGTGCCAGGCCAAAATCAGAAGCCCAAAACTTATCCCACATCACCCATATGGGTAACAAGGACCCAAGGACTTGAACCATCATGAGATACCCTCAGGGTGTGCTGGATTGAGAGTGGAACCAGGATTCAAACCCAGGCACTCCGACATATGATGTGGGCATCTCAAGTGGCCTTTTGGCTGCTGCACCTGACATCTACCCCTAGAAACGTATTTAAGGAAGGAAAATGGCTACGTAGTTGACATGCATACTAAAAATCACAACAACACACATACCCATGAGAAAAATCAAAATGCTGAGCTAAAGATAATTGGCTGTTACCAAATCTGTACTGTTTAGTTGACGTTTGTTGTTTCATTTTGTCATTGAAATGCTAGCAGATGAAAGCTTGAACCCTACTCCTATGAAGAATCAAATATAGGAGGGGGAAAGATATTAACCAGCTTAGAATTCCATCCATTGACTTCTTCATGTTTCTCAAAGAAAGGTCATGGTTATTTGAGCTGAGGACAGACCACCTTGGTTCAGCTTGGAGGACACAGGCTTCCTAAGGAACATGGATTAAGTAAGCCCCACCATGGGCCGTGGGAAACGAGGTCCTGGAAGGATAAATGTGTGCTTTTAGGCAGATTGCTCTGGTAACTGTAGACAGGATGGGTTGGTGATGGGAGCAACCCGAGACAGGAAGACCTCTTAGCAGATCAATGCAGTAAGTAGCAGTGATCCAAATTTGACATGGGATCACAAGACCTTGTGTTTACACAGTGCTTTATGTTGTGCACATTCTTTTCAGACACTCGTTAACATGGTTATATGAGATAGGTAGGGCCACAAAGAGAAAAGTTGGAGGTTTAATTTAAAAAGCAGCTATGTGAGAAACATTTTCCAAGGAATTGACAGGACTTAGTGACCATGAAGGTAGGGGGAAGGAGGTGCTGGGGTGGGGGTAGGAGAGGCATCAAAATAAATCCCAAAGTGTTTAAGCTGGAGTGACTGGGAGAATGGGTTATAACAGTAACCGAGAGGGGCAAACTAGTATGGAGGGGGCAGAACTTGAATCGGGGCTTTCTGCCCGGGGTCTCTATAATGTAGTCTAATCACAGCACCGTGTAGCGTTACCCGATTGTCGTTCTGTGGCGTGTCCTCCAAGCAGGAGCAGCTCTGCAGGCTTCCTGGGACCTCACAATCTTGACTTTTTAAGATATCACAGGCCATTGTGCCTGGCTGTTCCTCAGTTGGGCTCGGTCCAGTGTCTCCTTGTGACAACCCAGGTCATGCATCTTTGGAATATCACAGAAGGGACATTGTCACTACTCACTGTGTCCTCTCGGACGGTACACAATGTGGATCTGTTTAACTGTGGCGTTAACTTTTATGATTTGATTAAGGTGGTATCTGCCAGATACCTCCATGGTAAAGTGCCTCCCTCTGCCTGACCTTGAAAGGATGCCAGCACAGCTGTCTTCGAGGCGACCTGCTGTTGGGAGCTGGGAAAGGGTCATTTGCTGGGGGTGGGGTGGGGCTTGTGCTGAGCAAGGCAGGCGGGGAAGGAGGGATTGTTTCATTTGATTTGTCAGGATCCCCAAGGAATAGTAAAAGTGCGAGAGGGACTTGCAAGGGAAATCTGGGTTGGAAGTAAAGGCTGGGACATTTCACCAAGTGGTGACCACAATAAGGAGGACAGACTAAGGAATTAGAAGCACTGAGCTTTTACCTTTGAGAGCACACACAGATTTGGCAAAGGAGAAAGGGAAGCCAGGAAATAAGTGAGAGAAATGTATCAGAGAGAAAAAAGGAAATCCTAGAGTATCAGGATTTTAGGAGCAAAGTCAGTATCCATGCTATCAGGACCTCTACAGCGATCCATGAAGAAAAAAATGGTTCTCTCTCTTTCTCCTCTTTTCAAAGGAATTTTTCAAACATTGGTTAGAGCATGAGCTTGAGGGTGGAAAATGTGCAAAGCCGGTTTCCTGGTGCAGGTAGACACATAGGGTCCCATGCTTGAAAGAGTTCTGGGCCTGACTTCAATACTCTTCCTTCTCAGTCTTAAAACCATGTGTTTTCGAGCACAAGGTTCTGCACTTTCATTTCGCACTGGACTCTGTAAATGACGCAGCAAGTGCCAACCATTCATGCCTCTGCGACTGTTTCTTAGTGACCAGTAGCTGGGCCCCACCGCAAGGTGGGAGTGAAATTGAACGCTGCCCTTAGCAGAGCCAGCAGATGAGCCCACCAGAATGTGGATGGACTTACAGAGGCTAAGGGAAGGGGCCAGGCCTTGGTGGGTCAGACCAAGACTTGGAAAGGCATTGGGACTGGAGGCCAGAAGTCGAGGTGGAAAGACCGCAGGCCACGAGGGGAAGGGGCTTAGCGGGAAGGTGGCCTTGTGGGGCATCTTGGCGGCCCGCCGGGAAGTGGCTGCTGGGGTTCGCCATCAGGGAACAGCTGGGCTGCCTAGGATTCGGGGACAAAAGGGTTAGATCTAGCGACCTGGAACAAGACGTGGCAGATCCGCAAAGGTGGGCAGGATCCTGGCCTCCGGCCTCCCTGCGTGCCCTCCGCCGGGCTGGTGGCCGCCAGGGAGCGAGCCTGGGCCGCGGGGGCGGTGCACGGAGGCCTCCGTGGGTCCGGGCACGTCCGCGCCGCCACCGCCTTCCCAGCCTCCGGCGCCCGCAGGCTGAGCTGGCGGGGAGGGGCGCGCTCCTCCCTCTCTGGCTCGGGCGCTTCCGCCGGCCACAAGCCGGGGGTTAGGCGGCGGGCCCAGGAAAAGCGATGGAGGCGGACACGTGGGGCCGCAGCAGCAAGCGGTGGCCGCCCCTGGGCCCGGGCTTGGCGCTTTTCAGCAGGACGGCAAGGTGGGCAGGCTAGCTCCGACGCAGCCTGGCTGGTAACTCTGCCTGCGCTGCCAGGGCCTTCCGATCCCGGCTAGTGGGGGTGGGGCGGGGTTCTAACCGCCGCCTGGGCGCTCGCGTCGGGGAAGAAGGTGCAGAGGTCAGCCCAGCCCAGCGCTGCCCCTTGCCAAGCGCCACAACCTCCCCGAATTCTTCCCCCATAGGCCGGCGTACCCTGCGAAACCTCAAAAACTGTATGAAGCCGGGAGGAAATGATTCTGGCTCTAAGAAAAAGAGGGGAGCAAATGGAAGAGCTGTGAGATGGTGTTCAACCTCTACCCGCCGCCCAAGGAGCACAGTAATATGCGCTTTAGTTTATAAAGCATGACAAGAAAAATGTAAAGAATTAGACATCCCTGCCCCACAAACGCCCATGGATCCACCATCCAGAAGCCAACACCTTACATATTGGGATGTAACTTCAAATTTTAGCTGCGTGTTTCTCTTCACGTACTTAGAAATTCTGTATAAACGATCGAATCTTGCTTTTTGTACTTAATATCATACAAACATTTCCCATTTCCTTAAACACATTGTAAATACGTTTCATGGTGGTTGGTTGTTATACATCTGCAACAAATTGTACCCATCTGCATTTTTTGAAAGGATCAAAAGATACACGTATATTAAAAAGTTCCGGATTGTCAGTGTTAAAGCTGTTCTCCGGGAATTCTACTAATTTATAGTTCCTGTCTCTCTCAATGAATGGCAAGACTTCCTACCCCCCAAAGATATTAATCAGGAAAAGATGTTGGACCCACAACTGGGAACCCCATTTCCCAGCTGTCCTTCCAGGTCCCTAGCCTTCACTCTAACCTCCTTCCTTCATTAAAAATGTAACAGCAGGGCTGGGGTTGAGGGACATTGTGACCCTGGGGATAAGCTTCCACTTCAGACAGTGCTCAGCCCCTTCAAGTCCTGGCTGCTCCACTTTCAGTCCAGCTTGCTGCCTATGTGCCTGGACTCCAAGGCTTGGACCTCTGCCTTCATGTGGGGCACTGGAGTGGAGTTCCAGCTTTCTGACCCAGTAATAGCCATTCTGATCCTTTAGGGGAGTGGACCAGTAGATGGAAGATGGCTTTCTCTGTCTCTGCCTCTTTGTCACTCTGCCCTTCACATAAAGAAAATAAAATCTGTTCTTTTTTTTAATGAAAGGTAGAAATATTTAAATTTACAAATTACAACAAATCACAATTATATGCTCATAAAAATTCCACATCATCTTCAGAATAGTGTTTCTATACAAAGATTTACAGAGGTCCAGTGCAGGCAGTTCTCCCTCAGTGTGCTACAGAGTTCTGAGGTTCTGCTGGAATGTTCCCCAAGTCAAGGGCAGAATCCATCTCTTCATCAATTTCTCCAATGGCTGCAGCATTGTCATCTCTCACGATGTACAACCCCAGTACCACTGTTTCTACTCCCTGTGAGGAGCTGAACACTGGCTCATGGCTTTCGTCCAAAATCAAGTTAATGGTCTGGTCAAAGCCTTTGCGTGTTCCCACAATCATTCTCCCATCCGAGGTAATCACAGCGACTGTTGGGTTGATGTAGTTTTCCAACCAGACGTCATGCTATCCCGCCCTGCCAACGTGGCACCCACGGCTGGTGGAGCACAAAATCTGTTCTTTAAATGTAAAGAAATTGCAGATGTTTCTTAATTCAGACATCTGAACTGTTGGGAACTTCAGCTTCTTGTGTTTCAGCTTTCCTATTGTTTACTGCTCTTCTCAAGCTTAAAATATCATCCAAACAGCACCTTAAAGAGTTGGAAGAGAAATCAGAAAGAGTGTCACATAGGGCCTGGTGCACCCTCAGAGTTTTAAGGTGAGGTTCCTGGGTCTCCTCTTTGTGGACCAGCATGTGAATAAGTATAGCAGCTCTCATGGGGTTGGGCTCAATACTAATTCCCAGTAGAGGTGTTAAATGATTATAATTGTTAGGAATCTTTTGGAAAGTCAGCCCTGCTGTTTCTCTACAGGGGAGCATGGTAAACCATGGTCCAGAATTTGTCATATCTGAGTGACTGAAGGGGCTTTGAGTGACTTTATGGATTGCATTGTAACAATAAATTGTTCACTTCTGATTGGCCACGCGTTTGCTGTTCTGTGGTTTAATCATACCTTATCCCTCAACTGGTCAGTTTCCTTGGCTCTGTTTCATTGGTGATGTTTTGGCTCTGTTTCATTGGTGATGTTTTGGAGACTCTGAATTATTCTTTCCAGGATAGGCTTGTCTGTCTCTTCAGATTTGCTTAAGACTGATTTGTTCATTCTCCTGGCATCTCCCAATCAAGCTGAAAAGGACTTCATCCACTGTGTTTCTTTCTTTCTTTTTACGATGTATTTATTTTGTATTGGAAAGGCAGATTTGCAGAGAGAAGGAGAGACAGTGAGAAAGATCTTCCATCTGCTGGTTCACTTCCCAAATGACTGCAATGGCCAGAGCCAGGCTGGTCCAAAGGCAGGAGCCAGGATCTTCTTCTAGGTCTCCCAAGAGTGTGCAGGATCCCAAGGCTTTGGGTCAGCCGTTGTTGCTTTCCCAGGCTTACATGAGCAGGTTGCTGGATGGGAAGTGGAACAGCTAGGACACGAACTGGTGCCCATATGGGATCCTGACACTTGCAATGAGAAGATTAGCCAATTGAGCCATCATGCTAGGCCCATCCACTGTGTTTCATCATTTACAGAGGAGGTGCTCCAGTCACTCAGTCCTGCCACCAAGGCCTCCCCCCAGCTTTCTTCAGTAAAAATTCCAGCCTCTGGTTGCTGTGGTTTCCTTGGCCCTGGGCCTAGCTGATAGGAGTAGATAACACAGCAACCCGTATAGAACAAGCTAAAGACTCTGCCTCTTGGCTGTTCAGAATGGCTGTGTAGCACATCATGAACTCTTGAGCAATGTCCCTGTTGCCCCCTTTGACTCTGCAAACTCTGCTGAGAAATTTTTTAGCAGATTTGTGTGAGCTAAGCGTCTGTCCTTTGTTGTATGGTGGAGGAGAGCAATAGAAAGGAAGACCAGACACCAAGTCATACTTACAAAGAAGTCATGCCAGTATTAAACTTTCTTAATAGATGGTAAGAGCTTTATTTTGAAAAATCATTTATTTGTTTTTGTTTGAAAGGCAGAGAGACAGAGGTCTTCCACTTGCTGGTTTATTCCACACATGGAACAGCTGAGAAGGCTAAAGTGGTCACCTGCTGCCTTCCAAAGTGTGCAGTAGACGGAAGCTGGATTGTAAATTGGGGAGCTGAGGTTTTGATATGGAATACCAGCCAACTTAGCCATTGCACCAAAGATCCACCCTAGAGCTTTCATTTTTCAATTGACTTAAATTTTATTTTAAAACATACCACAAGCACATTCATGCTTTTTAAATTACATTATCAGGATTGATGATGGTAGTGATTTTTTAAGATATTATTTTTATTGTACTTTTATGTAATTTTTATGCTGCTTCTTTAAAATGAAATAAGGATAAGGTTGTGGCATAGTAGGTAGAGCCACTACCTGCAATTCCAGCATCCATGTGGCTACTGGTTTAAGGTCTGCTACTCCACTTCTGATCTAGCTACCTGCTAATGTGTTTGAGAAGGCAGTGGCTGATTGGCCCAAGTATTTGGGCTGTGCACCTTTCCGGAGACCTGGATGCAGCTTCTGGCTCCTGGCTTCTGGCTTTGGCTCAGTTCAGCCCCAGCTGTGAGACCATCTGGGGAATGAGCCAGCAGAGTTTATCTTTTAGATAAAATCTTGTTAGAACTCTCTTGTTTCTCTCTCTCTCTCTCTCTCTCTCTCTCTCTCTCTCTCTCCTTATCTCTAACTCTTTCAAATAAATGAATAATTAAATATTTAATAAAACTGTTTAAGAAGCTGAGAGCAGATGTTTATTTAAGAACAGCTAAACTCCTCACCTTGGACTCACTGGGATTCCATATGGGTGCCAGTTTGTGTTCCGGTGGCTACTGCTTTCCATCCAGCTCCCTGCTTGTGGCCTGGGAAAGCAGGTGATGATAGCTCAAAGCCTGTGTGGGAGACCTAGAAGTTGTTCCTGGCTCCTGGCTTTAGATTGGCTCAGCTCCAGCCGTCATGGTCTTTTGGGGAGTGAATCATCTGATGGAAGATCTTCCTTTCTGTCTCTTCTGCTCTCTGTATATCTGACTTTCCAATAAAAATAAATAAGTCTTTTTAAAAAAAGAGGCAGAGAAAGACATGTGCGCACATGTAGACAGAGAGAAAATCTCCAAATGCCTGCAGTGATGTTGGACGGGGCTGCGCTGTGTGAGTCAGGACCTGAAGCCAGGTCTTTCATATCGGTGGGTAGAAACCCAACCACTGAGCCATCACCTCTGCCTCCCAAGACCTACATTATAGCAGGAAGCTGGAGTCAGGAATAGATCTGGACACCATCCTAGACGTTTCGATATGAGTTGTCGGTGTGTTAATGAATAGGCCAAACACCCACCCCTGCATAAGGATTCAATTCAACACTTTATGTTGCTGTTCTTTTTTAGAGAGATTCATACATCACAAGTGTTCAGTTTATTGAATTTTCTCAAGCCAAACGCATCCAGTTACTTACGTTCAAATCAAGAAAACATTCCTAGCATCCCAGCAAGCAGCCCTTACACAGAGCTTTTTGTTCTTGCTTTGTTCCCTCTTCAGAAGTTTGCTTGATGTGAAAATGGGTTTTTATTTGGTATAAAAATGGTACATTTCCCAGCATCCCAGTATGCAGGATGTTCCCAACTGCAGAAATATTTCTTTTCTTCCCACTCTGAGGAGGCTGAGTTAAAATTAAGTGCTTTGCAAACCTTGGCCTCTTTAGAGAAAGCTGGAGGGCAGATACACAGATACTGAAAGCTGGAAGAGATTTTGGAAAGAGGAGGTTATGGCCAAGGTGTTATACCTCCCAAGTGGCGGATCTGGGACTCATGCCCAGACCGCCCAACAACCCACCATTATTCTTTGTTTTGTTCATAGCATTAACAGAGGGGTGGAGTGAGGTACCAGGAAAAACAACCTTAGGAAGACTTCCTGGGAACAGGTGAATCAGAATACTGTGGCACATAGTGGACATGGAAGGGGACACAGAATGCCTCCTCTTCCATTCTACTGAGAAGAACCATGCTGCCCTTCGGTTGACTCCTGGAATAGCCTCCAACAGCATCCTTAAGACTGCGTTTCCCAGATCATGAACAGAGGTGCCATAGGCCTGCAGCCAGCATACATGGGCATCTCAGCATGCTTCAGTTTTTAAGGAAAACACAGTGATTCCTGACATCGGTCACACACTGTGCAAACAATTGGTTAATCTTAGATCGTATTGCATTTCTTTTGATGACATTATCCATGGATTTGGGTTTTGATGGATGCTAAGAAGTAACCAGTATGTGGATAGGAAATGATACCGCAGAGACCCCAATATAGAGAAATGTGTTCTATGAGTGTTACTTGAGTGGTTTTGATAGTTCATGCAGGATGATTTTATTTAGATGAAATTTCCCTCTCAGAAAATAACTTGAGGGTCACCTAGTTGGGACAGATCGAGGCTTTATGGGGACTGAAGGTTATGTGATTGTTGGGGCCCTCAATAAGTACAGTAATGTAAAATCAGGGATTTGATATGAAGTAGAAGGTTTGCAGTGGACTTATAAGTGAGAGACCCTGAACCCTAAGTGTCGGTAGCTTCATTAGCCTCTGACATCAGCTAATAAGTAGTAGAAATGGAATTCAAATTCACTTTGACCCCAAAGACACAAAAAGGGAATTTCCTTTCATAGAATGATAACAGAAAACCAAAGATGTGAAAGTACTCCCAGAAATATGAGCCCAGCTGAGTCAGCCCAACCTCTGACTCTGGGAACTCCATTCCTGTGTCTTCTCTATAAATCATAAGAGAGGGCCTGGCACAATAGCCTAGCGGTTAGAGTAGTCGCCTTGAACGCACTGGGATCCCATGTGGGTACCAGTTCTTGTCCCGGCGGCCCCACTTCCCATCCAGCTCCCTGCTTGTGGCCTGGGAAAGCAGTGGAGGACGGCCCAAAGCCTTGGGACCCTTATCCGAATGGGGAACCTGGAGGAAGCTCCTGGCTCCTGCCTTCGGATTGGCTCAGCTCTGGCCATTGCGGCTGCTTGTGGAGTGAACCATCAGATGGAGGATTTTCCTCTCTGTCTCTCCTCCTCTCTGTATGTTTGCCTTTCCAATAAAAATAAATAAATCTAAAAAAAAAAAAAAGAGGATCATAACAGAAGCAGTTAGAGAGGGCTCTGGCCTCAGAACTGTATTCATGTTCTGATTCCACCCATTTCATAGCTCTGGGATGTGGGAAAGCTACTGACCATCTCAGGCCTGCCCGAGGCCCCTCCATAAGACTGTGAGGTTTAAATGAGGTACCACAGGTGAAAGTTTCACCCACGGCATGCATCCCCACTATGCTAATCTCCCTATCCTTCCTCTGTTCCCACACAAATACCATGTGTATTTGGAGATGAAATAAACAGAGACAAAAACTAGCTGATGGTGCTTCCTTTGTGTGAGGTAAATTCAGTTCATGCACATACACAGCAGGCAACTGTCTGCAAAAGATGCAAATCAGTCCAGGTTGGCAGGTCTTTGCCTGGTACCTTGTCTTGGTTCAATGCCTTGCTCAGCGTCTGTATTCAGGGGTTCCCCATGACCCATTCACTAAAGTGCAAACTCCGTGTCCTGGCATTCCAACTCTCCCAAAGTCTGACCTCAGCCTCCCCAGCAGCCTTCTGTCTATGAGCCAATGCAAACCCCTCTTCTAACCCCATTGGTTTCCTCCCTGACCCTTGAGTCATCACTACAGCCTCAGTAGGAAGCCACTTCCCCTCTCAACACTTCTACTTTAATCCAAATGCTACCAGGTCTTCAGGGCTGCTCTGAGCCCTCTCTTGTAGTGAGCTCTTTGATCTGATCCCAGCCCCTAAGAATCCAGTTCCCTCAATCCCTGCCACATCTACCTACTTTTTGATTTGTATCACTCATTCAGGTCTAAACCGTACACTGCCTCATTTTGTGTTTTGGGTTTTAGGGAGTTGGTTTTTCCTTCAACTCAAGTTCTAAGTTCAGTGTAGAGTCATGAAAATGACATAGGCTAAAAAGAGACTTGGCTTTTGTTTTTCACTTGCTGTACAACCCTCAGAGTTCTTGAACTCTGAAACAAGGGAGTTGAACAGGGAGACTCCAAACTTCCTGAAGCTGAAGATCCCTCCTTTGCCTGGTGCTGTGGCATATCAGGTTTAGCTACCATCTGCAGCGCCGGCGTCCCATATAGGCACCCATTCCAGTCCTAGCTTCTCTACTTCTAATCTCATGCCTTACTAATATCTTGGGGAAAGAAATGGAAGGCGACCAAAGCCCTTGGGTCTCTGTATCCATGCAGAAGACCCTGAAGAAGGTCCCGGACCCTTGACCAGATCTGACTGTTGTGGCCATTTGGGGAGTAAACTAACAGATGGACTCTCTCTCTTTGTTTCTCTTTCTCTCTCTACTCTCTGCAACTCTGCCTTTCAAATAAATAGAAATCTTAAAAAGAGAGAGAGAAGATGAGGATCTCTACTTTGGGCTCAAGTGCTTATATATAACATTTTATTCAACAAATGTTCAGATATTCATGAGGTGATAGCTGTGCCACTTAAATTGATCTGACTTTAAAACTTTTTAAAAAATTTTATTTAATTTTTATTGGAAAAGCAAATTTACAGTGAGAAAGAGAGACAGAAAGATCTTCTGTTCACTGGTTCACACCACAAGTAGCTCCAATCAGCCAGAGCTGATCCGAAGCCAGGAGCCAGGGGCTTCTTCAAGGTCTCCCATGCAAGTGCAGGGTCCCAAGGCTTTGGGCCATCCTCCACTGCTTTCCCAGGCTACAAGCAGGGAGCTGGATGGGAAGTGGAGTAGCTGGGATATGAATCGGCATCCATATGGGATCCTGGTGTATGCAAGGTGAGGATTTAACCACTGAGCCATTGTGCTGTATTATAAGAGAGGACTCTAGAAAGCTTGCAGAAGGCTGGGCACTTGACACAGAAGTTATGATGCTGCTTGGTCTGCACAGTATACCAAATTAGAATCTAGGCTCTTCTGCTTCTCATTCAGATTCCTGCTTATGTAAACCCATGGAAGTCACAGGTGGTGGTTTGAGTACTCTGTCCCCTGCCACCCACATGGGAGATCTAGATGGAATTCCAGGCTCCTGACTTTGGTTTAGCCTTGAATCAGCTATTGTAGGCTCTTGGGAACTGAACTGGAGGTGGAAGAGCTTCCCCCCTCTCTGCCTGCTTCCCAAAATAATTTTTTAAATGTTTGGGGAGGGGTCGACATTTTCATGCAGTGTGTAGAGCTGCCACCTATGATGCTGGTATCCTAATATGGATGACGGTTCAAGTCACGGCTGCTCCAATTCTGGTCCAGTACCATACCAACGGCTTGAGAAAAGCAGAAGGAAATGGCCCACATGCTTGGGTCCCACCGCCCATGTGGGAAACCCAAATGAAGTCGTATCTCTTAGTGTTTGCCTGGCCCCGCCGTCACTACAGCCATTTGCAGAGTGAATCATGGGCAGAAGATCTCTGTCTCTCTTCTCTGACTTTCAAAATAAATTAAAAAAAATTTTTTTGAAAAAAAGTTTGACATAAAAGATATCTGAGCTCCATTTTTACAAGGAGTATTCGAAAAGTTCTTCAATGAAGGCGGATGCTATGGCATATCACATTAACCCATTGCCTACAGTGCTTGCATCCCATGTGTGCACTAGTACAAGTCCTGGTTGCTGCACTTCCAACTCAGCTTCCTGCTATTGTGCCTAGGAAAGCAGCAGAAGATGACCCAAAGCCTTGGGATCCTGCACTCACATGGGAGACTTAGGAGAAGCTCCTGGCTCCTGGCTTCAGCCTGACCCAACCCTGGCTGTTGTGTCTATTTGGGGAGTGAACCAGCAGATGAAAGACATTTCTCTCTGTCTCATTCTGTAACTTTTAAAAGTAAAGAAAAAAAAAATATTTTTTAAAAAGGACCTAAAAGTACACTCTCAGCCACTTCAAAATATATATAAGCATATATTTTGCTCTGTGATAAACTTTAAATTCTATTTTTATTAACTAATTAAAGTGTTCTCATATACATGTACTGAAATGCCACATATCAAAATGTACTTTTACTGTTTATAAATTTAAAATATATACAAACAATAAATTTTTTTTAAAGATTTATTTATTTTTATTACAAAGTTAGATACACAGAGAGGAGGAGAGACAGAAAGGAAGATCTTCCGTCAGATATACAGAGAAGAGGAGAGACAGAGATGAAGATCTTAAGTCCGATGATTCACTCACCAAGCGATCGCAACGGCCGGTGCTGCGCTGATCCGAAGCTGGGAACCAGGAACCTCTTCCGGGCCTCCCACACGGCAGAGTCCCAAAGCTCTGGGCTGTCCTAGACTACTTCCCCAGGCCACAAGCAGGGAGCTGGATGGGAAATGGAGCTGCCGGGATTAGAACCGGCGCCCATGTGGGATCCCGGCGTGTTCAAGGTGAGGACTTTAGCTGCTAGGCTATTGTGCCGCTGGGCCCCAAACAATAAACTTTTAAAATTGGCTTTTTCCTACCCAGAAAAACCTTCAAACATTTATTGATCACTATGTCCATAACACTAAACTAGTTGCTAAAGGCCAAAAACAAAAAAAAGGTAAGGAAAACATCATGTTTATGAAATGGGGGTGGTGGGTCTTGTTTTTTATTCCAAGCCCATGCCTTCTACTTAGAGAAGCATTTTATGTACAGGCGTATATATGGTGACAGAGTGATAAAGTTTACTTAAAAGATTAGAAAGTCGAGCCAGTGCCATGGCTCAACAGGCTAATCTTCCCTTGCAAGTGCCAGCATCCCATATGAGTGCAAGTTGTGTTCTGGCTGCTCCACTTCCCACCCAGCTCCCTGCTTATGGCCTGGGAAAAGCCTTAGGACCCTACATTTGCTTGGGATTCCCAGAAGAGGCTCCTGGCTCCTGGCTTTGGATTGGCTCCGCTCTGGCTGTTGTGGCCATTTGGAGAAGTATGCCAGCAGACGGGAGATCTTTCTCTCTGTGTCTCTCTTTCTCACTATAAATCTGCCTTTCTAATAAAAAAAATCTTTAAAAATAAACAAGATTAGAAAGCAAAAACACATACGTGAGCATAGGTGCGACAGGTAAGGAACAGAGTGGGTCAGAGGAGGGGCAGGGAGAGAGAGGAGAGAAAAGCTGAACACATCCTTTGGCCTGGTTCTCTGAGGAAAGAGGGACAAGCGCTTCCTGACAATACGACACCTCCATAAACTTCCAGTGAAGCTTAACATACGTATTTACACAGGGGGGACAGAGTGAAATGCAGTGGGGGTCTGTGGTTTGTGATCTCCATATCGCTTGGGGGACTGGCTTTGTGCAGCACCTGCCACGCTGGCTTCCCATATGCAGACTGGTTCGAGTCCCAGCTGCCCCATTTCCAACCCAGCTCCCTACCCATGCTGCTGGGAAAGCAGTGGAAGCTGGCTCAAGTTCCCTGAGCCCCTGCCACCAATGGATGCAATTCCAGGCTCCCACCTGCAGCCCCAGTTGTTAAGTATTTGAGGAGTGGTCAGGAGAGCTAGCCTCTTCCTCCCTGTAACTCTACCTTTCCAATAAGACTTAAAAACAGCACAGTTAAGTGTTGTCAAGCAATGTACAAGAGAGGACTCCATGCAGCGCCCCAGTTGTGTAACTTAGTGAATAATGGCGGATCGGTCTGGCATCTGTCCGGTAGCTCCCGTGTCTCCCCACTCCACTACTTGCTCTCACGGTCAGCTCATCTTTGCTGCATTCCAGCACCTCACCATGCACACTCTACACCTGTCTTCACCGCCACTGCTAGTAGTTGCATGCCACACGTTTTGCTTCCCTGTTTTGGAGCCTGTCAAGCTCAGGATGCCCCCCGCCACTCAGCGTCACAGCCTGCCCTCCGCCCCTCCTTCCTTTGCCCTCTGCCAGTGAAGCCAGTTCTCTCTCACCAAGTCTGGCCACGGCTTGTAATGGGAGGCGCCGGGAAGAATACGCCAAGTGAACCAAGCTGAGTGATGCCAAATGCGGCTCTCAGCACTTGACTAACATTCACACAGTGACCCCGCGCATGTTTGTAAGATATTTCCTTCTCATCACCCCAGGTTTATAATCATGCCCCGAATCCAAGCCGAGAGGTCAAATGACTGGCTCAAGAGCGCAGATAGGTGGAGGAGAGCGGCTGGAATTCCTGTAGTGGTTTGGCGCCACAGCCGTCCCGCCCCCCTCCGTCAGGCTCTCCAACCTCTGCCTAACCCTGGTGTCGGGGCAGGGTACTCGGGCGACTGGAACCCACAGAAGATCCTGGGCAGACAATTTCCCTAGCGGATCTGCAGGGGTGAGGGCTGGAGGAAGTTGCTAACTAGCTGACAAAAGCTTGGAGCCACCTGTTTCAGCGAAGTCGGTCTCGGTCCCGGGCTAGGAAATCTTCCCACCTTCTGGACCTCAAGTTTCCCCACCGTCACAGAGGGAAGAGAGAAGGGAGAGGGATTGGGCCAGGTTGGGAAGGCCCTACACTGTAGATCTGTGTGCAGGAGCTCCGGGGAGGGGCTATGTTTGTGCAGCGGGAAAATATGTCGGTTTCTGTGCACACAGGCAGGAAACTCCAGGAAGAGGCTCGGCAGAGTGGGGACTCGGGGGAGGGAGGGGAGAGGAGGAGTCGGAGCCTGAAGAAACAGCAAGGGCAGCAGTCACAGCGGGGCCTGAGCCGGGGCCTCAGGGCTGGAGGAGGGGTGGCGGCGGCCGCCAAGCCCGGCCCTCTGCCGCTCCCCGGCTTTCCCCTCGGTCCCCCACTCCGCACACCCTGCCCACAACACGAGTCACGTGCGCGCCACGCACCCTCCCTCTGCGCGGGCTCGGGTCCGCGGGCGGGGCCGGGAAGCGGGATCCGGGGGGACGGGCTGGATCGGGATGGAGGGGGCGGGCAGGGGAGTCGGCACGGGGTCGGGACCCCGCCGCAGGCCGACGGGCGCCGAGAGGACGGGGCGGGGCCTGTAGTGAGGGGCGGGGCCTGTTGCTAGGGCTGGCGCAGGAAACGGGGTGAAGGGGCTGGTCCTACTGGCTGGTTGTCGGGGCTGCTTGTTTACTCCTGGCGGGGGAGCTTTAACGCGGAGGGCGGGAGTGCGAGGGCGAAAACGCGGGGTGGAGCGGCGCGCCGCCGGAGCGGGAGGAGCGGGAAGGAGGGGCTGCTCAGCTCCTGGAACCGGGCCTCTGAAGACCCCCGAGGAGCTGTGCTTGCCTCTCTTGCTCTTTAAAAAGTTAATACTCAGTGCTCCGCGTCAGAAAGCAAGCCAACACACACACACA
This sequence comes from Ochotona princeps, assembly GCF_030435755.1. Classification (NCBI taxonomy): domain Eukaryota; kingdom Metazoa; phylum Chordata; class Mammalia; order Lagomorpha; family Ochotonidae; genus Ochotona; species Ochotona princeps. The sequence goes on along the minus strand of NC_080842.1, from coordinate 40,245,648 downwards.
CACACACACACACACACACACACACACACACACAGGCACTGTAGTCACAGAAGGGTGCTCGGTTGCTATCCTTTCCCCTCTTGGCCCTAAAATTCCTGAATCCTGGAGTGGGCTCCCCCGAGAGGAGGGGCTGCCTAACACGAAGTTTGTTCGTGTGGTCCCTGTGTGGTTCTCTGCGCCACTTTTCAAATCCAGGAAATGATTCAATCGCAGTATCGTCATATAGAGTGCGTACTTGCCTGGCTGCAGTTAACACACATTAATTGTCTGTATTCCGGGTAGGCCTGCCTCTGGGACTTCACTTTCTGGTACAGGTGCTAGATGTCAAAACTTTTTGTAAATGCACGGTACTTGCACGGATGTCTTAGCATAAAAGTTGAGGACTGGAAGTGGTGTTGCAATGCCTTCCCCAGCTGAGTCAGTTTTTCATGATCTGAAAAATACAGAGCTTGTATTTTAAACACGTAGTTTGATACTGTTTTAGGAACTACTGTGTAATCGTTTTATACCAGAGGAATTGAAGCTGAAAAAGGGAAAGTGTCAGAAGTCGTCCAGCGAGTTACAGAGCAAGCCAACACAAGTCTTTTGGCTCCCAAAGGTGCCCCTCCCCCAACCCGAGTATTGAACTGAGGGTCATAGATCCTTTCCTGGGGAACTTCACTCCTTCACTCCCTGCCAAGCTCACTATCATCGTACCCATCCCCCTGACCACAGCGATACAGACAGTGGGCATTTGAACTAAGCAAGATCAATTACAGTCATTCCTTGGAACTAATACTTGAAGTATTGAGAAAGAAAAAAGTTGTTTTCTTCTGGTGTTGCTAAATTGGGTTTTCATGATGCGGAGCTGCCAGCCACCATCTTCACAACTGTATGAAGGAAGGAAGCTGCATTCCCCCCCCCCCTTTTTTTTTAAGAAGGAAAAAAGGGAGTGATGGTGGGAAAAAAAAGCCTAGTAAGAATGGGGTAAACAGAAAGATTTATAGAACAGCTCTGACAACTCCTTTGAAACCTGGGGTGGATTTGTGTTTGTTGCCAGTTGTACCCAGCTAAGTAAGCCAACATTTTAAGGTTATTTTTCCCATAAACTAACGTCAGTTGAGTTCCTGCCACTTATCTCCAAAAGGAGGCCTGACTAATAGGTTTGGCACAGTGTCGTTTATTTATCCATCATGGAATAATTGGGTGCTGGCCACAACTATCACTTCTTAAGTGTTCCACTTCCTATCATGAGTCACTGCAAGCCTAGATCCTATGGATGTGGGCAGAAGAAAATCTAGATCTCCCTCCATATTATTGCTATTATAAACAGCACAATTCAGGAAACCCAAATTAAATGGTGGATGGATTGGCCTTAACCTTGGGAGATTGCTATGATCTCAACCATGAAATGGATAAGATAGAGATTTTTGCATTGCTAGGTTTTTAGTGACATGGGGAAAGAAAAAAGGACCACTAACAAGTGTTCCATTCCGTGGTTAAAGCTGAAGGATTGGAAAGTGAGCAAATGAGTTTTAGAGAAGCAACTGGAAGCATAAGAAACAGACTTGTAATGAGTAGGAGTATTGAGCCCTGCATGATGGCTAAAACCTTACTTTGTAAGCACCAGGATTCTATTTGTGTGTTGGTTCATGTCCCTGATGCTCCACTTCCCATCCAGCTCCCTGCTTGTGGCCAGGGAAAGCAGCAGAGGATGGCCCAAAGCCTTGGGTCCCTGCATCTGCCTGAGAGACCTTAAAGAAGCTCCTGGGTTCAGATCAACTTAGCTCTGGTTATTGTAGCCAGTTGGGGAGTGAACCAGTGGATGGAAGATCTTTCTCTTCTCTCTGTAAATCTGCCTTTCCAATAAAAATAAAGAAATCGTTCAAAAAAAAAAAAAAAGAGTATGAGTATTTGAGTCATAAAATCCTAGAGACAGAGTCCCTAATGGGTCACTCTCTTCTAAATAATTCCAGTGATGGACAGCTGTGTAGATCACCAATGAAAGGTGGCCCAGTGACCCTTTGATAGCCAGAAGAGATGGAGTTTTTTCATGTCCTTTGTCAGTTTATGACCACTCTGAGTGTCTGGGGATATGATGACAAAGGCCTTGGGAAGATCAGAGAGGCAGAATGGTCTGATAAAGTTGACATGATAAGAAAACACTTAACATTTAAAATGAATTCAATACAAATCCCTGCCCAATCTTCCAGGGACCTGATTGTTTCCTGTAGCTGCTAGGTCTTTGGTCTTTACACAATTGTGAAGTAAAAGTCAGGGTCAGGCTTTCTTTCCTTACTTGAGGAAGCAGGAGAGAAAGGAACCGGATGGTTAGAAAGCTAGACAAGCTTGAGGGCAGTCCAAGAGAGAAAGAGGAGGAGGGGAGGGAAACAGCAGCTGTGGGGAGGAGCACTAGAGGGGTGGGGGTAGAGGAATTTGGAGGACAGTTTTGGAAGCATTACCATGTGTTGTACAATGGAATTCCTCCTTGATTTCCTCCCAATAACGCTCAATACAGACATACTTTATTTCCTGGGGATTTTGGTACTGGATTTGCTTTTTGGTTAGTCCTGTAATCCAGCTTTCACAGGTCTCCTATGGGCACTCATCAATTCTCCAAGTAACTGAAGCTGCTGCCGTGGCTCAGCTCCTGCCGCTCTCCGTGCATTCCAGTGACAATGATCATTTCTGTTTATCACGCCAAGGGGCTCCCGCATTGGGAACCGGTGGTTATTAACTCACACGACAGCCATGAATTTCCAGTCAAAGCAACCTGGCAGGGTGTTGGCAAGTGAACTTCGGAGAGTCTTTTCTGGGTGATTCGTTTGAATCGGGTAAGTCAGGATGGAAGGAGGGAGATGTCAGGGGCATAACCACCTAGAATACATTGTGAGTGGATTTTGGTTTGGTTCCTTTATGGGAGAAATCTTCACTTCCACCTCTGAGAGTGAACTACTGAGCATTTGGTTGCTAGTTGTTTCTGTTGCCCTCGGGGATCATGGAGAGCTTGTCTGTCAGGAGTGGTTGGGGAGGGCATTACTTACCCTGAGAGAAGGAAAAGGCTGGGACTGGGTAAATCAGCCGTTCCCCAGTGGGCAGATTGTGACACTGGCCATATCTAAGAAAACACTGAAAATCAGAGCGCTCTCCGGTGGAGAATACAAAAAGGTAACCGAGCAGGATTTTAATAATTCACAGGACTTCCATGCCAATGTATCAGGGTTACTGAATCAGGATGTGGCCTGAAGCCAGATGAATTGCAGGTAAGAGTATCTTGTGGTTACATAGTTCATTGTCGTCAGAATATCTATCTATCTATCTATCTATCTATCTATCTATAGATATATCTGCAAAGTATTTCATTTTCTCTAAAAAAAATTAAGGCTCAGTTTCCTCATCAAGGTGAATGAGGTGGGTCTCTGTAAAGAGGAGAAACTATCTGAATAGATATGTGAGCCTGGTGTCTTAGTTGGCTTGGCACTGCTATAATAGAATACCAAAGATTGGTTTTTAATGAGCAGAAATAAATGTCCTTCACGGTTCTGAAGACTGGGAAGTTCAAACTCGTGGTGTCAGCACATAGGGAAGGCCTTCTTGCTGCATAATAATATGGTAGATGACCTCACTTGAAAGATGGCAAAGAAAAGAAGAGAGAGAAAAAACACAGAAGATGGGAGGGGTGACCAAATCACCCACCCTCAAGACAATGACATCGGGCCCGGCGCGTTCTTCCTCTCTGTCTCTACTCCTCTCTGTATATCTGACTTTCCAATAATAAATAAATAAATTTTAAAAAATCTGTGCTGAAGGTAAACACAATATATCTGTGACCCATAGGAAACAGTGCCTATTCTTATTTCTTAGAAATTGTAATAGGGGGCTGGTATGGTAGATCAACAGGCTAATCACCCGCAAGTGATGGTATCCCATATGAGCATTGGTTTGTGTCCCAGTTGCTCCACTTCTAATCCAACTGTCTGCTTCTAGCTTGGGAAAGCAGTAGAGAACGGCCCAAGGCCTTGGGCCCCTGCACGCATGTGGGAAACCCAGAAGCTCCTGGTTCCAGCTTTGGATAGGTTCAGCTCTGGCTGTTGTGGCCATTTGGATAGTGAACCAGCAGATGGAAGACCTCTCTCTCTCTCTCCCTCTGTCTCTTCTTTTTTCTAAGAATCTTTCAAATAAAAATTAATAAATATTTTTTAAAAAGAGAGATTGTACTAAAAATCATTGGCATCGGGGCTGGAATGTTGACTCAACGGGCTGGTTCTCTACCACCAAGCACCAGGATCCCGTGTGGGCACCAAAATGTGTCCTGGCTGTTCTACTTCCAATCCAGCTTCCTGCCTATTGCCTGAGAAAAGCAGAGGAAGATGGCCCAAAGCCTTGGGACCCTGCGCCCATGTGGGAGACCTGAAAGAAGTTTTTGGCTCTTGGCTTCAGCTCAGCTCAGCTCTGGCCTTTGTGACTACTTAGAGAGTGAATCAGCAGATGGAAGCTTTTTCTCTGCCTCTCCTTCTCTCTGTAGATCTGCCTTTCCAATGAGAAACAAATCTTTTTAAAAAATTATTGACATCATTTATTATTTATTATTTTTAAAAGATTTATTTACTTATTTGAAAGGCAGAGTTACAGAAAGGGGGAGACAAAAAAAAAAAAAAAAAAAAAAGAGTTCTGCCTTCCACTGGTTCACTCCCCAAATGGCCACAACAGCCTAGGCTAAAGCCAGGAGCAGGATCGCCAACACAGGCTATCTGCTGCTGCATTCTCAGGCACATTAGCAGGAACCTGAATTGGAAGTGGAGCAGCTAGGACTTGAGCCAGTGCTCATAAGAGATGCTGATGATGCAGGTGCCAGCTTAACCGATTATACCTCAACACTGGCCTCAACTGGCAGCACCAAACACTTTTACTGGACATTTTTACTGGCCTAGTGGTGCAGACGCTGACTGGTAAACCTTTACCCTTTCAGGAACATTTGGATCCAAATCCTGGCTCTATTCCTGATTTCATTTGGGGGGGTAGTGGACCAGCAGATGGAAGTTTTCTCATTCTGTTTGTCTCTGTCTTTCCACCTCTTACGTGAATAAATGAACACTCAATGTTTTTAGAAACACTCTTTTATATTTGGATTCTATCTGATTGAATTATGGCTTATGGAATTTTCATTTTAACATTTTCATTTTGTTTGTCACAAAGTTGTTCAGTTGATCAACACTAAATCCCTAGCAATGAGTGGTTAGCATACAGCTGTTGTGGCATTGAAGCAATTGTAATTATGTGCCAAAGTTTTATGGTTCTGTCAGCCCATGGTCTACCCAGTGGATGCAGATCATCCTGTGTGCTTTGTGTGTGTGTGCTTTGTCAAAAAATAACCGTGGGGGGTAGAGGGAGAAATGTGCAATGACTCAACTGGCTAATCCTCTACCTGCAAGCTCCAGAATCCCATAAGGGCTCCTGTTCCTGGCTGTTCCATTTCCCATCCAGCTCCCTGCTTATGGCTTGGGAAAGCAGTGGAGGATGGATCAAGTTCATGGGCCCCTGCACCCACATGGAAGATCCTGGAGGAGGTTCCTGGCTTCGGATCAGCTCAGCTCTGGCCATTTTAACTCTTTGGGGGAGTGAACCGGCAGACGGAAGGAAGATCCAAAGAACAAAACAGGAATTTAGCCTGGTGGTTAAGATGACTGTGTCCCACCTCAAAGTGCCTCTTTTGATGCCTGGCTGTGGCTTTGGCTTTGTGCTAATACACACCCTACCAGGCAGTAGTTAGAACTCAAATAATTGAGTTTCTGCTTCCATGTAGGAAACCTAATTGCATTATTGGATGCTGGCTCCTGGCTCTGGCCTAGTACCTGCCATTGTAGGTATTTATCTTTCAAGTAGTTGAAAATAAATAAACATTTTTAAAGAGATTTATTTATTAATTTGAAAGGCAGAGTTGTAGAGAGGGAGAGAGAGAAAAAGGGAGAGATAGAGAGAGAGTAAGTGAGAAAGAGAGATATCTTCCATATACTGGTTCACTCCCCAGATGGTCATTACTGCTGGAGCTGGGCCAGTCTGAAGCCAGGAGCCAGGAACTTCATTTTTTCTTAGGATTTGTTTATTTTTTTATTGGAAAGGAAGATTTACAGAAAGAAGGAGGAGAAGGAGAAGAAGAAGAGGAGGAGGTGAAGAATGAGGAGGAGAAGATAGCTTCCAAAATAAATAAATCAGAGAGAGAGAGAGAGAGAGAGAGAGAGAGAGAGAGAGAGAGAAAGATCTTCCATCAGCTGGTTCAATCCCCAAATAGGGAGTTGAGCCTATCTGAAGTCAGGAGCCAGGAGATCTTCCAGGTCTCTTATGTGTGTACAAGGGCTCAAGACTTTGAATTATCCTCCAGTGCTTTCCCAGGCCATGAACAGAGAGCTGGATGGAAAGTAAAGCAGCCGGGACACAAACTAGAGCCCATAGGGGATCCTAGCGCTTGTGGGCAGAATTTTAGCCAGTTGAGCCATCACTGGCACTTGAGCCAGGAACTTCTTCCTGGTTTCTAATGTGGATACAGGGACCAAGGCCTTGGGCTATCTTCTGCTGCTTTCACAGACATGTAGCAGGGAGCTGGCTTGGAGGCAGAGCAGCTGGTGTCAATAGGGGATGCTGCTGCCACAGACAGTACCGCTCCCCCCCCCATTACTAAGCATTAAGAAGTATCATGTTACTTATCTAAATTTATGTATCCCTTCTCCCAGTAAAAAACCTATGGAATTATGGTACTCCTATATGGTCACTGCCTCTAAATCTGGGCCATTCTTGATCATTAGGGTGGTCTGGTTTGGCAGGCATCGTTGTCTTGGGAAGTAGTTTGGTCTTGCAGAAGAATGAAAGCGATGCCAGGACGCTTACATGGAGCTGGGGAACAGGATGCACTACAAAATGTGTGAGGTGAAACTGGGAGCTTCACTGAAGAAAAGCTTATCAACTGGGGCGGGGGTTGTAGAGAGGGTGATTCTGCCGTAAGATGGAAAGGAAGGGCCTGGCGCGGTAGTCCAGTGGCTTCAGTCTCTGCTGTGCATGCACCGGGATTGCATATGGGCACCAGTTTTTATCCCAGCAACCCTGCTTCCTATCCTGCTCCCTGCCTGTGGCTTTGGGTCGGCGCAGCTCTGGCCGTTGCGGTCACTTGGGGAGTGAATCAGCAAACTGAAGATCTGCCTCTCTGTCTCTCCTCCTCTCTGTATATCTGCCTTTCCAATAAAAGTAAATACAATCTTGGGAAAAAAAAAAGATGGAAAGGAAAAACAAGAGCTTTGAGAGCAAAGTCACAGGACACACTGCATTATTGACTGGAGCACAAGAAATTGAGAGAGTGGTTGGCACTGGTGGGACACTCATAACGTGCATTTTTTATCTGCCAATGTTTCACTTCTTACTGACTGATTTATTATCAGTAGTGCTTACAAATTTTTAAATGATATATGAAAATTCTATCTGTTTATTTCTGCTCAATCTTCTCTCTTTTGGGAGCCTTCAGTGTTGCTTGTGGTCCTATTCTAGGAGGTCTTATACCTTCTGTTTTCCCCTTATAGTATATCTTTGTCTTCTTTAAATCTAAAGTTCCCTGTTTCTGCCCTTGTGTTTGTTCTAACAGAAGATCTGAGGCTGGGATTATTCAGCTCACAATCCTGGAAACTGAATATCCAAGGCTGGGCTTCCCCATTGGTATAGCCTCTTCTATCTCGTGGCTGAAGATATAAGTGACTGGAGGTTGGCATGACAGGAAGTCAGCAAGATCCAGGGGCCAGACTTATTGTTTTGTTTTGTTTTGTTTTGCTTTGTTTTTTTCCATGTAGATCTTCTATGTGGGTGGCAGGGACCCAAGCACTGGTCTCTTCTTCTATTGTTTTCCAGGTGCGTTAGGAGGGAGCTAGGTTGAAAGTGAAACAGCTGGGACTTGAACCAGAGTTTATAAAATGCTGCTAGTGGCTTACCCACGGTGCCACCAAGCTGGCCCACGGCTAGCACTTTTTTTTTTAATAACCACTCACTATTGCAAAAATCAGCCCACTATGAGACCAGTATTAATCTCTTCCTGAAGCTCCCAGTAACCTAACCAACTTGTTCCTGCCCCTGCCTCACGGAGGTTCTACCAGCTTCCACCACCACCACATTGGGGAGCAAGCCTCCAAAACACCCCTTGGGGAGACAAACCACATCCCAACCATAGCAGCTACCTTGTTTGATACCGTTTCTCTCTTACATAATCTTGTATTATTGCTCTTGTGGTTGGGCCAAGCTGGCTGTTTCCGTCCGTGTGAAAGGACTTCTGTGAAAGGACTTCTGCTACTGACTTTCTAGAAGCCTAATGGGGAAGGGCTTCCAGTGAGGTTTGGAACCATGGAAATAGTTGGTGAGTTGAGCTGAACTGGCATTTTTACCACATGGTATTTTCCCATACCTGGTATGCTTCAGAGTGGGAGTCGGCTCACATAGCCTTGAGCCTGTGCAGGCATCTTTTTTTTCCCCCCCTGTGGCCTTCCATTCCTCCAGGTTCAGTTACCAGTTCCTCCCTGGGGGCACAATATTGGATGAAGCTGCTGCTGATTCACCCTCAGAATGGTACTGTTCTGGATTTTATCATCCTTCTCTGAACAGTGAGATAAACATAATTTTAATCCCCATTTTAAAAAAAATGCACTCACTAGAAAGCAGACAGGGTTGTTCCAGAATGGATTTCCTGTGTCATAGAAATCATAGAAGCATAAAAGGAAAAAACCAGATGTGCACATAGAGCCTGCCCAGGCTTACACATTCTTTCATACCCGGAGTCATTAGGCTCATGCTCCGTGTTCCCAAAGCCAGCTCTCCTTTCTTTCTCTGTCTCTCACTTTCCTTTCGAATATGAACTTTTGCACAGATTCAGAGTTTCAGTAGAGTAAGGAAGAAACAGACAGTGATCTGGGAGTTTATACTCTGGGGTGTAACTTTACACATGTGGGGGCTTGTTTGTGTGAAATTGTATCTGTGCGGATCTAAGCAAGATACTTCAGGAATACCCTTAAGCTGTGAACAACCTCCTTGCAACCAATCAGTCCTTTCTTTTCAACGGAATGCAAAGGCCTCCTCATCCAGGAAAGCCCTATAGATCAGAGTGAGGATGTCACTGGCCCCAGGCACACTTACGAATCATTTTCTTTTTAGAATTCCTGACTCCTATGTTTTGTAGAATAAAAATACTTCAAGTAGGTTGTGGGCCTGTTTTTGACCATTAAAATACATCAGAATTTTATCAATTAAAAGAATAATATGGAGTATGCTCTGCATATAAAATTAGCAGTAAGGTATTACTCCTTTCACACATTGAAGTTGCATTACAGAAACTTTTTATTTTCAAAATTTTGTTTTAATTATTTTTTAAAAAAGATTTCTTTATTTTTATTATTATTGGAATGTCAGATTTACAGAGAGAAGGAGAAACAGAAAGATCTTTGGCCTACTGCTTCACTCCCCAAGTGACTACAACAGTCATGCTGGACCGTTTAATATTATTTACTTGAAAGGCACAATCACAGAGAGAGAGAGAGAGATCTTTCATTCACTGGTTCACTCGCTCAATGATTGCAAAGACTAGGGCTGGGCCAGGCCAAAGCCAGGAGCCAAAATCTGGGGGCCCAGTGCAGTGGCCTAGTGGCTAAAGTCCTTGCCTTGCATGCCCAGGATCCCATATGGGTGCCAATTCATATCCTGGCAGCTCCATTTCCCATCTAGTTCCCTGCTTGTGGCCAGGGAAAGCAGTAGAGGATGGCCCAAAGCCTTGGGCCAGAAGAATCTCCTGGCTCCTGCCTTTGGATTGGCTCAGTTCTGGTTATTGTAGCCACATGGAGAGTGAAACAGCAGCTGGAAGATCTTTCTCTCTGTCTCTCTTTCCCTCTGTAAATCTGACTTTCCAATAAGATAAAATAAAATAAGTGTTAAAAAAAAATCTTCTCCTGGGTCTCGCACATGGGTGGTAGGGTCTCAGGAACTTGGGCCATCCTCTACTGCTTTCCCAGGTGCACTAGTAGCGAGCTGGATTGGAAGTGGAGCAGCTGGGACTAGAACTGGTGCCAGTTTGAAATACTGACAATGTGAACAGTGGCTTAATCCACAAAACTACAGTGCCAGTCCTAGTAACTATTTTTAGAACTGTGGTCTCTGAATGAGAAGCGGAGTGGCAAACACCTGGGCCACCTGGACCCAGGATGTTCTGAATTCTGGAAGGACTAGTCACGACTGAAGTAATTGTTCAGGAGTGAGTTCTGATTCATCCAACCAGATCCTTGATTATAACTGACGTTAATTCAATGAATGCCTACTGCTTGTCAGACACCGTTGTGCTACATTTCATGAGTGAATAGCAAGAAATGAAGTTCTTGTTCTGAACTACAGTGGAGAGGATGGAGCCATACTGGTGGTGACATGCGAAGAAGAGATATAATGTAGAGTCAAAGAGATGGTGTGGTGCTGCCTTAGATCTTTGCTGAGAGAATGTCTCTCTCTCTCACAAGGATACTTTGAACAGAGCTCTGACTCAAGCGAAGGAGCAGGTCTTCTGGAGATCCGGAGGAAGATCATTTCAGCCCAAAGGCAGAGCCAAGGCAAAGCCTGGCTGGGAGTGTCTCTAAGCAACAGAAGGAGGTCTGTGTGTTTGGAGCCCTGTGATCTAGGGAGGAATGGTGGACCCTGGTGTCAGAGTCAACCAGGGGGCAGGGTAGAAAGAAGGTGGCTAGAATAGGGAAATGTGAGCTGTTAGTCAGGTTTTCGATCTATGCCATAGAACCAGCAGGGTTTTGGAGTTTAAGCAAGTGAAACAACAAAAAACAAAAAACAAACAAAACAACAATAACAACAACAAAAAAAAAAAAAAAGGAAAGAAGAGTGACTCCAAATTTTTGTTTCTGAGCTACTAGAATAATGAATTCAACATTTATTGAAATGAGAGGAAGCAGATTTTGAACGGAAATCAAAAGTCTGGGGTTTAAACATGGTCCCTGGAAGAGCTGATTGGACATCTAAATGGAGATACCAAATAGGTTATGAGTGATGAGGTTTGGGGTTCAGCAAACTAGGTGAGGTTTAAATTGAGCAAGTTGGTTCTTTAAGCCTCAAACTACTTTATAGAAAGGGTTAGCAGGACTATAATGGGCTGGGAATCCACTGAGCAGCCAAGGCATGCTTCGAACCAGGGATTGCATGCACTGTGATCTGTCTCCTACCACCAATCAACAGCTCATTCATTAACAGATGTTTATTGAGTGCTTACTACTGTTCTGGGTGTTGGATGTGCAATAGAGAAGGTGGCACACTTTTTGTCCTCACAAAATGCTTAGTCTTATGGAGAGTCAGGGACATGAGAATGGAGATTTCAATGCAATGAGTTGAGGGTCAGCACACAGAGCTTTTGGACACAAAAGGGAGACACCCTGTTCAGCCATGGTGTCTACAGGATGCCAACTCATAGGTGTGTCACCTAAGATGGACACGAAAAAAATGAGAAGGAACAGCCAGGTGAAGAGTAGAGAGGGTTGGATGGGCACTGTTGGACAGTGGGTTAAGCTTTCTCATGATGTTGGTATCCTACATTGGAGTGCCCTGGTTCAAGCCTAGGCTATTCTGCTTCCAATCCAGCTTCCAGCTAATGCACCTGGGAAGGTAGACATTGGCCCAAGTACCTGAGTACCTGGACCCCTGTCACCTATGGGAGGACATCTGGATTGAGTTCATGGTTGCTGACTTCAGCCTGGCTCGGATCCCACCTGCAGCAAGCATTTAGGGGAATGGAGATGGAGCGCTCTCTGTCTCTATGCCTTTCAAACAGTTAAGAATTTAAAAAGGAAATAAGTGGATCAGAGGTAGGCAACCCTGGAAACAGTTGTATTGGGGAAATGGGGACAGTGGCAATCTTAGGCTCATATTGCCCTTGCACATCACCTATATGTGTGTACATATGATAAGAAGCTGGGAAGAGAAGGCAGGGCCTGGATCTGCTTTGCTTAAGTTCAGCTAGTGGTGGACAGGGTAGACTCTCTGAAGAGATGATGTGATGGAAATAGAATGCCTACATTTTACTAGGGGGCCAAGGTGTGGGCTAAAGGAAGGGCAAGCGTAGTGCTGAGATAGAACAGACTAGGGAAGAGTGAGCAGGGACAAGACCCAGAAACCAGTGATGTCCTGAGTCCATCTTGCTTTGTGTCATGTGTGCACTGTGCAGGGTAGGGGTTCCAGCTAACGGTGTAGAGTGCTTGGTGAGTGCATGCTTGGGAATGAGTATTTGTGACGGAACCTCTTCTCTGAGTTGGTGTTCACATGCATAAGTCTGGAACACACTGAACAAGTAGCTACCTGCAGGGAAAAAAAAAGGTAAGGGTAAGGGGTGGGGTATATGTCCAACATGCTGGGAGAAAGCATATGCCTGTTTGTGAGATACTGTCTCAGAGACAACAAGCCACGGGTTCTGCTCAACTTCAGGGACTCTCAGCTCACTTGCCAACAGCAGATGCTCAACGAGTGTGCTGACTTGAGTGCAGTTCATTTTAGGAAATTTATCCATTTTGTTAAATCCTAGAATTGATGTTTGATCAAAAATAAGGTCACAAGCCGGGCATCAACATCCATTGACAAGACCAAGACCCAGCAATCTAAATGCTGGAATGGAACATCATACACACGCTTGAATCCGACCTGTGTGAAAAACCATCACTACAGATTTCACTTTATTCAGCCAACATTTCCTGAACACCTCAGCCTCAGGGCTGCTGCTGCTGCTGGGGACTCATTTCCTTTTCCTCTGAGTACCTTAATCTGGGCACTGCAATTAAAGTTTAATTATATGTTATCCTTGCATTGTTCCCCTGTTGTTGCATGTGTATGAATCCACTTCCAAGGAGGCTGTGTGTTCCTTGGGGGCAGGGATCATCCTATAAACTTCAGGAGAGGTCAGAAAGTAGGAAGAGAAGTGCACATTCAAAAATGAGAACACTCTCTGCTTGGGAAGAACAAAGAACAGAAAGGTATTTATGAATAGCATTAGTATGTAATGTATGCATACATACCTCAATAATAAGGGGGCATACATCTTTTATGAACTAAAATGTTCCCTTAACAATAACATATAAAATTCTCATCTCTGCATGCTCATGTGAGGGGAAGGCTTTGTGTATTGTTTAATGGTTGCATACTTGTCCCTAAGGCAAAACTACAGCATTCAGAGGTTGAGAGTGAAAAGGTAGAACCTGTATTTAGGGACTTAATGGAGAGCAGGACCCTCCTGGTGCAGAACTTCCCAGCCAGGGCACTGTTGACAGTTCAGACAATTCCTCCTGGGGGCCAGAGCCTGGCTGTATCCCTCAGCTCCACCCACTCTGTGTCTGTAGCCAAAATGTGACAATTAAAAATGTCTCCAGACATCGCCACTTGTCTCCTGGGGGCAAAGTTAAGAAGCAAAGTCCTATAGGAATTTTGATTCTTAGATCATTTTCTGTAGCAAATGATTGGGAGTAGGGGGAGAGAAAACACTGTTTGCTATGACTGCGGTGCTACCTCCATGTTAATTTCATTTCACTTTGTAAGGGAATCCCTGATAGGCATAGACAGCTGAGGTTTACAGAGATGAAGAAACTACTTTAGATCATACAGTTTAGTCTGGATTGCATGTGAGGCTTGCCCAACTCCAGACTTTAGCCCTTCCCAGCACACTCACACTGCCTTTGGTGCAAGAAAAACAGCAAACCTGAAGTTGAAAGCGAGTTGTAAATGCACAATTTATGTGCAAAAATTATTTTTAAAGCATTTTTTGGGGAAAAGGGATGACGACTTTCCTATTCATTGAAGTTTGCGTCATTATAAATTATATGCTTCCAAGTATAGACACGGGGCCTCCTCGTTACCGTTGTGGCTCTGGTCTTATCTAGGAAAAACATAGAGCGACACAATGGAACAGCTTCAATTCTCCTTGTTACAAATTATCCAAAAGGGAGTCCAACGGTGCCAAAAGCAACCGGTACTGTTTACATAAGGGTGGAAGGCTAATAGTTAACTTTCTCCTTTTTAATTCCAGAAACAGTAAACAACGCCTCAGTTTACAACCACAAATGAGCAAACATGTCATAAGATGGGGGTGGGGGGCAGAAAACACCGACTCAGAAGGCAAATAGGAAGGTTGGTTTTTCGGTGCCCGTTCCCACTTGCGCTATCGCACACGCTCTGAGCGCTGGGGCTGCGCTGCCGGTCCCAGCGGCCCCCGCCCAGCTCCGGCCCGCAGCACCCCTGCCAGCTTTCTGGCTTCCTTTCCCGCCCTGGGGGCGAACTCGGCCTCTCTCGGAGAAGCCTGACCCAGAGCCAGGCCTGGAAAAACAACAGCCAGAAACTTTGGCTCGGTTTGAGGTTCAGTGAAAAAAAGCAAACACTTTGGTTTGGGGCTGCAGCTGCCGGTTCCGATTTGGGGGCGGGGATGGGGAGCGGAGGGGGTGTCATAACTCGGTCAGGTTCAAGTGCGCATGTGCTGGGGTGGGGGAGCGACATTCCGCCCCCCTCCCTCTCAGGCACTTATTGGGCACCGGCTGTCTACGGGCGGCTGGGGGTGTGTATCCCGTGCCAGCGCGGTGTGCGCGAGGAGGACTCGGGCGTGCAGGCCGCGCGCGCGCGGTGCCTGGGGCCGGTGGGGAGCGCGAAGGGGGGGGGGAAGGCGGCGCGGGGGGTGTGTCCCGAGTCGAGCTCGTTCACTCGCTCGCTGGCAGGCTGGCGCGCTCCTCCGCTCCCTTCCCTGGCGCGGAATCCGGGCCGGGTTGTGGCCGCGGCCGCGTACGTGAGCGCAGTGTCCCGGAGAGGGAGGGTTGGCCGGCCAGGTGGGCGCGAACCGATCCTCGGCGGGCGGGCGGGCGAGCGGCCGGAGCGGAGCGGGGCCGTGGGCCGCGCCGGGTGGGCGGGCAGGGCCGCGGCAGCTGCAGCCCGGAGGCGAGCCTTCCGAGCGGGAGCCGCCCAGCCCGCGCTGTCGCTCTTGGCGGGCCAAGGTGAGCTGCGCCGGGGATCTCGCTGCAGGAGCTGCAGCCTGGGGACGGGGGCGGACGGGAACTTCCCACGCTGAGCTCAGCTGCGCGGGCCCGACCCGCGGGGCCTGGGGGCCGGGAGGCCGGCGTGTTCAGGGCAGCGGCGGGTGGGGCGCTGCGGCAGTGCCCGCGCCGGTTGGGTGGCCGGGTGGCTGGGTGGCTGGGTGGGAGAGGCCGCCCACTCTCTAGCGCGCCACCTTGTTTATCTGTCCGCCGCCAGCACTCCCATCGGATCCCCCTCCCCAACTTTGAGAGCTGGTTCAGAGTCGCCCCTCGGAGGGAATCTAACCGGTTAACCTGCCCCCTCCCACCCCTTTCCGGCTGGGCCGTCTGCCCAGTCCTCCCCGCGCCCCGCGCGCGCCCCTGCACACTCCGGCGAGCGAGCTAGCAAGCGGCGCTGGGCTGCGGGACGGGCGGCACGACACGCCCTCCACCAGCCGGGGCTGCCTTCCCCGCACCCTCTGTTCGCTTCTAGCCACCACACCCCTCCAGCCCGCGCTCTCGCTCTGCCTCGCCTCCGCCATACGCTTGGTCGCTCACTGAACGGTGCCCCTGTGGGCAAACGGGGTATCCGCTCAGAGTTTGTCATGTGCAAACACTTTTAAAGGCTGCGTTTTCTTCTTTGCCTTGAAGTTTGGGGCTCTGCGCCTTCACTTTGGGTCTGACAGAGAAATCTGAATAAGCCCACACGCCAGGAACTGTGGGGCGGCCCCACCTCCCACTTTGTCAGGCAGCCCGAGCAGGTCCCAGGTGGTTCCGGAGGACTCGCACCTGTTGGGCCTTAAGGTGCGGGGATACCTGCCAGCCCACCCCTTTTCTTTACTTCTCTTTTCCTGGAAAGGTGTACTTGGGGCATTTTGCTTCTGAGGTGGTGATCAACACGTACTGAAGGTTTTCTTGCCACCCTGCTAAGGTGTTATGTAAACAGGTTCCTGGTCTAAAGGAACTTGAAACAGAAGGAAACAGCAGTTTAAGGTCAACGCCACAGGTTCCTTTGAAGAGCAGCAGTGTTCTCAGCGGGATGCCAGGTTCTCTGGGAGATGGTTGTTAGAACACTGGAAAGCTCCTGATTGGTTAGAAGTGATTGGGGAGCTCAAGTCAAGGTGCTCTGGCTTCCTACGTGGTGTGAATGCTGGGGGACAGAGTTAAGTAAAGGAAGTATGAGAAGTTGGGAAGGGAGTTGGAGAACACTCAGGTTTGGAATAAGTCACGCATGTAAGGCAAGGCCCAGAGAGAACTGGAAGTTAACAGGTGGTAACAGTTTCCGAGGAAGCAGCAGCAGTTCCTGCAGGTAGCTCAGGGAGAGAGGATACAAAAGAATACACATATGCTTTTCCCCTAGGCCTTGTCATGGCCTGGAACAGACCCTGCAGACTTGGGCTGGTGAAACAAGATCTCCAGGTAGGGTAGAGTTCAGTGTCACTTGGGATCGTAGAAATAGGTGCTTTGGAGGTCAGAGAAGGGCTTGTGGCCAGGGGCTGCCAGCATGGGTCTTCTGGGAGACATGAGATCGCTGAGCTGGACCACGAGGTGAGAAATGAACAGGGCTTTCCTGAGATGCCGGAGAGATGGCCTTGGCCATGTTGGAATGTTTCCTGAACAGTAGGAGATAAAAATGGACAGGGACAATGGTTGGGATTGTGAAAGTCCTAGAAAGCCAGACTGGAAACTGTACTTCTCCCTGTGTGTACTGAGGGAAATATGAAAGGTTTTTGAGCTGGGACGTGATGTAACAAAAGGGTTAGGAAAGTAGTGTTAAGGAGACAGATCAGTTCGCAGACTGTTGGAGCTGTGGAGCACACACTTTCTAGATTGGTGTTAATTAGCAATGGAAAAAGGGAGGTAGGTTTTAGGAATAGTAGTGTGGAAATCATCTGTTGACAGGGGCAGGGTGAGGGACAGAGATGACTGGAAATTAATTCTTTGAGGAAATTGATTATACGCCAGGGCCTGGGAGCTGCTGTGGTTGGTAACCTGAGAAATCAGCAATGTGTGTTTCAGAGAGAAGTAATTGACACTCAGGCTATAGAGAAAGTTGAAAGTTTCTCCTGTTTGCCAAGATATCCAAATATAGGTGGCCTGCCAGCATCTGCCTCTCTGGCTCAGGAGTGAGAAGACTCTCAGAGGACACGTGGGGAGTTTCTGTGGTCATAAGTGGGTGGCAGAGAATGTCACTTGCGTGGGATTTGGTATCTGAAATCAGAGGACTTCTGTTCTGCCTTCCTGTGTTGTATTTCAAAGGAGGCTACTTGGTCTTGAACTTGAGGTTGGAGAAGTGACTCTGGGGAATTGGAGCTGTTTATTCTTCTAATCTTGAGGGTGGGATTGGAGGTTGAAGGATACTAGGATAGGATTTGCTAACATTGTAAATCCTTGTGCTTTGAAATGTGTTGAACTTTACCCTCCTCGGAGACTTTCAGATTGGCCTGAAAGTCCAGTCCCATGCATGTGGTGGGAAGGAGTTGCACCTACAGGAGAGGAACGGCATTTGGGACCCGGAGATATTACCTTTTCCAGGGCTTGTGCCATCCCCCACCCAAGCAGGTTGCTGGTTCTCAGAATGCAGGCAACGTGTAGGTGGAAGAGGCCCGATGCTGCTTTTTTCCTAAGATCTAAATTCTGCTTTCTTGCTGCAAGGGTGTCTTAGGGTGATTTGTTGAAGAAATTCCCCAAGCCTCATCTTGCAACATCTGATTTTGAAGAATAGTTGCAAAAAGTTGCAGAATGAGCCAATGTAATTACTTAGTTACTTGGCCCCCTGTAAACCACCCTGAGAGGAGGATTTGAGGAGGGGCCTGGAGGTAGGCCATGGGTCAGGCACTTTTTGTTTATAGGGAATATTTGACCGTCCAAAAAAAAATCATTGCGTGGAACAGTGGTTGAGTTAACTTGCTCATTATGCAGCAGCATTGTTTTCTGCCTGGTTTGACAGTGACCTACATTAAGAAAATTTACACCATGACCTAGTACATGCAATCATGGACATACAAATTTCTAAGTTTGTGAAGTACCTCCACTCCTTGCTGGTACACTTTCCTGTGCCATTTTTATTTTCTATGCTGTGGTTTTTCACTAAAAAAAATAATAATGCTGCTGTCTCCCGTTAAGTTGCTATAACCACTGTCTAATGAATCATAATCCGTTATTTGACAAGCACCAAGAGAGTTTTCACATGCATGAAGTACTGACTAAGCTACCCTTCCTAGTGCTGAAAGTGGGGGAAGCTTTAAGACGTTTGTAGCCTGGGTGGAGTGACTGATTGAGGAGCAAGTTAAGACAGTTAAATGCTAAGATGAAAAACAAGCAGCTGTTGAATTCAGGGAAGGAGAGAGCACCCTGTGTTGGTGTGACTTAGAAAAGCCTTTTGGGATAAGGCAGGAAGTGTGGGATAAACTGTTCAGGGTGTCTCACGGTGTGGCATAGGTGGGGAGGGGTAGGGTGAGTAAAGGCCTAAAGTTAGGGATGTGTCCTGTGTGCTTGTGGGAGAGCGAGTAGAGGATGCATGTTGAGGGCAGGGAGGAGCAGGGTGGGCAGCTGGGGGTCTGATGGAGCGTAGAGACTGCAAACAGGTGACCTGAAGCTTGCAGACATGTTTCAGTTGGGATTGTCTAAACGTTCCAAACTTTGTGAAGATACCAGAAAACTTCTGCATCTGGGGGTTTTTAAAGAGCAGAGCTGGCAGTCGTCTCAAGCTGAGTAGTGACTGTTCGCCACGGACAGCAGACATCCCTAGGTGTCATGGTCCCAGTCCTCCTTATTGCTTCCATGCAATCACTTTACATTCTCTGTTTAGTCCTGTAGGCGTTTGGCTTTACTAGCCCAGTTTTCAAGAGACTTGAATGCTGCTAGACAATTGGGGGTTGCTGTCATGGGCTGTAGGTGGCCCCTGGAGGGTTACAGTGAGAGTCTGACATTATGAAATCTGAGATAGTTGTGTTCAGTGAATTTGTTTTAGGCAAGTCAGGCTGCACTTTGTGAGGAGCTGCTGGCTGGAACTTGGACATATTTCTGTGCTGATGGGAATGGTATTCATCAGAGAAGACTTTGACCTGTATTCTGTAGAGAGAGGCAAATTTCTAGCAATCCCGAAATCTCTCACCCATCGTCATTTTCTGTTTGGCTGCCTATGTTAGGTGGTGTGTATTTTGGTGTGTATCTCTCAGAGTAACACTGGGTTCATTACTTGGTGAGATGTGATTTACAGCCACCAAATGCCATATGACAGTTGAGTCTCAGCTTTGGTTGTGAGCCAGTACTGAAGGACTTGCAAGGACAGGAGCTGAACCACTTTTTTCTTGTGTTTCCTTTCTTCTAGGAGGTAGGCATCCAGGATCCAGAGAGCCTCATGATGCAGACTCATTGCTGGTTCAATTCCAGGTGTTAATTTACCAGAAAACAAGCCCTGGTGTGAGAACCGGCTGAAGTGAGCGAGTTCAGGTCTCTGTGGTCCAAAACAGTCCAGTTTACCTGGAGGAGTCCAGGACCATCTGTGGTTCAGAGCCCTTCCCAGGTGAATGAGTGGTGGTAGGGACTGACCAAGAGTCACCCTGCGAGAAGGAGAGACAGGAAGGAGAACTTATATATAGGACAGAATTCAGTCCTTAAAAAGTACTGCTTTTGTAGCATTGAAAAGAAAGTTGAAACTGAAATGTGTTTTCTTAATGATGTGTGGCTGCAGGATGTCAGGGTAACCAGAAGTCAGCTGAATTTCATCAAATCATATCCATTTGATGCTTCCTATGATGTTTTGGCTGCTGGGCCGGACTAGTGTAGCAGCTGTGGTACATTCTGACCTTTGTGAAGTCTAGATCTGATGCTCCATGTAGTCAGCCGTAAGTGGTAAAATATGGGTTACGTGATGTGATTAACTTGGCAAGCCTGGTGTAAAGGCTATGACTTATTGGCTCTGAGTGAGCCTGCAGAAGGACTGAAAGAGCTGTAGCATTGGTTCTGTTCTTGGCCTTGGTTTGTTCAATGTGGATGAAAATATAGAAGGTGTGTTTGTCTCATTTACTGGTGGCTCAGGGATAGGAGGGGTTACTTATTTAGCAGATAAATTGATTCAGAATGGGGTTCAATAAGGGTAGAATGGGGTTCAATAATGGGGTTCAATGGGCTAAATAAAATAAGTTAGTGTTAAAATTTTGAATTGTAACATATCGAGATGTTCATACATTCTGCTAATTTCTTTTAATGGTGACTTAGTTGAAGCTCTCTCCAAAATGTAGAAGTTTTAGGCATGGAAATTTTCAGAGATTAAAACAAGCAAACAAACAAACAAAAAACTGTGGGCCCCCGTGCAGTGGCCTAGCAGCTGAAGTCCTCGCCTTGAACGTGCTGGGATCCCATATGGGTGCCAGTTCTAATCCTGGCAGCTCCACTTCCCATGCAGATCCCTGCTTGTGACCTGGGAAGGCAGTCGAGGATGGCCCAAGGCCTTGGGACCCTGTACCCACGTGGGAGACCTGGAGGAAGTTCCTGGCTCCTGGTTGTGGATCGGCGCAGCACCGGCTGTTGTGGTCAGTTGGGAGAGTGAATCATCGGACAGAAGATCTTCCTCTCTGTTTCTCCTCCTCTCTATATCTGACTTTGCAATAAAAATAAATATGTGTTTAAAACAAAAACTATGGTGAAACATTGGAAATGACCTGAATATTCAATGGCATGGGGCCAGTGCTATAGCCCAGTGTGTTAAGCTGCTTTCTGCAGTGCTGGCATTCTATGTGGGCATCAGTTAGAGTCCCACCTGCTCCACTTATAACCCTGCTCTCTGCTGATGTGCCTGGGAAAGCAGAAGGTGGCTTATGTGCTTGGACCTTAGCACTGGAGTAGGCAATTGGGAAGAAGTTCCCGGCTCCTGGCATTGGCCTGGCCCAGCCCTGGCTGTTGTGGTCCTTTAGGGAATGAACCAGTAGGTAGTAGATGTGCTTCTTTCTGTCTCTCATTCTTGCTCTGTAACTCTCCCTTCCAAATAAGTAAATCTTTATATCTTTATAATGGGATGTTATAAAGGCATGGAAAACATTTAGTCATACTTTCAAAAAATATTTATTAAGTTTTATTTGAAAGTCAGATTTACAGAGAGAAGGAGCGAGAGATGGAGATCTTCCATCTATTGGTTCACTCCCCATATGGCCACAACAGCAGGCCTGGGCAGAGCTAGGAGCTTCTTCTGGGTCTCCCACACAGGTGCAGGGACCCAAGAACTTGGACCATCCTTCGCTGATTTCCCAGGCCATAAGCAGGAAACTGGGTTAGAAGTGGACAGTTGGGAAATGAATTGCTGCCCATAAGAATGTCAGTGCCACGGGCAGAGGATTAGCCTGTTACTCTCCCATGCCAGACCCAGGAATACTGAGCTATGGTGCATACACAATATGATTTCAAGTGTTAGAAAAATAATGTGCAATATAGTATCAATATGAAAATATCAATACTGGTTGCTTCTAGATATTTGTGAGGTTTGTTTATATTGTGAAATTTTATTGGTCTTTATATTGTGTATATATTCCACAATGGCAAAAAGCTACTATTTTAAAAACATTTTATTGTTTATAAACAGGATGGGATCAAGTAGATTTAAGCTGTGAACAGTCTTAAGTATTTACCTGCTGTGTGCCAAGTACTGGTAGCTGCTAGTTACCAAAGGAGACACAGTTCCTGACCCGAGTTGATGTAGGCCCATTGAGGGGTGACAGGACACATGAGAAAAGGGCTCGAGAATTTTTCTATTGCTCACAAGTTCACTTTTTAAAAAGAATTTATTTTTTTTATTTGAAAGGCATATTTACAGAGAGGAGAGACAGAGAGAGACCTTCCATCCTATAGTTCATTCCCCAAATGGCCCCCAATGGCCAGAGCTGGTATGGTTGGAAGTCAGAAGCCTGGATCTTCTTCTGGATCTCCCGGCTGGGGACAGGGATCCAAGGACTTCATCCATTCTCCTCTGCTCTCCCAGGCCACAAGCAGGGAGCTGAATCAGAAGTGGAGTAGGTAGCCAGGACTCGAACTGGTGCCTATATGGGATGCTGTTGCCACAGGTGGAGGCTTAACTTACTATGCCATGGCACAGGCCCCCTGATCATGAATTCATTGTGAGCCTTGAGTGAGATGAGGCTTTCAAAAATGAAATCTAGTTCATAACCAGATCAGTTAAACTCTTCACTTGTGATGACCTCAACTGATGATGTGACAGACCACTGAAGAGCCCTGATTTAGAAAGAACATGAGTGTATCCAATTTGGTTGATCAAGGATCCTAGAATGATGCAGGGTCAGCAATGATTGGCATATACTCCAGAGGTGGATGCCTAGTGGCCCCTTCATGGGTATCAGATTTAGGCCAAAGTACTTACTTTTATTCCTGAGAATGTGATCAGAAGGTGAGACCACCGCTTTTGTGTTTGTTGCTTCTGATTCTTCAGCTATGGAGTGGTTGGTCTCGGCAGCGTGGCCTAGTGGCTAAGGTCCTCGCCTTGATCCCATATGGCCGCTGGTTCTAATCCCAGCGGCTCCACTTCCTCTCTATCTCTCCTCCTCTCAGTATATCTGACTTTGTAATAAAAATAAAATAAATCTTTAAAAAAAAAACTATGGAGTGGTTGTTGTCTAAGATTCCTTACCTGTAGGGTGATTCTGTTGAAGTTGATGGTTTCCTGTAAGTCTCAAGACTGGGAATGCAGATTTCAAAGCAGTGTGCAAAAAGGATATTCTAGTTGACGGATCTGGCAGTAGAAAAAATGCTTGTCAAGGGAGTGGTAAACTTCACATTGTTGGAGGTATCCAAGGAGGGTTGAATGCTGTTGATTAGAGATGTTATGTTAGCAGTTAGGCTGGTCTTTACCATCCCTTCCAATTCCTGTGGTCAGTTATGATGTGACTTGTCAAAACAGAGAGATAACACGGAGTAGAAGTTCTCTGGTGTCATAATATTTGAATATTTATTTATTTATTTATTATTGGAAAGTCAGGTATACAGAGAGGAGGAGAGATCGAGGGGAAGATCTTCCATCTGATAATTTACTCCCCCAGTGACTGCAATGGCTGAAGCTGAGCCAATCCGAAGCCAGAAGCCAGGAGCCTCTTCTGGGTCTACCATGTGGGTGCAGGGTCCGAAGGCTTTGGGATGTCCTCGACTGCTTTCTCAGGCTACAAGCAGGGACCTGGATGGAAAGCAGGGTCACTGGGATTAGAACTGACACCCACATGGGGTCCCAGCACTGCAAGGCGGGAACTTTAACCACTAGGCTACTGCACTGGGCCCATGCCATAGTATTTGAATGGACCTCATCATGGTGGCTCCTTAAAAAGTGCCTATAAAGTGATTCTTCTAGGGCCATTTTAGGAAGGATGAAAAGAGCCATCACAAGGGGTATCAGAATGCCGTTGATGGTATCAGGCTGCTAAAAATTGAGTTTGGTCCTTAGAAGCAAGAACATGGAGGAAATGGCCAGAATTGTAAAGCTATTATGATCAGTTGAAAGCTATTATAATGAACATAAACTTCATACAAAATAGATGGACATAAGGAAGGATAATGTGGATGTCTGTCCTGTTCAGTCCAGTGACCAAGTTTAGGCCTCTGGGTGCCGGGTCCTGTGCTCGGCTGTGGGAGATCTGGATTAAATCTGCTTCTGATTTAATTTTTCCACATAGTGGATTGATGCTGTGAGAAGAGCATCTTCAGTGCCAGCCTCACATCAGGAATGAGATTGGAATTTTGATTGTTCTCTAGCATAAGCAACAAAGACAGACAGTTAATCTAAAGAAACTTTTAGAGGGGAAGGTGTTGTCTTTCTCGCACAGTGAATTAAGCGGCCACCTGCGATGCTGGCGTCCCCTTGAGTGCCAGTTGCATCTGCTGCCATTTGAATGGGCTGCCTGCCAATGCACTCAGGAAGGCACTGGAAGGTGGCTCAGGTACTTGGGCCTCTCCCACCCATGTGGGAAACCCAGATGGAGCTCCTGGGTCCCCTCTGGGTGGCTTCATTGTGGCCCAGCTCTGGGAATTGTGACCATTGAAGGAGTGAACCATGGGTGGTATGGAAGTTTCCCTTTCTTTGTACCTCTCTCTTCCCTCTCTGAAAAACAAAAAATATCTTAAAAAACAAAGAGGAAACAAACCATTGATTGGGATTTTCCATACACTTAGTTTATATCAGCAATAACTATATGGTTTTATGTATGAAATTTATCCTTACATGTTAATTATTATAGCTTTACATGTGGAAAGTTTGATTTTTTAGTTGTGCTGAAACTGCTTATTAAGAATGGTTTATTAAGAATCCACCCTGATTGTTTACAATTTTTAGGTTCCTCCTTGTATTTTTGGACTGGCTGTGTTGTGATTGTCATACTGTTTTTTGTTGTTTAGTATCATTGCAGAGGCTAAATCACGCAGTCAGTTTCTTAGAGAGTTCTATAAAGAGAAGAGAGGATTATCTTATCTTTGGAGAATATCACAAGATTTCTACCTCCATGTGATTCATGGTCACAGTTTGGTATTGGAAAAATCCCTTTTCTGGCAAGAAGTGCTTGCTTTTCCCATGGAATAAGGCCATTTTGAGTGCACCGACTGAAGGAAAGTGAGTTTTAGACGAATGTCGGCTGCATAGAAGGTTTTGGTCATTTAGAAATGAGGTTGAAATTATTATACACTTGCTAATGCTGGGCTTGGGTCTGTATTGTTTCTGTACTCTGTGTCATCTGTGATTTGAGTCCCCGGGCTGTGTAACAGTGGGTATGGGGAAAAAGCTAATGTATTCCTTTCTGTCTTTCTTTTTCTTTCAAAGATGTATTTGTTTATTTAACAGATTGAGTTACAGAGGGAGAGAGAAGCAGAGTTTCTCTCTGCTGGTTCATTCCCCAATGGCTGGGGCTGGTTCAGGCTGAAGCCTGGAGGCAGGAGCTACATCTGGGTCTCCCACATGGGTGAAGGGGCCCGAGCAAGCACTTGGGCTGTCTTCTGCTACTTCCCCAGGCTCCTTATCAGGGAGCTGGATTAGAAGTGGAGCAGTGAGAACTCAAACCAGTATGAGTATAGGATGCCAGCGGAGCAGGTAGTAGCTTAGGCTGCAGTGCTATGGTGTTGTTCCCTTTACACACACACACACACACACACACGCACACACATGTGCACATGTAATATATAACATATAAAACATATATGTCTATATACACATAAAAGCAAAGTATGCTAAAAAAATGAAATTCTCAACTGTTCTTATACTCTGAGTATTGGGAAGGCGTACAACCTTTTAGTAATAAATAACCACATTTAATGCTGTTTTTCAAAGTGCAGGAGGAGTTAAAAACCCCCTCTATTTTTTTTCTTCTGCTGAAAATGAATTGTTTTTGGTGCGCTTTCTTCAATTCCTGTGTCCCCTATCCATTTTAATCTTATCTATTTTGATGGTGGCTGTCGCCATGGTATTCGTGTTCCTTTGCAGCACCACAGAGACTGCCTGTGTCTGATAGGACAGTCAAAGCTCTGGTGCAGTTGTCGGGAGAGAAACTGTTTATATAGTGTGGTTTTTTTTCTTTTCTTTTTTTTTTTAAAAAGATTTATTCATTTTATTACAAAGTCAGATATACAGAGAGGAGGAGAGACAGAGAGGAAGATCTTCCATCCGATGATTCACTCCCCAAGTGAGCCGCAACGGCCTGTGCGCGCCGATCCAAAGCCGGGAACCTGGAACTTCTTCTGGGTCTCCCACACGGGTGCAGGGTCCCAAAGCATTGGGCCGTCCTCGACTGCTTTCCCAGGCCACAAGCAGGGAGCTGGATGGGAAGCGGAGCTTCCGGGATTAGAACCGGCGCCCATATGGGATCCCCAGGGCATTCAAGGCGAGGACTTTAGCCGTTAGGCCACGCTGCCAGGCCCGATTTTTTTTCTTAATTGAAGTATAATTTACCTACAGCAGAATGCTTAGATCTTAAGTGTGCTATTTAATCAGTTGTATCAAAATAGAACATTTCCAGAGATACTTCTAATGGTCACTCCCAGATCATCCCCACTTATGACCCAAAATACCAAATCTCTAATTTTTGTCACCGTAGATTAGTGTTACTTAGTAGGTTTTTAATATCATAGTTGTTGTGCTTCCTGAGGACTTATTTTTTTTTTAAATTTATTCATTTTACTTGAGTTAGAGAGAGAGAGAGAGAGAAATTTTATTCGCTACTTCATTT